>NC_089223.1:74945537-80815619 GCF_963924675.1 Phocoena phocoena
AAAACAAATATGTGTATATGCAGGACCAAGGAAATTATTAAACTATTTCTATGCAGGACCAAGGAAATTATTAAACTATTTCTTTGTACTACAATCTACAGTTAGAAATAAATAACTTTGAATTTGCAGATAATCTAATAAAGAAATTAATTTTCAAGAGGCCACTCCATTATCTACCAGTACAGATGTAAGTAACTGTTCTATAAGTAGTTCTTTGTGTGGTTTTACACTCTTTTATCTATTCCTCTCTTTGTCATTCTTTATCATCAACTATCTCCTTTCTTAGATTTTTCACTTCTTTCTCAACTCTTAATATTACCAATGGTAACCACATATACCCCATCATTCTATGCTCAATTCATATCCATTGTATTCATCACATTCTCCCAGAGTACTACCATCCCTGACCTATAGCAACAAAAATGTACAAAGAACTTGGAAGGGATGAAGTATAAAAGTAACAATACAAAGACATTTATTATGACCTACTTGAGTCATACTTGACTCAAATATGAGATGGTTTACAGTACTAAAATACTTATATGAATAACAATTCAAGTTTCCTTATTTTCACAAATGAAACTAATCTAGCACGTCTGGGTAACTTGACAACACTCATTAGCTTTGAGGAGCACTCAAAGAATTTAGAAACAAAAATCTTAACACTATGTACACAGTGCTACCAGACTGAAATAAAGGAAGGGGACGATTCTTAGGGGATGATTCTTAGGTATTTATATTGGTACACCATCCTCAGTAATCTTATCTCCTCCCACAGGATGCAACCTATATTTATGCACTCTTTAGTTCAACAAATATTTTACCTTCCACATCATGGTAGATGTGAGCTCTATTTCCATCAGGAATTTCCAGTTTCAAGCTTGGAACTCAAGGAAGTTACAATATTAAACCTGCTTTAACTAACTCATTGTACAAAAGAAAATGCTATTTTATTTTAAATATGCATGTGCAGAAGGGAAGACTCACTGAAGGCTATTAGCATTGGTATTTATACTCAATTTCATATATAAAAGTACTTATAACACAAAGGAAAAAGAGGAAAATTCACAACCTAATCTCCAATAGTAAGTTCGACAAATCACTGAGCTAGAGTATTCCTAATTTAATGGAGTTTTCATTCGTAGAATATTATTACAACTTACTTTAAAAATAAAGTATGCGGCCAACAAACACATGAAAGAATGCTCAACATCATTAATCATTAGAGAAATGCAAATCAAAACTACCATGAGATATCATCTCACACCAGTCAGAATGGCCATCATCAAAAAATCTAGAAACAATAAATGCTGGAGAGGGTGTGGAGAAAAGGGAACACTCTTTCACTGCTGGTGGGAATGTGAATTGGTTCAGCCACTATGGAGAACAGTATGGAGGTTCCTTAAAAAACTACAAATAGAACTATCATATGACCCAGCAATCCCACTACTGGGCATATACACTGAGAAAACCAAAATTCAAAAAGAGTCATGTACCAAAATGTTCACTGCAGCTCTATTTACAATAGCCCAGAGATGGAAACAACCTAAGTGCCCATCATCAGATGAATGGATGAAGAAGATGTGGCACATATATACAATGGAATATTACTCAGCCATAAAAAGAAACGAAATTGAGCTATTTGTAATGAGGTGGATAGACCTAGAGTCTGTCATACAGAGTGAAGTAAGTCAGAAAGAGAGAGACAAATACCGTATGCTAATACATATATATGGAATTTAAGGGAAAAAAATGTCATGAAGAACCTAGGGGTAAGACAGGAATAAAGATGCAGACCTACTGGAGAAGAGACTTGAGGATATGGGGAGGGGGAAGGGTGAGCTGTAACAGGACGAGAGAGAGTCATGGACATATACACACTAACAAACGTAGTAAGGTAGATAGCTAGTGGGAAGCAGCCGCATGGCACAGGGATATTGGCTCGGTGCTTTGTGACAGCCTGGAGGGGTGGGATAGGGAGGGTGGGAGGGAGGGAGACGCAAGAGGGAAGACATATGGGAACATATGTATATGTATAACTGATTCACTTTGTTATAAAGCAGAAACTAACACACCATTGTAAAGCAATTATACCTCAATAAAGATGTTAAAAAAAAAATAAATAAAGTATGCGGGCTTCCCTGGTGGTGCAGTGTTAAGAATCTGCCTGCCAATGCAGGGGACATGGGTTCGAGCCCTGGTCCGGAAAGATCCCACATGCCGCAGAGCAACTAAGCCTGTGCACCATAACTACTGAGCCTGCGCTCTAGAGCCCGCGAGCCACAACTACTGAGCCCACGTGCCTAGAGTCCATGCT
The DNA here is from genome assembly GCF_963924675.1 of Phocoena phocoena. Lineage (NCBI taxonomy): Eukaryota > Metazoa > Chordata > Mammalia > Artiodactyla > Phocoenidae > Phocoena > Phocoena phocoena. The sequence goes on from NC_089223.1 coordinate 74,947,855, forward strand.
CTGCAACAAGAGAAGCCACCACAATGAGAAACCCATGCACCACAATGAAGAGTAGCCCCCACTCGCCACAACTAGAGAAAGCCCGCGTGCAGCAACAAAGACCCAATGAAGCCAAAAATAAATAAATAAAATAAAATAAATTTTATAAATAAAGTATGCATTGAATCAAACTTCTTCTATCCTATACTCAGCTGATTCAAAGATACATCTTCTCTGTTCAGAAGTAAACCTTCTGCTCTTCAGGTCAACAGTTTATTGCAGAGTAATAAAAAATACTCTGTAACCATGTTAAGATAAAACAATGTAAGTTTTCAACTGGGTGCAATTTTAGCTGCACAGTAGTGAGAACATGACAGTTAACGTCAATACTTTTACCTCAGAAGGCTTAAAATTAAACCTGAGGCTACATATTAAACATATGTGAACATAATTATGCAAGAAATTTACACAAATATTCCCCACTCTTTCCATCATTATCTACCAAACAGTCAAAATTCAAATCTAATATAGTAAATATCTAGAACTTATTTATCAACATTAATTAGCATCTACTCCAAAAGCTTACGGCCATAAATGGGAGGAGTACCATATTTAAAAGACTACTAAATTCCAAGTATAACTAACTGGTAGAAGCCAGAGGGAGACAAATGTGGGTTGACTGAAGGAAGACCTTTCTAAATCTTGAAGTTACTTCAACATGGTATGGCTGGAATTAAGACAGTAGTGGCCTGAAGAGCAACATGAACTAGTAGCAAAAACATCAGACAGACCTCAGTTCTTATGTTTTTAGTCCATTTTTCTTGCTTTTCTGAAAAAGGTGGGAGGAGGAAGTGTTAATAAAATAGTGATTTCAAAGATTAAATGAAATAATGTATCAAGTGCCTAAGACAGAACCAGAACTATGCAATCACTTTTGATTTACATTTATAGACTATAGAGGGAAATAAACACTTTTATTGAGACAATAATTTGCCCCCCTTTAAAGTGCACAACTTCATGGTGGTTAGTACATTCACAGTTGTGCAACCATCACCAAAATCTAATTTTTGACCATTTCAACACCTCAAAAAGAAACTACAGGGACTTCCCCGGGGGTCCAGTGGTGAAGACTCCACACTCCCAATGCAGGGAGCCCAGGTCTGACCCCCGGTCAGGGAACTAGATCCTGCAAGCCGCAACTAAGACCCGGTGCAGCAAAATAATTATTTATTTATTTTAAAAACAACAACAACAACTGGGCTTCCCTGGTGGCGCAGTGGTTAAGAATCCACCTGCCAATGCAGGGGGCACGGGTTTGAGCCCTGGTCCGGGAAGATCCCACATGTCGTGGAGCAACTAAGCCTGTGCGCCACAGCTACGGAGCCCGTGTGCTAGAACTACTGAAGCCCACACACCTAGAGCCCGTGCTCCACAACAAAAGAAGCCACCACAATGAGAAGCCCGCGCACCACAATGAAGAGTAGCCCCCGCTCACTGCAACTACAGAAAGCCTGCTCACAGCAACGAAGATCCAACACAGCGAAAAAATGAATAAATAAATAAAATTAAATTAAAATAAACGAATTGTATTTCTATAAACTGTAAATAAACAATTTGAAAATGAATTAATTTTTTAAAAAAAGAAACTACGTAACCAACAGCAGTCACTCCCCATTCCTCCACACTCCTCCAGCCCTAGGCAACCACCAGTCTACTTTTTTTTCACTGTGATTTGCCTCTTCTAATGTTCATATAAATGAAATTATACAATGTGTGGCTTTTTGTGCCTGGCTTTTTCATTTAGCGTGATGTTTTGAAAGTTCATCTATTTTGTAGCACATATCAGCACTTTTATAACCAAATGTGGTATGGATATACCACATTTAATTTTTCCATTCAGTTGATGGACATACCAAATGTGGTATGGATATACCACATTTAATTTTTCCATTCAGTTGATGGACATCTAGAGCACTTCCATTTTTTGGCAGTTATGAATAGTACTGGTATGAACATTTGTGTGCAAGTTGTGTGGACATGTTTTCGTTTCCATTGAGTAGATATCTAGAAGTAGAACTGCTATGTGTTGTATGAAAGGAGAGAAGGTTAGCACTGCCCTCGACAAGGATGGAAGAAGCTCTGGGGCCTGACAACATGCATATGGTTAAGGCACTGACACCTACTTTGTGGCATCTAACCTTTTTTTTTTTTCAATAAAAAATAAATTTAAAAAAGAAATAAGTGTTGTAGAAGTAGAACTGCTAGGTCATAAGGTAACTCTACGTTTACCATTTTGACCAAAATATTTTTCAAAACCAGCTCCAACACTTTACATTCCTACCAGTAATGTATGAGAATTTCAAATTAAAGAGGAAATTTAAGCATCAATGCTACTGTATTTTACAACGTTGCAGAGGGAAGCCAACAGACTACTTCAAGAAGGGCCTCTTAGGGTGGTAGTCACTGGTTAATGCTAGCTAATATTTACAGCATGCTTAGTCTGTGCAGGCACTGTTCTAAGTATTGTATTTCACTGAATCTCAGGTACCATCAATTATTCAATACACCGTTATTTTATGTACCTTGAGAAAGAAAAAAACTCTGCCAATTAAGTTATAACATCTCATCCACTGAAAGATATATCCTGATTTCAGAGATGTTAAAAATATGAAAAAATATTTCATAGAATTATTGAAATATTGTTTTCTAAATGGACTACTCTTTTACTCTTCATAATCCTTTCAAAGGATTTTACAAATGAGGAAACACACAGTGGTTAGATAGCTTGCCTAAAATCAAGAAGCCAGTTAAATGCCAGAAGTAAGATTTGAACTGTGGTTGATTATTTTTGTTCTTGGTAGAGTCATATTGACCATTTCAGAGATTTTGCCCTTATTCCTTCCTCATTAGAAACAAGAAGTAGAGCACAGTGGGCCTTATAGGATCTAGTTTCTATTTAACCTCTAAGCCTCAGTTCCCTCGTTCATTAAGACTGTTATGAAGACTTTCAGGAAAGGCATATAAAATTCCTAGCACAAAACAAGTGACAACTGCTACTATCATTATTTAATAGTAAAAATATAGTGGTTGAGAGCAGTCTCTCTTGAGATCTTTTCTTTCTTCCCTCATTTCCATTAAAATTTTTTTAGGCTTTGAGGTCATCCTTATCTCGAAACATTTTAAAATCCTCTTTTCTTAAATTTACAGTATTCTATAATTAAAGTAACCTCAAGTGACTACTACTCATTCTAATGATAACACTGACAACCAAGATTACCTAGTGGAGGGTAACTAGGGTAAGGATGAAAATTAAGTCACAAATGTAAGATGAAAGCTTAATAGTGGTCATCTCCAAATGGTCATACTGGAAAAAAAAGAAATGTTCTTTTAATTCTTCACTGTTCAAATTTCTACAATAGGGGCTTCCCTAGTGGCGCAGTGGTTAAGAATCCGCCTGCCAATGCAGGGGACACAGGTTCAAGCCCTGGTCCGGGAAGATCCCACATGCCGCGGAGCACCTAAGCTCATGCACCACAACTACTGAGGCTGCACTCTGGGGCCCACGAGCCACAACTACTGAAGCCCGTGCACCCAGAGCCCATGCTCCGCAACAAGAGAAGCCACCACAGTGGGAAGCCCATGCGCCACAACGAAGGGTAACCCTGCTTGCCGCAAGTAGAGAAAGCCCATGCGCAGCAACAAAGACCCAACACAGCCAAAAATAAAATAAATAAATTTATTTTTTTAAAAAAATTCTACAACAAACACAAACTACTTTTATAAAAGGCAAAAAAAAAAAAAAAAAAAATCAACCAGGCTTAAAAGGTAGAAACAACCAAAATGTCCATCGATGGTTAAAGGGATAAACAAAATGTGGTGGGTATGTACAAGGGAATACTATTAAGCCTTAAAAAGGAATGGCATTCTGTCACAACTTATAATATGGATGAACCTTAAAGATATTATACTAAGTGAAATGAGCCAGGTACAGAAGGACAAAAGTCATATGATTCCACTTAAATGAGGTACCTAGGGTAGGAAAAATTCATAGAGAAAAAAATGTTAACAGTGGTTACCAGCATGGAATACCAGGGAGTTATTGTTTAGTAGGGAAGATGAAAATGTTCTGGAAATGGATGGTGGTGATACACGGAAAACAATGTGAATGTGCTTAACTGCCACTAGACTGCACACTTAAAAATGGTTAAAATAGTATATTTTATGTTATGTATACTTTACCACAATTTAAAAACATCAACCAGGCTTATCAGAAAATAGATATACATAAACAACAGAATAACAGGCACCTTAAACTGGTAGGTGACTCAACTTCACCCTGGAACTTCCACTGCTGTGTCTATTCTTAAATGGGGGACAACCAGTAGGCTGAATGAATGAATTCTGGAACATTTTCTGAGCGACTACTATCATATGCTCAAGGGACACTATACTTTCAGGAGCCATAGAAAATACAAAGGTGTATTAAGCCATGGTCTTTGACCTCAGGAGTACAAAAGCTAGTGAAAGATACATATCCCCAAATAATACAATACATTAATTGGTACTGTAATTGTGGTGGTACTATATAAATTATATAAAATGCTATTGGGAATAGAGGGAGAAACATTTTGACAGGCACAGCGTAATGGAGAAAGTAATACTTTACCTAGACCTCAAAAGAAAAGTAGAATTTTAAATGATAGGGACAATGGTTCAAGTGAAAATGACAGCGAAGTGTGAAAGAATAAGCATTAACCTACAAACAGCAAATAATCTAGGCTGGAGAAAAAGAGACTCATATTGTGGGTGAGGGCAGCAGAAGATTAGGATGGAAAAAAAGACTAAGGTCAGGTTACAGGAGCTTTTAAATGCCCAGCTAAGGAGTTCAGACTATTAACAAGGAAAGAAAAGAAACATGATCAAAACTGCACTTTAGGAAGATTTATAGAACAGCAGTGCAAAGAATGAATAGTATGGCAAAGATGAAAGGGTGATCAAATAATAGGCAAAACAGGCGCAGTAATAAAGCTGAATGCCTAAACTAAAATGGTGATGATAGCAAAAGTAAAGACATAAAGGAAGCAATTCAGTCAAAAAATAAGTTTAGGTTAGTTCCCCTTGTTATACACAATCCTAGATTATTCTGTTTCCTCTTTTAACATTCATCACAGTTGCAATGATTTGTTCATTTTTCCCCCCACTAGAACATGAGCTCCATGAAAGCAAGGACAGCAGTGTAAGTCTTACTTATTGCTATATTGGCACAAAGTACTCAAATAATTGTTGAATAAAGTCAGAGTACTCTCTTCCCTAAAAAATATACTTCTCTGAGGCAAATAAGGACTTGTATAAGGATTCTCTAAATTTGGGAACACTATAAGTTTTTCCAGACCCAGAATTTAAGCTGTTGTCAGATACACATCCTATTCCTGTCTAAAGTTATTACTAGCTGCCTCTGAGTAAGCTTACTTTTCATTCTAATTCCAGAAGCAAACCATCTGTCATTACCTGACATCTTGTCCATGCTAAACTTACACAGTAAACAACTAAAACATTTGTAATTTTAATAAACACTAAAGTACATATTAATTAAACGAGCCAAGAAAAGTTCATGCACAAAAATAGGCTTACGATACCTTAGGGGGATTAAATGGATATGTTTCTGGTATTTTAATCTCTAGTTGATATCTTCCTCCTAAAAAATGGGGAAAACAGAAAGTTAACAGTGCTGCTCACCTCAAATATGTAAAGCCAAATATAGTGATAGAACTTTTCAAAACATATACTATTTTAGTCAATTACAACAGATTCATTTTAAAGCTGAAACCCAAAAAGGAAATAAACAAAAGCACTAGTTTTTAATTTAAAGGTTATTTAAAGCATACAGAATACCCATTTTAAACAACTGATATTAGTTTATCAGTGAATAATTGGAGAAATGGATGAATACATTAAATCCACAGACGATCCAATGCCAAAGACTTCACTGGAACAATTACGTAGCACAGGTTCCATCTCCTTTTGTTTCCTTTAGTCCACACTAATAAGAGTTGCTAAATAACAGGAAAAAATGGAAAGAAAAAAGGAAAAGAAGAAAAAAAGAAAGAAGATAGGGAAGTATAAAGGCATAGGTGGTACACAGAAAAAGGATACACAGATTACGCCAAAAACTGAAAAATCTACTTCTAGCTGGTTCTCTCAAATGCAAAAATGTCCCAAAGTTTTAATCTGGGACATTAAATTAAATGCCAACACTTCTTGTTAAAATTTAAAAAACAAAATTCAATAGTAAGACAAGAGGCAGGAATAAAGACAAAAACCTAGTCTCTCCCTGTAAATGGGTATACAAAGAGACTGTTCTAACCAGTAACATATAAACAGTAGGCAACATTCCATTTTGGTCTGAAGTTATCTTGAGCAACTAGCAGCTAAATAAGTTTTTTTTTTTAAGTTTATCTAGCTTCCCATAACTAGGATATTAAAGGGGGAGGATAACTGCTTCTCAGGAAACTCTGAAGGGGGAATCTTGCACTGGATGGCAGACTGGATTTGAATCCTAACTCTACGGAACCTTCCAATTCTAAGATTTTATGATCCATTACCAAAGAATATCTATCATTCCAAAATACAGCAAATAAAACTGAGCTAGCGAAATATTTATATATGAAACTATGCCTGGGATTTGCTTCAAAATAATCAAGGGATGAATTACATCAAAGACTGGCCATGAAATGACAGTTATTAAAGCTGGCTGATGAGTGCCTGGAGGTTTCTGCCATCTGTATATATCTGAAATTTTCCATAATAAAAAGTAATAAAACAAAAACTGTAATTGTGCTCTAGGAACGCTACTGACTTCAAAATTCCGTACACTCAATTCTCAGTATATCCTGCCACTTCCTTCATTGTTAGAACAGATGAATGTGGATCTAAGAAAAAAACAAAAGAGCAATTCACTTGGTACCACTTTCTTCAAGCCCTTTTGGTGCCAATTCTTCTTTTCTTGCTTATTCCTTTTAATAGAATCCCATACTGACTAATGCACAAGTTGAACTAGATGCCTGAAGCACATAGAATACAGCAGCAGTGAAATATAAAGGAAAGAAGTCAAAAAAAAAAGAAACAAAAAAAGACAGGTAAGAGAAGAGTACCTCAAGAAATTTTTGTGTATACAGAGATAACTGTTTATATTCAGAGTTATAAATGCTAGATTCAAATATAGGTATAATAAATTTAGCCTGAGTAATGTGTACATTCTTCTTTTTCATTCCTATGAATCTTACTTTTTTCATTAAATTCCAAATTACTGTCTCTATAACCTTTCATATAAAGTTTTTCCTTCTTGAATGTCCAAAACAATCTCTTAGGAGCAGTGCGAGAGCCCTGAAATACTATATAAATAATGCTGGACCCTAGAGTCCCCCAAATCCTATTTCTACTCCATATGCTATTGGTATGCTCTGTCTTGCATTATTTGACAACTTCAATATATAATCAATACAGCATTAACCACAGCATTATTTGATATATATCAGAGTAACACAACTAAGGGAGCTTTATGATAACTACATTATTATTATAACAGTTTTCACTATAAAACATTTTACTTCTTGAAGAACAGCTTTTACTACTACACATTTATAATCTTTAAATGGGGAAGGGATGAATTTTTCAAAAAATACCAAGAATGATTCCATAAATTTAAAACAACTCTTAGGTACAAAGCCTCAAGAACTAAATTGTTCCTCTGCCACTGAACCGTTAAGGCAAAAGAAGAAAACATGTACAATATGGTCATTTTAACTCAATCTGATTACTTTTAACACTACATAAAATAGCTACCTGATTTCTTAATGATGTTATTAACAATTTAACATTCCACATGTAAACTTTTGCCCTGGCTATTGAGATAAAACAACAACAACAACAAAAACCCTCAAAAAAAAAATCCCTCAAAATTTAGCAAGAGTCCTGAGATAAATATTACCAAAATATTTTACCCCGTTCGTATTTCAAAAAAAGTATCTTATGCCCTCGAATGTGCTTTTCTTAAACAAAATGAACAACTTCAATAGTTTCATGATAAAAAGAATACAATTTAAGTTTATCTACTTCAAATATATACCCAAGAAGCATATTAAAACTAATCTTATCAAACATTAATGTCTCATTTAGTGGCAGCAGCAGACATAAGCACTTAAAAATGACCAAACTTGTTTCTAACTAATGAATATGGTATAGTTATAATTTAATCATTCTACAAATAAGTATGTCCAATTTTTTAAAAATTCATGTACCTTTATTAAGGGTTGCTAAGAAGGTAATAAACATTCTGCCTAGTTCAGGAGATCTCTTGTTTATAAATATCAATTTACTGGAAGAGCTCCATGGTGATAATGCTACTGCCCTAATATCTTTCAAAAATACATCTAAACAACCTAAAAAGTAATTCAAGAATATTTATAATGTATGCCTTCAAGAAGAAGCTTGTATATCATTACAAACAATATCTGCTATTAAGGACGAACTTGATTTTTATAAGATAACTAAAGATCTCTTCTCCATCTAACAACTGTCAAAAGGACTAAATGAATAGCATCCATGAAAGCATCCAGATGGGGCCTGGCATACAGGAGGCACTCATAAAACAATATACAAAATTAAATAAGTCTAGAAATGGCTCATATGAACTATAAAACAGAAAATAAAATTTTGTCATTTAAGAGTTGGTAGAATGTGCTAAAGACATTCTAGGGTCTTTAAAACTTTGAATGAAAAGAGAAACACAGTCTAGAACGTTGAATTTTTCTGAAAAATTTTGGGTAACTGTTCATTACAGAATTGTAGAACCACTACATTCAAAGGAGACATAACCACCACTTCCAATATTCAATCAATCCTGATTTATTCAAGAGCAGAAAGTGATTAGAAACACAGGCTTTGGAGTCAATGGCTATTAGGACTCAAATCCCAGCTGTGCTGCTTAGATGTCTTAGCCAAGTTACTTAACTTTCCTGAGCTTAAGTTTCTTCATCTATGAAACAGTGATAACCGTACTTACCTCATAAGATTTGTTATAAGGAGTGAATGAGAAAGTACACGTAAACCTCTAACAAGTAAGAACTCAATAAGTGCTACTACTACAAATTCCGTGACATGATTTCCATTAAACAAATATTTGAATGCTTATTATATGCAAGAATCTTGGTTATGCTATATAATCCAAATTTACAGTAACACTCACTACTGAAGATCTGCCTAATGAGGAAATAAAAAGCTATAAAGCTTCTTTCTGTATCTTACCACCCAATTCCATGGTCTAAAGTAGCTATAGACTTAGTTTGTAAACACAGAGTTCAGCAAAACTGTCTCCTTTCTATATGTCTTGAAACGATCAAAGATTTCCTGAATAAAGAAAATTAAATATGTGGAATACAGCCTGTATGAAGACATATGAGTAAATTACATGCTAAATGACAAACAGGGGAGAGAAGCTTTTCTTTAAAAATTAACATAAGTCAGAAATTTAAGGCAAGGTTTGTTTACAGATACCATATGAAGGGTAACTGAGAATCCATATAAGTTAGTCTTAACATGCTAGATGTTTTATACTGTTAGATTCTAACATAATATAACCTGTAATTTGGCTCTTTGGAAAAAGAAAAAAATTAGCTAAAATTCAGTAAGAAAAATCAGTCTAGATAAGTATCTAAATTTATTATTTAAAAACTGCTGTATATATCCTTAAGCCAAATGAAGTTACCTTTCACGTAGTTTATAAATGCTTGAGATTATTCTGATTTAATGTTTCAGACAAGTTCTAATATGCACAATATTTTGATACAGAAAAAAGTACTTGCCTTCATATGGTGTGTCTGGAGGTCCTGCTATTTCTCCTCTTAATTCTGTAAAATTCTCATCTACAAGATCTACTTTAATTTGATTTTTGCTCGTCTTAAAAATAAACAGAAAATAAATGTTAGTTATATCAGCAAGAAAAAGGCCTATTTTTATTAAAGTATTACCTATAAAAAATTTTGAAACACGCTCTTTCATAAGCTTATCTGCTCTAGTAAAAATAATAGTCTGCTTTTCTAGAACGTAATTAGCCAATCTGAATATTTAAAACAAAAATGCTAACAAATTTTAACTGCAATGTTTTTAATGACATAACACCACTTTGAACAACAGTACAATGTCTGGTTGACTTTACAGGAATGTTTTGAGAAAACTAGCAGACACCTTTATTTTATATTTGCTGAGTTCATGTGTGTTAGGTCCAAAGTGATAATTCTATTCATCTGTAGATGAACTCTGCAATTCGATACCCCCGGGCTACATGGGTTCTAGCCCAAACAGAAAATTCAAGATTAAAAACTATTTAGGCTATAAGCTCTCACTTAAATTTCTAGATGTTTAGGTTAACTGAAATACTACACCATCAACCAGGATGATGAAAGCTCTAAGTGTCTAATTAATATCACTTTCCACAATAATTCCTAAAGCCTAAATGCCTCAATAGAATCTTCTAATGCCTTCCTCAAACTGTTTTTCTGCTTAGTTTACTTCAATGGCAATTACTTACTTCTCAAAACAGATTTTTATATTTATCTACAGCTACTTATTTTGTACTTTACACTTCTCAAAGTACTGTCATATCAATATTATCACTTCAATCTCTCAATAATCTTTAACAATCCATTCTCATAGTAAACAGTGACCATGATTCAGGAAACCTTCCAGTGGGATTCACTTTAACGCTCCCAAGTACCTGCCTGCAAATGGGCTCTCCGCTTACATTATGTAACCTACCTCAGTATCTTACTGGTCTATTCACCAAACACAATGATCCTCCCCTTTTCTCAATTTTTTAAAACATAAATCCTTAATATACAAAGCTCTCCTTTCATTTTTTGGTTAGGATTTTTATATTTATCTACATCTACTTATTTTGTACTTTACACTTTATACCTAAGTGACACATGTACTCTTATGAAAGAAAGCCCGACGAGATTTCAAAAGTAAATTTTTGCTTTTGAACCCACCTTCTTAAACTTGCTTACTGGATGAAACAGCGTAGGAATTATTGTTTTAAGGTCCCTGACTTCCTCCCCTCACCTCCAGGAGAAGATACCATCATTTTCACTTTCTCTGTACTAAACAGTTTAGTACCGAATGTTAAGTACAGAAAAAATACATAATTTAAAACTCAAATTTTAAAGATTTAATGACTCCTAATTTATCTTATCTTTTAATAAGAACATAGGATTAAAAAACTTACTTCATGCATTTTAACTAGTACTGGTTTATTTCATAACCTTTTTCTACATTTGGGATTAAAGTATTTCATATTTTTCTGAAGATAATTTTACCCCCAAATTAAATTTAATTATAAATATGCATAATGGGGAACTTCTTCCTGTGCCCTAAAAAAATCAATATCATCCTTGGTATTTTCAGAAGAGGATGAAATGTACAATTTTAGTAATAGTAAAATACTTTTTCCAGTAAGCACAGGAATTGATAATGTTAAAATGAAAATCATAGGCACCAGACGTTCATTCACCGACCAATTTAAGAAGCCAAAAGTGTAACTTACAGACATCTATTTTTCTCCCCTACGAATTCTAAGGGAAACAAGAGTAACCGAATCTTGCAAATCGTGAACGCTTTCAAAGTTCTCAATAAGGTTCCCACAATATCCCCTTCCCCAAAAGAAGTAAATAATCCTAAAATGGCAGGATACTAAAGGACACTTACTACACTGAAGTTTGGGGAAGGGTAGAAAGAAGTAACAAATTAGAAAAGCTGCCTTCTAGATTGTCCCCAACTGTTTGTTTAGTAAAATGCTAAGTAAACAAATATTAATAAACAAATATTACCTCTGTCCTCATTCCCCCAAAATTGTAATTCAGAGAAAAGTGAGTCTTTTTTTCACTCTAGGGAAAGAACACTATTCGTGTATGAAAAATTTACTAAACAGCTCAAGAAAATACAATCACCATGATGAATCCCATTATAAAGTATTCTATGTTCTAGAGTAGGGTTTTTATCCACAGATAACCAAAGATAAAAAGAAAATGGAAAGTTAAAGACAGATTTTTCACAGCTTAATTTTTCTATCACGCAACAATTCTCATTTATTACATCCATACTTTAATTCAAACATCCAGTATTTCCACAATCCAAAACTCCAACCCCACTGCCCACACAAAATAACTTAAAATCCCACTTTAAGACTCAAGAACTGTAAGTGGAAAAAATGGAAAACAGCTAAATGACAGACAGTATTTTAAAAAATCATGGCCTTGGAAGTCAGACAGATGGGAGGTGATTCCCAGTTCTGCCACTTATTTGTGATGTTAATTCAGGTAAGTCACCATCTAACTCTCAATTTTATTATTGTAAAATGAGAATCACCTCAGAATTAAATGAAAATTTCCGGGATAGAAGTAGCATAGTTACCCTTCTCCTAACACTATTAATTACAAAAACCTTTGATTTCAAAGCCCTATTTTATAAAATTTATTTCACAGGTCTGTTTCCAAACTAAGAATGGAAACTGTAATTTCTAAAAATAAATAAAATAATGTGTTTTCGATTTTAATGACTGCAACAACCAGGGAGGCTGAGGCTTTTGGATGAAACCTTGAATTGTTTTATCACTATACTATTTTTTCTAAGAACAGTTGGAAAGTTGCTTTACTATACTTTCTTCTCCCAACTTATCTGAACACACAGTGAGACCTCTGGTAGTCTTGATTTTTCTTACGTTTCCTTGTGGCTCCAATGCATTTCCAACACATAAAAGGAAAAGAGATGAACAAAAGCTACAGCTCCTAGTAAACAATTTTTTATTGAATATTTTATTAAGATATAACATGCATAAAGTATGCCAAACAGTACATAACGCTGAAGTTAATTTGGAAGTGGTAGATAAACGAACATTACTGCTAATAAGCAACAGTGCAAAATTTAAAGCAATTCTAGTAGATTCTCAAGGCCAAGTCTCTTGATGAACTGACATCATCATCATCACAAAATTCTTTCAAATAATTCCTGGGATCTACTACATGCCAGAAAGCAATCTCAACTGTCAGTGAAACAACTAAGTGACAAAACTAAGTCCCTGCCCACTTGGAGCTTACATTCTCCTGGGAGAAAATAAAAATTGATAGATTTTATTGAGAAAGCACTAAGTATAAGCTACTGTTGTTTAACCTGTTTAAAACGTACTACCTATGTGACCTTGAGCAAGTTAACTAACCACTCCATACCTCAGTTTCATCCTGTCAATTGGGAATTATAATAGTACCTACCACATACAGTTCATGGGGGAATTTAATGAATACAATATTAATGCCTACCAAATAGTAAATGCTGAATGTATAGTAGCCATTTAACACTTCAATATGTTGACTTTTGATAATGATGTTGGAGCAGAAAACTTCTACATAAAGCAAATATTATACTTTAAAGGAATAATTTATCACTTTAGCCTCTCTTCTTTTATTCTGGAAAAAGTTTTCTAAAATATAATTTAAATCCAAATTTCAGATAAGCAAATATAATTCTAAATGACCCCTAAAGTTATAGATAATTCTCATATGCTATTAAAAAAACTATTAATTTGTTTCCTAGTCAAATCACTACTACCAAAATTCAGGAACACTGCTCATTATTATCATGTAAATAAACGTGAAATTCAATTCTTCCTCATTTGTTGGAAATGAGGCTTGTTTAACACTTGCCATTACTTTCTCATAATTTAACATGTTTCCCCTACTATTCTAGGGCTCAAGAAGAAACATTTCCACCTCCTAAGCAGTTAAAAACCTGAAACTTGGGACGTTCACATTTCCAAAGCAGGGCTGACATGGAAACTAAGAGAGTAGAAGAAAAATGGGAAACTGAGGCCATGGGGACACATTTGTGGTCCTTACTAAAAACCACATTCTAGACCAGTGCTATCCAATAGAAATATAACATAAGCCACAAATGTACTTTATTTTTTTCCAATTATTCATAAGTGATTGTATTTTTTTTAATTGAAATATAGTTGATTTACAATGCTGTGTCAGCTTCTGGTATACAGCAAAGTGATTCAGTTATACTTATATATGCTTTTTTTTTAAATGGTAATTATATGACCATTTCTCTTTTTCTTTTTTTTTTTTTTGAATTTATTTATTTATTTTTGCTATGTTGGGTCTTTGTTTCTGTGCGAGGGCTTTCTCTAGTTGTGGCAAGCGGGGGCCACTCTTCATCTCAGTGCGCGGGCCTCTCACTATCGCGGCCTCTCCTGTTGCGGAGCACAGGCTCCAGACGCACAGGCTCAGTAGTTGTGGCTCACGGGCCTAGCTGCTCCGCGCCATGTGGGATCCTCCCAGACCAGGGCTCGAACCCGTGTCCCATGCATTAGCAGGCAGATTCTCAACCGCTGCGCCACCAGGGAAGCCCATATATATGCTTTTTAAAAAAAATATTTATTTAGTTATTTGGCTGCGTCGGGTCTTAGTTGCAGCACTCCGGATCTTTAGTTCAGCATGTGTGATCTAGCTCCCTAACCAGGGATTAAACCCAGGGCCCCTGCATTGGGAGTGTAGAGTCTTAGCCACTGGACCACCATAGAAGCCCCCATATATATTCTTTTTCATATTCTGTTCCATTATGGTTTATTACAGGATATTTAATATAGTTTCCTGTGCTAAACAGTACGACGTTGTTATCTATTTTATATATAGCAGTTTGTATCTGCTAATCCCAAATTCCCAATTTATCCCTTCCACACCCCCTTCCCCTTTAGTAACCATAAGTTTGTTTTCTATGTAAGTCTGTTTCTATTTTGTAAATAAGTTCATTTGCATCTTTTGGGGGGGGCGGGGGGCATGCAACTTGCGGGATCTTAGTTCCCCAACCAGGGCTTGAACCCGGGCCACCTCAGTGAAGGCACTGAGTCCTAACCACTGGACCTCCAGGGAATTCCCCATTTGTACCATTTCTTTAGGTTCCACATATAAGTGATATGATATTTGTCTTTCTCTGACTTACTTCACTTAGTATAATCTCTAGGTCCATCCATGTTGCTGCAAATGGAATTATTTCATTCTTTATATGGCGGACTAGTATTCCATCATGTGTGTATATGTATATGTATATACACATCTTTTTTATCCATTCATCTGTTGATGAACATTAAGGTTGCTCCCATGTCTTGGCTATTGCAAATAGTGCTGCTATGAACACTGGGGTGCATGTATCTTTCTGTATTATAGTTTTATCTGGATATACGCCCAGGAGTGGGATTGCTGGATCATATGGCAACTCTAGTTTTTTAAGGAACCTCCATACTATTTTCCATAGTAGCTGCACCAATTTACAGTCCCACCAATAACATGGGAGGGTTCCCTTTTCTCCACACCCTCTCCAGCATTTAAAATTTGTAGATTTTTTAATGATGGCCATTCTGACTGGTATGAAGTGATACTTCACTGTAGTTTTGATGTGCACTTCTCTAATAATTAATGACGTTGAGCATTGTTTCATGTGCCCACTGGTCATCTGTATGTTTTCTTTAGAGAAATGTCTATTTAGGTTTCCTGTCCATTTTTTGATTGGGTTGTTTGTTTTTTTTGTTATTGAGCTGTATGAGCCGTTAGTATATTTTGGAAATTAAGCCCTTGTTGGTCACAACATTTGCAAATATCTTCTCCCAGTCCACAGGTTGTCTTTTCGTTTTGTTCATGGTTTCCTTTGCTATGCAAAAGCTTTTAAGTTTGGTTAGGTCCCATTTGTTTATTTTTGCTTTTAATTCTATTGCCTTGGGAGACTGACCTAGGAAAACACTGGTACAATTTATGCCAGAAATGTTTTGCCTATGTTTTCTTCTAGGATTTTTATGGTGTCATGTCTTATATTTTAAGTCTTTAAGCCATTTTGAGTTTATTTTTGTGTATGGTGTGAGGGAGTGTTTTACAAATGTATTTTTAAATTTTTCTACTAATCACATTAAAAAGAGTAAAAGGAAACAGGAGAAATTAATTTTAATATTTACCTCCAATATATTAAAAATTATTTTAATATGTAATTAAAATTTCTGAGATACTTCACATTTTATAATACTAAATCTTCAAGATTCAGTGTCTTACAATTACAGCACCTTTCAATTTGGAATGGCCACACTTCAAGTGTTCTAAAGCCACATGTGATAGGCAGATCCACAGAAACAGAAAGTAAAATATCGGTTTCTCAGGGAGGAGGGGAAAATAGGAAGGATCTTTTGGGGGTGACAAGAATGTTCTGGAATTATATACTTGTAATAACTGCACAACCTTGTTATACTAAAAACCACTGACTAATACACTTTTTAAAAGAGTAATTTTTTTTAAACTTGAAGGAAAAGAAAAAAATCACACATAGCTAGTGGGTACAGTACTGGACAGTGTAGCTCCAAAGAACCAGGAAATAATAGCCTCTCCAATTACAGAAACAGTGTGCCATTAAAATCTTACTTTCTGGACTTTTGTCATCACACTTCACACAATCTAGAATACAGAATAATTACAGTTCTGAACCTACTAATTCCATGAATATTTATTAAGTACCCACCATTTGCAAGGCAAATAGGTACTGGTGGTAAAATCATCAACCAGAAATGTTCTCTAACCTACTTTATCCCCATAAATAGAGTTTTCATTCTAAGGTATTAAACAACAAATTATATAATTTTTAAATGAAGGATAGGATATCATGAGTTATGATTAAGAAGAGGATTCCCTCAGGAAATCACCTTTAAACGATTTAACTTAGGCAATGACAGCATTTCAGGCAGAAAGTTCATCCTGTGCAAAGTAGAGGCGAGGAAGGACTTGGCATGTTTAGAAATTGAAAAGCCACCAATGTGACTAGAATATACAGAATAAAAGAGCAGAAATGAGGGAGGGAAAGTAGGCAGGAGCCAGATTACGCAGGGCCATGAAGAACAATAAGAAAAAAAATGTTGTGACAAGACAAACAGATTTGGGTCTTTTAAAACATCCTGGCTGCAGTGGGAGGGAAATGCCTGGAGGGAGATTAAAGCAGATACAGAGAAGAAGGTTAGGAATCCAGTGAGAGTGATTAGAAAGTACACCGAGATGAAGAGAAGCAGATGAATTAAGACCAGCAGGAGATAAAATTTATAGAACTTAGTTATTATATACTAAAACTGTATGATCTTAAGGAAGGAACAAGGATCACTCTTACGGTTTTGATTTTTCACTGGGTGGATGGTAAAACAATAACTAAGATAAGGAAATGGGAAATTGAGGGGTCAGAGTTTGGGGAAGAGGGAAAATCAAAAATTCAGCTTTGGACATGTTGAAAAAAGATATTTATGAAAATCCAAAAGGCCAAGTAGACAGTTGAAAATTCAGGTCTAGAGTTCAGGAGTGAGCTTGGCTGAATATACAGTGAACAAGAGGAAAATCCAGGATACTCTGTTATCACTGGCACCAAAGAAAGAAAAATGTTTCAAAGAGAAGAGCAGTTAGGGCTTCCCTGGTGGTGCAGTGGTTAAGAATCTGCCTGCCAGTGCAGGGGACACGGGATCGAGCCCTGATCCAGGAAGATCCCACCTGCCACAGAGCAACTAAGCCCGTGCACCACAACTACTGAGCCTGCACTCTAGAGCCCACAAGCCACAACTACTGAACCCACACACCACAACTACTGAAGCCCGCGCACCACAACTACTGAGCCCGCACACCACAACTACTGAAGCCTGCGCGCCTAGAGCCATTGCTCCGCAACAAGAGAAGCCACCGCAATGAGAAGCCTGCGCATCACAACGAAGAGCAGCCCCTGCTTGCCACAACTTGAGAAAGCCCGCACGCAGCAACGAAGACCCAACGCAGCCAAAAGTAAATAATTTATAAAAAAAAAAGCAGAGTAGTTAATGTTGCTGAGAGATTAATAATAACAAATACACCATATAAGCTGTATCCTAACTGACTTATATGTAATAATTCATTTAACCCTCACAACTTTATGTGCTTACCAATAAGGAAACTAAGACACAAAGCGATCACACACAGCTAATAATCAGAAAAGCCTGGTTCTAAAGATGATGCAGGAGCCAAGGCATATACATTCTATTTCACCGACTCTTAAGATACCATCAATTATAGGATGCCCCAGTGTCTGCCCAGTAAGAAATACATACCACCATTTACACTATGACACAATATTTACCATTTAGAATTTTTATTTTACACTTAACTCAAAGAGACTTTAGACTTTACATATATTACTATTAAGACTGCACAAAGAAAAAATATGCAAAAATTATCTTCTTCACAGTGAAAGCCCTGAATGTGCACACACACAAACTTCCGAAAACACATACAAGAAATCGGCAATGGTGGATCTCTGAGGGTAAGAAAACGAAGAATTATGGATCTGAGGTAAATGGGAGACCATGGTGCTGTTTGAAAATTATTTTAAACACATACACATGTAACTTTTGCTCTGAATGAAACACTTTAAAAAGGCTGAGCAGCAGGGAGGTCTTTGCAAAGTGAAAAGATAAAAACATCCACTATTAACTGGATAGTCATGAATGGTAAGGAAATGGAGAGCATGATTAGAGAGAACTCCTCCAAATGTTGGCTATAAAGGGGGAAGTGAGAAACAAAGCAGTAGTTTGGATGAAGAAAGAGGGCAGAAGGTGGGGTTTCTTTATAACATAGCCATTAAACAGTATGTTTAAATGCTCATGACACAGCTATGGTAGAGTTAGACGTTTAAAAGTAAGGATGGCAGATAATGTAATGAAGAAGATGGAATGGGGTAGAATGGGTGAAATCTGAAATGAGAAGAATAAATGACTGTCCAAACTGAAAATCAACTACTCTTCTTAGAACCATCAGAGACTTGAAGTCACAGGGTCAACCACAGCCCCCATAACTGGAGAGACAAACGGGCAGAAAAAGAGAATCAAACCAGAACAAAAGCTCACAAGCATCTCTGCTTGAACCACTACCAGAGTATGAAAACCTAAATTGTAATTGACATTGCTGGAGGCACAGTGGGGATAAATTTGAGAGTGAAAAACTCCCAGGGGGCCCTACCACTTTTGTGAATTTTTACCTCCAGGATTCCTACAAGGTTTTCACAGTGAAGATCAGAGAAAAATCCCCTCATGCTTCTGGCAAGGGAAGGGAGAAAGTAGCCATTTCTCTTATTTAGAAATAAGCCCAGAGTATTTGATTCTTCTTAACAAAGCCTGCCCGCAAGCGAAACTATTTCACCAGAGCATAACATCAATTGGGGTTTTAACAGATCTAACCAACCTGAGAGAGGGGCAATACCTTCCAGCCCACTCTAGCCTGACACCTATAGCTACTGCAAATCGTAAACACAGCCTAAACCCTAGCTAGATAAACATAAAAGGTAACACTAAAGACCTACTTGTATAGTTCCTTTTCTAGTACATTATGCCTGGCTTTCAAGAAAAAAATTACAAGGCATACTAAAAGACAAAAAACACAGTTTAAAGAGGCAGAGTAAGCATCAGAACCAGACTCAGATATGGCAGAAATGTTGGAATTAGACTGGAAACTTAAAACTATGACTAATATGCTAAGTGCTGTAACAGAAAGAGTTGACAACATCCAAAACACATGGGTAATGTAAGCAGAGAGATGGACTCTAAGAAAGAATCAGAAGGAAATGCTAGAAATCAAAGATTGTTAACAGAAAAAAAATGCTTTTGATGGACTCATTAGTACATAAATGTGGAGAAAGAATCAGTGAGCTAGAAGAAGTGTCAATAGAAACTTCCAAAACTGAAATGCAAAGGAAAAACACATGAAAAAGACAACAGAATATCCAAAAGGTGAAACATATGAGTAATGGGAATACCAGAAGGAGAAGAAAACAAGAAATATTTGAAGTAATAACTAAGAATTTCCCTAAATTAATGACAGATACCAAATCACAGATCCAGGAAGCTCAGAGTTCAAACCAAAATCTATACCTAAGCATACCATATTCAAACTGAAGAAAATCAGAACAAAGAAAACATCTTGAAAGAAGCCAGAGGAAAAAAAACACCTTGCCTATACAGGAGCAATGATAAGAGTTACATTAGACTTCTCTTCGGATTCATGAAAGCTAGAGGAGAATAAAGTGATACATTTAAAATGTTTAAAAAGAAAAGCCCCACCAACCTAGATATCTATATCCAATGGAATTATCCCTCAGAACTCAACAATAAAGACTTTTCAGATAAACAAAAATTAAGGGAATCTATTGCCAGCAGACCTGCCTTGCAAGAAATGTTAAAAGAAATTCTTCAGAAAGAAGGATAATGATATCGATCAGACACTTTGAATATATTTAAAGAAAGCAACAGCATTAGGAAAGGAATAAATGAAGATGAAATAAAATATGCACTACCCATGAAGTAATGTAGTGTTATCTGGAAGAGCATTTTTTTGGGGGGGCTGTGCTACACAGCTTGCAAGATCTTAGTTCCCCAACCAGGGATCGAACCCAGGCCCCCCGTCAGTGGAAGTGCAGAGTCCTAACCACTGGACCACCAGGGAATTCTTAGAAGAGCACTTTTAAGTAAGTGTGTATGGTAATTCAAGGGTAAAGTTTTTTTTTTTTTTTAAAAAAGCACAACTGCTACGCTAAGAGAAGAAAAAAACTAAAACTAGAATCATATAAAATGATCAATTAAAAACAAGATAAGGCAGAAAAGAGTGAAAGACAAAAAAAGAACAAGGGCAATAAAAAGAAAACCATTTAAAAATATGGTAGGCATTAATCCAGCTATCAGTTATGATCTTACATGTCAATGGTCTAAATAATTAAAATATACTGTTGAAGTAGACAAAAAATGGATTCAACTTCATGTTGTCTATGAAAAATCACTTTAAATACAACACCAAAACACAGGCAACAAAAGTAAAAATAAAACAGACTACATCAAAATGAAAAACTTCTGTATATCAAAGCATACAATCAACAGAGTGAAAAGGTAACCTATGGAATAGGAGAAAATATTTGCAAATCATATAAATGACAAGTGGTTAATATCCAAAATATATAGAGCTCTTAAACTCAACAACAAAAAACAAACAACGTAATTTAAAAATGGCAAAGTGGGACTTCCCTGGTGGTCCACTGGTTAAGAATCTGTCTTGCAATTCAGGGGACGTCAGTTCGATCCCTGGTCAAGGAACTAAGATCCCACATGCTGCAGGGCAACTAAGCCCACATGCCACAACTAGACAGCCTGCATGCCGCAACGACATAGCCTATGCGCACTGGAGCCCACGTGCCACAACTAGAGAAAAGCTGCAACTAAGACCACAACGAAGAGCCCGTGCACCCCAACTAAGACCCGACGTAGCCAATAAATAAATAAATAATGAATGAATGAATATTTTTTAAAATAATAGGGAAACCATTAAAAAAAATTTTAATGGCAAAGTACTTGAATAGACATTTCTCCACAAGATATACAAATGGCCATCAAGTGCATAAAAAGATGCTCAATTCACTATGCAACTATCATTAGGAAAATGCAAATCGAAACCACAATGAGATACCACCTCGCATCCACTAAGATGGCCACTATCAAAAACACTGGAAATAAGAAGTGTTGGCAAGGATGTGAAGAAACTGGAACTCTGTGCACTACTGGTGGGAATATAAAATGGTGTGGCCACAATGGAAAACAGTATAATTCATCAAAAAATTGAAAACACACACACACACACAAAAAAAAAAAGATAAAAAGGAAAACAGAATTACCATGTGATCCAGCAATTCCACTTCTGGGTACATACTCAAAAGAACTGCAGCAGGGTCTCAAATAAGATAATCTGCACACTCATGTTCATGATGGCATTATTCAAAAAAGCCAAAAGGTGGAAGAACCCAAGTGCCTACTGGCAGATGAATAAATAAACAAAATGTGGTGTACACAATGGATTATTCAGCCTTAAAAAGGAAGGAAATCTGACATGTTACAACATGGATGCACCTTGAGGACATTACGATAAGTGAAATAAGTCAGTCACAAAAAGATACTTTATGATTCTACTTACAGAGTCAGAAAGTAAAATGGTAGTTACCAGGAGCTGGGGGTAGAGGGAAAAGGGAGTTATTGTTCACTGGGTATAGACTTTCAGTTTTGCAAGATGAATACACTCTGGAGAGTGGATTCACGGCAACGTGAATGGTTAAGATGGTGACTTTTCTGTGTATTTTACAACATCACAATTTTGAAAAAAAAAGTAAAGGGACGGAGAAAAATATACTAATCCAAAGAAAGTTGTAGTGGGGATTTCCCTGGTGGTCCAGTGGTAAAGAATCTGCCTTCCAATGCAGGGGATGTGGTTCGATCCCTGGTCAGGGAACTAAGATGCCACACGCCATGGGGCAACTAAGCCTGCGCACTGCAAGTACTGAGCCCACGCTTTCTGGAGCCCACTCACCACAACTAGAGAGAAGCCCGTGTGCCACAATGAAGAGCCCATGAGCTGCAACGTTTGATCCCACATGCCGCAACAAAGATCCCGTGTGCCACAACTAAGACCCAATGCAGCCAAATAAATAAATAGATAAATAAATAAGTTTTTTTTTTTTTTAAAGAAAATTGCAGTCATTTTAATTTCAGACAAAGCAGATTTCACAGCAAGGAAAATTACCAGGAATAAAGAGGGACATCACATAATGATAAACAGGTCAATTATCCAAGAAGACATTAAAAATACTTAAACTGGGGACTTCCCTGAGGACTTCAATGGGGAACTAAGATCCCACAAGCCGCTCGGCATGGCCAAAAACACAAAACAAAAACAACAAAAAACTTAAACTGTATGAGCATAACAACAGAGTTTCAAAATACATAAGGCAAAAGCAATAGAACTACAAAGAGAGTTAGATGAGTTCAGTATTACAGCCAAAGACTACAACACTCCTCTGCCAGTATTTGACAGATCCACAGGCAGAAAGACAGTAAGGACACAGCTGAACTAATTAGCACCAACAATCAAACTGGATCTAATTGATAACCATAGACTATTTCATGCAACAGCAAGATACACATTCTTCTCAAGGTCACACAGAATATTTACCAGGTAAACCATATTTGGGGCCACAAAACACACCTTACAAATTCAGAAGAACAGAAATCATACAAAGCATGCTTTCACACCACAATGGAGTTAAACTAGAAATCAATGACAGAAAGATGGCAGGAAAACCTCAAAATACTAAACAACACAGTTCTAAATAACACGAGTGAAATAAGACATATTAAGAGAAATTGTTTAACATTTCCAACTTTGAAAACAAAAGTACAACTTAACAGAATTTGTGGGATTTCATGAAGTATAGTGCTTAGAGCAAAATTCACACTGAATGCATGTATTAGAAAAGAAGAAAAAACCAATAATCTAAGATTCTACCTTACGGAACTAGAAAAAGAAAAAATTAAATACAAAGGAAGCAAAAGAAAAATTAATTTAAAGATTAGAGCAGAGGGACTTCCCTGGGGCACAGGTTCGATCCCTGGTTGGGGAACTAAGATCCCACATGCCACACAGTGCGGCCTAAAAAAATAAAAATAAAAATTAGAGCAGAAATCAATGAAATTGAAAACACAAAGGAAAATCAACCAAACCAAAAGCTGGTCCCTTGAAACAATCAAGTAAATTGATGGGCCTCTAGATAGGTTAACAATAACAACAAAAAAGAGACAAGACACAAATTACTAAATATCAGAAATGAAAGAGGCCATCTCTACTAATCCCACAGACAAAGGAATAAAAGAGTACTGCGAATGATTATGCTCACAAATTTGATAACCTAGATGTAGTAGACTGATTCTCTGAAAGACACACTCCGTCAAAACAAAAATAAATAGATACTCTGAATAAGGACTAATATTTGTTAAGGAAGTTGAATAATTAATAACTTTCCAAAACAAAAAGCACCAACCAGCCCCAGATGGTGTCAAAGATGAATTCTACCAAACATTTATGAAGAAATTCCCTACAATCTCTTTCACAGAATAGTTGCAAAATACTTCCTAATTCATTCTGTGAGGCCAGCATTACCCTAATACTAAAAGGAGACAAACACAGATGAAAGGAAAACTACAGACCAATATCTCTCATGAACAGGGATGCAAAAATCGTCAATGAAATATTAGCAAACTGATTCCAATAACATATAAAAATAATTATACACCACAATCAACTGGGATTTTTTAAAACATCTTTATTGGAGTATAATTGCTTTACAATGTTGTGTTAGTTTCTGCTGTATAACAAAGTGAATCAGCTATATGTATACATATATCCCCACCAAGTGGGATTTAATCCCAGGTATATACAAGGCTGGTTCAACATTCAAAAATAAAATTAGTGTAATCCAACCAATCAACAGGCTAAAAAACAAAAACCACATGATCATATCAAAAGGTGCAGGAAAACCATGTGATGAAATCTGACACTCATTCACAATAAAAACTCTCCGTAAGTCAGGAATAGAGTGAAACTCTCTCAACTTGGTAAAGAATATCTGCAAAAAAGCTACAATGAACATCATACTAATTGGTGAGAAACTCAACACTTTCCCAGTAAGATCGGGTACAATGTGAGGATATCCCCTCTTGCCACTCCTTTTCAACATCATACTTGAAGTTCAAGCCAATGTAATAAAATAAGAAAAGGAAATAAAAGGTGTACTATTGGGAAGGAAAAAATAAAACTGTCTTTGTTTGAAATAATCATCTCTGTAGAAAATCTGAAAGAACAGAGTAATTCCTAGAACAAGCAAGTGATGATACGAAGGTTGCAGGATACACGGTTAACATACAAAAGTCAACTGCCGTCCTACATACCAGGAGTAAACAAGCAGAATTTGAAATTAAAAACATAATACCAGGGCTTCCCTGGTGGAGCAGTGGTTGAGAGTCCGCCTGCCAATGCAGGGGACACGGGTTCGTGCCCCCGTCCAGGAAGATCCCGCATGCTGCGGAGCGGCTGGGCCCATGAGCCATGGTCGCTGAGCCTGTGCATGCAGAGCCTGTGCTCCGCAACGGGAGAGGGCCACAACAGTGAGAGGCCCGCATACCTCAAAAATAATAATAATAAAAAAAAAAACATAATACCACTTACATTAACATCAAAAATTTTAAAAAGAAAAAAATACTTAGGTATAAATCTAACAAAGTATGTGCAAAAACTATATGAGGAAAACTACAAAATCCTGATGAATGATAACAAAGAAGAACCAAAAAAATAAAGGACACTACCCAATTTCAATACTTACTATAAAGTTACAGACCTCAAGACAATGTAATATTGGCCAAAGATTTAACAAATAAGTCAATGCAATAGAACAGACAGCCCAGAATGAGACCCACATAAATACAGTCAACTGATCTTTAAAAAAAAAAAGCAAAGGCAATACAACAGAATAAAGACAGTCTTTTCAACAACAGTGCTGAAACAACAAGATATACACATGCAGGAAATTCCCTGGTGGCCTAATGGTGAGGATTTCAGCTTTTGCTGCCATGGCCTGGGTTCAATCGCTGGTGTGAGAACTGAGATCCCACAAAAAACAACAACAACAACAAAAAACCACATCCTAGGCACAGACCTTACACCATTCACAAAAATTAACTCAAAATGGATCACAAACATAAATATAATATATAAAAGTATAAAGCATGGGTATGACTATGATTTTTTAAGATACAACACCAAAGGAACAATTCATGAAAGAAATAACTGATAAGTAAGACTTCATTAAAATAAAAAACTGTTCTGCAAAAGACAATGTCAAGAGAGCGAAGACAAGCCACAGACTGAGAGACTATACCTGCAAAAGAAATATCCGATAAAGGACTGTTATCCAAAATACACAAAAAACTCTTAAACTTCAACAATAAGATAACAACCTAATTTTAAAATTGGGCCAAAGTGGGCTTCCCTGGTGGCGCAGTGGTTGAGAGTCCGCCTGCCGATGCAGGGGATACGGGTTCGTGCCCCGGTCCGGGAGGATCCCACATGCTGTGGAGCGGCTGGGTGCGTGAGCCATGGCCGCTGAGCCTGCGCGTCCGGAGCCTGTGCTCCGCAATGGGAGAGGCCACAACAGTGAGAGGCCCGCGTACCGCAAAATAAAAATAAAAAAATAAAAATAAATTTATGCATTCTACAACTATTATCAAAAAGACAATAAATAACAAGTGTTGGTAAGGACGTGGGAAAAGGGAACCTTTGTGCACTGTTGGTGGGAATATAAATTGGCCGCAGCCACTATGGAAAACAGTATGGAGTTCCTCAAAAGATTGAAAAAAAAAAAAATGGATCAAAGGGACTTCCCTGGTGGTGCAGTGGTTAAGAATCCACCTACCAATGCAGGGGACATGGGTTCGAGCCCTGGTCCGGGAAGATCCCACATTCCACGGAGCAACTAAGCCCGTGCGCCACAACTACTGAGCCTGCACTCTAGAGCCCTCAAGCCACAACTACTGAAACCCACACACCTAGAGCCCATGCTTCACAACAAGAGAAGCCACCACAATGAGAAGCCCGCGCACCTGAACAAAAAGTAACCCCTGCTCACCGCAACTAGAAAAAAGCCTGTGCGCAGCAACAAAGCCCCAACACAGCCAAAATAAATAAATAAATTTTTTTTTTTTTAAAAAGGCCAAAGATCCAAACAGACACCTCACCAAAGAAGACACACAGATGGCAAATAAGCATATGAAAAGACACCCCAGTCAAGTCATGGGGAAATGCAAATTAAAGTGAGATACCGCTACACACCTATTAGAATGGCACAAATCCAGCACACTGACAAGAGCAAATGCTGACACG
This sequence comes from Phocoena phocoena, assembly GCF_963924675.1. Taxonomy (NCBI): domain Eukaryota; kingdom Metazoa; phylum Chordata; class Mammalia; order Artiodactyla; family Phocoenidae; genus Phocoena; species Phocoena phocoena. Next base: position 74,974,725 of record NC_089223.1, read on the forward strand.
GTTGTGGAGCAAGAGGCACTCTCATTCATTACTGGTGGGAATAGAAAATTATACAGCCACTGTGGAAGACAGTTTGGCAGTTTCTTAAAAAACTAAACATACTCTTACCATATGATCCAGCAATCACACTCCCTGGTAATTACCAAAGGGATGTGAAAAGTTATGTCCACACAAAAACCTGCACACAGATGTTTATAGCAGCTTTATTCATGATTGCCAAAACGTGGAAGCCAACAAGATGTCGTTTAACAGGAGAATGGATAAACAAGCTGTTGCATCCAATGAAATATTATACAGCAATAAAAATAATTATCAAGCCATGAAGAGATATGGAGAAAACTTAACTACACATTATTAAGTGAAACAAGCAAATCTGAAAAGGCTATATATTACACAATCCCAACCCTATAACATTCTGGAAAAGCAAAACTATGGAGACAGTTAAAAAATCAGTGGTTGTCAGTGTTTTGAGAGAGGGAAGGATGAACAGGCAGAGCACAGAGGATTGTTAGGGCAGTGAAAATACTCTGTACAATACTATAAGGATAAATACGTGTCATTATACATTTGTCCAAACTCACAGAATAAACAACACCAAGAGTGAACCCTAAGGTAAACTATGGACTTTGGGCGATTATGACATATCAATGTAGATTCAACCACTGTAAAAGATATATATGTTGGTGGGGGATGTTGATAATGGGGAAGGCTATGCATGTGTGGGGGCAGGAGGTATACGGGAAATCTCTGTACGTTCCTCTCAATTTTGCTGTGAACGTGACAGCTATTTTTCTTTTCTAAGTCTTCAAGTTAAAAAAATGAGTACTAAACATTCAAGTGTTCACGATATGTAAAGAAAAAAAAAACAGAACAGAAAGTATTTATTCTATGATTACCAACTATACAAATTTGCAGAATAAAAACTAAAAAGATTGTAAAAATGAAAAACAGCCTTTGCATGTTTCTGAGACAACTGGAGAAATCTGAATATGGACTTTATTACATGATATCGACATGTTTTGGTTAATCTGTTAGATGTAATAATGGTACTTCTGTGTAAGAATATATTTTTAAAGATATTAATACATGCTGAGAATATCAAAGACATTTATATGTGAAGCTATAGAGACAAGATAACCTAGATATGCTTTAAAATTCCCAAATAAAGAAAAGGCAAGATGAAAATTATCCTTGAGCCACTAAAGTTATTTCCTAGACCTGGAAGATCCAAAAATATTTGTCAATCAATTACCATATCCACAGACACAACAGAGGCTTAAAATAAAAAGTTTGAGAGACAAAAATATTAGAATATTAATTGTTAAATAATATTAATATATCTAAATAACTAGAAATTTAATTAGTTCATGAAAATGAAAGGCATTCTGTCAAAGTTGAAAGTTGTCTGTTAAAGTTTATGCAAATAAAAATGAAGATAAACATAAAATGGAAGCACAAAGTTACGAATTCCAACAATAAATTTACACGTTGTTGAACTCTTCAAATGTGTCACCATATATATTAAAATCAAAATCCAGGGCTTCCCTGGTGGCACAGTGGTTGAGAGTCCGCCTGCCGATGCAGGGGACACGGGTTAGTGTCCCGGTCTGGGAGGATCCCACGTGCCGCGGAGCGGCTGGGCCCGTGAGCCATGGCCACTGAGCCTGCGCGACCCAAGCCTGTGCTCCGCAACGGGAGAGGCCACAATGGTGAGAGGCCCGCGTACCGCAAAAAAAAACAAAAACAAAAATACTCAAGTAATTTGTTCAGAAATATCATAATAAAACACTACAAAATAAAAATTTATTTTAAATTTTTATTAATCATTTAATGGCATTCTCTTGTTAAAATCTAAAGGACTATATAAAACTCTCTTACCAACTAATCAGGTGTCAGAAGGCTGTTCTTAGATCTCTTTGTTCAAAAGTCTTGTGATACTGCACAAGCTTTCCTTTACAACATCTATCATCACACAGAGCTAAAATAACTTTTAGTGTGTCTGTACTCTTGTTTGTATTTATGGAAGTTCATAAACTTGTAGACGAAAAATACTGCTTGCAGTATCCGTAAACAAAGGATGTTGCAGCCATCTAGCATTCAGCCACTGCACCCAGTCCTGACAGTGTACCCTGAGGGGATTCAGGATGGAAAAAAGCAGGATACATACAGGCCCTAAATAGTTAAGGTGCATATCAAAGGAATGATTTCAATGAGTCCAAACTCTTGCATCTTCCCATACATAGAAAAGTGTTAAATTCATTACCCTGAGATGTCTGGTTTTCTTTAATTAATGGTAATCTTTTGATGTTTCGACTACCTGGTTTTTGTTGCAAAACTCCTGTAAGTCCTGGCTCCTCCCTTACCTCTTTGGACCGGTTCCTCAGAGCAATCTGAGAGGCTATCTTCCAGGCTTAAGTCCTTGGAAAACCCGCCAAACAAAATGTAATTCTCAACTTCTAGGTTGTGTATTTTTTTTCAGTCGACAAACTAGAAGTCCCTATGTTTTCTGAATATGTAGATGCATAGAAAAAATTGTTAAAGGTTCCTTCTGAAAGACAGGATTAGGATTGAGGGAAGGAAGGAAGGAAAGGGTGGATGGGTAACGAAAACTTTTACTCTGTATATTTCTGTAATTGAAAAATTTTAACAATGAAACTCTGTACCCTTAAGTAATTTAAAACAACTTTTCTTTTAACCTTCCAAACTCCTATGTCACCTAAGAAAATTTAAGAAGGAATTTTAAAGGGTTCAAACTACTGACAGCAAAAAGGAAAAAAAAAACTAAACAACTGAACCAAACAAAAAGGAAGAAAAACAATGGAACCAGTGACTCAATGAAATAAAATAAAATAAAACCAAAAAGTCATGGGCTCAATTGATAAAATACAGAATAAGTAAACTAAAGGCAGGAAAGAGAAAGGAAACTAAAAAACGAGATAAACCGGGACTTCCCTTGTAGTCCAGTGGTAAAGAATCCACCTTCCAATGCAGGGGACATGGGTTTGATCCCTGGTTGGGGAACCAAGATCCCACATGCCGTGGAGAAACTAAGCCCACGTATCACAACTACTGCGCCTGCACACCCTGGAGCCTGTGCACCACAACTAGAGAGAAGCCCAAGTGCCATAACGAATGCCACAATGAAGACCGGATGCAGCCAAAAAAAAAAAAAAAAAAAAGAGAGAAATAAATAAATAAATTTAAAAACCTTTAAAAAACGAGATAAACCATATCCTGTGTTTACTACACCTTAAAACAGATCATAAATAAGTGAAATGTAATATATTAAATTAGAGATTTTTTTTTTTGATGTGGACCATTTTTAAAGTCTTTATTGAATTTGTTATAATACTGCTTCTGTTTTATGTTTTGGTTTTTTGGCCATAAGGCATGTGGGATCTTACCTCCCCCGACCAGGGATTGAACCCGCAACCCCCTGCATTGGAATGTGAAGTCTTAACCACTGGACCGCCAGGGAAGTCCCAAGAGATTTTTTTTAATACCGAAACTGACAAAAACTTAGCAACCACTCTCTAAAAAGCTACCTGGTTCTCAAACATACATTCCACTTTACAAAAAATGATCCCACACTGTTCCAAAACAATGAAAGGGACAGAATGATTACAAACACATTTTATAGGACAAACAATGGCTTTGATCCCCCAAACTCAGCCAGCACAATTCTGAACAAACACAGGTTAGTCTCACTAAAAAGATACACAATTCTCAACAAAATCTTGGTTAACATACCATAACAAATTTAAGTACTATTCACTATGACCAAGAGGGGTTTATTCCAAGAATTCAAGAATACAGTTCCATGAAAAATTTTATCAAAAAGGTATTTGGAAATGCCTTAATTTGACAAATACAGATGTTAAAGTAACAAAGGATATATATCTAAAACTGAGGCAAAACTATGTTTTCCTTATAAAAAGGGATAAGAATATTTGCCATCACTGTTACTACTTACAGTAATCCTTCCATCTAAACACAAACTCTTTTATAAAATCAAACATAGACAAATTTATTTTGCATAAACTTTTTTTTTTTTTTTGCGGTACGCGGGCCTCTCACTGTTGCAGCCTCTCCCGTTGTGGAGCACAGGCTCCGGACAGCCAGTCCGGACAGCCAGCACAGTCAAGCCAGGCCCAGCGGCCATGGATCACAGGCCCAGCCGCTCCGCGGCACGCAGGATCCTCCCGGACCGGGGCACGAACCCGTGTCCCCTGCATCGGCAGGCGGACTCTCAACCACTGCGCCACCAGGGAAGCCCCCATAAACATATTTTAACCACAATAATTTCAAACAGAAACCAATCTCAAATTACTTTCACAGCTATGACTTTAAGTCCCCTGCCTCCAGAACTGTGAGAAAATGAATTTCTGCTTATGCCACCCAGTCTATGGTAATTTGCTGTGGCAGCATGGGCTAAGACATCCACACACTGATTAAAAAAAGAGAAAAGGGGACTTCTCTGATGGCGAAGTGGTTAAGAATCTGCCTGCCAGTGCAGGGGACATGGGTTCAATCCCTGGTCCGGGAAGGTCCCACATGCCGCAGAGCAGTTACATCCGTGCGCCACAACTACTGAGCCTGCACTCTAGAGCCCACAACTACTGAAGCCCACGTGCTGCAACTACTGAAGCCCTTGTGCTGCAACTACTGAAGCCCACACGCCTAGAGCCCGTGCTCCACAACAAGAGAAGCCACCGCAATGAGAAGTGCTGCTCGCCACAACGAGAGAAAGCCCACATGCAGCAACGAAGACCCAATGCAGCCAAAAATAATAAATTAAAAAATTTTTTAAAAAGAGGAAGAGGAAAATCATTTGTTGCCATAGGAGGTGACTATTAAACCAAATCTATACTCTGATAATAAGCAATTTTCATCCCAGTTAACAATGGAAAGCTCTTCTTTCTAGAAGAATTCTAGCTAGGTAAATATAAAGTTGACAATTAGGAAAATCAATGGATGATGATCCTTTTCAGGTGAAAGGATACTAAAGAGTAAGATATCTGCAAAGGACCAAAGCATTAACTTCAGTTTACTTGCGAACTGCAAAATGAATAAAACGTACCTTCACAAAGAGATCTTGTGGCTCTCACCTTAATCAAGTGATTACACAACTGACCTGACATCACGAACAGTGAGAAAACCTGATATTACACATATATTAACATAATTCAATATGAAGTACCAACAGTACACTTGGAGTCTTGCCAAAAATGTTTAACCTGATAATCCAGTCAAACCTTTATACCTGATCTCCCAGTTTATAAGAAATACAAGTTAAAGCATCACCATGAGGAAATCTCCAGGATTAAAAATGGAGGTGTGTGCAGGAGAACCATCATAAATTTTAAAAGACTAAAAACTACATTCAGGGAATCCCCTGGCTAAGACTCAGCGCTTTTACTGCCATTACCAGGGTTCAATTCCTGGTTGAGGAACCAAATCCCGCAAGCCAAAAAAAACCCCGCAAACAAACAAAAAAACTACATTCATATGCAATGTGTAAACCTTAAGCGGATCCTTCAAAAAAAAATCCAAAAAACTATAAGACATTTTTTTAAGTAACTAGGGAGATATGGGAAAATTTGAATATTAGATACTAAGGAATTAACAATTTTCTTACATAGAATAATGATACTGTGGTTATGTAAAAGAATGCTATTTAGAGGAGATGCATGCTCAGCTTTTGGTAGTGAATCATCTTCATAACAGCAGCATTAACAATTGTTGAATCTAGGCAGTGATGACAGAAGCATACATTCTTTCAACTCTTCCACTTGAAAATTTTAATAAAAAGTTAAACGAATTATTTGTTTTATTTTTTCTGCCACTTACTTGCCCACAGAATGTCTAGTTCATAGAACGTGCTCAAGTTCACTGGATAAACTAGGGCTTGGTCAAATGTTTATCTAAATAAACAATGTTTTTCAAAAAAAAAACAAGTTAAATAAACAGATAAAATGGAACAGTTAATTTTTCTATCTGACTTTTAAAAAAAGGTTGTATTAATGGTGAGAATATGATGAAATGGGCTGCCTCATACAGTGCCAGTGCTAGAGCAATTTACAACCAACTTTCTAGAACACACCTTGGTCATAAGTTCAGATACTATGACCTAGTAATTTTCTTCCAGTAATCTATCTTAGGGAAATAAACTCAGATTAAAAAGTATTATGGGGGCTTCCCTGGTGGCGCAGCGGGTTAAGGATCCGCCTGCCAATGCAGAGGACACAGGTTCAATCCCTGGTCTGGGAAGATCTCACATGCCGCAGAGCAACTAAGCCTGTGCGCCACAACTACTGAGCCTACGCTCTAGAGCCCGCAAACCACAACTACTGAAGCCTGTGCGCCTAGAGCCGGTGCTCCACAACAAGAGAAGCCACCGCAATGAGAAGCCCGCGCACTGCAATGAAGAGTAGCCCTCGCTCGCTGCAACTAGAGAAAGCCCGTGCACAGCAACGAAGACCCAATGCAGCCAAAAATAAATAAATTTATTTTTAAAAAAAAGTATTATGTAAAGATATGCCTTTCAGCAGGAAAGGCTATAACAAGAAAAAATAGAAACAACTTATTCGACAAAAGAATGGTTTAGTCAGGCACTACTGAATATTAATATATAAATGCTATTTAATTCTAATACTCAAGTTAAATACTAAATATTTTAAAAGAATATTTAATGCCCTGAGGAAAACACAAGATATATTAAGAGGAAAAAGATATAAAACAGTATACATACAAAGATCTTGATTTGATTTAAAGGATGTTTATATCAACAGCTATCTGTGGTTGATGAGAGAGACTGTTGCCTAATTTGTCATCTTTGTACATTTCTTCTCAATTCTCATAGAAGAGCAAGGAAACAGGATTAAGAATGCCTATGTTCCCGACAAATACTAACAGACTGTAAGCTCTTATCCCCATAATCATACTCTTGATTTTGTCGTTACCTAAACCTGCACCTTCTCCGAAATCCACTTCAAGTTTCTCAGATTCCCAACCTCCGTGGATCAAATAAATTCACTTTGGTACTCCAAACCCAGCTATTAGCTGGCTTCATCAAAACAGAACCACTCTCCCTGACTCTCCCTCATTATCAGTCACCTTTAAGGTCCTCACTTCCTCCTTAGCCAGTTTAGATTCCTTGGGCATTCATTATAATCACTCCCTTGCAAATACTCTTGACAACCTTGATACCTTTCTTCCTGCAGTGTACTCATATGGCAAAGCCCTAATGCTAATTAAACTCATTCTCCAATGAACTAAAAAAAAAATTTTTTTAAACTTCCTGTGTCTGCCCCAAGCAGCACTGCTGGGGGAGGGAGCAGGGGACAACCACCATTCAGTGGTCTGATGTTCAAGTGAAAACCACAAATCCCAAATAGAAACTTAACATTGCCCTAAGTGTCTCTGCTCCTATTAAAGATTAATCCTTCCACTTATGTTAGGAATACCACCCCGTTCTTCTCAAGGACTTTGCACCTTCAGTTACTCCTCTCTCTAGCATAATCAATTTCTCCCATCCATCAACATACAAACATACTCTAATATCTACTAGAAATTTTTTTTTAAAGATCTCTGAAGCCATGGTCTTCTCCAGCTCCCCCTCTTCTCTCCTTCCCTGTAAAAGCAAAACTCCTTTAAAAAGTTGACCATAGTTGCCAGTTCCTCATCTCATTCCTCTTAACAATCCACCCCAATAACACATGCACACCATTCCAATGAAAATATTCCAGTCAAGGTCACAATGATCACACTGCAAATTCAACGGTCATTTCTCCCATTTAAGCAACATGACAAAGTTGACCACCTTCTTCTTGGAACTCTGTCTTCTCTTGGCTTCAATGACACCATGCTCTCCTTTGTTGGTTCTCGTCAATTCAACTTCAACATGTGCTATGGAACCAGGACAAAAACCAGATTTTGTCCTAGACCCCTCCTTTTCTAACCAAATTCTCCTAGAGTTAAGTTACCCAGTCTAAGCATCAAATTATACCATCTATGTATCTATGATGCCAAATCTCTCTTCAGATCTAACCTCCAGACTCACATAACGAACTGCTTAAATTCTTATCCTCCCCACCTCCAGTGTGCTCTTCCCACTCCTCAACTCAAAATTTAGCACCACCATCCATCTAGTTGCAAAGACAAAAATCTAGGTGTTTTTCCAGCTTCTTCATTATTTCTCTACACCATCAGCAAGCTCTGGTGACTCCACTCTTAAAACATAACCCAAACACTTCTCTTAAGCCTCCTCTATTCCACCCTAACCCCAAGCTACAATCATCTCTTGCCTAGGCTACCTAGAAAGGCTTCCTGAGTTCATTCCTGCCTCCTATCCCCAACTCCACATAGGAAGTGCCTAACAAATTTCCTTCTCCTTCCTTATTAACAAAATTCTCATTTTAATTGGGGAGCAATGTGCTCAGCTAACAAACATTTCCTAGCCTACCTTAAACCAAGAAGTGATTATGACACTGTGGTGAATAAAAAAATAAAAAGAGAGGTCACTGAATGGAACCTCAGATATCTCTTTTAAAGGGAGTGAACTCAGCTGGCGGTGCCTGGTGCCTTTCCCTTTTTACAATTCAGATAGGCTGCCTGGTCCTCTGATAGCCATTCTGAGAGTTTAGGGACAAGGGTCAAACTCCTAAGAATAGTAACCTGAAAGTTAGAAGTAGACTATTAACACTATAAAGCCCCTAACCAAGCAACTTTGGGATACTTCCCCTCCAGACTTTTCCTATTTATTTCAATCACTACTACTGTTTCTTTTGTTACATCCAGCAAAACTCAACCTTTAAGTAGTAAACGTTTCCTCATTATCTTCAGGGTCAATTCATTCCCCACAGCAGCCAAAGTGATCTTTTAAAAACACGAATTCTGTCGTTTGCTTTAAATCCTCAAATGGCTTGTGTGTGATCTGGCTCACACCTACATCTCCAACTTCATCTTGCACCATTCTCCTCCCTTACCCACAATACTCCAGCCACAACAACCTCCTTTTGGTTGCTTACACATAGCAAATTCATTCCCACTTTAGAGCTTTTACACTAACAGTTTCCTCTGATCTGGACTGTTCTTCCCCAGTGACGTGCTTTTATCATTCAGATCTCAATTTAAGTTTACAATTCTAGGATAAGTCTTTTCTGAACACCCAATCAAAAACAACCAATTAATTTCATCTGGACAATATTATTATACAGCTCTGCACTGCATTTATTACTTATTTGTCTGTCTTCCCTTATCCCACTCATTACTATATCCCCAACACATATCATGGTGCCTACCATAAAGAGAGCCCTCAAATATCTGTTAAAGAGCTCTTGGTACTGATAATACAAAGATGGATGAGCCATGATGCCTACCCTTGAGAAGCTTGGAATCTAATAGGGAAAAACAACTTCAAATGATTAAAAATTACAGATTTCGGTTTAAAGTCCCATGGGAATTGTATTCAATGCTCCCCCACCCCAAAAAACTCTAAATATGTATATATATGTACATACATAGATAAAATGAAAGGAAAACCAAAATTAAGATGTATCTCTGTATATGTGAAATATTTCATAGACAAACATTTTTTAAAGAAAAGAATTATCTCTGGGAGTGAGATTACTGATAATTTTTACTTTATAATATAGTTCCCTGTATTTTTCAAAGTTTAATAAGTTTCTTACTTTTATATTCACAGAATTTTGACTACTTATTTAAAAAAGAAAAGCAATTAAATGGTTTACATTCTTGACTATATAATTATTAGCTTTCTATGTGCATGTAAGAGTTGATCATCCTAATATATGACTAAGTTAATTCCAATTTATCCTCCCAAGTATTAGTTTAAGGGTTATTCCCAAGGAACTCTTTCCCTGAGTTTAGGTTACCTCACCCTCACAGTTCTCCTTAAACTCAACAAACATAACTAGCTGTTCAATGTCTCACCATCTTACTGGACCATAATTTACTCCATAACAGCATGGACCATGTCTAGCTTATTAGCAAACACAGGTGGCATTCAATAAATATTTGTTGAATAAATGAAGAAAAATGTAGAGCTAACTAAAGAGTTTAAACTAAACCATAGGATACAGATGATGTCATATATAATACTAAATAGATGCCCCCTGAGATCTTCAAAGGGGAAAACTACAAAATAAAGCAAAAAAGATTCTCTTCCCACCATCTTATTTCCCCAGTTTTGGGCTTGGACAGTATACCATCCCAATTCAGGACCTGACTACATTATCAACAGAAACCCAACTTCACTGGCGGCCACCTTTATCAACATATTCAATTCTTCCTAGTACCAGAAGCAGGATGAAAGGTATTACTTTCATAGTGCTTGGGGATTAGCTCCCTGGAGCTTAAGAAATACTGAACCTCATTCAGGAAAACAAATGCCTCCTGCTCACCAGGCAATGTGCTAAGCAATGGAGGATGTAAAAATCAGTAAGACAGGTCTATGTCCTCAATGACACACATTCACAGTTCCATCAGACAGATGGAGATAAAGCACGTAAGTAAACACCTAAGGATATAATCAAAGTATGACCAAGCCAAGAGACGTTAAAAAAAGTCTGACACATATAACCTTCTAAAATCTCATCTAGCAATACACACTAAATTCTTGCACATTTGTACCAGCAAGAAACTGGAAATAACCAAATATTCAATGCACAGATGCATAATCTGCAGTATATTCTATACATATATTTTAAAAATAAAGGAACTAGTACAGAATGATTTAAGAAAAATGAAGCACAAAGTGTTTTATATCACTGCTGAAAAGCAATAGTATCAGACAACCCACAATTAAGTACACCAATCCCAAATAGGATGGTTCACATGAAACAAAGAAACCTAAAAGTAAAGCACCCCACAGTCACTTGAGAGAAATAGCTACATATGCTAGTTAGCCCTGCATTTGTAATCACTAGAAAAATCCATAATCAAACAAAGACTAAAAATAATGAACAGAGTAACACAGACCTGTCCTAAACCTAGGCAAAGAGCACTTTCAGCAATAGCTCCAAAAGATTAGACACCTATCAAAGATTTGGGCGGCGGGGGGGGGGGGGGGGGGGGGGGCGGGGGGGGGGGCGAGGGGGGGGAGGTTTGGCATACTTTAAATGTTACTAAGCCTATTACATTTCAGGCACCATACTGGACGCTGAAGAGAAAAAGATGAATAAGAATCCTCAAGGAGCCCAATGATCTAGCAGGAGCAAAAAGACATATATACAATTACCAAAAATATAATAACTGCTCTAAAAAAAAACCCCAACAAAGTGATACTGGAGAAAAAAGGTAAACTGTGGGTTCAAGAAAAGCTTATCAGGGACTCCCTGATGGTGCAGTGCCAATGCAGGGAACACGGGTTTGAGCCCTGGTCCGGGAAGACCCCACATGCTACAGAGCAACTAAGCCCGTGCACCACAACTACTGAGCCTGCGCTCTAGAGCCCATGAGCCACAACTACTGAAGCCCTCGCACCTAGAGCCCGTGCTCCGCAACAAGAGAAGCCACCGCAATGAGAAGCCCGCGCACCGCAATGAAGAGTAGCCCCCGCTCGCCACAACTAGAGAAAGCCCACGCACCACAACTAGAGAAAGCCCACGTGCAGCAACAAAGACCCACTGCAGCCAAAAACAAATAAATAAATTTTAAAAAAGGAAAAAAAGAAAAGCTTATCAGAAATGGCATTTTAGGAGAAGTAAGTTTTTCAAAAGGCAAAGAAAGGAGGTTAAGGACTTATTCCAAGCAGACAGAACAACTCAATATAGCTAAAGGCTGGAGGGAGAGTGAGGGTCTGAGGTATGTTCAGTCTCAACTTAAGTTGAGACTTGACAGGAAATAAGGAAAGGTAGGCTAGAACAACAGTAAAAAGGTTTTGACTTCATGCAATAGGGCGTAGACAATGTAAAGGAAAATGACAAAATAACGTTTTAAAAATTAAATCCAGGGAGGCAGGGCTGGGCCGCGGTGCAGGGCCACCGTCCTCTGCACTCCTGGGCGTTCCTCCGCGCTGTGTGCCCCACAGGAGGAAGTCACAGGAAAACAATCTGACATCAGGTGAGAATCCAAGTCAAAACTGGGTGAAACTGAAGAGAAGTTGGACGTTCCCACTGGCTCCTTAAGTACCTATGGATTATGGCAGGAAAAGTGAAATGGATCACTGATATCAAGAAGTCATTGCTGGGCTTCCCTGGTGGCGCAGTGGTTGAGAGTCTGCCTGCCGATGCAGGGGACACGGGTTCGTGCCCCAGTCCGGGAAGATCCCACATGCCGCGGAGCGGGTGGGCCCGTGAGCCATGGCCGCTGAGCCTGCGCATCCAGAGCCTGTGCTCTGCAACGGGAGAGGCCACAACAGTGAGAGGCCCACGTACCACAAAAAAAAAAAAAAAAAAAAAAAAGAAGTCATTGCTGATAAATAACTCTGAAAAGAGAGGATGGGTCCAAGTGACAGAAAACGAGGACTGGAATTTTTACTGGAAGAGCAAGCAAACCATCCGCAATGTTTTTACTGTCAAAACTGGCTACCGGCTCTTAGATGATCAAATAGTCAACCATTTCCCGAACCACTATGAACTGATGCAGAAGGATCTGATGGTGAAAAACATCAAGAGATACTGAAAAGAGCTGGAGAAGAAAGGAAGTCCTTTAGCAGAGAAGGACGAAAGTGGGAAACACCTCTACCTGGACTTCGTCCCCGTCACCTACATGCTGCCCGCCGACTACAACCTGTTCGTGGAGTTCAGGAAAAGCCCTTCCAGCACCTGGATCATGAAACCTTGTGGCAAAGCTCAGGGAAAGGGCATCTTTCTGATCAACAAGCTCTCACAAATCAAAAAGTGGTCCTGGGACAGCAAAACATCTTCGTTCATGACTCAGTCTACCAAGGAAGCCTACGTGATCTCTCTGTACATTAACAACCCGTTACTAATCAGCGGCAGGAAGTTTGACCTGCGCTTGTATATTCTGGTGTCTACGTACTGCCCACTGCGCTACTACATGCATACACTTGGATTTTGCTGCTTTTGCACAGTAAAATACACCCCGAGTACCAGTGAGCTGGATAATGTGTTTGTTCATCTCACCAACGTTGCCATTCAGAAACAAGGGGAGGACTACAACTACATCCACGGGGGCACGTGGACCGTGAACAACCTGCGGCTCTACCTGGAGAGCATCTGAGGCAAGGAGGTGACCAGCAAGCTGTTCAACGAGATCCACTGGATCTTCATGCAGTCCCTGAAGGCCGTGGCACCCATGATGAACAACGACAAACACTGCTTTGAGTGCTACGGCTACGACATCATCATCAACGACAAGCTGAAGCCCTGGCTGATCAAGGTGAATGCTCCCCATCCCTCACTTCCAGCACTGCCAACGACCAAATCCTTAAGTATAACCTGATTAATGACACCCTCAACATCGCGGTCCCTAACGTTGAAATTCCAGACTGTAAATGAAACAAGTCACCCCCAAAGGAAGTCCTTGGCAATTATGAAATTCTGTATGACGAGGAGCTGGCACAAGGCGACAAGGCTGACCAAGGGCTGAGAAGTCCACCGGGCCAGTCGCTGGGGACCAGAGGGGGCCAATCGAGAAACTCCAGGACAACCGTCCTCACAACCTGGAAGTGACCTCTAGTGAGATCAAGACTCCAGCCTGGACTTGTCACTGCACCCACCCTTGCTGAAGACCTATTTTGGAAATTTCCTTTTTCTAGAGCTTTTTTCCTTTCCTAAACCCTGTAATAAAGGCACTTCTTTGGAAGGTTAAAAAAAAAAAAATTAAATCCAGTGGCATGGCGCCAGTTGAATTAGAAGTTGGGACAGACCAAAGGCAGAGAACTAAATGTAAATAAGCAAACTATTTTAATATAAATAGTCCATCTGAGAAATGAAAACCTGACCTAAGATGATTAACAAAGAACACAAAAGCGGAAACAAAGATTCAGGAGATAAATGGATGATGGAGGACGATGAGATCAGTAACTTACAAAGGACAGTAAGAGAAGTTGAAGAAAAACCAGAAAAGTCCTATCAGAGTAACCGAAAGGGGAAAGCTCTAAGATGGAATTGGAAACGTGGAAGAAAGAGGTACAAAATGGACAATTGCTGAAAAGATACTTTTTGTTTCACAATTTAGAAGACATTGGTAATGCCTGAAAAAGTAGTTTCAATATGATATGATAGAGACAGAAGACACCTGAGTACAGAAGTTAAGGAATGAATTAACTTTTAAGAACCAAATACAGGAGAATATCTTTATGATAACCAGAGTAGGAAAAGATTCCTTAAACAAAATACAAAAACCACACCATATAGGAAAAGACAGACAAATTTGGCTACTTTAAAAGTAAACTCAGTAAGATCAAAGATACAATAAAGTTAAGTGAAATAAGCCAGCAGAACAAATAATGTATAATAATCAAATTCATAGAGAAAGAAAATAGAATGGTAACTGCCAGGGGTTGAGCATTGAGAAGTAAGGAGTTAGTGTTTAATGGGTACAGAGTTTCAATTTTACAAAAAGCAAAGTCTTGGAGATGGATGGTGGTATTGGTTGTACAACAATGTGAATACACTTAATGCCACTGAAATTTTTGTGCACTTAAATATATACAGGATGAGGGACTTCCCTGGTGATCCTGCAGTTAAGACTCGTCGCTCCCAATGCAGGGGGCCCAGGTTTGATCCCTGGCCAGGGAACTAGAGCCTGAATGCTGCAACTAAAAGATCCTGCATGCGACAACGAAGATGCCACGTGCCAGAACTAAGACCCCAGCGCAGCAAAATAAATAAATAAATATTTTTTAAAAATACAATGAAAAGTTTTATGGGGCTTCCCTGGTGGCGCAGTGGTTGGGAGTCCGCCTGCTGATGCGGCGGACATGGGTTCGTTCCCCAGTCCAAGAAGATCCCACGTGCCGCAAAGCAGCTGGGCCCGTGAGCCATGGCCGCTGAGCCTGCGCGTCCGGAGCCTGTGCTCCGTGATGGGAGAGGCCACAACAGTGAGAGGCCCGCATACCGCAAAAAAAAAAAAAAAAAAAAAAAGAGAAAAGAAAAGTTTTATTATGTTATTTACCACAATTTTTTTAAAAAGAGCATTAAAAAAAGATAAGACAGAAATTAAGCCACATAACAGAAGTAGACAAAATTATACAGATAAAGAATTCCTACAAATTAATAAGAAAAATACAAACCACACAAATTCTTAAAAATGGGTAAGGAGGGCTTCCCTGGTGGCACAGTGGCTGAGAGTCTGCCTGCCGATGCAGGGCACACAGGTTTGTGCCCCGGTCTGGGAAGATCCCACATGCCGCAAAGCGGCTAGGCCTGTGAGCCATGGCGGCTGAGCCTGCGCGTCCGGAGCCTGTGCTCCGCAATGGGAGAGGCCACAACAGTGAGAGGCCCGCGTACCGCAAAAAAAAAAAGGGTAAGGAATGCAAACACTAATTTTACAAAAGAAAGCCTTATGGCCAATAAACACAAAAACATGCTTAATATCTCTACTGACAAGGGAAATGAAAATTAAAATAAGCTATCATTTCATATCCATCAGACTGACAAAAATCTAAATCTTCCAAATGTCAGGTCCCTAGAATTCTTATTTACTTCTAGAGCAAGTGTAAATTGATACAATCATTGGGAGAACAATGATGCAATATCGAGTCATGTAGAAGATGCAAATACACTCAGATCCTGAAAGTCTACTTCCTATAAAACCCTTATGTGCCCAAGAAAACAACTATAATAATGTGCAATGCATCCTTTTTTATAATCTCTAAAAGTTGGAACTATGCACCATCAATAACAATGAATTTTTAAAACTGTGACATGAAATACTCTACATAGTAGACCCTTGAACAACAAGGGGGGTTAGGGATACCGACCCCCTGCTCAGACAAAAATCCAAGTATAACTTATAGTTGGCCCTCCATATACCCAGTTCCTCCACATCTTCACATTCAATCAACAGTGGATTGTGTAGTACTGCAGTATTTACTATGGAAAAAAATCCGCATATAAATAGATTCATGCAGTTCAAACCCATGTTGGTCAAGGGTCAACGTAGTTTAAAACTGAAGAACTAAAAAAAAATAAATTAAAAAAAATTTTTTTAATAAAATTGAAGAACTAGAGCATATGCATCGTCACAGATAAATCTCAAAAAACAACGCTGAGAAGAAAAGTTGCAGGAGATGTAGAATATTATAAATCATCTATGAAAAAAGATTTTTTTAAGTTTAAAATACTAAAAAGTGATTTTACACTCAAAAATACTGTGTTTATCAATAGTAAAAACAAAAATATGAATGGGGGGGATATACTCAACCCCAGCATAGTGGTTACTTAAAGAAGGAAAGAGAACAGAATGAGCTTTGTCTGTATGTTTTGTTTTATTTCTTGGGGAGGTGGAGGAAGGGCTAAACCCAGTATGAGTTAAGATCTATTAAATCTGGACCATGGATATAAAGGTGTTCATATATTATTTCTTAACTTCTAAGTCTAAAATATAATTTTTTTAAACATCTTTAAAGATAATGGATAGGAAGCAAGCAGCAGATATGATTATACTCTATTCTTTCCACCATAACCAGTAAACAGAGTCAGAGACCTGGTTTTAAACCCCTGTTCCACCAAGTTACTCGACACTGAGGAAACTTACTTAATTTCTTCAGAGCTGCAACTTTCTAATCCATAAAACAAGAATAACACCCATCTCATAAGGCTGTGATATATATAAAATATCGGATAGTAGACATTCAACTACAGGTAGCTACTGTTTCAAATTTGCAGTAAAGGCCCTTCCCTGGTGGTCCAGTGGGTAAGACTCCATGCTCCCAGTGCAGGGGGCCCGGGTTCAATCCCTGGCCGGGGAACTAGATCCCGCATGCATGCCACAACTAACTAGTCCACATGCCGCAACTAAAGATGACGTGCCACAACTAAGACGCGGAGCAGCCAAAATAAATAAATAAATGTTAAATTTGCAGTAAAAGTAAAGAACTAAGGGAGGGAAAGGACAAGGGTTTTGAATGGAATGAACTTGTCTCACCTTTTCAGAATTACATAACAGAACATACGACAGATGTCACATGGATGTGACCACGACTTTCTAGTTTCCAAGACCCAACTTTAAAATAGGGATTTTACAAAGGAATTCAAGATTACACACCAGAGGATTAGCATATGGATTCCATGGTCCAGTTAAAGGAGACCAGAGCCATGTCAAGAAGTCCAAAATAATCCCATTACTCCATATTATATGAAAGGCTCCCAAATAATTTACTTCTTTTTCACTCAGAAAGGTCATTTTAACACAAACTTCTCTCCAATTTATAACTGTCTCCTAAAGAAAGACTAACCAACATCTTCAGAACAAAGCCCACATATATTCTTTTGTATTCCCCTTGGCCACCAGCCCCCACAGGTTATTTGCACACAAAGAAACAATATCAGAAGTACTAAAGTCCCTCATCATGTTATTAAGCCTTTTCTGGAGGCAAATTCCCGTAGAGCTATCACTAAACCATTGAAGGAAACCTTTATGGTCCAAGGACAACAATAAGCAGAGTATGAAAGTACAGTTAATTTTGACATCTTAGCAGCTATCCATTTACTGAATGTTCCAAGCACTGCTCTAAGCACTGTAAAGCCTCTCTTGATCTCCCTATTTACAGATAAGAAAGCTGAAACAGTCAGTGCTGTAGGTATTAAGCAGAAAAGCCAGGACTGAACGCAAATCTAATTCCAAAGCCCACACTCTTAATCACTAAGCTAAACTCACTACACCATGCTTGGGGAAATAAGTATCTCTGCCTCCTGGCAGACTTTTCTCACAGTAAGAGAGAAAAGCAAAATATATTTAAATACAATACTCAATACTGAACTGTCACCCACTGTTGTACTTAGTTTTATTAGCATTCAGCTTTTATATTGTTTATGAAAAGTATAGTCCCATAAAGCAACCATATATAATGGTTGGAGTAAACTGGTACGCCAAAAGCTTGGGTGAAGTTCACCATTAACCAGATCTGAGTCACTGAGCAACAATCAATCTCTCTAGGCCTCAGTTTCCTGATCTTATAGATGAAGTTTTTGGCCTAGATCTAAGATCTCTTTCAACTTTAACATTCAACACATTTTCTAAGACACTATTAATGCATGCTTTGAACAAAGACTTTGAAAGTCATCTTTTGAAAACCTTTAAAATGAAATCATATAGTATATGCTCTTATGTCTATCCTTTTACTCAAATATACTCAAAGCAAAAAACAAAAAAACATACTCAGGGCTTCCCTGGTGGTACAGTGGTTGAGAATCCGCCTGCTGATGCAGGGGACGCGGGTTCGTGCCCCGGTCTGGGAAGATCCCACATGCCGCGGAGCGGCTGGGCCCATGAGCCATGGCCGCTGAGCCTGTGCGTCCGGAGCCTGTGCTCCGCAACGGGAGAGGCCACAACAGTGAGAGGCCCGCGTACCACAAAACAAAAACAAAAACAAAAACATACTCAAAGTTAGTCTGTGCTATTAAAAACCAAGAAAATGACTGGAAAGGCGTGGGGTGTGGGGATTCTGATGGTGCTGGTAATAATAATATTCTGTTTGTTTTGGGTGCTGGTCACACTTTATTGTATGTACTTTGTATATTACCATTTATTATTTTGGTATGAAAAAGGTGTTTTTTTCTCCAAAGAAAACTTATGTGTTCTAACTCCACAACTATGTTTGTGTATATCAGAGCTGTGCAACCTTTTTGTTATAAATATATAAATGTGGTGCTTTGTGACCACCTAGAGGGGTGGGATAGGGAGGGTGGGAGGGAGACACAAGACGGAGGAGATATGGGGTATATGTATATATATAGCTGATTCACTTTGTTATAAAGCAGAAACTAACACACCACTGTAAAGCAACTATACTCCAATGAAGATGTTAAAATAAATATATAAATATATATATATATTTATATATATACACATATATATAAAAATGTGTTTCTTGCCTAATTTTGTCCATAACCCTGCTCCCTAGTTCCAGTTCAGGCATCTACAGAAGAGATCATTTACTTGTAAATTACAGTATTCCTGTAATTCCTTTATGACTGTCTCCTGAAATTCGAAGTCAGTCTTAACTTTCCTTTGGAACCTAGCTCAAGAACCTCCCTACATACACATACCCTCAGAACTGCCATAGCATTGATTTTTTGCATCTAACATTTTTATCTTCCTCCAACCAGGTAAGTCTTTTAGGGCTGTTGTCAATATGCTCAATAACTGCTCACATATTTACTGAGAAATAAGAATATATATTCTTTACAAAGGGGTGACCTGCAAAGGGATCCCAAATGCATCTAACTCTGTGCCGGATTGACAGAGATCAAAGCCTTTATAATAACAAAAAAAAAAAAAAAAAAAAAAAAAAGAGAGAGAGAAGAGAAATGCACCCCAAAGAGTATTACTTGGACAGGCTTTTTGTTTTTTTTTTTTTTTTACCTCAAATCTATAACACTTTCCTTGCTCAACCTACACCCAGAACCTCTTAAGGCACACTATCTAAATAAGTTAAACTGAACTATAATTTACATAACTGTAAAAACATACCACTTTTCTATTAGTAAAAAATTGTTCAAATTCTGGTAACATTACTTTATAGCAGGAAATTTCAGCTTTTTCCTTACATCAAAAAGGAAAAAGTTTAAAAGAAAATGATGATAATTAATTGATAAGGGTCAAAGTCTTAAAACAAAAACAGAACATTCAAACCTAGTAGAGCCATGCTATATAATTTTTTGTACCTTTACTTCCCATTCATTCATCTTTTAGAGAAATTATACTACACATCCTACCTAGTTAACAGTCTTAAATGTTCTTCTAAAGAGTTTTGTCTACAGCAGTGGTTCTCAGCATTTGGCAAAGTCTGGAGACATTTTTAGTTGATATGATTGGCAGGGAGAGGGTAGGGAGGTGGAGGGAGGATTGCCTGTGCTATTGGCATCTAGTGCTATTAGTCAGGGATAGTGCTAAACATCCTACAATGCACAGGAGAACCACCCACTACAAAGAATTCATTATTTGCCCCACATAGTGCCAAGGTTGCATGGTCTATATAAATCAAGAGACTTTCTTCTAAAGATTTGCAACTAGTTCTACACAGAATAATCAAATATATAAAATTTAAAATAAAAGATACAAAAATCCATTTAAATACTTAAGGAAAACGTATACAATAGTAGTTTTCATGAAACCAATTTGTTAATGCCATAGATTTAAATATTCCCTATGAGAATCCTAGAAAATCCTAGCTAGCAAAGAGCAGCTACAATATGAAAAAAACTACAAGTACCATACAGCACAAGAACAAGCAAGAGTATGTGCACTGATTTAAGGGCATTTTACTACACTGAACATCAAATTTAAAAATATTTTCCATATTGAAATGCAAGTAAACCTTTAATTACAGGTAACACTTATTTTAATGTTTAAACTAACAAATTAGGTTGTGTTTAAATCCTTTAATCAGTAATACAAACCAGGTTCAATTATTTTTAAATAATTAAAAGTATGCCTACCTTTGGCAAGTCATGACAGCATGGTACAATATAAACACAAGCAGACTTAGATCTACATCTCAAAGCTATACATTTGCGGACAAATAATTTAAATTCTCTGAATCTCAATTTTCTCATCTAAGAAATAAGAAATCTAATTCAATGACCTGTTCTTGAGAATTAGCAATAATGTATATAAACAAATGGAACTGAGAGCTCCTCTACAAATGGTGGTTAGCTGTTAATACCAAT
Source organism: Phocoena phocoena (assembly GCF_963924675.1). Taxonomy (NCBI): domain Eukaryota; kingdom Metazoa; phylum Chordata; class Mammalia; order Artiodactyla; family Phocoenidae; genus Phocoena; species Phocoena phocoena. The sequence goes on from NC_089223.1 coordinate 74,995,550, forward strand.
AATAATTGATAGTACATAATAATACAACCTATGAATACAGATTATAGTTTTATTCTATCCTCATAAGTAACAACTCATTTATGTAATTCAACTCAAAAAATAACCATAAAATGTACTTTAAATCAATTTTCCATGCCTAGCAACTTTGAAACATTACTTAAAATTCACACTCAGATTTAAATAAACCTGACACATAAAGGACAGACTTCCAAACACAGTTTCAGGAAAAAAGGCCTACATGGTTTATTTTGAGTAAATAAAGTATTAGCATGACTCAAAATTCAAAAGGGATCTTTTGATGCCTGTTGCCCAAGACACCCAATGACAGAGAAGCAATCAATGTTACCAATTTCTCATTAATCCTTTCACCTATACAGACAAATACACCTATTCTCCCACTTCTGATACAAATGGTGGCCTCCTCCCACTATTCTGCACTGTGCTTTTCACATTTATCTTGGAGGCTATATTTTAACTAACAACACACTCCAACAGTGGCCACTTACTTCTTATGGCCAGAATTCAGCAAATGTCAGCTATCTTTACTAAGGCACTTAAAAGGGGGGAAAAAAATCCTTAAAATCAATCAGGAGTCTTAGTAAACACAAGCATATGAAATAAACTTTGGTAAAATGGAGATTTACATGAGGAAATACTTGATTAACTGACCAGCCACTCAAATACTGCATTTACCTACATAAAAAGGAAACACGTGGACTGTACTACAAGTTCTTCAATGAGTTGAAAATAATCAACATAATCCACTTATAGAACTGGACCTAGTAAAATATCAATTAAATAAAATATTGGCGAAAATAAAGCTATTTACTGGTTATATATTCCAATATCTGACCCTTTCCTAAATGTTCTTTTCACTTACTTTCCGGAATAAGTTTCATTCCAGATTTATAAAGGTACTGTCCTTAAAAAGATAAATTTTCCTGTTTGTATTTTCTGTTTTCTTCCTCTGAAACACTATGTCACTTGAAGCAAGGCTTCATCATCCCTTACTCAATATAGAGCTGTATTATTTTAACAATATGTATTACTATAGCAATACAAGATTTCTTTTAAGAATCAATTTAAGTACTAAGAATATCATGGTGAAAAGTCAACTCACATAATGCAGAGACTATATGAATTATGAGAGCAGTAACTTACCACTTTTAATTAATAGAAAATAACGCATTAAAGTCTTATATTAAGTGTCAGGCTTGTACAACCGTATCATAGAAGAAATGTTTTAGGCTACTGGCAACAATATTAGCTGCAAACTTTCATTAGGAAGATATATGTCAACTGTCCTGGAATATATTTTCTTTTTAGAGAAAAACTTAGAATCACTGTTTCACTGTATATCAGTACAGGCATTTACGACTCTTTTTCTGCACTGTACCACAAAAATACAAAGTCATCCTTCCATTCAGAGTTTTGGCACTTGAACAAATACAGAGGTCAGAGTACATACACATGCTCTGTAAAACCAATCATTACTTATATACTATTACATTCAGTAAATCTGCTAGGATTTGGCATTTTTAAATAATTTTAAAGAATTTTCTCCATGTCTAACTGGAAAAATACATAATCACTTTAGACTCAAAGTTCAACTGCTATCAGACTTATGTTAATAACTCATCACATACTTAGAATGCTGAATTTCACAAAGCATTAAGATCATTAAAGTACCAATGTAAGAGTAAAGTACAAATGGCAATAATACATCCAATAATGATATGTGACATCTTGAAAATAACGAGTCAGTATTTTTAATCTCTCTTTGTTGAATCCAAGGAGGAAAACAACCTAGCATTCTTCTTGATTTGGGTATGAAAAAAAAAACTGTACTGATTCGTTCATAATTTTGAGTCAAATTACTAAAACACTTTAAATATCTTACATTAATAAGTGCGGCTAATACAAGAGTATCTAAAATTTCCAAAGGACTCAAGAGCAGGTTAAGACAAAATTTTTTTTAATCATTTCAGATATAAATATGTTGGGATTAACCTACTTACTTAAAAAGGAAATATAACAATGTATTAATCTGCTGAAACCTCATGTTTTTTAATAGGGATGTTCTTCAAAAGTAAGAATCAAGTTAACTATGAGGGACATCATAATGAAGTTAACTATGAGGGACATCATAGTGAAGTTTCATGGCACAACACAACATTGTCACAGAGGCACTGTCTTGGGACACTCTGTAACTTGTAGACAGTATTTTGAAATAAGCTTCTCGTACACTCCATTATTTTATCCTAATCCTAGCTAAAAATATTTAAATGCCTTTAAAACACCAAACAACTTGCCTTTACCCAGTCAAAAAGCTTTAGATGTCAATCGAAAAGAGGCCTAGATGTCGGGGTAAGTAGAAATGAGATAACGGTCTAATATGGAATTAATTTCCTATCTCAGGTGAAAATTCCCTTATCCCCCCGCCCACTCAAAGAAGACAGCACCCCATTATGCCTTCTCTTCTCTCCCAATACCGAACTGAGAGGGAGTAACTCTGAACGTCCTTCTTTCATCAATACCTAAGGACTCGCACCGCTCCTCCCTTAAGGAAAGGACCGTGGCGGCCAGACCAGTTATAACCCAGAATACCCTTAAAAAGAGTGGGCCTTTGGGCAGCGCGGTTCTCCGGATCCAGTTACCACCTTTCCCCTTCCCCCAACCCACTTCCCGGGCTTTCTCAGGCTCGGCCTGCTCCCTCCCCACCCTACAGCCACACTTCCAGCTGTTGCCACTGCCTTGGGGCTCTCTCTAGAGCTCACACCCCGCCGATAAGCGCCCCTCCTCCATCCGCCCCCCTAGCTGTATTCCTCCCGAAACCACCCGCCCGCGAGACCGTCCATCCCAGGGCGCTGGGAGGGAGGGGAAAACGGCGGAAGGAGGGGGAGACTGCTGCTTCCCCACAAGCAGAAGGGTGGCAGCAAAGCAGGCCACGCGGGGGTTACCAGGGATATTGGGGTCGCCACTGGAAGGGCCCTCCCGCCCTGGGCTGGGGTGGGGGACGTCCGGGAGTTCATTTCTGACCTCCTCGCTCTTCAGCACCTCCTTGAACTCCCGCTTGATTCGCTGCACCGCGATGTTGGCCATGTCTCCGCCCGCAGCTGATTCGTACCCGCCTCCTCCGCCACCGTTACGACCACCGCCACCGCCGCCACCTCTTCCTCCACCGCCTCCTCCCTCTGAGAGTCACACCGGTGCACACGAACGCGGCCAACGCCACCCCTGCCGCCGCGCTCTCCTGAGCGTGGAATCACCTCCGCGCCCGGCCACCAAAATGGCGCCGGGTCCGCGCATGCGCACGACGCTGACCCGGCCGGGCGGCGCAGCCGCTGCCGTCGTAGCCCCTTACGCCACAGTCGCGAACCCGCGCAGCGCTGCGCCGCGCCTCGCGTCTCTGCCCGAGCTGCGGCCGCGTGGCTCCGCCCTGCCGGCGTTTGGGGCCAGGAAGGTGCGGCTTCTGCGCCGGCCGGCGCTACCCAGGCCTACCCGGTCTTCTCCGGCGCCTCCTCCTCTGTACGAACCAATGTGATATGGTCGAGGCTTCCAGAATTTAGCCTCTAACCGAAGGTTCGAATCCAACCTGACCGGTTCCCGCGGCCCCACTCCGCTCAGAGCGCCGCCCTGACTCAGCCAGACCCAGAACCCCCGGGATTAATGTAGTCGTGTGTGTCTAGTGTCTGAAAACACTGTCCCGGAACTCAGTCCGGCCCATTTTCTATTGGTAAAGAAAATCTACTGCGGTTCGTTTTTGTTCTGAAGCCATTATAATACTGTTACTACAATCAGCCCAGGATCTTTCCAGGTATAACAAATCATTAAATTAAGTATGGTCATTGTTGGGTCTCAGTTGTATCTAAGACCGCTTACTCCACGGAGATGTCTGAGAGTTCAGAAGCCGGATGTTGATCTTTGACCTACTTAGATAATTCATGCCAAGCCGTGGAACTAAAACCATAGTTTTTAAACTTGAATGTACATCAGAATCCCTGGAGAGCTTGTTTAAAAACAAACAAAAAAAAGATTGCTGGAGTGTAGTGTGGGCCTAATAATTTGCATTTTTAACAAGTTCCCAGGTGATTCTGCTCCTGCTGCTGGTTCAGGGACCACCCTATGAGAACCACTGAACTAAGCCCTGTAAAAATAGTTTATAAAGTGAACAATGGAGAAATAGTTGCTTCTTGGGGACGAAGGGCAGCTTCTGTAACCCTAGGGTCTACAACAGTGTCTGGAGCTAGTAGGCAGTCAATAAATATTGAATGAATAAATGAGTAAAGATAAGAGTAAAATGTTTTAAGTGGAAAGTAAATTTGAAAGTGGTTGCTAGGGCTTCCAGTAACTAATATGGTTTTGATGCTGAGGGATGCTTTGAATAGAGAACATTTTATAATAAGTAATAACGTTTATTTAGAAGTTTATATTTCTTGCATTTCGTTCACCTAACCAATCAGTAAAGTGTCCTATTAGAAGAATATCATAAATACACCGTCTTAGCAAAAATTACCAAAATTGTGGCAGTAGAAAAGAAAATAGCCACTGGGGGTGAATCATTCAGTGGAGGCACATGGCAAAAAAGAATTTATTGAACTCCTGCCGCGGGAACCAAGAGAGGATTTTAAATTCCAGCTCTCCTCCATACCAGCTTTCTCGGCCAAACTTGGTTTCCTCTTCTGCAAAATAAGGAAGCTGGATGAGATGATCTCTTTCAAGTTTTAAGAGTTTAGAAATCTAAAACATCATCTCGAAACATTCCCGTAAATGGACTAATTAACTGTAAAACCCTTCCAGCAGAGCCCCCTAGTGGTCCTAACAGGAACCGACTATACATGTGGGTCATGGCCCAATAAATTATTGGTATAATGTATAAATCATGCAATGCTATGTGAATTTGTGCTAGTACATTAAAAATAGTAATTTCGAAGTGTGCAAAAATTTTTTGAATACTTTACATTTATCACCTTCATTCAGTCCCCAATATTAATCTTGGAACTTCAAAGAAATTTACAACACTCAAATCACTGGGAGACTAATTAGAAGGGTATGCTAATTTCTTTGGGGAAGAGAGGTTTGGTAATTTTTAAATGCACATAACCATTGGTCCTGAAATTCCACTTTCAGTCCATTTTTACAGTCCTTCCAGAGAATGAGGCAACTGCATATAAACTGACCTGAGACGATCCTCAAAATACATTCTAAGGGAAAAAGAGCATTATGCTAAAAGCAATGTGGTATCCTGGATTGGACCCTAGAACCAAAAGGACATAATTAGTGAAATCTGAATAAATTCTGTAATTTAGTTAGTAGTATTGTAGCAATGTTAATTTCCTAGTTTTGACATGGTACTATGATTATGTAAGATGCTAACAGTAGTAGAAGTGAGTAGAGTATACAAGATTCTCTAAAATTTTCTGTAAATACAAAATTATTCCAAAAGAAAAATTTTATTTAAAAAAGCCACTATTAAAAAAAAAAAAAAGCCACTATTCAGTCCAGATTGTGTGTAGTATACCATGAAGTATGTGATGGAAGAAAGGAATATGCTTGTGAATCCATAAAATATCACTGGAAAAATACATCAGAAACTGACAGCATCATTGTAAAACAACTATACCACAATGAAAATAAATAAATAAAAATGTACAGAACATTAAAAAGAAAAAAGAGAAACTGACAGCAGTGGTTATCTCTGAGAAAACAGCTTAAGTTCCTTGGGGAAGGCAAAGTGGGAGACTTTTCATCATGTATCCCATTGTAAATTTTATCTGTTCAAAACTAATTTTTAAAAAATGAGTTTCCAGTAATGCAGATTATAAGCTCTTCACTATTATGATCTAGTTCTGATTGCTTACTTCATTACATAATTAATTAGACAAATAATTATTGAATGCCTACTATGTGCCAGGCATAATCTAAGCCCTGGAGGCATACTAGTGAACAAGACCAAAAAACCCCGCGAATCATAAAAGGATTTGCATTCTAGCAAGGATAAGGAAAAATTCATCTCAAAGTATAGTCTGAAGGCACCTGGGGGGCCCCTGAGATGTCTTCAAGAGTCAATGTGCAATGCCCAAACTATTATCATAATAAAACTAAGATATTATTTGCCTTTTTACTGTGTTGACATATGCACTGATGATGTAGAAGCAGTAGTATGCAAAAAATTACTAGTAATAATTTTACTAATGCTATACACTCACTATTTGAAAATGCCAGTTTCACTTTAGAATGTCTTCAGTGAAGCAATAGAATTTTAAAATTTTATTTATTTTATTTTTATTTATTTTTGACTGCGTTGGGTCTTCATTGCTGCGCGCGGGCTTTCTCTAGTTGTGGCGAGCGGGGACTACCCTTCATTGCGGTGCATGGGCTTCTCATTGCAGTGGCTTCTCGAAGCACGGGCTCTAGGTACGCGGCCTTCATTAGTTGTGGCGCATAGGCTCAGGCTCTAGAGCGCAGGCTCAGTAGTCTTGGCGCACTGGCATAGTTGCTCCGCCGCATGTGGGATCTTCCCAGTCCAGGGCTCGAACCCGTGTCCCCTGCATTGGCAGGCGGATTCTTAACCACTGCACCACTAGAGATGCCCCAGAAATTATTTTATTAAACTTCAACTTTAAAGTACATGTCAATATTCTATATGATACATGGGAAAGGTACATAAAGGACTTCTGCATACCAAAGTTCATGGTAAAGCACTTGTGCAAATGGTTGCATTGCAAGCTGAACTTAGCCACTTTTTTCATGGAACACCATTTTTACTTAAAATAATGATTGAGACAAACTATGTTTATTAAGAGTTGGGTATTTGGCAGGCATTTTATCAAAAATGAACAAGGTAAGCCTATCATGTCAAGGAAAACAACTGGCAGAATTTGTTGAAATGATAAAATTCAAGCTTTCAACTGAAAATTAGAGTTTTTTTTTTAACCCATAAGAAAACTTCTTAATATGCGTCTTATTTTTTAACAAATTATATACAGGAAGTTCTACACATATAATGTATGTACATTATAAACCACACAGATATTTTTTAAATGATACAAAGGCAAATAGGTTCTAATATTTTCTTTTCCTAACTCCTAAGGCATTAGAAAATTAGAGTTTTAGAAAACATATCTGCCACTGTGACTTGACAGCTTCCCAATATGCTTAAAGACCTTTCTGATTAAATTGGGTGATATTAATAAATGTGATTGCTAGAAATTATGCAATGAAATATGTCAACATTTGGAAGATCTGCATAAGTTAGTGAGGCAATAGTTTCCAAATGACCAATGCATGATGTCACAAAATCATGCATGGGTAAAACATCCATTCAAGGATCAAGACAGACCAATGGATTTTAATGTAACAGAATACAAAAAGTTCATTCATAACATTTCAGATTCCATATTGCACCTAACCTTTGAGAAACTACCATTTGCCTAGATTTAGTTATCTGAAAAAATTATTAAAATATTCTTTCCCTTTCCAACTACGTATCTGCGTGAGGCTGGATTTTCTTCATGTACTTCAACCAAAACAACATGTGCAACATATTGAATGCAAAGACATACATGAAAATCCAGCTGTGTTCTATTAAGCCAGGCATTAAAGAGATTTTGTTTGGGAAATATAGTTATTTTTCACTGAAGTTATACTATTTATATAAGCATGTATGGATTTTATTATAGTTATTAATAAATGTTTCAATAACTTCTCAGTTTTAATTTCTAACACAATATTGTTTAACCCACATAAACAAATGCTTTTTGGAATCCTCAATATTTTTGAAGAGTGTAAAGGAGAACATCTGAGTATACTGTGCTGCTTAAGCATGAGATTTAGATCTAAAAAGTTTCCCAATTTCAGAATATATAATATATGTAAACATTATTTATGTGAACGTTGTGAAATTGGCTTTAGATGGATGGAGGAAAGTTCACCTGGTAACTCTTCTGATGTCTCTAACAGAACAATGTGTTTTGATGTGTTGAAGCACATAAAAACAAACGTGACAAGGGATAATTGTGCTTTGCTGACCCCTGATAATACTCGCCTACATTGGAACTGTTCAAGTCTTCCTTTTTGTAGCTTCTGATAGTTACTATTACTGCTCTACAGATTCAAATTTCCTGTTCTAAATGCAGAGAAATATTTTTTTTTCCTACAGCCCTTTCCTGACCTTGTGTTTTGCCAGCTTTTTGAGACTTTTTTCCTCCGTCTCTTACCAATGTCTATTCTATCGAAGTCTGTCATTTAACTCTCTTTTTGAAACACTCAGTCATAACTCTAAGGTCATTTTGCATTTTTTCTCCTCTTTCACTGAGTCCTTATGGTTCCCATCTTGTTAGCTCCTCTCCTTGTTACCCACCCCAGCTGGGGTGAGGAGCTCTAGCAGCAAGAGTAGAAAGCAGCATTTAGATCTGCAGTCAAACTGCATATTGACTGTAATGCACACTGTATTATCCCAAATATAGAGAATAGATCAGAAACCCCACCATTGTGGCTTTCAGAATATCTGCAGCATGGAGTAGAAAGCTTGTTTCAGTAGCACAGAATATGCTTCCTTGCCTTAAATTACTTATTGTTCCTGTCAGGCACAGAAGTTCGTTAGGTGGGAGATTTTTTAGGAAAGGACCTCATAATTCCACTCTGTCCAAGGAATATGGAGCTACAACTGGGACATGGCTATAGGACCTTCACACTCCAAAGTCAATTCACCAGCCACCTTTCTGGTAGACTGCCCTCTGCTGATCATCCCATTTGTTTTTGCTGAGTTCATGAATTCCTTTCTGTCCTCTAAACCAGAGGCCTCTCTTTTAGAGCCTAGAATCACTGGAGCCCCAATGCAAAACTCCCAATCCTCCAGAAGCTACTCTTCAAAATCCTCTTCCTCTGGTTGTCTCAAAGGCCACGAACTAGTCAACATGGGACTTCCTGCTAATTAAAATCCACAACTAGCTTCTACCTACTCAGCCCCTCAATTATGTCAATTATTTTTTTAAAATATTTATTTATTTGGTTGCACTAGGTCTTAGTTGCGGCACTCTGGTTCCTCATTGCCACATGCGGGATCTGGTTCCCTGACCAGGGATCAAACCCGGACCCCCTGCATTGAGAGCATGGAGTCTTAACCACTGGACTACCAGGGAAGTCCCACTTATGTCAATCATTTATCTTTCATTTAGAATACAGATTTTCACAAATCATATAAGCCTCATCAAATTGGCCAGATATTCTTTGTTTGCTCCTCCAAATCCACTCTCCAATGTTTTCTACTTTGTGTGCCTAGATGCTGGAAGTATGCGCTACCAAGTAGCTGTTACATGTAGAAAGCTTTCTTACCACCTGGATTCCAGTTGAGCATGGCCAGTGGAAGGCTCTGGCAGGAGATGAAGCCAAGGGTTAACAATGCTACCTTTCCCTACCAAAGCCCGCAGTTCTGATAGCTCTTTCCTTCAACTGCAGCTATAGCTACTGCTATAGCTCTTTCAAGATCCCAGTAATCATGCTCCCCATCCTTTCAAGCCTGGAGGTGTCAAGAGCTCCCTGCTGTTGTTAGCCTTTGCCAGCTTCCTTTAACTTTTGTAAACAATCTCTTTTTTTCTTTTTGCGGTATGCGGGCCTCTCACTGCTGTGTCCTCTCCCGTTGCGGAGCACAGTCTCCGGACGCGCAGGCTCAGCGGCCATGGCTCCCGGGCCCAGCCGCTATGAGGCATGTGGGATCTTCCCAGACCGGGGCACGAACCCGTGTCCCCTGCATTGGCAGGCGGACTCTCAACCACTGCGCCACCAGGGAAGTCCCATGTAAACAGTCTCTTAACAAACTCTTCTCAATATCCACCGGCTTCCAGCCAGGATCCTGTCTGATACACCAAGGTAAAACCATAAGTTCTTACTCTCCTGGATGTTGTTATTATTGAGAAAAATTGCCTGTTGATCTCTCCTGCTCTACAGCCTCTACATCAGGATTACTTAGAGGAGCTCAGAGTTACAGCTTTCTCCACTAAGGTGAAACTCTGAAGGGCCAACTGAGGTATTACCCTAAGAACAATAGATAAATATCTTTCCCTTTATTGGTGCTCCCTGTAGTGGCGATTCACACCGACTTCCACCTCTTTATAGCTGGGCATTTCAACTGTACGCTCCTAGGGAGTGACTCCTTTCCAGGGTGAACAATCCAGCTTTATCCCTTTCCCTAGAGGCTTAGGGAACCATATGCAAAAGAATTCCCCCATACCCTCTGAAGTTAGCAAGCACCATGACTTAGACACTCTCGGGAGACCCTACAGTAACATAATGAACATCATAATTGAAAGCAGCAGGAGACATATTTATCATATAAATATCTCAGCAAAAGCACTGTGCTCAGAATTTTTTTTAATTTTAAATTTTATTTTATTTATTTTTTTATACAGCAGGTTCTTATTAGTCATCAATTTTATACACATCAGTGTATACATGTCAATCCCAATTGCCCAATTCATCACACCACCATCCCCACCCCCCAGCAGCTTTCCCCCCTTGGTGTCCATACGTTTATTCCCTACATCTGTGTCTCAACTTCTGCCCTGCAAACCGGTTCATCTGTACTGTTTTTCTAGGTTCCACATACATGCGTTAATATACGATATTTGTTTTTCTCTTTCTGACTTACTTCACTCTGTATGACAGTCTCTAGATCCACCCATGTCTCAACAAATGACCCAATCTCGTTCCTTTTTAAGACTGAGTAATATTCCATTGTATATATGCACCACATCTTCCTTATTCATTCGTCTGTCGATGGGCATTTAGGTTGCTTCCATGACCTGGCTATTGTAAATAGTGCTGTAATGAACATTGAGGTGCATGCATCGTTTTGAATTATGGTTGTCCTAGGGTATATGCCCACTAGTGGGATTGCTGGATCATATGGTAATTCTATTTTTAGTTTTTTAAGGAACCTCCATACTGTTCTCCATAGTGGCTCTATCAATTTACATTTCCACGAACAGTGCAAGAAGGTTCCCTTTTCTCCACACCCTCTCCAGCATTTGTTGTTTGTAAATTTTCTGATGATGCCCATTCTAACTGGTGCGAGGTGATACCTCATTGTAGTTTTGATTTGCATTTCTCTAATAATTAGTGATGTTGAGCAGCTTTTCATGTGCTTCTTGGCCATCTGTAGGTCTTCTTTGGAGAAATGTCTATTTAGGTCTTCTGCCCATTTTTGGATTGGGTTGTTTATTTCTTTAATATTGAGGTGCACAAGCGTTTATATATTTTGGAGATTAATCCTTTGTCCGTTGAATCGTTTGCAAATATTTTCCCCCATTCTGAGGGTTGTCTTTTGGTCTTGTTTATGGTTTCCTTTGCTGTGCAAAAGCTTTGAAGTTTCATTAGGTCCCATTTGTTTATTTCTGTTTTTATTTCCATTACTCTAGGAGGTGGATCAAAAAAGATCTTACTGTGATTTATGTCAAAGAGTGTTCTTCCTTTGTTTTCCTCTAAGAGTTTTATAGTGTCCGATCTTACATTGAGGTCTTGGATCCATTTTTAGTTTATTTTTGTGTATGGTGTTAGGGAGTGTTCTAATTTCATTCTTTCACATGTAGCTGTCCAGTTTTCCCAGCACCACTTATTGAAGAGACTGTCTTTTCCCCATTGTATATCCTTGCCTCCTTTGTCATAGATTAGTTGACCATAGGTGCGTGGGTTTATCTCTGGGTTTTCTATCTTGTTCCATTGATCTTTGTTGCTGTTTTTGTGCCAGTACCATATTGTCTTGATTACTATACCTTTGTAGTATAGTCTGAAGTCAGGGAGTCTGATTCCTCCTGCTCCATTTTTTTCCCTCAAGACTTCTTGGGCTATTCGGGGTATTTTTTGTCTCCATACAAATTTTAAGATTTTTTGTTCTAGTTCTGTAAAAAATGCCATTGGTAATTTGATAGGGATTGCATTGAACCTGTAGATTGCTTTGGGTAGTATAGTCATTTTCACAATATTAATCCTTCCAATCCAAGAACATGGTATATCTCTCCATCTGTTGGTATCATCTTTAATTTCTTTCATCAGTGTCTTATAGTTTTCTGCATACAGGTCTTTTGTCTCCCTAGGTAGGTTTATTGCTAGGTATTTTATTCTTTTTGTTGCAGTGGTAAATGGGAGTGTTTCCTTAATTTCTCTTTCAGATATTTCATCATTAGTGTATAGGAATGCAAGTGATTTCTGTGCATTAATTTTGTATCCTGCAACTTTACCAGATTCATTGATTAGCTCTAGTAGTTTTCTGGTGGCATCTTTAGGATTCTCTATGTATAGTATCATGACATCTGCAAACAGTGACAGTTTTACTTCTTCTTTTCCAATTTGTATTCCTTTTATTTCTTTTTATTCTCTGATTGCTGTGGCTAGGACTTCCAAAACTATGTTGAATAATAGTGGTGTGAGTGGACCTCCTTGTCTCATTCCTGAGCTTAGAGGAAATGCTTTCATTTTTTCACCATTGAGAATGATGTTGCTGTGGGTTTGTCGTATATGGCCTTTATTATGTTGAGGTAGGTTCCCTCTATGCCCACTTTCTGGAGAGTTTTTTTTACTCATAAATGGGTGTTGAATTTTGTCAAAAGCTTTTTCTGCATCTATTGAGATGATCATATGGTATTTCTTCTTCAGTTTGTTAATATGGTGTATCACATTGATTGATTTGTGTATATTGAAGAATCCTTGCATCCCTGGGATAAATCCCACTTGATTATGGTGTGTGATCCTTTTAATATGTTGTTGGATTCTGTTTGCTAGTATTTTGTTGAGGATTTTTGCATCTATATTCATCAGTGATATTGGTCTGTAATTTTCTTTTTTTGTAGTATCTTTGTCTGGTTTTGGTATCAGGGTGATGGTGGCCTCATAGAATGAGTTTGGGAGTGTTCCTTCCTCTGCAATTTTTTGGAAGTGTTTGAGGAGGATGGGTGTTGGCTCTTCTCTAAATGTTTGATAGAATTCACCTGTGAAGCCATCTGGTCCTGGACTTTTGTTTGTTGGAAGATTTTTAATCACAATTTCAGTTTCATTACTTGTGATTGTTCTGTTCATATCTTCTATTTATTCCTGGTTCAGTCTTGGAAGATGATACCTTTCTAAGAATTTGTCCATTTCTTCCAGGTTGTCACTTTATTGGTATAAAGTTGCTTGTAGTAGTCTTTTAGGATGCTTTGTATTTCTGCTATGTCTGTTGTAACTTCTCCTTTGTCATTTCTAATTTTATTGATTTGAGTCCTCTCCTTCTTTTTCTTGATGAGTCTGGCTAAAGGTTTAGCAATTTTGTTTATCTTCTCAAAGAAACAGCTTTTAGTTTTATTGATCTTTACTACTGTTTTATTTGTTTCTATTTCATTTATTTCTGCTCTGATCTTTATGATTTCTTTCCTTCTGCTAACTTTGGGTTTTGTTTGTTCTTCTTTCTCTACTTCCTTTAGGTGTAAGGTTAGATTGTTTATTTGAGATTTTTCCTGTTTCTTGAGGTAGGCTGGTATAGCTATAAACGTCCCTCTTAAAACTGCTTTTGCTGCATCCCGTAGGTTTTGGATCATCGTGTTTTCATTGTCATTTGTCTCTAGGTATTTTTTGATTTCCTCTTTGATTTCTTCAGTGATCTCTTGGTTATTTAGTAACGTATTGTTTAGCCTCCATGTGTTTGTGGGGTTTTTTTCCCTGTAATTCATTTCTAATCTCACAGCATTGTGGTCAGAAAAGATGCTTGATATGATTTCAATTTTCTTAAATTTACTGAGGCTTTATTTGTGACCCAAGATGTGATCTATCCTGGAGAATGTTTCGTGTGCACTTGAGAGGAAAGTGTAATCTGCTGGTTTTGGATGGAATGTCGTATAAATATCAATTAAATCTATCTGGTCTATTGTGTCACTTAAAGCTTGTGTTTCCGTATTAATTTTCTGTTTGGATGATCTGTCCATTGGTGTAAGTGAGGTGTTAAAGTCCCCCACTATTATTGTGTTACTGTCGATTTCCTCTTTTATAGCTGTTAGCAGTTGCCTTATGTATTGAGGTGCTCCTATGTTGGGTGCATATATATTTATAATTGTTACATCTTCTTGGATTGATCCCTTGATCATTATGTAGTGTCCTTCCTTGTCTCTTGTAACATTCTTTATTTTACCTGGTTTTTTTTTTTTTCTTTTTTTGCGGTACATGGGCCTCTCACTGTTGTGGCCTCTCCCGTTGCAGAGCACAGGCTCCGGACACACAGGCTCAGCGGCCATGGCTTACGGGCCCAGCCACTCCGCGGCATGTGGGATTTTTCCAGACCGGGGCACAAACCCATGTCCCCTGCATCGGCAGGCGGACCCTCAACCACTGCGCCACCAGGGAAGCCCACATTCTTTATTTTAAAGTCTATTTTATCTGATATGAGTATTGCTACTCCAGTTTTCTTATGATTTCCATTTGCATGAAATATCTCTTTCCATCCCCTCACTTTCAGTCTGTATGTGTCCCTAGGTCTGAAGTGGGTCTCTTGTAAACAGCATATATATGGGTTTTGTTTTTCTATCCATTAATGAAGCCTGTGTCTTTTGGTTGGAGCATTTAATCCATTCATGTTTAAGCTAATTATCGATATGTATGTTCCTATGACCATTTTCTTAATTGTTTTGGGTTTGTTTTTGTAAGTCCTTTTCTTCTCTTGTGTTTCCCACTTAGAGAAGTTCCTTTAGCATTTGTTGTAGAGCTGGTTTGGTGGTGCTGAATTCTCTTAGCTTTTGCTTGTCTGTAAAGCTTTTGATTTCTCCATCAGATCTGAATGAGATCCTTGCTGGGTAGAGTAATCTTGGTTGTAGTTCTTCCCTTTCATCACTTTAAGTATACCATGCCACTGCCTTCTGGCTTGTAGAGTTTCTGCTGAGAAATCAGCTGTTAACCTTATAGGAGTTCCCTTGTATATTATTTGTTGTTTTTCCCTTGCTGCTTTCAATAATTTTTCTTTGTCTTTAATTTTTGCCAATTTGATTACTATGTGTCTCGGTGTGTTTCTCCTTGGGTTTATCCTGTGTGGTACTCACTGCGCTTCCTGGACTTGGGTGGCTATTTCCTTTCCCATGTTAGGGAAGTTTTCGACTATAATCTTTTCAAATATTTTCTCTGGTCCTTTCTCTCTCTCTTCTCCTTCTGGGACCCCTAAAATGCGAATATTGTTGTGTTTAATGTTGTCGCAGAGGTCTCTTAGGCTGTCTTCATTTCTTTTCATTCTTTTTTCTTTATTCTGTTCCGCAGCAGTGAATTCCACCATTCTGTCTTCCATGTCACTAATCCGTTCTTCTGCCTCAGTTACTCTGCTATTGATTCCTTCTAGTGTAGTTTTCATTTCAGTTATTGTATTGTTCATCTCTGTTTGTTTGTTCTTTAATTCTTCTAGGTCTTTGTTAAACATTTCTTGCATCATCTCAATCTTTGTCTCCATTCTTTTTCCAAGGTCTTGGATGATCTTCACTATCATTATTCTGAATTCTTTTTCTGGAAGGTTGCCTATCTCCCCTTCATTTAGTTGTTTTTCTGGAGTATTATCTTGTTCCTTCATCTGGTACATAACCCTCTGCCTTTTCATCTTGTCTGTCTTTCTGTGAACGTGGTTTTTGTTCCACAGGCTGCAGGATTCTGTGCTCAGAATTTGATGCAACTAAATTTTATTCTTTTTAAAGTGATTTTGATGGGGACTTCCCTGGCAGTCCAGTGGTTAAGACTCTGCGCATCCACTGCAGGGGGTGTAGGTTGGACCCCTGGTTGGGGTACTAAGATCATGTATGCTACACAGCGCAGCCAAAAAATAAAAATAAAGTCTTAATATAATTAATTAATTTTAAAAAGTGATTTTGATGTGTTAACAGTAGTATGAGTTCTTATACATCTCTAACCTATTAGCATAACATTTTATTAAGTTAACATTAGGAAGGAGGTTAAAGAAAAAGTAGTTTAAAGTAGCATTTGGTAACTTAGTATTCCACAGTTTTCTTTCTTTTTTGTTTGTTTGTTTTAATAAGTTTTTACATTTTTTAATATATATATTTTTCATTTTTATTTTTTGGCTGCGTCGAGTCTTCGTTGAGGCATGCAGGATCTTTCCTTGCAGTGCACAGGCTCTTTCTTGCAGCACCAGGCTTCTCTCTAGTTGTGGTGTGCACGTTTTCTCTTCTCTAGTTGTGGTGTGTGGGTTTTCTCTTCTCAAGTTGTGGATCATGGGCTCCAGAACACATGGGCTCTGTAGTTTGCAGCATGTGGGCTCTCTTGTTGAGGAGTGCGAGCTTAGTAGTTGTGGCTTGCGGGCTTAGTTGCCCTGTGGCATGTGGGATCTTAGTTCCCCAACTGGGGATCGAACCCACGTACCCTGCATTGGATGGTGGATTTTTTACCACTGGACCACCAGGGAAGTCCCAGTATTCCACAGTTTTGTATTCTTGATTACGGAAGCTACATTCTTATATTTCCCAAATGAAAAGTACAGGAAAGCACTTAGCTACTACAACAATTAGAGCTTCAAATATGTGTAGACTAGTAGTAGACTGAGCATACTTACTGCTAAATAGAATTGTTTTTTAAAAACACAAAGCCTTATTCTTCACACTGGATAATTAGATTTTTAGATTTCTGTCATTTTATTTTATTTTTTAAAATTAATTTATTAATTTATTTATTTTTGGCTGTGTTGGGTCCTTGTTTCTGTGTGAGGGCTTTCTCCAGTTGTGGTGAGAAGGGACCACTCTTCATCGCGGTGCGCAGGCCTCTCACTGTCGCAGCCTCTCTTGTTGTGGAGCACAGGCTCCACACACGCAGGCTCAGTAGTCATGGCTCACGGGCCTAGTTGCTCTGCGGCATGTGGGATCTTCCCAGACCAGGGCTCGAACCCCTGTCCCCTGCATTGGCAGGCAGATTCTCAACCACTGCGCCACCAGGGAAGCCCCTTATTTTAGTTTTTAAAATAAATTTATTTATTTTTGGCTGCATTGGGTCTTCGTTCCTGCCTGTGGGCTTTCTCTAGTTGCAGCGAGCGGGGGCTACTCTTCATTGCAGTGCACGGTTGTCTTGTTGTGGTGGCTTCTTTTGTTGTGGAGCACAGGCTCTAGGTACACAGGCTTCAGTATTTGTGGCTTGCGAGCTCTAGAGTGCAGGCTCAGTAGTTGTGGCCCACGGGCTTAGCTGCTCCGTGGCATGTGGGATCTTCCCAGACCAGGGCTCGAACCCATGTCCCCTGCATTGGCAGATGGATTCTTATCGACTGCGCCACCAGGGAAGTCCCAGATTTCTGTCATTTTATAAAATTAAGTACCAAGGATTTCTATACAGGTTCTTGCTAGGCTTCCTTGCAACCCCTCATCTCAGGCTTTTTTATTTTTTGAAATTTTGGTAAAATATACAAACATAAAATTTAATCTTACCCATTTTTAAAAAATATTTATTTGTTTTTATTTTTGGCTGTGTTGGGTCTTCATTGCTGTGCACAGGCTTTCTCTAGTTGTGGCAAGCAGGGGGCTACTCTTTGTTGTGGTACACAGGCTTCTCATTGCCGTGGCTTCTCTTGTTGCAGAGCACAGGCTCTAGGCGTGTGGGTTTCAGTAGTTGTGGCACACGGGCTCAGTAGTTGTGGCTCGCGGGCTCTGGAGCACAGGCTCAGTAGTTGTGGTGCAGGAGCTTAGTTGCTCCATGGCGTGTGGGATCTTCCTGTACCAGGGATCAAACCCATGTCCCCTGCATTGGCAAGCGGATTCCTAACCACTGCACCACTACGGAAGCCTTACTCTTAGCCATTTTTAAGTGTGCTGTTCAGTGGCATTAAATACATTCACATTGTGTAACCATCACCACCATACATCTCTGGAACTTTTTCATCATCCCAAATTGAAACTGTACATCCATTAAAAAATAACTTTCCATTCCTCCCTTCTTTCAGCCCCCAGTAACCGTTATCCTACTTTCTGTATCTATGAACTTGACTATTCTAGGTATCTCATGCAAGTTGAATCAGACAATATTTGTCCTTTTGTGTCTGTCTTATTTCACTTAACAATGTTTTCAAAGTTCATCCACTCTGTAGCATGTATAAGGATTTCCTTCCTTTTTAAGACTGAAAAATTTAAGATTCCATTGTACATATATGTCACATTTTGTTTATTTGTTCATCATCCATCAAAGGACAACTGGGTTTTTTTCATCTTTTAGCTACTGTGCATAATGCTGCTATGAACATGGGTGTGCCAATTCTCTCTTTGAGACCCTGCTTCAGATCTTTTGAATATATACCCGGAAGTAAAATTGGTGGATCGTTTGGTAACTCTATTTAATTTTTTGAGGAACCACCATACCATTATCCACAGTGGCTGCACCATTTCACATTCCCACCAGCAGTTCACAGGGGTTCAGATTTTTCTACATCTTTGTCAACACTCATTATTTTCTGTTTTCTTGGTAATAGCTATCCTAATGGGTGTGAGGTAGTATCACATTGTGGTTTTGATATGCATTTCCCTAGTGATTAGTGATGTTAAGCATCTTTTCATGTGCTTATTGACATTTGTGTATCTTCTTTGGAGAAGTATCTATGTATGTCCATTGCTTATTTTTGAATCAGGTTGTTTGTTTTGTTGATGTTGAGTTGTTGGAGGTTTTTAAATATATATATGTATTTTGGTTATTAATCCCTTATTCAGATATATGATTTGCAAATATTTTCTCCTATTTTGTGGGTCAACTTTTCACTAACTTGCTAGTGTCTTTTGATGCAAAAAGTTTTACATTTTGATGAAGTCCAATTTTTTTTTTTGTCACCCATGCTTTTGGTGTCATATCTAAAAAAATCATTGTCAAATGCATTGTCATAAGATTTTCCCCTATGTTTTCTTCCAAGGCTTTTATAGTATTAGCTGTTCTACAGTTTTAGCTGTTTAACTGTCTTTGATCCATTTTGAGTTAATTTTTGCATATGGTGTAAGGTAAGGGTCCCACTACATTCTTTTGCATGTGGATATCCAGTTTTCCCAGTATCATTTGTTGAAAAGGCTGTCCTTTCCCTGTTGAAGGGTCTTGGACTTGTCAAAAATCATCTCAAGCTTTTAACCACAGAAGGTTATTCTTGTCTTTCTTCCCAGGCAAAGCCATATATTTGAAGAAATGACACTATAATTATCAGTATTTATGGATGCTCAAGTAACTATGACACAAGGCGTACATGGAGAAATAAGATATGGACTCTGGTCCTGAAACTCTCAATTTGTTGGGGAAGATAGAATATCTCATTAAAAGACAACTACAAATACAGGATAGCACATGCTAATTTTAAAATAAATGGCACAGAAATTACATGTCTTGAGAGTTCAGAGGTTGTGGTTTTAGGAATGGATTTTGAATATGAAGTTACCAGTATATACACAAATGTTCATAGCAGCATTTTTCATATCAACCAATGAAAATAGAAACAATGCAAATGTCCATCAGCTGATGGATAAACAATATGTGGATATATATACACACACAATGAAATAGTATTCAGCAATTAAAAGAAAGAAAGTACTGACACATGGTGTGACATGGATAAACCTTAATAACATTATTCTAAGTGGAAGAAACCAGTCACAATGGACCACATATTGTGTTATTCCATTTTTATGAAATGTCAAGAATAGGGAAATCCATACAAACAAAGTAAATTACTGGTTACCTAGGTATGGAGGATAGTGGAGGAACAGAAGGGAGGAATGGAAAGTGACTGCTAATGGGCATGGCATTTGTTTTGGGGGTGATGAGAATATTCTGAAACTGATTATGATGGTGATTGTAGGTTGAATCGTGTGGTATGCAAATTGTATCCCAATAAAGATGTTATTTTAAAAATAAACACAAATAAAAAACCTCACCAACCCCATCTCTCTAGGAAAAAATACGAATTTTATTGTATGAGATCATATACATTTCAATAAAGCAGTTAATAAAAAAGAAAGAAAAGATAGCAATCAGTAATCCAGAAAGAACTATAGTCTGGGCCAGATGACCTGTTTCTCTTAGGTTTATATAATCCTATCAGAAACAGGGCAAAGGAGTGTGAATTTTTAATATCTGAGGCAATGAGTAATTATTGAAAGTTTTTGATTAAGGTAATGATATACTAAAACTGTGTTTTAGGAAGATTGATACTGGCAGCTCTCAGTAGGCTGGACTGGAATGGAGAGGGACTAGAAGAGGGAAGCCTGCTTGGGTGGCTGTTAAAATATTCTAGAACAGTAGTTTCCAAATTCTGTCCAACAGTGTCCGTATCACCTAGGAACTTGTTAGAAATGCAAATTCTTGGTTCCCACCTCCGAGCTAGAATCAGAAACTCTAGATTAGGGTCCAGCAATCTGTGTTTTAATAAATCCTCCTGGTGATTCTGATGCAGGAAAATACTGAGAATATTTCTGCTCTAGGAGAAAAGTAATGGGTATCTGAAAGAAAGTGGTAATAATGTGAATGAAGAAAAGCTTATGATGTGTAGGTAATATATTTCCAGCCAGCTATTTGAAAATAAAGGCAAGAGGAAGGAAGGAAGCAAAGAAAATTCACAGATTTCCTTTGGTATCATTAACAGAAATAAGGAGGAGAGAAAGAGATGCAGGTATAGGAAGAAGACAAGGAGTTCAAATGTTTACATTCTGAGCTGATTTATGAAGTGGACACTGTTAATTGCCTATCCAAATTTATTTCCCTCACCTGCCCCATCCTCCTTCTTAGCCAAGTCCCTTTTTGTCCAAGTGTTCATCCTCTACGCAGCCGTGTGCTCAAGGGAGTCTAGGTCCCTCCTAAGACCTAAAAGGCCTAATTGATTGACCTAATAGTCATGGTCATCTTAATTAGATTAGGCATAAGCATGTGCCATAATTCTGGCCAGTGAGCAATGAAGGGAAATCTGTGGGGGGTCTGAGATAGGAGGAGTTTTTGTCAAAAGGACTTAAAGCAGGGTCATTCCTTTTTCCCTGCCTCTGGGTTATAACACTGAGGTGCAACTCGTGACTGTGAGGGTACTATTTAACAGTGATCTGGAAGTTCTAAACAGTTCAAAATTCCAAGGAGTAAAAGGAACATTTTGAGTGCTTAGTTAGTGTTAGGCATGCTTCAGGTACTTTACACATGTGATTATGTTATTAAAATGTAAATTAGGGTTTCCCTGGTGGCGCAGTGGTTGAGAGTCCGCCTGCTGATGCAGGGGACACAAGTTCATGTCCCGGTCCGGGAAGATCCCCCATGCCGCGGAGCAGCTGAGCCCGTGAGCCATGGCCGCTGAGCCTGCGCGTCCGGAGCCTGTGCTCTGCGACGGGTGAGGCCACAACAGTGAGAGGCCCGAGTACTGCAAAAAAAAAAAAAAAAAAAAAATGTAAATTAACTTTTAATCTTATAATAGCCTCATTTTGCAGATAAGGAAACTGAAACATGGCAAATTAAGTAACTTGCCCAACACAAAGTTAAATACTAGGAAGTGAAAAAGACAGGATTCCCATAGGTCTTTGACTCCAGAGCCTATACATTTAACTTCAATGTTTAAATTACAGTGATCAGAAAACAAGGGACAAGATTATAAATCTTTGTACATGCTCTGACTGTTTACAAAAGTAAGAAAAAGTATCAATTGAAAATATTTTAGAAATATTGAATTCAGTACATGTAAAAAATTAATTAGTGTAAATCTCAACTAAATAGAACTGGGAGATCAGAATAGGGAACTCTCACACCCTGCTATGATAACAGAACCCAACAGGAAGGAGAAAGACTCCTTTTTTTTCCCGGCAAGGACTCAGCCAGTGAAAAGCTATGGACTCTCTGTTTACTACAACCCTCCCAAATCCTTTTGCATCCTATAAAAGTGTTCTCCTTCCCTTGCCATGAGGGGGACTGCATATAGTTGCAGATCCCAAATTGCAATCCTCTGCTGATCCCAAATAAACCCATCTTTGCTGAAGAGATACCTGGCAGAATACTTGTTTTAGGTCAACATTTTGGTGGCCCATATAGGGACCAGAGAAGACCCCAGAAGACTCTGGGGCTGGTGAGCAAACAGGTGCAGTTCCTACAAATTGAGCCCATTGTACTCACTGCTTTTCTCACCGACCCTGAAGCTTGGAGGTACATCTTTCTCCAGGATCCAAGCTCACACCCTTTTTGCATTTTGAAGGTCTCCAGGTTTTTAAGGTTTTTTTCTTCCAAGTTAAGTCCTGGTTCTGTATTCGAGTACTTGTTTGTCACTTCGTTCTGATTTTTAGGTCAGACTGTTTGAATCAAAGGTGGCTGACAATGCCTTCAGCCCATTCCTTTGGAAACAGGGGCTGCTTCATGGAAACTGTGCCAGGTTTTTCAGCTGGAAACTGGCTTTAAAAAGCCTTTGGTCTGGCTCCTCCAGGACCAAGCTGTTTCCTTAGAATTGACTGTGATTAACTTGCAAACAGTTTGAACTGAGCTGTTTGAACTGTAAGGTGTTTGAGCTGTTTTAAAATTATTCTTTAGGGACTTCCCTGGTGGTGCAGTGGATAAGACTCCACATTCCCAATGCAGGGGGCCCAGGTTCAATCCCTGTTCAGGGAACTAGATCCCGCATGCACACTGCAAGTAAGGAGCTGGTGAGCTGCAACTAAAGAGCCCACCTGCCACAACTAAGACCTGACACAACCAAATAAATAATAAAAAAATTTTTAATAAATTAAAAAATAAATAAAATCATTCTTTAGATAAAAACCTCTGAGAATTGAAATCCAAGTTATCTAAATATTTTGAGGGTGCTCCCTCCACAGGTTTCCAGCTGATTTTACGTTTAAGAACAATGGTCCTTGCCATGCTCATTTCTAACTAAATGGACTGACCTGACCAAAGGCAATTTAGAATATCAATGGCCATTATGGGGAGCTCTTGAAATTCTCAAACTTAATTTCCTTAATACCAACTTTAATTAAAATATCTCAAAAATTTCAAGACCTGAGTGGAATGGTTATTTCATCTGGTATTTTGAGGTTTCCCAACATTATCAAGAGTCTAAATTTGCCTCTGTAAAATAAAATTTTAAGATGAAATAAGGCAAACAATTAAAGACAAAATGACTCCCAAAGCTTCAGGCTCTTCTTCCTTGGCTTCTTTATTTCAGGCTCTGCCTCCAGTGCCATTTTGTCTCTCTCCTTCTGCTCCACCTCTGGTGCCATCTTCCCACTTCCTTTCTATGCCGCCTATACCTCCTCTATACCCTCAAATTCCCCCACACAAATTCTGTCACCAAACTTCCTCTTTTCTCTGAAACTTTTCCGACTCCCTTTTCCTCTGAACTTGTCAGAACCTATCCCTTTAAAATTAAGCCTTCTGAGGATCCAAATGCCAAATCCTTCATTTCTTGTATTCCCTAGACTAAAACTGAACTGCAAGCTATAGTCAAATATTTTCCCAAAGTAACTGAAGATCCTCACAGATTTGCTGAGGAATTTAATATTGTCATTCAAACTTATTGACCTGGTTTTTCTGACATATATCAGCTAGTTCATATGCTTATTGGTGAAGGACAGGCCCAGCAATTAGATGAAAACTGCTAATTGGGAAAATCCTGAAAGCTCTCTAGAATTACAACCAGGAGACCAGTCTGCTAACTTACTATATAATCAGGTTTGGGCAATTGCTAGGCAACTTCACCAAGCAGTTCCTAGAACTTTTCCAAAGCCCATTGATTGGAACAAAATTCAGGCTTGCACACAAAAGTCTGATGAATCTGTTCATGTCTGTTACAATTGATTTCATATTATTTTTGAAAATCCGGTCTTCCATCAGATGTTGATTCCACCTGGGTAGCTTTTAATTCTATGTTTATTAATTGGCCAAACCAGGACCTTTCCCTCTAGTAAAAAGGACCAGGATGGAATGGAAAACTATATCCACTCCATATTTAGTTAATCTGTCAAATCAGCTTTCTCACACTCTAGATGAGTCACCTGAAAGGAAGACCACCAAAAACCTTAATCTTCAACTGCAGCAAATGAATGCTTCTAAATGAAACCAAAACCCTCCTAGTTTCTGCTATTATTGTAAGGAGCAAGGACATTGGAAAAGAGAGTGTTACAAATGTAAGCACTTTAAGTGTCTTCAGTCCTCTAATCAGCCTTTCCAACATACTCCCAATTCTCGATGACAGGGTTCTGAGGAACTACAAGGGCTCTTCCCAATTCTCCCTTTTAATTAGCTTGGAGAAATGTTTCTCCAGATTGGGGATTAATCTCTTTCAGTTCTAACTGACACTGGAGCCACACTCTTGATGCTTGACCCCACTGCTATAAAACAGCCCCTGCCTCAGAGTACTAAAACAGTTCAAATAGTGGGGATCACTAATGAACCTCAAGAGGTACCTGTCTCTGAACCTGTTCCCATTTGTTTAGGCCTTTTGAGACATACACACCCTTTTCTCCTAATTTCTCCACCCTTACCCATTTATTAGACTTGAGACTTCTTAGAGAAATATAGTGCCAGAATTTCTCTCTCCCAAAAGTGCGAAATCATTCTAGAATTTGACAGTAGTTATCAAAATAGCCCACCAGGTGAATTAAATGATCCTTTGACATTTTTAATTTGTTCTATCTCTGACAGTACTAGAACAGATTCTGGAAGCACCTTCCTAATGGACAAAATTTCCAGCTGATGTTGGCAGAATTCATAGCTCACTTCCCATCCCCATTCAAATAGATCCCTCAAAACCTCTTCACAGAATTAATTAATACTCTGTGTGTAAAGGAACCCTTCAAGGCATACAGCCAATAATAGAAGATTTTAAGGCTCACAGCCTCATTATCCCTTGTACTAGCCACTGTAACAACTCCCAATTTACCAGTGAGAAAACCTAAGGGCTGAGGGTACAGGTTTGTCCAGGACCTCCAAGCAATAAACAGCATCATTATCAACACCCTGTTTTTCACAGCCTCGATACTGTTACTAACTTGCATTCCCACAGGATGTAAATTCTCTGCTGTAATTGGTTTATGCAGTGCATTCTTTAGTATTTCAGTTGATGAAGCTAGCCAATATCTTTTTGCCTTTGCTTGGGAAGAAAAACAATTCACTTGGACAGTGATGACTCAGGGTTTTACTGAGAATACTTATGTCTCGAAGATCATGAAGGCTGATTTGGATATACAAAGTTCCCTAGAGGCCCTACTTTGTTGCAGTATGTGGATAATTTGCTCTCCTTCTCAAGCCTCCTCACAGGAAGGCAGCATTCATTTACTAAAATTTTTTTTTTTTTTTTTTTTTTTTTTTTTTTTTGCGGTATGCGGGCCTCTCACTGTTGTGGCCTCTCCCGTTGCGGAGCACAGGCTCCGGACGCGCAGGCTCAGCGCCCATGGCTCACGGGCCTAGCCACTCCGCGGCACGTGGGATCTTCCCGGACTGGGGCACAAACCCGTGTCCCCAACCCGTGCCCCCTGCATCGGCAGGCGGACTCTCAACCACTGCGCCACCAGAGAAGCCCCATTTACTAAAATTTTTAGCCTTAAAAAAAACACCAAAAAAATTTAGCTTTAAAGGGACATAAGATAGCCAAAGAAAAATTACAGTTTGCCCAAATCCAGGTTTGATACTGAGGGCATTTGAAATCAAAACAAGGGTGCCACCTAGATCCAGATAGATTTCATGGTGTTCTAAGTGTCCCCAAACCCAAAACTAAACGCCAACTGCAAGGTTTTCTTGAGCTATTTGGTTATTGCTGAAATTGGATTCCAAATTTTTCTCTTATGGCAAAACCTCTATTTTACTAAACAATAACAACCTCGACCCAATTTTATGGGAAGAATGGGACCACAGGCCTTAAAGGAGAGCTTGATGAACCCACCTGCCCTGGGCATCCCAATGATCAGATTCCCCTTTTCCTTTTTGTATATGAAAAGTAGAGACTTCCCTGGTGGCACAGTGGTTAAGAATCCGCCTGCCAATTCAGGGGACACAGGTTCGAGCCCTGGTCCAGGAAGATCCCACATGCCTGGGAGCAACTAAGCCCGCGAGCCACAACTACTGAGCCCACATGCTGCAACTACTGAAGACTGCGCTCCTAGAGCCCATGCTCCACAACAAGAGAAGCCACTGTAATGAGAAGCCCATGCACTGCAATGAATGGTAGCCCTGCTTGCCACAACTAGAGAAAGCCTGTGTGCAGCAACAAAGACCTAACCCAGCCAAAAATAAATAAATAATTAAATTACTTAAAAAAAAAAAGAAAGAAAAATAAAGTAATGTCCTTGGGGTACTCACCCAAAAATACAGGGACCACCATCAACCCGTAGAGTATTATAGCCAGCCATAGGGAACACACGGATACCTCCCTCTCATTGCCTTAGAACAATTACAGCCACCGCCCTTTTGATTAAGACCAAGAAAATCATTGTGGGATCCCTTTTAACCATTTTTATACCTTATGAAATAGAAATTCTCCTGAATTCTTATCACACTCAACATTTCTCATCAACCACATTACCTCCTATGAGGTCCTTTTGTTAACTGCTCCTCACAAAGCTCTTTTACAATGTAGTGACCTTAACCCTGCTACTATTTTCCCCTTTGTCACTGATGAAGTCCTTCACAACTGCTTAATGCTGATGGATCACCTCCTGACTCCTCATAACAAGAAACTCTTGTAGGTAATGCTGACTTTTTATAGTTCACGGATGGTTCTTATTTAAAAGGTCAAATGATGGCAAATGTTGTGCTGGGTATACTATTGCAACTCCTTTGATGTTGATGAAGCAGCATTTTTACCTAAGGCTACTTCAGCCCAACACGCTGAATTATATGCTCTTACATGGGCTTGTATTTTAGCCAAGGATAAAACTGCCTGTATGTAAACTTATAGTAGATATGTTTTCAGAGTAACTCATGATTTTGGAATGTTGTGGAAGCAATGTGGCTTCCTTCCTTACAGAATAAAAATGGCCCCTAAGTTCAGGAATTATTAGATGCAATACTTTTACTTGCCCCTTTAGCTATTAATTACTAACATTTCAGGGAATTCTAAACTTGACTCTTCGGAAGCTAAGTGAAATTACCTTGCTAATATTTCCACAAGGAATGCTGCCCTTAAAGGGACCAACAGCAGCCAAACCTCTGTCATTGTCCATAGGGATATTACCCCAAATGATAACTTCGAAAAACTGGCTAGAAAAGGCCAGCAATTGGCCTCAGAAAAGGAAAGACAAGATTGGAAATTCAACAATTGTTGGTTTGATAAAAAAGAAAAAGCTCTGGTTTGGACCAAATAACAACCCAGTCCTATCAGAGACTCTAAAATTTCCACTCCTCACCACTGGACATGAATTAAACCATTGGTCTACTGACAAAATGATAGCCTTCTTTTTTTTTTTTTTTGCGGTACGTGGGCCCCTCACTGTTGTGGCCTCTCCCGTTGCGGAGCACAGGCTCCAGACGTGCAGGCTCAGCGGCCATGGCTCACAGGCCCAGCCGGTCCATGGCATGTGGGATCTTCCCGGGCCGGGGCACAAACCCACGTCCCCTGCATCGGCAGGCGGACTCCCAACCACTGCGCCACCAGGGAAGCGCCATGACAGCCTTCTTGAATCACCATTGATGGGAAAACATTAACAGGGCCACAAAAAGTGCCTGACTCACTTGTCGCATTTATCCGAAGTACAACCCAATGAAGTCTGTTTGTACTGCTCCCAGACATTTTGAAGTGCCCGATGGACCATCCAAGTTCTGGCAAATGTATTTCATACAACTTCCTCCTTCTCATGGATATAAATATATTTGTAGTCATGGTCTATTTGTTTTCACACTGAACTGAAGCCACCATTACAGTATCATACAGAATAGTTTCACTGGCCTAAAATATCCTCTGTGAATGAAGTGACGAATAAATGAATGGCTGTCATAAGCCCACGTGGTCATTGGCTCTGAAACAAAATTACCTCAGTTTGAATCTCATCTCCCCACTTACTAGCTGTGTGATCTTGGACAAAATGAATTAACCTTTCTGTATTTCAGCTCTCTCATCTGAAATGGCTATAATTGTTACCTTATAGGATTGTTATGAAGATTTAAAATCTAGCACAGACTTCTCCTTCCTGGGAGAAATGGAGCAGATGTACTTTTCCCTATTCCTTCCACTAAATGCAACTAAAATCCCTGGATATTCTATATAAAACAAAATATAAGGAGACTCTAAGAAATGTAGAAGGAAAATAGACGAGCTAAAGATGTCAGGACTCAAGGAAGAATATAGTGGTGAGTTCCCTGGGTTTTCTTTTCACCAAATATATTCCAGTCTGGATACTGGAAAAGCCAGCAGCCTGGAAACACCAATGGTTGCAGACAGAAAAAGAAAAAAAAAAAAAGCCCCAAGAGAAACCTGCTCTCTCCAGCCAAAGGACCAGGAAAGGGGCAGTCTAGCAAGACAGAAAACCTTTAAACAATAACTGCTTTACTTTAGGCAAACATCACAGAAAAGAACTGAGGCTCCACCCACACAATCTCCCATAAAGGCCCAGTGGGGAGCCAAGACTTCCACTCTTTCCAGGCTGTAATGAGTCATCCCATACCCCCTGCCAGGGTAGTAACAGAGAAAGCCAAATGGAGAGCCATGACTTTCATCTCTGTTTGGTGGTAAAGAGCACCAGATCCTCCCCGCCCCAGCTGTCAGTGGAGACCATATGGGGAGCCTAGACTTTCATCCACACCCAAGGCACCCATCCTCCTCCTTGCCCAGTGATGTCAGAGTAAGCCTAGTAGACAGCCAGGACTTTCACCACCTCTCAGTGGTAACAATGCCATATGCCCCTCCATGAAGTTGGCAGAGGCCGCAGAGGGAGCCAGAACTCCCACCCCCACTCAGCAGTAATGAAATGCCCCTCCCTCCACCGAGGGTATCACAGAGGAGAGCCAAGACTTCTTCTCACACCTGGCAGTGATGAGGTAGCAACCTCCTTTACCCCCCAGAGCAGCGTCAGAGGAGGCTTGCTAAAACACAAGCTCTAAATAAGATCTAGAGTCTTATTAGAACATCCCAAATGCCCAGGTTTCAGTAAAAAAATCACTCATCATACCAAAAACCAAGAAAATCTCAAAGCGGATGAGAAAAAGACAATTAACAAATGCCAACACCAAGGTGACACAGATGTTAGAATTAGTTAACAAGGATTTTAAAGAGGCCATCAATTGCAATTATAAGCATACTTGAAACAAATGAAAAAATAGAAAGTTTCAGCAAAGAAATAGAACATCTTAGAAAAGAAATAGGTTATAAAGGAGACCCAAACGGTAATTTAGAACTAAAAAATACAATAACCCAAATAAAAATCTTGATGGATGGGCTCAACAGAAGAATGGAAATTAGAAAGAAATTACCTAGCCTGAACAACAGAGAAAATGGATTTTTAAAAAAATTAACAGATGAAAAAAAAAATTAACAGATGAAACCTGGAGATATATGTATACATATAGCTGATTCACTTTGTCATACAGCAGAAACTAACACAACACTGTAAAGCAATTATACTCCAATAAAGATGTAAAAATGAAAAGCAACAACAACAAAAATTAACAGAATCTTGAGGACCTGTGAGACTATAACAAAAAATCTAACATTCATACCATCAGAGCCCTGAAGGAGAGGAGGAAAACAATAGGGCTAAAAAAGCATTTGAAGAAATAATGGCTGAAAATCTTTCAAATCTGGCAAAAAAACATAAACATGCAGTTCATGACTATATGACTGAACTCCAAACAGGATACTTAAAGAAATTATGTCAAGGCACATCATAATCAATCTTCTAAAAACTGAAGACAAAGAAAAATCTTGAAAGCAGTCAGAGAGGAATGAAACATTACCTATAGAGGAGAACAATTGGAATAATAGCAGATTTCTCATCAGAAACCACAGAGGCCAAAAAGAAGGCTCACAAAACTTTTGAAGTGCTGAAAGAGAAGAACTGTCAACCCAGAATTCTGCATCCAGAGACAATATCCTTCAGAAATGAAGGATCAATTGAGACAACCTCAGATGAAGGAAAACCAATAGAATATGACACCAAATTCACCAAATTAGACCTACCCTAAGACAATGGTCAAGGGAAGTTCTCTTCTAAACAGAAAGAAAATGATAAAAGAAAAAATCTTCGAATATCAAGAAGGAAAAAAGGGCTTGCTTCCCTGGTGGTGCAGTTGTTAAGAATCCACCTGCCAATGCAGGGGACACGGGTTCGAGCCCTGGTCCGGGAAGATCCCACAAGCCACAGAGCAACTAAGCCCATGTGCCACAACTACTGACCCTGCGCCCTAGAGCCGATGCTCTGCAACAGGAGAAGCCACCGCAATGAGAAGCCTGCGCGTCGCAACAAAGAGTAGCCCCCGCTCACCACAACTAGAGAAAACCCATGCACAGCAACGAAGACCCAATGCAGCCAAAAATAAATAAATAAAGTAAATAAATTTATTTTAAAAAAAGAAGGAGGGCTTCCCTGGTGGCACAGTGGTTGAGTCCGCCTGCCAATGCAGGGGACACGGGTTCATGCCCCGGTCCGGGAGGATCCCACATGCCGCGGAGCGGCTGGGCCTGTGAGCCATGGCCGCTGAGCTTGCGCGTCCGGAGCCTGTGCTCCGCAACGGGAGAGGCCCCAACAGTGAGAGGCCCGCGTACCGCAAAAAAAAAAGAAGGAAAAAAGAACACTGAAAGAGCAAAAATATAGGTAAATACAGTAGACTTTCCTTGTCTTGGGTTTTCAAAGTTATGTTGGGCAGTTGAAGCAAAAATCATAACACTGTCTAATGTCATTCTCAATGTATGTAGAAGAAATCATTAAGGCAATTATAAACTGGGGAGAATAAAGGTACATAAAGGGAGGTAAGGTAAAATGTCAACACCAATAAATTTTCTCCATATGTGAGAAGATGACATATAACTATGCACACACATTGTACTGATGTCAAATTCCTGGTTTTGTTGTTGTTCAATAATTATATGAGGTAACCATTTGGAAAAACTGGGTGAAGCATATGTGGGACTTCTCTGTAATGCAACTTCCTGTGAATCTACAATTATTTCAGAATTAAAAGCTATTAAAATGTTAACATACAGGGACTTCCCTGGTGGTCCAGCAGTTAAGACTCCGCACTCCCAGTGCAGGGGGCCGGGGTTTGATCCCTCGTTGGGGAACTAGATCCCGCATGCAATGGGAAGAATATCTTTTAAAAGATATTTGTATAGTGAACAGCCTTGGAAGAAAGAGATAGTGTCTTCCTCTGGGGCAGAGGGCAGATTTGTTTCCTCTGCAGTATAATCAGACAATAATATGATACTGTCACTCTCCAAGGCAAAGGTTGGGCAGATTTGCTTGCAGCCCATTATAAAAGATTGGGAGGTTTTTTTTGTTTTTTGTTTTCTGTTTTGGTTGGGGGGTGGGGTACAAAATGAGCTGTATGAACAAGAAGCTTATGCAGCCTGCTATGCTGTGAGTAATAAAATCCTCTATCTGTAACCTGGTAGTCCCATGTCTTCTGCTAGATCCATGAACTGTGTGGGCAAAATCTGAGCCTCTACAGTTCGTAACACTATGCACAGAGGTGAATTCTGGGAAATGTAGCTTAGCTAAATTGACAACACAAATCCAGTGCAGAGGGCCAGAGGGAGAGAGGAGGAGGAGGGGGAGGAGAGACACAAATGTGGCAAAAAGTTAGCACATGGTACATCCAGAGGAAAGCTATGTCAGTATAAATGTACTAGTCTTTCAACTGAAATTTACAAAATAGAGGAAAAAAATCACTCAGACTGCTATGTGAGACAGTAGAGTGGGAAGAGTTGAAGCAGGGGTATTAGTTAGGAAGTCTCAAACAGCTATCCAAATCACAAACCAGAAATCTAGTAATAATACTTCGGTCAGGACCTAGACTAATAATCTCCTAAATGGTGATCCTGCCTTGAGTCAAGCTCTCTACAAGTCATCCTTCATCTTGCTGCCAGGATGATTTTCAGAGATCTTTCTCTGACCAGTCATTTCCCCACTCAAAACCCTCTCATCCAGGGCAAGGTTCAAATTCGTGTACATGGCATATATGGCATCACAATCTGTACCTCACACTCCATTTACACACTGCACTAGAACATTGGTCATCTTTGTTTCTACACACATCATGTTCTTTACATGGCGTGTCTGCTGTCTGGAATGTCCTTTCCACCTTCTTGCTGCATACTTATTCACTCTTTCATATCTATGACTGCAACATTCACTGGTGTTCTGTGACACTTTCCTGAACCTCACAATGAGAATATCCTCTTTTGCACTATTTCACTCCCTTGCACATGCTTCACTTGTTTCACACATCACACACTGTTGTATTTTTTATTGACAAGGCTATCTTCCCAACTAGGCTTTGAGTGCCTTAAAGACAGAGACTGACTCATAGTTATAATCTGATGCAAAGGACAGGCAATATGTGTGGCAGCTGTTCTAGAACAGTTCATTGAAGTGAACTGAAAATCCTGCCACATTAAGAGAATTTAGGAAAAGCAGAGAAGACATAAAATGCTGAACATAAACTTTGCAGTAGCTGAATCCTAAGATGCCCACCCAAAGAGTCAGCTCTGAGTCACCTCTTTTGAGTTTCAAAATCACATAAATGAGGCTTCCCTGGTGGCGCAGTGGTTGAGAATCTGCCTGCCAATGCAGGGAACACGGGTTCGAGCTCTGGTCTGGGAAGATCCCACATGCCACAGAGCAACTAGGCCCATGAGCCACAACTACTGAGCCTGCGTGTCTGGAGCCTGTGCTCCACAACAAGAGAGGCCGTGATAGTGAGAGGGCCGTGCATCACGATGAAGAGTGGCCCCTGCTTGCCACAACTAGAGAAAGCCCTCACACAGAAACGAAGACCCAACACAGCCAAAAATAAATTTTTAAAAAAACCAAAAAACTTGTATGACCAGCATATATAATTTTTTTAAAAAATCACATGAATGAAGCAACTGAACGTAGAATCTAACCACTTACTTTGAAGAGGGTTTCTTGCTAGCTATTTGGGGAAATACAAAATTATGTAAATATCTTTTTTTAAATAGAAAACCTGTGGATATTCAAATCAAGTATTAAATTGCAAGGCTATCTTATCTCTCCAGAGAGAATGAATAACTTGCAAGGGGGGAAAATGGTCTAAACAAAATTTCTATTATTAATATACAATAGTATTTCTTTTTTTTTTTTTGCGGTACATGGGCCTCTCACTGCTGTGGCCTCTCCCGTTGCGGAGCACAGGCTCCGGACGCGCAGGCCCAGCGGCCATGGCTCACGAGCCCAGCCTCTCTGCGGCACGTGGGATCCCCCCAGACCGGGGCATGAACCTGCATCCCCTGCATCAGTAGGCGGACTCTCAACCACTGCGCCACCAGGGAAGCCCTACAATAATATTTCTTATTTTTCCTGTATTATCATTTTGTACTTTCTGAGAGATGGAACTCAATTTCTATTTCTACCATTTAAACGGGCTTCCATTTAAATCTAAAAAAAGCTGAATGCAGAGAAACAGAGAGAAGAGTGGTGGTTACCAGGGACTGGGGGATATGGGAAATGGGGAGATATTGGTCAAAGGGTACAGACTTCCAGTTATAAGATTAACAGGTTCTGGGAATCTAATATACAGCATGGTGATTATAGCTAATAATACCATATTATATACTTGAAAGTTGCTAAGAGAGTTGATCTTAAGTGTTCTCACCAGAAAAAAGAAATGGTAATTATGGCACAGGATGGAGGTGGTAGCTAACACTATGGTGATTATCATTTTGCAATATATAAATGTATCAAATCATCAGGCTTGTACACCTTAAACTTATACAGAGTTCTATGTCAATTATATCTCAATAAAGCTGGGGAAAAAAGGCCTCCATTTTAACAATAAAGTTGTTAAATTGCTGTCTGATACTCTACATTTTAGAGAAAATGTTATAAATAGAATATAGTTATTATTTCATAAAAGAACAGCTATAAAAATGCTTTGAAATAGGTAAAATATTTTTAAAAGCAAGGTTTTGTACTAAGCTGCCTATGATGTATTTTAATAAATTAATCCCAAAATACTAACTTGTAATAATAGTGTTTAACAGCACTAATACATAAAGGCAGTGTTAGGAAAACTGATGTTCTGAGCAAGAAGAACAAGGAATAGAAGTTGTAATGATAACAGATGACAGAGGAAAAAGCAGAGTTCATCAGCTCCTACTTTGCTTTCATTTTCCATCACTGAGAACTATCCTCAAATTGGAAAGGGTAGGACCTGCATGGGAAAGAGGGAATTATTATTATTATTTTTTGGCCGCACCATGCAGCTTGTGGGATCTTAGTTCCCCGACCAGGGATTGAACCTGGGCCCTCTACAGTGAGAATGCAGAGTCCTAACCACTGGACCGCCAGGGAATTCCCCTCATTTTCTGAAAAAAGAAACTGTAAGCCCGTGAGCACATTTTTCCTTGGCAAAATTCTGGAACGGATAATTAAGCAAATGCTTTGTGAATCTTTAGAAAAGTGGTAAAAACGAGGCCCAGCTTGAATTCACTAAGAAATAGGTGGATGTTGTTGATAGGTTTCCTACTCTCCCTGGTCTGACCCCTGCATGGTCATACAAGGGAAGAAAGTGGGCCTTGGAGTGGAATGAGGCTGAATTTCCAAACACAGCTCCACCACTTACCAAAAGTGAGGCTTGGACACAACTTCTGTGAGCCTGTCATGTAACCCAAATGTAATGGAGCTTCTTAGGGCTAACTGTGCTCTCATCCAGGGCCTTCTTGGAGACCAATCTCACACACATGATCTTACCACAAAACAGCAACAACAATCCAAACTTTGAAGGCATTGATAAATAATGGGGATTATATTATATACGACACATCAAAAACTTCATAAATTTCCCTTATCTAAACTGACCCTTTCCCTAAAGTTCTCCCCTATAGAATCTACATCATCTCCTTCACTTCTAACTCCCTCAAAAGAACAGCAACAACAAAGATACTCCACAGCTTCTCCACTTATACTTCTGCTTTCCCACCAGTCAGTAAAACAACAATACTTAGAAAAATCCGTGGTTAGCCAAAACCAAACTACATCCATGTATGCCCTAGGGAGCCTGAATTATTCTGCCATAGCAAAAATTAAAATAATAATGCCTCCTTCACAGAGTTTTTGAGAGGACTATGTTTAAAATAATATATGAAAAAGGCTTAGACTGGTCACTCAGTAAGTATTCATCACTATTATTTTTCATCATTACTCTCACTACTGTGGTAGATCAAGAAAATGGTGTGAACCTTGTTTTCTGAGGCATTTGACCAATCTTCACAAATAAGGAGGGCTGGATGATGGCACAGTTTGCTGGAAGTTCAAATGATTTCTACAATAGAAATAGAAGTGTCCTGTAGTTTGTCAAAGCCCTCCATAGCCCCGTCCTGTTAAACATCTTCATGAATCACTTAATATGAATGAGCATACTGGAAGCTCATTATCAAGTTTACAGATAGTACAAAATGGGGGGTGTTTAATAGGTGATAAGCTAAATGACAGAATGAAGAATCCAGAAGCTCTAAAAAGGCTGATCCAAAAGGTAATTTAATACGGGTTAATGTAAAACTGAGTTGTGTGTTTAAAAAAAACCCCTGCTGCTTAAAAACAGAATGGTGAGGCTTGGATTTACTTGTGTATCAAGTGAAAAGAAAAACACACCAAAAAAAACCCAGGAAAGTCTTCTTGACTACAAGATCAAAATGAGCATTCAGTATTGTATGAAAGTTAAACAGCAACTACAGCCCTACAAATAGAATGCAAAGAGAGGTGTCTGGTTTTGAGTTACGTTCCCACTTCCTGTAGCATAGAGGAGTGGTGTCATAGCCTCAAGATCCCAGCTTCTAGTCTTGGCTCCGAGCAATCATTACCCGTGTGACTTTGGCAAGTTGGTGAACCTTTCTGGGAGCTCCTTAATCTTGAAATTCAAGAGAAGTAGGGAGGAAAATTTAGACTAAATTATTTGTTCTTTTTTTAAAAAAATATATTTATTTATTTATGGCTGTGTTGGGTCTTTGTTGCTGCACGCGGGCTTCTTATTGTGGTGGCTTCTCTTGTTGCAGAGCACGGGCTCCAGGCATGCAGGCTTCAGTAGTTGTGGCACACAGGTTCCGTAGTCGTGGCTCACGGGCTCTAGAGCGCAGGCTCAGTAGTTGTGGCGCATGGGCTTAGTTGCTCTGTAGCATGTGGGATCTTACCGTACCAGGGCTTGAACCCATGTCCCCTGCATTGACAGGTGGATTCTTAACCACTGTGCCACCAGGGAAGCCCCCTGGACTAAATTATTTCTGAAGAACTCTGGCCATGA
Organism: Phocoena phocoena; assembly: GCF_963924675.1. NCBI lineage: Eukaryota > Metazoa > Chordata > Mammalia > Artiodactyla > Phocoenidae > Phocoena > Phocoena phocoena. The sequence continues at coordinate 75,031,928 of NC_089223.1, forward strand.
AGTTCAATTTCAATTATTTAATTCAAGTAGTTTAAGTAATTTAAATTAATTTACCTTAGGAGATTAACTGCCACTTTAGATATGAGGGATATATTAGTGGTTATAAGTGATATAAACCCAACTAAAATTATTTTAGGTATAATAGAAGTATATAGGCTCTCCAAATGTGAAGAATGGTTCATGAAATCATGAGAATAACAGAGAAGCTGGACTTCAGGAACACTGATGTCCACACAAAGAGAATTTGGTTCTGAGGGAAGTGAGGTTTGAAACTGGTTAGCTGATGTAGATGGGTAAGTCAGCCTGGAGTGATAATTTAGGGAAAAAGGGAGAGGCAACAGGAACTAAGCTTTGTTGAATGTCTACTATGCGTCAGGTTCTATACTAATCTATTTCAAGTATGCTATCTTCTTTAATCCTTACTTTTATAGAAACTGAAATTCAGAGTGGTTTAAGAAACTTGCCCGAAGTTAAGTAGTAGAACCAAAGAAATGGCAATGGCCAATGTAGTTTTTAGTGGTGTGGCCTAAAGATGCTTGACTAATAATGTGCTTGTAGATGTTGCTTAATGATGCTAGCATAGGGAATTCCCTGGCAGTCCAGTGGTCAGGACTCCAAGCTCTCACTGCCAAAGGCCTGGGTTCCATCTCTGGTTGGGGAACTAAGATCCCACAAGCTGTGTGGCAAGGCCAAAAATAAAATAAATAAATTAATTAAAAAAAAAAATGGTAGCACATTTATAGTGCTTACTGTGTAACAATAACTATTCTAAGTGCTTTATGTATGTTAACTTTTTAAAAAATATTTAATTTATTTATTTATTTGGCTGCGCCTGGTCTTAGTTGCAGCACTCGGGATCTTCACTGCACTATGTGATATTCTTCACTATGACCAGAAGGGGAAGTCAAATACAGCAACATTTCAAAAATGATTTTTTCTTTCTCTTAGTTATGGAATAACAAGCTTCTTATTTTTTTACTTTTCAGTTTTTTTCAATTTACTTCAATGAAAAAGTATTCCCTGTATTCAGGAAAAACCTACAGCTCTAAATATATGTATGTTTCTCTTTTACACTTATAATTGTCTTGCTTCTACCCTGGGGTGGACACACTCTATTTTGAAGGTCAACATTGCATTCTGGGATTGAGTTGAAAAGGTCGTTAACTAGGAGAACAGTAGAAAACAAACACTGCGCCAAGGAATTGGGACATAATGCTTCTCTCTAACATCATGCATGCATTCTAGATAGGAATAAGGGTAAAGGTGAAAAGCAAAAGGAAGTATGAATGTCAAATGAGTTTATCCCCATTCTATTGGTAAGAAAGAATAGGTTAATTGATATTGGGTAGACAATTTGAAATCTCTGCCTAGCAATTGAGACCTAAGAAATTATCTAGTTCATAGTCATTTTGAAAATGAGAAAACTGAGGCCTGGAAAAGTTAGTTTGCCTCCAGTCACATAGCTTATTAATTATAACAAGTTGGAGTAGAAAGAGCATGGGCTTCTAGAGTCATATTCTGGCTCCACCACTCCCTAATTGTGCAAATTTTGGGTCAGGTTATTTAACTTCTCAGAGTCTCAGTCTCTTCATTTTCAAAATGATAGTAATCTTACCTATTGCAATTGATTGTTGTGAGAATTAAATGTATAAGTACGTAGCTAATCCCAAATAGGCAGTTGGTGTTCAATAAATTTTATCTTCCAATTCCTTCTGGTTATTTGCAAAGCAAGGTCACCATCTATAACTCGTAGAGATTGTACAGTATACTTCTTTGAATAAAGAAATTTGTAAGACTCAAATATTGAAATGATACACTTGTTATAAAACAGTGGTGCCGGAAACATTTTAAAGAGTATGCAGGACAAAGAATTAAACATATTTAAAAAAATTTTTTTAATTATTCTTATTTTTAAAATATTTATTTATTTATTTATTTAGGCTGCTCTGAGTCTTCATTGCAGCACGCAGGATCTTCGTTGCAACGTGCGGGATCCCTCAGCTGCAGCATGCAGGCTTCTTAGTTTAAGTGGCATGTGAACTCCTAGTTGCAGCATGCATGTGGGATCCAGTTCTCCCACCAGGGGTCGAGCCCGGGCCCCCCTCATTGGGACCGTGGAGTCCCACCCACTGGACCGCCAGGGAAGTCCACATATTTTAATTTATCTATATTGATAATACCTATGATGGTTAATTTTATGTATCTATTTGACTGGGCCACGGGGTGCCCAGATATTAGGTCAAACATTATTCTATTTGGGTATGTGAGGGTGTTTCTGGATGAGATTAACATACGAATCAGTAGACTAAATAAAGCAGATTTCCCCCTAATTTAGAGAGTGGGCCTTATTTAATCAGTTGAAGCCCTGAATAGAGCAAAAAGAGTGACCTTCCCTCAAGTAAGTGAGAATTTTTCCTGCCTACAGACTCAAACTGAAACATCAACTCTTCCTGAGTCTCTAGCCTTCCAGCCTTTGGACTGGAACTGAGACATTGACTCTCCTGGTTCTCAGGCCTTTGAACGTGGACTGGAAGTACACCAGCTCTCCTGGACTTCCAGTTTAAGTACTCACCCACCCTGTGGATCTTGGGACTTGTCAGCTCCCATGATTACATGAGCCAATGCCTTGTAATAAGTCTCTTTATAATTATAAATAATTATACACACACACACATCCTAACGGTTCTGTTTCTCAGCAGAACACTAATATCATACCAGAGGTATACACGTGCACATACCTATTCCTCATGTTTTCATAATAGTCAACAAGTAAGTATCCATTTCAAGGAATGCTTATGCAAATCCACAAGAAGTTGGGAAATACTGAGCAACAGTTAACGTCTCACATCTGATAAACCTCTTAAGAATATATCTGCCTCTCTGAGAGCACTGCTCTTCTCCAGAAGAACATGGCTAGTTCCAGGAGAAGTAGAGGTGACTTAGGAGCAGCAGAACCAAAGAATACATGTCAATCAACTCATTCCTAAGAGGGTTACCTTGAGGGATAGAAAGTTTGAGCAACTCTTTTGTAAACTTTCATATTCGTGCTGCCCTCAAGCAACCAGCTTTTGCAATGCTCTATCAATGGCATTCTTTTTAGTGGACTTGGCAATATCATGAATCATATTTTCATGAGCTGTCTCGTCACTGGTTGGTGACTGGTGGCAGCTGGATAGGGAATCCATTAAATAGAATACATTTTTCTAATCCTTTCATATGTTTGGTGTAAGTGCTATCATCAATTCAACATTAAATAAATGTTTTATGATTCTGGCTTTTAAATCACTAAAATAGGGATAATAATGCCATCTATATATTTTTAAATATGGTAGGAAAATTATAAAAAGTAAAAACATTATAAAGTATTATAAGTTAATACTTTAACTTTTCAGATGTGTTGAAATGGTACAAACACAAAATATTGCAAACACTAGAAGGCACTATTTCTCTACTGAGGCAGAAAATGTTCTACCACAAATTTCTTGGGTCCTAAACTCCTCCTCTTGCCTATTTCCTTTTCAAGAACAAAAAGTGCAGTATGAGAAACTTTAAAATATACATTTCTACAATGTACTAAGCAGTGTAAAGAAAAGAGAAAAGGAGAACTAGTGATATAAAGGACACAAAGAAAAAACGTAAATCCAATAAAAAGAAGACAGAAACAAAAAACTGCAAAAGACGATAAAGGGGAAGACAGATAACGAGAAGAAAATGAGGTCAAAGCAAGTTTCTTTCTTTTTTTTTTTTTTTTGCAGTACGCGGGCCTCTCACTGTTGTGGCCTCTCCCGTTGCAGAGCACAGGCTCCGGACATGCAGGCTCAGCGGCCATGGCTCACGGGCCCAGCCGCTCCGTGGCATGTGGGATCCTCCCGGACCAGGGCACGAACCCGTGCCTGCTGCATCAGCAGGCGGACTCTCAACCACTGCGCCACCAGGGGAGCCCCAAACAAATTTCTTTTATACAATATAATATGGGAACTGTTTTCCATGTCATAACTCTTTGTCATGTTATATTTAAAAACCCTAATTTATAATTAATCAGTGGCTCTCTAGGTCTGTGCTGTCTTCCCTTTCCAACCTTCTCACCCACCCTGTTTCTCTTAACTGCACCTTGCAGCGAGGATACTGGGAATGCATCAGAATCTATAATGAAGACAAGAGTGACTGAGGAGTTTGGAATTAACCGTGGAAATGCAAGTGCTGTTTTGATAGTACTGGCTCGTAGCAAGGAAAGTAGACAAATGTCCTACTTATCCCTCCCTAAAAAAATTGTGTCTGAACAATTGGTTGAGACTTACAAAAAAAATTGAGGGGATTGTGAATAATGGAGAACTAAACAGTCCTGCACTATTTGGTTAGAGGCTTTTTTAAAAATTTAACTTTTGGGACTTAAGGTTTCACAATAGCTTGAGGTTCATTTGTTGTTGGTGGTGGTGGTGGTTTTATTTTTCTCTCTTCCTCTGAAAGGATGCCTTCTTCACCTTTTAATTGTTTTTTAAAAAATATTTATTTATTTATTTTGTCTGCACTGGGTCTTCGTTGCGGCATGCAGGATCCTTAGTTGTGGCATGCAGACTTCTTAGTTGCAGCATGCATGCGAGATCTAGTTCCCCAACCTGGCTCCCTGCATTGGGATTGCAGTCTTACCTACTGGACCACCAGGGAAATCCCCACCTTTTAATTCTTGACAATTAAAGGAATCCAGGAGGAGGCAGCACAGAGCTGCCTGGCTGCTGAGCATCTGACCTAGTTTTAAAGAGTGATCTTGAGGTTGGCTTCTACTAATCTATCTTTGAAATCAACTTAGAAAAGTAAACAGGAACTGAAAGTCACATTTGTCAAATCAAATATTGTACATTTAAGGGCCAAGGCGATCATGCTTGATTGAGACTCAGGAAATTTTACTAACTGTGCTTTGAGAACAAGGAAATCGAAGTGCCTCATTTAACACATTTAGATTGGAGGTTAAAACCCCTGGCCAATTTCTCAGCAATAAATACTCTATTAAGCTATGAGCTCTCAGAGAATCATGTCTTGCATCTTATACACCTCAACTTGTCTTTGTACCCACAAAGCCTAGTATATATCAGGCACTCAATAAATTGTAGTTGAATGAATGAACATGAAAACATTTTCTTGGAGTTAGGCATTCAGGCTATCAACTGTTTTGTTTTGTTTTGTTTTCCTCTGATCTTTTTTGTCCTTGCTTTCATTGAACCATGCTCTTATGTTGGAAAGTGTTAATTAACAATCTCTTTCTCACCTCTTATCAGGAAGAGTGTCTGAATCCAAAGAACATAATTGAGACTGATGCCAATCTCTGAGTTAGAGGGAGAGAGGAGACTTTAATAGCCAGTAAGTAAATTTGTGGTGCCCTCAGTTCCTTGGAGGAGTAGGAAAAAAAATTGGGAAGTTATTAACTCAACTGGGGGTCTTGATGACAGAGGACACATTCTTTCTTCAGTATGAATTTAGACTTTGATGCCTTCAAGAAAAATCATTAATGCAAGTCCTTGGGAGATATTCTCACCTCATATATTACCAAGGGACTGGCAGTGTCAATGCCCACCTAGTTGAAGTTCAGAAAGTTCTTGTCCAGCAAGAGAAAATTAGTATTGATGTGTAGTATAGTCAGCCTTCTTATAGTGATTTGTGCTGCCTTTCTTCTGCTCTTGTAGTCCCTCTTTGAGACCATAGGGCCAGACTAGGGAAGATTAAGGGAGAAGGGTCCAGGGGATGAATCTCTTCCTATGGAAGGAACAAGAGCAGGTTTTTCCCCCACCAGGAATAGGGTGGGGTTTGTAGGACTGAGTGTCTTAAAGAGGGGGTACTTGGGGTAGGGGAAGGGGCAGAGCCTGGAATTTCCTGTTAGGAATGGAGGGGAGGGCCCAAAGAGGACTCCCTCTTAATGAAAGCTTTGGGTGCTTTCCCTTTTGGAATGCAAGGGAAAATTGAAGTTAGTTGATATGTTAACTCTTGCCTCTTCTATAGTATGATTTTCTATATAAATAATTAATTCCTATTCCAGCAGAGTCTGTTGTATTTATATGTGGAGGCTGAAGGGACAGGACAGTGAGAAGGAATGGGCTCTTCTACCATATTCTTTTTAAGCACTCCAGTAGAGATAGGGTATAAGCCCAGCAGGTAGACTGTGGCTGTTGACTAGAGACCTCAAATTTTTGCCAAGTGGACCTCTTCTCATGATATGAGTGATCCAAGAAAGACCAACACAGAAGTGAACCTTTATGACCTAACCTTGAAGTGGCATACCATCACTTCTGCCATGGTCACATAGACCAACCCTGATGCATTGTGGGAAAGCACTACAGAAGGGAGTAAATACCAAGAGACAAGGATCATTGGGGACTAGCCTGGAATTTGGCTACCGCAGATGAAATTCCTAAATTTATTTGATCATAACACCTTTTTTGAAAATAATAATTTCCTGGGGCTGTTGTTCTATGGAACACATTTTAGGAAATGCTTTTATAGGTAATGGAAATCCACTGGAGTTTCTACAAGATTGTGACATGAATCTATCTATGTTTTGGAAGATTGCTGGCAGAAACATGCTGAATGAATCTAAGGAAGAGGAAAGATTAGAGAGATTCCAGTTAGGAGGTTTTACAGTGTTGTAGATGAGAGGTGATGGAAGTGGGGAGTGGGAATTGGGGAGGAAAGGAGGAACCGAAGTGAGATATATTGTGGAGGCAGAAACAACAGAACAATGTGATTGCGAAAGAGGGAGGCATCCAAAATGACTTGGATTTCTGGCTTAGGTGATTAGGACCATAATAAGTCCATTAACTAACATTGGAAATACAGAATGAGGATCAGGTTTGGGAGAAGCTTTGATGAACTCACTTCTAGATATCTTGAAATTTTGTGTAAGTAAGCCTATTTACAGTAAGGAGCCTATTTACATGAATACATCAATTAACACATTTTGGGCCACAAACAACAAAAACCCCTATTCAAAATGGCTGAAATGATAAAGACAGTATTTGGCTCACAAATTGGAAATCCAGAGGTGGGATTGGCTTTAGGGTCAACCTAAAGTGTCTCCAGTTCCATTTCCCAGTGATTCTCTTGGCTCTGCTCTCTTCCCTATGTCAGCTTCTTCCTTAGGCTGGTTTTTAAGAAAACTGCAACTATTCTGGCCTCACACCTGCACATGACTATACTGGAGAAAAAAGGGCCATCTCTCCCCCTGAATTGGTCTTTCCTCATTTGTCAAAGCCAAGATTGAATCTCATGTCCAGCATTAATCAGTCCCTGAGGCCAGAAGAATTCTTTGTGCTCATGTAAACCAATTACTGGCAAGGTGGTTGGATAGGATTCTTAGACCACAGAATCATTCTTAGACCAATGAAACCTGCCTCTGGAACTAGGGTGTAATGGATATAGAGGAGATAAAGTCCACTGGAATGAGTCCAGTAGGCAATTGGAAATGTGATTCCAGAGCACAAAGAGTTGCAGATTTGGGAATCATTTGCACTGATGTTAATTTGAAGACTTGGCAGAATTTGAGATCATGTAGGGTGACATTGTATGGTAAGAAGAACAAGAGAACGTTGAGGAGCAGTTACATTAAAGGGTCAATGCTTAGTGATGGCAGCCAGCAAAAAAAAGTGAGGTGTGGCCAGAGAGGCAGGTATTTGTGGAACCAGGGTAGTAACAGCTTCTCTGTAGCCATGAGAGAGGCAAAAGACTTTATTTTTCTTTTGTTTTTTCTTACCTCTCCAACTCAGTAGTTCTTTATAAGCAAATATGCCATGTCATTTATTTCCTTTCCTCTCTCACAATGTCCTTCAAAGTCTCATATATATGGTGAATGCTCAGTAATTATCTGTTGATTGATTTTTTTTTTATGGTGGAAAATTTGGCTAAGAAAGCACATTTTATGTATAGGGAAAAGTGTAGCCAAAAGCAAGAACTCTGGATTTAATTAAACTCAAACATTGGTGTCATATTTAAAAAATTGTTTTTGAAACCAAAAGTTATTTTTGTGCTAGTAAAACCACTAGGAAGCATCTCCTGAGTATACTGTTGTCTTCAGAAACATTGTTTGAAACATTTACTAAAAATATGACAAAATTGTTTAAAATGTAAAAGTTTGCATTTGGAAAAAAGTCCACCTTATGTAATGTGAATTTAGTGGTTCTTTTGTTGCTTTTCTCCTCTCAGAATATGAGTTTAAATGTGTACATTTTGCATATAAGTAAGATAAGGGCAAAGAAGCACCTCTTTATCGGACAGTTCGGCCTCTGTTTTAAAAACTTTTACTTTGCATTATCTAATTTTATCATGCAATGCCTTCTCAAAATTTGTGTAGGCAGGGATTATTTTGCTTCATTGAAGGGAACGGGCACCTGATAAAATCCCCAGCACACTAGGAAGCATCAGGAATCACACTGGGAATTAATGAAACTTTTGATTTATTGACTGATTGATTCTTTAAGATTCTAGCATCTATGCCATGCACAGTTTACAATTAACACTGGATGATGATGATGATGATGATGAAGAAACTATTTTATAAAAGTGGAAATTTAATTGGTGCTGTGACATATAAATTATGCACAACTTATATAAAAAAAGAGGTAGAATAAATTATTTATGATGAATTCTGCATTTGAAGTAATCATTTTTGGGTAACTAAAGTCTAGTAAGCTGCTTTATTTTCAGAAATTCTTTCTCCATTGTTGCCCCTAGTGACTCAGCACAGGTCATGAAACAATGGCCTGAAACAATGTAGAGACAAGAGTTTTAGAGAACAGAGATTAAAAGCTCTGGCTCTGAAGTCAGAAAGTTGGAGTGGAAGTTTTAAATTTCTCAGTTTCCTCATCTGTAAAAAGGTAATAATGTTCTCTGTTGCATTATTGTGAGAATTACACACAGCGTGAAAGCCGGACATCAAAAATGTTCAGCTATTGCTGGCTAGTGACTGTTAGGTTTTATTTTAGACTGTCCCTGATGATCTATCTACTCCATTTGCAAGTAATTCGTGGACATAGTCATCCATAATTTAATGGCAGCTGCTGCTTATGTGATTTCCAGTATCTGGGTGGAGAACTATTTATCAAAGCCAAGGACTCTGTGTTCTGTTTCTGTGTCATGTTTATTCAGTCATTAAGTAACCACAGTGTCTTGTCTTTGGCCTTATATTACTCAGTATCTATGATTTAATTGTTGAAAATGATATCTGGACCCAAGTTATGTTTGTAAGTCAGGTCAGTCTTCCAGTAGAGAAAGCAGGCCTCCGCCCGTATAGATCGTCTGCTTAGAAAACTGCATCCTAGATTTTGTTCCTGGTTCAAATACAAATACCTTGGTTTTTATAGTTTTAGAGTAAGACTTCTTTGTTCTTATACTGTACTTTCAAACTATTGCCAATATAATCTCTTTTTCATTCTTGTCATTTGGATCTAACTGATCTTATGCTGTCTCAAAACTTTTGCCCTAGCCCTAGATAACTTACATTCAAGAACTGAAAGTTCAGTGGGAGGTATCTGTTTCCAACTTCTTCCCATTTCAATTCATGTTGGATGCTACAAAGTATTTCATCAGACATACCAACTTATTCATGAATATCTCTCCTTAAACTTCCCCGGAGTCTCATTTAATTAAATTAATTAATTCGTGTATTTATTTATTTATTTTTGGCCACACCGTGCAGCTTGTGGGATCTTAATTCCCTGACCAGGGATTGAACCCTGGCCCACAGCAGTGAAAGCACAGTCCTAACCAATGGACCGCCAGGGAATTCCAATCAGAGTCTCATTTTAAACATAAACCATGGTGTCCTTAGCTCGGAGTTAGGGGAAACTGTAGGATTATATGTTTTAAATATCATAAAATCATTTGTTGGAATCCGACCATACTCTTGGCCAACCACACTGTGATATCATAGCAGTTGAAAGTTTAGCCAAGTATTTTAATTTCAAATAAACTTCTATGTGTTGAAGATGGTTCTGACTGGAATTGGAGCAGCCAGTGTTGACTCTCCTCTTAAGTAGTGACGGGTCTAGAGTCGAAATATTCTGCCTATTATTTTTTCTCCTAATTAGGTAATATTATATCCTTTTGTAATCCTTTCTTACCTTTTAAACAGAGCCCCTGATAATAACCTAACCTGTATGGGCTTATTGTCTTAGAATACTTTATTTAATGTGTAATATCTATACGTGCACTAACAGTAGTAGTTAAATAGAGTTTTATTGCTAAAGAAGATTCAAAGGACTCAAAATGACAATGCTTGTAAATTTACAGTTTAAGGGCTTCCCTGGTCGGTCCAGTGGTTAAGATTCCGTGCTCCCAATGCAGGGAGCCCAGGTTTGATGCCTGGTCAGGGAACTAGATCCACATGCCACAACAAAGATCCTGCATGCCGCAATGAAGACCCAGCACACCCAAATAAATAAATAAATATTTTTTTAAAGATAAAAATATAAATTTACAGTTTATTACAGGAAAAGAATATATCAATGAATTAAAGTAAGGATTGCATCCCTGCAAATGCTGACTCACTGTAAGGGGTCCAGAGAGGCCAGGTCTTGCTGCTTTGTTCACCTTCTGTAAGAGTTGAGGTCAGATGCAGTGGTTGGGAACCACTGATGTGAACACAGAATACCTTGAAAGCAGAAAGCCCCAAATGGAGTCTTAGGTGGAGTTTTTTGTATTTTCTGGTCACATAGACAAATTCCTGCCAAATAACCAGTCTCAACAGCAGAGCTGAAACCAGGTGTAAAACACTGATCTCACTGATATTAATAATCAATGTTGACAAAGTGGTACAAACTGCAACTACCCTGAAACTCCTCTGACCCATGGTTACAAAACAACACTGGTAATGAATATGTTTCATGCCTTGACAGGGTCAGTGCCATGCAGGAACTTTAGCAAAACAGTTCAGGCTGATTCCTGACCTGTTGGAAGTAAGGTTCACAGTAAGGTTTACCTGTCACAGTAAGGTTCACCACCCTAATCTGTGATCAAGACCTTTCTACGACAAAACAATTATCCTTAGTTTGACAGAAATTAACTTGCCTTACAATCAGAATGCACACACAGATTCTAAACATTTGCAATAATCAGTGAGGAGTTGGTACAGATTTAAACAGAAACTAAACCATTCAATAAGAACAGCATAACTTTTCTCATACTTTTATAATGATTTTATAATTCTTTTGCCTCCCTGATCTATAGCTATCTGAACTTTAAGGAATACATCTGCTGAATGATTAAGAACCATGATCAATCTACCATTAATTAAGTTAACATCTTCCTTAGGCTAATTCTTCTCCATAAGAATAATGTCCTATGAAACAAAAATCAAAAGACATAGCCACATTAGTATTTTTCTATGTAGTCATAGTTAGAGATCTCCTTTTTCATTCATTTTGAGAATGTAGACTACTTCTGGATGTTTGTTTTTCATTCAGCTCACTTCTTGGCTCTTCAAAAAGGAAAAGGTTTTTTCAGGGTCTTTCTCCCCAACAGGCATTGAAGTCCAAGCTAAGACAGAATATTATTCTTTTGTTTTAAGCCTCATCAGAATTGCTGGATTTTCCCTTTTGTAAAACACATTTATTGGCTCCTTTCCTCTCAGCAATAATTTCACCTCTCTTTCATTAATCATTAATTTAAATCCAAACCTTTCCTCCCTGAAATAGATCCCTGTGGTTCAACCACTGGGCTAGTCCATTTGACTTGTAGCAAGATGAGACATGGCTGGATTTCCCTTTCAGTCCATACCTAATTGTAGGGGGTCAGATTGGGTAAGTAGAGAAAAGGGAGCTATCCTGTCCACCAGCAACAAAACATTGGTACAGTTATCCCCAATGTGGCAAAGTGGGGGAAGGGATAATCTATCCCACCAATCTCTTTGGAATTCTTGCATTATGTTCAAATTAATAGGAACAGTATCTTGTTTTACATTATCAGCCTCTGGAGCCCTTAATTACACACCTAGTCTAGAGACTACGAATTTGGCATTTGTTATGGACTGAATTTTGTGTAACCCCCCCAAATTAATATGTTAACCCCTACTCCCAACGTGATGGTATTAGGAGGTGAGGTCTTGGGGAGGTAATTAGGATTAAATGAGGTTATGAGGGCAGAGTTCTCAAGAATGGAATTAGTGTCCTTATAAGAGTCACGAGGGAGCTTGCTGCTCTCTGCTCTCTGCCTTGTAAGGATATAAGCATGTGCAGTTTGCAGCCTGGAGGAGGGTCCTCACCAGAATCTGACCATGCCAGCACCGTGATCTCCAACTGCCAGCCTCCCGAACTGTTGTTCATAAAGCATCCAGTCTATGGCACTTTGTTATAGCAGCACAAACAGACTAAGACAGCATTGAAATCAAGAAAATTATGGAAGACTTGTATTTAAATTCCTGCATCATTCCTCATTCTCTTTTCCCTACTTCCACTGTAAAAGCATAACAATTTACCTAATGGAGACATGACGTTAGTCAACTTCGTGTTAAGTTGCAAAATACAAACTATAGGTTTGTAGACCAATCCTTCAATCCATCGTCACCCCTACATCTTTTTAAGCAGTTGTGTTTAGTTCAATTATCTATTAATCTACCACTTTGAGGGTGATAAAGAATGTGATAAGTCCAGTCCATTGAACGTGATGTTTCTTTGCCCATTTTAGTACCATGTGGGCAGAGAAGTGAGTGTCTTGAACCAAGGAAATGTGACTAGGAGGGCCAAACTGGTACAATATTTTTGTTCTAACATTTTTTTTTTTTGGCTGCACCACGTGGCATGTGGAACTTCTCCGACCAGAGGTTGAACCCATGCCACCTGCAGTAGAAGTGCAGAGTCTTAACCACTAGACCACCAGGGAAGCCCTATTCTAACTTTTTGATAGTATTGAAAACATTGGCTTCAGTCACTGGGTATGCAATGCCAAACCCACAATATGAATCAGGTTCTGTCAATACCCATCTAAGTTCCCCTAGGGCAATAGATAAAGGGTCAATATTACCTACTTGCCAGCTATGAACTGGACATTCTCCCTTGGGAATACTTCCCAGGGCTAATTGCAAACACTGCTTTTCTGATAGCAAACAGAATAATTATTATTAATGGTTTAATCTTCAGTAAGGGGCACTGGTATATTTGTCATTTGGTCCATTGATGCATGGTTTGAATTCCCTCATGTCAACTCATTTCATGGACCCAAGTTGCCACTTCAAGTGGTCAAGCAAAGTCATCAACTTGTTGATTCCTTGCATAAGGCTTCTTTGCTGAGCATTCACATGTCCCACTTTGGTTTGCTCTTAGAATTTACATAAAGATTTCCAAAGAGCAGTACCCCTTTTATCATCCAGTTATCTGTGGCCCACTTGCCAGACCAAATTGCATATCCATTGGTCAAGAGTCAGTACACACTCAAAAAGTAGGACATTTACTTATATCTAATTCTTCTATCACTGACAGGAATACATCCTATAATTTAGCTCTCTGGACCAAGTTGTTCTTATTTTCCCTCATGAGAATTTTACTATCTGCTGGACACCAAACCACAAATTTCCTTACTGAGCCATCCTTCAATTCTGGAACATCTATCTGTGAACCAGGCAAATTGCCTAATATCCTTGAAAAATTGGTTGAAGTGAGGGGCCCAATTCCACAACAGCAGCAGGCAAAGCCAGGCGTAGGTTACTCTAAAGGCTCCCATTTTGCATCTTCAACTAGTGTTGGCCAAAATGTCGATGAATGTATCATTTCTTTTTAAATTTTACCTAATAGAGGAGAAATTTCCATTCTAACATACCTACACCAATTATACATTCAGGTAGAGGTGATACTTCTACATAAAATAAAAAAATCATACATTCTAAATTTCTTTATTTTTGGCCACACTGCACGGCACGTGGGATCTTAGTTCCCTAACCAGGGATCAAACCCATGACCCCTGCATTGGGAGTGCAGAGTCTTAACCAATGGACCACCAGGGAAGTCCCATACATTCTAAATTTTAACCATATTTTAATTTTCATTCCTTTTACAGTAGCATGCCATATCCCTTAAATTAATTCTATCACCCTAAGGGGTTGATTAGCAAGCCTAACCAGTATTGTACATTGTGCACATATATTCAATGGATCTAAAAGTTTATTCTTTACTCCCAAGCCATTTTATATAATCTTGGTGTTCAACTGATACACCAAATTATCATCTTGAGCTGAATACTGTAAGAAAAAAGAGCTCATAAATCAGTGGCTAGATAAAATACCCTATAGACAAACATTTTTAAATTAGGGGTGGAGGTTGCATAGGTCACTCGACTCCATTAATTATACCTTTGGATTTCTTATTGATAGGAAGGATTCTCAAAGATTGCGAGTATGTAAAGCTGTAATAGGATTTGATCAGAGAAACCACTGGGAATAATATAGTATTTTTTATAGAGATTTGACCTTACACAATTGTGGAAACTGGTTAGATAGTTTATGTATGGCTTTTGCTTCTATGTCTGGTGCTGGACCTGATGCTAGCATGGCAGGAAGTCAAGAAGGAAAGATGGACGTGAAGTGGGGAAGAACAAAGACAAGCTGGAACCTGCCTTGGTCCCTTACCACCTCTAAGCCTCTAACCTTAGTGATTCAGATGACCTGCAATAGAAGCTAGTATCCTTCATTATGAAGCTAAATGTACAGTTGACCCAGGAGTAGAGTTGGAGAAACTGATGAAGGAGATCCAGCAGGAGATGGATTGCTGTGGACCCAGCTGCTGCCTCACATCTCCAAAGTGAGTCAAAAAATCAGTGACAACCTGTGTGAGCTACAGCAGTACCCGATACTCTGCACTGACCCTCTGAGTGTAAAAAGATGACGACAATGGTGCGTTGTATGGTATGCGAATTATGTCTCAAAAAAGCTTTTTTTTGTTTTTTTTGTTTTCTTTTTAGATAGCTGCTGTTTTACTGCTGCCTTCTTAAATCTCACACAAAACGTCTTTTATTGTCCAGGCTAACCTTGTAAGTATGTAGGGGAGGGAATTTCTGGGACTCATAGCTCCGCTTAAATAAGTTACCACTGTATAAACCTGCTGCAAATGTTTTCTGTTCAGTTATATAAATTTTTAAATTTAGTTAATTAATTAATTTATTTTGCTGCACTGGGTCTTCGTTGCTGCACGTGGGCTTTCTCTATTTGCAGCAAGTGGGGGCTACTCTTCCTTGCGGTGTGCGGGCTTCTCATTGCAGTGGGTTCTTTTGTTGCAGAGCACCGGCTCTAGGTGCACAAGGTTCAGTAGTTGCGGTTCGCGGGCTCAGTAGTTATGGCTCACAGGCTCTAGAAGGCAGGCTCAGTAGTTGTGGCGCACGGGCTTAGTTGGTCCGTGGCATGTGGGATCTTCCCGGACCAGGGTTCGAACCTGTGTCCCCTGCATTGGCAGATGGATTCTTAACCACTGTGCCAAAGTCCCAGATTATATAAATTGTATTTAAAAATGTAAACTTTGAAGCTAGATGGAGAATCCATGCTCTAATTCTAATAAAATCATCATTGGATATCAGTAAAAGGTTCTCTATCAATATCTTTGCACTTTAAAAAATGGTGTGCTTGTAAAGGTAATTATAGGACTAAATAACATGGGAAAGCGTTAACTAGTACTAAAAGTTATATTTGTAAATACACTTTTTTTTTTGTCCCTAAGAATAATACAAGCTATCTATTATTGTACCAGGAATCATTATTTTTCAAAAAGCAAATACAGGGCTTCCCTGGTGGTGCAGTGGTTGAGAGTCCGCCTGCCGATGCGGGGGACACGGGTTCATGCCCCGGGCCGGGAAGATCCCACATGCCGCGGAGTGGCTGCGCCCGTGAGCCATGGCCGCTGAGCCTGCGCGTCCGGAGCCTGTGCTCCGCAATGGGAGAGGTCACAACAGTGAGAGGCCCGTGTACCGCAAAAAAAAAAAAAAAAAAAAAAAAAAGGAGTACATATTGTATGAATCCATTTATAATATATAACAGTCTAGAAAATGCAAAATAATCTGTAGTTACAGAAACTAAGATCAGTGATTGCCTGGGGGGAAGAGACTCGGATGAAGAGGAAGGAGGGATTACAAAATCAACACTTGGGTGTTCTACATAAATTAGTTTCCTTGGTTGTGGCAATAGTTTGATGGATGTATACATATGTTAATTCTCATTAAATTGTACTCTTTAAACATGTGCAGTTTCTTATAAGTTAATTTTATCTCACCAAGATTGTAAAAAAAAAAGAAATCCTTGATCTTTTGCACAGAGTTATAAAAACTTCTTGGTGAAAATTGGTATAGTTTTAGTGAACCTCACTTCATACAGCAGACTTATTTATGAAAACTTGCAGTAAGCTAAATATGGATAAACAAAGTAACATTTTTAAGCATCAAGGAAGTTCTTTATGCAGAGAATTCTTTTTTTTTCTTTTGAATTAAAAAATTTACATACAAAATTGTGTGTATGTGTGAGTGTGTGGGTACATTTCTAGGAGATTTTATACACCCATAAGTTCTTGTAACTACCACCACAGACAGTCTAGAAAACAGTTGAGCACCTGAATGAATTCCCTCCCGCTGCCCCTTTGTATTTACATCATTTTCCACACCTAGTCTTGGCTACCACTGACCTGTGTGCATTATATCTGTTCCTATATTTTAGCTTTTTTCAGAATGTCATATAAAATGGAAACATACAGCATGTGATCTTTTAATATTGGGTTCTTTCACTTAGCATAATGCATTTGAGATTCATCCATGTTGTTGTATGTATCAGTAATCTATTCCTGTTTATTGTTGAGTAGTATTCCATTGTGTGGATGAACTATAGTTTATTTATCCATTTATCTATTGAAGAACAAGTGGATAGTTTCCAGTTTGGGACACTTATGTATAACAATAATTATACAGAGAATTATTTTACAAATTAAAAACTCTTTGCAGTGTAAATAATCGTTATTTCCTTTAATACTTTTGTAAAATTTAGCCTCTAATGTATAAACTTCCTTCAAGAAGGGCACCTTTTTTTTTTTTTTTTTCTTTTGGCTGTATTGGGTCTTCGTTGCTGCACACGGGCTTTCTTTATTGCAGCGAGCGGGGGCTACTCTCGTTGTGGTGCGTGGGCTTCTCATTGCGGTGGCTTCTCTTGTTGCGGGGCACGGGTTCTCGGTGCGCAGGCTTCAGTAGTTGAGGTGCATGGGCTCAGTAGTTGTGGTGCACCAGCTTAGTAGCTCCGCGGCATGTGGGATCTTCCCGAACCCGTGTCCCCTGCATTGGCAGGTGGATTCTTAACCACTGCGCCACCAGGGAAGCCCTGGAATCTTTATATCTTTTATATCTTGACCTGGGTGGCGGTTACATGGGTATTTACATATGTAAAAATTCAAGTTGTATACTTAAGATTTTTAACGTGGATTCCCAGTTGTCCCAGCACCAGCACAGAACTCCACACAATGATTTGCTCATAGAAGGCGCTCAACTTAATTGAACTGAACCAAGACTGCAACAGCAAGGCCTGTCCTTCTACAAGCACTCAATAGGTGTTTGTTATTGCAGACTGTGATGACTATTTGTGGACTGTGAACCTTCTTCCTGGTCCAAGAAACATTTGCCTGGAAGTAGGTTATATAATGATTAACTAAAGCTACAGTTATTCCAAGTTAGTACTTTCTCTTTTTCTCCTCGAGATTTTTAACTCAAAATGGAAGATTTGGGCAGGAAATGGAACATGTTTTCTTTTTACAATAGGTCATGTTCATGATTTCGGTTTTATCAAAATATTGGTTGTAGATAACTGTGCTATGATGTCTCTCATTTCCTTTCCACCCTTTCTCTGCTTTAAATTAGCTTGTCTGTGCCTCTTCCTCCAACAGTTTGCTCACATGTGATATTCCCTTTTCAGCCCCAGCCCCCAGGAGCAAACTAAGCTAGGCCAATTGGCTTTTCTCTCCCCAGAATTTGGAATTGGGATTTAGAAACCCCAGAAGTCTCTTTGGCTGCTTGAAACGGGTAATATAAGGCTGGTATGGATATGCATTGCATATGCATTTGTGCATATATGTGGTAATGGGCCATTGTCTAGGACCATGCTATACTATGCAGTACCACTTGACTCTTGGGAATCTTTTCACCATTCCAAACAGTAGAAATAAAGAGTGCCCCACCACTCTGACACCTCCCTCTCTCAGCTTTCCCTATTCTCTCATGTCTCTTTTTCTATTCCCTAGCAGCACCAGGACAATGGTTTGGCAATTTTTAGTCCAGAGGCTATCACCAATCTCAACTCATTGAAGCTGATAATGGTTCAGAGGGTTCAAGCACCCCTACTTTATTAGTGATTCTTTTGGTGACTCCCTCCCCAGTCTTAGAGAAGGGGAAAAATCTCTACCCTCTTTCACAATGTAAGGAGAGAGAATAACCTCTCTTTAGAACACTGCTTTCCCCCCAAAAGGCAACCTTCACTTGTTCTGTCTTCCCCTTATGTGAGGGAGGGGATAGTGGTGCAGGTAGTGATGATTTTCTTAACTGGTACCTCTCACTGGGCCCAGTGGGGAAGGGATAGACTCCAAAAGCTGATGGTTCTTCAAACATAGAATAGGTAGCATTGTGTATTCTTAGCTTTGGGCTCAAAAACAGGATCTAATTTCACTTAAAATGAAAAACGTCCCTGACATAGACAATGATATGAGTTGGACTCCTTTCCAATGCTGTTTCATATAATTAGCAGCATAAGTGAATCATTTCTGGTAGTGACTTGCAAATATGTGCATAAGAAAATTTTACAAGTTTCAGTACTGATTGGTTTTTTAATAGTCTAGTTCATTACTATTTACAAAGCATTTTCACACATATTGTGCCATTTAATTAAGTGTCTGGGCTGTCACTGATCCACAACCCTATCCAGAGATTACATTGGAACCTTCCAGAGCACCCCTGATATCCTAGTTTACTTTCCAATTACCTTTCCTCCTCAAGGTGCATAGCCTCCTTTCCAGATCCAAAAGAATTCTAGTCAGAGCTGATCATAGATTAAAGTCTGTCTCAGGAAAGAACATCTTTTCATCAATTTTATTCTCCCATTAATTTGGCATTTAGATTATTTTTAACAATTGCATTGGAATCCATTTCAGGATTTTTGTACTGTCTGCATATCTACCTTTATTTATCTTTGTTACAATATAAGAAAAAGCACAAGGCCCTGTGGAATTCCTGGACTTCTTGACCCCTCCATGATTCTATTTCCTCTTTTCTTTTAATGTTTATTTATTTATTTGGCTGCACTGTGTCTTAGTTGTGGCATGAGGGATCTTCCGTTATGGCATGTGAGATCTA
Source organism: Phocoena phocoena (assembly GCF_963924675.1). Classification (NCBI taxonomy): domain Eukaryota; kingdom Metazoa; phylum Chordata; class Mammalia; order Artiodactyla; family Phocoenidae; genus Phocoena; species Phocoena phocoena. The sequence goes on from NC_089223.1 coordinate 75,051,260, forward strand.
GTCCCTGATCAGGGATTGAACCTGGGCCCCCTGCGTTGGGAGCATGGAGACTTAGCTGCTAGAACACCAGGAAAGTCCTATTTCCTCCTCTTTTTAACTCTTACAACCTTTGCTAGTATGCCATTTGGATTGTGGCTGAAGCTAAAATACTGTGGATTTAATCACATAAAGAGATAATATAATGGTTAGGAAGAGGCATTTAAAATCCTCCTGTAATACTTGAGGGTCCTTCAAGATTTACAATCCTAAATATCACTTTCGGAGAAGAAATATCCTGATAGCAGAAGGTGATATCCTTTTAAACTTTAGGGAAAAAGACTGAAATACCTTTGTGACGGATTAGATGGAGATTGGGGAATAAAAATAGACATAGCTTAATGAATTCCAGAACTCAATTATCTCTTTGTGTGTGTGTGTGTGTGTGTGTGTGTGTGTGTGTGTGAGTGTGTGTGTGGGTGTGTGGGTGTGTATGTTTAACATGCACCAGAGGATGAAATAAGTAATATTTCTAAAAAGAAGAAATGTTGAAGTGCAGTTGGCAACAATACTGAAGCTATCACATCTGCTTCTCCACACTTATTATTAAACATTATCCCCAAGGTCAGAGCACAAATAGTTTGCCTTTTATTTATTTCATCCTAAATGTCTTTCTTTCTTCCCATAAAATTTCTGAAGTCTTCCTTATTTTCCTTCAGTAGGCCCCCTTCTTCAATTTTTATTATACAAAATCTTGAAAAATCATTCTATTACTTTCTTAAAACTTGGTACATAGGATATTGTCAATATATCAATTACTATATAGCAAACAATGAATATATAAAATCTTGTTTGCCTTTGAAGTTTTAAATTATGAAAATACAACTCATGTTCTCTATCTTCAGGAAATAGTAAGATAGCAATGAAATGTCAAACTTTTCAAAATATAGGAGTAATTTGATTTATTCCTATGACTATAATAGTGAACATGCTTTCTCAAGATCTATTTCTACTGAATTTAAGTTGTATAACTACCTTCAACAGTGAAGGTTTTACACCGAATAATAAAACAGCTCTACTGTGAATTTGAACTGCCTCATTAACTTTACTGGAGTAGCATTTTTAACCAAAATTAATTCCAAACAAATTAAGAGTTTAAATATAATAAATAATTCAGAAGTTAGAAGACATTTGAACTAAATATTTATTAAATGTTTGGATCGGAATGTTCTTTGTAGGCCTCAGGATTTTCGTATTCATAAATGTGCCCCTAGTGCCCAACACACAGTAGGTATTCAACAAATACCTACTGAAATGAAGATAATCTTCTAGCTCAGAAGTAAAAAACAAACAAACAAACAAGAATCTCAAAGGAAAATAGGAAGTAATTGGCTAAATTTTTAAAATTTAATCTTAGTACATTAAACTTATAATGAATAAAATGAAAAAGAAGATAGTGAACTGTAAGAGTATTTGAAGAAAATTTGAGAGATGAAAAGTAGAAATCTTTATTTAAAAAATTCCATTTGGGCTTCCCTGGTGGTGCAGTGGTTGAGAGTCCGCCTGCCGATGCAGGGGACACAGGTTCGTGCCCGGTCCAGGAAGATCTCACATGTCGCGGAGCGGCTGGGCCCGTGAGCCATGGCCGCTGAGCCTGCGCGTCGGTAGTCTGTGCTCTGCAACGGGAGAGGCCACAACAGTGAGAGACGCGCGTACCGCAAAAAAAAAAAAAAAAAAAAAAAAATTCCATTTATAATAGCATCAAAAAGAATAAAATATTTCGGAATAAACTTAACCAGGGAGGTGAAAAACTAATACACTGAAAACTAGAAACCACTGCTGAAAGAAATTAAATACACAAATAAAGGGAAAGACATTCTGTGTTCACAGATTGGAAGATTTTATATTACTAAGATATTGATACTACCCAATGATACTATAGATCAATGCAATTCCTATCAAAATCCCAATGACATTTTTTTTGCAGAAATAGAAAAATTTATCCTAAAATTCAGATGGAATCACAAGAGACCCTGAATAGCCAAACCAATCTTAAAAATAAAAAGAACAAAGTTGAAAATCTCACATTTCCTGATTTCAAAACTTACTATAGAGCCATGGTAATCAAAATAATGTGGTACTGGCATAAAGATGGATATCTATAAACACAAATGTAATAGAATAGAGAACCTAGGAAAACAACACTCACATATATAATAAAATGATTTTTGACAAGGGTACCAAGATCACTCAATGGGGAAAGAATAGTCTTTTTAAACAAATGCTGGGAAAAATGAATATCCAAATGTGAAAGAATGAAGTTGGACCCCTACCTTATACCATATATAAAAATTAGCTGAAAATTGATTAAAGACCCAATGCAATAGCTAAACTATAAAAATCTTAGAAGAAAACAGGGGAAAAGCTTCATGGCTTTGGATTTGGCAATAATTTCTTGGAGATGATACCAAAAACACAGGCAACAAAAGAAAAAATAAATTAAATTGGACTTCATCAAAATAAAAGATAAATTGAACTTCATCGAAATTAAAAACTTTTGTGGACATTATCAACAGAGTGAAAAGGCAACTCACGGAATGAGAGAAAATGTTTGCAAATCATGTATCTGATAAGGGATTAATATCCAGAATACATAAAGAACTCGTACAACTTAACAACAACAACAAAAAACCAATTAAAAAATGGGCAAAAGGGACTTCCCTGGTGGCACAGTGGTTAAGAATCCTCCTGCCAATGCAAGGAACATGGGTTCAATCCCTGGTCCAGGAAGATGTCATATGCTGTGGAACAACTAAGCCCATGTGCCACAACTTCTGAGCCTGTGCTTTAGAGCCCGCGAGCCACAACTACTGAGCCCACGCACCACAACTACTAAAGCCCGCATGCCCTGGAGCCCGCACGCTCTAACTACTGAGCCCACGCACCGCAACTACTGAGCCTGCGTGCCTAGAGCCCATGCTCTGCAACAAGAGAAGCCACTGCAATGAGAAGCCGGCGCACCACAACGAAGAGTAGACCCTGCGTGCCACAACTAGAGAAAGCCTGCGCGCAGCAACGAAGACCCAGTGCAGCCAAAAAAATACAAAGAAAGAAAAATTGGGCAAAGGACTTGAACAGATCGTTCTCTGAAGAAGGTATACAAATTGACAATTAGCACATGAAAACATACTAATTATCAGGAAATACAAATCAAAACCACAATGAAATACCAACTCACACCCATTAGGATGGCTAATATTAAAAAACAAAAACAGAAAGTAACAAGTGTTGGTGAGGATGTGGAGAAATTGGAACCCTCATGCACTGCTGGTGGGAATGTAAAATGTGTGCAGCTACTGTGAAACAGTATGATTATTCCTCAAAAAATTAAATACAGAATAACCATATGATCCAATAATTTCCCTTCTGGTTATATACCCAAAAGAATTGAAACCAGGGGCTTGAACAGATATTTGTACAGCCATGTTCATAATAGTGTTATACACAGCAGCCAAAAGGTGGAAGCAAGCCAAGTTTTAATCAACGGATGAATGAATAAACAAAATATGGTGTGTGTGTGTGTGTGTGTGTGTGTATGTAATATGGATGACCTTAAATTATGCTAAGTGAAATAAGTCAGTCATAAAAGGATAAATATTGTACAAGTCCCCTTATATGAAGTACCAAAAGTAGTCAAATTTACAGAGACAGTAAGTAGAATGGTGGTTTCCAGGGACTAGGAGGAAGGGAGACTGGGGAGTTACAGTATAATAGGCACAGAGTTTTAATTGGTAAAGATGAAAATGTTCTGGAGATAGATGTTGGTGATAGTTGCACAACAAGATGAATGTATTTAAAGCCACAGAACTGTACACTTAAAAATGGTTAAGATGGTAAATTTTATGTTATATATATTTAACCAGTTAATGGACTGACTTGTGTCCACCCAAGTTAATATGTTGAAGCCCTAACCCCCATTGTGACTATTTATTTGGAGATAGGGACTTTAAGGGCGTAAGTAAGGTTAAATGAGGTCATAAGGGTAAGCCCTAATCCAGTAGGAATAATGTCCTTATAAGAGAAAGAGAAACCAGGAGTGCCTTTGCATGGAGGAAAGGCCATGTGAGGACAAAGTGAGATGGTGGTCATCTGCAAGCCAGGAAGAGCGGTCTCACCAAAAATCAACCCTGCCTTGATCTTGGGGATTTCCTGCCTCCAGAACTTCAAGAAAATAAATATCTGGTTTTTTAAAGAAATAAATTTACTTTTTTTGGCTGTGTAGGGTCTTTGTTGCTGTGTGCAGGCTTTCTCTAGTTGCGGCAAGCAGGGGCTATTCTTCGTTGCGGTGCGCGGGCTTCTCATTGTGGTGGCTTCTTCTGTTGTGGAGCACGGGCTCTAGGTGCACGTACTTCAGTAGCTGTGGCACATGGGCTCAGTAGTTATGGCTCGTGGGTTCTAGAGCTCAGGCTCAGTAGCTGTGGCGCACAGGCTTAGTTGCTCTGCAGCATGTGGGATCTTCCCGGACCAGGGCTTGAACCTGTGTCCCCTGCATTGGCAGGCAGATTCTTAACCACTGCACCACCAGGTAAGCCCCTAAATATCTGTTGTTTAAGACGTCCAGTCTGTGCCATTCTGTTATGGCAGCCTGAGCAGACTAATACAATCACAATTTTTTTAAGTTAAAAAAATTATTAATGATATTTTGAATTGTAAAAATAATGCATTCATTATAAAAAATTTAAATCATACAAAGGGTAAAAAAATCATAAGGAAGCCTCTCACCCCATCCCCAGAGTAACCAATACCAATAGTTATAAGAATATCTTCCAGAATGCTTTTATGAATATATAAAACATATATTTATATTATAAACACTTTCCTCTTCTTCTAGCAAGAATCACAGTAGGGTCTTGTTCAGAAAGGGAAGATACCTTCAAGTTTGTTAATGCCTAAAACATAGTTTAACATATTCATCCATTCCATCCATTGTATATTTAGATTATTTCTAGATTTTTTTCCTCCTTCATAAAATGTGATTAACTTCCTTATAGTCACTTAAAATTATTTCTGTTCTCAAGTTTTTTAGATCCTAACATACAATGCAACATTTAGCCTTTCCATTACCATTGTTTACGTAGGTTATTTCCCTATTTTTCTCCCATCATATAAATGTAATTCATATCTCTACAATGTTACTCTTTTAAATTATTTCATTAAGTTCCTAGTAATGAAAATCGGTCAACAGATGTGATACTTTTATGGAACTTGGTATATATTGCCAAACTGATTACCTGCCAACTTACATTTCTACAGCAGTGCTAACAGTACCAATATTAGATACTCCTCTTTAGAAATATCTCCCTCTCGGGCTTCCCTGGTGGCGCAGTGGTTGAGAGTCCGTCTGCCAATGCAGGGGACACGGGTTCGTGCCCCGGTCCGGGAAGGTCCCGCATGCTGCGGAGCGGCTGGGCCCGTGAGCCATGGCAGCTGAGCTTGTGCGTCCGGAGCCTGTGCTCCGCAACAGGAGAGGCCACAACAGTGAGAGGCCCGCGTACCACAAAAAAGAAGGAAAAAAAAAAAATCTCCCTCTCTGCTAAAAAAAAACACAAAAAACAAAAAAAACTCCCTAAAGTAGTAGTTAAAAAAGGAAATCTTAATTTGCATTTTTGATTACTACTGAGATTGAAGATTTTCAAATATCTATTAGTCATTAGTATCTCCTTTTCGTGTGTAAACCATCAACTCATACTCTTTACTCATACCTGTACTAGAGGCATTAATATCTTTCTTATTGATTTGTATGAGTCCTTCATACATTATATTACTCCTTTATCTATCAATATTTATTCCAAATATTTCCCAGTTGGTTTCTGTCTTTTAATTTTATGTGTCCATCCAACAAATATTCACTATCTACTATGTTCCACGTACTATGGTGGGAATTCTACGTTATTTTCTAAATTACTTTATATAGAGAATTACACACATACTTTTTCATTCTTCCATTGTTTAAAGTTTTGAAAGGTTGAACTTAGATCACGGCAAAAACCCACATATGATCCTGTATCCCTGTCTGCGTGTCAGAGCTGGGCCTTTCTCTCTCATGAGATTGCAAGCAGATGTTGGGCAAGGAGTCATTGAATGCTTGTTTGGGGTTGCAGGATGAGCCCAATCAAGGTAGTTCACTCACATGGGGATAAAGTGGTGAAGTTGTTGGTGGAGGCTTTTGCTCCTCTCCACATGGGCCTCTTCATACACAGGTCTGCTTGAGTGGAGTTTCGTGGAGCCTAGCTTCCTCCAGAGCAAGCAATCCAAGAGAATGAGGTGGAAAGCTGCAATCAGTGCCTTTATGACCTAGCCTCAGAAGTCACACACCTTCAGCTGTATTCTACAGGTCAGAGTAGCCTTCATTCAAAGGGCTGGAGGAGTATATATTTCCAGAGTGGAGAATCACTGGGGGTTTTCTTGGAAGCTAGCTACCAAAGATCCTAACATCTTGATTTTCCTGTAATTTACTTTATAAAGCAAATACTGATAATTTTGCAATATTGTGTACCAGTCAATTTTGCAGCATACTGTTCTTTTAAACACAGCTGTGTGTTCAAACACATATGTGCGCATGGGTGCACCCAAGTATTTGAGACTTTCTGTTCCACAATTAAGGTTCCACAGATTAAAGGCCCTCTGTTACAAGGTCAGCCTATGAACTTCATTAGGGCACTAGATTCCACTTCAAACTCTGAATTTGAGTAAACAGAGTTCAAGAGTGCAGAGTAACAGCCAAGTAGCTGGACTTCTATCTACTTGTAATCTGTTAATTAACGAGGAAACACTTTGAGTCTTACCAGAAATTTTCATTTTCTAGAAAATTTTACCTTTTTTAATTAAAAAGCTCTTCTCTTTGTTTACCTACCTTTACCTAGAAGGTATTTTCTAAGTCCATGTGGAATTTTATGAATATTTTATTTTAAAGGCACAGCAATTATTCCCACATAGGTTATTCTAAAAGAACTCAGGGCACAGGGAGACTTGGCAAAATAAGCAGCCAGACATCCCCAAAAGATTGTCCTCGGGTCTTGCCTCCAGCTTAGTCCCAGGTCCCCTCCCGGATGCCTGTTACCTCATATGCTCTAGAGCTGTTCTGTCTCATACGGTGGACACTAGCCACACCCTACACTTGCAATATTGAAAGTCTGAATTGAGCCTTACCCTAAGTGTAAAATACACACCCGATTTTGAAGATTTGGTATGAGGTAAACATTAGTATGTCATTAATAATTTTTATATTGATTATATGTTGAAACTAATATTTTGGATAATTAGGTTAAATAAAGTGTACTATTAAAATTTTAAAAAAAGCTCTTGCAGATGATACTAATTTGCTGAAGGTGATTCAGCTAGTTGAGGTGATTAACCAAATACTGAGGTAGAAGGCCAGGTTAGATGAAAAGGTCAACTCAGAGTAAGGAAGACAGTTTCTTACAGCTAACCTTCACCTCTCCTGCAGGATAGGCAAATAGGCACCTTCGTGAAATCTTTGTTTGGAACTCACACTTTCATTTTACCACTAGTCCCTCTTTAAAGTCTGCCAATTCATGGACCCAAGAAAACAACAGAGTAGCCCTAAGTTTTCCCAAATTGGGAAATCTCTTGGGTCCCAGTTGTTTAGCGGGGAAACTAAGAAGGTTAGAATGAGAGAGTAGGAAGCACCAACTTAGTTTACAAAGAAGTGAGGTTCTTACACCACAAGTATTATCCTTATTTCAATCCCTAAGGTCAAAGCAACAATGGTTTGAGCTGACTGCCTCCCAGTTCCCCACTATCTCTGGATCAGCCTTTAATACTCGTCTTGAACTGATTTTTAGTCAGCTTTCTGGATGCACTGTTAGGGAGGGTACAGGGGAATAACTGCCACGTCCGACGTACTGTTGTACATATAAGACTAAATCCCGATCCCCAATTTTCACCTGGGCCTGAGTGATTGAAAACAATCTCTACATGTCTCAGAAGACATCAACTTGCACCCACGTCTACCAATACCCCCGCTATTCTAAAGACTCCGGCCGAGGAAAGCCATCAGCTTAGGCAAAGGGAGACACACTGCAGAGGACGTTGTCCACGACAGACGACACAAAGGACACACTGGCCACTTCAACAGACACGTGGCCTTCCCTCACCACGTCGGAACGCTCGGCTCCACCCCTCCCACCCGGAACTACAACCCCCGCGCTCCGCGCCCGCACGAACCGCGTGACGCTCGCGCCCGCCCCGCCTACCCGGACCTACTGGGCAGGCGCAGGGCGCGCGCATGCTCGGCAGGCCGGCTGCTGGGGGCTTCGGGATGCTGCAATCTGTTGCGCCGCCGCCCGCGGAAGCCGGCAGATCCGGGTCTTGTGGCTAAGAGTGACGTGGTCAGTCGAGTCAAAACAGAGGAGGGGAGGAAGCAGCGGCCAGGAGCGGCGACGGCAGGGACGACCGGAGCAGCTGCTGTGTTCCGGAAGCTTCAGGCGGTCTTTCTGCCGAGGCTTGGTCCCGGCCCCCATCTTCCCCGCCCTATCGGTTGTTGTCTGGGCGGGTGAGTGTCTGCCCCTTCTCCCACCGCCGTTTGCTGGCCCACCTTACCCTCACCCCGGTTTTTCCTGGTGGCTACTCAGGCTCTGGCGGACTGCGGCAGCTGTGGCAGAGCGGGGCTGCTTCTCGGGCTCGGTGCGTCCCCGGCTGGGCTGGCGACTCTGCACCTGGAGAAGCCCGCTGCTGCCTAGCCCGCGTCCCCCGGCGAAGAGCGAGGCGGAGAGCCTGAAATTTGGCTTTCTCTGCAGGAAACCAGAGTCGGGACTTGGCAGGGAAGTGGACGGTAGCCAGGGATGGTTTCATTTTTAGGGCAAGCAGTAAACTCGGGTGGAGGCGTATAATGGAGTAAAAAGAGAGAGAGTCGTAGCTGGAAGGAAAACCCCACAAACCTTGAAATTCACACTATATAATTTACCTCTGTTACTCAGCCTTTGCCGGGTTTGGTGAAGTCACTAGGATACGTCCTTTGTTGTGATTAATGAGACTAGAGAGCTGCCGTCCAGAAAGCGGGAGCTTTTAGCCCTTATTGTGTTGTGAATTTGAAGGATTCCATTTTTGTATTCAGTAAGTGGAACCAGAGCAGACAGTAAAGAGGTAGCACCCTTTATTGGAACAGATAAAGTACGATAAACTGGTTACCAGAGTACCTGAAGTCTTATGTTGCCATTTAAAGCCAGTTTTCCAAAGTGGCTGCTTCTGTGTGTTTTTTAGCCAAGATGATGTTTGTTAGCCGTAGAGAATCAATAGGATGTTTTCAGTTGTCCTAGTTTGCAAAATCGAAGATGTGGCCTTAAGAGAATGTCTTGGCTTTGCAAAGAGTCGGATGAGCTTCCTGCACGTAATACCTGTGCTTAAAGAGATCTTCCAGTTTTTGTGTTATTGTCAGAAACCACTGGCAGCTGTACGTAGAATAACTTGGATGGCGTAAGACCTTTCAGACGTAGTCTCGAGACCCTTAGGAGGCGTTCTCGCTGCCCAGTCTGTGGAGCTTGCAGAAGACTTGTGTTCCCTTCCACTTTAGATGACCGGCCACGCAGATTCCTCTAGTGTAGCCTGCTTTGAGCCCTGCCGCTCTCCGCACTTTTCCACCGCAGGAACGAGAGCGGAAGACCAAACCTCCCTTTTGTCCTAACTTAGTTTTAAAAAAGAATATTTTTCCCCAGAGAGCTCATTAATTGAGGTGTTTCTTTAGCAAACGGCAGGAAAGAAAAACAGAGCTATGTGCTAAATTGATTGTCACTTATCAAATCCAGGTCTTAGGAATTTAGACTACTCCCTTGAAGAGTATGTCCTTGTGTGGCATAACATGGACCTCTTCCTAACAAATTTCTTCCTTCCTCGTGTGCAACTGGGATCTTTTATTCTTAACACCACAGTTGGAATCCTGCTGATTTACACACAAATGAAATTATGTTTTTTTGAAGTTCTTTTTTTTTACCTTTAATGCTAACCTATAACTGAATATTTTTGTTTATATGAAATAATTTGTGATAATTGGAGAAAATGTTGATTAAAGCAGATAAGCAAAAAAAAGAAGAAAATAAGTCATCAATATTCTTGCCATCCAGAGATCACCAGAATGTCAGGAGTGGTTTTACATCCTTCCAGACATTTTTGCATTTATGTATTTTATACAAAAATGGTATCATACTGCATATGCTTTTCTGTAACCTGCTTTTCCACATAGTAGTACTTCATTTTTGAGCAACAAAGTTTAAATTTTTGCAGATAGGGACTTGTAGACCTTAACTTTTAGGGAATATTCACTGTATGTTTGCTATACCATAATGATTAAAATCGTGCTTCTAAAAGATTTCCTTTCAAATCTCTTATGATATTGTAAGATTTATGAAATTAATATGCACTGTGTGATAAGGCTTTGCTTGTTTAACTCTTGAAAGAGCAGGCACAGAATAGCCTGAGATGACAATATGGAAGTTTAAAAAGTTTTTGTTCATTTAGTGATCTGATTCAGGTAAAGGTTTAGTTCTATTCCATAGCTGCTATATACTCCATATACTGACCTGCTGTCCAGGCTTCTGGGAGTAAGATCCTAAAAGATTTTACTTTACTTTACACACTTAATATTCTTTATTAACATTGAGTCTTGGATGTATGCCCATTTAGTCCAGTGCTTTATCAGTGGTGCCAAAAGAGAAGAAAGTTTCCCCTTCACCTCAATTTCAAAGGATAAGTACATACTACAAAGTATCCTAAACATGCTAATAATGTATTGGGGTCTGTTAGTCATAAACTTAGCTAAATTTGCCTTAAATTATAGTGTTCAATATATATTCTAGATTTGTCCACTTCTTCCCATCCCTACTGCTACCACCTTTGCCAGCTAACCATCTCTCACCTGGCATACTGCATCAACCTCCTGGTCTCCCTGCTTCCACTTTGGCTTTCCCCTTGCCACAGCCTAAGGGATCCTTTAAAATGTAAATCAGATTGTGTCACACCTCTGTTGAAAAGCCTCTCATCACGTTCGGAATGAAATCCAAACTCTACCAAGGTTTGCCAGGCAGTACATGTTTTGGCACTGCCTTCCTTTCTTATCTTGTATCCGAATGCCTAGATTAGTACCCAGGAGCCTGGTCACGTGGCACTAGCATTGTCCTAGGAACTTGCCAGGCTTGTTCTTGCCTCAGGGCATTTGCATTTGCTGTACCCTGTGGATTCAATCTTTTCCCAGATCTTCTCATGGCTGATTTCCATTGTGTTATTCAGGTCTCAGTTCAGCTTCTCCTTCACGGAGATTGCCCCCACAATTATCTCACCGTTTTCTCTTCTTTTTTCCATCACTGTCTGGAATTTCATTATTTTTTGTATTCTGTCTCCTATACTAGAAGTTAAACTCTGGGAAGATGGGGACCTTGTCTGTCCTTTTCACTGCAAAGTAGGTGCTCAACGCATGTTGGTTGAATGAATAAACCTGAACACATCTGCATCACTCTTGAACGTACTGTCTATTTTAAACCAGTTCTATGGAAAAACCCTTATTTTCAGCTTCTTTTTGTAGGGCTGTACCTTGATTCTCCAACTTCAATAGTTCGTGATGTTTGGGCCAGAGAACAGTCACATTCTACTTTAGACCTATAGAACTAATCCCTGGGAGGAATTGGTCCCAGGTATCTGAATTTTCAACAAGCCCTTTAGGTGATTTGAATGCTTGTCAAAGTTTGAGAATGTGTTAATATTTTAATGGCTTTTCTCTGGGAGATTTCTTCTTGCTTTATAGTAGTAATGATAGCTGTCATTTTGGGGAACACTTTGTGTCAGGTACTATGCTAAAAACTCTAAGCATGTTTTTCATTTAACTGTAGAGCAATTCAGATGTAGGCATTCTAGCTCCCACTTTACAAATGAAAGAATTGAGACATAGTAAGTAGCAGAAAGTTGGATTTGATCCCATGTCTGTTTTCTTAATCACTGTACCCTACTGCCTCTGAACTACAGTGTTTAGAACTGTACACAGTACTTTGGTTTTGATAGGCCATGTTTTTGTTAAGGCCAAAGTAATGTTTTTTGTCCCGTTTCCAGTCGTGTCCTTAATGAAGTCCATTGTTCTGTTGGTCTTTTTGCCTGAGGTTGCATAGCTGGTAGATGACCTCAAGAAACATTCTGCAAAGGTCTTCTTGCTTTGTTGTATTGAATTTTCAGAGCCTACCAGGTTTAAAGTCAATTTGGATTATGTTCTCCTTCCTATGCATTACCTTGCATTCCACACACCAGAAATCCATCTATCACTTTTTACCTGCTGGTATAGTCATTTGAATTCTTCCTACATTTTTAAAATTGATTTGGGTGTTTTAATATTTGGACAGCCATTGGATCATCATAAACTGAATAGATTTCTCACTGCAAGACTTCTTTGCAAATGAGTAAAAAAAAAAATTGATTGATGCATTAATTTGGAGCAGTTAATCCAGAGAAATACCAGTTGTCTTTACTCTCTTCCTAGTCTTGAAGCCTGACTATGTTTATCTGTCGAAGCTCAGGTCATACCTGACCTTTAGCAGAGCTCTATCCTAATCCACCTCAGGATTCTGTAAAGAGCCCTTTGTGGCTCCCATCACTTCACCTTCCATATTATCAGTAAATTGTCTGTGGCTCTCTGGCCTATTCGATTGGGAGGTCCATGAGGTCAGGGAGAACCAATTAAGCAATCAGTAGGCTTGCTGATGGAATAAATAAATGAAGAAAAATCGCAATTTTACCTGTATCTGTAAAAAGCAGTACAATGCTAAAAGGAAGTACAGTATTTGTAATAATCTTTTCCCATATAATGTAATAAGACTTAGAACAAAAACTTCAATAAAAGACACTAAATTGTCTAAATTGATAATTAATAGTGATATATTAGTATAGGAGTTGTAAAGACTTTGAAGAAAATTAAAGACTCGACTGTTACATTGTGGCTTATATTAGGATTTTTTTAAGATTGTAAAACTTCTTAGACAAATACTACTACAGGCTTGTGAGTAAAGGTATTCTTTTGGTGTGTGTTTATGTGCATATTCATATTTTGGCCCATACAAAAAGTGCTAATCATCTGAAATGGTTGGGCATATGTCAGTAGATCCTAACGTAGGTAAAGAAAAGCTTGGGCACTTCAAAGGCATTTTAAAAGAGGGCTGAAAATTATTTGAGTCTGAAATTTAAAAAATGTTACCTGTCTGAATATCAATAACAATGTCATTTATTATTCATGCAGTATATATGCCAGCCTCTTTACTTTCTTTACATACTTTATGTTTAGCTTACACATCGGCCTTCCAAGTCAGATATTGTTACCCCAGATTTACACTGGAGGAAACAGGCTCTGGTTAGGTAAGTTGCCCAAGGAAAAGCCACTGGAACTGTTGGGATTCAAACCCAATTTTCTTTGACCCAAAATTCATATACTTTATATTACAACAGTGTTGACCAGTCTTTTTGTCTTACACAATCATGGAAGTTATAACAAGTAAACCTACTTGTTCTGGCTTCAGAATATGCTAATAGAACTGCGATCATGAATTGTTTTGTTCTATTTAAGCCTAAATTGGATATGCATTTCTAGTAGTCCCTCTTTTTTTTTTTTTTTAAACACAAGACATGCTTGTTACTGAAAAGCTGCAAAGGATAGTAATATATAAAGCCAACAACAAAAGCTATAATTTTGTCATTCAGAAGTCCTCTCTGTACATGTATTTCCTTCCAGTCTTTTTAAATTCATCTTTGGTACAAATGAGATGTAATACTCACATAAGCTTGTATTCTTTTTCGGGGGTTGTGGAGGAGGTTAACATAGTGAGCTCTTTACTGTGGCCTTAGAAAATTTCTAAACTTGATTTTAACTGGCTGCATTTTATAAGATATTTTGAATAAACTGGTTTACTCGAAGTTTTCATTTTATGTTGGACATGAATGTAGTTTCCAGTTTTCACCATTATAAATAATGTGGTGAACCATGGCTTTAAATAGTCAACCAACCAGTCTAATTATTTAAAAAGTCATAATTGGGCTTCCCTGGTGGCGCAGCGGTTGAGAGTCCGCCTGCCGATGCAGGGGACATGGGTTCGTGCCCCGGTCCGGGAAGATCCCACATGCCACAGAGCAGCTGGGCACGTGAGCCATGGCCGCTGAGCCTGCATGTGCGGAGCCTGTGCTCCGCAGCGGGAGAGGCCACAACAGTGAGAGGGCCGCGTACCGCAAAAAAAAAAAAAAAAGTCATAATTATGACATTTAAATGATTTGAAATGTGATTCAATCATAGTTCAGCAAGTGTATATAGCATACATATACTTGTAATCCGAGAAAATTTACATGAGAGTTTTTAATAGAGGTTGCCTGTGAGAAGAGAGTACCTTTTACTTTTGCTTTTTTTTCAACCTTCTGTATTTGAATTTTAAAATTAAATGTGGTTGCTTTCAAAATTAAAAAAAATGTTTAACTCCTTGGAAAAGTGTATATTTTTCTATACTAAAACCAATTTTTAGGTGTGTAGTAGGGCTTATATTTTGTTTATAACATTTTAAACTTCATTGCTTTTGTTTTGAAGAAAGTTACCTTCTTGTTGCTTATTTTCATATTGAATTTTCATTTCCTTTTTTAAATTTAGGTTAAAGAACAGATGTGAGTCTCAGTTTTGTAAAAATACAGAATAAAGCTGGGTTTTGCACGACTGCACTCATTGACAAGTATTACAGGTGCAGCACTTTCAAATTTTAACAGTTAATAAAGATGCTTCAGATCAAGTTAGGGATATAGTAAGCATCTTCTTCGTAAATGAAGACTTAGAGGACAGTGTTCTGGTTGCTGTCTTGTTTTAACTTATACTTTAAAAAAACAGTAATTTTTCCTATAGTATGTATTTTGTTGCTTTGTACTCTGGGCAAAGGTAATATAGAAGAAACTGACTTGCTTGAAATTTAGAAGACTTTTTTTTCTGTGGTGCTTACTCAAGTTTCATTTTTTTAAATAACATTGCTTTCTTTATCACAGAGGTTCTAAGCGTTTTTCCTGTCATCATGAATGGCATTGATGTGCATCTACGTGCAGATCTGTCATCTAGGCTATAGCATGGGTGAGAGAAGCTGTGAGTTACCTGAGTTGGGAAAGCAGTAGCCATAACTCCTTTCTGCTTCCAAAAATCATATAGGCAAGGAAGTGAATGGGAGTGATGGTGAGGAAAAGTCTTGATTCTGCTCTAGCTTATTTGAATGGTGTAAATCATTCACAGATTTGTAACATCACTTGTGATATATCTCAGAATTTCAGAACATACTAGTATTTTGTAATACAGCTGTTGAAAGCTGGTTTTTTAACATTTGTGAGTAATTTATATCCACCATGACTTGGGGTCACAGAATATGGAATTTTTATATCATCTGTTGAATTTTTCTGTTTCTTACTTATGAAACACAGCCTTTTTTCCTGAGTTTAAAAATTTTTATTTAGAATATGACTAAGTAGTACTCGAGTAGAAATTTCAGAAAATACTTTTAGAAGATGAAACTTTGGGTTAAGATATTGAGTATAAACAAAAATGATTCCAAAAAAAAATGATTCAGTTGGAAAGTTTTCCTTTGTTTGACCATTTATAGTAAATTTTACCCCTGGATCTTGAGAGAATCTGTCTATGAGATTGTTTAAGAGCAAAGAACAGCTAGGGAAGGACAGGAAATTTGTAGGTGAGGGACCAAGGTTTAGAACAGAAGACTTCTTTCTTCCCTTTTTGCTTTTATGCAGAAGAGTGATAGCTGAGCCCCAGGAGAATACAAACACCCCAAAGCAGTATACAGAGAACTTGGGCTGAAGGTTGAAGATACATTTCAAATCTAAGGGCTTAAGAGTTACTGGCTCAGAGCATTTTACAGTTTACAAAGCACTCTTACAAATTCTCACTTGATGAACAGGCCTTTAAAATGAATAGTTTCAATTATCACTCTTATTTTATAGATAATCTGAAGTCACAGAGAGGCTAATTTATCAATTTCTCAGTAGTGCCGTAACTTAAGTCATTTATCTGAGATATATTCTTTCTGCTATCCCATGCTGTTTTTAGCAAGTGTTGCCTAAGGTGATTCCTAGAATACAATCAAATACAGGTAAGGGAAAAAAGGGTCGCAGAGGAAAGTAAAGGTAATGTCTAAGGTGTAGGAAAATAGGGTCACATTAATGGGGAATTTCCAGAAAAGTGGTGGCAGCCCTGGGGTGGACCTTTAACAGAGTCCTGTTCTGCAGAGACATCAAGGAATTAAGGAGGTAAGGAAATTCTAAATAATCTTGAAGAGTTCAGCTTTTAATAAAAATGGGATAGACGTTAAGTTAGTTAAGTAGTTCTCCTTTTGATCTTTCTCCAGAGAGATTATCACAGAAGTCATTTGTCTGTGATATTTATTTTGGCCATTAATTATATACTGGTATGTGATTATATTATTATATGAATGACTTATAATTAATAATTAACTTGATAGCAAGCTCTTGGAGGTGGGGCATGCCTTTTATTTCTTCTGTATCCTCCTCTGAACTCTTCTGCTAGTTACCTAGTTCCCTGGGGACTTGTTAGATATAACCTTTTCAGGAAAGGAGAAATGAGAGAAGACATGGGTTTGAAGCCCACCTCTACTGCGTGACTTTGGGTAAGTCACTGACACTCTCTGGGCCTCAGTTCTTTCCTCTTTATTTTATTTAATTAATTAATTTATTTTTTTACGGTACACGGGCCTCTCACTGTTGTGGCCTCTCCCGTTGCGGAGCACAGGCTCCGGACACGCAGGCTTAGGGGCCTAGCTGCTCCGCGGCATGTGGGATCTTCCCGGACTGGAGCACGAACCCATGTCCCCTGCATCAGCAGGCAGACTCTCAACCACTGCGCCACCAGGGAAGCCCTGAGTTCTTTCCTCTTTAAATGAGTGGATGAGAACTGGTGCATCCCCAGAGTTTTAAGAGTAACACTTGTCAAGTTTTGGTTTGTTGAATATAAATAAAGACCTAGCATTCTCTAATCTGTACCTTATCTATACAGTGATATCTTGCACAGGCCTCCTGGTCATACTGACCTTGTTTCTTCTATACATTCCCATTCCCATTCTATGAAAAATGAACATTTTGTTGTCATTCTTTCTAGCATGCTCTAGTCTCTTCCTTTGGAATAGTATGCCCCCAGAAAGAGTATCTATAAGTTTTTTGTTATCCTGTAAAGATGTTTTATGGTAAGATTTTCAGAGGTGGTTTTTATTGTAGTTTTCTTTTGTAAATAGCTAATTCTAGATGGGCCTGTTGATTTGAAAAAAATGTACAACGGAAGAGCTGTGAGATGAGTTTATTCAGTGTCTTACTGAGGACTGTAGCATGGGAGACAGCCTCTCAGGTAGCTCTGAGGAACCGTTCCAACGAGGTGAGAGAGGAGCTGGTGTGTGTATGTGTTTATGCAGTCAAGTGAAAGGTTATTGCTAGTCGCAAGGATCAGCTATCTCAATTTTAGTGCTTTTCTGTGCATGAGAAGATGCAAGAATCTGGGGTCATTGGAATTCTTCCTTAGATATGCATTTTTGACTATCTAGGGGCCCATAAATCCAAAACACAGAATGCTTCATCCTAAATTCTTTCAGTGTGTACTTATAGGTCAGCAATGGTTGTGGCTAATGATTTGATCATTATAGAACTGGAATGGTAGGCAACATTCTTTGTTTACAAACAATATAGGGTCACCCTATTGGATCAATTTGGGAGTATTATAAGGAATTTGTTACTGTAATTGCTTGGCTATTAATGTGAATTTTAAAAATTTGTCATGATAAGGACTTCCCTGGTGGTGCAGTGGTTAAGAATCCGCCTGCCAATGCAGGGGACACGGGTTCGAGCCCTGGTCCGGGAAGATCCCACATGCCACGGAGCAACTAAGCCCGTGTGCCACAGCTACTGAGCCTGCGCTCTAGAGCCCACCAGCCACAACTGCTGAGCTCACGCACCGCAACTACTGAAGCCCGCGTGCCTAGAGCCTGTGCTCCACAGCAAGAGAAGCCACCACAATGAGAAGCCCATGCACTGCAATGAAGAGTAGCCCCTGTTTGCTGCAGCTAGAGAAAGCCTGTGTGCAGCAACAAAGACCCAAAGCAGCTAAAAAAATAAATAAAAATTAAAAAAATAAATAAAAATTTGTCATGATAGAATTCAGTAAGTCTTAACTCCTAAGCATAAAGAATTATGGTATTTAAGGTACATAATAGGGTTTATTTCAACATTTAATTTTTAAAAATGACTTTAACTTCCCAGGCATAGCTTTAGCATTTTTTAACAAATAACAGTTGACTGATTTGAACTTGAGTCTGCATCCTTTCCTTGCCCTCTTCCCATCAGAGAATCAGAGATGCAAATGTAGTTTAAGAGAAAAGTATGTCACTAGTAAGAAGTATTAGGAAGTTAGTTGATGGTTATCTCATTTCTGTACTGCTCTAAAGTTGTGTTTATAAGAGTGAAACAAATATACCTAGCATGATTGGTCATATCTGACAGATGTGGAATGAGTCTTGGTCAGGAATTTACATTGTGACTTCCTGTCCAAGATCTGGCTCATACTGGATGGATGTGTGATCATGGTCAAATTGCTAGCTTATCTGAACCTATTTTCCTCGTTTTAAAACATGATTTTCCTGCGTTGACTTTGTCGGAAGGGCTGTTGTTAAGATACGAAAGTAGTTAGAAAGCTACAGGCAAATATAAACTATTATTAGGTATGGCTATGTTTAATTGAGATCCATTTCTGATAAAAAGAATAAAGCAAATGAATATGTTACAAAAAAGTATTGTATATGAGTGAATTTGAACACCTTATTGCATTGAGATGTTGAGTCAGTTGATAAAAGTAATCCCAACAACTAATTATAGCATATTAGTACATAGTACAGTGATGATAGTATTACTGAAATTGATAGGCAAATATTTTGTTCTCCCTGTTTAATATGAAAGGTAGCCAGAGTTTTGGGATAGCTCTGCTCATTTGGTTAATCAGTTTTCTAATTGACTACTGGGTAAAAACTTGGGATCAGAAAGCTATTTATAGAAAAAAAAAATTTTTTAGAGGTAATTACCCCTTTGATATAATTGGGAATAAGATTAAAAATAGACAGCAAACTCAAGTGTAGTCTCCCTGAATGTCTGGGGGGCAGTTCCAGCAGTTTCTGGCACATATGTTTCACTTTCTTGGTTTTTATAACTTTTGAGCTTTAATCAATAACATTGACGCCTTTTAGATAAAAATGCATAGAATGCTTCTTCTGAGTTCCCCATTTCACTGACCAGCATCTCTATTTTCTGTCTTATAAAAACAAATTGCATGCATTCTAAATAATTACTCTGTATTTTGCCCTTGCTCTGGGTTTTTATTATTTTTTAAGATTTTTGTTTTTGATGTGGACCATTTTTAAAGTCTTTATTAAATTTTGTTACAATATTGCTTCTGTTTTATGTTTTGGTTTTTTGCCCGTGAGGCATGTGGGATTGTAGCTCCCCGACCAGGGATCGAACCCGCACCGCCCCCTGCACTGGAAGGCGAAGTCTTAACCACTGCATCACCAGGGAAGTCCCTGTTTTTAATTTTTAAATGGGAAGAGTTTTGATACTGTTCTTGATCACTGTAAAGATTTGGCTATTTGGAAGAGTGATTTTATCATCAATTACCTTCTTAAAATTACGGTAGAAAGATAGTTTTCATTCTCTGACCTTGAGTTAGGTTTGGTTATCCCTACTTTCTCAAGATGGGCCCTATGTTTGGTGGGGAGAAAGAAGAGTTTTTGTTTTGTTCGTCTATAAAAATGTATTTCTGAAAAACTTAAGTATGTTTGAAAATTTTGGTACTAAAAGGTAGAATAGTATCATGCATCCGTATGTACCCATCAACTGGCTTCAACAGTTATTCAGCTTATGGCTGTTTTATTTCATCCATACCTCCCCCTTTGGATGATTATTTTCAACTGGATTCCAGGCATAAAATCTCTTTTAACTGGAAATACATAGTGAGATCTCTCAGAGATAATGACTCTTTTCACATGTGTCAATTGACTTTGTAATGTTAAAAAAAAATTAGTAAAAAAAAAAAAAATTAGTAATTCCTAAATAACATTTAATCTAGTCAGTGTTCAAAGTTCCTGGTTGTTTCACAATTGTCCTTTTGCTAGATTAGTTTGAATCAGGGTTCAGACAAGGTCTCTATGTGGCATTTGATTGTTAATCTCTTAAATTTCTTCAACTGTAAGCATATCCCTGCCATCTCTTAAAAGTTTTATTTACTTTTTACCACTTATTTATTGAAAAATCTAAGTTTTCCTTAGTTTTGCTGCATCCAACATTTTTCCTGATTTACAAGAGTTAATATATAATCATTATATGATATTGAAAGATAAAATATACAAAATGAAAACTAAAAATCCTGTCACCCAGAGATACCCAATGATAGTTTTGGTATGTTTTCTTTCAACTTTTTTGAGTGTGGTTTTTGTGTGTGTGTGTTTTTTTTTTTTTTTGCGTTACGTGGGCCTCTCACTGTTGTGGCCTCTCCCGTTGCGAGCACAGGCTCCGGACGCGCAGGCTCAGGGGCCATGGCTCACGGGCCTAGCCGCTCCATGGAGTGTAGGATCTTCCCGGACCAGGGCACGAACCCGTGTCCCCTGCATCGGCAGGCGGACTCTCAGCCACTGCGCCACCAGGAAAGACCCTGTGCTTTTTAAATATGTGCATGTGCTTTGCTTATTTTTATATCCTATTTAATATACTTTTGTGTCGTGTTTATTTCTCCATGTCATTATGAAAGAAAATGAAACGTTTGGCTGCATAATACTTCACAGTATGTGTCATAATTTAAATATTTCCTTTTAGCCAGAAATTTAGATTGTCCCAATTTTTCACTATGATAAAGCTATGATAACCATGTTAGTACATAAATCTTTGTATTTCAGATTTTTAAATTAAAAAAATTTTTTTGGTCGTGCTGCATGGCCTGCGGGATCTTAGTTCCCTGACCAGTGATCGAACCCGCACCCGCTGCAGTGAAAGTGTGAGTCTTAACCACTGGACTGCCAGGAAGTCCCTCAGATTTTTTTTTAAATGAAAGAAACTTAGAAGTGGAGTTATTCACAGGACATGAACATTTTTTGACTTCTGGATTCGTATTGCCGTAAAAGTTATAGCTTGTGATCTCAAATGCAGTCTCCACTTTAAGAAACTGTTTGTATATGCTCCATGTTATTAAGATGTCTTTGCTTGTCATATTAATGGAATGTTTTTTTTTTTAATTCTTTGGCTCTTTTAATTGTCTTTGAGAATTTTTTTATGGACACATTTTTATGTTGTAAGTTTGTTGATATTTTTCATTGTGTGTATCTTTAGGAAATTCTTCCACTAGAGGCCAAATAAATATTCACCTAAATTGTCTTCTGGAATCACTGATGGTTTTTTTTCCTTCTTAATTGCTAGCAGATTTTCCTAGGGACCATTTATTAAAATGTTGATCCCATCCTCATTTATTTGTAATTCAAGTTTTGATGTATAAATATATATATGGTTGGTATATTCAGAAAATTCTAGAAAAAAGAATTGATTTCCTATTTACTGGGTTGTAATATTATCTCTTATCTCTCTCCTCCCTCCACCCTCTTTTTTCTGCCTTCCAGCTATAGTATGTATCCAGACGTCTTTGATTCTGAATGTGCCTTGGGAAAAAACCTGAAAGAAAACTAGTCTCATCTTCATCTGTTTTCTTTTATTTTCCTTGTTTCATGTGTATTTTTTAAATGAATTTAAAAATGAATTCCCGCCCCAAAAAAATTCCCATTTGCTTTTATTTTAAACTCAATTTACCAAACATTACCAAAACATTATACCAACATTAGTAGTTTGTGATATATACTCTGTTGTTTCAGTGTTTTGATTCTCTTAATTGTTAAAGCTTCCACCAGAGAATGAGTAGAGGAAGCGAAAGGTAAAACATTGAAAACTGATTTTACAAAGAATGATTACCCAGATTTAGGGCAAAGGTTGACTTTAGAAGTATCCATTGTATGGTCTGTTTATATACTTGGTCATTTCTCACCGATAATGGGATTTGGTTTATTTTGTAACACATTCACTTACAGAGTTTAGAATACCTTTTTGTATATATTAATTCTAACCAAGAAATTCAGTGATGATGGAAGGTCAGATAGAGGGTTAAAATAATTTAGCATGTTCAGTTCAAGAGAAAAATTGAAATGTAATTATTTGTCCCTAGAGCTAATGGTTCTGGTACGGGAAGAACAAGACGCTTACTCTAAGGTTATTCTTTTTAAAAGTTAATATTTTTTGAGTAATTCAGAAGACACAAAGCAGTATACAGTGAAAAGTTTCTTTACTACTTCTGTCCCCTGAATGTTTAGGCTCTCTTCGAGAGGCAACCAGTTATATAATTATTTTTTAATACTAAATTCTTTTTTTTTCCCCTAAATTCTTATGGTTTTAAACCGTTCGCAAGCATCCAGAGAAGAAAATTTATCTGTGAGTTATTAATGCAAGGAAGTTCGGCATCAACCTTTAGTATTTATTTTGGATAGAATCTTTTGTTTACATGTGTATGTAAATGTTTACATATACGTACAAATTTATGTACCCATATGTAAATATGTGATTTGATTTAAAAAGTAAAATATAGAAAATTAGGAAAACAAGAAGAAAAAACATCTGATAACCTTAACAGAACCAAGTATAATCGATTTAATGTAGAATACTTCTTCCCTAGGTTTAAATTCTAGACACATAGTAATTTTACATACTTTTCTCCCCGTAACTGCAAGAATTTCACGTTGAGCATACTGGGTTTCTGACTCATTTCTTATGAAGGATATGAATTTCTTAGTTATATTGCTCTTGGAAGCTGGAGCAGGGAACTAACCCTTATTGAAGACAAGAGGAAATGAGAGGTTGGCAAGAGTAGGGAGGTTAAATAAGGGTACATATTTTTATAATTCAACCTTGAGAAAAATAAAGGAAAAATCAAGCTGCAGTATTTCTGGGTTCTTAGAACTGATTGCTCTTCTTTTTTTGATTTTTTTTTTTTTTAGGGGAGGATTGGTTCTGAGATGTGTAGAGAATAAGCTGACATTTTATTGTTTTGAATGCTTGCATGGAAAAACAGAAATGCCTAATACACAGTACTCTGCCTCTAATCAAAATTAATTTATAAATTTCTTGGTAGAATTTCTTTGAGGGCGATCCCCTAAAGTTTCTGGAGAACAATGAATGTTTGTGGAATTAATAGCATATTACCAAGGGCTTGACGGTCCAGTGGTTAAAACTCCACGCTTCCACTGCAGAGGGCGCGGGTTCGATCCCTGGTCGAGGAACTACGGTCCTGCATCCCACGTGGCATGGCTAAAACAAAAGACAAAAAAACAAAAATAGTACATTACCCAGTATTACTAACTTAAGTAAAATGTCAGTGCTGATTTTTTTTTTTTTTTTTTTGGCGTGCTGTGCTGCATGTGGGATCTTAGTTCCCCAAACTGGTGCCCCCTACATTGGAAGCTCAGACTCTTAACCACTGGACCACCAGGGAAGTCCTAATCTATTTCTTTTTATCATTTATAAGGACTTTCCTAGGATCACCTGGAAGTAGTGGTAGTCTGCTTTGTCTCCTCTGTCTTGTAGGCTTTCCTTGTTTTTTTTGTTGTTGTTGTTTTGCTTTTTTAATGTCCTTGACAGTTTTGAGGAGTATTGGTTACATATTTTGTAGAATTCCCCTCAATTTGGGTTTGATTTTTCTCATGATGAGATTTGGTATTATGGTTTTGGGGAAGAATACCACAGAGGTGAAATGCCCTTCTCATCACATCATGTCAAAGGGTATGTAATATCAACATGACATATCAACATGATGTTTACCTTGATCTTTTGGTTAAGATAGGGTTTGCTAGGTTTCTCTACTATAAAGTTACCTTCTTCTGAATTCTGTTCTTTAGAAGTGAGTCACTAAGTCTAGTCCATGTTCAAGGGTGAGTGAGGGTTAAGCTTCACCTCCTAGAGGTGATAAATCTAATATCCCTCCCTCTGTGAGAGTATTTTAAAGCAAACCACAGATAACACACATCATTAATAAGAACGTTTTTATAGTTCTTGATACATATTGCCAAATCCCTGAAGGGATGTAGATGTTAACTGTAGGACTAGCAATGTATGACTGAATTTTCATGGTACTTTTTTGGTGTTTTTCTTTTAGGTGAAAGTTTACATTTTTTTTAGAAGTGAATTTTTAAAAAAATTTATTCCTTTTTGGCTGCTCTGGGTCTTCACTGCGGCGCACAGGCTTTTTGTTGTGGTGAGCAGGCTTCTCTAGTTGCGGCACGCAGGCTCTGGAGTACACGGGCATGGTAGTTGTGGCTCGTGGGCTTAGTTGCGGTATGGGATCTTAGTTCCCTGACCAGGGATCGAACGTGGGCCCCTTGCATGGGGAGCATGGAATCTTAACCACTGGACTGGACCACCAGGGAAGTCCCCAAAGTTTACATTTTAATTTGCATTTATTTGATTTACTTAGGGTGACCTTTTAAGATGTTTGTTAATTAGCTGTAGCACCTCTTTTGGGAATTATCTTTTCCTTGGTCTTTACCTATTTTAAATATTTTTTAGAGACTTTCTTGGCTATTTTAACTCTTTTGTCTCGTAGACTTAAGAGATTTATTTACCATTTTGCTTACTGGCCCTTCATTTTTAATCATCTTCAGGGTTTTGTCTTTTATTCAGATCTCATGACCACATCATTCATAGTCCTGTTGTATTCTTTTAAAACTTTTTCCTCCTTCTGTTACATTTACCTACGTATATGATAAGGAAATTTGCTAGCTGTTGGTAAAGCAAGAAGTAAACAAGGCTATTTTAGGTAAAAGTCATGTAATGGTAGTTCCATTCCAAATTAATGTGAGAACTATTGTGGGTTAATCTAGCATAATCTAGCAATAATCTAGGATTATTTGCTTTAAAAATTCATGACTGATTCTCCCAAGCATTTTATGTTAAAAGTACTTTAAAAATATTTACTATTTTGCAGTGTGTTACAAAAAACCCATTTCAACCCATTTGAAAATTACTTCTATAATCTTGAAACCTATGTTGACATTTTATTATATTTTGGGAATTTTTGTTACCCCTAGGTATTTGTAAAATACTTTCTTTTAAAAAGGCATAATTTATTTTTAAAAAGAAACTTAGGAGATAACAGCTTCTTACAAAGATATATCCCAAACCAAATATTTACTTCTGTAAGAGGAACCAAGATGAACTTGCACACATACAAATGTGTTAATGCTTTCCCCCCTAAGTCTTTAATGGCTGGAAGACTTTTTTTTTAACTTCATGTTAGTCATTAACACCTATGGCAACAACAAATAGCTCTAAAATAAAAGCTGAAGTAAAAGTGTCACAAAAAAATATCCAGGGTTTATGTTTATCCTTCAGTTCTTCTAGCTTGTCCTTGGAAGAAGTTAGTAAGTTAAAGCATTAAAGAAAATGAAAATACTCTCCAATTAATATTTCACATTGTCATTGGATGTTATTTCCAATTGCTCTCTTGTGATTTTAGATCTATTATTCTGTGATTTGCAGTTCTGTTAACTTTTTAGCTAATAGTCTGATAGATATTTAAATAGAAAAATTTGTCAAAATAGACCCTTATAAGTCTGGCTTTGGAGCCATCTAGAAGAAAGGGAAGCAAATAATGTATAACAAGTTCTCAATCTTACTATGACATAATGGACTAATACTCAATAATATAAAGAGCTCCTAAAATCAACTAGACAAAAAGAGTTTGAAAAAGAAGAAATATAGATGCCAATAAACTTGAAAAGATGTGTAGCCTCATTAGATAGAAAATAAAAGCAATGAGACATATTTTGGGGGTCTGACATTCTGGCAAAAATTTTTTTTAATGTTATAGCCATATATTATTGTACTATTAGTGATAATAATAATGTATGTAATTACGATGCTATGCAATTCGTGATATGTACTATGTGCTATTGATAGAAATAAAATTGGTAAAGGCTTTTTGTGAATGCCCTTAGACCTAGAGATTTCATTTTTTTGTACTTAGTCCTACAAAAATATGGGCACAAAGATGTTTGTTGCAACATTATGTTAACAAAAATGTTGGAAAGGCCCTAAGTTATCTCTACTAAAGGAATGCTAAAATTGTATATTTGTGTTTTGGAGTATTATGTAACCATTATAAAGAATGAAGTCGAGCTTTATATATTGGAAGGTCTCCAAGACTTTTTATGTTATAAAAAAGCAAGTTGCAGAACATGTATAGTATGATCTCATAAAACCTACCAAAATGATGGGTATAAATACATATAAAAAGACCTGAAAGTATTCACACCTGGCTGTTAACTATGGTACCTCTTGGGAAAGGGAGTAGAATTGGGGAGAGAGGAATGGGAAGGTTGGCATTTGTCATTTTACTCCCTGTGCTTCTAGGGATACCACTGATACTAAATATATAACACTGGTAATGTTGCTGTTTTACAAATATTTGCTACTAAGAGTATTTGGCCTAATCAAGAGCCACTTTTGAGAAGTTTATTTCCCAAGGAATCCTGTATATAATAAGCATGCAGTTCCATGGCATAATCCTAGAAAACACAGTAGTAGAACTACAGTATCTACTTTTCCACCTTTTCCAAAGTTATAAATAGGCAGTTAAGTTTGACTCCCCAAAGATGAAATAAGGTAGGTTAAACCCACCCAGCATGAGCTGGAGAGTTTAAGTTTCTACTGGCAGGTAATAAATTGGTTAACAGCACTGGAAAATTCCTTCAGCACATACAGAAACAGGATGACTCAACTGTCTTATTACAGCTGAACTCTACCAGGAAAGGTTTGTTAGTTGTAGTTGAAGGAAGAAATGACCTGGAGCTGAGGGATATGGGGAATTAATTGCATTTGCCCTCCCAAGATACAGAGTGGATTATTTTACTGATTTCCTGTGCTAAGAGTTGTTTAGGAGTGGATGGTTTGAGAGCTTTAGTTGTATTTTGTCCTTTATGCTGCGTAGAAAGTCATCTGTAAACTGTTGCTTAATCTACCCCCAGAGTCAGATTGCTATCACAAATATTCATTATACTGGGAAAATACTGATAAGTTAACTACTTATTATGGAAAATCTTAAAACAGAAAAAAGTAGAAATGTATAAAAGCTCTCCTGTACCTATCACTCAACTTCAATAATTATCAACTCAAGGCCAGTTTTATTTCTTCTATGCCCGTATTTACTTCCCTCTCTCCTCTCCAGGATTATTTTGAACTTTTTCAGTGCACTATTCTTATTTTTATGACTTAGGCCTTTTGTGACCAATTGGAATAAAACTGGTTGTCTTCAAGCGTCAGACCCATGTCTGTGACATTATTTAGCATTGTTCTCACATTAGGGGTATATATCGAGGAGGTGAATAACTCCTCTGAAACATGAAAAGCAAAAGCATTGTTTTAAGTTACTTTCTATCAAAAGCCTCTTCTAGGCTGATTTACCAGAATTCTGACTCAGTAACCCGGTTTTGTCTTAGGATAGAGCAGCTTCTTAATGTCTTTGGACACCAAAGGATTTAAATGTGGGGTGGGATTGGGTGAGTTTTTTGCTCTAGTGCTTAGCTGGTGGTGTGCATTGACACTTGCTCTGAGGTCTGAGCCAAAAGAGACTTTCCATTCTGTTTTTTTAAAAAGTAATTTTAAAGTGGAAACTATTAACTGAAAACTGTATAGTGCTTAAAACAGCTCAAGTTTACATGCAGAAAGTTCCACAGAAGCATAGCACTATTGAGCAATATCCTGTTTATAAATGCGTTTTCTCATTTTACTGGAGGCTAATTAAGACCAACAGATACTTTAAATTCTAGCTGATATACATGTTCCTGGCATATATAGATACAGAGAAAATTAACATTGTCCAAAATTCAAAAATATTTATTCATTGCTATGGCTTAAGCAATGAGGGAGGTGTTTAGAGACAAGAGTGATGACTAAAATAGGTTCCTGCCTTCAAGCTGTATTTTTTTGGGGGGGGGGGCGGTGGTAGTGGTGGAATCTAATTTTGTAAGTCAAATGGATTAAAAAGAGACTTAAAATAGCTGTTTTACAATTTTTATGGGTGATAAAAACAAGTCTCCCTTTATAAAAGTCAGTTTGCTAGTACTTTGCATTTCTGTGTCCAGGGGCTATAGAACTGGATAGACATTGGGCATTTTAGTACTTGAATTTTATTAAAAAAAAACTTATGACTGTATATTTTAATTTCAACCAACATTTTAGTGGCCTAGCAAGGCATTGAGAGGGAGGAAGGACCAGTATCTGTAAGTGGACACTTGCATATGTCCACACCCAGCACAGTCTGAGCCCTTGTTTCCTTATGGACAGTTTGAAAAAACAATTGAGAAAGACTTTCAGGGGTGAGCTTTATCTACATATAAGGGTAAATTATATATTTTTTCAGGGTTTTCTGTGTTGGGTATGTACAGTCAGTTGTCTAACATGAAGGCTTATCAATTAAAAAAAAAAGTGTGGACACAGAGTGGCCTCAGACAAAACTGTGAAGTAGTCAGAGTTTGTGTTTGGTATTTTCTACCTTCTGGAGAGCAAAACTCTCCAGCTTAGGTTGCCTGCAACTCCACTTCCTTCCCCTTCCAATCCCACCTGCCCTTAACTCAGGCAAGAAGATATTAGATGGGAAGTAGGATTTCCCTGACTGTTCTGCAACTAGATTTCACCTCAGTGTATCTTGGATGTTTCCCCAAATCATCACATAGAAATTTGACTCATTCTTTTTAACAGCTGTATAGGATTTCAGGTACTCATACTATTGTTTATTTAATTAGAGCTACATAAATAAACACTTAGAATTACCATTTTTTGCTCTTATAAAAAATGTTGCAGTGACCATTCTTATACAAAAATTTTGCATGCTTATTTGGATATGGATATCTAAGTTATCTACATAAATTTTCCAATTTTCTGATAAAAGTGATGTTTAGATTTGCACTTCCATTTTGTATTTGCTTATTGGCTCTGTTTTCCTGTGAACATGCTCTTTGCTCCTTTTTTTCTGTTAGATTGCCGTTTTCATATTGATTTTTCAGTTATCTGTAAATTAAGGAAATTAACCCTGAGATGTGTTGAAGTTTTTTTTTTTTAAAGTTGTCTTTTTATTTTACAGTATATTTTTGGCTTATAGAAACTGGATATCATTTTTGGCTGTCAAAATGATTGATCCTTTATAGGTTCTTGGATTTATGTTCTTCTACATGTATCCCAGTGGTCTTCTTGTAGTTATACATTTGTGACTTTTTAAATTAAATTTTTTCCATATTTTAAAAGTTTTAATATATAAGTACATAGTCATTATAAGAAATGTTTAAAAATTGACAAAATGAATGGCTGTCCCCCAAATTATATTCTCTCCCCCAGAGCTAACCACTCATTAAGTTTGATGTATTTTCTTCCAGTCCTTTTGTATGCATCGTACTTTAGTTTAAAAAAATAGACAACTATTCCACCATTTCTGAATAGTTATGGTTTAAGATGGCACCTTTATCATATTCTAAATTCTAAATAGTCCATGGTTTAAAGTAGCACCATTTTAGAAACACAGCTGAAGATTTTGGCTCTGATTTTTACTAAGAAATTTCAGACAGTAAACTAGGAAATTTTTCAGTGACAATATGTATAAAATCAAACCTTTGGATATGTAATCTCTCACAGAAAACCATATTTCAGATTATTAAACCTGTGTCATATGTACAACACAGTAGTCCTTTGAAGTTCATGTTTTCTGGAATAAATGACTTTAATTTTCTTGTCCATAAATAACAAATAAGTAATTCTTGCTTAAAAGATTCAAATAACAAAGGAACATATATGATTCCATTTATATGAATTGTTTGTAATAGGCAAATTCATGGAGACAGAAAGCGGGTTAGTGGTTAACTAGGGCTGGGAGGAAGAGAGGGAAGTGAGGAGTGATTGCTAATGGGTATAGGTCTTGTTTTGGAGTGATGAAATGTTCTAAAATTGTGATGGTTGCACAGTTCTGTGAATACACTAAATATTGATTAGTACACTTTCAGTGTCTGAACTGTATAGTATGTGATTTATCTCAAAGAAATTGTTATAAAAAATCTAAGACATGTATATAGATATAACAATAGTAAATATTTGAAGAATAACTTTTATAAATATTCCAAAAATAAATAACTAAAATAAAAGAGCACCTTTACACATTATACATTCTGCTAAAATCATGGTGTCAATTTGTCAGCATTCTTTTCTGATTCATTGCTCTAGTTGACTATTTCTGTGTGTGACCTCATTTAAAAAAATCACTCATACATCTAGAATTTGTTTTGGTATAAGGAATGAGGGTAAGGAGTCAGCTTTCCCCAGTGCCATTTATGGATAACTTGTCTTCCCCCCCAGTGATTTGATGTGCTGTCCTCAACCTATAAATTTCTATAATGGACGTCATCATCACTGACCTATTGAAGGAGCATTTTGACTAGGCTCCCTATGTTGACTTTAGCTTCTTTACTGTCAGTTTTCCATAGTGCAACCAAGGTGATCTTTTAAAAACACACAGGCATTAAACCTTATGGACTTCACATTGATCTTTGGATGAAGCCCTAATCTTGAACATCGCCTGGAAAGCTGTGTGTGGCCTGGCCCATTGACCTCTCTGGTTTCATTTCAGACCACTCTTCTTCTTGTCTGGATTGCTGTCTGAATTCCAGCACGTCATGGCTTTCTTTCAGTTCCTTCATCAGGTTATACTCTTACTCACTACAGGGTCTTGCACTGCTCTTTACTTCGTGTCTAGAATGCCTCCAGCCCTAGATCCCCATACCTTCCACTTCCACCTTACCCTATTGTATTCCAGTGCATCCTTCCATTTTCAACTCAGCATTAACTTCTTTAGTAAAATCTTCCTAACTCCCTAGATAAGTTTAGAACGTGTATATACTCTATAGGCACCTTTTATCTTTTTTTTTAAAGTAAGAGCTTTATTGAGATACTCACATACCACACAGTGCACCGTTTAAAGTGTACAGTGGTTTTTAGTACATTCATGGAGTTGTGTGACCATCACCATAATCAGTTTTAGAACATTTTCTTCACTCGAGAGGAAAGCCTGTACCAATTAAGCAGTCATTCCCCATTTCTCCTCAAGCCCTTCAGTCCTGGACAACCACAATGATTTTTTTTTTGTTGTGATAAAACATACATAAATTTCACCTTTTTAACCATTTTTTGAAGTCTGTAATTTAGTGGCATTACATTCACAGCATTGTACAACTATCTCCACTATCTCTTTCTAAAACTTTATCACACCAAACTCTTAAGTTATTACTTATTAAGCAATAACTCCCCATTCTGCTCTCCTCCAGGTCCTGGCAATCACAATTCTACTTTGTCTATATGAATTTGCCTATTCTAGATATTTCATATAAGTGGGATCATATGAGTCCTTTTGTGTCTACTTATTTCACTTAGCATAATGTTTTCAAGGCTCATCTGTGTATCAGAACTTCACTAATTTTTATGACTGAATAATATTCCATTGTATGTATATACTGCATTTTGTTTATCCGTTCATCAGTTAATGGACATGTGAGTTGTTTCTACTTTTTGGCTGTTGTGAATAATGCTGTTATGAACACTTAGCATACAAGTATCTGTTTGAGTCCCTGTTTTCAAATCTTTGGAGATAAATACCTAAAGTGGAATTGTTGGGTCATTGATAATTCTTATGCTTAACTTCAGGACTCATCAAACTGTTTTCCTGAAAGGCCATTTAGGAGGTTTCTAATTTCTCCACATTATTTATTTCCTTTTTTAAAATTAAAGTCAAAAATAAATAAAATTAAAGTCACCCTAATAGGTGTGAAGTGATATCTCATTGTGTTTTGTTTTGTTTTAAATTATTTATTTATGGCTGTGTTGGGTCTTCCTTGGCTGTCCGCGGGCTTTCTCTAGTTGCGGCGAGTGGGGGCTACTACTGTTCGTTGCAGTGTGCGGGCTTCTCATTGCGGTGGCTTCTCTTGTTGCAGAGCACGGGCTCTAGGTGTGCGGGCTTCAGTAGTTGTGGTGCATGAGCTCAGTAGTTGGGGCTCGCGGGCTCTAGAGCTCAGGCTCAGTAGTTGTGGCACACGGGCTTAGTTGCTCTGCGGCATGTGGGATCTTCCTGGAACAGGGCTTGAACCCGTGTCCCCTGCATTGGCAGGCGGATTCTTAACCACCGCGCCACCAGGGAAGCCCTGCATTGTGTCTTCGTTGCTGCACGTGGGCTTTCTCTAGTTTTGGCGAGCAGGGGCTACTCTTCGATGTGGTGCGCAGGCTTCTTATTGCGGTGGCTTCTTGTTGTGGATCACGGGCTCTAGGTGCGTGGGCGTCAGTAGTTGTGTTACACGGGCTCAGTAGTTGTGGCTCGCAGGCTCTAGAGCACAGGCTCAGTAGTTGTAGCACACGGGCTTACTTGCTCCGTGGCATGTGGGATCTTCCTGGACCAGGGCTCGAACCCGTGTCCCCTGCATTGGCAGGTGGATTCTCAACCACTGCACCACCAGGGAAGCCCCCTTTGTCCATTTTTAAATTGAGTTGCTTTTGTTATTGAGTTAGAGGGGTTCTTTATGTAGTCTGGACATTAAGCCATTGTCAGATATATGATTTGCAAATATTTTCTCTCATTCTGTGTGTTGTTTTTTTCCAGTCTTTTGGTCCATTTATCTTTTATAACATTTACAAGTTTGCATTTATAATTTTAAAAATATTTAGATTAATATCTGTCTCCACTATTAGAATGTGAACACCCTTAGGATAAAGACTGTATCAGTTTTTGCTCACTTTTATATTGCTAATGCCTAGCACAGGTGCTAAATATTTTTTGAATGAATGAAGGTCTTTTAAGTTAATTTACGAGTTCCATTGATTTCCTATTTCATCTTAAATATCTGTAGTACTCCATATTGTTACTCTTATTTTTCAAAATCTTCCCAGCTATTTCCTGGCTTTTATCATGTTCATTCATGTAAATTCATGCCCCTCCTGCCCCCCACATTGGTATCATTTTAGATAACTCATTTTTTTCTTTTAGAGGGCTTTCTTGGTAGGATAAAGGCTGCAAAGTTGCCATAGTCAGCTTAGGCTGTTATAATAAAATAGCACAGACTGAGTGGCCTAAACCAGTGGTCCCCAACCTTTTTGCACCAGGGACCAATTTCATGGAAGATAATT
This sequence comes from Phocoena phocoena, assembly GCF_963924675.1. Classification (NCBI taxonomy): domain Eukaryota; kingdom Metazoa; phylum Chordata; class Mammalia; order Artiodactyla; family Phocoenidae; genus Phocoena; species Phocoena phocoena. Next base: position 75,084,593 of record NC_089223.1, read on the forward strand.
TTTCCACGGGGGTGGGGAGGGATGGTTCAGGTGGTAATGTGAGCCATGGAGAGCGGCAGACGAAGCTTAGCTCACTCACCGGCCACTCACCTCCTGCCATGCAGCCTGGTTCCTAACAGGGCGTGGACCAATAGCCGTCCCGGGGGTTGGGGACCTCTGGCTTAAACAACAAACATTTATTTCTCACAGTTCTGGATTCTGGGAGGCCCGTGATCAAGGTGTTGGCAGATTCAGAGTCTGGTGAGGAATCTCTTCCTACTTTGTAGATGGATGCCTTCTTGCTGTATCTTCACATGTTAAAGAGAGAGAGATATCAGTCTCTTCTTTAAGGGCACTAATCACATTTATAAGGGCTCCACTCTCATGACCTCATTACCTTCCAAAGACCCTGCCTCCAAATACCAGCCCCTTGGGATTAAGGCTTCAACATACAAATTTTAGTGGGGACACATTCAGTCCATAGCAGTACTGGGGCTAACAAAGTTTAAGGATTTGGTAATTAAGCAGAGTAGGGCTCTAGTATCATCATCTTCACAGATGGGGCCAGTATAGAGTATCTGAAGACATTTGCATTTACAGGAAATCAGTTTGATGGTAAAGTGGTAGCCAATCATTTGTATAGATTCATAATTCATATAAGATTAGTAATAAATTCATAGATTTAAGTCATTAATAAATATGAACTATACTTAATTTAAGAAAACTATTATGAATCTATACATACATGAATTCTTCATAGTTCAAGAGAAAGAGTAATTCTGAATAGTAGTCTTATGATATTTTTTCCTTCCTCCTAGATTTAAACAGTCAAGTTAAATCAAGCTGGGTAATCATGGCAGAAGGTGGATTCGATCCCTGTGAATGTGTTTGCTCTCATGAACATGCGATGAGAAGGCTGATCAATCTGGTGAGATGAACAGAACAGTCCTATTCAGAACTGAACTGTACCGCTCTGTCTTGTTTTTGGGAGCATGTTGTTTATTGGAAGATTTTCATCTGATGGGCACTAAAAATTATTTCATAATTGAAATTCCACAGTGGTTTAAGTCATAATGGTTAAAATGCTTGCCGGCAGTTCTTTTATTAGAGATAAAAACAGATTGCTGTCTTTATTTATGGTAGATGTTTGTTCACGAAATTCACCATCATGGGTGGGAAACACATTTGTGTAGAGGCTTTTCTGTTCCGTATTTTTTTTTTGGCCACACCATATGGCATGTGGGATCTTAGTTCCCTGACCAGGGATCGAACCGACGCTCCCGGCATTGAAGTGCGGAGTCTTAACCGCTGGACCGCCAGGGAAGTCCTCTGTTCTGTATTAATGCATATGATTTTTGGCTATACGGAGCTTGTTTACCTGATAAACTGCTATGAAGTCACACTTCCTCTTATGATATAGTTCAAATCCTACTCCAACAAATGGCATGACAATAAAAATCTCTATATAGTTTATTTCCAGATCCAAATCAATTATTTGACAGAGGCAGATTTCTGAACAACAGGCTTTGAGTGTAGTGAGATTTCAACTGTAGGTTTTTATAGACTTTTTTTTTTTTTTTTGCTGTACGTGGGCCTCTCACTGTTGTGGCCTCTCCCGTTGCGGAGCCCAGGCTCTGGACGCGCAGGCTCAGCGGCCATGGCTCATGGGCCTAGCTGCTCCGCGGCATGTGGGATCTTCCCGGACCGGGGCACGAACCCGTGTCCCCTGCATCGGCAGGCGGACTCTCAGCCACTGCGCCACCAGGGAAACTCCTTTATAGACTTTTAAAGCTTAAATACAGGGATGTTTATGTACTGTACTTTATACTTTTTATATACAAAGGAAACATTTGACCATTATTAACAATAAAGTACAATTGACCCTTGAACAGCATAGGTTTGAACTCTCAGGGTCCACTTACATGCGGATTTTTTTTCAATAGTAAATACTGCAGTACTACACCATCTGCAGTTAGTTGAATCCAAGGATGTAGAACTGCATATTTGGAGGAATTGGCGTTTACTGAGGGCTGACTATAAGTTACATGCGGATTTTCAACTGTATGGCGGGTTAGCGTCCCTAACCCCTTCGTTGTTCAAGGGTCAACTGTATATTATTATTATGTTATACATTATAACAACATTTTGCTGTTTTAAAATATTTTTGTACCGGGGTATATTATTATAGTCCAGTTAATAAAGGCAGGTACAAACATTTGCTGGAATACTTGAATAAGCAAGTTTTCTGCTCACTCATTGTCTGTGTACAGTGATCAGAAGTACATTGATTGTGAATGATGTTCCTTTGAGAATTAGCATATACTAGGACTTACGATCTTTAAGAATGCCTTAGAGGGATAGAAACAAACTAAGAACTTATAAATTAAATCAGACTCTTGTGAGTATAGAAATAAAATGGCAATGTCATATCTCTGGTAATTGATGTAAAAATAGATTAATCTGAGAAGAGTTTAAAAAATATTTTCTCCTGTTTATTTATGAAGTTTGAGCTGATAGTTTTTAATGTCTTATTTCAATCAAACATAAGGCAAATTTTTTTCAAATTACTCTGATACTAGGAACAAAAAATAGACTTGTAATTTAGTTGTGGTAAAATTTCCCAGTAGATTAGTTTTTAATAAGGGCTACTACCTCTTTTTATTTCTTAGTATAGTATTTTTTATTTTTAACATGCTTTATTCTATTAGCTTTGCTGCTTTTTAAGAGATGACTAAAACTAAGCCCTACTTTTTTAGGATTCCCTGTACACTTTACTTTAGTAGATTGTCAAGGAAGCCATATTTAGCTTTTTTTTTCTTTTTCTAATGGGCACACTAATTCATGCTTGATGGGACGTTACTTATAGCATTCTTGGTTTGAAATACTTCGTAATTGTGTGAAAATAGATTTTAGATTTTTACAGATCTTTTAAAAGATCTGTAAAATCTTTTACAGATCTTTTACATTTTTTAGTGTATGGTGGATATTTTCACACAATATAAATTACTGATGGATGATCCCCTTATGTATAACATGCTGATAGCAGTATTGAAGATTCCAGAGGGAGGAGAAACTCATTTGATTCATTAAGGAAACTTGCTGGCAAAGTTTGATAGATGTTTGTTTGAATTGAATTGTGCTTTTTAATTTTTATTTCATGTGTATTTCTTCTTTTATTTAAATTCAGAATCAAGCAGCATTTTTGGATCATATCTACATTGTTGATATTTAAGTGGTTTCTAAACATTTTTCCTAAGAAGTATCGTTAGAAATATGGTCTCTAAATTCAGAAATTCAAAGATTTATGAATAATACTATTTATTGTAGCATTATTTATAGTAATAAAAAGTTATAAGCAACCTTAATGTTGACTAGTAGGACAGTGGTTATATCATGGAAATTCATATGGTAAAATCTTGTTTACAATAGTTGTCTTTGAAAAATATTTTAAAACAAGGGAGATGTGTGTGTTATATGAAATGAAAAAAAAAAGATGTACAAATGGCGTTTAGTAGATCTTGCGTTTGTGTACACATACACATATACCCATACACCCACCCATTTCATGTACATGTGTGCATAGGAAGAAAGACTAGAAGAGAGTACACCGAAATGTTAAAAGTGGTTATCTCTGGATTCTGGAATATGGGCTGAGACTTCTCTTTTATACTTTCTTGTATTTTCTGTGATAATAAATCTTATAATCAGAAAAAGGTTATCTAACAAAAACTATCAGTATTTTCATTTAAACGTCGTTGTATTCTTTTGTAATATGTCAATACTAGACTTTTCTACCTCTCATGCATCCATTATCTTCTACTCATAATTTATAGGACCTTTTTTCCCCAGTATCTGTTATCTTATTACCCTGTGGAACTCTAAGTCTACAACCTATATTTTATTTTATTTATTTATTTAAATTTATTTATTTTTGTCTGCGTTGGGTCTTTTGTTGCTGCGCGTGGGCTTTCTCTAGTTGTGGTAAGCGGGGGCTACTCTTCGTTGAGGTGCACGGGTTTCTCATTACGGTGGCTTTTCTTGTTGCGGAGCACGGGTTCTAGGTGCACAGGCTTCAGTAGTTGTAGCATGCAGGCTCAGTAGTTGTGGCTCATGGGCTCTAGAGCACAGGCTCAGTAGTTGTGGCACATGGGCTTAGTTGCTCCGTAGCATGTGGGATCTTCCTGGACCAGGGCTCGAACCCATGTCCCCTGCATTGGCAGGCGGATTCTTAACCACTGCACCACCAGGGAAGCCCCAGCCTATGTTTTAAAAGCAATTTATCTGAGGGTATAATTTTTCTGTATTAGTTATAACTATCAGAATTTAGATGTCTGCATGCTTAGGAAGCTCATAGATACAATAATACTGTGTTATAGTATGATAACAGTGCAGAGATTTATTCTCATTTTTTAAAAAATGGACATCTAATTCATCTTTGTAATAGCGTACCATGTCATTAATTTCAAGTTCTAATTTGGAATTTTTATTATTTTTGACCTTATGTAATAAAATTGGATTTTCTTATGTATGATGGATATTTTCACACAATATAAATTACTGGTGGATGATCCCCTTACGTATAACATGCTGATAGCAGTATTGAAGATTCCAGAGGGAAGAGAAACTCATTTGGGGAAACTTGAGGATTTTAATGATTTTTTTATGGTTAGCTCATTAGTTGTATGTTGGGTTGCAATTTTTGTTTTGCCTGTTCTGTGGAAATAGATGGGCTTTGCCAAGGGATATATTCAGCTTAGAAGCAGTTAAGATTTTACCATTAGTTCCTTTCCATTTTAATAAAGTCCTGTTCATTCACAATTTAAAACTAATTTATTTTCCTGATTTAGTAATGATTTCAGTTAAGGTTCTTCACTATAAGTAATAGTTTTAGGTGATTTAAGCAGAAAAGGACATATTAAAAAAATATTATGTGGCTCACATTGGATAACCTGGCATGGAAAATGAATAGGATCAAAGGGAATGTCAATGCCAAAACGAGCCCATGCTCCAAAACAGCCCAGCCAAAAAGCAGCTGCTCCTGAATTCCAGACTTTTGTGTATCCAACTGTTGATGCAACATCTCCATTTGGACAAATAGTAGACATTTTGTACTTGATGTGTGCATAACTGAACTTTTCTTGTCCCCAGCCTTATACTTCTGTCTTCTCTATTTTTTTTTTTTTCCTTTTGGCCACTCCATGAGGCTTAGTTCCCCGACCAGGGATTGAACCTGGGCCACGGCAGTGAAAGCACTGAGTCCTAATCACTGGATCGCCAGGGAGTTCCCTGTCTTCTCTATTCACTCCATTATTCTGGTTGCTCAGGCAACAGCTTTTGTGTCATCTTTTACTCTGTTCTTTCAACCCCATGGCTAATGCAGAACCAAATCCCTTTGGCTCAACCTTAAAAATATATATCCAGAATCCAGCCATTTCTCACACCTCCAGTGAAACACCCTGGTCTAACCTACCATCATCTCTTGCCTAGGTTATTGAAATTAGCCTCCTTGTTGGTCTCCTTGCTTCTACCCTCTTGCCATCTCCATTTTCTTCAACTTTAGTCTCACTACAGGAGTTGAAATGATCTATTTCCGATAAGTCAGGTAATGTTCCTCCTTTCCTCAAAATTCTGCAGTAGTTCCCCATGACACTCATAGTGGAAAAAAAACAAAATTTATGTGGCCCTATGTGATCTGTCCCCCTTCACTCCCCTGGTTCCCGTTTGCTCACTTTGTTCTACCGTTTCTGGCTGCCTTGCCATTCCTGAAAATACAGGTCGCATACAAAGGATCAAGTGTCTAAATGGCTTTTAGACTTTTCAATAGCAAAACTGGAAGGCATTAGCACAGTGACTTTAAATTCTGAATGGAAATTATTACCAATCCATCATTCTATATCCAACCAAACTATCAAATAGGAGGAGAGTCTTCAAAATTTTTACCTCATGTGCCTTTTCTTAGCTGGTTACTAGAGGATGAACTGTTTTTCACCAAGATGTAGGCATAAACCAAGAAAGAAGAGATTTCGAGTGTAGAAAGCAGTAGATCCAGCATATGAGAGAGGCAAAAGTAATTTCCAAGGTGATGGTGAATGGAGATCCCAGGATAATGGTGAAGGGACATTCCAGGGTTATAGCTACCCACATGCTTTCTTGATAAAGGAAGCTGTTTGTATACCCTAACTGCTCACCCAGCCTAGTCCTTCATTAATAAATATGAACAGAAAAACAAGCAAAGAGTTGAAGAAAATAAAAGGACTACAATGTGGTCGCAGGTACAGCTACATTAGAAGACAAGATGAAATAGTTAGATCCTTCTAATATGAAAAGTCATTATGAATGTATAGCTATAAATGCAGACCCATACAAGTATGTTATGCTGTTCTTAAGTACCACCAGCAACATGATTTTTTGAAATGGTAAAGTTTCAAAGTCACCAAATTCTTGGTAGAGTCATAAACAAAACTAAGTATAGTCTTCCCTTGATTTAAATGTGAAAGTCCAGTTAAATTCCTCGATAATTCTGTGTCGAGTATAACCATCCAAAAAATACTTTGTGTTTTTCTTTGAAATGGACTTAGATTATATTATAGGCTCAAGTTTTTCACTTAGTGCATGTGTGGCAGGACCTTTGAAAGTTAGGGGGGATACAAGCCAGTCTCAACAACCAAAGAACTGCCTCTCAGATATCCGTATGCCCTAGTACTGACACATTTGAGAACCTTTGAATAGGGGGGAGAATTAGGGTTTATTTAAAAAAAAAGAGAAAGAAAAAGGAAAACCAAGTAAGCTGAAGGCAGGCAGGAAGAAAGAAGAGAAGCATAGTTAATAGAAAGCATAAAGTAAAATGTTATGTGTGAGTGGATTATACTTATTAATAGAGACAGGTTGAAGTTTTTAAATGCTGTTATTTATCAAGGGAGACAGACACTGAAAACAAAATCTCATAGATAAGTGATAAAAGGAGCAGGGGTGTAGGGGAAGCTGTCCCAAAAGAATGTGATACTCTTAATCTCAGACAAAATTAATTCAAAGCCAAAACAGTTGAACACAGGAATACTACTGACAAAAGAGAGAATCCATCACGTCTGGGACAAACTGTTTATGTCCCAAACAACAGAGAATGCAAAAACAATTAGAAATAAAACAAGAAACATATTTTAGAAGTATCTGAGAAATGTTAGTGAAAGCCATAGAGATGCCTTTGCAGGTTAAGGTTAGAGTATGTGTAGGTCCGGATAATGTTTGTAAATGCATAGAAGAGGTTCCAAGGAATATATCTCAGATTCATAACAGTGGTTATATTGGGGAGAGTTTGAAGGGAATGTAGGCACTATTTTAAACCCACAGAAATCCTCTGATGTCGATCCTCCTTTTACAAATGAGGACACTGAGGTTTTCCCAGGTATTGGAGCCGGCCAGGGAGTGGCAGAGGCACATTCGAGCTTGGCATTAGCTCCAGGCCCTGCGCTGTTTCTTCGGTACCATGATCTGCTCTGCTTCCTGTCGGTTTCCTTCAGGTACCTTAAAAAAAGCACTATATTTGCAGTCAAGGAGGCAGTAGAGGGATAGGAGAAAACTGTGGGAGAGAGACTCTTCACTGTATTTTTACCTTTTAAAACTATGAGAGTACATTACCTATTCAAATATTAACTTAAAAATAAAACTTTGTAAGCATCTTCAGAGGGATTATAAGCAGGACAGTTCTATTGAAAAACTAGTAATCACAGACTTTTTCCACGGAAGAATAAAATTTTTGAATGCACTGTTATGTGATTTGCAAAGAAAATATATTCTACCATGTTTAGCTTTTTAATAATTTTAATAAGACTGTATTCTCATCTTACCTTTGTTGATTTCTAAATTGGTACAATTTTTTCTCATGTTAAAAATTTGTATTCCTTCTAAGGCTAAATGGACATAAACAGTAATTCAAACTCTCTACTATTGCCTCACCAGTTCTATGTACATTTTGATTATTTAACTGCTAAGCTGTACCAGTACAAAGAATATAAACCTGATTTTCATGCATTTTATTGTATTGGGTTGACCAAAAAGTGCCTTTGGTTTTTAAGTAAAAATAAGAGACACGTTTTTCATTTTCACCAAGAACTTTATTGAACAGTGTAGTCACCCTTTTGTTCCACTACCTTCTGTCATTTTTCAGCCAACTTCATACTTCCATCTTCCCAAAACTGTTTTTTTTATAAATTTATTTATTTTTGGCTGTGTTGGGTCTTCATTGCTGTGCGCAGGCTTTCTCTAGTTGCAGTGAGTGGGGGTTACTCTTCATTGCGGTACACAGGCTTCTCATTGTGGTGGCTTCTCCTGTTGCGGAGCACGGGCTCTAAGCGTGTGGGCTTCAGTCGTTGTGGTGCGTGGGCTCAGTAGTTGTGGCTCGCAGGCTTAGTTGCTCCGTGGCATGTGGAATCTTCCTGGACCAGGGCTTGAACGCACGTCCCCTGCATTGGCAGGCGGATTCTTAACTACTGCGCCACCAGGGAAGTCCTTTCCAAAACATGTTATCTTTTTGAGCAAAGAACTGTTCCAGGTTCCTTTTACGGTCTTCCAGGGAATGGAAATTTTTTTCTATTAAGAGAATTTTGTAAAGACTGAAATAAATGGAAATTTGAAGGTTCAATGTCTGGTGAATACGGCAGATGAATCAGAACTTCCCAGCCAAGCTGTAACAATTTTTGCCTGGCCATCAAAGAAACATGTGGTCTTGTGTTATCCTGATAGAATATTATGCATTTTCTGTTGACTAATTCTGGATGCTTTTCGTCAAGTGCTGCTTTCATTTGGTCTAATTTGGAGCAGTAGTTGTTGGAATTAATTGTTTGGTTTTTCCGGAAGGAGCTTATAATAGAGGACTCCCTTGCAATCCCACCATATACACAATCCAACCTTCTTTGGATGATAACCGGCCTTTGGTGTGGTTGGTGGTGGTTCATTTCACTTGCCCCACCATCTCTTCCGTTCCACATTATTGTACATTATCCATTTTTCCTCACCCATCACAATTTGTTTTAAAAACAGAACGTTTTCATTACGTTTCAAACGCAGAAATATGGTCAAGAAGGTTTTTTTCTGCTTGACTTAACGCAGAACCCAAACATCAAAGCGATTAACATAACCAAGCTGGTGCAGATGATTTTCAGTGCTTGATTTGGATATTTTGAGTATGTCAGCTATCTCCTGCGTGGTATAACGTTGATTGTTCTCAATTAATGTTTCAATTTGATCGCTATCAACTTCAACTGGTTTACCCGACTGTGGAGCATCGTCCAGTGAGAAATCTCCAGCGCAAAACTTCACAAACCACTTTTGACATGTTTGATCAGTCACAGCACCTTCTCCATACACTGCACAAAATCTTTTTTTGCATTTCAGTCGTTTTTACCTTTCTTGAAATAATAAAGCATAGTATGCCGAAACTGTTGCTTTTTTTCTTCCATCTTCAGTATTAAAATGGCTACACAGAAGTTCACCAGTTTTGATAAGTCTTTTTTTAAATGCACGCTGATATGAGCTGTCACATACAATCTAAAAAAATTGTTTCGAATGAAGTTAAAGACAACTAAGTGCTACTAGAGCCATCTTAACGGTAAAGAACGAACGAACTTTTTGGCCAACCCAATATATCTGCAATATGGACTTTTAAAGCAAATGACTGTATCACTGTATTCTTATAGGAGTGTTTTAAGTGATACCTTATAAACAGTGTTTCAGTTCAAGGTTGGTAAGACTGCAGTACAAAGAATGCCCATTTTGGGGTGCTCATGACAAGTAAAGCTTTACTTATTCTATTGGCATGTTTCCTTCCTATGATTTAATTACACCCTTGGGTTACACAGGTATTAGACTGTTTTTAATGCAGTTGTATTTTGCCAGGTAAGTGTTTTGCCAGGATTTGTTTGCCAGGTTCTGTTTGTCTCAGGAATGTTCAGAAACATTAAAAAATGGAGGCATTATCTGACATTACAGGCATTTTCCTAACCTAATCTAATACTCTAATTAGAACTTTAACGTTTTATTCATTAAATACTGGCTAAGAAGACTTAAAGAGGTGAATAAGAATATACAGTGAGTCCCTTTCAATGAAAATCGGATATCTTGGGAGACTTCCGGGAAGATGGTGGAAGAGTAAGACGCGGAGATCACCTTCCTCCCCACAGATACACCAGAAATACATCTACACGTGGAACAACTCCTACAGAACACCTTCTGAACACTGGCAGAAGACCTCAGACCTCCCAAAAGGCAAGAAACCCCCCACGTAACTGGGTACGGCAAAAGAAAAAAGAATAAACAGAGACGGAAGGATAGGGACGGGTCCTGCACCAGCGGGAGGGAGCTGTGAAGGAGGAAAAGTGTCCACACACTAGGAAGCCCCTTCGCGGGCGGAGACTGCGGGTGGCGGAGCGGGGGACCTTCGGAGCCGCTGAGGAGAGCACAGCAACAGGGGTGCGGAGGGCAAAGCGGAGAGATTCCAGCACAGAGGATCAGGGCCGACCGGCACTCACCAGCCAAGAGGCTTGTCTGCTCACCCGCCGGGCGGGCGGGGCTGGGAGCTGAGGCTCGGGCTTCAGTCGGAGCACCGGGGGAGGACTGGAGTTGGCGGCGTGAACACAGCCTGCGGGGCGTTAGTGCGCCGCGACTAGCCGGGAAGGAGCCTGGGGAAAAGTCTGGACCTGCCGAAGAGGCAAGAGACTTTTTCTTCCCTCTTTATTTCCTGGTGTGCGAGGAGAGGGGATTAAGAACGCTGTTTGAAGGAGCTCCAGAGACGGGCACGAGCCACGGCTAAAAGTGCGGACCCCAGAGACAGACATGAGACGTTAAGGCCGCTGCTACCGCCACCAAGAAGCCTGTGTGTGAACACAGGTCACTATCCACACACCCTTCCGGGGAGCCTGTGCAGCCCGCCACTGCCAGGGTCCCGGGATCCAGGGACAACTTCCCCGGGAGAACGCACGGCGTGCCTCAGGCTGGCTCAACGTCACGCCGGCTTCTGCCACCGCAGGCCCGCCCTGCACTCCGTGCCCCTCCCTCCCCCGGCCTAAATGAGCCAGAGCTCCTGAATTGGCGGCTCCTTTAACCCAGTCCTGTCTGAGCAAAGAACAGACGCCCTCCGGCGACCTACACGCAGAGGCAGGTCCGAATCCAAAGCTGAGCCCCTGGGAGCTGTGAGAACAAAGAAGAGAAAGGGAAATCTCTCCCAGCAGCCACAGAAGCAGCGGATTAAAGCTCCACAATCAACTTGATGTACACTGCATCTGTGGAATACATGAGTAGACAACGAATCATCCCAAATTAAGGAGCCGTGTGGATGAAAGGCTCTTGGTGCTGCAGCCAGGAGTTAGTGCTGTGCCTCTGAGGTGGGAGAGCCAACTTCAGGACACTGGTCCACAAGAGGCCTCCCAGCTGCACATAATATCAAACGGCGAAAATCTCCCAGAGATCTCCATCTCAACGCCAGCACCCAGCTTCACTCAACGACCAGCAAGCTACAGTGCTGGACATCCTATGCCAAACAACTAGCAAGACAGGAACACAAACCCACCCATTAGCAGAGAGGCTGCCCAAAATCATAATAAGTCTACAGACACCCCAAAACACACCACCAGACGTGGACCTGCCCACCAGAAAGACAAGATCCAGCCTCATCCACCAGAACACAGGCACTAGTACCCTCCACCAGGAAGCCTACACAGCCCACTGAACCAACCTTAGCCACTGGGGACAGACACCAAAAACAACAGGAACTACGAACCTTCAGCCTGCAAAAAGGAGACCCCAAACACAGTAAGATAAGCAAAATGAAAAGACAGAAAAACACACAGCAGATGAAGGAGCAAGATAAAAACCCACCAGACGTAACAAATGAAGAGGAAATAGGCAGTCTACATGAAAAAGAATTCAGAATAATGATAGTAAAGATGATCCAAAATCTTGGAAATAGAATAGACAACATGCAAGAAACATTTAACAAGGACCTAGAAGAACTAAAGATGAAACAAACAATGATGAACAACACAATAAATGAAATGAAAAATACTCTAGATGGGATCAATAGCAGAATAACTGAAGCAGAAGAACAGATAAGTGACCTGGAAGATAAAATAGTGGAAATAACTACTGCAGAGCAGAATAAAGAAAAAAGAATGAAAAGAACTGAGGACAGTCTCAGAGACCTCTGGGACAACATTAAACGCACCAACATTCGAATTATAGGGGTTCCAGAAGAAGAAGAGAAAAAGAAAGGGACTGAGAAAATATTTGAAGAGATTATAGTTGAAAACTTCCCTAATATGGGAAAGGAAATAGTTAATCAAATCCAGGAAGCACAGAGAGTCCCATACAGGATAAATCCAAGAAGAAATACGCCAAGACACATATTAATCAAACTGTCAAAAACTAAATACAAAGAAAACATATTAAAAGCAGCAAGGGAAAAACAACAAATAACACACAAGGGAATCCCCATAAGGTTAACAGGATCTCATTCAGATTTGATGGAGAAATTAAAACCTTTACAGACAAGCAAAAGCTGAGAGAGTTCAGCACCACCAAACCAGCTCTACAACAACTGCTAAAGGAACTTCTCTAGGCAAGAAACACAAGAGAAGGAAAAGACCTACAATAACGAACCCAAAACAATTAAGAAAATGGGAATGGGAACATACATATCGATAATTACCTTAAATGTAAATGGACTAAATGCTCCCACCAAAAGACACAGATTGGCTGAATGGATACAAAAACAAGATGCATATATTTGCTGTCTACAAGAGACCCACTTCAGACCTAGAGACACATACAGACTGAAAGTAAGGGGATGGAAAAAGGTATTTCATGCAAATGGAAACCAAAAGAAAGCTGGAGTAACAATTCTCATATCAGACAAAATAGACTTTAAAATAAAAACTATTAGGAGAGACAAAGAAGGACACTACATAATGATCAAGGGATCGATCCAAGAAGAAGATATAACAATTGTAAATATTTATGCACGCAACATAGGAGCACCTCAATACATAAGGCAAATACTAACAGCCATAAAAGGGGAAATCGACAGTAACACATTCGTAGTAGGGGACTTTAACACTCCACTATCACCAATGGACAGATCATCCAAAATGAAAATAAATAAGGAAACACAAGCTTTAAATGATACATTAAACAAGATGGACTTAATTGATATTTATAGGACATTCCATCCAAAAACAACAGAATACACATTTTTCTCAAGTGCTCATGGAACATTCTCCAGGATAGATCATATCTTGGGTCACAAATCAAGCCTTGGTAAATTTAAGAAAATTGAAATTGTATCAAGTATCTTTTCTGACCCCAACGCTATGAGAGTAGATATCAATTACAGGAAAAGATCTGTAAAAAATACAAACACATGGAGGCTAAACAATATACTACTTAATAACCAAGAGATCACTGAAGAAATCAAAGAGGAAATCAAAAAATACGTAGAAACAAATGACAGTGGAGACACGACAACTCAAAATCTATGGGATGCAGCAAAAGCAGTTCTAAGAGGGAAGTTTATAGCAATACAATCCTACCTTAAGAAACAGGAAACATCTCGAATAAACAACCTAACCTTGCACCTAAAGCAATTAGAGAAGAACAAAAAAACCCCAAAGTTAGCAGAAGGAAAGAAATCATAAAAATCAGATCAGAAATAAATGAAAAAGAAATGAAAGAAAAAATAGCAAAGATCAATAAAACTAAAAGCTGGTTCTTTGAAAGGATAAACAAAATTGATAAACCATTAGCCAGACTCATCAAGAAAAAAAGGGAGAAGACTGAAATCAATAGAATTAGAAATGAAAAAGGAGAAGTAACAACTGACACTGCAGAAATACAAAAGATCATGAGAGATTACTACAAGCAACTCTATGCCAATAAAATGGACAACCTGGAAGAAATGGACAAATTCTTAGAAAGGCACAACCTACCAAGACTGAATCAGGAAGAAATAGAAAATATGAACAGACCAGTCACAAGCACTGAAATTGAAACTGTGATTAAAAATCTTCCAACAAACAATAGCCCAGGACCAGATGGCTTACAGGCGAATTCTATCAAACATTTAGAGAAGGGCTATCACCTATCCTTCTCAAACTCTTCCAAAATATAGCGGAGGGAGGAACACTCCCCAACTCATGCTACGAGGCCACCATCACCCTGATACCAAAACCAGACAAGGATGTCACAAAGAAAGAAAACTACAGGCCAATATCACTGATGAACATAGATGCAAAAATCCTCAACAAAATACTAGCAAACAGAATCCAACAGCACATTAAACGGATCATACACCATGATCAAGTGGGGTTTATTCCAGGAATGCAAGGATTCTTCAATATACGCAAATCAATCGATGTGATACACCATATTAACAAATTGAAGGAGAAAAACCATATGATCATCTCAGTAGATGCAGGGAAAGCTTCTGACAAAATTCAACACCCATTTATGATAAAAACCCTGCAGAAAGTAGGCATAGAGCAAACTTTCCTCAACGTAATAAAGGCCATATATGACAAGCCCACAGCAAACATCGTCCTCAATGGTGAAAAACTGAAAGCATTTCCACTAAGATCAGGAACAAGACACGGTTGCCCATTCTCACCACTCTTATTCAACATAGTTTTGGAAGTTTTAGCCACAGCCATCAGAGAAGAAAAGGAAACAAAAGGAATCCAAATCAGAAAAGAAGGAGTAAAGCTGTCACTATTTGCAGATGACATGATACTATACATAGAGAATCCTAAAGATGCTAACAGAAAAATACTAAAGCTGATCAATGAATTTGGTAAAGTAGCAGGATACAAAATTAATTCACAGAAATCTCTGGCATTCCTATACACTAAGGATGAAAAATCTGAAAGTGAAATCAAGAAAACAGTCCCATTTACCATTGCAACAAAAAGAATAAAATATCTAGGAATAAACCTACCTAAGGAGACAAAAGACCTATATCAGAAAATTATAAGACACTGATGAAAGAAATTAAAGATGATACAAGTAGATGAAGAGATATACCATGTTCTTGGATTGGAAGAATCAACATTGTGAAAATGACTCTACTACCCAAAGCAATCTACAGATTCAATGCAATCCCTATCAAACTACCACTGGCATTTTTCACAGAACTAGAACAAAAAATTTCACAATTTGTATGGAAACACAAAAGACCCCGAATAGCCAAAGCAATCTTGAGAACGAAAAATGGAGCTGGAGGAATCAGGCTCCCTGACTTGAGACTATACTACAAATTCACAGTAATCAAGACAGTATGGTACTGGCACAGAAACAGAAATATAGATCAATGGAACAGGATAGAAGTCCCAGAGATAAACCCACGCACATATGGTCACCTTATCTTTGATAAAGGAGGCAGCAATGTACAGTGGAGAAAGGACAGCCTCTTCAATAAGTGGTGCTGGGAAAACTGGACAGCTACATGTAAAAGTATGAGATTGGATCACTCCCTAACACCATGCACAAGGTAAGCTCAAGGTGGATTAAAGACCTACATGTAAGGCCAGAAACTATCAAACTCTTAGAGGAAAACATAGGCAGGACATTCTATGACATAAATCACAGCAAGGTCCTTTTTGACCCACCTCCTAGAGAAATGGAAATAAAAACAAAAATAAACAAATGGGACCTAATGAAACTTAAAAGCTTTTGCGCAGCAAAGGAAACCATAAACGAGACCAAAAGACAACCCTCAGAATGGGAGAAAATATTTGCAAATGAAGCAACTGACAAAGGATTAATCTCCAAAATTTATAAGCAGCTCATGCAGCTTAATAACAAAAAAACAAACAACCCAATCCAAAAATGGGCAGAAGACCTAAATAGACATTTCTCCAAAGAAGATATACAGACTGCCAACAAACACATGAAAGAATGCTCAACATCACTAATCATTAGAGAAATGCAAATCAAAACTACAATGAGATATCATCTCACACCAGTCAGAATGGCCATCATCAAAAAATTTAGAAACAATAAATGCTGGAGAGGGTGTGGAGAAAAGGGAACCCTCTTACACTGTTGGTGGGAATGTAAATTGATACAGCCACTGTGGAGAACAGTATGGAGGTTCCTTAAAAAACTACACATAGAACTACCATATGACCCAGCAATCCCCACTACTGGGCATATACCCTGAGAAAACCATAATTCAAAAAGAGTCATGTACCAAAATGTTCATTGCAGCTCTATTTACAGTAGCCCAGAGATGGAAACAACCTGAGTGTCCATCATCAGATGAATGGATAAATAAGATGTGGCACATATATACAATGGAATATTACTCAGCCATAAAAAGAAACGAAATTGAGCTATTTGTAATGAGGTGGATGGACCTAGAGTCTGTCATACAGTGTGAAGTAAGTCAGAAAGAGACAAATACCGTATGCTAATACATATATATGGAATTTAAGAAAAAAAAATGTCATGAAGAACCTAGGGGTGAAACAGGAATAAAGACACAGACTTACTAGAGAATGGACTTGAGGACATGGGGAGGGGGAAGGGTAAACTGTGACAAAGCGAGAGAGAGGCATGGATATATATACACTACCAAAGGTAAGGTAGGTAGCTAGTGGGGGGCAGCCGCATAGCACAGGGAGATCAGCTCGGTGCTTTGTGACCGCCTGGAGGGGTGGGAGGGAGGGAGGCGCAAGCGGAAAGAGATATGGGAATATATGTATATATATAACTGATTCATTTTGTTGTGAAGCTGAAACTAACATACCATTGTAAAGCAATTATACTCCAATAAAGATGTTAAAATGAAAAAAAAAAACTACTGAAAATGAATTAAAAATGAGGCATAAAATGCAAAAAAAATTCGGATATCTTTATCATGGTACATACAGTTCTGTGTTTCATTACTTGTTAACATGGGAATATGCCTATGGATAAATATGGGTTTTATTGATGTAGTAGTAGAATGCTACTAGATATGTAGAAAGATGCCAACACAAAATCATAGTCTAATTATAAATCATTCTTTTAAGTTGTAGGTTTTTTGGTGTGTGTCTCCTCTGAGGTTAGTTTTGTTTTTAAGGAAGTATTTCCTTATAACTGATATATCTAGTTGTTTGGGTTTTTTAAAAATCACTTATATTTCCTTACAACGATAAAGATGGCCTGGCAAGAGACTTTTTCAGTTCCCCATTTGCAGAATTATTCTGTTTTTATCCTCTTCTGCTCTCTTGCCACCTACTTCTCCTGTTCTCCTTGACTGGCTGTCTCTTGGTATACAGTTTATTCTGTTAATGATAGGAGTTCCAGAAAGAGAACAGATGGATTTAGAAATGTGAATTTAGGTTATGCTTTGTGTTTTTCCTCCTTTCTGTTGTAAACTAAGGTTTGGAATGCAGATAATCCCCCTTTTGTTTGTTTGTTGAGCTCTGTATTTCAGCTCTAATCTAAACCATGTAACTGAAACTTCTGCATCTCTAATTTACTTACATTTGTTTCCGTATTAAAGTACTGTAAGCATGTGATCTGGGAGATCATTGGTCAGATTCCCCTTACAAGCCTGAAGGCCTTGTAAATTGTGACTAATGTCCACTGTACTTAAATAAGTCACGTTAAGTAAGACCTATTATTGGCCTTTTCCTGGAAGATGTATGCCTGAAAAGTTTCTTGAGAAACTTCTCTACCCAGCAAATATATCTACTGTTAGTATCTTTTCCTATTAATTTATATTTTTGTAAAATGTTTATTAATATGAATAATATACTAATGTTTTTTCACAAAATCAATACATTAAAAGTAAGCCCAAACTTCTCACTCACTTCTCTATATCTGGCATGTTCCTACTTCCCTAGATGGATTTGGTATGCACCTTCCTGGATCTTTCTCACAAATAAACATTTAGATACTATGGTATATATATTTTATCCCCAACTTAATATTATTTAGCAAGTCCAAGGAACAAAGGAGAGGGACATTATTTTATAGAGAAAAAGGAGTAAGTTGGGAGGTGTTGTTTTGAACAAAAACCCATTGGAGAAAAGTGAGAGCTCAGGGTGATGATGGCTTCTCATTGGCTGAGTTGCTGGGGTAGTCAGTTTCTTGTAGGAGATGCAGTGTACATCTTTTCCTGTTGGGGCCTGTGATTGATGATCTTCTGTTGAGGTCTGTAATTGACAATTCTTCTTGTAATTGACATCAGGTTGTACTGTGTGAGAGGACCCCCTTCTGGCCTCCTTCACAGAAGTGAGGTTATGTTTTATTTAAAAGATAAAATAGCGGGCTTCCCTGGTGGCGCAGTGGTTGAGAGTCTGCCTGCCGATGCAGGGGACGCGGGTTCGTGCCCGGGTCCGGGAAGATCCCACATGCCACGGAGCGGCTAGGCCCGTGAGCCACGGCCGCTGAGCCTGCGCGTCTGGAGCCTGTGCTCCTCAATGAGAGAAGGCCACAACAGTGAGAGGTCCGCGTACTGCAAAACAAAAAAGATAAAATAGCTAGTGCATGTCCTCATGGCACAAAATTCAAGCAGTACTAAGTGTAGAAATGGAAAAGTGAAAATCTCCCTATGTTCCCCAGCCTCTCATTGCCACTTTACTGATTTTAAGCTATTTACAATTTCTCTTATATTCCCGTTATTATGGCTGTATAACAATTACCCTAAAACTCAGTGGCATAAGAAAAACCTTTTAATTAAGTTAACAAACTGTGTGTCTAGAGTTCATACAGAGCACAGTGGAGATGGCTTGTCTGCTGCATAATGTCTGGGTTCTTAACTGGACGACTGAGAAGCTGGGAGCGAGAAAAGCATCTGGAGGCTTGCTCACTCACTCTCTGGCAGTTGATGCTGGCTGGTGGCTGAAACCCTATCTAGTACTGTCAGCCAGAACACCTACATACGGCCTTTTCATGTGGCTGCTTGGCTTCCTCACAGCACAGTGGCTTGGTTCCAAGGGCAAGAAGCATCCATCCCGAGAGGATGGGGGAGGGAAAGAACCATGCAGCCTGGATACTTTTTATAACCTAGCCTAAGAAGTCACATACAACACTTCTATTATACTTCTGGTTGTAGCAGTCCTGAGCCTGCTCAGCTTTAAGAGGAGGGGGAATAAACTTCACCTCTTTTTTAAATTGAGGTATAACTGACAAATAACATTAGTTTCAGGTGTGCGACTTGTATATTTTGGGAAATGATTGTCACGGGTAAGTCTAGTTAACACTTGTTTCCATACACGTTTATAGTTTTTTTCTTGTGATGAGAACTCTTACGATCTACTCTCTTAGCAACTTTCAAATATGCAATATGTTATTACTAGCTATAGTCACTATGCTGTGCATTACATCCCCATAACTTAAATTATTTTGTAACTGGAAGTTTGTACGTTTTGACCCCCTTCACCTATTTCACTCACCTCCCAACCCCCCCCCCCCACCTCTGGCAACCGCCAATCTGTTCTCTATATCTTTGAGCTTGATCTTTTGTTGTTGTTTTAAATTCCTCATATAAGTGAGATCATATGGTATTTGTCTTTCTCTGACTTATTTTACTTAGCATAATTCCTTCAAGGTCCATCCATGTTGTCGCAAAAGGCAAGATTTTGTTCCTTTTTAAGGCTGAATAATAATTGCATTATATTGATATATATATATATGATGGATATATGTGAGGTGATACCTCATTGTGGTTTTGATTTGCATTTCCCTGAGGATTAGTGATACTGAGCATCTCTTCATGTACCTGTTGGCCATCTTTATGTCTTTTTTGGGAAAATGTCTATTGAGATCCTCTGCCTATTTTTTAATCAGATTGTTTATTTGGCTATTGAATTATATGAGTTCTTTATATATTTTGGATATTTAACCCCTTATCTGATATATGATGTGCAAATATCTCCTCCCATTCAATAAGTTGCCTTTTCTTTTTTTTTTTTTTTGTGGTACGCGGGCCTCTCGCTGTTGTGGCCTCTCCCGCTGCTGGAGCACAGGCTCCGGACGTGCACGCTCAGCGGCCATGGCTCATGGGCCCAGCCACACCGCGGCATGTGGGATCTTCCCGGACCGGGGCACGGACCCATGTCCCCTGCATCAGCAGGCGGACTCTCAACCACTTACACCACCAGGGAAGCCCACCTTTTCATTTTGATGATGGTTTCCTTTGCTATGCAACAGCTTTTTAGTTTGATGTAGTCTCACTTATTTGTTTTAGCGTTTGTTTCCTTTGCTTTGGGAGTCAGATTCAAAAACTTATCACCAAGACTGATGTCAGGGAGCTTACCACCTATGTTTTCTTCTGGGATTTTTATGGTTTCAGGTGTTACATTCAGGTCTTTAATATATTTTGAGTTAATTTTAAACCATTTTTGAATTAGGAGACCCCACCTCTTGATGGGGAGTGGTAAGATTCTGGAAGAGCGTGTGTGGTTAGAAATACTGCTATGACTGTTTTTAGAAAATACAGTCTGCTATATATCTCTTTCTAGAAATTTGTTTTCACATAGAAGGGATCATAGTATATTTACGTTTCTGCAACTTGTTTTTTTTCACTTCATTTATTTTTTCATATTAGCAAATTTCTTAGTTCGGGTTTCTATAACAGAATACTGTAGACTGGGTGGCTTATAAACAACAGAAATTTATTTCTCACAGTTTTGGAGGCAGGACGTCCAAGATCAGGGTGCTAGCATGGTTGGGTTCTGGTGAGAGCCCGTCATCCAGGTTGCAGATCTTGTATCCTTATATGGTGAAGAGAGGACAAGAAAGCATTCTGGGGTCTCTTTTATGAGAACACTAATCCCACTCATGTGGGCTCCACCCTCGTAACCTAATCACCTCTGAAAGGCCCCACCTCCTAATACCATCACATTGGGGATTAGGATTTCAAAATATGAATTTTGAGGAGACTCAAACATTGAGTCCATAACAGCAAATCAGAGTCACCCTCATTTTCAAGTATCATGGTATTGGAATTTTGTCTTTCCTTTTAATGATACTTGTAATATGTGAATATCTAAATTACGGACACTTGAAATAATGTAGAAATACAGAGCAAAATGTCAGAGTCCCCCTTCCTCTTGCCCCCCACTCACGTATCCCATTTCATGACATTTATTGCTCTCTTAGCCAGAGGTTGCATTGAGTTTGTGGACAGTCATGTATCTATATGTATATCTTTATATATAATCAAAATAGACTGTACCATAAAGGTATAGCATATAAGTTATGTTGTTGTCTTGTCAGTGGCCATAAATTACGTGATGACTTTTGGTTCAATAAATTAATTAAACTCAAATTTAGAAGGTATTTTTGTAGGATTTGGGAAAGTATATGCATATCATTTGGGCAACCTATTAGTGTTAGACATTCAAAAATTATTTTCAAAATACTCAGACTTGGGCTTCCCTGGTGGCGCAGTGGTTGAGAGTCCGCCTGCCGATGCAGGGAACACAGGTTCGTGCCCCAGTCCGGGAACATCCCACATGCCACGGAGCGGCTGGGCCCGTGAGCCATGGCCACTGAGCCTGCGCATCTGGAGCCCGTGCTCTGCAACGGGAGAGGCCACAACAGTGAGAGGCCCGCGTAACGCAAAAAAAAAAAAAAATACTCAGACTTGCCTTTAACCTGATTATTTGAAGTCTTCAGGCTTAAATGTACATGGATTATTGTGGTCCTTCCAAGTTATTGAATATTTTTGTTAATATTGTAGGAAAATATGTAGAGATACTACTTAGTCATTAAGAACTAAATGTGATCAAACAACCCAATCGAAAACTGGGCAGAAGACCTAAATAGACATTTCTCCAAAGAAGACACACAGGTGGCCAAAAGGCACATGAAAAGATGCTCAACACTGCTAATTATTAGAGAAATGCAAATCAAAACTACAATGAGGTACCACCTCACACCGGTCAGAATGGCTATCATTAAAAAGCCTTCAGGGAATTCCCTGGTGGTTCAGTGTTTGAGACTCCAAGGTTTCACTGAGGGGCTGGGTTCGATCCCAGGTTGGGGAACTAAGATCCCACAAACCACGTGGCATGGCCAAATAAATAAATAAATAAGAAGAAAAAATAAAAAGCCTTCAAATAACAAATGCTGGAGGAGGGGGTGGAGAAAAGGGAACCCTCCTACACTGTTGTGGGAATGTAAATTGGTGCAGCCGCTATGGAAAACACACAGTATGGAGGTTCCTCAAAAAACTGAAAATAGAGTTGCCATATGATCCTACAATCCCACTCCTGGGCATATATCCAGACAAAACTATAACTGGAAAAGATACATGCACCCCAATGTTCATTGCAGCACTGTTTACAATAGCCAAGACATGGAAACAGCCTAAATGTCCATTGACAGATGAATGATGAAGAAGATGTGGTACACATATACAATGGAATACTATCCAACCATAAAAAGAATGAAATACTGCCATTTGCAGCAACATGGATGGATCTAGAGATTATCATACGAAGTGAAGTAAGTCAGAAAGAGAAAGATACCATATGATACCACTTATATGTGGAATCTAAAATATGGCACAAATGAACTTACCTATGAAATAGAAACAGGCTCACAGGCATAGAGAACAGCCCTGTGGTTGCCAAGGGGGAAGAATGGATAGGGGAAGAAAGGATTGGGAGTTTGGGATTAGCAGATGCAAACTATTGTGTATTGAATGGATAAACAACAAGATCCTACTGTATAGCACAGGGAACTATATTCAATATCCTGTGATAAACCATAATGGAAAAGAATGTGAAAAAGAATGTATATATATATGTATAACTGAATCACTTTGCTGTACAGTAGAAATTAACACAACATTGTAAATCAGCTATACTTTAGTAACATAAATTTTAAAAAAAGGAACTAAATGTGATCAGATATAGTTAGGTTTTAGCTGTCTCCCAGTTGAAACACTGGGCTTCCTCAGTGGTGTGATTATGCAGGAATAATTGAATTGAATGTACTTTGTATTTTGTCATTTCTTTAAAATTCCCCTCCTGTAATTTGGCAATGT
The DNA here is from genome assembly GCF_963924675.1 of Phocoena phocoena. Lineage (NCBI taxonomy): Eukaryota > Metazoa > Chordata > Mammalia > Artiodactyla > Phocoenidae > Phocoena > Phocoena phocoena. The sequence goes on from NC_089223.1 coordinate 75,107,601, forward strand.
ATATCAAAACTTAAAGTGTACATACCTTCACTATAGCAACTCTACTCCATATTCTAAAGAGATTAATCAAGTGTGTAAGAATGTATTTATATGAACATTCACCAAAACATTGTTTTTCATATACAAATTTGGAAATGATGCAATTAAATGGAATGCTGTGCAGTATTAAAAATTAGGGGGAGCTGGGTTTTGGCAGTCTAAGGTTATTTCAAGCTAACCTGTTACTGTGAGCTGTGTGAGGTCTGGTCAGAGGACATTGACCAACTGTCTAACCCCTGATTTGAAAGTACTTTTTTGTTGTTGGTTTTGGAATTTCACTTTTTGAAAAAATAGTAGTGATAAATACGAATAGGCTTATTTGTACAAACAGGCAGCCCTTTCCTGCATATTGCTATAATCCGAAAGCATTCTGTGGGCCATGACCTGAGTTTTTATATACATTTTATATTTAATTTTATGTAAGATTTAATTATGTCATTTAATCCTCACAATGACATTAAGGTTGATAACAGATTGTATTTATCTCTTCTGTAGTTTGAAACTCTGCCTAAGAAAGTAACAGACACAGAATTTGAAACCAGATACCTCTGACTTTAAAGCTTCTCTTTAGAACCACTGTTCTGTACCACACTGTTTACCAGTCCACAGGCAGACCCGGTGCATGGGAAAGAAGAGCACCTCCAATATACATGAGGTTCTTGAGCAGACATAGAAAAACAGCAGATAAGTTCTTGTTTAGGTACTGTCTTAGTTTGCTTAGGCTGCTCTGGAAAAATACCACAGACTGGGCAGCTTAGACAACAAATAATTATTTCTCACAGTTCTGGAGGCACTGGGAAGTCCAAGATCAAGATGTTGCCAGATATGCCAGGGTGATTTGGCTCTTTTCTTGGTTTTCAGACAGCCACCTTGCTGTACCCTCACATGGCACAGAGAGAATGACGGCTCCGGTCTCACCCTCTTCCTATATGGGCACTAATTCCATCATGGTGGCTCCACTCTGATGACCTCATCTAAACCTAATCACCTCCCAAAGGCCCCCACCCCCAAATTCCATCACTTTGGGAATTAGGGCTTCAACATATGAATTTGGAGTGGTGGGGGAAACACGAACATCCATAGCAGGTACCTTTGATAACTCCAAAGAGAGACTTTCTGTTTTTTGTAATTTTCTTCAAAGAATTTCTCCAAGGTAAGCTTCCTCATAGAAGTTCCATTTATCTGCTTTTTGTCATTAGAGTCTTATTTTGATCTATATTTTTTCCATCAGCCTCTGACAGCCAAGGTTCTATATGAGGCTTCCTGGATATCCTAAGAGGCTATTTTAGGTTCTGCATTTTCCCTAACAGGAAATCTCTGCCAAGACTCTTGTATTCTTTAAATCTCTGTTTTCTGCCTTTTTCCCCAAGGAAGAAAAACATTTCTTCTAATCATACTATGTTGTCTCTTCGATTTTGAACCTAACTCATCTAAGGAACTTTACATGGCCATCCTGGTTAGGTGGGGAAGATCCCAGATCTTCCCTGGGATCCTGGGATCAGTGTTAGCATGAAGGTTTACCTAGGCAGCAACCATTGGCTGTAGATAGTCCACATGTGGTTCCCGCCACTCCACTGTAATACAGAAAATACTTGAAGTTTATGGCTCCATCTTGTAGATACTGCCATGCCTGTTTCCTTCATTTATTATCCTTGGTTTTCTTTTTTTTTTAATTGAACTATAGTTGATTTACAGTGTAGTGTTAATTTCTGCTATATAGCAGAGTGATTCAGTTCTCTCTCTCTCTCTCTCTCTCTCTCTCTCTCTATATATATATATATATATATATATATATATATACACACACACACATTCTTTTTCATATTCTTTTCCATTATGGTTGACTACAGGATTTTGAATATAGTTTTGAAAATAGGACCTTGTTTATTGGTTTTCTTTTAGTTATGTTTGCTTTCATAAATGGTTTCCTTTTGGAGTAGCCAAAATCAGCATCAATAGTCCCACTGTATTCTTCAAATAAGTCAAGAGAAAACTGAGATGCACTGTAAGTTAGGTCTCTCTGTTTAAAGAGTTCCATCAAAAGACTCTCTCGTTTTACTAAATGTGTTTTTTTAATTCTTTAAAGACTATAATTTACCCATCGTGTTTGAATCTGACATACTGAATATATATTCCAACACGCTGGTTTGGGTAAAACACTTAAGTCCTGGACTAGAAATGTGGTCATGATACTTTGGCACCTTATTATTCAGAGCCTGCAGCATCATCTGCTTGTGAACATGTAGAGTGTAGCCAGGAACCCATAGGAGATCAGCCAGAAGAGCAGGATCCAGCTCCAGCTCTTGGTGGAATGTCCCAAAGATTCACTGCAGCTTGGGCTAGAGATGGAGTGCTTCAGTCAGCCAGGCTCCCAGTGAATAATTTCTTCTCATTCTTGGTTGTGTGTGTGTGCGTGCATATGCGTGTGTGTGTATGCATGTGTGAAGGCACTTTTTAACAATTTTCTTAAAGCTGAAAGGGCTTCTGCCTGCATGGCATGAGTTATAATTTGACCTGCTCAAAGTCGTAATTTGACCTCCCACTCTGTGGTTCCCCTTACCTAGAAAAAAATCATTTATGAACCAACACAGCTACCACATAAAGCTGACATCATTTCTATATTTACCAATTGTGAGTGGATTAGTTTTCTAGAAACTTGTATAGCAGGACAAATTGTACATTACCGTTTTTTATCATAGTCCCAAAGGGAAGCCTACTCCTTCTGGTGACACCTAAAGGGAAAGAGATCTCTTTTAGTGCTGAAAGAAAACATTGGCTGTGTTAATCTTAGAGGTTATTAGGTAATTACATCTATGGTCATTTTTACTTTACTCTGAATTTGCTTCAGTTCAGTTTTATATCAGTTGACTGTCAACTCACTGGAGTATTCTGTAACCATTCAAAATTGTGGAAAAAAAATTGTGGTTGGTTACACAGTGTTTCATGCTAATGATATGTTAACTAAAATTATGATACAAAATTTTGTATGTTGTAAAGTAGAATGGAATTGAGATTAAAAATTTAGACTCTGGAGTTAGTATTGGATATGTTAGCCAACCTCTCCCAAACACGTTTCTTCATCCATAAAGTAGGAGTTATAGCACCTGCCTCCTGCCATTGAATGCGAGGATTAAATAAATTAAAGTTCTTAGTATAGTCCCTACCACATAAAAGTTCTCGGTAAATATTTGTTATTATAATGATTGTAATTATATGAAAGTATGCATATTTTAATGCTAGAAAACATAATAATGATAATTGTACTAAGTGAATTAATCCACATTAATTTCTAAGTATTCTGTAATTTTATTTTTATTATAATGTAATATAAATAATAAATTATTTAAATTATAATTTAAAGTAATATAATTTATAAATTTATCATTAAAATATAGTTGTATTTAGATGTATTTCTAATGTGATAATAAGAAGGTACCCCTATTCCACATTGATAAAACATATAGGTATCTGTTATATGTCTTAGAATTGGAGGCAGTCAGACTAATGCCATTAACAGAAAACTGTGCTGATTTGTGCATATCTAGAGAGCATTTGGTTCCGAGGTTGACTAAATACAGCAGCTAAGTAATACTGCTTACACGCCCCAGCCACAGTGCCCTTGTGGTTCCTCGACACCAGGTCGCGGGCACCTTTTCATCTAGGGGCCTTTCCTAGTTGTTTATTCTGTCTGGAATTCTTGAATGCTCATCTCCTTGATCTTTTACTGCTATTATTGTGTAGTTAGTCCCTTAAGTGTTACTGCCTCTGTCTGCCTAATTTAAAGTGGCTACTGGAATGCCACTGTATGCCATCCTACTTTCATTCGCTGTGTGGCTCTCTGACATTTTTATAATATACTTGTTAATTGTCTGATTTCCCCCCCAAGACTGTATGATCCATAACACTAGGAACTTTATCCTTTTCAGAAACTTTGTCCTTTTCACACCATATCCTCAGTACCTGGAACTGTACTTGGCATGTAGTAGGCATTCAGTAAACATTTTGAATGAATAAGTAAATAAACGATTGTTGTATTATTGTTGCATCTTACATTTCTAAATGGACACTTTTATATAGCTACACAAAAATACTTGTTTTTTCTCATATTTCATGGGTATTTCCTAGATGTCTTTAGCTGGTTGTCATTATCAGTAGTGTTGAGTAATTTAAGGGCCAGATAGTAAATATTTTAGGCTTGGAGTCTCTATGGCAACTACTAAACTCAGCTGTTGTAGTGAAAGCAGACATAGACTATATGTAAATAAATGGGTGTGGCTATGTTTCAGTAAAACTATTTATAAAAATAGGCCTCCAGCCTACAGGTTTTAGTTTGGTGACCCTGGCTATAGACTACAAACCCACTGCAAGGGTGTGGGGTGAAACCCAGACCTGCCAGCGTCAAAGGGAGGTCAAAAACGAACACAGTGAACATCTTATCTGGTAGACCCACATTGAGAAAGGAGGATAAGACTGATGGAAGCATGAAGAAGAAGCCTAGAGCTGGTGGTGTGGCCCTCCATGGAAGTAGATTTGTGAGGAAGTGGATATGTAAAGACTTGGGGGCTTTTCACATGGAAATCATGTTATTTGTAGATATCATTGAGCTACAGACAGCCAGCAAGTTAGACCTGAAGACAAGGGCATCAGTTCAAGTAGAGCTATAGCCAAAAGCCAGGGCTGGCACTTGAGTTACATAATGTACAATGAACTGATAATTCATTGGTCATTTCGATCACAGCTGTAGATTTTGGGATATGCTGTGTGATTGCTAAATACTAAACCCAAGAAAGTTATTTTTACTCCTTATTTGATATCTTAAGTAATTAGATAGTACTTGTTCAATCCAAAGACCTAATAAATCTTTTTGTTTTACATTTGCTACAATGCTACTTAGAGGTGGAAGAGTAATGGGAAAAGATATATATGCTTATAAAAATGTAAGGACATCTCTGGAGAGATTCACAAAAAAACCTGAGTGCTGTGGAGGCTGAAGGACAGAAGAGAGCAAGAGATTTACCTTGCATAGAGTATCCTTTTGTACTTTTGAATTTTGTACTGTGTATACGTATTACTTATTAGGAAAAAATTAATAAAACATAAAGTAGGAGGTTCATTAGGTCTGATTTGTGACCCAAGGGTCTAGTAATCTTTTTTTCAATTTCTTTAGAATGTGTAATTTTTTACAATATTATTAGCTATAGTCACCATGCTGTGCATTACATTCTTATAACTTATTCATTTTTTAACTGGAAATTTGTATCTTTTGACCCCTCTTCACCCATTTTGCCCACCCTTCTCCCCCTGCCTCAGGCTACCACCAGTCTCTTCTCTATATCCATGAGATCTTTGTTTTTAGATTCCACGTATATGTGGATCATACAGTATTTATCTTTTTCTGTCTGACTTATTTCACTTAGCATAATGCCCTTGGGGTTCATCCATGTTGTCGCAAATGGCAAGATTTCATTCTTTTTTATGGCTGAATAATACTTCTGTGTGTGTGTGCACGTGTGCGCGCGCGCGCGCGCGCGTGTGTGTGTGTGTGTGTGTGTGTGTGTGTTTATCCATTCATCCATCAGTGGACACTTAGGTTCTTTCCATGCTTGGCTATTGTAAATAATGCTACAGAAAACATGGGGCTGCATTTATCTTTTCGAATTAGTGTTTTTGTTTTCTTCGGGTAAATACCCAGAAGTGGAATTGCTGGATCATATGGTAACGCTACTTTTAATCTTTTGAGGAACCTCCATACTGTTTTCCATAGTGGTTGCGACCAATTTATATTCCCACCAACAGTGCACAAAGGTTCCCTTTTCCCACGTCCTTACCAACACTTGTTATTTATTGTCTTTTTGATAATAGCCGTAGAATGCATAAATTTTTAAAGAGGTTTTGGATTGATTCTTTTCATATTTAGGAAGGTCAGGGAACTAGATCCCACGTGCCGCAACTAAGAGTTTGCATGCCACAACTAAAGACCCCGCATGCCACAACTAAGACCTGGTGCAGCCAAATAAATATTTAAAGAACAAAACCCAAAAAACAAATAGAACACTTTTAGTGGTATACACCAAAGCAAGCCTGATCATCTTAGAGAACAACTTACAAGATGATTTGTTCTGTTAATTCCAATAATTGTTTTAGATGAGGTCATAATTTGTTTGGCACAGTAATATAATAGCTAACGTTTCTTCTTTCTTGGGTTGTTACATTTCATATGCACTGTGTATTTTAATTCTCACTTGTACTCAGATATAGGTAATGTCATCCCCATTTTACCAGATGAGGAAACTAAAGCTTAGAGGTGTTAAAGAATTCACCCAAGGTCTTGAAACTCTAGAAAGTTGCAGAGCCTGACTTTAAGTCCAGATCTGCCTTTTTGCAGAGCCCATGCTTAACCAGTTAAGCACGACTGCTCTGTAGTTGCTTCCCCAAACAATTGCAGGTTATGCGTTAACTGCTTTAATGGAGAGGGGGTGTCATTATAAATGAGGCTGAATTGAAAAGTTGCATGTTCATTCAGTTTACTGTGTATCATCTCTTTTCAGAATTATGAGATTATCATTTCTAAACATCCTAAAAGCCCTCAGCGTAGGGTGAACATTCATAAAAGGATGATATATGTTTATTGATAGATGGGTTTTTACTTTTCACTTATCTTTAAAATTCATAATCATATGGTTCCAAAATTAAATTGTATGTAAAGATAGACATTGAAAACTTCGGATCCCTTCTCATTAGAGCCTACTTCATTCCTCCATCCCACCCCCAACTCCTGTGGTATCATTTTTATTAGTTTCTTCCTTGTCTAACCACTGTTTATGCAGATGTAAGCAAAAAGGACAAAAAAAAAAAAAAAGCCTTCCTTTCAAAGGTGCATTTTCTACAAAGAGAACCTATTTTTTCTATAAGAAGCAGAGGCTTCTAATTTTCAGGGAGAAAAAAACCTTATTAACGAAGTTTACTCTTTTTCTAGTAGCTCTCCTCTACAGTTAAGTGCTTTTCCTTTGGGAAGTCTAATAACATATGGCAGCAGGAGTTTCTGTCACAGGTGACTTTTTTTTCTGAATTTTAAATTTTATTTTATTTATTTTTTATACAGCAGGTTCTTATTAGTTATCTATTTTATACATATTAGTGTATGTATGTCAATCCCAATCTCCCAGTTCATCCCACCACCACCACCCATCCACAGGTGACTTTTAAAAATTCCTAATTTAAATAGGTGAATTACACTAGATCACAGTATATTTGAATATTATGTTGAGAAGAAAATAATCCCCCCAAACTGAACAGCCCCTCAATATATCCTGTGTTTTTATCTGATTTTGAAGGTATGATATATACTGTAGTAGCATTCATTAAAAAGCAAAACATGATCTTTCTAATAAGTAGTATCCATTTTTGGTTAAGTCCAGTGGCTAACTTTCCTTTCTTCTTATTCATTGTAGTTGAGGCAGTCCCAGTCCTACTGCACAGACACAGAATGTCTTCAGGAATGTAAGTAATGATGGGACAGGAGGAGGCTTGGCATTGGGGGCAGAATTAGAGACCAGAATAAGACTGAATTTTTTGCCAGAAATTATTCTTACAGTTTGCCCTTTAAGGAAATGGTTCTTAGTAGTGTATTTCCTACTTAAATATTTAATTTTTTAACTTAAAAAATTGTGTTTTTTGGTCCTGCCACAAAAACAAAACCTGTTCATTGAATAAAATTATAAAATCACAGATAAGAAAAAAAAGAAAAGGAAAAACTTCCAGAATAATAAAAGATGACCACTGTTAACAACTTGGTGTTAACCCTTCCAAGACCCTTTTTTGGGCAAATACATGTGGAACAGGGCACTTCTGGCTCGTTGAACTGAACACCGAGGCTGCTAGCACAAACCCCTCACTCTTTCCCTACCATCTATTTGCATCCATTGGCAACTTTGAGAATTTGTGAGTGAAGGAAGGGGAGGCCATTTTTTCCCAAGGTTTGGAAGCTTTGGAGACATTGGAGTCATTCCTTTGGCTCTGACATTAGGATTCTCAAGACGGTAAGGGCAGTAGGGAGGTTTCTCCATGGCTTTATGGGCAATGGTGATGGTAAAGTGAGAATCAGTGAAGGAAGATGGATTCCGCATGGTGATTGTAGCTGACAGACTTATAATATGAGGCATCTTTTTTTCAGGACAGACATAACTTGAAGGATACTTTGAGGGGAAATAATAGCCAATCCAGTCTTATACCATAATAATTTGACTGTAGGAATGGAAGTATGACGTTTACAGGATGGTGAAGCCTGGCACAATTTAATTTCACATATACTTACAAATACGGGATCACTTTGTATATGTTGTTTTTCACTACTGTATTGTGAGTATATCAGCATGTATTTACCTTAAAAATATTTACTGACTAAATAATAATTCATTATGGGGATGCACCAGTGTTCAAATAATTCCCTTTTGTTGGAATCTTAGGTTGCTAATATATTTTTGCTGTTATAAATAATGCTTGAACAAACATCCTTTTGCACATTTTAAGGCTTTTGACATATTGCCAAATTGCATTTATTAATAGGCTAGTTGCTTATACCTCACATCTCTGAAGCTGAGCACCACTTTATTATGTATATGAAACTAAAACAAAACACAGTAAGGTATCATTATAAAGGAACTTGTTAGTACATTATTAATTACTGGTATTACTGTGTGAACTGGGTATCCCATCAAATTCTGTAAATGTAACAACTTAGAGAAACAGGAGCTAGTACAGTGCCTGTCCCAAAGTAGAAATTTTGTCAGAATGTAGTCCTTTGGTACAGCAGGGTAATTATGTGCCTCTGGGCAAGAAAGTAATGGGCAGACTTGCGTTAGGTTTTGGGGATGATGGGTGGTGGTTCCCCAACTCCAGATTTCTTTATGTTGTCTCTTCAGTAGCGTTCATTAATCTGCAGTGTGCCCTCTGATAAGCGTCGTAAATTTTTGCCTCAGCAGTAAAGCTAAAATGTGTTCTTCTAGTTGAAAATAATCTTATTGAACTCCTTATGGGAAAACAAGTGTTTATTATATTTGTGGTATTTGTGACCCTTGAGCCAGTCCCACCTGTAAACCAAGTATACTCTTATTTCTGTAGGTGAAATTTCACTTCTTTAATCCAAATATAAAGGCACAACTCTAGAGCTTGAGTATTAATTCAGTTATCTTGGCCAGTCGTTCCACCCCTCCCCAGTTCTTTTAGCATTTGGTGGAAATCCTTTCTAACAGCCATGTCTTTAAATGGTTTAAGCAGTTGTTTCCTCTGAGCGATATAATTACTTTTCTGTGTATTCTAAATTTTCACGAATGAGATTATGCTGTTTTCATAAAATATATATTAATCGGGAGTCCCCGCAACCCCTTCTTCTGTTTCAATAATTTGTGAGAATGGCTTACAGAAGGCAGGAAAACAGTTTAATTACTATTACCAGTTTATTACAAAGGATGCAACTCGGGAACAGCCAAATGGAAGAGATGCCTAGGGCAAGGTATGAGGAGAAAAGGGGTACAGAGCTTCCCTGTCTTCTCTGGGTGCACCACCCTCCCAGCTCCTCCATGTGTTCACCAACCGGGAAGCTCTGTGAACCCTGTTGTTTAGGGTTTTTATGGAGGTTCCATTCCATAGGCATGAATGAGTAAATCATTGGCCATTGGTGAATAACTTGGAAGCTGGAAGTTCCAACCTTCTAATCACTTGGTCAGACTCCCAGTGAGTCCCCATCCTGAAGCTTTCTGGGGGCCCACTAAGAGTCACCTCATTAACATCAACTCAGATATGGTTGAAAGGGGTTTATTATGAATAAGAAAAGACGTTCCTGTCACCCTTATCACTCAGGAAATTCCAAGGATTTTAGCAGCTTTCCGACAGGAACCAGAATGAAGACCAAATATATGTATTTCTTATTATATCATAATATCACAGTATCCATTGTGCCTGCCATGATGTACTGCATGTATCTGAGATGATTTAATAGAATATGAAGCTCATTACTTCATGTGGTAGCAGAATCTAGTTGCAATCTGTGAGCATATCTAGTTGCTGCATGATTCTTTATATTGAGCTACATTCCACTTCATCGTGATATTTACCCACAGTTTTGTTCTCTATAGAGAACAAAATTAATTTAATTTTGGAGTAAATCAAAAGATGGGTAGATGTTCTGAGGATATTGTAATTACTGTATACAACTCCAAAATCACAGGGTTAAAGCCTGCTGGTGCACTGTCCAATTTCACTGCTGTTCTGTTTCTGCCTTTCCCACTGGAAACCTGTATACATTTATAGAAATAATCCCTCAGGATCTGCCAGCTCTTAGAGCCTCCCTCTCTTTCATCTTCCTGGTGTCCAGCTAAGTTAATAGCTTCATTGTGAATATTCCATTTGACATCTTATTTGTAATACTTTTTCTTGTAACCAAAGACTTAACCCTTGAGCAAAATGGAACCCTGTATTTTGGTGTACAAAGTCCTTTTACATTTTTATGATTTGACATTTTTCTAGACCATAGAGTAAAAAGTATTTACCCTTTTAAGGCAATTAATTCCTAGGCAGTGAGGGGAACAGAATTTATATCCTGCATGTGATTGTGCTTCTTCTTTTTTTTTTTTTTTTCCAGTACGCGGGCCTCTCACTGTTGTGGCCTCTCCCGTTGCGGAGCACAGGCTCCGGACACGCAGGCTCAGCGACCATGGCTCACGGGCCCAGCCGTTCTGCGGCATGTGGGGATCCTCCTGGATCGGGGGACGAACCCGTGTCCCCTGCATCGGCAGGCGGACTCTCAACCACTGCGCCACCAGGGAAGCCCAGATTGTGCTTCTTAATATCTAGATTACTTGGCACTACGTTAATATTTAGAATATTTAGTGCCAAACAGTTGTCACAATAAAAACCATAGTGGTCGGCTCATTCAAAGGCCCTTTCAGCTCTGTGTGTTGCCTTTAAAATAGCTGCTCCTGGTATTTGTTTGTATTAGCCGCATGCTGTGTCGGGGAGTTTGAGTAGCATGCCTGTTCTGAGACTTCACGAAGAAGTACATCTTGTCACAAGGGACTGTGAATAATCACAGAAAGCCTATACTGACCCCATTCATCCCTATTCCTGGATATTTCAAAAAGTCTAAGTCAGTTCAGATACCCAGTGTCTCCAATCCCAAGACATTTTAGGTTTACTGTTTTTGCTTCATTCAATTTAATGTTTTTATATATGGTTCAAAAATCAAGAAGTTAATTAGTGTATAGTGAAAAGGTGTCTTCCTACTCATATTCTCCCATCTAACCATGTCCTATCTCTAGGTATTATTGGCCTTCTATGTAGCTTTCCAGAATTTCTTTATGCATGTACAGGCAAAATATATATTACTTGCCCCCCTTTCTTAGTACACACTGTTTTTCACCTGCTTTTTTTCTCTGTCAAAAAATAGCATATCTCATGGAGACTTCCCTCAACATTGTTTTATAACTTCATAGTATTCCATTTTACAGATATACCACAATTTTTTTTTTTTTTGAGAATTACATTTTATTTGATAGACTTGCTGAGGACTTAAGCCTGGAAGACAGCCTCTCAGATGACACTGAGGGACTGCTCTGAAGAGGTAAGGGAGGAGCCAGGATATATAGGAGTTTTTGCAAGAAACCAGGTAGTAGGAACATCAAAATATTATTGTTAATTAAAGAAAAACAGGGACTTCCCTGGTGGTCTAGTGGTGAAGACTCCAGGCTTCCACTGCAGGGGGTGTGGGTTCGATCCATGGTTGGGAAACCAAGATCCTGCATGCCATGTGGCGCAGCAAAAAAAAAAAAAGAAAAACAAAAAGAAAAACAGACATCTCAAGTTAATGAAGTCAGCGCTTTTCTTTGTATGGGAAGATGCAGGAGTCTGAGTTCATTTAAATCATTCCTTGAATACGCACCTTATCAATGAAAAAAAAAGATGCCTGCCAATTCAGTAAACAAAGGATGTCGCAGCCATCAAGCCCTCACATTACAACTGCCTGAGGGTGAGCCCTGAGGGAACTCAGCATAGAAATAGGATGCCTGCCATCAGACACTGCAGCCACCACCAGACCCCCATAGTGCACCCTGAGGAGACGCAGGATGAGAAAACATGGGAGAGAGATATACCATAATTTCTTAATCAGACACTCTTGGCAGACGTTTAGGTCTGTTTCCAGTTTTTTGTTAATAACCTTGCACTGTTTGTCCGTGTGAAAGTACATTCTAGAGCCAATCTTAAGTTTGTGCTACTGCTGTAAACAGAAAAACATTGACTGTGATCAAGAGGTTCGACTATAATTGGTTCAGCTATTGTCCTTTATTCTGAGATGGGCCTTAAGTTATTAGAGAATAAGAGAAATGCTCTTATCAAACCTGGGAGGTCAGGTCAAACCTGGGAAGTCAGATCAAACCTGCATCCATTTGGCCTTTTAAGTGGAGAATTCTTCTGCATACTACCGCCCTGCAGAAATTTTAGAGGCACCCTTACTTTTTCTTCCTCCTACCATAACCATCCAGGCAGTCGCCAAGTGTTGTGCTTCTTTCATCCTGTTACCATTTGTGTCTGACCCTTTTTCATTCTCACTTCACCATCTTATCCAGCCTAGCTATTCACATAAGGAATTTTCTGCACTCAGTCTTTTCTGTGCTCTAGTTGATCCTAATACTGATTTTAACTAGAGCACAGATTGATAATGGTTGATGTTTTTTGAATACCTGCTGTGTACCAGGCACTGTGCTGCTTTCCATGTACTGACCATTTCTCTCTTCTATCTTTCTAACTACCCTATGAGGTGATTGTAATATTTCCATTTCACAGATAAGGAAATCGAGGCACAAAGATTATATATCTAAGAGGTGGTGGAGTCAAACAGCTATGAGATGGTCTCAGTTCTTAAAAAGTTAATGACCTAATTAGGAGAAGTAGGAAACCATTCCTTCAAACTAGAAGTGCTACACTAGTCTAGAGAAGAAAGGAAAGAGTGGGCAGAGAAAACGGAGACTTTTTTACAGACGAGAGAGGGGTGTAATTAAATGAGATTAGTTGTAATATCATGCCAGATGGGGAAGAATAATCAGTCCCCAGAAGGACTGAGTTTGCAAAGTTGGCAAGTGCTGTTAGCCACACTAGCATTGAACTATTGCATCAGATTCGTTTGGAAAGCTTTAAAAATATTGTTGATTCCTGACCCCACCCCTGAGCTGCTCCTGAATTAGATGATGTGAGGCAGGGCCTTGGAAACTGTGACATTGGTATCATCACAGGCTATTCTGATGGGCAGACAGGCCAGGGAACCACTGGCTAAAGAAGGAAGAAAGAATGGGGTTGACTAGACCAGGGGATGCTTTTTCTGAGAAATGGTAAGAGGTAATATTGATGAGTAGGGCCACATCTGATGAGGAAAGGCCAGGCTGAAGAGTTCAGAGTTGAAGCAGTAGCAGTGGAAAGTGAGTCACTGGATTAGGCAGCAGAGATGTGTTAAGAGCAGTGTTTTTTAAGCAGACTTTTTTGGCAGTAGTATGCAGGAAGGAAAGGCTGCAATAGGAACCAAGCTAGGTGACAGTTACGGGGAACTAGGAGTTGTATTATCACTATGAGAGTCTTAAAATGGAGCGGGCATTTTGTCAGGGTTGCTTTGTCTAGAAATAGGCATTAGTAAATTTGTGATAACTCTCTGAAGCTTCACAATCTTTTACCTGTGAAGAGTATCAAAAAGTAAGGGACCCATTTTCCAAATTGAATAACATAAGAATTGGCGTTGGGCTTACACTTCTAGTCTGTACAATTAATCTAGCATTTTACTTCTGAGAGGGCACTATAAGAAGTGATCATGTATAGAAGGCACAGTTATCTTTCTCTGACTACTTTTAAATAATCTAGTTTTACCTAACAGCTAGTTATGAGTTTATCTATCAAAATTCTTTTAAAATCTGTATTTTCCAATTTTTATTTTTTTAATTTAATTTTATTTTTTGGCTGCGTTGGGTCTTCGTTGCTGCTCGTGGACTTTCTCTAGTTGTGGTGCGTGGGCTTCTAACTGCAGTGGCTTCTCTTGTGGAGCACGGGCTCTAGGTGCATGGGCTCGGTAGTTGTGGCATGCGAGCCCTAGAGCATGTGGGCTTCAGTAGTTGTGGCACTCGGGCTCAGTAGTTGTGGCTCATGGGCTCAGTAGTTGTGGCTCACGGGCTCTAGAGCGTAGGCTCAGTAGTTGTGGCTCACGGGCTCTAGAGCATAAGCTCAGCAGTTGTGGTGCACGGGCTTAGTTGCTCCACAGCATGTGGGATCTTCCCGGACCAGGGCTCGAACTCTTGTCCCCTGCGTCGGCAGGCGGATTCTTAACCACTGTGCCACCAGGGAAGTCCCTGTATTTCCCAATTTTACTACCCACAGGAGTAGTAATTTTCAGGGATCTGTCTTCTAATGTGATACTGTCAGAGATTATGACAGCAAAGAGGTTAAGAGCACAGTCTATGGAATGAGACCACTGTATTTAAATCCCAGCTTTGCCACATGCCAACTCTATGACATTGGGATTTAACCCCCACTTTTCCTCAGTTTCCTCATTTATAAAATGAAGATATGATAGTACCGACCATAAAATAAGATTGTTGAGGAACTCCCTGGCAGTCCAGTGGTTAGGACTCGGCACTTTCACTGTGGTATCTGGGGTTCAATCCCTGGTTGGGGAGCTAAGATCCCACAAGCCTCCAGGCGTGGCAAAAAAAAAAAATTGTTAAAAGGGATTAAGAGAGAATGCCTGGTTCAAAGTAACAACTCAACTTTTAGCTATTATTTAGTAATAAAAATAATAGTATTTGATTTTTAAAAAAATACCATTCTTGGAGCAGCTTAAAGGACAGAATTAGAGGAGGCAAGAGTAGGTATGGGGAGATCAGTTAAGAGACCGGACAAGAAGTGATGGTAGCTTGAGCAAGTGTGGGCACGGAGCTAAAAGTGGACAGACTTGAGTGATATTTAGGAAGTAAATATTTACTTCCTAAATATCACTCGACAGAAACTTCATGATGGGTTAAATAGAGGGTCATTGAGGGAATAAAAGTTGTTTTCATACGTTTCTGGCCTAGGCAGTTGGATGGATAGAAATCCAATTTGGTAGGGCATGGAGGGTGGGGCAGGGGAGATGCTCGTGATTTTAGTTTGGGATATTGAGTATGTTAAGTACGAGGTGGGGTTCAGGTACATTTTTAAGAAGCATTGGCTCTACAGTACACCACAGTTTAGGAACTGTTGATATGAATATTAAAAAAAAATAGAGAACTACTGATGTAGATAGATAATTGGATACTGGGTTTGAAGTTCAGGGAAGTTGGGGCTGAATATAAATTTAGGTGTGGTCTGCATACAGAAGGTAAGTGAAGCCACAGGTGAGGATGATAGTATGCAGAGAAAGAAGAGAAGGGAACCTAAAACTGACCATGAGGAATTCCAAAATTTAAAAGCCAGGAAGAGGAAAATGAGCATGTAAAGGAGTGGCTAAGTGTTAGAAAGAAAATCTGGCAGTGGTAATGGCACAGAATACAAAGGAGGAAAGTCTTTTAAGGAGAGCATGGTCGTGGAAAATGAGGACTGAAATTACCCATTAGGCCTAGCAGCCTGCAGGTGTCATAGGTGACCTTTCAAAGAGTTGTTTGAATGTTGATGGAGGTAGATGCCAACCTAAGGAGTGAATGGGAGGTAGTGAAGTGTAGTTGTAAATATAGACCACTCTCAAGAGGTTAGCTTTGATAGCTGGACAGAGAAAGAGGTTGAGGGAGGGATATATATATATTTTAAATATGGGAGAAACTTTATCATGTTTAAGTGATTATGGGATGGCTGCAATGGAGAAGAGGGTGTTGAATTCACAAGAGAGAGGATAATGGATAAATTTCTGCAAGAGTGATGGGATCCAAAACTTAAGTGGAGAAATTGGTTTTTAGTTATGAAGGGAGGCACATATAATAGGAGGGAACAAGGAAAGGAATGAATATGGATATAGAGGGGGGAAATGCTGATTCATTGTGTGATAAGCATTGCAAATTGATGACCCCTGAGTACTGTGGTACTTGTTCCTGGAGAAGTGATTGGGTTGGAACAGAGACTAGGTTCCTCTCCAGTCTGCTCTTGGGATAGCTCAGCTCTTTGCTTGACTTTGTCCCCTTTGGCCTCAGCAGTGCCACCTCGGCCCTGGGCCCGTGGACCTCAATGTAATGCATAATGCATCTGCTTAGTTTCAGAATGTTGTCTGGATTTCTTTTACTTTTTCCTGAGGCAGTGAGACCAAAACCAAACATTTATACATAGTCTTGACAGGCTATTTAAATCTAATCTTCTAGAATTTTCATTTTTGATACTTTGAGTTCTCTAATATACATTTCATTTATTAGAAATTTGTTAAGTTCATACCATGAACTAGGTACTGTGCTAGGTACTTAAATTAATATTTAAGATATGGCTGCTTTAAGGAGCTGGAAAGACTGATACCTACCCAGAAACCTGACTTTTTTCTCTTGATAAAGGCGTAGACTATAATATCTAGATCTGAATCCAAATTCTTTTTGCAAAAAAGAATGCCAAATTAATATCTGTTTGTTTGAGAATGTCATAAAGGGATATTAATTCATATATTATACAATGTGGATGTCCCCTTTTCCTTAAGCTCTGTTATTTTTTCATGCTACTTCTGTAATTAAAATGCATAATTTCCTCCCCCCTAGAGTGTCTTAACCGTGTATCATGTGGTCTTAACCTGAGTTCTGTAGATCTCAGTATATCTATGGATTGGTGGCTTTGTGGGTCCATGAATCTTGTGCAATTATATGCAAAATTGTTGAATGTGTATACATGGATTCTTATAGTGGAAAGAGAGTCCTTTTTTATCAAATTCTCAAAGGATTCTATTGCCCCAAAATATTAAGAACTACTATACTATTAAAAATCTTTATTTAATAGGCTCTGGCTTATGAGTATTTTACACCATTTACCATTTAGATTTCCTCACAGGAGGAAAGGGAAATTGAAGCTGTAATATTTAATAATTCTTAAAATTACTAATGCATTTTTTAATATAATTTTTCAAGTTGCTATTTAAACATTAGGATTTGTTTTTACATTTATCTAACAATATTATAATTTTTCTACAGCTTTTGTTGCAAATACATTTTCTGTTTGTCTTTAGTACCAGGACCCCCTAGTGATAATGGCATCAGTATTACTATGATCTTGATGGCCTGGATGGTTATTGCAGTGATCTTGTTTCTACTGAGACCTCCTAATCTAAGAGGATCTAACCTAACTGGAAAACCAACCGGTCCTCATAATGTAAGTGTTGTGGATTAGAAATGTTTTGGGGTGGGGGGATGGGTGTGGTCTGGGAAAGGGGAGGAGTTTGTTTTGACGGAAATATCTGAATTAGCAAAAGGAAGATTTAGCTCATGGAGTAAGTTCTTCCTATGTAGTCCTAGTAAATCTAGGCTTAATCTTCGTGGAGTTACATTTAGAGAGAAGTACAGACCAGTAGCCCCCAAATCATTTTAAGGTGAATTCCAATCTTTACTCATGTGAGAAACATAAAAAATGATCCAGTTCATAATAATCCACAGCAGTATTTCTCAAATCTCAGTCTTCCACTACCCAGTTCTATCCACCTCACAGTTGATCCCTTGCCTCGTATGCTTCCAGCTCCCCCTCCCCAAATTCTCTTACTAGTTACAGTTCAAATGTTTCTACACACACATTCTTCATTTTCTCCGCTTCTGTCCTCACTATCAAATACAACAGAGACACTGAGCCTATCTGGCTAAACCTGTTTTCCCATCCTATTTCTCTCAACTTCATTCTTCTAGTTCTGCATCACAACAGGTCAACTGAGCTGGCAAAAGGAGAGGTAGGAATCATTCATGTTGATAATCTTGATAGTCATGATTACAGCCATTTTTAGAACCTAACTGAAAGTATGATAAAGTGACCCAACAGGGAATTTTTGATAGAGCCTCCATTAAAGGATTCCTTTAATCATTTTCAGAACCAGTGTTTATATTTTTTTCTTTCCCATTTGATTTGGATATTACGTCTAAAAATATTTCCATGACAGATTTACTTGTTGAACACCAAATTATCCCACTAATTCCCCTCTCCAACCTAAAATAATTACTTCTTTTCCCCAATCCTTCGTTGTTACTATTAAAAAGAAGTTTGGTTAGACCAATTGCTTATACAGGAGAAAGCAAATGTGCAGTGTTAACTGGTCAGTGCTTTGGGGTTTTTTAGGATTAAAACATTTATGTATGTAGCATGCTGACTTTAGTTAAGAAAGAAGGCACCATTAACACTATATTAAATGCCTTAAATTTATTTTAGGGTTTTCTTGGAGAGGAGGGTATCCATAAAACAGCTTGTATATTGTCTTGATAAAGTGCTTTCTCCTAAGCCTTTTTTCTTACTTTCTGCGCACAGTTTTATTACTTTCATATCAAAAAGCCACATCCTCAATGTTTGGAACTAAAGAAACCCAACTCAATTAGAAGCCATTCAAAAGTGACAGTCCCGTGAACCTTAGTTCATTGTAGACCAGCAGTTCTAAAAATAATAGTCCCACAGCTCTAGGAATAAGCAAGAAAACATATTGACTAATTCCAAGTAGAAAAATTCATTATCCTCAACTAGGGCCTCATATAGCATGTCAGAGTAAATAAATGGAATCTTCCTGAAGATTCCTAAAAGGTCTGCTCTTTCCTTTACAGTTCAGAAGCTTTCTGTTACAAGTAACAAAAATCTGTTCAGGGGCTTCCCTGGTGGCACAGTGGTTGAGAGTCCACCTGCCGATGCAGGGGACATGGGTTCATGCCCCGGTCCAGGAAGATCCCACATGCCGTGGAGCGGCTGGGCCCGTGAGCCATGGCCATTGAGCCTTCACGTCTGGAGCCTGTGCTCCCCAACGGGAGAGGCCACAACAGTGAGAGGCCCGCGTACCGCAGGAAAAAAAAAAAAATCTGTTCAGCCTGGTTTAAGTAATTGGCTTTATTGGTTTACACATTAAAAAATCCAGAGGTAGGATCAATGTTTAGAAAGTTTAACAGTGTCTTCAAAGATCCGGGTTCTTTCCTCAGACCATTAGCTTTATTCCAAAGTGGGCTCCCTTTCTGGTCCCTATAGGGCGGCTGCCAGTTGCAACTGGTGCCACATACTTCCTCATTGACTGACATTCTGTAGTGAGAAATATGTCTTTAGCTTCACTTTGATTGTACTGTACTTAGTCACCTTAGCAAGAGGGATGAGACTACCTTGATTGGTTTAAACTTCCCTGTTAAATGAAACCTCTGGAGCTGTCAGGGAGAGCACTTTTACCTAAGTCAATATCACTGTTACAAAATTTTCCTTTCTTCCATGCTACAAGGAAGAAAGAGACAAACATCGGTGAATCACAGTGTTAATCTAGTGCTCCCTTGTGCAAAAACGTACAAGAGGTCCAAATAAGTATATGATTTGGGATGGGAAGGTGAGGGGCATTGCTGCTCAATTCTTACTGTATGTGTTAGACTGGTTGCACTGGGAGATTTAAGAAGTCAATTTCATAATTCCTCTCTCTTTAATGCCAGGGACAGGATCCACCAGCCCCTCCTGTGGACTAACTTCGTGGATATGGGAAGTAAAAATAGTTAACACCTTGCACGACCAAATGAACGAAGATGACCAGAGTACTCTTAACCCCATTAGAACTGTTTTTTTCTTTTGCATCTGCAATATGGGATGGTATTGTTTTCATGAGCTTCTAGAAATTTCACTTGCAAGCTTATTTTTGCTTCCTGTGTTATCGCCTTTCCTATATTTGAGTAAATGATACATTAAAAAGTTACATGGGGCTTTTTTGGTTATCCTAAACTTAAACATTCCATTCATTCTGTTTGTAACTGTGATCATACTTTTTGTGATAATTTCTGGCCTGATTGAAGGAAATTTGAGATCTCTACATTTAAATATTTTCAAATAGTTTTGATGGGTTTAAAGATTGTTTTTTAATAGGTATTTATACAGTTATTTGGGGTTATCTGAGATTGTATGAAAGAAAATTAGAACCACATTGTATTTACACTTAACCTTGGTAGTTTATTTGTGGATGGCAGTTTTCTCTAGTTCTTGGGACTGTGACAGCCTTTGGAATATTTTACAAGTTACAGCTGAAATCTGTATCATCCACTACAACTGGCTTATGTGGCAAAGAAAAGGAGGAAAGAAGAAATGAAGTAATTGTCTACTAAGTTTTTATTCCCATAAAAATGTCTAATATAAGAAAACTTAAACATGATTTAAATATGGTGGATGATTTACAGTCCATTATATGAAATTTGTAAGCCACTGTACACTAGCCTTACACAGTTCATGAAAGGAGGAAAAAATTTAATTCTTGCTGCATTTGCCAGGTGTAATCTATACAGTAATAATTTAAGCTATAATTTATTTTTGAAGTGGGTGCCTCTCAGGAAGCTGCTTTTCTGTTGTAAAACTTCCCTGTTAAATGAAACTATCTTAAAGCTGTATTGGAGGCCTGTTTGGTTACTGATATTTGAATCCTGTTTACTTATTTACTCTATTATTTTCTTTGAAGAAAAAATTTTGAGTCTTGTTATCTTTCTGACTTTAAACAATATTTAATGAATTCTTGATTTACTCCAAGGGAAAAGGAGGAAAATGAGAAACATCAAGGATCTTTTTTTTTTCTCAACCTCTGTCTCATTCTTGTTTGGTAATAGGATGGATTGGGGTGGGGAGGAGCATTAATATAAGTAAAAATTTGAAATGTGAAAAAATGTAAAAGGTTGCATTGTTTTTTTTTTCAGTTTGATAGAAAATGAATACAAATGGCATAAAAAAATTCTGCATGACCTGTGTGGTTATGGAATTTTTTCCTAGCAAGTGATTGCAGATGATTTATGGGGGCTGGAAGATATTTTGCTATCAATGTAAGGATTTTCCCCCACTAGATCAGTTTAGCTTTTAGCTGTATAGATCTGAGAAATTACTTGTATGAATTGAATAAACTTCTCTATATCATTGTACTGTTTAATAGAGTCTCTGATACAATTATGTGATACTCATAGGGTATTTTTTCCCCTTTATTATGATTATATTCTAGCCTATAAACACTGTAAGGGCTTCATTTCATTATATAATCCATTATTGACTGCTTGCATTCCTCCTGTGCATCTTGGCTTTGTCCTCAACTTCTTGAAATAATATAACCTACTCTTAATTACTTGTGTTAATTGAGAGGTATTGTAACACAGGTAAGTCAAATCCTGGATAAATGAACACCATAGATTTAAGGTTTTTTCTCTCAATGTGGCCTATTGGAAGCCTTCCCAGCACTACAGCTTTTAAAGCATTTAAAGCAGAGAGGCAGGAATGGCTTAAATGGAGCTAAATCCCTATAAGCATTCCTTTTTCTGTCCTTGCTCCTGAACTTTGAAGGCTAGCACATATGTCTTAACAATCTGCTGTCTAAGCTGCTAGAAGGATAGTCTATGGATAAGATACTGATGTGTTCACTGAATCTGTGGCTCACAAATAATGAAGAATTGACTTTGGTTGAAGAAGTGGCTATGACATGGAAACAGAATGTGTAGCGTTAGCTAGAGACCTAGAAATCTGGGTTCTTGTTCCTAGTTCTTCATTTCTGTCACATATACTTAATTGACATTACATTAGAATATTAACGTTTTCTTATATGGACCATCTGTTTAATTAGTAACAAAAGTTTTTAGTGCAGTATTGTCTTGGTTTTTTTGCTTGTAAAATTTCTCTGCACTCCTGACAAAGATGGTGTGCAATAGCACATAAAGTATTTCTATTAACCTAACTAGTAATTCATATTATTCTCTTTAATTCCTAAAGCTTCTACATGTGGCCTTTTTATTGAGCACACTCTTACTCATTACTTGGCTTGTAAACATTCACCTGAACTGTGGCTACTGTCATTTTTAAATAATCTGGAAAAAAGAAAGATAAAGCTTCACATTTTAATCCCTTTTGGCTCTTAAACATTCCACAAATGCCATTAAGAGTTTATTTTGTTTTAGAGTTATTTAATGTTCTTTTATGCAAAATAATGTTTTTTTGCTTTCCACGTGGAAAAAGTTAACATTGAAACTGTGTATAGTAAAAGATTTTATCATGTATTTATCCAAGCACTATCCCATGGTCAGCAAGTCATATTTTAAACTACTTGGAGGAAGTTTCAGAAGTAACTATTAAATACAGCTCTTCCATGGTTACTTTTGGTGTCTTTGTGGTATGCGATATTACAGTGTTTATAGAATTATCTTTATCTTACATCTTCAAAGGAACCTCAGAAGTCTGTCACCCTGAATCAAAGTCTGTCACTCTAAATGAATATGTGCTAAAATTTGACGAGCTCAGCTTAAGACACAGAACAACAACTTGAAGGAGAAATGGAGAGAGTTTAAGTTAATGGGTTAAATTTTTGTTGTTGCAATAGTAGGTTTAGTCTTAACATTATAATATTTCTAAATGAAAAGTCATATGTATTTGTTACCATGTCTGATGATTACTTTGTTAAAAGCAGAGGTGGTCATGTGATGTACCAAATGTTAATTGCTGTTTTTAAATGTTTAAATCATGCCAAACAAATCATGTCTGTGCCATCCAGGGTTTATTGTAATCTTTTACTGAGTACTTGGATTGGGATAAAGGGCTTGTACTATGCACTTTTTATTAATGAATAAATAGAAAACATTAGTAACACTCACTGTTATCTGTTTGGCTTTTGTGGGAAGAGAAGTGAGCATCTCTTGCTTAGTAAAATGTTAACATCCTTTATTAACCAGTTTCTTTGTAAGACTTTTTACCCCTAACTAAAAATTCCTAAGATGAACTTTGAGTTACAAGAAGAATATTTATGTAATAACAGTATGGGGCCAGTATTCAAAAGTAAGGATTCTAAGAATCTCTAGGAAATTAGGTTGCAATTACATTTCTTTTGTTATTCTTTTTTATTTCTTCCTAGAATACAGGTTCAATAGACATTTGCTTTGAGGGTATAATATCCAATCGTGTTAATTATTTGAGCGGACATATGTTACTCAAAAAGAGCTAGACATGTAACTGTACTGAAAACACCCAAAACTGAAAGTTTGTGTTTGCTCTAGGACCTGGAATGCATCCAGATACTAAAGATCAGGGACTTACCTGGTGGTCCAGTGGGTGAGACTCTGCACTCCCAGTGCAGGGGGCCCGGGTTCGATCCCTGGTCAGGGAACTAGATCCCACACTCATGCCGCAACCAAAGAACCCACATGCCACAACTAAACATGCCGCAACTAAGACACAGCACAGCCAAAATAAATATTTAAAAAAAAAAAGATCATTAATAACCATACACATAAAAATAGTATAGTTTTTCTGGTATGATTATGATGTCAATGTCTGTGTGATACTTAAGTGTTAAAATAGCAAAATTTGTGAAATATATAACTTCCTGGAGATAGTGACAAAGTCTCAATCTAAACTTTGTCACTGTATGTCAGTGCGTATCTGAATTCCCAGCAAAACTGTTTTCATTAAACGGCTCTGCAATAACTAGTTTTCCACCCAGAAAATGGAATTCTAATAAAATAAGTTTTTGATCCCTGCCATTTCATCTGATAGTTTTCTCAACTCAGAATCTCAATTTATAAAATTGCTTCTCCCCCACCCCCCAAAATGTTCTGTAAACACCAACCATGATTATCTCCCATGTTTAGGTTTGTTAAAAACCGGAGTTATCAATGTGATTTTTCCTCACAAGGAACTTAACCCTGCATATCTTTTCTCAAACAAATTGATTACGTTTGTTCAATAAACATTTCAACAAGTGTTTATTTTTATTGCTTAACTGTTTATGCTTTAAAATGGGTGTTATTCAGGACTAGATTATAGAAACCATTTTAAGCCATCAGATGCTAAATTGAGATGTCTGTTGATAGGGAGGAGGGAGATGTCTGGAGGCAGGGAAAATGTAGGGATGCACAACAATACGTGTAGTTTTAAGAATAAAGCAACTTTCATATCAAGTAAGACTTATTATTCCCTTAAAAACTCTGCTTATTTTTAGAAAATTTAGGAATCAGAAAAAAGTTATTTATAATCCTTGTGATGCCAGAGGTCTGACCTCAGATATATGGTCCTACACCCTACACTGCTCATAAGCTAAACTCAGGCTATGTCTTGATAATGAAAGGATTTAAATTGCATTGTTTCTATTCACTTTGAAAAACTGAGCAGAATTAAAGAACATAGCAGACTCAGCATTGTGGAAAAATCTGTGTTGTTTTTAAAGAAATGTATCTGTTAATATAGTCACTCATTAATTCAGTGACAAAGAAAGAGATGCTTTTATAATACATACAAAAGGCATTACCCTAGACTGAATGCAGCTTTCCCTGACTAATTAGTATGTAAACATTAAACTTTGGAAGTCTGGATGTCATAAAGGGGATTCCTTACAATCCAGTAAGTACAATTTTGTGGTTAAAACATACAGGACGGGGACTTCCCTGGCAGTAAAGTGTTTTATTAACACTAAGTCATGACTGTGCTTTCTTTCTTTAAATTTGACGTTTAAGATGACCTTGGAGTGGGGAAACAGGAACAGAACTGCTCTCACTAAAAGTGGGAGACTCCATACGTTAATTTCACTTCCTCTTAGGCGGCACTTACATCTTGCATGCTCTCTGCTATATATCATGCACAGACATCTCAGATCCCGAATTTGGCAGGAGTATTTGGAAAATGTGCCTGGAGGGCCGTCCCACTTCTCTACCCAGGGATCAGGACGGGGATCACTAACTGGTCCAGTCATGACGGGACTCAGCATCCTTTTGACGTGAGGCGCCTCCTTCCCAGAAGCGGCGGGTCGGAGGTAATGACTAAACCCTCGGCCGCAGGCCCGGAGGGTGCGGCGGACCCATGGGACCGGAAGGCGTGGGAGTGGCGTAAGCCGCTGGCCACGTCTGATCCACAGAGTCTAGGGGGCCGAAAGACGAGGCAGGCCCTCTAGGCTGCTGGGGAGACCGGAAAGGGGGCCTGGACCTTCCGGTCCCCCTGGGCCGCAGCCCCAGAGTATGGCTGACCTGGCGCGCACGCGGCACCACCTCAGCGCTGTGAGGCAGGATGGAGACACAGGGAGGGAAGCGGGGCCAGACGGCAAGAGCGGGCTCTAGACTACCGGGAAACTAGACCCTGACCTAGGCGTAACCGGGAGGCTAGCCCTCGGTCCTTGGCCGACCTGCGGCGCAGACAGCTCAGCCCAGCGCCGCTCGCGGCAGGGGCGGGGCCGCTGAGCTGGCCCGAGCGGATTTGCCCAGGCTCGGCCGGGGGGTGGGGTCTGCCCCCTCCCAGCGACGACTAGTCACGCCCCCGTATCCACCGCCCCTGGGCCCCGCAGGAAATAGGGGCGGGCCCCGGCCTACAGTGGCGGGAGGGGGAGCAGGGATGCAGCGGAGGGCCAAGTCCGGGAGGGCTTGGCTGCGGGGGAATGAAGCCTCCGCCTTCTCGGGTGGAAACCTTTAAATACAGGCTCGGGCCCGGGACTCGGGGTGCGGCGCTTGGCAGCCCGAGAGGGGTGTTCGGTGAGGGGAGATCAGACGGAGCAGGACGCGAGTGCTGAAGCTGCGGCTGCGCGGCCCAGAGCGAGGAGCTGTCCGAGCGGTCGGGGTTGGAGCGGTTACCGCTCTCTGTGCCTGGAAGTGGGTAAGCGCCTTTCCCGGGCTGGCTCCGCCACCCCGTGGGGATGCTCCCGGGTCCCGGCGGGATGTGGAAGGAGACGGGCGGGGTGTGCGCGCTTTTAGTCGCTCCCTGCGCTCGGTCCCAGGCTCCCAGTGTCACGACCCCCCGTCTCCTCTTTTGGGCTCTGGGCGGGACTAGTCTTTTGGGTCTGCTGCCCTGGAAGAGGGAGAGCTTGGGCTCAAGACTCGCGAGTCTTCCAACCGCTTCTCTTTCTGCTTTTTCCCACTTTCCGACTTAAATGAGATTTCCCTGGCGCCTCTGAAAGCCGAACGTCCACCAAAGGAAGTGGTCCTCTGGTCAGGGACCCCATTTTGGTCTCAGAATCATAGTCTTTTGTTTGTGTTTAGAATCTGCTCACGTGGAGGGCTGCTGATTTCCTCACGTCGCTCGTCTCTCTTCTTAAGAAACTAAAGAGAAAACGAACCAGAGAGCCCTTCTGAAGGCGAAATCCTAAGACATTGATTCTGTCGTGACATCTGTATGGACTGTCCTGGAATCCATTGTTGGCCGCCACACTGTATAATGGCTTTATTTCATATTAGGGAAGGCCTTTCTTGGGTGCTTCAGGAGATTGCGTTTGTGTGAGACCTTGAAAAATTATGCCTCTTTATATATAGGAAAATAATTGAGTAAGGTCGAGAATTCTGGTATATAGAAAAGAGGGATTCACTGGTAGGGAACTTTTCAGGGATATACAGAGGAGTAGCTGTTCATTGCCTGCCCTCAAAGACACAGTGAGTCTTTGAGTTTCTTCAAATCCCCTATGAAATGGACAACAGTAGTCTGGTCTGTTTCTTGGGGGATGCGGGGAGCGGGGGGTGGTTCTAGAAATGAAAGAGGTTACTGTCTGCTCTGATATGTGCTTGTTAGTGCCCAGCATCTAGTTTAAGGTAAGGGATAGACAACCCTGATTGAAAGGATCTCATTTCTTCTCCTATTGCTGTACTACTCCTTTCTTCAACATAAAATCTGTAACCAATAAGCATACTCCATCTTCTCTCTTGCTATTTCCACAGCTTTACATGATACCCTTTAGATATGAGGTTAACAGTCTTTCTCACTGATTAAATATTTTTCCCGGGGCAGGCATCTGTTAGTATTTAATTTTTGGAAATATCTAAGATGATATGTGAAGTTGATGTATCCATCTGTAACGTCCATTGCCTTAGATACTGGGTATACTGAAGAGGGGTGGAGGTGGAGGGATTATATTCAGTTTAGATTGTAATAGGAGCTTTGCTGTTTGTTAGCCGCATCTTTTAGGCTGAAATATTGATCTGAATTTGTAAAATTTTAGATGAAAAGTGGTTTTGGAATGGCCTGGTTTGCTGTGACTTTCCCAAAATACAGAGGTAAAAACTCATTTCAAACTGACTCATTCAGTAAGTAGACATTCTCATTTCCCTGACAGCACAGTAGAGGGTCAGAAGGTAAATAAAAGTAGAAATAGAAAATGGAATCAGAAGATATCCGTGTCAGGCAAAGTATATCACTAACACTGTATCAAGCTCTGTATTAAAGCTTATTGAAGATTTTGTTGAAACTTCCAAGTGGTAATTTATTTGGACTTGCACAGATTGTACATCTAGCTTCTTCAGTAATTTTCCCATTGTCATCTGCGAGCCATACTTCATACTTCATGTGAAAGAGCAACGCAGGGATACCCTAAAACACATGCAGTTCTATAATACAGACCCACTTGCCATCAATAGTTTACCCCAGCTGCCATCTGAAAGGCAAGCTGAATATGGTGTGGCAACCAAGGTAGATAAGTAGTAGCTCTGAGAAGACATGCTGAAGTTCTACCTAAAGAAGAAAGATTGATAGGATTGTGGACAGTCTGCAAAAATACTCTGATCGAGCATCTGAGATAAAGATGTTCAAATACCAGTCTTCATCTCAAAAAGATGGGCCCTTATTGAGTTACTCATTCAATTAATATTTATTGAGAGCCTACTGTTCTAGGTGCTGAGGTGAACAGCAGCAGAGAAGTGTTAGCCTGGGAGTGCCTTATAAAACTCTTGAGCCCAAGAGTTCATCATGGGCTCAACCCATGTTCTGGTTCAACCATGTTCTGGTTGAGACTGAGGGCATAGACTGCCCTTATAACCTCTTGGCTATGGATTAAGTGGTAACACCACAAGATCCTCTGGTCCAAAAATCCATTGAGATTTCACTTTTTAGGTATTCCAGATATACTGGTTTTGATTAGAGAGGCCACCTATCCAGTAAGGGGTTACTGTTAGTGGTAGTCCAGGTTCATGACAGTTCAGGACTTGATCTTCAGCCTTGCAGATCTGGAAGGTTGATTTTTTTTTTCCTCCCACAAGCCTAAGGGTTAATGAGGCTCTAGGTAACTTATGATGACTAAGCTCATAAGAGATTGAGGGATACTCTAGAATGGAAACTTGCTATTACAGTAGGGAAACTTTATTCCAGTGTCTGGAATACTTATGTCTCAAATCCAGGCCATCCCTTTCTAGTATTATCATTCCTGGCAATCTGAACTTGTAAGGCATAGTGGAATCAGAACAAAGAATTTGGGGGGAATATGCCATCCAAGCATTGGGAAAGCTTTTTTCTTGCCCCACCTCTCTGAAACCAGAACACTTCTTACTTCCAGATTCTGTGTCACTCTTTAGAAGTGCTGAAATAAACACTGTGTCATTCTTATTCATATTCTTTTTTTTTAATTAATTTATTTTTGGCTGCGTTGGGTCTTTGTTGCTATGCGTGGGCTTTCTCTAGTTGCGGCGAGCGGGGGCTACTCTTTCATTGCGGTGCATGGGCTTCTCATTGCGGTGTCGTCTCTTGTTGCAGAGCATGGGCTCTAGGCGCGTGGGCTTCAGTAGTTGTGGCACGGGGGCTCAGTAGTTGTGGCTCACAGGCTCTAGAGCGCAGGCTCAGTAGTTGTGGCGCATGGGCTTAGTTGCTCCGCGGCATGTGGGATCTTCCCGGACTAGGGCTCAAACCCGTGTCTTCTGCGTTGGCTGGCGGATTCTTAACCACTGCGCCACCAGGGAAGCCCATCATTCTTCTTCTTTTTTTTTTTTTTTAAAGATTTTTTCCATCATTCTTATTCTTTTTTTTTTTTACATTTTTATTGGAGTATAATTGCTTTACAGTGGTGTGTTAGTTTCTGCTTTATAACAAAGTGAATCAGTTATACATATACATGTGTTCCCATATCTCTTCCCTCTTGCGTCTCCCTCCCTCCCTCCCACCCTCCCTATCCCACCCCTCTAGGTGGTCACAAAGCACCAAGCTGATCTCCTTGTGCTATGTGGCTGCTTCCCACTAGCTATCTATTTTACGTTTGGTAGTGTATATATGTCCATGCCACTCTCTCGCTTTGTCACAGCTTACCCTTCCCCCTCCCCATATCCTCAAGTCCATTCTCTAGTAGGTCTGTGTCTTTATTCCCGTCTTACCCCTAGGTTCTTCATGACATTTTTTTTTTCTTAAATTCCATACATATGTATTAGCATACGGTATTTGTCTCTCTCTTTCTGACTTACTTCACACTGTATGACAGACTCTAGGTCCATCCACCTCATTACAAATAGCTCAATTTCGTTTCTTTTTATGGCTGAGTAATATTCCATTGTATATATGTGCCACATCTTCTTTATCCATTCATCCGATGATGGACACTTAGGTTGTTTCCATCTCTGGGCTCTTGTAAATAGAGCTGCAATGAACATTTTGGTACATGACTCTTTTTGAATTATGGTTTTCTCAGGGTATATGCCCAGTAGTGGGATTGCTGGGTCATATGGTAGTTCTATTTGTAGTTTTTTAAGGAACCTCCATACTGTTCTCCATAGTGGCTGTACCAATTCACATTCACACCAGCAGTGCAAGAGTGTTCCCTTTTCTCCACACTCTCTCAGCATTATTGTTTCTAGATTTTTTGATGATGGCCATTCTGACTGGTGTGAGATGATATCTCATTGTAGTTTTGATTTGCATTTCTCTAATGATTAAAGATGTTGAGCATTCTTTCATGTGTTTGTTGGCAGTCTGTATATCTTCTTTGGAGAAATGTCTATTTAGGTCTTCTGCCCATTTTTGGATTGGGTTGTTTGTTTTTTTGTTATTGAGCTGCATGAGCTGCTTATAAATTTTGGAGATTAATCCTTTGTCAGTTGCTTCATTTACAAATGTTTTCTCCCATTCTGAGGGTTGTCTTTTGGTCTTGTTTATGGTTTCCTTTGCTGTGCAAAAGCTTTGAAGTTTCATTAGGTCCCATTTGTTTATTTTTATTTCCGTTTCTCTAGGAGGTGGGTCAAAAAGGATCTTGCTGTGATTTATGTCATAGAGTGTTCTGCCTATGTTTTCCTTTAAGAGTCATCATTCTTATTCTTAATGCCCCTTTTCCAGGCTCCAAGCTGATCATTCCCTTTGCCCCCTCCCCCTTTTTTTTCTTCAGTGGAGTTTATTAGATTTTAGCTAATATATTAATGACTTGATTGTTATGGTTACTTTCAGCTGTGTTACCTTAAGTTATTAAATTATAGCCTCATGGATTTTTATGGTCATACTTTCCTGAAAGGGCCATTCAAGACCCACTTCCAATTCATTTCCACCCTGAGACAATTTTTACCTCTCACTACTTCTTAACACCCACGTTTTTGTGCAACTAGGCAGATATCACTTCTTTGGACTCATTTCTTTCTTTTTTTTAAAATTAATTTATTTTATTTTTGGCTGTGTTGGGTCTTCATTGCTCTATGTGGGCTTTTCTCTAGTTGCGGCGAGCGGGGGCTACTCTTTGTTGTGGTGCGCAGGCTTCACTAGTTGCGGCATATGGGCTCAGTAGTTGTGGCTCACGGGCTCTAGAGTGCAGGCTCAGTAGTTGTGGCGCACAGGCTTAGTTGCTCTGCGGCATGTGGGATCTTTCCACACCAGGGCTTGAACCCGTGTCCCCTGCACTGGCAGGCGGAATCTTAACCACTGCACCACCAGGGAAGCCCTGGACTCATTTCTGTATATAAGTCCTTATTTATTTCCTTCCTGTCATCTGGAATGCCCTCCCCACTTATGTTTCCTTTTAAATCCTACTCATTCTTTAGGTCAAGCTTAGATTTTACATTTGCCTTGATATAGATACTTTCTTATTTTGATTTTTGCCCCCTCTGGACTTTAACCCTCACTTTGTCATTTAATTGATTATACTGCCTTGTGTAATTTAACCATGTTACCTGGATGCAACTAACTCCATTTTATCTTTTAAGTCAGTTTAAAAGTCACCTTCTCAGAGAGTCCTTCTTTAACTACCCTCACTAAAATAGTCCTTTCCCCATATACAGTCTTTCTCTTTTAGCTACATGTTTATTTTCTTTTTGTGGAATTTACCACAACTGCCATTATTTGGTTTGTGTGCTTTCCTACTAGAATATAACTATGTAAAGGTAGGAGCTGTATCTGTCATGTTCACTATTGTATCTATAGTACATAGAACAATAGTGGCTGTTACATAGTGGGGTCTTTAATACACATTTTTCAATTGAATTATTTGCTGAATAAATTGTTAAGTACTTGAGTGTCAGGACCTATATTATTCTATGGCCAAATTCTCTGCTGTGCCCACACAGTAAATCCTTAAATTGGGAATATTAATTTTTCATGAATGAGAAGAAGGGAATAAGCCTGAAGCAAGTTGAAGCAATTTTTCTGAAACCAGATGCCAAGACTTTTCTGCTGTGGAGGTGGGGACAGCAGCAGTGAGTGCTGGAGACAGATCTTTGGTAAGCCTGCTCCAGGCCAGCTGTCCCTCCCACAGGTGGGAGCTTTTCAGAACATCCGGCTCAGTCTTAGCCACTTAGCAATCCCAGTGCAGTCTATCTCCCCATGCATTCTCCTCATGTATAGGGCACTTGAGGCCTGGAGAGTGTGAAGGGCAGAACTGAAAAGCAGAAGAAGGGTGAAGAAAGATATATGGTTGCTAAATGTAAATTTTTCTAGGCTCAGTGTTTTTGCTAAGGTGAATCTTGGAATACTGATAAAGAGGTTGCTTGTAGAAGCAAAGTAGAGGGTAGCAAAGTAGATGTGGATGGAGTAGGTGTGTGGCTTCTGAGTGTTTACCTTTTTATAGAGATTTAATGAAATTTTTTTTGGCCGCACGGCCTGGCTTGTGGGATCTTAGTTCCTTGACCAGGTATCGAACCTGGGCCCATGGCAGTGAAAGCACCGAGTCTTAACCACTGGACCGCCAGGGAATTCCCCAGATTTAATGTTTGAATCATATGAATTATTACCTATTCAAAATAAAAATACATTTAAAATATTTCTTTGTATGTATATTGCTAAGAATATTTCTTTCTTTTGGGGAATCATTAGATTCCAAATTCTGTTCATATTTACTGGTTTACTAAAATTCCGTTTCTTTTAGGTTATTAAAAAGTCATTAGAGGGGGGCTTCCCTGGTGGCGCAGTGGTTGAGAGTCCGCCTGCCGATGCAGGGGATGCGGGTTCGTGCCCCGTCCCGGGAAGATCCCACATGCCGTGGAGCGGCTGGGCCCGTGAGCCATGGCCGCTGAGCCTGCGTGTCCGGAGCCTGTGCTCCACAACGGGAGAGGCCACAACAGTGAGAGTCCCGCGTACCGCAGGGAATTCCCTGGTGGTCTAGTGATTAAGACTCCGCTATTCCACTGCCGGTGGGGGTGGGGTGGGGAGGTGGGGAGGTGGGGAGGTGGGGAGGTGGGGCTGGTTTTCGACTCCTGATCTCGATCCCTGGTCGTGGACCTAGGATCCCACAAGCCATGCGGCCAAAAAAAAAAGTCATTAGAGATCAGACTATGAGTTGATATCTGCTAATCATAACTACTAAAGATCAATTTATAAGCCAGATTACTTGCTTATTAACACAGACCAGGATTCTTGTTTGGGTTGTCAGCTCATTCTCTTCCAGTTGGGAAGTCTTACCCAGAGAACCAACCAAGATTAGAGTTGTTTGATTAATACAGATTCAGACCAAAGGGAATTGGATCGTCTTAATTATGTGCTTTGTGTATCTTTTCTCATAATAGGGATATACTTGCCAGGCATTGTAATTAGATCAGCCTTCCAGAGTACCTTCTCTGATCCATGCAGGAATATACTAACAAATGCTTAAATTCTCTAGGACAAAAGTTCTAAGAATCTTATCAGTTTGATCGTTCTCATTACTGAGTAAACTGAAATTCTTACATATAACTCAGTCCCTTGTCATTTTGATTCTAGTGAATCAATTCACTGGTTTTTGAAAAACCCATCAAAATCTGTGTAACAGCTTTGCTAACTACAGAAATCACTTTCTTTTAACCATCTCCTGGTTTCTGATTAAAGTTGAAATAGAGTTTAAGATCATCGTCCAGTACCTAAAAATGAATTGCTGAAACCAAATTGTGTAGGGAATATAATCTCAGAGGCCAATTCTGGACTTAGGAGCTAATCTTAATATCTGTCATTTTAGTCTAAACCTGTTGTAAAGCTGACCTTTGTACACCAGCATTTAGTTAAGCAAGAATTGCACTGGTGTGTTCACCCTTGAATTTTCCCTCAGCAATCAAAGTTACTCTAGAGTGTTAGAAGATTAAGTAAGGTTTTATTTTGCGTCTTGACTTTCTATATTAGTTCATTATAATCTTTGTGACACTTCTTTAGTAATATCAGTTACTATAATTTTTTCCATATTTCATGCTGGTACAGCTGAGAACAGGCTAGGTCATCCAATTGGAACATTATTTTTTTATTATCATTGTCTTCATAATTCTTAATGAGTGTGAATGTAGGAAATCTTTCCAGTATCTGTCACCTTGACAGTTTTTATAAAGGGTGATGAATGTGCAGTGTGATTTCTTTAAATTTTCTGTTCTCAATAGTTGGACGGTCTTACTCTTTCCCTTCTAGTACAATCATGTTTGAAATTAAGAAGATCTGCTGCATCGGTGCAGGCTATGTTGGAGGACCCACATGTAGTGTCATTGCTCATATGTGCCCTGAAATCAGGGTAACGGTTGTTGATGTCAATGAATCAAGAATCAATGCATGGAACTCTCCTACAC
The DNA here is from genome assembly GCF_963924675.1 of Phocoena phocoena. NCBI lineage: Eukaryota > Metazoa > Chordata > Mammalia > Artiodactyla > Phocoenidae > Phocoena > Phocoena phocoena. The sequence goes on from NC_089223.1 coordinate 75,141,488, forward strand.
TTCCTATTTATGAGGTAAACCAATGCTTTGTTCTTATGCTCTTTGTTTTCTTACTCTTTTTGCTAAGTAATTTACTTTTAATATAAAATTCTATGACTTCAGCTGATAAGAAATTAAATGAAAAAACATAAATACACAATGTTATGGACATTACAATTATAATTATGTCAAATATGCCCAGAGAAAATGCCTAGAAAAAAGTATATTGAATATTAATAGTGGTTATATTAGTGAAGTGAGATTATGGGTAATTTTCTTATCTTCTCTATTTTCTAATTTTGTTTGTTAGTATGGTTACCATATGGTAATAGTACAATTAAAAAGTGACATCTGGGGCTTCCCTGGTGGCGGAGTGGTCGAGAGTCTGCCTGCCGATGCAGGGGACACGGGTTTGTGCCCCGGTCCGGGAAGATCCCATGTGCCGCGGAGCAGCTGGTCCCGTGAGCCATGGCCGCTGAGCCTGCGCGTCTGGAGCCTGTGCTCCGCAATGGAGAGGCCACAGCAGTGAGAGGCCCACGTACCGCAAAAAAAAAAAAAAAAAAAAAAAAAAGTGACATCTGTAAAAATTAAAAAACTGTGGATGTTTATAATATTAATTCATGTAAGTATTATATTTTGGGGTGATTGTATTTATATCAGGTAAACCTTGGATGAATAAATGGTGTCTTTCATATTCAGTGTTTAGTATCACAAATTTGTTTGAATTGGAATTTCAAAATTTCTGTGAATTTAGAGAACTCATAGTTAGGAAAATATGCCTCTATTTTATTAAGCAGGGTTCCATTTTTAAAAATTTTCACTGTAAAATGAGTTCATGATATTATGCTTTTGACATACAGAGAAGCACTTGAAAATTTGAGGGTAACATTTTCTCTCTAACATTAATATAGTCTTTTCTCTTTTTTTTCTGAAAAGTCTTATTATTTATAACACTCTTATCAACCATAGTTTTTAAGTGATCTTTAGAAGGGGAAGTCTCTGTAAGATAAATCTGCCTGCTATTTATAGACCTATGAATAGAAATCCATGAAAAAGTACCCATAGATTAGTAGCCACTTATCATAGATTAACCAATATCTGAATCAGGTTTAGAATTAAAAAAAAAAAAAGCCCTGTGTGTGTGTGTGGTAGCTTGTTTGTGCTTTACCCTTTCTTCCTCTACCAGATTAACTTCCCATAATAGTTATTTAAATACCTCAGTGTTATAGCATTTCTTTTCCTGTTATATAAACATAACATTACTACTATATTAGGTCTTGAGGAGTTTTTAAAAACATTTTAAAAAACATTTTGGAAAGATAACTTGATTAAGAGCTTTATAATTCTGATATCCATAAAAGGGCTGCAAGTCATCTGAAACCTTGTGAGCCGTTATTTATATCCAGTCATTCAGTAATTAATTATGTCAGCAGTATACTCTGCTTTTCAAACACAAAATGTACCAGAATGGCTAAAATTATCACTACTGCTAATACCAAGTGCTGACAAGGATTTAGGGCAACTGGAATTTTATACACTGCTGGTCAGAGCATAAATTGGTGTAGCCATTTTGCAAAACTGTGCAGCAGTATTTACTAAAGCTGAAAATATGCATATCTGACCCAGAAATTCCATCTGTAGGTGTATATCCAACAGAAAGGCATACATTTATGTGTCAAAAGATACGTATTAACAGTGCAATTCATAATAACCCCAGATGGGAAACAACCTAGATGTTAATTAGCAATAGAATGGATACATAAATTGTAGTATAATCCTGCAGTAAAATACTATACTGTATTTAAAATCCATGGAACTACTCCTGCATGCAAGCATATGTTTAAATTCTCACAAAAGTAATGTGTTGTCAGACACAAAGTAGTCCATGCTATATAATCCCATTTGTATAAAGTTCAAATATAGGCAAACTAATTTCTGGTGATAGTATTCATCATGATGGTAGTTTGAGGGGTTGTAGAGACTAGGAGAGGGCATACTGCAGGCTCTGATTTACTGTTTAAGGTTTTTGGGGGTTTTTTTGGCCATGCTGTGTAGCTTGTGGGATCTCAGTTCCCCAGCCAGGGATTGAATCCAGGCCTTGGCAGTGAAAGCCCAGAATTTTAACCACTAGCCAGCAGGGAACTCCCTGTTAATGTTCTTTTAATTCTTGTATGGATAATGGTTACACAAGTGTGTTCACGTGTGAAAATTGAGCTATACACTTTTCTATACTAAAATATATGCACTTTTCTGTATTTTTGTTTTACTTCAATAAAAATTTTACATAAAAACAAAATAAAAAGGTTATCTTGAGCTAGAAAAAAGTATAAACTATAATATATTGGATTTAGATGTTTTTCTTGGAGAAAACAAAAAAATTAGTTGGCCAGGCACATTCCCTGGCCAGATTCTTATTATTAGTACTATTTCTATTATTTGAAATCTGAAACTCTTTTTCCTAAGACTTCAGTGCTTTAAATTAAAAATAGTGTGTTTGGACTTCCCTGGTGGCACAGTGGTTGAGGATCTGCCTGCCACTGCAGGGGACATGGGTTCGAGTCCTGATCCAGGAAGATCCCACATGCCTGCGGAGCAACTAAGCCCGTGTGCCACACTACTGAGCCTGCGAGCCACAACTACTGAAGCCCTAATGCCACAACTACTGAGCCCATGTGCCACAACTACTGAAGCCCATGAGCCTAGAGCCCATGCTCTGCAACAAGAGAAGCCACCACAATAAGAAGCCCGCGCACTGCAGCGAAGAGTAGCCCCCGCTCAAGGCAATTAGAGAAAGCCTGCACGCAGCAACAAAGACCCAACGTAGCCATAAATAAATAAATAAATGGGAAAAAAATAAAAATAGTGTGTTCTACAGATATAGAAAACAAACCTGTGGCTACTAAAGGGGAGAGGGAAGGGAGGAGGGACAAATTAGGGGTAAGGGGTTAACAGGTACAAACTACTGTATATAAAATAGATAAGCAACAAGGATATACTGTATAGCACAGGGAATTTTACCCATCATCTTGTAATAACCTATAATGGAGTACAGTCTGCAAAAATACTGAGTCACTATGCTATAGACCTGAAACTAACACAATGTTGTAAATCAACTATACTTCAATAAAAATAAATAAAAACCAAAAAACCCCAAATAAAAACAGCAGTAAGCCACAAAAGAAGTGAGATGATCTGAATTTGCCATGTTATACTCTTGTTACTTTTTTATTTTTTTTATATTTTTGCGGTACGCGGGCCTCTCACTGTTGTGGAGCACAGGCTCCGGACGCGCAGGCTCAGCGGCCATGGCTCACGGGCCCAGCCGCTCCACGGCATGTGGGATCTTCCCGGACCGGGGCACGAACCTGCATCCCCTGCATCGGCAGGCGGACTCTCAACCACTGCGCCACCAGGGAAGCCCTCTTGTTACTTTTTTAAAAATTAAAAGTTAAATTCCTCCAAAAAAGAAAATAGTGTGTTCTACATTGATATTGAATCCAGTTGGGATATATAGTTATATTAAAAGAGCTAAGATCTAAGATGATTTTTTTTCCACATCTTACTTGTTTTTCTCAATAACCTAGCTTTTATAAACAAAGAAACAAAAGTATTTCTTGTTGTTTCACAGTTTTATTTCATGAATAAATTTTTTTTTCTTTAAATCTCTTTTTTTTTTTTTTTTTTTGCGGTACGCGGGCCTCCCACTGTTGTGACCTCTCCGGTTAAGGAGCACAGGCTCCGGACTTGCAGGCTCAGCGGCCATGGCTCACGGGCCCAGCCGCTCCACAGCATGTGGGATCTTCCCAGCCCGGGGCACGAACCCGTGTCCCCTGCATCGGCAGGCAAACTCTCAACCACTGCGCCACCAGGGAAGCCCCTTTAAATCTCTTTAAATAGAATATAAAAGATTTCAAAGTCTAGCTAGCACTGTGCTCATTAGAAGCAACTTCTGAGTTCTCAGAACTCTAATGTCCCATAATTGTATTGGCTTCATTTAATGATTGTAATTATTTGGTCTGTTGGCTTTATTTAATGATTGTAATTATTTGGTCTTTAAAGTCTTATTTTTATCTCATTTTTAATCTGTCTACTCCACAAAATTAGATGATGACAACGGAAGCAGCTATTTTAGTTCTGCACTATTTAGTTGTAGCCTGCAAAGGAAATGGAATCTTTTAAAAAAAAACAACCCAGCTCACTTTGGAGGTTAAAAACATGGCACTGCTACTTTAAAATTCTAGAAGGAATCTTTTTAACAAGTAGAATGATTTTCCTCTTAGCAAGTAAATGACTTTAGGCTTATAATTTTCATGTGTCTTTCTTACACATCAGTTGTTAAAAGACACCTGCTTAAGAAATTTATAAGAAATTTATAAGAAATTTATAAGAAATTTATAAGAAATTTATAAATCAGAAGAAAATAAATGATTTCTGTAGCATGTATTTAAAAAGACAAAACAAAACAAAACCGAATTATCCATTTTCAAAGATTTGTTAGGCCTTTGTTCCATTTTTTGTTTATTTTATGTTGTAAAACTAACTATTCCTGCACATTTCCTTGGCCATATAGGAGATGTAAAATGTTATGTGAAATGTCAAACAGGAAGAACTATAAAAGAAGAAAAACAAAGGGCAGGTTTAACCAGAATTCATGCTGCTTTCTGAATTCCTTTATTGAGTAGCTTATAGATATTGTTACTACTTGTGATTTTATATTGATCTACCTTGGACAAGGCAAAGAAATATTTTAATTTCCAGAGAAACCTTAGATACCTTTGCAGTCAACCTCCTCCTTAAATTTGTATTCTATTATGCATTAAAAAACACACAAACAAGGGACTTCCCTGGTGGCGCAGTGGTTAAGAATCCGCCTGCCAATGCAGGGGACACGGGTTCGAGCCCTGGTCCGGGAAGATCCCACATGCTGGGGAGCAACTAAGCCCATGCACCACAACTACTGAGCCTGTGGAGCCCGTGAGCCACAACTACTGAAGGCCGCGTGCCACAACTGCTGAAGGCCGTGTGCCACAACTACTAAAGCCCATGCACCTATAGTCCATGCTCCGCAACAAGAGAAGCCACTGCAGTGAGAAGCCCGCGCACCGCAACAAAGAGTAGCCCCCGCTCGCTGTAACTAGAGAAAGCCAGCAAGCAGCAATGAAGATCCAATGCAGCCAAATAAATACATACATACATAAAATTAAAAAAAAAATACACAACCAAGCAGATATTTGTTTTCAATGATATTATAAAAATCTATGGCATTGATTTTTCATTGTAAATACCAATTTTTCATATCAGAGAGTCTCTTTTGGTGACTAATGTTTAACTCCTGGTTACTGATAAAGAAAAGATAACTAATATGTAATTATAATATTTAATGAACTTTTGAGTACACACCCTCCTTGATAGTTGTTCCACCCTCACTCCATTCAGTCCGAAACTCACTAGACTAATTGGAGAAATTGTTTTTTTGGCCTTACCCCGCGGCTTCTGGTATATGACCAAGGAATTCCCAAGATAAATATTTAGAAGGAAAAATGATCAGACTTGATTGTTGATTCAAGAAGGATGAAGTAGAGGAAGGAATCTAGAATGTATTCAAGAATTCAAGGCTGGGGAATTCCCTGGCAGTCCAGTGGTTAGGACTTAGCACCTTCACTGCCATGGCCTGGGTTCAGACCCTGGTCAGGGAACTAAGATCCCACAAGCCGTGCAGCATGGCCAAAAAAAAAGAAATTCAGGGCTGAAGACATAAACTTAAGATTATTCAGGAAGTTAAAAAAATAAATTTTGCAGGCAGTAGTTAAAATCAGAGTAGTTGAGCTCTCCCAAGAAGAGCCTGTAGAGAGAACAGAGCGTGGGGTCAAAATGCTAATGTTTGATGAGGGGTGGAGGAAGAAATGCCTTAGAGAAGCACTGAAGAGTAGTTCAGAGAAGGTGAACCAAAAACCAGAAGAGTTTTAGTAGTGCAAGCTCCATAAAGATGTATATGTTTTGATTATGAGTGATGAACACAGTGACCAGTACTTAGTAAGTGCTCAACAAATATCAATATTTGCTGAATGAATGAGTAAGCTGTCAATTCTGCCAAACACAGGAGAAATAAGAACAGAGACATACTCATGAAATTCGGTATTATGGGGGCCATTGTTAACTTTTACAAGAACAATTACAAAAGGTAGGAGATTGAAGTGAAAGAGTGTAGGAAATGAGTAAGACTCTTCTTTTAAAAGGTTTAATTAGAAGGAAATAAAGGGGGTGGTCACCGGAGAGGGACACAGGGTAAAAGCAGCGATTTTTTTTTTAAATTTATTTTTGGTTGTGTTGGGTCTTCGTTGCAGTGCGCCGGCTTCTCATTGTGGTGGCTTCTCTTGTTGTGGAGCACAGGCTCTAGGTGCACAGGCTCAGTAGTTGTGGCTCGTGGCTCTAGAGCGCAGGCTCAGTAGTTGTGGCACATGGACATAGTTGCTCCATGGCATGTGGGATCTTCCCGGACCAGGGCTCGAACCCGTGTCCCCTGCATTGGGAGGTGGATTCTTAACCACTGTGCCACCAGAGAAGTGCAAAAGCAGCGATTTTTAAACATATTTTTTCCTGTGGTTGATAAAGAATCAAGCATGTTAATAAACTAAGGTAGACAAATCACATAGAGAAGGAAAGGTCAAAAGTATGAGAAGAAAGGGGCTAATTGATGGAATAAAGTCTAGAAAAATAGCAAAGATGATGGGATCAAAAACACCAGAAGAGGAATTGGTCTTGAAAGCCTCTTTCTCAGACTGGAGGGAAGTAAACAAGGGTGGATGAAGATACTGTCTTTTTGGTGGGAACAGGAAATAAAAGTGACTGAAACGTTGGTCATCTCAGTTGAAGGTGGGATGCCAGCTACTCTGAAGAAGATGTAGTGGAGGTTGGAGCAGTAATCTCAGAATGAGAGGACAAGTAAAAAAGTTACCAGGCTACATTGAAAAAACCCAGCTAAATGTACTTAGGGTCCATGAATTTATGTGTTCATTGTGGTTCTTTCTAGTCTTATAGGCTTATATTTTATGGGTCAAAACTATGTTAATAAAAAAGTAGTCATTTTTACCACCTGAGAAGTAAATAGTAATGACTATCAGATGAAATATGGTAATAAGATATTCAAGTTTTTTCTCAGGCAACAGCATAATAGAAACTCTCAATATTTAACAATGAAGGGAATTCCCTGGTGGTCCACCGGTTAGGACTCCACACTTTCACTGCCAAGGGCACGGGTTCAATCCCTGGTTGGGGAACTAAGGTCCTACAATCTGCACAGTGTGGCCAAAAATACCCAAACAAACAAAAAAAACCAATGGAAACATTCTGTTTTGTGTTGCCATATTTATTGAATAGTCATTGCTTTTTTGTTAACTTTATTCATTAAAAAAACAATGTAATAACTACTTCTAAAAAGCCAAAATGGATAATTTGCTTTGCTTTTTCTGAGTAAAATGAAAGCTAATTTTATCCTGTGAAAGGATTTTTCTTCCATAAAATGTGCCATATAAATTCTAAATACTAGTTATGAAAATTACATAATGAATCTAATAAGAGGTAGAACCTATATTATCAACTGCTTCTGCATCCAGTTTGGATATCTACAAATATCCCATTGATTTTAACGGAATAATGTAGTTGTTCATTTTGAGGTCTTATTAAGACTTAGTATAAATTCTGCGTTGCTCTGATTTTAGGTTACTTTAATTAAATGTTAGGAGATTATATAGGATTGAATTAAATCTTCTCTGTAAAATTCCAACTCCATAACCTTTTACTCTTATTTTCTAGAACCTAGTCAAAATAACTAAGGAACCAGTTGCCATAATTAGTGACACTATATTCATGGTGCAGTGGTTCATATATTTTGCCGGTCCTGTTATACATTTTAGCCAAACTAATAGAAATTTTGAATTTACATTTTACACTTTCTCTGATTGCTTATGTTAAAAGTCCACAGAACCATGAAGAAAAGTGGATTACCTCTGGATATAATTCTAGACCTATGCCCCAGAATTGACTTTTTACTTTGCTATATAGTTTTCTATACATCCATAATATTTTGGATATTATTTGAACCTTCTCTCCCAGGAGAGAAGGTCTGTTTTGCTTTGGTTTTTAAGAATTCTTAAACATGTCCTTCCCCTCCATGGTTTATTTGAATCAGAATCCAAGTAAGAGCCATATATTGCAATAGATTTGTATCACTTGTGTCTTTTAAGATCACTATATACATATATAATATATATATATATATATATATTTTTTTTTTTTTTGCCTCACTGCACAACATGTGGGGTCTTAGTTCCCCAACCAGGGATCAAACCTGTGCCCCCTGCAGTGGAAGCACAGAGTCATAACCACTGGACCTCCAGGGAATTCCCTAAGACCACAGTTTTTTTAAAAAATTTATTTATTTGGTCGTGTCGGGTCTTAGTTGCAGCACGTGGGCTCCATAGTTGTGGCTCCAGGGCTCCTTAGTTGTGTCTCACTGACGCCTTAGTTGCGGCATGCAAACTTTTAGTTGCAGCATGCATGTGGGATCTAGTTCCCTGACCAGGGATTGAATCCAGGCCCCCTGCATTGACAGCGTGGAGTCTTATCCACTGTGCCACCAGGGAAGTCCCAAGACCACAGTATTTTAATCTCTCTCTGTTTTTCTCTTCAGTTTGTTTATTGAAGAAACCAGGTTGTTTATCCTGTAGATAAACAGATTTTGCTGATTGGACTGGTCTGGTCAGATTTAGACCTGATTTTTTTGGGGGGTGGAGGCAAGAATACTTGTTAGGTGGTGTTGTACAGCTCAAAATTCTTAATTATATCTCCTGTTAAATTGTATGGGAAAAGTAACAAATTTTTTAATAGAAGTGTTTCTTATAATGGGACTTAGAAAAAATATATATTTATGTGTAGAGTAAAGACTGTTTCACAACCACTCTGAATGGCCTGTATTCTATGGCCTGAATTCTTGGGAGTAAAAACCTGTATTCTAGTGACAAAGCAAAATCAAATGTTTGCTTGAAACCACAAAGACTTTTGACTTTTCTGATGATTGTGTTGATACTTGGAGTTGTTAACTCTTATGAAGAAGTCCAGAACATGGTAAAGAATGACATGCATTAAATTAATCTGCTGCTTTAATTGTGGCAAGTTCAGGTTTGCTTTATTTGTTACATAATGTACACCTGATGGCCTTCGGTACCAGTATAATCTTTGATTTTTCTACAGAGGTGTTATTTGAGAGCAAATCTAGACCTTTAAATTACACATGACCTTCCCCTTAATGAATGTAAGTCATATGGGTTATCTCATATGACTGGTAAAATGTATGTACAACTTCTTTTCTTTTTAGCCAGGACTAAAAGAAGTGGTAGAATCCTGTCGAGGAAAAAATCTATTTTTTTCTACCAATATTGATGATGCCATTAAAGAAGCTGATCTTGTATTTATTTCTGTAAGTATTTTCCTTTGCTGTGTGAGTTTTTATGTATTCTTGTCTATATAGAAGTTTCATTGTATTTTAATAGTAAAGCCATTGGTATTAAGCCACAGCATTACTTAGTATAGAGTTGTCCAATTGAATTTTGATTATCACTAACTTTATCTAACACTTCACCAAACTATAATCATCTGATCATTTCAGATCATTGAACAAATAAGTTCAGAGAAAGTTTCTAATATGAGATCTAGAATTAGGAAGTGCTGGTAACATGTGAGCATGTATGAGCACATATGGTGATAGTATATGTGTTTCATCATTTCTTGTTTCCACTGCGTGGTGGAAGTGAGATAAAAAGAATCAGGTAAAGTTTGCTGCAAACTTACAGGCATCTCCGATTTAGATGAGTTTATGTTCCAAAAGTCATTTTAAATTAATTATTTAGAACTTGGCATATGTTTGTTAGGTTATTAGGCTAGTCCACAGACACCTTCATCTCATAATAGGGCTTAACTGTTTTACCTTTGTAATGAAACAAGTAGAATGAATGCTTGGGAATACCCTCTGATAATTCAATATTTGAACCAAGGTAACTTTTTTCTTGCCGTCCTGGTAACCATCTACTCAAATATTCTGTGTGTGATGGTATAGTTATCACCAATTGGTGGCTGAGCTAAGGTGTTATATGACCCAAGACCTGTACAGCCTTAAGGAATAAAGGGAAAGCCGGTGGTGTGAGCTTTGACTGGGTTCCATGAGATAAACACCACGGGGTCCATAGAGCAGAGATGATGTTGAATTGATTGTGTGTTGAGACAAAAGCAGTACTGTGAAGAAATAGGAACTCCAGAAGAAAGTAGTAATGAAACCCTTGGTAAAACTGTGTTATGAATTCAGTCTCTCTTTTTAAAAATTACTTCAGAGAAAATTGGTGCCACTTCTATGACTCATCTACCCAATCTTCTACTTAAGCTTGCAGGAGGTTAGGGTAGAGGCATAGAAAAGGAGAAATTATTTTGGAGTAGCTAGATGCTTGGAGAAAATCAAGAAGTTACCTTAATCCAACATTTGGATAACCATAGCCTGGAATAGGAATAGGGGACTTTTCTATACGAAAAAAAATTTTTTTAAGTATCTATTCTTAAGGCAATAGAGTTCACCTTAGTGTGGTCCGGCACAGATAGCTGATTTTACGCTTGCTTCTCTGCCGATCTAGCCTGAGCTGCCTTAAATCTTTCCAAGCTATTACTTTGTGTGCCTGTTAGGGTAATTTATTGTAGTATAACTCCTACCTAGTTCCCATTATTCTCTGCATCAGTTTTTTTGTTTTTTTTTTTTTAATGTGCTTGTTGTGTACTTTTCATTGTGGAAAACACCACACATACAAAAAATGAAACCAACAATATAGTGAACCCCATTGTCAACAGTTTTCATGGCTGATCTTGATTTATTTACTACTTCTCTCCCTTTCCTCCCACCCCAGATTACCCAAATTTTTTTTAGGCAAATTCCAGGTAGAAATAGTTTTATACCATTGAATCAGTTTTCAACCATTATCTTCATTCAGAGCTCCTTTCCCAGGGAAGCCATTTGATCATCCCCATCTCTCGCATGTTTCACATTATCCCATTAACCATTTTTGCCCTTCTGTGTTCCACTGCACCCTTACTTCCACGTCTAGGTCTTTTCCTAAGTTGTTCCATGCGTATAAACCACTTTTTCCTCCTGCTTTTTACACCTCAACCCAATCTTCACGTTTTGAATTATTTTGGCTTGATTACTTTATTTAGTCTCCCATTAAGTTATAAGCTTGTCAAGAGAAGACAGTTGGTGCTACTTACTGGTTCAAAAATTATTCCTACATAGAATTTTAGACTTTTCAGAGTACTTTCATTTTTACGAGAGTGTTATAAAACTTGTGTGTTAGATTTTAGAGAGTGTGTTATTCTCATTTTCCAATGAGGTCATTGAGACAAAGGCAGCCACACTTCTCCAAGTTTACATGATACAGCTAAGCCAAAACTAAATGCCTAGACTCTGGACTCATGATTTATTTTTCTTTCTATACGATAGTCTTTGTCCACATAGTATTTTGTATCCTGAAGGCGCTAGATAATTTCTAGCTCTAATGAGCCAAGAAAGCATTTGTGAATGATACTGCAGACATTTTTAAAAACCTATTGATATAGGCCTATAAAAAAGGAGAATAAAAAGGAATTTAAAGTTTAGTTTTAAAGACCAGGATAATATATTACATACCATCAAGAGAGGAAGAAAGAGAAAACTTACATTTCATTTCAGACTGTGAACTCCTTTTGGAGTCTCTTTCATCTTTATATCTGCAGGCTTAGCTTGGAACCTGCCTGCCCTGATTCTGACACATATATAGTAGCTTCTCAACAGAAATGTACTGAATGAGTTCTCATAAAATATTATTTCCATGGAACTAATAGAGGGTGAAACCAGGGCTCCTGATGATGTTAACTTCCCAGTTGACTAGTCAGTTGATGGTCCAGGGCATATCTTGAAATCAGTGAATATCTCATACTCTGTTCTTAATCCTGTATACTTTAATCAGGTGAACACTCCAACCAAGACCTACGGAATGGGGAAAGGCCGCGCAGCAGATCTGAAGTACATTGAAGCTTGTGCTAGACGCATTGTGCAAAACTCATACGGGTACAAAATTGTGACTGAGAAAAGCACAGTGCCAGTGCGGGCAGCAGAGAGTATTCGTCGAATATTTGATGCAAACACAAAACCTAACTTGAATTTACAGGTATAAAAAAAGGAAGCACTAGAATCTGGCTCTTCTTATGTAGATATTGATGCTTTAAAGTTGTCCATAATTAATTCTAGCTTAAAACTTTCCTTTGCGTTGGGAGTCTAGGTGCTGTCCAACCCTGAGTTCTTGGCAGAAGGAACGGCCATCAAGGACCTGAAGAACCCAGACAGAGTACTGATCGGAGGGGATGAAACCCCAGAGGGTCAGAGAGCTGTGCAGGCACTGTGTGCTGTGTATGAGCACTGGGTTCCCAGAGAAAAGATCCTCACCACTAATACTTGGTCTTCAGAACTTTCCAAACTGGTTGGTACACAGCACTCAACTCTCTATTAAATTTAAAGCCAAGGACTTATTTCTGTTAACCCTGATTACACAGGTACTTTCTTAATATTAATAAAAAGATATGCTTTTGAAGATAATATTCTTGTATATTATGAAATAATATTCACAAGGGGATCAAATATTTGGGTATAAAATATTCTGGAATATGTAAAAGAAAATAGTAATTACTATTAATGTAATTAATTAAAATAGTAATTAAAAAAATCACTCTTTCCCTTCTTTTACCCTTTCTTCATCATCTTTCTTCTCTAATTTAAAACATTTTCCCTTACCAACCCACCCATTGCCTCCGAAAATTGAGCCCATCAGTAACTTTTATATCTCCCTCAGTAATTTGGATCAACTCAATGAAATATAATACAGATATATAAAATTTTTATTTTAGCTCATCGTATTCTTTTTTTTTCTTTTAAGGCAGCAAATGCTTTTCTAGCACAGAGAATCAGTAGCATTAACTCTATAAGTGCCCTCTGTGAAGCAACAGGAGCTGATATAGAAGAGGTGGCAACAGCCATTGGAATGGACCAGAGAATTGGAAATAAGTTTCTGAAAGCCAGTGTTGGTAAGTTGAAATTTTTCTGTACATAAAGTAGGTTCATTTAGCTAGGTCTCTAACTTTAAGGAAGCCTTTGCTTAACTTAAATGCCCTTAAAATAATGATTCCATTATACATGTAGGCTTCAGCCTATTAGGAACTTTCTAAGTGAGGCAACTGTTACCTATATTGTTTAATAATTACTGACTGATTGGTAGATAAACATAGTTCAATGTTTTAGGAGGAATATATTAGTATTTTGTTAGAACATTTAGGTAGAATAAGTTTGGGAGACCACATAGGAAATCATGTAACACCTTACTGAAGCAAATAGGAAAAAATTCCTTATCATTTGCTTTTCCTGCTAATACAACTATGGAAATGTGACCTTGGTGAACTACAGTCAATCCTCATTATTTGTGGATTCCATATTTGTGAATTAGCCTACTTGATAAAATGTATTTGTAACCCAGCATCAATACTCATGTGGTGATTTGCAGACATGAACAGAGCAGCAAAAAATTTGAGTCACCCAACACATATATTCCCAGCTGAAGTTGAATAAGGCAATACTCATACCTTCTTGTTTTAGCTCTCATACTGCAGATATGTGCTCTTTTTGTGGTCTATTTAGTGCTGCATTTTTGTGCTTTTTTTCCTGTGATTTCACTGTTTAAAATGGCCCCCAAGCATATTGCTGAAGTTTTGTCTAGTGTTCCAAAGCGTCAACAAGCTAGGATGTGCCTTACACATGTGGTTTGATAAGCTTCATTCATTCAGGCATGAGTTATAGTGCTATTGGCTGTGAGTTCAATGTTAATGAATCAACAATATTTTTAAATAAGGTGTCTTTAAACAGAAATACACATAAAACAAGATTATGTTGATCAGTTGGCAAAAATGTGACCAGAAGCTCACAGGAACCTAATGCTGTATTTCACCTAGGAGCGGTGCTTCAGTATTTGCTAATTCAGCGTTTGTGGCAAATCTGTAGAACATAATTACTGAGTTTAACAAGAACTGACAATGTTTCTTTTGCATATAAGTTAATAAGATTGATGTAAAGGTAAATAGAGTCTTTTACAGATTGGGCCATAGACAGCCTTTCCTGTATTTCTGGGGCTTTATGACATTTCTCAGTACTGATTTCCCTGGCCTTTTGTATCTTTTTGATAGTTTCTCCTAGTGGCCATTTAATAAAAATAGCTCCTATTTACTGAAGGCGTATTATGCACCAAGTTCTGAACTTTATATATCTTAATTATTAATCCTTATAACTGGGACTTCCCTGGTGGCGCAGTGGTTAAGAATCCACCTGCCTTTGTTATACAGCAGAAACTAACACAACATTGTAAAGCAATTATACTCCAATAAAGATGTTTAAAAAAAAAAAAAAAGAATCTGCCTGCCAGTGCAGGGGACATAAGTTTGATCCCTGGTCTGGGAAGACCCCACATGCCATGGAGCAGCTAAGCCTGTGAGCCACAACTACTGAAGCCTACACACCCTAGTGCCTGCGCTGCAGGACTACTGAGCCTGTGCCCTCTAGGGCCTGCATGCCGCAACTGCTGAGCCCGCATGCTGCAACTACTGAAGCCCGTGCGCCTAGAGCCTGTGCTCAGCGACAAGAGAAGCCACTGCAATAAGAAGCCCGCGCACCGCAACGAAGAGTGGCCCCTGCTTGCTGCAACTAGGGAAAGCCCACGCGCAGCAACGAAGACCCAACACAGCCAAAAAAAAAAAAAAAAAAAAAAAATCCTTATAACCTTTTACATAGGTGTTGGTATTTCTAGAGATGATTAAGGATTGGGGGAATTTTTGTAACTTGCTCAAAGTCATAAAACTAATGAGTGGCTAGATGTTTCTGACTCCAAAGCCCACGCCAACCCTCATTGTATACTGCATTGCAGTAGAACAGGGGTGGGCAAACTACAGCCCCCAGGCCAAACTGTGGCCCACAGCTTGTCTTTGTAAATAAGTTTTATTGGAAAATAACTATGCCCATTTGATTACATATTGTCTATGACTGCTTTTAAGCTACAAAGGCAGAGTTGAATAGTTGTGCCAGAGACTGTATGGCCCATAAGTGCTAAAATATTTTTTACCTGGCCTGTAAAAGTTTGCCAGCTCTATGTTAGAGATGCAGGACAGTGATACCAGCTGAATGAAGGGAAAAGATAGAAAATATAGCCACGGGCTTCCCTGGTGGCGCAGTGGTTGGGAGTCCGCCTGCCGATGCAGGGGACCCGGGTTCGTGCCCCGGTCCGGGAGGATCCCGCGTGCCGCGGAGCGGCTGGGCCCGTGAGCCATGGCCGCTGGGCCTGCGCGTCCGGAGCCGGCGCTCCGCAGCGGGAGAGGCCGCGGCGGTGAGAGGCCCGCGTACCGCAAAAAAAAAAAAAAAAGAAAATATAGCCACAATAAAACTTAAGCTAGAAAGTGATTTATAATTATTTAAGATTATTTATAATTATTAGGAAATTATTTATAGAGTTGATTAGTTGCTTGCAAATTTCATACAAGTTATAAACTCATTAGTTTTCCAACATTCAAATTTTATTATTAAAAATCCAAGCATAGGCCCTCTGATTAGTATGACAAAGAAATTTGTAATATGATTTAGTTGTTTGGTTCCTAAATGAAAATATTATCTTTTTTTTTTTTTCTTTCTTCAGGTTTTGGTGGGAGTTGCTTTCAAAAGGATGTTCTGAATTTGGTTTATCTCTGTGAGGCTCTAAATTTGCCCGAAGTAGCTCGTTATTGGCAGCAGGTATTAATCTTTATAGTCAACAGCTTATGATTAACTTCTAATTAAAACATGTCACCCTTTTCTGTCAGATGTTTTTGATAGGATTAATTTTTTCCAGAAACTCAATTATTATTATATTCAATATGTTCATTTTAGGTTTATTTGCTGGGGTTCTGTGTTTATAATTTGTCTTTTTTGGTAATCATCTATGATGGAAGTTTATGATAAACCAGTATTCCTTCTAATTTTAATAACTAAATTTGCTCCCTGAGTAAAGCAAGAAATATTACTTTTAATTATAATTCTTCTCTATCTTGAAAGGCTAAGATAAAAGTAAAGGCAAAAGAACCTCTATTGTCATGCTTCCAAGTGGTTTGCATATGTTGATATTTGTTTTGTCCCTTTGAGATTCACAGAGCTAAAATTAGAGACCCTTCTCAAACTGGAAATAGAGTTAACATTTATTGCATGCTTACTCTGTGCCAGGCACTCTTTTAAGCACTTTACATGTAGTATCTTAGTCCTCATCGTTAATATTATCCCTCATATATAGATGAGGAAGCTGAGGCTTAGCAATGTTAAGTAATTTGTTCAAGATACCAGCCAGTGTATGTAACTTTCCCAAATATTTTTTCCCCAAGTTTACAGTTTTTCAGATTTCAGCAGTGAATAGGAATGGAAGGAAATTAACATTTTTAGGGAAATGTACACTTTTAGGTTCATTTCACTCAATCCAGTATGATGGCTTTATCTTACTGTCCGTTGTGGGGAAAATGCAGATAAAGGCTTGATTTTCAAAAACTTTCGGCTCATTTCTCAAGCTCTCAGGCTCTGAGACGGCTTCTAGAAGCTTAGAGCCTTAAAAAAAAGTCTTTCCTTATATCCATCTGGTCACCAATATGATGTCTTGTTTGTAAATTCTTAGGAGAGTAACAGATTAGGTGATCAGAGACTATGTTATGTTTTACTCGTAACATTTAGTTAAAAATTTTGCCAGATGTTTGTGCTGTTATGGTTCATCCAGAGGCAGCTATAACTCTGTACATAGTTTGACTGTTCTCTGTCCACTTTCTACTCACACTCAGTTTTGGTGAGGGGTCGGGGGTAAGCATATGAAGGAGTACTTTGGGGTTTAATTGCCTCCACAGTGTTTGGAGAAGTTGGCTATGTGCCGTTTTTTAGGTGGACTCATGGCTGGACCTAAAATGGTGTTGAAATTTAGCTGTGCTCCCTACCTTAAAATCCATCCCAGCCCAATGCATGGAAAGTTAAGCCAAATGAAAATGAAAATTTTCAGGCAGGCTATAAGGAGTGGGGGGTGGGTAATTCTTTCTTTCTTTACTTTTTTCAGTCTGCAGATACTAAAGAGGTTGTTAATCTTTGTCTCCTGTTAATTTATAAGGCTTGTATTCATACGAGAGTACTCACCATAAAGCTGTGAGCAGTGCATGGTACAGGCTGCACCTCTTCTAACTGATCCTTGCATAATTGTCCTTGTTATTTCAGGTCATAGACATGAATGACTACCAGAGAAGGAGGTTTGCTTCCCGGATTATAGACAGTCTGTTTAATACAGTGACTGATAAGAAGATAGCTATTTTGGGGTTTGCATTCAAAAAGGACACCGGTGATACAAGGTACCAGTTCTTTGAAATATTTCAACCTTTTTAAGAATGTTAACTCCTCATCTTATCCTGATTTTTTTTTTCTTTCTTTTAGGTAAGAAGTGGATATATTTAGAGAGAAACACACTCCACAGACAGAGTGTGGGCCATCTCAGAAGGCGAGAAAGGCCTTATCCTGATTTTTTGATGGTGGTTGTGTATGTGAAATACATGTATGTATATAGTATAAAGAATAAAAATAAAGTGGACATCAATATCTTCACAAGAAATAGAATCTCACCTGTATATTAAACCCCTTAGGTATTAGAATATATGCCATTTATGGGACTTCCCTGGCGGTCCAGTGGTTAAGACTCTGTGCTGCCAATGCAGGGGCTGTGGGTTCAATCCCTGGTCGGGGAACTAGGATCCCACCTGCATGCGGCATGGCCAAAAAAAAAAATAATTAAAAAAAAATTTAGAATATATGCCATTTAAAAGTGCAGCAATACTGATTTTTTTTTTCCTTCAGAGAGTCGTCTAGTATATATATTAGCAAATATTTGATGGATGAAGGCGCACACCTCCATATATATGATCCAAAAGTACCAAGGGAACAAATAGTTGTGGATCTTTCTCATCCAGGAGTTTCAGAGGATGACCAAGGTAAGTAGGCTTTGAGTCTCATGTATCACTTTGAGTTTGGGCCCCCAGACTTTGTTCTCTAGCAACCTTTGGTTGTTCAGTATTTATCATTTATATCATTGGTAGGCCCCTCTTTTCAACCTTATTTCTCTAAAATTAAACTCTCAGACATTGTTTCATCAACCTTGATTTGAAGTAATCAGCTGTGGGTTAGCCTAGTGATTTTTCCAACATATTCTAAAAAGTCCCGGAGATTCCAAGGAGTTGCTTCTGGGGCAAAATTGGGAGTACTCCAGGCCCCGCCCATTACCCCTACTCACACTTCAACCAGACCATTCCACTTCTGTCAGACCCTCAACTCCTCCAGCAATCTTAGTGTTAAAATGCATAATTTCAAATCACTCCTTTCTTATTCCAACTTTCTGTTGGGTTGTTATAGTGGCCCGGCTGGTGACCATTTCCAAGGACCCCTATGAAGCATGTGATGGTGCCCATGCTGTTGTGATTTGCACTGAATGGGACATGTTTAAGGTGAGGTGACAGTAGTGAGATTAAGGAAAATTTTAGAGGTGTTCTAGTACCATTTGGGGTTGAGTATGTGTTCCCATATATGCTCTATTTGTTTCTTTGGTTCTGTCTTTACAGGAACTGGACTATGAACGCATTCATAAAAAAATGCTGAAGCCAGCCTTTATCTTTGATGGACGACGCGTCCTGGATGGGCTCCACAATGAACTACAAACCATTGGCTTCCAGGTAAGCATGATCCTGGATTGGTTTTGTTTCATTTGTTTGGTCATTTCCTTTTTAAAGGCTTTGAGTTTTAGAACTTAAAATTTTTTTTCATTTAGCAATAGCATAACTCTGGGCAACATGTCAGTCAATTCTCTGGGAAGTTCTGTGGTATTTGTGAAGTACTACACTCCGTCCTTAAAATTGTGATCTAAAGGTCATTCAGTGTTGGTCTTTCTTACATAATGTCAGTTGCCTATCATATGGGGCCAAGATATACCTTGCCTTAACTCATATAAACATCAAGTAAGAAAATATACACATAGAAAAGTTTTTTTTTTTCCTGGAGCCTCCAAAGCTACTCTGCTGCATTGTCTGCATCACACTGACCCACTCCGAGGCCAGGTCACTTATTCCTTTATGAATGTTTTGAAAACTGCAATATAGTTGTCACATGTTGGTATAGGATCCTATGCCTCTGGGTGCTCAGCACTGTGCTGGTGCTGTGAGAGGTCTGAATGAAAAGTATGGGAGCTGCAGTGGTGCTGGCCCTCTTTTAATTCAGAGTTTGTCAGTTAATTATGGAACGTTTAGAGAGCTGAAACAAACCTGCACAGTACATTTTATGTTGCATCCATTTCAGTTCTACCAGGGGCTCCAAAAGTATTAATAAGAGGGAGCTACTTTCCATTTCCTCAGAGCAGAAATGGAGTGGGAGGCTTGGGGGGCGGTTGGGAGGATAAAGAAATCTGCCGGGAGATTGCTGTCAGCATAGTCCTGAAGCAGGGCAGAGTGCAGCAGTGTTTAGAGCTGGCTGTGTGCATCTGCTCAGCACCAGCTGTATTGGAGAGGTACTGATAAGCCTTCATCCACTGTTGAAAATATCTGATCTGGTTCTCTTAACCTGTCACTGACTTGTTGAAGATCCTTCTTATTTAGAATTCAGTGCCCATGTCTCATTCATGAGAGATTAACTTGCAAGAAAAATCAGATGACATCCTTGTCTGTTCACACTCCATCAAAGACCTTGGGGACCCTTTTTTTAAAAAAAATTAATTAATTAATTAATTAATTTATGGCTGCATTGGGTCTTCGTTGCTGCATGTGGGCTTTCTCTAGTTGTGGTGAGCGGGGGCTACTCTTTGTTGCGGTGTGCGGGCTTCTCATTGTGGTGGCTTCTCTTGTTGCGGAGCACGGGCTCTAGGCATGCGGGCTTCAGTAGCTGTGGCACACGGGCTCAGTAGTTGTGGTGCACAGGCTTAGATGTTCCACAGCATGTGGGATCTTCCTGGACTAGGGATCGAACCCGTGTCCCCTACATTGACAGGCGGATTCTTAACCACTCTGCCACCAGGGAAGTCTCCCTGGGGACCCTTTTATCCTACTCCTCCTTAGTGAGTAATGTGACTTTTTCGCAGTCATGACTGAAACTCAGCAATGTTATTTTTTAAAGATTATTTGCAGGCACAGACACATTTTCTCTCATTCCTGTTTTACTCATCTAAAGGAGAAGATATGTAGAGGTATATATATTTAAAATGAGTTTGAATTCTTATAAAATTAACTTTTCCAAGTAAGGATTAAAAAAACAATTAGACTGGAATTACTAAATAAAGGGAATTTATAAGCCACTAAATAAGACAATTGATGAATATAAAGCAGAAGCCCTTTGTGGTACTAGTCAGCATTAAATATTAATTTTTAATTAAAAAGACATTTATGAAGATTGTTTAGTATATTTATCTGTGCTGTGTGGAGAGGAGATAAACTTATGACTATTAAAGAAGCAGTTTTTTAAAGATAAGATTGATTATTTTGGATAGAGGGGAAAAATTTTAAATGTAATATGCAAAATGAAAATTGACTGTTGATTTATTGAAGGTTGGCTCGCATGCCTGATACTGTGCTGAGCGCTTTATCTAATTGAATCCTTACCACAACTCTTTGAGGTAGATGGGTAACACCATTTACGATGAGGAGGAAACACCTTTGAGGGTTTAGGTAACAGCACTTATCAGTCAGGATTCCAGCTGGAGCCTTTCAGACTCTGAAGCCTGAACTTCTTAAAAGCTATGCTGTTATAGCTTATGCAAGCTTTTTAGAATGAGGGAAACAGACATTAGAATAGAGTTTGAAAGAATGTGAATTAACTGGAATCCAGTCTATTTATTGCTTTCACATGTGCTACTGAAACAATCGTGGCAGGTGGTTCCCTATTCTGTTTGAGGGGGTCTGGTGTCGAGAATGACAGGAGTCAGTGTGCCCTGTTATGAATATGAAAGGGGGAATGCAGACTGACTCTAGAAACATAAACAGTGTGGAAGGAACCAAAGATCTTTCATAGCAGCCCAGACGACTTGAGAAACTTTTTCTGCCTTTAAAAAGAAAAAAAGCATTTAGGTTTTAGCCCTTATTATACTACATTACAGAGTTTTTACATTAAGTATTGTAATTGTTAATAATTTTCTTTCTAAAATCTTTTTTTCCCCTCTAGATTGAAACAATTGGCAAAAAGGTGTCTTCAAAGAGAATTCCATATGCACCTTCTGGTGAAATTCCAAAGTTTAGTCTTCAGGATCTACCCAACAAGAAACCCAGAGTATAGACATTGCCATTTTTATTTGTAATTTTTTTGGTACTTCAGGATAGCAAATATCTATCTGATATTAAATGGTAAATGAATCAAGTGCTTTTAAGGAAACAAAACTATTTTTTTAATAACCAAATTTATACTAGCTGTATGGGAATTAGCGTATCTGGTAATTATGAAACTAGAATATTTTTTACATATTTTTATAATATTGTTACCTCAGTGATTGGATGCATAGCAAATAATTGTGTTGGTTTTAATGGTGTCAATTTTTGTAAAATTAAACTTCAAACACTTTTTACTTTATAGAATGTCTTTAGGCAGCACTTGAATATCACATTGTAATGGGAATGGCATGCTTCAGTTTTTCTGATCATTGGTTTATCTACTTGTCCTTAAGTATGTATTTTAAACCATGAAATGACTATGCTAAATATTGGGCTAAACCTGTTAACCTTTCCAAAAGTGTCATGGAAGTTTAGAGGTTTCTGGATTAATTGGGCAAGATGTTTTCCATGCCATTTCTTGTCTCTCTGAACTGAGGAGGATGCAATGGACAGAATGTGGCCTTTGAGCTTTTCTTTTCCCTATGCTTCCATGTTAGAAGTAACCCTACAAGTATGGTTTGGTTATTGTTCTTTTGTTCCTTTTGAGCTGTGTTGTTGGTTTTCTAGTCCAAAAAGATCATCACTGCCCACTTCCAATCAATCCAAATAAGACAAAAAGGCAATATTTTTTTTAACATGAAGAGAAAATCAGTGTAGTGAAATGAAAATCTATTTCACTCCACTTCTTGTTTTTCCTCACTGATTACTATGTTTTTTTAGTCCAATATTTGTTACTTTTACTTCGCATTTTCTTCCTGTAACTCATTGCAATTTCTCCCTTTTTCTTTAATAAACCAATATAATCTCATATATAAACTTAAAGAAGTAGATTTTACAAGTTATGTATAGCATAATCCTAAAATAGGGAATTTTGTGTCTTCAACTACTTTTTTTCTTATGTCTCTTTGACTTATATTTGATTTTCTCTTGTGTTTATCATTATTGAAATATGTCAGATGTCCATTTGATGCTTGTGCTCTGCTGAGCGTATACAAATTAAGTTAAACAGTCTCATCCTTTAGGAATTTTGCGGTTCAATAAGGATACAGAGACAAAGATGAGGACAGAGACACCTATAGAGGTATCAAATACATAAATAAAATATTCTGCATAAGCCACTGTGTGGGTTATTTTTTGTCTAGTGCAAGTAACTAATAAGTCATGACAGTATGACATTAGACAGGAAAACACTCCTTACTTTTTTGAGAAAGGGGAATTATATTGTTCTTTCAAATGATGCAAGAAAGCGAGGGAATTTAGCAAACAGACCAGGTATTGGCAAACTAAATCCCATTGGCCAAATCTGGCCAGCCACCTGTGAGCTAAGAATGTCTTTTACATTTTTACATGATTACATTTTAAATGGTTATATAAATTGCTATCTGGTCCTTTAAGAAAAAGTTTGCAGACCAGAGTGAAAGAAACAAAACACCAAAAAGATAAATGCCAGAGTATTTGAACATAAGATGATCCCTTGCTCATAAGACTTTGAAGTGAGGATGAGCTTATTAATTAGAATTTGCTTTACATTTTTGCTTGAAAATATTTTTGTACTGTGCTTAATAATCTTGTATTCCAGTAAAGGGATTATAACCCAAAGATGTCTTGCTAAAACAGATAGAATTAGGCACTGGTTTCAAGTTGCAGGATGCTTCAATGCCTAGGATTGATAAGTAAATTGATAAATAAACATGTAAAATATAGTTACCGATTAGAAGGTAGGAGAACTGGTAAGTGGAAGAAAATACAAAAGACAGTTCATAGAGCCATGTAAACTGGCTCTTTGTAATGGGGAAAAATTCCCCAGTGACTGGGCAGGTAACTTACAGCTATTTGAGGCCTTTGTATGAAAAGTTGGAAGAAGATGGTTAGCCTTGTTCTCCCCTATTAAGAAAATTAAAGACCATGTGTATTTTAAAAGCTGATACAAGATTTCTGTTTTTAGGCGAATTCCCTGGTGGCCTAGTGCTTAGGATTCCAGGATTTCGCTGCCGTGGCCCGGGTTCAATCCCTGGTTGGGGAACTGAGAGCCCACAAACTACACAGGTGTGGTAAAAAAAAATTTCTTTTTTTATTAGCTAGTATTTTATGTGAGATTATTAACTAGTAATTAAAATTGAAAATAATACATGGACATGATTTTTAAAAATTCAAATAGATACAAAAGAATATATAAAAAAGTAAAATCTGTCTCCCACAATATGTTCTCCAGAAATCATGTGTTATTCCACTTAAGACTTCCAGCTTTAAATCCTGACTGCATTATTTTCCTCATCCGTAAAGTAGAGATAATTCATCTCTAACTCAGAGCTGTTATGCGGATTACATGAGATCAATGACTACACAGAGATCTTACTGGCAGTGGCCGGCAGGTGATGGGCACTCCCATTAGGCCCACTGACCCAGAGCCACGTGTAGGCTCTGGAGTCACTAAGAGTACAGTAATTAACACAGCCTTACAGGGCAGGCACTACACTGAGTGCTTTAGGTGCATTTTCTCATCTATTCCTCATGTAAGGCCTTTGAGGTAAGTTCCATCCCATTTTCAGGTGGAGGGCAGAAGGCTAGAAAGATTAAGTAACTTGCTCACTGTCACGACCATTTGAACAGGAGCTTTTCTTACTTGAAGTTGAAAGCATCCTAATTTCAGAGGTATTATTATTAAGAGTGGGCACTTGTGACCTTAAGCAGACTGATGGGATAGCATCCCAAGGGAAGAAACAGATGATGGATAGGGCAAAACAGCATGAGCGGCAGCAGAGAAGGATGTAAATACTTGCCTTTCCCCCTCCCAGGGACTCCCAACTACTAGAAGAGGGTCTGAGGTTCTGCAGGGGGTAGGGATGGGGAAGAAGAGGAGCGAGGTTCAGTAAGACAAACTATTGAAGTTAAGGTCTCGTTTTCTATGTAAGTTCATTTGTACTCACATTTGAGTAACCCTATTTAAACTATTTCAAATTGGGTGTCTGTGTACCCACTATAAGGCAGATGCTGTGAGGTGCTAAGAAATGGAGGGCACAGATGAATGAGAGCAATTTTGTGGAGAAGCTAAGACACATGCAGAAATAACTGACCAAATATGAAAATAGCCATAAATGATAAAAACAAAATGCTATCTGGGCACTTGAAGTGGGCCTTAACAGACAAACATGATCTTGATAGGGAAAGTGGGTCAAATGAGCACGTTAGTGGAAAAAGCAATGGGAGCAAAAAGACGCCTGCAGGAAAATTCAGACTGGTTTTAGGGAAAGCAAGTTGCTTTTTGTTTGGGGTTGAAGGGAGCATGAAGAGGAACAGCTGGAGAAGACTGGAAGTTTAGACTAAGGACAGACTGTAGAAAGCCTTGAACTTCAGGCTGAGTTTGGGCTTCGCTTAATAGTCAAAATGGAGACACCAATGGTTACACACATTGTGAATGTACTTAATGCCACTGAAGTGTAAACTTTAGAACTGTTAAAATGATAAATGGAGGACTTCCCTGGAGGTCCAGTGGTTAAGAATCTGCCTTCCTAATGCAGGGGACGTGGGTTCGATCCCATGTCGGGGAACTAAGATCCCACGTGCCGTGGGGCAACTAAGTCCACGCTGCAGCTACTGAGCCTGCGCCACAACTAGAGAGCCCATGTGCTGCAACTACTGAGCCTGCGTGCTCTAGAGCCTGTGCGCCACAACTAGAGAGAGGCCTGCATGCCACAACGAAGATCCTGCGTGCCGCAACTAAGACCCAATGCAGCCAAATAAATAAATATTTTTAAAAAATGATAAATGGAATCACTGAAGGTTTTCTTTTTAAAATGCAGTCATTTTCTTTTTTTTTGCGGTACGCGGGCCTCTCACTGTTGTGGCCTCTCCCGTTGCGGAGCAGAGGCTCCGGACACGCAGGCTCAGCGGCCATGGCTCACGGGCCCAGCCGCTCTGCAGCATGTGGGATCTTCCCGCACCGGGGCACGCACCCGTGTCCCCTGCATCGGCAGGTGGACTCTCAACCACTATGCCACCAGGGAAGCCCTGCAGTCATTTTCTTAAAAAAAAAAAAAAAGATATTTGTTAGTCATACTAAAGGACAGACTCAAACTTGCTTTCCAGAGTTGCTGCCCCAAACTAGATGTTACCATCTAGTTTATTCATACATTGACACTGTATTAAAGTTTTAGACCAAAACCCAGGCATGAATATATCATTAGTGCCAGACTTGCAAAATAATACTTACAAGGGACCTTTAAACTTCAGAGGATAAGTTGGACACAGTGACCTCTTGCTGTCTTCCTCCCTTCCTTTTCCTGAATATAGTCCAAAAGATCACTCATTGTAGATCTGCATTTTACAATATATCACTAGTAACAAGGCAGATTATTTTAGGTGAACATACATTTTTCTTAATTTTAATAGGCATTTATTTTAAAGGCATTAGAATAAACATGACTTACAAATTATATTAGTTAGTATATAAACTTGACTGCTCTAACAGAGACCAAAAATGATAGTGTTTTTAAACAGAAGGGAAACATATTTCGCTCAGACACGGAAGTCCAGGTCAGTGGTCCACAGATGGCAGAGCACTTCCATAGTCATCAGAGGCTCAGACTTCTTTACTTGGGCTCTGCCACCCTTTACACAAGTCTCCTATCTCATGGTTCAAGATGGCTGCTCCAGCTACAACATCATGTTCTCATTCCAGCCAGCAGGGAAGGGGAAAGAGAAGGGAAAAGTAGGACCCACCCTTTAACAGCACATTCAGAAGTAGCACAAATCATTTATGCTCACATACCATCGGTCCCAACTTAGTCACATATCCACAACCGGCTGCAAAGGACTCTAGGAAATACAATTTTTAGCAGGATAATCAACCACGCGCCAGCTAAATATTCTACATGAAGTTTCATTTTAAAGGAATTTAAGTTTAGAAATGTAGTCAATTGTAAAAAAAAAATTAATATATAATACTATATTTCCCATTCAGATAGGGCAAAACTTTGTGACGGTTTTACATGAATGACTGGAGTTTAGGAAACAGTGGTAGGTGATGTATTTTAATTAGTAACACTAAACATAGTGTTTGTTAGTTTTTCTAACACTAATGAGCAAGCATACATAATGGCAAACATACAGATGTAAAGTGAATATTAAATGTTACTTGTTCTCTACCAATGATTTTCAAACCATGACCGACCCAAGCATCCAGAGATGCTTCAGGAATTCAGCAAATGATTGATTTAAATATAAACATAAATACATATATACACACATAGATAATTATATATGTAAAATTATCTACAAAGCTACTATTAAAAAGACAGCAAGCCGAGTTCTTGGTCAACATGGCAAACTGAGCACACATTTATATCCTCTCCCTTCTAAGGACACCATTAAAATTACAGTGAGAAGGGGGAAGAGGCATAATCCAATAAAGCAAAGAGAATAGGAGGGGGCCATCAGTGGTCAAGAGATTTAAATAAATTTCTGGAAAGCCTTGAGTGGATAGATGTATACGGACTAAAGAGAAGAGTTGCTTCCTGGAATATTGATGTGAGGGCCAGAGGAGGAGGCCCTGCCCAGCAGAACAGCAGAGGCTCTACCCAAAAGGAGGTGGGAGAGAGAGGGGCACCCACCAGGGCCTTAACTGTAGGTCTTTAACTTGAACAGTCAACCTTCTCATCTCATCCACCTCTAGAGGCACAATGACAGGCAGCCTGGCATTTACACCCATGTGATTACATCTTCCAGCCCCCAGGGTCAAGGGGAAGAAAAAAAAAAAGGTAGGTGGAGGCAGGGTGAAGTTTCTCCTCTAAAGAAATTGATTCGACTGCCTGGGGAGAACTATAACAATGAGTACTGTTCTCCACCAGAACAAACCCTAAGTCCAATACCAGCTGTCTGCAAGTTTGCCCTAAAGCAAAGCCAGCAAGTCAAAGCACTGTGTGGACTTTTGGGTTACGTGCGTTGAATTAACCACATGCACTATTTTCATTCTCTCCTGAAATCTCACTAAATCGGCAGTAAAGAAATAAGAAAGCTGTAAATAGATAAGGACAAAGAATGAGAAAGGAGGCACCAGTAGATGAGAGATGTCAAACAATTTTTAGAAAGTGGACCGACCACGGGAGGCTAAGTAACTTACTATAAAGAGCAAGCAGAAACTTCAATGCCCACATAAGGGACTGCCTTCTAGATGTAGGTAACTGGTCCCTGAGAAGAACACAAGAATTAGAGGCACCACATACCACAAGAGGTGGGGTTTAGGTGTGGGGCTAAAAACAGGGGACTTTGATGGAAGGCTGTATAAGGAAGAGTTGACTGCACCCAAGTCTCTACCCTACCCACACCAAGAAACTCCCTTTCCCACCCCTTACTCTCATGGGATATTAGAGGTTTATTTTCAGGAGGAATAGAATTAGAAAGTTTCAGCCTTGGGGAGGGTGTTAGTAAGTTGCCAGACTGGAAACGAGGAAACTAAATAAAAGCCTGCCTATGGAACAGAGACCCATGCTCCCCTAACCAGCTTGCTTTTACTCATCTGGCTCTGAGTAAGCAGGCAGCCAAGTTTATAACCCTCAAGGCAGGAGACTTGAGGATTATAATTATTATTTTCAATCCTGACATTTGGGAGTCACTCATTGAGAAATCTAGCTCATGCCCCAAACACGCTCCCAGTGGAGCTCTATCAATTAGATAGCTCCCGCCACCCCAGCTTCCAAATACCTTTAGAGTGGCTCATCACTTAGTATGTCTTTACAGCCAAGGAGATGAAGGAGAGCCTTTAACACAAAAGGCAGAGACCAAAACAAACAAAGAAAACAGAGACAATGCTCGATGCAGAGAATGACACTATCCTCAGAAAGAAAAATGGAAGAACTTGTAGCTAGGAAACAAGAACAGAATGCTATTTAAAAGGGGGAAAAAAAATCAGAGAACTGCTCTTGAAAATTAAAATGTGGTGGCCAAAATTTTAGCAAGAGAATAATCATCAAATGAAATTTTCATGGAAATCCAATACAAAATAGGTTAAATGGTATTTTATTAGCACAAATGTATGTGTGGCTTCTGAGTAGCTGGGAGTCCCCACAAGGATGAAGGGCACGTACTCAAATCTCTCTCTGCGGCTGCTCCTGCTGTTCTGCTCTACTCATACTCTGAATCTTTCTTTGGGGTGTTATTCCCATTTTTCTGCCTAAGTCCACTGGAGCTCATGCTTCTTAATGCAGTAATACAAATAATATCTCTAAAGTGAAGATGTTTTCAGGGAATTCCCTGGCAGTCCAGTGGTTAGGACTCAGCACTTTCACTGCTGGGGCCTGGGTTCTGTCCCTGGTCAGGGAACAAAGATCCCCCAAGCTGCATGGTATGGTCAAAAAATAATAATAATAATAATAATAATAGTAAAGATATCTCACCAAACAGGAATTGGGTTTCAGGGTTGGCTGATTCAGTGGCTGGAAAGGGGACAGTGACCCCTGTACTAATTGAGTTCTTAAAAACCATGTGCATTTGTCACTTTCACTTTCTTAAAAATACTATTGGTGCTACAGAAAGAAAAAGATCAGACATACTGAAATGGGCACATGCCAGATTTTAACACATTGGAGACCACTGATGCATTAACTTGTGCTGTGCGATCAAGAAATTTTGTATAGGCCACCTGCCATGTCTGTGCATTTAAATACACTTCTTTTTAATGCATCATTGTTTAGGAAGGTCAAAGCTCTGCCTTGGCCTTTTAAAATTCAAGCCTGTCCATTCTTGTACATTTATGCAAGGGACTACACCTCTACAGCACCCACTCTCTACGCTCAAATGTCCAGCAAGATCCAGGCATTTGTTCACATATTCTAATGAGTGAATGAATAACAAATTCAGAAGATACTATTTGTGATTCCACTTTGAAACAAACATTTCCTGCTAATCATCTTTCAGGTTTTTGGATTAAATTTAACTGGACAGTATGCTGAGATTGCAAGATGTTTTAAATTTTTAAAATAATTTATCATTATTTAGCTGTATCAGTCAGGATTTTTCTCAATACTATATAACCAAAATAAAACAAAGGAGTAAGTAGACTGTTGAGGCCTGACAAAGACTGCAAACGTCATCCATGACTCCCAATTTCACATATGTATCAAAACAGCTTCA
The DNA here is from genome assembly GCF_963924675.1 of Phocoena phocoena. Taxonomy (NCBI): domain Eukaryota; kingdom Metazoa; phylum Chordata; class Mammalia; order Artiodactyla; family Phocoenidae; genus Phocoena; species Phocoena phocoena. The sequence goes on from NC_089223.1 coordinate 75,171,140, forward strand.
TCTTATCATTCACTATTTTTATGTGTAGTTGTTACAAATCTAAAACCTTAACATACATTTGTGCTAATAAAATGCCATTTTAATTATTTTACATTGGGATACCAAACATTTCATTTGACAAAATGACTCTTCTGCTAAAAGGTTTCATTACCAACTGCCTACACTGTGCAAAATTAGGAAACATCAGATTATGTTACAAAATCAGAGTCTGAAAAGTAATCCATTTTTCCGGTGAAATAATAGATTTTGAAGGAGGGTAGTTGCCAGAGATGTTAAAATGGAAAGTTGATAGGGTTAATTTTACACAGAAATATTTGTTAGGATCTATAAGGAAAGTGAGTCAAAGTATATATGGCTCCCTGAGTTAAAATGTAACTAATTTTCAAAGTTATGCATTTTATTAAAAAAAAATTAGTTCACTTATTTAAAACTTCAAAACAAAATTGGCTATCCAAATTACATATTTTATAATATTGCCATCTAAGTACTTCCTTTGTGAGATGTAGTAGAAAAACAGGATTCAGAGTCAAAAGATGAATTTGAGTTCTAGTACTTAGGAAAGAAATTCCTCATTCAGGTCATTACCATGATAGAACACAGCCACCTCACCAGAGTGGTGAGAGGAATGAAAGGAACAAATGGATAGTGCATGTGATGTAGCAAACTATTATAAAATGAGAGTTAATATTTTATTTTTAGATTATATTTCCCCATCTTGGACAACATCATGGTCTTGGTTTAATAGAGGTCCTAAATAAGCAATCAGCATAAAACTCTTCTGTAGGTCTAAAGTAGTCATATCAATGTGAAGAGTCAACACTGAAACTCTTAAGCCTTTCTACATTATTCCAACGATGTTATGCTATTATGCAAAGGACATATGCTACTTATAAGTAAACAGATACAATCTCAATCTATTTTGACTGTTTCATCACAGTATGTCATTTTTCAGAAATGAAACGTGACAATGATGTATAGAGGCTTAAAAGATTTTCTACAAGTTTTTAATGTATTGTTTAAACTACACTATTAACAGTAAACTCTTACAAAGATGTTTTATGATTACATCATAACAAGCAATTGTTTACTGGGACAAAGAAGATATGCTAAAAGACAAATGAATTATTATAATTAAATATGCACAGCTTATTGATATCTTTCGTAAAACAAAAAGACTGGGATATATCCACTGAAGTTTAGGCATTCTGCCATCACTTCTGTTACCAACTGGAGTCAAAGTTTTAAAATTCCTGTGATCTTGAATGTCTTGTTAAGTGTTAGAGGGCTTTTGTTTTTCTTTTAGCCACTAGACTTTTCAGGAAAAATTCACCTATTTAGGAAAAATAAAAATACATTAATAGCAATTTAAAGTAAATTTCAGAATAATTATACTTCAGTGTTTCCCTTTAAAGAAGACTTTTGTATTTATTGGTGTTTTTCTCTTTTCAAATCTCAATGGCAATAATTTTCTAACCTCACATATCCCCCATATCTTTGGTACTTTCCTCAACCATAATGCTTAGTCATTATTCTTTTTCTTTTAAAAGAGGTTTTTTTTCATAAATTTATTTATTGTTCGTTTTTGGCTGCATTGTATTTTTGTTGCTGCGCGCGGGCTTTCTCTAGTTGTGGTGACCGGGGGGCTACTCTTCGTTGTGGTGCGGGGGCTTCTCACTGTGGTGGCTTCTCTTGTTGTGAAGCACGGGCTCTAGGTGCGTGGGCTTTAGTAGTCGCAGCATGTGGGCTCAGTAGTGTGGTGCACGGGCTTAGTTGCTCCACGGCATGTGGGATCTTCCCAGACCAGGGCTCAAACCTGCGTCCCCTGCATTGGCAGATGGATTCTTTTTTTTTTTTAATTATTTGTTTAATTTATTTATTTTTGGCTGTTTTGGGTCTTTGTGGCTGTGCGCAGGCTTTCTCTAGTTGCAGTGAGTGGGGGGTACTCTTCATTGCGGTGCACCGGCTTCTCATTGCGGTGGCTTCTCTTGTTGCGGAGCACGGGCTCTAGGCACTCGGGCTTCAGGAATTGTGGCTCGCGGGCTCTGGAGCGCAGGCTCAGTAGTTGTGATGCATGGGCTTAGTTGCTCTGCAGCATGTGGGATCTTCCTGGACCAGGGCTTGAACCCGCATCCCCTGCATTGGGAGGCAGATTCTTAACCACTGCACCACCAGGGAAGCCCAGCGGGTGGATTCTTAACCACTGCACCATCAGGGAAGTCCCTAGTCATTATTCTTAAAAAACTTTTTCTATCACTACAATTTTTACCATTACTCTTTCTAGTAAAGAAATATTATGAAGGGTGACCCTGTTGTATCTGTGGGCTGCTTCTGTGCATTTATTCCACTTCATGTGCACCATCTATTCCTCATCACCGACAAAGTATTGCTGTTGGCACAATTCATTTCAGAGAGCAATTTTGCTGCATTATTAGCCTGGATCTGATGTTTATAAAACAGACCTTGCTGCAGTTGAGCAGATTCATTTGATGGCATCTCTTTAGCTTATTCCCCTCTAGGGAAGCAAGAGCTCTCATTTATAATGGGCTTGCTTTCTCTCCACCCCCTAAGACGTGCCTATGCACTAAGTTAGCTGCTCAGAGGGGGCACTTTCACTTTTCAGGTCATTAGGGTTCCATTTAGTCTATCACTGTTATAGCACGGCTCAAAGCTTATTGGCAGAGTTCAGCACTGCAGGCCCGACTTTATGAGGAGTCTGATGAACTTCTCTGCCATCTTAATACATGAGTAGAATTGTGATGATTGTATCTGTACATAATCACCAAGAATCCTATGACTCATAACCTTGCCAAGTAATGGAGAGAATAATCCGTGCTGCCCCATGCCTCATCTAAATCTGGTAAGAGTAGAACCATATTATCAGATCCTAATCCATCATCTAAATCTAATACTTTGACCTTTTACTGGTAATTTTAAAGGAATTAAAAAGTTTATAATTCACTTCCTCATAATTGTTAGAAATTTTCCTTACCAAAAACAAAAACAAACGAAACAAAAAACATACAAAAAAAACCCAAACCAACAAAATAAAAAGTCCTTTCAAATGACATTATTCTACTTTGACCACCCTGGAAGCTGATGTTGGTCCTATCCTTTATATATATTTTTAGCTTGCCAATAGTGCTCCTTAAAGAATAAATCACTTATCATTATTGGTTTCCAAAATTCCCACATCCTGTCAGTCAGTGTTGAATCAAATTCTTGGGTTTTATAACTAAGATAAGCTGTTGTTAGTTCATTAAAATGTCTTCAGTTTCTTTACAGGAACACACTGAATATTACTAACATCGGAACATTAATTTTTACAAATAGAATTTATGCCTAATTTTAACATATCTAGGATTTAGACGGCACTATGTAAGTCATTTAAAAGATCATTAATGGTATAACATGGTTTGGACATACCCAAAAAACAACTAGCTGTTTATTCTTGTAATGGCCATTACCACATGACTTTATCTCTTGAAAAAGGCTATTAGGACTTCCCTGGTGGCACAGCGGTTAAGAATCCACCTGCCAATGCAGGGGACACGGGTTTGATCCCTGGTCCAGGAAGATCCCACATGCTGTGGAGCAACTAAGCCCATGCTCCACAGCTACTAAGCCTGCGCTCTAGAGCCCATGAGCCACAACTGCTGAGCCTGTGCTCTAGAGCCCGTGAGCCACAACTGCTGAGCCCGCGTGCCACAACTACTGAAGCCTGTGCGCCTACAGCCTGTGCTCCGCTACAAGAGAAGCCACCGTAATGAGAAGGCTGTGCACCGCAATTAAGAGTAGCCTCCGCTCGCCACAACTAGAGAAAGCCCGTGTGCAGCGATGAAGACCCAACGCAGCCAAAAATGAATAAATAAATTAAAAAAAGAAAAAAAGAAACTATCTTTTATTTTTATAAGTCAGCTCAAGCTACTGATCAAAATAAGAGCCGAAATTACAGAGGTAAAAAAACTGCATTGTAGGACTTCCCTGGTGGCGCAGAGTGGTTAAGAATCTGCCTGCCAATGCAGGGGACAGGGTTCAATCCCTGGTCGGGGAAGATTCCACATGCTGCGGAGCAACTAAGCCCGTGCGCCACAACTACTGAGCCTGTGCTCTAGAGCCCGTGTGCCACAACTACTGAAGCCTGTGCACCTAGAGCCTGTGCTCCGCAACAACAGAAGCCACAGCAGTAAGAAGCCCATGCACCGCAAGGAAGAGTAGCCTCCGCTTGCCGCAACTAGAGAAAGCCCGTGTGCAGCAACAAAGACCCAATGCAGCCAAAAGTAAATAAATAAATTAATAAGTTAAAATAAATAATTGCACTGTAGATAATAAAATTACACTAAACATTTCCATAGGGAAAATAACCTTATGGATTTTTTTTCCTGTTGCTTCTGGGAGGAAAGACACAAAGATATTAATGCAAGCAGCAATGCTGTCAAATAGATACTTACCCTTACGGAGCAAAGTTCCTAAAGATATTTCAGGAAAAAAAAAATTTTTTTTCTTCCCCACAAAAGACAACCACAGCTATTATCATTTTAATGTGGAAAATTACAGACTAAATAGAACCATGCTCTGCAGTCTAACTTACCTGCTTTATATGAAGAACGCACCAGAGGGCCACTTGCAGTGTAATGAAATCCAAGTTCATTTCCTACTTTTTCCCAGTATTTGAACTTTTCAGGAGTAATGTATTCTTCAACCTAGATTTAAAGAATTAATTCTAGATTCTAGAATTTTCCTAAATCATTTCGGTTCTATACAAAAATCTACTTGTTGGCTACTCGGTCAGAATGTAATTATAGTGAAATTAGAGAATAGGGGAAACATATCAATTTGGAATTATATTAGCTATTCCAAAAGGGAAAGAAAATGAGACTATTTGTAGAGATTATATATCTGTATCATTCCTTTATTGACCAACAGGTACAATCAAAAATTAGCTACACCTATTTCTATAAGATTCCTGACAGAAAAAAAAAAAAAAAAGATTCCTGAGGACAAGACTGTGTTACTCATCTTGTATCTTCTGCTCGGCACTGTGTCTGGCACATGGTCACTACTCAGGAAATGTTTTTTGAATGAATGAATAAATGTCCAATATAGAAATAGAGAGACCTACTTTTCTTTCTTACTTCACCTCTGGCTCTCATATAATTCTAAAACAAATCACAAGATCACCAAGTGTGAATGAACACGACTTTCCAACTTAAAAATTTTTTTCCTGAAGGTCACTTAAGTTATACAATTTTGGACGCAGCAAATAAATGCCAGTGTAGCTGCTTTATGCAGATAATAAAATGGAAACTGGAACTTAGAAATATACACAGAACACTACACTAAAAAGCCAGCAGCTTCTTAATTTTACCTAAAGAAAATAAAGATTTAATTCAAATTACCATTAAACACTTGGCAATTTATGGTAGTTGTACCTTAAGGTGGCGCTTTGTTGGCTGCATATATTGTCCTAAGGTCAAACAGTCCACATCTGCTTCACGAAGTACTACAGGAAAAAAAGCACACGTTGCATTAGCAGATGTTTTTACAATGCTAACTGTATGCATTGTTGTAAAGAGCAGCTTTTAATTATTATTTGAACTTATTACTCTTTGCACCAATAAATAACTGTAAGTTGGCCAAGGATCTTCAGGTAAAATAAAAGCTTTCATATTTTAAAATTTAAGAAGTGCAAGAATCACAAAGCAAATGGATTTAATGGACTAAGGTTCAGCGAAGTCCAAAGCACACCATGTTGTGTAACAATTCTATAAGTAAGCACTTCCTCAAAGGCCTGAATTCATCCTAGTCATCTTTGGATTGTCAGTGCTTGACAGAGCTCCTGGTACCTGGCTGGACTCTTTAAAAACTGTCTAATGAGTGAATAAGTGGACAAAATCATGTTTTTAGTTGATGAAAGGCTAAGAAATAAAATGGGATGCAAATTTCATATCCTGAGCATCCTGTACATCATTCCATGAAGTTTTAAGAAAACATACTTCCTTTCCTGCTGTTTACAACATATACTATACATATGTTCTCACTGGCACTTTCACTGAGACTATGGAGAAAGCATAACAGGTCCTTCAAAGTGGGACTCCTGCTATTACTCAAATTAAATGGAAAAGAGTTTTCATTTTCAATTTATTTACCTTTCATCGTTGCATATACTTGCTCGTCATTCTCACCTAAACCCAACATTATAGATGTTTTAGAAATAACATCAGGTCGAACTTCCTTGGCATGTTTCAGTATGCGTAGAGACTGGTCAAAATTGGCCCGGGGATCACGAACCTTCCTTGAAAACAGCAAAGCTGTTGTCAGCATGAATAACCACAAGCTCAACTAAGTACATAATTATGCAAGCAACCTGAAAGACCAGAAAAGTACATTCTGGACATTATGCTACATCATATGGTTCAATGGTAACATTTTTGCACAAATGCCTAAGTGCTACTTTAGGAAAGAAAATCAGGCTTCACTAGGCCCCCAACTCTGTTGACTTTTCAGGCCTTTCAAGCCTGGGGCAGAGAAAATGAGAATGGAAGTAATGAATGAAGTAATTCATTTTATGAATTACTCATTGAGAAACCAGGATTCCGAAGCTGAGAATAAGTGATTAGAAGAGTAGTCAAGAGAGAAGGGGAAAAGTGGAAGAAAATCTCGATACTGAACAAAGAAAAAACCATTTACCCTGAACCATTTCAGAGGAATGAAACTTTTATGTTCATTTCTAAAGACTAAGCTGCCCTCTGCTGGTAAGTATATAGCTTGACATCTCTTAGGTAAAAAAACACATGATTCTGGAATTTTCACTGCAAAGGATAATGTTTTTTATTTATTATTTTTTAAAATCAATTAATTTAATTTTTGGCTGTGTTGGGTCTTCGTTGCTGTGCGTGGGCTTTCTCTAGTTGTGGTGAGTGGGGGCTACTCTTTGTTGCAGTGCACTGGCTTCTCATTGCAGTGGCTTCTCTTGTTGCAGAGCATGGGCTCTAGAGCACAGGCTCAGTAGCTGTGGCGCACGGGCTTAGTTGCTCCGCAGCCATGTCGTATCTTCTGGGACCAGGGCTTGAACACGTGTCCCCTGCATTGGTAGGTGGATTCTTAACCACTGTACCACCAGGAAGTCCCGGATAATGTTTTTAAAATGAAAACAGAGAAACTGGCACCCACTGGTGGTGGTATCATGAGATATGACAGGGTTGGAACAGGCTGTGTGCTAGACTTCAACAGGGGCCAAACCAACATGGCTTAAATGGATAAGGCCCAAAGGACACAAAGTTGGTGATGTTAAATCAGCCTTCATTTGAATTCTAATGTACCTTTATTCTGTGTAATTGATTTATTGTTATGGTTGTTATTTTTAATCAGAGACCAGTTCACAGGGAAGAGAGGAAACAAATTAATAAATTTTAAAATAATCACAGAGACTTCTCTGGTGGTCCAGTGGGTAGGACTCCATGCTCCCAATGCAGGGGGCCCAAGTTTGATCCCCGGTCGGGGAACTAGATCCCACATGCATGACACAATGAAGATCCCTCATGCAGCAACTAAGACCAGGTACAGCCAAGATAAATAAATAAATAAATATTAAAACACACACACACACACAATTGATAATAAGGAAATTACTTTTTGGAAGTTATTTCTCCACTGAATTCAAGTCATGCTCCCTAATATATTTATGATTTAGTGGAAATCCTGGTTATTGTTTATCCTACTTCTTTCTTTAACACAGAATAATGTATAGAACCTAATAAAATCACTATCAAATGCTTTACTAAAATAATGAAAATGAATTAATCTTGCCCAAAATTTTTCATTTTTCTGAAATATGAATGTACTTATTGATGTAGAATAACAATCTGTAATTATTCCTAACTACTAAAATCATTAGGAAGAGTAAGACAGCATAGTATCTACTTTTTAAAAGAGATCTGAAATACATCTGAGTGTACTAGGTTTTTCTTCAGCATCATTTACTGCATATATTATTGCCAAGTGGATAGTTAAAAGTCTTTTTTTAGAACTACAATCAAAGCAATTGCTCAAGTAAGTTTTTCTTCTTGAAAACTGTTCTTTGAAAAAAACAGCTCATTGGTACCTGCAATGATACTTTACAAAAAAAAAAAAGAAAGAAAAAAAAGATGCTCATTATGTGTGTGTGTACCAAAACGTATACACACATGTATAAATATATAAGTATATATATTACACTTAGATGTTAGTAATTGATACTACTAGGTGGAAATATTATGGGTGATGTTTACATTCTTTTTGTTGGCTACATTTTTTAATTTTTCTGCAATAGACATATGTTGTTTTTGTTTAAAAACAGAGTTCACTTTATAAAAGCGAATTACAAAGGTCTCCCCTGAAACAAGTGAGAAAATGTAGCAGATTCTGACCCTCCAAACTTCCCAACATTACTCTGTATATGAAATCACCTTTGTAATTCTGGAACTGTTTCTATATTATGTGCATACACATCTAATCCTGACAGAGCAACTTTTTCTATTGCTTTAAGATCTCCTCGGAAATCAGGGGTGAGACATTCCACAAGGATTTTCGGATTCCTAGGGTGAAAAAGAGATAAGTGTCAAACTGAGGAAAAGAATTGACATAACTGTTGATCAAAATAGAAGTCACCAGTACTCATTCAGTATCAGTTTCAACACGGTAAGCTTTAGAACCTTGCCAAGAATAGCATGAACACAGACGTTTATATATGAACTGTTAAATGAAAAACAAACAAAAAAACCCCCCAAAAAACCAAACAAACCTATAACATCAAATAATATGCACACTGTGGTTAAAACACATCTGCATGTAAATAATGATCAGAATAAATTTTGGTAAATTTTGGGATTATATAGAATTTTAAACTTTATTAAGTAGGTATTAAAAAATTGTTTAAAGGAATTAAAATACAAATATAAAACATTAAATATAAAATAACCTTTGTATTTTTTTAGAAAATAAATTGGGATATCTCTTATGTGAACGCAAATATTAATTCCTTTAATTCTGCATTCTTTTAAAATTCATGAATAGTGCCCTCCTCGCGTCCTCTAGACAAATATTTCACAAGTGCTCTGACCTTTAAAAACTATCTTCTGAGTTGCTGAGTCATGAGCTTTGCTTAAATGAAATACAAGCTAAACATTAATCTTCCTATTTATATTCTGGCTATATTTATGCATTCAAGCATTAAAATATGAACTAGGTCATAAAGCTGTTCCCTTTGACAAGTAGTAGAAATGACTGGGAAACTAAAACTTTTTCACAAACCCAACTGCAAAGTTTTTTTTGGAGCTGTTTCATGCGAGAACAGATGTAGAAAGGACCACATACACACCCTCCCATGGATACAAGAGATGTTCAAAGAACACAAAACTCACTGTTTTTTTAACTACAAGTTGAGACTCATTAGTAGTTTGTCAGATCAATTTTGTGGGTGGCAAACAAAACTTTTTTTAAATGAACTATAAAAAATTAAAATAGAAAATATTGGGGGAATCACTGAAAAAATATTTACTGAGGGTGCTAGACTAGTACTGAGCTGTAGAAAATAAGCATAGGACTCTCCTGGTGGTGCAGTGGTTAAGAATCCGCCTGCCAATGCAGGGGACATAGGTTTGAGCCCTGGTCCAGGAAGATTCCACATGCCGTGGAGCAACTAAGCCGGTGCACCACAACTACTGAGCCTGCGCTCTAGAGCCCGCAAGCCACAACTACTGAAGCCTGCGCACCTAGAGCCCATGCTCCACAACAAGAGGAGCCACCGCAATGAGAAGCCCACACAGCACAATGAAGAGTAGCCCCCGCTCGCCACAACTAGAGAAAGCCCGCGCAGCAATGAAGACCCAACGCAGCCAAAAATAATTAAAAAAAATAAACTCCTTTTTAAATGCTTTTTAAATACATAGAATTTACATGTTAATAAAATGTGAGTTATGGGTGAAATTCCCAGGGCATATCAATAGTGATAAAATTTATATCAAGATTACATATTTTAACAATGTGGGAGTTTATCTCATCCTAACTTCTTCTAGATGATGGTTTATTTAAATCAGTGCTAGGAAGATTAGTTTTATACTTCTTATAAAATTACTCAAAGTTTAGACTGATACTCAAATATGAAGGAGGGGCTCTATAGACTAAAGGTCCATGAATAAGTTTGTGTCCCTACATCCCTAAAATTTCTGCAAATATGTATCTGTATGTTTGAATACGACTTTTCTGGAGAAAAGACCACATAATTTCCAGCAGATTATGAGACAGGTTTATAATCCCCACAAAAGGTTAATAACCACTGCTTTAAGGTAAAGACCTAAAATAAACTGAATTTACATGGATCAAAAGTCCTTAAATTACACAAGCAAATGCAAAAACAAGTAAGTACCTTTCCTTTAAGTAAGACACAGTCTTTGCAAAGTGCTCAGCTCCTCCATCAGGCATATCTAGAAACAAAAGAGTCCATTGCTTAAGATGATGTCCTAACTTGATAAGAGCCAATTTCTGGAAGAGGTAATGATGATGCACTAACCATCTCGATCCACAGACGTCAGGACTACATAATCCAGACCCCACTCTGCAATTGCCTTTGCAGTATTGTAGGGCTCATTGGCATCCAGTGGAGGTGGATTTCTTGCAGTCTTAACAGAACAAAATCTACAACCTCTTGTACATGTGTCACCCATCAACTAGAATAGAGATGTTACAATTTAAATCAAATAAACAGATGACTTAGAGAATGTAATGTTAAGGGAATAAAACTGCAATGAATGTATAAACTTTGATTCTGTTTTTAAGAAATTTAAAACATTCAAAGCTAAACAATACAGTTAAGGAATACAAACATATATGGTAAAACTAAAGAAAAAGAAAGGCAAGGGATAAAACCAGAGATCTCCATTATGGAGTATTCAGAATCACTCCTTCCTTCAAGAATTAACATTGCATAACTTAGATAAACTCTCTGCTTGGCTCTGTATTATTCCAGAAGGAGCTCTATCTCATAAGAATCCCCAGCTTCTCGTCTAAATAGTCTCTTGCTGATATAACTCAACAGTTTATCAGACATTCCCCAGATAAGTATGAACTTTCAGTTGCACATAATTTATATTTAACCCAATACTTCAATCTCCAAACTCCTCTGTATAAATAATATGGTAGATTGCATTGTTAATCCCATTTCTTACTCTATCATATTAAGATTATACATCTCACCCACTGCCATGTAACTTGCAGGACCCGCCTACTTGGGGAGGAAGTTATGTCTCTACTCCCACTCATGCTTGGCTTGAGTGGCTTATTTTGGCCAATAGAATGATAGCAGCCATGATGAAGCAGAAACCTCAAATGTGCATGGATGGCTTGCCCTCTTGTGCTCCTTCCATCCTCCATGATAAGAATATGCCTTGGAGAGCCACCGGTCCATGAATAAAGCTCTCTAGAGCAGACCTGAATCCAACCTACTTCCTGGAGTCCAGCTTAGCCCAGTCAAGAACAGATGAACACAGGCCAACTGAAAAGTCCCATGAGGGAGAAAAATAAATGCTTATTATTTAAGGGGCAACATGAATAACAAGTTAAGCCAACATGAAGAACATTTCCAAAAATTAATAGAAGAGATATGTCAAGGCAGCACATGATTAACCATCAGGTAGATGGAAGAATCAATAACAGACTTATTCAGAGAAGGGTGAGATCATAACAGCCTGGATTATTCTGTCGGGTTTTTTCCCACATTTCTCATAAACTCATATGTAACAAGAAATCTGATCAGAGGTTCATAATGTACATTTGTAGGAGAAAGACACAAAACATTTCCTTTCAGTCTCTAGACTTTAGAATTTGAGGCTGGGCTTACCATGATTGTGGCAGTGGCAGTGGCATGTTCTCCGCCCCCCCAACACTCTCTAATATTGGGACATCGAGCTTCCTCACACACCTGTGGGTAAAAGGGAACTGAATACGGTCAGGTTGAAAATACTTACCAATTGAGCAAATTAGTCAACAGGCATGTTTACACTATCCATTCTTCACAGCATATTTATGAAGAAATTCACTATTCGAAAATGCTGTTAAAACTGTCGAAGTATATAGATATTAGGATTCCATTTTTAAATTAAAAACTATATGAAGGTGGCTTCCCTCGTGGCGCAGTGGTTAAGAATCCGCCTGCCAATGCGGGGGACACGGGTTCGAGCCCTGGTCCGGGAAGATCCCACATGCAGCGGAGCAACTAAGCCCGTGCGCCACAACCACTGAGCCCGGGCGCCTAGAGCCCCGAACCTCGCCACTGCAATGAGAAGCCCATGCACCGCAACGAAGAGTAGCACCTGCTCGCCACAAGTAGAGAAAGCCCACACGTAGAAACGGAGACCCAACGCAGCCAAAAATAAATAAGTAAATTTTAAAAAAAAAACAAAAAAAACCCTATATGAATGTATATATTTTACATGTGCAAATAAAAAGCCCTGCAAGGGTATATGTTGAACAGTTAAAGTGGTATAACAGTTAAACATTTGAGATTGCACATAGGATGCTTCACATTTAATATACCCTTTCCAACAAGCATGTACTTAATTTGTAATATAAAACACACAAAAACCCTCATTCCCGAAATTGCAGAAAACATTTTTTTTTGTTTGTACTGTTAAATGAAAGGTTAAAAAATACAATTACTTTTTGTTTCTCTTGCAGGGAAAATAATCTTTAAATGTATTTCCTTTACTGAGAGTAATGTATCACTAAACATCTTTATTTACTTTCCTTGCTATTTTTGATATGTATTTTATTAATTTTTAAGTTACATATATATGGAAAAATTACGGCTTCTGGTAAAGAGGGATATTTAACCCTCTGATAACTTACTGTATGAAGATTTAAATTCCGCAATGTATTTTTCAGTTTATTGTAATTTTTCCCCATGGGAATCTCTGTCTTTAGCCATGGAGGTAGTCTTAACCTGAGGAAAGCCAAATATAACTATACATTAACAAGTATGTTCCCAAATAATCACACAGCTTTGAAGTTACTCTGCTCTATTACAATTCCTAGTTAGGAATTTTCCCCCCATAATCCTGGATTAACTCTTTTAATTTCTGCCATAGGAGTAATAACAGAGAATGAAATTTAGATTTGCTCAAACCACTTTAGAAAACACCTATAACTGTGTCTAGCAGGGCACTGTGCTCATGTCTACTTTTGCAAAGGCACAGAGTAACACCATCCCAATAAAAAAATGAAGAAGCTTTTGAACATCTCATTCCCTAAAAAATAATACTGACAAAAAGTTCTATATTTGTTCAGATTAAGGAGAGACCCCCACAAGTGGACTTTCTGCTCTACATTCTAGATTTTGATAGTTATGAAGTGGAAAAAAATCTAAAATTTTGAGTGAAGACTACATTTCCTCAGGTTCCCTTTGACTTCCACCCACTTGTGATCTATAAGTTGCTAGGTAAAGTATCTCCCAATACAATTTGCTCTCTGCACTAAATTCCCTTACAATTCTTTTAAACTAAGGCATGCTATCCATAGATCATATGTACATTGACTAGGCGAAGCAACAAGTTAGATCACCGACACCCAGTAACAATGAAAAACTTATTAAAGTGTAATAGACTAGTAACAAGGTGATAATCTCTGCTCTCTGAAGAAATTTGTTGCTGGGTGGAAAATGGGAGATGGTGGTATAGGATGGCTAAGTCCTAGGAAGGTTGAAGAAAAACTGTCAGAGGGCAGAGAGAAAAGAAATAGATTCCAACAATCTCACCTATTCACCTATTCTGTTTGTTATCACTTCTTTCTAATGATGTTTAGCTAAATTTAACAAGCTGATTAAAAATATAGCCTAGGGCTTGGTTATATCTGAAAATGATGCACTATGAAGAAATGGGACATTAAAATTACCTCAAAATTTCAATTACCTTTCTCCTTTCTGGCGTTTTAAGTCTCCTTTATATTCGTCCCAGGTGCTCTTGTCTGCTAGATCACCAGATACAAAATCTTGAAGGTCTGGTCCATTCTGCAAAAATTTCTTTTTTTTATCTGGCAAGGAACTTACTTCTCTGACTGGACTGCATAAATATCTTCCAAATACCTAAACAAAGGGTTCATTATGACATTTATTTAGTGGGGTTTGGAATAACTTAGTTTTAACCTATTTTAATACCTAAAAGAGTAAAGCCCAGAGAACTGATTCAGAAATTATGTCAAACTATTTACAAGCTCTGTGTAGGAGCTGAGAATCTAAGATTAAGGAGGACCCAAGGGGAACAAACCAAACCTAAAGGAGAATGGGAGCTGACCATTTCCTGCTGGATTTAGAATAGATTTGGAAACCACTGGAACTGGCTAACATGCCACACTTTTCATGTAACCCATTTAGGTACTAAAAGTCTGTTTTTCAAGTTTAAATTGCAATAAGGGAGAAGACGCTACAGCTTTGAATTTTCTATTCCTGACTTGAGTCAAGGACGTTTAAATGAAATTTGAAGTAAATCTCTCTGCTTTGGACTTTGGATAAGCATATGTGTTAAAACGTAGAAGTGCTCAACTAGTTTCACAGAACTTGAAGAAGGGAAACCAAACCTAATGTTTTTTTTTTTTTTTTTTTTTTTTTTTTCCAAACCTAATGTTTTAATTTTCTAGGTTACATTCTGTGTTTAAAGAAGGAAGTCACTCAATATGTATTTGACCATAAGAAGCCATTGGCTTCTAGATGTGAACACACACGGACAAGACAGCCAAAACACTAAAAAATTCAAGTCAGTACTTATAAAGCAAAAGAACCTTCAAGAATTAAAAAAAAAAAATACAGTGCCTATTAATGCTGCACGATTGCTACTGTACTTGCCCAGGTCTCCCACTCGAGTCTAGAGCATAGATTTGGGTTCTAATTGCCCAAACTGGTGTCTAGTACACAAGAGCTCAACACAAAGTAGTAATCTGGAGTGCTCACCGCAGTGGTCCTATAACGCTCCAATAAATACAGAGTACAAATCACTGATACGCAGAAAAAAAGCTCTCAGTGCCAGCCCGAGAGACCTATAAACAAACCAGTACCAGAGACTTAACCTCGTTGGGGTGTCGGAAGAAGTAAATGAGATACCACAAGAAAAATGTTTAGAACAGTACGTGGCTCGAAGTAAACACTCAGTAAGTGCTGGCATTATTGGGCGCTCTAAAGGGATGGGAGCCCCCTCCACCCCACGCCCGCACCCTGCTCGCCCCGCAGCTCACCCGGGGGTCCACGGTGCGGACCACGCCCCCGCAGCGTAGAGACATCCCTCTCTTTTTTTTCTAGCAGTGCCGAGCGATCACTAATTCCCGGGAAAAAAAGATGGAAAAACCGTCACTCGATTTATGACCGACCAGCTGAGCCACACCTGACCCTGTGGAACCTGCGCTGCTCCGCGATTGGCTGCTTTAGCCTAGTAGCGTCGCGCGCTTATGACGCCATACGCAGTACTCTTACGGCCTATAAGAACGTGATGACGAAAGACGCTCTCTCTTTGCCGCATCTACTGCGAGGTGAGGTTGGTTACTGTAATCGGTGGGCCTTGGGAATCTGAAGCCATCGGCTCAGGGAAAGCCAGCGGCGCCAGTCTGCCCCTCGGAAACCCTATTTTGGTTGTCTTCCCACGCGGCGAACGCCGTATGAATTTGGTGGCGATGGTATTCGAGCCCTGTGCTGGGCTTTTAGGCCTACTCCCGCTCCACAGCCTTGCCGGGATGGCGCCGGCTTGATGGAAGTCCCAGGGTTGCGTTGAGCGGGAGTTGGCCCGTTCGGCTTATAACACCCGCAGAGGAGCTGCTCCTTCCAGGCCAGAGCGTAGTGGGGGCCGCTCTCCCTGTTGGTCCTCCTGTATCCTTCCCGGGATTTTTGCCTGCGGTCTCCGGTAGGAGTGGAGGTCCGTGCATCGTAGTTTGGTCGAAAACAGGTCCTCTGCGGCCTTCTTACCCCAAGTGTTTGTGTTTCAGAATGAAGACCATTCTCAGCAATCAGACTGTCGACATTCCAGAAAATGGTACGAGACTTGGTGCTTGCATTTTTCTTACATCTTTACTACACGCTCTATACCTTGTTCCGAGACCTCACGAATACGTTCTCTCCTAGTCGACATTACTCTGAAGGGACGCACAGTTATTGTGAAGGGCCCCAGAGGCACCCTGCGGAGGGACTTTAATCACATAAATGTAGAACTCAGTCTCCTTGGGAAGAAAAAGAAGAGGGTGAGTTTTTGTTTTTTGACACTTCAGTTGCTTGTTTGGAAGGTTGTGATTTAAGAGCATCAAATTGGGTTGCTTTTAAAATTATGGAATTGAGGTTCAGTGTTTTAACTTAAAATTTGGTGTCCAGAAGTGTAACTAGTTTCGGTGTTGTTGCTTCAGTGAAATTGGAAAACGAGATTCTGAACAGAGTGTTATAAAAGATCAATACTAGTAGTTGTCATTTGTATCAAGTATTATTGCTGTTACAAGTTAAGTTTATTTTTCTTCTGATTGTTTTGTAAGAATCTTAGGAATGCAGCAGTAGATCTTTTAAATCTGGTATTTTAGTTTTCCAGGAGTGAAGTTTGATGCAGCTTCTACAAAACTTGTGTTCTGGGTTTTCATTCCTTTGTGAAGTAGTAGTGTACCTATAATGTACAGTAACAAAAATGTGAATTGAGGGCTTTGTGGTTTAATTTTTCCTTGAAAATCGTGTTTTAATTTGGGCAAATAATAGAATCTAGAGTACTTACTGTGAATAAATGGACTTTTTTCCAAGCCTACTTACTACCGGAAAGAATTTTCTAAAGTTTTTGTTCTGTTACAGCTCCGGGTTGACAAATGGTGGGGGAATAGGAAGGAACTGGCCACTGTTCGCACTATCTGTAGTCATGTACAGAACATGATCAAGGGTGTTACACTGGTAAGCAGGTTAACCAGACTACTTTGTTTTGGAAGGGGAGGTTTCTCAGCTGTGATTTATGTATGCAACATAAATGTCTCCTGCAGAGAATAGGTTATGCATGTAACTTAGTGAGTTATGTGTACTTATTAAGTACGTGGGAAAAAGTGATCTTGGCAAATGTGTTTAATAGGCATTCCTGGGTCTTAGGATTAAGTGATGTGAGTAAAGATTGAGTGATAAATAAGAGTAAAGACCAGATGGTCTTAATAGTATGCTGATGGTGTTTTTTCCACACAAAATAGGACTCATCTTCAAGGTGCATTTTTTATATATATATAAAAAATGTAACATACGGGGTAGGCTTTGGTTTCTTGTTTTATCCCTGTCACCACCAGGACCTCTTGTAGGGATAGAAAAAGGTGGACCTAATTTCTGAGCTCCTTGTCCATTTCCTTAAAAACATACCAGGTTAGGTTCCTTGAGGGCAGGGGGCCTGTCTTGGTGTCATCAGTTCTTGGAATCTGGCGTACCTTAGTAACCCAGTATGTTAGCTTGATGTCCAAGATGAAGGGCTTTGGGGTTCTCCTTTAATGGGAAACTAGCATTGTTTACTGTGGGCATAGCAGGTGGTAAAATACATGCTTCCTTAAGGAGCTTCACAGTCCAGTGAGGAGACACAGAAACACATGTTTTTGTGTAAAATTGTTGTAAGGCTTGGTATAGGTGATACATTTTACAAAACCTTGACAATGAGTGCTGCATGAGAACTGTTTCAGTTTCTTTTGTCAGGAAGGAGGAAATTTTCCTCTAAAGTCTCCATTGATAATTTCTAGAGATTTGGTCATTCTTTTCTAGGTGCAGGGAGGGAGACAGCCTTGACAAATATGTAAATGTTCCCTATAAAAGGGCAACCTCTACTTGGTTTTCAGAGAAAAACTGGAAATCCTATCTTTCAAATTTCTCAGCATTGCTAATAGTTTGTTTATTTTGTTTATTTAACCTAGGGCTTCCGTTACAAGATGAGGTCTGTGTATGCTCACTTCCCCATCAACGTTGTTATTCAGGAGAATGGTTCTCTTGTTGAAATCCGAAATTTTTTGGGTGAAAAATACATCCGCAGGGTTCGGATGAGGCCAGGTATGGTTTAGAAATTTTCTTTCTACTTGTGAAGGCTGGTATTTTGGGTTAGCTATAAATAAGACCAGATTTATTTCAGAATTATCCAGTTTGATTATGGCTTTGTATCATATTTATATCAGTTGTGGTTCTTGAAGGCTTACATTTGGGGTAGTTTGCAGGCCATGGGAGCTGTGGTTGGTTTTGCAAACTGAAATCCAAAAAAAGACCCATTTGAAAAGAGGTTAATACCTAGATTTCCTAGTTTCAGGTCTCAGCTCTCACTGTCAACCTTGGGCAGATTGCCTCTAGCTCATTTTACTCATCTGTAAAATTGGGAACCTCTCATGATTAAATGACTTGAAATGCGTTTTAAAAATAGTTATTGTCTGATGCATAGTTAACACTGAAGCATTAGAAAGTTTTAAAACTTAGTGCTCTTGATGCTTTTTGATTCCCTTGAATTGTGGGGGTGAGAAGAAGGGATTGTACCAATTAATGGCTCTACAGAAATATTACTTGATAGTTGCTATGGTCAGCAGTACTTAATGAGAACCCTTAGGTGAAAAATGAGCTTTGAAGGATACCAAATATACAGTAGAAGTAAGACTGGATACAAATCCTTGTACAGCTAAATCCTACTAGCTGGATACCTTTTTCTCATACTCCTTAATTGAATCATAGTCTGTAATCAGTCTGGGACAGATTCATTCAAGCAGGAATACAAGATTGGGCCCAGATAATACAGATTCTGTTACAAAACAATTCTTTTGGTGTGTGGAATTTTAAATGGAATAAATTGCTACTTAATTTAAGTATTTTAAATAATGCTACAAATCTTATCTTACGTTGACACTATGCATATGCTCTCTTACCTTTTTAGGTGTTGCTTGTTCAGTATCTCAAGCCCAGAAAGATGAGTTGATTCTTGAAGGAAATGACATTGAACTTGTGTCAAATTCAGGTTTGTATGTTTACTGTGCCTGATTACGCCCATAAAATCTTACCTAAATCTTGTAGTTGAATACATGATATATGTTCTTTTAGTGAGCTTTTCTCTTTTTTTTTTTCATCCGTTTATTTACTTACAGTGTTCCGTGGGGAGTTTGTAAAGACACTGGTCAGTCAGTTAAAAACAGACCTGGGAACTCTGTGTACAGAAAAACAATTAAACATGTGAAGGCACAAAAGAAAAGACTCTTAAGTACATTGGATATTAATAGGGACAAAAGGACTCAAGTTTAATTTGTTATACCTCTAATAGAGCAATCAAACATAAGTAACTAAATTTAAAAAATTACGGGGAAGGAGAGAGAAATGAGGTAGACAAAAAGATTGGTGAGTTTTTTTAAATTGTGGGACTCTAATAAACTATCCCAAAGATACTTGGGTTTTGGGTATATAGCATATAATAAAATACTTGCTTATGATTTGGGTTTGGCTGATAAAATAATTGCCTTTTTCACTCTTACAGCTGCTTTGATTCAGCAAGCCACAACAGTAAAAAACAAGGATATCAGAAAATTTTTGGATGGTATCTATGTTTCTGAAAAAGGAACAGTTCAGCAGGCTGATGAATAAGATCTGAGGTAGGTTCTTGTAATGTCCATATAAATTTTATTAACTGCTTTAGTTGGGGGTCTTAATTGATTAAGAGACTTAAACTGGAGGTGTAGCAAAGGTAGAAAATGGAGACCTGCATTCTGGAACACAGTAAATTTGGCAGAATAAGAGATAGAATTGATGCATTTTTACTATGAACCAGTAAGTCATAATTTTAAAGTATGTTTTAGATGATTCAGAGTAGAACTTTTCTGGGCAAGGATATTGATGGAGATTTACTGACATTTTCATTTCTTTTTACAGTGATCCAGTTACAGAAACCGCAAGAGGCCAGGCTCATATGTGATATTTTAAAAATGAATAAAAGCCCTTTTGACTTGAGACGTTTTCTTAAATTGATTACCCTTTCCAACTATTTGGCTAGTAAGCAGCTAAGTAAATTCTAGTGTGCTAAGAACAACAACAGTAGGAATAGGAGGGGTTTTTTTAGTAAGACTTAATGGGAGAAGTGGTTTGAAGGAATAGCAAGGGTATTTCAGGCAAGAGGAATATGGGTATCAGTGACTGGCAACACTGTGGTTGTTCATTATTGGATGAAGAACTTTGGGAGATGTCCTGAAGGTATGTGTAATTTTGCAGAGGCACGAATTTGAGTATTTGTGAGGGCAAGTGCCTGAGTCGCAGTAACCTTGTGTGAAAAAGCAGCTGAGAAGTAATACAGTCTTAGTAAGAATTAGAAGATGGAGTTAATTTATATTCATGATAAACATGGTTGCTGTGGCCCAAGGTTCTCTGTTTTAGCGTAATTTCAGCCATTTACTCCTATGTCCTAGTCCTTGATATCTAAAAAAAACTTACAACCCTTCCATAGTCTCTTCATTCCATGTGTCATGCTTTAGATGCACTACCGTACTAGACTGTCTTAACTCAATAGGACTGCCTCTAAATCTCTTCCTTGATAGAAACTCCAACTTTCTGATTTCTCAGGCAAAACTTAACATTCAAGTTTGATTTCTCTAACATCCTGTGTGTCTAGTCTGTTAGAAAAATCTGTGGGCTGTGCCTTCAAAGTAAGGTATGTTCAGGGCCTAAGCAAGGAAAAGTAAAACCCATTTGGAGCATAAGGATATTAAAAGATCTTCATTTAGATAAGTGAAATTAATTTTTATATTGAGTTAATAATCTTTGGTTTGATAACAATGGTTAAGTATGAAATGGGTGAAATTGTAAATGCAAGTTTTGGTTTGAAATATTTTAGATGAGGTTTGGGGTAGGCATTGGATGGGGTTCTAGGTCTAGGGTTTCAATACATTGATATTTGTTGAAGCTGAATGATGGGGATTCATTATACTATTCCTATTTGCATAAAGTTTTGAAATTTTTCACAATTAGAAGATGAAGCCAAAACCCTTTAAACTGATCCACCCTTGCTCCTCCCTCCCCCATCTGTTCTCAATAGTAGCCAGAATGCATTTTTCAAACTCCCTCATAACCTTTCTGACCACACTGACTGAGCTGACCTTCCTGCTCCTGAGTACCACTGCCTTAAAGCCTTCAAGTTGTCTTTCCCTTTGGAGTGACAGGTTATCTTGAAGTCTATAGTCCAGTGTTTTCAGTGAAGCCTACGTTGACCCTCCTATTAATTGTGCTCATTCCTCATGCCCATCCTAGCATACCCTTACCCTGCTAAACTTGTTTTTGTCCATTGTATTTATAATGTAATATTAATAGTTTACTTTGTTATGTATTGATTGTATGCTTTTTTCCTGCTAGAGTCTGACCTTCATGAGGTTGTGGTCTTTTCTATCCTTTCTACACTGGGATATTCCAAGTAAAGAACCTGGAAAAATGTCTGGCATTTAGGTGTTGCTGAGTGAATGGTTCCCAGATTGCCAGGGATATTAAAGTTATGCAGATTCAGTAATAGTAATGGGACTAGAAAGATGTTTTGGAAGGTGTTGACAGAATTTGAGGGTTGAGGAAGTAATTTCCAAGTGGCAATATTGCAGAGGGATAGAGAGGTGTTACTGTTGAAGAGTGTCAGCATATAGGCGGTAGTAGCAGCTGTGAGAGTCTAAGTGTGATGCTCTCCAAGAGTGAAGTGGGTGGTGTGAGACCTTCACAGCATTACTATTGCAGTCTGGTTGTAGCTAAGGAGTTATTTCCATTCAGTAATTTGGGTGTGGTAAATGAAAGTCTAGTTCTCCCCAGGGAAGACCTCCATGTTTTCTGTGTTTACTATGGATAAGCACATGTGTGTTTTTTCAGTTTTGAGGTGTAGGAGTCCACATTGTATAATCAGAAAACATACTCAGGAGTAAGTTACCCAGTTGGCACACAGTTTGGGAGGATGGGGGAGGCAGTGTTGGGGCACAACCCACTTACAACACCAAACCCATTCACATTCCACAGTTCTTAAAACTGACCAGATAGTTAGTTGAATATAAATAATAAGCGTAAACCGGTTTATTTGGAATAAATTACATCGAGAATTAAACACCTAGTCACAATGTACTGACCTCATTTTCCAGAGGCTCTTTAAACACCATAGTTGTGGTATTTCCATATGTATCAGACTTTTTAGTGAAAGGTTACATTGAATACAACAGTAATGTAACAATATACAAAGTAACACAAGCTACATTTTAAGATGATTTTCTTCCAAGTCTCAGAAAAGCTTAAATTTAAAGCTCTTACCCTGTCAAAAGCTATCAACAGTTCCTAATTGACCCTTTATGATTTTAAAATGAGTTTAAGAAAAACCTGAATAGTAAATATAATTGATCATGAGCCAGATTTAAATGTTTACCTAGGGACTTGGTACGATGATGGCTTAAACCAGTGGTTAAGACTGCACTTCCACTTAAGGGGGCGGTGGGTTTGATCCCTGGTCGGGGAACTAATTCCCATATGGTGTGGCCAAAAAAAAGAGTTTAGAAAGGAAAAAAAAAAAAGTAAAATAATTCCCAAGTGGCCACAAAAAAAGGGAAGAAGGTAAGCGTTGGGTTAGGGACTTTACTATTCGCAAGAATTTATGGCAAGGCAACAAGTTTAAAAAAGGGGGTCGGGCTTCCCTGGTGGCACAGTGGTTGAGAATCTGCCTGCTAATGCAGGCAACACAGGTTTGAGCCCTGGTCTGGGAAGATCCCACATGCCGTGGAGCAACTGGGCCCGTAAACCACAATTACTGAGCCTGCGTGTCTGGAGCTTGTGCTCCGCAACAAGACAGGCCACAATAGTGAGAGGCCCGCGCACCGTGATGAAGAGTGGCCCCCACTTGCCACAACTAGAGAAAGCCCTTGCGCAGAAATGAAGACCCAACATAGCCAAAAATAAAAAAAAAAAAGGGGGGGTCATAAGTCAAGCTTAAGCACTAAATGTAAAGACATAAAATAATGCTGTTTAGTGGAGTTACAAACAATGAATACAAGATACTTCAGTCAAAACACAAAGTAGAGACCATAAAAGCAAAATCTTAATTCTAAAGCTTTGTTATTCCTATGACTGAGTATGTATTTCTTTCAAAACCTTGGACGTTAGAGGTTAAAGAGTTGATGAGTTGCTCAACTGATAAATCCATAAAATTAAAATAATTGACTAGTTATTGTAATTGTGTATAGCCTCAAGCCCAATAACTAAGTGGTTCTCAAAAAGAAAATACAAAAAATTCCTTGCATAACCTAAAATCTGCTAAGTTTGAAGGAGGGGTGCAGTTGGAACAAGGAGAATAGAAGAACACATCTGCCAAATTTTACTATTTGAATTTGGCCAGCCAGAGATAGCAAATTGATGTCTCATCACTTTTGCATTAGTTTGAATTGACGAATTGTTGTTTGTATCTTTGAAACTTAATGCTGTTATCAATTAGTATCTCAGTTATGTAGGAAGTAGGAGCTTTCCTTTGACTTTTTTTAAAGATTTATTTATATTTACTTATTTTGGGCTACGTTTGGTCTTTTTTTTTAAATGAGTGTTTGCTCCTTTTTTAAAAAATTATTTTTTGGCTGCATTGGGTCTTTGTTACGCGCTGGCTTTCTCTAGTTGCGGCGGGGCCTACTCTGTTGTGGTGCTCGGGCTTCTCGTTGCAGTGGCTTCTCTTGTTGCAGAGCATAGGCTCTAGGCACGCGGGCTTTAGAAGGCAGGCTCAGTAATTGTGGCACACGAGCTTAGTTGCTCCGCAGCATGTGGGATCTTACCAGACCAGGGCTTGAGCCTGTGTCCCCTGCATTGCCAGGTGGATTCTTCACCACTGCACCACCAGGGAGGGTCCCTCCTTTGACTCTTAAAGTCAAAATTCAGGAGAGTAGACAATGGTTAGTTATTTAAATACCGACTCACTTAAAGAATGTGTATAAATGGGTTTAGATTCAGGTTTTCTTCCAACATTGAGAATACAGTGAATGAATATTAAGCATAGAGTTCAAGAAAGTCAAACTGCAAATTCAGGTTTAAGAATTTGCTTAATCCTAGTTTCAAAAGTTGCAATGTAAGAATAGTTTCCACTTATGCAGACCACCAACGTTCTGAATTGTGTCCAAAGAGACACAGTTGAGGTCCAGATATGGCTGCAGTCTACAGGTCTCTGTGCATGTGTCAGAACAGTGAAGCACTTCAGGGGAGAGAGCAAGTCTTACGGGATAAATGGTCCTTTGGTAACTTGATAATTAAAAACTTTTCGTCTTTTTAGAATGTTTTAATTTTCCTAAGTATGATACATCTTGTCACCTCAGAAAATTCAAGTGAAGAATAATGTCAATTTGTCTAAAGAAGTTGCTGTACGTATACGGTGAGGTTGAGTGACTTCCCTGTCATCACAGGCAGTTGGGTCTAGCTGGGGTTTTTTAGCGCGGTACGCGGGCCTCTCACTGTTGTGGCCTCCCCCGTTGCGGAGCACAGGCTCAGCAGCCATGGCTCACGGGCCCAGCTGCTCCGTGGCATGTGGAATCTTCCCGGACCGGGGCACGATCCCATGTCCCCTGTATCGGCAGGCGGACTCTCAACCACTGCGCCACAGGGAAGCCCTCTTTTTAATCTTAGTCATCTGATCTTTAACATAAGATGAGTTTTGGAAATTAAATGTTATTTTTAAAAAATCATCTGGAAAAAGAGACCTCACAAAATTAGTTGTTTTGTGAGTGCTTAATTTAATTTTTATTGAGAAAAACTAAGGGATTGATGTGCTACAGTCTATATTGTAACTGGCTATACACAAGCACTACTTACCCTGTTTTCTTTCCATTTGAGAAACACCCTGACCAAAGAGGAAAGCACCTTGTTAGAAGTGACAATTTATCACTGACTATCCTGTGTTAAGAGTTAAATCTCTGCTATGGAGTTAACAAAGTTGCACTTTTTTCAAAACAATTTCTTTTATCATAAGTAGCTATTGGTATTCCTACAAAAAAACTGTAGAATAATGATAGGAAACAGCTCATCAAACTCCATGAAACAATGTATCAGATATTCCTCATACCTTACCTTCTAGGGAAGCCTTTACCTTAGATCCAAGAACTGAATTCACTGATGTTAACACATAAGGGAAAATTTGAACCACACAGCGGAGACATCTATTGTCATTACCTTGGCTATCACTAATATCTCAAAACTTGTTTTTCTACAGTATAGGTGTATCTTCTGTAAGTTACCAGTGTATGGAACTGGAGTGAATTTTTAAACTTTTCCATCATGCAGACAAATATGGTAGGATCAGCTTAGCTGAGAACTCTCATGGCCTTTTTTTAATGGTATGTGTTGTAAGTTCTTTGCTTTCCAAAATTTTCTTCTCTTTCGCTTATGAAAAATGGTAATTGATAAAAGTAGAACCAGGGTGGAGAAGAAACAACATCCAAAGAATATCAGTGGTTTCTTCTGTACAAGAAGTAAGCAGACAATACACTCTGTGTTTCTTTGAGTCTGACTGCATCTAGGACTACTGTTCTTAGAAAGGATGCCATTGTTGCTGATCAGTTCGTTGTAAAACTGGATTGAGGATTTAGCTTTGAAATCAGATGTGAAGAATCCAAATCTGGGTCTAGATTTTTCTTCAGTCAGTTTGAATACATAATAGCCTTTAATTTTGATTTTATCAATCAAGTATGCTGAAAAATATCAGAAATGAACATTATTAATCATAAGTGGACTATAAAATATCTTTGAATAAGAATTTAGTTTTCATTGAAACAATCTGAAACTCGTGCCCATAAAATGTGATTTTCATTAAAGGTTTTTTTGACATTCTTTTATGATCTTAAGATGACAATATGTGTAATGCTATAACTTTAAAAAGAAATTTGAAGTAAAACTTTGATCTATAACAATACAAAAACACCTGGAGGAAAAGCACATTTAAGAATTGGAGCCATGAAGCTCAAAGGACTTACTGTTACTTTTGTTCCTAGTGTCAAAAGCAGAAAAATCTTGCCTATTTGGCCTGATTTTAAATCTCAGATGTGCCCTTTGTGCTGCCCAATAACTACACTTGGTTTCCCCAGCCATTGACTCTAGCTCTCCTCAACTTTTTTAAAATAAATTTATTTATTTTTATTTTTGGCTGTGTTGGGTCTTTGCTGCGCGTGGGCTTTCTCTAGTTGTGGTGAGTGGGGGCTACTCTTAGTTGTGGTGCCTGTGCTCATTGCCGTGGCTTCTCTTGAGCACGAGCTCTAGGCACGCAGGCTTCAGTAGTCGTGGCTCGCAGGCTCTAGAGCACAGGCGCAGTAGTTGTGGCACAAGGGCTTAGTTGGTCCGCGGCATGTGGGATCTTCCCGGACCATGAAGATGCAGTCTCTCCTGCATTGGCAGGCGGATTCTTAACCACTGTGCCACCAGTGAAGCCCTCTCCTCAACTTTTTCACACCTTTCTGTCCTCAAACTGATAGACCCTACTCTGTCATCCTTGCTTTGAAGTGATGACCTTCCTGCCTACTGCTGAACTAAAGCTCTCAGAGGAGAACTTCAGTCTCCTGTAATCACATCTCCCCACCTACTGGCATCTGCACTGGTACTCTGCTTTCTCCCCTGTTACTATGGATGACCTATTCATGCTCCGGAGGAAGCTGACTTCTCCACTTACACATTCACCAAGTTTATTCTCGTCTACTCAAGGACATCGCTCCATTGTTCTTTCTCTTTTCTCATGTATTTTCCCTCACTACTGGATCATTTCCATATAAATATGCTATAACTTTGGTATCTTAATAAGCAAAAACAACAACCTCCCTTGATTGCACATCCTCCTCTAGTTATCTTTTACAGCATTGGCTCCTGTTCAGTCTTTTTTTTTTTTTTTTTTTTTTACTGGTTTCTCAGGGCTCAGCCCTCTTCTCTATGCTTGCTTTCTTAGTGATCTCCTTCAGCTTTATTGTTTTAAATACATCCATTTGCTCTTGATTCCCAAGTTTGTGTCTCAACCCCAGACCTCTCCTCTGAACCTGAGGTTCATATCTGTTAGCGTACTTGACATCTCTAATTGGATGTCTAAGAGACATCTCAAACTTAACCTTTGCACAACAAACAACTCATCTCCAAAAACCTGTTCCCCAACCTCATAAATGGCCACTCATCCTTTTAGTTACCCAAGCCAAAATGTTGGAATCGTCTATCTTCTCTCATACCCACATCCAATCCTGTTTGACTACCTTCAAAATACATCCAGAACCTGGCCACTTCTCACCATTTCCACTCTTAATAGCCTGATCCAATCCACTGTTATCCTTACCCAGACCAGTGCAATTCTCCCTGTTTCAATTCTTGCTCCTTTACAGTGTATTCACAAAGAGTAACCAGAGTAATTCTTTTAAAGTGTGAGTTGGAGCATATCACCCTTCTGTTTAAAATCTCTTAGTCTTCCTATTTCACTCAGAGCCACAGTTCTTACAGTGGCCTACTAAGCCCTACCTGATTTGCCTCTTCCCTTACCTCCTTGACCTCATCTTCAGTTACTTTTCCCCCTTGCTCATTATTTTCTAACTATCCTGACCTCTTTCCTGATCCTCAAATAGGCCAGGCATGCTCCAACATCAGGGCTTTTGCATTTGCTCTTCTCTTACCTGGAACGCTTCCTTAACTATTGGTTTGCTGCCTCACTTCTCTTTGAGGATCTTTGAGGTTCCCTAGCCACTCTATTTAGAATTGTAACGACTCTTCTGTCTCCCACCCTGAGGCACCCTCTTCTCTGCTGTTTTTTCTCCACAGACCTTTTCACCCCTGACATGCTATATCTTATACTTGTTTGTTGACTCTTATTCCAGAAAAATATAGGCTCCATAAAGGACAGTAATCTTTATTTTTGTTCAGTGGTGGCATAGTGCCCAGAATAGTTTTTGCCCAGACCAGTTTTTGCCCATACTAGGTACTCAATAAATATTTGTCAAATAAATGAATAAATTTCTAGGAACTTTTGCAGCTTCAACAAATTGATCATGAACATTTAAAAATAATATTTTTTTAAAATGTGATATTAACCGATGCTGGGAGGAGTATGTGAGATAAGCACTCTCAAACACTGCTGTTTATAATATATGATCCAATAATTCCATGTTGGAGAATCCATCCCAAGGAGATCATTAGAAATGAAGACAAAAATTTATATACAAAGATACCTATTTTTTAGTAGTTGAAGAAACACCTAAGTATCAAACATTAGAGAGGTGGCTAAGTACACTGAGATATATCCCTATAATGAGAAAAATAAAATAATGTTAACAAGGAACTTTTAATGACATAGAACACATTTATAATGTGATATTAAGAAAAAAGTTGGTTACAAGACTATATTGTATGAGCTCAATTGTATTAATGATATCTAGTCAGCACGAGTCTAGGCACTTTTTTCGGGGGTGTAAGATTTCAGGTTTTAAAAAATATTTTTCTGGGGGCTTCCCTGGTGGCGCAGTGGTTGAGAGTCCACCTGCCGATGCAGGGGACGCGGGTTCGTGCCCCGGTCCGGGAGGATCCCACATGCCGCGGAGCGGCTGGGCCCTTGAGCCCTTGGCCGATGGGCCTGCGCGTCCGGAGCCTGTGCTCCGCGAGGGGAGAGGCCACGGCAGTGAAAGGCCTGCTTACTGCAAAAAAAAAAAAAAAAAAAAAATTTTTTCTGTACTTGCCAAATTTCCCATAATGAGCTGACACTGTCTGTCATTAATGAGCCTGTTCCCCTCATTCTTCTGTTCATATTATCTGGGAATGTCATACTTCACTGTATCTGAAATAGCCCCCGAACCTCACCTTTCAAAGCCTCCTGAATGTATTTCTCTAAGTAGTATTTTCGGAGTTCATCATTTTCCAGAGACTGGTCGTCGATGCCACTGGCCGTGATGTAAACATCCACGTCTCCATAGTTCCTCCGGATCCACTTCAGCACCTTGCGCTCTCCCCAGGGTATCACGGCCAGGCGGGTGGGGGAGCTCAGGCAGGTGATGTCCTGCAGAAACTGGATGTCCCTGTCCGCGTCGTAGTTGCTGCCGTTCTGCCGCTCGTGCATCACGAACCTGGTGGTGAAGTGGTTCAGGGCGTAGAAGTCTGCAGTGCCCTTGACCAGCCTCTTTTCCTCCTCGGTGAACTGAGGCAGTGCGGAGCGCGTGAGCCCTTGCCTATTCTTGGAGGTGATGTACTCCCTCATGGCCAACGGGTAGTCCCCAGTCTTGAAGAGGGGTTCTGCGAACCAGGCAATTTCGAACTGGAGGAAGCGCTCGGCCGCCTTCCAGTGCGAGTCCGCATAGGGATTGGCAGGTTCGGCCCAGTCCGAGTGGAGAGACAGCGACACAACCCCATGCTGTGCAGGCCTGTACTGCTGGTCGTAGAGGTGCCAGGCCAGGGCGTGGGCGATCATCAGGTGGTGGGCTGCCCAGTAGGTGTCATTACTAGAGCGGTCGTAGATGTCGCTCAGCCGGTTAGGCTCGTTGATGGTGATCCAGAGCTTCACGAGGTCCCCCAGCTCCTGGAAGCACAGGTCGGCATAGTCCTGGAAGGCCTTGGTGGTTGACCGGTTCAGCCACCCTCCGCTATGCAGCAGAGGTGCGGGGAGGCCTAGGTGGGCGTGGGTTGGGTAGTACAACGTGACCATTGAGGAGATGTTGAGCTTTAGTCCCTCACTGACCACACACCTGTAGTACCTCAGAGCCTGTCGGTTAACCGTGGACAGGTTGCCAGTGGGAAGGATTGAGGGCCAGTCCAGAGCAAATCTGTAGTGGGTGACTTTCATTCTTGCCAACATCTCAAGCTGTCTTTTGACACTGACAAAATCCGTGCATTGAGCTGGTCGTGTTTTCAGCCTCACTCCTTCCACTCGGTGCAACAGTCTGTTGCCCGTCACATTCCACACATACAGGTGAGGATCGCTGAACTGTGGGGAGGAAGCCACCGACTCTGGCTGTGAAAAACAAGCACATTCAGGTAAAGCACACCCTGGCAGACAGACTTGGCATACATCCTCTGAGAAGAAGAGCCTGATCTTATTTTGCCTCTCACTGACAACAGAGAAAATAAATGATGCACATGTCCTTCATAACAACATATGTCTTCCTGCTATTCTGGCGATGTCAGAAAAAAGGCCTGATGGGTTATCCTCCCTCTCAGCCCTTGAAATTTACTGGGGAGACCAGAAAATGTAGAGAAGGAACTACACCCAGGGCTTGCCTTGGAAAACAAGTTGTCTTTCAGAAAACACTGAGAAGGGACTTTGCTGGTGGCACAGAGGTTAAGAATCTGCCTGCCAAGGCAGGGGACAGGGGTTCGAGCCCTGGTCCGGGAAGATCCCACATGCAGCAGAGCAACGTAGCCTGTGCACCACAACTACTGAGCCTGCTTACCTAGAGCCCATGCTCTGCAATAAGAGAAGCCACCGCGATGAGAAGCCCGCGCACTGCAACGAAGAGTAGCCCCTGCTCGCGGCAACTAGAGAAAGCCCATGTGCAGCAACAAAGACCCAACACAGCCATAATTAATTAATTAATTAATTAAAATAAAAGAAAACACCGAGAAGCTGTTTTTCAGTTTGTCGGTCCTAAAAACACAGTAATGTAGTAGGGGTCTCTCATGTGATTCTGTTCAAATGCATCAGGAAATTGGCTTAGTCCTCTCAGTTAAAAGGAGTCACAAAAGATGGAGCTTCCAAACCCTGCCATAAATTGAAGGCAAAGTTAACATTCCAGTTGTCAAGGATTTCACTGAGATAGGCACTTGGGTTTAGAGGGGACTGGTTGACCCCAGCCACGTTTCCTAAAAGAGGACAGTGGGACAGGGTGGGGAATGACCCCTTGCATTTGCTGAAGGCATCTCTCTAACACACCTTATTTGAAAAGTCCAAGTGATATCACATGTGCATCATTCTGTTTCTCCCCCACCCATGTGCCTGTGAGAACAAAGCATTTATTCATCTAAAGGGAGAATACTCAATACCCTCCTTACATAAGGTACTTGAACTATGAAAAGAGAGGACCCTAAAATAACCGTGAGAAGCTCCCAAGTTGACTCTTGGATCTGATGGCGTCCCATTCCCTGCCCTTCCACCAGGGAGAGAGCCCTGGATTCCTGTTCTAATTCTGTCCCTTTAAAACTCAAGGCTTGGCAACTCTGTATAGTGACAGAGCAATCTCACGCACCTCACAGGTGTGATCTGGGCAACTGCTCTGTCAACTCTAAAGCACTCTACAAACATAAGGTACTTAAAACTTGGGTTTAGTTTTCCTTGCAATAATTGCTGGCTAGGCCCTTGAGTCTAAATTAAAACAGAAAAGGGCTTAAGAAAAACATATCCAAATTCAAGCTTAATTTAAAAAAGTAAAAGTTCTGAACTTGTTTTAAAGTGCTTTTTCTTCCCATGACTGAATTTAAATACACCTGGAATAAATGGGTAGTTAACCTTTGGTAAATATTTTCCCTCTAATTGTTTTCTCGTGTGTCATCTTTCATAGTCTAATTACAAAATCATATAATTCCCACTTGCCATCTGCCAGCCAGTTATCTAGAACATTAAACTGAGAGAACATTGATCATGTGAGCATTAAGGTAAATCTGTATATAATTATTTGAGTAAAACCCTCCTAGCCTAGATGGTCAGTTCCAGTGTTTTGAAATCGCAGAGCATCATGATATTGAAAGGGTATTTACAAGGGAAATCCTGCCATAAGGTAAGGCAGGATCAAATGAAAAATCTCTTACTTTTTTTTTTTTTTTGGCCAAGGCACGGTTTGCAGGATCTTAGTTCCCTGATGTGGGACTGAACCGGGCCACGGCAGTGAAAGCGCCGACTCCTAACCACTGGACTGCTAGGGAACTCCCCAAATCTGTCTTACTTTTAAAAATATCCAGAAAGCATTAGTCTTAGCCAGTGTGTGATTAATCTGCCAATAGATATAGTTAAAGTTTTGCACCCTGATCTCAACCCTGGCTCCCAGAGCTTGGTTCTAAAGTGCTATTTTCTACTAAAAGGATCCTGGGTTTTTTGGAGTAATGGCTTTTTCCAGGTCTGGGGCAGGAAAAGAATGAAGTGATGCTGGTACATCTTGTGCCAGAAAAATAAGGAAGTGCTTAAAACCTAAAAGGGAAATGTCAAAAAGACACAGGAGCAGCTTGAAAGAGTCCCACTGGCCAAATTTGAGAAAATTTGAGTAGCAAAAGGCCCAACGAAACAATGACAACAATGAATTATAACACATTGAATTTAAAAGAATTCACCTCATAAATATAGAAGGAATAATCTAATTAGAAATTCACCATTTTGCAATCTACAAAGTAATCATTAATTCAGGCAAGGTTATTGTATCAATGTTAAGACCATTGGTTAAATGTTGTTGGGGAACAGGATATTTATATGGTCTCAAAGTGTCACCATCAGATTAATTCTTAATTACAAATGGAAAAGGTACTTTTCAGTTAAGAGATCTGGCAAATGCCACCTTAACCAAGAAATCTGGTGACTATTACTTCAACTAATGTCTCCAGTAATGAAACAAACTGATTTTATATGCCTCCTAATTTGATGTATGGGAAATACACAACATCATCTATGTAGTATTATTTCCAGAAATGCTTAACTAATCTAATAAAGAAACAGAGAAATCCATGAAACACTCTACAAGCAACTGGCCTGA
This sequence comes from Phocoena phocoena, assembly GCF_963924675.1. Taxonomy (NCBI): domain Eukaryota; kingdom Metazoa; phylum Chordata; class Mammalia; order Artiodactyla; family Phocoenidae; genus Phocoena; species Phocoena phocoena. The sequence continues at coordinate 75,203,816 of NC_089223.1, forward strand.
ACTCTTCAAAAGTGTCAATACCAAGAGATTAGGGGGATTGCTCTGAATTAAAAGGCTAAAGATACACAACAACAAATGTGTTCCTTATTCATGATTTTTAAAAACAGGTTTTTTTAATCTATAAAGGACATTTGGGGGACATTTAGGAAAATTTGAATATGGATTATATGTTGGATTATATTGAGTAAATATTAAATTTCCTGAGTATGATAATAGTATGAGATAGGAGAATGTCACTGTTCTTAGAAGACATATGCTGAAATATTTTGGGGTAAAGTATAATGATGTCTGCAACTTTTTAATGGTTCTGAAAGAGAGAGAGATAAACCAAACATGGCAACATGTTAACAATCAGCCAATCTTGATGAAGGGAATATGGGTGTTTATTGTACTAGTTTGAAATTTTTCAAAACAAAATGTTGGAGAAGAATACTGAAGGATGGGCTTCCCTGTGGCGCAGTGGTTGAGAGTCTGCCTGCCGATGCAGGGGACACGGGTTCGTGCCGCGGTCTGGGAAGATCCTACGTGCCGCAGAGCGGCTGGGCCCGTGAGCCATGGCAGCTGAGCCTGCACGTCTGGAGCCTGTGCTCCGCAACGGGAGAGGCCACAACAGTGAGAGCCCCGCGTACCGCAAAAAAAAAAAAAAAAAAAAAAAAAAAAAAGAATATTGAAGGAAAAAAAGGTTGGAGGAAAATAAGATGTGTGTGGGTAGGCATAGCAATATTTTTTAAATGTTACTTTCACTTTATTAGTCTTCCTATAGAGAACATCTACTCTTTTGCCTACCCATCATCTTTTCATACATCATCTGGCTGAGTTTTCATAATGCACCCTAATTTTTCTTGGCGAGCCACTCATCCTCACTCCTGGTTTAAGCTCAAGGGACACTGACTCCTTAATGGGCTCCAGGTGTGAGCAAGAAACCCAGGCCTGATTGATCACAGAATTACTTTCCCCTGACCCAAGTGATCAGCTCTTTCTCTGAGTAATAGGAGTAGGGTCCTCAGAGGGGGCAGACATTCACAGTGTCAAACACCGGGGAACAGATGGGTCTTCAGAGGAAGCAGGAACTTACAGATTGGGTCATGTACAGGCTGGAATTCTTGTCTCCCCTGGGGCCTCTCTTTGCTGGGTCTGGAATTTTGGAAAATATAAACCTACTTGAAGTGGTGTGGAAAAGCTGGGCTGCCTGTGCCATGTGGAGGAGGAGATAGACACTGGGTAAGTAGGTGGCTCTCCAGAGGACACAAACTGAAGGTGAGTCACTGTGTTTATATTACTCTCTGTATCTTTCCCCCTTTTATCACCTCTGAGCCTTTACTAAAGTCTTATTTAAATATTGATAGGGGTTGAGATTCATAACTTTGCCCACTCATGGTTTGGGCCCTTTTGTCTGGTCCTATCACTTGCACATCTTGTTTTTCCATATGCTTCTAGAATACAGGTAATAGTGTGGTATTGTGGGGTCTTATAACATAATGGTCAGGAGACAGACAAATCTGGGTAACCCGGACAAGTTATGTAACCTACCTAAACTTCGGTTTCTTTGCCTATAAAATGAGGTTTGGTTTTTTTTTGAATTTTATTTTATTTTATTTTGTTTTGCAGTATGCGGGCCTCTCACTGCTGTGGCCTCTCCTGTTGCGGAGCACAGGCTCCGGACGCGCAGGCTCAGCGGCCATGGCTCATGGGCCCAGCCGCTCCGCGGCATGTGGGATCTTCCCGGGCCGGGGCACAAACCCACGTCCCCTGCATCGGCAGGCAGACTCTCAACCACTGCGCACCCAAGGAAGCCCTTGAATTTTACTTTATTTATTTTTTATACAGCAGGTTCTTATTAGTTATCTATTTTATACATATTAGTGTATACATGTCAATCCCAATCTCCCAATTCATCCCATCACCACCAACCCCTCTGCCACTTTTCTCCGTTGGTGTCCATACGTTTGTTCTCTACATCTATGTCTCTTAAAATGAGGGTTTTAAGATTAAGTAGATAGGGACTTCCCTGGTGGTGCAGTGGTTAAGAATCTGCCTGCCAATGCAGGGGACATGGGTTCGAGCCTTGGTCCAGGAAGATCCCACATGCCGCAGAGCAACTAAGCCCCTGGGTCACAACTACTGAGCCTGCACACCTAGAGCCTGTGCTTTGCAACAAAGAGAAGCCACCACAGTGAGAAGCCTGTACACCACAACGAAGAGTAGCCCCCGCTCACTGCAACTAGAGAAAGCCTGACCGCAGCAAAGAAGACACAACACAGCCAAAAATAAATAAATTAAATTTAAAAAAAAGATTAAGTAGACAGAATGCACATACATACAGCGGTTAAGTGCTTGGTACATAGTAGGAGCTTCAAAAAATAGTTATTATTATTTTGGAAAGAGCATTGTGCATCTGGGGGCTTGAAGTTTGCCTGCTACAGTTCTGCCACTATTTGTGTTACCTTGGGCAATTCACTTAGGTCTCAATTATTAATTGATGGGTCTTACTTTCCTCAGCTATAAAATGAAGGATTTGGAGTAAGAGGTTTTGAAGGGCTTACCTGGCTCTAAAAGTTGACCTTATTCATGCACTATGCATTGAGCACCTGCCATGTGCCTTACATTGCTCTAGTAAGGCATACAGCAGGCAGCAAAGCCTCAAACCTCTCCACCCGCTTGAGGAGAAAGTTTGCATTCTTGTAGGGGAAGACAGGTGATCAGTAAGAAAAATGTGTAAAGTGGTTATCAGGGGCTGAGGGTGGGGGAAATGGGGAGATGCCGGTTGAAGGGCACAAACTTCCAGTTATAAGATTAACATGTTCTGGGGGCCTGTTGTACAGTATGGTGACTATAGTTAATAATATTGTATTACATACTTGAAAGTTGCTAAGAGAGTAGATCTTAAATTTTCTCACCACAAAAAAGGAAATGGGAATTGCGTGTGATGGTATGGAAGTGATAGCTAATGCCATAGTGGTAACGATTTTGTAATATATAAACGTATCAAATCAACACATCATACTCCTCAAATTTACACAATATTGTATGTTAATTGTATCTCAGTAAAGCTGGAGAAAAAAGGGAAATGTGTAATGTACATAGTATGCTAGAGAATGATGAATGCTATATAGGAAAATAGAGCAGGAAGGGGGAATGTGCACTGATAGTGATGGAGTTATGCTTTTTGGAGTGGAGGGAAGCCTTACTGAGAAGGTGACATCTGAGTAAACATCTGAAGAAGGTGAGGAATGAGACAAGTCAGGAGGCCCCACTGGGGTATAAAGACTTCATAAGGCAAATAATCCAAATTTATCAAATAAGAAGAATCACTTAAATAAAAGGCCACTAACAATTTGCTTTTGACAAAACAAAAATCTAGGGAATTCCTGACGTTCCAGTGGTTAGGACTCCGTGCTTTCACTGCTGGGGGCGTGGGTTCAGTCCCTGGACTAAAATCCTGCAAGCCGTGCAGTCCAGCCAAAAAATTTTTAAAAAAAAATCTATAAAATTATTTTCCTTTAATTTTGACACTACTAACAAATGCCTTTCACAAAAATGACTGTAAGTCACTCTAGACTGTATACAACTTGAGGGCAGTATGGAAAGCTCTCAGTAAGCATGAATTCTTCCTCTTCCTTCCTCTTTCCCTAACTTCCCCTCATAACCTCCAGGTGATCATGGTATTTGATATTGTCTGACGGCTATCTCCTAGATGTCACTGAGCAAAGTGAGAGAAAATATTGTGTACTATTTGCACCACTTTATAGTTAATTTGTAAGTAGCCACTTACCTTAAGGACAGATTCAGTGACGCCCCAGGAGAAATCACAGGGAAACTGACCCTGCACATCTGGTGTGGACTCTTTCAAAGTGAAACCATTTTCTTGTATGATCTGTTTATAGTAATGTGCTGAAGACTTGGGCTTTCTTTCTTTTTGTTTACTATTAAAATCCACATAAAATAATCCTCGGCGAGTGGTGTAAGCATCCTGCCATTCAAAGCCATCCAGGAGGGACCAGGCAGTGTAACCAAACACTCGTATTTCATCAAACTTGATTGCTGCACAGAAGGAAAAAAGCAGAGATGTTCAGAGGACTCTACACACTCTGGTTCACGTTTACGACTTCACTAATGACATGCCAGGGGCAGCATATTGTGAAACCAACCTTTTCCCTAAATTTGCAGGCCCAATATATCAAATAGAAAATTTATTTTTATATTTGAAAAGGGGCAATTATTTTCATCTAGAGTGGCCTTCCCAAGTGAATGACACAGTTAAAGGATAAAATTTAAAACATTCCTGAGGCTTAGTGGGCAAATCTGTGTCAGAGGACTTCCCTGGTGGCACAGTGGTTAAGAATCCTCCTGCCAATGCAGGGGTTGTGGGTTCGATCCCTGGTCTGGGAAGATCCCACATGCTGCGGAGCAACTAAGCCTGTGCGCCACAACTACTGAGCCTGTGCTCTAGAGCCCACAGGCCACAAGTGCTGAAGCCGTGTGCCTAGAGCCTGTGCTCTGCGACAAGAGAAGCCACCGCAGTGAGAAGCCTGTGCACCACAAAGAAGAGTAACCCCCGCTCTCAGCAACTAGAAAAAGCCCGCGTGCAGCAATGAAGGCCCAACGCAGCCAAAAATAAATAAATAGCAGTTGAGGATTTATAAGAAGAAAAAAAAAAAAGTAAAATACTGAATTAAAATAGTTAAAAAAAAAAAAAATCTGTGTCAGAGGGCATGATGATTTCCAGAACCCTTTGGGACCAATGTAGATGTCTGCTCGTGACCAAGAGTTTCTCATTTCAACCTTGGGCTGGTTCACATTTGTGGACAAACTATCTTCTGTGAAACAGTCCTCGGGGACTGAAATATCAGCTTTGAGAATGCGCATGTGTGAATGTAGATTTAAGGAGGAGAAAGAAGCACAGTGATGTAAGAGAACAAGAACTGACTGGGCCGAGGGGCAGGAGGGGAGAGGGCTTGCTCTACTGTGCTCCTGGGATGGGGCTATTGGGCAAGTTTCTCGATCTCTTGTTTCCTCATTTGTAAATAGAGAAGTTTGGAAAAGATGATCTCTCAGGAACTTTCTAGCTTTAAATTCAATAACTTTTAGGAACTAGATAAAAATGAAATATGCAATAAAAACAACAAATACCCCAATCAATCATGAACCATTTTTCTTTTCTTAAAAGCTTTCATTTTCTCATGGTAATGTCTCATTTCTGCAATTTGGGGGTTTTATCACTGATATTCTTTTCCGAAAAGGTGGAGTCAATGTCAAGGGAACTGATGTCAAGAGATTCTGATGTGGGACTTCCCTGGTGGTCCAGTGGTTGGGACTCTGTGCTTCCACTGCAGGGGGCGTGGGTTCCATCCCTGGTTGGGGAATTGGGGTCCTGTATGCCACATGGCACGGCCTAAAAAAAGGGGTTCTGATGAAATAAATATGTTTCAGCAGGCCCTGGTTCTAGTCTCTCTGGTGTCGTAGGGTCCTGAGGAGTGGTGGAATGATAACGCCTGGGGAATGACACCACTTTTGCCAAAGTGCTTGCAATTTGGCTCAGGCCCTGTGGGCAGAGTCCTCTGCTCTGGAGGCCCCCATGTGCATGTGCCCCGTGGCTGGGCAAGGCTCTGTTCCATGTGCTCCTCCTGCAAGTTGGGACAGCACATCTTGCTCTCCCTGAGGACCCTCCCTGAACACTCTCTTCTGCAGAACAAGGGAGTTTTCTCCAAGCTTGTGACATTTTTTTTTCTTTTGGCCATGCTGTGCCACTTTCGGGATCTTAGTTCCCTGACCAGGGATCGAACCCGGGCCCTCAGCAGTGAAAGCCATGAGTCCTAACCACTGGACCTCCAGGGAATTCCCTCCAAGCTTGTGACTTCTAAAGAGAGCTACAGAGTTGTAGAAAGATCCACTGAGAATTCCTTTATATAGGAGAGAAATGGAGCCCAACTCTGTGGGAGACAGAACATCGTAATTCGAGCTTGTCCTCTGCTCCATTATTTCAGTCAGCCACCTGCAGATGTCACTACCTGAGTAAAGGAAAAGGAATGAGGGGATGGGCAGGGGTTAGAGAAATATCCAAGAACAATAGAAGCTGCTCACCTTAGCCATTCATGGCTCATTCATTGTCTTCAGACTTTTCGTCATTGAGTCATGTAGTAGAGTAAAAGGAGCACAATCAAAAAAAGCTTTCAGCATCTTAGACTAAAATGCTACTGTTAGAAAAGTTTTGACATATCTCCTTTAGCACTATGTCCTTTTAAAAGGAATGAAACAGCATCTTGTTGCCAATTAAGGATGTATCTACAGTCTAAAATTATTGTTTTCAAACCTTTATTTAAAAGGACACGAGAGTGGGACTTCTCTGGGGGCGCAGTGGTTAAGAATCCACCTGCCAATGCAGGGGACGTGGGTTTGATCCCTGGTCCGGGAGGATCCCACATGCCACAGAGCAACTAAGCCCGTGCGCCACAACTACTGAGCCTGCGCTCTAGAGCCCGCGAGCCACAACTACTGAGCCCACGTGCCACAACTACTGAAGCCCGCGTGCCTAGAGCCTATGCTCCGCAACAAGAGAAGCCACCGCAATGAGAAGCCCGCGCACCGCAACGAGGAGTAGCCCCCGCTCGCTGCAGCTAGGGAAAAGCTCATGCACAGCAATGAAGACCCAATGCAGCCAAAAATAAATAAATAAATACATTTATAAAGAAAAAAGGACGAGAGTCACGTTAAAAAATTCTGTCAACATTGGAAAATAGAGAAGTCCAACAATGACCGGAACAACAATAATGATATATTCAAAGGTGACTTTAAATACCCTCTAGCATAAGTATTCAAGACAGTTGTTTTGAGCTAATGTGCAACCAACCTTGGAGAACCTGGTTGAGGAAGTTCTTCATCATGTAGATGGCTGTGGTATCCTCTGTTTTCACATGACTGTCTGTGAACCAGCCATTCTCAGTGATCAGGATTCGGGGATTGCCATATTCCAGTTTAATCCAGTTCAGCACGTCTCTTAAATTGAGGGACACATTTTGTCCCATTTTAGCCATGGTGTTGTAGGGCTTGAAATTGTTGGGTCCAAAGGAAAAGGCAAAGAAGTCAGCTGTGCCCCTCACCTCATTCTTCTCTGCTTCAGAGAAAAGGGGTAGAATGGAGAACAACTTCTTTTTCATCACCTCTGGATAGTTACCATCCCCATGGATAGGGTTGGCAAACCACCCGAGCACAGAAACCATGGATTGTTGGCACTTGAGTATATCCATTGTGTTTTCTGATCTGTTTGGTTCAATCCAGTGGGATCCCAACGTGATTGATAACAGACCCTTCTGATGTGGGCGGAAATTTCTATTGTAGTTATGCCAAACTTTCGAATGAGCCTAAGAACAAGAAAATATTGTTAATCTTTACTGTCCTTACTCAAAGGGTTGTGACTTGGCTGATACAAGGTCTTCTCGTGGACAGATTAGTGAAGCGTCGGGTGCTGCAGGGGAAAGCTGCCAGGGAACCCTGATGACCGCAAAGTCTGCTCTCTGTTCACTTCCCCTGTGCTTCCAACCTAAAGCCTCCCGTATAGGATTACTGAGAGGCAGGCAGAGAGCTCTTGTCCCAGCTCCATCTTACTTCTTCTCTCCCTGGCTCCCTTCCGGGCTCTCTCAGGACTGGGTACAGGTGAGACACTATGTGGATTATAGGGTTTCTTCCTCTGCATAGAAAGACTCAGAGCAGTGCTCTTTCATTGTTCTACAGAGTCTTCTTTTGGCCCTAACTTAGAAGTCCAGGATAATACAATTTCTATATTCCGTAAATGGATAATAATAGAGCTTACCTCCTAGGCTTGTTGTAAGGATTGAATGAATTAACGCACTCTAGAATGGTGGCTGCCACACAGTATAGCTCTATATAAGCCTTAGCTATTATTACTATTATTATAAAAGGGTGGCAGGCATGGCACAACTCAGAAAACCAGTGGAAATAGTGTAGGATTTGGCATCAGCACAGTTGGGCTTGAAGTTCAGGTATTAACTATAGTAGCCTTAGATAAGGCACTTAACCTGTCTGAAATCTCTTCGTATCCTCAGCTGTAAAAGGAAGTTAAAAATAATAATACCCTTTGTAAAGTTGTTGTTAGATGTAGAGCTAATGTACATATTAAATATGTAGCATAGAATAGAGCACCTAGGAGCTACTGCCTAAAGATGGATGTTATTATTATTGGTCCCCCTGGAATTTACATTTCCTGTTGCATTCACTTAAAACACCCTGGGAAGAGATATGGGAACATAGGTATATGTATAACTGATTTACTTTGTTATAAAGCAGAAACTAACACACCATTGTAAATCAATTATACCACAATAAAGATGTTAAAAAAACAAAAAAAACAGAGCCTCACGATCAGTTTCCGGTCTATTTACTAGGTACTTACTAAGCGCTGACTCAATGCCTGTCTTGCCCTGCCCTGAGAGGCTGAAATAAATGGTGCAGGGATTTGCTCTCAGGAGCCAATAATCTTAATGGGAAAATAAAACTAAAATGTATGAAAGAGAAACATATAAAACTGAATAAAATAAGACACTAAATTAAGGCAGAGGCATGGTTCTATAAAGAACCATGAGCTAGCTGTATGGTTCTTAACTTGAGGACTCCAGTTAAGGACTCAAGGCCAGTTAAATGTGCAAGGTCTCCTTCCTGCCTGGCCAGCCAGAGCTTGCTCCTTTATGTATCCGCCTCTCCTCCTCTCAGCCTCTGACTTGCTTGTCTCTTAATGGCTCTTCCCAGGACTGCTAATTTCTACTCTGATTGGGTGTTTCTAAAACAAGGGCACAAACCCTTACTGTTTTTAACCCACAAAGTCTGCTTTCAGTCTTGTTCTTTAGCTTTCCTTTTGCTCATTGGAGATGTTTTATATTGGGCTGAATTATCCAAAAGCGCCTTTTTGAAGGTCAAAAACAAAAAACTACAAGCAATGACTCAAACTTAATAGATCCTGTGGACATTAAAAATGTTCCATGAACTCTGTTAGGTGGGGAAAGATAGACATTAATGTAAGGGCTGAGGATTCCAAAACTGGTGTCTCCTTGCTTTATGCAAGAATAGCTAATTTAAATAATTCCATGAAAGATTTTCTGAAGAAGTAGATGCCTCAAGGTATTACCTCTATCTACCTGTTCTTACTCCATTTTCATTGGAAGATCCTGGAACCACTTAGCACCAAAATGTTCCCAAAGATCCTTACGAATATCCTTCTCAGAAAAGTGTTCAGGCTGTAGCCTCCTCCCCTGCCTCCACCCCTAGGTTCCAGCTTCTGAAAGGAATCTCAGGGCAGCCCAGGGCAGATTCCACCTTAAGTGGTCTCAGCAGCTCTTTCTGGACTTTTCTGGGGCTGGAATCATAGCAGAAAGTCTTTTTTTTTTTTTTTTTTAAACACATTTATTAGAGTATAATTGCTTTACAATGGTGTGTTAGTTTCTGCTGTATAACAAAGTGAATCAGCTATACATATACATATATCCCCATATCCCCTCCCTCTTGTGTCTCCCTCCCACCCTCCCTATCCCACCCCTCTAGGTGGTCACAAAGCACTGAGCTGATATCCCTGTGCTATACGGCTGCTTCCCACTAGCTATCTATTTTACATTTGGTAGTGTATACACAGCAGAAACTCTTAACTGCATTTTTCCTGATTTGAAACAAAAGTAATCATGCATTACTAGAATTCACAGGGAGGCATTCTTTGCTTTATTCTAAGTGGTCACTTAATCCCCTGGTAGCCTCAGCGCTTTCAACCATAAAAGCCGCAATGAGTGATCAGTACGCCTCTTTAGGGTGGGTGTGTACCTCTTATGTGTAAACTGTGAAGCACTAAACACACGTAAGATTCTGAGCCATAAACTAGCTGCCTTGTGAATATGATGCCATCAGACACTAAAGGGAGAGTGAGATGAAATTAGTATAAATGTAATAAGCCAGTTCTAATAGCAGTTAACCGGTTCTAATAGGAAAAAAAGCAGGGGGGCTTTTCTTTGAAATAGATATTCTATTGCATATTTCTGTAACTATATGAAAGATGACCTAAGCTGTGATGACAGACATGTACCTTTGCAATAGCTTTCCAAGCGAGTTTTCTGGACATATATATCTCTCCATATATCTATATATACATGTGTTGTTATGCCCCAAGTTGACCTTGGTGTTTCACAGTGTCTCTTTCACCTTTGCTGCTATTTGCATAGGCTATCAAGGTATCTAGGGTTATCTTTGCTCTGGGCTGAAGACAGCCTCTCCATCCTCATGTGGAGAATGTGGGGGAGGTTCTTTGTGCAGCACTTGTAGTTATAACCTGATCCTGTTCACCAGGTAACAAGGTAAAAACTATTGCTCTGAGGCAGTGAGTTTGACATAACTCCTGATGAAACTGGGGTATCTATGCGTGTGCTTTGGTCCAACACTCATAAAGGAGGTCTGTTGGGGAAACTGAACTGGGGTTGGCGGGGGAGTGCAACCTGGGCCCTGCAACCTTGCACAACAGTCATTCTGTGATTTTCCAAGGTTACCCTCTATCTTGTACAAGGCCGTCTACCTTTGGAATGATTGATTTAAGGGAGCTTCAACCTTTGTTCTTTAGATTCAGTAGCTTAAAGGGGAAGTCAGCTTTTTCTTTTTGAGGCAGATAGCAGGGCCTAATGTCATTGAGAGACAGCCAGGGGCCTAATATCTCATTCTGTTCCCTCCTCTAATCTAACGTAGCAGCTCTTTGATGCCCCTGGAAGTCCAGACTCAGATAAGTTCTGTGGATGATAGGAGGCAAATAAGATAGCTGGACAACTTTAGACAAAGATGAAGAAGGGGTCAGAGGTCAGGGAGATGTGGTAGAAGGGACACGGGTGGAAGGCAGTGCTTTGGAAGGCGTGCATTGAAGAAACCTACCTCATCACGCATGTCTGTATTTAAGGAACACCCAATCGTTTGTCAAAAAGTAAATTTTTGTTAAATTTTCAAATCTGTGCGTGAATTTATCCACATTTTGGCTGAAATATTTTCGTGTGAACTATAAACTTGTTTATTGTTAGAGCTATTTAATAAAGTATTAAATGAAAATCATTAAAGAAAATATACTTTAAAACTCCACAGAGCAAACTGTTTTCATATTTCTGTGTTCCCCCCGACTTTTCCAAATATATTTCCCAGCTAAAGTCACTCTAACATTTTCCATGTTATTTTTAGTTTTCATAATAATCTTCATATAACAATTCATCAATCTGATGAAATATGATTTACTTAGTCATCTCCCTCTTTTCATAAAAATTAGCTTGTTTTCCTTTTCCTGCCATCTTTCCTTCCTTCTTCCCTCCCTTTACTTACCCTCCTTCCCTCCCTCCTTCCGGTCTCTCTCTTTTTCTCTCTCTTCATGCCTTCCTTCCTTCCTGTCATAAATAATGTAGTAACTAACTTTGGTCATATAGCTTTTAATTTATTTGAATCCTTTCCTTTTTTGAATCCCAGGAATGAGCTACCTATTTTTTGAATTGTTTTTCATGTTTCCAAATTGATTTCCATACATTTTGTCCTTCACTGAGAGTGTTTTCTGACCATCTGCTTGGAATCATTGATTGCTCTTTCGGGGGATAACTGGCCATCATGAATGATATAACAGTGCTACTCACCTACTTGGTACCACAGGGGACAGGACCCGGGTCTTGAAAGCAGGACACCCAGGCTCTAGTACTGGCCCTGCTACTAATTAGCTTTACGGTCTTGGATCAGTCAATTCCCTCTTAGCAGCCTCAGTTCCCTCCTTCATTATACTGAGCTAAAAATAAACACTCTAGAGAATCGTTGTGAACATGGAATGAGGTAATACATGTAAAGACCCTATGAAAACCACATGAACCTAAATTTGAAGGACTTTGGAAGAGCAACCTGAAAATTATTTAACCTGCTGTGCAGAACGGTGGGGAGTTGTGTAGGCTTGAGGGGTGTTCACAGATGGCGCTCCCTGACCTCTCAAGGCTCGCAGCTGACCGCTTTGTCCTCATTTATTTTTTTGCTGCTGATCAAAATTATTCATTGTTCATTTGGGCTAGGATTCATTTCAGTTTGATTTATTATTTAATTTACTCAGCACTTCTTTATATTAAGTATCAAGTTTTCTACTAGTTACAATTGCTGCTCTTCCAGATTATTTAACATTCATTCATTCCACAAATATTTATTGGGTGCTTAAGATATGTGAACTTTATTGTTCATTGCTAAAAATAAATTATGTGATTGTCATTTTCTTATTAATTTTTTGATAATCTTGAAACTCTCTTGGAAATAATATCTTACCCTCATTATTCTTAGGAGAGAATTTAAATATTAACAAAAGTTACCACCTTTCATAAAGAAAATATTTACCCATTCTATTTTTAATGGTTTGAATTCATATTTTCTATGGTTGGACTAACTTAGTAATGATCATATTAAAATTTGTTTTCCTCCTATTTTCTTTTCAATCATTATATTTTCAACTTATTCTAACAAATCATCTATTGCTATCAATTTGCCTAGTGTCAGGATTTCCACATAGAAATCATGTAAAAATAAACTCTAATATATTTGTTCCTTAAAATAGTCCTATTATTGTTATAGAATTCTAATTTCAATTATAATATTACTAAACTAAACCAATGCCTGAACCAGAATCTAAACCTGGCAACACAAAGGGAAAAATGTCTAGAATAAAGTTCATAATTTATTAAATGAAGCATCTGTGGGTTTCCCCAGATATTAGAAGGGCACTTAGAAGAAATCAATATCAGTAAATTGGTACCTTACTGAAGTTCAGGTTCTTTGCCCAAGGAGAACAGTTGCATGCCAACTTTGCAGAAGGTGAAATGACATTTTAAGCTTTCTGTTAGTACTAAATACAATAATGTACTAAATACAATACTAATGTACTAAATTCTGTTAGTACTAAATACAATAATAATAATAACAATAATGATCCTATTAGTAATCTTTTTAATGCAAAAAGACTGTATCTCCAAGTATAATTGAAGCTAAAATGACCTGGGTTGGAGACTTTAAGCCTTTCCTCAGGATTTAGGAATAAAAAGTTAAAGATAGTCAATATAGAAACCACTCTGAAAATTACAAATAATATAATTTGTACAGAAACAAAAATAAGACCTACCATTTGGGGGCCTGCAACAAAGGCAGACTGACCATGAACCTAAGGAAGCTGAAACTTCAGTACTCCTCACTCGCCTGAGTCCCCATGAAATGTGCTGGGAGGGTGGGGAGCCAGGTAGTGATTGGAAACATTTCTAAGTAAGTATCGATATTTCTGATAAATTCCTTGAAGAGAGTTCAGAAAATAAGGAATCTGAATCTCCAAGACCACAGTAATTTGGTGTAATATTTTTCTCATTCTAAATAGATGTTTACTTTCGTACCAACTTTTGTGTCCATAATTTTGAATTTTTTCCTTATGTAAGTCTCAGGCCCATGCAACATAGATCCACTCCTGGCCTACGAGCTTCTTGAGTGCAGGGACTGTATCTCTTTTGTTCACAGTTATACATACAGATGTCCAGGGAAGAGCATGTCATAGAATACTTGTTGAATAAATGCCCACTATGGATCAGCTAGTTCGTCGGTGACCTGACATACATTGTTGATAATATAGCCTCTGCAAAGCAGGTTTTACTTTTCCCATTTTAGAGAAGAAACTGAAGTTCACAGAGGCTAGGTAGTTGTGGAGACAGGATGTGAATTCAGGCCTCTCTGATCACTATACTAAACCATCGTGCTCTCTGTATGTCCTACCAGTTCTAAATTTTGAATGTTGGGGAAAGGCCATTTGACATGAACCACAGCATACTGTTTTAAAATTATATTTTCTTTTGGCTGTACTTGGTTATTAAAAGAACTAAACAGTCCTAGAATGAGGGTCCCACTCTCACCTGTTGAGAATAAAATATCTATATGTGTCTGGAATTTAGGATCACCTAGAAAGTTCATGGAGGACCTGCCAGCAAATTTGAGGTATTCAGAAAACCATGTTGTTGTCCAAGTGTCTAGTACAGCATGTAACATTTATGTGTAATTCCCTGTACCTCTTTCCTAGAACCAGCGATGTTGACATTGGATATTGTCCTTACTGGTGTCAGAGGGTAAATTAGTCCCTTAGGAACCATTTCTACACTTGACTGTCTTGACCAAGGATGGTGATCATTACACCATTGTCAGTGTTAGACTGAAAGGGCAGGGACGCTGTGGTTGCATGGCAGTTAGCCCAGCATCACCTTTGAACAAATCATAATTAAATGGTCCTTAAAGATGAGTGACTTTCATGATCAAATATAACAGAATAGTGGTTAAATTACAGAACCATAGAAAATTTACAATGTAAACAGTAATAAGAATGAACATATATTTAGTGCTAAATGTGCTGAGCACTATTCTAAGCACTTTCCATGTACTATCTCATTTAATCCTCATTTAAATCTTGAGAGGTAGGTACTATTATTATTCCTGTTTTATAGGAGAGGGAAGAGAGGTTAGGTAGCTTGCTCATAAACAAAGTCAAGCCCAGGCTGTGTTGCTCCAAGTTCTGTGTTCTTGCCTGCTAATTAGAGATAGAAGATGGACTTTAGAGATCATTTGGTCCAATTCTTAAAAACTCTCTATTATAAATAAGATGCTGAAGCAAAAGAAATAAGTGACTTGGGAATTCTAGTGCAAAGCCAGAATTAGAACTAAATCCTTCAGCCTCTAGATCACTGTGATTTCTGGACATGATACAGATTAAATTATGAGCTTTTGAAACACACTTTTACATCTTAGACTCAAAGGTGATTGAACAGGCTGTGCAAATGCAAGGGTATGTAACAGACATGGCACAAAAACAAGGGCCAGTACATTGAGAAAGCCATCTGACAGTGTTTGGGTGCCAGGAACACTCTAAGAGACAATCTGAGAGTCATGGTTTTGATTACGCCTTCATCCAACCCCCTCAGTCCCCAGTCAAACAGTTCATCGGCATTACCTTCTGTTCTGCTTAATTATTTTTCCCCTTCAAGAAGTTATACACATCAGCAAAATCAAGTTTAGAGAAATCATTTTTACTTATATCTTTCCTTCAACCCATGGCTATTTTTTTAAAAAATAAATTTATTTATTTATTTATTTTTGTCTGCGTTGGGTCTTCTTTGGCACGTGGGCTTTCTCTAGTTGTGGCGAGTGGGGGCTACTCTTTGTTGCGGTGCGTGGGCTTCTCATTGCAGTGACTTCTCTTGCTGCAGAGGACAGGCTCTAGGGGCGCGGGCTTCAGTAGTTGTGGCACGCAGGCTCAGTAGTTGTGGTGCATGGGCTCAGTAGTTGGGGCTCGCTAGCTCTAGAGCTCAGGCTCAGTAGTTGTGGCACACGGGCTTAGTTGCTCTGCGGCATGTGGGATCTTCCTGGACCAGGGCTTGAACCCACACCCCCTGCATTGGCAGGTGGATCCTTTTTTTTGTTGGAGGTAGGAGTTTTTATTAATTAATTAATTTATTTTTGCTGTGTTGGGTCTTCGTTTCTGTGCGAGGGCTTTCTCTAGTGTGGCAAGCGGGGGCCACTCTTCATCACGGTGCGGGGGCTTCTCACTATCGCGGCCTCTCTTGTTGCGGAGCACAGGCTCCAGACGCGCAGGCTCAGTAGTTGTGGCTCACGGGCCCAGTTGCTCCGTGGCATGTGGGATCCTCCCAGACCAGGGCTTGAACCCGTGTCCCCTGCATTAGCAGGCAGATTCTCAACCACTGCGCCACGAGGGAAGCCCCGGCAGGCAGATTCTTAACCATTGTGCCACCAGGGAAGGCCTCAACCCAGGGCTATTATTTTATCCTTTTCTTCACTCTTCATTCATTTATGTTGATTGATTGCTTAAATTCAAGTCTATAAACACTTATTTAACAAACACAAGGTAGCTTTGTGCAGTGGCAGTATCATAGCCAATGAGGTTTATCCGAGGCATGATTATTGCTAATTGAAAATTTTCCTAATACCCTGCCATGAAGACTTGAAATATAGTTGGCATTGGCAATTTTTGAGAGTCTCTATGGAGACTGCTTAAAAAAAAATGCAAGTCACCTTAGTAACATTTAGAAAAAATATTAACAAGATAGCTCCTGCCTTCAGATGAACTCTGACCTCTAGTAGGAGAGAGAAGTATAGAAATAAGTAGAAGAAAAACAGTATACGTCTACATTTTAATTAATTAGAAATGATAACAAAAGCTTAATGTAGTAATATTCAAATTTGTAAAAAAATGACTATATGTATATGCTTATATATACATAGAAAAATATTTGGACATTGAACAAGCTGCTAGCAGTTGTTACTTCTAGGGTATTGGATTAGGGAGTATGAAAAGAGGAGAGCTTTCCTTTTTAACTTTATGTCTTTCTGTGTTTGAATGTTTTGCAGTAAAAATGCATTATCTTTGAAATTTAAAAAAGTCATGAGAATTGGTTGAAACAGATGGTTTCTGTCAGTGAATTTAATTGCTCTATGTTATTACTCTTCACTTTCTCTGAAGTTCCAAAAATCTCAAAGGAAAAAAAAGAAACTTAAATTAAAAGTTCTGTTATCCTGGATTTCATTATATATTTTTACTCCGGAATAATACGTTGATATTCAAAGGTAGAAGGAGGAGGCGTACAATACACACATGATTAACATGGAAGAAGAACTGATAACAGTAAACCCAGCTCTTTATTTAAGATTCAGTCACATAATCTGTGGTCAAGATATGATGCTATAAAGAACCAATGAATGGAATCCTCCAAATACTAAAAGATCCTGGTTTTCATCAGTCTTAAGGCTCCCCCAAACAAGTAGCACTATTAGATCACCCAGGAAATCACTTTAATTACTTCTGTGATTCACTGTTTATTGGTTAGTAAGTTAGAAGGTTCTGATCTATTCTCAGCATCCCTCTACTTTTCAGCAAGAGAATTGCTGTTAATGTTCTATAATTTTAATTACTCCTTTTTAACATAGACTATTTTCTAATATTGAGTTTTCTCAGTAAGATTTTTTACATGCAATTAAATGATACATGTATTATATTATAAACGAGTGTGAAGTTTCCCTCAGTTCATAATTTCGTCATATCTAGCACTGTTTCCACTACTTACAATATTTTCTGTTCTCCAGTTGGGCCTAATTTTCCATGTATGAGAGTGTTCATATCAAATTAAGCTGTTTAAATACGATCATAATGTTATTCTCTGAACATTTATAATTACATTTATTTAAACCTGTTAATCATTCACTGAAGTATAACTTTTTCTACTTAATGATTAGAAAAGGTAAATACTGCTCTCTTGAAGGTTATAAAATACCAATTGCCATCTACAAATAGTTTTTTTTTACATGACTCTTCTGTCTAACAATGGTATTCTGGTTATTGAAACTTTTTAGCAATTCTTATCCGAAAGCTGTTTTTACCTTTTATTCAAATTTGATTAGGAACATCTATAAGAATACTAGTTTTAACTTGTTTGAACATTATTTCCTATATTTTGTTAGAGGTGTCTTAGATCCTAATGAAGATGAGTTGGGAGAATAATATAGGTACTACGGGGAGTTCCCTGGTGGCCTAGTGGTTAGGATTCTGGGCTTTCACTGCTGTGGCCCGGGTTCAATCCCTGGTCAGGGAACTGAGATCCCAAAAGCTGCGTGGCATGGCAAAAAAAAAAAAAAAAATATATATATATATATGTATTTGTATATATATATATATATATGTACTATGCATTAGCTAATTAAATGAATGATTGTTTTAACATTTTTAAACTTTAGATGGCATTGCAGAGGACACACGTATGTGATTTCACAGCACTTTAATGGGACACTAAAGTTTTGAGCAAATAAAAAGTAAAATCATGGGGACAAAGGAAAAAACTAATGGTTAATGTATGGGTCAGTGATAAATTGTTCATAGGTTTTGTGGACAAATAAAACATGCAGATAGATTTTTAAAAATAGATCTTTATTGGAGTATAAATGCTTCACAGTACTGTATTAGTTTCTGCTATATAACAAAGCGAATCAGCTGTGTGCATACATATGTCTCCATATCCCCTCCCTCTTGCGTCTCCCTCTCACCCGCCTTATCCCACCCCTCTAGGTCATCGCAAGGCACCGAGATGATCTCCCTGTGCTATGCAGCTGCTTCCCACTAGCTAGCTATTTGACATTTGGTAGTGTATATATGTAGATGCTACTCTCGCTTCGTCCCAGCTTCCCCCTCCCTCCCCGTGTCCTCAAGTCCATTCTCTATATAATGTCTTTATTCCTGCCCTGCCACTAGGTTCATCAGTACCATTTTTTTTTTTTTAGATTCCATATATATGCATTAGCATATGGTATTTGTTTTTCTCTTTCGGACTTACTTCACTCTCTACGACAGACTCCAGTTCACTACAAATAACTCAATTTCGTTTCTTTTTATGGCTGAGTAATATTCCATCATGTATATGTGCTACAACTACCATATGACTCAGCAATCCCACTACTGGGCATATACCCTGAGAAAACCATAATTCAAAAAGAGTCATGTACCAAAATGTTCATTGCAACACTATTTACAATAGCCAGGACGTGGAAGCAACCTAAATGTCCATTGACAGATGAGTGGATATACATAGATTGCTTTGGTCTGCGGGCCTCTCACTGTTGTGGCCTCTCCCGTTGCGGAGCACAGGCTCCGGACGCGCAGGCTCAGCGGCCATGGCTCACGGGCCCAGCTGCTCCATGGCATGTGGGACCTTCGCGGACTGGGGCACGAACCCGTGTCCCCTGCATCGGCAGGCGGACTCTCAACCACTGCGCCACCAGGGAAGCCCTGTTTTGGTCTTTAAATAGGGAATATGAGTCAAGTATCTATTGAGTCTGCATCAACACAAGTGGCTGCAATGGAGTTGTAGGCTGTAAATTGTTTTTCACTGAGGCTAGGTAGCTGATTCATGTCATTAAACCTGCTAGCTTGGATTCGGACAGATGAAATTTAAATTTTGGATCTGACACTTTTATGAGTAAAAAACCCACACTTGTACAGCTTTGTAACCTCAGGCAAATTTCTGTGGGCTTCAGTTTCATCAACTATAAAATGCCTATAAGAATATCTACCTGGCAGGGTTGATGTGAGAATTGAATGAGCTAACATATGTAAAGTACCTAGTACAGTTTCTGACAATACGTTAGGTGTGCGAAAAAAATTCTGCTTAAAATAATAGTTATTAAGAATAGTATGATAGAATGTCAAAAAGTTATCTGTAATAATTGTCTCAAGTCTCCATTTTAAGACTTAAGACCAATCTCTGTCCTTTATGCTCCCCATTTCTGTGTTCTTTTTTGTTTGTTTGCTTGTTTTTGGTGTTGGCGGGGACGTGGTGGAAGGTAGCAAGTAAGTTTGTTTTTAACCTTCTCACTGACAGAAAAGCTTGGGCTAGTTTTTAGCTACAAGATTTAGCAAAAATTAATTTTAATGTATTATTGTCTTGCAACCCATCTTTAATAAGGGAGTTTTTAAAACTTCCTTTTTTTTTTTCATGGAAAAAAACGTTTCAGACGATCCTTGAAGACTTTGCTTCTGTCTAACCAAGGCAAGCTAAAAATGCTCCAGCTAGAAACTCCATTTCAAAATATTACACTTAGTCTTCAAGATATTGGTAGGGGGGGTTGGGCCAAAGAGGTTTAAAAATGACATTTAATCTATTTAAATGTGCCTGTGAAACACTGCAGACTTCTTGTTCAAGAAAGCAGAGACTTCCCTGGTGGTGCAGTGGTTAAGAATCCGCCTGCCAATGCAGGGGACAAGGGTTTGAGCCCTGGTCTGGGAAGATCCCACATGACGTGGAGCGACTAAGCCCGTGAGCCACAACTACTGAGCCCACGTGCCACAACTACTGAAGCCCGTGTGCCTAGAGCCCATGCTCCACAAAAAGAGAAGCCACTGCAATGAGAAGCCCCTGCACCGCAATGAAGAGTAACCCTCCCTGGCTGCAGCTAGAGAAAGCCCACGTGCAGCAATGAAGACCCAATGCGGCCCAAACAATAAGTAAATAAAAAATAAATAAATTAATAAAAAAGAAAAAAGAAAGCAATGGCAGCTGTCTTTTGCCAAAGAAGGCTTAGCTATAAATCATGTGAATGGTGGCTTTTTCACAGCTGTTTTTGCAGTTTTAGCACTAAATTTTGGTTAAGAATTTTGACAGGTCCTTAAGAAGTGTACTATATAAAGATGATTATTTTCTTTTCCTTTCTTTTAAAAATACAAAATATTCTCATTACTTTCTTATGTATTTTTTGCTTTTGTCACAACACGTAAAAATCGAAAAAATAGTGTGATGACCCCTCAAAACACACCTCTCAGCTTTAAGGATGATGAACATTCTGCACCTTGTTTTGAGATGGGCTTTCAATGTAAACTTTTTAATAGGAGCTGGTATACACAAATTGATTTGCATGTTCTGAAAAGACTATATGTTTATGCCAGTATCTGGGTTGGTGTGCATGTGTGTGTGTGTGTGTGTGTGTGTGTGTGTGTGTGTGTGTCTGAAGTCCACTTGTATTCAATTGCAATTTTAAATACTTTCTGGGGCAAGGCAGATCTCCCTTAAATAGAAAATAATTAATATTATTTATTGAACATCGAATACACATGCAGCCACTTGTGACCTTCTCTGAGGAAATGACGCCAAGACAGAGTTCCTCAAAGATGTGGAAAAATAGGGAATAAATCAAGTCTTATCCTAGGCTCAGGAACAAATGGGTGAGGCCTTGACCTAGAGTAGAGTTTCCCAACATTTCCTGTCCTGAAACCTTCTTTCACAGTATTAAGAAATCTCTTGAGCTCCCGAGGAATTTAAAAAATCATTTCATTATTTGTGTGTGGTATACAAACAAGTGTTGACATATATTTTATTTTATATAAGTCTATTTCTTTAAAGATTGTACTGAAAAGTTTATTTCAAAGAAGTTTAAAATATTCAGAAAATAAAATACTCATATATAAAATACTCATATACATAAACATAAGTATTGGCGTTTTCCCATTTAATAAATATTTTTATATTTTAAAAATTATTTTAATTACATAAGAAAAAGCATTTTATGACACATTTTAAAATGACACAATGTGTTTGGTTTTACGACTGAATATATACTAAAATGCAGAATAAAATTTACATATTCAGTGGTCTTTTCCAAGGCTGGTACACCTACCTCTTTTTGTATGGGATATGACATTGGGCATAACAAAGATGAACATTTTTTTATTTTAAATGTTACATATTTATTTTAAGGATATTAGAAAATACTGGTATTTCGTGTATAATAGGATATAAAATTTCCTTTCAAAATAACCTTTTTTTTTGGCCACACCGTTTGTGGGTTCCCTGACCAGGGATTGAACTCCGGGACACAGAAGTGAAAGCACTGAATCCTAACTACTAGACCATCAGGGAACTCCCCTCAAAATAAACTTTTTTTTTTTTTGCGGTACGCGGGACTGTCACTGTTGTAGCCTCTCCCGTTGCGGAGCACAGGCTCCAGACGCGCAGGCTCAGCGGCCATGGCTCACGGACCCAGCCGCTCCGCGGCATGTGGGATCTTCCCGGACCGCAGCACGAGCCCGTGTCCCCTGCATCGGCAGGCGGACTCTCAACCACTGCGCCACCAGGGAAGCCCCAAAATAAACATTTTTAAAGAAAACTGTTTTAATAAATAATAGTATGTGGTACTTGGATATACAAACAAACAAAAAAGCCAGCAAAAAAGCCAGCATGAAGTGATGCACAAAATACCCAAACTTTGTGAAACACAGTGTTATGGCATCAAAAATGGATAAATACTTATATATTTATAATATTGCTTCTATAACATTCTTTTGAATTCTTGAATTTTGCTCTTAAAAAAGTACAAGCTTTCAAAAAGTAAGTTTACTGTTTTGTTCATAAATAACTATATAAGAGAAATAGTTTGGGGCAACTCTTTCAAGTATTTTACAAATAACACAAAGTTAGTAGGAACAGTCTTTATTCCCAAAGTGTGAAAAGCCAAATTAGATACAATCATCAACATTATTTCCTCATTTAACATTTTTAAGAGAGTCGTTTGTTCTCTAAAAACATCCTGATATGGCATAAATTAGAGTCTATGTATGCGACTTACAGGTCTGGTGAAAATCTCCTTGAGTCAATTTTGTAAAACTGAGACAATTTTACATCCCTCATACTGATTCTATTTCAAACTTTTTGTTTTTTATGCTTCATGTCTTTAACCAGTTGCCAATTTATAGGTTTAAGTCAATGGTTTTCATGGGAGGAAAGGGGCAGAAATTTTGTCCCGCCCCCCTC
Source organism: Phocoena phocoena (assembly GCF_963924675.1). Classification (NCBI taxonomy): domain Eukaryota; kingdom Metazoa; phylum Chordata; class Mammalia; order Artiodactyla; family Phocoenidae; genus Phocoena; species Phocoena phocoena. The sequence continues at coordinate 75,226,183 of NC_089223.1, forward strand.
CCAACTCCAGGAGACATTTGGCAACATCTGGAGACAATTTTGGTTGTTGTAACCCTGTGGAGGAGGGTGCCACTGTCATCTAGGGGATAGAGACCAGGGATGCTGCTAAACGTCCTGTAATGCACAGGACAACTCACCACAAGAAAGAATTATTTGGCCCAATATGTCAATAGTGCCCAGGTTGAGAAATCCTGGTACTATGTAAACAGTTCACATCTATGAAAGATAATAATTTAAAGCCATGAAGTGGTCAGAACCTATCATGGAAGCTGGCAGTATTTAGTGGAGTAATAAACTGAATGAGTTACCATCTTATGAGCAATCTCATATCCTCCAACCTCCCTGCATGTTTACTCAGAGGCTCTCAGATATTTCATTTTAAGGAGGAGGGGATGGAATCTATAAATTTCAGTTATTATGCATATTTACTGCTTTAAAAATAGAATAAAAACCGACACCATTATCGTCTTTACTAATGTGAAAACTTGTGGCTCTGCTGCTCTGAGGCACAAGTGCATAGGCCAAACAGGCTAGGATCTGTCTCTGGGGTTTTAAAAACTGAACTTGGGAGAGAGAACTCTCTTCTACAAAGGAGAGAATGAGGAGAACCCACAAGAAGAAATGGACATGAGAGACTGAGATAAAGGGCTTCTGAGAGTGTCCTGGTTACTGGGTCCTTTCATCCCTGTGATCTGGTTACAGGAAAATGCACACTTTTGCTTGAGCCAACTTTAATTAGGTTTCTGTCTCTTGCAACCAAGAGTCCTAACTTATAAACACACCACTGGATTAATATAAGCAATATTTCAAGAATTAGCAAGAATGCAATGAAATATGAATTTTGAACTTGAGATTGGTTCTTTGATTACAAGGTTTAAGATAGAAATCCTAAATCACTCATTCCTCAAATCTTAATACCTATCATGTACCTAATATTCTGTGCTACGTGCTGGAAACATGAAACACACGAAAAATAGTCTCTCTTTGCAAAGAACTCTCAGACTAGTTGGGGGAGATGGAAAAGTACCATATGAAAAGACTGCTATGATAAAAGCAAGCACATTTTACTGTGGGAGCCCTCAGGAGGGACACTAACCCTAACGAGTCCAGGAGAACTTAGAGCTGGTGACTGCCTAAACTGAGTATTGAGGGACATTAGATGGATAAAGCAGGGAGTAAGGAGGGTGTTCTAGCTGGATAGAGAGTTGGTAGAGGCTGAGTGGAGAGGAATAGTAAGGTAAAATTAAGGCACTCCTAGTCATGCATTATTGTGGAGGGTAGGGTACAAGGGGTCGGCATTAGTGATGGGGACGGGAGAGGGATGGGGATGGCCAGGAAGGAGGGAATGGAGGCTGGGGTTGTGTCTTGAAGATCTTGATGAAAACTTGGGACTTTATCCCTAAAACTTTGGGAAGCCACTAATGGATTTTATGCAAGGGAGTGACATGATGCTTGGTGGAAATGTCACTCTGTAAATGGAGATAATAATAGGTACCTGGCAAGGTTGTTGTAAAGATTATAGATAATATATAAAGCTGTGATTACAGTGTTTAGAGACGGTTAAGGCCAAAAAAGTCACCCTCTTTCTGTTCCAAATATTGTAAAAAACTCAGAGTGGAGCATCTATTAGTAGGGGTGGTTATGGTAAATTTCTACCTGAAAGACTTGCTCTAGGTGCCACCAAGTCCACATAAAGTGGAGTCTAGATTCCAGGTCAGTCTCAGGACTGCCTAGACCATTTAGGTTTCCTGCAAACCAGGACATTTCAGACTGAGTTGGCGTTTTCAGCATCATCCTGGAGCTAGAAACATTGCAATAGGCACTGTGAAATCTTTTCAATATCTGAGGATTGGGGAATAAAGTGGTCTATAAACCACCCATGAATTTAGTTTTATATTAGTTTTTTTAACTCAATAAATATTCTTGGACAAAAACTAGTCCTAAAGAATGCTTCTTCTGGGTCACAAGGTGACATAATAAGGAAGAAATACTTCATCGCAACATAAAATATCAAATTAATCTTTTCTATGTTAGAAGGAGGACAGAGAGGGAGCAAGTGAGCAAATCTAGTTCACCTCAGGCCGCCAGACGATTGCAAGATTTCTCTCTGGTGCTGTAAGCCACTGGGTTATGCAGCAGAGTTCACTTTCTAACTAATTACAAGGGACCCCTCATGCTTCTTATGTAGGTTTGTGATTTAGAAACTTTAAAGGGATGAAAGAAATTATTTGGAAAACATAATAATTTAAAAATGTAATCTATCAATTTAAAACTATAAAATTTATCTTACTATCAGAGAGTGTTAATCTTGTGTTAGAGGCAGAGTTTATCTTAAATTAGAGGGAAATGAAAAACATCTGAAAATATAGCTTTGATAGGATAGGTTTGGAAGCAGTATCTATTTGTTAGTTATAACTTTTTCTTGTGTATTTTTATCAGTCAGTTTTTAAGGCTTTAAATGAATCACTGAAACATATTCTTCATGATAATTCTAATTGTTAACATTTTTCCAGGTAACCAAAAACTTTTTAACAATTTAGAATATTTTTCTTTACACAAAAGTTGAATAAGCATATATGTGCATGTATTTGCATAGATAACTTTAAAAAGACTATATAAAATACTACTAATACTAGTTTTCTTGAGGTTGGGATTATCAGGTGGAGAGGGAGGGAGAAATTTAACCTTTTCATTGTGTACCCTTTGGTACAATCTGATGTTTCTCAGTTTACACAAGCATGTATTGTTTTAATAATTGAAAGAACTAAATAAAAGGAATATTTTTTCTAAAATATATATCATAACCTTCATAGTTAATAGCTATAATTTTTCTCCCCTTGAGGCCTATTTGCTAAATCACAGTATACCCACATATTAACAATATGTTCTATATACAGCTATATTCAAAGCTATGTAAATGACCTTGAGATTGTAATGCAATCTGTTAACTGCAAGGGCAGATGTGACTGAACCATAGTGCAATGCACACGTGTAATAAACCAGAAAGTTCAAAAAGAAAAGAAGGATTAACATATTTTGTATGTGCAAATTTAGACATGGAGTAATTTTATGTTCCTATACATTTTTCTGTTTCTATATATTTTACATTTGATTATTAAAAAATCAAATTACGTCTCGTAGCACATTATAAAACCCTACTAGTAAAGCTTTTTTCATTTTCAAAAGGTAGCAGGTGTCCAGGGTAATTTATTTTTCCCAAGCAAATCATTTAGCTCAAAAAGTGAAGTCTGATTCTAGATATTAGCCTCAATGTGGGATGAAATCTCTTGAAAATTCCTGAATGATTGCTCTTTTAAAAATATTCTTAATAGAGGCATCCAATGTTTACTAATGTTGTAATTTATAAATTCCATGTTGACAACAGCTCATTTTACTCTGTAAACTTGGGCAAGTTATTTAATCTCACTAAGCTTCAGTTTGCTCATCTTTAAAATGGGGATAATAATAGGACCCAGTTCATAAGGTTATCATGAAGATTAAATGTGATAATGCATGTAATATGCTTAATGTCATCTGTGGTAAATAGTAAGCGCTCAATAAATATTAGCTATTATTTTGCTTGCATTTTCACTATTGTTTTAATCATGTTAGCATTTCCCAGCATAAACTCTAGCTTTTGAAATATGCTCCTTTAAAACACTTAAAGCATATTCTTCCCAGTTTTTATGCTACTAGTTTAATTTTAGCTCCTAGAACAAATAATCTCATCTTTCCTGCCATGTAGTACAAATAAAACCAACTGTGAAATACATTTATTTCAATTCCTGCATTTAATATGTATCATCAGTTAGCTAACATTTATTTAGCTCACTATTTCTAAATATCACTAAGAATAGCAAGACTAACAACAAATACATATTTGAAATGGTCATGCCTTAACATAAAATTCTGAAATTTTTGCATGTGGTCAGAAAAGGGTTTCAACAATTAAATTTATAAAGGACTGGTTTTCCACAGAATGAAAGTAAACTCACATTCTCATGCTCTGATGTATAACAGTAGATTTAAAAATAGTTAATTTAAAAGGTGCAATATTTAAGGAAAATAATTGGATTAATATATTAATAATAGCTTAGATAGATAAAACATACACTAAGAATGAAATTTGAGGATAGAACTTGTGAATTAGACTAAAATTAATTGAGTTGATTTCAATAAAAAGAGTTATTTAAATGGAAGATACATTTCTTAGAGTTTCTTTTAAACTCCTGCTCTTTATCCTCTGAAGCTATAATAAGTCAGATGTACAGTACCTTGATCAGGTTGTGTCCCACAGTGTAGACAGCTGCTAAATTTCCCTTCTCTCCAGGGGCATGGATACCTGTCCCATATCCATGCCAAGCGACTAGATATGGGTTGTGAATTGTAATCCAATATTTGACTCGGTCCCCAAACGTCTGGAAGCAGTATGTGGCATAGTCATTGAAGATATCTATTATGGTTTCATTTTTCCACCCCCCATATTTTTCTTGCAGCGCCAAAGGCAAATCCCAGTGGTATAAAGTAACTATAGGTTCAACGTTTCTAAGTACCAGAGCATTGAGAAGAGTATTATAGTACTCGAGACCTTTTGCGTTAGCAGCTGATACTGTTCCATTGGGGAAAAGCCTTGGCCAGGAAATTGAAAATTGATAAAAAGAAACGCCTAAAAAATCCAGGGCTGATAAGTCTTTTTCCAGAAAAATGTAACTGTCACTGGAACTATTTGTGCCGTTGACATTTTTAAGGTGTGTATGGATGAAATGATCCCATATAGAGGGTCCTTTTCCGTCTGTCTTCCAATTCCCTTCCACTTGAAATGCTCCAGTCCCAGCACCCCAGAAAAAGTTTTTAGGAAAAGTGTCATAGAGAAACAGCTGACTTTCATTTACCGGACTAAAGTTAGGATTTTTAGACCATATAGCTCTTCCGTCTCTAGAGAATCCAGTAACAGCTCGAAGGAGAATAAATGCTGACAGGATGACAGATCTTTGCAGTCCCCCGCTGGACATTGTTTTCCTATAGCGTATGTTTCTTTCATCGGTGCTGAAGAAAATCCATTCATTCCCTGGAGATCATGCCTCACAGCCTGGCTTCATTTGCCACTAGCTGCTCGACTGTCTTATCAACGCTTCAGTAAAAAAGCTTGTGATTGTAAAGCTCTGTCAATGATTAGCTTGAACTGTGAGACTTAGGATGGGTCATGGAGAGCAACGTAATTTGAGGGAGGGGGCTCTATTACACTCACCAACACGTCACCTTCTCTCTTATTATTGGAAAAATTAGATGGAAATGCATGTGGCAATAGTTCCAATGTGTAACAAACACACATCAACAGTGAATAAAATGCCATAGTTTCTTTGTAGCCTTTCATATGGATCCAAATCTTTTCTGAATGTTTTGGACATTATTGAGCAAAGTGTATATCTTTTCTATTTTTATAGTTTTTGTGTGGTAATTTTATTTTTCACATTTCAGGAAAAACAATCTTATGGACAAATAGTATTCCTACATGCCCAAAATAAAGAATTAAAAAACATAAGATATTACACTTCCACGAAAATTACAACACATCTAAGAATAATCTTATTAAATGCTACCTATTTTAAGAAAATTATAAAAATGTCTTTATAAATTAAAAAAAGATGAATGAAGAAATATATAACACTGAAACATTGAATAATTGTTTGGGTGGAAGCATTGAGTCATTTCCAATTTAATTTATACATTTAATGCACTTTTTTTTTTTTTTTTTTTTTTTTTGGCGGTACGCGGGCCTCTCACTGTTGTGGCCTCTCCCGTTGCGGAGCACAGGCTCCAGACACGCAGGCTCAGCGGCCATGGCTCACGGGCCTAGCCGCTCCGCGGCATGTGGGATCCTCCCGGACCGGGGCACGAACCCGTGTCCCCTGCATCAGCAGGCGGACTCTCAACCACTGCGCCACCAGGGAAGCCCCATTTAATGCACTTTTAACCAAAGTCCTCTAATCCCAAATTTTAGTTCAACAAAATTATTGTGGAGGTTCACTTAAAGAATAAATAGGCAATCATTAAAAAAAAACTGAAAAAGAAAATAGTGAAGCTGTTTACTACCTTCAGATATAAAAATATTAGAAAACAATTTAAAGAGCATTGTCTGCAAAAAGAATAAATAAAAAGAAATATTACAGAATCTATAGCCTCCAAATAACCTTGAAAATAGTTAAAGTTTTAAATATTTGAAGCATCACATACTAATGAGAGGCAGAGTGGTTAATGGTTTGGCCCCTGGAATTAGACTGCAAGTCATACAGCTATGTGACTGGGGACAAGTTCTTTCACCTTTCTGCTCCTCAGTTTCCTCTCATGTAAGATAAGGCATAATAATAGTATCAACTGCCTGAATTATTGTGAGGATTAAATGAGTTAATACATGTAAAGCACTTCGAGCAGATACTGGAACATACATAGTAAGTGCTCAGTGAACATTACTTATTTTTATGTGAAAGGTAAGGATTATTCAGTAAGTGACGCTAGGACTTAGCATAAGAGACACTAAGTTCTGGCTCCTGCCTACATTTTTAGCTTCATTTCTCATCCGGTAACCACAAGTAACCCCCTTCCCTGCAGTTATAACAAATAACTTCTAAATAGCTGTGCACACATTGATCAATCCCATCCCTGTGCCTTGGTATGTGTGCTCTCTGCTCTCTGCATAGGATGTGTTCTCCCCCCTTCAACTAGCTCATGTCTGCCTGTTTTTCAAAACTTCAGTACCTCCTCTGGAAAGCCTTTTTGACTCCCCAGTTTGATTTTATTTATTTTAAAATTTAGATTAAAAAATTTTTTTAGTTTATCAATCCTCTTGTGAAAAATCTTCACAATCGCTGCAGATAGTCACTGCAGAATCTACTCCACCTGTGTCCAATCTCCAGCTCACATTATGCCAGTGTTAACATTGGCCTTACAGTCTCCTGACTTTTCTTCATTCTGTTCTTGCATTCCTTTTGCTTGAGGTATGCTTCTTCTTATACAGGCCACGTCTTGCAAGTCTATGTCTGCGTTCATTTTTTTGGGTGTAATCTAAGGAACTGTAAATCAGCTGTCTTGTTACCACCAAAATAGGTTCTGAATCCAAATACAAAGATGACATCTGGTGTAGTCTTGTACATTTTAGCTAGTTTTTCTCGAATTTCTGTCTTAAGTACTGTTGTGTTCCCAGGAAGAAGGACGTCAGTGACCAGTTGTTTCTGCTGAAGTAGTCATTTGGTTATGAACTTCCTGGTCCAGATAGTTACAGTGTCATTCATGATGGCAGTTGATCCTCAGGCAGCCAGGGAGTGAAAAAAGCCAGTTTGATATGATTTAGATGGATATTCTCTGTGTCCCCATGGCAGCCCATGCTTTTGCTGTTTTGACACTTAACATACAATACATTTATTTGTATCCTCTGTTTGACTGTCATCTCTCTCTCTTTTAAAAATAAGGACCGTTACTGTTTGGTTCCCTGTTGAATAACTGGGGCCTAAAGTATATGTTGAATGAAGGAATGTACCTATGGTATACTATGTATACCTCTATCACTGTATTTATCACATAATCTGGGAATTCTTTGTCTCCCTTACTAGACTGTAAGAATATCTCTTATCTAAAATTTTATCATCGCTTATCAGAGTAAATGCTTAATCACTGTCTGTTAAGTGAATGGAGTTGATGCAGTTAATTCCCTATTTTATTTGTTTTTTTTTTTTTTTTTTTTTTTTTTTGTGGTACGCAGGCCTCTCACTGCTGTGGCCTCTCCGGTTGCGGAGCACAGGCTCCGGACGCGCAGGCTCAGCGGCCATGGCTCACGGGCCCAGCCACTCCGCGGCATGTGGGATCTTCCCGGACCGGGGCATGAACCCGTGTCCCCTGTATCGGCAGGCGGACCCTCAACCACTGCGCCACCAGGGAAGCCCAATTACCTATTTTAAAATAAAAATTTTCCAGGTTTGGGACTTCCCTGGTGGTCCAGTGGCTAAGACTCCACGCATCCACTGCAGGGGGTGCAGATTTGATCCCTGCTCGGGGGACTAAGATCCCGCATGCTGTGTGGCGCACCAAAAAAAAGAATTTCTAGGTTTATTGAAATTTAATTGACGTATAACATCGTTTTAGTTTAAGGTATACAACATAATGATTTGATATATATGTATATATTATGAAATGATTATTAAAAATAAAAAAATTTAATGTAATAATTTGAACCCTCATAAATATATTTATTTCAAAAATACATAGCCACAGACATTTAAGATGGTAAATTTTATGTAATGTGTATTTTACCACAATTTTAAAAAAGTGTATATATATAGGGAATTCCTTGGCAGTCCAGTGGTTAGGACTCTACTTTCACTGCTGAGGGCCCAGGTTCAATCCCTGGATGGGGAAATAAGATCCCACAAGCCATGTGGCACAGCCAGAAAAAAAAAAAAAAAAAAAAAAAAAAATATATATATATATATATATAGATAGAGAGAGAGAGAGAGAGAGTAAGAGAGAGCCACCGAACTCTAGAAGAAAACAGAAATAAATATGAAATTATATAAATATATATTTTATATGATCTTATGTATATATGATCACATATAATTTATAATTAAAATATTTGAAAAAATAAAAATTGGAAGACTAATAAGAAACTTGAAAAATGAGCAGATATAGAAAGAAAATGGCCAACTTTTTGTGATATAAGTATTTCATTGCAAATCAATAAGAAAAATACTCTAAATCAAATAAATGGGCAAACAACATGAATGAAAAATATACAAAGAGGACTGTGTAGCTAATGAAAAAAATTTAAATGAGCAATAATTAAAAACACATACAGGGGCTTCCCCAGTGGCACAGTGGTTGAGAATCCATCTGCCAATGCAGGGGACATGGGTTCGATCCCTGGCCCGGGAAGATCCCACATGCCGTGGAGCAACTAAGCTCGTATCCCACCACTACTGAGCCTGTGTTCTAGAGCCCGTGAGCCACAACTACTGAGCCTGCGTGCCGCAACTACTGAAGCCCGCGCGCCTAGAGCCCATGCTCCACAATGAGAGAAGCCACTGCAATGAGAAGCCCGCGCACTGCAACGAAGAGTAGCCCCTGCTCGCCGCAACTAGAGAAAGCCTGCGTGCAGCAATGAAGACCCAACACAGCCAAAAATAAAAATAACAACAAAAAAAACACATACAAAAAAAACTACATAATATTTTCTTTTATGAAATTAGCAAAAATAAATATAAGTAATGAAAATCAGTCTTGATGAGATTGTAGGACATTGCTGCTTAGAATATAAATTTGTACAATATTCATGGAAAGCAATTTTTCAATATATCATGAACCTTAGATTTTTGTCATATCTTTTAATCTAATAACTTCAGAAATGTATCATAATAAGTTATTACAAATATATAAAATGCTATATGTGCAAATATTTTTATAGCAGCATTATTTATGACAGAAGGAAATTAAAAATAATTTAAGGGTTTATTCATAAGAGAATAATTACCTAAAGCATGAAATATTCATTTGGTGAAATGTTGTAGAGTCATTAACATTTTCAAAGAATATATAGTAACATTAAAATGTTGAAGATAAAAAACTAACTGAAAAAATCCAGATAATAAATTGAATAATAGTATGATTATAATGATGTAATAAAAGCTATAACGAATACTTAGAATTATAAGAAAATACCCACATTTTACCATATTGTGTTTGGATGGTGAAAAATAGGTTATAATTATTTCCTTTATTTTATATATTAAAATTTTTTACTTTTAATAACAAAAATGAACATAAAAAAGTCAATATTAGATATAAAACTTTATTGATGAGAAATTAGATAGTTTCCTGCTAAGATTAGGAACAAAGCAAGGATTTCTACTCTCACCACTTCTGTTCAACGTCATACCAGAAGTCCTAGCTAATGTGATAAGACAAGAAAAGGAAATAAAAATTATTATTTTTATAGATCGGGAAGCAAGAAATAAGACTGTCTTTGTAGATGATGATCATTGTCAATGTAAGAAATCCCAAAGAGTTAACCAAAAAAAAAAAAAAAATTCTGGAACTAGTGAGCAACTATATCAAGGTTGTAAAGTACAATTTAATATACAAAAAAATCAATTGTTTTCTTATTTACCAGCAGTGGACAATTGGAATTTGAAATTAAAAAGATAATATCATTTACATTAGCACCAAATAAAGTTAAATACTTAGGTATAAATCTAACAAAATATGTGCAAGATCTATATGAGGAAAATTACAAAACTCTGATGAAAGAAATCAGAAAGATCTAAATAAATGGAGAGAGATTCCATGTACATGGATAGGAAAATTAAATATTATCAAGATGTGAGTTCTCTGTAACTTGATCTATAGATTCAATGCAATCCCTAAAAATCCCAGCCAGTTATTTTTATGGATCTTGACAAATTGATCCTAAAGTTTATATAGAAAGGCAAAAGGCCCAGAATAGCCAACATATTATTGAAGGACAATCCAGGGACTGATGATACTTGACTTTAAGACTTTCTCTAGGGACTTCCCTGGTGGTCTAGTGAGTAAGACTCTGTGCTGCCAATGCAGGGGGCCCGAATTTGATCCCTGGTCAGAGAACTAGTTCCCACATGCCTGCCACAACTAAGAGTTTGCATGCCACAGCTAAAGGTCCCACATGCCACAACGAGGATCCTGTGTACCACAACTAAGACCTGGCACAGCCAAAATAAATAAATAAATATTTTTTTAAAAAAGACTTTCTCTTAAGCTACAGCAATCAAGACAGTGTGGTATGAGCAAAAGATACACAGAGAAATGGTACAAAATAGAGAGCCCAGAAATACACCCCCATAAATATGGTCAGTTGATCTTTGACAGAGGAGCAAAAGAAATTCAATGGAGTAAGGATAGCCTTTTCAACAAGTGTTGCTGGAACAACTGGACACCCACTTGCAAAAAAATGAATCTAGTTAAAGACCTTACACACTTCACAAAAATTAACTCAAAGTGAATCACAGACCTAAATATAAAGTGAAAAACTGTAAAACTTCTAGAAGATAACATAGAAGAAAATCTAGGAGACCTTGGGTTTGACAGTGACTTGTTAGATATAACACCAAAAACATGACCCAACAAAGAAAAACATTGACAAGTTGAATTTCATTTAAAACAAAACAAAACAAAACAAACAAAAAACCAAAAGCTTCTGCTCTGCAAAAGACATTGTTAAGAGAATGAAAAGATTATCCACACATTAGGAGAAAATCTGTGCAAAACAGATAAACATCAATAAAGCACTAGTATCCAAAATGTACGAAGAATGCTAAAACTCAACAAAAACAATAATAAAAAATCCAATTAAAAGGATGCAAAAAACCTGAACAAACATCTCAGCAAAGAAAATATACAGATGGCAAATAAGTATATGAAAAGATACTCTGCATTATATGTCATTAGGGAATTGCAAATTAAAACAATGAGATACTGGTACATACCTATTAGAATGGTCAAAATCCAAAACACTGACAATACTAAATGCTGGCAAGGTTGTGGAGCAACAGAAACTCTTATTTATTGTTGGTGGGAATGCAAAAACTTATGGATGATTTGGAAGGCGGCTTGGAAATTTCTTACAAAACTACTTATAAGTTTCTTACAAAACATACTCTTATCACACTATCCAGCAATCATACTCCTTGGTATTTTCCCAAATGAACTGAAAATTTATGTCCACACAAAAACCTGCACATGAATGTGTGTAGAAGCTTTATTCATAATTGCCAAAACTTGGAAGCAACCAACATGTCATTTAATAGGTGAGTGGATAAACAAAGCTGTGTAATATCCATACAATGGAATATTATTCAGTGATAAGAAGAAATGAGGTATTAAGCCAGGAAAAGACATGGAGGAACCTTAAATGTACATTACTAAGTGAAAGAAACCAATCTGAAAAAGCTACATACTGTATGATTCAAACTATAATATATGTTAAGCTGTAAAAAGATCAGTGGTCCCCAAATACTGGGGAGAGGAAGGGATGAATAGGTGAATCACAGGGGATTTTTAGGGCAGTGAAAGGAATATTTTCTAGGATACTGTACTTCCCTGGTGGCACAATGGTTAAAAATCCACCTGCCAATGCAAGGGACATGGGTTCGAGCCCTGGTTCAGGAAGATCCCTCACACCACGGAGGAACTAAGCCCATGTGCCACAACTACTGAGCCTGAGCTCTAGAGTCTGTGAGTCACAACTACTGAGCCTGCGTGCCACAGCTAAGCCCATGTGCCTAGAGCCTGTGCTCCACAACAAGAGAAGCCACCACAATGAGAAGACCGTGCACTGCAAGGAAGAGTAACCCCACTCGACACAACTAGAGATAGCCCACGTGCAGCAACGAAGACCCAACGCAGCCAAAATAAATAAATAAATAAATTAATTAATTAATTTTTAAAAAAAGAGTGAACCCTAATGTAAACTATGAACTTTAGTTAGTAATATATCAATATTGGCTTACCAATTATAACAAATATACCACACTAATTCAAGATGTTAAAAATAGGGGAAATGTGTGAGGAGGGAGTGATGGAGTGTATGGAAGCTATAATTGCTCAATAAAAGTCTTTTAATTAAAAAAGGTTAATTGACAAAGGGAAGTTTTGAAATGTGTACTGAGTATTTTTTTAAATTTATTTTTATTTAACTATAGTTGATTTACAATATTGTGTTAGTTTCAGGTGTACAGCTTCAAATTCTTTTCCATTATAGATTATTACAAGATATTGAATATAGTTTCCTGTGCTAAAAAGTAAATCTTTGTTATCTATTTTATATACAGTGGTATGTATCTGTTAATCCCTTACTCCTAATTTATCCCACCCCTTCCCCTTTCCATTTGGTAACCATAGGTTTGTTTTCTATGTTTGTGAGTCTGTTTCTGTTTTGTAAATAAGTTCATTTGTGTCATATTTTAGACTCCACAAATGAGTGATATCATATGGTATTTGTCTTTCTCTTTCTGACTTACTTTACTTAGCATGATAATCTCTAGGTCCATCTATGTTTCTGCAAATGGTAGGGTTTCATTCTTTTTTATGGCTGAGTAATATTCCATTATATATATATTATAGTATATATTACTATATATATTATACATACTATATACATAGTATGTCATATATACATTATATATACAATGGAATATATATATATCACATCTTCTTTATCCATTCAACTGTTGATGGGGCACTTAGGTTGCTTCAATGTCTTGGCTTTTTTTCTTTTTCTTTTTTTAAAGAATGAAAGAGAGGGCGCTGGCCATGGCTGCAGCGTCCCTCGTATCCACTTTGGCCACCCTGCTGCTCCAGCTTGGCACAGAGCTGTTGCCTCCACCATCGCCCCTTCCAGCAATCAGCAGTCCGAAATGAAGCTGTTGTCAATGCTGGAAGGAAACTTGCCAAGCAGATCAAGCAGGAAGTGCAGCAGGAGCTGGAAGTGTGGGTGGGGTCAGGCAACAAAGGACCGCACCTGAGCGCGGTTTTGGTTGGCGAGAATCCCGCAAGTCACTCCTCTGTCCTCCACAAAACCAGAGTAGCTGCTGATGTGGGAATCAACCGTGAGACAATTGTGAAACCAGCTTCAATTTCAGAGGAAGAACTGTTGAATTTAATCTATAAACTAAATAATGATGATAATGTAGATGGCCTCCTCGTTCAGCTGCCTCTTCCAGAGCACATTGATGAGAGAAAGATCTGCAATGCTCTTTCTCCAGACAAAGATGGTGATGGCTTTCATGTAATTAACATAGGGCGAATGTGTTTGGACCAGAATTCCATGTTACCAGCTACTCCATGGGGTGTGTAGGAAATAATTAAGCAAACTGGCATTCCAACCCTAGGGAAGAATGTGGGTGTGGATGGAAGGTTAAAAAATGTTGGAGTGCCCATTGCAGTGTTACTACACACCGGAGGGGCACACGAACATCCTGGAAGTGATGCCGCTGTCATAATTTCTCATCCATACACTCCCAAGGAGCAGCTGAAGAAACATACAGCTCTTGCAGATATTGTCGTCTCCGCTGCAGGCATTCCAAATCTGATCACAGCCAATATGATTAAGGAAGGAGCAGCTGTCATTGATGTGGGAATAAATAGAATTCAAGATCCCATAACTGCTAAACCCAAGTTGGTTGGAGATGTGGATTTTGAAGGAGTCAGGAAGAAAGCCGGTTACATCACTCTAGTCCCTGGGGGGTGTTGGTCCCATGACAGTGGCAATGCTAATGAGGAATACCATTACTTCTGCAAAAAAAGTGCTGAGGCTTGAAGAGCGGGAAGTACTGAAGTCTAAGGAGCTTGGAGTAGCAAGTAATTAACTATTGTGTCTTCTGTGTCATGCACAGCACTCCAAGCTAGTTCATGAGGAAAACCAGGCCGATAGAAATGCAATATTTATTCTACTTAAATGGTTTAAAACAATGCTTTGTATTTATTTGTAAGCTTAAATGGGTGGGTATTTGCACACGTAGTTCTGCAGTTATCCACCAGGGAGCACGCCACTATCCTGCAGGATCATGCCATCCAGCCAAGAGAAGCCATTAACCTACTGATTAACAGGGGGACACTGTTGAGAATGGCTGCCTAACTTTGTCAAGCCACTTCAGTTAAAGTTTGTCTTTTTTAGGAGGGCAGCTATGCTCACTATACCACCAACGCTGCACAAACTTGTCTTTTCTACAATTGCATTTCCCAAGTGCTATTCCAATAATGAGTTGATGCTCACTTTAGGTTCCAAACCTCTTGAGTTCAACTGGTCAAGCCAAAGGAAAAATGTTGCAAGAGAAAATTAGGGAAAAGGTAAAAAGAAAGAAATGATGGTAATTGAGTGGAAAAAAAATTACCCTAATTTAATATATGTATTGATTGATAGCCAGAAGAAAAACTACATGTTAATAGTCTCCTAAGCTGTCATTTTGTAGCTTAGTCATTAGGAAAATGTTTGGGGTTGTTTCATTTGCTATTAGCCCTCATTTTATGTTCGTTACCGTTCCTGAGGTCTCCCCATTTTAGTTTTCGAGGATTGACAGTCTTATTTTATAAGTTAGTCATGTGTGTTGTCATACTTGACTTTCCTACATCCTTCAACTTCATTGTCAAAGTTTTATACTGGTGGGGGTGTCTGTATGGTTTCTTTAGTGTATCTTGAAACCTGTATTTGGACAACGTAACTTGGGCTTGATGATCATTAGGGCAGCTCGTATAAGTATGCAACTTATTTTTCCACCAAAGAACTGTCAACAGCTACCAGCTTTTCTCTGATGCACCTGTTGGCTTTCCTCGATTGATTTCTGAGAACTTGAGTTAATACTGAATTTAATCAGAATTTCTGATTAAAGGACTTTTTGCTTCATTTTGTTTTTTTAAATAAAACACTCTGAGCGGTATAGAATAATAAAAAAAAAAGAATGAAAGAAAAAACACATATGAAGAAATTTTATGACAATGACTTAATACTGAGAATAAAAATTTCTAAATATTTATGAAAACAGACTATGAATTCATGAAGTATTTATCATGACTTAGTGAATCAGGATAGGGCATCATCTTTCCTAAACAATTATCAAATATTTATTCAATATTTTACTCATAAAATGACCCATCTAGGTCCTAGGAGAGAACTATATATATGTCCCTGCCCTCAAAGAGTATACAGTTTAGTCAAGGAAAAAAACATAATAAAAACCATAAAATGTCTAAGAATATAAATAACGTCTGCCAAGTACCAGGTTAAGTGGGACAGATATACACACTCTAGGAATTCTACATTCAAAACATCACTTCATAATACTTTGTACAAATGACAGAATTTTACAGCTGGAAGGGTCTTTAGAGATCATCTAGGTCAGCCCTTTATTTTATAGATGAGCGTTTTGAGACCAAGATATTAGAGGCCAGAATTCATCATTTAATCATTCATCTATTCATTCAACAAATCTTTGTCGACTATCTCCTATGGATCAAGCACTTTGCTGGAGGCTGGAATTTAAAACTGAAGATGTCACAGTATTCATAAATCTTATAGATTTGTGGCCACCTGTAGAGGAAAGGCCGGCTGGACACTCTATTCTCTACTCTATATTCAAAGCTGTGGAAGGGAGAGCACACATTTTGGTGTTTAGCTGGCATCCTCTGCCACAGGAGAGTGCCCTGATCAGATCCGCACTCTAGGAGAATCACTCTGGCAGGGAGTGGGTAATCCTGGGGGCAGGGAGATTGGTTAAGAGGCTCTTCTGTTAACCTGAGCGAAAAATGATTTGGCTTGAACAAAGGTAGTAGTAGTGTAGGTGGCGAGAAAGAGACAAGTTCAATAACTAGTTAGAAGGGCTTCCCTGGTGGCGCAGTGGTTAAGAATCCGCCTGCCAATGCAGGGGACACGGCATCGAGCCGTGGTCCGGGAAGATCCCACGTGCTGTGGAGCGACTGGGCCCGTGCGTCACAACTACTGAGCCTGTGCGCTAGAGCCTGTGAGCCACAACTACTGAGCCCGTGTGCTACAACTACTGAAGCCCATGAGCCTGGAGCCTGTGCTCTGCAACAGGAGAGGCCACCTCAATGAGAAGCCCGAGCACCACAACGAAGAGTAGCCTCCACTTGCCGCAACTAGAGAAAGACCGCGCGCAGCCGCGAAGACCCAACGCAGCCAAAAAAAAAAAAAAGGAAAATGAACTAGTTAGAAGATAATATCGACAGGCCGCAATAATCAATTGGATGTTGAGACTGAGTTTAGGAGAAGAAGGAGCCAATGGTGACCCAGAATTCTGATTTGGGCAACTGGGTAAAACAGAATACAGAAGACTTTGGAAAGAAGATGGTGTTTCAAACATTTTGAGTTTGAGGTATGAGATATCTGATGACCAGGTAATATTTGAGACTAAAGTTTGAGGAAAGATTTTTTTCTGAAGGTATAGATGTGTGCATTATCAGTATATAGACAATAGTTGAAGTTTCAGAAATAAATGGAGATGCATCACACAAGAAGAAGTGAAAAAGTAGTTTTTCTCAAGTCTTTAAAAACATTTTTATTGTGGTAAAATATATGTAACATGAAATTGACCATTTTAACCATTTTTAAATGTACAGCTCAGTGACCTTACGTGCATTCACATTGTTGTGCCACCATCACCATCATCCATCTCCAGCATTCGGTCATCTTCCCAAACTGGAACTCTGTACACATTCAACAATAACTCCCCATTTCCCCCTCCCCTGAGCCTCCTGCAATCAGCAATCTACTTTCTGCATCTATATGAATTTGACTTCTCCAGGTATCTCACATAAATAGAATCACACAATACCTGTCCTTTTGTGTTTGTCTTATTTCACTTAGCATTATGTTTTCATAATGGTTCATCCACTTGTAACATGTGTCAGAATTTAATTCTCTTCTAAGGCTGAACAATATTCCATTGCGTGGCTATACCACATTTTGTTTATCCATTCATCCATTGATGAACATTTGGGTTGCTTCTAGCTTTTGCTTATTGTGAATAACGCTGCTATGAACGCGAGTATATAAATACCTGTTAGAGTCCCTGCTTTCAGTTCTTTGGAGTGTATACTTAGAAGTGGAACTGCTGGATCATATGGAAATTCTATGTTTAATTTTTTGAGGAATTACTGTACTGTTTTCCACATTCTCAATTTTTGCTATGCATCAGAATCACCTCTTGAGTTTTAAAAAAATACATATGCTCAATCTCCACCCCTGGAGACTGATTCAGAAGATCTGAATATATACCTGACTTCCGTTTCTTTTTAGAATTCAAATTCTTTAAAATACTAGAAACAAATTATTAAGAGGTGATTTTAAAAGAGTAAAAATAAAAGAATATGGAGTAAAAAGCTGAAGTCCCCCCTGTTAACATTTGGAGTCTATTTTGCTTCATTTTGTTTTTTTAAATAAAACACTCTGATAAACACACACACATACACACACACTTTTTGTACTTTTAAAAACCATAAATATGATCACACACCATACACGGCATACTACAACATGCTCTATTTTCTTTTTTTAAAAAATATATTTATTTTCTTTTATTTATTTTTGGCTGAGTTGTGTCTTCATTACTGTGTGCGTGCTTTCTCTAGTTGCAGCGAGAGGGGGCTACCCCTCGCTGTGGTGCGCGGACTTCCCACTGTGGTGGCCTCTCCCGCTGCGGAGCACGGGCTCTAAGTGTGCAGCCTTCATCAGTTGTGGCTCGCGGGCTCTAGAGCGCAGGCTCAGTAGTTGTGGCGCACGGGCTTAGTTGCTCCGCGGCATGTGGTATCTTCCCAGACCAGTGCTGAAGCCCAGTCCCTTGCATTGGCAGGTGGATTCTCAACCACTGTGCCACCAGGGAAGCCGTCTATTTTCTTAATAATTTATTGTGAAACTCTTTCTATGTCAGTACACATGAATCTAGCTCAACGGTTTTCAACAGATGCATAATATTCCATGGCATATATGCACCTATATATTTTATTTATTTAACTATTTACAAACTGGTAAACATATAAGTTTTTCTATTTTTTCTATTACAAACAATTCTGCAATTAATAACCTTGAATCCATAACTTTGCATATGTGGGAGATACAAGACATTGCTAAAACTGGAATTGTTGGGTTAAAGAGTATGTACATTTTCTATGTTCAGGGATATTTCCCAACTGCCTTCAGAAAGGCAGTAGATACTTTCAAGCTCCTACCATTAGTGCATGAGGGCCATTTTCCCCTATTTTCCTCAGTATTGGGTATTATCAATAGTTCTCTTTTTTGTCAATATGGTAAAAAAATGTCATTTCATTTTTGTATTCATTTGGGTTTCTCTGATTACTAATATTTTCATATTTTTATTGGTCCTTTGAATTTCTTCTTCTGTGAGTTACCTTTTCATCTCCTTTGTTTACTTTCTTATTTTTTCTTTTTCTAAAGAATTAGAAGAGGAAGCTCATTATATATAAAGTATTAAATCCCTTGTCCTATGTATATGTTGCAAATATTTTCTCCCAACGATCTAAGTCTTTTTAAAAACAGCTTTATTGAGATAGAATCTCCATACCATACAATTCATCCACTAAAAATATACAATTCAACAGTTTTTAGTATATTCAGAGTTGTGCAACCATTACCACAATCGATTTCAGAATATTACTGAACTTTGCTTTAAAATATTTACATGTGCAAAAGGCTTTCACTTTGTACAATCAAATTATTCATTTCCTTTTGGGTTTCTGGGCTAGGAAAGCGGTCCCCACTCCAAAATTGTAAAGATATTCTCCTATATATTGTTTTTAGTCCTTTTATAGTTTTGTTTTTCATGCATGATTTTCTTAAAATTAATTTTTATTTTTATTAAGGTATTTACTCCCATGTCCCCTCCCCTATTTTCAACTCTGTAGCTGTTTGTCTAGAATTTGTACGTCACCACATTTGTATTTTGCATAATACTCAGGTACTGCTATCTGTCAATTCATTAGTTTTAGACTATCTATTGATGTCCTTTCATGGTAGATAAAGATTTAAGTTTCTGGTATCACCGTTTTCTGTTGGTTAAAAAAATTACCTTTTTGTTAAATTGATATCTAGAGTTTACATTATTTTTTACATAAACATAATTCATTGCAGAGTACTGTAGTATACTATGATTATGTTCTCTCTCTTTCTTTTTGTTTTTCTTATAGGTTAATAATTGCCTTGTTTTTCATTTGCTTAGTTGTCTGTACCTATTGCCAAGTTCCCACACCTGCCAATAGCTCTTAGTACAAGGTCAATCTCTTCTATTACTAGCTTCAATCTTTTTTCTTGGAGTTACTCCTCCTGCAGACCTTTGTTCCCCTCTATCTACTGATGCTCTGGGCCTGCACCTTTCTGCCTCTTTGTCATTTTGGGACTTCCCTTTGCTGACAACTTAGGAATTCCTTTACCTTTTCCTAGTTTGGATTCCATTACATGAATCTCATTCTTTCATTTTTCCTGGTTTATTCCCTCCTTGTCATGGAGTAAATGTCCCAGTAGCTTTGTCCAGAGGGCACAGTGATGACAGCCCTTGCTACGCTTGTCTCCTAAGTGGCAGTCCGGACCGCTTGCCCTCTCTGTACACCTGGGACACACCTGGGGATTCCCCTCCCTTTTCTTTTTCTGTGCTAGATTGCCTTTTTCTTTACCTGATATCTTCCTTTTTGTTTGCCCCCTTATTTTGATGAAGCACATTTTCTAGTAGTTTCCTGAAAAAAAGATACAGAGGGAATACATTTTGGAGGACGGGAGGGGGGATTACATGTCTTCCACCCACCCCCCCACATTTGTTTGGTTGTTTGGCTGGTTTTAGACTTCTAGGTTGGGGATCATTTTCATATAAACTTTCGAAAGGAGACAGAGGTGATGCTTCCTGTGATGGTAGAAGCTGATGGGCCACTTCTAGTACCACTAGTAGTTGAAGCAGCCAGCTCCACGTTCCCCGGACTAACTCCAAATTCCTAAGGGTGGGAGGCCTTGGCAGTGGCAGGGGTCGTGAAAGCAGCAAGAGTAGTTGCAGTTTCCAAGTGTGACCTTTGATGAAGCCAAAAGTCTAGCGATAGTGTCTGGCTTCATTTCTTAAACCTCTGCCTCTCCAACATATTAAGTACTAAATTCCTGTAAAAAACCAAAACAATACTCTTTTCTGAATGAAATATCCAGAGTGATTTCTGCTTCCTATACTGTTGGTCAATAGATGAAATGTTCGTCTCTGTGATTATGTCTGTAAATACTCCATACGTAGCTGTTCTGTATTCTGAATCGCTAGTTATTGGGAACCTAAGTCTGTTTTTTGTTGTTTTTCGCTGACTCTCACTCGTGGTGCTGGTGTTTGGTCATCTTTGATTGTGAGTAGTGGCTTTGCCGTGGTGAGGAGGTAAACTATACAGATAGTTGAGGGAAGAGCACTCGGCAGAGAGTGAGTAGAGAGTGGAAAGTCCTTGAAGCAGACGCATGTCTGGCACCTTCAAGAAATAATGAAGAGGTCAGTGTGGCTGAGGTGGAATGACTGAGAGTAGTAGGCAGTAAGTATAGAGAGGTAATAGGGCCAGATGGTGCCCGGGAACAGGGAGGAATTTGTCTTATACCCTTAATGAGAAGAGGAGCATTAGAGAGTTTTCAGCAGAGAGTGACACAATCTAACTCACATTTGAAAAGAATCAGTCTGGATGCTGGGTTCAGAGTGTACTGTGAGGGGAACAAAAGCTGAATCAGGGCAATCAGTCAAGAGATGATAACCAGGTGAGAGCTGATGGTGGCTTGGACCTGCATGGTACTGGTAGACGTAGTGAGATTTGTTAGGTTCTTGTTATGTTTTTTTTGTTGTTGTTGTTTTATTTTATTTTATTTTTTTTGCGGTATGCGGGCCTCTCCCTGTTGTGGCCTCTCCCGTTGCGGAGCACAGGCTCCGGATGCGCAGGCTCAGCAGCCATGGCTCACGGGCCCAGCCACTCCGCAGCATGTGGGATCTTCCCGGACCGGGGCACGAACCCGTGTCCCCTGCATCGGCAGGCGTACTCTCAACCATCTGCGCCACCAGGGAAGCCCAATAAATGATCTTAAAAATTTCATTAAGCTTCATAGCCATGTTATACATTACTTGGACATAAATACAAATTTTCTAATTTCTTTGTTCATGACTATTTCTTTCATTCCAAGTCTAAAAGACATCTCAGATTTAACATGTCCAAAAAACAAATTCTTGTTTCCTACCTCCAATCCTGTTTGTTTAACAGCACAGCCATCTACTTTGGGGTCATCTTTTTTTTTCTTTTTACTTAAGAATAGTTATAGGAAAGTTGCAAAAAGAGTACAGAGAGTTCACACACATCCTTCACTCAGTTTTGCTTCATATTAACTTATAATCACTTACAACGATCAAAACTGGGATACTATGCTATGCTACTATTTACTAAAGTACGGATCTTATTCAAATTTTACCTTAATTCCTTCTAATGTCCTCTCTGTCCAGGAAGCCATATTGCATTTAGTTACTGTGTATTTTATTTATTTATTTTATTTATTTACTTTTGGCTGTGTTGGGTCTTCGTTGCTGCGCACGGGCTTTCTCTAGTTGCAGTGAGCGGGGGGTTACTCTTTGTTGCGGTGCGTGGGCTTCTCATTGCAGTGGCTTCTCTTGTTGTGGAGCATGGGCTCTAGGCACGTGAGCTTCAGTAGTTGTGGCACGTGGGCTCAGTAGTTGTGGCTTGCAGGCTCTAGAGCATAGGCTCAGTAGTTGTGGTACACGGGCTTAGTTGCTCTGCGGCATGTGGGATCTTCCGGGACCAGGGCTCGAACCCGTGTCCTCTGCATTGGCAGGTGGATTCTCAACCACTGCACTACCAGGGAAGTCCCCTATTGTGTAATTTTAGTCCTTTCCAATCTGTGACAGTTCCTCCATCTTTCATGACCTTGCTTTCATGACCCTTCATAACTGTTGCTGAATCCTGGTCAGTTAATTTGTAGAAGGTCTCTCAGTTTTGGTCTGTTTAATGTTTCCTCATGATCAGATTTAGATTATGCACCCATGGTGCAAGAAGGGAAAAGAGGTGAAATTCAACTATTGTAATGGTTTCAACATACAGTAATGTTACATTTTTGCAAATCATATTCTTAGACTAAAATAAACATTTTCTGAAAAATGTCTAGGGAATCCCAGGTATTAGTGATACTCTGTATTTACTTTACCAGTTATAACGCTTCCCACCATCCCAGAGCTAATGATAATATTTATAGAAAGCCATCAAACCAGGTAAAATATTTTAAAATAGAGTCCAAAGCACTTGACTTTGTCTTAAAGCAAGGTTAGCTCTTCCTATAGGAAGTAGCAATTTAAATGCATATGTTAAAAGTATTGTTTACATCCTTTTTGTAGCAATGAATCATACTTCATATGAATAAGATTTTGCTGTATATTTTATGGAAGATGAGAATTTATGGGAATTCCTTTTTCATGCGTCTTTTCTATTCTGACTTGTGTTCATTTACAAGATTTTTTTTTAACCTCTAATATACACTACTCTGTATAAACAGTGATTACATTCAATTCTGTTTAAACTGCATGTTGAGAAAGATGACCCGTAAGATTTCCATGGAAGTTCAAAAATGTTTTTATTGCAAACTTTGTTGAAATATGAATAATAATTCTAGGTGTATCTTATTATAGAAGCTCAGATTCTCGAGAGTTTTAAAGGTCTATAATATCCAAGTATGTGGTCATTCTTACTATAGCAGCAATTCTCAAATAACTTATTGTAGTTTCCTTTATTTGCTATGCCTCACATTATTCCTATGAAACAACAAAAAAAATTCTAGAATTACTTTGATTTGTAGGACTTGAAGAATGAAAGATTATCCTAATCGTAAAATCTACTATAGCTACAAAATACTGTTGGCATTCCTGTTACTCTGTCTATAAACACCTTTAAAATTGCCAATGAATATTTTAGGGAATTAATTCACAATTTGAGATACATTACATATATAATCAAATGTGCATGTCAATAGTAAAGTTATATACTTTTTGTTAAATTTACTTTTTTAAATGTAAATGTTTCTTCTAACTTAAGTGAAGAGACTGATTTATTAATGTAACAAACTTTATTATTTGTAAAATATCATCAGTCAAGTTTATATAAATTTAGATTACTCAAGAATAATCATATTAATGATTGATCATATTAATATGATTAATATGATAATCTTAATTCATCCAAGAATTAAGATAAATGACATAGTGCCTAATTTCTTAAGTCCACTTTAATGGTGACAGATTATGACTTAATGATTATGTTCATAAATGGATTACAAGGTCAACATCATTGTTCTGGATCTCTGCAGGTATCACAAACACAGAAAAGGACAAGCTGCCTAACGGATTGTTTTCTATAAGGAAAATGTTCCAATAAACCCTGACAAAGCAGGACATGCTAATATTTATCTAGAGGGTAGAAAGTCACATTTGTTGTTGCACAGTGAAAATTCGATTGATTTCTGCTGATTTATAAAAGTCTGTGTGAAAGACAATGTAACTATTGTGCTCTTGAAAAGCATTTCCAAGTGTCTCCAAGTAAAGAGTTATTCCCATCACACAGATAAGTTAACTAAGGCACAGACATTAACGCTGAGAATTTATACTGCCCTTTGCAATTGTTTTTCACTTATATATGGCAGTAGTTAGTTAGATTATAAAGAATGACCAAAATTCAAGTCATGCACTTTCTAATACACAGCTTTTGAGTCATTTTGGGGAGGGCAATGATTTAACTCCCTGTACATGTTATGGAAAGAGAACCAATTATTATTCGCTTAATCCAACTATTCACACATTTAGAAACATACTACTAGAGATGTCACTGTCAATATTCTAACTTTTCAGGTAAAGAGTTCTTCAGGGAATGTCAACAATTCTTCTACCAGTGATATATCCCTAAGTGGAGGAGGGAAAGAGATCCCTAACTTTCACAAAATTGGCTTTGTTTGAAGCCCTTTCTTTTAAGGATTAAGAGAAGGCCAGTGAGCATCAGGTGATCAGATCCAATACATAATATATCCCTTAAGATGGGTCTTCTCTGTGATAGGTCTCAAACCATTATTAAAAGAAAAAAATATTTTAAAAAATATTTTAGGCTTTTAAAGATGCCCTTAATTCTGGAAACTGCAGTATTTATTCAATATCTGTGTTATGTTACCAGTGTTACTCTACAAATGAATTATTGGTCTTATTTATTCATCAGCTGGTTTCAGAAACATTTATACCAAGAACAGCTGAACTAAGGAAAGCATGACTAAGGAAAACATGAGCAGACAGTTTTTATGAAAATACTTTCAAGAAAACATGCAAGGAATCTTTGTTAGCTAATGTTTACATCACCGATAAATGACTTTCTGGGCTTCTCTAAAAAAACTATCTAAAAATCAACAGCCCTAGTTTGTTGTATTCTTTCTTTGTGTATCCTCAGTTTCTTAGAGATGCATTATTGTAGTCTTTCAGTTAATAGTGAGAGATGGGGAACTTCCCTGGTGGTCCAGTGGTTAAGACTCTGCACTTCCACTGCAGGGGGCACGGGTTCCATCGCTGGTCGGGGAATTAATACTGCTTGACACAGCCAAAAAAAACCCCCTGAGAGATGGGAGTAGTTATGACCTATTATCATTTTATTCTCATTGTCGAAGAAAGGCCACACAGAGATGGAAGGGACTGGTCTTTTGCCTGGAATAAATTCAAACTAGACACTGTTATAGACTAGTGCCCTGTAAAGGTTAAAATCCAGATGCAGTTATTATGCAGAAACAAACCTAACAGGAGACTCTGCTGCTCTCCAACACACAAATTAAAAAAAAAATCATGTTTGGTAATGTTTTTAGCACTCTTCAAATTTCTCTGCATGGGAAACAAATGAGTATCATATTTTGCCACAAAACACAGCAATCTTTTTTTTCCTTTTTTTGGCCATAAAATACAAAGTGTAAAATGATGGGATCACAGCAATCTTTTGGCTTGAAGTCTTATTAAGCCTTTCTTTATAGCACTTACCTTATCTGAAAGTACAGAATTTATTTTTGTCTACTTACTTATTTTTCTCTTTTCCTCAAAAATATGAACTTTAGGGAAGCTGGGACTGTCTGTCTTGTTTACTATGGTTTCCCAGCATGCACATAAAAAAGTGCCGACACACAGCAGATGTTCAATAAATATTTGTTGAATGATGCATCAAAATCACCACAGTGGAGAAAATAAGCATGAATATTCTGTTCCTGCTTATTTTTTGTTACACTTTGGGTTCTTTAAAACATTTCTGTTTATCTATTACTTTACAACAATCTACCCCAAACTTAGTACCTTAAAAGAACAATAATTTTATTATGCTCACACTACTGTGGGTCAGAGAATTTAGGCAAGCCTTGACTAGATGATTTTTCTACTCTACGTAGTGCTGACTGGGGTCACTTAGTGGAACTCCACTAGCAGCTGGTATGGTGGGTCCAAGATGGTTTCACTTACAAGTCTGGTACCTGGTGGAGATGGCTGTAAGCCTGGGCTCAACTGGCCCCTTCTCCTGCTTTACATGGTGGCTCAGGGCTTCAAGAGAGCAAGATGAGGGTTGCTGGTCCTCTTAAAGCTGACATTTAGAACCGTCATAGTATCATTTCCACCATATTCTTAGATCAAATCAGTCACAGGTCAGCCCACATTTGGGGAGAAGTATCAAAGCATATACAGCCATTTTAAATCTGGAACATTTAAAACATTTTTTATTTTATTTATTTGTTTATTTGTGGCTGTGTTGGGTCTTTGTTGCTGTGCATGGACTTTCTCTAGTTGCAACGAGTGGGGGCTACTCCTCGCTGTGGTGCGCAGGCCTCTCGCTGCGGCAGCCCCACCTCTCGTGGAGTGCGGGCTCCAGGCGCCTGGACCCCAGCAGTTGTGGCACGCGGGCTCCATAGTTGTGGCTCGTGGGCTCAGTAGCTGTGGCTCGCGAGCTCAGTAATTGTGGTGCACAGGCCTAGCCTCTCCGCGGCATGTGGGATCCTCCCTGACCAGGGCTCGAACCCATGTGCCCTGCATTGGCAGGCGGATTCCTAAACACTGCACCACCAGGGAAGTCCTGGTACATTTTTGAGATAGAATATTTCCAAGTAAATGTTCCTAAAGAGAGCTCCCCTGGCGGCGCAGTGGTTGTGAGTCTGCCTGCTGATGCAGGGGACACGGGTTCGTGTCCTGGTCCAGGAAGATCCCACATGCTGCGGAGCGGCTGTGCCCGTGAGCCATGGCCGCTGAGCCTGCGCATCTGGAGCCTGTACTGCGCAACGGGAGAGGCCACAACAGTGAGAGGCCCGCATACCGCAAAAAAAAAAAAAAAAAAAATTTTCCTAAAGAAAATAATCCAATGCCACGGGGCAACTAAGCCCGTGCACCACAATTACTGTGCTTTAGAGCCCACGCGCCACAACTACTGAAGCCTGTGGGCCTAGATCCTGTGCTCTGCAACAAGAGAAGCCACCGCAATGAGAAGCCCGCTCACTGCAGTGAAGAGTAGTCCCCGCTCACCGCAACTAGAGAAAACCCTGTGCAGCAACAAAGACCCAACGCAGCCAAAAATAAATAAATAAACAAACACACAAATAAATAAATAAATTTATTGAGAAAAAAAGAAAACAATCCAACAAATTCAGTTCAGTATCTTTCTGGAAGTTATAGTCTTCTGACTTAATTCTCACCTGAATTCAAGGAAGGCTTCAACATACTAAAAAAGGAATGCAAAAGTTTAAAGTAGTATAATGTAAAAGATATGTAAAACATTTAATATACATCTTATTTGCTTATTTATAACACAATGAACATTGTAAATTGGTTTAGGTTCTCTGAAGTTATAGGCAAAAAGTTATGTGATGTGTCTGCTATGTACAGTTTTCTGGGGAGTAGCTTCATAGCTTATTGATTTCTCAAAGGATCTAATGACTCCCCTCCTCCCCAATCAAGTATTTTCCTGAGTAAAATTATGGTGTAGATAAGTTCATTTTTGGAAACATCTCCCTTGATAATACCTAGCCTTGTGTAATAATAATGATAATAGCTGACTTAAAAAAAAAGATTATTATCTGCTTATGTGCCAGGAGCAGTTTCATAACCTTATGAAGGACATAGTACTATTATCCTTGTTTTACAGTTGAGGAAACTTGAGGCATAGTAACTTGCCCATGGTTACACAATTAGCATGTGGTGGGGCTAGGAACCCTAGCATATTGGCTTCAGAGAGTCACATGCAATGAGGCCCTGTTCATGAGCTATACTTTACTCCTTTGTAAATTGGGGATAATAATAGTAGCCAGTGTCATTGTGGGTATTAGATGAGTTAAACTGGGATAGTCCATAGCTGCATGCCTGGCACATACTACAGTGGGCAGTTAATAAATAGGAGCTCTCTATGCTTAGCCTCTGTTTTATTCCTGAAGACTTTACTATCTTTCACTGTAGAGATATGGGTGTGATAAAATGCAAGACGGAACAGGGGGTGGGTGGATAAGGATTTGAAAGTCTAGGGCCAAAGCTGGAGATATTGCTCTTCCCATTATACTCCTTAAGGCCTCATGTCTTCTCTTAAAATTGTATGCATATGTCACATGCTATTCCACAGTTCAGTTGCTTATCTATTAATATAAAACTTGTTTACTCCAAAGCTTTCGGGATCATTGTTCTTCTACGGAGAAGATGTGCCTTGTTTATGCCTTGGTTTCACACACACCCCTTTGAGGGACTCAGCCACGCAGGTTTGGGAATTTGGAGGCCTAGATTCCCAGCTAGGACCCTTAGCTTGTTTGGGCCTTATATTTTTCACTTATAAAATGGTGTGGATAGTAATGACTATTTTATCAAAGTCCTTTTTGCCCCGGAATTATACAACATAAAATTGTCCTAAATGTGTTTTCAAACTGTGGGTCTCCACTTAAAAGTAGGCGAAAAGACCAATTCGATTGGTCAAACATTAAAAAAAAAAAAATCCGGGTAAGTACTGTTTGGTGAAATTTTTGTTTCAGAATAGATAATAAAATGTAATATGTGAAACGTACACCTAAAAGGTGTCTTACTGCGGCTGGTAATAGAAACATTTTAAAGCTTCATTTAAAGGAGGGCATTGCATTCTCAAAACGTGTCCGCCCTCGGGGGAAATCAATCTCAGAACCTCCCCACTTGACAGGCCCTTAGAGAAGCGGAAGACGCAAATCTGGGCGCGGTCCTGGGCCCCGCCTCTCCTCGCGATTGCCGCGGCCCGCGGGTCTCGGGGGCTGCACCTGGGCCCACGTGGCATCTCCCGCCTCCCGCCTCCCGGCCTGGGCCCACAGGAAGCTGCGCACCTCGTGACGTCATCACAGGGCGCCGCTGCCTCGACCTCCTTCCACTTCGCGGGAGAAGTTGTTGGCGCGAATGGATCCCGAGCCGCGGTAACGGTTTCCCCAGCCGGCCGGCCTGCCCGCCCGCGCCTTCTTCATCCGTGGGCTGCAATGGTGAGCCCCCGGGGGAGGCTATGCGGCCAGGGGCTGGAGAGTTTGCAGGCTGGGCGTGGACCTGGCATTCCTGGCATGGAGGGTCGGGGAGGATCGCGATGCGTGGCTTCGGAGGGGAGCGAAGGCAAGAAAGGGGCCACAAACTAGGCACTGGTCTCACAGCTTTCCTTGCACCGCGGGCTTCAGCTCTCAGCCGCAGCCAGCGCTCAGGGCTCTTGGTGCTGCGCAGCAGTTTTAACTTTTTTCCACTCTTGGGGGAAGGGAGAAAGGAAGGGAGTAATGAAGGTGATTTTGGGGGCTCAGCGGTACAGTTGCTTGTCCTGTTCAGTGTTGCCTCGAACCTCGGTTTGAGTCCTGCCTAGAGAGTTGATTTCAGGCTTTGGGTCTCGAAGGAGAAGAATGTAACAGACTTTCCTTTCTAATGAAAAAGTTGTCTTAGGCCTTCAACTTTCATGATTAACAGCTCAGCGAAGTGCTCATCACAGAGCCGTTTTGAAATCGATGGCATGGGAAGGATGTTTTATTTTGTTTAGATGAGTTCATAGAAATCAAAGGGATAACACGGTTTACCAGGAAAAAAACAAAACAAAAAACCTGGTAGAAACAGCTGTAATACATTTGACAGCTGTCATCGCTTATCACCTGATGTTAAAAGTAATCTTTAAAAAAAACCCCTCAGTGCATTATACCACCTCCCTATAATGATCAAAATTGCATTTTGGACTTCAGGCACTATGGTAATTGTGTAAACTTCATGAGATTTGGAGTCTTGAAGGTGAGAGTGAGGCAATGTTTTGGTCTTGCTCTACCATTTAATGGTTAAGTGGTTCTGATTAAGTAAATATCTTAACTTTAACCTCTTAAATCCTCTGTTTCCTTACCTGTAAAAGGGGGGAAATATAGCTGCCTTAAGTGATTGTCTTGAGGATTAAACAAGATAATAAATGTAAAGCTTCTATTCTGTTTCCTGGCATGTGGTAGGAAATATACAACTACGTTACTAATGATCTAATTTTCTCAGGAAGGACTCTATGAAACATTACAAAGAGTTTTAAAGGACATCAAAGATGCCTCTGATGTTGTCAGTTATGGTGAACAACAGCTTATTTATTCAACTTTTGATTATTCAGTTACTTTAAATGATTGGTTCTTTTCCCTCTTAGTACTCCTGTTCATAGTGCATAGGAAAAATAAAGCCCTTCTCAGAAAAGAAGTGGGGAAAAGGTTCTATAAAGTACATAAGAGTTTTGGATTATATTAGTGTTTAATTTAGTCCTTCTGTCTTGTAGTACAGAAATTAGCAGAATCCTAGACCAGAATTCTGTTCAACCTATGTTTATTGAACACCTATGCACAAGTTATATTGTACAGTAGTTCTTAACTTTTGCTTGGGTCACAGCTTTCTTTCATGTTGTGGTGAATGGTATGCAAGTTTTCTGCCCACAGAAATACATATGGATACATACACACCATTTTAGGGGATTCGCATGTCTTCTGAAGCCCTTCTACAGGTGCAGGGTTAGCAACTCTTGCCCTGGGAGCTGCATCTTTTTCTCAAATCTTTTCCAATTAAAGTTATCAAAGGAATAAAATACTGTATATCCACAAAATGGAATACTATGCAACCATTAAAAAGGAGAAAACTTTATACCCTGATGTGAAACAGTTGCCAAGATAAGTGAAAAAAGAAGGTGCAGGACAATATGTAAAGTATGCTACCACTTTATGTAGGAAAGGAGAGAAAAGAATATGCCTGTTTTGCTTGAAGATGTGAAGGATACACAAGGAACTAACTGATAACATTTGTTGCCTCCAAAGATGGGAAATATGTGTCTGAGAGGCACGGTGGGAGGGAGACGTTATACCCATTTGAATTTTTGAACCATGTGAATATAATGTCTATTAAAGGAATCGAAATGAAATTAAACAGAATAAAAAGTAGCCATGTAAATGATTTGAATTGCTACGAGGATTTAATTATTTGCTCAAAATGTGAATAAAACTTGAAAGATGCTGTTTTTAAGAAATCAACATATATAATTAATTGGCTGGCATAGTTATTTATTGAAAATATGCATAAGTTTGAATTAAACATGCATGAGACTTAAGGGAAAGCCTTTTTGAAGAGCTGTCAAAGAGAGTCTGACTACATCTAAGCTGCTTCATTGCAGCATTCTGGGGGAGACCTTTCACATTGTAGTTTACTATGCAAATGCTCTCCCGGAGCAGTGTTGTCACCCTTTTATAATGTGTTGGGTTTCTGTTGCTGTGCGCGGGCTTTCTCTAGTTGTGGCGAGTGGGGGGCTACTCTTCGTTGTGGTGCGCGGGCTTCTCATTGCAGTGGCTTTTCTTGTTGCAGAGCATGGGCTCTAGGCACGCGGGCTTCAGTAGTTGTGGCACGTGGGCTCAGTAGCTGTGGCTTGTGGGCTCTAGAGCGCTGGCTCAGTAGTTGTGGTGCATGGGCTTAGTTGCTCCGCGGCATGTGGGATCTTCCCGGACCAGGGCTCGAACCTGTGTCCCCTGCATTGGCAGGCAGATTCTTAACCACTGCGCCACCAGGGATGTCCTGGAATTGTTTTCTTAATTTCACTTCTGGATTGTTCATTGCAAAAGTATAGAAATATAATTGGTTTTAGTATATTGATCTTGTGTCATGCAACCTTGGAGAACACATTTTGTAGTTCTAATAGTTTTTTAGTGAATTCCTTAGGATTTTCTCCATTTAAGATCATTTCATCGGCAAATGAAGATAATTTTTCTTCTTCCTGTCCAATCTAGGTGCCCCTTTTATAATTTATTTTTTGCCTAATTAGTTTTTTTTTTTTTTTTTTTTTGCCACAGTGTTGAATAGGAGTGGCAAGAAGGATCTGTCTTCTTCCTGACCTTAAGGGACTACATTCTAACAAATTACCTGTTGTTTTTAAAGTATAATATAATTTTAACTATTTTAAAATTAGTTCATTTCTCTCTTCTGTGCTGCTATCAATACGCAATATTAGTCAGATGTATAATTTTGCATTTAAGTGGTTTTAAAGATAAAAGATTTTTATATTTGGATAGGTTTTGTGAAGTGTGTTGGTGATAATCAATTTCTGCTTGTGGATTTGGTGGAGGACTTAAAAATATTAATCAGAAATATTTATATTTCTTTACTTTCAAAATAGAGAAGTAAAGCCAAAATGTAATATTTTGGTAGCTACCCCACAGAGCACTGCAGTACTTATTTTGCATAAAATCCTGTACTTGTCAAAGTAAGTGAACACGGTGGCATGATTTGCTTTCTCTTTGCATTTTTGGTAGGCACAAACAACTTGTTGGTTGGTTGAGCCCATTAGCAGTGGAAAAAAGTTATAAGAGCTGTTTGGTTGTACTTCAAAGTTGATATATATCAGCTTTTGTACTTTGACTTTTTAAAGTTAAAAGGTCATTATGATGGCTTACTTTGTGCAGGTTTAGGAGTATTTACTGCAAAAAAATTTTTTTCATCTCTATTAATAGATTTATAATCAACCAAGTTAGAAAATTCTAAAAAATGCATGATTTTTTTGAGTACCAGCGAGGTCTGGTACTTTGTCTTGACTTATGCATATTAAAATTGCGTTTGGGTTGCCTGATAGGTGATGCTTCTCTTTAATAGCGTTGTAGAGTTGTTAGTTACACCTTAGGGTAGGAGAGTGCAATAAATCTTTTTTTTTTTTTTGCTTACACTTAAGAGCATTTAAATTTCAAAACTTTTACTAGAAAATGCCTTGTCATTCACAGTTTTTTCATCTGTGAATTAAAGTTAAAGAATGTCATAGATTTGTTCTGTGGATTAAATTAATTTTTTTAAGTGTTTAAATCATTGTCTGGCACAGAGTAAGTCCTATTTAAGGGTTTGTTAAAAAAGTAAATAAATGAAGCCCTAAATCAGGGCACTGGCAACAGAAATAGAGGAAAGAAGACAGCAGTATTTTGGAGATTAGGTTGGGTTGGTTGATTAGGTGGAGGGTCAGAATGAGGAGGAAAAACAGTGCTCATTTTTCTGTTTTTGGTTAATGGTGGTGCTATACATTGAGGAGGGAAATAAAGAGAGAGAAGCAAGCCTCCAAAATATGGGCTTAGTTTTGGACATTATGAGCTGGAGGCACCTTTGGGGCATTTGGTAGAGGTGGAGATGACAGACTATTGGCTACATGGATATGGAGCTCAGAGGTCTTGAGTCGAGACAAGATTTAGCAGGTAGCAGTGTGTTTTTAAGTGGTACTGACATTGAGATGGATGTGAGTTAGCTTGTGCAGTGTGAATATGTGAATCAGAAGTTTTTAACTTAGGGTTCATGGAGAGCCATTAATAGGCTTCAGGAAAAGGCCCTGAAGAAGAGGAAGTATTATACTAAAAGTGAAAGTGTTTTTGCTTTTTGTAGCCACAATATTGTAATATGACAAGAGAGTACTATATGATAGAAGTAATAATACACAATAAGTGTTAATACCCACTTAAAGTTTCTTAAAACAAAGTGCAATAGGTAAAGTGATGGCAAAAAATTAGTCTCAAATAAAGATTATTTTAATACACAATCTTTAAAAACAAATTTACCATGAATTTCATTTTACATAATTAAGAACGTCTCTTTCTGAGCCCAGGTGTGAAGGTCAGTGACCTTAGGAATAACCACTCATGTGTTCAACCATTATTAATTAAGCATCTGCTTATCTGAGCTGTTGGCCCTGTACTTGAGATACAGAGGTGAGTAAGCTAGACAGGCCTGCTGTATGGAACTTACAGCAATGTTTTCAAACTCAGATTACTATGACTATCAAAAGTATCTCCTACTAATCATTTTGGGACCCATTTCAGGTGATGCTTCTTTTGGTCAACTGTCCCTGAGGCTCTCTGTGTTAGGGGCTCCTGGTGCTTTTACAGTTTTGTGATTTAGCTCTGTCTTAGCACTGTTTTGTATTTAATTCTTTATATACTAATTTATCTCCCAGGTAGCCTCATGAGGGCATTTTCCTGTTTGTGTCCTAAATGCCTGCCTGTAATCACACAAGGACCAAATGGATCAGGAATAATGAGAATGGAAAGGCCATATTGCTAGTTGTGGAGTATGGCTACTTTTGCATAGATCCTTAGAATTATGGTAAAACTATGAGGGAGCAGTCATGGTCAAGTAGAGAACTTTGAAAGGGATTTGTAGTCAGAGGACCAGGTTCCATTCTGTTGTGCCATCTCTTCTAATCCCCACAGGAATCCTGTGGAGTAAGTGGCATTACGAGGAAACTAAGGGCCAGAGAAGTTAAGTAATTCATCCCAAGTGTCTGGAAGTAAGTGGCAAAACTGACAAAAAGCTTTTTTTTGTCTGACTTAATTCCACATACTTACCTATAAAATGGAGATAAATCATTCTATTTGCCTTTATACCTCACAGAAACATCAGAAGAGATAAATCTATGTCCAGTAGCTGTAAGTAAAAGTGTGAAAAACTTAACTTGTTACTATTAGCTGTGTGTGCTAAAATTTAATTTTTATGCAATTTTTGCCTAAATCTTTTGTCTTATTTGAACTGACCTGTTCAATTAGTAACTATTAAAAAAGAAAGTAAGAAGAGTGAATTACTACTCTACTTTTGGTTACTACTTACTACTTTGCTTACTACTACTACTTTTGGTTCCCGAAATAAAACTATTTCTTTCACCATTTCCTTTAGAAATGAAATTACTGGGACAAAGGGTATGCACATTTAAAATTTTGATAGATACTGTTAGATTGTCTTGGAAAGGTTATACCAATTTTTACTTTTTTTTTTTAACATCTTTATTGGAGTATAATTGCTTTACAATGGTGTGTTAGTTTCTGCTTTATAACAAAGTGAATCAGTTATACATATACATATGTTCCCATATCTCTTCCCTCTTGCGTCTCCCTCCCTCCCACCCTCCCTATACCACCCCTCTAGGTGGTCACAAAGCACCGAGCTGATCTCCTTGTGCTATGCGGCTGCTTCCCACTAGCTATCTGTTTCACGTTTGGTAGTGTATATATGTCCATGCCACTCTCTCACTTCGTCACAGCTTACCCTTCCCCCTCCCCATATCCTCAAGTCCATTCTCTAGTAGGTCTGTGTTTTTATTCCTGTCTTACCCCTAGGTTCTTCATGACATTTTTTTTCTTAAATTCCATATATATGTGTTAGCATATGGTATTTGTCTTTCTCTTTCTGAATTACTTCACTCCGTATGACAGACTCTAGGTCCATCCACCTCATTACAAGTAGCTCAATTTCGTTTCTTTTTATGGCTGAGTAATATTCCACTGTATATATGTGCCACATCTTCTTTATCCATTCATCTGATGATGGACATTTAGGTTGTTTCCATCTCTGGGCTCTTGTAAATAGAGCTGCAATGTACATTTTGGTACATGACTCTTTTTGAATTATGGTTTTCTCAGGGTATATGCCCAGTAGTGGGATTGCTGGGTCATATGGTAGTTCTATTTGTAGTTTTTTAAGGAACCTCCATACTGTTCTCCATTGTGGCTTTACCAATTCACATTCCCACCAGCAGTGCAAGAGTGTTCCCTTTTCTCCACAACCTCCCCAGCATTTATTGTTTCTAGATTTTTTGATGATGGCCATTCTGACTGGTGTGAGATGATATCTCATTGAAATTTTGATTTGCATTTCTCTAATGATTAATGATGTCGAACATTCTTTCATGTGTTTGTTGGCAGTCTGTATACCTTCTTTGGAGGAATGTCTGTTTAGGTCTTCTGCCCATTTTTGGATTGGGTTGTTTGTTTTTTTGTTATTGAGCTGCATGAGCTGCTTGTAAATTTTGGAGATTAATCCTTTGTCAGTTGCTTCATTTGCAAATATTTTCTCCCATTCTGAGGGTTGTCTTTTGGTCTTGTTGATGGTTTCCTTTGCTGTGCAAAAGCTTTGCAGTTTCATTAGGTCCCATTTGTTTATTTTTGTTTTTATTTCCATTTCTCTAGGAAGTGGGTCAAAAAGGATCTTGCTGTGATTTATGTCATAGAGGGTTCTGCCTATGTTTTCCTCTAAGAGTTTGATAGTTTCTGGCCTTACATTTAGGTCTTTAATCCATTTTGAGCTTATTTTTGTGTATGGTGTTAGGGAGTGATCTAATCTCATACTTTTACATGTACCTGTCCAGTTTTCCCAGCACCACTTATTGAAGAGGCTGTCCTTTCTCCACTGTACATTCCTGACTCCTTTATCAAAGATAAGGTGACCATATGTGCCTGGGTTTATCTCTGGGCTTTCTATCCTGTTCCATTGATCTGTCTTTCTGTTTTTGTGCCAGTACCATACTGTCTTGGTTACTGTAGCTTTGTAGTATAGTCTGAAGTCAGGGAGCCTGATTCCTCCAGCTCCGTTTTTCGTTCTCAAGATTGCTTTGGCTATTTGGGGTCTTTTGTGTTTCCATACAAATTGTAAAATTTTTTGTTCTAGTTCTGTGAAAAATGCCAGTGGTAGTTTGATAGGGATTGCATTGAATCTGTAGATTGCTTTGGGTAGTAGAGTCATTTTCACAATGTTGATTCTTCCAATCCAAAAACATGGTATATTTCTCCATCTATTTGTATCATCTTTAATTTCTTTCATCAGTGTCTTATAATTTTCTGCATACAGGTCTTTTGTCTCCTTAGGTAGGTTTATTCCTAGATATTTTATTCTTTCTGTTGCAGTGGTAAGTGGGAGTGTTTTCTTGATTTTACTTTCAGATTTTTCATCATTAGTGTATAGGAATGCCAGAGATTTCTCTGCATTAATTTTGTGTCCTGCTACTTCATTGATTAGCTCTAGTAGTATTCTGGTAGCATCTTTAGGATTCTCTATGTATAGTATCACGTCATCTGCAAACAGTGACAGCTTTACTTCTTCTTTTCCGATTTGGATTCCTTTTATTTCCTTTTCTTCTCTGATTGCTGTGGCTAAAACTTCCAAACTATGCTGAATAAGAGTGGTGAGAATGGGCAACCTTGTCTTGTTCCTGATCTTAGTGGAAATGCTTTCAGTTTTTCACCATTGAGGACGATATTGGCTGTGGGTTTGTCATATATGGCCTTTATTATGCTGAGGAAAGTTCCCTCTGTGCCTACTTTCTGGAGGATTTTTATCATAAATGGGTGTTGAATTTTGTCAAAAGGTTTCTCTGCATCTATTGAGATGACCATATGGTTTTTCTCCTTCAATTTGTTAATATGGTGTATTACATTGATTGATTTCCGTATATTGAAGAATCCTTGCATTCCTGGAATAAACCCCACTTGATCATGGTGTATGATTCTTTTAATGTGCTGTTGGATTCTGTTTGCTAGTATTTTGTTGAGGATTTTTGCATCTATGTTCATCAGTGATATTGGCCTGTAGTTTTCTTTCTTTGTGACATCCTTGTCTGGTTTTGGTATCAAGGTGATGGTGGCCTCGTAGAATGAGTTTGGGAGTGTTCCTCCCACTGCTATATTTTGGAAGAGTTTGAGAAGGAAGGTGTTAGCTCTTCTCTAAATGTTTGATAGAATTCGCCTGTGAAGCCATCTGGTCCTGGGCTTTTGTTGGTTGGAAGATTTTTAATCACAGTTTCATTCTCAGTGCTTGTGATTGGTCTGTTCATATTTTCTGTTTCTTCCTGATTCAGTCTTGGCAGGTTGTACATTTCTAAGAATTTGTCCATTTCTTCCAGGTTGTCCATTTTATTGGCATAGAGTTGCTTGTAGTAATCTCTCATGATCTTTTGTATTTCTGCAGTGTCACTTCTCCTTTTTCATTTCTAATTCTGTTGATTTGAGTCTTCTCCCTTTTTTTCTTGATGAGTCTGGCTAATGGTTTATCAATTTTGTTTATCTTCTCAAAGAACCAGCTTTTAGTTTTAATGATCTTTGCTATCGTTTCCTTCATTTCTTTTTCATTTATTTCTTATCTGATTTTTATGATTTCTTTCCTTTTGCTCACTTTGGGGTTTTTTTGTTCTTCTTTCTGTGATTGCTTTAGGTGCAAGGTTAGGTTGTTTATTTGAGATGTTTCCTGTTTCTTAAGGTAGGATTGTACTGCTATAAACTTCCCTCTTAGAACTGCTTTTGCTGCATCCCATAGGTTTTGGGTCGTCGTGTCTCCATTGTCATTTGTTTCTAGGTATTTTTTTGATTTCCTCTTTGATTTCTTCAGTGTTCACTTCGTTATTAAGTAGTGTACTGTTTAGCCTCCATGTGTTTGTATTTTTTACAGATCTTTTCCTGTAATTGATATCTACTCTCATAGCGTTGTGGTCGGAAAAGATACTTGATACAATTTCAATTTTCTTAAATTTACCAAGGCTTGATTTCTGACCCAAGATATGATCTGTCCTGGAGAATGTTCCATGAGCACTTGAGAAAAATGTGTGTTCTGTTGTTTTTGGATGGAATGTCCTATAAATATCAATTAAGTCCATCTTGTTTAATGTATCATTTAAAGCTTGTGTTTCCTTATTTATTTTCATTTTGGATGATCTGTCCATGGGTGAAAGTGGGGTGTTAAAGTCCCCTACTATGAATGTGTTACTGTCGATTTCCCCTTTTATGGCTGTTAGTATTTGCCTTATGTATTGAGGTGCTCCTATGTTGGGTGCATAAATA
This sequence comes from Phocoena phocoena, assembly GCF_963924675.1. NCBI lineage: Eukaryota > Metazoa > Chordata > Mammalia > Artiodactyla > Phocoenidae > Phocoena > Phocoena phocoena. The sequence goes on from NC_089223.1 coordinate 75,264,878, forward strand.
TTTACAATTGTTATATCTTCTTCTTGGATTGATCCCTTGATCATTATGTAGTGTCCTTCTTTGTCTCTTCTAATAGTCTTTATTTTAAAGTCTATTTTGTCTGATATGAGAGTTGCTACTCCAGCTTTCTTTTGGTTTCCATTTGCATGGAATATCTTTTTCCATCTCCTCACTTTCAGTCTGTATGTGTACCTAGGTCTGAAGTGGGTCTCTTGTAGACAGCATATATATGGGTCTTGTTTTAGTATCCATTCAGCCAGTCTGTGTCTTTGGTGGGAGCGTTTAGTCCATTTACATTTAAGGTAATTATCGATATGTATGTTGCTATTCCCATTTTCTTAATTGTTTTGGGTTTGTTATTATAGGTCTTTTTCTTCTCTTGTGTTTCTTGCCTAGAGAAGATCCTTTAGCATTTATTGTAAAGCTGGTTTGGTGGTGCTGAACTCTCTCAGCTTTTGCTTGTCTGTAAAGGTTTTAATTTCTGCATCAAATCTGAATGAGATCCTTGCTGGGTAGAGTAATCTTGGTTGCAGGTTTTTCTCCTTCATCACTTTAAATATGTCCTGCCAGTCCCTTCTGGCTTGCAGAGTTTCTGCTGAAAGATCAGCTGTTAACCTTATGGGGATTCCCTTGTGTGTTATTTGTTGTTTTTCCCTTGCTGCTTTTAATATGTTTTCTTTGTATGTAATTTTTGACAGTTTGATTAATATGTGTCTTGGCGTGTTTCTCCTTGGATTTATCCTGTATGGGACTCTGTGCTTCCTGGATTTGATTAACTATTTCCTTTCCCATATTAGGGAAGTTTTCAACTATAATCTCTTCAAATATTTTCTCAGTCCCTTTCTTTTTTTCTTCTTCTTCTGGAACACCTATAGTTCGAATGTTGGTGCATTTAATGTTGTCCCAGAGGTCTCTGAGACTGTCCTCAGTTCTTTTCATTCTTTTTTCTTTATTCTGCTGTGCAGTAGTTACTTGTACTATTTTATCTTCCAGGTCACTTATCCGTTCTTCTGCCTCAGTTATTCTGCTATTGATCCCTTTTAGAGTATTTTTAATGTCATTTATTGTGTTATTCATTGTTGCTTCTTTCATCTTTAGTTCTTCTAGGTCCTTGTTAAATGTTTCTTGCATATTGTCTATTCTATTTCCAAGATTTTGGATATCTTTACTATCATTATTCTGAATTCTTTTTCAGGTAGATTGCCTATTTCCTCTTCATTTGTTACGTCTGGTGGGTTTTTATCTTGCTCCTTCATCTGCTGTGTGTTTTTTTGTCTTCTCATTTTGCTTATCTTACTGTGTTTGGGGTCTCCTTTTTGCATGCTGCAGGTTCGTAGTTCCCGTTTTTTTTGGTGTCTCTCCCCAGTGGCTAAAGTTGGTTCAGTGGGTTGTGAAGGCTTCCTGGTGGAGGGGACTAGTGCCTGTGTTCTGGTGGATGAGGCTGGATCTTGTCTTTCTGGTGGGCAGGTCCACGTCTGGTGGCGTGTTTTGGGGTGTCTGTGGACTTATTATGATTTTAGGCAGCCTCTCTGCTAATGGGTGGGGTTGTGTTCCTGTCTTGCTCGTTGTTTGGCATAGGGTGTCCAGCACTGTAGCTTGCTGGTTGTTGAGTGAAGCTGGGTGTTGGTGTTGTGATGGAGATCTCTGGGAGATTTTTGCCGTTTGATATTATGTGGAGCTGGGAGGTCTCTTGTGGACCAGTGTCCTGAAGTTGGCTCTGCCACCTCAGAGGCACAGCACTCACTCCTGGCTGCCGCACCAAGAGCCTTTCATCCACATGGCTCAGAATAAAAGGGAGAAAAAGAAGAAAGAAAGAAAGAGAAAGGAAGAAAGGAAGGAAGGAAGGGGATAAAAGAAAATAAAGTAAGGTAAAATAAAATTATTTAAATAAAGATATAATTATTAAGAAAAAAAATTTTTTAAAAAGTAAAAATAAAACAGACGGATAGAACCCTAGGACAAATGGTGAAAGTAAAGCTATACAGACAAAATCTCACACAGAAGCATACACATACACACTCACAAAAAGAGGAAAAGGGGAAAAAATAATAAATCTTGCTCTCAAAGTCCACCTCCTTAATTTGGGATGATTCGTTGTCTATTCAGGTATTACACAGATGCAGGGTACATCAAGTTGATTGTGGAGATTTAATCCGCTGCTCCTGATGCTGCTGGGAGAGATTTCCCTGGAGATTTAATCCGCTGCTCCTGATGCTGCTGGGAGAGATTTCCCTTTCTCTTCTTTGTTCGCACAGCTCCCGGGGCTCACTTTGGATTTGGCCCCGCCTCTGAATGTAGGTCGCCTGAGGGCGTCTGTTCTTCACTCAGACAGGGTGGGGTTAAAGGAGCTGCTGATTCGGGGGCTCTGGCTCACTCAGGCCGTGGGGGAGGGAGGGGTACGGAGTGTGGGGCGAGCCTGCGGCGGCAGCGGCCGGCGTGACGTTGCACCAGCCTGAGGCGCGCCGTGCATTCTCCCGGGGAAGCTGTGCCTGGATCCCGGGACCCTGGCAGTGGCGGGCTGCACAGGCTCCCGGGAGGGGAGGTGCGGAGAGTGACCTGTGCTCGCACAGAGGCTTCTTGGTGGCGGCAGCAGCAGCCTTAGGGTCTCATGCCCGTCTCTGGGGTCCGTGCTGTTAGCCGCGGATCACGCCCATCTCTGGTGCTCCTTTAAGCACCGTTCAGTGCTCTTAATCCCCTCTCCTCGCGCACCAGGAAACAAAGAGGGAAGAAAAAGTCTCTTGCCTCTTCGGCAGATCCAGACTTTTCCCCGGACTCCCTCCCGGCTAGCCGTGGTGCACTAACCCCTTCAGGCAGTGTTCACGCTGCAAGTCCTCAGCTCCCAGCCCACGCCTGCCCCGGCGGTGAGCAGACAAGCCTCTTGGGCTGGTGAGTGCTGGTCGGCACCGATCCTCTGTGCGGGAATCTCCCAGCTTTGTCCTCCGCACCCCTGTGGCTGCGCTCCCCTCCGTGGCTCCCAAGCTCCCCCACTCCGCCACCCGCAGTCTCCGCCCACGAAGGAAAGGGCTTCTAGTGTGTGGAAACCTTTCCTCCTTGACAGCTCCCTCCCACTGGTGCAGGTCCCGTCCCTATTCATTTATCTCTGTTTATACTTTTTTCTTTTGCCCTACCCAGATACGTGGGGAGTTTCTTGCCTTTTGGGAGGGCTGAGGTCTTCTGCCAGCGTTCAGTAGTTGTTCTGTAGGAGTTGTTCCACGTGTAGATGCACTTCTGATGTATCTGTGGGGAGGAAGATGATCTCCGCGTCTTACTCTTCCACCATCTTCCCCCTCTCCCCCCCGCTCCCAATTTTTACTTTTATTAGCAGTGTAGTATGTGAGCATGTTTCCCCACAACTTTGACATATCTGGGCATTATCAGTCTTTTAACGCGTAGGGAAATACAATCAAGTTCTAATTTATCTGTTTATTATTTGTGAAGTTGAGCATCTTTTGTTATGTTTGTTGGTTATTTGCATTTCTTTATAATTTGTCTACTGGTAGCTTTTACTCATTTTTCTACTGGGTTATTTTTTATTGATTTGTAGGAGCCCTCTTATATATAACATGTTGTAGATATTTTCATGTTAGCTGCTTATATTTTAACTTTGTTTATGGCATCTTTTGTTTTATTTTTATGCAGTCAAATCTTTCTTTATGGGTGGTTTCTAGCCTTCATGTTCTGCTTGGAAGGACTTCCCTTTGCTAAGATTATAAAAGTAAACTTAAAAATTTGTTCCTTACTAATATACTCAGCAAGAATTATTCCGTGCAGGTAAGAGTGATGTCTAGATCCATTATTTGGAAGTTCGATTAGTCACTAGTCTTCGAAGACCTGGAATACCAGGCAGGGAATGTGAATTAAGAGTAAGGTGAAGTCACACTATAAATTAAAGTCAAATTGGTGACCTTTGGCTCTTAAATGTTCATACAGCAGATGGCTGCTCACACTGGAGATAATCCCTAAAAAGGTGTGAGTAGAATCGCTTTCATTCTGATGTAAATTATTTTCCAAAAGTTTAGATTTTTAATGTATATTGAATTAGATCAGGATGCTGTAATTTAATTTTTCAGCTGCCATCAGAGTATAAGGGCATGGGGAGTGGGAGAGTAGGGTAGAATAAAGGGAAAGGAAAAGAAAGGGGTTGTGAATAGGAAGAATTACTTAGGGAGGAAAGGTGGCAACAGTGCTGAGGATTGGCAGTATGGAACAGACAAAAATCAGAGAGCTCAACGTTACCAACAGTTCCATTTCCTGAATTATATTTTGTTTTCTTCCTCTTGCTTTTTTAAGTATTTGTGGTTCCAACACAGATGGAAAACCACCATTGACTTTAAGCTGATTATTAATATTTAGTTTTGATATTTCCATGGTACATGTGTGCTGTGTGAGTGTATGTGTGTGTGTGTATGTGTTTGTATGTGTTTAAAAAATCACCACTGTTTGAATGAAGACTCACTTGGTCATTTCAAAAGTGAAACTCCAATGTGAAACTCTCATTTCCTCCAGAAGCAGTAAAGTAAGTAGTTGTTAGCCTCAAACTCAATTCTTTGCAAATTATATGGAAGACTGTGGCTTTCTGGCTTTCTTATTCTTCTAACTTTTCTTTAGCACCTGACACAAATGTCTCAGTTTCATAACTGAGGTATCCATTCTGCAAACAGTATTTTTTATTTATTTTATTTATTTATTTTTTTAACAGTATTTTTTAGACTTAGATTTTATTAGGATGGATTTGTGACTTTTTTATATTAAGAAATTTACAAAAGAGGATATAAAACTAGGGAAGTCTGTAACCTTTCAAAAAAAATTAACATGTCTGTGTACCTCATTTATCTGTTTTCTTTATTGCCTTAACCACAAAGCTGTGTGTGTGTGTCTTTGTATAACACACTTGTTTGGGATTTTTGACATTTTAAGGGTTTGACAATTACTGCCATGATCAAGGAGAAAAGTTGTTACCTTTCTTACACTTGGTAAAGTACTTTTAACAGGCATTTTCCTCACTACAATAGAGATAGGTTGGAACAGGTAAAAAGAATTGAAGACTCAGGCTTATGACCATTAAGGATAGGAATAGGGAAAACAATACAACAGGCTCTTGAGCCCATCCTTTGGAATTCAGATCCTAAATTCTCACTATACTTTGTTCCTTATACCCTTGCCTGTGAGCAGAGACAACTGTAAATGGAGATGTTTCAGTGACATGAAGGGATAATAGTTCATAAATGAGAGAGAAGGGAAGTTTTTACTGAGCCAATATTGTGACAGATGCATGATTAATCCTCATAAAGTGTAGAGAGTATTAGTCTCACTTTACTGATGAGAAAACAAATTAAAGTAACTTCCTCAGGGTCACCCAGCTAGAAGGCACTAGAGCAGAGATTCATACCAGAGGTTTCTCATTCTAAGGTCAATTCCCTATTCTGTATACCACAGTTTCTTCAAAGCTAAAATATAAAAGGGTAGGGAAGAATATGTATGCGAAGGATAAGAAAGGTGAGTGATATTAATTGTAAATTACATTGTAAGTGTTTCAGTATGATTAATTTGATTCTGTTGTTTAACACGGGGTAGAGTAATTGAAGAAAGTATTGTAGTCAAAATTTTTTCTTCAGAATTTGGAAAAATCATGTAAAGGAAAATAATTTCAAGGTTCTTAGTTATTAAGGTCTTAAATGATCAGTGTTCTGAGAGTTATTCTTCTCTCAAACTGGAGTATAAATCCCATAGGCGGGACTTCCCTGGTGGCACTGTGGATAAGACTCTGTGCTCCCAGTGCAGGGGGTTTGGGTTCGATCCCTGGTCAGGGAACTAGATCCCACATGCATACCATAACTAAGGAGCCTTGGAGGTATAACTAAGGAGCCTTGGAGGTGCAACTAAGGAGCCTGCCTGCCGCAACTAAGACCCAGTGTAACCAAATAAATAAATATTAAAAACAAAATCCCATAGGCAAGGATTATGTTCTTCAACTCTTTGTCTTTTCACCTACTGTGCCCGAGATGATGGGGTATGTGCATGCATGATCAATAAATGCTTGTTACTTGCCTCTTTAGTAGTTGTGCTGTCGTTAGGAAAAATTTCCTTTGTTTATTTTTGCCCTGTTTTTGGCCAGATTCTGAGAATTAATATTACTTTTCATTAGGCACACTAGTTTTTAAATCTTTTTTGAGGGGCGGGGGGATGCACACCACGTGGCTTGCAGGATCTGAGTTCCCCAACCAGGGATTGAACCCGGGCCCTCAGCAGTGAAAGTGAGTAGTCCTAACCACTGGACTGCTAGGGAAGTCCCTGGACACATTATTTTTAACTGAGGTAATTTTATCAGTTAACTTTTGCATATAGAAAGAATGCTGCTGCACACGTGGAACTATCTCATTATGAAGAAATTACTGAGAGTAAACCAGTGTGTGTGGAGAGTTGTTCCTTTTTACAATTGAAATTAGAGTTTTTTGCAGTTAATGTTTGTTTATGATTCTCCTTTTTTGCTTCTAGGATATTCGAAAATTCTTTGGGGTTATACCAAGTGGAAAGAAAGTTGTAAGTGAAACAGCAAAGAAGAATGAGAAAACGAAGTCTGCTGAAGAAACCAGAAAAGCGAAGAAAGGAATAAAGGAAATCAAGGTCAGTTTTCCAGATACAATATTGAATTGTATAAAATAAACTCAGTTCTGAGATTTGATATATTTGGAGCCTCGAGTAAATATAGATTTCAACTCAGCAGAGGAAGAAGAAAAGTAATAAGGTATTACTTATTTCTGGTTAATATATCTTACTGCATTCATAGCTTGGTGTTTTCCTTCACTAGACATGGAACCCTTTTTAGTTGTTAAAACTTTGTGTTTTAAGACCAAAATTTGCTCATAAAGACAGGAGTGCCAGGTGAATGGTATTGGGCTTCTGGTGAGGGAAGGCTTTGGAGGAAAGCTTTATTCTTTTTCCTGTCCTACTTGGGCCTCAGAGAAGTTAAGATATAACATCACTATGAAAAGCAGGCAATGACTACAATAGTGTATTTGAGTTAATATTGTTCCACTTTGTGTAAAATGTAAGAATTCTGCAACTCTACAGGTCTGATTACCACCACCCCATCCTTTATGCCCTAATTGGCATATGTCTTATATTGACATATATTAATACTCCATACTCAGTGTAATAATTATTGCTGTAAACTGACCTTATTTTGAAGAAATTAAAAGAGGAAAATTGATTTGTAACCACGTGTGGTGATGGATGTTAACGACTTATGATCATTTTGCAATATATACAAATATCAGATCCTCATGTTATACACCTGAAACTAATATAATGTTACATGTCAATTATTTCTCAAAAACTTACCTTAAATTAATAAGATAAAATTAAACAAAATTTAAAGAATATATAAGATTAAAATTATAAACAAATACATATAATAATTTAAAATAAGCAAACCATCAAAATCATCAATAAATTATAATTTAAACACATAATTTTTTTTATTTCTTAGGTGAGACTAAAATAAAAACCTCAGTTTTCTGCTCTGCAAAAAAATAAATAAATAAAAGGAGACTTGATCTTTTATACTTAACTATGTATTTGCTGCTTCTAGTGCTTTTCATTTCTTATTGAAGATCTGAATTTCCATCTAATATCATTTTCTTAAAACCTGAAGAATTTTTTTAAGCATTTCTTGTAGAGTAGATCTGTTGGCAATGAATTCTGTAAGTTTTTGTTTATCTAAAAATGTCTTTATTTTGCCTTCATTCTTGAAGGATATTTCTGCTGGATATAGAGTTTTGGATTGACAGTTTGTTTCAGCACTTAAAAATGTCTCATTCTTTTTTTGGCCTCCATTTTTTCTGGTGAGATGTTAGTGGTCATGTTGTATTCTCTTGTATGTAATGTATTATTTTTCTCATGCTGCTTTAAAAGATTTTCTCTTTATCTTTGGGTTTCAGCTTTGCCCATGGTATACCTGTGTGTGATTTTCTTGTGTTTATACTGTTTAGGGTTTCTGAGCTTCTTGACTCTGTAAATTTATATCTTCAAATTTGAGAACTTTTGCCATTATTTCTTCAAATATATTTCTGCCTCATTCTCTCTCTCCTCTTCTTATGGGATTCCAATTATATACACATTACAATTTTGGAATTACGGGACTTCCCTGGTGGTCCAGTGGGTAAGACTCCATGCTCCCAGTGCAGGGGGCCCGGGTTGATCCCTGGTCTGGGAACTAGAACCTGCATGCATGCCGCAACTAAGAGTTTGCATGCTGTAACTAAGAAGTCCTCACGCCGCAACTAAAGATCCCGTGTGCCGCAGCTAAGACCTGGTGCGGCCAAAATAAATAAATAAATATGTAAAAAAAAAAGAATTTTGGAATTGCGTCACAGATCATTGCAGCTTATTCATTTTTATTCTTTTTTTCCTCTGTACTTCAGATTGGATAATTTCTCTATTACTGTCCTCAAGTTCTTTGACTCTTCTGTCATCTCCAATTTGCTATTAAGCCTATGCAGTGAATATTTTGTTTTAAGTATTGTATTTTTCAGTTCTAGCATTGCCTACTAATTCTAACGTCTGGATTCATCTCAGTTTAGTGCCTTTTATCTTGAGTCTGTGGGTCATGTATTAGTCAGTTTGGGCTACCATAAAATACCATAGACTGGCTGACTTAAAACAACAGGAATTTATTTTCTTACAGTTCTGGAAGCTAGAAGTCTATGATTAAGGTTCCAGTCAATTCAGTTTCTCTCGAGAACTCTCTTTCTGGTTTGCAGATGGCTCCCTTCTTGCTGAGTCTTCACATAGCCTTTCTTTGGTGTGAACACGTGGGGAGAGAGGTTGAGAGACAGAGTGAGTGAGTGTATGCACGTGAGTTCTCTGGTTTCACTTCTTATAAGGACACTAACTTGTCAGATCAGGGCTCTACCCTTATGACTTCATTTAACCTTAATTACCTCCTTAGAGACTCCATCTCCAAACACAGCCATACTGGGGGTTAGGGATTCAATGTATGAATTTTGGGGGGATACAAGCTTTCATTCCATAATCTGCCAATGGTCCCCCAAAATTCATGTCCTTTTTGCATGCAAAATACATTTATTCCATTCTAAAGCCCCCCAAAGTCTTAATTCAATGCATCACCAGTTCTAAAGTCTGAAGTCCAAAGGCTTATCTAAATATCATCTAAATCATATATGGGTGAGACTTAGGTATGATGCATCCTGAGACAAAATTCTTCTCCAGCTGTGAACCTGTGAAACCAGACAAAGCATGCGCTTCCAAAATATAATAGTAAGACAGGCATAGAATACACATTCCCATTTCAAAAGGGAGAAATCAGAAGAAAGAAGGGGTGACAGGTGCCAAGCAAGTCTAAAACCTAGCAAGGCAAATTCTATTTGATCTTGTTTGATGAAATATCTGGGCACCTTGTGGCCCAGTCAAGTTGACAGATAAAAGTAACCATCACAGGTCACATTTCCTATTTCTTTGTACATCTGGTTATTTTGGATTTACCTTGCATAGTGTGAATTTTACAATGTAGGAACTTTGGATTCTGTTATTTCCTCCAAGGAGTGTTAATTCTTTTAGTTTAGCAGGCAGTTAACCTGCCTGAACTCAAACTCCAAACTCTTGTCCACTCTGTTATGGGCAGCATCTGAAATCTTTGTTCAATTTTTTTTAACCTTAGCTGGGCGCTTCGAGTTTTTCTGTGCATATATAGTTCAGGAGACAGCCACTGATTTGGGCTAAGTTTACTGACAGAATTTGGAACACCCCTTCTGTGGCTCTCTCCCTCCTGGGATACCCCTTTCTCTCACTTCTGAATTACTGTCATTGTTTCTAACCCTGTCCTCTAGTCTGGTGGTGTATTTGAATTACAGTGGTTTATTCATCTCATTTTCTTCCAAGCTAGTTGATTGTGCTTAAGTTTTTTTTTTTTGTGCTTAAGTTTTTGAAGTTTTATTATAATGGATAGAAACGTATTTCTACCTTGTAATTGATTATTGTCAGTTTTTTTGCTGTCTGCTTTCTTGTTTTTTTTGGGAAAATTTGAGAGTGTTAGAAATGTGATGTATAACTACAAAATATATAAAATATATAAAATATAAAATACAAAATATTAGTAATACCTTACGAATATGTTAGAAATGTGTATATAACTAAAAAATATAAATATTAATTACCCTTTGCCTTGGTTTTATTTAGTTTTCCACCAGGCAATGAGTAGTGATAGGCCCACAACTCCTTAGCTTTTATTTCTGTCTCAATTTTTCATTTTCAGGAAGCACTTGCCTTGTAATATCTGATATCCTTTTACTCTTTGTTATACATAGGTTAGTGTTGAAAGTGGAAATGAATAATGATATAGCGTTTTCTACGATCCTGCCTTTGCCATCTGATGCAATTATTATCCGGCTTATTCTCTCCCCTGCTCCTCCCCCCGCCCCAAGTTTTATTGAGAAATAATTGACATAAACCACTGTATAAGTTTGAGGTGTACAGCATGATGGTTTGACTTACATATATTATGAAATGATTACCACAGTGATTACCACATGTGGGTGCAGATACCCTTTCAAGTTAGTGTTTTGTTTTCTTTGTTTATATTCTCAAAAGTGGAATTGCTGGGTCATATGGTAGTTAGTTCTATTTTAAATTTTTTGAGGAACCTCCATACTGTTTTCTATAGTGGCTGCACTGATTACAGTCCCACCAGCGATGCACGAGGGTTCCCTTTTCTCCACATCCACACCAGCATCTGTTATCTCTTATCTTTTTGATGATGGGTCTGGCCTGTTCTTTAGCCTAATTCGGGCATTACTGACATTTGGAGCAGGATAATTCTTCATTGTGGAGATAATTCTTCGTTGTCCTGTGCATTGCAGGATGTTTAGTAGTATCCCTCGTCTACCCACTATATGCAAGTAACACCCTCACCCCAGTTATGACAAGCAGAAATGTTTCCTGGGGGGGCAGCGTTCCTCTAGTTGTGAACTATTGAGCCCAAATCTAATGAGGAAAAAACAGCTAAGTTATATGGTCTTCTCTGTGTTCTAATTATACTGTGATGTTTATAGGTAAATCGTTCTTGTAAAGAAGATGACTTCAAACAGAAGCAACCAAACAAGAAAAAGAGGATCATCTATGATTCAGGTAATATTTCTTTTGAGGAGCTTTCAAGTTTAAAAACTATTTTATATCTGTTAGAACAGTGTTTTCCAGACTGATGTTCTGAGACATCAGAACATAGCTCTCTATGATGTTAACAGGTGCTGTGAGAAGAGGGTTCTATGTTCAAGTAAAGTTGAAAACAACTTTGTTACACTACAGAATTTATCAGAGCCGAAATATGTTAATATATTAAAGTTTTGTTCGGGAGGGGAGATAGTATATACAGCATGTCTGAAACTTACTTTGAATATGGTATGTTTATTTTTTAAAATATTCATATTAACTTCTCTTCCAGCTGAGGTTCTTAGAAACTGAATTTGAAAAATAGTGCCATAAAGTGTTGCTTTAGAAACAAAGATCGAAAATATAATTCTTGTGCTTTTGATCTGGTCCTTTTTTGTTGCAGTTAAAAAGGAACAAACACAATTTAAAAACTTTGAATATACAGTTGACCCTTGAATAATGCAAGGGTTGGGGCTTCAATCCCCCTTGTAGTTGAAAATCTGCATATAACTTGACTCCCTGCAAAACTTAAGTACTAATGGCCTGCTGATCAGAAGCCTTGTCAATAACATAAAAAGTCAATTAATACATATTTTGTATGTTATATATATATTTTTACTATATTCTTACAATAAGTAAGCTAGAGAAAAGAAAGTGTTATTAAGAGAATCTTAAGGCAGAGAAAATACCTTTATAGTACTGTACTGTATTTTTGATACCGTAAGTTTATGTCATCTGTTTACAAGATGAATCATCTCTTACTACCTATATCAACATTGTCTAATATGATACAAAAGACTGTAGATGTTATATGTATTACTAATGCTAGACATCAAAAATGAAAAGATAATGTGAAAAGGGAGTTCGTATTTATTTACAGATATAACGATTCATGCATTGATAATGAAGAAGCAGCAGTGTGATTGCTTTATGGTAGACTAGTGTTGTTGATACAATTGCTTCATGGTAGCCTAGCCTATGCACTAATGAATGAATCTGTTATAAAATTTTGGCATACAGTATTACAGTCATATTCATAATACAGTATTGGAAACATTGTTACATTAAAAAAAACTCACCTGTGATGATAGATAGGCTGATATGCAGTTTCTCCAGTTATAGAGAGGCATACTGTATAGTAATGTAATTCTTTGAAAGCAAAGTTACAAAACAGAAAACTAACACATTAATTTTATATTAAAGATCACCTTATACCTATGTAGGGATAGACTAGTATCTACATATATTTTATGCATTCATAACATACTTTTTAATTAACTTTTTCGATATTTCTAGGCTACGTGCTTTGTCTCTTTTTTCAAATTGTTGCAAATCTCCAAAAGTTTTTCCAATGTATTTATTGAAAAAAATCTGTGTATAAGTAGACATGTGCAATTCAAACCCATGTTCAAGGATCAACTGTCCTTTTAAGATAGGGAACATACACTTTTATGCATGCCTTTTATGATATGTTAAAATAATGGTAGAACTCAGGAAGTTTTAGGTTTTGCTTTTTTGGAGAAGATCTATTTGGTATGAATTCTTAAAATTAGAAATGTAACCTAAGGAAGCATTTATAGATTGTTAGGATTTTGACAGTGGTAGCAAAGATTCTGACTCATTTTCTAAAAGTACTTGAGTGTTTATCGTGAGTCTTTTACTGCTGTATAGAATTGTAAAGAATTTGAAATAAGTACATATCACCATTTCTCAGGAGTTTCCATCTTTTGGGAAAGTGGAAATTTAATTGTTTGATACATTTTAGAACAATATGAGACAGGATTTAAAAATGCATGGTGAGAGGAAGAGGAAGGACACTAAAGTTTCGAAAACTCCTCTATTGTATACCAGACGTATACTAGGTATTTATACTTTGTCTTGATTTATATTTAAGTGCTCTGGGTGACTAGATTGTGGTAGACAGAATAATGGCCCCCAAAGATGTCCACACCCTAGTTACTAGAACCTGTGTATATGTTAGGTTACGTGGCAAAAGGGAATTAAAATTGTAGGTGACATTAAGGTTGATAATCAGATGACCTTAAAGTAGGGAGATTATCTGGATGGGCCCAATGTGGTCACAAAGAAGAGGAAGGCAGAAGAAGAGATTTAGAGAGAGATTGTCTATGGAAGAAGGTTAGAGAATTAGAGAGATGGCAGCATGAGAAGGACTTTGCCTAATGTTGCAGGCTTTGAAGATGGAGGAAATGGGGGCCATGAGCTAAGGAATGCTAGCAGTCACTAGAAACTAGAAAGGTGAGGAAATGGATTCTTCCCTATAGTATCCAGAAAGGATCACAGCCATCCTGATGCTTGATTTTAGCCCAGTGAGACCCAAATTGGATTTCCAACCTCCAGAACTGTGAGATAATACATTTGTGTTGGTTTGTTGTTTTTTTTGGCTGCTTCATGCGGCATGCGAGATCTTAGTTCCCTGACCAGGGATAGAACCCGTGACCCCTGCAGTGGAAGCACGGAGTCCTAACCACTGGACCGCCGGCGAATTCCCCATTTGTGTTGTTTTAAGCCACTGAGTTTGTGGTGATTTGTCACAGCAGCAACAGAAAAGTAATACAAAGGCTTAACACTGGATAGAAGGCAACCTATGAGAATTTATAAAAGAGATTTGCCTTGAAAAGGGTCTTGAGGAATTGGTTAATAATAACCACTTTAAGGGAATTCCGTGGTGGTCCAGTGGTTAGGACTTGGTGCTTTTACTGCTGTGGGCCCAGGTTTGATCCCTGGTCGGAGAACTAAGATCCTGAAAGATGCATGGCACAGCCAAAAAACAAACAAAACAAAAAAACCCACTTTAAAAACACACTATATTATACTATTTCTTTTCAAAGTTTTAATTTTCCTTTCATTTAGATTCAGAATCAGAGGAGACAGTGCAGGTAAAAAACTCCAAAAAGCGACCAGAAAAATTGCCACTGTCTTCTAAACCTGCTAAAATTCGACACCAGGATCCTGTTACATACATTTCAGAAACAGGTAAGGGTACTGAATATGTTTATTGTTTTAGAAAAAAGTGCAGTGTGTGTTATGTTCTTGAGCTTCTCGTTGGTATCTAAATGTACCTCCTTCACTTTGAACTGAATTTCTGTTGCCTTTTTTGGTTTGTTGAATTATATTTACCAGGGGAAGGTTGTAATCATCTTTGGCATTTTCTGTGAGTTAAGGGCCAATTACAGGGGAATTGGTTCTTAGAATTTTTTTTAAGTGCTGTATATTGAAGCATATATGTTGAAGCTCTGTCTTGAATCATATATTCAAATATTATTGGGTTGTTTTAAAACTTTTTAATATAAGTTTTTTTATCTTGGGTGTTAAAGTCATAACAATCTAAGTATATAATGACTGTTCATATTTGTGCTTTATAATCTAGCACAGATGTGACCTAAATTCCTTATATTCTCTGGTGACACAAAAGATTTTAGCATTGGCTTTAAAAAAAATGATTGTTATTGTATTTATATTTATTTGAGCTGTTTTGAGTGGTCAGAAAATAAGACATTTATAAATGTACACTAATCTTAAGATATCATAGTATAAATAATTGTTTCATAGATAGTATTCTTTTATGGTGAGGAACCCTGAATTATATTGTCATCTTAGGAAAAAACACTTAGATGGGTTCATTATAAAGTCATTTAGATTTTAGCATTGTTAACTCCTAGAGGAGACCATCTTCAAATTCACAGAACCTCTTTTATCAGTTCCTATATAGAAATTGCTTAAAGGGGCCATGAGAGCATCTGATACCTCATTAGTTTGTTCATCTTAAGGAAAACCTCTGACACCATTATTTTTAGCACTCTGCTACTTGTATTGCTAGTGAAGTGAATACACCTGGTTTGAAGAGACAGGGTAAAAACCACAATTATTTTGACACAGCATGTTACAACTTACATTCAACAGACATTTATTGATTGTCTTTTCTGTCCTAGATACTAGGTGCTGGGATACAAAGATGATTAAAGGCTCCTAAGTACTATAGGAATTGCCTGAGGCTGCAATATACAATAGTCAGGGAGAGGGCTTCATGGAGAGGGTAAGATTTGATCTAACCCTTGATGGATGAGCCCATGATGGAGGGAAAGAACATGTCTGGTTAATAAGATGGGATTATTTAAAGCACAGCATCCAGCACAAGGCTTGATGTATTCGCAGGACACTGAAGAGATTGCTTGCCCACATGATGAGGAATAATGAGAGGTGATGAAGCCAGTTTAGGGAAGATCTTGAAAGCTAGGCAGAGGAATTCCACATAGCAGGGAAAAGGGAACCATTAAAGTTTTTGAACAGATATAGAATGATGAAAATAGTATTTAAGAGTGATTGCTAGTATTTAAGGTGGGAAGGAGAATAGAAAAATCATAATTGGGGAGGCTGAGGCATTTATGGTAATCTACGAGTGAAGTAATGAGAGTCTTAAAAGTTAGCAATAGTTAGGGACTGATCTATAAACATTTTGGGGATGAGTTATAGGTTAGGTTTTTGGATTACCTATGGGCTTCATTCAGCCATGCTATCTATGGTTTACTATTAGGATAATTAGAGAGCTGATGTTATTAGCATGCTTACATGTAAAATTTTTTTATTTTTTAACATCAGCTTTATTGAGATATAATTCACATACCATACAATTAACCTTTAATGGTTTTTTTAATATAATTTAAAAAAATTTATTTTATTTTTATTTTTGACTGCGTTGGGTCTTTGTTGCTACATGCGGGCTTTCTCTAGTTGCGGCGAGCGGGGGCTACTCTTTGTGGCAGTACGCTGGCTTCTCATTGCAGTTGCTTCTCTTGTTGCGAAGCACGGGCTCTAGGCACGCGGCGTCAGTAGTTGTGGGGCGTGGGCTCAATAGTTTTGGCTCGCGGGCTCTAGAGCAAAGGCTCAGTAGTTGTGGCGCACAGGCTTAGTTGCTCCGCAGCATGTGGGATCTTCCCGGACCAGGGCTCAAACCTGTGTCCCCTGCCGATTCTTAACCACTGAGCCACCAGGGAATCCCCACCTTTAATGTTTTAATGTTATTGGAATTTGCTTTCATGTATGGGCTGTTACTTGAGAGTATGAAGGTACTCATGGTAGATAAATTGGTCCATAAGTAGGGAATGAAACAGGAAAGAAGTCCTTGAGTTGTAGAAGGAAGCTGAGACTGGAAGGTCAGAAGCCCTGCCTGGAGGGTACATCCTTAGTTCCCATCTAACAGCTGTGTGACTGGGCTAAAGGGCAGTGAGTCTGTCTCCCTTTCTGTAAAGCAGAAACACTAATTGAATAGGCTAGTTGGGAAAAAATGGGATGATGCATATGAAAGGGCCAGACCCAGTGCCTGAAACATAAATAACAGGCTGTCAAAAGGAAAAAATAAAAATGAAAGAAGCCCACAGATGAAGCTTTGTAGACTCTCTGAAACATTTACATATTTGATAAAGTTGTTCAAATGACCAAAGGGAAAATCTAAGTGACATGAACA
This sequence comes from Phocoena phocoena, assembly GCF_963924675.1. Taxonomy (NCBI): domain Eukaryota; kingdom Metazoa; phylum Chordata; class Mammalia; order Artiodactyla; family Phocoenidae; genus Phocoena; species Phocoena phocoena. The sequence continues at coordinate 75,281,526 of NC_089223.1, forward strand.
TATTTTCTGTAAGCTGAGATAAATTTCTTCATTATGGCCTGTGGCAGATTGACTCTTGAACCTTTCTGTTCTGTTGCCAAATATCTGTTCAGGCACGTTGTGCAAATGCGCTCTTCCATTAAAATGCTCCCTCTTACATCTGGCCACCTTTGTCAAGTTTTGAATATGTGGGAGGGATACTAAAACCAGTATGGTGATAGGTTTATTATGTAACCGAAGGTGGTGTGATCAAGCTTTCCAGTGACACCCTGAAAACGTCAAAGTTAGAGTGCAGACAGCGATGGCCTTCAACTGTGGATCAAGGCTATCGTTATCTTGTGATTTTAGGTACACAGAAGGGTCAAACAATTTAAGCTCTGATCATAGGTTTTCTTTAACACGGGACTGTTTATTTCAGACCAGGTATTTTCGAATGTTATTTTCTGAAATGATAACTATCATCTTATCTGAAATTTTTATGACCATTAGACAGTATTTATATCACCCTGCCAAGGTATGTACATGTGAAAGTGAATGTTGTCATCTTGTCCTAGCAAAAATTCTTGGGGTACAGTATATCTGTCTCATATGATGTTCAGTATTACATAGTATTCTGCTTTTTCCTGGATTTGAGATACAGGAAAGAAGTTAGCTGTTTTTTTGCCTGTTTTATCTTCTCATACTTTTTTATGCCTTGGAATGATAGGTGAATGGGAGAAAAGCCCTTTTCCTTCCCATCATAAAAGAGAATGAGATGGTTAAAAAGAAGTCTGCAATAAAATTAGCATAATAAAATCAGAAATATAATGAGTTTCACAAAAAGAAAAGTGCAGCTTCTTGAAATTAATAAACTAACTAGAAATTTCTTGACCATAAAATAATTCTTTTATTCTTTTTTTTTAAGCTAAAACTACATACAAAATTTCAGTGCTGGTTATGAATAAGTATTCATATTGTAGAAATAAATATTTATCAGTATATTGGGACTTGCCTGGAGGTACAGTGGTTAAGACTTCATGCTTCCAACTCTGGGGGAATGGGTTCGATCCTTGGTAAGGGGAACTAAGATCCCACATGCCACGTGGCCAAAAAAAAAAAAAAAAAACCCACAACAACAATTTATCAGTATAAGGTTAAATAAAATATTTGTGGTAATAAAATTGTACTTTTTTTTTTTTTGGAGTTTGGAGCTTCTTGTGGAAAAGGATTATATGATATGATTCAGTTTTAAAAACCTGTTAATTCCAAAAGAAACAATTTTCTTTACTATTCCATATTTTATCTTTTATAAACCAACTTTTTTTTTTCCTTACAGCATAGCATGCGTAGTGTTTAAGAACATGAGCTCTTGAGTAAAACCTCCTGCCTGGGTTAAACCTTCATTTACCTTCCCTGTGTCTTAGTTTCCTTGTTTGTAAAATGGGGTATTACTAGTACCTACATCAGACGCCTTTGTGCTTGATCAAATGAGATAATGCTTGAAAAGCAATTAAAATAGTGTCTGTCACATTACTGAAATGCTCAGTAAGTATTAACTGTTATTATTATATTTTGACCTGATCATATACCTACATCTGCCTTTAAGATTATGCTAAAGACATTTGCTTTTGCTTAGATACTTAGGGCTTTTTTTGATTATATAACTGTGCTTTAGAAATTTAGAAATTGTATTTGACCCACTTATGTTATAGATGTTCTTTGTCCAGTATGGGAACTACTACATGTGAGCACTTGAAATATGATTAGCCCAAATTCAGAATGTTTTACTTGTGAAGTATAGATTTCAAAGACTTACTACAAAAAAAAGGATAAATTATCTTATTAATAATTTTTTAGCATTGATTACATGTTGAAATAATAATCTGAATATGTTAGGATAAGTGAAATATATTATTAAAATTAATTTCATCTGTTTCTTTTTCCTTTTTAAAAATGTGGCTTGCATTTTATTCCTGTTGCACAGTGCTTTATAAACAATGAGAAACATACTTAGGAAATAACCTTACTTTATTTATTTATTTTAAAATATTTATTTATTTATTTACTTTGGGTGTACTGGGTCTTAGTTGCTCCATGTGGGCTCTTAGTTGTGGCCTGTGGACTTCTTAGTTGTGGCATGCATGTGGGATCTAGTTCCCCGACCAGGGATTGAACCTGGGCCCCCTGTGTTGGGAGTGCAGAGTCTTACCCACTGGACCACCAAGGAAGTCTTGGAAATAACCTAACTTTAGAAAATAACCTACTAAGCAACTATACTCCAATAAAAATTAATTTAAAAAGTTAAAAAAGAAAAGAAAATAACCTACTTCAGGTGCTTTTGGTTGTACTATTACACAGTTCTTTAGGCTATATTGTTACACAGATCTTTAGGCTTATCATTTAGCTCCATGACACACTTTTCATCATCACTTTGTTTGATTAAATTTGTCTTCTATTATGTATTGATTTTTTAAAAGTTTTTTTTGATGCAGACTATTTTTAAAGTCTTTGTTGGATTTGTTACAGTATTGCTTCAGTTTTATGTTTTGGTTTTTTGACCGCGAGGCATGTGAGATCTTAGCTCCCCGACCAGGGATCGAACCTGCACCCCCCTGCATTGGAAGGCGAAGTCTTAACCACTGGACTGCCAGGGAAGTCCCTTATTGATTTTTAAAGTACTTTAACTACATTAGTTTCTCATATTACAGGAAAAGGAAAAAAAATTGCTTATACATATCTTCATAGCTAACCATTGACTGTAGTAAAATGTTCTTGTAGGTTGGTAAAAATCCAAATACTTGTTGTACTGGGTAAATATGTTTACTTTTAGTTGTTTAATGAAGTGAGAGACCTTGAGTTTTGTTTGACACAGGTGACCTTTTATTATGCAGTTTCATCAGGGGCTGCTTGTGTTTGGTTGAAAATGGTGGGGGTTTTCCCAATCTTGAGAATTGTTTATGACGGGTAATTTAAAAAAAAATTTTTATTGGTGTATAGTTGATTTACAATGTTGTGTTAGTTTCACGTGTACAGCAAAGTGAATATATGCGCATATATATATGTCTCCACTCATTTTTAGATTCTTTTCCCATACAGGTCATAACAGAATATTGAGTCTAGTTCCCTGTGCTATAACAGTAGGTCCTTATTAGTTATCTCTTTTATACATAGTAGTTTGTATATGTCAATCCCAATCTCCCAATTTATCCCCTCCCCACTTCCCCCCTGGGTAACCATAAGTTTGTTTTCTACATCTGTGACTCTTTTTCTGTTTTGTAAATAAGTTCATCTGTACCATTTTTTTGGATTCCACATATAAGCAATATCATGTGATATTTGTCTTTGTCTGACTTACTTCACTTAGTATGACAATCTCTGGGTCCATCCGTGTTGTGGCAAATGGCATTATTTCATTCTTTTTTATGGCTGCGTAGTATTCCATCATATATATGTACCACATCTTTATATCCACTCCTCTGTCAATGGACATTTAGGTTGCTTCCATGTCTTGGCTATTGTAAATAATGCTGCAATGAACATTGGGGTGCATGCATCTTTTCAAATTATGGTTTTCTCCAGATATATGCCCAGGAGTGGGATTGCAAGATAATATGGTAGTTTTATATGTAATTTTTTAAGGAACCTCCTTACTGTTCTCCATAATGGTTGTACCAGTTTACATTCCCACCAACAGTGTAGGAGGGTTTCCTTTTCTCCAGTTGTACCAGTTTACATTCCCACCAACAGTGTAGGAGGGTTTCCTTTTCTCCACACTTTCTCCATCTCTCTACCCCCTCTTCAGCATTTGTTATTTGTAGACTTTTTTTTTTTTTTTTTGCGGTACGCAGGCCTCTCACTGCTGTGGCCCCTCCTGTTGCGGAGCACAGGCTCCGGACGTGCAGGCTCAGTGGCTATGGCTCACGGGCCCAGCTGCTCCATGGCATGTGGGATCTTCCCAGACCGGGGCACGAACCCATGTCCCCTGCATCGGCAGGCGGACTCTCAACCACTGCGCCACCAGGGAAGCCCTGTAGCCGTTTTAATGATGGCCATTCTGACTGGTGTGAGGTGGTACCTCATTGTTGTTTTGATTTTGCATTTCTCTAGTAATTAGTGATGTTGAGCATCTTTTCTTGTGATTTTTGGCCCCCTTTATGTCTTCTTTGGAGAAATGTCTATTTAGATCTTCTGCGGATGTTCTGATTGAGCTGTTTGTTTTTTTTTTTTAATATTGTATTAAAAAATGTCCAAACAGGAGCTGTTTGTATATTTTGGAGATTAATCCCTTGTTCGTTGCTTCATTTACAAATATTTTCTCCCATTCTGTGGGTTGTTATGACTGGTAATTTTTATTGAGCATATAAATTCCATAGGCTGATAGTGTTCTTGAAGTTATAATTATTTTGGAGACATTAAGTGGGAAAAAATTGGGAATGTGGTGTTCTCCAGGTTACCATGTAATATCAGTGACTTGTGACTCGGGAAAATAGCAGCAGAAAATATTATTGGGGAATGTGTGTGCTAATGTTTAGTGACATATAGCTTTGTGTACCAGATAAATAGGAATAGATTTCTGTATAGGATAGAGAACTTCTCTTAGATATTTTCAGGGAAACCCAGTGTGGCTGAGACAGAGAATTTCCTTGAAGTGAGAGGAAACCTAAGAACTGTGTATTATATTTCTTTCATTACACTTGTTCAAAAATTAATATGGATTTAAAATCAATATTAAAAAATTAATAATACTATTAATATTTATAGTCTTTATAAGACTATAAAAGAAACTAAGTTTAGATTTTTGAGGATGAGTATTTAGATTAATATTATTCAGAATTACCTAAGTAACACATTCTCACTGAAAAAGAAACAATTCAGATAAAAAATGTTCCATTCCTTCATCCATCCCTTTTGCCCTACATAGCTATATAATTTAAAAAATATATATATACACACATGTATATTTACATATATACACGTATTTGAGAGTGGCATCTTGTAACATTTCTGCAGCTTGCTTTTTCATAACTTAATGTTTCCTTCCCTTCCTCCTTCCTTCTCTCCTTTTCTCCCCTCCCTTCCTCCCCACCCCTCAGCCTCTCTCTCTTTCAATACAGAAAGATTCCTATCTCATTCTTTTAAACTTCTGCATAGTAAATTTTAATAGTATGCATTTAATTTTTCTCATACTCTTATTTGGGATATTAGATTATTGATGTGAACATATTTATGCTTCATTGTAATAGAACATATTTAACCATCAATAAGTGGACAATTCCCAATGAAGAATATTATCACTTAAAAGAGAATAGAATTTCTTGAGGTTAAGTGGCATTTGTTTTAAGGGTGTAATTTATTCACCTATATTATGAAGAATAGAAGGGGGTTCCACTTTGTGCTTCTCAGGTCCAGAAAAGGGACTTTATGTTTATCCTTATTAAATTTTTTTTCTGAAAATTTTTTTCTGAATCTCTTACGTTTTTATCCTGTTAGCTTCCAGGGTTTTGTATTCTGATTCTGTCATCTTTTTTTTTTTTTTTTATTTTACATTTGAATAGTTTCATTTAACAATATTAAATTCTCACTGATTTATTTATTTAACAAACAAACGTGATTGTTCACTGTTTGTGCCCAACAGCATACTGGACAATCTATGAAATAGATAAGAGAATAAAGTTCAGCCCTGTCTTCAAAGGCTTAAACTCTACTGGGGAGATAAGCCTTTTACATAAAAATTGTAATACAAGGAAACAGTTAACAGTGATAAAAATATCTTCCAAGGATATTTGGGCATGAGAGAGGTAACTTTTATTTTGGAAGTTCAGGAAACATTTCCTGGGAGAGAGAGAAATTTGAGATAAACGTCAAAGGTTTTGGTAGGATTTAACATGGAGATTTACGTACTGTGTATACTAGAAAGGAGAATAATGTGAAGTTTGGAAATCAGTAGTGCTATTTCATGTGCATTATTCACTACTTTCTAACTTATAGAAAGAGGAAAATCTACTTTAAAAAATTCAATTTATAAACTTTCACAGATTTACTTACACCAGATTAATACTACCTAGTATTGTATCGTACCTTGTATTTTCTTAATTACAGTATCATCTGTGTAGGAATCTCTTACTTTACTTGAAACCTCTGTGTCCATGTGAAAGGCAGGGAGAATTCGACCTTAATAATGTTAACATAAATTTTGTCTTGTATACTATTATAAATTTTTTTCAAAACACTTTTATACTGACTTCATGGAATGGAATAACATTATTTATTATATGGCTTATGTTTCCTGTCTGTCTCATTTGATCTTCAAAACTACCTTATATCAGAGCTGACTTGCTTTAAGAAAACTTACTCTCAAAGAATCAATTTTCAATCTAAGGTTGCACAAAGCTTCAGTGTGAAAGAATCCTGTAGTTCTTTGGATGCCCCTCATCCACTTATTTTTTATATCATCTGATTTCATATCTTCTACAAATTTGATAAACCTATCTGTGTATTTCTTTCTGAATCATTAGTAAAATTGTTTAGTATTAAGGGACATGTAAAGAAACCTTTTTCAAAATTGACGTGATCGAATATCAGCATCCTGGATACAGCTTTTCAGTTTCTTCTGAAGAGCTTTGCAATTAGTTATGAATCTCAGAAACCACTGTTACGTATCTTTTATTTCTCCATCTTGCCATAAATCAGTGCTTCTTAATCAAGGGTGATTTTGCCTTGCAGCAAAAAATCTGGCATATCTGGAGTGCTATTTTTGGTCATCACAACTGGCGGATGCTGCGGCATCTAGTTGGTAGAGGCCAGAGTTGCTACTAAACATCCTACGGTGCACTGGAGAGCCCCCTACAACAATTATTTGGCTCAAGATGTCAGTAATGCAGAGGTTAAAAACCCTGCCATAGCCTATCGGAAGACAATTTGGTAGATGCTTTGTTACAGTCCAGACATCCCTGTTTCTAATATTCATCTCATCTACTAGTCCTAAAGAATAAATGATGGCTCAGGCCAGCATAGTTTAATCTCAGTGAATCTCTGTCTGCTTCTGTTAAATACTCTCTTTTTGGTTTTTGTTTGTTTTTTATTTTAATTTTTTATTGAAGTATAGTTGATTTAGAATGTTAATTTCTGCTATACAGAAAAGTAATTCAGTTATACATATATGTACATTCTTTTTCATATTCTTTTCCATTATGGTTTATCACAGGATACTGAATATAGCTTACTGTGCTATACAGTAGGACCTTGTTGTTTATCTATTCTATATATAATAGTTTGCATCTGCTAACCCCAAACTCCCACTCCATCCCTCCCTCACCCCCCTCCCCCTTGGCAACAACAAGTCTGTTCTCTATGTCCGTGAGTCTGTTTCTGTTTTGTAGATGAGTTCATTTGTGTCATTTTAGAGTCCACATATAAGTGGTATCGTATGGTATTCGTCTTTCTCTTTCTGACTTCAGTTAGTATGATAATCTCTAGTTGCATCCATGTTGCTGCAAATGGCATTATTTCATTCTTTTTTATGGCTGAGTAGTATTCCATTGTGTATATGTACCACATCTTTATCCATTCATCTGTCGATGGACATTTAGGTTGTTTCCATGTCTTGGCTGTTGTGAATAGTGCTGCTGTGAACACTGGGGTGCACGTATCTTTGAATTATAGTTTTGTCCAGATATATGCCCAGTAGTGGGATTGCTGGTTCATATGGTAGTTCTATTTTTAGTTTTCTGAGGAACCTCTGTGCTGTTTTCCACAGTGGTTGCACCAACTTACATTCCCACCAATAGTGTAGAAGGGTTCCCTTTTCTCCACCCCCTCTTCAGCATTTGTTATTTGTTGACTTTTTAATGATGGCCATTCTAACTGGTGTGAGGTGATATCTCATTGTAGTTTTGATTTGCATTTCTCTAATAATTAGCCATGTTGAGCATCTTTTCATGTGACTGTTGGCCATCTGTAAATACTTTCTTTTTGCCCTGCTCTTATATTGTTGTGTAGAACTGTAACCAAACCTTTCTCCTTCTATATTTCTGTAGTTGGGGATCTGCCTTTCTCTTTTCAACAATTAGAACTCCATTTCTCCTCTTTAATCTTTAGAGACTTCTTCCATTTTATATGATGATTCAGGGTCACTGATATCCTTTAGCAATTTCATTCCCAAATTCATTTTGACTAAAGCATCATTATAAGAGCTAGATGCTTTCTTGTAGTCTTTTTTCCCTAGTTTGCTCTTCAGTCCCCTTTCAGTAGTGCATATTATGAGACCTGAAAAAAAAATCAGTGGCATATGAAGAAGGAGAACTGAAAAGGACATAGTGAATAATGAAGCACTAGAGTATCTGGAATGATTATTGAGTGTCTGAAACATCTTTGAAAATGAACAGACTGTTGTTTTCTGGTGACACATATTTTGTTGTCAGGTACTTCTGAAAGTATGAGAGATACAGGATCGTATTCGAGAATGCTAAGGAAGTAGGATTATGTTATGAAAATGTCATTAAGCACTGATAAAACAATATACAGGTGATTTATACTTGGTCTTAGCATAGAAACCAGCGTTGTTATGTCCTCTCATGTGCGGGGAAGTGGAATGTGAATGGAAGTGGTGAATCGCATTGCTGAACCACTCCCTTAACTCTTCTGGTCAGTCGAGTTTTCCTTCTGTTGCCTGTTTCATGCTTTAGAGTTGTAAGAAGCTCTGGATAATGCACCTGTGGCTAGTTGTCTAAGCCCTCCCTCCCCTAACCCTGAACCTCCTTTTTCTTTTCCTGTGAGATGCAGTGGAGATGGAAGAATGAGGTGAGTAAGTAGTAAAATGTTCCACTTTCTTCTCCTGCATTGTTTTCTTAGTAATTGAAACCAGCTGTGACTTTCCATGGCCTGTTCTTCCTGCTCTGGGGAGGACTCTATATGGTACATAACATCACAGCACAAGCCAGTACTTTTTTCTCTTAATGATAAATATCATTACTTAGCTACCTCACTAGACCTCATGAATTATTAAGTAATTTTATTCTTAAAATATAACTGACTCCATTTGATTCTAAGAGGATTTATTAGTGAAGAATCATGATATCTCTAAATTTCTTGATTAAGGATGAGCAGTCTCAGTTTTATTTCATTATACTGAAATATATCTGATTCACCACATAAATCATTCAGTGATTCACCCCAGAATGTCCGATTCTCACACCCCATAAGCGGTGCAAAGATGATATGTGTAGTTTCTTTTCCAACCACTTAATTAACAAATATTTATTGAAGACTTGGAATATGCATGAACCTTTCTCTACGTCCACAACCAAAATGACAGTTTGGATTTTTGACTCAAGGAAGTATTGAAAAAGAACTTAGTAGAAAAAGGCTCTAAAGACTCAGATTCCCTTTTTAGTTTTTGACTTGTTGCAAAATAAATTATTTTTAATCTCTGTAACCAGATTCTCTAGGATGGTCTCCATTAATTTGGTTTCTGTGTATTTCACACTGAGGGAAAAAAATCAGGATCCCAAACTCTCAGCAGTAGGAACTTCAGAATTAGATTTTTTTAGAGAGCTGCACATTATTTTCTTGCTCTTTCATTTGTTTTCCTTTTAAATAAATGAATGTATCTTAATCAGAGTGGCAAAGCAATCTTCTCTTCCAGGCAATTCCTCTGCTGTATGTTGGATAATGCTAGTTTACGTGGTGATTCTTACCACATTTGAGGTTATGTTGTATATAAATAAAAATAAATGGTGTTTTTATAAGGAGTCAGATATCCTGGGGGGAGGTTCTAAGTGTTCCGTTGCCCATGATTTTCAACTAGGTCACAGAAATTTGACTTAGATCTATTTATCATTATTTTAAGTTAATGCGAAGAAGAGAACACAGTTTTGCCTTTGGCTTCTGACAAGGCAGAACAAATTTAGGCTTATTAGAAAACAAGAACAAATGTTAAAAAAGAAAAACAACCATAACTTTATTTGGGATGCTTCATGTCTACACACTGTGTAGAATCGTAAAATATTTATTTTACATAAGGATGGTCACAGCCTTATAGTTACAGGTCCATGTAACTATAAGGACTATGGAGAAGTTCACAAATCACAGGGCACTAAATAAGCATTAAATCAAGCAAGTCAATATTTTGTTTCCTTTTTGCATAACTGTATTTCACTAGAATTGCTCCTGTTTTCCAAGGGGACTTGGAGAACCATTTATTTTGTGGTTAATAGAGAACAAAGGACCTTGTATACAATTTTTGCTCAGTACAGTGAAAACATACTTGAAATTTCATGCAGAATATTTCCATATTTTTTCTTGAAAATTACATTTTTACTCAGTATTTATGAAAATGTTTATAAAATTATGTCTGTGTTTAGATGTAGTATATTTTTGGGATCTGTAGCTTGAAGACATTGTTAACTTTAAACCCATTGTAAAAAGATCTCTAGTAGAGAAGGCTATGGAAAGAAGCTCTCTTTTAGGAGTGATGTTTAAGGCTAACCTAAAGAACAAAGTGATGCATTTTTGGTTTTTTGCCAGCTTAATTTTACTGTTTTCATAATTTTTTTTTGAGCTTTGAAATTTGGGCTTACTTTTTTATGACTGCATGAATTCATTGTATGACTAGATCACAATGTATATAGCTCTTCCACTTTTAATTATTTTTGTTGCCTATATTTTTAATGTTTTTAGTAGTGTGATGAATATATTTGTATATAAATGTTTGTCAGCACCTCTCATTATCTCTAAGAATTACTATGCTAAAGGTTATGAACTTCTTTAAGGTTCTAGATATATTTTGCCCAGTTGCTTTCTAGAGAAGTCATACTGTTGGGTTGACCAAAAAGTTCGTTCAGGTTTTTCATAAGATGTTACGGAAAAACCCAAACAAACTGTTTTGGCTAACCCAGTAGTTTACACTTTCATAGTTAGTGTTTATATTAGTACAGACTTATCACATTCTCACCAGTATTGAGTATAGTAGCTACAAAATCTATGTGACTATCCACAGATTTTTCACAATTATAGAAGGGAAAATCTTAAAAGAGTTTGTCTGGTCCAACATTTTGCAGAGGACAACGAATCCCAGATAATTAATTAAAATAACAATAGAAAGCCGAAGTCAGGTTAGCATTTTAGTTTTCTGGACTTCTGGTTCAGTATTGTTTTCACCAGAGAATACTGCTTTATTGTTTATTGAATGTTTATTATAACATGGCGAGGTACTATACTGGGCACTTTGATTTTTAAAAATCTAATCTTTCCAATAACCCAAATGGTGAGTGGTTTGAAACTTTACCATTTGTAGGGAAGAGGAGCTAAAGAAGAGAACGAAGGCAGTCTTCAAACACTGAAGATGAAAAAAGATTAATTGAAAATAGGTGGAATTCACAGGGAAGTGTTTTGGCTTAATGTAAGGAAGAACTTTTCTAAAGAATACAGTAGTGCTGTTCACCAAAGAAAGAGGAGGTCACGTTGAATTACACCGCTCCATTTTGAAAGTATTTAAGCCCAGTCTGCGTTTGCCAGGAATGTGGAAAATGGAATCCATGTATGGAATAAGAGAACTAGTTGACTAAAGATAATGCATTATAAAGAATGTGGTAGAGTACCTGGCATGGAGTTTAATGCTCAATAATGATAACTATTATAAACTAATTATATCATAAATTAGATAAAAAGATACCATGAAGCCCCTGAAGCTAGTGACAGAATAAGCAGAGATGCTAATGAATAATGAAATAAGTAAGCAAAGAAAAATGGAGAGGAGGGAGAAACTAAAGCCAAACCTCTTCTGTCTCAGAAAGCCAAGGGGACGGAGAGTTTCTGGGAGATAGTCAATTTGTTGTAAAATATTAGATGTAGGTTAAAAAGAAAGAGAAGTGTAATATACAGATAAAAAAGATACGATGAAAGAAATGAAAAATCACCCACAATCCCCTATCCAGAGATAAAAGTTGAAAACATTTTATTCTTTTCAGATCTTCGAACATGAATTTAAAAGCATATCTATAAATATATAGATGGGTAGATTTAGATATATCACTAAACATCTTGTAATATCTCTTTTATCATTTAATACACATATGAATATCTTGATGTCAGTAAATATGGATATGCATTATAATTTTCTGTTGCTGCATAATTCATTACATGGTTGAACATAATAGTAGGTATTCAGGTTATTTGTTTTCTCACTTTATAAACAATGTTCACTTATCTCTATCTTTGGTGCAACTGTCATAGTTGAGGCTGTCTATTTTGCCTAAACTGTATTAGTCCCTTAATTTTTCCTTCATCTTTTCTTGCCCTCTTGCAGTCTGTTCTCCATACTTTTATTTATTTTATTTTTTTTGTTTGTTTTTTGCGGTACGTGGGCCTCTCACTGTTGTGGCCTCTCCCGTTGCGGAGCACAGACTCCGGATGCGCAGGCTCAGTGGCCATGGCTCACAGGCCCAGCCGCTCCGCGGCATGTGGGATCTTCCCGGACCGGGGCACGAACCCGTGTCCCCTGCATTGGCAGGCGGACTCTCAACCACTGCGCCACCAGGGAAGCCCTCCATACTTTTGAATGGACAAATGCCATGATAAGCATTTTTGTACATATATCTTTGTGTACGTGTTCATTTGTTTTGTTTGTTTTTTTTTGGCCTCGGTGTGCAGCATGTGGGATCTTCGTTCCCAGACCAGGGATCGAACCTTTGCCCCCTGCAGTGGAAGCGTGGGGTCTTACCCACTGGACCACCATGGAAGTCCCTGTTTTTATTTATTTATTTTAAATTTTATTTAGTTAACTTATTTATTTTTGTCTGCGTTGGGTCTTCGTTGCGGTGCGCGGGCTTCTCATTGCGGTGGCTTCTCTTTTTGCAGAGCCCAGGCTCTAAGCCCGTGGGCTTCAGTAGCTGTGGCTCGTGGGGTCTAGAGTGCAGGCTCGTTAGTTGTGGCACACGGGCTTAGTTGCCCCGCTGCATGTGGGATCTTCCGGGACCAGGGCTCGAACCCGTGGCCCTGCATTGGCAGGTGGATTCCTAACCACTGCGCCACCAGGGAAGACCCCCTGTTTTGTTTTTAGACTAGTTAGTTAGAAGTGGAATTGCTGGGACTTTCCTGGTGGTCCAGTGGGTAAGACTGTGCTTCCAATGCAGGGGGCCCAGGTTGGATCCCTGGTCAAGGAACTAGATGCCACATGCATACTGCAACTAAAGATCCCGTGTGCCGCCATGAAGATCCTGCGTGCAGCGACTAAGACCCGGTGCGGCCAAAATTTAAAAAAATTAAAAAAAGAAGTGGAATTGCTGGGTCCAACTAATGGGTATGCATATGTGAGGTTTTGATACATGTTGCAAGATTGCCCCCCATAAAGATTTCTTTAATTTACTATTTAAAAATACTATTGCCTATTGCGTATGTAAAGGTCCCATTTCCCTACACCCTTGCCAACAGTCTTTTTAATCTGATAGTCTTAGAAATTCTTGATCTCACTAGATTTCATGCTCATCTGTTACCTGTGAATATTTATGAGATTGCTGGAAAAAGCGTTAAGCTAGGGGTTGCAAATATCTACAATACCATTGTTTCCCTTTCTGAGTCTATACCAGATATCAGTGATTGATCTTGTTTGAGTTAATTGCTTAAGGACAGTTACAATATTTTATATACTAAGGAAGTTCTTGAGTGTAGGGGAAGAACTATAACAGAAAAACATAGTGGTTGACTTGGTCCGTTCAGTTCTGGGATTTTCTGTCATACTGCTTGTACACATGGCTGGGGTAGTGGAAATGGAATGTTACTGCTTTGGGCATTTTTAAAGTGAGGGAGAAACTAGTAGAAGACTGTCATTTTGCAGATACAATTTAATTTTGTCCTTTCTCCATTAAGGAAATCCTTCCTTCCCAGAAGTACAGTTGTTGAATTCAAAAAAAACCAAGTAAAAATTATAAAATTTAATAAGCTCTCGATAAGATTGGAAGTCTTGTCTTGTATACACTAGATATGCTTTTAACTTTGCACTTACTGCCTAAGGAGATATATTGGATATCTATACTTAGGAGGTTCCAGTTTTGTGGCTTTCTTATTTTATTTTATTTTTATTAAAGCCAGGATATCAGCAATGTTATTATTATTTGTTAAAATAAATTTATTTATTTATTTATTTTTGGCTCCATTGGGTCTTCGTTGCTGCACGTGGGCTTTCTCTATTTGCGGCGAGCGGGGGCTACTCTTCATTGCGGTGCGCGGGCTTCTCGTTGCAGTGGCTTCTCTTGTTGCGGAGCATGAGCTCTAGGTGCGCGGGCTTCAGTAGTTGTGGCTCACGGGCTCTAGAGCACAGGCTTAGTAGTTGTAGCGCACAGACTTAGTAGCTCCGTCGTGGCATGTGGGATCTTCCCAGACCAGGGATTGAACCTGTGTCCCCTACATTGGCAGGAGGATTCTTAACCAGTGCGCCACCAGGGAAGTCCCAGCAATGTTAATTTTGTTTTGAATCTTCTTTTAAGGACATTTCATATAATTTGTTTTGACTGCTAAGGTAGAATAGTTTGTTGTTGAATGCTACTGGTTTGGTTATGCTACAGCTTAACTGTGTCTAGGGATTTAAAATAGACAAACCTTAAATTATAAAAAATTGGATTTCAGTAATATAACAATTCATCATGTTGTTATCTTAGAGAAGAGGGAAGGAGTTTCAGATTATGTTCTCAGTGGTTACTAGGACTGTTAAGAGTGATTTGCATGGCTATTGTACCTAAGTGGAATGGGGATAATGTCTCCTAGCCTTTGCAGAACCATCTGAAGCAGATGGCAGAGGCAGAGAAGGACTCGTCATGTAGGAAGAACAGATATATGAGTGACTAAACTTAGTCTGTTGACTCTTGTCAATACATGGATTGAAATCTGGTACGTGTATCAAGCCTTGGATGTGCTTAGAAAGATTGATGAATGAATTTTTAGTTTAATCTTGAAGGTAGATTGGCTATAGTTGAAGATAAGAAAACAAGTATGCTTTAACTAAAATCTTTGGTTGCAGGTTAAGAAGAAAACCTAGCTTGTTGTAAGCAAAATGGAATTTATTAGAAGGCCATTGCTGAATGTCATTGAATGCAAAAATAAACCTTTAGCACCTTAGTTTAAACACATTAGTTCAGCAAACTGATCAAGGGTAAGATTCACCCCACCTTGTTCAGGTGCTCACTCCTGGTCCAGTTTGTGATGGCAAGGAATATGGAACCATCTAATAAATATATCTGTGGTTACTGGAGGCCCTTGGAGGGTGGAGTGGGGTGTAAGTCCTTAGGGAAAGTAGGCTTATAGTGAACTGTATGGACATCCTCAGAGGTGTCTACTCTGCTCCTGCTTTAAATAATGGATTACTTTTTACATTTAGTACTCAGAAACCTGTAAGTTATTTATGCTTTGTAAAGTTTATAGTTTAATTTTAATATAAATATAATAATTAGAGAGTAAGGCTAAATCCTTTTTGATTTTTACATATCTTGGATACTTTTTTGTTTGAGATGGCAGCACCTAGGAACAGCACAGTGCTTGGCACGTATGACCCTTAGTAAACACTAGTAGTTGAATGAGTACTTGAGAGGAGGTAAGACCCATTCATGTGTGGCCTTGAACACCAAACTTATAAAGAGAACCCTCCCTCCCCCACATTGACCTGACCTAGTCTTCACGGCTGCTGTTTAGATTTTTCTTTTTATTGGATTTCTTTTGTTATTAGGCCAAAGTAAAAAGCTTTTTATCTTGTGAATCACTGAATCAGACAAAAAAGTTTACTGAGGCCCTTTTGAGGTACATTTTTGGGGTCTTTAATTATCTATGCATTGTCATGAATGCTTAGAAAGACTTTTTTTTTTTTTTTTTTTGTGGTACACAGGCCTCTCACTGGTGTGGCCTCTCCCGTTGCGGAGCACAGGCTCCGGACGCGCAGGCTCAGCGGCCATGGCTCACAGGCCCAGCCGCTCTGCGGCATGTGGGATCTTCCCGGACCAGGGCACAAACCTGTGTCCCCTGCATCGGCAGGCGGACTCTCAACCACTGCGCCACCAGGGAAGCCCTAGAAAGACTTTTAAAACCAGATGTTCAATGGAAACTTTCTGGAAAGAAAATGTTACAAGACAAAGTGTTTATACAGTCTTCAATGAATGGTTAGATATTGCTAGATACTCCACCTTCGATGTATAGCTAGACTCTGACAACTTCGTAACACCTCTGCAAATACCACCCTAGTCCGAGGCTTCAGCATTTCTTCTGGAACTGTGTAGAATATCTTCCTAAATGGTCTCCCTGCATTCGCTTTTATCCCTTGACAGTGTGTTCTCCAAAGGACGTGACTTAAGTTGGATTACGCACAACTCTGCTGAAAATTCTCTGGTGGATTCCCATTCTAAAATAAAACCTAAAATTCCTTCTGTGATCTACAGAGTTCTATGGGATTTGGCCTCTACCTCTCTCACCTTAACTCTTGTGGTGTACCCCCTTCATTCTGCTGCAGTCACAGGGACCTCCAAGCACACTCAGTTTAAGGCTTCTGCACTTGTAGTTTTCATTGCCTGAACATTCTTGCCTGAGGTAACTTCATTTCAGGGCTCTGTTCAAATGTGGCTTATCAAAGAAGCTTTCCCTGACTACCCTATCTAAAAGAGCACCCTTCATCACTCTCTAATTCTTTCATTCTGTCTTACTTTTTTTTTTTTTTTTTGCGGTACTCGGGCCTCTCACTGCTGTGGCCTCTCCCGTTGTAGAGCACAGGCTCCGGACACGCAGGCTCAGTGGCCGTGGCTCATGGGCCCAGCGGCTCTGCGGCATGTGGGATCTTCCCGGACTGGGGCACAAACCCATGTCCCCTGCATCGGCAGGTGGACTCTCAACCACTGCGCCACCAGGGAAGCCCCTGTCTTACTTTTCTTCATAGCACGTATAACTTGACAGTATATGTTTATTTATTTCTGTATCTGTTTCCTCTTCTAGGTTCCAAGCTCCATGACGGGAGGGATTTTGTCTTTTTTATTTGCTGCTGTATCCTCAGTGCCTAGCACATAATGGATGCTCAGTAATTATTTGTTGAATACATGAGTAAATATACACGTTTGTGTACTCTGGGTAGTAATTGGGGGAGATGGTGTATTACAGACCTGGCACTGGTAAATGTGAGGATAACTGTTGAATTTAGGAGATAGGAAGAAAAGAAAATCATTAGCATCCCATAGCACTTGTATATTTTTTATAAAGTTGGTGGAAGTGGTTGCTTTTGTAATCAGAATTGATATTTTATCAAGCCATATTTGGTCATATTTCATTTAAGATGAAGAAGACGACTTTGTGTGTAAGAAGGCAGCCTCTAAATCAAAAGAGAATGGAGGATCTCCAAATAGTTATCTTGGAGCATCAAACATGAAGAAGAATGAAGAAAATACTAAGACACTAAACACTAAGAATAAGCCTTTGTCACCAATGAAGCTTACCCCCACATCAGTGCTTGATTATTTTGGAACTGCAAGTGTCCAAAGATCGGCTAAGAAGATGGTGGCAAGCAAAAGAAAAGAGGTGAGTGTTCTACAGGCAAGCAAGAATGTTCAGGATTTGTACCTGTTCAGTTATTAATAAGAGGTGAAATTGGATTTTATGAATAGACCAACATTTTATTGATGAAAATAATTTTCCTATGATTATGGGTAAAATGTAATTGCTATTATGTTGGAGGACGACCAAGTTAGAATATCACACATTTAAGTTTTTGATATTTGAAAGTGAGAAAAGATCATTTAAATCATAAGAATAAATTGTGATTCTTAGAATTTAAATACTCAAATGCAAACTCATTTTACTCTTGACCTCAGACAATATAATTGTTCCCAAATGAGGTCATGAACACATAACTTAGAATAGAGCCTCCCTATGCTATACTTGTGACCTACTCTATTTTGGCTGATGTTGGATTCATCTTTTCCTGGACATTTAGGAAACAAATACAGATAAGTTAGTGAAAGTAGTTCCCTGCGTGGAAGCCTGCCGAGCAGTGTGTGTGTTGATTTCATCAGTACCTCCATTAGAGGTAATCTTTCTCATGTGTTGGTGTGCCAATTTTCTGGACTACTTCTGAAGCAAAGACATTAGTCTCTAGGGTTTTTTTTGGGTACTTCTTTTGAACATTTCAGTAGAATTCATTGAGAATCATCTGTCTGTAGCATATTTGCTTGTTAAGAAATTGGGTGTGGTCACGGAGTAGCCATGAACATAATTTTTTGGCTGGTGTGCATTGAGTCTATTTCATAACTGATACATTTATCTCTCATTGGTGTATTTATTTAGCTACAGTTAAGAAAAAGCACCTTACTTTGAACTTAAGGTTTATGCTGATCTTGCTTGATTTTCCTTGAAATATAGCCTTCACAGAATGCAGATGATTCCAGATTAAATGATGAAGCCATCGCCAAGCAATTGCAACTTGATGAAGATGCAGAGGTATTAGCATTTTCTTTAGATATCATTAGCACCTTGATGTTGTCACTTGCTATTTAGTCTACCCAGGCAGGCAATTAAGATAGTTCTAGTTTCATTTTGGATTGAGCCTCATTGTAAGAGTTATGTGTAAAATAAGTTAAGATCTAATACTATATGCAAATCTAAGTTTATATAAAAGATAAATGATGAGAGCAGGGGATAACTAAAGATTTATTATTAGATTTCTTTGAATGGAAGCCTCCTTTAGAATAGTAAAATAATTTAACTTGGTCATATCTCTTCTCTTTCCCCTCTGGGCAATCTCATCTACTCCTCTGGCTTTAAGTACTATGCATATGCTGGTGATCTCTAAATCTATCTTCAGTTCAGAGTGCCCTTTGTAGTGAACCTGTTATATTCATTCAGTAAGTATTTATCGAGCACTTACTGAGTGCGTGGCACACTTCTAAGTGTTAAGGATACTGAAATTAAAAAAAAAAAAGTCAGATCATTATAAATGCCACGAGGAAAAGTAAAGGAATAGATGTTTGGTGTGATCAGTGGGGTTATGAGTGTTCTATTTGAAACACAGGGGTCAGGAAAACCCCTCTGAGGAAGTGACATTGGGGCACATAATTCATGATAATGGTGAGCCATGGGGCTTCCTTCTACCTGGAGGAAGGTTTCCTCTAAACATAGAGAATAGCAGGTGTAAGCATCCTGAGGTAGAAATGTTTGAGTTTGATGAGTTTGGAAGAAATGGCCAGCAGCAAATCCTGTTATGTCATGACTGGTCTTTGGTACCTACCAGAAGGACTTGGGATGGTAAGAAGTTCGGTTTTTAGTCTCTGTGAGATGAGAAGCCATTGGAGTATTGAATAGAGAAATGACATGACTTTTGATGGCTCTTAAAAGAAAATTATTCTGGCTGCTGTGAAGCTAAAGAAACCACGGTGGGCAAGAACAAAAGCAGATCATTTTGGAGACTGTTAGGGTAGGGAAGGTGAGAGAAGATGTTGGCTTGTACCAGGATGGGGGTAATGGAAGAGATAGTGAGAAGTGGTCATCATCTGTTTATGCTTTGAAGGTGCAACCTTCAAGTTGTTGCAGATAGACTGGACGTAAGGTATGAGGGAAAGAAAAGATTCAAAGGTGACTCCATGTTTTTCGGCTTGAGCAGCTGGGTGAATGGTGATATCACTTTTTTTTTTTTTTTTTTTTTTTTTTGCGGTACGCGGGCCTCTCACTGCTGTGGCCTCTCCCGTTGCGGAGCACAGGCTCTGGACACGCAGGCTCAGTGGCCATGGTTCACGGGCCCAGCCGCTCCACGGCATGTGGGATCCTCCCGGACCGGGACACGAACCCGCGTCCCCCGCATCGGCAGGCGGACTCTCAACCACTGCGCCACCAGCTAAGCCTTGGTGATATCATTTATTAAGACTGGAACACTGATACAGGAAAATCAAGAATTCTGTTTCGCACATAAGTTTGAGATGCCTAATAGGCTTCCAAATGGATATGCAGAGTGGGTAGTTCGGTAGAGGAATCTGGAGCTCAGGGGAGAGGTCTAAACTGAAGATGTTTATTTGGGATCATTAACATTTGAATGGTATTAAAACCAGTGTAACTAGATGAGATCATGGGGAGAGAATGTAAACAGAAAAGAAGTCTCAGGATTGAGCTCTGGGGCACTGTTAACAATGAGAGGTCAGGAAGAGAAGGATGATCCAGCAGAGGAGATTTAAAGAAAGTGGCTAGTGAAGTAGGACAATCAGGAAGGCTTGGTATTTTATGTAAGCCAAGTGAAGAAGGTATTTCAAGGGGGAGTGTTGTCTTTGTCAGAGGCTTTAGACCTTGGTACCTGCTGTTTGAACCTCCTTCCTGTTTATTAGCTTAAGTGTCACTTTCTCATATTCCCTAAACTATGTTAGAAATCCCTTCTGTATACCCTGTAGCTACTATTAACGTTTATTTGTGTCTTCTTAAATTGCTCTTTCAGTGTCTTCCTGTATGTAGACTTTAAACTCCTACATACCAGGGCTGTTTATGTCTCAACTGTTGTGACATCATTGTTCATCTTAGTGCTTGGCATAGAAGAGGCTCTTTTTTTTTTTTTTAAACATCTTTATTGGAGTATAATTGCTTTACAATGGTGTGTTAGTTTCTGCTTTATAGCAAAGTGATTCAGCTATACATATACAAAGAAGAGGCTCTTGATAACAATTGTTTTGAGAGAACAGTATTCTAGTCTTCTGAAATATACTGACTGTTCACGTTTTATTAATTTGGCAGTTTATAGTTTGTGTTTTCAAAATCTTTTTCCATCTTATTGACGACACTGAATTTTATAAACTACATACAGATATCCACATGACTCAGGGTAGGACAGATGGCCTAGGTAAAATCATGAAGTGATTTTTTTAGGGACCTGACTTCTTATCTGTCTGAAATACTGGAGGCTTACCCTGTCTTTTCCAAACCAGGTGTGGCAGTTTGTATCACAATCCTCTGTTTTCCCATTTCTATCACATTCTTTCAGAATCCTGTTTGGGTCCTGTTTCTCATATATAATGAGAAATACATTCTACTTCCACACGTTCTCTTCTGGAAGAGCTCCATTTTACTGAAAGTAAAAATATTTGGAAATAACAGCGAGGTGAATGTCTGCGTGTTACATTAGCATTTTAGGAAAACTTCTGATATAATGACTTAAATTTTCAAAAGTCAGGACAGATAAATTACTACTGTGTTGTACCCCTGAAACTAATATACTATTGTTAAGTCTACTGTACTTCAATTTAAAAATATATCAGAACAGATACATTTGAATTAGTAATTGAAAATAGAAGTTTGATGACATTAGCGATAGTTGCATTAGTATGTATCTTACTGTGTGTGCAAAGAAGGTATATAATTTTCTTGGTTTATAGATTCATTTCTTTGTGTGCCCTCCACATCCCCCACAAGGCTATTGTTTTTCTGTTAGAATAGTGATTCTCTCCTGAACTCTTTTTAGAGTTTAAAATAAATAGAGATGAGAGATCTGTAAGTGTTGCATTGGGACCATTAAGAAAAAGCTAAAGACTTGGAACTTTATGCTCAATTTATCTATCAGGCCTGCAAAACTAGAAATATATGTTCTGCAGTCTAATTTGGCTTCACGAAACAAACTTGTGATACTCAGCTATTAAGTGAAAAAATGTCCTAGCTACTTTATGGAAAATGTTTTTCCAGTTTCTTTTAAGTATCACGAACCACACATTTTAAAACTCTTTATTTACAAAAAGAAAAAAAGCAGCTCACTGTGTTGACACTTTTTACAGCTAGAGAGACAACTGCATGAAGATGAAGAGTTTGCCAGAACATTAGCCATGTTGGATGAAGAACCCAAGACCAAAAAGGTGGTGTTTTACCAGGCTGTTTGCACTCTGAATATACAGTACAGATCAGTGTGCCCTTTCAGACCTGTGTAGTCTAGGCTCTGGAGATATAACCATGAATAACTCTGCTAGAGAGAAGCTAAATTATTTTCATTTATAAAAATGTTTTTGGAGAAGCTCATTGAGAAACTTCTTCTTCCTAAAGGAAGATTGATAGAGCCAAAGCCAACCAAAACCATTCTTCACAAAACAAGTTGTAACTTTTACTTACTGTCTGTCACAAAGGGGCTCTCATGTACTTGTTCAGAGAATAACATTTATAAAGATTCCAATGGAATCTAAAGTTTAATAACTTTAATATTACTGTCTTTTTAAAAACATAATTTTGCTGTTTCTAGTTAGCTAACTTTAAGATCTGTATTAGGACAGTCTCAAAAAATAATGAGTGTATTTTTGGGAATCTCTAAAAGCATCAAGATTTTTTTCTTTAAGCACTTGATCTCCAAATAATTAGCCTTATTTCTGTTGAATCACATTCTGTTAATATTGTCATTATCAATACCTGACTAAAAGATTTTACAGCAGGCAGATATAACACAATAGGGTATGGTGGGGACTCTGTCATTTGAAATGCCTTACTTCATCTAAAGGCATTTAAATTAGAATTATTTAAAAAATATGCTGTGTCATGCACCCCAGTTTGTGACCTCTTTGTAAAATGGAGAGTTTTTTTTTTTTTTTTTTTTTGCGGTACGCGGGCCTCTCACTTTTGTGGCCTCTCCCGCTGCGGAGCACAGGCTCCGGATGCGCAGGCTCAGCGGCCACGGCTCACGGGCCCAGCCGCTCCGCGGCATGTGGGATCTTCCTGGACCGGGGCTCGAACCCGTGTCCCCTGCATCGGCAGGCAGACTCAAATGGAGAGTTTTGAAGGAGCAGTGAAGAGAATGGACATTTTTTTTCTCTTGAGAAAATACTCTTTATTTTTCTTTTGATCTTTAGATTGTTTTTAATTTACTCTTTTACGTTTAGATTTTAGTTTTTAACTGCATAATGCTAACAATTTGAGAATGGAGATGAAACCAGCAGAAACTAGGCTTTCATTTTCAGACTCACAAGTGGGGAACAACTGGCATGATTTTTTATAGATGTATTTTTTATACCCTTTCATCTGTTTCCTCATCTGTAAAATTAAAAGTACTAAAACATGTTTCATTTGCCCCAGAAATTTTGTGTATAAATGAATGAACATTTATTGTATTGTTCCTCTACTTTGGAAGATGACCCTTAAGTTTGGTTGATTTTAACAACGTATTTTGTGGTAATAGTTTTCCTGTTATTTGTCACATTTGACACTTTTTACGTTTTCTTAGGCTCAGAAGGACCCAGGAGAGAGAGAGACGTTTTCATCTGTGCAAGCCAGTTTATGTAAAGCAGAAAAACCTAAATATCCTCATAAAGGTAAAACTAGCAGAAAAAAGTAAGCTGGAACATTGATCTTTATCGAAGAAAATTCATGTAATCATTTTTAAACGTTCTGTTGAGTAATTGCCTGGTATTCTTAGATAGATACTTCATAGGAGTACTGGAGCGTGTTCTACTTAGATACCTGGATAAGCTGTTTGGATATTTGTTGGTGTAGAATGCCTGTCTGCTCTGATTGCGAGAAATGTATCATAGCTCTTGGCTTCATGTTTATTTCCAAGTGTAGTGCAGCTGTGTGGACTTCAATACATGAAGACAAAAGCCTAGATGTTTCAGGCTCATAGAGTTGGCTCATAGTTATCCAGGTCATCTGAAGCTCTTCTGCTGGTTGTCTGTAGGTTTTCGTTTTTTTTTTTTAGTGGTCCTGATATCTAACCATCTGTTAATATAGATGGGCTTAATCTTATAAGTATATCTGTTCATATAATTTTAGTCTTGAAATCCCAAGATTCTTTCAGACTTTATTACAAACAGAATTTTTTATGTGACATATTTTAATTAGCAACTTTTCTGTGTGAATTTCAGATCATTGACGTTTATCTGTGGAATAAAGTTCATGTTCTCAGATGTAGTTTACCATATTATTTCAATTAGTGAGTAATTTATATTGAAAAAGGCAGATCGCTTAATTTGAACTGGTTATACAAAGAAGTAATATACAGATGTTTAATTTTTTTTTTTTTTTGTGGTATGAGGGCCTCTCACTGTTGTGGCCTCTCCCGTTGCGGAGCACAGGCTCCGGACGCGCAGGCTCAGCGGCCATGGCTTACGGGCCCAGCTGCTCCGTGGTATGTGGGATTTTCCCGGACCGGAGTACGAACCCGTGTCCCCTGCATCTGCAGGCGGACCCCCAACCACTGCGCCACCAGGGAAGCCCCAAAGAACTAAAATCTTAATGTGCGTGTTATGAAGTCACCATATGACGTTGTGTCCTACTAAGATTATTCAGTTGAAAAATGAAAATATAATCTTGATATTGGGTATCATTTTCCAAAAACAACAATCATAATCTTTTCCTTCTTCCTAATAAAAACAGAACAATTTTCAGATGACAGGAAGAACTGCAGTCCTAAGAAGCAAACTAAATGTGGAAGTTCAAAAGAATCTCAGCAACATTCCAGGTCATCCACTCATAAAATAGGAGAAACTTCTTCTCCAAAAACCAGTTCCAAGCTGGCACCACTGAAAAAAAAAGAAGAAAGTTCTAATAAAGAAACAGAGCCTATGGCCTCAAAAAGAAAAGAAAATGCCATTGAGTTGAAAGAGACAAGAACTCCTAAGAAAATCAAAAGTTCTCCAGCTAAAAAAGAGGTATAAATTTTCTAAAAGCATATCATTTGGGGGCTGTGTGTTGATCTTGGTTTGATTGTTTTCAAGTTTTATTTCTAACTTTATAAGTCATTATAGTACTTTTTTTAAAAAAATAAATTTATTTATTTATTTTTGGCTGCGTTGGGTCTTCGTTGCTGCACGCAGGCTTTCACTAGTTGTGGCGAGCAGGGGTTGCTCTTCATTGCGGTGGCTTCTCTTGCTGCGGAGCACGGGCTCTAGGTGCACAGGCTTCAGTAGTTGTGGCACGTGGGCTCAGTAGTTGTGGCTCGTGGGCTCTAGAGCACAGGCTCAGTAGCTGTGGTGCACGGGCTTAGTTGCTCCACGGCATGTGGGATCTTCCCGGACCAGGGCTTGAACCCGTTTGCTCTGCATTGGCAGGCAGATTCTTAACCACTGTGCCACCCGGGAAGTCCCCCTTTTCGTTTTTTTTGCTTGGGGCTGACAACTTGGCTTATACACCCAATCTACCCTGAGGTACGTGCCTTTAGAGAGAGTCAAAAGGTTTGAGAAGGGCTGATGGCAGGGATGTTTATAAGCCAGGCACGTGTAAATTGGGGAGTACCTCTGTAGCTAAAATTGTTAATATCAGGACCAAACACTGAAGTGACTTAATGTTTATTTATTGATATGTATTTTTAATTTTACATTAAATTTGCATGACTTTATTCAATTTCCTCTCCCTCTCCCCAAAGTCTGTAAGTCCTGAAGATTCTGAAAAGAGACGAACTAATTATCAAGCTTATCGAAGCTACTTAAATCGAGAAGGTCCCAAAGCTCTGGGCTCCAAAGAGATACCAAAGGTAAGAGTACTGAGAGGATATGTCATGGCCTCTGGCCTGTGGGTCCATGTATGTATTTACTATGTTTACAGTAGCAGAGAATTAATAATTAAAAATGAACAGAAAAGCCTTAGTCACCATCTTTACGAATTAGGAGATAGGCTACGGCAGTCACAAGATTAATGCTCTTTGCCTTCATGGTGCTTATGGTCTAACTCAGGAAAGAGACATTAAGTAAATTATTATTTAATTATAATTGTGATATGTGCCATAAGGGAACAATCCGAAATTCTTTTAGGGGGTGTAACAGAGGAACCTGGCCCTAAGAGGAGTTGTAAGTGGGGGAAAAGTATGACCAGATTTGCATTTCAAGGAGAGCATTCTGGCTGCTGAATATAGAGTGCAGTGGAGGGGGAGGAATAAATATAGGGAGATCAATTAGGGGAGATGGTGAGAAATAATAGTGACTTGTCTAGGCTAGTAGCAGTGAAAGGGCTGAGAAGTGAAGTAGCTTCAATGGAAGAGGCAAAATCTGTAGGACTTGGCTCTCTTTGGCGCATGTCTTTTGTATTATCAAGTTAAATTTCCAATCAAGAGATTATGTGCTATTGCCTTTAAGTTGCTCGCAGGTTGTTAGATTTACTATCATAGGGGAAACAGCCAGAGAGAAGGGCAGGAGCTCAAACTTGTTTAGTTTTTTCAGAATTGAAACTTTCATTTTTTAACAATAGCAAGATATTCTGTAGGTACATTGCATCTGGTTGTTAAAGTGTTACAAGTTAACTAGTAGTTTAAATATTAAAAAAAAATGAGAATAGTATGAATGGATAATTTTAATACACTTCCCTAACCACGTCGGACGTATATTTTTTATTGCTTGTTTTATAAGTTTATTAAATGTTAACCTACATAAGAATTTCTCAGGATTTAATTTGTTCCTGCTTATTTGCTGTAAATTTCCTGTAAATTTTTTCATGCTGAGATTATTTATGATGTCAAATGAGAAAAATCAACTTCCTGCAGCTTTGATGCCAAATATTTCTTTGGAAAGCTGCCATGTAATTTCCTCTCTGCTTGAACACTGGTTTTTAGGGAGCTGAAAATTGCTTGGAAGGCCTTACATTTGTAATCACAGGAGTGCTGGAGTCCATTGAACGAGATGAGGCCAAGTCTCTAATTGAGCGTTATGGGGGAAAAGTAACAGGAAATGTCAGCAAGAAAACAAACTACCTTGTCATGGGTCGTGATAGTGGTCAGTCCAAGAGTGATAAGGTGGGTACTGCTGTGTTCTCAGCACAGTGAAGTAGGCTGCTTGCCTTGGCAGGCTCTTCATGTGACCATATGTAGTATAATGTCCTTTACACGGAGTGAGATGAAGGAAAAAAATGGAAAAGTAATTTCTTCACTACATTATTTCTTCTCCACAGAAGTGTTGTTTGGCTTTGACCCTGGGATTTTGGTTTTCCAGTTGAAGGCACAGTTCCTATTTACTTGGCTTTCTTAGCATACTATTCTAGTCAAAATCTTGTTTTGAAGATAGAAGCAAATGAAGTTTTCCTCTTTTTCTAGTCCTAAGTATACCTATATATGCTGCTGTGGACTCCATCTTAAGTTTTTTAACTGGAATATCTTTTTATTGGAAGGTCTGTTGGGTAGTATTGCATTTAGTTCCAAGTAATAGAATACCTGACTAACTGTGGTTTTGACAAATAGCTGCTTATTTCCTTACCTTATGAGAATTGCAGAGGCAGGCAGTTGCGGGGGATGGTTCAGCACCTCGGTGATGTAGCTAGACTTAGTGCCATCCTCCACTTCTGTCTTCATGCACGTTGCCTTGTGTTGCAAGGTAGCTGCCACTCTCAAGTTCACATATAAGGCAGGAAATAGGGAGCAGTGACAAGATGTTATACTAGCTGTGACTGACCTTATAAGAGTTTTCCTGGAAACACCTCTTACAGAATTCCACTTAAGTCTCATTGGCCGGGGCTGTCACATGGCCATTCACAGCTACACGAGAGGTTGGGGAGGATGAGGATTTTTCTGATTCTCAGACCAATCATAAGTCATCACTTGGAGATGGACACATTGGAGTTTTGTTAGCAGGGATAAGGTAGAGGAGAGTGTCTGCCAGCCGATATGGCTTTGACCCTAGTGGCTTTGACCTTTGTAGGGCAGAGGGAAAGGTAAAGCAGTCCACAGAAGTGGCAGTGTGATACCTCAGGTGCCAACCCACCACTCTTAGACGAGGTATCTGTTATTTTCTTTTTTTCTTTTTTTTTTTTTTTGCGGTATGCGGGCCTCTCACTGTTGTGGCCTCTCCCGTTGTGGAGCACAGGCGCCGGATGCACAGGCTCAGCGGCCATGGCTCACGGGCCCAGCCGCTCCGCGGCACGTGGGATCCTCCCGGACTGGGGCACGAACCCGCGCCCCCTGCATCGGCAGGCGGACTCTCAACCACTGCGCCACCAGGGAAGCCCTATTTTCTTTCTTTTTAATGATACTTTTTCATGAACATGGTTTTAGAAAATATTCCAGTGTTATCTAATTTACATATGTGGTTTTTCACCTTCTGACAAGCCTGAGAATCATAATTTTTTTTTAACCGAAAGTAATGGTTTCAATGATTTGCATTTTTAATTAATAGGCAGCAGCCTTGGGAACAAAAATTATTGATGAAGATGGCCTATTGAATCTGATTCGAACTATGCCAGGCAAGAAGTCCAAGTATGAAATAGCAGCTGAAGCTGAGGTTTGTATACAATGAACTTGACTTATTTAAGTTGGTGTATAGCAACTTCCCTGTTTCATAGAGACATTTCTTGGGTGGATGCAGGTCTGTGGGCTAAAAAATTAACTTTTCCGTCTACCACAAATGAACTTACCTTATTTCCTTTTGAGTGGTGGACTGTGCTGTAGGCTGTCGTCTTTGACATGTTTCCTTACCTTTCTCAAAGGAGTATGAGGAGGGAGAGGGGACCTTGTATTGCACTTACCATATCTACTTAAACCATCCATATTTTCCATATTCTTGCAATAACATTGTGCAAAGGTTCTTGCTTAAGAGTTCTTTGAAGGATATACTATAGGTATCAGCATGGTAGTATTTTCATTTAGAACTATATTAGGACTTGTCCAGTTGTGACAGAAACCAAGCCGATATTAGCTTTAGCAAAAAGGGAAAAATTTTGACTCACATAACTAAACTCTGGGCAGTCAGATGTAGGAACTACTGCATGTACAGACTGCAGTGCTTTTAGGACCCTTTCAGTTTCTGTCTCTGTACTTCTCCTAGTGTTAGCTTTATTCATTTCCACTATATACAGGTCTTTTCCACGTGTAGAACACAGGGGTGCCAGCAGCCCAAGTTAAATGTCCCCAGCTCTGTCACCCAAGTGGTGAGGTGGTCTTCCAATTTATTCCAGTTAGAAAAATCTTGGGGAATGATTTGGATTAGCCCGTCATCAGTGTCCCCTAATGTTGACAGCTTACATAGCCGTAATACAGTTACCAGAACCAGGAGGTTAACATTGATGCCATGCTGTTAACTTCACAATTCCCCCCCGTTATCCTTAGGATCCCACACTGCACTGAGTTGTGTCTTCTTAGTCTCCTCCAATCTATGATAGTTCCTCAAGTCTTTCCTTGTCTTTTTATGACCTTGATTTGATGAGTACTAGTCAGTTGTTTTGTAGAATGTCTCTCAGTTTGGGTTGTTGATGTTTTCTCATGGTTAGATTGAGGTTATGCACTTTTGGCAAAGAAGACCACGTAAGTGATACTCTGTCCTCCTCAGTGCATCGTATCAGCTGTGCATGATGTCGGTATGTCTTATTACTGGTGATGTTAACCTTTGTTACTTGGTTAAGATGATTTCTGCCTGGTTTTCCCACCAGTGAAGTGACAGTTTTTCCCCTTTGTAACTGATAAATATCTTGGGGAGATACTTTAATACCTTGTTGTTCCTCAAACATTCACCCACTAATTTTAGCACCCACTCACTGGTAAAGAGGCACTTTTTTTTTTTAACATCTCTATTGGAGTATAATTGCTTTACAATGGTGTGTTAGTTTCTGCTTTATAACAAAGTGAATCAGTTATACATATACATATGTTCCCATATCTCTTCCCTCTTGTGTCTCCCTCCCTCTCACCCTCCCTATCCCACCCCTCTACGTGGTCACAAAGCACCGAGCTGATCTCCCTGTGCTATGCGGCTGCTTCTCACTAGCTATCTATTTTACGTTTGGTAGTGTATATATGTCCATGCCACTCTCTCACTTTGTCACAGCTTACCCTTCCCCCTCCCCATATCCTCAAGTCCATTCTTTAGTAGGTCTGTGTCTTTATTCCCATCTTACCCCTAGGTTCTTCATGACCTTTTTTTTTTTTCTTAGATTCCATATGTATGTGTTAGCGTACAGTATTTGTTTTTCTCTTTTTGACTTACTTTACTCTGTATGACAGATTCTAGGCCCATCCACCTCACTACAAATAAATCAATTTCATTTCTTTTTATGGCTGAGTAATACTCCATTGTATATACGTGCCACATCTTCTTTATCCATTCATCTGTCGATGGACACCTAGCTTGTTTCCACATCCTGGCTATTGTAAATGGAGCTGCAATGAACATTGTGGTACATGACTCTTTTTGAATTATGGTTTTCTCAGGGTATATGCCCAGTAGTGGGATTGCTGGGTTGTATGGTAGTTCTATTTTTAGTTCTTTGAGGAACCTCCATACTGTTCTCTGTAGTGGCTGTATCAATTTACATTCCCACCAACAATGCAGAGGCACTTTTTTTTTATTGAGACATTATTCACACATCATAAAATTCACCCTTTTAAAATGTACGTTAGTGGTTTTTAGTATATTCACAAGACTGTGCAGCTGTCACCACTGTCTATTCCAGAACATTTTCATCACTCCCCACAGAAACGCTACACCCATTAGCAGTCACTCTTCATTCCCACCCCTGGCAACCACTACTCTACTTTCTGTCTATGGATTTGCCTGTTCTGGAAATTTTCTATAAAGGGAAACATGTAATATGTGGTCTTTTTTTCTGGCTTTTTTCACTTAGCATCGTGTTTTCAAGGTTCAGCTATGTTGAAGTATAAATCAGTGTTTCACTCCTTTTTATTGGTGATCAGTATTCCATTGTGTGGGTATACCACATTTTGTTTATTTGTTCATCTTTTGATGGCCATTTTGGGTCGTTTCCATTTTTTTGGCTATAAAATATAATTATTTGTATATATAAAATATAATAATGCTGCTATGAACATTTGTGTACGAGTTTTTGTGGAGAAATTAAATATTAACTAGTCAGAAAACAAATTCTTAATCCTTTACCTTTTTTTATTTTTTATTTTTTGCGGTACTCGGGCCTCTCACTGTGTGGCCTCTCCCGTTGTGGAGCACAGGCTCCGGACGCGCAGGCTCAGCGGCCATGGCTTACGGGCCCAGCCGCTCCGTGGCATGTGGGACCTTCCCGGACCGGGGCATGAACCCGTGTCCCCTGCATCGGCAGGCGGACTCTCAACCACTGCGCCACCAGGGAAGCCCCTTCACGTTTTTTTAAACTGATTTTATAATACTTATTACTTTCAAAAAACTAATATATTCTCATTTTTAAAATTGTATTTGGGTGCTTTTTGGTGTGCTGGTAATTTTTTTAAGGTTTGGAAGGTGGGGATTTCCACAAATAGCAGGGTCCATTGTGAAAAGACAGACCCAGGTTGGGTAGCTCATTTGGATATCTTAGATTGCCCTCTAGAGTACATTTAGAAGGATAGAAATTCTCTATATCTCATCAGGTTTCTTTTTTCCTCCAATTTTTAAGATGAAGAAAGAAAAATCCAAATTGGAAAGAACACCCCAAAAAAATGACCAAGGAAAAAGAAAAATTAGTCCAACTAAGAAGGAATCAGAATCTAAAAAGTGCAGACTGACTCCCAAAAAGCAAAGCTCTATAAAGTCAATAAAAAAGGAAACAAGTATGTTTCAGAGAGGCCTGGACTTCACGGAGCAGGTGGCTGAGGAAACAAATGGTGACAGCTGGTCTAGGAATTTGGCTGATGACAGCAGTGAAAACAAAGTGGAGAATTTGCTCTGGGTGGATAAATATAAGCCATCCTCGCTCAAGACCATAATTGGACAGCAAGGTGACCAGAGCTGTGCCAACAAACTCCTACGCTGGCTCCAAAACTGGCACAAGAGTCCATCCGAAGATAAGAAACACGGTGATTTTACAGCTTCATTCATTTTTCTGTGTGTCTGTCACCATGTCATTGCTCAGTGACACATGTGTTAGGAAGTGTAGTAGTTGGTTCATTGATCTCTCAGCAAGCATTTATTGAGAGCCTGCTCTGAGCCTAGGTGCTGTGCTAGACCCCGGCAATGCTATTGTGAACAAAACACAGTCCCCTTTAAGGCACTCCTGGTCAGTGAGGGAGACGTAGGTAAACCAGTAATTAAAATGTATTGTGCTAAGTACTGTTACAGGGTTAAGTATAGGGTCCTCAGGGGGTGGAAGTGTGTGGTCAGGGATTCCCATCCCTAGAGGAAGAGATATCTAAGCTAAGACCTGGAAACTAAGAAGGAGTTAGCTAAGTGAAGGGAGGGGAGTGTCGGGTGGGAGAGCATACATGTACCAAGGTCCGAGACATGTGAGAGCAAGACCCCTGAGAGGGCCAGAGAGGCTTGGGAGGAAAGGTGCAAATAAAAAGCTGAGGCAGCTTACTGAGTAGGCAGCCTGAGAATCCCAGTAGCATGTTTGCTTTTGGTAGGCACGGAAAATGAACAGTTGCAATATATATTTAATGTCCAAAGTGTTTATTATTGGAACTGAAGTTTCCAATCACAGATGTTAGTAGTGTTGTCTTGAGCTCCAGCCACAGCCCTGGGCGATACTGTGTGAGAAATAAGAAGGAAGAATTTAGTGAGCATCATAGTGAATTCCCAAAGCAATGACTGGGTTATTAATGTCTAGGTGGTCACTAGACATTGGCCAACAATGCCAGTTTATTTTATTTATAACAGATAATATAATTGTAATAATACAGGGTTAAACTTAAGCTGACCCCTTTTCTCTTTCCAGCACCAAATAAAAGGTGGTATAAGTGCTTTGTGTACCTAGAGAAGACTTTTTAAGGCTTCGGGTGAACTATAGTCCGTTTTCCCATGCCTGAAGTAGGTTTAACCATCTCTCTCTCAGTCCTTGTATATGAATTGAGAACCCATTATGTGCCAGGTCCCCATGTGATAAGGGGAGGAGTTGAGCTGGGCAGGAGAGTTGCAGATACAGCATTTTCAGTTCATTATTTTTGTGATCATGTAGGTGACTGTGCTTGTTAGTATTTACTGAGACATGCCAGGCTCTGTGCTCAGCATGTCCATCCTCACAGCATGCCCACTACACGCATTACTGTTGTTACCCTCATTTTACAAAGGAGGAAACAGACACAGAGGGGTTAAGTCACTTCTGAAGTTCTCCCAGCTGCTGGTGAGCGGTAGAGTTAGGATCAGAGCCCAGGTAGTGTGCTCCATGACCTGTGCTTTTGTAGGAAAGGAAACTCATAAGATTATTGTTTCAGATCAGATTTTTAAAGTTTTCGTGTTTTATTTTGAGTGGAGGTGAGATAGGGAGTAGAATTTCACTAAATGCTCTGGAAACTGTTGTTTATACTTTGTAAAAAATATTCTGCAAATTTCGAACTAAACTGGAGGTGCTTCTGATGCTAACTTTACGCAGTTATTCCTGCCATTCCTGCATTTCTGTTAGGTAGTAGAGATTAACATTCTGGAACTTCTTTTTTCCTAGCAGCAAAGTTTGGTAAATTTGCTGGCAAAGATGATGGCTCCAGTTTTAAAGCTGCATTGCTCTCAGGCCCTCCCGGTGTTGGCAAAACAACCACAGCTTCTCTGGTTTGTCAGGTGGGTATTCTGTCCTTACTTTTCTAAAATCAAACCTCTAGAATTTGCTTTGGTTCTGGGCATATTTGTCATTTTCATCCTTTTTTAAATATTGGTAATTATAATAATAGGTGATATTCACTTGTGTGCCAGACAGTGTGCAAATAAGCCCTTGGGTGTATAATCTTATAGATAATATGTCTTACAGACTCTTGTAGATACAGATATCTTATATACCCTTGTAGGAAGAATGCTGTGTACTCAATATAGGTACTGTTGCCATCCTCCTGTGACAAACGAAACAGGCTTATAGAGGAGGGTGGTGGCACAGTGTGAACCCAGGTAGTCTAACTCTTCACTGCTATGGGATCCTGCCTTTGCTCTTGTTGTCTCTACAGCTGCCATATCTCTGGACAATGAGAGGACGAGGCACTAGAGCCAAGCAGGGCTCATGTATCAGGATGCTATGAAACGATACGTGAAATAGTATCAGCATAATAAAATGAGAGGTTTTAAACTTACTTTAAATTTATTGCTGGATTGGGACTTCCCTGGTGGCGCAGTGGTTAAGACTCCATGCTCCCAATGCATGGGGCCCGGGTTCAATCCCTGGTCAGGTAAATAGATCCCACATACATGCTGCAACTAAAGAGTTCACATGCTGCAACTAAGGAGCCTGTGTGCTGCAACTAAGACCCGGTGCAACCCAATAAATAAATATATATATATATATATTTAAAAAATTTATTGCTGGGGCTTCCCTGGTGGCACAGTGGTTGGGAGTCCGCCTGCCGATGCAGGGGATGCGGGTTCGTGCCCCGGTCTGGGAAGATCCCACATGCCGCGGAGCGGCTGGGCTCGTGAGCCGTGGCCGCTGAGCCTGCGCATCCGGAGCCTGTGCTCCGCAATGGGAGAGGCCAGAATAGTGAGAGGCCCGTGTACCGCAAAAAAAAAAAAAAAAAAAAAATTATTGCTGGATTTCCCAACCCTCTGTTGGATAGGCTGGTGGTTCCGTTTAGTCTTTGTTGTATGGACCAGACCATAAATTTTTAGTTGGTGTAAGAACTATATATTTTCTACTCTATTATTCAACATTTAAAAAAACAAAAAATTTTTTCCCTAGTCTTTACAGTTGTGAAGATGGCTCTTTTTTCCCTTTATTATTGTCATTACTTTTTTGGGGAATTGAATTACGGTCTTTCATAATGCCTTATGATCAACATAATGATCAATTTTGGGAAATAAGTCCAAATTACTTTTCACAATTTGACAGGAAGATTGTGTATCGGGATAGTTTGACAAAGAATGATTTAGCTGTATAGTTTATCTTGAAGAGTAAATAATTACTTTTTGTTATCCTAATAAAGATTAATTCTAGATCTACTATTGAAATTTTAGGATGGTTATATTTAATTCTTTTGGGGACTTTAAGAAGCAAACTTCTTAAAATTGCTTGTGTTCAAATATACTCTTCCAGATTAGTGCTATGTGAGCTGAGGTTTGAAGACCAAACTTGTGTGTGTTTACATGTGTCTGGTATGTTATGTATATGATATTTTTAAAAAATCTCTTAGTAATGTGAGGCATATTATAGTTCATCTTATTGTCTGTTAGTATCCTACTTTATCTTTTCACCCATGGTTACTTATGTGACTTCTCTACCCTCTTTCTTTCTTAATTGCCTTGTTTTTGGGGGGTGAGTTATTAATTTGCATTGTGATAGTAATGGTGTCCAATATTTTGATTAGGAATTGGGATATAGCTACGTGGAACTGAATGCAAGTGACACTCGGAGTAAGAACAGTTTGAAGGAGATTGTTGCTGAATCGCTGAATAATACCAGCATCAAAGGCTTTTATTCAAGTACGTGGATTTTTAAACTGGCTTTTTTTGGTGGAGGGGAGAGGTTATGTAAGAAAAACAGTTAATTTCAATGTTCAGTAACCAGTATTGAACATTACTATGTGTCAGGCACCCTTCTAAGTCCTAGAGCTAATGAGAGAATAAGAAAAGCCTCTGACATAATTCTGATAGGACAGTAGTTAACTTTTTTTTTTTCTTTTTTTTTTTTGCGGTACGCGGGCCTCTCACTGCTGTGGCCTCTCCTGCTGCGGAGCACAGGCTCCGGACGCGCAGGCTCAGCGGCCATGGCTCACGGGCCCAGCCGCTCCGTGGCACGTGGGATCCTCCTGGACCGGGGCACAAACCCATGTCCTGTGCATTGGCAGGCGGACTCCCAACCACTGTGCCACCAGGGAAGCCAGTAGTTAACTTTTTTTTTTGGTCAGGTCTTAGTGGTTTCTGAGAATGTGATAAAAATGTATATGTGGACACATTTATGCAGATTTTAGAGGATTCAAAAGTAAATCCTGTGAAGAGAGAAAGTTGATAAATAATACAGTGCGATGAGAGAGGAGATAAAGGCTGTAAGTGAAGGAATGATTCTGTTTGAGACATTGGGGAAAACTACCAGTAAAAGGGTGACGTTTGTTCAAAGGGCCTTGAAAAATGAGAAAGAGAATAGTTTGTGGGTGGAAGAGGTTATTTCAGGCAAAGGTGGTAGAGGAGGAGAAAGGACATAGTGTGAAAGTGCCACTGTTTCAGGTTGTAGCTAGTGGTCTGGCATGGCCAGAGTTTATGTGGAAAACAAGATACCCAAATTACAGACTATACTGCATATTTAGAATCTACAGTATATTGCATGGTCACCTGAATGGTAGAAGATGATAAAAAGAATTTGCTCAGGAAATGTCACTCTTATACATGATTGGGGGGAGTATAAATCAGTACAGCTCTGGAGAGCAATCTGACAGTATTGCTCAAAGTTAAATTATACATACCCTTGAACCCAGAAAATCCAGTTCCTGGAATTTAGCAACCGTTATACTTGTATATATGCAAAATGACAGATATATGTAGGGGTATTCATTGCACACGATTCATAATAGCAAAAGATTGGAGGCATTTCATATTTTATCAGTGGAAAGTGGTTAATTATGATGTATGTGTAAAATGGAATATTTAAATAGCCTTTAATAAATAAGGTGTTCTGTATGTGCAGATAAGGAACAGATCACAAAAACATATTAAATGATAAAACCAAGGTGTATATTTTTATGTACACATGTTTTTAATATGTATAGAATGTCTCTTAAGGGATATACGTACAGGAGACTGTGCCCATTGTTTGCCTCTAGAAACTGCATATCCTAGGAGACAGAGGTGGGAAAGAATTTCTTTTCACTGCTTACTCTTGTGCCTCTTGAATTTCACGCCATGGACATGTGTTACATAGATACATTTTTAAAGCAGCCATGTTTGAACAATTGTGATTTTGTTTGTGTCCCGTCCCATTGCTTCTCAACGTGGGGCAGGTGGAGCAGCCCATTCAGTAGGCACGAAACATGCTCTCATCATGGATGAAGTAGATGGCATGGCCGGCAATGAGGACAGGGGAGGAATTCAGGTAATAAAATCACCGTATTTTTGAAGTTTTACTGTTGATTTTTATTTTTTAAAAAAAACATATATTTAAAGAACTAATTATCATGCTGTGATATTTACGGCAATTCAGGCATGTTGCTGAGGAGGTTTTAAAACCTAAAATACATACGTTGGGTGGTATTTTGTTGTTCTTTTATAAATTGTTTTTATGTTGCAAATTTTCCTTTCAGGAATTAATTGGCCTGATAAAACATACAAAAATTCCCATTATTTGTATGTGCAATGATAGAAATCATCCCAAGATTCGATCTTTGGTTCATTATTGTTTTGATCTTCGTTTTCAAAGACCTCGGGTTGAACAAATTAAGGTATGATAATTGGAATATTTTTCTCCATCACACTGTCCTATATATTTTTGGGTCAAATTTTTTTTTTTTCATTTCTAAATCTTGACAATATATTGTGTTGTCTAGGGTATGGGAAAGGGTATTTTCATATGTTAATGACAGATGTATAAATGAGTACAATTTGGGAAGGAACTATAGCTATTACAGTTTTAACATAAACGTAACTTTTGAACCAGTGCTTTAAGTTCTGAGCTTTATCACAGCATATACACAGAGAAAATATGATTTCTTTTTTGTTTTTTTATACTGCAGGTTCTTATTAGTCATCAATTTTATATACATGAGTGTATACATGTCAATCCCAATCGCCCAATTCAGCACACCACCATCCCCACCCCACTGCGGTTTTCCCCCCTTGGTGTCCATACGTTTGTCCTCTACATCTGTGTCTCAACTTCTGCTCTGCAAACTGGTTCATCTGTACCATTTTTCTAGGTTCCACATATGTGCATTAGTATACAATATTTGTTTTTCTCTTTCTGACTTAACTTCACTTTGTATGACAGTCTCTAGATCCATCCACGTCTCAACAAATGACTCAGTTTCGTTCCTTTTTAGGGCTGAGTAATATTCCATTGTACATATGTACCACAACTTGTTTATCCATTCGTCTTTCGATGGGCATTTAGGTTGCTTCCATGACCTGGCTATTGTAAATAGTGCTGCAGTGAACATTGGGGTGCATGTGTCTTTATGAATTATGGTTTTCTCTGGGTATATTCCCAGTAGTGGGATTGCTGGATCATATGGTAATTCTATTTTTAGTTTTTTAGGAACCTCCATACTGTTCTCCATAGTGGCTCTATCAATTTACATTCCCACCAACAGTGCAAGAGGGTTCCCTTTTCTGCACACCCTCTCCGGCATTT
This sequence comes from Phocoena phocoena, assembly GCF_963924675.1. Classification (NCBI taxonomy): domain Eukaryota; kingdom Metazoa; phylum Chordata; class Mammalia; order Artiodactyla; family Phocoenidae; genus Phocoena; species Phocoena phocoena. Next base: position 75,319,530 of record NC_089223.1, read on the forward strand.
GTTTGTAGATTTTCTGATGATGCCCATTCTAACTGTTGTGAGGTAATAACCTCATTGTAGTTTTGATTTGCATTTCTCTAATGATTAGTGATGTTGAGCAGCTTTTCATGTGCTTCTTGGCCATCTGTAGGTCTTCTTTGGAGAAATGTCTTTTTAGGTCTTCTGCCCATTTTTGGATTGGGTTGTTTGTTTCTTTAATATTGAGCTGCATGAGCTGTTTATATATTTTGGAGATTAATCCTTTGTCGATTCATTTGCAAATATTTTCTCCCATTCTGAGGGTTGTCTCTTCGTCTTGTTTATGGTTTCCTTTGCTGTGCAAACGCTTTTAAGTTTCATTAGGTCCCATTTGTTTATTTTTTGTTTTTATTTCCATTACTGTAGGAGGTGGATCAAAAAAGATCTTGCTGTGATTTATGTTAGAGAGTGTTCTTCCTATGTTTTCCTCTAAAAGTTTTATAGTGTCTGGTCTTACATTTAGGTCTCGAATCCATTTTGAGTTTATTTTTGTGTATGGTGTTAGAGAGTGTTCTAATTTCATTCTTTTACATGTAGCTGTCCAGTTTTCCCAGCACCACTTATTGAAGAGACTGTCTTTTTTCCATTGTATATCTTTGCCTCCTTTGCATTGATTAGTTGACCATAGATGCATGGGTTTATCTCTGGGCTTTCTATCTTGTTCCATTGATCTGTGTTTCTGTTTTTGTGCCAGTACCATATTGTCGTGATTACTGTAGCTTTGTAGTATAGTCTGAAGTCAGGGAGTCTGATCCCTCCAGCTCCGTTTTTTTCCCTCAAGACTGCTTTGGCTATTTGGGATCTTTTGTGTCTCCATACAAATTTTAAGATGATTTGTTCTAGTTCTGTAAAAAGTGCCATTGGTAATTTGATAGGGATTGCATTGAATCTGTAGATTGCTTTGGGTAGTATAGTCATTTTCACAATACTGATTCTTCCAATCCAAGAACATGGTATATCTCTCCATCTGTTGGTATCATCTTTAATTTCTTTCATCAGTGTCTTATAGTTTTCTGCATGCAGGTCTTTTGTCTCCCTAGGTAGGTTTATTCCTAGGTATTTTATTCTTCTTGTTGCAGTGGTAAATGGGAGTGTTTCCATAATTTCTCTTTCAGATTTTTCATCATTAGTGTATAGGAATGCAAGAGATTTCTGTGCATTAATTTTGTATCCTGCAGCTTTACCAAATTTATTGATTAGCTCTAGTAGTTTTCTGGTGGCATTTTTAGGATTCTCTATGTATAGTATCATGTCATCTGCAAACAGTGACAGTTTTACTACTTCTTTTCCAATGTGTATTCCTTTTTTTTTCTTTTTCTTTTCTGATTGCCGTGGCTAGGACTTCCAAAACTATGTTGAATAATAGTGGTGAGAGTGGACATCCTTGTCTCGTTCCTGAGCTTAGAGGAAATGCTTTCACTTTTTCACCATTGAGAATGATGTTTGCTGTGGGTTTGTTGTATATGGCCTTTATTATGTTGAGGTAGGTTCCCTCTATGCCCACTTTCTGGAGAGTTTTTATCATAAATGGGTGTTGAATTTTGTCAAAAGCTTTTTCTGCATCTATTGAGATGATCATATGGTTTTTATTCTCCAGTTTGTTAATATGGTGTATCACACTGATTGATTTGTGTATATTGAAGAATGCTTGCATCCCTGGGATAAATCCCAGTTGATCATGGTGTATGATCCTTTTAATGTGTTGTTGTATTCTGTTTGCTAGTATTTTGTTGAGCATTTTTGCATCTATATTCTCTAGTGATATTGGTCTGTAATTTTCTTTTTTTGTAGTATCTTTGTCTGGTTTTGGTATCAGGGTGATGGTGGCCTCATAGAATGAGTTTGGGAGTGTTCCTTTGTCTGCAGTTTTTTGGAAGAGTTTGAGAAGGATGGGTGTTAGCTCTTCTCTAAGTGTTTGATAGAATTCACCTGTGAAGCCATCTGGTCCTGGACTTCTGTTTGTCAGAAGATTTTTAATCACAGTTTCAATTTCATTACTTGTGATTGGTCTGTTCATATTTTCTATTTCTTCCTGGTTCAGTCTTGGAAGGTTATACCTTTCTAAGAATTTGTCCATTTCTTCCAGGTTGTCCATTTTATTGGCATAGAGTTGCTTGTAGTAATCTCTCATCATCTTTTGTATTTCTGCAGTGTCAGTTGTTATTTCTCCTTTTTCATTTCTAATTCTATTGATTTGAGTCTTCTCCCTTTTTTTCTTGATGAGTCTGGCTAATGGTTTATCAATTTTGTTTATCTTCTCAAAGAACCAGCTTTTAGTTTTAATGATCTTTGCTATTGTTTCCTTCATTTCTTTTTCATTTATTTCTGATCTGATCTTTATGATTTCTTTCCTTCTGCTAACTTTGGGTTTTTTTGTTCTTCTTTCTCTAATTGCTTTAGGTGCAAGGTTAGGTTGTTTATTCGAGATATTTCCAGTTTCTTAAGGTAGGATTGTATTGCTATAAACTTCCCTCTTAGAACTGCTTTTGCTGCATCCCATAGGTTTTGGATCGTCATGTCTCCATTGTCATTTGTCTCTAGGTATTTTTTGATTTCCTCTTTGATTTCTTCAGTGATCACTTCGTTATTAAGTAGTGTATTGTTTAGCCTCCATGTGTTTGTATTTTTTACAGATCTTTTCCTGTAATTGATATCTAGTCTCAAAGCATTGTGGTCGGAAAAGATACTTGATACAATTTCAATTTTCTTAAATTTACCAAGGCTTGATTTCTGACCCAAGATATGATCTGTCCTGGAGAATGTTCCATGAGCACTTGAGGAAAATGTGTATTCTGTTGTTTTTGGATGGAATGTCCTATAAATATCACTTAAGTCCATCATGTATTATTTAAAGCTTGTGTTTCCTTATTTATTTTCATTTTGGATGATCTGTCCATTGGTGGAAGTGGGGTGTTAAAGTCCCCTTCTATGAATGTGTTACTATCGATTTCCCCTTTTATAGCTGTTAGTATTTGCCTTATATATTGAGGTGCTCCTATGTTGGGTGCATAAATATTTACAATTGTTATATCTTCTTCTTGGATCGATCCCTTGATCATTATGCAGTGTCCTTCTTTGTCTCTTCTAATGGTCTTTATTTTAAAGTCTGTTTTGTCTGATATGAGAGTTGCTACTCCAGACTTCATTTGGTTTCCATTTGCATGAAATATCTTTTTCCATCCCCTTACTTTCAGTCTGTATGTGTCTCTAGGTCTGAAGTGGGTCTCTTGTAGACAGCATATATATGGGTCTTGTTTTCGTATCCATTCAGCCAATCTGTGTCTTTTGGTGGGAGGATTTAGTCCATTTACATTTAAGGTAATTATCGATATGTATGTTCTTATTCCCATTTTCTTAATTGTTTTGGGTTCGTTAATGTAGGTCTTTTCCTTCTCTTGTGTTTCTTGCCTAAAGAAGTTCCTTTAGCCTTTGTTGTAAAGCTGGTTTGGTGGTGCAGAACTCTCAGCTTTTGCTTGTCTGTAAAGGTTTTGATTTCTCCATCAAATCTGAATGAGATCCTTGCTGGGTAGAGTAATCTTGGTTGCAGGTTTTTCTCCTTCATCACTTTAAATATGTCCTGCCAGTCCCTTCTGGCTTGCAGAGTTTCTGCTGAAAGATCAGCTGTTAACCTTATGGGGATTCCTTGTGTGTTATTTGTTGTTTTACCCTTGCTGCTTTTAATATGTTTTCTTTGTATTTAATTTTTGACAGTTTGATTAACATGTGTCTTGGCGTATTTCTCCTTGGATTTATCCTGTATGGGACGCTCTGTGCTTCCTGGGCTTGATTAACTATTTCCTTTCCCATATTAGGGAAGTTTTCAACTATAATCTCTTCAAATATTTTCTCAGTCCCTTTCTTTTTCTCTTCTTCTTCTGGAACCCCTATAATTCGAATGTTGGTGCGTTTAATGTTGTTCCAGAGGTCTCTGAGACTGTCCTCAGTTCTTTTCATTCCTTTCTCTTTATTCTGCTCTGCCGTAGTTATTTGCACTATTTTATCTTCTAGGTCACTTATCCGTTCTTCTGCCTCAGTTATTCTGCTATTGGTCCCATCTAGAGTATTTTTAATTTTATTTATTGTGCTGTTCATCGTTGTTTGTTTCATCTTTAGTTCTTCTAGGTCCTTGTTAAATGTTTCTTGCATTTTGTCTATTTCCAAGATTTTGGATCATCTTTACTATCATTATTCTGAATTATTTTTCAGGTAGACTGCCTATTTCCTCTTCATTTATTAGGTCTGGTGGGTTTTTATCTTGCTCCTTCATCTGTTGTGTGTTTTTCTGTCTTCTCATTTTGCTTATCTTACTGTGTTTGGGGTCTCCTTTTTGCAGGCTGCAGGTTCGTAGTTCCCGTTGTTTTTGGTGTCTGTCCCCAGTGGCTGAGGTTGGTTCAGTGGGCTGTGAAGGCTTCCTGGTGGAGGAGACTAGTGCCTGTGTTCTGGTGGATGAGGCTGGATCTTGTCTTTCTGGTGGGCAGGTCCACGTCTGGTGTCGTGTTTTGGGGTGTCTGTGGCCTTATTATGATTTTAGGCAGCCTCTCTGCTAATGGGTGGGGTTGTGTTCCTGTCTTGCTCGTTGTTTGGCATAGGGTGTCCAGCACTGTAGCTTTCTGGTCGTTGAGTGAAGCTGGGTGCTGTTGTTGAGATGGAGATCTCTGGGAGATTTTCGCCGTTTGATATTACGTGGAGCTGGGAGGTCTCTTGTGGACCAGTGTCCTGAAGTTGGCTCTCCCACCTCAGAGGCACAGCACTGACTCCTGGCTGCAGCACCAAGAGCCTTTCATCAACACGGTCTAGAATAAAAGGGAGGAAAAGTAGAAAGAAAGATACAAAAACAGAGAGAGAAAGAAAGAAAGGAAAGGAAAAGAAAGAAAGAAAGGAAAAGAAAGAAAGAAAGGAAGAAAGAAGGAAAGAGAAAGGGAGGGAGGGAGGAAGGAAGGAAGGAAGGAGGGAAGGAAGCAAAAAAAGAAAGGAAGAAAGAAGATAAAATAAAATAAAGTAAGATAAAATATAATAAAGTTATTAAAATAAAAAATAATTATTAAGAAAAAAATTTAAAAAAACAAAAAACAAAAAAAACTGGACGGATAGAACCCTAGGACAAATGCTGGAAGCAAAGCTATACAGACAAAAATCTCACACAGAGTATACACATACACACTCACAAAAAGAAGAAAAGGGGAAAAAATCATAAATCTCGCTCTCAAAGCCCACCTTCTCAATTTGGGATGATTTGTTGTCTATTCATGTATTCCACAGATGCAGGGTACATCAAGTTGATTGTGGTGCTTTAATCTGCTGCTTCTGAGGCTGCTGGGAGAGATTTCCCTTTCTCTTCTTTGTTCTCACAGCTCCCAGGGGCTCAGCTTTGGATTTGGCCCCGCCTCTGCGTGTAGGTCGCTGGAGGGCGTCTGTTCTTCGCTCAGACAGGACTGGGTTAAAGAGCAGCTGCTTCAGGGGCTCTGGCTCACTCAGTCCGGGGGGAGGGAGGGGTGCGGATGTGGGGCGAGACTGCATCGGCAGAGGCCAGCAGGACGTTGCACCAGCCTGAGGTGCGCTGTGCGTTTTCCCGGAGAAGTTGTTCCTGCATCCTGGGACCCTGGCAGTGGCGGGCTGCACAGGCTCCCTGGAAGGGAGGTGTGGAGAGTGACCTGTGCTCGCACAGCGGCTTCTTGGTGGCGGCAGCAGCAGCCTTAGGGTCTCATGCCCGTCTCTGGGGTCCGCACTGTTAGCCGTGGCTCACGCCCGTCTCTGGAGCTCCTTTAAGCAGCGCTCAGCGCTCTTAATCCCCTCTCCTTGCGCACCAGGAAACAAAGAGGTAAGAAAAAGTCTCTTGCCTCTTCGGCAGGTCCAGACATTTCCCCGGACTCCCTCCCAGCTAGCCGTGGTGCACTAACCCCCTGCAGGCTGTGTTCACGCCGCCAGCCCCAGTCCTCTCTCTGTGCTCCGACCGAAGCCCGAGCCTCAGCTCCCAGCCCCGCCTGCCCCGGTGGGTGAGCAGACAAGCCTCTCGGGCTGGCGAGTGCTGGTCGGCACCGATCCTCTCTGTGGGAATCTCCCCACTTTGCCCTCCGCACCCCTGTGGCTGTGCTCTCCTCCGTGGCTCCGAAGCTCCCGCCTTCCGACACCTGCAGTCTCCGCCCGCGAAGGGGCTTCCTAGTGTGTGGTAACTTTTCCTCCTTCACAGCTCCCTCCCACTGGTGCAGGTCCCGTCCCTATTCTTTTGTCTCTGTTTATTCTTTTTTCTTTTGCCCTACCCAGGTACCTGGGGAGTTTCTTGCCTTTTGGGAGGTCTGAGGTCTTCTGCCAGCGTTCAGTAGGTGTTCTGTAGGCATTGTTCCACGTGTAGATGTATTTCTGGTGTATCTGTGGGGAGGAAGGTGATCTGTGCGTCTTACTCTTCCGCCGTCTTCCCCGCGTCCATTTCTAATTTTATTGATTTGAGTCCTCTCCCTCTTTTTCTTGATGAGTCTGGCTAATGGTTTATCAATTTTGTTTATCTTCTCAAAGAACCAGCTTTTAGTTTTATTGATCTTTGCTATTGTTTTCCTTGTTTCTGTTTCATTTATTTCTGCTCTGATCTTTATGATTTCTTTCCTTCTGCTAACTTTGGGTTTTGTTTGTTCTTCTTTCTCTAGTTCCTTTAGGTGTAAGGTTAGATTGTTTATTTGAGATTTGTCTTGTTTCTTGAGGTAGGCTTGTATGGTTATAAACTTCCCTCTTAGAACTGCTTTTGCTGCATCCCAAAGGTTTTGGATCGTCGTGTTTTTATTGTCATTTTTCTGTAGGTATATTTTGATTTCCTCTTTGTTTTCTTCAGTGATCTCTTGGTTATTAATCTCATAGCGTTGTGGTCAGAAAAGATGCTTGATATGATTTCAATTTTCTTAAATTTACTGAGGCTTGATTTGTGACCCAAGATGTCAGCTAGCCTGGAGAATGTTCCATGCACAGTTGAGAAGAAAGTGTAGTCTGCTGTTTTTGGATGGAGTGTCCTATAAATATCAATTAAATCTATCTGGTCTATCTGGTCTAGTGTGTCTTTTAAAGCTTCTGTTTCCTTATTTATTTTCATTTTGGATGATCTGTCCATTGGTGTAAGTGAGGTGTTAAAGTCCCCCAGTATTATTGTGTTACTGTCGATTTCCTCTTTTATAGCTCTTAGCAGTTGCCTTATGTATTGACGTGCTCCTATGTTGGTTGCTTATATATTTATAATTTTTATATCTTCTTCTTGGATTGATCCCTTGATCATTATGTAGTGTCCTTATTTGTTTCTTGTCATGTTCTTTATTTTACAGTCTATGTTATCTGATATGAGTATTGCTACTCCAGCTTTCTTTTGATTTTCATTTGCACGGACTATCTTTTTCCATCCCCTCACTTTCAGTCTGAATGTGTCCCTAGGTCTGAAGTGGGTCTCTTGTAGACAGCATGTATATGGGTCTTGCTTTTGTATCCATTCAGCGAGCACGTGTCTTTTGGTTGGAGCATTTAATCCATTCACGTTTAAGGTAATTATCAATATGTATGTTCCTATTACCATTTTCTTAATTGTTTTGGGTTTGTCTTTCTAGGTCCTTCTCTTCTCTTGTGTTTCCCACTTAGAGAAGTTCCTTTAGCATTTGTTGTAGAGCTGGTTTGGTGGTGCTGAATTCTCTTAGGTTTTGCTTGTCTGTAAAGCTTTTGATTTCTCCATCGAATCTGAATGAGATCCTTGCTGGGTAGAGTAATCTTGGTTGTAGTTTCTTCCCTTTCATCACTTTAAGTATATCATGCCACTCCCTTTTGTCTTGTAGAGTTTCTGCTGAGAAATCAGCTGTTAACCTTATGGGAGTTCCCTTGTATGTTATTTGTTGTTTTTCCCTTGCTGCTTTCAATAATTTTTCTTTGTCTTTAATTTTTGCCAGTTTGATTACTATGTGTCTTCGCATGTTTTTCCTTGGGTTTATCCCGTATGGTATTTGCTGTGCTTCCTGGACTTGGGTGGCTATTTCCTTTTCCATGTTAGGGAAGTTTTCGACTATAATCTCTTCAAATATTTTCTCTGGTCCTTTCTGTCTCTCTTCTCCTTCTGGGACTCATATAATGCGAATGTTGTTGCATTTAATGTTGTCCCAGAGGTCTCTTAGGCTGTCTTAATTTCTTTTCATTCTTTTGTCTTTGTTCTGTTCCACAGCAGTTAATTCCGCCGTTCTGTCTTCCAGGTCACTTATCCGTTCTTCTGCCTCAGTTATTCTGCTATTGATTCCTTCTAGTGTAGGTTTTTGTTTTTTTGCGGTACGCGGGCCTCTCACTGTTGTGGCCTCTCCCATTGCGGAGCACAGGCTCCAGACGCGCAGGCTCAGTGGCCATGGCTTACGGGCCCAGCTGCTCCGCGGCATGTGGGATCTTTCCAGACCGGGGCACGAACCCGCATCTCCTGTGTCGGTAGGTGGACTCTCAACCACTGCGCCACCAGGGAAGCCCTCTAGTGTAATTTTCATTTCAGTTACTGTATTGTTCATCTCTGTTTGTTTGTTCTTTAATTCTTCTAGATCTTTGCTAAACATTTCTTGCATCTTCTCGATCTTTGCCTCTGTTCTTTTCCCAGGGTCCTGGATCATCTTCACTATCATTATTCTGAATTCTTTTTCCGGAAGGTTGCCTATGTCCACTTCATTTAGTTGTTTTTCTGGGGTATTATCTTGTTCCTTCATCTGGTATATAGCCCTCTGCCTTTTCATCTTGTCTATCTTTCTGTGAGTGAAAATATGATTTCTGGGATATATGAGGTTTGGGAAAGGTAATATCCAAGATCCACAACGGCTCTTCAGTTCCACAATTTTACAAGCTCCTAGAAGATTGGAAGTGTCGGCAGAACCTCATCATAAAGCGGAAATCTTTTCAGATGAAAGCTTTGTAGAAAAATGCCCCATAAGATCTCCAGTCTTCAAAAGCCTGGAGACTGAAACTTATAATATTCTTTGGGAAAGTGTCATTTTATTTTTTCCGTGTTTTCTGGGTCAGTTTTTAAAGGTACCTGATAAATATTTTTTAAAAATCTGATTATATGAATTTAAAAAAATGAGTGAAGATTCATTCCCCTTTGTCAATTTCAGGGTGCTATGATGTCTATTGCATTTAAAGAGGGTTTAAAGATTCCCCCTCCAGCTATGAATGAAATAATTTTGGGAGCCAATCAAGATATCAGACAGGTAAAATGAGATATATATTATATAACATTGATGATGATTTTGAATGGATGCCTTCAGTGTTTTGGGGATGGGGAGTGGCAGTATTTTCCTGTCTTAACAGTGTCTTACTTGTGATTCTTTCAGGTTTTACACAATCTGAGTATGTGGTGTGCACGAAGTAAAGCACTAACCTATGACCAGGCTAAGGCTGATTCTCTTAGAGCCAAAAAGGATATCAAATTGGTAAAATAAATTTCCACTTCTTAAGTGCCAAAGCACTGCTTTTCTTGTTAGTATTAATTTAATTGAAATAGTTATAGTTCCTTGAGACACCTGTGGAACCTATGGATATTTATAGTAAGAGATATAGACAGCTGCTAAAAGTGTTTCTAATTCAAATGAATGTTTCCTTACTGGACTGTCAATGTAATTGTAAATTTTGAGAAAGGGAAGTTTTATGCCTCAGTAGTTATGAAATGGCCTTTCTCGAGTCCCTTATATATGGATTTCATGTTTTGAATGGTTTTGGAACTGTTCAGAATAATCTTGTTTCAGTTGGCTTATAGTTTAAATGACCTCTCTGAAACTACAGGTGTGTATCAATTATCTCTGTGTTGTTTCACCTAGTCACCAGTCAGAATTTATTATTACAGTTAGAGCAATGACTAAACAGTATTTTTCCCCTCCCTTCCTCTTTTTAAAAAATCAGTAAACATTTTCAGAGCCATTTTAGGTTCACAGCAAAATCGAGATTGCCTGCATGTCCCCCTGTGTAATGTCCCCCACTGTCAACACCCACCACCAGAGCGGCACATTCGTTACAATTGATGACCTACACTGACACACCATTATCACCCACAGTCCATAGTTTACCATTAGGGTTTGCTCTTGGTGGTGTACATTCTGTGGGTTTTGACAAATATGTAGTGGCCTTTATCCACCATTGTAGTATCATACAGAATACATTCACTGCCCCCAAAATGCACTTTGCTTTGCCTGTTCATCCCTCCCTTCCCCCAGCCCCTGGTAACCACTAATCTTTTTACTGTCTCCATAGTTTCACCTTTTTCAGAATGTCATATAGCTGGAGTCGTATAGTATGTCATCTTTTCAGATTGACTTCTTTCACTTAGTAATATACGTTTAAGGTTTCTCCATATCTTTTCATGGCTTTGTAAGTCATTTCTTTTTATGTGGATATGTTTTCAGTTCACTTGGGTAAATTCCAAGGAGCGGAGTTGCTGGATGGTATGTTAAGAATATATTTAGTTTTGTAAGAAACTACCGATCTGTCTTCCAAAGTGACTGTACCATCTTGCACTCCTACCAGCAGTGAAAGAGAGTTTCTGTTTCTCCACATCTTAGCTAGCATTTAGTGTTGTTAGGGTTTTGGTTATTGGTCATTCTACTAGGTATGTCCCTCTTTCTTTTTAGGGCCCATTTGATGTTGCCCGGAAAGTGTTTGTAACTGGAGAGGAGACTGCTCATATGTCACTTGTGGACAAATTAGATCTCTTTTTTCATGATTATTCAATAGCACCCCTCTTTGTCCAGGAGAACTACATACATGTGAAGCCTGTAGCCGCAGGGTGAGTGTTCAGAGCTAATGAGGGGTAGAATTAGTACCCCTCCAAGCCCTACAAAGGCCAGATACCTGGGAGGGAGGGGTGTGGAGTGTGGACAGTGGTTTAATTCGGACTGGTTTATTCCTGCAGGGGTGACATGAAAAAGCACTTGACGCTTTTAAGCAGAGCAGCAGACAGCATATCTGATGGTGACCTAGTGGACCGTCAGATCCGGAATAAGCAAAACTGGAGTCTTCTGCCCACACAGGTAAGCATAGGGCTTTCCTTAAAGTGCAGACCCTGCTTTAGTTAGAACAAAATAGCTTTTAGCTCCTGTAATTATTTGAAATACCAGATAAACATTACGTCTCTTAATGGCAAAAAATATAATCTGTTATAAAGTACCTTGTGGTCACTATTATCTATTTCTTAATCTACTCTTATTTTTCAATGTTTTTAATGTAAATGGACATATGGAACTAGGAATGTCAGATTTTGGTCATAACTAAGATGTAAGTCAAAAGTTTCATTTGCTCTCTTTTACCTTAAGAATCCATTTCTTTTTTGTCATTCTTGGCTCTCCCAGATTGTTACTAAGTAGCTCATCCCTGAAGAAATGCAACCAGGGCAGGTTTGCAGCCATTTTTCTGATATATGAATTCTGATCTTCTTTATTCTTCCTTGCTACAGAGGCAGCTTTGTATTGGGTACTTTATTTAGGTTGATATCTTTTACTCAAAACAGGGTTTTGCAAACTTTCATAATTAAGACTGGTTATTTATTCTTGAGTTTTGCATATTTATGTAATATTGACCTAACAAGCAAGGGACTTCTGGAAGTCTACTCTTCTTTTAAAGATTCCTTTCTCTTATGTTTTAAAAGTGTTCATTTTTTTTTTGTACCTAATAATTATACCTATGAGAATTTATCCTGAATAAATAATGTTAAACACAGGAAGAGCTTAATGTGCAAAACTACTTCCTAAAGCAGGGGTCCCCAACCTTTTTGGCACCAGGGACCAGTTTCATGGAAGACAGTTTTTCCACGGATGGTAGCGGGGGGATGGTTTTGGGATGATTCAAGCACATTACATTTATTGTACACTTTATTTCTATTATTGTTACATTGTAATATATAATGGAATAATTATACAACTCACCATAATGCAGAATCAGTGGGAGCCCTGAGCTTGTTTTCCTGCAACTAGACAGTCCCATCTGGGGGTGATGGGACCGCCTCAGCTCCACCTCAGATCATCAGGCATTAGATTCTCATAAGGAGCACATAACCTAGATCCCTCACGTGCACAGTTCACAGTAGGGTTCACGCTCCCATGAGAATCTAATGCCACCACTGATCTGACAGGAGGTGGAGCTCAGGCAGTAATGCGAGCGATGGGGAGCGGCTGTCAATACAGATGAGGCTTCGCTCGCTTGCCCGCCGCTCACCTCCTGCTGTGCAGCCTGGTTCCTACCGATACCGGTGTGTGGCTCGGGGATTGGGGACCCCTGCCCTAAAGCATTAATTTTGATAGCAAGAAATGGGAGAAAATCTCCATGTTCAGCAATAGGAGTCTGATTAATTATGGTAAATCCTCTTGATGGAACATTATGCAGCCTTTAAAATTACTTGTAAAGATGATCTAATATAAAAAATACTTGAGAGAATATTATTAGAACAAAGCAGGACAAAGATCTATGTATAATTCCAACCTTTAAAAAAGTAAAAACCCTGGGACTTCTTTGGTGGTGCAGTGGTTAAGAATCCGCCTGCCAATGCAGGGGACATGGGTTCGAGCCCTGGTCCGAGAAGATACCACATGCCACGGAGCACCTAAGCCTGTTCACCACAACTACTGAGCCTGTGCTCTAGAGCCCATGAGCCACAATTACTGAGCCTGCATGCCACAACTACTGAAGCCTGCACACCTAGAGCCCATGCTCCACAACAAGAGAAGCTGCCGCAATGAGAAGCCCGTGCACTGCAGAGTAGCCCACACTTACCGTAACTAGAGAAAGCCCACAACGAAGACCTAACACAGCCAAAAATAAATAAATTTATATATAAAAAAAGGTAAAAACCCTGGATATAGACAATATCCAAGGATACCTTTAAAAAAAACTTTTCTCAAGTGTCCGTTTACTTAATTCTCTAATTATTAGATTTTCCATGCTTTGATCCACCTGGTTTATTGATATCTTATGTTGAAGACAATCATATTCCTCTTAAACAGTATTTTCTATAACACTGGCATTGTGAGGTTACTGGTGTATGTTGAGATCAGTTGGCTGAGGAGTCTGTGTTGGCTAGATGATCTGTGAGGGCCATAACATGTTTTGGACCAAGGCATTTACTGCAATTAATTGTTTTCTCAAGTTGAAGTTTCCCATACCAACAGATGAGGGAGAGAGGGAAGGGGGCTATCTTGGAATTAGGTACTGGGAGCAATGTTACTGCATTTTCCAGAGACTGCTTGGAAGCCAACAGCTGCTAAAGAAGCAACTTAACTCAGTACTGAATTTAACTTGTGGACTGCAATTAATTTTTTCAGGCCATTTATGCCAGTGTTCTTCCTGGAGAGTTAATGAGGGGATACATGACCCAGTTTCCTACCTTCCCAAGTTGGTTGGGGAAGCACTCATCTATGGGCAAACATGATCGTATTGTTCAGGACCTAGCTTTGCATATGAGTCTCAGGTAAGCGGGGTATTACTCTATGTGTGGCATTTTATCAGGGTAGTATATCTAGCCTTTAATAAGGATAGCATGAGTCACAAAGATTTGTGTTTTAGTTTTGATTTCATCACTAACTAGATAAGTGAACATGGATAAGTTCACGGCCCTGAGTTTTATTATCTGTAACTGGTATGACACTCGTTTTATTACTTAAAAGGATACTTTGGAGAATAAAGCCAGATGGTAGATGTGCCATAATGTTAAGATAAGTTTTAAAGCTATATAAATCTGAGGTAGTGCTATTATTTATTGTTATTGTGACTATGCCTATTACTAGTAGGCATACATAATATATTGGCCTCCAAATAAATTACTAGGAAAAAGGGAACTATTTAAATAAATGAACTAGTTTTCACCTCCTATCCTAATAGTAAACTGACCTAGTCATTTGGGACAGGGGGATACAGTTTAGCGTATTACAGAAGGTGGATACTCAGATGAATGAAAACCAATGTCCTTGGAGAAGTTTAAGGACGTTCAAAAATTCTTATTTGGTTAAATTTTTTACAGTTTAGAAACTTAGAAATGTGCTTGCATACAAATATTAAGTGAACTTTAGGGATTAATTTTTAACCATGAAGAACTACTTAAGCAATCTTATTTTCCTTTCTAGTCCCTGGAAAAAATATTAATATTAGTCTAACCTTAACTTTTGTTTAAAGCTGAACTGAGATGTTCCTTTCTTCTGTTTCTGTAGAATTCTTCTTCCTACTATGATCCCTCTTCATAGTTTATGGTGTGGGTCATTTTTTTGTCACCCCATGTTAGTTTTCTATTGCTGCTACAGCAAATTACCAAAACTTACTGGCTTAAAACAACATAAATTTATTCCCATCTTGAGATGGGAAGATTACCCTGGATTATCTGATGGGCCCAATGTAATCATAAGTGTTTTTACCAAAAAAAAAAAAAAAAAAGGAGTGGTGGAGGTAGGCAGCAGCATCAGTCAGAGAGATGTGAAGATGTTGTGCTCCCACTGCTTGCTTTGAACATGGACAAAGGGACCATGAGCTAAGAGATACAGGTGGCCTCTAGAAGCTTGAAAGGGCTCTTCTCCCCTGCTCTTCTCATTGCTCAAGCTGAAGGCCTGTCTTTCAGCTCCTTTCCTATTCCCTACCCACCACTTTTTCAAGGTGACGTATCACTTTGCCCTGGGGTGTGCCTCTTTGATGTTTCCACCATATTTGTGTAGATACATTGTGTAGATACATTAACATTATTAAAAGTGAATTAAACTCCAGCAAACTATGAGTTGGTCGTAGTTTGCCATGGATTACAGTGTATCTTTTGTTTTGGTTTAAGAACTTACTCCAGCAAAAGGACTGTAAACGTGGATTATCTGTCACATATAAGGGATGCACTTGTACAGCCCTTGACCTCACAAGGGATAGAAGGAGTACAGGATGTTGTTGCTCTTATGGACGCGTATTATTTGATGAAAGAAGACTTTGAGAATATCATGGAAATTAGCAGCTGGGGAGACAGACCTAGTCCCTTCTCCAAGCTGGATCCCAAGGTAAATTGTGTACCCCACTGGTTCTCCATCATTTTGTAATTACCGTGTACTAGGAGTACTTCAGAGATGTTTTAGATGCTTTTAAAAGTTTAATTTCTTTTCTTAAATGCTTTTTACTTACGGTCTGTGCTTTCCAAAGATACTATTTGAGTACAATATTAAGAGTAGACTTTGGGATTTGACTTTTATAATTTATAGTTTTATCTTTGCCTTATCCTGCATGGAAAAGCAAGGTGTGAAATCTGAGGAGCAAATGTAGATGTATTCCTTACAAGGATAGGCAGATGAGCCTGGGGAAGTAAAAGTGAGGTGGTGGGAATGCATTATGAAAAGAAGTGTTTACTGGCTGAGCATTTTTAGACTTTTTCTTAGTCTGCCTAATCTGTGTTTTAGTGTATTTATTACAGTTGGACAATCTATTATGTAATGATGTATCCCCTACTTTATATAGTGAACATGAAAAAACTAAAGTGACGTAACATGAGTTTGTGGTATCTAATATGTCACCCTTGTGCTTGTTTACTTGGTGCTGTTCTAGAAGACATGTTCTCTGTGGCTTGTCTTCTCTAGAATTTTGACCTGACTACGGGTATTACTATAGGTAAATTCTCACAAGAGACATTCGTTGTTAGAATTTGTGGACTAATTCTACAGTTAGGTTTAGAAGCTTGAGGTTAAGGCTTTTCAAGTTACTATTTTATGGTAATTAAAGGACAGCTTTAACTTGTACTTTATTATAAGCCTTTTTTGATTTATTGGTTCACTGACTAACTTTGCTTGTCACTTTGTAGAACTGCAGAGAACACTGAATAGACAAAAACTGATGACATAAAGTGACTTTTAAAAATCTGCCTCATGTTCCCAAATACTGATTCTTATTTTTTGAGTCATGGCTCTATTAAGAATGTCATGAAAAATATGGAACTTCTCCATAGGAAAATGCATATAGATATACTTACATGTACATGCATACATATTTTACAAACAATTTCAAGGGGCTCCTAGGGTCTCTCAGAGCCTCTAGGCCTACAGAGTTTAAAGGGGTTGTTTGGCAGTTAGAGTTTTAAAAACCTCCCTCTATTCCTTTTGTTTAGGTGAAAGCAGCCTTCACAAGAGCTTACAATAAGGAAGTCCACCTTATTCCGTATTCACTCCAGGCAGTAAAGACACACAGACACAGCACAGGCCCAGCGCTGGATGCTGAGTACAATGAAGAATTAAATGAAGATGACTCTCAATCTGATGAGAAGGACCAGGACACTTTGGAAACTGATGCTATGATCAAGGTAGTATTTTCATCTGCAAATAGGAAAAGCTATGATACTCCCTCAAAATAGCTTATCTTGTGTATAACTTGCCTTTTGAAATTATTCAGAGCCTGTTTAGCAAGTAACAGAGGAAGCTGAAAATACTTTTTGTTTTGTTCATCACAGTTCCGAGCGTGAAGAAGATGTAGATTTCATTTTTATAAACAGTCAACTTCTTATAACCGTGGAAGAGCCAGACAGCAAAAAAATAGGCCATCATATTGATGGTCATATGCTGTGTTAGAAAAAGGACTATTTTTTTTTTTATTTGCCATTGGCATGTGCTTTACCCACAGACACATATTCATAGCATAATCAAGAAAAGCATTTTTAATGAAACCATTTCTCCTTTCTGTTATTTATTTTTTGCTATAGCTGTTGAACTGCCCATAGAAGTTTCCCAGAGCAAAACATCCTCATCTTTTGCTAGGAAAGATTAAAATTATTTATGGTATCAGCCCCGTTTACCATTGGCTGAGGCAAAGGAGTCTAGTTTGTATCCTCTTCTGTCCTTAGTGTGTGTGTGTGTATCATTCTTGCTCCTCGATTCTGTTTTGTATGTGCAAGGGTGGGAATAGTGGCCTTCTCCAGTGTGGCTCTCTAGTCTTGTGTAGACATAAGAAGTCTACTCCCTCCCCTGCTCAAACTGAGTGTGTTTGGATCTCTAATCTGAAACTGAAAGAAAAGGAAATTCTTCATGAAAACATTACCATGTGTGTAAATTATATCTTGCTTATTTTGTCTTTCCTAAATATGTCGGTGTTCTGGGGAACATATCCTAGTTCTAGAGTCTAAATAGCTTTTCAGTAGTTCAAAGCTACAGCTAGCCAGTTGTTATTAGTAAGCTCATCGAGGGTAGCTGTAGTTCAAGATCTAGGTGTTTGCAACCTTTCTTCTTTATTAAGTTGCAGGTAAAGATTTGCTTTCTTGTAGAGATGAACTTACTTCATTTACTCATAAACACAGCTACTAACTATTTTGTGCATCTTTCCCTCCCAACAGAAAAAGACAAAATCTTCAAAGACTTCAAAATCAGAAAAAGAGTCCAGAAAAGGAAAAGGAAAAAGTTCAAAGAAATAAAACCATTTTTTACTGCTGACCGCTACTTTTTACTCAACCTGCTGACCAGTCTAGCTGGTCTTAGAGAATGCCTTGTTTTTCCAAAGGAACCATGTTTTAGTGTAATGGGGCAACCTCATGGTCCCATTACAAATAAACGGTGGTACAGCTAGAAGGATGTAAACAGTAGGCTGATGTACACCTCTTATAGAGGTTGATAGGACTGCTTGGGTCCTCCACTGTCCCCTGTCAATCTAATGAGATTGTACTTCAAGATGACTGTATATTCAGAATTAGAAACTACATGTGGGCTTTGGAGTCAGATTTTTAGTTAACAGTAATATGTCTGGGAACAGAGGTACTAAGGCGGCTTTTGTAGGCTTAAGAATTTATCCTAATGGCCATTATAGGACCAATGCCGATTTCTAAAAAAGAGGTAGGTAGTTACTATTATGTGGAGAAATTTTGTAAATAAAATACAAAACAGTCACCACCTAGAACTGGGTATTCTTTGTACATTGTCAAATATCTTGCAAAATAGAAATTAGAAATAAAAATGTTTCACATGATACATGTACAAATTCTTAAGATTGTCATCTTGTACAGTAGGATACTATGTTGGTATATTTTTTCCTTATTAATTTGCAAATGATTGGATACAAAAGCTAACTATATTCCTACTGACCTGTTCTGTGAAACATAACTTTGGCAGTTGAAGAGTCAGAACTCTAATTCCCAAGTTCATTACCCCTATGTGTGTCAACCACACCTCTGCTGTGAATAGAATTTCGTGGAGAGGGCTCTTTGTTATTATTAGAGGGTATTGTGGCTGCAGAAAGATTGTCAGACATTCCTAGCCTTCCAGAGTTTCAACTCATTACTTTAAAACCAGTAGGGCCTAGGCTGGGTCAAACTCTTATCCTCACTCTGATTTGGGACTAAATGAACACTGGCTTTTGTTTACTTTGTCCCTGAGGGATCCAGTTCTGTCCTGACAGATTCCACAAACACTACTGGAACTTTAGATTGTACCTGTAACTGTGCTTGTTGACGGGCCTGAGGCTGTGGAACTAGTCTGGAATTTGGGTGCCTAGCAGTTTTTAAAATCTTGTTAGTAAATGCTCAAGGGTATGTGCTACTTCTGCAAGGTATGTGCTAAAAGGAATGTAAAATCAGGATTCTGTTCCCTGCCTTTAAGGAACTGATAGTCTTGTTCGGGAGGCCAGACGAAGTTCTTGAGACATTTAAAATGTATTTACCAGTGTGAAAAATGTCTTTCATGTAGATTAAGTTCATTATGGGAATAAAATATTGCCTTAAGCCTTTGCCTACTAAACCACGTCCCTCTCTTTGTTAAAAGCCCTGCTTGAAACTTCTGCTTCAGTGAAGATTTTCTTTTTAATTAATTAATCAATTTTTGCTGTGTTGGGTCTTCGTTTCTGTGCGAGGGCTTTCTCTAGTTATGGCAAGCGGCGGCCGCTCTTCATCGCAGTGCGCAGGCCTCTCATGATCGCGGCCTTTCTTGTTGCGGAGCACACGTTCCAGACGCACAGGCTCAGTAGTTGTGGCTCACGGGCCCAGATGCTTCGCGGCATATGGGATCCTCGCAGACCAGGGCTTGAACCTGTGTCCTCTGCATTAGCAGGCAGATTCTCAACCACTGCGCCACCAGGGAAGCCCAGTGAAGATTTTCTTGATTGACGACTGCCTCACCTCACCAGCGGGGTGAGCATAAATTTCTTATGCATATTTTTCCATTTCTATTGCTTTTTGATATGCAAGTCATATCTGCCTACTTGCTCTGTGCTTTCCAGGAAAGGGACTATTATCTCCTTGCAGCCAGAACAACAGATAGTGTCCTTTACTTGTTCATTATGATTTGGAGCAACCAGTAAATCCTTATTGGAGCCACTGGATGCCACACATCATCCTTGCAGCATAAAACTGTATACTTGCTTTCTTTGCGATCCATTGAGTCTTGGCCATTTGGTAGTTTATAACAAACTACTACTTTATTACTAATACTACTTCATCCTTCGTTTTTTAAGTTTTGTCAGTGTATTATTCACAGCAACATTATTGGGCCTCTTGAAGTTGTTAATAAGGAGCACATAGTTATGTGTACTAGGAGGAGTATCTTCCTAAATAAGTTCTGGTACAATTATGCTCATTAGTGAATGTCTGAGGCCCATAACTAACTCCCAAAATATAATGTGCTTACCCTTACAGATCCCAAGTGCCTATGGCTCTTATTATTCCTGTAACCTTACAACATCCCTCAAGTGATAACACAAGACAAAGGGACCACGGGTGGGGTTAATGATAATGACTTGTATCACTTAGGAAGGCCAGAGCCTCTAGCCAGCCTTTGGGAAGGAAAAGCATAAAGCTGGAGGCATGCATATGGATACCTGGATGCTGTAAAACTTTATTGGCACTTTGGGTTCTACCCTAGGCTCGTAGGTACCTCTGTAATGCTCAGAATGCTGGTGGCTGTACTGTAAAATCATATCATCTGATACATTCAGAGTTAGGCTACATGATTCTGTCAGCTGCTCAGACTTTGATACTTTGGCTTTGGATAGCAAGGAAGCATATACTGATATGTATGGTATTGGGTGTGTGTGACATGGGAAAGGAACCCTCCACCCACCTTGGGGAAGATTCTGAATAATGTACGTCTTCAGGGGAAGTCAAATGATTTAATTCTGTGACAGGAATTCCATACTATGTAGCATAATGACTCAAGAAACATGAGCTTATAGTTTCATTCTTTAAAAATGCTGATTTTACTGATTTTTGACGTTTTTATTCTCAGACTGATTCTTTCTGCTAAATAGCCTTGGTTTGTGTAAGCCTCTCACTTCAAACTTCCCAACACTGTTAATATCTGTGCTGCCCAAACTTCACAGTATGGTTTAAAGCTACCTTCCTTTATTTCTTTTGCTGTCTTTAAATCTGGGAAAACATTACAAATATCTAATCAATAAGTTTATTTTAAAGGAGGTATTTCAAAATAGAAAAGATATCAAAATGCTGAATATTTACAGTTATGTCATAGGTTACTATTAACAGTCTAGAGCATAGAATATGTAAGACTCAGAAGAGGAAATATACAAAGTATGAACAGCATGTTCTATGTCACTGTTTCCCACTCTGCAGAAGTTGAAAGTGGTGACCTGGAGAGGTGACCTTTTTTTTTCTGTATTCGGGAAGGACCATCTTGAAATCTGCCAGGGGTAGAAACACAGCCTCCTGTGGAAAAATGGTATCTTCTCAGGACCATAATACCTAGAAAGGACAAAAAAATAAAAAACAAAACCCCATATGCTTTTAGAAGGGTTTCAAGTAACTACTAGCATTTAGTAATAAAGCCAAGCATAATAAAGAAGATTTTTTTGCTCATTTCTGGAATGTGGAGCAGGATCAGTACGTTCAAGTAAGAAATTCCCAGTCTGTAATCGAGTGTCAGTCCTGGCTTTTCAACTGACTAGAACTGCATGGGCGAGCTGCTGAACCTCTGTTATAAAGTGAGGATGGTGACAACAGCCACCTTACTGAGAAGAAGGAGAAGGTGCAAAGTTCGTTAGTGCTCAGCAACTCAACCCAAAGAGGCCCATACCAAGACAAGTTACAATTAAACTTCCCGAAGTTAAAGACAAGAAGACAATTTACAAAGCAGCAAAAGAAAACAACTTATGTACAGGGGAAACCGCCCCCCCCCAATAAGACTGTCAGCAGATTCTTTTGGCAGCAACTTTGCAGGCTAGAAGAGAGTGGCCTGATATAGTCAAAGTGCTGAAAGAATAAAACTGCCAACCGAGAATATTCTACCTGGGAAAGCCATCCTTCAAAACTGAAGGAGCGAGGAAGTTTTCCAGGCAAGGAAAAGCTAAAGAGGTTCATCACCACTAGACGGGCCTTACAAGAAATGTTAAAGGGACTTCTTTAAGCCGAAACACAAGGACACTCATTAATAATATGAAAATATATGAAATTATAAATCTCAAAGGTAAATATATAAATTCAGAATAATCTAATGTAACGGTAAGTACTTATAAACCTAGTGTGAAAGTTAAAAGACAAAATAGTAAAAATAATAATTTGTTAATGGATACACAAGATAAAAATATATAAATTGTGACATCACAAACAATGTGGATGGTGAGAGTAAAAATGCATTTGAACTTAAGTTGTTATCAACTTCAAACAGACTGTTGTATTTTATGTAAGTCTCATGGTATCCACAAAGCAAAACCTATGGTAGACAAAAAGGAATCTAAGCATATGACTACAGAAAATTGTCAGATCACAAAAGGAGAAAAAGGATCAAGAAAAGAAGGAACAAAGGAATTACAAAACAGCCAGAAAACAATGAACAAAATGGCAGCAAGTCCCTATCTATCTATCAATAACTACTTTAAATATAATTTATAAATTCTCTGATCAAAAGACAGAATGGATAAAAACCAAGACCCATCTATATGCTGCCTGCAAGAGACTCACTCAGCTTTAAGGACACACAGACCGAAAGTGAAGGAATGGAAAAAGATATTCCATGCTAATGGAAACCAAAAGAAAGCTGGAGTAGCTATACTTAGACAAAATAGATTTTAAAACAGAGACTGTAAGAAGGGACAAAGAGCCATTATATAATGATAAAGGCATCAGTCCACAAGAGGATATAACATTTGTAGATATTTATTATTTACATTAGCAGCACCTAAATATAAGCAAATATTAACATATCTAAAGGGAGAAAGAGCAATACAATAATAGGAGGGGACGTCATTACCCCACTTTCATCAGTGAACAGATTCTCATTTGCCAGAAAACCAATAAGGAAACATTGGTCTTAAATGACATGTTAGACCAGATGGACTTAACGCATTTACAGAACATTCCATCCCAAAGCAGAATACACATTCTTCTCAAGCACACATGGAACATTTCTCCAGGATAGATCATATGTAAGGCCACAAAACAAGTCCTAATAAATTGAGAAGACTGAAATCATATCAAGCATGTTTTCTGACCACAGAAGTATGAAACTACAAATCAGTTACAAGAAGAAAACTGGAAAATTCACAAATACATGGACATTCAAACATGTTGCTCAACAACTGCTGGGTCAAAGAAGAAATCAAAAGAGAAATAAAATACCTGAGACATGAAAATGGAAATAGAGTTGGCCCTCCATATCTGTGGGTTCCATATCCACAGATCCAACCAACCATGGGTCAAAAGATTCAGGAAAAAAAAAAAGTACCAGAAAGTTCCAAAAAGTAAAACTTGAATTTGCTACATGTTGGCAACTACTTACATAGCATTTACATTAAGTAATATAAGTAATCTAGAGATGATTTAAAGTATACGGGAAGATGTGCATAGGTTATATTCAAATACTACACCATTATATATAAAGGACTTGAGCATCCGTGGATGTTGGTATCCACTAGGGATCCTGGAACCAACCCCCCACGAATACTGAGGGACAGCTATACAGCATACCAAATCTTATGGGATGCAACAAAAACAGTTTCTAAGAAGGAAGCTCATAACAATAAACACCTGCATTAAGAAACAAGCAAGATCTCAAATAGCCTAACTTCACACCTTAAGGAACTAGAAAAAGAACAAGCTAAGCCCAAAGTTAGTAGAAGGAAGGAAATCTCAAAGAGCAGAAATAAATGAAATGGAGACTAAAAAGACAATAGAAAAGTTCAATGAAGCTAATAGCTATTTTTTTTTTTTTTTTGCCCAAAAGATAGATAAACAGACAAACCTTTAGCTAGAATCACCAAGAAAAATAGGGGACTCAAAATCAGAAATGAAAGAGGAGATACTACATTCGATACCACAGAAATACAAAAGAGACTACTATGAAATACTATAATGCCAGCAAAATGGACAATCTAGAAGAAATGGATAAATTGCTAGAAACATACAACCTTCTAATACTGAATCATGAAGAAATAGAAAATTAGACCAATTACTATCAAGGAGATTGAATCAGTAATCAAAAACAACCTGACAAACAAAAATCCAGGACCAGATGGCTTCACTGGTTAATACCAATTCTCAAACTTTTCCAAAAAATAGAAGAGGAAACACTTCCAAACTCATTCCATGAGGCCAGCATTACTCTGATACCAAAACCAGACAAAGGAACTACAAGAAAGAAAATTACAGGCCAATATCTCTGATGAACATAGTTGCAAAAACCCTCAACAAAATATTAGCAAACTGAATTCAATAATACATTAAAGGAATCACACACCACAATCAAGTGGGATTTATTGGAGGAATGCAAGGATAGTCCAACATCCAGAAAATCAAGATGATACACCACATTAACAAAATGAAGGATAAAAATCATATGATCATCTTGATACAGAAAAAGCATCTGACAAAATTCAACATCTGCTCATGATAAAAACTTTCACAAAAATGGGTACATACCTCAACATCATAAAGGCCATATAGGACAGACCCACAGCTATCACACTCAATGGTGAAAAGCTGAAAGCTTTTCCTCAAAGATCAGGAATAAGACAAGGATGTCACTCTTGCCTTTAGGCAAGAAAAAGAAATAAAAGGCATTCAGATAGGAAAGGAATAAGTTAAACTGTCACTATTTGCAGATGACATATTATATATAGGGAACCCTGAAGACCACCAAAAAAGCTGTTAGAATAATAAATTCAGCAAAATTGCAGGATACAAAATCAATATACAAAAATCTGTTGTATCTAATAATCAACTATCAGAAAGAAATTAAGAAAACGATCTTATTTACAATTGCATCAAAAAGAATACAATACCTAGGAATGAATTTAACCAAGGAGGTGAAAGACTTGTGCACTGAAAAATTATAAGACACTGATGAAAGAAACTGAAAATATAAATGGAAAGATTTTCTATATTTATGAATTGGAAGAATTAATATTGTTATAGTGTCCACACTACCCAAAGCAATCTACAGATTCAATGCAATTCCTATCAATTTCCAATGGCATTTTTCACAGAAATAGAACAAACAATCCTCATGTTTGTATGGAATGACAAAGACACTGGACAGCCAAAAAGCAATGTTGAGAAAGAACAAAGCTGGAAGCACCACACTTCCTGATTTCAAACTATATTATGCAGCTATAGTAATCAAAACAGTATGGTATCGGTATAAAAACCAACACACAGATTAATGGAACAGAATAGAGAGCCCAGAAATAAACCTGTGCATATATGGTCAATTTATGACAAAGAAGCCAAGAATATACAACGGGGAAAGGCAGTCTCTTAAATAAATGGTATTGGGGAAACTGGACAGCCACATGCAAAAGAATGAAACTGGATCACTATCTTACACCATACACAAAAATTAACTCAAAATGGATTAAAGTCTTGAACATAAGGCCTGACAACATAAAACTCTTAGACAAAACCATAGGGAGTAAGCTCCTTGACATTGGTCTTGGCAATGTATTTTTGTATGTGACACCAAAAGCAAAGGCAACAAAGCAAATATAAACAAGACTACATCGATCTAAAAAGTTTCCATCAACAAAATGAAAAGGCAACCTATGGAATGGGAGAAATATTTGCAAATCATATATCTGATAATTTGGGTTAATATACAAAATATATAAAGAACTCATACAACTCAATAGAAAAAAAAATCCAATCAAAAAAGTGGGCAAACGCTCTGAATAGACATTTTTCCAAAGAAAACATACATATGGTCAATACGTAAATGAAAAGGTGCTCAGCATCACATATCAGGGAAATGCAGATCAAAACCACGATGAGATATCACCTCACACCTGTTAGAGTGGCAACTGTCAAAATGACAAGAAATAACAAGTCTTGGCAAGGATATGGAGAAAAGGTATCCATCGTGCACTGTTGGTGGGCATGTAAATTGATGCAGCCATTATGGAAAACACTACAGAGATTCCTCAAAAAGTTAAAAATAGAACTACCATATGTTCCAGCAATTCTACTTCTGTGTATTTAGCTGAAGGAAACAAAATCACTATCTTGAAAAGGTATCTGCACCCCAGTGTTCATTACAGCATTATTTACAATAGCCAAGACATGGAAATGACCTAAGTGTCCACTAATACTGGATAAAGAAAATGGCACTGGATAAAGAATATGTGGTACATATGTATACATGTGTATATACATATAAAGAAGAAGGAAATACTGCCATTTGCAACAACATGGATGGACCTTGAGGACATTTTGCTAAATGAAATAAGAGAAAGACAGATACTGTATGATCTCACATGTTTAATTTTTAAAAAACCCCCACTGAACTCATAGATACAGAACAATTTGTTGGTTGCCAGAGGGTGGGGGTGGGCAGAATGAAGGTGGTTGATAGGTATAAAATTCCAGTTACAAGTAAGTCCTGGGGATGTAATATACAGCATGGCGATCATAGTTAACAACGCTGTATACTTGGAAGTTGCTAAGAGAATAGGTGTTAAAAGTTCTCAATTAAAAAAAAAATTGTAACTGTGTGGTGATGGATGTTAACTAAATTACTGTGGTAATCATTTCACAGTATAAACATATATCAAATCATGTTGTACACCTAAAACTAATACAAGGTGATAATTATACCTCAAAAAAAGTTGTGAAATATTAAATGTATATTGTTTTAAGATGCTAAATATGTGATATTATGTGGCAACAGAAAAATAAACATATCCCAATAGTAATTTGAGTAAGATTTTAAAACAGAATTTGACAAGCTGATTCTAAAATTTTAGAGAGAAATGGAGAGAAGTAAGAGTAGTCAAAACAGCCTTGGTGGGGGCTTCCCTGGTGGCGCAGTGGTTGAGAGTCCACCTGCTGATGCAGGGGACACAGGTTTGTGTCCCGGTCCGGGAAGATCCCACATGCCACGGATCGGCTGGGCTCGTGAGCCATGGCCACTGGGCCTGCGCGTCCGGAGCCTGTGCTCCACAACGGGAGAGGCCACAACAGTGAGAGGCCCGCGTACCGGGGGGAAAAAAAAAAAAAAGTCTTGGAAAAAAATGACAAAGTTGTAGGATCCACAATACCTGGCTTTAAGATACACTATAACGTCACAGTAATGAAGACAGTATAGTATAAAAATAGGGGACAAATAGAGCAATGGAAAAGAAGAGAGGGTCCAGAAGTAGACCCATATTTAAAACCCAGCTGATTTTCAACAAAGGCATGAAAGCAAGTTCAATGAGGAAAGCAAAGACTTTTCAACAAATGGTGTTGGAAGACTGGATATCTACTTGAGAGGGAAAAGAATCTCAATCCCCACCTCATACTGTAAACAAAAATAACTTCAAGATGGATCACAGACCCAGAGCTTCTAGAAGAAAACATAGGTGAATATGCTCCTGACTTTTGAGGAGGCAAAGATTTTCTTAGACACAGAAAGTAATAAAAGTAATAATAAAATGAAACACTGATAAATTATAATTCATCGGAATAAAAATCTGCTCATCAAAAGACCATTAAGACATATGTATAACTGATTCACTTTGCTGTACACCTGAAACAAACACAACATTGTATTGATAAATCAACTATATTCCAAAAAAAAAGACCATTAAGAAAAAGAAGTGGGAAGCCACAGAGTGGGAGAAAATATCGGCAAAATAAATCTGACTAAGATTTAGATCTAGAATATACAAATAGCCTTTATAACAATAATAATAAGACAATACCCAGTAATAATAGGAAAGGAACAGTCTTTTCAATCAATGGTGCTGAGACACCTGGTCATCCACACACAAAAGGAAATTGGGTCCCTACCTCACATCATACACAAAAATTAAATGGATCAAAGACATTAAGTATAAGAGCAGCAACTATAGAACTCTTAGAATGAAACGTAAGTGTCAATCTTTGTGACGCTGGGTTAAGCAGTGGTTTCTTAGACATGAACACCAAGAACACAAGCGGGCAAAGGAAAAAAAATAAATTGGACTTCATCAAAATAATAAAAACTTTTGTACATCAAAGGATGCTATGAAGAAAGTAAAAAAATACTTCCACAGAATAGGATATTTGAACGTCATGTATCTGATAGAGGACTTGTACCTAGAATATATTAAGGATTCTTACAACTCGATAAAAAGACAAAATACCCAGTGAAAAAAATGGGTAAAGGACTTGAAGACAGTTCTATAAAGAAGATATACAAATGGCCGACAAGCACGTGAAAAGATGCTCAACATCGTTACCATTAGGGAAATGCACATCAAAACCACAATGCGATACTACTTCACACCTACTAGGATGGTTATAATCAAGCATGCAGACAACAGCAAGTGTTGGTGAGGATATGGGAAAACTAGAACCCTTGGGTGCTGCTGGCAGGAATGTGAGAGACTGCAGGTGCTACAGAAAGCAGTTTGGAGTCCAAGGAACAGCCAAGAGGCCAGTGGGGCTGCAGCATAGGGAGCAGAGGAGGAGGCTGGGGCAGTTCATGTCGAGTCTTTTAGGCTCTTTATTTTTGCAGGTGCAATAAAAAGTCCCCCTGAGGAAGGGAACCAGATACACTGGAGGGGGACTGAGAGGACTTGCCCATGGACTGGGGGATTGTTGGTGTCCACGTTTCCATCCTGATCAGATGGTAGGATGGAGCTGCTGTTTACTGATGGAGTGAAGATTGCAAGAACAGGTTTCGTGTGAAAACCTAGGGTTCCGTTTTAACTATGTTTAGTGCTGTGTCAGGGACTAATCTTACTTTTTCCTTTTAATTAAAGAATCTTAAAGAGTTTCTGGCAGGGGCTTTTGGCTTTCCACCTGGAGACTCCGTTTTCCTGCCCCCCCTTGCAGTATGTGTGGCCCTATGAGTAAACTGTTGCCAATGGAGTGAGAGTGGAAGGGGTATTGTGCTGCTTCCATGCAACAAAAATGACACTTGGAAAGAAAAAGAAATGGGGATTTTTCAAGCCTCTGGAAGCAAAAATTTTTACAATATGTTCTCCTGAATTATAGAACTCAAAAACCCCACTGTTAATAGCTAGCTACAGTTTTAGTGGACTGGTTAAAAAGAAGCCCATGTGATTTGATATTATACGTTTTGGTTGGAATCCATGATGCTGCTTGGCCAAATAACCTTTGTCACCATGGAGACTGTACAACCTGCGTTTTAGCTTTTTTTTTAAAGTACATCAAAGGTTTGTTTCAAATCTGACAAGTTTTGTTCGTTCAAATCTGACAAGTTACATGATACACAAAAAGAAGCCAATGGCAAAACACACTGTAAAGCTGTGTCCACCCCGTGGATCTCGTGCCCTGGGAAGGTAAGTGGATGGTCTGACTTACCTGCACATGCCACTCACTGTTCCACTTCTGTCCGCAGGTACTGGGTACAGTCTGAGATTTTTTTCAGCTGAGCAAAGTTTAATCTTTCTGAACACATAGGACATGTGCTTTCAGTGTTTAACATGCTGTTTGGAGAGGGAAAGACAGAGTAGATTAAATATTCCTTTACTTTTGGGTTATCGTGATGTGAAAACCAACTGTTCCTTTCTACTTCTTAGTACATGTTCATCATGAGACTTAAGAATTAGGAATATTCAGTCTCATGCAAAATCCCCTTTAAGGAAAATGTTCTCAAAGATCACAGAAGGTTCTTCCAAGAAGACAATTTGAGTCTTTAGAGATTTTTAAGAACATGAACAAATAAAGAGACCTCAGTATAAAAGTGGTTGAATAAAAGGCCTATTATTCGATAAATCTGTATGGCTGAGTGAAATGATGTGCACTTACATCTTGAATTCTGAAAACAGTGCAGGGAAGTCGCAATGTGGACACACCGTCCAATCATCCTTTAACATATGTCGACCCTGGAAACAGTACGTTGAAGAATAAAATTCATCTTTATTTTTAAAACTCCCCCCGTTATTCAATTATAATACGTGGTTACAGTTAAAAGCCAGACAGACCTCTAAATTATGAAATTATTGATATTTCACATTGGTGGGTAATTAGAAATGGCATCAGGACTAAAGTCAAATTTATCAGCTTCACGTATAAAGAGAATAATCGTCAATATTGTGACACTACCTAGATTTATTTTCCTTTAAATTAAAGCTTACGTTAGCCTAGTGATGAACAAATAATCTGATATTTAAAAATTTTCTAATAATAGGTCTTAATATTAAAGTGTACAATAAAAGCCATCACTTATTAAGTGCTACAGCATGCCGGGAATTGTACTAAGGCTTTAAACATGTCCTCTCGTCAACCTGCAGTTTACCTCAATAGGCAGGTACCGTTAACTGATGGACCTAGCAAGGTAAAAGCAAATCGCACCAGGTTATGCAACCAGTAAGTGGCAGAAAGATGATCTAAGCCTAGGACCATCTGATCCCCAAGTGTGTGCTCTCCTGCCCCACAGTGCCTTCCTGATACTCACTTAGGTTATTATGTGCCTTGAATATAACTTTCAACTTTGTTGACCATGAAATTGTGTGCTAAATGTTGCAGGAAATTTGAGGGATAAGATTATTTCAGAAGTGATGAAAGTACTGACACACAACAAGTATTCAAATGGGCTATAGATATATATGCAAAGAAAGAAACTTACTGTTGCAATGCAATATGGGATGTTATTTTTACATCCAGGACAGAGGAGTTCACACTCTGAGAGAAGAAATTCGCAGAATGGACATGGGGTTGTGGCCTCTTCTGTCTCGGATGTATCGGGTCTCCTGTGAGGAAGAATCACATGAAATGCACCTACTTCTTCGTAGTCAGACTCTGAGACTAGAGATACACGCTCCAGCCCACGGAGGAGGGAGAGGAATGAGGACTGCCCAGGCTAGCACTCCACGGCCACCTCTGGGAGCTCGAGTTCACAGCACATTATGTGGGAGAGGACACGGGTGGGTCTGGCTGTCTCGTGTCTTCCTTGCCACTGCAGTAGTGAGCTTGCTGCCTCTGTCTTTCCCTTTGTGTACTGAAGTCGTGAAGGCTGTCCAGGGCTGTACGGCACAACCTTCTGCGGCAGTGGCACTGCTCTAATTCTGCGCTCTCCAGTACGGCGGCCGTGAGCCACGTGGGGCTCAGAGCACTTGGACAGTGTGAGGAGCCAAGTTTTACATTTTATTCACTTTTAATTAATTTAAATTTAAATAGCCACATGCAGCCAGCAGATACCGTATTAGACCTCATAGCTAAGAGTACTCTTGCGCGGGGAGAGAATAACCAGTGCCTCTTCAAGCTGGCACCTAGACTGGTGTGGCACGAAACTGGGGGATAATTGTGCTCTAGCTTTTTCTCCCCACCTCACTCTTCCTGATGGCAGGTGTGTTGGGTCAGACTGATTTGGTCTGAAGCTACTTAGGCTTATCAGCTTTGAAAAAAAAAAAGGGAGTGTTCCGTGTAGCCCCTATCCAGGTTAGAGTTCTCTGCCATGAGCCCAGCTAACAATAAGTAGTATTTGCTTCCCTTTGCCGTTACTGGTGCAGCCATCTCCCTTGGCTGAGATGAGAGAGTTCTGGGTCAAGATTCAGGTACACCTGAGTTCCCTGGTCAAAATGGGACTAACAGGTACCCCAGATGTCATCGCTATGAACAAGTGGTAGTACAGAACTACTACAGGATTGCAGGTAATTTTTCCTTTTGTAAAGATGAGTGCTGCTTTCTCCTAGTTTTCCTGTTGAAAACTAGGCTTTCTGAAGTGAGGATATGCCTTATGTGCCTTTGGAGCGACACAGGATTTTGAAATGAAGTCTCTTGGCAATAGGCGGTATCATTACCAAGTTTCTTACACTGAGAAATACCCACTCTTTGCGGCAGACACGCTGTTCGCTGCCTCCCTAATAGCCATCTTTTCCTTCTTCCTTGCCAAGAGAACGTGGTTTTCACTCAGCAGTATGCTTTTCAGCTAGAGGAATCCACGCGGCTGAGTAGTGAGATGTAAATGCAAGTCCTGGGGGTGGTGTCCTTCCTAACTAAAAAGGCAAAAGACCTTTTCATCTTTTAATTTCCCTCCTTCTTTCTGCGTTGAATGGGGTACATGATGTCACCCCACCATGACAACCACCACTGTGCAGCCATGAGGGGGAAACCTGTGTGCTCTGGATGGTAAAGCCAAAAGGCAGAGGGATCGGTCCTTGGTGACATCGGGACACGGCACCACCAGCCCTGGGCTACGATGCCTTGTGCGTGAGTCACATAAATCAGATAAAGCCATCGTTGGGTTTCCAGGTGCTGGTAGCTGAGTACAATCCTAATTGCTACCCCCAATCTGTGTTCTTGTTGAGCCCACATAATAGCAGCTGCGTTCTGAAAGATACGCTTGTCAAATGCGATTAGATGGTAGAAACAGCCGCCTACCTGACCATTGCCTCGATCTTCTTTTTGTATTTGACATCTATCTTGTTGCGGTACTCGGGCCTCATCAACATGGCTGCAAAGCTGAAGGCAGAGTTCTTCAGGCCGGCCCTGTGACACTCGATCACGGTAGATGTCAGGATCGGCACGATGTCTGCAATGCAAACGGAGGAGCAGAAAGAAAGAGCACGTTGCCTCTACTGGCGTGATGCCAGGATTGCACCTCTCTAAATTTGCTTTTTTTGACAAAGAACCAGAAGTGGACTGTTTAACGTGGAAAGGGCACGGCAGTGGAGTCAGGTAACTGCTCACCACAATGTCTTTCCCCTGATTATACTGTGTTTTGCCTGTAACACCAGGACCCACACTCCCTTGAGGTAAACCTTTTGCGTGCGTCCTTCCCCGCCTCTCAGAGAGTTTTGCATTTGACAGGACTGCTGATGAATGGGTGGGGAGATTAACAATTTCATGCACTAACCTCTCTGCGTGCACCTGTTTCTTCAGGACAGATACCTAAAAGTCAAATCACTGGCTCAAAGAACGTGACTTTAAAGAACAAATACTCCTAGCACAAATTGCCAAACCGCTTTCTAGAAAGGCCACAACAATGTCCATTCCATTCCGCCAGCAGTCATGAGAATGCCTGTCCTATCACACCCGTTGCCAGCATGGTGTACAATTATTTTAGTCTTTTTTATGTAACAAAAAAGAACACATTTAGAGAACAGGGGTTGGTGAATTATGACCTGTGAGCTAAATCTGGCCCTCTGTTTCTGTATGGCCCATTTGCTAAGAAAGACTTACATTTTTAAACGACTGGAAAAAAAATCAAAAGGAGAAGAATATTTTGCGACATGTGAAAGGTTTATGAGGTTCAAATTTTAGTGTCCAAAAGAATAAAGTTCTGTTGGAACACAGCCACGCTCATCCATTTATGTATGGGTCACGCCGAAACGGCAGAGTTGAATAGTTGCAACAGAGACCACGTGGCCCACAAAAGCCCCGAACATTCGACATCTGCCCCTTTACAGCAAACGTTTGTTGACCCCGTCATGGAATGTGACAAAATCTAATCACTGAAAAATGTTATAATGACAAGTCTTTTAGAATACTGGGACCTTTTTCAGAGGCAATGGTCTACAGTGGTTGAGAACACAGAGTCAGACTTGCTGGCTGACAGTATGGTCTTGGGCAAGTGTTACCTCACTTCTTTTGCCCCAGTTTGCTTATCTGTAAAATAGGGAAAATAACAATAGGCCACTTGTGTGCAATCTTGAGACTGTATTCCTTAGAAGGATCTGCCTGAAACTGGTATCTGGGAACTTGGATTTTGGGAGAGTTCCTGCCATTTCCAGAACTGGGAAGAGTGGCTGCCTGTGCCTGACCTTTTTGTACAAACAATAGGGTTTATGCGGAACACCTGCTTTCTGGGAGTCTGAAAATTTAGTACATGCTAAGCACGGGGTGCTGACGTGGCCAGCTCCCCAAGACCACCCCTGGGTACCAAGTCTCTCACAAGCACCCTGGTAGACACCACCTTCCACGTGCTGCCTGGAGGTGCTGAGTGTGTCCAGTGCGACTTTACTGGGGCAGGGGGGAGTGGTGGCAGGGGGGCTGTGGACGCTTGCCCCTGACCTCCGGCCCCCCACCCCCTGCACCTTTCCCCTCTGCCGATTTTGCTTTGTATCCTTTCCCTGTAATAAATCTTAGCTTTAGCACTACTGTATGTTGAGTTATGTGAATCCCCCTCGTGAATTTTCACGCCTGGGGGTGGTCTTGGGGACGGACGCCGGTTACACCACTTCATGGGGTTGCTGTGAGGATTAAATGAGTTATACTACGTATAGAGAAGAGCGGCTGGCAGAGTCCGTGAGGATGATCTTGGCGTGCTACAGTCGGGCAGACATGGGGACAACAGGCTCCTCTCAGTACTCACGTGACGGAAATTTGCTGATGTTGTTGGCCACCCGGATAAGCATACGTGCCCCTTTCATATGATCTCCATTTTTAACGTGAATCTGAAATAAATGATAAATTTTACTCTTCTTAGAGACTTTGATTAACCCTAATCCATGTTTCATTCACCCAAATAAACAACTCCTTGATTGTGACCCTGAACGGGTGGTCACGGGCTCCTTGCAGCCTTACTTTAATGCCACTTGGGGTTTCTCTCTTACTTATCCTCCTTCCAGCAGCTGCTACCTGGCCCCCTGGCCTCACTGGCCTCACCCCTACTCTACACTCAGCTTTTTACTTTGCCTGAGACCACTCAACATGAGTTCAAATCCTTGGTCCATCTCTTACTGGCCATGATGGGGGGACTAACAAGTTGTTGTGAGACCTGAAAGCTGAGTTATGAGTTAGGCAGGAGAAAGGATGAGTTGTTACAGGAGGAGGGCGCTGCCTGTGTAAGGGAAGGGGCAACGATGGTTGGAGGGGCCTGAGCTTAGGTAAGTACGAGTGGGATCTGTGATGAAAGGAGGGGGTCCACTTAGGATGACATGAGGCTGGGGAGTCGGCAGGGCCAGACCACAATGTCACTGCTGTCGTCCAGTGAGAGGAGGCGGTCCAGAGGGCAGGCAGTGGGAATGGAGAGAAGTAGACAGACGAGGAGTCAGAACTGATGATATCTGGTGAGAAGGTGAAGGGTGAGTACAGAATAACTCCCAGGCATAACATCCATCCGGTCTAAGCACGTGGATGATGGTATAATTTACTGAGCACTGCAATGTAATTCATAAATATTAACTGAATCTAAAGTCACCCTCCACTGACTCCCTGGGTCTCAGACTACCCGGCTCAGCCACCCATGTGCAAAGGCCCCAGGCTGTCCTTCAGCCAAAGTCCCTGTCTCAGCTCTGGGGAGGAAGCATCCACCAAAGCCAAGTCTCCATTTCCCCTGAAATGTGGCTGACTTTCTCCAGTCCTTTGTTGTCAAAGAGGGCTGTGACATTTTTACATCAATTCTTATTTGATAAGGTCTAATAGTTTCCCTTTTGATACCACAAGCAGTTAAAAATCTTGAAAATATCTGGTGCTTGAATAAGAGACTAGAGCAGAGGGGAAGTCACACGGGTGCTCTTCGGTGGAAGGGGAAGAGGATGTCTGGTCCAGTGGAAGTGATGGGCCAGCTCTTGGGGCCGGAGGAAAAGAAAAAGACTCGAGAACCATCCCTATGGCTTTTAGTGGAAGAAAGCCCTGGTCCTGGAGGGCTTCTTACAGCAATCCTTATTTTTGTTCCATCTTCCACTAACTTGTTTCTATCCTCCCCTCCACCCCTAAAGGCTGGATTCTGTGCCCCAGCACATTGGCACCAGCACTGATGTATGAAGCTGAGAAAGTCCTCCCTCCCCCTTTCTATTCCTTTCTGTACGAGAGAAGGGACCCCATGCGGCTCCGAAGGGAAATGTACTCCTGGTGGTGCAAGCTGGAATTCTAAGTTTTCTCTTACAATCAGGACTATAGACCTATGGGGCCTAAAATGGTAGCCACTAGTCACATGTGGCTAGTTAAATAAAAATTAAGATTATATAAAATTTAAAGTTCAGTTGATCAGTTGCACTATCTGTATTTCAAGTGCTCCACAGCCAGGCTAGTGGATACAGAACACTTCTAGCACTGCAGAAAGTTCTATTGGGCGGTGCTGTTATGGACCATAATAAGGATCTAAGCCATTCATAACATGATTGCTGTAACCTAGAAAGCTTCAAGATTGCATAAGCTCTTGTGGTCTGGCCTGAAAACCGACTTAGCATTAATATGGAAAGATGTACTTTGACATAAATGAAAATTTGGAAAAGTAAGTTGGCATCTACCTGTATTTTTACAAAGATATGTGTCTGTATATAACTATGTGTGTGTGTATATACATATATATACACACACACATATAACATTTATGTAAATTATAAATAGAAGTATTTTAGCTTTGCATGTTCTATTTTGTTTTTATTGAAAATCACTGATTAAAAAATACCAGTGATTTTTATGGACATAAATATATTCCTAATGTAAGAAAAAAGGGTGCACACATGTATTTTAGAAATATGGAGGATATATACAACACAGTGTTAACAATTGTTATATCTGGTGATGGATTTAAAGGGGGCAAGTTATTTTTTCATTATACTTTTCTATATTCTTTAAATTTTCTCATTGAATATCTATTTTATATTCAGATGAAAATTAAATAGTATTAAAACACAGTGGAATTATATAAAACCCACCATCCTAGAATAAATAAACTCAGGAAGCTCTGGTTAAACAAAAATGTTTTCCGTAAATCTTTTTTTGACCAAGTAATACATTTATATGCTTCAAAATCAAAACAGTATAAAAAGATATACTATATGGAGAAACCTGTTCTCCCTCTTCTCCCGACTGGGTTTGGTGCCACGCCTCCTCTGCCCCACGCCTTGATCCCTTTAGGAAACTATGTTTCCTAGACTTTTTTTAAAAGTATATTTCTAATCTTATTTGCTATGAAAACATAGATATATATTTCTGCCTTTGGGTACACAAAAAGCAGCATATTGTATAATTATTCTGTATCTTGCTTTTTCGGTTAATGCTACAGAGATCTAGGAAATGGCTCTAGTCCAATGGAGAGGTGCCCAGAACAAAAGCCCTTCAGGTGATTAGCGCACCTGGCAGACTGTGTCCCCAGTCACTCAAAGGGCCTCACCTTCACTAGTATGTAACTGTGCAGAATCATGAGGTTGGTGGCCATTTCAGAGGGAATTTTGATCTTCTGAGATTTAAGTTCTGCATACATGCTGAAGAGAACGTCATGTGCATTCCGATAGTTTCCTTGAAAAGAGGTGGTAAGATGACATTACTGCAAAGGATGAAATCTGAGGACTTTCTATGGGCCACCATTTTACAGGTGGATTTTGTTAATCATCTTATTAAGTTACTAAGTAATAAAGAATGACATTTAATTCCATATTTTCCAAAATTGTATTCCATATTTATGAACAACTAAAAGAATCAGCTTGTCAGACTAATTCTGACTTGTTCAATGAGTATGTACAGAGCATAGACATGAACAGACCCATTCTAGAGATTCTATAAACAGTCCCTGTGTGTTATAAAGAACTAGGTCAATAAGAATACCACATCGTCTTCCACCTTGTAATATGTTTTATATTGTTAAGGCCAAACACCTGGGATGGAAAGAAAGGGTAGTGAAAGTGCAGGGGGGTCTGTGGGCTGGAGAGGTCAGAGAAGCCGTCGTCCAGGAGACAGAACTGTGAGGAGGAGAGGAACTAGCACCGAACGTGGGAAGGCTTCAGTGGGGCTGTTCTGTGCTGGTGAATGATTTTACTTCCCAGAAATGGTCACCCGCCTAGCCTTCTGGGCTCAAAGCAATCCTAGATTGGAAATGGACAGAGAAGGGACTGGAGCTGGCTTCTACTACTTGTTTGGGGAGAAAAGCATGCCTACTGGGGACCTACCTGCAGACTGCTCTTCCCTGGCAATGATGATGGCAGTCCGGGCGGCTTCTCGGTACTGCTTCAGGGCCATGTACAAGCGGAACAGGTACTTGGCATCCTGACATACAAGCCGTTAGAGAAACATCACTTTCTGCATTTGCTAAAGGGAGAAATATCTAAAATTTTGCATTTCTGTTAGAATCACGTTCACTTTCCAGTAACTGAGGGTTGAAATTTTTTTTTTTTTTTTAAAGAAGATGTTGGGGGTAGGAGTTTATTAATTAATTTATTTATTTTTGCTGTGTTGCGTCTTCGTTTCTGTGCGAGGGCTTTCTCTAGTTGTGGCAAGCGGGGGCCACTCTTCATCGCGGTGCGCAGGCCTCTCACTATGGCGGCCTCTCTTGTTGTGGAGCACAGGCTCCAGACGCGCAGGCTCAGTAGTTGTGGCTCACAGGCCTAATTGCTCCGCGGCATGTGGGATCCTCCCAGACCAGGGCTCGAACCCGTGTCCCCTGCATTAGCAGGCAGATTCTCAACCACTGTGCCACCAGGGAAGCCCCCAATTTTTTTTTTTTTTTTAAAGCCAACAAATAAAGAATTATTTATTGGGCTTCCCTGGTGGCACAGTGGTTGGGGGTCCGCCTCCCGATGCGGGGGGCGCAGGTTCATGCCCCGGTCCAGGAGGATCCCACATGCTGCGGATTGGCTGGGCCTGTTGGCCATGGCCGCTGAGCCTGCGCGTCCGTCCGGAGCCTGTGCTCCGCAATGGGAGAGGCCGCAGTGGTGGGAGGCCCGCGTACCGCAAGAAAACAAACAAAAAAAGAATTATTTATCAAGTATTTATTCAGGGTTTAATATGTGCCAGGTAAGTATTCGAAGTATCCTTAGAAGTAATAACTCGGTTAAATCCTCATAGCCTCCCTGGGAGGAAGGTGCGATTTTGTACTAATTTCACTGAAGAGAAACTGAAACACAACAGCACCTCTCCAGAGCCAGGATCTGAAGCACAGTGGTCTGGCTTCAGAGTCTGCGTGCTAACCCTAGTCCATAGAGTTCTCTCTCATGTGCTTCAAACGGAAAGGTGCTCTTACACAATGTAGCAACTTCGCAGAATTTCAAAACTTTTTACACCTCTATGAATTTCTCTGGCCTATAAAATTTTCTTTGGCCCATTTTCCATTTCTGTGTTAACTCTAAACAATTTCACATACTTGATGCTGGTGTGCTGATTATTAGAATAAGTGGACATAAGGTGAGGTGATTCGGCACAGTTTAAGGGCCTGTGCCCTTTGGCAGATTAACTTAGCCTCCCTGGGTCTCAGTGTCTTTATCTGTGAAATACAGAAAACGGACTCAGGGATCAGGATGGCTACAGTCCTCTCCAGCTATGACATTCCAGCACCTTGTATCCAAATCACTTACAACTGACCCTTGAACAATGCTGGGGTTAGGGGACGCCGACCTCCACGCAGTTGAAAATCAGTGTTTAATTTATAGTCACCCTTCTGTATCTGCAGTTCCTCTGTATCCTCGGATTCAATCAACCTGAGATTGGGTAGTACTATAGCATTTACTATTGAAAAACATCTGCGTGTAAGCGGACCTGTGCAGTTCACACCCGTGTCGTTCAAGGGCCAACTGTACGCGAGTTTCCTTCACAAGCAGATCCCCTTAAAACACCAAAGCAAAAGTGAAGAAAAAGGCTCTGGGGCATTCTGAAAGGAGTCTGTCCTCCTTAGGACTGAGAGAAGACCAACTTCTGCACAAAATCCAAGAGTCACCTATTTCGAAAACGTGTTCTTAATGATTTATTTCTATTTTATATTTTCAGTGAGTTATTTTTACGGCAAATAGGATTTTTATTAAGTCCCCAAATTTCTGAAATATGAACAAAGTACACTGATTTTTAGGGATTAGTGCTAACTCATGGTTTTAGTAATCATTTTTATAGTTCCTAGAATAAAACTCTATAACATTTGAGAAAAATTGTGGGTGGTGAGGATTCTTACCCAGAAGGGCGTGGCTATTTCACAGGGGGCAATGCCAATTCCAAAGAGTGAATGTACACAATATCTAAAATGCAGGGTCTGTCTAGATGACCTAAAGCTGCACCCAGAAAGAAAATTTTTTACATCTATGATGCAAAAGCCATAATAGATAAAAATAGGGCAGAATAAAGTAAAACCATAACTAAGATACTTGAGAATCTCAGTGGCGAAAACACTTTTAGTACCTTAGGCATGCCATCACTCTCCCCCATAAGGTGGTCTATCAGTTGACTGGTCAGCAGTTCATCTTTGGCCTGACCAACCTGTTTAGGAAGAGAAAGAAACAATATAAGTCCAGCATCTTAAACTTAGGAAGGGGTGGTCATGGTCGGCGGGGTGGCGGGGGGAGGACAAATAATCTACTGAGGAGATGAAATTTAAAAATTGTGTAAAAATACCTATAATCAAGTGCCTGAAACATGATGTAAGCTCAGGGTATGTCTTCATTCATTTGTAGAGTCTCCATTAATAAAAACCATCCTTACAAGCTATAGCTTTTCTAAGTTGCCGTATCAAAATACTGTGGTATTTTTTTTACACACAGAGAGAATGTACTTCTTGGATGTTTCAATAAAAACTTTCTTAAGTGACTGTGACATGGAGAGAATGCCATCTTGAGCACAGGAACTGGGCCTTATACAATATACCTCCAAGTGCCTCATCTCCAGCAGCTCCCTGAGAAAAGGCACCTGCATATGGCTACATGTAATTTAAAGTAGAAATAAAAGTATGGCCAGAGGGTCCCAGAAGAGGGCAGGCAGCTGGAAATGTGGGGTGGAGTTCTGGAGAGGACTTTGGCCTGGAAATCTGGATTTGAGAGTCATCTCCATAAAGCTCAGACTTAAATCACTGCCGTGTTGATCAGGAAAATTATTTATCAAATTGGAGGACGGAAATGTATTAGATTTAGATAGTAGGAATAGTTACTGACAAGATTAGGAGGCTTAAGAGTCTTGTGTCTATAAAAAAGAGGTGAGCCAAGAACCCAGCTGGAGCTCAGCCAAGGAGAAGGAACACTGAACAGTGCAGTCACATTAGCGATACAGTGAGAAAAGCTACCAGAAAAGAAAGGAAACTCATTAGGGACAGAGCAACATGTTGGCCTAGCTTGCCACCCCTCCGGGAAAGTGTAAGGAAAGGTTCGGAATTTCATTGTGCAGGAGAGGAAGGATGAGATCAGCTGACTTGAGCACAGAAGAGGTCGCCGTGAACCTGTGGGGGACAGAGGCTCTCAGGCTGCAGAATTTCTGCACGCTCCACTGACCGTGGTTGTCACCGGTGTAGGAAAGCTAAGCTTTGACCAATCTGTTGCCTCTGCTCTCGCCACTGCTCTAAGGAAGGAAGAGAAGGTAGAGCTCATCACCTCGATGGCTTTTGTGCGTGGCTTTGGGTGAAGAAGCCCGTACGGAGAAATGGTTAAAGCAAGGGCTTTGGGGTCAGCCTGCCTGAGGTCAAAAGATAACCTGTGTGATCCAGAGCAGGTCACTCTTGGGACCTCAAAGAGGATAAAAACAATACCTAACTCACAGAATTGTTGTAAGCGTTAAATAAGTTAATACACATAAAGAGCTTGGACTGGTGCCAAACAGGCAGTGTTGCCAGCTAAAGCAAACAAAAAATATAAGATGCCCAGTTAAGTTTGAATTTCAGGGACTTGAGCACACCCAAGACATTAGGATAGATGGAAAGGGGAGCCAGCAGGGAACAGATGTGGCCACTCAGAATTAAAGTAAAAAGAAGGGTGGAGACAGAATGCTGAGGACACTTCCACTGATGGGGAGAGGAGCCAGAGAAGGAGGCTGAGAAGGGACCATCTGAGGAGTACCTGGAGAGCAGAGAAGCAGTGTTCTAAGGGAGTAAGAAGTTCGAGAAAGATGCGCTGTAATAGCGTAAAATGCTGCCATAACATGGGGTAGGGTGCAGGCTGAGAAGGGACGTCCATATTTAGCAAGGATGAGATCAGTGGGGACCTTTTAGAGAAGGTTTACAGAGGGGTTGAAGGCAGAAGCTGACTGCAAGGTGAGCAGGCCCCCCACAAAGCTAACCGTCGGATGCTGTACAGACCCATCTTTCCCATCCCTATCGTGGGTTCTCTCAGGTGATGATTCCCAACTAGGGGTCTATTACTGCCCCCCTTCTCCAACACACACACCAAGAAGGTATTTCAGAACTCTGAGGTGTAGAGGATGGGGGTGGGGTGAGTGAAACATGAACATTTTAAAGATGTTCTCAAATGATTAAGGGCTATGCCTTCTGGTTGAGAATCAGCAGGTACCAGTGCACAGGCTGTGAGAAAATGCATGTTACAAGTAAAGGTGATTTATTTTTTTCAGGGGAGGTGTCTCAAGGTGGAAAGAAGATAAAGGGATAAAGGAATGGGAAGGAAACTAATATCCCCTGCACAGTAGTTTCAATAAATATTGAGTGTCCACAATGTGCTAAACACTCTATAAAGAGATGGGCCTTTGACCTTGAGGAACTACTAATCTGAAGGGGGTTAACTTTAGCAGTAAGTAAGGTTCAGAGTACTTACAGGATTCCAAGGAGGGTGAAATTTCATCCAGAGGACAGTTCAGGAAAACTTTACAGGGAGTGGCGTGTGAAGTGGGTCCTGCATGTTGGGTAGGAGGCAGGGGTGCAGGAGGGAGGGCGTCCTAGGTGTGGGTGACAGCAAGAGCGAAGGAGCAATATCAAGAAATTATTGTTGGGGGGCTTCCCTGGTGGCGCAGTGGTTGAGAGTCTGCCTGCCGATGCAGGGGACACGGGTTCGTGCCCCGGTCCGGGAGGATCCCGCGTGCCGTGGAGCGGCTGGGCCTGTGGGCTGTGGCCGCTGGGCCTGCGCGTCCGGAGCCTGTGCTCCGCAACGGGAGAGGCCACAAAAGTGAGAGACCCGCGTACGGCAAAAAAAGAAGAAGAAATTATTGTTGGAGAAACTGGAATCCCAATACATTGTTGCTGGGAATTTAAAGTGGTGTAGCTGCTTTGGGAAACAGTTTGGCAGTTACTCAAAATGTTAAACATAGACTTAACATGTGGCCTAGCAGTTCTGCTCCTAGTTATATACCCAAGAGAAATGAAAACACATGTCCACACAAAAACTTGTACACAAATGTTCACAGCAGCATTATTCATAATAGCCCCAAAGTGGAAACAACCCAAATGTGTATCAACTGATGAATGGATAAATGCAGCGTGTACACATGCAATTAAATATTATTAGGCTTTAAGAGGAATAAAGTACTGATACATGTTACAACAATGCATCTATCTGATGAAACGACTTGTATCCAGAATATATAATACAGTCCTACAAATCAGTAAGAATGAGATGATACAATTAAAAATTAGAAAAAAGATTTGAACAGAACTTATAAAAGAGGATATTTGAATGGCTAATAAACACATGAAAAAATGCTCACTTTCATTATTCTTTTGAAAAATGAACTAAAACCATACGAGATACCACTGCACATCTATCAGAATAGTTACAATGAAATAGACTAAGTGCTGGTGAAGATGGGAGGCAACTACATTCTTTTACATTGTTGGTAGAGTGAAACTGGTACAACTACTTTGAAAAAATGTTTGGCAGTACCTACTATTGCTGAAGATATATATGCTCTGTGACCTAATAATTCTATTCATGGATATATACCCAATAAAACTGAGGGCTTATTTATGTACACAAAAAGACATGAACAGCATTATGGCAACTTTATTCATAATATGCCCAAACTGAGACAACCTAAATGTCCATTAACAGAATAATGGGTAAAGAAATTGTGACAGTCATATGGTGGAATACTACACAGCAATGAATAAGGATGAACGATTGCTACACATGATAACACAGATGCTTTCGCTTACTTAATGCTGACTGAAAGAAATTGGACACAAAAGAGAACATGTGTATGATTTCATTTACATGAAATCCATAAACATGTAAAATCTTTAAGAATAGAAGTCAGAATTGTGGTTACCCCTGGTGGGGAACACTGATTGGGAGGCAGCAGTGGGCCTTCTGGGCCCAGCTTGATCTGGATGGGGGTTACACAGGTGTACACAGATTTTATTTGAAAAAACTAATTGAGTTGCATATTTAAGATTCGTGCATTTTACTGTATGCAAGTTACACCTAAAAGAAAATGCAAAGGTTCTTATCTTTTAGAGATAGATTTTGTATCCACAAACGAAATGATATGATGTCTGTGATTTGCTTTAAAATAATATAGGGAAAGAGGGTGGAGGTATGAATAAAATACGACTGGCCATGTGCGGACAGCTGTTGAAATCAGATGATGGGTATCTGGGGGGTTGTTACGCTGTTTGGTCTACTTTTGTAAATGTTTGGAAATTTCCTCAAAAAGTTAAAAAAATAATTAGCATTCATGAAAGTTTCATTCCAGAGTTAACTTACAGTTTCAATTGCCATTTCTATTGCTGCATTGTCTTCTGAGCTTGGACATTTCAGCAAGTGTTTAAGTGCCTGAAATGAGAATTGAATAGAAATTAAAAATTTTCAGACTGCTTTCACATTGGGAAGAACAAAGTTTTCACACAAACAAAGTAATCACAGTTTGTGAAGGTATCTTCATCTTAACCAGGAGCTTGCACAGTGCTGAGTCTTAAAATATATACTTAAAAGGCTGAGTGTAGTTTAAAAAGGGGAAGGATCCAGTTGACCCTTTGAAGAATCTAATTCTGATTTCAAATGAAATCAGAATGAAAAATGTGCCCTCTTTAGGTAGGAAGAGTTAATTATTTTCATTCA
Source organism: Phocoena phocoena (assembly GCF_963924675.1). NCBI lineage: Eukaryota > Metazoa > Chordata > Mammalia > Artiodactyla > Phocoenidae > Phocoena > Phocoena phocoena. Next base: position 75,363,507 of record NC_089223.1, read on the forward strand.
TTTATTCACTCAACAAATATTTACTGACAACTTGCTGCTCTGTATATGAGACTGTGCTAGATGCTATGGAAAATACCAGGCCGTCTCTTTGTATCATGTACAATCTAATTGGAGAGATCTATGTGATGTGATGAAAATATAATTATTATAATCAAATATTTTAAGCCATAGTTGTCTCACTCCTGAACGCCACACCACCACACCTATGAAGACGTTTAAAGTTATAAAAGTTTCAGAGACAAATGGGCAGTATTGCCAGTTCACTTTATAGGTGGTCTGAAGAAGAAAAGATGATTAGACATGAGGATGATCTTGAAGATAACACAGAGGAAAAGGACTTGAAGATGAACAGGTCTGTGGAAGGTGGGGAAGAGGGCAAAGAGGAACCCAGGTGGAGAACAGGGACGGGAGAAGGCTAGCGGAAGCATAGGATTCTTCAATGGAAAAAGCTAGATGCCAGATTGGGAAGTTCAGGCTGGTTGGTCAATTGTGGAAATTCTCTTGAGTGCCAGCTAAGGAGTTTAGACTCAGTAACTAAGAGGCCAGAACAGCAAACTGATGGCCTGAATTCATACACAGACATGTTTCTTTGGCCAGTGAGATGTTACAAATATCTGGGTCTATATTTTAATACTGACCCAGACTTGTGTTTCTTGTGAAAAAATCCTATGATCTGAGCTAGTAGGCCCAAACTCCTGAATGGCAACACTTTTCTGGAGGTGAGAAACAGCTGTTCCCTTCAGACAAAACGCGTCCCATCCAGCAGTCCCTACCCGGTCACTCAGTGAACGCACAGTCTGACCCTGCAGCTTCACTTGTTTACGTCCCTTGCTTGAACACCGTAACCCCTGCTTTAGGGGCTCTTTGTCAGTCGAAGTTAGTACCATTTGGGGAACAAAATGAAGGATGAGTTATAGACAGAGAAGCTAAAAACGAGGAAAATAGGAAACCATTGCCATAATCTAAAGTGAGGTGACCCAGGTTTGGATTATATGGATGGTAGTTAGAACGAAAAAGAGAGAGCTGTGAGAGAGGTTACGAAGGCAGAATGTGACTGGATGTGGGAGAGAGGGGAAGAGTTTAAGGCTGACTCTGAGATTTCAAATCTGGGTGTCTGGGAGCGTAATATATTTTAAGATATTACTTAAAATAATATCGTTATTTTAATGATTATCATTATTTTAATACCATTATTTATTTTATCTGATCATTCCTGCGAGTCCAAAGTATGTTTTCTTGGCAAATACTCACTCGTGAATACTGGCCACACAGCAAGAAGAATTTTCCAGCCTGAAAATGTCTTTTTTCTCCTTCGAAATATAAGGCAATGCTTTGATAGTCCTCATTAGTAGTGTCTTCAGAACCTACAACAGAAATTCATTGAGTAAAATATCTGAGCAAAACTTGTTTACCTCTTATTGCTAATCTAAAAATAGGATCTAAAAAGAGGTGATCTAAAAAGAGGTGATGAAAATCTTTTAACAGCAAATATTATTATCAGTGTCTTTTTCATCACAAAACACATTCACCATAATAACCCCACATATCAACTATGTTCCATCTTCTTTTCGCTCTAAATAACAATCAGGAGAGGAAGTTATGACGCTTTGTGAGAAGCTGGGTTACGGTTTGACATTACCCTTAGTGACTTTCATCTTTCTTTAAGAGTCTCAATCTTATTTCCTAAAACAAGGAACAATCCAGGATTTCCCTAGGGTTTCAGAACAATCAGGAGCAAAGTTAACCATAATGCAAATGTAATCCATCTCCTTTCTCCAGTGCCCAGTTTAAACAACAGTCTGTATATATTTGTCAGACAAGGGAGATGATACTCAAATGGACAACAGATGCTATTTAAAGATAATTACTGTTTTTCCTTTTTTAAAAAAAATATTTATTTAATTAATTAATTTTTATTTGGCTGCACTGGATCTTAGTTGTGGGATGCGGGCTCTAGCGCCTTGACCAGAGATCAAACCCAGGCCCCCTGCATTGCGTGCGTGGGGTCTTAACCACCAGGGAAGTCCCTTTTCTGTTTTTCTTTTACAGGCTTAAACATATTAAGCACAGAAGACCCCAAAGCTGCTGGAATTCCAATTCATTGTTTATGTTTACCCATGAGAGTTGGAGGCCCAGTAGGGCACCGAAGTATAAGAACAGGTCTGTGTCTCCAGACCAAGGCAGATATGGAGTTTATAAAAGAAGGGAGTAAAGAAAGGTGAAGAAAAGTGTGTTATGTTTTGGGAGTGGGAGGGCATATGTGTGTATATGTGTGTGTGCATGATTTAGGATAAGCCACATCCTTCTGAAATTAGAAAAACGTAAATGCTTTAGTGCAATGATGATTTGCAATTGTTAGGACAGAAATGTCATCTGTCATGTTAAACATTAATATTGGTAATGTTGCTTTTATCTGTATTTCCTTTTTTTCTTTAGCTCTTTATTTTCTCCAATTACCTGAATGACTTCCTAAGATATCAGAAGATGCTTTTACCTATTACTTCCCTTGAAGACTGAAACAAAAATTTTCTCATGAATCCCACCAACAATTCTTACAGTCATTTTGTGAATTGTAAAAAAACGAAATAACAGCACAAATATTATAATTCCACTTATAAAAGGTACCACGAGTAGTCAAAATCATAGCGACAGAAAGTAGAACAGTGGTTATGAGGCTGGGAGGTGAGGGGAATGGGAGCTCTTGTTTAATGGGTATATAGTCTTAGTTTAGGATGATGACAAAGTTTTGGAGATGGATGTGGTGATAGTTGCACAACAATGCGAATGTACTTAATGCAACCAAACTGTTCACTTAAAAATGGTTAAAATGGTAAATTTACATTATGTATATTTTACAATAAAAAAGGAAAAAAAGAAAAATCACACCACAAATAATGTTATATATACATGGCCCATGAAGTGAAAAATCTGAAAATTGTTTCAGTAATTTCTAAGAATAATTACAAGTGTGGGAAGAAAACGTATAAGCCAGTATTCTTAGAATATAAAATTTTCTTTTGTACTTTCAAAATCTTTAAAAACCACATCATATATTCTCTTTTTTTTGCGGTACGCAGGCCTCTCACTGTTGTGGCCTCTCCCGTTGCGGAGCACAGGCTCCGGACACGCAGGCTCAGTGGCCGTGGCTCACAGGCCTAGCTGCTCCGCGGCATGTGGGATCCTCCCGGACCGGGGCACAAACCCGTGTCCCCTGCATCGGCAGGCGGACTCTCAACCACTGCGCCACCAGGGAAGCCCCCATATATTCTTAATTTATAACTCAATTTAAAAAATTTATGAAAACATTTACTTTTTCAAAAATCGTTCTTCATTTCCTATTACCTTCATCTTGGAACCTTGCTTTACCAGGTTCCTTGAGCAGTAGCAGGATTTGGGAAATCTGGCCTCTCGCAGAAGTCACCCAAAACACCTTAATTTTTGAAAATGGTCTTATAATTCCGTCTCATCTTTAAGGTATAGTAGGGATCTTGAAATCTAACAAGTTACATATAGCTGGTGTGTGTGTCTGTGTATAAATGGTGTGTGTGCATGTCCTTGTGGATATACAAATCTGATCATTAGACCATAAGAGTCAAAGTGTTCCTTTGATAAAGTCTTTAAGAGAAATTAGGGGAAAAAACGGTATTTACCGATAATGTCCGCATAGATTTCCATTTTGTTGTGCTGCTGAGCCAGTGTGAAAGCTTCATTATTACATTTGGACATAACAAGAAACTGGATGGCAGACCCGTAGTCACCTAGCTGTAGAAAAAACCTGAAACAAAGTACTTTAATGAACTTGACTCATTTAAAAGAAGTTTGTCATTTACAAAATAAGATCTTTTTCAACCTGGAGAAACCATTTAAAAGTAAAAATGTATTCGGTAAACTGCAGTTCTATACCATATGTTTATATTTGGAAAACATACTCTCATACGTTGACCACAACAAACAGCCTTTGAATTTAAACACTTAGATATAATTTTTAAACCCCCCCCAAAACAGAATAAGTATTCCATTTGAATCGATTTTTTGATAAGAGGAAGCGGGGGCTCTCTTTTAAGGTTCGTTTTTGGAAGTCCAAAAATATTAATGCGTTATGTTACCGGGCTACCATCTTGGCTCCATCCAGGGACTGGGTTTCTCTGACAATACTGACAGCCTTTTCTGGATTGTTGAGGTGGTCCAGGTAGATGCGGATCACGCTGTTCCACTGTTTTGCGTTCTCATAAGCCACAACAGCTTCTTTGTATCTATAAGAGATACTTATTTCAGACAAACTTTCTTAACACTGTCACATTTGGGGAAAAAAATGTCAGTGAATGTTTGGGACACTTTTTTATTGATAGTGGTTGCTTATTTTTCTTGAACTTCTTCATTTTTTATCATAAAGAATACCAGGAACCATTTCACTAAAATATGTTCTTTTCAGAGGTTTGATAAACTAACAGTAAAATACCAATTTTACTGTTTTCTCATCTGAACCATATATATACAATTTTTACATTTTATTGTTTTTGTTAGAGTGGAAAGATTATAATAGTAATATAGGCTTATTTTAGAAAACAGAAAATAAGGAATTTTTCACAATTAGAGACATAGCTTAACAGTGATATATAAAATCATTGTGTGTTGACCTCTAGACAGAGCTCAAGACTTCTGTTCAGTCCCCATGAGCTCTCTAGCTCTTTCCATTTTAACAAGACACTATCTCTTTCTTAAGGTTACTTTTCTAAAAGTAGAAGGAAGTAACCTTTCAAAATCTCTTAATACATATTGCTAAATAACTTTCTAAAGACTTTAGAAATTTAGTCTCATCAGTCATATAAAACAAGTGCTTTTTGACAATATGGTTATTAGTTTAAAATAAATCTTTTCCCAGTAAGTTAAAATGATATACTGTTTGCTTTAATTTAATTACTGTTAGTGAGATAGAACTTTTTCACGTTTGCATAAAATATAATTTCATAACTGTATTTCTTCCTTGTCTTTAGCCCATTTCCTCCTAGTGCCTTTGAGTTTCTTGTATTAAAGTTCCAGGAAATATTTGTATATTTAGGATACCAACTATCCATTGCTATATTTTAATACTGTTTTGTGGCTTAAACAGTGCAGCCATAGGTATGAACTTCATGTTTCTTCCCTTTTCTTTTCCTCTGCATCTGTATGTTATCGTCCTTAATAAAATGACTATTGCCTAACTTCATTTTCATGCCATATTATATCAAAATTTCAACTTCTAATATTTAACCCTCAAGTAAAAATGAGATTTTAGTCCATATATGAATACATAAAGGACTGACTGAGGTATATAAAAGTGTGGGAAAAATTTAATAGTCTGGCACTTCAAGCCAGGTGAGGGGTAAAGATATTTTCTGTCTTTCTGTGCTCTGCCTTTCTTAGAGGGTTGCAAATATCAATAGTTAATTTATAAAACATTCTTTTAAATTTGTATAAAATTGAGAAATTGTACAAACCTTCCATCTGCTTCTTTAGCTTTGGCATACTGCAAGTGAATCTTTGGAGAAGAAACATGAGGCAGAAGTTCACCAACTTTTGCCCTAGAAAGGTAGGTTTAGGAGAATAATATCAGCACTACATTTGCTCTAAAAGTAGCTTCCTACAATCAGATATTCATTTTTAGGATTCAAAAAACAGTTATCATGATCTTTAAAAAATCTTGGCCTCCTACAGGTAAAAGATTTAATTGCTCTTTTTCCGGCCCTCAACCCCACTAGCCCACCCTCTGTGGGAAAAATGAAGGTTAGTTCATTAACTCTTTGGGGACAACAGGGCTTTTTTATTCTAGCAATTTGTCTATCAGGTATTTCCCCATATTAAACCAAGAAAATGTGCTGTTCTTTGAAAAAGGAACTATTAATGTAAACTCATCTAAAAAGAAAAAGAGGAGATGGAAGGAAGGCTATTACTATTAATGTAAACTCATCTAAAAAGAAAAAGAGGAGATGGAAGGAAGGCCCAGATAGAGGCAACAGTTGTACAGCTGGGAGGAGCAGCAAGAAAACCAGTGGGGAGATCGTCAACACACATTCATCTCCACACCTGCTCAGAACAAATTTTAGCAAATTCTTACCAGTTCTTACAGCGGATGTAAACAGATGCTGCTTTGTCATAGTAGAGACCTTTTTCATAGAGTTGAGCTGCTTCTGAAAATTGCTAAAATAATATGAGATTATCAAAATACTAAATTTATTATGTATGAGACCACATGAATATTTATCCACAGAAAAGTCTACCTTCATATTCTCCAATATGGCTCCACAGTCTCTTTTAAGGACCCTGCTGGGGTGCTTGAGGGCTAGGCTAACCCCTCGGCGGATGTCCCCCATTCTTATGGACATCTGGGCCACGCCAGCCAGACATACCTCATCATGTTCCTGAAATTAGAAGGCAAATAACTAATGAATCAGACCCTAACTTAAAATGATGTATTCTAGCCAAACAATTTAAATCTAAAATGAGCCCAAAGGTTATGGTTTACTTTCATTAATTTTTTCTGGCAAATCTCAAGATTTTGAAATAACATTGAGTCTTTTTTTAAAAATTATCTGTTGTAAAGTTATATTTTTTTCTTTAGAAGTCTAGATCTTTTGTGCTCAAGACCGAATTTTTACTGCCCCTCTGTCGTAATACCTTGCATTTCTTTGTATGTCTTCTTGGTATAAAATTTTACGTGAGAGGAAATATACTGGGCACATAAATGCTATGCATGAATAACATTAAGAGAGAAAATATTTATCAAACTGAAAATTTCTCTACTAGGCCTGATGAAACATAAAACCTTTATTTATTTATTTTGTGACAGAGGAACTGAATTTTATATTTTATTTAATTTTAAATAACTTAAATGGCCACATGTGACTAGTGGTGACTGTCTTTAATAACACAATTAAGGACGAACTTAAATAGATGCAGCCAAATAAAGAAAATGTCAAAACCCCAAGAGATAAATGAACAAAGGATATAATCAGGCAATTCATAAAAAAACATACAATTGGCCAATAAATAAATAAAACATGCTTGACTTCACTAATAATCAAACACACACAAAGTAAAATGAAATACCTTCTTTTTTTTGGCTGATCAAATTGGTAGAGATTGGTAATGTTGAGAATGTGAGGGAAACAGACACTTTCCTACACAACTAACAGCTGGATGAATTACTACAAGTTCTTTTGGAGAGCAATCTAGCAGTACAAAAAATTAAAAGCACACATTTTATGACCTAGAATCCCACCTGTAAGAATATATCCTGCAGAAATACCATTTTAAGTAGCTAAAGATATATATACTAGGTAGAATATTCACTGTGGTGTTTTTGATAGAAACAAAACCCCAAACAACTACAATATAATCAGTAAGGGAGTGGATGAAAAAAACATGGTACATCCAAACAACGAAATTTTAGAAGCTCTTACAAAATTAAAACATTCACAATGTATTCATTTGGAAAGACCATAAAGCAAAATGCTGCTTTTCACAGAATGGATTCTCAGTTGATCTTTGCTGAATGAATGGAAGTGAATGATTTCATTTTTAGTAAAAATCCCTATTAGATACATATCTGTATGCTTAGCAGAGATTCTGGATGGAAACATAAAATCATGAACAGTGGTTACCATTAAGGAGTGTGGATGGAGGAGAGAACGTTGGACTCTCACTTGGCAGGTTAACGTACTTTGGTGATTTTTCAAATTGACTATACTGAAATTGTATTACTTTTGTAATAAAATGCTAGATATAATATAGAAAAGAAAAAGATTTTCAATCTTGACATCACCTAACTTAAAAACATCCATTTTTATCACAAAATTTAGCTTCTGGAGCTAAAATTCTGGGATCATCTGGGATGGGAGAATGGACTGGAATGGTGGGGGTAAAGTACATGCTTACCAGGTTCATCACAAAAGATACAGCATAAGGAATGAAATGGCAGAACAAACTTTTATGGACTGGGAATTCACTTTCAAAGTGGTTACTGAAACTTTTTAAGAGTAAAAGGAACAGCTTTATGAAAATCAATAGCTAGCCTGTAACTGGGAAGAGAGAAAAATCATACTCCCAACCTTAATATGAAGCTAATAATTAGGGTGTATGGAAAACATAGCTTTTTCAGACTGAAAAAAATATTGTCAACTTCAGTTTTTAAGAGTTCAGTGTTTTAAAATGATTTAACCATATCCTTGCAAAGCTGTTAATAAACTGAAAAAAGGCTCACCTGCTATACAGGGAATAAATACAATGCAAATAAGATTATTTTTTAAAGGAAACTAACAACAAACCCAAAGATAATTATGCATATCTTATCTTTATTCAAGGTTTTACCTTATTATCACCTGTTATTCCTTTCTCATAATGAGCCAAAGCATTTACATAATCACCCCTGAAAAAAAAATGTGAATTTTAATACACATTTAAGTATCTTATTTACATATACAAGATTTAAAAGATCATCTGTCACTGAACTGCTTAAGCACATAAAAGGTGTGATATACAACATTTATACATGCATTCTTTCAAGTGCAGTCCATTATTTTGCTACTTTAAAAATAATTATTAAGCTAGATTTTGCTAAGACTGTAAGGTACTAACTTGGCAGTATGCTAGGCATTTTGGGGAAGTACATTAAATTTTATGGGTCACTTTTGCTTAATTATCTCCTTTAGGGCACTAAAGACAATCATGTGACCATAGAAAAGAATGTTTTTTCCAAACACCCAATATTTATAAGTACAATATGTATTAAGAGAATCTGGGTAGAAATGAAGGAAAGCACTGGGGATGACAGTATTAAGGGCCCTGGTTCTTATTCTGATTAGAAGTATTGTACATGAAATAAATAATGCCACTCCCTATTCCCATGACCAATGCTAACATGGATCTGCATATCTAGAAGTCATATTTATTACCTCAATTCATTTTTATTGCTTGGAACAGAATGGACCAGTGATTTACTTAAGATCAATTTGGAGATCCATTGTCCTCTGAGAAATCATCTCCTCCATAATAAATTAATCAGCTCTGAAAATGGCATTATTTGAGCTCTACCTTATCAGCTTAGACCAGTTATTCAACCTCTCTCATCCTCACTCAGTTTCCTCATCTGTTGGTTACAAGGAATTTTCTGGAAGAGAAGCCGATTGAGAACTTTGTTTTGGACAGCCCAGGGCTTCATGGTCAGCAGTGTTCCTAAGTGCGAATTTCTAATACTTGGACCAAATTACATCAACACAGCTAGAGATGTCTCCTGATAGTTCCTCCTTCAGGAGCCTGAGGTTTTCCTTGGGCAAACCCAGTTAGGAGATGCTAAATTGTGACTTTGGAACTCTCACTTTATTTTTATGGTATTTTAGTTCACTCACTTTATTATTATTTTATTTTGGAACTCTCATGTGGATCTAGCTCATTATTCTAGTGCCAGACTGGAGAGCTAAATCCCTCCCACAGGTGGCAGACTGGTCCTGCTTTGATCTAATCAATGGATGCAGAATAAAACAGACTGATGGAACGGAGCACAGGCCTAGGGCCTTAGCATCAAAATCAGCAGCTGGTGGCTACTAGGATATCGGATGATGATGAGATATACTTAGTTCATTACTATTATCACAAGGGAAAGTCTCCTGATTTTGGGGGCTGGGGTGTGTATCCAGATCAGGGTCCAGGGGTCAGCACAGAAACAGCAGTGAAAGTTTTGGGAATTGGTGGCTTCACGGTGAAGTGTTGAGCAGAAAGGGTTAAAAAATATCAATAACATCACAGGCTTTCAACTGGCTCAGCTCATCTGACTATAACGAGACAGTTTTTGAGGGTCTGCTACAAAAACTTTGATTCTCCTGAAAGAAGAGACAATGGAAGTTTTCTGGATGGTTCCAGGGCTTACTTTGGTGTTTGTGCTCTGACAGGAGATGGTGGGTCATCTCTCAATGTACTGACCCTTTTCTCTTTACTCTAAGACCCAGTCACTCTCAGGACAGACACGGAGGGCCTTGTCCATTGTGTTATGTACTAAGATTCCTATTTGACCTTTTCAACGTATAGATTAATTGTATAAGAGGCAGAAATGTGCCAAATTTAGATCAAGGTTGACTAGGAAGAAATAAAATCTCCAAAAGTTTTTATTTGCAAAATGGAAAATTTTAAATAAGGTATCTTGGTTAGAAATGAAAGAATACTTTTGATGGAATAATTTCTACAACTATTATCTGTCAAGATTCTCAATGAATCTAAAGTCTATAGAAAACAAAGTGGAACTATATAAAAATGTTGTTTTAAATGCTAGAACCATATTTTCTTTGTTCAAAAAACAGTATTTTTCCCATTTTATAGTTTTTGAAATTGGAATGTATCCTATAATAAATGTCAAAAGAAATTGTCCAGTTGTGATGTAACTGCCATTGCACATATACCTGTGAACTTATATTTGCAAATGAATTATTCATTTTTTGTCTCTGCAGGTATCTGCATTAGTGGCATTAACCATGGCTGAAGGTGAGTTTACAATTGGATCTTGAATGCCTCTAAACTTACACTTTTATGCAGCATTGAAATGTACAGTCTGTCAATTAAGACTACTGACAGTTAAGACCATCTAGCAATTAACAGCACTAGAAAATTCTAAATCTCTCAGAATGGATTATGGCATTTTCAAAGGTAGGAAAGATCTGTGAAGCCTATTCATCATGCATCATGAAGGATTATTATTCTAGCACTATATATCCACCTGTGAAAAGTTTCTGGCTTGATTTTCAACATTAACTGTTGAATTTTTATCTATGTGCAATTCAAGTTACAAAAGAAAAAGTACACAGTTAAGCAAATAGAAGTTGTAGAACAAAGCCTGGTATTTTTCACTGTGCCTTGAAATCACACTGCAAATCCTCAAAGTATTCAAAGAGGTCAAGGTCATGCACTTAGGTTAAGAAAAGCAGAGTCACCCCCAATGTTTATGTGTAACTGTTGTTGGCTGAATGCGATTCAAAATAATATTTAGACTCTAAATATAGAAAAGGCTTAGACCCGAACTTAGACTTTGATGCTGAAAATGCAAGTGGATAAATACATGGATAAGACATCATGGATAAGACATCATGGATAAGACATCAGTTAGAATAAAACACTTTTTGGATATATAATTAATATGGCTTTTTCCACCTAAGAAGCAATTATTAAATCAATGGATTTAATTATTAAATCAATGGCCTTATAATGAACAGCAGTTTAGAATTGAAGATATTCAATAATTAGATACTGACTGAAACATATAAAAACAAGTACTTACGTGAATTCAAGCTGAATAGCATATTCTTTTGATATAAACGGTATTTGGTCTGGGGCTAAACGCTTTGCCAGTTGTAGAGCACTGTCCCAGTGCTGTAAATCCCTTCTCATCTATTAGGAAGAGAGAGATATTAATTTCAAATAGCAAATTATTCTGCACAGTCACCATATAGTTTTTAATAAAAGTTATTACAGATACTTTTTGTTTAAAAAATGAAACTTGGTCTTTCCAAAGACAATAAATTACTATAGCATACATTCTCAATGCAGGTGACAGAGCCTCCAAAAGGGTGAAAATTGGTTCTTGGAGACCAAAAACATCTTGGCTATTACAATGGCTTGTGGCTCTCCAAAACTCAATCCTAAACAAAATCTTATTCTCTTTAGTATTTAATTTTTCTCCATAGGAAAAAATTAAATTGAATTAAAATTAATTCAATCAGCTAAATTAAAATTAATATTTCTTCTTAGAGGGGAGATAATAAAGAAAAAGTTGAGAAATACTTTACTATAGGAACTGATGTTATTTTCTGAGAAAATCTGAACCTATATCATGAGATGAATAGTATAGCAAACGTAAATAAAATGTGAACGTGTCTTTCTCTCTGGCTCCCAAGGTCTTTTAGCTGTGTCTGGTACACAACTCCACATATAAACTAACCATTAAAGATTAAACCATTAATTTTTTAGAGTTCATTCCTCACTTTATTCACTCTTTGTAAAGAATTAATAATGGCTAACATTTTGTAAGTGCTATTTTCTGCCAGGTACTGTTTTAGGACATTAGCCTATTTACTTTTCACAACTAGGCTTTTTTTAATGAGCTGCTTTTGTGCCCATTCTAGGGATCCAGAAACTGAGGCAAGAGGCTAGTTTTGCACACAAAGTCTCATTGTTAGTGTGTGGCAGGGCTGGGCAGTAGGGCTTTGTTTCCAACCTCTTTACTTAGCTAACCTATCAGTCTTCAAAGTGAGGTTAAAGGAACAACAGGGTGCAATCACCTCTTTCCACTGTGAAGCCATCACCTTAAATCCTTTACAAATCCAGCAGCACACAAGTGTCCACAGCTAATGCAGAAGAGCTGGGATGACATCGTTGCCCTCACTCAGTGTAGCCATGTTCCTACTTCAGTGCTTACCAATCCAAGTTCTGAAAATTTCCCAGGGTGTCCCCAATGAGCTCAAATAATGTTGTAAAATTATCTATTTTTTTCTTAAAACAAAAGTAATTTAGTTCACTTAAAATTTAAAAATGAAAATTTGCTATAGAACAATTTGAAAAGGGAAGTTCTGAAATCAACAGCAAATATGCTTCCCTCTATGTGGTTGTAGAAATGCTGGCTGGGGTGAAATAATGTGAGTGTCAGCAGCCACCATCTCTGTCTTTACAGCCCTTCAGGCACTGTTCCAAAAGATCTAATCTCATTATTAAATCTTTACAACACCCTGTGGGCTAGATATTGTTATCCCTCCTTTAAATGGGATCTAGGGCACAGAGAGATGAAATAACTTGTTCAAGGTTACACAGAGCTGGGATCTGAACCCAGCCACGTCCGACTCTAAAGTCCACGTTCTTAACCACTACTCTACACAGCCACAGCTCTCTATTTCCTTGCGTTGAACTAGGTCCTTCACTCCTTTCTGATCCTTCCCCTGCAACACTCACCTCTGGGAAACTGGTGATGATACACAAGCCTTAACCCCCTCTTCATACACAAGAGAATTTCACATAATAAATAAAAGACAAATGCGCCTCAATTTTCCCATTTGGAAAATAGAGAAAATAACAGTATTATCTCACAGGACTGTTGTGAAGGTTAAATGAATTAAAATATGTCAATGCTTAAAAAAGTGCCTGGCACATGTGAGCACTCAATAATACATGGTGGCTGTTCAGAGATAAACTCACGCACCTATGGTCACCTTATCTTTCATAAAGGAGGCAAGCATATACAATGGAGAAAAGACCGCCTCTTCAATAAGTGGTGCTGGGAAAACTGGACAGGTACATGTAAAAGAATGAAATTAGAACACTCCATAACACCATACACAAAAATAAACTCAAAATGGGTTAAAGACCTAAATGTAAGGCCAGACACTATAAAACTCTTAGAGGAAAACATAGGCAGAACACTCTGACATAAATCACAGCAAGATCCTTTTTGACCCACCTCCTAGAGAAATGGAAGTAAAAACAAAAATAAACAAATGGGGCCTAATGAAACTTAAAAGCTTTTGCACAGCAAAGGAAAACATAAACAAGACGAAAAGACAACCCTCAGAATGGGAGAAAATATTTGCAAATGAAGCAACTGACAAAGGATTAATTTCCAAAATTTACAAGCAGCTCAATATCAAAAACAGAAACAACCCAATCCAAAAATGGGCAGAAGACCTAAACTGACATTTCTCCAAAGAAGATATAGAGATTGCCAACAAACACATGAAAGGATGCTCAACATCACTAATCATTAGAGAAATGCAAATCAAAACCACAATGAGGTATCACCTCACACCAGTCAGAATGGCCATCATCAAAAAATCTACAAACAATAAATGCTGGAGAGGGTGTGGAGAAAAGGGAACCCGCTTGCACCGTTGGTGGGAATGTAAATTGATACAGCCACTATGGAGGTTCCTTAAAAGACTTAAAATAGAACTACCATATGACCCAGCAATCTCACTACGGGGCATATACCCTGAGAAAACCATAATTCAAAAAGAGTCATGCACCACAATGTTCATTGCAGCTCTATTTACAATAGCCAGGACATGGAAGCAACCTAAGTGTCCACCGACAGATGAATGGATAAAGAAGATGCGGCACATATATACAATGGAATATTACTCAGCTGTAAAAAGAAACGAAATTGAGTTATTTGTAGTGAGGTGGATGGACCTAGAGTCTGTCATACAGAGTGAAGTAAGTCAGAAAGAGAAAAACGAATACTGTATGCTAACACATATATATGAAATCTAAAAAAAAAAAAAAAAAAGGTTCTGAAGAACCTAGGGGCAGGACAGGAATAAAGATGCAGACTAGAGAATAGATTTGAGGACACGGGGAGAGGGAAAGGTAAGCTGGCATGAAGTGAGAGAGTGTAATGGACATATATACACTACCAAATGTAAAATATATAGCTAGTGGGAAGCAGCCGTATAGCACAGGGAGATCAGCTCCGTGCTTTGTGACCACTTAGAGGGGTGGGATAGGGAGGGTGGGAGGGAGACGCAAGAGGGAGGAGATATGGGGATATATGTATACGTATAGCTGATTTACTTTGTTATAAAGCAGAAACTAGCACACCATTGTAAAGCAATTATACTGCAATAAAGATGTTAAAAGAAACAAAAAAAAATACTCTTAACATAAACATCTTTGTCTATAAAATAAAGAAGAAAGAAAGAAAGAAATGGTGGCTGTTTTTATTTGTGTGCGTTTTTGTAAGTTACGGAATCTGTCCTCTCTGGACACAGTCTGACTTTAAATTATTTGGTAATGTTACAATACCATGCCTTTTATGGCTCCACAGAATGCAGAATGAAAATATTTCTAAAGTTAAAGAATACTCAGGAATTCTTAAAGCTGAAGTCTGAATTCTAGGAGGGGGAAGGCATGTGGTATCTGTTGCTGAGAGACTTTTAACTCTACAAAAGGTGAGAGCCTCTTTGCATGTTTTTCCCCTCATTTGCTGCCATACCTCCAGGGCAGCAATGGGACAGCTGGATGCCAGGTACAGGTCCTGAGCCAGGTTGAAATCATTAGTAAACATGGCAAGATGTCCTGCCAAAAGACTGTAGTCCTCTATTCCCTACAAATAAAAGCAGTTTTAATGAGAAGAAATACAAGGTTCTTTTTTTTTTTTTTTTTTGCGGTATATGGGCCTCTCACTGCTGTGGCCTCTCCTGTTGCGGAGAGGGGGGCTCACGGGTCCAGCCGCTCCACGGCATGTGGGATCTTCCCGGACCAGGGCACAAACCCTTGTCCCCTGCATCGGCAGGCAGACTCTCAACCACTGCGCCACCAGGGAAGCCCAATACGAGGGTTTTTTATTTAAGGACTGTACTTAGGAGGAAGAGGTAGTGGTCTATCAGTTAATTTGTTTATGAGTTAGGTAAGATTAACTGCAGAAATTTTAAATGTTTGACTAAACACCATTTAAATGCTAATCTGATAATACCCATAAGATGCTGTTTACCTTTATTTGTTCCAAGGACATCACCATGCCAACGTTTCCAATTGTTCGATAAACACGGATTGCAAACTCCACTTCCATGTGGTGTAGACAAGCTCTGGCCAACTCATTCCAGGCAGCATGACCATTCAGAATCTTGCACATTTCCCAAGCATCAGAAAACCTAGCAGTTGAGTACATAAGCTTAATCACGGAGCTCTATTTGCCCCTTATTAGGCAATTTTCAGATTGCATATAATTTAATGTTATGCCCTAGATAAATTTTGCAGGAACATTTCTTAATCTTTAGTCATTTTCAAGTTATGAAGAGCTATATAAACTTTTCTTCCAGTTTTATGCAGATGTTTTTTCTTGAATTTCTTGAATTAATCTGAATCTATTCTGTATAACCACCTTCCCTCATCAACAACTAATTCTGTTTATTTATTTTTGGTTTACTTCACACACAGATGAAAATTATTTTTGTTCTCACATAATTCTAATAAAATTAGTACTCTAGCCCTATAAACTGGGAACTTTAAAACAGAGGTCAGCAAACTATGGCCCACAGCTGCCTGTCTTGGAGAATAAAGTGTGAGTGGAACACAGACACTCACCCGCCCGCTCTTTACGGACTATCTTGGCTGCGCTTGCACTGCAACAGCTGACCTAAGTAGATGTGACAGACCCTATGGCCCTTAACGCCTGAAATACTTACCATCTGGAAAGCAGAAAAAGCCTGCTGACCTCTGGTATAAAACTTAACCATAAATACCAGTGAGATTTTTTGTGGAACCCCTACATTAATGAATATGTTACGCCTCCCCCTCTGTTCACTGATGCATTTTTCCATCCAACACACATTCACTGAGCACCGTTATGTGCCAGGAACCAAGACGTAAGGCTCAAATGCAGATCACTGTCCTGTAGGCAGTCATACTTGGGGAAGGTGGAAGAGCCAGGTAAGAAAACAGATGACTATGACACGGTATGACAAAGGTACCGGAGTGCCTACAATATGTGAACCTTTGTGCTAAGTGCTTTGTAGAAATTCTCTCGCTGGATCACCCTAACGACCCTATCCACTATGTATTATTATTATTTCTCCTTTAGAGCTGAGGAAAGTGAGGTTTAGAGGCCTTAAAAATCCAGCCCAGGTCACACAGTGGTAAGAGATAACATGTGCTAAACCACTCTGCACACTGGATCCTGGTTCTGAGGCAACACATCGGAAAGGCCCTGACCTAGACTGCCTGTGGTCGGGGCTTCTGGGAAGGCTTCCTGGAGGAGGAGAGCGCTCCACTGTATGGTGAAGAATGAAGAGTTACTATCTACAGAGACAGGGAGGGGCAGCCCAGGATGAGAAAGCAGCTCGTGCCAAGGCAAGAAATCATGAAAAATACTGAATCCAAGCAGTCAGTGCACGGAGAGGAGTGGAGGACTGGGGACGGACGAGGCTAGTATTAAATCATCACGAGCCTAGCACGTCATGCTGAGGTCCCTGAGAAGCAGGGGCTTCTTCCTAAAGGCAACAGGAAGTCACTGGAAGATCTTCACCAGGGAAACGACAGGATCAGATTCACATTTTCCAAAGTGTGTACAGAATAGGTTAGATTGTCATGAGGCTACCATAAGAGAGAGTAGTCAGGAAGTGGTTCCGCTACACATTACTCCACGTGAGGGCCTGAGTTAAGGTGGGGGAATAGCAGAGGACAAAAGGACCTGGTGTATGTGTGTGGGGTGTGTGTGTGTGTGTGTGTGTGAGGGTATGTGTGTGTGTGTGTGGTGTGTGTGTTGACTGTGTGTGTGTGTATGTGAGGGGTGTGTCGGTGTGTGAGGGTGTGTGTGAGGGTGTGTGTGTGAGGGTGTACAGTGAGGGTTGTGTGTGTGTGTGTGATGGGGTACGTGTAGGGTGTGTGTGGGTGTCTGTGTGAGGGTGTGTGAGGGGTGTGTGTGTGTGTGGGTGTGTGAGCTGTGAGGGTGTGAGCATGTGTGTGTGAGAGTGTGCGTGTGGGGGTGTGTCTGTGTGAGGGGTGTGTGTGTGTGAGGATGTGAGTGAGGGTGTCTGTGTATGTCTGAGAGGGTGTGTGTGTGTGAGGGTGTGTGTAAGGGGGTGCATGTAGGGGTGTGTGTGGGGTGTCTGTGTGTGTGTGAGGGTGTGTGTGTGTGAGAGGTGTGTGTGTCTGTGTGAGAGGGTGTGTGTGAGTGGGTGTGAGGATGTGTGTGTGAGGGTGTTTGTGTGTGAGAGGGAGGGTGTGTGTGTGAGGGTGTGTGTGTGTGCGTGTGTGGGTGTGGGTTGGGTGGTAGGGCATGTGTCCAATGTGATTAGGGCAGCGGGGGAGGCTGGGGAAGATGATGAGGCAAGTTTGAGGAACGCATGGAGTCCCAACTACCTATGACTGGGAGGCAGTGGTAAACAGAGGTTTAAGTCAAGGACGCACATTTTGAAGTCAGCCTCGTATAGATGGTACTGAAACCATCTTTGAGGAGATTCACTCTGGAAGAATAATTAGAGTGAGAAGAGAAGAAATGAGCTCAAGGGACCCTGAGGAAGAGCAACATTTAAGAGATGGTGAGAAGAATCAGAACCACAAAGAAATTCACAGTGGCCCTAAGAGGTGAGAGGAAAAAGCAGGAAAAGGAAATCTTAAGTAAGGTAAAATCAAACTTTGTTAGGATGAAATTAAGAGTGTTGAAATAATTACGTTTATTAGAATTTCACAATAACTGTGCTATTTGGGTGATAGGAAACCTTTTTGTTCTGAAGGGCTTTTCTTGGAATAAAGCACCGATAGTATTGTACAAAAGTACTTCCCTTAGAATTTATATACATTCTCATATCCATCATCTTATCTGAGCCTCACAATAATCCTGTGAAGTGAACGAGGTAAATACTATTCCCTCTAACTATTTTAATAGAAGTTGACCTTTCAAATCACAAAAGCAAATGAGAGGCCCCACGAGAAGTGTTTAAAACCATACCTCTTTAGCATTAAAGTCTGCGTCAGCATCTGCCTCAGATCATTAAGCCCCACATCTTTTAAACTGTGGAGGAAGCTGTGGGTGCTAAGGTAGATGTTGTTTATTTTTCCACTCTGTGTCTGGCAGGTCAACTCTCCGTTATATAACAGCAAAGGTTTATGACAGAAGGGAACTTTGGTGCCACCAGCCAAAATGACCTTGGATCCTATATTATAAAACAGACATCTTAATGCTGAAAGTTAATACTCAGCACACACATCAGAAAGGAATGTTTTAATTTCACTGCAATGGAAATGTATTTCTCAGTAAATGTACAAAAAAAGTGATTAAGTACCTTGTATAGTGTCCTTGTGAAAGACATAAGTGTACACCTTATCGTCATCGTAGGCAATAAACACACCTTTATCCATTGGCCAGTTTTCCCAAAGAACACCTTTAATGGTTGGTGAAAAATCTGGAATCTCATAGGTAGCATCATTAACCTACAAAATAAGGATTTACAGATTTGCCCCAGGTCTGTACTTAAACCATTATCATTTGCCTTGGTAGGAAGGAGCCCGTCTACAGCCTTAGCTGGCAAAGCTTACCAACCCACATTCAACTCAGCAACATCCCAAGATAAAGGAAGAAAAGTTTCTTTTCCCATTCCTAGAGGTCTGGCTTGAAAAAAACCTGTAGTTATATGGAAAATCAAGGATTTCACCTAAAATTTGGTGAATTTGCAGGAAAAACTACAAGTCTGGACACAAAACTTCAGGTTAAGAAAAAAAAGTTGAAGTTGCTCAAGATGATGGAAATTTAAACTATGAACACACTTGTGCTTAGAAAATTTTCAATAGTACTGGGTACAGAAATGCTCCAACTAGAGAAAAAACAAATTAATTTGTATATGATTTGAGATTTAAATAAATTACACTCGGTATGTTTTATTTCAAAAACTTCTCTACAGCGCAATTCCAACAAACATAAACTGTAGTTACAGTAATATAAGGTATTAAAAAAAAATCAGTCCCCATATTCCAATTCCACATATTCCTCAGGCAGATAGGCTTATATATATCCTCAATGTGAAGCTAAGAAACACCTGCCTCCTCTCTATCTTCCTCTCAAAATAAGAAATATAAAATTCCTATAGATAATAATAACTAATATTATACAGCCATACAATACAGTACGGCCACTATTTAATATCCACATGTGGCTCTTAAGCACTGAAATGTGTCTAGTCCAAATTGAGATGTGGGTAAGTGTAAACTACCCACCAGATCTCAAGGAGTTAGTATGAAAGAGTATAAAACATCTCATTAATAATTTTTATGTTGATTACATACTGAAATGATAATATTGGGTTAAATTAAAAATATTATTAAAATTAATTTCACCTGTTTCTTTTTACCTGTTTTAAAAAATGTGACTGGTAGAAAATTTTAAATTATGTATGTAGTTCAAATTACATTTCTATTGGATAGTGTTGCTTACCAAGAAGTGTACTTATATTTAATTATACTTATTGTACTTATATTTACTTAATTTACCTTATAAATTACTTTTTGTAAATTATACTTACTGAATTTAATATATAGAATTACTTTAAGATATGTAAGTATATATATAATTTAATAGATTATAATTTAATATATTGAATTCGAATCTCTTACTCTATAAGACAGATTCTATTATGCCCATTTTGCAGATGAAGAAACAGGCACACAGAAATCTGCCCAAAGTCACACAGCTAATATGCTGAAGAGTCAGGATTTGAACCAGGCAGTCTGGCTCCAGTCCATGCTTCTAGCCACTATGTCATACTGACTCTCAGTTTGTAAGGATGAGCACACCAGTGCTAGATGGTAGAAATGTTTTAAAGGGGGTAACCATTTGTTACTATGTGGCAGATGCTGTACTGAAAGCTTTATGTGCATTATCCCATTTAATTTTTATACAATCTACAAAGTAGGTACTGGAACCATTTTCATTTTATAGATGGGGAAACTGGGAATCCAATCAAAGTGAGAGCCCTGGAGGAAGCTGGTCTAGTCTCACACCACTGATACCATGTGCTGACCGTGTGACCTTGGACAAGTGACTTACCTTTTCTATGCCTTAATTTCTCCACCTGTAAAATGGTAAGATAGGAGTATTTATCTCTGGGGCTGCTTTAAGGATTAAAAGAAATCCCTGATATATGTACAGCATACTCAGCATGGAAATATTAGTTGTCATTATTACTAATCTCAAATCCAGGTTGGTCTGTCTGCCCATGCACTAAACTACTATACTCTACTGCCTCTGTTTATGAACTTCCTACAGTATATCACAAGTCATCCTTTATGGGTATATAGAGAGTGATGGGGTGCAAGGTTTTCATTAGGGCACGTGTAAGAAAAAAGCCATCTCTCCCAATTCTAATGTATGACAGGAGTCACTTCCTTGCCATCCACACAGTGAGGGAAAAGAGGTTGAATAAATGTACACATGAAGAGAAATTGCGAGTATACATGGGAATGTTAAAGAGGAATAGTTGTGGTTTGAATTATTATATATTTTCATATATGTACATCACAGAAGGAATGTTTTTCTCACTTTGAAGTTAGATGAAAAAGTAAGCTGCAATAGTAGCACACTATGACAGAGTGAGTGTTTAAAAAAAAAAAAAGCACAGCACTCTGGTCAAGAGTCCAAGGGCCT
The DNA here is from genome assembly GCF_963924675.1 of Phocoena phocoena. Lineage (NCBI taxonomy): Eukaryota > Metazoa > Chordata > Mammalia > Artiodactyla > Phocoenidae > Phocoena > Phocoena phocoena. Next base: position 75,384,649 of record NC_089223.1, read on the forward strand.
TAGCACAGCTTCCTCTTGTGTCTGAGGTGTGGGGAGGCTCTGCACCACAAGCTCTCCTTTCCCTTCCCTGCCAGGCTGGCCTTACTCCTAGGCAAGACTGGGTATTATTTAAAAGAGGGACTGCTCCTGTGGGTACCACATGCCCCTCGGATATCTTATCCAACAACCTAAAACTCTAACCTACCAATGAGACCCTAACTTGGAAAGAAGTTCACACCCAAGCCACCCCATGTTGGGCTAGGGAGGGGCTATGCCCTCGTGGAGTCATTCTTTTGTGCGATTTGTTTCACCAGGGTTTTTATTTTTAACTTAACTGAGTTTCAGGTTAGACTTGGAAAAGGGATTGGGGATGAGCAGCAACAGGTGACAAAATTCTGGAATGTGAGGGTTTTAAGTTGTGAAAAAAGAGGTAAAGAGGGCAGAGCTTTAACTAACCCCTGCTAAATAGCTACCCTATGCCTGATAATATGTTTGGAAAAATCAGCTCACTGAAACCTCATCCCAACCCTAGGAAGGAGGTCACACTAGCCTCTTTGACAGAAATTATCAAGGAAAGGAGAACTGTAAAAGGAGAAAGAAAAAAGCATCAACTTGTTCGTGACAGGTCTTACCCCTGGCCCTTCTCCGAGCCGTCAGACCCCACTTCTCACTCTCAGTCCTGTCCGATGCCCGCTGCACCCTGCTACCCTCTTGTGCACCCTGTCTAAACAGCAGACTCCACCTGGGGTGAACCCACATTGGAAGCAAGGCAGCTTAACTCCTTATACCCTGTTCCAGAAAGGAAATCTCTACAGATTGAATTTCCTTATTAAGTAGAGGGAACGCAAGGTCATCTTTTTATTTAGGTCATTTTTCCTCATTTGTTTTGTGATCGAGAAATGGTTCAATAAGAACTAGAATATTAGGAATTTGGCATAAATAATTCAGATACCCATGGAAACCTGTTACATTTGTCAAAGAAAGAAAAGAAAAAGAAAAAAAATGAAGGGAAGATAAAGAAAGGAAGGGAGGAGAGGAAGAGAGAGAAATGGAAGGAAGAAAGTCTTTGTATCTAGGAGAGTGTATTGTTGAGGGGAGAGCTGTCTTCATTGAATCATGTCTTCACTGTGGTGAAGCACAGACGCCTAGGGAAGAGTTATTAAGGGTGGGTCCAAGAGCAGCTGTAGGCTGTGTGAACTGTGACCAACAACATACAAATCATTAACTGGATATCAAAAATAAATGAAAAATTCAAGTATAGTAGATGATGTAAAAATACAACATCTCCTTTATCTAAATCTATTCTCAAAAAAGTTAAGGATGTTTAAAAATAAGAGTAACTAAGTCTAAAGATGGGTTCATCTGTTTTCAATCACTAATGCAAAAATACCTTTCCTTTATGTTCAGGATCTTTAAGGGAAGAGGGAAATCAACTGAGGTGGGCAAAAAGGACAGAGAACAGTCCCTGCCCTCTGAAGCTATTGCATTTCTAGAGAGAAAACTCATATACCTGAAGATACACTGGAATACTGTGCAGTAAATAAGGTTAAAAATGGTGCAGAATGTAACAACTATTCTTTCCACTAAAATATCTCTCTGAAGATTTTTAACACTGAAAAATGGCAAAATAATGGAAAAACTTTTCTTGATGTAAATAGTCATGAAAACGGATCACAAACATGGTATCACAAACATGATAACAAAGTACTATAATCCTTGGCAAGGTTTAAGAGAAAATGATCTTATATATGGAATATATCTTAAAAACACTTTTTTCTTCATATGTTGCATTTTTTAAAGACAAGCATTTGAAAACTTTTCTTGACTTACTGGACAGTAGACATATCCATCACTTTTTTCATCAATGAAAACTAATCTGGTCCCATTGGGGTCAGGAAAAATCTTTTTCACACTAACAGGATGTCGATAATCATTAACAAATTGCCAATCTTCAATGTAGAAATACTGAATGACACCAGTCTAAAAAGATACAGTCATAGAAATAAAAGGTTGTCAAGAAGATACAGACTTTCAGCATTTATGTTAAACATATTTCCTAACTTAAAGAAAAAAAATGTCGTATTTTTGATCAAGGAAGAATCTAAGAATAATATTTACTATATGAGCAAAGTACAGACCCAAGAAAATAGAATGAAAATGCACATGTGATTAAACAGTCTATTAATTCTAACATTCTTAGTGATATTAAAGCTTAATTGATTTTTCAGATTTTTCACTTGCAAGAAATACCCTTATTGTTTAAGAGTGACTTTCAAGTCATGTTACTTTAAGTATTTTTGCTGTTAATTAATAGATAAATTAGAAAATTAAGTTTAAAATAAAAAATAAACCAAAACCCACCAGATACAATCAATTGTAGTTCTATATGTTAGCAAAGAACATGCAGACATCAAAATTTAAAAATATATCATTTACAATCACTCAAAAAAATTAAATACTTAGGTGTAAATTCAACAAAGCATGCATAGGATTTGTGCGCTGAAAACTAAAAAACACTAATGAAAGAATTAAAGAACATCTGAATAAATGGAGAGGTGTACTGTATTCATGGATTGGTGTCATAGTAAACATGTTACTTCTCCTGAACTTATATACAAGTTTAATATAATTCCAACAAAAATCTCAACAAGATTTTTTTGTAGACACAGACAAGATTATTCTAAAATTTATATGGACCGGCAAAGGAACTACAATAGCTAAAACAGTTTTGAAAAAATATAGTGGGAAAATTAGTCTATTAAATTTCAAGACTTTTTTTTATAGCTACAGCCATCAAGATTCTGTAGTATTGGTGGAGGGATAGACACATAGATCATTGGAATACACCAGAAAAGCCAGATTACTTGTTACCAGGGATTAAGGATGAGGTGGGGGCAGAAGGAAAGGGGATGTGGAGATAAAACAGCAACATGAAGGATCCTTGTAGTGACAGAATTGTTCTGTATCTTGACTATTAATGTCAATACCCTGGTTGTGATATGCAATGTAATATTACCATTGGGGGAAACTAGGAAAAGGGTTTATTAGGATCTCTCTGTATTGTTTCTTACAACTTCATGTGACTCTATGATGATCTCAAAATAAAAAGTTTAATTGAAATAAAAACACATGATAATATCTTAGATTTCTATTCAGGCCAAGATGGAATAACAAACATGATTTAACTTTCCCACCCAAAATGACCAAAAATAACAGACAAAATGCATGAAAAAACAGTTTTTAAGATATTGGAATAAGGCAACAAAGGACAACGATCTCTGAGAGATGGGAAACAAACAAGGTAAGTCCTGTGAATGCTCCAGCTTTCGCCTTGAGAGAGTTTTCAAGCCACGGCAAAGGGAGGGAAAATGCAGGTGGAGCACGATTCCCTGAGGTGAGGAGATAGAGCTGAGAGTCCAGTGGGGGCAGGGAAGGAGGCGGCTAGACTTTGTAGGGTATAGTACCAGAGAGGAGAAAGCTGCACTGAGAGAGAACCTTGGAGATCTTCAGAGGGTCTACCTTGAGTCTTCAGCAGAGAACTAATCACTGCATAAATATGAGAAAACTGCTGAAGCCAGGAAAAAGAACCATCCAAAAGGATGAGCATGAACAGTGACTGGCACTCACACATGTTCCCAATAGCCAGATTGGAAAACATAATTCATGGGATATTGGGTAGAGTATTCAGGAAGATCTCGCCTCAAAAGTGGGAAGTAATCAGCTGTAGACTAAGCAGTGTTTCACATCTACCTAACAAATCACAAAATCAGACTCAAAAGGGTCAAACTGTTTCCAAGCAAATTAACTGCATCCCAGAACAGAGCTGAAGAGTATTTTTAGGAATACAAAAACATCCAGCACCCCAAAAGGTAAAAGTACCATGAGTGCAAAGAAGTAGGAAAACATAACCCATATTAAGGAGAATAACTGATCAATCAAAACTGACCCGGATATTAGAATTAGCAGACAATGTAACTACAACAGTTAATATCACTGCATGGCATATGTTTAAAAAGGTAACCAGAGACATGGAAGATACAAAAACAGACTCTAATATATCTTCTGCAGGTGAGCTACCATGTCTGAAATGAAAAATACGATGGATGAAACTACTGGCAGATTAAACATGACAGAAAAAAAGGCTAGTGACCTTGAAATACAGCAGTAGAAATTATCCAAAATGAAACTGAGAAAAAAAGAATAAAAAAATTTAAAGAGCATCAACTGTGGGATAATTTAAAGTGGTTTAATATATGTATAATTGGAGTTTCTGAAATTGGAATGCAAACAGAGGGAGAAAAAAATATTTGAAGAAATAATGGTTGAAAATATTCCAAATTTTATTAAAACTATAAACCCTTGGATTCAACAACCTCAAGCACAAGAAATATGAAGAAACTTACATCAAGACAGATCACAATCAACTTGCTCAAAACCAGTGATAAAGTATTAAAAGAAGCCAGAGGAAAAAGACAGCTTACACACAGAGGAACAAAGATAAAGATGACCAATTTCTCATTAGAAATAATGCAGGCCAGAAGACAGAGGAGCAACATCTTTAAAGTACTGAAAGAAAAAACTGTCAACCTACAATTCTATATCTAGCAAAAATATTTTTCAAAAATGCAGGTGAAATAAAGATGTTTTCAGACACGAAAGCAAAAGAATTCATCACCAGCAGACCAGCACTACAAACAGTGATAAAGGAAGTCCTTTAGTGGAAGGAAAATGATACCAGCTGGAACTATGGATCCACATAATAGAATGAAGGGCACCAAAAATGGTAACTATATGGAGAAATATATAAGATATTTTTAATTATGTAAATCTCTTAATTGATTGTTTAAACAAAACTAATATCAGTGTATTATGGGGTTTATGACACCTGCAAAAGTAAAATGTATGACAGCAACAGCAGAGGTAGGAGGGGACACATACTATTCTAATAAATGAACTTATACTATTCTCTATACCTTACGAGGTATAATGTCACTTGAAGGTAGCCTGTGATAAATTAAGGATGTATACTACAAAACCTAAAACAACCACTAAAATAAGAGTTGTAGCTAATAAGGTCAATGAATGAGATAAAATTGAATAGTAAAAAATACACAATCCAAAAGAAGGCAAAAGAAGAGGAAAAAGGCAACAAAGAAGAGATGGGACAAATAGAAAACAAATAGCAAGATGGTAGATCGAACCTAAACACAGAGATAATCTCATTAAATTCAAAAGTCTAAACAACATAGTTGGACTTCCCTGGTGGCGCAGTGGTTAAGGATCCACCTGCCAATGCAGGGGACATGGGTTCAAGCCCTGGTCCAGGAAGATCCCACATGCCGTGGTGCAACTAAGCCCGTGTGCCACAACTACTGAGCCTGAGTTCTAGGGCCCGCGAGGCACAACTACTGAGCCCATGTGCAACAAATACTGAAGCCTGCACGCATAGAGCCCATGTTCTGCAAAAAGAGAAGCCACTACAATGAGGAGCCTGCACACTGCAACGAAGAATAGCCCCCCACTCGCCACAGCTAGAGCAAGCCTGCGTGCAGCAACGAAGACCCAACACAACCAAAAATAAATAAATTAATTTAAAATAAAAAAATAAACACTGTAATTAAAAGGCAGAGTTTGTCAAATTGTGAGAATTAATATGGTGCCTACAAGAAAAATATTTTACATATAAAGACACAAATGGTTAAAAATAAAAGAATGGAAAAATATATACCAGGGTAACATTCTAAAAAATTAGAATGGCTATATTAATATCAGGCAAAATCAATTCCAGAGCAAAGACTATTGCCAGGGATAAAAAGGGTCATTTCAAAATGATAAAGGGGCTAATTTATGAAGAGAACATAACCATCCTAAATGGTTATGTACCTAATAACAGAGCTTCAATACACATAAATTAAAAAAAATTGACAGAACTGCAAAGAGAAATAGACAAATCCACAATTGTAATCTGAGTTTTCAATACCATTTTCTCAATAACTGACAGAACAAGTACATATAAAGTTGCAGAAGTCTTGAACATCATCAACCACCTTGATCTGACATTCTAGAACAGCATATCCTTTCCAAATACACAAGAACATTTACCAAGATAGATCACACTCTGTACCATAAATTAAGTCCCACAAATTTAAAAGGATTCAAGTCATACAAAGTATGTTCACTGACCATAACAGAACTAAATCAGAAATCAATAACAGAAAGATCTCTGTAAAATCTCAATTGTTAGAAAAATAAACACCAGACTTCTAAATAACCCATGAATCAGAGAAGAAATTAAAAGAGAAATTGTAAAACATTTTGAACTGAATAAAAATAAAACACAACATATCAGAATTTGCGGGATGTTGCTAAGATAGTACTTAGGGGAAAATGTCTAGCACTAAGGGAGTATATTAGAAAAGAATTGTCTCAACTCAATGAACTCAGCTTCCATCTTAAGAAACTAGAAAAAGAACAAATTAAAGCCAAAATAAGCAGGAGAAAGGAAATAAAGATCAGAGCAGAAATCAATGAAACAGAAAACAGAAAACAACAGAGAAAAATCAATGAAACAAAACAGTTGTATTCTCCTAAAAGATTGATAAAACAAAACTGATAAACCTCCAGGCACACCAATCAGGAAAAATGACACAAATTACCCAAATCAGGAAAGAAACAGGTGATATTACTACAGATTCTACAAATATTTAAAAGGATAATAAGGAATATTATGAATAATTTTATGCCTATACATTTGATAATTTAGATAAATGGACAAATTCCTTGTAAAACACAAACTACCAAAGCTCACTCATGGAAAAAACAGATAACCCAAATATTCTGATATTGATTATAGGAATTAAATTTATAGTTTAAAACCTTCCCATAAAAAAACTCCAGGCCTAGAAGGCTTCGTAGGAAAACAGCTCCACCATGGCACCTGGCTACTTTGCAATGCCACAGAGTCAAGGTTCAACTGTAGTCTGACCCATGTCTTGGCAGAACCCTCTGTTATCTTACAAGGAACATGGTGAGATGGGCATTCTTGTGAAAATCTGTCACTGAGTCATTTCTCATCCACCTCTCTGTCTTGTGGGAGACTTCCATGAGGAATTTCTCAGCTGCTTCCCTGGTTCCAATGATGTCCAATTCATCTTGGATGGTCCAATTCATCTTCCTTAGTGTATAGCTGCAGAGTATAAACTGCTTAGTTGTAGCAGAGTTGAGTCCTCCACCACAGATTACATAGAAGAGCATCTGACCCCTTCGGTTTGGTATTATCCTGTGGCACTAAGGATGTGGGGAGCTCTAATAACATGATCTTGCCTTTGCTGTATACATCTATTTGGGACTGCTTCCTCCTTACCAGCTGAATCTATGGAAGTGCAGCAAGCCAACCTAGCAGGTACTACTCAACTGCTGCTAGGAATTGCTTGATCACCCAGTAGGCTTCACTGGCACATTCTTTCAAACATTTAAGCAAAAAACAAACAAAAAACAAAACAAAACACTAATTCTAATCAACCCTTCCAGAAAATTGAAGATGACTAACTCATTCTATGATCATTACCCTGATACTAAAATCAGACAAAGGCATCATAGGAAAAGAAAACAGCAGACCAATGTCCCTCATGTACGTAGATATAAAGATCTGAAATAAAACTTTAGTAAATGAATTCAACAATGTATAAAAAGAAGAATACATCATGATCAAGCGGGGGTTATCCCAGGAATGCTGGGTTGGCTTAACACTAGAAAATTAATTAATATAATCCACAAATTATAAACAAACTAAAAAAGAAAACCCATGTGATCATTTCGATAGATGGAGAAAAAGCATTTGATAAAATCCAACATCCACAGAAATTCTTAGTAAACTAGAAATAGAAGAAAACTTCTTCAACTTGATAACAGGAATCTGTAAAAGACCTACAGCTAACATCATACTTAATGGTCAAGAACAAGACAAAGACATCCACTCTCATTGCTTCTATCCAACAATATATTGGAATAGAAGGCAGACTGAAAAGGAAGAAGTAAAACTATCTTTATTAGCAGATGACATGATCATCTATATAGAAAATCCAATGGAATCTACCCAAAAAAACGCTACTAGAACTAGTGAGTTTAGCTAGGTTTCAGGATACAAGATGAATATACAAAAGTCAGTTGCATGTCTATATGCTAGAAATGAATAATCAGAAATCGAAATAAAAAGGCAATACCATGTATAGGAGTACCCAAAATACGAAATACTTAGGTATAAATCTGAAACAAGATGTGAAAGACCTGTACACAGAAAACTCCAAAACATTGCTAAGAGAAATTAAAGAAAATCTAAATAAATGAAGATATATATCTTGTTCCTTGGTGGGAAGACTCAATATTGTTATGATGGCAGTTGATCTGTAAGTTCAACAATGATCCCAATAAAAATCCCAGCAGGTTTTTTGTAAAACTGGACAAACTTATTGTAAAATTTAACTGGGAATACAAAAAACTGAGAATAGCCAAAACAACTTTGAAAGGGAAACACAAAAGTTAGAGGGCTAACGCTACCTGATTTCAAGACTTATTATAAAGCTACAGCAATCAAAAACATGGTGATACTGATGTAAAGACAGATAAACAGATCAAGAGAATGAACAGAGAGTCCAGAAAAAGATCTGTGCATTTATGGACAATTGATTTTTGACAAAAGTACAAAATCGACTCAACAGAATAATAGTGTTTTCAACAAATGTTGCTGGAACAACCGAATAGCTATATGAAAAAGCCCACAATACTTTGATCCATATCTCACAGCATAAACAAAATTTAACTCAAAATGGATCACAGACCTCAATGTAAAACATAAAAGTTGAAAGCTTCTAGAAGAAAACATAAGAGAAAAACTTTGTGACCTTGGGTTAGGCAAAAATTTCTTCGATATGACACCCAAAGCACAACCTATAAAAAAATTAATTGATAAACTGGACCTGGTCAAAATTTTTTAAATTCTCCTCTTTGAAAGACACTGTTAAGAGACTGAAAAGACAACTCACACACTGGGTGGAAAATACTTGCGAAGCACATATCTGATAAAGGACTTGAATCCAAAATGTGTGAAGAACCGTCAAAGCTCAATAAGAAAACAAACAATCCAATTAAGAAATGGTCAAGGGCTTCCCTGGTGGCGCAGTGGTTAAGAATTCGCCTGCCAATGCAGGGCACACAGGTTCAAGCCCTGGTCTGAGAAGATCCCACATGCCACGGAGCAACTAAGCCCGTGTGCCACAACTACTGAGCCTGTGCTCTAGAGACCGCAAACCACAACTACTGAGCCCATGTGCAACAACTACTGAAGCCTGCGTGCCTAGAGCCTGTGCTCTGCAATGAGAAGCCCATGCACCACAACGAAGAGTAGCCCCTGCTCGCTGCAACTAGAGAAAGCCCACGCACAGCAACAAAGACCCAATGCAGCCAAAAATAAATAAATAAATTAAAAAAAAAAAAGAAATGGTCAAAAAACTTGGACACTTCACCAAAGATACACAGCTAGCAAATAAGCATAGGAAAAGATGTTCTACATCATTAGTCCGGTAATGAAATGCAAATTAAAATCATAATGAGGTATCGCTACACACTTACTAGAGTGGCTAAAATGTAAAAGACCGATCATATCAAGTGTTAGTGAGGATGTAGAGGAATTGGAGCACTCATACACTGTTGATGGGAATGTAAACTGGTACAACCAATTAATTTAGAAAAGAGTGTCAGTTTCTTAAAAGGTTAAACATACACTTGCTATATGACATATCATTCTACTTCTAGGCATTTATCCAAGAGAAAAGAAAGTATATGTCTTTACAAAGACTTGAACACAAATTTGTTTATAGCAGCTTTATTTGTAAATATTCCAAACTGGAAGTAACACCCATGTCCATCCATAGGTTCATGGATAAGCAAATTATGATATATGCATACTGTGGAATACTACCCAGCAAGAAAAAGGAATGAACTATTGACACACACACCAACATGGATGAATCTCAAAATAACTATACTGAGCCAGACAAAAGGAGTGCCTACTATGATTCCATTTATATACAACTCTAGAAAAGACAAACTCATTTATAGTGACAGAAAGCACTGAGTGGGGAGGGATGGGAAGACGGAATCATAAAGTGTCATTAGAAAACTTTTGGGGGTGATGAATATGTTCACTATTTTGATTAAGTTGATGGTGTTTTCACAGGATATACATATGTCAAAACTTATCAAATTATAGACTTTCAATAGTGTGGTTTATTGTATAACAATTATACTTCAATAAAGCTGCTAAAAAACCCTGATATTTTCAGAATCACTCAAGAATGAGATATTTTATAGGAAAAAAAGAGTTTGTAACTGTGTGTGGTGATGGATGGTAAGTAGAGGGTTACCATTTTGCAATATGTACAAAGACTGAATCATTATGCTGCACACCTGAAACTAATAGAATGTTATATGTCAATTATACCTCAATAAAAAAAAGAAACTGAGATAGAGATAAATGCTACCTTATTGGCAGATTACTACACTTTGAGTTCTTACTTCACAATGCTGTGTGGCACAGTGGGAAGAGTAGATTTTCCATCAGAAAATCTTGCTTGTTAAGTCCACCTCTACTACAAACTTACTAACTTCTCAATCTTCAGTATCCTTATCTCTAAAACTTTTCTGCTTATATATTTATGACTATATTTACTACTTATTTACCACTTTACCTGATACATGAAACCTACCCTACTTGTGTATATAGCTCAAAGACTCATTATTTTAGGTCAAACTTAAATTTAAAAAGTCTCTCTTCTGGCAATAAGCATGTTTTAAAATATGCTCGGTTTATAAAACAGTATGAGAAAATGGAACCTTTGAAACAGTGAATAATTGTTTTCTAATGTGGAAAACAATGCTTTTTTTTTTTTAGACCAACTTTACTGAATTCTTCTAGAGGCTAAGCAAGGTAAGAGGTATGATATGCTTTGAAAAACTCTGAAAACTTTTTACTAATATAAGATGCTACTACTAAACTATGTTTTATGTATATGTGGCTAATGTAATATTTAGCAGTACAGGGTATTGGTGGTTCAAAAGACAAAAAATTGAAGTGGGATTCTCAATATTCAATTAATTTTAATTAAATGCCCACTAAATGTAGGCACTGGAGAGCTAAAGTTGAATGACGTGTTTTACATTTGTCATCAAATTAAATCCTTAAAGCATCTAGATAAGGAAAATGAGGCTGGGAGGTGTCAAGCAGGAAGTAGCAAGTAAGAGAGCTAGTATCTGAGCCCAGATTGTCCAGACTCCAAAGCCGTTGTGCCATCAAAATTGCTTATAGTTACAAAAGCACTTGACACTGGCAAATCACACCACCTATGTGCTCTACGTAAGTATATAATGTTTGTAATTGCACATAAGATATCTATATAATAGATGTATATAAACACATATATAATAAACAAATTACAAGGTAAAAATGAGAAATTCCCCCATGTCCTATATTAAGGAAGACAATACGTACATCTGTGCCATAGATGAGGAAATCACCAGTTAAGGCATGACATAAAATACGGCACTTATCATCCACTGCTGGGAAAAGTCGAGTCTCACGTTCTTCTTGAGTATCCAACATTTCACTTTCTATCTAAAACATAAAGAATAATAGTGGATCATAGACTTATCTGAATAAACCTGGTTTGCAACATCTAAGGGGTAGGGGAGAGTCTTTTTCTTAAGATCAGCTAAACATTCAGACTCACCAAACTATCACAGACCAGTTTACTCAAAAAGATATCAGGAAGGAACCCAGCTTGCCAGCAGGACGCATTAAACAACCCTTTTAATGGGAATAGTCTCCGCAGCAGGCTCTGCAATTGTCTAGTAGCTAGTATCTTTGGCTTCCCAGAAGCAAAGAGCCAAGAAACAGATGTGGGAGATGCCCTGGTTGAGAAGTCCCATATTTCAGGGGCCAATATCTCTTGAGCAACTCAACAGGCACAGTTTCAAGATCCCCACAAGTGACATGCCCAAATACATGGGTCAGTGCATTCCAGGAAGCCAGACGTATGGCATTCCCATCAGTTTTTACAATTTACTTATAGTTCCTCCTAGATGCAGTCTACACAGTCATTTTTACCATAAGCAATGTTGTGAGTAGCACAGCTGGAACTCTGTCAGGTTTCATGGGAACAGAGCTTGGGAGTCAACTGAACAGCTCGTGCAGAAGGGTAAGGAGTTCTGTTAATCCTTTATCCATATCTGGCTTTCTAGCTAGTCTGTCATATGGTTGCTTCTTTTTTTTTTAATTTTTTAAAAATAAATCTTTATTTTAGAATGCTTTTAGATTTTCAGAAAAGGTGTGAAGATAGTAGAGTTCTCATATACCCCACACCTGGTTTCCCCTATCATTGATACGTTACATGAGTATGGTACGTTTATTACAAATAATAACGAATATCGATACATCATTTACAACATAACTCCATACATTATTCAGATTTCCTAGTTTTTACCCTAATGCTGTTTTTTGTTTTTTTTAACATCTTTATTGGAGTATCACTGCTTTACAATGGTGTGTTAGTTTCTGCTGTATAACAAAGTGAATCAGCTGCACATATACATTTATCCCCATATCCCCTCCCTCTTGTGCTCCCTCCAATCCTCCCTATCCCACCCCTCTAGGCAGTCACAAAGCATATGGTCGCTTCTTGACCAAAGTTCTTGATAATAAAACATTAGGCTGTTCATCACTTACCTGAGCAGGCCTCAGGACATCAAAATTATACTTACCAAATGTAACTGGACTTTGCCTTCAAAAAGTGCAGCTGCATAGTCAGAATGAAGGCAAACGCTGGCTACTGTCCCCAGATATTCCACATCTTTCAATTTTTTAACAGCTGCAGCAATTAAAACAAAACCAAACACATTAAAATATAAATAAAATGATCTAATTAATGATTTGCAAATAAGTTTTAAACGTGTGCCTTTGCAAGAATATTCCGAACCTAAAATTTTTATTTTAGCCATTCTAAAGAAAATCTTAGTTGCCATATAAATTTGCCGTCAGGAATTTCATAGTGGTTCACATGAAACAAAGTAATGTAAAATAAAATCACATGCAAAACAACCAAAAATTAAACCTTAGTGACAATAAGCTTAATAGAACATCTAAGGATAATTCTCAGGTTGGCTCTGTTCCTGAGGGATATCTGACCTCCAGTGGGGAAAGGGGTGGAGAGGAGGAAGGAGGGGAAGAAAAAGCAAGGCTCCCTTCAGATGCTAATGGTCATTTTTCAAAGAATAAAGCGGGAGAGGGAATCAACATTTACTAAGTACCCACCAGACCAAGAAGTGCCTAAGAAAGACCATGTGCAAAAGCAGATCACACATTTTATTTCATTTAATTTTCCTCATAAGTAGAAGAACCCTCATTTTCCAGATAAGTAAACCAAGGCTCAGAGGGGTAAAGAATTTGTCTACAGGCACCCAGCTAAAAGGGGCAGAGGGAATTTGAACCCAGGGCCCAATTCTAAAGATCACACTCTGCCCTGCTATACCATGGTGTCTTCACAACAAAGGTAAAGAATAAAACCTTTCCAAATATTATGCAAATTTTTTAGAAGATTTGCAAAACCATTTAAGCTAAGAAAGGGATGTCTGAAGAAAAAGAGTGAAAGACTTGGTCTTAAAAGAAACTATCAGTGCTTCCCAAATAAAAACAAATTATATGCTGGATAAGAAAACAACTGGATTTAGACTTGCCGTTCTCTCCAAGGACATAAAACCAAGCTCGATTATTCATTCCCACAGCCAGATGATAAAGCCCTACTGCTACAAAGTTGGGTTCCACATCCACAGAAACTGTGACTGGTAGCTCCTATAATAGAGAAAAATAACAGTAGTTAACCGCTGAAACTGTTTTGATTTTATTAATAAATAAAAGTAACAGCATTTTCATACTCCTTCAACAGGGTTGGCTATGGTGACTTCAAGGAGGGAGGTGAGATATGCAATCCTGGTGCTGCAGGCATCCCCGAGGACAGGGAGCTTGGTCAGGAAAACATGGAGCGATCCCCTCTGGGTAGACAGTGCCAGCAACTGACCATCATCTGTCCAGGACAAGGTGCCCAACCCTGAAATAATGGACATAATAAAGGATTATTCAAAAACAGAGATACTGTTGCAGGCAAACAAGCAACTCTCCTCACTTAAGCTGCCAGAAGCATAAAAATCTTCAAATTTTAAAAATAGTTTAGTCTTTATTTAGACTAGGACATTCATCATGGATTGGCTTATGGACATGAGCCCTGATTCATTCAACACTGGCTCAAAGGGAAGGTATGTAAGAATTTAGTTTTTGCAACTGGATTTGGGATAAAATGCACTAGACATCTTTGAATCAAAGTGGACTTATATGCTTCTAGTCAAGGAGTATGACTCAACATAATTACTGAAATAAGGAGGCTATCTTAGGGAACTCTAGTAAAAGGTGTTAATTTTATTCCTCCTATAATTAACACAAACCATACAGTGACACATTACTCTCTGTAATTGAAATGATAAAATGTCATTCTGCTACAGAAAAATCAGTACCTTTATTTTCATCATCCAGGTTGATTATAGCATACATGTCTTTTAATTCTGCCAAGTCATGGATTTTAATGCTGAAAAAAAAAAATGGCCTTTAAATATGACCACTAAGTTAAATTGTTTTTCTTCACAATTATAAGCTATGGAACAGGTCTGTGTTCTTCAAAAAAAGGAGGATCCACTGGGTTAAGGTAAGAAAATATTAAATTTTCTATATTTAATTATATTTTATCCCTTAAATTTTTGTTTGTTTGTTGAGTTGTGGGGTAGGGTTGTGCCTTAGTTCTCTAATCTACAGCTTCAGGAACAAGGAGGTTTAAGTTATCCTGAAGAAAAGTTTGAGTAGGAAAACATTCCCCTGAGCAGTATTGATTACTGCAAGCTGAAACAGGTTTCTCTTTGCAATGTGTCCTCCCCCCACCCCACCCCGCCTGCCCCAAGAGTTCTTTCCTACAAAAAGAAGTGACGTATAATAGAAAGAGCATTCAATTTGGAATCACAAGGCCTAGGTGGAAAGCTCTGAAAAATGCAGGCATAATGTTACTTCATGGGGTTATTGGGAAGAGTAAGTAGGCTAATGTGAATGAAAGCTGTGTAGCAGGATGTCGGGACCTAACGGTTGCAACATTTCTTTCTTCCTGTCTCCCTTCCCCTCTCCTTCCTTCCTCCCTCCCACTGTTTCCCACTTATATATTTTTCCTTTCATTTAAAACATTAAATGTTTTCATTTAATTAAACTTTTAATTTTGATACAATTATAGGTCCACATGTGGTTGTAAGAAGTAACAGAGAGATTCTGTGTAACTTTTACCTTTTTCCCCAATGGTAACACCTTGAAAAACTATAGTATGATATCATAATCAGGATGTTGACATTGATAAAATCCATGAATCTTATTCAGATGTCCCTGGTCTTACTTGTACGCTGTGTGTGTGTACATATATCCACTCTTTTTTAGGTTCTTTTCCCATATAGGTCATTACAGAATATTGAGTCGAGTTTCCTGTGCTATACAGTAGGTTCTTATTAGTTATCTATTTTATATATAGTAGTATGTATTTGTCAATCCCAGTCTCCCAATTTATCCCTTCCCTCCCTTCCCCCCTGGTAACCATAGGTTTTTTCCTACATTTGTGACTATTTGTTTTGTAAATAAGTTTATTTGTACCATTTTTTTAGTTTCCACATATAAGCGATATCATATGATATTTATCTTTCTCTGACTTATTCACTCAATATGACAATCTCTAGGTCCATCCATATTGCTGCAAATGGCATTATTTTGTTCTTTTTTATGGCTGAGTAATATTCTATTGTATATATGTACCACATCTTCTTTATCCACTCCTCTGTCGATGGACATTTAGGTTGCTTCCATGTCTTGGCCACTGTAAATAATGCTGCAGTGAACATTGGGGTGCTCGTATCTTTTTGACCAACAGTGTAGGAGGGTTCCCTTTTCTCCACACCCTCTCCAACATTTATTGCTTGTAGATTTTTTTGATGATGGCCATTCTGACTGGTATGAGGTGATACCCCATTATAGTTTTGATTTGCATTTCTCTAATAATTAAGGATGTTGAGCATCTTTTCATGTGCTTTTTGGCCATCTGTATGTCTTCTTTAGAGAAATGTTTATTTAGATCTTCCGCCCATTTTTTGATTGGGTTGTGTTCCCTGTCTTCTAAGTTGTCAAATTTCTGAGTATAAAGGTGTTTGTAGTATTCCTTTCTCCTTTTAATGGTTTTCAGGTCTGTAGTGATACCTCTATTTCACTCCTGATATTGGTGATTTGTGTCTTCTATTTTTGTTATCCTTGCTAGAGATTTATCAATTTTTTTCAAAAATTCCAGCTTTTTAATTAATTTTTTTCCTACTTTTTAATTTTCAATTTCTGTTCTTTATTACTTTCTTCCTTCTGCTCTGGGCCTATTTTGCTCTTCTTTTTCTAGTTTCTTGAGGTAGGAACTTAGCTAATTGATTTGAAATCTTTTCTTTCCTGTGTATGAATTTATAAATTTTCTTCTCAGAAATGCTTTAGCTGACTCTCATATATTTTGATATGTTGCATTTCCATTTTCACTAAGTTCTATGTATTTTTAAATTTGCTTTGAGATTTACTCTTTGACCCAAGAGTTATTTGGAAGTAGGTTGTCTACTTTCCAAGTGTTTAGAGAATTTCTTGTTGTCTTTCTGCTACTGATTTCAAGCATGATTACATGATGGTTAGAGAACACATTTTGTATAATTTCAATTTCAATTTGCTGAGGTTTATTTCATGGTCCAGGATATGGTCTACCTTGGTGAATGTTCCATGGGTGCTTGGAAAAAATGTGTATTCTGTTGTTGTTGGGTGGAGTGTTCTGTAGATGTCTGCTAGGTCTGGTTGGTTTACAACATGGTCCAAGTCTGTTGAGAGTTTAGCTAAGCTACACCATGATGTAGCTGCCTTGGCATCTACTTTGGCCAAGTGCCTTGCAGGGACCTTAAACTAACACTAGTCCTTCCTGAACATGCATGCCCTACATAGCAGCCCACAGTCACAAGCAAATATAAGTTCCTTATGCGACTTCACCAATAGTCCTTGTGACCAACAGTCTCCACTGCCTGGAGACCTACCCAGCTATTTACCATTACTGTTGCTTTTCTTTTATTCTTGATGTTCCAAATTTCCTTCTGTCATCTGTTTTCTTCTATCTGAAGAACTTCCTTCAGCAATTCTTTTAGAGGAGGTCCACTGGCAGTAAATTCTCTTCATTCTCCTTCATCTGAGGATGTTTTTATTTCACCTTCATTACTGATGGATATTTTTACTGGATATAGAGAGAGGTTTGGTTAACAATTCTTTTCTTTCAGCACTTTAAGAATGCTGTGAGTTTCCCTCTGGCCTCTATGGTTTACGGTGAGAAATCTACTGTCGTTCAAAATGTTCTCTGGCTGCTTTCAAAATCTTTTCTTTGCCTTTAGCTTTTAGCAGTTTGATTATGATGTGTCTGGGCCTAGATTTCTTTGGATTTACCCTTTTGGGGTTTGCTGAGCTTATATAATATATAGGTTTATGTCTTTTGCCAAATGTGAGAGTTTCCGGCCATTATTTCTGAGATTCTTAAGACATAAGTGTTAGACTTTTGGTAGTTTCACAGGTCCCTGAGGCTCTGCTCATTTTTTTCTCTTTTCCAATCTTTTTTTCCTCTGGGTCTGAATGGATATTTCTATTGCTCTACCTTCAACTTCACCAACTCTTTTACTCTGTGATTTCCATTCTGGTATTACATACACTGCATTAATATTATTTTTTCAGTCCTAGAATTTCCACTTGATTCTTCTTTATAGGCTCTATTTCTTTTCTGAGACTGTTCCCATGTGTTTTGAGAATGCTAGCCCTTACTTCTTGGAGCATTTTTATAATAGCTGCTAAGTGCATCACCTTGGCATTGATGTCTTTTGATTGCCATTTCTCAAGTGAGTTGAAATTTTCCTGATTCTTCAAGTAATTTGGGGTTATATTCTGGACATTTTGAATATTATGTTATGGACTCTGTCTTGTTTAAATCCCACAGAGAAGGTTAATTGTTTTTTTCTTTTTTTTAAGCAGGCAATCAGCCCAGTGGGTCAGGCCACACATTTTAACCAGCCTTCTGTGGGTTATGATTTCAATGTCAGTTCCACTTCCAAAGCCTTTGCAGTGGTACTCGGATATGTCCCTGTATGCCCTACTCTTTGGCCAGTATAGGACATGGGCTATGATCTATCCCTTATTTCAGTTCTCAAAGTCTTTGGCATGTGTTTAGGATGTGATACACACACACAGCTCAGGGATGAACCTGGGAGTTCATAAATATCTTTACAGGGTTGCTTTCCAGAGTTTCTCCTTCTCCAGGACGTCCCTGGTATATTCTGGTTCCCTGGGGCTCCCCTTTTTGGTCTTCCAGCAGGAAAACTGGGGCTCTAGTTGCTCTGCTCTGCCTTGTACCTCCTACAACTGTGCCTGCAGCCAAGCAGTGAGAGGACAGAGAGAAAAATAAATAACAAGGGACCACAGCTCCTCCAATAGGAGAGGAAGGTTACCCTCCATCAGAGTTTTAGGTGCCTGTGGGTCCTTGCTGTCACTGCCATGGTGAGACTGCTTGGTGGCTGGGGCATGAGAGAACAAAGAAAAAAAAAAGAAAATTGGGGGTTTCCCCAACTTTCTCTGAGTGTTAGGAGTTCTCTTTCCTGCAACTTGAGCCAGAACTAAAGGGCTTCTCTCAGAGTTCTCTCTCTCTGCCCAGTGCTTACATCCAGGGTCCAGGTTTCAGGCTGCCTCGAGTCCTGGCTGTGAGAGACCAGAAAACAAATGGGAGACTCACCGCTGGCTCAGTGATACTTCAAACGCCGGCCTTCTTCTCCAATCTGCCTGCTACTATTTACTTTTCAGAGTCCTTAAATAGCTGTTCCATGGATTCTGTTCAGGTTTTATGGCTGTATTCAGTGAGAGTGACAGGGTGGAGTGTGCTTACTCCATGTTACCCAGAAGTGCCTATTTTTAAGATTGATTTTTAAGCATACTCCATTTTAGGTTTTGTATTTAGTATGCATTTAGTATTTTAGGTATTACCCCGAGTGTTAAAGGCAGAGGTAAAGGCATGTTAGGAATTTTCAATTGCAAACATATTTTAACAGTGCAACTATGGTTGATAGATTCACATTAGTTAACAATGTCTTGTTGAATCTCTTGAATATTCCTTATATAAGCTTTACTGGGAATATGTGAATATAACTTACCAGTTATCACCACATGTAGCAGCTTTGTTAAGGGTCTGTGATACTGCAATACTGGTTAGACTGTCTTTATGGTCACGAGCCTGAAATATCTCTTGACCGATCTCTCGAATATGAGTGGAAATGACCACAAAAATTCCACGTGAAAAACCAATCAAGATGTAGCCATCGCCATACCTATATCAACGAAGGCAATAATATAGTAAAAAGGAAGATTAACTATCATTTGCAATACAGTAAATAAGCAAATACCTTAAAACTAAGGAATTAGAGAATATAATTTATCAAGGGCCTATTTGTCAGATAATATGCTAGGTAGTTCCACATAATAAATCATAGACTATAATCCAGAAAATGTTACATAGAGAAGTGAAAATGCTACAGACAAAAATTAAATATATTATAATTAGTAAGGGAAAACACGGGGGTATCCTTCTGTAATGAGCTTTTGTACATACCAACTATAGCAGACAATGTTGCCATAGCGCTGCTGAAACTCCAGATCAATTGGGCTATCTGGTTCATTCAGGTTAAAAAGAAACAAAGTTTTCTTGCCAACCACTACACTTATCTGCCAGAAAAGAAAAGAGATTATGAAATGAATTAGCACTTCATGAAAAGACTAATAAGCAAATCCAAAGAGCATAAACCTAATTTAGAAAGACAATGAGCCAAATTTAGCGTGTTAAATGTTATAATTAGTAAGGTAACAATGTGACTAACTCAAAACATTTGTAACATTTTACTAATATACAGTCTGGAAAGGATCCTTGGCTTCACATATACGCAATACACCCTTGGAAGTACACTAAAATAGCTCGATGGAATAACCTTTTACAATTCTCTGTACCTCTAATATGAGTCCTGTGCAGTACAGGAAGGTAGGTCTGACATAGTTCCATTGAAACTGAATTCATATCCAGAGTATAGAGAGTCTTCTATCCTAAGGCCGTCTGATTTTGATTTTGGGCTATCTGGGATTACAGGTCCACACCTGTGTGGATAATCTAGCTCTGCTTTTTATATCATCACTCTTCCCATCACCAGCAGGGCACTGGTCAGTGTGGCTAGACTACTATCCCGCTGTTACAAGTTGGTACTTAACTATAATTCTCAGTTGAGGGTCTAACTGTGTTGGGGAGAGAAAAGAGTGCATGACTTATTTGGACTCATTAAGGGTAATGGATATATATATATATATATATATGTAAAGAGAAACACTTTGATATATTTCCTTGATTCTAAGACGCTACCAGTTAGGAGTTATTATTATTTTAATAATAGCTTTTTGAGAAATAAAGGAACATTACTTCATTAAACATATTCTTGTTGATTGCGAAAATCATCTGGATTTCAGAATGTTAAAATGTGGTAGGGAAAACAATCTAAGGTATTAAAAAAATAAAACTATATAATTTCCAGAGCTCTGGTCCCCACATCTGATAGAGTGAAAATTTAAAAAAAGATAGAGAAATCAATACTCTTGCTTTTCAAGGTGCCCCCACTGTTTTTGCTACCATAAGAATAAGAAGAGCAGCAAGTGTAACAGGAAACTGTCCTCACTTGCTGTGATATTAGGTGGCAGCAGAAAAAACACTTAGGCCTGAGAAACTGGGGCCTGCATTGGTTTAATAAGTGAAAGACTATAATTTATTTATCACTATAGATTCTGAACCATGCTAGAAAAGGAGACAGAATATCCTAAAAAATTACCAAAGTAATTTAGGCCTGGATTTGATTTAGAACTCTTACCGTGCTTTCAGCAGTGGAGGTTCGGTCATCAGTCTTCATCATGGAAAACTGCATGTTGCCAGGCTCTGATCTCACTGGTGTCTGCAAGGGTGAAAATACTTTCACTATGAATAAACCCCAAACTCAAATTCATTCTATTACTAAAACAGGTAGCTTGCTTTCATTTCTGTTACAGGTTTGGACTAACAACCTGAAAATCCTACTGCTACAAACTTCTAGAAATTCTGGATGAAACTGAACACGTATCTTATTAAATGGCTAAGATAAGCTTGAAAGAAGGTTAGGAGATTTCCAGGGACCATAAGCAAAGATCAAATTGAAAACCAAAGTGTGTGCAGAAACTGATGCTGCAGATATCCAGAGCAGCAGCTGGTAAAGGGAGACGATAAGGAAGCCCATTTGGCTCAAGCTGGGCTTTGGGTCAGAAAAAATTCTTTTAAAATCAAAGACTTTCCCTCCTATGCTCATTGTGGTCTAAGGTCCAAAGTTATACTTTGAGTGGTCTAGAAACTCCCTGCAGTGTTTGGCCAAAACAAATCTAAAGCCTCTTCAAAGGCTGCAAAAAACTTCCACAGTCAAGCCCTGCTGGAGATGAGCTCACAATTCAAAATGAGAAAACTCAGAAACAAACAATGGATCAAGAGGAAGAGTCACCAGATCTAAAAAGAACAGAATTATCAGAAAGAGATCATAAATACATTTAAAATGGCTAAAAACATAAAAGGACTCATAAATATAAGAAAAGACAACACTTTCTTTAAAAGTCCAGGCAGATTTTAAAAAGAAATACAAAGTACTTTCTACAAATAAAAAGTAGAGCCATTAAAATAAAGACTCAATGGGATGGACAGAGATTAGATAAATTTGAAGAAAGAATAAGTTAACTGATTTGAGGAAATTATCCTGAAGATTGCAAAGAGTGACAAAAAGAAACTATGAAAGAGAGATCAAGAGATATAAGAAGATCCAACATATGTCTAACAGTTACTCTGGAAAGACAAAATAGAAAGGGTGAGAGGTGAATTTCAAAGAGATAATGACTAAGAACTTTCCAGGATTAATGAAAGACAGCAATCTTCAGATTCAGGAAGCAAGACAAGTCCTCAGCAGGATAAATAAAGATAAATCCACACAAGTTACAATGGAGTGCTCTGCAGAATAGCCAAGTCAAAGCAATGCAGAGAAAATACCAGACAAAACAATACTTATAACGTATGTTTTGTTTACTGCATCATAACTTAAGTAGTATGCCAAATTCTGGAAGCATACTTCTTGGGGATTAAAAGTGGGAAATAGTTGTCTTGTATGTTTATAATAGCTCAGTGGTAGTGGCTTCCTTGGATGTTATGTGTGGAAAAGTATTCTAAGGTCTTGATTCAGTGAAGAAAAAAAATGCCAATATCTACTGATGATGTGTGATATGGATACAAGAGGGGGGACCTGTAGCATTCTAATTCTAAAGGACCCCAATATAGATGGATCAAAATTACAAGGTTTCTAGAAACTTAACCTTCCTTAAGAACCACTGTAATCATGCTATGGTCTGCTCAACATGATTGAGTTACTTCTATCTCACTTTCAAAGCTTTCCAGATACAAGAACCAACTTTCTTCTTAGACTTATCTTCTATAAATTCTCAATCAAAGTCCAAATTTTCAGTCAGTCCAGTCTGGAATAAGCCATGAACAAGCTGTAATAAGTTTTTCCTCTTATCTTTGTTCTGTTCTGCTTGGAGTGAATGACAGCAACTGCTAAATGTCTTACAATACCCATTAAAACAAGTTTTAGCAGAGCACATGATCACCTAGGCAGACTAAATTTGCAGCTTCCCTGGCAGCAGCAAGGTGTGACCATATAACTAGGTTCTGGTCATATGATATGAATGGAAATTATGATTGCATCTTCCAGATTAGGTTGTTCACAAATTTCTTGCACTCCACTTCTCTTTTTTCCTTGCCTGGGGCTGAAATGAGGTGCTGGTATGCTTGCTTTAACCATGTACATGAGGGCAAAACACCCTAGAAAAAGGCAGAACGATAAGATGGAAGGAAGGGAGGGGAAGGAAGGAAAGGGGAATTTATATAACCTTGAGAAGCAGAGATACATAGATGACATGCTTACCCCTCTCTGTTTTATGAGAAAAAAAAGAGGAAAAACCACCCAAACTACCATATTCTTAGAGTCCTTGTAATTTTGGGTCTTGTTGTTACAATAGTTTAGCCTATACCCTGACTGATTTAGATCATCTTTTCTCTTACAGATTCACAATCCAACTTTCATTTATCTCCTCTATCTCACAAATGTTATAGGACTTGTAAGCTATATCACACAATTTGATAATCATATAAGATGATATAAGTTTTATCATGATTAGTTTTCTCTTCTTGAGAGTAGGGGGCCTATGGTGGGCAGCCTCTAAGATGGTCTGGAACAATCCTCACCTCCTGGTGTTCATGCCTTTGTGTAATCCCCATCCCGGCCCCTCAGTGTAGGCTGGGCCTAGTGACTCACCTCTAGAGAACAGAATACAGCAAAAATAATTTTCAGATCAGGTTATTTATTAACGATTGCAGCTTAAGTCTTGAATGACTATTCTCACTCTCTTGCCAGCTGCTCTGTTGTGGTCCCCAGTCAAGCCTACAGATAAGACTGCAGTTCAGACTGATAAAATGATTACAGCCTCATGAGAGACCCTGAGGCAGAAGCACCCAGCTTAGCTGCACCTGGATTCCTCATCCACAAAAACTGCAAAGCAATGTTTGTTGTTTTAAACTGCTAAGTTTTGGGAGTAATTTATTATGCAGCAATAGATAGTTAATATAGGGCCATATTTCTTATTTCTTCTGTAGTCATATTTCATATTTCTTCTATAGTACATAGCACAGTGCCATGTAACTAGCAGGTATTCAAAGAATGTCAATATTGCTCTAGAAGTAATAAATCATAAGCCAAGTCATCCAAAGTGAAATTTTGCCACTGGTGAGCTTCTATAGCTATGGGTAATACAAATTCCCTTGAGAGGAGCCTCTGAAGATCTAATCAATCTTGGGAAATTTGAACATCAGGAAACTCTAATCCTAAAATTAAATTTAATTAGAATTAGTTTGGAAGCAATTTAACATATCAGCTAAAGGAGTGGGCTTTAGAATCAGGCAGTTGATTACATTACCTAACTCTGAGTCCAGTTGTTAACATTCATGCCGTAAATATACATATATAAAATAAGAGTTATTTCATAAATATACTGTTTGACTACAACCACAGAGCCGATAATCCATGCTAATACTAGCCGATGGGAAACGTACAAAGGAGGATATTTGGATAAAGTATTCATATTAAAGAAAAATGTCCTAATACATTTTTAAAAATGTGATGTTTAGAATGTGAAGTTATTGTATACGTATCTCACATAGAGATTTTTAAATTTTATAGATCTGTTTGACAGACAAACTTTGTTTTGGAAGAAATTTGAATATAGCAGACCAAAGAGATGTTACTGTATTACCTGTCTTATCGTGTCACCTTCCTGATTACTAACTGTAATCATTTTATCTTCACCACCTAAAGCAAGCATGTTTTCTGCATTCCAACATCCACATGTGATTCTCTTAGTATGCTTTCCTGAAAAAGAGATGTACATATTGATTTCTCAAAAAAATGTTAGATATCCGTGATGTTAATCTGAAAGTTTAGGTAATATACTATGGAAATTAAACAGACAAGAAATTTAAAATCTCATCAAAGCAGTTAGTGTCTAAGCAACCTTATTTAAAACAGTTTATTACCAAGTTGTAAATCAAGATAAAGGCATATGAGGGCAATCATGTTTTCCAACTTTTTATGTGCATATGAGCATAGGTCCTAACATAAAAAGACATTCTACCCCTTGACAAGTTTGTTTGTTTACCATATAACCAAACCTATCACATTAATGTCTTAGCACAAAATGTGCTTAAATCTCAAAGCACTGAAGCTATCTCTACTATATTCAGCTTCACAGTTTGGGAGACCCTTGGCATAAGCAGATTCAACATCACAGTTTTGACTATTCATATATAACTAAAGGACATACAAGGATTCATGATAACACTGAGGTACAAATATGAATGCACCTTAGTGAGACTTGTGTTAAGAATTGACTCATTTAGGGCATCCCTCGTGGCGCAGTGGTTGAGAGTCCGCCTGCCGATGCAGGGGACACGGGTTCGTGCCCCGGTCCGGGAAGATCCCACATGTCGCAGAGCGGCTGGGCCCGTGAGCCATGGCCGCTGAGCCTGCGCGTCCAGAGCCTGTGCTCTGCAACGGGAGAGGCCACAACAGTGAGAGGCCCGCGTACCGCAAAAAAAAAAGAAAAAAAAAAAAAGAATTGACTCATTTAGCTAGTGAGGGATATTAGATAGCCAGTAAGTATCAGGACGTTTTTTTATTGAGCAATCTAGACAGTGCAAAAACCACATTTTGGAGTGGAAATTGCATGCTTTACACCGAGGGCATTTGTTGAAGGTCCTGGGATAGATAAATACTCAAGAGCCCCAAGGTTAATTAAGTATACAGATTCTGGAGGCAAACTGCCTATTTTCAGTATGTGGCTCCACCACTTACTGCAAAACCATGGGTAAGTGACTTAACCTTTCTATTCCTTAGTCACATCATCCAAAAATTGGGGATAATAGTAGGAGCTCTTTCATAGGGGTTGAGGATCAAACGAGTTAAAGCACTTAGAAGAGTGCCAGGCATATAGGAAATGCCATATAAATGTTAGCTATTTTAGCTGTTATTGAGACAGAGATCATGTTTATTTTATTCATGTACCCCATACAGAACTTAATACAGTATGTATGCAGAAGGCAGGCTCTAAATAAATAGTTGTTAAGTGAGTAGACCCTGAGGCCAGAGTGTGTGCCAGTGTGTGTTAGAGGCTCAGGTAGGAGGAGAGTATAGCTGTGAAGTCCCGAAGATGGGTAAGAGATGAAGTCAGAGAGTCGCCAAGGGCCAGGTCACAGAGGGCTTGGCTGGCCATAGTGAGGACTTCGACCCTGGGTGACATGGAGAGCCACTGGAGAGTTCCGAGCAGAAGGCTCACTGTGGCCTCTGGGCTGAGGATATTCTATAGCAGGGCAAGATCTGAAGCAGGGAGACCAGTTAAGATATTCCAGAAATTCAGGTCAAAGATGTCTGAGCCTCACACCATGGTGGCAGCAGTAGAGGTGATGAGAACAGTCTTGATTCTGGAGATATCTGGAGATAGATCCTACTAGATTTTCTGGCAAATTAGGTATGGAACGTAGGAGAAAGATAAGGGTCAAGGATGATGGTAAGGTTAGGCTTAAATATCTAAAAGGATGAAATGCCATCAATGAGAGGGAAAACTATTGGTTTTGGTGGTATTAAATTTGAAGTGTTTACTAGAAATCTCATTGGAGATGTTGAGTAAGCAGCTGGATGTATGAGTCTAGAGTTTGGAAGAGATAAATATGGGACTATAGAGGTAGTATTTCAAATCAGAAGACCAGAGCACAAAAGTGAAGGGAACATTCAGAGAAGAGACTGGGATATAGGAGATTTTGCTGATCACAGATTAAGTGGCTTAAGTGGTACACTGGAACTGAGTGTTGGAAGTAA
This sequence comes from Phocoena phocoena, assembly GCF_963924675.1. Taxonomy (NCBI): domain Eukaryota; kingdom Metazoa; phylum Chordata; class Mammalia; order Artiodactyla; family Phocoenidae; genus Phocoena; species Phocoena phocoena. The sequence continues at coordinate 75,411,376 of NC_089223.1, forward strand.
TGGGTAAAAAGGAGTACATAAGGAGAGGTGGAAAGATGCCAAAGACAAACTTCTTTCTATACTCAAGAAAGGGAGAAGAAAATCTCTCCTTTTCTTCTAGTGCTCAGAATTCAGGTTAACCTTAACCTCACTGATAACAGTTAACATGTTTTGTGTGCTTACTTAACATTGTTCTGGGCACTTTACACGTATTGACTCATTTAATTAGTATTAACTTACAGCTACCATACTATGGCCACTGAAATGTAAATCATGTTACTGGGAGACTGGCAATATTAGGTACACTGTGAACACTGAAATTCATGCATGTTAGAAGCATGCAAAGTGAGAACTGCCTATATCTAGTCTAGTTCAAGGAAATAAATCAGAGCATGATGAAACAAGGTAACAGACATTAGCTACTGTAAAAACCATGCATTCGTGCAGCTGCTATTGGAAGTGAAATGCCTTGGTTTTAGGAAAGTAAATTATTTCAAAGGAAAAAAAGCAGAGCCACAAATCACAACTAACTCTGAAAGACGCAGCTAAAGGACCTAAAATATATAATTAGCCTGAATCTTTTCCATTTTACACAGTGAATTAAATTAGCTGAGATTAGAATCAATATTCACATTAAATACAAAGATCACACAAAATCATGTATATATGACAGTTACTGACACAAAATAATCATGCTTTGACAAATAATTTTCTTATACTTCAAGTGTCAAAATTTCTAGGGCTTATAAGTTAACTGGTAGAATATACCTGTAAATGAAGTGGGATATAGAAAATGCCTATTTAAGTCAAACAAATTAATTTATATGGTGAAAGCAGAGTTTTGTAACTCAAAAGTTTTTAGTTTAATTTTTCAGATGAATCAATGACATAACTGTTTAGCTAGAGCACTAAAAATATTCCTATGAAAGATATACATATATGTGAAAATAATTTGAAATGAACAAATGTCCTTAATTGAAAGGCACTTTCTCAAGTATTCTGTGGGCACTATTATCTCCAGGATCTGATTCTTTCATTAGTGGTAAGTTATACTGGCCACCTGTATGTAATTAAGCCCACTGTTTCACCATTCACCAGCATGATGTTACAATAACTGAAAAGAATCCATACTGTTTCCTCCTAGGGAGTCCCAGGGCAGATGCTAGGTGACCAGAGGCTGGGGGAATCAGAGACTGAACCAAGAAGGTCAAAGGATTAAACACGCATATCGTCCAGTCATATACCCTGAGGGAAATATAACTCGAAGTCAACTCCTAGATTAAATTGGTGTTTGGAGAGAGTGAGGGGTCAGAATTAGGAGTCTGGATATACTCTGTCCAAGAAGCCACCAAATGTTTTAGCCCGTCTACTAATGTGTTGATATGCATCTGAGCTATTCCATGCCAGAGGCACAATCTGGGTGAGAAAGGGACAGATAGAAGCCATGCTATTAATGTACTGGTGTCCAAAGGCACAGGCTCACCCTAGGGCAACCTGTTACATAGCCTGGGAAATTCTTAGTAGGTAGTGAAGATGGATCTTCTAGTTTAGATAGATGTATGGCTTGACCAGGGAAGTCTTCATTTTAAACTACAAAATTTCTCTTGCAATATTAGGGAAATCTGAGGTGGTAAAATTTCCATTTATGTAAAGCATCTCAAATATTTAGCAGTGTTTCCAGCTACAACCTACCAAGGACAGGAATCTTTCGAGATGTCTGACGATTATAAATGAGCAAATTTCCTTTAACAGTTCCAACAGCCAGGAAACTTCCAAATTTTGACCAAAGAAGGAAAGACAATTGATCCCTGTAACATTAAGATACAAATTACTAAACAATTCACAATTATAACCCCCTAAGTAGTCCTTTTAAAAAGTACTTCATGAATAGTTTTAACATCTACGTAGAAGCTGAAGTACAAAATTACAACTTAATGCTTTAGGACTACGAAGAAGTGCTAAAGACATTCTGAGACACTATAAAATGATCTTAGGTGAGTGAGACTTAAAATACAAATGTATGATGAATATAGGCTTCAATTCAGTCATGATGGAATCTCAAATTTCATCAGATGACTCATGATGAGATACTTATTAATTTGTCTACTAATGATAGTTGTAACTCTAATTGTGGTAAAAATCTTCATGGATGATAACATCTTATGCTTTAAAAAAAAGTAGGGTCCAACTATACGATATACTAAATTGGAAAAATCATTGGGAATTCATGATTCATGAAAAAGGACATACATTTTCCAGCTCCGCTAAGAGTAGCTCAGAAGGAGGTAGAAGGCACGTTTGCCTACCAACAGTTCTTACTGTGCATTCTAGGATCCATAGGTTGAACTCTTATACAATCCTCTACTAAAGGGAATCAAGACTCCTTGGAGAGTAGCTCATTTATATATTGAGGAAAGAAATCACAATGGATCTAGAAAAGTGGTTATGAAAATACAATCCCAGGACTAGCATCATCACCTGGGAACTTCAGAAATGCTAGTTCCCAGATCCCACCCCTGTCCTACTGCATGAGAAACTGGGGGTGGTGCGCAGCTGTCTGTGTTCTCATAAGCTCTCCAGGTGATTCTGATGCAGCTAAACTTTGACAGTCACTGATAGATCAAGCTACTGTTTTCAGAAAGCAACACAGCTCTCAAGAATGTTGAGGGCAGTAATAAAAGGACAAAAGAGTCAGCTTAAAGGGGACTGCTCTGGCTAAATTAGACGAATTTGAGCATTAAAAATTACATATTTAATCAAAACAAGCTGAGCTTGTGAAAGGCCATAAAACGTAATGATACTTGGAAGACAAAAATTCACTTAAAGCATAGGAAAAGTTAGTTGTAATAAGTGAATGTAATAAAATGTTTAGCTAAAAATTAATTTTAACAAGAAGTATTAATATACTGGGCTGCTAGCTTTCTTCCATTGAGTATATATTTACAATTATTGAATATATTAAGTATACAGTATATTTTATAAAAGATATTAAGTACATACTTTATAAAAGATAAATATGCATTTGTCTCTCAGTTTAAGTAGGTACAGCAGCCCTGAGAATATGCCTCTCAGATCTCCAACTATAGAAAGTATAACCGACCAAGGCGCCCAGCTGCTAGGCATTGGAATCCATCACCTCAACGTGCTGGGACCACACCTTCCCATGGGCTGCTCCCAGACAATGATTGCGCATGGCAGGGGTCCTGCTGAGGCCCATTCCTGGGAGGCACAGGACTCCTTTGATGGTAACCTTGGCTCAGACTGGGCCTAGCTGAACTTTTTAGAACTGTGCTGCGGTCCCAGATGTTTCTACCCCCCCTCTTTCTTTCTTCCCTCTCTCCTTTACAAGGGTCTGATGGCTCTTCTAACTTCTTCTCCCTCTCTGTTCCCTCACAGATATTTCCTGTGATAAACACCTTACACACTTAATCCCATTTTGGAGTCTGCTGCTCAGAAAACATGAATTTAAAAAATTGGAGTGAGCTAAATAGTACCAGAGAAAAGAAGAACTATATGACAAGAACAAGGTCTGATTAGCAACTGTGGTCACATATAGTAAGAGTAGTAACAATATTAGTCCAGTCAATAGTTGATCAGTACTAACAGTCACAGAACCACCAACTAGAAAGAGGGTTAAATAGTGTATTACAAGAAGATCAAGTAATCAAATGTCATCAAAAGAAGAGTTAACTGAATGGGCTTTTATCTTTCCTCTCTTAGGAGATAAGATGTCTAGAAGGTCCTACAAAGTACAGTAAGATCCCAAGGCATACATGTTTCCAATTATGCTAACCGATGAGGCCAACATATAATAATGACACATATTTCTGGCCAAGAAAAATGTAATGAATATATTATTTTAGGAAAATGCACCTGGCTACAAAAAAAGGCAACCTATGTGAAAGGCAAAGGTTTGTAAAATCCAGGCTGATATGACAGTTGAAGGTCAATTAGAAAAGAAGCTGAGTAGGGTGACTAGTACTCAGGTGTGAATGGCCTTGGGAAAAGCAACCATGTCCCATGATCCAACCAAGAATCAATTGGTTGATGAACCAGATGTATTCAGAGTTTCTCTGAAAAGACTGCTGTATCCCAGGTAAAAAACTAAATGATTACTGCTGTCGGCCTAGGTAGGATCAGGGTAAGTACCACTATAATCTTAAAAAGGTATAAAAAATACATTTAGTAAAAATGATGAAATAAATTCAACCCATTGTGCTAACCTAATAATTTAAGATAGTTAAGTGGCATTGCAGCAAGTTTTGTAATAATTATATTTGATGCTTTGTGAATTATTTGTTTGAAGTGCGCAGAAGAATCTAATCAGATTAAATTTGTAAATGAAATTTTAATTGTTTAAAGGAAACTTAAGTTTGCAAAATATTTAAGAAAATTTTGCAAACTTGATGTTCAAAATTTTTAACTATCATGATGTATTAGATTGATCATTAACAAAAAAACAAATAGTAGTAGGTATACCTTTCTATAGCCAAAGGCCTTTAGACATTAAATATTAATAGCAACAGTAAAACACCCTTAATTTTACCTTATTGATAATTACAATAACATCTACTGTTTCCTCAGTTCTTATTTTGGTGCCTGGCTACTGCATACAATTAACTATCACAACAATCCCGAGATGATGTGAGAAAATGGAAGTGGGGGAAGATAGTGGGAGGCAGAGCTGCCAATTCGAAACACCTGGGATTAATTATGCCTTTTTCTCTGGGTCAGGATGTGGCCTCACTGATGCTCAATTTGGTTCAAGAAGCAGTACTTGATGTTTATAAACATCCTCTTGAATGGAAGCACACAGGGTGTGTAAAATCCTTCTGAAAAGTGATGTACTGAAGTGTTAAAGGACAGAGCAAGAAATGAAGGTTCTCAGACCTAGCAAGACCTGATGTTGGTCAGACACTATTGCCTGTGGATGCATGTCTCGTGCCTCACTTTGGAGGGTCAAGAGAACCTGCGCTAAGGTGATGTTTGGTCCTGCTCTGTTATTCCTTGGCAAGTAAGCTGGAAAAGTATAGTCTAACCTTATGGTATGTGTGTGATCTCTTCCTGCCCACCCGCAGGCCACATGATGCCATGAAGCAGATTATTATTACTATACACTCTTTACATATATGAAGAAATTGAGGATTAAAGACAGGTTAAGCAACTTGTCCAAGGTCAAAATTGCAGTTTTAGTTGTAAATACCAATAGGTTTTTCTTTTCCGTATGGCAAAATGGTTTCCATTTTAGCACAGACCTGCAATTTATTCTGTCTGCTCAGGATTTTTCCCACTTGTGAACTTCCCCACCCTCACTCCACTCTTCACTGGGTAGGATTATCAACCCCATGGCCTATTCCCTGCCTACCCCTATTCAGAGACCTTCTGAAGAAATGAGTGGACACTAGTAATGTGATAGGGGCATGCTCTTTCCTGTGGCATAACTTGCTGTGAAGAATGGTATAAGCTGATACCTGCCAGTAGCCATCAAGAGTCTGACTTACATATATAGGATGGATAAACAACAAGGTCCTATTGTATAGCACAGGGAACTGTATTCAATATCTTGTGATAAACCATAATGGAAAAGAATATGAAGAATATATGTATGTTTAACTTAATCAGTTTGCTGTACAACAGAAATTAACACATTATAAATCAACTACACTTCAATAAAATTTAAAAAAGAGAGAGAGTCTGACTTAGAAGAAGTCAATACAAAGAAAGAAAGAGCCGAGAGATGGAGACAGTCTTGACTGCATCATTAGAACCCCTAGATCCAGCCATGCATGCAGCCAATCCCATCTCCAGATTTTCCCATATACGTTTTCTCTCTTCTTTGGACATTTTAGTCTGTTCCATTGAAAGCAACTTTTTAAGAAGTCATATTTTATAATCATAACAACTTTATTCTAATTAACTGAACAAAATTAATAGGATTATATATAACAATTAAAAAAGAAATGAACTTTTTCCTTTATAAGAAAATAACTCATCAATGCATCTTTACAATGAAAGTAGTATTTGTAGCATCAAATCTGCAAATAATGATATTTCTAAGTGAAGATTTAAAATATAAAAAAAATTATCCTTACCTCATGCCACTGTCTAACTGGCTGGTTTTGTTTGTGTTGGCATCCCACAGATAAATGCAACTGGATTTCTCAGCAATCACTGCTAGGATATCTCCATCCTTATCCCAATCCATAGCAACACAGTTACTTTTTAAAAAGAGAGCAAAACATCACTATGCATTTTTTTTAAGTAGGGAAAGAAATTTAAACACTCAACTATTTGTGATTTTTGTCTATAACAAGACCATTCAATCTATTTTTGAATATGTCATAAACTTTCTAAAGTGAGAAATATAACTCACCATTCAGTGCCTGGATAAAACTAACACCAATTATGTCGTTGTTGAGGGAATAGAAACATTTTAAATTCTATTTTAAATATCATTTTCATATACTATATTAAATATAATTATACCTAATAAGTTAGCAGATTTTCTCAACACCTATAAAGAGCCTGGCCCTTTGGTAAAACAAACTCATCAAGCACCTCTGGAAAGGAATCACACCTGGAATCAAGAGGAAATTTGTATGATCAACTTTCAAAAGGTTATTTCAGATTTACAGAGGGAAAAAGTAGGTACTGATAAGAAATGATGTTATATCTAGACAAACTGAGTATTGAACAGATCAAGGCTGGGTAGACGTAGGACTGCAAACAACAAGAAAGACTTGAATTCTGAAATAGTAAGAAAGTTTATTTTTATTTCATATCTTAATAGAATAAGAGTGATTCAATTAAGATAACAAAATTGTTATAAATAGGAAATGCTCTATTTAACATGTTTCTTACTGTTTAAAATTACTCCAAATGTCTATTATAATTTAAGAACTTCCTTGAAGATTAACCTTTCATTCCTTCTCTGACGCTATATTTCATTTGATGACCCTCTGTTCTTGGGTATTGGCTAAGCCATACTCAGCTTTACATTTAAGACAGCTGGGCATTACGTAAGTTATTTTATTCTTCGAACTGTTAAAATATGTTTTGGGGGACTTCCTTGGCGGCCCAGTGGTTAAGACTCCATGCTCCCAATGTAGGGGGCATGGGTTCGATCCCTGGTCAGGGAACTAAGATCCCACATGCCACAGTGTGTGGCCAAAAATTTAAAAAGTTAAAAATAATTAAATAAAATATGTTTTGGGACCTCAATTTTCTATAATATTTTCAGGATTTTGAGAGTGTGGAAGAGGGAGGCTTTCAAATTGTTGATAAAATCATCTGCCAATTGAAGACAATATATAATGGCATTTTATTTATGTGGAGATCTTTTGTCAGTCTAATTCAACTATGATGAATACAGCAAAAGAATTCATAACTGGGCTTCCCTGGTGGCAAATGGTTGAGAGTCCGCCTGCCGATGCAGGGGACACGGGTTTGTGCCCCAGTCCGGGAAGAGTGATTGGGCCCGTGAGCCATGGCTTCTGAGCCTGTGCGTCTGGAGCCTGTGCTCCGCAACGGGAGAGGCCACAACAGTGAGAGGTCTGCGTACCGCAAAAGCGACAACAACAACAAAAAAGAATTCATAAGTAAAAAAATAAGGCCATTGTGTAACCAAAATAGATGTCACAGAGATTATGCAATAAAGCTCATACAATTTACTCAAAGAAGTTCTTTTACTAAGTGCCTTCTTACTTTATTTTAGACATAATTATAACTAGCTTACCCTCTGTTTCCTAGAATAGAGAAACCAGAAGCAACAATTAAGAGAGCAGTGGGATACAGATGGCCAACAAACACATGAAAAGACGCTCAACATCACTAATTGTTAGAGAAATGCAAATCAAAACTACAATGAGGTATCACCTCACACCGGTCAGAATGGGCATCATCAGAAAATCTAAAAACAACAAATGCTGGAGAGGGTGTGGAGAAAAGGGAACCCTCCTACACTGTTGGTGGAAATGTAAACTGATACAGTCACTATGGAGAACAGTATGGAGGTTCCCTAAAAAACTAAAAATAAAACTACCATATGACCCAGCAATCCCACTCCTGGGCATATATCAGGAGAAAACCATAATTCAAAAGATACATGCACCCCAATGTTCACTGCAGCACTAGTTACAATAGCCAGGACATGGAAGCACCTAAATGTCCATCAACAGAGGAATGGATAAAGATGTGGTACATATATACAATGGAATATTACTCAGCTATAAAAAGGAATGAAATTGTGCCATTTGAAGAGAAGTGGGTGGACCTAAAGACTGTCATATAGAGTAAGTCAGAGAAAAACAAATATCATTTAATATCGCTTATATGTGGAATCTAGAAAAATGATACAGATGAATTTATTTGCAAAGCAGAAATAGAAACACAAGACGTAGAAAACAAACATATGGATACCAAGGGCTGCAGGGGTGGGATGAATTGGGAGGTTGGTATTGACATATATACACTACTATGTATAAAATAGATAACTAATGAGACCCTACTGTATAGTACAGGGAACTCTACTCAGTGCTCTGTGGTGACCTAAATGGGAAGGAAATCCAAAAAAGAGGGGCTATAAGTATACGTATAGCTGATTCACTTTGCTGTACAGCAGAAGCTAACACAACATTGTAAAGCAACTATACTCCAATAAAAATTAATAATAATAAAAAAAAGAGAGCAATGGGAAATGCTAAAATGGTGGCATTAGGTGGATGGGAGAGAAGTAAAGCAACCTGATTTGCAAAGATGGTGGCGATAAGCTACAGAAAGCAGATGTGAATTTAAAAAGGCTGGCAGCATAAGACCATTCAGGTGAGGGACTCTACACATCATAATAACCACTAAGATTATCAGTAAAATAACTACTACAGGAAATGATAAAACTGAATCATTAAAAATGCTTATGTTACGCTTACTGTAATCTAGAATGACTTCCTTAAAATAGATAAAATAAGGCCTTTGTCCTTTAAGAAGTATGCAGAAAGTAACTATTAGAGAGGAAATACTACAGCCATATGGGCTTATCTTATCTGCATATAAACACACTAAAGCTTGTTTATAATTAAATAAGAATTATTTCACATGGACTCATTTATAATTCTGTCTTACAGCTTATCTGTGAATGTATGAGTGTTTATAAATGTTAAATTCTAATTCATATGCTATACATATACATATTTCATTAACTGTTTATGGTATAAAAAACCAAATCTCTTTGCAAATGGAGAAGGCAAAAGAGGAGATACAGGTTAGATATGTTATAAAATTCTATTTGATTATAGTTTTAAGACAGTGTTTTTTTATTTTTTAGGCCACAAAGCTTGAAAAAGTTTTTGATCTACCACTGTACTTACCCAGATAAGTTGATTTCACTTCTTTTTTGACCATGGCGATCAAAGATTTTCACAATATGATCAGCTCTAAAAGCAATCAGAACACAAAGATATGATTTAAGTGTTTCTTATTTCTCTAAAGAGTTTTTTATACACCCAACTGATTTTATTTTCTCACGATAGTTTCATAATTTATATGTAAAAAGTTATTACCAGGGAAAAGGTTCTATGAATTGTGATGTTAATGGAAATATATTACTTTTCCCACCATTCAGTCATCACCCAAGAATTTCTACTGAACAGATAGTGTAGTTAGGTGGGCATACAACCATTTGGAGTCAGGATGATTTACCAACATTCACTGATTTCTTACCCTGTTACTGCAAGGTAGTTTCCTGATGTTTTCTGCCAGGTAAACTTTATTGGTGTGCCAAGCCAAGCCTTTTCTAGCAGTGAGAAAACACGCTAAAAAACACAATACAATTTCTATATTTTCAAAACATACAATTAAGCGTTGGTCAGAAAAGATGTCAAAACATGATAATGAAAACAGTAGGATTCAGGATGGTGAAGGCTTATGCTAGAGCTTACCCAAAAGAAGTCAACAATGTAACAAACAAAATGACCAATCAACCCACCAACCAAATAATCACAATCTGATCGGTAAAGTATGGACCTCAATATATATGGGAGCATTTACTATAAAACGTTTTTGCTTTTGAATGTTTTCAAATATTAATTTTATAAAAATGTATGGCTTTAGTGTTTTATAGCTATTAAAAATTTAAATAATTTAAACTTGAACTTAGCTAATTATTAATAGCATAGATTTGGGGAGATTAAATTTAACAAAATTGCTATTAAAAATATTAACTCTGATAGAAATACAAAATGTCTATACGTTCTTCAAAATTATTATTTTCCTTTCCCCATCAGTTACATTTACTTTATCATTAAGTGTTTAATTTGGCTATTGGGTGGACACTTTTTCAACTGAAAAATCATTCTTTTCACTTAGACAATAAAGAACTGTGTATCCAGTATGGAAGCCATAAACCACATGTGGACTTGGAATTTTATTGAGGACTTGAAATGTGGGCAGTCCAAATTTAGATGTGCTGTAAATATAAACTACACATGGGGTTTCAAAGACTATAAAGGAGAGAATGCAAACTATCTTCACTGATAATTTTCATACTGATTACATGTTGAAATGATAATATTTTGGATATATTGGGTAGAATAAAATATATTATGAAAAGTAATCTTACCTGTTTCTTTAAAAACATTTTAATTTGGCTACTAAGATTGTTAAATTACATTGGCTCACATTATATTTATATCAAAACAGTGCTGATCTAGAACATCTAGGAACTTAAGAGTTTGGGATGAATAAATGTAGATTTTAACATTAGGTTAAATTACAGGTTAAACAATGATGCCTATATCTAGGCGTGTGAAGTTTAGAGACTACTGCAGGTGGCTTGACAGTCTGAATAGCAACACAAAACTCTTCAAATGGTCAAAATTGAACACCAATCATAGGCATTTACTACGTTAAAGATTAAATCCACCTGTACTGAAAACAGATGCGCTAAAATCACAGGTGCATCCAAGTTTTGTGGAGCATGAAGACACCCTTAAAGAAAAAAAGAGTATAAAAGCATCTTACTTTTGCAATTTTATGACCACATTGCCCTGGAACCCCTGCACGCAAGTGAGGGGTCCCTAAACTTGAATTTTACCAGCTTCATGGTAGACCTCCCCTGGCTGTGATCTTATATTTTTCTTCAAAGGAGGTTTACAGACACTCCATACACATACAATGGACCAGAAAAGGTGCTAGCTTCACAACCAGAATACCAACGTTTATATTTGGCTTTTTATTTATTAGCTGTAGGGCTTAAAGCAGGTCGATTAAATTGCCTCAAACACAGAATTCTCAACTGTAAACCAGGAATAATAATATCTCCTTACTTCTGGTACTTCATAAATTGTGAAGAGCTTTAGAAATGAGTTAAGATTACCAGTCTGTCAACTGCAATCTCCACATTAATAGCCACCAGAACTTATAAAAATTAAGCTTTCCATTTCTTTGCCAGATCAGGGCCGGGGTGTGTGTGTGTAAGGGGATATTGCTCGGTAAAGCGAAGGGTGAATGATCTGTAGCCAGTGACCCGGGAATGGGGTTCACGAGAAGCCCAAGCCTAGAAACCGTGCCTGCAGAGGATGACGCTCTAGAGCTTGAGACCTGCGTGTGCAGACTTCCCCGTGAATAATGTACATCGCCACCAGGTGATCTGTAAATTGCACCAGTCACAGGCAATACAATTTGGGATTATTTTTTCGCAGGCTTTTCACTCGTTTTAAGGCGCTGAGCAGTCGCGCGGCTTGCCAGGTGTTTAGCTGCAATAAATGAGGCAGCTCCTGACACCCAAACGAGTCAACTTCACCGCGACCCTCCAAGCGCTTTCACACAACTCGTTCTTTCTACCGTGCGAAGTTTGGGTTCTCTTCAGATCCAGTCTGCTCATTTCCAGCCGTGGCGGGGTTCCCTCTTCCCGCAAAGCACCAACCCCATCCGCGGTCCCAGAAATGAGAGGCCTCCCTCCCCGCCTTCTCCTCTTCAATTTTCCTTCCTATTCCCTTGTTCCTTCAACTTCGCCCCTGCTCTCCCCCTCCCTGGTCGCCCCGCTCCCTTCCCCACTTCTCACGCACTCGGGAGGACGAAAGGAGGTCACAAGCTCCTATCCTCAAAGCGACTCTTGGCGGGCTTCTTCCCGCTCCCCCGGGGTTCGTAAGTTATTTACCTTCATCTCAAAGCTCGAGCAGCCGCGCGATCTACCAAGTGCGCAGGCGCACGCAGTCTCCTCCAAGAAGGCTACCGCGTTCCCGTCTCCCAGGAGACCGCGCGAGCAATGGCCAATCTGCGAGCGCCAGCTGAAGACAGTGCCTAGCGGCGATCTCCGCGAGGAAGAGCGGGAGGCGTGGACTGAAATCACGTGATGCCCACGAAGCAAGGTCCAGAGAAGTTGAACCTCGCGAGAGTTTGCAGCGCCCTTGCTTTCTGGCTGGGCCCTGATTGGATGCGATCCAGGGGAGGCTGACTCTATGAGACGTTGGAAAGCGCCTGCGTAAATTTCGGCCCCGGCTGCTAAGAAGTCAATAGTTGCCAGAGGAGGGCGCTGAGAATTTCAAGAAAAGAAAGGAACTGAGTGTGTCTAAAAGGAGGGGGGAGCTGGTTCATGGGGCAATACTCTTAAGCAATCCACGCAAAGAGATCACTCTGAAGCTATTCAAAGGATGTTAAAATTGAAGACTGATTTCTGCTGGGGGTATATTTGTATCTTCAGATGTTTAAATTTGGGTGCAAGACCTGCACATTTAAACAGAGATTTTTTTTTTTTTTTTTGCGGTACGCGGGCCTCTCACTGTTGTGGCTTCTCCCGTTGCGGAGCACAGGCTCCGGACGCGCAGGCTCAGCGGCCATGGCTCACGGGCCCAGCCGCTCTGCGGCATGTGGGATCTTCCCGGACCGGGGCACGAACCTGTGTCCCCTGCTTCCGCAGGCGGACTCTCAACCACTGCGCCACCAGGGAAGCCCCGGGAGATGTTTTTAATAGGTGACTGAGTGAAGGAGAAAAAGGTTAGAGAGGTAGAAATTCAGAAATTGTCCTTGTAGTATTTAAAACAGAGTGAATGGGACTTTTTTAGATTTCGGGAATGTGAGACAAAATTTTACTTTTACCTTTAGGGCCTGAGAATTAAACTGACATACGACCAATTAACAGGGGAAAAGCATACAAATTTCTATGTATTATGTTTACCTGATATGGGAGAATGAGTTAAAAAGAAAGAAAACAAAAATTCCACATCAACATATTAATTTGGGGGGGCATATTTCCCTCTATTTTTTGCCTATGTATACCAATTTTACTATGTATTTATAATTATGGTATATATGTGTGTATTTAACACATTTATTTAGGTCAAATAATATAACACATTTATTAGGGTGCTTAGTACTGAGCAATAGAAAAGCGTACAATCCTAATAAAAGTTTTTAGTTTCCCCATACCAAGAAAATCAACTTTTTCCACTCCTTCCACTGCTTCTGAGGCTGAATCATTTAGAAAAATTGGTTCTCTAACTTTACTGTGTATCTGGTAGGTTTAGTGGGTGTCAGACTCACCTAGAGGGCCTGCTGAAACACAGATTGCTTCGTTCCACCTGGAGTCTCTGATTTAGTCCTTCTGGGGTTGATGTGGAGAATTTACATTTCTAACACATTCTCAGGTGATGCTGATTATGCCCATCTGTGGATTACACTTTGAGGCCACTGTTCTCTCCATATTTGTTTCCTAAAGCCTCTCCACTCTTTTGTCCTACGTGTTATACTAAAAACAGTCTGTATTCTTTTATGTTGATTAAATTTACAAAGCAACAAATCTTTTCCAAGTATATGCCTCTGAAAGTCACTTTTCAATTTATTATTTTTAAGCTGCAAGGAGCATTTGGTATTATTTTAGATAAAACAAGGATCCTAATTAATGCCTAGTTTTTTGTTTTTTATTACTCTGTTTCTCTCATTAGGCTGACAGAATAGGCAGGATTTCAATAGGTGGATAAAAGAGAAAGGATACTTAGAGGTAATGAGGTACAAGGTGGAAGATGCAGACAAACTGATTTGAACCCAGTAACAACCAGTTAGTAACAGATTACATACTTAACTTTCTCAGCTTCACTTTTTTAAAATTGAAACATATATTTGACATATAGTGTGGTATAGATTTAAGGTATACAACATGTTAATTTGACACATTTATATACTGTAATATGATTGCCATTGTAGCAATAATTATCAGCTTCACTTTTCTTTCTTTCTTTCTTTTTTTTCTGGCTGCACCTCGGTTTGCAGAATCCTAGTTCCCCAACCAGGGATTGAACCTGGGTCATGGCAGTGAACGTGCCAAGTCCTAACCACTGGACTGCCAGGGATCTCCCCCTAAGCTTCACTTTTATTATCTATAATGGAACTTGAAAATTGATAAAAATATTTTTAGTTGTGGTATTCTTCTGGAAGTTTTTGTATACCTTGGAAATATGTGTATCCTTACCTGAATACAAAATTTTATGTAAAATACTTGGGAAAGAAGAGAAATACAGCTTCCCATTCTAAAATTTAAGAACCAGGAACATGATTAGACCTGTACATCTGGGAAAGGATCTGGTGTCCATTTGTTGGGAGAGATTCACTGAAAAGTTAGCCAATCTGTTATACAATCTATGGGAAGGGGTAATTCTAGAGTGCACAGAGCTATTTTTTAAAATAAACTATACAACTTAAAATTGATTCCTTATTTAAGCATAAATAAATATGTTATTATAGTAATCTCCAGAAACCTCTAATTTATCTGGAAAAGTATGGCATTATGAGAAAGTATTTGTCAGAATCTGCTATAAAAGCTGGTAAAAATGGTATGAAGCTTCTCAAACGGATATTGAGAAAAATGAATAACATAACTTGTTATAATATCAGCAAAACGTTTTTCCAAAGAGAGAAAGAGGAGAGCTTCTAAGGTGAAGAGAAAGAGGGATAGCATGGGATTGGGGATGGAAAATAATGACATTTAACACTAAGTACAGATAAAGAAACTAGGACATTTAGGTGGAATTCAGATTTTAAAGATAAATAGATATAAATTCAGAAAGTTTTTATTGCATACTACACTTCCAGGAAAATGCCAATATTGTTTGATCATCTTATAATTTGCCTCCATTTATCATTTACACTTCCAAACTTTAAAATGATAGCCATTTGAGGAAATAATTTCCTACCAATATTATATAGTGGGCTTCCCTGGTGGCACAGTGGTTGAGAATCTGCCTGCCAATGCAGGGGACATGGGTACGAGCCCTGGTCTGGGAAGATCCCACATGCCGTGGAGCAACTAGGCCCGTGAGCCACAACTACTGAGCCTGCGCATCTGGAGCTTGTGCTCCGCAAAAAGAGAGGCCGCGACAGTGAGAGGCCCATGCACCACGATGAAGAGTGTCCCCTGCTCGCCGCGACTAGAGAAAGCCCTCGCACAGAAACGAAGACCCAACACAGCCAAAAATAAATAAATTAATTAATTAAACAAAAATTATATAGAAAGGAAGTCTAATAAGCCTAACAATAACTAGAGAAAGATAGTGTTTTCAAAAATAATATCTGGGGCTTCCCTGGTGGCACAGTCGTTAAGAATCCACCTGCCAATGCAGGGGACACGGGTTTGAGCCCTGGTGCAGGAAGGTCCCACATGCCACAGAGCAACAAAGCCCATCGCCACAACTACTGAGCCTGCGCTCTGGAGCCTGTGAGCCACAAGTACTGAAGCTCACATGCCTAGAGCCTGTGCTCTGCAACAAGAGAAGCCACTGCAATGAGAAGCCCACACACCACAACAGAGTAGCTCCTGCTTGCTGCAACTACAGAAAATCCGTGCACAGCAACAAAGACCCAACAGCAGCCAAAAATAAATAAATAAATAATAAATAAATAAATTTATTTATTAAAAAAAATATATATAATTGAATATTCAAAATTAAGCCAATTATTTTTGTCTAGTTCTGTGCCAAGCATGATTCTAGATGCAGATACATGGCTATGAATCAAATAGCCAAGGAAATTAAGAAACTAAAATTAGTTCTGGGAGGCGGAGTCAAGATGGCTGTGTAGGTGGACACGGAGTTAGCATCTCCCCACAACTAGGGCACCTGCCGGCCACTGGTGGGGGACTCTGCTGCCCATGGAGATGGGAGGAACCCCAAAGTGAACCAGTGTGATGTAGGGAGACTAAGGGGGTAGGAGAAGTGGAGCCCAGGGGGGATAGGTGCCCCCGAGACCCGGGAGATCAGGAGAGGCAGGTGGGAGGGACTCTCCGGGAAGAGGGGGAGAGGAATAGAGGGTGATCGCCTGGCCCACCAGGCCAGGAGCCTGCTGAGCTACCAAGCCAGTACTGCCCCCTCCAAAGTCCCATACAGGCTGTGTGGGTCCTGGGGGCAACAGGAGGGAGGCTGGGAAGATGAGGAGAGGCAGGTGGGAGGAGCCCTCCAGGAGGAGTGGGAGGAGCAGAGGGCGCTGGCCTTGTCCACTCGGCCTGGGAAGCCTGCTGGGCTCCCAGGTGAGGTCCCCTGCCCTCTGAGACCAGGGGAAGGGCACACCTGGGCCCCTTCTGTTCCTTGAGCCTAAGCCCCACCCCCCGCATCCCCCAGGGCCTTTTCCAGCCCTGTGGGTCCTAAGCATTGGCCCTGCCCTCCACCCAAAACTCACCCTTGCTTAGGACCCACCCTCCACAGCCAAGGTCTTCCCCCCTCCCTTTTTTTTTCTTTTCCCTCCTCCTCTTTTTTACTATTGTGGTACTCATGTACCTTCTGGTTGCTGATTCATCTCTATTTTAATCTTTATATTCTTCCTAACATATCTGTTAGTTTCCTAGTGTAATTTTATTTTTTACTTTGTTATTGTTCTTTTTTTTTTTTTTTTGCCACCCCAGGCAGCTTGCAGGATCTTGGTTCACGAGCCTGGGGTTGGGCCAAAGCTCCTGCAGTGGGAGCTCCAAGTCCGAACCACTGGACTAACAGAGAACCTCAGACCCCAGGGCATATTCATCAGAATGAGGTCTCACAGAGGTCCTGATCTCAGTACCAAGACCCGGCTCTACCCAATAGACTATAAACTCCAGTGTTGGAAGCCTCAGGCCAAACAACCGGTAAAACAGGAACACAATCCCACTCATAAAAAAAAAAAAAAGAGAGACAGCAAAAAAATACATCACAGATGAAGGAGCAAGGTAAAAACCTACAAGACCAAATAAATGAAGAGGAAATAGGCAATCTACCTGAAAAAGAATTCAGAGTATGATAGTAAAGATGATCCAGAACCTCGGAAATAGAATGGAGGTATGGACTGAGAAAATATAAGAAATGTTAACAAAGATCTAGAAGAACTAAAGAACAAACAGAGATGAATAACATAATAACTGAAATGAAAAATACACTAGAAGGAATCAATAACAGAATAATTGAGGCAGAAGAATGAATAAGTGAGCTGGAAGACAAAATAGTGGAAATATTTGCTGAGAAGCAGAATAAAGAAAAAAGAATGAAAAGAATTGAAGACAATCTCAGAGAGTTCTGGGACAACCCTAAATGCACCAACATTCAAATTATAGGGTTCCCAGAAGAGAAAAAGAAAGGGTCTGAGAAAATATTTGAAGAGATTATAGTTGAAAACTTCCCTAACATGGGAAAGGAAACAGTCACCCAAGTCCAGGAACCACAGAGAGTCCCATATAGGATAAAACCTAGGAAAAACACACCAAGACACATATTAATCAAGCTAACAAAAATTAAATTCAAGGAAAAAATATTAAAAGCAGCAAGGGAAAAACAAAATATAACATACAAAGGAATCCCCATAAGGTTATCAGCTGATTTTTCAGCAGAAACTCTGCAGGCCAGAAGGGAGTGGCAGGTTATACTTAAAGTGGTGAAAGAGAAAAACCTTCAACCAAGATTACTCTACCCAGCAAGGATCTCATTCATATTCAATGGAGAAGTCAAAAGCTTTTCAGACAAGCTAGAGCTAAGAGAATTCAGCACCACCAAACCAGCTTTACAACAAATGCTAAAGAAACATCTCTAAGTGGGAAACACAAGAGAAGACCCACAAAGACAAACCCAAAACAATTAAGAAAATCATAATAGGAACATACATATCGATAATAACCTTGAATGTAAATGGATTAAATGCCCCAACCAAAAGACACAGACTGGCTGAATGGATACAAAAACAAGACCCATATATATGCTGTCTACAAGAGACCCACTTCAGACCTAGGGACACATACAGACTGAAAGTGAAGGGATGGAAAAATATATTCCATGCAAATGGAAATCAAAAGAAAGCTGGAGTAGCAATACTCATATCAGATAAAATAATTTTAAAATAAAGACTGTTATAAGAGATAAGGAGGGACACTACATAATGATCAAAGGACCCAAGAAGAAGATATGACAATTGTAAATAATTATGCACCCAACATAAGAGCACCTCAATACATAAGGCAAATGCTAACAACAATGAAAGGGGAAATCGACAGTAACACAATAATAGTAGGGGACTTTAACACCCCACTTTCACCAATGGACAGAGCATCAAAAAAATATAAACAGGAAAATATAAACAGACCTATCACAAATAATGAAATTGAAATTAAAAATCTTCCAACAAACAAGAGTCCAGGACCAGATGGCTTCACAGGCGAATTCTATCAAACATTTAGAGAATAGCTAACACCCATTCTTCTCGAACTCTTCCAAAAAATTGCAGAGGGAGAAACCCTCCCAAATTCATTCTATGAAGCCACCATCACCCTGATACCAAAACCAGAAAAAGATATCACAAAAAAAAAGAAAATTATAGACCAATATCACTGATGAACATAGATGCAAAAATCTTGAACAAAATACTAGCAAACAGAATCCAACAGCACATTAAAAGGATCATACACTATGATCAAGTGGGATTTATCCCAGGGATGCAAGGATTCTTCAATATACGCAAATCAATCAATGTGATACACCACATTAACAAATTAAGGAATAAAAACCATATGATCATCTCAATAGATGCAGAAAAAGCTTTTGACAAAATTCAACACCCATTTATGATAAAAACTCTCCAAAAAATGGGCATAGAGGGAAACTACCTCAACATAATAAAGGCCATATATGACAAACCCACAGCAAGCATCATACTCAATGGTGAAAAACTGAAAGCATTTCCACTAAGCTCAGGAACAAGACAAGGATGTCCACTCTCACCACTCTTATTCAACATAGTTTTGGAAGTCCTAGTCATGGCAATCAAAGAAGAAAAAGAAATAGAAGGAATACAAATTGGACAAGAAGAAGTAAAACTGTCACTGTTTGCCAATGACATGATAGTATAAATAGAAAATCCTAAAGATGCCACCAGAAAACTACTAGAACTAACCAGTGAATTTGGTAAGGTTGCAGGATACAAAATTAACGCACAGAAATCTCTGGCATTCCTATACACCAACAATGAAAAACAGAAAGAGAAATTAAGGAAATACTCCCATTTACCATTGCAACAAAAAGAATAAAATACCTAGGAATAAACCTGCCTAAGGAGGCGAAAGACTTGTACTCAGAAAACTATAAAACACTGATGAATGAAATCAAAGATGACACAGATGGAGAAATATACCATGTTATTGGATTGGAGGAATCAATATTGTGAAAATGACTATACTACCCAAAGCAATCTACAGATTCAGTGCAATCCCTATCAAACTACCAATGGCATTCTTCACAGAATTAGAACAAAAAATTTTACAATTCACATGGAAACACAAAAGACCCCGAATAACCAAAGCAACCTTGAGAAAGAAAAACAGAATTGGATGAATCAGGCTCCCTGACTTCAAACTATCCCACAAAGCTACAGTAATCAAGACAGTATAATACTGGCACAAAAACAGAAATATAGATCAATGGTACAGGATAGAATGCCCAGAGATAAACCCATGCACATATGGGCACCTAATTTATGACAAAGGAGGCAAGAACATACAATGGAGAAAAGGCAGCCTCTTCAATAAGTGGTGCTGGGAAAACTGGACAGATACAAGTAAAAGAATGAAATTAGAACACTACCTAACCCCATACACAAAAAATAAACTCCAAATGGATTAAAGACTTAAAGGTAAGATCAGACACTATAAAACTCTTGGAGGAAAACATAGGAAAAACACTCTTTGACATAAACCACAGCAAGATCTTTTATGACCCACCTCCTAGAGTAACAGAAATAAAAACAAAAATAAACAAATGGGACTTCATTAAACTTAAAAGCTTTTGCACAGCAAAGGAAACCATAAACAAGTCAAAAAAAACAACCCTCAGAATGGGAGAAAATATTTGCAAATTAAACAATAGACAAAGGATTAATCTCCAAAATATACATACAGCTCATGGAGCTCAATATCAAAAAAACAAACAATCCAGTTAAAAAATGGGCAGAAGACCCAAATAGACATTTCACCAAGGAAGACATACAGATGGCCAAGAGGCATATGAAAAGATGCTCAACATCACTAATTATTAGAGAAATGCAAATCAAAACTACAATGAGTTATCACCTCATGCTGGTCAGAATGGACATTATCAAAAAATCTAGAAACAATAAATGCTGTAAAGAGTGTGGTGCAAAGGGAATTCCCCTCCTGCACTGTTGGTGGGAATGTAAATTGATACAACCACTATGGAAAACAGTATGGAGGTTCCTGAAAAAACTAAAAATAGAACTACCATATGACCTGGCTATCCTACTACTGGGCATATACCCTGAGAAAACCATAATTCAAAAAGAGACATGTACCACAATGTTCATT
This sequence comes from Phocoena phocoena, assembly GCF_963924675.1. Lineage (NCBI taxonomy): Eukaryota > Metazoa > Chordata > Mammalia > Artiodactyla > Phocoenidae > Phocoena > Phocoena phocoena. The sequence goes on from NC_089223.1 coordinate 75,432,161, forward strand.
GCAGCACTATTTACAATAGCCAGGATATGGAACCAACCTAAATGTCCATCGACAGATGAATGGATAAAGAAGGTGTGGCACATTTATACAATGGAATATTACTCAGCCATAAAAAGAAACGAAATTGAGCTATTTGTAATGAGGTGGATAGACCTAGAGTCTGTCATACAGAGTGAAGTAAGTCAGAAAGAGAAAGACAAATACCGTATGCTAACACATATATATATATGGAATTTAAGAAAAAAAAATGTCATGAAGAACCTAGGGGTAAGACAGGAATAAAGACACAGACCTACTAGAGAAAGGACTTGAGGATATGGGGAGGGGGAAGGGTAAGCTGTGACAAAGTGAGAGAGTGGCATGGACATATATACACTACCAAACGTAAAATAGATAGATAGTGAGAAGCAGCCGCATAGCACAGGGAGATCAGCTCGGTGCTTTGTGACCTCGTAGAGGGGTGGGATAGGGAGGGTGGGAGGGAGACGCAAGAGGGAAGAGATAAGGGAACATATGTATATGTATAACTGATTCACTTTGTTATAAAGCAGAAACTAACACACCATTGTAAAGCAATTATACTCCAATAAAGATATTTTTAAAAAAAGAAACAAAATTGAGTTATTTGTAGTGAGGTGGGTGGACCTAGAGTCTGTCATACAGAGTGAAGTAAGTCAGAAAGAGAAAGACAAATACTGTATGCTAATGCATATATGTGGAATCTAAAAAAAAATGGTACTGATGAACCTAGTTGCAGGGCAGGATTAAAGAGGTAGACATAGAAAATGGACTTGAGGACATGGGGTAGGGGGGCGAAGCTGGGGCGAAGTGAGAGTAGCATCAACACTACATCATACACTACAGAATGTAAAATCGTTTGCTTGCGGGAAGCAGCAGCATAGCACAGGGAGATCGGCTCAATGCTTTGCGATGACCTAGAGGGGTGGGATAGGGAGGATGGAAGGGAGGCTCAGAGAGAGGGGATATGGGGATGTGTAAGCATATGGCTGATTCACTTTGTTGTGCAACAGAAACTAAACCAGTATTGTGAAGCAATTATACTCCAATGCAGAGCTATAAAAAAAAAAAAACACCAAACCAAACCAAAACAAAAAATTAGTTCTGGGTCCATGACAATTTAATGATTCCTATTCTCTAGGGGAAATGTTTTGCATTACTCCCCGGAGTTCATATTGTAGTTCTTAATCCTGACTGCCATTAGAATGACTTGGGGGTCACTTGGGGTGGCTCAGGCTCAACCCAGATTTATTGAAACAGAATTTCTAGAGATGAAGCCTATCTTTTATTTCTTTTCTGCTCTGTCTCTGTCTCTGTCTCTCTCTAATTCTATGGTGTACAGAGGTGAGAACCATTCGTTTATTCTAGAGTATGCCAAATGTAAAACAGCAGATGGAACGCCTGTTTTGTTTCTGAAAGTGGAGAGCTAATTCTGGTAAAAGCCTATGCTCACTAATGTAAAATGGCTCAGTTGCTCTGGAAACCAGTTTGATGGTTCCTTAAAAAGTTAAACATAGAATTACTTATATGAATCAGCAATCCCACTCCTAGGTATATACCCCAAAGAATTAAACACAGGGATTCAAACAAATACTTGTACACATATGTTCATAGCAGCACTATTCACATTAGTGAAAAGGTAGAAGCAACCCAAATGTCCATGAAAGGATAACCAAATTTTGGTATACACATACAATGGAACATTGTTCCAAAATAAAAAGGAATGAAGTGTTGCTACATTTCATGCTACAAAATGGAGTAATCTTGAAAATATGCTAAGTGAAAGAAGCCTGACATAAAGTCACATATTGTATTATTCTACATGAAATACCCAGAAGAGGTAAATCCATAGAGATGGGATGCAGATTGGTGGTTGCCAGGAGCTGGGGAAAGGAGGGATGGGAGGTTACTTCTTAGTGGCTACAGGGTTTTCTTTTGGGCTTATGAAAATGTTTTGGAACTAGATAGAGGTGGTGGTTACACAACAATATGAATATACTAAATACTACTGAATTGTCCACTTTAAAATGGATATTATGTTACATGAATTTTGACTTAATTAAAAAAAAAGCCTATGCACAAACATTGAATCTTTACATTTAATGTGATTTTCTTGATAAACAAAACTAGCTTTTCTGAAAATCAGATTAAACCTTGTCATAAAACAACTATTGAATCTACCTAATCACACGATCCAGGCTTTTTGTTTGTTTCATAAAGAGCCTTAAGTAGAAGCTCTCACTTACCTATATTCTGAATATACCTAAGAATATACTGTATCTGGGGATTTGAATTTTTTTTTAAACTGGGTGTTTAGGTCCTCAGTGAGGAGCATGCAGTGACCAAAGGGTATCCCTTGTCTCAATTATTAGTGATTTAAAAAAAATATTATGTCTTTATTTTTTAAAATTTTTATTTATTTATTTTTTGGCTGCATTGGGTCTTTGTTGCTGCACGCAGGCTTTCTCCATTGTGGAGAGCGGGGGCTACTCTTTGTTGCGGTGCATGGGCTTCTCACTGCGGTGGCTTCTCTTGTTATGGAGCACGGGCTCTAGGTGCATGGGCTCAGTAGTTGTGGCTCACAGGCTGTAGAGCACAGGCTTAGTAGTTGTGGCACACGGGCTTAGCTGCTCCGTGGCATGTGGGATCCTCCTGGACCAGGGATGGAACCCGTGTCCCCTGCATTGGCAGGTGGATTCTTAACCACTGCACCACCAGGGAAGTCCCTTAGTGTTAGTGATATAAAAACTTCTGGATGGACCTGTCCTCCAAGGGTAAATGATTGAAAATAACGCTTTCTCTAAAAGGGCAGAGGAGAAGCATGCCAAAAGGAAGGAAAGAAATTAAGGAAAATAAAAAGAATAGGAAAAATCAGAGTAGTAGGGTTGAGAAATGTGAATATTGTCTTAAGTAGCTGCAGACTTCAAGATTTTCCTTGAAAACACACCAGAAATGTGACTTTTTCTTAAAAAAAAAGAAAAAGATATCCTATGGTATTTAAAAATGCCAAGCGGATGGGATATATTTGGAACCAAGGGAAAAGTTACTATTTGAGAGTGAAAAGTTACTATTCTGAAAGAGTGAAAATAATGGATAAGTAATGTAACTGTTACACTGCAACATTCTATGATAAACACACAGGATCAGACTTACAGGGCAGAAGTGGTCAGGGACCCGAGACCTGCCCTTAGATTTCTTCTAGCTGATACTTCTATCTATAGGAGGACCACTAATATAACACAGAGCTAAGGCCCTAAAACACTCTGGTTACACTCTGGTCTTTCAAACCCTAAGGCTATCCCTGAATATAAAACACCTTTTCATCTTCCTAGTTAATGTGTAAAATATATGCTACTGATTTCAAAGGTTTCAGCATTTTTTTCCATGCCTTCACTCACTTTATCTAATCTCTTCCATAGGGAAGGGTATCAATTTGCTTCTAAGAATTTCTAGGAAGGAAGAAATGGAAAACTGAATTTTGTCTGCTTCATTTGCAATATGGATCATTTTCATAAAATCGATCTCATATTGATGGAGTTATATGCGGAGAAGCTATCATTGGCAAATCTGAGATCAGATGTGCAGTTTTCAATAATCAACTACTTGTAGATGATTTTCAACTCCACTAATGTTTCCTATACATCTGAGGAAGGCAAGAAATATGCTTTGTGGAAAACTGGACGGAAGAGGCCTAGAACACAGTGAACATGTGTTAAGCCTAAAATGGGCCTACTTTTTAAAAACCACTTTCCCAAATTTTGAAACAATCAGAGTTACAGAAAAGTAACGCCCCCCTGCCCCGACTCCTGCCCCGAATTGTTTGAGAGTAGGTTGCCAGCATGATGGCCCATCACCCCAGAATACATTGTATTTCCTACAAAGACAGTTATCTACAAAACCACGATACAACCATAAAAATCAAGAAGTTAACATTGATACATTACTATCATCTAATTCACAGAACCATTCAACTTTTGATAGTTGCCTCTATAATGTTGCTTACAGTGAAAGAATTCAATCCAGGATCATGCATTTCATTTAATTGTCATTTTTCTTTAGTCTTCAATCTGGTATAGCTACTCAATCTTAACTTTCATGCCTCAACATGTTTGAAAATTCCAGCCTAGTTGTTTTGTAGAATGACCCTCAATTTTACTTCGTCTGATATTTTCTCATGATTAGATTCATGTTATGCATTTTCGGCAGGAGTATCACAGAAGTAATGCTGTGTTCTTCTCATCCCATTCTATCATGTGGCATAAGATTTTGATTTGTCCCATTACTGATGATTTTCAGTTTGATCACTTGATTAAAGTGGTATCTGCCAGGCTTCTTACCTGTAAAGTTATCCTTTGCCCTTTGTAATAAATGAATATTTTGGGGGGAAGATATCTTAGAACCATGTAAATATCTTGTTCCTCATCAAACTTTCAGTTTGTGTGTTTATTTATACCTGTATGGATTCCTGGGTTATTCAAAGGGATATAATTCATTATTCTCATTTATTTTTACGCTTAAATTGGCTCCATTTTGGCCAGTGGAAGCCCCTCAAAGCTGACTTCTGTGTACTTTTGCTATGTCCCCAACATTCTTTGAGCACAGCCTTGTTTACTGGCACAATAAGATGTTCCAGGTTCACCATGTATTTTCTCTGCCTCAACTCTGGAACCAGCCATTTGCCCAAGGATCCGTCATTCCTTTTGGTAGAAAGTGATGTTTAGAAGTCAAGATCTGGGCACAAGATGTGATCACTGTTATTCCCAGACTCTCTGTGGACTGAGCTAGGGAATATATCTATTTATCTATTTATTATCTATCTATCTATCTAAATCTATCTTGAAAACTGAGTTCACACTAATGTGCCCAATTCCAATTCAACACTACAGTGTTCATTCTAGTTTTTTTTCCCTTTTCTGTATTCATAACTCTCTTCTCCAACAGTGAGAATCTGGTCTTTCATTATCCTTAATGTAATCACTAATTTGATTAATCCCCTTTAATAGTTCTGGGACCAATTCCAATGTCTGCAGGGTTTTTCCACACCACCAAGCAATTCTCTGATATCAGCTGGGTGTCTTGCAATTCAACTCAACTCTGACACTACCTGGAAATATCCCGGCAGATCCTACAGGTTAAGGGCTCAGTCCTTAGACTGTTACCCCCTACTCACCCACCCTCACACTCCTAACACCAATCTCAAGCCCAGGCGTCACCTGTGATTCAGACCAAACAGCTATAGATTGGAGGTTTCAACAACCTCCTCCTTAGGTTCCATCCATTTGCTAGAGCTGCTCACAGGAACATTTTATTTACCAGTTTATAAAAGGATATAACGCAGCAACAGCCAGGTGGAAGAGGTGCATAGGGCAAGGTATGGAGAAAGGGTTCAGAGCTTCCAGTTCTTGCTGAGCATTCCATTCCTCAAATCTCCACGTGTTCACCAACCCAGAAGTTCTCCATCCTTTTGGGTTTTTATGGAGGTTTCATTACAAAGCACGATTGGTTAAATCACTGGCCATTGGTGATTAATTAAACTTCTAGCCTCTCTCCCCTCCCCTGGGGTAAAGGAGGTGGGACTGAAAATTCCAACCCTCTAATCACTAAGTTGGTTCTCCTGGCAACAGACCTCCATCCTTAGGTGCTTTCGGAAAGTTACCTCATTAACACACACAAGACACCTTGATCGCCCTCAGCTCAGGAAATTCCAAGGGTTTTAGGAGGCTGCCAGAAACTGGAAGACAAATAGTGATACACATTTCTTATTATAAATCACAACATCACACCCTTGTATGCAAACACTCTCTAATCCCTGCCCCCATTCCCTCTCTGCCCAGATGCCCATGCCTCCCTGCTGGGCTCTAAGTCCTCTTTCCAGACTTTCGTTATGTGTCATCCTCCCCACACACACCTTCCTCACTGCTCAGGCTCTGACTTTCTAATGCCAGGCTGCCCCCTGTGTGGTTACCCTCCTTACCTTGCTTGGGGTCTGACACCCTAACCCAGGCCATCCCTCTCCTCTGTAAGATGCCCTCTTCACCCCACTTGGACTCCAATACCCCACATGGGGCTACCATGATGTCCCTCAACACCACTGCAGGTGCCATCCTTGTCATATTCCACCTAATGGCTTTAGATCACATTACTAGGATAGGAAAATGCTTTTTTTTAATGAAATTTAAATTATTTATTTTTTTTTCTAATTAAAAAAAAATTATTTATTTTGGCTGAGCTGGGTCTTTGTTGCAGCGCACGGGCTCTCTTAGTTGCCCCGAGGCATGTGGGATCTTAGTTCCCCTGACCAGGGATTGAACCCATGTCCCCTGCATTGGAAGGTGGCTTCTTAACCACTGGACCACAAAGGAAGTCCCTAGTATGTTTTTATCTGAATTAGATTAATTTTACAGTCAGTCATTCTGATTCTCTTACCTACTTTTAAATTGGCTTGGCAACAAAATCAGATTGTACTTTAGGTTGAAATTACTGGTAAACAGTATACATTTTTCAAGGGCTGTTGTTTTTACTTTCAAAAGCCTTGTAAATCTTGACAGTTTGTTCCTTATTCTTTATTTCCCCCTTCCCTATTCTTTATTTCCCCCTTCTCTGTTCAACTTCATAATATCCCCTGTAAACCATTTTTTCCCCATTGCCATGTTCTTTCTTTTTTCTTCTATTATTTAGTCACTCATTTTCTTTTCTTTTTCATTTCTCCAAGGAAGGGTCCATAGGCTGGTATGACACAGTCTAAGATGGCCACAACAGATTTTGTTGTTATTGTTAGTTCATGCAGAAAAGGAAAAGAACATCCTTTATCGCTTTCTCAATTGACGTTTAGGTAGAACATGAGATGTACCTCCATGTCTCTGTTGAACTTCTGAATCTGAAGTTTAATTGGGGCTGGACAAGGGAATCAGATCATGGAAGGAATATTAGATGCTACACATTAATTTTAAAATTTGAGACATAGTTTAAATTCAGCGTTGCCTACCATTTACTCCAAAAGCAGTGGATTCCCCAAGTCAGGGAATTTCCTACCTGGGATCTTCCACGTTGCTCATGTGGGACTTGGGAGGCAAGGGGAATTAACCCAAAGATGACAGTCATACTGCTTTCTACGCCTTGAGTAATAAAGTCCTTTTTCTCTGATCCAGGAGTTTTGTGTCTTCCGCCAGCATCCATGAAACAGTAACAGGATAATTTACTAGCTTGCAAATAGGGCAGAATCAAATTCCAAATCTTAATAACCAGCCAATCCTTTGTGAGTTCAGTCCTCTATTATAGCATTTAATTCTTTATATCAAACCTCCCCTGTTCAAATTATTGTGTGGTTTCTGTCTCCTGATTGGTCCCTGGCTAATACATCATAACTACAGAATCATCTTCCTCATATCCTTAGAATTTTTAAGCATTTGTCTCTATTAAATTATACTAAGCTTCTAATAATGGATTCATGACTTTCTACTAATGGCTCATCTTCTCATTTCCACTCATCACTGCTCTACTCAGCATCCCTGCTCTTCACTCTATTGACAGCACCAATTCTTCTCTGTACCCAGGACATTAAATATGCCATCCTTACTAAAATGCCCTGCTTTTGTCCTCTCACCACAGAAAGGTACTTAGTAAGGATCAGTTTCTGCATGTGCGTGTGTGTGTGTGTGTGTGTGTGTGTGTGTGTGTGTATGCACTCATGCACATAATAGGCAGAACTACCCAGCCTGTTTCTACTCCTTAAAAGCTTAAAATGTAGCACAGATGTGATGAGGACACTATCACAATATCTAACCTTGGCATCAAATAGGTATCATCATCCTATGTAATCAGGACAACCAGAACTCACCTTCATGTGGCAATCTTGCATAGATCTTTGTTAAAGGCTCTAAGGTCATACACATCTGGTTGGTTTTTAAATTTGGCTCTGTTAGTTTCTACATCATTAAGTGGGAATAATCATATCTACTTCATAGGGCTATTGTAAAGATTAAATGTATGAACATATACATGATGTACTCAGCACACAGTATCTGCCACGTAATCAAGTTGACTCAACCTCCCTATATTTCGGTAAACAAATGACCAAGTCTGAGGCAATTTAATAAAACATGAGCTTTTAGCCCAATTTCATTTAAATGCTTCAACACCTAAGAGAGGCTCTGCTTGTCTTTAGGCCCAGAGACTCAGTGGGGAGACCTGACATACTGAGTCCAAGGCCTCATTCCTCAGTATTTCATCTTCTTTCAATCACTTTCTTGATGTTGGAAGCTCCACCTTGGTTTACCATTTTCTTTGCTATGCAATTTCTCCACATCCTCTCCAACACTTATTTTCTGTTTTTAAAATTATAGTCATCCTAGTGCATGTGAAGTGGTATCTTATTGTTGTTTGGATTTGCATTTCTCTAATAACTAATGATGTTGAGAATCTATTCATGTGCTTGATGGCCATTTGTATATATCTTCATTGGAGAAATGTCTATTCAAGTCATTTGCCCATTTTAAAATTAGATTGTTTGTCTTTTTGTTGAGTGTAGGAGTTCCTTATATATTCTGGATACTAGACTTTTATCAGATATATGATTTGCAAATATTTTCTCCCATTGTGTGGGTTGTTTTTTCACTTTGACAGTATCCTTTGATACAGAGGCTTTTAATTTTGATGAAGTCCAATTTATCTATTTTTTCTTTTGTTGCTTGTGCTTTTGATGTCATATTTAAGAAATCATTGCCAAATCAAAGGTCATGAGGATTTATGCCTGTTTTCTTCTCAGAGTTTTATGGTTTTAGCTCTTATATTTAGGTCTTTAATATTTATATATGTTGTAAAGTAAGGACCAAATTCATTCTTTTGAACATGAATATCCCTGAAGAGACTATTTTCTCCATTGAATGGCCTTGGCACCCTTGTTGAAAATCAATTGACCATAATATGTTGACCACAGTTTATTTCTGGACTTTCTATTTTATGCTTTTGGTCTATATGTTTATCCCTACACCAGTACCACATTGTTTTGATTACTGTAGCTTTGCAATAAATTTTGAAATAAGGAAATGTGAGTCCTTCAACTTTGTTCTTTTTCAAGATTGTTTTGGCTCTTTTGGGTCCTTTGCAATTTTACGCAAATTTTAGGATCAGCTTTTCTATTTCTGCAAAAAAAGGTCATTGGGCTTTTGACAGAGATTACATTGAATCTATAATTTGTGGAGTATTGCCATCTTAAGTCTTCCAAACCATGAACATGAGATGTCTTCCATTTACTTAGGTCTTATTTAATTTCTTTCAGCAATGTTTAGTAGTTTTCAGTGTATAGGCCTTGTACCTCCTTGGTTAGATTTATTTTCAAGTATTATAAATGGAATAGTTTAATTTCCATCTTAGCTTTTTTTGGGGGGGGCCTGTGTATAGGAATCAACTAACAATTGTGTGTTGATCTTGTATCCTGCAACATTAGTGAATTTGTTTATTAGCTCTAATAGTTTGTGTGTGTATTCTTTAGGATTTTTAATACATAGGATCATGTCAGCTGCAAATGGAGAGTCTTACTTTTTCCTTTCTAATTGCGATTCCTTTTATTTATTTTCTTGCCTAATTGCTCTGGTTAGAACTTCTGGTACAATGTTGACTATCAGTGGTGGGAGTGAACATTTTCCTGATCTTAGAGGGAAACCTTTCAATCTTTCACCATTTAGTATGCTGTTAGCTGTGGGTTTTTCGTGAATGCCTTTTAACAGGTTGAGGAAATTCCATTCTCTTCCTAGCTTGCTGAGTGCCATGAAAGGGTACTGATTTTTGTCAAATGCTTTTTCTTATCAATTGAGATGATAATGTTTATGTTCCCTTCATTCTTTTTTTTTTAATAACAAAGAGCTTTATTTTCATATCACTGTTCTAGTTTCTTCTGAGTTCTCTGCATTCTATCATGTGGTATACTGCATTGACTGACTTTTATATGTTGAATCATCCCCATATTCTTGCAATAAATCTTAGTTTGTCATGGTATATAATCTGTCTTTGTCTGGCTTAGGTATCAAGGTAATGCTGGTCTTATAGAAGGAATTAGGAAGTGTTAACTCCTTATCTATTTTTTTTGTAAGAGTTTAAGAAGAATTCGTGTTAATTCTTCTTTTAATGTTTGGTAGACTTCACCAGCGATTTATACTAAATTCTGGTTCTGTACTTTCTTTGTTGAGGGGTTTTTGATTCAATCTCTTTGTTATAGATGTGTTTAGACTTTTTACTTCTTCTTGAGTCAGTTTTGGTGATTTGTGTGTTCCTAGAAATTTGTCCATTTCATCTAGGTTATCTATTTTGTCGGCAATAAAGCTTATTTTTGATGAATAAATTTGTTTATGGTTCAGCCATCCAAAATACTATGCAATTTATCTAATATTTATAAAACCTGAAATGTATGTTTTCTTGCATTTAGTCTTCTAAAGCAAAATGTATATAAAATTCCATAAGAGAATTAAACAAAATTTCCCCAATAGTAAGAAACAAAAATTTTCTGATAAGAGTGTGACTGATAAATTTCACTTCTAAAAAGCATAAGCCTTCTTCACATTTCTTTTTGTTAAAGTAAATGATTTCTCACATAAAAGGAAACTTCTTTTTCTACCTAGAAACAGGAGTGATGACAGAATGGACTCCTGAGCCTCTGCCTGTGTTTGAATCCCTGCTCTGCCACTTATTTGCTATATAGAATCTTGGGGTTAAACTCTTCCTGACCCGGGTTCCTCATCTGTAAAAAGGAGAATAATAACAGAACATACCTCATAAGGTTGCTGTGAAGATTAAGTGCATTAATACATGCAAAAACTTGGTTCCTAGTTCATAATAAACATTCAATAATTATAAGAAATATTATTACTTTTCATAAGGTGGTCATTAATTGGGGTTAAAATTAAGAGCAGCTAGACATCTCAGTGCAGAAGCTAACAGTAAAAGTCAAGACAGCAATGTTAGATGATGCACACAAGGAAGGGCCATATTTTCCTCTAGATTTATAAGATCCCAGACTAGGAGAAGAATGAGTGCTTTGGTGAATGCTCTGTCACTAGAAAAGAAATAGTTTTCTTCACTAGTACCCAGAAGAGCAGAGCCTGCTGATGACAAAACTGCATTAGAGAGGCCCCTTCAGTGGGATAAAAAATCAAAGGGACTGTTCTATGAATCCCATAAAGGAAAGGAAGATCCTCAGAGAAAAGAATCAGTTCCTTTACTTTAAGGCGAGTCTGACTCCATTGCGGGCACAGGGAACAAGAGAGTGGATGATGAGTGGAGATGAGGAATGATCACAAGTGTAAGTACTTTCCTTCCAAATCACAGGTCTAAGCCTCCACAAGAAGGGATGATGTACTGACACATTTCTGCTTTTGAAATTTTTGCTTTGTTTCTTATAGCTTTTCCTCTTCTTCTCTCCCTTACCCTAAATACATAAATATACTCTACCACTGATCCCTCCTTGTCAGGAAAGTAACTGAACTCATATCCATACTATAATGAATATATGAAATATTAATGTATTTGTCACTGTCACTGCTATTTTCTTAGTGGCCACACCAGTAAAATGCCCATGGAATTTGTTTTGTGCATAGACGTACTAAATTTCTTTGTTTCCTGTGTAGAAACATTTCACAAGCATTCAAAATCAGCTAAAAAAAAGTTTCTTTTAATTTTTAAAGGAAGCAACTAAAATAAAGCCTACCCTGATATAAAATGTAAAAACACATTAACCACAATATGGACTTTTAAAAGGTGGGAATTTAGTTTATACTCATTTTATATTAAGATATAAGTTAAAGACTTATACCTTAAAGGATTTATCATAAAATGTTACTGCCCAGTGCATTTTTGCAAACAATAAATAATTCACTGAGAATATTAACATTCACATGTGTAATTAAAAGTTTACAAATGTACAAAACTTTGGGTAATAAACACTTTAAACTTATTTTTCAAACATTGAATAAGCCCCTTCCCCCCAAACTGTTTGATTACAAAGAAGCACAAAGGATTAACTAACTCTGGCAAAAGACAGCAAACAAGGCAGGGGAGGCAAATAGAGATCTGAGAACATAAGAATATCCAAACAGTTCTGTCAATATAAAAAGACAAAATCAAAACATTTTTAGCGATATAAAAGAAAGCAAATTCACACGATTAAATGCTAATTAGGTGAAAGAACATTAGAGGGTATATAACATTTATTTTCTCCACAAAATTTGCATATCTTAAATTTAATGCAAAACACCATGTTTCAATTCTAATTTAAGAATATCAATAACATGGAGTTTTTGGTGAATCTAGATGGAATGAACATTTAAATAGATCCCAAAGGTCATATCAAGTTTTTATTTGGTCTTTGTTGTTCTAACTCTTTAATATTTTTATTTATTCATTGGACTAAGCCGATTTTAGAAATAGATCCACAAGCGAAACATATATAATGCAGCTATTTCTGAAAACAGCTAAATGCATAGTCTTCAGTAATATCATTAAGACAGTGGTTGTAGTTAAGTAAACAAATGAATAAAAATTACCATAATTCATGTATGATAAAGTTACATAGCAAAACATTAGAAGTTTTACCTGGGGTATTTGCACTGTAAGAAAAGAAATGTGGATGATATGAGCAAAATGTGCTTGATTATTAAAAGAAATGAAATTCCCAGTTAACACTGGGTTGTGTCAGGAGCAGTGCATTTGTCCTCATATTTTATATCAGGAACATACGTTCACAATCCACCAGCTGCAGTTTTGATTTGCTAAGAAATAAAAGTATTTAATCCTGGTTCTTCCTTGTTTTAACATCTTCCCTTAGAGACCAGGCACTTCGTGCTCTGGAATGTGGCCTTGCAAATTTACTAAAAACGTATCCATTGATAGTAGAACAATTATACTAAATTCATAAAGGAAGTGAATATCTTCATTTAGAAAACAAAGCACTAAATTATAACTTTACAGTCACAACGCAAGCCCCAGCTCTTCCTAGGCACAGTGGAGCAACCTAAAAAAAAAAAAAAAAAAGACACGTGTTGGGTTTGTGGGTAAAAATATCGATAATACCACACCAGTCGGTGAAATACTGAAATAGTTCGTACTTGTTGGCAAAGAGCTGCTGCCTGAACTCTAAGCTGGCCCAGGTCTTAAACAAGACTCTTCCTCCTGATGCCAAAGCTTCATAGACTAAATTGTTTTGGGTATATAACATAATTATGTAGTATTTACTTCTCTTTAAAGGTAATTTTTAAAGATAGCACAGGAATTGTTCTACATGAAACACGATTTTGGCCAACATGATGCACAATATGGATGTGAGGAAATGCTGAACACTTAGAGCAACTTTGTGACTAATATGGAGAAAATACCAAGTATTATCCTGAGAGGCCATGCAACGGAAGTGCTGTCTCAGAGACAGTACACAGAATATACCACATGCCCTGGGTCTGTCGACTCCAGAGGAACCGCTAACTTCACATTCACTGATGACCTCAGCGTGGATGAAGGGTCTAAACCCATTCTACTGCTTTTTAACCAGAGTGAATAAATAATAAATACTACCGATTGAACTCCTTAGGAGTGGAAACAAACCTGGTGAATAAACTCCATGACAGTGAGATAGAAGTATGAGGTACTACGGGAAAAGTATAATCTTGACTTATGCATTAGGAACAATTCTTAAATCTTTCACTTCTTGTCTTTTTTTTTAAAGTACTCTAGACACTGGGCAATTCATAGCAGAGATAAGTGTGGACAAGGATAGTTTTAAAAGAAGGACTACTTGGAGCCCAGTAAGAATCTATGCATTTGAGCTAACAGAATTAAGACATTAGCATTTGGGAAGGGGTGACTAATATAAAGTACTAAGAAAGTTTGTTTTGTACTTATGTATGTGGGTGTATGTCATAAAGTACTTTTGTCAAATACATGATATCAAAGTGACTTTCTAGTCATTTTGACTCCTCCTCCCCAGACCAATGAGTGGATTTTAAGAATACATCTGACTTCAATTTTAAGAGAATTCTTGGTTGTTCTCCATCTGAATCAGTTGTTTTGATCACTGTTATATCTTTTTGAACAAATAACCTATTTTAAAACCATATCTACTTACACTATTCTAGAAGTAACCTCTATGTCATTTAAATCAAAACGTCTGTAATCAGCAGCTTTTCTCAAAACACTCAAGACACTAAGCCTCTACACTGTGAACAGCTGATGTCGTCACGACACCAGCTAGAAAGTTTAGCTTAGAGAATTTATTAAATACAATGCAGTCACCTCCTGCTTTGGGTCAAGGCTGGTAGTGGGGTGGGTGATGGCTTAAGACTTAGTAATCGCATTTCACTCCCTGTACAAATAAATGTCCTCTTGTCCATTTGTAGAAACACTGAATGGAAAACATTTATTTTTCAGATACTATGGTTGTAAATTCACATTTAGGAGCTTTAAAATCATTTATATGTAGAATCTAAAAAATACAACAAACTAGCAAATATAACAAAAAAGAAACAGATTCACAGATATAGAGAACAAATTATTGGTTACCAGTGGGGAGAGGGAAGGGGGAGGGGCAAAATAGGGCTAGGGGATTAAGAGGTACAAACTATTATGTGTAAAATAAGCTACAAAGATATATTGTACAACACAGGGAATATAGTCAATATTTTATAATATCTATAAATGGAGCATAACCTTTAAAATCGTGAATCACTATATTGTATACCTGTAACTTATAATATTGTACATTGACTGTACTTCAATAAAAAAATTTTTTAAAAAGTAATGGAGATGGCATGTAAACCAAAGAGCTATGTGGTCACAGATTATTAATTTTGATACAGGGTGATTCAGCATAAGGTATTAATTAGCTGTAACAACAAGTCTGAAATACTGGCTAATAGGTTTCCTTATAACTGGCCTAAGGGCTTAAATAAAATACATCTCAGGAAAAGAGATTCTTCTATCTCTTCTTGGATTCCTTGGTTATCATTCACAATTACTTCTGCCACGGTAGGAGGCTGATGGTAGGTAATCTCATAATTTCTATGAAATCCCGTAGCTCTAACTCAAGCTCTCAAATTATGCCTTCTCGCCTTCACCAAGTGATCTCACTTACTTAAGAAACAAGATCAAGGTCATAACAATCTAAGTCTCTTTTTCTATCCTTCTCTTCACTTGAAAACACTTTGTATCTTTCTACACTGATATTCTCATTTTTCCCTCCAGCTTTGGAGGATAAGATCTTTCCTACAGTCTAAGGAGGACCCGCCTTTGCTCTCAATTCTGTTCCTGTCCTTCTTTCAGAAAAGTGCCCTTCAATTTTGCTTTCTCCTTCTAGCATCTGGAACCCTGTTCAACTCTCTTGTCTTCATCTCTATTGTGAAAAAGATCCTAGGCTCAAATTCTAACTCCACCATTTATCTGCTGTGTGATGTTGGGTCACCTATTTAACCTCTCTGTCTCAGACTCCTTCATCCAACATAGTGAGGAAATAATAGTACTTTCCTTATAGTGTTGTTGGGAAGATTCTTTAATGTAAAGTACTTAGACCAGAGTCGGGTACATAAAATGTACTCAGTAAGTATTAACTTTCTATCATCATCATTATTTTAAAATTGTATGCCCCTCTAACTCCCACATTTACTTTTACTCTTCTCTTTACTTTTTACACTGTGTGGTGGCTTCTGCTTGTATCATATTCTCAAAGGTCCTGACAACTTCTTGAATGACAAATCTTCTTCATTCTTCCTTATGCTGTTGAAATTCCCCTCTCCTTTTTTTTTTTTTTTTTTAAACATTTTTTTTGGCTGTGCTATGCAGCATGTGGGATCTTAGTTCCTCCACCAGGGATTGAACCTGTGCTCCCTGCGTTGGGAGTGCAGAATCTTAACCACTGGACTGCCAGGGAAGCCCCCTGGCCCCGCCTTTCTTTCTTTCTTTTTTTTTTTTCCCCCCGCCTTTCTTTTAATGTTCTATTTCATTATCTACTAAGACACTCTCTGATCATTCCTTTGCTGTTTCCTTCAGAAGCTGCACCTCTCTATACAACCTAGTAAGTGTATAAATTAAAAATAAACAGGACTTGGTAATATCTCTTGGATCCATCTGTATATTTAACACTTCAAGCCTTATAACTGAAGTAACTTTATAAATGTTTATAAGTAACTTTATAAATGTTTATAAATGTTTTATAAGGCTTCACTTACCCTGCCCCTAACCCAACTCACCCTGTCCCCACCTGCTGACATGTGGACTTTCTATTACTGCATTGCTCTCTTGGTTAAAAGTCTCCACTGGTTTCTCATTACCAAACTCTTTAGGTTGACCATTGCAGACCTCCATCCTGACCCCAACCTTCCTGTCCAATAAGAACTCCTGGGGCTTCCCTGGTGGCGCAGCGGTTGAGAGTCCGCCTGCCAATGCAGGGGACACGGGTTCGAGCCTTGGTCCGGGAGGATCCCACATGCCGCGGAGCAACTGGGCCCGTGAGCCACAACTGCTGAGCCTGCGCGTCTGGAGCCTGTGCTCCGCAACAGGGGAGGCCGCGACAGTGGGAGGCCCACGCACCGCAATGAAGAGTGGCCCCCGCTCGCCGCAACTAGAGAAAGCCCTCGCACAGAGGCGAAGACCCAACACAGCCAAAAATAAATAAATAAAAAAAAAAAAAAAAAAAAAAAAAATAAAGAACTCCTACTCTTCTCAAGCATGAAGCCTTATAACCCGCCATACTTCCTTAATAGAGCCTGCATATTTCTGCTTTAGTGACATTTCTTTCATGTTTTCTCACACAATTTCCTTTTTCCTCCTACCTTTTATTTTTTGGCCACGCTGCGCGGCATGTGGGATCTTAGTTCCCTGACTAGGGAGCGAACACTCGCCCCCAGCAGTGGAAACAAGGAGTCTTAACCATTGGACCACCAGGGAAGCCCCTTCCTTCTATCTTTTTGAATTGGATCAATTCATTAAGGCTTAGATTAAATCCCACTTCTTCCTTACCGAAGCCCTCTCAACAGCCATTTTCTCTCTTCTCTTTGATTTCCTAGGCCACTCACTGCCTATACCATGGGACACTTCATACCAACTGCTCCACACTGTGGATCCTCCCTTTACATGAGCAGATCTCACCTACCTAAGTAGTTAAGCTCTGTGACAGCAGGGATTCTCACAGGTATTGTTTTCTTGACAGTACTTACCACTGGTCCTTGTATGTAGGAAAACCTTGGCTCAATTAAACATCTGAGTGCCTTTTATGTACCATATACTGAATTGGATGCCAGAGGCAGAAAATTCCTGGTTCTGTTCTGGGTGATGATGGAAACAAAGATCTCAAAAGATCATTCTTAGAAGTGCTAGGCCCTCTCAGAAATAGACAAAGAGGGAATTTTTTCTGTTAAGTTTGTCAGGTCAGGTTTCTTACTTGTTAATGTAATTTAGGATTGCCATCTTTACTAGGTTATAACCAGACATTTGATCTGCTCCCAAATATCTGTGGCTTGAGTATTTAAAAATTATTGCTCATGTATGGGTAAGTGGTTCATTTGTTCCTGACTACTATCTTTGTTTTTAATTTTCCACAATCTCCCTCCCTTTATTACAGCCCTCTTGTGGTCCTATCAGCTCTATCTATGCTAGAACATCTCATCAATTCTCAGCAAGTAAATGGTGGCAGCTAATAATAATAATAACCAACTAATAAGAATTTCTTTGAGTACTAACTTATATTTTAAAGGTAATTTTGGATTTTAACTATACTATAAAATTAAACATTCTCTGTTTTCTTATATTTAGTTAAAAGATGACTTTATCATGTTTATGCTATATATTTTGATATTGGACATAATTGAGAGGATTTGTTTTACCAAAACAATTGTTTGTAACAAAAACAGAGTAAGTGTAATAATGAAAAATGAAATGCCATACCTGGGTCCACTCATTTGTCTGGGGATCATAAGCCTCCACTGTATTAAGGTAAGTCTGTCCATCATACCCTCCGACAGCATATAATTTATCACCAAGTAAACAGACGCCCACGGCATCTCTGCTGATGCTCATAGATGCCACTGCAGTCCACATATCCGTTTTAGGGTCATATCTGAAAGAAAATTTTAGAACTGGAGCTGATATTGTTCTCACAATATTTTACATAAAAATAGTTTTGTCCTTTAATCTTATCTGCTATATAAAGTACATTTGAACATATTTTAGAGAAAAATATCAATATTTTCCTGAAAACTTTTAACTTACAACATAATAGAGCTATTCTGCAGATGCATAACACTTAAACTAGTCAAAAGAGCTAATGTAAATGTTGAAACTGCTTTAAGGTTTCAGGTTGCCTACTGAAAATTTGAGGAAATCAATTCATGAAGCTCTATGTAAGATGACTTACAGCCTCAATCATTGCTAACTGTCCATTTTTGGAGCTCTTTGTTCCTTTCATGAAGTATGTTAATTAGAACTGCCCCAAATTGTCTATCTGAGAGCAGATACATCATGCTAAGATGACTTATACTGCTTCCAATACTTGTATCAATGAACAATTTTTCACTGGGTGCAGTCCTGTAGTGGGCCTGTAATTTATGGGGCAAAGTATATAAAGACTTCTATATCCCTTTCCTGGATTATAACATGTAACAAGCATAGTCTGAATTATTTTCTCCCCAATACAGGTGAAATGCAGGTGTAACTATCATGCTCTCTCAAAAAACACCAACCAACTCTGCTTATTATTTCATAGAAAGCACTTGTCATCAACAAACCTTCATTTCACTTTTTATTCTTCTTCTAGTCATTCATAATGTATTGAATAATATATACACACACATTCATTAACTTCCCATTGCTCTTTAAAATCCAAAGTTTTTAATAAGGCCTCAAGACTCTGCATGATCTGCCCCAATGTCCCCCCACTCCTTCCTGCCACTCTCTCCATCATTCTTTTTTCTCCAATGACAGTGGCCACCTTCCAGTTTTCTGAATGAAACATATTCCTTCCTGCTTTGGAGTGTTCATACAATCTCCTATTGACTCTACCTCCTAAAGCCCTTCAATTCTCCCCATTCCACTGACCATAGCAGATGGGAGCCTAAGCCACTGTCCAGAGCTTCCACTGACGTCGGGCTCTTTACCTAGGCCCATATTTGAGTTTTGAACAAGGATGACTTGATCAAGATTTCAAGCCTTACTAGCCCTTTATTTTCTTTTAGTATTTCATACTACTTCATTTTATATCAAAATATGTCAGGAATGTCCCTCTCCTTTTTGCTTATTTGGCCTCCAGCCTGTAATTAATTCTCTGTGAAATTTGTCAAACCCCTTTTCTTATTAGGTACAATGTCCAGTACAAAATAGGTACACAATAAATGTTTGTCATATGATTCAATTAATAAACTGTATAATCAATTCTAAGGTCAGATTGAGAGAAGACTGAGTAGGCTCTTGGTGACAGACTGAGAGATGGCCTGAGCAGACCGCCCAGTGCTTACAGAGCTCCTAAGGAACTGCCTTGCACATGGTGGATGCTCAATAAAGAGTTACCAATTCGTGTGGAAGTGTCAGAGGCTTAGGTTTGATTTTTTATTCCTAGTTTTCCTTCACAGGAAATTACCTCTCCACACAGTCTGAGAGTCTGGAAGTCAAGTTGGATGCAGGTGCATCGTGGCCCCCAATGGCATACAGCAATCCATTCCAGGTAGTGACTCCTACTCCCCCTCTCCTTTTTGACATTTGTGCACAGAGTGTCCATTTATTAGTATGAGGGTCAAAACATTCTACTGACTTGAGACAAGAACTGCCATCACGACCACCAACTGCATAAAGTCTGTAAAAACAACAAATGGGATGATAAATAAGAGATGGTGCTATTATTATGCATAAGACAGAGGTTATTCTTATGGTATTTCATTGAATTCAAGGTGCCTATCAACGATAAGAAATACTGTCAATTTATGTGCCATTAAGAAAGAAGACGGGACTTCCCTGGGGGTGCAGTGGTTAAGAATCTGCCTGCCAATGCAGGGGATATGGGTTCGATCCCTTCCAGGAAGATCCCACATGCCGCGGAGCAACTAAGCTGGTGTGCCACAACTACTGAGCCTGTGCTCTAGAGCCCGCGAGCCAGAGCTACTGAGCCAGTGTGCCACAACTACTGAAGCCCACGTGCCTAGAGCCCATGCTCTGCAACAAAAGAAGCCACTGCAATGAGAAGTCCGAGCACCGCAACAAAGAGTAGCCCCCAGTAGCCGCAACTAGAGAAAGCCCGCGTGCAGCAACGAAGACCCAATTCAGCCAAAAATAAATAAATAAATAAATTTATAAAAAAGAGAAAGATGTGCTACCAATTAAATGGCACATATATATCATATATTATTCTGTACATATATAAAAAAGAAAACATAAACTCACATGAAAACAATGACAACATTTTCACAGCTGCCATCTGTTTGACAAGTTATTATTGAGTGTAAAACGCACAATTTTAGAGATGTTAAAGTATGTCTTAAAATAGATAAAATATTGTGTATAAATATACCATGACATTTCTTAAATAGCTAAGATAGGACTTGGTGATAAATGAAAGAAACTAACCTTCTCTGAGCACCTACCACAGGTGAGGCACTTTACATGTATTAATTTAATCACTATAATGATGCTATGACAAACCATTTGTATCCCTGTTGCACAGGTGAAGAAACTGGGGTTCATGGAGATTAAGAGACTTGTACATGGTCACCCAGGAAGAAGCAGAACCAGGACAATAGTTATATTAATGAGCAGTTGGACAGTCAAGAGTCATCTGGTATGTACTTGTAATAGTGAAATATGAGAATAAAACTATAGATTCAAATATATAGATTTACTAGGCAACGTTTAGGACATTAACATACCATATTTATATTTATTGGTATGTTAACTCCTAAACATTGCCTAGTAAACCAATTTATTATCAATCAATATACTGCATTAATTTAAAAGTCTTTTTACTCTGAACTTAAAATATATATAAAATATTTTAAATATTTAAACATTTGAATATTCTTTATTAAGCACAAAATCTTCTTACACTTACTATTCACATAGGAAGCTCTTTGTAGATATTTTTTCTATCATTTAAAAAAAAAAAATAAATTCAGTTCACTGCTTGTTCAAAAGCTCACACATTTTGAATTTATGGATGCCTTAGTTAATATTTAGCTATTTTTAATTCTTGAGAAATAATATTTGAACTATATCAAATTTCGGCCCATTAAAACTCTAAGTATTTATATTTGGATAAATATACATATTTTAAAGACAGATTTCATAATTTTAATTCATAATTTAAAGTACCTATGCCACTCAAACTGGTTCTTAAATAATAAGACGACCATATCTTAAAGAGCAAAGCATGTTTGTAGCAGTGTCTTGTTCTAAACTTAAAATATATTAATAGTATGGAATTTGAAATTTATTTGAAACTTTAATCTGTTAAAAATTTTATCTGTTAAAAACTATTTTTTGTGCTACTGTTCTTAATATTAAGCTGTCCTCATCTTTAACTAATACTTGGAAGAATAATTACCTAAATATGGATCATAGAATATTAGAAGGAATCAACTAGAAAATGTCAATAACTAAAAATATATGTACACACTCACATATAGTATCATAGGCTTCCAGCACCCTACCCTCTTCACAGTGAACTCATGGGTCTTCTTGTGAAAAGTGGTGTAGTACAGTGATTTAGAGCATGAACTCTGGAGCCAGACTCTCTGGGTTTGTATCCTGGTTCTACCACTTATCACTTACTAGCTGTGACTGTGGACAAGTTATTTAATCTCTGTCTGCCTGAACTTCATCATCCATAAAATCTAGAAGCCCTGCCTCACAGGATTATTGGTGATCAAATTTAAAGTACTTTGAATATTGCCTGGCACATGGTAAACATGGTATGTGTTAAAGGGGAAAAATAAATTCTGTCTCTATTTGCATTCTTTTAGAAAACGGTATTTTAGGAGATGTTAAATGTACAAACAACATTCATACTGAGATAATATTAAGGGCTAAAATGTAACACTTTCTGAAGAATCATATCTCACACAATGGTTTTCAAACTGTATTCTAAGACCAGGACTCTGTGGAGGATGTTAGGGGGCCCCCAAAATGGTTCATTTAAAATTAAAGATTAAAAAGTAGTTTTAATTTTCAAAAACATCACCTGGCTCAATTAAACGTCATGCAAAATTCAGAACTCATCTTTCTTCCCCATGACAATATCTATTACAACAAAAAGATAAATATTATGTCAAATTGCAATTGTATTGTACTACATATCTAAAAATAAGATTTAGGTCTCACCTGACTTCTAAAATTATGATCAAGAATACAAGTGGCTGGTAGATATTGTTTGAGATTCAGCTGAGAAAAAAAATGTCTACTACTTTCAAACTACTTGAGCAATTTAACTGAAGAATTTCCTGTGATTCCAATAAATTGCTCTAGTAGTTAAAATAACTATTACCAATTTCAGCTTCTTATCTGCGAATCAGGATTTTCTTCATACTGGACAACCAAAATAAAACAGAAATAATCTGTGTTCTTTAAAACAGACTTATGCTTCTACATTGATTTTTACAGTAAGTATTATAAACTCAAACTTATAATAAATTTAAAATAAGTGTATTATAAACTTGAACCTCCATTTGCCTTAAGTATCGAGGTTTTTGTAAGATTTCACTTGAAAGAAAGATTCTATTGCCAAAAGTATTTGCCAGCCAATGGCTTAAAAGTAGCCTGAGCAACTGGAAGTTTAGACAAAGCTTCTTTCTGTCAAACATGGCAGAAATAAAAATTTTAACACTTTCAAAATTTTAAGATACAGAGTGTAACTCATAAAACATTAAAACAGTTCTTCCCTAAAGAAACGAACTATATTTTGCATCAGGAAGCATTGTAAAATAATTTAAAATAACAAAAACAGTATTTAACTGGGCTTTTCATTTTATAAATTAAAAAAATTGAGGCACACAGAAATGATTTGTTTTAAATCACAAAGGACTGGTAGAGAGAAGATACATAATTAATTTTTTCAATCAACTGCATATTTAAAATATTAACAACATAATTTCTATTTTTTCCAGGTTCTGGATTTGTACCCCAAAATGGAAACTAACAAAATATTTTAAAACATTGCTACTTTATTTTAGTGCAAGCTGAGAAAAATGGTGGTTGATGGATTAACACATCCTCTTCTTGGGGTGATTAAAGCACTACTGCATATAACTGGTACCAGGATATTCTTCACTAAGGTTGCACACTTCAGCTTTATGTGCTGGATACTGTGCTAGGTGTAAGAAACAAGAAGTCAGATCAGGTCATTCAAGACCATGATCTGCTATAGGAGACGGACCAGTCAATAACTACAATAATAGAGTGGTACATGCTGCAATACAATTATATACAAATTATATACAGTAAAATTGCTGAGGATGGAATGGACAATCAGTGCAGGGGGAATGAAGAGATGAGAGTGGGGATTGGAGGTTTCCTGGAGGTGATTTTTAAGCAAGTTTCAAGGATGCTGAGTTTGCCAGGAAGGAAAGTGGGGGAAACAATATTCTAAGAAAGATGGTGTCGGTTAACAGATAATAGGAATGTGAAACAAAATGTATTTTTCACAAATGGATTAGTTTTGCTGGAGTGTATTATGCATGGGTAGAGGAGAGAGAAGAGGCTAGAGAGGTGGACAGAGGCAAGATCAAAAAGGAGGCTTGGTCAGATAAGCTACTGAAAGGTTTTAAGTAGGAAAGTGACATGGTCCTATTTGTGTTTTAGGCAGAACATTAGGTGAGTCTCTAAAATGAAGAATGAAAGGAAGAGAGTTAAGGTTAGGGACAAAGTGACCAGTCTACCCCAATAGACCAGTTAAAATCACAACGTAGATATACGATACTTTCAAAATCAACTGTCTTACTACTTAGTAGATAAGAAGTCCTTAGCTTCTGATATTATTAGGTACTCTCAGAATTATACTCAATAAATTGTGCTTCAGGTAGGTTAAATACAGAAATATTTATTTCTCATTAGAGAGCAAGAAAAGGTAAGAAAGTAAGATACCTCTATGCCTAGAAGTCCACGATACTGTAGGTTTGGAAATCAGGTTTTAGAGAAGGCATTTATTCTTATGTCTTCTATTAGAAATAAATATTTCTAGCCAGAAATAGTAATTTCTTTTTTTTCACTTTCTATACTCTTTGGTGGCTGACTCTTCTACCAAAGAACTAGGAGAGAAATGTAGTGATAAAATTTGAAGCCATTTCTTTAGCTAAAACAAATGAGGGGAGCTGTATTGAGATCAGATATATTTAAAAAATGGGTTTCTATATCTTATTACTTGTAATCGTGCTAAAAATTAACCAAAAAAAGGATGCAACTAACAGGTCCTGAGGAAACAAGACCTTAGGTCATAAAATATAAAAATATTACTAACATTTTCTCATTTTTTTGATAATCAGTAACAATCCAACGAATAATTTTAAGTCTCTATGTTTTAACCTTGGTTCTTTCCTCTTCCTGGAAATAATGATAAAACATTTTAAGTGAGTAAAGGTATGCAACAAACAACTTTTATTTAATAACCATAAGGGCTTCATTTTATGGAAGAAAGGCCTGAAAAAGATACTATGTGTTTAGTATTTGAGTGGTGGCTCTATCCAAATTTGTTTACTCTATTTAGAGCAGATAAGAAGCAAGAAAGCACCTCTTTCTAAATGCATTCTAGTTTTCAGCAGTTTACCAAGATAAGAAGGAAGTAAAAGTAAGGAAAAATCAGTAGAAGAAATGGAAAGAATTATTTAGGGAAACATGAGAGAGACCATACAAGTTTTAAAAGACCATATACTTTTAAAGTTATATGAACCACCAGATTTTGACGACATTGAATATTCATATAAAATTTATTCACTCAAAATGATAACTAGAAATTTATAATATCTGCACATTAGAATAAAAGACTAACAATGTTGAGCTATTTATATGTAGAGCTATTATAAAAAGAGACTATTTAAAAAGGTTGTTTACATCACTCAAGAGTTATTTCTCTCATGATTTCTATATATCTTTAAGTTGGACAAGATATAGCTTAATACATTTAATTTATTGTGTTATAAGTGGAACCTTAAATATTTCCTTACTTTCCGCTTAGTACTGCCACACCTACTGTGCTTCTGGGAGTGGACATAGTGGCAACAAAATTCCACTGGCGAGCCTGAGGGTCCCATCTTTCCACTGTATTCAGATAGCTCCAACCATCATGCCCTCCTACTGCATACATAGGACCTTCCAATACAGCCACACCTACAAGGAGACAGGAAAGAAGCAATGACTTAAAAATCTTTTAACTGAAATGTAAGTACAATGAACCTTTAACATGCAAATTTAACTAGGCAAAAATTTATGATAAAGATATCTGGCTTCCTCATAGCTCTTCTTGGTAGATACGTGGGTGGGTGAGGAGGAGCAACAGCACTGTAGCTCTTAAAAGTTTTAGAGGCAGGCCTTCCCCAGTGGCGCAGTGGTTGAGAGTCCATCTGCCGATGCAGGGGACACGGGTTTGTGCCCTGGTCCGGGAAGATCCCACATGCCGCGGAGCGGCTGGGCCCGTGAGCCATGGCCGCTGAGCCTGCACGTCTGGAGCCTGTGCTCTGCAGCGGGAGAGGCCACGGCAGCAAGAGGCCCGTGTACCGCGAAAAAAAAAAAAGAAGTTTTAGAGGCAGTATTTTGAGGTCCAACAGGGGAAAGGTATTTTAAAAAAATACAAGATGCACACATTGCCATACTTAAAACATTTTCCAATAATTTGGACTTGTAACATATTAGAAAACAGCAATTTTATTCTTTTCTCCCTTTAATTCAAATTCATGAGATTTTGCTGTAGATTAGATACCACAATCTATTGGCGTGTTTCATCGTGAGGGAACCAAGACAAATTTCATTTATTCAACAAATAGCTATTGAGTTTCTACTAAGTGTCAGGCACTTAGTAGAACGTAATAGATAAGGCCTCTGCCCTGATGGACCTAATAT
This sequence comes from Phocoena phocoena, assembly GCF_963924675.1. Lineage (NCBI taxonomy): Eukaryota > Metazoa > Chordata > Mammalia > Artiodactyla > Phocoenidae > Phocoena > Phocoena phocoena. The sequence continues at coordinate 75,458,234 of NC_089223.1, forward strand.
TTTATTTTATTTTAATCATTTATTTATTTATTTTTGGCTGCTTTGGGTCTTCGTTGCTACACGCAGGCTTTCTCTAGTTGCGGAGAGCGGGGGCCACTCCTCATTGCAGTGCGCGGGCCTCTCACTGTGGTGGCCTCTCTTGCTGCAGAGCACAGGCTCAGCAGCTGTGGCGCACAGGCCTAGTTGTTCCGTGGCATGTGGGTTCTTCCTGGGCCAGGGCTCGAACCCGTATCCCCTACATTGGCAGGCAGATTCTTAACCACTGCGCCACCAGGGAAGCCTCGACCTAACATTTTAGTTAGGAAACAGATACAAAGTATATTTCAGGCGTTGATAAGTGCTAACAAGAAAAAAAAGTAGTGTGACTTACCTGGTGGCGCAGTGGATAAGAATCCGCCTGCCAGTGCAGGGGACACGGGTTCGATCCCTGGTCTGGGGAGATCCCACATGCCAAGGAGCAACTAAGCCCGTGAGCCACAACTACTGAGCCTGTGCTCTAGAGCCCGCGTGCCACAACTACTGAGCCCGTGTGTGGCAACAACCGAAGTCCGAGCGCCTAGAGCCCGTGCTCTGCAACAGGAGAAGCCACCGTAATGGGAAGCCCGCTTACCGCAACGAAGAGTAGCCTCCGCTTGCCACGCCTCGAGAAAGCCCTCGTGCAGCAACAAAGACCCAACAGACAAAAATAAATAAATAAATATATCTTAAAAAAAAATTTAGGGCTTCCCTGGTGGTGCAGTGGTTGAGAGTCCGCCTGCTGATGCAGGAGATGCGGGTTCATGCCCCAGTCCGGGAGGATCCCATATGCCGCGGAGCGACTGGGCCCGTGAGCCATGGCCGCTGAGCCTGCGCATCCGGAGCCTGTGCTCCGCAGCGGGAGAGGCCACAGCAGTGAGAGGCCTGCGTACCTCCAAAAAAAAAAAAAAAGGAGCAAAGTAAAAGAGTAGAGAGGATCAAGGGAGACCTCTCAGATAAAGTGACATTTGAACAAAAATGTGAATGAAGTTAGGAAACCAGACATGAATGTATCTGGGGGAGAAGAAGGTGAGATAAAGAGAACACTATGTACAAAGGTCCTGAGGCATGCTTAGTGCATCTGTGGTACATACAGCAAGGAGCCCAGTTGGCTGTGGAGGGTAAGGGGGACAGCGTAGGAGATGAGAGGAAGGGTGGAGTCGAGTCACATGGTGGTCGGGACTATTGTAAGGACTTTGGATTTTATTCTAAATGAGATGGAAAGCCAGCAGAGGGTTTTGAGAAGAGGTTGATATGACCATAGTCAGGTGAGATATAAATATGTATCACCTGAAGGCCAAAACACAAATATTGTGATACGAAGACATTTACTTTTGTGAAATCATGGCCAGATGACATACTCACCATTCATGTATGACCAAAACCAACTTATCATTCCACTCATTTGTGTCCTGCCAATACTGGCTATAGGAGATCTATCTATCTATCTATCTAATCTATCTCCAATTATATATAATACATATTCAATTATATATGTGTGTGTGAGTGTAATTAAGTAATTTAAAATTTACTTAATAAAGATTTCTTTTATAAGTTCAAATTTAAAACATTATTTATTATAAGGTAAATAATATTACAAGGTAAATAGTTACAACAAAGCTGTTTTGAATGACACAAAAATGGAAATAAAGGTTTAAAGAAGACACTGTGAGTGATATGATCATTCTTCTCTGAACTTGCTGCAGTTCAATAAAGTCTTTTGTATGGTACCTAGAACTAATGATAGTATTCCATGCACAATCTCATCTGCACAAGACATAGCTGGATCATGGGCATTCTCATTCTATGTAATACTATATATATAAGATTTATCTTAAGTTAGAATTGATTTTCTTTTCCCCATAGTAGGGGAAAGTTTGCAATTGAATCACACTTTTGACCCTGGATTTTATGGTCAACACAAATTTGTAAGTCCTGTTCATGTTGCTTTTAAGATATATCTTCCTGTTCGTGTCTACGTAATAGTTGATTTTATGGACTCAAGAGTAATGTGTTATGGTTTTCTTTGTTAAATTTCATATAGTTAATTTTAAGCTCTTCTCTCAGTACCTTAGCCCCAGCTGTCTGGTTTTACTCACTTACCTAACTTGGAATTTAAGATCATCTTTCATTGAAACCTAAATGCAACTGGTAGAAACACTTGTCTTTTTGATTTTTTGCTGTATCCACTACCATACCAATCTTCATACCTAGATATTTTTCATCGGCCTTTTGGGCAACCTCTACTGTGGTGCTCAGTATTAATAAATTGAGTATAGTAGAAACCTATGCTATCCAAGCTCAACTATCCTTTCACTGCTACTCATTCATCTTTTAACTCATCTTTTATGATAACCTATCAAATTCTTTATTGCAACTATTTTAAACATTTTCCAAATTGTGATAAATTGACGATAAGGTCACATATTCTTCCTTTCCCAGAATACATGCTTATTTTCAATGTGATTCTTGTAGGTCCTCCCATCAAGAGGAGGAGTCTATTTCTCTATCCTTTGAATCTGGGCTTGGCCATGTGACTTGTTTTGGCCAATGGGATGTTAGCAAACATGAGGCAAGCAGAAGCTTGAAAAGTGTTTGTGTATTGGAGCATGGCTTCTCTTCCTACTTTTGAAACCCTGTGACTGCCACCATTTGCAGAAGCCTGGTCTAGCCTGAATGATTAGCATCATATGGCCCAGTTGCCTCTGCTGCCCAGGCTGACAGCCTGTCTACCAGTACCCACGTGAGTGAGGCCATTCTAGATCAACCAGCCAACCAGCCTGCCTGCCCAACCTAGATTCATGAGAAAACCCAGCAGAAATCTTCTAAGACAGTCCAGACCAGAAGAACTGCCCAGCTGATACACAGATCCATGAGCTAAATAAATGGTTCTTGGTTTAAGCCTCCTAGTTTTTTGTTTTTTGTTTTTTTTTTTTTTTTTTGGTACGCAGGCCTCTCCTGTTAAGGAGCACAGGCTCCGGAGGCGCAGGCTCAGCGGCCATGGCTCACGGGCCCAGCCGCTCTGCGGCATGTGGGATCCTCCCGGACCGGGGCACGAACCCGTGCCCCCTGCGACGGCAAATGGACTCTCAACCACTGTGCCACCAGGGAAGCCCAAGCCTCCAGTTTTGAAGTGGCTTGTTATGCAGCAAAATCTGGACGATACACATACATTGCAAGCCTCATCTTTCTCATCTTTGTATACCTACAGAACACAGAGCATGGCATATAGCACACACTAATCAATATCTGCTCAGTGAATTACTGAATTAAAGGAAAAAAAAGCCTCTATCATTACATTCTCCGTGCCACCTCAAAATTTTTCTGCGTCGTACTCATTTCTGCTTAAAAACTAAGGGATATAGATGAAAACCAATAATGCTAAAGGTTTTTAAATAAGTATGCCTTTCAATTAGGTTAGATGACACTAATTGTCAACATAGAACCCACATGTCAAAAGGTGGCTTGTCAGTCCATCGTGGTACACCACAATTCTTAAATATTCATGTTTTCACTTGTGCTGGCTGCACAATATACATTTATGTACAGGCTTGTTTTCTCTGCTTCTGCTTCTCAGATGACAGGGAGCATGTGCAGGAATGCTTGGTGACTGCTGTTGGCCCAGCAGCTGCCACACTGCTCTTCTGCCTGGTAAAGAATGTGAAAATGCCATGCAAGCCTAGGGTATGACCTTATGAATGAATCTGCAGTTATGCTTACCAAGGCCATGCCTATGTGTAGACATAGGAGGCATCACACTCCAAGTTTTTGTTTTGGGGTTGTAGCATTCTACAGTATTCAAAGTCTTCAGTCCATCTCTTCCTCCAACCACATACAGTTTGTCATCTAACACCGCAACGCCGAACTGCAGCCTCCTCCCATTCATATTGGCTACAGGAGTCCACATATTTGTACGGAGATCATATTTTTCAATGCTTGTTGCTCCTTAATAGTGATAAATAGAAGTTAGGCAAATAAAAAGCTCACCATGCTTGAGTGTTTTATGAAATTAGACATATAAAAGTATATTATTAGCAGTGACAGTAATACATTTAATAAATTACAATAAGCCCCTGCATGAGCTCATCCTTGCTTGTATCTCTGTCCTCATCTACTATTCTCTAGTACCAGAGGACACCTGGCTCTGGTACTAAGAGGTCAAATGAGAAAGGATTATCTGTAAAAGGGGGCTGAGTAGCAACAGCCAGAAGTGGGAGGAAAGCAGGGTAGTTTAGCACTGTGGAAGCCAAAGTAAAAAAGTGTATAGCTGCTGAGAGTATCAAGTAAGATGAAGACTAAAAAGTATGACTGGATTTAGCTGCATGGAGGTCACTGATGACTTCAGGCACGGTCCCTTGTTTGAGCAGTTGAGACATGATTGAGAGGTGAGGAAATGGAGACAGTGAGCACAGACGATTCCTCTAAGAAGTTTGGCTACAAAAAGGAAGAGAGAGATAAGAATTACTCAGTGGAGGGAGGTTTCATTTTGTTTTGCTTTTAAAAGTGGAAAAACTTGAGTCAATGGGAAGGATCTAGTTGTGGGGAAGAAAGCTGAAAATACAGGAGATGAAAGGATCCTCATTAATGGTGGGAGGTTCCTGAAGAGGCAGGAAAGGGCAGTATCAGGGCACAGGGGAGGGGCTTTGATAGGAGGAGGGAGAGGGACACACTCCACTGCAACCAGGAAAGACAAGAGCATAAGTGTACATCAAGTGCTTTGGGAGCTATGAGAGTGGAAAGTTTAGGGAATAACTGCTGGACAGTGTCTACATTTTTTTAAGAATTAGAAGAGCCAAGCAACTCTTTTGTTCTCTTTATGAGGTAAGAAGAGTGGAATTAAGAAAAAAAAAGACCCACTCCTCTAAAACAAACAAACACCCAACCCCCAGGTATGAAGAGCTCAATTAGTATCTACTTTACTTCTGTCTTCTAAGCTTCTAATACAACATGTTATCAGTGCTATTCTTATAAAATTACAATCAAGACAAACATTTATTCTAAAGTATTTGCTACAATTAGGTCACCAGAGCACAGACGCTATTGATATCTCCTAAAATTTAGAAACAGTTTTGCCATATACATATATGGCAAGAAACCTTTGAAGGTTTATATATATGTGTGTGTGTATATATAAAATATATTTTTCTTATATATTTGAGTTTTTTTATTTACTTTACAAAAATTTTAAGTTATTTGCAATAAATACCAAGTTTCTTTCCATCTTTGCCTTCTCAGTGGCATATAATAGACTCCACTGTATACAGTAGCTGTTCAAAAATATTTTTGAGGACTTCCGTGGTGGTGCAGTGGTTAAGAATCCACCTGCCAATGCAGGGGACATGGGTTCGAGCCCTGGTCCGGGAAGATCCCACATGTCGTGGAGCAACTAAGCCTGCGTGCCACAACTACAGAGCCTGCGCTCTAGAGCCCATGAGACACAACTACTGAGCCTGTGTGCTGCAACTACTGAAGCCCGTGTGCCTAGAACCCATGCTCCGCAACAAGAGAAGCCACCGTGGGCTTCCCTGGTGGCACAGTGGTTGAGAGTCCACCTGCCGATGTGGGGGACACAGGTTCGTGCCCCGGTCTGGGAAGATCCCACATGCTGCGGAGCGGCTGGGCCCGTGAGCCATGGCCCTGAGCCTATACTTCCAGAGCCTGTGCTCTGCAACGGGAAAGGCCACAACAGTGAGATGCCCATGTACCACCAAAAAAAAAAAAAAAAAAGATGATGTGGTACATATATACAATGGAATACTACTCAGCCATAAAAAAGAACGAAATAGTGCCATCTGCAGCAACATGGATGGACCTAGAGATTGTCATACTGAGTAAAGTAAGTCAGACAGAGAAAGACAAATATTGTATGACATCACTTATATGTGGAATCTTCAAAAATGGTACAAATGAACTTACTTACAAAACAGAAACAGAGTTACAGATGTAGAAAACAATCTTATGGTTAACAGGGTGAAAAGGGATAAATTGGGAGATTGGGATTGATATATACACACTACTATATATAAAATAGATAACTAATAAGGACCTACTGTATAGCACAGGGAACTCTACTCAATACTCTGTAATGAGTATTACTCTTTTCTCTATATGGGAAAAGAATCTATAAAAAGAGTGGATATATGTATATGTATAGAGGAATCACTCTGCTGTATACCTGAAACTAACATAACATTGTAAATCAACTATACTTCAATAAAAATTTTTTAAATATTCATTTTTCCATTCCTTCAAATAAAAGATTACTTAATACCTTTTGTTGAATCCATTCCTCCAACTGCAAATAATGTACCAACAGTTGACTTCCTAGGTTTTGTCCGAGGACTCTGTAACATGGGCCGTCTCTCTGGTAGTAGGTGATACTTCATTGCTTCCATAATTAGTTTCTGACATTGTATATCATCTCGAAAAAGTGCATTATTTTCCATGTCTGCTAGGAACTAGAAGAAATAGTATGTGTATTGAATGACCAAGAAAATAGTAAGGTTGAAAGAATAAACTAGTTCACAAATGGAAATGATCTCATTAAAAAAAAATTCCAAGGGACTTTCCTGGTGGTCCAGTGGTAAAGAATCTGCCTTCCAATGTAGGGAACATGGGTTCAATTCCTGGTCAGGGAACTAAGATCCCATATGCCATGGGGCAACTAAGCCCACGTGCCACAACTACTGAGCTTGCGTGAGCCTCAACTAGAGAGCCTGCATGCCGCAAACTACAGAGCCCACGTACCCTGGAGCCCACGTGACACAACTAGAGAGAAGCCTGCTCACCACAAGGAAAGATCCTGCATGCCTCAACGAAGATCCTGTGAGCCACAACTAAGACCCAATACAGCCAAAAAAATTAAAATAAATAAATAAAAATTAAAAAAAAAGATAAAGCGAAAAGTTAAAAAAGAATCCAAGTCTGGACATCTATTTTTAACTAAAATATTCAACATTTACAAAATTTACATTTTACATTTCATTGAAAAACAGAAACTGAGGAGAAGTGGTATGCTTTAAAATCTTAATAGTACTTATCTCTGGGTAGTGGGGAAACTGGTGTTTTAAATAATCTTTCTTTGTATGTTTCTATATTTTCCAGATTGTCTAAAATAAATCATTTTACTCTTTAAGTTAGAAATAGTTTTAACTGAAGAATAATAAGTAGGAGTTGACTAACTAGACTGCATTTAACTGACCTCTCTAAAGAATGTTCAACCAGCAACCAACAGCAAAAACAAAACTTTCCAATTTTTTTAAGGGGTTGGAGTTCTTTAACTCCAAATGGTGTTTGGAGTTATTTTTTTTTGGAGTTCATTTTATTTGGAGTTCTTTAACTCCAAATGGTGATTTATTCTAAATGAATTAAAATTCCTTGTACTTCACTGAATCCTATTTTTTTACCTATGTAATTTTATGTAAATGCATAAATATGGTCATACCCTGCCTTTTAAAAAAATATTTTTTTCCTTTGTGTACTTGGTTCTCCATCCCCCTCCCTGCCCCTTTATTGCCTTATTTCTTTCATTTAGGATATTGAGCCATATGAAATTAATTTTTAAACAGAAGATGAGTTGAGAAATATTTTTTCTTCCAAATGAATAGCTAGTTGTGTACTGGCACCACTTACTAAATAATTCCCTCCATTTCCAACTGAATTGAACTTTGGTCATAAATAGTCTCAGGATATATGAGATCTGCTCTTTAATCCTCTAATCTATTTGTCTATTCCTTTTCTAATACTATATTTTATTACAATATCTTTATGGCATTTCCTGCTTATATGATATAAATCTACCCTCACTGTTCATTTTCACAGTTTTCTTGGCTTTTTTTTTTTTTTTTTTTGCGGTACGCAGGCCTCTCACTGTTGTGGCCTCTCCCGTTGCGGAGCACAGGTTCCGGACGCGCAGGTTCAGCGGCCATGGCTCACAGGCCCAGCCGCTCTGTGGCATGTGGGATCTTCCCGGACCGGGGCACGAACCCGTGTCCCCTGCATCGGCAGGCGGACTCTCAATCACTGCGCCACCAGGGAAGCCCTTGACTGTTCTTGAGTCTTTACTTTCCATATAAACTTAAGACAGATTTATCTAATTCCCCTTTGCCATCTTGATCCTGTTGGCATTCTAATATGAACTGCATTCAATTTATTAATTTTGGGAGAATTTACATTTTTATGATGCTAAGTCTTTTTGTTCAAGATGTCTTTCCACTGTTTATAGCTTTCTTTATATAGGTACTATTATGCCTTTTTAAATTAAATATGCTAATTTTATATTAAATAATATATTAAATATATTTTAAAATTGTTTATTGCTATTGGAAATAGATTTTGAATTTCCACTTTACATATCTTTTGTCATTGTATACTTGTATCATAACCTACAACTTTACCACATTCCCTTATCAAACTCTAGCTATTAGGCATGTAATCATAATAATCACCAAATAGGGATAGATACATCTTTTTCTAATATGTATGCCAATTATTTCATTTTTATTTTATTATGGTAGTTGCTAAAACCTTCAAAGCAATGTTAAATAATTATGGTGATATAGAGTATCCATTTTTCTCATTTAAATTGATATGTTTTTAGTGTTTCACTATTTAAGATAATAGTTACTATAGCATTTAGTAATCCATCTTTATTATAGATAGGTTGTTTTCTTCTCTCCCTATTTTACTTTAGAGTTTTAAAATTAAGAATGGTTGCTAATTTTTTCCAGTATCTTTTATACATCTATTAGTATTATCATATGGCTTTTTCTCCTTGAAGTTACTGATATAATTACCTTGACAGATTTCCTAATACTCAACCATTCTTGTATTCCTAGAAAAAGACCTTCCTGGTCATAGTGTATCATCCTTTTGATACACTGTAGGATTGTATTTGATAATATAAGGTATACTTTATATATTTTATAATTCACCGTTTCAAGTATACAATTCAATGATTTTCAGTAAATTTACCAAGTTGCGCAACCATTATCATAAAACAGTTTTGGAACATTTTCATTACCCTGATTAGATCCCGCATGTCTGTTTACTGTTAATCTCTGTTCCTATCTCCTCTTCCAAGCACTAATCTGTCTCTGTAGATTTGCCCTTAGATGTTTCGTATAAAGAGAATCATACAATATGTGGTCTCTTGTATCTTGCTTTTTTCATTTAGCATGTTTTTGAGGTTAATCAATGTGTAGCATGTATCACTACTTCATTTCTTTTTACTGTTGAATAATAATTCATTGTATGGCTACATCACATTTTGTCTATCCATTCACCAGTTGATGGACACTTATATTGTTTCCAGTTTTGGGCTATTTGGAATAAAGCTGCTAAGAACATTTGTGTGCAAGTCTTTACGTGGATATATGTTTTCATTTCTCTTGGGTATATACCTAGGAGTAGAATTGCTGGGTCATGTCATAAACTTATGTTAACTTTTTAAGAAAGTGTCAAACTGTTTTCCAAGGTGGCTGCACTATTTATATTCACACCAGCAATCTATGAGGGTTCCTGTTTCTCCACATTCTCACCAACAATTATTACTATCTTCTCTTTTTAGCCACTCGAGTGGGTGCGAAATGCAGTTTTACTTTGCATCGCCTTAATGGCTAATGATGTTGAGAGTATGTTCATATTTTGATAATGGAGGAGAAGGAAGAGTCTCTAACAAAAGTCACTGTAAAATAGTTTGTGGCATTTGGAAACTGAGAACGGCATGCTAAAGGCAAAAAAGCCAAATTAAGACCTAAGTCTCAGGACCTAAGCCAGAGTATAAATTCTGGTATTAATTATTCTATATTATTCTCTGCACACAAAATACAGTTATACTTGCTAGAGAAGCCATTAATGAATATGCATTGAGTTGGTTCATTTAGATTCATCTTAGTGTTTATATTACTTTGGTTATATATAATTGCTTTAGTCCTTTGAAAAAAAAATAAATGTGAAAAAATTATAGAAAGTAAAGTCTTGTAAGACTCAAAAGTTACTGCAATATGAAGCAAAATATATTTCTTAGCATGCTGACATTATCTATAATTTTTGAACATATGGAATTAATTATATTTAAGTAGAGAGATGAAAATAATGGAAGAAAATATGAATCCATTAATCTAAGTACCAGATTAATCAAATAGAAGGTACCAGATATCATTTGGAAAATCATTCAGAAGGCACTGATAAAGCACTACAAAATACAGACTCTCATATACTCTTCATTTTAGGTGAATACTATGTACCTTCTCTGCCATAAAAGAATGGCAAATTATTAAAATGGAAACATTTAGAAAATAGAAGAAACATTTTCCATTTGTAAATTTTTATCTTCACTCACATACTTGTTCACTATATGACTATTTCACTAAAACTGTCCCTTCAACTACTACTAAGAGTGAAAAACAGAATGTGAATGATTTATGAACTCTACAGCCTTTAAAAGTTTTTTTTTACAAACTTGCAAAAAAAGTTTTTACAAAACCTGTAAAATAAAATACTAAATATAAATACTGACTCGTTTTATATTTCTGAATTTTAGTAAAAAACAATAATGAGAATTGAGAACAGAATAGTGGAGACCAAGACACTTGTAATACAGGGTAACCATTGGGAACATTAAGAATTTAGGTGCCAAAATCTTTAAAATAATGTCCTAATGCAGTTGACCCTTGAACAACGTGGATACAAAACACACAGGTCCACTTATACACAGATATTTTTCAGTAGTAAATACCACGGTATTACACAGTCCACTGGTTGAATCCACAGATATAGAGGAACCTCAGATATGGAGGTTATACGTTATACACAGATTAATCCCCATGCTGTTCGAGGGCCAACTGTATTTCTATACACATTATTTAAAATGGGATCAAACAGAAAAGTCTGAAATGCTTTCGAAGGTAAAATAAAACTACACACACACTTGTCTTCTGGATTATTCAGAGTTTAAAAAAAAAAGCCACACTAAAATGATCATTTGGATGAGGATTACAATGATATATATGATTTCCTATATCATTTTAAGGAGACACTACAATAAAATTACTATGTCAGTTGAACTCTTTCTAGTTAGGGTAAATAGAATGTTTCTTATCAACGGAGTAGGGTAAAACCTCATTGAAAAAGGAATTATTTCACAAAAGTAAATTCATTAGGTAACTGGATCTAATGTCAATTAAAAAAATTAGTCATTTACTTGATAGGCACTAGACTTCTTTTGTTTTCATTTTTCACTTTTGTTTTTTATTGAAATATAATTGACAGAGAACATATTAGTTTCACGTGTACAACATAATGATTTGAGATATATATATATATATATATGAAAATGATCACCACAATAAATCTAGTTAACATCCACCCCCACAGAGTTAGAATTTTTTGGTGTGTGATGAGAACTTTTAAGATCTTAGCAACTTCATCCTTTTCCTATCTTTTAAAATAAAACAGAATACAATCCAACATTTTCTTGATGATTTCAGAGTCTACTTCAATACTTCATCACTTGACAACTCTAAGTCTGCAAACTTGCCCTTTACTTTTAGCAAGGGAGAAAACAAAACCCTGCTAGTATGTTTACTAAATGCCATAATGGTGCAACAGAGTATTACCACTGCAGAAAAGAAAAACAGTGCTCCAAGAGGTGTTATTAACTTGTTTAAATTATACAGAGCAATGTGGCTTCCATCACAGCTACTCATCAAGCTAAGACAGTGGTTCTCAAACTTGAGTGGGCATCAGATGCACCTGAGGGCTTATTAAAACACAGCTGGCTTGTGTTTTAATAACCACCCCCAGAGTTTCAGATTCAGTAGGTGTAGACTGGGGGCCTAATAATTTTCATTTTAAACAATTACCCATGTGGTGCTGATCCTATAGTTGGGGATCACACTTTGAGAATCATTGGGCTAATCCAGTGGTTTTTCCATCCTTATCTGTCTTCTCTGTAGCATCTGATCATGTTAAAATTTCCTCCTTCCCTGGTGGTGCAGTGGTTAAGAATCCGCCTGTCAATGCAGGGGACATGGGTTCGATCCCTGGTCTGGGAAAATCCCACATGCCACGGAGCAACTAAGCCCGTGCGTCACAACTACTGAGCCTGTGCTCTAGAGCCCGCGAGCCACAACTACTGAAGCCTGCGGGCCTAGAGCCTGTGCTCTGCAACAACAGAAGCCACCGCAATGAGAAGCCCATGCACTGCAACGAAAAGTAGCCCCCTCTCGCCGCAACGAAAGAAAGCCCACGTGGCAAAGGAGACCCAATGCAGCCCCCCTGCAAAAAAAATTTCCTCCTTCTAGAACTTGCAATCTCTTTTTAATGGAACTACAGGTATTTAGGCAGCTTTGGGACTACCACTAAATATTAGTAATTCTTAGGGTTCCACCCCTAGTACCCTCATGTTCTCTTTGATCAGTGTCACTCTCTTCCCCTTGGCTTCAACAACATAAATAAATAGTTTTCAAAACTTCTTAGACTCTAAGAGGATCCAAGGTGTCGAGAAGCTCTGGGAACATGGTTCTTCTACTCTCTTCCCCACCTTCAAAATCAGCTCTTCATCCTGTATTCTGTCTTAATCAACAGCACCTTCATCAACCTAGTTGCACAAATCAGAATTATTCTGGACCCTTCTTTTTTTTTCTTTTTTACCCCACACCATTCAGTTGGTCATTAAGTTGCATCAATTCTACCTTCTAAATAGCTCTTGACTCTGGTAATTAATTTCTCTACCTCCACTTCCAGAAAGTGATTAATTCACTGGTCTGAATCCAATAGCCTTCCTAGTGTATTTCTACTTTGACTCCTCCAATCCATTCTCTGCAATGCAGTTATAGGATCTTTCTAAACTAAAAGGATAATTATGCCATTCCCTACTTAAAACCCTTTAGTGCTTCCTCACTGCTTTTAGGATAAAATTCAAACACTTTGCCATGACTGAGTTCCTTCACGATCCGGTCTGTTTACCTCTCCAGACTCATCTCTCAACATTGCCCTTTTATTTCTGTACTCTAGCCATGCAAGCTATCTTCAAATTCCAGAACACGATATATGTGCTCATGGCTCTATAACTAGAACCCCTTCTTCCTTGGGCTATCATGCCCATTCTTTTGGGTGGCGAACTCAGCCTGCAAACTGACTGACACTTCAGAGGTTCTCCTAGCTTCCCCACCATCGGTCTGGGTGGGCCACTCCAATTATTTTCATAATACCGTGTTTACGTATAGATCACAGCCTTCATCTCATTATATTGTAATTACTGATTTATTTTTTATTTATTTATTTATTTATTTTTTGTGGTACGCAGGCCTCTCACTGTTGTGGCCTCTCCCGTTGCGAAGCACAGGCTCCGGACGCGCAGGCTCAGCGGCCATGGCTCACGGGCCCAGCCGCTCCGCGGCATGTGGGATCTTCCCGGACCGGGGCACTAACCCGTGTCCCCTGCATTGGCAGGCGGACTCTGAACCACTGCACCACCAGAGAAGCCCTGATTTATTTTTTAATCTATTTCTTCCTCCACCTGATGTCCCTCCCCCCACCTTGCAAATTTACACAAAGTACATTCAAAAGGCAGAATAGTTCAGTGGAAAAGGCATAGAACTTTATTTGGGTTCAAGTCCTACCTCTGTCTCATAACTCTAATATATGTTAGCCAAGTAACAAAGCCAAAGAAAACTACAACGCAGAAGGGATTTATGCAATCACTTTGCGATTTTGCGCGTATGGTTTTACTTTTTTGGTCTGTTACTTCATTTGTACAATAGGTGTTAGACTAAATGTCCTCCAAAGTGCCTTTCAACTCTAAGATCTTATGGCTATGATTATCAGCAGTATCCTGGATAAAAGAAATTTTAAAGATCTCTCAGAGTCATGCAAATATAGTATCATAAACATTTGAAGCTACAGGACTGAAGTAAATTGTCAGGTTACTTAATTGCACAGATTCTTTTCAAAGTCCACTAGGATTTTTCAGATTTTATTTTCTTTCATTTAGAAAAGAATAAGAAAAAAATTCTGTTGTATATCAGCAAAAATAGTCCTCTCATCTTTAAATCTGATTTTAAGAGAAATGTTTTATGATGTTATTGTTCCTGAATTGTCACCAGTTCGTGTAGTTTCACTCCTATGAATTCAAACAATATTCTATCTGTGAAGAGAGGTCTTTCTTATAAAGCAGCAGCACTGATTTTTGTTTCTATAAGGTAGAGAACAAACAGTAACTTTTGCTCACAACAGATGGAAATAATATATAATGCTCAAGATAAATACAAATAAAATTAAACTCATGGCACTTTAAACAATAACAAAAAATCTGATCTCAAGCAGTAACAACTCATTCTTTCTTTACTTTCAAGGACTCTATTTAAGGCCTCAAAATAAGTAGCAAAGTATGCAGAGGAAATTTTTGTATATTCCAGCTGAAACTGTAAAAAGGGGAAACTATGCAGGTAAATACATTACTGATTGCTTTGAATATACCAACTAGATATCTCAATTCTAAAATAATGGTAATAATTATACTAATATTATTTATAACACATTTTATTTCACAGAGCACTTTTCTGATCCTCATAAAAATCCTGTGAGATAGAAAGGATGTTATCTCCACTTGACAGATGAAGAAACCGATGTAAGTGAATTTGCCAAGTCACAGAGTTTTAGGATGTCAGAGCCAGAACTATTAACATGTTATTAATTTATATACCATCAGAATCCAGCATTTAGTGGATACTTAATAAATGTGTGGCAAATGAATTAATCTAAATTTTCTGGTTCCTAGAGTCCAGTGTTTCTTTCATTAGCAGCTTTATTAATTCTTCAGTTGCTAGGATAGGTCTGCAGCTGAGTCAAATAAAATTACTAACCTCAAAGCAACAATGTTACTTAATGGATGCAATTTAGATAGACCTTCTGGGTTGAAAACAAACAGAATTTTATTTTTGCTATCTTTTCACCTTAACATTTCATAGGGATATATATAAAATAACCATATTGAATAGAATAAATAAGCTCATGTTAATGTAATTAATAGATAAGCTCATATTAATGTAATTAGCATAAAGTGAATACAGTAGTCCCTCAGTATTCTGGGGACAAGGGGTTGGTTCTAGGATTTGTGTGGATACAACATTTCACCTCAAATATGTAGTATTTGCAGATAACATCTACACAGTCTCCTGTATACTTTAAATCATCTCTGGATTACCTACAATACCAAATACAATGCAAATGCTATGTAAATAGTTGTAAATGCAACGTAAATGTTATGTAATAGTTGCTGGTACAGGACAGCTTCAAGTTTTGCATTTTGGAATTTTCTGGAATTTTAAAAAAAATATTTTCAATCTACACTTCGCTGAAATTGAGATGTGGAGCCCACAGATGTGGAAGGCTGACTACTCAAAGTTGCAGCAACTACTGTTGGTTGAAATTATGACATTGATTTTAAATAATCAAAAATAGTTTACCTGTGGCGCAAGGAGAGGTAGCCTAATATAAGCCAAAAGTTTACTGAGATCTTTCCGTCTCTCTTCCAAATCATGACGGACCCAAGTAAGAAGTGCATTCAATATTGTCTCCTCACTAGGAATGTTCATGTCATCACTGGCCAAGAGCTTTGCAATTTCACTGGCCGGTAATAACACAAATTCCTGGTTTCGAATTACTTCCATGAAATGTTCCTAGAGGGAAAAAGAGCATATAATTGATATTGTTTCTTCTGTCCATCACAGTTTAAAAGAAACTAAACATTTTTTAATTAGATGCCAAAACACAGTTTATACTTCAGCCCTTCCTTACAATGTATTATTGCGTGCAAGGGAAAAAACACAGAAGAAAATAACATTTAAAATGTAATTATGTTGCTGAAATTCTTATTTCTATGTAAGTAGAATTAAAGCTTTGTATCATTTATTACAATTAAAAAATAAATTTGGGACTTTTAGGCATTGCTTTGCTCAAGTTAGGGAATAGTTTTGGCAAGTCTTTCAAAGGAAGATAGAAAAAAATGACATAGACACTTTGTATGATTAACATCAAAAGTGAGTTTAGATTTGTGGTGCAGAAGATTTTGGCCAAGAGGGGAGCGATATACCTGGGTGAGAATGAAGTTATTTCTCTTACCCAGAAATGGCCTCTAGGGTGGCTAAATTTCCCAAGACCATTCTGAACCACGGAAGTCTTCTCAGACTGCCTGGGAAGAGAATGTGTCCTTAGAGCTATCCATGAGCCAAACTGGCCTTTAAAAGTATTTTAATATTATTTATAAGACCACCAAGGATTTTAGGTCTGATTTGAAAACTTTAATCTCTTCTTACCTGATTTATGTACAAAGTTCTTTGGTCTCATAGGAAAAACAGCCAAAACAAAAATGTTGACCTACAGTACACTGGGACTCCAGGGCCTTAGACCGAAGATGACTCAGTTCTGGCTACATTCTAGAATCAGCCTCTTTATAATTTGAAATGGAAGATAAAAATGCCCTTAGATAACTTTTACTAGACTATTATGCTAAACAATCTAAAGAGAAAAGAAATAGTCTTCTGTTGTAAAAGGTTACAAGTCTTAATGCATGGGCTGCTTACACAGTTATAATACAAACGCAAATGCTATAAGTATTGCCCCTTAATGTTTTTCTTATGCTTCTTAACGTACTATGGCTGTCTCAGCATACAGTTTTAATAAAAAATGCTAAGGCTGTTTAAATCAGAGCTATTTAAAAATAGCTCAAGATATTTAAATTAGAGCTAGAGATAAGGACTATCAACAATTATCTTCTATATTAAGATGAGAATTGTATTTTCCATATAGCATCCAGTAACCCAAGTTAGGTACTGATCTAAGATATATCTTGGGTTGACATTTCACTCCTTTCCAAGAAATTCTTAAGAGGAAAACCATACATGAATAATTAACTACATTCAATTGCCTCAATTCATCATGATTTGTTAAAGATGCCCAAATGAATCTATTTTAATATGACTGATTATCATTTTTCAGAAATATATTTTAACAAAACCTCAGGGCTGGAATGGCTTCAAGCAAATTGTACTACTCAATTGTATAGCGACATTATAAAATGATTTGGTAACACACAGCAAGAGCTATAAAAATGTTGAAGCTCTCAACTCGTAGTTATACCACAAGTAGTTTAATCCTTAGTAAATAATTCACAAGAGGGGGAAGAAAAAGCTGATGCTTCTCTAATGGTGCTTCTTTGTATTATTATTTATAATAGTAAAAAAATGGGAAATAGCTTAAATGTCCAGCTCTAGGGGGTTGTAACTCAATTGGCTATTTTTCAGGCATTAACAATTTTAGGGACAAAGACCAAATAGATAAATGGAAAGATATTTATTATATAATGTTAGATGAGATTCTGAAGAAATCAAAATAATATACATTTCTAATTGTTCAAAAGTATAGTGTATAGCACTGTCAGCAGTTATACAACACTTGCCATACATTCAAATGGAATTAATTTCATTTTATCAATGAGAAAAAGGTTATAAATATTCATTTAATTAATAGTTTATTTGTTGATATATCTACTTCAGAACAATGCCCATTCCATTCTGGTATAATTTGTATTAAGTGAAAATGGAGTTTTTCAATACCTTACAGAAATACTACTGAACTCAAGGTTAAACATAAAGTGCTTTTCAAAAGTATTAATTTGGTTTTGAAGCAAGTACTTTAGCAAAATTCAATGTTTTTTTACAGGTTTTCTAGAACAAGAAACAAAATTTAAAATTGTAAAATCAAATGTTTGTATTTATTTTATCAATCCACAA
Source organism: Phocoena phocoena (assembly GCF_963924675.1). Taxonomy (NCBI): domain Eukaryota; kingdom Metazoa; phylum Chordata; class Mammalia; order Artiodactyla; family Phocoenidae; genus Phocoena; species Phocoena phocoena. Next base: position 75,476,044 of record NC_089223.1, read on the forward strand.
TGACATTCAATATTTGTAATGACATAACCAGTCATAAGATTTTTTTTTGTAGAGGTTACATGATGTCTTCCAGGTCACGTTCAGTGGCAGTCAGAACAAGAACAAAAGTTTCCAGATTTCAGGATTACAAGAAGGAACTTTTCATCCTTTTCTATTTGTATTCGTGCAGGATGAGTGAACATCCCAAGTATGTGCACTATTTGCTAATTGTGACAGTTGATTTCACTCTGTGGCACTGTGCTTACTTCATATTTTAAATCCATTTTACGATACAAACAGCTATCATGCTACCAAACACTTGCTAGCATTATGCTCTTTCCTCCTTTGGAATAGTTTTCAAGCACATGAAATTACTGAGGGATTTATTTAAATTGAAGACTGAATTTTGCTATACATTTTGATTCAGTTCCCACAGCAACAACTCAAATCACACAACCTGCCTCTAAATTACTTACTGTTATTAGAATTCAATTTCATGTCTCTGCTGAAACTGAATAATGTTAAATAATGGTCTTGGGGAGAAAAAAACTACCACAACTAACTGGCTATGAAAATAGCATTATAAACATCGAGCTAATTTAAATTTAATTTATATCTAAGCCTTAAAGGAGCAACTGTGCCTCTACTGTAAAGAACAGCAATGACCTAAATGCATACAAATGTTTGCATGTGAATAAAACTCCTTCTTAGGTAAGAAATATTACGTAAATTATGTAATGATTACAAAGGAAAAAAAATCCACCTTTATTTTATTTATATTTATCTTATTCGAAAAAAATTTGAACCTGAGCTATAAAAGTTAAACTAAGAAATTTACAGGGAAGAATAAAGACTGGGGGGGACGATAACTTCAACCACCAGAGGGCAGACAGCAGAAGCAAGAAGAACTCCAATCTTGCAGCCTGTGGAACGAAAACAACATTCACAGAAAAACAGACAAAATGAAAAGGCAGAGGACTATGTACCAGATGAAGGAACAAGAAAAAAACCCAGTAAAACAACTAAAAGAAGTGAAGATAGGCAACCTTCCAGAAAAAGAATTCAGAATAATGATAGGGACGATGATCCAGGACCTCGGAAAAAGAATGGAGGCAAAGATGGAGAAGATGCAAGAAATGTTTAACAAAGACCTAGAAGAATTAAAGAACAAACACCTAGAAGAATTAAAGAACAAACAAACAGAGATGAACAACACAATAACTGACATGAAAAATACACTAGAAGGAACCAATAGCAGAATAACTGAGGCAGAAGAACAGATAAGTGACCTGGAACACAGAATGGTGGAATTTACTGCCGCAGAACTGAATAAAGAGAAAAGAATGAAAAGAAATGAAGACAGCCCAAGAGACCTCTGGGACAACATTAAATACACCAACATTTGCATTATAGGGGTCCCAGAAGGAGAAGAGAGAGAGAAAGGACCAGAGAAAATATCTGAAGAGATTACTAGTCGAAAACTTCCCTAACATGGGAAAGGAAATAGCCACCCAAGTCCAGGAAGTGCAGAGAGTCCCAGGCAGGATAAACCCAAGAGGAAACACGCCGAGACACACAGTAACCAAACTGACAGAAATTAAAGACAAAGAAAAATTATTGAAAGCAGCAAGGGAAAAACGACAAATAACATACAAGGGAACTCCCATAAGGTTAACAGCTGATTTCTCAGCAGAAACTCTACAAGCTAGAAGGGAGTGGCATGATATACTTCAAGTGATGAAAGGGAAGTAACTACAACCAAGATTACTCTACGCAGCAAGTATCTCATTCAGAATCAACAAAGAAATCAAAACCTTACAGACAAGCAAAAGCTAAGAGAGGGCTTCACTGGTGGTGCAGTGGTTGAGAGTCTGCCTGCCGATGCAGGGGACATGGGTTTGTGCCCTGGTCCGGGAAGATCCCACATGCCGTGGAGCGGCTGGGCCCGTGAGCCATGGCCATTGAGCATGCACGTCCGGAGCCTGTGCTCCGCAACAGGATAGGCCACAACAGTGAGAGGCCCATGTACCGCAAAAAAAAAAAAAAAGCTAAGAGAATTCAGCACCACCAAACCAGCTCTACAACAAATGCTAGAGGAACTTCTCTAAGTGGGAAACACAAGAGAAGAAAAGGACCTACAAAAACAAACCCCAAACAAGAAAATGGTCATAGGAACACACATACAGATAATTACCTTAAATGTGAATGGATTAAATGCTCCAACCAAAAGACACAGGCTTGCTGATTGGATACAAAAAGAGACCCATATATATGCTGTCTACAAGAGACCCACTTCAGACACATACAGACTGAAAGTGAGGGGATGGAAAAAGATATTCTATGCAAATGGAAATCAAAAGAAAGCTGGAGTAGCAATACTCATATCAGATAAAATAGACTTTAAAATAAAGAATGTGACAAGAGACAAGGAAGGACCTACATAATGATCAAGGGATCAATTCAAGAAGAAGATATAACAATTATAAATATATATGCACCCAACATAGGAGCACCTCAATACATAACGCAACTGCCAACAGCTATAAAAGAGGAAATAGACAGTAACACAATAATACTGGGGGACTTTAACACGTCACTTACACCAATGGACAGATCATCCAGACAGAAAACTAATAAGGAAACAAAAGCTTTAAATGACACAACAGACCAGATAGATAAGGTACTTGTAGGACATTCCATCCAAAAACAGCAGATTACACTTTCTTCTCAAGTGCACACGGAACATTCTCCAGGATAGATCACATCTTGGGTCACTAAACAAGCTTCGGTAAATTTAAAAAAACTAAAATCATATCAAGCATCTTTTCCAACCAGAACGCTAGGAGATTAAAAACAAATCACCAGGAAAAAAACGTAAAAAGCACAAACACATGGAAGCTAAACAATACGTTACTAAATAACCAAGAAATCACTGAAGAAATCAAAGACAAAGTCAAAAAATACCTAGAGACAAATGACAAAGAAAACATGACAAACCCAAACCTATGGGATGCAGCAAAAGCAGTTCTAAGACAGAAGTTTACAGCAACACAATCCTACCTCAAAAGAACAAGAATTTCAAATAAACAATCTAACCTTACACCTAAAGGAACTAGAGAAAGAAGAACAAACAAACCCAAAGTTAGTAGAAGGAAAGAAATCATAAAGATCAGAGCAGAAATAAAATAGAAACAAAACAAGAGCAAAGATCAATAAAACTAAAAGCTGGTTCTTTAAGATAAACAAAATTGATAAACCTTTAGCCAGACTCATCAAGAAAGAGAGGGGACTCAAATCAACAAAATTAGAAGTGAAAAAGGAGAGGTTACAACCGACACCACAGAAATACAAAGCATCTTAAGAGATTACTACATGCAACTCTATGCCAATAAAATGGACAACCTGGAAGAAATGGACAAATTCTTAGAAATGCACAACCTGCCAAGACTGAATCAGGAAGAAATAGAAAATATGAACAGACCAATCACAAGCACTGAGATTGAAACTGTGATTAAAAATCTTCCAACAAACAAAAGTCCAGGACCAGATGGCTTCACAGGTGAATTCTATCAAACATTTAGAGAAGAGCTAACATCTATCCTTCTCAAACTCTTCCAAAAAACTGCAGAGGAAGGAACACTCCCAAACTCATTCTACGAGGCCACTATCACCCTGATACCAAACCAGACAAAGATACTACAAAAAAAGAAAATTACAAATATCACTAATGAATATAGATGCAAAAATCCTCAACAAAATACTAGCAAACAATCCAACAACATATTAAAAGGATCATACACCACGATCAAGTGGGATTTATCCCAGGGATGCAAGCATTCCTCAATATATGCAAATCAATCAGTGTGATACACCATATTAACAAGTTGAAGAATAAAAACCATATGATCATCTCAATAGATGCAGAAAAAGCTTCTGACAAAATTCAACACCGATTTATGATAAAAACTCTCCAGAAAGTGGGCATAGAGGGAACCTACCTCAACACAATAAAGGCTGTATATGACGAAACCACAGGCAACATCGTTCTCAGTGGTGAAAAACTGAAACCATTTCTTCTAAGATCAGGAACAAGAAAAGGTTGCCCACTCTCACCACTATTATTCAACATACTTTTGGTAGTTTTAGCCACGGCAATCAGAGAAGAAAAAGAAATAAAAGGAATCCTAATCGGAAACGAAGTAAAACTGTCACTGCACATGACATGATACTATACATAGATGATCCTAAAGATGCCACCAGAAAACTACTAGAGCTAATCAATGAATTTGGTAAAGTTGCAGGATATGAAACTAATGCACAGAAATCTCTTGCATTCCTATACACTAACAATGAAAGATCAGAAAGAGAAATTAAGGAAACAATCTCATTCACTATTGCAACAAAAGAATAAAATACCTAGGAATTAACCTATCTAAGGAAGTGAAAGACCTGTACTCAGAAAATTACAAGACACTGATGAAAGAAATCAAAGATGACACAAACAGATGGAGAGATACACCATGTTCTTTGTTTGGAAGAATCAATATTGTGAAAATGACTCTACTACCCAAAGCAATCTACAGATTCAATCCAATCCCTATCAAATTACCAATGGAATTTTTTACAGAACTAGAACAAAAAAATTTTAAAACCTGTATGGAGACACAAAAGACCCCAAATAGCCAAAGCAATCTTGAGGGAAAAAAATGGAGCTGGAGGAATCAGACTCCCTGACTTCAGACTACACTACAAAGCTATAATAATCAAGACAATACGGTACTGGCACAAAAACAGAAACATAGATCAATGGAACAGGATAGAAAGCCCAGAGATAAACCCATGCACCTATGGTCAACTAATCTGTGACAAAGAAGGCAAGGATATACAATGGAGAAAAGACCGCCTCTTCAATAAGTGGTGCTGGGAAAACTGGACAGCTACATGCAAAAGAATGAAATTAGAACACTCCCTAACACCATACACAAAAATAAACTCAAAATGGATTAAAGACCTAAATGTAAGACTGGACACTATAAAACTCTTAGAGGAAAACATAGGAAGAACACTCTTTGACATAATTTACAGCAAGATCTTTTTTGACCCACCTTCTAGAGAAGTTGAAATAAAAACAAAAATAAACAAATGGGACCGAATGAAACTTAAAAGCTTTTGCACGGCAAAGGAAACTATAAACAAGACGAAAAGACAACCCTCAGAATGGGAGAAAATATTTGCAAACGAATCAACAGTCAATGGATTAATCTCCAAAATATATAAACAGCTCATGCATCTCAATATTAAAAAAAACAAACAACCCAATCCAAAAATGGGCAGAAGACCTAAATAGACATTTCTCCAATGAAGACATACAGATGGCCGAGAGGCACATGAAAAGCTGCTCAACATCACTAATTATTAGAGAAATGCAAATCAAAACTACAATGAGGTATCACCTCACACCGGTTAGAATGGGAGTCATCAGAAAATCTACAAACAACAAATGCTGGAGAGGGTGTGGAGAAAAGGGAACCCTCTTGCACTTGAAATTTTGGTGGGAATGTAAACTGATACAGCCACTATGGAGAACAGTATGGAGATTCCTTAAAAAACTAAAAAAAGAATTACCATATGACCAAGTTATCCCACTACCGGGCATACACCCTGAGAAAAACCATAATTCAAAAAGACACATGTGGGCTTCCCTGGTGGCGCAGTGGTTGAGAGTCCGCCTGCCAACGCAGGGGACACGGGTTCACGCCCCAGTCTGGGAAGATCCCATATGCCGTGGAGCGGCTAGGCCTGTGAGCCATGGCCGCTGAGCCTGCGCGTCCGGAGCCTGTGCTCCGCAACGGGAGAGGCCACAACAGTGAGAGGCCCGCATACCGCAAAAAAAAAGACACATACACACCAATGTTCATTGCAGCACTATTTACAATAGCCAGGTCATGGAAGCAACTTAAATGCCCATCGACAGACGAATGGATAAAGAAGAAATGGTACATATATACAATGGAATATTACTCAGCCATAAAAAGGAACGAAATTGGGTCATTTGTGGAGACGTGGATGGACCTAGAGACTGTCATACAGAGTGAAGTCAGAAAGAGAAAAACAAATATCATATAGTAACACATATGTGGAATCTAGAAAAATGGTACAGATGAACTGGTTTGCAAGGCAGAGACAGAGATGTAGAGAACAAAAATATGGACACCAGGGAGGGAAAGCGGGTGGTGGTAGGTAGGATGAATTAGGAGATTGGGATTGACATATATACACTAATATGTATAAAATAGATTAAGTAATAAGAACCTGCTGTATAAAAAAATTCAGAAAACAACAAACAAACAAACAAAAATTTAAAGAGGGTACCAGTCTCCTTAAAAAAAAAAAAAAAAAAAGAAAGGCTTGAGGGGGAAATATTTCAAAGGACTTAATTTAAAAGATGTTAAGCTAATACGATGCTAGGTCTGTACAGTACTGCCCTGTCTACACAATCTCTATTTTTTCACTTGAAACACTTTGACATCATAAATAAGAAACATTTCTAAGAAGCGATTACACCACGGGGAGAATAAAGGTTCTGCTTTTGCCTGAGTGCTTTTGCTCACTCACATAGATCACTACTGTGTTGAACAGAGTAAATCTAAATGATGATGATGATGATGATATCATTTATTGACTGGGTATACTATGTATCAACTACTGTTTTAAGTGCTAAACTTCTATTAACTCATTTAATCCTCACATTAAGCTCATGAAGTAAGCAGAATTAATCTTCCTCATAGTTACAAATATCTATTCTTATAATTTTTTCCAAATCTCTATTTCTCTAGTAGAAGATTCCTAAAGTACTGTTCAATCCCTTCACCTACAAACCAATTCAATGGAAGGAAGGGGGATGGAAGAGAGGAAAGACAAAAAAATATCCCTTAAACGTTGACTAAATCAGTAACATGGATAATGATATATGTGTATGTGAATGTTCACATTCTTTCTTCTCTCAGAAGCCGTATTGCCCTAAATGAAGCATTTAAAGCAAAAATTTCAATCACTGCCCAAGTGTGAAGACCCATGTGTAGCAAGATGGTCATTCCTTAAAAATCAACACACCTCCGTTCCCCAAATCCCTCTACTATTAAGATGGTGGAGGCTGGTCCCAACAGTATGCCCTCAACATGCCCCTATTTTCTTGCTGTCCTAGATCAATCTATATCCATTATCCTCCAGGCTTCTGAATCAGAACCCCCTGTGTTTTACTTTGAGCACATAATTTGCTACAATTAATAAGAACATTTTTCTATGTAGCTAAAGACACTTCTAACATATAGTCAGATTTATCCTTAATAAAAAGTCTCCCTTTCATCCTCCTATCTTCTGTACTAATACTGCACCAATACACTACAATCACTATCACCAACTTCCAACAGTATGTGGACAATTCTGAAATTCATCCATGTACTACAAAATAAACTGTCTGGGGGGGAAATCCTGCTTTAAAAAGCAGCAGATCTGAAAATCTTGAATGGAATAGTCCTAGGCTACCGCTCTGCTTCTTAGTGGCTATAATAACTTAAGGCTTGACTCATAAGTCCAGGAGAAATATTACTTGATGTTTTTTCCTCTTAACTCAATGAAAATATGACAAACTACACAGTGAGCCTGAACCTCAAGACATATGCAGAGCCATGGGAAGACAGCAACATGTAGATAAGCCTGCAACAATAAGGAATAAAGCAAAGAGCATATACCTTCCTGCTTTTCAAAAAATACATACCATAGTATAATTGTGAGCCACTTTATGCAAATCTGTACAACCTTGAGCATCAGCAAAAGAACGGATTCCAAGACAGTTGGATGGGTGAAGCTGTTTCATTAAAAACTTACAGCATGCTTCCACAACCTGTGAAAGCTGAAGAAGGCAAGCTGTAGATAACAGGCACTCAATATTATCTTCTTTTAATTCAAGGCGGCCTTAATGATAAAAAGAAATTCCATTAACTATGGAATTATATTAACTTTAGTTTATAAGGTAATTGGTGTGAACAGTAATAATTCTAAACAAGAGCTCATTACATGCATTCCAGACATAGATGATTTAAGACATTCCAAAAAGAAAAAAAGTACTAAACATGAAAAAAAACGATTAGCACTTTGCGACTTCTACTAAAATTTAAAAATTAATAGCTTGTTTCCAGAATTTTTAAAGAATGATTTAATTAGTAATATATCTATTACATATAACTAAAATTTTAAATGCAATAATTAAAAACATAACTCATCAAATTATTACATTAATATTTAAAAATATCATTCAATAGCTTAATTATGATAACCATTTTAAAGGTTCTAATATAGAGGTTTTAACCTATATACATACCACCAGGGGTGGTGATTATATAACAGCAGAATTAACTGTTACCTAAGGCAGGCTTTATTAAAAGCAGAAATCTGAAATCATATAATACAATTTACATTTAAGAAGTTTTAAATTCATATTCTCAGATTTATTACCTGTATATGCATACTGAATCAAGGACCATAGTGAATTTGGTTCTACACCTTCCATTTTTATTTCTTCTTGCCTTGCTTCCCTGACATCATTAGTAAACATGGCAGCAAAATAATCTGAGACAGAAGAGAGCACCAATCTAAGAACATATTAGAAGAAAAGCAACAAATCAGTGACAACATCAAAGCTGATGTTCATTAGTAAATGCGGCTGCTTTCTTTTTCCTTATTTTTCTTTTCCTTTTTAAAAAAATTTTGTTACCCATAGAAAGTGCTTGGTACTGAGAAATGCATTTTAAGTTTGACAAATTGCTTTATGCTCTAGCTCCTTCCTTTGAGTAACAAATTACCATTACTGAAAATTTTCTGCTGACATAAATGATTTACTCATTCACTACTTAAATATCCCTTTTTAACATCCTGAAAAAAAAGCTACAAGCTCACAGCATTAAACTGATGGTAAAAAAAATGGGGGGAAGAATGTAAAGGTTCTTCTTTTTATCACTTTTGAAAATAATCTAAGTTTTGTTTTAATTGTAGAGGTAGTCAATATATGGAAGACATTTGAGACTGGTTTTAGGTTATTTTTAAAAAATAGTTATTTATGTATTTGGCTGTGCCAGGTCTTCATTGCCACACGTGGGATCTTCGTTGCAGCATGTGGGATCTTTTAGTTGTTGTCATGCAAACTCTTAGTTGCAGCATGTGGGATCCAGTTCCCTGACCAGGGATCAAACCTGGGCCCCCTGCATTGGGAGCACGAGTCTCAGCCACTGGACCACCAGGGAAGTCCCTAGCAGGTTATTTTTAAACTTCATGATTTTTAAATTATTATAGTATATTATAATGCTTGTATTTTGTTATAAAATTATATCATTATCACAATACAAAACTATACTTTGTATTTTGTTATAATACATTATTACATATTAGGTATGTCTCTGTCCAAATTATTGATAGTCACATATTAAGCAAAAATAGGTTATAAATATATGTATTTGAAACGTGCATTTTTCATTTGATAATATGTCTTGAGGATATTTTCCATATCAGCACACTTACACAGATTTACTTTATTCATTTGTTAAAGAAGTAGAAATTATGATACAGGTAATAGTTGAAGCTCTCTCTATGCTCCTCTCTAATTCCCTTTACCTCTCTCCCCAGGAGAGAGGTTTGCCAAACTGCTCTCCAAAGAGCTGTGCCAGTTTAGTCTAGCACCAGCACTGCATAAGAGTTAACCTTTCCCCACAATATTGTCGATGTCAAAATTTTGGCCACCTAAAAGGTGTTAAATGGTATCTCATTGTTGTTTTAATTTTCATTCACCTGATTGTTAGTGAGGTTGAAGGTGTTTTCAAATGTTTTTTGGCCATTCAGGTTTCTTCTTCTGAGAACTGCCCATTCATTCAGTTATTCATTGAACAAATAATAATGCACACCTAATAAATACTGGGCACTGTTCTAAATACTTGAGATGTATTAATACCTTCTCTTATGGAGTCTTACATTCTACAGGGAGACAAACAATACCCAGCAGAAGTAAATTCTATAGTACATCAAAAAGTAGTAAGTGCCATGGGGAAAAAAGCAGGGTAAGGGCAAATGGGGAGTGGGTTTAAATAGGTGGTCTCATGGGAAGGTGACACTTGAGAAAAGACTTGAAGGAGGTACAGGAATTAGTCACACAGGTATTTGGGAACAGCATTCAGGCAGAGTAGCAGCCAGTGCAAAAATCGAAAGGCAGAAGCGGCATGCCTGCCACATGCAAGAGACCACAAGGGGGTCAGTGTGGTTCAAGCAGAGTGAGAAAGGAGGGCAGAACGGTAAAGAGGTAATGGCAGGCTGGGTCACATAAGCCACTGTGAGGAAATGGGCTTTCACACTGTGACATGAGGAGGCACTGGAAAGTTTGATCAGAGAAGCAACCAGATCTAAGTTCCATTTTAAAGGATCACTCAGGGAGCTGTGTAGAAAAGGGAATGTAGGAAGAAAAAGTGCAAACAGGGAGACTAGTTAGGAGTTTCTTGCACTGGTAATCCAGGTGAGATGGTAATGGCTTTCACAAGCATTGCAGGTAAGGTAATGCGTTTTGTTTTGTAAACAGGGAATTTGAGATACCTGTATGAAATTTAGGTTGGAATATCTTTCTAATAAACCCATGCTCACAACATGGACTTTCTGTCACAATATATAGTAGCATCTCAATAAATATACGCTGAACTGAGTAACTGAAACCTTTAAGACCAAGACCATTTTTTCTAATTTTACTTTCGCTTTGGAGGGTTTAACAAAACTTTTGGGACACAGTATTAATTAGTTTTGAAAGGTATTATAAAAAAAACCTTTGGGATCATAATGGTGATTAACACTGAACAATTAAATATGTAATTATTAGGAGAAAAATAATGAATCGTTATTTATTTAACAGCTTCTATTTCCTTTTCTTACATCAAGAAGTAACACTTCATTTCTGTTAAAGGCTTTTATTCCCTAGCACCACTGCTTTTCATATTTCTTGGAGGCAGGCAAACAAGTTGGAATAGATGTGGCTATTTAAAAACTCAACAGTTTTGCCACTCCATTCCACCAGTCTTTTTGTTTCTAAATACTCAAAGCTCTAATTTCTACTGAGCTTACTGAAAGTTATTTAATAGGTAGAATTAGGTGGAGTGCTGCTCATAGTAGCTGAAATCTATACCAAACAATACTGATTTCAGGCTGGTATGTTTTGTTTTTATGCTTCTACAGAGGGAAAGTGATCCTTTTGGGGTCATTTAATGTGTAATAATTTCATATGCACTGTCTTCTTTGCAGAAACTCCATGAAATATACTACTTTACCAAAAGAGTCCATTGCATAATCAATTAGAACAAGTTACCTCAATATACATAATTAAATGATCAAGGAAATATTTCACACATACAGAAATTTAGAAAACAATTACCTGTGAGCTGGAATTCTGCGATCACCAGCAACTAGAATTACATCGCATAACTGTTTGTGTCTCAAATAGTTTTCCATCTTTTTGAATGTTTGTTCAGCATGATTAAGGGCTTGGAAGAATTCATCTGATGAACATGGCTCCATAGTATGGCAGGATGATGTCTGACTGCTATTGGAAGTCCTGAAAAGAAAGAAAACACACATTTTGAAAAGTTGCGAACACATTAAAAATATCTTTCCTATTAAGTCCTTTTAAATCCTTCAAATGTAATAGAAGCAATGCTATCAGTCTATATTAATGAACAATCATTCATCATTTTTGCCTTTGAAAATCAAATGATGGCTCAAATCATATGTGTGTCTTGCAAACACTGTGAATGTGATACCTTCTAGTTAATAGCTACATATATTCTTTGCCTGTTCCTGAGGTCTCTTCTCTGGTGAATACGACGTCTCTGCTGAAAAAGAGCCAAACTATATTCATATTGATAGCCATAGCTCCAACATTATATTTAAGGGCATAAGAGATCTTTTTTTTTTTTTTTTTTTTTCGGTACGCGGGACTCTCACTGTTGTGGCCTCTCCCGTTGCGGAGCGCAGGCTCCGGACGCGCAGGCTCAGCAGCCATGGCTCACGGGCCTAGCCGCTCCGCGGCATGTGGGATCTTCCCGGACCGGGGCATGAACCTGTGTCCCCTGCATCGGCAGGTGGACTCTCAACCACTGTGCCACCAGGGAAGCCCAAGAGATCATTTTTTGAAGGCAGAAAGGGAATTAAACTCTTTTGGAGATATAAACCCAAGCCATCCTTTATTTAAAAATGGGTTATGTTCACAGTTCATTTATAACTGTTTAGAATACAAAACATATTATCATAAAATTATAAATGAATTATAAATAATTATAAATAATAATTATTAATAGATCATTATAAATAAATCATTATAAATTATAAATAAATCATCTGATTCTCTGACTAGTCTTCAATAGCCCAGGTAACCTATAACTTAGATTATAGCTTAAAAGAATTTGATGGCCTAACCCAGGTATCTAAAAATTATTTGAAATTTCCAAATTATAATTTGAAGAGTATGAGTTCTATATTTTCATCATGATTCATTGATGGAAATGGTGAAAAAGTGAAAAGATTGAGACTAAGAATGAAATTCTAAACCCACCCCTCTCCCCTAGATCCCTTCTCCAAGATCACTTGAATCAAGTAATCAACATCCCTTGGTTATACAATTAACTACAAAACCACCGACTATGCCATAACTTAGTTATCATTTCTCATCAGATCTACTTTTAAGGATATAATGATTCTGATAAATGCTTTGTTGAATTAAGCCTCACTATATCTTAAAAGAATTTTCTTAATATAAATATCTAATATCTTACCAGGGACCAGCTGTCCTCTTGACCACCAACCCTACCCTCTTTGCTGATTTGTATTAGCTCTCTGGCTCCTAGGAATTCAAATTTTCTACTCCTATTTACACTCTCTGCTGAACATTTCGAACTTCTTGATTTGCTTTCAAGGCTTCAGTTGCTATCACATGTTAAATAAACATGTTATTTCAATGTGACAATTAATTCAGAGATTTTTGGGTATAGCAATCACTCCCACTGCTCCAAATGAAGGATCAAAAGAAGTGCAGGCTTCTGATTTGTAGTCTGTGGAAAAGCAAAGCTGTCCATTCACAAAAGGAACATGAAAGAGGTAGGAACAAAGCTACTCAGGCTTAAAGAGCTGCACAGCTTTCTAGCGTTTCTTGTTCTGTTTTAAGAAATTTGGGACCTCGCACATACAATTTTAATAATGGAAGAATTTACTTAAAAAAAGAATTTGCTGCATATCCAGACAACTGTAGAACCTAGGTATCAGAACCATTATACACAGAATTTTTACATCTAGAAGGAACCTATGTAGTCATTTAATTCAACTCCTTTATTTTGCAGATGAGAAAATTTTGAGGCCCCAAATGGCTCAAAGTGATCAGCCAAGGACATATAGGTAGCTGGATACAAAACCAGGGATCAGGAGGCATTCAGAATGTTGGTCAAATCACTCACAAAGGAATGGAAATTTTTGCTTACCTTTACCTTAAGGCATCAGTGAGTGCAAGGACCAAGGGTATGAAGGGAAAATGATAGTACAATATGAATGAGGATAATCTAACAATAACAACAACAACAACAAAAGACATGAGAATTCAGGATCTTAGACAAAAGTCTACTGCTCTGTTACTGCCCCTTAGCTAGGGTTAAGACAGCAAGAGTCTCTTAGTTTTCCATGGGGCAGAGATAACATCTCTATCTCTGGCTAATCAAAGGTTTTTAATACTCTGGCTCTGTGTAATTTATAATGTCATTACTTTCTTACTATTTCTTTTCCTATTATGTGTTTTGGTTTGGAAGCTTGAATTGCTGTACGTGGGCCTCTCACTGTTGTGGCCTCTCCCGTTGCAGAGCACAGGCTCCGGACGCGCAGGCTCAGCGGCCATGGCTCACGGGCCCAGCCGCTCCGCGGCATATGGGATCTTCCCGGACCGGGGCACGAACCCATGTCCCCTGCATCGGCAGGCGGACTCTCAACCACTGCGCCACCAGGGAAGCCCCCCATGTGGCTATTTTAATTAAAATAAAATAAAATTAAAAAGTTCTTTAGTTGAACTAGTCATATTTCAAATGCTCAAGTAGCCCCATGGGGCTAGTGGCTGCCAGGTTGGATGGTGCAGATATAGAACATTTCCATCATTGCATAAAGTTCTATTGCATAGTGCTGATTCAACTCTGTTACTATGTATCTGGATGAGTTATTTAACTTCTCTAAGTCTTACCTCCAATAGCAATACAGGAATAAGTAATACATAGTACTTTCTTTTAGAGGATCCTTCATGGGAGGATTATTAAATGAATGCATAACCCTAGCACAGAAAAAGTACACAATCAAGGTAAACAAACTCCTATTAGTAGATCCTTGCTTTTCAAAGGCCAATGGGAAGGCCCATAATCTCAGTCTTTTGTCTTGTACAATGTTGTTTGTTTGGTTGTCTTCCTAAAAAACGATCGCCAACATTATCAATTTTTATAACTAAATTTCCTGATTCCTAATTAAAATGGCCTTTAACAAACCCAGCAGACATCCTAACCCACAATATAAACATCTGGGAATAGGCCATTTATGGAGCATTTAAAACATATTTCTCTGTGATTCCTACTAGATCTTTACATGGTAACAGAGGAAATATATCTAACATTTCTGCTTAGTTTTATTTCTTTGATGTTACTAAGATGGTAAGTCATATTTCAAAGAATTGCATCATGAGATCATTCAAATCTTTTGTAACAGACGTTCTTTGTAATGAACTCTACATTGCTGGATATTTCCAGGCTACTGGGAAACATTTAATTTTTAGCTTATTGTCCCTCTGCAGTAGGCTATGAATTTGTAAGTCAGAAAATGCCTAAACATAGAAAAGAGGCAAGTATCAAACAAATCAAGTCACCAACTATTTATAGAGTAACTCCTGAGATGCATTATTGCACCAGTTGTTAGAAACTGGGGATGCAAAGAAGGTATGATTTTTTTCTTTCAGTGAAGGGACTTAGAATTTGAAGACTTAAGTTTTATAAAGTGGAAAAAAGTAAACAGCAACACTAATACTTGCAATTCTTCAGATTTCACACATCTGTGTGCACACAATATGCACCAATACTATCTTTTTATTAGAAACTATTTAGATTTCCTCACTATCATCACCAGAACTTGCATTAGGCTTTCTTAATGGAGTAATTTTTCAAAAAGAAGTTTTAAAAATCACTTCACAAGAATTATACTGTATATGATTTTGCGTAGAAAACAAAGCTGCATTGAAACTCTTAAGTGGTATGTTTGGCTCACTCCCCAGGTAAGTGATAAGCTGCCTCATAGCTTCTGGCATTCAGAATTCATGCTTTTGCCAAAGTGCAGATTACTATATCATGAATCTTTTGACATCTTTTACACATATTCAAAGTCACAAATGTAAAATAAGAATGCAAATTGCTTAGTATAGGCTAGCAGTCTCTAAAAATATTTTTATGCATATCCTTTTCAGTATACTTTAAGCATGTGCCCCAATATATGGATATTTATGAGTTTATAAAAGATATACATATATCATTGTACAATTATTATTTACATGATAAAACAGAAAAAAATAGATTTAAAAAATAAAATGTAAATAAACATTCTAATATATATACATATAATTACCATTTCTCCAACAGATCATCTTGTACATCCCCAATTGGAACGTAACTGCGATCAGAATTTACAGAAAGGAAAGATCAGTATGGGCTGGTGTTCGGAAAGGCAACAAGCAGCAGGTGAGATCTGAAATACATCTTAAGGTTTAGATGAGCAAGGAGGAAGAGAAGTTGGGGTTTTCTCTTTTAAGGAGAGGACAAGGCAGGTACATAAAGAGAAATGGCAAGAGGCAAAGAAAAAGAATACCTTCACCTCTTCCCTTCTCAAGAGAAACACTTTTTCATTTTGGAATTTAAGGAGTTCTCTGCTGGTCCTGCAGTCAGAATATCTTTGGTGAAAAGAGTCAAATGTTGTTTATAAAAGAATCAGATTTTCTTAAACAATAACCAGCGTGAAGGAGAAGGGCCAGTGGGCCCTCTCATACAATGCTGCTGAGAATTAAAAGAGGCGTAATGTTCCTGAAATAACTTTGAGAATACAGATCAAAAACCCTAAAAACGTGCACACCCTTGGGACTTTATCCAGAGGAAATGGTCATCTGTATGTAGAGATCTAACTATGGGGAGGGGGTTATCACAGGTTGTTTCTAACAAGAAAATATTGGAAACAATCTAAATTCCAAAAAAATTCGAATATTGGTTAAATAACCAAAAGGTATGTCTGTGCAAGGGAGAATGATGCAGCCATTCACAAAGATACAGGAGAACATTTAATGACATAGCAAGCTGTTTTACTGGACACTGCTTTTGCCTATCCAGGATTCTTTCTATGGTAACAGACCCATCTCGACCTTTTGGGAAACCACACATACCCTACCTCAGTTCACAGGGCTTGGGCAGAGGTAAGCAAGCGACTGAGGCCTGGCCAACAAGAGTATCATATCTTCTGGTTATAATGATTGATTTGGGTGGACATAAGATCCAAACAAGACCAATGAGAGTCCATTTCAAGATGTTTGTTGGTACTCTTGGAAAAGAGTCACTCTCTTTCCATTGAGGAGGTTAAGCTGATAAAAAGTAAACTTAGAGCTACTAGTGGCTTTTTGCTACCACAAAGAAAGCCCGTCTAAGGTAACGCCATCACAAAGGAAAACAGATTCTAAAGAGGGGGAAAAAAAGGATTTCTGGTGTTATTTGAGTATCTGGATTCATCATGTCTAAAGTTGTTTGAGTTTTTATTTACTTATGTGAATCAAAATGTTCTAGTTTTTGCTTGTCAGTTTGAGTTGGGGCTTCTGCCTTTTTTGACCAAAGGAGTCTTAATTTTATGTTTACATTAGGGTGAAAAAGGTTACAAAATAGTATGTACAATAAGATTCAGATTTTTATTCTAAAAACATATTTGTATTCTATACTTACCTAAAATATACTGGAAGGATACTTCCTCAAATTGTTAATGGTTATTATTTTGGGGTGGCAGGGTAATTTGTAATTTTTGTTTTTCCATTTTTGCTTATCTCTATTTGCTCACATCTCAGTGGTAAAAATAGTAAATAATATGGGAAAAAACTCATTAAAAAATTAGATCCAAAGATTCCGAAGAGTTCTATCCAGCTGTCCTCACCTCTTGCACCCTGTTGATTATAACCTCCAAACCATTCTTCACATCTACCACAGTAATGAGTTTTAGCTGGACACATGGCTACCCAGGCAGAGACCACAGCTGCGCCTCCTTTGCTACTAGTTGTGGCCATGTGATTAGGTTTTCAACAATGGCACGTGAGCAGAAATGATATATACAACTTGTGTTATTTGCTTAATGTCCTCCCTTTTCTTTCTTTGGTCCTTCCCATAGGCTAGAATGCAGAGGGGGAGCCGAGGAAGCTTTGACCATAAAGAAATAATAACACCCTACAGGATGGAGAAACAATATGGAAGGAATCTGGGTCTCTGAGGGAACCTGTGTAGCAGAGCTACCTGTCTGCCCTGGGCCACTTCCCCATTTGTTAAGTGATAGAGAAAAAAACTTCTATTTTATTTGAGCCACTATATTTCTGAATCTCTTTGTTATATTATCTTAGCCTATTCTCTACTAATATATTCCCTAAAGTTAAGTGGCCAAATTATATGGCTCTGTGCATATGAGTGATTATGTGGGGTGTGTATGTGTGTGCATGTGTATCATTGTTTTCATGCCTAATATATCTAATTCTAAAAATGTAAAACTTCACTATCCAGTTCCAACTAGATGAAAATAAAAATATAAGCAATAAGTGTCATAAAAGGTTCTTTTGCCTTAAAAATCTGGACTTATAAAGACCAGTTGTGCAACTGTAATGCTCAACCTTTTTCCTAAGCTGATTCTTTCTAGGAACTAATACGATTCCAATAAATTCCTATTCTGTTTAAACCAGCCAATTTCAGTTGCTTAAAACTAAGAACGCTGATAGAGTGTACAGACAGGTTTTAGAGGGTTCATGAATTCCTTGAACCCCATATGAAATATTTAACACACATATGTGCACATACGCACATGTATGTGCACACACACATACAGACGGTTTTCTGGGGAGAGGTTCCATGGCTTATGTCAAGGGAATCCATGATATGACTTGGGCATACACGTGTGAGGGAGGACAATGCAATACATCCTTCCCAGATACAAGTACAATATAGTTGAACTTCTTTGCCATCTCTGGAAGCAAAATTTTTTTCATGTGGAAACATATAAGATTTTAATTTTAGAGGCTGGGCGGGAAGATGGCGGAAGAGTAAGACGTGGAGATCGCCTTCCTCCTCACGGATACACCAGAAATACATATACACGTGGAACAACTCCTACCGAACACCTACTGAAGGCTGGCAGAAGACCTCAGAGCTCCCAAAAGGCAAGAAACTCCCCACGTACCTGGGTAGGGCAAAAGAAAAAAGAAAAAACAGAGACAAAAGAATAAGGACGGCACCTGCACCAGTGGGAGGGAGCTGTAAAGGAGGAAAAGTTTCCACACACTAGGAAGCCCCTCCGCGGGCGGAGACTGCGGGAGGCGGAGGGGGGAGCTTCGGGACCGCGGAGTGGAGCACAGCGACGGGTGCGGAGGGCAAAGCGGGGGGATTCCTGCACAGACGATCGGTGCCGACCGGCACTCACCAACCCGAGAGGCTTGTCTGCTTACCCGCCGGGGCGGGCGGGGCTGCGAGCTGAGGCTCGGGTTTCGGTTTTGGACGGAGCGCGGGGAGAGGACTGGGGTTGGCGGCTTGAGCATAGCCTGGAGGGGTTGGTGCGCCACGACTAGCCGGGAGGGAGTTCGGGGAAAAGCCTGCACCGGCCGAAGAGGCAAGAGACTTTTTCTTCCCTCTTTGTTTCCTGGCGCGCGAGGAGAGGGGTTTAAGAGCGCTGCTTAAAGGAACTCCAGAGAAGGGCGCGAGCCGCGGCTAAAAAGCGCAAACCCCAGAGACGGGCGCGAGCCTCGGCTGAGGGCGCGAGCCCCCGAGACGGGCGCGAGCCGCGGCGGGAAGCGCGAGCCCCCGAGACGGGCGCGAGCCGCGGCGGGAAGCGCGAGCCCCAGAGACGGGCGCGAGCCGCGGCTGAAACTGCGGAGCCCAGAGACGGGCGGGAGACGCTGGGGCTGCTGCTGCCGCCACCAGGGGGGCTGTGTGCGAACACAGGTCACTCTCCGCGCCCCTCTTCCGCGGAGCCTGTGCAGGCCGCCACTGCCGGGTTCCCGGGATCTGGGGACAGCTTCCCGCACGGCGGGTCTCAGGCTGGTGCAGCGTCACGCCGGCCTCTGCCGCAGCGTCACGCCGCCTCTGCCGCCGCAGGCCCGCCCCGCACGCAGTGCCCCGCCTTCCCCCATCCCCCAACCCCCGGCCTGAGTGAGCCGGAGCTCCCGAATCAGCGGCTCCTTTAACCCCGTCCTATCTGAGCAAAAAAAACAGACGCCCTCCAGCGATCAGCGCGCAGGGGCAGGGCCGGGTACAAAGCTGAGCTCCTGTGAGCTGTGAGAGCAGGGAGGAGAGGGGGAGGTCTCTCCCGGCAGCCGCGGAGGCGGCGGATTGAAGCTCCACAATCAACTTGATGTGCCCTGCATTGTGGAATACCTGAATAGACAGGGAGTGAGCCCAAATTGAAGAGGGGGAATTTAGGAGCGAGATCGGTGATTTTTTTCCCTTTTCCTCTTTTTGTGAATGTGGGCATGTATGCTTCTGTGTGAGATTTTGTCTGTATACTCTTGTTTCCACCATTTGTCCTAGGGCTCTATCCGTCCATGGGTTTTTTTTTTTTTTAAAAAAAAAAAAAAAATTTTTTTTTAATAATTAATTTTAATTGTAATAACTTTATTGAACTTTACCTTCGTTCTTTCTTTCTTTCTTTCCTTCCTTCCTTCCCTCCTTTAGACAACTAATCACCCCAAATTGAGGAGGTGGTCTCTGGGAGCAGGATTTATGATTTTTCCCCCTTTGCCTCTCTTTGTGAACGTGTAGGTGTATGCTTCTGTGTAAGATTTTCTCTGTATAGCTTTGCTCCCAATAGTTGTCCTAGGGCTCTATCCTTCCATGGTTTTTTAAAAAAAAAAAAAATTTTTTTTCTTTCTTAATAATTAATTTTAATTGCAATAACTTTATTGTACTTTACCTTCGTTCTTTCTTTCTTTCTTTCCTTCCTTCCTTCCCTCCTTTAGACAGCAAATCACCCCAGGTTGAGGAGGTGGTCTCTGGGAGCAGGATTTAGGATTTTTCCCCCTTTGCCTCTCTTTGTGAACGTGTATGTGTATGCTTCTGTGTAAGATTTTCTCTGTATAGCTTTGCTTCCAACATTTGTCCTAGGGCTCTATCCGTCCATGGTTTTTTTTTAAAAAAAAAAAAAAATTTTTTTTTTCTTTCTTAATAATTAATTTTAATTGCAATAACTTTATTGTACTTTACCTTCGTTCTTTCTTTCTTTCTTTCCTTCCTTCCTTCCCTCCTTTAGACAGCAAATCACCCCAGGTTGAGGAGGTGGTCTCTGGGAGCAGGATTTAGGATTTTTCCCCCTTTGCCTCTCTTTGTGAACGTGTATGTGTATGCTTCTGTGTAAGATTTTCTCTGTATAGCTTTGCTTCCAACATTTGTCCTAGGGCTCTATCCGTCCATGTTTTTTTTTTTTTTAAAAAAAAAAAAAATTTTTTTTCTTAATAATTAATTTTAATTGTAATAACTTTATTGTACTTTACCTTCGTTCTTTCTTTCTTTCCTTCCTTCCTTCCCTCCTTTAGACAGCGAATCACCCCAGGTTGAGGAGGTGGTCTCTGGGAGCAGGATTTATGATTTTTCCCACTTTGCCTCTCTTTGTGAACACGTATGTGTATGCTTCTGTGTAAGATTTTCTCTGTATAGCTTTGTTTCCAGCATTTGTCCTAGGGTTCTATCTGTTCTTTTTTTTTTTTTTTTTTTCTTTTTCTTTTTTTTTTTTTTGTTCTAAATATTTTTTAGTACAATAACTATATTATACTTTATTTTATTTTTACTGTATCTTCTTTCTTTCTGTCTTTTTTCCTTCTTTCCTTCCTTCCTTCCTCCCTTCCTCCCTCCCTCCCTCCTTTCTTTCCTTCTTTGCTTCTTTCTTCCTTCCTTCCTTTCCTCCTTTCCTCCTTTCCTTCTTTCTTTCCTCAAACTTCTACTAATTCTCTCTACATTTTCTCCTTCTTTCCCTCCTACCTTCCTTCCTTCCTCCCTCCCTCCCTCCTTTCTTTCCTTCTTTGCTTCTTTCTTCCTTCCTTCCTTTCCTCCTTTCCTTCTCTCTTTCCTCAAACTTCTACTAATTCTCTCTACATTTTCTCCTTCTTTCCCTCCTTCTTTCCTTCCTTCCTCCCTCCCTCCCTCCCTCCTTTCTTTCCTTCTTTGCTTCTTTCTTCCTTCCTTCCTTTCCTCCTTTCCCTCTTTCTTTCCTCAAACTTCTAATAATTCTCTCTACATTTTCCCCTTCTTTCCCTCCTTCCTTCCTTCCTTCCTCCCTCCCTCCCTCCTTTCTTTCCTTCTTTGCTTCTTTCTTCCTTCCTTCCTTTCCTCCTTTCCTTCTTTCTTTCCTCATACTTCTAATAATTCTCTCTACTTTTCCTCCCTTTTATTCTGAGCCGTGTGGACGAAAGGCTCTTGGTGCTCCAGCCCAGGAGGCAGGGCTCTGCCTCTGAGGTAGGAGAGCCAACTTCAGGAAACTGATCAACAAGAGACCTCCCAGCTCCACATAATATTAAACGGTGGACATCTCCCAGAGACCTCCATCTTAACACCAGCACCCAGCTTCACTCAACGACCAGCAAGCCACAGTGCTGGACAACCTATGCCAAACAACTAGCAAAACAGGAACACAACCCCACCCATTAGCAGAGAGGCTGCCTAAAATCATAACAAGGCCACAGACACCCCAAAACACACCACCAGACGTGAATCTGCCCACTAGAGAGACAAGACCGAGCCTCATCCAGCACAACACAGGCACTAGTCCCCTCCACCAGGAAGCCTACACAACCCGCTGAAACAACCTTAGCCACTGGAGACAGACATCAAAAACAACGGGAACTACGAGCGTGCAGCCTGCAAAAAGGAGACCCCAAACACAGTAAGATAAGCAAAATGAGAAGACAGAAAAACACACAGCAGATGAAGGAGCAAGATAAAAACCCACCAGACCTAACAAATGAAGAGGAAATAGGCAATCTACCTGAAAAAGAATTCAGAATAATGATAGTAAGGATGATCCGAAATCTTGGAAGTAGAATAGACAAAATGCAAGAAACAGTTAACAAGGACCTAGAAGACATAAAGATGAAACAAGCAACGATGAACAACGCAATAAATGAAATTAAAAGTACTCTAGATAGGATCAATAGCAGAATAACTGAGGCAGAAGAACGGATAAGTGACCTGGAAGATAAAGTAGTGGAAATAACTACTGCAGAGCAGAATAAAGAAAAAAGAATGAAAAGAACTGAGGACAGTCTCAGAGAGCTCTGGGACAACATTAAACGCACCAACATTCGAATTATAGGGGTTCCAGAAGAAGAAGAAAAAAAGAAAGGGACTGAGAAAATATTTGAAGAGATTATAGTTGAAAACTTCCCTAATATGGGAAAGGAAATAGTTAATCAAGTCCAGGAAGCACAGAGAGTCCCATACAGGATAAATACAAGGAGAAATACGCCAAGACACATATTAATCAAACTATCAAAAATTAAATACAAAGAAAGCATATTAAAAGCAGCAAGGGAAAAACAACAAATAACACACAAGGGAATCCCCATAAGGTTAACAGCTGATCTCTCAGCAGAAACCCTACAAGCCAGAAGGGAGTGGCAGGACATACTGAAAGTGATGAAGGAGAAAAACCTGCAACCAAGACTACTCTACCCAGCAAGGATCTCATTCAGATTTGATGGAGAAATTAAAACCTTTACAGACAAGCAAAAGCTGAGAGAGTTCAGCACCACCAAACCAGCTTTACAACAAATGCTAAAGGAACTCCTCTAGATAAGAAATGCAAAAGAAGGAAACGACCTATAATAACGAACCCAAAACAATATAGAAAATGGGAATAGGAACATACATATCGATAATTACCTTAAATGTAAATGGACTAAATGCTCCCACCAAAAGACACAGATTGGCTGAATGGATACAAAAACAAGACCCTTATATATGCTGTCTACAAGAGACCCACCTCAGACCTAGAGACACATACAGACTGAAAGTAAGGGGATGGAAAAAGATATTCCATGCAAATGGAAACCAAAAGAAAGCTGGAGTAGCAATTCTCATATCAGACAAAATAGACTTTAAAATAAGGACTATTAAAAGGGATAAAGAAGGACACTACATAATGATCAAGGGATCGATCCAAGAAGAAGATATAACAATTGTAAATATTTATGCACCCAACATAGGAGCACCTCAATACGTAAGGCAAATACTAACAGCCATAAAAGGGGAAATAGACAGTAACACATTCATAGTAGGGGACTTTAACACCCCACTTTCACCCATGGACAGATCATCCAAAATGAAAATAAATAAGGAAACACAAGCTTTAAATGATACATTAAACAAGATGGACTTAATTGATATTTATACGACACTCCATCCAAAAACAACAGATTACACATTTTTCTCAAGTGCTCATGGAACATTCTCCAGGATAGATCATATCTTGGGTCACAAATCAAGCCTTGGTAAATTTAAGAAAATTGAAATTGTATCAAGTATCTTTTCTGACCACAACGCCATGAGACTAGATATCAATTACAGGAAAAGATCTGTAAAATATACAAGCACATGGAGGCTAAACAATACACTACTTAATAATGAAGTGATCACTGAAGAAATTAAAGAGGAAATAAAAAAATACCTAGAAACAAATGACAATGGAGACACAACGACCCAAAACCTATGGGATGCAGCAAAAGCAGTTCTAAGGGGGAAGTTTATAGCAATACAAGCCCACCTTAAGAAGCAGGAAACATCTCGAATAAACAACCTAACCTTGCACCTCAAGCAATTAGAGAAAGAAGAACAAAAAAGCCCCAAAGCTAGCAGAAGGAAAGAAATCATAAAAATCAGATCAGAAATAAATGAAAAAGAAATGAAGGAAACGATAGCAAAGATCAATAAAACTAAAAGCTGGTTCTTTGAGAAGATAAACAAAATAGATAAACCACTAGCTAGACTCATCAAGAAAAAAAGGGAGAAGACTCAAATCAATAGAATTAGAAATGAGAAAGGAGAAATAACAACTGACACTGCAGAAATAAAAAAAATCATGAGAGATTACTACAAGCAACTCTATGCCAATAAAATGGACAATCTGGAAGAAATGGACAAATTCTTAGAAATGCACAACCTGCCAAGACTGAATCAGGAAGAAATAGAAAATATGAACAGACCAATCACAAGCACTGAAATTGAAAGTGTGATTAAAAATCTTCCAACAAACAAAAGCCCAGGACCAGATGGCTTCACAGGTGAATTCTATCAAACGTTTAGAGAAGAGCTAACACCTATCCTTCTCGAACTCTTCCAAAATATAGCAGAGGGAGGAACACTCCCAAATTCCTTCTACGAGGCCACCATCACCTTGATACCAAAACCAGACAAGGATGTCACAAAGAAAGAAAACTACAGGCCAATATCACTGATGAACATAGATGCAAAAATCCTCAACAAAATACTAGCAAACAGAATCCAACAGCACATTAAAAGGATCATACACCATGATCAAGTGGGGTTTATTCCAGGAATGCAAGGATTCTTCAATATACGCAAATCTATCAATGTGATAAACCATATTAACAAATTGAAGGAGAAAAACCATATGATCATCTCAATAGATGCAGAGAAAGCTTTTGACAAAATTCAACACCCATTTATGATAAAAACCCTCCAGAAAGTGGGCATAGAGGGAACTTTCCTCAACATAATAAAGGCCATATATGACAAGCCCACAGCAAACATCATCCTTAATGGTGAAAAACTGAAAGCATTTCCACTAAGATCAGGAACAAGACAAGGTTGCCCACTCTCACCACTCTTATTCAACATAGTTTTGGAAGTTTTAGCCACAGCAATCAGAGAAGAAAAGGAAATAAAAGGAATCCACATCGGAAAAGAAGAAGTAAAGCTGTCACTGTTTGCAGATGACATGATACTATACATAGAGAATCCTAAAGATGCTACCAGAAAACTACTAGAGCTAATCAATGAATTTGGTAAAGTAGCAGGATACAAAATTAATGCACAGAAATCTCTGGCATTCCTATATACTAATGATGAAAAATCTGAAAGTGAAATCAAGAAAACACTCCCATTTACCATTGCAACAAAACGAATAAAATATCTAGGAATAAACCTACCTAAGGATACGAAAGACCTGTATGCAGAAAATTATAAGACACTGATGAAAGAAATTAAAGATGATACAAATAGATGGAGAGATATACCATGTTCTTGGATGGGAAGAATCAACATTGTGAAAATGACTCTACTACCCAAAGCAATCTACAGATTCAATGCAATCCCTATTAAACTACCACTGGCATTTTTCACAGAACTAGAACAAAAAATTTCGCAATTTGTATGGAAACACAAAAGACCCCGAATAGCCAAAGCAATTTTGAGAACGAAAAAAGGAGCTGGAGGAATCAGGCTCCCTGACTTCAGACTATACTACAAAGCAACAGTAATCAAGACAGTATGGTACTGGCACAAAAACAGAAAGATAGATCAGTGGAACAGGATAGAAAGCCCAGAGATAAACCCATGCACATATGGACACCTTATCTTTGATAAAGGAGGCAGGAATGTACAGTGGAGAAAGGACAGCCTCTTCAATAAATGGTGCTGGGAAAACTGGACAGGTACATGTAAAAGTATGAGATTAGATCACTCCCTAACACCATACACAAAAATAAGCTCAAAATGGATTAAAGACCTAAATGTAAGGCCAGAAACTATCAAACTCTTAGAGGAAAACATAGGAAGAACACTCTATGACATAAATCACAGCAAGATCCTTTCTGACCCACCTCCTAGAGTAATGGAAATAAAAACAAAAATAAACAAATGGGACCTAATGAAACTTCAAAGCTTTTGCACAGCAAAGGAAACCATAATCAAGACCAAAAGACAACCCTCAGAATGGGAGAAAACATTTGCAAATGAAGCAACTGACAAAGGATTAATCTCCAAAATTTACAAGCAGCTCATGCAGCTCAATAACAAAAAAACAAACAACCCCATCCAAAAATGGGCAGAAGACCTAAACAGACATTTCTCCAAAGAAGATATACAGAATGCCAACAAACACATGAAAGAATGCTCAACCTCATTAATCATTAGAGAAATGCAAATCAAAACTACAATGAGATATCATCTCACACCAGTCAGAATGGCCATCATCAAAAAATCTAGAAACAATAAATGCTGGAGAGGGTGTGGAGAAAAGGGGACACTCTTGCACTGCTGGTGGGAATGTGAATTGGTTCAGCCACTATGGAGAACAGTATGGAGGTTCCTTAAAAAACTACAAATAGAATTACCATATGACCCAGCAATCCCACTACTGGGCATATACCCTGAGAAAACCAAAATTCAAAAGGAGTCATGTACCAAAATGTTCATTGCAGCTCTATTTACAATAGCCCGGAGATGGAAAGAACCTAAGCGCCCATCATCGGACGAATGGATAAAGAAGATGTGGCACATATACACAATGGAATATTACTCAGCCTTAAAAAGAAATGAAATTGAGATATTTGTAATGAGATGGATAGACCTAGAGTCTGTCATACAGAGTGAAGTAAGTCAGAAAGACAAAGACAGATACCGTATGCTAACACATATATATGGAATTTGAGGGGAAAAAATGTCATGAAGAACCTAGGGATAAGACAGGAATGGAGGCGCAGACCTACTGGAGAGCGGACTTGGGGATATGGGGAGGGGGAAGGGTGAGTTTTGACAGGGCGAGAGAGAGTCATGGACATATACACACTAACAAACGTGGTGGGGTGGATCGCTGGAGGGAAGCAGCCGCAAGGCACAGGGATATTAGCTCGGGGCTTTGGGACAGCCTGGAGGGGTGGGAGGGGGAGAGTGGGAGGGAGGGAGATGCAGGAGGGAAGACACATGGGAGCACATGTATATGTATAGCTGATTCACTTTGTTATAAATCAGAAACTAACACACCATTGTAAAGCAATTATACCCCAATAAAGATGTTAAAAAAAAAAAAAAAAAAAAAAAAAAAAAAAAAAAAAAAAAAAAAAAAGATTTTAATTTTAAAGTGAACCAGAATTAATAGAATGGTTCAAACAAGGAGGTATAGAGACAACCTAAAGAGGGTCAAGAAAAAGGAGATAGCACTTGAGAAATGGTATATTATGAAGATAACCCCTTGTTGGGAGAGGAGAAGGACCTACATGCCTTCAAGATGAGTCAAAGAATAGCAAATCAACTGACAAGGTATAGAAGAGTTCAAGGGTATGTGCAGTTGAAACACAGAGTAGCAAACAATGGATAAGACAGATCGGATGACTGTGGGTAAAGGGTTGTGGGTGTGTCAAGAGATTATACCTGTATGCCAGCCAGGGTTGGCTTTTTCAAGAACCAGCCTGAGAAAATTAGTTGAGGAGAGAAAGTGAAACTGGATAGACTGAATCATTAACTGTTATGCAGATCCAAGTTGAACTCAGTGATTAAATGAACAGTCACAGAGAACTGCTTACTGGTATGTGTACATGAAATCTACATGTTAATCGTTTGGGTTCAA
Organism: Phocoena phocoena; assembly: GCF_963924675.1. Lineage (NCBI taxonomy): Eukaryota > Metazoa > Chordata > Mammalia > Artiodactyla > Phocoenidae > Phocoena > Phocoena phocoena. Next base: position 75,503,965 of record NC_089223.1, read on the forward strand.
AATGCAGCTATTTCCAAGTGATCAAGGTCAATATCAACAATGATAAGTTAGATTGATGATATGTATCTTTGATATGATGTGCTGAAAATGGTACTTTTCCTTTGTGGTCTTCCTCCTTAAAACTCATTAACCCCCACCTAAACATGAGAAAAATATCAGACAAATCCCAACTGAGTAAGACATTCTACAAAACACCTGACCACTACTCCCCAAACTGCTAAGGTCATCAAAAATAAGGAAAGTTTGAGAAACTGTCACAGCCCAGAGGAGCCTAAGGAGATATGATGATTAAATGTAACTGGTATCCTGGACTGTAACAGATAAAAGGACGTTAGGACGTTTTCTGTAACAGAAAAAAGGAAATTAAGGAAATCTGAATAAAGTATGGGCTTTAGTAACAGTACAGATACAGTAACAGATACACCATATTAATATATTAGTAATAGGGAAAACTGGGTGTGGGATATAAGGAACTCACTATACTGTCTTTGAAATTTTCCTGTAAATCTAAAACTATTGTAAAAATATAAACTTTAGTTTTTTAAATGCAGTTTCATTTTACTTACTAATCTTGAGCAAGTTACTTACCCTTTCTGTGCCTCACTGGCCTCATCTCTACAATTAGAATAATAATAGCAATCTAACTCAGAAATTTGTGAAGACTAAATGAGGTAATATAGTACTAAAATGCTTAGAACAGTGTCTCACAGATAGCAAGCATCCAATCAATAGTAGCTATTATAATTTTTGGATATTTGTATAGAAGTATTTTATACATATTGACTAAAAATAGTCTGATATATAAAATATTAAACCCTAACTTTATAAACAAAGGTTGAAATAATGAAAATTTCTCCAATATGTCAATATTACATAATTTCAAAATTGGCAAATCCAGTAAAGTGTAAACTGTGTTTAAGCTATGGTCACATGGTGAGCCACTATGTAAACCTGGCTGGCCCTGGTGAAAATTCATCCTGAGTTAAAGTCATTGGAACTTACTGCTCACATAGGTCACAACTGTTACTTAGGGTCTAAAATTCCTCATGGTATAAAAAACAAAGTTTTTTATTTTATTTTAAAAACAAAGTAATGACTTAGAGATGATTCCATAGACAGAGAGTGGCTAGGCTATAGACCCAAGATCCAAGTTAAAAGATAAGAAACTTTCAAATCACTTAGATGTGTGACAGCAGAAATTACCATAAGCCGAAGGCTCAGGCAGACATTTTTCCTACTTAGAATACAACTGATCATACATATTAGCAACATATGCTGCCTCTTAACTTCTGCTTTAACTTGTCTGGACCCACTGTAGGGGTTACGATTCTGTGTATGTAAAACCACTAAGTTGTCTTCCCTTTCTTCTAATAACTCAAAATTTCAATCTGAGTTCTGAGGTCTATGCAAGTATTATGACCGCTTAAATGAGAAATTCTTCGTATATTGTATATTATGACCGCTTAAATGAGACCGTATTATGACCGCTTAAATGAGAAATTCTTCGTATATTGTATTTCCCCATCATGTGATATCAATCTATAGTATACTCAAATAAAATGTTTACTATATATTTTATTATTTGCAAATATTATATAATGAAAATAACTATTTCCAAGTTATATACAGAATCTGATGAATGTCAGTGCAGCTTCTTTTGACATTGATAGTTTTTGATTTGTTTACAGTAGAAGGGCAAACACCTAGAGAGACTGCTTACTTAATCAAAAAGCTGGGGGCAAAAAAATTTATCCTCATAATGAAGATCAAAGACTCAGAGCTGGAGGACTGAAGGAGGATGTGAGAATTAGATATATTTAAATCTAGGGAAAAAATGGAAAAGTAAAAGTATACACACAAATGACGTTTCTAAAATCTAGAATGCTTTTTACTTTTTTGCAATAAGATGTTGAGATAGAAATTTTAAACCACCAGGAATATTAAATTTCTTTGACAGATTTCCCCTTATATCTAAAAATCAAAGACATGTTCTCTAAGTACATTTTATTTTTGAAATAATATTTTAGAAATAGTTTGGTCACTGCAGATGTGAACTGTTTACTCCCATCGACAATTGTATTTTCTTGAAGTATGCACATAGCTACCTCAGTAAAAAAAAAAACAGTCTTTTTCTGTCATAATGAATATCCCACCAAGATGACACTTTAATATGGATACTAAAGAATAGATTAACTTAATTTCAGTAATCATTAGCTATGCAAACTACTTCTGTTGAAGGAAGTAAATTATAGTGACCTATGTGTGTACAACCTTTCTAAGGTTATACATGTATGTAAATTTTATACTCACATATGCATAATCTCTCCAGGTAGTAGATACATGTTAAGATTTTCATAACTAATGCTGGTAAATGAATGAATGTTTTGTTTTTTGTCTAATTTTGTTAGAATATTCTTGATATATTGCATTGGTTTCAAATAAAAAGATGATTACTCTTTGGTTTCCCACCAAATGGAAATGGTTTTATCCCAAAAATGATAAACCCTGAACCTTTTAATATATACTTTATTCTTTTTATGGCAACAAGTATCCAAAGAAAATACAAAACACTGAAACCATATTAATTCAAATAATCTCCAATCAAAATTATTTGTGGCTCCTATTCCCTTAAAATAATGCTAAATCATAAACTAATTAAATTTTTAAAAATTAAATACACTAGTTACCTATGTAAAGATATTCCCCTCTCTCCATTACACAAATGATTATAGAGGACTGTTCTATATTTGTTATTATTCCAGCATCACAGTTCAGAATTCCATATTCTGAAGATTAGAAGAGAAGGCGGTAAATATCCCCAAGTAAAAGATATCTGAATATACAAACTCATTTTGTCTCCATCTCTTATGATGCCTATATTAATAATAACCAACAAACAAATTACAAGTATTATCAAAACCTGTAAAGAAATTTTAAAAGAAAAAGGATCCAGTAATTAATCTAGAAAAATAATAAGCCTTTAAATATTTTTGAATGAAGATGAATCAGAAAGATGACTTTCAGGCCCTAACTTGTTACATAATATGCTATAGTATTGATAGTTTAAACTGATTAAGAAGAAAATTCATTTCAGAGGTAAAGACTGGTTCCATGGGTGAAGGTGGATAAAGTCATTATGAAATTACCAATTTTTAATTTTCTCTCCTCAAACTCATTTCCTCTTTTTTTTGCCCCCTTTTCACCAGCTGACCACATCTAGCTCCTCTATGTTCCCTTACACTCTCCTGAAGGAATGTCCTTCATTTCCCTAAATAGCACAATTTTCAGAGAAGTGAAGGCAACAGGAATTAGTAGCTGTCATCTTAGAAAGAGACATGTTACTATATTCTCTGAATTAGTCTGGAGGGCTGCAACATAGGACAAAGAGAAATAACCATAAGAAAAATATTATTGACAACTACAAGGGTGCAAAAATTACTGGCAACTACAATATGCCTCTCCTCATAAAATCTTTCATTTTCATAAAAATTTTAAAATGACTCTATAATCTGTTGCAAACTAAAATGTCATAAAAATTTTTATACTATAGAAATGTCTTCTATAGTTTTGCTATGACTATAGAAGATAAACGAATGAAGCAAAATGCAAGGCAATGATGCATAAAATTGCTACCATGTATTATTTTCAGGGCAGAGCCAGATCTATATAGGGAACACAGATATTTCAAAATGAAAGCTATTTGCTGTCTTTATAATTTTACAGAATTAAAATCAATATTAGAACATTTAAAAAAATCCCAGCAAAAGTATCACATATACATACCAAGATATTACGTATGTGTATATATGTAGAGGTATATATATATAAAATCATAGATTATAAATAATAATATTAAATTATTTTAAACAGTATATAGAATATACCCCCACACCCCATTTCTATCAGTAAGAAAATAATCAACCTGCATGAACTGGAATCAGATTCATTTTCTTCTTCACTAGTGCCATCATCCACTTCTGGTCTATCCAGCCAGTGTGCACCGCCACAATCTTCTGCTGTAAACTCAAACGCAGGGACTTCAGAGGTGGATGCCATTGGCCAAGAAGGTGAATTCTGAAAATCCAGTTGGCTGGACCTTCGGTAACCAATTGAAGCCAAAGGCAATTGTAGGCTACACGGATCTAAAAACTTTCTCCCACCGTTTGCTCCAGTCTGTCCTCGATTCCAAAATTCTCCCTGCTGGCTGTCAACTGTAGAATTCGGAGATGATGCTTGATGGCTAAACCACCTCCATCTGATTTTCAAAATCTGCTTCACATCAAACTCTTTACGAGAACCAGACATCCTCAGAGAAACCAAGTGATCGTCTAGGCAACGGGCAAAAAGCACTGCACAGAGATTTGTGCATCCAACCAAGACAAGAGAAGTGTATGCCCTGTTGTACACAATAAACAAATTGAAAGGAAAATAAATCACATTCACATATATATCTACATTTACTTTTACACCAATATATCAGATTATAGAGAACAAAGGACAATGAAAAAAAGATGAAACACGGTGGAACATTCCATTCAATCAGAGCAAACTCTCATCCACCTATCCTGAAACAGCTAGACCACTGTCCCCTACTCTCCTTTCCCTTACTGACCATTAGCTCTCACAAACACTGACAGCATTCAGTAAAGTCCTTTTAAACGCAGAACACCACCCCCTTTTCTTAAACCACAAACGACAGTGACAGAAAGCACTATCCCGTAGTTGCAGTGTCTCAGTCTGCTGCTTAGTATATTAACTCTTTTATTGCTGAAACAAGAAATGTATGCCACAGCATTTTCCTTTGTACTTAAAAATCACTGTAAAACTAAAATGTTTCTATTTTTATACTATCTATTTTTATACTAAGTTCCTAAATGAGATATCACAAAACAACAGGTTGTTTTAAAGTTTTTAAATTAGATGAGTTATAGTGATTTTCAAGCTGGCTCTTTGGATGCGGGGTCAGGAAGAAGGAGGAGTACAAAGGTGGGGTTCCCGTTCACTGCTCTCCACTTCTATCTTCTCCCTTCAGGAAAGGAGTGTGTTTCATTAATACAGTAAGAACTGGGTAAGACTTCATCTGAGCAAAGAATATTGAGAAGACTAAGAAGAAAGAAAAAGTCTGAAAACTACAAAGGATCAAAATACGACAGTACTTATTCTTTCTCAAATAAATGACCTGAAGTCCATATTGCTCTATAATTAGGATTGAGCCACTCTGAATTACTACAATAGCCAAATTTCTATGACACTACTTAGGAAAAGGAAAGTGTGGCTCAAGAAAGCTACCTAGGACTGGGATAGGATTATTTCTTGGGTGTATAAGTACCCTGATGGTGCCCTCTGTTGTTGGCAAAACAAAGCAATGGTCTGAACATGATTACAGCTAAGGAGAATTGATAAAGCAAATAAAAATCTATCAAATGCAATCAAATTTTAAAATATTGAATGATTATTGTGAGCAAGACACTCTATAGGCATTATGGGGGAACAGATACATACATCTTGGTTCCTACCCTCAAAAATAATTAAATCGAGTTACTGAAACAACAAAATTGATAACTTAAGTATAAGAAATATTATAATGCTGCAGTATTAACATTTTGTCATCTACAAAAACAGAGTTTGAGTTTTCAGGGTGCTGAATATCTAGTGCTATATCAAAATGACAAAAAAAAAGCTGCTTTGGAGGCTTACAAAAATATTGTGAGGTATATCTTAACCTTACACAGCTCTTTAGGAGAATAAAAATTATTCAGAGAAATAAGACTAATAGGCATGAAAAGCCATATATAATTTTCTGCCAAATACTGTAGGACAAACCATAAATACTATAAGAAAGAGAAAGGAGATATCAGGATGGTGTGGAGTGCTATGGGCCAGTTTCATTAGGGAGAAGGCTTCTAAGAATAGTAAGAAGTTTTACAGCCAGAATGATGAAAGATTTTATAAAGGAAGAAAGATATTAACAAAGCATGAAGTGAGCACACTGACAAAGAAAGAGGGGGGAATATCAGTTTGATCAGCCAACCAGAAATACCTAATTAATATTAAGGAGTAATAAGAGATAAATTTGGATGCATAAGATGACATAAAATGCCCTGAACACACATCAAAGGTGTAAAGGCTAGCAGGCAATGTTAAGTGGACTGTTGAACGGGGCAATGTTTTAGAAAATTAATTTGTCAGTAGTATGCAGGATGCATTAGAGAGTGAAATGACACCATTCCCTCTCCTCTCACCTCTGTCAGACTCCTTTTATCAACACGCTTCTAACTCCACTCTACCTATCCAACTTTGTTTCTAACTATTTTCCAAATGGACACACTGCTTCATCAGTTAAGACACAGTCTACTGTGCTTCCTGTTTTACATGCTGTTTGTGTCCCAATTTCTCTGGTTTTGAAATCCCACTCATCCCTCAAGGTTTAGCACAGATACTGCTGCCCTTAGAAAGGCTTCTCCAATTACTCTAGCCTTGTGGTTCTCAACAAAGGCAGCAACAGCTCTCTGCTCCCACAACCCAGAAAGGCTTCTGGAAGTAGGGGGCATGGATTTTTAGTTGTTGGAATGACCAGAGAGGGCTATGGGCATTGAATGGGCAGGGGCCAGAGATGGTAAACATCTTGCAGTGCATGGTATAGACCCACACAATGAAGAAATGCCACTGTAGTAGTTCATAATGATCTTGCCATCACTGTCTTCATGCAAATAAGTATTTACGAAGCATTTACATGTTTAAGGCACCACAAGAGGTAGAAAAATAAATAACAAAGATCTTTCTTTAAAGAGGGCTATACTCTGGTAGAGAAAAGGATAATTAAACGAACATTACAAATAAAGAATACATTTTGATATATATAGTTTTATATAAATATAATTTCTAATTTCAAATTCAATCTGTCAACATGAGAGCAATTACCAGAGAGTCCATATACACTGTGCCAGCTCCAAAAGCTAATTTTAATTGTTTTGCTGTTTGGTTGATTGGTTGGAGCCTGAACACAAGAGTGGACTTCATTAAAGACCACTGAGATGGGCTTCCCTGGTAGCACAGTACATAAGAATCCTCCTGCCAATGCAGGGGACACAGGTTCGAGCCCTGGTCTAGGAAGATCCCACATGCTGCGGAGCAACTAAGCCTGTGCGCCACAACTACTGAGCCTGCGCTCTACAGCCTGTGTGCCACAACTACTGAAGTCCGCATGCCTAGAGCTTGTGCTCCGCAACAAGAGAAGCCAATGCAGTGAGAAGCCCGTGTACCACAACGACAAGTAGCCCCTGCTTGCCCCAACTAGAGAAAGCCCACGTGCAGCAATGAAGACCCAATGCAGCCAAAAATAAATAAAGTTTTAAAAATTTATTAAAAAAGACCACTGGGGGCTTCCCTGGTGGCGCAGTGGTTGAGAGTCCGCCTGCCGATGCAGGGGACGCGGGTTCGTGCCCCGGTCCGGGAAGATCCCACATGCCGCGGAGCAGCTGGGCCCATGAGCCATGGCCACTGAGCCTGCGCGTCCGGAGCCTGTGCTCCGCAACGGGAGAGGCCACAGCAGTGAGAGGCCCGCCTACCACAAAAAAAAAAAAAAAAGACCACTGATAGGCAAGACATTTCGCGATATAGAGAAGAAATCCAAAGATGTGAACGTTAAAATGTTGAACCATGCCTCCACTCCCAAGAGGGGCCAAAGACCCTCTTCACCAAGATAGTGAGATATACATTAAATAAATACCTCTTTAATGTAGTAGCTCTTCTGAGTAGACTAGAGATGCATATGGGAGATTAGCCACTGAAATAGGCTTTCTGATTTTAAAGGGATACTAGGATCTTGGGTTGACAAAGGCCAAGTAGCAGCCTTTAACCACTGCTGTAATAGTCATGAGTTTGGTTACATGCATACATACATACATACACATGTATATACAAAAGCTCACCACCACCCCAACCTTTTGTATCGGCGGACTCATACTGCATGCTTTTTTCACTGAGACACTTATTTTGTCAATCTTCCTCCTTCTTCCTGGTAATCAATGTTGACAGCTTGGTATATAGCCTTTCACACCTTTCTCTTAATTCATATCCAAACTTATATACACATATATAGGAGTTTTTGTTATTGCTTTATAAAAGAGACCATACTGTATACATACTTTTGGCATTTTGCTTTTCCCACCAAAATTATATACATGGAAATATAAACTAATAATGATCTTTTTAATAGTTGCATAATATTCCATGATTGTAAAACACAATTTATTAAACTACCTCCTTGCTAGTGGGCATGCAGATTGATTTCAGGTTTTTTTGTTTTATGCTATTAAGATAATGTTGAAATAAACATCCTTGTGAGGCTTTTGTGTCTCTGGAATTTATTCACAGGAGTGGAACTGCTGGGTTGCAAGTATGTGCATTTTAAATTTGAAAAGATAGCTTACTTTCCTGAAATTTATATTTTCAAAAGTAAAGTGAGTGTATCCTCATTCATTTTCACAGACCTACCAGTCAACAATAAGTATTATAATTCTTTATATTTCTAATATGAGCCCTCTATTATCAACATCATTTTGATATAAACCACCCTTTTCCCACTGAATTGAGGTATTATTTTTGTTATGAATTTTAACAATTCAGGATGCTAATTCTGTTGTACCATTTGTCTATTTTTATGCCAATATTAGTGTTTTAATTACAGTACATTTACAATATGTTTATTATTTGTTAAAGCAAGTTCCTATCTACACATATATTCTTTTACAATAAATTTTAAACTAATTTTGAATATGTACTCTTCTATATATACTTTAAAATAATATTACCCAATCCTCTCAACGAAAATCTCCAACCCTAGGGACTTCCCTGGTGGTCCAGTGGCTAAAACTCCATGCTCCCAGTGCAGGGGGCCCAGGTTTGATCCCACATGCTGCAACTAAAAGATCCTGCACATGACTGGCACAACCAAATAAATAAATAAATAAATATTTTTTAAAAATCCAACCCTATTGAGATTCTAATTGGAATTGCATTAAATTTGTGTATTAATTTTAAGATGGTTGGCATTTTATGGTATCAAGGCTTCACATCCAAGCATGTTTTTTAGTTTGTTCAGATCTTATGCTCATTAATAAGATTTTTAAATCTTTTAACTATAGGTCCTGTGCCTTTCTTATTAAAATTTTTATCATGTTCTTTTATTTTCTCTTTTTTCACTGTTGTAAATGCAATAAATTTTTTCTAGCATTTCCACATGGTTATTGCCATTATAATAAAAGTATTAAGTACATTTATCTTATATCCAGTCCTTTTATCATACTTTCTCATTAGCTTTGATATTTTTAAAATTAGTGTTTATTTCTTGATAAGTTAGAGGCAACTTTGAGACAGCTAGGTAGATATGTCAGGTAGTTGGATAAATGTTCCTGGAGCTCAGATCCAAGCTCCAAGGAACTCTAACAGATGAAGGCAAAGGACACTAAGAAGGAACAACCAATGAAGTAGAGGAAAATCAGCAGCGTATGGTGTTAGGCAAGTCAAGGGATAAAGGTGTTTCAACGCAAAAGCCATGGTCACAATGTCAAACGAGAGGTCAGGTACCACGTGAAAAGAAAAATGTCCACTGGAATTGGCAATATAAAAACTTTGCCAAATCAGATAGGAGCAGTTTCAGTAAAGGGTTGAGGACCAAAGCCAGACTGCGGTGGGTTGAGAGTTAACGGAAGATGAGAAATAAGAGAGAGCATGTACAGACAACTCCTTCAGAAAATTCTGCTCAATAGTGAGGCTGTGGAATGAGATTACAGCTGGAAGAGTTGAGGAATCAAGGCAATGGATTTGTTTTGCCTGCTTGTTTATTTGTTGATTTTAAAAAACACAGAACATATTAGAATGATGAGAATGATCCAACAGGAAGGTGAGATTGATGATTGCAGGCGGAAGCAATGGAGCAAAAAAAGTGAAGACTTTGATAAAAGAAAATGGAATGGCACCTAAGCACAGTGGATGGCTTGGATAATCATTGTAGGTGGGATATTTCCTCTACTGTAAGATTTATGACTTTCTAAATGCATTGATTATTTAAAAAGGAAAGAAAAGACATGCACTAGTCAGTCTATTCAAGTTGAAAACCAAATAAACCCTCTAAAAGGAGTCATGAAATAATAAAGATTAGAGGAGAAACTAAAGAATTAAGAAATGAAATGACAGAATTAGAGATCTAGCTCTTTAAAAATGTGCTGGTACTGATGAATGGGGAGATTGGGATTGACATATATACACTAATATGTATAAAATGGATAACTAATGAGAAACTTCTGTATAAAAAAAAAAAAAAAATCCACCTTCTAATGCAGGGGATATGGGTTTGATCCCTGGTCGGGGAGCTAAGATCCCACATACTGTGGGGCAACTAAGCCCGCACACCTTGACCACTGAGCCCGTGTGCTCTAGAGCTCACACGCCACAAAAAAAAAAAAAAAAATTTGCTGGTATCTTCTCTTACCTCCTAGCAAGTTCAATCAAAGAAAAAACAAATTAGAACTTAGAACGAGGATAACATGACCATTAAAATAGAATATTTAAATAAAAGACTTAAAAAATAAAAGATCACTATTGCAACAAAAATTTTAAATGTCGTATTGAATAATGGAAATGATGACAAATGGAGAAAATTTAGGTAAGCAAAGTTAGAAAATACTCCTCAAAGACAGAATTTGCTCAAAATCCTTTATAGCTAGGTCTCTAACAATTTTCACCTAAGCTTAAGCCTGTCTAAGCATGGGTATTTTGGGGAAAAATCTTTACTCTAACAAAGTACATTAAAAAATGATCTATTCATAAAGTAGCTTGTTATAACCCACTGACAGAAAGGGGTTTACAGAAATATTTCCCAGCTTTAACTGAATTCTTGGGCCAAATACTTTATGAAAAATATGTAGTAAACTTAAGCATTAAGGTCTTCATGGCATGGAATTCAGCATTTATTTAAATAACACTTTTTCTTCTGTCCCATCAACTTTTACTATACAATATAATATTGTTTCACTCAAAAATTTATGCATTTCTGATGAGAAGTCCTTCCTAGGGTAATTATTTATGAAAGAGCAATACATACTAAAAGGCATTACATTGTTAAATTATCAAAATGGTTTGCACAGGCTACTCTATATAAATTAGATCCCTCATCATTCTCTATCCCCTTGACCCTCCTGATTTTTTTCACAGCACTTATCACCCCCTAGCATATTAGATGCTATTCCCTTATTATTATCTTTACCCTCACCACAAAGTTAGCTGCAGTACAGCTTTGTTTGACTCACTGCTGTAGCCCTAGCACTTAAAACAGTACCTGAAAGACAGGTGCTGAATAAATATTTCTCTAATGAATGAATCCAATAACTATAAGAGCAATAATAAAAGATATATATTTATTATGTACATTTTTGAAATTATAAAATAAACTTAAGGGGCCTCCCTGGGGGCACAGTGGTTGAGAGTCTGCCTGCCGATGCAGGGGACATGGGTTCGTGCCCCAGTCCGGGAAGATCCCACATGCCGCGGAGCGGCTAGGCCCGTGAGCCATGGCTGCTGAGCCTGTGCATCCGGAGCCTGTGCTCCGCAACGGGAGAGGCCACAACAATGAGAGGCCCACGTACCGCAAAAAAAATAAAAATAAACTTAAGAACCAAATGTTAAAAGAATATTAGAAAACATTTACCTCTGGTGACAAAACCTTTTTAGTATTTTTTCAACTTAAGAAAAAAAATCACAATATATTACTCAAAGAATTTCTCTTTTCTAGTTCATTCTTTAGGCATAAAATTTGTATCACTTTGAAATCTACTGGCTAAACAGCAGATATCTTTTCAGACTGACATTTCTTTCTTCAAACTGATTATCAAATTATATTCTGTACCTCTTTCTTGTTTTAATAACTTTGCTTTACTTAAATTTGAGATACAAAAGCTCACACAGTATTTAAAATAGGTAAGTGTCAATTATGAATACATTTTTTAAAAGTAATTAAGGAATCCACATGCAATTTCTGCTTCAAAACTTCTCATATGTTAGTTTGTGAATTTAAAAGATGACATTATTCAATATGACAATAGCAACACTGAGATGTCATTAAGATACACTGCAGATGAGCTCACTTCAACAGTATGGCTTTTAAAGCTATGGCTTAACTCAACAATTTAAATTACAACCATTTAGTAACTGGTTTATATGCGTAATCATTATTATACAAACCTCTCTTCACATAGAGTTTTTAAGAAAACAGTATTTGTTTTATGAGTAATCAATTTTAATGAATCTATTCCTATAGTTTTGTTTACTACATATTGCATAAAACACATCAAGAACTAATTTTACTGTACTAACTTAGCAGCACTTCACCTCCCCAATTTTCCCCTCAACTATAAAAAGAATAAGTTACAACACATGATTTCAAAGAACCCTTTAAAGTTTGATAATTCCAGGACACTTTTAAAGCTCTGTCAAATTAGGTCTTTTATGAGAACTTGGCTTATTTTAAAAATTTGAAGACTGATATAATTCCACTAACATTTAAAAATGTATGGTAGCAGGGCTTCCCTGGTGGCGCAGTGGTTGAGAGTCCGCCTGCCGATGCAGGGGACACAGGTTCGTGCCCCGGTCCGGAAGTTCCCACATGCCACGGAGCGGCTGGGCCCGTGAGCCACGGCCGCTGAGCCTGCGTGCCCGGAGCTTGTGCTCCGCAATGGGAGAGGCCACAACAGTGAGAGGCCTGCGTACCGCAAAACAAAAAAATGTATGACAGCAGAAAATGTCAGTCAAGTATTTACCCAGGTTAGGAAAGATTTGAGATTTAATTTTAACTTTAATTGCAGAAACAGATATTCTGTACCTCTTCCCCAAACTCATTAAAAGCAAACATTATAAATGGAAAAAAAATCCTGTATTTATATAAACTCAACAAATTTTGCTATAAGCACAAAGAACTCAAAGATGAGAAAATAGACAGTAAAATCCATCAGGGCAGGGGCCACTATATCTGTAACAACTTGTATAGTGCACGACATTCAAACTTTTACTGAATTTAAACCAAAGAATAAATGAATAAATTAATGGCACAGACCTTGAAAGATCTTAAAATATAGCAGAAGAGGGTTTTGAATGAAACCCTTACTAATTATCAAGAGGTAGGTGTGTCCTTTATTTGAGAGAGGATGAGGTTCTTGAGTTAAGAATTTTGAGGTATACCTCAAAAAAATTAACTTGCTAAGTGAAGAATGGATTTGTGAGGGCAGATGCCATTGGTAGGAAAATCAGAAAACTCTTTGAGGTGAGAGGATAGTAACCTTGGCAGGAAGCAATGAGATCTGAAAAGGGGGTGGCTGTTAAAGATACGACAAAAACAGGCCTGATAAAATGTCTGTGGCAAATGGACAGGAAGAAGTCAAAGACCACAGCATTTTCAAATGTGGGTGGCTGCAAGAATGGTAATATTAACATAAATAAGGAAGTAAGAAGGATACAGTTTCAGGGGGACTGAGTGTAGCTTTAGACAAATTTAGCTTTAATTATCTACTTAGCAACAAAATAGCTAGGAATATGGAGTCTAGAGCCATATTTAGCTTATAGTTAAAAATCAATCTACAATCTATTTAAGAAATCAGAAACTTAAAGTGTGGATAGATGAATCCTGGGCTGTTAACATTGGTTATCTTTGCATTCTTTCCACTCTTTACTACAAACACATGGCATCAAAATCTCTTTTGTAATAAAAACAAGCTTAGAAACACACTCTGAAATCCAAAATTAAATTTCTAGCACAATGTTAAATCTTTCACTCTGTTAAAAATATTTGGGAAATATTTCTGATTAAACAGTAAATGAAAATTAAAAATAAGTATTGAATTTAAATTCAGCTGTAACAAGCTAAGAGATTTAGTTTAGCTTTGTAAGTTACACGGTAGACTGAAAACAGCAGTTGAGAACTCTCCTATACACTGAAAACTGAAGACTAATTTCATGGTAATAGCCATCTAATACAAGGATTTTATTTCTTTGTGTACCCTAAAAGTATTGTGATATATACTTATATGAGATCAAGGTGAAAAAAAATGAGTGGGGTAAATTTTAACCTTTAAACTAAATTATGTCTCCTTGCTATATGGTCACATAGCATTCCAAACTACTTGCTCAGATAATTCAATAATCTCACTGAAATTATTTACTTAATGTCTGCCTTCTTCCCTAGACTGGAAACTCTATGAAGATTACAGAAAGGACTATGGCTTTTGAAGCACTTACAATACATGAACTGACATTCAATTTTAAAACTGCAATACAGCATGGTAAAAATATACAGGGGCAAGCACAGGATGCTAAGATAGCTGCAGAGGTCAAAGATATATTTCCAGTTAAGCTGGAATTCTAAGTATAATAAAAGCCCCCTTGTTGGATGAAACCCATAGCTGGTCCACTAAATGAAAAAGTTAGTAAGCATAAAAATTATATTTACATATTCTTAAAAGTTTTTATTTCAATTTAAACATAAATGCACATTCATTCATAAATCTTTTCATATAGGGTTAATGCCATGTATTTGACGTGGGCCTCCTACCAAGTTTGGGTCCTCTTTCTTGCATAAGCCATGCTCACAATGACCCATCATCTACGATTTCCACTTATTGCTTCTATAAATGGAGGGAGAACTTAAAAGCACTTCTGAAAGAATATGAATACAGAATCCATCAGTCCAATGGTCTATCCACCACGAGATAAAAAACTTGCGCCAGAATGTAAATTAATGCACTGCTTCCTTCAAGGAGAAAGTTTTACCACAAAAAAAAACTCTCAGCTGAACCAAACAGTGTGCTTAATGATGTAGTTAATTTACATTCTGGTGTGGGCTCCTCATTTCCTTGAGAGCCACTAATAGTCTAATGACCAGTTAGCTGGACCATGGACTTGAACACTTTAACAGCCTCTGGTTTAGGCTTTGATGATGTTCCCCCTAGTCTTCTACAGTTATCCAGCCTTCATCAAATTTGATAGCAAATTTGTTAATAATTCATTTACATTGAGATGACGTCCCAAAGCAGTCAACTTAATTTTCAAAGAATGAATTCTCTTTTTCTTACACTCTCATGAATTTACATGTTTACCAATGTTTTATAGTTACCATAACAAGCATAACTGTTAAAAATAGGTTTGTGAATAAAAGCAACCAACTTTTGGTAAGTACCCAACTCAACAGGTAGGCACAGAGTCATGCAGGTCTGCCACGGAGTAGCCTACTCAGCCATGAGTGATCACTTGGCCCCTGGGATCAGTAAGTACATTTTACAGATGGAAAAGAGTGTGTTAGGTTAAAACCATGAGTCAGTTCACAGATAGTTGCTGTCATTTTCCCACATGGTCACTTATTAGTGGTAGCCTAAGTGGTAGAGCAGAAAGAACTTGAGTCAATAATTGAGCCACTCACCAGCTAGCTGTATAATTTGGACAAATCACTTTACCTCCTCAATCTTCAGTTTTCTCTTAAGATAAATGGACTAAGTAAGTAGCACATGGAAGAACTGAGTAAGAATCTGAATTTGTAAAACCAGCTACCACTTCCTCAGTGTGCAAATGTGCAGGGTAACACGGAATACTTTACATTGAATGGGGCATTCAGTTGTCACAGACACTTGGGCAAATAGGGGTCATTCCGCTTTCCCCTTACAAGGTGAGGACCTTGAAGTGAAGTGAGGCTACATGTATCTGTCTGGTGAGTAGCAGGGTTCAATTTGAATCCAAGACTGGCTCTAAAGACCATACACTGTCAAGTACATCACACTGCTTCTTGCTTTTAAAGTATTCTCATTTGCAACCCACAGCTACCTTGTTAGAAGGTAGAGTAGGTATTTACTCTCATCGTCCAAATTGGGAAGCAGACTCAGAGTGTAGCTGAGTCTAGGTTACCAAGGTTAGCTATCTAGAAGAGAGCCATTGAGCAGACTTAAATGCTTTATCAGTAAGACTGACCAAACTAAAAGCAAAAAGACAATAAGCAAGAAAAAAAGAGTACTTACCATATCACTCCTAATATAACAAAATACTAAGTTCATCATTATTGCAATTAAGTGCCAATATGGCATTTATTCACCAAGTTCAAATGCCTCACAGATTTTGCCCCACTTGGCTCCCTCCCAACTTCTGTCACTATTTCTTATAGTGTGAAGTGCTGACCCACATTAACATCAAAAGTACCTTTTCATCCCTCAACTGTCTATTGGTACTAACAGCTTGTAGTAGAACAAGTTACATTTTAAAAATCAGCTAAACTAATATTATATGGCCTTTTAATCCCCAACTCATCTATAAAAGTTATCACAATTGATACTTTGAAGACCATAGCATGATTATAACAAAATATTGACTTTAAAAAACAGCCCTTTGGGGCTTCCCTGGTGGCACAGTGGTTGAGAGTCCGCCTGCTGATGCAGGGGACACGGGTTCGTGCCCCGGTCTGGGGGGATCCCACATGCCGCGGAGCGGCTAGGCCCGTGAGCCATGGCTGCTGAGCCTGCGCGTCCGGAGCCTGTGCTCCACAACGGGAGAGGCCACAACAGTGAGAGGCCCGCGTACCGCAAAAAAACAAAAAACAAACAAACAAAAAGAAAACAGCCCTTTGACTTGATGACAGGTCAAAACGAAAGACTTCCTTAGCACCACCTCCTTAGATTTTGTGAATTTAAGTATGTATTTGCTGCGGCACAAGGATGAAAATCATACCATAAATCTGATGGCAAACCACTGCTAAATTCCTGCTGGATACTTTACGTTTGGCATGAGCACATAGCTGTCTTATGTACCATAAAAAGTAATAATCTGTATAACCATAATGTTGTCTTTTACTGACCTGAACTAAATCCAGTAAGTGTTTGTCTTCTTTGTAGCTTTATGGTGTTGGAAAAAAGTAATCAATCAGTACTCTCTAGACACAAATAGAATCGAGCAAAATTGCCTGAGTTCTTGGAACATAATGAGCCCATCACAGATCAACCTGACTCTGCTGTAGGATCAATCAGATTTTATGAACTGTATTTTATATTAGATGGAACAGTGTAAGCTGGGTAAGGAAAGGGTAAAAATGGCAATGTAAGCAATAGAGAGGAGAAAAACATGAAGCACTAGGTTTCTCAACTGCTCATAATTAGAAATGGTTAATCACTACAAATGTTAAACCAGTTAGCTATTAAAGAAACTCCCTGGCTTGCCCTACAACCAGGCCTAAAAAACCCAAACCAAACCCAAAAAAAAGGGGAAAAGAAAAAAAGAAAGAAAAGAAGTGAAAAAGCCACCAAAAGACTGTTCTATAATTTAACTCTGGCAAAAAGCAAACTAAGGCATGCTAGTGAGTCAAATGGCGATCAGTGGAGACCAGTGGAGGCGAGGATTATTTCTTAGTGTTAATCCAATGTTCTCAGGCAGTTCAGAGCAGTCCTCCCAAACTCTCAGTCTTCAAGTTGGGGGTTGGGGGGGATGGCGAATAAATTTAGAAAGATGAACTGGTTCCATCCAGTGGACCATGCTGAAGCTGTCCAGCAATTCTAAACTGCAGAGCACAGAACTGAATATTCCCTCTTTCTGCTTATAAGAGAAATATCTCCCCAAAGAAAGGCAAATATTTACTAGAAATGAACCAAACAGCCTCAAATTTAAATCTCTTCTAATTTGCTCTTCACACTATAGCCAAAGTTAACCTTCCAAAGTGTAATTCTTGACATCACTCTTACTTAAAACTTTTTTTTTCCCTGATCACCTACAAGATAAATAAAAGCCCAGGTCTTTAGTATGGAGTTCAGTGTTTTTGACAACCTAGTAGTCCTTGCCTACCTTTCCAGTCTTCCCTTTCTCTCAAGCTCTCTATTTCACTTTCTGTCGCGAAGAGTTAAAACACACTACATTAACATAAGCAAAATGAAGATTATTGAGTACTTCCCAAATGAAAAGGACTATGGAAAACACTGTGGATAATGACAAGTGTGGGTAAAATCTTTTTCCCGGGCTTCCCTGGTGGCACAGTGGTTGAGAGTCCGCCTGCCGATGCAGGGGACACAGGTTCGTGCCCTGGTCCAGGAAGATCCCACATGCCGCAGAGCAGCTAGGCCTGTGAGCCATGGCTGCTGAGCCTGCGCATCCGGAGCCTGTGCTCCGCAACGGGAGAGGCCACAACAGTGAGAGGCCGCGTACTGAAAAAAAAAATTTTTCCCTTCTACTACTAACCTTCAACTAACTCTCTTGGCTCTATTCCCCTGGCAATCTGATGGAAGTATGTATTTTGACTATGTTACCTGGCAACATTGCTTATAATAAAAATGATCCCCCCGATTAGTAAATTTGCATCTGGATTCAGAGGAATGATAAATGAACTATAAATACCTCTTAAGAAGCCATAGCTTTGACTTTCCTAAGTGTGGTGGCTCTTGTAATTGGCACATTCCCTGTGGGGACCCTGGAAGCTAAGTCTATGGAATCCTGTAAGAGAGAACTGTCGCCTGTGGGACACGAGGATTTTAAGCCAACTCAGCTCTCGCATCTTCCTGTTGTGAGCTTTGTCTCCTGGCACCTAAGCTTTCACGGGGAGAGATGTCTCCCAGGTGGCTACATGAACGGCTTACGTGGCCTGCTGTGAGGATTACAACCACTGATGAGTAATATGTGATGCTGCCTTGCTGGCAAGCTGTGGTTCCTGTCTGATAGCCTTCTGAGTAAACAAGCCTGTGGTAGTTTTATGAGTCTGAACCCAAGAAGACCCATTCATTTGCACAGCAACAAGACTATAAGAATGTCTTAGAATGACGTTCCAGATGTTCTACAATCTGAACCCAACCCCTTCCTCTTTTTTTTTTTAGCCTAACATGTATCCCTGTCAAATCCCACCTGATCTCTTACACAGCTTTTACTCGCCTTCCTCTGTTGTTATTTGTTCCTGGGGATCCCCTCTTCCAGGTAACATATACTACCTCTCCACAGTCCATCCCTTCAGCCGTCTGCTAAGGTGAAGCTACGGACGTTTTTCAACCAAAACTAAAGGAGATATTGCATAGGTAAAGAATGGCAAGGGAACTTTTCTAGAGAAGCTAAGTACAGAGTTTACAGAAAAAGAATGGAAATTTATCAAGAATAAAAATAGGTTAAGTTGGTGGGGAAATATGGCGATCATGTTAAAGGGTAAAATGCCAAGTAGAGTGTCTAGACCAATTTGGAGGATAGAAAAGAACAGCGTAAAGCAGTCTATTAAGTGCTCCCTTCTGCATTATTAACCATGCGAAGAAACCAGGGAACCCTGCATTAGCATCAAAAGTAGGTGACTTATAAGAATTAGACAATTCAGTAGTCTGTACCTTGGGAGAGGGAGAAGGGATGGCTAAAAGGATTACAATGGAGATGGCATTTGCCAGTGTTCTGGGAGGGGATATTGTTGCCACAAGTCAGCTCTAGTTCTACCCTCTTATCCTGATTATTCTAATCAGCCTGTCCCAGGATATTTGCAAGCTGATGTTAATTATGTAGTAGAACTTTCACCAGCATCACAGGTTTCTTTCATCCTAAGCTATTAGAACTGCCTCCTTTATTACAAAGTTGTCAATTACCCTAACTTGTTATATTGATATTTTAGGGCCAACTCTATTATTTTCAAATTCTGATAGTGGTTAACTTAAGAACTAACCAAGATGTGGCACTTAGAAAAAAAGTAGTTCTTTTGGAACTGCTAAAGGCTCTAGTTAGTTTCCTTTAAGTGTGTGAACTCTTAGGTTAAACACACCCATTTAACAGCAGAATAGAGAAAACCAGTCAACAGAGAAAAAGAGGAATTAAGTATACGTGCAGAGAGAGACACTGGCAAGAAATCATATAGACCCGGAGAAGGGCAAGCAGCCCAGCTCCTAACTTTCTGTTATTGATGCCAGTTGCCTCTGAGACTCAGCTGTACTTCTTGCCCTTGGATTCTTTGACATAAAGCTATATCCCTTTTCTAACAAAACATTCTTTTTGCTTAAATTAGTTTAACTAATTTTCTATAACTTGTCACCAAATAATCCCTAAGACCAAAAAAGATGGTTAGAGGCAAAGTGTAACAATGTATATATACATAATCAGGTTTTATCATATTGAAAGATTGTTAATTTTTTTTTTAATGTTGTTTTAAAGAGAAAGGGAAAGAGAGAGAACTCAATTATAGTTATTTTCTGTTGGGGTATAAACTTTCCATTCATCTTTTTATCCTCATGGTATCTAACATCCTGCCTCATACACACCACATTTAACAAATGTTTATTGAATGGACATGTAATTAAAAAATAATGAAATCCACTTGGCCAGTTTGTCTAATTGGGAGTTTTCAAAAGCATTTCAGTTCCAATTAATAAAATACGTTCTTTAAATTCTCATTAGCATAATTCTACGATTATATATATATACATACACAAAGGAATGCTGTTTTCTATTCTCTAAATAGAGTACTGAAAAACACAGTCTGGATCTGATTTATTCAGATTTTGTATTAACTTGTACTATAAAGTCTGCTTAGATTGTTCTTAAGACTATTCCCGTTCTCCTCCTTCTGGGCACGAGATAGAATTGCAGTTCTCCACCTCCTTGAAGTTGGGTTGCAGTCATATGACTTGTTTGGCCAATGAAATGGCAGTAGAAGTTACTGTGTCACTTTCATGTAGAGCCTTAAGAGCCAATGTGCAATTTATCACATCTTCTCCCCTCCCTAACAAATGTGGAAGCAGGTGTTGAGATGGAGCCTCTGACAACCTGGAGCTCTAAATGATTACTGCAACAGAGCTCTCCTGCTGACCCTAACTGAGCCTGACTGAGCAACAAACCTTTGTTGTTTTAAACCACTAAGATGTGAGGGCTTTTGTTACCACACCATTATTTATCCTACCTGATATACTCTGCAAACCCCTCTCATTGTCTTCAGAATGGTAACATTTTGTACAGCACTGCATCATTTATAGAATACTTTCTTATAGAAGTATCACTCATTATCCAAACTCTCAAAATCCAAACACAACTGTATGGAGTCAAATAAATTTTTGGACTAATCCCTCATTCTCTCAACCCCTCACTACTTGCTATCTGAAACTCAGAGACTAAATATATTGGAATAGGATGATATTCCTTGCTGTTCAAACTCTTGCCATCTACACTCAAGAACAGAAAAAATTTGGACAGTAAAGGATTCCTGATACATTATTTCATTTGTGCCCTTAAAGCTGTTTTTCTACTACCCAGTATCTACTAGACTCTCAACATCTATTGAATGAATTGTGTGCTCTCATCATTCTAATCTTACAAATAAGGAAACAGATTCAGAGAGGTTCATAAACTTACTGGAAACAACCCTGCACATTAGTGACACAATCCCAGATTTTCTGGCTCCAAACCCCTTTCCATTATGTACCATGCTTTCCAAGAAGATCTCTTACAGCTACAGAATTCTAGGATTTGATAGTAATAGTACCAACAGTGTTTAGGATAAAAAGTAAATGTTAATGACATATTTACATCCAAGAATAATAAAAGTCAACCTTTAAGGAGTTCTACTTGCCTAAACCTAGTTTAATTTAAGACCCTGAGTACCCTGAAGCACAGACCAGGAAAAAGTTCTCGAGATCATTTGGCAATTTGCAGAACAACGAGGAACTATAAAAAGAACTCCAGGGAAAAGCAGCCTTTTCCTTTGATATATAGTATATATATATATATATATATATATATATATATATATATATATATATTTTTTTTTTTTTTTTTTGCGTTACGCGGGCCTCTCACTGTTGCGGCCTCTACCGTTGTGGAGCACAGGCTCCAGACGCGCAGGCTCAGCGGCCATGGCCCACGGGCCCAGCCGCTCCGCGGCATGTGAGATCTTCCCGGACCGGGGCACGAACCCGTGTCCCCTGCATCGACAGGCGGACTCTCAACCACTGCGCCACCAGGGAAGCCCCAGATATATAGTATTTTAAAATTCTGACTTTTAAGGACTTCCCTGGAGGTCCAGTGGTCAAGACTCTGCACGTCCAACACAGGAGTCGAGGGTTTGATCCCTGGTCAGGGAACTAAGATCCCATATGCAGCACAGACAAAAAAAAAAAAAATTCTGACTTTTAGATTATCTTCAGTTTGGCTCTTAATAAACTGGCTAACCTCAAACCCTTTGCTCTCTAATTCTTATCAAACCTCAGCTGTAAGAAATATTCACAAAGAATCACCTGAAGGGGGCTTCCCTGGGGACGTAGTGGTTAAGAATCTGCCTGCCAACGCAGGTGACAGGGTTTCGAGCCCTGGTCAGGGAAGATCCCACATGCCGCGGAGCAACTAAGCCCGTGCGCCACAACTATTGAGCCTGCACTCTAGAGGTCACGAGCCACAACTACTGAGCCCATGTGCCATAACTACTGAAGCTCACGCACCTAGAGCCAGTGTTCCGCAACGAGAAGCCACCACAATGAGAAGCCCGCGCACCACAACGAAGAGTAGCCCCCGCTCGCCGCAACTGGAGAACACCCGGGCGCAGCAACGAAGACCCAACGCAGCCAAAAATAAATAAATTAAAAAAAAAAAAGAATCACCTGAAGGATAGGCAATCCACCCATTTCTACAGGTTCAGTGGTTCTCAATTTGTGTTCCATAGTCAAATAATTTTGGAAAAGGTCACACAATACATCCCCCTTTAAGACAGTAAACTTGAACATTAGCCAAGAAATTGAGAAAAAAAACTATTGAAATTTGTCTAACCCAGTTATCTCAAACTTATTTGAGCTCAGAATCTTCTTTTAAGAAATAAACTACTAATTTCTGATGCCTAAGAACACAGTTCGGGAAATACTGTTCTATGTAATTCTAAACGTTATGAATGCATAAAGTTAAGCCCTCAGAGAACTCACCTTTAGAGTCTTACCATTGTCCTATACTGAAGAACACTGTTAACCAAAATTCATCAGTTTCTGTAGGGATATTTTAAAGCTGTTGTCAACTGCATCACAACAATCTTCCTTTTTATTAGGGCCCATGAGAAAATGTTCCTCTCAGGCCTCATTACTAGAAAATGTCGTGCTTATGCAGGAGAACTGGTTTGTTTTTATCTTGGAATTAGAAACACACTGAAACTTATTTTATTCCACGCTCTCTCTTTTTTCTGCCTGGCTGCTAGGGAAGCCCAGAGCCAAAACTGTCACTCACCTCTAGTACAGAATCTTATGCACTTGGTATTATCTTACCCTTGACTTTGTAGTCATATTTTCCCCTGCTCTGCCTCAATTTTTCTCATTTAGTTTTGTTTTACCCTACAATACCATATGGACACTAAGTTGCTTCAAATCATTTTTGTATCTATTGTATATACTAAGTCCTATTTTCTTACAATTTCATATTGATATCTCCCTCCCTGTCCCATTACCCCAAAATATCAGTGTCACCTTTGTGTAAAAGTATCCACATAGTTATGACAAGCCAATAGAACATACACATTCACAATATAATCAAACTCGCAATGCTTAAACCAGAAGAAAAGTTACTACTGGTTTTTCAGCGGTCTAATACCAAAAAGACTTATTAAACTCTTTTGGAAACGTAAGGACAACTACCATTTATTGGGTACCAGTAACTGCTAGGCACTTAACACACAACAGTTTCACTTTATTGTTTTAAAGAAGAGCATTGGCATTATACGTGATCCCTGGAAAGATGCACAAGAAACTGGTAATATTGGTGGGTGGGGCGAGAGACTGTGTATCTCTTTTGTACCGTTTGAATTTTAGGAATCTATTACTCAAAAAAATTTTTTTAAAAAACGGAATGATAATAAAGACGGCAGAAGTGCTTTACTCTTTGATTCAATAAACTTTCTTCGTCAGCTTTTGATCCCTGCGTATGCACTGAAACGCCTAAATGAAAAAGTTTCAACCAGACACGCCGGTTTTTATTGAAATCAAGTCTCTTTCTGATTCTCCACACTCCGGGGCTGAGGCAATTATATACTTAAAAACTTAGATTATGATCGCCTGCGGGTAACAATGAAAAAAAAATTCGATATGGTTTCCACTTTGTTTTACTGGTAGAAGAGGACGGGGAGGAAGCACTGATTCTGGACAGCAGCCCACGCCGCAGCAGGCCTGCCACAAACGCCGCGTCCAGAACTTTGCACAACTCGAGGGCAGCCCAGACGCCGCTCAGGACTCTCGGCTGCGCGGCGGGAGACCCGGCCGGGGTTCGAGCCCCGGGCGCGGCTCGGGGAAGTCCCCGCCTAGCCCACCCCTCCGGACCGAGACGCCCCGGGGCCGCCTCCCCGAGGGCCCGTCCGGAGTCGGGCAGCCGCGGCCGGGCGGGAAGCTCGCGCGGAGAGGGGAGCGGGCCTCGGCGCGCGGCCGGCCCTCTGCGGCCCCATCCCCGACGCCGAGGAGAAAGTCGCACTTACCGCGTCGGGCTCTGGAGGCGCCCGGTGGTCACGGCGGGGCGGGGCGGCCAGGCGGGAGAAGGAGGGAAGGCGGGGAACGGGGGCCGGCGGGCCGAGGAGAGGGATGCTCGGCCCCTCGGGCGCCCCCAGCCCCTTCCCGGCAGCCTCACCCCCGGCGCCGGCCGGCCCGGAGCCAGCCACTCCGCCTCCGTCAGGCCGCACCAGGCCAGTGGGGAGAGAAATTAGTCTGGCAGCCCCGAAGGGGGGCGAGCGAGCTGGCGGGTGGGGGTCGGGGGTCGGTTCGCCAGTCAGTGCGGGCGCGGCGCGAGCGGCTGCCCGCCCCGCCCCCTCCAGCAAGGCTCCGCCCTCTCCAGCCAGGCTCCGCCCCCTCCTCGCTAGCCCGCCTGCCCCGGGAGACCGCCGCCGCCACCCGGTTGGCGGTTTCCCTTGCCCCGGGAGTGGTGCCCGCCGACTGCCTGGGCCCGGGGAGGGAGAGGAGAAGGAGGAGGGGCGGGGAGTAGACGGGAGGCAAGGCCGCAGGCTGCGGGGAGGGGAGCTTGTGGGGGAGGAGAACGTCAGGCTGGGTGGGGCTCTGGGGGGAGGGGGCGGGGCGCGGAGGACCTGACAAAGATTCCGGTTGTTCCCCGCCCCTTGAAACTGGGATAAGGGGGAATTCCTGGGGGTGGAAGTTTAGGAAGAGGTCCTTCTGCAGGGCTGGAAGCCGATCAGAGAGCTGGCCTGTGTTTTTTTGATTCCTTGGAGAACAGGACTGTATTGTCCTAGAGCTTTGGGGGAACTCACCAAGAGTTGCCTCTCTTCTCCAGCCCCTGCAACCCTTCCCCTTGCAACACTCGGATAATTATTGTGCTCCAGGTAGTGGGTTTGTGGGTATTGTGACATAGCAATTATTATCCTCAACTCTGTGGCCATAATCATTGGTTTCCAATGGTGGGATAATAAGAATTCCGCAAAAGTTGGTTCCTTATTTATTTCTCTAGCGAGCTATATTCTTTATTTCTCTAGTATGTTAATGTATATATGTGATAGATGCTGAGAATGTCAGTGACTAGTTTATTCAGCGCCTATATGGCAAACACAAATCTAAAGCGCCTTATATATGTTAACTCAATCAGTCTTAAGCAAAACAGTTAAGGTCCTTCCCCCACAGAGCTCACGGTGGATAAGGGAGGGAAGGGGTTTCCTTAGTTTGTCTCAGACTGATGTGTAAAGGAAATGTCCACCTGCTTTTTGATCTCAATGTAATGCATATGTTCATTATTTGCAGTCAGTGTACTCTGAGCCATCTCTATCTATCCTATCGGTGAGGGCTGCATGTGGTCAGTCGTCCCAAAATGACTTACTAACGAGGTCTTCAGTACGTGTCCATAATGAAAACCCAATGGAAGCAAATGGTCCAGAAGACTGATGGGTCAAGTCATCAGCAAAACAGCATAGCCAAATTGTGGCAACAGCCTGGGGTGCCTGGGAGATCTATATAGGGATCTATTTTGTACACTCCCTCTTGGAGAAGTGGTTAGAAAAAGCAACATAATGTAAAACAATGAAGCATTGATATGCTAGTTCAAAGTGGATGACCTGATTTTAAACTGTTAAAATCAGGAAGAGATACTTCACAAAATCTACCACTGAGGGCTCCAACGGCAAAGCTCAAGATACATTTTTTATCAGAGCCACCTGGAAGAGACTCCCCACTCCCTCTTTGCAACCTCACCTACCATGCATAGATAAAAATTACTTCAATAGCATTGTCTTTAAGTACACAAGACAACTGTGTAAACCCACAGCCTGAATTTATAGAATTTGGTACTAATTTTAAGCTCTCATTTGATTTTTCAGTGTTAACATTTGTGCACATTGACAGCAAATGACATTCTTCTCATAGTTTTGTTTCCTCTCATAGTTATTTGTTCAGTTTTGGAAATTTAATTCAGTCTTTTTCATTTGGGTTTATAGTGAGAAAGGCTAAAAACGCATTACAATCAAATCAGATTACAATTGCAGTAAAAAAGAAATAGGAATTCCCTCTCTCTCTCTTTTTTTTTTCCCCCATACTAAGTATATTGTTTGTTTGGTCCTGAAATCTACTCTCTTTGACTTACTAATCTGTTTTCAGTTTATTTGCTCCTCCACCCCAGTGAAAACAAATCAAATAAAACATCCCTTGTGATCTGGCATCCTGCTGTTGGTCTCAGCTCGCACCATGCTTGCTCTCAGGCTGTTCCACACAGTGGACTCCTTTCACTCCTGCCAACAAACCAAGAATTTGCCAGTGAAGTCTTTGCATGTCTGTCTGTTTGGAAGGCTCTTAGCCATACACATGACTGTCTCCCTTTTTTTTTATGTCACCTTTCCTGACTATGTATGTAAACCTGCAAACCGCCACCCCACCCCATCTCCTTTTTCTCAACACTTAGCACCACCTGACATATATTTGTTTCTCTACTCCCATGAGAATGTAAGCTCCATGAGAGCAGAATCCTGTCTGTTTAGTTCACTGTTCCATATCCAGTGTCTTATTACTTACTGTTGTCTGTCACATAGTAGATACTCAGCAAATATATATATATACATATACATATATGTTTTAAATGAATGAATGACTTCACATAGCTTGTATCCCTTTTTGTAACGGCCAAAGGGCTTTCATGAAATTTATCTTATAACTGAGTCATATGACTTAGACATATTTATAAGGTCTAAAATACAGCCTGGTTTTACCCTACTTAAAATTAGAATTTGAAAATGGCAGGTTTTAATGTCTTATTCTGGCAATACACTAAGAAACAGGAATTGAAGAAGTATTCCCAGCTAAGAATTTATGCTGAGATCTTACAACTTGGCCCAAAATGGATCCATAGAATCAGAGAATAATGATAGATCAATAAATGTTGTCAAAGTCTTAATATTTTTCCCTGAGATGAAACAATATAGCAGTAATCAGAATCAGAATAATTAAACCTAAAATGTGATTACTCTACTGATAACTTGATAAATGGTGCCAATACAATGTCCTTTGTGAGTGCTCAGATGATTTTAGTTGGTAATAATCATGATAATGAGGTTAACAATTAATGTTTTAATCTGGTTAAAATGTAGCACTGATAGATAGCAAACAGAACTTAATCCTAGTGTATAGATGCCCTTAGTAAAGAGGTGTTTTGACTTTTCATTTTCTGCTCTGATTACCAGTTGTGTGAGTGGGGATAATTAAAGGCTTAAATATCATTATATACAGTATGTTCAAAATCCCAGGAATGGGATCTTTTTTAGAGACTTTAGGATTACTTTTAACAGTATTGCTGCTATCCATGTTTTGACATGAAACAGTTTCCTATGACAATACAGAGCTTTAGAAGGTCTAAGCAGATCATACCCCTGGAAGGAGAATCTCCAGGTTGGGAGAGATACATGGCCAAGAAACCCAACCCAAAATGTGTCCCCTTGAAGTTCACTTCAGATTCTCACTCTGGTTTCTCTTGGTTCCCCAGGGTAATTTCATTTCCCTTTTTAACTTGGTTCAAATACCAAATTAAATTAAATTAAATTAAAGGTTTCCTTGGCTTTCTTTACCACAGCCAAGCCAATCTAGAATTTTCAAAATGAACTTTACTAAATTCTAAAGGAAAATAAAAATGAAATTATTATGGAAAATATAAGCAACACCCATAACTCCATTCATTTGTTCAGCTGCTCTTCTCCAGTTTCCATTCTTCCAGGATCAAATTTCCATCCCCAAAGGGCAGGTATAAATTTGCAGGCAATCTACCTAGTTTCCTTCCCTCTTGACTTCCTTTCTTTCTCCACATGGTAGGGTCATTTTTTCTGTCTTTCACACGAGAGCCATCAGGTTTGTCCCAATCACAACTATTGGACTTGTACAATGCTTGTACAATGCTTACTTGTTCAATGCTTACTTCTGGTCAGAGGGCTATGGTATAGTCCCAGTCCAATGCCAGGACTTTGGGACTGTCACAATGTGAGAGTTCCTTCTTCAGGTGAGACTCTCTTTATGGAGGAAAGGTCATTATAAGCCCACTGTCAGGTTACTCCTTTCTGTCCCCAGAGCATTCACATAAGAATTACTCTACAATAGAAAGGCTCACAATTATGTCTAAAATAAGTTCTGTTCACAATAACAGGTGACCTAGATCTTAGGAATTAGAACATTTAAGGACTCCCCTCTTGGGACAGGAGTCTGGCAGTGCTGGGCAGCAGAGACAACAAAGTCAGGCACTGACTGCCTGAGGGTTTCTTGCTGGAGGGCACCCCAGTTCTAAGAAGGGAACACCAGGGGCAAGAGCAGCCCTATGGTGAGAGATGCTCAGCAACAGACACACAGTGGCCTTCAAAGCACAAATCCATGGTCATAATTCAGCAGAGGCGGCAAACTTGGCACCTGTCTGAGTCATGAGGGGCTCCTAGGAGACATCACTGGCAGTGCCTATCAGGAAACAGACTGACAGAGGGATAAGAAATGACTTGTCTAAAGCTGCCCAGCAAGTCAGCAGCAGAACCAGGATGTGCCCAACAGGTCTGTCCTCCCACAGTCCAGGACATACCACCATATCACAGATGGCTGTATCAGACCTGGTCCTGAGCAGAGATCTGGCATCTCCACCGACACACGGTCTGCTCAGCAACCCCCTTCCCATGGGAACACTGTGGCCTCTGGCAGGCAGGGTAGTAGTCCTCAGGCTCAGGGGCTGTGAGTCGGAGGGCACTGGGCCTCGTGGGGGGGCCCTGCAGCCCTGCCTGAAGCTTGTAACCATTCAGCAGGGCCCTACTAGGCTCAGGTTCACGCTCTGTGGTTAATGATCATGGTGGGCGGGTTCCAGCCCCAGCTCCCGGGGGGTTGCCACGGTGGTCGCCAAAATGGCATAACTGAGATAAGGTGAAAGAGTAACAAATAAAGCCAACTTTTTACCAAAAATTAAGAAAAGTAAACAACAACCACAAAAACACCCAAGCCTCCCCACCCCCCAGACCTGCTGGGGACATTGGGAAACAATGTGCCGTCTCTCATGCACATATTTCCATCCACTCATTCGTAAGTAGGCCTTTTATAATCAGGCTGTGTTCTAACCAGAAAAAAAGGTTTTTGTAAAACAAATTTAAACACTTCCTGCCAGTCTCCCTAACCTTGCTAAAACACAAACCTAATTCTGTTCATCCCCCAGGACCCTGCTTAGCAAGCTTTAGTGACTCCATTTCCTTCAGGGTAAAGTTCAAACATCTTAGCATGGTTGTAAGATCCTTTATAACCTTACCCCTTTATTACCTCTCCAGGCCTGTGTCCATTCTGAATGATTTGCAGTGTCCAGAATGTATCATTTCTTCTTTAATTATACTTTTAAATATGTTTCCTCCATCTGGAATGTCCTGCCTTTCCAATCTCTGCTTGCGTGAGTTCCTTGAGACTCAACTCAAGGGGCATCTCATCTGGCAATCTTTATCCTGAATCTTCCAGGCTGACCTTGTTCCTTCTCTGTGTTCCCATAATATCCTGCATACTCCTCTATTGTCACAGGTACTTAATGGGCTATGAACATTGGTTTACTTGTCTGCCTCCCTGACAAGCTGAGAAGTCTATGATGTCAGACACTCATAAATATTTGTTGAATGAATGAATGAATGAATGAAAAAAACCCTTGCCTATGAAGCCTTGAGAAACAGCAACTTATTAGGGTATGGCCATTTCTACCCCTTAGGATTATAACATATATGAATGGAAACTTTCCTCTAATTTATAGTGTTACACTACCAGTTTCATAAAACTTTAGAAGGTCCTTAATTTAGGATCCTATTAACTTATAAGGCAAGAGAATGAGCACAAAGTACTTGTATTTATTTTCATGCATTAAAAAAATTCTTCCAGCATCTCAATATACTTGTTGTGCTTTTTTTTTTTTTTTGCGTTACGCGGGCCTCTCAATGCTGTGGCCTCTCCCGCCGCGGAGCACAGGCTCCGGACGCGCAGGCCCAGCAGCCATGGCTCACGGGCCCAGCCGCTCCGCGGCATGTGGGATCTTCCCGGACCGGGGCACGAACCCGCGTCCCCTGCATCGGCAGGCGGACTCTCAACCACTGCGCCACCAGGGAAGCCCTTGTTGTGCTTTTTAAAAATGAAAGTTGCAAGACTGCTAATTTATGTTGATTTCTTATGAGTTAAAAAATGTTCCTTGATGTATCTTCGTATTTGATATATTACTTCTGGGTCCACTGCCTAACAGACAGGAACCACTCCTCTGGCTCCCATCTCAATGGTCTCAGAGCAAAAGTTGATAACCACTATGCAGGGTTAAGCATTTAGGTTCGGCACTGTGCTGATGGTTTGCTCTTCGAATATTCATACAGCAACACTTACCAGATGTGATGAAGAGGCCTACAGCACAGAAGACACGATGCTACTTGTTATGGGGGAAAGTATTAAACAAAGATGATTCAGACAGAGATGTAAACTGAAAAGTTCTTATCAATCATTATGCTTCCTCTTCCTCCTCCACTTTGCTCATCTTTTTTTAAAAGCACAAATCCCTCTTTGTTCACACCAGCATTCTATATTCAATATCTATACTTAGCACAGAATTCTTGAGGAAAGATTCAGGTTGAGTAATAAGCAGCTGACCTGAGATACAAAAACAGTGGGTGACTAGAAAGTGGCATGTTCTATACACATTCAAAGACAGTCACAAAGTCAATGGTCTCAGCAAGACAGGGAAGAAAACAAACAACTCATTCTCCTTCCCCAGTCCCTAAGAAAGTCAAGACATAGTATTACTTATAGATTACACGTATCAAGAGATGGAGAAGCACGATCAGAACATTCTTCATGATGCTAGAATATAACAACCTTTGACTCTTTAGGAAATAGAGTAAAATCAATCGCTCAGCATCTGAAAGTATTAGGTGCAATAGGTCCAGTCTCAGATATAAAGAACTTGCTGCAACAAGAGGGCATTTCAATGTCAAATTATGAATGCATTTCATTCTCCTCCCCTCCATTCCCAAGAAAATCAAGAAATAGTGTCGCTTAGATTTAGAAGAGCCCTCCTATTGCAGCCAGTTCTTTTGATCTGAGTATAGACCTGTTGGACCTAAGCTTTCAGATGCTCAGCGATTGATTTTACTCTATTTCCTAAAGTCAAAGGTTGTTATATTCTAGCATCATGAAGAATGTTTCGGTTGTACTTTTCTGTCTCTTGATACATGTCATTAACATGATAATACATTTCAAGGTCAAATTAGTTGCCAGAAACTTTGTTCCCACAGGCTGAAATACTGCAGTGGTCCAAGGAATCCATTCCAGGGTGGCTTTCCGTCTAGCCTCCCCTCTCTGACTGTACTGTCTGGGCAGACAAGCCTGCCTCTTATTCCTTTTAAGGAAAGTGGTCCCGACAGGTTCCTTCCTGCACAGGCTGCTATCTCAGTTCAATGGGTTTTGTTAGTGAAAACAGATTCTGCTTTTCCTGCCACAGGTGATGGGGTGGGGACAGGTTAGGGAAAGTAGCCATGTGTGGGCCAGGCACGTGAAGGCCTGACACCTCTGAGGAGGCCTGTGGGTGAAGACCTTGGGTGAACTCTGCCCAGTCTTGAGAGTTCTAAACACAGCTGTGGCAGAGCAAACCAGATCTTCCCCAGAGGGGAGGTGAACAAAGAAAAGGCAGCTCAGTGAACCGTAGCCTGTGGTCTGAGCATCTTTTCTGGTTCTCTGAGGGGCCAGGTGTACATCCCAGGTTGGCCCGGCTCAACTGGCTGCTAACAGGTGACCTCCTGTGTGCCCACATGACCTCAGTTATTTGCAGCAGCCTCACTACAGCCACTGAAGGTAACAAGGCAAGCAGGGGCAACACTGTGGTCTCCTGTCAGCCTGACCTGAGGCTTTCTCTGAATTTCTCTCCAATTAAGTTCAAGTTCTGGCCCACACTCCCA
Source organism: Phocoena phocoena (assembly GCF_963924675.1). Classification (NCBI taxonomy): domain Eukaryota; kingdom Metazoa; phylum Chordata; class Mammalia; order Artiodactyla; family Phocoenidae; genus Phocoena; species Phocoena phocoena. The sequence continues at coordinate 75,536,351 of NC_089223.1, forward strand.
GCCTCAGGAAAAACATCCCAGCCTCTTTCTCAATAATCTTTGTTTCTAAAACAGTAAGAAGCCTATGTGGAGAGAGAGAGAGAATTATGTATACTGAGTTAAAATTTACATAAAGTAAAATCTACCCTTTTCAGTGTACAGTTCTAGAGTTTTTGCATACAATTGTATAATAGCCATCATCATCAAGATATAATCAAGATATATAATATTTCCATCACCTTAAAAATTCCCTCATGTGCCTTTGTAGTCAACCCCTCCCTCTACCTCCAGCCTCTGGCAACAACTGGCCTGTTTTCTGTCTCTGCACTTCTGCTTTCCCCTGGTGTCATATAAAAGAAATCATGGAAAGCCTTCTTTAACATCCTTATTTAAACCAACATGTACCTTGCCCAACTCTCCGTTAGCACATCATACTCTTATTTTTTTTCAGAATACTTAACATTATCTGAAAATGAACTATTGTCATTATTTTCTTGATTATTTTCTGTCACTGGAATGTACGCTCCCACCAGAATGGGAGTGCCAGGACTTTGCTTCATTTCCCACTTCATCTCCAGGGTTCAGAACACTGCCTGACACTGTGTAGGTGTTCACTAAATGTCTGCTGAATGAACTGCAAAATGAATGCGGACAATGGAGTTTCCCCAAAACCTCTCTATACTTAGGCAGACCTCATTGATAAAAGATTATTTCCGCCCACAAAATGTGTTAATCCAAGCACTGCTGTGTTGCCAAAGTAGATGGTTTATCTGCAAGTAATACATTTAGATGTAATTAGACTGATCCAGATTATGAATTGTCTTTTAAATTCACTTTCTGGATGATTAGATTATCTAGAATAGAACTGGTCTGAAGTGGGTAAAATGGAAATAATGACAGTAACTATTTCATACGGTTGTTATTAGGATTAAATGACTTAATGTAAGTGAAGTTTTTAGCACAGTAGTTCTCAACTGGGAGCTATTTGGCCCACCCCAGAGACATCTGGGATTGTCTGCAGACATTTTGTTGTTGTTGTTGTCCAAACAGGGGTGAGGAGGGTTGCTACCGGGCCTCTGCTGCTAAACATCCTACAATGCACAGGGTAGCCCCCTACAAAGATTTATCCAGCCCCAAACGTTGGTAGTGCCACCTGTGAGAAACCCTCGACTAGAGCAATGTCTGGCACACAGGAAGGGATATACAGTAAGTCCCCTACATACGAATGGGTTCCATTCCAAGAGCACGTTCATAAGGCCAGTTTTGTTCTTAAGTCAAACAAAGTTAGCCTAGGTACCCAACTAACACAATCGGCTATATACTGCTGATTTTACACTTGCTTCCGGACATCCTGGGCTTGAAATAAAGATACTGTACTACTGTACTCTGTACAGTATTGTACAGTAAAGTAAAAAAAACACAACCACTTGTAGAGGATGCACGCATGTGACAGTGAACGCCAGGCATGAGAACTAACTTACGTGATTGGACATGTGAACGCATGTTCGCATTTTTGAAAGTTTGCAACTTGAAGGTTCGTATGTAGGGGACTTACTGTATTTGTGTTTGCTATTATTATTATTTTATAAGTGATCCTTCTCTGACAGACAAATGTTCTCACACAGTCTGTAACTGGGGGTATAGCACAGTGGCTGACAGCATTAAATCTACAGTCAGACTCTGTGGGTTTGAAGCTTAGCTTTACTGTTTATTAACAATGGGATTTTAAGCACATTACTTGACTTCTCTATGCCTCATATTCTTTGCCTATAAAATTGGAATAACAATAGAAACTCCCTCAGAAAGCTGCTGGGGATTGATTCAAATAATCTATATAAAACACTCAGTAATGTTGTAAAAAATTAATCAACAGAAACCTCAATTAAATAGAGTTGGGAGACCAGAGCACGGAGCTCCCATGTCCTACAACAATAGGAGAACCTAATAGGAAGAAGAAAGACTCCTCTTCTTGCCTGGCAAGAGCTCAACCAATGAGAGACTGTCACAACTCAGCCAATGAAAATCCATGGACTCTTTGTTTACTATAGTCCTCCTAATTTCCTTTCCCCTTCTATAAAAGAGTACTCCTCTTCACTTTTGCTGGGGATTTGCTTGTGGCTTGCCATGATTGCAGACTCTGAATTGCAATTCTTTGCTGATCCTGAATAACAACCCCCCACTTTTTTTTTCCTGGAGAAATAATTGGCAGTCTACTTGTTTTAAGTCAACAATGTGTAATAGCACATAGTAAACATTTAATAAATGTCATTGATCATTGCTATTGTTTTTGTTGACCTCAAAAGATCTTTCCACAGAATATAGTGAAGGGATTGGGGGTAGTTTCAACAAAGAAAAAATATTGCTCATATAAAGTATTACAAGTGTATATTTCATATAATAAGAGATAACTACACAGACTTTAAATCCAAACCATCATTTTTAAGACTATTATTTCTTAAAACTATGTTGCTCTTGCTTTCCTGGTAGAGCAGCTCCTTGAAATAAAGGATTCTCTCATTTTAAAAAGTTGTATCTAGCACGCAACGTACGATTATTTAATTAAGGCTTTTTTCAATTAGAATTATAGATACACTAAAGTATTTCCAGAATCCAACTCTCAAATACGAAATATAAACTTAGGAATGTTAAACACTAGTACAGTATCAACAGTCTCTTGTGTTTTAGATTTATTAAGGTTTTATTCCTTCATTGAGATAGTAGAGAGAAGCCCACAGTGAGTTTGCAGATTTGTAGTCATCCTCTTTTTATAATCTGATGTTTGTGAAGGTGCTTTGGAAATTGTCACAAAATGGGGGAGAAAACCCCCACCATATACAAAATAAAAGGGAACATGACAACCTGGGGAAAATGTTTGCAACATATATGGCAAAAAATACATATTCCCAATAGAGAAAAGAGGCCCATAGAGCAACAACAAGGATATGAGTGCTCCCATAAAAGACATGAAGAGGCAATTCAAAAGAGAAGAAATTCAAATTGCCAGTAAATATGGAATATGTTCAGACCTACTAGCAATCAGAGAAACACAAATTAAAACAAGTTTTGGTTTTTTTTTTTCCCTTTCAAATTGACAAAGGTTAGAAGAATAAAATGGCCAGTGTTGAAGTTTGGTGATACAAGGGCACCCCCATCCACCGTGGGTAGAGTATATGTTGACACAACTTTGCTGGGAGACAGTTATCTATATGAATTAAGAACTTCAAAAATCTTTATGCTGTTTGTCTTCATAATTCTACTCTATAATCAGACTTGCACAAAGATATATGCATGTGACTATTCACATTGTGGTGCTATATAAAAATTTTTAATGACAAATGGAGTATGCTTAAATAAATTTCGATCTATGAACCATTAGAAAATCAAAGTTTTTATTTTATTTATTTTATTATTTTAACATTTTTATTGGAGTATAATTGCTTTACAATGGTGTGTTAATTTCTGCTGTATAACAAAGTGAATCAGCTATACATATACATACATCCCCATATCTCCTCCCTCTTGCGTCTGCCTCCCACCCTCCCTACCTCACCCCTCTAAGTGGTCACAAAGCACGGAGCTGATCTCCCTGTGCTCTGCAGCTGCTTCCCACTAGCTATCTATTTTACATCAAATAGTCTTTAGAAATAACTTATTCTGTAGAGTTTTCACGTTTGGCTGACAGAGAGGTGATGGTACAGAAATATGAAAGAAAGGAGAGCACAGATGCAAGGGGAGACATCTAAAGAGGAGTGTCCTTTACCCTTACATACCTCTCAGGCTCTGGGAGTCTCCTGGGCTTCTCACAGTACCTTAGGGTAAATATTCACATTAAATTCTAACAGTTAACTCAGAGTCACACACTTAAAGGTTTAGAGCTTACTACATCTCTGGCCTTCAAAGCCACAAATAACATTGTTAAACAAAGTTTCTTACACACCACTAGATGCTTATCTACTTATTTGTTTCTTACTTTTCTGCTGCTTCAGTTCTACCTTCAAATTAAAATTAAATAAAATCAAGAGTTAGCACAACCCGTATTTATTTATTTCTAAGGCACTATCATTTTAAGTTGGATTACCTACAAGAAACTGCAGCCTAATTCTTAAATTTTAGTGATTGGTGGTGTTTAAAATGCAAATATTTAATGACATACTTTATGTGGCCATGTCAGTAATAAAACATTTTAGTGGATGAATTATGGCAGTCAGAAAAAGCAAGATACTTCAGCTCTTTTCACCCTTGTTATTGAATCTTGGAGGATTTGACCCAAGGGGTACTTGGAACTTCTTGTTGGCTATTGTTCTGCTAACACTTTAAGCTATTAGTAACTGTAAGCAGAAAGATCAAAAGTATTTATGAAAATTAAATTAAAATATAATAGAACAATCGAGGACAATAAAAGATTCTTGAAATATCTGAAGGAATATCACAATTTTCTCATGATTTGCTAAATCAGAGATGACACACTGGTATCCAGCAAATGGATTATAGGCCAGGTATGAGACACTGAACCCCTACATCCTCAGAGCAGCCAGGCAGTGGCCTGGGACTAAGGGACCCTAGACTGGTCTCCTAACATCCACCATCTGTACAGCACCAGAGAAGCCAGCTGCAGAGAACATGGAACAGCCCATTATTGACAAAGGACCCATGATGCCGCTAGGGAAGTTTATCTTCTAGGTGTTCAGGAATAAGTTTATCAGCCTGAGTTCATATTGCGGGGAAGGGAGTAGCAAGGAAAGAAGCAGATCTATGAGAAATACTACTACACAAACAAAAAAACTCACAAATCCATAAAATTTAATATGGACAAAAAAATTAATAAATGAACCAAAGCGCTGTCGTTCATAGAAAAGGACAGGTACTAACAAAAGTAGTTTCAGGGCTTCCCCGGTGGTGCAGTGGTTCAGAGTCCGCCTGCCGATGCAGGGGACACGGGTTCATGCCCCGGTCTGAGAAGACCCCACATGCCGCGGAGCGGCTAGTCCCATGAGCCATGGCCGCTGAGCCTGCGCGTCCGGAGCCTGTGCTCCGCAATGGGAGAGGCCACAACAGTGAGAGGCCCCGCGTACCGCAAAAAAAAAAAAAAAAAAAAAAGTAGTTTCAGTAAAATCAAAATTAAAGGGCAAAAATATAGAAGTGGTTTAACTGCTCTTACAAGAAAATTCATCCAGGAATTAAACTGACTTAATAGTGCTGTCAAGTAAATACTTTCTTGATCAATTTTATCGCCATTGGTAAAGTTATGGTTGGAATGTTTGTGTTCATAAATAAGAGTTAGAATGTCTGAGGGAATCAAAACAGGGTCAAAATGGGGAGTAGAGAGTCCACTGACCACTTAGTGATACCTGTAAGAATTAAGGAACAGGGTTTCCCATCCATCCTTACCAGAATCTCTACTGAAGACACTGCCTGACCTGTAATCCAATATATCTCAGTCCAGTAATTGGCACAGGCCGTAACTCTCATCAATTCCTCTCTTCCTTTGAATGATTCTTGATGCTGGTCATAAAATAAGTCCTATATTTGAAGTCATACACCCATTTTGACTGTTCTTAGACTCAAGTCCTAAGGTCCATGATTCCCATTTGTCCAAAAAATTGTTGCACCCAATCAGAAGAAAAGACAGTTAATTCATATTCACAATATATTCACAGGATGACCTTTGTTCCCTGCTTCCTACCCCCAGCTCACCCATTGTTCCATAAAGCTCAGGGCTGGGTGGGTAAAGAACAAGAAATAGGATAGATGGAAATGGATGGGTGGTGAGGGTACAAGAGGGAATGAGCAGGGAGAAAAGATTGGACATATCTGATACCATTTTTTTTTTAAAACCAGAAAACAAGAACAATAGAATAAAAATATTTGTTTGCACATATTCTATATTCACCATGAATTTTACCTGCCCTTCATTTATATTCTAAGATGATGCATTTTGTTTCACTGGAATTATTGTAATGAAAGATCATTTTTTGAAATGGGAACTGAAAATGTGGATTCTGTAACAATAATCACTGTATTTATAGGTATAATGATAATAAGTACCATTCTATTGCTTTTATACAATGTAGTAGAGCCAAAATTTTACATGTGTCTTTTTAATTTATCTTTACATTTTATACTGTTTACTGTCTTCTAGACATATTGTTTTCTGAACAGCAGAATCCAGGACAATGCACTTAAAAGTGGGTCAATAATCACTTAATAAGTAAATGAATGAATGACGTTCTTAAAACCTGGACATAACTGACATTCATCATTTCACTTTTGGTGAGTATATTGTGGGTTTATATTTACTCACACAGATTAGTAAGTGTAGGAAAATAGCTTCAAATTTAGATGAGAACAAGACCTCTTTACTTCCTGAGATCATTCCTTTATTCTTTCTTGTTCAGAAGATAGTTTGAAAGTGCTTGTTAGAAGATAGTTTTCTTAGTGGAAAGTGACTCAAAAATGAAGTCTCAGTTCAAGGCCTCCTTTTTATAAAAAAGGAAGTGAGTATGAGGTAAACTGTATAAACAAAGTACCGCAGAGATGAAACTTAAACCAGGAAGAAACATGCCATCAATGTACTTGATGAGAACACATGTGTCATGTGAAGAGACATGACAAATACAGCCCTCCTTAAATTACTTTTGGCCATGGTGATCACGTTCATTTTAATTTTGCCAGAATATTTCAAGACACCAAACAGTGAGTATTTAATTACAATCTATTTTTTCTTTTTTAAAACTTATGTCAGCTAATGGTTACAGGAAAGGCCTTTGTTTTTGAGTACATGTTGTGTGGGCTGAAGTTCTATGCCTGAAAAGCTAATAAAATGAGATTGCAATTTTAGTTGACTGTTATATAGTACAGTATAGTACAGTACTTACAGTACTTAAGTATTGTAACATACAACAATGAAATGAAAAAATGAAAATACTTGAAATCTGTAGTCTAGCTTTCAAACATTGAGTTTACAATAATCTCATCATATGATTTTGCTCTTTGAAAGTTTCCTTCAAAAGAGTTTTAATTATGCTTTTACATTCTGGAATTATTTTATAAAGAAAGTAACATTTACTATGTTTAAAATGCTTGAATTCTCTCTATCACAACTATTTCACACACATCACTTACTGTCACTTTATGGAAATGTATTTAGATTTTTTTCAAAATAAGATGGGTGCAAATTTAAGCAGGTGTATGCCTGTGCATATTTGCAACTAGAGAAAAATGGAACAAAATTAGCTTTGTGTATATTTCAGAAAATTGTGATATTGCTGAAACCTAGAGTAGGAAAATAAATAGATGTAAGTTTAAACTATGTTTATGTATCAGTAAAAGATTTGAAAATATATTAGTGTGATTGTTTGAATGGTAATTGTGCTCCCTAGCATTTTATAAGAAGAAGAAGTAAAAAGAAAATGTTGTGTTCTATCAGTAAAAAGTTATCATATGAATTTGATTAAAATCAGACAAAAGCTTATATTTCATGACTTTTTGCAATGATTATTTATTATTGCATATACATAATACTAAGTGGCCAGATGAAAATACTTTTGCTAATAACATTTGGTGACATATTGCAATGATTATTTAATATTGTATATACATGATGTGAAGTAGCAGATAAAATTTTTTTTGATAAACACTATGAATGTCCATTTTGTGAATAATTGAATTTTTCAAATTACTCTTGGTTTTCTGGCATTATGTTGCTTAGATTAAGCAATCATAGCATATATTTTAATTCTTGATTTCACTGAGTGAAAATATAAAAGGAATAGTTAGAATTGGAATGGAGATAACCTATTTCAATTTTTAAGCTATCGTGGGCTGAGGGGTAGCTCATTTAATAGGTGTTTAAGGTAGGTCAGATAGATGTATCTAGCAACTCCAAAGAAAATCAGATTGGATCTAATGAAAACCAGGTAATCAGTCTAAAAGATTTAATGATCTATTTGCTAAGTATTGGTTAGTGTTTTGTGAGAACTGGTGACTACAAGAGCATGTTAAAAGTTTTTCTTTTGGCGGCAGATGTCTCGACAATAATCAACCATCATTGATAATGATTTTGTACTCTTAGTTTCTTAACTGATTACAATAGCTTCCAATACTACCTTTACTGCCTCCTAAAAGTTAATATACCCATTTCTCTTTTCCTTGTCCAAGAGCAACGTAGATATTTCCTCCAACTCTTTTTAGAGTGATGGATTTATCTGAGAATTTTGTTTCAAAGGAACTCTCCTTGCAACCAACAAACAAAACTGTTTGAAAACCACCATTTTGTCCTAATATCATTTTGTGGTAGAAGGAGTTTTGCACAGAGCTGCCATAAATGAAAAGTTGATTCTTAGGCAAAATGTTTTACACATGCAATAGTGTAATAATAATGCTTTATATTTTATAATGGTTTATGGATCACCAGGAGCAAGTTTATATAGCTTCATTTTATAGAGTTCTATATTGATTAAACTAAGGGCACATAATTGTTTTGTCTTTTAAAAAAATTATATATATATATATTTTTTAATTTTTTTTTTTTTTGCGGTATGCGGGCCTCTCACTGTTGTGGCCTCTCCCGTTGTGGAGCACAGGCTCCGGACGCGCAGGCTCAGCGGCCATGGCTCACGGGCCCAGCCGCTCCGTGGCACGTGGGATCTTCCCTGACCGGGGCACGAACCCGTGTCCCCTGCATTGGCAGGCGGACTCTCAACCACTGTGCCACCAGGGAAGCCCTAAAATAATTTTTAATCACAATAAGTTGCCTTATGAAATGAGTTGACTTGTTAACTGATGTATTTCATAAAATAAAATATCTAGTAAGATTATTTAGATGATAAGATAAAAGAGTTCCAGAAGTGCTAAAATTAACCTTGAGAGTTTCCCATGTAGTCTTACCCTTCCTATCAGTTACTTGTGTCTTTTTTCCATTCTTATATTCTATTCACTTTAATTTCTAAGATAAATATTATAAAATGATTTTTACTTGCAAATTATTTATTGATACACTGTCTTTAATGTGTCGAATGAATTCAAAAGGAATCTTCATGAGGAATAATGTATTCACCAGGTTTAATAGATTTGATTTCAAAATAATAAATCCTCTGAAGGCCTAAGTTAAAAATAGAACACTGTGTTTGATCATTTTTCATCAAGAAGGTATCTGAATAATCATTACACAGAATATTCAATTATTATAATTACATAGTATAAGCTATTTAGTCTAACTTTAGCAAAGATGGGGAACTTCTTTAATGGTGTTTGGGACTTCTAATGACTTTGCGTTGGTTTGCACTGGCAAGATAGCTTATTCTAGTTTTCAGTTTATTGGAAAGGCAGCTTATACTAAGACATAGTAGTTAATATAACGGTTTCATACTCTTATATTGCATTAGATAATAGAGATATAAAAGGGTATGGATATATTTTTATTTAGAGTTCTTGAAATTAAGGGAGCTGGGTTGTTCCAAATAAAAGATGTTTTACCAACCTGCTTTAGGTGGACTTACAGTGTTTAAGAGAGAGAGAGAGACCTGGTTAACTCATATAAATCTCAGTGATCTTTATTTATTCTTTCACTATGAATAGTGTCTAACTGTACTAGGAACCCAAGGCTACAAAAATGAAGGCAATTCTTCCTTCAAAAAGTTTTCAGTCAAGGGGAGGACTGACTGGTAAATAATTAAATACAATACTGTAATCATGAAAATGGCAACGCTAAAAAGATGCAATGGGAACATAAAAGTTGCTTCCAATCCTGTCTGGGGGAGGATGTTTCTTCCATTTTCATTCACAAAGAGAAATAACTGTCAGAGTTCTAATGATCACCCAATATTTCTCCTTCGCTACTTGCAGGAGCACTTTCTAAAAGAAGCAATTGTTATTGATTTTCAAATAAAATATATTCGTATTTATATCTCAGAAATTCTTGAAGCCAGAAATTTTAGTGAGTTATGTGAGTATATTCCTGACTGTGGTGACGAGGACCAGGAATAGCACAGATGAAAACACCTCATACCTAATTTCATCTAGCTGTTTTGACTTCCTCTCTTACTTTTTTTTTTTTTTTTTGTGGTACGCGGGCCTTTCACTGCTGTGGCCTCTCCCGTTGCGCAGCGCAGGCTCCGGACGCACAGGCTCAGCGGCCATGGCTCACGGGTCCAGCCGCTCCACGGCATGTGGGATCCTCCCGGACCGGGGCACGAACCTGTGTCCCCCGCATCGGCAGGCGGACTCCCAACCACTGCGCCACCAGGGAAGCCCACCTCTCTTACTTTTAAGAGCCAAACTGACATACACTATGTTTACCAGCTTTCATTTCCCTTCCACTTCACACTTTCTGATGGAAATGGCTGTATAGTGAGCAGTGAAATGGAAGAAAACAAAGGATAAAGGAACCTCAAATACAAACTATAGGATAAACCCTGAAGTATATGAGCGTCTGTACATATTACTTATGTCTATATTATAAAGACCAGTGTAATCAGGGTAACTGCAATTAATTTGAGAAATTCTTATCTTAGTTCTCAAAAAATGGGCACTTTATTTTCTTATTGGCTGATGCATTAATAATTTAATCAGTAATCCCCAATCAGGTTTGGGATATAGTCATGACTATTAAAAAAAGATTTTTAAAAATTTAACATATTTATACATACATCTGCAGGTATTATATACCAAGTACTTTTACATATAATAACTCATTTTAACTCATTAAAGATTTCAACTCATTAATAGTGAAGCATCATTCTCAAGGGAGACTATTCTGAAAATCTACAGGAAGAAGGAATAAGCCTAGATGGATAAATTTGCTTTTTTTAAGATTTTATTTCTTACTGATTTTTCTGAATCATTATAGTTTTAAAATGGCTACTAATGGACATGGTTTTTTTTGTTGTTGTTGTTGTTGTTTTGCGGTACGCGGGTCTCTCACTGTTGTGGCCTCTCCCGTTGCGGAGCACAGGCTCCGGACGCGCAGGCTCAGCAGCCATGGCTCATGGGCCCAGCCGCTCCGCGGCATGTGGGATCCTCCCGGACCGGGGCACGAACCCATGTCCCCCGCATCAGCAGGCGGACTCTCAACCACTGCGCCACCAGGGAAACCCTGGACATGGTAGTTTTACATATATATCTTAGACATACATACTGGCAAAAAAAAATACTGCTGAAAATAATGCTTTTCACTGCTTTGGCAGAATTGGCCTTATTCTCTCATAGGCGAGGTTACAATACCAATAACCCTTGCTTGGGAAGCTTTCTCACTACATGTCTCATTCATTTGTATTGGTAGATAAATGTTCTCTCGGAATATCTTTTTTGTTTTTATAGAAAAAATGGCTTTCTCTAAAACATTAATATGGTAATGTATATTCCCCTTATACTGCTCTGTTTCTTTTCTCCATAGCACTTACCACCTATATTATTTACTTATTTATTGTTTATATTTTTTGTTGCCCGATTTCTCCAAATAGAATGTAAGATCAATGAAAATGAGGTTTTTTGGTCTGTTTTGTTCATATTTCAAGCACTTAGGACGTACCCGCCGCATTAGAAGGCAGTCAATTTGTGCTTAGGTGAAATTTCTGAGTCATATTGTAAAGGAAATTAAAAATATTATAAAGGAAATAAAAAAGAAAATGCTTTCTGGAAGGAAGTATTTCCCATCAGACCCTCACAACCATCTTTTAATTTAGGTAGGCCAGGCATTATTATCCTCATCTTACATTTTGAAACATAAAATTTCACCACAAACCTAGAACTTTTAGGTTGTGCAGCCTCTGAAATTTATTTCACAGAATCTCTTACTTAAAAGATATGCATCACTTTACCTGAATCATTTACCTACCATTTTTTTCCCCAATGGAGAATTTCACAGTGTGCATTTACTTTCCTTGTTTTGACAAATAAAACCAGTAGTCTCTTTCTTATGTCCCAAACCTGCCATTCATATACTGCGACCATAGGTTAAAAGTGATCCCAAACCTTGCCCCTTCCTCCTAGGAAATATTTTATATTGTCTTCCTCAAATGATCTCTGAATAAATCCATATTCTCTCTAGACTGCCCTTTTCCTAATCTGGTTAACACCATGGATGTATCATCCATACACAACATGATATATTTTTTTCATTTTAACATCTTTATTGGAGTATAATTGCTTTACAATGATATGTTAGTTTCAGCTTCACAACAAAATGAATCAGTTACATATATACATATACAACATGATATTTTTTCACCCTTTCCCACTCAATATTGCTAGAGAAGCTTCAACTATTGTACTCAAATGGAAATATAATTGAGTTTTTGCTATTGAAATTGATACTCTTTTGAGTCTATGCCAGTTGTTAAAGAAGCAGACCTGTGACCAAAGGAAAGCAATATATATTAACTAACGTCTTTGTAAATTAGGCAGCAAAGCCATGAACTTCTAACCTGGCAACCAATATGCATATCTTAATTCTTGTGGAATAGAAATTTATCATGGCATATCTTTTATGCAGTTTATGTGGTTAGAGACAAGAATTTTTTAATTAAAAATTTTAAATTTAAGTATAATTGACTTACCATATTATATTAGTTTCAGGTGTACAACATAGTGATTTGATATCTTTATATATTACAAAATGATTGCCACAATAAGTCTAGTTACCATACAAAATTTTTACAATATTATTGATTATATTCCCTATGCTGGACATTACATCCCTGAGTTAATCTCGCTCATCTATTTCACTCTTCCCCTCACCCCTCTCCCCTCTAACAACTACCAGTTTGCTCTGTATGAGTCTGTTTCTGTTTTGATATGTTTATTTTGTTTTTAGATTCCACATATAAGTGAAATAATACAGTATTTGTCTTTCTCTGTCTGACTGATTTTACTTACATAATACCCTCTAGGTCCATCCATGTTGTCACAACTGTCAAGATTTCGTTATTTTCTATGGCTGAGCAATATTCCATTGTATATACAATTGACCCTTAAACAACACAGTTGTTAGGGGTGCTGACCCTCCTTAAAGTAAAAAATCCATGCATAACTTATAATTGGCCCTCCAAACATGCAGTTCCTCCACACCCACCCACTGTTCTGCATCTGCAGATTCAACCAACTGTGGATCTTGTAGTACTGTAGTATTTACTATTGAAAAAAATCTATGTAAAGTTTGGACCCATGCAGTTCCAAACCTGTGTTGTTCAAGGGTCAACTGTGTATACCACATATTGTTCATCTATTCATCTGTCAATGGATACTTAGGTTGATTCCATATCTTGGCTATTGTGAATAATGCTGCAATGAATATAGGGATGCATATATCTTTTCAAATTAGTATTTTTGTTTTCTTTGGAAAAATACCCAGAAATGGAATTGCTGGATCATATGGTAGTTCTGTTTTGATTTTTTGAGTAACCTCCATACTATTTTCCATAGTGGCTGCACCAGTTTACATTCCCACCAGTAGTGCACAAGGGTATCCTTTTCTTCACATTCTTGCCAACACTTATTTGTTGTATTTTTATAACAGCCATTCTGACAGGTGGTATCTTATTGTGGTTTTGATTTGCACTTACCTGATGATTAGTGATGTTGAGCATCTTTTCATGTGACTGTTGGCCATCTGTATGTCTTCTTTGGAAAATGTTATTTGGGTCCTTGGCCCATTTTAAATTTAGTTGTTGGATTTTTTGCTGTTGGATTGTATGAGCTCTTTGTGATATTAATCCCTTATCAGATACACTGTTTGCAAGTATCTTCACTCATTCAGTAGGCAGCCTTTTCATTTTGCTGGTACTTTCCTTCACTGTGCAAAAGCTTTTTAGTTTGACATAGTCCTGTTTGTTTATTTTTGCTTTGGCTTCCCTTGTCTGAGGAGACATATCCAAAAATATTAATAAAACCCATATCAAAGAACTTACTGCCTATGTTTTCTTCTGGAAGATTTATGGTTTTAAGTCTTACATTGAAGTCTTTAATCCATTTTCAGTTCATTTTTGTATATGGTGTGAGAAAGTACTCCAGTTCGATTCTTTTGCATGTATCTGTCCAGTTTTTCCAACACTGTTTATTGAAGAGGCTGTCTTTTCCTCACTGCATATTCTTGCCTCCTTTGTCATAGATGAATTGACCATTTAAGTGTGGGTTTATTTCTGGGCTCTCTATTCTGTTCCATTGATCTATGTATCTGTTTTGTGCCAGTAATACTCTTTGATTACTGTAGCTTTGTAGTATAATTTGAAATCAGGGAGTGTGATACCTCAAGCTTTTCTTTTTTAAGATTTTTTTTTTTAAACTATCTGGGGTCTTTGTGGTTCCATACAAATTTTAGAATTATTTGTTCTAGTTCTGTGAAAAATGCCATCCTTGCATCTCTGGGATAAATCCCACTTGATCATGGTGTATGATCCTTTTAATGTATTGTTGACTTTGGTTTGCTAATATTTTCATTGATATTGGCCTATAATTTTCTTTTTGTTTTTGGTGGTGTCTTTATCTGGTTTTGGTATCAGAGTGATGCCGTCCTTGTAAAATGAGTTTGGAGGCATTCCTTCCCTTTAAATTATCTGAAATAGTTTAAGTAGGATAGGTATTAACTCTTTTTAAATGTTGGGTGGACTTTACCTGCAAAGCTCTCTGGTCCTGGACTATCGTTTGTTGGGAGTTTTAAAATTATTGATTCAATTTCGTTATTGCTAATCAGTCTGTTCATACTTTCTATTTCTTCCTGATTTGGTCCTGGGAGATTGAACGTTTCTAGGAATTTATCCATTTCTCTAGGTTGTCCTTTTTATTGGTATATAATTGTTTGTACTAATCTCTTATGATCCCTTTGTATTACTGTGATGTTGGTTGTAACTATTCTGATTTTATTTATTTGGGCTCTCCTTTTCTCTCTCTCTCTTTTAAAAATTTTATTTATTTATTTATTTATTTAATTTATGGCTGCGTTGGGTCTTCGTTGCTGTGTACAGGCTTTCTCTAGTTGCAGCGAGCAGGGGCTGCTTTTCGTTGCAGTGTGAGGGCTTCTTATTGCGGTGGCTTCTCTTGTCACAGAGCATGGGCTCTAGGCACGCAGTCTCAGTAGTTGTGGCGTACGGGCTTAGCTGCTCTGTGGCATGTGGGATCTTCCCGGACCAGGGCTCGAACCCATGTCTCCTGCATTGGCAGACGGATTCTTAACCACTGTGCCACCAGGGAAGCCCTTCTTTTCTCTTGATAGTCTGGTGAAAGGGTCATCAATTTTATTTATCTCTTCCAAGAACCAGCTCTTAGTTTCATTGATCTTTTCTTCTCTTTTTTTTTTTTTCAGTCTCAATTTCATTTATTTCTGCTCTGATCTTTATGAGTTTTTTCCTTCTGCTAACTTTGTCTTCCTTTTCTGGTTCCTTTAGGTGTAAGGTTAGATTGTTTACTTATTTTTCTTGTTTCCTGAGGTAAGCTTATATTGCTATAAACTTTCCTTTTAGAACTGCTTTTGCTGCACCCCATAGATTTTGGATTGTTGTGTTTCCATTTTCATTTGTCCAGGTATTTTTTGATTTCCTCTTTAATTTCTTCAGTGGCCCATTGGTCACTTAGCAGCATATTGTTTGGCCTCCATGTGTTTGTGTTTTTTCCAGTTTTTTTCTTGTAGTTGATTTCTAGTCTCATATTGTTGTAGTCAGAAAAGGTGCTTGATAAGATTTCAATCTTCTTAAATTTACTGAGACTTGTGTTGTGGAGTAGCATGAGATCTATCTTGGAGAACATTTTATGTTCACTTGAAGAGAATGTGTATTCTGCTGCTTTTCTATGGAATGTTTTATGTATATCTATTAAGTCTGTCTGCTCTAATCTGTTGGCCAGTTTCCTTATTGATATTATGACTGTATGATCTGTCCATTGATGTAAGTGCGGTGTTAAAAGTCCCTCATTGTTGTTGTGTTACTGTCAATTTCTCTCTTTACATTTGTTAATATGTGCTTTATGTACTTAGGTGCTCTTATGTTGGGTGCATATATGTTTAGAGTTGTTTTACCTTCTTGGATTGATCCCATTATCATTACATAATGTTCTTCTTTGGCTCTTGTTATAGTCTTTGTTTTGAAGTCTATTTTGTCTTATATAATTATTGCTACCTCAGTATTTTTTTTCATTCGCATGGAGCATTCTTTTCCATCCCCTCACTTTCAGTCTGCATGTGTCTGTAGATCTGAAGTGAGTTTCTTGTAGGCAGCATGTATATGCGTTTTGTTTTTGTATGCATTCAGCCCTGCTATATCTTTTTTTTTTTTTTTTTGCGGTACGCAGGCCTCTCACTGTTGTGGCCTCTCCCGTTGCGGAGCACAGGCTCTGGACACGCAGGCTCAGTGGCCATGGCTCATGGGCCTAGCCGCTCCGCAACATGTGGGATCTTCCCAGACCGGGGCATGAACTTGTGTCCCCTGCATCGGCAGGCAGACTCTCAACCACTGCACCACCAGGGAAGCCCATGCTATATCTTTTGATTGGAGTATTTAGTCCACTTAAATTTAAAGTAATTATTGATAGGTATGTACTTACTGACATTTTGTTAATTGTTTTGGGGTTGTTTTGCAGTCCTTATTTGTTCCTTTCCTCTTCTTTTGCTCTCTTGTGATTTGATGATTATCTTTAGTGTTATGTTTGGGTTCCTTTTTTGTTTTTTGTATGAGAATCTATTATAGATTTTTGGTTAGTAGTTACCAAATATATATATATATATATATATATATATATATATATATACACCAAATATAATGTATGTAATTGTTTTAAGTTGATGATCTCTTATGTTTACATGTATTATAATAACCGTGCATTTTTACTATCCCCCAAATGTTTAATGCCTTTGACATCATATTTTACATTTTTTTGTTCTGTGTATCCCTTAACTACTTATTGTAGATGTAGATGATTTTACTACTTTTGTTTTTTAACCATCATAATATAAGTGGTTGATCTACTGTTTGCTTTCACCAATGGGATTTTTCCCTTTGTAACTTCATATTTCTAGCTGTGGTCTTTTTTTTCCACTTAGAGAAGTCCATTTAATATTTCTTGTAAAGCCAGTTTAGTGGTTCTGAACTCTTAGCTTCTGCTTATCTGTAAAACTCTTTATATTTCCTACAAATCTGAATGATAGCCTTGCAGGATAGAGTGTTCTTGGTTGTAGGTTTTTTTCCTTTCATCATTTTGAATATATCCCTTCTGGCCTGCAAAGTTTCTGCTGAGTTGAGAGTTTTATGGGAGTTTCCTTATACGTAACTAGTTGCTTTTGCCTTGCTGATTTTAAGATTCTCTTTAATTTTCACCATTTTAATTATAATGTGTCTTGGTGTGGACCACTTTGGGTTCATCTTATTTGGGACTTTCTGTACTTCTTGAACCTGGATGTCTATTTCCTTTCCCAGGTTAGGAAATTTTTTAGCTATTATGTCTTCAAATAAATTATCTGTACATTTCTCTCTTTCTCTTCTCCTGGGATCCCTATAATGCAAATATTAGTATGCTTGAAGTTGAAAAAAATTCCTTTTTCTGTTCAACTTGGATGATTTCCACTACTTTGTCTCCTAGTTTGCTAATCTTTTTCTCCGTATCATCTAATCTATTGTTGATTCCTTCTAGTGTGTTTTTTATTTCAGTTATTGTATTCTTTAGCTTTTAGGTTCTTCTTTATATTTTCTCTTTGTTAAACCTCTCACTGTGTTCATTTATTCATCTGAGTTCATTGAGCATCTTTATGATCATTGCCCTGAATTCTTTATTGGGTAGATTGCTTATCTCAACTTCACTTAGTTCTTCTGGGATTTTGTCTTTTTCCTTTGTTTGGAACATATTCCTCTGTCTCCGGATTTTGCCCAGTTCTCTGTGTTTATTTAGTTGTATTTGTTAGGCCATTTACATTTCCCAATCTTGGAGAAGTGGCCTTATGTAGGAGAAGTCTCATGGGGCCCAACAGAACACTCCTTCATGGTCACTGGAGTGATATGCTCTACGGGTACTTTCTACTTGGCTGTGTGGGCCCTTCTGTTGTTTTGGGGCCAACTATTGTTTGCACTCTGGTAGGCGGGGCTGGCCCCTGGCTGGTTGGCTGCCAGGCTCTGCTTGTGTGGTGGCTGCTGGCCAGCTGGTGGAGCCAGGTCCTGGTGCAGCTGGCTGTGGGGCCTGTGGGGGCCCGGTGCTAGTGGCTGGCCTGCTAGTGGGTGGGTAAGCCCCTGATGCTAATAGGCTGGAGGGAGGACTCCAAAATGGCACTTTCCAGCACCTATGTTCTTGTGGTAGAATGAGCTCCCAAGAATGGCTGCCACCAGCATCTACGTCCACAAGCAAGAATCTCAGGTGCTTCCCACGTCGCTGGGAGGCTCTCCAGGATCAGCCTGACCCAGGCTTCTTTCAAGCCTACTTCTATGCTGAGACTTGGGGGGTGTGAAATTTTCAGTGGAGTCCCTGTTTCCTACAGCCCTCTGACTCTCCCATATGTAAACCTCTCTGGCCTTCAAAACCAAGTGTTCTGGGGGCTCATGTTTCTGGTGCAGAACCCCTGGGCTAGGGAGCCCAAAGTGGGGCTCAAACCCCTTGCTCCTTGGAGAGAACCTTTGCAGTTGTGATTATGCTCCCATTTGTGGGCCACCTACCTGGAGGCATGGTCTTGACTGTGCCACGTCTCTGCTCCTCCTTCCCATCTAATTGTGCTTTCTTCTCTATATCTTTAGTTGTGAAAAATCTTTTCTGCTAGTCTTCAGGTTGTTCTCATTGATAGTTGACCTATAAATATCTGTTATTTTCGTGTGCCCATGGGAGGATGTGAGCTCAAGATCTTCCTACTCTGCCATCTTGTCTACACCTCTGGCAGCTAATATTTTTAAATTGCTGAATTTAGCTACAGAATATCCAGTAATGATGAAAGATCTTTAGAAACAATTGGCTACATTTTGTTCGGTTTGACTTTTTTTTTAAAAGACATAATTTACATATAATAAAATGGAAAGGTCCTAAGTGTTCAGTTTCATGAAGTTTCACAGTTGTATGCACCTATCTATCACCCCATACAAGGTACAGCTTGTCATCACTCTCAGGAAGATTCCTTCTGCTCTTTCCGACCAACTCTCCTTCCAACCCCAAGGCAACTTTCTGGCCTAGCTCACCATAGTTTAGTTTTGTCCCTTCTTATACTTCGTATTTTTTAAAAAATACATTTATTTATTTATTTGGCTGCACCAGGTCTTAGTTGTGGCATGCGGGATCTACTGCCCTGACCAGAGGATTGAACCCAGGCCCCCTACACTGGGAGCATGGAGTCTTAACCACTGGATCACCAGTGAAGTCCCTTATACTTTGTATAAATGGAATAATCACAAAGTATCTACTTTTGGTCTGGCTTCTTCAGCTTAGTATAATGTTTCTGAGATTAATCCATGTTATTGAGTATATCAGTAGTTCCCTTCTGTTTATTGCCAAGTAGCCCATTGTCCAAATACACTACAATTGTCCTTTCAACCACTGGGTTGTTTCCAGTTTTTGGCTATTATAAAAATGCGGTTATGAACATTCTTCTACAGATCTTTGAATAAATATATATTTTCATTTCATTGGATAACCATCTAGTAGTGAAATAACTGAGTATATTTAATTTTATAAGAAATTACCAAATGCTTCTCCAGAGGAGTTGTACTCACTATAACTCATGGTAAAATTTATCTTCTCTGGTTTATATCTAATATATTGGACCAATAATACTTAGAATATATATATATTGTCTGAAATAATCTATGCTTCCTTAGAGTTCTCTGACAACTGATTAACAGAGGAATAACCTAGGCATTGGGAAAATATGACATAAAGTAGTTTCTGGAGCTCCTGTTGTGGGCCAAACAATGAAGATTTTATTATAAATTATCACTTACTTTTGAAGTTCAACAGATAGATGAGACTTCTGTTCTTGCAGTCATACTTTAAAAAACACTTCTGGCACAAAATATCTAAAAATACAAGATTAAACATATTAAAAACTTTAAAAATACATAGTTGAACTGATAAGAAAATAAAAAAACTCCTTAAAGATGGAAAATGACTAGAAATTACAAATCTAGGTGGATAAGCAAGAGTGAAGAAATTGGTCACCTCAGGAGTATCTACCAATTCCTGGTGGCTAGAGTCTCAGTTTCATTGGGCCATGCATGGGCAGGACATGTAAGTCTGGGACTCAAAAGATGATATGCTCCATGAAAGAGTAATCAAGGAAAATAATCTGTTGGTTTGTAAGTAAATTTTGTAAGGAAAAAATCCCTTTGAGAGTCTGTGAACACAAGATGGTCATAATTTGGATACTGAGGGTCATTGTCTATGAGGTGTGAAAAGCCCAATCCAAAAATTTAATTTAAAGTGATTTTGGATTAATGGTGTCATTAGACATCAAGTAGAGGCAAACACAATCCTCTCTGGAGGAAAATACCTTCAAACCAGACCTCAGATATTCCTGAATAAAATTCTAAGGAACGTGTGCTACTATCAAAAATCATAAAATATATTAAGACTCCAGTTGACAAGAGTCAACAGAAACAACAAATATAATTGGATCTTTAAAGAATTCAGATATCAGAATTATGAGATATAAAATAAGTAATTTGTTTCAATACATTAAAAATGGTATCAAAATGTATGATTAAGAAACAAGATTATTAAATATAACCAGGCAGATTTGAAAAAGAACCCTACTAGAAATTCTAATTATGAAAATATAATAATTTGAAGTAGAAACACAAGGAATGCAATAAATAGATTAGATGCAACTGAATAATGAATTAATGAAGTGGATTGTAGATGTAAGGAAATTACTTAGAACACATTTCAGAGAACCAAAGAAATAGAAAATGTGAAACAGAGTTGAATTAGAAATAGCTCTCCATGGGAGAACAAAGGGAGATGTTTCTAATTAAACCTATGAAAGGAGAGAAGAGACAGAATGGGGAAAATGTTTGTAGAGATGTGACTGATAATTTTACAGAAGCAATGAAGGACTCAAATCCTCAAATTCAGGAAACCCAATAAATTCTAGATAGAATAAATAAAAAGAAATTCTGTAGAACATGAAACCTAAAGAGATCTTAAAAATAACCAGAGATAAAGGCAGATTGTCTTTAAAGGAACAATAGTTAGGCTGAGAACTCACTTCTTGAAAGCAACAATGAAAATCAGAAGGCAATGGAATAATGTCTGCTAAGTGCTGGGGAAAATTATTGTCAATCTAGAATTGGTGAGATATATATCTTCAGATGAACAAAAACAGGGAGTGTATAATCAGCAGATCCTCAGTAAAGGAACTGCTAGAGAATTAATTTCAGGAGAAAGAATATAATCCCAAGAGAAAAGACAGAGGTGAAAGAAGAGGTGGCAGGAAAAGAACCCTCAACAACAATTATAAACATATGAGTAAATCCAAATAAATCTTGAAAATATTACTGTATAAAACAAAATTAACTACTAATTTGTGTGTTAATGAAAAAACAAGGTAGAACTAAAATGTTGTTTAAAAATAGCATTTAAGTCAGGAAGGATGTGATCAGAGTTAAAGTATTCTAAGATCCTTATATTGTTTGAAAGAGGGTAACATTAATGATTGGCTTTAGACTTGTTAAGGATGCCTGTTAAAAATTACTAAAATAATAGAAATATAGTGTCTAACCTGCAAATAACTAAAGGGAAAAACAATGGAATTTAAAAAATCATTAAATCAATAGATAACAAGAAAGGTAATAGGGAAAGTGGTAAAAATAGAAAGCACTAAATAATATGACGGAGTTAAATCCAAATATATCAATGATCTCAGTAAATGTAAGTAGGTAAATCTATCCAGGTAAAGACACAAAAAATTATCAGGTTAAACTTTTAAAATTTCAGCAATATGACATTTAAACGAGACGCATCTAAAGCATTAGAATATGAGAAAGATAAAAATAAAAGGATGAGGCTTCCCTGGTGGCGCAGTGGCTGAGAGTCCGCTTGCTGATGCAAGGGACACGGGTTCGTGCCCCAGTCCGGGAAGATCCCACATGCTGCGGAGTGACTGGGCCCGTGAGCCATGGCTGCTGAGCCTGCGCGTCCGGAGCCTGTGCTCTGCAACGGGAGAGGCCACAACGGTGAGAGGCCCATGTATCGCAAAAAAAATAATAATAGTAAAATAAAATAAAAGGATGAGAAAAATATAAGGTACAAATAGTAACTGAAGAAAGCATGTATCACTGTCTTAATATAAGATTTTAAGATCAAAGTCATTATTAGCAATAAAGAAGATCAGTATGTATGGAAAAGCGTTCACTTCACAAAAATATCTATCAGTTCTAAATTTGTATGCCCCTAATGAGATAGCTTAAAAGAGACATTTATAAATTCATTATTAGAGTGGGAGATTTTAAACATGATCCTCCAGTATAAAATATAATCAGACAGATAATAAGAATACAGATGATTCAAATAATTTATATAACTTGTTTTATCTAATGACATATTTAGAATACTTAACTCAACATCTGGAAATACATATTATTTTGGCACACTTATGAAACATTAATACAAATTCACCACATACTAGGTTATGAAAGTAAGTAAGCTTCAATAAATTTCAAACAATCTTTAATATATATCTGACTAAATGCAATTAAGCTAGAATCTAGTAACAAAAAGCAAACTAAAAACAAACACTGTATTTGGAAATGTAAAAATAAGCCATGGATGAGAAGAAATCATAATGAAAATTAGAAAATGGTAAAAATTAATGATAATAAAATAATATCTATTAAAATGTGGGATATTATAAAAATGGCAGATATTTAGATGAAAATTTATAGCTTTAAGTACTTATATGTAAGATGTCAGAAGAAAGACAGTGAGATAAACCCAAGGAAAGTAGAAGGCAGGAAATAATAAAGACGAAAGCAAAAGTCAATGAAATTAAAAGATACAATAGAAAGGATCAATAAAGTCAAAAGTTGGTTCTTTGGAAAGACTAATTAAATGGACACACTTCTGGAATGACTGATGTATTAGTTTCTTATGGCCACTGTAAAAATGACTGCAAACAGTAGCTTCAAACAGCACAAATATATTATCTTACAGCCTGTAAGAAGTCCCACAGAGTTTTCACTGAGCTAAAATCAAGGTGTTAGTAGGGTTACATTCATTTCAGAGGCTCTAGGAAAGAATACATTTATTTTCTTGTCTTTTCCAGCTTCTGGAAGCTGCCTGCTTTCCTTGGCTTGTGGCTTCCTTCCATCTTCAAAGCCTGTTGAGTTTTTCTCCCATCTGACACGTGTATGATTACATTATGCCCACCCAGATAATCCAGGATCATTT
Organism: Phocoena phocoena; assembly: GCF_963924675.1. Classification (NCBI taxonomy): domain Eukaryota; kingdom Metazoa; phylum Chordata; class Mammalia; order Artiodactyla; family Phocoenidae; genus Phocoena; species Phocoena phocoena. Next base: position 75,559,664 of record NC_089223.1, read on the forward strand.
CCTTATTTTAAGAACAGTTCATTAGCAATTTGAATTCCATCTTTTGCTTTAATTCCTCTTTGCCATATAATATAACATATTCACAGGTTCTGGGAATTAGGATACGGACATCTTAGGGAGGCCATTATTCTGCCTACTAAAACTGAATAATCAAAAGAGAGAAGGCACAAGTAACAAATGTTAGGAATGAAAAAGGGACATAGAAATTTAAAATATAATGAGATTATTATGAATAACTTTAAGTCAATAAAGTTAAAATATAAAGACACATTTCTAGAAAAATATAACTTACCAAAACTTACTTGGGAAGAAATGGAAAACCCAAGAATCATACAGCAATAAATAAAATTGAACCAGTGGTTTAATTTTCCTGAAAAAGCACTAGGTTCAGATGGTTTTATATGCAAGTTCTGTCAAACTTTCAAGAAATGGATTGAACAGATAAATGCAATTTTATTTTTATTTATTTATTTTAACATCTTTATTGGAGTATAATTGCTTTACATTGTTGTGTTAGCTTTTGCTGTATAACAAAGTGAATCAGCTATACGTATACATATATCCCCTCCCTCTTGCATCTCCCTCCCACCGTCCCTATCCCACCCCTCTAGGTGGTCACAAAGCACTGAGCTGATCTCCCCGTGCAATGCATAAATGCAATTTTATAATAAACCTTTTTAGAAAATAGAAAAAGGGGAACATTTTCCAATTTTTTTTTTTTTTTTTTTTTTTTTTTTTTTTTTTTTTGCGGTACGCGGGCCTCTCACTGTTGTGGCCTCTCCCGTTGAGGAGCACAGGCTCCAGACACGCAGGCTCAGCGGCCATGGCTCACGGGCCCAGCCGCTCCGCGGCATGTGGGACCTTCCTGGACCGGGGCACAAACCCGTGTCCCCTGCATCGGCAGGCGGATTCTCAACCACTGCGCCACCAGGGAAGCCCTCCAATTTATTTCTAAGGCTAGTATATCTTAGTATCCAAACCCAACAAAGACAAAAAGGAAAACTTTACAGGCCAATCTCATTTATAAATATAGGTAAAAAACATTTAAACAAAACATTAAGAATCTGATTGCAGCAATGTACAAAAATGATCAAATTAGATTTATTCCTGGAATGCAAGATTGAGTTAGCATTAGAAAATCTAATAATGTAATTCACTGTATTAACTGATTAAAGAAGAAAGACTATATAAGCATCTCAATAGTTGTTGAAAGAGCATTCAATTATATTCAACAGCCCTTATAATTAAAAACTCTTAGCAAACTAGGAATAGAAGAGACCTTCCTTAAAGTGAAACGGGATATCTAAAAATGATTCTACATCACTCTCAGCGTTGAACATCATAAGCATGCAGGAGCAAGCAAAGATGTCTGCTCTCAACACCTCTATTTATCATGGTACTGGAAGTCCTAGTCAGTGCCTTAAGACAAGCAAAAGAAATAAAAGGTATAAGGATTGAAAAGCAAGATATAAAGGTGTCATTATCTGCAGTCAACATGCATAGCTGCATAGAAAACTCAAAAGATTTATAGGAAAAATTAAAATTAATAAGGAAGTTTACAAGCGGTAAAAAATAAAATTGATATCCAAGAGTCAACTGTATTTCCATGTACCACTAATAAACAGAAAACATATTTCTTGAAAGATACTATTGGCAATAGCAACAAAAAATAAGGTAGCCAGGAGGAAATCTAACAAAAGATATATGGGACCATAATGGTGAAAATTTGGAAGCTTTATTAAAAAATATCAAAGAATACCTATAAAAATAGAGAGAAAAAAAGGAAGAAAGGAGTGATAGGAGAAACTCAGTAGCATATCTTTTTTCTCCAACTGATTTTGAGATTCAAGTCAGAATCACAACTGGGTTCTTCACTGAACTTAGTAAGCTGATTCTAAAATGTATTGGAAAGAGCAAAGGGTCAAGAATCGCTAAGATGTTCCTAAAGAAAATGAACAAGGTGAGGGGATTTTTCCTGTCAGATATAAGAGCTTTACAGAGCAAAAGTAATTAAGTCAGTAAGATATCTTTGCCAAGATAGAAAAATGGACTGATGGAACAAAATTGAGAACCCGGAAACACAGTCATACATACATGGATACTTTGATAGATTATAGAGATGTCATTACAGATAGTGGGGAAAAGATAGACTACTTAATAATTGGTAGTACAATTGATTATCACACGTGGGAGAAATTAATCTGGTTTCCTACTTCATACTGTACACAGTATCAGATAGATTAAGAACTTAAACATAAAAGGCAACACTTCAAAACTTTTAGAAGACCATGTGGGTGAAGATCTTTTTAAAGGAGAAGGATTCTTTTTTTTTATAAATTTATTTACTTATTTATTTTATTTTTGGCTGCGTTGGGTCTTCGTTGCTTCGCGCGGGTTTTTCTCTAGTTGTGGCGAGTGGGGGATACTCTTTGTTGTGGTGTGCAGACTTCTTACCTCAGTGGCTTCTCTAGTTGCAGAGCACGGGCTCTAGGTGCGCGGGCTTCTGTAGTTGTGGCACGCAGGCTCAGTAGCTGTGGGTCATGGGCGCTAGAGTGCAGGCTCAATAGTTGTGGCACATGGGCTTAGCTCCTCTGCGGCATGTGGGATCTTCCCGGACTAGGGCTTGAACCCATCTCCCCTGCATTAGCAGGCGATTCCTAACCACTGTGCCACCAGGGAAGTCCAGGAGAAGGATTTCTTAAACAAGACACTAAGCACAAATTGTAAAGAAAATGATTGATAAATTCAATACATTCAAGTTAAGAGCTTCCTTTAACTAAAAGATCATGAAGAAAATGAATGGACAAGGTACAAACTGTGAGAAGATATCTTAATAGAAAATGTAAAGAACTCCTTAAAATTTTTAAAAGGAAAGTTAAAAACTCCTAAACATTAATAAGAAAAAGACAAACAACCTACCAGAAAAATCGAAAAATAGAAAAAGTAGGGAAAACCAGGAAGATACACTTTTAAACCATGATGAGGTTCTATTTAACATTCACTGAATTGTCAAAACTTGAAAAGTGCTGGCCAAGATATGCGTCAATGGGAAACCTTTACACACTGCAGGTGGGAGATTAAATTGGTCCAACTGCTTTGTACAATGATTTGGCATTTTCTAGTAAAATCAAAGGTGTGCATACTGAATACCCAGCAATTTCATTCAATATGTATGCTAGAGAAGCTTCTGTATTTGTGTACCAGGAGACATGTTCATGAATATTCATAGTAGCGCTATTTTAAAATAAGCTTTATTGAGATATAATTTATATATAATAAAATGCTGCCATTTTTAAGTATAAAGTTTGAGGTTTGACAAATGTTTACAGCAATGTAACTATCAACACAATCAAGATATACAACTTTCCAATACCTCCAAAATGTCCCTCTTTCTCCTTTGCAGAAGAACCCTTCTCCCACTATCAATAAATTTTTCCATTTTCTAGAACTTCATATGAATGGAATCACATTAGTATATAGTCACTTGTGTTTGGCTTCTTTCCTTTGGGATAATGCATTTGAGATTCATCCGTGTTGTTGTTTGTATCAGCATTTTCTTCCTTTTTGTTGCTGAGTAGTATTTCATTCTATGGATATGTCAGGAGTTGTTTATATATCCACTAGTTGTTGGACTTCTGGATTGTTTCCAGTTCTTAGCTATTATAAATTTTAAAGGTGCCATGAAAATTCATGTACAGGTATTTGTGTGGACATATGTTTTTATTTCTCTTTTGTAAACTACTAGGAGTAGAATTGTTGGGTCACGTGCTAAGTACATGTTTAACTTAAAGAAAATAAAAATGTTTTCCAAAGTGGTTGTACTATTTTACATTCCTACCAACAATGTATAAGAGTTATGGTACACAGCAATATTATCCAGAACAGCAAAAATAGAAACAACCCAAATGCTCACTGTCAGAAGAATAGATACATAAATTGTAGTATATTCATTCAAAACGTACCGCAAATAATTAACTACAGCCATGTGTAGCAACACGACTAAAACATATTCTGCAAAAAAATCAAGTCATAGATGAATACCTACAATATAGTCCATATATATGTATACAGTATGCTAATGCAACAAAATTCAATGTGGTGCTTAACCTCTGTGAAAGAAGGAGTATGTAGGGGCAGGGAGGGATAGGGTGCTTTAGAGATGTTGCTAATATTCTATTTCTTAACCTGTGTGATAGATACATGGGTGTTCGTTTATTTTTATTATTCTTTAACTGGAACAATACATTTTACATAGGCTTGTATATGATATATGTTTACAATAAAAGTTAAAAAAGAAAATAAAGACAGTTTAACCTTACTCTTTGCTTTTCTTTAAAAAGAAAAAATCATTGACTTGGGCATTTGTCCTATACTGTAACTTATTTTCCTAATTCTAGTTAGTATTCTATATCCTTATCTTGAAAGATTGCAGTCTTAGTACTGGAGTAATTCTGGAATGCATTTCTATCTCTGGGAGTGAGAATTTAGATGTCTGACTCTCAGCAATATTAATGGCAGTAGTTAAATTCATATATCCTTGTTTATGAAGATGAGAATACAGCCCACCTGATAACAAAAATGATTGAGTAGAATTCATTTATTTCTTAAAATTATACTGGGGAAGGATATGTCCTGTATTTCTTTCTTTCCTAATTGAATTATTTAAAACTAAGATTTAAAAACCATCATAAAATGACCTCATAGCCAAATACAACGGATATATCTCAACAATTCTAGAAAGCCAAGTTTGTCACTTATTGGATAAGAAGACTGCAATATTGACAGTAAACATTTCTCTATGACAGTAAAAATTTCTCTATCTTCCTTCTAGGTCATAACATAAGAATATAAATTCAAGAAGTTGAAAATTTCATAAGATGAAAAATGCCAGTGAGGAAAATGGAAAGATGGCAAGAAATAATTTTTTCAGGTGTTTAGTAATACAAAAAATCTACAGATTATAGATTTCTATCAAATGATACATTCCTATCTTCTTTTTGAGACATTATTATTGAAGACAATTTTTTAAAAAATAGTTTTAATTTGATTACAACTTTGTTTACAAATATATTGAGACATTACAAAATTGTGTATTTGACTAAAACACAATCTCTACCTCCCAAAACTTTTATAGCAACTCAAGTATGAAATGTATTTATAGCTGGAAATTACACGTGAATTATTACAGAAGCAATTTCAAATGTAGAGGGCTGGTAAATGTACCTTTAATTTGTTAAGTAATAAAAATATCATCAGTAACGAAACAATTATGAAATTACTATCAAAGTACAAATTCAACAAGTAAAAAATGTGCTTTAATATAAATCAATAGCTTGATTTTCTTTTACGTTTGAATCAAGATGTATGACTAGGAGTAATCATTCTTAAAAATGAAGAAATTCTTTCATTGTGCTCCACATTATTTAGAAAATTTTAAAAATATATTTTGCCCCATGTGATTATGAGAAATGGTAAAGAAAGCCACATAAATGTGGAACTGAGCGTGTCAGCTTTTTTCTCATGCTAGTAAATGACTGTCAAATTGAGAATATCTGAAAGAGAGGTTACCTATTCCTTAGTTTATCATTACTGCTACATAGGGATTCCCAATTTTCATATAGTGAGCTTTAATTACTCATGTAGATTAAATCTTACATAATCTCATCTTAAATAAAGGATGAATTTAAAATTTTTACTTTGGAATATGGGTTTGCATTTTAATAATATACATTTGTACAATTTTCAAAAATATTTTCATATATATCACTTGATGCTACTATAACCCCACAAGGTTAGCAGGATCTTGTTATTATCTCTATTTTGCTAATGAGAAAATGAGACTTGTGGAGACAAAGTAAATTATTCAGGTATCTTGGCTAATAACAGCTTTAGCACTAAAGTCTTTGTCTTTTGCTTTGAACTCAGTCTTCCTTCTATTATGCCATTATTTCCAAATCTGATACTTGTCTTCACACCAAAATAAAAATTATGATGTTATCCTATTAAATTTCAAGTAGGTTGAATAATGGTCACCCAAATATATCAGGTGTTAATCCCTGGGAACCTATAAATGTTACCTTATAGGGAAAAAGGGTCTCTATACACGTGATTAATTTAAGAATCTTGAGATGGGGAGATTATCCTGAGCCTTATCCCAGTGGGACCTAAATCTAATCACAAGTGTCCTTATAAGAGAGAGGCAGAGGGAGATTTGACACAGACAGAAGAGTAGAAGATGGAGATACAGAGGAGAAAGTAATGTGACCATGGAAGCAGGGATTGGAGTGATGTGCTCACAAGCCAAGGAATGCCAACAGTCCCCAAAATTTGGAAGAGGTGCAAGGTCTTCAGAGGGAGTGTGGTCTTGGGAATGCTTCGATTTCAGACCAGTAACACTGGCATTGAACTTCTGGCCTTCAGGACTGTAAAAGAATAAATTTCTCATTTTAAGCCACCAAGATTGTAGTAGTTTGTTACAGCAGCCCTCAGAAACTAATACAGAGATACTGTCCAAGTTTTCCATTCCCTGTTCAACTCCATGCAATTCACTTGAACCTCTATTTGGGAACAGATGGATTCAGAGGAAACTAAGGTTTGTCCATTAAAATTTTCCTAGAAAAGAGAATGGTTACAATGCTAGGGTTTCAAAGAACTTCTCAGCAGGACTTCTCTTCTCTGAAAATTAACAGGGAATGTTGACAAATTTTTAAAAAAATATTTAAATGGACTAGATATTGTTAATTCATGTGAAGACAAAGTCTTGTCAGTGATAAACTGAAATGTACTGAATCTGCCTAAGAAAAACTGGGAGCTTATTGTGTATTCATTTGAATGCCAAAAACTCAAAATTTTACAGTAAAGAAAGTTGTTTTTTGTTTTGTTTTGTTTTGTTTTTTCCTTTATAGGAAACACGTTGGAGCTATCATGCCTGGAAGTATGTTTACAACCTAATTTCACCTATTCATTCTCCTCTTTAAATTTTTCTTTCGTGACTTTTCTGCAACCAATAAAAGAAACTCAGACTATTATTATGGGAATCTTTCTAAATCACTCCAGTTTTCAAAACTTCACCAGGATTTGCCAAGACATCACAAGTGAATTTAAAATGTGCTCCTCATGTTTGGCTTGTGAGTCCAAAGGAAACATGGATTTTATTTCTCAGGAACAAACATCGAAAGGTAAATGCAAAAGAAAAGTGAGAATTAAAATTATCAAGGATAAATAACCTCATTCTGTTAAAAAAAAGTATTAATAATACATCCCAATGTTAAGTCTAGTGGCCCTGGAACACTCAGCCGTGTGGTGCTTAATGAGTGACTTACTTACAGGCTTTGAGATAGGATAATAACTTGTTCTTGGTTTACTTTATCAAAATATCTGTGCTTAAAATACATCAAAATGCCACTAATCCATGTACATTTAATGGTTAAAGTATTATTTAGCAAGCTCTCTTCAAAAGTACTGAAAAAATTCTAAGTAAACTTGCAGGTTCTCATATAAAATCACACTTGATTCCCCAAGGAGTCATTGAATCCTTGATGCATCCTTGTAAATAAAAAAAATTTGGATATAGACATGCACACATAGGGAGAATGCCATGTGAAGATGAAAGCAGAGATCAGGGTGATGCTTCTATAAGACAAGGAACACTAAAGACTGCCAGCAAACCACCAGAAGCTAGAAGGGAAGCATGGGACACATTGTTCCTCACAGCCCTCAGAAGGAAGGAACCTTGTCAACACCTTAATCTTGAAAGTGTAGCCTCCAGAACCGTGAGACAATAAATTTCTGTTGTTTAAGCCACCCATTTTGTGGTACTTTGTTATGACAACCCTAGCAAACTAGTATAATGTGGGATGGGAAATATTGTTGTGGCCCTTTTGGAAAATAAAATCTGTCCCACAAGTCATCAGGAAAATGTTTGCTTTTTCTTTGAGATGCTCCAATTTTATTTCAAACTCACCTAGTTTTCACTCTCTTAAAAAATGTAAGCACTGTAATTGTTATTTTTAGTGCTGGTAACTTCTTCTTTCTACTCTTTTTTGTTGTATAGGAAGGAGGGGATTTAGTTTTGAGTTGTATGTGTTTTCTTACTATGTACTACTATTTTTTGTGAATAACATTTTCTTAATCTCTTTCTAGTTCTTATCATGAGAGGATCAACGGAAGTGAAGGCAAATGACTTTCATTCACCTTGTCAACATTTTAACTTCACTGTAACTCCTGTGGTTGACCACTTGGAGGAATGTAACATTACCTGTAATCTAAAAACACACACTAGAAGGTCAGCAATCGAGGAGGAAGATCCAGCCAAGGAAACAGATATAAACCATACTTGTAGAATTATGGAACACCCGACTAATTGTATAAATATTTCTTTGCACCTAGAAATGGATGTAAAATGTAAGTTTTTAAGGAAATTGGAGGGAAAAGGAGAATGGAATATAGACACAAAGTTAAGTAAGGACTATCACATTAACTGCATTGAAAGTTGAATAGTTGAAGAATTTTATTGATGAAATAGCAACACTGGAAAGAATGTTAGCCCTTTATCTGTTTATTTTTCTTTCAAAATGTGCTTTTTGTGGAACCCAGCTGTACTCAGAGGTGGAGGAGACGTCTATGGGTTGTGATCTGAGGGGCATTAGAAAGACCCTCTGCCCCAGAATAACTTCTGGGAATGCCTATTAGCTGTGCTTGAGGTAACACTATCACACTTGTGTATTAAAGGATGATATTTCTTTTTAAATGTAAATATACATATATATTGTGACGTGCTATTAAATTTTGAATTGATTTAACATGTCCTCTCTTAGAGCTGAGAAACAGACCTGAATTAAAGGGATTTTTGATATATTGCTGTGAAGTTAGGTGGGGTACAGATTAAGCATTTTGAGGCACTGGATGACTCTGAGGGAAAGGTAGGAGTCTGAAATATAAAACTCACATGTATCTTAATTCTGCTTAAGGTTGATTAACACTCTAGTCACCCTATTCTAAATTAACACAGTTGATCCTCACTACTAAGCAGGGTACCCTCACTTGACCCATAAACTCTACTCTTGAAGAGCATTTTATGATATAACCATTTAATGAGTGCCTGCTGTATGCCAATCAGTGTGCCAGGCACTGGAGACACAGAGATAGATGTATGTAAAACAACGGAGTCAGTGCAATCAGTGGGACAGGTGCTATGGCAGAGTAACTTGCTGTGTTTTCTGAGGTTCCAGACATAGGGAAGCCTTTCAGATTGCCTTAGAATGAGTTTCTAAAGCTGTAATTCTATTAGAGGTAATTATTTTAAAATGTTATATTTATTTTAAAGCAAACGCAAATATATAATATGCATGCATTTTTAAAGTGAAATATAAGACTTGAAATAAATTTCTCCTGTGAGTTAGTTTGCCCAAGGCCCTACAGTCTCTGCAGTTAGGGGGGTATTTCAAGGTGTGTGTATGTGTAGGGGGTATGGGAGAGGATCTGAGAAGCTGAACAGAGGGGTTAATTCCCTCTGGCTCAGGAATGAGGTTGGAGGTTTTGAAAAGACCACATAGAGAAGGAGACTATGATGAAATCTGAAAGGTAAAGAGGTTTGGATTATAGATATTTAAAACTTATATTTGTTTCAATGTCCATTTATGTATCTATCTAATTGCTTTTTATGTTTTCTAAAACATGAAGGAAAAATAAGCATTACCATATTCCTTATTTTGAGAATTAATTTTTGTGTTAATGGAAAAAATCATAAATTCCAAAGTGAAGTAGTAATTGACAGCTTTTATGGGGCCATAAATCAGAAAGATAAGAGAGGTGTACAAATATGTAGCTTTTTTAACCTAATTTTTATTGGAGTATGGTTGCTTTATAATGTTGTGCTAGTTTCTGCTGTACAGCAAAGTGAATCAGCTATACATGTACACATATCCCCTCTTTTTTGGATTTCCTTCCCATTTACGTTACCACAGAGCACTGAGTAGAGTTCCCTGTGCTATACAGTAGGTTCTAATTAGTTATCTATTTTATACATAGTAGTGCAAATATATAGTCTTATATTTGGGGAAAAGTATACCTATTTTGCCATGTGTAGAAGATTAAAAATTTATTCATATTTTACTCTGCTGTCCAAAGACTAATTTGATCTCCCTTAAAAGTCCTATCTACTGGAGGGCAGCGGGGGGGCGGGGACTAAATTTAGTCCAGTCTGGTAAATTTACTCAGAAAAAATAATTTAATCTACCTCTTTAGATTTTTTTCAGACTCCTGTCCATTTCCCCTTGATCCTCTCCAAGACAGCTACAGGGACGGGGAGTAGGGGGACAGCATAGGATGTAGGGAGATACACTCATCTGTGTTCTCACTGGTGCTTTGGTGGGTGTTCTGGCTGGCTTGGCCCGAACTGTGTACATTCTGCTATTGTAATATAAATTTGGTGAATGCATGGTCCTTTTTTCATAGCTTGATCAGTGCCCCATGATACCTTGGTATTGGGCCCACCTTGACTCTTGCTGGCACTGCACATTTTCTATGCCAGTTAACTGCATGCTTTTATTTTGCTGAGTGAGGTATGCAAGTCTAAGTAGTATGGAATGATGTTAGGAAGGCCGAGTGCTGCCATTCCAGTCAATCTCTACCTTCTCCATTCAGTGTCTTCTCTAAATAAATGTTCACTGCCTATTTAATGTACATCTGCTTATGGAGTGGGGGACCTGTAAAAGGGGTACCCAGATCATGAGCCCCCAAACAGCAGTCATCTAAGGGTATTAAGAAATTATATATCCTGCTAAGTTGAATAAGTACTAGCTGTGTTTTGCATACAAGGAAGAGAGTACGTAGGGTGGCTTAGAAAATCAGTAGACAATTGTGTTTTGGACATAATGAAGTCAACCTCCTTTAAGTCACTGATTCCTGGGTCTGCTGGCCAGTGTGTGTTTATGGGACGAAAGAATATCGTGCTAAGCTATTGCTGATGGTGACTCTACTTCCATATTGCCTCACTGTCATTTGAATGAGCGATTTTTTACCTGTATCCTTATTAAATTCAGGCGAGGGTAACTGTATGTTTCACTAATGCATGCACTTGATCTGATCATTGCCATGTGAGCCCCTGTGGAAAGAAGGTCTGATTAATCATCTACCCTGGTCTCTTATATGCCTCAATCCAACCTCTTTCTTTGCCTTTCCCTTTCTTCCCCATCCTCATCTTACACACTGCATCTTTGTTGATTTGAGGATACAGTTTTTGGTTGCTTGGTCCAGGGCCAAATTGTTAATCACAAATGGCTCTGATTCTGGCACTCTGCTTGCTGTGGTCTTAACCTAGTGATAGCAATGATAGCAAAACTAACATCAATATAACTTGGAAGTGAAATTAATCCTAGAATTTTGAAACTAAATGGATCCCTGGAAACCACTTGGTCATGTTTCTTCATTTAATACGTTAGGAAAGAACTCAGGAAAGCAAGTGACATTGTAACAGTGATGGTTATATATTCAACTTTTCAGTTATGGGCAGAATATATAGTAGAAGCCAGCTATATCACCATATTGCCTCTTATCTGCTGCATCATTTTACTGTATTTTTATAGTACATTGTTTTTTGCAGATTTTATTTGTTCCATGAAGATCACTTGGTATGTTCTGGTTCTATTAGTTTTTATATTTTTGCTCATCTTCATTATCCACAAAATACTTGAAGCCCACAGGAGAGTGCAGAAGTGGCAGGGTAAGTATTGAAAAATAAATCCATCTTGGGAGAATTCATCTAGTATCAAGGTACTCCTAGTCTTATCTGTAGGTTCGACTTCTTTTTCTAGTTCAATTTACCACTAACTGAGCACCTACTGTGTGTAAGTGGTGATTCTACGTAACCCAAGGAACATAAGCATAAGTAAGACATAGTGTCAGCACTCAGGGATTTTCATGTGTCTTTCTCCAGCCCAGACAAGTGAATAGAAGGGGAAGAAAGGCTGCGTGAACTGGAAGGAGTTGGTGGACTGGAGGTTGAGCAGAGCTTGGTGGAAGTGAAGGCAGAAGAGGGGAAGAAGAATAAGGAGTGGTGATAAAGAATTTCGGAGTTGGAGGTCTTGAGCTCTAGGCTCTAGGTGATGAGCAGGAGTCAATCTTTAATAAGTGTGGGGGGACAGTAGATTTTTGACTGTGAAGCACTAAAATGTGTAGTTGGAAATCAGGAAGTAGGGATGATATTAAAAAAGAATTAACTAGTATAACATGGGCATCCACCTATCAGAATGGACATTGACTGTCAACTACTATCGTGGTCTTATGGTGTGTACCCATGTATATACTGGCCCTACTGGTGTGTGAGCATGTATACATGACCCTTCTGGTGTGCACCCATGTACATACTGGCTGAATATCAGATCTGATGGACAGTTTATAATATGAGTAGTTGGTCTCTTAAAGACAGGATAAAATGTGTCATTATAAGACTAGGCTTTGGGACTTCCCTGGTGGCGCAGTGGTTGAGAGTCTGCCTGCCGAAGCAGGGGACACAGGTTCGTGCCCCGGTCCGGGAAGATCCCACATGCCGCGGAGCGGCTGGGCCCGTGAGCCTGGTTGCTGATCCTGCGCGTCTGGAACCTGTGCTCCGCAACAGGAGAGGCCACAACAGTGAGAGGCCCGCGTACCGCAAACAAACAAACAAACAAACAAAAAACTAGGCTTTGGAGTCAGGTGGACTTAGGTTAGAATCCTAGTGCTACCACTTACTAGTTATGTGACTTTGTGCAAGTTACTTGCCATATTTGAGTGTCCCTTTCCTCCTCTGTAAAACAAGAATAATCACCATTCCCACAGGGCTGAGGTAAGGATTGAACTAAAGAGATTACATAAGAAGTGTAACACAGGGCCCTGTGCCTAGTAGTTCTCAATAAAGGATAGTAGCATTGTGCTGGTGTAATATTTCCCAAGGCTCTTGTGTTCTTTACCAGGCAAGGCTGTGTTAGTCCTTTCAGTAGGCAGAAAGAGTGGTTGCCTGTAGGGTTGAGTGAAAGTTTCATTAATTTTTTTGGCTAAGTGTTTGTTGGAGATATTTCTGAGAGCAGTTTCATATCAAGTCTTGTCATTGGTACCTTAGTATATACAGTCCTAAATGCACTGGTTAATAACATCATCAGTATTGTATATTTGTAGAATAAACATTTTCATGAGATTTTTACTAGATTCTCAAAGTTTATAAACAGGGTATGTGCTATTCCTTTCATTTTTTATAGATGAAAAAAACCCCTGAGCCTCAGAGAGATTAAGTGTTTTGTCCAAAGTAATACAGCTAATAAAATGACAGAATTAAGACCCAGGGTCTTTCTAGTTTTGAAAATTATATTATTTTAAATAAACGTATATCATTTGCAATTAGTGCATAGTTTTGAGTTTCTTGATCTGTTTTTCTATAAATGACTACATATTAGGAAAGAGAGAATAGAAGCCAGATAGAAAAAAATGCCTAGAAAGAGACCGAGAGTGGGGAGTGACATTAAGTTTTTATGAACATCTACCTAAATGACAGGCTTACTGGCTTTCAAAAGCTGCCTTGCAAATCCAAGCATATGAAGTAGTGAAAAATACCACGCCATTTATGACATTAAATATTATTAAATATACATCAAATATTCTGTATTTATTTATTGTTTGTAATAATGTAAATAATATTCTGCATTTAAGAAGAGATGCATAATGACATTTATGGCAGTGGAGAAGCCACTGGTTTTAGAAAGTACCTATTTGTTAATGGAAAATAATAAGAAAAGGCTGTTAATGTCTTGTTACTCCAGGCTCTGCTGTGAATGGCCCATTTTCCTTGGTAATCCTTGGAACCAACATGGGGAATATATATTAAGAATGTGCTTGCTTATCATCTAAATATTTAATTTGTTTTCTTGGAATAGGTCATAAATACAAACCTACATCTGTCCTCTTAAGGGGAAGTGATTCTGAGAAACTGCGAACATTGAACGTGCAGGTCATTTCAGGTGAGTTCTGCGACATGCAGAGTACCACTTATGAAATTCCAACACTTCACCACTCACTATTGAGTAAACATAAGATCGAGTGATCGGAGCTCATTTAAATTAGTCTTGTAGCTGGAAGAAAGGAGCTGTGAGCAAATGAAATCTAGTTTAATATGTCTTATTATCAGGCGACAGTTATGATCAAAACTACCTCCTTAAATAATGGAAAGTTGGTTTAATTGGCAAGAAGAAATTCATGTGAGTAGGCAGAGGAGAGAAAGCAATAAGGAATAAGCCTCAGGTTTATTTTTAAATGAGACAAGATACCATTATTCCTTGGAATTGCAAGAAATAACTGCAGAGTGGGCATGGCTTTCGCTGGAGCCTTCGCTTAGCAGAGGGTGTCATTGTACAAAGAGAACGTCTAATAGCCCCAACTAAAAAGTCCCCTGTCCTCTCCTGAGAACTAGAAATGGAATAAGGGAATCCTAATTAGAGCAGCTAAGGGGGCTGTGAGCACAGATGCTGTGGTTCGATCTCGTTCTTCTAATTGTGAAATCTTCTGAATTCAAGTTGTCAAACCGCATTAAAAAGAAAGAGAGAGAGAATGCAATGTGGGCAAAGGCCTCTTTTTCATCAGGGAGAAATAATGTCCTTGACTCTTTGAAAACCACAGAATTATGACTAATGTTACCACAGCTCCTTGCACACAGCCAGGGAGCGGGCGCCTTCGTACTCTGTGACAAGTTAGATAAGGAGCTTCAAGTCTGGTATGTAAACGGTTTTCAAAAATGTAAGGAAACCGAACAAACCCCGAGCGCCCACCATAGCTACATCTGTAACCATGTGGAGATTTGCACAGCATTTCACTGGGAACCGTGCTGAGACCTTCCTTAGTTATTTAAACTAGGAGATACTCACACGCCTAGCGTGAGGAAAAATTGGGTTGGGTGCACCTAAAGAGCTCAATTGAAAAAAACTTAGACTTTCTAGTCTCATAATTAGCAGTAAAATTATTAACCTATGGCTAATAATAAGCATTAGCTAAGTAGTCATTTGACACCAGCTAAATGTGAAGAAAGTTGATGAACATTTTGTGGGGTCAGTGATAATTTTGTTTGATGAATGACATAAATATCATAGGGCGGTTTCAAATGGCAAAATTAACTTTTATGGGGAGAAAATTGCATTTACTCTGTTCTCCCCTCTTATCAGTACTCTGATGTTCATGTACCAGGCGTGTTTTAACCTGGTGCTGCTGGGCTTTTGGTTGCCTTAGGAATTCTGGTACTTTCTCTTTTTAAGTCATAAATTTGAGCATCACAGCCTCGTCTGAGAAAAGATCAGCAGTTCCCATCAACCAATATAATCGGGGGAATCGCAAATTTGAAGTACTAGCTAACCACACGACTAACCTCACAGGTTCTATTTATGAGCCTGTGATTTTCATTCACCAGAGAAATCTGTCTCGGCCATCCTTTCCCTTTAATGGCTCTCACAAAAAAATCCTCTGGCTTTATTACCAGGCATATAATATTAATGTTTGGAGCAGGCCAAGAGGTGATGGCCTTTTTTAAAACCAAGAGGCCTTTTGAAGCTTAGCATCTTAAAGAGGGGTAGAAGCAGATGCTTTCTTGTTATATATATTCCTTTAACCTAAATACAATTTTCCCCTCCCGTTATAAGTTGCTCTTTCTGAGAGCGAAATGGGAAGGAAACAATGTCTCCCCCGAGTGCTGTTTTTAAGGCCTCTCTTTGTAATGATGGATTATAGGCAGCAGTGAGAATCTAAGGGAAAAAAATGTGCCAGCGTGGTTCTCGGGAGAAGCAGTAACACGAGCGAAAAAAAAAATGTATTTCAAAGAGAGCAGTGAATATAGTCACATTCAGCCGAGCAGCTTGCTGTCAGCTCTGGCTGTACATTCCAGAATGTCTCTCTAGTTGTTCATGTATTGCAAAGTAAGTATTGTGACACACATACACACAGAGCTATAGATAACTCACACCCTCAAAAAGATAAGAGAGAAATAAGGAGAGATTACCAACACCCTGGCACTGCACGGGGCTTGGCATTTACTGGCGCAGGTTAAACACCGATAGAGTAAATGAGCCTCATCGCTGTAGAAAGAGATATCATACAGAATCAAATCCCAAGCTTTTATCATCTTTGGATCCCTGTCCCTAGCATAATATCTGGCATGTAGTTCATGCACAATAAAAGCTTAGTAAATCGCACAAACCTTAAGGGGAAATGAGTAAAAAGAGAAGATGAACGACAAATGAATCTTGGGGGCTGGGAAATGTGAAAACAAATGGAGAAACAAAGAGTGTTCAGAGGGAACATAATTCCATTTCATTGAAGAACATAAAATTCACTTTGTAGAATTGCTAAGGATATCAAAGAATACTTTAAAAAAGTCTTGAAGAAGAGATTTTGAGAACGATGCAAAAGTAACTTTGAAATGCATCCCTAGAAACAGTGCTTAATGAGTTGACCACATTGGGAGACCAAGGCCAGGGGCAGGAGCAGTGTACTAAGACTCGAATTATTGGATGCAGACAATAGAAACCAACTTGGCTGACTTGGCAGAAAGGAAATTTATTGGAAAACCAGTAGGTAACCCATGCAAGCAACAGGAACATTAGGCAAGCTGAGCTTATGCAGGAGGCAAGAGAGGCCAAGCAGCCAAAAATACAGCCCCATAGGAATGGTCTGGTGAGAATGCCTCTGCTGGTGTCACCACCACTGGATGCTCCCTCTGGGCTGCTAGAGCTTCCCTTTGACCACCTTGCAACTTTGCAGCACTGTCCAGGATTGCAAGCCCTAAGGAGGGGTATCTGGTTGACTGAATGCAGGCCACAGATTGGTACTCTGGGTACCGGGAGGCAGGGAGAGGAGATATATGCCCCTCTGGCTTCCTGCGTACTTGAGAGTACCCCTGAGATGTCCACATGCTGGTCAGCCAACAAATAAATATCTATTAGCATGACACTAGGTTCCTAGGATTCGAGCTTCCACTGCATGGGTCAGCCAAGGGAGTCCTGTCATCTCTCTACTTTGTCCATCAAAAATGGTGAGATCTTTAAAACTTGAAGTTCTTCACCTTCGAATATTCAACCAAAATCTGTTGAACACTGACTATGGGCCAGAAATTGTGCTAAGCATTGCCGATACAGTGGCTGTACCACAGCGCAGTCCCCGCCTCCATGGAGCTGACACCACCCTTCAGGAGATTCAATTCCTAGTTCCTTAGGAGAAGGGAAGCTAATTAAGCTATACAAACTCATTCAGCACCTTCCACGTGCACAGTACTTCCACACACATCATTTGATTTCATTTCATAAGAGCCTCACTTTTTTTCCTGGTGAGAAAACTGAAGCTAAGGGAGTTTAAAGTAACTGACCCACTGCCAGATCCCAGCAGGGTTAGGATTCAAACTCAGTTCTGTCCAATGGCTGCACTTTCCAGCACATCACTTAATGGCAAGATGAACTGGGGAGTTTACTCCTGCTGGTTCAAGCCACAGATCAAAACTTTTCTCGCTACTTTACATTTAGTGCTGGGAACTGAGATGAGACATTTTCTCTGTAAGGTATCAGAAGCTTGTGTGAGACAATGTGAGTCATCCTCAAAGTAACATTTCAGCATTGACACTTAATGTGGGTGGGCTCTTAGGGACCACAAAGCAAAGAAAATGGAAATTCATTGTGAAAGAGAATTGCTAAATGCCAAAGGGAAGTGGATGACCCAGTAATATATATCACTCCAAAATAAAACTAGTGGAAATGGAAAATTATAATTTGCAACACGTTTAAGACCAACATAATAAAGACTAAGCAGGTTTCAATTTTCTGCCAAAGAGAAGATAAATTACTGGTGCCAGATGTCTAGCAACCAAGCAAGATAACATGAAAATTTAATTTTTACTTGCTTAACTATAATATTTAAGACTCAAAATAGAGATTGGGGTCCATAAAACAGTAAAGGTTATAGCCATCTGCTTGGTTACAGAATAGATCAAGATTCAGAGGGTGACTCTACATGCAGGAGGAAATTCATAAAGTGTGAAGAATCTATAGGCAAAATAGGATGATTTATTCTATTCATTCATTGAATGACTTTATGTGACAGCCATTTGTGCCAGGTCTGAAAAAACTGATGATAAAACATGCAGATAAACATCTTCTCCATCTTCGCACAGACTCCCCCTGCCTGAACCATTTGGCCTCACTTGCCACCTCCCTTGCAATCCTCCCCTTTTCCCACCCTGCCTTTATCTAGTTAAGTCCAACCCTGTCCTCTGATTTTGACTTAACTAACACTTCCTCAGGGAAGTTGTCTCAGAGCTGGTGGACCAGGTAAATTACACCCTCATAACATCACACTTCTCTCTTTGTGGCAATTATCACTGTTGCTCTTTTACATTTCTGTTATTATTTGATTGATGTCTCTCCAATGAGCCAGTTAGCTCCTTGAGATCTGGGACACTACCTGATAATACTTATCACTGCATCCCCAGCTCATGGCACAGTGCATATGAGTTCATAATAGGTACCCAATAAATATTTCTTAAATAAATACAACTCTACACTGTCTATGTTGAAAGAATGACTGCTGCTGTCTTACGAAGACCTTTCAAATACTTTCCACCGCCCCCAGAGTATAACTTTTGATAATGCCTACCCAAAATAACAAAAGGAGAATGGTTAAACACTTCATCAGTTTTATTCCTTGGAGTATTAAGGATACCTGAAGTGTGAGTGAATTGGAAACTGAGTCAATGGCTCAGAATATTGGCAGCTGTCTGTTCAAGGAGGGTTTTTTTCCCTCTTTAATTGCTATTTCTAGATAATTCTGCAGTCATTTATTTTTCCATCCTCATTTGATTTTCACACTGGCCAGATTTGGAATAGCTGAGTAGTTTTAGGATCACTGTTAAAAATAACAGATGGATCTTTGAACATAGTAGGGAGTTGGCCTCTTGAATAATGGAAATCTATTTTAAGCCACCATAATTGGTTCTATTAACCCTAAAAGGCTACTAGCTATCTTGGACTTGCACAAAAGTGCCTGTGTTTTTATGTGATGGAAAGGTCGGAATGATGCATAGCAATATTGAAATTCTGCATTCCTATGACAGTAAGAAGAAATAATTAAGACAAAAGTTTTTTTGAAGTCTGATTAGAGAACTGAATAAGAATCACCAAACCATCTGAAAATGTCCACATCTGTCTTGACTGAAGAAATCTGTGACGATTAACTTGAATTCCTTCCTTTTTGGAGAGGCTCTTATGAGGAAACCAAGTACTTTGTGGGTAACAGTTTAGACATTTATTGCCATTGTCTCCACAAAGAGTCATGGCTGAATCTCCACAGTCATTGTCTCCACAAAGAGTCATGGCTGAAGTGTGAAGGAGAGAAGGAAGCGCCCAAGGTCATTGCTTCCGAGTTTAGCTATCCATAGCCCTTCTCTGCTGAGTTCACACACAGGTCCTACTAAATTCTGAGCAGGGCCCTCCAGTGGGCTTAAAAAGATGCCAGTAAAAATACTTTGTTTTGCACTTGGTGGTGCTTTCTCACAGGGCACTCTTATTTTCCTTATCTCCAAATTCCTGAGTGGTACCCCAGAGTTGACTTTTTGTTCTTCTTGAACCCACACCATTTTATTAAGAAACATGAGGCACAAAGAAGTTAAATAACGTTCTTTCAGTCATTCAACATGTATTTATTGAGTACCTATTATGTGTCATGCTCCAAGGTGGGTTCTGGGGAGTAAAACCATGCATAAAAATACAATCTCTGGGGCTTCCCTGGTGGCGCAGTGCTTGAGAGTCCGCCTGCCGATGCAGGGGACGCGGGTTTGTGCCCTGGTCCGGGAGGATCCCACATGCCGCGGAGCGGCTGGGCCCGTGAGCCATGGCCGCTGAGCCTGCGCGTCCGGAGCCTGTGCTCCGCAACGGGAGAGGCCACAACAGTGAAAGGCCTGCGTACCACAAAAAAAAAAAAGAAAAAAAAAATACAATCTCTGTACACAAGTGGGCAGACAAATAAGGATAAATTATGCAAATTTATGCAAAATTGGATAAATTCACTATTGGGAAAGTAGAGGTCACAGAGGGTCATAGTATGGATACATAAATCTGTTTTGTTCTTCTTTTGTTTATTGGCTTTCCAATTTAATAACCAAGTAAAATTTAGCTGAACAAGTATTTTTGGAGATAATGAATATCAAACATTGATGGGGCAAATTCCCTTAGCAGCCAAGACAGACTGACTAGGATGGGGAAGTTTTAGGTGTGTCTTCAGTGTGGGAGATGTACCTTGTCTTTGACATGAAAATCATCAGGAACAAAGTGAAGAAAATACCTCATAAGTTTCCATTACTAAGTGGGAATCAAGAATTACTTTGGAAAGATGAATTGAGGTTAGATACCAGATGACATAGATATAAAGCATTTTGAGAAGTGATAACCTTTTTTAAAAAGGAGAGAAAGAAATATCAGAGGTCAGCTTGGACACTGTCATGGATGGAATGATAGGGGCTTTATTCAAGAACCTAAGGCATGGAGTTTTATTTTTAATCAAAGTTTCTACTGTTGGAAATCCATTTTGATCACTAGACTCAACCAGGTCAAAACTCAGACTGGGGTTCTTTTTAATTTTTTAGGCTCTGCTAAGGCTCTTGGAAAAAGTCAAAGAAATATTTGGTTTAGAGATTTGACAAATTCATGAAAAGACTTCTGTGAGGTTTTAAAATACTTCTGACTGCTTCTGCTGACTTAACTAGTGTTGCTGAATTAATATGATTTGAAAGAAACCCTATATCTCAGTGTAAAACTAGAAAAAAATTCCACCTGTTTCAGCTATTCTAAAGAAGGTATAAAAATGACAGGATATCCCACCTTTTTGCCTTTTTATCAATTTTTCAGAAGTTTTACTATTAGCATGTAACTTACATGACTTTGGATACTAGGAGAAATAGAAGATAACGTACCACTAGAGAGTTACTTCGGACTAGCTGTCATTTTGACAGATAATGGCTTTCTGAATTATGGGTTATACCATACTATAGAACATCAGCAAACCTAATGAATAAGCAACTGATGAGCAGTTTGGCTTTCCAACAAAAAGAGCTCTGTTAATTTTCTTTGATAATTATTTGGTTTCATGGATAGGCTCTTTTGAGATTTTAACCTTTAAAAAGAATTATCTCCAAATCTCAAATTCTGGAAGGTTATAAGATGTTTTGTCAGGGAGGAGGGGTTGTGGGAAGGGATAGTTAGGGAGTTTGGGATTGACATGTACACACTGCTATATTTAAAATAGATAACCAGCAAGGACCTACTGCATAGCACGGGGAACTCTGCTCAATATTCTGTAATAACCTAAACGGGAAAAGAATTTGAAAAAGAATAGATACATGTATATGTATAACTGAATCACTTTGCTGTACACCCAAAACTAACACAACATTGTTAATCAACTATACTCCAATACAAGATAAAAAGTTTAAAAAAAGATGCTTTGTCAAGGATGTCTAAACAATTATTCGCATGGTAAATTCATTCTGAAGCTTTAATGTGCATCAGAATTAACCATCAAAGGCTCCTGGGCCTTTATGAAAGGAGATTGTAATTCAGTAGATCTGGGGCAGGGTCCTAGAACCTGCATTTTAAATTACTACCTCTGGGGATTTTCAAGCCAAGGCTCTGTTGATCACTTTATTCATTTTCTATTGTTGTGTAACAAATTACCACAACCTTAGGGGCTTAAAACAACACATGTTCATTATCTCACAGTTTCTTTGGGTGAAAAATTTGGGAACAACTTTGCTGCATCTCAGGGACTCACAAGCTTGAAATCAAGATGTGAGCTGGCCTGTGTTCTCATCTGGAGGCTCTCCTTCCAAGCTGGTTCAGGTTGTTGGCAGAATTCCTTTCTTTAAGGCTGTAGACTGAAGGCCCTGGTTTCTTAACTGGCTCTCAGTCAGAGGCCACTCTCAGGTCCTAGAGGCCAGCTGCAGACCCCTGCTACATGACCCTTTCCATAGACAATGCAGACATGGCGGCATGCTTTCTGAGCCCAGGGAGGGATGCTCTCTGACCCCAGGGAGGGCCCAGTCTCTCTATTAAAAGCTTTCACCTCTTTAAGTCAGACCAACCCAGGATAGTCTCTCTTAAAATCAACGGATTTGGGATGTTAATTACGCCTGCAACAGCTCTTCATCTTAGTGTAACCTAGCCACCGGAATGAGATGCTATTTACCGCCCTGCCCATGTTCAAGGGAAGGGAGTCACGAGGGTGGCCATGTACACCAGGGGTGGGAATCTGGGGGCTGTTTGAGATCCTGCTTGCTACAGCCACCCTTGAGAAGCACAGATTTCAGAGGACAAAAATCACAGACGCCTGGGAACTTTCAGTGTGACACAGATAAGGCTGATAGATCTAGTCTCATAGGTGCTGTTGGTCCTTACTGACAATAAAATAAAAATGGAAAGACTGGTCTTGTTTTCCCACCTTTGCTCTAATCAGTCAGGAAAGCTTTGTCATTTACTCTTTACAGCTAAAGGCTCCATAGGAAAAAATGTGGACTTTGGTGGTGATTTTAGCATTTCTATAGGAACGAAAGGGCCCTCTGTGTCTGCTGGACATGGACTCAAAAAGGCATCTAATTCCCTTAAAGAGTAGTTGCTACCTTAATTTTTAAAATGTCTAGTTAAGACGGATACTTTTCTGAGAAAACTTACAAAACCTCACATCAGAAGAACAGAAAATCTAAACAAAACCATTGTCATAGAAGAAATAGAAAATTTGTCGGTTATCTCTCAAAAAATAACAGGAAGAGCAGTACACAGCGGAATTTTAACAATTTCTAAACAACAGATATTTCCAGTGGTATTTTAACTGTTATAGACCATAGAAAAAAAGGATGTTTCCTACGTCTATTTATGAAATAAACATTTATATTCAAGCCCAAGGAAGATTGTCTAAAATGAAAGTATCAATCTTACTTATGTCTATCTATGCAAAAATCCTCAACAAATATTAGCAAAAGAATCCAGTAGCACAGTTTAAAAAAATATGTATACATACATACACACACTCCTATGATCAAGTGGGGCTTATTCCACGAATACAAGAACAGTTCAGCATTAGGAGATCTATTAATATCAATCATCATATTAACAGATCTAAGGGAACGATTGTTGGATCATTTCTATAGATGATAAAAATGTATTTGATTATATGCACAAAAGAAGAAGACTTAGAAGACCTACTTTTCTCATTATTTATTCTACAAATTTACTTCTAATTTTTAAAAGACAAATATAGCTGTTATGCTATATTCAATTGATTTAAAACATTTCAGCATAGATAATATGATGTTACAGTTAAATATTAAGCACACCACAAGGGTCTGAGCTATCAACCAGAGACTTTGCTAAGTAGAATGATGAATATTAGAAATGAGTTTTCATTCGTAAAATTAGTGGTAATCAAAGTCCGAATTGTATGTTCATTGTTGAAATTAGAGGCATTCAAGATTTGTTAGCTGGATAAAATATTGTAGAAAAATGCTCCATGGCTGCACTAATGGGGTATGAGAACCCAGCCAACACTGTAACCTCTACTTTAGGAATCATCCAACTCCTTGCACAGGTCCCTGGCTGCATGATGCCAACTGCAAGCCTAACCAAGTCCTACCTCTGGAGCCTGTCCTGTCCTCCCCACGTGAGCTGTGAAGCCCAAGTGACAGGGAGCATGGACTCACATTAAGCCTATACAGCAGGGTTCCCAAGCTGTGTCCTTGCCCTCTCTCTACTGGCTAACAAATACCTAATAAATGCCCGTATGTGAGGAAAAATTTCTCCTGGTGAGACTACCCATGCTCAAACTTTTTGGTGGTTGATTTTATCTACTGGTAAGAACCTAAGGGTTGTGCATGGTTAGATTGGCTTAGGTCATTTCACAGCAATAGCTGTAGGGATTTTGTAAACCTTTAGTAAAACTAGTAAAATTAAAAACAATTTACCTAACGATCAAAACACCTAAGACTAAATTACAGAAAGCATAATTCATATAGTAAAATCTAAATTAAAAATCCATAAACCACACACAAAAAGCAAAATGTGTAAAATTTAGACAAAGTAAGGAAGATATAATGCTAAGTATAAACAATTGGGTATTTTGTGTAAGTGTTATTTAATCTGTATTGTATACTTGAAATCTGCTAAAAGGATAGATTTTAAATTAAATTTTCTCAACACACACACAATGGTAACTATGTGGAGGTGATGGATAAGTTATTTAGCTTTATCGTGGTGATCTTTTCACAATGTATGCATATAGCATAATATCAAGGTGTACGTACACCTTATATAATTACTATTTTTATATGTCAAAGATATCAATAAAGTTGTTAAAAATGAAAAAAATATATTTGACAAAATACAATACCCATTCTTCATAAAAACACCTAATAAAAATAAGATAAATAATATGATAAAATATATCTGTCTCAAACAAAAACTCAGAATCATGCTTAGTAGGGAAATACTGAAAGCATGCTTAGCTAAAGCCAGAAATGTTCAAGAATGTTCACTATTGCCACTTTATCTACAGTTATCCTAGAAGTACTAGTCAACACAATTAGATAAGAGGCAAAACCACAAGGTTCACAAGTTGGAAAGGATAAGTAAAATGATCACTTATTTTGCAGATGATATGTACCCAAAAAATCTAATTCCCTGAAAACATCTTTGAAAAGTTCAGTAAGGGGTAGGGTACAAAATTAATATAAAAAGTCAAACAACATTTATATATTTAAACAACAACCAGTTAGAAGATATACTGCATTTAAAACAGCTGCAGAAAATAAAGTAATTAGGAATAAACTTCATAAGAAATGTGCATGATCTTTCTGAAGAAAACTTCAGAAAAATGCTCCTGAGAGACATAAAAATGACTTGAAGAAAAGGAATAGTATATAATGTTCTTGAAAGTAAGTATAAAAAGATGCCAATTTTCCCTAAATCAATAAATAAACAAGTTCGTTTCCATATCCCAATGAAAAATAAACTGTCAATAGTAGACAGGAAAAAAATGGACATAGAAGAATAAACAGAAGTATCCATTCCATTATGGTACTGGTACAGACTAGATAAAAATATCCAATGAAACATTAGAAAGTTCAGGACTTTAGTAAATGATGAAAATGGCATATCAAATCAGTAGGAAAACAAAGAAATACTGAATGAATGATGTTGGAACAACTGAATAATCATCTAGGAAAAAAAATTTACTTAATCCAGAGCCCACACTAATACTGGAGTAAATTCCATACAGATCAGTGATTTTAATGAAAACATGAAACCACAAAAGTAATAGAAGAAACAATGGTAGAATTCATTTACAACTAATGCAGGACTAATCATGACACAAAACTCAGCTAAAACACTAATAAATTTGACCCTATGAAAAAGAATGTACACAGCAAAAGCAATTGAGGGAAAGTTATTTGTAGTTCATCACAGATAAGCAACCTTTCCTAGTATATAAGGAGCTTCTAATAATTGATGAAGAAAAGACCATAACCTAGTAGGCAAATGGGTAAAGGACAAGAATGGACTGTTTACAGAAAAAGGAAATACAAATAGTTCTTAAATACATGAAAGGTTGTTTGGTCTCACTCAGACCAAATTCTTAAAAAAATTTTTTTTTGTTGTTGTTTACTATGTGCCAATAATATTGGTCACTTGGGTATAGGAGACACAGCAGTGAACCAAACAAAATAAAGATTTCTGCTCTCATGGAGCTTCATTCAGGTGGGAAAGCAAGTTGAAGCTACACTGAGATGCCACTTTCATCTATCAGATTGGCAAAAATCCAGAAGTTTGACATTACACTCTATGGCAAGGGGCAACAGGTACTCTCATACTTTACTAAGGTAAACTGAGAGGCAAAATTGGTGCAACTTCCATGATAGGTAATTTGGCAATAACTATCAAAGTTACAAATGTATAAGCCCTTTGAGCCAGCAATTCTATTTCTAGGAATTTATCCTATAGATTTACTCACATAGGAGAGAAATGGCCTCTATACAATGTTTATTGCTTGTGTATTTGTAAGATCAAAAATGATTAGACACCATCTAAGCAGACACCATCGAGGCTGTTCAAAGACATGGTGTTACATCCATACTGTGGAATACCAGGAAGTTGTAAAAAGGAAAGAGGAAGCACTTATGTGGAAAGATCACTAAGATATATCATTCATGATATATATGTATGGTATTCTACCAATTGTGTAAAGAAGAACAAAAACAACATTTTAATAACACATATATTAAAGTATAAATTTATCATCTATCTATCTAAATATCTAGAAGGGAAAGAACTATGTGATATGGTGGGAAGTGATTGCCTGGGAGATGGGGTAAAAAGGAATATTCACTGAATATCCCTTCATAGTTTAAAATTTTTTAATCAGGTGAATATTCCTTATACAGAAAATTAAATCCAAAAAATAAGTTTTTCTTATCAAACATTTTTTTCTAATTAAAGGAATAACATTCTGACAGAAGCTTTGACAGGATTTCCCTTTTGGTAAACTACACCAGTGTTTAATAATCTTCTAGGAAAAAAAGCATCATATTCTTGATTATACTTAAATCTTCCTTTCTGATATCTATTCTTAAGAAGCAACTACACAAATTTCTCTTTAAATTAGAGGTCACCTCATTTCCACCCATGTTCAGGGCTTTGTATAAAAAGTAGAGACATCTGTGAAGCAAAAAACCACGTGTATTATGTAGAACTCAAGTTTCAATATAAAGACTAGAAAAGCAAGACCCAGAACCCCAGTGGAATAAAAGAGATACCACTCAGCCATGGACATCAAGTTTTACCTTCTATTTGAAGTCAGTTGAAGATAATATTAGAAGAGTTTTATAAAGTCACAGAGTCATAGCAAAGGAAGACAGGTTAGAGTTCATCTAATTTGTAATCTTGCTTTTTGGTAAAATTGTCCCTGAAATCAAAGATGTTATTTATTAATATTATTCTTAGGGACATATTTCAACAACATGCAAAGAAGGAAATGTTTGTACTTTCCAAACTAAAATTCTTTTCTCGCTACTTGACATTGTACATTAAATTTTTTCTTGACTTTGCTCCACCTTAACTATACTGCAGGTCTTGTGCTCAGAAGGAGATGGGAGAGGAGGAATTGAAAGGATAGATACAGAGTTGAAAGAAATGGGTCAAAAGTTTCAGAGTTGAGAGGGCAGACAGCAGAAGCAAGAAGAACTACAATCCTGCAGCCTGTGAAACAAAAAACACATTCACAGAAAGATAGACAAGATGAAAAGGCAGAGGGCTATGTACCAGATGAAGGAACAAGATAAAACCCCAGAAAAACAACTAAAGGATAGATACAGAGTTGAGAGAAATGGGTCAAAAGTTTCAGAGTTGAGAGGGCAGACAGCAGAAACAAGAAGAACTACAGTCCTGCAGCCTGTGAAACAAAAACCACATTCACAGAAAGATAGACAAGATGAAAAGGCAGAGGGCTATGTACCAGATGAAGGAACTAGATAAAACCCCAGAAAAACAACTAAATGACGTGGAGATAGGCAACCTTCCAGAAAAAGAATTCAGAATAATGATAGTGAAGATGATCCAGGACCTCATAAAGAATGGAGGCAAAGATTGAGAAGATGCAAGAAATGTTTAACAAAGACCTAGAAGAATTAAAGAACAAACAAACAGAGATGAACAATACAAAAACTGAAATGAAAATTACACTAGAAGGAATCAATAGCAGAATAACTGAGGCAGAAGAATGGATAAGTGACCTGGAAGACAGAATGGTGGAATTCACAGCTGCGGAACAGAATAAAGACAAAAGAATGAAAGGAAATGAAGACAGCCTAAGAGACCTCTGGGAAAACATTAAACATAACAACATTCACATTATAGGGGTCCCAGAAGGAGAAGAGAGAGAGAAAGGACCAGAGAAAATATTTGAAGTGATTATAGTTGAAAACTTCCCTAACATGGGAAACGAAATAGCCACCCAAGTCCAGGAAGCACAGCGAGTCCCATACAGGATAAACCCAAGGAGAAACACGCCGAGACACATAGTAATCAAACTGGCAAAAATTAAAGACAAAGAAAAATTATTGAAAGCAGCAAGGGAAAAACAACAAATAACATACAAGGGAACTCCCATAAGGTTAACAGCTGATTTCTCAGCAGAAACTCTACAAGCCAGAAGGGAGTGGCATGATATACTTAAAGTGATGAAAGGGAAGAACCTACAACCAAGATTACTCTACCTGGTAAGGATCTCATTCAGATTCGATGGAGAAATCAAAAGCTTTACAGATAAGCAAAAGCTAAGAGAATTCAGCATCACCAAACCAGCTCTACAAGAAATGCTAAAGGAACTTCTCTAAGTGGGAAACACAAGAGAAGAAAAGGACCTACAAAAACAAACCCAAAACAATTAAGAATATGGTCATAGGAACATACATATCAATAATTACCTTAAAAGTGAATGGATTAAATGCTCCAACCAAAAGACACAGGCTTGCTGCATGGATACAAAAACAAGACCCATATATATGCTGTCTACAAGAGACCCACTTCAGACCTAGGGACACATTCAGACTGAAAGTGAGGGGATGGGAAAAGATATTCCATGCCAATGGAAATCAAAAGAAAGCTGGAGTAGCAATACTCAATGACACAATAGACCAGATAGGTTTAATTGATATTTATAGGACATTCCATCCAAACACAGCAGATTACACTTTCTTCTCAAGTGTGCACAGAACATTCTCCAGGATAGATCACATCTTGGGTCACAAATCAAGCCTCAGTAAATCTAAGAAAATTGAAATCATATCAAGCATCTTTTCTGACCACAACACTATGAGATTAGAAATGAATTACAAGGAAAAAAATGTAAAAAACACAAACACATGGAGGCTAAACAATACGTTACTAAATAACCAAGAGATCACTGAAGAAATCAAAGAGGAAATCAAAAAATACCTAGAGACAAATGACAATGAAAACACGACAATCCAAAACCTATGGGATGCAGCAAAAGCAGTTCTAAGAGGGAAGTTTATAGCTATACAAGCCTACCTCAAGAAACAAGAAAGATCTCAAGTAAACAATTTAACTTTAAACCTAAAGGAACTAGAGAAAGAAGAACAAACAAAACCCAAAGTTAGTAGAAGTAAAGAAATCATAAAGATCAGAGCAGAAATAAATGACATAGAAACAAAGAAAATAGCAAAGATCAATAAAACTAAAAGTTGGTTATTTAAGAAGATAAACAAAATTGATAAACCTTTAGCCAGACTCAACCAGAAAAGGAGGGAGAGGACTCAAATCAATAAAATTAGAAATGAAAAAGGAGAAGTTACAACAGACACCACAGAAATACAAAGCATCCTAAGAGACTACTACAAGCAACTCTATGCCAATAAAATGGACAACCTGGAAGAAATGGACAAATTCTTAGAAAGGTATAACCTTCCAAGACTGAACCAGGAAGAAATAGAAAATATGAACAGACCAATCACAAGTAATGAAATTGAAACTGTGATAAAAAATCTTCCAACAAACAAAAGTCCAGGACCAGATGGCTTCACAGGTGAATTCTATCAAATATTTAGAGAACAGCTAACACCCGTCCTTCTCAAACTCTTCCAAAAACTGCAGAGGAAGGAACACTCCCAAACTCATTCTACAAGGCCACCATCACGCTGATACCAAAACAGACAAAGATACTACAAAAAAGAAAATTACAGACCAATATCACTGATGAATATAGATGCAAAAATCCTCAACAAAATACTAGCAAACAGAATCCAACAACACATTAAAAGGATCATACACCATGATCAAGTGGGATTTATCCCAGGGATGCAAGGATTCTTCAATATACGGAAATCAATCAATGTGATATACCATATTAACAAATTGAAGAATAAAAACCATATGATCATCTCAATAGATGCAGAAAAAGCTTTTGACAAAATTCAACACCCATTTATGATAAAAACTCTCCAGAAAGTGGCACAGAGGGAACCTACCTCAACATAATAAAAACCATAAATGACAAATCCACAGCAAACATCATTCTCAATGGTGAAAAACTGAAAGCATTTCCTCTAAGATCAGGAACAAACAAGGATGTCCACTCTCACTGCTATTATTCAACAGAGTTTTGGAAGTCCTAGCCACGGCAGTCAGAGAAGAAAAAGAAATAAAAGGAATACAAATTGGAAAAGAAGAAGTAAAACTGTCACTGTTTGCAGATGACATAATACTATACATAGAGATTCCTAAAAATGCCACCAGAAAACTACTAGAGCTAATCAATGAATTTGGTAAATTTGTAGGATACAAAATTAATACACAGAAATCTCTTGCATTCCTATACACTAATGATGAAAAATATGAAAGAGAAATTATGGAAACACTCCCATTTACCATTGCAACAAAAAGAATAAAATACCTAGGAATAAATCTACCTAGGGAGAAAAAAGACCTGTATGCAGAAAACTATAAGACACTGATAAAAGAAATGAAAGGTCATACCAACAGATGGAGAGATATACCATGTTTCTGGATTGGAAGAATCAATATTGTGAAAATAACTATACTACCTAAAGCAATCTACAGATTCAATCCAATCCCTATCAAATTACCAATGGCATTTTTTACAGAACTAGAACAAAAAATCTTAAAATTTGTATGGAGACAAAAACGACCCCGAATAGCAAAGCAGTCTTGAGGGAAAAAAATGGAGCTGGAAGAATCAGACTCCCTGACTTCAGACTATACTACAAAGCTACAGTAATCAAGACAGTATGGTACTGGCACAAAAACAGAAACATAGATCAATGGAACAAGATAGAAAGCCCAGAGATAAACCCATGCACCTATGGCCAACTAATCTATGACAAAGGAGGCAAGGATATACAATGGAGAAAAGACAGTCTCTTCAATAAGTGGTGCTGGGAAAACTGGACAGCTACATGTAAAAAAATGAAATTAGAACACTCCCTAACACCATACACAAAAATGAACTGAAAATGGATTTGAGACCTAAATGTAAGACCAGACACTATAAAACTCTTAGAGGAAAACATAGGAAGAACACTCTTTGACATAAATCACAGCAAGATCTTTTTTGATCCACCTCCTAGAGTAATGGAAATAAGAACAAAAATAAACAAATGGGACCTCATCAAACTTAAAAGCTTTTGCACAGCAAAGGAAACTGTAAACAAGATGAAAAGACAAGCCTCAGAATGGGAGAAAATATTTGCAAACAAATGAACAGACAAAGGATTAATCTCCAAAATATATAAACAGCTCATGCAGCTCAATATTAAAGAAACAAACAACCCAATCCAAAAGTGGGCAGAAGACCTAAATAGACATTTCTCCAAAGAAGACATACAGATGGCCAAGAAGCACATGAAAAGCTGCTCAACATCACTAATTATTAGAGAAATGCAAATCAAAACTACAATGAGGGGCCTTCCCTGGTGGCACAGTGGTTGAGAGTCCACCTGCCAATGCAGGGGACACAGGTTCATGCCCCGGTCCAGGAAGATCCCACATGTTGCGGAGCGTCTGGGCCCGTAAGCCATGGCTGCTGAGCCTGCGTGTCCAGAGCCTGTGTTCCGCAACGGGAGAGGCCACAATAGTGAGAGGCCTGCGTACAGCAAAAAAACCAAAAGCAACAACAATAAAAGCTACAATGAGGTACCACCTCACACCAGTTAGAATGGGCATCATCAGAAAATCTACGAACAACAAATGCTGGAGAGGGTGTGGAGAAAAGGGAACCCTCTTGCACTGTTGGTGGGAATGTAAATTGATACAGCCACTATGGAGAACAGTATGGAGGTTCCTTAAAGAACTAAAAATAGAATTACCATATGACCCAGCAATCCCACTACTGGGCATATACCCAGAGAAAACCATAATTCAAAAAGACACATGCACTCCAATGTTCATTGCAGCACTATTTACAATAGCCAGGTCATGGAGGCAACCTAAATGTCCATTGACAGATGAATCGATAAAGAAGATGTGGTACATATATACAATGGAATATTACTCAGCCATAAAAAGGAACGAAATTGGGTCATTTGTTGAGATGTGGATGGATCTAGAGACTGTCATACAGAGTGAAGTAAGTCAGAAAGAGAAAAACAAATATCGTATATTAATGCATGTATGTGGAACCTAGAAAAATGGTACAGATGAACCGGTTTGCTGGGCAGAAATGAGACACAGATGTTGAGAACAAATGTATGGACACCAAGGGGGAAAGCCACTGGGGGGTGGGGATGGTGGTGTGATGAATTGGGCAATTGGGATTGACATGTATACACTGATGTGTATAAAATTGATGACTAATAAAAAAAAAAAGAGTGTCAGAGTTGCAGGCAGGAAATTTAGCAAGTCGTGGAAACTGCCAAAGTCCTGTCTAGGTGGAAGGCATGGTTCTCTTACTACATTGGAATATACTGTGTCTACTTTCACATTGCTCTTGACTAAATACAGACTAGAACAGCTCTCCTTCTTAACCAGCAGAGACCATGCAGAGGCTGCCTATGGCTCATGTCAAGGATGTGCTTCCTCCAATACCAGAACTAGAAGTTACTTCCACGGCACATCAGCAAGGTCAATATACACGGTGAGTGATGCTTCAGCTTTATTGACGATTTGACTATTCATTATAAATGTGAATAGATCCAAGGAGGTATAGTTTTCCCCAAACTGCATTTCTATCCGGGTGTAGGAGATAGAAAGTGATGAACTTGCAAAATCAGTTCATATGAATTAGATGGCATGAAATAAAATCACTGTTTCCTCCAAGGTCTAGGAAGGACCAGTAAACTAATCTCTTAGTTTGTTGAACAACATGTGCCCTGAGATTTCTGCTCATCTCTTGGTACTGTTTCCTGGGGTTGAGTCATAAGTCCAGTAGGCTAATCATTATTTCACTTGGAACATGAGAAAAGAGAGAATGTAAATTTGTAAAGCAGAACTACTCACTGACTTTCAACTACTGAAATAAAAACTTCTCGAAATTTAATACTTGATAACCTAGATTAATGCACATTGATTTCCATGTATTTGAATACAAAACTGTGATCAGAAGTGTCTTAGAAATCTTTTTCTTTCATTCAACAAATATTTATTAAATAGCTATTTTGTTAAAGGCACTACTGATAACCACTGCAGGGGGTATAAAAATTATAACAGGGACTAGAAGGGAAACTAGCATTCTTAGTATTCTTTTATTGTGCTTGGTGGTAATAGACTAGATCATTTACTGTTTATAATATTTGGGTCCTGGCAGGAAACTGATGGTATACTCATATTGAATAACTTGGGGAGAGTTTCATAAAGGGCCTATTAAGCCAGGATGTGGGAAAACCAAAAAAGGACAGTGTAGCATCCTAGGACTAGTAACTGGGGGCACTGCTACTGTCCCTAAGACTAAAGGGACAAGGAACTCAGAGAGACAAAGACAGAAGCACACACACACACACAGAAGGAATATGTGGGGAGGGCTGTCTGATAGGAGCTGTGGCTTTTGGGCATGGACACAACAGCCTGTGGTTGCCCTGAGGAGAGAGAATGAATATCCTACCTTGGCTGTTCTTTTTTCCCAATGTCCAGTACTCCCCATTGGCCAAACCCAACCAGAGCCAGAGGACACTGGCGCTGATTGAGACAGTTCATATAGATTGGCCTCCCAGAGCACCAAGGAAAGTGGACAAAAGGGGAGGGAAGATCTGGAGAGACAACCAAAGGGATCCAGCATAGGTGGCCCAATACATCAAACTGGAAACTAAGTGCCAAGGAACACTTTGTCTTCAGGACTAGAGAGAGGCAGGTCTTCGTGCTTGGGTCTTTAGTGCAATCAGGGTGTGCTGTTGGCTCAGAAATTCCTAGGGAGAATATAATGTCATCATATAATTGTTTTAATGAAATGTTACTGGCTACTATGCTTGATATTTCTCATTCTGGTCCTCATTCTTGGATGCTCAAGCTTGCACGTGAAGAGCTCTCCTCTGTCCTTTTACCAAATGCTTTTGGAGCACCTACTGTGTGCCAAGAATTCTGCTACTCATTGACAAAATAACATGCAGTCCATCAGTGGAGGAATCAGATTAGGGAATCCCTAATTCCAACTGAGTGTCAAGTACCATGATGGAGGCACCCACAAGGGACTTGGGGAGCGTTATGGGGAGACCCCTCATTCAGAGGACATGTTGCCTAGTATTTAATAGATGTCCAATAAATATTTAGTGGACATAAGTATTGAGTGAATGGATAAATCTCAACTTCTGTGTCTCTCTACTAGAAGCATGGACTCCTGTAACCAAAAGAAACTTGTGTGAACACTTTTACTTTTATTTTATATAAGTGGAAAATAAGCCAAAAAAATATAGTGGCAGAGGCTGGAGGAGACCCTAGGTTTCCTGGGACCTAGGCTGAGAAGTTTATTACCACTAACCACACTGTCTACTTGGGGATATAAAGGAGGGTCCATGGCATAACAAAGGATTGGAAAGAGCCCTTAATCAGTGACTTTAGGAAGTTTTTCGTGTTCTTATAAGACATAGTTTTAATAAACGGTTTAAATTTTTTTTCCACTAATTATTTTCAGGTCAACAACATTTTTGTGTGAATAATATTTGCCTTTTTTTAAATCTTCAGACTATCCTTATGAATTCCTCTGGGCGATTTGGACTGAACCCTTCTGAAGAGTATTCATAATTCTATTCTGGGAATGAGTTAACTGGTAATAGTTGGTCTGGCTGAGGATGCACAATAGGAACCAGTAGGAGTGCTGACTGGTTGATGGAAACTAACTCAACAGCATTCATTTGACCTAGGAGATCAAAGGCACAAGAGTTTTTTTCAGGAAGGCATTATGAGTCATGGAAAACAAGCTAATGAAACCCATGGAAAAAGCAAGAGAACACTTCCTCTCTTTGTTTATCCATCATTATACAGCTTACACTAGTCCCAAGATTTTGATTTTGAGGAACCAAAAACAGGGTTGAGGATGCAAATCCTCTCTCTCACTGGCCCACATTGCAGATCCTGATTTTATGTTTTCTTATATAGATGGATTGTTTCTATTTGGCAAATTGCTTAAGAGGACCTGGGTTGTTTGTTTATACATTTGTTTGCATGTGTAAAGCTTTCTTCCTTTTGGCACTGGGATGTTTAAAAAAAATTCAAAACACCAAAATAAAATGAATTTAAGTGAAATACTTGAATGTTTAAGTCTAATAACAATATGTTTCCTCTGTTTCCTTTGGCTTTCATCTTTTCATAGCTATCACTGATGTCAAGAATAATTATAGTTATTAATTACAGTAAAATCATATATAAAAAAGAGGATAGTTCTTAACATTGAAAAATACTTTCAAAAGAATCAATATTGTTAAAATGGCCTTACTACACAAAGCAATCTACAGATTTAATGTGATCCCTATCAAATACCCATGACAGTTTTCACAGAACTAGAAAAAATAATCCTAAAATTTATATGGAACAATAAAAGACCCCAAATTGCCAAAGCAATCTTGAGGGGAAAAAAAAAAAAAACCAAAGCAGGAGGCATAACCCTCTCATACTTCAGACAATACTACAAAGCTACAGTAATCAAAACAGTGTGGTATTGGCACAAAAACAGACATATGGATCAATGGGACAGAATAGAGAGCTCAGAAGTAAACCCACACACCTATGGTCAATAATCTTTGACAAAGGAGGTAAGAATACACAATGGGAAAAAGACAGTCTCTTCAGCAAGTGGTGCTGGGAAAGTTGGATAGCTGCATGTAAATCAATGAAGTTAGAATACACTCTCACACTATGCACAAAAATAAACACAAAATGGCTAAAAGACTTAAACATAAGACATGACACCATAAAATTCCTAGAAGACAACATAGGCAAAACATTCTCTGACATAAATTTTACCAATGTTTTCTTAGGTCAGTCTCCCAAGGCAATAGAAATAAAAACAAAAATAAACAAATGGGATCTAATGAAACTTACAAGCTTTTGTACAGCAAAAGAAACATAAACAAAATGAAAAAGCAACCTATGGAATGGGAGAAAATATTTGCAAATGATGAGATGAACAAGGCCTAATTTCCAAAATATACAAGCTCATACAACTCAACAACAGAAAAACAAACAACCCAATCGAAAAATGAGCAGAAGACCTAAATAGACATTTCTCCAAAGAAGACATACAGATGGCCAACAGGCACATGAAAAGATGCTCAACATTGCTAATTACAGTATGTCCCCTACATATGAACCTTCAAGTTGCAAACTTTCAGAGATGCGAACATGTGTTCGCATGTCCAATCATGTAAATTCATGTGTCTGGCATACCTTGTCACGTGTGTGCATCCTCTACAAGTGGTTGTGCTTTTGTATACAGTACTGTATAGAGTACAGTATCATTATTTCAAGCCCAGGATGTCCAGAAGCAAGCGTAAAAGCAGTGGTATATAGCCGATTGTGTTAGTTGGGTACTTAGGCTAACTTTGTTGGACTTACGAACAAATTGGACTTATGAATACACTCTTGGAAGGGACCTTGTTCGTATGTAGGGAACTTACTGTATTAGAGAAATGCAAATCAAAAGTACAATGAGGTATCACCTCACACTGATCAGAATGGCCATCACTAAAAATTCTACAAATAATAAATGCTGGGGAGGGTGTAGAGGAAAGGGAACCCTCCTACACTGTTGGTGGGAAAGTAAGTTGGTGCAGCCACTATGGAAAACATTATGGAGGGTCCTCAAAAAACTAAAAATAGAACTACCATATGACCCAGCGATCCCACTCCTGGGCATATATCCGGGCAAAACTATAATTCAAAAAGATACATGCACGCCTGTGATAACCTAGAAGGGTGGGACAGGGGAGTGGGAGGGAGGCTCAAGGGGAAGGGCATATATGTATACATATAGCTAATTCACTTTGTTGTACAGCAGAAACCAACACAACATTGTAAAGCAACTATACTCTAATTAAAAAAAGAAAAAAAAAAGATACATGTACCACTATGTTCATAGCTGCACTATTCACAATAGCCAAGACATGGAAACAACCTAAATGTCTATCAGCAGACGAATGGATAAAGAAGATGTGCTGTATATATACAATGGAATATTACTCAGCCTTAAGAAAGAATGAAATAATGCCATTTACAGCAACATGGATAGACTTAGAGATTATCATATTAAGCAAAGTAAGTCAGACAGAGAAACAAATACCATATGATATCACTTCTATGTGGAATCCAAAATATGACACAAATGAATCTATCTACAAAATAGAAACAGACTCACAGACATAGAGAAAAGACTTGTGGTTGCCAAGGGGGAGTGGGTGGGGGAGGGATGGAGTGGGAACCTGGGGTTAGCAGATGTAAGCTATTATATGTAGAATGGATAAACAACAAGGTCCTACTGGATAGCACAGGGAACTATATTCAACATCCTGAGATAACCCATAATGGAAAAGAATATCAAAAAGAATGTATATGTATAACTGAATCACTTTGCGGTACAGCAGAAATTAACACAACATTGTAAACCAACTATACTTCAATTTTAAAAAGGAAAAGAAAACACCTTCTGAGAGTTAAGGTGGAACTTAATCTCCTGATGTCATTATATGGTTAAAAGTGCTTATCTGAGTAGATTTTCAGAGTTTAACTGCAGGGTCAGATTTAACATTAAGCAACATAACAGGAATGAATGTTTCAGCACACAAGTTTTTTTGGTACTCCAGTTTTTTTTGTTGTTGTTAGATCACAAACTGAGATTCTAATTGTAAAATTTAGGGATTGAGGATTTGGCAAATGGAATTCTACTAGTCATACTTTTTCTTATTTGTATATCCCTGATTAATAGGTGAGTCAGGCTCAGGTCTGGGATACTTCAGCAGGAATTGAGGGATGTCACACTCTTTGAAGTATGGACCTTATATACAGTTTCTGAGAAGTCAAATTATTGTTTCCTTGCATATCACCTATTATGATCTGACAAATGACTTGGAAATCAATGGCAACTTGGCTTACAAAAGGCATGAATTAAGCTTCAAGTTCTGTTACATTGTGGCAGCTTTTAGAAGCTAATTTCACTTATTTATTAAAATACTAGACTTTAACAGAAACTGTGAAGCACTGAAAGAGGTAGTGTTATGGGCTGTCTGCCCACAGCAAGCTTACAATGTGGTGGAGGAGACAGGATATGAATGCCGCTAGTTATAATACTAGATGCAATGGTAAGGTAAGTGTCATTAGCAGGCTCCATGCTTCACGCTGAGAGCTCACAGGCCAAAAGAACCATTGCCAGTGGGGGTAATCTGGTGGGCTTCTTGGGAAGGCCACTTTTGAGCAGGGTCTGGAAGATGGCTTTTCCTGTTCTCTCAGTAGAAGTCAAATCTCCCAAGTATACATGTTCTCAGCCCTCGTAGCCCTTTTCATATTGGTCATTTACAATTATTTTTGTGGTTGTTAATTAATGTCTGTCTCCTTCTCTAGACTGGTTCTGCTCACCATACTATCCCTGGCAGTTGGTAGAATGCTCAGCTCACAGTAGGCGCTTAATAAATATTTGTTGGATGGAGAACTATTTATTGAGCCTCCCTGTGCATCAGGCACATTCCGTGTATAATCATTTCCTCTCACAACTGCTCTTAGGTGTCATTACCCCTGAGGAAGCTGAGGCCAAGGGAAGCTCACCAGTTTGCCTGCCATCTCTGGACTAGTATTTGGCTCCAGGCAAGGTCTGTAAAGCCGGTGCTACTCCCAGGACTCGCACTGTGGGGTGGAGATGGGGCAAAGGGTGCGGGATCCTTGGAGGGGGTGCCTGAGAAAAGGGCTCCCTCCGAGAATACCAGCGGCCTCTCTTCTGGGAGTGCAAAGAGGCTGGGTGAACCTGCCTTCGGAGGAGGCCTCTGATGGAACTGCCTCGGCATTGCTGGTCCTGCATGTCTCCCTCAGCCCCGCAGTTCTGCTCGCCTCCCTGCCCGCCTGGCTCCAATAAAAACGACCCTGTGTTCCCGGGTGCCTGGTGTGATGCCTGGCTTCCAGTCTACACAGCTGAGCCTGACTTTTAGCCCATCCCAGTTTTCAACTGGTTCCACATCTGACATTGACCCACCTCACACCCCTTCCCTATGACTTATATCTTTGTCGTCGTGTGTCTGTGGCTCTCACCGCAGGCTCCCCTTCCCAGCTGTGAGCCACACTCACCTCCTTGACCTCTGTGTCCTTCTCAGCAGCCGGGACCCCAGCACTCCATGCAGAGGGGTTCAGGTGTGGACTGGAGGGGGAGGGAACCCGGCACCAGGCAGGGAGGCTGCCAGCGTTGCTCAGTCACTGAGCAGACACGGTGGAATTAGAGTGGTAGAAAGAGGGAGAGAGAGAGAGAGAGAGGATGTGAGGGGAGAATTGGTGGCACTTGGCAATGATTTGATGCAGGTGTGGGAGTGAGGGTGGGGCAGGAGAAGGCGGAGAGAAGAGGCACGGAGGGCACCCCTCCGGATCTCTATGTGGGAAAAACAGCATCACCCGAATTTATAGCTGCTAGCCTGGGTTTCTAGAAGAATTTTCATTTCCCAAAGGATTCCCTTCAAACTTTACTTTCATCCTGGTTGTAACTTCTTCCCCCTGCCCCCTGCATCCTTAGTCATCCTGGATGGAGTAGTCATTTTTCAGACAACCTTGCTCCTTCTGCCTCCTTTCTGACTGTGACATCTGCCCTTTCCTTCCATCTGTAGAAATCCTCTCCACCCATCAAAGGCAGAAAGGCTACCTTGTCCATGGAGCAGCCCCTGCTGACTGCAGCTGGAATAATGTCTCTTTTCTGTGCTTTCCCAGCATTTAGTCCTCTTGCAAAGTACTTCTCCATCCTGCCTCACACCACAACCATTGTACTCATGTCTGTTTCCCCACCAGATGGTGAGGAGACTTGGAACCACATCTTCTCCAGCTTCTGAATCCCCAGGGACAGGTACTCACTTCTCCCTACCCGCTCCTCCCTTGCAATGCTCATCAATGGAGCTTGACAGATGTTGGCTGTAAATTCAGCACAGCGGTTACCTCTAAGGCGATGGGGAAGGGGATGGGGCTGGGCAGCTACATGCCAGGGACTTCTAACACAACTGTCATGTTCTGTTATAAACTTGGTGGTGGGTATATGGGAGTCTTTGTGTCATGATTCTATGTAGCTTACATATATTTTAAAATATACTTTTGTACCTACACGAAATTTAATAAAACCAAATTTTACAAAGGATAAATAGCGTATAAATTGCATCTTCCTTTCTCCCTCTGTCAGAAGATAGCTCTGTCTGTCTCTCTCCCAACTATATTTCTTTCCCTTCATGTAAAACATGGTAGACTAAAGACTTGGAATCAATTTTCTGACAGTTGATTCTCATGATCTGATTTTGCTTACTTCCTTCTCTATTTTTTATTTTACTTCTCTTCTCTGTCTGTATCTTTCTTAACCATCTCCAACTATTGGTGCTATTCTGATGGGTGGCAATCTTAGGATAATGAGTGGAAGGAAGTTCTTACATTTTTAAAATCCAAATAAGGTATGTTATTGATTAACTGAGAGATATGACAACAAAAGATGCATTTAAAAATCCTCTGTGAACTGGGAATCATGTACTTTAGTAAAGATAGGGTAGTCTAGAAGCTTCTATAATTTGAAAGACAAGATGAAGCGTGCATGCAAGTGCATGGAGCAAAACAGGACATTGTGGCAAAAAATAATACTCACAAAATTCTTTGGATGAGTTATTTTCTCACCTGAGAGTTAAGGCTGTTTCCAGAGAGAAATATGGAGATAAATTTATTGCTTATTGAAAGAATATCATTTTGAGGGTTATAATTGAGGTACTTTCATCTGCAAATAATAGCAGGCCCAAATCAAAATGACAGAAATTATACGATAAATTAAATTACTGTCTTACCTAATAGAAATTCTGAATAGGGTGCTTCCCAAGTTGGTGAATTCAAGAACTCACATCATCGAGCACGCAGGTTCTTTCCTCCTTTTCCTCTCTGCCACCTTCAACTTGTTGGCTTTTGCCTTCAGGCTTCCCCTCTTATGGTTTCAAGAAGAGATTGTATTAAATGGTGGTGCCACAGCATCAGCCATCAGCACATTCTTACACCACAGTATCCTTTTTAAGAGTAAAGAAACTATATAAGAAGACCCCTCCTGGAAAGATTTCTCCTCATGTCAGAGCATCTAGAATTGGATCACAGACCCACCCTTAAACCCACCAATGACAGGACAGGGGGTTGGGAACATTATGACTAGTTTAGAAGAACTCAGATTTGCTTTAGGGGAGAGGAATTGACCATCAGAATGAAAACAGGGCTCTGTAAACATGGAAGAAGAGGAAATGACTATTGGGTGGCTCTGGGAATGTTCCTTCTCAATTCCAAGATGTGCAGAGAGAAACTGATTGAAGACAAAACACAGGCTTGTTTATGTTCCCCCCAGAACAATCTCTTGGGGGCATGCTAAGGCTGTTTGCCAAGCATGTGTCATTGACCAACATTTCACGATGGGTGTCAACAGCGTTGTCGTGGGGCCATTATCTCCCTCCAAAGACATGTCTATTTTCAGAAGGACTGTGAAAATAACCCAACAATTTCCACATAGAAAAGTGATATCAGTGTGTGATATTACAAAGGCAGGCACAACATTTGTAGTGAAGAGCTGCATGGTCGTCATTACCTTTCTTTCGTGGCCTTATGTGACTTTCCTCTTAGGAATTCTCTCTCGTCCACTGAATGATGTCTTGTCAAGACTGTAAATCATGGTTTCTTTCCCATTGGGCAAGGGGTGACATATGACCCGAGCTAGACCAATTTGACCCACTTCCTTAGGACTTTGATTTATAGCGACATGAAGGTGGAAAAAAAGATCTGAGCTTCTTCATTCCAGCTGCTGAGTCATTCCTGCTTTTAGACACCCCAATATCTCCCTACCCCCACCAAACTGCCTTGGTCCTGAGCCTGATTCTCCAGTCTTACCTTTGATTCTGTGAGCTACGAGTAACATCCTTGCAAAAAGATTCTTTCCTGCTTCAGTTTCAGAGTTGGTTTCTGTTGCCTGCTATATACATCTAACATCTACTTTATTTCATAAAATCACAGGATGTCTGAGCTGTAAGAAATCTTATAGATCATTTGGTCAATGCCCTCATTTTACAGCTGAGGAAGTTGAAGCTCCCAGGGGTTAAGTGTTTCACCCAAGGTTACATTACAGCTTGTCAGTGACAGAATTGGGAATAAGACAGGGTCTCCTTTGCCCAGGGTAGTGCAGTCAGTTTTTAATTTTAATTCCTTTTTAGTATAAACCACAGCCTGACTTTCTCTTCTCTCTCTCATGATTAACACAGAATAGTGACTTTAAAATCTTCATTTCCCCCTGTAAACTGACAATTTGCTTTGTGTAGTTAAAAAAACTTGTTTCAGAGATAGTCCTTTCAGGTATATGGCATCTGGTAAAGACAGACATCAGTTTATATCCTTACATGGAGCCTTAATTCCTTCCAGCTATCTATAAATGTTTATTTTTCTCTTGAAATTCATGTTTGGAAAGGAAGTGGTTTGCTCTAGGGAAACATATGGGCTAGGGCTCTGAAAGTGATTATCTACCATTTTTAACTCTAGCTTCTAGCTGTGGCTAGAGTCAAGAGCCTTCCTCAATTCACACTAAAAGATATATATCTGCTCTATTTTTTCAGGTGCTTTAGGGCAGTCGTACCTCATATAACTGCTGCCAAATAGCCCAGTGTTAGGGTAGGAGTTGAGGAGGGGTTTAATGTAGTACTAATTATGTGCCTGTCTCTATTTTAAGCACCATACCAGAAGGTAAGTACCTCTATCAGGATCCCAACTTATAGGTGAAGAAATTAAGGCAAAGAGAGGTCAAGCAGTTGCTCAAGGACACACAGGTTTAAGTGGCAGAGTTGAGGTTTGAACCCAGGTGGTCTGGGTTCAAAGTCCATGCCCTTAACCCTCTTCCCTGTTACATCTTAATTATGAAATCTCTCTATGGAGGTAAAAGTAGATCCATTTTCTTAGGAAGAGATTGTCCAATACCTTTTCATAAACACTTCTAGCAGGGGGTTCTATAGCATGAATCTCTCGTGTCCCAACACTGCTTGGACAGTATACTTAATAAGCACTGCTCAACGGCAAGTACTCCTCCTCAATAAATGCTTTTCTTGTCTCTACCCATGCAACAAAGCACATCTAAAGAACTTAATTATTTGGTAGTTGTGAGAAAAACTGCACAGAAGGAAGCTTTTTGCTCTGGATGCTCATAAAATAGGATCAAAGGTAAATCATTTAATAGATTTTTAAAAGAATTAAATTCTTTGAACTCATCTCAAGATCCCCTTTGGTGAATGATATTAATTATAGTGCAAAAACAGCCAAATATTGATTAGAAAAAGCTGTGAACTAAGTACC
The DNA here is from genome assembly GCF_963924675.1 of Phocoena phocoena. Taxonomy (NCBI): domain Eukaryota; kingdom Metazoa; phylum Chordata; class Mammalia; order Artiodactyla; family Phocoenidae; genus Phocoena; species Phocoena phocoena. Next base: position 75,603,235 of record NC_089223.1, read on the forward strand.
TGGAAATTCCCTTTCTGCTTATGGGTTCAAAACATTTTTCTACTTGAAATTTGTTACAGAGAAACAGGAAATCATCTCTATTCCCCATCCTATTTTGGCAAACGGACAATATTTTTAGGCAATTTACCAAAACAAAGTTCCACTACATCAAAACAAATCAAGAGTGCTTAATGGGGGGCACCTTCAAGATGGCAGAAGAGTAAGATGTGGAGATCACCTTCCTCTCCACAAATACATCAGAAATACGTCCACATGTGGAACAGCTCCTACAGAACACCTACTGAACGCTGGCAGAAGACCTCAGACCTCCCAAAGGGCAAGAAACTCCCCACGTACCTGGGTGGGGCAAAAGAGAAAAGAATAAACAGAGACAAAAGAATACGGACAGGACATGCACCTCTGGGAAGGAGCTGTGAAGGAGAAAACGTTTCCACACACTAAGAAGCCCCTTCGCGGGCGGAGACTGCGGGTGGCAGAGGGAAGCTTCGGAGCCTCGGAGGAGAGCACAGCAACAGGGGTGCGGAGGGCAAAGCGGAGAGATTCCCGCACAGAGGATCAGTGCCGACCAACACTCACCAGCCCGAGAGGCTTGTCTGCTCACCCGCTGGGACGGGCGGGGCTGGGAGCTGACACTCGGGCTTCAGTCGCATCCCAGGGAGAGGACTGGCGGCGTGAACACAGCCCGAAGGGGGTTAGTGCGCCACGGCTAGCCGGGAGGGAGTCCGGGGGAAAGTCTGGACCTGCTGAAGAGGCAAGAGACCATTGTTTCGGGGTGTGAGAGGAGAGGGGATTCACAGCACCGCCTAAACGAGCTCCACAGACGGGCGCGAGCCGCGGCTAACAGCGCGGACCCCAGAGACGGGCATGAGACACTATGGCTGCTGCTGCCGCCACCATGAAGCCTGTGTGCGAGCACAGGGCACTATCCATACCTCCTCTTCCGGGAGCCTGTGCAGCCCGCCACTGCCAGGGTCCCGTGATCCAGAGACAACTTCCCGGGAGAACGCACGGCGCGCCTCAGGCTGGTGCAATATCACGCCGGCCTCTGCCGCTGCATGCTCGCCCTGCACTCTGTGCCCCTCCCACCCCCGGCCTGAATGAGCCAGAGCTCCTGAATCGGCTGCTCCTTTAACACCATCCCTTCTGAGCGAAGAACAGACGCCCTCAGGCGACCTACACTCAGAGGCAGGTTCAAATCCAAAGCTGAACCCAGGGAGCTGTGCGAACAAAGAAGAGAAAGGGAAATCTCTCCCAGCAGCCTCAGGCGCAGCGGATTAAATCTCCTCAATCAACATGATGTACCCTGCATCTGTGGAATACATGAATAGACAACGAATCATCCCAAATTGAGGGGGTGGACTTTGGGAGCAATGATATATATATATATATTTTTTTAACCTTTTTCTCTTTTTGTGAGTGTGTATGTGTATGCTTCTGTGTGTGGTTTTGTCTGTATAGCTTTGCTTTCACCATTTGTCCTAGGGTTGTCTCTTTTTTTTTAACTTTCTAAAATTTTTTTCTTTTTTTTCTTTTTTTTTTTTTTTTTGCGGTACGCAAGCATGTGGGATCTTCTTGGACCGGGGCACGAACCCGTGTCCCCTGCATCGGCAGGCGGACTCTCAATCACTGCGCCACCAGGGAAGCCCTAAAATTTTTTTCTTAATAATTATTTTTTATTTTATCCTCTTTCTTTCTTTCTTTCTTCCTTCCTTCCTTCCTTCCTTTCTTTTCTTTCTTTCTTTCTTTTTTCTCCCTTTTATTCTGAGCCGTGTGGATGAAAGGCTCTTGGTGTTCCAGCCAGGAGTCAGTGCTGTGCCTCTGAGGTGGGAGAGCCAACTTCAGAACACTGATCCACAAGACACCTCCCAGCTCCATGTAATATCAAACGGTCAAAATCTCCCAGAGATCTCCATCTCAACGCCAAGACCCAGCTTCACTCAACGACCAGCAAGCTACAGTGCTGGACACCCTATGCCAAACAACTAGCAAGACAGGAACACAGCCCCATCCATTAGCAGAGAGGCTGCCTAAAATCATAATAAGGCCACAGACACCCCAAAACACACCACCAGATGTGGACCTGCCCACCAGAGAGACAAGATCCAGCCTCATCCACCAGAACACAGGCACTAGTCCTCTCCACCAGGAAGCTTACACAAACCACTGCTCCAACCTTAGCCACTGGGAACAGACACCAAAAACAACGGGAACTACGAATTTGCAGCCTGGGAAAAGGAGACCCCAAACACAGTAAGTTAAGCAAAATTAGAAGACAGAGAAACACACAGCAGATGAAGGAGTGAGGTAAAAATCCACCAGACTAAACAAATGAAGAGGAAATAGGTAGTCTACCTGAAAAAGAATTCAGAGTAATCATAGTAAAGATGATCCAAAATCTTGAAAATAGAATGGAGAAAATACAAGAAACATTTAACAAGGACCTAGAAGAGCTAAAGAGCAAACAAACAATGATGAACAACACAATACATGAAATTAAAAATTTTCTAGAAGGAATCAATAGCAGAATAACTGAGGCAGAAGAACCGACAAGTGACCTGGAAGATAAAATAGTGGAAATAACTACTGCAGAGCAGAATAAAGAAAAAAGAATGTAAAGAATTGAGGACAGTCTCAGAGACCTCTGGGACAAGATTCAATGCACCAACATTCGAATTATAGGGGTCCCAGAAGAGGAAAAGAAAAAGAAAGGGACTGAGAAAATATTTTAAGAGATTATGGTTGAAAAATTCCCAAATATGGGAGAGGAAATAGTTAATCAAGTCCAGGAACACAGAGAGTCCCATACAGGATAAATCCAAGGAGAAACATGCCAAGACACATATTAATCAAACTATCAAAAATTAAATACAAAGAAAAAATATTAAAAGCAGCACGGGAAAAACAACAAATAACATACAAGGGAATCCCCATAAGGTTAACAGCTGATCTTTCAGCAGAAAATCTGCAAGCCAGAAGGGAGTGGCAGGACATATTTAAAGTGACAAAAGGGAAAAACCTACAGCCAAGATTACCCAGCAAAGATCTCATTCAGATTCAATGGAGAAATTAAAACTTTACAGACAAGCAAAAGCTAAGAGAATTCAGCGCCACCAAACCAGCTTTACAACAAATGCTAAAGGAACTTCTCTAGGCAGGAAACACAAGAGAAGGAAAAGACCTACAATAACAAACCCAAAACAATTAAGAAAATGGTAATAGGAATATACATATCAAGAATTACCTTAAACGTAAATGGATTAAATGCTCCAGCCAAAAGACATAGACTTGCTGAATGGATACAAAAACAAGACCCGTATATATGCTGTCTACAAGAGACCCACTTCAGACTTAGGGACACATACAGACTGAAAGTGAGGGAATGGAAAAAGATATTCCATACAAATGGAAATCAAAAAAAGCTAGAGTAGTAATTCTCATATAGGACAAAAAAGACTTTAAAATAAAGAGTATTACAAGAGACAAAGAAGGACACTACATAATGATCAAGGGATCAATCCAAGAAGAAGATATAACAATTGTAAGTATTTATGAAACCAACATAGGAGCATCTCAATACACAAGGCAAATGCTAACAGCCATAAAAGGGGAAATCGACAGTAACACAATCATAGTAGGGGACTTTAACACCCCACTTTCACTGATGGACAGATCATTCAAAATGAAAATAAACAAGGAAACACAAGTTTTAAATTAAACATTAAACAAGATGGACTTAATTGATATTTACAGGACATTCCATCCAAAAACAACTGAACACAATTTCTTCTCAAGTGCTGATGGAACACTCTCCAGGATAGATCATATCTTGGGTCACAAATCAAGTGTTGGTAAATTTAAGAAAACTGAAATCATATCAAGTATCTTTTCCGACCACAATGCTATGGGACTAGATATCAATTACAGGAAAAAATCTGTAAAAAATACAAACACATGGAGGCTAAAAAAGACGCTATTTAATAACCAAGACATCACTGAGGAAATCAAAAAATACCTAGAAACAAGTGACAATGAAAACACGATGACCCAAAACCTATGGGATGCAGCAAAAGCAGTTCTAAGAAGGAAGTTTGTAGCAATACAATCCTACCTCAATAAACAAGAAACATCTCAAATAAACAACCTAACATTACACCTAAAGCAATTAGAGAAAGAAGAACAAAAATAACCCCAAAGTTAGCAGAAGGAAAAAAATTATAAAGATCAGATCAGAAATAAATGAAAAAGAAATGAAGGAAACAGTAGCAAAGATCAATAAAACTAAAAGCTGGTTCTTTGAGAAGATAAAATTGATAAACCATTAGGCAGACTCATCAAGAAAAAAGGGAGAAGACTCAAATCAATAGAATTAGAAATGAGAAAGGAGAAGTAACAACTGACACTGCAGAAATACAAAGGATCATGACAGATTACCACAAGCAACTATATGCCAATAAAATGGACAACCTGGAAGAAATGGACAAATTCTTAGAAAAGCACAACCTTTTGAGACTGAACCAGGAAGAAATAGAAAATATAAACAGACCTATCACAAGCACTGAAATTGAGACTGTGATTAAAAATTTTCCAACAAACAAAAGCCTAGGACCAGATGGCTTCACAGGCGAATTCTATCAAACATTTAGAGAAGAGCTAACATCTATCCTTCTCAAACCTTCCAAAACATAGCAGAGGGACGAATACTCTGAAACTCATTCTACAAGGCCACCATCACCCTGATACCAAAACCAGACAAAGACGTCACAAAGAAAGAAAACTACACGCCAATATCACTGATGAAAATAGATGCAAAAATCCTCCACAAATACTAGCAAACAGAATCCAACAGCACATTAAAAGGATCATACACCATGATCAAGTGGGGTTTATCCCAGGAATGCAAGGATTCTTCAGTATACGCAAATCAATCAATGTGATACACCAGATTAACAAATTGAAGGAGAAAAATCATATGATCATCTCAATAGATGCAGAAAAAGCTTTTGACAAAATTCAACACCCATATATAACAACCTCCAGAAAGCAGGTATAGAGGGAACTTACCTCAACATAATAAAGGCCATATATGACAAATCCACAACCAACATCATTCTCAATGGTGAAAAACTGAAACCATTTCCACTAAGATCAGGAACAAGACAAGGTTGCCCACTGTCACCGCTATTATTCAACATAGTTCTGGAAGTTTTAGCCACAGCAATCAGAAAACAAAAATAAAAGGAATCCAAATCGGAAAAGAAGAAATAAAGGTGTCACTGTTTGCAGATGACACGATACTATACATAGAGAATCCTAAAGACGCTACCAGAAAACTACTAGAGCTAATCAATGAGTTTGGTAAAGTAGCAGGATACCAAATTAATGCACAGAAATCTCTTTCATTCCTATGCACTAATGATGAAAAATATGAAAGAGAAATTAAGGAAACACTCCCATTTACCATTGCAACAAAAATAATAAAATACCTAGGAATAAACCAACCTAAGGAGATAAAAGACCTGTATGCAGAAAACTATAAGACACTGATGAAAGAAATTAAAAATGATACAAACAGATGGAGAGATATACCATGTTCTTGGAGTGGAAATCAACATTGTGAAAATGACTCCACTACCCAAAGCAAACTACAGATTCAGTGCAATCCCTATCAAACTACCACTGGCATTTTCCACAGAACTAGAACAAAAAATTTCACAATTTGTATGGAAACACAAAAGACCCCGAATAGCCAAAGCAATCTTGAGAAAGAAAAACGGAGCTGGAGGAATCAGGCTCCTGGACTTCAGACAATACTACAAAGCTACAGTAATCAAGACATATGGTACTGGCACGAAAACAGAAATATAGATCAATGGAACAGGATAGAAAGCCCAGAGATAAACCCACGCACATATCGTCACCTTATTTTTGATAAAGGAAGCCAGAATATACAATGGAGAAAAGACAGCCTCTTCAATAAGTAGTGCTGGGAAAACTGGACAGCTACATGTAAAAGAATGAAATTAGAACATTCCCTAACACCATACACAAAAATAAACTCAAAATGGATTTGAGACCTAAATATAAGGCCAGACACTATAAAACTCTTAGAGGAAAACATAGGCAGAACACTCTATGATATAAATCACAGCAAGATCCTTTTTGACCCACCTCCTAGAGAAATGGAAATAAAAACAAAAATAAACAAATGGGACCTCATCAAATTTAAAAGCTTTTGCACAGCAAAGGAAACCATAAACAAGACGAAAAGACAACCCTCAGAATGGGAGAAAATATTTGCAAATAAGCAACTGACAAAGGATTAATCTCCACAATTTACAAGCAGCTTATGCAGCTCAATATCAAAAAAACAAACAACCCAATCTAAAAATGGGCAGAAGACCTAAATAGACATTTCTCCAAAGAAGATATACAGAATGCCAACAAACACATGAAAGAATGCTCAACATCATTAATCATTAGAGAAATGCAAATCAAAACTACAATGAGATATCATCTCACACCAGTCAGAATGGCCATCATCAAAAAATCTAGAAACAATAAATGCTGGAGAGGGTGTGGAGAAAAGGGGACACTCTTGCACTGCTGGTGGGAATGTGAATTGGTTCAGCCACTATGGAGAACAGTATGGAGGTTCCTTAAAAAGCTACAAATAGAATTACCATATGACCCAGCAATCCCACTACTGGGCATATACCCTGAGAAAACCAAAATTCAAAAAGAGTCATGTACCAAAATGTTCATTGCAGCTCTATTTACAATAGCCCAGAGATGGAAACAACCTAAGCGCCCATCATCGGATGAATGGATAAAGAAGATGTGGCACATATACACAATGGAATATTACTCAGCCTTAAAAAGAAATGAAATTGAGCTATTTGTAATGAGATGGATAGACCTAGAGTCTGTCATACAGAGTGAAGTAAGTCAGAAAGAAAAAGACAAATACCGTATGCTAACACATATATATGGAATTTAAGGGAAAAAAAATGTCATGAAGAACCTAGGGGTAAAACAGGAATAAAGACGCAGACTTACTGGAGAACGGACTTGAGGATATGGGGAGGGGGAAGGGTGAGTTTTGACAGGGCGAGAGAGAGTCATGGACATATACACACTAACAAACGTAGTAAGGTAGATAGCTGGGGGGAAGCAGCCGCAAGGCACAGGGATATTAGCTCGGTGCTTTGTGACGGCCTGGAGGGGTGGGATGGGGAGAGTGGGAGGGAGGGAGACGCAAGAGGGAAGACATATGGGAGCATATGTATATGTATAGCTGATTCACTTTGTTGTAAAGCAGAAACTAACACACCATTGTAAAGCAATTATACCCCAATAAAGATGTTTAAAAATAAATAAATAAATAAAAATGGGCAGAAGACCTAAATAGACATTTCCCCAAAAAACACACAAAAGAATGCTCAACATCACTAATCATTAGAGAAATGAAAATCAAAACTACAATGAGGTATCACCTCACACCAGTCAGAATGGACATCAAAAAACTATAAACAATAAATGCTGGAGAGGGTGTGGAGGAAAGGGAACCCTCTTGAACTCTTGGTGGGAACGTAAGTTGATACAGCCACTATGGACAACGGTATGGAGGTTCCTTAAAAAACTAAAAGTCGAACTACCATAGACCCAGCAATCTGACTACTGGGCACATACCCAGAGAAAACCATAATTCAAAAAGAGTCATGTACCACAATGTTCATTGCAGCTTATTTACAATAGCCAGGACATGGAAGCAACCTAACTGTCCATCGACAGATGAGTGGATAAAGAAGATGTGGCACATAGATACAATGGAATATTACTCAGCCATAAAAAGAAACAAAATTGAGTTATTTGTAGTGAGGTGGATGGACCTAGAGTGTGTCCTACAGAGTGAAGTAAGTCAGAAAGAGAAAAACAAATACCGTATGCTAACACATATATATGGAATCTAAAAAAAAAAAAACAAAAAGCTTATGACGAACCTAGGGGCAGGACAGGAATAAAGATGCAGACATAGAGAATGGACTTTAGGACACGGGCAGGGGGAAGGGTTAGCTGGGATGAAGTGAGAGTGGCATGGACTTATATCTACTATGAAATGTAAAATAGATAGCTACTGGGAAGCACCCACATAGCACAGGGAGAACAGCTCGGTGCTTTGTGACCACCTAGAGGAGTGGGATAGGGAGGGTGGGTGGGAGGGAGACGTAAGAGGGAGGAGATATGTGTATATGTGTATATGTATAGCTGACTCACTTTGTTATAAAGCAGAAACTAACAAAACATTGTAAGGCAATTATACTCCAATAAAGATGTTAAAAAAAAAAAGGAGTGCTTAATGATTACATCATAGTGAGATTTCTTTTTCTTACATTATTCTTTATTCAGAGTGAAAAATTCAATAGAAAAAAAGGTACTTTAAAAATTGTCTATTTTATTCCAGCTATCTAAATAACAGACTAATACTAGACAAAATGTTTATTATTCAGTAGTAGTTGTTGCTTTTTTATCAGAATAATTAGATCAATGTGAGCAAAAATGATCTCTTTCAATGGCATGTTTTACTGACAGAAATGTCATCAGAGACAGAATTCACACAGGCTGTATTCCTGAGAAACTGCTGGTTTGCATGGGATGGGTAGGGGTGGAGGAGCAGTAGGGAGGAGAGAGGAAGAGGACGTAGGAGGCTTCCTGCCTCCCTTGGGAACTGGTTGTATGAGCCCTGGGCGTGTAGGCCTCCCCTCCCTGGGAACCCAGGTTGGCCTACCTGTGCCCCCAGCAAGCTAGTGTCTGAGCGCCAGTAACGAATACTGGTATCTGATATAGAAATTACCCAATAAGTGTTTGTGGACTTAATGAATGGAGTGCTATGGGAGCCCAGACAAGAGGAACCTAAATCAAGGAGGAAGAAGTGAAGGAAAACTTCCTGGAGGAGGGGACACAATCTGAGATTGAAAGGAGAAGTTGGCCAGGGTGTAAGGAACACATATGAAGGCACTTGGGCAGTTGTGTACAGAAAAGGGGGGCCTAAATTAAGATCTATGTGTCTAACACACACACACACACACACACACACACACACACACACACACACACACACACGTGTGAGCTCCTGTCATGCAGGAGACAGAAGCATGTTGTCTTTGAAATAGTAATAACCATGCTATTCTCTTTCAAGGACATTGCAGTAATTAATGCGGGAGAGGGATGGGCTTTGTTAAACTTGATAATGTCAGGGTTCTGCAGGGGAAAACTGACAATACTGTGATCTATTGTGATATTCTTCACACTCTATAATTTGAGCTTGTAACTGCTTAACCAATTAAAGATTAAGCAGGCAGGCCTTAAATGCTACTGCACAACTGAAAGAATGATTTATTACTTACAAGCTTATTGGACGGGAGGGAAGCCAGATTGCATTCAGAGGAACGCCACTGGAGGTGGCTGTTAATTGGGGCTCCCGATCTAGGCTTCCCTGTTCCACCTGGAGAGAAGCTGCACCTCCAGTCCGCCTTTTGGAGAGGGATATACACAATAATAAACTGAAAGGTTTGGGAATTCACTATAGTTAAAAAAAAAAAAAGGTTTATTAATGGTTAACACTCTTCTCAGGAAAATTCTTTTTTTTCCTTCCCAATTATCCCTGAATACCAGTTTTTGAATCATTGCAGTAAGAGAAGATTGAGACACTGGAAGAAATTTCATCCCTCTTTTGGGGTTATATTATAGCCAGATTTTTAAAAATCCAGTCTAAGATAAATTCCATTAAAGCACAGTTTGTGCTAATGATGCTATGCTGATTTTAGGAATGCCTATTTGCTGTTTTTCAAGTGCCTACAACTCAGAGCAATCAACATACCAAAGCAGCATATTTGGGGATGGCATGTCCTGAACTCCTACAGTTATATACTGCAGTGGCGTATGCTGCAACCCTTCAGTATCTATTACCCCAGTTCACAGGAATGATGAGAAGAAAGGGAAACAAGACTGAGGCAATGGGATTGAGGAAGATATACAAAGTAACTGATAACATTTGGAAACTGATCGGGTGTTGAGGGTGTAGAAAAGCAAGAGCCTAGGGTGACAACTAGGTTTCTGGTAGCGGTAACCCTGTGCATCCAACTAAGACGGAGAATGTAGGAGGAGGGGGAAAGGTGATGAGTTCAATTCAGACATGTTCAGATTAAATTTACTAGGACACCCAAATATTGATGTACAGGTGTCTGGTAGGAAGCTGACTCTATGGCTAGAATCCAGGAGTGATATCAGGGCTCCAGGTAGAAATTTGGGTGTCATTAACATATAGGTGGGTGGTTGTAGAAACCACGGATATACCTAGTGGATTTTTTTGCCCAAACAGATTTATATAATTTTGGATAAAAGAACTGCAAAGTCAGTTTCAGTTTGAATTTCAAATTGAACCCTATTTTAATTACTAGAGGGTACAACAGTGGCAATAAATGTTATGTACTGACTGGATGAATGGATAATTGAATGAATGAAGGGTCGAGCTTCATGAAAATCAATAGATTTTTCCTCTTTTACTTTATCTCATGATTTGTTTCAGTTTTAGCTCTGGAAAGAAGAAAAATATGACTATCTCAAAGAAGCAAGAAGGCCACAATGGATGGGTTGTTTGGATGCAATACATGGAAGACTGCATTCCTGCTCTTAAAAGCCAATGAGCCTTTCATTTTTATGCCAACTAATTTCAGACCATTGATGTATATTATTCCCATTAGGTATTGATGCCCTAGCAGTGACTGATCGACTGCTGCCTTTGCAGCAAATCCAGATGGAGATGACCAGTCAAGTGACAGACTTGTTACTGTTCAGTAAGCAAACATGTTATTTTGCACATAACTTTCTTTGAGTAAATGTGAGTCTTCACTCTATATTCCTTGCCAGAGATCAACTGGCTTTAAAACAAAGAGATGTGGGATACCAGGCATTGGATTGTGATACCCATATCTTATATAAATGGCCATACTATGGTCCCAGGGGGCTGAAGAATAGTCCAAGACTCCTTAATAATCAATCACACTGCCGTCAAGGCGATAGACAGGGCAGGTTGGAAACAAGTTTTCCATTACCACTGGTGGATGACTTTTACCTTTCCATAGAAAGGTAGTTCTGACTCTTCATGAATCATCGAGGAAATACTTAAAATGCATGGTCCTGGTTCCAAATGGTCAAAATGTTTTCACACCTCACTACAGGCACCAAATGGTTTGGGCAATGCCAAGAAAATCCATTTTATAGTTCAGGAAGGTCATTAGGACTCAAATTCATTATCTGCAAAGACTTCTTTGTTTCCCATTCATTACTGTCCTTTGAGTGAAATGGAGCTATAGGAACAGAGCACAGACCTCAGTTCACTCATCCCTGACACATTATTCATGTCTACAATTTCGCCATAAATTTGGAGAGGGAGAGACAGAAATTGCAAATGCAGGGATTTAAATCCCCTTGTGTTACATCTGTCAAGATGAGCAGATTGTAAACTGCCTCTTGCAAATATGATATGCATTTGGGCATCAAACTAATAATTGTGAACCACAGACTCATTCATTTGTGTGGTGTTTCCCTCCAGAAGTTTCTGAAATTGCTTTTGTAGTCATTACATAGACGTAGAATTGTTCAGGTTTAGTAGGAAGATTAGAGAGACTATCCAGCTAAAGAAGTTGGCCTTTTCCAATGAGGTAGAAATGACAAATTTTTCTGTTTACATCATCACAGTCTTTACAAACTATGCATTTGGAATACTTCGTTTTGGGCTTTTTTGAGGAAAGGAAGGAGAGATTTGTATAGTCCTCAAAATTGTCTTAGAACTTTACAGGAACATTGATGACAAAGAAATTCAAATCATTTAGATGCTCTCACTCACACTTCTGGCCCTTCTGTTGAAAAATAACCTGTGTATTTTACACTTTAAGGCTCTGGCAGGGCCCTATCCTCTTGTCTCCCTCATCAGAAGCTATGTTCTTTTGCTTCTTGTTTTGATTTAAAATTTTTCATTATTTAAGTCATCCATTAATATATTTTCATTATAAAAATATTTAAATATTACGAACAACACTGGAGTTTCCTTTGATTACTATGTCAAATTCTGATGTTCTCCCCACCCTATTGCAACCTTTTCCACCCATGATCACAAGCATTGTTAACAGTTTTGTGTGTATCTTTCCAGATTTTCTTCTAGGAATGTGTGCGTGCGTGTGTGTGTGTGTGTGTGTGTGTAGTATATTTTTGTGTGTGCACATGTTATTTGAGATAAAATATACTAGAAGTACCATACTGTAGCTTTCTTTTTTCACTCAGTGATACATTTTGGAGCTCCATTAGTACAGAGATCTATTCCACCTTGCTATGGACTGAATGTCTGTATCCTCCCCAAATTCATGTGTTGAAGCCTAATCCCCAATGTGATGGTATTTGGAGGCAGGGCTTTGAGGAAGTAATTAGATCATAAGTGTGGAGCCCTCCTGAATGAGATTAGTGCGCTTATAAGAAGAGACATAAGAGAGCTTGCTTCCTCTCTCTCTTCGCTCTCTGCTGTGTAAGAATGCAATGAGAAGACAGCCATCTGCAAACCAAGAAGTGGGCTCTTACCAGACACTGGATCTGCCAGCACCTAGATCTTAGACTTCCCAGCCTCCAGAACTGGAGAAATAAATGTTTATTGTTTAAGCCACCTAGTCTATGGTATATTTATTACAGCAGCTCAAACAGATCAGAACACATTCTTTCTATTCTTTTTAACTGTTGCATAATATTTCACAGTATTGGTATACCATAGTTACTTATTAAGGTGGTTCTAATTTCTCACTATAGTCTACCCTGGCCTAATGAAGAGTCTTGAAAAATCCCTTACAGAGTGAATTCTTCTAAGTAAAAAATGTAAATTCCATTCACTTTAATGGAAAAAATGTTTATGTACTTTTTTTTTTTTTTTTTTTTGCGATACGCGGGCCTCTCACTGCCGTGGCCTCTTCCGCCACAGACCACAGGCTCCGGACGCGCAGGCCCAGCGGCCACGGCCCACGAGCCCAGCCGCTCCGTGGCACGCAGGATCCTCCTGGACCGGGGCGCGAACCCGTGGCCCCTGCATCTGCAGGCGGACCCCCAACCACTGCGCCACCAGGGAAGCCCCCAAATCATGCCCATTTATGTTACAACACCAAATACCATCAAAATGGACACAAGGACTTCTATAGTTAACATTAACTCGATCAGATATTCTCCATCATTAATTACTGCATAATATGGCTGTTTCCATTCTCTTATTCAGTGTTTACAGATTGCACCCTTAAGACTTTGATGTATTTGTTCATTCAACAAATCATTACTGAGCCCCTGCTATGAGCCAAACACTGGTATGCATGCAGGGAATATGTTAACAGACAAAAAAAATCCCTGTCTTATGGAAATTACATCCAAATGCAAGAGATAAATAACAGACAAGTAAGATGTAAAGGATGGTAGATAGTGATATATCCTAAGGAGAAAAAAACAAAGCAGGGAAAGGGAATATTGGGAGGGTTGCAATTTGACCCGGAGGTACCTCACCAAGAAGGTGTGCTTTTGAATAAAGACCTAAAAGAAGTGAGGGAGGGATGTGTGAAGCTGTCTGGAAGATAATTATCCTATGTATCCCTGACTAAGATGCCCTCTAGGACCAAATAATTCTGACAGAAATGACCAGTCTTTTTGCCCTGCAGTGCATCATTGGTTTCTCATCCTTTATCACATTTCCTAGCATTGGATTTTTTCCCAAAGATAGTAGACTAGAGCTTTCTTGCAGAAGCTTTAAGAGGCAATCACAGTTTTCAGTGAGAAATGGACCACTCAGCATGAGATTTATAACATGAGGGAGAATGGGACACACAGGCTACCCACTTTCTCTTGGGATCAGAGGCATAAGCATGAGAAATGTGGTTAGCCTTCTGACAGGGAGATTTGTGGAGCAATTTTTCTCTGCCTGAGGCCACAGGGTAGAGAGAGGAGAGCCCAGGTATTAGCTGGAAGAAAAGAACTCAACCTAAGGGAAAATGAGCAACTTTTCCTTTTTATGACCACGTATCTGCTTGTCTGTGGGCTCTGACTAGCATTTTATACACTGCCTGGATATAAATCCTATCTCTTCCGAGTATCAGCTGGATAACCTCAGGCAGATTATTTAATCTCTCTGTGTTTCGCTTTTCATCTGTGAAATGAGTATGATAATAGTTGCTATCTCATAAGGTTGACATTGGGAATTAAATTGAGATCATGGAGATAGTGTCTGGGACATAGTAAGTACTTAGTGAATAAGTTCATCATCACAATCACCATCACCATCATCTCTATCACCACCACCACCATAATTTCTTGGGCTTAACAGGGAACAGCACCAAGTTCAGGGACAAGCAGGTATTACTGAGTACCTCCTTAAAACACTTATTTATCTCACAGCACCTGGTACTGAAGATTCAGCAGAGAGGCTGTCTAAAGTCAGTAATCTTCTAGGCAAGGGAAGCATAAAACAACCCCAAGCTTCAGGCAAATAGTAGAGGGTTAAGGATTTTCAGGAAGGGTGGTGATATGAAAATGGGCTTCCTTGGCACCAGTGAAGGGAGAAGGGGAGGGGGAAATGGAGCCATTTTAGGACAAAGGCACCTGTGAGACAGGCTGCTGTGCTGAAGTTGACCAGGGAGCTGCTTGATGTAAATGTCTGTGAAGCGGTGAAGAGGCCCGCGGTGAGAACCATCCAGGGGCTCCATAACCTCACATGGCTTCATTCTGTGTCTCTTTGGCCCCAGTGTGTCCTCAGTTGTGTGGAAACAACCAAAGCTGACGACCAAATCTTTCAGCTACAAATCCACCTCACGGCATAAAGAGAACTAAACACATAAGTGTTCAGATGTCTCTAAAATAACATGTTACTTTTCTCTTTTGTTGGGAAGTTCTACATAATAGTTTACAATGCTAGCTGGTCAGGACGAACTGACATGGATTTGAATCCTGGCTCTGTTTTACTAGTTGTGTAAGATTGGATGAGTTACATAATTCCTTGGGTCTAAATGTTCTCATTTAGACAGTGGAAATTGTAATAATATCTACCCAATAGGGTACTTATGGAGATTAAATGGGATAATGCATATAAAACACTCAGCACAGTGCCCAGCAAACAGTAAATACATATGATGATCATTATAGAAATCTTTTGGCTGGATTGTTTTCTGGTGAGGTAAATGGGGAAAGGAGAGTATAAATGTAGAGAAAGAGAAAGGATAGAAGAGGAGACGTGAAAAAGAGAGGCAGGATGTGAAAAGCTGATCCTGGAAGAGAGGCACTTAATGACTGGCAAAAAAGTCCTGAGAGAGAAAAAGGATAAAGATGGCAGGGACTCGAGGCAGAGAATTAGCTTTGCTTTTTTGCCAAGGTTTCATCCATCTGGTCTTGGCTTCTATGCTTGCTTTTTCCTCCAAATGCAGCTCTAGAAACCTAGTGGTGAAACCCAGGGCAAGGAGACAGACCATTTCTGAATTACCCTAAACTTCTGTTCTCAGGGAAGGCATATATGAAATGTACATATTAGTCTTTTGCAGTACGTAATTTCTTTGAGACTAATAGAAGAGACAGGCCTGTCAAGTGAGTCAGCAGTGACCAAAGGCAGACATAATCCTTTTGCTTTTTGGCTGACAGCTCATGCAGAGAAAAATATTCTCTGGTTCAGACAAAGGTAAATGTAGCTTCAATTCCAACACAAAATTCTTTTTTTTTGCGGTACGCGGGCCTCTCACTGCCGTGGCCTCTCCTGTTGCGGAGCACAGGCTCCGGACGCGCAGGCTCAGTGGCCATGGCTCACAGGCCCAACCGCTCCACGGCATGTGGGATCTTCCCGGACCGGGGCACGAACCCGTGTCCCTTGCATCGGCAGGAGGACTCTCAACCACTGCGCCACCAGGGAAGCCCCCAACACAAAATTCTTACCCTCCATAATCAGCTTCTATTCCCAGTCTATGATGACAGGAGACACTAGAAATATCAGAAATACCACTGATTTCTTACTGTTGGGTTGTAATAAGTTAATCATTGCTAAAGGTAAAATGCCCAAACGATAGAATAACTCAGATTATTTTCAGGATCTAAGCATGCACACACACACACACAAAGAATTTAGATTTGTTTAATAGCAGATATTGTAGTGGAGCATCTATTTATAGGTAAATATACAGAAAATGAACACAAACCTGAATAAGTTATGAGATACCTAGAAAAATACAACAAATCGTTAACCCCATGATTTTTTTCTTTAATGTGAAGAACGGCTGGTCTGAATCCACTCCTAGATTAGATTTTTGAATTCTAATCAACTACAAAATCAAGGCAGAATTGCAGTTCTGAACTGAATTTTCATTATGATCTCTTCTGATGTGCCTTTACAAACACAATAATTTAAGAAGCCAAGTTGAAGCCTGGATCTGAATATCAGAACGTAGGGCACGCTTAAGAGGAAGACCAAAGGGTAATTTTTACATTACAAAATTTACCTTGACCTTGAAGAATAACTGCTTTTATAAAATTAAATACAGATTGAAGTCATGTGTTATGATCCACCCCATCTGTTCAGCATACATATATATTTTTTTTTTTAGGAAAAAAGAGAAATATGCTTATTTCACATTTTTGCTGAATTACTTCATAAGATGTTATATCCTGGACCTCTGAGATGGCTGTGACTGGAATCTGCCTGCTTTTGTTTCTAGCTTAAGTGCAGCCTGGCTGGCCTGTGCAGGAGGTAATTTCCCAGACACGCAAGCACCTCGGGGCAGCTGACTTCTACAAAGCACCGGAGACACTCTCATCTCTCGGTTGGGACTTCTACCATGTAATTCACACTTTCCTTTGCCTTCCCAAGGCTGGTGCTTCTTCGCCTTTGAGTTCTGCAGCTGAGGTCCGTGGTTCCTTTGTGGGTGCAGCTGAAGCAGCTCATTCCTGGCACTGCCCCAGTGAGCCCACACTGCTCATTTAACCATGGGCTTGATGTACAGCCCAGTGTGAGACCCAGAGGAAAGAGAGGCTTCTGTCCTCGGTGGGGTAGAATATTTAAGCTTAGGCCTTTGCTTTAAGATTTGGGATTTTGCCCTTCAGAGCTGTATGTATCAATACCCCAAAGCAATTTTTCTTGGATGCATTTTGCTTTGAATTTGAAATATGCTTTTTATTTAATAAGGTACAGGCACAGGACTACATTCATTATTTAGACTAGAACATCTTTTGCACCTGATGTAAGGAAAAAAAAAAAAAACTGGCATGCATGTTCAGGGTAATTGCATAGAGTGAAATGAACCCAATTTATGTAAAGGATTATTGAAGGAATACAAAATTTCCAAAGTAAGCCTGCTAAATCATTCATTCGGTAATGGATTGACATGTGCCCAGATCTGGATCCTGTGCTTTGCTAGCTTTTAAAGCAAAGCAAAGAAGCAGTTATTTAAAAGTGATGGTGGGGGCTTCCCTGGTGGCGCAGTGGTTAAGACTCCACCTGCCAATGCAGGGGACACGGGTTCGAGCCCTGGCCCGGGAGGATCCCACATGCCGCGGAGCCACTAAGCCCGTGTGCCACAACTACTGAGCCTGTGCTCTAGAGCTCATGGGCCACAGCTGCTGAGCCAGTGTGCCACAACTACTGAAGCCCACATGCCTGGAGCCCGTGCTCCGCAGCAAAAGAGGTCGTTGCAATGAGAAGCCCACGCACCGCAACGAAGAGTGGCCCCCACTCACCGCAACCAGAGAAAGCCCACGCACAGCAACGAAGACTCAACGCAGCCAAAAATAAAAATAAATAAAAATAAAAAAAATAAAAGTGATGGTGAAAAACAGTATTGAAAGAGAGCAATCCTGGAGAGTGGACACATTTTAAGTGCTGATTCTCTCTTAAATAATGTAATTCACAGACCATGGAGCTAGGCCCCAGGAATCATCTCTCGGCCTACGTTTCCATTTGGCAACCCTCGACATTCTATCATTAAAAGATATATAAATGCAATGTAAATAATATCAACCACTTTTAAACAAGTAATTATCTCTCTTGTTCTTTTGCAGATTTCTATTTCATTTTATGATTAAAAATTTTGCTATGCACTAAATGGGTGCAGGTAGGCTTAAAGTCTAATTTTGGGAATCTAGTTCCTTTGAAACTATTGGTTTCTTTTACATTTCCAGTTAACGTCTATAAATCCATCTGATGCTAAAACATCTGATGGGAAGAAATTGTAAATCTAAACCCTTTCTTCTGCTCTGTACACAAAAAGTCTAAAATTTATGATGAGGCAAATGGAACACTTTCATGAGTTAATTGTTCTCTACACTGAATAGCAGAAACGTTTCAGGCAATCAAAAAGCAAGTAGGGGGACTTCCCTGGTGGCTCAGTGGTTAAGAATCCGCCTGCCAATGCAGGGGACACAGATTCGATCCCTGGTCTGGGAAGATCCCACATGCTGCAGAGCAACTAAGCCCGTGTGCCACAACTACTGAAGCCCGCATACTCTAGGGCCCGTGAGCCACAACTACCGAGCCCACGTGCCACAACTACTGAAGCCTGCGTGCCTAGAGCCCATGCTCCACAACAAGAGAAGCCACTGCAATGAGAAGCCTGTGAACCACAATGAAGAGTAGCCCCCACTCGCCACAACTAGAGAAAGCCCACGCACAGCAACAAAGACCCAAAGCAGCCAAAAAAAAAAAAAAAAAAAAGCAAGTAGGAAAACCCAGCTTTAATTGATTCCTCACAGAATTTTTTTTCAAGATTACAAATTCTTATATTTTCCATTTCGTTGTTTCAGGAGATACAAAAATGAAATGCAGGATATTGGAAAATAAAATGCTGAGAAGTAGGATGATATGAAAATATCCCTACTTTGCCTGTATGGAACTCTATCAGGGGAATAAAACCAAAAGTGAATGAGGGATTTTTTCACGCTGGCAAAAGTATAGGCTTCATTTGGCCTGGAGAGAGCCACTGTGCAAGACACCTCGTGACAGTACCTGGAGGGATGTCAGTGGGGCTCCCAGATAGGAACATTGTACAGACCCCTACCCAGAGTGACCATCTGGGGCTCGGGGGGAGAAATGCCCATTGACAAGGCCTCTCCTGGCCACAGGATCTTCTGTGCAGCCTCCTGGATTGTGACCATTTAGTCATCCACACATCAGCATTTTCTGTCTTTAGAAGCAATCATTACATTTGCCATTGGCGAGTGTGATCTGTGTATTCATGGAACAGCTTGACTCAACTGTAGTAGATTTTAAAATGCAGTCCTGGGGGTCTACTCTGTTGTAATTCCCTTAATTTTCTATCTGAATACTTACAAGCTTTATGATTGTGCTATTATGTACTTATGGTCATAAGAATTCCATTTTAAACAAAATATTCTTTAGTATCCCTTTTCATATGTATTTTCATCCCATATGTAAAGTTTGGGATAAAAAAGTACAACCAGTTGAAGGGTAGAACATTTAAAAAAACACTAATTTACCTTGTTCTTCAAATTTTTTAAGGTTTGGAAAAGTTATTAGTATTTTAAAGCATTTTAAGAATTATTATAAATCCTCTCTCAGAATATCTGTCTCTACTGGGGTGAGATCATGTTCCTCTATTGTGAGCACACAGTAGGAGCTCAATAAATGCTTGTTCTGAGAGTACATGACTATAAACAGATACTTACGTTCCTCTTTCACCATAATAGGTAATATCTATGAGTAGTGTTATCTCTGACAGTGGCATTAATATAACAAAACTAAGTTTAGGATAAGAATTGATTTTAAGTCATACTAGAAGAATGGGAAATTTAAAAGTGGAAATATAAAGTCTAGGGTCTGTCCATGAATTTCCAAATATAACATGCTTGACCAGGAAAATAGAAATTAATATTTTGAGTGAACTCCAGATAAAGGAAATTATCAATACAAAGCCATGTAAATTTAAATTAACATAAAGGAAACATAATTACTTGTAAAAACAACCGTATACATTAAGAGAAATGATACTGTCTTTGAACTTGCATTCTCAATCTGTCTGTGCAAAATTGCTTGTAGT
This sequence comes from Phocoena phocoena, assembly GCF_963924675.1. Classification (NCBI taxonomy): domain Eukaryota; kingdom Metazoa; phylum Chordata; class Mammalia; order Artiodactyla; family Phocoenidae; genus Phocoena; species Phocoena phocoena. Next base: position 75,623,337 of record NC_089223.1, read on the forward strand.
GTCTCCAAACAGGCATCTGTGGTCAGATGCGTCGAAAACATTCCATGAAATGGTATATATCAGAGCAACAGGGCCTGCTGTTTCCTTTAACTAGATGGAGTCTGGCCAGGTCATGGCTGTGCTTTGGAACGACTGGTCTGGATGTGTGAAACCTGCAGGACAGGCAGCAGCAGCTGGAAGGCATCCTGTATGTATGTGGTGCTATTGCAGCCCTATGAAGGGAGAAAATTGTGGTTGGAGGGTTATTGTCAGAGTTCCAGCTTGACAATTCCTCCCATTTGATAATGTTCCTTCTCCTTATACCCCACACTATTTTAGAATATTTTTCTTTTAATGTTGGTGCTTAAAAAAGATGTAAACACATTTCTTTGGATGTTTCTATTCTGCCTCTGACTGCCTGGGTTTCCTCTTAGCTGTGTCCTCCAGAACCTGCCTCTATGGTTCCTTGTCTCTTCTTGTCAACTCCATCCCCCTCTGTGGCTTTGTCTTAAACAATAACGTTTGTTGTCACCACATTGTTATTCTTGTACCTTGGTAGTTTCCCTTAACGATAAGACCCAATTCCTAAACGCATTGCTATAAATACATAGGTAGCCCTCCCTGACTTTTGTAATTTCCAAATTTTGCATTTGACAGGTACTTCAGACAGCAAGAAACTACTGTATATGCATTGCCCATGTCCAAACTCAACTTGTCAACACCTTGTGGCTTCAGTGGGGTGCCCTGGGGCTACAGATGTGCCAGTTCCTTAGAGTTGGTCCCTAATAGAAGGTTTTCCCCACTAATCACAGGTGGAACACAGTGCCTCTAAGTCAAGAATGAGGCCTCCTGGGCTTCTTTTCTTCGATCTTACATCGTTACTTCTGGCAAAGCCACAGCTGTACGGGGCAGCTGCATGTCCATGTTACAATGTCCTGGTGGGTGGGCAGGCCACGGAGTGAGCGGTCACAGAGGATCTTGCCTCTGGTCACTGAACGGGTAGATGATAAACATTCTACTTGTCATTTTTGCCAGTCTGGAGCTTAGACCTAGCTAAACTCAAGGTTATGTAAATGGAGGGAAGTGCCCATTTTTATGAAAATCACCACTGAGCAAGAATCCCTCATTGCAGCCAGTTATCACAGTGTTAAATCTGGTGTCAAACTTGGCAGCAGAAATGTGCTTCTGTCGGGGGAAACAGCAACAGAAATAACATGCGAGCTTAGCGTTTCTCTTTATAATCAGAATTCTTGAAAATGAGGTATTGCTGCTTCACCCGAGGGTTTACAGCTGGTTTAACTACACAAATGTACTCAAAAAAGACTGTAGACGATAAAATTTAGAATTGCAATAACACTTGCTGCCTGGGAGAAATACACACAAAAAAATGTAGCTCTAACATTTGCTTTGATTCAGAAGCACTTTCTCTCCAGGAGGCCACTTACCTCTAACAATACACTATTGATCATGGGGTTAAGGACCTCAGCCTTCTTGTTGCTCTGTGGAATCAAAAGGATGAAATTGACAGATTAGGTGCTCATATTCCAAGGCTTGTCCCAGAAAATGCAGATGCTGGCTTTGTTGAGGAATCTCTTAGAGAAGAAGGGGAGAAGTGGAATGCTTACTACAGACAAGGCTTCATATTTGGTGCTTCCCCTACATGATCATTTAATTTCGACAGAAATCTTAGGAGGTAGGTAGGTACGATGATAACCCCGATTTAAAGATGAGAAAATAGGGGACGTCCCTGGCGGTCCAGTGGTTAAGACTTCGCCTGCCAGTGCAGGGGGTGCATGTTCAATCCCTAGTTGGGGAGTTGGGGAGCTAAGATCCCACATGCCTTGCTGCCAAGGAACCAAAACATAAAACAGAAGCAATATTGTAACAAATTCAATAAAGACTTTAAAAATGGTCCACATCAAAAAAAAATCTTAATAAAAAAACTAAAAAAAATAAAGATGAGAAAACAGGAATCAGGAAGGTTGAGTAACTTGCTTAAGGTCATGTAGCTAGAAATTTACACTCAGATCTTTTAAACTACTTAAAGCTCATAGCAGGTCTGGGATTAGGGGGAGGTGAGTGAGGCTGAGTTGTACAGGGTCGGATTCAGTCTTTATTTAAAATTTTGATATTTTGTTCATCATGATTTTTTGGTGTTAATTTTGATTTTTAAAATACTGCATTAAAATATTTATTTAGATGACTGAGGTTGTTTCTTTGTCTCTTTTTGTGGGGGGGGGAGTCCCCTTAAATTTGGTAGACATGTTATGTACTTTTACTTGCCTACCCTAGTTCCAGACCTGGTCTGTAGTCTTTTTTCTTTTAAATGCAAACACGGGTACTTGGTTATAGGGTGTGTCTTCAAGGTTGGCAGTAAAGTTAAAACACTCTTAAATATAACTTGCAAACAGGTCAGCATATCCCAGTTTGCAAAACATGGAAAACGCAGAATACAGAACCTGATACTAAGTACGTGTTCAAAAAGTGGGAATCAGTGTTCATGTCGCCGTTATTATTATGTCCAGTCTTCTCTATCTAAAATGTTCAGTCCACTCGTAGACAATAAATAATTACAGGGACTAGAAAGAAGAGGGCAGTCTTAATAGGCTGCTTTCCCTCACTGTACTTGAAAGACTTTATGACAAACAAAAGTATATAAATGAACTATTTCTTCCCAGAGCAGCCCACTTTCACTGACATTACTCTACCGAGGGCTAAGTAATGTCCTACTGGGGAAACCAGAATGGAGTCTTGGGAAAAACTCTTTAAAAACCCAGTCATTTTAGTAAGTAACCAGAAAATCCATTATGGTTTGCTTTCATGTTTATTTGATTATCAATAAACCTCTAAAATATAATCAAAATGAGGGCAATAAAATGGCATTGGTTTTCAGAATCAATGAGATGTGCAAGCAATTTAAATAGAGTCTGGAGAGCAATATATACTCATTAACTTCAAGTTATGAATAATGGCTCTTTTAGAGAATACAAACAATGACGATGTGAATGATTCATCACAGCACAAGATGAGAGGTACTGTTGTCATGAGATGGTATTTCAGTAAACTCCATTTAGATTTGGCTTTTTCTTTCTCCAAACGATAATCTGTGTGTTCCTGATTGTGTTCATACAAACATTTGGACACAAGTGTGTGTGTGTGTATTTTTTTTCTTTTTTCTTTTTTTTGCGGTACGCGGGCCTCTCACTGCTGTGGCCTTTCCCGTTGCGGAGCACAGGTTCCGGACGCGCAGGCTCAGCGGCCATGGCTCACGGGCCCAGCTGCTCCGCGGCATGTGGGATCTTCCCGGACCGGGGCATGAACCCGTGTCCCCTGCATCGGCAGGCGGACTCTTAACCACTGTGCCACCAGGAAAGCCCTGTGTGTGTGTATTTTATGTGTGTGTATTTATTCAAGTACACACTTATCTGCTAGAGCTTTGCTACTCAAAATGTAGGATATGAATTAGGAGCACTGTTACCACTTGGGAGTTTGTTAGAAATGCAGAATCTCAGTCCTCATCCTAGATCCACTGAATCAAAATCTGCATTTAATAAGCTCTCTAGTTTATTTGCTTGCACATTAAGGTTTGAGAAGCACTGTGCTGGAATACAATACATTAAAGGAAATAGAAAGCAATACCATGAATATCACCCACTAACATAAATTAATTAATGTTCAACATGAATCGTATAAAACATATAACACACATAGACACAGACATATACATCCTCAACACTAGGCAACCGCAGAGAACCAAACAGTTAGCTATCTGTCTGCTGTGTCTGATGGGCAGCCAACTGGGAGTTGAGTCAACTGGGTGAATCGTTCACCCTTCTGAGACTCAGTTTCTCAGGTAGTAAACTGGAAAGAGCGAGAAGAGGGTACAGTAGAGCCTTGGGAAGCTGAGTCGCCAAGGTCATTCCATCCTGATTAAGAGCTCACACCTCTCTGTAAATCTAGCAGTTACACCAAAGTCCATGGGCATCAGTTAACTTAGATGATGCCAATCACATAAGTGTATTTTATCAAGCCTATCCTATCAATGAGCTTCTACCCTCCCCCTTCACTCTGCCTGTTTACAGTGAAGCTCCATTGCTGAAGGCCTGAAATTAGACAAATATAAAAGCTGGTCTTTTACAAAATAGGAGAAGCAAACCATATTCTTTGACAGCAGAATGAATAGTTGGTATGTAACTCATCCTTTATCAACTAAGCCACTTACAGAAGTCTGAGAGGCACACAACTCGGACAGCCCAGTCCACAATCATTTTTGCTTTTTTTGAGACCTGCTCTTTGCCTGGGGTGGGGGTGGGAAGAGGTGTACCCCAGCAGCAAAGTAGGTCTACGTGATACGACCCTGTCCTCATCACTACTGGAGACACCAAGATGCATATCTGAGCCTTTCAAACCTTCTCACCCAGGATCCTGGAATTTGAATGAAGAGAACCAGGAACTGCTGTAGTTGAGTCACATTAATAACAACACTTTAGAGAGAAGGTACATGAGCTCTGGTGATGGGTCCCCCACGGCTGCTCATGTACCTCCACTACCTTTAATAAGCTCCCCTTTCTGTCTAAATTATTTAGTGCTTGTTTCTGTTACTTTGTGCTAGGAAGAGATATGTTGAAGTCCTAACCTCCAGTATATCAGACTGTGACCTTATTTGGAGATAGGGTGTTGCAGATTCAATTAGATAAGATGAGGTTAATCCTTAATCCAATATGACCACTGTCCTTCTAAGAAGAGGGAAATGTGGGCACAGACACACACAGAGGGAGGATGATGTGAAGACAGAGAAAGAAATTGGGGTTACACTGCTGCAAGCTAAAGAATGCCTGGGAAGCTGGAAGAGGCAGAGAAGGGTCCTTCCCTAGTGGCTTCAGAAGAAGCGTGGCCCTGCCAATACACTACTTTCAGACTTCTAGCCTCCAGAATGGTGAGACAATACATTTCTGTTGTTGAAGTCACCCAGTGTGTGGTACTTGTCAAGGCAGCCCTAGGCAACTAATACATTTGTAACCCAAACACCCTAGCTAAAACAGGAAGTGAAACTTGCTGTTTCTCTTGTAAAAAATCACCTGCCTTTGCATCCAGGGCCTTAAAGGGAAAAGTAGAAAGGATGAAAAGGAAAAATTGCCACTGTCTTCTCCAATCCCATTAGGTTGAGTTACATAACATGACTGATTTCTAAAGAAAAGAACCAGAAGCCACAGCTCCAAATGAATGCCGAACCTTTCAAAATTGTTGCCTCGAGAACAGAAATACTTCTACAGATTGGTAAAATTTTTTTCTTTTGGTCAAAGTTGAAGTGTAACAATAAAGCAGAATTATTTTACTAGAGATTGTGGAGTTATATATCGCAGATGTTAAATAATAGAAGGAACCTTAGTGAACAAATAAAGGAAATGAGGCCCAGAGAGGTTTGAAAATCCACCCAATACCTTGTATGTCTGATATGGTCGCATCAGGGCTAGAACTCAGTCAGATGAGAGCCTTAAGCTGCCTATAGCTAGAGAAGATGCTCAGGCCTCATTTTAGCAAATGTCCCGGCAGAGCTTCTGCTTTGTGGAGCTATCAAAGAAGGTACTATGTCCTCCACTTCATATCACAGCCCCTTGTAGGCCTTCCCCTCAAAAAGGTGAAAAAAGAATCAGTATCATAATCTTACCCCAACAGTGGTTAAAGAATTTGTAAACTTCTCTGATAAGGAGGCCACTTCCTTGCACATTGCAGTAGTTAATCTGAAAGAAGAAAAAAAAGAGATTTGGGTATTTTTAATAAAGAAAAATAATTGTATTGTTAATACAATTATTGATATTAATACAGTATTCCCTTTAAAAGAAGAGCACTCAAGTTTGAAGATGCTCTGTAGAAATGTTTTCCTCAGTATTCTTCCATGATTCACAATCACAGTTTAATCTAATTCTCACCCTACCTCTTTTTCGAAGCAAAAGCATATGCAGGAAAATACCAGGCTTGAGCTCCACAAGGGGTATAAAACTCTTGCCAAGGGACTTTTCTCCAGCATTGTTCATTTGAAAATAATAATGAACATTCACTGAGATACTATGTTAAATACTTTTATATGCATAATCACATTTAAACTGCATAATGACCTTATTAGGGTCCATTATTATTCCCATTTTATAGATGAAGAAATTCAAACTCAGATGTCTCTTCATATCTTGATTATGGTTTTTTTTTTTTTTCGGTACACGGACCTCTCACTGTTGTGGCCGCTCCCACTGCGGAGCACAGGCTCTGGATGCGCAGGTCCAGCGGCCATGGCTCACAGGCCCAGCCGCTCCGCGGCATGTGGGATCTTCCCGGACCGGGGCACGAACCCGTGTCCCCTGCATCAGCAGGCAGACTCTCAACCACTGCGCCACCAGGGAAGCCCTTGATTATGTTTTTATGAGATGCCTCAAAATAAAGATCCTGTAGAATATGTTTTTTAAGACTTACATCAAATACATCAAAACTTTACCCCAATGTTTATTCCAGCCATCACGGCTAGGACTTTACCCCAAGAAAATAATGCAAGATAGATACAAATATTTAACAAAGCAATGTTTGTCATAACATTATAGATGATGACAAAAGCTGAAAACAATCTACCTAACAATGGTGCATTTTGCCTGAGTTTTTTAAACAATAAGTATGTAAGACTTTTATGAAGTGATTAAAATGCTATTAGCAAAACAATAACTCCAAGTTAAGAATCTTACATGTTAAAAGATCTAGTGATGTCAGTAGAGGCAAGTTTCGTTCTGATAAATAGGGGTTCTGTCTAAGCTATGTATTCAGGTTTGTTGAGCTATATCCATCTATCCCTCCTTCCACTCATCTATCCATCCAACTACTCATCCATCCACCCAACCATCCAAAACTTATCTGCAGGAAGGGTCAGGAGTAAGGCCAAGAGATAGCAAAGAGCAGTTCTGCCTATGTTCTTGGGCAGGTGGGTGGAAAGGCACTTATTGTACAGACATATATGAGGCCTTATTACATTTTGCTTGGAGCAGCTTGGTAAGGTTGGGACAATCAGGGGCTGAGAATCAGACAGGAGCTAAGAGTAAGGTTCTGCTTTCCATACTCAGAAACTTCTGACTTCAGCCCTCCTCTTTCCAATCAGCATGCAAATATAAAACAGTACTCAGATGCTTTCCTCAATACTTGAAACTTCTCCTATTTCGCCCTTTCCTCTTCCTTCTTTACATCGAGACAAGTACATATTCTTTGCAGGCATTTTAAGGGCAGGATTGTGCAGTGCTTATAATATCTTGGATTTTCACATGTTTAGATAGGAAAATCTACACTAAATCACCAATCTGTACAAGTGAGGAAAAATGCCATCAGAGACACTAATAATGACTTTTTGGAAGGTCCTTCCACCAAAAATTTGCTCCCCAACCTACAATGCCAAATGTAGTAATAAGTGAAGACTAGTTAGCTAGCAAGTGAGTGAATGTGTTGAGATGTGTGTGTGTGTGTGTGTGTGTGTGTCTGTGTGTGTGTACCCATATATTTTTAGGAGGCTCTTATTTGGGCTCCTGTGTCTATATAATAATGAGAGGGCGTTTGGGCCTGTGCTGATTTTCTATACCATAGCTTACAGTCATATGTGTAAAAGCTAATGGCTTATTCTTCAGTTCCATAATCAACTATTTTAATGAACGCTCCATACCAGCTATTTTCATGTGTATAACATTATATATATATATATACACGTTTTTATTTCACTAAACTAATAATAGTAGCTTACTGAAGAATAAACATATGATAGCAAATATGCACGCAAAAGCAATCCACAGTGAACTGGCTTACGTTAGTGACCATCATTGCCAGAATTCAGAACATGCAGAGCTTGTGTAAGTCCCTCCGAACAGTGGGGGTGTGTTTGCATATTTCTGTGAAACTAGTTGAGAAGGTCCATTAAGGTGTCTTTTATCTGTGTGGCATGTTGAAAATGTAATTATATTCAAAGGTCTGTACTTTCAAGATTCTGATCTATTAAAAGAAACATTTAGCTCTGAATGATTTAGGGTGTCTTCCCTTAAATCTCTTCATAAATAATTCCTGGAATGTCTAGCTAATTATTACTGTTCTCGCTAACTTGGCTCATTTCTTAAGAGAGTCCTTAATTCTTAAGATGACCACAGAACAATGGAATTAGTTGACATGAAATCTGAATCTTTAGTAGCTGAGGGTGTATGCGTGTGTGTGCGTGTGTGTGTGCATTTGAATGGCACGTATACATAAAATTGGAAAAATAAGAATTAAAAGTAACATTTACTTTATCAGAACTTTTGCTTGGTCGTGAGCTGGTTTTTCCTCTTCTTGTCCATGAAGAATTAATTCTGCTACTTTATGAAGCTGCTCAATACAGCGAGCTGTTACTTCTGCCAGGCTTTCGATGGACTGCATGTATGCTTCCTGAAAGCAAAAAGTAACAGTCAGAAAATTATTCATTGAGAAGATGCTTTCTAAAAAACTCCTGTGACATTAAAACAATTACATAATTCCTGGAAAAAATCCCCCAAAACAAATATGACCTGAAAAAATTTACCCAAAGATTAATGGGTGTACCTAAGACTTTTCTAAGTGGAAATACTACCATAAAACAGAAGTGTCACCAGGTCCCAGGGACATAACAAGCCTTCTTCACAGCTGGGTCCCCAGTTCTCAGAGCAGTGCTGGGCACACAACAGACATGAAAGCGTGTGGAAGGGTGGCTGAATTGAACAGACCTCAGTGGACATTTTTCTTTAGAGCGATCTAATTTGAAATTTTCTTTCTCTAAAATTAAAATTCAACGTAAAATGAAGTTATTACAAACTCATTTGTGAACATAGGCAGATTATAAATTATGCATATATAAATTTATTAAACTACAGAATAAAAACTGTGGCAATGAAATTCTTTTTTGGAAAAAGCTTCAATTACCTCATTAGTTATGGGGCATAAGGACATGTTATGGTTACAAATTTGATATGATGGAATTTTACCCTAAAGATAAATCAACTATGTTCTTAAATATCTTTTTTCCTTTAAATTATAACTGTAACGCTATGGAGGAAAGCTACAATATCTATGCTAAATCATGAAATGTCCTGGTATAGAGAAATTTTAGTGTTTATTACATTAATACTCATATTTCTATAGTGTGGAATAGGGTATAAATGAAAATGAAATGGCTTTGCCTCACTTAAAATTAGGCTGCTAATAAAATGAACATAATATTACTGCTCTTTAGGCGGACGATCTGTAATGCGTTTACCTCGACTGTCTTAGTTTTCCTTTCTTCCTTCTTGTCTTCTTCGGGGTTTTCAGGTTTCTCTTCCTTTTCTTCCTTCTCTGTTTTGTTCTCTGACTCTTCGGCCACGTCTACTGGCACCACAGTTTGATCCTCTTCCACCCAGTCATGAGCTTTTTTCATGGCCTGCAAAGGCCCCCAACCAAAGCAATACGTTTATTGTACAAATATGGAGACACAAAAGCCAATCCCACGACTTGGATCAAACCCTAAACCGCCAAGGGTGGTTCTCTGTACGTTTAAAGAGTGATGGGGCAATTCCTCAACTTCCTTAAAAACACCTTGTTGTTGCTTTCTGGTAAAAAATACAGTAAGAAAAAGGGACAGAGTAGAAAGAATGTATGGAGAGAAAACTGCAGGGCCTGAGGAATTTTTGGAAAGCATTCTAAAATGATACTCAGGGCTTCCCTGGTGGCGCAGTGGTTAAGAATCCGCCTGCCAATGCAGGGAACATGGGTTCTAGCCCTGGTCCGGGAAGATCCCACATGCCGCAGAGCAACTAAGCCCGTGCGCCACAACTACTAAGCCTGCGCTCTAGAGCCCGCGAACCACAACTACTGAGCCCGTATGCCACAACTACTGAAGCCTGTGTGCCTACAGCCTGTGTTCTGCAACAAGAGAAGCCACCGCAATGAGAAGCCCTCGCACCACAACAAAGAGTAGCCCCCGCTCACCGCAACTAGAGAAACCCTGTGCACAGCAACAGAAGACCCAATGTGGCCAAAAAATAAATAAATAAAATCTTAAAAAAAAAATAAAATGATACTCAGATAGGAATAAAAATGACCGTCACTTTGGAAAAGCCATAGTATATTTTTCACTTTTTGTGACCAACTGTAAAATTTCATATATATATATATGAAATTTAGCCAGGGTCATTGCGAAAGCAAATTTCCTCATCTGCTATGTCTCAGGAAGCCCTTAATATTTCATGAACCTAATAATGTATCGCACCAGAAGATGAAGGATGGCTCTGTTCCTCTCCAGCCATGCCAGAACCTCGCAGGGCGGAGTCAGGGGGTGGGAACAAGAGAAGAACTGTGATGAATTTCACTTCACATGAGTGCAGTTTGAGCAACTTGTGGCCTTAAAAGTTTTTGAACAAGCAGACACCACCTTCCCTATCTGTTACTCCCTGAATTTTGAAAGGGCAGACTTACCAGCTTTTATATTATAGTTTAAGCTGTTTGCTTAAGTTGCATCTGAGCTTATGCAAAACTTACTTCTCATTTGAAAGCTTGCATGTCAAAGTTTAATGTGTCATGGTGTTGATGGCAAGTTAATGGGGAGAAGATTAGGGGAGACAAAACCTAACAAACCATGCTTGGTGTGTCCTCTTTTAGGGACAAAGGTTTACCTATGTAAATAAGCCAGTGAGACCTCGGAGGCACCACACACACTCTCTGAGCTGCTGCAGGTGCTGTGTGGAGATGAATGAGGCAATTTCCCTGCTGCGTTCAAGTCACTGACCTGCCAGAATCAGTGACCTCTATCAGAGATAAAGAAATTGCTCATCTCTCCACCTCACTGCCTCAGTCTGCCCTTTCCTCACCCACCTTGATGAGTGAGGACCTGTGTCAACCACCGATCGCTAAAGAGAAGAAAGAGAGCGGGTGGTGGTGGGATGAACTGGGAGACTGGGATTGACATGTATACACTGATGTGTATGAAATGGAGGACTAATAAGAACCTGCTGTATAAAAAAATAAATAAAATAAAATTCAAAAATTCAAAAAAAAAAGAGAAGAAAGAGAGAATGGGAAAAATGACAGTTTTAAGTAATTAATGATCAGTGACCTCATTAAGAAATGCCATCGCAAGACCTTGTAGGAACTTGCAAAACATCCAGTGTTACTCTCAGAGGAAGCCAGACAGTGAAAGCTCAGATGGTCTTAGACACGACGAAGCACCAGCTTTCCCGTGGGAGGGGTTGTGTGAGTGGCCTGGCTCTGGCAGATGTGCTTTCTCTGCCTAATGCTGGCATGTCACTTTCGAGGGGAGGGGAGATGGAATTTGAAAAAGCCCTTTGGTGATTCTGTACCTTCTTTCCTCCTCTAGGCTGAGGGTAACCACTGATCTGATCTGAGACCCTATTTTAAGGAGAAATGACTTGTTCAAGGTCACAAGGTAATTACCAGTGAAACTGCAACTAAAATGCAGGTCTTGTGACACAGCCTAGCAGGTTCTCCGCAGCCACATTTCATGATGTTGCCTCCTCGAATCTTAATTACTGACCCGGACTCCCCTCCTGCTATGTGCCATTGGGACTTGGGGTTTTTCTGTTTCAGGTGGATTTCTGGATTTTACAACCGAGACCTTTAAAAAAAAAACAAAAAAAAACCAACGAGCAAAAACTGAGATCCATATGGTGCTGACCTTATTGAGTTTGTCAGGTGTGGCCGCAACATGCAATTCAAAGAGAAGCTCTGTAAGCATGCTAGCAAATTCTTCTCCCTTTTCTTCTATCCCTGGAAATAGAAAATGACAGAAGTAAGAAGCATGATTTATTTTTCATCCTTCAGAATGTGGCAGCTCCCACAACCTTACAGCCCACAGTCAGAGTATAAGTGGGGGCAGCAGCAGCCCGCCCTCCAGCCGCTGGGCAAAGACGAGCTGTGCCCGTGTATGAGCACAGAGGCGAGGCAGCAGGCTGCAGCTGGGCGAGGGGCTGGTGGAGCCTTGCTGCTCGCAGCTCTAGCTGGGGCACCCCTGGGCTGGCCCGAAGGGCACGTGGGGGCAGGGCAGGACCACTGGTCTTCTTCACAGCTATAGGTGGTCAGTAGCTGTTTGCTGAATGACTGAATGAACAAATGAACGACCCTTCTCAGGCTTGAAAGCCCTGGGACAACACTGTGTTTATGACTTACAGTACTGTTATGCTTTTAGCACTGCAAGCCTTAATGATACTCAGGGTACTCTTTTAGGTACACAGAGCCACAGTACTGAGCAAGCAGAATTAGTCTCCATGGATCATCTACTTATATCTTAATACTTGTAACAACATTATATCTCTGGAGAAATTTCCCATGGTTTCCTAGGACACCTGCCTGGTCCTACAATATTATGTAATGATATGTCTTCCCTTCAGATTGGAAGCTACCTAAGGATACAGACAATATTTGTTTTGCTCATTCCTGAATCCAGAGCATCTAACACAGTGCCTGGAACATAACAGGTGCTAAAATGAATATTTATTGAATAAATAATTTACTAATATATTATACCATAGATACTAATATATTGATTATCTATAACATGTTATATATATATATCATGAAATAAAAATAACAATATTATTGGTGGGCAATAAAGAGGAGAGATCTTTAAAAGTTACAATCTTATATCTCTCATTTGTATCTACAAGTTGAGGCCATTTTCAAAGTTTCTTATAAGTGCTAAAGAATTGATATCACAATGGATTGTATCACCAGTTTGGGACGGTGGTGGAAGGATAAAAGCATCATTCATCTGGCCTTATTACATGATCTCAGAAACCCTCTGAGAAGAAAATACCATGGCCTATGTTAGTGGGTGAAGGCAGTAGCTTCAGAGAGGGCTAAGCTATGTGAGAAATACTGTATCTAACACTTGTCTGCTTGTGTATTTCTATTTTAGAGACAAAATGGTTAATCAGCAGCTTGTGAAGATAGCCAGGATAACTTGTATGTCTTTTTTTTTTTTTTTTTTTTTGCGGTACGCAAGCCTCTCACTGTTGTGGCCTCGCCCGCTGCGGAGCACAGGCTCCGGACGTGCAGGCTCAGCGGCCACGGCTCACGGGCCCAGCCGCTCCACGGCATGTGGGATCTTCCCAGACCGGGGCACGAACCCGTGTCCCCTGCACCGGCAGGCGGACTCCCAACCACTGTGCCACCAGGGAAGCCCACTTGTAGGTCTTTGTTCAAAGAATTTGGCCTAATCAGTTTATCATCACCTAGAATTTATATATTCTCATTGGGGAGCAGGTCAAACTAGATAAGTAAAACGTATATGTCAGGTGAGAAGTTTTATGGAGAAGTATACATCAAGGGAGAGGAATAGGGGCAGCTGGGGGTTAGGAATTTCAAATGGAGAGGAGCTGAGAAAATGGCCTTTGAGTAATAACCCAGAGGAGGAGAGGGATGAGCCACACAGATCAGGGGAAGAGCCTTCCAGGCAGAGGCACCGCCAGGGTCAATTCCAGGAGGGAGTGTGCCTGGCTTGCTTGGGGACAGCAAGGAGGACAGGGTGACTGCCACAGGGAGAGGGAGGCATGTGCCTTGCGGTAGAGGGAGAGATGGCTGTCTTTGTTCACAGTGAAGCTGATACAAGCAAATCATAAAATCCATAAAGTAAGTGCTCAGACGGAGCAGTCTTCTGCAACACTTGATCCAATTCTCAGGGGTATTAAGAAACCTTTCTCGGGGAGGTGATGCCTGAACAGAGCCTTCAAAAATGAGAAGGCTTTAGTCACATGTACAAAGGGAGAGCTGGAGGGCTACCGAGTCAGAGAGAGAATGAGAGAGAGAGAGAGAGAGAGAGAGAGAGGCCATCAAAAGCTGAGATTCTGTCTCTGCTGGGCAGAGATCTTGGTCTCATCCTCTCTAGGTAGGCAAAGTAAGAGGGGCAACTCCCACGGGGTCTCGTTTCCAAACTGCCTGGTCCTTCTCATCTCCGTGAGGCAGTGCTGCAGGGCAGAAAGAGCCCTGGCCTCAGGTTGAGGATGTGGAGATTCTTCCCCAGCTCCTGCACCTGTGGCTCTGTGACCTGGGGCCAGTCACAGGGCTTCTTAGCCTCCATTTCCTCCTCTGTAAATATAGGATAATAAAACCCAGCCATCTACTCTTTAGTGTTATTGTAAGGAGCAAATAATACAACAAATGTGTAAGTATTTTGTAAACACTAGAGTTTTATATAAACTGTATTGTTAAGTGTTACAAAGATATAAACATAGGGAGATTAAAAATATTTGAGAGTAATCAACACTAAATCAGGATACACATACTCTCTGTAGCTCCAGCTTTTAAATGTGCATTCGTTCTATAGGACAGAGAAATACACCAATAACTTGTAGCAAATGTTTTAGGAAAATCATCACAGAGAAAAATGGATGTAAATAAAAAACAGATGTTAAAGAATGTTGCAACAAAGAATATCTATTACTACAATTCTTGGTCTGTATGTGTGGCCGAGAAGATCTTCACCAAGTCAATAAAAAGAGAAAATATCTTTTAAAAATCTTTTCACAACAGTGGTAAACCAAATTAGAGACCCACGGCGGTGTGATAAAATTACACTCTGCTGGTAGGACAAACATGCAAATCATTAGCTAATGTTATTAAATGCAGAGGAGCCCAATATTAAATTTATCTAAAAATGACAGTTCATTACATTTTCTAAGACTACCAAATAAATTATTTAGGTGTTAGGGGGCTTTTAGGAATGCAAGTGCTTACAAGAAAAAATATGATGAGAATGCTGTGGTTTCTCCCAGAATTTTGCTCCTGGATTGTCTGCTCTCCCTCACTAATGAGATTGCTCTCGACAGCTTTTAGTTAATCCCTCACCTTTCTGGAGTTGTAACACTCCATCATATTGGATTGATTTAATGACAACCCTGCTATTCTTCTCTCCCATTCTTCTTTAGGTGTCTAAATGACATTTATTTATTAAATTAAGTTAATTGAAAGTAATTGTGTTTTGATAATCTGGAGCTGCCCTTTAGGAAAATGGACATATTATGGGAGGTAACAGGGTTCCATCACTTAAAGAGAGATTAATCTACCATTTCTTTTTTTTTTTTTTTTTTTTTGTGGTACACGGGCCTCTCACTGTTGTGGCCTCTCCCGTTGCGGAGCACAGGCTCCGGACGCGCTGGCTCAGCGGCCATGGCTCACGGGCCCAGCTGCTCTGCGGCATGTGGGATCTTCCCGGACCGGGGCATGAACCCGGTGTGTGTCCCCCTGCATCGGCAGGCAGACTCTCAACCACTGTGCCACCAGGGAAGCCCAATCTACCATTTCTTAAGCATGCTGTTCAGGACTTCAATTTTTTTTGGTCATATTAAAAAATCTCCATTTACTGAAGCTCTATATTAACACTGGAGCATAACACATGTAGTAACATTTTCTATTTAACAGTATTGAATCAAGTTTTCTCTCCAAGGAATTGCACTAGTTGGGGATGCCATACTGCATTCACTTACACTGGAAACAATATTTCTTTGATGTTAGGGAGAATTTGGGATCCTATTTTTATCCGTTCTGAATGACACACCCAGTAAGGCAAAGGTCTACCTCAGGCATCATAAACTGAAGAAAAATAGCCTGCATCTTTTTGGTGATTGTTACTCTGGAAAAGAGGCATCTACATTAGTTCATCTTGGGTTCAGAATACTAGCTGCATGACCTTTGACAGCTAGTATCTTAGTTTCTTCATTATTAAAGCAAAGACAAGATTGTCATCCTTTGTGACTTTGTAGAAACACACAAATGCTCAAAACCATTGTTCTCCAACTGTCTCTTTGATATTGACCTTTTCCTCTGCTTCAGTATAATTGATTCTTCTATTTTGATGCAGTGAGCATATCTCATTAAACTGAAGGTACATGAGGTCAGCATGCGGGGCTAAAGCGGGAGATAGTATTTAAAAGACAGTTTGCAAATGCTTAGAATAATTTTGCCCCGAGCATCTAGGCTGAAGCATTTGAGCTCTTGTGTTTGAGCTTTGATTAAAGATACGTAACACGTCTGGGCACAAAATGCTTCCAGAGAGTGATGTACATGATATGCATGTACATTATCACAAGTACAATTGTAAATAAAAGTTGTAACTTGTTGCATCTTTACTATTCTCCTGGAATTGTGTTAGCACTTTTAATAATAATAACAGCTAACACTTCGAGCAGTTCTGTATGCCAGCCTCTGTAATATTTTTTTGCATATATTATCTAATTTGATCCTTACAATAGCCCTCAGGAATAGGTATCACTGTCTCCATTTTACAGGTAAGATACTGAATTTCAGAAAGGTTATATAACTTGTTCAAGGACAAATAGCAAGTAAGTAGTGAAAATGTTGCAAGTAAGACCCTTCAGATGATCCCAGGAGAAGCCAGTCTTGTGTGTCCAAGGTTGCTTAAGTTTTCAGTGTAACCTACGTGAAACAACTGTCTAGTGCTTGGTGATGACATCAATCACTCTCCATGTACACAACAAATGCTTCACTATATTCTGTTCCCAAAGGGACAACTTAATCATTAAGCACGTCCAACTTTGGGAACCTCTTTTTCTCTCTCAAGGAAGCCTTGCTTCTCACAAAATAGGTTCTAGTCTCCTTGGGGTCATGTCATCGTCTGGCTGGAAGAGCGTGTACCTGGCTCACTTTAGTGATTGACTAACTCAATCAAACCTGACAAATCACGCCTTGATGCACCCTGTGCCTTTGTATTTTTTGGGTGACGTGTAGGCCACTTACAAATACACCCTAACTCCTACACACAGAAATTAAAAGGAAGAAGAAAAATATGAACAGAAATCCATTGAAAGACCTGCCCACCATCAAGATCAACCACATTCAGCAACTTCCACGTGCAGGTAAAAAATCAGACACTGGAGCATAAACTCTAGTCATCAGGGCCCTGTTGAGTGCACTGTGCTCTTCGTTCACTTGACCAGATGCATTTGCTGTGTGCCTGTGACATGCCAGGGACACCAGAGAAATAAAGGTGCTTCACTCAGCAGTTCCCACCCAAAGGACAGGAGGACTATAGGTCAATGTGACCAGCTCCTGTAAAAAGACCAGATGCACAGAGAATTTGGAAGTGAGCAGGAGAAGCACCTGAATTAAGTAATTCTCTCCTGTTCAAAGGGCTATGCTTATTAACAGCAGTTTCTAAGGACGGCACCAATCGTTTGTCTTGCTATTTAACTGGTTACTTTCCTTTACCTTGCACTTCTTGATTCTCTTCATTCTCTAATTCTTTGGCTGCAAAGATGTCTTTAATGGAAATTAGGTCATTTTTTAAGACTTCCAGCTTCTCTCCATCAAGTGATGCTAAAAATGACTGAACCTGAAAAAAAGAAATAGGTCAGCATAACTGTCATCTTTTCTTCTCATTAATGATGTTTACGTATAGCTGTGCCCAGTTCCCCCAGGTGATTCATGGCGTGGGAGGTAACACTGGGTTGAATGTTGGATTTAACTGCCTAGTAACTGTGCAACTTTGGGTAAGTTACATAAGCTCCTTGGGCCTCAGTTTTCTCATGTTTTTAATTGAATATATTTGACAGATAACATTGTGTAAATTTAAGGTGTATAACATGTTAATTTGATACATGTGTATATTGTAATATGATTGCCACTGTAGCGATATTTAGCACCTCTATCACATTACATAATTATACTTTCTTTTTAGTGGTTGAGACAATTAAAATTGTAGTCTCTTAGCAAGTTTGATGATTATAGTACAATACTGTTGTCCGTATACCTCACACTACACATTAGATCTCTATGGCTTATTTACTACTTTTGCAAGTTTGTACCCCTAAGTAACATCTATCTTATCCTCCCCCCAATCCCCTGCTAACCACCATTTTACTGATTTTTATGAGTTTGACTGTTTTGAGATTCCACATAAAAGTGATATCATGCTTATCTCACTTAGCATAAGGTACTCAAGGTCCAACCATGTTGTCGCAAATGGCAGGATGTCCTCCTTTCTCATGGCTGAATAATACTCTATTGTGTATATATCTCACACCTTTTTTAATCCATTCATCTGTTGATGGGCATTTAGGATGTTTCCATATTTTGGCTATTGTGACTAACACAATAAACATGGGAGTGCATATATCTCTTCAAGATTCTGTTTTTGGCTTCCTCAAAAAATTAAAAATAGATCTACCATGTGATCCAGCAATTCCACTTCTGGGTATACACCCAAAGGAAATTTTATGTTTTAAATGGAGAGCCACACTTCATTGTGATCCTTTGTGGGATAAATGAAACAACGAATGTGAAAAACATTGCACAAGTGCAAACAGCAGATGCTAAGTAAATGTTGCTGGTAGCTCTTCTGTCATAGTGGTTGAAAACATACCCTGGTTTCAAATATCAGCTCTTCGCTTATTAATTATGTGACTTTGGGTAATTTACTTAACCTTTCTGTGACTCAGTTCTCTTATCTCTAAAATGAGAACTTATAGCAACTACCTTATAAGACTGTTTTGAAGGTTAAATGAAATGATGTACTCAGGAGTATTTATCGTGATGGTCAATAAATTATATATATAATGTAAACAAACATATATGTAAGACAGAAAACAAACTTATGGTTACCAAAGGGGAGAGGGAGAGAGGAGTATGGGATTAACAGATACAAACTACTACATATAAAATAGATGAGCAACAAAGATTTACTACACAGCACAGGGAATTATACTTACTATCTTATAATAACTTATAACGGAATATAATCTGAAAACAATAACTGAGTCACTTTGCTGTACACCTGAAACTAACAAACTAACAAACAAACTTTAACAATATTGTAAAGCAACCATACTTCAATAAAAAAGTATATGTAAACAAATATATAAATAAGTAGTTGTATGTATATTACAGACATACATACAAATACACTTGCTAGATGTTTTATTGTACTGGGGTTACAAAAGCGTACAAGATACATTTTTCTTCTCAGAGATCTTACAGTCTCAAGGAGGGAGGCCCATGTGAACAGATAACAGCCACACCAGGTGTGAGTGTAGTGACAGTAGGGGGTTCCCAGTAAGGGGGCTGCAAGGCTCCTTGGGGGATACAGCACAGAGGATGATGCGTAAACTGGTGTGCTCCCTGTTCACTGTCTTCAGAACCCCTCTTTTGAAAATGTCCTTCATAAGCACTTAAAAATTATTTGTACAGATGGTCAGTCAACCTCTGTGAACCTGAAGACCATTTGAATTTCCAAAATGGTCACAGTGCATGGAGAACCATATAAAAAGTGAAGTCTGACTATAAAGTAGTAAAGTTTAAAATTTTCATACTGCAGGTCAAACACTTGCTCTGGAGGGAGAGCCAGCAGAGAAGCTGCCATACTCTTTGGATTGTGTTTTCATATTGATTATGGCAGTAGACTTGCAGTCCAGACAAGTGAGAGAGTTAGAGGGCATCACCGAGGCCTGACACCATTTCCCTAAAAGTTGCCAATGCACATCATCAGGACGTAATGCAACTGACACCAAGGCTCTGAGAGGAAGTTCAGGGGGAAGTCTTCAACACAAAACCCATTAGGCGCCGAGTTCAGCAGGTGGAAGTAATGCTCCCTGCATGCTGGCCGCCCCTACTCCCTTCTGCCCTGACCTCTTCAGAGTCTTCATTTCAGTTCATACACTCATGTTTAGGGCTCACGGTCCTAGATATGCCCACATCATATCTTTATGCTTCAGATATATTTTCTAAACAGCACTTTTCTCAGAGTAAAGAAAAATGGGTAATTGAATAAATGTTAAAGTACAACGCTTAGTGAAAAAGTATACACACATGTGGGGCCTCTTGGTTTCTCTGTGTCTTCTGAGGGTAGCTATCCTCCAGGAGTGAATGCATTGGGGTTTTAAGATTTGGGCATCTCCCAGGAAGGGTTCTTTTTAGTGAAGTACTCTTTGGTCAGCATCTTTCTATTACAGCATCTCTTTTGCTTCCTCTAGTTCATTCCATTATGCTAGCACGATGTGCATTAAATCTTTACTTCAGTCCGATAATAAATAATAAATAATCATGCACTCCTCAATATTCATGGAATGCTGACTATATGCTTGGCACTGTGCTTAAGTGTTGTCAGGGACACAAGGGTAAACAGTCTGCCTTGTAAATCTTTTCCCTGAAACGGGGTGTGGGGTGTCATTTTGAGCATTCTTGTTTACTGTTTTGGTCAAGTATTGAGTATAATGACAATAAAAATATCAGTTTTTCCTTAAGATTTATAGTACAGCATGTTGCCATGCCTGTTGACATCCTAGAATCAATCTAGTAGGTAGTAATGATTCCTTATAATTCTGTACACCCTGTCTAAGTTTCAGCCAATGGAATGTTAGTAGACGAGATGTGTACCATTTCTGGGTTAAAGTTTTTAACAAATGGGAACGTCCCCTCTATATTCTCTCTCCTTATGCTGGTGGGATGAAGAAGACAACAAGGCCCTAGAGGAGAGTGAAATCCAATACATTAGACTTGGTCGTAGGGGAGTCCACAGGGCCAAAGGGATGTGCCCACCGAGAACCCACACTCCCACTTCTCGATAACTCTCCAGGTGACTGAAGTTTCCCCTTCATGATCTGTATGGACCTCTTCCCCAGGCTGTATTCCCTATGGCGGGACCATCCACTGGAGCGTGCACTCCTAGGCCCAAGGGATGGACAAAGGCGGCCGTTTGCAGGGGATGTGGATGGTGTTTGAACTGGGGCATCCTCACTCGTGCCAATGAGGGTCCTTGAAGCAACAGACAGCTGGAGATAAAGGGAAGAGAGCAGGCAGGAGGGTGATATGAAAATTTGAGGAGTCTGAGAATTCTAAATGGGAACCTGGCCTTCCAGGCCATTATGAAAGTACATTTGTCAAGGAAGGATGACAGAATATATTTTCTTTAACGGTTTGTTTCCAAAAGCTCTTTAACTTTTAAATATTTGGTATGTGCAGTGTTGTCAGATAAAATATAGGATGTCTGACTGAATTTGAATTCCAGATAAACAATGAATGTTTTCTTGGTATAAGTGTATATCTCAAATATTGCATAGAACATATTTATACTAAGAAAGTATTCATTGTTTATCTAAAGTTAAAATTTTATTAGTCATCCTGTATTTTTATTTGCTAAATCTGACAACCGCAGTAGGGTCTCCATTTGTATTCTTGCCAGGAGCCTGTGAATATTAGGATGGGACTAGTGGAGCCATAAGATGGACAGAGCCTGGCTTCTGGATCCCTAAATGCTGGAAAGCTGCCTGCTGACCAGACACTCATATCTTGGGCTGTCACAGGAGTGAGGAGAACTCTTACTGGTTTTGACCCATATATTTTTAGGACTATTTATTATAACACCCAGTAACTATTATTACTAAGCCAAGAAAAAGTTCTGCATTTCTCACTATGAAAACTACGAAAATCTCCAGGCTGGGGAAAGAAAGCAGAGCTTGTGGGAGCAGTATGCCAACAGAGGGAAATGCCCCCCTCCAGGGACCAAACTGCCTTCCTGGCAACATCAGTCCTTTGGGGCTCTTTTCTAGAGGCCTGGGGCTGTTTTACAGCTAGACCTGCATTGGAACCAGCCAGAGTGGAATGTCTCTCTACCACCGTGATAGATTCAAGGGGCCATGCTCCCCTGTAGTGTTTTCAACAATAATAACATGTATATATAAGAATGCAGATAAAAATAAAATGTCATCAACATTATATATGCGTATACACGTGTATGTAAAAATGGCAGCTAACGTTTATTGACTACTTATTATGTATTAGGCATGCTGCAACTAGCTTCACATGGATTATCTCATTTAATTCTTTTAATAATTTTACGAAGTTGATTATTATTCCCATTTCATCGATAAGGAGACTGAGGTAAGACGGGTCCAAAACCATACAGCTACTGAGTGGCATTTGATCACATAATGTCTGACCCCAAACCCTGCTTTTGTAGGGAAAAGTTTGTTTTTTAGTGGAAAACTATATTTTTCCAGATCACACTTTACCAGATTATTGGATCCTGATTCCATGGGAGTAATTTTATAACTCCGTAAAATGTAGATAGCTGATAGCAGTGCAAAACAATAACGAATTTTGCCCAGTGGAGGGACAACCTCTCCTTCTATGGAAAAACCAGGTTTGTGTCCATTTGTACATTCATTTCAAAATTGCTTTATTTCATATGAATTTGTGCTTCTTTGGCTTTTCCTTCGAACCGGTTATAACATCGTCCGGTTCTTTCATTTAATTAATGAGGTAAGTAAATTCTTTGATTTGTGTTCACTTGGTATCTGCATGAGTCATGATTTTGCTTTAAAAAAATGATCTGTTAACAGTTTAACCACAAGACTGTCAGTGATGGCTAATGGATAACGAAAAAGGAAATAAACACAGAGTAACTTGTATTATGTAATCTTGTATGTGTGTGTGTGTGTGTCCATCCTGTTTGGTTCTTGGTTACCTGTTATATGGCAGAGGTCATCTTTCCCTGACTAGGTGGGCTTCAAGAATGTCTCAACCCCCCAAAGTCCAAATGTAAGAGGACAAGGCCAACAGAGAGTCAAAAATCACTGTTCGCTTCTAAGGCTTACTTTCAAGTTCAGCCTCCTGTCTGAGAACCTGCCTCTCCCCCAAGTAAATGTCACTGGGAAGGCCCATGGCCCCTCCCAGGAAGTCCAGAGGGTACTGCCCTGTGGCCTTCACTGCAAAAACACCCCAGACTACAGTAAGTCTGACTCACAAAAAGAGCAGTATATACAATTAAATGAGTTAATAGTTTTAAAGTGCTTAGATTAGTGATTATATAAATGACATATAAGTGTTTGTTAAATAAAAACACACACATTTGGGGACGGACACACACACACACACACACACATCCTTTTAAAAAAAAAGAAATCACCAACAACCCTGCTGACTTCCACTATTCATGTTTGTTTTCTTGGGATCAGACAGAGTGAATGTGCAGGGCTGTTAGGTAATTTCCCAGAGCTCTGTTCAGGAGCACCACTAAATAGAGCTTTAATGCCCAGTAAGATAATCCTGCCCTTTGTGGCCCAGGCATTCTAACAAATGGGTGAATAAATAACTATATCACCCATGAAACTAAATATATTAGAACCCTGCAGTCTGGGAGAAATACCAGCTGCTTTGTCTCCACTGGGTAGGAATGAAGACATGGCCTGGCAGGGCACCTCTGATCTGGGTACTACATCATCAAATGGAGGCACAGGCCAGGTGCTGACAGCCAGGGTTTGCAAGGCCTTTTGGGCCGTGAGTTGGGGGTGGTGATGACTCCTATCATGCTGGCTCTCCTGGGGCTGGTGAGGGGGAACAGCTAGGCACAGGATAGAGAGAAAATAATATGGAGCCTGAGAGGGGTCATCAGGCTGGACAGTATCTGTGACCTCAGCACAGTAATGAGGCTCTAGAAAGGAGGCTTTCTTTCGTGTTTAAGAAGACGTATTCACTCCAGGTGCTTCTAATGTAGAAGACAGTCCTCAGACCCCAAATGTGGGAGATGAGTACAGGGACCCTGTTTGTGTGTGTGCGTGTATGTGTGTGTGTTTTTAATAATTTTTTTTTTAACATTTTAAAAAAAAAAGAAGAAGACGTATTCATGAGCGTGCTACTTTAAATGACCAGGACAGACATACCTTGCTTTCGCTTTCATTGGACAGAATTTCCAGGGCTTCCAGGTGTGACAAACCCTGATACTCATCAAACAGCATCCCGTAGTGTGCGGTCCTCTCGGCCGTGAGCTGCTGTGCCAGCCTCTGCTTCTCCTTCTCCTTGGCTTCCCGCAACATCTGCACAAATACACAGTGTTTGTACACTAAGTATACGCTTAAAAGCCACATTTCCTGCGGAAGATGTTGGGGGAGATGAGCACTGACTTGGTACTTGTGAAGAGTAGGTTTTAGTCACTGTGGAATTTCTAAAAAAATGACTTTTTGCATTGATCTTACTCACAAGTTTTTACATAATATTCCACTTTGAACTTTTCATGTTCATAGGTACACAGCAAAACAAAGCAAAAATTCTACACCCAGGAAGGGGATTGAAAAGAAGCAAAACAAAAGCTGAACAGTGGTTTCTACAGAAGTGTTTTCCGTGTGTGTGATTAATCTTATTTTTAAAATGTCCAGATTTTCTATAATGAGCAAATTTTATTTACACTGGGAAAGTTGAATCTATTGTGACAGGATTCATTGCAACTTGTGCCCCTAGGCAGACTTCAAAGCAAAAATAAGCTGGTCTGATTTTATTTGAGTTATTTAAAAATTTTGTGTGTGTGGTTATTAAACATCTTTGATGAAAATGATTAATAAAATATAAACTCATAGTGTATTCCTCACCAGATACTTAATATTAATATAAATAAGAATGTTAGCTTATCAGTTCTTTGATAAGATTGGTTTCTAGAAATACTGTGAACCGAGTTCCTCTCCAGGTTGATCATTTTTCTCCAGTTATTTTTCTGCTGATTAAATAATAAGACAGTAAAATAAACGCAAGTCCACCAGTTACTCTTAATTTCCTACCTTTGTTTTCTTCGATTCTAAGCATCTTCTATTTGATTCCTCATCAAGGTGACTGTGGCATTTAGTTTATAGGGTTCTTTAATATCTGTGAAGAGCACCATAAATGCACTGGCCACCACAAGGTCACAAGCGGAAGATCATGAAAGAATAGATTTTGGTTTTTATTATGTGTCAATAAACAATCAGCTTCATTCTCCTTTTTGGTTCTTGAGGTTGTTAACCCCAAACCCACCAGGCTGCAGACAGAATTCTCCCTCCTGCCTGTCTTTAAGACTAAATAAGTATAAGATCTGAAAGTTTTCAAAACAGCCCCATCAAATCATCCCTGGGAACTGTTAACATTTACAATAAAACCCAGCTACTCCCACGGATCTCACTGGCTTGGTGGTGGTGAAATAAAGTAACAAAGTGACACTGAAATTGCTTTCTTTCCTACACCAACTTCCATCTCTAAATTCTGATTCAGGTTAGAGGGAAAAAGGGATGCAATAAAAGGTAAAGGGAAATTGTCACTTTGGAACGATGTGGATTCACCCAAGAAATGGAGGGTGAAATTAAAGTGGCCTAAAGAAGAATTAACTGGCTTTCGGGGTGCTGCTGCTACATTCCCTCTGGAGAAGAAAAGGAGATTGGTTTAAATAGCAGTGAGTGATTCTGGCATGGAAGACTTTGGGACAGAAGGGCAGCTTTGGAAACTTATACCAGTGGGATCTGAGAATCACCCTGTCCCCACGTTATTCAAAGAGTAAGAAAGAATGCATGAGAAACTTAGGGAGGGCATGCATTAACATTTCTGATGTCTAGAGTTATTTAGTGTGGATTAGGAAAAACATAACAGATGTCCCTCTCTCAGTTGATGGCAGCTTCATCCTTGTAGCTGCTTAGGCAAAAACCCTGGAATCATCCGTGCCTCTTCCTTTTATGTCATACTCCATACTCAGTCCACCAGGAACTCTGGATCGACCTTCAAACTACACCCAGAACCAGCCTTCATCACCACCTTCATGGCTTCACACTGCTCTGAGCCACCATTATCCTTTGTTTAGATACCTGCAAACGCCTCCTGAGGAGGCTGTGAGAGGGGAGCGTAAATGACCAAGAGCCCCGAGGGTGCGCTTTGAAACCCACTCTTCATTTTCACTGAGGTCATGCCTCTTACCACCTCCCCCTGCCATCACTGGTGCAGCAGGGATGTTAGGGCAGACCTTCTCCTGAGAGACGGAAACTCCTCTGTCAGTGGACTTTGGCTGCAGGACTCTCCCATGGCTTTGCCAAACCTTCCTTAGACTGCACAGCAATCTAGGATGATTGCACCCAGTCTCCTTTCTTGTTCCCCTCCACTGGGATCAGACTTGCATTGTGGTCTTATGGCTCTCCCCCAACTCCCACAATTTTCTCTCACATTGTCATTTCTACTAATAAAATCCTTGCACGTTTAAACTTACCTTGGCATCTGCTTCTGCGAGGATGTAGGCTGATACACACTCTAACTGGTCTCCCTGCCCTTCACCCTCCCCCCAACCTAGTCTGTTTTCAACACCATAACTAGAGTGATACTTTTAAAATCAGATCTTGTCACTCCAAAACGTTGCAATGGTCTCCCGTTTTCACTAATAGTGAAGTCAAAGGTTCTTACAAACACCCTCCACAATCTTCCATCACCTGCTCCCCATGACCACACTGGCCTCATCTTCAGCAACTCTCATCCTGGCTCACTCCTCTCCCACCACACAGCATCCTTACTCTTCCTTGTTCATACCAGACACTCCTGCCTCAGGGCCTTTGCACAAGCTGCTCTTTCTGCTTGAAATGCGCCTCACCCAGATTCTGCAGTCAAGCCCTTCATCTCCTTCAAGTATTTGCTCAAACGTCATTCATCTATCTTCATGAAGTTCTCCCTCACAATCTGACTTAATACTTAACCTGCCCCTCACTCCCATATTCCTGATTACCCTCTTTCTGCTCTACTTTTTCTATTTTTTTGACAGCACTCATCATCTTCTAAAATATGAGATACTGGTTATTGTTTGTTTGTCCCTCCTCACCAGAACAGATCTCCATAATGCAGGGATATTTACTCATTTTGACCACTGATGTATCTCAAGTGCTTAGAACAGTGCCTAGCACATAGTGGACATTCAAAATGCATTGTGGAGTGAATGACCGAATGAAAAATTACTGCTCGGAAGGAAGCTGAAGTGGGTAATGGCCCCCCACATATTTTTCTCCCCTTTCTATGAGGCTGGAAGTAAAGGATTTTAAGATGGTAGAGCCACAAGACGTGGGCTGCCCGCGAACGCTAACACTATAGGAATGAAAGATAAAACTTCTTCATTTTAAGCCACATTGATACTTGCGTTATTATTTTTGGTTTGGTTTTGTATTTGTACAACATCTAGTGTTAATGTCCTGATTAATACAAAATCTATTTTCTTCTTTAAGGATCTGGAGGGTGATGGTCTAGCTGATCCTGCCAAGTCCCTACCTGGGCTGTAATATCACAGTGGTTATATGTGGGTTATTCTGGAAGAGCCAAGAAGAAATCACCTAAAAATCAAACTTTTCAGGAGCTGCCACTCACCTGTTGCCAGTGATAGCTCCTTCGTGGCTTCCCAGCACTGAGCCATGGGAAGATGTGTTTGTCCTGCCTGTGAAATTTGTAAGATCCTGCATCTGCTGCTCCTGATTTTGATAAGACATAGAGAGACCTGGTGTATCAGACTCTTAAGGGGGAAGGGGAAAAGGGGCATGATTGACACTATAGGGTCTGAGCTGGTCATGTGTCAACTGAAAGAGCAAGTTCAGTATTAGGGTTTTGTATTTGGAAAATAAGATAAACATTATTTTTAATTTTACTGACTACTGTAAGTAAGCAAAACATAGATTAAATTCTTCATACCATATTTCTCAAGGAGGAACACTTTAGAGCTGGAAGTATGAGAGGCGAAGTCTAACCTTGCACATAGTAAGAGAAATATAAATTAAAATTCCAATGAGATACCATTTCTACCTATCATCTTGATACATAAAAAAGACAATGACAACAACTAACATTCTTGGGTGCTAACTATGAGTCGGGTTCTATTCTAACTCATTTCATCCTCACAACAAAGCTATCCGTAGGTATTGATGTTCCCAGTGTACAGATGAGTAATCTGAGGCACAGAAGGGTTAAGTTGTCTGCTCAAGGTCATGTAGCTAGAACGTGGTAGAGCTGGAATATAATCGTAATATAGACTGAATGTTTGTGTTTCCCCAAAATTCTTATGTTGACACATAATCCCCAGTGTGATGATATTTAGAGGTGGGGTCTTTGGGAGGTGATTAGGTCATGAGGGTGGAACCCTTTTACGAACAGGATTCATGTCCCTATAAAAGAGACCCAGAGAGCTCCTTTGCCTTCTTCTACGATGCGAAGAAACTGTGTGAAAACGTCTGTCTATGAATCAGAAAGCAGGCCCTTACCAGACACTGAATCTGCTGCTATTCTGATCTTGAACTTCCCAGACTCCAGAACTTTGAGAAATAACTGTTTGTTGTTTATAAGCCCCCCAGTCTGCAGTATTCTGTTATAGCAGCCCGAATGGACTAAGACAAATGGCATCGATGGAATCATCCTCAAGAAATTATTAAGTATAATTTATACTTAATAAAGCAAGGTACAAAGGAGCATGGTTAGTATGCTAACATTTGGTTGAAAATGTTTGTATGTATATACGTGCACATGTATATATATGTATATGTTTGGCTACATCTATCTATATAGTCATATCTATATCCATATCTATATCTATATCTAAGTCTGTCTGTATAATGTCTCTGATAGAATCCGTAAGAAGTCGTTAACAATGGTTGTCTCCCATGATGTGTGGCTGGGGAAAGGGGTGTATTAGAAACTCAATTTTCACTCCCTGATATTTTGTGTCATTTGAATTTGACATGTGCTTTAAAACATTTATTAAAAAAGGTAAATAAAAATGTATTCACTTTATTGACCAAAAGAACAAATCACATAATCCCACCTGAGATAAGGAAACGGTTCTCTCCATGAGTGTCTTGGTCCGCTTAAAACCTGGGTCACTTTCTGCAAGGACATTCATAGTTTTCTTGCCAATGAATTCCAGAGCATCAAGACCACCTGTTAAGACGCTTTTACCCTGCCAATGAGATAATTGCACGAGATTAGGTTTTCATGTTTTGCTGTTCCGAGGCAGTCAGCACCTCCTAGACTGCACTATATTCAAATATGAAAAGCAATATAAAGTCACAGTTTTTTCTCATCAGGAGATTTATCATCCATTTAATCCTATTTTCTTTTCCGTGGAAGAGCATATGTCATATAACTTTGTAGGACATGCAGTGTTATTAAATAAGGATGCTTAAGAAAACCAAAGCACATTAGGGATTAATTTTATTGGCTGTGTGTATGAATAGATATGTTCCTAAGACAAAAAATTAATAGGTGACCCAATTGCTGTTTTTGTTTGAAAACATTTTAACCCAAGTAACAGAATCATTTGGAGCAGTCTATAAAAATGTCAAATACTCTTGCCAGTTTAGGGAATTCTTTAATATAGGGCCCTAGAGTGTAGGACCCTCAGGCTGTTTCAGTGGCTCGTGCATACTTTCAGAAAGTAGCAATAACCGCCTATAATTAGTATTTTCATGAAATAAGACAGGTTGATTCCATGTGTTTCTGGCTTTAGAAATTGTTCTATTATGTAGTTAACCACTGCAAATTCCTTTGCCAGTCACTGTTTCTCTTTCTAAAAAAAAGAGTAAAACAATCAAGATTTACTCATATAAACTGTACATACAAACAGAACTGCTTACATTTCTTTGCAACATCTTCTTTGCCTATACCCCAACTATACAACTACAATTACAATATGCATATATCTGTGTTTTTTCTCACCTTACATGAGTTTGCATAGGTTATATTTTATTATTACATTATTCTTTTTTTTTTTTTTTTTTTTTTTGCGGTACACGGGCCTCTCACTGTTGTGGCCTCTCCCGTTGCGGAGCACAGGCTCCGGACGCGCAGCCTCAGCGGCCATGGCTCACGGGCCCAGCCGCTCCGCGGCATGTGGGATCCTCCCGGACCGGGGCACGAACCCGTGTCCCCTGCATCAGCAGGCGGACTCTCAACCACTGCGCCACCAGGGAAGCCCTACATTATTCTTTATATGCATTATCCATTTTCATAATTATCATTTCAACAGCAATATTTGATTTCACTAATACGCTTTATTAGTCATCACCATCTTGGACATTTAGACTGTTTTCCGATTTGGGAGCCAATCAATAATCACACTACAAAACAGATTTTATTTTTTTTTTGGCGGTACGTGGGCCTCTCACTGTTGTGGCCTCTCCCGTTGCGGAGCACAAGCTCCGGACGCGCAGGCTCAGCGGCCATGGCTCACGGGCCCAGCCGCTCCGCAGCATGTGGGATCTTCCCGGACCGGGACACGAACCCGCGTCCCCCGCATCGGCAGGCGGACTCTCAACCACTGCGCCACCAGGGAAGCCCCAAAATAGATTTTTAAATGCACCTATTTTGGGAGGACTAGGGGATATCAGCAATTCACACTTTTGCATAATTTGATTTACTTTCTCCTAACATCCTATGAGGGATTACTTCAGTAGAGAATAAGATGGGAGAAGGAAGGATGAAGGGACTTTGAGTAAGGGCAGACTTGGTGCGGGGGTGTCTGGAGCTTGGGAAAAGGGAGAACCGGAAGGTTGGAGAGCACACAGAAAGGAATGTGAGGATGCTGAGAACAAACTCAGAGGGCCCTGCCTCGTAGCTCAGGGAGACCATGGATTTACTTCCTCTTTTTTTTTTTCTTTTCTTTTTCTTTTTTTTTTTTGGACGTGCCTTTGTAGCATGAGGCATGTGGGATCTTAGTTCCCTGACCAGGGATCAAACTCTCTTCCCTTGCGTTGGGAGCGTGCAGTCTTAGCCACTAGACCAACAGGGAAGTCCCCATGAATTCACTTCTTATGCCAGAGGTAATGAAAGTGCTCTGTCCCATCCCCAGCCCTACAACCTTCCCCGCACACCTGCCGTGGGCACACTGGACTTGTACTGCTATCCGACTCCTAAAACATACTTGCTGATCCCCCTTCTCCCTGCTTAGTCTAGAGGACCTCAAGTATCAAGGAAAGGAACAGTCATTTCCTATTTCTGGCATACCCTGACCTGAAGTCTGGCTAAGACACCCCCATATGTGTGTCCACAGCCCCCTCTTCTTCCCATACAGCATTGCATTTGACAACTGTTAAGTTGCCTCCACCTTCCAGGATGTTATGCCCTCTTTCAGCTTATGCCCAGCATCTAGCATAGCTCTTGGGATATAATGAAAGCTAATTACCTTTTTTTTTAAAAATGAATGAATGAATAAATTGGATGTGAGCCATATTTCTTAAAAAACTAGTTATTTGGTTTCACATAGCAGAAAGTAAACCTTTTCCTTCTGATCCTGAAGACCAGCTAACTGCCTTATCTCAGTTGGGGTGCATCCCCCTTTTTTCATTATTCATTAGTGTTTTGTTGTCAATAACAAGCTTCTTAAGCTTCTTTAAAAGGAAGGGGCCTGGGAAGGAGGGATGTGTATTAGGGCTATTCAAGGAAAGAGGAGAGTGAGAATTGGGAGGTAGGGATGGAGGAAGAATGTTGGTCTTAGTTATCTGGAAACACTTTAGTAACATGTTGGGGAATGTTCCTGATTCTTTACTGGTATATATATATATATATATATATATATATATATATACATACCTGAATCACTTTATAATTTTTCAAATTGAAGGTTAAGAAACATAGAGCATCTCAGAAAACCAGCTCTAAGAAAGAGCCCTCTCTCCCCGCAAGCAGAGGCTGTCCTTGCAGCCATTGGAAAGGACACTGTTATATCAGACTGAAAAATGTTCCTTCTAAGCAGCTCCCTTCTTTTAAACATAAAATATATTTCATTTTGTTCTTATCATTTTGGTTCCAAGGTCACGCCTACTCCGTGGGAGAAAGCATAACAAAATCATAATCCAAAGTTATGAGCAAGACCATCTTTTCTCTGATGTATCTAGGTCACTGGTAAATAGAAATATCAAAAAAAGGCACTGGCAGACCTCAGGGAAAACAGAGGAAGCAGCTAAGGACTCACTGTGTTCTGAACCGCATTGGTGATGGCTGACAGCATGCCCCGAGACCCCGATGAAGGAGAAGTGGGTGGGCTTTCTGCAGGCCTCTGATCTGCGGCTGCAACTGCTACTAAAGAGAAAAACACCCTTTCAGAGTTCGTTTTGCTGATATGAACTTGGAACTCTATTTGTGCACGTGGTGTAATCAACCCAAGTCCAAGAAATCCCCAAATAAATGCACCACTCACTTTGAGGGATTTCATTTGCAGTATCAGGTTGGGCCCCTTCGGAAGAGGCAGAATTCACACTATGAATCCGGAGGGTGGCCCCTGCTTTTTCCTTGACCGCTGTCAACCCATGACCTGTCAGGAAATAAAATATGGCTCATAGATACAATAGAAGCCCACGGTCTGCAGGTTCCATAGCTCATCTCCCAGAGCTCTTCTTGTAAGCTGTAGGTGTATATCCCGACTGTGAGAGAACGTGGTGATTAACAGCACAGACTTTGCAAGCTCTCAGATGTGGGTTCCAGTTCGAGCTCAGTTTCACCATCACCCAGATGGGTGACTTCTGAGAAGTTACCACCTCTCTGTGACTCAATTTCTCCACTGTGTTGTTGCGAGGAGCAAATAAGCATGGACAGGGCTCCCAGATGCTTTATTAGTCCCTCTTACTTCTCACACTATCTAACTAGCAACCTGGGGTTTCCAACCCAAGATATTATGTGAATGGTATCCCTGTCTTAACCTCTTTCCTCTTTTCTAAGCTTCTCAAGGCAGGTATGTGTCATTCATTTTTTGATTCCTTGTAGGCCTATCCTATTGTAGGTACTCAATTACTACTTGTTGAATAGAAATCAGCTGAGCCTTAACAAAGTGTCAGTCATTCCTTTAGTACAGTCTGTATGTGTGAGAGCAGGGTCTGGAGATGACATGTCAGGATCCAAAGGTAAGCCAGTGGGAAAACCAGAAAGGGCACTCAACAGCTCTGATAGTTATCTTAAGCAGTAACAGTCCAAACACAAGATGTAAGAATAGTCAGCCAGGATGAGGGGCACTGATTTTACTCTATCTGAGCCGGGACAATCCCTATAATTCCCTGGAGCCCAGCACAGTGTGCATTCAATATCAATAACTGTTTAGTGAATACAGAGCTGACCTTCTCATCCACTACCCCCGCCCTGCCACTGACACATACACACAAACAAACTTTAGCTTGACAGAGAAATAGCTTTGTCTACATTTTGGAGCCATTTTTTTCTCCTTAGAAAACTAATAGTCTAGTGATGTCTTAAGTGGCTGTTTGAATTCTTGGAGAAGCAGCCTGGGCTGCCATCTTCACAGCACTCCCCTCCCCCTTAGTGCTCGGGGAGAAAAATGAAAGATTCCCTCAGGACCCTAGGCAACCTCAGGTTGTTAAAACCCAAGGCAGCAGCAATATTAATAGCTGGGGGCAAAAGGCCCAAGTCACAGCAGGATTTGAGAGCCAAAGAGAACCACCTAGTTGTAGAGGGCACCACTCAAATGACTGACCGTCCATCTCCTGAATAAGAGAAAGACATGGATGAACCCCAAACCCAAAGAGTCATATTTCATCAATCGTAAGCTTGCTTATCAGAGGGGTCTTAACTTAATCACCGCACCGAAATTTGCCAAACTGAGAGAGGACTAATTATATCCAGTGGAAATCACCTGTTATTATACACTATCTAGAAAACACTGAAACTTAGGAAACAATATTTACAATGTTTACAACATTAATTACATACAGAAACATATGACTATATTCATGTGTAGATCATTAGACACAGTCCAAATTCATTATTGAGTTACTTTTTGTTTGTTTGTTTTGTTTTGTTTTTTTGCGGTACGCGGGCCCCTCACTGTTGTGGCCTCTCCCGTTGCAGAGCACAGGCTCTGGACGCGCAGGCTCAGCAGCCATGGCTCACGGGCCTAGCCGCTCCATGGCACGTGGGATCTTCCTGGACTGGGGCACGAACCCGTGTCCCCTGCATCGGCAGGCAGACTCTCAACCACTGCACCACCAGGGAAGCCTTATTGAGTTACTTTTTAAAAAGATGCACTATAACTGCTAAAAGTAAGACTTGATTCTCTCTAGCTTCCAATTAATTCAAAGCGTTTCAATTGAAACTCACTGGAGTTTCAGTAACACATGTAAATTATGGGATATAATTATCTAACTTTATTATATACTGAGCTCATATTCCTCGACATCCTTTAAAAGCACAAATATTTTCAAAAAGAAAATAATGTACATCCAAATCTCCATCCATGATTCTCATTTAGATTTCTGAGAGCTAAAATCAAGGGATAAATGAGTTTCAGAAGGCTGGTAGGCATCTGCTATATCTTCTTTGTGTAAACTGTACAAGAGAGATGATTCCATATCCTTCCCTGAGACCATTCAGGGTTTAATGAACTTCACTGTCATTACCTCCTCTTTCACCTTCTCCATCCCTTTGCAGGTTAGAGCCATGTCTGAATCTTTTCCCGGGGAAGAACAGCTTCTCACCATCTCAGCTTCTCACAAACGACTATGGATATGTATGCATTACCTGCCTCTAGAAAAATTGCTTTGTTTCTGGAAGGAAATACCATTTTATGTGTATAATAAGTAGAATGTGTCTTTTTAACAGACATGACAATAGGCTGCTATTCCACCTACACACACACACACACACACACACACACACACATACACACACATATACATACACACACACACACTATTGAGGTATAATGGATGTACAAGGATTTGCACATATTTAAGATTCCTCCAATTATATTCTCTAATTAACAGTTCTTTTTTCTGAGTTCTTTTGTTAGTGAAAGTACATCTTTAACTACATTCTACTAGAAATATAAAGCTATGGTTTTTCATAGCTAAGGTTTAGACTCTATGCCACACCCTACTTTGAAGAATAACTTCTAAAATTTTACTTAGTGTGACATCTAGTGCCCAGACAAGGAAGTAATAATATGGAGCCACTGCTACCTTTTGACTGAGAGCGATTCATTCTCAGAGATACTGATTTTGTTCTACCAATAACAGAGAAAAACAACCAATATGAATAGTACTACAGAGTGTAGTTCATGGATTCATTTCTTCACATGTCATCATGAACCCTAAGTATCCCCAAGAAATGAACCCATCCAAATTCTATCGTTCTAAAGACGGAATATCCTCTACTCTTTGACTTACTGCAGTAAAAAGGTGAGTACTGCAAAGAAAGTAATACATGCCGTGATACTGTATCATTTAAAAACAAATGTTAAATGATTGGCTGGTGTTTAATTTATCATCCATACTCTAGTGGAAAATACCCTAAACTTAGGAGTCAGGAGTCTTGTGGAGGAATTTTGGTTCCATCAGTTATTAGCCATGTGGTCTTGGTGACCTTTCTGAGTCTCTGCTGCT
Source organism: Phocoena phocoena (assembly GCF_963924675.1). Taxonomy (NCBI): domain Eukaryota; kingdom Metazoa; phylum Chordata; class Mammalia; order Artiodactyla; family Phocoenidae; genus Phocoena; species Phocoena phocoena. The sequence goes on from NC_089223.1 coordinate 75,658,472, forward strand.
GTGTCTTCTCTGAAAGGACGTTTATAACATCTACCTCCCAGGGTTTTATAAGGTCACTGAGAAGAAATATGTGAAACCCTTGGTACTGGTCAACATTATTGAGCACTTACTATGTCCCAGGCACTGGACTAAATATTTTCAGTGTAGTAAATTATCTTATTTAATTTTTTCATTATGAAGTAAGAGATACTATTATGCCCATTTCACGATTGAGAAAACTGAGACCTGGTGATATGAAATTACTTGCTGAAGGTCCCCAAACCAATAAGTGGCAGAGGCAGGATTTGAACTCCGTATTTCTGACTCTAAAACTCACTTGCTCAATCACTATGTTATGTTAAGAAAGTCTTACATGCCGTTTGTAGTTGATTAAATGTCATTTTAGTCCCATTTCCTTAACTCCTTGGAGATCAGATACTTAATCAGGAGCTTCCTCATCTTTAAAATATTGGTTTATGTTAAAATTAGCTTGAGTTGCCTTACCTTGACCAAACAGCCAGGTGAAGGTCACCCCTGCAGTGAAACCTTCCTCTAACCCTGGCCCTCCCAGCTGTGCCTTAGGTTGGTACAGCTTAATGTTTTTAGGATCATCCCTGTGCTGTACAGGCATGGATCCCAAGACACTGTGTGGTGCTGTCTTCTACCTCCAGTTTAATTTTTTCTCAAAATTTTTTTGCCAACCTCGCAGAAGATCAAAACCCCATTGAAGGGAGGTCTCCCCTCTCTCTGGAGGATGAAAATAATCTGTTGTTGGTGGGAGGGTCTCTCTGACCAAGTGGTAACTTAGGGGAGCAACAGTAGTTCTACACAGCACCCTGGATGACTGGGTAGCCTTATGGGTAATTTCTGCTGGTCCCTTATGATAAAGGACCCCCCAGGAGGGCAGCAGCTAACTTGTTCAGAGGGTTCTCCCCTTTTAGGTTGCTTTAATCTTTAATATAACATTTCCTTCTTTTTCATTTCATTTCTCTCTTTTTCTTTTTAAAAGGTGGATATAGAGAAAAGAAACTTAAAAAAAATCCCATAATCTCATTTCTCTGATATATCTGGTTGATTTCTAAAAATAAACATTTATTAGGTTAATCTATATCAAGGTACTGTGAGAGTTCATTATAACATTTCTTCTGTAAGTCTGAATATTTTTCAAAATAAAACTTTTAATTAAAGTGATAAAAAATGTAAAATTAAATAAATAAGTAAAAATAAACATTTATAATATTAGCAAAATCAGAGTATAGGAACATAGACAACAGAAGGTGGGCCAGCCTCTTTCTCCTTAAACAGCACCTATTGACCTAACAGTCAATACAGTCTATGAGCTTACAGGGGCCTATGGAATGATTTAAGACCTGAAAAGAAGTATTGGTTCTAAAAGACAAAAAAAGAAAATTTGCAAATTAGAAATTAAATAATATTTACTTAAATGTATTCAAAAATGTAATACTTGGTCAACTATAGTTCAAGTAAATTCAACTCTTCCACAGTTATATATAAATTATATATTTAATGAGGGATGTGGGTGCATTTTATTATATTTGTTGTGATATGAGAGGGACTTCCAAAAGGAGGGGGCTCTTAAAAGACTTAAAGGGGCCCTGCCTTCCTTCCAACCCCACCCCCTACCCCCCATTTCCTTCTAAGGATAACAAGTCTGATTTGTTTCTTGTTGATTCCTTTCAGGGAAAAGTTCTGAAAAGCACATCCCTACATATAAGTGTCTTGGACCCGGCTTCACCATATACAGTGGAGGTCTCAGCATGTGTAGATGGTGGTGGAGGCTGTGTGTGCTGCCTGGGATCCCAATGCTCCTTCACCCCTGCTGACGGCTAGCTCTAAGCTAAACGCCTCCCTTTGAAATGCCCTTCACCAAAGGGAATTGGCTCCTTCAAGACTGTACTGTAATGACTGGTCAGTGGGGAAGTTGGTGATACAAAAGCCTGGTCCTGTGCCTTATGCCCTGGGACAGCTCTGAAGGGTCATCCCAACCCCCAAGCTCCCTATGGGATGGGCTGTGACCTCTGACGCAACTGCATTGCAGCCCAGTTCTTGCAAGGCTTGCTCCTGAGGGTCCTTCCTAATAAAACTCCAGGACACTCATACCTGCCTCAGTTTCTCCCCGGGCATCCGACCTAGGACACTGATCTACCTCATTCTTTTTAATGGTTGCATAGAATCAGAATTCCACTGAATGGCTCTGTCATGTTTAACATTCTCTGTGGATGGATACTTGGGTTGTTTCCAGTTTCTCATATATGCCTGGTGAACTCCCTCAGCTCTTTTTCAGGTCTCTGCTCAAATACCATTTCATTAAGATCTACCCCACACCACCCTTTTTAAAAGCTTAACCTGTACTCCTGACACTACCTTATATTTTTCATAGACTTAACACTTTATAACCCTCTCTATAATCTTCCTACTCATTATGTGTATTGTTTAATTTTTTAAAATTTTAATTTTTTTGGAGTATAGTTGATTTACAATGTTGTGTTAGTTTCAGGTGTACAGCAAAGTGATTCAGTTCTAAATATGCACATAATCATTCTTTTTTAGATTCTTTTCTCCTATAGGTTATCCCAGGACACTGAATAGAGTTCCCTGTGCTATACAGTAGGTCCTTGTTGGTTATCTATCTTATATATAGTAGCGTGTGTACGTTCATCCCAAGCTCCTGCTTTATCCCTCCCCGCAACATTTCCCCTTTGGTAACCATAAGTTGTTTTTGATATCTGTAAGTCTGTTTCTGTTTTGCAAACAAGTTCATTTGTTTCGGCCTTTTTAAAAATTAGATTCCACATATGAGTGCTATCATAAGATATTTGTTTTGTCTGACTTACTTCACTTAGTATGATAATCTCTAGGTCCATCCATGTTGCTGCAAATGACATTATTCCATTCTCTTTCATGGCTGAGTAATATTCCATTATATAAATATATACCACATCTTCTTTATCCATTCCTCTGTCAATAGACATTTAGGTTCCTTCCATGTCTTGGCTATTGTAAATAGTGCTGCAATGAACATTGGGGTGCATGTATCCTTTCGAATTATGGTTTTTTTCTGGGTATATGCCCAGGAGTGGGATTGCTGGATGTGTATTGTTTATTGTCTGCATCCTTCCACGAGTCTGTAAACTCTACTACAAGGTCTTCATCTTGTTTACTCACTGCTTTACCTCAGGTGCCTAGAATAGGGCCTGGTAAGATATGTATTTGCTGAGTGAATTCCATATTGAACATCTTTGGACATATACATGAATGAAATTTTGCAAAGAATCAACAGTGGAACTGCTAGACAGGGGACACATGCATTTAAAATTTTATAGATAGTGTTAATTGCTCTTCTGAAGGTTGTGCCAATTTCTACTCTTCTTTGGGTGAATTTTTGAGAAATAGAACAATTTAAAAATATTGGCTGTAAAACCGATAGCTAGTGGGAAGCAGCTGCATAGCACAGGGAGATCAGCTCCGTGCTTTGTGACCACCTAGGGGGGTGGGATAGGGAGGGTGGGAGGGAGGGAGACACAAGAAGGAGGAGATATGGGGATATATGTATATGTATAGCTGATTCACTTTGTTATACAGCAGAAACTAACACACCATTGTAAAGCAATTATACTCCAATAAAGAGGTTAAAATAAATAAATAAATAAAAATAAAAATATTGGCTGCATTTCAGACTCTACTATCAATGAATTCAAGATATTATAGTTGTGAGCAGTAGTTATCTAGAAAAACACGTAGATGGTGTTGCTGTGCTCAACTAAAGCCAACTTCAGGGCAGCAGAACCTGCAGCCAATCAACCTTCCTTTTGGAAAAGTCTCCTCTCTCCGTAATGATGGTTGATGCCCACTCTGTAATCAGATACTCACTTCTCTTTAGGTTCAAAACTGACAAGAAGAGTTTCTGAACTCAGAGTGTTTGCCTTGCCATCACATAGGAATTCATTAACTTATTCATAGATTGTAAAGGATTGTGAACAAACTCCAAGCATTAATCCTATTATCTTTTGTATCAATGATCCTTGAGAATTTTCACATCATCAGCAGTGCCACCTTCAAAAATAAACCCATGTGATATTGATACTGAAATACCTAGTTAAGAGTTCTTACTGTAGTATCATTCTGACAAGTTTGCCGTTCTCTGTGATAAAAAGACATTGTCATTATTTCTGACAGTGCTGGTAGAAGACTTTCATTAAAATGTGCTGAAGGAAAAAATTGTGTAACTCAGGAGAGAATGGGGAAGGAGAACAATGGTAACTCTGAAAAGGTAAATATGCAGATCAGATCTCCCTCCCCCTCCTCAGGTACTCTTATACAAGGTGTTGAGACTCATAAAACTGTCAAAACTAGAATTTTAAATAAACATGTAGGTCATTTGTAGTATCTGGAAATAAGTTGATCTATTCTACTATAGAATTTTTACCTTGGTATATTTGTATATATCTCAGCATTGTTGACTTTCATTTTGATTACTGGTCCATCACTTAACTTAGCAATATATTCTATGATTAAGTCAGGTCTCTAAGGTGCTTGTGGGAAATCACATCTGGTTCTCACAACAGTACTTTGAAATTATCATCAAAATTGCTTTTTCTTTTTTTTTACATTTTCCTTTCCCACTCAAGTTTCTTCCTGGATCTTAAATAACAACCGTTTTCATTGTATCTTATGAACTTGTCCAAAGGCATGAATGGCAGCTGATCACGTCTTCTTAGAATGTGATAATAGCATGGCTGTCAACGAAACTAATGCAGGAGATATGGCCTCTCCAAAAACAATTGTTGGTTGAGAAATGTTGGATTTTATATAAGCATTGGAAAGGTTGCTTTTTCTCATTTTCCCTTAACCTTGGGGCTCAAAGTAGTGAGGCAAAAGATAAAATATAAAAATACAGTGTAGCAAAAAGTCAATCAATTTTCTATATTTTTCTACTTAGCACAGTGGTTACAAACATCTTTCTCCTGCTATATACAGCCACAAACTATGGAATCATCATATTCTGGAAGTTGGAGGGAATCTTAGAATTTCTCAAGTTCTTCCACCCATACTCTCCCAAGTAAGGAGCTGAATCTGGAGAGGTTCAGTGCATAGTGTAGCTAGGTAGTGACAATTCTTTGTGATCACAAGCTAGTAGCAGTTGGGACCGGGTCTCAGGTCTTATGACTTCTGATACAGTGTTCTTTCCAGGACAGAATCATCTTCTAAATCTTTCCATTCTCCAGTTACTCTCCTGCCAACTCTAAACAGTTCTAATGATTGTGACTGCAGTTTTTTAACAACTGTAAGAAGTATTGGTTTCTGTTTCTAGTGCTCAATTGACAGCTCTGAGTTTTGTTATAGATGCTGTCTTGCATAGAATTCCATCTGCAACTGGAATTACCCCGGGGGTAACATGAGGTTTCTGAGTAGGAATTAATTGCAATAGAATATATGGTTATTTTCTTTACTTTCCACAGGCAACTTATAAACCTTCAAGAGCTTGTCTGCTGCTGTGAGTGCTCTGTTTTCCAATAAGTTTTTTCACCCTGTGATAATAAACTGTTAATGCTGCAAAGCCCTGGATGGATATTATTTGCCTGTACATAATGGAAGGTCTGCCTTGCTTGCCTCTCTCAATCCAAAGATAGTAGCTCAAGATAGACCACAACCCAGGACGGTGCCCATAACTTTTTCAATCTTCTGTAAACAGGTGGTTGAACCCTATTCTAACCGTCTATTTCAGGCTGTGAGCCTGGCTGTGACACTTCACCATTTGTGGGACACTTGTGATCCCTGTTATGTTTTGGGAGTCAAATTCCCAATCACCACCACTGCCTGTTTCCAGCCTTGGAACCTAAGCCTCCCCTTATGCTTCAAGTTTTAGTTCTCTATCAGGTCCACCAAAATACTTATCTCGTTTTCAAGTATATACTGCTATTAGTTTAGCTACTATTACTTTGTAAAGTTAAAGCCCATCCTGACCAAAAATCTCCAAAATGTACCTGGAGAACAACTTAGGGATGGCATTCAGCTATCTTGTTATTGCATTTATTGGGGTTGTGATGACCAGCGGTGATGAACATATTTAGTCTCTACATCTCTAAAGATAGCTCCAATTTTTCCAAAGGGATTCTTAGAATGAGTATCAATATTTCAAACTTTCTTTGCTCTCCCTCATGTGCCCTTTGGTCATTGTGGGTGCAAATAAGAGAAAAATGCCAAGATTAAAATGCTTTTCAAACTTCCAACATATATCAGGGAGATAGTGCTTTGGGAAGGATCCCTGGTGTTCTCCTTACTTACTGCAAGTAATAATAAATCCTTCCTTCTCCTGAAAAAAAAAATTCCAACATGTAGCCAGAGCCCTTAAAAAATACTAAGTTTCTGGCATTGGTGGTATAACTGATGAGGTTTTCAAACGGAAAAGGGAGGTCTGTTAGGGAGAATTGAAAGATCACCCCAAGATTCTCAACCCTGGCATATATACAACATGCAATCCCCCCACTTTTTTTTTTTTTTTTTGTGGTATGCGGGCCTCTCACTGTTGTGGCCTCTCCTGTTGCGGAGCACAGGCTCCAGACGCGCAGGCTCAGCGGCCATGGCTCATGAGCCCAGCCGCTCCGCGGCATATGGGATCCTCCCAGACCGGGGCACGAACCTGTGTCCCCTGCATCGGCAGGCGGACTCTCAACCACTGCGCCACCAGGGAAGCCCAATCCCCCCACTTTGAGTGTGGACAGGATTGTGAATATGATGGGATTCATTCCCATGATTAGGTTACATTATACAGTAAAGGTGAAGGGACTTTTCAGAAGTAATTAAGGTCATTAATCAGTTGAATTTGAGTTAATCAAAAGAGAGATCCTGGATGAGCCTGAACTAATCAGGTGGGCTTTAAAAGGGACTTGGGCCCTTCCTAAAGGGAGAGATTTGAAGCATGGGAGAAATTATCCTGCTGGCTTTGAAAAAGGACCAGAGGGCAGCCTCTAGGAGTTGAGTGACCCTGGCCAATAACCAGCAAGAAAACAGGGGTGTCAGCCCTACAACCGCAAGGAACTAATTCTGCCAACAACTTGAATAACCTTGAAACTGACCCTGAATGTCAGATGACAATGCAGCTAGCTGACACCTTGATTTCAGCCTGGCAAGTCACTAAGCAGAGAACCCATGGCAGGTCCCAGCCCATACTGGTAGGCACTCATCTTTTAATTTGACCTCAAGTCAGTGTCTTAATCTTTAGCCTGTGCTTGGGTTTGGGGTTACTCTTGAGGTTTCCCTAAGGCACCTCGAATAAATGTTGTGTCTTGTTAATGTTGCAACCACTTAAAACTTGTGGTGCTTCTCACCTGGCTCTGTGCAGTAACTGATCCAGAAGAACCTGGGGAGATAACTGCCTGTGGACCAGCAGGATCATTGTGCCATCACTACTGCCATTTCCCTTTTATGGTTGGTGGAGACAGGGTTCCTCTGAGATGAGCGGACAGTCACACATTGCCCCATCAAATATCAGAATGAAGTTCAAGTAGACCCTCTTGTATTCACTTCTATTGCTGTGTAACAAATTACCACATATGTGGAGGCTTAAAACAACATACAGTGATTATCTCACAGTTTCTATGGATCAGGAATTCATGGAGTCACAGCCTGATTTTTAAGCAGTAAAGCCAGCATCATCTACTGGTTATACCTGAATCAGGTAACAAAACCTAGAGGTCTTGGAGCACAGTCCACCGGATGAAGGCTGCACTAGGCTGTATATGTGCAAAGGTCAGATTACAACAGGACACTGAAAAAGATAATGGACAGTAAATTCAACAGGCAAGCCGCCAGTTGATGGATGGAAAACTTTATAAAGGTCCAGCAAAGCCCAAGGTCAAATGGTGAGGTGCAGTCGCTGACTGATAAGAAACAATAGCAAAGAGTCAGACCTACGAGGAGCAAAGCAGTCATAGGTGAGTGCACCTGTAAGTGTACCAAAAACACCTGCACATGACACCCACAGGGCAGCTGATAGCTGTCTTTACCGTGGAAGGAGCTTATATTTAAATTTTTAACGAGAAAGTAAATCCTTTGTCTATAATAGAACCTTCTGAAGCACCAAGTTCATTATAAGCCAGGGCAGTTCTGGACACCATTATAACTGGAAGCACCCAAAACACTGTACTGTGTTATGACATGAACCATGAGGAGAGCCGTATAATTTGGTGACCATATAATTTACTGTTCCATGACTTATCACAACGTCAAAAACTTTTAGACTGCACATTTTTAATTTTGGTTCAGAAAGCTGGCAATCCTGAGTGTTGCCAGTGGCAAGATCCATTTGAGAGCCACTAAAAGCTCAAACATTTTCCCTAGGAAGTAGGATGCCTTCAGGTTCCTGTCCTCACTCTTATGAAAAGACTCTGTCCTGTTCAAAAAACAAAACAGGCTCTTCTACTTTAATCTGATTAATTTTTCCATCTGCATGTGTAATATTCATGGCATACCTGGCCTTTCAATTAGCAATAGAAAAAAATTTGCTTTCCAGGCTCTCATGCAGAGGGCAACATTTATTTGACCACCATCTACTTCTTGCCAGAGCTCTCCTGATACTTGACAGACATGGAATTAGGAGAATGCAATCTGTCCATTCTTCCAGGGAGTCTAAGTTCTATCAGATTAGGTATCTGGCCCTTCAACTGTTTGGAACCATGGTCCATTAGAGTGGGGTCAAAGACCTCAGCCCTGCTGGTTTTAGGAGTAACAGTGAATTGGACCAATTCATGGCCCATCACAAGATCCTCATGCCACAGAGATACCTTGAGAACACCTGAGTTAGATGATCTGCAAGCTGTGTTACCTGTGACTTCCCCTGTCCTGCTCTTCACTCTCTACCCTCAAGATGAAATGCTACGGCTACATTATCATAGACACGTTTATGTTGTACCTTCAGTTTTCATGAAGAGTGGATATAAGAAATGGTCACATGAAGAATATTTTGACAAACCTTCACTGATGAAGACATTGTCCGTTATATTTTCTCTTTGTATACGAGCCAATACGGGACATTTCTTCAAATGTTTAATACAAGGAAAATAAATTTATCTAAATAAACTAAGTCTTGTTTTATCACTCAGTGAGATAGATAATCTACTGGTAGCCAAGAATCTCAGAGTTAATGTCAACGTTCAATTATATTATCCTTGATATATATCTCCTCCCTACCTGCATATTTCTTTTTGTATTTGTATTTTAATACCCTGTGATGAATGCCTTTTATTGAGATACCTCAAATCCTTTTAGGGAGTAGGCTATTTATATATTTTAAAATGTTCAAGCGGGATGATAAACACAAAGCATTAAGGATATATTATAAAAGGCTAAATCTTATATTCTAAGATGCAATACAATATAATGGTTAAAAGCCATACTGTGTGGTTCAAAGCCCAATTCAGCCACTCCTGACTTTGGATAATGTTTAACCTCTCTGTGATTCAGCTTCCTTACCTCCAAAATGGAGAAAATAAGAGTGCCTCCTCATAGGGTTTTTGAAGAATAAATATATTAATACACAGGAAGCAATTAGAACAGCAAACACTAAAAACAATTTGCTCTTATTATGTCATGAGCTAATGTTAAACTCTATCAGTACATGGTATGATCAAAATGTCATATCCTATTTGGCTCCTGAACTTTATCCATTCAAACGCAATGTGTAATGCTTACCTACTGTGGCAGATGCTGATGAGAGCAGAGATTTGCCCCAGGAGCCCCAGCCTGCCCAGCCCCCTCCACGTGGAGAGGAATCCACGGCCTGCAAAAAACCAGATTACCCACAAGGTCAGCAATTTCATTTATCCCTGAATGGAAAAACACCCATTCATTTGAAACAAAGAGAAGGTTAAAAAAAAATCACCAACAACCATATCTCATTGGCTTATAGTTTATAAGGGCCATAAAATATACCAGTCTACATTGCAATGTGTACTTTGGAACCAAATTGGTTTGTAGTGGTGTCAGCTTCTGAGGGCCTAGCTTGAAGTGAGAAGGGAATTTGATGTCAACTAAGACCCAAATCTCCCACTATCTGGAAGACAGGGATAGAGCTGTGGAGGGAAGGGGAAGATTTAATATTTTAGGGTACACAGTGATTTGTTAAAACTCCAAAACAACCTTGACTCATGCAGTTTTTACAGAACTAAAATAATGTGCTCTTCAAGGGAGAGTTAACTTTCAAAAATCTGGAGTGGTAGGAGGGAGCTTTGGCATGGATGGTAGTAGGCAAAGTGTCTAGAAAAGCGTCAATAAGCTTGGAGATGGCAAATAGCAACAGGAAGCCTTTTGAGGTAGACAACTTTCAAGGTGTCCACTCCACTCACAACGACCCCTGTAACTATATCTCTCACTGTCCCTGGGCTCACTTGATTCAAATTCTTTTTCCTAGGTATTTTGATTGGGACTGAGAGATTCTGGTTCAGCTTGAATAGAAGATAAAAACTCAGACAATGTGGGGTGACCATATTCTACCCACCATGCAGACTAAGAATTAAGAGAAAGCATAGTGAACAGAATCTTCTCTGAGATATGCTCAGAGAAGCTGTTTGGATTCCAGAGAGCTTCTCAGCCTCTGCTTCCCGTCCCTCTTCAAGGCCCTACTGCATTCCTACTTTTGGGTTTTATGAGATTCCAGCACACTGTTTCTCTCTCTTTTAATGTTTTGTTCACTGTCATGTCCACAGAGCATAGAATTCATGGCGTATAATGAGTGCTTAATAAATTTAGTTGTTAAATAAATGACTGAAATTCATCCATTTTCTTAGGTGTGCTTAGTTTCTGTTACTTGCAACCAATGCATCCTGACTCGGTGGAACCACAACTTTCCCTTAATATCCAGGAATGCATTATAGAAAATGAGGCAAGAACACATTAGGAGATGAAGAATAACAGCTCTTTCACTCCAAGAAAAGAAAGGAAGAAGTTAAGAAGGAAATGAAAAATTCCTACAGAGTTTGTAGATTCTATAACTTTTGACTCAAGGCTGGTCCATCATCATCCCCAACTTCCTTAGGCATGCAGTCTTCCACTCTTATCTTCCACTCTTGCAGATAAGGGTGGCCATGTGAAACAGTTTTGACAAATGAGATATAAATGGGAAAGACTTTGCTTTCATGATAAATTACACGGTTTTGTCTGGTGCTGACTCTCCCCTCTCCTTTTTTCCTGCCCTGAATGTGGACCTTTTGCTTGAAACTGAAGCAGCCATTTTTGCTGCCATGAGGGAAAGGCCAGGGAATCACAGAGTCACTGGTCCTGGTACTGCTAAGCTACTAAACAAATGTGAGTTGTTGCATATCTCCATTCTTTCTGTTAAGTGAGAAAAAATTAATTGCTATTTTGTAAGCTAATATATGTTGGGTTTTAGTTACTTGCACCCAAATGCATTCCTAAGTGATTCACCTGGTAAATATCAAACATCATCCATCAGCATAGACTACTGGTCAAGAGTAAAGGTTACGGAATTAAATTGCTTGGGTTTGACTCCAGGCTCTGCCACTTGGACATGTTAGTTACTCAAGTCTTTTAGCTATCACTAACTCATTACAAAAATGCAACCATAAGTATAAGAACCAATAACCTCACAGGGTTATTGTGAAAGTTAAAAGAAATAATTCACATAAAGCTGTAAGCATAGTGCCTAGCACATAATAAATACTCCAGAAATGTTAACTAGTAATAATAATAATAAGTAACTACATTTTTAACACTAAGAAGCAAAAAGTTTTGAAAGTTGGCTGACATTATTTTTCTGTTTGGAAACAATGAGAAGCTTGTTAACATGAATGGAAATACTCAAGATTCATGACAGTCTGCTTTCATTTTTGGTGTCTACATTGATTTACTTCACTTCAGCAATGAAGCCAGTGGTAATTTTATACCATCATGAAGACATATGTAAGTTGGTGATTAATATAGTTCTTTCATGGGACCAATCTATACCTATGTGATTAGGGAGAGTTAATACACTTAGGGGTGACAGCTTCTGACTCAAATTTACAATACGTAATATGCCGTGACAGCTGGTAATTGACTAGCAAGTGGAAATTAATGTTAAATGGGTCTAGAACTTTTTGCAGTGTGACTACTTCAACTGCTTTATTAATAAAGCTCCTTTGACATTGAGCTGTGACCTCCTGATCAGCTAAAAAGAATATTTGTTATCAACGGCAAATACTCAAATAACTAAATGTGCACATTTAATATAAAACCACAAAAACTAAATGTTTGACATGAATTATAAATATATCTCATCTTGAGTATTGTTTCCACTTTAAATAGCTTTAATGTCACATGCTTATGAGACTATAAATTAGGCAGCACGGATCTACTCAGATCTCCCATTTTCATATATGGATATTTTAAAGCTTTTTTCTCACCCTCACCCATGTAACCCCCACCTCCTTTACCAGAGAACTTCACATCCTAATTTACAGAGAAAACAGAAGCCATCAGATAAGAACTCTCTCAACTTCCTGTCCCTTCCTCATAAACTCACAGAAGAGTGACCGCATATTGTAACAGCAAATCAGACTTGGTTTGATCAAGAGGGATCTCCAAAACTCAACTGGAGATCATTTAAACATCTATAACTGTTGTGTGGTCCTAAGAACATGAAAGAGTGCAAGATTCTATCAAGTTCGAAGTTCTTTAAACATAAAAGACATTTATTTATTTTTAGGCTATCAAGTTCAAACTTATCATTAGATAGAAAAATATGTACAAATCTTAGAATTCCATCAAATTCAAAGGCCTTCAGCATTTAGATAGAAGATATATGTACCTCTCTTAAAGGATAAAGACCAACCTGGTTGTCCTATTTCCTTGAGTAGATCAAGAATCAGATACTGTGTATAACTTTGGTCTTGGGATGTGGACAGTAGGAGTTATGAGACCAAAGCCTTTTTAAGTTTTGTAATTTGTGACACAGCTGTTCTAAAAATGGCTCAGTGTGACATTTGGGAGGATGTAAATTACTCTGGAGGCCTGCAGCTCTGTCGAAATATTTGCTTGAAAATGGCCTCAGTTATTCCCAGGTAATCTTGTTCCTTGGTGAGTATGCATCACTCAACTCTAGGAAGATTTAACATCAAATATGGAAAGGTTTAAAGCATGAAATATGCTAGTAATCATTTTGTGCATATCTGGTCTTTTCTATACTACTGATGTTTAAGGAATTTGACTGATTAGAGTGACAATTTTTTGAAAATCAATTTAAAATGAATAATTGAATTATTAGACTTCTGATTTTTAAGTTGAAATCTTCCTAAGTTTATGCATAATGTTATGCCACCTAAGGGGTTGCTTAGTCTACTCTATAAATTTAAGATTTACAACAATTTTTAAGTACTCAGCAAGATTTTGTTTAAGTAGATAAATGAGGTACTTAAAAAGTATATTAAGTTTACAGATGTAGTTTAAAAATATTTGACAGTGTTTAAGTTGGCAAAAAGGACCAAGCATTAATCAAAAGTCCCTTGAAAGTGACTGCTCAATTATGTTAGGCTTCTAAATAGAGTAAGATTTGTGAGATGAATGTAAATACTAGGGAGAATTGACATTGTGAATCTGTAACCTTAATATATTGAACACTAATTGTTTAAACCAAATTAAAAGTCTGAGTAGCTTTTTCTTATGGACAAAACATACACTGGCCTACATCAAAAACCTATCTCAATACAAATCTAACTTTACTGCACCCCCAGTCACAATTACTTCCTCCCCTTCTATCATAACGGAAATGATATCTTCCTCTTAGTTATCATTATCACCTCCATCTGAACTCCTCTGGGCCTGGGAAGGTTGGTTCTCCCTTTTTTCCTGGTTTTTCAACTTTTCTCCCTGGCTGCTTCCCACATTTAATGATGTGCACGATTCCTCCATCTTAAAAGCAGCAAATGAAAATCACGATGACAAAATGTTTCTTTCGAACTTCTCTGGCTTCCTCTTCTTCAACTCTTAAAAAAGATGCCTGCCTTCTGTATCCACCCCCTCCACTCCTCTACCCACCATGGTGACTCTCCCATGGTCACTATTTCATGAAACCATTCTCACCAAGATCACAATGGCTTCCTCATTGTCAAAGCCATGGACTCATTTTAGTCATTTTATTTCTTGACCTCTCAGTAGCATCAGAAGCGTAAGCACTTTTCAATTCTTAAAAGACTCTATTCTCATGGCTTTCATGACCTATCTTTTGATTCTTGCTTTTTTTGTCCATCCCTTATTATGATGATTTCAGTTTACTTTAGAAAGTTTCCACATGCATATTGTGATATTATGGAAGCTCCTTAGATTAAGATACAACCCAACTGCTTCCAGCATTCCAATAAAATACACACAGTCCAGGTGGTCAGCTGGCATCCTAATCAGGAAAGCCATACCCCAAAGGCAGCTATAATGAACACTTCTATTATTTGCATTTGTGTTAACGTATGATGCTTTGCTAATTAGCATACTGAATTACAGAAATGGGCTTTAACTGGTAAACATGGTGGACTGTTGACTAGCATTTTAAATATCTGAAAGGGGTTCTCGATGGTGAAATTAAAGGTATTAAACACTTGTAGATGGTTAAATATATTTTAGAGCCTCTTCCTACCTTTACATGAATAGGGTGCAAGAAAGGGTTTTTCCTTGTACTAAATGATCTTCTATCCATCTCTGAACTCTGGAGAATTCTGGTTTCTTGATGCCAGGTATAAGGGAAGAAACCCCTGCCCCTAGAATTCTAGACATTTGTGTTGAATGCACCTTTCACGCAGGGTAGTGGTCAAAGCACCTAAAAGTCCAAAACAATGGCACATTCTCAAGCCTACATGAGTTCTCACAAGCTATCTTTAACTTTCTTGTTAATTAATGTTTAATTTTAAAATGTCAGTGTAGTATAATGTGATTTGAGATTTGATTTCATTTATAGAATGAACTTTGTTGGCAATCACAACTTATCAAAGAGCGGTCCATGACCAAAGTGGCTTAGAGACAGGAGACTTCAGGGCCAGGTCCTTGGCCTCTGTTCTTTATTTATATATAACACCTGGGCAATCTTACCCACTCCCATTACTTAAATAACATCCAGTTGCTGCTGGCCTCCAAATCTCTCTCTATCCCCTGGGCTCCAGACCACTATAACCAACTGCCCACAAAATATCTTCACTTGGATGTCTCATCTCATGTTCAATATGGAACTCACCATCTTCTCAATTTTACACGATTCCCATATTAGTGGTTCCCAAACACGGGTCCACAGACTGACTGCAAGAGTATTATCTGGGGGAACTTATTAAAAATACAGAGTCTTGGCTTCTACTGTGATCTTTTGAGTAAGAATCTCTCGGGCTTCCCTGGTGGCGCAGTGGTTGAGAGTCCGCCTGCCGATGCAGGGGACACGGGTTCGTGCCCTGGTCCGGGAGGATCCCGCATGTCGCGGAGCGGCTGGGCCCATGGGCCGTGGCCGCTGAGCCTGTGTGGCCGGAGCCTGTGCTCCGCAATGGGAGAGGCCACAACGGTGAGAGGCCCGTGTACCGCAAAAACAAAACAAAATTCTCTCAGCAGGTTTCCCTGGTGGCACAGTGGTTAAGAATCCGCCTGCCAATGCAGGGGACACGGGTTCCTGCCCTGGTCCGGGAAGATCCCACATGCCGTGGAGCAACTAAGCCCGTGCACCACAGCTACTAAGCCTGCGCTCTAGAGCCCGTGCTCTGCAACAAGAGAAGCCACTGCAATGAGAAGCCCACACACCGCAATGAAGAGTAGCCCCCGCTCACCGCAACTAGAGAAAGCCCGTGCGCAGCAACGAAGACACAACACTGCCAAAAATAAATAAATAAAGTAAATACATTTTTAAAAAAGAATCTCTCAGGGTTTCTACCCTGAGAATCTGAATTTCTAACAAGCTTCCCAGGTAATTCTAATATACCACCAGATTTAGGACGCACTGCCCAATATAGCCATAAGGCAACAGCATCCACCTGATTGCCCAAGTCAAAATCAGGTGCCATGATGGAGAGAGGCTTAAAAGGAGAAATACTCCAACAGAATTGGAGCAAACTCTACTCACTCATTTAAGAAGCAAAAATCTATCATCAGCATGTCTTGGCCTATGTTCTCTCATCTTTGTCTCTGTTGATAGCAATTTTATTGCTCTTAAACACCCTGCTTTTCCTTTTCCAGGGACAGAACTATTGAGTGGTAGTCTATGTTTTCCTTTGAGAGTACTTTTAGTTGTAACATTGCGTTCTTTACCTTCTTCATAATTGGTCTTATGCACTGGTGTAGGACAGTAGGGATGAAATTTTTTTTACTCTGGGAAATATTTCTTGGTGCTAAGAATTTAGAGAAATTTTATCTAGATTAGATCTTTTAGGGGCTGATAGACTAGTATATAATAAGGTCCTACAAGATCTCTGGGAATAAATGTCGCTCCAGGCTAGCACTCAAGACAAACATGTCTGAATGGAGGCTGAGGACTTCACTGACTCCTTAAGATTGATTTGAGTGTTCTATCTAAGGCTACCTTGTGCCTGTCCTATCTAGTACTATAAGACATGCTACAGTTGCTTTTATGCAACACTGCCTTACCCATCTAGATGGTAGGCGTCCTGAAGATAGTTGTACTACTCAGATTCTGGGGCATAACTCATGTATCCTGAGGCCGGCTGAGGCCTTAAAGGATCTAGTACAACCTTCAAAGTTCAAGTGAGGCTGGGGACCATCTCTTATGGATGTTGTAGAGTGGAGTCCTGAAGGAAGCCTTAACTCAATGGCTTCTGAGTCTGTACATCAGAATGGATGAGAAAGGGGCCCTGAAGACAGAAATAGCTTCTCTGAGTGCATCAACTGTGAACGGTGTGATCCTTCAAGGTAGAGGTGCCAGCTGAGTAGCTGGCAGAACCGCTGGCCCCAGGCCCCCTCCTTGTCACACCGCCCTACCTGCCAAGTTATGGCCCCCATGCTGGCTCAGGCAAAGGTGAAGCTAATAATGTGGGTTTTAAGGGAACTCAGACCACTTGTAGAAAAATATATACATTTAAACCCATTATCACAAAATCTAGTGTGTCCCAGATTATATAAGTTTACTTCTTCAAAGACTATTCTGCCAGGTTTTTTTTAAGCAGGCATTTTCCCTTAGAAACGTTTTTTAAAGGTGATAAGATTCTTTTAGGCTCAGATACACTTGGAATCAGATAGGTTTTGGAGCTTGACTACGCCTATAGGACTTGACATCCCTCAGGGTATCTGTGTTCAAGATCCAATCAGCCAACTTGTAAATGAACTTTTCACTGAAGATTTTTTGTAGAATTCATTATCTGCTGGATCAACAGAAAAATGGTTGTTTTCATCACTGCAAAAGGACTTCTAATAAGTGTCCAACAAACAGCAAATAAAACAGCAAACGAACAATGCTTGAAGACGAAGCGCAAAACTGAATTCTTCTATATTAACCTAAGATACAAGGATAGGCTGCCACGAGAGATAGCAGAACCCCCTTTTCTGGTAATTATTTAAAGGAGACTATATTTGTACCTATTTAGAAGGGTTTAAATGGAACCTGGGTGAAAGAGATATATCCCTTCCCTTCAAGGCCCTTCCAGCCACCCATATCAGCTTTCTGCCTTCTTAGAACCAATATACTCACAAGAATTCCTCCTACACCCCATTTCTATCTGAGCTCCTGATGCAATGCCACGCACATACATGCAGAGCCATGGCCCCAACTCTGTGGCCAATATTTGTATTTCCATCCAGGTACTTTTGTGATGCTTCATTATGAGGAAATGCTCACCTTTTCAAAGTCCTTGAAAGCTATCAGTGGTGCTGGGAGAGGAGGGGAGTATCTGTCTGCCAGTTGGCTCTCTCCCTGTAGCACTAAGGAGGTTTATAAAGTGCTTGCAAGAGCAGGATTCATTCGATTTGCTCAAAATTTAGGAAGATGGATGTGTAGGAGCATACTGACCTTTTTTATGCTATCTTTATTAGCAATCTTGTTATAACTTTTAGAAGTCTGAAATTGGAATGTATAATCTAGCCTTCATGAGCTCACGTATTTTGAATCAGTGGAGCTTTTGTAGTTTCTTTAAGTCGTCTTCGGTCGGAATGGTGTGGCTAAGACACAGTTTCTTAATATGTATCAATAGTAGCACTTACAATAACAATTGGGAACCAATGGCCCCCCAATAGAAAGACAGCATGGAGGGAACCCAGGTTCCAGAGTCAGGCATATAGGTAAATACAAGAATAGGGTATATCCTATTGGTTCTGTTTCTCTGGAGAATTCAGGCTAATATACATCCTGGCATCATTATTTCTTAAAGCTCTCTCAGTGGTTGAAATGTTCAGCTAGGGTCGAGACCCTCTGGTCTAGGAGTTCCCTCAGGGGGGTCCATGGATGGCTTTAAAGGGTCTGTGATATCATGGAACTTGTAAACAAAATTTTACACGTATGTTTACATATCTGATACAAACTCCCATCTGGTCCTCAAATGCCTTCCATGACGTTCCTGCAGAATGATTGTTTGCTTTTGTTTAAACATCTCCAGTGATGGGAACCCCGCCTCTTCCCTGAGGAAGCTCATCTCATCTTAGAATAATTCTAAGAGCCGCTTTGAGGAAACTGTGGCTAAGAAGCTTGATTCTGAATAAAAGAATCACAAAACATTACTTGGAAGGATACCTCGTGGTCTTCGTGTGCAAAGTCCTCATTTTACAGAGGAAAAACTGAAGCACAGAGAAATTAGGTGTCCTGCTCAAACTAACAAAGTTAACGATAGACGGAGGATGGAAACCCAGGCCCCCCGACCCCCTGCTTCGTTCCCGTCCCTCACTGCTTGCAGCAGAGTCGCCTCAAGGCGGTGATCTGTGTGGTACACACCAGGAGAGCAGGGCTGGGCCTGGCAGAGGGAAGACTCTCATTTCCCCTATACCATAGCATCCTTCTAGAAGGGAGGATTGGAGGACAGGGCCTCCCCACCCTTTCCAGTCCCCACATGGATGGAAGGGAAGGTGTCAGGAAAACCCAGCTTGATGGTCATACTGATGTGGAACCAGGTACCACCTGGGAGACACTGGCCTGGCTTATCTCCCAGAGAGACAGGTGCAGGCACTGAAGGGAAGCATGAATGTGCTCTGCCTCTGGTCCCCTGGACGGCGGTATGTGATAATAAATGAGTGATCTGAATGTTTAAGATCTTCATGGTAGATTTGTAAACATGTATTAAAATTTGAGTGATGTTAAAGAAACATTGACTTGTTTAGGGTGGAATCAGGTTCATTAATAATTTGGACTCATTACGTTCAATATTACAATATCTTCCATTTACTACTGAGTAGCTTAATCTTACTGGGTTGCTCAATATCTCTGAGGCTGGTTGCCTCGTCTATAACTTGAGGTCAATAATATCCAGCTTAAAACCTCAAAGAACTGTTGTATAGAGTGAATTACATAACATATAGAGTAGCTAGCAGAGTGCCTGGCACACAGGATGTGCCCAATAATTGGTGATTGTTATTATTAATAATAAAACAATTATCAAAATGCAAATATTATAATGACCAATTACTCTCATATATGCCTTTTCTCACCACACAACACATCTTTGACGACAGAGGTAATGTCACAGTATATACTGAACTCTTAATCCCTACCCACAGAGCCTGGCACAAATCTATGGCCATGGTAGTATCAGTAAGAACTTAGGTTGAACTGAGTCAAGTGAACCACTCCTACCGGATTACTCTGCTCTTTCAGGGGTATTTCAGATCCAAGTTCTGCCTCGAGGCTGACGGAGTCAATGCATTCAACAAGGGTATCCTCAGTCACTTCTCCATTGCGGGGGTGCTCCACGGGACCGGGGTCTTTGGGCTGCTCAGTGAGTCCAGTGTCAGCAGTCTCTGCACCCTGAACAGCCGCATTTTCATGTACATCTCCTCTGGGGTCAGCTGGCGTTAGCTCATTTGAAATCGTAGCTGAATCACAGTGCGCTTCTGCATCTTTGGGTAAGGTATCACTATCGGGCATGTTGGTGATTTCTGCTTTGTCTCCAGTGGCTAAGGTATCGTCGCCATCATCAGACATTTTAATATCTGTCAACATGATTACAAACAAACACCTTATGCTTTAATCCGAATTGTTAAACGTTAATTCAAAGCCCTGAATAGTTAAGTTAAATCTGGTGGGGGTAACCTTTCTTCTACCAAGAAGAAAGTTTATGTAACCTTGGGGTAGGCTGAATAATGGCCCCCCAAAATATCCATGTCATAATCCTTGGGAGCTGTGAATGTTACCTTATATGGCCAAAAGGACTTTGAAGATATGATTAAATGAAGAAGCTTGGATTATCTGGGTGAGCCCTAAATGAAATCACAAGTGTCCTTATCAGAGAGAGGCAGAGGGAGATTTGACTACAAAGAGGAAATGGTGATGTGATGATAGAAGCAGAGATTGGAGTGATGCATTCTGAAGATGAAGGAAGGGGCCACAAGCCAAGGTACACTGGTGGCCACTAGAAGCTGAAAAAGTCAAGGAAACCATTCTCCCCTCAGCGACTCCAGAACTATAAGAGAATACATGTGTATTATAAACCACTATGATGGTTGTACTTTGTTACAACAGCAATAAAAAACTAATACAAGCCAACCGTGCTCTCTTTAAACTTTCACGGATCTCTTACTTGGCATGAAGAAATAAATATGCATATGGGAACTAAGAGTATTATCTGTATCTGTGAAAGTACTTATTTAATATGACCTTATTAATTATATTTTTAGCCATAATGAGAATAAGCATGGAACATACCTGAGAGCTTATAAAAAATATTTGACATTTGGCTTTGCAATGTGGTCTGAAATTCAAATTGAGAGAGACATACATACACACAAGTGTGCCTTGTTGGGTACCAGCCCATGAAGGCCTGGGCTACATTTGGACAATAGTTTAGATGGAAAAACACAAGGATGAAACAGAAAAAAAAGAAGCCAATATTAAGCCAAATAAGGAATGTAGCCATTACAAAATAACCTACGAAGCAGAAAACTCTTTATGAAGCTTGCAAGTTGTTGCTATCATATTGAACAGTGCAGTTCAACAGTGATGGTGAAAATGTTCTGTATCTGCACTGGCCAATATGGTAGCTAACAGTCATCTGTGGCTATTGAGCACTTAAAATGTGGCTAGTGCAACCGAGGAACTAAGTTTTAATTTTAGGGAATTCCCTGGTGGTCCAGTGGTTAGGACTTGGCGCTTTCAGGGCTGTGGGCCTGGGCTTGATCCCTGGTTGGGGAACTAAGATCCCACAAGCTATGCGGTACAGCCAAAAAAAAAAAATTAATCTTAAACAATGTAAACTTAAATTTACACAGGTATGTGTGGCTAGTGGCCATCTTACGGAATAACACATATCTAGAAGGCTTATTCAAGATGATACTTTTCTTAGTCTAAAATAAAGACACAGTGTTCTCACTATACAGGAAGCCAAGTCTCAGGAAAATCACTGGGTATTTTTGTTGACCTCAGTGTTTACCAGTTGGTCAAATCTCTGGTCACTGTTAAAACCACAGTATATGGGAAGCCATTTAACATATTGACCACATGATGGCACAGACTTAGAACTCACATGCCTATGCCAACCCTCTTGTCCCCTCAAATAGCCATTCCCTAAAGTTGTCTAGCTATTTTCTTTTCTCTTGCTACATTCTCCCCCTTGGTGAATCACATTCCTTTCTCACAGTTTTACACACTTCTATGTTGTGACTCTCAAATATCTACCTCCATTCTATAGAGACAGAAAGTAAATTAGTGGCTTCTAGGGGCTGAAGGGAGGGGAAATGAGTAATGGCTGCTAATGGGTATAGATTTCTTTTGTGGGTGATGAAAATGTCCTAAAACTCGATAGTGGTAATGGCTGTACAACTCTGTGAACATGTTAAAAACCATTGAACTGCACGTTTAAAAAGAGTGAATTTTTAGTATGTGAACTTTGTTATGGATGAATTATATCTCAATACACTGCCACAGAAAAAATTCTACCATTGGATAAGCAGTTCTAATCGTCAGCTGAACATCTCTTTCTATCCCAAAGGAAACCTGTTGTCTTGCCATTAATTCTAGACCTTCACTTTGACCTTTGTGTTTCTTTTAATGGCACCTAGATTCCTCCAATAACCCAGGCTTAAAATCTCAGAGCTGTCATTGACCAAACCTTCACTTTCTCAAGAATATATAATATCAATAGCTATCACTTACTGAGTGCCTATTAAATCCAAGCTCTTTAAATGTGCTATCTCCTGTGAGTTAGATACGACGAGCTTCATTTTACAGATGAGGCAACTGATGCTCAGAGGTCACACTTTAAGGAACAGTGGCAGATTTGAGGTCTGAACCCACGTCTGACTTTGAGATTGAGCCACGTCGGAGCCCTATCTGCAATGCCACTTGCCTCTTCTCATACATTCAACCAGTGCTCAAATCCTAGAGGCTCTTTATTCAGAATCCATATCCTTTCTTTTACTTCTATTTTCCCTGCCATCACCTTCAATCAGGTCCTCGATTTGATTCATGTTGATGATTTCAATATTGGGTTCACCTCTCCACTGTTCTCCCTTTCACTTCCCCATCCTTCCCCACCCTTTACCTCACAGCTTTAATTACATCACCTCCTGCTCAGACATCCTCAGGGGCTTCCCACTTCCTATTGAGATGAAGCTACATCCTTCAGCTGCCATCCAAGGACCTCTGTGCTCTGATCCCACTAGTTTTACCTCCCACGATGCCCTTCCAAATCCTTAAGTGAGACAACATAAGTAGGTGAAAAATGCCTGACATTCACAAAAGAACCTCAGGTGGCTGTTGGTTCAGTATGTTGTTTTAACATATTTAAGGCCCATTTAAAATAACCGCCTCCTCTATTTTTGTTCTTCCCAACTGAATATAATTTTTCTTCCTCTGAACTTGCCAGAGTGCTTTGCATCTGTCTCACGTTGGAGGGTTACAATCGTCTTTGATCAGTCGTTTGATTGTTTTCCTACTATACTGTAAATTCTATGAAGACAAGGATCTTCCTTGTTTTGTCTTCATATTTTATATAGCACTTAACATGGTTTCTTGAACATAGTGGGAAGCTCAACAAATATGTGTGTTGAGTTATATTAATATTTTTGTGGAGATTTAAAATTAAAGTGTAATTTGGAATGAAAGCAAGCAGAAAATGTCTTTACCCCATTCACTACTCAGGAGTTATCTTACAGCAAGGGGTTCCAAATGACCCATATTGTCTTTCCTTTGTTCCTTCACCTCCCAGGTAACTGAGTTAGAATGTCTCTTCTTAAACAAAAATACTTGAATTCTCTGATAACATACCTGTAAACAAGTCTACAGATGGGAAAGGCAAATAATGCATATTTCCTTTTAGGTGGGATATTAAATTTCAGATATTCAAGGTTGGATATGGTCTGTCAATGAGTATGGTCAATGCCTAGATGAAATAGTAAAGAGTGAAAAAGGCCACTGTACAGAAAAGGAGTAGTTACTGTGGTTCATGGGAGGGGGATGAGATTGAGGGAGGGTACTTGAAAAGCTATCATCACATAGAAATTTATAAAATCTTTATGAAAACCTTGAGTCAGGACTGGCCTAGGAGAGGGGCTGCCAAACTACAGCCTGCTGGCTAAATTTGCCTTCCCTCTGTTTTGGTAAATAAAATTTTATTGGAACACAGGCATGCTCATTTGTTTATGTACTGTCTATGGCTTCTCTAGTACACCAGCGGAGTTGAATAGCTGCAACAGAGACCATATGGCCCACAAAATTGCAAAGCCTAAAATATTTATTAGCTGGCCGTTTATAGAAAATGTTTGCTCACCCATGGTCTAGGACATTGCTTGACGGCCATGGCCTAGAGTTCTCTGTCCTAATTTGCCCTATCCCCGCCTGGGTCATAGGGGCACAACCATAAGGAGAATGGGTCCATATTGCACATCACTTATATTCCCATTTTTTTGTTCATCAACAGCTGGTCTGATATCTTAATTTCTTTGTAAGATAATTTGAAAATCCTTATTAATCTGGATTATTAAGAAGTTCCAAGCTATTTCACTTCTCTATAAGCAGGAACATGAGAATAAACCTGGTTATGATAAACATTCATGGGTGAATAAAAAGCATTATAAACACTTTGTTGTATCTGCTTCACCCTCAATTGTTGTGATACTGTTCCCAGTGCTAAAATATTTCAGCACATACCATGTGACATCTATGTGAGTTAGCTGTATTTTATGCCCTGAGGGTGGCTGGTTAACATTTGAAGTGCCCTATTCAGGAATATACTCTCCAGGGTCTTTACTTATTTAGCATTTCAGATTCTGTAATGAAGTGTTCACCTTTTGAGAGGGTTCAATTATCTCTCTCTCTGATGGCTATTTATCAGGGGGTACTACTTATCCTAAGGGGTATTAAAAGCATTTTTCACTGGTAAAATGGAAATAGTGCTTAAAGTGGATTGGCAAGAAATTATGCACAAGTGCCTTCAGCTCTTCCATTTCCAGGGCAAAAGATTATATTCAGTCCAGCAGCTATTGAACTTTGCAGTAGAGTTTTTCTAGTTCTTCTGCTAATTGCAGGAGAACATCAAAGCCTGATTAGAAGGTTAGCTGAGTCCTGCCACCAGAGCAGTCCTAAAAGCAAAGAGAGCTAGGACTTCATCAACCTACAAGAACAAGCTACATAACTGAGCCTGGTCGCTAATATACATGTGAGTGTGAGGCAGAACTCCATCTGAGAGGTGGATTCATAGTACAATCAGTCTTGGTAGGGATGTTGCACAGAGGAGCCCTACAGTCCTCATCCATCTCTGATGGCCAAACTGCCCTAAGTCAGCTCACCTCAATTGTGGAAAAATTATCAAACAAAACCTCTCTTCCCTGCAGCTGCTCTGTATTCAAGCGTCAACATGAAGCCATTCCTTCAGAAACACGCCCAAAGTTCATCTATCAGGTGCTGAACCAATACCGTTAGGAAATATTTATGGACAACTTATAAATTTCAGAAAGACTATATTTTTACATCTGTTCAGATAATGAAAATGGTCACCATAATATTCAGCCCTACTTTAACTTCTAATTGTACATGAACTTCTGCCTGTTACAGGTCCACATTTTCCCTAAACCAAAACCAAAAAAGAATCCCCCCGCAAACCTTTTTTGTCCCGGTAGACCTTTGTCTACTCTGGATGTTATTATGACAGGAGACATGTAATCATTTTTAAGATGGTGCCCTTTTGTCTGAAGCCATTAGAAATTGTGTGTTCTAAAGACACAGCTGTTTCTATGCAGTGACTGTTGGTGTCCAGAAGGACCACAGCTGTGATACATGCTCTTTCCTGGGACAGCCCCCATCTCTGCCTGGATGCCCCAGAAGCAGTCAGACTTAAAATCTCTCCTGATTTATGGTTTGGAATGTTGATCGCTGCAGCCATGTCCTGTGGCTTTGATGCTAGGGAGCCTCAACCCACAGAAACAAGGAGGCTTCTTCAGTAAATTCCAAGGAGAGGAAGAGTGCCATATAAAGAAGCCTTTATGGGCTGGAATAAGTTAGTTTTTCATGAGTAAATTCATTCATCACCTAAAATGCTCCCAGAACTATGCTAGGTATTGGAGCAGCAACATCATAGCTCCAAAAATAAGTTTAAAACGGAAGACACGGTTACTATCCTTCAGAAAACAAATAATCTGTTTTCATTTTATTCCTGGTCAGTGAAGGCCCAGGAAACTATTGCATCTAACATGAAATGGTTAAGTGATGATGCAAAACAGCACATCAAAGCAGGGAAAGATGTGCTTGAACAAGACTGATCTCATACATGGGAGAACCTTGATAGCGGCTTTGATAGTTATTCAGGCATGATGGGATAAGAGTATGTGCAAATGCCCAAGAATGAATCTAGATATTCAGAACAGATGCTGTGTGGCTGGACCAAGAGCGATATGGAGGAATAGCGAGGGATGGGAGGGATGGATGCTGAGGCGCAAAGAGCCATGCTCTGGTCCCACCATCCCTCTGTGGGTGTACAACTCATTCTTGTTGTTGTTCCTCACTCCCTCCTACGTAGAGTAAGGCTGGACAAAATGATCTGGATACATTGTTCCCCAACACCAGACTGCAGGACTGGAACCAGTCCATGATGATAGAGAAAAATGAGGACAAGATAGCGAGTTTTTCAGCAATCTAAATTTATTAAATGTAAAGCACTGCCTTCATCTTGCAAGTTTAGCCTTCGTGCTTTTCCTGGTATTAAAATGTCTTTCATTTTACAAAATAGTGGTGTAGTGCATGGATTTTTTTTTAATGATTTCACTTGGCAAAATAAGAATTTGGTAATACCATACCCTGTGTGAAATCACTGCTCCCAATTTCAAAAAGTGCCAGTAAGTGAAAGACCAGGAACAAAAACTGTGGATGACAGGCTCTTAACCAGGTTGCAAGAGTTTCTACTGTGCTTGACAGGTACACGTGCCCAGAGCCCAGTCTCTTTTTCCTTCCGTCCGGCCTCCATGTGTCTGCCAGGTAATTTTATGAAACACGGAGAGGACCTACCTGCTCCCCTGTTTAAAAACCATTAGGTTTAAACACCTTTGCATGGCATCCGTGGCCCCGCACAATCCAGCTCCAATCTCTCTATCCGCTTCTGTAACTCTCAACACACCCGACACTCTTCCCTCACCAGATGCTCCATCACTGCCGGCACAGCTCATAAACATCCCCACCTCTGCTTATGCTGGTTTCTCTGCCCAGGATGCCCTGTCTCCAACTGCCTGGCAAGTTCCTATTTGTTTCTCAATGTGTAATGTCACTGTTTACTTTGAAATTTTCCTGAATTTGTCCCACTCCTTCCAAAAAATGAATTACTCTCTCTTCCATGTTTTTCATGACACCTTGCATGGACTTCTATGGCATTTATAAGGAATATTTATTTCTCTGTCATTCTCTCCTCCAGAACTGTGACCAACAAGCACATAGCTTGGCTTTGGACCCTCTAATATTTACTGAACTGAAATATATTGTTTGATATTGATTAAAAAGAAACAACGTTCCATATAAGCCTGGTCTTATTATTATTTTTTTCAAACTGAATCCTGCTTTAATTGAAGCTTGTGGAGTATAAAGTCCTACAGAAACATTACAGAGAATCTTCTGGAAAACAGGAGTGACGACAACCCCTGTGGAGAGGCAGATGAGAGTAATTCATAGCTCACCAAGGCCTCCCTGTATCGAGATCCCAGAGTACCCAGAAGATCTCTTCACCATCTCAGTCCTGTAAGCCTGGTCTTATAAATAAATGGCTGCTTATATGGTCTGAATCCCTGAGATTCAGCAAGGTCCCTTCCTACCCTCAAATTCCTTCCGCACTGGCTCCGTGGAGCCTCAAATTCCACCCTGAAAGTTTCCTTCTTTTGCCTAAAGCTTATGATGTAAGGAGTTTATCAGTCTTTCCTGAGCTCAGGTTTTGATGGAGAAAGGAAGGAGAGAGCAGGGAATGGATATGGGTGAGGTAGGAAAGGAGCACTAGGCGGAAAAGAAGGCAGAGAGAGGCCTCTGAGGAGTAAGCCTGCCTCATTCTCAGTTTCCTCAGGTTAGCTGAGGTCTTCTGGAGTTCAAGAGACATTGATTTTAAAAAGCTACCTGCCTGACTCTCCGTATTTAGGATGGGAATTGATAGGATCGGTAGGACAGAGATCACTCTTAAGATGATACAGAGAGGTCTCCTACTCTAGGAAAGGGCAGTGAAGTTTAGGCGCCTGATCTGAGATGGCTGGAAATACTCACCAGATTACAGGGAAGAAGATGAGCCAACTGGGTGGGCAGGTGGGGGGGCTGGGGAGCTGGCGTAGGGAGTAGGACTCAACCTGGGAGCTGTGAATGGAGGTGCTGCTGGCTTAGGGTGTTGGCTGGGGTGGAAGAGCCAGCACGGCCGGCGTCTGCAGGGGGAGAGATGATGAGCTTGGGTGGGAGGTCAAGGCCTGAGCTCAGTTTTCCGAGGCCAAGGGCAGCGAACCCCGGGATGGGACTTGCTTCCTCTGTGTCCCCCGCTGCGGAGACCCCGCAGCCTACCTCTCAGTCGAACCTAGGACCTTGGGGAAACTTTTTCCGACTTGCATGGTGCTGGACCGGATACTTCGGGAGCACAAGACAGGCTCCGCAGAGGTTCTCGCCGGCCGAGGGGGCAGAGCCGGAGTGCGGGCGTGTGGGTGTGTGCATGAGCGTGGACCCGGAGCGACACACACTCACACACACACACTCACACGCCCGCACCCACGCAGGGCCCTCGGCCGCAACGCTCGCGCCGCCCGGGACCCTCACCCAAGGCCGGTCCTCCGGGTCCTGCGCCCTGTGCCAAGCCCCTGCCGACTCCGGGAACAGGACGAGCAGCGACGGCAGGGTCTCCCCACCACCCCGCGGCGGCTGTCCCCGCATTTCCCCCCCCCCACGCCATCTGCCCGCCCGGGGAAGGGGATGACGACGAGAGGTACCCAGGGATCTTACCGCTCAGGCAGCCGAGTGCGCGCGGGAGCGCCCGCCGGGTCCCGCCCCGCCACGTCGGCAAGGCTGGCGGGGACGCGGCCTGAGGGCGGGCCAGGAGGGGGACGGGTGCTGACGAGCCGAGCTGCCCCGCCCCGCGGCCCCGACAGGGCCCCGCCCCCCGTGACCCCGCCCCAGCCCAGAGCGCGGCGGTAGCCCCGGGCACCTCCTTCCTCAGGCTGCGGGGGTCGCGGGCGCGCTTCCGACCAAGCTTGGGGAACTTGGCTTTTCTGGCTTTGTGCCTCCGGGTGAACTGGAGGGGCGCCCACCCCCACCCAGGGCGGCACTCGGGGTTCTCTGGATCCCTTTCCTTCCTTTAAAAGCGCTCAGGAAACACCGCAGACAGTTTCACCGAGAAGGGGCCGCTCAAGTTCAGTAAGAGTTTGCGATCCCCTGGTGGTGCTTTAAACAGCTTTGTCTTACCCTGTTTGTGGGAGTGTAGTTTGATTTAAAACCAACCAACCGAATAAAAATACTTTCTAGAAGGCCAGTTTAGAAATGCGGATCAAAATTCAAATGTATTAGCTTTGGCCCAGGAATTCCACATCTGCGAATTGTACTAAGTAAACAGTCAAATGTACAAATATGTATGTCCAAGGATGTTTATTGTGGTTGTTTATGCCGGGGAAAATAACGCGGAAATAATCTGTCCCCCAGTAAAAAGATTGGTGAAGTAAACTATGGTAACTTCAAACAATCGGATATGCTGTAGTCATTAATTATAACTGTACGTCCAATTTGTTGATATGGAAGGAAGGCGGGCCATAGCTGAATATTAAGTTGAGAGCAAGGGAAGCTTACAAAAGTGTGTATATAGTATAAACCTATTCTTGTGAATATGTATGTGTATTGTAATTTTTTGTATAAAGTTTAGGGAAAATTTAATTTTAAAAACAGTGATTCTTTCTGAGTTCTGCCATTGTGTTAGCAAATTGTATTCCAGGTGTGACAGGTGTGTTTTGGTGTACCACAGACACAAACACCATTGCCTGTGACTTCTGTGCCTGCCTAGGGCATAGCAAATACCTTTGCCACACCTGCCCCTCCTTGCCCTGCTGAAAGGCAACAGCCCAATCAGGCATTCCTCCCTTTGTGTTTTTTTTGTTTTGTTTTTTTTGCTGTACGCGAGCCTCTCACTGTTGTGGCCTCTCCCATTGCGGAGCACAGGCTCCAGATGGGCAGGCTCAGCGGCCATGGCTCACGGGCCCAGCCGCTCTGCGGCATGTGGGATCTTCCCGGACCGGGGCATGAACCCGTGTCCCCTGCATCGGCAGGTGGACTCTCAACCACTGTGCCACCAGGGAAACCCCCTCCCCTTGTTTTTAAATTTAATTGAAATTTAAATTTTATATTGGAGTACAGTTGATTAACAATGTTGTGTTAGTTTCAGTTGTACATATACATGTATCTATTCTTTTTCAAATTCTTTTCCCATTTAGGTTATTACAGAATATTGAGCAGAGTTCCCTGTGCTCTGCAGTAGGTCCTTGCTGGTTATCTATTTTAAATATAGCAGTGTGTACATGTCAATCCCAAACTCCTAATGTATCTCCCACCACTCTTCCCCCCTGGTAACCATAAGTTCGTTCTCTAAGTCTGTGAGTCTGTTTCTGTTTTGTAAATAACTTCACTTGTATCAATTTTTTTAAGATTCCATATATAAGCGATATCATATTTGTCTTTCTCTTACTTCATTTAGTATGATAATCTCCAGGTCCATCCATGTTGCTGCAAATGGCATTATTTCATTCTTTTTAATGGCTGAGTAATATTCCATTGTATATATGTACCACATCTTCTTTATCCATTCATCTGTTGATGGACATTTGGGTTGTTTCCATGTCTTGGCTCTTGTAAATAATGTTGCTATGAACATTGGGGTGCATGTATTTTTTTTGAATTAGAGTTTTCTATGAATATATGCAAAAGAATGGGATTGCTGGATCATATGGTAACTCTATTTTTAGTTTTTTAAGGAACCTCCATACTGTTTTCCATAGTGGCTGCACCAATTTACATTCCCACTAACAGTGTAGAAGGGTTCCATTTTATCCACACCCTCTCCAGCATTTATTATCTTTAGATTTTTAACACCATTCTGACTGGTGTGAGGTGATATCTCATTGTAGCTTTGATTTGCATTTCTCTAATAATTAGTGATGTTGAGCATCTTTTCATGTGCCTCTTGGTCATCTGTATGTCTTCTTTGGAGAAATGTCTATTTAGGTCTTCTGCTAAGTTTTTGACTGGGTTGTTTGTTTTTTTGATATTGAGGCACATGAGCTGTTTGTAAATTTTGGAGACCAGTCCCTTGTTGGTTGTATCATTTGCACATATTTTCTCCCATTCTGTGGGTTGTCTTTTCATTTTGTTTATGGTTTCCTTTGCTGTGCAAAAGCTTTTGAGTTTAACTAGTTCCCATTTGTTTATTTTTGTTTTTATTTCCATTACTCTAGGAGATGGCTTGAAAAAGATATTGCTGCAATTTATGTCAAAGTGTTCTGCCTATGTTTTCCTCTAAGAGTTTTATAGTATCTGGCCTTACATTTAGGTTTTTAATCCATTTTGAGCTTATTTTTGTGTATGGTGTTAAAGAATATTCTAATTTCTTTTTTTATTTTACATGTAGCTGTTCAGTTTTCCCAGCACCATTTACTGAAGAGACTGGCTTTCCTCCATTGTATAGTCTTACCTCCTTTGTTGTAGATTAATTGGCCATAGGTGAGTGGGTTTATTACTGGGCTTTCTATCCTGTTCCATTGATATATATTTCTGTTTTTGTGCCAGTACCATACTGTTTTGATGACTATAGCTTTGTAGTGTAGTCTGAAGTCAGGGAGCCTAATTCCTCCAGCTCCATTTTTCTTTCTCAAAATTGCTTTGGCTATTCAGGGCCTTTTGTGTCTCCATACAAATTTTAAAAATTTTTTGTTCTATATCTGTGAAAAATGCCATTGGTGATTTTATAGGGATAATATTGAATCTGTAGATTGCCTTGGATAGTATAGTCATTTTGACAATATTGATTCTTCCAATCAATGGTATATACAACATGGTATATCTTTCTATCTGTTTGTGTCATCTTCGATTTCTTTCATCAGTTTTATAGTTTTAGGAGTACAGGCCTTTTGTCTCCTTAGGTAGGTTTATCCAGTTTTCTTTCTCCTTTGACCCAAACTGTATCTTTACAATAAGAGACTATCAATCAAGCAACAGGTTTTGTTGCCAACTGCTAATTACGCCCTTTTACTCAAATGTTGCTGCTTCAAGCCCACCTGGTTTATTTCAAAACTTTAATTTTTGGCAATGTAAGCAATTTTTATTTAAAAAACTCAGGAGTAGTTAAAATCTATAGAAAACTAGAGAATAATATTGAGACAGGCTGGGACCTGGGACCTGGGACCCTTTCCTGCACTGCTTGCACCTGGACACATGTCTCCCCAAGCAACAGAATGCAAAGAAACTATGAGGGACTAAAGATAGCTGCATGCATGTGCAGTTGGGGCAAAATATGAACAATAAGATACAAAAAAGCCAAAACCCAACTGCCACTTTTGAAGTGCCAGGAGCAAAAGCAGGGTCCTGAGCATGATCCCTGCATGCAGCACCACCAAGGGGGTGGGCAAATGACCTAAGCCACCCTCCAGCCCAACCCACCAATCTGCCCTCACCCTCACCCCATTTAAGGGACCAGCTCACCCACCTTGGGGATCGAGCAAGGGCACCCGTTACTTGTTTTCAATCCCTCGTGCTGCAGCACGAGTCCCCATAAAGCCTTGCCTGAATTCCTTGTCTGGCCTCTTAGCAATTTCCATTGATTAAAGAGTCCAAGAACCCAGGTTGGGAACAATATGACAACTACTTATGTGTGTGAAGAAAAGTAGAGGATGGTATGACAATATGTAGATTTAACAAATTTTATTTTTTGCCACATTTATTTTAGAACCTTCTTTTAAAAAGAAAAAAGTTACAGATGTGTTTGAAACCCTGTTCCTCCTAGTCTCCACCTTCTCCGGAGGTAACGGTAACGAGTATTCTGAGGTGGTTGTGCATCCTTCCCACCCATAGTTCTATTACATTTGGCTGTACACATCCTCATTCATCAACACTATATGAAATTGTTTTTCAGTGTTTTAAAATGTTATAAATAACATCCTGTACACTTATTTACTCAACATTATATTTTTGAAAATCATTCATATTCATACATGTAGCTCCAGTACATGCATTTTTCAGTCTTCATGGGATTCCATGGTATGAATGTGCCACAATATATCCATTCCCCACACAATGGACATTTAGTGTGTTTCACGTTTCACTATTACATGTTGTTACATGTGCTGAATGCCAATATAGTGCTATCTACTATATTGCATATAGAGCTGCAATGGTCAACTTTGTATATGTTTTCTTGTATCCCAGGCTAGAAATGGAATAGCCAGTTGACCATCACTAGATATTACGAAATTGTTCTACACTGTGGTCCCAACCGTTCATTAAACAAAAAAAATTTTTTTTTCTTTGCTGTACGCGGGCCTCTCACTGTTGTGACCTCTCCCCTTGCGGAGCACAGGCTCCGGATGCACAGGCTCAGCGGCCATGGCTCACGGGCCCAGCCGCTCTGCGGCATGTGGGATCTTCCCGGACTGGGGCACGAACCCGTGTCCGCTGCATCTGCAGGCGGACTCTCAACCACTGCGCCACCAGGGAAGCCCGTAGACAAAATTTTTTTGAGAGTGCGCTACGTACCTAAAACTGATCTAGGTACTAGGGATGAAATAAGGAGCAGAGCAAAGTCCTGCCCTCCAAGAATTTATATTCTGTCGCAAGGCAGATAGACCCTAACTAGATAATGTGCAAGGTGGTGGAATAAAGCAGAATATAGTCTATAGGGTCTAGGGAATGATGGGCGGAAGCAGCTGTGGTCAGGGAAGGCCCTGCAGATAAAGCGGCACTTCAGTGTAGACTTTAAGGAAGTGAGGGAGTGAACAACGGTGATATGTGGGGAGAGTTTCAGGCAGGGGGAACGGCAGGAGCAGTGTGGGAGAATGCTTGATGTGCTCACTGCATGGTAAGATGGCCAGTGTGGCTGGAGCAGAGGGAGGATGGGGCAGAGTGGAAGGAAATGAGGCCACAGAGGCACTGAAGACTGAGAGATGGGGCAGACCAGGCAGTGCCTTGCAAACCATGGTAGGGATTTGGCTTATGCTTTGAGTGGCATACAGCTTATGCTTTGAGTGGCATACAGCTTATGCTTTGAGTGGCATACAGCTTTTGAGTAGGAGTGTGCCATGATTTTAATTGGGTTGGGATGGGGTTGGGGGGGATGGAGGGAAAGGTAGAGCCAGATAGACCATTTAGGGGTCCACTGCAGTTACCCACGTGAGGGAATTGATGGTTTGGCCACATGGGAGTGGTAGAGGGCATGAGAGCAGTTTTGCTTGTGGATATATTTTAAAGAAAAACTCAGCAAAATTTGCTCATGGTTTGGGTGTGGAGTTTGAGCAAAAAGAAAGAAGTCTCAAATTACTCCAAGGAATTTAGCCTGCAAGAATAGAAGTATCATTTACTGAGATGAGGAAGGATGCAAAAGGGACAGGTTTGGGGTTTGAGGTAGACGGTGGATGGACCTAGAGATTATCATACTAAGTGAAGTAAGTTAGAAAGAGAAGGACAGATACCATATGATATCACTTATATGTGGCATCTAAAATATGATACAAATGAACTTCTTTATGAAACAGAAACAGACTCACAGACATAGAAAACAAATTTATGTTACCAAAGGGGAAAGGGGGTGGGGGAGGGATAAATTAGGAGTTATATAAAATAGGTAAACAACAAGTCCTACTGTATAGCACAGGGAACTGTATTCATTATCCTGTAATAAACCATAATGGAAAAGAATGTGAAAAAGAATATATATATAGAGAGAGAGAGAAAGAGAGGATTTGAGAAGATGGGAGGAGAATAATTGCAGTTAGTGAGTAAAACAACTTTTTCAAGGATTTTTAGTATGAAGAGGAGCAGAGAGGAAGAGGTTGTGGGTTCAGAGGAGGGTTTCGTTTTTTACTATGAGAGAAATTGTAGCATTATATGCTAATTGGAATCATACATTAGAGCAAAAAAAATGATGATGCAATGTAGAGAGGATAATTGTAAAGGGATTTCCTTGAGTAGATAAGCAGGAGTGAGGTTCAGTGCTTAATGGGGAGGAATTGGCTCGACACAGAGAGTTCATTCAGGAGAACAGAGGAAAGCACAGATAGAACAGGGACAAGTAGGCACTAGTAGAATTTTGGAGGGAAGATGTGGAAATGCTCTTCTGGCTGCATTTATTTTCTTCCTGAAAAATGAAGCATCAGCAGCTGAAAGTGAGGAAGGAAAGGAGGTGTTGGAAGCATAAGAGGAGGATGTGTAGGACAGTGAGAGTGAATGCGCTAAGGAAGGGGAGCAAAAAGGATAGTAGAATGGCTTCTCCCTCTTGAGGTTGGGACCCAGTCATGAATTTCAAGTGAGACAGTCAGCATGGGTGTGTATTTTCTCCAACTATGTTCAGCTGGTCAGGCTCAATATAGTCCAGTGGCGAGTTGGATTTAACCTGGGTTGAGGAGAGAGGAGTAAGGTAGCTGAGGGTGAATTCAGAGAGATGATTAAAAGGGTGGACCATGATCTTTCAGTCCAGTGCAGTGGGACTGGGGAATTGATGGCATCTGAGAAAAAGAGTTAGAGGCGCTAGTTGAAAAGCGGGTTGCTGGCAAGAGAGGTTATGGAGAGAGCACAGCCGTTGGTAATAATATGTAGGGTACAATAAGGGAATGCATGGCTGAGGTAGGTTTCAGGACAAGCTCATTAGAAGAGAGAATATCAAAGAACTAAGAAGCCAGGGGAATGAAAGAATCTACATAGCTACTGAAATCACTGGAATTATGACAGTGGTGGTGTTAGACAGTGAATGGTGCAAAACTACTCAGTGAATGAGGGAGTGATGGGCCTGTGGATGACTGCAACCAGGAGGGGTAGGTTTCAAGGGTTGGAGGGAAGAACAGTGATCTGGAAGTAGCAGTGAGAGTCAGGGAAACCTACATCACCTCCAGGCCCTGAGGTGTGAGGAAAAGAGGGACCACTGGAGACCACTAGGGACCACTAGAGGGCGCGGTGTTCAGGATGGCGTTTAGGTCTCAGGGCACCCTGATCCTCACTGGGTTGAAGTGGAACCACCTGAAGAGCTTTCAAAATAATACTGATGTCTGGCCCCATCCTGGACTATTTAAGTCAGAATCTCTGGACATGTATAAGAGGTCCTGTTTCCTCACATTGTGACCAACACTTGGTATCATTAGATGTTTTAATTTTTGTCCATCCCAGGGGTGTACAATGGTGTCTCCCGGTTGTCTTAATGTTATCCTGTTATCCATTTGATTATATCCTTTGCTAATTCCTACCCCCACCCCCATTGGGTTTGTTAGCCATTTTATTAGTGATT
This sequence comes from Phocoena phocoena, assembly GCF_963924675.1. NCBI lineage: Eukaryota > Metazoa > Chordata > Mammalia > Artiodactyla > Phocoenidae > Phocoena > Phocoena phocoena. The sequence goes on from NC_089223.1 coordinate 75,694,543, forward strand.
TGTAGGAATTCTTTATATATTTCAGATATTAATCCTTTTTTGGTTATATGTGTTACAAGTGTCTTCTGGAATGTGTTTTGTTTTTTCTTTTTAATTCAGCAGAAGATTTTGGTTTTAATATTAATATTTAATATCTAAGTTATCAATTTCATTTCTAGTGGTTTGTATATTTTATGATGCTGATCATTTTTATATAACTTGTTTCAAACCTGTTGGTAGGCAATTGATTTTTTAATTGATTTTCCAGGGAAAGAGAAGTTTTTTTAAAGAACAAAAATCATTAAAGTAATGTCTTGCTTCTGTTTGTATGGGGACAGTATATTTGCTGGCTTTAGACTATTTTACTTATCCCACTATAATGCTATTTTATTTTTTAAAAACAAAAGTAATGCATGTACATAGTAAAAAAAAAAAAAATCAAACAGGACAAAAGAGCATAAAATGATGAGTAAAAATATCTCCCTCCCTTGGTTCTTTGGCTCAAAGGTAACAGTTTCTTAAGTATCCCCTAAGAAAAAAAGATTTTTATGCAGATGTCAGCATAAGTATGTAGACCCTTGTATTAGATGCCTGTGGCTGCCATAACAAATTCCCACAAATCAGGTGGCTTAGAACAAGAGAAATTTATTCTCTTACACTTTTGGAGGCTGGAAGTCCAAAATCAAGGTGCTGGCAGGGCTGCCAGCTACTGGTGATTCCGGGCATTCCTTGGCTTGTGGCTGCAGAATTCCAATCTCTGCCTCTGTTTTCACCTGGCCTGTTCCTTTCTCTGTGTGTGTGTGTCTCTCCTCTGTGTGTGCCTTACTCCTGGGAAGAAGATAACCTGTGCAGATGTCTGAGGGACCGGATTTTATGCAAATGCTGAAACACTCTCCATACTCTTCTGCCCTTTGCTTTTCTTCATTTCATAGTCTTTCCACCCCAGCATAAAAAATGTGAGGCTTGCATAGAATTCTAAAACTCCTTACTATAATGACTTGTCTTCTATGGAAATCACTATTCCAGACACTTTTTATTTATTATCTTCCCAAAAAAGTCACAAGCACTCCCATTTTGTGGATGAATAAATGGAGTCTTTGAGGTTAAGCCACTTGCCCAAGGCCGTACAGCTAGGACATGGCATTTGGAGGACTTCTGCCCTGTCTGTTTGTTTGTTCCACTGCCATGCCATCTTGCATATTACCTGATTTTTGTGGGTTTTCTCATCTCCTTAAAGACATTTCTCAGAATTCTAACAGCCGCAACAAGAATAGCCTCTTTGTTCCCGAAAACCAGCATTATTATGCAATACCCTAATGAGCGTTTGTGACCAAATGCTCATAAACATTTTGTCACTGTGTGATGTGACCAAATCTGCAGCCATGTATGTGTGCTTATTTCTTAAAGACTTTGGCTCAGTGTCGTTTGAAATTCCCTCAAACCCATAGCTGGTTCCTTTCTCTTCTGCCTGTTTCACAAAGCTGGTTTCCCAGAGTCACAGGCACCCACTCCACTCTAGCCATCTCCTCTGCTCATTCAGCAGAGATCCAGCCACTGCTTGTTGACCCTTGCCAGGCCTGTGAAGGCTTCCCGTTATGTCTGATGAGTAAGAATGTATAGTAAGAAGTTGGCCTTTCCTTCCCCCTGAAAGCAGAAGTGATTCTAACCCTGATGTCCAACTTTGTCGTGGGTCAGACTGTACAGTCTTAACTTGTTTTTTTAACGATGAAATAATGCCAAACAGTGGGATTAATTATAGAATGATTATTTAACTCATATGTTCAGTTCTTTACAGAACCTCAGTTAAGGGAAAGTCTTGGGAACAGGGTATCCTGGCTGCCTGAAGTCTCTGGTTAATCAGACATCCTCTTTTTGTATCATCAAGCTTTGCTGATATTGTTCTAAAATTATTCTAAATGGCCTTTAGAAAATTGATTTTTAATTAGTTTTGCAGGATCTCAGTGGCATTTATTATTTTAGAATTAAAAATGAAAACATCTAACAATACCAAATGTTGGTCAGAACATGGAGAAACAGGACGTAATTTCCCCCGGATGTGGTAACTACCAAACTTTCCTTAAAAGTTGATTTTTTAAAAACCAATTCTTGAACCTAAGTTCATTTTATTTTAAAGTATCCCATCCAGCTAAAATAATGCTTCAAAACTGATTGATCATGGTAGTTGCAATTATATTGGAAATATTAAAAATGGTGATAAAACAGGCAAAGTTCAATAACTTTCCATTGTGGTGACAATTTAACATTCAGGCTGCAAACTTTTACAGATAAATATCACCTTAGAAAAACATTTTTCTTCATACTGAAATTGTCATAAGCTGCGTGATCATATGAATTAAGAAATTTGATTACTGTTTTAATCTGTAGCCCAGAAAAGCCTACTGACCACATGCTTTGCTCAGGACCTTTGAAGGGGAAATTCATGTGCAGGGGTAATTCCAGTAATGTCCGACAGGTGGCGCAAACCGTTTTTATGGTATTGCTTTACTCGAACTAAGGACTTGCATTTTGTCAAGCCCTTATTTTTCCGTGCATTTAGAAGTTATTTTCCCTTCTTCTGAGAAAGAAATCTTGGTAAGTAAGAAGCCTTTGTGGCTTTTTCAAATTATGGAATAATTACTTCAAATAAGCAAGAAAATGCTAACGATTGTATAGGAAATAGGTAAAGTTTCTTTTAAGTTTTTGCAAAATGATTTTAAGGTTGTTTTTTTTTTAATGTTGCAAGCGTTCTTTTTATTAGACAAGAAAGATAAAGATATGGCTATCTAGAAAGATATAAAAATAGCTAGCACTTGTCATAGTTAAGGAAAAAACTAACTGATGTTATTTCTTCTGTTTTTGTCTACTACATTTTTTCTTTTCACCTTTTCCTAGTTCCTTGTTTTCAGTAAGGTTTACAGTAGTTTCTGCCGCTGATATGGCGCCTATCACATGTTATGTATTTTTACCACAGACGTGAGTGTTTGATCCTTCCTGTCACATGGTTCTATAATTGTTTATTTGTGTCTGTCACTAATTTATAAGCTTTTGAAAGCAGGGATTATGCCTTTGCTATTCGTATTTATATCCCCAGCACTGGACGTCTGGGGCAGTTCTGGCACATAGTACGCTCTGAATAAACATTTATTAAATGGAGGAAGTGGCGGGCACTGGCCCAGAACTTGCCTTTTTCAACATTCTCACCTAAGCTTTGACAAATAAAACAGTATTTCTCTTGCATATTTGTTGATTTGATTATGGAATTGCACGTTTTTCCGGTCTTTCCTTTTTCGTAGTTTTTATTTTCATAGATCCTATCCATCATTTTCTTTCTTTTTCTTTTTTTTTTTTTCTGCGGTACGCAGGCCTCTTACTGTTGTGGCCTCTCCCGCCGCGGAGCACAGGCTCCGTACGCGCAGGCTCAGCAGCCATGCCTCACGGGCTCAGCCGCTCCGCGGCATGTGGGATCTTCCCAGACCGGGGCACGAACCCATGTTCCCTGAATCGTTAGGTGGACTCTCAACCACTGCGCCACCAGGGAAGCCCCTTTTTTTTTCATTTTCTTTCTTGATATAGAGCTTCTTCCATCTGTCTCCCCCACCCACACCTTTCATTTGATGCATTAAAGAAAAAAAACAAAACACCTTTTACCTTTTATCTCTTACACTTCCTGTAAAAAAAAAAAGTTGTGACCTCTAATCTTCCGCTCTCTCATCTCCCTTTTTCCCCCCTCCATATTTTTTTTTTTTCTTAAATAGAGAAGCTCCTGGCTTAAATGTAAACACTAGGAAACGCTTGAGGACATAAATGATCGGGGAGGAATATTTGTGTTTTGGAGGCAGGGTGATATACAGGAAGCTGATCAACTTTCCTACGTAGTGGCTGAGTTTCAGTCCCCTGAACACAGACACCATCCAGAGACCTCTGAGTGGGTTCTCACTCACGGATGTCAATTTATCACGTGGAAGAAGCTCTCCCTCTCTCTCTCTCCACACAAATGCAAGTGTATTATATTTCTTTAAATATAGAATACTTTTATATTAGCTATATTTCCAGACAAGCCTTTCAACTTATAAAAGATGTTCAAAATTAGAAATTTTGGAAATATAAATTCATCTATGAGTTAGAGATCTAGAGATAACCACTGTTAGCATTTTGTATATTTCTTTCCATTCTTTTTCTTCCCCTAGGCTTTTTGTCCGTCAGGTTTTAATCATATTTAACAAAACTAGAGTCCTACTGCACACACGATTTTGTATTCTTTTGTCCACTTAACATTATGTCATAGAAAATTTTTTTCCAAAGTGCAGTATTTGAGGCTGCATGCTATTCCATGGTGTGGGTGTACCATAACTGATTAAACAATTTTCTCTACTAGTCATTATGATTTTTTTCAATTTTTCATCTTCATGAACAACCTCACAGTAATATTTTTATGTGTATTCCTTTAGAAGAAAATTCTGAGAAGTGGAATTGCTAAAATAAGGGTAAGCATATTTTTAAGGAATTTATACATGGGACCAAATTGCCTTTCACAAATGTACTAATTTTTCATTCCTGCCAGCAGTAAGTGAGAGTTCTTATTTTAGTCCCACCTGCCAACACTGGGTACTATATTTTTGAATTTTCCCAATTTGGTAGGTGAAAATAATCATGCCTTTAAAAAAATATTTAAGAAAAAAATTCCCATTTGATTCACTTTATCTTTTTATACTTAAATATCTTAAATTATAGGCATGCTAATAATTCACCTCTAAATGCTTCATTCTGTATTTCTAAAAAAAGTACATTTTCCTAACATAGCCAAATAACATTATCAAAAATTAACATTTATTTCTTAATAGAATCTAATACCTGGTCCCTCTTAAAATCCTTTCTCCCCTTGATACTCAAGTAACGTTTACAGCAGGTCTGTCTAAGTTGAGATTCAGTCCAATATCACAAGTTTCATTTAGATGTTATACACTATTTTGATTTAATATGATTTTTGTGTGACTGGATGTTATTCATATTATTGACTATTGATTTTGGGGGGATAAATTTTCTGAGCAAATCACGTGATCTACTTAATTTTAAATGTCCAAAATTTGAAAAATATAGGTAACAACTAAAAGGAAAATAACCCCTCCCCTTAAAATTTTACCAGGTAGAGATCATCACTGTTAATATCTTGGTATGCATCTTATTAATTTTTCCATATGCATGTGTACATATTAACTGCTGCACATTTTATAAATAAGCTACTTTTTGTCACATATATATAGTGAGCAATTTTCCATGGAATTAGATTTTCATTATCTTTAAAGGCCACACAGTAATATTTAATTATATGGAGATACCATAATTTATTTGAACAATCTGCTATTTTTGGACAGATTTCTTTTAAAAAAAATATTTTTGTACTGGCCCCTTTATTGTACTTTTACTGGTTCTAACAGTTTTTTAATTACTTCTCTTTGATTTTCCACATTGACAATCACATAATCTAAAAATAATGATAATTTTATTTCCTCCATTCCAATATTTCTGTCTCTCATTTTCACCCCTTACTTACAATGACTAGAACGTCTAGAACAGTGTTAAATAATAGTGGGCATCCTTGATATTGACTTTCATGGAAATGCTTTGGGGGTGGGATATTGGTTTAAGTCAGATACTTGATATATTCTTTATCAAGTTTTTTTTTTTTTTTTTTTTTTTTTTTTTGCAGTATGCGGGCCTCTCACTGTTGTGGCCTCTCCCGTTGCGGAGCACAGGCTCCGGACGCGCAGGCTCAGCAGCCATGGCTCACGGGCCCAGCCGCTCTGCAGCATGTGGGATCTTCCCGGACCGGGGTACAAACCTGCGTCCCCTGCATCGGCAGGCGGACTCTCAACCACTGTGCCACCAGGGAAGCCCTATCAAGTTTTAAAAGTATCTTTTAAATGTATACTTTAATTAACATGTTTTTAGTCAAAGATGAATGCTGAATTTTATCAAGTGAATTTTTAATATCTATGGAGATGCTCTTCTGTTTTTTTTCCTTTTATCCACTGCTGTATTATTGTCATAGATTTGCTAATAATAAGTCATGCTTACAATCCCAGAAACATCCAAATTAATCACTATGTATTATCCCTTCAGCATAGAGCAAGATTGATTAGGGTTTTTTCAATCTGATCTTCTCCCTACTACCAAATAATTGGAATTTATCTCTTTTATTTATATTTTAATAATATACATATACATACTCTTAATTTTATAATACACATACTTAAGCTTATATTTTTCTAACAGAATCTTGAGTTAATTGGTATCTATAACTTCTCAGTCAGGCAAGGATCTTTACATGCTTTCAGTCCACTCTCTCCCTCTCCCTCCACTATCCACTAACTCCCTTGTTATCATTGGCAATTTAAATTCCAGATTGTTATTAAAATTTTTGTCATCAATCCATATTGGGACTTAGCAATAAATTTTCTACTTTTTTTGCAAAGTATTCCTTCTTGATTCCCAATTTTTTTTTTTTGAGTCAGTTTCTCTTTCAGAGGATAGAGTCTATCCTTTAGTAATTCATATAGTGGATCTGTCTTCCACATCTTTTAGCATTTCTTTCATATATTTAATCTCTTTGGCCTCTTGGACTGTATTTTGGGAAAATTCCTCTTCTTGGTCTTCTATCTCACTGATTCTCACATCAGCAGTGCCACTCTGCAGTTCAACTCATCCAACGAGTTTTCCATTTCAGTTATTAAGTTTTTAATTTTCATGATTCCTACTCCATTCTTTTTTAGAATCTTACCTCTCTGAGGATGTCTATCTATTAAAATGCCTATTCTCTTTTATCTCTGTCTCCTTGGGTGTTAATGTCTGTTGTATCTCGAGTCTGGTTCCTTTCTATCACAGGGTTTGCTTTGTAAAAGTGTCATGCTTCTTGTTCGTGCAACCCAAATTGTGCTTGAGGCTCCATGTAAAACTGCTTGTTGATCTGTTTTCACAGCCTGCTTGTTGAACGGTTAGACCAAACTAGTCTGTATTAATTCTATATTGCTGCTGTAACAAATTACCACAAACTTAGCGGCTTGAAAAACACACTTTTATCATCTTACAGTTCTGTAGGCTAGTAGTCCAAAATAGGTCTTATTGGGTTTAAGGTGTTGGCAAGGCTGCATTGCTTCTGGAGGCTCTACAGGAGAATCCACTTACTTGCCTTTCTGAGCTTCTAGAGGCTGCTTGCATACCTTGGCTCATGGCCCTCTTCCTCAAGAAAGGTCACATCCTTCTCATATCACATCACTCTGACCTCTTCTGCCTCACTTTTCCACTTTTAAGGATACTTTGATTACATTGGGCCCACCTGAGTAAATTTTAAGGTCAGCTGATTAGCAATCTTAATACTACCTGCAACTTTTAATCCCTTTTTCCATGTAACAGCATATTTACAAGTTCTGAGATTAGGAAGTGGACATCTCTGGGAGGCTACTATTCTGTCTATCGTAGTCCAATCTACTTGTGGATTTCAGAGACTTCTCTTGGTTTCAGTTCCCCTAAAGACTTCCCTTTCTGCTTTTAAGTGTGTGTGTGTGTGTGTGTGTGTGTGTGTGTGTATTTCATCATTTTGGGGATTTAGGGCAAGAGGCGGTGGCTAGCACATGTGCATATCACCCTGTTGACTCTCATCATTTTTAATGTTTATAATTGAAAATGTGATTTTCTTGATCCAGAACATATTAAAAAGTGATCTTAAAAGTTTATTTTGTAGTCAGAAATACGACTTTACGAATTTCTGCTTTGGGGTATTTGTTTTAAAATTTATTTGACCTAAGAAACAATTTTAGCAAATGTTCCATGAACCCTGGCCCTTAGATATAAAATATTCTCTTTTTGTAGGGTCAAAGTTTATTAAGTCTCTATTAAATCCTTTATTAATTATTTTATTCAAACCCTCCATATATGTTTATTTTTTGCTACTTGATCTAACTATGACCCAGAGAAATATATTACTTTCATTATCAATGTCTCCTTATGTTTTCAGCATTGTTACTTTGTAAATTTTGATGCAATGTTATTCATTGCATAGGTGTTCTTATCTGTTGTATTTTCATTGTGAGCTATTTGTTTTAACCAGTATTAAACAGTAGCTTCTCTTATTCTCATTGCCCAATTCTCTGATACTTTGACCTAATGGAGTATTATACATACAAACTGCAATTTCTGATGAATACACTTGCTAAAGTTCTTATTTCTGCCCCACTTACAAGTATTGTTGTATGTCTTACACCATTCAGAATGAAATGTACTCCCTCAAATCCCTCCTTACCTCTTGCCCAGTTCTTTTTATTTTCCAGCGTTATTGAGATATAATTGGCATACAACACTGTGTAAGTCTAAGGTCTACAATGTGACAATTTGATACATGTATATTGCAAAATGATTACCACAATAAAGTTAGTTATCCACATCCATCACACACACCTTTGTGTGTGTGTGTGGTAATAATATGTATGATCTACTCTCTTAGCAATTTTCGAGTATATTATACAGTCTTGTTAACTGTAGTCCTCAGGCTGCATATTGGATCCCTAGAACCCATTCACCTTACATCTGGAAGCTTGTAGCCTTTGACTAACATCTCCCCATTTCCTCTGTTTCCTGGCCACTACCTTTCTATTCTCTGTTCTATGAGTTTGGCTTTTTTAGATCCCACATATAAGTGAGATTATACAGTATTTGTCTTTCTCTGTCTGACTTACTTTCACTTAGCATAATGCCCTCAAGGTCCATTCATGTTGTCACACATGGCAGTATTTCCTTCTTTTTATGGCTGCATAGTATTCCACTGTGTGTCTGCACCACATTTTCTTTACCCATTCACCCGCTGATAGACACTTAGGTTGTTTCCATGTCTTGACTATTGGGAATAATGCTGGAATGAACATGGGGGTGCACTATCTTTGAGATAGTTATTTCATTTCCTTCAGATACATACCAATAAGTAGGATTGCTAGATCACATGGTAGTTCTATTTTTGATATTTTGAGGGGCCTCCATACTGTTTTCCATAGTGGCTGCACCAATTTACATTCCCACCAACAGTGCACAAGGGTTCCCTTTTCTCCACATCCTTGCCAACAGTTGTTATCTCTTGTCTTTTTGAGAATAGCCATTCTAATAGGTGTGAGGTGATATCTCATTGTGATTTTGATTTGCATTTTCCTGATGATTAGTGATGTTGAGCATTTCTTCATGTACCTGTTGGCCACCTGTATATCTTCTTTGGAAAAAATGTCTATTTAGGTCTTCTGCCCATTTTAAAATAAAATTATTTAAGTTTTTGTTTTGTTTTCACTATAGAGTTATATGAATTCCTTACATATTTTGGATATTAACCCCTTACCAGATAAAATGGTTTATATTTTCTCCTATTCTGTTGGTTGATTTTTCATTTTGTTGATTGTTTCTGTTGCTGTGCATGAGGATTTTTAGTTTGATGTAGCCCCATTTGTTTATTTTTGCATTTGTTGCTTATGTTTTTGGTGTCAGATCCAAAAAAAATCATTTCCAAGACCAAAGTCAGGGAGCTTTTCTCCTACTTGTTTTTCTAGGAGTTTTATGGTTTCAGATCTTACAGTTAAGTCTTTAATCCATTTGGAGTAAATTTTTGTGAGTGGGGTAAGAAACAGGTTCAATTGCATTCTTTTGCATATGCTTATCCACTTTTCCAAACACCATTTATTGGAGAGACAACCCTTTCCGCATTGAGTCTTCTTGACTCTCTTGCCAAATATTAGTTGACCATATATGTGTGAGCTTAGTTCTCAGCTCTTGATTTTGCTCCATTGGTCTGTGTGTCTGTTTTTATGCTAAATTTATACTGTTTTGATTACTATAGCTTTGTAATATGCTTTGAAACCAGGAAGTGTGATGCCTCCAGCTTTGCTCTGTCTCAGGCTTGTTTGGCTATTCAGGGTCTTTTGTGGCTCCATATGAATTTTAGGATCTTTTTTTTTCATTTATGTGGAAAATGCCTTTGGAATTTGTTAGGGATTGCACTGAATCTATAGATGGCTTTGGGTGGTGTGGACATTTTAACAATATTAAGTCTTCTAATCCATGAACATGGCATATCTTTCCATTTATTTGTGTCTTCTTCAGTTTCTTTCATCAATTCCTTATAGTTTTCAGTGTACAGGTCTTTCACCTCCTTGGTTAAATTTATTATTTTTCTTGCATTTGTAAATGGGATTGTTTTCTTTATTTCTTTTTCATATAGTTGTTGTTAGCATATAGAAACACAACTAATTTTGTATGTTGGTTTTGTATCCTGTGACTTACTGAATTTGTTTATTCTAACAGCTTTTTGGTGGAATCTTTAGGATTCTCTACATATAAAATCATATCATTTGCAAACAGATAATTTTACTTCTTATTTTCCAATTTGGACACCTTTATTTCTTTTTCTTGCCTAATTGCTCTGGCTAGGACTTTCAGTACTGTGTTGAATAGGAGTGGTGATAGTGCTTCTTGCTCGGTTCTTACCTGATAATGTCCATCACTGACTAGGTGTAGAAATCTTGGAGAGCTGGGGGGGGCGGTGGTCTGTAGAAGGAAAACTCAGTATTCTGACCCACTAACATCAGTAGCATTGGGGTAAAAGAAATGCTACTTAATTGCCTGGTTGTTACTTATCCTTGGTGTTTGAATCAGAGACAAACAGGTAGAGGGACAAAATTCTTTCCTACCTTTCAGAAGGGAGTCTGTTTTCCTGAAACAAAGCTTGAGTATGCCAGGTTTTCCTTAATACAGCTCCAGATATTTCTTCATGAGTGTAAATGCTTTTGGATCCGGCCATTAATCTTCCATCCTTCTTTGGTTTTGGTGACAAGGTGGGTTTTTGAGAGTTTCTGTGTTTTCTGGGTGTTTTGATGGGCAGGTGGGAAATGCTGTATTGGAGGAGCCGGGAGGGACTTTTAACCACTATATGCCATTTTGCAATGAAATTTCCCCAACCCAGAAGAGTTTTTACTCTTCCAAAGTATGACTAGTTGAAACTATTCATCTCTTAACTATTTTGCTATTTCCAGTATGCCCTCAAGTGATGAACAGTGGATCCTTTTGTTAATAAAACTGAACAACAACAAGTAGTCAAAATCTGTTCTCAATTATTCCTGCTACACAGGACCCTGTTGCCTGCTCTTGTCCCCTGGGGCCTCCTAGATGCTTTTTTGTGGAGATCAGATCCTAAATGGGGTTGAGCAAGCCTCGAAGTTCTAGCCCTTTGTCTTGGTAGCAGATATTGAGTCGATGGGAGCATACACCTGCCTCCTCCCCTCAGCCAGGTAATCTTTTCTCATTCACTCAGCATCATTGTCATGAGAGGCAATGTCTTGTAATCCATTGTAGTACAGTGAGACTTTCTGGGCTCTGGGAAGACTTTTGTCTTACATACAGCAGCTTTATCCTGACGTGCCTTCTGATTTCTTCAGTGCACTTTTTAATATTTCTCCATCTTCTCCTGTTTTATCAGCGTGTCAACTGTAGGAACTTGATGATTTCAGATTATCAAGTGCCGACTCCTGCCTCTCTGAATTTGTTGCTTCTGGTCTAATGTGAATGGGAAAAACGTATTTCCATGTTTATGGGAATTGTGTCCAAAAACGAGATCCTGCAACTAAAAAAAAAATCCTGTGACTGGAAAGAGCAGAGTATATGTGTTATCTCAACGGACCCTCGCCAGTCTGTGAAGCACTTCTAACCTCTGCCTATAGGTGGTTCCAGGCAGATGTGGTGTGGACACTCCAATGTAGGTGCAGGAGGCTGCCCTGTGGCCATCACAGCTGCCACTGCTGCTTTCAGGATGCTGCTGAGGGAATTAGGTGGCTGTGGAGCCTGGTGTGTCCTGGCCAGCTTTTGTTCCCTCCTGGGGCTCATAGATGTTTTTCTGTGCAGATCAGAGCTGGAGTGGCATAGACTCACGAATGTGTGTCTGAATTTCTGGGACTGGCTTCTTCCTTGACCTTTTGCACAGTTTTAGTTCCACCCCTTTGTCTCAGTCACAAGCATGATATCTGTGGGCTGGTGAATCTGCTTCCACCTCGCAATGGTCATCAGTGCCCGGCTTGGCCTGTATTAATCATATCTTCTCAAATGGCTCCATGAACGGTAGTATCCTCTCTGCCAGCCCAGCTACAGCTGGTTTTGTTGAGGTCCAATTCATGGAGGTAAAGAGTATAAGTAGTTCTTCCTTGTAACACAAACTTGGCCTCATTCCTATCCTCATCTACCCTCACAAGAGGATTTATCCCCTGTCTTATGCCATAGAGATTTAGCCTTCAAGCTACAGGGAGATGGGCCTTCCAACCAGGCCTCAGGGACTTGTCAACCACCTTCCTCCCCATCCTTTTCATCTCATGTTGTGTTGGCCAAATTGAGTTGAGGATCTGAAGGTCTAGCCTACTGCTGGCATGGCTCTGCAGTGCCCACCAGGAGGACCTCTCAGGCTCATCTGAACATTCAGATGCACAAGTGCTAATAGGCCACACTTGGTCCCAGTTTACTCAGGAAGATACAGGAGAGGAAATAGAGCTCAGGTTTCTTACTTGGTATTTATAGTTCATACGCAGTCCTTTCAGCCTGGATGCTATTTACCGTTCAATGGTCATTTTTTAAAAAATAAATTTATTTGTTTTTATTTTTGGCTGTGTTGGGTCTTTGTTGCTGTGCACGGGCTTTCTCTAGTTGTGGTGAGCTGGGTTACTCTTTGTTGTGGTGCGTGGGCTTCTCATTGCGTGGGCTTCTTTTATTGTGGAGCACGGGCTCTAAGCATGTGGGCTTCAGTAGTTGTGGCTCGTGGGCTCTAGAGCACAGGCTCAGTAGTTGTGGCACATGGGCTTAGATGCTCCACGGCATGTGGGCTCTTCCCAGACAAGGGATCGAAACCATGTTCCCTGCATTTGCAGGCGGATTCTTAACCACTGTGCCACCAGGGAAGCCTCTCAATGGTCACTTTTATCATAAGTGATTCTCCCTGATAACACAGCTGACATTCTCCCTGTATCAGGTTTCCAGAAAAGAGTTAGATCAGATTAGTCCATGGAGAAGGAGAGAAATGAGTTTGTTAACCCTTCACCCATGAGGGGTCACTGGTTGCAGCAGATGGCTGAGCATAGTACCAAATTGAATACTGGTGTAGACTCGTGAGAATGTCTTGTAGTTTTTGGCAGTAGCTCCTTGCATACCATTTTATACAATTTTAGGTGATCAAACTGACTGACTGGTAAAACATTTTGAGGGGATAAGAGGACTGCCCTTTGAAAGAGCAATAAAGTATTCGGAGTCCAATGAGAAGAGACCGTAGTCACGTAGTTAACTTTTAAGACAGTTGATTTAGTCTTTGTCTAGCAAATCAATGTCTGTGCTTCCTCGGGGACCATTTCTATTTTCTTCTCCTTTTTTTTAATAGACTTTATTTATTTATTTATTTTTAATTTGTTTTGTTTTGTTTGTGGTACGCGGGCCTCTCACCGCTGTGGCCTCTCCCGTCGCGGAGCACAGGTTCCGGACGCGCAGGCCCAGCGGCCATGGCTCACGGGCCAGCCGCTCCGCGGCATGTGGGGTCCTCCCGGACCAGGGCGTGAACCCGCGTCATGCATCAGCAGGCGGAATCTCAACCACTGCACCACCAGGGAAGCCCTAATAGACTTTATTTTTTAGAGCAGTTTTCGGTTTACAGAAAATTTGAGTAAATGGGCCGGAGAGTTCCCATATACTCCCTTTCCACTGCACACAATTTTCCTTATTATAACATTTTGCATTAGTGTGGTATATGTGTTATAATTGATGAACCAATAATGATATATTATTAACTAAAGTCTATACTTTACATTAGGATTCAGTCTTTGTGTTGCATAGTTCTATAGGTTTGACAAATGCATAAGGTCATATATCCACCATTACAAAATCACATGGAATAGTTTCATTGCCCTAAAAGTCCTCTATAATCTGCCTATTCATCCTCCACCCCCCAGCCTCTGTCAACCACTGATCTTTAATGTCTCTTTAGTTTTGCCTTTTCCAGAATGTCAGAGAGTTGGAATCATACAGTTGGTAGCCTTTTCTGATTGGCTTCCTCACTTAGCAATTGCATTATGGTTCCTCCATGGCTTGACAGCTCACTCCTTTTTATTGCTGAATAATAATCCATTGGATGGATGTACCACAGCTTGTTTATCTTTTTACCTATTGAAAGACATCTTGTTGCTTTCAGTTTGGGGCAGTTATGAATAAAGCTTCTATCAACATCCACGTGCAGGGTTTTTATTTGTTGTGTTTTTTTTTTTGTGATACGCAGGCCTCTCACTGTTGTGGCCTCTCCCGTTGCGGAGCACAGGCTCCGGACGCGCAGGCTCAGCGGCCATGGCTCACAGGCCTAGCCGCTCCATGGCATGTGGGATCTTCCCAGACTGGGGCACGAACCCGTGTCCCCTGCATCGGCAGGTGGATTCTCAACCACTGCACCACCAGGGAAACCCTCACGTGCAGGTTTTTGTGTGGACATAGATTTTCAGTTCATTTGGGTAAATACCTAGGAGTGTGATTGCTGGCTCATATGGTAAAACTATGTTTAGCTCTGTAAGAAACTGTCAGACTGTCTTCCAAAGTATCTGTACCATTTTGAATTTCAATAATGAATGAAAGTTCCAGTTGCTCCATATCCTCACCGACATTTGATGTTGTTTCAGGATTGTTTGGCCAATCTAACAGATATGTAGTAGTTCCTCATTGTTTTAACTTGCAATTCCCTAATGACATATGGTATTGAGTATCTTTTCATGTCCTTATTTGCCATTTGTATAACTCCTTTGGTGAAATATCTGTTCAGATCTTTTGCCCATTTTTAAATTGTGTTGTTTATTTTCCTGTTGAGCTTGAGTTCTTCATTTATTTTGGATACAAGTTCTTTAACAGATATGTGCTTTGCAAATATTTTCTCCCAGTCTGTGGCTTGTCTTTTCATTTTCTTAATTGCAAAGCAGAAAATTTTAATTTTAATGAAGTCCAACTTAACAGTTTTTTCTTTCATGGATTGTACTTTTGATGTTGTGTCTAAAAGTCATTGCCAATTCAAGGTTACCTAGATTTTCTCCTATACTAACCTCTAGAAGTTTTATAGTTTTGTATTTTACATTTAGGTCTGTGGTCCATTTTGAGCTAGACCTTCTGTTTTTTTTTTTTTTTTTTTGCATGTGGAATGTCTAGTTCTTCCAGCACTATTTGTTAAAAAGACTATCCTGTCTACACTGAATTGTCTTTGCTCCTTTGTAAAAGATCAGTTGACTGTATTTGGATGGGTTTATTTTTGAGCTTGCTATGCTGGACAGTTGATCTATCTGTCCATTCTTTCACCAATACCACACTGTCTTGATTGCTATAGCTTTACGTAAGACTTGAAGTTGGGTAGTGTCAGTTCTCTAACTTTGTTCTTTTAAATTTTTTTTCCTATGAATGAACAATACTTTTTTATTTCTCTGCATGCCTCATAGTTCTTTTACTTCAGTCAGGCATTTTGAATATTATAACGTGGTAACTGGAAATATTAGGATGTGGTAACTCAGATTCTCCTCTTTCCCAGGGTTTGTTGTTGCTGCTTGCTGTGGGGTGTGGTTGTTTATCTGTTTAGTGATGTTTCTAAACTATTTTTGTAAAGACTGTATTCCTTCTTGTGTGTGGCCATTGAATTCTCTGTTCCATTGGCTTAGTGGTCAGCTAGTGATTTGACAGAGATTTTCTTAAACATCTGGAGAAAAAAAACCAAACCAAAACAAAACAAAAAATACCTGATCTTTGCAGATTGGCTGTGTTGAAGCACTTCTTCAGTGCTTATCCAGGCTGTTTACACCTCTGCCTTAGCTTTTACTTTCTGCTTGCACGGAGCCTAAAAGCCAATCAGAGGTGAATGTTTAGGATTTTCTCAGGTCTTCTCTGAGCATGCATCCAGCCCTGGGCATGTGTATGGCCTCTAGATTACCTGGGATACATGGAGATTTCTAGAGCCTTTTTTCTCCCATGTATCTCCTTTCCCAGCTTCCTCTTTCTCTGGCTTTCTGGTGTGTCTGCTGCCTGCCCCATATCTTATCCCTTCCTCCAGGTAGCTGTGGCTAGTGTTTGTGCCTTTAAAGGTTTTCGAAACACTGTCCAGGAGGCTGCTGCAGCCCTGGGAAAGTTCTGAGTTGGATGGGGTGAAACAAAGGCACACTCCTGAGTGGACCCCTCAGAAAGCCACCAGACAGGTTATAACACACACCCACAATTCTTTGCTAACAAGGTCTGTATTGCCTTTCCTGGCACAAGCAACTTGTATAACTGGAAAAAACAACACATTAAATTATGGGGACAGAAATGATTCTGATAATGAATGAAGAACTCATTGAGATTTTGTGTTTAGTAAGCTGAGGTTTGAGAGCAATCATCCAATCTTTATACATTTTAATGTATATTATATTTCTAGAATTTGGATTCATAGCAAGATGTTCTGAAGAACAGCAACAACCCTCTAGGGGATAGCCACTTCAACATCATGACCAAAGGCAAAGAATCTGCTGTCAGAAACCTTCATTTTGTTTACATCCTGACGTTAGTATTTGGAACCATAATCCATTTCTCTGATGAAAGTGAATTTGTGGTGGACATGTCAAAAATAGGCCTTATTCGTGTTCGCAAAGACCTGTCACCAAAAACCAAAGTCTTAGATATGTCTCAAAACTACATATCTGAGCTTCACCTCTCTGACATCGGCTTTCTCTCAGGGCTGAAAGTTTTGAGACTTTCCCATAATAGAATCCAGTACCTTGATATTAGTATTTTCAAGTTCAACCAGGATTTGGAATATTTGGATTTATCTCACAATTGGTTGCAGAAGATATCCTGTCATCCGATCACTACAAGTCTCAAGCATTTAGACCTCTCATTCAATGACTTTGATGCCCTGCCCATCTGTAAGGAATTTGGCAACTTGACTCAACTGAATTTCTTAGGATTAAGTGCGACAAAGTTACAGCAATTAGATCTACTACCAATTTCTCACTTGCACCTCAGTTGCATCCTTCTGGATTTGGAAGGTTATTTTGTGAAAGAAAATGAGAAAGAAAGTCTTCAAATTCTGAATACAAAGGAACTTCACCTTCTTTTTCACCCAAATAGCTTCTTCTCTGTCCAAGTGAACATATCAGTGAATAGTTTAGGGTGGTTACAACTGACTAATATTAAATTGAATGACGACAACTGTCAAGTTTTAATTAAATTTTTGTCAGAACTCACTAGAGGGCCAACCTTACTGAATTTTACCCTAAACCATATGGAAACAACTTGGAAATGTTTGGTTGGAGTTTTTCAATTCCTTTGGCCCAAACCTGTAGAATATCTCAATATTTACAATTTAACAATAGTTGAAAGCATCAGTGAAGAAGTTTTTACTTATCATGAAACAACATTGAAAGCACTGAATATAGAACATATTATAAACAGAGTTTTTATTTTTTCACAGACAGCATTATACAGAGTGTTTTCTGAGATGACTGTTACGATGTTAACCATATCAGACACACCTTTTGTACACATGCTTTGTCCTCAGAAACCAAGCACATTTACGTTTTTGAACTTCACCCAGAATATTTTCACAGATAGTGTTTTTCAAAATTGCCACACTTTAGTTAGATTGGAGACACTTATTCTACAAAAGAATGAATTAAAAGACCTTTTCAAAGTAGGTCTCATGACTAAGGATATGCTCTCTTTGGAAATACTGGATGTTAGCTGGAATTCTTTGGAATATGATAGACATGATGGAAATTGCACTTGGGTTGGGAGTATAGTGGTGTTAAATTTATCTTCAAATATACTTACTGACTCTGTTTTCAGATGTTTACCTCCCAGGGTCAAGGTTCTTGATCTCCACAATAACAGAATAAGGAGCATCCCTAAAGATGTCACCAGTCTAGAAACTTTGCAAGAACTCAATGTTGCTTCCAATTCTTTAGCCCACCTTCCTGGATGTGGTACCTTTAGCAGCCTTTCCATACTGATCATTGACTATAATTCAGTCTCCAACCCATCAGCTGATTTCTTCCAGAGCTGCCAGAAGATTAGGTCCCTAAAAGCAGGGAACAATCCATTCCAATGTACATGTGAGTTAAGAGACTTTATCCAAAGTGTAGGCCAAGTATCAAGTGAAGTGGTAGAGGGTTGGCCTGATTCTTATAAGTGTGATTATCCAGAAAGCTATAAGGGAACCCCACTAAAGGACTTCCATGTATCTCAATTATCCTGCAACACAGCTCTGCTGATTGTCACCATTGGGGTCCCTGGGCTGGTATTGGTTGTTACCGTGACTGTCCTCTGTATCTACTTGGATCTGCCCTGGTATCTCAGGATGGTGTGTCAGTGGACCCAGACCCGGCGCAGGGCTAGGAATGTACCCTTAGGAGAACTCCAAAGAGCTCTCCAGTTCCATGCGTTTATTTCATATAGTGAACATGATTCTGCCTGGGTGAAGAATGAGTTAATACCAAACCTAGAAAAAGAAGATATAAGAATTTGTCTCCATGAGAGAAACTTTGTTCCTGGCAAGAGCATCGTGGAAAATATCATAAACTGCATTGAGAAAAGTTACAAGTGCATCTTTGTTTTGTCTCCCAACTTTGTCCAGAGTGAGTGGTGCCATTATGAACTCTACTTTGCCCACCACAATCTCTTCCATGAAGGATCTAATAACTTAATCCTGATCTTGCTGGATCCCATTCCACAGAACAGCATCCCTGGCAAGTATCACAAGCTGAGGGCTCTCATGGCCCAGAGAACTTATTTGGAATGGCCCAAGGAGAAGAGCAAACATGGACTTTTTTGGGCTAATATTAGAGCTGCTTTTAATATTAAATTAATACTAGTCACTGAAAGTGATGCTGTGAAAGCTTAAAAAAGGATCAGACGTCCAACTTAAGAAACCATCACTAACTTGAATTCTGATGGACTCTGTGCTTTCAAGTTATTGTGTTTGCTGCCTCCATTATCTCCATGCATTCAGGAAACACTTAATGAAAACTGTGTTTCAGTTGAACTGGGAACCAGACTGGGGGCTGTGGTGGTGCTCAAACGTGCTGATGACAGGTAGCTCAGTCTCTTCTGGTTGAACCATTCCGTTTCAAATTGAAACAAGCTCTTTTGAGTAAATGCTCAGTCGTTCAAGGACCTTTCCCCTCTCTTCTCCTTTTCCCAGAGGATTTTGTGTGAGCAGGAGTTTATGAGACTTCATGGCAGGAAAGAGTCAACCTCAGAACTGTATGCAGTGGTACTTGGGGTGTCCTGTGGATCCTCATCGGCCTCTGGTCAGCTCTGTTATCCTGCTCTACTTTGGGGCTGGGGGAGAAATTAGACCAGATATGGAAAATAAAGATACTTTTTTTTTTCTTCACATCTGAGTAATAGTTTATAAAATGTTTGACTTTGCTACACAAATATGCAATTAATCAGTAGCGACTCATGGCATTGGTAGTCTATGTATATAAAGGGAAATAGAGTCTTAGTCATAGGCTGTTGAGGCCAAAGACATGATTTACTGGCTTGCCAAGGAAACTCAGAGCCAGATTTATTTGTAACCGATTGAATAGGAGTTATCTGGTTGTGTTAGAATTTTGGCGAATGCCTCAAAGCTGACAAAGGGCCGTAAATATCACCACATTTTAAACAGATATTAGACACAGCCAGGCTGGAATTATAAAAAAATAGCAGAAAGAGGTCAGTAACTATCAGTAACTATCAACTCATATTACCCATTTTCAGAAGACTGGCTTCAAAAGGGTGATTAGAGAGTCATTAAGTAGAGGTTCTAGACTTATGGGGAAATTGCTTTGGATTTCTTCCAAAGGCAAACGAGATGGGCTGTAAGCTTAGGAGAACAGAAACCTCACATCCTACTCGCAGCCTGAAAGCTTGCAGAGTAACAGGAATGCACAGGTCCAGTGAGGCAGACAGAGTATGGAGTGAGAGCTCTTGGAAGAGCTGGATGAGTGTCACCTATTGGCAAACAATGCTTTGCAAATATAGGTGCTTGATAAATATTTGTTGAATGAATGCATGAGTTCTTCTCACCTGGAGAATTCAGGAGGTAAGAGGGTGGCTTGGGCAGCCCGAAATAGCAGGATGAGGAAAGAAAGGAAGCAGTGATTGCAACGTACCCTTCCATTATTTGGCATGGCAGAAGTGTTGTGGATTTCCTGTGGGCCATAATGACCATGGGAAGGGTATCTGGGCTTGAGGTGTCATGATATGACCTTAGCTAATAGGGCAGCCTGTTGTGCAAAGGGACAATACTGCTAAGAGGCAAGGGGTTAGGGAGAAGAGGCGTATGACTTGGGGAGTCAGGGGGGTGCTGCAAGAGGTCAGCCAGCGAATGTGCCACTTGCATCAAAGAGCTGTGCAATGTGGGATCCCCCCAAGGCCTCTGAATGACCCACAGATGCATCCTGTGAAAGAGCCAACATTTGGACTCCGCCATAATCAGAGGCAGAGGTATGATGGCCTGCCTGCCTTATCCAGTCGTTAATTGCAGGGAGGCTTGCTCCTTTTTCTCTAATACTCTCTTCACTTGCAGAGGCCTGGGAACATCCAGAATATAGAGAAGGCAGAGAAGATGGAGGAAGAGTGATGATATTGACCACACTCCTTCCCCGCTTCACTGCAAGAAAGGCCCGAGCCAGGGCCAAGCAGAATTTTGAATCAGGTGTGAGACTGATGTTAAACTGGACTGGCCTGGACATTTCAATGCCTGAAATAGAGGTGCAATTACTAAAATGAGACTTGTCACTAAAATCTGTGGGATTCAGGATTCAGGATAGATCCTGAATAGATCCTTATAGAGGGAGAGAGTCAACAAAACTTGCTTGTAAAGCTATAGTTAGAGAGAAAAATAAAGTCCTTTCCTTCTGGACTTAGCTCATTCAATAAACTGGTTTCATAATTAATAGTTATAAAGAAACTAGCCTTAATGAAATTGTATTAGAGTCATCTTCTGTCTGCATTAGCCCTTCCTTCTCTTCAGGAGAGCACTTACTTTCTTCCACAGGCCCTTTCCCAAATGGTAAATTTTCTCTAGCCCCTGTTGAACTTGTTCCCTAAACTAAAAAATCCTCAAGCCAAAAACCAAAACCAAAGCAACAACTGGGACTTCCCTGGTGGCGCAGCGGTTAAGAATCC
This sequence comes from Phocoena phocoena, assembly GCF_963924675.1. NCBI lineage: Eukaryota > Metazoa > Chordata > Mammalia > Artiodactyla > Phocoenidae > Phocoena > Phocoena phocoena. Next base: position 75,715,744 of record NC_089223.1, read on the forward strand.
GCCTGCAGATGCAGGGAACACAGGTTTGATTGCTGGTCTGGGAAAATCTCACATTCTGTGGAGCAACTAAGCCCGTGCACCATAACTACTGAGCTTGCGCTCTAGAGCCCGCGAGCCACAACTACTGAGCCTGCATGCCACAGCTACTGAAGCCTGCACATCTAGAGCCCGTGCTCCGCAACAGGAGAAGCCACCGCAGTGAGAAGCCCGCTCACCACAAGGAAGAGTAGACCCCGCTCGCCGCAACTAGAGAAAGCCCGTGCGCAGCAACAAAGACCCAACACAGCCAAAAATAAAAAAATAAATAAATTCATAAAAAAAGCAAACAACAAACTATGTCACACATTCTAAATGATCAAATATTTTTAAATGGTTCCAATATGTTTCCCACAAAATACTGTTGACAGTATTTAGAAAATATAGAATATATTTTATATGAAAATATAGAATTTTGGCATTTTCAAATAGAATTAAACAAAACCTGTATTTTTGCCACATATGAAACCATACACATTTCAGACATATGAAAGCTCTATCATAAGAGATCAGTTTGTTTTTTACATAAAGATGTTCTATCTCCAGGAATCCTCTGTTTCCTCTTTTGAATTCTTCCAGTTGCAAGTAGCAGATACCAACCTGGGAAAGGGCGTGTTTATTTCAAGGATACAGAAGTGTCTCACAGACCCATGCAGCTTTTGTGACATTCTTCCCTCCCTTTTTTTCTACTGCCACCCCCAGCTGAGTCTGCAGGCCATCAGGGACAGAGTGTGCATGTTCCACTCTGTAACCTGGAGCAGAGCATCCGCTGTCCCGACTAAGCCACCAATATCTCTCACCTGTATGACTGCAGTAAACTCACCGGCCTCCCTGCTTTTACTCTTGCCCCATACATTCTCCAAACAGCAATCAGAGTAATTATTTTTAAAGTATAAATTATTTTAAGCCACTCCCCTGCTTAAAATGACCTCCCCTTGCAGTAAGAACAAAAGTCAAGCTCCTTGTCATGACCTGCTGTCATGGTGGTGAGTGAGGACGGGGATTGAGGAGTGGGGAGCAGGGTTACCTGCCTCGTGACCGTTATCGAGAAGAGTGGTGTAGGGGTCTGCTAAGGCTGCCCTGACAATATACCACAGGCTGGGTGGCTTAAACCACAGAAATGTATTTCTCACAGTTCTGAAGTCCAAAAAAGGGAGAGATTGGCAGAGAAGATGGGATGGAAGGGTGTGAAAGCATGGCTAAGAGACAGTGACTGGATGACTGGGATATAAATGGAGGATAGAGTGAGTCTTAATGAGAACACAGAACACAGCACTGGGAAAGGAGGAAGTCACTTTCTGTCTAGATTTCTGGAGATTGGTTTGATTGGAAGAGAATGAGAATAAATTACAGGCAGATAAAGAGACTTAAAGGGATTTCTAAAGCCACAGGGACTTTCTGTTTTTTGTTTGTTTGGCGGCATGGCATGTGGGATCTTATTTCCCAGACCAGGGATCGAACCCACGCCTCCTGCATTGGAAGCACGGAGTAAGGAATCTCAACAGAGTCAAGTCTAAATACGAAGTAATTTTTGTGAGCAGATTTCAGACATCTTCAGCCCTTTTGAGGTATTAACAGTGCACTCTAGCTTAACATTTTCAATCTCCAATTCCATCTAAAGGTCTTCTCCTTTCCCCATATCATAGGGTGTAGCCTTACATCATAAACACTGGTATCTCAATGCTGCTGACTCTTTCACTGCTGCCCCTTTATGTATATGTACCTGGGAAATGTGAGGATGGGGTGATGGTGGGGATTGCACTGTCTGGTTCAACAACTGCTTTAGGAAGTGCTTGGCCCAAATTGTTGGGAGCTCTCCTTAGAATATGGGGTAAGTAATACTTCCTAGTCCTTGGTTTTGGACCCAAGTCATAGGAAAAGTTCCAGTCAACACCCTATACCATAATCAGTAGAACCAACAGAAGGGAAACCAAAACTGTCAGTAGGCTATTGAATTATATGGCAGATGAACAACCTAAAAATCTATTCTAAATTTGGATTAAATAATCATTTTAAAAAGACATATAAAAAAATCAAAAAGGCATATTCATAGCAATAGGCAGAGAAAAATGGTATGGATTTATGTCAGTTGGTTCAGAGAGTTCACTCATGGAATGTATCCTAAGGAAATAATTGTTCATACACATCCTAAGAAAATGGATGAACATGATGCATATTGCAGAGTTGTTTATGATAATAATGTGAAGTTTGGAGACAACTTAAAAAGATTGCTTGAATACATTGTTAATTAAAATATTTTAAAAATACATTGTAAATAAAATGGAATATTATTCAGCCAATAATAACAAAGCTGTAGGTGGCTATTTACTGATATAAACAGACATTTATGATGCATTATGGATTAAGAAAAGCAGATTAGGGCTTCCCTGGTGGCGCAGTGGTTGAGAATCTGCCTGCCAATGCAGGGGACACGGGTTCGAGCCCTGGTCTGGGAGGATCCCACATGCCGCGGAGCAACTAGGCCTGTGAGCCACAACTACTGAGCCTGTGTGTCTGGAGCTTGTGCTCTGCAACAAGAGAGGCCGCGACAGTGAGAGGTCTGCGCACCGCGGTAAAGAGTGGCCCCCGCTCGCCGCAGCTAGAGAAAGCCCTCGCACAGAAACGAAGACCCAACACAGCCAAAAATAATAAATAAATTAATTAATTAAAAAAAAGAAAAGCAGATTACAAAACAATACTTGGTCCAGTGCCATCTGAGGGGGCGGGTGTGTGTGTGTGTGTATGTATGTAAACTGTACAAACTTACTGAATAGCAATTTGGCAACAGGTATCAAGAGCCTAAAGCATGTTTATATATATATTAAAAAGTCTGGGGCTTCCCTGGTGGCGCAGTGGTTGAGAGTCCACCTGCCGATTCAGGGGACGTGGGTTCGTGCCCCGGTCCGGGAAGATCCCACGTGCCGCGGAGCGGCTGGGCCTGTGAGCCATGGCCGCTGAGCCTGCGCGTCCGGAGCCTGTGCTCGGCAACGGGAGAGTCCACAGTAGTGAGAGGCCCGCGTACCGCAAAAAAAAAAAAAAAAAAAAAGTCTGCATGGTTGCTCCAAAAATGATATTGGTGTATCTCTATATGGTAAGTTATTATTGATTTGAAATTTTGTTTTTATTTATTCATATTTCCTGTTTTCTTCAGTAAACATTTACTACTTGGATAATAAAAAAATCAAATTAACTGAAAAATTATGTTTGAGGAGAACATATACACATATATCTATCTGACCTTGTTATGAAGAAGAACTCTCTAAACCTAAAAGCAACATATGGCAGTAGTCTGCTGGAGCTGGTTTGTACACACTTGTGAGAACCAGTGGTTAAATATTCAGAAATTTTGCAGGCAGGTCAGTTGGTAGCTAGAAATCAGCTATACTGGAAATACTTACATCATAGATATTGGCAAGTGCTAAAAAATCAGGCTTTTTATTTTTGTTTTGTAACCTGGTTCACCAGCACACAACTAACTGATGGTAGTAGCAAAGAGAAAGTCAACTTACCTGTTTATATAAAAAGTTATGTACTTATTGGTTCAAAAGATCATGGGATAAAAAGATAAACAATGAGGGAAGATGTTTGCAGAAAGTTTGATGGAGGGTTAGTGTCAGTAACATAAAAGAGAATGTATAATTAAATAGTAAAATCATAACCCTGATATAGGCAATGACATGAACAAGTAATTCACAAAAGTGATAGAAATTATCAATAAACATGAAAACCCATCCAAGACATTTATTTACTCCTTCCAGGAATTTATCCTAAGCCAACAGTAAAAAACTTGGACCAAGATTGTGTACAAAGTTGCTGGTTAACATTTCGTGAAGCTAAAAGAGGAACCCTCCCCTCAGGTCAGTAGCTGGAGACAGCTTGGCCTTAGCCTAAGATTTACTCAGGTGGCAACTTAAAAAAAAATTGCTGGAAAATTTTAAGTAGTTAAGGGAGAATTAATTAAATGCTAAATGTCCTAGTGATGTCATTTTTCATTCCCAGCCAGCTTCATGGGGCACAGTTTGAACTCTAGGGTCAGGTTGAAGAGAGGAATTGTGCTTTCTGTCAGGAAAATAGGGAGGGAAGGAAGGAATGGAACACAGCTGTGAGTACAGCTGACCCTTGAACAAGATGAGTTTGAACTGCACTGGTCCACTTACACACAGATATTTTTTCAATAAATATGTACTACTGTACTACACTATTGGCGGTTGGTTGAATCCAAGGATGCGGAACCACAGCTACAAAGGGCCAACTGTAAAGTTATAATCATATTAGGCACCCTTAACACCTGTTTTGTTCAAGGGTCAACTGTACTAACTCCACTGGGAGAGGCATCTCCCAAACTAGGACACTGTGGTCAGAGCATTTGTTTTCTTCCTTGTTGATTAAGAAACAATACTTCTGCCTCTTCTGGAAAAAAAACACTCACAAACTAGAAACGGATGGGAACTTCCACAACCTGATAAAAAGCATAGATGGAAAACTCACAGCTAACATCATACTTAATGGTTCTCAAAGCTCTTCCCTAACATTTGGAGCCAGGTGAAGATGTCTGCTCACACCACTTCCGTTCCACATTGTACTGGGAGTGCTAGCCAGGGCAGTTAGGCAAGAACATGTTATAAAAGGTATCCATCTTGGAAAGGAAGAAGATGACATTTTGCAGATGACATGATTTTAATTGCAGAAAATACTTAGGAATCCACTAAAAATCCATTAGAACTAATACACAAGTTCAGCAAATTTGCAAAGAAGATATATAAATGGCTAATCTACACATGAAAAGATGCTCAACATCATTAGGTATCAAGGAAATGCAAATTAAAACCATAAAGAGATACTGCTTCATTCCCAGTAAGAAGGCTATAATAAAAGTCAGATGATAACAAGTGTTAGCAAGGATATGGAGAAATTGGAGCATTTATACACTGTTGGTGGAAAGGTAAAATGGTGCAGCTAGCCTGGAACTCCTCAAAAGGCTAAACACAGTTACCATATGATGCAGCAAGTCCATGCCTAAGTATCTAAGTATCTACCCAAGAGAGAGTATGTCTACCAAAAACTTGTACATGAGTGTTTATATATTCATAAGAGCCGTAAGTGTAAACAACCCAAATATCCATCAGCTGATGAATGGATAAATAAAATGTGGTATATCCATACAATGGAAAGTTATTTAGCAACAAAGAAATGAAATCCTGACACATGGTTCAACATGGATGGATCTTGAAAACACTAGTCTAAGTGAAAGAAAAAAAACCACACAAAGAACCACTTATAATATGATTCCATTTATATGAAATATCCAGAATAGGCAAATCTATAGAGATTAGTACAATCTGTAGTGATTGTCTAGGTCTGAGGCAAATGGGGCATTGGAGGGTGACAGCTAAGGGGTGTGGTTCTTTTCAGGGTGATGAAAATGTTCTAAATTGCTTGTGGTAATGGTCGCACAGTTCTGTGAATTGATCTGAAGTCACTGAATTGTACACTTTAAATGGGTGACATTTTTTATGGTATGTGAATTACATCTCAATAAAACTTTTGTTTTAAAAAAACAAACAACACGTACAGGTCCCATCTAATTGGCAGAATATTTACATTGCCCTGGATCCAAAAAGAAACACCTGGGTATGGAATCAAGCGTGGGCAGAAACTGCTATTGAGAGAAGTAAAGAGGTGCCTAGAGCCTAAGATATGGAACCTCTGTTTTGAGTTAGCTCTTTGAGCTGCTACTGAGTGGAATTAGGCTTGTACTTATTTGCATGGCTGTGATAACTCCATCTAGGCTCAGGCCATCCGATATGGTAGAGCCACTAGCCACGTGTGCCCATGGAACACCTGAAATGTGGGGAGCCCAGATGAGATGGGCTGTGAATGTAGAACACACACTGGATTTTGAAGACTTAGAATGAAGAATATTATATATGATATCTTATTAATAATGTTTTATATTGATGGCATGTTAAAATGATATTTTGGATATACTGGGTTGTAAAATATTTTAAAAAGTTAAAAGAAAGCATGTTCTTTGAGAATTAATGTTTTTCCTTAGGAGAGGTGGACATATCAATGCCTGGGTGTACATAATTACAAGTATGTTTGGCCCCTGGTTACCCGGGCTGTGGACCGCTACTGGTCCGCAGCCTCTTAGGGACCGGGCCGCATAGCAGGAGGTGAGTGGCGGGCAAGTGAGTGAAGCTTCACCTGCCGCTCCCCACCGCTCCCCATCGCTGGCATTACTGCCTGAACCATCCCCCACCCACCCATTTCTGTGGAAAAATTGTCTTCCACGAAACCAGTCCCTGGTACCTAAAAGGCTGGGGACTGCTGACCTATTGGATAATAGGGAGAAAAAAAAAGAGGCGGGTGGGCAACTCAGAGTGGGGATGAGCTTGCAGGGAAACACAGGACTTTTTGAGTGCTAAAGTGCTTTCTTTCTGCCCTGCTGACTTCCCTGTCCTGGGCATTAGTTTCTAGATTTGGTTCACAAAATCAAATGCCTTTTGGGAGCCAGGAACTGAATTGTTAATCAAAGAGCCCCCTTATCTCCATTTATGGACCTGGGGGAAGTAATGGTAAGTGAGAGTGGAAGAGGGGAGGACGTTCATTCTTTCAGTCACAAAAATATATTTATAGACATGCCTCCCCCTTAAACAAATTGTGAGGGGATAGGAGGAAACAGAGAGAGACAGAATAGTACAAGTCAAAAAGAATCTCAGGGTTCTTAGGGAAGTTGACTTTGCTTGCTGTGGGAGAAAAGCTGATTCCAGCAAGAATTGCATCCAGCTTGTATAGGACATCATGCAGCACCAGGCTGAGCACAAGTTCAGAGGAAGACAGCTAGCTAGCATTTCTTAGCTTTATTTGCCCATTTGTTATTTTGTTACTGTTGTTTTAAAAGACCAGAGTGGAGTTATGAGGTTGGATTCCTTGAGCATTTCGACAACAGCAACGAACCCACAGGAAATGTCTTAGACCTTATCGGAGAAAAGAGATTGTTAGCTAGCGTGTTTTTCACATGGAGATTTCAAAAATCACTTTTTGAAGAAAGTTTGAAATATCCATGGAAAAAACTTTGAGCACCAGATTTTCTCTGAAATCCAGTTTGTCGGAAAAGACATGATTAGCATCCATTTGGTAAAAGCCCATGAGTGATCTTCTCTATGAATGAGTTTTAGCAAAACTTTGATCTTGACCCCTCCCTCTTCCCACTTTCAGCCACCTTTAATAGTGGCCTGATCAAAAGCCAATTAGATGGGCTTCCCTGGTGGCACAGTGGTTAAGAATCCGCCTGCCAATGCAGGGGACATGGGTTCGAGCCCAGGTCCGGGAAGACTCCACATACCACAGAGCAACTAAGCCCGTGCACCACAACTACTGAGCCTGCGCTCTAGAGCCCACAAGCCACAACTCCTGAGCCCGCATGCCACAACTACTGAAGCCTGTGCACCTAGAGCCCATGCTCCACAACAAGAGAAGCCACCGCAATGAGAAGCCCACACACCGCAAGGAAGAGTAGCCTCCGCTCGCCGCAACTAGAAAAAGCCCGTGTGCAGCAACGAAGACCCAATGCAGCCATAAATAAATAAATGTATGTATGGGAAAAAAAGCTTAAAAATAAAAACCTAGTTACAACAGAAGTATTCTACTTAACATTGATGACTCTTACATGTCTATATTAATCAAACCAACAAGCTTAAGCCACCTTCAATACCAGATATCAGTTTAGTAGTGAATATTATCCAGATAACATGAACCTGAAATTCATTCTGGCCAGATTATTTTCTATTTCTGAGTATTTATATAAGCACTTAATTTTTTTAAAGCCTATTAAGTAGAGCTCTTTTACAAATTCATTTTTTGCAATATCATACACCTACAACACACATAGATACGTATGAACACACAAACAAACACAGAGGCCTTATAGTACCCATTTCAAAATTTCAGCCCTCAGTCAGGTATAACATAAAAGCCATCAGTTACAAGGGGCTGGATTCAAACTGGGTTTCTAGCAGTTGAACAAACCCATTTTACTAGTGTTTACAAAAAAGGCACTTAAGATATCTATTTATCCTTGACAAGTCAAGTTCTAAATTACTTTACCCTCTTTTTTAAAATTTCCATTTATAAAAGATGTCAGAGATTAGGGTTCCTGAAAAGACCAGATAGGACATTTGCATCTCAAAGGTACAGGCAAGTTCCTCCTAGGATGATTTTGTTTCCCCTTTGTTTAATACTTTCAAGCCTCTTAAGATAAATAGGGAAGGCTTTGGGAGTGGCAAAAGGATTGGTGAGTTTTGGATTATTTTTGGAACCACACCTCTGGTCCTGTAAAGACTACATTTATAAAACAAGGACAGTTTTGTTTTCCTTTTCAAAGAATTGGGTGGTTACCTCAATGATATTGAAGGACTGACATACCCATTCACCTATGTTGGAAAGTTTTACTTTTCCTCATTTAGCTTAGGGGAGAAGGCCTCTTCCAAAATTCCTATCAGGGTCTGAATATCAGCTATGGTCAGTTTAGTCAGACCAGTGGGCTCCTATTTTGTTAATCTACTTTCAAACATTTTTGAAGGTCTTCCTTAGGTTTAAGAAATTTGTACCTTATATTTAGACACTGTATAACCCTTTTTACTTAATCACTGGCTGGATATCTTTGGCCAAGCCCGGAACCTCGATATTGCACATTCCAGGGTCTACTAAGGCTTCTATTTTAGCTTCAGATTTTATCTGTTCCTTTTTGCTTTTTGTTAGAACCATTTGGTGATGAGGGTGGTTCCCTTGCCCCTCGAGAAAGAGTGGCCCCTAATTTAGTTAACAAACCTCTTCCCGTTAAAGGGATGGGACAGTCAGGCATAAACAGAAAGGAATGTAAAAAGAGCTGGCCATTCATCTCAGGTGTAATATGATGGTTTCATAAGTTGAGTGCTTCAGATAATGACTATAAATGAAAGGGCAAAATGGAGGTTGAGCAAATAGAAGATATTTGAGTCAACTAATTAAGCTAGATAGAAAACTGAAGCCATGCTTTCATTAAATGCTTGAAGACAGGCAGTTTTGATACTGACCAGGGTTCTTGGCCTTCCCCAATAAATAGAAATTGACTAGAGGCCAGACAGGAAACTCAGGCAAGGCTTTATTGGGGCCCCTGCCACACGAGAGGGGAGCAAGAACAAGTAACAGTTTCCTTTGCTTGCTGGCCCGAGGTGGAGGGGGTGGGGGGCGAGCTGGTTCCTTATATGGGGTGAGGTTAGAGGTGTGTCCAGGGGGGTCGCTGGAGGTGTGGCTTGGTGGTTTGCCCGCCCCTTTGTGGTGCTGTGTGCAGTGAGCATGCGCAGTACCCTGCTTTTGCTCCCCACACCGTTTTTGCTCCAGGCTCTTTAGAAGCGGCACTTGGGCTTTTTTGGTCTTTTTGTGTCTTTTGTCCAGAATTTGCCCCAACTGCACATGCACGCAGTTATTTTTAGTCCCTTATAGTTGTTTTGGGGTTTTTTTGTTGCTTGAGGAGTCATTTGTCCAGATACAAGCACTGCAGCACTGCCACAAAGGGTCCCAGGTCCCAGCTTGTCTCAGTTTTATAAATTTAAATTTGCTGTGATGGTTGCCGTTGTTAAGCAAACAAAGACAGCTTTCATCTTGCTTGTGATGGGTTCACTGTGTGCTAAGCACTCACGTCTGTGTGTGGGATCCTGTCTCTGCCCTTTGTCTCTCCAGTCACACGCTGTGCACCATACCTGATGGTGCTGACCGCTACTTCCTTGAACTCTGGAGTTTGACCAGAAAGTTAAAAGATCCCCAGATTTGGATTCAGGTTTAGGAATAAGTAGGGAAACCCACTCGAGCCATAAGCCCAAACAACTTTTACTTCAATATAGCTTATACAGGATGATTCTGTTCTGAGATATTAGGCACTGGCCCAGGCAGTAATTGAGTATTATTTTTATTCTCATTGAAATGTTTCTCCTTGTATGAGTAGCTCTTTCAGGAAGCTAGAGAGAAAGACTTGGGACGTGTCTGGGTCTTTCAGCCAAATACAAACAATGACATAAAAATACCACCCTTACTTTTTTTTTTAAATTAATTTAATTTAATTTATTTTTGGCTGCGTTGGGTCTTCGTTGCTGCGCATGGGCTTTCTCTAGTTGCGGCAAGCGGGGGCTTTGTTGCGGTGCGTGGGCTTTTCATTGCGGTGGCTTCTCTTGATGCGGAGCACGGGCTCTAGGTGTGCGGGCTTCAGCAGTTGTGGCACGAGGGCTCAGTAGTTGTGGTGCACGGGCTTAGTTGCTTCTTGGCATGTGGGATCTTCCCGGACAAGGGCTCGTACCTGTGTCCCCTACATTGGCCGGAGAATTCTTTTATTTATGGAACTTTTGAATTTTATTTTATTTTTTATACAGCAGGTTCTTATTAGTTATCTATTTTATACATTTTAGTGTATATATGTCAGTCCCAATCTCCCAATTCATCCCACCACCACCACCCCTCCCCCCGCCACTTTTGGTTGCAATAGTGAATGGGATTGTTTCCTTAATTTCTTTTTGATCTTTTGTTGTTAGTGTATAGGAATGCAAGATATTTCTGTGCATTAATTTTGTGTCCTGCAACTTCTACCAAATTCATTGATTAGCTCTAGTAGTTTTCTGGTGGCATCTTTAGGATTCTCTATGTATAGTATCTTGTCATCTGCAAACAGTGACAGTTTTACTTCTTCTTTTCCAGTTTGTATTCCTTTTATTTATTTTTCTTCTCTGATTGCCATGGCTAGGACTTCCAAAACTATGTTGAATAAGAGTGGTGAGAGTGGACATCCTTGTCTTTTGAATAAGACCAAAGTTAGGCCCCAAACTGTGTGCAGGTAACAAAAGGTAATGCAAAAAGAATCCTAATTCAACCACCCAGGGATGGAACTCTCAAAAAAGCCATGGGGAGGTACGTATCAAACATAGAAAGTACACCAGCTGTGAATCCTAGAGTGAGCTCTAAAGGATCTTGGGGAGGTTGGGGTCAGAGGATTCGCCTTGAATGTGTAAACCCATCTGTATTAGTTTCCTGTGGCTGTTGTAACCAGTTACCATAAACTTGGTGGCTTAAAACAACGGAGGCTTGTTCTCTCATAGATGTGGAGGCCAGAAGTCTAAATTCAAGGCGTCAGCAGGGTTGCACTCTCTCCAGAGCCTCTCTGGCTTCTGGTGGCTCTCTGGCTATTGGCATTCCTTGCCTTGTGGGTGTATCATTCCACTCTCTGCCTTCATATGGCCATCTTCATATCTTCATATGGCCTTCTTCTCCATGTCTTTGTTGTCTCTGTCAAATATTCCTCTGCCTTTCTCTTGTTTATAATTTTTTATGCTTAAAAAATTCTAATTATTATTTTTAACTGAAATGTAGTTGATGTACTGCTTAATGATTTGACATTTGAATACATTATGGAATGATCACCACGATATGTCTAGTGACCATCTGTCCCCATACAGAGTTATTGCAATATTATTGACCATATTCCTTATGCTGTATATTACATCCCCGTAACTTATTTATTATATAATTGGTGGTTTGTACCTCTTAATCCCCTTCACCTATTGTTCCCACCCTCCATCCCCCTCCCCACTGGCACACATTTATTCCCTGTATCTATGAATCTGTTTTCATTTTGTTCGTTTTGTTTTTTAGATTCCACATATAAGTGAGATCATGTGGTTTTTGTCTTTCTCTGTCTGACTTATTCCACTTAGCATAATACCTTCTAGATCTATCCATGTTGTTGCAAATGGCAAGGTTTCATTTTTTTTTTTTTAGCGGCTGGGTAATATTCCATTGTATACGTATACCACATCTTTATCTTTTGTCTACTGATGAACGCTTAGGTTACTTCCATATCTTGGCTATTGTAAATAATGCTCCCTCTTTCTCTTATGAGGATAATTGTCACTGGATTTAGAGACCACCTAGATAATCCAGGATGATCTTCTCAAGATTCTTAACTTAATTATCTCTACAAATACCCTTTTTCTAAATTAGATAATATTCAGTTAGGCGATTAGGACATGGTTAGGAGGCAGACATATCTTTTTTGGGGGGAGGGTCACCATTCAACCCATTACATATCCATATTAAAAGTTATTTGATTAGAGATAATATAATTGTTTATAAATATGTACATTTTCCTGGTTTCAGGTTGTGTGACTCCAAATAATGTAGCCTTCATTTAATGAGTCTCTAGTAAAAAATGTTTAATGTCAGCCATGCCTAATTTAATAGTCAGTTAATGTTGATTTTTTTCCCCCTAGGATCTGTATCTGTATCAAGATGCTCTGAAGAATAGCAACTACTCTTAGGATTGTCTACTGTTACAAAATGACTAAAACGAATTCTAGCATCTTCCATTTTGCCATCATCTTCATATTAATACTTGAGATCAGAACCCAGTTATCTGATGAAAGTGAATTTTTAGTTGACAGATCAAAAACAGGTCTTACCCATGTTCCCAAAGACCTATCCCTGAACACAACAATCTTAGATATATCACAAAACTACATTTCTGAACTTTGGACTTCTGACATCATATCACTATCAAAGCTGAAGATTTTGATAATTTCTCATAATAGAATCCAGTATCTTGACATGAGTGTTTTCAGATTTAACCAGGAACTGGAATACTTGGATTTGTCCCACAACGAGCTGGAGAAGATTTCTTGCCACCCTACTCTGAACCTCAAGCACTTAGACCTCTCATTTAATGCATTTGATGCTCTGCCCATATGCCAAGAGCTTGGCAACATGTCTCAACTAGAATTTCTGGGGTTGAGTGCCACACAGTTACAAAAATCCAGCATGCTGCCGATTGCTTATTTGCACATCAGTAAGGTTTTACTGGTCTTAGGAGACACATATGGGGAAAAAGAAGACCCTGAGAGCCTTCGAGACCTTAACACCCAGAGTCTGCACATTGTTTTCCCCACAAGAAATGAATTCCATTTTATTTTGGATGTGTCAGTCAGCACCGCCGTAAGTCTGGAACTGTCTAATATCAAATGTGTGCTAGATGATAATGGGTGTTCTTCTTTCCAAAATGTTCTGTCAAAACTTCAAAAGAATTCAAGGTTATCAAATCTTACTTTAAACAACATTGAAACAACTTGGAATTCCTTCTTTATGATCCTCCAGTTGGTTTGGCATACAAACATCAACTATTTCTCAATTTCAAATGTGAAACTACAAGGTCGCGTTGGCTTCAGAGAGTTTGATTATTCTGGTACTTCACTGAAGGCCTTGTCTATACACCAAGTTGTCAATGAAGTGTTCAGTCTTCCACAAGATTATATCTATAAAACCCTTTCAAATATGAACATCCAGCATCTCACAGTGTCTGCTGCTCACATGGTCCACATGGTCTGCCCATCCCAAATTAGCCCACTTCTGTATTTGAATTTTTCCAACAATCTCTTAACAGACATGGTTTTTAGAAACTGTGCAAACTTAGCTAATTTGAAGACACTCAGTTTACAAATGAATCAGTTAAAAGAACTTGCAAATATAGTTCATATGACCAAGGAGATGAAGTCTCTACAACAATTGGATGTTAGCCAGAATTCCCTAAAGTATGATGAAAGTGAAGGAAATTGCCCTTGGACCAGAAGTTTATTAAGTTTAAATATGTCGTCAAATACACTTACTGACTCTGTTTTCAGATGTTTACCCCCCAGGGTCAAGGTTCTTGATCTCCACAATAACAGAATAAGGAGCATCCCTAAAGATGTCACCAGTCTAGAAACTTTGCAAGAACTCAATGTTGCTTCCAATTCTTTAGCCCACCTTCCTGGATGTGGTACCTTTAGCAGCCTTTCCATACTGATCATTGACTATAATTCAGTCTCCAACCCATCAGCTGATTTCTTCCAGAGCTGCCAGAAGATTAGGTCCCTAAAAGCAGGGAACAATCCATTCCAATGTACATGTGAGTTAAGAGACTTTATCCAAAGTGTAGGCCAAGTATCAAGTGAAGTGGTAGAGGGTTGGCCTGATTCTTATAAGTGTGATTATCCAGAAAGCTATAAGGGAACCCCACTAAAGGACTTCCATGTATCTCAATTATCCTGCAACACAGCTCTGCTGATTGTCACCATTGGGGTCCCTGGGCTGGTATTGGTTGTTACCGTGACTGTCCTCTGTATCTACTTGGATCTGCCCTGGTATCTCAGGATGGTGTGGCAGTGGACCCAGACCCGGCACAGGGCTAGGAATGTACCCTTAGAAGAACTCCAAAGAACTGTCCAGTTCCATGCGTTTATTTCATATAGTGGGCATGATTCTGCCTGGGTGAAGAATGAGTTAATACCAAACCTAGAAAAAGAAGATATAAAAATTTGTCTCCATGAGAGAAACTTTGTTCCTGGCAAGAGCATCGTGGAAAATATCATAAACTGCATTGAGAAAAGTTACAAGTGCATCTTTGTTTTGTCTCCCAACTTTGTCCAGAGTGAGTGGTGCCATTATGAACTCTACTTTGCCCATCACAATCTCTTCAGTGAAGGATCTAATAACTTAATCCTGATCTTGCTGGATCCCATTCCACAGTATTCTGTTCCTAGCAGCTATCACAAGCTCAAAGCTCTCATGGCCCAGAGAACTTATTTGGAATGGCCCAAGGAGAAGAGCAAACATAGACTTTTTTGGGCTAATCTAAGAGCATCCATTAATATTAAACTGATGGACAAAGCAAAAGAAATAAATCACACACAAATATAAAAATATTCCTCTGCTGCATTCGGAAAAAATGTTGCTGCTTTTGGAAGCTCCATCAATGACTTTATTTTGCATCAATATGGATATAAACATGATTCTGAATTTAGGATGTAGATAAAAATGGGTATGTCCTTTCAGGCCCCAGTTCCCCATGTATATGTGGTAATAAATTTGATGAAATGTTATAATTTCTCTTTAAACAGTTAATTTCTACCACATGAGTCATTCACCTAATTCTTTTTTTTTGTATTTTTGAATTTAACTTAATTTATTTTTTTATACAGCAGGTTCTTATTAGTTACCTATTTTTTAAAAATATCTTTATTGGAGTATAATTGCTTTACAATGGTATGTTAGTTTCTGCTTTATAACAAAGAGAATCAGCTATATATATACATATATCCCCATATCCCCTCCCTCTTGCGTCTCCCTCCCACCCTCCCTATCTCACCCCTCTAGGTGGTCACAAAGCACCAAGCTGATCTCCCTGTGCTATGCAGCTGCTTCCCACTAGCTATCTATTTTACATTTGGTAGTATATGTAAGTCCATGCCACTCTCTCACTTCATCCCAGCTTACCTTTCCCCCTCCCCGTGTCCTCAAGTCCATTCTCTACATCTGCGTCTTTATTCCTGTCCTACCCCTAGGTTCTTCAGAACCTTTTCTTTTTCTTTTTTAGATTTTGTATATGTGTGTTAGCATACGGTATTTGTTCTTCTCTTTCTCACTTACTTCACTCTGTATGACAGTCTCTAGGTCCATCTACCTCACTACAAATAACTCATTTTCATTTCGTTTTATGGCTGAGTAATATTCCATTGTATATATGTGCCACACCTTCTTTATCCATTCATCTGTCGATGGACACTTAAGTTGCTTCCATTTCCTGGCTATTGTAAATAGAGCTGCAATGAACATTGTGGTACATGACTCCTTTTGAATTATGGTTTTCTCAGGGTATATGCCCACTAGTGGGATTGTTGGGTCATATAGTAATTCTATTTTCAGTTTTTTAAGGAACCTCCATACTGTTCTCCATAGTGGCTGTATCAATTTACATTCCCACCAAGAGTGTAAGAGGGTTCCCTTTTCTCCACACCCTCTCCAGCATTTGTTGTTTGTAGATTTTCTGATGATGCCCATTCTAACTGGTGTGAGGTGATCCCTTATGGTAGTTTTGATTTGCATTTCTCTAATGATTAGTGATGTTGAGCAGCTTTTCATGTGCTTCCTGGCCATCTGTATGTCTTCTTTGGAGAAATGTCTATTTAGGTCTTCTGCCCATTTTTGGATTGGGTTGTTTGTTTTTTTAATAGTGAGCTGCTTAAGCTGTTTATATATTTTGGAGATTAATCCTTTGTCCTTTGATTCGTTTGCAAATATTTTCTCCCATTCTGAGGGTTGTCTTTTCGTCCTGTTTGTAGTTTCCTTTGCTTTGCAAAAGCTTTTAAGTTTCATTAGGTCTTATTTCCATTACTCTAGGAGGTGAATCAAAAAAGATTTTGCTGTGATTTATATCAAAGAGTGTTCTTCCTATGTTTTTCTCTAAGAGTTTTATAGTGCCCAGTCTTACATTTAGGTCTCTAATCCATTTTGAGTTTATTTTTGTGTATGGCATTAGGGAGTGTTCTAATGTCATTCTTTTACATGTAGCTGTCCAGTTTTCCCAGCACCACTTATTGAAGAGACTGTCTTTTCTCCATTGTATATGCTTGCCTCCTTTGTCATAGATTAGTTGACCATAGGCGTGTGGGTTTATCTCTGGGCTTTCTATCCTGTTCCATTGATCTATATTTCTGTTTTTGTGCCAGTACCATATTGTCTTGATCACTGTAGCTTTGTAGTATAGTCTGAAGTCAGGGAGTCTGATTCCTCCAACTCCGTTTTTTTCCCTCAAGACTGCTTTGGCTATTCGGGGTCTTTTGTGTCTCCATACAAATTTTAAGATTTTTTTGTTCTAGTTCTGTAAAAAATGCCATTGGTAATTTGATAGGGATTTCACTGCATCTGTAGATTGCTTTAGGTAGTATAGTTATTTTCACAATGTTGATTCTTCCAATCAAGAACATGGTATATCTCTCCATCTGTTTGTATTGTCTTTAATTTCTTTCATCAGTGTCTAATAGTTTTCTGAGTACAGGTGTTTTACCTCCCTAGGTAGGTTTATTCCTAGGTATTTTATTCTTTTGTTGCAATGGTAAATGGGAGTCTTTCCTTAATTTCTGTTTCAGATTTTTCATCATTAGTTTATAGGAATATAAGAGATTTCTGTGGATTACTTTTGTATCCTGCAACTTTACCAAATTCATTGATTAGCTCTAGTAGTTTTCTTGTGGCATCTTTAGGATTCTCTATGTATAGTATCATGTCATCTGCAAACAGTGACAGTTTTACTTCTTCTTTTCCAATTTTTATTCCTTTATTTCTTTTTCTTCTTTGATTGCCATGGCTAGGACTTCCAAATCTATGTTGAATAATAGCGGTGAGAGTGGACATTCTTGTCTTGTTCTTCTGATCTTGGAGGAAATGCTTTCAGTTTTTCACCATTGAGAATGATGTTTGCTGTGGGTTTGTCGTATATGGCCTTTATTATGTTGAGGTAAGTCCCCTCTATGCCCACTTTCTGGAGAGTTTTTATCATAAATGGGTGTTGAATTTTGTCAGAAGCTTTTTCTTCATCTATTGAGATGATCATATGATTTTTATTCTTCAATTTGTTAATATGGTTTTCACATTGATAGATTTGTGTATATTGAAGAATCCTTGCATCCCTGTGATAAATCCCACGTGATCATGGTGTATGATCCTTTTAATGTGTTGTTGGATTCTGTTTGCTAGTATTTTGTTGTGGATTTTTGCATCTATATTCATCAGGATTCACCTATTTCTTTGGTAGGACTGAATTCATTGAATTTATCATGTAATCAAGAGAAGCACCTATTCAAACAACTTCAGTTGATAAATGTCCCTTTGTGCCAGGGTCAATGTTAGAAAACTCCATGCATTTTATACTTGTAGCTGGTTTTCTAAAGCAGATTTCTAAAGCTATTGGTGTCCTCCTCATTTTCAGTCAGCATTTGCCTCTGCATGTTGAAGGCTGTTTATTGCTAATACTGGACACTCTTTGCCTGAAGGATTTTCTTCTTGGCCATGAGAAGCCACTTAGTCCACACAAAGGGAAATTCAGAAGTGCTGGAAGTTGTCCTTGGAAGCAGCCATCAACCAATGCCAGAAAGGAATTGACAGATAAATACCACAACTTTCTCACCCATTTGGGGGGAGATAAACCTGGGATCTACTTTACATTCTCCCTGAATCCCCCAGTAGGATGGAATTCTGATTCTCTATGGTAGAAATGACTTTATTGGCTGCTTTTCTATTTTTATTTCATATCCTCATTCCTCCAAGGATGTTTCCTGGGAACACCTCTGAAATAAACTACTTGCAGTAGAATACTTGTCTCAGGGTCACAAACCAAGAGTGTGTTGCACTTCAGGCCAAATGGAAAATGAGTCTGGTTTTCTGTGGCTGGATATCTTGTTAAGATTCTAGTTGTCTGAACTAGCCTGCAGGAGAGCCTTTGCTCTTTTGATCAGAGGGAGGAATATAGTTGATGTGTACTGCTTCTATACACGGCATCCCTGTCTTTGGGGAAACTATTAAAATAGGGCATGAGCAGATTGGAGCAGTGCAAGGAATGGGCTTTATCAGACTTTATTCCCCAGCTTTATGATATCAGCTATTTTCCATACTCATCAGTCAGTCTCTAGAGACTCTTACTCTGGCAGCCAGTGCTAGGCAGGTGTAGCCCGGCAGCACCTTGTCATAGCTGCACCATCTACTTCTCACTTTATGCCCCATGATGTCACTAATACCACTCTACAGGATGTTTATAGAGGCCTGTTCAGCTATTCTGGTCTATGCACAAACCTGGAAGTACAAGAGATACCCTGGGAAGAGATCCTTGACTTCTAAAGGGATGGGAGTCATTAGATAAATATTCCTTTTTCTTTTATTCTTGGGTAAAAAAAATAAGGCATAGTCTAGACCATTCCTCAGAATCCCCCATGGGATTGAAACTTACTTGCCCACAGGAGTAACCAGCTCAATAACTTACTCTTGGCTTGGCTTTCCATTCTTCCTTGTTTCATTCTTCTCAGTCTCCTCACCCTTGAGCCCTGAGATTACGTCTTCAGAACAAATGACCCACACACAATGCTCTTGTCTGAGTCTTCACTTTTGGGAGGAGAAACCCACGTAACACTTAACCTGTGCTAGTTGTTTCTTGCCCTAAAAAACTTACAGTCAATCAGAGGACATTACATGTATGCAGATAACTAAAATAAAAATAATGAAACAAAAACATAAATGGAAGTTCAGAGACCATTTAGATTGAGTGAAAAAAATCTTAGGAGTGACGGTTTTTCCACTGGGCCTTGAAAGAAGACTGTTGGATTTTTCAATGTGTAATTATGAAGAATGAAAAGGCCATTCTAAGTAGAAAGATGTGGAGAAGACACAGGAATACCCAGGCCTATTCTGGGACTGGTGTCTTAATTTGACTGGACCATGAAGTTTATGAAAAACAACAGT
Organism: Phocoena phocoena; assembly: GCF_963924675.1. Classification (NCBI taxonomy): domain Eukaryota; kingdom Metazoa; phylum Chordata; class Mammalia; order Artiodactyla; family Phocoenidae; genus Phocoena; species Phocoena phocoena. The sequence goes on from NC_089223.1 coordinate 75,735,124, forward strand.
GAGATATAAGCATGGCAAGTTAGATTAAGATCATATTGTCAAGGGTCTCAAAGTCAAGCTATGGAGTTAAAATTTAGGGCTACAGGAAAGTCATCATTTATATTTCATTTATAATAGAAAGCAACTTAAAACCATGAAATATATGCTAAAATGTATGAAACATCTCGTTCTGTAATGGAAGTTGCAACAGTTGTTAGAACTGGATTTTCCTGTTTTCTCTAGGATGAATGCCCTTCCTGTATTGAACTTCAAGATTTCATAACCAAGTTTCAATTGTTCAGTACTAGTTGTATATCAGTTTGCTAGGGCTCCAAATCTGGGTAGCCTAAACAATAGAATTTTATTGTATCACAGTTCTGGAGGCTAGAAGTCCAATATCGAGTTGTTGGCAGGGTTGGTTCCTTTTGAGGGACGGAGGGATCTACTCCAGGCCTCTTCCCCTTGGCTTACAGATGACTGTCTCTCTCTGTGTTTCTTTGCATGGGTTTCCCTCTATGCCTGTTTGTGTCCAAATTTCCCTTTTGTATAAGGACACCAATCATATTGGCTTAGGGCCATCCTAACAACCCCATCTTAACTAATATAATATACATGATTCTGTTTCCAAATAAGGTCACATTCTGAGGCACGGGGGTTTAGGACTTCAACAAGTGAATTTTGGGGAACACAATTCAACCCATTACATATTGCAAGTCTAAAAAAAACCCTTAAAGGGAGTTATAAAGTCAGTTAAAGTTTATTTAACAAACTCAAGATTTTGAGAAGTTAGATCAATCCTATATGTAAATATCTGATCTCATAAGTGGTCTTAAGGAGGCCCCTTGGAGCTTGAAATTGTATTTGTGGAATCTCCTGCTCAAGAATTCAAAGTTGGGAGATGAAGAATCAGTTCAAAATGTGAATAAATATATAGTAAGGAAAGTAAGAAAGATGTCACAGGTAAAGGAGAATAAACATTGCAGGGACTTCCCTGGTGGCACCATGGTTAAGAATCTGCCTGACAGTTCAGGGGACATGGGTTCGATCCCTGGTCCAGGAAGATCCCACATGCCATGGAGCAACTCAGCCCGTGCACCACAATTACTGAGCCTGCGCTCTAGAGCCTGCAAGCCACAACTACTGAGCCCACATGCCACAACTACTGAAGCCCATGCGCCTAGAGCCTGTGCTCCATAACAAGAGAAGCCACTGCAATGAGAAGCCCGTGCACCACAACAAAGAGTAACCGCCGCTTACCACAACTAGAGAAAGCCTGTGCACAGCAATGAAGACCCAACACAGCCCAAAATAAATAAATTAATTAATTAATTAAAAAAGAAAAAACCATTGCAGATTGGGTACATAAGCAAGCTCTGATTCGCAGTGTCTGGGTTTTAATGCTAACTCCATTACTTATATATGAATGACATTGGATAATTTACTTTAACTTTCTAAGCCTAAATTCATTATTTGTAAAATGTACCTTTAGAGTAGCTAGCCAAGACCTTTAGATTTCCAGGTATGAATTAAAGACTGTTTACAATACGTCCCCCAAAGGGCAAAGTTCACATGGCCAACTTTCCAAGTGGTTCTTTTGAAGCCCCTTTTCCTAGGATTGAGGTAAGAGGGAGTTCATAATACACCAAAAACCCTCTCCAAAATCCTCTTCTAATCCTTAATTTCTCTCAGACTTTCCAATCTTTTTTATTGGCTAGAAGTCAGCAAAGGGTTGCAGTTATCTAGTCTCACACTTCACTGCAGGGTGCTCGACAACATTGAAATTAAAATAGTTCCATTTTTATCAGCTTGTTATATTAACAAGACTGCAAGGGAATGGGCATTTAAATTGGAATATATATGTATACATATATATGTGTGTGTGTGTGTGTGTGTGTATATATATATATACATATATATGTACGTGTATATATATATATATATTCATGATCTTTGACCTGTAATTCCACTTCTAGAAATCCATCCTAAGGAAATAAGTTGAAATGTGGACAAATATTTCTTTACAAATAGGTTAATTGCAGAGTCATTGTTAACTGAAAAATTTGAAGCACTTCAAATTTCCAACAATGGAAGGATGTGCTGGGCTCATTTAGTGATGTATTTTACAATTATTAAAAGTAGTATATACAGTTAAGATGGTAAATTTTGTGTTATGTGTTTTTTACCACAAACTAGAAAAAGGTATAGGAAGTCTTTCTTTATTAACATAAGAGAATGCTTATATTACAATATAAATGAAAAACATAGGATGCAAAATTGTATGCACAGGATGGTTTCAATATGTTAAAAATATGCAGAGAAAAAAGTCTAGATGAAAATATACAAAAACATTATCACCACTTGCCTGTGCTTGATGCTTGCTTTTGCTTTTACATTTTTCTGTACTTAAAATTTTTACAACCAACAAAGAAAGGAAATGGGGTTTAGGAGAACAAAACTAGGTCTCCATTAGAGGTGAAAGCAGCAGAGAATAAAGGTTATGAAGCTGGGTTCTGCAGATAAGTATTCTGGAATTAAATCCTGGCTCAATTTCTCTATAACTCTGTGTCCTTGGATGAATTCCTTAACTCTTCCAGCCTCCTTTTCCTCATCTGTAAAATGGCATAATAACCATACCTCTCTTATAGGATTGTTAAGAAACCAGATGTATAATGTGTGGAAAGTCAGGGTCTGGCTACTCACTCTAGGGCTGGAGGTGCACAGTGGGTAGGAGGAACACTCCTCAGACAGGCTACCCCAGCCTGGATTCTGCCTCTTCCACCTCCTTCTAGTGACCCTGAGTGGTTATGTAATTCCTCTCTGCTTTGTTACCCTGGATGTAAAATAGGAATAGTAATACCTGTCTCATAATGTTGTTAGGAGCATTAGATGAGTTAATATATGTAATGTCAAAGAACAGTGGCTGGCACAAAGCAAAAGTTCAATAAATGCTATCTCTTATAATGATATCATCATTATTGCAATTATTGTTATCTTCATTATCTTACGCCACCAAATGTGGAACTGGAGCTGAGCTGCTGATCATGTTCAGTCTAGATTGTCCTGGGCTTTCTAAGATTAAAGAAAATCATAAAAGGGACAGAATTTGACTACAAAAAAACACCCCTGGAAACAGCTCTATGTTAACAAACAAGCAAATGAATAAGCAAACAAATAAAAACCACTAAAAATGACAAATGGGGAAATAATAAATTAGGAAGTAAACCAGTAGCTAATATCACAAATAAAATTCTCTTTTCCTTTGTTATAGAAATAACTAATAAGATAAAACAGAAAAGCACTAAGATCCCAACTGATATATTGACAATGAGCTGGACAGCTCCAAATAGGATCCAGTTAGAGAAGAAACACATGAAAAACTTCAACCTCATTAGTGCAACACGATTGTCGCCAAAGTTTCTAGTTGTGGGATTACCACTTCCTTTTATTTTCAATTAAACAATTTGAGTCCCCAACCTCTGTAGTGACAGGAAATCTGTCCCTCCTGAGGGTTTCAGAGGTGTGCTGAACTTCCTGGCTACCTCGCATGCTCTCTTTCTGGACTGTTTTCTTCCTGTGTCTCCACAACACTTTGGACCAGCTCATCCCTGCCTTCCTTGGCTGTTCCTGAGCTCTCTGATGGACTTCATCCTCATACTAGGACACAGTCACTTCTTGAATTCCCCAGGTTAACACCTACACACAAGTGGATGACTACCCTTAATAAAAATCCATTATCAAAGTTAATCAACAAGGTCCACGGCACCATGCCTTTGAGAGTCAGGGGACAGGAGTGCTGCATGTTGATGATGTGGTCACATCAGGCCCATGAGGATGTTCACCTCTCTTTCAAGACAATTTGAAGATACAGGGACTTCTTAGAACTTAAATATGATAGTCCTCTCCCCCAAATAAATTGAAACATTGGAAAATACACTAAGGGAATTTCTAAGGAATTAGAACAAACAGATAAATTGCGAATGCAAGAGAAAAAAAAAAAGAAATAAGAGCTAAATCCGGGGGCTTCCCTGGTGGCGCAGTGGTTAAGAATCCACCTGTCAATGCAGGGGACACAGGTTCGAGCCCTGGTCCGGGAAGATCCCACATGCCGCAGAGCAACTAATCCTGTACGCCACAACTACTGAGCCTGTGCTCTAGAGCCCGTGAGCCACAACTACTGAGCCCGCATGCCACAACTACTGAGCTTGCATGCCTAGAGCCTGTGCTCCACAACAAGAGAAGCCACCACAATGAGAAGCCCATGCACCACAACGAAGAGTAGCCCCTGCTCACCACAACTAAAGAAAGCCCGCACGCAGCAGCGAAGACCCAATGCAGCCAAAAATAAAATAAAATAAATTAAAAGAAAAAAAGAGCTAAATCAGGAGGTCAACATCCATCTAATGGGTGTTCCAGAAAGAGAAAATGGAGGGGAAGACATTATCCAAGAAATAAAATTGAGAAATTCCACGGGAGGACCTGCATCTCCAAACCGTGCCCAGCAAAATGAAAGGAATAAGGCACTTTCCCTTGAAATTTTTGAACACCAAGGACAAGATTCTAAAAACTTCCATAGAAAGAAAGAATGAGAGGGCAGGTAGGATTGGGGGTGAGGGAGGGCGAGATGGAGAGGAGAGGAGGGGAGGGAGGTAGTGGGGGGAGAGAGAGAAAGGGAGGAAGCATGTACAAGGAAACAGAAATCAAAATGGCATTGCACTTCTCAATACAATACTATAAGCTAGAAAATAGAAAAATCTCCAAAATTACGTGAGAAAATTATTTGCAACTCAGAAATTTAGACCCAGCCAAACAATCAACCAAATATGAGGCAGCACATTTACGTTCTTTCTCCAAATTAACCGTCAAAGCACTCTTTCTTAGGAGACTATGGGAAGATGTGTTCCACTACAATAGGTGAAAATCAAGAAAGAAGATGCCACGCATTCCAGGAAACAGACAATCTAATAAATCTAACAGAGGAGAGAGGGGCAAGGACGTTGCAGAATGGCAGCAACTACAAGTCAGACTTAAGTGTAATCGTGGAGTCGTAATCATAGTATACAATGTAGTTTTCAGCTGTGCCCCAATATTTACATACCACAAGAATGTAAACACTGAACATGATTTAACCAAAAGTAAGAGATAACTTTTTTAAAGAGTTAACCATTGAGTTAGAGAAATGATTTCCTTTCTTTTCTTTTTTTTTGCTAGATATAGATGATACCAGAGGCAGTGGTGTGCTGGTAAATGTTTAACAACAGATTCTCCAAAAATAATTCCAGAAAATTAACAAAACAAAGTCCTGATTTATAATTTTTGCCAATTTCATGGTGTAAATACTCTCAGTGTGGTCATTTTCAAGGTACCAATATGATGTCACTAAAGGTGGGGTTGGAAGGAGATGTACCAGCAATATACCACTGTGTATATTTCCACCAGACAGATACTACAGATGTAAATAACATCAAAAGCATAATAATAGTAAATATATAGTAAAATAATTAGGAAGTGATGGGTTTTGAGTACTTATTACGTTTGTTTTTAATATAGTTTACTTAATTGCAAGTATATACAATTTAATTTTTTAAAAATTTGTTTATTATATTTTTAATTTATTTTTGGCTGCGTTGGGTCTTCGTTGCTGCACGCGGGCTTTCTCTAGTTGTGGCGAGCAGGGGCTACTCTTTGTTGTGGTGCACAGGCTTCTCATTGTGGTGGTTTCTCTTGTTGCAGAGCACGGGCTCTAGGCACGCGGGCGTCAGTAGTTGTGGCATGTGGGCTCAGTAGTTGTGGTGCACAGACTTAGGTGCTCTGCAGCATGTGGGATCTTCCTGGACCAGGGCTCGAACCTGTGTCTGCTGCATTGGCAGGAGGATTCTTAACTACCAGGGAAGTCCACCAAATTCTTGAAAATTAAAAATTGGCTCTCATGAGCTGGAGTAAGCTGGCTCTAGCAGACCAGTGGATGTTTTGGAACATATCTTAGTAAGCATGATTCAGTGTGTAATTTTTTCATATTCAGCCAAAACAGTGGCATGTGGTTTGGATGCAAACAAGGAAATCCAGGGAGAGTCCTACGCTGACGTGTCTTATAGGATGTTTTTTATTGGGTTGGCCAAAAAGTTAGTTCGGGTTTAACATGGAAAACACGAACGAACTTTTTGGCCAACCAATACATCATTGAATTTCTCTATAACTTTGTCTAAGATAAACGCCAAGCAACTCACTAATAAAGCTATAATAATAATTAGCACCTGAATGAGAAATCTAGACTTTCCTCTTTCCTTCTCTACTGTGCTCCTTTGCCACTCCCTTCTTTAACCTATATATTTTATTTCCTCCCTTCTTTTGGTCTCTCTTCTTTCCTGTCCCTTGCCTTCCATCCTCATTTCCTCCATTTTCTTGTCCTCCATTCTTTCTCCCAGCTCTTTGATTTTTCCTTTTTAAATCTGCTGTCCTTCTGGCTTTTCCAAACCTTCCATTTTTCTCTCTTTTCCTCTTTAATATTTCTTTAGTCTTTGCTTATCCTCTCTCTTCTCTCCCCAGTCCAAAATATCTATCTATATACCTATATAGATTTTTTTCCCTTTCTTGCCCCTAAAGGCTTTGGGATAATTTCTGAGGACACAGTTCCTGATAGATGTTTCTAGAACAGGATCATTTGCAGAGTGAACAGGGTCAGATGAGAAAGGGAGAAGGAGCTGGAATCAGGGACATGAGGAAATGAGCAATAGCAATATTTGGCATTACCAAGATATTTTGTGGCGAATTAGAGTTCCAGTTTGTTGGTTAGTTGTAGGATGGCCATTTATTAACTTAAGACTCTAGCCCTATCTGTTCAACGTGGTAGCCACTAGCCATGTGTGACTGCTGAGTTCTTAAAATGTGGCAAATCTGAATTGAAATGCGCTGTAAGTGTAAAATACACATCATATTTCTAAGACATTCTATGAGAAAAGAACGTACACTATTTTGTTAGTAGTTTTTTTTTTCTGTTACATACGAACATTTTGATATAATGGAAAAAATAAAATATATAATCAAAATTAATTTCACCAATTTCTTTTTGTCATTTTAAACATGTTTACTAGATAATTTAAAGTTACTTGTGTGACCTGCATTCTTTCTATATTCTATTGGACAATGCTGCTATAGTCCTTGGTAATAAAGTACCAAATCTCTGCAAAATTATTAGGTTTCCACTGCTTATTTGTTTGAATTAAAAATTTCTCCCCTCCTTATACTCACTGAGTAAATGAATGACAAATGATTTGAATTTCCTAACCATGTGAGAATTTTATTCACTTATATTTGTTTTTTAGACATTCAGAAAAAAACTTCTGTCACTATTTTCTCTTACTGATACTTATAACTAAACTAGAGGAGCTCTACCCAAATAACATATGTTTCATACTAGACTATGTGCTAGACTGCAAGAGCTTTATCTTTAAAATAAACCTCCATCCACTTGAGGTAACCCAAAGCTCTCTGTTCGTTGCAAATTTTATATGAAGGCAGAAATACGGCAGGTAGAAGTCTAAACTCAGGGGAAGGCATAAGGGAAGAAATGTATGTGAGTGACTGAATGACTGAGTATGTGGGGGGGGGCGGCGAGGTGGAGGGATATCAGGGCACATATCTCTGAAGCCCAGAGTAAGAGGAGAGGGGGAAAAAAAGGAAGGAAAACGGAGCCGCTGAGCCTGAGCGTCCGGAGTCTGTGCTCCGCAACGGGACAGCCCACAACAGTGAGAGGTCCGCGTACCGCAAAAAAAAAAAAAAAAAAATTCCCAGCCAAAGATATCAGCACATATGGTTGTGAGCATACTATTCTTACTGCTAATTGCAAATAAGGATTTAAAGATTTTAGAAATTCCAAGTGAAGGCAGAGGAAATAGTATACAAACTCTTAGGTACCTGAAGTAGTGAATACTGTGGGCTTTGGAGCCAGATAGACTCAGTTTTATTTATTTTTTAAAAATATTTATTTGGCTGCATTGGGTCTTAGTTGTGGCATGTGGGATCTTTAGTTGCGGCATGCAGGATATCTCAGTTGTGGCATGCAAACTCTTAGTTGCATCATGTGAGATCTAGTTCCCTGACCAGGGATCGAACCCAGGCTCCCTGCATTGGGAGCACGGAGTCTTAGCCACTGGACCACCAGGGAAGTCCCTAGACTCAGTTTTAAATCTTGACTCCAACTCTTACCAGATGATGGCCTTGGGCAAGTTTCTTATTCTGACTGAACCAGATTCATCATCTGTCAAATGGGAATCATATATATGTTCTATGTCTTTTGTAGTGAGGATTAGCCAATATCTTATTTGCAATACTTTCTGCACTTAGGAAGAATGCAAGCTATAGCGATCACAACGATGATGATGATGACGACACAGAATACTACTCTCTAACTTGGCTTGACTTGTTTCTGGAAATTAAAAATAAGTAAAGAGGGCTTCCCTGGTGGCGCAGTGGTTGAGAGTCCGCCTGCCGATGCAGGGGACGCGGGTTCGTGCCCCGGTCCGGGAAGATCCCACATGCTGCGGAGCGGCTAGGCCCGTGAGCCATGGCCGCTGAGCCTGCGCGTCCGGAGCCTGTGCTCTGCAACGGAAGAGGCCACAACAGTGAGAGGCCCGTGTACCGCAAAAAAAAAAAAAAAAAAAAAAAATAAGTAAAGAAACTTCCCCATTCACTGAGAGTGTAGAATGTTTAAAAATGTTGGGCTATGAGAAAGGGAAGAATATGTCTTTGGACATGAAAAACCCCAAGTGATTATTTTTTCTTGAGAGGGCTGTATAGAATATGTGTACCGATCAGAGTCGTTTGAGGATTTCTGAGATGAAAGAAATTTTAGAGCTTATCCAACAAGCTAACAACACTCTCTCCAATATTTCCGACGGGCATGCATCCAGCACCTGACTTCATGTGTATGTGAATGTAGACATGTTTGTATATGTTTAGGTGGGCAGAAGAGCAGACTGTTTTTTTGTTTTTCTTTATAGTTATTCATTGTATGATTTTATCCCTACAATATATGCAGAAATACATACAATTTTACTAAAGAACCTCAACATAATTGTGAAAAAAATTTTGTTAAGGACCCCCCAGTTTTACATTTACATAAACCTATTATAATTGTCCATTTAAAAACTGACCATCATGCACCTGTGGACAAATCCATTTGGAAATTTTCATCTTCCTTAGTGATCTCCAGCAGTGTCATCGGAACCTAAAGTCAAGTATAAATAAAACCTCAAAAAACTGTTGCTTTGAAAAAAATTGATCTGTTCTCTGCAGTCTACATTAAAAAATGTCATGCTTGTTTTACCACTTCGTTTCAAGACAAGGCCTCTAATTAACCCCTTTCCACTCTCTTCCAGTCAGATTGCTGAAACTTTGGAGCCACCATTCCTATTTCTTCTTATTATCACTTGGCCTTCCCACCCAATTTGATGGGCAGCATGACTGATTCGAACCTTGAAGTAAAGCAGCATCAAAGTGCTCTAAGATGCTGTGGGAAACAGTATGGCAGTTCTGCAAAAATTTAAACGTAGAATTGCCATATGATCCAGCAATTCCACTTCTAGGTATCTACCCAAAAGAACTGAAAGCAGGGACTTGAACAGATATTTGTACACGTCCGTGTCCATAGAAACATTATTCACAATGGTCAAAAGGTGAAAACAACCCAAATACCCATTGATGGGTGAATGGATAAACAAAATGTGGTATATACATACAACAGAATATTATTCAGCCTTAAGAAGGGAAGGAAGGAAACTGTGATACATACTACCACATGGAAGAACCTTGAACACATTATGCTAAATGAAAAAAGCCAGTCACAAAAGGACAAATATTGTGTGATTCCACTTATCTGAGGTACCTAGAGTAGGCAAATTTATAGAGACAGAAAGTAGAATAGTGGTTACCAGGGACTGAAGAGAGGGAGAAATGGGAGTTACTGCTTAATGGATATAGAGTTTCAGTGAGGGACGATGAAAAGGTTCTGGAGATGGGTGATGCTGATGGGTGAACAACTATGTGGATGTACTTAATGCCACTGAACTGTGCACTTAAAATGGTTAATTTTACATTATGTGTATTTTACTTCAATTCTTTCAAAAGTGATCTAAGATTGTATGAACTCACGCAACATGTAATGCCACCAGTATGCAGTAGAGGGCAAAGGAGCGTAAGCTTCACAGAAAAGCTTGATTCAATCACTCCTCCAGCCAATTCTAGTCCTGTCTATGAATTGTCCACACCTGCAGCTCTGATGGAGACGCTGCAAGCCTGAGGGTAAGAACTCTTTAGTTTTGTCTGCTGTTAACACTCATGAAAACGAAATAAGGGCTGCATGGTCTTTTCTAAAGAAAATGGGAGGAAAGTAGATTTGTTCCGATTTTCAGATTTTTCAGACTTATTCAGTAAATGGGAGGAAAGCAGCCTTGTTCAGATTTTCAGTATTTATTATTTTGCCTATACTAATCTAAATGTTAATGATTAGTGAGTGACCTTGGGCTTACTATTGATCACTATTGATCTGAGGAATTGTCTTGCAGGTGCTTGAGGGTTTGGGTTTCCAGAAATTTATGACACCTAGCAGAGTATCAATAGCTTCGGAGAGAGGCACATAAGGTAGGAAGAGAGGAAGAGGCCACAGTGACAACTAGTCCCGGCAACGGAATTAGCCTCGGTAATCACACCCTAAGCTCTTTCATTTCAGAGTTTGAAATGCCTTCCATTTGGGTTCCCAAGGAACCAGATAGGTCTGGGTTCAAATTCATGCTCTACCGCTTATTCACTGGCTCACCTTGGGCGAGTTACTTAACCTCTGAGTTTTAGCTCCTCCATTTGTAAAATGGAGATAAAAGTAGCCATCATTTTGTTGGGTTGTTGAGAGGATTGAACAAGATAATGAATGTATGGAAAGCATTTAGCCCCGTGCCAGGCAAACAGGAAACGCTCATAAAATGTCAGTCTGTCTTACTCTTATGTTGTAAAGATTATTCAACATTCGATGGGTGTTTAACCCCTTCTCCATTTTTTGTTTTTGCATCATTGGGAAAAGAGAAATTAGATGTTTAAGAATTCTTTGGCAAGCCACCAATAATCATTTCATGGTGTCTTTTGACTTGGACTTTTAAATGATAAACTATTAAAGAAAGTCATTCTGTTTTTCACCTGCTTTCAGCACCCAGTAACAGTAGCATGACTATGATAGTAACATATTTATTGACTGCATCTTTCATCAAAAGTTTGTCCTATTTTTAAAAATGCTTAAATGAAATGCCATAATTTATACGCATTGCCTGAGAGAGAGGGACCTTTTTATTTTACTATATTAAGAGAAGTTCAGAAAGAGTTAGTTCCTCTCACTTCTTTAGAATAAGTTTCAGATGAGGTTGTGGTATTGGGCAGAGAGAAGAGTAAAACATGGGTAAAACATGAAAGCTATGACATCTCAACTTAGGGGATTCCAGATAAAGCAACTGGGTTGCTTTAGCTCCTAGACATAGCATTTTTCAAGGGCCATAGCTCCTAGACATAGGAGCAACTTAAAGTAAGTCGCTATGAACTGAAGTACTCTGTGAGATAATAATGTTAAAAACACCTCATCTTCTTAATGACTATAACTGCCAATGTCCTACCAAGCCACACTGGAACCTGAGACAAGAGGAAAAATCAGTAATACTAACCCTGTCTTTATGAAAAAATTTTGACATTTTGTTCATTATGGATTTTATATTAATTTAAAGATATTTTATTAAAATATTATTTATCTTGATTACTGAGTTACTTGGTGCCTCTTAAAATATGTGCCTGAAATCACCCTAGTCTTGGCCCGGCTACTCTTCGTTGTGGTGTGCAGGCTTCTCATTGCGGTGTCTTCTCTTATTGCAGAGCACTGGCTCTAGGCGCGCGGGCTTCAGTAGTTGTGGCTCGCAGGCTCTAGAGCGCAAGCTCAGTAGCTGTGGCGTACGGGCTTAGTTACTCCGCAGCATGTGGGATCTTCCCGGACCAGGGCTCGAACCTGTGTCCCCTGAACCAGCAGGCAGATTCTTAACCACTGCACCACCAGGGAAGCCCAAAATGGCCTCTTTAGATTAGGTGGCCAAATCAGGTTCCTTAGAGGAGATAAACTTTAAGCCAAGACCTAAATGGTAAGAAAGATCCAGCCAAGGAAAGATGAGAGAAGAGCATCCCAAGCTGAGGGAAAAGCTAGGGTAAAGGCCCTGAGGTTGGAGCAAGCGTGATGTGGCCAAGGAACAAAGAGAGGGGCAGTATGATTGGAGTGCAGAGGGTCAGGAGAAGAGTTATATGAAACGAGATCCCAGAAGGAAGCAAGACCAGCTCCTGGGAGACGTTATAATCCAGTATTGGGAGTTTGGATTTCATTCTAAGTGCAGTAGTACATTAGGTAGGACATAGGCAGGGTGCTGTAACAAGTGACCCCAAAATACAGTGACTTCAACAAGACAGTGCTCTACATAATGGCTCAATCCATGTCAATCCTTGTAAGTAACTGACCTAAAACCTAAGTTGGATGGCACTTGCAGACTTATTCACTGGATTCCTTGAACTGTGTATAAGGAAACGTTAAAGACTCAGTATGACGTAGTGAGCTATAATTTCATTGATTAATATATTATAGTGTATTTTGAAAACAGATTTATCTTGACTCACCCTAGAGAGACAAGATAGCAGAGTGGCTAAGAGCCCAGGCTCTGCACTCACCATGGGTTAAGTTGTGACTGTGAGGCAGTTACAGGGCCTCTCTGAGAGCCACCTTGTCTACCTGTAAAGGCTGAACAGTGATAGCACCTACCTTTCAAGGTGGTGGTTGTAGGAATCAATCTACAGAAAGTCAGTGAATGGTAGTTGTTATCCAAAAAGATATCAGGTGGCCACTGCCTCATTTGCATGAGAGTCAATATGGTGTGGAGATGCTACTAGACATGCTGAATATATGGATTAAAATTATGGTATTGGCAACTAATTTATTTTGCTGGATTCCTAAAATCTGGAAAATAACCATGGACATAAAGTTATATCACAGAGACTCTTTTTTTTTTTTCCTCCAGTACGCGGGCCTCTCACTGCTGTGGCCTCTCCCGTTGCGGAGCACAGGCTCCGGATGCGCAGGCTCAGTGGCCATGGCTCACGGACCCAGCCGCTCCGCGGCATGTGGCATCTTCCCGGACCGGGGCACGAACCCGTGTCCCCTGCATCGGCAGGCGGACTCTCAACCACTGCGCCACCAGGGAAGCCCGAGACTCTTTTTTTATGTTGGAATTTGTTCTTATTTTGATCATTGGATGGTATATTAAATGTTACAGAAAAAGGAGATGACCAAGAAAGGGCTGCATGGGATGGACTGGAGGAAACAAACATGGAGGGACTATCTCAGTGGAAAAGTGAAAGGTCAGTTCTGGGCCCGCCCCTCCTCAGCCCCACCCCCAACCAGTGCCTTTCATGGTCCTCTTCCACTGAGGGCACAATGGACAAGGAATATCAAAAATCAACATTCTCGGGCTTCCCTGGTGGCGCAATGGTTGAGAGTCCGCCTGCCGATGCAGGGGACGCGGGTTCGTGCCCTGGTCCGGGAGGATCCCACATGCCGTGGAGCGGCTGGGCCCGTGAGCCATAGCCGATGAGCCTGCGCGTCTGGAGCCTGTGCTCCGCGATAGGAGAGGCCGCAGCGGTGAGAGGCCCGCGTACCGCAAAAAAAAAAAAAAAAAAAAAAATCAACATTCTCTCTTCACACTCACATCACAGGATGCTTGACATGACATTTCGGTTTCCCTTTTCCTATTTTCTATGAAACAATTTTATAAAGTATTTTCACTTGTAAGTTATCTTAGGAAATATCAACATGTTTTCCAGAATTTCTTCACTTCAACAAGAACAACCACAACAATAAAATCAGACAGGTTCTAGAGAAAGAAAAATCCAGCTGAGAGCGAGTAATATTCCAGGTATCCTTTTGTGTTAGCTCTGCCAGTTTTTCTCCCCACCATCCCTGCATGGGTGCATACACACACACACACACACACACACACACACACACACACACACACACATGCACACAGCTTCTCAGAACAACGGAACAGCATGAACAGTACAGAGAAGTCTCACTACACCGTGAGTTTGTCTCTTGTTCCTCCTGCTTGTCTATGGGAGTGACCAGTCTGAGGGAGACTGAGGGTCAATGTGTATTAAACACATGCAAGTAGAAGCAGGAAAACTCTCACCACTGCTAGTTACCTTCCCTTGTGTTTTCAGAGTTCCTGGTGTGGGAGGACGTAAAGGTGAAGAATTTACTAATTTAATAGCAGAATCTAACCACTTCTCACCACCTCCCTCTCTACCTTCTTCCTTGCATGAATTATTCCATAGTGTCCCGGGGCTCTTCCCTGCCAGGTTTGTGCCCTTCCAGTCATTTCCAACAGACAAGCAGAGGACTCATTAAGATGTACGTCAGAATCTGCCACTCCTCTACTCTACATCCTGTACTGGTTTCTTATTTCAGTCAGAGGAAAATTCCCAATCCTTACAAGGTCTGACGTCTTCAATCCACCTCCCCCAATTCCACAAGTCATTCCTCACATTTTCCAAACATGTCCCCCCACCATCAGGTCTCTGAACTTGTACCTGCTCTCTCTCTCCAGAATACTCTATCCCCAGACAACAAGTGGCTCACTTCCTCACTCCCTTTAGATCTTTGCATGAAGGTCCTGTGAGGCCTTTTTAGACCATCCTGTACAAAATATCACTCCCCAGTCACCCTCAGGTCCCCTCATTTACTTTCTTTCTAGCCCTGATCACCACCTAACAGATAAATTTATTATTTTGTGTATAGTCTCTCCTTTCTTACCCCTTACTAGAATATAAACTGAGTCAGAAGAGAAATTCTATCTGTTCTATTCACTGTTATAGCCTCAGTGGCTAGAAAAAGTGCCTGGCAGAGTAGGTACTCAATAAATATCTTGAATAATAATATGAAATTCTTAGTTCTCCAACCACCTCTGTTCTGTGTCTAATCAAACACTTGAAGCCTGACTCTTCTCCCAAAATCCTCAGAATTCTGCATCCATGAGTTTCTTCATCTATAAAATGTGGGTAATAGTACTTCTCTCCCAGAGTTTTGTGATGGATAAGTGAGATAATATACGTGAAGTGTTTAGTATATCTCTTAGCACCTCAAAACGCTTCAAGAAATGGAAATTCTTTCTATCATTATCCCTATCTGGCAGTGATCCAGATTGCTTTTGCCACCAGCCTAAAGACATATGGAGGCACAAGGACAGGAACCATGTTTATTTCCATGTTTTGGACTTTCTATACACATGGGTAAGTGTTATTGAAAGTCAGATATTCACTCAAGAGACTCTCTATGTTCACAAATACAAAGTTGAAGAACAACTTCATGGCATTAATTCAAGGGCCCACAGCATTCAGTGATGAAGAATTACTTTCACTGAGAACTTATGTCCACACAAAAACCTGTACACAGATATTTATAGCAGCTTTATTCATAATTGCTAAAACTTGGAAGCAACCAAGATGTCCTTCAGTAGGTGAATGGATAAACTGGGGTACATCCAGACAATGAAATATTATTCAGTGCTAAAAAGAAGTGAACGATCAAGCCATGCAAAGACATGGAAGGAACCTAAGTGCATATTACTATGAGAAAGGAGCCAATCTGAAAAAGGAACATACTGTATGATTCCAACTATATGTCATTCTAGAAAAGGCAAAACTAT
The DNA here is from genome assembly GCF_963924675.1 of Phocoena phocoena. Classification (NCBI taxonomy): domain Eukaryota; kingdom Metazoa; phylum Chordata; class Mammalia; order Artiodactyla; family Phocoenidae; genus Phocoena; species Phocoena phocoena. The sequence continues at coordinate 75,750,870 of NC_089223.1, forward strand.
GGAGACAATAAAAAGACAAGTGGGTGGGCTTCCCTGGTGGCGCAGTGGCTGAGAGTCTGCCTGCCAATGCAGCGGACACGGGTTCAAGCCCTGGTCCGGGAAGATCCCAGATGCCGCGGAGCAACTGGGCCCGTGAGCCACAACTACTGAGCCTGTGCGTCTGGAGCCTGTGCTCCGCAGCAAGAGAGGCCGCAACGGCAAGAGAGGTCGTGACAGTGAGAGGCCCGCGCACCACGATGAAGAGTGGCCCCCGCTTGCCACAACTAGAGAAAGCCCTCACACAGAAACGAAGACCCAACACAGCCAAAAATAAATAAATAAATAAATAAATTTATTAAAAAAAAAAAAAAAGACACATGGTTGCCAGCGGTTATGGGGTGGGCGGAGGATGAATTGGCATAGAGGATTTTTAGGGAAATGAAAATACTCTGTATGATACCATAATGATGAATACATGTCATCATGTATCCATAATGTATCCAAACCCTTAGCATGTACAACACCAAGAGTGAATGACAGCATAAACTATGGACTTTGCCTGATTATGAGGAGTCAATGTAGGTCCATCAGTTGTAACAAATGCACCACTCCAGTGTGTGTGTTGATAATGGGGGAGACTGTGCATGTGTGGAGGCAGGAGGGATATGGAAAATCTCTGTGCCTTCCTTTCGATTTTGCTGTGAATCTTAAACTGCTCTAAAAAAAATCTTAATTTTTAAAAATTTCTTTTCATTTTCTTAAAGCTTTCAGGCTATCAAAAGGGGATGTGGCAGGGGGGTGTTGAATATGACCTAGCAACGCAGTTCCTAATTTGAACTGGGTGAGAGGAACTTCTGCCAACTATTATATATCTATTTCCCTTCTGGGAATCCTGACTTGCCTCAGTGATGGGGGTGTGACACAGTACCTGGCTTGGAAATCTATAAAGCCAAGCTCTGAGATCAAGTCAAAGACTCCATAAATGGGTTGGAACCCTAATCCAGATTCTTGGTGAATACAGTCAGATGTTGGCATTAAAAAAAAAAATCCTACAGGGTTTAACAAATCACATAACCACTTAACATTATATGTTGTCTTTCCAGAATTTGAACTCATCTTCCTCATTCATATGAGGTGATGTGTGAAAAAAGTCATCTGAGGTGAACCAGCGATAAAAGCCTCAGAATTACAATGAAACATATCAGAAGCATTTACGTATTTTGTAGTATTGTTACGTCAGTGCATAGTGGGGCTTCAAAGCTGCCAGAAGAAACAGAATTGACCACCAACTGCTCAAACGCATCTTTAAGAAAGGTTCCTGAAGACTTGACCCCAACCACAACCATACTGGATTTGTCCTACAACCTCCTTTTTCAACTCCAGCGTTCAGATTTTCATTCCTTCTCTAAACTGAAAGTTTTGATTCTATGCCATAACAGAATCCAAGAGCTGGATATCAAGACCTTTGAATTCAACAAGGAGTTAAGATATTTAGATGTGTCTTACAACAGACTGAAGAGTGTAACTTGGTTCTCGCTGGCAGGTCTCAGACATTTAGATCTGTCCTTCAATGACTTTGACACTGTGCCTACCTGCGAGGAGACTGGCAACATGTCACACCTGGAAATCCTAGGTTTGAGTGGGGCAAAAATACAAAAATCAGATTTCCAGAAAATTGCTCATTTGCATCTAAATACTGTCTTCTTAGGATTGAGAACTCTTTCTCATTATGAAGAAGGTAGCCTGCCCATCTTAAACACAACAAAACTTCACATTGTTTTACCAATGAACACAAATTTCTGGGTTCTTTTGCGTGATGGAATGAAGACTTCAAAAATATTAGAAATTACGAATATAGATGGCAAAAGCCAATTTGCAAGTTATGAAACTCAGCAAAATCTTATTTTAGAGAATGCCAAGACATCCACTCTGTTACTTAATAAAGTTGATTTACTCTGGGATGATCTTCTGCTTATCTTCCAATTTGTTTGGCATACGTCGGTAGAATACTTCGAGATTCAACATGTGACGTTTGGAGGTAAGGTTTATCTTGACCACAATTCATTTGACTACTCAAACACTGTAATGAGAACTATAAAATTGGAGAATGTACATTTCAGAATTTTTAATATCCCACAGGAGAGAGTCTACTTGCTTTTTACCAAAATGGATATAGAAAACCTGACAATATCAGATGCGCAAATGCCTCACATGCTGTTCCCTATATATCCTACGAGATTCCAATATTTAAATTTTGCTAACAATATCTTAACAGATGACGTGTTTAAAAAATCTATCCAACTGCCTCATTTGAAAACTCTCATTTTGAAGGACAATAAATTGGAGACACTTTCCTTGGTGAGTTGCTTTGCCGGCAACACATCCTTGAGGCACTTAGATCTGAGCGAAAATCTGTTACAACATGAAAATGATGAAAACTGCTTGTGGCCAGAAACCTTGATCACCATGAACTTGTCATCCAACAAATTTGCTGATTCTGTTTTCAGGTGCTTGCCCAGAAATATTCAAATACTTGACTTGAATAATAACAAAATTCAAACTGTCCCTAAAGACATTATTCACCTGACATCCTTGCGAGAGTTAAATCTTGCATTTAATTTTCTAACTGATCTTCCTGGGTGCAGTCATTTCAGAAGACTCTCAGTTCTGAACGTTGAAATGAACTTAATTCTCAGCCCATCTCTGGAGCTTTTCCAGAGCTGCCAGGAAGTTAAGACTCTAAGTGTAGGAAGAAATCCATTCCGATGTACTTGTGAATTAAGAGATTTTATTCAGCTTGAAAAATACTCAGAGGGCATGATGGTTGGGTGGTCAGATTCATACATCTGTGAATACCCTTTGAATCTAAAGGGGACTCAGTTAAAGGATGTTCATCTTCCTGAAATATCTTGCAACACAGCTTTGTTGATTGTCACCATTGTGGTTATCATGCTAGTTCTGGGGACGGCTGTGGCCTTTTGCTGCCTCCACTTTGATCTGCCCTGGTATCTCAGGATGCTAGGTCAATGGACACAGACATGGCACAGGGTTAGGAAGACCAGCCAAGAACAGCTCAAGAGAAATATCCAATTCCATGTGTTGATTTCATACAGTGAACATGATTCTGCCTGGGTGAAGTATGAACTGATTCCCAATATAGAGAAAGAAGATAGTTCTGTCCTGATTTGCCTTCGTGAGGGAAACTCTGACCCTGGCAAGAGCATTACTGAAGATACCATAAACTGCATTGAGAAAAGTTATAAGTCCATCTTTGTTTTGTCTCCCAACTTTGTCCAGACGGAGTGGTGCCATTATGAACTCTACTTTGCCCATCACAGTCTCTTCCATGAAAGTTCTGATTGCATAATTCTTATCCTACTGGAACACATTCCGCTCTACTGTATTCCTACCAGGTATCCTAAGCTGAAAACTCTCATGGAAAAGAAAGCATACTTGGAATGGCCCAAGGATAGGCGTAAGTGTGGCCTTTTTTGGGCAAACCTTCGAGCTGCTATTCGTGTTAATTTATTAGAAACCAGAGAGATGTGTGAACTGCAGACATTCACAGAACTGAATGAAGAGTCTCGAGGTTCTGCAATCTCTCTGATAAGAACAGACTGCCTATAGAGTCCCACCCACCCCTAGGGAAATCGGGACCTGAATATACTGTTAGGATATAAATTGATACAACCTTTATGATGGCAATTTGGCAATATCTATTAAAATGAAAAACTATCATTCCTTCATGTCAGTTCCTTGAAGGAGCTCTAAGAATGTATCCTATAGAAATGCAATTTGCAAAGGTTTATGTAAAGAAGGTATTCATCCTGGCATTGTTTGTAATCATGAAAAATTAAAAACAGCTCAAATGTCCACAAAATAAGGATCGATCTAACAAATTATAGTACATTAATGTAACAGAATATTACACAGCCATTAAAAAATGAGGTAGCTCTATATTTTCTGGTATGGAGAAAGTTATATTTTGTTTTATACATTGAAATAGAAGTCTAAAGGAGTATATACCCGTACATTGGTATAGGTGGTTAGGGTCTGGAAGTTTGGATTACAGGGAGCATTTGGTTTCTATGTTGTATATTTCTGTAATGTTGGAGTTGCTTAGAATGAATCTATACTTCTTTTGCAAGCAGAGAAAACAATAAAGATAATGTTAAAAGCCTACACATCCTACTCATTTTGTTTGATCGTCCCTTCTAGCCTCACAGTTCATTGAAAGAAAACAAGCTGTCTTGAATTTTGCAAAATTATATTTCACAAACAAACATCAAGAACAAACACATTCTTTCCCTATTGGCTCACCCACATGATAAAGGAAGGAAGTGCCTTTAAGATCTGACATCAATCACCTCTTGCACCCTTGCAACCTATCATTGAACCCTATCAAATTATTGGCCTTTTCCCAGAACACTCATCTCCTTTCATGCCCCCAGACTCTAGAACTTGACATCATGTCTGCCTGTGATACCTTTCCTGACTTAGTTCGTTTAGGAAATCTTACATATCCTTCAGGCGCAATCCAAATGTCGACTCTTCTTTGAAACTTTCCTCATTTCTTCCCCCAAGCATGATGTTCCTCTATTCTCTACAACACTTGGGACATATTTTCATCACCAAACTGATGCTATATCTTTAAAAAAAACATCCCTTTCTTACTCTTCTATGAGCTCCTCAAAGGTGAGGACAGACTTCCCTCTGCCCTTGTATCACCGGCAGTTTGCTCAGTCCACGGTTCAGAAAAGATGCTCAATGAATGTTTATGGAATGGACATTGGGTTAGCTAGAGGAACTTAGTAGGGACTCAACTGGCTTCAGGATAGAGAGTGGAATTTGAAGGCAAATTCTGAGAAGCTGAAGAGGAAGAGCAGGAATAGGTGAAAGGAAGAGAAGACTGAGAACCCAGAATTGACGGATTCCTGAGTACAGCTTGAATCAGGTGAATTTGCCAATATTTGGTTGTTCTTGACTTACAAAAATATCTATTTCAGCTCATTCAAGCTAATAAAACCAATCTCCTAAACAGGCTAAAACTGGGCTCTGCATCTACTGTATTTCCTTATAGTTTGTGGTCGTATGAATTCCTCACACTAGTAGCCATTAAAAAAAAGTGGACTCAAGAAGGTCAGCCTGAGAGTGTAGGGAGAAGGCTGGTGTCAATCTAGAAGCCAGGTTGTACTTCCATTTGGCCGATGGCCAGTCTGCTCTGAGGAGCTCGAGTTCAGCAGCCCTGAGGCTGAGTGTCTCTCTTCTTCCTTCCTGGTGAGCCTTGGTCTGTCTGGTAGAAGGGGAAGCCCGAGGAAACCTCAGTGGAGAGATGGCAGAGGATTAGGAGAACACCTCTCCTCCCAGGCTCCCAGCAGCTGGGCTGCTGATATTAGTGTGAGTCACAGCTTCGGAAAGAGTCAGACAGACACTGTGTGAAGACTTTGTCGATCTTGCATGAATTAGCGTGAGACTCTTACCTTTACAGATTAATTAACTTGGAACAAACAAAGAAGATAACATCAGCCCTAAAGCTGTCAGGACTGGGTTATTCATGGCAGTTATTCCAGTCCTCAGTTTAGTAATACAGTTTTTTAAATAGACATTTTATTATAATTTTAAAAAATAACACATTAGGCTTAGTTCTCAGCAACTTCTAATTTTAGCAGCTGGACAACCGCTAAATCTTCCCCACAATTATCTGAGATCTAGATTCTATCTGCAGTCTCTCCCTACTCACCAGGGCGTCCTGCAACCTGTTCCTAAAACAACGATCTGATTCAACCTGTTCCTAAAACAACGATCTTCTCAGATTAGCCACCCTTTGTCCACAAGCCAGAACGTGTTCTTTGTATAGAGGATGAAGAATAATTGGGATCCTGGTATCCCCTGGAGGTTGTGAGGACAACTTCACCACTGGTACTCTGCTGGGGAGACTTCCCATGGTCCCTTAGCTCCGTTTTTCACCTGTGTGAAGCTGGTACTGACCTCAGCCCTCCATTATCATTTTTCTATTTATTTTGCTTATTCCATCTTCCCCCACTAGAATGCAAACTCCTTTAGAGCAGAGATTTGGTCTATTTTGCTCACAGATGTTGTTTCCACCTCTGCCCAGGACAGTGCTTGGCACATGGCTACTCTCCAAGGATTTTCCAAAGGAAATATAGTTTGTCTGTAGACGCTTTGTTGATTGGCCGCCTCTGCTCTTCTCAGGTCCAGCAGGGCAGCCAAGGCCACCCTCTTCAGTGTCAGCCTTTGTTGTACATCAGGCACATAGATTTACTCGGCAGGGAGCCTTCCTCACCTTCAATAAGTATATTTTTGCTTGCACTTTCTGGGACCAGCCGTCCCTGGGTCGTCTCCCCCCGCCCCCCACCTTTGGCTCTCCCTTTACTTCCTCCTGTTGGGATCCGCTTCATCTCAGGGGCTTGCTGTGGACAGCCCTTGAATTTCAGAGTCTGCGGATTATATGAATCACCACAAATGGGTTTTATGGTCCCCCCACAACCCCCATCAGTGCCCCTCTTCTTGTTGCTGTATCAGCTTTTCAAAAGGAAAAGGGGAAGCTCTGGGCCAAAAAAGCCTCTGCCGTGGCCCACTCCTCAGACCCCTTCCCCTCTCCCCCACCCCCAGGTCTTTGGAGAGACTTCCTTGAATTTTCTGATAGGTCTTCTTGCTTCTGTAGTTCCCTGATAGCATGTCTGTAATGACGGGTACATTCTTAAGCCCTGGTATGGCCAGGCCTGACAGTGTCCTCCAAGCAGGATGTCCCTAGCCCACATCCAGACCCACATGGATCCTGGTCTTCACATGACCCTTCAAGGTACTTCCTGACCCTCTGCCTTGCACATGAGGCCAACCAGGTATCCTACGGAGCGCTGGATCTCGAACCTGTGGGGTCCTCTCAGAGACTGGTGGGTGGGCCTCCATTTGAGGCGGACAGTCTGGCAAGAAGATCACTTCTGCTGGCTGAAACAGCGTGGGGTCACCCAAGATTGGGCCACCAGAATGGTGCACACGTGCTGATGTGGGGTGACTCTCATATCGACCACAAGATGAAGTCGGGGGTCTGGGCTACCAACAGTCTACCACCAACCCTTGGGCTTGAGCCAGCCGTGTAGGCCTGTGTCCATCTGTGATTTGATTGTGGTGCCACCTCCTGTCTTCAGTACCTGTGGCAGGTGTGACAGCAGATGCTGCCCGCTTCATCCCCCAGCCCCCAGCATCCCCGGTGATAACCACCATTGCTGCAGTTCTGTGCCATGTATTAGGTAGTCCTTGGAGGATGGCTTTCAAGACTGAACACCAATGGCCTTTCCGGTCAATGTGCTCTCTCACCTCCCATTGACATGGCGACATCATGCTCTCCCTGTCGTAAGCCATGTTCATAAGGGAAGGACGTATGTTGTGGGAGTGGAACTGAGCCTCTCTCTTCTTGCATGGACCCCTCACTACCCTCCCCACCGGCGATGGTGTGTTTTCAGTCAACACTGAAAGAGCTCCCATTCTAGGGAGGCAGTGATCACCATCTCAAGAGTCCAAGAGAAGACACGACTGGAATATGCCTTATTCTATGTTTCCACCATAAAATTCTGAATGTAAGACTAAACAGGACCAGAAAACAAATATTAGTTTATGTTTTCCTACATACTCTGGGGAAGACTTGCATCAGTGAGGCACAGCACCAAGCTTTGAGTCACTGTAAGGCATCGTGGACAGATGCAGTGACATGAGTAACAATAAAACCATCATTACAGACATGCTATCAGGGAACTGCAGAGGCAAGAAGATCTATACTGTTTAATGGAAACAGGTTCCGAAGAGCCGTGTGGTTTGTGTGGTTAATTACAGCATTGCTACGTTTTGGGGGTTTTTTTGGGTGGAAATTAACCAGGAACAGTACATTGGACAATAAAATGCCTGAAGAGATGGTTCCTGGATTTGAACAGGGTGAGATGGTGCTTGGAGCCTACAAAGAATCTTCCGATGCACAATGGACAATGGACAAGTAACTCTTCTCTATCCATCTCCATGAAAAAGTCACTATACTTCACATAGGTCTGTACCTTGTGAAACATTTTAAAATCCAGTTATTTATATAATAAGTATAAAAAATAGGAGCTCTGCAAAAAAAATTTTCCTGCCGCCCTGCACACCCTAGAGGCAGCTCTGAGAAGGAGAATATCCTGGCTTATGCAGCCAGAACATACATTGCTTCTTATTTCTTGGTGGCACAATGACTTATTTCAGTTTCAAAATAAGTCATTGGCAGCAGGACAGTTTTTGTCTCGAGTGCTAATGGGGATGTGGTGAAATTCAGCGCTAAGACGGATGGATCTGAAAGTTTGGAACAGGCAAATTCTAGTACCATGATATTAAGGTTATAGGAAGTTCCTCCTATGGTTTTCATAAAAAACTGAAAGAAGAGGCATCTCTTATTTTATGTCATGATGGGTGAAAGTACCACATTATTAACTTATGTTCTCCCCCTGGAGGAAGTTAGAGCCTTAGTTGTGCCCAGGAGCTCTCTAGTCCTAAGGCCCTGAAGAGTTTGGCTTCCTGGAAACAGTACCTTTGGTCCTGGGAAAAAAATAGACCAGAGACATATGCTGGAAGAATCTCTACCAGGTTAGCTCTCATTGTCATTAGGACCAATGTCTTCTTTTAATTCCTAGACTCACTAGCCCTGAGGAGATCCAGAGACCCATCAGCCCTCAACCTCCTCCTGGTTCTTTTATTTCTAGAAAAGAGGGGAATCAGTCAGTCTCCATGATGCTGTTTGAAGTATCTTGGCCTACTGTGTAACAATACAAACCTGGCCCTTCTTGGGGTTTGTTTATATGTGCCTGTCACTGTTCTAAGGCTGTTATGAACTTTACCTGTTAATTCTCATAGACCTGTGAATTAAATTTTATTATTATTCTCATATAATAGACAAAGTACCCAAGGTACCAAAAAGTTAAGGTTTCATGGCTAGTAAATGACAGAAATTCAAGGTGGTCTGATTACAGAGCCTGCTTTCATATCTTTTCTGCTAGGCTGCCTCCCAAGAGCTTGGAAACTAACTACTGTTCCTGCTAGACCCTGTTCGCAGATGGAGGGATCTTGTTGCGTAAGAGCAATTAGCATGATCTGGTGTGTAACCCAAGTGCTTCCAGTCTTCACTGCCTGTGGCTACAAAGAAGGCTCATCAACATCAATGACCCCAAATTCTTGGTCCCTATGAATACTTCTGTGAGATCCCAAGGAGCCTTGAGTGTGCTCATATCCCACACTGTCAGCCGCTCTCACCATCTGGTACCACCACGGTCTACTCCACTCCAGCTATCTCAGGTAGCTAGACTGGGGCCTGTCAAGGTCCTTGAAGGCATCTTGCACTATTGACCTCGCTGACCGAAGTGCCTTCTTGATGGTGTTAATGTTCATGCTAAGGGTGCTTTCTCCCAAGAATCCCAAATCCACTCATCTTGAGGTGAGAAGCCATGCTGAGCTCCATAGCGTGGTGGGTTCAATATCTCTCTCCTCAAAACTGGGTGTCGGGGCTTCCCTGGTGGCGCAGTTCGTTGAGAGTCCACCTGCCGATGCAGGGGACACGGGTTCGTGCCCCGGTCCGGGAAGATCCCACATGCCGCGGAGCGGCTGGGCCCGTGAGCCATGGCCAATGAGCCTGTGCATCCGGAACCTGTGCTCCACAGCGGGAGAGGCCACAACAGTGAGAGGCCCACGTACCGCAAAAAAAAAAAAAAAAAAAAAAACTGGGTGTCGCCATCTCAGCATCCCATAGCCGCAATGCTAGGATTCAGAATCTCACCAAGTCAACGGGCTCAACATCACTAATCATCGGGGAAATGCAGTCAAAACCACAATGAGATACCACCTCACACCTGTTAGAACGGCCGTCATCAAAAAGACAAGAAATAAAAATTGTTGGCAAGGATGTGGAGGTAAAGGAGCCCTTGTGCACTGCTGTTGGAAATGTAAATTGGTACAGCCACTATAAAAAACAGCAGGGAGTTTTTTCAAAAAATTAAAAAGAGAACTACCATATGATCCAGCAATTTCATACCTGGGTATTTATTTGAAGAAAAAAAAACCCACTAATTTTAAAGGAATATGTGTTTATTTCAGCTGTTTACAATAGTCAAAATATGGAACTAACCTAAGGGTCCATGGATAGTGAATGAAGAAAGAAAATGTGGTATATAAACAATGGACTATTATTTAGCCATAAAAAAAAATCTTGCCATTTGTGACAACATGGGTAGACCTTGAAGACATTATGCTAAGTGAAGTAAGTCAGACAGATAAAGACAAATACTACATGATCTCACTTATATATGGAATCTAAAACAAAAACAAAACCAAAAAAACAAGCTCATAGATACAGAGAACAGATTTGGTGGTTGCCAGAGGCAGGGGTAGAGGTGTGGGTGAAATGAGTGAAGGGGGTCAAAAGGTACAAATTTCTAGTTATAAAATAAGTCATGGGGATGTAGCCTACAGCATGGTAACTATAGTTAATAATACTGTACGGCATATTTGAAAGCGGCTACAAGTGAAGATCTTAAAAGTTCTCATCACAAGAAAAAAATTTGTAACTATGTATGGTGTTACAAATGTTATTATGGTGTTACAGATGTTAATTAGACTTATTATAATGATCATTTTGCAATAGATACAAATAGCTAATCATTATATTGTACACCTGAAACTAATGTAATGTTAAATGTGAATCATTGTGTAATGTTAAATGTGCCTCAATAAAAAAAAATTAGGAAATGTAAGACAATCCTATTAGTGCTTACAGCTTATCTAAAAGTGACTAATAATTTAAAATCTTATGTCATATTAAATGACTCTGTTACAGAAATAGATAAATAAACCTTCAAAAACAAACTTATTGATTTAGGTGCACATAAATATACACTATAAAACTATCAAATCGGGCTTCCCTGGTGGCGCAGTGGTTGAGAGTCCGCCTGCCGATGCAGGGGACACGAGTTCGTGCCACGGTCCGGGAAGATCCCACGTGCCGCGGAGCGGCTGGGCCCGTGAGCCATGGCCGCTGGGCCTGCGCGTCTGGAGCCTGTGCTCCGCAACGGAAGAGGCCACAACAGTGAGAGGCCCGCGTACCACAAAAACAAAAAACTACCAAATCTATAAAGTACCAGTCAACTTTTTAAAATAAAAAGTGACTGTGGCTATATACACAACCTCAGAAAACTTCCTTATTAAAGAAACACTAAGGAAAGAGGAAAACACCGCATTTTCATTCCAATAAAAATAGTACCATAAAGGGGACTTCCCTGTTGGTGCTGTGGTTAAGAATCCGCCTGCCAGTGCAGGGTACACAGGTTTGAGCCCTGGTCCGGGCAGATCCCACATGCCGCAGAGCAACTAAGCCTGTGCACCACAACTACTGAGCCTGTGCTCTAGAGCCCGTGAGCCACAACTACTGAGCCCATGCGCTACAACTACTGAAGCCCACGCATGTAAAGCCTGTGGTCCGCAACAAGAGAAACCACCACAATGAGAAGCCCCTGCACTGCAACGAAGAGTAGCTCCCGTTTGCCGCAACTAGAGAAAGCCCACGTGCAGCAACGAAGACCCAACACTGCCAAAAATAAATAAATAATAAAATAAATTAAAAAAATTAAAAAGTACCATAAGTATGTATAATCAAAATAATTACTGGTGAAATTTTTCTATAAATTTTATAACCTTTAAATTTCTTCCCATTGTCAAATATATTGTCAAATATTCGTTTTTCTGAAACGTGAAAGTGAAGAAAAATCACTAGATCTTTTGATGCTTAATAATAAATTATGAAGGCAAAATTGTGAATAGTCTATTGGGCAAAAGTAATTTTTGGTCCTTTGCCGTTTCCCTTTCCAGTTTTTGTACAAGATTGTTTCAGGATTCATAATTGTGCAAAGACCATAAAATTGTGTCATATTTCTTAGCCTTTACAATTTAGATAACAAGTTCAAATTAGAATTTTAAAACATTTTATTCTTTAAAAAGTTCAGGAAATCGGTTCCCCCAAGTCCAAGTATGTTGTTTATGTAATCAAAACAAATAGCTGAACTACATGTGCTACACGAGATAAAAACAACAACGAGGGGCTTCCCCGGTGGCGCAGTGGTTGGGAGTCCGCCTGCCGATGCAGGGGACACGGGGTCGTGCCCCGGTCCGGGAGGATCCCACATGCCGCGGAGCGGCTGGGCCCGTGAGCCATGGCCGCTGAGCCTGCGCGTCCGGAGACTATGCTCCGCAACGGGAGGGGCCACAACAGTGAGAGGCCCGCGTACCGAAAACAACAACGACAACGACGAAACCTCTTTACTCAAAACTGGCTGTCAACATCGCAGCATTTCAAAGCTTCAATGCTGGGATCCCGAGTCTCACCGAGTCTCTCATGAAATCCATTCCTGGGAAATCCCTTCCCGGGAGCTCTGAACCAGCCCAGGGAGGAAGGAGTGTGAAACGGCGCCCCCTACCTTCCCCTGTCCATGCTCCTTCCCACCCCTCCTTTGCGACCCCCCAAAACACCATCCACCCCCCCCCCAGTTATTCATAGCAATTTATGCATGTAAACGTAGAGGAGTGAACATCATCCAAACAGCAAAACTTTTCTTCCCAGTTTGGGTTCTGGTAGGACGCCCTGCTGCATATTTTATGCAAATTGGATGGGGAGGTTTGCCCCCTAAGGAGGCCCAGGAGAGGATGGAGGGGAGAAATTAACTCCATTGTCAGAACCTTAAAAAAAACTGAGAGCTAACATCTTCCTTAGATTTTACAAGCAAAACCCGGCTAAGCTTTAAACTGAACTGATATAATAGATTAAAACTGAATAGATAGAAATTTGTTTTTCATTTTGAAATCTCTGTCTTAAAACCAGCTTCAGGCCCCAAAAGGCCACAAATAATAAACGAAGATCACCAAAAAGGAAAACCCAAACCGAAAAAAAAAAAAACCCCAAGAGAAGCAGCAGCACAGCGGGAGCCAGCTGCACTGCAACTTCTCATTTTGCAGCGTGCATCTAACTTTAATGCCAGGGCCCCAGGGAAGTCGGGTTAGAAGCAGTTTCACTTCGTAGGTTGCTCCCCACCCACGGGACTTTCCGGAGGCGGAAAGCAGAAGATCATGATATTAAAATAGAGCCTATTGTGCATGCAAGAGCAACGCCACCAGCACGGCGTCTCTTCCAGCTAGTCCACCTTTTCAGTTCTCAGTTTGGCTCCCCTCAGCCTATTTATACGGATTCTACTAGAAACCTGAATTGGCTTTTGGGGGGAGCTATGGAGTGTGTGCTGAAGCATTTGGCCACTTCGTGTTTTCTAAGTTCCGCAATAAGTTATTTAATGAGCCCTCGTGTCAGAAAAAGTACGTTCCGGGAAAACCCTTTCTGATCTTCTCCACGGCTCACCTTGACCAGGGCACCTGCCACATCAGTCACTCTTCAGAGGACGGAACCGCAGGAGGCTCGTGGGACTGGCATGTTAAAAGAAAGCTGCCCTCTTTTTCTTTTGTTGTTTCCCATTTTTCTTCCTTCTTCCTCTCCACTACCTCCGAAAGGCGTAGAACGGGGCCGCGTTTCGGGTCTACTTAACTCTTACTCCCGGCCCACATCAAGACAACAAGGCAGAAATGCTGAAAGCTCCAGCATCGGCATCACCTGAGACCTTGTTAGAAATGTAGGATTTCAGGCTCCATCCCAGACCTAATGAATTAGAATCTGCATTTTAACAAGACCTCAGCTGATGCGTACGCTCAGTAGGGTTTGAGAAGCACTGTGAAAGAAAGCTTGGAAAATGAACGGATGCCCGTGTGTGAAATTTGGGGTCACAGCGACACCTTGTGGTTACTGTAGTAGTTGCTGTTGAGCTTTCAGTTCCCGGAGGTCTCCGGGTTCGGCCTCTCTCCACCACGCTGTCGATCAAAGAGATACTATCGGGCTCTTTTCCAAGGATGCCTTCTACCTGAGTTGGGAACAGCTGATAGCCATAGTGATTTCACGCATTCGAAATTAAAACCAGCAGGATCAACAGATCTCAAAGTATTTCTTTCCCCTTCACAAGATTTATCATAAAATTCATAAAGCCATTAAAACTCAGTGACACAAGAATGGTTCTAAAGATTATTGAGATGAGTAGTTCCCACCTTTTAAACATGAAGCTCGCTTTATAATAATGGTTGGTATTTACTGAACATTTACTCTGTTTCAAGCACTAAGAGCCCGCAGGCCTTTAATCAATTAAACCTCGCATCAATTCAGTGAGACTGGTGCTATATTATTTCTAGTTTGTAGACCCCTCTCTGACAGTAATATTTATAGGTTGAGAAAAATCTATACTAACAAGAAACTATTATTATGACTCTAGTAACTCTTGAGAAGGAATTTGCATTGAATTAAATCCAATCACTTCTACATACATTTAGGGAAGAGTAGTGCAGACATATACGATATGTTATCTACCTAGCCTCAGACTGTGTTTGGGGTGTATATAGACTTGGGGTATCTTGCAACAGCTCCAAGGCTCTCCAGATGATTCATAGCTCACAGTCTGGGAACCCCAATGTAGAAATACCCACAATCCTTTATTGATGCCATACCATGTACTCTGGAACACGGCTGATTTCATCTAGTCTCTGATGATTAGCAGGGTCAGGCTTGCCTTGGCCTTGGATGGAAGACTTCTGGGGAGTAGGAAATATCTCAAAGAAATTCCCCATGGTTATATTTCTAGCTTGAAAACTACACTGTAGAGACAGACTCCATGGACTGTTGCTCCCTTCTGTTCTCCAACCCATATACCCTAGAAAAAATAATTTTCCTAAAACAGAGTTCTGTTTGAGTTATTCCCCAACACAAAGTTACTCCAACTATGCCCAGCTGGTTATGTGAGCTAAACCTTATTCTGATTACCTAGGTTTTCAAAGTAAAATCTAATACCAACCAACCTGCTTGCTGCTACTCCCTTTACTCTGTCTAGACTATTCCTCTAGTCTCTGTGGTGGAAAATGGTGGCCTCAGAGGAGACCTCTAGGAGGTCAGCTAGTGGCTAAGGTGACCCTCTCCAGGAAGTCACTTGGGATGCAGAGGTAGGCCCTACACAGACACAGGAAATCAGTTCTGGCAACTAACAGTTAGATAGCCTTTTCTCGAGACCAAGCACAAGTTTACTGTGAAAAGTATCATTACTGACAGGTAAGTACAAATGCTGGTGAGTATTCTCTTCTTCAGTCCCTCGGTGGAAGAAATAGCATAACCAGAAGTTTGCTTGGTCAGTATGAGTCTTGGCCATTTCATGTTTCTGGCTGCCCAGTTTCAAACCCATCTTCTTAAAAGTACAACATTTCCTTTTGGGCATTCCTTCTTCCCACTGGACATAGTCTGGGAGACAGTGACCAAGATTCCAGCATTCCTTCATTCATGGGTAGAGAGGTGGCCCAAGCTAGGTCAGTTACATTCTCTCTTCCTGGTATTTGAATCTTGACTGGAGGATCAAAGAAATAGAAAAGAATTCTATTTCATTCCAGCCTTCCAGAACCTGCTTTCAGACTTCTTGCGGGTCTTTGCATCTTATCCTCGAGAAATATCCTAGTTCCTGCCTGTTTCCACGCCTCCACCCTGTTATTGACTCTGTGAGCCCCCAGCATCCTTCCATAATAATTTTTTTAAATTAAGTTAATGTGCTACTCAGCTATTGCTAGAATAATGTTGTATTAAAAAGCACCCTCAAAATCTCAATGGTTTGAGGCAACATAATTTTATTTTCCTAACCCACAGGTCTGTTAGTCAACCAGGGTGGCTCTGTTTTAGACTTCAGGTCTGGTTAGGTCTGCTCCATGTACCTCTCATTTGAAGACACCAGCAGCTATTTTTTTTTTTTTTTTTTGGCGGTACGCGGGCCTCTCACTGCTGTGGCCTTTCCCGTTGCAGAGCACAGGCTCCGGACGCGCAGGGTCAGCGGCCATGGCTCACGGGCCCAGCCGCTCCGTGGCATGTGGGATTTTCCCGGACGGGGACACGAACCCGTGTCCCCTGCATCGGCAGGTGGACTCTCAACCACTGCGCCACCAGGGAAGCCCTATTTTTTTTTAATTGTGAAAATTTTTAATTAAATAAACAGGGTGATGCAATAGACAGGGACTGAGAATCGATTGCAGTAGTTCTTCAGAGAAGGCTGTCAGAAAGCCTTTTGGAGGTGCAAATATTTAAGATAAAAATACTTTGTCCCTTTACTTTTTCTTATTCATCAGTTTCAAATAATATATTTCAAAATACAAGTTTCATAGATTACTTTGTTTTAAATTTTCTAAAATTCACATATTATGACTTGACTGCTGCAGGATGTGGGCCATAAAAGGAAGAACTACACATTTTCTTATTGAGAGAGTTATTATATGGTTGTTATTTAACCAATGAATTTTTTTGTTTCTTATGGATAGTTATAGAACATTGCCTACCACAGTAGACTGGATACCTTAGTTTTCTCAATGGAAGAAAAGCAAAATCAATAAATCTATATTAGGAGTTGGCAAACTTTTCCTGTAGTGGGCCATGTAAACAAATAATTTAGACTTTGCAGAACATATAGTCTGCTACAACTATCCAACTCTGCCATTGTATGATGAAAGCAGCCATAGACAATACATAAATGAATAAGCATGACTGTACTCCAGTAAACATTTCATTATAAAAACAGGTGGCAGTTCAGATTCGGCTCTAGTTTGGCAACCCCTGACCTATCTGACAGTGACACCAACAGCTATTCAGGGCATGCTCTTCTCGTGATAGATGGTAGTGGGCAGGGTAAACCACACCAGCACATTTGACATCTCTAGTTGAGCATCATGTATGCTATTCTGCATTCTGTTGGCCAAAGCAAGTCATGTGGTCAAGCTCAAACTCAGTTGTGTGGACGTATGCATTTTGCCTACTCTACAGTAGGGAGGCAATGCAAAGTCACCGTAGAAAGGGCGCCAATGTATTTGCATTATTCTGTTACCCCCAGAGAGTGTAAAGCTGGGACCATTAACCTACCTTGGTTAACCAGAAAATAATAAAATATTAACAGAAATTAATTTTAACCCAAATTTATCAATCTTTTCCTTTATGATTTATGCTTTCCAAGTCTTGTTTAAGAAATTCTAAAAAAAAAAAATTCTTCTTTGCTGTATGTCAATTATATGTCAATAAAACTGAAAGAGAGGGCTTCCCTGGTGGCGCAGTGGTTGAGAGTCCGCCTGCCGATGCAGGGGACACGGGTTCGTGCCCCGGTCCGGGAAGATCCCACATGCCGCGGAGTGGCTGGGCCCGTGAGCCATGGCCGCTGAGCCTGCGCGTCTGGAGCCTGTGCTCCGCAACGGGAGAGGCCACAGCAGTGAGAGGCCCGCGTACTGCAAAAAAAAAAAAACTGAAAGAGAAAATAAAAAAGAAATTCTTCTTTGACCCAAAAACATCAGTCTTCTTCTTTTTTTAAAAAATGAATTTATTTATTTTATTTTTGGCTGTGATGGTTCTTAGTTGCTGTGTGTGGACTTTCTCTAGTTGTGGTGAGCGGGGTCTACTCTTCGTTGCGGTGCACGGGCTTCTCATTGTCGTGGCTTCTCTTGTTGCGGAGCACGGGCTCTAGGCGTGCGGGCTTCAGTAGTTGTGGCACCTGGGCTCAGTAGTTGTGGCTTGTGGGTTCATAGAGCTCAGGCTCAGTAGTTGTGGCGCACGGGCTTAGTTGATCCGCGGCATGTGAGATCTTCCCGGGCCAGGGCTCGAACCCGTGTCCTTTACGTTGGCAGGCAGATTCTTAACCACTGCGCCACCAGGGAAGCCCCATCACCTTCTTTACTTTGTTTTTCACACTTAAGTCTTTAGTCCAGAGTATGGGTAAGGCAGGGATCCAATTGAGTTTTTCCTAATGGCAGACCAATTGCCCCAGCATTGTTTTTTGAATAATTCATTCTATTCCAAGTGATCTGTAAAACCACTTTTGCCATGTATCAAGTTTTCATAAATGCAGAGTGTCTTTCTGGACTCTTTATTCTGTTTCATTATTCTATTTGTCAGCCTCTGCTTATACTCCACCTCTCAATTATTTGGTCTTTAATCTTCATTTAGAATCAGCTTGTCAAATTCCATATATATACACACTAAAAGTACCCCTCAACATTTTGTTTGGAATATCTTTGAATTAAAGATTAATATGGGGGGGGAAAAGGTTTTCAAGATAATAAATATTCCTCTTCATGCACGTGGAATATCTCTCCACTTATTTGGGTCATCTTTAATTACATTCAATAAAATTTTATAATTTTCTTCTTAAAGTATGCCATCATTTGTTGGATTTATTCCTAGACATCTTATTTCATGCTGTTTAAAATGATATAAATGCAACCTTTTAAAATGATATCTTTTAATGATTTGCTGCAGTGTGTTGAATATAAACAATTTTTGTATATTGATCTCAAAGCCAGCGACTTTTATCATAATAGCGAACATTCATATAATCCTCACTACGTGCTAGGCACTGTTCTAAGCATTTTATATGTGTGGAATGCATTCAATCTCACACTGACTCTGTGAAGAAGGTTTTATTATTATAACTATTTATAGATGAGGGAGCTGAAGTCCAGAGAAGTGCAGAGAGGTTAAGTAAATTGTCTAAGATGGTAAGTGGTGGAGCCAGAGTTCAAACTTGTCCAATATCCAAAGCTATAACCACAACACTATATTTTTCTCTTATCCTTGTTAAGCTCTTTCATCAGTTCTGATAATTTGCTTGTCTATTCTCTTAGGTTTTTCATGCAAACAACAAGAACAACAAATACTTTAAAAATCAACTAGTAAACATATGGTAATGCCCTATTAAAGCAGGGCAAGGTGTGTGGGGGGGGAGTGTGTCTCTGTGTGTATGTGTGTGTGTGTCTGTGTGTCTGTTTCTGTGTGTATGTGTGTATATGTGTGTGTCTGTGTTAGACCCAAACGGTCTACGAAGGATTCCAACTCGCCCAAGAACCGCCAAGAGTCGAGAGCCGCTGCAACACGCAAGAGGTTTATTAGGAGCTGATGCACCGGGGTTCCCTGAACCTCACGCAGGAGGCCGATGGGGAACCCCTAAAAGCGGAATCACATACTTTTTATAGGTTTATTTACTCATAGGGCGGGTATATTCTCACAATGATTGGGTAAATGTGGTGACTTTTGAATTCATTGGCTTAGGAACTTTTGCCCCACCTTCTGGCCGTTATAGTTGTCTGTTCATTGTGGCGGTTAGGGCGTATACCTGTTACGGGCAACTGGAAAATTACCCGCTGTCTGGCAAGTCCCCGTCAACTGAAAAACTCCAAGAATTGGTTTCGATAGGGAGAAGGAGTGGCGCACGATAGGGAGAAGAATTGGTTTCGATAGGGAGAAGGAGTGGCGCACGATAGGGAGAAGAATTGGTTTACGGGAACAAGTGAGGGGGTGGAAAGTCCCTAAAGGCCCCACATTCCCCCCTTTTTTTTTTTGTAACTAATTTCAATCATGGAATTTCAGTTTCTTTTTGCGAGTTTTGGTATTGTTGCCTTAGCATTAAAACTTGTACCGTACTAATGCGTTCTCTAATAAAGGCTATCAGGCGATTCAGAATGTATGGTCCAAAAGTTAAAAGCAACAATAAAATAATGAGGGGCCCTAACAAGGTGGAAACTAAAGTAGTAAGCCAGGGAGATTTATCAAACCACGATTGAAACCATCCTTTTTGATTTTCCCTTTCCTGTTGTCTTTTGTCCAGGCGCTCCCTAAGTTTGTCCATAGTTTTGGTAATAGCCCCAGAATGATCAATATAAAAACAGCATTCTTCTTTTAGTGCAGCACATAGTCCGCCCTCCTTAAGGAACAGCAGATCTAATCCCCTCCTGTTTTGCATTACTACTTCTGAAAGCGAGGTGAGAGATTCTTTTAACTGAGTTATGGAACTTTATAAATGAGTCTGGGGACCAGCTGAACTAACACACAAAAATCGGTTGAAGCTTTAAGGACCTCTAAAGAAATGCAGGGGGTCAATCCTGTGTTACATGCCCACCATCCATCCGGAGGAGGGAGGAGATACCCTGAGCCCTGTGGGAGGCTTAAATTGGCACAAAGATGTCGGTGGGACGAGGGGGGCGTTCCTACACATGTACCGTTTCCTAATACTGAGGCCAGGGTCAATTTACTATTTTTTTCTTGTTTCCATCGACATTGATCTGGAGTGTTAACATTATTATAATTAGAATTATATCCTATAGCATCATAATAAGGGGGAGGAGCAGCATAGCAAAGCCAACATGATTTGGTAGCCTCCGGGTTTGTGGCATTTAAAACCTCAAAAGCCGCCTGGACCAATGAGAGCATTCGGTCCCGGGGGGTCTTGGGCTTGATTGTTATTCCTTTTGGCTCAGAAGTTTGGTTTCTTATCTCTGGTAACGCTGTGGGAGGGGCCAAAGGTAGCGAAGAGTGCCCTATCTCAGGGTTGGGGCTTATAGGAACTGGAGTAGGGGTTTCAATTTTTAGTTTGATGGTCATTAGTAATCCATCATTATATCCTTCTTTATAAAATCTGATTCCCCATGAATGGCCATTTATCCAGTTTTTTATCTTTTTTTCCTGGTTCACTAAAAGAAATCTTAAGGGGATGGCACCATTTAGTACATTCAGGCCTATAAGTTAAGGGGTTGGTTGGGTGTGTATAATTGGCTGTCACCTTAATAAAGTCCCAGCCAGAGGTGGGCTTCCAATAGGTGTCTCCTGTGGTTTCACATCCCCAGCTTTTGCAATAAAAGTTTTCAGTTCCTCCATATTTATAATTAAGGGACCTGTGGCGATGGAACCCGGGGCATATGTAGAAAGCAGGAGCTCTGAGCCCAGTCCTCCGAATCCCGTTTTTGCAACCCTTTCCGGAGGAATCAGCTCTAGTTGATAAAATTTTTGGAACATTATGTTGATCATAATAGTCTTCTAAATCCCAACCGGGAGCCCCTATGGCCAGTTTACAAACATCAGGAAAAAGGTTTGGCCACCAGGTCCATGGGGGAGCGATATTGCTAACAGACCATATTACATCTCCAGTCTGGGAAATTACCTGCCAGGTTAAACGCTGGGGCAGGTGAGGACTAAAATTACTCACAGTCAGTAGGGGTAACAAAGTTAAAGTTATAAGTCTGATGATCGCAGAAGCTTGAGCTTGAGCGGGTTGCTGGTCTTTTGGGCTCGCCATTCCGATGTTGCAGATGCTGGTGCGGCCTTCACGTGTGAAGCGTGGATCCACGCAGCGATGCCGTCTACCTTTATAGCCGTGGGGGTGGTGAGCAGGACGATGTATGGTCCTTTCCACCGAGGCTCTAGAGTCTGGGTTCGGTGCCGACGGACGTACACGGAATCTCCGACTTGGAAGGGATGAGCCTCTGCTGGTGTTCCTGGTCGGTAAGCCTCTGCCAGCTGGGACCACACCTCCTTTTGGACCAACTGGAGTCCCAACAGCCTAGCATATAAGTCAGTGTTATTCTGGCAGTCAGGACTTAATTTTTCCCTTAGCGTAAAAAGAGGAGGTGGGGCCCCGTATAGTATTTTCAATGGAGTAAGATAATAGCGGGAGGGGGTATTTCTAGCCCGGAACAGGGCTAAGGGAAGGAGCACCGTCCAATCTGTACCGCCAGTCTCTATGGACAATTTAGTTAGGGTCTCTTTTAGAGTTCTATTCATTCTCTCTACCTGTCCTGAACTCTGGGGTCTATAGGCACAATGTAATTTCCAATCAGTCCCCAGGTATTTGGCCACACCCTGACTTACCTGGGCGACGAAGGCGGGACCATTATCTGATCCTATTACCTTTGGTGCCCCGAACCGGGGGAAAATTTCTTTTAAGATCTTTTTGGCCACCACAGTAGCTGTCTCCTTCTTCGTCGGGAAAGCTTCTACCCATCCTGAGAAGGTATCTATAAAAACTAGAAGATACCTGTTACCGTACCTTCCAGGGCGTATTTCAGTGAAGTCGACCTCCCAATAGGCTCCTGGGCGGTCTCCTCTGAGCCTTTCTCCGACCTCAAGTTTTCCTTTATGGGAGTTTACCTGTTGGCATGGAATGCACTCTCGTGCAATCTGCTCAGCTAATTTAGTTAGTCCAGGGGTATCATAACCTGTCTTGTGTAGTAGGGACACCATCTTTTTGGTTCCCAAGTGTGTCCATCTGTGAATCTGTTGTAGCATGGATTTTGCTTGTTGAGGAGATAATGTTCCTTTAGTTATGGCTGGGGTACTTGTTCCCCTATCATTTGGTTTCCCAGGACTCTCATCTGATAGTTCTAGTATGATTTCCCATAGAGCCACTTCTCGTGCCACCCTATCTGCCATGTTGTTGCCTCTTGTCACCGGGGTATTGTCCTTCTGGTGTCCGGGGCAATGAATGATGCTGACTTTAGTGGGGAGCATGAGGGCAGCTAGCAGTGCCACTATTTCTTCTTTGTTTTTAATTTCTTTGCCCGCCGAGGTGAGCAACCCTCTTTGTTGGTAAATGGCCCCATGGACATGGGCGGTAGCAAATGCGTACCTACTGTCCGTATAGATGTTTACCTTTTTGTTTTCTGCTAGTTCCAATGCTCTAGTCATGGCGATTAGTTCAGCCCGTTGGGCCGATGTCCCTTGCGGTAATGCGGCTGCCCAGATGACCTCTTTCCCGTCTACCACGGCAGCTCCCGCCCGACGCTTACCTTCCTCTAGGAAACTGCTTCCGTCAGTAAACCAGGTAACGTCGGCGTTGGGGAGGGGCTGATCCATCAAGTCTGGTCTGCTACCGTGTGCTGCAGCCAGTACTTCCTGACAATCATGGATGACGGTAGTGCTTTCCAGGTCAGGGTCGGGTAGCAAGGTGGCCGGGTTGAGTCCTGTGGCTGAGGTAAACTTAATACGATCTGAGTTTAACAGCAGGGCTTGGTAATGAGTCATCCTGGCATTTGTTAGCCATCTGTCGGGTGGCTGGCGAATTACACTTTCTAATGCATGGGGGGCTGTTATCGTTAGGTTCTGCCCCAAAGTCAGTTTGTCAGCATCTTTGACCAAAGCGGCCACCGCGGCGATTATTTTTAAACAGGCGGGCCATCCTGCTGCCACAGGATCCAATTTCTTTGATAGGTACGCAACCGGGCGATTCCAGGGGCCCAGTTTCTGAGTTAGTACTCCCTTTGCAATACCTTTATTCTCGGCCACGTACAGATGAAAAGGCTTAGTGATCCTTCCCCCGTTCCTTTTTTTAGGGCATTCTCTTGCCCAATGACCTTTTTCTTTACAGTAGGCACATTGGTCCTTGTCTAATGGCCGCCTTCTATCCGTTGTTCGCCCTTCCTGTCTATTTCTGTCTCTACTGTTTCCTCCTCTGACTACAGTGGCCAGTATCTTACTCAAATGTCTTTCTTGCCTCTTATCTCGTCTTACCTCACGAGCCTCTTGTTCCTTCTGCTTTCTTTCTTCCCTTTCTTTCTCTGTCTCCCTCTTATTATATACCTTATCTGCCTCTTTTACTAAGTCCTGAAGGGAGAAACCTTGTAGGCCATCCAGCCTTTGTAACTTCTTTCTAATATCAGGGGCCGCCTGGTCAATAAAGGCCATTGCTATGGTGGCCTTATGTTCCTCAGAGGTTGGATCATAAGGAGTGAATCGTCTAAAAGCCTCCATTAAGCGTTCTAGGAACACGGTTGGCGATTCCTGGGGCCCCTGAGTTACCTTTCTTACCTTAGCCAAATTCGTGGGGCGCCTGGCCGCTCCATGGAGACCCGCCACCAGAGCCTGGCGATACATTTTCAGGTGCTCCTTACCTTCCAGGGTATTAAAGTCCCAATTC
Source organism: Phocoena phocoena (assembly GCF_963924675.1). Taxonomy (NCBI): domain Eukaryota; kingdom Metazoa; phylum Chordata; class Mammalia; order Artiodactyla; family Phocoenidae; genus Phocoena; species Phocoena phocoena. The sequence continues at coordinate 75,774,707 of NC_089223.1, forward strand.
GGCCTGACGAGTGGAAAACCGGCATCAATCTCATTAGGCAACTGGGTAGGTTGTCCATTGGCGCCTAACACATTTTTTAGCCTCCAGGAGAACCTGTTGCCTCTCCTCAGTTGTGAGGAGAGTCTGGAGGAGCTGTTGACAATCATCCCAGGTGGGTTGGTGGGAGAAGACAAGAGACTCTATTAGAGCAGTAAGAGCCTGTGGGTTTTCAGAGAAAGTAGGGTTATGCATCTTCCAATTATAAAGATCTGCAGAGGAAAAGGGCCAGTATTGAAGGGGCCTATTCCCGTGGTTATCGGGGGGGCCATATTCTCTAAGGGGTAAAGCAGTAGAATCCGGGGAAACAGCCCTCCGGCTTCTGGTGCCCGCCGAGGGACCCCCCCTTTCCGCCATAACAGGTGGCCCTACTGGTGCGGAGGGTTGTGAAGCTGGGGGTCCTAGGGGCGACATGGGATTTAGGGCCGGAGGATAAGGAGGTGGGGAATCTAGAAGAAGCAAATCAGACTGCAGGTCAGGATATATCGCCTTTGGCGGGTCCGGGGCAGCAGATGACTTTTCCGTGTCTGGGGTTTTCTTCAGGGCCAATATCTCCGATTGTGCTGGAGCGCATGCAGACGTGCCTGTTGAGGAAACAAAGGGCCGGACCCACGGAGGCGGGGAGAGAACTAGATCTTCCCAGACCAAGATATATGGTATCTGGTCTGGGTGTCCGTGGGGTCCTGTGTTAAAGACCCTAGACTTGACTAGCCCAACCTTATCTAACAAAAAAGATCCTTCGGGTGGCCACCCTGTCTGAAATGTAGGCCACTCAGAGGTACACAGCGTTTGCCATTTTCCTTTCCTTACTTCTACCGAAAGGTTGTGGGCCCTAGCCCTAACTTCAGTCCAGTGGCTTAGGGTAAGAGAAAGAGGAGTCGTCATAGTTCGTCCCATTGTCGTCCGTCAAAAGAAAGATAATAGTACAGAAAAACAATAAAATTTCAAAAGACACACATTGATATTGCCGCCGCGAACTTAAACCCGAAACCAACTCAAATTCAGATGGCAGCTTATATAACCTGCCAGAACCAGCCGCCGCGAACTTAAACCCGAAACCAACTCAAATTCAGATGGCAGCTTATATAACCTGCCAGAACCAGCCGCCGCGAACTTAAACCCGAAACCAACTCAAATTCAGATGGCAGCTTATATAACCTGCCAGAACCAGATGAAGGGGAGACAAAATTTGTTTCTCCTTCCAGATGGACCACCAGGGCGTCCCCCGGGGCCCGTGGACACCAGCTTTCGGCACGTCTGCCTAGCCAGGAGTCCAATACAGATTCCACAGCAAGCCGGTTCGCACGGCTTTTTCCTAATGGCGGCTAGCAACAAACAAACGACAAACAAACAGACAATTGGGCTCGAGCCTACCTGATACCTCCGACTCCCGATGTTCTTGTGACCCGGGGGCGAGTGGGGATCCCGGACGAGCCCCCAAATGTTAGACCCAAACGGTCTACGAAGGATTCCAACTCGCCCAAGAACCGCCAAGAGTCGAGAGCCGCTGCAACACGCAAGAGGTTTATTAGGAGCCGATGCACCGGGGTTCCCTGAACCTCACGCAGGAGGCCGATGGGGAACCCCTAAAAGCGGAATCACATACTTTTTATAGGTTTATTTACTCATAGGGCGGGTATATTCTCACAATGATTGGGTAAATGTGGTGACTTTTGAATTCATTGGCTTAGGAACTTTTGCCCCACCTTCTGGCCGTTATAGTTGTCTGTTCATTGTGGCGGTTAGGGCGTATACCTGTTACGGGCAACTGGAAAATTACCCGCTGTCTGGCAAGTCCCCGTCAACTGAAAAACTCCAAGAATTGGTTTCGATAGGGAGAAGGAGTGGCGCACGATAGGGAGAAGAATTGGTTTCGATAGGGAGAAGGAGTGGCGCACGATAGGGAGAAGAATTGGTTTACGGGAACAAGTGAGGGGGTGGAAAGTCCCTAAAGGCCCCACATCTGTGTGTGTCTGTCTCTGTGTGTATGTCTGTGTGTGTGTGTCTGTTTCTGTGTGTGTCTGTTTCTGTGTGTGTCTGTCTGTTTGTGTATGTCTGTGTGTGTATGTCTGTGTGTGTGTCTGTTTCTGTGTGTATGTGTGTCTGTGTGTGTGTCTGTTTCTGTGTCTGCTTCTGTATGTGTGTGTATGCGTGTGTCTGTGTGTGTGCGTCTGCTTCTGTGTGTCTGTTTCTGTATGTATGTGTGTGTGTGTATGTCTCTCTGTGTGTGTATGTCTGTGTGTATGTGTGTGTATGTCTGTGTGTGTCCATTTCTCTGTGTGTGTGTGTGTGTGTATGCATGCTAGGAGGAGGAACTTTATGAAGAGCAGCATTCTCAAAGCTGAGCCCTTGGGGTGGTTGGTATACTTCCCGAGCAGCCAGGAATTTCTGGCATGGCTACAACTGGCCAAGTCAGGGCATCCTCAGAGAGGCCTGCAGGCTCCAGGGAGGCCTGAATAGGAAAGGAGGCCCAGGGCAAAGCCCAACAGAGAGTGTCAAATGACAGGCCGGCTCCTTCCCCACCCTCCACCTCCAGATCTGGGCTGAATCAAAGGGCCATTGAGGCCCCTCCCTTTCACAGACTGAGGCCACTGGGGCAGTCCCCTGAGGCTGAAACGCAACAATCCCACAGGCTTCTGCTCCAAACAGGCTTGTGTTTGAAACCACAATATACTTGGCTCCAGTTTTACACACATTACTTTCCTGGTGCTGAAAAAAAAGAAAAGAATTAGAAGAATGAAAGTGAGAGGCCTTGAGGGATGGGAATTCTTTTTCCAGTCTAGTGAATGAGGTTAATAAGTAGAAAAATAAAACTACTCTCCATGAAGGGTCTTTGGAAGGGTTACCAGGCCATGATAATTAAAAGCAAATTAAAAGGCTATATCATTCATTCAGCCTCAGTCGCCTCTCTCAGCCCTGAGGGAACTGAGTCTACTGTGAGGCAGCGAGGAAGAGGGCGGGAGAAGTGGGGGAGAACCGGCCTCCTCAGCTATGTGGAGTGATAGCCCTTAAGGAGAAGTAGGGACCTGCACCTGCAGCTCTGTGTCCCTCTGTGGCATCCCACCCAAATGCTAAGTCGTGAATTAGGGAATTGACTGACTGATAATCCCCCCACGCCTTACCGCACACAAAGGAATGGCTCATCTTGCATGAGTCCCTTGTATCTCTCTGGATCTCAGTTTCCTCTCTGTAAGATGAAGGTGGGAACTAGATCGGTTGTTTTCAAACAGTTCTCTCCTGAGTCCCCTCTGAAGCCTGGGTCGTGGAGGAGGGAGGGAAAGGGAACTGTGAATCCAGCCATTTAGCCCTTGTCTGATTCTGCCATCTTTGACCTCATACCATTTTCAGTACACACTGGTTGAGCAGTTAATTCTAAAAGGACTGTTCCTATGACACGCTGACTGTCAACTATTCCAGGAAACCCCAGAGGTCAGAGCCGCTGCCTCTGCACTGGTTTGGTCCATACTGCTACCTTGAAGAAGGCATGGAAGGTTCCTGCCAGCATCGTGTCTTTCTCAAGGAGACTAAGAAAGACTTGTGATGACCCAGGTGGGTGGTGTGTGACCACAGGTTCTGTGCTAGTGGCTTCAGGAAGTAGCCCTGTGGCCCGGATTGGAGTGCGATCTCGCAGATCTACATCTGCGTTTTCACAAACTCAGGTGAGATTTTGCATAAGCTTCTGCAATGATTTCCCTGAGAAACCCTTTTTGAGCTCCCAAGTTGGGTTGTGATGCTTTTCCGAAGCACCCCGATTATTCACTACCCTAGAACTTAAAATGTTAGTGGTGTTGCCTGTTCACCTACACACTTGTATCCTTTCTTTGGTCTTGAAGTCAGAAACTGTAGCTTTTCACTATAAATCCCTAGGACCTGGCAAAGTCCCTGCCACACAAGGTGATTATATTTTCCAAAAATAGCAACCGCAATATTTCCAGTTTCATATGTTCTTCCACAAACTTTCCACTTCCCATCACGATTCACATCTATTTCCCCTCCCCTTGAGACCCAGGTTGGGGAGGGTGGACTCTGTTCCTGCCTCAGTAAATAGAATGCTGCAGAGTGCTTGACTTCCAAGGCCAGATTATTAAAAGCAGTAAGGCTTCTGCCTGATGCTCTCTCCCTTGGGATATTCTCCCTGGAAACCAGCCAGCAGCTTGTCAGGATACAACCATGTGGAGAGCCAGTGATGCCCCCAGCTGACAGCCAGCTTCAACTGCCCGACAGATGAGGATACAAGACTTCATATGATTCCAGCCTCTAGCTTTCAAGTCCTCCAGCTGAGGTGTCCGACACTGCAGGGCAGAGACAAGGTATCCCTGGTGCGCCATACCCACATTCTTAACCCATAGATTCTGTGAGCATAATAAACATTTCTACTGCACCACTAAGTATTGGGGATATTTGTTATGTAGCCATAGTAATTGGAACAGTGGTCAATGATAGACACTAAATACATTAATAAATGGTTGGACATGGGTTCTGTCGGATCCCTGGACCCACCTAGAAGGTGGAAAAGAGAAGAGCTATTCCAGGAAATAGGTGGAAGTGTATTGTGTTCCTCTAAAGTTTTAAGGCATAAATATCTATTAGTGTCTACTGTACTAATAGAAAAGACTCTTCTGAAAAACAGCGCCCTATCAAGCTATGAAAAGACATGAAGGAAACAAATGCATATTACAAAGTCAAACAAGCCAATCTGAAAAGTCTATAGATTGTATGATTCCACCTAATATGACATTCTGAAAAACATGAAACTACAGAAACAGTAAAAAAAAAAAATCAGTGGTTGCTAGAGGTTAGGGAGGAGGGCACAAATAGGCAGAGGACAGGGATTTTTAGGGCATTGGAACTATTCTATACGATAGTCTAATGGTGGATGCATGTTATCGTGCATTTGTCCAAACCCATAGAACGTACAATACTAAGAGTGAATGCTAATGTAAACTACAGGCTTTGGGTGATAATGATGTGTTAATGTTGGTTCATCGACTGTGACAAATGTGCCACCCTGGTGCTGATGGTGGAGGAGACTGTGCATGTGTGGTGACAGGGGGTGTATGGGAAATCTCTGTACTTTCCATTCAATTTCTTTTCCTTCCCACTCAGTTTTGCTGTGAACCTAAAACTGCTCGGAAAAACAAAGGCCATTTTATTAAGGGGTCATTTAAATATGCTTGTATTTATTTAAGAGCTTAGGGATTCCTCCTTCCCTCTCCCCAGCTTCCTCATAAATAAACAAACTGCAATCATTGGCAGAATTTTTAGGGTTTGTCTCAGTGCATTGGAGCTTGAGGATAAAGTCTGACCTTACGCATCAGGGGTTAATTTACTTCGGGACTTATACTTTCATTCCTTTCTATCTTTGGTGGACTGCATGTTATCTGGGAGCTGATCTGTTTCTAACGTAATTTAAGGAGGCTTCTGTTTTTGCCTTGAGTGACAGTGAAAAAACTTCAGCCTTAAAAGGCACAGCCCTAAATGAATGGCTTAGGACTAGATTAAATCCAGGACTCCAGGGCAGTTTGAATAATGAATTCCGCATTCATTATTCTTGGTCTCTCTCTCTCTGGCATTTATTAATTAGCAACTGTTTTCCATGAAAATAACCAGTGGGACCATCATCCTTACAACCGACCAAAATAAATGTAATGTTTAATTTTGTGTTTTAATTAAAACTAGATGTTATGATTGGGCTTTATCATTATGTCTATTTGTTTAATAGATCTCTCCTCAGAAAATACAGCAGGTAATAACCACGTAGTTCCCAGAGTGATGATTTTGATGGAAGGTGACTGCACAGGGCTTTCACAGTTTTAAAAACATCTGTAATAATGATTATTCGTGACTTTGGTTTAAGCTGACTTATAGCCATGTGGATATGTATACACACTTGCTAAACATCTTGGAAGAAGAGTGGTTGTCAGTCTATGCCATAGAACTTCCCAACCTCCAATAGATGGCATTTTTCTTGGGCTGGGGACCTGCAGGACAGGGAAATGCATCACCAGAAATCTAGGCTGCCAGGAGCAAAGTCCAAGAGCTGCTTTCTGTGAGTTTTTCACAGAGAAATGATTACAACAGGTAGATGCTTTTTGTTACTAAAAAATAATTTCTTATGAACATGCACTTATTAATTGGTTTTTAGTTTTATCAAAGTTCCATGTGTACAAAGTTTACCAGGTCAGATGGTTTTATAAGGCTTCTATTGAAAACCCTACTCGTCCTGTTCCATCCCCGATTTCCTCTCCACAGAGGCGATGATTTCTTTCTCTTAAAGCTTTTTCTTCTGGAGTTTGTCTCCTTATTTCTAAATTATATGCTTACACTGCTGTTTTTCACATTGTCATCTGTAAAATGAGTTGAAAAATCTCATAATGTTGGCACGAGCATTAAAAAGAATTAATTCATAAAAAGCACTTTTAACAGTGCCTGGCAATGTTGTTATATGAACTTTTCAGATTCAGTTGTGATCTATTGTCTTCCTACTACAAAAACACCAGCCTTAGCTCTATTACAATAAACCCTACACACACACACACACGCACACACACACACACACACACACACACACACACAGTTTCCCCTCCTGCCACCTGACTGATGTTTGTCTATCATAATTTTTTTAACATCTTTATTGGAGTATAAATGCTTTACAATGTTGTGTTAGTTTCTGCTGTATAACAAAGTGAATCAGCTATATGTATGTATATATTCCCATATCCCCTTCCTCTTGTGTCTCCCTCCCACTCTCCCTATCCCACCCCTCTAGGTGGTCACAAAGCACCGAGCTGATCTCTCTGTGCTATGCAGCTGCTTCCCACTAGCTATCTATTTTACATTTGGTAGTGTATATATGTCCATGCCACTCTCTCACTTTGTCCCAGCTTACCCTTCCCCCTCCCCACGTCCTCAAGTCCATTCTCTACATCTGTGTCTTTATTCCTGTCCTGCCTCTAGGTTCATCAGAACCATTTTTTTTTTTAGATTCCATATATATATGTTAGCATATGGTATTTGTTTTTCTCTTGCTGACTTACTTCACTCTGTATGACAGACTCTAGGTCCATCCACCTCACTACAAATAACTCAATTTCATTTCTTTTTATGGCTGAGTAATATTCCATTGTATATATGTGCCACATCTTTATCCATTCATCTGTCGATGGACACTTAGGTTGCTTCCATGTCCTGGCTATTGTAAATAGAGCTGCAATGAACATTTTGGTACATGACTCTTTTTGAATTATGGTTGTCTTAGGGTATATGCCCAGCAGTGGGATTGATGGGTCATATGGTAGTTCTATTTTTAGTTTTTAAAGGAATCTCCATATTGTTCTCCATAGTGGCTGTATCAATTTACATTCCCACCAACAGTGCAAGAGGCTTCCCTTTTCTCCACACCCTCTCTAGCATTTATTGTTTGTAGATCTTTTTTTTTTTTTTTTAATTTATTTATTTATTTTTGGCTGTGTTGGGTCCTCGTTTCTGTGCGAGGGCTTTCCCTAGTTGCGGCGAGCGGGGGGCCACTCTTCATTGCTGTGCACAGGCCTCTCGCTGTCGCGGCCCCTCTTGTTGCAGAGCACAGGCTCCAGACGCACAGGCTCAGTTGCTGTGGCGCACGGGCCCAGCCGCCCCGCGGCACGTGGGATCCTCCCAGACCAGGGCTCGAACCCGTGTCCCCTAGCACTGGCAGGCAGACTCTCAACCACTGTGCCACAGGGAAGCCCTTTGTAGATCTTTTGATGATGGCCATTCTGACTGGTGTGAGGTGATACCTCATTGTAGTTTTGATTTGCATTTCTCAAATGATTAGTGATGTTGATAATCCTTTCATGTGTTTGTTGGCATTCTGTATATCTTCTTTGGAGAAATGTCTATTTAGGTCTTCTGCCTATTTTTGGATTGGGTTGTTTGTTTTTTTGATATTGAGCTGCATGAGCTGCTTGTATATTTTGGAGATTAATCCTTTGTCCGTTGCTTTGTTTGCAAATATTTTCTCCCGTTCTGAGGGTTGTATTTTCATCTTGTTTATGGTTTCTTTTGCTGTGCAAAAGCTTTTCAGTTTCATTAGGTCCCATTTGTTTATTTTTGTTTTTATTTCCATTTCTCTAAGAGGTGGGTCAAAAAGGATCTTGCTGTGATTTATGTCATAGAGTATTCTGCCTGTGTTTTCCTCTAAGAGTTTTATAGTGTCTGGCCTTACATTTAGGTCTCAAATCCATTTTGGGTTTATTTTTGTGTATGGTGTTACGGAGTGTTCTAACTTCATTCTTTTACATGTAGCTGTTCAGTTTTCCCAGCACCACTTATTCAAGAGGCTGTCTTTTCTCTGTTGTACATTCTTGCCTTCTTTATCAAAGATAAGGTGACCATATGTGTGTGATTTTATCTCTGGGCTTTCTATCCTGTTCCATTGATCCGTATTTCTGTTTCTGTGCCAGTACCATACTGTCTTGATGACTGTAGCTTTGTAGTGTAGTCTGAAGTCAGGGAGCCTGATTCCTTTTCTGCTTTTTCTACATCTATTGATATTATCATATGGTTTTTATCCTCCAGTTTGTTAATATGGTGTATCACATTGATTGATTTGTGTATACTGAAGAATCCTTGCATTCCTGGGATAAACCCCACTTGATCATAGTGTATGATCCTTTTAATGTGCTGTTGGATTCTGTTTGCTAGTATTTTGTTGAGGATTTTTGCATCTATGTTCATCAGTGATATTGGCCTGTAGTTTTCTTTTTTTGTGACATCTTTGTCTGGTTTTCATATCAGGGTGCTAGTGGCCTCGTAGAATGAGTTTGGGAGTGTTCCTCTGCTATATATTGGAAGAGTTTGAGAAGGATAAGTGTTAGGTCTTCTCTAAATGCTTGATAGAATTCACCTGTGAAGCCATCTGGTTCTGGGCTTTTGTTTGTTGGAAGATTTTTAATCACAGTTTCAATTTCAGTGCTTCTGATTGTTCTGTTTATATTTTCTATTTCTTCCTGGTTCCATCTCAAACGGTTGTGCTTTTCTAAGAATTTGTCCATTTATTCCAGGTTGTCCATTTTACTGGTATATAGTTGCTTGTAGTAATCTCTCACGATCCATTGTATTTCTGCAGTGTCAGTTGTTACTTCTCCTTTTTCATTTCTAAGTCTGTTGATTTGAGTCTTCCCCCTTTTTTTCTCGATGAGTCTGGCTAGTGGTTTATCAATTTTTTGTATCTTCTCGAAGAATCAGGTTTTAGTTTTATTGATCTTTGCTATCATTTCCTTCATTTCTTTTTCATTTATTTCTGATCTGATATTTATGATTTCTTTCCTTCTGCTAACTTTGGGGGGTTTTTGTTCTTCTTTCTCTAATTGCTTTAGGTGTAAGGTTAGGTTATTTATTTGAGATGTTTCTTGTTTCTTGAGGTAGGATTGTATTGCTATAAACTTCTTTCTTAGAACTGCTTTTGCTGCATCCCATAGGTTTTGGGTCGTAGTGTTTTCATTGTCATTTGTTTCTAGTTAATTTTTGATTTCTCTTTGATTTCTTCAGTGATCTCTGGGTTATTTAGTAACGTATTGTTTAGCCTCCATGTGTTTGTGTATTTTACAGTTTTTTCCCCTGTAATTGATATCTAGTCTCATAGTGTTGTGGTCGGAAAAGTTACTTGATACAATTTCAATTTTCTTAAATTTACCAAGGCTTGATTTGTGACTCAAGGTATGATCTATCCTGAAGAATGTTCCATGAGCACTTGAGAAGAAAGTGTATTCTGTTGTTTTTGGATGGAATGTCCTATAAATATCAATTAAGACCATCTTGTTTAATGTGTCGTTTAAAGCTTGTGTTTCCTTATTTATTTTCATTTTGGATGATCTGTCCATTGGTGAAAGTGGGGTGTTAACTTTCCCTACTGTTATTGTGTTACTCTTGATTTCCCCTTTTATGGCTGTTAGTATTTGTCTTATGTATTGAGGTGCTCCTATGTTGGGTGCATAAATGTTTACAATTGTTATATCTTCTTCTTGGATCGATCCCTTTATCATTATGTAGTGTCTTTCTTCGTCTCTGTAATAGTCTTTATTTTAAAGTCTATTTTGTCTGATATGAGAATTGCTACTCCAGCTTTCTTTTGATTTCCATTTGCATGCAATATCTTTTTCCATCCCCTCACTTTCAATCTGTATGTGTCCCTAGGTCTGGAGTGGGTCTCTAGTAGACAGCATATATATGGGTCTTGTTTTTGCATTGATTCAGCCAGTCTATGTCTTTTGGTTGGAGCATTTAATCCATTTACATTTAAGGTAATTGTCAATATATATGTTCCTATTACCATTTTCCTAATTGTTTTGGGTTTGTTATTGTAGGTCTTTTCCTTCTCTTGTGTTTCCTGCCTAGAGAAGTTCATTTAGCATTTGTTGTAAATCTGGCTTGGTGGTGCTGAATTCTCTTAGTTTTGCTTGTCTGCAAAGGTTTTAATTTCTTTGTCAAATCTGAATGAGATCCTTGCTGGGTAGAGTAATCTTGGCTGTAGGTTTTTCCCTTTCATCACTTTAAATATGTCCTGCCACTCCCTTCTGGCTTGCTGAGTTTATGCTGAAAGATCAGATGTTAACCTTATGGGGATTCCTTTGTATGTTATTTGTTGTTTTTCCCTTGCTGCTTTTAATATTTTTTTTTGTATTTATTTTCTTTTTTTTTTTGCTGTACGTGGGCCTCTCACTGCTGTGGCCTCTCCCATCACGGAGCACAGACTCCGGACGCACAGGCCCAGTGGCCATGGCCCACGGGCCCAGCCACTCCGCAGCATGTGAGATCCTCCCGGACCGGGGCACAAACCCGCATCCCCCGCACCGGCAGGCAGACTCTCAACCACTGCGCCACCAGGGAAGCCCTGTATTTAATTTTTGATAGTTTGATTAATATGTGTCTTGGCATGTTTCTCCTTGGATTTATCCTGTATGGGACTCTCTGCGCTTCCTGGACTTGACTAACTACTTCCTTTCCCATATTAGGGAAGTTTTCAACTGTAATCTCTTCAAATATTTTCTCAGTCCCTTTCTTTCTCTCTTCTTCTTCTGGGACCCCTATAATTCGAATGCTGGTGCATTTAATCTTGTCCCAGCGGTCTCTGAGACTGTCCTCAATTCCTTTCATTCTTTTTTCTTTATTCTGCTCTGCAGTAGTTATTTCCACTATTTTATCTTCCAGGTCACTTATCCGTTCTTCTGACTCAGTTATTCTGCTATTGATTCCTTCTGGAGAATTTTTGATTTCATGTATTGTGTTGTTCATCATTGTTTGTTCTTTAGTTCTTCTAGCTCCTTGTTAAACGTTTCTTGTATTTTCTCTATTCTATTTCCAAGATTTTGGATCATCTTGACTATCATTACTCTGAATTCTTTTTCAGGTGGACTGCTTATTTCCTCTTCATTTGTTTGGTCTGGTGGGTTTTTACTTTACTCCTTCATCTGCTGCGTATTTCTCTGTCTTCTCATTTTGCTTAACTTACTGTATTTGGGGTCTCCATTTCACAGGCTGCTGGTTCGTAGTTCCCGTTGTCTTTGGTGTCTGCCTGCCCCCAGTGGGTGAGGTTGGTTCAGTGGGTTGCGTAGGCTTCCTGGTGGAGGGGACTGGTGCCTGTGTTCTGGTGGATGAGGCTGGATCTTGTCTTTCTGGTGGGCAGGACCATGTCCAGTGGTGTGTTTTGGGGTGTCTGTGAACTTTGATTTTAGGCAGCCTCTCTGCTAATGGGTGGGGTTGTGTTCCTGTCTTGCTAGTTGTTTGGCATGGGGTGTCCAGCACTGGAGCTTGCTGGTCGTTGACTGGAGCTGGGTCTTAGTGTTGAGATGGAGATCTCTGGGAGCACTCTCTCTGATTGATATTATGTGGGGCCTGGAGGTCTCTGGTGGTCCCATGTCCTGAACTCAGCTCTCCCACCTCAGAGGCTCAGGCCTGACACTCGGCTGGAGCACCAAGATCCTGTCAGCCTCATGGCTCAGAAGAAAAGGGAGGGAAAAAAAGAGAGAAATAAATAAATAAAGTTATTAAAAATAATAATAATTATAAAATTAAAAAGTAGTGAAATAGAGAAGAGAGCAACGATACCAATAAACAAATCCACCAATGATAACAAGTGCTATAAACTATACTAAGATAAACATAAAAATCAGAAACTAGTCTGTGACAGACAGCAAACCCCAATTCTACAGTTGCTCCCAAATCCACTGCCTCAATTTTGGGATGATTCGTTGTCTATTCAGGTATTCCACAGGTGCAGGGTACATCAAGTTGATTGTGGGGATTTAATCTGCTGCTCCTGAGGCTGCACAGAGAAATTTCTCTTCTTTGTTCACCACACAGCTCCTGGGGTTCAGCTTTGGGTTTGGCCCTGCCTCTGCATGTAGGTCGCCCTCTGGTGTCTGTTCTTTGCCCACACAGGACGGGGTTAAAGGAGCTGCTGACTAGGGGGCTCTGGCTCACTCAGGCTGGGGCGATGGAGGGGTACAGAATGCAGGGAGAACCTGCAGTGGCAGAGGCCAGTGTGATGTTGCACCAGCCTGAGGCGCGCCGTGCATTCTCCCGGGGAAGTTGTCCCTGGATCCCGGGACACTGGCAGTGGCGGGCTGCACAGGCTCCCGGGAGGGGGGGTGTGGAGAGAGACCTGTGCTCGCACACAGGCTTCTTGGTGCTGCATCAGCAGCCTTAGCATTTCATGCCCGTCTCTGGTGTCCATGCTGCCTGTCTCTGGAGCTTGTTTAGGCACTGCTCTGAATCTCCGCTCTTCATGCACCCCCCAAAAATGGTCTCTTGCCTCTCAGGCAGGTACAGAGTTTTTTCCGGACTCCCTCCTGGCTAGCTGTGGTGTACTAGCCCTCTTCAGGCTGTGTTCACACAGCCAACCCCTGTCCTCTCCCTGGGATCTGACCTCGGAAACTGGAGCCTCAGCTCCCTGCCCCCGCCCACCCCGATGGTTGAGCAGATAAGTCTCTCGGGCTGGTGAGTGCCGGTCGGCACCGATCCTCTGTGCGGGAATCTCTCCGCTTTGCCCTCTGCACCCCTATTGCTGTGCTCTCCTCCGTGGCTCTGAAGCTTCCCCCTGGCCACCTCCCGTCTCCTCCAGTGAAGGGGCTTCTTAGTGTGTGGAAATATTTCCTCCTTCACAGCTCCCTTCCAGAGGTGCAGGTCCCTGTCTCTATTCTTTTGTCTCTGTTTTTTTCTTTTTTCTTTTGCCCTACCCAGGTACGTGGGGAGTTTCTTGCCTTTGGGGAAGTCTGAGGTCTTCTGCCAGCGTTCAGTAGGTGTTCTGTAGGAGTTGTTCCACATGTAGATTATTTTTGATGTATTTGTGGGGAGGAGGATGATCTCCACGTCTTACTCCTCCGCCATCTTGAAGGTCCTCTTGAATTATTTTCTGAATAATTTCAATCTCTCCATTTTCTCTATTCTCTCTTTCTGGAACTCCTATTTTATTTGCCTATTATATTCTTCTTCTGGCCTTCAATTTTTTTTCTCTTCTATTTTCCATTTGTTATATTTCTTCTGCTTTCTGGGATATTTTCCAAACTTTATCTTCCAAACTTTCTGTTGTATTTTGCATATATTCTGTCATAAGTTTAATTTCCAAGTGCTCGATTTTTGATCTTTCAATGACCTCTTATATAACCTCTTAATTTCCTTCTCTCTTTTTTTTTCCCCTCTGAGCATATTAATTACAGCTTTTTAAAGTCTTCTTCTGATCCTTGTATTATTTTTCTTTCTACTGAGCTTTTTGAAAAAAAACTTTTGTTTTGATCTCAGTTTTCCTATTAGAAAGTTGTCTCAGCTGTTCAGTCATCCTCAGCTTCCTTCTCCTGTTTAAGAGTGAGGGATTAAGAAACCGGTTGGAAGCTGTGGTGTGTGTGTGTGTGCACACATGTGCTATTGTGGGTTATAGGAAGCTTGCCAATGGGAATTTCATGCAGGGTGACCTTCCTAGGCTGTTTCACTGGGAGGCTCCCATTTGTTAGTGCTTTGAGTCTTTTCTCTCTGTCTAATCAGTTTCCCCGAGAGGAAACTTTCAGTCTCTGATTTGGTTACCAGCATTCTGAGACTGGAGTGAAGGAAAGGGGATGGGGGTCCACACTTTAGGGAGCAGAACTCCACTTGATCCCCAATTTTCTGTATGGTGCCCTGCCCCCTGAATCTTAAAGTCTCTCCGGCTGCTTTCTTTAGAGAGTCAGCCTATGGACTTCTGAGATTGAGGGTGGAGGGTAGACAGATCTTGTGGGAGTGGGAGGGTGTCTATGTGCTTCTTGTACAGACTTGTAACCAGTCTTCTGTTCTCAGCCTCACTTTCACCCTAGAGCCACCAACTCCTGACTCTTTCCAAGGTTCTGTGACTCACATCAGCCTGCTTCCAGGCTGCCCCACTGTCAGCATTGGTTTCAGCTTCTTTTGATCAGCAGCTATGTCAGTAATCACTTGTCCATATGCTTTCAGCTTCCAAAATGTTTCTTTTCTTTCTTTTCCCTTGGTCCTTGTGGGTTTATATCTTTTTTTTTAGCCATTTAGCCACTGCCATTTTGGTGGGACTGATGGAGATAGGGGTAAAACTGTAAATTATGTTTTCAATTTGCCTCATTTAACAGGATTTTTGAGTATTAGAATTCAAACAGTGTAATGGTAAAATATAAACTGAGCTGCATTAATTCCTGTTGGACTCAGTCTGAGTTTTAAAATTTCCTTAGGGTGCTAAATTTGGTTCTTCCTGTAGGATTTTATATTTCCATAGGTGTGCTATTTATGTTAAATGTTTATATCAGAAAAAAAAGAAAACCTGAGAATCTATAAACTGTCTCAAGGAATTAGGAAAAGAACAGCAAATCATACTCAAAGAAAGCATAAGGAAGGAAATTGCAAAGATAAAATCAGAATGAACTAGGAAACAATGTACAATAGAGAAATTTGGTAAAGTCCAAGGTAAAAACTCTGGTGAGACTGATCATAAACAAAATAGAGAAGGCCTAAATTACCAATATTAGAAATGAAAAAGGAGACCTCACCTTAGATACTAAATAGATCATATTATAAACAGTAATAAACTTAAAAATTGTAGATGAATTGGACAAATTCTTAGAAAAATATTTAATATAAAAATATTAATATAAAAATATCTAATATAAATACTAATATCTAATATAAATATCTATCTAATCTAAATATCTAAAACTAATATCTAATATAAATACTAATATCTAATATAAATATCTAATCTATCTAATCTAAATATCTAAAACTAATATCTAATATAAATACTAATATAAAAAATATCTAATATAAATCTGAATATAATTTTTTTTTTTTTGGCCATGCCATGCAGCTTGAGAGATCCTAGTTCCCTGACCAGGGATCGAACCCATGCCCCTGGCAGTGGTAGCACAGAGTCCTAACCACTGGACCACCAGGGAATTCCCTGAATATAAATATTTTTAAAAATTGACTCTTTAAGTTAATCATTCCCACAAAGAAAACTTCAGGCTGAAATGTCTTCACCAGAGAATTTGACCAAGCCTTAAAATAAGAAACAAGATCAATTTTACACAGACTCTTCCAGGCAATAGAAAAAGAGGGAACAATTCCCAAGTTGTTTTAAAGGGGCAGCATATCCTTGGCACCCAAATATGACAAGGAGTTTAAAAGTAAGGAAGATTATAGGTCAGTCCCACACATAGATGAAAATATCCAAAATAAAGTATCAGTAAGCTGAATCCAGCCATGTATGCATAAAAAATATAAAAACATTGTGACCAAGTTGATTTGTTAAAAGGGTTTATTCTGGAAATTCCAGGTTGATTTCTCTTTCAAAAATCAATATAATTCATCACCTCAGCAGAAGAAAGGCAACATTTGTGTCAAGGTGACTATTTTAGGTGCTCTACTGTCAGCAGAGTTTTGGATAACTTGGTTGTTTTCTCTGTAAGCCACTAAGCAAACCAGAGGTGAAGAAATTTTATTCAGAATCTAGCCAAGGCTCAATTCATTGGGGTTGGGGAGGAGGAGAGGGTAAGCCGGGAAGTACCGAGACTGAACCCAGACCTGGGTAATGAGGAAGCTGAGGACAGGGATAGAGGCCACGGCAGCTGGTAAATAATACTCTCAATAGGGAACAAGTTCCCCTCCCTTCCGATAAGTGCAAAGGCTTCCTGGAGAGAGTATGTGTTCTGGTTTTCAAAATATGTCAGTACTTCTCAAGAAGTACCCGATGTTTAATGGCAAGCACCTCGTCCAACTTCCTGTTGATAACATCTCAGTTGGGGTTAGCCCAGTTCCATTTGTTCCCAAGTCAAAGATGATGGCCATCTCTGACATATTGACCCGAAGAGGCCAGGGCAGTAGGGGCTTGTAGGAAGGCAGGAGAGCCGACCGGTTTTTCCTCCCTTCAATCATGCTAGACATTCCTGGGAGAGACCGACGTCTTGGGGTATGGCCCTATTTGAAGTCAGCTACACATGATGTTTTCTCAGATTCTTGGGTTATTCTCTTTTGTTTTACCTCCTTGTTGTTTCCAAGGTTGAAGCCATGATGTTTTGAACTGTCATGGTCTTATTCTAGCCTCGTGGTTAAAAGCTGCTCCTGGAGACACACAGTTCTTTTTTTTTTTTTTTTTTTTTTGTGGTACGCGGGCCTCTCACTGTTGTGGCCTCTCCCGTTGTGGAGCACAGGCTCCGGACGTGCAGGCTCAGCAGCCATGGCTCACGGGCCCAGCCGCTCTGCGGCATGTGGAATCTTCCCGGACCGGGGCACGAACCCGCGTCCCCTGCATCGGCAGGCGGACTCTCAACCGCTGCGCCACCAGGGAAGCCTGAGACACACAGTTCTGAGTTCAGTACCAGTGATGAAACCGACCTGAGTAAATTTGATCAGGCACGACCCTTGGTTTCTGTTACAGTCACAGCAGGTTTGAAGTGAGGACGAGAGGCTTCCTTCCAACCTCGCTGACCAGGTTATAATTCTGCCCCGTAGACAGATAGTTATTAAGCAAACATTTATTGACAAGTGCAGAACCATTTCTGTAAACTGTTTTTTAGCCTGAAGGAAGCTGCGACTTTCTGTCCCTTCATAGGTGCTTTATCCACCACCTCACACGATAAGGACATTCAAAGCAGACTCACCAAATATCCAGACACAGGGTCTCTTCCCTTGAGAGCTGGCAGTGAATGGGGAGTGAGCCAGGATCCTCTGAATCCATGGCTGTCCGATGGAACAAGTTAGAGTGAACTCTTAAGCGTGAAAGTTACAGATGTCAAGGGTCCATGTATTTCGTTTATGCAATTGTGGGGAGTATGTCTAAAATATTTTGGCTGAGCCACATGTTTTAAATACCTTTAATTGCTCCAATCAGAGCCCATTTCTAAAATCCATCGTGCTTGTTAATAAGCCACTGTGATCACAAAGGAAAAGCCGTTTCTGACACCTGCTATGCTGATTGGCAACGCATTAGATGCTGATTGAGATACATAAAACAGAAGCAGGTATGGTAACCAGGAGCACAGGCTTCCTCATGAGAATGCTGCTGCCCACCCTTGGACTGCCAATTATTTATCAGAATAGACCCCCTGAAGTGTTGCTTAACCAGAGCAATACATATATCACACTGTATATAGGGAAGTACTTAAAACTAAAATGTAGACATTGAAACAACCGTCTCTGCCACATCCTAATTAATAAGCTGGACAAGTTCTTCAACATTTCCATGCCTGAGTTTTCTCCTTTGTCTATATCCATGGATTGTTGGGTCAATAAAATAACATATGTAAAGTACTTAGGATTGAGCCTGACACACACAAAAAAATTAATAAATGGAAGCCTGTATTATACGCGGCATACTGCATGCCATGGTACAGCTTCCACCTGCGTCACAGAAGGCCCTGGCTCTCTGTCCAAGTTGGGGTAGAAATTGAGAGATGAGACTGGCATCCACCTAGGTGCACTGGATGCTATTGCATATCAGGGACTGGGCTGTTGCCTTAAATACCAGGCCCTTTTATAAAGCAGGAAATCGATTTTCCTCAGTATTTCCAGAGGTGACTTATAATAATCAAACTCATTAGAGGCTGATGTGGAAGTCAAATTTCAACTTATAAATCATAATAAGAAACACAGCTACCAAGTACATTGGGATACTTGAGTTCCTGGGAGTAGAGGACGATATCTTTTGTGTGGGTTCATTTTATACAATGGATGCATTCCTGAAGACTCTGTGTTATTCAAAACCCATGTAATTCAAAGCAAAATTTCCCACATTAATAACTTTAAAGTATGGAGGAGTATGTTCCCAGAGCACATAAATTGATACCCATTGACCTGTAACTTCCTTTAAATGGTGCTTTTCATTTCTTTAGATGATCTCTGATATTTTGCAGAAGTGAGTCTGCTAAATTGCAAGCATATCATATCATAATGGCTGTTAGGTCTTCTTCAAAGACTTTTTATGACATCTAAAGTCTGGAATAAATGCTTTGCTTTCGGTGCCTTTCTGCATCACCACACTATAAATGCTCTGATGACATGGTCACAGGATATTTTAAAACATATAATAACTGCACAGTTGTCACCAAAATTACTTGATGAAGTTCTGAGCCATGTGAATAGCAGCATAGTTCACAAGATACTGATGAAAGGAAGAGAGAATTTCGGTTTTAGAACCAAAGTGTCAGTTTGTAATTCACTTGTCTGAACAGCTTTGAAATTGAGCAATTCTTGATTTTTAATTCTGGGGATTTGTGTGATATCTCTCTCATTTTGAGCACAAAATGAGACCTTGTGAATGTCTTGTATCACAATTTCAAATACACGTAATTCAAATTCACTTAAAATGTAACTGTGCTGGATTGATGAATTGTTGCTTTCGGGGTCATTTTCTTTTCAAAGAGGGTATAGTAGAAAAGATGTTGGCTTTGAAGCCACCAGACAGATCTGGGTCCAATTTAGTTTTTGTCACTTATTAGCATGTGGGACTTAGTTTCCTCATCTATAAAATTGGAATTATAAATGCCCGTCATATAGGGTGATTCTGAAGATGAAGAGTAACATTTACCATTTATTAGGGGACTTACTAGAAGCTAATCAATTTATATATATATATAATTGCATTAATCTTATGGAAATTCCACAAAGTAGAAATTATTATTCCATTGAGAAAAAAAGGCTCATGGACGTTGAGTTACATGACCAAGGCCTAATACCTGATAAGCAGTGGAAGTGGGATTCAAACTCAGGTCTGAACTGGCTTCACATCAAGAGACACTACACTTTCTTCTAGAAGTAATTGAGATAATATCTTTAAAATGAACAAGAACTGTACCTGACATAAAGTGGACAATAAATCGTAATTGCTGTTGTCATTATGATAACCTCCTCCTTCATGTCCCAAACACACACACACACGTGCACACATGTATGAAATAAAAACTGTATCCTACATTGCTTTAAGCTTCTTCTTTATTCGCTTTCCCACTCATGTATATAAATATATAATATGAAAGGAGAAATGGAACTCCTCAAGGCCTTTCCAGAGAGCTTACAGAGACAAAGAAAAATACTAATTGCTTTTCTTCCTGAAAGAGATAACTCTGGCAAAGTCATTAGTTTCTTAGGGCTGCCATAGCAAAGAGCCATGCACTGGGCGACTTTAACAACAGACGTTTCTTATTTCATAGTTCTGGAGGCCTAGAAGTCTGAGATCAAGGTGTCTGCAAGGCTTCTTCTGTGGGCTGTGAGGGATACTCTGTTCCAAGCCTCTCTCCTAGCTTCTGGTGGTTTGCCGTCAATCTTGGGCGCTCCTCGGTTTGCAGAAGCGTCACCCCGACCTCTGCCTCTCATCACATGTGTCTTCCCTCTGTGCACGTCCAGATTTCCCCTTTTTATAAGGGAACCACAAGTCATATTGGATTAGGGCCTAACCTAATGACCTCATTTTAACTTGATTTCCTCTGTTAAAGGCCCTACTTACAAATAAGCTCACATTCTGAAGCGCAGGGAGATAGGACTTCAGCGTAACTTTTGGGGGGGACACAAGCCCATAATGGTGTGTGTAGGGTATGTATGTGTGCGTAAGAGAACGTGAACATGGCTAGCACTAGACAAAAAAAAAAAAGATTTGTTGTTGATCCTATCTACCTTCTAGAATGTCTCCTGGCATTTTGGATGTATGAAGTCATGACTCTTCGAGTTGCAAGTGACATACTCAACTTGAACTGGATTAGGCAAAGAGAGAAAGTACTGGGTTATATACTGAAACTACAGAAATGACGGGGAAGGAATGGCCTTAAGGATCTAGAGATTCTAAAGCTGTCAAATCTCTCTGTCTCTGTCCTTTTCCGCCTGCTGCCTTCATGCTTCCAGCTGCTCCGTGAGGCTGCAAGCATGATGCCAGACCACCCACTCCTTCCCTTCTTACAGCCTTGTAACTAGAGAATTAAGAGCCTTCTTAACTGGTTAAGGGAAGATGCCAATAGGCTCTCCTTGGATCACATGACCTTCCCTAAACCAACCCCTGATTCTTAGGGGATAAGGAAATATACTTGGGTCTACCTGGGGCATGTGCCCATCTCTAGCCATGGGTCTGGGGCTACTAGAACTGGCAAGGTTGAAGTTGGAGGGGATTATTTCCCCAAATGAGAGGATAAAACAATCAGGGCTCATTACAGAAGGGCTTTGGACATGTTTGCAGCTTGAGGTACGGCTGAAGGTTTGTCTTGCTGGAAGCTCTCCTGGGGGCTCATGTCCCCAGCAGAGGTCTGATGGGTGCTTTGGCTCTGTGCTGGAATCTCATGTTCCTGGTTGTAGGATATGAGTTGTGTCAGGGACGGCCCAGCTCTACCAAACTCATTTTCCTTTCTTCCAGGGCACAGAGCTGTTGTATGGTTTCCAGCCTTTCCTGCAGTTTCACAGTTGCTAAGTGTTGACAAAGTACTGAATTCTAGCCGAAGGAATGTGCTTGGACGTGATACGCGCCACTTCCAAGTCTGACCCACGCGACTGCCTACCCTCCACGTTCTTTCCCTTCCTGCCAGCCTGATGCAGATGGGCACAGCAGCTTGGGTCACATACTGAAGTTGGTGGAACCACAATATGGAAAGAGCATAGGTTCCCGAATCCCTGCTTGGAGGAAAGACATCTGCTCAGACGACTTTTATGCTACTTTGGACTTTATGTGCGGAAGAAACAAACTTCTATTGTTAGAGAGATTACAAGTTTCAGAGTTTGTTATAGCAGCGAGTGTTGTCCTAACCAACAGGTAGATTTCCTTCCCTTTCTTCACCTTTGCCATCATCACCCCTGTTTTCCCAAATAGCTGCAGTGGATCCAGGACCAACAGAGCTGGGTGACCCCTGACTTTGCTACGTAGCAGCAGGGTGACTTCAAGGAGGTCATCCATCTTCTTTGAGGTGCAGTTTTCTGACCTGTAGGATAATCACGTTTATCCTACACCTTGCAGCCCTGCAAGCCTTGTAATTACCCAGCCTCAAGGCCAAAGAGCCAGAGACATCAACAGTTTATTGGATAGGGAATCTTACGTGTCCGAGGCAAAAGTCCTGGAGTGATACCCCATCGTGTATGGCAGACGGCAGGACATGGCAACAGTCTTCATTACTGGGGGAAGTGAGAGTTTACCATTTATCTGGGGGATTGACGTCAGGTTGGCTCATCAGTTACCAGGGAAACCAGCAGCTGGGGCAGGGGGCAAGCATATAGGCAGTTACTGATTCAGCCCTATGATTAAGAGGATTGGATAGTCATGTGAGTAAGGTGTGTGTGTAGGTGAAGCAGGCACTGGTCCAGCAGGGGATGTACAGACAGCAAGAGTGCAGCCATCTTGAGTCGCCTGCCCATACACTACTTCACAAGGCTGACGAAAACTTTGAACTATAGAGGGTACATGAAAATACTTAAATGCTGATTCTAGGTGTTGATAGTATTGTGTTTTATTTAAACTGCCGCAGGGTGACTTCATCCAAAATGACTTCCTGCCTAGCTCTGGCTGCACTGAAGACTATCTTGTCAGCTAGGAAATTCCTCAGCCTCAGAAGAAAGCCTTCCTGACTCAGAACACAAAGTTATGGACTTGGGCTAAAATGCAGCTGCCATTGATCCTTCTTTCTACCGGGAGGCAAACCCCAGCAGATATTAAATCCCAGGCTCTGGCTCTGCCTCTCTGGACTTCTCACATAGGAATCATTCTCAGTTACAGACTCACAGACCTCTGCTTCTCTAATTTATTTTCATTCATTCGTTTGCCCATTCATACGTGTGTCCATCGGTTTGCTTATCCATTCATCCACACAAGTATTTATTGCATGCCAACTCTGTGCTGGAGATACAGAAGTGAGAAGGAAAGGCATGGCTTTACTCTCATGAGAGAGATAAAGTGCTACAACCAGTACTGGGTGCTGCAGAGGACAGAAGGTGCTCGATCCAGGTGCTGAGGTCAGGAAGGGCGTTCCACAAGCAGTGATGCCAAGCACAAGTTCTTCCAGGCAAAGGGATGGCAAAGCTCTTTCTACCACAACTACCAGCTACCACTGAAATCAAGCTACTGGGGTCTTCCACTTGCTAGCCTCATCATTTAGATACCCTGTCACCACTACCACCACCGCCTCCCTTTCTAAGCCCTGCCCTGCCCAACTTCCAAACTCCTTAAGAATACAGTGCCCTGTGTAGCCCTATAACTATCAAAAATTCTTTCGGGCTTCTCTGGTGGCGCAGAGTCCACCTGCCGATGCAGGGGACACGGGTTCATGCCCCGGTCCGGGAAGATCCCACATGCCGTGGAGCGGCTGGGCCGTGAGCCATGGCCGCTGAGCCTGTGCATCCGGAGCCTGTGCTCCGCAACGGGAGAGGCTGCGACAGTGAGAGGCCTGTGTACCGAAAAAAAAAAAAAATTCCCAATACATGTGTATATATGCAAATGCCTTAAAATGTAATATATAGGTATACATGTTTGCATACATACACATACACAATGCATATGTGTGTATGTGGATATACAAATATATAATCCCCAAATTTCTAAGAAAACTAATTTTTCAGTTGGGGCTGCCTGTTGCTACCTCAGACACTAAACTTTATTAAATTTCACCAAAAGCGGAAATAAAAGGCAGCCTACAGCTTGTTTTGCTCTCTAGAGAAAGCCAGCAGACCCAACAAACTTCGGAAGCGCCTGGCTGGTGCAAAAGTTACTCAACCGTTTCCTTTGAGAAAAGCTTTATTATTGGAAGTGTGTTAACGATTTCTTCCCTTCCTTTGGTGTCTAGAATAATGTGTCCCGTGATACATGCCAAAGTTTGAATGACTAACAGCTGATGGTAATTGAGTATTTACTGAGGGGTGGGATGGGAGATGTATTTTTTATATATCATTATCTGCACCATACTCTCTGGTATCTCCCTGTTAATGACTCCTAAATTTTTAGAATTACTGATGGCCATGACAGTGACCCCTAGAGTTGAGAGAGAGGGTGGGAGCATTTTCTTAGATTTTATTAACAATAACAATGAGAACAACAGTGATAGCATTTACAAGAGCAATAATCAACATATAATTAACAATTATAATACTAATTTACACCTATTACTTCATTTATGTCTCAGTGTTTGAGCTACTACTTCAGTTATTTCTTGCAACTGCTCTTTGAGGTAAGTTCTAGTAATGTCATCCCGATTTTACAGATGAGGAAGATAAGGCACAGAGAGGTTTAATGATCTGCCCAAAGTCACACAGCACTGGCAGAAACAGGGTTTGAACTCGGGCTGTCTAGCTCTAGAATCCATCCTCTTTACCACTAAGGCTTTCACTACTCTTATACCATTTAATCCTGGAAGGACAAGAAGAAGAGCCATCTAGCTGAGGCCCCAAAAGCCCCAGAAGAGCCCTGGCTCTGAACTCGAGGCCCCAGATTTCTGGCTTCCCCTTTCCAGCAGGGGGCGCCCATAGTCCACATTTTCTGGGTTCCCGCTAAAAGACTGATGCCTCAGTTATTGAGAACCACGACTCAAGACACTTTATCAGTAGAAGCCCTGATTTTAAATTTTGTCTATCATCCTTAGAGCAATGATCCAATACATGGAAATAATCAAGGGAATGATCCAGTACATTTCTTGGAGGACCTGCAATGGGCATGGATAACCACAAACCCAATAAACCTGCAGAAGCCCCGAGCAGATAATCCAGAAAGACATTAGAGGCACAGATTTCTCTTATCACACTCAGAAAACTAGCCCCAGCTCTCAGAGTGGCCTGGACCACATCAGTCCTCCCCGCGGGCTGTGAGGTCAGGGGCAGTGCTGTGCTTGCTGCATTACCCCTTTGGAACTTGTGCCCAGATGTTTTTTCTCTAGTGACCTTTGTCATATCCTTTGCAGGAAATTAGCTCAGAGGAACAACCCCAGAAGGCCAAACTTCAACCTACACCGTAGACAGAAATGCCAGACCAGATTCGGCAGGACTTGTACGTTTCACAGTGCTGAGAGAGTAACTCTGCGAATAACTTTGAGGGGTATGTCCCCCACCCAGACGCTCCCTCCACCTTTGCGATAGTCTGCAATAAAGATCGGGTGAGGGGCCTCACCTTAAATGGGGGCTTCTCAGTCTAGAGGCAGCAACAGAGTTGGTTGCCCTGGGGATGCAAGTTTCTCCAACATCTTACACATTCCCCAGCTGCTCCTAGGAGCCCTAGCAGTTTTCAGGGGACTCTTTTCAGCCCCTCCAAGTCATCCTTTTTCTGCGCATACTTTGGTATTAGAAATCTGATTCAAAATTGAATGAGAGGGAAAACAGAGAGAAATACCCCCAGGCCAGCCTCCAGGGAGATTGCCTGGGTTCAGTTTCTAGATCTGCCCCATGTGGGCTGCGCAGGCCCCAGGCAGTTTATTTACCTTTTCTCTGCAACACAGTTTTCTCATTTGTGAAATGAAGATAATAAAATCCACCTCCTAGGATTGTTGAGCACCTCCAGTGAGTTCAGGCAGGTAAAGATTAAACACAGTGCTTGGTGCACAGGAAGTCCTGCATCAATCTTAGCTGTTGTAATTAAACCTAGTCATGCAGGCAACTCTTTCTTTCACGACTGCAAACCTTATTGGGACCAGGGCAGTTTTCTCTGCTCTGGTGACACTGGTAAACTTTCTGCCTTCCTCTGGGGACATGAGGCGTCCCCACCTCCTCCAAACCGCACACTCCCTCCTTCAAGGTAGTTAACTAGAGGCCACGCGGAAGTTTTCTCTCCTGGAATCGGGTTCCTCGTGACTAACTGGCTGGGAGCGGAGTTCAGTTGAAGTTCAAGAAGGCCTCGGTTCTGACTTTTACTCCTTATTGATTTGTGGCCCTTAGAAGCCAAAACACCGCAGGCACAGCAATGTGGCCTTCTCAGGTGGCCCTGTTTACCCTCCGGGAGCAGGCAGGGTGTGGCCTGAATTTCTGAGCACAGCACAGGGTGTGGTGACAACGCCGGGTGTGGCTGCCCAGAACAGGCCTTGGAGAAAGCAGCTGGGAAACAAGTCCCGGAGACCCGGGTCTGAATGCGGAGGCCTCGGTGTTCCCGCTCTGCTGTGGAGCAGCTGTGGGAACTCGGGTTCTCTGCTCCTCAGACACGACTACGGCAATAATAACAGTATCCCTTTACTGAGTACTTACAATAGCCACACGAGGCACCCCGCAGCTCTCCCTTAGTTAAGACCACGGGCTGTGTGTGAGTCCCAACGTCACCACTACTAGCTGCATGACCCTAGAGACTTATCTTTCTCTTCCTCAACATCCTCACCTGTGAGAAGTGGGGTGGTTAAAGGTACCTTCCTCGAGGGCAGAGCTGGAGGCACCCATCTGACCCCATGGCCAAGGTGCTGGAGCCTGGAGAGCCCGAGAGGGGGAAGGCAGAATTAGATCATGTGATATCGGAGGAGGGGGATTTATCTTGGTGTCTTTAGGATGCTGGTTCCATGCGGGTATGCAAGGCTAAGAATCCAGGAAAGAATTGACAGAGAAGGAATTAAAATAAGATTTGATATGAAAGTATCAACCTTGAACCTGAAATAAAATAAACCAACTGGCAACGGCAGACACTGAGCAGAGTCCTGAGCATAGAAAACCAAAACCTGACTCACCGAAATCATTGCGAACAAAGTTGAAATCAACCACATAAAATATTTTATGGACCATAGAAGTCTTTCAATCAAGGAAATAAAGTATGTGGGGGAAAAAAACACCTTCCTTTTCAGGTTGCATGAGGATGAAGTGGAAAGCCCTAGAATAGCTTCTGGCCCCAGGTAATGTTGAGCAAGCATTAGCAATCACTGATGTAGATTTCACCTGTATGATTTCATGTCCTCTCATAACAATCTCGTGAGGTAGGGCCTCTACCGAGGAGAGGCTCGGGGCATATGCTGAGAGAGGCAAGCAAAGCTGGGATTTGATCCCAGGATTCTCTCATTCTGAATCCCAAACTCTGGGTCCAATGTCACTGGGGCTTACTGCCTTTCGTTTACCATCTCCACGTGAAGAAGCACTGGTTGAGCACCTGACCATGAGGCAAGATGTTATGACCTTTTAAAATTCATTGACAGTTCCAACAACTCAATTCATAAGTGCACACAGAGCTCTTCCACCTGGGGACTGGGCTGGGTCCTGGATCCATCTCCGCGAGCAGAACGCTGGTCTTGTCCACAGGAGCTCACAGGACAAATAGTAAATGAAGAAGAGACCCTGAGTTGGCACCTTTACAGGTCTAATGACTCTGCTCGCAACTCCATTTGGACAATTTCTTGAGCTCCCTTACCTCTTCTGAGGGCCTTAACTAAACCATCAACTCCCACTTTGCTTGAAATTCCTATTTCTAGGTTGAGGTTTAAAGTGGACTGTTAAATGAAGAGAAAGAAAGAAACTGGGAGAGACATTGGTCATCTATTCCTCAGTCATCAGTGTATCCTTGAAAGACTAGAAGATTTGATAAGGGCTTGAAGAAAGGAAAGACCCCTGTAGGGTACACACCCCTCTTGACATGGGTCTTCACTAAGTAGTGGGCTTTGGGAAATGGCTTTCAGATTCTGGAAAAGTGGTCAAAAAAAAAATGTCACCCACTGAGAAATTAGGAAGAAAGTCATTGATGAGATGGGCTATCTGCAGGCGTTCCCCACCTGCGAGATGTGCTGCCCAGGAAGACTTGAAATACCAAGATCAAATCCATGCCTTTATGAAACATGGAATACTCTATAGGCACTATGAGAAACGGTGGGCATTTAAAGATGAAGCAAGCCCTGACCTCTGCCCCCCCCCCCCACCCGTGCCTCAGAACCTGGAGCTGAATGTAAACAAAGAAAGGTGTAACCTAATCAACTGAGTTAATCTGTGTTTAAAGCTTTGATGTGACAATAAAAGTATGTGGCCAGCATGGTGTCCTAGAAAGGAAGCATTCAGGCCCACTACCTTAGTGTTTATCCAGCCCCCTGGAGGGCCCAGGTTCCTATCAGGAGAGTTGTGAGATACCTGGGCTAGAGAGAGCTTTTTAGGACTTTCCATACCTGGGTAAATTTGCTGCATTAATACTTACAGAGGCTTCCTCTGTGCCCAGAGCTGTTCTAAGCACTTGACGTCTGACGGTCCACTTAATCCTCACAATAAACCTATGGAGTAGATGTACTGTCCCCCCAACAACTCCAAAATTTGATACCTTGAGAGGTTAAGTAACTGATTGAAGGTGACTATCTCATACAGCTTGTTAGGTGGCAGAGAAGGGCCTTCTAGCACTGGGCCCCCTGCTCTTACCCACAGCACTAGCAGTTCTTCTGTAGGCACCAAAATAGCCTTCTCATGAGTGGTTTGGGTTCCCTGGTCACTTGATCCTGTGTGGGTAGCACACAAAACACGAAGGCCTCTCATTGTGATTTAATTATGTGGCATCGGATTTATACCCTAGTCTCACGTAAATATGGGCCCCATGCATTGGTTTCCCTGAGCGTGACAGCCTCAAGGTGCTCAAAGTAAATAAAATTCCTTACCAAGGACCAAACCCAAAAGCAAATGGGTCAGTGTCCCATCAGAAAACAGATGATACAAGGACACACAGCAGCAGAACCAGGGGTAGAACCCAGTTGCCTTGGCTTCAGTCATGGTTCTTTATCCTTGGAAAGGAAAAGAAAGGACTTAAAATGCACAGGAATCAAGTTCTGAGAATGTCTAAGCCAACTTAGAAATATCCTTTTAATGTGTCCCACGATTGAGGACTTAAACAGGTACAATGGAGTTTTTTTCCTATCAACATCCTCACTCATGGGGCATGGGTTCCCTCAGGGTTGGGACTTTGAGGCCCCCATAGAGGGGATGGAAGCCCAGGTCCCAGTGAGAATGGGGTAGGTAGGGGGAGAAGGGGACCAAAGGAGGACAAGCCTTGTTTAGAATCTCCAGGTAAGTGTTGAGCAGGGAAGGTGGACTTGAGGAACCTACAGCACTTTGGAGAGATATTGAAATGGGTTGAGTTAAACAGAAAATGCCTGACAGGCCCCCAGAGAAGTTCTTTTTTTTAAAATAAATTTATTTATTTATTTTTTGCTACGTTGGGTCTTCATTGCTGCGTGCGGGCTTTCTCTAGTTGTGGCCATTGGGGGCTACTCTTCATTGTGGTGCGCGGGCTTCTCATTGCAGTGGCTTCTTTTGTTGTGGAGCACGGGCTCTAGGCGTGCGGGCTTCAGTAGTTGTGGCACACAGGCTCAGCAGTTGTGGCTTGCGGGCTCTAGAGTGCAAGCTCAGTAGTTGTGGCGCACAGGCTTAGTTGCTCCACGGCATGTGGGATCTTCCTGGACCAGGGCTTTGAACCCGTTTCCCCTGCATTGGCAGGTGGAACCTTTACCACTGCACCACCAGGGAAGCTCCCCAGAGAAGTTCTTAAACTTTTCCTGTTAGAGCCTTAGGACTGTGTGTGGTTAGGGAGACAAGGGCCTAGGGCCCTAGAGGTGTTGGTGTGGAAGTGGCCTGGGATTTTAGAAGGCTGCTGGCAAGGCTCCCAACCCCTCCCATTTCCAAGCCCTCGAGGTATTAGAGCAAGAGCCAGAGGTTGCAGTTCTAGTTAGAAAGTAGCTTGGATTTGACCCTATTGACGAAGTCTTGTTAAGAATAGGGCCTCCAGGTTTTGGGAAAAGGTGCCTGTGGAATCCAGGAAATCTGAAAGAGCCAGAAAACATTCATTGCTTTAATCCAATTCAATTCAACTCGGCTCAACTCAACTGAATTCAACATATTCAACTAAACATTTACTGTGTACCAGGCGCTGTGCTGGGAGCTAGGAATACAGCAGTGAACAAGATAGGCAAAACTTTCTCCTGCCTGTAAGAAGTTCATAGTCTAAAGGTAGAGACAGATACAAATACAATTAAATCCACATTTAATTACAAATTGTAGCGCACGCCACGAGACCCCTGTGACAAAGAATAAAGGTGGAGAGCTGCTTTAAGACAGGGTCCTCCTCCTCTGAGCAGCTGACTCTTCCTCTGCAGCTTGTGGGATGAGGGGGCCCCCAGGGAAAGTGGCTGCCGATTAGCAGCTCATCCCCCTGCAGTTCTCCATCTCCAGAATCAGCCCTGCCGAAGACTTATTGCTTCATCCAGCCCTCTGATGCTGTCGAAGGTTGTTTTTTTTTTTTTAATTGTATCTAGATTTTCCAGTTTTTCCTGGCAGAGGCTTTGGTCTGCTGTACACTACTCTATCCTAAATGGAAGTGGAAATCACATGACTTTTACGTTCATGTCCTTTTTAACTATGCAAGTTGTACACAAATACATCTCTTTATAAAAAAAATTAATTTAAAACAATGGGAGTAGATGGAGTAACTGTGATGGTTCTCTTGGCCCCTTTTCGTGACTTTCTGCGTGCCAATAGGTGACTGTTATGGGTGAATCTTTCTTACCCTCCCTGATGTCTCTCCTCCATGTGACCTTGTGACACTCCTGCCCTCTCTCTTCCTCTCATTTTCTGCCGTGGCTAGAAGAGGGAGGTGGCTTAGCCTAGTTGGTGGATTTGGGACCACTACTGAGCGTGCTCACCTCAGGTTTTCCCCTCTCTTCCTCCTGAGAGTGAGCTGTCTGCAAGAGAATTCTCCTCTGCCCTACGTATTGCCAGGTCATCCCCACCTCCCCCCCTCCCCCAGTGTGGGAAGGCCATTCCAGTCCTCTGTTACCCTGATGGCGCAGGTAAGTTAGCCCAGTCCTGGGCTTAGCTCATCTGGACCGCACACCAAGCATGCTCTCGGCTTAACCTTTATCAGTAAGAAACGGAATATTTTGAACCACATCTGACATGCCTTTGGTGAGACGTGATTCTCATCCCAAATCTCAGCTGCAAGAGAGCGCAGGAAATGTAATTTTTAGTTTTCCAGGCTCTGTAGTACAGAAAGGTGTGTTAGAAAAATGTGGCATGGAATGCAGAGGGCCAGTTCCCCGTGTCCACCTTGAGTGTTGGTAGTTTGTGTGATAGCTTATCTCCCGTCTACACCCCAGGGCAGTTAGTATCTGAAGTCTTCTAATCAGAAACCCACGGTCGAGGTATGTGGCTCAGTATTAAAGATGTATCATCTACCTCTACGCACTGGTGTGAAATGAATTTTAGCAACAGAACCTGACAGTTGTCGCCTAGTCAAATTAGTTCAGATCAGTTTGCAACAGGTTCCTAGAAATTAGATATGTACATATTAAATTTTGATAAATACTCTCAGGTTACTTTCTAAAGGATCATTATCCATTCTCCTATTAACAGTGGTGGAGAAGGTCCTTTTCCCATAACCTCAGCAATTCCGAGGTCTCTTTCTTCATTTCATTTGCATGTCCTCCTTATTTATTCTGAAAGCGCAAATAGTAAACTATAATAATTATGAGCTATTTAGCGAAGTACTACGTTGCACTAGACACTTTGCAAACATGACGTCATTTAATTCTGAAACACTATCAGATAGATATGAGCTGCCTCTGTTTTACAGACCAGGCAACAGAAGCTGAGAGGTTTAAATGCTTTCCAGTTGTTCAGAATGGTAAGGAACAAAGCAGGAATGTGAACAAAGGTGACCTGTGCCAAAACCTGTGCATTTAGGAGCAGCAGACATGTCAAAACAAGAGCCAGATTTAATGACAAGGGTTACTATTGTTTTAAAAATAGTATTTAGTTGGTTTTTGATGATTCAAATGGTAGTTCAAGGTCATGGTTATAAACATCAAGTCTCTTACCCTCCAGTAGTACGGAAATAAGGGCTTCTTTTTTTTAGAAGGAAAATCATCCTTAGGGTTTAAGGAACTTTCTTCCTATGCACCCTAGGTGGCTTCCATTGATGTGATTACTCACCTCAACTCTCTGTATGGGAGCTGAGTGGAGATTTTATAACAGGGAGGAGACCAGAGATTTCTAGTTTTGAAGTGGCCAGTCCCAAATTCCAATCAATAGATTCAGCTCCTTAGTGTTTGCCCTGGTGGCAGGAACTTAGAAGCAGATGCAAGGGCTGTGTGTGTGTGTGTGTGTGTGTGTGTGTGTGTGTGTGTGTGTGTGTTGTGCCTTATAAAAGTATCTAAATGTATAGAAAACAGACTTGTGGTTGTCAAGGTGGAGGGAGGGTGGGAGAGGGATGGATTGGGAGTTTGGGATTAACAGATGCCAACTATTATATAGAGACTGGATAAACAACAAGGTTCTACTCTATAGCACAGGGAACTATATGCAACATTGTGTAATGAACCATAATGAAAAAGAATATGAAAAAGTGTATATATGTATAACTGAGTCACTTTACTGTACAGAAGAAACTAACACAACATTGTAAATCAACTATACTTCAATAAATAAATTTTTAAAAATGAATAAATAAAAAGGGTCTAAATGGGGGAGTAAAAGGAGAAGTAGGGTATGTGCATTTGTGGCAGAAGGTCAGTGACAGCAATTTGGAGAAGCTGACCCTGGTCCCCATTTCTTGGAAAACCAGGAGACTTTAAAAGATGAAGAGCAGTTTACAGGTTGCTGGGACCAGTCCCGGAGTGATTTTTTTTTAAGTTAATTTATTTATTTTGGCTGCATTGGGTCTTCGTTGCTGCACGCGGGCTTTCTCTAGTTGCGGCGAGCGGTGGCTTCTCTTGTTGCGGAGCACGGGCTCTAGGCGCGCAGGCTTCAGTAGTTGTGGCTCACGGGCTTAGTTGCTCCACGGCATGCGGGATCTTCCCGGACCAGGGCGGATTCTTAACCACTGCGCCACCAGGGAAGTCCCCCGGAGGGATTTTTTCATTTATTTAAGATAAGATAATGAGGGCTCAGTGGGTACTCTCTGTCCTCTCCCTCCTCCCATCTCCACGCCCACTTCAACCCACCCCACTTAGCTTCTAAAGACACCACTTCCCTTTCCACTCTCGGGTCAGAATCTACAGAGGTGAGGCCTTAGAGTCTGTATTCTCTAACCAGGTCTGCAGATGAGCTGGCTTGTCAACCAGGCTTGAAGCCCAGGAGGGTCCCAGTTGGATTTGCTGTGAAGCTGATGAAGCTTCCGGGGCCTCACTTGCATGGGCCCTTCCAAGTCCTGGGAGGGAGCCGGTGTCCTGCTCCCTGGCCATTTGTTTTTTTGATATTTGCAGAAGTATGATGTTTTGACTGCAATTGGTCAAGACTCTTGTCTGCTTCCTTTGTGACTTCTGCTAAGGTTAGTGGGACTGGAGCAGCTTTGCACACTTTGTGGACCCTCTTAAAGGACTACTAACTGGGGAATGTCATTTTGTTTGGGCTTAGTAGGATGTATTCAAGTTTCATGTTACTTCTGTGCTGCGTTATTGTCAGTGTGGGAATAACATCCAGGAATATTTTTATCACCCACTGGACTGGCTCAACCTGGTGGCAATGTGAAGCTGCAGGGCCAGAGGCTGTATAGCAATAAGAGAAGATCCTGTGCCATCTGGCCCAGATGTGCCAGTGGAAGAGAAGCAAGTTTTGAAATGTACAGGTCAGAAGCTAATCCAGGGGAAACGCTCCCAGACATCAGGCATGTAAAATCATAAGCATGGGACTCAGTTCTCCTCCTCAACCCCTGGTCCAAACAAAAGTTCCTTCCTGTCAAGAATCTACTCAATAGTGCAATGAGTATCATTCAAAATGAAGCATATCGTGTCTTTTCTTTTTGATGGAATCACATGAAATAGACTTTTTCAGAATTTCTGTATTTATAAGGCACAAACCTGTAGCATTCCTACAAAAGTGAGTACATCTGTGTGTGAAGCTGCATGTTTTATACATCCAATGATTAATAATAATAAAACAAATTTTAATCAGCCATACCAGGGGAAAGACTGATTTGTCTTTCTATTCTCGCTCTATAGAAAAATTATGAAATTGTTGTCATAGAAAGAGGCTATGCAGCCAAAAAATGTAGAAAACAAGTGTTGTTGTAATGGTCAAGGGGGTTTGTGAAGAGGCAGTATGATATTGTTAGAGATTCTGTACTGTTTAACATATCTATCAGCTTTTAAAATTTACAGTTTATTGGGATTTCTTTTCTCATTTGAAATAAACGTTCACAGTCATAACTGATTTCATATTTTGTATTTGTGTTCATAGTTTTGTATTCTTTTCTTAAAAGCCTCTCCCCTCTCAAATGGAGAAGCTTCAGATCCCACAAAACTATACCTACTCTTGAGTAAATTATACTGCATCTCTGAGACTCATTTCCCATATGGCTGCCAGCCCCTCCCTCTCTTCCTCCCACCCCTTCCAATAAGGCTGTATTTCTCCCTGACTTTTTTGTCATTCTCACTTGCCGAGACAATCTCTTAAAACAAACCATTTACAATTCTAGTATTTATTATCTATTTAGTTGCCAATGTAAAAATTCAATATCATGTTTCATCCATGTTATATCTAACTCTGAGATTTTTTGTTTTATTTTTTCGGGTTTTTTTCTGTCTTTCATTTCAGCAGTTTGATTATGAAGGGTCTGGGTGGGGATTTCTTTGGGTTTATTGTTTGGGGGATTTAATCAGCTACTTGAATCTGGAGGGATTTTTTGTTGTTGTTGTCTTTTTGTCTTTCAACAAATTGGGGGAGTTTTTACATTATTTCGTCAAATATTTCTTCAGCCCTATACTTTCTTCTCTTTTGGAACTCCAATGACATGAATGTTAGATCTTTTGTTATTCTCCCACAGGTCCCCAAGGCAGTGTTCATTTCTTTCAATTGATTTTCTCTATATTGTTCAGACTGGATAATTTGTATTGATCTATCTTGAAGTTTACTGACTCTTTCCTCTGTGGTCTCTGTTATTGAGCTCACCCAGTGAGTGTTTTTATTTTGGGTGTTTTATTTTTCAGTTCTAAACTTCCACTCAATTCTTTTTTTATATCTTCTATTTCTTTGCTGAAATTTTCAGTTTTCTGTTTGTTTCCAGAATGCCCATAATTGCTTTTCAGAGAATTTTTATGAAACTTCCTTTAAAATCTTTGTGAGACAATTCAACACTTCTGTCTGTTAGTATCTGTTGATTTCTTTCTTCTTTTTCTTTTTTTTTTTTGTGGTACACGGGCCTCTCACTGCTGTGGACTCTCCCGCTGTGGAGCACAGGCTCCGGACGCGTAGGCTCAGCGGCCATGGCTCACGGGCCCAGCCGCTCCGCGGCATGTGGGATCTTCCTGGACCGGGGCACGAACCCGTGTGTCCTGCATCGGCAGGCGGACTCTCAACCACTGCACCACCAGGGAAGCCCGAAAAGGTTACTTTTGAGACGGGTTTTGAAAGATGAGTAGGAGTTTGTTGAGTATCTCCCTGAATATCTTGTGCAACTATCAAAGTCATAGAGTCTGGAAAGTGTTTGAAGGTTCTTAGGGAAAAAGAAAAAAAAAATTTATGGTAATAGATGAGGCTTTAAAGGGAATAGGGCTGAATTTAGAAGAACAAATTCAGGTGCAATGAGGGCCATGGAAGGATTTTAAACAGCTGGACAATAACATGATCAGATCTTTGTTTTGGAAGGATGGTCTTGGTAGCTGGTGTGGAGGAGGATGATTGAAGTGAGTGAGGGGACTTCTGTGATAGTCCCAGAGGCCTGAGCTGGGGCAGCAGATGGCAATGGACATGAGAGGACAAATTCAGGAGAAGTTTCAGAGGTGGTCCCTTTGTTATGAAAGGGTCAGAAAGGTCTTAGTGCCCAAGTTAAGACTAGAACTCAGATTCACCTATTCTTTCAACCACTATCTAATGATGTATTCACTGTGTGTGTGGTGCTGAGGACACAGATGGGAAGAAGTCCCATCCCAGACCGTGGGGTTTCTCATTCTGGTGGGGAAGAGATTCTTGGACAAATAATTAGAGTGTAATGAGTGATCTCAAGGAGGCAGGGTCAAGTGTGTAGAGCAAAAATTAGGGGCTGAGGATGCTGGTTTGAATGTGTGGTGGGATTTTAGTTTCGTTGGGGGATTGCATGAGTGTAGCTGTGAAGTTGTGCAACTTACAGGGAAGCAGCTGGCCTTTGTAGCAGGAGATGAAATCTAGAGCAGATCGGTAAGCCTTGAAGGTCCTCAAAACCCTCCTCTGCCACACAGAATTCTTTAGAAGCCAATTCCTTGGGCTGTTGGAATTCCTGAGTGTGATGGTTAATTTAATGTCAACTTCACTGGGCTGTAGAGTGCCTAGATTAAACAGTACTTTGGCGTGTGTCTGTGAGGGTGTTTCTGGATGAGATTAGCATTTGAATCTGTGCACTCAGTAGGCTGTCTCCCCAAGTGTGGGTGGGTATCATTCAATTCACTGAGGGCCTGCATCAAACAAAGAGGTGTAGGAAGGAGGAATTTGCCTCTTCTGCTTCATGTCTTCATGAGCTGGAACGCTGGTCTTCTCCTGCCCTTGGACTGGGCTTTATACCATTGGCTCCCCTGGTTAGGCTTTTGGACTAGAATTACATCATTGGTTTTCCTGGGTCTCCTAGCTTGTAAATAGCAGATCATGGGACTTCTCAGCCTCCCTAATAATGTGAGCTGATTCCACATTAAAAATCTCCTTAGGGCTTCCCTGGTGGCGCAGTGGTTGAGAGTCTGCCTGCCGATGCAGGGGACACGGGTTCGTGCCCCAGTCCGGGAAGATCCCACATGCTGCAGAGCGGCTGGGCCCGTGAGTCATGGCCGCTGAGCCAGTGCATCCGGAGCCTGTGCTCGGCAACAGGAGAGGCCACAGCAGTGAAAGGCCCGCGTACAGCAAAAAAAAAGAAAAAAAATCTCTTTATATCTATATATCCTAATCTATATCTATATATCCTATTCGTTCTGTTTCTCTGGAGAACCCTAATACACTGAGTCTTGAGAAGGAAGAAACACTGAATGTATTCAGTGTAAAAGAGAGATACAGTCTAGGAACGTGCAGATCCAGTTGCCGTCTTCTATCCTTAACCCAGACCACTCAGGACACCCACGGGGAATGCAAACCCAGGAACAGAACAAACAAGCAATAAATATGTCTAAAGTTGGTGAGAACCGCCCCCTCACCAAAGTAGTAAGTTTAAAGAGAATTCTAATTACGGCACGTCAGTTTTACTTGGGGGTCACTCTCTACATATACAGTCTCATTCCAGCCACCATGACTGTGATCAGCTCAGATAATAGGAAATGGTAACAGGATCGGTTTACACATCTTAAAATAAATGTACGCTTGAAAGGCAATTCATTGTTGTCTGGTACATACACACAGGTCACTCTGGTCTGTAATAGTTCAACTTAGACACCTATAGATATGTGTTTTCACTACCATCTCAACCCATCCCTGAAAGCCACTTCTTTCCTTGAAGGCATACTAGACTTGGTAACTTGCCCCCAGCAAGGCTCCTAATTCCTTCTTTGACCTGACAGCATTTAAAATATTGGGCAATGGGGCTTCCCTGGTGGTGCAGTGGTTGAGAGTCCGCCTGCCGATGCAAGGGACACGGGTTCGTGCCGTGGTCTGGGAGGATCCCACATGCCGCGGAGTGGCTGGGCCCATGAGCCATGGCCACTGGGCCTGCGTGTCCGGAGCCTGTGCTCCGCAACGGGAGAGGCCACAGCAGTGAGAGGCCCGCGTACAGTAAAAGACAAAAAAAAATATTGGCCAATGATTATATATTTTGTGTGTGTGTGCTGAACATCTTGATTTGTTCAACCATTCCTCAAAGAATTTAGTTTCTCATAAAATCTACATTTGTCACCATTCTGATCACACACTCAGGCAGAATCCAGCTGTAAGAAAGTATTTCCTTAGAAGGCTGGGTCTCATTTTGAAATAAGCAAGTATCATCCCACCCATATATGAAATATAGGGAGAATTACAGCCAATTATTTGGACTAATCCAAGGTGATATTCCATTAGGATGTCATAGTCACACATAATAAATACCTTTTGAGCTTGCAGTCAACTATCACAGTATAAAAGCAGAGAAGTTCCCTGGAGAAGGCTGATGGAGAGCACGCAGAAGGCTGAAAGCCTCCACCCCGTCCTCCTTCCCCTCTCCAACCTGCGAAGTTGAGTCACGTGACAAGCGCCAGTCAGACATTATTTCATGTTATGCTAAGATGTAGTCTGGCTGGAGGAAGCTGCTGAGAGACCTAAAAAGCCAGTATCTTAGCTTCAATTACATTTAGGTGGAGCAAGAGAGTAGACATTTTGTCTTAAACAAGAACTCTAAATGCCCACCAGAAACTACTTGTTCCTGTGATGCTAAGGACACAGCAGTGTCCACGGACATGGCTTCCTGAAGGCTTGAAAAATCATGTTTTTATTTACCAGAATTATTTACCTTAATTCCTGATTCCCCACTGCCCAAGCTACGAATCCTGATCTTTATTTAAAAACTTAAAGTACTAAAAAAAAAAAAAAAAAAAAAACTTAAAGTACTACACATAAGAAACTGAAAATTGTTTTTGGAAGCAGATAGGGTCATAAACAATAAAATATTCCAAGAATCCACTAGGTGAATTTGTAGGTTTATGCTGGGTTGTCTACAAGTTTATGGTTTGTACTTAGAAAACTTCTTATCAGAAAACCAGGGACATAGCTTTAGGGCTGAGTTAACTCATATAGTGCATTTTCCAGTTAGATCTGTTTTTCTTTCCTTCCATTAATGATTGCCTATCAAAGGGTGATTTACTTTGCAATTTCTAAGTAAGGGCCTCTTACATGTTACTTTGCTAAGGTTTGTTCCTAGTGATCACTGCATACATAGTAATCACATGAGCACATGTAATATTCGGATGGTTTTATTAACAAGTATATAATACATATATTGCATACTGTATATAGTATATGAGGACTGTACAGTACAAATTTATGTTCACAGTTTGACATGACAAAATGTCATTACTGAATTCCCATTGGACTACTGAGTAGAAACAGAGAAAGAACATTAAACATTCACATCTTTAGTAAGAAAGATTACCAAAATGTTTCAGTATTTGCAAGTATACTAATGCATGCTAAAAACCTTTACCCATTCAGTCTTATTAGCTTATAAAATATATTACACTTTATTAAAAATTTCTGCATAGTTTATACAAGTATTAAAGTACTGTAAATGTAATAATCCTGCTATACTTGCAGGTATGGTTTAAGAGATGCTAAGCAGAAAGATTATTTTGACCCTCTAACACTAAGTACATAACAGCAAAAAAAAAAAAAAAAAAAGTGCTAGTATTTGTAAAACATAATATTGTTGTAGCCCTCGTTTAATTCACGTAAAATGGCTTCGTAAATGTATTATTTAAGTGAATTTGCAATCATTTAGAACTTGTTAACCTAGACCAACAAGAGAATAAAGGCCACTCTGAGCAACTTCATGTATGACAGCAATTCCTTCAAGATGACTGTATATTTCCAAACCAATCAAATTATTTTAAAACCTTAGACCTTTGAGATTGTCTTTAAAACAATCTAATCAGGAATGATGTGTAGATATACAGTATCAGCAATATAGTTTTTCAAATTCCACATTAGTGCAACACTGATAGTGCAGATGGGTGTTTAATAAAATATACACATTCATATATAGTTCCCCTGTAAATCTGTTCTAAGGCTCTTGAAACTTCTGATATTTAGCATTTCCTTAGTTGAACATAGCTATGCTGCTAACACATTCTCAAAACCAGGCGATTCAGAATGTTAATGCCCATTTGCGATGTAGATTCACACTTTTAGAACTCTTAAAATATGATGGTTACAGATTTAATTTTTCTGACTTCTCCCCCAAGATGACACTTGGATAATAATCAAAGAAATTCTATAATAAACAGAATTTACACAACACTAACTTCATGTTTACAAATCATTCTCATCAATTTAAAATATTGCAATTAAAATCACCGTTGATAGTAACATGGCATATCATTAAAACCACACGTTCAAGGGTACCTTATCTTGTATTGGAGGTCTTCCACAATAACAGCTAAAAATTACTAAGAGACTAAATTTCTCAACTATCATAGTAAAATACAAATATATATATAAAAAAGGAAAATTTGGTTAAGAGCCAATTGGTAACTAAAGTATATAGACCAGCATGGGAACAGAGACTAGGTTCCTGGGTTGCTTTTCTTTGAGTTGAAATGTATCTTTGTTAGTGAACTGTTAGTATAATCTAAGCAAGCTGAAGAGTAATGTAAGTCTTCGCAGGGTATTGCTTGCTTTTCTGAAAAAAAAAAAATGTCAATATGCCATAGCACACACATCAAATTTCATGAGAACCCACGAAGCTTTCTATCAGCTGGACTTAGACTCACAGCTAATTATTCAAAGATCAATTCTATCCTTTCCTGCCCCTTTTCCCACCTTCAAGATGGGTTAGAACACACACAAACTGGTTATCTCCATTAAAACAAAAATGTTCTTTACACTCCAACTTAACTCTTCGGTGTGTTGTGGAAGAACCATTTCAAGCAATAAACATTTTGGCATGAATGGGACTAAGCATCTACAATACAGACAATACCTACTTTTCCAAGAGCCATTCTTTTTTTATCCCTCAATTCATGTTATAGTTGCAAAAAAAAAAAAGCCTCATAAGGATGTTTTAATAGTCTAAACAAATTTTGCAGTGCTTAAAAAAAAAAAAAGAAAAACCAAGTGCCACAATAACAAATTACTTTGCATTTCTCAACTACATCTCCTTTCAGTTGGATCCGAGGGCTTACGAGCGGGTTCTCTTAGGTGTGCAGTCCCTACAACTAACTTTTATTAACACGGCGCCATCAAAGTAAGCTCCCCACACGATTCGCAGGCCTCCAGAACCACTCATGCACTGTCTTAAAAAAACAATTGAACAGTGTATTCCTCCCAGTTAAGGTTGTGTTGGATCCTGAGTTGTGGCTGGGATGAATCTTCAGGATTCCATTCTTCTCTCTGCTCCTCCATCCTTTATCGAGGGATGAAGGTGCATTTGCTTAAATGCACCCACACTACACCACCGTCGCCCACTTTCTTCAAATTTAGGACCAATGGCATTTCCACGCATAAATTATTTTTACTGGCATTTACACTATGATGCTCAAAAGCCTGCTTTTGAAAAACTTCCCCTAAATAATGGTGCTATTAATCTTCAACATAAACACGAGTCATTTTCAGTTTGTTCTTCTGACAGGATACTTGATAGTGGTAGGAGATTGCCGGCTCCAACAGTAAACATCTGGGAATTTGAGCTACATTTATGAATCCCTGAACTGTGGTTTTCTAGATTTTTCAGAAATCTGTCCCCCAAGAAAGGTATGTGTGCTTCACAACTATTTATATTTACAAATAGTGTCTCTCAGGTCTTAAACTGAAGGAATCTACTAAAGCGTTAGCAGATGCTTATTTATGATATGTGTCATGTACACAGATGACAGCCAATTTGGCACCTTACAGCTCACACAGAAAAGTCTCCATATGAAGCCTCCATGATTAATTTGATAGGGGAATACAATTACCACTCAACGTTTCCCTGTTTGCAAAAAAAGCTGTTAAGTAGGTAGGGTAAAAGAAGGCCATTAGAGAAAACCATTCATACCCTTATCCAAAAGATTTTTTCCCATTACTGAGCAAATAGTTTTGTGGCATCCCTATCAATGCTTGGTAATCGACATTAAGGACATTGTAGAAACAGAGACAGGTGCATGGAGAACCCCATCAGTATCTGGGTTTGCAGTAGGGTTCCGCACAGCTGAACGTGCATAGAGACTGAAGCTCTGGGAATGTACTGCCCAGCGAACCAAATGATGAATTGTCTCCAAAAAGCCCTAGGCGAGCAGGAATGGCTGGCTTCCTCCTTTGCCCGCCTTGCTCTGCCCCTGCTGCATGCCCCTTTGCTCCGACTCCACGCTAGCAAGTACAGTATCCACCCCCTCAACGGACAGACATCATCCACCTAAATCAGCAGCTCTGGCTCACCTCCCTGGTGACAAAGACCTCCTTAGTAGCTGCAGACACAAAGGAGGGTAACGGATGTACATTTAGATGAAGTGTTAAATCCAAATTGACCAGCCAGATCTGTGAAGGACAATGGAAGAGTTGACTGTACTAGTCTGAAAGCCTGTTGCACGTCTAGCTAATCTGTGACAGGTTCCACCCTTCTTTTTGCTGTGGAGCACCAAACTCGATCACAGAGCACAGAGGTCTGGATGCCTCTGGCAAGGACTAGCAGGCTGGATACTGTATTTCTAATACATTTACTTTGACATTCTTTTGAGGATTACATGGAGAAACAATTGGTTATGTTAGTTTATATGTTCCCTTGCTTTCATTACATTAAACGTATCTCTAAGAAGGGTTTGCTTAGCATCCCCAGAAAAAAAAAAAAGAAAAAAAAATTGTTCACATTCTTTAGGTCTGACCCGTGGCAAGGAGAGGGAAGATTAGAGAATATTTACTACTGACCATATGGAAGTTTGAATGATATAAATTCAGAGATTCAGACCAGCTGAATCAAAATTAAAATGTACATGTAAAAAGATGAGTTAGATAATGGGAGGGAGGACAGAGAGAGAGCTGGGAGAGTGGGAGCCACGCTGAGGCAGGAGATAGAGGCATTCAAACGAGCATATGGCGTTTCCTATGGAGGGCAAGGTGGTCGGAGCGGGAGAAGCTGCGGTCACAGTCTGGACACTGGAAGGGTTTGATTCCAGTGTGTTTTCGGAAATGTCTCGTGAGTTCATCAGACCGAGCGAATTTCCATGTGCATCCTTCCCATGTACATTTGTAGGGTTTTTCTCCTGCAGAAAGGTGGGGGAAAAAGGAGCTGATTTTTTCTAAGAGCAAAATGATATTAATAATTAAAGACAGTAAATATTTCTGAGCTAAAGCTCTTGACAAACATTATTTCCAAGACAGGATCATACATTTGTCCCCTGAACCACTAGGTGACAAATGAGAGACACAGATTAATTGTCTTAATATGAAACTGGCTTTCTGCCCCAAAAAAGGGGGGGGAGGGAGATTTTAAGAGTTCCTAAAGCATATTTATGGCACT
This sequence comes from Phocoena phocoena, assembly GCF_963924675.1. Taxonomy (NCBI): domain Eukaryota; kingdom Metazoa; phylum Chordata; class Mammalia; order Artiodactyla; family Phocoenidae; genus Phocoena; species Phocoena phocoena. Next base: position 75,817,206 of record NC_089223.1, read on the forward strand.
GAAATCCACTCTGAGGGGCTATCAAAGAATTTTGGTTTTGCCCTCAAAGGAGGCAATGAACAAGTTTTTAATACCCGGTGATCCGTATTTGTTGACCTCCAAGTCGTAAACTTACTTAGGAGCTTAGCTACATGCAGCGCTATCCATTCAAAGAGAAGTCCAAACTGAAAGTTATGGGATTTGCTTATTCTTTTCAATAGTTTTCTAAAAATGTGAAGTCCCTGAGTCCCTAGCAACAAATATTCATCAGGGATTTCAACATTTTATTTTTTGTTTAGTCAAGAACAACAACGTCTGAGTATAATGCTTTAATTCAGACGTACGGAAAATATAGTAAACTCCTCCCCACGCTGTCAGAAGTCAGGTCTCTACAACCCTCTCCTGTGAGACGATAACTTACAGGTGAGAAAAAGACGACCTTTGTGGGAAAGTCACGAGGACAGCAGTATGAAGGCCTTTACAAATAAAAAGGCAGTTAACGGTAATTTTACATGTTTAAATCAGTAATATTGGGTAATGGGCATGACAGATTCATTCCCATTTACTATCCCTTGTTTTCTAGAAACCTTAAAGGATTGTAATTCCTTGGCATTTCAATGACATATTCAGAATTTATACTCTCTGCTTTGTTGCACAGAATATATATGCTATGAGTTCTTTTTCTTACATCTGAATCGTTACCCAAATATCCAATGTCTTTTTACTCTTAGGCTGGCCTTTGGTAACAACCACCTCTCAGGTCCCGTTCGTGCCCTGAGGAGGCTTTCATGAGTCTATCTGGCACTGCCCATTGGGTGGTCCTCTAACTGCAAGGCTGTCACCCTCAGCTCTCTCCGTGGCAACACTGTGAGGAGGCCAAGGAACACTGTACGAGGCTGGATCCCCTCGGCTTCCTTTGCCTCCTTCCCAGGATGCACGGCAAACCTTCACTTCCACTCTGCCAGATACTTTACTGCCTCTCCTCTTCCAAACCCCGGATTCTTCTCTTTGTAAATGTTCCTAACAAGAATGACTCACAAACCTCCAAATATTCTACATTCTGAGGTTAAGGAAATGTACAGAGAGGGAAATTGTTGTTACACTAGAATTTCACATCCAAGAGTATGAGGTCAGCTCAGATGAGGCTTTCCATAAACATTCATCACCAATACCAACTGCAATTAATCAGGTTTGTACGAATTCGTACGAATCATTTTTGTACGAATTCCTTAAGATGTGTTGCTACAAAATGTTCATGAGCACAGGGGACAATTTTATGTTTTCCTCACCTATTTAACAATTTTTATAAGACCTGTCTGTACGCTCTATATGCAACACCTGGCAAACTGGAAATATCCTACAACAAATATGGCAGGCAATCGCCTACAAGTTCCCTCAGTTTTAGAAGACGATAATTACCCAAATATCTTCACTTTTCTTTCCTTCGATGACTGTCTTCCATTTGAATTCCATTTCTATAAACTGCTGCATTGACTTGTTCTGTATAAAGAACTTTTTTCTTCTTTTTTTGCCATCGTGAATTTGATAACGTACATTTACTAAGTGACAGCCCATATGGAGGCCACATCTTTGATGCAACAGGCCCATGGTTAAGGGCAATTTCCCCCTCTGTTCTCAGTGGAGGTTTCATGCCCTTCTCTCTCTCTCTTACTACAGAGACCACAGAACTGGAAGTGGTGGCAAGGGGCCTTGAACAGATAACCCTGAATCTATTCTATTATAAAAACAAATCGTTATCGAAAACTTCATTTTTCACGACTGACAAGCGACATCTGTAGCTATGGTAACTTTCAAGATGCCTGAAAAAATTTCATTACAATAATCTCTGAAAGCTAGAACATTTGTCTTAACATTCCATGCTAGTACTTCTTAAGAAGAAAGATGAAGCGAGTCTTGTATTTCTAATACCTGTATGTGTTCTTCTGTGTGCTTTCAAGTGAGAGCTTTTAGTGTATACTTTGTTGCATCCATCATAATCACATCTGTGTATCCGCCGCTTCCTCTGGGTGTCTGGAGATTCCACAGGTAAAGGTCTCTTCCCAGGCTGCACGATGACTGAAGGGTGATTCCTAGGAAAGCCGATGCCAAATGCAAAATGGTGAGTGAAAGGCTCTTCCTTTCCTTCAGGGTACCAAAAGCATTAACAACACTGGGCAAAAACAAACAAACAAAAAACCCAACAAAATAAACAAAAAGAAATTAGCGGATCAACCCAAGAAGCACTGCTATATTCATTCAACAAACATGGAGTGAGCACCTACCATGAGCCAGGCACTGTGCTTGGCACCGGGACACAAAGATGAATAAAAACAGGGTTCCTGCCCTGGAGGAGCTCACACTCTAGGGGGAGACAGACATGTAGATAAGTAATGACAGTAAGAAGGGTTAGGGGCTACACTAGAGGGAGGTGCAAAGTGCTAGGAGAGTCTCTTTCCCTTAATAGAAATTTGCTTTTTTGTAGAATTCTGTGGTACTAGGCTGAACGTTGTACTATGTTTTCTCACATTTATTATTCTTTAGGGGAAAATGTAAGAGGTCAAACTCCTAAGTCTCAGGCAACCACGCTGTATCTACATTTTATCCTTTACATAATTGGCATTTAGTTTGAGTCTCTTAAAGAGGCTCAACTTACATTTGATTTTTATCTCCCCACCCACCCCCCCAAAAAAAAGTTGGCACTACTGTCTTCACAAACTCAAACCTTTACTGTCACTATTATTCCTCCTTGAGAGAGAACTTCAGGCAGTGCTAGTGGTCAGGCGAGGAAGCCCCTCACTCAGGACTCAAGACCCAGGCTCCAGGTGCAGCACCGGCTCCCTCACTGGCTGCCCGCCATCCTCCCTACCTTCCTGGCTCCTCACCCAGACTCCCCTTCCTGCACCTGCACACCTTTCCAGGGGGGAGGGGGGTTGAAATCAAATCAGGTTACACATCATTACTATGAACTTTCTCTTTTTCAGAAAGGAAGCTGGTGGCGAGAAATGGCAGGTGGGAAGAGCTAGGAAAAATCTGTAGTTTTTTCAGGCTTCCCCTGCTGATTGATGTAATTAACAAGTTCTAATCCATCCATTTGCTCTCCTAATAACTAATTACTTGATACATTACAAGCTTATGTATCGACGGTTGGCCTCTAACTGCAATGAAAGACTTCTCTGTCTTTTAAATTTGAATCTAAAGTTCTTAAAATATTCCAAATAACATGTGAATGTTTTATACAAGAGTGTATGGGGGAAAAAAGATTGGTGAAAAGAATTTGATGAGGGTAAACAGTCTTGTGAGATAAAGAATAATAAAATTTAGACATAAAAATCAAGAGAGTCACTGAATGAAGCTTGTTTTTTTATCTTGGTAAAAATGTAAATACATGTCCCTTATCAACAACTTTTCCAAGCACCCAAAGAAGTGCCTAGGAAGAGAATAAAAAGGTGCATTTTATCTTGAGTGACTTCACTAATTTCTCACTTATGATTAGCAAAGAAAACTGTCAGTTTTGAGTATCACTTTACGTTCCTACCCTGATGCTTAGAGGGACGATATGAAAGAACAAAGTTTAGATACATGGAAAAGGGAACATGAACTAGTGGGGGCGGGGGGGGAGAACAAGAACTTCAATTATATAAATGTACAAACAAATAGCAGAGAAAATGGAGAAGTGAGAGAGTTTTTATAAAGCTCGATTATTAAGACCCTTTAATAAAAAGAAAACAGTTTATCAGTTTATTTTAAACTTTCAACTTTCATGCCATTGACTGAAAATTTTCATCTTCATTAAGGGAACTTCAGGAAGTAAAATGTTGAGGGGGAAAAAAAAATGAACAGTTAAATATATCTCATGTGCCTCTGGGACCCTGGGAGAGAATCCCAGATAACTTTAGAAGTCTCTCCCAGTTATTCGATTTTATGAGTTGGGATTCTAATGGTTTCTGTGTAGTAGTTATGACTGCTGTTCCAGCTGCTCATTTTGTGAAAACGTTACCCTAAAAAGAGGTACCCTAAAAGGCTGTGCGCTCCGGCTCTGTCCCGATCGTCCCTATAACCCTCGGCAAGGGATTCATGCTCTGCGTGCCTCAGTTTCCTCTCTGTAAAAGGGGATGATAATCACGCGATCTCAGAAAGCTGTTGTGAGGAATGCACACAAAACGCTTCAGAACAACACCTGTTCCAGATGCAAATCTGCTAAACAGTAGCTGTTACTATTTCAAGGTGCAGAAACCCACTAGCAAACTTTGCCCCTACAGTGGTTTAATTTCACGAGGAGTTTTTTTGGGATGTCCTAACACCAGATCAGGAAATCTCTACTCCAGCCAACATCTCCCTTGGAAGGCAGCATCACTCTGAGAGGGGTCAGCAGTCTATCTCTAAAGAGCCGGATATTGGTACAGGCTGAGGTTCAGGATCTTGGGATCTCACTCACTCTTCTTGGTCTCCTCACTGCTCATTTTTTAGGAGGCTGTTTGGGATCATTATAACCAAGAAGTTAGAATACCTAGTAAATATCAGAGACCTGGTCATTGTTGTGAGTTAAGCTGATCCCTCTTATGTTTGCTACAGTTTCATGTTCACAACTCAATGGGGAAGTCTGATCCTCAAACTTTTTGTCCTAAATAAATTTTCACACATGTAAATAACAAAAGAAATCTGATATACTTTTGAGTGCCTTTAAAAATAATCCTAAAGCTATAACTTTATGGTCAAACAAATGGATTTCAAAGCTGTATTTTAAAGTCCGCCCCTGTAAAGGAAGGGTTTCCTAAGACAAATATCACTGGGGCTGCCTCATGGACATGGTACCAGGTGCTTGGTATCCCAGTGATTCTTTCCTGGCTAGCTGGTTTCCTATGTGGGCTGCTACTGGGCACACTCCAAGACATTACTTAATCACATCTGTGAGAGAATTACTTGAAGGGTACATGTCCCAGTTGTGACTAATCGGTTCAATTTTCTGAGAGGCAAATGCATTCTTAGGTCAGCATTAGAATAAGCACATTCCTCACTAATCATTAAAAGCCACTGGGCTCGAGATCATCAAAAGAACGTTACTTAAAATAAGCAAGAAAAGGGAAAAGCTGTTTTCTTTCCAGCAGCATCCAGAGCACAGAATATTGCCTTCAATTATTCTTCCGTAATGTGTTACACTGTAATTTATAATAACCTAGACTTTGGAATAACCCCCTTTTCAGTCAATGGATCCCTTGCTATGTGGGCAGTTGGCTTTATAGCATCTTTTTCATCACCTGTGCAGGAACAATTACAGGTACAAGCTATGTTGCCAGTTACCTCACCAAAGACATCTGACATCCTAAAAAAAAGGTAATTCAGCCTACAAGATGTGTCCATTTCGGTTAGTCTATTTTTCCTTTCCCTTAGTGCAGCAGCAGATGCAATCAGCTAGATATGGCCTAAAAATAGCAGGAAGACCACTCGTCTGGAAGCAGATCAGCCCAGGCCCCCTCTGCTGTTAATGGTGTGATTACAGGCAAGTTATTTATGTCTTGGCTCATCAGCTGTTTGCTCTGACTCCCACCTGCTTGTTTTGGGAGGATGAAATAACTCCTTTGAAAACACTTGGAAAAGTTCCTTTCTGGGGGTAAGGAGGCACTATGCAATTGTGAAGGGCAATAATGTACAAGACCATCAGACAGCCTGCCTACTGATGTGGCTGTGGAAGATTCATTCTCTTCATCTATCAAGGAGTAGATGACAACCCCCCACTGCCCCACCCCCCACAAAAAAAGCGGACGGATTTGATGCAAATGGCGATTGATATATGAGCTATTATGAAGGCACCTACTTGGGTTGAATGTGGATACAACCAGAATACATGTTAAGTTCCAGAAAATAGCTGTTCTAAAACCAGAGGATTCATATCCTGTTACAGAATTCATTACGTAAGGGAGAAGAGTGCAGTAGATAAAGCAGAAAGGTGGGCAGAAATGCTGGAGAAAAGGGTATGTGGGGAGGAAGGTGATAGAAGGGACCCTGAGGAGACAGTAATTGTTGAACTTCCTTTGTACTAGGAAGCTGGCCATTAAATCCAATGTTGTAAAGACCATAACACAAGAAAAATAATTACAACCAATAATGAAAATAAAGAGGAAGCAGGGGCAACGAGATTAAGTGACTAGGCCAAGGTCATACACATGGTGGAGAGCAGAGCTGGGATCCAAGATGTTGGATCCAAAGGCCACGTTTGTACCTACTGCAGACACAGCCTCCAGTGTAATCGCTGGTAGAAGTCAAGGGCATCTCTAGTGCCAAATCTCAGTAATGATGTTATTTAGACAGTGTGTGACACCGACACACACAGCAAGTTAAACCACTGTTCAGGTGCCTGGATGTCGACCAGTAGTGTAAACTTCCTACTGGATGGCGGTTCTAAAGCAGACCGAACATTCTAGGGCAGTCACAATTAGAAAGACAGGAGACTAAACAGTTCTTTCAACGCCGAGCTTCTCTGAGCAACACGGTCAGCTTTCTGTTGCCATGAGACTGGTTTTGGAGTATCTTTCTTGGATTTGCGGTTGGCCCGGAAAATTCTGACTAAAAGCCATTCCCCACCGCAGAAACACTATACTTTATGAGAACTGACAATGGGAAGGACGATATGTGATCCCATGAAGCATTTCCAGGATCCAACCTTAAGTAGAATATCTAGAACACCAAATTCAATCCATGTTGGGCTAAAGATGATGGAAGAACTATATACACATAGTCTGGAACGATGGAAAAAAACAAGATAAAAATGATTTCTGGGGTAAAGTGGCAAAATCATGTGTGACCAAATCACTGAGAACGTGACGTAACGCGTGTAACAGAGCACATAGTTTTTGGAGAGATTCTCCCATCTGGCCCAGGGGCTGCCCCGAACGACAAGGCAGTCCCGTCTGGCAATTCACACCACATCCTGAGCGGGAAGCTCCAGCTTCCATTCCAGTTCCGAGATGCACGCCGCTAGGTAAATGCCAGGCAGACCTCAATATACTTACTCTTGTAACAGTGCTTGCGGGGGGGACACTGAGTTCATTAAAGGGGGTGACATTTCTTCAGGATAATAATCTGTCCTCTGTGGTTCGATCCCAGGTTCTATTTTAATTTTTTTCTGTAATAGAGGCTTCTCATATGATTCAATTACAGGGACTACAAAATAAAAATAGAAAAGTTACTCTATGTACCATTTACCGATTTCAGCCTTTAAAAGCTTATTGCACGGCTTCTAGCTACCACACTGATGTGTATCTATTTGCCTTTGGCAAAATGACAGCAGAAATGAATCGGTGGGTGCTTCTTGTTCCTCCTAACGATTACTTTGTCAGCAAGCACCGTATGGAGGAAGCTGGACTTTTAAGACATCAGCCCCCAAAGGATTTCTTCCTTATGACGTTTGGTTATCTCCTTGTTACCCCAGCCTTCTGCCTCTGACCAGTCAGTAAACAAGGTGGCTTTTAATAGTTATTAGTTATCACATGGTCTAAAGGTATTTCTTAAATGACTTTTTGCACCTAGAACCATGCTGGTATTCAATAAAGTAAAATATAAAGTCAAGATTCTTATTATCCCCAAGTTGACAAGTATATAGTGAAACTAATCATTTCATGGCATTTAACAGACAGCCTCATTCTTGGGAGATCTTCCAGTGTCAACACTTAAAAAAAAAAAAAGCAAACACCTTAGGCAGACTCTAAGTCGAATATTTCCTTTTCAGAGTGCAAGAGCTCTTGGCCCCTTGCCTCCTTTGCTCCCTCACCCAGACTATCTGGTGAAGACCCGGTAAGTCCGGACTAAGCAGCGGGGCGGCAGTGTGGGCGAGTGGCAGAATTTACCTTGCATGCTACTACTGGAATTTTCCATCTCGTCCGACAGGGAGACCATGAGCGGCTGCTGGAGGTGGCTGGTGTACATGAAGGGGACGGGCTGCACGACAACAGGCTGGATGACGGGCAGGATGCCGGGGCTCCGGATGCCGTGGCGGGAGAGGGCCGCAGCCATCACAGGCGGCATGGACAGCGGCACGCTGAAGGGCTGCACGCCGGGCGGCGGCGGCGGCGAGTACTTCTTCCCCGGTGGGCTGGACGAGGGCAGGCTCAGCCCTGGCGAGGCTCTCCGGTGCAAGGACTGGAACTTCAGGGAGGAGGGGGAGTTCCCGGCAGAGGGTGGCGAGCTCCGCTTGTTCACGGTGAGGTCCACCGGCTCCATCTGCATCCCATGCGACAGGCCTTCTGGGGTCTGGAAGAACTTATCAGATAACGGTGTGGAGTAGATGACGCCATACTTGTTGGGCTTCATCGACTCCATGTAATTAGACGGGTATGACTATTGGAAAAGAAAGACGTAAACGTGTCAATAGCCAAGTAAGTGTGTTTGCTTGAAACACGAATTAAGACAAAAAAGTACAACAAGTCACCTTCAATCACATGGATTTTAATAAGTGGTTTGGGTTTAGATACATGCTTGACCCTAAAACAATGCTATGAGAGACAGCTGGTCTAATAAACGTAAGTACTAAAGTTAATGTGGTGGGCTTCCCTGGTGGCGCAGTGGTTGAGAGTCCGCCTGCTGATACAGGGGACACGGGTTCGTGCCCGGGTCCGGGAAGATCCCACATGCCGCGGAGCGGCTGCACCCGTGAGCCATGGCCGCTGAGCCTGAGCGTCCGGAGCCTGTGCTCCGTAATGGGAGAGGCCACAACAGTGAGAGGCCCGTGTACCACAAAAAAATAAAATAAAATAAAAAAATACAGTTTACGTGGTAACTGCGTCACACGAAAAATCTCAAATTTAATTCTACGATTATGGCCATGTCCAATGTTAAGGCAGAGGATGACACCTGGAAAAATTCTAAAATAGGTTATGAAACAGAAGGCTTGTGGGCCTTTATCATTAGGAGTTGGCGTTGAGGTTCACCAAGAATCAGCCAAGCCAACTAACCTTGCTGATCTTCTGGTGAGGTTTCTTACTTGGCAGGAAATACTCTCCCTGGCTTTAGTGCCCTCCAGCTCAGCAGAAAGACACTGAATGTTTCTCATACGCTGTGTATAACAGGGACAAGCGGAGCTGCATGGTAGTACCTTAGGATGGTCTTCAGCCACTGACACATCCATGCTACGAGTCCCGGCCTTAGCACTGAAAGTCCTACATCCCAGGAAATGCCTCAATCTCAGGCACACCAGGATGGCCAGTCACCCTACACACCTATACACGGTAGAAGGCCACCCACATGAGGGTGATTATGTTCTTGGCTCCAACTTGTGCGATGGACTTATTCACAGTTTGAATGAAACTGTAGAAGGTGACTTAATCTCCAAATTTGTGGATGACACAGAACTGTAAGAACGAGCTAATGTAACAGCACTCAAATAAAGACACGTGACACTGGAAGGGACCTGCACACGAGCCGAGGTCCTGCCTTGTCTCCTTTCCACCCTGCTACCCCCCTCATCAAAAGAGGCTGCAGGACAACCTAACAAGATAATCTAAGATCTGTTCCACAACTGACCTGATTTATCTTCAAGTACATTTCTCTCTTATAATATCAAGGTAATCTAACTCATTTACCAGCTTTAAATATAAATCAATCGTAATTGCACACTATGGGTTCTGTCCTTGGCCATGGAATTCACCAAAATTACTTCTGTACCTTAGCTAAAATTAAAAAATAGAAAACTTTGTTGTAGAATGCTTTAAAACAAATTAAACTCAACATAAGTCATTTTCTTTACTTGTAGGCATTTTAGGGAAACTGAAATTTTTAGTGGTAACATGTCAAGTCTGCCTGCAGAAAATTACTTGTATTTTAATGTTTTACAGTGAAAGTGAAGAGTAGCATACCGTGCCTCTCTTCCAGCTCTAAATTCCGATGTGTTTATGATTCTGAGGCTACACTAGCTCATGATGCAACTGAGAAAACCCACCAGTGGGGCCTTATAATGAAACAGCTTAAACGCACTATTCATTTCTGAGCCTCCCCAGCCCCTCCAATGGCCACTAATTTGAGTTTTAAATAACTGTGGAATAGCAGTGTTTTTGACTGGGATTACCACTGAGATCACACCCTTCTCCTCTCTGGGCCTCACTGGGTAAATCTCCACCTGACTATGCGTCACAATTAGCTGTGCTGCTTTAAAATTCCAGATGCCCGATTCCTTCTCTGGGCCAACTGAGCATCAGAGTATCGGAAAGTAAGGGGACAGGCAGGTACTTATCTTAATCTGGTTTTGATGTCAGTTTCTCATCGTTAAGATGCACTTTGTTCTTTTGTCCTTCCTTTCTTTACCTGTATCCTCATTTGTAACCTACAGAACCACATGGAACAGTGACTCCTGCAGTCTGGTGTACATCTCTCTGATAAGACACAGAGCTTTAGAACAGTTATGTGTTTATTTAAGTGCATTAAGAAAAAACTATGTTTATGTTCCCTTTTAAAATAACTTTTACAGTAGTGATACAAAGTTCCCTTTTAAAATAACTTTATTATGTTAAAAAGCAATTCTATCTCTAGGGCAAGAAAAATTACTAAATAAATATTAAGAGTGCAGGAGCCATGAGGATATGGCAAAATCTGTCAAGGTGGTATTGGATACCCACCTTCCAGGAGGTTGTGAGGTTAAGATTAAAATTGGACTCAATGAGATACCTATGTGATGAACTTTAACACACACCATGGTCCTGGGAGTCCCTTGTCTTCCTTCCTTATACAAGAGGTGTGCACTGCAATGGGCTTTGATGCTCCCTATCAGGGCTTCTCAAACTTTACTGAGCACACAGATTCACCTGGGAATCTTGTTAAAAGACAGGTTCTGAATTACTGCGGAGTGGCCTAAGGTGCCACAGACCACCCTTGGAACAGCCTGGCTCTAAATGACAGAGATACAGAATAAAAATACTAATTTTTATTATTAAAATGGTATACTGTTTAAATGCAATTTAAAGACAGAGGCGGGGAGAATTTTCACGAATAATACTGCTTAAAAACAAGGACATGAGGATATAAAATCAGGAAACATGAATTTGTAAAAATATACAAATTGGTTTTTTAAAATAGCTTTGAATTACATATTAAGGATCAAATGAGGTAAAGACTGTTTCTACCTTTCTTTAGAACTAGACACACACAGGTGCAACACAAGGTGAGAGGCCCAAAATATACAGTAATATTAATATGAAATAGATTTAAATTTAAATATTGAAATAGGCAAAAGAAAAAGAGGCACAAGGTTTGCTAACAAAAAATTACAAACTTTGTACAATGAGGGTTTAAGGAAGTAATTAACTATAGGAGGAAAAAAAGATTTCTCCTGGTTCTAAAGTTTAACCATCTTGATATAATTTTCTAAAGGGCAAAAGTTCTGGTATGAGAAACAAAAACTCCAGGAAATGGGAGGCAGTATTCATTGTTTCTACTCACGGAATTGTAGCTTCTCCCTTATTTTCAGCCCTAGTCTTCAAAGACATTCCTATGACCTAGATTTTAATGCCAACTTATTGGCAGCTACATAGGAAGCAAAATGAGGACATACTTTTATTGCTGTCATTGTTGGATTTTTCTATCTGTGGGGTGAGTTTAAGGAAAGCAGGAATTTAGAACCTGGGAGATTTGCAAATTTAATAACAGTCTCAGGTTTCTCAAGCCATAAAGAAAGAAACATCCACACATAGAGCTAAGTTTTACAAACATTGTGCACAGTTCTGCAGAGAGCTTGCCCTCCCGTGAATGCCCCCTGCCAGCTATACTGGACATGTGGTTTTTGTAAGACTCTAGGGCTAAAAGCAGGGGGACTGCTGGGACCTGGGCACATGACTGAGTACACTATTAACAACTTCCAGTCTGACTGCCTTGCCAAAGGGTGAAGAAATGTGGTTCTTCAAACTGTCTCACTAGCAAATTTCATAGCAATGTTTACCAGAACCTTCTATGAGACATGTTTATTTGGGTGGAGCACATAAGCCACTGCAATCAGCCTGCAACAGTCTGGTTCTCCACAGTGTAAGGACTGATCGATACAGGGCTTGCTTGGGGTGTGTACCTTGGGTGGATACACCCTGGTAATAGTTGCTTCTTCTCTGTTCCAGACCATTCCTGTCTTCTAACAAAGCCATGTAGGTAAGTGTGGCTGCACCAGTGAAATCCAAATCAGAGGCAAGTACTGACGAGGCAGAAAGAGGGCCCCCGGCCACTGCCAGGCATCCACTGGCTCATATGCATACTGCTTACTCAAGGAGCCCTGTTCCCGGGAACAGAGCAGCCTGCAGACAAGACTCACGCAGGGCTTCCCCACTCCTGACCCCCACTAGCGGCGGCAATGGGTTTACTTTTCCAGAAGATCTGTTGTTAAGAAAAGTTCTCTCCCTCTGTTGTAACACGCATTCAAGTGTTCACACCTCCGCGCTGTGGGTTATTTCTTTGCTGGCGGCTTCCTGTCACTGGATTGGGAGATGAGGGTCCAGCCCAGGTGCTCAAAGAACACCGGACGAATGGATGATGTGAATCAACAGGCTCGTCCAGCAAGGTTTTACTACTGACAAGGCTCAGGATAATACCAATTCTTTGATTCTCAAAAACATGATTTTTTTAAAGTGTGGTGAGGAAAAAGGCACAGGGGTTGGATAATTTTCCAGTGCTATCACTTCATATGAAAGTGAGAATTAATAGTTTCTCATTTTATTGGAAATAGTTTTGGTGAGTTTTCCACTACAAGATGGTTTAAGTGGATGGAGTGACTCCATGAAACGTGGATGAGTCTCTGTTTCACTGTTCATTAATATGAAAAAAATGTGCCGTCCGTTACAGGGCGATGGCAAGTCAAAGGAATCTTCATACCAAGGGTGGGCTTCCAAGTGCAGGAAGGCGTGGTGCATTTATAAACAAACTCGCTGGAAACAGCCAATGTCATGCCCCTCTATGCAAACAAAAGCAGAGAGCTCTCTTTCTACCAGGCTCAGAAAAGTCATGAAAAGTTTCTGTTAGAACACAGCAGAGGGACTACTGATTTCTAAGTACTTCTCAATCTTTAAGGAGTCCGTTAGATGGTAATTTTCATTAAAGAAAAAGAAAAAAATACACGTTCTTCAAAAGTAATCTTCCTGTAGGAAAAGAATATGAGGGAATACTTTTAAAAATTCTTTCTCACTTCCTGAATTAAGTTCTAATTTTCAAACTTCTTTGGCAGTATCGGTAAAAACAACTCCTTTATGGGCATATTTTATATACACCTGCCATTTCACATTTTACAAATTAAAAATCTCCAATTTCACAAATAAGAAAAAAAAAATTGGAGGTTCAGGGAGCTGCTGATGGTTTTGCCAGCATCGCACTGATAGTAAGTAACAGAGATCCATGGCACAGAGGCGGGTGTACTCTGCTCCCCATTCTTGCAAATCTTAACAGGACTGACAACCCAAAGTCTAATGTGCCTCAAGGCACAAGGTTTAGTGGGAAGTATGAAGGCTTATACTTCAGCAAGAGAAAAATGACATCTCCTCACTTTCTCTAAACTATAGCAAAATACCAAATAGGCAGATTGCTTCTGCAGTGGGGGAGGGGAATAAGTCACTGTAAAATATTTTTATTCATATGTGGAATTAAAACAAAAAGAGTCTTACACACGTCTACGGCTTAATGTTTAGAACATTGACTTGAATAAACAAAGACCTCAACCTTCAGGTCAAAGGCAGAATTAAAAAGGAAAAAGGAAAAAAGGCACAATAAATCAGGTTTCATATACTCCACCTATGAAGGCAGGAAAGACAAAATATGAAGATTTAAGAGTGGAAACAAAAGCTTTTAATTTTCTTATGTAAAATAATCACAATGCCCTACTTCCCAAATGTTTTAGTTAACTGAGGTTTTGCTGAATTAAGAAAAAGAAACTTTATTATAAGGACTGAAACTACCTTTTGGTGAGACAATGTAATTAAATCCTATAAGCATCTGCAGAAGTTGAAAACTAGAGCATGAAGGAGAAAAAGACCATTAATTGCAAAAGTACTTCTACATATTTTAACTCCATGTATTAACAGAAGTTCCAGCATTACAAGTACAACCGTTACTTCAAATTAATCTTATTTCCATTTTTTCGGCAAAGTGTATTTCCTTGCACTTAACTGTATTGTACCAACTTCATTTTAGCTTTAAATTAGGCTCTTGTGACACATTCTCATGCCTGATTACGAAAGGCATCACGGATGGTCCTGCATCATTTATCAAATTAATCATATTCGTCAGTACTAAAAACCTATTCATATTTCAAGGGTATAATTAACGGGGAAATTTTATACCTTAATATTCCTTCAATAGGATCATGCAGTAGTTGGGGGAAGGGGTTGATGACAAAACGAGTACCATTGGAAGTCAATTTAGTTTTTGATTAATGTAATTCTTATTGCTCTGTTATTATCATATTCAGACACGCAGTTATCCAGTTATCATGCAGGAAGGTGAATGTTATTTCCTGACAACTTTTCACTGTACACAGTGGTAAACACTTCACTGGCACAGTAATCTCCATGGCAACTCAGTTCCAAGGGCCTCGGAGTGACCCCTGTGTCTTGTATAAACAGTTTTGGCAGGAACCTCCACAGCCAGTGCATAAGGATGATCTAATTTTTGCAAGCGTGTCATTACCAACCTTCAGATACACAACTCAGGCCAAGTTTTTCCCTTTGTATTTTCCAAGCCCATGGAAGAAAAGAGCAGGACAGAATTGGGAGCGTGGCCTTGTTATATTCACTAAACCAGATCTCCTCAAGTCTCAGCCACTCCCTGCTTTGCAGTCATGGACACCTTTCTGTTGTCACCCATGTCCCACCTCCACAGCACTGGTGTTGCACCTCTATAAACACCTGGACTAATTACTTGTTTCCTGGTGGCCGAGAAGCATGTAGAGGCGCCTGGCTCACAGGAGGGGCTAGCTTAGCACTAAGGTGTTGAAAAAAACAGTGAACGTAATTCCCTCCCAGTCACAGACTCTTCTGAGTGATACGAAATTCCATCATCAGGGTCAAGTTCATTCTTTCCCTAGCTTCTCCCCAGTCACAGCTCCATATGGCTGCTAGAAGTTTAAGCAAATCACTTTATTCTTAATATATTTTTACATGCAAAAGGACCAAGGAGTTCCCCCGTCCCCCAGTTTTCATCTTTTTCATCAGCTCCTTGAAGGACAGCTTAAACACTACATGAGATAAAATGGAGTACTTTTTTTTCTTCCAGTATTAAAAAAAACGACATTCACAAACATGTTTAAGGAACTCTTCTATATAGTCTGGGTGGTGATTTCAAGTGAAAAACACCTCTAAGTAAACGCTTTTTTTTTAAACATCTTTATTGGAGTATAATTGCTTTACAATGGTGTTAGTTGCTGCTATATAACAAACTGAATCAGCTATACATATACATATATCCCCATATCCCCTCCCTCTTGCGTCTCCCTCCCACCCTCTCTATCCCACACCTCTGGGTGGTCACAAAGCACCGAGCTGATCGCCCTGTGCTACGCGGCTGCTTCCCACTAGCTATTTCACATTTGGTAGTGTATATATGTCCATGCCACTCTCACTTCATCCCAGCTTACCTTCCCCCTCCCCGTGTCCTCAAGTCCGTTCTCTATGTCTGTGTTTTTATTCCTGTCCTGCCCCTAGGTTCTTCAGAACCATTTTTTTTTTTTTAGATTCCATACATATATGTTAGCATGCGGTATTTGTTTTCCTCTTTCTGACTTACTTCACTCTGTATGACAGACTCTAGGTCCACCCACCTCACTACAAATAACTCAATTTCATTTCTTTTTATGGCTGAGTAATATTCCATTGTATCTATGTGCCACATCTTCTTTATCCATTCATCTGTCGATTGACACTTAGGTTGCTTCCATGTCCTGGCTATTGTAAACAGAGCTGCAATGAACACTGCGGTACATGACTCTTTTTGAATTATGGGTTAACTCGTTCTTGATGCAGATTTCTTGTAGGTACATTTGGAAACTGCTTCCTAATCATGATAAACATTGCATACCAGTTTTTTAAAAATATCCCTAAATACACGTTAATTTTTAAAAATTAATCTGGCCAAACTTATTTTTGCCAAAACCAATAATCCTGAGAACTCAAACTAAAAAAACTGGTAACGGAGGGGGTTTTGTAAAACTACTTCTATTGTGAGCAGATGCTCCTGTGGCCCAAGTTCTGCGCTGATCACATCTTGGGGTCAGGTGGGGGTTTGGGGCACAGGGCTTAAGGAAACATGGATCCCAGTTATTAAATGGGGCACAGTTGCTAGGAGGGTATTTACCTCACTTACTACCAGGGGCTTTCAGAAAAGTTTGCCTATCAAATGCCTGTCCAGTAACGAGTGGCTTTAAGGAATAACACAACACACAGTAGAGTTATTACCACTTGGAATAAGTAAGAAGAGGTGTTCGGTTTTGGAAAACTTACCACCGAGACAGGATCCATGGCCTCTTGCTTGACAGGGACTGGGTCAAACATGAGCATTCTTTTAATTATGCTTTCTAGGGTGCTCTGGTGTTTGGCCTAGAAAACAAAACAAAGTGTTTGTCTAAATCCCAAGGTTACTTTCAATATAAATCAGTAAAAAGAAAATATATATATAATATTCCCCACCCTTCCCCCCTCTCTGCTCCTTCCCCTCCCCTGCCCCCGGAATGGCCGGAATTTGTTTCCCTTACCTATGAAAGATGCCATTTTATATAATTAAAACCAGACTCCATGGTCATAACCGGGTGAGAGCCAACGGGCATTTCTAACTCAAATACATAAACCCTGGTGTTTCTGGAACAATAGGTACAGCCTCTTCTGAGCAGCCATGCTTGTTCCAGATTACCGCACAGCTCACTAGAAGTTAACATTATATATGAATGTTAAACACCTTTCCTTTCCCCCTTTTGTTTGTTACAGAAAAATCAGAAAAAACCAAGGCAGGCAAAAAGACAACTTAGAACCAACCATCGTGAATCTGTCTTTATCCCTCCAAACTCTCTTTTAAAGTGGATTGTAATATGCGTACTACATAGTACCCATAATTTCACTTAACAGTTTACTGGGAAAATGTTTCTTTTTCGGTAAGTGTGGTTCCATACCATCAAGTTCAGTGTGCCACCGTGTGAACCAATCAGATATTTGCGGCTTGCGGGGATCTTAGTTCCCCGACCAGGGATGAAACCCAGGCCCCCTGTAGAGGAAGCACAGAGTCTTAACCACTGGACCGCCAGGGAAGTCCCCAATCAGATTTTTAAAAATTCCTTTTATTGGGCACTTAAGTTGCTTCTAAATTTTCACCATTACAGATAGCAATGAGCACTTTTATACTTACATCCTCCTGCACATCCTTAATTTTTAGGATAAATTTTATGAAGGGGAATTCTAAGAGTGAGAAGCATGTACTTTTACCAAAGCATTTGCTGTATCATCCAGCAAAGATACTCTATAATTTCCATCAGTAAAACAGAACCTGTTTCCCCAAATTCCTACCAGCAATGTGCATGATCATTTAAAAAAAATGAAAACTTTGCTAATTTGTTAATATCAAAACGACAAATGATTTTTATTCTCTATTGATTTAATTACTGAAGCTGAGTCTTTTTCATCTTTATTTACCATTTACATTTCTTCTTTTACAAGTTGATTTTTTTTTTGGGGGGGGCCGCGCTGCACAGCACGCAGGATCTTAGTTCCCTGACCAGGGATCGAAGCAGCACCCCCTGCGGTGGAAGCGCAGAGTCCTAACCACGGGACCACCGGGGAATTCCCCACATTTCTTCTTTTGAGAAATGCCTATATTCAGGTCTTGAGTTCCCGGTCCCTGCTTATGGCTTTCTAAGTACTTTTTTTTTTTTTTTTTTTTGCGGTACGCGGGCCTCTCACCGTTGTGGCCTCTCCCGTTGCGGAGCACAGGCTCCGGATGCACAGGCTCAGCGGCCACGGCTCACGGGCCCGACCGCTCCGCGGCATGTGGGATCTTCCCGGACCGGGGCACGAACCCGTGTCTCCTGCGTCGGCAGGCGGACTCTCAACCACTGCACCACCAGGGAAGCCCTCTAAGTACTTTTTTAATATGAAGACTATTACCTTGTATTTACTCTAATTTCTCCTCATAAGGAAATAAGCCAATCTTTAGCCTAATGTAAAGAAAATGTCCATCTTGATTCGCTGGATCTTTCTCTTCGTCTTTTGTTATGCTTGCGTTATCTCTTTCCTCCTGTGTTCTACACTGTCCACTTCTAGCACTAAAATACATCAGATCGCTTCCTCACAAGACAAAATATTCAGCCTGCTGAACATTTAACTGCATTTCATACATTATAGAATCACCGCCCGCATACTACCCAGATCATCAACAACTTCCTTCAGGCACCTCCTATCCAAATTTGGTTAGAAGTGAGGTCTTTATGTATTACTTTGGTTTGGGTGGGAACGTAAACAAGTTCTAGATTGAGTTCTACCAGAAAAAGGTATCGAAATCCCTGGTTTAGATTACTTCCTGTATTTCAGTATTTAAACATCCCATCCCCACCTCCATGATAGCAATTCTGTAGCCAGTGGTGTCCATGCTCTATGGGTTAAACTAAGATATCATCACACACACTTATAAAAGTAATACTGTGTAGTTCTTGTGCTTCACTGCTTCACTGAAGAAAGACCGTCCTGGGTCTTGTGACAACACGTGAATATCATCATTAACTCAACATAAGGCCCTGACTTCAAAATTATATTTTCCTACATCACAGGACGTATTATAATCTGTGAACACAATTTGATACCAGGCTGCTCAAATCAATGGTGCTACCACCCTCTTCTGTATCCCAGCGAGAACAAACCCCACAGCCAGTGAAAAATGGATGATTTCATAATGAAGGATGAAAACCCCTTTTGTGTCTTTGGATCTATTATTAACCAGTTCCCAGGCTAGCAGCTGTACAGATGGATATGGTTCTAAGAATTGCTGTCCAGGGCCCTACAGCGGACCGTAAACAAAAGACGTGAGATAGCCTCCTTATATCAATGAGGTCAGATAATTCAGCAGCCTCGACCCACAGCTGGTCATCCTCCCCCAAGCCTTTTAAATTTAATTTACTCTTACAGATTCATCCACTCCACTAGACAGTATCTTGCTGCAAATCTTTCTAAACAAAAGTACTCACATTCTCAGGAGTGTAAGGAAAGAGTCCTGATCTGTAGACTCAAGCAGGAGATCTGCACCTGACCCCTGACATGAGGGAGAGGAGGAGGGAGACCCTTTTTCACATGTAAAATGCAGAGGACACCTCCTTTGCCTACTTCCTAAAACACTTACCTTCAAGGTTTTGGGAAAAATCAAATGAGATTAAAACAAAACAAAACAAAAAACCTCTTTTTGCCCTCTTAAGTCGTTTACATCACTGAACATGCACACAATTTTGGGATCTATATACTGTACAAACAGCACTAAATTTGTTGGTTCCGATTTCGGAAATGCCAGGTACTTGTCTCTTTGCCAAGATACCTAGCCTTAGAGGTCAATCTCCTCCACCCTTAAAAAACCCAGACTAAATTCGGTTTCAAAGGTAATAGCTGCCTACACCCTGTATGAGATCTTACATAGGGCCTCGTCACTTACTTGACTGCTGTACCATCGCAATAGCTTCCTAGCATCTCCACACCTTGCCTTACCTGGAATCCTTTCCTACAAGCAGGAGCAGCACGGTGGAATTAAGATGATGGGCTCTGTAGCTCATTTTGATTCAAATTTTAACACCATCATTTAGCTCGTAAAGCCTTCAATAACTTTTTCAAACGCCTATAGCCATAAGAACTGAACCCATTTAGAAATGAATTACACATTAACCTGCTATAGCTTGGGTCATTTTAAGACATTACTTAAATTACTTTCATTCTTTAATTTTTGTTTTATCTAAATTTAGGGAAATTAGTGCTTTGAAAGACTTATAAGAGAAAAAATCGTCTAACATAAAGCATCCCTTCTAACAAAACCTGATTCATTTTTATTAAAAAAAAAAATTGTAAAGGTATGTTTATTTGTTCAGAACTGTACCTCAAAGAGTAACTCAATCACTGATGAAGGGATATTTCTCATACACAAGTATCAGAATTAATTAATAAATGAAGCAGCAAGATACAATTGAGAATACCTCATTTTGAAACTCCTAGCTAAATAATGCATCACCGGACAATAAAAAGTCTGTGCAAAATTCAAATACCACTATGAACAGAACCAAACTCACTGTCCACTCACAGGCTTAACAGCACTTTGGTCTGAATTTGGTAGCTTCTAAAATGACTGATTATACTTTTAATGATAGTCACAGGATACGGAGGAGGTCATGTGGTGGAAAAAAAAAAAAAGAAAAAGACACACCCTAACCCCTAACAAGAGCTTCTTGGGAGGGGTGGGGCAGCAGCTTTATACACACCTGTGTGCCCATTTTAAAATTTATTAATTCTATAATTAAAACTTTTAATAAAAATAAGACGGAAGCTAAGCTAGAAAGAAACCAAATTTAGGAAGGGAATCAAACACATTAACACAAATCAGGCTTTTGTTAATTTACTGCAGAAAACGTCTAGACTCTGTACCTACTGTTTCTGTCTCTGAACAGACCACTTTTTGCCACGAGCATTGATCTTGTCTTTGGGCTCTGATCTAGAATCATAAAAGAGTGACCGCAGTGTCTCCAAAGGGCCTTCCATATAACTGGGAAGTAACTCACACACTGGAAGAACTAGGGTTCCTAAACTCAGTGGCTTTTGTTAACGCCTGGGCGACTCAGTGCTCTGGGGCTATTACCATCATGTTAAAAGAATGTTGAGTAAACTACAAATGCTGTAGAACTATTACTACACAACCCTGACAGCAGTCCCAAGTAGAACCATTAGGTGGCGCGCTAAAACAAGTATAAAGACTAGGACAGAGGCGGTAAATTGAGTTTGACAACATCAAGGTCTTTAAACGTGGTGGGGATTTAACTAGGCTCAGGAATTCTTATCACAGAGATGAGAAGGCCCCCCAAAATGGTTCTGTTTTTTCTTACAACTATTTCCCAAACATTAACACATTTACATCTTAGTTGTGTTTAACTAGCTTAGGAAACATACATTCTAAACTAGCAATCCCAGGATAACACAACTGCATTTACAAGAGGAAAAAAAGTGGCAAAACTGGTTTAAAAAAACTTCTAAGTTATCAAAGTGCTTAAAAGCAAAAATATAGGAACATCACCATTGCCAAAATAATCTTCCATCACTGGAACAAATGTCATCTTCCCCTAACCGTGTTATTTTGCTGGGAAGGGCCAATACAACTGAATTTTCCTCCAAAAGGAAGAAACAGATTTTCCTTCACACTCTCTCTACTTATACTTCTGACTTTTCAGATGTCAAAAGAAGGCTCAGAATTTTGCCAAAATGCACAACCGCATGTTTACGTCTTAAAAAGCTTTGGTGAATCACTCACATGAAGTCTCGCAAGCAATACAGTTTCGTCTCCTTTCCAGCCCTCCAAGAGGCCTACTCAACCATTGCTTTACGAGGGTACAAATAAGCCGCAGAGCTTAGAAATACAGACAGGCCTTAATGTAAGAGGAGGTTATGTTGCCAGCCTCCTTTGAAAGTAGCTTGTCTTGAAGCTACAGCTCATTTTATTACAGAAACAACCTTATAAATAACTGCCCCTTCCTTAGAAGCATGACACAGAGAGAGAGAGAGAGAGAGAGGTGTGAGGCAGGGGACGGAGGGGGGTCTGGAGAGAGAGTGTGTGCATCTCAAGTCAATTTCTTGGTGATATATCAGGATTTGCTTCTGACATTGTCCCTTCTCATCTCCTGTTTAATGCACTCAAAGGGTCCCTGTATTCTTCTCCCCCAGCCCAGCCTGACGCTAAGGCTCCAGATTACCTGCCTCCCTCAAAGCTAATCTGTTTCCTAGCCGACCTCAGCCAGGTGTAAGGAGAAAAACAGGATGGTCAAACCAACACACCGTCTGTAAGCGCCCCTTTCAATTCTCTCAAGTGTTTGGATGTTAAAGGAGGGAAGCACGTTGCCTTCCCTCACCCCTTCCTCCCCAAAGGAGCTTCAGGGAAAAAAATTAAGAAAAGAGTTAAAACAAACAAACAAAAAATGTGTGTGTGTGTAATTCTTGGTCAGGAGGAGGACCAGGGCAGGCAGGCAACATCCCTGTAGCTAAACTTCCTTTCCAAAGAAATTTTCTTTCTTTACTTTTGTACCCAAACTCTTCCAAGAGCTCCCAGGAGTTGAATATTTAAAGGCAAGCTGCTCTGGCCAGAAATACAAGAGGCCAGACAACAGATGTAAGCAGGCATTTCTAAGTCAGAGCCTCCTTTCAGGACAGCCAAATGCTGGCACCTACCTGGAAAGGCGTCTCGTTTTCACGTCACTCGGTGATCTATCTCCTAGCTCAGTCTTCTATTGCTGGTGCGAAAGGAAAAACTCCATGGAACACTTCTGAATCTTTGCCCCTCATAAATTAGTTATTTTACATGAAAATGTTTTGTAAATGGGGAAGAAGTTAATTACTTAGTTTCAGATTAACTGTAATGACCCATGAGCAAACAATCCGCCCTCTCCCCTCTTGGCTAACAAGCCACCCAACTTTACTTTCCTGCATCCGCCCATCTGCTCCACCCTATGGAGAGTTGCCAAGGCAGTCTGACTTGTCCAAACAGGACATGGCTTCAGATAAGATTCTGCCCACACCCTGTACTTCGGAAAGACCAAGTGAAGCAATTGCCTTTGCATGTAAATAAGGACAGGTGCAAAGGTAACAACCAAGCAACCTCCCTACACATTTCCAGCTGGAGCCCAGCAGAGCAGGGGTGGGGGAGGGGAAACCCAAGCCCCATACCCTTCAGTAAACTCTCAAGTTCAAGGCCACCTAGTTAGTGGCCTACAACATCTTTCTTAAAGAAATTTTAGCAAACACTCATCATTTTCCCTACTGAGGTTACATACTCAGTTCCGTCCTTCACGCTCTCGGACAATTTTGTATTTTAGGTTTAAGGGCGAGGAACCTCAACTCAATTGAAAAGCACCTCTAATGTGTACTCCTGCTGTGTACACATCTTACAAGATCTGCCTCAGCCCTCAGTTTTCTTCTGTGAAGTGTTATATAATCAGACCCAGAAGGGCTGCGTGAGGCCACTGCCTCTGTCTGCCTCTCCGCTGGGTGCCCTATCACTGGAGACCCACCCAACTCCACCCTAAGGGGCCTCCACCCATGGGGCCCCGCCCTGCCGGGGGGGGGGGCACTGGGAGGGACCAATTGGCTCAGGTCAGCTGACAGTTCCTGGAAATTCCAGTCAGAGCGGAGACGGCTGGAACCTTGCAAATAACCAGAAACAAGTGGTGGTATTTCCCCCAGCTCCTGAGGATGCTCCATTAAACGTTTATTTCAGAGCCAAAGAACCTCTGGATGTGGAACTGAGCTAATACTGCCCTCTTCCTTCAAAAGTAAACAAACAAAAAAGCGTTTTGCACCAGTGCTATGTAAGAGGATTCAACCCCTCCCAGACGGAAACCCTCCTCCCCCTTGCTCCCCTCCCCCATTTGCCTTATCTTCTCGTCACTCACCGTGGAAGCCTAGAGGTCATCTTTTAAGCCTTCCTCCCCAACTTTTCTCTCCACACCTACCGCTGCCACCAGGGGGCCAGGCCCTCAGTACCTCAAGACTGTGTTACTGGGGTCTCACCTCCACTAGTCCACCCCAGGATGGAGAATCCATCCTGACGCCCCTGCCACCTACATTTCTCAAAGCCCTCTTCTCAGCTGGTCTTTCCCAAGCTCCCAAACCTTCCTCCGACGGGACCCCCAGGGCTAGCAGAGTCGGTTCAAGCACCACGCTCAGCGTCCCCTCTCCTATCAGCGGCCCCAGCTCCACCAGGCGCCCTCCACGCTGGTTGCCCTGTCCCCCCGCCCCCCCCCCCCCCCCCCCGACCTCCCTACCCCGCCTTTGTTCATTTTCGGCCCTGACGCTGGGCAGCCAGGGTGGAATGCCCGTCCCCTTCCGGCTTATCTAAATCCTCCTAATTCTTCAAAGACCAGCTCAAGGCCCTCGCCGCTCAGCGGAGCCAGCTGATTGCTCCCTGACCAATCTGAGGCCACCTCTTCTTACCTAGATAGGCTGCGCCTTTCTACTTTACAAATGGTCTGCCCAGGACCACCACCCGGACTGGCAGCACCTGAGGACAGGAGTGCTTTACACCCCCTTAGAGGGGCTCCCTCCCTGCTCCCCAGAGGAGATCAGGAACGTCCACTAAGTTTTTTGCCAGGCCCAAAGGAGTGAATATAAAAGCACTGAGCCGGTATGAGGAGTCCCACAGTCACTTCCCTTTCCCTTCGAATGCACTTGAAATCTCCCTTAAATAAAAACAAACAAACAAACCTCCCTTAAATAAGTAATATGAGTAAGGGGACCTAACCTAAAGGAAATCTATTAAACCAAACTTCCTCCAAAAAAAGGTATGCTCCAAACCTTAACCTTGCCTGTTCCGGGTCCTCCAGAGACCTTATCAGCATCGGCCCGATTTTTTTTTTTAACCCACCCACAGATCTTCTAAACAAGTCTAGTGTCAAGGTCTCTATTCCGTTTTAAAACCTAAGATAGGTTGGGGCTTCCCTGGTGGCGCAGTGGTTGAGAGTCCGCCTGCCGATGCAGGGGACACGGGTTCATGCCCCAGTCTGGGAAGATCCCACATGCCATGGAGCAGCTGGGCCCGTGAGCCATGGCCGCTGAGCCTGCGCGTCCGGAGCCTGTGCTCCGCAACGGGAGAGGCCACAGCAGTGAGAGGCCCGCGTACCGCAAAAAAAAAAAAAACACCTAATATAAGGGGAAAAAAAATGACAGCAAGAGAGAAGAGAAAGAGGCGACTTCAAGGTGTGTGTGTTTGTGTGTAACAAACACTCGGTTTGTTCTGTTTTAAGCCTCTTCTATTGACCAAGGAAAGCCAGGGGCTCAGTGATGTCACAGGTTTCCTACTGGCACTCTCTGGGGGCTGTTCTTTACATGGACTGTGTCATTTCATTCCTATGAGGTGTGGTGGTACTACCTTCCCATTTTACTGATAACACCGAAACAGAGAGGTAAATTAATCTGCCCAAGATGACACAGCTGGTAAAGTGGTAGAGCTGGGATTTGAACCCCAAGTAGTCAGACTTCAAGGCTGGTGGTGGACCTGGCCCTCCACCCTGCTGTGTCCCTGGCAGGGGACAACACACATCAAGAGTGGGATGGAGAGTTCTGCAGACAGGTCTGTCATTCGGGGATCTGGAACCAGGGGCAGTGTATTTACAGCAGTGGTGACTTCAACTCCTTCCCACTGGTCCCTGATGCCTCCCCTGTCTCAGTGCATGCCTGGACGCAACATCAAAAGACACATTCTAAAGGCCCCAAATTAGCCGATTGTTAGCCAGTGCATCCATAAAACTGTTCAGAAAAAACTGGCAGCTTCACCCAAGTAAATACGGAAATCCTCATAATAACTGTACAAAGGTGGAAGGGTCAGGTCCTCGTCCCCATTTTAGAAATGAGGAAATGGAGGAACAGAGGTGAAAAGACTCGCCCAAATTCACAGAGCTGGCTGGAGCTGCAGCCAAGAAGCCAAGTCTGTCCACTGCAGACCCACGGCTCTTTCTGTTCTGCTCCACTCTACGCTATGGGACTCACTCTCAAGTAGAATCATCTTATAGTTGGCGCACTCCCCTGGGGCCAGGGGCGTGGGGTGTGTGTGCCACACTGGCCCATGGAAGGCAGTGCCATGGGGAGGTTCCAGCGGACAATTACGATTTCCAAGTGACTTTTCAGGTTAGATCACTCTGGACCTACTCCATTTTGTGGCATAACTGAGAAAAATGACTGCAATCTTAGATTAGCTCTAATGAGTAGGTGCTCAGTAAATTTGTGAGATGAATACATGAATGGATGTCAAACTACCCTTCTTACATGCTAGGATAAAATGAAGGGCAAGGGCCTCAGAGTGACTGTACACAAGGGGTTCACACAAGGAAAATTTGCCCAGGGGCCAGTGCAGCTAGCCTTAAAATCATCTTCTAAAACCTGAAACGCAAAGTAAATGTGAAAACTTTACACAGGAGGCTTGGGAGACAAAACACCCTTGTCTGGAGAACTAAGTGGAACAGGAACTTGAACTTCCTAATGTTAGCGGTTTGGAGGTGCAAAGCTTTGGAAGGTACCAGGGTGTAAAGTGCAAGAACAAACAGAAGAGTGGATTTCAGTGATTAGACTCAGAGAACAGTAGTTAGAATGAAGAGCACATGGGACCAAGGAGAAAAACCCCACACTGGATCACAGGTCGCTCTCCAGGGTAGAAGGCGCTGACCTCAGTGTCTGCTGGACCTCTTCTGTCTAGATTTGACCAAACTCCACTGATCTGGGTTGAGACTAGCTCCAGGCCATCTCTGGAGAGCCCCAGGCCTTCTAGAGATTGGCAACCATCTTAAGCATGTCCCAGGTTAAGCTGGGCTCCTTCAGGGTCCTCTTGGAAGGGGGCTGTCTCAGGAGGCACCCCCTTCTGGGAAGAGGGTAAGAGCTAGACCCAGGGTTACACGGAATGCATGGGCTGAAGGGCCACTTAGCTTACTACATTCAGTCTCCAGCTCCCCTTAATAATGAGATGGGGGAAGTGATAATGTATTCGGCCTGCCAACACAAAGGAATGAGTTTCCAATAGCTCTAGGAATCTGCTTTGCTAGAGAAAGAAACTTACTATTAAATACTCTGACCAATAGATACAAAATATACTGATAATTTTTTCTAATGTGCCATTTAACTATGGTGATATTCCAGAAAACGCACAGAGCCAGTTAAAAGGATATACATAGAGACATACATATGTGTGTGTGTGTGTGTGTATATATATATATATATATATATATATATGTATGTGTATATATGTATATACATACATATATTTGCTGTGGGAAAAAACAGTCCTAGTTCTGGTTCAGAAACTGTGTCTATAGCATTGTGTCTCTTATTACTACTAAATTTCAAGGAAGGAGAATTGAGGGGGGGAAAGCAGGGCTACCTTCCTTAGACAATGCCCTCTCTTATCAGGGCAGACTGCTGTCTGGTTTCCTGTCTTGAGCTCTGGCATTACTGCTTCAGATGAGAAACGGGGTCTAAGAAAGGGACAGATCAGGCTTGAAAATGAGAATGCTAAAAGCCATCATAATCCTTCCCTTCCAACTCACTCCATCATGAGTTTTGGCTGGAATACTACATATTAGCAAACCAGATATCAATTGTTTTATGTCTCTAGGATTTTTTTTTAAAAGCTATAACCAATGATAACTGAAGCACTTCAGAAAGAAACCCAATTTCCAGAATAATGTAATTCCTGATACTTAAAGGACGAGGTTGCCTGTATTTATTTTTCTTAAACACAACTGGGTGTGAAAACAGAGTAAGAACCACTTAAGAAAGCTGTTCATTTTATAGCAGAAATGTTGACTTGGACAAATTAAGAAGGCAAGTATCTAAAAAGGGGGGGGTATGGAGATAAATGATTTACATGATTTAGAGATGAAACTATTGTGTTCACCTCCCTCACTTTTTTGGTAATTATAATAACTATCAGACTGGTACAATTTTTCCCAACTGTTTAGCTTACATTTAAAAGCCTGCAGAATTTTTCCTGACAGAACATATTAGATCCTAATCACCTCTATTAACCACCTCCCTCTCCCAACAAATAGGAAGGAAAGAATAATTTGGGGTAAGCCAAATAAAGACTCAGTCTACCAAATCTAGTTGAATTGTTCACAACTTTGGAACTAAACCAAAAAAACTTACTTCAATTTGGGTTACTTATGAATTTAGTTTAAAGGCCTCTTGTCCTACAAGCAGCTTAGTATTTCAAGTTTGCTTCCTCCAAAGAAGAAAGGAAAAATCTTATTGAAACTTTCCAAACTCCCATCTTTTTTCTTGGAAGGTTGTCAATATCCTACTATTTGACCCTAGCAGCTTTCTTAATAGCATATTGTGCATTTCCCTTTTATCTATCAAAGAAAAACGTGATGGGAAGATATGTTAAAACCAAAGCATTATTATTATTATTATTACGGATTTGGGGAAGAATAGGTAGGGCCTGATGTGCTTCCTCGGCAACTCATTCCATTAATTCCATTAGAGAACACTGCAGATAATTCCTTTAGATTTTAGAGAAAATCCCCAAAGAAGACATTTAAGGGGGAAACTTGTCAAAAGTTTTCTTTTCCAACCTTGTTTTTAAAACTTCATTTCTGGAGAACCAACAGAAAAATAGTTTGTTAAAGTAGGTTTTAAATGGTTAACCCAGAAATTTGCTAACTCACAACTGACAGAATATACCAAAAAAAGGGGGGGGGGATTATGAGAAAGTTGTTACTGTAAAACAATAAAAACAAGAGCATTCTCCTTCTGTCTTCAAAATATAAGGTTAAAAATTTCCAAACTATCATTAAATGAACTTATTCCAGTTCTCCTTTTTTTGAGCTTCTTATTCTTAGAACAGTTTGGAAATCAGATGTAGCATACAGTAAAATCTTTGTCCTTAAAAAGAAGTAATCCTGTAGTACTCTCAATACATCTTATGTTTTGCTTCAATAGAAGATTTCTCCTTTAAAACATAAGCAAGACTTCCAAGTCAGTCCAAGCTGCCAAGGCTGCTTGAGTTCTCCATCCCATGAAGCCTCCTGTGCCTTGAATGTCCTGTGTTAAATGCAAGGGTGAGCCACATCCTTCAGATCATGCTAGATCTTCTAAACTGTAAGGTGGTAACCCCATCCAAAATTGACAGCTTCAGGGCAAAATGCCTATCTCAAAACAAGAATGAAAAACAAACAAACAAAACAACCTTCTTTAGATTTCTAGCCAACATGCACACACATTTCTTAAAATCACAAGCTGGCAATGATAAACTAAAAAAGGTAAAAGTATTTATTCACCCATATAAACACATGGGAGCAAAGGGTGTATGTGAAAAGGTTAACTGACTTCTCATTATGACATAACACAGGCATCTTAGGCAATCGTAAGTGTGTAGAGACATGATAACTCCCTGGGTGGGGATAGGGAGTTTAGGGGCAGGGACCATGGCCTGGTCTGGGCTACTGATCTACCAGAAAACAGCCTGAAACAGGAAAGAGCACACATATGCCACTTGGAATGTATGACGCAAACCCCAGCCTTGAAACAAAGAACAGGAAACAGCTCTGCTGGCTGTGCTGGAGAGAAAGCACAGAGAAACATTTAGCCGGCCCTCCCTGACCCTATATTCATGAGCAGCTGGAGTTTTTTAAGACAACAACAGGGGGGTGGAGGTGTTTGTTCTATGGGTGTGAATAATAACACCAGCTTTATACAGGGGACCTGCCCTATTTACAAATAGGAGCTTCCACATACAGTAAACACCGTAAGTGAACATGTGATTTTATCATATTCAAGCAGCAGAAACCTTCCTAATTAACACCAGCCTCCCTACCAATTTCTTTTGTCTCTTTCTCCCCAATCCTAATGGATGGTCTCTAGCCACGATCAAATTCTGGGTTAAGGTAACAGGGTAATGATCACTGTTCAGCCTCAGAGCATCAAGAGGAAAATGAGACAGCACAGCTGCTGAGAATTCAGTTGACACTGGGGTCATCCCACATAACCGAAGTGGGACCAACTGTAAGTGTCCCTGAGCCACAGAACTAAATTCTAAGATGAAGAGTGTGGGACATCTAGAGTCACCCCAAATTTTCACTGTCTTTTTCAACTGCATAGTTACAAAGATACTTCCACACAGCTGCACATCTGTTCTACATGTACACACATTTACAAAAATCCACCTTTTGAGAATCTGATTCTGTTCCTGATATTTCATTTAATCCAAAATTGTTATACAATCTGCAGAATAGAGTATCAATTTGTATAAGACATCCTAAAATGTCTATTTTTCCTTTAGGTATTTTTAAGGTAGCAAAATCCACTCACTAGTCCTTTTCTGATTTTTCTCTTTATTTTGTTAGCCAGTACTGTTTAACTCAGGTTTCTATTAGCAGAGATTTAAGAATCTGTGTGTAGACATAACTACAGGTAAAAAAAAAAAAAAAAGAAAAAAAGAAGAAGAAAAAAAAGGCATCACTGTGTCCATAGCAACCAGAAGATTGGGTTTTAATTTAGAAACTTTGCAGTGAAAAAAACAATAGCTCTCTCCAAAGCTATGTTGTCATGTTTTACCTCTGACAAGGTTCTGTGGTCTAAGCAGTTACTTTTGTTGTTCTCACGTTAGGATTTTCATACTTGCATTCTTCATGCAAACAGAATGCTCCTTACAGCCTATCTTCACTGACCTCACCCACAGTACATTAGGCTGCTTTCTTCTAACAGTTCTGCAGCAAACCCCACTGACTAGAAATTGAGATATCAGTTTCTCTAGGGAGCTAAATGAAATTAATCAAACATCCCATTTCAGGTTCTGTTAACAGAATAAGGGCAACTCCCATAATCCATGTTTCAAGTCGGAAGAAACTCATCCACTCTTTTAAAGATACTACTAACTCTTTTAAAGATACTAACTCACAAAATTTTGAAGATGTTAGTGTTATTAAATTGTTTTTTCCCTAGAAGCAAGTCTTCTCTTGGGCTAGGCAGATTATCATCCAGATGGATTTCTCTCTTAAAAATGCTCCTCAAATTCATACATAAAGCACTCAGAAAAGGACAGCACAAAACTGTTCTGTGGAATAACCTATAGTGAACAACTGCCCTATTCCCCACTTGATTTTGCTTAATAATTAGATACTAAATCTAAATGAAGTCAGAATACTACTTCATACTTTCCTCCATATACTAGATTCTTGTGAGAATATATACATTTAAGTGTCTTGGATGACATTAATGGAAAAATACATTGAGTAAAAAAAACATTCAGTGTAAAATGTTTATTTTAGTGAAATACAAGAAGGTGAGCAATTACCAATTTCCGTTTAACCTGACTTTAAAAAAAAGTCCCATTCACACGTTCTTCATCTAGTATTATTGTATATTGCTGTAAAATTTAAAGCAGCGTAGAGTGTTCTCTCTTTTATCTGCCAAAGAAGTAGCTATGACAATTCCAGGTATTGTCTGCCATCTCCAAAAAAGCCACTCGGAAAGGTAGTCCCAAGGGTGCGGGTCCAGGGATCCGTCCCTCAGTCCCCACCCGGCTCGGGTCCCTAACACTGCGGGCAGTTGACTAAGGCGTTCTCCGCCTCCAGCCACGCTGCAATCCTTGCTCCAGACACTGCGGCAGGTTTTCCTTGCACCGGAGGAGGACTCTCCAAACCCGGCCAGCTCTTTCTCCTGCCCTCGGGAATCCAGACGCCCTGGCAGCTCCTGGGCTCCAGCACCGAGACTGGGATGTTTGCCTTCACTCCCAATCGCCCCAAGTTTCTTCCCAGAAGGCCCGCGAAGCTGCTCCAAGTTTGCTCCGCCGGCGGGTGAGCGACAGCACGCCCCGTCCGAGGAGGGGGGCTGCTGGGGGCGCAGGCGGAGGGCGGGGAGGTGGAGGGGGAGAGCGCGGGGGGTGGGGGAACAGGAGGGGGAGGAGCGGGAGCGCGCGGCCTCTGCGCTACCTTTCTCCAAACAACGTTGCCACACGCGGAGGGAACTGAGATTTCTGGGTCTTTGGAGGGAATCGCGGGCGGGCGGGCGGGCGGGCGGCTGTCGGGGGACCACACAGGTGAGCCCCCGCCCGCGCCCTAACTGGGGCCGCGGCAGGCGCCGCCAGCCTCGTTCCCCGCACCCGCCGATCCGCACGGTGGCTCTTCCCAATCCCACACTTTCCACCGCTGAACCCGGGGGCCCCCTCCTCCTCGCCTCCTCCTCCACCCCAACCCCCGGCTGCCTGGAGCTGTTGCACTTTCCCAAGCCCAGGAGCGCCCCAACCTCCGCGCTGCACCCCCAACCCATTCGCTGCGCGCCCCCCCTTGGGGGGAAAAAAAGGAAACCGGACGAGCCGAAAAGGGGGGCAGCGGGAGTCGGGGCGAGAAGGAAAGGTGAGGGAGAGGGGACTTACTTTTCGAGGCGCGGTGCTGAGCGCTGCAGGCGAGAAATAAAGGCCCGGATCCGGGCTGCCTGGAAACCCGTGGATGCAGTGGTGTCAGCGCTCCAGTCCCGGCGGCTTTGGCGGTGGCGGCCGCAGGGGACGGGGACTGGCGCGCGTGCGGCGGGCGCGGCTCGGCTCGGCTCGGCGGGCGCTCGCGCTGCGCTCCAGCTCGGGCCCCGGCTCCGCGCGGCTCCGCTCCTGGCTCCCCTCTGGCTCCTGGCACCAACTCCGGGCAGTCACATGACGCCGGCGCCGCTCGCTCTGCGAGCCTCCCAGGGCTGGCGGGGTAAGTAGAGGCTGGGACCCGGGGTGGGAGGGTCAGGGAGGGGAGAGGGAGCCGCCG
This sequence comes from Phocoena phocoena, assembly GCF_963924675.1. NCBI lineage: Eukaryota > Metazoa > Chordata > Mammalia > Artiodactyla > Phocoenidae > Phocoena > Phocoena phocoena. Next base: position 75,849,634 of record NC_089223.1, read on the forward strand.
CGGCCGCCCGGGCTGGGCGGGTCCCCACCCACTTGGGTGGAGGCAGCCGCCGGAGGGGTCGGTCGAGTCACTAGCGCAAACACGCACCCCGCCCTGCGCCCTTCCCCCGCCACCCTCGCCTCCCGCGCCGCCTCCGCCCCGCCCCGCCCAGTCACCCGGGGACGGCCTGACAGACACTCATTATTCCCCGGAGCCGGGCGCCGCCCCTCCTGCCCAACCTGTCCCGCGAGGCGCGGTGCGGCCGTGGGGCTGGGCGTGCGCGGCCTCCGCCCTCCGCCCGGCCCTGCGCCCCCGCCCTGGAGCCCCCGCCCCAAAGTCCCCTCCCTGTAGCCCTCCGCCCGGGAGCCCGCGGCCCCGCCCGGCCCGGACCCGCCGCCGCGCCGCCGCCCGAGCCCGGGGGGAAGGAAGGGCGGCGCTGGCCGCTCCGGGCGTCACAGCGCTGCAGCCCGCTGCGCCGCTTCCAAAACACACAGCCGGGCTCGCGGGCGAGCCGAGGCGGGGGACCCGGGACGGTCGGGGCCATCAATCAGCCGGCTCCGGCGGGAAGGGCGGCCCCGGGGCGTGGCGGGAAGGGCTGGGCCCCGCGCCCAGCGCGGCCCCTCCTGGTCCCAGCGCAGACAACTCTTAAAGAAAAAGCAGAAAAAGGCACCGCTGGTAAAGCAGCGGGTGGACGGGGGCGGATTCGGGAGAGAAAGCGCGGCGAGGAAAGGGAGGGCAGTTAGGGTGACTTAAACCCTAAAATGGTCCGGAGTTTCCAAGGTCGTTAGCCATCCTCTGGCGCGCTTTCTTTGTGCCCGGGGGCGCCGGGGCCCCCTTGTCGCCCGCTCCACGGGGGTGCGGCCCGGCAGGGCGGTGCCCCCACCTCCCGGGACTTTTCTCTGAAGGCCGGGAGACCCTCGAACAAACTTCCCACGGCCGGGCCTGCCGCTGGAGCGTAACGGCGACGGGCGCAGCGGCATTTGCTCAGCCAGGCCTGTCGGAAAACTTGGCAAAGTTCGGTCCAGATCCTCCCGCCCAGAGGGAGAACTCGGGGCGAGCTGAGGGCTCGCAGCGGCGACCTTTCCTTTCGTGTCGCCTCCCTGGGACCGAGCGCGAGCGTCCTCGGGGGAGTTCACAGGAGCCGGGAGGCGGAAACTCGCCTTCTGTCCCAGCCAGGCCCCTGGAAGGACTTTGGAGAGCTTGGTACCCAAGTTTAATGCTTTTCGAGTTTCTTTTTCAGCAGTACTAATGTAATAAAGAATGCAATAAAGAGAACAAAGGACAAATTGGTTCAATTGTTTTAGTCTTGTGCACTGTTTTAAAATGCCCCAGCTGCAGTCTATGGCTTGTTATTGCTTCAAGATGTTTTAAAGTCCCTTTAAGTTCACTATTCTCTCTTTGATGCTTCATCCAGGCATGGTACTACTTAAAACGTAGAGATAGAGTATATTCGGAGCCCCGGCATGTAACTACACAATATTATAAAATTAGTACCGGGAAACCTCAAATAGTGAAATTGCTTGTTGTAAAAAAAAAAATGCATATACATAAAAGACCACGTGGAAAACACCCAGAATGGACACCGGTTTATGTGCCATCATACTGTCCCAGAAGATTAATCTTTAAAATGTAAAGGGATGAGGTTGTTTGTTTGTTTGTTTGTTTTAGTGAATAAAGACAAATACAATGGAAAAAGTTGGATTCGGGTCAATTACTAATTGCAACCCGTTGATCACTGACACCGTTAAATGTCTGATTAGACGACTTAGATTTGTACTAGCTGAGAAAAAACAACAACATATTAGTGATGACTGGTGAAATTGTTTTGCATTTCTGTGCCTCTCTCATAGTGGGGTCTCAAAAACTACAGGCTTCACTCAGGGGACACAGAGTAATGAAAACCTGAAGAGAAGATTGAAGTAGGTCTATCCGATAGGGAGGGGCTTTGATATGAAAGATGCGGGAGGGAGGAGAGAAGTCATAAAAAAGATTAATTAATGAACACAACTGTGTTCAGTGCCCTGTGGGAGGCAGCTCAACATAACTTGTCCAAAAATGAATCCATCCAGTGAAGGACACCACCATCCCTCCAGGTGCCCCAACCAGAACTGCCTGAAGTCATCCTTAACTCCTCCCCCCTCCTTCGCTGGTCACAGTCCTGTGGTTCACTGAATCCCTGACCTCCTCAATCAACACCCACTCCTTGGCCACCACCCTGGCCCAGCCTATTGCCACAGTGTCTTGTTGGTCATCCTGTTTGCAGCGTGGCTGAAGTGTGGGTAAGGGATTGGAGCAAAGGATTAAGAATGCCTTTTTCTAAAATGCAAACCTAAACATGTCAAACCCTTCAATGGCTTCTCTCTGGATAAAGTCCAAGAGTTTAGCCCCAATGTTGACCTGGCCTTCACCTGTCATTATAAACTCATCTCTACCTGTGCTCCCCTCCCACTCTTTTCTCCAGCAACAATGAGCTTCTTTCCTTTGCTTTCCTCCAACTCTCTGTCTCCACCTCTGGCCCTTTGCACACGCTCATTTTTCTAGATGGACTAGCCTCCTTGGCTTTCTCCCCAACTCCTGACCTCCACTCTCATGTCCCTAAATTCTATTCATCCTTTAAATGACATCTTCAATGAAATTTATCTTTTCTTACTACCATCCCTCACCCCACCTTTGGATGAGTGGAGGTGCTCCTTCTTGGTACCCTGATAGCACCCAGGCTTCACCTCTTATTATTCTTTCTTGTAATTGACTCTTTACCTCTCTCTATGTCACTAAAATAGAAACTCTGTGAGGGCACGGACCTTGTCTTTTTAGCAAAATTGTATCCTTATGGCTCAGATGTTCAATGAATGTTTGTAAAATGAGTAAGTGTGAACTATGAATTGAGAAGAAGTCATTTAGACCAAAAAGATGAGAGGGGGCTTCAGGGTGGCAAGTGGCCATGAACTGTACCTTTGAAATAGTGAGGCAGAGGGAAGAAGGAGTTCCCCTCACTGTTTTCAAGGAGGTGGTACAAAGTGGTGTCTAGGTCTTCTTTTTATTCCTAATACTAGTACAATGCCTGGCACAAGCTTTGGTCCTGGATAAATCCATATATCCTGGGTAAATGAAATATCTCAAGCTTGGTCCTTCCAGTAGCTGCTTCACTGCTGCTCTTTGAGGATAGCAGGCTAGTCTGGTTTAGGTTTGGGGCAGCATGTGCTCAGGGAAGGGTACTCCTCCCTGGAGCCATCATCATTCCTCCCAACCAATCATTGCAATCGTTTTTGCTGGTGAGTGGAGAGAACCATATCTATGTGACCTGGTTCTGGCCAGTGGGACCTGTAGGGAAGTGTGCTGGGGCTTATGGAAAATGTTTCTTCCTGATGAAAGGAAACTCTTGTAAGGATAAACCCCCAGACCTGCTTTGGAAGTTATGTGAGGGTGTGATGCTTGAAGCTATGGCAGCCATCTTGTAGTCATGAGGGGAAAGCAAGATTTCGGATTTCCATACAGATAGTTCTTTTTTTCAACATTAGTTTTCAGATCAAATATTACATCTTTAGGAATGACCACACAATCTAAAATATCCCTCCCTTCCTCATTCAATGTCTAGTTCTCCTTGCTTTTTTTTTTAACCTTTTCTCCCCATTATAACCTGGGCTCCATGAGAGCAAGGACACTGTCTTCCTCATTCCTTTTTGAATTATGGCTTTTTCCGGGTATATGCCCAGGAGTGGGATTGCTGGCTCATATGATAGTTCCATTTTTAGTTTTCGAAGGAACCTCCATACTGTTCTCCATAGTGGCTCCACCAATTTACATTCCCACCAATAGTGTAGGAGGGTTTCCTTTTCTCTGCATCCTCTTGTCCTCTTCAATGCTGTTTCCCAAACTCCTGGAACAGTGTCTGGCAGATATAAGTTGTTCCAAAAATATTTGTTGATTAACAGATGACAACTAAACAGTAACACTGTGTTGAGATTGATTCAGAGCCTAGTGGATACAAGCCACTATAAACCTCCACTTTCTCTTTCAGGGCTTATATCACAGTTAGTTCCGTTTCAGGCAATCCCTTTCTGATACACAGACACATATTCTTGAGATTCTTTCTTCCTCCTCCACTCTTTTTCAGAGTTTTTCCATTCTTTCCCCAGGAAAGTTTCTCCTCCTTGTGTGATGATGGACTGAGTTATGAAGGCAGAAAATTGTCACGTGCTTGTGAAATTATGATCAACACAGACACATCTACCCTAAAGGGAAATGTATGTGTTTTTTTCTCCTTTCTTTTTCTTCTAGCTTTATTGAGATGTTATTGATCTATAACATATGTAATTTTAAGGGGTACAATATGATGATTAGATACACATATATATTGCAAAATGATGACCACAATAAAGTTAGTTAACACCTCCATCCCCTCACGTAATTACTTTTTTTTTTCTGGCGGTCATAAAATTTAAGATCTACTCTTAACAACTTCTTTCAAGTATAGAATACAATTTGTTTATTATATACACGATGCTGTACATTAGATTCCCAGACCTTATTCATCTTCTAGCTGGAAGTTTGTATCCTTTGACCAGCTTCTCCCCATTTCCCTCACCTCCCAGTTTCAGGCAACCACCATTCTACTGTTTCTATGAATTTGGCTTTTTCAGATTTCACATGTAAGTGAGACCATACAGTATTTGTCTTTCTCTGTCTGACATTTCACTTAGGATAATGCCCTTGAAGTCCATCCATGTTGTTGCAAAAGGCAGGATTTCCTTCTTTTTTAATGGCTGAGTGATAGTCCAGTGTGTGCGTGTGTGTGAGTGTGTGTGTATCACATTTTCTTTACCCATTCATCTGTTGATGGACACTTGGGTTGTTTCCATACCTTGCCTATTATAAATAATGCAGCAATGAACATGGGAGTACAAATACCTCTTTGAGATAGTGATTTCATTTCCTTTGGATATGTACCCAGAAATGAGATTGCTGTATAATATGGTCGTTCTATCTTTAGTTTTCTGAGGAACCTCCACACTGATTTCCATAGTGGCTGTGTCAATTTATATTCTCAAGAAGAGTACACAAGGGTTCCCTTTTCTCTAATCCTCACCAACACTTGTTATTCTTGTGTTTTTGATAATAGCCATTCTAGCAGGTGTGAGGTGGTATCTCACTGTGATTTTGATTTGCAGTTCCCTGATGATTAGTGATGTCAAGCACCTTTTCATGCACTTGTTGGCCATTTGTATGTCCCCTTTGGAAAAAATGTTTATTTAAGTACTTTGCCCATTTTTAAAACTATTTTTTGTTTGTTTTTGTTTTTTACTGTCGAGTTATATGAGTTCCTTATTCAATTTGGATATTAACCCCTCATCAAATAGATGGTTTGCAAATATTTTCTCCCCTTCCATAGGTTGCTTTTTCATTTTGTTGATGGTTTCCTTTGCTGTGTGGAAGCCTTTTAGTTTGATGTAATCCCACTTGTTAATTTTTTCTTTTGTTCTTTGCGCTTTTGGTGTCATAGCCAAAAAATTGTTGCCAAGACCAACGTCAAGGAGATTTTTCCTCATGTTTTCTTTTAGTAGTTTTATATTTTTATGTCTTACATTTAAGTCTTTAATCCATTCAGAGTTAACTTTTGTGTGTAGTGTAAGATAGGGGTCCAGTCTATTCTTTTGCATGTGAATATCCAGTTTTCCTAATACCATTTTTATTAAAGAGACTGTCATTTTCCCACTGAGTATTCTTGACTCCTTTATCAAATATCACTGTCTATCTACATGTGGATTTATTTCTGGGCTCTCAATTCTGTTCCATTGTTCTATGTGTCTGTTTCTATGCTGGTACCGTACTGTTTTGATTATTATAGCTTTGTAACATAGTTTTGAAATCAGGAATTGTGATGCCTCCAACTTTACTCTTTCTCAGAATTGCAAAGCCACATGTTTTGAAGTAAAATTAGAAATGCTAGACTAAGGGTCACCCATCTCAAAAGCATTACAAAGGGTGCAGAGATTCTCTTTAGCATCTCTACAAGTTTTCACTAATATTATCCATCCATCCATCCAACCAACCATCCAATTTAGGATTGCCAGGAAATACTGAGGTTGAGTTAGGTGACCATGACTTTTAATAAAGATCAAAATGGTATGTGTCCTGCACACCCAACCCAGGAGCTCTCATTATTTCTAATGCAGGTGGACAATTGAAATTGTCCTGGATTATGTTTGACAGAACAATGCAATTGAAGGACAGTAGTACAAAAATAGTTGAAATGTTGGATATTGGAATCCGAGCTGGAGAGCTAAAACAGAAGGATACTCTAAAGATCTGGGCAAAGGATCAGTGAACTGGACATTTCAAGTAGGTCGGAGAATGGGTGTGTTGGGAATAATGTAATGAATGACCTGGAAGGTTAGAAGGTGAGTTCCCAGAGAGTGGGGATATATGAGTTTAACATTTAAAGGTGATGCATGCTATCCCCAGGGGTAGCATGGTTCAGGGTCTGCCTGTGGGAGTGGGAGAAGAGATGGGTGGAGAATATCCCTGAAAATGAGGAGACGAAGGAACAGAACGAATGGGGTATTAAATGTGGTTCCATGTGGATGCTGAAATTACTCATAATTTTGTCCAGATTGGGGAATCAAGAGTAAGACCTAGGTCCTCAGGCCACATCTTGATTTCCCAAGAGACAGGTGAATGATAGCAACCAGGAGAGAATGATTAGATATATCCTCCTTTTTGTATAGTGAAATCTGCTTTCCTTAAATCATGATTATTCGAGTTAAAAATAATCACTTGTATTTGGTTGTTTTTATTGGTTATTGTACTAGTAAAATATATCAATAGTTTTATTTTCTACTTTTTATTGCAAATATACTATTTCTGCTTTGCTGAGTGTTCAGATTGGCTTTGGGGGACTTATCAGGGATCTTAAACATTATTTATAACATTTATTTCAAAGGGAAATGAATTGTAATTCCCAAATCAATGACCTACACATATAAAAATGGAGAATGTAACTTATTTCTAAGTTGTAACTTATTTCTAAGAGAATGGGAGACCCACAAAGTAAGATAAACTACTTCCCATCTTTCAGCTTGTTTTGGAATGAGCCTTACTCGTTATGTTTCCAAACCTCTCCTCTATATTATGGAAAATTTATTGGCATTCAAATCCTGGATTTGGGTTAGTTTGGTAAGTACTGGTTGAATATTTGCTATAGGTCTGGGGTGGGTGTAGGAGTGCAAGAAATATGTATATGATCCCTGTGTTCAAGAGATTTGAAAGAATATATATATATTCTTAATTAATTATTACACAATGCAGAATATAATGAGCCAAATTTAGAAAAGAACCCTTATATGGGTGTTAAAAGGATAAAAAGGTAAACTGATTCATCCAAAAACTACGAGTATTTTTGTGCAGTTTGGGCCTTGTCTTCAAGGAGCTTATAGGTTTGCAAAAGAAATCACATTGGTCAGGAAAATCCCCAAAATCTTCATGGAGGAGGTGATAAACAGTGACAGAACTTCACTGCTGGAGGGAGAGGGGGCTCCACACTGCATTTTGGAGTCTGGAGAGGTGCCCAGGGGCCCAGGATTTGGTGGTGGAGGGGTGGTGGGTGGGGTGGATGAACCACGTGGTGTAAGGCAAGCTAGGAAGGGTCAGCTGAGGCTGTGCTGGGGGGGAAAATGCAATGCCAAAGAGATGCAATTTTTTCCAGCAGACTTTGGGAAACCGTGGAAGGTTTCTGAACAAGTGAGATGCATGATAGCATATAAAATGACATTAAATATAACTCTAATGGAAAGTTCCACCAGTGCAGTGCAGGAGGCAGCAACTATGGCGCGTGTGCCGTGGGGAGAAATACATATATATGTGTGTGTGCGCACACCATCTCTTTCACTCTAAACACACACACACACACACTCACACATCTTCCCTCTTCAGTAACTAAGCCAGCAGAGAGATGTTGTGCGAATTATACTCTAGGGAAGTGGCCTTGCTGCCTTCCTTTTTCAGCCGATTCCAAGTGTGTTGCATGCTTACCTCCAAATCCTGAACTGTGACATGTGAAGCGTTTCCCTCTGTGTAAAAGCCCAGTTGCACCAGTTTCCCTGGTACTTACTGGGGAAGAAGGCTTCAACTTTCATTCCTTAGCTTTCCAATCTGGCAAGCCTGTCCACGCTCACAAGTGCCTTACAAGTTTGCTGATACGTCTAGAAAAATAATAAGCATATGGTGGGATCACATGAACAGTAGAGAATTCTTCATTGCCCTTGTAATAGAAAAAGATTTGCTAACAGCAGACAATATTGAAATCATAATAATGTAATAGCAAAGTGATAAGAGTGAAGGTGATTTTTTTTTTTTTTTTGCCATTCAATGCTCTTATGTGCCTTTTTTTCTTTAGTGGGCATATATTACTTTTGTTATAAGAAGTGTGCTTCTTTAAATAGCTAAGAAAGTAATGTGCACGCTGTGTGTAATTAAATGTAGGGCCTGAAGCACAGTTTTACAAGGTGGCCCCTTGAAGGCACCCGGAGTCAGAGGTGTTGTTCTGCGCCTGTGAGTTTTGAGGTGGGGGGGGCGTATGGGGGGCTGTGGGTGGAAAGGGAGGGGCTCTAGGAGGTGAGGTCGCGGGACAGGGTGACCATCTTCCTTTATTGACTGTTTGGCTTTTTAACTGCTGCTTGAATCTGTGCACGTTCTTGGAACTGAGATTCTTCCTCAAAATAGCGTGTATTTGCTTTAAAAGCGACTCCAAAGAGAAAAAGTTAAAAAACAAAACAAAACCGAAAAACCAGAAAACCCAGCACACTGGACTGAATAGAGCCAAAGTTCCTATTTCTCAAGAGACAGAAATATACTTCCCCGAGCACAAGGTCCACTCACCCTCTCCCCGTGGTCTTTCGCCAGGATCTGTTGATTCAACGGGAAACAGGAGTGTCAGCAGTTGTGCTGAATGTGAATATGTGGGAGATTACCTTCGCCTCCCCAAGCACCATTAATACAGGGGGGCTTGTCGTCCCAGCCAGCAGGGGCTAGCTTCTCTCAGGTTTCTTTAAGCTACATTTGTTTGTCTGTTATTATTCTTAAAGTTTTCTGGGTAACTATAAGCAACAGACCTTGTTAGTTCCTCTTCAGATTGCCCACTACTCCCCACCCTTATTTCTCACCTCCTGGCATCCTGTTTGTCTCCCTGACTCTGTCCCCCAGCCCATCCCCACCCCAACTCAGCTACCGGCCCTTTTAGCCATGTTTTTCTTCCCTTGGTTAGTTACTTTTAAATTTCTATTTTTATGTGTTCTCATACCAAAGAAGGCACGGCATATATTCAATTTTTAATTCACTGACTTGTGCTTTCTTCTATCATGAATACCTCTAAATTATGTCTCAGTGTGTATTCTAGTGTTTGTCTCCCTCCACCCCTTTTCTTGAAGACACTGTATTTTCAGGAGGGGATAAAAAGGAAATATGGGGGAACTTTGAACTATGTACAATACTTTTTGGGTGATCTTTGCCTATTTAAAGTTACTCAGTTATGTTATGGACAAGAAAGATCTACAATGTATACTGTGTTTATGCTATCAGTATAATCTTTAGTTTATTAGATTTTAAAGAATATTTTAGCCAGTCAGCACTTTTACATGAGCTGTTTAGACTTACATTTCAATTTTGTTCATTATCGTTGCAAATGGATCTATTACTTAATGAACATTATGGATTCTAGCACCTCTTAAGTTTAGCAGGTTTATGAGAAATATTTAAAAAATTTTTTGGAATACCATCATAAAAGAAGTCATCAGTACCACTGAATATACAATTCTGCCTAGTAGTCACAGTATCTTCATAGAAAATTCACTTTCTAAAAAAAAAAGAGGGAAACACTTTCAAAACTCATTGAATACAATTTTTGCTACACAGTAATTTATGGAACCAATTTCCTTTTCTGTGCTGGAGATAAGAAATATAAAGATTCAGAAGAAGCTGAAATTAACAACGGTGGACTCCTAAACTCATTCCGCTTAGTATTTTGTGGCTGTCAGAAAAATGAAGATTTCCCCCAGATTCACACAAGTTTTTCTCCTTTCCCATATGTGTGTTTACTTGGCACAATTTTCAAATAAAATTCACTGTATTTCACTTAGTCCTGAGAAGATGAGGGCATTTTAGAGAAGTTCCTAAGATTCAGGAGGATACAGGAAAGGTCTTTTTTTTATATATATGTAATTTGGCTGCTTTGGGTCTTCCTTGCTCCGCGTGGGCTTTCTCTAGTTGCAGTGAGCAGGGGCTACTCTTCGTTTGGTGTGCAGGCTTCTCATTGCGGTGGCTTCTCTTGTTGCCCAGGCTCCAGGCACGCGGGCTTCAGTAGTCGCAGCACATGGGCTCAGGAGTCGCGGCATGCGGGCCCTAGAGCGTGCGGGCTTCAGTGGTTGCGTAGTGTGGGCTCAATAGTTGTGGCACACGGGCTTAGTTGCTCCGCGGCATGTGGGCTCTTCCCGGACCAGGGATCGAACCCTTGTCCTCTGACTAGGCAGGCAGATTCTTAACCACTGCGCCACCAGAAATTCCCAGGAAATGTCTTGATGAGGATTTATTTACCATGTTTCAGGAGAGATACTGTTGGTAGAATCTGTTTGCTTTCCCTCACCAAATATCTCGAGGTGTTCCCCATTCTGCTGCATTTGAAAGAACCTTTCCAAAGTCCAGTCCTTGATACTTTGCGGTTTTGATTAGGTGGTAGTGCTATCAAATGAGTAGTGCTATTTGTATGACAAAATTTGTCATACTTCTTAATGTATTCCCTTTGACTTTCTTCTGTACTTGAAGGAAAAGTACATTTAAATTCTTTAAAAAAAAAGAGTTAATTTAATCTAGACCATTTGGTACAGATGACCTGACAAAGATGTATTGTCTAATTCAGACACAGTGATTGCTATGCCTGATGCCCTCCCTAATAACACTGTTGATTATGTTATTTCAATTCTAGATAGCAATCTTTCTATTCTATAGTCTTTAGAAACTAAAGAAGGAAGGCAAAGTTTGTTTATCTTATTTTAAAGAAAACCTTTCCTGTATCATTTTTTTAAATAAAATGTGTATAATTCAAATTTTCTTTTTGAATCTAAAAAAGGCATCTTTCAAAAATTAAAGAAAAATTGCTTTTATCAGTAGAATTACCTCCCTCCTCAGCTCCCCGTGCAGTTTATACTTCTAGTTAGCTTGCACTCCAGTAGTTATTTGTAAGCTGATTGGGGTAAGGGCTTTATCTTTTTTATAGTTCCTGTCTCAACTCTTTATACTTAATGGACAATTCTATATTATTCCAACAACTAATTTCCTTGACCACGTAAATGATCTTTTCCATTTGAATTTCTTTATCTATAAAAGGATGTCCACAGTCTGATTTATGTAGTATTGATTTGTATTTTGATATTTTATACCTTATTCCGTATCACTTGCTTTAGTATTTCTGAGTTATACTCCTGAAAATATAAACTTTACTCAAAATATGTTATTAGAGTCTAATTTCCCAAGGGGAATATTATAATTAAATATTTTATTCAAACTATTATCAATAAAAATTCCATTCAACATGTCCTCTTACATCACATAAAAATGGAGAGAAAGTTAGACTGGGGATTCAATGAGGAGCACATTAAAATAGTCAAAGACGGTGATATCCACACTTACCTGTGAGGTTAGGACCCTCCTTTCTCCAGTTATCTTATTTATCATTATTGTTTGGATCCAATTAAATGAAAAGAAACATAACAACAGGATTTTTTTAAAGGTCATATGAAGATGAGATCAAATGGTCAGAAAACAAACTGAGGAATGTCACACTTATTTTTCCTAAAGTTTTTGCATTAAATCAAGAGGAAAGACTTTTCCTTACACTGGGTCATGTTTCATATCAGGAAAATCAGAAAAAGGACTGATAGTAAAAAAAAAAGAGTAATTAATTCTATGCAGTATTTCTTTTGCCTAGGATTGCATAAACACACTCTAGCTTGTTTGCCAAGCCCACAGAGGCAGAGATCAAACATATTTCCGCACCCTGCTGCTGATTTGGTTATCTGCGGTGTCTAGTCAATCAAAAAAATAAAACAAAAAACCAGCCAAAGGAAAGAATAGTAAGAATCCTTGGAAAGGAAACTCCCAGCATTAGTCAAATAGACATTATTCAAAAATAGGGCCTGATGTATGTTTATTAGAGTGATGTTAATGGCGACATTAACAGCACCATGGCTCTGTAATTGCAATTCTCCATTTCCCACTTTTAGTAGGACTTGTGCCCAAGTTGTTAAAGAGATTTGGATTTGCCAGTGCCTTTCCTGACTCTTTGGACTCAGGACTGGGGTTCGGCGTAACTGCTGACTATGCCGTTTTCCAATGACATAATTTTATAATCTACAATATTTGCTGGACCGCTACTTAGATAGGGGTGGAATTAAGTAATTTACAACATCCCTGTCCTCAGAGACCTTTCAATCTAAAATGGAAACAAGAAAGATATCTTCACCCAAAGATAACCGATGATATGAGGAAGTAGATGATATGTTTTTTTAAAAAGTAGTCCAAATAAATAAATAAATAACTGAAGCCAAATAAGCCTTGGCTTCAGAGGGTCAGAAAAGGCTTCATGTGGGAGGAGGGATTTGAGTTGAGCCTGGTGTATCTGGAACAGATACAGAGACCACAGTGGTTCCAGCAAAGTGTGGAAGACTTGGAGAAAAGAGGCTGGAAAAGTAAGTGAGAGCTGTATGTACGGTGCTTCAATTTAGGTCAAGGGGTAGGGACATCAAACAGTTGGCAACTTATTCTACCAAAGCTGGATTTTCCCAGACCAGCTTGAATTTCATGACATTTGCCCTCTTCAACTGAGGTGATTGTCAAGTGTGATTTAATATTGAAAGTTTTACACTGCTTACATAAATATACTTACAGAAGATTTTTTTCAACCTATGTCCTGATTTGGTATTTGGGAAATAGAATCATTTATTCAGTCTTCAAATATTTGCTAAATATCTTGTGCCAAGTACAGGACTGGACATTTATGTAATAGTTCAACAATTACTAGGTGCTTGCTATGTGTCAGGCTCTGTTCTAAGCACTCAGGGTACATCACTGAACAAAAAGAAAAGAAAAATCTCTGCTTTCATGGAGCTTTTATTCCAGTGGTATATTAGTTTGCTAGGAATGCCACAGACTAAGTGTCTTAAACAACAGAAGTTTATTTTTTCACATATCTGGAGGCTAGAAATCTGAGATGAAGTGGTCTGCAGAATTGGTTCCTTGTTAGGGCCGTGACGGCAGGATTTGTTCCTGGATCCTTGGCTTGTAAGATGGTCTCTCCCTATGTCTTCACATTGTCTTCCCTCTGTACTTGTCTGTGTCCAGATTTCCTCTTCTTATAAGGACACCAGACATATTGGATTAGGGCCTACCCTAATCCTCATTTTAACTTAATTACTTCATTAAAGACCCTATCTCCAAATATGGTCATATTCTGAGGTATTGGATGTTAGGACTTCAACATATGGATTTGGCCAAGGGGGTGGGCATGGGACACAATTCAGCCCATAACAGGTGGGCATTGATGACAGAGCAGTGAATGAAGCCTAGAACTCAGGTGGTCCTGGTTACAGTGTGCCAGGCACTGTACCTGGCACACTCATAGGCATCATTGCATTTAGTGCTATAACCAGCCTGTGAAGTAAGTATTGCTGACCCCACTTCATAATGAGGAAACTGAGGGCAGACCACATTTAGTTCGTATGGGGGTTTGCTTTAGTGATACTGTGTTTAATGTTTTCACTGGATTGAAACCTTGGAAATGGAAAGTGAGCCACGGCTAAATGTATAGAGCATATATTTAGGGCTAATTCAGATTTAGAACTGACAATTTCTAGTTGTTAGTATAGAGAGTGGAGGTTTTGTTTTTTTTTACATTTGGTCCTAGGAATAAAACAAAAGATAGGAGTAATCTTTGATAATTTTCTCTCTGAAGATAGTTCAATATGTTGTATTATGTGATAACATTATATATAATAATATATTTATTATAACTAAAATATAAATAATATATTTATTATAAATAAATGTAATTATTTATAATGAATATATAATTATCTAGTATATAAATTCTACAGTTTACATAGCAATGATCATTTTCCTTTTGATTATATAGGTTTAAATGAAGTTATAAATCCTTTCTAACCTTTACCCTTGATTTATGTCCAGACTAGCAAACCTGCCTTGGCACTGCCTCTATGGAGGGAATCCTCCTCATATTATCTGTTTTGCCTGTTGAACTAACCTTGCTGCTCCTCTGGTGGACAGATTCAGGTTCAGCAAAATTATGGAGGACAAACCATCATGTGGGAGGCCACTTCACATAAATCCATGCTTCTCATAAATATGGAAAACCAAAGGATAATACAGGACATTTTTTATGAGCATCCATTTTGTTCAATTATTTTATGGGAAAAAGTTTAAGTAAATTAGCAGTGAACAATTTAAAACATAATTTAAATACTGAAACAATATATGTATATATTATAGTATAAAATACAAACTTTTCATAAACTTTCAAGATGAAGCCTATTTCAAAAAAGTTGCTTTTGTTTTGAGTGTGCCTTCAGTTCAACAGAGATGTGAACTACAACCCCCGCCCCACTTTCCTGAGGGGTTCTTGGGAGAAAACCTTTGAGAAGTTCTGAATAATTTCTTCATTTAAGCTTCATAACAACCATGTGAGGTGTATTATCCTCATTTGAGAGATCAGAAGCTTGGATAAGTTATCTTGCCCTAATTAAGACAACAAGTAAACAACAGAGGCAGGTGTTAAACTCAGACTTTATGATTCCAATTCCAAGGCTGTTTTTAAATTTTTATTTTATTTTTCAATTTAAAGTATAATTGATTTACAATGCTGTGTTAGTTTCAGGTGTACAGTAATATATATATATATATATATATATATATATATTCTTTTTCAGATTCTTTTCCATTATAGGTTATTACAAAATATTAAATATAGTTCCCTGTGCTATACAGTAGGTCCTTGTTAGTTATCTATTTTATATATAGTAGTGTGTATCTGTTAATCCCAAACTCCTAATTTATCCTCCCCCCTTCCCATTTGGTAACCATAAGTTTGTCTTCTGTCTGTGAGTTTGTTTCTGTTTTGTAAATAAATTCACTTGTATCAGTTTTTTTAGATTCCATGTAGAAGTGATATCATATGGTATTTATCTTTCTCTGTCTGATTTCACTTAGTATGGTAATCTCTAGGTCTATCCATGTTGCTGCAAATGGCATTATTTCACTCTCTTTATGGCTAAGTAATATTCCATTGTATGTATGTATCACATCTTTATCCATTCATCTGTTGATGTACATGTAGGTTGCTTCTGTGTCTTGGCTATTTCCAGGGCATTTTATATTGCACTACAGCCATTCCTTGAATTAATAGGCCTCAATCCTCATGAGGCTGGATAAGCCTCACAGCTTTGCATTTCCCCATGTCCCAACCTCATTCGTTCATGGATTCATGCACTTATTTGTGCGTTTAGTCAACAAATATTTATTGGGAGCTTAACATGTGCCAAGCTTTGTGCTGGGCCCTAAAGACAGAGTAATTAGCAAAAAAAGGCATAGTTCTTTCCCTCAGGGAGCCTATAGTCTAGTGGGGAACAGATATTAAACAAATAATTGCCAAAAATATTGTTTACAAACTGTGGTAAGTGTTATAAAGGAAAAATATAGAGTGCCAAGAGAGGAAAAAACGGGTGAATTAATTTAGATTAATAGTCAGAAAAGCCCTCTTTAAGAAAGTGACCTTTAACTTGTGGTCTTACACATGAGTTAGCTAGAGGAAAACTTATCTGCACTTTAAATAGTTACAAATTGACATCCTACAAAATCCAACACTATAATTCCCTCTATCTTCATTATTCCTTCTTTATCTGTAATAAGACTGAATTCTCACCCTCAGCCATCAATTTATCCTTTTCTATTATATTCTTCTGACTGTCCATCCATCCATCCATCCATCATCCATCCATCCATCCATCCATCCATCCACCCATCCGTCCATCCACCCAATCTTCATTGAACATCTACAATGTCCCCAGCACTATTGTGCCCCCAATCCCTTACTTTTCCACCTTCTCTCTCCTCATCTTTTCTCTCCTTTGACCGTTTTAACCTTCTGCCCCTTTATTTGATTCTTGGATAGCCTATTTTTGACCCACATCTTCAGTGTTACACCCTTCCCAGTCCTTTCTGTCACTCCTCTCCCCTTTGGCTAAACTATCACTTCTCATCTTATTTTCAACAAATAGATTGTTTCCCCACATTTTTCTGAAAATTTTCTAATCAAGTACAAAAAAATTGTACCTAATTTTCTAATCAGGTACAAAAAAATTAATCATACATTCTTTTTGTGTGTTTGTGGCCAGCTAATTAGAATTTCATCCCTTAATAAAGAGATGCTGCTAATATAAAACAAACCCCCTTTTTCATCTATCTATATATCTACCTACATCTATCACCTATTTATATTTTGGATCATTTCTTTCTTTTTAATTATAAACTCCTGGAGATAGTTATATCTGTTTAATTTAATACAGCATCTGGAACTTACGGTAATAACTTCTTAAACTTTTAAGAGTCACATCTTTGGGGGTCTACTAATGTGTCTGTTGTACCTCTGATATAAATGTAGAAATGAATTCAGAAATGTGCAGCCCAAGATTAACCTGTTTTCAGATTCTCCTATAAAATTATCTGTGTCCTTTCTGTCACAACCTGGACATGTGAAATCCAGGTCAGCAAAAATATAGTGTATCATCAACTACTTAGGCAAATCCACCAGGAAAGGATCTACCTTACCCCTCTGTTTCCACACAAGTCAGTTAAATCCAACAAATGTCCTTTGGAAAGTCTGAAGGGCTAGGGTACACTATCTAGAAAATTCCACCTATCAAAAGATAAGTAGAGGGGATTTCCCCTTCAAGGCATGGTGGAATAACAATGACCAGACTTAACTGCCCACCATAAATAATTAGAAAGTTAGATAAAATATGAAACACTGACTTTCAGACATTGGACAACAGTCTGCTTAGGACTGTGATCCTTGAGAGAAGAGAACCACAGTGAGCTTGATAATTGCCCTGGCTTTCTGCCTGGAAGCAATTTCTAGACTGTAGATCCAAACAGATCCTGGCAGCCTTGCTGAGTTGATGAGATGGAGGTTGGAGTTTTGGGAGTCTGTAGTAAGGCAGAATTTTGGGAAGGAGGGAGCTATGCAGAAAAAGAGCTCCAGGAACATGTAGTGTAGGGATGTCTTGTGTTTTTGTTGAATACCATGACACAAATGTATAGAATGACACTCCACAAGGCTGGGCAGAAAAGACTGATGAATTGTGAACTGAATAAATCTCACATGAAGTGAGAAAATGTTCGGGGTTTGACTAGCCAAAGGGGTGAGTCCTTGTTCATCCTTGGAACATCCAGTGGAGACCCTAAAGTAATCATACATTAGTAGTGAGTCTGAACTATCCTTGGAGTGAAAGACCCTCTAGAACAGTGTTGGAAATATTTTCTTAAATTAACAGATAGCAAGTATTTTTGGCTTGTGGTTCATATGGTCTCCATCACAGCTAGTCAGTTCTGTCACTATTGTGTGAAGGCAGCCACAGACAATACATAAGTGAATGGGTGTGGCTGTGTTCCAATAAAACTTTATTAACAAAAACAGGTGGCCAGCCTATGGGCTGTAGCTTTACCACTGCTCTAGACTAGCACTGACCTAGAGAAATATAATGCAAACCATATATGTAATTTTAAATGTCTGGTAACCACAATAAAAAAGTAAAAATAAATAGGTAAAATTAATTTTAATAATATATTTTATTTAACCCAGTATATCTAAAATATTATCAATTCAACATGTAATCAATATAAAAATTATTAATGAAAATGTTTGCTTTTTTTATACTAAATCTTCAAAATCTATTGTGTATTTTATACCTATATCACATATTAATTCAGATTAGTAATATTTCAGTAGCCACATAGTGATTACCATTGGATAGCACAACTCCAACCTCTTAAAAACCGTTCTTGATGGAATCAAACTGATGAGCGATTAACTTCACCACCCACCAAAATAAAGTCCAATGTTCTTTAAAAGAAGACAACACAGGGTAGCCAAAATAGGTCAGTTGGGAGAGCATTAGACTGAAGATCCAAAGAAGACAACACAATGCAGACACTTGTCAATATCAAATTAAAAATAACTAGACATGCTAAAACGTGGACAAAAAAAAAAAAATCTACAACAAGGAGAAGAATTAGGTAAGAGAAACAGACCTAGAAATGACAAGGTAATAGAATTAGTGGACAAGGGTGTTAAAACAGACTTTATTATTATGTGTAAGTATTTAAAGGAAAACAATAAAAGAATCAGAATAAAAGTGAAAGGTATAGAAAGAACCAAATGAAACTTCTAGAGATGAAAACTACAATATCTGAACTGAAGATTTTGCTGGATAGGATTAACAGCATATTAGGCACTGCAGAAGAAAAGATTAGTAAACCTAGCAATTGAATTGATCCAAGATGAACCACAGAGAGAAAAAACAGACTGAAAAAAATAAAGGAGAAGAGGTTCAGTGATCCGTGGGATAATATAAAATTATCTACTGTAAATGGGGAAAGGAAGAGGGGGCAGAAAAAATATTTGAAGAAATAATGGCTGAAATACTTTAAGATTTGATGAAAACTATATTTCATAAATCCAAAACCTTAAAAGCTCATAAAGAAATTAAGGCACATAATAGTCAAATTGCTGAAAACCAGCATTGAAGAGAACCTTAAAAGCAGTTAGAGAAAAATACAGATTCCACAAAGAGGAACAAACATAAGAGAGACAATACATTTCACCTCAGAAACTTTTCTAGCCAGAAAACAATGAAATAACATCTTTAGAGTGCTGAAGAAATAAAGTCACCTTAGAATTCTGTATCCATTGAAAATGTCCTTCAAAAACAAAAGTGAAATAAAAACTTTATCAGACAAACAAAACTTGAGGGAATTTTTTTGCCAGCAGATACATACTACAAGAGTGTTAAAGAAAATTATTCAGGCTAAAACAAAATGATACCAGATGAAAACTTGGAGTATAGTGTGCCAGAAGTGCTAAATATGTGGACAAATATACAAGATTTTGTTTCTTTAAAAGGTTAATTTCACTGTATAAAGAAAAATTAATGTATTTTTGAGAATTATCAAATATTAGAAGTAAAATGTATGACAATAACTTGAAGGACAGGGTGAGGAAAATAGCAGTTCATAGTTGTAAGGGTTTTATGTTGTATACAAAGGGATATAATATTATTTGAATATATATTATGAGTTAAAAATAGATATTGTAAAGGGTAATGCAATCACTAAAAGTTTAATAAGTTAAGAAAAATATGTATCACTGACAGTGCTATGTATAAATGGAATACTAAGAAGTATCAATTAATTCAAAAGAAGCAGGAAAGGAAGAAAAAAGGAAGAAAAAAGTAAAAAGAAAAGATGAGACAAATAGAATACAAATAGTAAATGGCAGATTTAAACTTAACCATATTGATAATTATACTAAATATAAATGGTCTAAAAACTCCAATTAAAAGTCAGAGATTGTCAATCTAGATTTAAAAGGTAAGATTATATTACATGCTTTGCGTAAGAAAACCACTTTAGGGCTTCCCTGGTGGCGCAATGGTTGAGGGTCCGCCTGCCGATGCAGGGGACACGGGTTCGTGCCCCAGTCCGGGAAGATCCCACATGCCGCGGAGCGGCTGGGCTCATGAGCCATGGCCGCTGAACTTGTGCTCCGCAATGGGAGAGGTCACAACAGTGAGAAGCCCACGTACCACAAAAAAAGAAAACCACTTTAAATATATAGACCAGATACGTTAAAATAAAGAGGATGGAAAAAGATATACTATGCAAACGCTAATTACAAGAAAGCTGGAGTAGCTAATTAGTATTAGACAAAGCAGACAACTAGGAACAAGAAAGGAGCTTTCATAATGATAAAGGAGTCAATTCATCAGGAAGATATGACAATCTTAAATGTAATAGAGCTTCAAAATACATGAAACAAAACCTGACAGAATGAGTCAGAAGTCTGGGAATCACTTAAATTCTTTGAAATTAATAAGTTGTGTGGCATTGGGGAAATCATTTAATTAACCAAAAGAGACCATATCTTAGTCATAAAACAAGTGCTAACAAATTTTAAAGTATTGAAATCATAGAATTTGTCCTTTGACCATAGTGAAATTAAATTAGAATTGAATAAGAGCTATTTGGGGCATCTCCATATATTTAGGAATTAAACAACACACTTCTAAGCAACATATGGATTGGGAATTCCCTGACAGTCCAGTGGTTAGGACTCTGTGCTTCCATTGCAGGGGGCACAGGTTCGATCCCTGGTTGGGGAACTAAGTTCCTGCATGCTGTCTGGCGTGGCCACGGGAATAAAAAAACAACACATGGGTGGTCAAAGAAGAAATCACAAGGAAATTTAGAAAACATTTTGAATGAAAATGAAAATAAAAACATGTATCAAATTTATGAGTTGTTAAAGCAGAATCCCAAGGGAGATGTATAGTTAAATGTTTATATTAGAAAAGAAAAAAGGTCTAAAATCAATAATCTAAGACTATACCTTAAAAAGAAAGAAAGAACAAATTAAACCTGAAGAAAATAGAAGGGAGAAAATAAAGACGAAAGCAGAAAATAATGACATATAAAAAAAAATAACAGAGTCAACGAAACTGAAAGCTGGTTGGTAAATTTCAACAAAATGTATAAACCTCTAGCTAGATTCATTAAGAAAAAAAAAAGGTCAAAGACACAAACTGTCAATATCAGGAATGAAAGTGGGATGTGCTACAGATGCTATAGACATCACAAGGATGATAAATGAACATATGAATAATTTTACATAGATAAAGTTAACAACTTAAATGAATGGGCAAATTCTATAGAAGATACAACTTACCAAATATGACTGAAGAAGAAGTAGAAAACCTGAATATCCTTAAATCTAGTAAAGAAATTAAATGTATAAATTAAAAAATTTCCCACAAAGAAAACATGGATTCACTTGTGAATTCTATCAAATATTTAAGAAAGAAGCATACCAATGTTTCACAAACTCTTTCAGAAAATAGGAGGATGAAATACTTCCAAACTCATTTCAAGAGGCCAGCATCACCTTGATATGAAAATCTGACAGTAACATTACAAGAGAGAAAAAAAGAAAAACAACTAGAGATCAGTATGCCTCATGAACATAGTCACAAAAACCCTTAGCAAAATACTAGCAAATTGAACCTAGCAATCTCTTAAAGAAATAATGCATCATGACCAAAGGGGTAAGGGTTATTTCAGGAATGTAAGAAAATCTAGAGGAAGACCATTGAAGGTAGGGGTGTATGCCAACGAGAAGTAAAGATAAAGAGGGAACAATAGTCTTGATTTCCATTCTTGTTTAGAGCAGCTGACATTTCTGAGCATTTACCACATTCCAGGAAGCATGTTCAGAGTGGTATGTGAATTATCTCATTTAGCCTCTGCAAGAACCCTGTGAGGTAGGCACCATTTATAAATAAGTAAACTAAAGCACAGAAAAACTTAAAAGCCTGTCCACAGTCCCATAGCTATTAAGATTTGGACCTTTGTTGTCTGTCTCCAGATCCTGTACTCTTTACTAATGTACTCTCTACACAGAACAGCTCATTTTCTGTGCTTTTGCCTGGCAAGACTTATTTCATCACTTCTAAACATTTATCCACTTTTTCAGTCCATAATTAAGAACTGCCATCTGAGTCAAAATATTAAGCAGTTCCAAATGCAAAATACTTCTAAAATAAAAGTATGTTTATTAAACCATAAAACTCATAATACTAGAGTGGGAGATGTGCTGCATTATACCCTCCTAAGTTTTTATGTGGCTACAAATGTTGCCATCTCCAAGAAGTGGAAAGAATACTTTCCCTTCTTTATGTGTAGGACAAAATGCTTTTACTTTTTCCCATGTGTAGACCTAGATTTCAATGCTGGCACTACGACTTGGGCAAGGTCTTTAAGCTCTCTGGCCTTTAGTTCTCAGATTTGTAAGATGGAATGGTTCTGCCTCCCGAAAGGGATAGTGTGAGGATGAGGAAGGCATCCAGGTATTCTTTTCTTCTCTCTGCTTCTCCCTAGCTTTTCTCCTCTGTGATGCTTCTTCAGAGTTTCAAAAGTTTGACATTCTCCAGAAAAGCCATTTTCAGACTTTTCTGGACCATTGTCCCCAGTAAGAAATAACTTTACTTCACAAACCAGTAGACACATTATACACATACGTATATATAATGAAAATGATCTCTTAGTTTATTGTACAAACTAGGAAAGTTATTATTTTATTTTTTTAAAGTAACTATGCTGAGCCAACAGGAATAAACTGGGGTTGTTATGGGAAAATTGGGCCACATGTAACAAAACCACTTACCCTTATTCACTTTGATGCACTCTTATTTTATCATGTATTCTAGTTAATTAAAAATATTTAAGTTGAAATATAGTTGATATAGTTAATTTTAAAAATGCTTTTCAGACCTACTAAATAGATTTTGTAACTGACAAATGAGCCCCTACCCAAGCATTTTTATTTGCTTTAGAGAATAACTTATCTGACCATTCCAATATTCCTGGGATCCAGAAGTGTTGAAGAATAGCATACACAAATATGGAGAATCTCTAGAGAACTCAGGTGCAGGAGAACATGCGTTCTGATTGTCATAGCCACACTCATTCCAACTCTGTTTCTATTCATTCATTCATTTATTATCCATTCTTTCATCCCCTCATTTATCAAATACTTCGAGCACTTTTTTTTTTTTTTTTTTTGCGGTACGCGGGCCTCTCACTGTTGTGGCCTCTCCCGTTGCGGAGCACAGGCTCCGGACGCGCAGGTTTAGCGGCCATGGATCACGGGCCCAGCCGCTCCGCGGCATGTGGGATCCTCCCAGACCGGGGCATGAACCTGTGTCCCGTGCATCGGCAGGCGGACTCTCAACCACTGCGCCACCAGGGAAGCCCCTTTGAGCACTTTCTATTGGGTTGGCCAAAAGTTTCCTTTGGTTTTTAGGTAAAAATAAAAGACACATTTTTCATTTTCACCAAGAACTTTATTGAACAATGTATTCACCATTTTTTCCCACTACCTTCTGCCATTTTTCTGGCAACTTCATAATTCCATCTTCCCAAAACTTTTTATCTTTTTGAGCAAAGAACTATTCCAGGTGCCTTTTATAGTCTTCCAGGGAATTGAAATTTTTTCCATTAAGAGAATTTTGTAAAGACCGAAATAAATGGAAATCCAAAGGTGCAATGTCTGGTGAATATGGCGGATGAATCAGAACTTCTCAGCCAAGCTGTAACAGTTTTTGCCTA
Organism: Phocoena phocoena; assembly: GCF_963924675.1. Taxonomy (NCBI): domain Eukaryota; kingdom Metazoa; phylum Chordata; class Mammalia; order Artiodactyla; family Phocoenidae; genus Phocoena; species Phocoena phocoena. The sequence continues at coordinate 75,873,109 of NC_089223.1, forward strand.
GTCATCAAAGAAACATGCGGTCTTGCGTTATCCTCATGGAAGATTATGTGTTTTCTGTTGACTAATTCCAGACGCTTTTCGACGAGTGCTGCTTTCAATTGGTCTAATTGGGAGCAGTACTTTTTGGAATTAATCATTTGGTTTTCCGGAAGGAGCTCACAATAGAGGACTCCCTTCCAATCCCACCATATACACAACATCACCTTCTTTGGACGAAGACCAGCCTTTGGTGTGGTTGGTGATGGTTCATTTCACTTGCCCCACAATCTCTTCTGTTCCACATTATTGTACAGTATCCACTTTTCATTGCCGGTCACAATTTGTTTTAAAAACAGCACGTTTTCATTACGTTTCAGTAGAGAATAGTATGCAGAAATATGGTCAGAAAGGTTTATTCGCTTAACTTATGTGGAACCCAAACACCAAAGTGATGAACATAACCAAGCTGGTGCAAATGATTTTCAGTGCTTGATTTGGATATTTTGAGTATGTTGGCTATCTCCCGCGTGGTATAACATTGATTGTTCTCAATTAATGTCTCAGTTTGATTGATATCAACTTCAATTGGTCTACCCTACCATGGAGCATCATCCAGTGAGAAAGCTCCAACACGGAACTTTGCAAACCACTTCTGACACGTTCGATCAGTCACAGAACCGTCTCCATACACTGCACAAATCTTTTGGTGCGTTTCAGTTGTGTTTTTACCTTTCTTGAAATAATAAAGCATAATACATTGAAAATGTTGTTTTTTCTTCCATCTTCAGTATTAAAATGGCTACACAAAAATTCACTAATTTTGATAAGATTGTTTTTTAATGCATGCTGATATGACAGCTGTCACAATACAATCTAACAGAATTGTTTCGAATGAAGTTAAAGACAACTGAGTGCTACTAGAGCCATCTTACAGGAAAAACCGAATGAATCTTTTGGCCAACCCAAAATATCACCAAGTGCTGGAACCAATCAGATACTGGGTGCTGGGACTTGGTCCCCTCTCTTAAGGAGTTTCTGTAGTTCAGTAGGGCTGGCACATGCGTGGACAGATCGTTACAGGACAAGGAGATGAGTGACGTCGTACAGAGATGATCTAAAGGTTGTAGGAACGTGGAAGAAAGCTCCACCAACTTTGCGGGGGAGGAACAGAGGGTTCAGAGGAAAAGGGTAACATTTAGAAGTACTATGACGTTCTTGAGAAGGACGGTGAAGCACAGAAGGTGGGAGGAGCTACTGCAATCTGGCGGCCATGCCCTCAATGCAGCTCACGCACAGGCATACACGATACCGGGGTTGATGTGTGGCTGTATCTACTTCCCCTGTGTTTCTCAAATTTATTTTAGACTTCATGAGAGTGCTCACACCCCTTCTATTTCGGTCTCCCTATTTTTTTTTTTAACACACAGTGAACGGGTGCTAGCTCCCCCTTCTCTTTCTCTTTTCCTATCCAACTCACCAGGCTTTATTTTTCTCCAAGACACTTTTCACCTTCTAAGTATCCTTATAATTTACTTATCTATTATGTTTACTCTCTGTTTCCTCTTCCTAGAATGTAAGCTCAGAAAGGAGAAGATTGGTCTATTTTGTTCACTGTGGTGTCCCCCTGCTCCTGGAAAAGTGCCTAGTACACACACAGTGGGTCCCTGATAAGTAATAGGAATGATCTGAAATAGCCAATTTCTGTATCGAGGACATAATTATTATCCACTCATATCTGAAGGAAAATGTATAGGAAAATAAAAGCCTACAAGGGACCATTGACAATAGCATCATTTTTCTCCCTCCCTTCAACAGTATTTATTGATCACCTGCTCTGTGTCAACTCTACTCTGAGCACTGGGATTTCAGAGCTGAACAGAACAGATCCTATTTCTATCTTTATGGCGCTCACCTGCCAGAGGGAAGCAGATGTTAATGAACTATGTAATTGCAAATTTGGGATAAGTGCTTAGAAAAAAAGTAGAGGGTGCTATGAAAGCATGAGACAGCAGCACATGACTTGGCCTGGATGATCCAGGAAGTTATTTTTAAGCTGAGTAGAAGTTCACTCAAGGAAAGAGAGGAGGGGGAGAGAGAGCATTGGAGCAGAAGAAACAGAATAACAAAGATTGCAGAGTAGGAGAGAGAGTGCCTCTAGTCTTCCAGGTATGGCTATAGCCAGAGGGAGGGAGGAGGGACTTAGCGTAAGAGAAGAGGTAGATGAGCAGACCAGGTAGCTCCAGGTAGTCGCACATGTCAAGTGGCTGGCTTTTTAGTTCAAGAGCAAAGGGGAGCCTTGAGTGGGTTGTAAGCTGGTGGATGTTGAAATGAAAAGATAGCTCAGGTTAAAGTGCAGACAGGATAAGGGAGGAGGGCAGATAGGATGTGGGGAGGCAAGCTGGGAGGGTGCTGCAGTGGTCAAAGCAAGATGTGATGGTTGGAGTGGAAATGAAGAGACATGCATAGGGTAGAGAAATATTTATGAGATAAAATTGAAGTCAGCGGCTTTTCCGTGGTTTCAAATAAATAAATTACGGCTTGTATGTGTAAGGTTTTTGGATGTTTTGATGAACCAAAATGTAAATAAAGAAACATCTTGAGTGGTTTGTCAGCATTCTCTGTGATATGTGTCCAAATATTAGTAAGAAGTGAGCCCCATCTACAATGATCTAGTAGCCCCTATGTGGCTGGGGGTCCTTCTGGGGAGGGAAACGAGGGAGTGTTATTGGGAAAGTTGATATTGATGAGGGTAAGATAAGAAAAGGTGTATGTGTGTGTGTGTGTGTGTGTGTGTGTGTGTGTGTGTGTGTACATGCATATAACCAATCACGGAACCCTGCCCTCACCCCTTTCACATCCTTCCTTCTCTCCCTGCTTCTTTCTTTTCACGTGTTCCTCTCAGCTTACAGAGTTTAAGATCAGTGGTTCTCAATATTTCTTGGACCTTATCCTGAGAATAAGGCACATCCAATACACACAGAAAATTTCATACCATATATCGGGGGCTCTGGAACCCCAGATTTAAGAATCTCTGACCTGTAGAGTTTGTAAAAAGTCAATTCATAGACAAAAATAAATACATTTAGCCAATAAATATATGAAAGATGTTCAAGCTTACTGACAATCAGTTGAGCCAACCATGAGATAACATCTCTCATCTATCAGATTGGTAAAGATTCAAAACTTGATAATACCAAGCTTGGCCATAGTTGGGGGAAATGAACACTCTTGTATACTCTGGATGAAAACAAAATGAAACAACTTCTTAGGTCCTTTAACCTAGTAATTCCAATCCTAAGAAAACATCCTTTAAGAACACAAACATAGGTGTGCAATAGTCAAGGATGTACACTGCAGCAATGACAGAAAATTAGGAACTGCCTAAATGACCACCAACAGGGAAATGGATAAATACATTTGAAACATACCCTTACCGTATAGTGGAATATACTGTGCAGTCCCAAAGAATGAGATCAATCTGGACTGACGATATATTAAGTGAAAAAGTCAAGTTGCAGACCAAGACATGTAGCACAATGCATTCTCTATTGGAGAACTCACAAAAAGATCTGTGTTATATGTAAATGCTTTTGTATATATTTAGAACATATATACATGGATTTACATGAAACTCTTCATAGTGATTAACCCTGGGGAGTAAGATTTGGTTGAGGGGATGGGAAGAAGTCAGGCTTGAAATGAAATTTTCCTCTTTTATTTTATGTACTTCTCTACTGTTTGAATTTATTTTAACGAGCCTGTATTACATGATCTTAATTCTTAAAAAATAAAGGTAACATAGGAATTTCTCACCTTGAGCTTCTTTTCAACTGTACAGCTCTCCTTTAAACTTTGAGATGGAAGAAGAGACAAGCCATAGATGTAGCTCAGTCTCTTCCTCTGATTATGATATTTTTGTGACATCCCATTGTGTTGGGGATTGAATCCAAACTCCTTAACTCAGCACTGTAGGTTGTCCTGGATTTGGCCCCTTGCCAGCCTCCCCAGTGTCTTCAGCCATCTGCCAACACGTAGACTCTGCCCTCACTGGAACTCACCAGGGCATGGAGTTCCTGGGATTCTCCATGGTTTCTGATACACGTTCACTTTCACAGGCTGATCGTTTGCCTATAATGACATCCTCAGCTGCCTAACACGCGTCCTGTCCTTCAAGACTCAGTTTCAGCATCACCTTCTCCAGAAGATCTGACACCCTAGCCACCTCCAGCCCAGTGGTTAGGGTGCTGCTAAGTGCCTCGTGTCTTGAGGCATACCTCCCATATTATACCACTTTTTGTGCCCTACTGCCACTTTAGTATCTGTTTCTTCTAGGTGAGAACACCCTGAGGACAGAAGCTGTGCTTTGTGTCACTGTGTTCCCGGTGCCTGGCCCCAGGAGGCCCCCACTAAGTCGGAGGGTAAAATGCCCACACCCCCTTTCCGGGATCCTCAGAGAAGTATGAGACACTGAATTTTAAAATTTCATGCGAATTACTTTTTTACATGGAGGCTAAATTGAAATTTAGAATCACAAAACCACAGAACTTTCTAAACGGAAAGGACTTAGAAGTTATCTAGAGGAGTTGTTTTCAATTAAGAGTCTGTAGACTAGTGCAAGTTTCCACACTCCAAGGAAAAATGAGAAAAATATGAGCAATGGAGCAGATTTAAAAAAATTCAGGTTAAATGCATTCAGTTTAAATAATATTTCTTATTCTGAGATTATCTCTCCCTCTCATTTTAAGGTTAGTTATGAATTATATGCTTGTAGTTTTAATTGTTCTATTAAATCAAAAATTCTGGAAACTCCAGCCCTTGTGTCTTTCCCCCCAGAACTAAGACCCAGAGAGATTGTGGCCCTGCTCACAGCCAAACCAAGAAATAAACATTCCAGTCTGGTATCTTTCTGCTGTTGTGTGTAATGCAATTGTGTACATTCAAAAATTTTATAGCTATGTTTGTTGTGATTGGTTTTCCGTTCAGCATTTTAAATTAAGGAATGAAATAATCAGTTAACATATTTGTTGTGTTATAATCAGAAACAGGCTTGCTCTCTGAGAAGTATCTATAACCATATGACATTGCTGTCTGTCAGTATTTGGTGAGGTTTTAAGAAATGTCAGAGTCTTGAAATTATATCCATGTAATATTAATATTGAGTTTGATATGGAAATAAAGACTGTTTTCTTTCAAGTTTTGGATGCTTCTTAAGTTTGAAGGTGTTCTAAGCACCTTAAAGAAAGAATTTAAAGAGACTTTGGATTCGGCTATTGATGTAATTCTGATCTTAAACATCTGAATACTGTCCAGCAAAAAAATTCCACTTCTAAAAGTTTATTATAATAAAGTAATTAAAGATGCATGCAGAAATGCATGTATAAAGATATTCATTAAAACATTTGTGTTAATGAAGATTAGAAAAAAATAAATGTCCAGTTATAAAGAATTGGTTAAATATTTCGATCTAGTCATTTTACATAAAGTGCTTTGGTTGTTAAATATGGCTGTATTTTTATCTTCTCTATACTGTATTTTCTAATTTTTATCTACCACAAACATTCTGTACTTATATAACTGAAAAATCTGACATTATAATTTAATAGCTAATCAAAGTTCAGTATATGAAACTCTGTTATAATTTTTTAACTTTAGCTTTTACATCTTCTGTTTTTATGTAGTTTAGCTTAACTTCAGCACCTGACACTGAGCTGCTATAGAACAGCACACAATCCAATGGAAAGTTGTCATTTTCATTTTGAACACTGTGTTCTCCTGCAAGTTCACATCTGAGGCCTGTACATTCTAATTAAGTATCAAGAAGGACACGCACAGCCATAAACTCAAAGATCTAGAAAACATTAGAAGATGTAATCAGTTGAAATATTCTTTTTTTTCTCTAGACCTGGCTGCATCTTAGCTCGGAGTAAGAATTTTGGCCATGGCTTTTGCCAGGGTTGCAGCCTAAAAGCCAGAATGAACAGTATCTTTAGTATTTGAAGCTCAAAAGTTCTCTCTCTGAAAGAGGAAGACAGGAGGTGCCTGATTCCATCACAGCTATGTATGCCTGTGTGTGTCCCTGTGTGCACACGAGTGTGTGTGCATGTATGTGTGTGTCTGAGAGAGGAGGGAGAAGGGGAGAGGAGGCGAGGGGATGGGGGAGAGGCAGAGAGAGAAAGAGAGAGAAAGTGAGTGGGATTGTGTAAAGGGTTTCTGTTATCTTCGGCACTAGGTTAATTTGTCCTTTTAAAGTTCTTATAGACTCTGACAGTTCTTCCTAGTAGTTGTCCTACTTTTAATTAATTAATTGTTCAATGTCTGACTCCTTTTCTAGAAGGTAAGAGACATGAGGGCAGGAGCCATGTCTCCACCCCCATCTCTGTTTCCTTAGTTCCTAGCACAGTGCTTTTTGCATATGTAGTGAGGATTTAATAAAATTAGTTGAATAAATGCATGCATAGATCTTAAAAAAACCTTATTTTTTTTTTTACCTTGTCGAACAGCGTCTGTGGCTGCTGTAGCTTCCCCCTCGCCCTTCTTCCAGCTGCTTCTTAAAGCCATTTTTAGGCCAGGAGAGGACCATTTCCTCAGACTGAAGGAGGTGCTTGTCGGTTACTTCTGCGCAGGAGGGTTGACCCACCCTCCATCCATTGAGAGCTTCGAAAGGTGAGACCTAGGCTTCAGCCCTGTTTTATTTTTTTTTCTGCTTAAAAATTTTATTTTATTTTATTATTATTATTTTACATCTTTATTGGGGTATAATTGTTTTACAATGGTGTGTTAGTTTCTGCTTTATAACAAAGTGAATCAGTTATACATATACATATGTTCCCATATCTCTTCCCTCTTGCGTCTCCCTCCCTCCCACCCTCCCTATCCCACCCCTCCAGGTGGTCACAAAGCACCAAGCTGATCTCCCTGTGCTATGCATCAGCCCTGTTTTATGGACGTTAGGATCCCTTCTTAGCTGCTCCTATGCTCTAGATAGTTCCGTGACAAAAGCCAAGCATCTATTTCACCGTCTGCAGAAATATAGGGCTGTCGCCTTTTTAGGGAGGCTGATTTGGATGCCAGTGTGACTGTGGGAACCCCAGCTCTCTCACAGACAAAGTACACACCCATCTTTAATTTGTGCAACATGCTAGACTTTGCCTCGGGGAAGCTTGGTGCAGGCAGGCATTTTTGTCTGTGCTCTTCACTGCTGTCTCCATCCCTAAGGACAGGGCTTGAATGCCCACTCTGTGGGCCCTCAGTAACTATTTGCTGAATGAGTGAATGAATGATGAAATAGCCTCATAGCCGGTGAATGTCGTCTTGTGTTTGATGTGCCATTTTGCCTGTATTTCACCCAGTTAAGAACTTGAAATGTGTGCTGTTTATGAAGAGGGCAACCTTTTGCTCACCCTTCCCACCCCCAATCCCCCATCACAGTTCTGATACTCTGCTACATAGTCCTTCTAAACTGGATGCCAGTTCTCCCATTTTCCTTTAGAGAACAGGCCAAACCATAAATGTTGGCAATCATGTGCTAGTGAGTATGTTGTTACAAAATTTCCAAATCTTCTGATCAACCCACAGACTTTACAAGTATAATAAATTCACTTTTTTTTTTGGTAAAATGCTATACTTTCAAATCAATGTTTTCCATAAGAATACTGATCTTTGCTGTGTGATTCAGAAATCAGAGAACAAATGGTGATAATATATGCTAAAATTAAAATTAGTCCACCTCCTTTTATAAACAAGAAACTTGTCACTTCCCAGTTTGCCTTTTCTCTCAGGAAGTTCAGAGTTATGTCCACTCGTGCTACCTATTCTTGCCCTCAATTTTCTGAAACAGGGATTTCATCTCTGTTTCCCTTCAGTATTTTGTTATTTTAAATTTAAAAAATATATATATGGCATTATGCTTTGTAGAAAGTAGCCTCAAATTCTTTTTTGGTAGATGGTAAATTGTAATTAATGAGAAGAAGGTGCTTTTCAAAGCCTGCCTTCCCTGATGGTATCAATGCCTCCCTCTAACTCACTGGATATCAACCCTCTTCATGAGCCCGATTTTTCCAGTGTCACAGGCACTGGGAAATAGGCATGTTATTGCTAGAATGTAAGCGTACAGCAGAAAGAGCCCCGGGTTTGGAGTCAGCAGAACTGGGCTCTTGTTACAACTCCATGTACTACTGGAGTGATCTTGGACAAGTCACTTAACCTCGGTTTCTCTTCTATACAGTGGGTATACAATCACTTGCTCTACCAACTACCTTGGGTTCTTGAGATGTAAATGAGATGAGAAGTGTCCATGTGTTTTGTAAACATTGCAGTTGTCTACACAGCTGTGTCTCCACAAGTCTGTATATTCCTTAAGATCAGGGACTACATCTTGTTCATATTTGTGTCCCTAGGGCTTGTCCTGTTTACCAGAACTGAAGCCACAGAGGGCACTGAACGTGGGGGACACTAATTTATTCATTGTTTCCTTTCAGAAAAGTTCCACTGGTGTCTGTTCATTAATAAGCCTTCATTGGTCAGCTGATCTTAATTGAGTACCTTCCACATGCTTTCTACTACCCCTAGGATATTTAATTGAGGAAAAAGTATGGAGGATAAACACAGAAAAATGAAAGTACACACACACACTGTTACAGATTTGTAAATGTCAGAGGTCACAGAATGGTGGCTTAAGGGCTAAATCTGCCTTTAGATGTGCTTTCTTTGGCTCAAACATTAATTGTTTCAATGTAAACAAATAACTTAAAATCCAGAGATGTGGATTTTGCTTTCTCTTGAAATTGTGAACAGCTGGTCATACCAGGCCGGTTCCTCCACAGGGAGAGCTGGCAATACAGCTGCAGCCATTTCAGGCACATCCTTGACAGGCCAGTCCAGAGGCAGCCCTGTCACCCCCCCGTTGTCTCCTGAACACCAAGGCAGATAGGAGCTACCATTTACGATCACATTTATTATGCTTGCATTTAGGTGGTAGCACTTACTGCATACCAGGCACTAGTCTAAGCTCTTTGGTTACCTATCCATCTAGATATCTACCCATGAATTACAGGTAGGGAAATTGAGGCACAGTTAGTGTGTGGCGGATCAGGATTCAACCCCAGGAGTCTGGCTCGCAGGTTCTGGCTCTTAATCGCTCAGCTATATCACATCTTGGTGGGGAGGGAAGGGTATCAAAAATCATACCTAAGTGCCGTGCAAGGTTGAGCCAGAGCCTCTCGTGCAGGACACTGTGTTCTAATTAGAGAAAGATTCACAGAAGAAGTGATTTTTGTAGAGTTTTAAAGGTAAAGAGACTCATGAGTCCAGGCAGGTTCAGAGCACCGTGCAGAGACCTCATTGGAGATCTGAGCATTGGAGCATCTGAGCCTCCTCATTGGAGGCCTGGCTAACTGAGCTGCGTGAGGGCGCAGACGGAAGACAAGCAGGAGGTGAGTTGTGGCAGCCGGGACTTGGAGCTTGGATCTGATACCCCAGGGAAGGGGACTGCCCTGGGTAGCTGAGGGAGGCCGGCGATAAGGATGAAGTCCTGTTGGACCAACGTGATGTAGGATGAATCTGCGTTCTTACAGGAGTCCTGCTGAACTTATTCATTGCTTTCACAATAAAGTCAATTTTGTAACACAGGTGTCCCTATAATACTGGCCTGACTGTTTGCTTCTGCTTCGGTCCCTGAACGTATGAGCAAACACTTCAGACACTACAGAGAGCAGAAACTTGAGACAGAGCTTATCTTGTAATGCTGGGTTTTGCATCATATCCAGGGTGTGGTGTTACTTTAGAAGGCAAGTTCAATAATGATGTGTTTACGGGTTGAACAAACAGTGCCTGTGCCCTACGAGGGCTCAGGATTTATACTTTGAGAGCCCAGCAAACTGATTAATTTAGCTGGTCAGTGGGCTTAGTACCTGGATGTAGCAAATGGTCACCATATATGCAACATATATATGTGTGAATGTGTGTGTGTATATTTACATTGAGTATTTATGTAGCCCCTTGTATTTAATCATACTTATTTACAAAATAGCCCAGGGAAGCTTGGAGATGTTAAATGAATCAATAAAGCTAATTCAGGCAAGCCTTGGTCATTGACCCACCCAGTGTGTCCTCTCTTGTTTCATGTGATATATTAAATAGAGCATTTTGTGTTTTTGGTGTAACCCAATGATATAATGAAGTGACAAAAATGAATGTTAAAAGCATTTGGGTCACCTAAACTGCCTTCTTTAGAAAATAAAAATGCCTATTAAACAGTTACACTCTTTATTCTCTTGGCCTATTATTATTTCTCTCTCCAGGAGAGAGATTGGAACCATGTTTATTACTCTGTTCTTAACAGGTCTTGTCAACTACCGTCATACAGTAAGTGTTTATAAGCATCGGTAATAGTGAATTGCAGCCCACACCCCTGCCTAATCTCTGTTTCCCTGCTTTATTGCCCTTAGATAATTTCTTCCATTTCTATTTTTGCCTTTTCAAGGACAATGCAAGGCAGGATAGTTATGTGATTCAGGACTTTTAAACACATTTGAAATATGGCAATCACTTGTTATTCTTGATAACAAACTTAAAGGCAAGCTTTCAAGCACTGACTTGTCTTCTCCCTGCTCATTCCAGCTACTACAGACTTAAAGAGAAGGGCTTTGAAATTATCTCCTTAATTGGGCTGCAGGTCACTGCTATTTGTAGAAGTGGCTTTGGGATGCAGGTGTTGGTTTTGGGGGCCCCCTTTGCTGTGGTTTTATATGTCTTGTTTTCATTGCTACACTGGCTTCAAGGACCAGGCAATATCCTTGGCTTCCTCTGGGGGGAGTGGCAAGGGGCACACTTGGATTGTTCTATTCTCTTTGAGGTAGATGCCATCTGACCCTGGCCCTCCTTTTTTCTGTTCTTTTAGGTGTTTTGGGCTTGAGTTTCTGCTCCTTGTGGAATAGTCATCAGATGTCCACATACAGACTTTTGTTGCACTTAGAGCTATGCTAGGAGAAGCATGAAATTACTTCCCAAAGGATGTGGTTCCTGCCTCCTTGAGAACTAGAAAAGGGAAGGTCATGGTTGGAGCAGTAACCCATCCTAGGTGACTGTCAGTTTCCTTATTTGTAAAGTGTGAAGTTCAGACAAGATTGCCTCTAACATCTTTTCCTGCTCAAATTTTCTACGAGCCAAAGAAGGCTGAGAACCCATCTAAACTGAGAATCCTGTAATTTTAAGAAATTTCTGGAAGAATGGGATGGTGGCACCAGCCAACAAGACTGAGATAAAGTTTGCAGTCAAATGGAATTAAGGATAAACCCAGTTCTGCCAGTTCCTTGCTCTGCAACCTTTAGCAAGTCACTTCTCTTTGAGCCTTAAGTCTCTCATCTTTAAATGAAAATACTACAGTCTACCTAGCAGAGTTATTGTGTGGATTTAATACACACACATAGCATATTTGTAATGCTACATGCATAGCTGACACAGAGGAACCACTCTGTAAATGGTTAAAGTTACTCTGATGACAGTGATCTTATGAGTATATGGTTTGGGGAATAGCTAAGGGTTTGGAATAGATTCGATCTAAGGAAGATGGCATGTGAAGAAGTCTTTGAAGTTGAAATAGGACTAAGAATGATTTTGAGGATAGGGTAGCTACTGAAAGAAATGATGCCAAGGGTGTGATAAGAAACTGAGGTGAAGGGCACTGATGGGCAAGATCATTTATTCACTTTTTTTCTAGCACTTACTACAGGTATAGATACTTTCAAGATACTTTCAATGAGACAATCTCCTCATGGTCAGTATTGTCTTGTGCCTTGTCCAGCATGTTAGCTTCCAGATGCAGTCATTCTCTGGATTCAAAGATGGTGGCATGTTGATGACATATTGTTCCTCTTGCTAACCATAGTGGATATGGGCGTGTCTGAAAAGACCAACTCAGGATCAAACCCAAATATGCTCCAAAACCCAAATATGGAGATTGCTTTTATTTTGTAGCTACTATCTCGCATATAGTGCGTGTCGCTTTTATTGTTTCTGCCAACATCTGGATTCTTGGCAACTTCTCCTTACTTTAGATCTTTTTAACCTGGACTCCTCTAGTCTCGGGGGATTTTTGAAGTCCTTGAAATTCTTTGCAGAATTGCATGTATATAAGCGTATGTGCATTTTGGGAGGCGGGGGCGGGGTGGGGACCCTGGCCAGAGCAAAGGGATCAGACTCAAAAAAGCCAAGAACTGCTGCCGAATGTGTCTTAGACTAGGAAAGAATTAAAATGACTTCACAAGATGAAAAAATGGTCTAACACAAACACAGAGATATCCCCGAATACCTGTTTGCTTCCATAGCTCTAATAGGTCCGCACCTTCTCCTTTCCTCTAACAAACAGTGCAATGGATGAGTCTCTTTGGCAAGATCTTCACAGTTTCCAAGCAGCTCTTCATGGCATGATCCGGAGTCTGGTTGAACGGTCTGGAGGGTTTCTGGTGAGTGGATGTGAAGACTTTGCACTTTCTTCATTGTACCTAGAAAGAGCATTAACAATTAAAAACAATTAAAAAAAATTTCTTTAGGAAGACTAAAGAGTCAGAGAATAGCATTTCCAGAGAAAGAAATGAAAACTGATTTTGACAACAGCAACTTAGAAGTGTAAAGTAAAAGTGGCAGGGTAAGATTTTTAAAGGAAAAGAAGGAAAAGTACTTGTTATCCAGATTTCATTTGCAAAGAGAATCAGTCCTTTGTGCCTGGCTTTGCCTCTGGGCCAGCAGGGGCCACAGGGCCATGCCCCAAGGTTGGTTTGGGATCCTTTCAGTCTCTTCCTCATTTTCTTCCTTGCCCTCCTCCTCCCCTTCCTCCTCCTCCCCTCCTCCTCCCCCTCTTCCTCCCCCTCCTCCTCCCCCTCCTCCCCCTCCTCCTCCCCCTCCTCCCCCTCCTCCCCTTCCTCCTCCTCCCCCTCCTCCCCCTCCTCCTCCTCCTCCTCCCCCTCCTCCTCCCCTTCCTCCTCCTCTTCCTCCTCCTCCTCCTCCCCTCCTCCCCCTCCTCCTCCCCCTCCTCCTCCCCTTCCTCCTCCTCCCCCTCCTCCCCCCTCCCCCTTCCCCTCCCACTCTTTCTTCTCTACTCTCTCACATGTGCGTACACACACACACACACACACACACACACACACACACACTCTCTCTCTCTCTCATCTTTAAAAGATGCAAACTTTATCACCAGTGTTAGGATTTGGAACATCTTAAGGAGATGTTGACCACCACAAATATAGATTAGGAAAGGAAGTGAATTTTAGCTGAACCTGTTTTGAAAATACAGAATTTCTGTTTTAAGAACAAGCGGAAATAAATAAATAGAATTTTTTGAGCCTCTGTGAGTCCAAAGCTCCTATTAAGCTTTCTGAGAGAGTCAAAAGGCCAAAGTTTATCATTTGTCAAATTATTACATAGATGCAATGATTCTATTAGATACTGGCCATAGAAGTTGCTCTCTAGAAGTTTACTTTCTAGTCTGGGAGACAGACCTCACATACGTGGAACAAACTAAGGAGAATAAAGTACAGTCAGACTTCTGAGAAGGGAAGCCTTAAATAGCCTGGAAGAATGCATTAGATCAGCAACAGACAAATACTGAAAGTACTTCAATAGGGAAATGAGTAAATAAAAGTGGTGGTTTCGAACCATGGAGCAGCCAAACCATTCAGCAGCCAAAAGTATTGAAATAAATCTATATGAAGCCACATGGATAAGTTTCAAAATACTGTTAAATAAATAAAGCAATTTTTAGGATATGTATAGCATTATACCACATATTTAAGAAAAACACATAAAATAACATCATTTATTCTGTGTGCGTATTTCTTTTTAAAGATTTGGAAGGAAACACCTTGACTCATAATCATGGTTACTTTTTGAGGATGGAGAGGAGATCAGGATAAGGATGTCAGTCCAAAATCTCTTTAGTTTCCATGTGTTTTGTGCTGATTTTGCATTTCGTAATTTACTCTGCTGACTGGGAGTCGAGAGGCCCAGCTTTCTTCTGCAGAAAGCAGTTGAGGGTTTTGTAAATCTCTTGCCTTCTCTTAATACACCACATGACTTCCTGGTAGCCAGGGCCTCTCAGAGGTCCCGAGAGCTGGGTCTCTTCCATTATTTTGAGGCTTCCAGCACAGTAATAAATGAAGAAATGCCAGAAGAATGCTACAATCAGCACAGTACATTTAAAATGTTTATATTTAGCCATTAAAGTTGTTCAATGAGTCCTTTCTCTTCAATCCTATCAGGGTATCTCTGTGATAACATCAAAAGTCTATATTTTAAATCCTGGGCCAATGGTCCTCCTGCTGCACTCCTCCAAGTGGCTCCAGGGAACCAGAGAAAGGCTCTGCGTGAAGCAGGCTGATGGAATGATAGTGGGAGGCGTGTGAAGGCAAGCTCTAGTGCCTTCAGTCCTTCCCCAGGGTTCGAGTTTTCCCCCAGGCCTGGCATTTGTATCTATAGGTCTCACCTGCAAAATGGGTTGAGTTTCAGCTCTATGCATGTGTCCTAGAACATCAAATGGAGAAAATTTCACCTTTCCAATCATCCTCCCCTGGCCCCGTCAGGGCATTTAAGGTCAAACGGGCTTTCAGTACACACTGTGTCAGCCCAGCCCAACACTGCCTCCCCCCATGTTCAAAGAGAATTGGGGTTAAATGTATCGTTGGTACAGTTTCATAGACTGTAAAATGTCCAACCATTTGATTTTTTAAGTAGGAAATGTTCACCCCAAGAAAAAGTTGCAAAGGGGCATAAAATATTAAAACTTGCATCTATTTTACTTTATAAAAGGGAAATGGATTTCATCTTTAAGTTTTTGCACTTGGTGAAATTCTCATAAGTATCTGGAGAAGTTGATAGCCTTAGCCAATTATGAACACACTTCTGAAACGTTCTGAAGAGGTTTGTCCCTCTAGTCTCCCTCTTTTTAATATTATATCGACAGTTTATGTCTAATCTAAAGCATTCTCATTATGACAGCACTACTAATCATTTGAATGGATACATTCATGGAAACAAATACTACACTCCAAAGAGAACCAAATGCTAATGTACATTTTATTAGCTAAAAAGACAGACAATATAATCATACTTGAATTTCAGGGAATCAAATGTAGTAAAACAAAGTTTACATCAGAGCCCAGGGCCGGGTTTAGGTTAGCCATACATGTCTTCATTTTTCCAAGTTTGGAAAGTTTGCTCATTCGAGCTGAGGGCTACTTCACCAGACTAACAAAAAGGAAAATGTCTATCAGTTTTTTCTTTTGTTCTTTTCAGATCCTGTTCAAGTGCACACAGAACTAGCAGGTTCACCAGAAAAGCTATTGAGCGTTTGCTGGAACACATTATGCAGGGTGAATTTCTTCTGGAATGTTGCCAAGGGTTTTTTATGCTTCTGTGGTAGGCATTTCTGGAACATTGTCATTTAGCCAAGCAAAGAACATTTGTTTAAAGGATAGAAAGTGTTTAAAAATTCTTGTTTGTTTAAAAGCAAGTTAAATAGCAATATGAGCTTCGGGTAGGACAGGGAAAAGCACTTATTTCTCTAAGTGATCTGATTAGGTCATTTAATTTGGGGGGGGGGGCTGTTAACAGAGTCATAGTTTCTCCTAAAATAATTATATATTAATACTGTTTTCTAGAAAGTGTCTTCCAGTGCCTACTTTTCTTTGATGTGATTAGCTGTTTTTTTTCAAAACTGAAAATTTACTTTAGAGATTTCTCACGTGTTTGTGTATATAGGAGCTACTAGTAATGGCTAAAAAAATTGGAAGTGCAGAGAACATGCTAAATTAGGATTTCTTTTTTCACTTATAATTCCAGAACTAGATCAAAAAAATAAAATGAAAAAGGAAAACGTGAAAATATCTCTAAATTAGAGGAGATAATATTTTTAAAGTATTGCAAATTGGAGTATAAATCCCAAGTTCAAATTTTGACATGTTAAAAAATACAATACATAAACACCTTCCCAGAAATTCTTCTCTAATGAGTAGTAAAATCTGATCCCAGATCACTTCACTTTAAGAAGTTTCATTAATACCAATGTCTGCATCATACTCTCTGTAATACCCAGTGATATATATAAAGGCTCTTATTAAATGTGGCAAGGAAAAATCCTACGTATAAACATTTGAATTTTGTCTCTGCCATTCACTGGCTGTGTGATCTTGGGTAAGTTACTTAGCTTCTCTGAGCTTCAGTATCCTCATCAGTAAGATAGGAATAATAATACCTATCTCATGGGACTGTTGTAAGGATCAGAGACATTTGTAAGGAATCTCAACAGAGCCTAGCATTTTGTAAAGGCTTAAAAAAATATTCATTTTAAAATGAGATAATATTAAAAATATATATATTCATCATTCATTCATCAATATTCATTCCTTTCTCATCTTTCCCAATCCATTCCACCAGTATAAGTCAATCTGGAGATTAAAATAGGCAAAACAGTGATCTAAGTTAGAACTGTGTTGTTTTAGTGTTAGGATATTCCTGGCTGCTTCATTTTACACTTGGACTTTAAATATACAAGTTTCTATAAACATTCTTTAAACAAAGTTAAACTGTTTTTATTTTGATGAAGCTAGGACTGAGTCTGATATAATGCTTAGAGAACTAAATGACATGCAGGAGAATTTTGTTTCTGTAGGGCTGATCCTATCATGAAAATGTACTCAGTGAAAAGTAAATATGGTGCTACCTTCTCCTACTCAGTATTTAAATTAACTCTTAAAGAAAAATATGACAATTCTCCTTTTATACCTAAATACTATGGAATTCGCTGCCTCCTGTATTCAAGTTCGGGTTATGATCTTACACTTGGCTCCCTTCAACTGAGTTTTGTTATGTACTTGGCATGTTCCCAGAGCCAAACCTCCCATCTGTAACCTGCACCTACAGTTCACAGTATTCAGCCCAGAGAGCTCTGTACTTCCAGGCCACTCAGGTACCTGCAAGCTTGGGCTGTGGGCTTTCAAGCCAGTTTCTCGGCCAGTTTAGACACTGCAAACATTTGGGCGTTCCAGTTTCTGCAATTTTGCTTTGGTTCTTTAAAAACAGCTCTTCCCCCACCTCTGGCACATCACCATTCTCCAAGGCATTCATTGTGAGATGGGAAGGCTGGTGTCTGTCATTTGCATTCCAGATTGAAATGAACAGAATCTAGACTTTCTCTCTCTCTCTCTCTTTCTTTGGTGCCATGACAAACAAAGGAGGATATGAGATGTGTTTATGTTTTTGTAAAATGCAGAAGTATCATTTCCAGGAGATGTTGAGCTTTCCTCATTTGCTTTGGGCTGTTTGTATAAACTATAGCCCCATGTTTTTTTAAATGAACATTTAAAATTTTTAATTAATTAATTTGGCTGTGTTGGGTCTTAGTTGTGGCATGCAGGATCTTCGTTGTGGCATGCGGGGGCTTTCATTGCAGCAAGCGTACTCTTGGTTGTAACGTGTGGGCTTCTTTCTAGTTGTGGCGCGTGGGCTCCAGAGTGCGGGGCTCAGTAGTTGCAGCACACAGGCTTAGTTGCATGTGGGATCTTAGTGCTCTGACCAGGGATCGAACCTGTGTTCCCTGCACTGAAAGGCGGATTCTCAACCACTGGACCACCAGGGAAGTCCCCATAGCCCCAATTTTTAATAGATACGTGGAAAGTATGAATTTGGTGGAGATGTTGAGAGGAGAAGATGGTGATGTGGGAAAACTATTTCTTTCTCATTTGCCATGAGGCATTTAATTCCTGGAAAGAACATATATAATGGCAAATAAAACGTCTTTGTCTTTGGGGCCAGAATATCTGTTGTGAGTGTGTGTTACGAGTCTCGCAGAGGCTAGGTGCAGGTTTGTGCATTTACGGCTCTCACAGCCTTGGCTTCTGTGGTTCTTCCCCCTGCACAGCATATTCTTCCAAGGCAAAGCAGCTTGTTGTTAGACCAGGATCTTTGGATAAAGAAGAATAGATATGATAAATTCATAACAATTAATGATTTCTTTTACAAGAGCCATTTAAAAAGAGAATGTTAGGAAAGAGTGGCACCAAAATGGTACCCTCCCTCAAATGGATTTTAGTCTGAGGGGTGGAGTTGGAGGCAGATGTGATATGATGTAAATGGGGGTTCTTAAATATTTAAAAATATTTATTGGGAGGATAATACTGAGAATCTATGGGTCAATATAATGCTATTTAACATTATAAGTTTTGGTTAAGGTAAACCATTAAAATTTGGAGAGTTTACAGCTCAGGCATCAGCATTACTTCCCACCTTCCCTCTTCCCCCCACCATCTTCTTCCTCTCTTCTCAGCTTCTCTCTTGCAATGGGCAAGAAACTTGTCTTCTTCAAGATGCTTGTGACACAGTAAAGGAGACCTCTAGGCAAAAAAATGCAGATAGGCCAGAGTGAAAAGGGCTATAGAGAAAAGGATATGTACCTGCCACAAAGGGAATTCAGAAGCATCAATCCAGAAGGGCTTCACGGAGGAGGTGTCTTGCAGATGCCTAGACAAACAGGAAGTGAGGAGCTAGTGGTGGCGATGGGATCCTGTGGAACTAGCACAGACAAAGGGAAAAGGCATATGAACACTAATAATAGTAAGAGTGCCTAGCACTTGTTGAGAGTTTATTTTGTGCAGCCCCCTGCCAACTATTTTTCATGGATTATCTCATTGAATTCTCACATGAAAGTTTTGGGGCAGATTTTATCCCTATTTTAATCAAGAGAAAATTGAGGCAGAGCAAGGTTATGCTGCTTGCCCACAGCTGCACGCTAGAGAGTGGGAGAGCTGGGATCTGAACCCCAGAGCTCAGGTTCTTAACCTCTTCAGCAAGGGCCTGCTGTTTGGGGACTACCGAGCGGCTTGATAGAGCTAGAGCCCAGTCTGTTTCTCGAAGGTGTGGTGGGAGATTGTTTCATTTGTATCTGGGGAGTGATATGTTTCCTAATGAAAAATCTGGTCAGAATTTGCAGATGGTTTTTTTGGGGGTGGGGGTGGGGTGGGAGATGGGAGGTGAGGAGTGGGAGTGTGTAGTGAATTTTCAGTTTTTCAAATTAATTAATTTTTATTCTTTTGCTTGTATTTGTGTGGAAGCAAACATTTCCTTAAAGTTTCCTTAATTTTTCTTCTAGGCATATGTATTTGTGAAAGGTAACCTGTAGACAGCCTGGACATGGGGTGGGGCGCTGGGGGTGATGGTAGAGGTGTAGAGGGGAGCTGGGGTGTAGCACACTTGGGGGCAAGAGAATGATGAGGCGACTCCTGCCATCTCAGGTAAGAGATACTGATGATGATGATAAAGATGATAGTTACTGTTTAACTGCGTACTTACCACGTGCCACCATATCCTTACTTAATCTTCACAGTTGCCCCATGAGATAAATAGTCATACTCTCAATGTACAAATGAAGGGACTGAGGCTCTCAGAGGTTAAATAACTTGACTAACGTCACACTGAAGGTAAGAAGCAGAGCCGGAACACGGATAAGGGTCTGTCTGATTTCAGATTCTTCACCCTTAAGCTGACAGCATGCTATGGTAAGTGAGGTAGGCGTACTTAGGGAAGCATAGGGCTCCTGAAGTGTCTTCCAAGTGTGGAGATGTCTAGGAAATAATAGAAATATACACATTTGGAAACTTGGAAGCTGACAGGTGACAGAGTCCGGGGGAGTGAATGTGTGTACAGGAAAATGTTGGGTGAGGATGGGGTCCTGGGAACCACTCCATGGAGGGAGACAAGATGGAACATGAAAGACCTTTAGGAGAGGAGATGGGGAATGAAGACCCTACCCCTGGGCTCTGTGACTCACCCACTGGGTGGTTGTGGACGAGACCCTTACTTGGCATCTCAACCCCAGCACCTGTGAAAATGAAGAAAAGAACCCACTTCCCCATCTTCACAAGATGTTTTGTGATCATCAGTGAGGTGCGGTACATAAACATGCTTTAAGAACTCCAAAATTCTTTACGACAGAACATGTATGAAGGCACGAAGGGAGCAGTGGAGGCTCTGAGCCCAACAAGTGGGCTGAGGATGCTGGGGGAGCAGAGCTGTGCGCTTTTAAGGAGGACAAGGGGAAGTTACTGAGATGTGCCTGTGGGCTGGGTTTGGATGGAAACTCTGGAAGAAAAAAACTCCCTAAGGAAGGTTCAATAGTAGGACGAGAGAGAGGAACAGGAAGAGAGAAACTCTGAAGAATGTAAGTGAAGAGGCTGGTGCCACAGGAGGAACCTGGTCTGGGTCTGTAAGGTGGGGATTCCTGCCGCATCTCTGACCCTAACAGGCTCTTTGCCCTTTAGCACGTTGGCCTCCACTTTCTGGGCTTCTGTAAAAATGATTCGTTTGGTTAGCATAGATGGACCAAACCAGCCCAAATTGGGAGTAACGAGTACCACTGTATCTTACCCCTGGTCCCTGGCTCTGTGACACTGTGTTGAGAAGGTTGGTGAGGCCAAGAGAACAGAAGTCAGGGTTGATGAGTGAAATCTGCCGATGGTGTGTAATGAGGGCGGTGCTTCATCCAGGCCCCTGACCCAGCCCCAAGCAAACAGGAGACTCACAGTCCAGGACACTGAGAAGGGTCCGAGGAGAGCCCTCTCTGGAATTCTGGGGACAAGGTAATTACCCGTGAGATGTCAGCCTGGTGGCCTTGCCCCTATGGGGCGGACCTGGCTCCTTGGGAAAAGTCTCTGCTTTGTGAGGAGACTGAAAGAGGGCATGCTGGGAGTGGCCAGATTCTTCTGAAAGGTGACTCCTGGGGTCTGGGCCAAGAAAGGTTTATGAACAGGAAAGGGGATTCACAGCAGGGCATACTTGAGAGGAATTGTTTAAGGCTTTAAACCCTTGCCAAGGCAAGTAACATGAGCCGGGACCTATAAGTTACTTTGGATCGATCTATCTATCATCTGTCTATCTATCTATCATCTATCCTGTGTAACCTGAAAATCCCCGGCAACATTTGTGTTTTTGAACTCCCAGAGTGTGCCTCATGGGGAGGATGGAGTGGGGGAAGGGATTCCGCTGGGGACAGACAAAAGTGGGGATGCACTAGCTTTGAAGACCGAACTTCCTCTGTTTTTATGCCTGGGGTGTAACCAGAGACCAGTGTCAACAAGGAATCTGGCTCAGGAACGCTTTTGTTTGCAGCTCTCCTTGGGGCGTGACTTGATTTTATCAGAGGTCAATGAATTGTAAATTGTGTAATTTCAGGTTCTGCTGAACGAGGGTAGGGGGGACTTTTGAGGGGGATGGATGGTGGCACTCAGGCATCTAGGAAACTCTTGGTGTCTGTCTGTGAGTCCAGACCTGGCCACGTGGGACTTCACAGGGAAGAAGAAAATATATGTGGATTAGGGTGTTTACGTCTGAATTTGCTGTAGCAAATGGATCTGTGTCAAATTTCCAAAACAAGTTAATATCCTACGTTCAGACCAGCAAAAGCAATAAAACCAGTTTTTGGTATGCTTGATTACACTTTTCTGGTTAAAACTATTTGTTGTGACCTACAAAGGTATATACCCTATGCTGTGGGGAAGGGTACCAAACTGCGAGCTTCCAAAAGTCTTAGTCATTTGTTTTTAAACAATTTTTTGACTTCTATTTTTTATTTTAAATTTTTAAATGGAAGTATAGTTGATGTATAATATATTAGTTTCAGGTGTGCAACATAGTGATTTGACATTTATATACATTAGAAATTGATCACCAGGCTGAGTCTAGTAACCATACAAAATTATTACAATATTATTGACTATATTCTCTGGGCTATATATTACAGCCCCATGACTTGTTTATTTTACAACTGGAAGTTTGTACCTCTGGATCTCTTTCACCTATTTCGATGTACATTTCCCTCTAGCGACCACCAGTTTCTCTGTATCTATGAGTCTGTATCTGTTTTGCTTGTTTTGTTTTTTAGATTCCACATACAAGTGAAATCATGCAATATTTGTCTTTCTCTGTCTGATTTATTTCACTTAGCACAATACCCTCTAGGTCCATCCATGTTGTTGCAAACAGCAAGATTTCATTCTTTTTTATGGCTCAGTAATATCCCATTGTGTACATAGGTCTTAAACATTTTTTATCTACATTTCCCCTCCTATACCCTAGGATTTACAAAAGACTTGCTATTTATTCATGCACTCAACAAAAATCTATTGAGCATTTATCTTATTCCAGCCACTGTTCTAAGGGCTGAGGACAAAGAAATCAAACAAGCTATTGCTCTCCCAGAACTTACAATCTACTGGGGTGGGCCAGACAATAAAATTAATGTGTTGTATAATCTACCAACTAGTGAGACCTGCTAGGAAGAGAAATATAGAGGGCTCCAGGAGATGGAAAGGAGTAGTATCTCTGAGGAAGTGGAGTTGGAGCAGAAGTGAGGGAGTGAGCCCTGAGGCTGACTGAAGGAAGCAAGTCCAATAATCTAAGCAAGAGATGATGGTAACTTAGACTAAGGATTTACCAGATTCTAAATGTTTTGAAGGAATAACTGGCAAGATTTTCTGATGAATGGAATGTGAGCCTGGAAAGAAAGAAGCAAAGATTAGTCAAGGTCTTCGGTCAGAGCAGCTGGAGGAATAGACCTGTTGTTTACTAAGATGGGGAAGCCTGGTGCAGGAACAGGTTTGGAGATAGGGGAGCCAGAATTTGGCTTTGGAATTAAGTCTATCAGATGCCTAGTAGAGAAGTCTAATAGACTGTTGGATACATGAGCCTGGAGTTCAGCGGGGAGGATAGGGTTAGAAGTATAAATTGGGGAGTGGGAAGCACATAAAAGAAATTGAAACTATGGATGGAATAAGGTCACCTAGGAAGAGAGAGTATAGATGGAACAGAAAGCAACCTGGGGCTGAGCCTTGGGAACCCCAGCATTAGTGGTTGGGGATATGAGGAGAACCAGCCAAGGTGATGAGGAACCAGTGAGACAGGAAGAAAAAGGAAAGTCCCAGAGAACAAGGGGAGAAGCTATTTCAAGAAGGGCATATCCAATTGGGTCAGATGCTGCTGAGAAATCAAGTACAAAGAGGACTTAAAATTAGTCATTGAATTTGGAACATGGAAGTCATTGATGAGTTTCACAAAAGCAGTTTTAGTGGAATTGTGGGGATGAAAACCTAATTTGGAGTAGTTTCAAAATAGAGTGGAAAAAGAGTAATTGGAGATAGTGGAGATGTAGGTAATTTTTTCAAGAAATTAGGTATAAAGAGAAGCAAAAAAAAATGTCAGTCTCTAATATGGCCCCGTAACTTGTTAGGAGCTGTTTTTCAAACAGAAGTTCATTCTCTTCTCAAGAAGGTGGCTCCAGAGGAACCATAGGAGTCTATCCTATGGCTCTCCTATTGGGGCTTGCCAAAGACTCTACACAGCATCCCTATCCATCACAGATACCTCTGGCATTGTTGGATCTGCCAGATCAGATGAACCAAGGGCACCTTGCATGGCAGCCTGGATCTACTGCAGAGCCCTCTCTTGTTCTGGGCCCCATTCAAAACCATGAATGTCTTAAATCACCCAGTACATATGTTGGAGCAGTATTCCCTACTATAGGTTATGTTTATCCAAAACCCAAAGGGGCTTACCAAGCATTGGATTTCTTTCTTTGTAGTAGTAAGCCCAAAGTGTAATAACTTGTTCTTTATCTGGGAGGGGATATCCTGACATGCATTAGATCATTGAATCCCTAAAAACTTCACTAGTGTGGGAGACATTACAGGATCCTTTCTCAAGGGAAACCAGGTTTGGGGTCTGAGAACTGACTCAGATCTGGAGATTATGGGCACATCAACATTCTCCTTGATAGCTCTTGACTTTTTTTCTTGTTATAAAATCGTGTAATACCTTTATTGGCTGATCGTCTATCCCAGTCCCAGGAACACCATGGTCTATTAGCCATCATCAAAACCCCTGTGGGCAGAGGCACTCTGGTTGTCCCTCTGGGCTTGTTGTGGTTTATGTCCACCTTGACTCTGATGGTTAAGCACTGACCTCTGGCCTTTATTATTCTGCAATCCCATCATTCCCACAGAGACTATGGAACCCAATTATATGGCAGAGTCACCTCTTGTCACCCTGGCCTACAGTGGACAGTCATCTCTAAGCTTCTCAGAGATGTAGTTGCCCCTGACTGACATACTCCTTATTGCCTAAAGCAGGGAAATGTCCTCTGAACCCTCCCAGGAAGCATAAATCTCACATAAATGTTGTTCGAACATTTCTGTCTCCCTGAGCATTCCAGCCCCTTCTTCAATTTTCTGCCATTGTACTGTAGCCTCTCCCTGTAACTTACTGTAAGGCATCGTGTCCAAGCTTCAAGGAGCCATTCAGAAATACAGTCATCCTAACTTTAAGGGGGTTCCCAAGTCAACAACCCCTCCCTCGCCTTTGTATTCTGCTCCCCTCCTTCCTCTCCTGTTTATCATCCTTGAACTCGCTCCCACATGTGTCCCCCCTAGTTCATGCCGGTACATCTTAGCCAAGTCCTGCAGCTCTTTCTGAGGATAGGACATCTTCTTCCGGACCAGGCACTGTATTTCTCCACTTGGACTACCTTGAGACCTAACCCCAGTTATTCAACTGGAGGCAGGGGCGGATCATGAGGAAGGCAACATCGTTTTGTCATAGTCACTGTCAAGAATCTAGTCTCGCCCAGGTCTGGAGAATAAAATAGAAGCAACGTTCAGGTAAATATCAGTTAACTAATGGAATATGTTTGGTGAAATAAAAGAAGCCAGGAAATGTACCCTCAGGCTCCAGGCTTCTCCCTGCAGGATTGGGAAGAAGTTGGTGGTGGGGAAGTGTGGATGAGGCCGAAGGGGACTGGGAAGGAGATTCAGTGCACTCCGTTCGGAGAGTTTTCATAGGTGGCGTGCAGTTCCAGATCTCTGATGCTTGCAAGCGAAATGACACCATAGACTCTTTCATTTGTCTATTCAGTCATTCAGTGTTTATTGGAAGCCTCTTATGCTAGTCACTCTGTTAGGTGCTTGGGTTCAAAGACAAGTACTACCCTGTTTTTATTTTTCAGAAATTCATAGTGTAGTGGCAAGCGGACAGAAATGCGACTTATTATTAGTCACCTTACATGTGCTAGAACAGAGGAACGTAAAGGGTGCTATGGGAGTCCAGATGAAATTACAAAAACACTCTTGCCTGTTGTGTGTGCACACAAAGGAGGAGTTATATAATGCCTTGTCTAGTTTCTTGTCCCACCACACTTCCATTCCTCGTTCCTAGAGCCACTTGACCATTGCTGGTCAGGGTTAATTTAAAGAATCTTGGTTTGGTAGCTCAGAGGACTATGAAGCCAACCTTCCTTTCTGTTCTCAGCATCTGCATGTAGTTTCTTAATCTGTTTTTGTGACCCATCTCCTCTTGTCCCCCAATTCCATTGTCTTAAATATCTTTCCTACTCTTACACCTGTTGTACTCTCACAGATCCCCTGACTCCTTCTTGCCTAAAGCCCAGACTTTTGGGCAAATCCTAGTTCCTTTTCTCTGTACCTGTCTTGGGAGAAGGGAAAAGTATCTTAACAGGTGAACTAGTTAGCACTTTAATTTCAGCCTTATAACTATTTCCATTTTATAAATGAGGCCCAAGGAAGTTAAGGAATTTGCCCAATTCACACAGCTAGAAAAGTAAAAAGGCAGGATTTTGAATTCAGGTCTGATATTCAGAGTACTGACCCATACCTTAAAGGCTCCCAGATGACCAAGCATTTCTAAAACATTCAGTCGCAAAGCTTTTCCATTCAAAGTCTCACAGGAGCAGAGAAAAAGCACTAAAAGACTGTCTTGTACTTTTATAATCTCTTCAAACATCTTGTCCCCACTACGTACCCTCAGACACATAAAGCACTTATATCCTTCCTCCAGGAAGTATATGCATTTCTAGTGAATATAAGCCTAGAAGTGGAATTCCTGGGTTATACAGAATGCACATATATATCCCTGCTTAGTAAATATCACCAAATAGTTGTTCAAAGTGATCATGCCAGTTTACGTTTCTACCAGCGGTGTACGTGCTAGTTATCCTCATCAACATTTGGTGTTGTCAGTCATTTGAATTTTAGCCATTCTGGTGAGTTTGTAGTAGAATCTCATTGAGGTATTAATTGCATTTATCTGATCATTAATGAGGTTGAGCATTTGATAAATATAATGTAATAGGTATATAGATGGTTCCTGACTTATGATGGCTCAACTTAGGATTTTTTGACTTTACAAAGGTGTGAAAGTTGAAGGTTATTTTCTTCCAGCACTTTGAAGCTGTTATTCCATTGTCTTTTGGCTTCCAGTGTTGCTGTTGAGAAATTAGCTGTCAGTTTAATTATTGCTCCTTTGATGGCAGTCTGTATTCTCCCTCTGGCTGCTTTTAAGATATTTTCTTTGTTTATGGTCTTTAGCACTTTTACTTTAAAGTAACTAGGTCTGACTTTATTTTCAGTTTTGGATTTCTTGAATCTGCCAATTGATACATGTAATTAGTTTTGGAAAAGCCTCAGCTATTACCTCTTCAAGTCATATTTCTGTTCCATTATCTGTCTTCACCCTGCAGGACTTCAATTAAACATACATAAAACTTTTCATTGGTTTTTTATGTCAGTGCCATGGTCTGAGAAAAGTTAAGTACAAAATTTGAGAGTAAGCATTTTGAAGACTTTATAGCAACTGACAAAGTAATTTTATGCCTTATGAATCTAATAAAAATTTGCACTTATATTTGGGTATGTCTATTTCTTATTTCATTGTTCTACTATTATTAAGTAAAGCCAATACTTCAGAACAAAGAAAGCTATAGAGCAGCTATAAAAAGCAAGCACAAAAACTCACAAAGAATAGTCATCTCAGGCCACTAATTATAGGAACAAGCAGCTTTAACAGCTTTCGTAGACCCTAAGAGCATGTCAGAGTCCACACAATAAGATCATGAATTATCCAGAAAAGATAATATACTGTTTTTATTTCCTTTTTTTTTTAAAGATAAAACATATAATGCACATTTTCTTGTCTTCTTTAACAATGTGTTGTTCTTAAGGAAGTTTTGGCAGTCTAGAAAGGTATTTTCTCTGGAGCAGTGGTTCTCAAACTACCATGCATCAGAATCACCTGGAGGGCTTACTAAACACAGATTGATGGACCCCACCTTCAGAATTTTTGATTCAGCAGTTTGCATTTTTAATAAATTCCCAGAGTGATACCAATGTTATTGGTCTGGGCACCACATCTTGAGGACCTCTGTTTTGGAGCATCCACGTCTCTGATAAATAAAGCATTGTAGTGCTTTACCAGGAGTAGTAATATTTAGGCAGAATATGGAGTAAAATAAAATCCAAGTGCTTTACTATGATATTCAAGGCCCTGCATGATGTAGCCCCTGCACAGTGTAGTCTATCTCACATTGTGTTTCTTTTTTTTGCATTGGCCTTCATTCTGGGCCTTAAAGACACCAAGCTCATTTCTGTCTCAAGGCTGCCCTTGCTGTTCCGTCTTGGTGGGGCTCTTCTCTCCCAGATTATGGCTCTCCCTGTGTCATCACTGAAGGCCTAGCTCCAAATGTTACCTTTTCAGAGAGGTGTTCTCTACTTAAAGAAGCCATTCTCTATTACACTTCCCACTCTCCTAGTTTATTCTCTTCGTGTCACTTATCGTGAGCTGAAATTAATGTTTGATTTTCTTGTTGGAAAATTCCAATAAAGCAGACATCTTGTCTCTTAGGTTCTTTTTGCTATCTCCAGCCTGGAATGGGGCCTGATATGTTGTAGGTGCTCACTAGATATCTGTTGGTTGGAAACACCGATGTTTGGCATGGGGCTCTTACTTTATACCTTGTTTCTGAGGGGGAATGAAGGGCACTGAAAAAGGAACATGGCAACCTGAGGAATATGAAACATGGCCCCTCCCTCACCTGCCTTACTACATGTTAAAGTTGCCAGGATTCTTCCTGGTTTATGATGCGAAGAAAAAGGGGTCTGTATTTTCTCTGCCTCCACACTGTCTTCTACACCCTAGGTTGCCTTATAAGAAGACAAGATGGTGACTTGGGCAACACTTTTCACTCTCAGGGATTCCAGAGAGTTGCTAAATGGGTCACTTTTTCATACATCTGGAACACTCCTAGCTTGTATAAGTGATTCTCTGTAGGATGGCTGGCCTCTGTCAAGTTGTCCCCAACTACAGTGAGGGAAGGAGAGCTGCTTCTCTACCTCTATTGAGTGCCAGGTGGGCTCTGTCTGTGGGTGCTCCTCTCAGGTACTTCCAGCTGCTTGGAATCCCAGGTTAGGAATGGACCTGATCGATCCCGTTGGAGAAGATGTGGGCCACTAAGATGAACAGAGAAGCCGACCTGCTTACTCAGATATTTAAAGCTGTATTTGTTTTCCTCTCAGTGGTTTGCTAATTAAAAATTGAGTGCCTGTACCCATGCTGGCTGCAGACAAGACCTGCACATTCTCTCTACATACAATTGCTGGTGATCTGAGCTGACTCACCCCCATACCCTCCCTTCCCCATGGCTCTGCCCCTGGCGCCTGGTCTTGGAAGGTTGGCATTCTTGTTATAATCTCAGGCTGCTGCCCTGAGCCATAGGCAAAAGCAATAGGGCTTTCTTTAGGGAATTCAGGAGTGAGCCTCATGGGCTAGCCACTGATTTTTATTGCTGTTTGCATGAGGTTTGGGGGAGGGTTTTTCCCAAACAGGGAGAATTGAGAGTCCTTTCGGTTGGGGATGTTCTCTATCTCCATAGCACTAGGGTTGAAAATGTTTACACAGATACATTTCATATTTTATCTCTCCTTTAGATAGGCATGTAGAATATTCCAACTACACTAACTTCTTTCACTTCTGCCCTTTATCTGTGTTAAATCCAGTTAAAGACACTGGTACTTGATTAGTGACTTTGGCATTGCTTGCACATCTTGTCGTGCTGGGAATGAACTGAAGATGGTTGTGACGAGAAGCAGAGGTCATGGGTGGGAGGCTTTGGCAGGTCTCAGAGGAACTGCCTTGAGGGTTTTGTTAAGCCAGCTCATCTGCTTCTAGAG
Source organism: Phocoena phocoena (assembly GCF_963924675.1). Classification (NCBI taxonomy): domain Eukaryota; kingdom Metazoa; phylum Chordata; class Mammalia; order Artiodactyla; family Phocoenidae; genus Phocoena; species Phocoena phocoena. Next base: position 75,902,139 of record NC_089223.1, read on the forward strand.
CTTTCCATGTTTATGTGGGAGTTCACACATCAACTTGTTAAGTACTTACTCTATACCAGGCACCCCTTCCAGTTAGGTGCTGGGGGTACCAAGATTAATAGAATTCTTTCTTTGCCTTCAAGGACCTCAGAATCTTATTGGGAGAGGGACCTGTCATGGTGACTTCAAGATGGCTATACATTCTTTTTATTCCTTCTCTTGAATTTGAGCTTGTCCTATCACTAGCTTTGACCAGTAGAATGTGGTGGAAGTAACTTCCAAGCTTGGGCCTTAAGGGATCTGCAGCTTTGGCTTTTGCCACTTAAAATGCTTCTTCTTGGAAGACAGCCACCATGTAAGGAGCCAATATACCCTAAGACCACCATGCTGTGAGGAAGCCCAAGCTAGCCACATGGAGCAAGAATGTGAGAGGACCGCTGAGGCACTACACATGTGAGTGGACCCTTCATGGGCCTTCCATTCAGTCCATGACTAAATGAATGCAGCTGAGTGAATGACCTCAGCTGATGCCATATGGAGCAGAAGACCCACCCAACCAAGCTTAACCTAAATTCTTGACCCATAAAATTGTGAGCAAATAAAATGGCTGTTGTTTGAAGTCATTAAGTTTTGGGATATGCTGTTATGCAGCTCGAGATAATTAAAGCATACACATATATTCTTGATGGAGGTATGATTAGGATGTTATAGGAATATAGAAGAAGATACATGTCACAGACTTAGAGAGAGAACTTATGGTTACCAAGGGGAAAGGGTTGGGCAGGGAGGGATAGATTGGGAGTTTGGGATTAACATGTACACACTACTATATTTAAAATAGATAACCAACAAGGACCTACTGTACAGCACAGGGAACTCAGCTCAATATTCTGTAATAACCTAAATGGGAAAAGAACTTGAAAAAGACTCGATACTTGTATGGGTATAACTGAATCACTTTGCTGTACACCTGTAACTAACACATCATTGTTAATCAACTATACTCCGATATAAAATAAAAATTTTTTTAAATATACAATTGTGAGAAATAGTGAGAGATCCTATGCACACTCCACCCAATTCCTTCAGTGGTTAAATCTTGCAAAACTGTAGTACAATATCACAACCAGAATATTAGCACTGAGGTAATCATGGTATAGAATGTTTCCATCACCACAAGGATTCCTTCCATTGCCCTTTTATACCCACACCCATTTCCCTTCCACCTCCACCCAATCCTTAACCCTTGGCACTGGTCAGTTTTATATTCTGTTATTTCAAGAATATTATGTAAATTACATTAACATAACAATTAACATTATATAATAAATTAAAGTATTGATACGTAATCTTTGGAAAAAAAAAAAAAAGGAAGATACCTGAGCCAGTGTGTGGTGATGAGAAGATGGTTATAGAATGCTTCCCAAAGAGGCTTGCTTGAGTAGAATCTTCTCTAAAGACTCAGATGTGAGCCAGGCTTGGGGGAGGGTAAAGTTTGTCTAGATACAGGGGAATTGAGCAAATTAGCACAGAGGTGATTAACAGCATGGTAACATATGTGAGGGCACTTCAAGCAACTGTAAGACAAGGAGTAACGGACAGGTTGCAGAGATGTTCTTCATCATCATCATAGTAATAGCAATAGATTACATTTCTTGAACACTTACTATGTGCCAGATACTAACCTATGCTTTTATATATATTAACTCATTTAATTCTCACAACAACCCTGTATTATTATTCCCTTTTTACATCAGAAGAAAATGAGGGACAAGGAAATAAGTAACTTGCTCAAGGGCACATGGCTGGCAAGTACAGAGTAGAGATGTGAACGCAGACAAAGGTCTTGGAGAACTTTGTGTGCCTCCTTAAAGAGCTTGGGATTTGTTCCGTAGGTGATGGGAAGTGACCCAAAAGTTTTAAGTAAGGGAGTGACATGGTCATGTTGAAAGATTCTGTAGTCTTTGTAATTTCCCTGTCTTTCGTTATTTTCTTTGCCTGTTACCTATTTCTCTACAGTGACTAGCAGTGAACTCTTTAAAATAAGCAGGGCCTGTGAGCTTATCTTTGAAGGCTACAAGGAAAGAGGGAGGAGTGGGGGCACGTGCTAGTCCACAGCTGGTCATGGGGATGGAGAGGAGGACAGAACGCCCAGGGAGAGAATGGGTGTGGCGGCCGCCAAGAGAGAAAAGTGGGCCATATCCTTGACCTCACGGCAGGATAAGAACAGCAGCATATGGGAGCCAGCCTGTTCTAAGACCTTTTAGGCTGAGGCACTGGTAGGCTCATGGGCTGTGCAGACAATCTGCGTTCCTCTCTTTCCTCCTCCCCATGGCCTTTCAGGTGATTAGCATCAAAATATTAAAAACAGCTGTTAGATTTCCAGTGGTGATTAGTAAAGAAGAGAGCATTTCACATCAATTCAGAAATGCTCATCTGGCCATGGCCATTGCTTTCTGAAGGAACCCCACCTCCACTGCTCCCGGGAGCCATTGAATAGCTTCTCCTGCACACACCACACTCACTTTCTCTCTGTCCCCTGCTCTGTCGACTGTGGATGGTAGGGCCGACTCAGTAGAGTCTTAATCTGTATGCAGACCCGTCACGTCCTCCTTAGATTTTGTGCAAGGAAGGAAGAGACGGAGTGTATAAGAAGAAAGAAGTATGGCTTAGGTTCTAGCAGAAGCTAGGAGATCCAGCCCTCAGACGTTTTTTGGCTGACAGTAGCTTTGTGTGATATGGACAAATGTCTGAAAGTCTCTAGGTCCCAAGGTCCTCGTCTGTAATATGAGGGTGTTGGTTGAAGACTAATCTCACCACAAATAATAAAAATAAACATAGCTGATGTTTACAGAGCGGGTACTAAAAGCCTGACCTCATGCTAAGCATTTTGTGCACCTTATTTGTTTAATCCTCACAATAACCCGAGCTCAGTGAAGCTCACTGAAGCCTTTCCTGATCTTCCTATCTAAAACTCCCTGTATTAATCATCTATTGCTGTGTTACAAATGACTTCAAATCTTAGTAGCTTAAAAAACCACACAAAACAATTATAGTCACATAGTTTTTGTGGGTCAGAATTCCAGAGCAGCTTGGCTGACTGGTTACGGCTTGGAGTCTTTTATGAGTTTGCTGGGGCTGCAGTCATCACTTTCAACATGGCAGGTAGACATTGGCTATTGGCAAGGTCAGCGCTGGCTATTGGCAAGAGGCTCCTTTCATCACCACCTTGCCATAGTACTATCCATGAGACCATTCGAATGTTCTCACAACACAGCAGCTGGCTTCCCCAAGAGTAAGTGATCCAAGAGAGAGCAGGGTAGAACCTGCAATGTCTTTAATGACCTGTGTATGTATGTATACAAAGACGGGACCACTGGGAGGTGATGGTCATCAGGGGCCATCTTTGAAGCTGGCTGTCACCTTCCCATTAAATTTATATCATATTACTGTGTATTACCTTTAATAGCACTTCTCTGAAATTATCTTTTTTTGTTTACTTGAGACTCATTTCCCCCCTGCTGGAATGTAAGTGTCCTGAGAGCAGGGATTTCATCTTTTAAAAATTAATTAATTAATGGCTGCGTTGGGTCTTCGTTTCTGCACGCGGGCTTTCTCTAGTTGCGGTGAGTGGGGCCTACTCTTCGATATGGTGCTCGGGCTTCTCATTGTGGTGACTTTTCTTGTTGCGGAGCACGGGCTCTAGGTGCACAGGCTTCAGTAGCTGTGGGGTGCGAGCTCAATAGTTGTGGTTCGCAGGCTCTAGAGTGCAGGCTCAAGTAGTTGTGGTGCATGGGCTTAGTCCCTCATCTTTTTTTATTGCTGTATCCTTAGCACCTACAATGAGGTCAGGTGCATAGTTGATGCTCAGTACTGAGCACGGGGTATGTACCATCATTATGCCAGTTTCAGATGTAGAAACAGAGGTTCAGAGAAGTTAAATAATTTGCCTGAAGCCACATAGATAGTAAGTGTTGGAGCTGGGATACCAACTTGTGTGTAGGAACTGATAACAATCTACATAGACAGCATTCAATGAATAATTGAATAATTATAATCAAACTGGATAATTCCAGTGCTGTCATTATGTGAGTGGAATTATCTGTGGAGTAGAGAGCAGGACAGCATGAAGGAGGAGGGCTGGGAGAATTCCTGGATAATAGCGAAAAACTAGGAGGAAGTATGTATGTGTCTATATAAATGGATATGTGTACATGGTTGAGAAGGTTGTGAGAGATAAATAGAGATATAGAGAGAGATAGGTAGATAGATAGGTAGAGGATGTGTGGGTATGGTAGTTGGGTCGTTAAAGGGGAGATAATGTACTCAGAGCAGCTGTTACGACACAGACCTAGAGATAATACTTTCACCTTAGTCTTATTTTGCCTCAAAATTCTTTGAAAAATTTGTCTCCAAGAAACATCAAAATTAGTAATTTTTCCTTTAAAAATCCCACAAGCAATTTAAGTTATTATGTGATTTACAAGCATATTGCCAAATTGTACATGGATTGCTAACTTGATTGTGTTTGTGGGAATTATCCATTTTCTGGATTATTTGCCAGAAAAAGAAAAGTACTGACTGTTGGCAACCCACTCTCCATTCTCCTTCCCAGACTCCTGAGGGAGGGGCCCTGGTATTCATCAAACAGAAAATGCCTCACCCACCCCCTCTCTTGGCCTGGGAGATGGAAATTTGGGGAGAAATGGAGGAAAATGATTATAAGAGTCTCTCACTCTCCCTCCTCCGAAGCATTCTGGGTTCTGAGTTTGGGGTCAAGGGGTATCGTCTGTGTGGAGGAGTCTTTGGTCTTTGGGCAAGACTAGGGTGAGATTCAGAGGAAAGGCTACAGAAGTTGGTTGCTGAGGCTGGCTTTGATCTAGCCTTGAAGCAAAGGTGGTGTTGGTCCTTTAGTTTCTTCAATGCCCAATCCAGTTCACCACAGTAAGAAAGCAGACAGTGATTCTACGTGGGAGGCCCACTCAGGAAAAACAAAAGAGTTTGCATTCAGCTTGAACGTATCCTCAGGAATCTGTGGGTAGCTGTAATTAGTTGGAACAAAACCAGACCTGGTGGAAAGATTGAAATAAGCTTCCCCTCAAATTACTGAGTTTGTCTTCATGTGTTGTAGCAAGACAGAGACTCCATAGTCTTGTATGAAGGAGGATGGTATTCTCCCTGAGCTTTCCACTTAGACTAGCCAGTTGGTTTATTCAAGGCAGATACTAGGAGGGCCCACCTTTCCTTTTCCATGACTCCCTTATGAGGGAGTTGTAGTACAGTGGTTAGAGCAAAGGCCTTAGAGTTTGCTTTAGTTTATGCCTTGGGCTCTGGCCCTTACTATGTAACCTTAGTCGAATTACTTAACTTCTCTGGGCCTCCATTTTCTCAAATGTAAAAGGGATAATAACTGCTCTTCCTTCATAGAAAAGTTGTGAAGATGAAATTGGGATGATACATATAAAGCTCTTATAACAGTACGTTGCATTCAAGAATTCATTTAACAAACATATGTGGACCAATTGCCAGGTGCAGGAGAATGATGACAAAGACCTGGTTCTGGCCCCCAGTGAAATTGATATTCCAGTATGTATGGAGGGTGGTAGCCTGAATAATGTCCCCCCAAAGATGTCCACGTTTGAATCCCTGGAACCGGTGAATATATTAGGTTACGTGGCAAGGGGGAATTAAGGCTGCAGATGGAATTGAGGTTGCTAATAAAATGGCTTTAAAATATTATGGATTATCCAGGTAGGCCCAATGTAATAACAAAAGTCCTTAAAAGATGGAAGAAGGCAGAAAATGAGTGTCAGAGTGATGCCATGTGAGCAGGACTTGACCCGCCATTGCTGACTTTGGAGATGGAAGGGGGACAAATGCCAAGGAATGCAATGGCTGCTGTAAGATGACAAAAGCAAGGAAACGAATTCTCCAGTAGGAGCACAGCCCTGCTGATATCTTGATTGTAGCCCATTGAGGCCCATTTCAGATTTTCGACCTCCGGAACTCTAAGATAATAAATTTGCCTTGTTCAAGGCACCACGTTTGTGGTAATTTGTTACAACAGCAATAGGAAACTAATAGTAATACAGACAAGAAGTAAATCAACAAGTGAATATAAAATGTGATTGCAGGTGATGATAAGAAAATTAAACAGGTTAAAGGGATAGAGGGTGATGGAGGTGGGGCCTCTTTTAGATGGTCAGAGAAGGCATCTTTGGAGAGAGAAAATTTGAGAAGAGGCTTGAATGAAATGAGAGGACAAGCCATGGATCTGCACTCCAGGTGAGGGAATAGAGCCTACAAAGGCCTTAAGGAGAGAAGGATCTCGAATTGTTGAAGAAGGCTCAGTGTGGCTGAGGCATAGGGGCAAGTGGGAAAGCAGTAGGAGATATCAGACAAGGCAGAAGTCAGATCCTACAAGCCCTTGGAGTTTTGATTTTATGGTAAGAAGTTCGGATTTTATCCCCCGTGCGACAGGAAACTACTGGAGAGGAATTACTGGAGGGGGTGATATGAAATAATTTACATTTTACAAAGCTCACTCAGGCTACTGTGTGGGGAATAAACTGGAAGGAGTTAAAGAATGGAGGTAAGAAGCTAAATGACGGGCTTCCCTGGTGGCGCAGTGGTTGAGAGAGTCCGCCTGCCGATGCAGGGGACACGGGTTCGTGCCCCGGTCCGGGAAGATCCCACATGCCGTGGAGCGGCTGGGTCCGTGAGCCATGGCCGCTGGGCCTGCGCGTCCGGAGCCTGTGCTCCGCAACGGGAGAGGCCACAACAGTGAGAGGCCCGAGTACCGCAAAAAATAAAAAATAAAAAGAAGCTAAATGAGGAGGATGCTATGGAAAACTATGGACTAGTCTCGGCTGGTGGTGATAGAGGTGGTGGGAAGGAGCTGGATTCTAGACGTATCTTGGTGGTTAGAACTGACTGGACTTTGTGTTAGTTCGGATATGAGGTTTGAGGGAGGGAAGGAAACAAATCAAGGACACCTTCTAGCTTTGGGCTGGAGCATCTGGGTGAATGGACATGCCATTTACTTACATGAAGAAAACAGGAGAAGGACATGTTTGGAAGGTAAAAGTCCAGAATGTTCACCAAATCAATGCTTAAAGATTATTTTCAGTATCTGATGCCCCTGATACACTGGTCTATTGTTTTTTCCCATCCATATCTATGCTCACCATGTTTCCTCCATCTGAGGCTTCCTCCTCCACTCCATTGTCAAGGGTTCAATTCATATCAAGGCCCATATCCAATGTCCCCTCTTTCCTACTTCTGCTATAGGAGAGATTGCTCTTCCTTTTGACTTCACCAAAGCTAGTATTTAAGTCTCTGTAACAGTTTGCTTTTGGACCTCATCTGTAAGTACCTTATCTTTCCTACTGGGTAGTAATCTCCTAGAAGGCAGGGATGTGCCTTCCTTTTCTCGTATTCTCTGTTGCTTAGTGACTTGCACACAGGAGGGGCCCAGTAAATGATCACTGAATGGAATTGGATGTTATGGAGAAGACTGTGTTGTGTAGGGAAGTTGAACTAGGTATTCTCTGAGGCTAGTTTCTGCTCTGAGATTTCATGATTCATTTGATTACATGTTGGCTGTCCCCACTATTCAGAAGGTTTCTAAGTTGCCTAGTTCTGCATTTGATTAGGGAGTGCATGAAGAATGCAGTCTACCTTCAATGCCCTCCCAAGGGATTAGGAAGGAAATATTGGGTTTGTAGATATATGCAAAGATGGTTTTCTGCTGCCATATATAAATGGTTTCAGATTCTGTGCACCCTTTCTTTCTTTTTTTTTTTTACACTGCAAAACCAAATATAGTTTTTAATATTATATACGACCAATCCCTTCAGCATCAGTTATTGCACTGATGAACACATACATACTTTATGGTTAACAAACAGAAGTATGGAATTTATATAATTTTTTTCCCTGTAAACATACTGCTACTAAACCCCACCCATGCATTTTTTTTTTTCAGTACGCGGGCCTCTCACTGTTGTGGCCTCTCCCATTACGGAACACAGGCTCCGGATGCGCAGGCTCAGGGGCCATGGCTCACGGGCCCAGCCGCTCCGTGGCATGTGGGATCCTCCCAGACCGGGGCACGAACCCGCGTCCCCTGCATCAGCAGGTGGACCCTCAACCACTGCGCCACCAGGGAAGCCCCATGCACCCTTTCTTGATACTCCCTTCCTCTGCAGTTAATAGGGATAACCTTACAACAGGTCAAAAATAGGTAGTGAAGGTAGGATGCCAGTATTGTCTTCAGTTATTCCATTTCCACAACTGTGCAAGAGTCTTACATGAACTATATATTTAATGACTTAATTTTGACAGCACACATATGTATCCTTTCTAATACCAAGGCAGATATATATTCAAAGATTGCTTAATGAAACATATGGTTAACGGAAGTTGTTGTTCTTAGAAACAATCTGTAATTTTACTTTTATCCATGTATCAGTTAGCTTTTGCTAGAGGACAAATAATCCCACAACATAGTGGCTTAAAATAACAGCCACTAATTTAATGCTTGGTTTTGTAGCTGGCAGTTTGGGCTGGGATAGCTGAAAGGCTGGTCTGGGCTGGCTTGGCTGATCTTGGCTGAGGTCATTTATGTATCTGTGATCAGCTCGTGGGTTGGTGAGGGCTGGACAGTTTGATGGCTCAGTAGAGGTGGCTGGGAAAACTGAGTTACTCTCCACAGTGTTTCTCCTCCTCCATAGGCTAGCCTGGGCTTTTTTATGTGGTGGCAGCAGGATTCCATAAGTGAGAAGACAATTATGCAAAGCCTCTTTAGGCCCAGGCTCTGAACTTTTCAACATTGTCCAAAGCAAGTCACAAGCCCAGCTCAGATTCAAGGAGTAGAGAAATTGCCTCCTGACAGAAGGAGAGGCCAAGCTGCATTTTGCATAGGCTGTAGATAACTGGGAGGGGTGAAGAACTATGGCCATTTTTGCAATCTGTCACCATCAGTCAGGGTGCTTTTGGCTTAAGTAACAGAAAATTCAACTCCAAGTTGCTTAAACAATAAGGATACATTATCTCACAGAATAAGAAGTTTGGAGGAAAAGTGATTACAGGGTTATTTCATCTGCTTAGCAATGCCATCATGGACCTAGCTTTTTATTGTATTCAGCTTTCCACTCTGTGTTCCCAGCATGTTCGGTTTTTGTGCACATTTTAACAAGTTGTCCACGACAGTTTCAGCCTTTACTTATAGATGGCAAAGTCCAGAGGAGAAAAATGGAATGGCTCTGTCTTGTGTCTCCTTTAGAAGTGAGGAAAACCTACCCAGAAGCCCTTGCAGCCTTCCTGTTTTGTCCCATTACATCATATGCCTGTGCCTGAGGATAAGTAGATTGAAAAGGTCTGCCTATCAACGTCATATTAGTAGCTTTTGGGTAGGAAGATGGGAATTAAAGGTGGTGAGCTATGCATATATTTCCCTCAAGAAATACAGAGGCTTAGCAACATTGAATGTAGGGCAAGTAGTTCTACCCAGAAAGTGGCTTTGGGTTTATCGTTCTGGATAGTCTTACCATTTTCAGTGATTCCTTTAATAACAACAACAACAGCAATCTATGGTAAACATCTGTGCAAACATAAAACTAATTCAATTAGTAGGAAGTTTTTGACTCAAGGAAATTTCAAGTAAATGAAAACAAAAATTAAAAAAAAAACTCTTGTTAAGTGATTTTTTAAAAAAGTGATTCTTATTTTGACTACTTATGTCTGCTTCTTGAGCCATGTAATACAAAATATATTTCTTTAAATCTTAGAGGCCACTGGTGAAGCCTGAATTTCAGTCTTAAGCAGTCAAAGAGTAAAGGGATGAAAAAAACAGCCACCAGCTAGGAAACCTTAAAGATTTTGTTTACAGAGTACATTTGTCCTTAATTTAATTAAGTCACAACAATATCTATTAGTTCTCCTGTGTTTCCAATTTGACCGGGAGTGACATATATGGCAAATGCAAGTATCGTCTTTCTAGAAAGTCTCAAGTAAAATATGCCTCTCCTTTAACTATGCTCCATAAATAAAATGTCTTGTAAAAAGGCCATCACCTTAGCAACTGTCAGCTGAATCAGCTTTATGAAGACAAAGTAAAACTACAAGTAAACCTGCAGATAAGGCCTGGGTAATTTTTTTTTTTACCATTAAAGAAAGTGAATTTTTTTTAAAAAGTGACTTCTGACCATACTTCGAGAAAGATTAAACTGAGTACATTTAAAGTAAACACAGTTTAAAAAAAGAAGTTACCCCGAAAAGCAAGTTTGAAAATCGCATTGTTCTACAGTTTCCTTCCATTTATGATTTGTTTGACTATCTCTTTTCTCTCTGTGTTAAACCGCTTACACTTCAAAAGCTTTTCCTCTTTCTATAAGTAACACTTTTAAAGTGAAATCAGCCAGCACGTTTAGTGAATCCCACACTCTGGGTTTCTTTTATAGAATTTTGATAGGATTTTACCAAGAGCATGCTTGTGGGTATGGGGTGTTTGGGGCTGTCAATCCTGTTGCCTACAACAACTTAAATATCTATGACAGGACTTTCAAAGGCAAACCACAATGATTTTAGAAAAGAATTAACAACTTGGGTAATTGGTCCATGATCAAACATTAGTAACAAGAGTGTAAATCTAACATATGATTGACCTAATTTTTTTTATGTCAGAGTCACATATTGCAGGGGTGATATAGTTCAGACACCAGGGTACGATGCTGTTTAGGAGAAAATCTTGGGTAAATTCCACCCTAGAATATTCTTTTCTAAGAACAAAAAACTAAGAAATATAAAATCAATTTTTGCACTCACCCCCAGTGTATATGCATGGAAGAAAGCCTGAAAGCACTGCCTCCAAACTGTGTTAACTATGATTACCTTGGAGGTGATTCCTGGTTGGGGGCAATTCCCCGTTGTGTTGAGTTTTGGTAGGGTACCTTGCCCTAGTTGTCTGTGGAAGCTGAAAGGGGAAACCCTTCCTTGCTCCCTGCCTGGCAACCAGGGTGTGGTCATATGAACTGGGCTTGTACATTGAAGCTTCCACCTGAAACTTCAAAACTTGGGTGTGTGACACAGGACCTGGGGTAAGGTGAGGCAAGTGAGGCATATAGGGTGCTAGAGTGTAAAATTTAAGGAGGCATGCAAAGTCCTGGAAGTGCTGATTTGCATTCGTCTGACCCTGAGAGTATGTGCCTCTTTAAATTTGGTTCCCTAGGCTCTTGACTTGCATCCTCAAGTCCCAGCCATGGTTTGACATTTGGACAGTCAGCAAGCAGATCATCACAGTGGGAGTGGAGGTGATGATAGTGGAACAATGATGGGGGCGGTGCTAGTGACAGCAGAAACGATGATGGTGGCAGTGGCTGTGGTGCTTCTGACTCCATTGGTGTCATCTTGTACCTTGGGATGAGCTTGGTACTGGATCCCATGGGAAGGAATACTGGTTCTCCTGCCTTTGGATCTGTCAGCTCCTTAATAATCCTTCCGACACATTCCTTTTCTACTTAAATGAAGCAGCGCTGGTTTCTGATGCTCGCAGCCGAGAACCCTGACTAATACAATGGGATAGTGAGCAATTTATATTTTGTCCTCCTTTATCCTTTTCTGTGTTTTCATGATTCACATATTTATAACCATGTTACTTTTTCATGGAAGGCCAGATATTTTTACCAGCGTGTTCTGTCATCGAGTAGACCAAAGTGTGTAGGATGGGCTCCAGAGTGAGTTAATTCAGCATTTCAGTGATGTTAACATGAAGGACCTACATCCTCTTCCACTGTTCCATGGTTGATATTGGCTTTACCTTCATGTTAGTGACGGCCTGGCTATAGCAATTCCAAGAATTACATGCAGAATTGACAAGGTCTAGAGGAAGAAGCGAAAGGGTCTCTTCTTACGGTACTTTCCCAGGAATGAGGCACAATTTTCCAGAAGCCCCACTACCAATTTCACTCTCATTTTATTGGTCCAAATTGAGCCACATGCCTAAGGACGGCCTAACTCCTGACAGGGCAATATTCACCTGAGACCAATCAGACCCATTCCTGGAATTGAGGTTAGTTTCCCCTGAGGCACATGACACTGTAGAGGAAAGAAAAGTGACTGAATAAAATTAGAATTCTCTTAGGGAAGAAAAAAGACTGAAAGAAGGCTGGATAGTCAACTTGCAGTATCCGCAATTTGTTTTGGTTGCTTGTTGAATGCTTTGTTCACTTTCAGGTGGGTGTGTGGCTGCAGTCTGAGCGTTAATGTGTGTGTGTTACCTTAAGCAACTGTTAATCCTGTCTCCTGAAACCAGTTTGAAAGTGCTGACTAGATCATAGTAAAATGGTGTAGCCACGGTGGAAAATGGTATGGCAGTTCCTCAAAAAATTAAACAGAATCACCGTATGACCAAGTAATTCTACTTCTAGGTATTCAGAAGAATTGAATGCAGGGTCTCAAACAGAAATCTGCACACTCATGTTCATAGCAACATTATGCACTATAACCAAAAGGTAGAAGCAACCCAAGTGTCCACTGATAGATGAACAGAGAAACACAACGTGGTATGTACATACAGAGGGATATTACTCAGCCATAGAAAAGAAGGAAATTCTGACACACACTAAAACACGGGTGAACCTTGAAGATACCTTGAAGTGAAATAAGCCCGTCACAAAAGGACAAAGCCTGTATGATTCCACTTCTGTGAGGTACTTAGATAGTCAAATTCATAGAGACAGAAAGTAGAATGGTTGTTGCCTGGGGCTGGGGGAGGGGAAATGGGCAGTTACTGTTTAATAGACACAGGGTTTCAGTTTGGCAAGATGAAAAAACTTCTGCACAGCAATGGGAATGTACTGTCACTGAACTGTACACTTAAAAATGATCAAAATGGTAAATTTTATGTTGTATATATTTTACTACAATTTAAAAGAAAACATAAATTAAAAAAAAAAGAAAAGAAGCCCATTGTGAGGGTTAATTTTACGTGTTAACTTGGCTAGGCTATGGCACACAAGTTGTTTTGTGTAACGTTGGTCTAGATGTTGCTGTGAAGATATTTTTAAGATCAGATTAACATTTAAATTAGCAGCCTTTGGTTCTGTTTCTCTGGAAACTAATACGTCAATTTTTTCATAAACATTATATGGTATTTACAGAAATTTTATAATTAAACAAACGCTCTCCTATCTCTGTGAATAGAGGATGTGGGACCCAAGGTTGTAAATCCCAGCAGCCCTGGACCAAATGCCCATGAAATGGGTGGAAGTCATATAGGAACAGAGGAGGAAGTGTATGGGCTGGGAAAACCCCACAGAGTTTTCCCCTTGGCTTGGAAGTCCCTTCCTGTCCACAGTCCTCTACTGTATTCTTTATGAAACTACTCAAAACAATAGCTGGTATGACAAGCACTCGAAAAATGTTAGCAACTTTTATTATTATTTTAGGGGAAGATGTGTCTTTCCCATTCATAATATTTCCTTTTATGTGGAGAAAGCTCCACCAGGGAAATAATCTGGCCTCTCCCTCCTCTCTCTACTCACAGATGGCTGAGTTTAGAAGAAACAGAGTGTATTAGTCTCTCAGAATTGTTGTAACAAATTAGCACAAATCGAGTAGGTTAAAACAATAGAAGTTTATTCTTTTGCAGTTTTGGAGGCCAGAAGTCTAAAACCAAGGTGTGGACAGGTTTGGTTCCTTCTGGAGACTGAGGAACAACCTGTCCAGTGCCCCTCTCCCCGCTTCTGGTGGTCGCCCAAATCCTTGGTGGTCCTTGGCTTGTAGATGCATCACTACAATCTCTGACCATCTTCTCTCTGTCGTCTGCCCTTTTCTTTTTTTCTTTCTTTTTTTTTTTTTTTTTTTTGCTGTACACGGGCCTCTCACCATTGTGGCCTCTCCCGTTGCGGAGCACAGGCTCCAGACGCGCAGGCTCAGCGGCCATGGCTCACGGGCCCAGCCGCTCCGCGGCATGTGGGATCTTCCCGGACCAGGGTACGAACCCGTGTCCCCTGCATCGGCAGGCGGACTCTCAACCACTGCGCCACCAGGGAAGCCCTGCCCTTTTCTTTTAAGGCCACTTGCCATTTGATTTAGGGACCAGCCTACCCCAGGATGATCTCATTTCAAGATCTTTAATTACATATGTGAAGAAGCTTTTTTCCAAGTAAGGTCATAGTCACAGATTCTGAGCGGACACGTCTTTTGAGGTGGGGGGTGAGTGGGTGGGGAAGGGGTCACCATTCAACCCGCTGCACAGAGCACATTATATTTCAGCCTCCTCCTCTCCTTTTTTTGGGGGTGGTGGTGGTGGTGGTGAACCTGCCTGCTGAGAATATGTATTCTGCTCTGATTCTCCTGTTGTAGGTTTTATAGGAGTCTTGCCCTCCATCAGAAAGCCTGTGTGGTAATGCACTTCTGGTGACCGCATGGATAAATCTGTCTAATTCCGGGTTTAGAATTGGAAATCCACTTACCTGAAGTCAGACAGCCTTATCTTTCACTATCAACTTCACCAAGTAAAGGTGATAGCTTGGTCTCCCACCTACCCTATTCTTCTGTTTCATGCTTCTATTCTATTCCAGTTTAGAATTCAGGAATAGAAGTAAGGTGCCCTTTATTCAGCTCCCTTAAAAATTGAATTAATATTTCTTAAGGCTCACATCAAATGTCAGCAACTTTCTAAATTCCTCCCTCACTCTCACAGGCAGAATTAGCCATCTTTTGGGGGCCTTTGCCCTCCTTCACATTATCTCCTGTTAGTACTTTGTCCCTTGGGACTACAGTTGTTCACAGACTCGCTGTCTCCCATTTTGCATCCCCTGAAACCCATTCCACTGTGGTCTATGAATAAATGATTGGGGCAAGCAGGAACTATATTTTGACAACCCAGACATCCTCCTAAGAATACTACAGCACAGGATGCATAATTAGCCACCATGTATCCCATTATTCTGTCATGCTTTTGATTTCATTGTCATCTTTGTTTTCTTAGCTGTTATGGGTCATGAATAAGAAAGGAAATCTCACTTTTTACTGGAAGCAGGATCCAAAGGATCTTGTATTTTTTGTCAAACCAATTTATGGGCTTTACCTACTAAGTAAGGGTGGTCTTTTATACTGCTTTATGTATCTTATAGTTGTGTGGTTTTTTGTTTCTTTTTACCTTTGAAATGTTGAGAAATACAAAAATGCATATGAAAGAACTTTTCAACGCACACATCACCCCACCATCCAGAGTTCCTGTTAACTCATCTCTCCAGTTTATTCTCTCTCAGTTTCAGAGCTGAATGTATAATTAATTCACTAATAATACTATATAACTTATATGTACTAATTTTTATTTAACATTACATCAGTCAGCATTTTTCTTTGTCATCATATATTCTCCAAATCATGATCCTTTGGAAGGCTGTATAATACTCCTTCTTATAAATATAATTTTTTCAACTATTTTTTTTCTTACGGGGTATTCAAATATTCTTAATTCTTATGTATTTAAAATAACTTTTCAAAATGTACTAACAAGTTATAATTGTTACAGCATTTTGTCTGACATTATTTGTAAAAAGTTGAACAGTTGAAATAGTCAGACTCAAGATGGCAAACAATACACTAGGACATTGTCCTGCAGAGAAGTCAGTTGATGTGATTGCCAGGATGAACCACACCCTCTTGCGACGCAAGCTGCTGCAGACGGTGCTCTATGCATGGGTTGACATGATGTAAACCGGAGCCCTGCTTCCCTGGCTATAGTGGACTGAACAGGGAATTGATGCTTGAGCCAAAGGCAGTTGTACCTGAGATGTCCAGTAGCCAATGAGACTGGCTGATGCAAGAACTCCAACCAACGTGGTCACTGTATCCTGGATGATGACTGGCCAATCAAACAAAGCCTCTTTCCCCCAATTTGAATTTGAGACCTATTGGAGGGACTAAGCCAAAAGGTTGGGCAGAAATGGGCAGACACCCAGAGAGGAGTCTAAAAGTCCTGTCTACACGGCAGTGGGAGCCACAACAAAACAGGAGCAATGGAGTAGAGAAAAGAAATACGGAAAGTATTTGGCGGTACAAGCAGAGAAAGCAGAGGCAGAGTGTAGCTGAGTCACCATATTGGCAGAGCAATAGAGAGGGAGCAACAGATGCCCACTGCTGAAGCAATGTCAAGAAAAACAGGTGGCTGGAGGTATACTATGTCCTGAGTGACACTCCCAGCTCCGTCAGGCAGCTGCTAAAACTGCTTCCTGTTCTTCCCCACTTCCTCATGTATCCTTACAACGCACCACGTTCACCCAAGTCACCAGAGCACGCCTCTTTTCCTGGCAACCTGAAAGAGCCTCGTCAACAGCACGTAATATTCATATCTCTATTATGGCACGTATCAGGTGGCATTATGATGATTCGTTTTTAGGATGCTCCCTGACTAAACTCCTGAGGTCAAGGACCGTGTTCTACGCCTTTTTAAAGCATCCTCAGCAAGTAGGACATACAGTATCACGTAGTGTGTACATGCTAATTGTTTCATGAATGAATGCCTGGTGAGGAGTATGAGCGTGCATGTGCCCAAAACAGCCTTCAAAACACAGGGAGCTCAATTAGAGAACATTTCTCTAAAGGAAGTACATTTCTGGTTTATTGTTTTGTCTGCTATCAATAAAGGTATCAAACCTTTTAATCTCACAAATTTTATTCGAAACAATGGCTAGACAAATATTCTCCTTTAATTTTGTTGTAACTTAAAAACACTTTTAAAAATATATATAACATTTATCTAGTCTGCCTCATATCAGACATGACACTAAGCTCATAGTATATGTTATACTAAGCTCTATGGGGAGAAGGCACACAATAAGACAAAGCCCCAGCACTTTGGGGCTTTCAGTCTAGGAAAGGAAGCATGCCATCCACACCAGGAGAAATAAAACAGTGTAGAATGGCCACAGTGCTGCTACAAAGTGCTGAGGAACTACTTTGCTGAAATGTGATTTTAGAAAAGGCACAGGCAGGTTGAGTAGAGAAGGCTTAGCTCTTAAGGAGATAGCATCTTCTAAACAGTGGTTAATAGTACTGTCTACATTGTCAGCTTAATAGGACATGATCTCTAAATTTCAGATTTCCAAAGCTACTTGGAACATGATAGGCTGTGAGTGCCAGCATTTTTTTCCTGGTAACATTTATCCACTGTCTTAGGGCAAGGAGTTATTTTTCCTATTTCAAATGAGACAAGAACTCACTAATTAATTTTTCTGAAAAGAAACTTAGCAAAACAGTGCTTTGATACAACAGAGTTGCATCAGCTTGCTGCTGCTTTTTAACAAGCTGAATGAGTTCAGTCTGGCCATGTGGGGCTGCAGTATCACCTCGCCTACCATTGTTGATAACCTGTCAGCAGTTAAGATGACACTTAAAATTGTGACTCAAATTGCAAAACATTTCTTTTACTGTGTTCAAACTTTGAACCACAGTTACTGAGATATCTGAGTTTAAAAAAAGTGGTATTGAATGACTATCACCCAAAGGAACACAAATAAATGTTGGCAAGGATGTGGAGAAAAGGGAACACTCCTGAGCTGTTGGTGGGAATGTATATTGGTGCAGCCACTATAGAAAACAGTATGGAGGTTTCTCAAGAAACTAAAAATAGAACTCTAATATGATCCAGGAATTCCACTGCTGGGTACATATCTGAAAAAAATGAAAACACTAATTTGAAAAGATACACACACCCTAATGTTCATGGCAGCATTATTTACAATTGCCAAGATATGGAAGCAGTCTAAGTGTTCATCAACAGATGAAGGGATAAAGAAGATGCGGTATATATATATATACACACACACACACACACACACATACATATACACACACACACAATGGAATACTACTAATCAGCCATAAAAAAGAATGAAATAATGCCCTTTGTAGTATCACGGATGGACTTGGAGGGCATTTGTCTTTGTCTGACTTATAAATGAAATAAGTCAGACAGAGAAAGACAAATACTGTATGATATCACTTACATGTAGAATCTAAAAAATATAACAAACTAGTGAATATAACAAAAAAGAGGCAGACTCACAGATATAGAGAATAAACTAGTGGTTACCAGGAGGGGGAGGGAAGGGGCAACATAGGGGTAGGGGATTAAGGTACAAATTATTGGGTATAAAATAATCTACATGGATATAATGAACCACACAGGGAATATAGCCAATATTTTATAATAACTCTAAATGGAGTATAACCTTTAAAAGTTATGAATCACTATGTTGTACACCTGTAACTTGTCTAATATTATACAACTATACTTCAATAAAAATAAAAAAAAAATAAATGAAAATGATACTGTTGAATTTCTCATCACATGCTGCAGGTATATCTGAAAAACCTCTTCCCAGCGAACACTTAAATTAGCAGAGGAGCCTCTTCACAGTTTAGGTAAGTAAACTTTGAAATGGAATTGCGTATTACTCAAACTTACAGCCTGCTTTTAAACTTTGGCAAAAATTTAATGAAAGAGTATCCTAAGTGTTCCAGGTACACTGTTTGAAAAAGTTACTATTTGGAACTGCTCACCTATGTGAATCAGGATTTTCTCAATACCATGCAAATAAAATAAAATACAGAAGCAAACTAGATGTTAAGGCTGATATAAGCCTGCAATTGTCATTCCTTAACCCAACTTTAAAATGTTTGCATGTTATTTGCAAATTAGAGTAGACTGTGTTATTTTAACCTGCCCAGCATCTTTCCTTCTTCTCCAGGTAATGGCACCTCAGTTTTCCTCTGAGACCATCTGTCTCCCCTCTGAGTCCATGGAGACTCTGGGGGGACACAGGACCCACTGTGACCATTCAGTGTGTACCATGGTCCATGGCGCAGTGACAGGGCCAGGGATGGGCATGTGAGTCAGGCCAGGCCACTGAGGCTTAGTTCTGAGATTGTGTTGGGTCCTGTTAGGAAGGAGATTGGAACTTGTGAATATGCTTATAAGCCTGGATCTGCCAGGGACTGCCACAGGGAGGAAGCTCATCTTGAGAATGGAGCAGCCACCATTCTCCGTGCCCCTCCATGGAGAGGGACACGGAGATGAGAAATGGACAGACAGCTTTGATGGTATTCCTTCAGCCCCTCAGTCAACTGATTCTGGAATCCCAGAAGCACTTCTTGATTTAGTCAATAAATCTTTCTCCTCCCTCACTTTTTTTTTCTTCCCTGAGTTAGTTTGGATGGGGTTATCTGTCACTTGCACTAGAAAAAAAAAATCTTGATTGATGTGCAAACGATTATATTTTTTCTCATTAGTTGATATAAGAATAAGCAAATGTAGGAAATTCCCTGGCGGTCCAGTGGGTAGGACTGTGCGCCTTCACTGCCGAAGGCGCGGGTTGAAATCCTGGTCAGGGAACTAAGATCCCACAAGCCTCGTGGTGTGGAAAAAAAAAAAATGTCACTAATAAAACATCACGTCTCTTTGTTCTATGCATTCAAGTTCCTCCTAAGAATCACTTGACAATATAAATATTTCAAATATAAAAATTAAAAATTAAATATAAATATATAAAATGCTTACAATTCCCTGCCTACAAAATAAGGTCAAGTGCATGTGTCACAAGTCATCACAGACCATTTGCAGTCTGTCCTGAGTTACCTTTCCAGCCTCAGGCCTTGAATTCCTTCCATGTCAGAATTCTAGCACTCTCTCCCCAGCTGCCTCTGCCCCTCAGCTCTTCTGCGACTTACTTAGCTTGTATCCTCTGCTCAGAATACCACCGTTTTCTGGCTGTTGGTTTTTTCACTCATTCCTTATGGTTCAGCTAAATAGCACTTCCTCTGTAAAGTCTTCTAGAATCTTTCCACGTAGAGTTAATTACTCTTTCTTCTGCTTAGCCCTCATCACAGTCTGACCTGTATCATGGCTGGGGGCACATAACTGACTTCCTTCTAGTCTGGAGTCTCATGGGCTGGGTCTACTTCTTATTCATCTGTGGATGCGTCCTGCTTAAGCTCTGTCTGGCACCTAGTAGATGCTCAATGCATATTTGTCAAATAAAATTTCAGTGCTGGGGCTCGGGGTAGGTTTTGCTCTTGTTTTCTCTCTTAGGTGCGACTGGCCCTTCTCATCTAGGGTGTAAAGGGAGCTGTATATACTTAGCAGTACTACTGTCAGCATTCACAATCACCAAACACCATTAATGACCTAGGTTCCACCCATTCCTGGTCCAAGAGTGACTTTTATTGGCTCTATTTATTGGCCCAAACATGAACTCCTTGGTTTTAACGGGGCCTTGAGCCAAACTTAGAAAAGCACAGATCAAAGAGCTCCAAGGGCATTCAGTATTGGGGATGCTACCATTCTTCATCACGTTTTATTTTGGCTGAGTGGTTTAGTATATTTTTCCTTGGTAATTTCCGTTTATCACAAGAATGGGAGATGTTTAACCAAGTAGTTTACAAGTATTTCAAAACACGTTCAGCTATCAGGAGGCTTGTTTCGTATCCAGACACACTGGGCATGTCAACTTCTTTGGGCAACACTCTTGCCTCCTGTCACCTTCATTCTGCTGCTTAATTGACTTGCATGCTTTGGGCCATCTGACCTGGTAGTGACTTCCCATGTTGCTTTCCTGAATAACTAATGATAGATATTATACCTACAAGTATTAACCACTCCTGATTTAAGTTGGACTTGTTGGGCAACATGAAATACTCTTAAGCTGGCCTTTTCCTGATGAACTTTCTTGGGGATCGAGCACCTCACCCCACCACCTCCCTGTCGAGGAAGAATATTGCTGTGGACACTTTACCCTGTATCACAGGATACCCTCACACTTGGAAGAGAATGCAGAGCCCATTCTTTTAACTGGTGGGTTATTAATTGTGATGACCCAGTTCCTACTGCATGATGAGGAATGTTTTCTTCATGGAAACAGCCATGTGGAGGGGAGCGACAGATGCCAGGGTTGTTGTGTTGGCCCAGGGCCAGTTCAGAGGTAGCAGGACTAAACTCTTATCTTTGGGATTGAATTCCGCTGGCTTGTCCTTGGGAGTAGGGACAAGGCAAGAGAGGTTGGCAAGAGAGGTGATAAGGTCCTGTTCCCTGGGGCGTTCCTACTTTGTTGGACAATGCGGGCAAATTATAGGCTAAAGGACAGCATGCTGAGACGTTAAAAAGAGACGGCTACTCTGATTTTCCAGTGGTCAATGCCATCTTCAACCATTTTATTTTCAAACTGATCTTTCCAGTTGATTTTTTATCTATTGACAGCCCTCTCTGGGTTTACCCAATTGCCCCTTCCTACCAGTTGGGGCCAGGGAAACATTACAGGAATCACAAAATCAAAGGGGGAGAGTGTGTTTGGAGTGGATGTGTTGCTTTCCATGATTAAAGCCTGAAAAATTAAGAAAAAAATTTCCCTCCCATTCTCTAGATCTTTTTTGTGTTGTTTGCCTGAAAATGTAGAATTACACATATTTTAGAATGTAGAATAAACTAATTAAGAAAATATGATCATAAATGACTACTCCGTGATCCCTGGAATCCATCAGGGACAGTCTGTTGTTAAGGAAAGGGCAGGAGCCTTGGAGTCTGCTGGACATGAGTTCAAATCCTATCGCTGGCTCCTACTAATGTGAATAGAAGGATTACTATGAACTTCAGAGAGAGAATATGTATCAAAATACCCAATTCCTAATAGTGTAGTTTATTATACAATTAGAGCATTTTTAAAAGTAAGATTAAGTATTCTTGAACCTTTGGTAAGTATATATACCACGCAGAAGTAAACTGCTTGCTCTCCCCAGAGATTCTGCCATTTTTATAAGAGAACGGGGTGGTGGGCAGCCTCTCCTTTGCTTGCAGATTTCCTTTTGTCACAGTTTGATCTTGAGATTGGTGGATGTCTTCCTGTATCCTCAAAGGACTTATGGTTTGGTGGACACTGAGAGTAGCGCCCAGTTGTTCCTGCAGAGATGGGAAACAAGGGGCTTATTGGCCATCTCGCTCAAAAGGCCCTAGACAGAGAGAAGGAGAAAGAGGAAGTGAAGAGGTTTGGGACTTGGAAGGAGATCAGTACTCTCTGTATCTGCCTGGCAGAGTAAAAGCTCCTAAGTGCAGAAAACATAATGACTGCCTTTGTTGGCTGGAAGTTTGCTGGTGCCTCTGGTTTTCAAGTTTTTGCCTGCTTTATAGAGGCAGGCAGAAAGCATGAGATGCTAGATTCCCTTGAGTTCAGCGCTCTGTATTGCTGGGATATTGAAAAATCATTTTAATTTGTTGGAATGCAAATTCAAGAGGAAAATGTGGAATTGTTGCATAAATACATGATATTTTTAAGTCTAATAAGTCCAAAGCATTATAACTTTGTGAGAAAACCACAAAATGTGAAATTTTAATGCTATTAACCTAGGAAAATCATTTTAATTACATGCACTAAAAATATTGCAGACATTGGTCTTCCCCTCACCATATTTCCATTAAAAGTGGGAGAAGGTGAACAAAAGTTCTTCCCCCCATTTAATGCATTGAAACATTTTAGTAGCGCCCTTTGTATAACTGATTATCATATGGAGGTAAATGCATGGATTCTGCCTCGGTTTGAGTGCCAGCTCCACCTTTTATAAGTGATGTGATTTCTTGTAAAATGGGATTATTGTAAGGATTAAATGAGTGAATATGTGAAGTGCTTGGCAAGTAAGCATTATAGAAGTGTAATACTTTCTTCCTCTTCTTACAGACCAGTTTATCTTCACAAAATTTTTGCGAGGAAGACAGCGTAGGAGTTATTAATGTCCTTGCGGGGAATATACAGTCCAGAATAACCGAGTACCTTCCCTGGGATCAAATATTTAGTAAGCTATAAAAGTGGGACTCAGATTCAAGCATTCTGACTTTCCACTCTATTGCCCTTAACTTCTGGAAATTTTACACTTTTAGTCTTCTTAATGCTCGGGAGTGAATTAAGCACAACTACTGATTGAATATGTCTTCTTCAGATATATACTTATTAACTGAATAGAACAACTAACAAGGAGGTATTGCCTAAAGGAATATTGGTAAACATTCTCTGATATAATAGCACAAGCATTCAAGCATTTTATAGGATTTTTTTCCCCTTCGTGTAACCAAGTGTTTTATTTATTTATTTATTTTAGATAAGATTGAATAAAGACAACTGATGCTCAAGCCATTACTATGGAGATTCAACAACCAAGCGTGAACAGGTCTGTATGCGTGATGATACGACACAAAAGCCACGTTACAAATGAAGCATTTGCTCAATCCGAAAGTGTGATTAATCTTACAAGAGATCTATTTCCATACCTTTCGTCCACAGTGTAGCTATCTTTACTTTTAATCAAAACAGTGAAGCCTGAATCACCCTGACAGGGCCTGAACAACAGCATCTATGACAGAGAACATTTCGGAAGAAATCCCTTCATTTTGTCCACATGTCTACTTCGAAGCTGTGGGAGTCGGAGAGGAGAAGAAGGAGGAGTCGATGGCTATATTGTTTCGTACAGTGTTACATTGTACAACAGTGGAGGGGGCGAGGAGAGGAAACTGACCATAACCGGGAAGAGCAGAGATGAAGGTAAAGAGCTGCTTAGAGCACGGTGCTTGTCAGGAGTAGATAGAGTTGCTTTGATGAAGTTTGTTCTAGTCCTTTTAAGGTTTTAGAAAATATTTCTACGTTGATTTCGCAGAATTTTATTACTGAGAGGGATTTTAGAACTTATTTGCCACAACTTTTTTCACTTTTTTTTTAGTCAGATAGACAGTTGAGACCCGGAAGGATCAGCAGTTCCTCCAACTTCACAAGTTGAGTGTAACCAAGTCGCGATTGGGTCTTTTGATTCCCTTTCTGATTCAGCAGTAGCTCATGGTGGAATCTGGAGCCTGATACATTGCTGGTACTCTGCAAATATTTGATGAAGGAAAGAATGAATTCCTGAATGACTCTGTCTCCCATACCTTTCGTTCGTGGACCATTTTTGTACCCCCAAATAAAGTCAAAAGAGATCGTCGTGTGCTTTGCAGTTGGGCACAGAGATGGAGAAAGCAAAGTTTCTAGTTCTGGAACAGAGACATCAGAAGAATGACCCCACTTCTTTTTAAATTTTCTCTTTGCCAAGGGGGGGATCATTCAGCAGAGATGTGTCTGCTGGGAGGGTCAGGTTCTGAAGTCAGCCACAAGAAGAAAATCACAGATAATCAAAACTTCCCTTGAAGTTTTCTTAGGGAGGTACCATGCCAAAGCCTGGTGGACTATTTCTCAGCCAGTTTTCCCTCCATCATTGGAGCAGACAGCTGTTTTCTTGTTTGAGTACCAGTGAAGCAGTTAGCTTACATTTTGAGGTCATGTATATGAAAAATGTGTATTTTAAGCAGAAGACTACACAGGGAAGGTCTGTAGGCATGGAGACAAACCTAGGGCAGAACAGATTTGTCGGTCCTGTCTCATGTTCGCTCTGTGGCACGTGCTTTTTACGACCAATACCTATTCCCCCCCCCCATATATAATCCAACTTACAAAAGTTTAATGTATGTTAAATTTCACTCCACTGTTCTACCTAGTACATTGGGAAAGCTGAACTAAATACTGACCCAGTATCTAGAATCAAAATCTACATTAAAGGTATTTATTTTATCTTGTGGAACTTCTTAGATAAAGATGAGAGGTCTAAACTCTATAATCAGATAATTTTATTGGCAGTGATATGAATTATTATTATTTTGCTGTGGAGGCTTAAAAAAGAGGAAGTTTTGGTATAGATATGCCTGGGAAAAGGAGAATATATTATATGATGACAGAATTTAGAGAAATTTAAATGCAAAAGGCAATCACCCTCTGACACTCTTGCCCTCTTTTCCCGTCTCTGAAAAAACAAAAACAAAATCCCTGGTTTACTTGGAGTCCCTCTTTTAAGACTTGATTCAGACATCCAAGCCTTCTATCCTCAATAGGCTGTTTGTTGCTTTTCCTGCATCTCTCTCCCTCTTTCTTCCCTTTCTTCCTACCCATCTCCACTCCCAATTCTCCATTCCCATTCTGTCTTATGCTGCAGCTTCACTGTGGACACAGACCACAGTGTCAGGGAGGCTTTTTAAAGAATTTCTTAAACTTACTAAAAAGTAATAAACTCTTGCAGACATTACGAAGGAGGACTTTGGACAGAGATACCTAGCTGATTTCCTGGAACAATAGCTGGGGAATTATTTTTCGGCTCCAAGAGGATAATATTTTAAGTTGTTATATGTTTGCTGATCCTGGGGAGAGGGTTGGAACAATCGAGCATGCACGGGAGGCTTGGGCTCTTGGCCCAGTCGGCTCAGAGTCTAAATATTTGGAGGATGAATACTTGAAAATGCATTTAAACATTTAAAGCATTTTATTTGTTTTTCCAGGAAGTCGCATTGTTAATGCGATACAATTCTACAGCAGGACTCTGTCTGCGGGAGGTGTGAACCTCCTGGACAAGCCCAGGCTCAGGCTCCACCTTAGGCCTTGGTGTGAAGCCAGAGATGTGCATGTCTATTGGCTAATGTCCACGCCTGTGAAGTGGGTTATTATTACAATCACTCACCTTCAATGCCTGTGTTCTAAAGTCATCCTAAGGGTCTGACCCAACTCTGCACTGAAACCAAGAAAGGAACTTCACACACACACACACACACACACACACACACACACACACATAAACACACACACACCATTTTCCAAATCAAATGCTGCAATGTTTATCTTCTTTTGTCAGTGCTGCAGCTTTATTATTATTGCCAGCTTTCAACTCTACACAGATGGTCATCTGTGGTCAGTTTTCCTCTCCTGCCTACCAGGCAACATACCTTTGGGCTGGTATATGCTTAGAGAATTCAAACTAATATGAATGCGTTAGATTATGTAAAACGTAATTAGGAAAGCAAATTTGTTGTAAAAGCAGCCTATGTGTTTATATAACTTACAATCAATTATAAGCAACTGGGGGATTTTCGATGTTCTTTAGACACACAGATATATTCCAGGACCCCAATTACGTCAACTATTTGCCTATCTCAATCAAATGATCTAGATAATTGCCAAATATCTACTTTGCTACGCTATCAAGTCCCAAACTCTCATTGTCTCGGTGGAATGGAAGTGAGAATCACCTTCACTTCTAAAATTTGAAGTAGAAAGCACTGGGGAGGGCTGAGGTAGAAAGTAGCATGGGTGTGCACCCGACCTGGTAATTGCCATGGTAAGGTGTCTTAGACAACCCGATAATAACTCTCTCGATAGAACTGGGGATGCGGTAGCAGCAGTAAAAATTATATTAAACTGGGCCCGATGCCCAGACTATCAGCCTCAGGTAAACAAAATATAAGAGAAGCATTTCAAGAGGGGCTAACTTGTGAATCAAGGAAGCTAAAACAGGCCAGAGAGGTGCTCGCTTGAGGAGACAATGCTTTCACCTCCTTGAAAAAGCTGTGCCTAACCTAATTAAAATGCCCAATCTAATTAAAAATCTAACCATAATCTCCCCGGTGGCCCTTCACTCCACCCCTTTCCATTGTTAAGATGCTAATAGGGCCGCTTGGCTGAAAAATTATTAAACCAGAGACTATTTGAGCACACACGTGTAATCCCCAGCCTAGTGAATTGGAGCGAAGATGCTAGTGATTTGTACAGCGATGGTGGTGTCTCCCTCAGCAATGATGTATGACGTGGATTAGTGCAGAGCAGCCATCTGCTGTTGAGGAGGGTGATAGAATCTGTTCCACAGTGGCCGATGACTCCCCAGCGCTGGCCAGCTGGCTCAGAGTGGATGAAGTTGGGCAGGGTAAGTGATGCCCCGGTGACCCTCTGGGGAAATAACTCCGGGACCTCTCCCTTAGGTGCCTATATTTGTCCCTGCTGGCTTCATGCATACACATATGTCATAGAGCCGATATGATGCAATACACTTTAGAACATGGAGAAGAAGGAAGAAGCACATACCCACCATAAAGTTTAAAAGTTGCTGGTCTTGAACATGAGATGTGCCCTTGAGTCTCACGGTAGCCTGGACAAAAAGAGGAAACCTGATAAATCATATAGCTCACATTATCTGGGAAAAGAAGCAAGTCAGTTTCTTAGAGGAAATAAAGTTTTTTCTTACTTTTTCACGTTTAACTTGATAAAGAGGAGAAATTGAATTTCTCAGGGTGTATATTAGAAAATGTCAAACTGCTAGAGTGCTTGGCCTATTTACAGGGAAAGGACCAGAACATGGATTCCCCAGTGACTAATGAGAAATAGGCAGCACTCAGCAGTTCCCTAATAGGATTGTGATTTTTACCTTTTTCTCTTTGCATATCTGTATTTTCTAAAATTTCCACCACCTGGGACTTCCCTGGTGGTGCAGTGGTTAAGAATCCGCCTGTGAGCTTCCCTGGTGGCACAGTGGTTGAGAACCTGCCTGCCAATGCAGGGGACACAGGTCCGAGCCCTGGTCCAGGAAGATCCCACATGCCGCGGAGCAACTAAGCCTGCGAGCCACAACTACTGAGCCTGCGCTCTAGAGCCCGCGAGCCACAACTACTGAGCCCATGTGCCACAACTACTGAAGCCCACACGCCTATAGCCCATGCTCCACAACAAGAGAAGCCACTGCAGTGAGAAGCCTGTGCACCGCAACGAAGACGCAACGCAGCCAAAAATTAGAAAAACAGAAACAAATAAAATAAAATTTCCACCATGAACATGCATGACACTGTCATATAAATGTGCTGGTTCTGGGTCTGCTTGACCTGAGGTCCATTCCTCACTCTTCCTTCCCTGGCTGTGTATTCAGGGGGCCTGACCCCTCCAGGCCAATGTTCTCAGACCCCATGTCAGCCGGCTCCCAACTGGATTTGGCCCATGGGGGCTCTAGTGGGAGTTTGGAGAACAGGAGGGAGGTTGAAGTTAGGGTTTTTCTCCCTCTCTCTCAGTCCTGGGTGGTATCTCTGGCAGCTGCTGCCTCTCTTCCTTGGTTCCATCTCTCACAGGAAACCTGCCATAGTTCCTGCTTCCTCTGGGTAATCCCAGGCCCAGGGCTCGGGTAGCATCACCTCCTCCCTTTGTCCCTCCAGCCTGGGAGTGGTGGCGACTTCCTGCTGTGGCTAGACTCTGGATTGCCTCAACATCCCTTGTTTGGCTTTTAAGTTTCTTTCATCTCATTGCACTAAACTTCCTCTGTTTTAAATATTCAGAGTGGTTTCTGTCTTCCTGGTTGGGCCCTGACACAAAGAAACAAAAATGTATTTGAAACAAAAATGAAAGGGGCAAAAGAATTTAGAGGAACTTCAGCTGGAGAAGTAACTGAAGAAGCAAAAGACGATAGATCATGGCAGCACACACAAAGCAACGTCTGGGCTTGGTGCACACCATCTGGAAAGGACTTCCGGTCACGTACGGGCCTTTTTAGGCACATTTACGCACACGAATTACAATTTTACTTAGAGTTGTCAGCTCCAGAAGTGAAGGATAACAATATGTCAGTTATAGAGAAAAAACAAACAACCCCCCTCTCAAAGATTTGGAGTCCTACGTCGTTCAAGTCCCATAGAATTCAATTCCTGGCTTGTGGTGGATACTGTGGTTGACTCTGCAGCCTCCATTCCACCCCTCCCACATGGCATAGCAGCTGTGGGGTTTGGAGGGGACTGATCCAACCTCTAGCTTCTGGGTTGTGGTCTTGGTTGACATGGTCACTGGATCATGTACCCCAGGCCTCAGCCAATCAGTACCTGGTATTCCCCTGGCCACTGGTGCAACAAAATGAAGCCGGGGTCTCATGTTTGATGATTGGAGAGATAGTGTGGTGGGCCCTGAAACTGCTCCAGCATTTTGCTACTAAATGGAAAAAGAGACTCAGAATAGAGCTGACACAAAAAGAAGGGTAAATCCAACACAATCAAAATAAAACAGCTGGATTTCTGATCAGACTGCCTGAAGCCCACCGCACCACTGAACTTTTTCTGTTCTAGAGTTTCTCTATTCTATTTACTGTTTAGTACATTTTGATTTGGATTTTATGTTACTTGCAACCAAAAACATGCTAGATGAGACATAGAAATATTGTCTTATTGACTGTGTGGCCTTGGGCCAGTCACTGAATCTTTCTGACCTTCAGTTTCCTCATCTATAAAATGGAACTATAAGATGATTTATCTTAAGGAATTTTTGTGAGGATCAAATGAGGTAATAAATGGGAAGGTGCTTTGTAAATCGTAAGCAGTTATTTGAATCTTCTTATCACACGTATAATTTATTTCAATTGTTAATGCAGTTTTATATCTCTCCTACATATAAATAATTAATTTTATCAAGCATAAAGTTCTGTAATAATTACTTCATTGCTGTATTGTGAGCGTTCATCAGATTAATCAGTAATAGCCATATTTCACTCTGTGTAGCCCTAAATAATTTACTTTTGAAATCCCGGTTGACCTATGTAATCTTGAAAGGATTTACCTCAAAACTCTCAGCCAAGTGGCCATGAGTTGAGCAACTCCTCTGCGTGACCACGCATCACTCACTTGTAAAACGTGTGGTTTTCATTGCCATCTGGAGCAACCCATGAAAAGTGGGTGTGCAGCATTCCTCTCACAGCGTGAAAGTTCGGGCACATCCAAAAAGGTCCAGCTGGTCAGCTCTGCCCTTGCATTTTCTTGGAGTTGCTGCCCTGAGGCTGTTTGGTAACCTGAGAGAGTGGTTTACACATGAATCTTTGAAAGGGCTGCAAAACTAAGAGCGCCCAGGGGAACAACACATAGTGTCTAGGTTTTTGTAATAACAAAATATTAAGGGTAATTAATTTATCAAACCTAATTAGATAAGGTGTCTAACATTTAGGGCAATGAAAATAAAAGTACACAAAAAGTATGCTTTATGTTTTTCTTCCAATAATTGGCATATCTTAGGACAGGACCTGGGATGACCTTGCAGACTATGGTGGGTCAGGGCAGACAAAGAATGACTGGGACTAAGAACTTGACCCTCCCATGGGGCAGGGACAAGCCCAGAGGACAAGACCTGCAAGTTCAGCCTTGATTTTTCTCACCAAGCACTGTTGATTCTACCTCCCAACCAGACTTCCCATCTCCCCCTTCTCTGTCTGCCTTGCCACTGAGTTGGGTCAGGTCCTCATTACATGTCACCTGGGCTAGTCTCTCTGCCCCCAGCCTCAACTCCCTCACATTGCCCTCAACCCATCTCTATTCATCCTCCACCCTGCTATAGGAATCATCTTTTAAAATTACACTATGCTACCCCGCCCCCTTCCTCCCTCAAAACTTTTCACTGGCTCCCTATGGCTGATCCTATAAAGCCCAAAGCCCTTAGCGTGGCAAGACCTTGTGGGATCTGACTTCTCTTAACAACCAATCCAGTTTCTCTCCCACCTCCCTTCCCCCCCCCCCCCCCAAGTTCCTTCCAAATCAAATCAGAGTCCTGGGACATAGCTCTTCAAGTCCAGTGGTTATCACAGTTTGACCGTCAGAAAAATTACTTGGGTTTGTTTAAAATACAACTTCCTGAGCTGCATCCCCCCCTCCCCAAGTTCCTTCCAAATCAAATCAGAGTCCTGGGACATAGCTCTTCAAGTCCAGTGGTTATCACAGTTTGACCGTCATAAAAATTACTTGGGTTTGTTTAAAATACAACTTCCTGAGCTGCATCCTCACAAGATTATGATCCAAGGGACCGCATCTGGGAATCTGAAATTTCACAAGAACTTTGGCAAAATCAGGTGCAGGTGGTCCTCAGACTGTCTCTGGAGAAACACTGTATGATAACACTTATCACATTGTAGTCCACGTCTTTTCACATCTGTCTCCAACTGAAAGCAAACAAAGAAAGAAAGTCAGATTTCCAAATTACACCCCAGAGTCACTGAATGAGACTCTGGATGTGTGGAGGGGATTTCAGAGCTCTTTATACCAAAAGTTATGAAATTTTATCATCATGGATCCATGCATGAGATTTCCTCCCACCCTTATTCACCCTGGTTGTTACCCAGTGGGATACTTTTATTTAAAGAATAACATTTTTTCAGCTTAGAAAAAATATCTTCTACTATCATTTCTTTGCTTATCTCTTCACCTCCGTCTCTCTGGTCTCTGTCTGTAACTTCTATTAGGTGGATATTGGAATTTCTGGGTCTAATTTCTGATGTCTCCAACTTTTTTGTATTTTCATTTCTTTTTCCTTTAGTATGGTGTTCTGGAACAATTTCCCAGCATACTTTGCTGCCTAAGTGTTGTATTCTGATGTGCTCTTTCTGTTATTCAGCACATCTATTGAGATTTTCATTTTTATTTTGATTATTGTATTATTCATTTCTAAGATCTATACATGGTTATTGTCACAACAGCCTTTTCTTGCTTAGGAAATGCCATAGCATCCTTAATTCTTTAGACTGTTCCATGTACAGTACTTCTTTCAAAGTTTTTTTCTGTTTATTTTATTTACTCTGTTTCTTTGGATGTGGGTGCTTAGATTTGTTTAGTTTGCTTTTCCTTTCATGATGTTGATTTTCCTTACATATTTGGTGATTCTGGATTGTGTACTCATCTCTGTATTTGATAATCTTTGTTTTTTCTAGCTCAGGGCCCACACACCATGGCCCATGGGCCAAATTTGCCTGCTGCCTGTTTTGAAAATACAGTTCTTTTGGAACAGAGACACACTCATTCATTTATGGATAATCAATGGCTTCTTTTGTGCCACGATGGCAGCATTGAGTAGCCCTCAAAGACTAGAATATTGATTATCAGACCCCTTACAGAAAAACTCTGCTGGACCTGGCCATCACTTTATAGGAACTACAGCTCAGAGAGGAACATAGTAAGCAATGGTTGGTTGATTGATCCATCAACTAAAGCAGAATGTGAGTTATTCTATAAGACAAAAGACAGTTTTTTCACAGATAAGTGGCGTAAAAATGAAAAAAAAAAGAAGGAATTCATGTGGATTAAAAGATATTTAACAGAAATATCAACCAAAAGCAATGTGTGTAACCCTTGCTTGGCTCCTAATTTAAACAGGATCCGAATTTAAATTTTACTTTTTTATAAAGTAAAATTTTGAAACAATGGGAGAAAATCAAATATGATCCAGTGTTTCTGAATTTTAGTGATGTGAGACAAATCACCCTACCACTTGGTGGCATGAAACAACCACAGTGTTTACATGGTCACAGGGTCTGTGGGTCAGGGCATAGTGGAGATGTCTGGAGTCTCAGCTGGGAAGACTTGAAAGGCCAGGCTCAGCTGGGAATGTTGATTGGACACCTACCTGTGGCCCCTCAGGTGGCTGGATTCTGAGAGGGACCATCTTGAGATGGAGCTCTGGAGAGTAAGTGCTGTAAGAGGACCAGGGGGAAGTGAGGAGACTGCCCTTTCTAACCTTGCCTTCAGAGTCAGGCAGCTTCTGACGTCTATCCTTCCAGTGAATGGCCAAGGCCAGTGCTGAGTCAAGAGGAGGGGATGGAGACTTCACCTCTTGTTGGCAAACTCACCTGAAAGCATTTTTGGAAAATGCAATCTGCCACGACCGGCTATTAGATGATGTTAATAAAAAATTATTGTCATTGTTTCCTTGTAGTGTTTTCATGGATTTGTTTTTTAAAAAGTCCTTTATGTGTTAGAGAGTCACAGTAAGTATTTATGAGTGAGATGATATGATATTTGGTATTTGCTTTAAAATACTCCAGGAAAAAATAATAAAGGTAGCAGTGGTATTGGCATAGAGAAAACGAGAATGAGAGAATGCTAGTTGTTGTTGAAGCTGGGTAGTGTATACTGGTTGTTTGTAATATTCTCTTTAATTTGTATGTGTTTGAAAAGTTCTTATATTAAAAACAAAAAAGAAAAGAAAAAGTCTTGTTGCCTGTTTATGAATGCTCTTTCCACCTCCAGCAGTTGTGGGTGAGTCAGAGCCTCGGTGCTGAGGGGGGAGCATTGGTCACTCATCTGCCAACTTTAGGGGCTCCCTGTTCTTTCCAGGTGTTACCGATGCCGTGAGGCATTTCCCTCCCTCTTCCTGCTAAGGGCTTATGCTCACTGTTCTAGCCTGAGGCAAACACATTACCATCTACTTCTTGGCACTATTTGGTGGAGGAGAGGGACCTCCCAGATTGACGACCAGGATTAGGTTATTATAATCCCCCATGGCTGCCCCACTTCTCCCTCCTTTTACTCCTATCTGTTCCCTCTGTGTTTGGAGTGCACCAGGGGCCACTTCTACACGTGCACCAGTCTCCCAGGAACATGACTTTTGGTGTAATTTGCTTTGTCAATTTGGTCTTCTCTGCTTTCTCTATTTCAAGGATTACTTAAAATTTCTGATCTGATGATAGCATGTTTTTTGTAGTGTTATTATGGATCTGACATTACCTCCTCCCACTGCCAACCCTCCCCCAGCAACAAATATCTCACTTTTCTGTCATTTTTAGAGATGTTGTTTGGAATGGAAAACTATTCATAAGCACTCAGTTGGCCATTTTGATTCCATACCTCCAAGTTTTTTTTTTTGTTTGTTTTTCTTGTTTTGTTTTGTTTTTTTGCGGTACGCGGGCCTCTCACTGTTGTGGCCTCTCCCGTTGCGGAGCACAGGCTCCGGTCGCGCAGGCTCAGCGGCCATGGCTCACGGGCCCAGCCACTCTGTGGCACGTGGGATCTTCCCAGACCGGGGCACGAACACGTGTCCCCTGCATCGGCAGGCGGACTTTCAACCACTTCACCACCAGGGAAGCCCCACCTTGTGGGTTTTTGAAAATCTACATTAGAACTTAAATATTTTCCATTTTATTAAAAATTACTTGCAATCAGGATTACTCATGGTCACATAATATCATACCTTAAATGTATCCTGGTAATTTGTAATTTCTAAACATTTAATTTAGAGCATTTTCCACTTTTGATATTAAGCATATTGAGTGGGATAAATATCTTTGTTTCAATATTTAGTCTCAGTTTTGTTTCCTTAACGTAGGTTCTAGAGCTACACGTAGTATTACAGTGAAAGAACGTGATCTATAAAATGACTATTGATACGTTGCCAAATTGATCTTCAAAGAATATCTGTTCATTTATGGTTTTCCCCCTCATCCCCAGCATGTAGGATTATTCATTTCATCTGTCATTAATTATTAGAATGGTTTTAACCTTAATATTAAATGCTTGATAAGCATTAGGTGATATCTCATTCTCACATGCTCTCCTATTATCTTTCCAAATGAACTTCAGAATAATTTTACTAAATAAAGATAAAAAGAGAGAGAAAGGGAGGTAGAGTGGGAAGAAGGCAAGGAGGGAGAGAGAGAGAGAGAAGGAAAGAAAAAGAAAGCTAAAGAATTCTCATTAAGATTTTTGTTGGGTTAAAAAAAATCCTATGGTGCTTAAAAATCTCATACATAATACACGAATGCACACTTCTTTAAGAAATCAAATCAGAAATATATGGAGGGATAAAAATTTTAAATCTCTTTTCATTTCCATTCTCCTCCCCTCTCTCAATTGCCCTTTCCTCCAGAGATAAAATGTTTAGTGCATATCATATCAGGCTTAAAAAATCCTTATGAATTTATATTTATACATGTTGACATGTATAATGTTTGTTAGATTAATTTTTTTGTTTTTTTATTCTTGCTGTGGAAATTATGCATACTGTGTCTGTTCTTCTAATAATTATTCTTAAAAATCTAGTATGCTTATTATTTCCTCAATGTCTAGAGTTAAAACATAGTTGTGTCCTTTCTGAATAATAAGGCAAGTGTCTTAGGAAGTTCTTTCTTCCCCCTTCTCTCCATTTCCTACCATAAGGAAATCATCTGGGGTTTTAATTCCAGATTTTATTAATGTATTTACATTGTGTATCATAACTACTTACATTTAAGTACCCATATTTCTACACAAGGGTTTTTTGTGCCCCATTTTTTTCTTCCTTAAGAGTTTTATTTTTTTCTGAAATATGTTCTCAAGTAATTCTTTCAAAAAGGAGCTGAACATGATATACTTTCATGTTCAAGAAAATATTTTGTCCTCCCATTTGAATGCTGGCTGATGGAGTATATAATTTTAGATTAAAAATTCTTTTGTCTGAGAATTTTGAGGATTTGCTCTATTATCTTTCATCATCCAGTGTTGTCGATAAGAAGGCTATTGCCAATCAAATTTTCAATTGTTGTTTAAAACAAATGACTTCTCCCTCTCTGTAATCTTTCTGGCTTTATTTTCATGGTATAAAGCATGACTCTGAGAGTGAGTGCCTCCTTACATCTCTGCCCTAGGCCCAGCCCTGAAGCTAGGCACTGCATGTATATTCTCAAGAAATAACAGAAAACAAGGTAGACATGGTCTCTGTCTCCATGGAGAATATATTTGAGGGTTGGTGCTAAGAAAGACAAGACTTTACACAAATGAATAAACAAAGTAATTAATGTGAAAAGAAAGGAAAATGTTGCTATAAATGAGAACAATGGCTTGGGTGTGTAGCTCCTTAAGATGAGGTAACATTTAGGAACATACACAATTTTTTTAAAAATTGTGATTGATGGGCCTTTTTTTTCACTAACTTTTTAAAAAAGTTTACTTACTTTTGGCTGCATTGGGTCTTCATTGCTGTGTGCAGGCTTTCTCTAGTTGCAGAGAGCGGGGGCTACGCTTTGTTGTGGTGCGTGGGCTTCTCTTTGCGGTGGCTTCTCTTGTTGTGGGGCAGGAGCTCTAGGTGTGCAGGCTTCAGTAGATATGGTATGTGAGCTCAGTAGTTGTGGCTCGCGGGCTCTAGAGCGCAGGCTCAGTAGATGTGACGCGTGGGCTAATTTGCTCCATGGCATGTGGGATCTTCCTGGACCAGGGCTGGAACCCATGTTCCCTGCATTGGCAGGCGGATTCTTAACCGCTGAGCCATGAGGGAAGTCCCTGATGGGCCTTTTTTTTTTTTTTTGCGGTACGCGGACCTCTCACTGTTGTGGCCTCTCCCGTTGTGGAGCACAGGCTCCGGATGTGCAGGCTCAGCGGCCATGGTTCACGGGCCCAGCCTCTCCACGGCATGTGGGATCCTCCCAGACCGGGGCACGAACCTGTGTCCCCTGCATCGGCAGGCAGACTCTCAACCACTGCGCCACCAGGGAAGCCCCCCTGATGGGCCTTTTAATTTGAAGACTTGTGATTGTCTTCAGCTCTGGGAATTTTCAACTTTTTTTCAAAAAATTTCCAGTTTTACTATCATATGCCTTTATTTATTCTGTTTAGGACTTTGTTGGCTGTCCTTTTGTGACTACAATGGAATATCTATTAGGATTTTTCACTCTACGCTCTGTATCTCACCTTCTCTTTTCCATCTTCAACCTTTTGCTTCTCCACGCTACACTCTGGACACTTTATTCTTATATATCTTTTGGTTCACTAATTCTTTACTGCTTTGTCCAATCTGCTGTTAAACCTGTCCTGAGTTAAGAACCTGAGTTCTTAATTTTGACCATTGTGTTTTCAGTTCTAGAATTTCTATTTGATTGCTTTTCAATTCTTCAGTGTCACTTTTATAGTTTACAGATTTTGCCAACATTTTAAAGCTTATTTTTTTATCTCCTTGAACATAGTAAGCATTGTTGTGTTAGAGTCTATGCCATATCTATTGGAATCTGGAGTATCTCTGGGTCTGTTTCTGTTGTCTGTTATTTCTGTTGGTTCTTGCTCAAGGTGTTTCATCCTTTTTGTGTGTCTAGTTATTCTCAATTGTGTCCTAAACATTTTATTTTTAAAATTTGTAGAAATAATTTGAGGCCTGAGATGATATTATCTTTATTATGAGACATGTTTTCATGGTTTCTGCATCCCATGAGTGTATTAGCCGTCTGGGATCACCTTAATCCAAGTATGCATTGACTGACATTTTTTAGCCTCCAGATGTTATAAAACTGGGCTGCAGTCTATGTGAGGGCTTATTTGCTTCCAGTTTACCTTGATACTTAAGGTGCAGGTCTTCAGGGTTCCACTTCAAAGTAAGGGGAGAGGATATATTTTATCAGAGAACTGGGCTGACCTTGTTCTTTGATTGCTTTTTACTCCTCATCCCAGAGAGGCTGTCAATAGTGGACACATCCTCTAAGCCTTTTCTTCCAGATTGGCAAGTGTTCCCTCCATAAAGGCAGTGTGAGTGCCAGACTCACTTCCCTGGCTTCATTTCTTTTCCCAGATCTTGTTCCTTAAAGTAGAAGTCTCTCTCTCTCTCTCTCTCTCTGGTAAACTGAAAGAAGCTCTTCTTTACCAAAAGGAGAATAAAATATCTCTATGAAACCTCTGTATGAAATGAGAACTCCCCCTGCATCTTAAGCAAGGGTTTCCAAACTGGCTGATTAAGAAAAGCACTTGAAGAGCTTTTAAAATGGCCCAACCCTGGGATGTGTGTACTTCAGTGAGTGAAGACTTTCCCAGGATCTGCGACCACAAATGATTTTAAGGTAATTTCCAGATCCCCAGGGTCCATAGGTACTTTTTCCTCAGAAACCACCTGTGCTTAGATACTCCCTTTCACAGAGACCTTTTCCT
This sequence comes from Phocoena phocoena, assembly GCF_963924675.1. Classification (NCBI taxonomy): domain Eukaryota; kingdom Metazoa; phylum Chordata; class Mammalia; order Artiodactyla; family Phocoenidae; genus Phocoena; species Phocoena phocoena. The sequence continues at coordinate 75,939,676 of NC_089223.1, forward strand.
ACTAACAGCTACCTGGGTGGACACTGAAACCGATCAGAGTTCACAGCCTTTCTGGCTTTAGTAGTTTTAATATGTCCATGTAACTGAATTAAGGACAATCAGAACACTACCTGGGATTTTTTTTTCAAGGGCCATCAGAAAAGATGTGTACCTTCCACTGTGGTTACTGAGGTGGGAGGACCTGAGTCTGGCATTGCTAGTGGCCATCTTGTCTTCTCTAAAGAAAACCTGTTTAAGAGAAGAAGAAAGGAAGAGAGAGAAATAGATTTCTGACAATACAATGAAACTTAGGAATCTTGTGCTGGAAACCAGTTGCATCCTTGGACTCCACAGTTAAGTGAGACAGTACATCCCATTTTTTTCTGCTTCAGCTAGTTTGAGTTGGGTTTGTATCACTGGCAACAGTGAATGCTCTGTCTCTCCATTCTAGAGAGACTGTTGTGACTAGGTAGGTTGCCAAGACAAGAACTTGGGTCCAGGAGAAGAAGGAGATATTTAGCTGGGATACCTGCGACATCTGGCCTGATATGACCAGAAGCACAATATTGAACTGGAAAGATACAAAATACAGTCACTGCATAGACTCACCATCTCTGCCTTGTACTCATAAAAGACATCACTAATCAATCACAGCATTCTTTCCTACCAAGTCAGGACAAGTAATTGCAATCTTACTTTTAAGACTGAGTGCCAGGCAACCACTATTATTGATTTGAATTTGTGTGTACTTCCGATCCTGGATTTAACGCCTGGAGACTGAGATACATTTGTCCAAGAACTGGGCTTGAACTTGGGATTTCTTCCTTGTGGATGCTTTCAGAGTATGCCTGGTCAATTATTATTATTAAAAATATTATGAATATGAATAATGATAAATTATTGAGCTTTCTTTTTATTTTTAAAATTTTTTTGTTTTTGTTTTTTTTTTTTTTGGTACGCGGGCCTCCCACTGTTGTGGCCTCTCCCGTTGCAGAGCACAGGCTCCGGACGCGCAGGCTTAGCAGCCATGGCTCACGGACCCAGCCACTCCGCGGCATGTGGGATCTTCCCGGACCAGGGCACGAACCCGCGTCCCCTGTATCAGCAGGCGGACCCTCAACCACTGCGCCACCAGGGAAGCCATATTTTCATATTCTTAAAATATTCTACATGTAACTGTAAATCTGGTTCCTGAATCCATGTCTTTCCACTGGTATCTTTGTTTCTTTTAGTTGTTCCAGAGTGATATTTTCGGTTGGTTTTGAGTGTTGTCAAGCACTGCTTTTGGGAATTGTCTCTGTCATTTACAGAGAAAGTCCATGAGATCTTGAAGCTGACACAATGGTATATCACTTGGCAGTTACAGATCCTCCTTCTGCAGTTGCACAATGCTTCCTTTTGCTAACCACCTTAATTTCTTGCCCTTATCAATCTGAAAATCAATTGTCTATTATGTGGATTTTCATTTAATCTTTTATGTTTAAGTTCAACCATTTCCCCATAACCAAGCAAGCAGATGTCCTACTCAGCAGATTCAATTGCAATTGCTAAGAGCATTTGTAACAGAGTTCCATGGGCTTTAGCAACAAGTCAGGACAGCCAAATATCATTCAAACCTCTACCTATTTCTAACCCTTCTTAAAATCTATTACATCTTACAGAAGAAATGTCAATTGTGTTATTGTTGTAGAAATAGTAGCTGTTTTGTCTCAGGATTCTAACTGACCCACAGATTAAATTTAAGATGTCTTAGGACAGATATAAAATTCATCCAATGCTTTAAAAAATGACGGTATATCAGAAAGATCACCATAAAATGTCCAGTGATAGAGTTGAAAGTGCATTCACTTTGGCTAATTACAGTAGTTACTATGACTCATTATCATGAACCTCAGTTTTAATAGCTAACATTTATTTAGCATTTACTTGTGCCAGACACTGTACCAGGGCTTTATTTGCATTATTACATTTAATCCTCACGTAAGAAGTATGTACTTTTACTCTCCCTATTTTACAAATGGGGTGCCTGAGATATGGAGAGATTGGGTAACTTACCCAGTGTTACAAGTATTGATAAATTAATGTAGATCTGCATTCAAACCTAAATTTGTATGAGTCTGGAGTCTGTGAATGAAATGTGACTATAAAGACTTGTGTATATATTCATTAGGATCAGACACAAGTAACAGAAAAACTCAAAATGGCAGCAGGTTAGTTTGTCCATTTTCCTTGTGTTTAACGGGCCTGGAGAGAGTCAGTCCAGAGCTGGTAAGGCATTCCATGGTGTTAGGGACTCAGGCTTATCTTGTTGCTCTGCCAATGTGTGGCTTCTATTCCTGAAATCACCTTATGGATCAAAATGGCTGCTGGAGCACCAGTCATCACATCTGCATTCTAGAAAGTAGGAATTCACACACCAGTTGTACTTCATGCTTTTGCTTTGAAGTTAGTCATAAGGTCACACTTAGCTTCAAGGAAATCTAGGAAATGTAGTCTCCATTCTGGGCAGCCATGTGTCCAGCTAAAACTCAGGAAGAAGAAAGAATAAATATGGGGAGTAGCTTAAATAACAGTTTTTGCTAATGTCATATTTTCAGCTGCTTTCCCATAATTCGTGTGAATGCAAGAATTTTATATTTTTGCATCCAAAAATATTCAGATTATTAAAAAAATCAACTCAGAAAACTTCATTAAAATGTTGCTTATTATTATACATTCAGACATTTCACAAAACAAATTAGTGCTCCAAATCTAACATGACATAAAGCAAAAGTTTGGTGTTATCATTTGTCTACTACACAGGGAGGGGTCAGTCCTGCCTTTAATACTAACATGAGAAGGGGTTCTACTATTGAGGAATGCTTACATTTTTAAAAATTTTATTGAAGTACAGTTGATTTACAAAGTTGTGTTAGTTTCTGGTGTGTAGTAAAGTGATTCATATTCTTTCTATAATGTTTTATTATAGGATATTGAATATAGTTCCCTGTGCTATACAGTGGAACCTTGTTATTTATCTATTTTATATACAGTAGTTTGTATCTGCTAATCCCAAACTCCTAATTTATCCCTTCCCCACCCCCTTTCCCCTTTGGTAACCATAAGTTTGTTTTCTATGTCTGTGAGTCTATTTCTGTTCTGTAAATAAGTTCATTTGTATCATATTTTAGATTCCATAGATAAGTGATATCATATGATATTTGTCTTTCTCTTTCTGACTTACTTCACTTAGTATGATAATCTCTAGGTCCATCCATGTTGCTGCAAATGGCATTATTTCATTCTTTCTTTATGGCTGAGTAGTATTCCATTGTATATATATACCACATCTTTACCCATTCATCTCTCAATGGACATTTAGATTGCTTCCATGTATTTTTTCGAATTAGAGTTTTTTTCTGGATATATGCCCAGGAGTGGGATGTGAATTGTATGGCAACACTATTTTGAGTTTTTTAAGGAACCTCCATACTGTTCTCCATGGTGGCTGCATCAATTTACATTCCCACCAACAGAGTAGGAGGGTTCCCTTTTCTATTTTTTTGGCTGTGCCACACGGCACACGGGATTTTCTCTGACCAGGGATTGAACCTGTGCCCCTGCACTGGGAGCACAGAGTCTTAACCACTGGATTGACAGGAAAGTCCCTCCCTTTTCTGTTGAAGAATATTTTAACAGGCATGCTTTCAGGCTTCCTCTGTTATTATTATTATTTTTTCCTGCTTAACCATTGATTAGAAGCCACGAGAAAAAAATGTTCCTAGTTGCTCACTCTTTCCTTTATACTGGGCCAAAATCTGAGCTGGAATGTGTATTTCTGTGAACATTCATTCATTCAATAAAAAATTCCAGGTACTGTGCTGGGTGTCTCATTAGCAGCACTAATACTAGTTTAATTTTGTGCTCTGTTTACTTGTCAAAGATTTTACATGCCTGCCATCTGCTTTGATCCACGTATCTGGGAATATAAACGTACATAATCACAGAAGTCCTGGAGCAATGATCAAACTATTTTTCACTTGACAAAGTACTTATTAAGCTCTCACTATTCTCAACAGTGCTTAGACGTGCAGAGAGGAGATCCAATAAATGACACCTCTTCACAATGCCCGAGTTCAGAACTAATTCAGAGACAAAGTAAGGGAGTAGGGCAGATGAGGATGAAAATGTCATCTTTACGACTGATAAAGCCTATGTTAGTGTGACACTGCTGGGCTTCCTAATATTGGACCCTTGAGCTCAGTGGGCTTTACACCTAGTCTCAGGCAATGCTAATGGCCATAGGCGGTCAACACAGGACCTTGTAAAACCTGTGGGACTAAGGAACAATAGACTGGACTGAGACTTGCTCTACCTCCTAGAGGAAGGCTGAGGTTACACCATGGGGTGTACCTCCTCCTGAAGGAGACGTCAGGAGTGAACAATAAGCTTCCCCCATCTGTGTCTGCTCCATAGCGATCAACTCAGAACCATCAGGAAGCACCCCAGGATCTGCAGAGGAACTGTTTTCTGTCTCTCCAGCTTTTCCCTTCACCATCCTCCATATCCTCTGATGGAGGCAGAGGTTTCCTAGAGGCTGAAGTCCCCTCTTTTGCCTCCAGGTACATCAGCTCCGTGGCTGTCTCTATTGGTCAGCTGACCAATCCCCTTCTACCATCATTCTCCCTGGTCATCTTTCATTGAGAGGTGTCCACAGGACATTTTTGGTTTGGGATACTGAGATGCAAATGGAAGTTCTTGGGGAAGCTGCTTTTCCTAATCTACAAGGCAGGGCCGTTCTAAAGAAGAAACACTTTTTGGCCTTTCATTCTTCCTTCATCTTCCTGCCTAGAATGTGAAGATGGGGTCCAGAGGAACAATGAAAAAACATCTCATAAAAGGATGAAAAAAGGCCCCCTGCTAAGAACGTGGAGCAGAGCTGGAAAGCACTTGGATCCCTGATGACACCGTGAAATGCCTTCATAGGATCTGGACCAGTTACCTTAAAGATCCCCAAATGATGTGTGACCCACACTGTGTGCTATGGTCTGAATGTTTGTGTCCCCCCAAATTCATATGTTGAATCGTAGTCCCCCAAGGTGATGGTATTAAGAGGTGTGGACTTTGGGAGGTGATTGAGTCATGAGGGCAGAACACTCATGAATGGGATTAGTGCCCTTATAAAAGAGGCCTAGACAAACCTTCAAGATGGCGGAAGAGTAAGACTTGGAGATCACCTTCCTCCCCACAAATACATCAGAAATACATCTACACGTGGAACAACTCCTACAGAACACCTACTGAATGCTGGCAGAAGACCTCAGACTTCCCAAAAGGCAAGAAACTCCCCACATACCTGGGTAAGGCAAAAGAAAAAAGAAAAAAGAAAAACAGAGACAAAAGAATAGGGACGGGACCTGCACCAGTGGGAGGGAGCTGTGAAGGAGAAAAGGTTTCCACACACTAGGAAGCCCCTTCGCGGGCGGAGACTGTGGGTGGCGGAGGGGGGAAGCTTCAGAGCCACGGAGGACAGCGCAGCAACAGGGGTGCGGAGGGCAAAGTGGACAGATTCCTGCACAGAGGATCAGTGCCGACCAGCACTCACCAGACAGAGAGGCTTGTCTGTTCACCCGCCAGGACGGGCGGGGGCTGGGAACTGACGCTCGGGCTTTGGTTGGATCCCAGGGAGAGGACTGGGGTTGGAAGCATGAACACAGCCTGAAGGGGGCTAGTGCATCACAGCTAGCTGGGAGGGAATCTGGGAAAACGTCTGGACCTGCTGAAGAGGCAAGAGACCATTGTTTCGGGTGCGAGAGGAGAGGGGATTCACAGCACTGCCTAAACGAGCTCCAGAGACGGGTGTGAGCCGCGGCTATCCGCGTGGACCCCAGAGACGGGCATGAGACGCTAAGGCTGCTGCTGCAGCCACCAAGAAGCCTTTGTGCAAGCACAGGTCACTATCCATACCCGCCTCCCGGGATCCTGTGCAGCCTGCCACTGCCAGGGTCCAGGGATCCAGGGACAACTTCCCCGGGAAAACGCACAGCGCGCCTCAGGCTGGTGCAACATCACGCCGGCCTCTGCAGCCGCAGGCTCACCCCACATCCGCACCCCTCCCTCCCCCCGGCCTGAGTGAGCCAGAGCCCCCGAATCAGCTGCTCCTTTAACCCCGTCCTGACTGAGCGAAGAACAGATGCCCTCAGGCGACCTACACTCAGAGGCAGGTCCAAATCCAAAGCTGAACCCAGGGAGCTGTGTGAACAAAGAAGAGAAAGGGAAATTTCTCCCAGCAGCCTCAGAAGCAGCGGATTAAAGCTCCACAATCAACGTGATGTACCCTGCATCTGTGGAATACATGAATAGACAACGAATCATCCCAAATTGAGGAGGTGGGCTTTGAGAGCGAGACTTATTATTTTTTTCCCCTTTTCCTCTTGTTGTGAGTGTGTATGTATATGCTTCTGTGTGTGATTTTGTCTGTATAGCTTTGCTTTTATGATTTGTCCTAGGGTTCTGTCTTTTCGGTTTTTTTTTTATTTTTTAGTATAGTTTTTAGCACTTGTTATCATTGGTGGATTTGTTTTTTGGTTTGGATGTTCTCTACTTTCTTTCTTTTCTTTTTTTTTTGGCAGTACGCAGGCCTCTCACTGCTGTGGCATCTCCCACTGCGGAGCACAGGCTCCAGATGTGCAGGCCCAGTGGCCACAGCCCATGGGCCCAGCCGCTCCGCAGCATGTGGGATCCCCCCGGCATGAACCCACGGCCCCTTCATTGGCAGGCGGACTCCCAACCACTGCACCACCAGGGAAGCCCCTTTCTTTCTTTTTTAAATTACTTTAAAAAATTTCTTATTTTCAATAATTATTTTTTATTTTAACAACTTTATTTTATTTAATATTTTCTTTCTTTCTTTCTTTCTTTTTCTCTCCCTTTCCTTGTAAGCCATGTGGCTGACAGGGTCTTGGTGCTCCGGCCGGTTGTCAGGCCTGTGCCTCTAAGGTGGGAGAGCCAAGTTCAGAACATTAGTCCACCAGAGACCACCTGGCTCCATGTAATATCAAACAGCAAAACTCTCCCAGAGATCTCCATCTCAATGCTAAGGCTCACCTCCACTCAGCCACCAGCAAGCTCCACTGCTAGACACCCTATGCCAAACAACTAGCAAGACAGGAACACAACCCCACCCATTAGCAGAAGGGCTGACTAAAATCATAATAAGGTCACAGACACCCCAAAACACATCACTGGATGCAGTCCAGGCCACCGGAAAGACAAGATCCAGCCTCATCCACCAGAACACAGGCACCAGTCCCCTCCACCAGGAAGCCTACACAACACACTGAACCAACCTTAGCCACTGGGGGCAGACACCAAAAACAATGGGAACTACAAACATGCAGCCTGAGAAAAGGAGACCCCAAACACAGTAAGTTAAGCAAAATGAGAAGACAGAGAAACACACAGCACATGAAGTAGAAAGGTAAAAGCCCATCAGACCAAACAAATGAAGAGGAAATAAGCAGTCTACCTGAAAACGAATTCAGAGTAATGATAGTCAAGATGATCCAAAATCTTGGAAATAGAATGGAGAAAATACAAGAAACATTTAACAAGGACCTAGAAGAACTAAAGAGCAAACAAACAATGATGAGCAACACAATAAATGAAATTTAAAATTCTCTAGAAGGAATCAATAGCAAAATAACTGAGGCAGAAGAACGGATAAGTGACCTGGAAGATAAAATAATGGAAATAACTACTGCACAGCAGAATAAAGAAAAAAGAATGAAAAGAATTGAGAACAGTCTCAGAGGCCTCTGGGACAAGATTAAACTCACCAACATTTGAATTATAGGGGTCCCAAAAAAAGAAGAGAAAAAGAAAGGGACTGAGAAAATATTTGAAGAGATCACAGTTGAAAACTTCCTTAATATGGGAAAGGAAATAGTTAATCAAGTCCAGGAAGCACAGAGAGTCCCATACAGGATAAATCCAAGGAGAAACACACCAAGACACATATGAATAAAACTATCAAAAATTAAATACAGAGAAAAAATATTAAAAGCAGCAAGGGAAAAACAGCAAATAACATACAAGGGAAACCCATAAGGTTAACAGATGATCTTTCAGCAGAAACTCAGCAAGCCAGAAGGGAGTGGCAGGACATATTTAAAGTGATGAAAGGGAAAAACCTACAACCAAGATTACTCTACCCAGCAAGGATCTCATTCAAATTTGACAAAGAAATTAAAACCTTTGCAGACAAGCAAAACTAAGAGAATTCAGCACCACCAAGCCAGATTTACAACAAATGCTAAATGAACTTCTCTAGGCAGGAAACACAAGAGAAGGAAAAGACCTACAAAAACAAACCCAAAACAATTAGGAAAATGGTAATAGGAACATAGATATCGATAATTACCTTAAATGTAAATGGATTAAATGCTCCAACAAAAAGACATAGACTGGCTGAATGGATACAAAAACAAGACCTATATATATGCTGTCTACAAGGGACCCACTTCAGACCTAGGGACACATACAGACTGAAAGTGAGGGGATGGAAAAAGATATTCCATGCAAATGGAAACCAAAATAAACCTGGAGTAGCAATTCTCATATCAGACAAAATAGACTTTAAAATAAAGGCTATTACAAGAGACAAAGAAGGACACTACATAATGATGAAGGGATCGATCCAAGAAGAAGATATAACAATTGTAAGTATTTATGCACCCAACATAGGAGCACCTCAATACATACGGCAAATGTTAACAGCCATAAAAGGGGAAATCAACAGTAACACAATCATATTAGGGGACTTTAACACCCCACATTCACCAATGGACAGATCATCCATAATGAAAATAAATAAGGAAACACAAGTTTTAAATGATACATTAAACAAGATGGACTTAATTGATATTTATAGGACACTCCATCCAAAAATAACAGAATACACTTTCTTCTCAAGTTCTCATGGAACATTCTCCAGGATAGATCATATCTTGGGTCACAAATCAAGCCTTGGTAAATTTAAGAAAATTGAAATCTTATCAAGTATCTGTTCTGACTACAATGCTATGTAAAGATGTTTAAAAAAAAAAAAAAAAAAAGATGCCTAGAGAGCTCTCTTGCCCCTTCCACTACGTGGACGTAGCAAAAAGACAGCCATCTATGAACCAGGAAGCTTTCTCTCACCGGCCTCTAAATCTTGGGGTTTCCAGCCTCCAGAACTGTGAAAAATAAGTTTCTGTTGTTTATAAGCCACTCAGTCTAGGTATTCTGTCATAGCAGCCCAAATGAACTAAGACACTGTGTATCAGAAACTTAGGAATCCTGAATTTTGGTTATAAGCAGCTATACTTAATTTTTAAAATATTCTTTTGGAGACACGCATTTAACTGGACATGTCCTGACATTTAAAGCAAATCAATGCTTTTGGAGTTAAATATTCTTTAACTATATATTTTTATTTTTTAACATCTTTATTGGAGTATAATTGCTTTACAATAGTGTATTAGTTTCTGCTTTATAACAAAGTGAATCAGCTATACGTACATGTATATCCCCATACCTCCTCCCTCTTGCGTCTTCCTCCCACCCTCCCTATCTAACTTTATTTTTTGAAGTATGTGTTTATACAGCTTTATGTATTTATACAGCTTAAATGTCAAATGCGGATGCATAGGCTGGAAGACTGAGAACAATGAAGAAAGGACCTCTACATCCAGCACCTCAATATTCCTAATGTCCAAGCTAGAGGGGAACTTGGGGAACTTTTGGTCTATAGGGTCTCAGACTGTTTTACCAGGGTCCTTGGACTTCCCCGGTGGTGCTTCTGGGGCTGCCTTGGGGGAATGAGAGGAAGCTGAGTAGATGGGCTCCAGCCCTGACCCTCAGTTAACCAGAACATCTCCACTTTCATCTGTGCTCTCCACTGGGATTCCTTGTAAAATTAATTCAGGAGAAAAAGGTGGAGAAGGTTTATGTTGTCAGACCCAGTTTAAAATTACTCGTATAGTCAAAATTAAGTTTAAAAACCACTTATTTTCCCAACATCCTTATTTTATAAATAAGGAAGCTGACACCCAGCAAAGTTCAAATGACTTGATCAAGTGGCAGACTACAACTGAGTTCCCCAATACCCTCCCTTCCTGTTACCAGTATATTGTTATTCCTGAATTAATGCTCAGTTTCCACAGATTATGAAAGGGGGAGTTTCCTCCAAAAACGTTAATCCCTGCAAGGTTGGATTTCTTTGGAACAGCTAAACGTGCAGGAACCTCACACGAGGAAAGCCTTAGGGTTGCAAACCCTTGTCACAGAGGGGAAGGACTTAATGCAACTGAAAATCCCAGAGGTAGATGGACTTTAGGTTTGGTTTGATCAGGGCTCTCATCCTGTAAGCTCTGTTCTCTTCCACGGGTTAAATTCAGTCTGATTCCCCATGTGATAGTTGTCTGAGGGGACAAGCATGAGAATCCTGAAATCATGAAGTAATCCCGGTCTTTGCTCTGACTGGCCCATCTATGAACCAGTAACTGTAGCAAGCTGACAGTTACCTTGCATTGTTGGTATCTGGCGCCCAGTGTTCTCTTGATCATGCTTGTGCTTATTCACAGTTTAAAAGTACCTCTTTAATTCAGTTATCTTCTATGATCTAGTGATAAATCTCCTTATTTTTTTCCATTCCTCCTTTTCTGCTAAAGCATTACCTGACGTGTTTTTTTTCCTAGTGTCTCGTGATTTAGAGTCCCCATGTTGTGTCCCTTTAGTGCCGGCTTCATGTTTGACATTGTCCGACCTGAAAATCAGGATGGAATTGCTCAGCGTTTGCAGCTTCTCCATTAAAGTGATCTGGAGAGTGGTCTGTTCATCTTTCCTAACGGATGGGGTTGAGTTTATATTCCCTGCGCAGCATTTCATGAGTATCTTCTCTTTGGAGAGGACTGTGGCATTGCGAGGCTGGGAGAAACATGGCAAGCACCATAGTGAGCTGAGGTTGTTCAGGAGAACTCATGTGCCCAGATCTCTCTAGCTTCAAACACTGTGTTTGCAGCCACACTGCCCCACTTCCCCAGCCAGGAGTGGGGACGTGGGATTAGGGCTGTGGGATGTGCCCCAGACTCAACTTTTGGGACACCCCTACGCTTTCTATTTTGTTTGGATTAGCAGCTAGTCTCTTAAATCAAAATGACCTGTGTCTTTGTTCCTAAGGATAATGAAAAAGGATAAAGCTGGCTTGGGGGAGAGGAGCCCTAAAGCATGAGTGAGGTATGATGGGAGGCTTGGAGAAAGGGATGCGAGTGAGGCCCCACCAAAGGATTTGGGAGCGGAAGACCTGGGTTCTTGAGGGAGCTCTTGCTCCTGCGGGTATGTAATGGGAGGATAAGGGAGACAGCTGGGAGCTCTTTGGGGATTTTGAGGAATATCTCAGTCAAAACACTACCCAGTTGTAATTTCACTTGCAGAAGATTGAACTAAACAAATAAATCAAAAGAAAAAGATGCCATAAAAACAACAATTTTTTTTTTTTTTTGTGGTATGTGGGCCTCTCACCATTGTGGCCTCTCCCGTTGCAGAGCACAGGCTCCGGACGCGCAGGCTCAGGGGCCATGGCTCACGGGCCCAGCTGCTCCGCGGCACGTGGGATCCTCCCGGACCGGGGCACGAACCTGCGTCCCCTGCATCGGCAGGCAGACTCTCAACCACTGCTCCACCAGGGAAGCTCCAAAAACAACAATTTTTATGGCAGTGTCTGTATAACTGTATTTGCTGAAATAGCAAAAAAATGAAAAGTATTTTGAATATCCAAGGACAGAGAAACTATAAAATAAACCAAGATACCAGTACTGTGAAATATTACATATCCACTGTAAGAAACACATACCATGAATCTTTAGAAATGTGTGGCCAGTACTGGAGTCATTTACACACAGGTGGCTGTCTAAATTTGCATTTAATGAATTAAAATTAAATAAGATAAGAATTCAGTTCCTCAGTTACACTAGCTCCACTTCAAGTGCTTAAGAGTCACATGTGGCTAGTGGCTGCCGTCAAAGTGCAGGTATGGGGCATTCTCATTATCACAGAAGTTCTGCTGGACAGTGATGTTCTAGAAAGCTGGAAAGATGTTTACACGTGACTGTTCAAATGAAACGAAAGTAGCATGAGAAGCGCAGCCACAGATTACATTAATATAAAAATCATATACATGCCTGAATATGGATTAATCAAGACAAGGAAGCATTAAAATTATTTCCACAAGGGAAATAAATACACCAGGTGGATTTAAACGTTATCTTTTAGAGTGGTCTAGAGTTCAACTACTAATACATGAAATTATTATGTGTTATAATAATTCGGGAAGCCAATTGTACCTGCTGCTCCTGGGCTAGACATTGAGAAGTTGTGGAGGCACCAGGGCATGGGAGAGTAAGAGTCTGATGTTGGCTCTGCAACCGAAACAGCTCTGTGACGTCATGGAAGCCACTGCAAGTCTCCTGGCCTCTTTTGTTGGTTGGTGTCTAAGGTGCCTTCCTGCTTAAAGGAATGGTTGTGTTTGTCTTCACGGAGGGCGGGTGTTCAAGGGACCCATTATGTTCCTCCCTGGGAGGCTGTAGGAATGGAGAGATGGCGGCAAGTTATCAGGAATTGAGGGAGTTCGCCAGAGTCTGAGGATAGCCATGGATCCCAGAGACAAAGTGGGAGAAGTCGAAGGGATTCCTAAGGATGGAGAAGCTGGTCAGTGAGAAGATGGGGGATTTGTATTCCAGGCACTAAAGACCTATAAGAAAAATTGCATCTGTTTTTATTAAATGTTAGAGATTACTTTGATCAGAACCTAAGTGAAACTGCAAACTCAGCTGAGAAAATCCCAGTTCTGTCTGGTTCCAGAAACTCTACCCCCTCTTTTTCCGGCCAGCTCTCTAGTTACAAGTGGTTCACCAAAACCCCTCCATTGGCTCGTTAATAACACTCCAGGATAGGGCAGTTCTTTCATTTGTTCAAGTATTTCTCTGATGTCAGGTCATAAAATCATACTTCTTGAAAATCACTTATTCTTGATATTTCCTCCCTGAATTGATTTTACAGTTATAGCATTTTATCTAAATCATTTTACACTTCTTTTTAAAGTTTGAAAGTATGTAGTGTGTCATCACATTTCCCTCCTTGTGTATTTTCCTATTAAGCATCACATGGAGAAATGCTGCTACTAAGTAAGTGATGTTATCATCCACCTTTATGAGTTTTGATGTATAATAACTACACATTCACATGCCTTTGAGATGCATCATTGATACTATGGTGTGCTTTACTGTTTATACTTTTATTGTACATTTAAACAAAGCAAACTGAATCTGTACCTTTAAAACCCTTTAATGGTGCAAAAAGTACACGTAAGTTGGTGTATATATATGTGTGTGATCTACACATTCATTGAATAATGAGCCACTTACTATATGCCATGCTCTGTGGGAGATCGAAGTTGAAAATAGTCCTGTCTGCCAAGGAGCTGATAATCAAACAGACATATGCTTTGATCATTTCTTTTTAAAATTTTTTTAAAATTTAAATTAAAAAGTGTTTTGCATTTATTTATTTTGCTTTGATCATTTCTGAACAGTCCCCAAATTAAAAAAAATTGGGTCCCCCCCAAGTTTTTCAAAACTTCTGTTTCAGAACCCAAAAGGCTTTTTCCTTATAAAAATTATACACGTTTGGGCTTCCCTGGTGGCGTAGTGGTGAGAGTCCGCCTGCCGATGCAGGGGACGTGGGTTCGTACCCTGGTCCGGGAAGATCCCACATGCCACGGAGCGGCTGGGCCCGTGAGCCATGGCCGCTGGGCCTGCGCGTCCGGAGCCTGTGCTCCGCAACGGGAGAGGCCACAACAGTGAGAGGCCCGTGTACCGCAAAAAAAAAAAAAAAAATTATACACGTTTAATAGTTTTCAATTTGTCTTCCCCAAATGACTGAATGCATACTGTGCCCTGAGTGAGTATAACTATATTTGGTGTAATTCAATTTACCAATATGTTTATTGCCTACCTTGTGAGGAGCTAGAATACAAAGATGAGTAAGACATATTTCTTGCTCTCAAGCAGCTGATATTTTGGTAGGGAAAGCAAACCAGTAAGCACATAAGTTCCAATAGACACAATGGGTGTTAAGTAGGTCCGGGAAACTTCATGGAGTGCACTGATTGCCAGCCTACCAAGTTCATGGACACCATTGCTTAGGTACAAAACAGGAGGCTTTGAACACATTTTTTACTGTGAGAACCCTGATGGTAGAAGAGGGAGGATGTGCCTTTCCTACTCTTCCAGTCTGCTGATGAGGCTGTGGAGAAGCATGAGCTCCAAGGTAGTAGGATCCCCAGCCCACAGCAAAGGCCGAAGCACCTAGCAAACCAGGACTTCCTGCCAGTGCCACTGTGCGGGCTAACTTCCTGTTTCATCAGGAACCAGGAAGAAACCCTGGTGCAGCACTCCACACTTTCCAGTCTTTCCTCCAATCTCTTATCAGTACTCTTCCTTTGGCCTCAAGACTTTCCCTTCTACTCTTGGACTGGCTGAAGCCTAGTCATTCATCCATCCTGAGCTTACATGTCACCTCCTTAGAAAGCTCTTCGTTGACCCTCGATGAGGGATGATTACTCTTTACACTCCTTTCTTCCGTGCACTCCAGAGGGAGGGTACAGACCACATGTCTGGCTCACCACTGCATTCCAGGGCCTGGCCCATCATTTGATGGGTGCCGGGTGGGCATCACGGGCGTGCAGCCTGTGTAGTTGCACAGTGTCTCATGTGCAGAAAGGTGAGTTTAGTGCTTGGTTTAATGATTTGCTGTCACCATCTTGGAAATTCTTAGTAACGTTGAACAAGAGGCCCTGCATTTTCATTTTGCAGTAGGCCTCACAAATTGTGAGGCCGATCCTACACGGATGAATACATGAATTAATGGATTAATCTTCACAGTTTGTTGAACCAAGGAAATTAAGATTTCTGAAGTCCTAATTTCAAATAAGAAAAAAATATTTTAGGAAGAAGTTGCAATGTACGTTGCAGATATCTTTATGACCTATTTTGCTACTTTCTACATATTGTTTGTTCGTACGAGAAAAGAGAAGCAGTGCCTGAGAGATGCGCATTCTCTGTTCTGTGAGGACTATTTTCATTTAAAGTCACATTTTATTCAACCGTAACGTTTATGAATTTACAGAATGATTTGCTTTGTCTTGTGCCTGTTTCATTCTAGTCATTGGAAAGATGGGTCTAACTTCTTAAAAAAAGAAAGGCAAAGGAGGTGGAAAATTCTGCAAAGAGTGAGTGCTACCTAGATTGTACCTCTTTAGGGTGCATGAACCTCAGGGGGAATATGCAAATTTGGGTAGTAAAAGTAATATTAGAAAAGAATGAATCTCAAAGGAAAAAGAAGCAAGGTGGGGTCATTCCATTCATAAACTCGAGGATACCATTCAAGTCTGGGCTTTCAGCTTTGAGCTTCCAAGGTCCATAAAGGACCTTGTGCTAAGCTTTGTGAAGACAGTGGGGAGCTTACATGTCACCTCCTTAGAAAGCTCTTCATTGACCCTCGATGAGGGATGATTACTCTTTACACTCCTTTCTTCCGTGCACTCCAGAGGGAGGGTACAGACCACATGTCTGGCTCACCACTGCATTCCAGGGCCCGGCCCATCATTCCGGGTCTCTCTGAACCTTCACCACCACCTCTAGTAGCCAGTGGCTGCCTTCACTACCTTTGACCAACTGTGGAGAAGGCAGCTCTTTGGAGGAAGGAGGGTGGGAATGTGGATTCCAGCGGAGAGGGGTCTGGAGCTCTTGACCATTTTAAGAAGCTAATTTCTTATCACTCCTATTGGTCCAGAGGCCCAGCTCCAGGTCTGGCTATGCTGATCTCACTTGCTGTGTGACCTTAATGATTTCTTGCCTCCAGACCTCAGCTTCCTTATGTGTAAAGCCAGAGGTGGATAAAGGTTTCACATCCCCCCCACCTATCTTTCTAGTACCCCAGGTCTCCACCAAAAGACACTCCCTTCCCTGGCCCTGGAGTTTGGAACTCACATCCTGATCTCATCCTCTGGGTTATTCCTCATCAGATCCCCATTTACCACTTCTTGACCCTCCATTCTTTCTTGGACGTGCTGTTGTCTCTGTCCCTGTGTCCTACTGAATACTCTCCCCTCCTCTCCACACTTTCTTGATGTAACTGCCTAATGCCTACTCTTCCTTCAAGAAGTTAAATTCCACCCCGCCCAGAGCTCTTTTCAGCTTCAACCTCTACTCCACATTCTACCTAGTCCTGCACTGACTCCCACGTGTTCTCACAGCCAGTGCTTTCCACCGTTCCATCTCTCATCACACTGTATCATTGTTGTCTATTTCCTTGTTAGTTTCCTTCGGTAGTCCCAGAGTTCTTTGAGGGACCAGACCGTGCCTCTTTAACATCTGGAACAGTCAGTGGGACACAGTGGCACACACAGTTCAATCAGTGTTTGTAGAATGAATGAATGAATGGAACAATGAAGGAAGGAATGAGACCTCATGATCACACATTTGTCTTTTAGAAAGCAGTATTGCACTTACCTGGGCCTCCTGGAAACACACTGTCTTGATGACGGAGGGCCAAGTGGTGGAGGTTTGGGCTGGTGGGGCAAAGAGGTCTCTCTGCCACTCAGCTGGCCCTTCTGCTTGGCCTAGACCCAGCTGGTCCAGCTCGTAGCACAACTGTGGGGAGTAGCAACAGGAGGCATCAGGAAGCTCCTTGCCCACATTTACTGGACGTTCTCACCCTGTCTTAATGGTATTGGCAGTAGGAAGGAAGGAATGGGAGCAATTATCCCCACTCATTGTAGCTTCTGCCAGGTTGGCACAATTCCTTCCTCAGAGGTACCTAGGAATGTACGTTAGAGACATGATCCTCAGGCTTGGCGAGGAGAGCGATGTAGCTGATGGAAGTCATGTATTCAACAAACACTCTTGGGGCAGGCACTGTGCTGGTGCTGGCACAGGTACGTGAGAACCAGACATAACACCTGGCCTTGAGAAACTAATAGTCTACTGGGGGAGCCAGACACGGAACATTCCACTACAGTGGAATGGCTATTAGGTAGCCTTTTTTTTTTTTCCTCCTTAGGATATAAACAGCTAAGAATCCCAAATCCCTGCTTTTATGGAAATGGAAATGTCAAGCTAATATTCGGAATGTTTTAATTAATCAAGCCCTTCTATATACATGATCTTTAGCCCTCAGAGAAAGCTCATGAGTTAGGTAGAATTGTCCTCTTTTCAGGTAAGAAAACTGAGGCTTAGAGAAGTTAAGCAATTTGTTGAAGTTACCTAGTGTTTAGGGGTGTCTTGGGATCAGTACCATTTAGATCATTCTCTTAATTCTACTCCTGGATTTTCCACCCTCCAAAAGCCCTGGTACTCAGGAAGAAGTGCCTAAGGCACTGCTAAGTACCCGAGGTGCTTTTGAAATGATCAAGAAGTTATTAGATTCAATATATTTAAGTCATAAGTATGCATTTTATTTTCTTGAAAATCTGAAACCCATAGAGGGCACATGACATAAATAAGAGCAGGTCTGGGCATAAGGGTGGGAAGCTCCAGCCTAGGGTGGGGGACTGGTTGGGAGGGAGGTGAGACAAGCTGTAGGGCTCCTCGGGGTATAGGGAGTGACTTGGGTGCTACTCTGGCTGCAGAGGCCAGGCTGGGAGAGGAGGCCAGATGGCCCAGGCATAATGGGGTCAAAGGGCAGTGCATGCTCCAGCCAAGGCTAGACTAGTGTTGGCACCAATTGGCTTCGGCGAGTGTAGTCCAGCAATTGGGAGTCAGCCAGACTATGGCCCAGAGCATAGGAGCCAGAGTGTGACGGCCGAGGTCAAGACCAAATCTGAAAACAGACCTGCCTGACCCTCCTCCCCAGCATAGGGTGGACAGCAGTGCTCTGAGGAGCTCCAGGACACCCAGGGTGCAACTCTGCTTGACTCTGTGACTGAGTTATTAGGTCCCCGGTATTTCTGAGGCCACTGACTTCTTGCCCCAGTCAGAAACAGAGGCATGTCTGGGCCTGCAAGTAGATGGAGCCAATAGGAGAACTAGCCCAGGGCAGGCAAAGGCCAGGGAAAGGAGGAAGGGCCTGGTGGTAAATGTGGTAACTTGCCATCAAGTGGAAGAGTAAATTACTCAGAAGACCACATTCCTCAACCATTCTGAAATGAGTTTACTGCATTTCCAGATAAAAATAAAACTTTCAGAGCTGATACTTAGACACTTGAGTCAAGGTCGGTTTGGTTTTTTCTACAGTTTCAATATAATTCAGCACTTTTACTTTGTGAAGACAGAGCTGAACGTTATGTGGTCTGCAGAATGCTGATTCAACATCAGGGTAACCAGTGGTGCAATCATGACATGAAACAAGACTGGTGGTTGTCAGGGTTTTTAAATCTCCTGACTCGGGTTATCCCACGATCTCTTGACACTCTGCCTTTATCAGAAACAAGAGCCCTTGCTGAAGCAGAGGGCTGGGTGTGGTAACATGCTTTTGAAACCATTTTTAAAAGGATTTTGTTGTATTTTATAAGGGGCGGAGTAGAGTGTTGATTTAGCGCAGGTCTTTCCTCCTTTCCTATAGTAGTTGGCAGCTGAAGGGCTGATGAAAAAAGAAAAGGGGAAGGAAGAGGAGAGAGAAGATGGGGAAGAGGAAGGGCCAGCAAGGAAGGCTCACTTTTCCTTCCTTGGAAATACTGTGTTCATTTCCAAACTGTAACTTGAGATTCTCCTGGAAAAGAAGAAGGCTTGGGTTCTTCTAAATGCTTGTTTGTATGATTTTTCTCTGGCTTGATTTTATGGTTCCTCTGGAATCAAACTGGGAATTGAATTATTCCTCCGGCGAAAAACATAGACAAAAGTTCCACCGTCTTCTCCAAAACACAGTGTAGCACCCACCCCCTTACCCCTACCATACCGCAAAGCAACAAATTGACGTGTTCGCCATACTTATCGTAAATCAGATCTGCTGTGCACACCAGTGAATAGTGCCAGTAAGCCAGGTGTAACCGATTCAGATTTTTCAGCCTTGACTTCCAGTGGCGAGAACAAGTAAGTGCTGACAGAGAGCAAAAGGACGAGGCGCGGGTGCCGCGCATGTGCCCTTTCAGAAGACGGGGTGTGCCGCCGGAGTCTGGGATGAGGGGAGCCTGGAATCAAGGCTGACATAGTGCTCTTCAGGGACAGGCTCAGCAGAGGCCAGATTGGGTCACGTGGCCTCAGGGGGCTCCTGGTAGTTTCTCTGCATTTTCTCTGCAAGAGAGGAGTGAACTCTGGTGCAGATAAAAGGGAAGATGTGAGAAATGATTTGTTTTCTGGCTTGTGGGACCCAAGCTCTGGAGGCAGCCTAAAGCAGCAGCCCCTGATCCAGTTCTTCTCACTTGTTCCTGACTCTCACGGCCCATCTTTGGTTCTTGTTCTGGAAACTCAATTCTTGCCTGAGTCCTTATGGCATTCCTCGAGTCGAGTTGTATCCCTGATCGCTAATGGCTGATATCCTTCCTTGATGCTGACCACAGCTGTTGCTTTGATCCTGCTAGTTTTGCTTCCTCCCTATTCTCCATTTCTGGGCCGTTTCTTCCTTTCCAGCCCCTTGCACTCCCTGCATCTAGCCTTGGACCTCCCTGTAGCTGAGTCTCTTTAGGAGCAAATATATAGGTCTACCATCGCCAGATCCCTTTATGCATTACCCTTCCACAGAAGGTTTACCTCGTTTCATTTTCTCCATAAAGAAACTCTTCAGTCTCCTTACACATCATTTTCCATAGTGCACTCCACCATACAATCTGTGAAAATAGAGCTCTAAAGTCAAATTGTGCACTCTCTATCACTTTCAGATTTTTTTTTCTCACAGCTTTATTGGAGTATAAATTCTTTACAATGGTGTGTTAGTTTCTGCTGTATAACAAAGTGAATCAGTTATACATATACATATATCCCCATATCCCCTCCCTCTTGCGTCTCCCTCCCACCCTCCCTATCTCATCCCTCTAGGTGGTCATAAAGCTCCGAGCTAATCTCCCTGTGCTATGCGACTGCTTCCCACTAGCTATCTATTTTACATTTGGGAGTGTATATACGTTAGTGCCACTCCCTCACTTCGTCCCAGCTTACCCTTCTCCCTCCTCGTGTCCTCCAGTCCATTCTCTACGTCTGTGTCTTTATTCCTGCCCTGCCACTAGGTTCATCAGTACTGCTTAAATTCCATATATATGTGTTAGCATATGGTATTTGTCTTTCTCTTTCTGACTTACTTCACTCTGTATGACAGACTGTAGGTCCATCCACCTCATTACAAATAACTCAATTTCATTCCTTTATGACTGACTAATATTCCATTGTATATATGTGCCACGTCTTCTTTATCAGATTCTTATTAGCGTATTACAGACATGTTGTTAGTAAAGAAAGTGGTTTTTCTCTGTAAATCTGACTGAGAGTTGTTTTTGACATTGTGGCTCGCATGGTGCCTGGTGTTCCACAGCACTGGCTTTGGGAAACACTGCCCTTCCTGCTGATGGGCAGTGTGGTACAACAGCTGAGTACCTTGCTAGGGGACCACGCTGCCTCTTACTAGAATCACCTTGGGTGAGTTAATCTCTTCTTCATCTGTGAAATCAGGCTGATCATAATATATTGCTTTATAAGGACACAATGAGATCATTGAAGCAAGGTGCTCAGAATAGTAACTAGAATATTATATCCACTCAATAAGAGACATTAGTTAGTATTATTTTTCTTATGTTCTGTTGGGCCACCTCCAGTTCTGCAGTCTGCAATGTCTTCAAGGTGCTCTTTCTTGGCAATAACTATCACCCCAGGGCCAGCCATCCTGTGCAAACATTTTAGATAATTTTCCTATAATTTATGATCTCACATGTGTATACAAGAAAGCCTCTTTGCCATATTTTTGCTCACTTCTGCAACCTCAGGAGGTTTTCCTGCACTTTACTTAGTCCTTGAGCTGTGCTTCAATTTAAACCAAATCTCCATGATGGTTGAGGGGAAAAAAATTAGCTTGTGTCTCTCCCACAGAACAGATGGGAAATGATTCAGAACAAGACTGTTTCTAGAGTTACAAATAGTGCCCTTTCTTTTGGGAGAAAGAATGACTTATTTTTTTGTGCCTATGCCAAAGTCTGGGATAAAGTTAAGTTACTGCTTGTTTATTTCTTTTTTCCTATGTTATCTCCAACTGTCTGGCAACTCTGCCCACTCTGAGTGAAGCATCCTCTCTCCACCCAGAGGTTGTAGATCAAAGGGATAAAACACCTCTCTTAGAAAAAAACAAACAAAAAACAAACAACCCGCCCCCTGAAAACCCCCCAGACCTCCCAAAAAATAAATTAGAAAAATTCTTAATTCTTATTCTTAATTACAAAGTGACACATCAATATATTCTCTTACAGATAAGCCTGAAGTCTCCATTGACTATTGACTCAATCTCAGGACACTTAGTTTGCGTGCGCGCACACACACACACACACACACACACACACACACGGCATTATCTTGTGTTTGTTTTTAAGTAAAGTGCATACCATTTTATTTTTCAGCCTATAGCCTTTGATTAAAAAACATCTTTCAGGGCTTCCCTGGTGGCGCAGTGGTTAAGAATGTGCCTGCCAGTGCAGGGGACACGTGTTTGGGCCCTGGTCCGGGAAGATCCCACACGCCACGGAGCAATTAAGACCATGCACCACAACTACTAAGCCTGCACTCTAAAGCCTGTGAACCACAACTACTGAAGCTCACACACCTAGACCCCGCGCACCGTAACAAAGAGTAGCCCCACTCACCGCAACTAGAGAAAGCCCGCACATAGCAAGGAAGAGCCAACGCAGCCAAAAATAAATAAATAAATCT
This sequence comes from Phocoena phocoena, assembly GCF_963924675.1. NCBI lineage: Eukaryota > Metazoa > Chordata > Mammalia > Artiodactyla > Phocoenidae > Phocoena > Phocoena phocoena. Next base: position 75,961,575 of record NC_089223.1, read on the forward strand.
ATTAAAAAAAAAAAAAGTCTTTCAGAATGATTTCAGTGATTCATGTGTTCGCTGTTATCATTCACAGCTATAACTTCATCCAGTGAAAATGTACTCCAATTACTAATAATTAATATCATTAATATCTGTGACAACCTTTTCTTATTAGATTGCATAGGTCAATAATTCTCAAACTTTGTTACGTATTAGACTTATTGGAAAACTTAAAAAAAATCTTGATACCCAGGCTTCACCCAGGGCCAATGAAATCAGAATTTCTGAGGGTGGGCAGAGGCATCAGTAGTTTAAAAGATGACCAGGTAATTCCAATGTGCAACCAAGTTTGAGGGCCAGAGGCTTAGGAGATGTCTGGATTCTGCCTCCTCAAGCCTGATTCTTGGAGAACTCTCCTCTCCTTCAAATCCATGTTTAGAAATGTTCTTTTTTTTTTTTTAATTAATTAATTAATTAATTTATGGCTGCATTGGGCCTTTGTTGCTGCGTGCGGGCTTTCTCTAGTTGCGGCAAGCAGGGGCTACCCTTCCTTATGGTGTGCTAGCTTCTCATTGCAGTGGCTTCTCTTGTTGCGGAGCATGGGCTCTAGGCATGTGGGCTTCAGTATTCGTGGCTCCTGAGCTCTAGAGCGCAGGCTCAGTAGTTGTGGCGCACGGGCTTAGTTGATCCACAGCATGTGAGATCTTCCCGGACCAGGGCTTGAACCCGTGTTCCCTGCATTGGCAGGCGGATTCTTAACCACTGCGCCACCAGGGAAGTCCTAGAGAGGCTCTGAATTAGTCATTCATCCAGGCTCCCAGGGATGAAACTTGGCCTGCCCAGGCAGAGCAGGTGAACCTATTCTCTCGTGGCCACCAACAAAAAGAAAAGTTGAGAAATAGCCTTTTATTGTCATTTCTTCTCTGATAATTTGGAAATATCGTAACAGGTTTCTTCTGAGCCATCAATAAAAGCTTAGGGAATAATCTGGGATATCTATGGAGGTTTTTTTCCCCTTTAAAATTTACATATCAAAAGAGATTTGTTTTCCAGAACTCTGGGATAAGTCCACAGAACTCCTCATTTAAATGTTGCTTTGGTGACAATGCCATGGGTCACAAATAGCACAAGCATGGAATTACAGATCCCCAGCTATATAAGCAATGAAGGGTTAATGATGTAAAATGTTATGGAAAGCAGAATAGTGAAGAGCAAAAGCAAGGACTTAAATTTAGACAGACTCATGTTAAAATATTGGTGCTGCCACTTGATCTGTAATCTTGGTCAAATTACATCATCATCAGCATTTTTGAGGTTGTTCTCTCATCTGTAAAATGAGCATACTATTGTCTTCCCCATATATTTGCACTGATGATTGTTGAAAAATTTGCTAAAGTACCAAATAGTTATTGGCACACAGAGGCAGTCAACAAACGCTATCTGATATTTCCATTTCAAAGACTGAAAATAATCCATTATCCAGTTGTTTGTTGGTTTAAACAGAATTTGAATATTGATTCCCCCTCCCCCATATTGGCATTCCACAATTTAAAGAGTGGTGAGATGGTCCACAGGAACAGGAAACAGATTCTTTTTTGAAGCAGGGGGGACGGAACCAGAGATGAAATATTTAAGTATCACCAGTGCTCATTTTGCTTGGTTCTAACATGCACAAATTTCAGTTTACCACAGTTTAGTTAAACAGCACGAGATCTCAGCAACGTAGTTTAAATTTCAGTCACTGTGAGCAATTGTGTAAGTACAAGAAATTACAAGCTTTGCTGCTAAATCTTTCGTCCACAAATCCCTATATAAATAACATGTGCGGTATGATCGTGAGAAATCACCTCACTTCTTTCAAAGTCTGCTGTGATTGGTCACTGGGCGTCTGTTATTAAGTTCATACACAGACAGCAGAGCCTGCAGTTGTGTTGCTTCCTTGTGTCCCAGTGATAAACCCATATGACATTTTACAAACATGGATAGTCGGAAGAAGGAATTGGCCACAGAAATGAAAGGGAAGCAAGAAAACTACAGCAGCAACAAAACAATGCTGGAAGTGAATTCGAATTGTACGTAACTAGAAGAAATGGCTGAATCTGAGAGGTTTTAGACATGCAGCCAGAGAAACTTAGTGAAGGGGAACTTAGCAACATAAATGAGGAAAGTGGCTGTGATAAAAAAGATGAAGATTTCTGAGAAATGATGCTAGCAAAAACTAAAGGAATTCTCAGATATCTTTTAGAACCTTGAAAATGCAAAGGAAGAGGTGTTGGAAACTCATCCAAACTTAGGAGTAAGACAATTTGGAAATTTGGCATAGGAAAAAAGGATTTTTCTCTATCCTAAGTTACATGATGAGAAGACAAGCACCATTCACACTGCTCTTGATAAGTTCTTTTTTTTTTTGTTATGGTACGTGGGCCTCTCACTGTTGTGGCCTCTCCCATTGCAGAGCACAGGCTCTGGACGTGCAGGCTCAGCGGCCATGGCTCATGGGCCCAGCCGCTCCGCAGCATGTGGGGTCCTCCCGGACCGGGGCACAAACCTGCGTTCCCTGCATTGGCAGGCGGACTCTCAACCACTGCGTCACCAGGGAAGCCCTTGATAAGTTTTTGACAAAGAACTAGAACACTTCAATTTTCAATGTCTCTAATATTTTAACATTAATAAACAAATTTTAACTAATAAACAAACATTAGTTTTAACTAATAAACTATGTTAACTAATAAACAAACATTAGTTTTACTATTTTTTTTATTTCCCTATACATTTATGGTTGACAGTGTTTTTAATGTTTTGACCAAAAATTTAAATATCACAAAACCAGCACCATTTCTCCTTGATTATTAAGATTGCTCAGCACAGTTTCATCTTGTACGGTCATTTTTATGGTCCCACGCTGCCATGCAAAGCCTGCATTTCCAAGCTGTATGAAAGAGAACTTGTAGTTGAGTGAGTGAGATTAAATGCAATCAACAGGAAGCTTGGCTCCTCCCTCTGCTACTTCCGGGGAAAGCAAATATGAACATCTGCACCCCTCCAAAAGCCACATGTGAGAGAAGCCCATGGAAAACTCGTTAGATTTTTTCTGAGACTTAGTCTTTTCCTAAGAATTTCTTTAAGGTCTGTACTGTGAACTATTACATCTGCTTCTGTAGAACCATCAGCTTCTAGAGTTGCAGGCAGGATTTGGTAAGAGTACAAGCATAAAGCACTTGCATTGTGCCTGACATGTAGTATGTGTTCAATAAATTATTATGATTGTCAAGAATCTTGTTGTTTGACTTTATGCTGACTGACTGTCCCAGTTTGTCCAGGAACCAGGGGGTTTCCTGGGTACAGGATTTTCAGTACTGAAACTGGGACAGACCCAGGCAAACAAAGATGGTTGCTTACCCTATTTGACTCTCTAGATCTGGGCCAGACAAAATACTGAAACTGTTGCAAGAAATTTTCTTGGGATTTAGGAAGTAATTAGAAGAGAGAAAATTCCCCATGCATAGTTTCTAGATTAGAACTTTAGGGGTAGAAAAGGTGTTGGGGGCCATGCTTCAACACCACACAGCAGGGGCTATAATTCCTCCCATGCAGACTCTGTTTTTGAAAGCTTACAAGGGGAGAAAGTAAATGACCTATTCAATTGATAAATGTCATGCAGCAATCACTCTGCCAGAGGCTGAGGGAAATACTGGGTAAATGAGACTCATTTCTGACTCTATAGAAGCTTACATTCTAGAAAGAGAGACCACCAGTTATATGCACCATGAATTACCAAGAAACCACCCTTTACAGAGAACTGACTCTGTGCAAGGGACTTTAGACATGTGATCTCATTTAGTCCTCATGATAACTCCCAAAAGGTAGTATTATGATTCCATTTTACAGATGAGAAAACTGAGGTTCAGAGAGATTGAGTTGTGTGAAGTCACAAAGCTAGCAGGTGCTGTAATTGATCTCAGGACTCAGGCTGAGAGCATGGGCTATGGAGTCTGCAAGTCTGTGTTTGAATCCTGATTTCTACTGGCTTGCTACATGACAAATGCCCATGAGCTGCTGTTTCCTCCTCTGCAAAATGGGACTAATAATAATATCCACTTGTGTGAGCTGTGAAGATTAAATGAGAAATGCACTTAGCATGTGCTTGACATATAGTAAATGTTCAAAAAATATTTATCATGATCACCATTAAACCAAAGCCTGTGTATTTCCCCCATAGCAAAGTGGCCTCTTCCATGTCTTGGCAAATCCTTAGAGGAAGGAGAAATAAATGAACTGCTTCAAGAGTTCAGAGGTGAGGATGACTATTTCAATCTGTGATGATCAGTAAAGGCCTCTTGCAATGCTGGAACTTGATCAACTTTTTTTTTTTTGCAGTATGCGGGCCTCTCACTGCTGCGGCCTCTCCCGTTGTGGAGCAAGGCTCCGGACGCGCAGGCTCAGCGGCCATGGCTCACTGGCCCAGCCGCTCCACGGCACGTGGGATCCTCCCGGACCGAGGCACGAACCCGTGTCCCCTGCATTGGCAGGCGGACTCTCAACCACTGCGCCACCAGGGAAGCCCTGGATAGACTTTTAATAAGTTGAGCTTGGGGCAGGCAGGGGAATATTCCAGGCAGAGGGAAGGATTTTAGCTGAGGCAAAGAATCAGGAAAGCACAATGGGTTTAGGGAATGAAAACTACTGATGGTTGGAGTGTAGGTGTCTTGTAAGGAGCCTGGTGGAGAAAAGGCAGAAAGAGTGAACGCCTCACAAGTCAGGTGATGTTCTAGGAAACATTCCGTGAACCTTTCCTTCATAGGCTGCTTCCACTGTCTTCTCAAAGCTGGTCTCTCAAATGGGCTGAGATCAAGAACTGCTTCACCTGTGCTCACTCCTGCCTGGGGCTCCTCCCCTTGACCCTGCACATCACTATCTTGCTATCTGTCTTCATGCCTCTCCTGCGGGTGCTGGAACTGTGGTGTTGCATTCTACCTCCTCCAGGGTGTTCTCAGATAAGGTCCCAACTCCTTGCCGGCTGCCTGGGATTGGGGGTGGGGCAGAGGCTGAAAGAGAGTCACAGTGGACTAGCCCGTCTGGACAAAGACAGGAAAGACAGCTCTTGTTTCCAAGATGAACACGTTTCAGGTTTCTTGGCTTTTTCTAGAGGATTAGATCAAATCAAAACAAAACACAATACAGCAGCCTGTGGCATGTATTGGAGGCATGTATTTCTCAGAAGGTTTATTTCTGGAAGGACGGTCCTGAGCCCTCAGAGGAAATTTAGAAGGATGAGCTTTTATTTCTAGAAAGAGAAGATTACATGGAGGGAAATCTCCGGAAAGGATAGAAGAAAAGGAACAAATCCAGTGTTATGACCTGGAGAATAATAACTGCCTTTTCCAATAACGTAGGCAGCAGGGAGTTGTTCTGCATGGAGGGTGTTATGGGCTGGACTGTGTTCCCCCCCCAGATTCATATGCTGAAACTGTGACTGTATTTGGAGACAGGGTCTTTAAAGAGGGAATTAAAGTTAAATGAGGTCAGGCTTCCCCGGTGGTGCCGTGGTTAAGAATCCGCCTGCCAATGCAAGGGACACAGGTTCGAGCCCCGGTCGGGGAGGATCCCACATGCCGTGGAGCAACTAAGTTTGTGCATCACAACTACTGAGCCTGCGCTCTAGAGCTCACGAGCCACAACTACTGAGCCCGAGTGCCAAAATTACTGAAGCCCGCGCGCCTACAGCCCGTGCTCCACAACAAGAGAAGCCATGACAATGACAGGCCCATGCACTTCAACGAAGAGTAGCCCCTGCTCACTGCAACTAGAGCAAGCCTGCGTACAGTAACAAAGATCCAACACAGCCAAATAAATAAATAAATTTATATATTAAAAAAAAGTTAAATGAGGTCATCTGAGTGGGCCCTAATTCATATTAGGACACAGGCACACAGAGAGGAAAACTATGGAAAGGTGAAGGGAGAGAAGGCCATCTCCAAGTCAAGGAGAGAGAGGCCTCAGAAAAAAACCAACTCTCATGACCTTTTGGTCTTCTATTCTCCAGGACTTTAAGAAAATAAATTTCTGTCATTTAAGCCACCCAGTCTGTGGTCCGTTACAGCGCCCCAGCAAATGAATACAGAGGGCGAGTGAATACTATTGGCTCTGTTCCGATAGCATTTGTCTATTTGTCGATTCTTTCTCATTTTGCTATAATATGCTCCTAAAAGGCCACACACTTCAAGGATTTATATGTTTATTTTTCAGGATGCTGTCAAAGGTACAAATGAAGAAAATGAATTCCCTCCACCCAATGGATCCCAGAGACCTGCGTACCTGGATGTGGCTCCTCCAGGGGTGGCCTTGAAGCAGGTGCCCCAAAGCGAACCACGGAGATTTCACGGAGGACCATGAAGGGAGCGGGCAGAGGGTGGGTCTATCACACAGCCAACAGTAAACCACTTAGCCAATAACCTTTATGGTTTCTGACCCTTTAGGCCTCCTCTCCTGGGTCTTCGTCTCAACCCCTTCCTCAAGCCGTCCCTGGACCTCCCCTGTGTTTATGCAGCGTGATTCAGCTCTGCCTAGCTGTGCCCATCCAAGGGCTCCACGCAAGGCTTACTTACCAAAGCCTTGACTTGACAAAAGTGGGTCTTTCCTAGGAGCTCCTTCTGCTGCCGAGGAAACCATGGTTCTTTTCTGTATGTGCCTCTCCCGCTGGGCTAATGTTTGCCACCTTTGACTCGCCGATCAGACTTTCCTCTGTAAGAAGTGCGGGAAGAGAAAACGAGACACAAGACCCAGCTCCACCTGGACGTGAAGGGGTGCCTGGCTGGCCAGGCTGGGATGGGAGGCCCTCAGACAGGAAGCACGGCGACCCTTCTGGAAGCTGAACAACTGGGCTGAATAAGGAAGCAGCGTATCAAGAGGGGTCCAGCCAGGGAAAGGAGAGGGGAGGTTGGCCTTGGATCTGAGGAGGGAAGAGCAAGTGTAAAGACCCTGCGGCGGACGCGGCTGCAGTCAACGTGCGAGGAGGAGAGTTAGCACAGGGACAGCAGAGGAGGGGTGAGGCAAAGGTTAGGGAGGGGTGCCAGTCGTACAGAATGATCTGGACCCTCGGAAAGACTACATTATTCATGACTAGAATTAGCATCGTTTTGTTATATTATCTATCTTACCCATAATTTTTACAGATTGCATATTTTATATATATCCTGCCCAATCTCCGATAGCAGGGTTTGGAGAGATTATCACTTTCTACTACATTATCTATTTCCATAATGTTTGATTTTGTATATTTTGGTATTGTTTACAATTAGATAAATGGTATTTTAAAAATATAAGAAAAAAATAATGCTGAGAGGAATAAAGGGTAGAAGAACAAGAGCCAGTGAAAGAACTGGTGGAAGAGCATCCAAGGTAAGAAAATGGTCAGCACAGGGTTCTAGAAGCTACGAGTTTAAAAAGGAAGAGGTAGCCTTCAGCTGCAACAGAACGAAAGCTGAGTAGAGGCAACTTTGGGACAATTAGAAGGTCATTGGTGACTCAGAAGAAATAAGTTCTGTGCATTTACAGAAGCTAGACACAGTAAATGAGACCCAAATAAGTGGAAAAAAGGTAAAGGCAGATTTAGAGTACATTTTTCAAGGCCTTAGTGAGAATGGGAATCTCTGGGATATAACAATTTTTTAAATTGTAAAATCATCAAATAAACCATTTTATGTACCATGTGTTACACTGTTTGCAATTCCTAAAGTTTGGATTTAGGAATTAAATGCTTTTAAAATAAAGATATAAGATAAACACACACACACACACAGACACACAGACCCTGCGGCAGAAGCAAAAGCTGGTGTGCCGAGGACAGGGCGGGGCCGGGGGGAGGGCCTGTGTCGAGGACAGGGCGGGGCCGGGAGGAGGGACAGTGGTGAGCTGGCAGGGCGGGCGGGGGAGGGCCACAGGCAGCTTCACTCTGAGCATCCGAGCCTCAGAGGTCTGAGGCGCCCTCCTCGCCTCCCATCCCTAAACCCAAAGAGGTGCCTCGGCACCATATCGCTCACTTGTGTCCCCGGCGACAGCCCTTTCCACCAGCCTTCGCTTCCTCTTCCCGAGTGAATCTGGGAGCCTCCCTGTTCCCTGGTGAGGTGTTTATTTATTTATTTTCTTTATTTTGTTATAAACACTCCTTTAGGCCTGATTTTCAAAACTGTGTTTACACAGCTAGGAGTAGCTGCGAAGCCTTTCGATTCTGTCACAGAGGGGTCTCTGGCCTTTCTGTTGCTGCGAGGTCAGAGACTTGCCATATGGAAGCCAGCCTCTCACTGCACCAGCGTGTGCTTGTTTGAGGGCCAGCGGGCGTTCCACCACAGAGAGGCTTCTGTGGCTTTGAGGCCTCGCGTAATCCCTAATACCAGAACCTTGCAAACGTTCCACTAATTTGTTGCTTCTCCACCCTGGGCTTGCCAGCCGGGTCTGCAGTGTGTCTGCTGTGTAGTCAGCCTACATCTCGAGGTCTCCTCTGCAGTCCTTGGCTGGCGCTCTCCCCAGGTGTCCATAGCCTCGGGCAGTGCTTGCTGGACGGTCAGCCCCTCAAGATGCCTCCAGACCCCAGGTGAACCCGCAGCAGCAGGTGAGGCTGGGCTCAGGACTGCAGTTCACCTCTGCACTGGCTCTCCTGTCACCTTCTGGGACAGAATCCCAGTTCTCAAGGACTAAGGGGCCTCCAGCAAGGCCAGCTTCCCCACTATCCATTCGCCTGGGATTTTATGGTGCCAGCCTGACGTCCTCTGTCTCCAGCAGTCAGGTTGAGGGTGCCCACGTCAGTCTCTTCTCGGAGGATGGTTTAATGTGACTAAGGCTGGCTCCTCTGCCCTGAAGATCCTGGGTGGGACGGAGAACCATAGACCAGGTTTCTCACACGAAGCCCAGTGTCACCCCAAGCCAACCACAAATTTTGTCAATACGTTTTCATATCTCCAAAATGAAATACAGAGTAATGTGTAGAGCTATAGAGTAATGTAGATTACACGGAGAATTTAACGAGGAGGAGATGAAAAGGGCTTACGTGACACAGAGTGTAGCAAATAACAAAACTCTCTGTAGACCACTTTGGTTTTCCAGACTTCCTCCTCAACCAACAGCTGCTTGGTCTCCCAGCCCCCAATGCCCCAGTCGTCTCTCTGAACCCCTTTTTTAAAAATCTTATTTTTTGGGGCTGCATTGGGTCTTTGTTGCTGCACGCAGGCTTTCTCTAGTTGTGGCGAGCGAGGGCTACTCTTCGTTGTGATGCGCAGGCTTCTCTTTGCAGTGGTTTCTCTTTGTTGGGGAGCACGGGCTCTAGGCGCGCAGGCTTCAGTAGTTGTGGCACACGGGCTCAGTAGTTGTGGCTTGCGGGCTCTAGAGCTCAGGCTCAGTAGGTGTGGCACACGGGCTTAGTTGTTCCACGGCATGTGGGATCTTCCCCGACCAGGGCTCGAACCCGCGTCTCCTGCATTGGCAGGCAGACTCTCAACCACTGCGCCACCAGGGAAGCCCCTGAACCCCTTTTTCACATTTATATTATGCAGTTGTTTGATGGAGTGTCCCATGAATGCCAGTGAGGTCAAATTGCTGGTAGTGCTGTTCAAATCTTCTGTAGTCTTACTAGAGTCATTTTCAAGTTATCTTTTGCTCCCTCTACCCACACTGTTATCTCTGTTTCTTCTGAGTTCCTCTTCCATTTGTTTATTTAGTTGTTTGGGTTTGGTCTCTGTCTTTCATGTTAATTTTCCTCAAATGTCTGATGATCCTTGGATGTCCATTTATAGTTAAGAGTGAGGCACTACCAAGGTGATGAACAGCTCTGTGGTTGCACAGGATTTGTTGATCTGTGGGTTATAAGGTGATTAAATGGGACTCAAATGGGGGGACTCATAAATGCCTGTATTTCTGAGTCTTTTTTATTCCAAGTTGTATTTCTCTGGAGAAGAATTCTCTGGGGTCAAGAGGGGGAAGGCATAGAAATCTCACTGTTCAGGGAGCACATAACCCCCTTGACTTCAACAAGGAGCTCCCCGCTTGCCCTCCTCTGTCCACAGAAAATTCCAGTTTGGCTTCTCTGAGAATAAACCCAGTAGGAGAAGGGCAGCTGCCTCACTCTTCTGGGTGAAGGTAGGAATCTAGGTATCTGATTATCCTTCATTAAGATTTTGAACCAGTCCTGATATTTCCAGACCTACCTGTCCCTGCATGGTTGCAAACTGGGCTTCCAGTTACTGAGTCTTTCCAGGGTGCTGTGATTTGAATGGGCTTGCTTTTATTGGCACCATCCCCTGACCCCAAAAGAGTTAGGTTTCAGCTTTCTTCACTTTTTCACTTCCTTCATTTTTTAAAAAATTGGATGTCTAGCAAATAAATTCATCAATGGATGGTGGAGAGAGAAGAGAAAAAGGGGCTTTGTAAGGTTTACAAAGGAAATGGCATTTTGATTGGGTCTTGAAGAATCAGTGGATTTTGACTATTGTAAGACTGGCTGGAGTATTAGAATGTAGGGAAGAAAATTCTAGAAGAAAATTCTAAGTCGAAGAAATTACATGAACAAGTCAGGAGCAAAGTGATTTAGGTTAAATGATTTCTTTACTAAGGCAGTCATCAACTTCACCATCTGCTTTCCATATGCAAAATTTGGACAGCTCTGGCCCACTTTTGTCTCTCTCCTAAACTTTGGTCTCCTTCCATTTTTGATCTTTCTAAATACCTTTACTGTCAATTCAATGGGGCTTGGCAGTAGGGCAGTAATAAATACATTTGTTTAATCCAGGGTTTCTCAGCCTCAGCACTGTTGATATTTGGGGCCAGATGGTTCTTTGTTGGAGGGAAAGGGCTTCCCTGTGCATTGAAGAGGTTTAGCAGCATCCCTGGATGCCAGCACCTCCCATCCAACCACCCCCGCCGTTGTGATAACCAAAAATGTCTCCAGCCTTGCTAAATGTCCCTTATGGGGGGGCAGAGGGAGGAGGTGAAAGATTGTCCAGTTAACCATTTGTTTAATCCATAGTTTTTATTGTATGTCTAGAAAAGTAGATTTATGAGTGGATGATGGTGAGAGGGAAGAACAGGGGTCCTGCAAGGCTTACTAAATGCATTTGACAGGGTCTTGACGATCAGTTGGATTTTGATTGGCTAGAGTGTTAGAATGCAGGGAAGGAAATTCTAGGTCAAAGAAGCTACATGAACAACGGGAGCAAAGTGATTCAGGTTACCTGGTTTTCTATAATCTCAGTGTAAGGTACCCATGGTGGGGAAAAGGCTGCAAAAGTGAGAAGTAGTTTATGAAGGCTTTGACTGCAGACAAATGGAACCTGGCCCTTATCCTGCAGTGATGTGATCACATCTTTGACCAATAACTCGAACTTTAGAAAATGAGACCTGAACACTGGGAGATGAGTTAGGTGTTTAGGGCAATAGTCAGGGATGTCGAGGCCTGACTGGGGCGGTGGAAAGCGGAACTAGAATCTTCAAGTATCTTCATTTTCGTGATAATTAATAATAATTAAAGGGACTGAAGGGGAGCCGGATCATGAGCTCACTATATATTTGCAGATTAAAAGAAAAACTATGTCTTCCTTCAAGGAAAGTACCTTAACTGGTGGGAATTTCACGGGGTGGATACCCTAACAACCACACCCATGAAACAGCAGCCTGCTTTATTGGTGTATTGTCAGCCCAGGGTCCAAATATAGTAATTGCCTATCACAAATGGCATTGATGCTTGAGGTTAAAAAGGGAACTAATACTTCCTAATGAAGACCATTTAAATTTGCATTTGAAGGCAAGGTGATCTACAGAAAAGCCAAAATGCTTTCAGAGGGAACGTCACCACTGCCACCCTTGACACCTCGGTTCCTAATCTTAGTAAGAGAAACGGAACTACCCTTTTATCTCAGGTCTGCTTGGAAGATCAAGCCTGCTGACAGCTGCTGATATATATATATATATATATATATATATATTTAAGGTAATTGTAGAAACTGTCTTTGAATAATTTTGTTTTACAAGTAACAAATTCATTAAAAGCAAAAAAGAGAGTGACAATAAACTGTTCAGAGATCCTGGAATTTGGTGGGTTAGAGAAGAAATATTTATAGAGGTAGACTTCCTAGAGGTAAAACTGTAAGTGAACAATTGGGACAGCGGGGACAGGGGAGGTGCCCTGACCACACCGCTCCATCTACCCTCCCCACTTTCAGTTTCTCCTTCCTATCCTGCCCTCCTCATTAATGAAATGATGGGGAAGTTTCGGTATAAAGTGAATACTTCCTGATTTGACTCAAATCAGAAAAAAGTACAAAAAGGAGATATGGTTTTGAGAGCAAAGGGAAATTGACTAAATGTGAAATCTTTGGTGACTATATTAACCTGGGAACCTCCATGGGGAACTTCATGCTACTGACGGTTTTTGGGGACACAAAGTACCGAGATTCTCACAACTCACAATGGACTGAGGAATCAGGCCTGATTTAAGTGTCTCTGTGTGATACCTTCACCTTAGATTTTATTTTCAGGCCTGGCTTCCCGCTGGAAAGCGTGTCACACAGCTGACTGCTACGGAGTTAGAAAGTTGTTCTATCAATAGAGAAAGTCACAATGAAGTTTGAAGATTCAGGAGGCATAAATACTGCTAACAGTGACTTGCTGCTTGAGAGGATAAAACATTAGCTTTTGGAACATATGGTTAATTTAATTTCATATTATCTCCTCTGAATTAAACAAGATGAGAACAGATACATTTTAACAGATGATTCATCCAAGCCTGTTCTCTTTCCATATAAAATATCCAAGGCAATTGTAAATATACATATATATTTACAATTTATATATATATATACATACGTACATATACATATATATTTATATATATTAGTCCTAGTCTGTAACGTTTGTCTTTTCTTTCAACTCAGCAGAAGTTTTTATTTTTGTGCAGTATGCCATATTAATGGTACAGAGTCCTGCTGGTCGCAGGTGGGTAGAGATATAGCAGTGTACATCTGTAGATTGCCTAATTTGAATTGATTATCAGTATAATAAGGGATTATCATACCCTTATTGACAGGTCCGTTTGCAATAACAATTTGCCTGTCGAAAAGAGTACTGTCTTCTGAAAGTTATTAATAAAAAAGTAAACCTGATACGTATTAGACTTGAAAAGAACAAATGTTGGTAAACTTTGTCACAATCAACAAATGTTCTTTTTATGTTCTTCCCATTGCTCAGAAGGAGGGCCGTCATCGGTTAAATAAATAAGCTATAGGATGAAACCCAAATATCTACACAGACTGAATCTATCACTTGCTAATCATTGCTAGACTTTAGCTGGGTCAAGGACCATACCTTTGATAGATACATTGAGAAGAGTAATGTTACTAGATGGTCAATTTCTCCTTTTAAAATTCTCTAAATGTTAATTATTAGCTAAAATCAGTAAACCTCTTGAACTATTTTCTTGTTCTTATGATATAGTGGGGTGCTGATGGGGACTAGATCTTGACTTCTTGCAACCTAGAAAACTGCCATTGGGAAGATTGAAAGCATCTGATGCCTGTTTGATGGAGCCTGCCATCTTTCGGTGGCACAGATGGGTTTGGGGAGGGCTACTTTGTGGGACTATGTGTCAGGCCCAGATACTAACAATAATGACAACTAGCATTTGTGTAGTGCTCTCCATGTGCCAGGTACCCTTCTAAGTGCCTTACATACGTTAATTCATTTAATCCTCAAATGGCCCTTTGATGAGTAGACAGAGGCACAGGGATATTAAATACATTGATTGCCAAAGCCGAGCTTTCTGATGCCAAAGTCTACCTTTCTAATAATGTGGAAGATATTCCTCTTGAGATAATGATGTCAGGGCAGATAGGGTTATGGCCAATCAAAGGGACACTCGTCAACCAGGACAGGCTCGTGGAATATGGACTCCCAAGGATTCCTAGAAACAAGTGGGCAAGGGTGGAACATGGAGAAGAGAATCAGGAACTCCCCATGTTTAAGGAAGATGGTGATTCAGACTATTATGGGGAGGCATTAAAGACTGGAGGGGTGAAGGGTATCTGCATTACATATATTATTATAGTCCAAATTCTAACTATGCTACTTATTTTTAAGCTGTGGTCATGGGGGTGACCAATGTAGGAAGAAGATACAACTTATTACTTAATCTGTCTTCTTATTCAACAAGTATCTATTGCGTGTCTACTGTGCTATCTGTAGCAGATAGTCACCCAAAGCAGAAGGCACTGTAGCGTTCCCCTGGGGGGACACAGTCAGGGTCTGCAGACGCTGGACTTCGGTGGCCGTCTCAGTGAGTGCCAGCAACTCAGGGGTGGCCCACCCTTCTGCCTCCTCTGTGCTGGGACTGTGTTCCAGGGAACATCCTCAGGTGTGCTAGACATGGCTGCCAGCACAGTTTGTGGTGGTCCCTGGCAGGACTGGGAGAGGCAGCAGGAACGCACAAAGCTGAGGGGACCCGCCTAGGGGAGTGACTTGGGAAGCACTTACCATAATACCTCTCCTTTCCTGGTACAGGCCTTAATTCCTTACCTATACCTCTGATGGGGTTGGGAGCAAGGGGACTCACCTTATTTGGCAACACTACCTGACTGATAAGGGGCTGTTTCCTCTCTATTTATTCCACGCAGTGTAAATTTTTGTATGTTTTGCTACAGAGATGTTAATGTGTTTGATTATGTGGCCTCCACCCAATCCCACCAGGTGTGAAAATGTATGATGTGCACGCCAGCTTCCTGCGCTGGATGCTTTTTGTTTACCCAGATCCACTCTCCTTCCTTCTCCACTTTGCTCTGGCCCCTGGGAGGCAAGCCATGTGGGTACTTCAGTGGACACCTCCTGCCCTCCAGCTTCCCGGTCAGGATCAGCCAATGGGAGGCACCAGCTGAGATCAGAGAGCAGGAGGAGAGGGAGATGGGGTATCTATTCCCCTGGCTGCCCTGCTGCTGGGCCAAGAGGTGGCAGTGGCCCAGGTCCTCTATGAAAGGCCACAGCTCTGGTCAGACAGCCTTTCCTAGAGCTGCAGTTATAGTCCTGTCTGGGTTCCTGTAACCACCACCCTTCCCCTAGCCTTTCAGGCCTATGAATTACTAATGTGCTGGGATACTTAAAATATAAGATACAATGACAGGACATAAGGCATCATCTGAAAACTACCTAGGTTGTTGAAATGGTGGAATAAGAGGAATTACGGCTTGGAACGTGGAGTGAACCTTATTGACTCAGGAGAAAAAGGGAAGGAAGAAGCAGAGAACCAATTAAGTTCAGAGAATGGTCATTCCCTAAGCATCTGTTGTGAGCCAGGTTCATTCACATTTATCATCTTGCTTAATTCAACCAACAACCCTGTGAGATCTGTTATTATTCCTATTAGAGATTAGGGACTTGGCTGTGGTTACATAGTAACCCCTGCTACTTAACCCCTCTTGACCATAGGCCTCAAGAGGGGATGAAAATTGGTACTTCTGTCCCAGGCACCTCCTAGGAATAGGTTACTTTTAACCATATCAGAAATAAGAGGGAACGTCTTCAGGTTCTTTCGTTTAATGGAAACCGTGAATGTGAATAGCTCACAGAGACCGTTGGCCCTATTACTACCTAGGAATGCCACACAAACTTTATTTTATAGAAGCTTCATACTGAGAGGGTCTTTTAATTGGACACCGTTATTCTTTAGAATCAAAAAGTCAAAAAGTGGTCCTCTGTTTTAAAGAAGAAATTACAAATACTTCTCCCATTAAGAATTACTGTTCATCTGATAATAGCACCTAGATTGATAACTCATGGTGGATAAGAACATGGCTTTAGCATCAGGCACAACTGGGTTCAAATTCCAGCTCAGCTTTGAAATAAGTTGGTTGGCTGTATAAAAGAAATCCAAATAACAGAGGTTTCAACAAGAGAGAAGTCTATTTTTTCCATTACTTAGTAGTCTGAGGTAGATGGCCCAGGAATGGTATAGCTGGTCTGTGCAATGAGGCTGTCAGGAGCCAGGCTCCTTCAACCTTATTTCACCATCTATAGGATGATGCCTACAACCGTAAGCCCCAAGATGTCTCACTACTTCAACATTTCAAGCAGCAGGATGGTGGAAGAGGAGAGAATGGGGAAGCCCCTTCCCTTTAAAGGTAAGTCCAGGAAGTTACCCATACTGTACTGTACCATTTCCCCTCATAGCCCATTGGCCAGATCTCAGTCTGTGTCTGTAACCAGCTGCAAGGGAGGCTGGGAAATGAAGTCTTTGTTCTAAAAGGTTACGTGTTCAGAAAATCAGAGGTAGGATCACTATGGGACCAGCTGTGTGACATTGGGCTAATTAACTTCTGTGTCTCCATTTCTGTATCTGTACAATGGGAAGAATAAAAGCTTACCTCGCAGAGTTGATGTGATGATTAAAGAGGAATGTGTTTCAGCACTTAATAAAGCTAGCTATGATTATTACTGTCTTCCTGAGGCTGAGAACAGTTACAGCACCATCCACCCAGCTTGCCAGGATCCTGACCTTGCCACTTCTTTGCAGTGGAAACTCTTGTTTGAATCTTCTAAAGACCTTTCTGGTTAGGGTTCAGTGACCAAAACAATTACCTTCCAACAATGATAAACAAAGGCACATTCCACATGATTCCTAGGAGAAAAGGGGTTGGCAGTGGCTATGATTTCTTTGCCCTGTTTACTAGCTCACAGAGGACCATGGGCTAGGGGTGGGGGGTGGAGGTGTGGAGCAGAGTTTGGCTACATCTTCGGCTGCCCAGCCATGCCCAAAGCTTACCTTTCATCTCCCAAACCCAGCAATCCAGTTTCAAGCTGAAGTATGCCAACTCCCCACTCAGTCCTCTTGCTTCCATTCTCACGGCCTGGCCCCCGGCCAACCCACCACAGAGCCAGCCACATTTAGCTGAAGTTGACAATGAATTATTATTAGAAAATAATTTTTACCAGATTGCCTTTTGCTGGCTTTGTTTCAAGAGGCTGGATAATGATGCAGGTGCTAAATCAGATGGGAGGGAGAAGCTTCTTCCTTCCAGAAGTATCACCTAGAACCTTGTTGGAGAATACACTCGCGCTATGACATGGCTAATCCATTTTAAAAGACCCTGTCAAATATCCCGGGTTAAGAAAAGCTACCCAAACCTCTCTGAGGGATAATTGGTGCTGTGGCTTATAAAATACCAGCTCTTCCTTACACGTAACCCAAAAGGCACTCCTGTTTTCAGGTAGCCACAGTTGTGCTGAACATCCTCTCAGTTCAAGGCCTGCAATCATTTGTTGCAGACTACTCTGTGCCAAGCTCTTCCATAGCCCTTGGGGCTTCCGCCTTCTGGGGTGGCAGGGGTACTGTCAGCCTGCTTTGTTGATGAGCAATCTGACCACTTAGGACAGTTCAACCTCAGACTTCTGTGGTCATTCTTACTGCATTTCAGGACGTTGTTGCCTTGCCCCATTCCTCCCCATGGAAAGAATTATCTCCTTAACTTCATCACTACATCTGGCAGCAAAGACTGAGAGCCTAGGGCATTTGAAAACATGCCTGTATTTTCAGTCCACAGGGGTTGAAGTTCTTCTTGGCTGTAAATCATCAAAGAATTCCTCAGCTGCAATGGTTCCATTGTTAACACACAGAGATGCTTGTGAAAGATGTTATAAGTCAATAGCTTTTCTTATTTCCATCCTTCCCTCCCTCCCTTCCTCCCTCCTTCCCTCCCTTCTTTTATTCATTCCTTCCCTCCCTCCCTTCCTTCTTTCCTTCCTCTCATTTCCCCACTTTTTCTTTGCTCTCCTTTTTTGGGGTGCATATAAATCACTGCGATTGCAATAAACAGTCTAGATTGGGGTTTCAGTGAACTAAGGTTTATGCATCATAGCTAATCACTAGTTTGTCCTCACTACAGTAAACTTACTCGATGCCCTCTGCACAGTTAAGGGAACCAAAATAAATTCAACTCCACAGTCTGGTTCTCCACAACGAGGACCAATCCCTTGATATGCATCACTTACAATAAAAACTTTGGTTTTTCAAATTGATTCAATGTCCCTCAATTCCATCTGGATAATAGAAGTTGTAATGTAAAACAAAAGCAACTCTTTTTTCTGCGTAGAATAAGGGCCATGTGTGGAACTGAAACCACTCCTTTTCAAAGTAGATTATTTTCCAACAGTTTGGGCAATCCCCATTTGTGATAGCGAGGAAAGCTCGCAAAAGGCAGCAAAGATTCCCTGCATACCCCGCCCCCAATCCAATCTTTTAATCTTTTTATGTTGATTCTTTGCCACTTAGACCTAAGGAAATAACTTGGCTTAAAGATAATAGGTATGCATCACCATAACCTGTTGCTAGGTGTGGTTTCGAGACAACTTTTATTTTTCAATATACGTCCTTTGATAATAAAGTAACATGACCCTTCTAGTAATTAGCAATGTTTTTCAACAATCACTCTCACAAAGGAATTGGCATAATTCTGCAAGTATAGTTATGTTTCATATTAGTATTTGTACATAGATACAGGGAGGATCTTATAGACATGCAGAAATACACCCTTAACAACACAGAAACCAATAAAACCCCAATTGGAAAGATTCTCATTCTCCTGTTAGATTCAAAAGCAAAAGCCTAGAAAAAGGCATTCTGTATTTTTACTTGTTTGCTTATTAAAGAAAAAGGTCTTATTTCTTCAAAGAAATATAAAACAGAGCATAAAGATTCTGGGTAACTTTAGTCACAGAAATTGGGTTCAACTACTTTCTTCTTTATTCTAGACCAAAAGACCATTTTCTTTTTCTTTCTTTTTGAATTTTATTTTATTTATTTTTTTATACAGCAGGTTCTTATTAGGCATCAATTTTATACACATCAGTGTATACATGTCAATCCCAATCACCCAATTCAGCACACCACCATGCCCACACCCCCGCGGCTTTCCCCCCTTGTTGTCCATACATTTGTTCTCTACATCTGTGTCTCAACTTCTGCCCTGCAAACTGGTTCTTCTGTACCATTTTTCTAGGTTCCACACACATGCGTTAATATACGATATTTGTTTTTCTCTTTCTGACTTACTTCACTCTGTATGACAGTCTCTAGATCCATCCACCTCTCAACAAATGACTCAATTTCTTTCCTTTTTAGGGCTGAGTAATATTCCATTGTATATATGTACCACAACTTCTTTATCCATTTGTCTGTCGATGGGCATTTAGGTTGTTTCCATGACCTGGCTATTGTAAATAGTGCTGCAATGAACATTGGGGTGTGTGTGTCTCTTTGAATTATGGTTTTCTCTGGGTATATGCCCAGTAGTGGGATTACTGGGTCATATGGTAGTTCTATTTTTAGTTCTTTAAGGAACCTCCGTACTGTTCTCCATAGTGGCTGTATCAATTTACATTCCCATGAACAGTGCAAGAGGGTTCCCTCTTCTCTGCACCCTCTCCAGCATTTGTTCTTTGTAGATTTTCTGATGATGCCCATTCTAACTGGTGTGAGGTGATACCTCATTGTAGTTTTGATTTGCATTTCTCTAATAATTAGTGATGTTGAGCAGCTTTTCATGTGCTTCTTGGCCATCTATATGCCTTCTTTAGAGAAATGTCTATTTAGGTCTTCTGCCCAGTTTTGGATTGGGTTGTTTCTTTAATATTGAGCTGCATGAGCTGTTTATATATTTTGGAGATTAATCCTTTGTCCTTTGATTCATTTGCAAATATTTTCTCCCATTCCAAGGGTTGTCTTTTCGTCTTGTTTATGGTTTCCTTTGCTGTGCGAAAGCTTTGAAGTTTCATTAGGTCCCATTTGTTTATTTTTGGTTTTATTTCCATTACTCTAGGAGGTGGATCAAAAAACATCTTGCTGTGATTTATGTCAAAGAACATTCTTCCTATGTTTTCCTCTAAGAGTTTTATAGTGTCTGGTCTTATATTTAGGTCTCAAATCCATTTTGAGTTTATTTTTGTGTATGGTGTTAGGGAGTGTTCTAATTTCATTCTTTTACATGTAGCTGTCCAGTTTTCCCAGCACCACTTATTGAAGAGACTGTCTTTTCTCCATTGTATATCCTTGCCTCCTTTTGTCATAGATTAGTTGACCATAGGTGTGTGGGTTTATCTCTGGGCTTTCTATCTTGTTCCATTGATCTATGCTTCTGTTTTTGTGCCAGTACTATATTGTCTTGATTACTGTAGCTTTGTAGTATAGTCTGAAGTCAGGGAGTCTGATTCCTTCAGCTCCGTTATTTTCCCTCAAGACTGCTTTGGCTATTTGGGGTCTTTTGTGTCTCCATACAAATTTTAAGATTTTTTGTTCTAGTTCCGTAAAAAATGCCATTGGTAATTTGATAGGGGTTGCATTGACTCTGTAGATTGCTTTGGGTAGTATAGTCATTTTCACAATGTTGATTCTTCCAATCCAAGAACATGGTATATTTCTCCATCTGTTGGTATCAGCTTAAGTTTCTTTCATCAGTGTCTTATAACTTTCTGCATACAGGTCTTTTGTCTCCCTAGGTAGGTTTATTCCTAAGTATTTTATCCTTTTTGTTGTAATGGTAAATGGGAGTATTTCCTTAATTTCTCTTTCAGATTTTTCATCATTGGTATATAGGAATGCAAGAGATTTCTGTGCATTACTTTTGTATCCTGCAACTTTACCAAATTCATTGATTAGCTCTAGTAGTTTTCTGGTGGCATTTTTAGGATTCTCTATGTATAGTATCATGTCGTCTGCAAACAGTGACAGTTTTACTTCTTCTTTTCCAATCTGTATTCCTTTTATTTCTTTTTCTTCTCTGATTGCTGTGGCTAGGACGTCCAAAACTATGCTGAATAATAGTGGTGAGAGTGGACATCCTTGTCTCATTCCTGATCTTAGAGGAAATGCTTTCAGTTTTTCACCATTGAGAATGATGTTTGCTGTGGGTTTGTCGTTTATGGTCTTTATTATGTTGAGGCAAGTTCCCTCTATGCCCACTTTCTGGAGAGTTTTTATCATAAATGGGTGTTGAATTTTGTCAAAAGCTTTTTCTGCATCTATTGAGATGATCATATAGTTTTTATTCTTCAATTTGTTAAGACAGTGTATCACATTGATTGATTTGCATATATTGAAGAATCCTTGCATCCCTGGGATAAATCCCACTTGATCATTGTGTATGATCCTTTTAATGTGTTGTTGGATTCTATTTGCTAGTATTTTGTTGAGGATTTTTGCATCTATATTCATCAGTGATATTGGTCTGTAATTTTCTTTTTTTGTAGTATCTTTGTCTGGTTTTGGTATCAGGGTGATGGTGGCCTCATAGAACGAGTTTGGGAGTGTTCCTTCCTCTGCAATTTTTTGAAAGAGTTTGAGAAGGATGGGTGTTACCTCTTCTCTAAATGTTTGATAGAATTCACCTGTGAAGCCAGCTGGTCCTGGACTTTTGTTTGTTGGAAGATTTTTAATCACAGTTTCAATTTCATTAGTTGTGATTGGTCTGTTCATATTTTCTAAATCTTCCTGGTTCAGTCTTGGAAGCTTATACCTTTTTAAGAATTTGTCCATTTCTTCCAGGTTGTCCATTTTATTGGCATAGATTTGCTTGTAGTACTCTCTTAGGATGCTTTGTATTTCTGCGGTGTCTGTTATAACTTCTTTTTCATTTCTAATTTTATTGATTTGAATCCTCTCCCTCTTTTTCTTGATGAGTCTGGCTAATGGTTTATCAATTTTGTTTACCTTCTCAAAGAACCAGCTTTTAGTTTTATTGATCTTTGCTATTGTTTTCTTTGTTTCTATTTCATTTATTTCTTCTCTGATCTTTATGATTTCTTTCCTTCTGCTAACTTTGGGTTTTCTTTGTTCTTCTTTCTCTAGTTCCTTTAGGTGTAAGCTTAGATTGTTTATTTGAGATTTTTCTTGTTTCTTGAGGTAGGCTTGTATAGCTATAAACTTCCCTCTTAGAACTGCTTTTGCTGCATCCCATAGGTTTTTGGATCGTCATGTTTTCATTGTCATTTGTCTCTAGGTATTTTTTGATTTCCTCTTTAATTTCTTCAGTGATCTCTTGGTTATTTAGTCACGTATTGTTTAGCCTCCATGTGTTTGTGTTTTTTACATTTTTTTCCCTGTAATTCATTTCTAATCTCATAGCGTTGTGTCAGAAAAGATGCTTGCTATGATTTTAATTTTCTTAAATTTACTGAGGCTTGATTTGTGACCCAAGATGTGATCTATCCTGGAGAATGTTCTGTGCGCACTTGAGGAGAAAGTGTAATCTGCTGTTTTGGGATGGAATGTCCTATAAATATCAATTAAATCTATCTGGTCTATTGTGTCATTTAAAGCTTCTGTTTCCTTATTTATTTTCACTTTGGATGATCTGTCCATTGGTGTAAATGAGGTGTTAAAGTCCCCCAGGTTTATTATGTTACTGTTGATTTCCTCTTTTATAGCTGTTAGCAGTTGCATTATGTATTGAGGTGGTCCTATGTTGGGTGCATATATATTTATAATTGTTATATCTTCTTCTTGAATTGATCCCTTGATCATTATGTAGTATCCTTCCTTGTATCCTGTAACATTCTTTATCTTAAAGTCTATTTTTTCTGATATGAGTATTGCTACTCCAGCTTTCTTTTGATTTCCATTTGCATGGAATATCTTTTTCCATCCCCTCACTTTCGATATGTATGTGTCCCTAGGTCTGAAGTGGGTCTCTTGTAGACAGCATATATATGGGAAAAGACCATTTTTCTATCATGTGATAAAATAGCCCATAAGACATTATTCAAGGAATGAGGAGAAAAATTTCATTTTAGTCGACTTTAATATTGAAAAGTTTGCAGGAAATGTTCATAATTTAAATTTAAGTGGAAGAAAGTGAAATGCCAGATATCATGAGCTCAATTTTGTAAAAACTGGGAAAATACACATTGAAAAGATCGAAAGAATATGTACTGAAATGTTAACATTTGTTATCTGTGGATATTGAGATTATTTATTGGGAATGTTTACATTCTTTATTCTTTTGTGCAACTTTCCATTTCTATAGTCATTAAGTTATATTCTTTTAAGAGAAAAATATGATTTTAAGAAAACACAAAATAATGAAAGACCTCCTTTACCAATAGAAATAAAACAGGGAAAAAATAGAAAAAAATATATCTTTGGGAAAGTGAAACATTAGGTTTTTTTTTTTTTCTTTTTTTTGTTCCAGGGGTTGACAAACTTTTCTATAAAGGGTCAGTAGTGAATATTTTATGCTTTGTGGGCCACCAGTCTCCGTTGTAGCAACTCTACCTTGCCATTACAGTGCGAAAGCCAACGTGGACAATACATAAATGAATGGGCATAGCTGGGTTCCAATAAAACTTTATTTATTGACACTGAAATTTGAATTTCATATAATTTTATAGATTATGAAATATTATTTTCTTTTGATTTACCCTTACTATTTAAAAATATAAAAACCATTCACAGCTTGTGGCTCATATAAAAACATATGACAGGGCTTCCCTGGTGGTGCAGTGCTTGAGAGTCTGCCTGCCGATGCAGGGGACATGGGTTCGTGCCCCGGTCTGGGAAGATCCCACATGCCGCAGAGCGGCTGGGCCCGTGAGCCATGGCCGCTGAGCCTGCGCGTCCGGAGCCTGTGCTCCGCAATGGGAGAGGCCACAACAGTGAGAGGCCCACGTACCACAAAAACAAACAAGCAAAAAAAACATGAAGGGCTTCCCTGGTGGCGCAGTGGTTTAGAGTCCGCCTGCAGATGCAGGGGACACGGGTTCGTGCCCCGGTCCGGGAAGATCCCACATGCCGCGGAGCAGCTGGGCCCGTGAGCCATGGCCACTGGGCCTGCACGTCCGGAGCCTGTGCTCCGCAACGGGAGAGGCCACAACAGTGCGAGGCCCGCGTACCGAAAAAAAAAAAAACATGAAAAGCCAGATTTAGCCTTCAGGCCATCCTTTGCCAGCCATTGCTCTATTCTATTCTTCCATGTTTTCCCCCCAAATGTAAATAGAGATGCATTAATTTTTTACCAGTTTTCTTACTTTAATAATTTTAATGACATCAAAACATTTAACCCACAGATATAGAAAACAAACTTATGGTTACCAAAGGGGAAAGGAGGGGGCAGGGATAAATTAGGAGGTTGGGATTAGCATATACACACTACTATATATAAAATAGATAACCAACAAGGACCTACTGTACAGCACAGGGAACTATATGCAATATTTTGTAATAACATATAGGGAAAAAGAACTGAAAAAGAAGATATATATATATATATATATATATATATATATATATATATATATATATAAAATCAGTGTGCTGTATACCTGAAACTAACATGACATTGTAAATCAACTATACCTCAATAAAAAAAAATTTTTTTTTAATTTTTACATGAGTGCATATACTCAGGTTACTCATAGTACAAAAGTTTATTCCTGTGGGTAGAAACCAAGTTGAGTTCTGCTGCTCCAACTGAAATCCTAGGTCTGGTCAGTCAAGGTTAGAATTCAAGTGGCTGGTGTGTGGCTTCACCGTGCTGATGAAAGGGAAGAGGGTCTTTCCCAACAAATCTGGCCATGGCTAAGCCTCAGAAGCCGTTCCTCTCAAGGTATCTGGTGATGGTGTCACTGACATTTCCTGAGGCTGCATCAGGACCTCAGCGTGGAGGAAACAATCATTCTCTCGTGGTCACCACAAGGGCTGAACCAGGAGTACTTTCCCCACTAGAATGAGTCAGGAGTAACCCCACACTGGTATCTCACTGGTTCAAAGAGGATGTTGTTTATCGGAGAGGGGGTATGTAAAACTAGAGGCCAGCGCGGTTCAATGTCAGTAATTCTGTGGTCCTTCTAAGTGACTGTTGTCATAAGCTGTGGTGATTTGGGGGTGGGAGAGAGTACAGTCAGACCCTAACTGGTTTGTTTTTTTTTTCAGGTCTTGACAGACTGTTTTGAAATCTTGTGCATTCCTGGAGTCTTTTGTTATTGCTGCTTTTGTTGTTTTTCAAAAATAAGACTTTTTTTTTTTTTTTGCGGTACACGGGCCTCTCACTGTTGTGGCCTCTCCCGTTGCGGAGCACAGGTTCCAGACGCGCAGGCTCAGCGGCCATAGCTCACAGGCCCAGCTGCTCCGCGGCATGTGGGATCTTCCCGGACCGGGGCATGAACCCGTGTCCTCTGCATCGGCAGGCGGACTCTCAACCACTGCGCCACCAGGGAAGCCCAAAATGTTTTTTTTTAACTGCTTCATTACCTTATTCAGTAGAGAACTGAGTCATCTTGGCAAGGTCCAGGTAACTGAGAAAGAGAGAGACAGTGGGCCTTGGGGAGGGGCACAGTTGTGGGAGACTGTCAGTGCCATAGACCCAACAGAGAAGATGGATCAAGGAAGGCAGGGCACATGCTTCATATCATCAATCAACAAATCTATGGCAAAGCACTAGTTAAATACCTACTGTGTTCTAGATTTCTATGGCCCTGGCACATTCTACTTGCTATTCTATACTCATGATCAGACAGACACCATATGCTTCCAGGGCTGATGTGAGGTCAGTGGAAAAGTACAGGGAACATTTTTAAAAAATACAACTTTGCAACTTACTGTAAACTCAAAATTCTGCTTATCATAACGGGCCTTAGTTTAGGAGACACTGTAGAACTAATTGATATCCTTTGTTTGTGTAAGGATATGTTTCTTAATAGTCCACGTTAAAAACAAAAAGCATATCTACAAGTTTCCTATTTGGTAGAGAAGGTTCCCACTGTACAAAGGCACACCTTATAAGGATTTGAACAGAAAAACAGATGAGTCTGATTCATTCACTGTGGGAGGAGTTCCTGACTTTGGAACTCCCGAGGCCCTAACAGTGAGTCATACGAGAGGTTCTCTGCTGATGATCTCCTGACAGTCGTCACCACCTTCTGAGTGTCCCCAAAGGACATCCAGACACCACCCTCGCAGGAGATCAGGCCTAGAGTGTGAGCCCAATGCCCTGGAGAACCGGAAGCATCAGAGACGTCCTCCCTTCCTTGACAGATCTGCCCTTTTATTCCATATTAAACTAGCAAGAGCCATAGGTGGTCACTTTAGGGGAAGAAATAGATTTAGGTGCTCAGGCCCCTGCAGGGTTTGGGCAAGGGTGTGGCGTGGAGGTGGCACAAAGAGGCTAAAGTTGCCTTACACGTAGTCCTCTTGTAGGCTGGGCTTAATCTCTTGCTGGTTGACAAAGCACAGCACTGCTCAGGGATGAAGGGCATTTCAACTTTGAACTATATATTTTTTCTTGAGGTCAAAACATTCTGTAAGTACATAGCTCTGGAATCACAAATGGGAAAATTTGACTTGTTTTGCAGAAATTAACTTTTTTTCAGGGACATTTTGTTTTCTTTTAATATAAGGTACTGCTATATTATTCCCATCTTAGTGAATCTCATGCTTTCTGGGATTTTTTAAAATTAAACAAAAATGGGGCTTCCCTGGTGGCGCAGTGGTTGAGAGTCCGCCTGCTGATGCAGGGGACACGGGTTTGTGCACAGGTCCGGGAAGATCCCACATGCCGCGGAGCGGCTAGGCCCGTGAGCCCTGGCCGCTGAGCCTGCGCGTCCGGAGCCTGTGCTCTGCAGCGGGAGAGCGCACAACAGTGAGAGGCCCGCGTACCAAAAAAAAAAAAAAAAAATTAAACAAAAGTGAACTGGAAGAGGCGGTCAAAAAGAAAGATAGGAGTGTGTGTGTGCATGTATGAATGAATGAGAGTTGCTGCTATATAAAGAATTTATGTAAAATACATAATTTTTTTTTTTTTTTGCAGTACGCAGGGGCCTCTCACTGTTGTGGCCTCTCCTGCTGCGGAGCACAGGCTGCGGACGTGCAGGCTCAGCGGCCATGGCTCACAGGCCCAGCTTCTCCACAGCATGTGGGATCCTCCCTGACCGGGGCACGAACCCGTGTCCCCTGCACCGGCAGGCGGACTCTCAACCACTGCGCCACCAGGGAAGCCCAAATTGGTCGTTCTTGACGTCTAACTAGGCTGCTGCTCAAGAAAACTTAGAGCTGCTAAAGTTATACTGTACTCGTTTGCCAGAGTGAATGAATAAGAAAGAGTATACAATGTCTGAACTTTACTTCCAGGCAGGAGGGGGCCCAGAAAGTGAGTCCTGGACAAGAGTTCTGGGGATCTGAGCTGAAGGGGCAGGGAGCAGGGGCGAGAGAGCAGAGGAAATCCAAAAGTCAGAGTTGAGAGGTAAAGCCAGATTGCAAGACAAGCAGACAGCCCACCTGAAGCATTACTCTAATAGGCTGAACAGAGCTGTGGATACATGAAAATAGAATCGATGGAAAACCTTTGGACAAAGTAGGAGGTTTGGGATGGAGAGAGAAGAGAGGCCTGAGAAAACTCCCCGAGATCTTAGAAAGTCGCTGCAGGATAGTTGTACATGGGAGGGTCAGGGTCAGAGATTCGGGGCAGGGGAGCTGTCTAGAGCGCCGAGCTGAGTCAAACACACACACACACGCACACGCACACACACACACACACACTCACACGCAGTACAACCTTTATACCACATTCTACTGGGGAGTAAAGAGTCCCTCAAATATATTTGTTTTGCGATAGCTGAATTTTAGGACTTAACACCTTAAAATGATGGTTCTCAGCTTTGGCAATCATCTGAGAATCATTTGAGGATCTTTATAGAAATGCCAATACCTGGGTCCAAACCCACACAACTGAATGGAATTTGGTGGGGGTGGATCCCAGATGTGGACGTTTTCGAAAAAGCTTCTCCGATGATCCTCTCACGCATCTAGATTTGACAACCACCGCCCCCAAACATTTTAAATTTAACTTATTTTTTATGAACTGATTGCCACTTACACTAAAGAGTCAGGATCCATAATGCTTTAATTTGCCATTTAGATGTCTTCTTTCTCTGCTGTTGCTGTCCACCATTCCACCTCTAGGAGCCATCTGTCCTCCCTCCTCCTCTACTGTGTTCTCAATTGAATCTTCCAATGATGTTCTGATTAACTGGGAAGCTGCTAACCAAACATGTTAGAACTGCGGTTCACGATCATTCTATCCATTTGCAAGTCCTCTGAACTTCCAGTTTCAAGGTCTCCAAGTATTAAAATGTCTGTAGTTCTTAGGTCATGAGGATTGAGAACTGGGAACCCAGAAACATAAAACATGGACAAGAGGGTAGGCCAGTCCATTTGGTACACGGCAGCCTCACAATTCTTAAACTGTGGAGTTTGAGCAAAAGCCCAAGGGAATCTCCTAGATGTGGAAAGACAGAACAGAAACAACCCAGGTCACTGAGACCTGTGTTTTAATACTGTCTCTCTCATCAGCTATGTGATCTGGGGCCAGTTATTTTATTTCCCTGGACCTTGGTTTCTTTACGAAATAAGGGAGATGGACTAGAGGGTCTAAAAAGCTATGAGAAAAAAAAAAAAAAGCTATGAGATATTTCAAACAGAAGTTTGTATGAGATATTTTAAACAGAAGTTCGTATAGAATAACATAACATTTATGTGCTTGTCACGCACTCTAATAACTCCTATTACTTTGCCATATTTGCTTCTTTATATGTTCTTAAGATACCTTTGAAGCCTCTTCTGAACCCTGGCCTAATCCCATTCTCCTCTCTTCATCCCGAGAAACAATCATTATCCATTTAATGGGGTTTATCATTCTCATGTGTATTTTTGACACCCTATGCCTGATGGCAAACAACATCTCACATCGTTTTGCTTGTTTTTACACTTGAAATGAAGGGGATGGCTATTCTCATCCTTTTTCGGTTTGCTTTTCTAAAATTTAATTCCATGCTTGGAGGTTAATCCATGTTGATGCAAGTGGCTCTGGTTTATTCTGTATAATGTCTTGTTAAATGAATAGACCATTTGATTTAGCCATCCTTCTGATGACGGATCCTAAGTTGTTCAGAATAGAGAAATTCTAAGGTGCCCACCAGTTTGAGCCTTCCAGAATTTGACACAAAAATACAACTTTTTGAAGAAGTTTTGTAGCAACATCTTTGGCTTTTCCCATTGTTCTCAGGTGTCCACTTTTTCCGGTGGTACCTTGTGGGTGTGTGTGAGATCTCCAGAAGCCTAATCTTGGACCAACAGGGTCATCCACACGGTTGGTCAGCACCAGAGAGGCTGCATCATGCAGTGATTAAAAGCACAGACTTGGGAACCAGTCACACTTTGTTTTGCATCCTAGATTTGTCATCTGCATGGTTTGGGCAAATGATGTAACCTCTCTGAACCTGAATTTCCTCGTCTGGAAAATGGGGAAGGAAAACAACTTCTATCCCATATGGTTAGCATGAGGATTAAAAAAGATAATGCATGTAGAGTACTGGGCAGCATGCCTGCCACCTAGTAAGTGCTAGACAACGTGATAAGAGATATTATATAGAGAGCTATAAGATAGATATATAAGAGATATTATATAGAGAGCTATAAGATAGAGATATAGCAAGGGAGAGCGCACTGCCACGACCGGAGCTCATGTTTATTGTATTCTCTAAGGCATTTCCAGCTCAAAATGATGCCTAACACATAGTTTACACTTAATAAATGTTTGCTAAAAACAGAATGAGTTTCTGACAAAATTAACCATACTTTTACTCTGTGATCTGATCGCACTACTTGGTATTTACTCATAGGAATTGAAAACCTATGTCCTCACAAACACCTACACGTGGATGTTTGTAGCCACTTTCTTTATACTTGACAGAGCTTGGAAACAACCAAGATGTCCTTCAGTAGGCAAATGGATAAACTTGGTACATTCAGACAATGGAATATGATTCAGCGCTAAAAAGAAATGAGCTATCAAGCCATGGAAAGACATGGCTTGGAAACTTCAGTGCATATTACAGAGTAGAAGAAGCCCATCCGCAAAGGCTACAGACTGTATGATTTCCATTCCGGAAAAGGCAAAGCTATGGAGACAGTACAAGATCAGTGGTTGCCAGGGGTGAGAGGGGGAAGGATGAATGGGCAGAGCACAGAGGAATTTTAGGGCAATAAAAATACGCTGCATGATACTATAATGATGGATGCACGTCATTATGCATTTGTCCAAACCCATATAATGTACAATACCAAGAGTGAACCCTAACGTAAACTATGGACTTGAAGTGATTGTGATGTGTTAATAATGTAGGTTCATCAGCTGTGACAAATGCACCATTCTGGTGGCGGGTGTTGATAATGGGTGACGCTGTGCATGGGGGAATGCAGGGGGAATATGAGAAAGCTTTCCCCCTCAATTTTGCTGTGAACCTTAAACTGCTCTAAAATACAGTTTAATTTACAAATAGAATAAGCAAGTATGTAAATATATAAGTGAGACTATTGGAAAATGCATTTACCCGTGGGATCGAAGAAAGCATAGCCTATGAAATGACATAGAGGAGCCTTCCAGTGGTTCCTATCAGAAAAGTTTGAGGCAGAAAAGTTAAGAGAATTATTCCTGAAGATCACACATTCTGTCATCTAAATCAGTCGCTTCTTTCAATCCCCCAAAACAATCTTGCTGAAGCTTTAGGCAAAGGATAGCCCCAGCCTACAGCTCAGATATTACCTACACCTATTTGTCACTGTCACAGCTCCCGGCCCTAATTGCTCCATCCTGTCTGATCAGAGTTCGTTCTCGAGACAGCCTGACTTCTTAAGTGAATGTCCACGTTTACCCTGGAATAGCAGGCACTTCCTGGCCGGCTCCTTCCAGACAAGGAGCCTCTGTTCGCCTTGGGACTGGGGAGGAAACAGCCTCTGACTGTCCCAGCTGGTGAGTGAGGAGCCCCAGCCCTGGGACAGCAGACCTTACATACATATTTTTGAGCCGTGGATGGGAAGCAAACCAATAGGTTATGAGGTTGCCAGCCTTTTCAAAAGCAGCACTTAGCAATAGCGTTCACAGGCTAGCCTTTAGTACAACAAAAATGCCTATCTACCAGGAATTCCTTTTCAGTGGTAGAGAGTTTGCCAAGGTGTGTCATTTCTGAAAAAAAGAGCTTCTGACAGGAGCTCGTGCTGAGAAATGGTGGAGTATTGTCATTGTTCTGTTTTACTTTGGAGGTTGTGTTTATATCCTGCTTCAGGCCTTTAAAAATACGGTAGATATGTTTGAGATTGTACTAGTTTACTTGGCTCCTATTTAAAGAAAAAAAGAAGATAACTTGTGTTTCTGCCTGACTTAGAGGTTAGTAAATTGAATGTGGCGGGTTTGTGGTCTTTGGTCTGCGCAGCGTAAGTACATTCAAATCCCTGCTTTGAATCAGCTTTTGCCTGCCTTGGGGGTCAAACTGGGGCCTTTTGTTAGGGGCCATCCTGAGTCGGGGGTGGGGGTGGGGCCAGGGAGGTGGAGGAATGACAAGTATTACAGGACTGTAGGTTGCTGTTGTCTCACAAGCAAGCTCATACAACTAAACTCCTTTCTTCTGTTGAGGAGAAGCTGGATGAAGTGGGAGAGAGGCTCCGGGGCCTGGGGAGAAGGGAGGAGAGGTGAGAGGGGCCGGTGTAGCCACTGAGACCTGCCTGTCTCTCCCTACTCCAGTCCCTGACCCCCGCTATCCCATCGCCTTTGTGCTGACCCAGAGAGGGACTAGCAATGATGTGCTTTGCCGGTACAGAGCACTAACTGGCAGTGGCCTGCTTGAGCCGAGGCCGTTTTCTAAGCCACTCACTAATCAGAAGTGACTGAGGTTCTGAAGAGAATACAGCCCAGCCTGGGCTCCACCCTCCACGCTAATGAAGAAGGCAGGGAGGTGGATAATCAAGGGCGGTGATGTGAATAATTCCACACCAGAGGTAATAATCCAGAGGTAATGAAATGCATCATGAGTTGTGGGTACAGCAGATTTCCTTTACCAGCCAAGGCTGTTTTATGATCAAATGAGCTTGCCTTTCCAAGCACAGAGCAGCTGACCCTGGGAGGAACCGGGGTGGGGTGGGGGGCGGGGGTTGTAGGAGGAGCTACCCTGGGATTAAGAATCCAGGCAGCCATTAAAAACAACACTTAGAAGCCTGCATAATCATGCAGGGAAACGCTTGTGATGTGATTTTAAGTGAGAAAATAAAGAAGCATGCAAAGCGAGCATTTTAGACAACCACAGCAATGGACAAAACAAACAAAACTAATCCCAAACACAACTTTATATACACAGAAGAAAGCCTGGAAAGAAATACACCAGAATATTAACAGTAGTTATCTAAGTAGTGAGACTGCAGGTGATTGCTTTCATTCTTCTCTCTGCTATTATTTTCTAAATTTTATATTAACTTGGATTATTTTCCTAATGAAAAAAGGGAGTGTACTAAAAAAAAGAATTTGGCTTGGCAGAATTCTTCCCCAGAATAGACTGTGGAGAAACAACTCCGATGCTAACTTTCTAACTAATGTGGATGGGTACCGCGTCCAGGCAGGCTAGATTTTACTGCCCAAGCTGTTAGAGGTCCCAGCAGCCCTCTTCTGGATGAGAACACTTCCTCTGTCAAATTCAGACTGTATGTGAATCTCCCTGGCCTTGCTTCTCTGAGAATTGAAGAGATGTTTTCAGAGGCAGCAGCTTTGTGGCTACATGTTCTCCTTAGCATATAACCAATTTCTACCATATTTAGTAGCTTCCTGGAACCTCCTCCTAATTATCTTTCTTTCCCAAGTTTTCTAGTTTTCAAACTAGTTTTGAAAATAACACTATCAAATTAAATGGACTCCTTATTTCACTAAGTCGCGGGACTGTGGATTTTATAGTGGATATCTAGGAGGAGATGACTGATTATTCCTCACTCTTACTAATGAGACAAATGTGGGAGAGTTGGTAGCAAATTCTTTGTTGCATTAAGCTTTTTAATTAATGAAGGGGATCTGCCACCTAAAAATAGAATCCACATTTCCTTCTACAAATGTTTGGGTGTTAAAACAGAAAATCCTTAGGAACCCTTTGAATACTCATTCTTACAGTGTTGCTTTTGGCATTGAATCTGCCAGCTGTTTATGCTGCTGTTGGCCACGACCTTCTTTAGGGTGGAGTGGGCACGTTGCTGGAGAGTTACGACCCGCCTGTCTAATGGAGTTGAGTTGATTGCATTACTTAGTGCAATCTTATATCATCCAGATGTTCAAATCTTGTCCTAATACCTTAACGTTCGTATTTGTGCTAATGTATAACTATTTCACAGTTCTGTACACTCTACCACCTAAAAAGTGAGGACAATTATGCCTTCATTTACTCAGAGAATTAAATGAAACACGTGTGAAGTGATTAGTACAGTGTTGAGCAGATAAATTCTGTACTGGACACATCAATCAGCTGTGTGTGTTACAGTTCTCACCTGGAGGAAGCCAGAGGATGCTTACAGTACTCACAGACCCCCCTGAGCACTTCTTTGTCAAGTGCTATGAAGTACTCAGGAAGTTAAGTAAGTTCCTTGTGCAGTATGGAGACTGTAACGGGGTTTTTTGGGTTTGTTTTGGTTTGGCTTTTTTGGTTTTGTTTTTGAGGGATGATGGTCCAAAAGCTTATCAGGAAGAAATATAAACATTTGGGTATGTAGAATACAGAGTTGGGTACTGTCATAAAAGGGAAGTTCTGAAATAGAAACTTAAAATGGCTTTCCTGTTTCTTCTCTGAAACATGCGACCTGATACCCTGGGTTGGTGGGAATTCTGCCTTCGGCGTTCTGCTGCATTTCCCCAGGACAGATTGAGAAGAACGTTGGAGCAAGGCTGTGGTTCTTCCAAACATGCTTTTTATAATGTATTAATGTATTCTTAGTTAAGCGAATTAACTTACATTTGCTTTTAAGCAAATTTTTTCCCCAGGTATTAAAAACTTTTATTTTAGCGTTCCCCAAGTTGACTGTGGAAGTACAAGTTTCTACATTTAAAAAGTTTATATAAATTACATGAATTGCAATTTTCATAAAAGTCAGAATGAAACGTTCTGCATAGGACAAAAACATGCCTAAGCAACAGATCACGTTTGCACAAGGCCACTGAATGACATGGATATTAGTAACAATTAAAAAGCTTGTCTACAGCAGACGGAGCAAAGATTTCAGTTTGGTATTCTGTAAGCCAAGATTGTAAACTATTCTCACTATACAGAAGGTCTAATGACATACAGAGTTTTGTGTAGGAACTTTTGTGCTTCTGGTTGGCACATCGCCTACTTTTTAATATGTGAAATTAATACAGAGGTTTGTGAGAGGTTGTGCAAAACCATTGTATTTACAAAAATGGCATAAAAGTGAATTCAGTCAAGGTACACGCACACTTCGCTCACATCTTTAACAACAAAAGGTGTCTTAACACCACAGAACTGAATAAGAATGCTAGCTCCAATGGCAGCTGTTAAGCATTAGAGTCACCTAAGTTACAGCAGAATGGGCAAATATTGTCAAGTAACATTCTATTGTTAAAGCTGAAACAGGTGACAGTGCAGCCACGTCTGCACTCCAAGCCATGTCCCCTTGTCTGCTGCAGATTGGACCAGAGGAGACCACTGGACCCGAGGACAGTCCTTCTATAGGCTGGTTAATAGCTTATGAAGCTCTCCGCATCTCTGCCCATCTGGAATATTGGCGGCTCTCTTTCTCAATCAGCACTCTGAGTGAGCTGGACTCATGACTTACTTGCAGGGTCCGTTAGCAGAAGCAGTAGAGACCAAGTCAGAGGGTAGCTGAGTCGCTGAAGGGGCTGTAGCTTTTGTCTGCCCAGCTTCTTTGCCTGTGCCCCCTTCTGGAAACAGACCCCAACCTTCTGGCCATAGCTACCCAAGCCATGTCAGAGGTCTTCCTCAGCTTTTCCTAATTAAGTTCTCTTTCTTCTCTGCGAAGGAGGCTCTATGGACACTGGCTTCACAAGCAGATGCCTGCAGGGGCCAGACAGATAACTTCAGTGAGAAATGTTCAGATGCTAAAAAATGGGGCTGAGGAGGGCCTGTGACCAATGAGAAGACATGTCTGCCAAAGGCAATCAAATTAAAGCAGAATTGACACCTGTCTTGGCTAATAAAGTAAATGAGGCCTTTTCCCCCAGGTTTGTTGAGATGTATTTGGCATTCTAGCACTGTGTAAGTTTAAGGCATACAGCATAATAATTTGACTTACATATATTGTAAATAAAGGCGTTTTTAGCATGGCCCTTGCTGGGGATTTACTGCCCCAGATAACATCAGCTCAGAAACCTGGGCCTCATCCACTCACCCTATAGATGGACTTTCTCCGAGAAGTGGCCACTGTGGAGGATGTCATGGGCCAAATGTTTTCATCCTCCTCAAATTCAGAAGTTGAAATTCTAACCCCCAAGGTGATGCTATTAGGAGATTGAGCTTTGGAAGGTGATTAGGTCATGAGGGTAGAGTCCTCATGATTGGGATTAGTCCCTTGTAAAAGAGACCTCAGAGAGTTCCTTCAACCCTTCCACCATATGATGACACAGTGAGAAAGCGTCATCCATGAACCAGGAAGTGGATCCTACCACACACCGGATCTGCCAGCATCTTGCTTTTCTTGGACTTCCCAGTCTCCAGAATTGTGAGAAATACATTTCTGTTGTTTATAAGTTATTCGGTTTATGGCTTGTTTTTTTTGTTTTTGTTTCTGTTTTTTTGTGGTACGCGGGCCTCTCACCGTTGTGGCCCCTCCCGTTGCGGAGCACAGGCTCCGGACGCGCAGGCTCAGCGGCCATGGCTCACGGGCCTAGCCGCTCCGCGGCATGTGGGATCTTCCCAGACAGGGGCACGAACCTGCGTTCCCTGCATCGGCAGGCGGACTCTCAACCACTGCGCCACCAGGGAAGCCCTACAATAGACGTTTTTGATGCTGCCAACTACAACTGAGCATTAATGATACATGCCATTTCTCTTTCCTTCTGCAGTTTGTCAACTTCCTCAGGCTGGCAGATATAGACAACTTCCTCGGTGAGGTGACAGATTATCTATTAGCCTGTGGGTCTTATGTTCTACTCCATCCGAACAACTAATCTCCCAAATCAATCTGGTTCTTAGACTGTGGGGGAAGTTAAATATTTCATTTTTGAACTTTTTATTGTCATTTCTATGTTATGTTGTCTCCAAATGGGACTCTCAGATAATGTATATTGAGGGGAACTTTGAAAGCATAAATTTGTTTTCTATTATTTGGTCTTCTTGGGGTACAACAACAAAACAACACTGCCCAGTGGGGAATGATGACTTCATCTCCCGTGTGCCCCTGGCTCCAAGTCATGTAGGATTGGAAGGACTATGATACCTCCATGCAAAAATGAATGCTTCTATATAAGTACATGGCTTAAATGAGCTCAGCTCAGAGAAAGCTCCCCAATTCCCTGCTTTTGTTGGTCCTATCTTCTGTCCTGTGAGAATTAATTTAAATGCCTGGGTTTTAAACTAACAACACCATTTCCCAGCTACGATTTCCTTTGTGACCCAGACAACCCCCTAACTTATACATCTACTTCATAGAATTAAAAATACTTGTTAGCATCAAACAATAGAAGCCTATTGTTTTACTGTGGAATGTGCTGGACCTTGTAACTTCATCCACAATACCATAGAACTTAAACAGCTTTGGAAAATAAGCTATGAACTGGATGTCAGAAACACTGTTTTAAGGAACGATGGCAGTAGAATATATAGTCACAGAGATATTCTCACTGTTAGGGACTGTCTATTGGGGTGCTCTTGAAAAACAGATTTTTAAAAGACATAAGGCAAGAAAACTGGAGGACAAGCAGGGGAAATCATCACTTCTTGTTGATAGATAAGGTAGGGCTAATTCATGTTGGAACCCTTAGGATGATCCCCTTTGGATATGGGGACCCTAGTGTCAGCATCCAGGAAGATACCTGGGAAGGGGAAAGGAGAACAAATCACAAAGGTGAAAAGAAACCCATCATTTTGGTCATCTTGTTGCATAATAAGCCACATAAAAAGTTAGTGGCATAGCACAACAATTCATTATTATCTCTCATGATGCCTTGGGTTGACATGGCTGGAAAAGCTGGGACGATGGGGCATTGCTGTCCCCAGAGAATTTGTTACCATCTTTAATCCACCACTATCATCAAGATGATCTTGAAGGGTGAAAGAAGAACCAAATTAGAGCCTGAAGGAGCTAAGTAGAAGGATGGCTGTTCCCTTCCACCTACTGAGCTTTAGGGTATGTAGTTGTGACTTCAATGACAGGAGAGGGAGATAAGAAATTTGGAGATGTTTTAGAGAGAAGAGGACCCCATGGGGATGATTTAAATGTTGGGAAGTGAGATCTGTATAAACGGATTAAATGACATAGGATTGATACGACCCGAAGCAGGGAAGGCTGAGGAGTAGCTGGATAATCATCTTCAAATACATGAGGCTTATTACGAAAAAGATGTGTGGCCATCAAAAGCTGAGCATAAAGGGACTGGGCAGGAAACACTAAAGAATTCCTCACCGAGAAATGGGCATCTTTGGGACCTGAAAGAAAATCCCTTTTCCGGAGCTGTATAAAGAGAACACATTTTATAAGCCTGTAAAACTTTAGGATTAGTTATGCTGAAGATAGAAATGTTAGACCAGACCATCTCTTTTTCTTTTTTTTTTTTTTGTAGAAGAATCATTTTTTCAAGCGAAACCTTACATGCAACAAATGAATGAAAAGTGACGTTGTTTGTGTTGAAGTGATGGCATGGTCATAGTGACACTCTCCTCCCAACACTTAACACCCCAGGCAGCCCCAAAGGTCACCATATGAGACACAAGGACCCGTTAAAATTAGTTTGAAAATAACTAAAACCAATGAAGGGTTTCCTGACTTTCTACAGAAGGCTGTGGGTGCTTGGAGATTTATTTCAAATGGCAGTTCGGCCTTGAGAGTGTTGTGAGATTGCCAAATTCTTTTCCTGGTTCAAATTTGTGAGATGATGTTATTTCTGAACTCAAGTCCTGTTCTTCTGTGTATTGTCCAATGACACTCTTGTATACACTCTTTAGTAGCACATTTGCTCCTAAGTGTACCAAAGTATAAGGAAAACAAGGGTTGAGATTTTTCATCTTTTGGTAAATTTATTTCATTTGTTTAAATAAAGTTCCAACAAATGAAATCAACAGTTTTACTTCATTAATGGTCAATGAAATTAAGGGTTTACTTTATTAAGTCTTAAATAAAATCTTTGCAAAAAAGAGAACATCTTATAACCACCAAGACTGTCATCCCAATGTTACTATCCTAATAGTTTCATGAATAATCCATTTACTTTGGAATTCTTCCCACACGTAAAGGACAAAATGTATTCTGGTACCACTTTAATACACATGTGTTATTATGAATTAATAATTAATAAAGTTTACATAAAATTTTTAAAATATATAAAGACTTCATGGTTGACACAACTTCTAGTTTCATGATGGTGAACTGAGAACCTGC
Source organism: Phocoena phocoena (assembly GCF_963924675.1). NCBI lineage: Eukaryota > Metazoa > Chordata > Mammalia > Artiodactyla > Phocoenidae > Phocoena > Phocoena phocoena. Next base: position 75,999,991 of record NC_089223.1, read on the forward strand.
CATTCATACCAAGGCCATGTAATTGATAGAAAATATTGAAAAAGACACACAACTGCATTGAAAATCAAGTATTGTGCAGACAGTCCTCACTTTACGATGATTCAACTTATGATTTTTTGACTTTACTATGGTGTTAAAGTGATTAAGTGTTCAGTAGAAATTGTACTTTGAATTTTGATCTTTTCCTGGGTGATAGGCAGTACGATCCTCTCTCGTGATACCAGGCAGGGCAGTGAGCCGCAGCTCTCAGTCAGCCAGGCGATCACGAGGGTAAACAACTGATACGCTTACAACTATTCCGTACCCAGACCACCATCCTGTTTTTCACTTTCAATATGGTGTTCAATAAATTACATGAGATATTTAACACTTCACTATAAAATAGGTTTTGTGTTAGATGAATTTTGCCCAACTGTAGGCTAAAAGAAGTGTTCTGAGCATGATTAGGCTAAGCTAGGATGTTCTGTAGGTTAGGTGTATTTCAGTTTAACAATATTTTCGACTTACAATGGGTTTATTGGGATATAACCCCATCGTAAATTAAGGAAGATCTGTATAGTCAGATTAGATTTTTTAAAAATCCAGCTATGTATTTTTTTGTGTTTTTTTTTTATGGTACACGGGCCTCTCACTGTTGTGGCCTCTCCCGTTGCGGAGCACAGGCTCCGGACGTACAGGCTCAGCGGCCATGGCTCACGGGCCCAGCCGCTCTGCAGCATGTGGGATCTTCCCGGACCGGGGCACGAACCCGCGTCCCCTGCATCGGCAGGCGGACTCTCAACCACTGCGCCACCAGGGAAGCCCCCAGCTATGTTTTTTACAAGAAATATCATAAAGAAAAATAAGAGGAAGGTTGAAAATACAGGAATGAAGCAGCTACTATGGAAAAGAGCATGGAGAGTTTTCAAAAAATTTTTAAAAACTACCATATGATCCAGCAGTTCCATTCCTGGACGTATTAGCCGAACAAAACAGAAAGCTATAGAAAAGATATAAGCACCCTTAAGTTCATTGCAGCATTATTTACAATAACCAAGGTATGTAAGCAACCTAAGTGCCCATCATTAGATGAATGGATAAAGAAAATGTGGTATATATATACAATGGAATATTACTTGCCACGAAAAAGAATCAAACCTTCCCATTTGCAACAACATGGATGGGCCTAGAGGGTATTATGCTAAGTGAAATAAGTCAGATAAAGACAAATAATGTATTATTTTACTTATATGTGGAATAAAAGAAACAAATGAAGAAACATAACAAAATATAAATAGAGTTATAGATACAGAGAACAAACAGGTGGTTGCCAGAGGGGAGGGGGTTAGGGGGAGGGAAGAAAAAGTGAGGGACAGTAAGAGGTACAAACTTCCAGTAGCAAAATAAATGAGTCACAGGTATGAAATGTCCAGTGTGGGGAATATAGTCAATAACTATGTAGTATCTTTGTATGGTGACAGATTGTAATGACTTATCGTGGTGATCAGTTTGAAATGTACAGAAATATCAGATCACTATGCTGTGTAACAGGAACTAACATAGTGTTGTAGGTCAATTATATTTCAAAAACAAACAAATTCACAGAAAAATAGATTAGATTTGTGGTTACCAGAGGTGGGGGGGGGGTGGTAGGGGTAGGGGGAATTGGATGAAGGTGGGCAAAAGGTGCAAAATTCTGGTTGTAAGATAAATAACTACTAGGGATGTAAAGCACAACATGATAAATTTAATTAACACGGCTGTACGTTACATACAAAAGTTGTTAAGTGAGTAAATACTGAGTTCTCATCACAAGGAAAACATATTTTTTTCTATTTCTTTAATTTTGTATCTGCTTGAGATCACAGATGTTCATTAAACTTATTGTGATAATCACTTCATGACATGTAAGTCAAATCATTATGCTGTGTACCTTAAACTTATACAGTGCTGTACATCAGTTATATCTCAATAAAACTGTAGGAAAAAGAGGTAATCATAAAGCTAAGAAAAACACAGGAATGAAAAAAGCTTACTAAGCAAATGCTGACAAAAAGAGACTGTAGCAATATGAATATCAGACAAACTAGAATTCAAGGTGAAAAGGACAATATGAGACCAAAAATTCAAGGATTAAGGAAGGTATTTTGTATTGAGAAAAATAACTCTTCACTAAAATATATGGCATTATGAGCTTTTATGCAACAGTTGATGTAGCTTTGACAAGCAGACAGGCCGAGGTTGTAGCAGCATAGGTTGTAGCACTGTCTATGGTTATAAAACATAAATTCAAACAAAATTGAAAAGAACCTAAAAGCCCATCAACTGATTGGCTGAACACTCCGAAATATTGTAACAGTTACAAAGAATGAGGTCAATCTATATACTACCATAGCTAGCTCTCTAAAATGTATTGTTGAGTGAAAAAGCAACTTTGCAGGAGCCTGTGTACAACAATATAAAAACCACTTATGTTAACACACACACAATGTTGCTATGTATTTACTTTGGATACAGAAGTCTTTATATAAATAAATAAGAAAAAAAATCAGGAAAGAACACATACAAAAGACATAAATGTTATTACCTCTGGGGAGGGGGAAAGAAGTAGACTGGGGTCGGGGGTGCTTAATCAGAAGACTTTAAATTTTATCTCAAATGCTTCCATTTTTTTAAGAAGGAAAATTCATTTTATTATCACTCATGTTATTAAATTAAAAAAGAAAGATTCCATGATTTCAGAAAATTCTGAAAGCCCTGTACTAGCTGATGTGTCAAGTTGGATGCTGTTGGATACAAATACCACAAAACCTGATCTGAACAGTAAGGCTTGAAGAGTAGGCCAGTTTATATTATTTCATGTAACAGGATGTTCAGAAGAGTCGAGGGTTGAATGAGTACAAAGTTCAACCACACCACTGAGGACCCAGGTTCTTTCTATTTATTTGCTTCAATGAATTCTGAAGAAATTTACTTCAAATTCTCTTTACATCCTTGGAGTATGTTTAATCAGGCTCAAAGCAAGATGGTGCCAGCAGTTTCAAGGAAACAATACCCAGAAAAAAATAATAAGCAACAGTTATACAATGCTTACTATACGCCAGCATTTTACATACATTAATCCATTTTTGGTTCCCATGACTCTTTTTGCAGATGAGAAAGCAGAAGCATTGAAATTTGTTGAATGTTACGTAATTAGTAAGTGGTAGGTTGAAATCCAGTCAGTCTGGCACAAGAATATGTGCGCTTAATCTCTGTGCTCTACTCTATATGCTTTTCCCTGTGACTTTTTTTTTTTTCCTTTCTTGTCTTTTCTTGTAGTTTTCTCTAAGAAGTAAGGAGACTTTTCCCAGAAACTTCCCAGCAGACAATTCTTTACATCTCATTGGCAGATGCCCACTCCTGAACCAATTAGATTATCCTCAGCCCAAACAGACCACTTCTGGAGTTGAGAGTGGGGTCAGCTGCCCCCAAGGACATTGCTGTGTGGGAAAGTGTAGACACATGAACCAAATTTGGGCTCTCTTTGGAAGGAAAAGAGAGTGGAGGGGGCTGATGCCAAGAAAATAACCAACAGTCTCCAGTAAAGGTAATTTCTATTTGTCCTTTGTAGCTCAATGACTCATTCATTTGAATGCCTGTTATGTTGGGCAAACAAGTGAAAATTTCCAGGAAGTATGTATGATTTGAACCTTGAGGAGAAGAACCTCAGCTAGAGATAGAGATCTGAGTATTGCCAACACATAGATTATAATTGTTTTTAGTCACCGTGATGGAGAGAATTCTTACAGAAGAGAGAGTAGAGGTTTGAGAGAAGATGGTCTAATAAGATAAGATTCAGTGTTTGTAAGATTTAGTATTTGATAAGATTTAGTGTTTCCCTCTTCTACAGTATTAGATTAAAAGTAGTATGATTAAAAAAATAAAAACTATAACTGCATCTAGTATACCTAATTGTTATTAATAAAATAGCTACACCTTCATTCATTTAATTTGTTTATTAGTTTATTTACTTTATTCTAAACATCATGAATGGGACTTCCTTGGCGGTCCAGTGAGTAAGACTCCACACACCCAATGCAGGGGACCAGAGTTCGATCCCTGGTTGGGGAACTAGATCCCGCATACATGCTGCAACTAAAGAGTTTGCATTCCACAACTAAGACCTGGCCGCAGCCAAAATAAATAAATAAACAAACAAATATTTAAAAAACAAACAAGCAAACAAAAATAAACATCTTGAATAATCTTGTTCCTCACCAATCCAAGATGTTGAAGGGTCCAATAATCAAACCTTCACAAGAGTAACCTAAAATTGTCCCTGGCTAAATACAAGGGGTGAAGCAATCTTGAACCAGAGATTGTAGCTGAGTTTTTCCCTGGTACATGTAGCCTACCGACTTTGCCTTGGATGTCTCCTGTACTCATTGATCTGAAGAGATTACTCCTCAGTGTGTGTTAGTTGGGCTAATCTAACAAAACCATAGCTCAGTGGTTTAATCCAACAGAGGTTTATTTCTTGTTTACACTGTAGTCCAACTTGGGTTGGTAGGGATGGGTTCCTTCTATCTAGCAGCTCCACTAAGCCCTTGAGCCCCGAAGTCTGCCCCTGGATCCTCAGCATTTAGCTAGGATATGAGAAAAGAGAGAAAGATCATAAAGGATTGCATGGAAGGACTTATGGGCCAAGCCTTGGCATGGTGAACATCACTGCTGACCCATATTCTATTGACTGGGACTCAGTCACATGGTCACAGTGAACTGCAAGGAAGTCTGGGAAAGGTAGTCTAGCTGTGCACCAGGAAGAAGAAGAAAATGGGTTTGGTGGGTACCTGGCTAGTCTCTGACATACAATGGATTGAGTGAAACACTTCCATCATGTTAAAATGTAATGTTTTTATTTGTTATATTTATGGTTTCCCTCCAATATCTTGTTCCCATTTATAAGAGACTTTTCTTATGTTGTATTCTTCCTTACTGATTACAGCTTGGTCATTTTTCGTATTTCATTCTTTTAATTATTCGAGGTCCTCCCAATTTTGCTTTTGCTATTTCCAGCTATTCCCTTCTTTCTTCAAAGTTCTCTGCCTTCTGTATTTTGGACTTGCATCTCAGTCAAAATCCATTTGATCTTTTCTCCAGTGCTTTAGGAAATTTTTTTTGTGTGTGTTTCCTAGAGCTTTTACATATGGATCAGCTATTTTATGCATCTTAAAACTTAAACCCTGTGGTAAGTGGACGTCCAAAATACACTACATTATTTGATTAAATAAAACCTCAGACATTCGCCCAACTCTTAGAAACACCTTAATGTACTATATTAAGTTCAAAGCAGGTAACTTGTATTTGACATTATAAGTTGTGGGAAATTGTAAGCTTGATTTTTAAAAGATTAAATAAATAACTGCTCAGAAACACAATCGTTCTTGAGAAACAATCATTATATACCCGTCAACTGTCATTGTGAACATTTAAACACCAGCCAGCAAGGTTTTCATGTGATCCTGGCAAGATCAGGTAAAAACCACACCTGGCTGAACTTTGGGGAAACATCCTTGAGCCTTTCAAATATATTGTTATTATTTTTTTCATTGTTGTCACTACCATCAAGATCAACCAGGTGCTTATGGACACATTAAGCCATAGCTGTTGTATTTAATGGTACTCTTACAGCCTCAAGAGACAAGCCCCAGCCCTGGTGGCCAGCTGAGTCCCAGGGAGTGACAAGTCCTAACAAGGGCACCTTGGCAGAGTGCTCTGTGGGTCCCTCCCCGAAGACAAATCAGTAACTTGATTAGGTGGGGCTGGGGCTGGGCCTGGGTGGTGGCAGTCCCTTAAGTGCCTGGCTTTCATTGGCTTGGCTACAGTCCACTCAATTGCTCTAACTAGGTGACTCGACTTGAAGCCAAGTGAAGCAGTTTGGGAACCACAGACACGGCACCTGATAATGAGCTGCCATTTTCAGGGTGCGCCTTAGGGTCATGGTTACCATTTTACAGGCCTAACTGGCTCACTGTTAGAACAGCAGGGAGCAGTGGCTGCAGCTGTTCATGGCAGAGCAAGTGCTACAATGTTAGATTTTGCTGAAAATTGTGACCCTCGCCTGCCCAATACTTGATCAACATTTTACTACTCACATCATGTCACACACATGGTGTGTAATATATCTAAGGTTTTTATTCTTTTTTTTACTTTGTTTAAATGACCTGTTTTATGGCTTGCTCTGAAGCCAGACTTAGATTCTTAAGTGCTCTAGGAAAAGAGTTCTAACCAGAATTAAATCTAATCTGGCCATTATCTGCTGGATCTAAGTACCTCTTCTTCATACTGTTCTCACCTCAGTGGGATAATAAACTAGCAATTCTATGAGGTGTTTGTGGAAAAACAAGATTTTTGGTGGCGGGGGGGGGGGGGGCGGGGGGGGAGGCAGGGATCCCCTGCTAAACAAATGCCCAAAATGAAACAGTGCATCATTTTATCACCTGTCTCTTGGAAAATGTAAACCTTATTTTCATGTAGCCAGATTTCCTGGGGCAAATAGGAAATCAGGGCAATCAGATGGAGATGTCAGCAAACAGATGTGTGCCAATCCCTGGGGGAGGGGAAGGGAGAGAGGGGATGGGGGAGGGAAGTATCCTCACATGCAGGGAGGTTGGTCTCAGAACGGGGTTTCTTTGTGCCGTTTCTTTCTGGATGGAGTCAGCCTGCTCTGACTCTTGATTATGTAACACAGTCATTCAGCTCCCATAAACAGGTCATTGCTGAAAATGAGCAAAAAGAGACATCATTCTAGGTTGACAAGGGAGAGAAGTAGGAAAATTGGGCTTGGTCTCATGGAACTTCGGCCCTTCCCAGAGTTTTCAGTGCCAACTCAGAAAGGGTCTTTAAGCATAACACCGTGAATAAGGATGTAAGTCCAGAAGGGCCACAGGATGGTACGTCTGACTTTAAATGTATACAACATAAGTGACCCAAGTTGGTTGAACGACATCCAGAGACGGAGGAGATGCACCAGAAGGTTAAGTGATAGAGTGGGGTATGGAGTAGCTAGGGTTCAGCTGCTCCAGGAAATTCTGAGTTTTTTCTTTTGGGGGCAGTGGGGTGAGTTTGAGGGGAAGTCATGAATCAGGGCTTGAATGCGCAGGCTCCAGAGTCGCTTATCTTCTGTAGATAGCAACCTGGGTGCCCGAGGACAGGGAAGCTACATCACCAAAATTTCCGACTATCAGCCTCAAGGGTGTTAACTGGTTGTTTTTCCTTTAACACCAATTAAGTGTTCACTTGGATGTTTTAATTTGGGAACCTCTGAGTCTTCTGTTTTACCATCATCGAGGTAATATTTAGCAGTTTAGGTGCTATAAGAAACTGGCTATATTTATGTCTAAAAAGCTTTACAGTGCCTTTTAAAACATTCTCACCAAATCACTGGAAATTATATCAGCACTAAGTATGTCATCCACAAGAATATCCTTAGAGTCTCACCGTGAATATGTGATTGACAAGCATAACGTGTGGCCACCTGGCACACCGGGCGCTACATCAGCCTTGCTCCTCAGGTAATTTCCTGCAAAGGGGATGAGATTGAGAGTACTTCAGATCTTAAGCCCTACAATGAAGGAAAACTGAGGATTTAAAATGTTTATTTCGCATAGATTTTTTGTTTGTTTGTAATGGACAAAAATGTAAATGTATCCCTTGAGAGAAGACCTTGGGAGCTGACTGAATCAGTCTTTCTGGCTAGCCCATCCCTCTCTTCCTCCAGTCCCAGAGGAAGAGGTGGTGGTTGGTGCTGGGGGGACAGGATCACGATAACTGCCACCATTTTCTCTAACCTCTGGGCTCACTCTGACCTCCCAAGATCCCGGTGTAGGGGAAGGCAAATCCGTATCCCCTGTAAGAATCTGTCAAAAGTTTAACTTAGCAAATGAAGATAAACACTCCAGCCTCTCCCCAACTCCCTAGAACAGAAAGAAAATGTAAACTATGAATGTGGTCACACTTACAGGGCCCAGATCCTGTATGCTGACGTGACAACATCTGGTCAGAGCCTGGCTCACCTACCTCCCTTATGGAGTCTTTCCCCACAGTTCCACCCACCCCCATTCCTTTCTTCTACAAAACTCTGCTCACTTTCAATGTCAGATCAAAAGCTTAGTCTCCCATGACTGTAGATTTACAACGAAAGCAACATGACAACAACAAAACGTTTAAACCACCATAGCAACGTGGGTAATAAGAGGACGGTCAGTTCTGGGACAGAGAAGTCAAAGTCACCAATGTTTGCCCTTTTGCATAATCTGACACAACTTTTCCGCTCTTATCACATTCTATCAAAGACCTTTGGTGAAAGTATAACCTTACATATTTAAAGTTGATGTTCCGGGCTTCCCTGGTGGCGCAGTGGTTAAGAATCCGCCTGCCAACGCAGGGGACACGGGTTCGAGCCCCGGTGCGGGAAGATCCCACATGCCGTGGAGCAACTAAGCCCGTGTGCCACAACTACTGAAGCCCGTGCGCCTAGAACCCGTGCTCCGCAAGGAGAGAAGCCACCGCAGTGAGAAGCTTGTGCACCGTAACCAAGAGTAGCCCCCACTCGCCACAACTAGAGAAAGCCCACACGCAGCAAAGAAGACCCAACGCAGACATAAATAAATAAATAAAATAAATTTTTAAAAAATGCTTAAAAAATAAAATAAAATTTGATGTTCACCAACAATCACTATGTGCTGGGTACTCTATCCTCATTTCCTCACTTGACTTTCACAGTATCCCTCTGGGGCCTGTAAGAAGCATGTGTGATTGGTTTTGCCTTTTTATAGATGAGTGAACAGAGGCATAAGGTGGTTGGGGAACTTGCTCAGAGTCACCATGGCTGATCCATTGTTGAGTTAGGTTTTGAACCAGACCTGTGAGGCCCCAGGTCTATCCAAGTTCACACTCTTATTTACTACGAGATGGCACCATAGTCCCCCAAGGCGATACTTTCCATTGAGGGTCATGGAGGTTGAGGTTGAGAACCCTGCAAACAGAGAGAGGAAGCTGTTGGAGAGCTTGACTCACAGCTCCGATTTTTGTTTCTTGGTTCTTTTTTCCCCTCTCCAGCCCAGAGGTCTTAACGAAAGCGTCTATATAATTTTGTCCAGTGCAAAATGAACTGAAAATGTGGGCTCCTTGTTCAAAAATTACGAAAAATTTCAAAATGGTGACCATGAAGCTGAGTCTTCATCTAGCCCTGATTTAAGATGGTTATTTCTCGCATTCTGTCTCTAGAACTCTCTAAACTGCATCTGGGAGGACTTCCAGAAGAGTGCCTCCAGGAAGTAGATGTCTAGATGGAGATCTAGATATTGCTGAGTTGGCATTGGTGGTTTTTTTTCCTTGTGTCCCAGGTCAATGAAGCTTGTTCACATTGCCATAATCACACTGGCAGCAAAGTGATGCTCTACACATTATAAACCTAAACAGTTAAATATAGTTTTTATTTGTTCTAAGTAAATAGTTGACAATAGCTAGGTCAATGGATTCTGTAGATGAAATAGTCCAACCTGATGTCTCCCCAAATAGCTAAAAACAAGCAAACAAAAACCACATCCAGGGGCTTCCCTGGTGGCCCAGTGGTTGAGAGTCCTCCTGCCGATGCAGGGGATGCGGGTTCGTGCCCCGGTCCGGGAAGATCCCACATGCCGCGGAGCGGCTGGGCCCATGAGCTATGGCCGCTGAGCCTGCGCGTCTGGAGCCTGTGCTCCACAACAGGAGAGGCCACAACAGTGAGAGGCCTGCGTAACGCAAAACAAACAAACAAACAAAAAAACCACATCCATTTATTTTATTAGTTCATGCAAGCTTTGCTTGCGTGAAGAAAGAACACATTTGGGGCAGCACCCTAGCTCTGAGTCCTCCTGCAGGGCCCAGAGGGTGGTTTAAGTCATGGAGAGGCATTTTCACAAGCAAAGCCCTAGGCAAGAGTCAGGTTCGCCTAAGGCAAGATCTCTTTTGCCAAGACTGGACGTGGAAAGGGTGTGGGCCCCACCAGGTACGCTGAGCCTCAGGACAGCCTCCAGGCCCAGCAAGCAGCTGGGCCAGAATCTCCCTGGGCTGGGCAAATTGGTCAGGGGAGGTTACGGAAGGCCTGAAGAGACGTGCCAAGGCAGATGCCACACACCATCAGGGTGGAGACCCCTAAGGGGCTTAGGAAACCAGGGCAGGACCTGGGTGGGGTTAAAGCCACAGGGCAAGACCTGTGGACCTGCAGCTATTAATACTGTTTCACACTGAGGAAGCAGAGTGCCAAGTACAGTTCTCTAAGTACTTGAAGTGTATTAACTAATTCGGCAGTTCTCGAACTTGAGCATATAGCAGAATCACGGCTGTTAAAACACTGATCCCTGGGCCCACTTTCAGAGTTTCTGATTCAGTAGCTCTCTCTCTTTGTTCTTGCTAAAGCCTCTCCTTTATCCATATCCTGTTTTAGGTCCCTCCCTCTCCAGGATCGCTTCCCTGCCCCTGCTAACTCTGAGTGATTTCTCCTCTGAGCCCTTCTACGTTGAAGCATATTGATTAAGGGCACATCCCAGATCTGGGTTTGAATCCTGGATCTACCACTTACCAGCTCCGTGACTATGAACAAGTTATTTTATGGCTTCCCTTCCAAAATATAAATTCAAAGATCAAATTATTAAGAATTTCAAGGCAGCTAATGGTGAGCATTAAACCCCGAGCAAGAGGCCCTTCTGAGCACTAGGCCCTGAGCAACTGTATAGGTCAAAGACCCAGGAAACTGACCCTGGTTGCAGAGGAGAGAACTTACCACAGCTCAGAGCCAGAGAAGACACTTTGGGTGTGAGTGGGAGGGCCAGGAAGCAGGATCTGATAGAGGTTAGGGCTCTCACTAGACTGGGAAGACTTGTCAACCTGAATCTACTTTGAAGAAAAACTCCGAATATTTAATTTTAGCATACAGCCCAGATAGGAAGGGTAAAGGAATGAAATCTGGGAGTTCAACTTGTGAGTTGTACTACCACTCTCAGTTTAGGTAAGCATGGTTTAGCAAAATATATTCAGTAAGCTCACCCAATTGTAGTCTTCTGGGAAACTATTTTTGTGTTTCCTTTCTTAGTTTCATTAGTAAAAATTTCTTTAGAGGACTGACCATCTTGATTTGGCTGAGCAAAGAGGACAAGGAATTTTTTCACATTGAGTTGGACAGACAGGGCCTCAGTGCCTCTCTGGAGGCCAAGTTCAGGGGAAGGCTGGGGCTGACTCAGCCTAGAAGGGGAGACCAGCGTGCCTGGATGGGTAGTGTGGGAACCCCGAGGCTGGGGACATGTTCCACTGTGGGTGTTGCTCCCACTGGCCTGAAACCACTCGCTCCCACTGGTGCACCATTATACACAAGGGGTGACAATCACAGAATGACAATGATTTTCAACCTTCTCAAGCAGACTACACACGGGCAAGCATTTCCTTCCCAGAAGTCATTTTCAGGGCTATGCACACACTCTGATGATCCGGAAGGTCAGTGTGGCAGAGCAGAGAGAGTTTGGACTTTTAAAGGAGCCAGACCTAGAATAGAATTATGGCTTTGCTGTGTTTCCAATTTCTCCCTCCCTTCTTTCCATCCTTCGTCTCTTTTTCATTCCTTCCCTTTCTCCCTCTCTCCTCCCTCCCCTCATTCCATCAATTCATTCACCAAATATTTATTGAATTTTTATGCTGGTGTGTACCAGGTGTTGGGGATACAGTGGTGACCAATGCAGACACGCAATCCCTTCTCTGATGGAGGCTGCAGTGGAGAGGGCGTTGAACAATTATTAGGAGAGGTGTGTGTGTAATGACAGGCAACCAACCCAGTGCGGTGGGAGGATGTAGCAAGGGGATTCAACCAGGGTGAGGGTCATGGGCAAGGTACTCACAGCTTCATTGTCCTCTACTCTAAATTGGGAGAATTAATGTATGTAAAGTGTCCAGCACCAGGCTTGGTCCATGATGACTACTCAAGACAGCTTTGGGATTCTTCTGGGGAACTGTCACCAGAGGGAGTGTCAAGCTCCGTTGATGGTCATTTCTTTATTATCCTGCCTCATCTTTCTTGTGCTAATTATCTTTTCACCCCGGTGATGGGCCTTGCTGCCTCTCTGAGCCCAGGGTTCCCTGGAAGGCAGGGGCGGCAGTTACCCTCTTTGAATCTCCAGAACACCTATAACAATGCCCAGCACATAGTAACTGCTCAATAAATGTTGCTGGATTAAAAAGAGCTGAATAATGAAAATGAGTCACAGAGAAAGGACATCTGGCAATCCAGAGAATGAAAAAGTTTTATGGAAAGAAGTTGGAACCTATACAGCTATTCTGATATTATCTTTATGACCTCTTGGGATAATAAAAACCAACACACATCACACCCTTTGTCTCATCGTTTCCTCTGCTATCGGGCAGGGAGGATTAATAAAAGAAAGAATATTTAGTTGGGGTTTTACTCCAAGGGATCCTTCTTAATTAAGTGGTGAGGCATTAATTAAAAATCTAATTAATCATCATAAGCTTTTGCTGTTGTGCTTGGCAGTCAGGTGCAGGCTTTCTGCAGACATGAAGCTACAGGAGCTCTGAGCTGCATGTAAAAGAAATACCCTCCAGCCCTCCAAATAGATGGGAAATCACTGAGCAAGGCATCCTCCTGGTGGGCCTCTTACAAGCTAATATACAGAGATGGACACCACCATGGAGCCAATGAGGCTTAACCTTTGGGCCCCTCACTTGCATAGACCTTACCCAGGTCTAGGGTGTAAGATGGAGCCCAGGTGGAATGACATTATTAATGAAGATGGTGTTGATGATGATAATGTCAGTGTAACTGTACAAAGAGGAACTGGAAAGAAGGGCTGCACAGAGCCCAGGGAACTTGTTGGAAAATTGTTTTGGATCAAAATGAACAGAAAAGGCCTCATGAAAGTGTCTAAAAGTCAATTTATCAAGGTTAGAAGGCACATACTAACTTGGTCTTAACCCAGGGTTCATGCAGGGGCTTCTGGGGCTCCATGGGCACCCTGAAATTGTATGCAATTGTCTCTGTATGTGCATTTTTTCCTAGGGAGAGAAATTCTATTCATAAAGATGGGAAAGTCTGAATGGACACAATAGACAATGTAAGATTATACTATTCTAGGGAGTAGAACATATAATGGTAGGAGGAAATAAAATTTGTAAGTAAAAATAGTTTGTGGAATAATCTTGATTCTGTCTTCCCTGTGTCTTATTTGAGTCCATGTCCTGAGGCAGGTACAGGAAGACAGGCTGGATGGAGGCAACCTCCAGCTTGGTGGAGGTTGCGGGTAGGGGGCTGTGATCCTAGAACCAACCTGGGGTCAGAAAGAAGGAAGCTTACAGTCAACAGGCTCACAACCCACCAGAGAAGAGGCCAGAGAAGGGCAGTGGGACACAGAGAAAAGTATCTCCTAGGGGTCTTTTGCTGTGGTATGATCTGACTGAGGGTTCCAAGATTTGGGGTCCCGGCCAAATCTTCTTCATGTCATGATTTATTCCCATGCGTAAGTGGCCAGAACCAGGGAATGAAATAATTAACTGAGAGAAGATTAAAAAAAAAATAATTCTTGATGACAAGCTGGTACCTACTGCCTAGAGATTCATTTTAACTAGAGGTTGAAAATAGTCTGGGGCCCAAGAGAGAAAAAACTCTGGGAGGGTCCTTATCAACCCTATGAGGAATAAGAGTAGGGTTAATCTTAGTTAGACACAGAGGGTGAAATTAGGACCAGTCTATGGCAAAGTTAAAATCACAAGATAAAAGCCAGACTGAGAAACAGGCTAGGAGGAGGGCTCCTGGGACTCCAAGGAGGGATCCAGAGAGTTCATGGTTTATGAGGTCAGGGAGTGGTGTTGGATAAGAACCAGATCTGTAGCCAGAGACCAGGTGTCTCTCTCGTTCCCACCTACACACCCACTCGAGCCAGGTGCAGCCACTTCCCCGCCTGCACCTGCAAGGCCAAGGCTAGCTGGGCTCAGGCTCTGGTCCCACCCCGGCTGGAAGGATGTGAGGAACTTCCTGCCTCAGGCAAACCTTGGCTTTCAATCAAGGTCTCCTGGCTATTCTCCCCTTGTCTCTGCCTGCCCAGCACTTCCAGCTCTCTGACCCCTCACAGCTCCCGACCCCTGGTCCTAGAATTCTTCCAGCCCAAGTCAACCCAAGCCCTAATGTTTTGTCCTGGCTTTTCTGGTCCCAGCCTCTCGCACTCTTCCTGTGATCCTTCAAATTCCACCCTTGCACCTACATCAGGAAATAAGGCCAGTCCCCAACTCTTTCCCTCAGGATAAGGAGTGGGGATATCTGAGAAGAAAGAAAATAGGGTAAAGGCTGTGGCTCAGGTAACGTTAGAAAGAAAAATTATCCCTTTATTCCCCAAGAGTGTCATTAACATGTTAATTCAAAATCCAAGGAACCAAGGGGGTGGAGGAACCTATCAGGTGTGTACATTTTGTCACTCTTGGCCCCTAAGGAAAGAAGAAGGGACTGTCAGAAATTCTCTATAATGTTCTGAGAGCACCTATCACAAAAGCCTATCCACCCAGGGGTCGTATGTTTCTGAAGAAAGAGTTACAGCTTATAGAAGTAGAGTCTGTCCTTCTCCAATATGGGGAATATGTGCTCAATCCGGGCAAGGGTTAACCATTGCAGGAGATTATATCGAGCTTGGGTTTAACTTTTAAACAAGATGCTGGGGGGCATGTCTTAACTGTCATGCTGCGTTGTAAATTTAGAGTTTGGGTGTGGAAGCTCTGCCCCCGTGCTTTGTAATCTACACAGGTGTGCAGAGGACTTCAAAGCTAGTTCTAGAAGAAGGCTGTTGAGAATTACCTCTGGGGGAGAAAAGAAAGAAAGAAATCCCACAGAACAGATGCTGAGAGAAGTGAACTAAACCCTCCTGGAGTAATTGCCTTCACATTAATTTTAAAATTCCAAAAGCTTTTTCTTGTGTTCTAGCTCAAGAATGGGGACTTCCCCATTCCAAAGACTGATTTCAGATTTGATGACCTCTATTCTTTTCTGAAAGTGATTCAAATAGAAAGTTTACCCAGGGAAATTTTGGTAACACCTTAGGCTGTTGAGCAGGACACATACCAGCTCTGCGTCCAGCCTGGTGCACTATGCATTCTCAGGCATTGCTTCTTGCCATTGCACTGTCAACTCTAATGGAGAACATAAAATGTGGTCATTTTAGTCTTAGCTGTTCTCCTTTAAAAGCAATTAAATTAGCAAGTAGAGTATCCTTTTTAAAAACTGAGATGATTTTGCCGAATTCACTAATGTTCGATAGGGTATATACACTTGGAATTTACTTTTCAACAATAATGTTGGGGCTGGATTGTAGTTAGCATATGGGGAAAAAAGCTGCTCCTTCTAAATGTCAATATTTGAGTCCTACTAAAAGCTGAGGGGGATTTGTGCATTTAGCCTAAAGCATATTTTACTTCTTGATATTTTCGATGATTTGTGGCCAATGAATCATGAAAATGAAATCTTAAAACCCCAAGAAACCACCAGAAACCAAGCTAGGCACTTAGCATATTTCACAGTAATTATTCCCACCCGACTCCAAAATGAAAATGTTTGTTTTCTCCAATTTGTCTGCTGTTTTCATTTACTGACATTTGGGGAATTTACAGATTAAATTGCCTGTTCTACCGAGGACAGGATAACTGACATTGGAGTTTGGAAAGTTCTGTTTAGTTCAGTCAATCTCACTCTTCCTTGGAGGATAGGAAAGCTAGTCACTTTTCTCGTTTCACAGAGGTTTCTTTTTTTTTTTTCTTGGAAAGATGATTTCTATTAGATTCTTTCATAACTGTAACATATAGGACTTAAAAAATGCTTAACTTCTAACTTAACTTTCTGGTGAAATCATCCACCAAGTTTAGTCATTCATTTTCCAGGTAAAGATGATAACAATTCCACTTATGTAGCCATTTATCATCGTTACCTTCCAGCTTGCCACATAGCAGAGCTACAGATACCCTGTTTAGTATTTTCCACCATTTCCTCTTAGCAAGTTTTCCTTATTCTTGCTAATTATTCCTAATTTCTTTTAATTTGGGGGACTTTTAGTTTTTCACAGTTTCTTATGGCAGAGACTCAGTTTTCTTTCTGTGTCCGTTCTCCCCTTCATCCTGGTAAGAGCAAAGTACAGCGTTCCACCCTCTTTCCCTCCCCACAAAGGAGAATTACATTACCCAGTCTCCCTTGCAGCTAGTTGTGACCAGATGGAGCAGATGTGTTGAGCATGCATTGTATTTGCTTCCATATAAGAACATTGCTCACCCGCCACTTCTCCTTCAACGTAGGCTGGGACCTGGATGTGGCACTGGTGAGCCAGCTTTAACCATACATGAAGACAGCATCCTAGCGGACAGGAAGACCTTGAAAGTGAAAGAAACCTCAGGACTTGAATAAGCCATGTACCTGTCCTGGACTACCTGCCTAACCCTGGACTGTTAAATGAGAGAAAAAAAGATTTCTCTCGTATTTGAACGAGTGTTATTTTGAAGTCCCTTTGTTATAGTAGCATAACTGATACCCCAACCCTGATTAGTGCATTTCTTAAACAAAAGAGAAGATGCCACCACTACACTCTATGCTACTCAGATCTTACTTGGAGTGTAAGTGAATCACGTTTTGAGCATAAAGACAAAGCAGAGGTTTTTCAAATTAAAGCAACAAGAATGGTGAGGGATTCAAAGCAGAAGAAACTGGAAGAGCAGCTCAGAGTCTGAGTGCTATTTTTAGATATCCAAAGAACTGGCAAGCAGAATGATTCACCTCATTCTGTGTGGTTTTAGGAGTACATAGAAGTAGGACTCAAGGTGAAAACAGATTTTGCTTGAGACAAAGAACATTCCTGGCTGTCAGCTCTGCATAGAAATGGAAAGGGCTACCCTGGAAGCATTGAGCTCCCTGCATCTTAATAGAGCCTGGGTAACCATGTGGCTGGATTTCCTAATGACTATGTGTCATGCATGTATACTATATAAGTCATCTCAAATTCTTAGAACAGCACTAAAAATTATATATTTTTACCTCTGTTTTATAGAAAGGGAGTCTAAGTCTCAGACAGGTTAAAACTTACCAAAGGTCAAGGAGCTAGTTAGTAGCACGGTCCATGTTCTTTCTACCCATCACTATTAAAGCTGACTTACAAAATGGCTTAAAAGTGTCTTCCAAACCTGAAATTCTGTAAGTCCTCTGGAAAACTTCTTTCCTTAATTTGTGCTTGAATTCTGAGGTATAAGAGCCAGACATCTCCTAAAGGTTGATGTGCCTAATCTCCTATGTTTTAACCCAGTTGCCAACTTAATTTGAGCCTTCCTTTTTGAGTCAGAGATTGCCAGCCCATCATCAGCCCATTTTCTCTGCACACAGTGAGAATGCATTTTTCAGTTTCCCTTGCAGTGGCATGTGAGCAAAAACGATGTGGGCCACTCCCAGATCTGGCCTGCAGAAACCTCTCATATACTTTCTTCTTCTGCTGCTGCATATTGGCTCATGGAGTGACCCTGAAAGTTGAATATTGAAGAACTTCTACCTTGGTTTCCAAACAAGGTGTTGAACAGAGCCTCCTGGCAAGCTGAAACTGTTTTGGACTGTGTAAGTGAGGGAGGTATAAGCTTTTACTGTGTTTAAGCCATTTTATACTTTAGAGCAGGGGTTCCCAACCCCCAGGCCATGGAAAGCTATGGGTCCGCAGCCTGTTAGGAACCTAGCCACACGGCAGGAGGTGAGTGGCGGACAAGTGAGTGAAGCTTCACCTGCCGCTCCCCATCGCTCACATTATCGCCTGAACCATCCCTCTCCCCTCCATCCGTGGAAAAATTGTCTTCCACGAAACTGCTCCCTGGTGCCAAAAAGGTTGGGGACCACTGCTTTAGAGTCTATTGGTAACAGCAGGTAGCCCACCCTCTGTAATACTCTTTATCCTCAGCCACTAAATACCCAGAGATTTTACCTCAATCATAGGACTATGCCCAGGGTCATGGTGTTTACCAACAACTCTACTGGGCTAATCTTTTTGACACTGCAAATATTCCACCCTTTTTGACTTAAAAAAAAAACAAGCAGGACTTTAATATAGTTCAGCCTAAAATAATAGAAGATAATCTGATTCCTTCCACCTCTCACTCTTTTGACCCACACACAACCAGCCCAACCGATAAAGAGGGATCAACTTCCTTACATAACAGTGTCAGAGAAGTTTCAAATACACATTACCCTTGATAGAGGTTTGCCACAAGTTTGCCAAATGGTGTCCTGTGGTGCAGTCTACGGATTAATGCTGTTAGATTCCTTCCTTCCTTCCTTCCTTCCTTCCTTCCTTCCTTCCTTCCTTCCTTCCTTCCTTCCTTCCTTCCTCCTCTCTTTCCTTCCTTTTTTTTTAAATATTAGGAAATTTCTCATAATTTCTCATGGAAAAAACCCTTTCCAGATTATTTTACAAATTGAAAGACTTAGCAACACTCAAATCACCATCAGCGGACACTCGGGGGATCTCTTTGGACAGGTCACATCTTCTCTAGGTCTCCAGAGACCCAACACTCCCCTTTTATCCCTAACACTGACATGCATGTCAAATGCCACATAGCTTTGTGATGTGGATTTTTTCTCTACCTTGCCCTACAGGCTATTTGTGCGTGCATTCCCTGTTAAAGCAGAAATAGAGTCAATGGTTAACAAAGAATTACTAACCTGAGAACTGCTTTTGAAGGTGTTAGAATGCCTTTGGAAGGCAGTGGATACTTTGTGGGCGTTGGCAGGAAGAGTCAGGAAAAATCTTCCCATTATTATTGGGTACTGGTCCTCCTCGTGGGGGCATACACTTAGTATACCGAAATTTATTCTCTTCAGTCTCCAACTTCCTTTCTGTAACACAAAATATAGATCATAAAGTGAAGATTTGTAAGAGAATAGAATAGCATTTTGTTGTTCTGTTTTTAATGGAAAGCTTAAATAGCAACATTGATTGGTTTGACTTCACCAAAGCATTAAGCAGTTTCCTTCCTTGCTCCCAAATCCCTAACTGTGTCCAGCTTAATTGTCGCCATCAGCCTCTTGAATGTTGTGCAGGTAACACACCCATCAGCTGGGAACCAGCAGAGCAGAGAGGATGGGAGCTAGAAGAGAAGCAGAGACAGAGGACCTTCATCGTTTGACTCAGGAGTGGACATCTATGCAGGTAGGTTCCAGGGCTCCGACAGTTATAGGATGCTTTTCAGCAGGTGTGTAACTTGTCTTCAAAGCTCTGGAATATGCCAGGGATTAGGTTTTTCATACGTGTGCAAGATTTTCATATACAAAGGTTTCCTTTTTCAAAAGTCTAAAAAACAATGGGTACAAAGTAGATTACTGGTCTCCCAGAGAATTTTCTATGCTCCTGGTATGAGTGGGGGAGGGAGGTGAATGAGGTAGGGCAGTCAAGGTGAATGCTTGAAGCTGGTTTCGCCCAACTTGTAGTATGGGTACTACTGAAGTAAGCATGATAATTTGAGGTGGTATACAAATGTACATTTTAAAATGTTAATAGTGTGATGTTTACTTTAATGTGCTTTATAATAAGGACAATACAGCAGTCTCAAATCTGTGATTATGTTAATACAAATGCTTAGGGTGAATAAAAGAAAAGTTAGGCTTTTTAAAGGAAAATAGTAGGTTAAATAAGAATATAGGGACTTCCAAGTCTAGTCAAGCTAGAATAATTGGAACTAGATTTATCCACTTGCCTGAAACAGCTGAAAATAAAAATATACATATGAAGTAACAGTAGTCAAGGTATTGGACCTCAGACAGTGAGTGGTGATCTCTGACTGACAGGAGACAAATGAGGTGAGCTCTACGTCTGCCTGAGCTCTTATTACCTGGAGAGTTTCCAGGTCATTCCCGACAGGAATGGGGAACCCAAGCAAAGCTGAACAGTAGTTTCCTTGGGTCACAGAGACAGAGCTGAGAGTCCAGGGAAGCCAGGCTATCTGCAAGTACAAACAAACAAAAAACCAATCCTTTGATATCTATCTCATACCAGATACAAAAATTAACTCAAAATGCATCATAGACCTACCAAAGCCATAAAACTTCTAGAAAAAAAATAGGAGAAAATTTTTGATCCTATGTTAGACAGAGATCCCTTAGCTACAAACAAAAATCATAAAAGAAAAAAAATTAACAAATTGAGCTTTATCAAAATTAGGACCTTCTGCTTTTAGAAAAGCACTATTAGGAGAATGAAAAGACAAGTCACAAACTTGGAGAAAATATTTGAAAATCTAATATCTGGTAAAGGACTTATGGCTAGAATACATAAAGCACTCCCCCAGACTCAATAAGAAAACCAGCAACCCAATTAAAATTGGGTGAAACGTTTGAACAGACATTTCACCAAAGAAGTTATAAATAAGCTCATGAAAATAAGCTCAACATCATTAGTCATTAAGAAAATGCCAGTTGGAACCATAATGAGATACTACTGCATACCTGTTAGAATGGCTAAAATTAAGAAAACCTACCATACAAAGTGTTGGCAAGTGTATGGAGCAACAGGAACTCTCATACACTGTTAGCGGGAATGAATTATGGTACAATCAATTTGAAAAACAGTTTAACAGTTTCTTAAAAAGTTAAATATACACCTACTCTATGTCAGCCATCTTATTGCTTGCATATAAAAGAGAAATGAAAGCATATGTCCATACAGAGACCGGTACAAAGACATTCCTGTAGCTTTACATATAATAGCCAAATAGCAAAGACAACTCAAATGTTCATCAACAGGTGAATGGATAAACAAATTATGGTATGCTCATACAATAGAAAACTTCTCGGTCGTAAAAAGAAATGCAGTAGTGATACACACACCATGGTTGAATTTCAAAACAATTGCACTGAGTTAATGAAGCCAGACAAAAAGAGTGTACATAGTGAATCATTCTATTTACACAAAATTTTAGAAAGTGCAAACTAATCTGTAGTGATAGAAAGCAGATCTCTTTCTATCTGACAGAGGTCAGAGAGTGGTGGGAAGGAGTGATTACAATGTTGAACAAAAAAACCTTGGGAGTGATTAACATGTTCAGCATCTCTGTGGTGGTGATGATTTCATAAGTATATATCCATGTCAGAACTCATCAGACTGTGTACTTTAAACATGTGCAGTCAATTGTATGTCCATTATACCTCCATGCAGCTGTTAAAAAAAATTTACTAGAGCTGGATATGGCAAAAAATTGGAGGCTGAATGATGAAATTTTGGAAACACAGTCTAAGGTTATCCTATTTGTTCTCTTTTGCCCGATCTTCCTCTCTTATTCTCTTGTTCTGGCCCTTCCTTCTTTCTTCTCCCCAGGTTAGAAAAGGTGATAGTTTGTGTAAGACCGCCTTGTATAAGATGTCTGTGGCCTCAATATAAGAAAGGACTTTTTGACAATTTCTGCTCTCAAAAGATGCAATGGAGCAAGCTACTTTATAAAATAGGGAGAGCTCCAACTCAAGGATCCCCCGGCATAGACTAAATGAACACTTGACAGGGATATAGTAGCATCAGATATGATGTTGGGCCGATTCGGTGGCTTTCAACAATTTTTTTTTTCAAACAATAAAACTCTTTCTACAAATTAATGAAATCTTAGGTGGGAGACAAATATTTAGGGAAAACAATGAAACAATTTTTTGAAAACAAATCGGAGGCTCAGAGGCCTGCCACTTGGCCTCACCTTTTACCTACTGTTGTGACCCTTCAGCATCTCCACGGGTGGATGACTCTTGTTTGTTCCAACTCTGAAATTCTATAAACATTTAGTTTCAGTGATAGTAATTGAGGGCCGTGAATGAAAAATTTTTACCCAAACCACCCCAGTTACAACAGGGGGTTGAGGTGAAGGTCTGACCACAACTTAGTCATATGAGAAAAAGTGGTCCCATTTGTAATAGAGAAGGAGGTTACATTCTTTGAATCCTGGAATCGTGGCATTGATAATCTTTCTTCCCAGAGTGAGTGTTATACAGCTACTATTTATCCAGATGTACCAGCCCTTTTTCCTCTTCACTTTCTGAGAAAAAAAAAAAAGGGTTTTAAATAATGGTTTAGCTTAATAAAAGTTTGGTCATTTTTGTTCCTCTTTAGACCATGCAATTTTTTCTCTTTAACCCTGGACATGCCAACTGTGTTTGACCACATTTGAGTTAATAAGAGAAAGAATGCTCTTTTTTTCATATTAATAAGAATAATAACAAGTAGTCATAGTGAGTATTTACTGACCACTTGCTAAGTACCAAGGACTGCATGATGGTTAATTTTTATGTGTCAGCTTGGCTAGGTACCCAGATATTTGGTCAAACATTATTTTGAATGTTTCTGTGAGTTTGTTTTTATTTTGTTTTAAATATTTCAATGATCAGTATTTCCTTAAAAAAACTCCTCATACAGCTAGTAAATCAAAGCCCATTAATTTAGGAAATTGGATTCTCCCAAACAATTAAATGTTGATTATAAACTTAATATTAATCTTTTTATATATCCATTCAAGTGTTTTATATACCTTAAAAAGCAGACATGTAATATTATTAAAATGATTTCAAGAACTCTATGGACCAAAATTTATTTCTTTATGATCTCTATCTTCATAATGACCCCTTTTCCCTACCTTTTTCTAACACTAATTCTGGTTCATTTTTTAAAAATTTAAGTACAGACAATGTATAATTTTATGTTAGTTTCAGATGTACTATTGATACATAATTATTCGACTTTTGCATACATTATGAAATGATCACCATAATATGACTAATAACCATCTGTCCCCATACAAAGTATTACAGTATTATCGACCATATTCCTTATGTTGTATACTATATCCCCATGACTTATTTATTATATAACTGGAAGTTTGTATCTCTTAATCCCCTTTACATATTTTTCTAGTCTCCCACATTCCTTCCTTCTGGAAAACACTCATTTATTCTCTGTATCATGAGTCTGTTTTCATTTTGTTTTGCTTATTTGTTTTGCATTTTAGATTACACATGTAAGTGAGATCATGTGGTATTTGTCTTTCTCTATTTCATTTAGTATAATACCCTCTAGATCCAACCATGTTGTCACAAATAGCATGATTTCATTTTTTTTGACTAATATTTCACTGCATATATATATATATATATATATACTACATCTTCATTATCCATTCATCTATCGATGGACACTTATGTTGCTTCCATACTTTGGCTATTGTAAATAATGCTGCAATGAACATGGGAGTGCATTTATCTTTTCAAATTAGTGTTTTTGTTTTCTTCAAGTAAATATTCAGAAGTGAAATTGCTGGATCATATGACAGTTCTATTTTTAATTTTTTGAGGAACCTCTACTCTTTTCCGTAGTGTCTGCACCAATTTACATTCCTACCAACAAAGCATGACGGTTCCCTTTTTTCCATGTCCTTGCGAACACTTGTTATGTATTGTCTTTTTAATTATAGTCATTCTGATAAGTGTGAGGTGGTATCTCATTGTGATTTTATTTGCATTTTCCTGATGATTAGTGATGTTGAGCATCTTTTCATGGGTCTGTTGGCCATCTCTATGTTTTCTTTGGAAAAATGTCTATTCACTTCCTCTGCCCATTTTTTTTTTTTTTTTTTTTTTGCAGTACACGGGCCTCTCACTGCTGTGGCCTCTCCTGTTGCAGAGCACAGGCTCCGGACGCGCAGGCTCAGCAGCCATGGCTCACGGACCCAGCAGCTCCGCAGCATGTGGGGTCTTCCCGGACAGGGGCATGAACCTGTGTCCCCTGCATCAGCAGGCGGACTCTCAATCACTGCCCCACCAGGTAAGCCCCCTCTGCCCATTTTATAATCAGGTTGTTCATTTTTTTATGTTGAATTGTATAAATTCTTTGCATATTTTAGATATCAACACCCCCCCCTTACCAGATACATCATTTGCAAATATCTTCTCCCAGTCAGTAGCCTGCCTTTTTGCTTTGTTGATAGCAAAATCTTTTTAGTTTTATATAGTCCCATTTGTTTATTTTTGCTTTTCTTGTTTATTTTCTTGCCTGAGGAAAGAGATCAAAAAAAATATTGCTAAGACCAATGTCAAAGAGTGTATTGCCTATGTTTTCTTCTAGGAGTTTTATGGTGTCAAGTCCTATGTTTAAGCCTCTAACTCATTTTGAATTTTGTTTGTTTGTTTGTATATGATGTGAGAAAGTAGTGCCATTTGATTCTTCTGCATGTAGCTGTCCAATTTTCCCAACACCATATATTGAAGAGGCTGTCTTTTCCCCATTGTATATTCTTACCTCCTTTGTCATAAATTAATTGACCATATAAAGTGAGTTTATTTTGGGGCTCTCTATTCTGTTCCATTAATTTATATATCTGCTTTTGTGCCAGTAGCATACTGTTTTGATTACTGTAGCTTTGTAATATAGTTTGAAATCAGAGAGTGTGACACCTCCAGCTTTGTTCTTCTTTCTCAAGATTGCTTTGGCTATTTGGGGTCTGTTGGTTTCCATACAAATTTTAGAATTATTTGTTCTATTTCTATGAAAAATGCCACTGGTGTTGTGTTAGGGATTACATTGAATCTGTAGATTGCCTTGGGTAATATAGTCATTTTAACAATATTACTTCCAATCCATGAACACAGTATATCTTTCCATTTGTTTATGTTTTCAATTGCTTTCATCAAAGTCTTACAGTTTTCCAAATACAAGTCTTTTACTTCCTTTGGTTAGATTTATTCCTAAGTATTTTTCATTTTTGATGTGATTGCAAATGGAATTGTTTTCTTAATTTCTCTTTCTGATAGTTTGACGTTAGTGTATTAGAGTTGCAGCAGATTTCTGTATATTTGTCTGCAGGTATTTTTTATTTCCTCTTTGACTTCTTCGGTGACCTATTGGTTGTTTAGTAGCTTATTATTTAACCTCCATATGTTTGTGTTTTTTGCAGTTTTCTCCTTGTAGTTGATTTCTAGTCTCTAGATATTGTAGTCAGAAAAGATGATTAATATCATTTCAATCTTCTTAAATTTTTTGAGGCTTGTTTTGTAGCCTAGCGTGTGATCTATCCTGGAGAATGTTCCATGTGCACTTGAACAGAAAGTGTATTCTGCTGCTTTTGGATGGAATGTTCTACATATACCTATTAAATCCATCTGATCTAATTTGTTGTTTAAGGCTAGTGTTCCCCTTATTGTTTTTCTGTCTGAATGATCTGGCTATTGTTGTTAGTGGGTGTGAAAGTCCCCTATTATTGTGTTACTGTCAAGTTCTCCCTTTATGTTTATTACTATTTGCTTTTTGTATTGATATTTAGGTGCTCCTAAGTTTGGTGCATATATATTTACAATTTTATCATTATGTAATGTCTTTCTTTGTCTCTTGTTAAAGACTCTGTTTTAAAGTCTATTTTGTTGGATATAAGTATTATTAACCCAGCTTTCTTTTTGTTTCCATGTGCATCGAATACCTTTTTCCATTCCCTCATTTCCAGTCTTTGTGTGTCTTTAGATATGAAATGAGTCTCTTGTAGGCAACATATATATGAGTCTTGTGTTTTTATCCATTTGGCTACTCAAATGGATAAACATTTTGATTGGAACATTTAGTCCATTTACATATAAAGTAATTATTTATAGGTGTGTACTTATTGCCATTTTGTGAGCTGTTTTCTGGTTGTTTTTGTAGAGTCTCTTGTTGTTCCTTTCTTGTTCTTTTGCTCTCTTCCCTTGTGATTTAAGGGAAGTATTATGTTTGGATTCTTTTCTCTTTTTTTGTGTGTGTATTTATTATAGGTTTTTGGTTTGTGGTTACCATGAGATTCATATATAGCAACCTATGTATACATATATATCTGATTATTTTAAGTTGATGATCTCAAGTTCAAATGCATTCCAACAACCCTGTATTTTTACTCCCCCCACCTAAGTTTAATGTTTTGACATCACATTTTATATTTTTTGTTTTGTGTATTCCTTAAGTACTTATTGCAGATAGAGATGATTTTACTACTTTTGTCTTTCAAACTTCCTCCTAGTTTTATAAGTAGTTGATCTACTACCTTTACTGTATATTTGCCTTTACCAAGGAGATTTTCCCTTTCATAATTTTTACATTCCTATTTGTGGCCTTTTCTTTTCCAGTTAGAGAAGTCCTTTTAACATTTCTTATAAAGCCAGTTTAGTGGTGTTGATTTCTTTTAACTTTTCTTGTCTGTAAAACTCTTTATCTTTTCTTCAAATCTAGATGATAGCTTTTCCAGGTAGAGTATTCTTGGTTGTAGGCTTTTTCCTTTCATCACTTTGAATATATCATGCCATTCCCTTCTTGCCTGAAAAGTTTCTGCTGAAAAGTGTGTTGAGAGTCTTATGGGAATTCCCTTGTACAAACTAGTTGCTTTTCCCTTGCTGCTTTTAAGATTCCCTCTTTATCTTTAATTTTTGCCATTTTAATTACAATGCATTTTGGTGTGGACCTCTTTGGGTTCATCCTATTTGGGGCTCTCTGTGATTCCTGGACTTGGATGTCTGTTTCCTTCTCCTTCTAGGATCCCTATAATGTGAATATTAGTATTCCTGATGTCCTAGAGGTCTCTTAAACTATTCTTATTTTTTTTAATTCTTTTTTCTTTTTTCTGTTCAGCTTCAGTGATTTCCACTACTCTGTCTTCCAGTTCACTAATCCATTCCTCTGTATCATCTAATCTATTGTTGGTTCCTTCTGGAGTATTTTTAAATTTCAGTTATTATATTCTTAAGCTCTGTTTGGTTCTTCTTTATATTTTCTAACTCTTTGTTAAAATTCTCACTGTATTTATCCATTCTTCTCCTGAGTTCATTGAGCATCTTTATAATCATTACCTTAAACTCTTTATCAGGTAGATTGCTTATCTCCTTTTTGTTTAGTTCTTTTTCTGAGGTTTTGTCTTGTCCCTTCTTTTGGAATATATTCTTCTGTCTCCTCATTTTGCCTAACTCTCTGTGTTTGTTTCTATGCAACAGGTAGGTCAGTTATGTTTGCTGATCTTGGAGAAGTGACTTTATGTAGGAGATGTCCTAAGAGGCCCAGAAATACACTCTCCTCTGGTCACCAGAGCTATATACTCTAGGGGTGCTCCCTATTGTGAGCTGTGTGGGCCCTTCTGTTTTGACAGGACCAACTACCATGGGCAAGGTGGTAGGTAAGACTGGGCCCTGGCCTGGTTTGCTGCCAAGCCCTGCCCAATGTGGGTGCAACCAGTTCCTGGGGAAGCTGGCTATGGGGCCAGGGGCTGGGCAGGTAAGCCCTAGCAGCAATAGGCTAGAGGGAGGACTCAAAAATGGCCCTTGCCAGTAGTAGTGTTCTTGTGGTAGAAGGAGCTCCCCAGAATGGCTGCTGCCAACATCTATATTCCAAGGGGGCTGCTAGCTGCCTCCTGCCTTTTGGGAGGCTCTCCAAGATCAGTAAGTGGGTTTACCCAGGTTCCTTTCAAATTACTGCCTCTGAGGTGGGACTCAGAGCATGTGAAATTTTGTACATGCCCTTTAAGAGCAGAATCTCTGTTTCCTACAGCCCTCTGGCTCTCCTATATGCAAGCCTCTCTGGCCTTCAAAGCCAGAGGTTTAGGGGCTCATCTTCCTAGTACAGGGACCCTGGTCAGAGGAGCCTATTGTGGGTCTCAGGCCCCTTGCTCCTTGGAGAGAACCTTGGCAATTGTGATTATCCTTCCATTTGTGGATCTCCACCCCTCCTAAGTGTTTTGTTGCGGTTCCCTCTTTATACCTTTAGTGGCAGAAAATCTTTTCTGTTGGTCTTCAGGTCATTCTCATAGATCATTGCACTGTAAATAACTGTAATTTTGAGGTGTCCATGGGTGATGTGAGCTCAGGGTCTTCCTGCTCCATCTTGACCACACTTTCTCTGTGAGTGTGTTTTTGGATGAGATTTACATTTAAAATTGGTAGACTTTGGGACTTCCCTGGTAGCACAGTGGTAAAGAATCTGACTTCCAATGCAGGGGACATGGGTTCAAGCCCTGGTCTGGTAAGATGCCACATGCTGTGGAGCAACTAAGCCCATGCACAACTACTGAGCCTGTGCTCTACAGCCCGCAAGCCACAACTACTGAGCCTGCATGCCACAACTACTGAAGCCCACACGCTTAGGGCCTGTGCTCCACAACAAAGAAGCCACAGCAATAAGAAGCCTGTACACTGCAACAAAGAGTAGCCCCTGCTCGCCACAACTAGAGAAAGCCCGCGTGCAGCAACGAAGACACAATGCAGCCAATTAATTAATTAATAAAATTGGAGGACTTTGGGGAAAGCAGATTGCTCTCCTTAATGTGAGTGGGCCTCATCCAATCAGTTGAGGGCTTGAGTAGAACAAAAGGCACACCTCCTTCCAGCAAGAGGGATTCTCCGGCAGCTGGTCTTTGGACTTTACCTGCAACATCAGCTCTATATTGGACTGCCTTTGGTTTCAAACTGTGATACTTTCCTGAATCTCCAGCTTGTAAGCCTTCCCTATCAGATTTTGAACTTGTCAAGCCTCCATAATCACGTGAGCCAATTCCTTAAATTAAATCTCTCTATATATACACATCCTATTAGTTCTGTTTCTCTGTAGAACACTGACAAATATATACGGTGATAACTTTAAATGTATTAACTCATCTAATTTTTCAACAATCCTATAAAGTTTGAACACAATGCTTTAAGAAGTGTTACTATTTCACAGGTAAGGGAATGAGGTTTAGTGAGTTAGTGATTTGCCCGAGATCTTCCAAAGCCATGATTTTAACCCAAAGTTCATGGATTGAGACTTTTCTTTACCACAGTAGCCAGCCCTTGACATATTTTGGAGCATTAATGATACTGAACAGACCTCAGCCCCAGGTGGTCTGGAATCTAACTTTGACACAGACCCTTTTCTTCTATCAGGAGGCTCCTGCAAGTCTTCCTGGTATCCACCTGGGAGCCTGCCACACCTGACCCTCTCTTGCAATCTCAGACATGATTCTTCACTTGCTAAGCTTCAGCTTCCTCACCTACAAAAGGAGAGTAAGTCACTTCACCAGCTTGTTGTGGAGATGAAATGTGAGTGTATAGAGTATCAGTCTCACTTTCTGGACACCGTAGGCACTCAAATGCAAATGTCCTCCCCCTGCCATCATGCTCTCATGTGGGTCAAAATGACACCGTTCACTACAGCTGGATCTTGGACACTCCTAACTCATTATAGAGTGAGTCCTCCTGTACTCCATCTGTATTAGTCTGTTAGGGTGGCACAGATTGGGTGGCTTAAGCAACAGAAATTTGTTTCTCACAGTTCTGAAGGCTGGAAGTCCAAGATCAAGGTGTCATCAGGTTTGGTTTCTCCTGAAACCTCTCTCTCCTTGGCTTGCAGATGGCCACCTTCTTGCTGTGTCCTCATGCGGTCTTTCCTCTGTCTTCACATGGTCCTTCAGCTGTATGTACGTCCCTAGTATCTCTTTGTGTTTTCAAATTTCATCTTTTTATAAAGACAATAGATTGGATTAGGATCCACCCTAATGGACTCACTTTAACTTAGCTCTTTAAAGGCCCTATCTCTAAATACAGTCACCTTCTGAGATACTGGGGATTAGGGCTTCAAAACAGGAGTTTCAAGAGGGACACAATTCAACCCATAATACCATCTTAGCCCAGGCGCCAAGGACCTGCTACTTAGGACTACCTTTCATACCTTCACTATTGAGATTTATGCACAGAACCTTTTCTGCCTGGCTGTCTCTTCAAATGTTCTGCCAGCTTGGCATGATTTCTTCAGGATTAAGCTAATCAGAAACTAAGGTAATCAGAAATTAAAGGCAAATAGCTCACTCAAGCTCTTTGAAGTTGTCTTTGTCCAATGGTTATGGAAAGCCAACCAGAACAAGTGTCAGGTACATAGAAATTGTTTCATATTCTTAATCTGTAAACTGCAACCTCCAAACCCCCCTACCACCACCAAACACACACACACACACACACACACACACACACACACACACAGCTTACTAGAAAAATACTCTGGGAGCAGCGAGGTATTTTGAAGTATGCTTCAAACAACAATTATATGTGTATGTATTTGTATGTGTGTATGTATATATGTATATGATGTCACGATGACCACTGCTCTTGACTCCAGGGACTTTTGCATTCTTTAAATCAGCTTCTATTTGTTTCAGTTACTCTCTGAGAGGGTTACTCCTGTAAACATAATGGATCTTATTAATTCTGTCCCTATGTTTATTGTGGCTTAGGGTTTTTTTCTTCCCTGACATCATTAGACCCCAAGAGTCAGGCTCTGGTTAGGCTGGTCAACATCCAACATGAACACCCCTACTGATAAGAGTTTTCAGTCCAGAATATCGTCATAGACCACAAGTCTTCCTGATGTCTAATCTACTTATGGTTGCCCTTGGCTGAGGCATTAATACTGGGTCCAATCTGGGAGGTTTAGGGAAGTAGGGTCTCATGGTACAAACACAGAGACTTACTTAAAAGGAACCAGAGTGACCAAGTCCCAGGAAGAGGGTATGAGAAGGGCGGTACAAGGCTCTGTGGATCCCTCTGGAATTCTCAGAGGTCCATGATGAAGAAGCATATCACGTCAGCAGAGTAGCCACCATATTGGCAAATTTTACTTCCTTTTGCTGATAGCTTCTTCAAAATATTCATGATCCATTTTAGAGACCAAATGGATTTTCCAACTCTAAGAACTACATTTTACAAAACTAGAGAAAACATAGACCCCTAGTTTTGTGTCATTTGAAATCACTTAAGATATAAAACCAAATTACTGAAGAGTAAAGTGTGTGCAAAGAGGATAATTTGATATTCTGGAGGAAAAAGAAAACCTACAGAGAACAGAAATTCAGAGTCTGAGAAGCTGTCCCCACTCCCCACCCCCAACCATGTCTTTTAAACAACATTTTAGAAAGAGTGCGGATGTCTATGGCTGAACTTAAACAAAGAGTAAACGGAACAGGAAATCAACGGGAATCACCTCTTAATGATGTGTCCGAGAACAGTCCGAGAATCCATAAGGGACTCATTCTGTATTGGATTTCTGAAAGTCGGCAGAAAGGACCCAGTGATTGATGCCTGCCATCAGCAGCAGGTCCGTTCCTTTCCTCCCATGGAGGCTTAGACAAATTTGGCTTCATTCAACAAGCTCTCAATCATATTCACGAAGTCAGGACTTCAAATGGGGCATGATTATAGCTCTAATAGCTATTCCAGGTAGAACTGATTCACATGTCGTGGGATCTTGGTAGCAGTTTAATTTCTTTAGGGTAATGACGTGAATCTCAGTGAGGGGCCAGTTTGGGCATTGCTGCCTATTATGTGCAAATTAATATGATTAAGCGTGCTGCTTTACAAACTACTTTAGTCCCCTCTCTGCACTAATATTTGGGCCTTGTCTTCCAAAACCGTTGTTTGGGCAAAGTTTCCTTCCCCTTATTTTCCTCTGTAGGGTGGGATATATTCTTAATAACACAAGTATCTCTATGTATTGATTAAAAAATATATTTTCTGGAAAAATTTTGCCGAGGAAGGACTTATTTGCTTTCCTCGTCATCTTTCTCTTGTCTCCTTTCCTTACGTATTTGTTTTGCTGCCTTTTCCATTTTGTAGGATTTTATGGCTCTTCAGAAATGAATTTGGTTTTCCTAGCATTGATGCAGAGCCTTTAGCCAATAATAATAACAACATATGTTTAGGTTGATCACTTACTGTGGGCCAGGAATTGCTGTAAGTACTTGTCTTATTTCATCTCATCGAAATAACTGTATGATTTTCATTTTGCAGATAAAAATACAAAAGCGTATATGGATTAGGCATCTTGCCCATAGTAATATAGCTAGTAAGTAATGGCACAGGAGTTGAAGTTTAGGTGGTCAGTGACCCCACAGCAGGAGCTTTTCCATACTAACTCCTGAAATCTGGTACTTGTGAAAAGAACTTATCTCTCTCAAAATAACAGTCATTCCTGAAATGGATATCCTGCAACATGCATATGTTGGGGGCTTACTATGTGCCAGGATGACACTGAAGGCTCAGGGCACAAGACCCAGCCCCTGCCCTCAAGTAGTCATGTCCTTCCGGAAGTAATTACAGTAGCATGAGGTAACTCTATGGTGGGAAATCACAGAAAATGTCTTTTAAAATAATGTTAATGTGGTCAGGCAGAGGCATTTGATATGTGCCTGAAAATCCAGGTAATTTTAGCTAATGAATCCCTTCCTGCAAAAGTATGAAGACAAGTCACGGGGTATTAAATAAATGATAGCTTCCCTAGCATCAAACATATATATCCTGTGGTCAGATGCAAAGCCTGTGGGTTCTAGAATCACATAGACCTGGCTTGAAGTTTTTGCTGGGCCCCTTAGTAGTTGTGTGACCTTAAGAAATTTACTCAAATGGTCTGAACTTCTGGTTCCTCACCTATAAAAACAGATGATAATAGATCTTACCTTCTCTGTTTTTTTTAGACCATGAGTCAGCAAACTTTTCCTGGAAGAGAGAGGAAGAGTAAATATTCTACGTTTTGCTGGCCATGCAGTCTCTGCCACAGCTCCTCAACTCCGCCATTGTAGTGCAGAGGCCACCGCAGACAAAGTGTAAATGACCAGGTGTGGCTCTGTTCCACTAGGGCTTTATAAGAACAGATGGGCTAGATTTGGCTCATAGGCTATAGCTTGCCAATCCCCAGTTTAGAGCACTAAATGAGATGTTGAAAGAAAAAAAAAAACAACCCAATATATAAGAGTTTTGGGGGACTTCCCTGGTGGCACAGTTGTTAAGAATCCAGCTGCCAATGCAGGGACACGGGTTCAAGCCCTGGTCCGGGAAGATCCCACATGTCACAGAGCAACTAAGCCCATGCGCCACAACTACTGACACAACTACTGAGCCCGCGTGCCACCACTACTGAAGCCCGTGTGCCCAGAGCCCGTGCTCCACAACAAAAGAAGCCACCACAGTGAGAAGCCCACAAACCACATTGAAGAGTAGCCCCCGCTCATCGCAACTAGAGAAAGCCCACACGCAGCAACTAAGACCCAAAGCAGCCAAAAATTAATTAATTAATTAATTTAAAAAAGAGTTTTTGGTACACTGTAGGTACTCAATAATTGTTCATTTTCCTTCCTTCCTGCAATTTATTCCACTAGGGTAATGGGTCACAAAGATGCATGCAATCACTGTATCTCTGGAGGCGGACACGGACCAGTTGGGGTGACAAGATATAGAAAATATAGACAGCAATACGATTTTGCAAGTGCCAGTGTAAGGGGAACAGAATAAACTGTAAATTTATAGGAACTGACTGAAGGGAACAGCTGCCATAGGAGAAATGGTTACAGTTAAGTAAGGAAAGAAGAAAGGACTTCCAGGTAGGGAATCCAAAGAAAGGGGAATGCTTTAAGTATTTTCAGAAGAACTGTTTGTCTGGGGAAGTGGAGGTGCATATGAGAAGAGTGAGCGGAAGCCAAGTTTAGGTGGGGAGGTGGGAGGCTGCCTGTCAGGTTCAGGAGTTTGCATCTTATTCCATAGATGTCAATCAATGTGTTATTGATGGTTGTTGAAGAGAACATAGAAGGCTCTCAAAAGATATTTGTTGAGTGAATGAATTCATTCAAAAGTGATTTACATGATGGCTGGGCAGAAAATGGCAGCCAAAAGATCAGGCAATAAGGATTCAGACCAGTGTGATGAGTTAGAATTTGCCAAAAAGGGCATATTGCAAAGACACTGAGAAGGAAGAACTGACATGACCAGGCAAGAGAGAGGACCAGTTAGCGGTGATGCCAAGTTTAAGTAGGGTGTCCAGGAGAAGGGTGTTGCCATGATAGAATGAAGGATATCAGCGAGGCTGCCTTTTGGAGGAAACATCATGAATTAGTCTTCAGTACTTGAATTTAGGATCCCTAAGGAACTTCCAAGTGGAAATGTTTAGAACAATAAGATAGGCTCAAGAAAGAGACTGAATCAGGAGGCAGAGATTTAGACATCAGCCTCATAAAGTGATGGCTTGTGAGAAAGGATGAAGTCTTGACTCTGGATGAGATCTAAAGATCAAACTCAGGACCTGGTGTAGGGACCGAGTCAGAGACAAGGACTTTCCTTAGAAATTCAAAGTGTCTCTCTAGTTCATCATTAATATTATTGCAATAGAAGCACTGAGAGATTGTCAAAGCCTCACAGCACTTTTCAAAATCTAAAAACAAAGATCAGGAAAAGAATTAGATGAACCCTGGGATTCTGGTGTCCAGAAACTTCTCCCATACTATCCTGAAGAAAAGACACCCAGTGGGTTTCTGAACTCTTTAAAGTTGTGATACGTAAGCCTAGTATTGAGTAATCTCATTGAGTTCAGTTAATAGAAGACATGGAAACTTGTCATCACCAATAATGACGATAAAACACCTCTAAGATATTCTCAGCACTTTTCCAAATGTGCTTAATTCAATCATTACTTAGAAAAGCTACTTTCAGATATAGATCCTAATTGCTCACTCTGTTAAATGAATACAATTATATGCCAAATCTTAAACAATTCTCAGGAGATCTCAAGTCCGTCTATTTCTCTTGTCTCGCAACTTCTTTTTGCTACTGCTGTGAGGAAGGGGATTCCCCTTGACTAGGAAGAGAAGTGGTCCATGGAACAACAGCAAGAGAGATGGACCCTTCTAGAATAGAGTTGTCATTATATTATCTCCAAGTAAAATCAGAAAAGTGTCACCCAGAGACATTACATCTGACTTTGTGAGACACCAACTCTTTATTAAACTGGTGAGTTGTGGAAAAAAGTGTCACCATCTGAAACGATTTTTGAAGGAGCTGTTCGTATTCCTCTTTCCATTTACCTTTTTTTTTTTTTTTTTGCGTTACGCGGGCCCCCCACCACTGTGGCCTCTCCTGTTGCGGAGCACAGGCTCCGGATGTGCAGGCCCAGCGGGCCCAGCCGCTCCGCGGCATGTGGGATCCTCCCGGACCGGGGTACGAACCCGTGTCCCCTGCATCGGCAGGCGGACTCTCAACCACTGCGCCACCAGGGAAGCCCCATTTACCTATTTCTTGAAGCCAATGAACTATACTGTACCTATGTCATTGCAGGGTCAAACAGAGCATATGTAACAGTGAAGGAATCACAGGGTTTTAAAATCTAGCTCCCAGAGCTTGCCAAGTTTAAACTTCGAATTTTTTTAAAGAGAGAAAACTCACACCCTGAGGGACTGAATGACTAAAAATGACTTGGTCAGGAAGCTGCGGGGCCAGGTCTAGAACCCAAGGGTCTTGGCTCCAGTCTATTACCTCAAATGCATCTTTGTCAGAGATTCACTTTGGCCACGGGTGGATTCTCATTCCATTGTGGGAATTTGTAAAAGAGCATTTAAGCCACAACCACATTAAAGATGGAGGGTTTATGATGGCACTGTACCCACCCGGCCCATCTCTTAACTACACTCTCTTTCCAAGGGTGGGACAGGGTCAGAAAGCCCTGTTTAGAGACCTGGTCACTTCAGGGGGAAAAGCAGAAATCCTAAGAGGCCAGCTATAATCCCTTTGCCTGGGAGCACTAAGGGCTGAGACTTGAGAGCCAGCCCTAAAACCTTCATACTTAAAGCAGTTGTCCGCAGACATAATGCCCCTTAGCTTGATCAAAGGGCCGGGCGACAAAATCCCCGGGAACAGGAAGGCTGACAAGGGGGGAAGGGTCCTTTGTCTTCGAGGACTGGAGGCCTGGAATCCGGATGCCTAGGCAGGCTGGGCTGCTGGCTGTGCAGGGAGGGGCTGAGGCCCTGCCTGTCCCCCAGATTCCTCCCCCTGCCCTCGGCTGGTCCCACACCAAGAAATCTGTCAGGGTCAGAGCCTCGCCCTCTCCTCACCCTGTCTCCTATCAGTTTTCTTTAGCATGTTAATAAAAAGAATTTCCTGAGCCCCACAGTCTTTGCTTGAACGTTTGCTGTTTCATTCTGCAATAAGAAAAGGTGAATGCCCCAATTTAACTCCTTTTTAAGTCTTCCTCCCAGTATGTGGTTTCCTAAACAAATATTTCAAGTATCGTTCAGGTCACATTCTTGACCTTGTTGTTTCAGGTGCCTGATAATTCTGGGGTAATGACAGCCACGGTCAGCACGCTTGTGGCCGCTTCCCCTTTCCTCCCATCCCTGGGCAGCTTTCCTAGGCCCATTTTGGTCCTGGTCTCTTCCTGGTGAATTGCTTTTCCCCTGCAGCTTTTCTTTATCAAAATGCCTGCACTGAAGGCTTACCCTTCAGATTCCTGCCCCTGGTGCCCTTGGCCTGTTCATTATTTAATTTTTCTTTCAGACTCCTGCCTGTCAGGTAACGTCTGTATAGTGTGATTGTTTTCATTTTTGAGTCTCCAAATGCTGATCACAGCCTTGGAGATAAGCTTTCAAAAAAAATTCTAACGCTCTCCCAGGCACGCACACACAGACCCACAGGCACACGTTAGGAAAATGTGCTTTGGGCCCGCCCACATTCTTCGAAGCCCAGAATTTCAGTGATGAAAGAGCTTTAGGCACTGCCCTTTGTCCCTGACAGCAACAAGGCCCTCATACCCACTCTCTTGCTTTGCGAATTGTTGGGAAGGGGCTTTATTTTCCTCTAGTCCCTCAAACAAATATACAGAAAGTAACTTCTAGAGACTTTTCAACATTGTACTGGTCTGGCTGACGGCGTTTTATAGATCTGGTCTAGTTGAGGGGACACTGTCATAGAATAAGGCAGGTCTAGTCCTGTAATAAAGTGTTCAGAAGAGTCAGGAGAGAGGAGAACAGCCTGGGCCTCTAGACATGAGTGACATTTGGATTAAGGAAAGTTCTGCCTCTGACTTTTTTCCTCATCCCTAAACTTTAGATATGTTATAAGCCAAGTTGTTTTTCCCAAATTCATATGTGGAAGTCCCACTTCCCAGTACCTCAGAATGTGACTTATTTGGAGATGGGGTCTTTGAGGAAGTAAGTAAGTTAAAATGAGGTCATTCATGTGCGATCCCACCCACGAGGATTGGGATTTTTGTAAGAAGAGGAATTTGGGACACAGGCATGTACAGAAGGAAAACCATGTGAAGACACAGGGAGAAGATGGCCATCTGCAAGCCAGGGAGAGAGGCCTCAGATGAAACCAACCCTGTGGACACCGTGATCTCAGTCTTCTGGCTTCCAGGACTGTGAGAAAAGAAATTTCCATTGTTTAAGCCACCCAGTCTGTGGTACTTTGTTATAGCAGCCCTAGCAAACTAACACAAACATTAATATTCAAGATAGCTTTAGTTCTAGATGGACAATGAAATTAATCAGAGAGCAATTTCTGGGCAGGAAGTGGTTCTTCTGTCCCTGTGTGGGTTTCCAGGCATGGAATTCTTGTTTGTTGACAAGCCATAGATATTCAGCATGTGTTTATTGGGCACCTAGCACATGCCAGGCACTGTGCTAGGCCAATGAGCAGAGATTCAGAAGTCAATGGCTCTGTCTAGATTCTAGATGAGATTAGCATCTCACACTGGCAATGGATGCCTATTGATGTGGGGTCCCCAAGAGAGTCTCCTCCCTGGAGCCTAATGGCTACATTGTAACAGACTTTTTCTTCTTTGGTTGCTAGACTCTTTCCTAAAGTATTAAGTGGAACTGAATAAAATTGCTTTGTATCCAGTTGAACTAAATGCAGTGGGGTATGCTGGATTGCATCCTGGAACAGAAAAAGGAGATTAGTGAAAAAAATGATTGATTCCAAATAAAGCAGTTCACTTAATAGTAACGTACTAATATTAATTTTGGAGTTTGCCAAATGTGCCCTGCCTATGTAACCTGTTAACATGCGGGGAAACTGAATGAAAATATACAGAACGTCATTACACAATTTTGCAACTTTTCTATGAATCTGAAAATTTTCCAAAATAAAAAAAATATTTCTTAAAAGTTTGAATATTGACAATTTTACATAGTTTAAACTAATAAAGTCTAGAGGCCTTGAATATAAAGTAGGCTGATTCAATCTCTTAATTATACAGTAGTAGGATTTATGTTTGAAATTTAAGTGTGTTTTACTTATAGATGATTTAAAATGATTGACCAACTCTTTGAACCCTGGATGCCTGGCTAGCCTAGGTAAGAGAACTAAATAAGGTGACCTTCAAAGACAGAGAGCCCAATGGCCATGACGGAGGGACAAGGTTGGGCAAGACCAGCAGCAAGAAACTGCTGATTCAGCTTCTCTCTCTCCTCTGATCAGTCAAGGGTAAACTCAATTTCTTGAGGGCTCTATGCTCTTGGAATGACTTGAGTCCCTCTGCCCTTCTTGGCGGTCAGTGGGCACCCAGTATGGCCTCATTCATAGAGAAATGATCACTTTCAACTCCCTTCTTCAGCTGAGATCCTGTTTTGCTTCCCCACCAGGTCATGAGAAGACAGAGGATCGTGCTATATCCATTTGCAGGGAGTCTGGATTCCCATTTCGAGGAAAAAGAAGAGAATTAATTCTTAATCAGACCAATACCACATGAAAGACTCATTTTGTTCGGCTGACAAATGTTTAAAATTTTTAAGAATTATTTACCACATCTTTAAATTGGGAAGCTTCACAGAAACAATCGGAGCAATCAGAAATTCTAGCAATAGAGACCTACATTCCTACATGGAAAAGATCGGTTGGAGCCTAGTAGCCACGGTGCCCTTCCAAGGGGCCTCCACTTCCCATGGTCCCCACGCAGCCTTCTCCTTCCATTTATGCTACTTGCCCAACAGCTTTAAGCTTTTGAGTTTACAAGCTAGGTCAGTGTTTTTCAAACTATAGATTATGACCTCTTTGTGAGTCGTGAAGTCAGCGTAGTGCTGGATAGCCAGCACTAAAAAAGGGAAAAGGGGAAAGAGGGGAAGGAAGAGAAAGCAGAGGAAGAGGAAGAAATAGAAACTATCAGAACATACCACCTGTAGTAAGGGTTCATCGTACTTGATGAAACTTTTGTTTCAATTGTGTTTGTATGTGCTTGCACATAGGTGACAATATATATATTTCTCCCTGTAAGTTGCAATAAAAAATATCAATATTCTATGTTAAACCATTTTCCTCTACCTGAAAGATTTTTTCTTTGTGGTTTTTAAAAGAAATGGAAACATTATATGAGCCCTATAGTGGGCAGAATAATGACCCCCTCAAAGATGTCCACACCCAAATCCTCAGAACCTGTGAGTAATGTTACTTTTATGGCCAAAGGAACATTGCAGCCACAATGAAGTTAAGAATCTTGAGGGGGGAAGATTATTCTGAACTATTTGAGTGGCCCCAGTAGAATCCCAAGGGTCCTCAAAGGAGAGTCAGAGAAGGAAATGTGATGACAGAAGTGAATGTTAGAGTGATGCAGCTTGAGCAGGACTCGACTGATTTGGAAGATGGAGGGGGCCACAAGCTAAGGAATGCAGGCAGCATAGTGCCTGGCACCATCAGTATGTGATGCAGGGAAGACAGAAATTGGGAGAATTCTTTTCATACTTCCAAAGAATCACAGAATTCAAAGTGACCGTGAAAGAAACTTAAAGCCCAACTATTGGGTGGCCCGTTTTTTCCCCCCAGAATGCCTAGCGACAATGAAATTGTTGGCCAAAACTGTTTGCTTTCAACAGAGTTGGTGATTCTGGTGCTTCACAGAAACTACATTTGGGAAAGGGTGAGCAGCCTCTGGGGAAAGTGCTTGACCGAGAGACGGGAGAGGGAGACTGGAAAGGGGCAAGTGCACTAAGAGGCCTGAAGAAGTCGACAGAGAGAGAGAAAGAGAGAGAGAGTCCGCAAAAATGGAAAGAGATGTTTACAGAAAAGAGGAAGGGAAGAAGGAGGGGAGGAAGGAAAAAAAGAAAAAAGGAAGCAATCTGGGGATCTGAAGGGACCCAGGAGGAAAGGTGGGGAAAGAAGAGAGACAAAAAGCAAAGCAAGTAGTGAGTCTCAAAGTAAACTTCCTTTCTTCCCATAGCTGATGCTGAGTACAGAGTTGAACTTCACAGGCCAGAAGCCATCTGCGGCTATCAATCCCAGCCCCATGCTGCTGCCGTGGTCAGTGGGAGCTGCACATATGGGACCCAGGCATAATGCAGCCCGAGAAACCAGTGGGCTCCCATATGGTGAGAGGCTGCATTTTCTCTGCTCTCTTTACACAAAGCTGCTATTGACATCAAAGCGCTCCCTGTGACCCATGGTGTTCACTGCTCAAGTTCACAGGCCTCTGTTTCAGTCTCAGAGCATCTCTGTAACTGTCTGAACCAGTCGTCTTTAGGGGAGTAGACCCTATGCCCAAATTTGTAATAATCTCTATGTTTTCCACGGTGTGGGTTTTGTTTAGTTTAATGCCAATGGTCAGTTGGTTCCAGGTGACCTTTTCACCTCTTAGTATCACTTAATAAAGAAATTTTTTAAAGGAAATATTTCTTTAAATGTATATATGTATGCATATGTTGAATATGAATATATTGAATATGGAAGCATTTTGTGGGTACATACACACACATACGTATGTATACAAGCATACACCCACATAAAGCTTCCATATCCAATTTCTAGGAAACCAAGAACAAAGCATTGCAGGGTATTTTTCAATAATCCAGAGCCCCTCTTTCATTTCTATTTTTATTATTTTAAAGAGCATGTCTCACAATGAGATGCATTTCTTAGCTTTCTAGACGATTCACTGGGACCACACTTAGCTGGGCCCCTCTCGTGGTTTTTAATTTTACCCCTTTCAGTTGACTGTTGCACATATAATCATTCATTTCTGTAAGCTCTACCCCAGGAATTTTTTTTAAACAAATTTTGTCCATGCGGCTTTTA
Organism: Phocoena phocoena; assembly: GCF_963924675.1. Classification (NCBI taxonomy): domain Eukaryota; kingdom Metazoa; phylum Chordata; class Mammalia; order Artiodactyla; family Phocoenidae; genus Phocoena; species Phocoena phocoena. The sequence goes on from NC_089223.1 coordinate 76,040,873, forward strand.
ATTGTCCTCCCCAAATTGTGTCTGGTACGTTGATGTTCCCCCGGGTCTGGGTTTTTAGCTTACTCAGTTCTTTCTTCCTCGGCTGACACTGGGTGGTCTCTCTGCCTTGTCTGGCCTTTAAGTATCAAAACCAGCTCTGTTTTATGTTTTTCACACAGTTCACTTTTCCATCTTGGCTTAGGAACTGAGATATTATTCCTTCTTCTTCTTCTTTCTCAATGGCTTGTGATTTTTCACAGAGGATGGCATTTAAGATTTGTCACCTTGGGTATCAAATCTGTGCAGAGATAAACAAACAGGACAGCAGTTACATAATTTCTTCAGTCTCAGTTTTTAAATGTATGTCTATTTCTTCTGCCCTGAATTTGGAGGACAGAAGAGTCGATATGTTTTCATCTTCTCTCTTAGACAATTTATTTAACAAGTACTTATATTGTACTTACCATATACAAGGAACTAGTGCTCAATGCTTTCCAAATACGAACTAATTCAATCCCCAGGACAACCTTCTGAGGATGGGGCTGGGATTCTTCATAATGGTGGCTCCAAGAGGTAAGTTACTTGCACAAAATCACATGTCTGGTAAGCAGCAGGGTCGGGATTCAAATCCAGACCATCAGATCCTGTATCCAGGCTGTTAACCACTACATTAGGGAAAAATAATGGGGCATGAATTTCTTCTCTTAAGACTTTCTGATGAGTCAGTTCAGTGTTTCCAGGACTAACATCAATTTTTGACTCTATTTACATTAGACACAAACGATTTTCTTTTTTTTCAGAGTACTTCTTTAGGAAAAGTATTAGAATGCATAACAAATGCATGCGGAGTCCTATAATCCTGCTCAGGTATTTTATTTTCATCTTTCCCTTTTTAAGGCAGATGGGCTGAAGTCATTGTTCTGGGATGTCTAACGGCATCTGTGCCTCTTTTTACTGTGTTACCCCATCACTTCCTTCTCGTAGCTTTTCGTGAGTTTCGTCATCAGCACACAAGGCCTGATTTATGTTCTGAGAGCCACACCCTTTTCAACAAAGCACACACAGATGCCATACATAAATGAAAGGTGACCTTTGCCCACGGAAAGAATTTTGATGAATCACGGGAAGTAATATACAGTTCAGGGAAAATAGTCGTTTGATCATTTTGTCTTTTTCTTCTTCTTTTTTTTTTAAATGTAAATCACTTCCCATGAAGAGCAATCTGAGTCTGATGAGATTCTTTAAGTGGAGACTACAAAGACCCCCAGCATATTAGGTAATAATTCCCCTTGTGCTGGGCTCTGATTTACTGCTACTGATGGGATGTGCATATTGGGAGGCAGGAGGAAGTTGAGGACTGTTGGATGGAATGATAAAAAAAAGCATTTAGATTAGTCGCTGAATATTTCTTGGTTATGGAACAAGGGCTGGACTGTCCATAGCAATGTTTTCAGACTATGGACTAGGACCCATTAGTGGACTCTAAGGTCAGTGTTAAAAGAAATTGAAAAAAATTAAAAGATAGAGGAGAATAGAAAACATCAGAACGCATGACACAGAGTAACAACAGATAGAGTTTGGTGAAACTTTCCTAAATGTGTGTGTACACAGAATGTATATACTAAGCTGCAATGTAAACTGTATCTCTTACTATGTATTACGTTCAAAAAAAGTTTGAGAGGGCTTCCCTGGTGGCGCAGTGGTTGAGAGTCCGCCTGCCGATGCAGGGGACACGGGTTCGTACCCCGGTCCGGGAGGATCCCACGTGCTGTGGAGCGGCTGGGCCCCGTGAGCCATGGCCGCTGAGCCTGCACGTCCGGAGCCTGTGCTCCGCAACGGAAGAGGCTGCAACAGTGAGAGGCCCGCGTACCACAAAAAAAAAAAAAAAGTTTGAGAAATACTGCTCTACAGAATAGAAGCAACCACAGACACTTTCTCTACCTTCTGAGAAAAACTACAAGACAAAATGACAATTCCTGATGTTCTAAGAGGTGTTAGGGGAATTCTATACAGGTGATTCTACGGGGAGTATTAAGAGGGATCAATTGTAATAGGAGTAAGTGGCTCTATTCTTCTTAGTGAGGGTGAATTTCTGAGGTGGAGTCAAGAAAGAATTCTGAAGAGGGAGGTCAGCGTCCAAGGAGATATGAAACGGTGGCTCCTCCAACTTCACAGGCTGGGAGAAAAACACTCAAGTTGCAAATGGCCGATGAAGGTAGATTGTGAGAATATCCTCCTGTTAGGAGCAAAGAAGTAGAGTCCAGGAGAGAAGAGGGTGAGGAGATTGGATCTAGAATAGCAAACTAGATGCCTTTTGGCCAAAACTGAACCGTAGATATTTGCTTTGACTGGTCTGCTGTTTTAAAAATTAAGATGTTCCCATAAAACTTGGGATTTCCAGTTTCTCTAGAAAAATCCGGAGACCTGGCACCACTGAGTCTGCACTCATGCATGGCAGCAGCTGGCTGGCACCAATGAGGAGGGGCTCCCTGTGTGCTATCACCCGTGACTGCCACTAGCACATTTGGCTCTTAAAATTAAACGTTCAGTTTCTCAGTTACAGTAGTCACATTTCAGGTGTTCAATAGCTACGTGTAACTGGTGTCTACCATATTGGTCAGCACAGGTATAGACCATTTTTATCATCACAAAAAGTTCTACTGGACAGTGTTGCTTTTAGACCCTGTCTTCCCACTAGTCGCTGCTTTCTCCCCCTGGGGCAGCCCCACTCCTTTCTGCTATCTGCCTCACTCTATTTGCAACAAGGATTTCTATTTGTAACTCCTATAACACAATACTTAGGTTAGGTTGGCTGAAAAGCTCTGAGTAAATCGTGGGAATTGAAACCTACCCCAACTGACCACAGACTCACTGAAGTATCTTGAATTGTGTGTGTGTGTTCTTTGCAAGGGAAGGAGTGACATGAGAATTACAGATATCGTGTATGTGTAAATAGCATCTTATAAAGTTACTCAAATAGAAGAAGAGTGGGTTCCAGTTAAAGTTCTTCATTGCAGGGAAAAGCTGTAGAAAAATAGCCTGATTCCCTGTCATCTGCAACTATGGATATCCAATGGGGTGCTCAGACAGAACCAAAAAGACCAAATCTGGTGACAGTAACTAACAGTAAAGCAATGAATAACTTTCCAGATAAAAGTTAATATCCTGTTACGATGCAGGTGGATAGAGTACCTTCCGGCTCTGCCCAACTATCACAGAATACAAGGGAGAATTGACAGCGATCGAGTTTATTTGATCAGTGTAGGAAGCCAGTTGGGGTAAATCAGACCTGAGAGAACTGTTTGGTTTGAATTGTCTGACAATTCTAAATTAATCAGATGAGCTTAAATCTCCATGTTATTTATGCAGGCACAGTCATTAAATATTCACCTTTGAGCACAGTAACACACACACACACACACACACACACACACACACACACACGCCCCTTTAATTTCCAGGAGCCTAATGCAGTTGCCAAGAACCTAAGATGGCATAATGCCCTTAGAGTCATTACATGTTAACACATTTGGTGTCCATGTTGTAATTTAGCAAATTTTAACTGTTATTTCTTCTGTCTTGGTTGCCTTTCCTTGCCTTAAACTCTTTTGCTATGGAAATGCATGGAAAACATGAGAGGATCCTGAAATTCTTTGGGCAGCGAGAAAATTTTGTTTTTCAACCTGCGTTTGTTCATTGGCATCACTACCTACATTTTTGCAGGTTCACATATGAAAACAATTATTCCTCACTTCAGGAAGTCCGTTTTTAAAAAGTCCATTTGACTTCAAAGCATCCAGCACCCTTAACAAGGTCAGCCTAGCTGAGGAGACAGCTAGCAGGAGCCCTAGCCTGGGGGAAATCTGGACTTTCCTGGCTCCTTATCTCTTGGAACTTGCGCTGGAGTCCAGGAGTAGGGGCTGTGCCCACCCAACAGGGGAAGTATAAATGTCCGTCCCTAAGAGCTGAGAATAGGGCACAGCTCTCTCAGTCTTTCCTGGAGTCAGGACCAAGTGCTCCAAACCCTGGTGCATTTTATGGGCGTGGCAGAAGGTCCCAGCACAGGGTCAGGGCAACTGCCATCTTGCCGTGATATGTGACCTTAGGTGAGTCTTTTAGTGTCTGTGAGTTTCTGTTTACTCAGGTGTATGGAAGGTTTCAACTGGATCAGTCTCCCTTTTGATAAATATAGAAATCTCACATCCTTGTTGGATCTACATCACAGTCACTGCGAAATCAACCTTTCTCCTAAAGCATCAATAGAATTAAGATCAATGTTACGCTTCGGTGAATAAAACAGAAAATGTTCACATTTGCACACATGGTAGGAATTAAGTCTACTTAAAAGCCCCACACCAGCACTTCTCAAATTGTAATGGGTGGAAGAATCATTTGGGTAGGCTTATTTAAAATGCAGGTTCCTGGATCTCTCCTCAAGAGATTCTATAGCAGGTTTGGGGAGGTGCTGGGAATCCACATGAACAATCACACCAGGTGATTCATTGTCCAGAGGGGATATTTTGAGGGATCCTGGCATTGGCTTTAAGTTTCCAGATGTGCAGAAACTACGTCTGTCATGTTCAGCATAGAATTCCAGTGCACCGAATGCCTTGTAGGGCACTCAGTGTTGGCCATATGCCTTGTTGATTTAATCCCTCCAAATACTTTTTTGTAACATCCAAGAAGAACATGTCAAGTTTCTTTTGAGAGAAAATATTTTTATCTGATTGGTTCACTGTTTTATATTCAGCCGTGAAGATGTGCCTGGCACATTGTAGCTGCTCAGTAAACATTTGTTTAGAGATTAGATGACTCTCTATTACACAATGATTAGAATTGCTCTTCGTGGGCTTCCCAGGTGGCGCAGTGGTTGAGAGTCCGCCTGCTGATGCAGGGGATGTGGGTTCGTGCCCCGGTCCGGGAAGATCCCACATGCCGCGGAGCTGCTGGGCCCGTGAGCCATGGCCCCAGAGCCTGTGCGTCCGGAGCCTGTGCTCCGCAGCGGGAGAGGCCACAACAGTGAGAGGCCCACATACCGTAAAAAAAAAAAAAAAAAAAAAGAATTGCTCTTCGTTTTCCAAATATGAAATTATATGTTCTGAAATATCTGCTGCCTTGGGAGGGCAACTGTGGTCTCCACCCTTACAAGCCAAGTGTGAATGTTGGACTGTAATTGTCCTTTAAACTGTCTCCCCATCGAAGGTGGAGGGATTTAAGAGCAGCATCTCAATGAGGCTCTTGAAGCCACGGCTCAGCCTTCTTACTGGGAGAGGCCATAGCGTGAGAACAAGGCATCAACCTCCTCCTCTCCCCTCCCCCTCCATCACCACTACCCTCTGACGGCCTGTCCCAAAGCACCCAGCTGCACCTGTCCTTGCACTCTACTGTCAACACCTGCTGGCCTTCCTGCCCACCCTCACACCCCAGAGGAGCAATTCTGGCTCCCTCATCTGTGTTCCTAGCACCGAGCACAGTGCCTAATGACGGATGAGGGAAGACCAAGGTGGGGACAACACGCGGGCTGAAGGGCAGGAAGTGGGGGGCCACTTGCCCCTCGCCACCGCCTTCTCTTCCTGCAGCCTCAGAGGACAAGTCCTCAGAGAGGTCCTCCTGCCCCTGAACTAAATTTTTCTACTCCTATTATTTTCCCATAATAGCCCATTCTCTTCTATCACAGCACAGTTACCAATCGTTAACTATATGTTTACTGGATTCCCTTCTTGTTTATTATCTGTCTCTCCAACTAGATTGTAAAATCCATGGGGCAAACCTATGTCTGTTTTATGCTCTACTCAGAATCTCAAAAAAATGCTTATAGGTGCTCAATACATATTTACTGAATGAACAAACTGATGAATGAATGAACGAAGAAGTATGCCTAGTAACGTCCTGAGGCTACTCTTGTAGATCCATCTCTGCTCCAGGCAGGAAGTCTCACTTGCTCCAGTTAGCCTTCCCCTCACCTCCTACCCCAGTTCTCCCAGCAGAGAGGGAACTCCTACACCAGGTCAGAGTGACGGCTCTGATTGGTTATTCCCTGGGGACACCTATCAATCGATACAAACAGTTTGCTGGTTGACACAGGGTCTTAAAAAAATGATGCAGTACCCCTACATAGATGGAGATGATCTTATCTCAAAATTCATTTTTAAATGAATAAATCATAATAATAGCTCTCATTTTTGAGCATTTACTCTGTGCCAAGTACATAATGATATCCACTATTTATGGAACATATGTGCCAAGCATTTTAAATATATTACTTCATTGAAGCCTTACAAAACCAAAGACAGGTCCTATTATTGTCTTCATATTACAGCCAAGAGCTTGGATAAGTCAAGTGTTTGTCCGAAGGTCATACAAGTCGTAAGTGATCATCTCTCTCTCTCCCTCTCTGTCTGACGCCAAAATCCATGTACGTTCCCTGCCATCTACTTCCAAATCTGCTCTGAAGAGGAGGAGGGGGTATATTCATGCCCAGATGGAAATGATGAGCAGTGGACGTGAGGCAGGGACAGGGTAAGGAAAGAAATAGAGGGCAGATTTCTAACTTGTGGGAGACAAACGTGACCCTCATGGGCTGGAACTATAACCTTCCCTTTATGAGAGGAAGGAAAGCCTCAGTCCAGCTGAGGGACTCATCCCAGTGGGCCAGGGAAGTAGGAGAAGCTCAAAGTCACAGATCCAGTCCTTTCGAGGCTCTGCTTTCACCTTCCGTCTGCCCAAACGTGAACCCCGCTGCCTTACTCAGGTCTCAGACACTTTAGGGAGAACACTGGGCCTAAATCTTCTCGTGCTTCATCCTTGCCTTGACAGGAGTGCCCTGCAGTGGCTGGGTTATCGACTCTGCTTAGCAAGTGAACCAAAAATATTACAATTCTGACACTCTCTTCTTCTAGAGTTAAAGTCTTTGCTGTGTCTCAAGGAAAGTTGCTGTTAGCCAAATATGTCCCAGAACACACAGCCTCAGTGATGCTTTTGTTTATCAGAAAATGTGGAGGTGAGGCATCTATTGTTAGTTACAGAGGACAAATGATTTTTGCTTTGCAGCTACACTTGAAGCATTAAAGAATGGAAATTTTACATATCTTTTTCTCCTTCCCTTCTTCCTTCTTTCCCTCCCTTCCTCGCTCCCATTCTTCCTTCCTTCCTTCATTCTTTTTTTTAAAAAAGATAACATCGAAAGTTAGAAGTAGGAGCTTCCCTGGTAGCGCAGTGGTTGAGAGTCCGCCTGCCGATGCAGGGGACACGGGTTCATGCCCCGGTCCGGGAGGATCCCACATGATGCGGAGCGGCTAGGCCCTTGAGCCATGGCCGCTGAGCCTGCGCATCCGGAGCCTATGCTCCGCAACAGGACAGGCCACAACAGTGAGAGGCCTGCGTACCGCAAAAAAATAAAAAAAGTTAGAAGTAGTTTGAAAACTATTTTAACTTTGAACTGTCTTGACCTATTGAAAATAGTCATTATGAAATTATTGATTCAACCATGTATTGATAGAAATTTTGATAAGTGCTTTTGTTGAACATAATTCTAGGTGCATTTACTTCTTACCAGATGATTTGGCTTAGTGTCTAAGGTAGAGCTCTGCTTGTCTCCCAGAACAGTTCTGTCTTAGTCATTTGGGCTGCTATAACAGAATGCCACAGACTGGGTGGCTTATAACAATAAATATTTGTTTCTCACAGTTCTGGAGGCTGGGAAGTCCAAGATTAAGGGTCTGGCCAATTCAGTGTCTGGTGAGGACCCACTTTCTGGTTCACAGACAGCTGTCTTTTCCTTGTGTCTCACCTGGCAGAAGGGGCAAGGGAGTTCTCTGGGGTCTCTATTATAAAGGCACTACTGGAATTTCATTCATGAGGGCTCCACCCTCACGACCTAATCACCTCCCAAAGGCCCCACCTCCAAATGCCATCACACTGGGAATTAAATTTCAAGATACGAATTTTAGTGGGGACAAAACCTTTCAGTCTACAGCAAGTTCCTTCACAATAGTTCGACTTTTCACTGTTTCCTTATCTTATCTTACTGTTCAAATTCCAGAGGAACTCAAACTGTGTAAGAGAAACATCAGGAAAAGCAGACCACCTGGATCTGTGAATCTCAAGCTATTTCTGCATGCTTCATCCCCAACCCTGTCCCTCAAGCCCAATTTTTTTCACTGCTGCATCACCAAAAGGACAGGTAATCAGTCAGTGAGTTTTCTGTCATTTAATCTGGGAGCAGAAGACCACCTGACCTTTAATTAGCAGCTAGCAAGGGAGATAAAAAGGGAAATAAATATTAATAATATCTATTTTATAAAACATTCAATTTTGTTCACATGAATACTAATCAAAGCCTGCATAAAATCATAGCACATCATGTTTGAGGAAAACATGTGAGTTATAATAGATCCTATTTCCATAATTCTAACATGCTGTAATTTCCATCTGATGAAATGTAGCTATGAAATTAAAAGTGCCATTTTATGTGTGAAAGTTCTAAACCTGGACTGAAAGTGAAGGAAGATATTTTTTAGAGTTTTGAAAAGAGGACAGAAAAATGGTGGAAATATGAAATATTCTCTTGAAATTTACTAACAATTTAGGAGAACTAGTAAGAAAAGCAGCCAAAACTTTGCATGGTTGCTAAGAGGGAAAAAACAGTCTTTAAAAATGTTACCATATACTTAGCCCCTAGAAGAGTTCCTGCCAAATAATAGGGCCTTCATACGTATTTATTTATTTATTTATTTATTTATATATTTATTTATTAGCGGTAAGCGGGCCTCTCACTGTTGTGGCCTCTCCCGTTGTGCTCTGTACGCGCAGGCTCAGCGGCCATGGCTCATGGGCCCAGCTGCTCCGTGGCATGTGGGATCTTCCCAGACCAGGGCATGAACCTGTGTCCCCTGCATCAGCAGGCGGACTCTCAACCACTGCGCCACCAGGGAAGCCCCATACGTATTTATTGAATGAATTTTTGAGCACAAGTTTTGGGGAGAAGGCAGGAGGGAAAGGACTGAGCAGTCCAAGAACCAGATTTCATGAGAACCAAGAGGGAGGTGGTATGGGGAGCTGAGGGGATATGATAGTTGGACTTCAAAGTCACGGTGTCTGTAGTAGTTTCTAAGACTGTCATCACAAAGTACCATTAACTGGGTGACTTAGAAAAACAGAAATTTATTGCCTCATAATTGGGGAGGTTAGAAGTTGAAAACTGAGGTGTCAGCAGGGCCATGATCCCTCTGAAACCTATAGGGGAATCCTTCCTTGCTTCATTCTAGCTTCTGGTGGTTTGCTGGCAGTCTTTGGCATTTCTTGGTTTGCAGCTACACAACTCCAATCTCTGCCTTTGTCATTGAGCGGTGTTCTGTGTGTCTTCACAGGGCCATTTGCTTATAAGAGAACCAATCATATTGGATTAGGGACCCATCCTACTAGAGTACAACCTCATCTTAACATTGCACCTGCAATGACCCTATTTCCAAATAAGATCACATTTTGGGGTGCCAGGGGTAAGGACTTCAACATATCTTTGTTGAGATTACACAATTCAACCCATAAGAGTAGATATTTAAAAATCAAAATGAGACACCCATTGGGATGGCTATTACCAAAAAACAAACAAACAGAAAAAATCTCAGAAAGCAACAAATATTGGTGAGAATGAGGAGAAACTGGAACCCCTTTGCACCCTTGGTGGGAATGTAAAATGTTGTAGTTACAATGGGAAATTGTATGATGTATCCTTAAAAAATTATATGTAGAATTACCATATGATACAATGATTCCATTTCTGGGTATATATCCAAAAGAATCAAAAAAGGGACTCTAACAAATATTTGTTTACACATGTTCATAGCAGCATTATTCACAATAGCCAAAAGGTGAAACAACCCAAAAGTCCAACGATGGGTGAATAGATAAACAAAATGTGTTATATATACACAATGTAATATTATCCACATTCAAAACGGAGGACAATTCTAACACATGCTACAACATGGATTAACCTTGAAGACATCATGCAAAGTAAAATAAGTCAGTCACAGAAGCACAAATATTGTATGATTCCACTTATATGAGATATCTAGATGAGCTCGATTCATAGTGACGAAAAGTAGTATGGTGATTGCCAGGGGTGGGGGGGTGGGGGAAGGAGGAATAATGGAGAATTATTGTTTAATGGGCACAGAGTTTTAGTTAGGGAAGAGGAGAAAGTTCTGGAGATAGATAGTGGTGATGGTTGCACAACAATGTGGATGTACTTACGCCACCAAACTTAAAAATGGTGAACTTCGTATTACATATTTTTTACCACAATAAAAAAATCAAAATGAGGATTTAATAAAGGGATTATTAAGGACAAAGAAGAGGGGATTAGGAGAAACCCATGTAAGTGCTCTCAAGAAGTAAATAGACCTGACCCCAGGGATAACACGGAAGAGGCATGGACCAAGATGGTAAGGGTCGTGCAGAGTGTGTAGGAGTGGACTGTGTGGTCAGGCCACTCAGGATGGCTGTTCTCTTGCTCTCTGCCCATACCCTGCCCAACCAGTGCCTGCTTCACTCATATCTTATGCGCATGACTGACCTTCCTATGTACTTGCCCCGGGGCCCAGCTGGTGATTGTTTTTATCAAAGGGGTGGTGAGGGGGTGTGCCTCTACTGATTTCCCTGGTAACTAATGAATCTACAGACCTCAGTTCCCCTATAACTGGTAATCTCCCTCCTCCCCCAACCTTAGCAAAGACTGCCACCATGTCCTGCCCACTGTGTACCGCACACGGTGGGGTGTTGCTCCAGGACCTTGCTTTCAGACGTGTAAGCTCCCCCATCCATTAAACTACTGATGTTGCAAAAAAAAAAAAAAAAAGTAAATAGAAGTATAGCTAAATTGGAGAGCTAAATAATAGTATGTTACTCTAGTTTGGAACTTAAGAGTTTTCAGAGGTCTTTCCCACAATTTGACTCATTATATCTGCACAGCAGGTTATTATTACCAGAGAAGGAAATAGTCTTTATAAAGTATACATTTTACACTACATAATGCACATATGTGGGCTCTAAACTCTCTGACTGGAAGTTGAACTATACAACTTTTAAGGTCCCTTCTGATTCTTAGAGATAGTATCGTTTTAGGTAATTTACCCAAAGCAGTAGATATTGGGCAAAAACTGGGTCAGTAGTGATTAATGGAAAGGGCCGAGTGTCCCTTCAGAGTCCTGGTTTGGGTCCAGACAGTGGCTTCTCTGCCTTTAATAACCTTGGGTTTCTCATCTGTAAAAGTGGGTTAATAATTCTTCCTGGTCATTGTGGGGATGCAATGATGTATTATATATAAAAGCAACTTTAACCAATTCAGGGTTCTATTTATTTGACCTTATTTGAGACTACTCATAATTCACCTTAAAGGGTCAGGATATCTAGTAATACATAGCAAGGATACTGAGCTATCTTTACTAAGTGATTTAAGGGTAAATATATATTTAAGTATATGAGAGTATAGGCAATGCCCAGCTCTCCACCCAGAACCCAAACCTCACATGAGGGCGTTTAGATATTCTCACAGTTTTCTGGCTTTATCTTTCTTGTTTGCCAAAGATCTACAATTGCTCTTTACACTATGTGGCCCAGTAACAAGTTTTTGTTTTGCAAGAATAGCACAAAGAACTTTTTTACTGAACCACTTGAAAGTGAGCTGCCAACATAATGCCCCATCACCTTTGATATTTGAGTACAATTCTCCTCTACACAAAGACATGAATCATAACACAACCATAAAAATCAGAAAATTAACACTGACACCACTACCACCTAATCCTCAGACCCACTCTAGTTCTACCTGTTATCTCAGTGGTGTCCATTATAGCAAAAGGATCTGACTTACGATCACATGCTACATTGAATTGTCATGTCTCTTCTATCATCTTCAGTGTAAAACAATTCCTTAGTCTTTCCTTAACTTTGATGACCTTAATACTTTTAAACAAGGCTAATGGACAAAATCCAGCCTGGTCACCCATTTTTGGAAATAATATTTTATCGGAACCCAGTCACATACATTCATTTACATATTGTCTAAGGCTGCTTTGGGGCTACAACAGCAGAGTTGAGTAGTTGTGACCATATGGCCTGCAAAACCTAAAATATTTACTACCAGGCCCTCTACAGAAAATCTTTTTTGACCCTTGCTCTAGAAAGTACTAGAAGGCAAGAAAAAGAATTGAAGAGAATAAATATCAGAAAAGATGAAGACTAGTTTTAGTGTATTTTATTGCTCACACAGAAAGTTCTAAAGAATCTATAGAATAACTACTAGGACAAATATTGAATTTAGCAAAGTTGCAGAATATAAGGCAGGCACAAAAAAATCAATCTTGTTACTCTATATTACCAGCAATCGGTAGAAAATATTTTTTAAATTTCGTTAAAATAGTGTCAGAAAACATAAAATACTTAGAAATAAATTAATGAAAGATGTACAATCCCTCTACACTGAAAATGAAAAAATATTGCTAAGAGAAATTAAAGACCTAAATAAATAGAAATACCATATTCACATACTTGAAGACTCAAAATTGATGAGAAATTAACACTTCCCAAATTGATTATAGATTCAATGCCATTCCCAGTGAAAATTCCAGCAGGATACTTTTTAGAAATCAACAAGCTTATTCTAAAATTTATATGAAAATGCAAAGGCTCTACAGTTGCCAAAACTATCCTGAAAAAGAAAAACCAAGTTAAATGACTTATACCATATGACTTTAAGATTGTGATTTCAAGATTGTAACCAGCATACAAATGGCCCCCAATGATCCCCACTTGCTGGTATTATCCTTGGGTAGTCCCTTCACAGATGGCATCAGGGTTGGTCTGTGTGGCCAAGAGAATATGACAGAGTGATGATATGTTGCTTCCTAGATTAAGTTATGAAAGACATTGTGATCTCTCTCTCTTTCTGTCTCTCTGTCTCTGTCTCTCTCTTATTCTCTCTTTGATCACTTGTCCTGAGGAAAGCCAGTCTCTCTTTCATGAACAGTCCAATGCCAAGGCCCATACAGTGAAGAACTGAAGCTCATGGCCACCAGGCAGCAAGGAACTGAGGCCTCTCTCAGCAGCTGCATTAGTGAACTTGGAAACAGAATCTGCAGCCCCAGCCCAGCCTTCCGATGACTGCAACCCTGGCCAGTAGCTTTACTACAACCTCATGAGAGACTCTGAGACAGGATCGCTCAGCTTAGGTGCTCTCAGATTCCTGACTGTCAGAAACGGTGTGAAATGGTGTTTGTTGCTTTATGCTGCTAAATTTGGAGATAATTTGTTATGCAGCAATAGATGGCAAATACGAAGAGTTACTTTTATAGTAATCAAGACAGTGTGGTATTGATGTATGGATTGACAGATAGATCAGTGGAACACGATAGAATCCAGAAATAGACCCACACTTAAAGTTAATTGATTTTTGACAAAGGGACCAATGTAATTCAAAGAGGGTAGTCTTTCCAAGAAATGGTGCTAGAAGACTCTTTGTCATACCAACCACCAAAAGTAATTCAAGGTAAAACAGAGAATATCTTGGGGTAGGCAAAGATTTCTTAGATAGGATGATGGATGGATGGATAAAGACGTGGTATATACATACATATATATTATTTGGCCATGAGGAAGAAGAAAATTCTGTTATTTCGACAATATGAATGGACCCTAAAGACATTATGCTAGGTGAAATAAGTCAGAGAGAAAAAGACAAACACTGTATAATATCACTTATATGTGGTATTTTAAAAAATGAGATTCATAGAAGCAGAGAGTAGAATAGTGGTTACCAGGAACTGGGGGGGTGGGGGAAATGAGAGATGTTGGTCAAAGGGTGTTACAAACTTCCAGTTATAAGATGAATAAGTTCTGTGGATCTAATGTACAGCATGGTGATTGTAGTTAACAATATTTATTATATACTTGAAAGTAGCTAAGAGAGTAGATCTTAAATATTCTCTCCACAGAAAAGAAATGGTAATTATGTGAGGTGATGGGGGTGTTAACTAATCCTACTGTGGTAATCATTTCAAAGTATATAGTTGTATCAAATCAGCACATTGTCTACCTTAAACTTACACAATATGATGTCAATTATATCTCAATAAAGCTGGGGAAAGGGACTTCCCTAGTGGTCCAGTGTTTAAGACTCCACGCTTCCACTACAGGGGGCATGGGTTCGCTCCCCGGTCGGGGAACTAAGATCCCTCATGCTGCATGGCACGGACAAAAATAAATAAATAAATAAATAAATAAAAATTGAAAATTAAAAAAAAAAACCTGGGGGGGAAAAAGACTTATACAAGAATGTTTATAACAACTTTGTCATAGTGGCAAAAACCTGGTAACAAGCCAAATGTCCCTAAACTATTGAATGGTTAAACAAATTACAGTATATCAGACAAAGAAATACTAGTCAGCAGTAAAAAGAAACGCATTACTGATACATACGACAAAGCGAATGAATTTCAAAAACACATGTTGCATCAAAGAAGCTAGACACAAAAGAGTGTATACAGTGTAATTCCATTTATATAAAAATCTACAGGTAAAACTAAGCTACAGTGATGGAGATTGGAACAGCAAATGCCTCTAGATGAGGGGTAATTGATGGAAAGGGACTGGAGAAAACTTCCTGGGGGATAAAAATATTCTATATGTTAATAAGGGTGCATACATTTGTCAAAAACTCATTTAACTGCATACTTAGAAACAGCATTTTATTGTATGTAAATAACAGTGTAAGAAAACAAATATGAATGCTTTGACAGGACATGCACTTTCTAGGTCCTGGCTATTTATAACATTGCAAATATGCTAGTTGGTTTACACCAGTCCTGGGAGAGACCTAAAAATCTGGGAGGAGTATAGAATTGATTCTTAAGAAGGAAAGGAGAGAGTGGAGAAGGAACCCACTCCAATGGAAAAGAAACACAAATGAAAGAAGTTAAATATTCACTTGGCATTGGGTCTTACACTGCCTTGGACTATTTCCCTTTTTCCATATGTCTCCTCTTTAAGGTGAGATTTCAAACTCTCCAAGGGTAGTGATGTGTCTTATAAGCCTTTGCATTTCCCATAGCTGTGGCAGTATTTTATGCAGACAGAATTTGGTAAATATCATGGAAAGAGAGAGAGAGAGCTATGATTTAGAATATTTTTCAATGGGGTTTTGCATATGTTACCCAGAATGGTTGACTACAAATCACATGGGAACCAAGACAGTTCTATGTTTCCCAGTCTGGCACAGTGTCTGGCACATGGAAGAATATTTTTTCATTGATTAACCGAAGCATACACTAGAGAGAAAAGTAAATGAGCTCCTCTCAAAGTCCTGTTGTCTCCCCTTCACCACCCCCAACAATCTCCCAGCAGCGGAAATCTTTAAATATGCTTTTTGTTGTTTTACAGACTTTTGCATTTAAACTGGGAGTGTCACCATCCCATTTTATTAGCTATTTCTCATACCAGCCCTGTGAGGTTAGCGCTGTTATCTGCCTGTTACAGGCAAGGGCACTGAGAGGTGAAGCCTCTTGCCCGGGTTGGGATCCACAATGAGCTGCTGGGAGGAGTGGGATTTGAGTGCACGTGTTCCCCTTTCCAGCCGGCTTCACTGGTCCAAGGAGCGTGCGGCTTCCTACAAGATAATGAAATGTGGATTTTCTATACTAGACTTTGAAAATCATTTTAAAGGCATTTATTCCAGAAGAAAGAGTTAGGATTGTAATTCTTTGATTCCTTTTCCTGAGATCTTTTTAGCTACTTGCTGGGCTGCCTAGACCTAAGGTCTCTGAAATGACTCAATCCATCCAGAGATTCAGCACCGTTAGTTCCCTGCCTCACAGAAGTCACTCTCCCTTCGACAACTCTCCAGTACAGCCCTCCCAAACAACATAACCTTAAACAATATTTTAATTGGAGTAAAATAATTTTATAAAGTTGGAAGGGGGTTTAGGGTTTATCTAATTAGGAAATTTTTAATTGGTTCGTGAACTTCCATAAATTTAAAATGTATGTAAAATTGTGGGTAAGGATGGATATAACTTTTTTTTCTTCTTGAGAAGGTCAAGCTTTCAGACTGTTCTTCTTAAAAGTGGGCTTGTTTCTAACAAACAGGAAAATGGAAGCTCAGCAAGTTTAGAGAACATGCCTTAAGTGTCACAAAGCCAGGTGACTGGATCCAGAATCTCAGTCCTCCAGGAAGACAGCAGAACTGACTTATCTTGTTTCCTGGAACATGCATTTCGTTTGAAGAATTACACCCACAGGTTCTTTGACTCCTATACTTTGTTCTAAAGAATTGGTTTCCCTAAAATTGTATCCTTCATCAAGATAAAACCACCAGTCTGTCCTTTCCTTCATCTGCCTAAATCAGCTCCCCTGGAGGACACTCGGTGGAGGGGTGCGAGTTTTCTGTGTCCTTTCTCTGAATGGCAGAGGGAGCCTCAGCAGTTCCCAGAATTCTCAGTTCTGATAACTTGGCCCAATGTGATCAACGATACTATTATTGCATCACTCACTAACTCCCTCCAGACAGTAGATTCAATTAAGACAAGTGGTTTTCAACCTTAGCTTCACTTTAGATTTTCCCCAGGGAGCTTTTAAAAACTCCCATACCCACAGCCAGCCTGCACCCTGGACCAATTAAATGCAGCCCTCCAAAGGAAGGACTCAGTCAAGAGTATTTTTTGTTTGTCTTGTCTGTTTGCGGTACTCGGGCCTCTCACTGTTGTGGCCTCTCCCGTTACGGAGCACAGGCTCCGGACGCGCAGGCTCAGCGGCCATGGCTCACGGGCCCAGCCGCTCCGCGGCATGTGGGATCTTCCCAGACCGGGGCACGAACCCCGTGTCCGCTGCATCGGCAGGCGGACTCTCAACCACTGCGTCACCAGGGAAGCCCCAAGAGTATTTTTTAAAGCTCTTCAAGTGATTGCAATGTGCAGCCAAAGTTGAAATATACTAATAGAAGCAAGAGAAAAAAAAATCGTATTGATTAGGCACCTATTATGTACCGGGTTTTACATACACTAGCCCTTTTTCCTCTCCCAGGCTCAGAGAGGCTCTATTAACTTTTCTAAAAATCACACAGCTGGAAAGTGACAAAGTATAGCTTTAAATCCAGATCACTGTAATTCCTGAGGCATGCTTTCTTCACAGGAACAGATGGTTTCCTGAAAGCTGTTTGTAAAACAGAGATTTAGTGACAGTCAAATGAGGTGACATCTGTCAAGCACCTGGCACATAGTAGGTGGGCCTGAATAATCTCTATGTCTCCATTTCTCAGCCTATTCATTTATCTAGAACGTTCCTCCTGGCTGATGCCATGACATGACACCAAGACTTTAGGTCAGGGAACTTCGGGTTAACCCCGGCAGCTATGCAGTTATCATGCCTTCTTTATGCACTAACCATGTTACATTGTAATTCATTATTTGAGATGTTAGGTTTTAGGGAACTTAAATTGATGGAATATAAACTGAAAATGTGTCCTCTTACCTATGACAATCACGTTATAGATGCTCTTAGCTTTATGTATTTTAATGTTCTGTAGTCATTACTTCTCTCTCTTGTCATTATAGAATGGGATAATTCCCCATGTAACCAATGGGAAAGTTGATGTTGGTGGCACTGCCCAGCCACACAGTTGTAACCTGATGTAACCAGATCATCTATCCATCCATCACAGTGTCTTTGTAAGACTAGAGCAAGGGCCTGTGCCCTAGTAATTCTGAAGTTTTTCCTTTTCTTCTAGTCTATTTATGAGACTCATAAATCATTAAAAAAAACTTTTTCTGACTTGGTGGCATTCAGTCAAATAGCATATGGATGGGAGCACAGGCTTCAAGACGAGATGCCTCCTTGGGGTGGGATAAGTGTTGGCACCTGCCAAGGGGGAAAGGTAATGACCTTGTTCAGAATGCCTCTATCTGCTGACAGGTACTGAAGGGTTTGACGAAAGCAATAACAGTTATGATAGCTAATGTTTATAGCAGCCACTTAGTCCAAGCATGTCCGAGGTGCTTGGTGGTGAGAGAGATAGCCAGGATTCAAACCCAGGCAGTCTGAACCTGGAGTCTGGTTTCCAGCTCCAGTGTTATACTTCAGGAGCCACCAGTGGGCTGGAGGGGCTTTCACAGAGGGAGGGGGCGTCTGTGTCAACCTCAGAGGAAGAGGGAATGAGACATGGAGCTGGCCATGACCATGCCGTTATCCTTTCTTTGTCCCCCTCTTCCTGCCAATCACTATCCACCCACCTCCTTCTAAGAGAAGGAGACACAGGAGTCAGGCACAGGCTTTGTTGAGCAAGAGAGGGGAGGGACCAAACATCCATCTCGTCTTCTCACTTTAATCTCTTATTCATCAAGCCTGCACTGAGTGCCACCCGTGTGTCTGACACGGTTTTCAGTTCCTTGTACATGTGAACTCAGAGAGGTCAAGTCACTTGCCCGAGGTCCACTGCTCTGAAGGGTGAGGGCTGCGTGTGAACCCAAACGTTATCAAACTGATGGCATGCAGTGCCCAGCCTCTCACTTTGGGAACGCTCTACTCCGTGTGAGGGGTTTTTAACAGAGATTCTTGGTAGCGCATAATAACTCAAGTAAACCACCATTAAGTTCTCATCGGAGACAGGAAAGTGGGGGGCCTTAGACTTGGAGGTTTCCTCCCTGAGAAGCCTCACTGTGCATTTGTTAGCTTCCATTTGGGTCCTTGTCTGAATATTGCACTGATATGGCCGTCTTTGTCTTAATGACGATAGCACTAGATGCTGTTGTACAGAAGCTGTAATGTGTCAATAGCTTAACATCATTAACTTATAGTTCGCATTTCCATAAGGAGCCAAGGCAATTCCAAGTCAGGAGGGGCTGGATGGGGTGGGAGCTCTGCTCAAACACAGACTGACAAGGGGCTCTGTCTTTCTCAAAACAGGGATTCAGAAGTTGTCTTGTTCATTGGCATTGAGCTGGCAAAAGAGGAGGTGGCGGAGGAACACGTGTGAGAGGTCCTTATGGGTCAGGCCTGGAAGCTGTATTCATCAGTGCTGCTCTGATGAGTTCCCATTAGCGGGAACTCACTCCTATGGCCATAGCTTAGTGCAAGGGAGTTTGGGAAATGTGCCCAAGTGGGTTCCCAAGGAGAAGAAATTGGGGGGTTTTTTCCTTTCTTTTTCTTTCTTTTATTTTGTGTTTTTTTGTTTGTTTTGTTTTGTTTTTTGGCTGTGTTAGGTCTTTATTGCTGCATGAAGGTGAGCGAGGGATTCTCTTGTTGAGGAGCACGGGCTCTAGGTGAGTGGGCTTCAGTAGTTGTGCCACATGGGCTCAGCAGTTGTGGCTCGCAGGCTCTAGAGCACAGGCTCAGTAGTTGTGGCGCACGGGCTCCGCAGCATGTGGGATCTTCCCGGACCAGGGATTGAACCTGTGTCTCCCGCACTGGCAGGTGGATTCTTAATAGGGAAGTCCCTATTTTGTTTTTTGTTTTGTTTTGTTTTTATGGTTTGTTGTCATTTTATGGCCAGTGATTTGAGGGCTGAGTTGCCAATGGAAAAAAGAATAATGAGAAGAATCTTCTGGAGTGATCCATGTCTGGTGCTAATTCTAAGTGTGAAAACAATAAAATCTCATTTTTATTTAGTCTTTTCTATATACCAAACTGTCTAAGCCCTTCATTTCATGATTGCACTTAATCTTAAAGCAGCCTTGCACATGGGTTTTAAAGTGTATCAATGGTTAGTTGCCGGATGATATAGTTCCACTCTTGGAAAGGTAATAAAGAGCTAACATGCCCCAGTAGGTGCATTCTCCACCCTCCTTTCCCTTGCATGTGTCCCAGAGGTTGGTTTCCATGGATGAGTCACCCAGGCTTTCTTGTCCTCTGGCTTCTCGTTGGATTTGGTCAATGGGTGTCCCCGGCAGGAAATCAGAGTTGGGTGTACTGTTGTGTCCCCTTGCTCTGTGCTTTGGAAGTTGCTGTGCTCCTGTCAGGCAGCCACTCTCCCGCAGCTACAGGTATCACTAGGTCCCCATAAGAGGTCTCTCTTTCTGCCCCTTCAGGCCTGGGATGACCATGGCTTCCTGCCTTTGATAGTCCCTTGGTGCTTCATCAGCCCTTGACGGTCCCTTAACCCTCCCCACATCCCTGTAAATAGTTCCTTCCACGAACTCTCCTCAGTTATCCCTTGGAGAGTGCCATCTCTTTCCTACTGGTTCCTGGCTGATTCAGCTAAGACTTGAGAAATTATACCATCCCTTTATTAATTATAGTGTCTACTTTGGAGTCAGGAAGACCTAGTTATAAAGCCCAGTTTGATGGCTTACTAGTTGTGTGATCTTGAGCAAATTACTCAATCTCTCTGGGCTGTAGTTTACTCATCCACAACATAAAAGATAATGGATTTGGGAGGATTAAAAGAAATAACATATCCAAATTACCTAGCCCAGTGTGTTGCACATAACAGGTGATTAATAGAATTAGAAATGGCAAATGATGCCATGGAAATATGTCAAACTCAATTATTAAATTAATTCAAATTAAACTATACGCAGTCTATTAAACTGATGGACATTTTTAAAAGATGATGATTCCCGGCATTGATGGTGATGTAGGGGAAAGGCACGCACTGCAAGTGAAGTATAAAATTCGATAAAACCTTTCTGAAGGGCATTTTATCTATAGGGATATAAAGCTTAAAAAGTGGACCTTCTTTGTGATCCAGCATCCTGAAGAAATAACCCTAAGGAAAAAATCAGACAAAGATGCAAACATGTTCACACTATCGTTGTTTACAATAGTTAAAAATTGGAAATAACAAATACTCAACAATAGGGAATTGGTTAAATAAACTTTGGAATATTTATACAGACAAATAGATAAATATAGAAAGATGGCCATAGCACATAGGAAGGAAAAGAATCAATCACAAAAAAGTGTTTGTAGAGCATTATTTCATATTTTTGTAAAACTGTAAATTGAAGAGCTATATATTGAAATACTAATTTTGGTTATTTCTGGATGGTAGGATTACAGGTGATATTTTCCTCTATTCTTTTCTCTTTTTTTCTGTATTTTCTGACTTTTCTACACTGAACATTGTACAGAACATTATGTAGATACGATTGTTCTTGGCTACAAGTAACAAAACTCCAAACTACAGTGGTTCGGCAGTGGTTGGCGAGGACCAATGTCTGAAATTTTCATGGTTTTTCCTTCATGGCCTTAACGTGGCCACTGCTGCCCAGTCATCACATTTGCATTCAGAGAAGAAAGGGGAACCAGAAGGACCAGTGCCTCTCTCAAGAAAACAAAAGCTTTCCCAGGGACTCCACGACAGACTGATGCCTCATAGGCCAGATCTGTGTCACATGACTACAGCTAGCTGGAAAGCGGAAGAGAGAAGGGAGTTGGGAAATGAAAGGTGAGTCAACCACTTTGCAATGTCTGCCGCAAACACATATTGCTTTTGTCATAAAAAAATAAACGTTATTAAAAATTTCAAACAAGTTATTTCTTTTTTCTTGAGTACTTTCATGCTTCCCTCTGCCACCTTCCCATCCACGCCGGCTGCAACAGCCAGAAATTCATATTCACTGAGCCAAGAGGGTGAGGAAGGATGAAGAAACTTGAGCCAAGGCTGCACCCTCCAAGGCAGTGGGAGTGGAGAGATGGGCAGAGCCCCGAAGGCCTGGGAAATCAGCCTGTTGCTTTTGCAGCCAACCTCATCTAGGTATCCCTGGTTTGATGCTGTGGCTGCACAAAGCTTATCAACAGAGACTTTTGCAACTTTAGTACCTCTGGCCCTGTTGTTATTTTCTAGTGTGCAGGACTGGCCCAGATATTTTGTCCAGCTTGCTTTGGGCTCAGCAAGTCTTCCCAGATAAAGAACGTGCCCATGACAGCTGCTGAGGGAATGGACTAGATTGCCTGGGTCCAGATCCTGGCTGTGCCACTTACCTGTTATATGATCTTGGGCCAGTTACTTAAGCAATCTGTGTTTCTGCTTCTTCAACTGTAAAATGGGAATAATAGTATACTTTTCATATGGTTGTTATGAAAGATTAGATGAATCAGTATTTGTCAAGTGGCTGCAATGTACCTATCACGTGGTAAGTGCTATAGAAATACTTGTTTAAAAAATAAATAGATATGAGAAAGGCAGAAACAGCCATTGCTGTCTGGACACAATTTGTTTGAAGCTACACCTTACTTGACATAAATCTGAAACATCTAAAGCTGCAAAGAAGGGCTGAATTTTCTTTTGTTGCCTACTGGCTGCCCCATGTGGTCTCAGTGAGGGGGAAAGGAGAGCCCACGGGAAGCTAAGAGCCATGAAGAACCTATTGCAGCTCATTTAAATCTTACAAGGCAGGTGTATACTGCCCTCAGTTTACAGATGGGGAAACTGAGGCTCAGAGAAGAGAAGTAACGAGGCCACAGTCACATGCATATGAATGGTGAAGCTGGGATTCAACTGCAGGTGCCCTGCATATTGCATGATAAGAATGATATTTACAGAGGGGAACTTTCCTGTACAAGATCCTAAAATGTTAACATACACATCAATCCCTAGTTGAACAATACTTAAGGAGTTTTTGGCTTAAAAGGTTCTATGACAGGGCTTCCCTGGTGGCGCAGTGGTTGAGAGTCCGCCTGCCGGTGCAGGGGACACGGGTTCGTGCCCTGGTCCGGGAAGATCCCACATGCCGCGGAGCAGCTGGGCCCGTGAGCCATGGCCACTGAGCCTGCAGTCCAGAGCCTGCGTCCAGAGCCTGTGCTCCGCAACGGGAGAGGCCACAACAGTGAGAGGCCCGTGTACTGCAAAAAAAAAATAAAAGGCTCTATAACAAATCGTTTTGTAAGATGCTGTATTTCTCTATATTTAATTTGGAATTTTGAATTTTCATATATTTTGTTTTCTTATAATATATAATGTACCTCTCTTGTTTAAAAAATAAATTCCAAGGCTGAAACTCAGCTAAAATTCTTTTTTGGGGGGCCGGTGGAGGGAATGGTGTTGGGGTTTTTTGCCCCTTTTTTTGTTTGTTGCAGTTTTGTGGGGTTTTTTTTTTTAAGTGTAGAATATAGTATCTAAATACATATGTGCCCCTACAATAAATGATCATTTTGTTGTCAATTCCAGGCATATTATCTTGAAGCTCAAAGCCTGGCTTAAACCAGTGGAAATCATTAATAACTAACATCATAGATATCTCGCAGGTCCAAATTCCTCCATTGCTCCCCTCTTCTGTGTTGATGCCACCTTTGCAAATGCCAGTTCCAAAGAGATACAACCAGACATTGCTCAATGGTTTTCTTCGTGACTATGATCAACTTCAAGCAAAGTGTAAATGTTTCAGGAGACTTCCCTATTCTTTCCCTTTAAGAAAAAAAAAATCGCCAAGCCCTACCCAACCCCACCCTTAGCTTCTAAGGTTCTGGAGCCTGCTATGCAAGAGACAGAGCCAAGGTAAAAAGAACTGAAAACAAAATGGGCTTTTTTTTTTTTAAACTTTTGTTCCCAGCTCTTATACCCCACCTCCCTATATTGCAGAGTCCCGGGATCTGGGATCTGACCCTGACCCGTGCCACCTGGGGACCTCTCCCTGGCCCTGGGCCAGGCCTAGGCAGGCTGATGTCTGTCCCAGATCAGCCCCCAAAGCCATCAGAGGGGAATTAACTCTTTCAAAAGACATGGGCTAACCTCCAACAGCCCCAACTTCCTATTTCGAGTGCTGATCTTTCTACCTTTACACTTTTGGCTTCAAAGTTGTTCTCATTCCTCTGCCAGGGGGTTAAAGGGTGCAAACAGCCAAGAAGCAGCTGCAAGGAAGCTCTGAAGTGCCTATCTGGTAGGTAGGGCGACCGCCGCAGGCAGGAGAGACCTGGAGAGAGATTAGGTGAAACATTAGCCATGGCCTTTTGGATCCAGTCCAGTGTCTTTCAATTATTTCTTTATGTGCTTTTGGTCCTGGGTTTATTTGGCATGGGACAGGCATCCATTAGAAGATTTCGCAATGATTTGCCATGTTACAGTTCTAAACATATGTGAACTCGTCACCAAAGGAAATTTATGTTTTACCATCTTTTCCCCCACCTCTCCCTGGAGAGCTGCAGGGAAAAGCACTCCAAGCAAATTAATCAAAATGACTAGGTAATGCTCTAAAAATAATAAATGGTGGTGTAGTCTGGATCCCTTTCAAGTTTGAGCTCATTTTGTGAGCTTGGATATCCATACATCACATCACGTGTATATATTTTTTATCAGAGTGAAGTAGGCAATTGCATAGGAACAGATAAGTTATTAAGACACATAAATGCAATTAGTCTCATAACAATGGACCGCATTTTAACTAAGTTAATTAAGCAACTCGGCCAAGGAGCAGGCAAAGGGTAGGTGTCTTAATGATTCCTTAACTTGCCTCCAGAAGCCAGCTATGCAAATCAGGACAGGCTACAGGCTTTGGGCTCTGAAATCACGGCTGGCCAGAAATGGAGGCGAATTATAACAAAAAGGGAAAATATATGTTGTGTCTTCCTGGGCTTCCCTCACCTGCTGACAGAAGATGCGCTGTGGCTGGACAAAGGCAGGAGGACTGGACATTTTTGAAAACAGGTTCCCAAAAGTCAGTGGATAATAATGAAAAAACGAAAAAGCTGACAGCATTATTATCATCATATTTTCAAAATACCTTCCCTGAGATCAGCTCTAAAAGAATGTTTTTATATGAAAAACAGAAATAAAAGAAAACAAAACAAAAAACCTGTAACTGGGCCCTGGGTTCTCCATCACTGGAATAAGATTAGATAAGCTTCAGGGTGAGGTTGAGAAGGGAAATCCATATTGGAAAAAAGGAAAGCATGGATAACCAGGATAGGTTCTTTTCTTATTTTAACTGATGCAGTTCTTTAATTTTCACTTGACCTCTTTCCCTAATATATGTCCCAAATATCCAAAAGCAAGATGTTCTTTAAGGATCTGTATCCAAACCATCCACAGCCCTCGATGATAATTTATCCACGTCAGACAGGGGCTACTAGGCCAGTGTAACCGAGAAAAACTAGGAGCAAGGACTGCCCAGGTTTGTCATATATGCCCTTTGTCTCTAAATCTGAGCCCTCCTGTTATTAGGCTAAACCACAAGGATATTTCCAACCTAAGAAATCTCATCCAGCCTCAGAATGCTTGTTAGATAATTCCCACATCTTCATTCTCCAGAAAGGGTTGATTGCAGTGTTGCTAATCCCAACCCGTTTAGCCAGCCTCCATTCATCATGGCTGGCAGGAGAGACTAGAGGGTTATGGGTAATTGAATTGCAGCCAGCCTTCCAACCTAATTTAAGTCAACCCTTTGACCTCTTTCCTGACCAAATCTGCTGCCAGAGCTAGTAAATAAATATTGTTTTTCCATTAGAAGAGGCCTTTTCTGAATGCCTACTATGCGTCAGCTTTGTGCGATGCATCCTTTATCTCACCTCATTCATTCATTCTGTCAACACTTTCGTGGGAACCCAGACACGAGGAATTAACAGATAGTGAAGATGAGTGTAAAGGTCATCTTGGGGTCAGCCCGGTGGGGGAAATGTGTGCTCTGCAGACACCCTGACTTCCTATCTTTGAAAGGAGATAAATCTTTACCCCGACAGAAAGCCCAAAGCCCCCTGCACACAGGAAAATGAAACGATAAACATATCTCTTCTCTCAAAGAGAAGCCACGTAGGTCTTCGAAGTCCAAAGACCCCCATTCCAGTCCTCCCTCCATCGTACTTGACACACGATGTCAGGTACCAGTTTAAACTCTCTGGGCCTCAGGGTCCTTATCTGTGATAAGGGGGGTTCGGGGGAGGTGCTTGTCGAGAGAGGGAGTAACAACCCTAAGTGGCAAGGCTATCGTGAGGATTTGGGGATTAAGTGACATATCGTGGAGAGAAGTTCCTTGTAAACTGTAAGTCTCTTCACAGATAGGAGATTATTGCTAATTACTCTCACTCACTCTCTGTTAAAACTGCCAACCAGCCATGAGATCAGTGAAAGGAGAGCTTCTGATCGAAGGTCTAGATGGACAGTATACACTCTTATTTTAAATAACGGAAGCATAGGTGGTATTTCCCGTGAAATTTGCTTCATTTATTTTCTTTGGTAAAAATCTCTGGGTCACCATCATGTCTGCTAAGTGTATATATGATCTGGGTTTTGTGGCCAGAAAGCTTTCTAACATTTCAAATTTGGCAGGAATCATGGTCCCCCACCTATTTTTCATCCTCAGTTAGAAACCGGCTCACCAGTGACTAGTAATGTTCTACTATCAGCAACCCTCGAATCCACACTAAAGCTGGCACTGAATTGTTGCAGATAATATCCTTGGCACCAATACATTTTTTAGGAACGGTGAGTCAAGGATGTGCCGAGGTTTGTTCAGGGAAAAATTAACGTGCTTGAAAAATTTACTTTCCCTTTTTAATTCCAAAGTGATACGAGGCCTCTAAAATTTTACGAGCAGCCAGGAGACCCTGAGCAGCCCGAGAGGGTGGGTTTAAGTGACGATGTTAATGGAATTATCCGTTGATGCTGGATAACGGTCTGCTGCCGAGAGGTAATTATCCATGCAAAGATGGGGTATTGCTGAAGATAAACACTGAAGGAGAGCCCGCAGTGTTTGTTTTCCATGCTGCAGCTTAATCTCCTCCACTGTTTAACTTCATCAGCATTGCTGCTAATCCTGAGCCACACAATTTCGCTTGAAAGAAATTAAATCCCCAGAACATACATGCAATTGTAAAGCTGCAGGAGATGTGGGTTGGGATGTTTTTGCTGCTTCGTCAGTGGCAAACAAGTGTTCTCTTTTACCCCATCCTTCTCCATTGTGCGATAAAAATGAGAGCAACATTTGCTGAATGCTCAGTGCGGGACTATGCCCTACGTCAGTTAAGCATTTTATATACATTGTTCTATTTCATCTTCGTGCCCAACAATTCCATGAGTTAAGTGCTGGTCGAGGGAGCTGGTATCAGAGAAGTGAAGCAACTGGCCCAAGATCTCACGACTAGTGAGCAGGGGAGTGAGGGTTTCAATTCTGGCAGACCAGCTCCAGCTGTTCACAGCAAACCACTAGAACACACATGTTTCCCCATCTTGAGTCTGCTCTTCTTGACTTTAGAGATGAGTCCAGGCAGTTTTATGACTTCTACAGCTGCCCCTGCTATCTTTACTGGAAGTCTGCCAGATCTCCCATCCGGTCCTCTGTCTGGATTCTGTTTTATTGAGAAAGAATTTGCAACCAACCCTGTGTGGCCTTATCCTGAGGTAACTCACCTCTGAAGGCCTTCTCATTGGCCAAGCTCCCTGCCTTCTTCAGCCAATCTGTAAGTAATCACTGCCTCCTTCCTCTACGTTCTTTCCCCCAAAACCTATTAAAATAAAACACAAAAAAAACTAAAAGAGGGCTTCCCTGGTGGCGCAGTGGTTGAGAGTCCGCCTGCCGATGCAGGGGACGCGGGTTCGTGCCCCGGTCCGGGAAGATCCCACATGCCGCTGAGCGGCTGGGCACGTGAGCCATGGCCGCTGAGCCTGCGTGTCCGGAGCCTGTGCTCCGCAACGGGAGAGGCCACAACAGTGAGAGGCCCACGTACCGCAAAAAAAAAAAAAAAACAGTAAAACACTTAAAAAACTTAAATTGTTGATTTATTTGACATGGCTGCTGCCTTTACATAGAGGTAGTCTGTATCATAGAAGAGGTGATAAATGGTAAGTGATACAGATTCTGAGCAAATTAGATTCAAACGTCAGCATTGCTACTTACAAGCTGTGTGACCTTGAACAAGTTACTTAACCTCTCTGTTACCCAGTTTTATCATTTGTAAAATGGTGGTGATAATAATAGAATCTAATTCACAGAGTCTGGCTGAAGTGAATTGATAAGCACAAAGCAATGAGAATCCTTCCTGGGACAGCATGTTATTCATAGTGTTAGCAATCATCATTATCGATATCCCTCTCCTACCTTCTATCAACTTCCTTCTCTAGTCATTTCCTGGAACTGGAGCATCCAGCATTTCTGCCTGCCTGCTAGTTTTACCCATTGCGTTTCACTTTGTGTTCAATTTATTCCGATTGACCTGGGGAACCGTCAACCACATCCTCCTTCCTTGCTCCCCTGTTTTGTTTTGTTTTGTCTTTCCAGTCAAATGCTTTTTAAAAATATCTATTTGGTCCTCCTTTCTTCTATTATCTTGTATGTCTGAAATAAGTTCCTCCTTTTCTGTACTGAACCATAGCTTCACCCTTTGATTGAAGATGAAATTACTTCAGCTGTTTCTAGTCCAGGACGACTTTCTTGCTTAAATGAAGGTCAGAGCTTCTTGGTTCCCATTCATTCATTCAGTCAGACCGCCAGTCATTCAGTGCACTTTGGGACCCCCATGAGGAACTGGGCACTGGCTGAACACTGGGGATACACCAGTGAACTAGACATCATCCTGGCTGTGGACAGATAACCAGCCAATTACTCAGAGTGCATCTGAGCGGCAGTTAGGGATGGGTTGAAACAGGTAGCTCTGGACCCTCCCTGCACCCGGACCACACTAGGTGAATCATCGAAAGCGCGTTAACGGGTCCCTTTCTCCACAGGTGTACCCTCCATTGTTCTGAAATTCCTACCAGAGGACCGCTAGAGTAGCTCATGTTGCTTCCTGTTTCTCTACAAGTCCTTTAAACATTTCTAGAACCCTTTAGAGCTTCAGCTATTACGGCCTGTTTCCACAAAAGT
Source organism: Phocoena phocoena (assembly GCF_963924675.1). Taxonomy (NCBI): domain Eukaryota; kingdom Metazoa; phylum Chordata; class Mammalia; order Artiodactyla; family Phocoenidae; genus Phocoena; species Phocoena phocoena. The sequence continues at coordinate 76,069,630 of NC_089223.1, forward strand.
GCTCGTATTTTATTAGAATAACTGTAATAGCACAACATCCTCGTCTGAACAATGGGGATCATAATAGTACCTACCGTCTAGGGCTGGGATAAACATTAAACAAGTTAATAGAAACATGCTTAGAATGCGGCATGGATTTGTACGTGTGAAAAATAAAGTAAAATAAAGTTTGTTGAAATATCATGATGGAGTCAAAGACAGTATGACTCAGAGCAGGTGAGCTTTGAGGGGGTTCAGGGGCCCTGACTTAAGGAGCAGATGAAGCAGGAAGCATTTGAAGACATTGTGGAGAGGTTAGAGGGAAATCCAAAGATGAATTCTGACTACTTAAAAAAAAACATTTTTGTTTTCATGTGGCCTCATGTACTTCCTTTATTCTGAGTTCTGTACCCTAATCAACCACCTCCAGAACAGATACATCATCATTTGGGGGTGTATCAGGAAAGAAACTTGTTGGGAGAAACAGTTTCCATGTGTCTCCCGAGTTTTGCACATCTTGTGAGCAGGGAGACTCACTCCCTTCGGGAATATCTTTTCAAGGATGTTTGTATAGTGAACAGCCTTGACAGATAGAAATAATCTTTCCCTCCAACGCAAAGGGCAGAACGCTTACTGCCATTATAGATGTTCAGGTTCCCTAAGCTCAGGTTCCTCTCCTGTAATGAAGTTCCCATGCAAACAGAGTCACCTGGCCCTCTTCCCATCATCCTACGGGAATTGGGGGTCAGGAAGCTGACACAAATGAGGGTGCTCTGACTGCTGCCGTTGCTGTGAGTAATAAGCGGTCCTTTGTCTCTGAACCCGAAGTCTCATGTCTTCTACCAGCCTTCACGAAACTACAGCAGGCTAATTTGTTAACTTGCAAGTAGGGTAAAATCTTAGACCCTTCAGGGTTCTTGACACAACTGTTACAGTCTGGGCCCCTCCTCCTCTCACAGTTCCTTGCCGGGGCAAACAGTCCTAGGTGGTTCTTGGAGAGTGGGTGGTCCAGATCTATACCACATGATCCTGCTTCTTGGATAGGAAAAGCACGTGGACCAAAGGCAGACAATCTATAGGATAGCTAGTGATCCATAAGGTGGTCTAACATGCAAGCTTTGTCCGTCGGTGACAATAATAACTAATTGAACCAATCAGATCCTCTGTCTCAGGAACTGAGCTGAGGATACAGAGAGCCTGTCAGTTACAGTAGTGGAAGCAGCCGTGGCGTGACCCGCAGAGGCAGAAACAAACAGCAGAGGCAGGCTAATGGCAGTGCACTAGACAACAAGGAGGGTCAGTCAGTCAGGGCATGGGGAGGAAAACTGTGGCATTGTCTCCATGAGCCCTGACCTCAAGGCTGCTCGGTGTCTTAGTCTGCTCGGGCTGTTTTAACAAAATACCATAAACGGCGCAGCTTATAAGCCACAGAAATTTATTTCTCGCAGTTCTGGAGGCTGGGAAATCTGAGATCAAGGTGGCAGCAGATTCAGTGTCAGTGAAAACCTGCTTCCTCCTGGATGGCTGTCTCTCACCGTAACCTCACGGGGACAGAAGGGACAAGCAGGCTCTCTTTCACAAAGACACTAATCCTAATCATGATGGTCCTGCCCTTCGTGATCAACATCCCAAAGGCCCTAACTCCTCGTTCCACCACTTTAGGGGGTAGGATTCCAACATATGAATTTTGGAGGGACACAGCATTCAGACCGTAGCCCTCTGCCTCCTGCTTTTCTCTTGGTGAAGCCTGATTATTCAATAATTTCCATATTCTTTGAGGCCTGGCAAAAAGGCTAAGAGTCATCTTTTTTTTTTTTTTTTTTCAGCTTTTTGTCTTTCCTTTTAATAAAGCAGGAGAGGTCTCACTGTCATATAATGCAACCACTACTACCTCTCCCCAACCCTTTCTCCTCCTCACCGAGACCAGGTTATTACCTAAAAATGGTAACTCTATTCTCTTCCCTCTTCCCCATTTCCTCACCCTCTGCTTACCCTATCTAGTACCTCCATCACTTCAGCCCCGTGTCCCATTTTAACAAGAAAAACAGACTACTCTACACTTGACCTCCTGCTAAATGTGCCCATTTGTGACCACAGGCTTGTAAAAAGGAAAGCTTGAGGGAGTCTTGCCTCTGTGGCTTCCTTCTCCCTTTCTAATGCAACAAAGCATTCCAGTTCAGTGACTCCCCGAAGGCTATGGGCTTATAATGTCCCCATTTCCTGTGCTTTTTCTTTCTTGTTTTTACCCTAATCCTTTGTGTTGTCTGGGCCTCTCTGAGCCTCCCCCATGCCTCCTTTGTTAGTGGGGAGGGCATCCCAGCACCTGGTCCAGCAACTGGCACGTGGTAGGCACTAAATTACCATAAATTCCCAGAGTCTTTCACCCCACGCTTTTTCTCTATCATCCTAACCCTTCTCTCCCACACTCTCTGCATCTCTTTGTGCTCTTAAAATACATCTATGAAGAATCTAGAGGAAGAAGATAAAAGCAAAGACTAAAGAACGCTTAATAGAGCACAATTTTATTTTCCAAACGATAAAAAATACGTAATGTGTGCTTTTTTGTAAATGGTTTTACAGATGACAGTGATAATCTAGTAAGTGTTTAGAGGACAAATAATTAGGTTTTAAAAGCCTTCTGCTCCTTGAGCATTTAAACATTTTACAAAGCAATCTCTACCACCAACGCCCAGCACAGAAATAGTTTTGGGTTGATTTAGGTTGGATCTGTTGTACAGTATTTTGGGGACAGATTTTAACACGATGCTATGGGAAAATATTTCTTTTTCAGATAGTGTTGTTTTTGAAGTATGCGTCAGTTGGGTGAGCTTGGGCCAAGACTGGGTGACAGCTACATGCATTTGGCAAACTCTCTGGGGGACAGAAGTGGGAGGATGCAGACCTAGTGTGCAGAGATCATGTTCTCAGTGTCAGGTAGCAAGGTCCACTGCGTCTCTGGACCATCAGCCAGACCTAATCCACCAAGAGACCAGGAATTAGAAACAGGCAGCTTCACTTAAAAAACAAAAAATAAACCAAAAAACCACACTATGAGTTTTTAAAATGATACAAATTATGTGTGAACATTGTAGAAACATGAGAAAATATAGCCAGGAAATTAATAAATAAAATTATCCATCATTTCACTAGCAAGATATAATCAGTGTTAGCATTTTTATGCATATCCAGTTTTCTTTTCAGTGTATATGTATATTTTACACACACACACACACACACACACACACACACACACAAACAGGGACATATTACAAATCATATATTCTTTTTATTTTATTTTTTATTTTTTTCGGTACACGGCCCTCTCACTGTTGCGGCCTCTCCCGTTGCGGAGCACAGGATCCGGACGCGCAGGCTCAGTGGCCATGGTTCACGGGGCCCAGCCGCTCCGCGGCACGTGGGATCTTCCCGGACCGGGGCACGAACCCGTGTCCCCTGAATCGGCAGGCAGACTCTCAACCACTGCGCCACCAGGGAAGCCCCTTTTTTATTTTTGCTTACACTTTTCTGTGGCCAAAAATTATACATCCACAGTTAAATGGCTACAAGGTATTTCACTGTATGGATGGGCTCTAAGTTAATTAAACTATTTGATCATTTAGGATGTTTTCAATTTTCCATTATTATAAATAGTGATTTAATGAACATCCTTGTGCATACTTCTTTGAACATTTGTCTGACTATATCCTTGAGATAACTTTCTAGAAAGGAAATTTCTAGGTCAAATGGCATGCATATATTCAGAGCTTAGATACATACTACAACTATACCCTCCAAAAAGTTTCAATCCATTACTGTTTCACCAGCAGTCACATCGGATTTTTGAGCAAAGTTTTCAGGCCAAGCTCAATTCTAAGAAGGAGTTTGAGAATCACTTACTGCTAAAAGTCATAAGATGGCTTGATGTATGTGCAAAATGTTGTTCATACAAGGCTCTTTGGTGCTGTGACCTAGGTCAATTCTACCACAAAGAAAAGATATCCTTGTGTATGGGGACATAATGTATACATTGATCATGAAAGTAAGCCAACAGTTTTCAAACCCTTAAAGAAATAAACCCAGTCCAAGAATCCTTGGTCAGAAAAATAAGTTATCAAAGTAAGTGTATTTACTTTTCACTGTTGCATGACATATTACCACACTTAGTGATTTAAAGCAACATACCTTTGCTATCTCACAGTTTATGTAGGTCAGGAGTCTTGGCACACCTTCTCTGGGTCTTCTAAAAGGCTGCAATCAAGGTGTCAGCCAGGGCTGGGTTCTCATCTGGAGGATCAGCTGGGGAAAGGTGTCCTTCCAAGCTCATTCCATTTCCTGCTGTAGGACTCAAAGAAGCTTGATTCCTCAAAGCCAGTAAGGAGAGCAAGACTCCATAGACAAAGCAGAGTCTTGCACAGTGTAATGTAATGGTGAGAGTGATAGTCCATCCACCTGGCCATATAACAGAATGTAATTATGTGAATGGCACCCCATCACTTTTGCCATATTCTATTGGTTAGAAGCAAGCCACAGGTCCCAGCTACACCCAAAGGGAGGGGATTACACAAACACATGAACACCAGGAGGTTGGGATCATGAGGGCCACCCGAAGTCTCTTCATCATAGTAAATAACTCTGAAATCTCTCTCCTTACATTGCTTTCCACATGAGTGATCAAGGGGGCTGAAGTCTTGGGAAAATGTAAAATCTGAAACTCATCAATCTAAAAATATTCATTCTATGTCTCTCGTTTCAGCTGGAGGTGAATAACACAATATTCTATAAATAATCCTTGGCCTGAGATAAATGTGGTATCTTCAGAGGTGAACACCCACTTCACCCTGGAGTGGGTGTTCCATATTTTCTTGGGAATTCAATTCTACATCTCTATGACTCAGTTATTTTCTCCCAGTTTTGTCTTGTGGAATGAGGTGGCTTATTCCCAAACCCATGTCATGATGACCACAGTTGAGATATTTTCCATGTGAACTTGTGCTTGCTGTTTTTATGTCTCTAATTACAATGTCTCCCCCAAGACCCAGCCGTGAGCCTTCACAGCCCTTTCAAGAATTTAAAAAATACAAAGGGAGGCAGGAAGATTAAAGTGTTCTTGAAAAAAGTAATAGGAATCACGTTATTAAAAATGGGCACTGGGGCTTCCCTGGTGGCGCAGTGGTTGAGAGTCCGCCTGCCAATGCAGGGGACACGGGTTCGTGCCCCGGTCTGGGAAGATCCCACATGCCGCGGAGCGGCTGGGTCCGTGAGCCATGGCCGCTGAGCCTGCATGTCCGGAGCCTGTGCTCTGCAGCGGGAGAGGCCACAACAGTGAGAGGCCTGCATACCGCAAAAATAAAAAAAAATAAAAAAAAAAATAAAAAAAAAATGGGCACTAATGAATTTCATCATTGGTATCCGCATTTTTATCTTCCTTTTTACAACTCTAGGGAGAGTTTATGTTCTATATTTCACACGTTCTTTTCCGTATGGTCAATCACTGCCTTCACTGTGAAGCCTCTATAGTGTAGCATTTTCTTAGGAAAACGTGCATTTTATGTATCTTCTCATCATTGCTCACAATGAACATCATTTGAGATTGCATCAAAAAACCTTGGAGGGAGGGGAAGGGAAGAAGTTCTCTTAAAACACTTAACCTTAGTCCTCTTCTCTTCTTCCAACTGGTTCCCTTCCCAGACCTACATTTAGAGAAAAACAAACTGTGATGGTCCAGGGGTGAGTACAATAAATGACTGGAAGGATCGTCAGCTTCAGTCACACAATAAAAACTGCAGAGATTTCAAAGGTTTGATTTCTATGTAACTACTTCACTAATCAAGTTATTCCTTCTAAGGGAACCAAAGGGAAGATGGTGATGGTGGGCTAAAAATGCTTAATGTGTGGTGTTCAGAGCCTATCCTTTTCCCCTCGCCTGCTTAGTTTCTTGCCCCGCCCTCTTCTCTAAGGAAAGGAAAAGCTTTGCAGAAAGATTCGCCAGAGAAACCTGAATGGAAAATAGAAGACTGTTCCACAGGGGGTGAGGCGGGGTGGGGGGTGGAGGGAGTGAATCTGACCCAGGACTGTGTTTGGGGAATTGAGCTCTTCATTGCCAGGCAAGATGAAAGGCGAACTAGGAGGGAAACAGAATGCACTTAGATAAAAGTTTGGTGGGGCTAGGAATTTGGTGGGAGGAAGTTAGGGCAGGGCAGGGCATTTTGGTAACAGTCACTCTAGACCTTATACTTGGACCCTCTTAAATATTTGAGGGAATTTTTAATGAAGATTTGTGTTCCTAGTTAGGCTGGCTTATTAAGTGTTACATGACTCTGACACCCCGAAAGCATGTATTATTAAATGTAAGCATGTACTGTCATGACCTCTCCCCAGCACCAGCATGGATTTCCTACAGCTGCCATAACAAAATACCACAAACTAGGTGGCTTAAAACAACAGAAATGGGGCTTCCCTGGTGGCGCAGTGGTTGAGAATCCACCTGCCGATGCAGGGGACATGGGTTCGTGCCCTGGTCCGGCAGGATCCCACATGCCGCGGAGCGGCTGGGCCCGTGAGCCATGGTCGCTGGGCCTGCGCGTCCTGAGCCTGTGCTCCGCAACGGGAGAGGCCACAGCAGTGAGAGGCCCCCGTGCCAAAAAAAAACAAAACAGAAATGTATTATCCCACAGTTCTGGAGTCTAGAAGTCCAAAAGCAAGGTGTCAGCAGGGTCCTGCTCCCCCTGAAACCTATAACAGAATCCTTCCTTGCCTCTTCCTAGCTTCTGGTGGTTGCCAGATATCCTTGCCGTTTCTTGGCTTGCAAACACTTCATTCCGTTCTCTGCCTCTGTCAGCACATGTAATGTGTGTGCGTGTGTGTGTGTGTGTGTGTGTGTGTGTGTGTGTCATCCCCTCTTATTATAAGGGCACCAGTCACATTAATTTAGGCAGTACTAGCCCCATATGACCTCATCTTAGCTAATTACATCTGCAAAGACCCTATTTCCAAATAAGAGCACATTCTGAGATTCTGGGTGAACATGAGTTTTGGGGAGAACACTATTCAACCCAGGACAAAACAGAACACAAAGAAACACACACACACAAAGCTACTAGCCAATTAAATTTAGTCTTTATGCTCTAATGAGTTAGTCTTGGAAACAAAGCTAGTTGTATTCTGCTTGGGGAAGGAATACCTTCAAGTTCTCTAATCCTTTCCTAGCCAGCAGACCTCACTGCAAGCAATGGGCTGTACCTTAAGGCTAACCCTATTCTCCAAACCATCTCTTTCTTAAACATTCTGCACAAACACACACACACACACACACACATGCTCACACACACACACACACACACACACTACCATCACCAACACCACTAACAGGAGAAGGGAGACCTTGATGGTTCTGTACACCTGCCACCTCCAGTACTTGCAGACAAAGCACTTTGCATTTTCCCTGGTTTGGTGCAGCAGGACATTAGCCCCATTGGTATCCAGCATCACACAGAGGTAGAGTCTCTGCAATGCACGTATCTCAGGTTTAGCCAGGACTGATGGGAGGACTGGAAAACCAGGGACCACAGAGCTATCTTGTTATGGGGGCACAAGAAGGTAGAAAGGGTACAGTGACATTAGGATACTGCTCCAACAGATGACTCCCCGCCCGCTTAGCTGAGGACGTCTTACAAGAACCTCATTCACCAAGTGCCAGAAGATGTCTAGGACCATATTTTGCCCAAGCAAGGGGTCTGCATCATTCAGGACAGGTAGAGCCCAGTCTCAGACTTACCCCAGGCTCAGGTGTGCAAAGAGAACATAGGTTCTTAACTTTCTATAACAGACCCAATTGTCCTTAAGTGTCCCCTGACCCCTATGCCACTGACTTGTGAGAAGTGCAGGAGGAACTGAATTGTGGTCCAATCTGGTAGACTCAGGCTATCCCAGTAAGCAGTCTCTTTTGAGTGAGTCAGTTTTTCCAATTCACGTCACTCTCACTGTTCCTCTCCAAGATGGTATCTGGGCATGTGGGAAGCTCAAAGACTTTGGGCCAGTGCGGGAGAGGGAGGCCCTAGCTAGGAGCTAGCTGGTATCTGCAGGGGTGACTGGTCTGCTATTAGCCCAGGCTGTTCAGAAGTCCCCTGCTGAACTGGGCAGCTGCAGCCCTTGTGGTCTTGTCTGTCCTGGCTTGGACAAGACTCAAGGTCCCCACTGCTGACTCTGCCCCACCGCAGCCCTCGTGGCACTCTAACGGGACTGCCTCTCGAGCCGCAGCTTGGCGGAGGGCGCACCACATGCATGACCACTGTCCCATCTGGGCCAGGGCACAGGTACTGGGGGACCCTCAAGAAGACAGCGCCTTGTGTCTCTGGCTGTCCCATCTGGGGCAACTCCAGCCATCTTTAATACTTCCCAACTATATCCTCTGCCCAGGACCAGGGCAGGAGCTTGAGAATGACATAGAGGAGATTTTGCATTGCCACATTGCGCTGGCTAGCTCAGCTCTCTGAACAAATGTGGCGCTGGGTGTCAGGGCAGAGACTGGGGTTAAAGTCTTAAACACAAACAGGAGGACAGCAAGAGTCTTAAGGGAAAGGCACTGTGCTCCCAACCTAATGCCAATATTAATGTAGGAAAAGGCAGTCCATAGTATTGGGGGTTAGGGGCAAAGTGTGGCACTGAAAAGACAAGTCAGAAATTAAGCATTAAGCTCCAGACCAGTGTTCTCCGATAACATTTTCTATAATGATGGACATTCCGTATCTATATCGTCTGCTATGGTAACCACTAGCCACACGTGGCTATTGGGCACTCGAAATGTGAGTGGTGTCACTAAGGATCTGAATTTTTAATCTAACTTAATTTTTAATTAATTTGAAGTTAAATTTAGATAGCCTATACCTTAACCCATATGTATCCCGAACCCCTTTGGTACCCTGGTGAAGGCCATGAGCTATTTCTCAGACTAATGTATAAAACAGATAGGATTACAATGGAAACCAATTAATTTCATGTTTATAGTGTTATTTAATTTTAAATTAAAAAATTTTATTTTTGAAAATGCTGATGATATAATATTCTATATTGTTCTTTATTTATGCATTAAACATTCGTCTAGCAGCGAGCCTAATCATATAATTTAGAAGCAGTGATGAACATAACGTTTTGAGGTATCTGATGCAATGTAACATGATATACAAATGCTTATGATTTACACAGGTGATAGAGTCACAGGTACTGCTAATACTCTAATGGTTTGTGTTCAGTTAAGAGTTAGTAAAGGAAAAGCATGTAAAAGTTTTTCCCATCCAAGTTTACAAACCCCCTGAATTCTCTTCACAGCTCTGTTGAAGATACAGGGACCTAGGCTAAAAACCCCTGCTCTAGATTTCTGTAAACAAGACAGGCTGATGAGTAAGGTTAATGCATTCAAGAAATATTTATGGAATGCCTTCTACATGCCAGGTACTGTTCTAGACACTTGGGATGCAGTTGTGAATAAGACAGACAAAGTTGGAATTTTTCTACAAGTTTTCAGCAAGTTTATATTTCAGTAAAGGGGAAATACAATGAATCAATAATCCTATCATTTCAGATGGTGGTAAATGCTGTGAAGAAGACATAACAGAGTGACCTGATAGAAAGTGACCCAAGGGAGAGTGGCTATTTTAGACTGGGTGACCAGCAAGTTCTCTAGAGAAAGTGACATTGGAGTTGAGGCTTGAATGAAAGGATCCAGCCACGTGAAATCTAGAGACAGCGCCTTCTGAGCTTGGGGACAGTACATAGAAAGACCCTAGAGCTAAAAGGGGTTGGTGTGGTTGGAGCTGCATAATCAACAAGAGAGAGCACCATGGAACTGAGGTCAGAGAGGTGGGGAGGGTCCAAGTCAGTGCTAGAATTTGTGAGTTGTCACAGGCGGCGGGGAATTCAGATTTTATTCTAAGTCCACTTAAAATAAAAGGTGGTTACGTGACGCTCTCGGTGAAGATTGGATGAAATGGGGAAGTAGAAGCAGGAAGTTCATGTAGGAGGCTGTTTTAGTCATTCAAGTGCAAGGAGGTGGTCGCAGGTGACTATGGAAGGCCCAGTGGAGAAAGAGAAGTAAATGAATTGAGGACATGTCTCCAGGTAGAGCTGATCAACTCTAATTAGAGAGCACCACGGAAAGAAAACAGTCCCCGAGTGACTCAGGGCAGCATGATTTACTGAGATGAAAGAGTGGGAAGGGAGGTAGATTTGGCACAGAACCGAGACTTATATTTTAGTTTTATTAATGCTCTTTAGGTATTGAAGTAGAGAAGTTTGTGTATATGAATCTGAAGCTCAGTAAAGAAGTCAAGACCATAAATGTTGGATCCACCATCACAGAGATGGTGTTTAAGCCATGGATTGAGTGAGATCACACAAGAACAGTGTTTGTACAGAAAAGAAAGGGCTGGATCTGAACCCTAGGAAAGGCAAATATTTAGGATTCGTTTTTTGATTATTTATTGTACACCCTTTTTTGGTCTGTACTTTCAGGTTCACGTGCGCTTTGTAAGGCAGTAAAGTTAGCGTGTACCTCCAACCCCGAACAGTTCCTCGGCTGCTCTGGTCAGTTGTGCATTAACATGTGACCTCATAAGGCTTCTGAGAAAATACAATTATCCTATTTGCAAGGACCCATTCCCATACACTCCCATAACTAACATCACAGTGATGCTTCCATGGGGCATTTGCCATTCTGTTTTGGTGAGTCCAGGATCTTTGAATCTCCTTCCTGTATTGGAAGAAGTCCCCACTTTGTGAGTTCTTCCTTCCTCTATAGATTTCCCAGGGTGCGGGCAGGTGATCTGGTTTCTGCCAATCAGATATGCCCACCCCAGACTTTGAGCAGGAAGCTAGAGACACAAAGTAGCAGATCCTGTCCCCAGTCCATTCTGGAGAAGGTAGTTGCTGCTACATTCCCTCCACAGTCAGGGGTGGCAGAGGTCCCAGCAGTGTCAGTGGTGCAGACTATAATATCTTTGCACAGGAGAGAGCAGGAGCGTTTCCACTGGAGCTGTCTATGAGTCATCTGGAACTTTCTTTTTTAGAACACATTCTCCACGTTTGGCTTGCTGGCCTCCCTGGAGATTCTATGAACCACTTTTTTTTTTTTTTGCGGTACGCGGGCCTCTCACTGTTGTGGCCTCTCCCGTTGCGGAGCACAGGCTCCGGACGCGCAGGCTCAGCGGCCATGGCTCACGGGCCCAGCCGCTCCGCGCCATGTGGGATCCTCCCGGACCGGGGCACGAACCCGCGTCCCCTGCATCGGCAGGCGGACTCTCAACCACTGCGCCACCAGGGAAGCCCTATGAACCACTTTTAATAAATTCCTTTTCTGCTAAACCAGCGTTGATGTTTGGGTTTCCCAGGAAACAAGCAGACAGAGATTTGTGTGCAAGAGCTTTTTGGGTGGAGCGGCCTCGGGATCAACATCTGTGAAGGGTGAAGTATACAGGATGGGGCAGTGGAAGAACTTGAATCCTCGTCTGATCCCATGGGGAGCTCTAGAGCTGGGAGTTGCCCTGAATTGAGCTGAGGGGGCTGGGATTTTTTACCCCTACTGCCCCTGCTGCCCAGTCACTGGACACAGGTGGCCCCAGAGAGGGGGCATGTCCTTCGGTAAGATGACTGTCAGATTGAGAGCCATTCCTAGCCAGGGATGCAGCAGCTCCCTGACAGGAAACTGTCAGCCGCCAGCGCTCTCAATCTCCCAAACAAGCTTTACAGTTTGGAAATCCATTATTCCCCTGAAATCTAATAATAATCTGCTTATGTTCTTCACAGTTCGAATAAGAAACTGAGGCTCAGAAACATTCAATGAACTGCTAGAAAGTGGTGGACATGAAACTCAAACCTTACTCTTATGACTCCGAATCCTGTTGCTTTGCCTGCACCATATGGAACATTGAAGAGGAACAGACAAACCCTCAGGAACAGTCAAACTACCCAAGAACCAGAGTAGAGCTTGGCAGTTTTAAGATTTTGAGGCACATCACTTTGGGAGCTTTTCTCAGGAGATCTCAGTTTAGAAAGGATTTGGGACAAGGGAGTCCAGTTGGAACCACCATTTGTGAAGGAGTCTTGCCCTATACGCCCGTGCAAAAAAAAAAGGGGCCACTGGACAGCAATCAAATCCCCATGCTGGATATTATTTTTTGACACGAGGCATCTATTTTCCTACCTTCGCTCATGTTCCCTCCTAGGGTCTGATAGGCAGCTGGGGTTCTGGGTGAGATTTAATGTCTGCCAGGGAGATGCACTGGCTTGATATTTGGAAGGCAGAAGAGAGATGGAGACTATTTTCCTATAACTGGGGCAGTGGACAAAAGTATAGAGCAGCAGCTAGACTGCATATCCCCTGCCTGGTCACCAGTGGCAGGAACAGAGATGGCAGCTGCATCAGCCTTTTCCCAACCTCCAGCTTACAGCTACAGTGGTTGGTTTTGAAGCCAAAAGGCCAGGAGCTGTTCCCTGATTTCTATTCCTCCATCCCTTCCAAGTTTTGTTAGCACTTAATTTCCTGTATTAAGCCAATGTCTCTTTCTGCTTGAAATACTTAACGATGATTTTCCTTTTCTGGTGCAGAACCTCATCTAGCACCCCAGTAGTGAAGCCAGAGTCACTGACTTTGCTTCACACAACCACACACGTGGCACAACCAGAAGAAGAAAGTTCTTACTGGGAGAGTAACACAGAGCAAACCAGATCCCTAAGTGTGAGATGACTCCTTCAGGGAAAGTAGTGACAAAGGGCCATTTAGGGATTGCCTCTTGGAGCAGGTGGACTTAGAGCCTTGTCTTGCTGTCTGGATTATAATATTCAACCTTACTGATCATGACATTTGGTGCCGGCATGGACCTGTCCTCCACCATTTTGACCCAGCATTCACAGAGAGGTGAGGCGTGAAATCCTAACAGGTGGTCAAGATGCTTTCCGGGGCACTGTGTCAACAAGATGCTTCTCTGATAAAGCAGATGTGCAGAAGCCCATGACCACTGGCGATTAACCAAGTGCCAGCTAAAGTCAGAGGCACCAAAAGCATAATGAAATGAAGAAGAACACTTTATGGGCCCCATGAATCCCATCCCCAAGAAATGGAGAAAAGCAATAAACTTTTGGAAGTTAAGAGTCACTTGGATTTGTAGCCATTAAAAGCAAAAAGATTCAAGCATGAAACAAATATTCAAGAACAGACTGCCTACAAACACAGAGCCTGGAAGACAGAAGATGCTATGAAACTACCGGTTGAATGACACGCAACGTAAGAAAGGATTAAGGTAATGTACAGGCACCCTTCCGTTTTTTTAACAAGAATCACTGAACTATGCGTTTCCACTTCACAGGGCTGTTTCTGTGTTTCAGGCGACAGCTGGTCCCACTTTATTGCTGTGGGTACCATGAGTTCTAGTAAATCTTGTGTAATAGATGTATTCATATGCTCCATCCTTTTAACAATCTTCTTAATTAGGGTGCTGTCCTTTAAAAGCAAAGCATTTATATAGTTACTTTATTGCATTTAAATACAGTGTTAGCTTCATATAATTTTATAGGTTTTTTTAAAAAAATTGCTTTACAATGAAGGGAATTTATTTTATCATCAGTACAGAGTTATTCCCATGGATATTTAAGAGCCATTGGCACAGAGGTTTATGAATCTCTGTTGGGAAGGAAAGGTCCTACAGATGGAGTAGATGGTGGTCGTTTGGCTAGTTATTAACTTAACTTCTGCGAACCTCAACTTTCTTATTTATGAGATGGGCTCAATATTTTCCTTGCCCACCTTATGTAGTAGTTGTGAACACCAAATAAAATATTATACATGAAATGGCCTTATAACGCCTCAAGAGTTATGTGCATTTCCAGAGCTCTTCCCCTCCCCATATAAGCTTCTGACCTCACACTCCACGTGGAGGTGGTGCTGGTGTTTGAGATTTACAGCATTAGAGTAAATGCAGACTTTCAAGATGCATGGGACATGGAGAGCAGAGAGAGCTTGGATTGTCTGGAAGAGATGATGGAGGATAAGCAGAGTTGAGATCCTAGGCGTTTTGAGAATGAGGGACAAAGGACAAATGTGTGGTCAATTAGGTGTTAGCCATGGGTACCCGCTGACGTTCTGATAGCACGTCTGTGGCTCCTCTCCATGACACCAAATTGTTTTTCAGGCCTCCACCCACCCAGCCTCGCCCAAAATCTCATTCTTTCTTACATCAGAGTTCAAACAAACAATTCTTCATTTAAGCAAATGAATGTTCTGGAAAAGCCTCTCCATGCACTCCTAGAGCACTGGGATTCCATTTATTGGGGTCAGATGTCCTAATCCCCCAACAGGTAGATAAAATAGAACTTGGCTGACGTCAGGTTTCGAGCTGCCCATGCACACACAGTTAGATATATCCTCAGCAGTGTAATTTTCAAATTTGAATGACAAGAATTTACAAAGTAGGCTCTAATGTCTTTTGAATAATACTACATCACCAGTACTCCAATATAAATCTGTACCATTTTCTTTATCATTGTGCATCACAGAACCAAAGGAATATTAGTCACTTTTCAAACCATGGAGTGAAATCCACTGTGTTGTCCATGATACATCCAATAAGAAAATTCAATTATTTTAAGTCCAGCTGTTTTATCTATTTCTTTTAAATACATAAAAGTTTATTATTTTCTGAAGTATATAGGCATGGAGGCAATTGCAATACAGGAAAAAGATCACTGTGTTTGAGGTCAGAAAACATATGTTGGAATTTAACACTTAATAGCTGAGGAATTTTGAGCAAGTTACTCTATCTCCCTGGGCCTCAGTTTGCCAAGCTCTTAAAATGGGGATGAGAGCATTTACTTCACGGGGCAAGGATCAAATGAGATAATGTGGATACGAGAGCTTTGAAAAAATTAATGTTAGGACGTTTTTTATGGATAATATGTTATAGTCACAGACAAATGTCCTATTTATGGGTATCTCATTGATATTGGAAACTCTCAAATATATTCTTACCACAAACACTAATTGCAAACTTTTGAGCTGAAGATTAAGATCGGGATCTATCCTTTCCTTCTTGACTTCCCTCCTCCCGTCTCCAGTTTTTGATTTTGTTTTTGTTTTTTGCGGTACGCGGGCCTCTCACCGCTGTGGCCTCTCCCGTTGTGGAGCACAGGCTCTGGATGCACAGGGTCAGCGGCCATGGCTCACGGGTCCAGCCGCTCCGTGGCATGTGGGATCCTCCCGGACCAGGGTGCGAACCCGTGTCCCCTGCATCGTCAGGCGGACTCTCAACCACTGCGCCACCAGGGAAGCCCTCCAGTTTTAATATTTAATTTAATTGTGGCCATGCCCTTCTTGGCTAACCTCTCATTAAAGACCAAAACACAGAGTCTCATTGTCAATTTCAGGCCCATCTAACTGCTATCCGGGTAGAGAGGCTTTTATATACCTCAATATGATCCTAAGAATCTAGTCACAGGAAGAGTAAAGGGAAATGTGGAACAGTCTTGGAGCTCTGAGTGAATGGAATAGGAATGCACAAGGGTTATAACAAACTGTAAAGGCTAAATGGTTTTCCATATCACAGTCTTCCTGATTCTGAGGGTCCGTTTGTCCATGTAAGCCTGAAACGGAATACCAAGCTATTTCTTTAATCCAGTGGAGAGTAAAGGAAATGTTAATCTATTGATCAACCTGAAAGGTGAGTCCAAAACAATGTGAAAATATATTTTCTATCAGATGAAACCTACTAAGAATCTGTTGGGGTTTGGGGGGAACCAATAATTAGCACGGCTTTTTCTTGCCCATGTTCTGAACCAAGAGGTCAAACAAGAGGTTAACAGGCAGGTAGCGAACAAAAACATCACCTTTATTGTTGATAATGTTAAATTTAAGAACACAGCTAATCACTATAAGTGGGCTTCCTAATCCTTTCTAATAGTCAGTAGCATGCCTTGTATCTAAAGGCAACTGGGCATCCTCCCCTGCAGGCTTATTTTGTGTCTGAGAGCAGTAATGACTTAGGCTCTCTGAAAGTGGGCTCCTTCCCAAGAGAAAAGGGAAAAGGAAGGAGTTCAAGAATGCATGCCCAGCTTCTCCTTTCAAACTCACCCTGAGGATGGATAAAAGACGGAGAGCACAGAAAATTCAAGAATGTTATGCCATGGACATATATACGCTACCAAATGTAAAATCGATAACTAGCGGGAAGCAGCCGCATAGCACAGGGAGCTCAGCTCCGTGCTTTGTGACCAGCTAGAGGGGTGGGATAGGGAGGGTGGGAGGGAGACGCAAGAGGGAGGAGATATGGGGATACATGTATATGTATGGCTGATTCACTTTGTTATACAGCAGCAACTAACACACCATTGTAGAGCAATTATATTCCAATAAAGATGTTAAAAAAAAAAAAGAATGCCATGCCAGTAGAAGTCCCTCCACATGGATGGAAACATCAACTCTGGGGAAGAAGTATTCCTCTATAATAGATCACCCATCTTTTTCAGCCTGAAAGTAAATTTCTGTAAGTAGAGTTAACTCTGAAATCCACAATACCATGCAATTGTGCTTTTAAAGGTGAAGACTTGGAGGAAACACCCATATTTTAAGAATACTTACTTGTATATTGCAAAATGTTTGGTTGCCACATGTTTCAAGTCCCTTCTTACAGTGCTTTCTCCGCTGGGCTATCTACCCTGTTAATTATAAAATCATCCATCAATCCTAGTCTATTAAGACAAGGGTTGAAGAGTGGTTGGAAATAGAGGGATTGAAGCAATGGCTGGTTTCCAGATCACAGAGTAGATGCTATGAAACACTTTGAAAGATGGGCACATTTTTTTTCTCCCTCAGCCTGAATTACTTCGTACTGTTCCTGATTCTCCTGGCAGGAGTCCTATTGAATTCAGGAAGACCATATGAAACCCATCCCAGATGTTGCCAAAATAAATTGTTAATCATATCAGATGTAGCACCAAAAAGTGTTCTATCATAGGCAATCTTCTGTTTTGTAGCTGTTCCCCTTGGCTTCATTCAGGATCTGCCAAGAGGAAAGGAAGCCCATAGTGTACATGCCACATCCGGTTATCTGCCAGAGGAGGGAGGACACTGGGGGATGCTGGTGGGGTCAGGGCGAGGGTACTCCTAACACTAACGGGACATGTTCATTACAGCCCAATTTCAAATATCCCTCAGGGGATATAAAGAGTTTGGAAGCCTCTATTCTATCCATTACAGCTTGAGAGTATGAGAATCCCATGAAGGTTTAGGTTTCACAGAGTGGGGATGACCGACAGCATTTGTGGCTGCATGTTTCAAAAATGGCTTCTTTAAATACAGAAAGTTATAGAAAATGACTGCAGTTATCTGAGCACTTAGTTATCTGGACTGTTGTCTCTTTCTCCATTATGGAATGAAGTAAGAAGTAAATGATAACCAGATTTTTTTAAACAGAGCAAAAGCAGAATAGATCAGCAGCAAACAAAATCTGTCCTAGGTAAGATCACTTTGACACATCTAACCTCATGGTAATAGACCCTTGGAAAACAGATTGAATTCCTTGGAATTCAATCTGTACCCCCCCCCCTCCACATTTATAGTTATGCTACCTCTGTTACAATGAGCATTCGGCAGGGCTATGCAATTCTTGAACATAAATCATGGCATAGGACCTTTGTATTTATCGAGGTGAGAAAATGCATTGACAGAATTAAAACAAGAGAGGAATTTCATCCGGGCCTCAGACCCTCAAATAAACAAAATCAGCCCCCCTCTTTGGCCTTCATTTAAGTGAAGTTCAACCGCTTCACAAAATAAAACACACAGATTGTTACTTTGTCCTTCTAAAAGCATGCCAGTACTGAGGACTCCCATCATACCTACTTCTAGATATAAATTTTTAAAAATAGACTTATTTATTTATTTTTGGCCGTGTTGGGTCTTCATTGCTGTGCACGGACTTTCTCTAGTTGCGGTGGGTGGGCTTCTTATTGTCGTGGCTTCTCTTGTTGCGGAGCACGGGCTCTAGGCGTGCAGGCTTCAGTAGTTGTGGCACACAGGCTCAGTAGTTGTGGCTTGCAGGCTCTAGAGCTCAGGCTCAGAAGTTGTGGTGCGTGAACTTAGCTGCTCTGTGACATGTGGGATCTTCCCGGGCCAGGGCTCGAACCCACGTCCCCTGCATTGGCAAGTGGATTCTTAAGCACTGCGCCACCAGGGAAGCCCTAGATATAAATTTTTATTTCAGCCTTAGTAAAGCAGGTGCTCTTCACCAAGCTTCAATTTTCCATGACTCATTTAAACAGTGATTTAGGCGTGCTGATTTGTTCCAATTTAGGCATCTCACTGCTCTTCTGAATTTGGAGATGCTTCTTACCTGAGCAGGGATCATGAGTCCAAGTCGAAAGCAGAACTGTCATACTAGAAAGTTGCTGACACTGAATGAAGTCAATCTGAGCTTACTGGCAGACCCAAGGGTCGGATTTATGACACTTGGAGATGGTTAGCCATCGAGGGAGGAGGAATATATTTAACAAAGGCCAAAGGAAAATGCATCCCAGCAAAGCAGTGTGGATACCAGTCTGCTATATTTTCAACATGAAACTTCCAAATTTGAAGTTTCAATCCACCAGCTCAGAGTCTAGCAATGATGTTCCTATGTGTGTGCGAGCATATGTGCACGTGTGCATGTGTGTAGGTGGGTGTGTGTGTGCGGTCGGGGGAGAAGGTGGACATTTTCTGTGAAGGAATTAAAAACAATAATACAGGCAACTAAGAGATGGGATACTTTTTATTGTCACATGTGCTGGACCATTCTCAAAAATGTCAAAGATAAAACTTCTTTCCTCAGAAAAAAATCTTCTATTGGTCTAAGTTCTACACAAGTGCTGTTGTTACTTTTGAGTTGAATAATATATAGGTAATTATATGTATAACTGATTCACTTTGTTATAAAGCAGAAACTAACACACCATTGTAAAGCAATTATACCCCAATAAAGATGTTAAAAAAAATAATAATATATAGGTAAGACTCAAATTGGCACATTTTGTTATTTATCCTTTAACAAACATTGTATTTTATGGGGAAGTTAAGTTGTAGGGCTCCCAGTGTATCCCAATGATACAACTGCACCTGACACATTGGACACAGCTATGGGCACCATTCATTTCAAAGTAAGTTTACGGCTCAGAGTTATTGCCACTCACTTTGGATGTAGTTCTTTCTCCATCTCTGTGGTACGAAGTTCATTAGAAGAAAAATTTCACTGTTTCTCTCTGGCCATTATTGTTATTAATTTCATTTCATGATTATTCCTGAAAGTAATTTTGTTATGTGGGGAGGAGGAGTCGTAAAAGATGACCTGCTCTGGGCATCAAATACACCAAGTACACTACTGGGTTCTAAGCCAAGATATACAGTGTTTCTACTCTGAAAAAGTACAAAAAGTGATCAAGGGGAAATAGTGATTTACTTGCAGATGAATATATAAATGAACAAATCCTGCTTCATTATACAAAGATTTGGTAGGTTTTTTAAAATGCCTACAGTAAAATAGCAAAATGCAGACAAAACATTTAAAAGTTAGGAGAACTACTGGGACACCCTTAGTAAAATTACTTCACAAATACTAGTCTCAGCGCTTGAAAGGTACAAAATTTGACATGTCACAGAACCCACACACCTCAGGAATGACAATTTCATGGCAGAGCACATACAAGAGTTTCAAAGAAGAGTTAACTGTATACCAGGTCTGCCTTAGGTGAAGAAGTATTTAGACTTCCCAAGCAGGACAGATTTTAGAACATCAGATGTTCCAAGATTCTAATCTGGAGCAGATCGTCCCCCATACTCAGTTGAGACAGGTTCCAGGCAACAGGGTAAGGATGAGTCAGGAGTGAGGAGAGTAGCTGAGACATTTTTATTTACTTTAAAGAATCATTTCACGTGGTATCCCCATGTTCACGAGGCACATAGCATAGTGGTCCAGAGCACAGCCCCGAAGTCCGCTTCCCCGTCAAATCCTGGCTACAACCACAAGCCTCAGTTTCCTCACCTGTCAAACAGGGATGATAACAGTAGGGCCAACCCTATAATAATGTTGCTGTGAAGATGAGTGAAGTATGCCATTTCTGTCACTGAGTAAGCACTCAATAAATGTTCCTCATCCCCATTACTAGGTGCATTAAGGTGGAGTTTAATCCTGACTCTGGACAGGGCATTACATTATAATACATTACTTTACGTCTTAACTCACCTCATAACATACACATTTGAAAGTAAAATGAGAGATTCTCTTCTGTTCCAGCTACTTGGTAACGTTAGAAACAAGGAAGTGGCTACAACTCCTCCCTCCCTCCACCCCTTGAGATTAGGGGAGAAAACTGCTATTTGAAAATAAATAGTTAATATGTTTTGATCCAAGACCCAGCTCCAAGTATTTGATAGTTATTATATTAGTTTCTTAGGGATGTCATAAAAATTACCATGAACTGAGTGGCTTAAAACAATAAAAAGTTTTTATTCTTGCAGTTTAGGAGGCTAGAAGTCTGAAACCAAGGTTTTGGTTGGGTTCTGTACCCTCCAGGGGAGAAGGCTCTAGGGGAGAGTTCTTCCTTGCCTCTTCCAGTTTCTGGTGGCTCCCAGCAGTCCTTGGCGTTTGCTCCTTGGCTTGTAGCTGCCTCACTTCAACCTCTGCCTCTGTCATCACATGACTTTCTTCCCTGTGTGTGTGTCTGTGTGTCTTCACATGGCCTCTTATAAGAATACCGGTCACTGGACTTGGCACTCATCCTCATCCAGTATGACCTCACCTTAACTTAATTTCATAATGCAAAGACACTGCTTCCAGACAAGGTCACACTCTGAGGTTCACGTCCAATTCTGTGCACATGAATTTGGGGTGACACTCTCTAACCCAGCATGGTTATGTATAGTCACATTTTCCCAACTGTAGCTTCAGGTCATCACTCTCCTTTACATACTAGTCCTCAGACATTGGCACCTGCTCTGTCCCTCTTGCTGTTAACTGCACCATGAAGCATAGCTGCCTCTGCAAAAGAAAGCTTTAGAAGCCCACTCCTTCATTGTTTTACCTCTTCTTTGGCAAAGCAAAACGGGACTGAATAAATCTTTGCCTTGGAACAGTGCTTTGCCATTTGGAAGACTTTCTGTTGGAAAAGGCAATATTTTCTCTTAGAAAATACATTTCGAGTTGCAAACAGTCAATTTAGAAACTATTTTTAGAAATGCCATCAGCTCCGTGTTGGGGGATGCCTGCATTGTTAATGAGACATCACACAGGGTTTTGGACTATCATCAGAACCACAGCGGGAATCCAGCTTCAGTGTAATCCCCTCAGATAATGCTCTTTGATTTTTAAGAAGTGAGTATCATTATCAAATCTAAAAATTTATTTTGGGTAGGCTCATGTAAAAATCAGTTCATTTATTAGACAAGATTCTAACTTATATGCCAAGAATTCAAATATTAGACTTCTTAGTATGGGTTCTAAAATCAGAGCCTGGGACAAGGTCTTGGGTCTGTGTGGTTAATTTGGGAGGTGATCCCTGGAAGTAGGAGTGAGGGAACAAGGAGAGCGAGAGGCAGGCAAAAGGAAAAGCCAAAAGGAGGTCCATGGTCAAGGTCACCGCTGTGTGCACTGGAGGTTTGGTCCCCCAGGACTTCGGAGAATTGTAGAGAACCCCTCCCCAAAATCATCCTCTCAAAAGACCCGAGGCTGGAGCACTTCTTCAGGTTCTTCTCACCATCGAATGAGGTCTGCCTCTGGGGCATCCTTCACACTTCTGATCTGTACCTGCCTGGGAGAAGGGGAGGGGCAGAGGTGCTGGCAGTACATGATGAGGCTTAACTTACATGTTAACTGTGCACCACAGCTGTGGCTTCAATCAGAAGTGGGCTGAGGGAAGGTGACACAGGGACCAGAGCATCTGCTCTATTGGAATTCCTTGTTTTCATCGAGGATATAATCTTCATTCTGGTCATCACCTAAAAGTTAGCTGCTCTATGAATTAGGAATGGCATATGGCATACTTCTTTTACAAGTAAAATATAATTAAGGTATTTTTATGTAACGTCGTATCAATTTGCATGCTTTAGGCTGCAGTACAAGAAGATCCACGTCAGGATGGTGTAAAGAGAAGAATAGAGGCTGGTTTGGCATCCCGTGCTGAGAAACAGCAGTCCTTTTAGCCTCAGGCAGCCAGCTGGAATCCTTCCGCAGGCTGACTTCTGCTGCGAGAAGTCTCATCAGGGGCTTCTCACAGGTTGGCTTGAGTGGGATGGGTTCTACCCACACATGGTTGCACCATCATGACTTGCTGAGTTTAGCCAAGAAGGTGCTCTACCACTGGATGTGGACTTCTCCAGTGAAGCTGCTGGAATGTTCATATTCTAGGTGCCCAAAGAGTACAGCATGGAGTCTAAGCTTTGAGGAGGGATGTTGAGTTAAGGCAGGGACTCTTAGCAGCACAACTCCAAATGGTGGCCCAAACATTTGTCTTTACATATACTAGGTACTTCTGTCCATTTGCAGCTGCTATTACCATATAGTGGCCTCTGAGCCAGCTGTAGGGTCTCTACTTTAACAGCGTATCTATAAATTAGAACTCCGCATTGTTTTGAAATATTTGATATGAAATTTTTTCATTAGATGAGAAATCCATTTGCATTAATCCAAGAAATTTCAGCAATAAATTGTCAATGACAGAAAAATGAGCTCTTGAACTTGTCAAATACAATTTCAACTATTATATTTTTAAATAGTTTTTTAAATGGCTTAATTTTTTTCAACTGCTTTTGCAAAGTTTCTTGTCAACAGCCACATTCAAGTATTTGAAGACATCATTATTACAGATTTTGATCAGTGATTTCACGTAGCCATTTCAAGCATAACTCTCTGATTAAAATAAATGTTATGTTCACAAAAGCAAGCTCAAGTTATTCATTAAAATTTTAGACGTTATTATTTGGAAATTTTATATAAATTCTGTATTCAATATATTCCCTACTCACTGTATTTTATTTTCCATGTCCTTATTTTCCATATAACGTAAGCTTTCATAGAGCTTCTATGCCAGTGCACCATACAAATGTTATCATTTTCTATGTCCGCCATCTCATTAAAAAGAAGCAAGACTTTTGAAACAGGGCAGTTTATTATCTCACATAAGAAGTTTGGAAGAAGTACAGTTCCTGGTTTCATTGCATTAGATGTTTAATGACATCATCACATGCCTACAGTTCTTTCTATCTTGTCTCTGCCATCTTCTGTGGTTTAGCTTTTGTCCTAAGATCGTCCCTTCATGCTTTCATGATGACTGTAGCAGCCTCAAACATTATATCCTTATGCAATAATATCCAAATGTTGGAAGGAAGAATGTCCTTTCCTTGGGCCTACCCTCAGGACAAAAAAGCCTCTCATAGAAGTTCCCTTGCAAACTTTCCATCACATCTCAATGGCCAGAATTTACCCATGCCCCTTCCCAGAAAAGGAATTACGACATAAATCAGTTAGTATGTTTCACTGTAGACTTCAGAAGTTGATTCTAGGTGATAAAGAAGGAAAGAAGCTTCTTTTAAAAATATTGACTGTAACTCACTATTAATCAGCACCATGAAAAGGAAGACCAGCCAGTGTGTACCTCACGATAAGATGTGATACAAGTACCTAGCACAGCCTGTGAAGTATCCTTGCAAGAACGTGAAATTGAGCCTGAATCTTATCAGGTCTCTAGATCCAACTACCAGTTTAAAGGAAATACTGGGGCTAGAGGAACTAGCTAAACAGCACCACGAGGAGAAAGTCAGCCAAACCCAGGATATAGGACATTGTGGGACAAATGATCCAGTTTTCCCAACAAACCAATGCCATGAAAAAAAAAAAATGAAGGGAGGGAGACTGTTAGAATAAAAGAGATTTAAGAGACATGACAATCAAATGCAATAATGTGAACATTTTTGGATCCTGATTCAAGCAAGCTGACCATGAAATGACGTATTTGAGACAACCAGGGAAATTCAAAGACAGAGTGAATAGTAGATGATATTGAGGACATTAGATGCTATTAATTCTTGTGCATAATAAAGGCATGGTGAGGTATTTATGAATGAAATGACATGATTGATGCCTGATATTTCCTTTAAAATACTCTAGGGGAAAAAGTGGTGGAAGGAGATAGGTAAAACAAGATTAACAAAACTTGATAATTTTCAGCAATAGGGATATGTATACAGGACTTAATTTTATGATACCCTCTGCTTTTGTCTAGCTTTCAAAATTTCTATCATACATTATAAAGAGTTGAACAAATGCTGGGTAGCTCACGGTACTTGGGGGAGGGCCTGAGAAGGTAAGCTCCCAACAACCAATCCTCCAGACCACACCCCAGAACTGGCATGATAGGAGACAGCCCCAATGGTTCCACCCCACTGAGCACCAGAGGAAACTACTGCCCACTCATGCCTCCTCTGCACCAGCAACTTGCCTTTAAAACTAGTACTTCTGACACTACGGCCACTAAAAGACAGACATCTCGATTCCTCCTCCGAGCCAGCAAATGACGGAAACTTCACACAGAGCCTGTTTCCTCACAGCGCTCACTTTTGAATTGAAGTCTTATATAAGTGCATCTGACGTGTGGAGTCTAATCTGTGTCCTAGCTGCAAGGGAATCTGAATTTAAGTCCTGGCTTATACATTAGCAAGGCAGAATGTGTAATACCAGCATGAAGCTTGTCCCAATTTTCCTCAAATATAGATAATGGGCACCCATGCCTAGAACGGATATCCACTGTCTCCTACACCATAATCACCGTAGATGGATTACGATTCACTTTCGGGCTGGAGAGGGACTCAGTCATCCCTGAAATATATGGGCACCCTGTACCTGACTAACATAGGGTTCTAATGGCAAGGAAGAAAAGGGCATGGGTAGGGAGGGCCATGCAGGGGACGGCTATTGGGAAGGTAACCCATAGTGAGTTCCTCAGATGTTAAAGCATTAGTATGATAGTACATATGAAAGTGAACTGATCTGGAAATCAGATTTATATGCTAGCTGTACGGTCTTGGGTTACTTAACCATCTGCCCTCGAATCAAATAGCAAGTTGGCTTAGATCAGTTGTCTTCCTCCCTCCCACCCCTCCATCTCTGAAGAAACCTAGGGAGCACCTCAGACTTTTAAAAAATTTCTGGACTAGTTGATATTTCAGTGTTTTTCCCCCTAGTTCTAGTATTTTCTTATTCAGTGATGCCCCCTTGGACCAATTTACATTTCATACTTGGCTTTACATTAACAGAGCAAAGTTTTCTGTGAGAAGAGTAAAATACACTAAGGGTCATAGCAGGTTGATTTTACTCTGTCCCAGCATTATTTACTGTGTTTTGTCATTTGTCTATACCTCAGTGTTTCAGGCAGTCCGATGTTCAGGTCTTCAGATTGCCAGGATGTAGATCTCACATATGCTCTGTTCAAGCTCTCAGATTGTAAACTGCCCAGGGAAGAGGCTCTGTCTAATTCCTCTTCACGGGTGTCAGTTTCCCACAATGCCCTGCCCAGAGCAGGTACCTAGGAACTGTTGTCAGATTACTGGATGATATACAAATACAGTTTTAAAATTCTGAGCAGTTTACGTCTTCATGAATCACTAGTACAATGGAGACCGACTAGGGAGTGGGTTCCTCTGGGCTTTGGGAGCAGAGGGAGGGGCCCCCTCTTGAGGCCACTGACATACAGAAGACACTCCAGAGGTGGTGAGACAGGCTGGGACCTGGGACCCTTTGCTGCAGTGCTGCATTGCTTGCACCTGGACAAACCTCTCCTGGAGGAACAAAATACAAAGAAACCATATGGGACTAAAAATAACTGCATGCATGTACAGTCAGGGCAAATTCTGGGCCAAAGATACGAAGAGACCAAAAAACCCAACTGCCACTTCTGAAGAGCCTAGGGCAAAAACAGGGTGTAGGGAGCAAAAGCAGGGTACTGCACATACCTTCTGCACACAGCACCACCTAAGGGGTGGGCAAGCCACTAAGCCACCCCTCTGGCCCGACCCCTGGATACACCCCTACCCTCCCTCCCATGGAAGGAACCACTCGCCCCCACCCCCATCAGCCAGAGAGCCAGCAAGGGAAACTGTTACTTGTTCTCACTACCCTCTGCTGTAACAGGGGCCCCAGTAAAGCCTTGCCTGAATTTGTTGCCTTGCCTCTTAGTCAATTTCTATTGATTGGGGAAGGCCAAGAGCCCTGGTCGGTATCAGTGGCAAGTAAAGCTGCATCTCTTACCATCTTCTCCACCTTCTACTCTATCCCTTGGATCACTGATTTTTAAAGGATTCCACCTGTTTTTCCAGATCCTTTTCCTTTCAACCTACTCATCTTCCAAGAGCAGCCTAGCGTGTGTCCTAGTTAGAATCAGTGCAAAATTACACGGATGAAATTCAAGGTGAGGCGAAATTCATAGTCAGTGTTGATATGACTAGCATTTTTCTTACAAGAATCAGACCTATCAGGAGACATTATGATTCCATGATGTCTCTTTGATGGTCTTGCTTATCATGAAGAAGGGAGAGAAGGGGGTAAATGTTAAAGAAAAGAACTATAACATTCTGCAATGGGTGGTCCTTTCAAATACAATTAGTTTCACACAGTATTCATCTCTTCTCGCATTTGTTAAAAGACAAAGTGCCCTGTTAGTTCATCATTTCTGTCCTCTGCTTTTCAAACCATATTGAGTGTTTCAGCAGGAAAAGAGCTGAACCTCACTCCCTCTTATAAATTGTGTAACTGGAAAGCAATAAATTTAAATATCTAAAAGAACCACCAGAAAGAAAGTGTCAAACAATAACTTGCTCTAATTAATAATCATTTAAGTCTCCCATTTTGTAAAGTGCTTTGCAAACGCAATCACCTTTTAGTTTAAAGCATATTCTTTTTTGTGAATAGAAAATGATTTCATTTGTGAGAATGAGAATAAATATGGCTTTAATCAACCTAGAGCTATTTAGTGCTGGGGGGCTTTAAAAATTTTAGTAGTACTATGAAGAGTTAATTTGCTACAGTAGTTTAAAAATCTTATCTTACTATAGATGCTAATTTTTACTTATTTCTAATCAGCAGAAAATTAAACTTAAAGGATAAAAGCATACACACACACACAAGTATATAGTATTAAAACTTAGTGTTTAAAATTCTCAAATGTTAGCACTATTTTTGAAAGTCGTGTCTTTATTTGCGACTTGATTTTTTATGGTTTATCATTTTAGGTAACAAGTTGCTCTATTTAGAACCAGCCATCCAACTATTGAGTTGCAAATACAGAAAATTCTAAAGATATTGCTACCACTAATAATTTCATATTAATGGCACTAACTGTTCAGTATCTGTCCTTCCAGGAACAAATGTCATTTTCTGAAAAGTTTAGTGAATTTTTTCCCTAACTTCAGACTACCTTGTAGAAATCTTTGAAGTTTGTTTTTAATAAATGTGTGCTCTATAGGAGTTGGGAAGACATGGCAGTCTGTGGAAAGATCTTTGTAAGCTTTGATTGGATTCTCACTATTAGTGTGGTCCAACCAGAAGGACAGAGAATGGTAGCCTTTTTCCCTCCAACATTTTATTATGAAAAATTTCGAATATACAGAGAAAGTTAAAAAGAGTTTTACAGCAAATACCTGTGTACTCCTCGATAGAGTCTACAATTAGTATTTTGTTATATTTGCTTTATCACATAACTATCCATCTGTTCATCCTTCTATCCATCCGTCAATCTAGTTTATTTTTTTAATGAAAAAGCAAGTTGTAAATGGTAGTATACCCTCTTATAAATATGTCACTATGCATGTAATAGCTGGAGTTCTATATTTTCAGCTCGTTATGGAATTTTTTTGGTAAAACTTATATACATTGAAATATGTAAATCTTAAGGATTTTATCTGATAAGTTTTGACAAGTGCCTGTAGCTGTGTATCTGAATAATTATCAAAATACAGAACATTACCATCACTGCAGAAAATTCCCTCTTGTCCCGTTCCAGTCAATCCCTGCTGCTACTTCCCCACTCCCATTTAATCACTCTTTGGATTTTTTTTCACCATGGAATAGTTTTCCCTGTTTTAGAACTTCATATAGATAGAATCATCTAGTACATACTAGATGTATAAGGCTTCTTTCACTCAGCAGAATGCTTTTGAGATTCATCCATATTGTTGCCTATTTAGTAGTTTGTTTCCTTTTTATTTCGCTGTAGTATTTCTCTGTGTTAATGTATCAACTTTATTTATCTGTTCTTCTGTTGGTGGACATTTAGGTTGTTTCCAGTTTGGGACTATTTCGATTGAAGCTGCTTGTACAAGTTTTTGTTATTCTTGTGGATGTTTGCTTTCATTTCTTCTGGTCACCTAGAGCCTCCAGAAAGGGTTGTAGCCTTGATTTTCAACTCCTTACTGTTAGCCCATGAGACCTACAGAACTGTAATATAATAACCTTGGGTTGGTTTAAGCCACTAAATTTGAAGTGATTTGTTATAACAGCCATAGAAAACTAATACAGACTTTGGTACTGGGAAGCAGGGGTACTGCTATCACCCCTCTTTTATATATCTATATATTTCTCATTGGTCCTGTTTCTCTGGAGAACCCTGAATTACACATGGTCATAATGTATTGTTCTTTTTTATATTACTGAATTAACTTTATTAAAATTCAGTTAAGAATGTTCATGAAGGATATTGGTCAGTAATTTTATTTTATTTCTAATGTCTTTATCAGGTTTTGGTTTCAAGGTATGCTGGCTTCATAAATCAAATTTTTGGAGAGTTTATCTAAGATTGATGTTATTTATTCCTTAAACATTTGACTGAATTAACAGCAAGATTATCTGGCCCTGGAGTTTTCTTTGTGTAAAGATTTTATATAAAAATTCAGCTTCTCTAATGAACATAGAGCTATTCAGATTTTCTGTTTTATCTTGTGTCAGTTTGGGAAAGTTGTATCTCAAGAAATTTTTTGATTCTAAATTGTCAAGCCACACTGGCTTCAGGCAACTATAAATAATTTCCCCATCCACAACCAAATACAAGTACCTGACATGCTGCTTAAATGGCTTATTAATCATTATTTAGTCAAAGGAAATGTCAAGCAATGGACAAGCCTGGAAAGAAGATGCCTCTTTTGTGGAGAAACTCTTTTGGCTTGTTATATAACTACCAATATTTTATAACCATCATGATTTAGAATAAGACTGTTGAGCTATCCTGCAAACTCATGGCAATCTTTTGACTTTATAAAAGCGACACAGCTGGGTAATTTTATTTGGAGGAAAAAAGAGAATTTGATGGGCATGTACTGTTTGCTTTCCTCATTGCAAGCTCTTTTTTTTCTTTAAAAATATGTTTTCAACATGTTTTCATGTAACGCTAACTTGAGTGTGTATATTGTTTTGTGATCTATTTTTTCACTTGCGACTACTTTCTATACACATTTTTACATAACGATACAGATTATATATTTGTCATCATTGACTAAGGAGCGTTCTATCATGTTAAGATAATTTAGTGTGCTTAGCTATTCTCCTATTCTTGAGAATTTGAATTGTTTCTAATTTGCTAGCTACTCTAACAAATATTGGGCAAATAAAGACTTCACTATCTGAATTATCCTCCCTCCTTTGGGGTTATTCCCTATGTATATACTATCAGCTGCTCTGCATATTATATTAAAGCTTTCTTTGGCGGGGGATGATCAGAAGGAAACCTTTATTCTGAGTTAATTCTTTGTAATCAGATTTTACTTCAAATATTTGAGCAATGGTTTACTTTTCATAACCATGTTTCTTACATTTTTTATCAACCTATGGGGAATTTCAGAATTATAGAGTCAAAATAAGAACTTTGGAAATAAGTTATTCAACTAATATATATTGTACATTTATTATACCTTAGGTATTATGCTAATCCCAGCCCTCCCCCCTTTTTATAAATGAGGAAAGTGGGACCTGGAACAGAAACTCTGACAGTGAAATACTAGTACTTTGGTCTTGTATTTGCATATGACGTTTTGCATTTCAAAATTTTTACTTTTAGCTATTACCTTTAATTATCCCATTATATTGTCTCAATGGTCCCATAAAATAAAAAAGGACACATTGGTTGACTTTTATTTTGCTTTGATTTACAGAGGAGGTATTAAAAACTTACAGAACTTATTCAAAGTCACGTGGTTAACTCTTGGTCAAGCCAGGATACAAATTCATTTTAGTGACTGCTTTTCCATGATTCTGTCCTCAAGACTATATAAATATTCCAAAATTAGAAACATAAACCAATATCACACACGTGGGAATGTAACTTGCAGGCTACTTTTTATAACTGGGTTATAAAATCGTAGACTTCCCACCATAGGATTTTATCATTTTCAAATATCTGATCATTAAAAACATTATTTCTGAATGGATAAGTGAGCAAAGGTTATAAGTTAGAAATATATTTTTAAAAGTATTTATTGGGTGCCTTCTGTATGTCAGACACTCTTCTCAGCACTAGGGATTCAGCAATAAGAAAAATAGACACAGTCTCTGCACTTATGGCTAATATATATTGAATTAAAATGTTCAACTTTATTAATAATCAAATATATACATAAAGAAAAGCAGCAACCATGTACTTTTAATTATTATTTTATCATATCCGTCTTTAAAACAAAAAGAGAAAATACTCAAGGCCTACAAGTATGTACAAAACTCATACTTTCATACACTACAAGAGGAACTCTGAGATACAATCTTCTGCTGGGAAAGAAATTTTGCAATAGACAGAGAGCCTAAGAAATGCCTATACGTTTTAATTCAAAAGTCTCACTTCTGGGAATCTTTCCTAACAGAAAAAACTAGACGCACAAAGATGTTCATTTCAGAGTTCTTTATAACAGTTTTAAAATATTTTTAAAAAGGAAGGATGACAATGAGAACAAAGAAGAAAAGCATGAGGCATGCACACAATAGATTTAAATATTAGCTTTCAAATAAGACATTTTAAATACTTTGTGTAGAAAAAAAGGCTTTGTAAAATGGTACATTCAGTATGATCTAGAAGGAGAAATACCAGAATGATAACATTAGGGACGGTTTATTTTTCTCCTCCTGTTACATTTTTGGTACTTTCTAGATTACGACAGCAAGATCTTATTCCTTTTATAATCAGGAGAAAACTTTAGCTCTTACTCCCCCTGCCCCCTACCCCAGTACTCCCACCACCACCAAATAATGCGTTAGCTACCGATACATTTGTCTTTGTGGAGTCACAGCACTGAAAATGCTAATGGGAAGGAAAGAGTACCAGAGGATGCGTGAAAAATAGGTTTTATTTTTCTCAATTGTCATCTTGTCTTATATTTAACTCTGAATAATTCCTTTTCTCTCTTTTATCTTATTCATGCTGGACTTACGTATAATAGGTTTCCCAAAAGAGAATTAAAACATTAATTTTAGCTTAAAATTTTATCCTCTTGCCTTACAGACTGGATTAAGGCCCACATTTGTTACAATGTTCACATTCAAACATCTTTGGGCAACTAGAATGATTCTCTTATTGGGTAAGCTCACTGTGTCCCTGATCCCACATTAGCCCACAACCCTACCTATTCAGGAAAGGTGGAAATGAATTCGGGCAACAGGCTCAAGAAAACCTGCCAGGAAGAAATGTCTTCATTCAGCCTTGTTTGTCCACAACTTTTCCGTGAACTGCTGTGGGTTTAACTGGATAGAACGTTCCATGCTGGCAATGGCAATGTCAACTTAAGAATTAAATCTGGCCAGGTCAGAAGAGTGCTGGGGGGCAGTCTGAGGGACTGGAGGGGCGGGCAGACAGTGAGGGGGGATTGTGATCCTGCCCAGCTGTTCTCAGGGTCTTGAGAGACTTCCGATGACCTGACCCTCCTCTCCTCCGGTCGCTTCTGCTTGTCCTGATGGCAGGTGCCAGGGGCTGTTAGGATCACTGATCTAAGTGGAATGAAACAGCAGAACAAATCTTGGCTACTGACAGAACTTCCACCAAGTATCAATTCATTGTTGATGCATGCTGAATCCTTAAAGAAAAAGCCTTAATAAGCTTGTGTTTAATATTGTCATTCAGTTGGAAAGCCTAGCTCTGAAGGATTTAGACGATACATGTTTATTTCTTTTATTATTAATACACGTTTATATGTGTGCATTATTTAACAATTTTATTTAGAACAAAATATTATTATACTATATCATGTTGTATTATGTTACACTAAATAAAGCCTTTAAGATGAAACTAATCCAGAATGCCCAATAGTTTCCAAAAGAAAATTATTTAATATAACTCAACTCGGGACCCTGACAATGTACAAAAGCTCTGTGCCTTCCATTGAGTAATTTCTACTGAAATATTTGTATTCAACTGAAAAACGTGCTGGAAAGAGAAACAGGGAGACAGGGCACTGTGCAAAAACTCTGGACTGGCTAACCAGCTGTAGAGTTTGGGGAAGATGGTTACTCTCCACCTCTGAGTCTCAGTCTCTGTATCTGTAAAATGAGATCATTGTAAAACGAGAGCCTCAAAGTCCAGAGCTTGTCACAGACTTGACGGGCTGGGCTCCCAGGCATCCATGGTGGTTACTAAAGAAAAGAACTCCAGGGCCCAGACTCTTGCCTCTGCTTCCACTCCAGATCTCTAAGCATGTGCTGTGATGACACAAGAGTGTGTGTCCATGACTTCAGGCAAACAAACATGTTCCAAGGACTAATAATAGTGAGACGCAAGGGAGGGAGAGGAACCAGAGAGAAAAGATGGTTCTGGGGTTATAGGTAGAGCCAGACATCATAGAATAGAAACACAGCGCTGAGAGAAGCTGGCCTGGGTACTGTTACCCGCTCCCCGTAGTCAGACCCAAACTCTCCCATCCCTTAGCAAGGACCACTATAATCTGCTCTCACTACGGGTAACTAATTCCTTTTATCCTCCACAATTTTGAGGTTGGTTCAGGCTAAGGACAGCCCCCAGGGTTCAGAACTGGCCCTCAAAACTCCAGCAGCGGGCTTCCCTGGTGGCACAGTGGTTGAGAGTCCGCCTGCCGATGCAGGAGACACGGGTTCGTGCCCCGGTCCGGGAAGATCCCACATGCCGCGGAGCGGCTGGGCCCGTGAACCATGGCCGCTGAGCCTGCGCATCCGGAGCCTGTGCTCCGCAACGGAAGAGGCCACAACAGTGAGAGGCCCGCGTACCGCAAAAAAAAACAAAACAAACAAAAAAAAAACCTCCAGCAGCGAAATACATATAACGGTTTATTGCGATAGAATTATTCTTTTATTTAACCAGCTCTTGCCGGGCATCTTTTTATTGCCAGAGAGCTGTTGGGGCTGAAGGCATAAAGAGGATATAGTCCCTGCCCCCAGGGATAGCAAGAGCCTTGCACATAACCACTAACTCTCTTCTCAGTTCTATAGGATTTACAATGTGTAATACGGTCATCAGAGACATGATCATATCGTACCTAGAGTGATGTCTTCTTATATCCATATCCTATCTCCTGGGCCAGTTATTAAGTAACTGTCTTTCAGTTTGAAGCCCACCCTTCTCTAGCCTGCAACTGGGTTCCTGCAGACTGCAGCTCTGCTCTGACAGTGGGCCTCAGGCTAGTTTGTGCCAACGTAGCTGCAAGGCAGAGGGGGGCTGTGAGGCCGAAAGAGGAAGAGACTTGCTTCTTCCTCTCTGCCTCCTGGTCGTGGGACTGTCATCCCAGCAACGCTTCTTCATTCCAGCAGTGACAGTTGCTTCCCAGAGCAGTAGCTGAATCCAGTTTGCAGTTTTCCGGACATTTAGAACCTGCTTTGTTGGGTCAGCCTCCAAGACATCGGCTGGCACAGGGCTTCTCCGAGTCTGAGTCCCACACTCCTCTGAGCTCAGAGACGCCAACACCAGCAAGTACCATCCATTCTTCAGAGGCCCAAGTTTCAGTTCCATGGGGCCTGTTCTCTCAATTTCTAAGTTTTAATAATGCAACTTCTTCCTGTTGTTTCCTCAGCCTGGGGGCAGTAGCTACTTCCTGCTGCAGCCACCTCCACGATACCTGAAGACTTCCCTTTTCATCTTTCACTTACCTGTGAACAGCTGCAAATAAGGGATCTGGTTTTTTGTCTCCTGATAAGAGTCTGATGGATAAACTGAGAGGCAGCAGAGAATAGTGGGAATGGAAGGAGTTTTGGAGTCACCTGGACTTGGATTTGAATTCTGGCTCTTATACACTTTGAACAGCTACCTAATTCCTTCCAGCTTTCTGATTCTCTGGTAACAAAGACGGGGTTTCCAGCTATCCTGAGGGTAGCTGAAGGGCTTGGCACAAAATGGTCTGCTCAGTGATAGCAGTCATTATGATTACCAGAGTGTTAGCTTCTAAGGCCAAAGCCAAGGTCTTGTACATCTTATCATTCCCAACAGGATGTATCATAAATCTGTTTATATGATATATGCTTGATAAAGAGATGCGGAATGAAAAGAGTACTTAAACTCTGTTACAGTGAACCTGCTTTGAAGGTTACAGTTCATGGATCTAACATGAAACCCTTTGTGGTGATCAGGTTTCGTCTTGAAGTTACGGTTTAAAACATCTTTTAAATTGTTATTTTAAAATGAGGAGTCGTGAGTTGACCTGCAGGATAGGAAAAGAAAATCAGTGTCATTCATTCTTCTACCGGCCTGGCAAGTCTTCTTAGAGCCTGGATAATAAGATGTCGGAATGTGCCATAAATTCCAGAAAGAAGCCAAATTTGGTCGGCGAGTGACACATTTGGGGCTCTTTCCAGCTACACAGCAGACATTAGTTTCGTTTTTTGTTTCACTGCACGCTTCATAAACAAAAAAGATTTTGACGACTCATACAATCAGTGATATCTGAGTGTTGAATTCAAGACTCTAATGTAAACCCTGAAAATGAACAAGGTCCCAGAGGAGTGTCCGGTGCCTTCACGAGTCAGTGTGGATAAAAGTTGTTCCAACACAGAAGGGAGAACAAAGCATCTATTCTTTTCAGTACAACAGATAGATAGACACCCAATCTGGGTAATGGCTGTGTACGCTGGAGGGGTGGAAGTCAGCAGTGTTTTCTTGTTTCACATTTAGGGTTACGTGGGGCAGGGCCTGATAAAGTTATTTGCATCTAAGTCTGGAAGGTGTACAGCCCTGGCCAAGGCTTCCCCAGTCCCAAAGGCCTGAATGGGGATGTGGAAGAACTCAGTTCATTCCAGAATATTGCCTCCCCACAAAAGCCTAAAACTTCTATAAAGAGAAAAACAGCTGCACAAGATCCTAAATCATTCCTTTCTCAAACAAGCCATGAATCTCAGCTAACCAGGGGGGCAGGTTTGAGAGAAGCAGAGCTCGCTGTCATCTTGGATGTCTTTCCTAGCCTCGAAGTAGGTATTGATTGGGACTTCCCTGGCGGTCCAGTGGTTAAGACTCCACGCTCCCAATGCAGGGGGCCCGGGTTTGATCCCTGGTCAGGGAACTAGATCCTGCATACTACAGCCAAGATCCCACATGTCACAGCTAAGACCTGGTGCAGCCAAATAAATTAATTAATTTTTAAAAAATAATAATAAATGTCACTATTAAAAAAAAAAAAGAAGTAGCTGTTGATTTCTTTGTAGAAGGGTGTGACACCTAAACACAGGAAAAGAGACTGCAGTGTGCAAGAGGAACCAGAGAACTAATCATTCTGTTTCTGGAAGACTTTTCTTGTCTCCATATCTACTTATTTGGGGTCCCCAAGACCATGCCCTCCAGGAAGCCTTTTCTGAGCATGCTCCCTTCTCCTAGAGCAGGTGGGCATCACAACGAACACAGAATCCCATCTGGACTGTGTGCAGGCACTGTCTGCTCTCCTATAGCAGCACGCACGCACACACACACACACACGCACACACACGCACACACTGCATGAAAAACAGAAAGAAAGAGGGAGGAAGGAAGGAAGGGAGGGAGGGAGGGAGGGAGGGAGGGGGAGAGAAAATATGAGAGAGAGAGAATCATTCAGAAACAAAAGGGCTCTCAGGCTGTGTGAGCACCAGCCTTTTGTAGAGATCCTTGCTGCTACACGGACTGGTATTATCTTTTCTCCAGTTAATCATTGCCCAGGTTGCCAGTGGAGTGCCTGAACTATCTGCAGAGAGCACCTGGGGGAAAAAGTCTGGGTAACCTGAGAGGGGGAAAAGATTTACTGTGTCTTGGACACTCATTAAGCTGGAGTGTGCTGTCACCTCTGCTGTGCTAATTCACTGCAAGCTAGAGGTTTCCCCTTGGCCTGGACACACGGCTGGTGGTGGTACACTAGGACCCCAGCTTTATAAACAGATAGAGACCGCAGCTTTCAGTGAGCCGGGGCCAGGGTAGAGATGGCAGTGAGGGGAAGGCCCAGATACCAGGCTAGATCGAAGCCAAATATCCCATCAAGCTAGAGGGAACAGCTAGCTGATGAATATGCCTCAGGCAAGTTCAAGGACAGCTGGTTGAAGGCCAGGCAAAGCACAGAGGCCTGCGTGCCCTTTAAGCAGAGCCTGCACATCCTCTGTGCTGGCCCAGCCCAGCCAGTCCTCAGCTGGCTCTTATCTCAGGACACCGAATCTGTGCTTCTCCGCCCAGCCATGCCCAGCCATTTCGTTACCTTGGGGTTTCTTTTTCTCCTAGGTTTCCTAGCCACACTTATTTTGAAAAACGTTAACTCTTTCTTAGCTGAATTAAGGTATAAAGGGTATGCTTACATCTTAGCTAGGAAAAATAAAGAGAAAAAGCACACATAGCCTAGGCATGAGTGACCCGTACAATCCACTTTTTCCATTCTGTCAGAGGGTCATACAGGCTTAGGGGGCAGCCAAACACTGTTCAGTCCCAACTCCTTTGTTAATAGCCTTACACAAGTTAACCTCTGAGCCTTGATTTCCTCATCTCTAAAATGAGGATGATAACCATAACCACCTCACAGGACTGTGTGATAATAAAGATCAAGTCAGTTAACAGGATTGTGGCAGAGGCTGCTACATGTCCACCTATAATGTCTAATCCCTCCTTTTTTTCTAATGGAATTTTAGAAAAAAATCCAGGTAATGGATTTTTACCTGGACACATGGCCGTCTGAAATAAAGACTGCATCTCTGAGTGCCCCTGCAGTTAGTTGTTCCATTTGACTAAATTCTGGCCACTGAGTTACATATGGAGACATGGTGGTCAACTTCTAGGGAAGGTCCTTAAACTGAAAAACAAATGCCTTCTTATCCTCTTCCTTTTGCACTGGTTAGAATGTGGAAGTGATGGCAGAGCTCAAGCAGCCCTCTTGGGTCAGGAGGCAGCACACTAACCATGGTGGAAGAACAAGAAGAAAGAAGCCTGGATTCCTGTAAAGTTGGAGGGAGCCATCATACAGCCAGCCCTTAAGTGCCTACCCTGGGATTCATTATGAAAGAGGAATGAACTAACTTTTGAAAAAAATTTCATTTGGAGGGAGTCTTCAGTTACCATTGAACTAAAATCTAACTAGGGCTGTAGAGTGTGCAGAGTGATTAGCATAGAGTAGGTAAGATCTTATTGTTGTTTATTTGCTTTTTAGGAAGTACACATCAAGGTTCTCAAAAATACACACATGAAGCAGATGGACCAAGAGGGCCAAAGAGGGAGTATTGGCTCACCCTTCCCCGGCCTTGGCACCACTCCCAAGGCCATGTGGGTGGGACGAGAAACACAGTTTTTGCCAGGCAGAGGCTATGGGTCACCAGCCAGGAGGGAGCACCCAACTTCCTGGCCTCACTTTATCCCCACTGCTAAGCCTCTCCCACAAGCAGCACTATGATCTGGAGAAGGGGGAAAAGGACAGAAACAACCCCCATGAACCACAGAAAGAACCCCCATGAAACTTTGGACATAGTAGACCTGGGCTTGCACCCTGGCTCCTCCATCCACTTGCTGTGTGACTTTGGGCTAGTTACGAGCCTCTCTGAGCCCCAGTCTTTTTGTATTAAAACGGAACATGGGATAATACCAACTCCTTGGTGTACTTGTAAGGCTTAAACAAAATGTCAGTCAAGGTCTGAACATAGTGCCTGACACATTATAAGTATCTGGTAAATGTTTAGAAATGAAGCCTGGACTTCATCTCTTACCATTCCCAACCATAGCCCCAGGCTTCATCCAGAGCCATTTACTAACTGTCCGCAGTATGGACTTTTACCAGCACTGTGCCTTTTGTTCACTTGGCCTCTACCTGCAGCTCCATCACTTCTTTCTGTCCCTCCCTATCTTCCACAAATTTTCCGGGCAGCTTTAAGTCCTTCTTGACTTCCAGCCCTGGATGATCTCTCTCCCTCTTCCATGAACAGTGCCAGCATCTGATGTCCAGCCACTCGTTAACATTTACTGCTTTGTACTGGTGTTGAATTTTGAAGTGTGTGTCTCATCTCACCAGCCTTACTTTATGCTCTGCGAGGGTGTGGCTCGTGCCCTTTCCACCTTATATCCCCTTAGCCCTTAACTCAATGAGTACTTGCCTCTGTGAATACTTGCTGAGCAAGGAAACCAAACCCAATTATCCAGAGCCCTGTAACTAATTTCTTTTTCGGTATCCTTTTTGAACCTACATGCCTATTGCGCATCTATGTTCCTTGGAGTTCAAAGCACATAGACGATGGTACCTTCCTGTGATGTCATCAGGGGCTCAGTTACCTTTGCACCTAAGCATCCAACTTAGGTCCAGCGGCACAGATTGCTTGGCTGACCTTGGTCAGTCATGGGGAATAGGGGGAAAATGTGAGAGAGGACTTCATTTAGGAGAAACTCATTACTCCAACCAAGTAAAACGATTTAAAAATATGTTTTATGGGTGATAAGTCAATACTACTATTTGGAGTTTGGGAGCACATCAAATTTGTCTTTTGAAAGAGGAATATTGCAATGTAAGCCATCACTATTGTTTTGAATACGAGAATGCATGTCTTTTTAAACAGATAGGTTGGACTTCTTTTCATGTACGTGTGCGTTATTTGCATGCTGCCTCCGATGCCTCAAGGAGATGAACGGAACAGCAAGAGCCCTGAGCTGGTAGCTCTAGAATGAATGTCCTCCCCCAGGACGTGAGGCCCTGCTTTCCTTCAAGCAAGCTAAAAAAGGCCCACGGGACTGTGAGGTCATTCCAGCTGCATGGTGGGTCAGAAATATTACAAAAGGAATTCTCGCGCCACCACTATCACTTTTCGGGTAATTGAAGACTCATGAGGGATGCTCATTAACAATATAAATTCCCTGGTTTCTAACTCCACCCCCCCAATCCCCCAGTGACTCCATAGGGCTAGGGTAGGACTCAGGAATCTGCATTTCTACCCAAACTTCAAGTGCAGGGGGTGGTCTGTGGACCACACTTTGAGAAACATGACTTTAAAGGAAAGATGTATCACTCTGAACAGGAGCCGCTACTGCCTTCCTTCCTTCAATCTTTCTACCTGAGATGTGGCAATAATAAAGTAATAATGAGTTAATAATCTGAGTTAAAATGTAGACAGAACAGCTATCTGAGTATAATTTTGAACTAGAGATCCTCCCATCCTGGAGATGTGTGGGTGACTGTCTTTGCCAAAGGAGCTTTCCCTGGAGGGTAGGTCAAAATGTTTTTTGGGGGGTTAGGGGCAGGTCCTGAAAGTGCTCCCCAGCTGTGGACGAGAGAAGTATGTAGGCCACCAGCTGCTCTGGGAGGGTGGCTCATCGGCCTATGTGGCAGTAACCGCTGGCTGGTGGAATGACTCCCTTGGCCACAGGGGGCCCTGGGGGAGGTGATGGCCGTGGCTGGAGAGAGCAGTGCATTCCAGAGGAGAACCAGACCTCCTGCAAGCATGCCGATCTGTGCTGTCAGTCACCTTGGCAGCCATGAAGGAGGGAAAGGGAGGGGCAAATGAGAGGTCTCAGCAAGAGGGCAGAGGCACCATTTAGTCATCGGCGCCCACAGTCCTGCGTTCACTATCCCTGGACTCATCCTCCGCTTCCCCACCCCTAAATCCAATTATTAAACCTGGTCGATTCTACACTTTAGTGTCTTCTAAGTACCCCCTCTACCACTACCATTGTTTCACCGCTGTCACATACTGTGCATCTTTCTCTTTCTGCATATTCCCACCACCGGGACCCAGGCTCGAGTCCCCACCATCCCTCACTTGGACTCAGTAGACTCCTAACCCATTGTCCTTGCCTCCTGTCTCCTGCCCCTAATCCATCCTTCCTACAGCCACCAATGTGTTCTCTCCAAAAATGAAAATCCAAGCATGGCCTTCCCTTACTTGAAATCCACAGCTTACCACGGCTCAGTGGTTCTTGAACTTCATTGTGTCTCAGAACCACCCACGGGCTTGTTAAAACATAGCACGTGGCCCCAGCTGGAATGCTCTTCACTCTTTCACATTTTCCCCCTTTATCCACTGAGTTCCTGACCCTATGGTCTTGGTGAAGCCTTCTTCATCTCCTTGCCCTCATTCTCACTCCACCTGCCCCACCACCATCACCATCGCCCACGCACATTGAGTGCTCGCTATGGTACAGCCCATGGAATCCTCAGAGGGGGGAAAAAAATCCATCATGTGGGTCCCATTATTCTTCCCATATTATATAGATGTTGAAACTGGGGCTCAGATAGGTTCAGAACCTTGCCCCAGCCATACAGCTAGAAAATGGTGAAGCCAGAACTCAATCCTAGCAGCCTGTATCCAGTGCCTGGGCTCTTGACCAAGTACCAACTCATCTAGATGAACTAAACCTTTCTTCCTCGTCCTGTCACTTCCAGATATAAACCCACATACGACAGAAGGTAAGGTCTTGCTTACCAGGCTGAGTTATTCGAGGGTGGGTCTTCAACTTTGTTTCCTATGCCTAGCACATAGAGGGAACTCCACTCAGGGTGAATAAAAATATGAATTACTCGCACTAGAGTGTTGGCAAATGTAAAGTAAAATATTTTTGATGGCCTATGAGAAATGAGGAATATTCCAGATGATTACTTAAGCTTCTTATAATATGCTAACTCAACATACAGGTACCATTTTATATTGGGGATACATAGGTATCACTCTATATTAGGGGAAACCCTGACAAGAATGAAAATCCAAAGAACACGATTGCCATCAATTCACCATTTTGACCATTTCCATCTTGGCTCTCCTGACTACACCTTTTAAACATTCACAACGCATGGAGGTTTTCCTCTGGAATAGCGGGAAGGCAGAGGTGTTTGCATGGTAATTTTAGAGGAAACTTTGGTTAAGTCTTTTCTACTGGTCTAGAAAAATACCCTGGGATATCAACATTTTAAACCAAAAAAAATAAAATAAAATAACAGGAGCAGGTGCCTCAGAGTGAAATTTCACGTGTATTTGGAACCAAGGCCAAAACAATGCTTTTCCGTAAATTAACACCATTAACAAGAGAATATCACTTACAATCTATATACAAATCCAAAGTATAGGCAAATGTCAACTTTCTGCTTCTTCTCTCTTTTACTAGGAAGGAAATTGTTGCCAGCCAGCCCTCTTCCCCTGCTGCAACTTTTCTTTCCCAGGTTAAGAAATTACAGTTTGGGTGAAGAAAGGGAAAAAAGCGAGAGAATGCTACACCCCGGAGTAAAAGTGACCTGTCAGCATTCAGTTATTCCAGAACTAGTGCATGCCTCAGAACTCCTCCCCAGTCTCACTCTGGGCTTCGGGCCATGCAGTGCCAAAGGTATTGTTTCTTTTCCATCTGACTTCAAAGCCCTTGTCAGAGCGCACCATAGGTTAATAGGCTCTGTCCACGTGAGTGCCTCCTTGAAGGTACCTGAAGGCCAAGTGTCCACCTGCACTGTTTTGGAAGACAGAGGTGCAGTGAAAAAACCACATCCCTCCCTTCCCACAGTGTACATTCTAATTCGCTTGCTACCAACTGTACAAATTCCTGTTCTCTCAGGCAGGTTTTGGACCCAAGGTAGCTCATTGTCTGGGCCTCCGTGTCTTCTCCCTCCACACAGCGCACAGCTTTCAGGGCCTTCTCAGGCCTGCGGAGGCCCAGAGCTTGGGGTCCTTTCCCAGTGGCAATGTGGCAGATTTTAGTTCCTTTCACGCAGTAGGCATATAGGTGACTTCGTTCTGCAACTCCCTGAGGCTGGTTTTTCCTTCCCTACAATTCAGTAGGCACAGATCTTTGCAGAGAAGCCTGCACACACACACACACACACACACACACACACACACACACACAAAACAACTTTTCCAACTCAGACTCAGGCCCGTTAAGGGCACGATCTCAGACATTTCCTGCCTGAGCTTCGCGGCTTCCTCCTCTGGCATACATGCTCCCCCTACTGCCTGATGCTGGCAACGCGCCCCTGGCTCCAGGAGACCCAGGAACGCCCCAGCCTGGCCCTGGAAGAGCCGTGTGGGAAGACTGCAGAGGAATTGCCAAAAAGTGGAACAGTAGATCCGTAAGAATTCTTCCATTGCTGTGGTGAAGGACCCAAGCTCAGTTTTTTCTTTACATTTCAAGAATAAACTCTGTAATAAAGACTGAATAAAACGTAGGTGTGTGTCTATAAATTGAAGGATAATCATAAATAAAACAGTAATATCTATTAAAAAAAAGACTGAATAAATATTCAATAAATCCTCCCTGAATAGAACGTTGCCAAACAAATTAAATGCAGGCTTCCCCCTAAGAGTTAAATAAATGAAAAGAGCTTTAGACTTGGATTCAGAATCGGGGACTGACATTCAGGTTTTGCTCCTTTATTTGATGAGTGACCTTGTGCACTTTAACCATTTTAAGTCTCAGTTTCTTTATCTGTAATTTGGGCATAATATTATGACTCAGCTCCTAGTGTTATGGAAAGTGAATGAAAGAATGTGAATGTATGAGAAAAGTGTTTTATAACATAAAAATTTAATGTGAGTTGTCATTATTTTTTTCCCTTCAAATCCAATACACACACACACACACACACACACACACACACACACCTCCTTTTTCCATATATTTGAGAGGAAATGGTAGTGGAGGCAATTTAAACCCCCCAAAAGGAAGTAGGATAAGGAACCTCAGTCACAACAGGAAATAACAAAAATGCCACCAGAAAAACTGGCTCAAGTAAAAGAAAAAAAAAAAAGTCCTAGGTTACATTGTAAAGATCAAGCTAGATTTAGTTCATGATTTGGGGCGTTGCCAGCCTGGTTTGACCCCCTAAATTAGGGGGTTTTCAGAGATGATTAGGTAATTCTTTTGACCTTGATTTGACCTCACAAATGGGAATTGTTGCCGGGCATTTTTGGATCTCTTTGCAGTCGACAGGCTCCTGCCTGTTTAAATGTAGGTCTCTCCTCCTTTTCCTGGGGGGCGGGGGGCGGGGAGCGAGCGCCGGGAGCTGGGGCCCCGCCCCCGCCCGCGCCCGGGAGCCGCCCTGCCTGCTCTTGGATGACTCCTCCCTTCCTGGCCTCACAAACTTGCCACATTGTAGGTTGGCTTCCGGAGGGAATGTAAGAAAAGCACTGCCCTCCCGGCCGCACAAAGAAGTTTTACAGTTCGGGTTTAGGTCCAAGTTTCCTTCCAAATTTTTGTTAAGAAGAGACAAAATCTTGGATATTTTTCTAGGAGGAAAAAAAAAGAAACCCTAAAGGGAAACATAATAACTTGTCAGGACACATTGCGCTGTTTATTTTCTTGTTTTTCCTGTCTTATTCTTGAAACCTCCCTTCAAAAATCTTACCACCTTTCTTGCCTCTTCCTTAATTTTGTGTTTTTAGGGTAAAGAAGGGAGAGGATTCGAAGCCTAAGGGTTTTAAGTCAGCACCAGGCATTCCTAAAACTTGTCATTTGTTTGCAGAACCAGTTTCTCTTCTGGCTGAG
Organism: Phocoena phocoena; assembly: GCF_963924675.1. Classification (NCBI taxonomy): domain Eukaryota; kingdom Metazoa; phylum Chordata; class Mammalia; order Artiodactyla; family Phocoenidae; genus Phocoena; species Phocoena phocoena. The sequence goes on from NC_089223.1 coordinate 76,113,538, forward strand.
ATGAAGAGACTACTTTCTGCTTCCTCTCCCCACTCTTTTTAAATTAAACGATCCCTCAGCAAATGCTTGGTGCAAGTGAGATTCAGAAAGTGAGGAGACCCATGTCCATCCTTTAAGTGACTCCAGCCTAAGGACAGTGCCATAGTGACAAACAAGTATTCTAAAGATTGTACTGCATCTCATGGTAAGCTTTGTATGTTTTGCAGTGACCTCCAACTGTACCTTGGCCTCCAGTTATACGTGCACGATTGGAAACTACTGTCCGGATGACGATAATGCTGTTTTCAAAGGATTTTCACGTTCGGGCTTCATAACCACTCTGGGAGCATGGTGAAGTGATGGAATTAGCGGGTGTTACAATGAAGAGGTGAGGCGCATAGAGGAAAAGTAGTTTGTCCAAGGCCACTCAACTGGTACCCTGTGAAACCCAGACTAAGAGATCAAGGTCTTCCAAATCCTACTTGCGTTTAATGCCCATTCTGTCATTACCACCAACAGGTTCTACAGGCTCTTGTTTATGCCAAAAAACAAATAAACTCTCACCATTTTTGAACAGAGGGTAACATAAGCATTTAAAGTAAGGTAACTTTATAAATTACATAGGGTGTGTATCATTTGCAAAGGGACTCAGAAGCCCTTTTCAACAGATAGTACATTTTCTAAAATTAAAATTTCATTTTTAATAAATGGAGGAATTCATTTACATGATTGAAAAGTCACAATTCTAAAGGCTAGTGCACCTGAGAAGTCTTGCTGCCATCTCCTTCCCCTTTATCTCTTTTCTCCACTTCTCTCCTTCACTGGTAAGCATTTTTATTTTTTTAATCCTACGTCTGTTTCTTTAGGAAAATACAGATAAGTACAAAAACGTATTCTTATTTATTTGCAGTCCCACAAAGAAGAGAGCATCTAGTGCATTTTGAATTGGTTTTCTGGACATGGTGGTGGGCTTCGCTAAACCATCTCCCTCTTGCCTGGGAACCCTAGGGACCTGCAAATAACTCTAGTGTAACTGAGAAACCAGAGGTTTCAACTGGGTTGGGGAAACCTAGGTCCCTCCCTTAACCAGAATCAGATGCGGGCCTCTGCAAGCCTGGGATTCTATGCCAGACCCTTATGGGACAGCTAGCTGTTTCACAAGGAGAAATCTGTCTAGGTGCCCAAGTAAAACCAAATGATATGGTAGGGGCAATGTTTTAAACAGTAATTGTCTGTCTCTGTTGCTTGAAGGATGGTTAAGTGACGAGTCCCAGGAAGTGGCATAGTGTCTGACAGACAGAGGGGCCTTCTATGCAATCTCCAAGTAGGATTCTTCTACCAAAGGAGCTTTCACGTCCTTCCCGTCGTCAGTGGGCACTGAAAGAATGCAGAAGATCAAAGCCAGGCCACTGCAAGGAGGAAAGTCAGGGGCTCTCTGAGAACAGGAACACCAGGCCAAGAACTGAGAAATGGAAGGGCCAGTGTAGGTCAGACCACCTGGACCACCATTGGTCTAGACTCAAGAAAGGAAGGACACAGACCAAACCAGCAAATGTAGAGACTATCTAGGGGTTTACAGCAGTTCCTCATGAGGAGGGACTGGAGGTACAACGGGTCCCCTCCAGATTCTCTACACCATTGACAAGATAGGTCCTGAGGAGATGGCTGAGGAGTGTGTCACAGAATCACCTGCTGTCCCTTGTGTTAGTTTACTAGGGCTGCCACAACAGAGTACACATAAACTGGGTGACTTATATGACAGAGATGTATTGTCCCGCGATAATTGAGGCTAGAAATCCAGGATCAAGGTGTCTGCAGGGCTGGTTTCTTCTGAGGGCTGTGAGGGCGGAATCTGTCCCAGGCCTCTCTCCTTAGGTTGTAGATGGTCGCCTCTTCCTGTGTCTTTTCACATCATCTTTCCTCTGTGTGTCTGTCCAAATGTCTGCTTCTTATAAGGACACCAGTCACACTAAATTAGAGCCCACCCTAAGAACCACATTTCAATTTGGTTACCTTTGGAAAGACCCCATCTGCAAATTAGGCCACATTCTGAGGTACTGGGGGTTAGGATCCCAACATATTTTTATTTTATTTATTTATTAAATTAAATTAATTAATTTATTTATTTTTGCGGTTCGCGGGCCTCTCATTGTCGTGGCCTCTCCCGTTGCGGAGCACAGGCTCCGGACGCACAAGCTCAACGGCCATGGCTCACGGGTCCAGCCGCTCCGCGGCATGTGGGATCTTCCCGGACCGGGGCACGATCCTGCGTCCCCTGCATCGGCAGGCGGACTCTCAACCACTGCGCCACCAGGGAGGCCCCTATTTTTATTTTTTTTAATGTTTAAAGAATTTATTTAAATTAAAACTTGCAGCTTACCATGGACATTAGTAATAACACACTGCTAATACTTTTTACCCTTTTAACTGAAAATACCAAAACCCAAGATTTTCCAGGGTCGTTCTTATAATTATTATCATTATTATTTTGTATGGCTCTTAATAAAGCTTTCTGATGTTAAATGTGAGGAATTTGAAAAATCACTTTCTACATTTTCTATTCTCATGGTATTTACACTTATAAAGTTTACCATCTTAACCATTTATAAGTGTACAGCTCAATGGTATTAAATACATTCATATTGTTGTACACAATCAACACCTTCCATCTCCAGAACTCTTCATTCTGTAAAACTCAAACTCTAGACCCATTAAGCAATGATTCCCCATTCGCCCCTTCCCCCAGCCCCTGGCAATCACCATACTACTTTCTGTCACTGTCATTTTGAGTTCTCTAAGTTCCTCACATAAGTGAAATCATACGGTATTTGTCTTTTTGTGACTGGCTTCTTTCACCTAGTATATTGTCCTCAAGATTCACCCATGTTGTAGCATATTGCAGAATTTCCTTCCTTTTCAAGGCCGAATAATATTCCATTGTGTGTGTATATATCACATTTTACTTATCCATATATCCATTGGTGGACACTTGGGTTGCTTCCATGTTTTAACTATTGTTAAACATGGGTGGACAAATCTCTCTTCAAGACTCTGCTTTAATTCGTTTGAATATATACCCAGAAGTAGGTCACTTCATAATTCTATTTTTAATTTTTTGAAGAACCACCGTACTGTTTTCACAGCAGCTGTGTTATTTTACATTCCCACCACCAGTGCTCCAGTTTTTACACATCCTTGCTTATTATTTTCTGTGTTTTTGATAGTAGCCATCTTGATGGCTGTGAAGTGGTATCTCATTGAGTTTTGATTTGCATTGTCCTGATGATTAGTGATGAGCATCTTTTCATTCCTTTTCAGATTCACAAGTGTCCTTCCCATTTCTAGGAGTGCTGGCCTCACACCCCTATTCCGATATTGAGAACAAAGCCACACAGAGTCTGTGGAAGTGTTGTATTAATTAGGCATATTTTGGGAAGTAGGAGGCGGTTTAAAACTCCCTACTTTATAATTGGTTGCATATATACTTAATGTATACTAAAACTAACATGGTCTCATTTTGGAGAGTGGGTCCTGTCGTTTTCAACAAATCCTTTCTTTGTCTTTATAAAGTCCAATGCAGGAAAAAAAAAAATCTCTCCAACTACTACGCCATAAACCAAGCTCCTTCACCACTGTCTCCCCGCAGTACACACACCTGACCACCGAAGTTGAGATCCTGATGCCCAAATTGTGCAAAATCACATGCTCCTTTTACTCAGAAGTCAGATTTTTCTTTACCTACCATTTGGAAGATATACTAAGCTAAAAGGTACATCACTCTCTAGAGCTGGGCTTTTAGTGATGTGGTTATTAATCACTTTATTTTTGTTCCTGTTAAATCTGGCCTGACATCTTGCTGAGACGCTGTGACAAACACTTTGGACCCATGACTCGGCGGGACCAGGTGTGGCTTGGCCCGCCCCTTGTCAGGCAGGCGAAAGCCGCCAAGCTCGGTTCAAACATGCTCGAGGGATTCGGCACCTGGAAATCCCCACAAAGCTAATTCCGGTTCCAGATCTTTCTCAACACCCAGAGGAGGGAACACAAGCACTGATTGTCCTTGCAAGTTTCCCTGCCTGCAACTCCATGCTCTAGGGGTTTGTGAGGGCTGAGGGTAGGTAGACATGTCTGTTTATCAGCGTAGGGTCTCAAGTCAGGAAGCAGATCTGATGCCCTAGAGCTCAGTGACCCAATGTTGCACCCTGTGATTGTGAGGGGTGATATTTAGAACAGAGTGACTGCCAGCCCATGGGTGTCAATGGCAAACCCCTTTCCCAGGCTCAGACCAATGGCCTATTTTCCTTAGGACTTTGTGATTCTTGTTGCTTCCTGTCATTCTTGTTTTCCACGTTTCTTGGGTTCCATCCTTGTTTTCCAGGTTTCTTGGGCTCCATCCAATGCTGAGTAATGATTCAGAGCCAGAAGCCCCGAGGCATGAAGCTGCCACTCCAAAGAGGGGAGTAACTAACAGCTCCGGGCACGAAACAGGGGGCGCCTCACCTGGCACGCAGGCTCGTGGCCTCTAGGCGCCTATAGGAGGACTCAGGTGCAGCCAGGGTGGGGTGATTAGTTTTCTGTGGCAGGGCTGGGGAGAAGCGGGGGTGTTCCCGGCTGAACCTCCATCTCTGGTCTTCCTGGGAGACGTCCATTACTTCACACACAAAATGTGACACCCTGGAGGCTCTTGCCCCCCTTCCTTTCTCCTCCCCTGTTCCATCCCAGGCCAGGTCCTTCTTTGGAAGTATTTTACTGCAACATTGCCTTGCAGGGAAGGAAGGAAAGATCTGAAATGGGGAAGAGGTAACACATGACGTCCCGTGCATGACCCCAGCCTGTGACATCCACCGGATTCTGCACTGGCCCCAACTCCTGGTGGGTGGACCACAGGGCCGGCATGGGAATTCAGTGGGGCTGACAGAAGGCCTGAGTGAGACGCCAGCCTTGAGAGTGAGCTCTCGACGTGCACTGTACAAGATGACGGCAAAGGTGAGGGTAGTGCCAACAGCCAACGTTCACTAAGTGCCGTCTGTGTGCCAGGTGATGCTCAGTTTCATCCGCCTAGCAATCCTGTGAGGTCAGGACTATTACAGTTCCCATTTTACCAGTAAGGAAACTGAATCACAGAGAGGTCCAGGATCGCACAGCTAACACAAGGCAGAGCTGACATTTTAGACCTGGCAGTCCAGCTCTGGAGTCGGCACTGCCAGTCATAGCTGTATATCAACAAAAACATGGTACTATTTTCCCCACATTACAAATGAGAAGACTGAGATGCAGAGAAGTCCAGTCGCTTGCCCCGTCCACACTGCTGGGTGACACAGAGCCACCAGGCACCTCCCGTTCTGGCCCTGGCCCACTCCCATGTCGATCAGGGGAGGCTGAGGATGGGTGGAGTCAGGATGTAACTGCTTCCTTCTCCCCCTTCTCCACTCTGAGTTTCCACCTTCCTCCTAAAGCTTTGAGCTCAGGTGACAGGAAGCTACCAGAAAAAGAGCCAGATAGTGAGTGAGCGGGTGAGGAAATCAGAAACCTGCACCTGCCGATCCAGGAATCAGTCCAACACGCCTTATGGAACTGACACCTGGCCACCCAGGTAAAGTGTCCAGATGCCCCAGGCAAAGAGAAGTGAACATTAGAGGAAGTTAGAGTTTCCAGAAAGGTGAACATGGAGTAGTAGAGAAAATAAAGAGGGCTAAGATGTGATGGAAACAGGCTGGAATCAGATACCCTAGATTTCTATGGTGGGAAGAACAATAGAGATTAATGAGTCCAACCTCTTGTATATTATTAATAATGCCCAGTAATTGACTGGGCACTTAATATGTGCCAGGCATTGTGCTAAGTGCTTTCCTTGTGCCTGCAACAGTCCTGAGGTGCAGGTGCTATATTTTTCTTCATTGGGAAACTGAATCAAAAGTTAATTGGCCCAATAATAGGTAGATCAAGGCAGTCTCCCTTCTCCAAAGCCCACATTCTTTTGTACTCTTTAACATTTTATGATGGACCATTCCACACATACACAAAGTTAGAGAGAATGTTATAATGAACCCCCATAAATCCATTGACCAGTTGCAATAATCATCAACACAAGACAGATCTTGTTTCATCATCTATCCCCCATCCACTCTTCCACTACTCGATTATTTTGAATCTCATACATATTATTTCCGTATCATAACAGCCTCTTAGTATGTGTACATACCTTAATAGCTATCCCCAAGAAAAAAAGGACTTTCTTAACCTAGCCATAATACTAGTGTTATATCTAAAGAAAATAACAATAATTTCTTAATATCATCAAATATCCAAACATTGTTCGGATACCTCAGACTATCTCATAATTGTATTTTTACAGTTAGTTTATCTGAATTGGAATAAAAAGTAGTCCCCACATTAAAAATAGAACTGCCATATGATCCAGCAACTCCACTCCTGGGTATATATCCAAAGAAAATGAAAACACTAACTCAAAAAGATACATGCACCCCAATGTTCATAGCCGCATTATTTACAATTGCCAAGATACAGAAGCAATCTAAGTGTTCCTCAACAGAGGAATGGATAAAGAAGAGGTGGTATACATATACAGTGGAATACTACTCAGCTATAAACAAAGAATGAAATTTTGCCCTTTGCAACAACATGGATGGACTTGGAGAATATTATGTTTAGTGAAATAAGTCAGAGACAGAAGGTCAAATACTGTATGATACACTTATATGTGGAATCTAAAAACCAAAACAAGCTAGTGAATATAACAAAAAAGAAACATACTTGCAGATATAGAGAACGACCTAGTGGTTACCAGTGGGAAGAGGGAAGTGGGAAGGGGCAAGATAGGGGTAGGGGATTAAGAGGTACAAACTACTATGTATAAAATAAATAAGCTACAAGGATATATTGTACAACACAGGGGGTATAGCCAATATTTTATATTAACTATAAACAACCTTTAAACATTGTGAATCACTGTGTTGTACACCTGAAACGTACAATACTGTAAGTCAACTATACCTCGGTGTTTTTTAAAAAGTCCCCACATTGCATTTGGTTGATACATAAGGTACCCTCCCCACTGCCATTCATTTGTTGAAGAGATGGAGTCATCAGCCCTGTAAAATCTCTGACGTTTTGGATTTTGCTGATTATATCCCTGTGTTGTCATTGAACATGTTCCTCCATTCTCTGTATTTCCTGTAAACTGATAGATCTAGAGGTTTGATTAGATTCACATTTCATTGTTTGGCCAAGCCACTTCATAGGCAGTGCGTAGTCGCGGCCCTATGCTCATGCCTACTTTTCTCCAGAAGACAAAAGGTCTAGCCCAAGCTCACAAAGCTTATGAAAGCCAGAACCAGGACTGGAACCCAGTCTTCCAACTCCAGGCCTCTGTCTTTCCGCCCGTCTCAGGTCTTGAATCTAGAATTTTCTCTTGGAAAGGGAGGACACTTTGGCTGACATTTAATCTTCTACCTTCTTCTATAAGAGAAGCCAAGAGAGGAGCGGTGGAAAAGTTCGAAGCTTTCTTTGGCTTATGGTAATATTTAAATTTTTTAAACAGATGATGGGAGGGAGGGGTCTCCCCAAGGCTGGGTGGGGCTATGCACCTTCTGCTTTTGCCGGAGGAGTGGAAGCACTTAAGCCAGAGCTCTGGCACAGAAAGGAGCCGGAGCTCTTTTCAAATATTGAGAACCAATTTACCTGAGTGAGTGCTGACAGGAACATTTCATCTTTTTGACTTATTCATTTTTCTTGACTGGAAAGAGGTGGGTGAACTGGAGGCACTGGAGGCCTAAGGAGACACACAGAATTCCACTTGGGGGAATAGGAAAGGGAGAGCTAATGAAGGTAGCAAACATTCTGTGCATTTCAGCAGTGAGCACTTTTTTTTCTATTTCTGCTACACTGAGCATGCAAACGCCAGAACCAAGACTGCATGACACAGTAAACAAAACTCTCCCTATTGCAAGGGGGAGAAATCACCTTATGCCAAAAATTGGACCAGGGGAGGTATGGGGGAGGAAAGATGGCCCAAACACACAATAGCAGTGGGAGTTCACTGGAAAACTTTATGGAAAACTAAGTATAAAACTAAGTTTATGGAAAACTTAAAACAGGCCAGGTATGTTATATGTAGTATCTCATTTAATCCTCACAACAGCCCTGCAAGGTAGAACGTAGGTGATTTAATCTGAATCTGCAGGTGAGGAGGGATGTGAAATCACACAGATACTATCAGTGAAGTCAGAATTCAAATCTCTGTCTTTCTCATTTAGTGTCTGTGGCTTAACCATTAGGCTACAAGGTCAGCTAAATGAAGATGGGGTAGCAATTTAGAAGGGAGCTTTTGTAGGGTTCAGGAGTGGCTTGGGTAAGGCATACAGGGGTCCCCAGCCTTGGGGGACCAGTCATCTGACATTTTAACACAGGTCTCCAAAATCCATGAAGCAGATTTTACAGGTGGAGGGATGGGAAGGCTCCACAAGGAGAAGCAACAGTTAGGCACTCTCCTGCTCTCTCTCTGTCAAGTTTAAGGCTCCTAACTGGGAAGGATTATCAGGGTCACACCTGGCACATGCAAAGCCTTAGTGTGAATTCAAAAGTGACACCTCTTGTGGGTGGATAAATTGCAAAAGCTGCCCCTCTGGGAGGCCGCTTCTGCAAGGGTGATATTTGTGTAGGGCTCACAGCCTGAGCCAGTGGCGGGTCAGATTTCAGCCCCCTTCGTGCCCTCAGCCAAGCCAGAGAGTAAGCAGAAAGCCCTGTAAGAGCTAAGCTAGTTTCCCACCCAACGCGCTGTATACTTGTCAAGCCCAAGTCACCCTTGCTGAGCTGTTTCCATCTTTTGGTGGTTGGTTCACATGACTGTGGTCTCAAGTCAGCTCAGAAGAGGGCAAAGCCCAATTACTAGATTACTCACAGTGCTGGTTTTCTGTCTTTTTTCTTTTTTTTTCACCACATTCACTGCTGTGGCAGCCAAATTTTCCCCATCTCACTAGTTTGACCCAAGAGGCCAGGCTGATAATACTCTAGTCAGCCGGACAGCCCAGAGATTGCAACCATACCAATCTTTCTTTTTTAATAGAGCTGATTAACTTAAATGGCTTATTTTTGTCATTGGATTTTGTAAAAGAGCATGAAAAATATTTGGCATTTTATAAACATTTTTTAAACCGTGCTAAAAGCTCAAGGTAAATATGAATCAGTACAAACCATCAGGAAATAAATTTGGTCATAACTTAAATATGGTCATTCCACTTTTGGAAATTTATAGTTAAGAAATGCTAAACAGAAAACAAAAACTTCTATTTACAAAGATATTCACAGCTGTATTATTTAAAATAGAGAACAAGTGGAAATCAGCTGTTCTTTATGAGAGAGCATGTAAGTTGGTAAATTATGGCTTGTATCACATAATAGTTTTACATAGTTTTTATAACTTGTCTTTGTTAGATGATATAAATGCCTATATTGTTATATTATGGGAGAATATCAGGAAACTTATAAAGTGTGACCACAGCTACGTCAGGCTTGCTTAAAAGAATTCAGAAAGACAATATACTAAAAGCAGTCTTATTAGACCTAATGATAAAATAACTAACATTTCTTGAATTTCTACTATGTTCTGGGTATTGCTCTAGTGACTTATGTATAGTAACTCAGTTTATCCTTGTAAGAACACCTTGAGGTAAGTACAACTATTATGATCCCATTTTACAGATGAAGGAACTGCGGCAGAGCATTAAGCAACCCGCCCAAGTCACACAGCAAAGAAGGTCAAATCTGCAAGAGAAATCCAGGAATCCTCAACAACCATGCCTCCTAGCCGTCGATAGGTTCATGGAAAAATAGACAAAGGATAGTATGGAGAGATACCATTAAAAATGTTACACAGAACAGAGTGATCCTGGAACATTTTGTCATAAGGGAAAGCAAGGAAGCTATCAAACACTAGAGGGCTATTGTCAAGAGCACTCAAGAGCTAAATGGAAGAGGTTCCCCTCACCTAAGGAAAATATATCTGAGAATCAATAATTGTGGTGGATTGAAATACATCTCTCTCTCTCCCTCTCTCTCTCTCTCTCTCTCTCTCTCTCTCTCTCTCTCTCTCTCTATATATATATATATATATATATATATTTTTTTTTTTTTTTTTAAGAACCATTTTTGGTTCTTTTTTTTTTTTGGTTTTATTTATTTATTTTTGACTGTGTTGGGTCTTTGTTTCTGTGCGAGGGCTTTCTCTAGTTGCGGCAAGCGGGGGCCACTCTTTATCACGGTGCACGGGCCTCTCACTATCGCGGCCTCTCTTGTTGTGGAGCACAGGCTCCAGACGCGTGCAGGCTCAGTAGTTGTGGCACACGGGCCTAGTTGCTCTGTGGCATGTGGGATCCTCCCAGACCAGGGCTCGAACCCGTGTCCCCTGCATTGACAGGCAGATTCTCAACCACTGTGCCACCAGGGAAGCCCACATCAATATTCTTAAACCTATATGTTTAAAATTACTCAGGGAAAAAACCTCATTGGTCCCTTTAGAGGAACTAGGAAATAACTCATTATTTTGAAAACTGGTAAATAGAGGAAAAGGAATCAAGCATTTATACTGTATAGAACCTAGGGTAACTAAATTGTTGATGGGAGCAAATTTTTCCTTATGGAAATAGTCCAGATAGTAAGTGAGGCACGAATAATAGATTAGCACAATTTTTAACCCCTGATAAGATAATGGATTAGGCAATGGAGGTTAATGTTACAGAAAAAGACATAGCCAGGCAGTTGTGCTTACTGAGGGAATTATCACATCACCATCTATGAAGTATTCAAGCCAAAAAAACAAAACCTGAATCAGATTCCACCTCTAGATGTGACTTCCAATTTATAAGAAATGCAGGAGACAGAAAAGTGTTTTAAGTGACACAATGGGGAATGAAATTAGCAAAATCTAATTTTATAAGACAAAAGAGCTAGTTTCTTCAACATGTAAATTGCAAGGAAAAAAAAAGGGAAGTGGGACCTTAGAGATTAAAGAGACTAATTGCAATGATCTCATTTGCATCCTATTTGGAGGAAAAATCCCTCAAAACATTTTTGAGACAATCAGAGAAATTCAAATACTTCTTGGATATTTGACTGAATTAAGGGATTACTGTTCATTCTGTGTGTGATGATGATATTGTAGTTATACTTTTAAAAAGGAGTCTTGTCCACACCATCTCGAGCATTTATTGTTTGTAGATCTTTTCATGATGGCCAAGAGGCACATGAAAAGCTGCTCAGCATCACTAATTATTAGAGAAATGCAAATCAAAACTACCATGAGGTATCACCTCACACCCATTAGGATGGGCATCATCAGAAAATCTACAAACAACAAATGCTGGAGAGGGTGTGGAGAAAAGGGAACACTCTTGCACTGTTGGTGGGAATGTAAATTGATACAGCCACTATGGAGAACAGTATGGAGGTCCCTTAAAAAACGAAAAATAGAATTACCATATGACCCAGCTATCCCACTACTGGGCATATACCCTGAGAAAACCATAATTCAAAAAGAGTCATGTACCACAATGTTCACTGCAGCACTATTTACAATAGCCAGGACATGGAAGCAACCTAAGTGTCCATTGACAGATGAATGGATAAAGAAGATGTGGCACGTTTATACAATGGAATATTACTCGGCCATAAAAAGAAGTGAAACTGAGTCATTTGTAGTGAGGTGGGTGGACCTAGAGTCTGTCATACAGAGTGAAGTAGGTCAGAAAGAGAAGAATAAATACTGTATGCGAACACATATATATATGGAATCTAAAAAAAAAGTGGTTCTCAAGAACCTAGGGGCAGGACAGGAATAAAGACACAGACGTAGAGAATGGACTTGAGGACACGGGAGGGGGAAGGGTAAGCTGGGACAAAGTGAGAGTGGCATTGACATATATACACTACCAAATGTAAAATCGCACAACATTGTAAAACAATTATACTCCAGTAAAGTTGTTTTAAAAAAAAAGGAGCCTTGTCTTTTAGTGATGCATTCTGAAATATTTGTGGATGAAAATATATGATTTCTAGAATTCACTTTAATATATTTCAAGAGCAAGGGGGAAGTGAATGGGGGACGGTTGCAATAAAGATTGGCCATGAGGGTTTCCCTGGTGGCACAGTGGTTAAGAATCCACCTGCCAATACAGGGGACACAGGTTCGAGCCCTGGTCCAGGAAGATCCCACATGCCATGGAGCAACCAAGCCCATACACCACAACTACTGAGCCTGCGCTCTAGAGCCGGCAAATGCGCCACAGCTACTGAAGCCCGCATGCTAGAGCCTGTGCTCTGCAACAAGAGAAGCCACCGCAATGAGAAGCCCGCACACCACAACGAAGAGTAGCTCACCCTCGCCGCAACTAGAGAAAGCCCAGGTGCAGCAACGAGGACCCAACACAGCCAAAAATAAAAAAAATAAAAAAAAAAAAGATTGGCCATGAATTGATCATTGTTGAAGCTGAGTGATGGGTACATAAGGGCTGATCATACTCTTCTTTCTTCTTTTATACAGGGTTTAATATTTTCATAATAAAACATTTTTAATGGTACAAACATATCTTAATTTTGATCTTACTTAAAGTATTTAAATCGTTTGCTGTAGAACTGAGGGTTGGTATAAGGCGATGGATGAAGACATGGACTAAGGACCAGACTACCTGCATTTGAACATCAGCTCTATCGCTTACCAGCTGGGTAATCTAGAGTAAGGAACTTCATGTCACTCTACCTCAGGTTCCTTATCTGTAAAATGGGGTTAACAATGCCACCTACTTAATACTTCATTGAGTTATGATGACAATAAATCGAGTAGAATTTCTCCAGTGTCTAGAACAGCCCACGGCACATGTTAAGCACTATGTGGGTATATGATATTTATTGAGTTTCTTTCTTTTGTCTTTGGACATAAGAGTCCTGAAAAATGTCTCCACTCATTTTGCATTTTACAAGTATGATTCTGATTCTGATCCCACTTCTGATCACCAACTCCGATTCTGATACCAACTAATGATTCTGGTACCAATTCCAACATGTGGGGTTTTTCCCCACATATCCAAGCAATTAATTCTCGAACTCCAGCCGGGTGTCCTACTATTCAACTCAGTTCTGACACTATCTACCTGGAGAGAGCATCAGATCCCACAGGTTAAGGGCTCAGTCCCACAAGACTGCCCACACACCCCCAACTTCAGATGCCAATCAGAGGTGCTGGCACATTTCTGACCCACCAGCTATAGACTGAAGATTCCAACGACCCCCTCCTTGGGTTCAATTAATTTGCTAGAGGGCTCACAGAACTCAAGAGAAACACTTTACTTATAGATCACCAGTTTATTATAAAAAGATATAACTCAGGAACAGCCAGATGGAAGAGATGCATAGGGCAAGGTATGGGCAAAGGGCATAGGACTTCCATACCCTCCCCAGCTGTGCCATTCTCTCCAAGTATTCATGTGTTCACCGACAGGAAGCTCTCCAAACCCCCTCCTTTTGGGTTCTATGGAAGCTACATTGTGCATAGACATCACTGATTAAATCATTGGCTATTGGTGATTGAACTCACCTTCCAGACCCTCTTCTCTTCCAGGAGGTCTGGGTGTGGGACTGAAAGTTTCAACCCTCTAATCACTTGGTTGGTTCTCCCAGCCAGCCCCCATCCTTAGGTTACACAGGTGCTTTGCAAAAGTCACCTCATTAACATAACAAAAGACACCTTTGACGCTCTCATCACTTAGGAAATTCCAAGAGCTCTGTGCCAGAAATGGAAGACCAAATATATATATTTCTCATTATTAATCACAATATAACAATATTTACCCATTCAATTGCTCACCCTTAATGCATCAGCTACAATTTTCCACTTTCTTTAAAGTAGAACAGGAATTTAGAGACGCAAAGGGCAAATCCTGCTAGATTTTTTAAAATAAATAAAATAAAGTTATTTATTTTGTTTTATTTATTTTTGGCTGCGTCGGGTCTTTGTTGTGGCATGTGCGCTTTCTCTAGTTGTGGCGAGCAAGGGCTACTGTTCGTTGCAGTACACGGGTTTCCATTGCAGTGGCTTCTCTTGTTGCGGAGCATGGGCTCTAGGTGTTTGGGCTTCTGGTTGTGGCACGTGGGCTCAGTAGTTGTGGCTCGCGGGCTACAGAGTGCAGGCTCAGTAGTTGTGGCACACTGGCTTAGTTGATCCTCGGCACGTGGGATCTTCCCGGACCAGGGTTCGAACACATGTCCCCTGCATTGGCAGGAAGATTCTTAACCACTGCACCACCAGGGAAGCCCCCTTGCTAGATTTTAATGATTTACTTTCAGTTTTTTATAGTTGCTTGTCCACACCTAATCTAACAGTTTGTTTGGGTTTTTTTGCGTGCATCACCTTTATAAGTCTTTTCAAAGCAACTTGATTTTCTTAAGACTGTTCTTTCTGCTTTATATTTTCATAATTTACATGATTCCTAACTATATTACAAATTTTAACTGCAACCATTTTAAACACATCTGGGAACAAAGAAACTGGCTCTTGGTAAGCAGACAACACAACTGGTGGAAGAAGTGCTCAGACGCTTTCTGAGAATGCCACTGGCATGTGTTAAGCTGGCTGAGGGCATCAGACATATGCTTTACAGATGGAATGGAGGCTGCATCAGTTCATCTGGTGGGTTTGTTAAGGGGAAATCAGTTAGGGGAACCTGGCATATGCAAATTAACAGTGGCTGTGTTTGAGTAGTGTCATCTTCCTTCTATTCCAATTTGTTTTAATGATGATGTATGACAACTCCACCACAGAAAAAAATCAACACTTCAAATCTTTGAGAATATTTGTTTAGCAAAACCATTCACAGAGGACTAGAATGCAAACACGAGGAAAATGTGCAAGAATATTGCTAATCCATACACCCTTGTATGCAAACAACGGGTGGCTGGATTCTACAGAACACTAGGCTCTGAGCATCTGCAGTCCTCATTGTCACTTGTTGCAAAGACAATGTATATACCAAGCACTGCTGTTACAGGGTGTGATTCCCTAAATGCCACATCAGTCCAGCTTCATACTCATAAGGTTCACATGCTCTAATATTCACATTCTAGTTTCATTTTGACTATTAATGCTCAGAGTCCTTCTTGAGCAGGAGAAAGGAAGTGAGAGAGGTGTGTAGCTACTGCTGTATTCACTCCCATCACTTGATAGAGGGGGAAGCCAAAGTTACAAGTCAGATCTGTTTTTATTACCCCGGGGCATTCTGCATCTCTCCTTTGACTCGGAGATTTGATCATAGGGGCACTTACTTCATGGGTGCACTCGCTAGAGAAGTATTTGAACTAAGCGCACCTCATTGCAGTGACAGTTTAAAAGGACAGGTGTTAAGATATTGCATATAGCTCCCTGTGCTGTACAGTAGGTAGTGTATACCTGTTAATCCCAAATTCCAAATTCTTATAATAACCTATGATGGAAAAGAATCTGAAAAAGTATACATACACATATATATATATATATGAATACTTATGACTGAATTACTTTGTTGTATACCTGAAACATAAATTAACTATACTTCAATTTAAAAAGAAGGTACAAATATGGTAGAACTAATATTTTTTTATGAAAAGTACGAGTGCAAAGTTGCGGCTGGGAACCACCAGTTGCTACTCCTCGGCACTTCACTACATGTTTCTAGAAGTCTGAGTCTGGAGTCCTTTCAGATGGGTCCCACCACTTACGAATTGTGCAGACGAAACTGAACGAATCCTGTCCCTGGACTACTTAAATATAATGATGTCACTCACAGATATTACATTCACAATTACATTTAATCAGGGGAATGTATTTCCTCGTTATCTCAACGTTCCTCATGAAAACAAGGTCAAACAGAAAATAAAGTACACAGCAGCTCCCTCTGAAGAAACATCCTCAAATATTTCCCGCAACTCACTCCACCTTATTCTATTTTTCTTCTAAGTGCCAGCAAATCACTCTTTCATAGACTGAAATCTTGCTGGCATTATTCAAAATAACTCCAAACCACAAATATTTATTGGATTCATTCATTCACTTAACAATTGTTGAAGGATCACCAATAATTTATGCAAGATGCATGAGAACCAGGCTTGGAAAAGAAAGATCACTGTGGCAGTGCCATTTCTGAAGCCAAGGAAAAATGGTATCTATCTGATTATGCAATCAGATACTTCTGAAATTATTGTTATCCTCATAGGAGTCTATGAATATAATCATAGTGAGAGTCTGTGAGTTTCTGCAGTACAGAAATCCAACTAAAGGCAGTCCAGAGTTATAAGAGCATGGAGTATCACTATGGTTTCTTTGGAGTCCAAAGGCAAGAAAGCACCCAACAGAATCCCCAAAATATAAGTTGCTTTAAGCCAAAATCTAGAAAAAGAGGTACATTTATCACAAATGTGTTCCTCAAATACTATCTAAATTAAGCCCAACAATTTGGTTTTCAATCTGTCATTTGTCTCAGTCTAAAAAATAAAAAGTAGAAGACGAGAATGAGGTCGGTGCTGCTTGTGCAAGACTGTTTTCAACAATTTCTGCAATAATTTCTCTTTGCGTGGCATCTGTGCAGGGTGACTTTGCTGCTCTTTTAATGAAGAGGTGGTATATATTTTCCCCTCCTTTAATCTGGGCTGGTCTTGCAAATTGCTAGACTAATAACATGGGATAGAAGCGATGCTGTGTGAGTTCCAGACCAGAGCGTCACGAAGCCTTGTAGCTTTCTTAGAGCTGCCCTGAGACTGCCATGTAAGAAAACCAGTCTAGACTATGGAAATTTGAGGCCACATGCAGAAGCACTGCAAGGCATGTGAGTGAGGCTGGCTGGACCTTCCAATCTGAGCCTCCAGCTGGATGCAGACACACGGGTAAGCCCAGGTGAAATCAACAGAAGAAAAGCCCTGAAGGACTCATCAATTACTGTTGTTTCAAGCCATTTAAGTTTTTCTCGTTGTTCTTATATAAAAGTTACCATTCTAACCATTTTAAAGTATGCAGTTCAGTGGTATTTAGTATAATCGCAATATTGTACAACCATCACTACAGTCTAGTTGGACGATACTTTCAACACCCACAGGAAACCTCGTGCCCATTAAGCCGTCACTCTCCATCATGCCTTCCCTCCAGCCCCTGAAAACAGCTCATCGGTTTTTCTGTCTCTTTGGATTTTCCTATTCTAGATATTTCATATAAAGGGAATCATATGGTATATGTCTTTTTGTTCCTGACTTCTCTCCATTCAGCATGATGTTTTCAAGGTTCATCCATGTTGTAGCATATATCAGTAATTCACTACTTTTGCTGGTCAAATAATATTTCATTCCATGGACATTCCACATTTTGTTTATCTTTTCATCAGTTAACGGACATTCAGATTCTTTCTAACTTTTGGCTCTTAAACTAATGCTGCTCTGAATATTTGTGTGTAAGTTTTGTTTTTGTTAGAAGAACTGTTTTTCAATTGTTTACAATTTTGGGGGGTTTATACCTAGGACTGGAATTGCTGGATCATATGGTAATTCTATTTTTAATTTATTGAGGAATCACCAAATAGGTTTGCACAGAAGCAGGTTTCCATTTTGCATTTCCACTGGTAATGCATGAGGGTTCCATTTTCTCCACACTCTCTCTCCCCATTCTCAGCAACACTCGTTATTCTCTCTCTCTCTCTCTCTCTCTCTCTCTCTTCTCTCTCCACCATCCAAGTGGATGTGAAGTAGTGTCTTAGTATGTTTTTCATTTTCATTTCCCTGATGATTAGTGATGTTGTGCATCTCCTCATTCGCTTGTTGGCCATACGTCTATCTTTGGAGAAATAGCTGTGTCTGCTCAAGTCCTGTGCCTGTTTTTAAAACTGAGTTGTTTTTCATTCTATTGTTGTGTTGTAAGAGTCCTTTACAAAGTCTGGATACTCGACCTTTATCAGATACGTGATTTGCAAAAATTTTCTCCCATTTTGTGGGTTGTCTTTTCACTTTCTTGATAGTGTCTTTTTTCTTTTTTGGCCACACTGCACAGCTTGTGGGATCTTAGTTCCCCAACCAGGGATCGGACCTGGACCCCAGCAGTGAGAGCACCGAGTCCTAACCACTGGACTGCCAGGGAATTCCCAATAGTGTCTTTTTAAATTTTAATTTTATTTATTTTATTTTTGGCTGCATTGGGTCTTTGGTGCTGTGCGTGTGCTTTTCTCTAGTTGTGGCCAGCGGGGGCTACTCTTCATTGCAGTGTGTGGGCTTCTCATTGCAGTGGGTTCTCTTGTTGCAGAGCACGGGCTCTAGGTGCGTGGGCTCAGTAGTTGTGTCACACGGGCTTAGTTGCTCCAAAGCATATGGGATCTTCCTGGACCAGGGCTCAAACCTGTGTCCCCTGCATTGGCAGGCGGATTCTTAACCACTGTGCCACCAGGGAAGCCTGATAGTGTCTTTTTGATGCACAAAATTCTTAACTGTGATGAAGTCCAATTTATCTGTTTTTTTTCTTGTGTTCCTTGTAATTTGGTGTTATATTGAAGAAAATGATGCCAAATCCAAGGTCATGAAGATTTACCCCTAGGTTTTCTGCTAAGACTTACTGTTTTAGCTCTTATATTTAGTTCTTTGATCTACTTTGTATTAATTTTGTATATGGTGTGAGGTAAGGGTCCAAATTTTCTCTTCACATGTAGATTTCTAGTCGTCCTAACACTATGTGTTGAAGACAACTTCTTTCTACATTTAATTGTTTTAAAACCCTTGTCAAAAATTAATTTACTAAATCACTAAGTTTTGAGGCTTTTGTCACATAGCAATAATTAACTGATACCCTTCTTGATCTGGTGACCTTATATGCTGTGCTCATAATTATACTGTACCTCATATTTCCTTGAAACTTTACAAACAAAATATGTTAAGAATAATGGAAACTAAAATAACCTTTCCTTGACCACACACACAATCATCAAATAAGCCATGAATGGAAAGTCAGCCTGCATCACATTTAACGTTAATATTCTAGGGATGACCAGTCATGTCTTGATATCTAAATTTCCAAAAATATGGTTGAACTTATAGGCTTTGTATTAGTTGTCTATTGCTGTATACAAAATTACCTCAAAACTGAGTCGCTTAAGACAATAATAAACGGTTATCTCATACAGTTTCTGTGGGTACGGAATTCAAGCCTAAGTTTGCTTAAATATCCCTATGTTATGCTTTCTCCCAGGTAAGTGATCCAAGAGAGCAAGGACTGTGGTAGCCTGTGCTCCAGAATGGGAGAGGCCACAGCAGTGAGAGGCCCGCGTACCGCAAAAAAAAAAAAAAAAAAAAGAAAGAAAGAAAATAGTATTGGCAAAACCACCTCCAGCCTGAACTGAAAGAGACAAAGATAATACAAAATGAAGAGAACCTTGGACCCCAAACTTTATAAGAAGAAGTCTGAGAAAGCTATTGAGCTGTAAACCTTTTATGGGAAAGGAAGGATGCCTCAGAGGGCAAAAACATGAGCCCAAAGACTGAAGTCAGTAGCCATAGAGAATTATTACCAAAACTCGACTCCCAATCAAGGAATTACCAACAAATGCCCTGCTGAATTTCAGAATTTCCGTGGACCAGTGACTCTAGTGTATCTCTCCTTCCCCTGATGTGGTTTTCCTACTCCTATGTTACCATTATATACTGGGTCTGTTGGGGATGGGGGTGCAGATAACTTCACAGGACTTCCCATCAAGAGAGACTCTACTCAAGGAACTGGACTTGAAGAGCCTCATCTGCACATGGACCTGATTTAGATGATTTAGGTAATGAGAGTCTGGGACTTCTCTGGTGGTCCAGTGGCTAGGACTCGTGCTCCCAGTGCGGCTGGAGGGGTGTGTGTGTTGGGGTTGGGGGGTGGGTGCTGTGTTTGATCCCTGGTCAGGGAACTGGATCCCACGTGCCGCAACTGAAAGGACCCCACATGCTGCAACAAAAGATCCCGCATGCCACAACTGAGACCTGGCACAGCCAAATAAATAAATAAACAAATAAATATCCAGATAATGAGAGTCTGGACTTTAAGCTGATGCTATGATGAAATGAGAGTTTGGGGTCCTTGAAAGGGGGTGAGTATATTTTGCATGTGAGAGGGCATAAATAATTCCAAAGACGGACTGTGGTAGCCAATCTCTAAGATGGCCCTCAATGATTCTCTCTTGGAATTCGTGGTCTTGTGTAGTCAGTCCCCTTCCATAATGAGCAGGGGCTGGTCTGTGTAACTAATAGAAATATGTTGAAAGAATTTTATATGACTTTAGTGACCAGGTTATAGAAGTCTTTGCAAGGCAGGCGGACTCTCAACCACTGCGCCACCAGGGAAGCCCATGGGGTTGTCAGTTTTTATAGGGGTAGGTAATTTCATAGGCTAATGAGTGGGAGGAATATTCCAGCTATTTTGGGAATGCTCAGGGATTTCCAGGAATTGAGCCACCACCCACGTTTTTGATCCTTATGGTCGGCCTTGGAACAGTCATGGCACCTGTGGGTGTGTCATTTAGCTTGCTGAAGTGTTACAGTGAGCCTATACTGAGGCTCAAGGTCTAGTGGAAGTCATGACTTGTCCGCCATCTTGGACCCATTTGGTTCTAATCAGTTTATGTCATGTCCTCGGACTCTGTTGTTCTTTCAAAGGTTGTGCCATGCCCCCTTCCTTCCTGTTTCAGTAGCAGAAAGTTTAGCAGTGTTATTGCCTGTGATAACGTGGAAAGAAGAAAATGTACCTGGTGAACTGGGGAATCTAGCTAAGGAGATTTTCAGGCAGATTATTAAAGGTGCTCCCTGATTTAGCCTTGCTATAAAATGTGAGAGAGAGAAGACAAATAAGCTAAAAGGAGAATTGTTAATCAAAAAAGAGCCAGGAATTTCTGGATTTGAACATTTCTAGCCTCTCTAAATGTCAAATGATACTAAAATTTACAAATGGCTTCTGGGCAGAGATCGAATCCAAGGCCTCTTAGGAAAGCATGATATAAAGATGATATAAAGGTGTGCCTGAAAAATCCTTGGTAAGGCTAGAAAGATCTAAGGCAGTGCCTTAGAGAACTGTTGAGTCAAACAACAAGACTCCTAATAAGCTTAAGGGTGATGTCCCCGAACAGTCTCAGTAGAAGCTTAGAATACAGAAAAGCTTATCTCAAAGAGTTTTGTGGGTATGATTTTTGACTAATATAGTGATTATCAATAATATTTATATGTGATCCACAAAGTTTGAAGAAAATAGTATTGGCAGGCTTCCCTGGTGGCGCAGTGGTTGAGAGTCCGCCTGCCGATGCAGGGGACACGGGTTCGTGCCCCGGTCTGGGAAGATCTCACATGCCGTGGAGCGGCTGGGCCCGTGAGCCATGGCCGCTGAGCCTGCGCGTCCGGAGCCTGTGCTCCGCAACGAGAGAGGCCACAACAGTGAGAGGCCCGCGTACCGAAAAAAAAATTAGAGTTTTACAGACCAATTTTTTAAATGGCGTGGTGGCTTTTGCATTACCATGTGTAATTATTTTTATATTTAAATTCTATGTATGGTTAAAAACAAATGTAACTATGTAATATACACATGCATACCCAGACATATAATTAAAGTCGTCCACTGGTATCCGTCAGGGATTGGTTCCAGGACTTTCACAGGTACCAAAATCACAGATACTCTAATCCCTTTATAAAATGGTGTAGTATTTGCATATAACCTATTCATATCCTCCAGTACGTATATTTTAAATCATATCTAGATTACTTATAATCATATCTAGATTACTTATAATTTTATTACCTAATAAAATGTAAATGCTATGTAAACAGTTGCAGGTGCATGGCAAATTCAAGTTCTGCTTTTTGGAAATTTGTGGAATTTTTTTCCAAATATTTTTGATACACAGTGGTTTGAATCTGACGATGCAGAACCCACAGATACAGGGAGCTGACTGTATTTATAAATACTTCCTCAGCCTAGTCAGTGAACCTAAATCATACGTTTCTTATTATAAGCTAAAGTGATCTTTCTCAGCTGTAACCCCAGCCCACCCCCTCATCACTCAATCGTAAGCAAACTGTGCATTTTATAACATTCTTCGAAAGAATAAAACAATCAACTCGAGTGCCCCTTCAGGAAATGAATCAGCAGAGTACCATCTGTAGGAAACCAAGCTAAGGAAGTGGCCAAGAAAGTTAAAGGCATCCTTTGCTGGAGTATATGGGGTCTAAATCATCGGCCTTATGCGTGGTTTAAAAGACAATGTCTGTAACAGTGAGCACAACAGCATGGAGATTTTCATGCACTGAGTCCATAATGAATTAATGCCTGGAATAAATGTTATAGGACATATAATAACCAGGCTTAGTGTGGTCCTTACTTAGAATGTGAGCCATATGACTTATATCAAGGATTCCCAACCCCTGGGCCACGGATGGGTACTGGTCCAAGGCCTGTTAGGAACCAGGCTGCACAGCAGGAGGTGAGCAGTGGGCGAGTGAGCGAAGCTTCACCTGCCGCTCCCCCTCGCTCCCCATTGCTCGCATTACCACCTGAACCATCCCTCCCCAATCTGTGGAAAAATCGTCTTCCACGAAACCGGTCCCTGGTGCCAAAAATGTTGGGAACCACTGACTTACATGACTTCCAAAGTATGACTACTAATTCCAAGACGGAATTTTTAAAAAACACTCAGAATTGAGATAGTTGGGAGAGTTTGTCTTTCAAGGGAAAAATTATATACTGATTCCAGTAGCGCAAGTATTTATCAACTGCCATAGTAAAGTACCAACCAATCAAAAGAGAGACTCAACAATAAAAATGGCTGCCCAACCAATTAAAACAAAAAGAAGTTGTAAGCAGCCTGTGTGTCCATTTTGGGGCAGCCTGGCTGTGATAGTCACCATCATCGCAGAGAATGTTTTTGAAACTCTCCATCTGGTACCTTAGATGCATTTATAACTAAAGCCAAAATGTCAGTCATGATATGTATTACGGTTAGGCATAGCTTTTGATTCTGAATAGTAATTCTCGACTTGATCGTAAACTCAGTTCACCAGAACTGGCCCCAAATGGTCTGGACTTTTTTCCAAATCCATTCAAAAGAATGTTCAGAGGCAATTCAAGTGAGTCTAGAAGAGAGGTTCCACTGGTGGACAGATTCTGCCGGGGGCCTGCTCTTTCCCAGGTTCCCTCCATCCTCCCTGCCAGAGGCAAGGTGAGGGGAGGTGAATTCTGGGAGTCAGGTTGGGTGAGGAGGGGCATCAGTCACGGTATTACATAAGTGAATCACCCAGATGGAGAGATAAAGCCCATAATTCGGAGAAACAGGGACATGTATCACTCCAAGGGACCTAGTGAGAAAACGAGGGCAGATGAGAGTTTTTCAAGCGTGGTCCTAGGATGCCTGCAATAAAAATTCTTACAGTGTTTCTTAAACATGCAGATTCCTGGGACCCACCCCAGACCTAGTGAATCAATCTTTGGGAGCAAGGCTGGGTTCTGCATTTTACACCAGTCCTCCAGGTGATCTTTACGCAGGCTGAAGTTTGAGAACCACTGAGTCCATGCAGTAAAACTTGGAAGAGGAATAAGACAAGGAGAGAAGTATTGGCTGAGTCAGGTGAGGCTGAACCCCTGGTACCACATAATACAGTCAGTGTAGGGAACTTGGGATTTCCTCAATAATAGGCTGCATCTTTCCTTTCATTTCTCACATGTTGCATAGGGCCTCCATAGAGCTTCATGATAAATTTGACATAATCCAGCAATGCTTTCCAAACAGCTTCTGAAAGCAGAAGACAAGGATGAAAAGACAACATTTTACAGCAACTTTCCAAAGGAGGATAAAAGTGTATTTAACAACATCCTTACTTTACTCCTACTTTGATTTTTTTTTTTAACTTGCAACATAAAGTTAAAAGATGATTGTGTGTGAGAATAGGCTTGAAGGCATATTACAGAGCTGCCCCAGAAGATCGCAATGGCCAATACAGAGAAGGAAACTGGTCTTTCCTAAGAGTCTATCAACAGTAACATCCAGGTAGACTATACCAAACAGGAGTTGGACAGCAATATTCTGGGTTCCAAATGCTCACCCTACAGACGTACCACACAGAATGCCTTGTGCTATAGACTAAATGTTTGTGACCCCACCCCCACCTCAGAATTTGTATGTTAGATCCTAACGCTCAATGTGATGGTATTTGGAATTGGGGCCTTCGGAAGGTGATTAGGTCATTCATTAGGAGCCCTCATGAATGGGATTAGTGTCCTTATAAAAAAGACCCCAGAGAGCTCAAGGACACAGGGAGGAGACAACTAATGATGAAACAGGAAGTGGACCCTCACTAGACACTGAATCTGCCAGTGCCTTGATCTTGGACCTCCCTGCCTTCAGAACTGTGAGAAATAAATGTTTGTTGTTTATAAGTTACCAGGCTATAGTATTCTGTTGTAGCAGCCCAAATGGCCTAAGACACCCTGCATTTAAGAAAACTACAACCTGACTCTGTGGAAACTAAAATCACATATGAAAGTTATATTTCACAAAGAAAGAGCGTAGAGCAGTGAACAAGACCTTAAGAGGTTTTCAGAGGCCTGGGCCACTTTCCCTTTTTGGAGATTTCAGAACATTTAAAAAATAAGGAAACGATGGTGGGGGGTGGGCAAAATGTGTGAAGGTACAAACTTCCAGTTATAAAATAAATAAGTCATGGGGCTGTACATAATGTACAGCATGGCGCCTATAGTTAATAATACTGTATGGCATATTTGAAAGTGGCTAAGAGCATAGATCTTAAAAGTTCTTATCACAAGAAAAAAAATATTTGTTACTATGTATGTGATGGATGTTAACTAAACTTATTGTGGTGATCATTTTACAATATATACAAATATTGAATCATTAAGTTGTACACCTGAAACTAATACAGTATTATGTGTCAATTATACCTCAATAGAAATAAATTATATTTACAATAAAAAATTTTTTTAGTTTAAATGCCAAAGCAAGGTTACAAAAACTATGATATATTTTAAATACATGCATCTAACAAATTAACTTTTAACAGCAGCAAAAATTAATACTAATAAGTAAATGACAAAATATAATTTTCACACAGAATTTATTTTTAAAGTGGTAATTTATAATGGATCAAAAGTAGCACGGTCTTGAGGCTTCCCTGGTGGCGCAGTGGTTGAGAGTCCGCCTGCCGATGCAGGGAACACGGGTTCGTGCCCCGGTATGGGAGGATCCCACATGCCGTGGAGCTGCTGGGCCCGTGAGCCATGGCCACAGGGCGTGCGCGTCCGGAGCCTGTGCTCCGCAATGGGAGAGGCCACAACAGTGAGAGGCCCGTGTACCGCAAAAAAAAAAAAAAAAAAAAAAGCACGGTCTGGTTATATAGTAACAGAACAGGTTTAAAGTGATATGAAGGACAATTCTAAACCTTTCAGTGTGTTGCTTTGACTGTATCTGTTATAACCTCTTTTGAGGGTAAAGAGAGAACACTAACATAGAAGCATATTGTGAATGGGAGGTCCAAGCCAAGAGCACCAACACTTACCTTTCCACAGGGTCTGGTAGTGATGAGTTCTCTGGGCTGAACTGATTCTTGGGACACCAACTAGAAGTGTGACCTTGGGCAGTTCATTTATGTCCTATTACGTGTGTTTCCCAAACTGTAAGAAGGAAGATGATTGCTGAGGTTCCTTCCAGCTCTATGCGTCTATTATGTTTTCATCTATCATGGTCTATTTACTATGCATTTCTACAATACCTCTCATCTCTTACCAGAGAGGTACATTTCTAGAATTTCCTTGGTGCCAGCCAACTGTGTAAAAGCTTCCTCGTTCCTTTTATTATGCTTCAATTCAGTCTCTTGCTCTGAGTTCTTTTCTTTGTCAGTCGTACAGCTCTTTGATAAACATTTCACGTGCTGTCTCAATAATTAACAACTAATTAACGAGAAGGCTTTACTGCTAGGGGTTGGTGCTTTCAAAAAGAAGTGAGCAGGAAAGTTGCTTTGCTTTCTGTCTTCACAAGGTCCTGCCATTGTCATTGTAATATGCTGGAGGTGGTGGTTCCTTAATAATGTGAACAATTTCATTAAAGATCTCTGCTGGAACAATCCATTTGCTGTCAGAGGACCACATCGATCCTGAAGATCTGTCACTGAGTTCCAGGGTGCCTGTAAAAAATTGACAACCGGAAGTATGCTTCAGTTTGGGCTATTTATTTCTCTGAGAAACACATTATAACCAGATGGTATCTAAGTGGCTTCCTCCATGGCTCCTGCAGGCTGAAAACACTGACAAGGAATTTTTGGACAAAAGTTTTAGGAAGATGTCTGTTCCAGATACAGCAGTTACTCTGTCCCCTTCTGTTGTCCCCTTCTGTTCTGTTTTCCCCTTCTCTTGTTGAGATGGCCCTTCTGAGATGGCCCGCTCTTTGGAAATTCCTCAATTTGCAAACTTGATATAATGTGGCCATGTTTCCCTGGCCACAGCTGATAGGACCCAAAGGGGCTCATCTCTCCATTGACCAATAAGACAGCCAGGCATAGGAGCTTTGCCCAGTGGAAGTACCAAATACTCGTTCTGTTGGAGAGTGGTTTGGATGAGGGGGAGAGACTGTGGCAGAGCTGCCAGTGATAGAAGCAGAGGAAGCAGAGAGGGGAGTGTGGGGTCGCCCCAGTGGTGAACCGCTAGACTGTGCAGCAACAGACATGTTATAAGAGAACTGGTCACCGTGCTCTGAACGACAGCCAGTGGTCCATTAAGACCACTGCATAGTAAAGGGGAGGGAGCAGTTCAAGTCTTCATCACCGTGCCGGTAACCTGAGCGTGCAGCAGGAGGTACCACCGCCACTGAGAGAGGCCAGTGCCAGGACTCTGCCAGGTCAAACACCACCCTCCTGCAGCTATTAGGATGAAGCACGGTGAGTCTCAACGTTATCCTCTGAAATAATAACACAAAAAATACGTCCATGCCTACACATGTTGATCAATACATTGGATATGACTTATTCAACTGATAATGTAGTACTTTTTTGATAAGGAGAAAAAACAAGTAGAAGACTGTGCCATTTCAGTGGAACTGGTTGAGTGGTAAAAATGAAGACTAATGACCCAAATTAAAGCAGAGGTTTAGCACCTGGAAATGCAGACTCCCATCAGTGGTGCTTTTCATGTTTATAGGTAGTCAAAGGGCAGACACAGAATGTTATCACTTTCTGTATTAACTTCCTGTAAGGCATACATGGTTGCAGTTCTGTGCAGGAGAGGTAAAGGAGGATGTTGTCTGGGGAACAAAGAGCTCTAAAATAACCTAAATGTACGCCATGAAAACGGTGGAATACATAGTGGTTCATCCATACTGTGGATTTCCACCCATCAATTTTAAAAATGAGGTTGACCTATAGGTATGGATACAGAATGATTTACAAACTATATTGTTAAATAAAAGAATACTATACCACAATTTCACTTTCTTTTTTAAAATTTTTTTTAAAGATTTAATTTTATTTATTATTTTTGGTGGCGTTGGGTCTTCGATGCTGCACGGAGGCTTTCTCTCATTGCAGCGAGCGGAGGCTACTCTTCGTTGTGGTGTGTGGGCTTCTCCTTGTGGTGGCTTCTCTTGTTGCGGAGTAAGGGCCCTAGGCATGCAGGCTTCAGTAGTTGTGGCTTGCGGGCTCAGTAGTTGTGGCTTGCAGGCTCTAGAGCACAGGCTCAGTAGTTGTGGTACACGGGCTTTGTTGCTCCGTGGCATGTGGGATCATCCCGGACCAGGGATCAAACCTGTGTCCCCTGCATTGGCAGGCGGATTCTTACCCACTGCACCACCAAGGAAGTCACAATGTCACTTTCAATAAAAGTAAAAGCAAAACTTATACATTGTACCTCCACATATGTATGTATATAAATATATAGAAAATGGTTAGGAAGGGTGTACCCCAAACTGTTAATGCTGGGTGTATCTGGAAAGGAAAGCGGGATGGTAGTATGGAGTTTTTCTTTTACTATATATTATGTATTGTTTATGTGTGGTTATTTGTTTATGTATATTTATAACAAAAATGTATTCTTATATTTCTTATTTAACGTAACAGTTTTTATAATAGTTTTTATCGAAACTTCATTAATGGACCAAGCTCTCTCCCAGTTCTGCCACAGGCATCTATTTTTCTCAAGAAGGTTTAGGATTATTGTAGCATGAATTCAAGAAAGAACATTCAGCTTTTGACATTTAAAAGAAATGTAATGGCCCAAGCAATGCTCTTTAAAGCCAGTCTGAATTCCTTTAACTCCCAATACATATCAGGGTCAAGCTTGGAAGACTCTTACCTACAGCTTCTTCCCCAGTGCAAAGAAAATACTCCTTCCATTTATGAACCAAGATGGGGAGAAAAAAGGGGAGATGGTGGAAGAAAAATTAGGTCAGAGCCAAAAGCTTAGGAAAGAAAACTCAAGACCATCTTGGGGATGTTGCAGCAGAAGGTGGATGACAACTTCTCCAGGCCTAATGAAAGGAGGTAGTAGGCTTTTAGGCTGGGGACATGTTTAACATGATCCAGAGATAATGATGGGGAGGTGATGGAAGACAGTTCATCACCATGAGTCCAAGATCATTTATCCTACTCCTCACAACCAGAAGAGCCCTTGTACCCCTGAGAGAGGACACAGTTTCTGAGTAGACGAAGGGCCCGGCAAAGACCTGGGGTTGGCCAGAGAGGCCACAGAATGCAGGGACTAATGATCAGACTACGGGCAGGATGAGAACCCAGACAGACTCCACTCAGCAGTCCCCAGTCGGGGAGCTGGTCTGTCCAGATGTACCATGAGGACAGAGAGAGTCCCCCAGTGTCCCCCACAGCACATAGACACCATCTTGGGGGAAAGAAAGGAAAGGACACACTCTAAAAGGTTATTTATCCCAAAGGACAGGTTTATCCTGAGGAGACTTTTTAGACCACACTAGGTGACACCCAACTGGACTTGGAATAGACTCTTTAAGTAGAGAGGAGACTGTTTTCACACAGAAGAGACTGAAATATTGCTTATGGTCAAGTCTGAACTTTCCTGGATACCCTGAGGGCTGAGACTTATGAGGAGCTAGGAGCAGTTTTGAAGAAAAAAGAAGTTACAGTTTCTTTGCAAATCTCAGTTGTGGTGAGAGAATTTTGTGACTCACCATATTTATATATATTTTTTGTCCTGGAGTTAGAACCAGTCTTTGAAGGCCATTCTAATAGGTAGCCTTCTATTTATTTATTACTTAAATTTTTTATTTATTATTTTATGAATCTCTATCCCAACATTTTAAAATGAGCCTGCCTGCTTATAACTCTTCTCTTCTTAGTTGTTCCTGCTTCCATTTCTATTTTTCTGGAAGAGGTCATGTATGTCTACTGGAAAACCGTTTCTCATCCAAGAAGTGGTATGAGTCCCAAATAGCATAGAAATTAATTAATTAATTCCATCACAACAAACTCAAAAAAATTGTCCAAGTTTATTTGTGATTTGAAATTGAATATAATTTTTTTTCTTTTCAGCTGGGCTATTGCTTAGCTTCTGAAGAAAAAAAACATACATACATAGACCTAAACACACACACACACACACAGATTTCTGGTAACCTTGTTACCACAGAATTTGATCTGTAATAAAATCAATGACTATGACAGTGTTGAAGTTTAAAATATTTCTTTGAGAGAAGTAAATCTTCTTTAAGGAAGTGAAAAGGTAAGAGCAGAATTAAATATGTCAAATATTTAGAAATATACCAGACAACAATTATTTTATGCCCAGCAACATGAAGTGATAAAAAGACTCTCTGGATCTAGAGTGATGAGATGTATTCAAATCTTTTTCCATCCACCAATGAGAAGTATGCATTTGGACAAGTCATTTGACCTCCCTCAGTTTCAATTTCCTCACCAGAAACTGGAGATAACAACATGTAATCCACCATCCCACAGGGTCATTATGACAGAATGAAGTGAGACAGTGCATATGTAGGAACATTGTAAGATGATGATGTGATGATGGTGATGACCATTGTCAGCATCTGAGACGTTGACTTATGTGCAAGGATGGTCTCGGGGACAGAGGGGTGGAGCCAGCTCTTGCTGCCTTTGTAGCAGTTTCCCCATCTTTTTGCCTTCAGAATTCTGTGACTACTCTGTAAACACTCAAGCTGTTTCTAAACAATTTCAGAACACTGGTAAAATGGTGACAATATAGTCAGTGAATAAATTACTTGGCAAAGTCAAGCCAGGTCACCAAATTCTACTCTTATTTTTCGCCAAATGGACTCATCACCTAGTTTTCACAGAGTGACTAGGAAGAGTTAGGAGAAAGGAGCTAACTTCTGAGTGCTTGCGGGTGCCAGGCGTATCACATACATCACTTCATTTAATATTCACAGTGAGAGGGGCATTATTTCCATTCTATAGATGAGAAAACCGAGGCTTAGAGAGGCTTGGTCAAGATCACAGAGGTAGTGCATAGAGGCACCAGCATTTAAACCTAGAGCTGACTGTAACACCAGTGGTTTTCTCCTACTAGGGCATCATCTGCCCAAAAGCCTAGGAGCTGACCTGTGGGCAAATCTTAATTTTCCACAGCAACAGAAGACTGGGACACCAGTCTGGATGATTAAAATCTCAAATGCATATTTGCCAGTAGTTCCATCCTCTTCTTTCAACCTTAATTAATAACAAGGAATAAATTTGGCTGATTGATTTTCTTTTTCTATCCTCTGCTGTTCAAAATCCCTCTTGAATTTCGGTGAAAGGAACCAACAAGACATGAGTGGACTGATAAAGAAAGCAGGAGGACCACAGACTTTTCTCCAATTGGACTGCAGTCCCCAAGTAATCAAGGGTTGATTATGTAATTGGGATTAAAAAGCCAAATTGGGCAGAATTTGTAAATGCTCAAAACCCTCCATGGCTAAAACTTAGGCTGTTTCCTACCTGGGATCCCAAGATACCTGGATTTTCACAAAGGAATAAGGCAAGGGACAGTTAGAAATTATTTTCAGTATTTTAACAAGTCTAGCATCACTCATGTATCTTAAGGTAAACAGGCCAAAATAAACGTCCAAGGATCTTGGCTTCAGGCTGGAGTTCAAAACACACTCGTATGAAATATAACTATCATCACCTCCAACTTAATAATAAGAACAGCAAAATCAACAACAAATATTAATTGAGCACTTTCTCTGTGCTAGGCACTTTATACTCATTTCATCTGATGCTCAAAACAACCCAATAAGGTAGATAACATTATTCCTCTTCTCGTAGATGAAGAACTGAGGCACAGAGAGGTTAAGTTCCTTGGCTTAGGTTTGTTACCGAGTCCAAGCTCATACTGCTCACCACACGACAGGCCAGTAAATTGAGAGACAGATTGTTGGGACATAGCGACTTTATTTGGAAAGCCAGCAGACTGAGAAGATGGTGGACTAGTGTCCCAAAGAACCATCTTACCCAAGTTAGAATTTAGGCTTCGTTTATACTGAAAGGGGAGGGGTGTGGTTGGTTGTTGCACACTTCTTGGTGTCAGAATCCTTTGTTCTTACACTGATCCCTGTGCAGCAGTCAGGAGGTTCCTGTGAACCTCCAGCAAGACAAATGTTATTCTCTGTTCTACAACTTTTGATCTCTACGTGAATGGAAAAGTGTTACACCTTTAAAGGTCAGAGCCTTAAGAATGGGCTATCCTGTATATTTCAAGCTATAGGCAACATTCTTAAGGTGTAGCAAAAGCCATAGCCTATGAAGGTTAAAGTAAAAGAAACAGATCCAATATGGAGTTAGATTTGTTTTTCCATATTATAGGTTGGTACAGCTAATAAGTATAAAAACTGAGCTTCACTGGTTATTAGTTATCTCCTGGTGATCAGATGCCATGTTTGGCAGACATATATGTCTTTGAATAATACAATATGGGAGGAAAGGGGGAAATTTATTTTTACTTAGTCAAGACAGAGGAATAAGGAAAAGCAGTCCTTCATGGTAAAAAGTTTCAGAAGAGCTGAGCTATGCCATTCTGGTAATGAGAGTCATACTCTGGGAACAGTAGAACCTGAAGTGGCTAGAGTGCTGGGAAATTTGGTCCCATCTGTATTGGAAGAGACCACCAAAGGTGATGCTAGGAAACTGATCCTTGAGATGAATATGATGTCCAGCATGGAAACACACACACACACACACACACACACACACACAGAGCTAAATTAGTTCACTGCAAAGATGGAAGCAGGGTTGGGTTGCCTCAGTCTGAGGCTATAATAATGCTACTATAATATTCAAATTTATTATACATCTGTGAGAGGGACTTTACAGGTATCAGAACTTTTCAGTGTAGCTTCCAAATCTCATTACAGGTATCAGAACATTTCAGTACAGCTTCCAGATCCCACTTAATGAGAAACAGTACAGTTGATAGGAGTGCAGTCTTGGGTGCCAGACTATCTGGGTTCAATTCCAGGCTCCTTACTAGCTGTGTGACCCTGGACAAGTCACTTAACCATTTGTGCCTCAGTTTCCTCATCTGTAAACCAGGGTGACAACCAAATAACCTATCTGATAAGGTTGTTGTAGGGATGAAAAGAGTTGGTATTTTGTCAAGCATTCTAAATATCGCCTGGCACACAGGAATCACTGCATAGGTGCTAGCTATTATTATTGTTGAATGAAGAAGTCTATGGAATCAGTAAAGAAATCTGTGTCTGGCCTTTGAACAAAGTGAAACGATAAAATTCAGGGTCGTGTTTCCAGCAAGCGGGATGGAGGAGCTTACTGTTGGAAAGGGCACTTGGGAAGTTTCTGGAGCTGACACTATTTTGTTTCTCGACCTGGGTGGTAATTATACAGGTATTCATTTTACAAAACTTGACATAGCACTTCTCTGCATGTGTGTGTTTTTTTCCAACGTCCCATTAGAAAAATATAAAGTAGAGGAAGGAAAAGGAAGGAAGAGAGGAGGAAGAGTGGAGAAAGGGGAGGAGGAAGAAGAAGAAGGAGAAACAGAAGCTCTGTCCAGTGTGACTCCCCGGGACCAAGCACTTTTGTAGCAAATGCCATTTCACAGAAAATCTAAGCCAAGGATTTTTTTTAACTCCTGCTTTTCAGGTGAGAAAACCCTGGCATGGAGAGTGGTTATGTAGCATCTTGTTCAAAGTAAATGAATACCTAAGTTGAAATGTAACTCCTGAGGAATGAAATCTTAACCATCAATGTGCTGACAGGTCCACAGGGAGGCCTAGGGTGGGGACTAGGAGGGGCATGTCATGAGCCCAGCTCTACAACTAGACAGCAAGTGTGCGTGGTCCATGAATCACTGCACCTCCTCCAGAAGAGGTCCAGAAGAATGAAGAAGAGATCTAGACACACAGCACCTGAGAGGAGGTTCTAGGGAGACTGTTCGTAGAACATCGAAGAGGGGTCATCAGTCTAAGGACATCTGAGCAGCCAGCTTGTAGGTGAGGAAGACTAACATCTCGGCAGGCCTGGAAAATTATCTTGACAATCTGCCTATCATCAGAATTGGCAAACATAAGGCTACTGCGGTCGGTGGCGCTCCCCCCAGCATCACTGTGGAGGGCAGGGTGGGCAATTCAGGTAGGCGGTGGTGACACTTTATGGCTACTTATCATCCCCAGCTCCAGAAGAGAAACTCCTGGAAAATTCCCACTGCCCATAACATCTCGTGCAGAGACCCTACAGAAGTGATAGGCCTAAGTGAATAAGGTTGGCATTTTAGAGCTGGAGGAATCATACAGACCAATCAACTGCTTCTTCAAGGACGATGGTCAGAGACTAGTGAGGCAAGGGTACTCACTCAAGATTACTTAGTTAATTAGAGGAAGAGCCAGGGGCAGAATGCAAATGTCCTGCTCTGGGGGAAACTCCTGAAAAAGGCAGCCATCCCTTGTAATGAAACAGACTCCCTCCAAAACTAGAAAGAAGAGTGTGAAAAATATTGGTAAGTGTTACGTTAGGCCGTAAATCTCAAAACTAAAGCTCAGCGGCCCTAAAATAAAAACATCAAACGCACAAGCATTGCAGGTCTAAGAAAGATCTGAGGATTTATCCCCCCACCTCTCCCCTGACCCCAGTTTTAAGGATGCCACCCTGTAACAGGCACAAAATGAACTTCTAGAGATAAGCAGTGAGCGAGACAGAGGATGCCCTGCCTTGATGAGCTCACAGATCAGGGAGGGAGAGAAAAAGGACGAGGAAGAAGGAGAGAGGTTAAACTAATAATCCTGTATAAATGAAGTGATTTGAAGAGAAAGCACAGGCTTCTAGGAGAGCAAGTAACAGGTGGATTATGCTAAAGGATGAAGAGGTTGTCTCTTGGTTTCATTTCTCACCCCTACACGAAACTCTCAAGTGTAAAACATTTTTTTTTTTTTTTTTTTTTTTTTTTGCGGTACGTGGGCCTCTCACTGTTGTGGCCTCTCCCCTTGTGGAGCACAGGCTCCGGACGCGCAGGCTCAGCGGCCATGGTTCACGGGCCCAGCCGCTCCGCAGCATGTGGGATCCTCCCGGACCGGGGCACGAACCCGTGTCCCCTGCATCAGCAGGCGGACTCTCAACCACTGCACCACCAGGGAAGCCCTGGGAAGCCCTCAAGTGTAGGACATTTTTTACAACCAAGTTTAACCCAACAGAGAATACCACCCTAGATGCTAGAGACCCACTGAATCCTAGGGGTGAGTATTTTAGCCCCTAGGAGCCTAGGATGGAGTCCTCCAGCCCTTAGGGAAAATTTAGACAATCTTTGAGAAACACAGGCCACACCTCCCAATCAACCCTAAACCCATAGCTCACCTTTGTGGAAAACATGTTTTCTTATATCTGGCAAAATGTTGCTTACCAGGAACATGTCACTCTGCTCTGTTAACACAAATCAAAGACATTCATTGGAATGTGGCCTCCATGAGGCTGAGATTTTCTGTCTTGCTCCCCACTCTGTCCTCAACATCTGGGAGACATCTGGCCTGTAGAAGGTGCTGTCAGGCACTGCTTTGCAGAGTGAATCAGCAGGCTCTCATGAAGAATTCCCCCGTTCTGATCTCATGTCAGAAAATGTGAAGTCAGGAACAAAAGCTCCAGCTCTGTGCCAGGGAACAACAACAACAAAAAAAGCAGGGGGAGTCCAGTGTAAATCGGGCAGTGGAGACAAATTTATCGAAGAACCACTTGGAAACTCCCCCAGCTCTTTCCTTATTTGGCACGCAGGCTAGTGGCAAGCAAGCTCTGACAAGTCGAGGCACCCTGCTTGGGACTCCCCGTGCCCGCCTGAGGAAGGAAACTGTGAGTAGGATCTGAAATGTGCAAGCTCCGGGGTGCAGACACCTGAGCACAAAATGATGGGCTCGGGGGAAGTGCCCCTCCAGTGCTGCAGGCACTGGTGACACCAGAATGGTGCAGAAATGCACACGTGATCCCGACCCCTGTGGAACTCACAGTCTATGGGTGTGACAGACAAGATACAAAGAATCAGTTAGTGACAACTGCGACCAGTACCACAGGGGGAAAGCAGAGGATGTTACAGGGGTGGGTGTCTCACTGGGGTCCTGACCATGCGTGTTTGGAGGGAGGAGGATTTGGGGAGGCTTAAATGTGGAAGTGATAGTTAAGCTGAGAACTGAAGGTTAGTAGAAATCAGCAGGTTAGCGAGCAGGCAAAGTGGTGAGGGCAGTGTGGCTTTGGCCCCAAACCAGAGAGGCATTGGCCATGTTTGAGGGACTGAGAAAAGAGGGGTTGCCCGGAAAAAAAAAAAACTTGGATCACTGGGCACCACCCTCAGAGCCCTGCTCTCATAGCTCTGGGGGTGAGGCCTGAGAATTTGCATTTATAACAAGCTTCCAGGTGACGCCAATGCTAGAACTAGAAGCCAATGCTTCTAGTCTGAGGACCACACTTTGAGAGCCCTGGAATGAATCATATGTGTGGAATTAATTCTGACTGGTGGGGAGGAAGGAGTTTGGGAAGAATCAAAGTCTGCGTGGAGTTTTGAGGGATGAATAGGAGTTTGTTAAACAGAACAAGGCGAAAGGCTACTCTAGATTTGTGAAAAATCATGAACAAGGAGGCCGGAGGAGCTTGGTCGGGTGTGAGAAACCACAGGTGAGAAAGATGAAGCTGGCAAATTCCTAAGTGCAGCAAAGGGGGTGACAGGGGAGGAGGCTGCTGCCGTCCACAAGGGAGAGATCACTGGCTCTTACCCGCTCTGCTTAAGAGGCGTCCATCTGTGGGGAGGGCAGGGCGTTTCCAGAACCCCAGTCCCAAGCAGAGAAAGAGGCTGGCTGTGGGAAGGGCTGGGTCTCCCCTGCTCCAGCTCTTTGGGAGCCTGAGCAGAATCGCCCGAGGTTAACTCAGCTGCATGCCATTTTTTGTTTTTGTTTTTGTTTTTGCGGTACGCGGGCCTCTCACTGTTGTGGCCTCTCCCCTTGTGGAGCACAGGCTCCAGACGCGCAGGCTCAGCGGCCATGGCTCACGGGCCCAGCGCAT
The DNA here is from genome assembly GCF_963924675.1 of Phocoena phocoena. Taxonomy (NCBI): domain Eukaryota; kingdom Metazoa; phylum Chordata; class Mammalia; order Artiodactyla; family Phocoenidae; genus Phocoena; species Phocoena phocoena. The sequence goes on from NC_089223.1 coordinate 76,150,081, forward strand.
GTGGGATCCTCCCGGACCGGGGCACGAACCCGTGTCCCCTGAATCGGCAGGCAGACTCTCAACCACTGCACCACCAGGGAAGCCCAGCTGCATGCCATTTTTTCCCTTCTCAGAATAGGTCACAGGTCTTTTTTTCTCAGGTGGCTTAGCTGAGGCCCACAGGGTCAAGACCGGAGCTCTTGACTCTGCCAGCCGGGGAGAAAGTAGGTCAAGTTAATCACCATTGATGTCAAAAAAGCTGCTTTCTTAATGCGAGCCCTGATGGAGGGCGGGGAGGGGAAAAGGCTGAGGTCACCGTGGAGGAGAATTCCACAGGCTGCTAAGAAGCGCGGGAGAAAGGTGGGTCCCTGGGCACAGTGCCCGCCCAAGGCCTTTGAAGTTTCATTTGCTGTGGTTTACGCCCACCTGCTCTGAGTGAACCGCACCCGCGGGCCGCTGCTGCCCTTTGCCCTCCCTGGCAAGCGGTGGTGGAATTCACACTAATGGTATCTGTCAGGAGGTAAGTGCACGGGGACCAGAGGGCAAGAAGGAGATGGGGTCGGCCTGTCCCTGGCCTTGTAGCGGGTGCTGTGCAGCCCTCTGCTAAGCTCCTGAAGGCCCTCTGCTGTCTTCGCGTATGTCCCACCGCGCCTAAGCCACCCTCTCAGGGCAGTTTGGGCAGGTCTTTGAGGCACCTGAGGTCTTAAGGATGAGGAGGAAAGCATTTGATGTTTCCAACCATGGCACTGAGTCCGTGCAAAATCAGAACGGAGGTGGAGGTGATTTTTGAGGAGTTGTTTGCTTTTGTGGTTTCAAGCTATCTTTTCCAAACACCTGTGTACGGACCAGCTGCCTCAGATTTGAGGCGCCCGATAAACATACAGATTCCTGGCTCCGAAGGCCTGGGGTGGAGTCCACCCTTTGCTGAAAGGCATCCAAGTGAGCCTGGTGACCCACCAGATTTTGAAAGCTTTTGCCTGGAGGACTAAATGCAGAAGAGACCTTGAATGAGGCGGTGGGCTCCGAGGAGTGGGTGTCCACAGCTTGCAGCTCAAGTGCCCCTGCCAACCAATAGCATCACCTGGTGGGAGCTCGTTAGAAATGCAGAATACCAGGCCTTCTGAAGCAGAATCTGCATCTCAGTGAGCTTCCCAAGTGATGTATGTGTAAATTACCACTTGAGAAGCGCTGGTCTGTGTACTCTACATCGTTCAAACAGCCTCTCCCTTCTATTGGCTTACCTGCTGGAGAAGTCCAAGTTGGCCTCAGTGGTGGTGGGTCTTTGAACCAGCTTCTGATTCAGAGACCTGGCTGCTGGGAGCAAGGCTGCTCTGGGCATCAGCTTTTGCAGCTTGAAGTGAACTCTGCATAGATCAAAACGTAGTAACCAATCTCCTGAAAAGGATTTTTCTAGCAGGGATCCTGACTCCTGGCACTGCTCTAGTCACTTTGAACAAGTGTGTATGTTTCAAAAGGGGGGAAATTTCTGAAACAGGACACATCATAGGATGAAGTGCGCTATGGTACAGGATTCTCAAATTGATTTGTGCCCATGAGTTAAGTGCAGATTGCTTCAGTGGGTCTAGCATGGAGATTTAGATGGCACTTCTCTAAAAAGTTCCAGGTAATGCTGCTGCTATGGTCCACATACCACACTTTGAATAATAAGGCTCTAGTTGGCTTGGAGACACAGACCTGGGTTTAAATTCTCAGTTAGCTATGGGATCATGGGGTTGCTTAACTTCTTTGACCTTAAGTTTCCTCTTATCAAGAGAGATGCAATACAGATCTAGTAGGATTATTAGGGAGATCATTGTTTCAGTCTCCTGTTGCTGCTGTAACTAATTATCACAAACACAGTGGTCGAAAACAACACATATATTTTTATCTCACGGTTATGGAGGTCAAAAGTCCAGAATGGGTCTCACTGGGATAAAAATCAAAGCTCAGCAGTGCTGTGCTCCTTCTGAAGCCTGTAGGGGAGAATTTGTTTCCTTGCCTTTTTCGACTCCTATGGGCCACCTTCGTTCCTTGGCTTGTGGCCCCTTCCTCCATCTTCAAAGCCAGTACTGTAAGGTTGAGGTATCTCCTTCACTGCCTCTGTTGCTGTTGTCACATCTCCTACTCTGACCCTCCTGCCTCTCTCTTATAAGGACCCTTGTGATGACATTGAGCCCACTTTGATAATCCAGGATAATCTCCCCATCTCAAGATCCTTAATTTAATCACATCTGCAAATTCCTTTTCACCACATAAGGTAACAAAGTCACAGTTTCCAGGGATTAGGACATGGACATCTTTGGGGGGCATTATTCTGCCTCCCACAATTGTATAAAACAGTTTACGTGGAGGCCATCAACCATGTGCCTGGCATGGTAAGTACTTAATAAGTGTCAACCTGCCTGCTTTCTTGCTTCACCCAGGGCAGAGATTCTAGAACTTTGATAGTATCACAATCCCTCTCTACTACTGTAGCAGAGTTTCTGATTCAGTTGGTCTGGGGTGGGGCCTATGAGTCTGCATTTCAAACAAGTTACCAGGTAATAGTGATGCTGCTGGTTCCAGGATAATAGTTTGTGAACTACTGGTGTAATGGGAAGGCCAAAATCAGGCTAACCAGGTTTCAAACCCACTCTACCAGGGGCTTCCCTGGTGGCGCAGCGGTTAAGAATCCGCCTGCCAATGCAGGGGACACAGGTTCGAGCCCTGGTCCAGGAAGATCCCACATGCCGCAGAGCAAATAAGCCCGTGTGCCACAACTACTGAAGCCCGCAAGCCACAACTATTGAAGCTGTGCGCCTAGAGCCCGTGCTCCGCAACAAGAGAAGCCCTCGTGCTGCAACGAAGAGTAGCCCCTGCTCGCCGCAACTAGAGAGAGCCCGCACACAGCAACGAAGACCCGACGCAGTCAAAAAATAAATTAATTAAAAAAAAAACAAAAAACCCCACTCTACCATTTGAGATATTACGTAAGCAAATGGGACTCAGTTTTCTCATTTGCAAAGGATTCTTGTAAGGTTTAAATGGTTCAGAGTTCACCATGGTGGTTTGTATGAAGATGTTTAATAAATTAAACATTAATTAAATTAAATTTTCGAACAAAAGTAGCCATAGATAATACATAAAAGAGTGAGTGTGTCTGTGTTCCAATAAAACTTTATTTAAATAAATAAAGCTATCTATTATAGATTTTTTCCCTTCGTTTCAGTTAATAGACTTTCCTGTTGTGGTGCAGCATAGGCCTGCAGTGGACAGAGAGAGCCCCTGTTATAAGTTGAATTGTACCCCCCCCCCCCGCCAATTCATATGTTGAAGTCCTAACTCCTAGTACCTCAGAATGTAACTTTCTTTGGAAATGATGTTATTACGTATATCATTAAAGTGAGATCATTAGGGTGGGCCCTAATCTAACATAATTATGTCCATATAAAAAAGGTAAATTTAGACACAGGGTACAGAGAAATGATGATGCAAAGATACAGGGAGAACAGCATCTAAAAGCCAAGAAAACTACCAGAAGCTTGGAGAAGGCCTGGAGCAGATCCTTTAGTGCCTTCACAGGGAACGTGGCCCTGCCAACACCCTGATTTTGGGCTTCTATTCTCCAGGACTAGAATTTGCTATTTGACAATACATTCGTTATTTAAGCCGCTCAGGTTGTATTATTTTGTCGCAGAAGCCCTAGGAGATTGATAAAGCCCCATCAAAGTAATTGCTTTGTTTCTTCATTACTTACTGGAATACCCTAGAGGACTGACCCTAGGAGACTGGACAGCAGAGAGGAGCTCTCCTGTGAAATCTGAGAAGGCCTAGCGCCCACTATGAGAGCAAGGCTTCCTCCCCATCTTTCTGAGGCTGCTATGGGCATTCTCGTGCCCTTGCTTTGCTGCTGCCGCCTGAAGGCCTATGGGCCTGGGCCTGGGCCCAGCTCTGAGGCTAGGCCCTCCCCTACACTGAAGATGCACGCTGGCTCAAGGGAGCCCAACTCAGAAAGAGGAGGGTGTCCCACAGAGCTAGACGGTGGGGAATGGGGTTGTGTGTCTGGAAGGATGTATCTAACCCAGCAGCTGGCAACTGTGAAGAATCAGATAGTAAATATTTCAGGCTTTGCCAGCCATACAGTCTCTGTCACAACCACTCAACTCTTCTGTTTTCGAACAAAAGTAGCCATGGATAATACATAAAAGAGTGAGTGTGTCTGTGTTCCAATAAAACTTTATTTACAAAAATAGGCAGCAATACCATAGGTGGGATCTATGGAAGAGATAGTTGATAAGTTGGATTTCATTAAATCAAAAACCTCTGCTCTGTGAAAGACAATATCAAGAGAATGAACCGGCCACAGACTGGGAGAAAGTGTTTACAAAAGATACATCTGATAAAAGACTATTATCCGAAATATACAAAGAACTCTTAAAACAATAAGAAAACAACCTGATTTTAAAATGGGCAAAAGACCTAAATGGAAACCACACCAAAGAAGATATGCAGATGGCAAGTAAGCATATGAAAAGATAATCCACATCATATGGTATTAGAGAATTGCAAATTGAAATAATGAGATACCACTATACACCTATTAGAGTGGCCAAAATCCAAAACACTGACATAAACAAATGCTGGCAAGGACATAGAGAAACAAGAACTCTCATTTATTGCTGGTGAATACAAAATAATACGGCCAGTTTGGAAGACAGTTTGGTGGTTTTCCTACAACATTAAACATATTCTTACCATACAATCCTGCAATCATACCCTTTGGTATTTACCCAAATGAACTGAAAGCTTACAGAGACACAAAAACCTCCATGCAAATGTTTTTTTTTTTTTTTTTTTCTGCGGTACGCGGGCCTCTCACTGTTGTGGCCTCTCCTGTTGCGGAGCACAGGCTCCGGACGCGCAGGCTCAGCGGCCATGGCTCACGGGCCCAGCCGCTCCGCGGCACGTGGGATCCTCCCGAGCCGGGGCATGAACCCGTGTCCCCTGCATCGGCAGGCGGACTCTCAACTTTTGCGCCACCAGGGAAGCCCCATGCAAATGTTTATAGCAACTTTATTCATAATTGACAAACCTTGGAAGCAACCATGATGTCCTTCAGTAGGTGAATGGATAAACTGTGATATATCCAGACAGTGGAATATTATTCACTACTAAAAAGAAATGAGCTATTGGCCATGAAAAGGCATGAAGGAAACTTAAATGTATATTACTAAGTGCAAAAATTCAATCTGAAAGAAGCTACATTCTGTATGATTCCAACTATATGACATATTGGAAAAAGCTAAGCTATGGAGACAGCAAAAAGATTAGTGGTTGCCAAGGGGTGAAGGGGGGAAGGAAGGATGAACAGGCAGAGCTCAGAGGATTTTAGGGCAGTGAAACTATTCTGTATGATACTACAATGGTGGCTACTGTCATTATACATTTGTCAAAAGCCATAGAATGAACACCACCAAGAGTGAACCCTAATGTGAACTATGAACTTTGGGTGATAATTATGCGTCAGTATAGGTTCATGATTTAGAATCAACCACCCTGGTTCAGAATGTAGGTAGTGGGGGAAGCTACATGTGTGAGGACAGGGATATATAGGATACCTCTGTACCTTCTGCTCAATTATGCTGTGAAACTAAAACTACTATAAAAATAAAGCTTATTAATTAAAAAACAAAACTAAACTAAACCAGGCTACAGCAGGCTGGATTTGGCCTGGGGGGCCACAATTTGCCAACACTTGCCCCATTGTTGGGGCCTGAATTTTTGCTTTCAAACTTTATTTGGCATTCTGTGTAGCCACCATACACCCCATGCAAATGGCTGTCAATGTTGGGTCAAACTTAATTCCACAAGGAACCCATTACCAGACAGTGACCAGACACAGGGATGTTGTATGGAATCCAGCAGCTTTTTCTGCCTATAAGCAGGAATTCCTCATCTTAAGGGTGAATGATAGAAGTGGGCCTTCGGTCTACAGAGAAAAATCAGGGACCTTGGCTCCCAATAGGCAGCTCTTGGAGCATCTCAGCCCTTACACAAATCCTCAGGGTGCCATCTTGTGTGAGTCAGTAATGGGTTAACAGCCAAACCCAAACTGAAGTTTTACCTCCACTGCACCTTTAGAATAACAGCCCGGGTCTGGATTAACATTCAAGAAAATAATCCCTCAGGAAAGTGTTCTCTAATAAAAGGATCCTATTTCCACTCCACCCTCCACCTTCTTTTTTTAAAGCCAAGTCTGAAACAAGCTCAGAAGGCTGTGAAGCTAGGAGTGAGTGATGAGTCAGATGTTGAAGCAGACAGGTTTGCTCTCCTTGTGCTATTTGACACCTGCATCGGCGTGAGGGTGTGGGGCTTGTAAAGAGGTAGCAGCCCCACACATGGGGCCCCGTGCAGGCACAGGCAGAGCACATCCAAATCAAGGAGGGCAGCACAGCCACCCACATCTTTGGCACTGGCCTGGGTACCATGTTCTTTAGAGTTTTGACCTGAACTGTGTCATTGCTGACCTTTCTTAAAGTAACTACTTAGACCTGTGAAATAGTCAATGCCCAAGCCAGATGCTTAGACAAAGGGATGCCCTGGCAGCTGTGCCTTGAGAGGGCTGAGGTATTTGTGGGCTAGTGGAGGATTCACTCTACCTTCTCCCTCACCTCCTGTCAGCTAGGAGCAGTCCTCAACTGTTAAATCTGGGAGTAAAGGAAAGACATTACATTTACTATGTTAAAACATATTACATTGAATCCTTACTTTAACTTTCTGAGATAGGTCTTATTCCCCCCATTTTACAGATGGTGAAACTGAGACTGAGAGAGATGATAACTGTCCAATGACCCAAAGCCAGGAAGTAGCAGACACAGGGACAGAACCCATCTCTCCTGTCTTCCAGGGCACTGCTTCCTCCACTGTACCAGCCGGGGACTATCTCCATTCTTATCTGGAGCATCCCATGAGAATCCAGAAGTTTCTAGGGAAGTTGGAGGGGGCATGAATTTGCAGTAGCTCCAGAGTAATTGTGGGGATCTAAATCAAATCCAAGTACTGATACCACCCTCTTGTAAATCTAGTCTTCTGGGTTGGCCCCTAAGCAAAATGGAAATTTCAGACCCACATCGGGTAATCAGGTTGAATTTGTTGGGATATACACTGCATGAATTCATCTTGCAGGCACTGCAGTCAATGAGGCTTCAAATATATATTACCTAAAATTTTACTCATGATTACTCCTAGAGATTTAGGCCCAGATGGAAATGGAGGACAGCTTGTTTATACTGAATGAACTCCAGGCATGTGGGAAAAAATAGAATAAAGGATGAGGCCCTCCAGTACACACCAGGAGCTTTTAAAGGTCCCTATCCTTTGACCCAAAGTTGTAGATGGTTTGTAAAAATGGCCCTAGTTCTCTGCCCCTTCCTGTATCCATGTCCTTTGCAATGTGACATTACAGCGTTCCCATCCAAGGGTGGAGTTTATTTCCCCACTCCTTGAATCTGGGCTGGCCTTGTGATTTGCTTTAGCCAATAGAATGTACCAGAAGTGATGGTACGCTAATTTCAAGTCTTGCACACACTGCTTGCTGTCTTAAAGCCCTGTGCATCCATTGTGTGACAAGCTGGGGCCAGCCTTCTAGAGAATGAGACCAGGTGAAACACAGACAAGCTATCATAGCGGATGCTATCTTAGACAAGCTGGCCCCCACCTCATCTAGCAGATGATTACGGATGCATGATTCAGACCAGTCAAGAGGATAAGAACCCCCTAGATAAAGCCAAGCCAAATTGCTGACCCCAGAATTGTGAACTAAACAAATGATGCTAGTTTTAAGTCACAAAGTTTTGGGCTAGTTTGTTTTACAATAGCTGTATCATATACTTAATAACTTTTTTGGTAGGAATCCATCCTAGCAATACAGTTAGAAACTCCAACAAAATATGGAAAAGCTTCTCAGTACTAATTATAATAGCAAAGCAATTTTTGTAAAAACTTAAATAACCAGTAATAGGGGAATGGTAAAATAAATCTTGATATATCCATACAATGCAATTGTATAGTGCAGCTATTTAATGCACAGAGATTAAATAGCGTACGCTACAGCCACACTGCAGAGTACTCTGTAGGTATTAAAAAAAAAAAAAAAGCTCAAGGAATATCTCAATACCCTATAGTGATCTCTAAGACACTGGATTAAAAAAAAAATTGAAAATATACGCATATCTGGGCTGAGATGAGGGAGGATGAATAGGGATAGAAGATTTTTAGGGCAGTAAAACCACTCTGTATGATACTATAATGGTGAATGCATGTCATCATACATTTGTCCAAACCCATAGAATGTATATCACCAAGAGTGAACCTTAATGTAAACTATGGACTTTGGTGATAATGATGTGTCAATGTAGGTTCATCAATTGAAACAAATGTACCACTCTGGTGGGTGATGTTGATAGTGGGGAGACTGTACATGCGAGGGGGTAGAGAGCATCTGGGAACTCACCTACTTTCCACTTGAGAACCTACTTTCCACTTGAGAACCTGTGAACCTAAAACTACTCTTTAAAAATTGTCTTTTTTTTAAAGTATGCATGCTTATCTAGAAAAGGGGAAGATAGCAAATATATGTGTCTGCTTGGATTTTAAGATGCAAGGGAAGAACAAAACAGATTTTTAATGGTTATCATAGGACGGGGGAGGAAATAGGGTAGAATGTACAGAAACAGAAGCTGAACTTCTCTAAATGTACCAAGGTTTGTAGATTTGACTTAGGGACATGTAAATATTTTGTGTAATTATGAAATAAAAATGTATTAAGTCCCTAAAGATAAAAATTAAAATGAAATATAAGAACCTAACAGTACATGGAATTGGTGGCATAACCACACAGAAGGCATTTTAAACGACTTTAAAACATAGTAAGTTGATTTGACACCTGAGAAGGATATAAACTAAGACCAAAAAAAGACAGAGAGCTATAAAAAATCTTAAATTATTTTCAATTATTATTGTTGGTGATAGTGCTAGTATAATTATTTTGAGGCTGTTGTGCACGTATTATGGGATTAAACCCTTGGGATAACTGTCAACATGTTGGTGTTGTTAAGAACCAGGGAGGAATGAGATACAGATATTAGATCAATGAAGTTAAGAACCCATAGAGTCCTGGAATTGAATTGCAATATTTTTATGCACTTTTGATATATTTTCTCCTTAATTAAAAAATCTTAACTCCCGACTATTGAAAAGGCCTAAAAATAGTGACTACCCCAACAGCACTGAACACCCTTAGTCCCAGATTGTGGTCTCTAAATACCTTTTTGTACCAAAAGGACTCTTGAAGAAATGACTGAGTCAAGGTCTACACAAGAAATGTCTGAGGTGTAAGTATGAATATCTTAGAAAAATAAGGAAGCTATCAGATTACAAGTGTTATACTGTCAACAGACACAGGAGCCAATCTGAAGAGGATCTCACTTGTTAAAGATGCAAAAATTTGAGTCTCAGTAAGGACTTTTACTGCAATTACCTACAATGAATGGATTCATAATGATAATGATTTTTTTAAATTTCTTGTTTCTGTTAGCAGATACTAGAAACCAACTCATTTAAAAATAATTGGTAAATAAAGAATCAAGCACTTATCTTGCATTTTCCTTACAAAATGTCCTTCAGGGTACCAAATAGTTGATGAGAGGACGTTTACAGAATTATTCCAGCTAATACATGGAAAAAAAAGAATTAAAATATCATTATTTTGCAATTCCTAACAAATGAATGAATCTAGGCAAAAATTATGAGTGAAGCTGACATCGTAAAAAGAGTGACAACCAGACCTCATGTGTCTCCTTGTGAAAGTTCACAGCACCATCTACGAAGTATTCTTCCCAAAAGAACTGAACCTGAAGCTGATAGTGCCTCTAGTTCTAATTCCAATTTACAGAAAATACAGAGGAAACAGGAACATGTCAAATGACATCACAGAGATGCAATCAGCAAAACCAGACTGAGGGACATTCTTCAGGACAGAGGACCCCGTTTCCTCAACAAATAATTTGCAAAGGAAGTAAATACATAAATAAAAGATATGGAAGGAAAATCTGTAGGTTAAGACTTATCGACCTATTTCAATAATAATAATAATTATGAAACAACTGCAGAAATTTGTGCCTGGGTGACAAAGGATTATTATCAAATTACTACTACCATTTAAAGAAGGGAATAACGTGCGTTATTATTTATTAGGAATCCACTATGAGCTGGGACCATGCAAGGCACCAGACCTTCAGTATCTCATTTAATTCTTACAGCACCCCCCTGCATAGCAGCTATTGGTCTTCTTTTTCAGTGAGGCCCCAGAGGCTTGAAGTACTTTTCCCAAGTCCGTTCAGCTACTGAGCTACCAAAACTTGTGCTCACCTATGATCCACGCTCATTTAACTCATTTTCTATTAGAGCAAACGTTGGCTTCAGCCAAAATGCTTAACAGCCATGGAAACATTTGGTAAGTTATGGCAGATTCTCCCAGGGGAGTATTGTGGAGTAATTTAAGATGATAATTATGAAGACATGGTAGCAATTTAGAAGTATGCTTATGATTAAGCAATCACAACATTTTACATGTATTCTAATTCTAACCACATTTTATAAATACATAGTGCCAAATATTGAAAGGAAACAGGATCTAATGACAGACTTATTGCCACAGGGTGATGGGACTTGGATACATTTTATTTTGACTTTGCAGTTCTTTAACGTTAGGTTACTGTCACAATATAAAATATTTTCTGACCCATGTTTCATTTCTTAAGGACTCCGTTCTCTGTTGAGCTAGTATATTAGTTTCCTATTGCCACTGTGACAAATTGCCACACATTTAGTGGCTTAAAACAATCTTACTGTTCTGGAGGTCAAAGTCCAAACTAAGTTTCCCTGGGCTAAAATCAAGGTAACAGCAGGCCTGAGTCCCTCCTGAAAGCTCTAGAGGTGCATTTGTTTCCTTGTCTTTTCCAGCTTCTAGTGGCTGCCCACATCCCTTGGCTCAGGGTCCCTCACTCCATCTTCAAAGCCAGCAGTGTAATGTTGTCACATGTCCTTCTCTGCTTCTGCTTCCATCATCACATCTTCTCTGGCTCTGATTCTCTTTCCTCCCTCTTATAAGGACCCTTGTGATGACACTGAGCCCATCTGGATAATCCATGACAATCTCCCCATCTCAAGATCCTTAACTTAATCACATCTGCAAAGTCCCTTTTACTACATAAGTTTACATAGTCACAGGTTCCAGGGATTAAGAAGGACATGGACATCTTTGGGGGGCCATTTTTAACCTACTCGGGGTAGATCATCTCACCATGTGCTCACATGTTGCTGGGTACTGTGTGTTCCTGTGTGATGCCGACAAGATCTTAACCAAATGGGAGAAATGAATAGTGGAGAAAAGTAGGCACCAAAACAGGGCAGAGGACAGGTAAGTAGCCAGTGAGCATCTCTGGAATAGTGTGGAATCCTGGGGTCACATCCAGTGTGCAGAGTCACTGCTTTCTGGGAATCACCAGGAAATGCGCTACTGATAGGTGTGGTATTCTTGTAAAGTAGGCCAATTCCCTTCGGTGTTTGGGAGCCATGCCCAGGTCAGCTGAGGCTGAGCAGTTATAATAAACAAACAAACAGCTTCCTGTAACTGCAGGTATCACAACATAAAGGGCTGTTGGAGTCAGGAGTGTGAAGTAGAGACTGGGGGTTTCTTGCAGTTACCCAGTGGCTGATGAGAATATGAAGAGAGAACTTGAGTGCTTGAGGCCTGAAAAGTAGGCACCTGGGAGCCAGGAATTCCTCTGAGAAAAGCAGACCACTGTGTTGGGACAGCTGGGAGACATGTAGCAAGAACCCCAATGTCAAAGTATTTGGCTGTTTGGGGAGCCAACAAAATTGTTCAACTCCATCCCACACCTAGTGGTAGCACTTGTACCTCCAAGTCCTCTGGGGATTCTTGGGGTTATGGAAAGGTTCTCTGGGTCTTCTCTTCCCCGCCCCCGCCCCCCATCACTTCAATCTGTGAGCATCTTTTCCCTGAATTAGTCCAGTGAACAAGTTACCTTGCCATTGTCCACGGGCTACCCCATATGAGGGCACACAGATTTCTCCTTTGATTTCTCCAAGAACACCATCCATGCAAGGCTTAAGTTTGAGGCTCAAAAAAGAATTATGGCACCAAAATTCTAAACATCTTCAAGTTGAACAATGGACCTTCCTCTTCTTGTAAATCCTTCTGTCTCATTATTAGTAAATCCTCCACTGTGTGTCTTTGTTCCCTTAATCTTGTTCTAGACTTCCTTATTTTCTGTTCTCCCACTACCACTCTTTGTTTTCTTCTCTCCCTCAAACTCAGTTCTCCTCACTTTTTAAAGCAGATGAATTGATCTCTACTCTCCCTCCACTCCACTGCATCACTGAAGAGTCATTACTGTGCCCTGCCAAGCCCTGGGTAGTCCACTCCGGGTGCTACCCTCTTAGCAGCAACAAAGAGCAGAAATAAGTTTTGAAATGTGACCTTTCTTTTCTATCTCCCTCTAGTCTCTGTGAGAGAAAGGGGGCACTACAGAGGTAGATTCTCTTGTCTGAATGTATGCAGTATCCCTTAGGTGCTTTGTGTTTTACATAGCAATTCTCCTCCTCACATTATATAGACAACAAGATAGGGAAAGCATCAATTTAGGGACCCAAAGACCCAGTTTCCATTTCCAACGTTGTCAAGTGGCCTTGTGTAAATCACTTTGCTCTCCTGAGACTTGGTTTCCCTGCTGGTAAAGAGCCACAATTATGTCCCAGAGCTGTTGTAATGCTTATAAAAGAAACTACGTGGGAATCTTTAAAAGTGGTAAAAAGCTATAGATGAATAGAGGATTGTTAGTAACGTTAGCAAGGAAACTACTATTTATGCAGTTGGTAATCAATCAGCAAGAGAAGCCGTTGGTTGGTTGGTTGGTTGGTTGGTTGGTTTTGCCATACTGTGTCTCAGAGAGCTGAATGATACAGAAAACCAAAATGAGTTAACTGGATGACCGGTTCAGCCCACGCTGGTTTGAGAATCAGGCAGTCCTATTGTCAAGTGCATCCAAGGCCACCCACAGTTGCCCTAGCACGTGCAGAGGGTGATAGGACAACTGTGGGTGGTCTTGAGAGGCAACTGGCATTTTCCATAGTTTTAGAAGAAAAGAAGAGAGTGACACCATCACCAGCTGGACCCCTGTGGGGGCTGATGTCATGGGACTTGGCTGGCCTTTACATGAGACCTCTCACTCCTGCATGGCAAAGCCAAACACAGACTAGTAAAATACAAGGTGTGCTCCCCTTTGGTTTGGAGTCACTTTTCATTGACTGTTAAAAATTGGATTGTTGTAACTTAACAACATCAACTTCCATATTATCCTTTCAGTCTTTTTACTTTTTTTGCTTTTGCTTTTAATCAATAGGTTTTAAACTAAAGCAAGTTCTTGATGATGCAAGAGCTGTGAGATACTTTTAAAGTAAAGGATCCATGGTCATGGCCAACTAATTTTGGTAAATCATACGGCCCATCAAACTGATGGACCAACTAGGTGTGGTCCCTTAAAGAACCACAGTGTACATTTCAGAGCTCCTAAGAAGTCCTAAGTAAAAAGATCTGTTTAACTTCATTTAACTCAGTATTCTCCAAACTTATCCTCTCACTAAACCCTCTCTATTATTCCTAAAGAATACTTCTTAACATCCAGGAGAGAGAGTTTCCAAACAAGAAGATTTGAGGAATGCTGCTTCACTGGACATTTCCGTGTGCCCACAGGTCTGTACCTGCCCTTCTTCTTGCTGCCCTGTGGTTGGAAAGGCTGGCTTGTCTGAACTGCTTCAGGAGTCCCTTGCCTTCTGGGTTGGGTCCAACAAATGGGAGAAATAAAAGGGAAGGAAAAGAGTGAGCTCAAAATATTGATTTCCCCAGCTCGCTCCTTTCAAGGTTGCTGCGTGTTGCTACTTGAAGGTCACGGTGGCCCTCTGTACACAGTGATTTCCTCCAGGTTCTAGTGACCAATCTTTCTGCTTGCCCCTTCAGGCCAAGTGTGGACCTGCTCCCCAGGGTTGCTAATCCATCCTGGTTCCTGCTCCATCCTGGTCAGATTCCCTTAACTCTGCCTGCTCCTTGGTAAATTGTCCTTTTAATGCACTCTTCTTCTTTACCCCATTTGCATATACTCCCTTTTTCCTGCTAGGACACTAACTAATGCACTTCTTTAAATCCATGACAGACTAACAAAAAAATCTAACATGATAACATAAGAAAAATATTTTTAAATCTAGTTAATAGCCAATTGCATATCCTGTAAGATATGGAAAACAGAGCCTAGGCTGCCAGTATAATATTCAAATCCAAGAAACGGCTCAGCCTGACGTCACTGGCATTAGTTTCTGTCCTGACTCATCCTGCATTACAATCTCATAGCTTTGAAAGGACTTTGACAAGGTCAGGTCACGGTGCCCATCCATATCCTAGCTGTTGACAAAGACTTCCAGTTCCTTCTAGGATATTCCTGTTTCTAAAATGGAACACCAGTTGGGAAACAATTTCTGAAAGAGCAGTTTTGATGCCAGACTAGGCATCTGTAGTGGGACAGATGCCTTTATAAATGGGACACTCTCTCATGTGCTTCCTTGCCAGGATTTTTGAAGACTAATGAAAAAGCAAATTCAATAGATAGGTCCCTCATCCTCAGTTGGTTATTAAACATGTACTAACGTCTACTGAGTGTAAGCACTGTGCTAGAGCCAGGGGGCCTGCTGGGAGGGGGAATAGAAACGAATGAAAATGTTGGTCCCTTCACTTGAGGAATTTACAGTGTCATTAAATAATTAAATATATATATATATACATATATATGTATGTGTGTGTTTATATATATATACTCTCAACATTTGAGCCCAATCATAGAAAGCTTAAAAATGGTTGCTATAAATAGTACAGTTATCTAATGTAGGTACAAATAAAAATGTTTGTATTTTGTTCAACGTTGAGGCTAGGTCTTGTGTGTCTGTCTGTCTGTCTATGTGCATGCCATAAAAAGCGGGGGGCAAGTTTAGAAGCAGTGTGAAATAAGGAAAAGAGTGTGAGTTTTAAAGTTAATTATATAAGTTTTAGGGTTAATTATTTGAGTTAATTTGCTTAGACGTAGGTAAATGCTTTAATCTTTCTAAACTTTTCACATCTGAAAAATAGATGAAATATACTGAAGACATAGGTAGACAGAGCTGTCGTGAAGATCTGATGACATAAACCAAGGAGCCTAGACTGAGCTGGCACTCTGGAGGCCCTCGTGAAATGTCAGTTGCCCTCTCTTCCTTCAGAAAAACAATAAACTTTGAAATCTATTTCTAGTTCGTTTATAAAGGCTTTATGGAGAAGGTAAATCTTTTAAAGAACTTTGACTAGTAAAAAGCAGGGGGCCAAAATCATGACCTTTTCAGATACTGCCAGAAAGGGAAATCAGAAAATTGAAAAATAAAAAAAAATTAAAGTATCCGCCTAAAGGTTATGCCACCCATTCTTTTGCCTCTAGAGAGAATTAAAGTAGTCCAGAGAATACTCTCTTTTCTAAAGGAATTTCTAGAAATGTAGTTTCATAACCCACCTAGGTAGTATCTTTTAGAGCCACTCAAATTTTCTCTTTAAAATTTTACTTTCAATCACTTCTCTCTACTTTTCAATACAGATTTTTCATCTGAAAATTCAGCCCCACTGCCCCCTCCCCATCAATCCTGTGTCCCCTGAGATGGTGTAAATTTACTCCCATTTCATACCGTGGCTGTCTGCTTTTCCTGTATACCATTATTTGTACCCTTTGTGTTCCAATCTTCAAGAAAAGTTTTATGTAGGAACCAGACTAACATGGGAAGGAGACTTTGGAAATAAATTCACCTTAGATCCTGAGCTGCCTTAATCCCAGGGAAACTTTAAAAAGCAGCTGGAGAAGAACTGACCACTTTGTTCAGAAGAGCTAGAAAGCCTCCAAAGCCAATTCACACATCTTCCATGACCCTGTGTGTGTGTGTCTGTGTGAGAGAGTATGTGTGTAGGACATTTGCAAACTGCTTCCTCAGGGACTGTGCCCCCTGCAACAACCCATAAATTAGCCACTGGAGAGGTGACCTCTGATGACTGCAAATACTGTTGTACCCAGAACTTCAAACATCATTGAAAGAGAGGCAACAATTCATTTCTAATCCACAAGAGAGTTTATTTAGCAGGAAGACACAGGACCCTCTGTAAATTGGCAAGAGACTAGGAAGAGCTGGCAGAGAAGGGCTTGTTTGTTTCCTGGGGCTGTGCCCTGTGGACTGTGGTAATTAGAAAAGGTGCTGTCCTAATTACTGCATTTTATTGAGATGATACTTGAGGTGTGGTTATTACCATCTGTTGAAGTTCATTAACTAGACCTCATAAGTGGCAGGCTAGGGCTTTAAAGGGAAGTGACAATATTACAGATTGCCCTGGAGCCCTTAACTGGAGACCGTTCAAAGACCAGGTTCAAATGGTCATGTTAAATACAGGGATGGGCTCGGTGTTTTTGCAATGAAACCATTTTGGGGAAGAAGATACCTCTGGATGCATGGCCCTCTTTGGGGTATCCAGTGAGTATTTGAGCACCTGGGGACAGGCATATATGGTCCTGGCCCTTACTGAGTTTATCGTAATTGCCCGTCTGCCCTGCTTGGCAATAAAATGTGACAATTTCTATGACGGGGAAAGAGTAGAGTGTTCTGAAATCACATGGCAAGGACAACTAATGGAATTAAGGAAGTCATGGGAAGCTTCCTTGAGGAGGTGACATCTCAACCAAGACCCAAGGTGAGGCAGTCTAATCAAGCCAAAAGATAAGGATGGCAATACCACCTCCAGCATGGTTTACCAAACTGGTGCCTCTCAAACTTGACTGAGTATCCAAATCACCGAGATATCTTATTTAAATGTGGATCTGATTCAGTAGGTCTTGGGGGCCCTGAGATTCTGCATTTCTAAACAGCTTCCAGGTAAATGCTACTGGACCAGGTATTACTCTCTGAGTAGCAAGGTGTTGGATGACCTTCTGAAGTACTCAGCTTCTCTATGCCTTAGTTTTCTAGTCTGTAAAATGGGCTTCCAAGGGCTAGAGAAACAGGGATATGAATTCATCTGTAGCATATTCTGACATGATCACACTACTGACAAATACTTGCTGATTGAATTAGGACCCCTAGGAGAATTGCCAAACTGCCTTCCCTTATCTTGGCAGTATTTTCTTCACCTAGTTAAGTAATTTTTTAAAAATCCTTTTCCTACTTCAGGTTTTGTACTATTATTAGCCAGATGACAGTTCCTAAAGTAGGATATATTACGCGAAAGAACAGAATTATTTAAAATATTAAAGTTCTTCAGCTGAAAATTCAAAAGCTGTTGGTATCTTGTAATTTTGGAGGTTACCTGTTTCATGGATACATGTCATAATCCCTGAGCAAAAGCAGGGCCTGTGTATGCTGATTTCCTAACTCAGTGACAAGCATTTGGTAACATACAGCCTCCTTGCTATAATTAGCTTTCAGGTTAAACAGCACATCATTCATCTCAAAATTGCAAAATTTATACTTGCAGTCAAACAGATGTGAAGTTGAGGGGCTTCATGACTAACCGTGAAATTCACCCTTTGTACTCTGACATCTTGGTTTTCTACAGCATCTCACCCACAGCCTGAGTCAGGGTGTGAAGGGAATTTTTGAAAAAGCACGCACAGCTCAGGCAAACTGAGATGTGGGCGGGGTTCTTCTCAGATAAGAAAGTGATAGCAAAACAGGAGGAAATTCAGGCCAAGCAGACTTAGTCGTTTTTTGAAGGGAAATTATATATTCCATTGATTAGTTCACCAGCACTACTCTCTTGGAGAACACTTTGTTAATATTATTCTTTCCTTGCCTTTAAGACATTTCAGATCTTTTTGTTTGTTTTTATCTTTTCGATTTTTTATCTATAATTTTTTTAATTTATTTTTTATTGAAGTATAGTTGATATACCCTATTATGTAACAGGTGTACAATATAGTGATTCACAATATTTAAATGTTATTCTCCATTTATAGTTGTTATAAAATAGTGGCTACATTCCCTGTGTTGTGCAATACATCCTTGTATCTTATTTTATACATAATAGTTTGTACCTCTTAATCCCCCGTTTGGGATGCTTTTTAAAACTCCCATTTCTTAATTTCTGCCCGATTGCTCCTTCCATCTAATTCATGCTCAGAATTAATTCTTCACAATTGTGTTGTATGAGGGTGAGAACAAGGTTTATGTACTTTGGTGAGAAGACCCCATCCTTCCTCATTTATTGAGTTCCTACTATGTGCTAGGTAGGGCCCCTGAGGGGCCCTGAGCAACCAGTGGTGAGTACAGTGGATATGTGTTCTGCCTTCTTGGACTTTTTAGTCTAGTTGGGGGAGGTGGAAACTATGCAAGTAAACAAACAAATAAGTGCATAACTTGAACAATGTGCTCTGAAGGAAATGGAAGGGGTTTCATTCTAGAGAACAACAAGGCAGGGGCACAGGGTCTGGTTTATTAGCCAGGCAGGGGGGATCTCACTGAGGGAGTAGTACTGAAACCTGAACTGAAGAATGAGCAGAGGTCACTGTGCAAAGCACAGGGAACATGTTCTTGGCAAGGGAACAGCATGTGCAAAGGCCTGGAGTGTTCAAGAAACTGAAATGGGTGCGTTTGTGCTTCTTAATACCCCAAACCAGCTTCCTGAGAACCTTAATATTCCTCTGTAGGAAAACAATAAAAATATTGTACATAGAGTTATACTATAGAGGGAGTTATGTGATATGATGGTTAAGAGCATAAACCCTGAAGATATACCAATTTCTGGCTCTAGCTGTGTATCCTTGTGCAAATCATTAAATCTCTCCCTGACCCAGTTTCCTCATCTGCAAAACAGAGAATAGCAATAGCTCCCACCTTATAGGGTTGTTGTGAGAACAAAATGATGAACAGGTTAATACTTTTCTGGCACACAGTAAGTGCTTTGTAAATGCCAGACCTTCTTACAGGCAATTTTTAGGATATAAGAGAAGTGGGAGGGGTGCTGAAGCTGTGAAGAGACAAAGTGCTATGAAAGCGCGGAGACAGGAAAAAGAATTTCCACTGGGAGATATCATGGTGGAGGTAGCTTTTGAACTGTATTTTGAAGGATGGAGAGAAGTTCACTCTCTAGAGGTAGTGAAAGCAAAATCAGCCACCTGGGGAATCTTTCTCAGCCCCTCTTTTTTTCCTTCATCTTTTACATCTAATTGATCATCAAGTCCTTTCTCTGCTCACCCACCACTGCCTTTATTCAAGCCCTTAGAGTGTCTTGTCTGGACCACTGCAAGGTCCACAGACAAGGACCAGTTGCCTTGTCACCGGACTCCCTTCAGACCCATGCCCACCCCTGTGCTGCATTTAGTACCACAGTACAGGGAAACTGTCCATGTTAAGTGCTTGTCTTCCCAGGAGGCTGGACCTGCTCCCTACGTTTGTAATCGATGCCTGTTGAGCTGAACTGCTATCCACTACTGTTCTCCTCTGTATCCATCAGAGTTCATTCAGAATAAAAGAAACCATTCTAGGTGTTTCCAAAAGTGGGAACTGAACGCAGGGGATTGGTTCGCAAAAGAAGAGTCAAGAGGCCAACAGGAGAACTTAGGCAATTCATGGATTAGCATGTGCAGGAAGCTGCTGAGGTGGGAAGGAGGTAGGGTTGCCAGAGACCAAAGACTGGCACTGTGTGACCAGGGCTGAAACGTGGCAGGAGCTGGAATGTTTGGAGGGGCTCTCCCACAGAGGAAATGGAGAAATGCAGCCTCTAAGTGAGATGCTGCCAGAGGCCGAAGGGGAGTTAATACCCTGGCTTCTCCTCCACCCCCTCCTGCCAGGCTTCTGCCAGTGCCTTCCAAGAGCCTCATCCAAATGGAAGCCAAATGGCAAAGGGGCCTGGGAGACATAATTGCCGGGACACCATGCAGAGCCAGGAGCAGGGGAAGTGGGACTGGGAACAAATAGATAACCTATGGGCACCCTCTGATTCTACCCCCGCTGCTGCTGCTGCTGCAGATCTGACCTGGCTGTCCCCCCAGCTCCCCTAAATGTAATCAGAACAGCCCCTAGACATCTGCAGGATAAAGACCAAACTCTGAAAAATAATAATAGTATCTGAGAGGCTGGTCAGAGAGGACCTCTGTGAGAACACCCCCCCCACAGTACCACAGGTGAGACCCGAGGCTCAGCGAGGGGAGGGAGGCCTCAGCTCATCTCTCCAGGGTGCGGGGTATTGAATAGGCTTGAGGGCCTGCAGCTGGTCCTGTCAGGACTGTTCACCAGTGTTATCACAATGAAAAATAGGAAATAGTCACGTGCGTGTTCGAATCACTTCTGATATATTTCGAGGGGCTTTCAGAAGCATCGTCCAATTTTATCCTCACAACAACAGGTAGGAGGGACATTATTATATCTCATTAAAGTAATGAGTGAGCACAGGAGGCCACAGGAAGGTGAGGTGATATGATCAGAGGTCGGCACAGGCCAGCAACAGGGTGGTCCCTGAACTCGGAACCCCTTATTCCTGGTCAAAGGTTGTTTCTATCAGACCCAGGGGCCCAGGCCTGGGGTCTCAAACCTCTCAAAGTCCTTGCAATCAGGATGGGGCCTCTACACAAGGTTCTCATACACAAAACGCTGATCAGAAATAATCACACATTAGCTAAAATTAAATGTGAGGTTGATTTTTTTTTTCCATTGAACTTCAGACCCCTTAGTTTGGTAACTAAAGTTATCTGTGAGAAAAATGAATTATTAACTAATAAATTAACTTTATTTGGTGGAGAAAAAATAAGCTCCAACACATGGGAAATGAAGAGGGCAGGAGGAGGTGGGGGAGGACCGGAAGCTCTGATATGATTCTTTTCCATCATCCCCTTTCTCTATGTGCAGCCCTTCATAAAGTCCTCTTATACTTTGTTTATTGGCTAGAACTTTTCTGTTAAGAGAGGGCAAGATGAGGAAGGTTGTGAAATGGGGATAAAATAAAGAGAGCTTAAAAATAAACTTATGGAAATTGGTGCAAACTCTCTGCAGGGCAATTTGATGACACCTATATCAATATCCCTAAAAATATGGCTTTCCTTTGAACCAGCAGTGTCATGCCTAGGAATTTATCCTAAAGAAATAAATCATGCTTATCCACAAATATATATATGAGAATGCTTATTGCAGCTCTACTTATGAAAATAACAAATTATATATTACTTAAATGTCCAGTACTAGAGAATTCGTTAAATAATCTATAGTATGTTCATACAACAGAATGTCATGCAGCCATGGGAAGTGATAGTGTAGAGAAATGTGTAAATATGTTAAGAAATCAAAGTGAGCTACAAAAATGTATATCAAAAAATGTATGTACATCAAGTTGTTAACACTGACCATCTATAGGTACTGTAATTGCAGTTGATTAATTTTTTCTTGCTTTTTAAGGTATTTTCTAAACTTTCTACCTGAATTTGATCTGATTATCTTTTTTTAATGTTAAATACATCTATTAATATTATGGTAAAGGTAGATAATTATTTTAATCAGGTTTATTAATGTATATTCTGTATATACAGAAAATATTACATTTTAGTATATAGTGCTATGAGTTTTGACAAATATATACAACACAATCAAGATATAAATTTTCCATCACCCCAAATAAGTTCCCTTGAGTCTCTCTGTAATCAATCCCTTCTCCACTCTCAATCACTGATCTATTTTCTCTCATATAAATAGAATCATATCATGTGTAACCTTTTTTTTTTTTTTTTTTTTGCGGTATGTGGGCCTCTCACTGCTGTGGCCCCTCCCACTGCGGAGCACAGGCTCGGGACGTGCAGGCTCAGCGGCCATGGCTCACGGGCCCAGCGGCTCCGCGGCATGTGGGATCTTCCCAGACGGGGGCACGAACCCGTGTCCCCTGCATCGGCAGGCGGACTCTCAACCACTGCGCCACCAGGGAAGCTCCACGTGTAACCTGTTGAATCTGTCTTCTTTAACTTAGCATCAAATTTTAAAATTATATTCTTGCATGAATTAGCAGTTCATAGTATGGACATAGCATAAAAATTTGTATATCCATTCATGAGTTGATAGACATTTGGGTTGCTTTTAATTTTGAGCTATTATGAATAAATAGATGGGTTTGGTATGGACATATGTTTTCATTTAGTATGCATTTCATAAATACGTAGAAGTGGGATTGCTGGGTCACATGGTAAGTGATGTTTAGCTTTATAAGAAATAATCAAACTGTTTTCCAAAGTGGCTGTACCGTCCCAAGCCTCACCAGCACTTAGTATTCACAGGTTTTTTGTTTGTTCATTTTTTTTTAAGCCATTCTGATAGGTATGTAGGGGTACCTTATGGTTTTAATTTGCATTTATTTAATGACTAATGATATTGGGCATCTTTTCATATACTTATTTGCATTTGTGTCTCCTCTTTGGTGAAAAGTTTGTTCAAATCTTTCACTTGTTTTTGGTGGGATTGTTTCTTTTCTTATTACTCAGTTACAAGACTCTTTCTTTGTTCTAGATACAAATCTCTTATTGATATGCAATTAGTAAATTTTTTCCCAGTTTGTGGCTCTTATTTTAACAGTATTTTTAAACAGAAATTATTTATTTTGATGAAGTTCAACTTATTAATCCTTATGAATTGTGCTTTCGTGTAGTATCTATGAAATCTTTTAACCCAAGGTCACAAAGATTTTCTCCAATATTTCCTTCGAGAGTTTTATAGCTTTAGGTTTTACATTCAGGTCTTTCTTTAGTCAGGTATGTGTTTGCAAATATTTTCTCCCAATTTGTGCCGTTTTTCCGTATTTATCATATCTTTCGGTGAGAAAAAGTTTGCAATTTTGATGAAGTAAAAAACAATTTTTATGGCTTGTGTGAATGTTCTTACACCTATATAAAAAAAAAAATCACACACACACACAAACTTTCTCTTTCCCTCACTCTCTATCTCCCTCCTTTCCGTTTTCCCTCCCCCTTCCTTCCTCTCTCCTTGTCTTTCCTTTCTTTCCTCCTCCTTCCCTCCCTCCTTCCTTTCCTGGCAGAGAAAGGCCTAAGAGATTTGCAGAGGGCAGTGTAACACAATGGTCTATGAAAACCCAGCTCCTCTTGAGGGTTTCTGCACACTGTGGTTTTCAGGACACAAGTCATAAGCATAAAAGAGGTAGATGAGCAAACCTGGTGGATAAAATCACAGAAAGATTATAAATAACAGCCTTGTGGTTAAGGGGATTATTAAACCCACACACCTCATAACCACACTT
The DNA here is from genome assembly GCF_963924675.1 of Phocoena phocoena. Classification (NCBI taxonomy): domain Eukaryota; kingdom Metazoa; phylum Chordata; class Mammalia; order Artiodactyla; family Phocoenidae; genus Phocoena; species Phocoena phocoena. Next base: position 76,173,455 of record NC_089223.1, read on the forward strand.
CAAAGGTGAGATGGGCACACATTTTTCCTCGTGTCTCAAAATTTGAAGGGGGGATTGCTCTGTGGAAATAAGTGAATACTTGCCTTTAAAGGGCATATTTCAACACTTTCAATCCAAATTTTGACTATGGAAGTTGAAACCTTGGTCAGTGAAGCCCATTTTCCAGGGTAAGGGAGCGTTTGGACAGGTATCTTATTTCATGGATCAAAAAAGGCCAGGGCCACTTCACAAGTGTTTTATGACTTGCACGAATTTGAGGTCTTAAGCTGACCTCCATTTTATATAGCTTTGCATGAGTTAAGGGCCAATTAAAACATAAAAAAAAGAACTGTGAAAAGTATAATGTGTCTGGACAAAAATACTTAAAATCAATAATGAACTGGCTGAGAGAAAAATAAAAATAAAAAAAAAATTCCCTTATCCCTATGAAATAATTCAAGCAGGAAAAACTTGAGGTCAAACATAAATTTTCATAGTACTATGTTTCAGGAATCACAGTATCCCTCTCTCTCCCTACCTTTGTCTCAGACTTGGGATTGGCAAAAAAAAAAAAAAAAAAAAAAAAAGCAGGGCTTTGAAAGGAAAATAACTTCCAAATTCTCTTTCAGTTCCCCATGTTTGGACAGGAACCACCTCAGGACCTTTGAACAAACAAAGAAATCAAGACACTGATGTATAAGGTGGCAAATGGTTTTGTGAGCATTGGTGTCAAGACTTGGAACAAACATCTAATTTTATTGGGCTGCACTGTTTTTTGATACCTAGAAATAAAGAGTGGAGGATAGAGCAAAGGAAGGAGCATTGACAGCCAACATGTTCTCCAGACCAGTGAAGTGTAACACAGTTTGCTCCCTGTTTCTCTAGGACACTTTTGGAGTCTTAGGATGTGATTCAATACATGACAATTCACATTTCTTTCTGAATGTCCAGAACAAAGAAACCTGTGGACAGGACATGAGCCAAATAAATAGGTGTGTGGAGGCACCCAGGGTTTTACAATGACTCCTCTTTATGAACCCTTTAATGACAGGACTCTAAGAATTTTTGCAGGAGGATGAAGGCATAGACCAGGCCTTCCTTAGAACTCTGTTGTCCCACGGCTGCCATTTGGCACTTGGCACTTACTGGCTTGAGTTATGGTTAGCTGTCCTCATAGAAATGACTCTCCCCTGGCTAAATCTTAAGCTCCCCGAGGGCAGGAACACCCACAGTACAGCACAGTAAAGTCTTGTATAGAATAGGACTACAATAAATATTTACTGATTGATATCTATCGATGTAAACACAAGGGTATACACAGCTTCTAGAAGATTTTAAAACAATAACTGAAATAATCTTATACAACTCCTAGAATAACAATACAAAATATTTGGACTCTTTCCATGATGTATGTTTTTTTACATAGAATTTAAAAATTTTAGTGCCCATTGCAACGTTATCACAAGCATAACTTTCAGTTTCCCTTACAGCCCTATAAGTCTAAGCAAAAACCACTTTAAACTTCTACATTTGTGTCCATCCTCAAAGCCATCAAATAAAAGGCACTTTAACCTGATGTGTCCATATATGTAAAGTGATTAGAACAGTGCCTGCCATATGTGGGTGTTAGCAGTTATTACTGAAGGTACCTGTGGCAGATTGGATTATTGTTCACAGCTCTTTACTCTCTCCCTGTAATGGAATTATATGTCCACATTCTGTGATGTGGCTTTGCTGTGCCTTCCAGAGTAGCTGTGAGGACAATGTAAAAGAGTGTGTGTGTGTGTCCCCATATCTGAAACATAATAAGTGCTCATTTAGAATTTGTTGGATAAATAAAGGCCTAAACCTAAGGAAAAAAGGACCTTACCTCTATGTCTTATATATATATATCAATACTATAACCATATCCTTTTCTTTGAAGGATACATATTAGTCAGCTATTGCTATGATAATAGTGTATAACAAACACCATATATAACAATATATATATCTCCCTGTCTAACTTTGAGCTCTATGACTTGCTTTGGCTAATGAAATATTAGGAGATATTATGCAATCAGAGGTTTTAAATGTACTTTTCCAGCTTCGTTTGGCCTCTTAATTTTCTGAATCCACCATGACCTGGTAGCTGCTGATCTCACAAGAGACTTAGGGAGCAGACTTGAGCTCAAACTAAAATAAAGCCACCCAGTCAACCCACAGACTCATGACTCAAAGATCTTGATGTTGTAAACCACCAAGGTTTTTAGAGTTGTTTGTTACGCACTATTACCACAGAAATAGCTGACTAATACATAACCATCAAAGAAAAGGACATGGTCACAGTATTGAGATATATATAGATATATATATATATGACATATATATAAATAGAGATAAAATGGCCTTTTATTCTCAAGTTTAGACATTTATTCACTCGACAAATTCTTAATGAGCTTTTATTAAGTTCCCAGACATGGTGATAGAGATTTAAAATTAATAATATTAAAGAAAAAGGACCCAAATAATGCATAAGATTGTTTTAGCTTGTTCTTCCTCCCACAGTGACTGGTGTTCAAATCCTTCTCCCCATCTCACTCTTCAAAAACCTAAACCCCCATACCCACCATATACACAGCCCTCTCAAATCCCTAAGGGCTGCCTGCCACTTTCCCTGGGCTGGGGGATTTCCAGCCGAGAGTGGAAATTCCACATTCTCCTGCATCTTCTCAACTGTCTGCTGTGATACGCAGTTGGGGAACTGCAGGACACCTGGCTACTGGGTGCCCAAGTACTGCTTGTTGTCCTGCCTGCCTGGCAACACTCATCATCCATATTGCCACCTCTCACTACAAGTATCCCACGGCTGGAGCCAGATCATTGCTGAAATATCTCAGCATTTAACTCTTAAGAGCCACAAAATCAACATTCAACCTGCTTCTTTTTAGCTCATCTTCCTCAGAGGGCTTGGGTACCCAGGCAATGCTTGAGAAGGCCTCATCATGGAAACAGGAACAGAGAGAAAGATTTTGAAGGGTTGCTGTTGGTAACCTCTACAGCTGGGTCTTGATGCCTTCTGGTTGAAAAACAACTCTGTGAAACACAGACTTCAGAGCAAGGAATATTATCAGGGATAAACGAGGAACACTATAGAATCGTGAGGGGTATCAATTTACCAGGGAGACATAACAATCCTAAATGTGTGTGCATCTAACAACAGAGCTTCAAAATGCGTGGAACAAATATTAATAGAACGGGAAAGAGAAATAGACAGATCTTCAATTACAGTTGAAGCTTCCAACACTCCTCCCCAGTATCGATAGAATAAGCAGACAGAAAATCAGTAAGGCTAAAGAAGACCTGAATAATACTATCAACCAAGTTAACCTAATTGACATTTGCAGAAGATTCCAAAAGGTCAGAATAGACATTCTTTTCAAGTACATATGGAATATTCACCAAGGTAAACAATGTACTTGGCCATAAAACACATTTCAACAAAATTTTTATTATTTTTTATTTTTAAATTTATTTTTTATGTAACATTTATTTCTAAAGGATTACAAGATATGATTTTAAAATGGGTGTATTTTATGGTTTTTATATTAATTGATACAAACATAGCAAGATACCTATGTGTATAAATTATTTGGCCAGTATCCGCTCACTTCATACTTTTAAGAAAGAAAATATAAGGTCATTTGCAATAATAACAATTAACTAGTTAATAATAAAACCAAGCTAAAATAATTTTTAAAGAATCAATAAAATTTTTAATTGAAATCATGCAAAAGATTTCTAAGACCACAATGGAATTAAATTAGAAATCAATATCAGAAATACATGAGGAAAATCTCCAAATATTTCAAAATTGAACAGCATGCTTCTAAATAGAAGTAGATCAGAGAGGATTTCACAAGGAGCATTAGAAAATATTTTGAGTTGAGTGAAAATAAAAATAAAGCTTATAAAAATTTGTAGGATGCAACCAAAGCAGAGATTAGAAACAAGGTCTAAGATTAAATGATTATATTAGTTCCAAAAGGATGGAAATCAATTATCTAAGTGTTCATCTTAAGAAATTATAAAAAGAAGAGCAAATTAAACCCAAAGCCAGCAGAGGGAAGGAAATGATAAAGGTAAGATCAGAAATTAATGAAGCCAACAACTGATTCTTCATAAAGATCGATGAAATTTATAAACATCTAGCTGCACTGATCAAGACAAAAAGAGACAACACAGCCAGCCCCACCTGTGCAGAGAGAATCCTGCCCATCCTGCTATTGAGAAACGTCAACTTAAGAAAGAGTGTGACTTTTCTAAGAGAAGTAAAATGACACCCCCTAAAAATAGTGTTGAATAGTGGAAAGGGAAAAACATCCAGAAAATTCAGCAAGAGGGTGTCTGAAAAATTTGGGAAGCATGTAGATACTCCTAGTAGAACGTGAGATGGAGCAGCCTCAGTGAATGAGAAACACAAAGTCCACGGAGAGAAACAACAGACAAAATAGCATCAAAATGAAATGTCTCCTAGGATGAGAATAACAGGTAATAACTTAAAATAAAGAAGGACTGCAAGGAAACAAAAATTATTTTCTTGAAGTTAATAAAAAAATGTATAAAAAATAAATAAATAAACTATTTTGTACATGTTTAAGAAATAAAAAATGTATAAAAAATAAATAAATAAACTATTTTGTACATGTTTAAGAAAGGAGAGAAAGATGACGCAAATTACCAATATCAGGAATAAGAAAAGTGATATCTCTTCTCTTATAGATCCAACAGACATTAAAAGGAAAATAAGAGAATATTATGAAAAACTATGTCAATAAATTTGATAGCTTGGCTAAAATGGACCAATTCCTTTAAAAACACAAATTCCCCAAACTCACCAAATATAACCTCAATAGCCCTATCTCTATTAATGAAACTGAATTTTTAGTTTAGAGCCTTCCCACAAAGGAAACTCCAAGTCCATATGGCTTCACTGGAATTCTACCAAATATTTAAGGAAGAAAAATGTCAATTCTACAGACTTTTGCAGAAAATTGAAGAGGAGGAAATATTTCCAAACTTATTCTATAAGGTCAGCCTGAGTCTGATACAAAAACTAGACAAATGTATGTAAAGAAAACTACAGACCAAGATAGATACAAAAATTCTAGACAAATTTTAGCAAATCAATTCCAACAATATAAAAACATCATAACTTAGTAGAGTTTAGCCCAGGAAGGCAAGATTCGTCTAACATTTGAAATTCACCTCATTAACAAAAACGAAAACCATATGAGCATCTCCATAGACTTAGGAAAAACATTTTATTAACTCCAACACTCATTCCTGACAAAAATTCTCAGAAACTAGAAACCTCCTCAACTTGATAAGGAGCAGCTATGAAAAACCTACAGCTAACATCATATATAATAATGAGATATCCAATGTTTTCTCCCTAAGATTAGGAAAAAGACAAGGATGTCTACTCTCACTACTTCTATTCAACATTCTACTGAAAGTTCTAGCCAGTGAAATTAGGCAAGAAAAAAAAATAAAGGATTTATATGCAGAATATATAAATAATTCTCAAAAATCCATAATAAGAAAACAGAAGCCCAATTTTTAAAAGTGGAAAAATGATTTGAACCAACACTGCCAAAGGGACATACAAATGGCAAATAAGCACATGAAAAGGTGCTCAACATCATTAGTAGTAAAGGAAATGAAAAACTATAGTGAGATACCACTTCACATATCTTAGAATGGAAAAAGTAATGGTCAATATCAAGTGCTAGTGAGGATGTAGAGCAAGTAGAACTCTCCTACGTTACTGGCAGGAGTGCAAAATGTACAGCATTTAAAAAAAGAGTTTGGCAGTTCCTAATAAATTTACTTACCATATACTTGCCATATGACCCAAGAATTTCACTCTTAGGTATTTAACCTAGAGAAAAGAAAGCTAAGTATGTGAATACTCACAGTGGCTTTATTTTTAATATAGAAAAACTTAAAACAGCCCAATATCCACTACCTCTTATATGGTTAAACAAACTGTGATACATCCATACAATGGAGAACTATTCACAAATAAAAAGAGACCAACTCCTCTGATATATGCAACAACACGGATAAATATCACACCCATTATGCTAGATGACTAAAGTCAGATTCAAAAGACTACACAATGTATTTTCCATTTATATGATGCCATAAGCTGAATGTTTTTGTCCCCAAAATTCATGTTAAATCCAAACCCCCAATGTGATGGTATTTGGAGGTGGAGCCTTTGGGAGGTGATTAGGTCATGAGGGTAGAGCTCTCATGAATGGGATTAGTGCCCTTATAAAGGAGCCCTCAGTTCCCTTGCCCTTTCTGCCAGATGAGGACATAGCAAAATGCTGGCCATCTACGAACCAGGAAGTAGGCTCTCACCAGACACTGAATCTACTAGTGACTTGATCTTGGGCTTCTCAGTCTCTTGAACTGTGAGAAACAAATTTCTGTTCTTTTTAAGCTACCTAGTTCATGGTATATTTGTTATAACAGCCCTGAATGAACTAGGACATATGATGATCTGAAAAAGGCAAAATGTTATAGAGACAAAAAACAGACCAGTAGTTGCTGGGGTGAGCCAAGGAGAGGTGTTGATTACACACAGGCTTGAAGGAATTTTTGTGGAGTGATGGAAATGTTCTGTCTCAATTGTGGTGGTCACTTGACCACATGCAGTTGTCAATACTAACAGAATGGTTTAAAAAAAAAAAAAAAAAGTAGGTGGGCAGGGCTAGAATTCAAACCTGGCTTCCCGTACCCAAAGAATCAGAATGGGTTCCCTGAGAGCTGCCCATGGGAAGTCTATCAGTGGGATTACACTGGGATCTGTACTCCCTTTGTGCCCTTCTGTGTGGCCTAGTGAAGGAGCACACCCTGAGACCCCATTGTCAGCTCTATCACTAAACAGCTGTGTTACTGTGGGCATGTCATCTCCTGTGTCAGTCCTGTTTTCTCATCTGTGAATTACCCCAGGAGGACTATACATGTCAAGCTCAGTCTAGCTCTAAATTTCTATGATTTTCCCCGAGGTTCTTTCCTTCTGTTGGAGACTCAGCAGTTCAACTCCAATCCATCTACCTTTGGAGTTTTAAGTGCTTTTTCAGACCTCAGCTCATTGGCCCTCACAAAATCCTGTAAGGGAGCTAATTATCCTTATTTCATTGTTTAAGAAACGGAAACCCAGAAAGATTCATTAATCTACCCAGTCACAAAATTGTCACAAAAAGCAGAACCAGTACTCTCATCTTTCCAGTGGCCCAGTCCCAACTGTAGGTGGGACCAGCTGTTGAGCTCCAGATCTGTTCAGGTGTCTCTCTGTCCTCCATTAAGTTTAGGGATCTTGTGAAAATCTTTTATGTAATCCAACAGTTTTCTAGTCAGATAAGCAAAAAATGGGCCAAACAGAAAAATGGTATTTATATATTGTCATAAAGCCTGGTCTTCAGAGGTCAACGTCGATCCAGGATTCAAAGCAGACCACACTGCTGCTGGCCCCATTGGCTCGTTAACAGAAGATCCTTCAGTAATGCTAACATTTTACAATATCGAGTCTTTATTGTGTGTTAGGCACAGTTCCAAGTGTTCAACATGTGTTCTCCCATTTAATATTCCCAACCATCAGTGGGGTTACCATAGTTAACACCATATTATACATGGAGGTCTGAGCTCTGAGAGGTTTAAATTAAACCCATGTTCCATGGTCCATGCTTCTCCTCCTATCCATCATACATATGTGCCTCTTCTAAGATCACAGAAAGATCTACTCTACTGAAAAAAGAAACAAAGGAAGGGAAGGAGTGGAAAAGGGAAGAAGGGAGGAAGAAACAGCAGGAAGGCTGGCAGGCAGGTACAGATGAAAACAAAGCAAGATTAAGGCAAGCATCAGCTCCTCTACCAAGGCAGACGGAGGTTGCTTAAAAGACTCATGAAAAAGGCCCAGGAAATAGACCAAAGGAGAGAGAGGCAAAGGGCTGTGGGGGTCCTATTGGCCATCCCATGTCATTGCTCTCACACACACACACACACACACACACACACACACACACACACACCTGCCCAAGACCGCTGGATGCCCCTACCTTACCGGCTGCATCCTTCACATCTGACGGCCCTGGCTTGTTTCACTCGGGTGTTTATTTAGTTTAAGGTCTGCTTTTAAGAGCTCTCCAAGAGAGGCGGAAGGGGGAGGAGGAGCAGGGGAAACAACTCTTGAAAAGAGAACTTAGTGATTAAAAAGGAGCCAAGATTAACAGCTCCAAGAGCTCCAGCAGCCTGAGAAGTAAGCAAAGCCCTGGAGGGGTTCTCCCTTTATACCACCAGCACCACTGCTGCTGAGCCCTCCTTGCCCTCTTTCCCATCCTCTCTCTGCAGCAGGTGGTGGTCACCTCTAACGCCACAGGCTTCTCCTGTCATAGCTGACTTTGCTCTGAGTGAGAAAGTCTTTTTAAGATAGCATCTGCAGCGACCTCAAAGCACAAATCATTATAAAGAAGTGTCTACTGGCCAAGCACATGGCATCTGTACCTCACCTTCATCCCCAGGCTGGATTTAGAGACACAACCTGGGAGTAGAGAACAGAGTAGATGATGATCAGGAAATCCATGTTTCAGCCCCAGCTCCGTCACTGTCTAGCCTTGTGATGTCATGCCACCCAGCCTCTAAGGACTCAGATTACTTACTGTCCGAGAGTGACATCTGTCCTGCCCACCTCACATGGGGGCTGAGAAGAAGAAATGAGACAAAGCATCTGAAAGTGCTTTCCACAAATACGAGGGAATGATAGGTACCCAGGGAAGATTTTGCTGACTGACTGATGGCCTGAGTGATTGATAATGCCTGAGTGACAGGCCCTCCCTGCCTTTTTTGAAATACTTTTCACCAGAAGCTGCGGGATGAGAGATACAGTCTTCAGGGGCAAAGACATTATTACAAATGTCAAACTGGTTGAACATAGTGTTCTGGCCAAGGAGTTCCCCACTTGCTCCCTCCTCTAATGGAATTCCTGTCCCATTTACCACGATGTGTCTGTGATGGAGTCTCTAAGTAAAGACTTGCAAGAGAGATAAAAAGTCATTATGTCTCCCCTTAGGAAGCACTCTTATTACTTAGGGTTTCCAGTGAGAGGCCCCAGGGAATGTCTGTCTTCTGAGACTTGGCAAACCCACCAGCCTTCCTGGACTTTTCTACACTTGGTCACCAAGACGCAGATGTTCAGAGGCTCTAAGGACCCCTGTCAGCAACACTGTTGAGCCCGGTTAGCTTAATCCCAGGCTTCAGAAGGAGCTAAGAGAGAAGGATCAAGGCCCATCAATCTTCCAGGACTTGTGGAAAGAGCAAGCCTGTCACTCCTGGGGAAGGAGAATCAAGACACACTGCATTAAATAGGGATGTGGGGGAAGTAGGGGCGAAGGGGGAGAAAGAGGAGGAGCCCCCATGGCTATGTTTGACTTGAGTCTTAAAAGGGTAATGCCACTGCTGTCTGGAGAATAGAATTGGGAGTGTGGCTGGGACAGGGAGGCAGAGTGGGAGGGAGGCAGTCAGGAAGCTACTGGGAGGGTTCAGTGGAGAGATGATACTGGCGAGGAGCAAAGTCAGCAGTGAAGTGAGGAGTGGCTGGGTTTGCTGCCCATCTCAAAGATCTTTTGGAGCCGTGGGGCACTCTCTGACAGCTTCCATGTGTCAGACCATTTGCTAAATGTTTTCCTTTTAAGATCAGGAATAAAGCAAGTATACCCACTTTTACCACTTATTCAACATTGTATTGGAGATCTTAGCCAGTGTAATAAGGCAAAGAGAAAGAAAAAGAGGGGAAGGAAGAAAGGAAGGAGGGAAGGAGGGAAGGAAGGAAGGAAGGAAGGGAGGGAGGGAAGGAAGGGAGGGAGCGAAGGAAAGAAGGGAGGGAGGGAAGGTAGAAGGGAGGAGGGAAGGAAGCAAGGAAGGAAGGAAGGGAGGAAATGCATTAAAAATGGAAAGGAAGAAGTAAAATTGTCTCTTCTGTGCAGACAGCATGACCCCATATGACTGGTACAATGAGACTTACAAACCTTCACTGAGAAAAAGCAAAGAAAGAGAAACTAAACAAATGTAGACATATACCACATTCATGGATTGAATGATTCAAAAATGTTATCAGTTCTCTCCAAATTGGTCTATGGATTCAACATATGTTAATCTGTATTCCAGCTGCCATTTTTGGTAGGGGTTAACAAGCTAATTTTAAAATGCAGGGAAATACAAAATACATAGAATATCACAGACAATTTTTAAAAAGAACAAAGTTGGAGGCTTACAGTACAAGATTTTAAGACTTACTGAAAAGCTACAGTAACCAAGAGAGCCTGGTATTGGCATAAGAATAGGCATGTAGATCAATGCAACAGAGTAGGGGTGGATAAATCAGCCTACACAGATACGGTCAATTAATTTTCAACAATTGATTTCCTACGGTGGAAAGAATAGTATTTCAAACATATAATGCTGGAACAGCTGAATCGTCATATGGAAAAAAATGAACCTTGACCTATAATCACACCATATCCCCAAATTAACTGGAAATGCTATCAGACACTAAAAGTATAAAACTTCTAGAAGAAAACATGGGATAAGATCCTTGCAGTCCTAATGTAGGCAAAGATTTCTTAGATAGTACATAAAAGTATGAGTCACAGAAGAAGAAATTGAACTTCATCATAATTTAAAACTTTTGTTCCTCAGAATATACCATTAATGAAAAGGCAAGCCAGAGACAGGGAGAAAACATTTGCAGTACATATTTCTGACAAAGGACTTGACTCCAAAAAGTATATACAGATCTCTCAAACTAAGTATTAACAAAATAATCCAATAAAAAGTGGGTTAAAGATTTGACACTTTATCAAAGAATATACCAAAAAAATGCCATGACTTTTTCAATCCTGCCAATGCGTGCACTGACCTCCAGGACTCTACACACACACACACACACACACACACACACACACACACACTCACTCACTCCTTTTTTACTGACTGTTAAATTTTCACTTGTCTTTCAAGGCATGGTTTAAATATCCCTTTTCTTAAGTCACACTCAAGGTCCTTATCTTCCTCAGTAAATATGTAAATATTACTGTCTATGAGATTTTATCACTTGATAAAGAACTTGCCTCACTTTATTTTCATTGTCTGTTTCAGGATCTGTTTCCTCCACTTGAATGTGAGCCCCTTAAAGGAGAAGATTATGTCTTCTTCGTCTCATTATCTCTACCACCTGACACAAGCCCTGTCACAGAGTAGGTGCTAAATAAATTTTTATAAATTGAGGGAAAAAACATTTCTTCTTTACTTCCTGAAATGCAAATTACTTCTCGGTCCTATTATTTCTTTTAAATTAGGCCCTTTGGGGGAATGAGGAATCCTAGATCCATTAAATCATCATATTTTAGAGCTCAGAGGATCTTGAGGTTTATAAATTGTTTCCTGCAAACCTGAGGAGGGTCCTTAGAAGCCACCTGCAAGGGCTGAAGGATATGCCTCTGTAACCTCATTTTAAGGGATGCATTGTATTCCACTGTTGGGGTTTATTAAAAATTACTTTGAAAAATCCCTTCTGTTAGAAGTTTTGACGTGTGCCAAGTTTTTACTTTTATATTTGATACTAGAATGAGCCTCTGGCATGTCTGACTAATGATTTCTATAATGTTTTTCAGTCTAACAATCTATTATTAGATTCACCCGAACTCCATCCCCCTCCTATAATTGGCTTTGGTATCATTTTTATTCAAAGCCAAGTAATAAATAGTTCACAAGCCAAATGCTATTTCCTCCTTGAGGTTCAGTAATTCATGATCTTCCATTGGTTTTTAGATATATTCTTCAATGTCACATAAAATACACATGACCTCCTTTGTGCTCTCTCAATTCTTTATCCAACCTCCTCTAAGTACCTCTGCACATCCGTCTCTAACCTACCTTACTGATCTGGGTGTGACGCCAGAGTTAACAGGTGCAGGAGAGGCAAGAAAGTCCTCTCTGTGGCTTTAAAAACTAAAATATAAAATAAAATAAAACCCCTCCTCAAGGAGAAAATACAACATGTCCTCCCAAATTCTAGAAATACGTTGAGAGGTTTAGATGGAAAAAGTAGGGTTTATTATTCTAGTAAAATTTATTTGATTTTGAAAAATGTTCTGAAAGAGGACACTGAAAATTTGTTGGGATGAGTTACCAAATGGTAACTGCAAATGAGACATAGGAAGAATAGAAGGTAGAGATTTTTAAAAATTATACATATTTTTAATGTGTTCTTAGGAGAAAAACCATATTTCACTAGATGAGCAAAAAAAAATTGCTTTCACACCATAAAGTAATGCATGTCTACTGCAGAAATTGAGGTAGTTTGGATAAGAAAAAAAAAGGTGGAATTATTCGTATATATCTTACATATATTCATTTACCTTTTTTAGAGTTAATCATGTTCAGTCGTTTCACAGACATCTTTCCAGTCTTCTTTCTGTGTGTATGTGTATGTGTGTGTGTAGCCAAAATGGGATCAAAGTGATACAGGGTCTGTTTTGCCCTCTGTAAACCACACATTGGATATATTCCAATGTTATTCAAATTCCCCTATAACATCTATTCATATCTAGCAAAATTTCTTTCACCAATCCCCTACCATTGAATATATAGGTTGTTTCTCATTTGGAGCCATTATAACAAACTCTACAGTGAACATCCTTATACCTATAGCTCCAAGAATTGCCCTGATTATTTAAGATAAATTCCTTGAAGTAGAATTCTGGGTCAAAGGGTATGGAAAAAGCTTGAAACAATTTTTATTTTTATTCCACAGGAGTTAATCTTTTAAGTTTTGTGAGAGGCCTCCATCAGCACATATGACTCTTCTGCACTTAGCTCTGTGCGAGTTCCTAGTTAATTAAATGATTTTTAATGATTTAAAACAATTATTATCGTTAAACTCATGATTGCCAAACTACAAGTACGTTTATGCTGCAATGAATCAGCCAACACAGATTTTTCCTTCTACCAAAAGTCCCCAGGAGGTTAGCATTTCCTGCAGCCCGTTTCACCCTTAGTTACGGTTGCTGAGTCTTGCCTTCCCATCTTCTGCCTCTTAGTGGATGTGTATGCTTTGAAACATGCTGTCCCAAATCTTTTTTTTTGGCTGCGTTGGGTCTTTGTTGCTGCACACGGGCTTTCTCTAGTTGCGGTGAGCGGGGGCTACTCTTCGTTGCAGTGCGCGGGCTTCTCATTGCGCTGGCTTCTCTTTTTGCAGAGCACGGGCTCTAGGCGCGCGGGCTCAGTAGCTGTGACTCCCGGGCTCTAGAGTGCAGGCTCAGTAGTTGTGGCTCACGGGCTTAGTTGCTCCGCGGCATGTGGGGTCCTCCCGGACTAGGGCTCGAACCCGTGTCCCCGTCATTGGCAGGAGGATTCTCAACCACTGCGCCACCAGGGAAGCCCCAAATCCCATCTTTTAAATCCAGAGGCATTTTCCGCTGGTAGGTCTTTCATTAGTTTGTTTCTGCCAGAGTTTATAACACCTTGTAATTTGGTCACCTTGGCCAATTTCATCAAGATTTTTATATCTTATAGATCATTAATAAAGATTAAATGGGCAACACCTAGGCTGACCTCCCTGGTCCCACCCGGGGCTCCACCCTGTGTCAGTGTCATCCCTGTATTTCGTGACACGTCCGTGTTTTCTAATTTTCATGTGACCACACTTTGGCTGAAGGAGCTGGACTTCATGGTCAGACCACACATTGCCTTAAGTAGTGACCACACCCAGACGCTTGAAGACTCCACCTCACATTTTATTTTCACCAGACTCTTAAATGGTCCTCTGGGCTGAAACTCCTCCATGTACCTTTCCATCTCCAAGCCCCACCCTTCTTCAGCTTGCTCTGTACCCAGGAGGCTGACCTGTAAGGGCTGCCTCAAGAGACTCTACAGCCCTCTGGCATCCAGTTGGGTCCAGCCAACTGGGAGCACTGCAGGGGAAGGAGGGCAGGAGCATTTGATGTCAGGTTATCTACTCACTCAGCTTCCTCCCTTAGTGCTGATGCCCAGGGCTTCCACTGAGGTCAGGGAGTCCAGCTCTCTCCAGGGTTCCCACCCACACCCTCTCCTTGCTCTTTCCCTCCTGAGAGTGGTAACAGCCCTACTCTACCACCCTCAGTCTCCCAAACCAAACCCTGTGGTTTCCCTACACACTGCCCATCCCTTGTAAACAGTCTCTATTAAATTCTCCTCAATTTACCCAGTATGAGAGTGCCATCTGTTCTCTACTGGGACCCTGACTGACATACCATGTAACGTGGCCAGGCCTTGGGTAAGGCTATTATGGGACTGGGCTGGACGTGGCCGAGGTCCATCACCTCTGCTTTCAGACAGATTGCAATGACGCCAAATCCCTTCTGGAACTGAACCTCTCATCCTTCTCTCAGATCCATACACATTTAGCTCTTTTGGAGTTCTCACATTTTTTTTAATACAAAAGAGAACTTTGAAATTCTCTTAACAAGAGCTATTTCAGTTGTTCCAGCAGTTTCCATTTATTCATTTAACAAATATTTACTGATCACCTGCTATGCACCAGACACTAAGCTAGACAGCCAGCACACGTCTGGGACAGACACACATGCTCAGGGCCGTGAGAATAAGCTGGACCGTGAGACCAGTAACCCTGGATGTTCTGCGGAGAAATTGCTTCCTGCAAAAAGAGGTGCCTTTTGTTCTATGCTCCAACTTGCTGAAGGCCAGTGGCCCTTCCTTCCGGGGGTTTCTATTCAACATTTCATTACGCCCTAAAAGTACTTCAGTCCCAGAAGTACGAGAAGACAGGGAGGTAAACTGAGGGAGAGCCTCAGTTTCCTTGTGAACAAGGGTTCGCCCTGAGCACCCATGAGGCTGATCGGTCCTGTCGTGGCAGCACCAGTGTTGTCACCATCATGCCCCTGCCCTGCCTCTGCTTTTCCCATGCCTGTCCATCCTCTCGCACCTGACCCGCCCCAGCCTGTTCGGCAAGGTGTACGTGTCCTGAGAGGCCGCAGCCATCACCCCAGCGCCCCCTTTCTTCTTCCTGACCTGGTCTCACTCCCAACCCATTTGTTCTGGGGACTGAAGCTCGGACTCGGCTGCCTCTACCATCACCCCTGGGCCTGTGAAATTGGTGTTTCTCCTCGACCTTCCAGGTTTGGGACTCTTGCCTCCTTCTGGCGAGTCTGATATATTAAGAGCTCGTCCCTGGCTTTCCTTATCCCAAGCTGCCTTAAGGAGCGGCCCCTTTCTTGGTTCTGGTCCCTTGAAGCCCAACTCCCAGCATGAGCTCTGGACTCCCTCCTCCTCCCCACCTGCTCCCAAACCCCAAGAGTTCTTTTTCCAGACAATTCCTTACTAGTGTTTCTTCTTCAGACACCCCAAAAACTAATCCTCATTCTTTTCTTTCTTCTCTACTCTCTTCTTGTGCCGTTTCTCCTTTCCTTCTCCATATTTTTGCCTCTCACTCTTCCTTAAAAGAGCTGCAGGAATTCCTTGCTTTGAAAAATATTTTCCTGAGGATTTGTGTTTAATGAAAGTTTATAACATTTGAAATTCAGACAATGTGTTCAAAATCATGGTGGTGACGCTGATAGCAATAGTAAGAGTAGCTTCCAACTACTATGTTTTCTACACATGACGCATTGTACTGAGAACTTTATATACTTCAGCTAATTTAATCCTTACAGGAGCCCTTGAGAGAAGTATTATCATTCTGCCCAGTTTACAGTCGAGGAAACTGAGGCTGAGAGAGGTGCAGTGACTTGCCCAAGGCCACACAGCGAAGAGCAGAGATAGGGCTCCAGCACAGCCCTGCTGGATTCCAAACTCCAAATTCCAACCTTCTTGCCTTCCCCACTGCACTAGTTAAAGCAATCGGCTGTAAGTTCTCTTGAAATAAGCAAGCTTCTGCAGCAGAAATAGCCCCTCCCCAACTACCCACATTGTAAGTTTAAACTTTTATATAAAGAGTTTCTCTCAGCAACGCACACCCATCCTTCTTATTGGGTGGGGGAAGCCTCACCAGGCGAAACCTCCTATTTACTCTCCATCTACTGCTCATCCTGCGCTGGGTGTGGCAGTGGGTGGGGAACTACCCAAACTACCTCTTTACATCCTCTCACTCACTGGTCCTCCCCAGGATGACTCCGTCCACAGATTCTGCCCTCCTGAGAGCACCACTGCAAGGACAGCAGCAAACATAAGATTAGAGCTTCTAATGACATACAACGTCTGTCTGGTCTGTGTTTCGAAAAGGAATGACTTTCTCCATGAAAAACAGATGCAAATGGAGAAAGACCATGCACCTAGTTAAACTGAGCCATGGCAGTTCAATTATTCATTCAACAAACACATGCCAAGTGTCGATGTGCCTGGCAAAGAGCAAGGTATTGGTCTCTCTCTCCAAGGAGTTTACACCTCCATCAGCAGAAGGAATAAAAATATTCTAAGTGTCCCTGTGGTCAACTGGATTATAATTTAGCAAACATTTATTTTGTTCTCTCCTCTCACCCCCCCAATTTCTGCCCCATTCATTGGGGACTTGGCCATGTAAAATACTTTGGTCAACAGAATGTGGGCTGAAGTGATGACATGCCAATTTCAAGTGAAGCCTTGAAGAGGCATTCCAAACATCTGCCGGCTGACTTGAACACCTATCCTCCAATATGGGAACACTGCAGGCCAATGGGGGCTGTTCCTTCAGCCCAGGTCCCAAAATAAGAAGATAATATGGGGGCAGCCCTAAACCACAGCACAACTCACAGCTACTGACATGCCACATGAACAAATAACGTATATTTGTTATTGAAGGCCATCAAGATCTTGAGGTTGTTTGTTACACAGCACTATTGCAATAAAAGCTGACTAATCCAGTCCCATACAGAGTTATATTCCAAACCTACCCTCTGGTATTTTTCTTGCTCTTGAATTGAAATCTAAGACACCCTATAGGTGACGAGTTTCACTGATCCATCCAAGGTATCTGTAGAATGACTCGTCAGGTGGGGAAAGCAGTCTGAACAGAAATGACTGATTTACCCATCATATAACATACCTGCAGAAACCCCAGATACCCAACACCAGCCCTTCTACAGAGGATATTGTTAATCACTGCTACCCACAGACACCTTATTTTCTGTTGTTTATTATCAATTTCCAAAGTTAATATTAGCCGCAGCAAGGGCAAGCACTTGTTTAAATACTCTGAAGGCTTCAAATGAACTTAATGTTTATAACCCAAGACCAGCTCAAGTCATGAAGACTTATGAAAACTGGGACTGTGGCTTAGAGGCCTCCCCAGTCACCATCTGGTGCCCTGTAGGTGTTTAATCATGTTTTTTTAATTTCCTTTAGTTCAATAAATATTTATTGAGCACATCCTACGTACAAAGGGGAGAAGGCATGCTTCCTACTCTCAACATACTAGCTTACCATCTCATGGAAAGGATGAGTATTTACATAACTGTAATTAAAGACAACACAAGTGAAATATTTTGAGAGGAGTGCCAAAATTTTGCTGGAGTGGTTTCAAAAAAAAGAAGCACTGTATCCAATCTGAGGGAGTCAAGAAAAAAAGAACATTTCAGATAGAAGGAACTGGGCTTCCCTGGTGGCGCAGTGGTTGAGAGTCCGCCTGCCGATGCAGGGGACACGGGTTCGTGCCCCGGTCCGGGAGAATCCCACATGCCGCGGAGCGGCTGGGCCCGTGAGCCATGGCCGCTGAGCCTGCGCGTCCGGAGCCTGTGCTCCGCGACGGGAGAGGCCACAACAGTGAGAGGCCCGCGTACCGCAAAAAAAAAAAACAAAGAAACTAGAAGGAACTAAGGTATAGAGGCTGAATGGAATGGAATCTGAACTGTGGAGAGATTCAACGGGAAGATCAGGAGAGCCACACTGTGCACAGCTCCAAGGCCAGGCTGCTGAGTTTATGGTCAAACCCAAGAGTCACTGAACACTTAAGGAAATTCACCACGTCCATTTTCACCATGCCCTTCGCTGGGCCCAGAGTTTGAATTTTTCTGAGAACTTCGAGTCATTAACAGCTTGAGCCTCCACAAAAAGAACTAGTGGTAAAATGTGCCAGTGAGCGGTAGAGAGGACAGCAAGACAGTTTCCGTGACTACAGCCACGACGAGCAGGCTGCATATCTGGGGAACGAAGAGAAAGAACTTCTCAGCCACAGGTGCAACTGCAGGTGTTTTCACATTCAGTCCTGACCGAGGGAAGAGGGATGAGGCAATGCAGTGGACTGTCTAGAACCTCACTGCCAACATTGACAATGGGGTCTCGCCTCTGCAGGAAGTAGCATGCCTGTAGGCTGCGTACGGCAGGGCCTCACAACCTCTTCCCCAGGCTGCACCTGGCCTCTGGCCTCACCTGCCCCGCCTAGTTGCACCCAGGACTCCACCTAGCCGGAAAACACATCACTATCAGGCAATTACAAAACAAGACAAAGAAACTCCAGCAGTACCAGGTTCGCAGCTGCCCTCAGCCGAGCTGCCCTAGTGCCATCTGTGCGCCTCTAACTTTCTGCTCCCACCCTACTGAAGCCATCTGTTCATAAGTCCAACTTCCTCCCTGGGCCATAAACTGTGCATGGACTTTTACCTTTGTGCCCAGTGCCTAGTCCATAGATGGTACATGTTACTTAATAGCAACAGCCTTTCCATGTATTAAATGCTTTCTCTCCACCCGCTCCTGACATATTATTTCACTGAATCCTTCCAACAACCCACCCCTACAGAGTAGGTGTTATTATCCCCATTTAACAAACGAGGAACTTAAAACTCAGAAAGATTAAGGAAGCCCTCCAAGATCACGCAGCTAGGAAGAGAAGGCGCTGAGATCTATCTGAGTGTCAGGCCCTTTTTATAGAAGTGGGTTTATATGCATTGGACTGAACCAATAGCCAGGTTTCCAGAATAGTAAGACCTAGAGGGTCCTCACTAGATCGATCGTTTGCAAGAAAGATTCCTTCGAGGGTTGATGTTTGGGAAATTCACCCTCGGCTGGTGTTTGGCAGAGACATACAGGGCCTATCTTTACTGTCTTAATAACTCTGAAACTGAACTTGAATCTCAGGCTGGGGTATAGGAAACTGACAGGAATAGCTCTGTAACTCTTTCACCAGGGTTACACGTGCCAGGCCAGGTGAGAGCTTCCCCAAGAAAGCCAAGAGCAGGGCCCTGGACAAGTGACAGGGACTTGCAGGCGGGCCTCACACACTTGTGGGGAGCCCACAGCGGTGGCCTCAGCCCCGTGCACAAGTCCAGAGGACAGCACTGTTGGGAGGAGGGCAGGGGCTGGCTCCGAACAAACACTTGAATTGCCTCCGGGAGGTTAATGGGAATCCGAACTAAGAAGATTGGCCTGCTAACACTAACGTGAGTATTCAAGAGGTCATTTGTCGCAGGGAAGCCTTTTTTAACCCACTGGGGGATGAACCCGAAACCCTTCCAGATTTTTCCAAAAAAACAAACCTGAACACTCTAATACTGCCAGATGATATGACCAACGTCTGTGGAACCACGTTCCACGGTCCGGTGTCCAGACACATCACGAGGGCTATCTGAAACAGCCGGCCCTACTGGCATACTGACCATGGGTCAGGAGCCATAGATAAAGAGTGTGACTCCAGGCTCTCACATTGGGCTTGGGCAACAGCAAGCAGGGATCCGCCCTGCTGACACCAGTCCCGACCATCTGGTTCATCAGGATGAAATTACTTTTGGTTGCCGCCACGCCACACCTACTGCTCCACCTCAAGAAATAGCCCGTAGCAGCATCCAAGCTGGTCTGACCCCTGTCAAAAGACACGCACTCAGAGCGCAGGTCTGTAGCCAAACCCAAGAGAGCAAAAATTCTGTAGAAATCCAGGCGGTCACAGGGAATGCCTGCACAGAAGGGAGGGGCTTTGGAACTAAAAGCATTTCCTCCTCTCCCTACCTAAGGACCAGTTAGGGAACTAGTGAATGATTTACAACTGAACTATTTATAAAAAGGAGCACATTAACTTTTTAGATCACTCATCCACAATAAATGATGAAAGCCCAGTTGAAATGCAAGATTCCGGAAGGCTTAAAAGGTAGATCAGGCAGTAGGTTAATAACTGTGATTTTTTTTTTAAACTTTGCCTAAATTCAGACTTTAAAGAAATTGGCCCTGTTACACGAAAGGCTGGCATTTTCTTAGACAAGCTTGAAGCTCATTAACATATGATGACAGTTCAAAGTAAGTACTCAAGTAAGGAAAGGGAGGGCTAGATGCCTCACTCTATCAGAATCCTAGACCTACCTCTCTCCCCTCTTTCTCCCCCATCCCATAAAGCAATGGAAAGTGGCAAAGTCAGGTCACTTGCTTGCAAATGATCCTGCTTTAAGAACGCAGGAGAAATGTTAAAATGATTAATTTAGCAAACACATTGGAAAGAACTTTGTGTTTGTGAGTTTTGCTGAGTTAAACTGTTTTCAATTAACATCGTTTTTCGACTACACTAATTTGGAGACAGACTTGGAATATTTATCTTTCTTTTCCCAGCAGGAACTGCTTCTTGTGCTTATTTCATTAACAGTTAGGAGTCGAAAATCAATTGACTAATATGAAATGTCAGGGGGAAGAATTGGGACCAGCAGGATGCTTCTGCTCTGTAGAATATGTCCCCGGTCTTAGAATAACCAATCACAAAAGTCATATTTCTGGGGGTCTCCTTGGCTCTATCTATAAGGCACGCAAGTCACATCGGAAATGAGGACAGACCACCCAAGACTAGAACTGATATTCAGCTTGCGTGCTCTGATGTGGCCCGGCTACTGCCAGTATTTGTGCAGTGTACTGCCTGCACAACCAGACAGTGCAGGACTGGGTATGGCCTTTCCAGTTGTGTGTGTCTGGTATCATCTTTCTGACTGGCTCGTGCCCTTGCTGGTAGTTAAACACTGTGGCTATCATTCTGTCAAGGGCCAAGACCCTGCTTCTTACAGAGGCTCCTTCACTGAGGTCTAATTGTGGCTCATTTTCCCTCTATCGCGGGGGACTTGCTTAAACTCTCCCCTGCCAATTTGGAGCGGGGAACACTGATAAGTGTTCAGTCTGCATATAGTCACTTAATCCTCCTCTTCTGGCCATAGGGCCCATCTACCTGTTATCTCCCAACCAGAGATTGTTTTTCCAGAGAATAAACTTCCAAATACTTTTCAGGTAAGCGTGACCCTCAGAGGGATGCGTTGGGAGAAGGTGATATAGAGATCCGAAACTTTCTCAAATAGGTTTCACCCTACTGCCTCTATTAGCTCCCCCTTTGTGACAGTTCCAGAAACATCTATGCCTTCTGTGCAAGTTAGTTGGCAGCTTTCCTCATTGCCAGTTTGAGCTTTTTCCAATCTGCTAAGTCGGCTATTAGGTGTCCATTTTTGTCCAACTTCCAAAATTGTGTTGCTGTTGTCTCTTCTCCTGGCCTCTCTGTCCTGTCCTTGTGAGTTTATTTAAAAAAAAAAAAAAAAAAGAAAGAAAAGAAAAGTCTTGCTGTCATTTTAGCTGGGTTTGGGGAGAAAGCTAACTTAGGTAAGCATGTTGAATCCACCATCTGAAATTCATACCGGAATATAGTTTTCAGGTCTAGCTATACATTCAAGATTTCCTAACATTTGGTATTAGGAAATATTACTCTATTCGATATTTAGTAATATAATCTCTGAAATAATCTTTAAGGGTTTTTTAAATTACTATTATTATTGCTGTTGCTGTAGTAGTTTTAAAAAACAAGAGAATCCAAAAAAACTTGAAATACAAATCAGAGTTCCTAAACCATTGGCAAAAGCTGTTTGGAACCTCATGAGAACATTGGATCTTCTTAGTGGCGCCCAGCATAGAGGGTCAGCCTCTTGACTGGAGAGTACGGGTCGTGTTACGTTTGTAGCCAGCAGTGAGGATATACGTGTGCCTGAACAAGGTCAAATGTGGAACAGTTATTTACTCTGACATAGCTGGAACTTGGGAAAGATCTTTAGGATATTACACACAGAGGCATGTCAACAGCATGAGTTATTGACCTACTCCAAGAAAAAAACTTGACTAGTCACGGATGTTACCGCGTTCTCTTGAGAAAATAAAACAAAATAGCTGAACCATTCATGGTAGGGATGAGAGAAGAAGGACTCAGCGCAGCTGGGTTTGCCCTGCCATATGCTTTGTGGCCTTTCTGCTCATTTCTTAGACCACAGCAGCTGCTGCAGGACACAGCATCCTGCAACACCCATCCAGAGTGTTCCTCTCTACGCCTCACGGGGTTCAGTCAGCCAGGATTTACTGAGTTCCTACTCTGTGCTGGGATCAGTCCCAGGTAGAGCAAACAATAGAAAGTCTCTGCTTTCATAGAGTTTTTTTTTTTTTTTTTTTTTTTTTGCGGTACGCGGGCCTCTCACTGTTGTGGCCTCTCCCGCTGCTCCGGACGCGCAGGCTCAGCGGCCATGGCTCACGGGCCCAGCCGCTCCGCGGCACGTGGGATCCTCCCGGACCGGGACACGAACCCGCGTCCCCTGCATCGGCAGGCGGACTCTCAACCACTGCGCCACCAGGGAAACCCTTTCATAGAGTTTTTATTCAAGTGGGTGGCAAAATAACACAGTTGACAAATGTATATGTAGTAAATGTGAAGGACTAAGAAGAAATTTCAGAGGAGTTTTGGGTAGAGTGTGCAGGGATGTCCTCTCTGACAAGGTGACTTAACAGCTGGAGAAAGAGCATTCTAAGTAGAAAGTGCGACCTGAGGCAGGGTCTTAAACAACTGGCATGTTTAAGAAACAGCAAGGAGGTCTGCGTGGAGGCGTGAATAATAGGAGATGAAATCAAGAGGGTGGGTATGTAGATCATACAAGGTTTTGCAGGTGCTAGAAAGAGCTTCTGATTGCATTCTAAGAGATTCTGAGGAAACCACTGGATGATTTTGAGCAGGGAACGACATAATTTGACCCTCATTCTAGCTGCTGAGATCTCGGAGGCAGGGCAAGGACAGAGCAGGGAAACCAGGCAGATGCTATTGCAATAATCCAGGCAAACGATGAAGGTGGCTCCAAGCCCAATAGGAGCTGGAGAGGTGCTGAGAGGAGAACAGTTGGATTAAGAATATATTCTGGGCTTCCCCGGTGGCGCAGTGGTTGAGAGTCCGCCTGCCGATGCAGGGGACACGGGTTCGTGCCCCGGTCCGGGAAGATCCCACATGCCGCGGAGCGGCTGGGCCCGTGAGCCATGGCCGCTGAGCCTGCGCGTCCGGAGCCTGTGCTCCGCAGCGGGAGAGGCCACGGCAGTGAGAGGCCCGCGTAGCGCAAAAAAAAAAAAAAAAAAAAGAATATATCCTGAAGGTACAGATGATGTACTGGATGTGGAGTTTGGAAGAAAGAGGGGCATCAAGATGACTGTTAGACAACAGGCCTGAACAGCTGGGGGCTGGATCTGACATGTATTGAAATAGGACGACGAGGGGAGAAGCAGGTTGGTACTGCGCAAGGTCAAGAGTTTGGTTTCGGACACATGAAGTTTAAGATGCCTACCAGACATCCAAGGGAAGATGTTAAATAGACAACTAGATGTAAGAACCTGGTGATAGATGCAAAATGGACACATAACAAGTCCCCTTTGCCCCCATCCCCACATACAGGGGTCTGAGATAGGAAAGGAAAGAAGCAGCACACAGTTGTGGACCCTTAGCCCACAATAGGATCCAGAAGATTCTTGGTAGGTTTTCAGAAGAAATTGTGGACAAATTGAAACTTCGGGTTCAGAATCAACAAACTTAGAAAATCTGGCTTTGAGGAGTCCAGAGTAAATAGGACAGGAAAAGCCAAAAGACACTGGCTACTGAGAATAGACCTTGCAGAACTGAGAACCCTAGGTGCGGAGGACCCCCACCCCGTGCTGCCCCCCCCCAGCTCCCCTGGGACCTTACCGTGTGCTCCCCTCTCTTCCTCCTACTGAGGGAAGAGCATTCCTCTGTCCTCTGCAGCCGTAGGGTGAGACTCTGTGGCCAGCAGATACCTAAGATGTCCTCTATGATTTATGTCTTTTTCCTGTATATTCATCTAACCACACTATCTTTTTCTTCTCTTTGTTTTTCCTCAGAATTTTTGGATCATCCTTTTTTTTTTACGCCATAAATATTTTTTGAATCCATACATTCTGGTATATACTCACCTTTGTGCAAAATCCATGCAGAAGTACAAAAACATATAAACGTTGGAGATGTGTATACATAACAGCAGTAGAAAAACACTGTTTAAAGGAAGCTTCAAACTAAGTGCAGCAGGATTTTTTTTCATTAATTCATTCATTCATTTATTTTTGGCTGTGTTGGGTCTTCGCTGCTACGCGCGGGCTTTCTCTAGTTGTGGTGAGCGGGGGCTACTCTTCATTGTGGTGCACGGGCTTCTTGTGGCAGTGGCTTCTCTTGTTGCGGAGCACTGGCTCTAGGCATGCCGGCTTCAGTAGTTGTGGCACGTGGGCTCAGTAGTTGTGGTGCACGGGCTTAGTTGCTCCGTGGCATGTGGGATCTTCCCAGACCAGAGCTGGAACCCGTGTCCCCTGCATTGGCAGGCGGATTCTTAACTACTGCGCCACCAGGGAAGCCCCAGAAGGATTTTTAGAAGAGGAAAGATTCCCGGCTGGGTTGGTCTGGGCAGATTTCTCAGAGGGGGAGCCATGTGAGCTGGGCATTAAAAATATGAGTGGATTTCCCTTCAGAGAAGATCCTCGTGAGGGAATCCTTTATATTAGGAGACTTTATACTAACATTCCCCAGCCTTTTAAATTCCTGCTTTCTTGGCTGAAGGGTAGGGCAATAGAAAAAATGTTGTTTAGGGTACACAATGGCAACTAGTAGATAAATAAGTCCTGGAGATCTAACACACAGTATAGTGAATATAGACAACAGTATTATGTTATAATCATCAAGATGGCTGAGACTAGATCTCAATTATTTTCCACCACAAAAAACAAATGGTTAATTGTGTGACGTGATAGACATGGCTAACCATGGCTGCAACAGCAATCATATTACAATATATAAATGTATCAAAGCAATGCATTGTACATCTTAAATGTACACAATGTTTTATGTCAAATACATTTCCATTTAAATAAATAAAGTCATGCTTTCTATCAATAAACATAAAAAAGCCATATCCTCATTTAATATTATTTGAATCTCAAAATAAATTAAATATCAACCCTTAAAACAAATTGAAGCCATGAAATAAAACAAAGACCTTAAAGTAAATCCTAACCTCCAAACTCACTCTCTCTCTGCTCCCCCTGCCACCCAGTTCTTATTAAGGGAACAAATAATATGAAAGTGATCCTCTCCAAAGCCAGACTATGAACTAAGCCTCCCTCATCCCTCCTTCTCACTTCCCCACAGCATTACAAGCACTTACACACACACACACACACACACACACACACACACACAATTTCAGGCAATGCAGAGCTCACTTTGCTCCTGGCAGGAAGAAGAGTTCCAGAAAAACTGACAGGCAGAGTTTGTATTTTCTTGCTCAAATTCAAGCTGAATTTACCTAAAACTAATAACTTGGCAAGAGTACCTCTAGAGACAACCTCTTTCCCCCATTAAGCATGGAAAGAGTTTGAAGAATAGGAAATAAATAACATTTGCTGTAAGGAAAGCAGACACGTGTAAAGAAAGGTGCCTGATTTTATCAGAAGTGCAAAACAGCCTCTGCTGGGTCTAGATTGGTTAGTGAAGCGCTAGCAGGCCACACAATCAAAGGGACTTTTATATGAAACACTGAAAGGAGGCCCCGCTGCGACAAGCATCAGTCCGGGAGCAAACAGAGGCCAACAGAACTTCTTCAAACCAGAGGAAGGAAGGCAGCCCCCAGCCTGGCTCTCATGCCAAAGCCCACTGATCACGGCCTCCTCTCACTACAAAGTGAAACAAGGAGCATTAGAACTCCACCACCCAGATAAATACCGGGCTCATTTGTGTGTCTAATGGTTAACACGAGGTGCAGATGCCATGGGTCATATGGGTTAATTCAGAAAGAAAACACACGCAACCATACCATTAATCATTGACTCAAAATCTTAACTCCCACGATAGGTGCAATTCTTAGACATTCTTCTGAAAAACAGTAATAAAGAAGAGTGGTGCTAGATTGAGTTCCTAGAAGCTTTTTAATCAGAAAAGATTGCCTGTGCCGTAGATTTAACGTTGGCCATCAAGCTTCGAGGCTGAAATAAGCTCACTGGCCTGATACAGTTCCCTGAAACCCTGTATTCAGTAGTGCCGTAAGTTGGCATTGAATGGCACAAAGGGAGCAGATTCAAACTGTTGCAAAGAAAGTTCACAGAAGTTCAACCTTGAACTTGGCAGGCCAAGGCAGGACACGTTGGCAGCTCCACAGATTTGGATTTCAATTCCCTAAATCTGCCCTCAGGATTCTAATCTCCAGAGAATGGGTTGGCAACAAGAAGGCTCCTCTGGGATTGATTTAATAGCTCCTATACCTTCTTTACAATTTTGCAGGGTATTGTACCAGGAAAGAAAAGACGGTTCCACGGAAGTAAATCAAGTCTCATGTGGTTTGACATTTTCTGCTAACCTTATAAAGTTCTCCCCGTAACCCCGTTAATTTTGGGAGCATGTGTGAGGAACCTTAGGAAGAGCTGGTTTGGGGGATGTAACTGGGTGAAACATAGTTTCCTGGGTTTTTTTCAAAAGCTCAAATCACCTTTGCCTCCAGGCCTCAAAACACAAAGGAAAGACAGCCTTTAAAGAAGAGAGAGATGGGACTTCCCTGGTGGCGCAGTGGTTAAGAATCCACCTGCCAGTGCAGGGGACACAGGTTCGAGCCCTGGTCTGGGAAGATCCCACATGCCGTGGTCCAACTAAGCCAGTGCACCACAACTACTGAGCCTGTGCTCTAGAGCCCATGTACCACAACTACTGAGCCCACATGCCACAACTACTTCAGCCTGTACACCTACAGCCCGTGCTCCACAAGAGAAGCCACCACAATGAGAAGCCTGCGTACCTCAACGGAGAGTTAGCCCCCGCTCATTGCAACTAGAGAAAGCCCGCAGCAATGAACGCCTAATGCAGCCAAAAATAAATAAATAAAATTTTTAAAATGTAGTAGTAATATTATTTTTTAAAAAGAGAGAGAAAGGGTGGGATTGGGGAATATTTTTGAGGAAGGGGTATCAATCTGCCACACCTGAATAGGTGCCGAGTAAATAGTGGAGTACCTAAGCACAGGGGCTGGTCATTTCTTCCAGGACCTGAGAGCTCTTTCTAATCACCTGATGAAAAACAATGTTGGCTCCATGTTTCCAACAGAGTAAAATCTAAGATTTTCTACTCTTTGATTCCTATTTCACTTTCTAGTCTTTTCTCCCACTACATCTTCCTTCCCCAGTTTTTCTCAACACTACCCACCCATACCCACCATCACTATAACCCTCCCACCTCCCTGCTCCCACCTTCCTGTCCACCAGCAAGCACTTTCCCAACACCACACACACGCGCACTCAAGCACACACACACACACACACTCACACGCACATGCACTTCATTTCGAGCATTTACTGAGAACCTCCAGTGTGTCAGATGCTGAGCTAAAATCCTCCCAACAAACCTACGAGGTAGGTCCTTTTCCCCCCAGTTTTACTGAGATATAATTGATGTATAACATTGTATCAGTTTAAGGTGTACCACACAATGACTTGATATATGTATATATTGTGAAATGATCACCACAATGAGTTTAATTAACATCCATCTCACAGTTACACTTTTTTTCTTGGGATGAGAGCTTTTAAGATCTATTCTCTTAGCAACTTTCAAGTGTACAATACAGCATTATTAACAATAGTCACTATGCTGTACATTACATCCCCAGGACTTACTTACCTTATGACTGGAAATTTGTACCTCTTGGGTAGCTACTTTCTAATATCCCCACATTATAGGTGAAAAACCAGAGTCTCAGAGAGATAGTGATTTGCCTAAGATCACACACCTGGTAAGGATTATAGAAATGGAGGTAGAACCCAGGTTTCCTGACTCCTGAGAAAATCATTACCCTCTATTCTCATCCCCCAACTCTCACAAATCTGCCTGCTCAAATATAATGTTTTAATTTTTTTTATAAATCCATCACACTGAGATGGCTTTCCCATACCCGCCATCCCTCTCCTACATTCCCTTTGTATTTTGATTTACCCTCTAATGGGACATAACAAAATCAATTTTTTGTCAAAGTTAGTATATATCTGCCTCCCTAAGGATATTAAGCACAGATGAAGATTAATGCATTCATGGGTCCCTAACAATGCCTGCCATCATATGCTCTGCACACAGCAAATTGCTTAAAAATATGTGTTGACTCTACTAGAAGAAAAGAAGTCCTAAACCTCTTCAACAATGTGAGCATGCCAACGGAGACTGGCAAAACCGCACTCTGCATTTTATTTTGTTTTAGGTATTTTTCCTTATTCTTGAGCAACAGCCAGCACAGCTAATGATCAATACCCCAAACAACTCTGCTTAATCTGGGATCAACCGGAAGGGTCTGGGAAAACTTCTGGGAGCCCAGCAAGCCCAGTGTGGAGATGGATGGCAAACTCCAGGAAGCCTCTGTGTCTTTACTTTGTGTCTCCTCTCCAACTCTTCCTTTTCATTTTGTTTGTTTTTGTAATCCAGAACATCAGCAAATACACTTCATAAGGTCAATCATTCCATCAATAACTGAGGCCTAGCCATGAGACAATTTCCCACCCAATGAACTTTATTCAACTAAACTCACTGTCGTGGCAGAAAAACACCCTCAAAAATAGCACAGTGGAGAAAAAGCAAACAAATGTAATAAATACATATACCAATAAATCTATCTTACAAAGGGTAGAAAGCAAACTAGAGGAAGAGAGGCAGAGAACTTATGTCAGAAGACTGGGTAGCATAAAGTTAGTAGTATAGGCTTTTGGATCAAAGCTCTATCACTTTTTTTTTTTTTTTTGCGGTATGCGGACCTGTCACTGCTGTGGCCTCTCCCGTTGCAGAGCACAGGCTCCGGACGCACAGGCTCAGCGGCCATGGCTCATGGGCCCAGCCGCTCTGTGGCATGTGGGATCTTCCTGGACCAGGGCACGAACCCGCGTCCCCTGCATCGGCAGGCAGACTCCCAACCACTGCGCCACCAGGGAAGCCCAGCTCTATCACTTTTTAACATTGGAACCTTGGATGAGATATTTAATTTCTCTATGCCTCAGTTCCCTCCTTTTAAAAATAGAGAAAATACCAACTCCAATCTGATAGACTTTTGTGAGGATGAAGTATGTTATTACATGCAAAGTGCTTAGAAGAGTGTCTGCCACATAGTAAGCTTTCAACGATGCTATCATGATTATGACCAAAATTCTACAAGAGTTGTGTCTATGAAATCTGAGAAAAGCACAGGTCTTTGAGTTAGAAGACACGATTTACATTCCATCTCTGCCACTGAACAAGCTGTGTGACCTTGGGGCAGTCTTATCATCTCTCTGAGTTTTCATTTCTTCATCCGCACTTGGACTTAGAGCTCTCAAGTCCTACTCTATTCCTGGGAAAAGGAAGGGCACTTCCTTGACAGTCTCCCTCCTCTCCTTCAATTCTCCCCCTGGGCTCCGGGTCATTTTGTAGTGATATAAGTTGTCCTCTTGGATATGGTGCAGGTGCCAGGTGTAATGTCATCACTCTTTGGTCAGTTCTCACTGGCGGATCCATTTGCCTGAAGCAGATTCACTGGCCATTGTCAGAACTGATTTTACCCAATGACAAAGCATAGCTCCCTCACCTCCTTAGCCAGTATTCAGCTTGGGAATCTAAGTGTAAACACCTATCACCCAATGGCTCTGGAGCCTCTTTGCTAGGACCTATAATCCTAAGGTTAACAAATACCTTTCAAACTGAGATTGTAAACCAGAAGAAGCTTGAAAATAAAAATAAAAATATCTAATCGTGTAAACATTTTAATACATTTGTGAGCCAAAAGGTGCCATAAATAAAATTAGTAGAAAAATAATAGATTTGGGATAAAATGTAATACACACGACAAACTGAAGATTAGCATGTATAATATAAAAAGAACATTTACAAATTGGCACCAAAAAAAAAGGGACAACTCAAGAGAAATACACAGAAGATAGTAAATAGAAAATTCAGGAAAAGAGCTAATCCACATAGCAAAATTATTTAGCTCAGTTATGGTTAGGGAAATGCAAATGTATGCAACAATGAGATAGCACTTTACTCCCATTATATGCCAAAAGGTTTTTAAATTGAAAACATCAAGTGACTATGGGATGGAATAAAAACTATGGGGTGGGGTGAAGAGGGTATTCTCCTCATTGAATACTGCTGACTGAAACGTAAATTGTGACAGCCTTTTGGGAAACAATCTGACAGTGTCTATTAAAATTTAATAAATATCACATACCCTTCTACCCTTCAGTTCCACTCCTGGGAATCTATCCCACAAACATAAAACCACCAGTACAAAGGACAAGTTTACAAGGATAGTTACCGTAGCCTTGTTTGTTGTGACACACCTGGAAATAATGCCCAGCGGTAGGGGAACTGTCCAATAACTTATGCATACCCACACAAAAGGAGATTTTTAGAACAATTTAAAAAAGGAATGAGAGCTCGATCAGTTGGTTTAAAGGATTTCCAGGATGCATACTGAATAAAAAAACACAAGAGTGTATAATATGTTATTCTTGTAGAGTAGATAATAGCAAATCTTCATTTGTATGAATCATATACATCGTCCTTTGTATGATTACACGTGCATGGAGAAAAATCTAGAAGAATACACCCTGGGCTATACGTGTTACTTGGTGGAGGCTGAGGTCCATGGTTGATAAACAAGAAGAGATAAGGAAGAGCTCAGGAGAGGAGAGTCAAGCACAAAATGACAAGAAAAAAAAGACTCTTGGATATATTCACATTTATGAAAAATTATATGTGTATGTGTGTATAAAGAAACTAACTTTTTTTTTTCTTTTGCAGTACGCGGGCCTCTCACCGTTGTGGCCTCTCCCCTTGCGGAGCACAGGCTCCGGACGCACAGGCTCAGCGGCCATGGCTCACGGGCCCAGCCGCTCCGCGGCATGTGGGATCTTCCCGGACCGGGGCATGAACCCGTGTTCCCTGCATCAGCAGGGGACTTTCAACCACTGCGCCACCAGAGAAGCCCAGAAACTAACTTTTGATTATTGAAAAGTTTAATTGGAAAAGGAAGGGACAGCCTCTGACCATTTTTGTCTCATCATCAGGGAGATGCCTGCCCTGTTAGCCTGGTCTAGGACAAGGCCCTCATGTGTGTGGGTGTGGGTGTGGGTGTGGGTGTGAAAGGGAGAGAGAGAGAGAGAGAGAAGAAGGAGGAGGAGAAGCACCCAGAACTTCTCAAAGCAGTGAGGGAGGAGTTTGCTTTACACTCACCTCTCCTCTTATTCCTTCCCTCTCCCTGTATTCCACTCCCCTGCCTTTCCACAGTGAAGAAACAGAGAAAATGTGCATGTAATAACATCTGTTAGTGAGGCAGTGAGGGACCAACAATGTCAGCAAGAAAAAGCGTTCTTCAGAGTTACAATCTGAAGTATATGAAGTCACTGTAGAAGGTACACAAGACCCATGGTTCAGTTACAGACCCTGGAATTTGAAGCCAGAAACCTGGGGCAAAAGACATAGAAGACCTGGGGAAGAAAAGTGGGAAACAGTAAACTGGAGTGACTTCTATTTCTATCAGTAGAGCAGACTAGACACCCAGAGCAACCCTCCTACTGAAAACACCTAACATGCTAATATAACATTAACAAATATACCTTTATAGACGTATCACTGAGCTGGTAAGAAAAGGACTTCTCATAGGCCAGAAATAAAGTAAAAGTAAGAATTTAGGTAGGTGGGACTTCCCTGGTGGTGCAGTGGTTAAGAATCCGCCTGCCAATGCAGGGGACACGGGTGCGAGCCCTGGTCCAGGAAGATTTCCACATGCCAAGGAGCAATTAAGCCTGTGCGCCACAACTACTGAGCCTGTGCTCTAGAGCCCGTGAGCCACAACTACTGAAGCCCGCGCACCTAAAGCCCGTGCTCTGCAACAAGAGAAGCCACCGCAGTGAGAAGCCCGCGCACCACAACGAAGAGTAGGCCCCGCTCGCCGCAACTAGAGAAAGCCCACGCACAGCAACAAAGACCCAACACAGCCCAAAATAAATTAATTAATTTTTTAAAAAAAAGAATTTAGATAGGTAATTCACTTTGCTCTTGGGGGCTTAAGCCAAACCCTGGTGTCACTGAACTTTTGTTTTGACAGTGAGAACTCAAAAGCTAGGTTTCATGCAAGAAAAGAAGCACAGGAAGTCCCCCCTCTTGTGGATCCAAGAACTTACAGGCCAAACTGTCAGTATTAGGGTATACTAGAAATAAACTCACACCACAAAATCAGAAATAATATTAAAAGTAGGAAATAATAAAGTTAAATATAAACATACAACAGTGAAGGTCAATAAATCAGGCTTTTTGAAAAGTGCAATAAAGTTGACAAGCCTCAGACAATACTGTTCAAAAAAATATCATTCATTAAAAAAAATTATGATATGAATGGAAAAGTAAACTACAGTTGCTGCAGATATTAAAAAGATAGAATATATAAATAGATTTGTGCCCCAAATTGTAAACAGGTGAAAATGAAAAAAATTTAGAAAATACTAAAATGTTATCTAAAAGAGGAAAAAAAAGATTTTATAGAAAATTTAAATCCCATAGATAAAAAAATCTTCCCACAAAGTAAACATATCATTCCAGTGTTAGATAAATTCTTCCACAGAATAGAAAAACAGATAAGTCTTTCCATTTTATGAGGTTAGCCTAACCCATACCAACCACCAAGGACAGTTTGGAAAAGGAAAACTATAAGACAAATTTACTCATGAACATGGATACAAAAGCCTAAACAGAACATCAGCAAACTGAATCCACCAATAAATAATAAAAAAGACAATACAATAGGGTAAATTGACTACATTCACAGATCAAAAGGAAAAACATCTCATGATCATCTTAATAGATGCAGAAAGATGTTCAATGAAATTCAACATCTATCATGATAAGAAAATGTAAGTAAACTAGGAAAAGAAAAAAGCAGTATTCTTAAAGCTTACCACAAGCACAAATGGTGAATGCACAAAACTCAACGGCCAGGAGTCATTTCCTTCAAGATCAGGACCATGACGACAATCTTCACTATTACCACCTCCATTCGGCATCACCCAGGAGATCCTGGCCAGCACAAGAAAACAGAAAGAAACACAGAAGAGAAATTATCTCCTGCAAAGCTGACTTTCTGTAAAAACAGGTGACAATAGAGGGGGGAGTTTTGAAATATCTTCTGCATGCTATGTAAATTCAAGTCCTGCTAACTGTAAGACATTGCACAAAACATGGCATTTTTGGAGAGACATGCATAGAAGGCCCACATGCCCAGCCAATATTACAGGTGAACTAAGGAGTAGTACTGGGGAATGCGAAAGGCTATTGGAAATCTTATAGCACATCCAGCCTTAATGAATCACCACACACAGTAGGACCAAGTCAGTTCTGAGTGAAGGAACGACAGAGCTCTTATTTTTCACTGTTCTCCCAGCAGCCACAGCCTGCCTGCATGCAGTTTAGAGCTCAGTAAAGACCCATTGGACTACCTAGTCTATGTAGAGATTCCTCTCCTGGCCACACACACGCAAACAGTTGCTAGAAACAAACAACAAGAAAGAAACACCCTTGTGCAACGTATCTGTTTTCATGGATATCTGTCTGAGATATTCCCAGCATCTCCCTGAGGTTTAAGCATTTCTATCCAAAATCACAGGATTCCATCAGAGGAGCAAAGAGTTGGGAGAAGAGACCCCTTTGGCCATAAAACAATTATGAGCCTTTCATGGTAAATGAGATAATGCAAATAAAATTGCTTTTTAAGTTTCAAACAGTATGCCTTTATCAGTCTTATTTTTGTAACAGTATTTATTCCTTGTCAGTGTCTACTTTAAAATAGAACCTCCCCTTACTCCTTCCAAGTTAGTTTTTATCGTTCATCTAAAAAATGTTTGCAATTTCTAAAGTTTCTCAATTTTCACAGTCTTCAGACTCTGAACTAAGCAAGGCTTTCTGTGATAATTAGGTTCTCAACTCTGGGGGATTTTGGTACTTCTGACAGCTTAAATTCTGGGGCAGCTTGAATTTCCTTCCTCTTTCTCTTCCACATTTTGCTTCCTTGATTTTTGTGTTTGGGGAAATTTTTTCTTCTCTTCTCCCTGAGTCCTAAGTCATAGTCTCTCGCTGTTTAAAAAAAAAAAATCTTACCCTTCTCACCACAGCCATCACCCTCACATTCCCTTTCTGGTTCTATTTCCCACAGTCCTTGTAGCATCCCAAGGATAATGACGGAAAGCACGCTGGACCAGAGTCAGCAGACCAAGCTTTCGCTGCAATCTCTCTTCCAGGTGTGGAGAGAAAAAGTTGGGTTGGGTATGAAAGGTCCTGGGTTAAAGTCCTAGCTCTGACAGTTACCAGTTTATCTCATCTTAGGCAGGACATGTTCCCTCTGGGGGCCTCAGTTTCCTCAAAGATAAAGGAAATGTTGGTTTACAGCAGGGATTCTAGAGCCCAGCAGCAAATGTAAATGATGGAAACTGACTGTGTGGGAGGAAAGTTTCCAGAAGGCAGTAGGGAGCGGTGGGGATGCAGAGATCTGCAGGCACAGGACCCCCTGCCGTGAGGACCTCCTACTCAACTACAGCAAGTCAACTCAACTACCATAGCACTTCGAGCTCTGTGCTGTCAGTCTTCTGATTTCTTAAGAGATCCCTAATATGTGGATTTTTATTTGAACTCTGTTGATTCTTTTCCTTCCAGTTTTTTTGACATATAATTGACATACAGCACTGTATAAGTTTGTGTACAAAATAATGATTTGACTTGTGTACATCACGAAATGATTATCACAGTAAGTTTAGCGAACATCCATCATCTCATACAGATACAAAATTACAGAAAGAGAAAAAAATTTTTGCTCGTGCCGGGAACTCTTATGATCTACTGTCTCAACAACTTTCATATATAATGCACAGCAATGTTAGTTATATCTATCATGTTGCACAGTACAGCCCTAGTACTTATTTATCTTAAAACAAAAGTCTGTACCTCTTGACTACCTTCATCCAGTTCCCCGCCCCCCCAGCCCCTGCCTCTGGTAACCACAAATCTGACCTCTTTTTCTATGAAGCTGTTTATTTGTTTTTGAAGTACAACTGACCTACAACACTATGTTAGTTCCTGGTACACAACATAGTGATTTGATATTTCTACACGTTGCAAACTGATCACGATAAGTCTAGGTACAATATGGCACCATACAAAGATAGTACATAGTTCTTGACTATACTCCCCACGCTGTACATTTCATATTTGTGGCTCATTTATTTTGCAACTGGAAGTTTGTACCTCTTAATCTCCCTCACCTATTTCTTTCTTCCCCCAACCTCTCTCCCCTCTGGCAACCACCTGTTTTTTCTCTGTATCTGTAAATCTGTTCTGTTTTGCTATGCTTGTTCATTTGCTTTGTTTTTTAGATTCCACGTATAAGTGAAACAGTACAGTATGTGTCTTTCTCTGTCTGACTTATTTCACTTTGCCGTGTTGTCACAGATGGGAAGATTTCATTCTTTTATATATATATATATATCTCACATCTTCTTTACCCATTCATCTACTGATCGGCACTTGGGTTGCTTCCATACCTTGGCTATCATAAATACTGCTGCAGTGATCATAGGGGTGCATATATCTTCTCAAATTACTGCTTTCATTGTCTTCAGGTAAATACCTAGGAGTGGAATTGCTGGATCATATGGTTAGTTCTATTTTTAATTTTTTGAGAACCCTCCATACTGTTCTCCATAGTGGCTGCACCAATTTACAATCGTACCAACAATGCATGAGGATTCCCTTTTCTCCACACCCTCACCAACACTTGTTATTTGTGGTCTTTTTGATGATAGCCATTCTGACAGGTGTAAGGTGATATCTCATTGTGGTTTTGATTTGCATTTCCCTGCTGATTAGTGATGTTGAGCATCTTTTCAAGTGCCTGTTGACCATCTGTATGTCTTCTTTGGAAGAATACGTTGTTTTTTTATTGTTTGCTCAAAATTTTGTAAACCATCATGGGTCCTTTTTGAGTAAACTCCTAGAGTCTAATTTGTATGATCCTAAGAATATGCCTGGTTGTTCTGCTGCTCTGGAATTTTCAGAGAACCTTCCACAATCCTCCCTCCAGTTTTCCTGAAAGTTCTTGATGGCTTGTATTGGGGTACCTCAGCCTCTGAGGCTTTGCTGCAGATCTGGGGAGTGACACCTCTTCTTGAGGGGAGAAATATAGTGGAGCTAGAATTTCCTCACAGAGACAGGATTCTCCTAATTCTGATGTCTTGGCTTAGAGTAAGAAAAGACGGGCTGGCTATTGAAAGTTCTGCATCTAGAACAGTCTTCCTCCCACGCACGGCCTCTTTTTAGAAGTGGAGTGTACTTTCTTTTTCCCTTATCTGAAGTGAAAGGATTTCTGGAGTGTGAACATCCTCACCATTCTATCTACCCTTGTAGATGCTGGAATTCTCGGTCTTTCCCTACTCCATTCTCTCACCCATCGCTTATCCTGCCCACACTGCTCTAAGTCATACATCTCACCACCAGGGAACCAACCAGCCAATGTCCGGTAAGTCTGACTATCCCCACTTCCCTCAGGGCCCTCTCACACTTGGTTCCTGAGGCCCCCAAAGGCCCTCCCCTGGCCAGCATCTCTTAGCCACTGATGCTCTCTTTATCCTTACAGCAGCTCATTTGACAACACTGACTGACTTTCCTACACATCAGATTCCTCCGGAGCCACAGCCTGCAAGGAGATAACAGAACCAAATGGCTAAGAGCCCAAGCTCTAAATACAGAAATACCTGCATTGGAAACAATGAGGGAAAAAAAAAAAAAAATCCTCCAGCTGCCATTTACTGGCTTGTGATCTCAGTCAAGTTGTTCCAAGTATCTAAGCCTCAACTGCCTCACCTGTGGAATGGATGTAAAATTAAATCTTAATGTTATAATTATGTGTTAATTTTACGTGTCTTTTATGTGTCTTGCCGGGGCCACGGTGCCCAGATACGTGGTCAAACACCATTCTGGATATTTCTGTGCGGGTGTTTTGGGATGAGATTAACGTTTAAATGGGTGGAGTTAGAGTAAAGAAGATTGCCCTCCACATGTGGGTGGGCCTGTCCAGTCAGGGAAAGGCCTGAACAGAACAAAAAGACTCACCTCCTTTGAGCAAGAGTTACTTCTGCTAGTAGGTGGCCTTCGGACTTCAACAGTGACCTCTACTCTTCCCAAGTCCCCAGCCTGCTAGTCCCCCCTGCAGATTCTGGACGTGTCAACCTCCCATGAAGCCATGAGCCAATCCTTAAAATCTCTCTCTCTCTCTCTCCCTCTCTCGATAGGTAGATGATAGATAGATAGATAGATAGGTGATAGATAGATCTAGATATACTGTATATAGTAGGTACAGATAAACTATATGTGTTATATATCTATATCTGTATCTTTCTATAACACACACACATTCTATTGTCTTTTTTCTCTGGAGAACCCTGACTGATATAATCCCTCATTGGGTTCCTGTAAGGATTACATGAGATAAAGTTTATAAAAGGCCAACCACATGCCTGGTACATACCAATCTCCGACCAAAAGGTAAAAAGAGACAAATGATTCCAGCTGAGCCCAGTGCCCCTGGATGCTGGCACCGTCTCACCAGTAATGCTGCTGTCTGCTACCCAGGTTGCAGGTGGATGCAGGACCCATGTATAGGCTGGAGGAGGATGGAACGACGGCCACCCTTTCCACAGTATCCTGGAAGCAAAGTCAACTATTTCAGAGCCATGGGCTCAGGTGTCCCTGTGGGGTACCTGCAGGTTTGGGGACCTTGTTGGCCACCTTTAGTTCCTTCTAAAACTGGGAAAGCCCGAGTCAGCTTACTCAAAGGCCCCCAGGAGTTAGACCAGCCTAGAGAGATGGACCACTAACCCAGAGGTCTGAACCCTAAACCCTCTCAAGATACTCAGACTCGCTGACCAGGCTACCATCAGGCCAAAGGTACAAACTCTCAGAGGATGTGCTAAAAGGAAGCAAGGAAGACAGAAATACATTTTCTGAAAGGTGAGCCCTCTACAGTCTAACTACCTTTTATTTACTTAAATTCTAGAAACCTGGCCCTGCTGGGGCTTCAGCCAGACCAAAGGCAGCCTCCCTGCATCCACAGCTTTGCTCCCTCCACCACAGGCCCTGTTGGAGGGGAAGAATCTCGAAAACATCCCCCCTGCCCTGACAAGCTGTTTCCTGGGAGCGGTAGCTCTGGGTTTCTGCCCTGATCATTCTTTTTTTTTTTTTTTAACATCTTTATTGGAGTATAACTGCTTTACAATGGTGTGTTAGTTTCTGCTTTATAACAAAGTGAATCAGTTATACATATACATATGTTCCCATCTCTCTTCCCTCTTGCGTCTCCCTCTCTCCCATCCTCCCTATCCCACCCCTCTAGGTGGTCACAAACCACCCAGCTGATCTCCCTGTGCTATGCGGCTGCTTCCCGATCATTCTTCTGCTTGAACAACCTCTGCTTTTACAAACAGACCCCGGCAGCTCTGAAGTCCTGTCTGTGCTGGAGCTCCTCCCAGGCCACTGCATTGTTTTCATTTCCTGTGCTTCTGAACTTCTTTGTCATAATATTATCTTACAGCCCTGGCGCCGGTGGTCAGCAGGCAGGGTGATAGGCCATCCTTTGGCATCAGTGGAAATGTTTCATTCAGCCTCTAATCGCAGTCCCTCTGAGGGGCCCTTTGGTAGCTGCGTTGCTAGTTAGGAGTGAATGTCACAGGAATGTGAGGCCTGACTTTGCATGCAGTAGATATTTTCCAGATAGGCTGCCCCATGTTGAAACTGATTTGTGGGGACTCCTGTGACCCAGCAAGGAACTGGAAAGTGGGAGTGTGCCACCCGGAGAGGTGGAGGTGGAAGCCTGAATCTCCCTTTCACCTGTGTCTCCTAAGTCAGGTAAGTTATCAAAACCCTGGGAGCACCTGGCCCCAGGCCTGGCCCGCATCCCCCAGCCTCCTTCCCCCTCCTGTGGACAAGCTGCCCAGGCTCCTTCCACACGGTGACCTGGAAACCCCACTCCCAACGTCACGACAGACTCGCAGCCTCACTGCAGACACTCACTACAGAGGTGAAATCAATAGTTCATTTTTTCTCTCAGATCTCAGAGACATGAACATCTGGGGAAATGGCTAACGGTGATTAAAAAACATTATTGTCAAAAGACACATTCTTATCTCAGAAATATTAAAAGATAGGGTGAGGAGGTATGTGTCTAAAATGGATAAAATACAATATTACAGACTTGATAGTATTTTAGTAGCTAAATTATTTGTTTGGGGTACAAGGCATAGCTATTCTATCACCTTATAATATTAACCATGTGGACGACTACAAAGATCTCAGTAATATATTACATTTTAATTGTTTTCCACTTTATAACATATGTGAAAAGACTTCATACTCATATTTCCCCCTTCATCCATCCAAGAAAACTCTGAAGTTGTCAACTTGATTTCCCTCCTGTCCAAGAAGAATTCCTTCTTCCTGGGAGAGAAGCTAAGTTAATTTATATAATGAAGGGGGTGCAAGGGATAAATGAGGAGTTTGGGAAATACACACTACTATATATAAAATACACACACTACTATATATAAAATAGTTAATCAACAAGGACCTACTCTATAGCACAGGGAACTGTACTCAGTATCTTGTAATAACCTAAAATGGAAGAGAATGTAAAAAAAAGAATATATGTATTTAGATACACACACACACACACACACACACACACACACACACACACACACATGTATATCTGTAGATTGCCAATCATGACACTGTTAAAAGTGATATTAAAAAGAGTTGTGCCCGTCAATTCCACACCTAAGTATATACCCAAGAGAAATGAAAGCATAAGTCCACACAAAGACTTCTATGCCAATGTTCACAGCAACATTATTCACAACAGCCAAAACGTAGAAACAATCCAAATGTCCATCAACTGGTGATAGATACACAAGAGGTTGTATACCCACACACTGGAACACTCTTCAGTGATAAAAGGGAACAAAAGACTGGAACAAAATCCACCCAGGTCTTCTGCATTACTGAAGCCAGCACTTGGATCCAGAAAGGGTGGGAGTGTAGTGACAGTACTCAGACGACTATGGTCGTCATCATGAAGCAGCCCGAGACCTCCCGACTCTGAAGATGAGCTACAATCTATTAGGATCTTCTATGAGCCAGGCGCTGTGTCAAGTGTTTTACAGGCATCATCTCATGTGATCCTTACCGTTGTCCCCTAAGATTCATACTGTCACTCTCCCCTTTTACGGAAAAAGAAACTGAGGCTGGGAGAGGCTTCGTTTACTTTGCCAAAGGGTACACAACTAATGAGCAGGACTTCTAAGCTCATGCCTTCTCCATCATGCCATGGGTACCCTGGAATCACATCAGGAGCTGGGAGCCTTATGAGAGTCAGGGGCCAAGTTCACATTCCTGTTCTTCTGCTCCAGCAGGGTGAGCTTACCACTGCCCAGAGGAGGCCGGGCTTGGGGGGTAGAATGTCAGCTCTGTCAAAGGGCCAGGCTGATGGGAGGGGAGATCAGGGGAGAATGGATACACGTATATGTATGGCTGAGCCCCTTTGCTGTGCACCTGAAACTATCACATCATTGTTAATCAGCTATACTCCAGTATAAAATAAAAAGTTAAAAAAATAAATAAACTCAAGTGGAAAGACCAAAAAAAAAAACAATTATAAATGGAAAAAAAAAAAAGAGCCAGGCTGCCGTCACAGATGTGAGGACCCCGGGAGTAAAGCTGAGAGACGTCCCGTGGCAGTTGGTACATCAGGTTTCTCTCTCAACCTGCGTTCGTATATTTTTAAAAATATGTTTCCATTCATTTTCTCTTATTTGTTTTGCCCCATTTTAAAGAGTATAGAGTTTGGAATTGGAAAAACCAGGATTTAAAACTAAATGCTCTGCAGTGTATTGCTGGGTGACCTTGGGGAATTTACTTGGAGCCCCGAGCCTTGTCTAAAATGAGCATGATTGGTCATACCTACCACGCAGAGTTGCTTAAAGACTTAAATAAGATCCTTCTCTAGAGAAGGGCTTTGTAGGATGCTACATGTTAACTGTTGTTCTAAAATTTTGGACCCTTTCGTTTTTTTGTATTAGCTACTCCCACTTGGTTTACGGCCCACCAGTTTTATAAACCAGCCTCCTGTATCTTCATCCAAGTTGTTCAGAGAGATGAGGGGCTGTGGGTGGAGGTGATAGGATCTGGCTGATGACAGAGTTCTATTGTTTAATAGCAACAGCCTCCCTCGAGCTCTCATTAATCAGCACATCTGATTAATGACAGCATAATTTTTAACTGCCAAGAACTCATCTATCTGTCCTAAATCAGCCTGGGTTTCCCAATCTTCTGAAAGAGATCATGAAAGGATCTGTCAAACCCCTTGAAATCCAGTCACCACCCTCATGACCCCCCCTTGATCTGCCAGTCCCGTTTTTTAACAAAGGAAATCAGATTTGCTAGACCGCTGTTCATCCTTACGGAGCTCATGCCACTCTCCTCGGATCACCTTTAGAAATGCCCATGAGCCACTTGGTCTAAATTTGTTCTAGAATGTTCTAGGGGAGGTATCCCTCCTCAGGGTGACAGGACTTGGGAGAATCCTGATGGCATGCAAGGTTGATAAGGAGAGCAGGGGTCAGGCACCAGGCTTTGTCTGGGAGCCATATGCAAGGTGGCGTGGGTGACCGGCAGAAACACATATGGACATTCGCGCAAGCAGCCCTCAAGCCATCCCTGGGGGGGACCCAAATCAAAGGCCCAGGGTATGGCAAGTGGAGAATTAAGGTAGCCAGCCATTAAGAGCATCAAGCCCACAAGAGTATAAAACCAAGACTGAGGGCAGATGGGGTGACCGAATATTACCCTCCAGGCTGAGTGATCAGCAAGAGGAATTTCAGATGAACTCCACCCATCTCCTAACAGCGCCCGGCCTGATTCATTAGCCCAGACACAAGAATGATGGTTTCTTCCCTAGACTTTTTCTTTTTGTTTTTGCAGGGCAGCCATCCTTGACACAAAACGAAACTCAAGCTTATGTACAGTTTTAGGAGCCCACTTTCTCCCACTTCTTGAAAAATGCATCTATTTGTGTGTGTCTAGTCTTCTGGTTCTTTCCTTACTACCCACGGTTTTTCAAAAATTACTGGCATCTCCTCTTCCATCACAGCTGAGAGTTTTCTCACTAGAGTTGAATCAAGGCTAAGAATAGGGGCTTCAGTTGCCAAACAGACCTGCGTGTATGTCCCTGCCAGGCTATTTACTTCTGTGAGACTTTGAGCGACTACTCGATTTGAGCCTAAATTCTCTCATTGAAAAATAGAGATGACAATAATCCTACCACATAAGATTTTTGTGAGGCTTCAGCGAGATACTATATGTTAAGCACATGGCCCAATGCCGCCACCATGCACATTCCACACGTCCCTATGGTCGATGGCATCATTGCTCCCCTCGATCACTCCTCCAGGGATTGATATCCTTTGCCATTTGCCTTTGCAGTTCTCCCCACTAGACATGTTATGTACTTCCCATCCCATGTATACTGGGCTTGGCTGGAATGTGATTGGCTTCAGCCAGTGGAATCGTTCAGAAGGTACAATGGATGATCTATTTCTTCTCTTCCCATCTGTGCTTCTGCCATCACCAAGGGAAGGACCTGCCCTGGAGGCCTGCTGGTACCCGCAGAATGCAAGACTCATGGAGCAGACCTGACCCAACCCACAGCTTGGAGCCATGCCCAACAGAGCTCAACCTAGATCAGCCAAACCCCAGCCAGCCCACGAACACAAAAGCAAGAAATTAGAGCTTACTGTTGTCCACCACAGAGTTTTGCAATGGTTTTGTTAAGGACCATTACTGTGGCGGTAATTTACACTTACCTTGTCCAGGGCTTAGAGATTTAAGCTTATTTAAAGCAGTTAAAGGACTCATTTCTCTTTTTTCTTAACTTCTTTTTTTTTTGAGATACAATTGGTATATAACATTATATTAGTTTCAGGTGTATAAATAATTCGATCTTTGTACACACTACGAAGTGACCACCGCAATAAGTCTAGTTACCGTCCATTACCATACAATAGACCCCCTTATCCTTTCGGCCACCCCCAAACCCCTGTCGCCTCATGCAACCACCAATCTGTTTCCTGTATCTGTGAGCTTTGTTCTGTTTCATTTGTTCATTTGTTTTGCTCTCTTAGATTCCATATATAAGTGATATCACAGGGTACTAGTCTTTCTCTGTCTCGCTTCTCTTTTACTCCAGTCCCCACTAAGACTCAGTGTAATGGAAAGGGAGAGGGTT
Organism: Phocoena phocoena; assembly: GCF_963924675.1. Taxonomy (NCBI): domain Eukaryota; kingdom Metazoa; phylum Chordata; class Mammalia; order Artiodactyla; family Phocoenidae; genus Phocoena; species Phocoena phocoena. The sequence goes on from NC_089223.1 coordinate 76,217,137, forward strand.
TTAGAACCAGAGAGACTTAATTTGTATCTAGCTTCCACACCTTACTGGCTGAGTAGCTTAGGCCAAGTCCTTTAACTTCTCTGAGCCTTGGTTGTTTGTCTATAAAATGGGAAGGAGAATACCAGCCTCTATAGTGTGAGGGCTAAATGGCATTATCTATGTCATACATGTGGACATAACATGGGTTCTCAGGAAAGGTGAGTTGCTCTCCCCTTTTCATTATAAGTGTGTTGTCCTTTATGAAATTTGGAGAGCCTCATCTCCAAATCTGGACAGAGTAGACAGAAGTGAATAGAGTATGGTTACCTCCCCTAGAACATAGGGGTTGAGGTATCTAACTTTGTCTCAGCCTTTGGTTCATTTCATTCACATTTATGTGGCACCTGATAACGTGCCAGACACCGTTCTAGGCCCTGGGAATCTAGTAGCCAATAAGGCAAATGAAGCCACTACTTTCATGGAACTTACATTCTAGAAGACGTGAATGTAGATAATGAACAGGAGGATAATGAATAACCTAGATAATTCCAAATAGCGATCAACGCTATGAAGTAAACTCAAGGGTGATGAGATAGAGTGGGACAGAGTGGGGGTCAGGGGGCAGGGAGGGCTCATTGAAGCAGCGATACCCTCTGTTTTCCAAACAGCAGAAATGTTCCTCTCTAGTCCTTGCTCCACAGTCACCCAGAGAAGCTCTTTTTGTCTTCAACACTTATAACAAGTTGATTTTTCTTCTTTCCTTAACTACCTGCCACTGTCGGTACAGATGCAGGCAACTCTTCTGAATTCACACCTGGTCTTTTCTTTCTCCTTCCTCCCTCTGTGCACATCTGGATTCTATATGGTACCTTGGGCAACCACACCCATCTTTTTAGATACCACCTCCTTTCCTTCCTCACTGGCACCATTTTTAGTTCCATACATAGTAGAGGCTCCATTTTTGAAGGCTCACACCGTGTCACGCCATCTTCCCTTAAAGAACCTCACACTGATCTCACCTTTGGACATTTTGAAAACTGCTTCTTTGTAGCCCACAATATTTGACTATCCCTCCAGTCCCCATCCGGGCTGTTGAGAACTTCACGTTAAATGAGAGGACCACCTTAATGGTCCCAGCCCACGTCAACCTCAGCCTTCTTCGTGGGCCAGAGGAGAGCTCACGTGAGCAGTTCCCCTCACTCCTGACAGGTGAAGTCGTCAGGTAGTTTTCTGAGGGGATGATGTTCAAGCTGAGAGCCCAAAGATGAGAAGCAGGAAGACCTGTGAAGAGTCAGAATGGAGGCGGAGGGAAGAAAGGTCACATCAGGGAGAAGGAACAGTATCTGCCAAGGCCCTGAGGTGGGAAAGAATCTAGTGGGTTTGAGGAACTGAAATAAGTCTGTTGGCTGGAGCCTCACACAGTGGGTGGGGAGAATGGCAGGAGGGGAAGTTAGAAGGGCAGCTCAATGTCTCGGACATTTGTACACCAATGGATTAACCATGACTATTAAGCAAAATGAACTCAAAATCCTAACGCAAGAGGGTAAATCTACGATTTGGTAGGGTTGGATTTTTTGGAACAAGTATTTCCAGAGTGCCTCCTGTTTCCAGGATTGGTATACGGAAATCCATGGTAGATTAAATAAAGTATCTGATCGAATGAGAAAGACCATCAGTCACTGGTCAGAAAGCTGTTTATTTGCTTGGATAGTAGATATGAAAATTTCAAAAACTCAAGCCCTCCATGATCTCACCAGCTCAGCCACACTTTTTCGTTTTTGCCGCCGCTTACTAGGACCTGTTCACATGCTGAGCGCCCTCCCTTGCTGTAGCCATCACATGGGCCCCAGTGTGTCACTTCGTACTTGTCCTTGCAGCACACATTGCTCCCCAAATGCAGCATCTCCTACACACCCGTGGCTCTACGGTCTCCACAATTACCACTTTTGAAGGGCATCCCCCGCATTTGTTAAGAAGAAAATAATTTTCTTCTCCTTGAGCAGTTATGAGGCCATGTTTTGGAATCAGACAGGTCTGGAGTCAGACCCTCATTTTGCCATTTACCATCGGCACAACTTTGGGGGAACTGGCCTCTGGAAGTGTCAGTCTTCTCATCCATGAAAAATGGGACAGGGACTCTCACACCTCCCAGAGTGGCTATGAGAACTAGATTGAGATAGTGAATACAGTCAGCCCTCGGTATCCACAGGGGATTGGTCCCAGGACCCCCTTCAGGTAACGAAATCCATGGATGCTCAAGTCGCCTATACCAAATGGTGCAGTACGGCTAGCCTGCTGTATCCGGAGAGATGGAGGGCCAGCGACCATGTAAACTAAACCTGGAGGCTGGTACACAGTAAGTAAATGGAAGCTATTTTATTAACAGCATTATGTTTATTATTCTCCCTTAGAAATTTCAAACAGGATATATCACAGCACAGAGGAACTCTGAGTGTAAATCCCTTCTTAGTTTCTCGGCAACATTCAAGACCCATTGTCCCCTCCTTGAGAAGAGCCAGAAGGGCTTGGGAGATCTTCTCCTCAAATCAGGCTACAGCAGTGCCCGGGCACTCACTCCACATTTCTGCAACCCACCCCACGCCCTGGCCCTGGTTTCCCTCCAAAACAGGGAATTACCTTCCCTAATCCTATTGCTTTCAAGGGGGGGTCCATGTATCACCACGTTTTATAATACCACGTAAAGGCTTTACGGACACCAAAGCATTCCTCAGACCCCTGAAGGAAAAACATTTACCAAAGCTTCCTTCAGGGGGAGTTCAGAAGAGCAGATCCTTTACACGCAGAAAGCACTGCCCACCACCATTGTCTCCCTGACCCCCTCAGGGGCTCCTGCTTATTCATACCCTCTTCCTACAGGCTACGGATGCCGATCGTCCCTTTCTCCAAATTTAAGGGTGAATGCTCTTCGTAAAGTACCCAGAGATATTTGACCCCTAACGTAATGACAGCAAGTTGTGTGTGTGTATAAAATAGCCAATAGGACAGTTATTATTCCTGTAGGGCGGTATAAAAATGAGTCCGTATAATTCTCTTCAGCAAATCACTTATTAAGCACTCGTTCATTTGGGTACTTTTTATTGAACAATTATTGTGTGTTAGATGCTGAGGAGGACACTAATACTCATCATGCATGGAAGAAACTTCTGTATGCTGACAGCCTAATAAGAGAGCCGGCGCAGGTAGAACACCTGTATGGGTATATATTTACATGTGTACTAATACGTATATATGAGTACGAGGAATAGACAGTAATGCCAGAAGAAAGGTTCGGATAAAGTGTTACAGGAGTCCAGACAGGGGACACATTCACTTCAGCTGAGGCCTGCCCTCACCACCCTACTTCCTATCACAACCTGCTCAACCCTCACACTTCTAATCTACCTCTTCCTGCTTTCCCAAGGTACTTATCCCCTTGTAGTATACCATACAAGTTATCTATTTATTGTTTTTTTATCTTTCACCCCCACTAGGATGTAATCTCTCTCCATGAAGGCAGAGATTTTTGTCTGTTTTGATATATCCCAAGTACCTAGAATAGAGCCTGGCAGATAGTAAGCACTAAATAAGTTTCCCTAAATGAAAGACAGGCAGAACAAGTGTGAGAGACAGCCATGCATCCATCCATTCATGGAATAAGCATCTACTGAGTATCTTCTCTATGCCCAGCATTATGCTAGGCCCTGGAGATGTAAAGAAAGGACGCTTTGCTACCCCTCTAATGGCTGGCAACCTGGACAGAGGGCAAGAGCTTCCTGTTTAGATAAACAGTGTGAGCAACGGCTCCAGAGACAGAAGTTTTAAGGAAGGTGCAAAGCGGCGTGTGATGGGGACTAAAGCTGAAGAGTCACCGTGGGCACCAAGTCCAGGGAGTGAGAACCCCTGATGAAGCAGTCCATGCTGACAGCTGAACCCTTGCAATCCTCAGCGATATAAACTCTATTTTTAAATAACTCCCTTCGATATAGACATAAGACTCCATCAAAACCAAATAAATCAGACTTAATCCGAGCGGTGAAGTTCAGTCCTTACAGCCTGTGTATTTTTCAGGCTTCATGCTTTGCCTGTCTTTAGGTCACAGAGGAATGCGTTCACACATGCAGACACATACAGAACACACTCAGGCTGCTTCCAACTTTGCACAGATTATTCCAGCCAAGGGAGGAGAAGGCCAGGTGAAGTGAATACACCTGCCTGTCTTTAATTGTCCAGCCACCTTGAGAGGAGTAAGGATTGCTTATTCAAGCAGCACGTTTCTGGAAAGGTGCGGGCTGCAGCTCCAAGACACCATCCGACTCTCCCCACCTCAGGCCTGAGTACAACCAGCCATCAGGATCACTTGCTGGGCCTTCTGAGGGCCGAGCTCAGAGCCAGGCACAGGGGAAAGTCAGAAAAAAAGTAGAAGAGAGAGTCTGAAAAGCTCACGTCTGACCCCAAAGAGGGAGAAAGGAGATGCTACAAAAATAGATGCTTATAGCATAATTAGATTGGATGGCTATACTGAGCTCTGGGGAAAAAAAATAGCATATAAAAATAATTCTGTTAGATGCTGACTCTCTCCTATATATAGCGAACACAAATAATCATCCATTTCCCCAGTTCACCTGTTTTCTGAGTGCCTGTTTTTAAATGTTGCATTTTCTTAAAAGCTCACCTCAGAAGCAAAAGTTCTAGCGGCAGTCACAGAGGAATGTCCAGCCATCAAGGTGAGCTGGAGGTCCCTGCAGGGGGAGGGGAGATCGGAGGGGGGTTTTGCAGGAACTAGGTGATTCATCCACAGGGGCAGTCAGGCCACTTGGGCAAAATCAGAAGCATGCATTCCAACTGCTGGTGCTACTGGGCTCTCAGTGCTGTTTCCTGGGACCCCAGAGCACTCTCCGAACGTTCCTGCCCCTCACCCCCTGCACCTGCTCTGGAGTTCCTTAACAGCATCACTAGCAAATGCCCGGGATCAAAGGTGGGAAGAGACTACCTACGTTATGTGGTATACAGTCATTTGAAGAACACAAATCTCCAGGTAACCATGTGGTCCCAGGTTTGACACGCTGTCGAGGGTGCCTTTCCCTGTGTGTCCAAGTGTGACTGAAAAATCGCAGTCTCTCTTCCTCTGAGCAGCTCAGCCAAAGAAATGAGCCCCCATAACACATCAGCATGGCTGACCGGGCTGCGGCTAGGAATGCATGGAGGGAGGGGCCGGGCAGATGTGAGAGATCACTCTTCTGACGGACAACAAAGTGCTAAGAGACTTCCAAGCCGAGTCTTGTCAGGAAACGCAACCTGGTGTTAAGCCTTGTAATTCTACCCAAGAAGCCTCATTTCCCATTTCTTTTTAATTGTTTCCTCCCTCTGTCCATGGGAACAATTTAAGTCACTCTGATGCCCCATTAACAGCCTATTGGATGACAACAGACCAGAAAGAGAAGACATTCCAGAAATAGGAAACCACCGTGAAAAATGCCTGCTTAGAGTTTCATCAAGTCTCGGGTAGCAGGACCACTCCCAGGTCATTGAATTGTTCGGAATGTAAGGGACTCTGAAATAGCAGTGGAATATATTTCTGGTGGCCTTCCGGCTGCTCCAGACAGGGTGTGTGGGTCGGGTCATCCACATCCAGCAACGCCTTGAGTGCCTGCACCATGTTAGGCATTGACCGTTGCTAAGAGCTGATATCTGGTGGACCCTTACAGGCCAGATACTGGGCAAGTGCTTCCTTAGGATACATTATCTAATTTAATCCTCCCAAATATCTATAAGCATCTTTCCATCATGACTCCCAATTTATGATCAAGATAATGACGGCGGGGCTACCCTGGTTGGCGCAGTGGTTGAGAGTCCGCCTGCGTTCGTGCCCCCGTCCGGGAAGATCCCACATGCCGTGGAGCGGCTGGGCCCGTGAGCCATGGCCGCTTAGCCTGCGCGTCCGGAGCCTGTGCTCCGCAACGGGAGAGGCCGCAGCAGTGAGAGGCCCGCGTACCGCAAAAAAAAAAAAAAAAAAAAAAAAAAAGATAATGACGGCACTGAGAGGTTAAGTAATTTTCCCAAGATCACAGAGCTGAATCCTGGAAGAAGCCAGGATGGAGCCCCGTTCATGCTCCAGCTTTAACTGCTACACTCCACAGCCCCTAGGAAAGATGCCCAAGGAAGATTGTGCAACCTGCCCTGAAAGTCTGTTCCAGGCTTTGCCCTCAGAAAGTCCCTTAGAGTGAATTTAATTGTCTCTAACTTCCCTTACAGTGTATTTCCTCCTGCCCGGCTGCAGAAGAATGAGGCAGGGACAGCTTCTGAGAAGAATGAGGAAGGAGGGGGGGGGTGGTCCCCGTCGGCACTCTCCCCCGAGCAGAGTCCTATTTACATCCTGGTTGAGGTCCCCAGTCCTTCCCACACCGGGAGAGCTCAGGCTCATTTGCCTGCCGATAAGTCAGAATTCTGCCTCTGTTGCAACACTTCCGGCATTTTGTCAAGCTGACCCCGCTCCCGGCAAAGGACGCACTGTGCTTTTGTGTCCATTTAGATAAGAGGCTCTTAGGCCGACAGTGTTTTCCCCACTTTGGAACCTCCACCAACCTGGGGGTTCAGTTCTGCTCAGCACTGACTAATACCACAACCTTAAGTAGCTCTCTAGGTCAATGGAACAGACCTGAAACACAAGATGCTGTGTCCTACAGCACCATCCACTTGTTCCCCAGGTCTGGGATGGGGCCCAAGAATTTGCATTTCTACCAAGTTCCCAGGGGATGCTCCTGGACCAGGGACCCTGCTGTCTCCCGAGATGGCTTTACAGAATTCTTGGTGCTGCGGTAGCACCAACACACCATTCCTATACGTCCCAGCTCCAAACACAATTCCGGTACAACGTGCTATTTAGAACCTCAAGGAGCACAGATAGCTGTGTGTGAGCTAAGAGGTAGAGGGAGTGGAGAAATGATGACACTGACCCCAGGCTGAATGGCCATTTACGAATAAACCGCCCAAGGCCTGGGGGGATGGAACGAAGAGTGAGCTGAAAGGGTTTTCGGAGAAAGCCTTGTTTACAGCCGGGCTTTCCACCTCCTTTCTAAGAGTACCAGAGTTGGTCTGGGCAAAGCCAGCCCTGCCCAGCCCAGCCCAGCGCCTTCTCTACTTCCTCAGGAGGGAGTCAGTTGACCTTCCAGCCACAGCTCAGTGGCTGCATTTGCATTCTCTTGCCCGGGCAAGAAGGGACGGATGGATGGTCTCCTTGTCTTGCCCTGCCAGCTCGTTAGCATCCTTCATTGATGTCTTGGTTGGACCCTGGATTTCAGGATAAATCACTGAAAGGAAGGGATCTTGTCTCTCATCTGCAATCACTGACCCTTCTGAAAAGCCTGGAGGTCAGGAGCTAGAAAACAGAGTAGGGGCCTGACACAGTCCACCCAGGGATTCAAGCTTCTCTTGTCTTACACAAGGGGACGTTGCTCCCTCTGAGTGGAAATCCCTTTCTCCTTGGCCTCTTGGTGAACTCCTAGGCTTCCTTCAAAACTCACCTCAGGCCTTTTGTCTGTGGGAAGCAATCCCTCCGCACAAGGTAGAGTCTGTCATCCCTTCCCCTTTGTCTTGGATGTGCTGCATTTCAGGCTTCCATGTTGTTTACAAGTCTGAGTGACAGGAGAGGAATTACTAGCCTCTAAGTATTTGCAGCCCGGCTTCTCTCTCCTTATCAGCTAAAAAGGCTCTTCCCACTTGGTTACCACCTCTCTCTTCCTCTCTCTCTCTGGGCATAGTGATCTCCCTTCCAGGATTCTTCTTTTCTGTGATGTAGAATCAAAGCTGGGAGAGAAAACTGAAGAGACAGAGGAAAGAGGTGTTGAGAAGAGATGAGAGGTGTGTGGACTAGGGCTAGGAAGATATTTTCTCTAAGACAGAAAAGGAAAAACTGTATAGGTCAGGACAGTTTTCAGGAGTCTTTTAAAGAAAGAGTGCCAGGGCAGGCTCAGGGTGTGAGGAAGTGGATTAGAAAAGGGAAGAGGTTGTATTGAGGGGAGATCTGGGTGTCCATGAGGATTCTAGTTACCAAGTTTGAAAGTACAAGTAATGGACTTAAGTTACTCTGAAGTATCTTTTGGTGGCTGGAACCCGGTCTCTCTGATGCTGCTCTGGGACTGGACCACATGAGTTATGCTTTCATTGAGTCACATCCTTGGGCTTCTCCCATCTTTCACTTTGCTGTTCCCAGTGTCTGGCACAGAGCCGGTGCATAAGAGATGCTCAGAAAAGTTTAGCTTTTTTCCTCCCTTCTTTCCTTCTGTCAACCCCGAGCAGCCCATCAGGCCGAAATGATGGCAGAATGGAGCAGGAACTGACAGGGCAGCTCGGGGGAGAGAGGTAAATAAAACATCCCACTAAGTCTCCCTGGACAGAGCGAGAACCAGCTGCATATTGCTGATCTTGGCTGGGAGCCCACCATTTACCAGACCCCTCTGGGCCTCTGGGGTATGGCTAATTAAAGACATGGTTACTCATTTCATTCCCAAGTTGCTATTTAAGGAAGTAGAATCATGCCATTCCTATAAGGCCTCTGACCCTACCCTAGAGGCAAACAATGCCGGGGCTTGTCCGAGTGGCTGTAAGTACAGAGCTGTTGGGAGAGACCCGGGAGGGGGTGGAGGAGGGAGGAGACAGGAGGCCCTACCACTGGGCCAGCTGCTGGATTATCCCTCCTTCGATGCCCTCCTCTCTCCCTCCCCATAAGTGGCCGGGATCTAGTGACAACCACTCCCTGAGCCCCCTGCCAGGGCAACTCCTGTGTTTTCTGGACACACTCAGAGTCACACAGCTGACTCAGAAAAAAACACTAACAATCTCATTTTGGATTTCAGCAGCAACTTGGAACCTTTGGGATTTTTCAGTTTTTTTTTTTTTTTAAGAAGTGAAGAAAACATTGCTTTTAACCAACAGACTTACTGAGATCTGCTCTATGTCAGGCCCAGCGCTAAGCATTGGGAAGAATGAATAAAAATAAGTCCTGCCCTCAAAGAGTGTCCAGTCTGATAGATGAAAGAGATGCATAAACAAATAAATTACACTAACATGGAATAAGTGTAAAGGTAGAGTTATGTGCCAGGCACACTTCAGAGAACGTGGTGATAACCTGTAACTGGTAGGGAAAGAAAGGTGTGTGGAGAGGGGGTGAGGGTGGGGAGATCTGAAGTGGGTTTTGAGGTGCAAATAGGAGCTCATCAGGTAACCTAGCAAGGGAAGAACATCCCTAGCAGGGGATATTCAAAGTCATTTAAATCATGGAGAAACAGGTTGAAACCATTAGTTTCAATGGGTCTCAAACTTTCCTAACAAATAACTCATACAGAAGATTAGAGTGAATGGAAGTTCTCGATTCATTATTGAGAAATAATTGACATACAGCATCATATTAGTTTCAAGCAGCAAGAAATTTCTCAGACTTTTAAAAAAAATTTTTAAGTTGCACAAATTATGCATTATGGTTTATGTCCCACGTTTCAACATTAAAATAAGGTTTTCAATTTTTAGCAAGATTATTTAACTTTCCAAACATACATTGTCAAGTAAACTTGATCGTCCACGAAAGGCGGAAGATCTACATTGACCCCCTGAGGGAGAGAAAGGTAATTTGTACCAGCTTGAGAACTAGAAAGCCTTTAAAAGAAGGCTGGAGACCAGAGCTCTGTCTCTGAATGTACAAGCGATTTTTCACTCTCATATTTAGTTGTTGGCTGGGTTTGACCCCAGTTACAGTATTTTCCAAACACCCTTGTAGAAGTAAGTTTGGCCTGGTGCCTGATGAACCATCCTGGTTTTTGCAGGAATGGAACTGTTCTCCTCACCCTTGCTCGGGCCACCACCCTCTGGGCTGTCGTGTATGTGGTAGGGGTGTGGTGCCCAGGGAAAGAGATCACAGGCTAGGAAGGCAATGATTACCGCATGGAGATTTCAGAACACAGAGGAAGATAATTCTACATTTGTGCTAGAACATTTCAAACAGCAAATTTAACATTCCCATTTTCTTTCATGCTAGGGAACACTTGGCATTTCGTGTTCATTGTCAAGGGGGAGGCACAGTACAGCCTTTGAGAGGGTCCTGGGGAGCCCATCTTCACCCAGAGCCCATGATGAGGCAGCTCTCCAGTAACCACGTAACAACCCTTAATTTAATGATGCTGGAGGAAAGCTGAAGGGAGAAGATCTATTTTGTTTCAATACAAACCAGACTCTGAGAAGCCCTAGCACTGGAATAACAAAGTTGCTTCCTCCTTACGGTGGGGGGATGGGAAATTAAGCAGAAGGGTGCATCGGAGGATAAAGGACAGGAAGACAAGAGTGTCTGGACCCTACAAAGAACCTTCTATTGTTTACCCATTATTCTAATTTTTCTTCAATAAATCACTATAACTTATATGGGCCCATGGAATTTTGTAATACATTTTGTAATCAACTTGTTTGGTAGACAGGAGTCCCACCAGACAATACTGGCCCAGGCTCTGCACATGCTAGGGGCGATCCTGCTGGGCACCCTGTTTTGTCATTTTTTTCCAAAAGCTCCCCAGTTGATTCCAGTTTTGTCCCAGAGCCAAGTGTCCTTGTACCAAAGGCAAGCAGGTAGATGTCCATGCCTCTGGTTTCAGCTAGCAATGTCGAAGCGCTCCAGGTGGGGTTAGAGGACGAATTGTGTCGTTTCCCCCCTCCACCCCAGGATTCGTTTGTTGAGGTCCTAACCCCCAGTACTTCAGAATGTGGCCTTATTTGGGTATCGGGTCATTAAAGATATTAGTTAAGATGAAGCCAGACTAGAGTAGGCTGGGTCCCCTAATGCACTAGGACTGGTCCCCTCATAACTTTGGACACAGACACACAAAGGGAGAGCAGCATGTGAACGTGAAGACAGAGACCAGGGTGATGAAACTACAAACCAAGGAACGCCAAAGACCGCCAGCAAACCACCTGAAACAGACCCTCCCTCACTGTTCACAGAAGGACCCAACCCTGCCGACACTTTGATCTTGGACTTCTAGCCTCCAAAACTGAGACAATAAATTTCTGTTGTGTATGCCACCCTTGTAGTACTTTGTTACGGCAGCCCCAGCAAACTAATAGGGAGACGGCCCTCAAGGGAACCGAATGGAAGTTCGGTAACAAAGGTTGAAAATGGATCGAAAGCAAAAACAGAAGCAGAATCTCTCCAGGTAATGAGAGAATTGGAAATCATTGGAAACTATCTGGAAACTCAGAGAACCAGTGTTTTGGTTTTTTTTAAGGCACTTAACTCTGCTTCAGGAAGCATCATAAATCTCCTCAGTGAACAGTCCCAATATGCTGATAGCTGGTGAGAAAGCAGCTGTCTTGCTTTGTATAAAAGCTCCTATACTTCCTTCACTGCCTTGTTCGTTTCAGCCTGTCAGGCCAAGGAGAGATAATTGCATTAAATCACCTGGCAACTTAAATGCTCTCCTTTTTAGAATCAAAGAAGCCTTTCTCTTTAATCAGTTAAAAACCTGAGGTCTCCCTGGCAAGTGGGAAAGCCTTAGAATTAGCGGTTGGCCAGGAGCTGGATTCAACGAAGAGAATTTCTGCATACAAAAGGAAGCTTCTAAAAAAAAAAAAAAAAAAAAAAAGGAAGCTTCTGGTGGGCCCTAATCAGGCCCCTTGCAGAGGAACCCACTTGGTGTCCCAGGGGGCCCCAGACAACCGTGCCCTGTCCATCTCCCACCAGATACTGAGTCCTTTGAGGGAGAGGACTGTGTCCCTCACCACAGGCCCTATTTTCATGACTGTGCCATTGAATTCTCCTATCCAGCCCCTTCCTGGGGCACCGAGATTGTTCTTCCTCACCTGATTCCCACATAACAGAGACAAGGATAAACAGAGCTTGCAGCCTGCAGGATGCAGAGAGAGGGCAGGAAATGAGCATCTTAACAAGGCATTCGTGGCCATTTTCAGGGTCATGCAAGCCAGATAAAAAGATGATAAACAAATTTAATTAGGGTCAGTGAAAGGAGAATGGGTGTTGAACTTAGAAATTAATTTTTGTTTTTGAAGATGTAAAAAGAACCTTGGAGTCCTTTCCTTCTTTTGACCTATGGAAATCTTTCTCTAACTGAAGAGGCTGGGACTCACTCATCTTCCTACATAAGATGTGAGCAGATCTAGGGAACTTTAGACAAGGCTTTTAAAATAAATGCAAAAGAAAGAAACATATGTCTTCCATCCTGACAGCTCTTCTCTGGTCCCCTCCTACTCTAGGACTTTTCAGTGGGTAGACTTGGAGGGGGGGGAAAGAAATTCAAATATGCAATTAATTGTTCAATCCCAAGTCAGTTTCATCTCCTAGCTCTTTAGCAGGTTGCCTGCCAAATCGACCACTATCCACCACTGTTCCCTAGACATGCCCTTGTTCAAATATGTGAACACCTGGTACCATTCTAAGTTGAGCCCTGCTCCTCTACTGACTGCCTGGATCTCCACTGCTGAGAGGAAATTCGGCCTTGTGTAAAGGGCTTCCATAATAACGTCTCAGATTTGAGTCCAGGTCCTTCCCTGGTGCAAGTTACTTGACTCTGTAGGACTTGGTTTCCTCTTCTAAGAATGGAGATTCGAGTGGCTTCACAATCTTCTTGTGAGGATCCAGCAGAAGAATAATAAACAAAGAGTGCTCCTTATATACTGTGTCAGGAGAATAATAAGTAAAGCAAGCTCCTGGTGTGCTCCTAATAGATGATAAATAAAGTTCCTCGTTCACTATAGTAGGTGCTCAAGAAAAGGGCCTCCATGCCACATTGTCTTCCCTGCAGCTGAGCTGTGGGTCTGATCCTTCTCCCCCTTCCATACGGACAGGGGATGAGACCAGTGTTCTCTATTCCCCCTGCCCCGACCCCTCTAGAGGTGGCTCTGAGCCTAGGCTCCTGTGCTGTGCCTTCTGAGAAGGGAGCTAGTGTGGATAGAGAATGAAAAAAGGCAGAAGACTAGCCCTTTCCATTTCCATTTCAGAGAATCAAACAAAGGAGACCCCGTGTGCTGGACTTTAGTTCCAATCAGGACACATGGGTGGAGTGCAGACCACACGTCGAGGCTATTCTAGGGCCTGAGGATGAAGAAATGAGTAAGACTTGGTCCCTCCTCCGGCCTCTCTAGATCTCCACGCGCCGCTGTTTAAGAACGCAAGACGTCTTTCAGTACATCCATTTCCTAACAAACTGTCACGATTCCATATTTTATTACACTACTTCGGTTTATTTTTATTTTAACAAAAAGATTTATGTGTGCCAAAGAAAAACACATTATTTTTTCTACTCTCTTAATCCCTAAACCTCATTGACTTTTAAGATGGAATTAACTTCTAATGATATAAACAGGAAGTAACTTTCTTTTTAAGTTACTAAGTAAATAAAGCCAACCATGTTCTCCTTGTGATAATTTGACAAAATAGTTTTTAAGTCCTGGAGAAGAACTTGTTCTCCAATTGACTAATTAAAACTCACTTAATCTAATAAAGTAGATTGTTTATGGACCCCCTATAATAGAGAAAATTTTTTTAATTTGAGTTGAGCTACAATACGAACGTAGAGGAAATAACCTGCATTTTGCGAGGAGAACAAACATGCTATATGTGGAAACTCTCACTTATCCACACCGGATCTTCAACTGACCCCAACAGCTGTGTTTACAAAAAAGCCTACACACGCCCTCCACCCCCTTTTTAAAAATTGTTTTATTTTGTTACTTTTGAACATTTTTATTTATTTATTTTTGGCTGTGTTGGGTCTTCGTTGCTTCGGGCTTTCTCTCTAGTTGCGGTGAGCAGGCGCTACCCTTCGTTGCGGTGCGCAGGCTTCTCATTGCGGTGGCTTCCCGTTGCAGAGCACAGTCTCTAGGCGTGCAGGCTTCAGTAGTTGCGGTATGCGGGCTCAGTAGTTGTGGCGCACGGGCTTAGTTGTTCTGCTGCATGTGCTACCTTCCTGGACCAGGGATTGAAACTGTGTCCCCAGCATTGGCAGCACACGCCCCCTTTGACGGGGTGCTGTCTTCTCCAGTTAGGAACTGGAAAGCCAAATCCCCTCACTGATGGCTGGTCATGTTTTTCCTCTGGGAAGATAGCATTTGCTTTCCCGCTCCTTTTTCCAGGTCAGAGCGATCTTGTTCTGACACTTCCTCTCCTGTGCAGCAGTTTCCCACTGAAAAGTGAGAGCATTCTGGCCAGCTGGCTTTGCCCGTGCCAGCTAAGGGAGATCAGGGCAGAGTGGGAGCTGGCACAGTCTGGTAGTCCTCCCACGCGGAGGACGCGGCACAAAACTCTCCCTCCCAGGACCCCCAGAAGAGTGGCTGACACAAGAGTGGATCGTCATTTGGGTTATGGGGACTCTAAGAACATGCTCCTCGGCAAGTTACATGTGTGTGTTACTTATGTATGTACCTGCAAAGATACAGCCATGACTCTCTCTACACGTTCAAGAAAGAAGCTTCAGCTGAGGCCAACAAACCTTTCCCTAGACCCTAGATGTCTCTAAGGAACTTGCTTTAATTAATAGATCAGAATAGTTTGCATTTAACGTATCAAATAAACAGATGATAGATACATAGGTACATTGATTGATAGATAAATGGATGGATGGATGGATAGCTAGCTAGCTTTGGAAGTCAGATAGACCTAAGTTTACACCAATTATTGGCTGGAGGAGCCAGTATTAAGTTTCCCTAAACCTAAATTTACTCGTCTATAAAATGGGTTCAATTACCTCTCCAGACAGTTTCAAGGCATAAATGAATGAGTGTATGTCAAGTGCTAATTAACGTAACTGCCATAAAATAAGCTTCAATAAACAGGAGCCATTACCAATTTCATTCTTATTGGAGAACAGTTAATTGGGGGCATCTCTTTGAGTTCAGGATTTCAGCTGCGGAGAGACAGACTGGTTTCATGGGAAGGCTCTGATACGCCTAGGTGTAAATGGATACTTTCTGCAACAATGCACAGCTTAAGCGGGGCCAGTCACCTGGTGGTCAGATGTTTCCCAAGTCCTGAGGGAGAGACAGTTCTGCGGGGGGAACCCAGCTTGGTTTCCTGGTTCAAAAATCACACCTGTGAAACTTGATCCAGGTGGGAAGTCTTCTGGTTGAGTCTGCTGAAGCAACGGTTGGTTATCAATTTATTTCTCTGGGTCACTCTGAGGTCATCTCCTTAATTAATTTAAAGGCCAAGGGAAGCCACAAAACCTAGCTGCTCAGCCTTTGCCTAAAAGTCCATCACAGCAGCTCTCCTGTGTTCACTGCATACGTACTTGGTGCCAGGCACCATGCAAACAGCCTTATGGCCATCAGTTTCTTTAATCCTCCAACAACCCTCCAGCAGGGCAGCTGCAATAGTCCCCATTTATGGATGAAGAATCTCAGGCTTGCAAAGTCCAAGGTCACAGCTAGTAAGTGCTGGAGCCAACACTGCAGGTAAGTGAGGGAGCTCTTCCCACCTTCACAGAAAACCATTCATCCTGCTTCTCTCTCCCCTGTCACGTGTGTTGATATCGCACCTGAGAACAAAAGGTTTAAAATTCTGATTTTTCTCCCCTGCTAAAGAGCAGCACAGCCTATTGTAATCAGGCTCTACCTTGCTCCGGGGTCTCTAGACTCTTCCTCCAGTCCTCTTCATAGGGCATCTCTGTTTACCCCAGTCCCTGCTCAGGATTCTTTCTGGCCTTTCAAAAAACAACTGGCAACAATTTAGCAACTAGTTTAAATCCCTTTAGTTTGGCTAAGATGCCCCTTTTCAGGGGGACCTGGTTGGAGCAAGAGTGCCACCTGCTGGAATACTTGGGTCACTGCCAACACACATTCCTTGGGCCAAGGTGGGCAGGCGGGGTGGCTGAAGCTTAGCAGAGAGGGAGTCGCAGTGTTCGTGCTGCCCAGACCCTTCCTGGGCAGCTCCGAGAAATAACTCGTGTCCAGGCACCAACTTACTGAAACTCAAAGTCTTGCTCAAATACAAGTTTGGGACTTTCAGGGAGTCCATTTCTTGGCTCCAAAGCCTAGGGCTGGGATAAGGGTAAGGCAAGTGGGGCAGGGCCATGCAAATAGAGGACTGCATCCCACCTTTGTTGAAAATTGTGAAGTTTTGTTTGTCATGAGATTTTGCATTTATTTTGACCACTTTTAAGTGCGTTAAGATATGACTTATCTTGGGCTTCCCTGGTGGCGCAGTGGTTAAGAATCTGCCTGCTACGCAAGAGGGAAGACATATGGGAACATATGTATATGTATAGCTGATTCACTTTGTTATAAAGCAGAAACTAACACACCATTGTAAAGCAATTATACCCCAATAAAGATGTTTAAAAAAAAAAAAAAAAAAAAGAATCTGCCTGCTAATGCAGGGGACATGGGTTCGAGCCCTGGTCCGGGGAGATCCCACATGCCATGGAGCAACTATGCCCATGAGCCACAACTACTGAGCCTGCGCTCTAGAGCCCGCGAGCCACAACTATTGAGTCTGTGAGCCACAACTACTGAAGCCCACGAGCCTAGAGCCTGTGATCCTCAACAAGAGAAGCCACTGCAATGAGAAGCCCACGCACTGCAACGAAGAGTAGCCCCCGCTTGCCACAACTAGAGAAAGCCCATGTGGAGCAACGAAGACCCAACACAGCCAAAAATAAATAAAAATAAATAAATTAAAAAGTATATCTATGACTTATCTTGATTACTGAGTTGTTTGGCGGCACACACTCTCCCTTACATTTTATACCCACTGCAAAGCCCTCATTTGCCTCATGCTAGTATCGGCCCTGCTGCAAAAGGATTCAGTTTCCTTTCAAAGCTCTGTCTGTAGATAAGCTACACTCAAGAGTCTCCAGGCCGAGCGCCCACATCAGGTCACCAAGCAGCTCTGTGTCTACACTGGGTCATTCCAGTCCCCTGACCTGCAGCCAGGCCAGATGGGGAGTTCTTTACCTGGAGTGTATGGGAGGGTTTGGGAGGGAGGATAGTTCTGGGAACTCCTGAAATTTTATGGAAAATTATGTGCATTTGCTGGGGAGATGGTTTATCACTCTCCTTCCAATCTCCAAGGAGCCTTGATCCCATAAAGGGTAAGAATCACTACAGTCTTTATAAAAGCTTCAGGCTTTATCAAGGGTCTATGCAGGAAAGAGCAATAAGAAATGTCTTCCCATGTCTGCCCTTGTAAAACAAGTGTCAGCTGCCTGATCTGTGGTCTGTAAACAGTGTTGGGCAACCGTGATACAAAGATCCAAGTGTTTCTCAGAGTTTGGAGAAGGGAAAAATTGCACTCTTTTGATAAACTGGAGTCTCAACTGGACATTGAGAACTGAATAGTTCCTCCTTTAACTTTGCCTTCCTTAACTTTCACTCCCTGCTGAAAATCTCTCTCAACCTTGCCATTGTTTTCAGGCAAAGCTCTTTTGCAAGCTCCAGACTCTCCTCTGGAACAGCCTTCCACCCTCTTGGCATCCTTTACCCATCCTTCAAGATCAACTTTCTCAACATTTCCAGGCAGGGCTGGGCCCTTACACACTCCCGTTACCCTGCAGATGACTTTTCTCCATTGATTTGCATATTGATCTACCTTGCCCACAAGACTGTGAGCCCAGGAGGGTAGGAACCCAGTCTTCATTTCCATAGCCCCAGCACCTGGCACAGAGTCAGTGTGTGGGGGGGGGGAAGTTGGATGAATAAATAAACAGATCTGTGAATGAATGAACAACCAAACCCCACCCCCCACCCCGCCCCACCACACCACCCAAGCCTTCTGATCCTAGATGAGGACGACAGTGAGGCTCCATAGACACTAACAGGTCATTGAGCCCAGCTGAGCAGGACCTCCTCCAGGAGCTCCACCCCGGCTGGCTGCAGGCCCCCGGCAGCTGTGCGCTGAGATCACACCGCAGCGGCCCTTCGCAGTCACTGCTACAGCCGGCCCCCTCGCCCTGCTTTTCCTTCCTTTTGCTGCTCCCTGGTCCAGAGCAAGAAGTAGGGAGACACTAACTGGGGCGAATTCAGAGGCGAGAGAGTGGTCGCTGCAGATGCCAGCTGTGCGCCTGGCAGGGTCCCGGAAACCTGAATCTTCTCCGGGGTTCTCTGTCCTTACCATAGTGAGGACCCAAACGGAAAAACGATTTGACTCTTTCGAACTTACTTCAACGGCAGGAGAGAGCGAGCCACATTTCATGCCCAGAAATGCATTGTCCGTGAACCTAAACAGCTCGCTTTTCTCTGCTTCCTCCCACCGGAATTAGAGTCACAAGAAGTCTGATAAAATCTCCGAACAGACGACCGCTCCAAGCGCTGCTGGTCCCAAACATGGTTCAGAAACTGGAAAGAGAGCGGGGAGGAGGGGCAGCTTCATCAGCTGCTTCTGTTCCTACTCTGAAGGCGGCACAGGCCTCCGAGGAAAACTCTAGGCCCGAAGAGAGCTGTGCTCATCACTGAATCGTTAGACTGGCCACAAACGAGAGAAAAATTTCAAACAACAAAGAGGATTTTTCTGTGGTCTGCTGAATGGGGTTGGTTTCTCTTTATGTTTTGGTTCCTTCTGGTGGCAAGGCCTCACCTACGTGGTTTCCTCAGCTTGAGCCACACGAGCCCTACACAGCACCCCCCACCCCGCGACCCGCGTTCTCCCCAGGAGCTCTCCTCAATGAGGCAAAAGATTTTTTTCTTAATGTAGGTAAATCCGGAAAAGACTCAGGGTTTTAAGTCATTGTTTTGTAAGCAACCATTGCGCCTTCTCTTGTCCGCTTCTCAGAATTACTGGTCCCTTCTCCGAAGAACACAAAAGCCCACGCAGGAAAAGAAAGGACTGTCCCAAATTTATAGCTGGGAAAAGGGAAATCTGTTACGATTTGTCCTCAAATGTTCACCCAGTCCAAAGTCCCCACCTCTTCCGGAAGTCGGGTAGAAACAGGCCACTTCTCCCAGACCCCAAGGTTCTCTGTCCTGCGCGTGTCTTTTCGGTCGCCCTAGATCTTAGATCTTTCTGTTCCCTTTTGTACCTACTAAGCGAGTAATAAATATTGATTGACTGATAATAGCCAAGTCTAAAACCAAGGGCATTTTTATAAAAACAGAAACCATTTAGGAAGTGTTACTCTAAGCCAGGCCCTTTATTTCACGTTTAATCCTCACTGCCATCCTGTAAGGTAGGTGTTTTGATTCTGTTTTGCAGATGAGAAACGGAAGCTCAGAAGGATTCTGGGGGTGTAAGCAGCTTCTCAGGGGCGGCGTTAAGCTTGCGAGACCGTCTGACTTACAAAGCTTTGCTCTCCATCACTTTGGAGTTCCCAGTGTTTCAGCAGATGGCCCAGGGAAGCTTTCACTTACTGACACGAGGGACTTAAGGGATCAGGACACCATGTAAAATGTAGCTGGGCCCAGAGCAGGGAGAGGCTCCCTATATGCTAGAGGTGCCAGTGCTTTTCCCGGCAGAGCTGCACGTCCTGCCCAGGCCAAGCCCTTGTTTCTAAAGTTCTGCCATTCCCTCCTAACCATAAGCAGCTCTTCTCACTCCCGTCCACCTTGGGTGGGTATCAGACTAACCCTTGCTTTGTCTCCTCCGACTAACAAGCCCTGTGCTGAGTGCGTGGCACGTGTGGTGGTTCTGAGGATGTGTGTGACTGCTGACACTCTCTACAATCATGCCCATGCCTGACATCTCTGAACCTATTCCAACATTCTCTACTATAGAAGACAGACTGGACCTCAGAATCCTTCTTAACACAGCATTCCAGGCCTAGCCACTACCAGTCAATTAGCCTTGCCCTGAGATTAAGCCTATTTGTCATCATTGGCATCACAAGTAATCAATAAAATTTAACTTCCATTTCCTTCTATCCTTCTTGCCTGCCTTCCCCAGCATTTCTGGGATGGATAGTGTGATGGATGGATGGATGGATGGATAAAAAAAGAGAAATTGAGTTCTCATCTTACAGAGGAGCCCTGGTTGGCACCACTCTTAATTCTGCTGACTTCACTCAATGCCAATGCCTCCTTGACAAAACTTGCTCTAGCATGAGGCATATTTTGTGGCATTTGTTACAGGAACTGGTGAGATTCCTGGGTCACTTGGAGGCCATGGAGGGTCCTCAACGTCAGCACTTTGCTTCTCACTCAGTCTCATTTCCTCCCCCTCTAACATATGCTTGAGCTTAAAAACATCCACTCACCCCAAACTTCCTTCTTCTTTTTAAAGCTCGAGCTGACAAGAGAAATTTCTTCTCCCACTCACCTTTTTTTTTTTCTCTGCAGGGGAAAAATACAGCTCCGCTGTGGGGTGTGTAGGAATGGCCAATTAAAAACTCTTCTGCGTCTTTGGAGCGATCGGCATCTTTAACCTATGCCATTAGCTACATGGAGTTTCTGAATCATCCCATGTTTTTCCAAGGCCCTTTCAGAAGCCCTGACTTCTGGTTTTGAACCAATCCAATGATGGTGATATCAGGATATTCCTTCCCTTAGCAAAATACCACTCCGTGTTCAAGAGGAAGGAAATGTTAAGAAATTCTTATTCAAGAGAAGAGGAATAAAACAGCACTTACAAAGCAACATTTTTGAGAATTGAGTAGAAGTAAATCAGAAGCATCTGGACTGTGTGCTGTTAAAACATGCTTTTGTTTCCCTAGAAAGGAAATAAAAATACTTGGAAAATATACCTTTTATAAAATGACACGTATTGGAAAATAGCTGAAGATTTTTCAGAAAATCAAAATGTAGCATAGATGGCCCAACCCTAGTTATAAATATCCTGGAACCAGCTGGGGAGCAAAATTAGGCGGTAAAATGATTGTATCATTTGTTGTTCCAAGCTGGAAATGACACACGTACACACTGCTATATTTAAAATGGATTACAGGGACTTCCTTGGTGGTCCAGTGGTTAAGAATCCACCTTCCAAAGCAGGGGACACGGGTTCGATCCCTGGTCAGGGAACTAAGATCCCACAGGCTTCAGAGCAACTAAGCCCACGCGCTCTAGAGCCTGCGTGCCACACTAGAGAGAAGCCGCACCGCAACTAAGACCCGACACAGCCAGATAAATAAACAAGTGAATAAATTAATATCAATAAAATAAAATACAATGGATAAGCAACAAGGACCTACTTATAGCACAGGGAACTCTGCTCAATATTATGTAATAACCTAAATGGGGAAAGAATTTGAAAAGGAATAGATACATGTATATTTATAACTGAATCAAGTTGCTGTACACCTGAAACTAATACAACATTGTTAAACTATATTCCAATATAAAATAGTTTAAAAAAAACAGAAGAGGAGGGAACACTTCTAACTCGTTCATTCTATGAAGCCAGTACTACTCTGATACCAAAATTCTTCCCTCATTTCTTTCAAGAGTCTGCCCTCCCTGACCCTTCTATATAACTACAGCATCAGCATCAAAAAACAAACATACAGGGCTTCCCTGGTGGCGCAGTGGTTGAGAGCCCACCTGCTGATGCAGGGGACATAGGTTCGTGCCCCGGTCCGGAAAGATCCCACATGCCGTGGAGCGGCTGGGCCCGTGAGCCATGGCCGCTGAGCCTGCGCGTCCGGAGCCTGTGCTCCGCAACGGGAGAGGCCACAACAGTGAGAGGCCCGCGTACCGAAAAAAACAAACATACAAACAAAACTATAGCATCACTCACACACACACACACACACTTATTCCCTCACCCCGATTTGTTTTTCTTCATAGAACTTATTACAGTTGATACATGTTTATTTGCTTATTTGCCGACTCTCTTGTCTCACTAGAATGTAAGCTATATCAGAGCAGGAAATTTGGGATTATTTCCCACTATTGAATTCTTCATGCCTAGGAGAGTGCTTACCACATAATAGTTGCTCATAAAATTGAATTGAATGAATAAATAAATTGTCTAATCGTTCCTTCACTGAGAAAGAAGAGAGGGAAAGCTAGAGAGGACCTAGGGATGGCAGAACTCCAGGACACAGCTGATGAGAAGAAAACAAGCCTTCAAAGCAGATAAGCAAGAAAGTGTTGTGTCAGGAAGACAAAGGGAAATGGGATTTCTGAAAAGCAGGGAATGGTCAGCAGTGTCAATTAACGCTGAGAAATCAGGTACAATGAGACCGAAATTGTCCACTGGGTTGAGCTGCGTGATGATCACTGGCCACTTAGAGAGAGTCGTGTGGGACCATCAAACTGCCGGAAGCCAGAAGCCAGTCTGCCTTGAAGGGTGGATGAGGGGAGGCAGTACATTCTAGCAATATCTTAAAGATGTTTTCCTGTAAAGAAGAATGTACGGAGATGGGGAAGTTGCTGGACAGGGTGAGACAAGCGAGGATATTGTGTTTAAGTGGGAAAGACCTATGGTCTACAAGGCAACGGGAGGAACCGAGTTGAGAAAAAAAAAGTTGAATATTCAGGAGAGGCAAGGTTCCCAGAAGGGAAGGCATGGGACCCAGATCAGAGGACTTGCCTAACAAGGGGTAACATCTCCCACAACTCAGACTGCAGACAAACAAGCCCCGGAGAACTGATGTGCCTCACCCACCAGCCCCAACCAGGACCCAGGTCTCCTGACACCTAGTCCAGAGCTCTTTTTACTATGTAGCTTTTCTCTCTTGCTCAGATTAGAGTGTTCAAGGGGCAGTGCGAAAGTGAGAGGAATAGAAACCAAAGCCGATGAGTAGAAAATGCCAACGGTAATAGACTTTGGCATTTAAGACTTGGAGGGAAGGTACTTCTTCCCACGAAGTTGTTCCCATCCCTGTGGTGTGCAGCCCGTCAGCACAATGGTCCTCCTGCAGCCCTCACTCACCCCTGCCCAGGACGGTGGCGGGGCTTCCCTGATTGGTGAGTCTGCATGCATGGCCTGGCCCCTTCCTGTCTCCTCTTCCTCTTAGGAAATAGCAGCGAAGACATGCTCTAGTTGGCCCTTGATCCCATGGGGAACAGAGCAGGAAAGCTTCACTCCACCCCTGCCCTGTGTGGAGGCCAGCGGTGGTCCAACTCTGCCCGTGGCCAGATGGGCAGTCTTGCCAATACTTGGTCTCACAAGTAGGAAATCCATTGGCTCACGGATACATTCCACTTTCTCCCATATCAACTTTATCAGTTGGAAAGATGATATTTTGGTCTCCATCTGCCTTTCTCCTTTGTCTTTTTTTTTTTTTTTTCCAGTGGATTCAGCAAAAGATGAGGAAGAAGGATGCTAATTACTGCAACAGAAATTATACTATTTTTTTTTTTTTAGAAATTATACTATTAAAGTTGGCTTATGAAACTGGATTCTCAAAGTCATTCTTTTCATGGTATGAGGGACAAAAAAAAAATCGTAAAACACAATAGGAATATTTTCTGATGTAATTTAAATAATGACCATGCATTCTTTTCAGAGAAGAAGGGCACTGGTAGTGTAGAATATGAAAGCCTGATTCCTTTTGTGGAAAACCGCAAGGACCTGCTTTCTTAATTCAGTTGGATCAAAGTGCAAATTCACAGTTGATAACTTTTTCCAACTCATTCCAAGGTTCCACTGTTTTCTGTCTGGAAACAGACATGGCCACATCCACAATTTCAAACTTAAGAAAATGACCCAGAATCATCACAACATGTGAAGGGGCCTCACAGCAATAAGCGTGCTGCGAGGGCCAGAGAGAAACCTGCCAACATACATTCTTTGTTGATGAGAAAAATGCGTCAGCAATTGTAAAACTAGGTGTTGGCACCATATTTAGCCATGGATCCAGACTTCAACTCCCTTCTCTCCAGCTTTTTCAGTGCCAAATACTCAATCCTAATAATCATTTCAGAAACAGGCACTATCACCTTCTCCAATTACTTCAGTCTCCATATTTCAAACTGAAAAACACTGGTCTTTAGTGTACAACTTCTCTCTGCTGCTCCTAAATGGCTCTTTGGAAATTTACCAGATAATCTTAAGTCTATCAGTAAAGACAAAGATTATCAGTAAAATCCCTCTTGCAATTTTGTTTGCAAGCTATATTAAGAAACGAAGAGGCTGGCGATTATTCAAAGACTTTATGGCACATCAGAACCCATGGGAGTTCAGAAGTCCAGGGTGGGCAGGTGGGCTGAAGGAAGCACTGCTAAACTCCGAGCAGGGCCATGTAATCCCACACCACCCGGGCCCTGCAGTGAATGGCCTCCAACTTTCCTCTAACCTTGCAGCCATTGTTCAGATTCAAAGTTCCCAGAGAGAGGATCTGGCCCCTTTGGTTTCTAAGAGGCAGGCACTTCCTCCACCTGCCACCCTCTTCCAAAAAACAGCCCACGGTGGGAGGCTCACTAAAAGGAAGATGAAGTGCTATTAAAATGGTGGGATTGGGCATCAGGGTTGGGGGCAAAGCTGGGCAAGTGGCCCCCATACCTGGGCCCCAGTGGGGAGTCCTATGAGCATCAATTCAGTGGCTGAATTTATTACCGAGCCAAATATGGGTCTGCTCAACTACAGGAAGTAAAACCAACCTACTGACACCCGGTGGTGGTGAAGGAAAGTACAGCGTTTATTGCAGGGCACCAAGCAAGGAGCTCAAGACAGCTAGTGCTCAGAACACCCGTACTCCCCAATGGGTTTCAGCAAAGCAATTTTTTTTTTTTTTTTTTGGCTGCACTGCGAGGCGTGCGGTATCATAGTTTCCCGACCAGGGATTGAACCTGCAACCCGTGCAGTGGAAGCACAGATTCTTAACCACTGCATGGCCAGAGAAGTCCTAGCAAAGCATTTTTAAAGGCCAGGTAAGGGAGAGGCATCCCAGGGTAAGTGATCAGCTCGTGCACAATTCTCTGATTGGTTGATGGTGAGGTAACAGGGTGGTGTCACAGGGGTTAACATTATCAATCTTTAGGGGCCAGTAGATCTGGGGGCTGTGTGCTCATGGTCATCAAGTAGTTAATTTCTTCCATTTGGTGGGGTTTCACATACATCTGTAAAACAACTGAGGAAATGTGCATCAGATACTATTATCTAGGTCCTTCAGAGAGGAGCTGAAGCAGAGGATATGGGTGAGGGGTCTGTCCCAGGAAGGCCCCTAGGGTCCTGCTCGGTTAGCAATTCATCCAGGACTGTTTGTTGCGTGATGATCCTGGAGCTCTCGTTCATTAAAAGTTCATTCACTCACGATAACTGAGCCCATCTGGGTGAGGACACATCGGTGAACAAAACAGACACTGCCCCTGCCTTCATGCCACTCACAAGCTCCTTAAATCGTCCACCTCGAATGACAGACCACTGAGCTCACCCTTGTCGTCAAGAGCCCGCAGTTGCTATAAAACAATCCCATCCAAACCTCAGCCCCGGTCTCATCATAGAAAAGGGAGCGCCTTGTGCAAGGAAACGCAGAATGTGATAACGTCACAGAGGACAGATTGCCAGCTGGTGACCCGGGGGGTCAGCACAGCTTGTTGGAAATTTTGTAACAAATTTCTGATATTGGCACACGGTAGTTCAAACAAATCAACATTCCCATTTCAGCAGATGCATTTGTAAGAAATAATAATTCTCTATTCAAAGAAAGCTGAGCTGTGTGTGTGAGTGAACGTGTGTGTGTATCTAGATGTGTTAGCTCACAAGTATGAAATGAGGAAGAGTGCACTTTTCTCCTTGTTTTTTTATCTAGGCATCCATGGTGGTCAGCGTCAGGGAAAAATTACAAGCGTTGGGGGCTTCTGTGTCCAACTCTCTAAATTATTTATCTGCATGGCCTTGGGGAAGTTACTTAACTTCTCTGAGGTTTTTTCTCTGAGGTCTGATGAGATTTTCCTCATCTATAATATGAGAATAACTCTACCATTTTTCATGCACTTACCTTGCACCAGATGCTGAAAATTTTAAGTATATTATATAGTTTAATTCACTCCCTCAAATCCATTAAGGTTTTATTTATACTGATTTTACAAATGAAGAGTCAGACACAGAGCAGCGAAATAACTTGCCTAAGGTCACAAGGCTGGCAAGTGTACAGGAAGTAGGATTTTAACCAGGGATGTCTGACCCCAAAGCCCACACTCTCCAGCACCTCATTCTACTATGTTCTTGCAGGGTGTTTCTGGTAGGACAGGTTCGACTGCAGGTGACCAAAAAACTCAAAATTCTCCCTCACAATTTTCAGGGACTGCAGCTCCATCTTGGTGCTTTACCATTGCCAACAATGTCAGCCTCCTGGTCTAAGATGGCTGTTCACGTCCAGCCATCATGTCCACATTCCAGTCAGCACAGAAAGGAAGAGACCAAAAGGGGCATGTTCCAGGACTTCCCTGGTGGTCCAGTGGTTAAGACTCTGCACTTCCACTGCAGGGGGCACAGGTTCAACCCCTGGTCAGGGAACTAAGGTCCCACAGGCCCCACAGTGGTACAGCCAAAAAAAAAGGAGGGAGGGATGTTCCTCTCCGTTAGTTATACTTCCTGAAACTCGCATGCAGCACTTCTGCTTACATCTCCTTGACCACATGGGCACACACAACTACAAGAAAAGCTGGGCTAAATGATCTAATTGAAGGAAGTCATCTGCCTAGCTTAAGAAACAAGTGGGATTCTATTATTAAGGAGGAAGGGAAGAATGGATACTGAAGGACAAGCTCCATCACACGGGGTTATTGAAACTATGAGGGATAGTGTATATGAGATACACTAGTAGGGTACCTAGTAGGTACCTGGAAGATAACACTGTTTGCTATGTATTATTGTTGACCTATATCTGGCTTCCTGCGGAACACATGGAAAAAATCATGAATTCAAATCAGACAGGGAACGGTCACAGGAAAAGGGTAAGAGGAGGAAACATTTTTAAATCACCATGATATATGTACTCGGACCTCCCAGTTCACTCGCACCGAAGTGCCACCTTTGCTCGTTTGCAGCATCCCTGGGACTGTGTGGAGGCAGATGAGTAGATGCTCCAGCAGCCATCCCTAGCCGGACCGGTCCCTACCACATGACCTGCTGGGTGATGCTATCACAGGCGACTCTCGGTAAGTAATGTCTACAGCAGCCGTTAATGGAAATGCCGTTTTCATCACAGTAAGAAATTGAAATCTCAGCCAGCTTCTGTGGGTGCCATCTGACCCATCCCTCATTTCCCATCAGACAGTGTGTTATTTTCATTCCCCCTCCCGTGATTAACCTTTATCCTGAAGGGTAGAGGAAGCAGGGTAATTGAAATCCCCAGGAAATCTTCACATCATACTGCCATTTAACAATCTTCCTCAACCATCCTGATACCAGGGCTCTGAGTAAGTAGGAAAGGACCACTTTTAATTTGGGGAGGAGATATTATCTAGCACAGAAGGTTCCCAATGGCTGCCCTGAGTTGAAGTGACAGACACGCAGCCAGTCTGGAAGGGGAAATAGGAAGGGGAAAGAGAGAAAAAGGACCCACATCATTGAAAAGTTCTCAAATGTATGGGACAGCTTCCCTTGGGTGGCACGGACGTATCTGGGGGTATGGACACTATGCTTGCCTCCCCCAGCACAAAGTATGTCTGCAGCTCAGTTTGGCTTTTGCTCTTTGAAATGCAAATGATCTATGGCTGCACAAATGTTCTCCCTTGTTCAGAAAAAACTGAACTGAACGCGGTGCAGAGCTGCTCCCTCAGATGCCCCTTTCCTCTGAATTCTGGGTCATTGTCCCTCAGCTCCCGATCTCTCAGAGGCCCCGTGTCCTTCCTGTCACTGCGGGCTCCTCCCTTGCAGCTTTTATTTTTGCATCACCCACTCGACAGAGTAAGCAAGGAGCTAATAGATTTGCAGCAAAGAGAACATCTGCCAAGCCGTGCAAGTCAAGACATTCAGTTCTTTAATTTTGTTGAGAAAGCAAAAGCACTGGTCATCCCCCTTTCGGCAAAGGCCCACTCTGCTTACAGCTTAAGGTCTTATCTCTTCCCTGTTTTTTTCTGCCATGGCTCATTATATGACCAAATAGATCCTGGCTGCCATTTTCTTAGCTCAGAACTGATCCCGTATCAACCATGTGCAAGTAATTTCCAGAAGGGAAACTATGGTAAAAATCAGGAAGGAGGGAAACTTTGATTTTAGCAGACAGCCAGAATCAAAGGCTCCCCCTAACCTCCTGCACCCTGACATGTTGCAGCCATGACCAATTCGACATGGAATGGTGATGGGGAGATCCACCTAAGCCTTCCAGAGAGCCGAAGTCCTTCTGCGTTTGATTGCTAAAGATGTTTGAAGGAGGAAAATTGTCCTATCCCTCATTTATTCATTCACGTGTTCTCAAATTCTTCTTCTTGCTTATTGTCTCTCTTTTAGGGGACACCTCTTTTCCCACCACTGACAGAAGTTCGTGGGCACTGGAACTAAATCCATCTGTTCATCTCTTGGAGGGCATCCTACCCCGACTTACAGGTAAACTGGGATTCTAGGCTGGGGATCATTGCACTGTTCATTCAGTTGGATTCAAGTTCCCTCTTCGAGGCTGGAAGCTTCCTCATCCCCACTCTTACCCTAAATCATGTTTCATTTGCATCTGCATATCTAGGACACATTTGAGCCTTTAGTAGCAGAACCAACAGGAGACCAGCAGAGTCTGACTTACCCTCACCTTCTCCTTTGCATCTCTGAATCCAGTGAAACCACTCGATGCCTCTCCAAGACCCCAGGTATGGAGCTGACCTTTTCTCCCTGGCCTCCTGCCAGCAGTGCCAGAGGACAGACAGTGAGCCAAGGAAGGACAGAACCGCAGATCTTAGATTTCATAGTTATGAGGAAACTTGGAGACTATCCATGCTTGTCACGTTACAGAGGGGAGGGCCAAGGTCAAGGTCAAGCACAAACCCGTGGCAGAGCCAGGCCCGGAGACCGAATCTCCTCCCAGTTCAGGCTCTCTCTGATGTCCCCTGATGAAATGCTGGCTGATTGGAACCAAATGACATCCCCCAACGCTAGAGCTCCCACCATCGTGGAAAGATATCAAAGAGACATAAATGTAGAACAGTTGACAGAGAGAAAGGGGGAGGAGATTTTCTTTTTTATTTACGGACATCTGGTGCTACTATTGGCCTATTCACAATGGGGGAGACTTGAATGGATCTGAAGGACGGGAAGGGAAACTAAGCTTTGGAACAGGCCAGCATGGGTCTAAATCCTACCTCTCACGCTTACTAGCTGTGTTACTTAAACATTCTGTGCCTTGATTTATTCATCTGTAAAATGGAGATAATAATACTATCTACTCAAAAAGTGAGGATTAAATGTCATTTCATGGAAAGCACTTAGGAGAGTACCTGACACATAGTTAGCTGTTGTTACTATTACAAGGGAAGGGAAGCATGAGGAACAGCCAGGAGAAAGCCACAGCACATCCGTCCAGCCTGACTGTAAGTAAATCGCCCTCCCTATTTCTGGTAGTGTTGCTAGCAGACAGTATAGTGTGATGAAAAGGGCCTGGCTTTAAAAACTGTATTAGTTAGTATATGGTGAAGCTGCTATAACAAAAAGGCCCCCAAATACCAAGACTTAAAGAACAAAGAAGATTATTCCTCTGTCACATCATAATCCAGATGGGGACTGTGCTGGTAAGTAAAGCGGCTCTGTTATTTACAGTTGTTCTAGAATCTTCGTTCTTTGCAAGTTGTTGCTCTGCCATTCCCATCAGGATCTTGTCAAACTGAGTCACCACCACATCCAGATTTTAGCCAGAAGGGGAAAAGGAGAGAGCATGGAAGAGGCACCCATAAGCTTAAGGTTCTAAGAAGCAGCACAATGATTTCTGCTCACATTTAAAATGGAAGAATTTCATCACATGGTCACATGTAGCTGCAAGGGACGCTGGGAATGGAGTCTAGCTAGGCAGCCACAAACCCAGAAAGGTGGGGAGAGCAAAACTATGTCCAGATCCAGTTCTCTCTGTTACTAGTTGTGTTTGGGGGCCAGTTATGTGACCTCTTCCACCTCTTTTTGCTCATTCATTTAATCAATCTCCATTGTTACTTCCTCTTTCTTTCCAAAAGTACTTCCTGAGCACCTGCTACGTGCCGGGCACTGGTCTAGGTCCAGGAGATACAGTTTTGAACAAGACAGAACAAGCCCCTTCCCCTCTGAGGCACACTCACTGCCAGGCTAATGAGGAGCCTTTCAAGGACCTTTTCTTTTTATTCTAAATTCATATTCACTTTCATGCTCAATTTTCTATTCTTATTTTTTAATTAATTTTCTAAAAAAGGACCTCAGATATACGTGTTTTCAGGCCCCACAGAACTTGGATCTGCCCCTACTGCTCTCATGGAGAGAACTTCCTAGTTGGGAGAAAGAAGGTAAACAAGTAAACAAATTGGGAATGCCCTGGTGGTCCAATAGCCAGGACTTTGCGCTTTCACTGCCAGGACATGGGTTCAATCCCCGGTGGGGGAACTAAGATCCTGCAAGCCACGTGGTACGAGCAAAACAAACGAATGAACAAAAAAAAACAAGTAAACAAATGAACATATACTGCATTAGATGGTGATGAGTGTTAGGATGTAAGACAGGAAGGCAGGATAAGGGGAGAGAACACTGCTATATTTCACATGGCTTGAGATCCTCTCTGAAGGGGTATTGCAGAAATTGAACAAGGGGAGTAGTTCCTACTTTTTACTGCGGTAAAGACTACGGTGATTCATCTTCTTACACACAGATCTTTGTGTATGCTCCTGATTGTTTTTTTAGAATTTATTTCTGGTAGTGGAGTTAATGAGTTAAAGAGACAAATGTTTTTAAGGTTCTCAAAACCACATGAATCCTCTCTTTTGACTGAGACTTCTCTTTAGGAGTATCAAAGAAGCAATGGTAAAGACCTAGATGTTGAGGAACTTTAAATATCATTTTTTCAAAACTTAAAGAGGCTCGAGATTTTTTTTCTTGGCCATGCCACATGGCTTGCGGGATCTTAGTTCCCTGACCAGGGATTGAACCCAGGCCCCGGCAGAGAAAGTGCCGAGTCCCAACCGCTGGACCACCAGGGGATTCTCAAAGAGGCTCAAGACTTTTAAGGGTTACTTATATCTGAACAGTCTGGGCTTCTCCATGCCTTAGTTCCTACCTTACCCATCCCAAACACCTATATATAATTCCTTATTCGAGAATTATATCTTAAGTCACAGAATTTTAGTGCAAGAGGGAACCTTGGTGCTGACGAGTCCATTCCAATTATGCCTGGCTTACCCTAGCTTCACGGTGAGTTTATGGTCAAACTGAGATAAAGCGTCAATCTCTCGATTCCTGTGTCTGCAATAAAAACCGATCACAAAATGAAATATGCCTGCTGTGTTTTGTGACAACGGAACTTAAGGCTGAAGTTTTAAATAAATACCCACGGATAGGGCCTGCCAGATCTACCCACCTTGTAGGTGGTTGTGAGCATAATAAACGTAAAGTACATAGGACTTCAGCGCTGGAACACTGTAAGGGACATTTAAACTTTAGCAATGGATACTACTTTGGTGGCAGAGCAAGGGGAGCGTCTCAAGACCAGATGTGGGCCCCGTGGGAAAGGGAACAGGTATGGAGTGCTGTGGGGTGGTCAGAAGACCTCGGCAGAAAGTGGCTGGCTGTTATACCTTTGGCAGCCCTGGAGCTGGGGCAGGAGTCACATGAGACCACCCAGAGGGATGGAGAACTTCAGCCTGGATCAAGGGAACCACAGGAGACAGGGGCCCAGCTGGAGACCTCTGCAGAGCCCGTGCCAGGGCTGGCTTTAATCATATGCCAGGCCACCCCACAGAGGCCAGCTGCCGGCCCAGAGGGCTTCGGCCACCCAGCCATGTGAGAACTATCTTATTCCCTTACCTCTCCCCTTTCTGGGCTTCATTCCAGGCATGGAGGGAAACAGCAGCTAGCAAGGGGAGGAGGGGAACAGAGGGAGAGGAGAGGAGAGGAGAGGAAAAGGACCATGTCCCCTCTCCCAGGGCAGGCTTCCAGGACCAGGTCGGTCTGAGCCAAGGGAGGAGGGAAGATTGAAGGCTTGGTTGCAGAGTTTTAACGGTTACTTGGCACTTGGAATGCTAAGATCTGAAGTGAGCCTACTTTTTGCAGCTCAAGGGACTTTTTTAATTGCCTGAATGTGACAGTAAGTTCCTTGGCTTGCCCAAGTCATCAGCGGGGGTAGAGGGCTTCTGTTGCTATCAAATAAAATTTAAAGAGACAATGGGGTCCCCACAAAACTCGAATCTGCCCGTACTGCTCTTATGGAGTAGACAGGTGATAGACAGATGATAGATAAATGATAGATAGATAGATAGATAATAGATATATACATACATAATACACGGATGATAGATATATATTTATATAAATGATAGATAGAGATATAGATACATAGAGACACAGAGACATACGTACATACAATGTACGATGATAGATAGATAGCTGATAGATAGATAGGAGAGTTGCATTTTGTTCACAAATCCTATTTCGTGCTTTTCCAGTGTGCCAGTACACATGATTTTAATAGTCATTCTGGTTGTGTCACACACATGCATGTTATCTTTCTAGACAACCACCTTCCACTAAGAGGACCCACTTTTATTCCACTCTGGCACGCTCACTCATGAGTTAAAAGTAATTCGGGGGCTTCTTTTTAAACTTCACCTTCCTGATTGCACACATAATAGTCTTATTTTCTATAATCCTTTCACTTCCTCGAGCCCGCACACATTATATGGGCCACTATTACTCTGAACTCGACTTAAGCTTAAATTGCGATCATTGACTTCTAATGTCTCCGAACCATAGAGTCCCACAGAGTGTTTTCATGGTCCTCGAGGTCTTCCCCATCACCCTCCACTGACGGCCTGTTCAGATTCCACTTAATCAGTTCACTTATTTATTCATTTATTCACTCATTCATCGTTTGTCGGATTGGGTACCTTCTACATGCCAATCACCCTGTGGGGTGCTGGAGATATAAACTTGAAAACTGAATGATACACAGTCCCTGCCCTCAAGGCACCTACCATCTACTATTCCATGATACAGTGGATATTAAAACATTGTGATAACAGGGGATAAGGACAATGTTGTTATTACAGGCAAGGTGCAGTGGGCGCCCAGGAGGGAGTAATTGACTATCCTTGGTAATGGGTCAGATCAGCTGCACAGAAGAGAGCACCAAGGAGCTGAAAGGGTCAGTAGGATTTTCCCAGGCAGCTGAACTGGGTGGGGCAGGTGGAGGGGACATGCAGGAAACACCAGAAGCTAGAAGAGGCAAGAAAGGATTCTCCTCCACAAGTTTCAGAGGGAGCATGGCCCTGCCGACACCTTGATTTCAGACTTGTAGTTTGTGGTACTTGGTTAAAGCATCCCTGAGAAATGGATACAGACATCCAGGTGGAGCTGTCCAGTTGAAAGGTATGGATGAGGTCAGACCAGTCTTCTTCTAAAAGCCCAAGGAGATACACCTGAAACTAATACAACATTGGACATCAACTATACTTCAATAAAAATAAATTAATTTAGCTATTAAAAAAAAAAAGCCCAAGAAGAGATGACTAAGGACACAGAGCACACTGGGGCATATGCTGGAAGAGATTTATTCTGCCCAGGGTGGAGAGGAGAAAAGGGGATTGAACAGGGAAGCTTCACGATGAAGATGACATTTGAAGAGGGCTTTGAAGAATCTTTTTGTCTCTTAGCTGATGATCAACTCCTGGGAGCCCAGTCTACAAATCTATTCAAGTATCTGACAAATATTTATTCAGCACTTTGTGTTGGGCTCTGTGCTAGGCTCTGAGAATAGAATGGTGAGCAAAACAGGTACAGCCCCTGCTCTCACGCAACGGATAGTCTGACGGAGAGACAGACTAATTTCTGTGAATACAAATAACCACCAGAAAAATACGTAATCATCACTCTGATAAATGATATGAAAGGCAATTACCAAGTGTTAAGAGAACATATTGCAAGGAAGTTGTTCAAGCCTGAAGGCTGTGAAAGCGTTTTTGAGGAAGTGAAGGGGGGGAAGGGTGGCTCATACAGATTTGAGGATCTGAAAGACAGCCAGTCTCACTGCAGGACAGAAACAGAGGGACAGCTGATGCTGGGGACAGGCAGCAGCCATGGCTCAAAGGACCTTGAAGGGTTTAGTCTTCATCCTACAAGTGACGGATGGAAGGGAAATGCAGTCAGTGAATTTCAGCAGGGGCGCCAACAGACAAGATCAGATTCGGGGGTTTTGTTGTTGTTGTTTACATCACCTTGATGAGAATAGTGGGAGAAAGTCAAGAATGGGAGCAAACAGAACCGTTAAGAAATTCTTGCACTTGTCCAGCCCAGAGCAGATGGTCTCTTGAACAAGGTGGTGGCAGTGGAGAAGGTGGATTTAAGAAGTGTTTCTCCAGGTTCTCAGTGAAGGGAAAAAAAATAAATGAATGAATGAAACCAATGGTCTTTATCTGCAGCTATTCCCTATTCTTCTCTGTCTTCAGGTTTTAAAACACTGTCTCCCTGAAAAGTGACATTGATGTCTCCATATGAAACGTCTTGACATCTGATAATGGTGACTCAGTCTAAGAAGAAGGGACATTAAATGGCGTTCTGGGAGATGGTGAGACTCTCTCCAGTAGGGGAAAGGGAAGAAGAGAGAACAAGAGGTTGGACCCCTGAAGACTTTCAGAGGCCATGGAAGACCCAAGGCAAGGACCTATCTGAAGAAAGCGGTCCCTACATTACCTGCCAGCCAGTAAGCTTCTCTCATCTGATACTCCCCAAGGAGCATGATTCACAGGCACCGTGTTCGGAGGAAACATAACGTACAGTTGAGCTCCCCTGAAGCACCCTGCAACACAGTGTTAGCATCTAGAAAGCACCAAAGTTTCTATAGTTAGATTTAACTCCTTTGTTGCACTTAAACTCTGGACATCGCGGATGAGAATGGAGTCCAGACTATGGCTTCTGCATGGCAAGAGAGGGTGTGCTTCTTCCCAGGGGTGTGGCACACACCTGAAGTTCTCCCGAGCATCGGCTTCCCCGCGCCTGAAGGAGGCAAAGCGGTAGTCCTGAATGACGAGAGACTTGGCCAGCTTCTGCAACTTGGGATGTGTTGGGTTCAAATTGTTCACTCAGTTGGGTACCTAAGACGCTGCACTAGGTGGGCCTGGTATTCCCTTTCCTCCTCCATCGTGACAGGGAAGGATGGAGATTGGAGGAATGAAAGGCAGCCAGCCGTCTTTGAACACCCAAAGTGTCTCACAGCTGATAGAATCTGAAGAATATGGGGGAATTGCTTCAAATCTTACCCTCTCACTATTGTTCAACAGATGCTGGAATGGACTCTGGATTTAATTTAAAATGAATACTATGTTTTCATCCTAATTAACCACACAACAGAAGCTACTTATGAAGTGAACAGGTGACTCAATATTTGTTTAATAGTGACATCATATTCACAGTTTTGCCCAAATTCCAATGACCTTGAGCTCCCCTTGCCAAATGGCAGGACCTGAGTCCTCCTTTAGAATTTTCCCATTCTTCTTGGACAGTCCCAAAGGGGTGTTGGTCTCTTGGCCACAGGAACTGCACAGGGCTGTCCATTGGCTTTTTCTGCAGAAAAAGTCCACAAAGAAGACCCTTAAGGAAACCTCCCTGTCACCACGGCTGACAGTGTGGAGACTGTCAGCAGCCCCGCCCCACGCTTATCCACAGAGAAGTGTTACTCATTTATTCCTTTCACTAACTACATCAGAGCCTCAGCCCTCACCCGCCCAGACACACACACACACACACACACACACACACACAAATGCAAATTATTATATGCGTGGAAAAGGAGCCAAAAGGTCACACACCAAGGACTTTTCATAACGGTGAAGACTCCCGGAGCACGAGTGTCTGGGTGTTTCTCATTTTTGTCGGCTGACATATCCACTTGCTTTGCTTTCTTGCCGTCATTTTGCCTTGCAATGCTCTTTTTATTTTGTATTAAGGAACATTTTGTATTTTATTATATAGTGCTTTCATTTTTAAATATCGTTTTAGATATTAACATTTGGCTGATAACTGGAAGCCCTCCAATTTATTCTGGTCTTCCTGTAAGTTGCACTGAACCCTTTAGGAACTGCTCTGAGTGTTATCTGGCTTAGTGTTTCAACCTAACACGGAAGCTGGTGAGAGCTGGCATCTGTGGGCCCTCACTGCGTGCCAGGCGCCGTGCCAAAGGCGCTTTCCACGCACTGGGCCACGCCGCCCTCCCCGGAACCCTGGCGGACACTGTAACCCCCAGCACAGCAATGGGGAAACAGCGCCTGGGCGGAGTGGATATCATCTACAAGGCAGCACGGTCGATGCCAGATGCCTTGTGCAGAGACCCAAGCCGTACTGGAGCCACGAGGTCTGCTGGATGCCCTTCCGAAGGCATCTGTTAGGGCACTAGGGTGGGGTCTTCCTCAGGCACTGGCTGGCTGCTCTCTCAGGGGAACATCTCTCCTCTCACCCCAAGCTCCTGCATCGCAGAAGAAACTGAGAAGGGCTGGGCCCCTCTGTGGAAACTTGCCCACTCCCCACCCACAGGCAGAAAGTCAGCAAAACTCAGCCAGCCCATGTTC
Organism: Phocoena phocoena; assembly: GCF_963924675.1. Lineage (NCBI taxonomy): Eukaryota > Metazoa > Chordata > Mammalia > Artiodactyla > Phocoenidae > Phocoena > Phocoena phocoena. The sequence goes on from NC_089223.1 coordinate 76,253,638, forward strand.
AGAGCCGCCGTGGTCCTGCCAAGCCTGCCCCACCCAACCTCCTGTAAGAGCTCCAGTCGACAGGCCCAGAAAAGCAAACGGGCCTTCTTGGGATAGAGAAAGGAAAAAACCGCGCAGCTGCCACCTAATTGGCATTCTAAACAGCTAGAAGCTTCCAAGCGCAGAAATGAATTAAATAAGCTTTTTTTCCCCTTTCAGGGTGGAGTACAGCCTCCAGGTTTCCACCCAAGTCACACCCTAGCAGCTGCTATTTATAATATCTAAATGCCAGATGGAACCTGCCGGGGTGAAACAGAAAACAGAGAGCTGGACAACAAAGGCCCTTCAAGCCCGGTTGGGCCCGGGAGCAGATGCCAACCCCGAGGGAGCACCTGGGGACTGGGCAGGGCCCTGAGGAGGGCTGACCCTCCTGCCCAAGTGGAGCTCCCCCAGCCAGCAGAGAGCACGCTGTTGGATGCTTCTCCTACATTCCCGCAGCCCGTGGCACACGGCTGGGTGCTGGGCAGGGACTGGGGCTCTCTCTACCTGTTGGGTCAGGAGCAGCCAGCAGAGGCCAGGAAAGCTCACCCGGGGCCAGCAGCCGGCTGTGGAGCAGGCCAGACCCAGCAGCTGGGTGGGTGGGGGGGGGGGGGGGCCTCGGGTCCAAGCAGAGGCTGGAACAAGGTAGAGCAGGGTGCAAAGGGGGGACATGAGGCAAACCCTGATTTTCTCTCTTAGCCGGTGTGATTTTCTGCCTTATTAACCCCTGGGGGACTCTGCTTCCTTATTTGTGAAACACAGGCAGTAATTACATCAACTGAATGGGATATCTGAGAACACTGAATAGACAGTAAGCGCTTAGGGTAGTTCCGTAGCATTGAAACAGCAGCTGTTCCTATTGGATTTTTTGCCCAGATACAAAAATGCCTCTGTGTGACTTACAGGGCAAACGCAGGTCCCTCTCCTCCTGGAGGGCTGACAGCCTTGGAGACGGATCACATCACAGCTTCCCAGTTCCTGCCCCTGATGTGCCAATGCAGACCGGAAGGCTGGCTTGAGCTAAACAGGCACCAGAATAAAATCCGGGTAGTATCCTGCCGCCCCTGCTGCCCCTGCCGCCCTGGCCCGCTGGTCAGCTAGCGAGTGAAAATTGTTTCTTCCGAAACAAAAAGCCCGTCTCTCATTCTCTGACGAACTCCTCCCTCCTGTGTCAGTGTAGCTCCACTCTGCTTTTCTCTAGGAACGTTCCTGACATTCAGACCAGCCCGAAGTTTCTTTCAGAGTTTCTAGAGCAGTGCTGTCCTATGGAAATATAACGCCGACCACGTAGGTCATTTTAAGTGTTCTACTAGCCCCATGAATGAAAAGGAACAGGTGAAACTGATTTTAATAACAGATTTTATTTAACCCAGTATATCGAAAATAGTATCATTTCAAAATGTAATCAATATAAACATTAGTAAGGAGATGTTTTACAAAATCTGGTGTGTATTTTATGGTACATCTCAGTTTGCTCTAGTTACATCTCAAGTGCTTGGTCTGCACATGTGGCCAGTGGTGACTGTATTGGATGGCACACCATACAGCGCTGGCTTGATTTACTGTTGGTCTACTGCTGGGGGGCCTCCAGCTTGAGTCTTTGATGCCGCCTGCTCTGAGGTTCTGACAAGGGTAGGGATGTCGGGAGACAAGCAGCGTTCTGTAGCAGGCCAGTGTGAAGAGTCAGGAGAGACTGCCTTCTCCTAGCCAGTCCCTCGACAGTTTGGGTATTAGTCTTGGGGTGAAGATGGGTCATGGGCACTGTGAATAAAACATAAAAAGCTGGGAACCCCCTGGCAGTCTAGGGGTTAGGACTCGGAGGGCCGGGGGTTCAATCCCTGGTCGGGGAACTAAAATCCTGCAAGCCTCGCGGCGCAGTCCCACCCCCCAAAAAAGCATTTGCTGGGCTTCCCTGGTGGCGCAGTGGTTGAGAGTCCGCCTGCCGATGCGGGGGACACAGGTTCGTGCCCCGGTCCGGGAAGATCCCACATGCCGCGGAACGGCTCGGCCCGTGAGCCATGGCTGCTGGGCCTGAGCGTCCGGAGCCTGTGCTCCGCAACGGGAGAGGCCACAGCAGTGAGAGGCCCGCGTACCGCAAAAATAAATAAATAAAAGCATTTGCCCCCAGAAGAGCTAGGGAGCTGAGCTTTGAACAGCCCTCACCGCTTCAGAGGAGTTGGGTTCCTCCCCTCCCTCCAAGCTCTTGCAGCTGCAGTGAAGGTTGCAGTCGGGAGGAGGCTGTCACTGTTGAAGAATAAAAGGAACCTCCCAGGGAAGGGGTCCCATGCGGGAAGGAACAGGAAGAAAAAAGAGTGAAAGGGAAGAATCTTCAGATCACCAGCTGCAAGGACATTGGCAGCCTTTTCACACAGTCTCAGAAAAGCCTCTTTGGTTTCCAAAGAGTCTGCAACATTTTTAGGCTTGTGGCCTCTGAAGGCTCAGTGAGCCTCTGCCTGTTAGAAATAGTTTCCAAGACATCACATGAAAAATATTTCTTTTGGTGCTCTGAGGACCTGAGCTCACTGAGGTCTCCTCCTACCAGTGAATGCCGAGGAAGGCACTCCCTGACTGGTGAGATGCTAACAGCCGCACTCACCCCCATTAAACGACAGGATTACGATGCCTGTCTTGTGCAGAAAATGTGAGAACCTTCTGGAAAACCCTGGAAGGGGCCAAGATGGGACTTTGTGGCTGGTAGCTACCAGTCCTGAAGCCGTGGAGGCAACGCATGGTTTTGCACGGGTCCCCACCCTGCTGGAGCCACTGGTTCCTGGCACAGCCCTGGCGGCCTCCCAAGCCCTGATTTGGCCTAGCTTTCCGAGGCATTTGCCCTCTCTGTTGACTGCTCTTAATGCAGCCTGCCAAGCCAGTTACTGAAAGGATTTGGAATCTGAGGAGTAAGAAAAATCACCACCTATGCTCTAGGGGAATTTATGGGAACAGCCTGAACAAAATGACCACTTCCAGGAAACCTGGCTGTAGTGCAGCCCTGCCCTTCCAGAAGCACCACTTGCCCCCAAATTGAGCCAGTGGGCAGAGCTGGGCCTCCCCTGATTTTGTCTGGGCTACTCTTATGTCCCTCCAAAAAAAGACCACACTGGACACCTTGTCCCAGAAGATATAAGGTCCCAGAGAAATTGCTACAGCACACTCTCCGGAAAAATAATTTCCTTTCTTCTTATCACCATAAAATCTCAACGATTAAAATGCTGAGAAAATGAGGTTTTTCTGATAACTGGCGTTTTCTGGTTAACAGGAAACTGGTTTTATTTTAACCAGTGATGCTGAAAATCTCTGTCCCCTGGACCAGGGCCTGGCCTGTTTTTAATCATACAGGACCCTGCCGGGCTCCAGGGCATGGTGCTTCTAGACAGCACGGGCCGTCGATGTAGAACACACTGCGTCGACCCTGATTCCAGGCCTGCCGCTGGCTTCTGGCATTCTGTTTCTGTTTGGTGTTAGCCGGACCCTTTAGATGAACTCATTTTGTTGTAGTTATGTCGCTTTACCCTAAAATCTAAGCATAACCCTTCAATTTGAGGGCCCAAGTTAACTGGGTTCCAGTTGAGAAGTGGCTCTAGTCAGAGCAAAATGTTTAAGGCCCACATCTAGCCCCTGACCACATTTTGACTACAGGAGGATTTTAGCGTTCACTTGGCAAGGGCATTTCCATTGGGCTCCCCATGAATTTGCTGAAATTCTAGTTAATTCTGTAGTGTGTGATTGCCTGGTTTATTTGTAAGGACTACCCATCGGAGCTGAGCTATTCTGTTTCTGGAGCTGCTCATACGATCAGTTATGAAATGTTTATTTTCTTAGATCAGCTTAAGCTGATAAGGCACTTTTGAGCCATTAAGAATCTTGTAAGTCAAGATTGTTTCGATAGATGATTTTTCTGGTGGGGGGTAAATCAGATGAATCAAGGCCTCTCCCTTGATTGGGCTATTATCTTAAATGTGTGTGACCATCACATGCTACTTTGAGAAATGGTGCTGCCTCCTTAGGAAGATCTGCTGCCAGCTCGCTCTGTTTCCTCTGGCTCACACCCAAGGACCCGGAGAGACGAGGCCACCCCAGAGAGGCAGAGGGTCAGTCAGGAATGTTCCAGGGCCACAGGGCCCGTCTGCAACCACGCTGGGCACAAGAGGCCACAAGAAAATATTCCAAATTAATGAACATGGAAGAGGCTCACGGATTTAAATCCTCAGCACAAATCTATTTGAAGACAGGCCTTGCCCTCACAAAACTGACTTTCCTGTGACGGAGACAAATCGAGAGGGAAATAAATACGCAATCTGCTGCTGAGGGCTAAGTAACAAGGACAGAGAAAGCAGGATAAGGGGAGAGGAGGTAAAGGGGAAGAGGGGGCAGTGGGTACCTGTCAGGCAGGGCGGGCAGGGTGGCCTCTCTGAGAAGTGACCTGAATGGAGAGAAGAAATCCAGTGCTTCCAAAGCAGAGGAGCAGGGGGTGCACATACCCTGCGGAGGGAGTGTGCTGGCCGCCGGAAGAGCAGAGAGATGGTGTATCTGGAGAGCAGCAGGTGAGGAAGAGACAGGAAGGAGGGAGAGAGCGGGGAGGGTGCAGAGCTGGAGAGCCTCTTAGCAGAGCCACAGACTGTCCTGATGTCCATTCTTTCTGCCTCTTTTCAATAATGAAGTCGCCCGCCGTCTCGGTGGGGCTCGTGGGCCTCTGCTAGCGACCACATCTTCCAGCCTCGAGTGCAATGGAGTGTGGCCACGTCATTAAGTTCTTGCCGTTGGACCATGAATGGAAATGGGTTCTGCTGCGTCTCGGTTCAGTGCTCACAGAGTGTAGTGTTCCTCCCTCTCTTTCATCCCGTCCTACAGGTGGAACCCAGACCTGGTGCTAGGGAACCACCTGGTCCATGTAGACCAGGGGAAGGCCCAGGCAGAGGTTCGGAAAGTGGGGTCGCTGGGCCTGTGACATCAGCATCACCTGGAATCTTGTAGAAATGCAAATTGGGGGAGCACCCTCCAGACCTACTAAATTAGAAACTTTGGGGGTGGGGTGCAGCAATCTGTGTTTTAACACACCCTCCAGAGGATTCTGATAACCTCGGGTCTCACAACCACTGCAGGCTTTCTCACCATTGGTAATACTGACATCGCGGGCACAAACTTCTTTGTGGTATGGGTCTGTCTGTGCCCTGTGGGATATTTAGCAGCAGCTCTGGCCTCTACCCACTAGAACACAGCAGCACACACCCTCCCCCTACTTGTTACCACCCAAAATGTATCCGTACACACTTCCTCTAGTATGTATATCTTCTTTTGGAAGAAGAGATAAGAAACTAATAAAGTGATTACCTTAGGGTAGTAGGACACGGGTGGAGGGGGTTTTGGAGGGCTTCGCTTTTCTTTTGTATATTTCTGTGGCGCGCTCGAGTTTTTACCATGTGTATTGCTGAAATAAATCTCTAGGCCCAAGATGGGTCCGCTCCTTCCCAGGGTGCCGGGTCAGCAAACTGAAACTTAGATCTAACATCCACATCCCATAAATGCTCCGCTTGACCAGACACGCAGTGTGTCCAGTCAGCCAGTTCCCGAAGGCCAAGCCAGCTCCAGGCCTCCTCACCCCCAACAAGGGTGGCTATGTGGCCCCAGCCAATCAGATGTTTTCTGTTTGTCTCTTGCTCGTTCTTTTGTTTTTTGGGGTTTTTTTTTGCGATACGTGGGCCTCTCACTGCTGTGGCCTCTCCCGTTGCGGAGCACAGGCTCCGGACGCGCAGGCCCAGCGGCCATGGCTCACGGGCCCAGCCGCTCCGCGGCATGTGGGATCTTCCCGGACCGGGACACGAACCCGCGTCCTGCGTCGGCAGGCGGACTCTCGACCACTGCGCCACCAGGGAAGCCCCTCTTGCTCGTTCTTTATTCCTTATCCTATAAAAGCTTCTTGCCGTCTGCCCCATTTTTTCAGTTCTCTGGAAGCAGATTATCCATTTCATGCAGTGTTAAATAAAGTTTGTATCATCTAACTTGTCTTCTTTAATCTTTTTTCAACAGGATGTAACAATAAAGGGGAAGAAATGTTTTAGAAAGACTACATATTGAAAGAGTGGAAACTAGGTTTCTTTACCACCGTTCTGACACCAACTCCAGCGTGTGTGGGTTTTCCCACACCACCAAGCAATTCTCGGACTCCTGCAAAGTGTCCTACAGTTCAACTCAATTCTGAGGCTACCTGGAGAGAGCATCAGACCCCGCAGGTTAAGGGCTCAGCCCCACTAAACCACCCCCGACCCTCCCGCCACTTCAGATGCCAACTGTCAGTCCAGGTTGTCACCTGCGCTTCTGAGGGGCTGTAGATTGGAGGTTCCCACAACTCCCAACTTGGGTTCAATCAATTTACTAGAGTGGCTCACAGAATTCAGGAAACCAGTTTTCTTACTAGATTACTGATTTATTACTAAAGGATATAGCTCAGGAACAGAGCCACATGGGAGAGATGCATAGGGCAAGGTATGGGGATAGGGTTTGGAGATTCCAGCCCTCTCTGAGCACTCCACTCCCTGAATGCCCACGTGGTCACCAAACCAGAAGCTCTCAGAATCCAAGTCCTTTGGCGTTTTTATGGAGGCTTCATTACATAGGCCTGATCGGTTAAATTATTGGCCATTGGTGATTGATTCAACCTCCAGCCCCTCTCCCCTCCCTGGCAATCAGAGGTTGGGACTGAAAGTTCTAACCCTCTATTCCTGGTTGGTTCCCTTGGCAACCAGCCCCCCTTAGGTGCTTTCCAAAATTCACCTCATAACATAACAAATGACACCTTTATCAGCTTAATCACAGGAAATTCCAAGGGTTTTAGGAGCTCTGCTCGGAGATCAAATATATATTTCTTATTATAAATCACAAAATCACACTTCCTATAGAGCTTCTCAGCATCCGTAACATGTGCTAACACATTTTTAATCTCCAAGGGGAGCCGAATCCTGGAAATGCTGTGCCTCAAAACACTTCCAGAAGCACCCATCTGGCCAACACTGATGCCTTGAGCTTCCTCAGTGCAGGAAACAGTCGAAGGTGGCCAAGGCTGGGCATTTCACTGGACGCAGGCCAGTCCTTCCACTTGGGCGAGACACGCGCTCTGAGATATGACAGTTCTTTCAGCAACTTTGGACTGGCCCCTGGAGTTTTTGTTCTTGAGAGGAGTCCTGCAGGTAGCCTTGGTCTCTCTGGTTTGTACCTCACTTTGTGGATGAAGCACCTGCAAGTTGCCCAGGAGCTGGAGGAATGGGGGTTTGGGGGCTCCACCGCCCTCTAGACCCCATTCCCCACATGGCCCACGGCTCCTGGACTGAGCTAGCCATCGGCCCTGCAGGCTCCCTCCCGAATGCTTTGCCTTCTCCCGTCCCCTCCAGGTGTTGGCAGATTCTCCTCCTCAATCTGCCCCTTTTCAGGGGATGGGGAGGAGGGAGGTAAGCGAGGATGAAATTTTAAACCCTGGTGATCATTTCTGATCTTTTCCACTATTTATCCCAAAGTTCCTCAGGCACACAGCACACCTAGTGGTCTATTAAAAACAGTGGAAGTTGGCTGTGGGTTTGTCATATATGGCCTTTATTATGTTGAGGAAAGTTCCCTCTATGCCTACTTTCTGCAGGGTTTTTATCATAAATGGGTGTTGAATTTTGTCAAAAGCTTTTTTTTGCATCTATTGAGATGATCATATGGTTTCTCTCCTTCAACTTGTTAATATGGTATATCACGTTGATTGATTTGCATATATTGAAGAATCCTTGCGTTCCTGGAATAAATCCCACTTGATCATGGTGTATGATCCTTTTAATGTGCTGTTGGATTCTGTTTGCTAGTATTTTGTTGAGGATTTCTGCATCTATGTTCATCAGTGACATTGGTCTGTAATTTTCTTTTTTTGTAGTATCTTTGTCTGGTTTTGGTATCAGGGTGATGGTGGCCTCGTAGAATGAGTTTGAGAGTATTCCTCCCTCTGCTATATTTTGGAAGAGTTTGAGAAGGATAGGTGTTAGCTCGTCTCTAAATGTTTGATAGAATTCGTCTGTGAAGCCATCTGGTCCTGGGCTTTTGTTTGTTGTAAGATTTTTAATCACAGTTTCAATTTCAGTGCTTGTGATTGGTCTGTTCATCTTTTCTATTTCTTCCTGGTTCAGTCTCAGCAAGTTGTGCATTTCTAAGAATTTGTCCATTTCTTCCAGGTTGTCCATTTGATTGGCATAGAGTTGCTTGTAGTAATCTCTCATGATCTTTTGTATTTCTGCAGTGTCAGTTGTTACTTCTCCTTTTTCATTACTAATTCTATTGATTTGAGTCTTCTCCCTTTTTTTCTTGATGAGTCTGGCTAATGGTTTATCAATTTTGTTTATCTTCTCAAAGAACCAGCTTTTAGTTTTATTGATATTTGCTATCCTTTCCTTCATTTCTTTTTCATTTATTTCTGATCTGATCTTTATGATTTCTAACTCAATTTCGTTTCTTTTTATGGCTGAGTAATATTCCATTGTATATATGTGCCACATCTTCTTTATCCATTCATCTGTTGATGGACATTTAGGTTGCTTCCATGTCCTGGCGATTGTAAATAGAGCTGCAATGAACATTGTGGTACATGACTCTTCTTGAATTATGGTTTTCTCAGGGTATATGCCCAGTAGTGGGATTGCTGGGTCGTATGGTACTTCTATTTTTAGTTTTTTAAGGAAACTCCATACTGTTCTCCATAGTGGCTGTATCAATTTACATTCCCACCAGCAGTGCAAGAGTGTTCCCTTTTCTCCACACCCTATCCAGCATTTATTGTTTCTAGATATTTTGATGATGGCCATTCTGACTGGTATGAGATGATATCTCATTGTAGTTTTGATTTGCATTTCTCTAATGATTAATGATGCTGAGCATTCTTTCATGTGTTTGTTGGCAATCTGTGTATGTTCTTTGGAGAAATGTCTATTTAGGCCTTCTGCCCATTTTTGGATTGGATGGACCTAGAGTCTGTCATACAGAGTGAAGTAAGTCAGAAAGAGAAAAAGAAATACCATATGCTAACACATATATATGGAATCTAAGAAAAAAAAGAAAATGTCATGAAGAGTCTAGGGGTAGGACGGGAAAAAAGACACAGACCTACTAGAGCATGGACTTGAGGATATGGGAAGGGGGAAGGGTAAGCTGTGACAAAGTGAGAGAGTGGCATGGACATATATACACTAGAAAACGTAGGGTGGATAGCTAGTGGGAAGCAGCCGCATGGCACAGGGAGATCAGCTAGGTGGTTTGTGAACGCCTGGAGGGGTGGGATAGGGAGGGTGGGAGGGAGGGAGACGCAAGAGGGAAGAGATATGGCAACAAATGTATATGTATAACTGATTCACTTTGTTGTAAAGCAGAAACTAACACACCATTGTAAAGCAATTATACTCCAATAAAGATGTTAAAAAAAAAGAATCAATTGTTTCTAAATAGACAATGAACAATTGGAAACTGGAATTTTAAAAACAATATATAATAAAAAACTGAAATAAAAATAAATAAATAAACCCACAAACACAAAATAACTGTTAACGATGAAAACTTATTATGCCAGGCCTTAGTATGGCCTGACTTGGAAATTTAGTTTCAGAGGCTTTTGTGAATATACCAAGGAAAGAGGACTTAGGTGTATCTTATTCCCACAGGCCACCAATAAATATTTGCTTAACGGAGAAAATATTAATATATAGTATAGGAGAGAATCTGACAGATGCTTAAAATTACTGAGTGATAGCAATGCTCAAACTCATCTGTGATCAAACACTATGAAGTATCCTCCTAAGTAAGGATAAACTTATTACAAATAAGAAGTGAAAATTCAGTTGTGGAGATACTTTCAGTTTCAGCTCTGATATGCAAAGAGCTTGGAAGTTGTCGCTGTATTTTGTCCTTACAAGATAATGGTGTACAAAATGAAAATCAATGACTTTTCTCAGACGTGATTAATAAAACATGTAACTAGGAAAGAATTTTAAAACTGTAAAAAACAAACAAACAGTGGAAGTTAACCAAGCCCAGCCTTCAACCCTTGCTACCCAATCAACAACGGTGATCATTCTGTAGCTGCAAACACCAAATCCTAATCATTTCTTTCCTCATTAAATGAGTTGATAGTCATCTAAGGGGCCCATAACAGGGCCTGCCTGGCATGTTGTGACTGCTGGTTTTATTTTGTTTTGTTTAGCCATTATTATACCATCATACGCTACACTCGACATTTCTCACTATTTAACAGCCTCTGGAATTATCCAGATTTTCAATGAACAGAATTACACCGTGAATGTGGAATGAAGAGAGAAGCAAGTGGCATGACCCACAAAGTAAGAGAGATCTCTACAACGATGGGAAAGTGAGAGTAAAGTAGAACTATATATCCACAGAACTGTAGGTAAAGCGATCCCCTTCACAGCCACGGATGCTAACTCAGGTGTCTTCAATTCTGTACTCGTCCAGTGAGACTTCCCCCGCCCCCCCACATACAAGTGGTTCTCAAATTTTAGCACAGATCAGAATCCCTCGGAATCCCTTGGAGGGCTTGTTAAAAAAGAACACTAGCTCCACCCTCTACAGTGGGGTAGAGCCAAAGAATTTGCATTTTAAACAAGTTTTCAGATGCTGCTGACGCTATTGGTCTCAGGACTGTACTTTGGGAACCACTGCCCTTCAGGTGAACTTAGACCCTGGCATTTAAACATGCCTTTTGCTTGAATCAGGTCATGGGTCCAGCTTGTCAACATCAATCAAGGTACTGTCACTCATCGTGTTTGCTTTGCGGCATCCTCGCATCGGAGAGGCACGCCCCCTTTGACAGGTCCTTGTACAGGTCACTGATGCAAATGTGGACCAGCCTGGCTAAGGACAAAATCCAGGTCAGGTTAATTAACCCCCTAGCTTTTAGGCTCACGTCAATTCACTATAATTACGGCCATAGTTCTCAATCCTGATTAAACTTTAAAATCACAGGGGAAGCTTAAAAAACAACCAAAAAGAAAAAAAACAAACTTAAAAAAAAACCTCTCCAGGTGATTCTAATGTGCAGCTAGGGCTGAGAACCACCATCTAGAGGTCTTACCGGTTTAACCTGTTAAATCAACCCAGATGAACTGTCCTGCCCATGTAACTTTATTTAAGTTATCGTGAGAGATGCTGTCAAAAGTTTTGTTGACATCAAGGTACGTTTTCCTACCCTTTCAAAACCATAAAATTCTATTGGCCTACGATGACATAGTTTTAGAGAATCGTACTAATTTTAAAGATCACCTTTTAAATACGTTTTACAGTCTGTTGAGGAATTTTGCCTGGGGTTGATTTCAAACTCACAGAATTGGATCCCTTTAGTTTATATAATCCCAGTGTAATGATAGCTAACATTTATTGCTTACTAACTTTGTCTCAGCCACAGTGCTCAGTGCTCTTCAAAAATATTCAAACAATCCTATGAAATAGCTTTTATTATTTCTATTTTACAGACGCAAAATCAGGGTTGGATTCTAGCTGACTCCAGGGCCCGTGCTCATAACCACTACTGTTGCTTCTATTTATAATTGCCAGGCTCCATCTTGTTCTTCAAATGTTTTATGATGTCTTACAAGGATGTTAAAGATATGAGGAGGCACGAAAGAACTGGAATAAAGACAGACCACAAAAGCTCAAAATGAGTCATGGGTCAGAGCAAAATTCTTGCACATTTGCTAGCTGAAGGGTCACCGGGTCTGGCTTTGAGTGTTCTGGAAATGTCAAGTCAAAATAGGATCACATGTTCAATTGCACAATTGACACTGGATTGAACACAAACATTGCTCAGAAGTACCTGGGAAGCCCTGGGGCTTCTTAAAGACACTGAGGATTAAAGGAATGTCTGCAAGAACATCTTCATGGTCCATGCAGACAAGAGTGTCAAAGGACTCAATAAACCATAATTTACACCATCCGTTTCCTCCCTTATTAAAAAAAACCCAAAAAACTGGGAATTTGGGCTAGCTTTATAATTCTTCAAAGATTTCTGCATTCCCATTTCCAGTACCCCTTCCACCACTGGCAACTCACTCCAAAAGAATATTAACAGCAACTGAGCAAGTCTTTGCTCTCATGTTCTCAGTACCCCGGAATGTAATTTGAGCAGTCAAGACCTGGAGTTTCACAAAGTTTCTTGACTCGCCTTCCCTTTTGGACTCTCATGCATCAAATCACACCTAATTTTAAGGAATGAGGTTTCCCTTTGCATGAAGTTGATGTGGCCGTGTCCACAGGCTGGCTCTCAGGTCTGCAGGTGAGGTTAGTATAAACGGAAATAACAATGTCACTCCCCATCAGGTGCCCATCACAATGCCCACTGCACCAACTCATCCCTCCTTGTAGCTTGATGATGCAAAGTAAAGAATAGCAGATTCCCTTGTGTCAGGTGAAACAATCAGTGATGAAGCCAATAATTTATCATTTATATGTATGAGACTATACAATAATGGGAGTATTATCTTGAAAGATATTAGTATTTTCTTGTCATCTGAAAAAGACATACTGTTAAAAGTGATGGGGTTTTTGAAAGGAGATCTCTTGACACAAGATTCATGGTTAGAATTATGCATCCTTTGGAAAGTACTCTGCTATCTTCTAACATTAAACCACCCATCTCCTCCTTAGCTGGTCCCTTTTCCTTTTTTTTTTTTTTTTTTTTTTTGGCGGTACGCGGACCTCTCACTGTTGTGGCCTCTCGCGTTGCGGAGCACAGGCTCCGGATGCACAGGCTCAGCGGCCATGGCTCACGGGCCCAGCCGCTCCACGGCATGTGGGATCTTCCCGGACCGGGGCACGAACCTGTGTTCCCTGCATTGGCAAGTGGACTCTCAACCACTGCGCCACCAGGGAAGCCCAGCTGGTTCCTTTTCTTATCCTTTGGATCCCACCTTGAGCACCGCTTCCTCAGCTGAGCCTTCTCTGACCACTCTGTGCAGGCAGCTCCCACCCCATGACGGATTTTTGTTTACTTATTTCCATTACCTGTCTCCCCTGCTAGACGAAAGGACCGCAGGCATTTACCTTGTGGTCTCAGGACCTAGATCAGGGCTTGGTTCATAGTAGGGGCACCATAACCACCTGCTGGAAAGTGAAAACCGTCAAGCAGGCGCACATCAGTGACTGTGCAGGTGGGCTCTGAGGGGCAGGTGGGTCCAATTCTACATCATGAGAAGACAACAGGGCTGTCCCAGTATTAGGAGTGATCACAGAAGCACATGGGGGGAAAAAGAGGGATCCTGAGTGAAAAAACTCATTTTATCCTTTCTAATAACCAAGATGAATAGATGATTAAAGCATATGAAATTCACGAGCAAAGTTGATTACCATGTACCGCAAAGGAAGGAAAATGGATCATGAAATCCTTGGTGGAAAGTACAGGAAGAGCTGAAGTGGGCAGAACAACATTACGTACATCGGTCCCCCCTCATCCCACCACCAAACACACCTGCCTCTACGTCCCTCACGTGCTGCTTTACACTCGCCCAGATTCCCCGAGATGGCACCGCAGGATGTCACCCTGCAGGGGCTAAGAACCAAAGCCATAGTTTAACGGCGGCCAGCGTCAGCTTTTCCCGCAGTTGGAAGAAATGAGGAACACAGAGGTTTAGAAAGAAGTGCTGTCTAGAAGAGCAGGAAGAAGACACCCAAAACAGATCCAAATACGGAATAAGACAAAAACAACGGCAAGAAGATGTAGCCAGGAGAGTGAGGAAAAGCGGATGAATCTGACTGCGAGAAAGAACAAGACAAAGCTGTCTCCCCGTCCCCTTGTCAGACTGTTCAGGCTAAGCCAGTGGTTCTGAGGGGTGGCCCTGCAGTCAGCAAGTGCATGGCTCACAGGGGCTATTTGTACCACGCACACTGCACAGCTCCCCTCTTCTCTGCTCAGCCCAGCACTTTGCAAGCTCCTGGAGGACAGCAGGAAAGGGGCACAGCGGGCACAGGGGCGGGTGAGCGGGCAGCCACAGGGAGAAGGAAGACTCCCACAGCAGCGTCTCCTCCACCCTCCTCCTCCCCGTGACGGAGAGCCCAGGGCTCCAAGGAGGGAGCCCGAGGAAAGACTACTGAGAATGTGCGATGGAGAGGGCTTTTTCAGAAAAGGATGTTTGAAGCGTTGCTACTGTTTAGGTCACCTCTTAGCCAAAAACTATGTGAACGTGCTACTCAAACGATCTTGGAAATGCTTTTATAGCTTTCCAAATGAAGAGTTTGAGTGCTTTAAAGTCCTTGATTTAAAATATAAAACTCTTAACACATTTTGATTAGTTTACATTAGTCTGCCCTTAGAGAAGATGGAAATTTACTAGCCAGATTTCAACAAAAAGCTTTGCACAATTGGCGAATACATGTGAATTAAAGACCAGCATGCTTCAATGTGACCAGAAGTGCCCTTTCTGCATTTAGAGGTTGGAAGCCATCCTGTTTTCAGTCGTGGCAGTGTATTCAAACTAACCATCATACTTGGCTGAACTTGGAAATTCACATCTGAATTACTGTATCACAGTCTTAAAACAATATTTAAAATGAAGTGTTTATTGTTCTCCTCAGAAACACTGGATATCAAACTTTTAAATCATCAATAGTTTTAAACTATTTTGCTTCACCTCATTTAAAACTTCTATCTTATGATAAGATTTAGTGAAATTTTAAAATAACTATACACATAGTGGTATAAATTCAAAAGCTTTGCTAATAAGGGTTTACAACCAAAACAGCTGATTATTCACTTTAGAGATATGAAGGCAGTTATCTATGAAGCCTAGGTTCTCAGAACGTTCTTTTTTCATCTTTTGTTATCGATTTCAAATAATGACTGCGGTTGGCTGCTCTATATATCCTAGCTCTTACCTCTCCCTAACCCTTCTGATCATTTCTAAAGACGGCAACAAAAAAACTTTACATAGTGGAAAGTTTCACTTCTATAAAACCAAAGGCAATTAATTGTGTTGATTTTTTTTAACATGACAATGCAAGGGTTTTCAGACGTCTAAAAGTAAAAAAAGAAATGACTGTCAAGAGCAAAACTGTCCCCAGTCAATTCAGACCCTGTGGCAGTAGCGTTCCTCTGCCCTGGTTCTAACTCATGACAGATTAGGGCCCCTGCAGACCCTACATCTCAGGAGAGAAGCTGAGCTGGGCTTCTTACTATACAGATCACCTTCCTGGAAAGTGAAGCAGAACTTTCCTGGCCTTGAACCTTAATGCCGTCAGAAATGATTCCCAAAACTCACTGGAATGAAAGCCGGGTGGTGTCAACTACCTGGCAATCGGGAGGCTGAAGCCCCACCCTGACCCTGCAGGCAACCATTAGGTGGTTTCTGAACCTCTCTTCTCCTCAGTTCTTCCCTCTGTAAGATGAGGTGGAAGGTAGTTTTCCAGTCTGAAATAGCAGGTTCCCTCCAATCCAAGATAATCTGGAGCTATCCAAACCCTTAAAGCAGTTTCAGTTTAAGACAATGTGGCCTGTAAATTATCTTCCCACACAGAAAGATTCTGGATCTTAATTTGTAGACTGTTTGGTAACACTTTGACAGAGGGGAGCAGGTGAAGGGTTGGGGGTGGTCCCAGTTGTCAGCTGTGGCTGCTACAGTTTTTAGTCTTCAGCATTGCACCATCAGTGACAAAGTCAAAATCAATCTATGAATCCGAGCCCTGCGGATCACTCATCATATATACTTAGCTGGAAGGCCCCTGTCAAATAACTCACATACGCATGCTACCATTCGGGTTAGGCAGGTTCCAAAATTATGGTGGTTTGTCTTCCGTCAGCTTGGTTAAGTCACAACTACCTTTCCTTGCGTCCCCTTCCCCAGTGGTTCTAAATGAGAATCGGCTCAAAGACATGCTTGTGTGATTTTTTGGAAGGTAAAGTGATGCAAGGGCCACTATTCTCTGAGGGTCATCATAGTCAGGTGTGGCGACCGATACACATGAGGTGCTAAAGGTCCCAGCTCATCCTCATTCTCCTCCGCTCTACCTCCAAGTTCTTCTTCCCAAGTTCTGACTTTGAGGCATGACCTAGGGTGGTTCCAGGCCCACCACCAGACACTGGCCGGCGACGCGGAGATGGTTACTACACAGCGGCTGCAGCTGCCTAGAGCCCCACGTGCCCCCCGCCCCGGCCCGCATCAGCATCTGTGTGTGTTCCGCCGCTCAGATGGGCCCCCTGGGGACTCCTCTTGGTCTGCACACCTCCTCCTGCACACCAGAAGACACCAGGGCCACTGAGAGCAGCCTTTTGCTGGCTGAAGGCACCGGGTCCTCTGCAGCTCCTCACACAGTGGCGTCTGCTCTCATTCCTGAAACAGCTCCTGCATCCCATAGCCCTCAGAGCAACCCTTCTCCCCAGATTCCCCAACCAAAACAAACACAAATCCCCAAATGGACACTGTTGTTCTATCTACGTGTAACTCCTCAGAGGGCCCCAAACCGAGTGTTCTGCATAGAAGCTGTTTTTCCATGTGTTCTATGTCACAGTGTGCTTCCCAGGGGCTCAATGTCTTTGTCTAAGAGGGTATAAATTGTACCAAAAGACAGACAACCTCCAAGTGCACACACACGTGTGCATACAGTTGTGTGTTGCGAGGAAAACATAATAGGAAACTTTCTTAGTTTAAAACCTTGCCTCTGCGAATCCTCAGGCAGTGATGTGAACTGAGACTCTGTCCCCAGCCGCCCAGAGGCACAGGCGGACTGTCCAACCTGTAATCACAGGCCTGTGTCCCCCGTCCTCTCCGCCCAGCGCGAACTCACAACAGTGCCCGCTGGCACACACCACGGATGTGGCTGGTCTCAGCAGCCCTACTACGCACACCCGCGCAGAGGTGTGCTGCACTTGGGTAGCAATACTGGGTATGCAAGACGCCAATCCCTCAGAGATCTCACTGCTGGTTGGGCCACATTCATACTCTCACCCACAGGTGTTCACCGGGCAGTCCTTCACTCCTGGGCTGAGAAGCAGAAACCCAACGTTTAAAAAAAAGAAAAAGAACACCGTAAAAGTGCGGGCATGAATTATTTGTTTTATTGCTTTTTATTTAATGCAGAGTCGATGTTTTTGAGTAATGGTAATAAGATGCCCCAAATTGAACATTATTGAACATTTACACAGTAAAGTATATGGAAAGAAGCCCTCAAATGTGAACTCCTTTAAGTTGTAGCTGGTGGAACAGCACGGGATAAAGGCTACTGGGCTTGTCATCATGGTTTATGACATGGGGAACAGCAGAGTCCCCACTGTCAACCAACTGTTTAGGCACCAGCAGCAGCACGTGTGCCTCCCTTGGAAATATCTTGGGAGATCTAGAAAGATTCCAGATATGAAAGCCCTTCCTCACCCCTCAGGCTTGAAAGAGACACCCACCACGGAGGGTGTGTCGAAAAACTCCTGTGGAATAGTAGTAGTTACGAAGATACAGTAAAGAAATGGTTCTGCTGTCCTGGAAGTGAACTTGCCTCCACGACTCCTCTCTAACCCACCACCCGCTCCAGGAGATCATGGGGAAGAGCCTCACATGGCGACCAGATGACACCAGGGCCACTGAGAGCAGCCTTTTGCTGGCTGAAGGCACCGGGTCCTCATCATCCTGAGGGAGGGGGTCGCTGGGTTGTGAGTTACATTCAAAACGCACATCCCACCACAAAAAACTGCTCTCAGCTGCCGTATAGTTGATGCAATTTCAGGCCGAAAGTCTGAAAACTTTGAAAGCCCCAGAATGTCTGGGACTCCTGGAAGTCCTGACATGCAGGGCGACTTCCGCAAGGAATCCGATTCCCAAGGGGTGGAGACTCAAAGGGACACACGGCTGCATTACATCACACGACAGCAAAAATGAATACACGATTCTGAAATATGGATATGAAACACCACAACAAAGTAAACCTCTCAGACTCTACAACTGCAGGCCGCACGCTAGCAATACCTGGCAGAGTCTAAAAATAGGTGATTTTCCCATAAAACGTTTATCTACAATGACTGTGATCAATACTTAAGGGCTAAGCAAAAAGTATATGAAAACTATTCTTCTTAAAAGACAAACTTCATTAAATACCAAGCACAGTGATCAAATATAAGATGTCAAGTTTAAATAAATCGCTTCCGATTTTTCCCAGTGGTAATCGGGGCTTCCACAACAAGAATGGTCACGGGCCAACCGCACCCCTGCTGGTGACACTGAAGGTGTAAGTCACACAAACCCTCCTTGGAAGAACGAAGGGCCACATGTTGGCCAGAGGAATCATCACCTCCAGCCTCGCCGGCTTCTGAAATCCCACAGTATTATGAATGCCCTTTACAGACACAGTGATACTGAAGAAGGAAACGATAAAGAAACACAAAGGTGCTTTATTTCAAGTCCATGCCATCTAAATCTACTGAGTACAGTAACCGGGACCGGAGAGGGGACGTATTAGAACCTAAACGACGACAACACCACCAGGACGTTCGCCCCCCTGCACTGCGAATCTTAGTTCAGAAGAATCCGCGCGCTGGCAAGCCAGTCTCCTCCCTGAGAAGCACGCTTCACGCTCCGTTCTCCCTCCGGCATCTTCATCTCTCAAGTAAGGCCTGGACAGTGTCAGGGCGGTGGTGAGCCGGTTCTGGAGCTGTGCTCTGGCGGGGGCTGGGCTCCGGCCGTCAGTGGCCCGCAGGCTCGGGTGGTACGGGGTCAGGCTCTGGGCCGCCCAGCTCTGCCGTCTGCCCCTGGAGCCGCTCCACTGTCCGCAGCAGGGCTGACCTCTCCAGCTCCAAGGCCAGGGTCGCTTGCTTCAGCTTGCTTTCACTGGTCAGGAGCTTCTCAACGGTGGCTTCCAGGCTCTGGATCCTCCCATTAGCCACCTAGAGAATAAAAGAAATGAGAATGGAACTGCCCGGGGAGAACATGGGAGATCCACTCTGCACTCCACTGTCCATTCTCGAAGGCACTCTGGAGCCCTGTTCTGGCAGAGACACACCTCTCCACGTTTACTCTCAGTTCTGGCCACAGTGGAAGACTCCTCGCAGGTGGGCTGGGCCGCCCCGAGATCCTCCAGCACCCTCTTCCCCTGTCGTGGTTACTCTGGAAGCCACCTGTGGAGATGGCGGCTTCCCAGTGCAGAGGGAGCCCGATTCCCGAGTCACCCGCTACAGGAGGACAGCTGTGAAACGGCCTGAGAATGCTTCGTGGAGACAAGGCAGAGGGTCTGCGGTGCTGAGCCCTGGGGTCTGGAGCGTTGTTACTGCAGCACAGTCCGGCCCACTTTGACAAATACATGTATTTACAGGTACAAACTGATTTCAGACAGACCATCAAAATGGTTTCTATGTGAAGGCCCACGTAGTAACAGCTCTCTACTCTGAACCTTTAACAGTACCAAGGACGGGCATTTCCCCGGGAACGTGTGTGGAGCGCTCAGGGTGGCCGAGCTCTGCTAAGAGGGTCACGTGCATGGCCTCACTGGCCACAGACGCCAGCAGTGTCCCCACTCCCACCCGTCCGCATCCTCAGCACACAATCAGTGTCAGGCCGACCTTCCAGGTGCTTCTCTCTTGCAACGGACCCTCCTCTTCTCTCTAGTCCCCTCGGGCTGGCTTCCCAGGCAACCAGTGAGTTGGCCCCAGTGAAGCGGAGGAGTTTCCTGAGAAAAGCAGCCTCCTACGTTGCTGTCCCCGGGCCTCCTGGCCAATTCCAGCTCTCCGCTGCATTCTCGAGTGCTCGGGCCCGGGGTCAGTAAGGCACTGCAGTGGCTCGCTCATCTGACCGGCCGTCTACGTGTCCCCGTAGATTTTAGGTGGGAACAACAGTACATATTTTTTCTCTCGTTTTCAAAACAAGGGAAACAGCTTCTTGAACAAGACAACACTTGTGCTAGACAATTCTATGACTCAAAGCCTAGGTCTGGCTGTGACACTGGAACACTCTAAACAGAAAGAAGAAAGGACTGAGATCCTAAGTTTGCCGGCTTACCGGGCAGGGGGCGGTCACGCTGAGTGGGTATGTCCAAGCAGTTCTCTCCGACCCTCACACTCCTCCCCACGGTCAAGGCCTGGGACGGGTCCCACCTCATCCCTTCCAGGGACCACTCCTTCTGAAGGCCACAGCACTCCCAGGGGCACCTCTCAGCTTAGCAGTGAGCTGATGTGCATGGTCATTTACCGGCCAGCACGAACGTCAGGTCTCCTCCTCGGTGAGACTGAAGCTGTCTCACAGAAGAAAACACACCTCACCCTGCATGTGGGTCTGGCCTCCCAAAGCACCCGGCTCACGGGCACTCAATGACTGGTAGTGGATTATTCCAAAAAATGCACGTCCCTTAGCATTTGGCAACATCAGACATGTCTAAGCGATCGTCGTAAGTATGCTGCTGGACAGAAGAGCTAAGACAGTTTAGTCTCCAGCGGCTAGATGACATTCTTAAGTGTTTAACAAGAAAATAGATGGGGCTTTGGTATGTCCAACAACTGTATGAATGGAACAAAGCCAGGAAACAGGTCAATTTTGATACTTGGGCAAAAAAGCAAAGATTTATGTTGGAAAATTAAGTATTGCATTGAACAGCTATCCCTGGACTCTGAAAACTATTTAAAAAAAAAAAAGAAAAAAGGGAAAAGAGGTGTGAGTCTCACAGAACTTATGTGGTCTGGCTGAAAGTAATTCCACATGACTCAGAGGGCAATGAGAAAACTATATGCAGGCACCCACAAACGGACACACCACAATCCCTAGCCCAACTCTTTGAGAGCAGCAGCGTCTTACAAATTTTGGTGGCCTCTGGCACCCAGCACAGCTGGAACCGCGGCATAAGCTCTAGTCTTGAATGATACGTCCAGAAGCACAGAGCCACGTGGTCAAGAGAAAGATCATTCCAAGGAGGACATCTGTTGTTACCAATTACCTCTTGATGCGTTTCTTGAGGACGGAGATGTCTGAGCAGCTTTTCACAACTCCCTCTCTTCACAAAAGGGGTACAGTATCACAGGAGCAGCGCAAAATTACTTCCCCTCTTCATCACAAAAAACCCACATGGCATCAGCCTAATAAAATGCACCTTTTATTTGCGCAGTATCCTAACGAGACACATGCTTCAACTTCAAATCTGGGCTTTGTTAGAAATGTTTCCATCCTGCCATACTTCAGGGACCTACTGTTTGTTTGGAAGGCATTTAAAATTACCACCTACACTGCAGACCCTTACATGCAAGATAAGGCTCTCCGTTCCCCGGCACCTCCCCTTCAGGTTACAGCTAAGACACCCTGCAGAAATCGTACTCAGGCATACTTTCAAGTTAGGACAGCTCAATCTTAGAGGAAAAAAGAGCTAACTTTCGGAATGTGACTGGCAGGCCTGGGTAAGGACAGACTTCTCTTTGTTCCTCTACAGCGAATATCTACTAGGTTTCTACTGGGGTAAAAATCCCTGCTGGGGGGAATACATTTTAGACAGGGGTTGATTTATTAAGCTCCAAATGCTGGCCTTTCTCCCATCACTGCCAAGCTTGTGTCTGCAAAGCAGCAACTTTCTATAGAGAAAACTAAGAGGCTAAGATCAGGATGGAAAGCTTATTCTCAGGACAGACCAGGAATACCACAGAATACATATTTTGGAAAAAATATAAAGTTTTCTCCACAGCAAGCTCAAAAATAATTTTTTAAAACACCCCCTTCCCCCCCTCCACACACAATTCGTTAATAATGACAGCTTTACCACCCATATTGACATTTAAAAAGCAGACTGTATGGTTAGTTTATTCTATCTGATTGTTAGAGGAGTGCTACCCCCTACCCCAACAAAAAGGCATCTTTTTGTCCCTGTCGCACAGATGAGGGAATCAGAGCAGAGCAGGTGACAGTATGGGTGACACTGGACCTAGCAAGATCTGGGTCTCTGGACTGCGCCTCTGTGCTAGCTCCATCTCTCCCTCCTGCATGCAGGTCTGGGTTTGCCTTTCTACTTACTGTATGTCCTCATCCGCATTTATCCATGGTAAGACGGAAGCTTCCAGAGGGGAGAACTGTGTCCCTTCCTGAACTGAATTTTTGCATTGGCACCAGGGACTCACGAATCCTGATCACAGGCTCTGGTTTACTCTGTTAGGGAGATTCTGTGGCACTTTCCTCACTCGATATCACTCCGAGGACCTAGCTGGTTTCGCTCCTGAAAGCTCATGCCTTTGACCGTCTCGTCATGACTCAAAGCGCAATCGCTGGCTATTCGGCTAATAGTGCGACGGCACCCTGAACCCAAGTCCAGCTCTGGGTCTGTCTCCTGAAAGGGTTAAGTGCAGAAAGAGCCTCTCAGAAAGTTCCAGGACAGTCTGACCTTAGCAAAGGATAATCTGTCTGCTTCCTAACAGAAAGGAACAATTCTCCTGGGCTACCTTTGATCGCAACTACAAACAACCAGAAGAATAAGGGCCTGCGGCCATGGGAAAACCCAGCCCGCCGGTGCCTCTGGTGAGTTAATGAACTACCATACACTCAAGGTTCGGGAGGCTACCTTGTAAATATGCCCTACCTGCAGTTGTTCAAGGAGGTCAAGGTTCTGTTTGCGTAAGCTGCTGTTGGTTTTCTCTAATCTGTCCATTCTTTGGTTGTCACTGAGAGGAGAGGAATCGATAAGTTCTTCCTGAAGCACATGGTACTCAACTTCATAAGCTTGTAACTGTTTAGAGATGTCCATCACAAACACCTGTGACACACAGAAAAGTCATCAGGCACTGAAAATGAGAAAAATCACACACACACACACACACACACACACACACACACACACACACACACACACACACACGACGTCGACGGGTGTCCACGAAGCACCTACTCTGTGCCTGATTCTATCAGTGATAAACAAGGAAAACTCTCTGCACTGAGAAGGGAATAATTTTACTTGGGAAGAGAGGATTTAAGAAGCATTTGGGGGTCTTCCCTGGTGGTCCAGTGGTAAAGAATCTGCCTTACAATGCAGGGGATGTGGGTCTGATCCCTGGTTGGGGAAATAAGGTCCCACAGCCACGGGGCAACTAAGCCCGCCCACCTCAACTATTGAGCTGGCACGGCTCAACTAGGGAGCCTGTGTGACGCAAACTACAGAAGCCCACGCGCTCTGGAGTCCATGCGCCACAACTAGAGAGAGAAAACCCGCACGCCACAGCTAGAGAGAAGCCCACGCACCACAATGAAGAGCCCATGTGCCACAACGAAAGATCCCGTGTGCCACAACAAAGATCTCGTGTGCCACAACCAAGACCCAATGCAGCCAAAAATAAATTAAATAAATAATATATTTTAAAAAAAGAAGCATTTGGAAATAAACCAAAGGTAACAGCAAGTGTAGGTCTCCGATACTTATTTTTCAAAAGCCAAAGCCTTCTTTTTTAAAATGCTTATGTGAGTTTATTTTTACTTCTTATTTCAGTACTTAGATCATTTTTCTCTGAAAATTCTATTAGATTAGATTCACAACTATGGGTCAAAGAGAGAATGAAACAAAACAGAAGAATCACAACCCCATTTGCTCAGTCACCAGGTCAAAGTTTAATGATAGTTCAGTTGGATTTTCAGAGTTACAAGAACAGCTAAGTAATGGAACTGATTTACTAAAAAACCCTATTCTGCACACAAAATATGCAGAAATGAGCCAAAACCCAAATGTCACCCACATAGATGAGTGAATACAAAACAATGCCTGAGTTGCCTTCCTTTCCATAATAGTAACAGTCATGAAAAAGAAACCACTCGTGTGAAAAACAACCCCAAAGTGCAGAAGTGAGTGAGCTGTTCATATCTGTACTTTCTCTCGATGAGTGAAGTGAGCTGGATGGAAGCTGGGACGATGAGGCGTCAGAAGACAGAGGCTGCTGCTGCCCCAGGCGTGAAGCCCCAGGCGTGACGCCCCAGTGTGGATTTGAGAATTCAGTCACCACATTAAAAAAGCCAGATCAGAACACACATCTAAAGAATGAAATGAGTCTTTATAAGAGCAGAAACTAACTCTTCACAGCATCTCCTTAAGAAAGAAATTCCAACACAGTTAAAATCAGTGAAAAACTCACTGCCCTTGATGGTACCCTGTTAGCATTCAAACACGAATGAGTCCCATCTTTCCTGAAATCAAGTTTCAAAAACCATGTTTACTTTCTCACCATTCCCAGAAATCTTACTTTCTCTTCCAATCTTATTTTCTCTTCCTTGAGATTAATTTTTCAGCTTCCTGGTTTTCAATTTAATTCAATGGCTAATACTAATTGGGCACAAACGTCACTATAGGCCAAAAAAGTAATACACACTGTATTTGTGACGTGCGTGCGTGCGTGCGTGTTTGTGTGTGCAGTTGACTGCGTTGATCTGATTCTCTGCTGTCCCTCAGAGCGACCGTGAGCTGGCAGGGATTATCATCTCTATTCTACAGTCAAGAAAACTGACTCAGAAGCTTTCAGTCAGCCCTTGAATGGGGGCTCGGCTGGCGACTCCCTGAATGACCCTGAGCAAGCTACTTGACCTTTCCTGGCCTCGGTTCCTGGCCTCCACCACATGGAGGTGGGTAACACCCACCTGACAGCATAGCTGTGGGGAATCACGAGACACAGGCCTGGCAAGCTGCGTTGGTGCCCTAACTTAGCTAAGGGATCTGCCTCCACACAGCTGTCACAAAACCCCTCCCCATCCAACCTTGTGCTGCAGCAAAATGACAAAGGACGTCACACCATGGAACTTCTGAACAGCTCAGAGTAAAGGCCACACACATTAAAACCGAGACTGCTGTGGCATTAGTGTGTAATTATAAACACGGTGCGGGATAAATGTCACACACATTTTTTCTTCCACAGAGGTTTTTAAATGAGCTCCTAACCTGGAAAACCTGGGGACAAAACCTCTGGCCTTTGATCCAGATTGATGAGCAGTATGGTTAATGGCTCTCAACCGTGCACAGAGCGGAGTGCTTGCCGAGGCCTACGTTAATCCCCAGGAACCATCCTGGGTCACAATCATCTCTGCTTAACTGCATCATTACCCTCCTGGCTGCCAAAGCACACACACAGCCCTTGCAGTCGTGCCTGGGAATTTATTCCCGACCATGGCAGCATATGGCTGGCGGTGACAGGAGCGCCCTGGTCCTCAAATGACGCTTTCTCACGTTGCTGTATATTCTTCATAACCGTAATTATACATGGCTTCATGGTATTCTACCAACTCGACGTATCAATAACCATGTTAATCCAGTCATCAAATGCTGGATATCCAGTTACTTGTAAGTTTTTGTTATAAACGACAACTTTAAACATCCTCATATGTACGGCTTTTCCCATATTTTGGATTATTTCCTAAGCATACATTCCAAGAAATGGGATTACTGAGTCAAAGGGTACAAATATTTTATTGGCTCGTGATACATATTGCCAAATTGCTTCCCAAACGGGAATAATCCACATACAATGCCATTAGCAACGTAAGAATGTGCCAGATACAGTATACCCTTGGCACTGGGTATTGGGATTAAAATGTTTCATTTTGTTATTCTAGGAAGGTAAAGCATTATATGTTATTTAAGTTTAAATTATGCACGAAGCTGAATATTTTCCCAGATATCTGCTTGCTAGACGAGTCTCCTCCTTTAGAGAACTCGTTTCTGTTCCTGGCGCGCCTGCTCTTGGAGACTTAGTGTTTCTCTTTGCTGTCTGTGGACACTCTGTAATGAAGCCATCAACCCTGATGGCTGCAGAACTAGTCACATACTTTCCACCCTCCCCACCCCCAGAC
This sequence comes from Phocoena phocoena, assembly GCF_963924675.1. Taxonomy (NCBI): domain Eukaryota; kingdom Metazoa; phylum Chordata; class Mammalia; order Artiodactyla; family Phocoenidae; genus Phocoena; species Phocoena phocoena. Next base: position 76,279,434 of record NC_089223.1, read on the forward strand.
CCGTCCCCCCAGCCTGGTGGTCTCAGTGGCATACCAAGAGCTGGATGGGGGAGCCTCTGCCTGGGTATCAAAAATAAGGGGGTGCAGTGTCTGTGGTGAATTTAAAAACAAAAATAAACCCAACTAAAAGTTGGTCTGCTTTTTATTATCACCACATGCAAGCAATTCTAAACAATGTCAGTAGTAAAGTACTCCTCCCTGCCGTACCCCACCCTCTTGGTACGGCACTGACTGGCCTTTTAAAAAACTAATTTTCAATAGTGCAAGCTGCTCAAGCAGTAAGGGCTCCTCCCAAGGCAGAAGGGGCAGTCTCACCACTGTGGTTCTGAAGAGCATCTTTTGAACAAAGGAACGTTGTTAAGATTCTGGTTTCTCTCCTACAAGCTCAACTAGAACACAGGCTTGTCTGGTGTGCTTACAATAAAGTCGCTCACAGCAGAGCTTTCCAACGTGCCCGTGTGTGTGTGCGTGTGTGTGTGCGCGCGCGCACGTATCTCCTGGGCATCTTGCTGAAATGCAGATTCTGACTCAGCGGGTCTGGAGTGGGGGGCCCAGATTCTGCGTAAGTTCCTATATGATGGTGCTGGTCTGGGACCGCACTTGGAGCAGGGCCCAAAGGACGCTGAAAATAGGCTATTTGCCCCGTCCTCCAAAGCCCCCCTTCACCTGCTCTCTTCCTTACACTGACCTGAGGCTGCACAGGCACACGGCACTTGCTGTGATGAGATGACACCCCTGACCTCCCTCCTCTTCCTTTCTGTTTATTCCCAGGGCTTCCCCCTTCTTGTGAGGCGATTTTTATGGCTCACGTTCAACTGACAGTTAAGTCACGCTGAGGAGCTGCCACAGAGCCTCAGAGACCCTTGTCTCCACGCCCTGGACTCTGTCAACTCTGGGCCTGCCCCTCGGTGGCGGCTCCCAGCCTGGCTGTGCTGAGTGGGAGCTCCAGGGCCCTGTCCTTGGGGACTCTCCCCACCCTGGATGCAGACTGTGTCCCAGCGGCTCGAGCTGAGGCTTCCACGGAGACGGTATTTAATGAAATGGAGCCTGGCTATCACAGAGGTCCAGCCCAGCTCCATCCTTCCACACACAGGACAGCAGCACGCAAAGAACGCAATGTCACTTCCACCCTGTGGGCTCTCCAAGGCTGCAGAGAAATCACGCTGCCCCTCAGGCCGCCCGGCTCTGAGTAGAACTTGAGACTAGAGCACCCTCTGCAGGGAGGGGATGGGAGGGGGCAGCGAGCAGGCAAAAAGCTTGACAGCCTGCAGAGGTCAAGTTCCAGATGGAACACGTTGGAGGGAAGGAGGGCGGAGAGTTGCCGGGCCTTGAGTCTTGTTTCCCAGTGAGACCTGTGGCAGGCTGAAAACCTGGACCTCAGATGCAGATGCTGTGTCCCTACTTCCAATCCCCGCGCCTCCCGCCCCCCCACCCCGGGGAAAGCTGAACCGGCACCTAGAACTTCTCTCTCGCTCCCGTGCCTTCGCATGTACTATAATGGGGGGTTAGCTGACTACAGCCCGTGGACCAAGGCTGTCCCGCCACATGCTTTGCAAATAAAGCTTTACTGCAACACGGCCGCTTCATTCTGACAAATACTGGCTCTGGTGGCCTTCATGCTGCAGAGGCTGAGCTGACCTCACGTGACTTTACGGTCCACAAAGCCTGCAACACTTCCTCCCTGGCCCTCTGCGGAAAAGGCCCAGCTGAACTCAACTCCCTCCGCTCCCCGGTCCCCACTCCCCACTGACTGCTCAGTCCCTGCACAGCCCGCTCCTGCAGCCCCTGCACAGCCCCACTGGAGCTCCCACCACTCTTGCAGTTACTGGTTACACACTACTTTTCTACACAGGATGGGCTCTGGTGCCCCAGAGCACGTTACACTCTTGGCTCTGCCACCTCGTACAGGGTGCTGGGCGTTTACTCCCTCCGGGCCCCAGAGTTGTTAAGGAGCCAATGGAATAAAGCATGCCAAGTTCAAAACGGATGCCTCAAACAACTGAGGCACACACCCAACTGTCCTCTCTCCACACTGTGTCCATTTCTATTCTCCCAACATTAAAGAGCACCTTCACACCCTCAGCAGGTATCCTTTACAGACGAGGGGAGGAAAATGGGTTTTTTTTTTCTGGTGCTCCATATCCAGAAGGTAACCACGTGGGTGAGGCTGCCTGCCTTTTAGCCAGGCCCCAGGCAGCAGGTCAGGGCACTCACTGGCACAGACTTGGCTTTAGGGAACCAAGGCTCTTGCATTCTCCCCTGCAGCCAAAAAACATAGGTATGTGCAATGAAAGCTCTAAAAGGGAGGAAATGCATGGAAGTGTCAGAAAGTAAAGAATCAAAGGGTGGAGAATTCAGTCTTAATACACAGGTAGAGTCCAGAAAATCTCTGATTAAATGACACCCGCAGGCACTTGGTGGAGCTGAGTAGCTGCGAAAGCTTTGAAGTGAGAGGGCCTGAGTCTGAAACCCTACTTTCCCACTTCTCGGCAGCATGACTGTGGGCCAGCTAATCAACCACTTTGAACCCTAGGTTGCTCGTGGGTTAAAACCACTTGTCCTCTCAGGAATTCAGTCATGACTGAATGAAACCATGTGTGCATATGCAGAGTCACAAAGAACCTGGCAAAAAGCAGGGCGTCAACAAGCCAGAGCTATTCACACTGAGAGGAAGGCGCCAGGGAAGTAAAAGCCTCTCAATTAACTGAAGAAGAAAGTGCAGAGACGAAAAGAGCTGCTCCTTCACGTAGGCAAATGAAATGTGCAGAGACCCGAAGTGGCACCCAGGCGAAACCGTCTCCCTCTTCCAGCCCAGACTTGCCTCCTTTTCTGGGCTCAGCACCTAAGGAGGGGCAGCAAATGAACCACAAACTGCTGCAACTGCGTGCAACCCACCACTCTCAGACTATCAGAAACCCTCAGAAGAAGGATTTTTTAAAACACGGCTTTGGGCTTCCCTGGTGGTGCAGTGGTTGAGAGTCCGCCTGCCGATGCAGGGGACACGGGTTTGTGCCGCGGTCCGGGAAGATCCCACATGCCGCGGAGTGGCTGGGCCCGTGAGCCATGGCCACTGAGCCTGCGCATCCGGAGCCTGTGCTCCGCAACAGGAGAGGCCACAACAGTGAGAGGCCCGCGTACCACAAAAAAAAATAATCACGGCTTTATTTCACTATTTGCTTTTACCCAATTGCTCTATGTTTTCATTACATTTTCAGGTGAGGTAAGTTCTAGGCTAACGAGAGGCCCCGACTGCTGAGTCTGTGGGATCTCTGCACTGGGCACCTTCTGGAGCACTCGCCATCCAGCCTCCGGACACTTCCAAGGGTGACCTCACCCGCTGTCAGGCAGCTGAGTCCTGCATGGTCAGCAATCATTACTGGAAAATTCTTCCTGATACACAGTCAAAATCTGCTCCCACTCCTAAGCCAGGCCATTAACAACTGGTCGAGCTGCAATTCCAGGATCACCTCACCCTCAACCCCTAACATTTCAGAGAGTGATACATGCATACATGCAATGCAGTTCTACTGCATACAGAAATCAGAGGGACTAGAACCACAGATGAATGTGGGACTGAACTCTATAAAACACACACACACACGCTCTCCAGAACAAAGTTATGGAACATACACTCTTTATCACAACTTCATATCAACAAGTTAAATTTTTAGAAAATTCCAATTAATGCCATTTCAGCACAAAAATCAAAGCACTCATTTTACAAAAGCCTACGTTGAATAAAAATGTATGTATTTCAGAAGAACAAACGCCTTTTAATTGTAAGAAACTACCGATAGTTTGTGCTGGTTATCACACCTACACACTCTCAGCACACGCACGCGCAGACACACGTCTGATCATGGAACAGGGATTCGAGATGTGCCCCCCACGAGCTGAGCATTGCTGCTCAGGACACACAAAGTGGTAGGAAACTGCTCCTCCTCAAAAAAAAAAAAAATGGAAATTCAGCTTCTGCATATCCAGAATCGCTGGAACATTTGGAAGGTCCAGACTGAACCATACCTGACTGATGGTCTTTTCCATCTGCACCAAGCCCAGGTTGGGTAGCGTGCTTTTTATAAAGTCAACTATAGTTTCTAGGTTTTCATGTTGCAGAATCAAGGGCTTATGGCTTCCCAACAGACTTAAAGCCACTTTAAATATGACCTCTGATCCCTGAAGAAAGATCATATCTGGGAAAACACAGAAAAGCAGAAAGTTAAGCCGGACCAGATTCTGATGAAATGGCACTCCATTCCCCTTCACACACATCGAAGAGCAGGACTGTGGGAAATGCAACCCCAAATTATAAGATCCTGGTATTTCAGACAGGGCTGTCAAGACAATATAGCAAATAATAAGTAAATATGTAAATATATATGTAAATATACATATATTATATATACTAAACTACTGCTAAAATTTTGTCACAGGTTCAGATAAATCTGTTTTTCACTCCAAAAATATATTAAATTCAAACATACCTCAAAAGTTGAAACTGTGAAAAAGAAAAGTTCATTAGTCTATTTTTTCAGGAATTCTCTGGATTTCAAAGGAGTTATTACTAAAACACATATTTTTATGAGTAAAACAAAGATGTGTATAAACACTCTATCCTAATCTCTGCTGCTGTTAAGTGAAGAAAACGCCCCTGTTTCCTCTGCTTTGAAATAAGGGGTTGAATTAAAAGATCTCTAAAAACTGTAAAAAGCCTGCACCATTGCAAAAGTACATTATTAAACACTTAACAAGTATACTGAATTTTAGCATAATAATGGAATAAAAAATTTTTTCCCTCTGAAGAATTCAAAGAACTCTATCAGGGTTATTTTCTAGTTCTTGCCATTTTTTCCCTTAGAATGGTTGGCGAATGTTAACAATCCCCACACCTACGGTGCACAGGAAGAGGGAGGGCAAGTGGGCCCCCAGCCCAGCCCAGCCCAGCCCAGCCCTGGCTCCACCTTCCCCAGAGTTGAAGCCATTCAGAAAGAGACTCAAATGTCCTGGGGCTCAAGCACAGCCCTAATAACTAAATGTTGGGTGACTAAATTGGGGAAAGTTACCTAACAACTGGAATAATAATGTAAGAAGAAATGTAATTTTAAAAGATGGGAGCATAAATCTAATTAGAGGCAACTGTCAATATTCTCTTTTTTTTTCTGGGGGTGCTGCAGGAGAATGGAAGGGACAAAGAAGCTGTACTTTCCATCAAGTCAAGGAGGACAGAAGCAGGTGAGAGGGAGAATTCCCAGCCTGTGCCTCTCTGGGTGGTTTAGGGGGATGAGAAGTGAAAGCCATTAAGAAACAAGCCACTGAGCACAGGCTGGACGTGTCCCAGGGTGGTTTGTGGATGGCATAAGGGAGACACCCAAGCACCGGCTGGCTGGGTCAGCCCCGGAGATGCTGCGAGACCATCACGTGAGCAGACCTGGCGCCCGGCTGGGTGCAGCCCTGCAGGCAGCCACTCCCAGAGAGCCCAGGGCCACACTGCTCCCTCAACTTCGCACTGCTCCTGGTTCAGGGCAGCTCCACGCAACTGAAAAGGACAGATGCTGCCTCCTCAAGTCTGGCTGTAGGGGCTGGTAAGATAAACTGGAGAACAGATCACTTCTTTGAAATCTGAACTTCTTAGGGGGAGGAGTACATGTATCGACGCAGTGCTATGGAAGAATAGTCCTGTGAAATGTCTGATTTAAAAAATATGCAGTCTACCCATGCAATTCACCACTACAGAAAACATAAAGATCTAACATTGCGCTACAGGGGCTTCCCTGGTGGCGCAGTGGTTAAGAATCCGCCTGCCAGTGCAGGCGACACGGGTTCGAGCCCTGGTCCGGGAAGATCCCACATGCCACAGAGCAACTAAGCCCGTGCGCCACAGCTACTGAGCCTGCGCTCTAGAGCCCACGAGCCACAACTACTGAAGCCCGCGCGCCTAGAGCCCGTGCTCCGCAACAAGAGAAGGCACCGCAGTGAGAAGCCCGCGCACCGCAACGAAGAGTAGCCCCCACTCTCCGCAACTAGAGAAAAGCCTTTGCGCAGCAATGAAGACCCAACGCAGGCAAAAAAAAAATTTTTTTTTAAATAAAATAAGATTGCGCTATAACTAAGACATATTTTTAAACAGAAATGACATTTCCAAAAACAAAGTAAATTTGAAGTTTCTTTGGTTTAGACAGTAAGACTTCCTTTCAATATATGAACATTTATAGCTGAATAAAAACTGATGGCATCTATCAGAATCAATGTCAAGGCATTCTTTGCAGGGATCCTGGGGAGTGGCCTGCACTACCAGACCAATGACGTGCTATATAGCTCAGAATCTTCCGTCTCTGGGGCAAGTACCTTAAATTTAGATATAGTCCCACATCTAAGCCAGCTAAAATAAATAACAACTGGGGAACTTTTATGAGCACAATCAAATACACAATCCACATCAGCAGTCTTAAGATTAACAACGGTCTTCCAAGTTTTCTTCCTTTAGGATCTTGGTTTTTATAACAAATCTACTGACTCGTAGAGTGCTTCCTGTGATTCTGAACTTTTCCAAACTGTAGGAAGAAAACAAAGGGAAATCTGGAGAGGTGGTTTTTTTCTTTAACTCTTTTTTGGTTATCTTAAAACCAAAACAAAACAGAATACAAAAGGGAAGAAAATGCCCCAAGGAAAGGTGGCTGCCGAACCCAGCCTTAAAGAACCAACAGAAACTCCCCAGTCAAGAAGTCAGGGAGTAATACTCTGCGCAGAAGAAAAAAGAAGGTGGAAATGCAGAGGTGTGAAAGCACACAGTGTGTGCAGGAGCCCGCAAGAGTAGGTGAGGCAGGAGCCCTGGTCATGGGGCCAGGCCATTCCACCTTTACCAGCAAGCACACACCAGGGGCACAGAAGGCCTTCTCTTCCTCGTTCCTGAGTAGGTCAGCGTATTCTTTGGTTGGGAGATGATGCCAGTGAGACCCCGGTTATGGGTCTGAGCCTTGCAAGGAAGGGCTAGTTAACTTTAGATGGAGAAAAGCCACCTTTTAAGAGCCACTGACAAGACCATGCTGATTCCCAGCAGCAGACGCCCCTGTGCATGCTGCCAGCGGCAAGATGCCTGACTCACCAGCACTCCTGGAGGCCCGCCCCAGGTGCCCATCCTTCGGACGACAAGCCGGCCAGTGGTCTGCACGAGTGAGGCTGGGAGAGCTCAGCCCCAGAAGCTTCTGTTAGACTAAGGAGGCTTCAAATAAGGACTGCCTTTCGGGACATGATTGAGGAATGTGTCTGAAGGATTGAAGGAAGGACCCCTCAAAGCTTTGCTGAGAAGAAGGGGCTCCTACATTTATCTGACTACACTTAGGGGCAGCATCTGTATCCCTCAGAGACAATTAGTACACCTTTTTCTCCCTCTGCAAGTTTTAAAAATTAAGTAATTTTTAAATAATAGTAAAGAAAAAGGTTACCTATAAACCCACTGCCCCAACCCAATTACTGTCATTTTTGCCCATTTCCCAATCCCTATACATTTACATACTAGAATTTAAAAAGATTTTTTTAAACAATAGTCTCCTTGGAAAAGTGAGTTGATTTCCCTCATTTGAAAATCACTGCACAAGGAAGTGAGCTGCTAAGTCTTTCAGCAGCGCGGCAGGAGCCCAGCTCACAACGCTGTGGCCGACTTTCCTTCTCTCCTTTTTTAAGCCCACCTAGAAACAGGCAAAGGGGTTCATCAGGCAGGCAGTAGAGGGAACCTTAAATTCAGCTGACTCCACCACTTTGCAAATTGTTTGCTGAGAACGCCACAAATAACTACTTTGCTTTGAAGACACTTCGGCAACCCTGCTATCATGGTGACATGTATGGGAACTCTACCTGAAACTCCCCACGACATTAGAAGTGCCCCATTTTCCTATGGGGGGAAATGACCAAGGCAAAGCACACGGCCAGGAGGTGAACTTATCCTACATCCCTTTTCCAGCTACATTTGTCTCTGTCGCGGGCCAGCCCTCTCCTGAACTTTCTCTGGGAGGCTGCGGTCCTCCAGCTGTGATATCCCCACATTTCACCAGGAACAGGCAGGAGAGAGATGAAGGATGCTGACAGCCTTGCGGTAAGATGACAGGGCAGACTGGGCAAAGACTCACTTCATTACCGCTGTATCGCGTTACCGGGAAGAGCCCTTTTCCCTGGCCACCCAAACAGTCTTGTTTCCCCAGGCTAGTTTAGTCCTGAAGCCTCTCGGAACCCCTCCCTACATTACAGGTGGCTTCTGTGTTTGGCCAAACCCTGATCTTTAGATTCCACCTCCTCTCTCATCTACTTGGCAGCACATCCTATAGAAAACGTCAGGAGCCTAATAACAGCACAGCCACCACCTCCAGCAGGAGCAAGGCAGGTCCTATTTTTCAGACTTTCTTCCCCCAAAGGCAGACATCAGGAGGTGAACAGAACAAGCATCTCTCCCAGGACCCCTCTACACCCAGACCGGAAAAATACAGGAGGCGGCGATTTTACATTATGTGACACCTGACATCCAGAAGAGGGTGGTTAATTACCATGTAAAGGTCGAGGCATGGGCATCACTGGCAGCTGTCCCTCCAAGTAGCGTATACTTAGTTCGAGGTAAGCTATTAATCTATATATGAGCTATGCTGACTGCGTTACTTACATATAAAATAGTGAATAGTTAACAAAAGTCCATCTGTTTTTAGGTTTGATCCAGGCCTAAGGGCCTATAATGAAATGGACCCCAGGCCAAAAAAGCCTACAGTATATGTATGAATGGCAGGCTTTGGGATTTAAAACGAAGCTACCCACCAATGCGGAGCTAAGTCACCGATGCTAAATACAGAAATGGTTTTTAAAAAAAACCTATCTTTTCTATGGACCTTACCAATAAAATGGTTCACTTTTAACTACTGATAGATGGAATGACCTCACAACACAGTGCTGTCTTGAGTCCCCACTTCCTGCCTATAATCTCAGGAGCCCTGAGCCCTTAGCCAGCTAGACACAAACCCACTCAGTGCAGCGGGGGTCTGTGGGCTCCAGGACTCACAGAGACTGGCATCGTTATGCATAATGTACAAGAAACTCCAAGACCCACCTCTGACTACATAATATCGAGAAGAAGACCCTGCTTTCACTGGCTTCAGCTTGAGGATGAGCTGAAGGATGGATGAGGATCCATCATGAGGATGAGCAACACAAGCGCTGTCATTTCCAAAGCAGATTTTGTCTGTCTGATTGCTGTTAATGCCTCTTACCCAATTCTGCAGTGAGGAAAGAGCTCTTCCCCCAGAGCTTTACGGCCCTAGAGCCCAGAACTCTGGGCAGCAGCAGCTTCCGTGCCTGCGGCCGGGGCAGTGACACTCGGCGCTGACCCTTCGGCCCTTCCTGCTCAGCCCCCTCTGTAGAGTTTTCTTCGCAAACAGTGTAATTCAATGCTTGAACTGTTTTCAAACCACCCAATAACACTTCCTCCTCCCCCTTTCAATCTTCACTGCTCTCCATTATCCTTTTGAAAAAAACACAGTAAAGAATCAGGAGAAAAAGTGAAGTAGACTAATGATTTTCTTTTCATTTCCAGAGTAAGAAAAGTAAGAAACACAGAAATGTTTGGCAAGAAAGACTGAAGCCTACAAGCTAAACATCTTGCAGTTTCTGTGACTCTTTTTTGGTAAACTAAGCAGGTAATTTTGAGGACTTTTTAAAAAAAACTATGGTATAAAACCTTCATGAAATCTCACTAATGATTTGTTTAACCAGGGAAAGGGTGTTTAGTATCAATTATTTTCAGTGCTTTTTTTTTTTTTTTAGGGACGGAAAATAAAAATCAATTTGGGGGGCTTCCCTTGGTGGCGCAGTGGTTGAGAGTCCGCCTGCCGATGCAGGGGATGCGGGATCGTGACCCGGTCCGGGAAGATCCCACACGCCGCGGAGCGGCTGGGCCCATGAGCCATGGCCGCTGAGTCTGCGCGCCTGAAGCCTGTGCTCCGCAACGGGAGAGGCCACAACAGTGAGAGGCCCGCGTATCGCAAAAAAAAAAAAAAAAATCAATTTGGGGAGGTAGCTATGCAAAAATGGGGAGAGTAGTGAATATTTTAAGAACCTAGATTCTCCTAGTAAAGCCAAATGGTAAATTCCTTAAAAGTTCTTGTGGACAGAAGTAAATGATAATAAAAATCTAGTACCTTGGTGTGGGGGGAAGAGAAGGAGAGAAGATGACTCACTGCCCACTTAAAAAGCAAATTTTAGGTGGGCTTCCTAGGTGGCGCAGTGGTTGAGAATCCACCTGCTGCTGCAGGGGACATGGGTTCGGGCCCTGGTCCGGGAAGATCCCACATGCCACAGAGCACCTAAGCCCGTGCGCTACAACTGCTGAGCCTGCGCTCTAGAGCCCGCGTGCCACAACTACTGAAGCCCACGCGCCTAGAGCCTGTGCTCCACAACAAGAGAAGCCACCGCAGTGAGAAGCCCGCGCACCACAACAAAGAGTAACCCCCGCTCGCCACAACTAGAGAAAGCCCGCGCACAGCAGCAAAGACCCAATGCAGCCTAGAATAAATAAATTTATTTTTTTTAAAAAAAGCAAATTTTAGGATTTCTAGAATCTAGATATACAAGTGGTCTGCCTAAAGTGACTCTCTCTTTTGTGAACAATCCCTTTAAGATGGTCTCTAATTCTAAAAATGAATCTAAAAAAGTGTAAGAATACAGGTTTTTAAGCTATCAAGTGACTCAACATAAATGGTACTTTAAAACCACTTGGTATGTGATGACAATCAATTTTTTAATAACCTCTTCCTCCACAGTAAAAAGATAAAAAGAACCTGAATTGTCAGAATTATTACTTTGTCCCGAAGCAGGGGAAGCATGCTGTACAAGAGCTGACTGCTCACAGCATGTCACTCGGCTCCTATCCCTGCCAGGTCAAGGCAGCCTTTTACACTTTTTTAATTTTTAGTTTTTTAAATTGAAGTCTAATTGACAAGGCAGTTTTGAGACTTTGCACGTGAACATTCATTTAAAACTCTGACAGAGACAATATTCTCGAAAAGTAAATCAAGTAAATGGGAGATGGTTTGAAATGTGACCCACCCTCAGTTACGGGGGCACAGCCGTGGGAAGATGACGCGGGGGGCGCGTGAGGACGGACCGTGGGTCGGCGACACAGAGGTGCCTTCGAGAGCACACCGGCAGAGGAAGCGAAGAGCCACGGGTAGGGGAAGCGGAGCGAGAGAAGAAGATGCAGGCGAGACCTAGAAAGAGCAGTGGCCCAGGACTCCCGAGGGAGAAGTCTTAGGGAGCTCAGCGAGCAAGGCCCGGGCCACAGAGGTCGAGGAAGACGGCTCGGGGGAAACACCTCTGGGCCCCGCGCCAGGCTCCTCGGCCCAGCCTGCAGCAAGTCTGCTCCAGGGGGAGCCTGGGGGGAGGGAATCGGATCTAAGCCCACAAGAAGGCATGGAGGCGAGGCCCTGATCATCAGAAGTTAAGCAGGTCCTGAAACTCCCGAAGCCTGATCCTCACTGAACTGAGAATGACAAATACCACCCTGTTTCCTGTAGAAGACCCAGGTATAAAAATGAGAAGAACCACCACGGAGCGACGACACACGGTTCCCCTCTAACTCGAGGACGCGGGTCCTGGCGAACAGACTCACACACACTCACCGAAGACTCTGGCTACGAACCCCAGGGGGAACTGCGAGGCAAACACTGTGAGGAACCAGGGCGCGGCGTAGAGGCTGGGGCCGATCTCGTGCTCCTCCAGGTGGTTGTACAGGTCTCGGTGGTAGTCGTGGAGCAGCCTCGAGAGCTGGTACATCTGGATCTGCAGGGACACGCACACAGGGTCACCGTGGGAGATCAGCATCCACCCCACTCGGAGGTGGAAGTTCCACTCAGGAACTCTCTTCGTGGCTCCTGAGACCCCCCTGCTCTCGCCCTCCGTCATCCAGCGAGTGCTCGCTGGGGCTGCTGTGGCCAGGCAGGGGCTGGGCTGGGCCCGGGGCGCTCACGGCGGGGCTCCTCCGGCCACGGTCTTTCTTCTCACTGTTCCCTCACGCTCCTTGGCTGGGAGAAGCTACGCATCTATCCTGAGGCAACATTTCGTAAACGCACATTCTTAGCAAAACCCAAAGCCAGGGGAATCTGAAGTAAAAAGGCAGCCTCTCGCCAACAGCGAAGTGAGAGCACAGATTCTGCAGAAGGATGCTACTGTATCTGTTCCCTAAGTTCCCGCTGAACGCCCCCCAAACCACTCAAGAGGCAGGACAAGTGTGACTTCTTCAGGTTTACAACACAGGAAAGTTAAAATAAGCTGACAAGTGTTTATCTCGAAATGGAGAAACCTTTTCCAACTGGGCTGGACGTGAGCTCAGGGGGCTCCCTCAGAGTGATGCGGCCCTGGCAGGAAGCCCATGAGGGTCCCGGGGCTCACAGCTGGCCTAGAGCCAGCCCCGACTGAGCAGTCCCTGGCCCGACCCCAGAGGAACAGTGACCTGGAGACGGCGCTACAGCCGGATATGTACTGCCCACAACGGGAAAAGCTACTTCCAGGAGGCCAGACAGCATAGTTCTCTCACGTACCAGCTGTGGCTCTTTTGTATCAAAAAGAAATCTAATCTCTAGGCCACCAGCCCAAACACAGCCATGTGTATACTATACTACACACGACTTGTGTAATACTATATCAGTATATACTGTTGTATACTATACTATACAAATCTGAAAAATTCCACTCTCTTCGATGGCAGGCGCACCTACATTAAATACGCTAACGGGGTTATGTAGGAAGAACCTGATAGCATGTGTGGCAAGTGTTATGTAGGCCCAAATCTCCTAGTGAACGGGATGGCTTCCTTCTATGGGATTCATGTTCACGCGGTCCACACACACAGGTGGAGGTGAAAGGATTTCTAGCCATGTTGTTCAATGCTCTGGAAGAGTCCTTGGCTCTAATGTACACTTTCTAAGGCTCTGAAATCAGAGTATCTTGCTGGTAAACAAACACGTAAAACACATATTCCAACATTTAGGAATGTCCTCAAAGCAGGATCCAGAGTTCTCCCCACCTCTGAAAGGCGGTGGTAGCAGCAATGGAACACACTGTTGTATGGGGTTTTCTTGTGACATGACCTGCCACCTGTCACTCATTCATTCAACAAATACAGACGAGGTACCCACTTCATCCCAGGCACTAGCCTAGGAACTAGGGACTCAGCCCCAAGACAGGTAAGACCCCTGCCCTCTCATGATATACGCTAAGGAGAGCCAGAAAATAAACAAGTAAATAAGGAAACAAGATAATTTCAGGCAGTAAGTGTGTTACGCAAAAGGAATGAGACAGGATCACGTGACACAGCGAGCTAGGGTGGGTGGAAGAGGGGGGGACACGGCACCTGCGTGAACAGGTGATATCTGAGCTGGACATGGGATGGCAGGGGTTGAGGGGTAGGGATGGTATCCCCGACAGAGGAAGGAGCAAATACACTGGGAGGTAGGAATCAGACCACCTGAAGGTGGTTTGACAAAGGGTAAAAGGGAGGGCGCTCCAGAGTCAGACAGGCCTACGTTTAAATCCCAGCTCTGCCACCTGCTAGCTGTGTGACCTGCTCAAATTACATAACCTCTCTGAGCCTTAGCTTTCCCATCTCTAAATTGAGCTGATCAACAACGTCTTCCTGAAGTTTGAGGAGGTAAGTGCACATGCAACATTTGGTGTAAGGCCTAGCACAGAGTAAGTTCTCAGCAGTGACAGATGTTACAGTGTTAACTGACAGTTCCTTAGATATACCTGGAAAGGGATCATAAACATTTTAGAGTTCATCTTTATCAAAGACTTAAGGAACGCTCTCTACCTGTAAAATAATCATGTCTGGCCGATACTGTTTCCGCAGACCCATGTCAAACATCAGAAACTTGAGCATGTTGAATGCCTCTTCTTCGCCCATATGAAGCAGCAGAATGCCTGCTACAAAGCTGAGACCTTGGCAATAGCCTACTTCCTGGTCTAGAAGCGAGTAGGCCTTCAAAATGTTGTAAAGTGACAGCTGCCCCGCTCCTAGCTGAGCAGAGAAGTATGGATGTGTTGGAAAGGTTCGCCCTGTGAAGACAAAACACATTTGTTGCATTTTGAAAAACAGAAAGCCTACCGAACCAGAAATCTGATGTGCTTTAGGTTAAAGCGACAGATCTTTCCAAGTGGGATCACGTCATCAATCAGCTCTATAAACAAGGTCAGCTGGTTGTTCTTGGAATAATGCTTGCAATTAAAAAATCAGCAATTAGGGCTTCCCTGGTGGCGCAGTGGTTGAGAATCTGCCTGCTAATGCAGGGGACACGGGTTCAAGCCCTGGTCTGGGAGGATCCCACATGCCGTGGAGCAGCTAGGCCCGTGAGCCACAACTACTGAGCCTGCGCGTCTGGAGCCTGTGCTCCGCAACAAGAGAGGCCAGGATAGTGAGAGGCCCGCGCACTGCGATGAAGAGTGGCCCCCGCTTGCCACAGCTGGAGAAAGCCCTCGCACAGAAACGAAGACCCAACACAGCAAAAATTAATTAATTAATTAATTAAACCACATTAGAGAATGGCTGAAAACACTTTAAAAAAAAAATCAGCAATTAATCATGCTTTCAGGTGAAAGGAATGAGAACCGCCTTCGGGCCTGCAGATACCTGGACTTCCATCTAAAACAGGAAGAAGAGTGTCTATCCTCTAAACAGGAGTCTAGTGTCCAGAGGAGCGGTCAGCTGTGGTTCTCTACCCAACCCCACTCCAGCACACGCCCCGATCAGCTCTGCCCAGACTGCTCGTTTCCCTGCAAGTGCTTCACACCACACGCACATTTCTCTTCTTTTAAACCACAGGCAGTGCTTTGAAACACAGTGGGGAGCAGTAGGTGTTTCCTTTTATACAAAACAATTACCTCTCAGCAAGAGGTTAAAATAAAACGCTCTCGACATCCCGATTTTCACAAAAAGCTGGTACTCGGACAAAGTTTAAAAAGACTTCTTCTGTCCAGGAGGCTTGTGTGGTTGATACCTGTCAAATCCCACCTCCCCCTCTCCTTTTGGAATGTGACTGATGGGGAAGTGTGTTTCTAGGGAGGAGAAAAATGCCTGATTAAAGAGGTGCTCAGCCGGGGCCACGCCTGGACCCAGGTGAGAATTACGGCCTTGTCTGGATCAGCAAAGGCAGAAGTGCATGGAGGCCACGAGGGGAACATTCACCTTAATTATGTGGTCTCAGCAAAGGGAGGAGGATACATTCGTGTGTTCTTCCTCAGCCCCGTGAGAAAGCACTGAATCAATCCAGATCAGTTTACCTGAACTTGACTTAGGAGGGCAGCAATAGTCTTTGCCTGATTTCTTGTCCTGTGTTCATTTCTCTCTCGCTACTCTACCTCTCCCCGCAACAAACCTTCCTATACGCACCCTGCACAAGTCACCCCACTGCTGGAAAGCCATAGGGAGCAGTTTCTAAGTCTGCTCTCTGATTCGATGGTGTCCCTCCATTTCTGGACCTGTTCCAGTGTCCCGGCCAACCTGCCTATCGTGGGAGAGGCCGGACAGCGTCCCAGGGGAGGCACTGACAACGGGATACCCAGGAGAGCAGCAGCTGACAGGGTGGAGGGTGACCTGGAGCCCGAAGGGGGTCTCTAGCTCGCTGCTCAGTGTCCCCTCCCCCATGGCCTTTCGTGTGGCCACGACCAGATGGGAGGCACAGCCAGAAGGCAGGATACTGGGCAATACAGACTGTCCACCCAGGATGGAGAGCCGGAGAAGAGAAAAGTTACAATTACCTGAGGGCAGCACAAATGGATGTGCTGGAACCACGCCTAGAGGGTGCGGCAGGTTCCGGAACTAAGGCCCCAGCATGACTTGCTAAGTGTCATCGGGTACACTGTCTCCTCCTGGCTCAATGGGGCCAGCTCTGACAGCATTTCTCCACCTAACCAGAGGAGGGGAAGGCTGTGTTGGTCTGCAGTGGACAAAGCCAAGACAGAGAAAAGCCATACAGTGTGTCCTAGAGGGAACACGATATTCAGAGACTAAGAAGAGCAAGGTTCTAGAACTTTCTGCCACTGAGTAGTGGCCTGTAACTTGGGCAAACCACATCACCTCCGAAGTGGAAATAATGTGTCCAAGTTCATACAGGAGCGTGTAAAGCTGAAATCCAGCAAAGCTAGAGAATATGGTTCACAAACTGTAAAACACTGCCCAACTACAAAGTCTATTATTCTCACTCCTTGGAGGAAAACATATTGCAAACCTGATTAGATTAACAGCTAATTTCAGAAAAGGAAAGGAAAAGCCAGGAAAACAAAAAAATCCTTGCAAACCCCAAATACCTCCAACCAATAAGCACTCTGCTCTTCTGGCCAGGATACGGATGTCACTTTTTTAAGAAAAACTGAAACATGATTTGTTTTTGCTCTGCCCTACACACCTCTGCTGGGCCTTGAGTGAGTCACACTGTAGACTAAATTAAAAAGTGCAGACAAAACAACTGACTTGGCAAATACCACCTTGGTGAGAGGTGAGGGGGAAGCAATGGGCAAAGTTTGGAGGAACTTCTAGGCGAGGCCTCCGCGAACCCAGCAGAGCCAGAGCCTGGCAGGCAGGGCACCTGGTCCACCGCTGGACCTGGGCCAATATTCGGCTCTCCCAGTTCAAGGGAGGAGGGAAGGCTGGCCCTGGAGGAAGCCTGGAGAGACGCACAGATGTCACCTGGCAAACGCACTGTTGGAAACAGAGCTTCTTTGGGACCTTGGGAGGGCACTGAGAAGGCATCCGAACTGGGGGCCGTGACTGGGAAAGAAGTGAGGTGGAGAGACAAGGCTGGCGCAGTCGGGGTGTGGCGTGGGGCTGCAGCTGGCCTTCGGGGTTGCAGAGGGTGAGGGTGGGAGACGGGCAGGGACGGAGAGGACGTGAGTGCAGCCTGGCCCTGCCTGGGAAGGAGGAAAGGCCGAATCTCGGCTCTTGCAGACTCCGGGCCAACTAGAGGAGTGGCAGCCGCTGGCCCCTGGGCAGGGCGGTGCCTGAAGGTGGCTGCGCAAACACAGGTCCCCCGGGGCGGGGGGGGGGGGGGGGGGGGGGAAAGCCCCGCCCGCCCAAGCCCATCGTGCTGCTGACGTGGCCTTTTCCTCCCTCTGCAGAAGAGTAACTGCATCTGAGCTACGGGAGGCAGAGGCCCAGTCCTGCGCGTGGAACAATGAGGTATATTTACTGAAAGAAAACTGAGAGAAGAGAGGAGTTAGGAGGAAACATCGTCCCCACCTCCTCCTCCCATCCCGGGTGGGGGCAGAGACCACGTGTGCTCCTTCCTCCATTTCAACCTCCTACCCGAAATTTATTTCTTTCTTCATTTCACATGATAGGAACATGTCACTTTTTCTGTTACTCACCACATGAGCAAACACTGCTACTGCCAACTCACAAAACTGCTTCCTTAGGGTCAGCGGGCCAAATGGGCTCCAGCCCCAGGCCTCACATTTTCACTGTCCCCAAGGCGCAATCACGGCCTGTCAGCATCACCCTGCACCCAGCCAGCCATCTCCTAGGAACGCGTGGGGCTCCTGGGCAGAGGGCCCCAGGGATGGAGGGGCCTACTGCAGCACAGAGCCGGAGGGGTTTTAGGTCCTGGCACTCAGCTGTGTGACCACAGTCAACACTTGACCTCACTGCGCTTCAGAGACTTTTCTCATTTCTTAAAGAGGATACAGGGCCAGTTTTCCAAGGCTGCTGTGAGGGTCACGTGAGACTGGGATGCCAGTGCGGGGCCTCACAGTCAACATCAAGAGATTTAGTAAGCATCTACTATGTGACAGGTTCTGTCCTAGGAGCTAGGGTACAATGGCAAATGGCCCCAGTCCAGCCCACAGAGGGAGGGCTGCATCCTACTGGGGAGAAAGGCAATAAAAAGGCACTGCCACATAACTAAGGGACAGTGGAGGGGGGAGGTTACAAGCACAGGCCTAGAGTCACACAGTTCAGTGGCACACCAGCCGTGTCACTTTGGACAAGTGACTTAACCTCTCTGCATTTCAATATTCTCAGCTCCAAACAAGGATAGAGCAACACCTCCCTGATTGTGCTGTGAGGATTAAAGAAAAGATTTTACGTAACTTCACCCAACATTTGGTCCAAGGTAAAGTTAAGTACTAGCTTTAAACACTAATGATAATTGTCATAATGATAAATGTGATAAGTACGCTGAGGGGAGTGTAGAGGGTGGGACAAGGCTTAGCAGAGGCACCTAACCCAACCTGAAGGTGGGAGAAGAGGCTATATCAGGGACAACTTCTCAGAGATGACATTTCAACTTAGACCTGAAGAGGGACATTTACGAAATCTACCCTGACGACGTGCCGTGTGGCTGGACAGAAAAGCCTCGGTACTGCCTGATCCGGCTCGCACCTCACACGGCTGGGAACTGTGCTGCCCCCTCCCGGGTGCAGGAACCCGGTGGGCCCAGAACACGGACTGGGGAGCCCCGGGGTGGCGGCAGCCAGGGTGGATGTTCTGGAAGCAGGACCATGTGCCCTAGAAGCGGCAGGGCCGGGAGCCCACGGGGTTGCCCAGGAGCCCTGCTGCCAGCAGAGCCAGAGACGGAGGCCGCCGGGGGCGGAGCAGGCAGGAAAGGATGTCCCCACCTGGGGCTGCTGACAAGACAGAAGGCCTTCTGTCACCATGGCTACAGCCTGCCTCCACAAGTTCTCCACTGTGGCAACTGCAAAGGTACCCAAGACACCGTTTCCACCTTAGCGTTTTTAAAACTGCTAGAGAGACGAGGCGCCTCCCCGTTCCCAGAATAAAATCACCCAGGATGCACTCACAAACTCCTTTCTCCAATTTTTCTAATAAATCCTGTTTGTAAACCGTAAAGACTAGGGAGTGGCTCCTGTGATTAAATGCAGCCTCAGCTCTGACACTTGTGTTTCCAGGATGTTCCTTGGGTTGACTGCAAAACCTCCTATCAATATCTGAGTCACTGAACTGAACCGTGGTCAGAACTGGCGCCTCCACGCCAGCCACCCTCCATGCTGAGCAGAGGTAACAAGCCACCCGGCGCAGACAGAGGTTTCTTTATAGACCTGAGAAGACATTTGCGATGACTCCAGGGCTTTGTTAATCGAAAATCTCAGCAGCAAATTCTGGTTGCTGAACCTGAAGGCCGAACACTAAATAACTCGGACAGTGTCTTCAGACTTTTCAAGTGAGTGAAACTTCCATTTTCATGTCAAATCGACTGCAGGCTTACCGAGGTCGATGAGAATGGCGTGCTGGTGGGAGGTGAGCTGCTTTAAGAGCTCTTTGTATGGCGTGTCCTTTGGCTGCTGTTTACTGGGAAACGGGTGTTTTAGGTGGTATTGCTCTGCTAGGAATTTCCAGATTTCGCCCCGGTGATGTCGCGGCACACCTTCAAAAGCGGGGGTGGAAAAGAGAGAGAGGGGCTTCATGTACAGAATTCAACTTAACAATAAAAACAAGTTGTGCTTCAGTCCACTGATCCAACTTCTAGTTCCACTGTGAATTAACTGCTTAGGAATGGAAATAAAGCAACCAGAATTCTGTCATATTTGCTCCCTTCCTTCCTTCCTCCACACTCCCCGCCATTCTTCCCTCACCTCCCTGACCCCCTCCCACCTTTCGCAGTACATATCTAGGTACTATGTGCAGACTGTGCTAGACTCTGCGATAACCTGATGAGTGACATGAACCCCTATAACTGGCACCAATTACTAACGTCCTTGGGAAATAACTGCAGGCATGTAAAACGACACTGCAAAATGGGATCTCAGGGACTTCCCTGGTGGCCCAGTGGTTAAGAATCCACCTTCCAATGCAGGGGACGTGGGTTCGATTCCTGGTCGGGGAACTAAGATCCCACATGCCGCGGGGCAACTAGGCCCACGTGCCGCAACTACAGAGCCTGTACGCTGCAGCGGAAGATCCCACATGCCGCAACGAAGATCCCGCGTGCCACAACTAAGCCCAAAATAAAAAATAAATAAGTAAAAAAATTTTTTTTAAAGTTTAAAAAAACAAAAGTGAACTCAGAGAAGGGATAGATCCAAAGAGGTGAGTGTGGACGAAGGAGATCTAGGTTTCCTGGACTCCTTCACTTGTGCCAAGACTCAAGAGTGGCAGGAAGAAGAGAGAAGCCAATTCAGAGGAAGGGAACCAAGAGCGTTTCCACAGGCCTCCCTGGGCACACGGCACATGCAGGAGGGAGCAGGTGGCAGTCAGGCTGGAAGGGCTTTGTTAGAGGCAAAACCGAGGGCAAGAAACCTGCACTTTATTTGGTAGCCGAAGGGAGCCACTGAATGTTTTTGAGTTGGGGAAGGAGGAGCCGAATCAAAGCTGAGATTCTGGAATACTGATTGGACGTCTTTCTGCAAGCGTGGGCTGGAGGAAGGGGCCAGTGGCTGCACAGGGGACAGTCTGCATGAACATGCCCTGGTGGGCATTCAACATGGACCTACAAACAAGAAAAATGATCTAAGAGCCTCTACCTAATGTTTTAGACGTGATTAACTTAAATACTCAAAGTAATTTTAAAATGTTGTCTAAAACTAAGAAACGTCCTCTTAAAGTCAATGATGTTACTCAGGTCAAACCTCATTAGAAAAAGTGACTGTTTCGGATCAAAATTCTTGGGTTCGCGATTCCGCTGTTTCAAGGCCCAAACGTGGAAATGGGGAGACAAAGAAAACGGCAGGATAAGACACCAAACCCTCCTCATCTCTGAGGAGTGCTCTTCAGAGAAAAGGAGCCTCGTAATCAGGGATTAATCTCCCTTTCCATCCAGAAAAAAACTGTGAGCACTTTGTACCCCTCCCTGCCACTCGGAGAGCCTACCCAGGAAGGTCATTTGCTAGTTTCCCCAGCCGTCTCTGAGAGCAGATCCTACTCCGGGAAAGAGCAGCAGCTAACACTCCCTGTGAGGTGACCAGGCGCCGTCACCAACCTGAACACGTTACATCATCCCCACAACCCGCTGAGGGAAATACGATGATGCTCCACATGGTGCAGATGGGGAAACAGAGGCCCCTTGCTGAGAAGAGGTGCCCCAGCTCGTTGCTGGCAACCCAGGGAAACTGACTGCCGTTTTCTCTCAAAGTTCTCACTGTCACACAAGCTGCTACTCAGATGGGTACTGAGGAAAATATCTTACGTTCCTACCTGGCAATTAATAATAAAATCATCATTTGTGAATGTGAACCAGAAAGCCAATTTCATTTATTACAGATTCACAGGAGCTGTTTAGAAAGCATCACTCAGCCATCTCTTGGAAATACTTACAGTCTAGTCAGTAATTTGGTTTTACACTATGGGAGAAACACAGGGACACACTTAACTGTGACCACATCCTACACGTTCTCTGAATGTTTAACTCGGAGCCAACTGGATGACCCTGTGTAGTGGGCTGAGTGGTGGCCTCCAAAAAGGTATGCCCACGTCCTGATCACCTGAGGCTGTGAATGTTACCTTATTTGGGAAAACGGTCTTTGCAGAGATAATTAAGTTAGGTAAAGACCTCGAAATGAGGCCATAACCCAGAATGACAATGTCTTTAGAAAAGAGTCACACAGAGGAGAAGACAAGAAGAGGAGGCGATATGCCCACAGAGGCAGAGACTGAAGTGACGCAGCCACGGTCAAGGAGTGCCGACAGCCACCAGAAGCTGGGAGAGGCCGAGGGCGACCCTGTCCACGCGCCCTGACTTCAGACTTCTGGCTTCCAGAACTAAGAGAGAAAACTTTCTGTTGTTTTAGCCACCAATTTTGTTATCATTTGTTATGGCAGCAACAGGAAACTAATCCACCCTGATATCTGCTTTTTTATACTGTTCTGTTTCTTTTCTCCTGCTCAGAGATGTATCTGGAGGGGTAGGGAGATGTACAGACACATACACACCTCATACTTCACACTGTATTAGCAACAAATGTGGGCTGAAAAACAGTCAGCATGTTACGTGATTAATAGTGGGGCTTTTCACAAAATATTTTTGTCAAACTGGGAAATTTCCCAAGTTATGAGATGAACAATTTCCCCTTATTACTAAATCATTCCCATTATCTTATCAAACCTTTATTTTGGGGAGGAAAAAAATACTGGCCGTCCCTGGACAGTACCACATATTCTGGTGTTCAAGAGAAAGCTTAGATTTTACGATTTAAAAACAAAGGGTCATGCAAATCGGTGCCAATGTGTTTGCTAAGAATGACCTGGAACAGCCTTCTGCACGCTCGGTTCTGCCTCCACTCCTAACCCCAGAAAGAAACCTGGCAGTGGGACTGGGCGCGCAGGCAGGAAGCCACCCTCCCCCCAGATGTAAATACTTTTTAATTTTTACTCACTTTAGAAGTAATATATGCTCACTATTTATAAACGTGAGAAAAACAAACAAACCTTCTGAAAATACAGGAGGTATAAAGAAGAAAGTGAAAAACCATTCATAACTAGAGGGAACATATAATTCACCACCCAAAGCGGGAAGCTTTTGAAAGCAAAGGGGAGGAAGGCTATTAATTACTGGACAGGTTGTAAAGCAGGGCTATGCCGGGTAACCCAGATGGATGGCCATCCTGTCTACAACTCAGGTTATCTGCAAACACGTCAAGGATGTCTTTCTACATATACACATATGGAGATACACAGCTGTACATGAGGCCACGCTGTCCTTTCTCATTTAACGACTGACCTCAGAAACCTTTTACTGCCGTCAATATAAATCTACTGCGTTATTTTCAAGGAATATGACATACGTGTGGTCACGCAGTTAGGGTTTTTCGGGTTCTGCTTTGTTTTTTGGCCATTAAACACTGCCACAATCTGCACTCTTCCCACTGCAGTACATTTTTGACTGATTCATTTCTAGAACGGGTTTCTATACGTGGCAGTGCTGGGTCAAAGGTGAGCAGAGTTTGCTTCTGGCCCATATTGCCAACTGCTCAGGTAGCCTCTTTGCAATCCCACTCCTAGAAAAGTACGCTCCAGATTATAAAGTTCTACACCTTGATACCTTTAGAGAAATCCTTTAAAACCAAAGTAAACTTTGAATTATTTAAAATTCCCTAGAATTACTCCTCCTTCTCCCAAGTTGACACCCTAAAATCCTGCCACCTTGATCGAACTTTAACTTGGGATGTTTATAAATCTCTTTATTTCCGTCACTTAGGGGTCTCATTAAGAGGTGAGGCCTTCTTAGCCACACGGCGTCTTTTATTTCAAGGGCTGCAAAGTAACTGGAGAGCTGGAATCCAAACCCGAGCCTACCTGCCTGAAGTCCGGGCTGGACACTATGTTACCTCCTGAGAGCATCCAGACAGAAGGCACACAGTTCACTGTCAGTTTACTATTTCACTCAGCTTATCATCACATCATTACCCAGTTTGTAGGCAACTAAGCCCTTAGGTATTCTTTTGTCTTCTTCCTGTTTCCTTAATTAACTTAATTAAGAGGAATCATGAAAGGTAATGAAACTCACATCAATTAACTAAGACATCTGGAAACAGATTAGGTAAAGACATGATAAATAGGAGAGAGATGGCCACCGAAAATGGACTTAAAAATTATTTTTTATTCCATACTTCTCCCCAGTCATCAGTGAGGGGTGAGGCCGGCTGGACTGATTCCCAGTTAAGCTTACCTTGCCCAACAGCCGAGTGCATTTTTTCCATGTCAAACTTAATTTTTGATCTTCCTGGAGTGGTAAGCATCTTTTCCCACACTGTAGTTACTTCTTTAAGACAAGGAGTGATTTCTTCATAATCAAGCTTTAGGCGCTTGTTCAGCAAATCATTCTCAGAGGCTAGAACAGACAATTTAAGAGCACGTTAGTGAATGCTACAGCTCCGTGTCTCCTACTTCACAGCACAGCTGCCTGCTCATCACCACCGCTGAGACGTCAAGCGGCTACAAGCCAGCTTAACAGGTCCAAGGTAAAGACACGGTTCCTGCCCCACCACAGCTTCCTTACCTTGGAAGAAGCTAAACACCTAGGAGGCATCCTTGATTCCTCTCAGTCCTTCACCCCCAATGGATTCTGCTGGCTCTACTGCTAAAATACACCCCACACCTATCCAATTCTACCCATCTCCACAGCTACCCTATTAACCAGAGACATCTCAAGGGCAGGAACTATGTGTTGGAATTCCCAGCGCCTGGCATGACGAGCTCTCAACAAAACTTCATCTAAACTAGGACAGGCTCTCCGAGGACAGTTCCTTCTTATTTAGAGCCAAACCTCCGTTAAGTAGCTTCTACCCTTCGTCACATTTCTGCTGCCTGGGGCTGAACAGAATAAATCTACCCTTTTCATGTGGCATCTCCTCAAATATATGAAGATAGCTATTATTTCCTACCAAACTTGTTCAGCTTACAGCTGCATTAAGAATTATACCTAAATTACCAAACTTGGGGGGGGGGCGGGGGCAGGGAACCTAAGAAGGATTAAAGCTGACAACCTCACTCCCACCTAAAACCACTAAATCCTATTCAGACAAGGTGGTAATGTTGTCAGCCCCCATATCCACTCCACAACCTATCTCCGATCTAGACTGAGTTTATTGGGAAAGCAGGTAGGATACATAGCTCAGCATAAGCCAACATACAGGCTTCTGCAGAGCTGTAAACTTGTCTTCTTTATGATAATAATAAACACTATATGTCTTAAGTACTCTATATTTAGTGACATTTAATCTTTTTTTCTCTTTTCCTTTCTTTCTTTTTTTTTTATTGGGGTACAGTTGCTTTACAACGTTGTGTTAGTTTCTGCCGTACAACGAAGTGAATCAGCAATATGTATACACATATCCCCTCCCTCTTAGACCTCCCTCCCACCTCACCCCCCCATCCCGCCCACCTAGGTCATCACAGAGCACCAGGCTGAGCTCCCTGTGTTATACAGCAGGTTCCCACTAGCTATTTTACTCATGGTAGTGTATATATGTCAATCCTAATCTCCCAATTCGTCCCAACTACGTTCCCCCGCCCCGTGTCCACGCATCTGTTTTCTATGTCTGCGTCTCTAGTCCTGCCCTGCAAATAGGTTTATCTGCAGCATTTTTCTAATCTTCAGGACACTGTGAGGCAGGTATCTTTGGATGAGAAGACTGAGCCCCTCCCCCAAGGCCCAAGCAGGAGGCGGAATGGGCCTGGGCCCCTTGCCTTTCTCCACCACACTGCAGAACTTGCTGTGATTAATTATACACATTTTCTGAGACTAGGCAGGTATCAATGAGGGGCCTTAAATGTTTGCTAGAATCCAGTGGAGCTATCTGGACCTAGACTTTTCTTTGTGTGAAAGAGTCTCAATGCAAATTTTATCTCTTTAACAGATATAGGGCCACTCAGACTTCTTTTCCTTCTTATTTCAGATATAGGGCCACTCAGACTTCTATTCCTTCTTATTTCAGTTGTGTGCACCTTCCAATAAGTTTGTCCATTTCATCTAAGCTGTTAAGTTTATTGGCGAAGAGTTCTTAGTCCCAGAGACACTAAGTCAGTGCACACCTCGCACAATCTGCTCTCCCCGCATCCCACAAATCCACACTCCCCCGCCCCAACTTTTATTCTGGAGGAGACCGAGGCTGAGCAGGTTCATTACTTTGTCCGGGGCCGCAGAATCAGGATGTGCTGGGTGCAGGATTTTTGCACCCTGGATTATTTTTTAAATAGGAATTACAGCTATTTCACTGAGTTGCTCCTGTGAGGTTTAAGTGAGATGAAATATACTAACCATCTACAAGATGTCTGCTAATTAGCAACTGCTCCACAAACTACCAAAATTATAAAAGCAAAAGAAATCGAAATAATGTTGCTTTACAAACCAAGTGCTGATAACATGAAATATTTTCTTTTTCCCCATTAGAAATTGAGCACATGATAATAACTCAAAGAATCTGACTAATGCTAACCTGACAGTAAGATCTTAGTCATCTTATGCATGTTTTCTGTACTTAACTGACCCAGTTACGGCCTTTAAGAGTACAAACGCATCAAAAGATGGCGCTGAAAAGGGCTGCAGAGATCCCTCGTCCAGCCTCTCACTTCATGGACACAGAAACTGAAGTTCAAAGTGAGCAAGGGACTTGCCCATGGTGATTTACTAGCTGGTGGGTGGCCAGGAGACTCCAGGCCTACTGCTGCCTCCTTCTCATCTTCTGTGATTTTTCATCTTCTGTCTTTATTCTTTTCCTTCTTACTTTGAAGAACACATTTTCAAGGTCCTGCTAAATAACTCCCTACGTGTATGTGGAGTTCCAATTTTTAAAAAATGTCAACCCTCAATTTCTCTCAGCTTCTCATCTACACATAGTAGATGCCATTAGAGCTGAGCTAACCCTTGTGGCACATAAGGTTCAGGGCCAGCCCTGCCAAACAGTGACTGCAAGCAGTACAAGGCTCCTGGGGCCAAATGTACATTTCTCTGGCAGTGAATTCTGCTGTGAGCACGTCCGGATACTAAAGAGCCCAGAAAGCAACAAGAGGAACCTACTCTGAAGTCAACAGAACAGAAATATCTGGCCAGAAAATGCAGCTGAAAAGGCTTATTAAGCTATGTATTTTGCTGTTGGCCCAAGCAACAGCCTGCCGTTTCAGTATCCTGACAACACTGCTCCCTAAACCAGTGGCCTCCAAAATGCCTTATCAAGCAAGGCAGATGGTGCAACCCCACAACAAACATCAAGGCTCTAAGGCAAGAACTTGAGATACAAGACCAAACTCTTTTATTAAATAAGTGTCTGCAAACCCATGTTTAAGAGTTTCTGGGGCTAGGAGAAACCAGGACTAAATGAGATCAAAATGTAACTTTGCAAAAGAGTCATCTAATCGCCATTGAACGTGGATGTGAGCTACAACCTGGACTGCAGACTAATAATGTTCAGGTCTGATTATGTCACCGCACAGGGTGTGCTGTGGCTGCCTGTCCCAGTTCTGCTCTATTAGCAACTGCCTTCACGGACAAAATGCTCTTCCAACTGCCACCATCTCCTGAAAACTTAGAAAGAGAAGGAAGGCTAAGAGGCTGGGAGTCTCAGTAATTAAATGACGCCCAAACTTGTAGAGAGTTTAGAAAAACTGCACTCAATATCTATTTTTTTTTTTTGATAACCAACGTGTAGTACTTGTTTAACTTAGGAAAATCTTTTAAAAATATCTTCAATGATAATCAATTAAAACTCAAAATTCACTGTGTTATCATTATGCCGATGTAGTATCTGCAACATTAAATTATATGACTCAGCCCGATAAGCAGTACAGTGCTGACCAAAACCCATGGCTGTGGTGAGTCACCCTGCTGTCCGGCATCAGGCTGCTCCAGCATCATTTATAATGAGGGAAATGGCCTTGCAGAGGGTGCTGCAGAGGACTGAGGGCCGGGGAGAGAGGCCATGCATTTCAGCCCCAGCACCACTGAAAATCAGCTGTTTAACTTTTGAGGAAATCACAATTCAGCTTCCAATGGTCTACAATGAAGTGAAACAGATTTAGATGACGTGGTTTGATTCTTTCTTGAATGCAGTGCTCCCGGAATAGTAATAAATATTTGATCCGTATATTCAAAAGCCAGGAAAAAGGTTTAACCATAGGAAGAACCTCCTCCTATATGTTCCTCTCATTTCTTTCCCAAAAAGCATGCAATTCAGCCTGAATTCTTGATCAACTGCAAGCGCCACTTCCAGCTGCAATTTAACCTTCCTTTAAAAGTAACTGAAAAAAAAAAGCGATAAAATGACTGCCTCTCTAGTGCACTCCTGGTTGGTTCTTGTCAAATCTTGCCTCTGTATTTAATGATTCTGTGCCCCCCATGCCACCCCAACAAAACTTACTACATGTTTTTAGGCCATTCATGATCAGGCTCTTATTGTTGATTAGTTTTCTCAGCAATACAGGTACTGTACACACTGACACAATGCTTCCTAAATGATATTTAGCAAGTTTATTATGCTTTCACCACCAAGATAAGCATATGTTGGACCTTACAGAGCTAAGGAGAGGAATAAATTCAAACAGTAAAAATAAGAGACCACACAGGACAGAACTCTGCTGGATGAAACAAGGAAGCAGCAAATGAGGACGCTGGCAAGGGCTAGTGAACAAGGGCAAGGTGTTCTAGGTACCTTAGGAAACTCTTCCCTGCCCATTCTAGTCTGCCTGGTCACCATTTACATGGCTTTACAAAAGCTCTGCCACTGTGGCAATCTGATCTTGTCTCATCAGTCACAGTCACGATTCCTCCCAACACTCCCAAGAAGCCAGCCAGCATCCTTCCCATTTTACAACTATGCCCTGATTTTCCGTAGCTGCCATCTGCAAGAAGACGGGCCAGGAAAAGCATTAAGGTTTATGACCTACATGATGAATATAAGTGCCTTTTTACTTTTCAACAAAAATCCCCACCAACATACACATGATTATAAGCGCTGTGCTCCAAAGCTGTCATTTAGTCGATGGAACACTCAGCGATGCCATCACTATTAAATCTCTTTTAGACATCTGCTTTTAGAATTACCTTCAAGAACATACAGGAAAATGGTAGAAAAACAGACTTGGAAGAAAACTTAGCATTCACTGCTCTAAACTCCCCTCACCATGGCATCCCTTTCCATAGCAGCCTCATGGGATGAGCTGTCTCTCTCAGCTTCAATACTGGGTACTGGAGAGCCCACTACACCTGTAAGCAGACAATTCCAACCGCTCAACTACTCTCTTATCAAAAGGTCTTATTACTTTGTACTTGACTCTTGTTTTTGGTCAAAGATGACATATTTATATGGACAATGAAACTTATTCACCAGATATGGTGTCTTAACTTTCAGCTCTATACAAACATCACAATAAAAGATGAAGCTCTGCAATCAAGGAGGAAGTTAATTCCAGAATTGCTCTGGACAGGGCCACCATGTACTACTCGTACAGCCTCCCTTTTAAAGAGTATGTTCTGATTTCCCAACCAAAATCCTCCTTATTTTATATCCAGGCAGCTCTCTGCACTCCAAGACCCGTGCTCTTTGCAGTATACCACCCAGGGTACATACAACTCAGCTCCTTAGCTACTTTGCAAATAATATTTATTCGTTCAAATGACTATGGAAACAGGAAATGAACAGAATCTAAACTTTCAAAGTTCATGGCTTACTTTGACACTAACATAACCCTGGGCTTCTCTGAGCATTAGTTTCCTCTTCAGGCTATACCTGCCTTCTTGAGTTGTCACCAGGATTAAATGAGTGTGTCCTTATAAAACCTTGTTATCAGTACAGGTACAGCTCAGCTAACTTGAAGTCTTAGTTCTCTATTTTTCAGGTTGCCTGCCACTCACTAAAAACGCACATAGAGTGAGGTTATGAACTTTAATGATTTAGGTAGGATCAGTTCATACCTAGTACCAGGCAAAGACTACGGTTGAGGACAAAGCAGGGGGAGAGAGAGAAAGAAGAAAACAAAAACCACTTTTCAGAGAGCTAAAGCTTACATTTGAAGGATGTCTCTCAGAAGATTTAATTTAATAGAATTGGCGAGATTATCATTAAATCTCTAGAAAGTGAAAAGCACTAACTTTGCTTTGGAAAAGTAACAGGTATTTTAATATGCATGTGTGTATGTATGTATGTTAGAGTACCTTGCCTTTTTCTTTTTTTTTTTTTAAAGAATAACACGCTTATGTCTGATACGCTTCACTTTAGAGTCAGGACAAATTAAATCAACATCAGGCCTGTTAAATATAAAAAGTGGCAAACCAACCTTGCAGCTTCTGATTTTCCTTCTCCATCCGGAGGAGCAGTATCTGTTGTAGAATGGCCTTTTGCCACAGCTCTCGAAGTTCACGAGATGTCCTTTTCTTTTCCTCTGGGACAGGGCCAAAGGGTCCATCTTCACAAACTGGTTCTAGAGGAGATCGTGGGGGAAGCTCTCCCAGCTCTGAATAATCTGGGGAGGAAAAAGGACATTTCAGAATGGTCATTTTTCTTTTTTCTCCTTTTTCTTCCTCTTTATTTTGTTTTCTTTTTTTAAGTATAGTTGCTGTACAATATCATATAAGTTACAGGTGTATAATATAGTGATTCACAATTTTTACAATTTTTTTAAATTAATTTATTTTTTATTGGAGTATAGTTGCTTTACAGTGTTGTGTTAGTTTCTGCTCTACAGCAAAGTGAATCAGTTATACATATATATATCCCCTCTTTTTTAGATTTCCTTCCCATTTAGGTCACCACAGAGCACTGAGCAGAGTTCCCTGTGCTATACAGTAGGTTCTCATTAGTTATCTATTTTATACATATTAGTGTATATATGTCAATCCCAACCTCCCAATTCATCCCAATATTCCTCCCCACCTTGGTAACCGTAAGTTTGTTTTCTAATCTGTGTGATTCACCATTTTTAAAGCTTATACTCCATTTATAGTTAATATAAAATATCGGCTATACTCCCTGTGTTGTATAATATATCCTTGTAGCTTATTTTGTACATAATAGTTTGTAGCCCTATTCCTCTTCCCCCTCATTCCCCCTCCCCGCTGATAACCACTAGCTTGTTCTCTATCTGTGCGTCTGCTTCCTTTTTGTTATATTCACTTGTTTGTTGTATTTTCTGGATTCTACATAAGTGAGATCATACAGTATTTGTCTTTCTCTGTCTGACTTATTTCACTCAGCATAATGCCCTCCAAGTCCATCCGTGTTGCTGCAAATGGCAAAAATTCATTCTTTTTTATGACTGAATAGTATTCCACTGTACACATATATACCACAGCCAGAATGGTCATTTTTCAATAAAAATTTATATTTAAACATAGTGTCTGATCAGAAAATTCTGCTTATTCAGATATTACACAATGGTATCACCAAATTTAAAAATCAAGTTTCAATATGCATTGAAAAAACTACACCTGAGCCACGAACATCAAACAAATTATACATCAAATAGTAATAAGCAAAAGTCGCATCAGCTGAGATGTTCAAAGATATCTACTTCGTAAGGTATACTACTTTATCTTCTTCTGAGTTAATGAGTGTATTACTGATAACAACAGCAAGCATTCATACAGTGCTCTATACCAGACTGTTCTGAGGGTTTTATATATAATAATTTACCTAACACTCAACCACCCTAACATGTAGGTACTGTAACTATTCAGTTTTAAAGAGAAGCAAACTAAAGCACAGGAGTTCACGTGCCTTGCCCAGTGCCACACAGCTGGAAAATCGTAGAGCCAGGGTTGGAACCCAAGCAGTCTGGCTTTTATGTACATTCTTAACCACTGTGTTGTATATAAGGCCAGGTGTTTTTAAAAAAGATTAAAACTTACTTAACAGCCAAGAGTAACTGTGACCATTAATAAATCCTCTACCAAGTGCTGGGCACCATGCCAGGTGTTTTATATGGACAGACTCATTTCATCCTGATGCCAACTCCAGAAGGCAAGTATTAGCCTGAAGAGAAAACTATGGTTCAGAGAAGCCAAGTAATTTGCCCAGGGTGAGACAATGAATAAGTTCATGCTTTCTGTGGATACCCCTACAATTTAGATATGCCTACAATTCAAATGTCTCCTATGCCATCAATTTTGAAATTTCTATTTCTTAGTTGAAATCTCTTTACAGTTCAGGAATTTGTGCCTTTCCCAACTGCAGACACTCTGCTGCTGGTACAGTGTTGTTGTATCTCACTAATACCTTATGGACACGCACAGAGACCATCCCACCGGTTCACTATGAAACTAGCGAAGTTCCCACACACAAGTGGACCTCATCTGACACAGTGCATTCTTAACACATGCCGTGAAAAGCCCCGCACAGGCAACCTGAGTCTCACAACCGCCCCACCCCGTAAGACAATACACTATCTCTTCCATTCAACATCTCCAACACAATTCCATGTTATGAGTAATTTATAGAACAGTCATCACCATTGCTCTTTATCTAAAGCTGGGTTTGTTTTCCTGCTACAAAATCAAGTACAAGCTACAAAATGTTTAATTTCCTAATGTAACTTGTCCATCTTAACTCCCCTTGAAAGTACAGGATCTTTAAACAAATGATAAGCCATTAAGAATGCCTTATAATCTCTGTAAGCATTTAAATGCTTATCATCACATTTTTATTTACGTTTATTTCATTATGACCCTGTTAAACAAATGAATTAAAATTCTACTTCTTTTGGAGGTAAGAAATAGAGCGTTTATGCACGTTACAGGAGGATGCTCACGTGTAATGGTCAATATGAAAGCAAGAATTAAAATTGTCTATATTGTATGATCTCAATTTTGTAAGTATTATGAGAGGCAGTACAGTTCTGTGACTAATAGGGTCAGGCTCTGGAGCCTGGCTGCCTGGTTTATAATCAAGACTCTGCATTTATGGATTTTGTGATCTTTAGCAAGTTGCTTAATCTCTTTGTGCCTCAATTTCCCAATCTGTTAAGTGGGAATAACAGCACCTCCCTCAGAGTGGTGTTATAGGAACTGAGTTAATACATACCACGCAAACCACCTAAAACAGGGTCCAACACACAGTAATACAGTGAACATTAGCTCTTATTGTTTGCTATCACATATTCATTAAGGGCACAGAAAAAAATACTGGAAGGAAACGCATCAAAATTTAGTCACTCAACATTGTAAGCTCTGAGAAGGCTAGAACCTTGCCACCTTGTCGACGGGGGTCTGTCCAACACCAAGCAGTCCCTGGCACCCAGCAGATGCTTGATAAATAATTGTTGAATAAAAGAAGAGATAGGTAGGTACCGGGATTGGTGTGCTTGCCGTTCTTCTTTGTATTTCCTGTATTTTCTAAATGTGTGACAATAAACATTTTTATAATCAAAAAATTAAAGAAAATGCAAACCTGTTCTGATTTAAATCAAAGATTAAAAAATGTTCTCTTGCAAAACACTTAGAAGACAAGTCACCCCTCACAACCTGTATACTTAGGATTACTCACTATTGAACACAATATAGTCTAAATTAATCCCTTTTGCAAAAGGAACTTTAGTCAGTATTCCTATTTAATCTTACTCTGCACCTTGAAGTCTTCTACTTGAGCCCTTTCCCTTTATTTTGTTTTTGTTTTGTTTTCTTCTTTTACCATCTTGGCTGTTGAAAGACGGTAAACCATCACAACCACATGAGAGGTGTCACAACCACCTCATGAGATAGGTGATGTTATCCCCTTTCTACAGCCGAAATAACTAAGGTGCAGTAAGGTTTTGTAACACGGTCAAGGTCACACCTCTGCTAAGAGTCAGAGCCACAATCTGAACCAAGGTATATTTTCCTCCAAAGTAAAAAAATGCTTACCCAGTGCCTCTAACTTCCAGATGCACAAACATCACGTGGGTATCGTGCTGAAATGCAGATTTTGACTCAGTCTGAGGGGAGCCTGAGAGTCTGCATTTCCATTAAGTGCCCAGGTGATGCCACTATTGCTGGTCTCAAAACATACTCCCAACAGCGGGCTCCACATCACATTTTTACTCTTCACTCCCTCACGTAACCTTAGGCACTTATTATCATGACAGCTCTTCATTTTCTTTCGCTGTGACTGCTAGAACCCAGTCCAAATGCTGCTGTCAGCTGCCTGAACTCAGGCCTTCACACATGGTCAGAGCGCATCCCAATCCTGGTCAGGGTGCCAAGGCCCACTGCAGGATACAAAGACAGATTAGGGGCACTGGTGTTAATTTCACCTCTGAATTAACTAAATAAAGGTTAATCCACTGTAAAGGTCAGCAAATAAACCTAACAACTTACAGCAGGGTTTCCCTATCCCAGCACTACTGACACTTTGGGCTGGCTAATTCTTTGTCATGGGGGACTGTTCTGTGCACTGTGGCATGTTTATCCGCATCCCTGGGCACTACCTACTAGATGACAATAATATCCGCCCGTGCCAGCAGCGACAATCAAAAATGCCCAGACATTGCTAAATGTCCCCTGGGGAGAAGGGGGAACAAAATCATCCCCAGTGAGAACC
The DNA here is from genome assembly GCF_963924675.1 of Phocoena phocoena. Taxonomy (NCBI): domain Eukaryota; kingdom Metazoa; phylum Chordata; class Mammalia; order Artiodactyla; family Phocoenidae; genus Phocoena; species Phocoena phocoena. Next base: position 76,313,409 of record NC_089223.1, read on the forward strand.
TGAATCAGAACAAAATACCCATCACTTACTCTCTCCTAACCCTGGGAAGGGGTAAAATATATCCCCTTTGCCCAAGTTTATTTTATGTGGTAACAATTACGGATGTTATAGTCTATAATTAACAATTTAAAAAAATATACTATCTTTTGTTCATATTAAGAGTAGCCTAGTTACAAAGTAGTTAGTGATTTACAAGAGGGGGATAGTTAAATATCTGTTTATTCTAAATGTGGCCCGGCTAATCTTATCAATGCTAAAAGACCCAGATTTGGGACAAGGCTATAGCTTTGTGATCAGTCCTCTTTCACATGTGCGTGCGCATACATGTTTGGGGTGCAGTCTTATGAGATGTGTACTCATGTACACAGGGGGTTGAATGGAGGGGCAGGGTGAGGATTATAACGTGAAAATGTTGGACAGCCGTTGACTGAGAACCTTGTTCTAATAATAAATATGTTCACTGTTTGAACGTGGATAATTCTTAAGCCATTTACACTAGTATTTGTTGAGTCTCTTATATGTACCCCGGATGTGATGTGCTCAGTGGTCTAAGAAAGGCTTTGCTGTTTCTAATAATCTCCAGAACAACAGTGGGGCTCTGGCTTCTGTCCTCGACTTCTATTCTTGCTGAGAGGCAGCCAGCTAGGGGCTCAGGTGGAAGAACGCGCCTTAGTGCAGCAGAGGCTGAGCAGTGGCCTGCCCCACCCCTCTTTGTAAACCTCTGTAGATGCGTACACCTTTTGGGTTCCAGTCCCTCGGGGCAAAATGTGAGAGGTGACATTCACCACCAACTGCCCCAACTGTGGGGACCACAGGCACCGACAGACAGCTTTATAAAGTCTGCAGAGCCACAAAACCACAGGGTTGCAGGAACAGGTCAGCCTGGGATTGGCTTTTACTATTCTGACATCTCCTGTAATGACAGGATGTAGAAGGCTTAAATTATGTAGGCTCTCAGAAACAATGGCCTTCAGTGGGTTCTAAGAATTTTAAAACCAGCCATAATTCAGGGGCCCTAAGAGACAACTGCCTGCATCTAAATCACTGCTGTGACATTCTCAATAGAGTCATAAATATGACCTCTGCTGGTGTGTCAATGTCACAGATGCCGAACTGCTCTCTGACTGCTCTGTGCTGCTGTGTCCTCTCTGCACACATGTGTGTGGGGAAGAGCGTGACATCACACTGCTGGTGTGACAGGGCAGGAGGAAAAGGAACATGCACATGGCCTCACACCTGTCCAGCCTCCGGCTCTGCGAAGTCTGGAATACAGGGCTCCTTTCCTATGTTTTCACAAGACAGTGATACCAAGGTTGAACTGCAGTTCTCCTCCCTTTAAACATACAACATTAAATCACGCGTCAGGTGCCCTGTAAGAAAGAGAAGCCCCAGGAAGAAAATGAAGAGACAGATCCTTATTCTCCAATATGCCGCTTTTTTCTGTTATCCCACAACAGAGCAGGTTAAAACTCTCGCCATCCCTCCTGAAAAATCCCGGTCTCCCATGGCAGAAGAAAAAGAAAACGTTTAAAATTCCAGTTATTCTCAAACTTCTGTTTGAACGACATGAATAGACCTTGGAAACAAGAATTAAAACTGAACATTAAATCTCTGGAGAAAAGTTAACAGCAGCAGGGATTAACATCTGCAGCACCTGTTGTTACCAACAGCTGAAGAAAATTTCTTAAAAAAACAAAGTAAAATGAATGTGTAGATTTAAGAAAGAAATAGGCAATCCTCGAATGAATGCCGTCCAACTGTTTACAAAGTGCAAACTTTACCTCTACTACAACGGAACATAGATGCCAGGAGAGCAGAGATTTCTGCGGTCCCTGCCGTATCCCGTGCCTGGGAAACAGCAGAGGCACGTGGAAAAGTCATGAACAAACAGATTCATTTACCCGAGATCTCTCCACACTCTACTCTGACTACTTTGGATGTTTTATGGAAAATAACCCCAAAACAGTAACCTCGCTATTTTTCTACAGCTGCATTATATCATGGTCTAGCTACAGGAAAACATAATTTTTAAATAATAACATTCTTTTTTTAAAAGAAATATTTCTAAGTTTTTTTCACCTGCTGCTAGAAATCCAGATAGGAACATGCCACAGTCCCTCAAATTTCAAGCAGGGTGATTGGGAGAAGTACACAAGTGCTGAGAAATACAAAGAAAGTATTCTAGAAGTTCAGCAAAGAAAACGAATTTCTCCTGTGTACCAGGTCAAGGGCATAGGCCCTGGAGCCAGATACCTGCGATCAAATCCCTGCTCCACCACTCATCTAGCTACTTAGCCTCAAACAGGTGGTTTGAACACCTTATACCTGTATCCTCACCTGCAAAATCTGCATTCCAGTGCCTCTCAGAGGATTAGTGTGAGCATTAATTAGGCAAACGTGGAAAAAAAGATAAGCCTGGCACATAGCAAGCATTTGATAAAATGTCAGCTATCATTCTTCTTATTAGCATCAGGTTTTAGGAACTGATAGTTGTTCTTTAAGGACAAGTAAAATTCAGACAGGTGGAAATGATGGGCGCCATGCCTGGTAAAGGGAGCAGCATCACGGGGTATGCAGGGGAATATCAGTTATCATGCACGGACCCATTCTGCTCATGACCAGATGGCGCACGCGCAAACAGAAGAGAAGAATATGGTCAGGCCCAGACTACAGACAGCAATGACTGCCTGGTTCCTTTAGGTATTAATTAGTGGGAATCATGGAAGATTTGGGGTTTTTACAGTTTTCAAAAGAAAATGTATTTCATTTATGCATTCTTTAGCGTTGGAAAGATATCCCGGTCAGCAGGGAATGGAGAGCTTGGTGGATGCGACAAGTGAAGGGTTATTATGAAACAATGTGAAAAAGTGCTAGGGTTGGGGGATAAGCTCTCAAGACAGAAGAGCGAGCCTAACTCTGCCTGAGACGGGGTGCAGCGGGGTGGGGATGGGGGTGGTGAGGGGATGTAATGGGGAGGCAAGCACACAAGTTTTTTTTAAGAAAACAGACAAGAAATGCAGAAACTAAAAACAGCAGCAAGAGCCCTGCAGATCTTTATCCCTATGCCCTCCCAAATTAGCCATCTGGGGTGAGTTTCCAAGGCTCTATTAAGATGCGTTTTGTACTCAGCCTGGCGAGGAGCTGTGACAACAGCTCACAGCTCGAGGGGAAGCAGGAAGGCGCAGGGCGGGGACTGGGCGTGGGGGGAAACCCAGGGAGGAGAGCCAGACAGAGGCACGGAGAAGATGACTGAAGGGAAGGCGTACAGCGGCGCTCCTGGGGAGCCGGGGGTGGGGGGGTGGGGGTTGGGGGGGGGCGGGCAGCCGACAGCGCCCCCCGCTTCCTCCCTCCCTCCCTCCGGGGCTGAGCTGGGAGTACAGGCAAGAAGCACCCCCACGGGGGGAGGTAGTGCCTGGGAAAGTCAAGGCCTACATAAGCCTGAAAAGAACCAAGAAAAGGCTGTAGACACATGAAGTTTTATTTAGTGCACTGGATAAAATTATCCTTTGAGAGGGACTTCCCTGGTGGTCCAGTGGGTAAGACTCCACCCTCCCAAAGTAGGGGGCCTGGGTTTGATCCCTGGTTGGGGGAACCAGATCCCACATGCATGCTGCAACCAAGAGTCCGCATGCTGCAACTAAAGATCCCACGTGCCACAATGAAGACCCCTGGCAGCCAAAATAAATTAAAAGAAAAAAAATTATCCTTTGAAATGAATGGCATTTGTTTTTGTATCTGCAAAGGGGATCATATTGTACTTTTTGGGAGGGCCGAAGGTCAGGGCTCTCGTTTCTTGATTAAAGACAATAAAACTATAAAGAGGAACAAACATTCAGCCTCAGTTGGCATACGAAATGCTGATCTTCGTCATAGTTTCATCTCTTCTATTACCACTTATAGAACCTTGAATTTCAAATTGTGGTTCCTGCAGTTTTATGAGACACGTTGAGGTGGAAAAGAGCCACCACCACCAAAGGCCCTTGGGTCAGGGCCACCAGGACAGGTGAGGGGGTGAGTCCAGGACCCAGGGGACCCCCCTGCTCACTCTCCTTCCTTCCCCTGGCCCGTGAGGGAAATCGTCAGCACCCACAGGAACACGGACATGTAGGGCTGAAAGGGGCACTAGGAGATGACTCAGCTCAACCCCCCTTCCCTTCCCAACGGGGAAAGTGAGGCTCAAATAGCTCACCCCGACCGCTTACTCTGTGCCAGGCAGCGTGCTTCACAAGTAGCCACACATCTCACCCTCACCACCGCCCAGTAAGTGAGGACTGTTGTGACAGCCTCGGTGACCAAGGCCTGAGATGTGGAGCTGGTTTGCCGGTGGAGCCGGACTGGCTCATCCCAGTGCCTCGGGGCGACGGGAATGAACACAGAAGAGGGGAAGAAGGCCCTCATTCCACCTGTGCTGCCACTTAGCAACCCGGAACGCGGCATGGCCCTGCCCGCTCCGTGCCTCGGCCTCCTCATCCAGAGGCCACAGTCGATGACAGCATCCACCTCCCACAGCGCTGATGCAGGGATTAAATGAGAACCCTTGAGAGCGCTGACAGCAGCACTCGACCAGGGGTACTCGACCAGGGGTATGTGCTGAACTGCTCTTATCCTCATTATTCTATTTCAGTCTAAACCTGGCAAAATCTTTGTGCTGTTTAGACTTCACAGTCAGACTGGGGCTGGGGATAAAAAAGAAAACTGGTTTACTGAAGGACACTGGGGAAGACAGACACGTACTCTCTATGAAGAAAATAACAGTGTTGTCCTGGTCACCACCTTAGTGTGTCCAGGACCTGTGGTCACAAGAGGCAGCAAGCACTGGAGAGACCCAGCCACTCTTACAGCGGCTGGGCTGCCCTTCTGGCCTTTCTTTGTGTGGCTGACTTCCTCCTCCAGAGCTCAGCTCCAAGGTTACGTCTGGGAAGTCTCGTCCTGTCACTCCCTGCCAGGCCCTTTATGCTCCCTCAGCACCGTGCAAACCTCAGCCGAGCCTCTAAGAGTCTGAGAACGGCATCCCTGGGGCTGACAATCGATGCCCTGAGCACAGACGATAACGCCAGAGCAACTCAGAGAAGCAGGAGGTCAGGGCAGCCCTGGAGCATCTTAGGAAAGGTGAAGCAGAAGGGAGAGAAGACGAGGGGGACAGTCTAGGCGAAGTGAACAAGGAAAAACAGGCACCGAAGGAGGAAGAAACAAGTGACGCCCCCACGTGGCACACAATTCCAGGCCCAAGTGACCGGGGCTCAGCTCTTTTCGACAGTTTTCTTCTCAAGTTCATGAAAAGCTATTTTAAAACTTTACATACGTCTATCTATATGGAGATATGTGGATATCTGACATTTAGGTAGATACACAACGTTTTACATATAAAGCTTTATAGGACACACTGCACGTTAAGGTGTTGATCACCTCTCGGACCAAACAATCATTTAGTTCATCCCGAGAACAATGATGAAATGAAACCAACTTCTGTCCCCCAAGGGGACAGCTGAGTAGGCCACCATGACAGGGGCGACAGTGTGACAAGTGGCAGGACAGGAGCCCACAAGGGTGGCCAAAGTAAGTGCAGAGGGCCATGATGGAAGACCCACCTGTAGGAGAGGTGACCCTAGTCTGCCCCTTCCATGGGGAGTGGGCAAGGGGCAGCGGTGGAGGGACCGGTCACGTCGTAAGTCCTGCAGCTCGCCCAGGAAGGCCACCCGCTGTGAAGGGAGGGAATTAAAACAGTCCATCGTGGTGAGTTCCTGGGGGGTTTCGAGCAGTTCCACACGACCCTGGGAAAGTGCGGGTGGGGTGAGGTGGGGGGAGAGCACGCAGAGAGTGAGAAACAAGTCTGGTCAGACAGTGAAGGCCTCCTGTGCGAGTGAAGCAAGACTGCCATCCTACAGAAGCTCTAGAGAAGAGGTGAAAAAATGACCAGTCAGTAAGTTCTGTTTCCAAGAGCCCGAGAGCGTTAACCACGTGGCGATCTGCCCCAGCTGCTACCTCAAGCCCTTCGATCTCATCCACATAGATTCTTTTTAAAGGGGTCAGACCACCCAACATGCATCACTTACACGATTGACTCTCCATGACGACAACTGCTGGCCAAGCCCACCCTGCCTGGACCTCGCTGTGGGTGTCGAGGGTGAGATGTCTTCCTGACCCCACTGCCCACACCAACACATGGGATCACCATCACCAGAACCCAGGCCACGGGTTCAGTCCACGGGAGTTGTTCTCAAAGTGAGGTATGCAGACCAGTAACATCCGTATCACCTGGTCACTTGTCAGAATTGCAAATTCTTGGCCTCGCCTTAGACCTACTAGATCACAAACTCTGGGGCGGGACCCGGTATCCTGGGTTTTCGACGATTGGAACACTTACTTTAGTATAAGTAAGTTATACTATTTAGGTTTACCTTAATTGGTGGTTTCACATTATATAACACTTGGGAACAGGGATCCTTTTTAAATAAATTATTTCAAATTAATTCAGCAATGACTCCATCCATTATAGATGATCTGACCATTAAATTAAAATTTTAAATGTAACATACCTTGCTTTTCAAACACTAGCCAAATCTTGCTTTTCTCTTTGTCGAAGGCAACTGTTTAAACTAAAATTAATACCATTTCTTAAGAAATGCATTCAGAAAATGGTCCCTCCCTGCTGACCCAGACAGACTACCCACACTGTTACAGTGATAATAAATTTCCTTCCAGAAAACTTCCAGATATGAACATAAATAGTCAGAAACATAGACCCAGGAGTCACTCAACACAAACAGAAAAATACACTACTAAAAGCTAAGATCACGATTTCTCAGCTCGTGTTCTCTAACCATCTGCAGAAAAGCAACTCATCTGTTTACCGCATGGCTTCCAGGACCTCCTGGCCTCCCAGCAGGACAGGCCCAGGCACCCCACCTGCGCGCAAAGTTTGCGCGGTCTCAGGGGCTTTTCTGTGCATCAGTTCTACTGGGCAGGTGAAAAGAAGCCTACAGAGGAAACCATCGTTCACACCCTCAAATCCCCCTGGACCACAGCACAGGGTGTTAGGCGGGTCACAGTGCGGCCTGGTGAGAGTGACGTGGCTGCACTACGGAGCGCTGGCTTCCAAACTGTATCCCAGGATGCTCTGTTAGCAAAGGCCACACGGCGGGCCAGGAGAGAGGCGGGGGGCACGGTCAGGTGCTTGGGGAAGGCCCGCTCTCCGGTCTGCTGCACCCTCACATGGCAGAGAAAGAACTCTGGTCTCTTCCTTCTTCTTCTTCTTCTTTTTTTTGGTCTCCTTATCAGGAAGGAAGACACTAATCCCATCAATGGAAGCTCTACACTCATGGCCTCATCTAAACTTAGTTACCCCGCCAAGGGGGTCCCACCTCCAAATACCAACACACAGGGTATTAGGGCTTCAACATATGGATTTAGGGGAGACGTAAACACTCAGTCCACAGCAGGAGCAAATGTGGTTCTAAATTACTTCTCCACTCCATTTCAGCATAGCAGGTCTGAGTTAATGTTTTACAGGGCCTCTGTAAAGTTTCCTTAAAAAAGAGGTCAGTAGCTAAAAAAAAAGTGAAAAGGTTTGAGAGCACAAGGCTTTATTATGACCTAAAGGAATAGGCTGGTTTGACTCTTGGTGGATTGGCAAAATGCAGATTTTTTTTTTTTTAAGGGGGAGGGGAGACCCGGAGACCAGAACAAGGGATCTGCTTGAACTTGCCACCTTTGTCGTGAACGTGGCTACTGGTCTGCGCTGCCATGTGGCTTCTATTATAAGCCGGGTCCTGGACTGGACTTAGAAGTGGACTGTCACCTAGGCTACCTTTTATCCTGCTTCCTCACCTTGCCTACTTCCTTGTCAATGCAGGACCTGATCTACCCTGCTGCACGAAGCAGATCTGGAATGCTTCTTCCAACCAACAAGCTGCAGGGCACCACCTGGGCACACACTCAACAAACACGTGCTTCCAAGCCCTCAGACGATCTCGGAGTGTATGCCAGGGCCTGCCTTATGAGCCCACCTTCCAATTAAAATCGCTTGAACAACCCATAAGACGATGCAGAAAAAAAGAACAACAACTCCGTAGACTCAAGACATGAGACAAACACAGGTCTTCAATATAAGATCGGAGAAAATACATTCAAGGCAAGAAAGCATTAAGGTTTTGTGAAAGAATCAAGAGTCAAGACATAGTTTCTGTCACACATTTATAATATAGATGGATAGATTTTGTGTATTTAATTTGTACTTAATACTTATAAAGCTCGGGGTGGAAAAGGATCACTTTATCCTGACAAAGTTATGACCCCCAAATCATTAAGGCTTATGCCACAAAACAGCACTGCATCAACACAAGACAATAAGAGAAATCCTCCGGGGAGTTTAAAAGGCTCTTCCCCTTGGCAGCCCCAGCTTTCCAATTCAAACCTGAACTTGGCTATAGTCATACTCAGCAGTTCCCATCCTTTTTTCTCCCTCGGTATGTATCTGTCTCCCTGACTACACTTCATGCTCCTGTATCTAGCATTAAATCCACTTTCATATCAATTCCTTGTACGGCACTCTGTGTACGACTCGGCACTCAGAACCTCTGCATGCTAATTAAATGACACACGCTAAATCTCCTTCATCCTGTCACTGGCAGGGGATGGATCCTGTATGTAAATTTTGGACTTTCGCTGAAAACAACATTCTTGTCCTTGACGACAGGATGCCAAAGACTGAGGTACAGAGAGAGCCGTTCTGCGAGGCACAAGCAGCAGCCGCTGCAGCCACGGGGGCCTGAGAGCCGACCCAGGGGCAGTGGAGGAGCCAGCCGTGGAAGGAGAAAGGCGGCCGAGAGCGGCCTCCACGGCGTCCAGTCTCAGAGGGACCGGTAAGATGGTAAGGTGCTGATTTTCAAGAAGGGAAGCCCTATTTTTTACCCTCCAGCTCAGGTGAGGGTTTTCAGGTATGGTGACTGGTTTTTTTTCTTTCCCCATGAAAAGAGTAATATTTTAACTGATTTGCAGAGAAATCAGAGACACTAAAAATGTGAAAACAAAGAAAGAAAAAGTTACCTATAACCCCAGCTCCCAAAGATAAGTGCTCACAGGGGTCTTTGCTTGGATTTTCACTGAAGATGTAAATGTGGATTCTGGACTGTTGTCAGCACCGCACTGTCGCCGCCACCTGGGTCCACAACCACCCTTTGCAACCGTCACAATGGGGCCAGGGTCTAAAGCCCTGAGGCACGCCCAGTAGGAGCAAGATGGCGGGATCCTGACCCCAGGCCCATGTGAAGGGGTCAGGCAGGGCGGGCACACTGAGGACTCATCTCCACAGAGGAGCATCTGAAGCCACTCAGCTAGAAATAATCAAAAATGAGAAGGTCACATCACAGTCCCGTAATCCCCAGAGAAGAGCTGGCAAAAACATTCGGTGGGAATTGCTGGGAAAGCGGAAGAAAGTGGGAATGGGAAGCAGAGGTCTCTAAAAGGGGCCTGGGGAGAGAGGAATGTGTGACTAAGGAAAAAGGTCAGAAGGAGAGTGGGAAGAAAGGTCCCAAAGGCAGGACAGGTGGTCCATGAAGGGACACAACAGTCCTGCAGTGAACTCTGACTTAGACGGGATGAACTGCTAAAAGCCCCATTACTAAGTCTGCTAACCTCCCTCCTGCCTCTCATGCATCTGTGACTAAAAAAAAACTAACCCCACCCATCCCATTACACAGTGCTTATCTGGATATGATCTAAGGTCGGAATCCATGAAAGGAAGCTCACTGACTTAAAAGTTAGGAAATACTTTTGTGCTTTACTGGGGAGAGGGGATGGGGAAGTCCACACTACGAAATAAGAGGTTTAAAATAGTGAACCCAATTCTTCCCCCAACTCAACACAATGCTCATTGGGTTACATGTGGAAATGTGACCTTTCTACCTGGAAAACCCCAGCCTCACTGCCTGGATAAGGGCCCATATCCTGAAAGAAATCAACCTGGGAAGTAGCATTCTCCTTGGGTGTCCACATACCTTGGGCAGTTGGGAAACTTGGGTTTCAGCATTAGTAAAGTATCGAGCTTTGATGTCTTCAACTAGAAAATGGAAGCAAGGGCTTCCCTGGTGGCGCAGTGGTTAGGAATCTGCCTGCCAATGCAGGGGACACAGGTTCGAGCCCTGGTCCAGGAAGATCCCACATGCCGCGGAGCAACTAAGCCCGTGAGCCACAACTACTGAGCCTGTGCTCTAGAGCCCGCGAGCCACAACTACTGAAGCCCATGCGCCTAGAGCCTGTGCTCCACAACAAGAGAAGCCACCACAATGAGAAGCCCGCACACCACAACGAAGAGTAGCCCCCGCTCACCACAGCTAGAGAAAGCCCACGCGCAGCAAGAAAGACCCAATGCAGCCAAAAATAAAAAATAAAATAAATAAATTTATTTTTAAAAAAAATAAAAAGAAAATGGAAGCAAACTACATGATCACTGAGAAGGCTTCTTCTGTCCCTTAAAGGTCAGTACACTGATACTCATTCAAAACTTCAACAGATTTCAATCTACTTAATCTACGCGTTTATAAATAATAAAGTGGACATGGTCAAGTTCAAACGGTCTTTGAAAGCTGATTTTGTAGTAAGCAAATTTCTTAAATATTATTTCTTAAAAATTATTTCTTAAATATTACCATAATTCATTTTGCCCAAAAAACTCATTAAAGAGGGCAACAATCTGAAATTCTCTAACTGACCATAACTGAACATGACAAATCCCAGCACACTGAGTGTGCTTCAGTTAGTAAGAAATGAGAAGTGTTACCTGGGCACAGGACAAAACAAAGAGGGGGGAAAATGACTGATTGAATAAACAAAGTAATTCGGTAAAGAGTTACATATCTGCCACTCCAAAGGGCAGACACTTTTTTAAACATCCTGGCACAGCACCGATAAACCAAGCACAGCCACACTCTGCTTAAAAGTGGCGCCTTAAACTCCAAGGAAGGTTTCAGCACAGGGGGAAATCTACCCTCTGGAGCCTGGCAATTGTGGGCCTAGTTGGCCAGGCCGCACCTCACTGCACTTGCCAACCTCCAGGACCACTTGAAAGCTGCATGTTATCTAACCTTTTGCTGGGACGATTTTAAAGAGTGAAACATCTACGACTAATTTCTTCACAAGGACTCCCCGTCTTTTTGTCTCTCCCGTCAAGAGAGTTTGAAAAGAAACCAGACCCCTGCATCTGTCAGCACTCTTGGCCTGCAGTTTTTCCACCTCTGAATTCAGAGCACAGGGCCACTCAGTGAGGCGGGGCCTGTCCCCACAGGCGTGCACCTGGGGTGGAGCAGGGACATCAAACCGCTGCTGCCTAAGGACTCACGATTCCTCTGGCTGTGACTTCAGGCAATGACGTGCACTTTGCCGAAAAGCTGAAGCCAGCATGCAAACCACCAGCACACCGCCCAGGATGCCCAGAGACGTTCTTTTTGGCAACATGAGTGTCCTCCACACGCCACCGAGCCTCTGACTGTCCAAGCACATCCTTTCGCTTGTCCTAAAAGTCTGGTATGATCAAAGGGAAGGCGGTGGGGCGTGGAATTAAAGAGCGGCTGCCATTTGTGGAGGGGACTGAGAAGGCAGCTGTTTTTATGTCCTTCAAAACTCTGTTTGGAACAGACTGCCTTCCCTCTAGCTCCCATTTCTTGGGTCCTTCCTCAGTGGTTGCCCAACATCCCTAACTCTATGAGGTGGGTGCCACTACTACACCCAAGAGACCGCTGAGGATTCTGTGGCAACCGCCTCTAGTCAAACAGCTCATAAATGGAGGAGCCAGGGCTAGAGCCCAGAACAGTCTGATTTTCAAATCCATACTTTTCAACTCAACAACAACAAAAACCAAATAACTCAATTTAAAAATGGGCAAAGGGCTTGAATAGACATTTCTCCAAAGGTGATATAAAAATGACCAACAAGCATATGAAAAGATGTTCAACATCGCTCATCATCAGAGAAATGCACATCAAAACCACCATGAGATATCACTTCGCACTCATTAGGAAGTCCACTTCAAAAAAGAAACAGAAAATACAAGTGTTGGTGAGGATGTAGAGAAATTAGCAACTCTTGAACACTGGCTAGTGGGAATGGAAAATGGTGCACCTGCTATGGACAACAGTATGGCAGTTCCCCCAAAAAATTAAAAAGAGAACTACTCTATGATCCAGCAATTCTATTTCTAGGTACATATCCAAAAGAATTGAAAGCAGGCTCTTGGAAGGATACCCGCACACCCATGTTCAATGCATCATTATTCACAACAGGCAAGAGACATAAACAACCTAAACAGCCACTGACAGATAAACAAAATGTACTCTATACATACAGTGGAATATTAAAAGGGAAAGAGTCCTACCATACACTTTAACATTGATGAGCCTTGGGGACACTACGCTAAGTGAAATAGGCCAGTCACAGAAGGACAAATACTGTATGATTTCACTTCTATGAGGGAACTGAAGTAGTCAAACTCTTAGAAACAGAAAGTAGAATGACGGCTGGCAGGCGTGGGGGGAGGAGGAATGGAGGGCTACTGTTTCATGGGTAAAGAATTTCAGTTTTGCAAGATTAAAAAGTCCTGCAGACCCATCACACAACAATGTGAATATACTTAACACTACTGAACTAAAACACTTTAAAATGGTTATGATAAATTTTATGTTATGTGTTTTTTACCACAATTAAAAACCTACAACCATTTTTCAAAAATCCACACTCTTAAGCAGGATGCTACGGTGACTACCCAGTCATCTCTCTCTGAAGTTATACACAACCCTTTCTCCCTCAAGCGGCCAGGAGCCATTTGCAGGCATATTCACTACAATGGGAGTCAATCCGCTAGCACTGAGTTTCACTTTATTCTGCCTCGTGACACAACAAGAAAACAAAGGACCACAGGGCCCTTTTTTAAAACTCTGGCAACTCAGAAAGGGCAGGTGTGCAAGGAAGGAGTCTTGATATAAATGAAGACCTGAGATTCCAGGATATCCTCCCAAAGGTCACTCCAATTCAAAACATGAAATCACATTCCCAAGTCCTGTCTCTCCACCCGGCAGACATGTGAGGGTTTCCCAGGGCATGCACTTTTGCCTCATTTAGGCCCAAGCTCACATTCATTATGCAATACTGCCTCTCATGGAAGGAGACAGTTAAAGCTCACCTCTCTGACAAAGGAAGGAAGGAGGTGAGGTAGTAGGCCCAAGGTCCTAGAGGTGGGAAGCAACACAGCAGCCCGCAGCCCAGACCCAACCCCCTCCAGGGCTGTAACCAGGTTGCTCTGAGGTCGGCCAACTCCAGGGTGCTGACCCTGCACATGATCTCTAAATACAATGCAGAGGAAGGCTCCTGTGGGTATTATGGTCTTTGAGCCTCAATCTTCTCATCTGTAAAATAAGGTATTGGATTAAGAACCCCTTTTCTTTCTAACATGAAAAGCTCCAAATAATTTAAGCTACCAACAATATCAAGGAGACTTTATTGAGCTCCACAGACTCAGGGTATCATAATTGGAATATGAAGTATTTAAGTGAACAAAAGAGCCCTTTTACCCACCATCCAAGAGTCTGTAGTCTCAGCTAAAAACCAGTGCAGACACACATGCCAAAGACAGTGGGGACAGAACTATACCGTTCCAGAAAGAATGAAGTAGCAAGAGGATGATAATGAAACCATTTCTGACCCACAGCTGGTAGCAAAGTTATAGATCACAACCAAAGGAGCTGTGAGAGGTTGAGGGTGGGACAGCCAGGGACTGTGGCAGTGGACTGGAGTTGATATTAATATGGGTGACCAAGAAGGCAAAAGCCAAAAGCCTCCACTGAGAAGTTTCTAGTGGGGAGATGACCCGGGTCACTATGCCACCACAAAATAGACACCATGATACGTTTGCTTTTTTCGTATCATTGAGACATTACTTCTTCAGAAAAAACCAAAACATTATATTATCAGGAACCTTAAAATGACTTCAACCACAGAGTTTAAACTTTAACAAGCTGTTATTTTAGAAATAGAACATACTGATTTGGACTAACCTATTGATTACAATTTCAGAAAAAGTTTTTAGTTGTACGGAAAGAGCAATCAGAGATGATGGAACACGGCACTTTTTTTTTTTTTTTAAGATTTATTTATGAGGCTTCCTTGGCGGTGCACCAAGGAAGGGGACACGGGTTCGAGCCCTGGTCCGGGAAGATTCCACATGCCGCAGAGCAACTAAGCCCGTGCGCCACAACTACTGAGCCTGCACTCTAGAGGCTGCGAGCCACAACTACTGAGCCCATGTGGCACAACTACTGATACCCACGTGCCGCAACTACTGAAGCCCACGTGCCTAGAGCCTGTGACCCGCAACAAGAGAAGCCACCACAATGAGAAGTCCGCGCACCGCAAAGAATAGCTTATCCCCCCGCTTGCCGCATCTAGAGAAAGCTGCACACAGCAATGGAGACCCGACACAGCCAAAAATAAAAAATTTATTTTTTAAAAGAAGATTTTTATTTATTTATTTTATTTCACTTTTGGCTGCGCCGGGTCTTCATTGCGGCACGTGGGATCTTCATTGAGGCACGCGGGGTCTTTTGCTGTGGTGCACGGGCTCTTCGGTGTGGTGCGCGGGCTTCTCTCTAGTTGTAGCATGCAGGTTCCAGAGCACATGGGCTCTGTAGTTTGCAGCACGTGGGCTCTAGTTGAGGCGCGTGAGCTCAGTAGTTGAGGCGCGTAAGCTCATAGTTGCGGCACGCAGGCTTAGTTGCCCCACGGCACGTGGGATCTTAGTTCCCTGACCAGGGATCGAACCTGCATCCCCTGCATTGGAAGGCAGATTCTTTACCACTGGACCACCAGGGAAGTCCCCAACATGGTATCTTTTAAGCTACCAGAAATAGAGAAAAGGGTTCCATGGGCTTTTCTATTTCCTCATTTAACTTTTTAAACAATCTTTTTATTATATCAATTCCCAAACTATTCTCCGAAACTATCAACATCCTGAAATCTTATTTCTGCTGGAACCAGAGAAATTTGGACTCTCAATAAGCATTAGGCAACAAAGTGCTTTGGGACCTCTGAGGCTCCTTCCCGGGGCGGGTAAGCAGGTGGTAAGTGGCCCTTGGGAGCAAAGGTTTTTGAGACAGGCAACAGCAGTAGCAGGGAGGCCAAGCAGAAGAACGCTTCAAACGAAGACCGTGTATCTCTAACCTTTAGGCTTGATTTCTGCAAACTAAGGCTGTCATTTTCGCAGCTCAAATTACTGGTCATGCCAAGTTTAATAATTCAACAGAAGAAGTAGGAATCACCAAGTGATCACCTGTAGTTTAAGCCCACAAAAGAGAAGTGATTTTACAACTGGGTTCATTTCCAATAAATCTGAATACCTGGTAGCATCATGATTTGTGACAGAAATGTGCTTCCATTTTAACCTCCATAAGCCTAAACATGTACTGAACGTTTCTTAATGAAAAATAGTTTTTCCTACTATCAAAATGTAACTACACTGTAAAACTGAAAAAGAGAAACAGGAAAATACCACCTCTGACTACAACTTATCAAAACTTCTGTAGAATATCAATATGTTTTCCCTGTATTTCTTCTAGGTATATGTTATTTTTTACACAGTACAGTCTGAGTAGTTAACAATAGAATACCCATGTTTGGTTAATATTCCAAAATCATATACCCCCGCCCCCAACAGAAACCAAGCACCATCTATAAACCAAGCCCTGTGCCAGGTCGCAGAACCGTAACGAGACAGCGTCCCTGACTCACGGAGCTGGAAATGGGTGTCGGAAATGGGCTCCCAGCGCGTGCAGCGGTCGGGCAAGAGCGAAGCAGACACAGGCATGTGAGAGGGCCCCAAGGCCAGCTCACACCCACACACGGCTGTGCCCTAGGTCCACGGGAAGCCCAGAGTGGCCGGCCTTTCCTCCTCCAGGGATCTTGACCACCTCTGGCTGCTGAGCTGCGTGACATCTACTTGCTCTAAGAATTCCAAATTCTTGTTACTGGGTAAATATATCAATCGAGCTTCATTCCCAGCAGAGGAATCTTTAACAGGTCACTCAGCTTCTATCCAAGTACTCCTGGTAATAAGAAGTTTACATACATACTTGCCCACACACATTTTCACCTACTTTTGGATAACCACCAACTGTTAAAAAGCTTGTGAGCCCCGGTTACTTTCACTCTCCTGGTTCTGCCTTTGGTTCGTCAGCAATATACGTAAAGAGAACACACTGACTTGTGGTGGCCGGAGGCTATGCCCTTTCTTCCCAGCACTGGCCCTGCTCCTCTCCTCCTCACAGCCCAGATAATACCTTGGGTGGGTCCCCACTGCCATGCTGGTACCATGCTTCTCCCATCCCTCCCTGGATGAGCTACCATGACTTGGGCCAATCAGCTCCCCAAAACCCGGCAGTCAGGTACAGGTAATTGGATGCCTCTGGAGCTAAAAGATCATACGGCCCCGGGGGGCTGGCAGACCGCGTACAATGATGAGCAAGCTGGGAAGGCTGGTGTGCAGGAGGAAGAGGAGACCGGGAAAAAAGAAAAAGAAAAAAGAAAAACTACAGGATACAAAAGCGAGGGAGCCAGAGAGACTTCCTGGGTTTCTGACAACGTCCCAGTTCCTGACTCTTGGTCTTATCTTGAATTTTATGAGCCTCTTCTGATTAAGCCTGCTTAAGTCATATTCTGATTCCTGCAACTAATCATTGACTGACTGAGGCAGGCTTACGCTCATCTGTCTGCTGAGCATCCTCTGAGCACTGCCTATATGCGGAGGGCATCTGAGGACAGCCAAGGGCAAGAAACAACTTCCTCTCTCAAGAAGCTGGAAACTGGCTGAATAAGCAAGAACAGAACTTAATTAGGGAAAACAAACAGGTTGGTGACACTCGATCAGGTCTGGTTTAATGGAAAGAGAACCACAATTCTAGTTCATTCTACCACTGACTACCTGTTTGACCTTAAGCGGGTCCCTTTCTCTCTCTCTGAGCTTCAGTTTCTTCATCTGTAAAATAAGGAATGTGGAACAGATAACTTTCGAAGCTCCCAGTTACTATTAGGATTCCTTGAAAGCAGTGGACTCACCTTGTACATATCCAGTAGCGATCATTTTAGAAGCCGGGTGGGTCACAGGATACCTTGCCTCTGCCCAAAGTCCACCACTTCGGTTAGGAGGGAACACAGCACAAGCGCCACCTGCAATGTGCTGTGCTTGTGACCCTGAGTCGAGTCAGGACAAAGGGGGACCTCAGAGAGCTCACCACCCAGAGCAGCATGTCCAGGAGAACACGAATGAGGGGAATGGCCCAGAGCTGTGCTCTCCAACCCGTAGCCAACCAGCCACACATGGCTCTCAAGCACCCGAAATGAGTCCAGCGCGTGGAACTGAATTTTCACATTTGAGTTTAAATAGCTCTAGGTAGCTAGTGGCTACCATGTTAGACGGTACAGATCTGAAGGTCAGGACAAAGAACCGCAAGACAGAGCAGCAGCGGTCCAACAGGGACAAACGAAAACCCTAAGGAACATCGGGGATGGAGAGGCTGACCATGCCCGAGAGAAAGGAGGAAGAAATGACAGGGAAGTGGGCTGAAAGATAAGTCATCTGTCAGTGCTAGAGTGTGCTGGGCTGGGTGTAGAGGGGAGGAGCTTTCTGGGCACAGGGAAGCAGCACAGGGGCGGAGAGACACTCTGCCTGGGCAGGGCTGCAGCCCCTGGGCCCCGCCCCACGTCCACTCTCCCCTTCATCCCCACGGCTGGGCGCCCCTCATACAAGGTGGCCGTGTGCTCAGCCAAGAAACAGTGTCGCCCAGCCTCCCTACAGCCATGAGTGACCAGGTGACAGAGTTCCGGATGATGAGACACAAGTAACGCTCGTCTAGGGACTTCTTGCAACAGTTCGCTCTCTTGGTGTAGAGGGGTCACCCACCCACACCCACCCCCCACTCCTTGTTGCTTCCTCCATCATTCTGCTCAGAGCTATAGGGGAAACTGAAGGTGTGGCAGCCATGTTGTGACCAGGAAGCATCCAAGAGGATGAAACAGAAAAGGAAAAAGGACCCCAGCTCACTGGGGACATCACGGGGCCAGTGAATGACCTTGCCTTATCATCATCCAGACTTCTTGTTATGTGAGAAAGACTAATCCCTCTCCGGTTACACCAGTGTGGCAGGATTTCCAGTACACTCAGTCAGACGCAATCTCTAGATGATGTCAAAAATCTGGTACCTGGAAGTGAGGGGATGAAAAAGGTGGAAGGGGCCGCACAGAGGAAATTAGGCAAATGAATGGAAACCCGGTGACTTTGCCATGTGCTGGTAGAACATCTGGTCTAACGGTACGTAGCCTGCTGTACGCTGGGACATATACCAGGTGTGACTGAGACAGGAGTGTTAAGGACAATGGAAGAAAACTTCCAGGATGTGGTGCACAGATTTCTCTCAGGCAGAATGATGAACTCAAACCACACTAGCCATTTAGCAGGGATAGAAGAAATATCCCTTTGTTAAGGCAGGTATCCCCGCCTATGGCCTCTAATCTAAGCCCCACAATCTAATGAGCCTTGTAGGGCAGAAAAAGCCCACTGTTTCTATATCCCACCCCCAACACAAGGCTTGGCAGGAGACAAGGCTGGTGCTAACAGGAAAAAAGAAAAACCTCGCCTTGGCAACTGGGGAAGATGCTGCCGCAAAAGACAATTCCAAAAACCAAACCGCAGAGGTAAGGCTGTAACCTCTCATTGCCAGAGCTGTCCTTAATCAAAGGCTCTCAAGCGGGGCTGCCCTGGTGGTGCAGTGATTGAGAATCCGCCTGCCAATGCAGGGGACACGGGTTTGATCCCTGGTCCGGGAAGGTCCCACATGCTGCGGAGCAACAAAGCCCGTGCGCCACAACTACTGAGCCTGTGCTCTAGAGCCCGTGAGACACAACTACTGAGCCTGCATGCCACAACTACTGAGCCCACGTGCCACAATTACTGAAGCCCACGTGCCTAGAGCCCGTGCTCCGCAACAAGAGAAGCCACTGCGATGAGAAGCCCGTGCACCGCAACGAAGAGTAGCCCCGCTCACCACAACCAGAGAAAGCCCTCTCACAGCAACAAAGACCCAACACAGCCAAAAATAAATAAATAAAATTAATTAATTTATTAAAAAAAAAAGTCCTCATGCTAACACACCTGGAGAGGGAGAGGAAATGAAGCACGATACTCAGACTTACTGTGGAAAACCCATTACTCTCTCCGGTATAAAATGCATACTTGGGACTACAAGTTATTTTTAGAATTCTGTAAGACCATAATCACATTATTCCTACTTTGGTAAATGATGTTTAAAATCTTGTTAGTACTCATTCTGCAAATATTTTCATTTATATGAAAGTGATAAAACACATTTACTCGGAAAAACATCCATTCAGAAAGCAGTTTAATGTGTCCCTTTGCTTTATCTACGGATTTTACAAAACCACGAGGGCGCTGAGTGTGCCAGCAGCTGTAATTCTGGGGCCGCCTGCTCACATCCGATGCAATGCCCGGCCCTGCCCCTCCAGGAGGCACAGTACATTTTTCATTTAAGTGAATGAATTTAACAGAAACCATTCAACTAGGAAGATTCTAATTCTGTTTTTTAAAAAATGAGAATTACCAGTAAATAATGCCCCAAACACGTGCTACATTAGCAGGCGTTAACATTTAATTCTAGAACACTTCCAACGTAAGAATTGTTTTTTTCACTCTAACGCAGCTTATCACCACACAAACGCTAACTTAAGTGAGTAAACCAGTCGAAACTCCTGATAATTTATTCCTAAAACTGTCAACAGCTCATTACTGTGATTAAGATGCTGGATCTAGAGCAGAACTGACCTGACTGGAAAAGTAACTGTGTGAACTAAGTGCTGTGGGATAACTGTGAATAACTATGGGCACGTTACTCAATATTTCTAGCCTCCTCTCCAAAATGATGGGCACAGTACCAACTGCACGGAGCTGATGTGAGGATTATCAGCCAACTGTGAAAGCGCAAACACTAAATGCTCAATACATAAGGATAATGACAATGGCTATTACGAATGTTCAGTTAGTTTTACTGCAAAGAAGATAGAATTTGTTGGCTGTTTCATAATCTGCCATAAAATACATTTCTAATTTTCAATCTTTTTTTTACTAACAACCACTCAGGGCTTTTTTGGCTGGAGTTTAAATCAGAATAGGACGTACCCTTCCTTGCCCATCAGCTCAAGAAATTCAGAGGACCTCAAAGTGTGGTCCCCAAATCTGCAGTGTCAGCATCACCCGGGAACTTGTAAGCACTGCACATTCTCAGGCTCCACCAAGAATTCAGAATCGGAAACTTTAGGGATGAGGAACAGCAATCTGTGTTTCCACAAGTTCTCCAGGGGGTTCTGGGCACACAGTTCTGAGAACAGCTGAAAGAAATGTAGCCCTGGGCCAGTGTCACCAACCTGCGGCCCTGGGACTATCTCCCCTGCCTCCCAGAATGGGAGAGCTGTGGAAGTCCTGACGGAGGTTCCCCAGCCCTCGCCTTCCCAGGAGCTTCTGGGGGAAACACCAAAATCCCCCGCACCCGCCCTCTCAGCCTAGAGGGGAAGAAAGGCAAACGCGGCCAGCAGCAGGGAGGCTCACCCACCCCCACTGGCCTAACCGTCCCCATGGGCAGAATCACGGGTGGCAACTCAAAGCCCCCCAGAGAACGAGGTTCCACACTCACCCTTAAAACCCTTTCTTAGCACACGACCACACAAAACCGTGTAAATGAAAGTTCGCAGCAGCACTGTTCAGAAACGGCCAAGAGGTGGAAACAACCCAAATGTCCATCGACTGGTAAATGACTATATTTGAGGTCTATCCATACAATGGAGTATTGATTGACCGTAAAAAGGAATGAAGCACTGATACGCGCTACAACACGATGAACCTTGAAAACATTAGGCTAAGCGAAAGCAGCCCCACTCATGGAACCACATATCGCATGATTGCGTTTATATAAAATGTCCAGAATAGGCAAATCTATAGAGACAGAAAGATGATTAGTGGTTGTCTAGGGTTTGGGGGGAGGGGGGTTGGTTTTGGGAAGTGACAGCTATGGGTTTCTTTCTGGGGGACAAAAATATTTTAAAATTAGATTGTGGTTATGGTTCCATAACCGTGTAAATACAGAAAAATACACTGTATACTTTAAACGGGTGAATTGTATAATACGTGAACTTTAGCTCAATAAAGCTGTTTTTTAAAACAAAACACGAGCCTTCCTGCCAAGGACGCCTCCTTTGAGTTAATCTACACTCCCCTGGCAGTGCTGTCCAGGCTGTAGGGTACCATCATTCTCAGGGCCATGTAAGTGAAGGGTCCATACTTGCAGGGCCCTAAAAGTTGAGTGCCTCCTTAAATTTTGCACTCAGGGTGCCTGCTTGCCTCACCCTAGTTCTGCCCCGATTTTGAGACTGCTTCAAGTTCAGATATGTCTACAGACTCTATCCCCCTGAGAACAGTTTCAAACTACCTACCATTCATTTCCTTGCTTTACAAACTTCAGTGGCTTGCCCCAGTCTCTACAGATTACAGTTCAAGGGTGACAAATCTAGATCTTCGACTTTGGACTCTAATCTCGCAGGTGCACAGGCTCTGGAGTTAGATGAGCCCTAAGGAGGAATTCCCTGCCAGCCAGGGTGCCGTAAGCAGGATTCACACCCAGGCCTTTGGGCTCCAGAACCTCCAGTGCCCAAGCTCTCGGCCCTCAGCCCCCGCAGCCTTCCTACCAACAGCAGAGGTTAAAATTTCGTCTCTGTATCACCATCAACCCTTGACCCCAGCCTCTGCACAAAGCGTAAGGGACTGACTGTTTAAATGCCAATGGTTAATTAGGAAAGGCTCCATCGACGCTAACTTACAACTGTTACCAGGCACACAAAGAGCAAACTGAGGTAGAGTCTTGCCATTCACTGTGGCTTCCCCATCTGTAATCACGCGCCAAGAAGCACAATAAAGGAGAAAAAGCTAGTAGCTTCAAACTGCTGAAATCCATGAACCATCAATCCCTGGCCCACAATACTTTATCTTGAACCTGGTCTTTCTTGGCCACAGAAAATCAAAGTTATATGGAAAGTAAGTTAAGAACAATCTTAAAAAGTCATGTATCTGGCAATCAGAGACCATTTTTTTCTTCCTTATTTTGCCCACTCCCTAAAACCTTGTAGAAAAAGAAAAACATCCTGATTTCAGAAGGTAGCTCTCCCCATTCAATTAAGTTGCAAATGAGCGAGGAAGGTACATACTATAACCAAAAGAAGGCCAAAAGCAAAAACAATGGAAAAAAAGAAAGCACACTTTTCTGGGATTGGAAAAAGAAAGGAGGGTGATCAAGACACAGGGAGCAACACTGCCACCAAGTGGTGACAGTGCCTCAAGTCACCCTCTGACATCTAACCTAAACCAGCGGTTTCACTCAGGGTCCCAATCAGAATGCTTTGGGTGGGTTTAAAAAGAAAGACGAGTTCAAGCGCAGGCCCATCCCCACCCTCCTGACACAGTGACAGCAGAGGGGCAGGTGCAGCCCGCCCATGTTATAAGTCTCCCCACGTGACTGATACACAGTGAACGCTGAGAACCAGGGATCAAAACAAAGGGTCATACAGATGTCACTGTGATGCTTACAGGCTCCAGTGAAGTCCTACTTGCAGCTATTCTGCTTAGACCATCCGTTACAATTTCCCAATGGTTTATAAATTTTTGAAAATTTGGCCATGAACAATACAAATAAATCATAGTCACACAGCAGTTTCTACGTTTTTCACAATAATATAAAATAGTCATCATAAAGATTCAGGTCATACTTCCTTGGTTTTGCCATTACTATTTACATCTAATATCTAATCCAATCGACTTAACTGTATCATAAATTAGGCATATTGACACAGCTATACTCAACACAAAAACCCTTTGAACCTTAGTTTCAGTGGACTATTTACTTATACAATGGGTTTCAAATCAATAAATCTTATCTATATTAGATGGGTTTTCCTTTTTTAAACAAGACACGTAAAGCCTGAATGCTTCTATTGTTGGCGAAATCGGTAAACGCACAACGTAATCTGAAATGCTTAAATGAAAGGCATTAGACCAAGACTAAAATTGTTCCTTGGCACAGAGGTAAGTAAAAGAATTTTCCCCCATTCCACAGTTGGGAGTTACCTAAAAAAATTATTTCTTAACAACAAGGAATTATTTTTTGCATGAAACACTACGAAGAAAAACTGTGGAGTATTTCTACTACCAAACATCTAAGTCAGAAGTTGATTTTCAGCATTTTTTGCAGGCCTGACAATTAGGGTCTGAGCCCACAGCTAAGAAAACAAACACCTGCACACTCTCTGTGCCCCTCTGCCACCCAGGAGACAAAGCTTCCCTAAAAAATAAAGCGGCAGGAACGAGGCAGAGGCCAGATGTTTGGTTTCACTTGGCACATTGTCAGATTCTTCTTTATCCCTATTGCCATGTATTTTGTATCACTGCATTTTCCCCACCAGACCAACTCTTTGCTTCTCCGGGCAGCACAAATCCTCTCAAAAAATGTCACTGACGACCCAGATTTATTTGAGGTCTGACACACACGGGTGACGCCTTAGGTTATCTACAACAGCAGAGAGACACACAGGAGTCCTAAACCTAGGACTAGATGGTCTGGGCTGGACGGACCATGGTCATTCATTCTAAGCCCTTGCCACTCACAGTGGACCAGTATCACCAGCATCACTGGGGAGCTTGTCAGAAACGGAGACCATCTGGACCCGCCCAGACCCACAGCACCAGACTCTGCCTCTACCGAGATTGCCAGAGGACTCTGAGCACACAGCAGTTTGCGAAGCGCTGCTCTAGATCAGGACCCGGAGAAGCCCACTTAATCTACTGGTGTGCTCACTCTCCATCTGAGGGATGAGCGTGCCTCTACTGCTTCTACCTTCAGAGCAGGCCTGTGGTGGGGATCAACAGTGGGAAAGCTTGAAAGTGACAAAGGGCGGTTTTCAGGAACAATAACGTCTGCCCACAGCCCGCTCTACAAATGCAGTCTCAAACACACCCGACCTTCAGGGCTCTGCCCTGTGACAGATTTAACTGGACCCCCATAACACCACCCTCTGTCGAGTTTATAGTTTACCAAGTACGTACCTTTCACACAGTCAGTCTCTCACAAACCTTTCACCCAAAGAACCGGTAACACAAAGGAGAGAGAATGCCTTTCCCTGGGGTTTCTGGGGCACCAGTTATAAATGGCCACAAACTTAAAGCATCACTGAAGACGCTGCTTTAAATTTAAACCACCATGCAACTCATAGTATTCTACTTTACGATCTACTTATGTTTGTTTTATCACAAAAATAAACTTGCCTTGCCAAGTCTCCAAGCACAAACTGGCGGTTGCCCTATTGATCACAGAGTTGCCCAGTGATGCGGTGATGCTGTACACCTGACCTACCAGCTGAGAAGCAGACACCCGCCTTTCTCCAAGGGTCACAATGGAAACCACCCTGCTAGACTCTGGTAAACTAACGTCAAGTGGGAATCCCTAGAAGAGGCCAACTGGTCTCTGTTGAGTTAAAACAAACAAACAAACAAAACAGCCTGGGATTTGGGAATGCTTGCACTTGTTCTACTAAACATTTGTAAGTAAATTTCTAAATGGAAATTAACTGCCTACCAGTCAGGTCTCCAAAACATGAAATTCAGATTCTTACAGCTCAATTATTTCACAGGAATTGCGCACAGAGAAAGCCACACACCCCTGAGGAAGGGACAAGCTGACTTTGAGACAGTATCTGTACAGTCTAATCTCTCCATTTCTGTCCACACTGACTGGCTTTGGACTTTCCTCTCTTTCACACTATACTTAATTAGAGTCACACTCACTAACACGTTTCTCTCTAGAATTTAGCCCATCTATGAAAACCAGAACCCCAAAATTACAGAAAATTCTATTTCTCCTTCCCTTGTACCCTTACAGCTCTTGTAAACACCATGGTTTTTAAATTTCTAGTTTCCTTTATTAGTTTTTTCCAAAGAGGATGAAATGGATGGGACAGTACAAATATCCCTGTCTCACTTTTTTACCTTGAAGAAAGGTTAGACCTGTTTCACTGAAGTTTGCAGTGCCAGAATACAAATGCAAAAGAGCCACAAAGAGCCACTCTGAGTACCTGGAACATTTTAAAAGTTCCTTAAACTTTTAAAGGAACTGCTAAAGTGTTCCTTACAAGTAGACTTACAAGTCCCTGATGCCACCGGCTGCAGACACCTGGGCCGCCCATGGGTCCCACCCGAGGCAGAGCCGCAAAGAGGCCTAGAGGCGCCTCTAGCAGCACGCTCTCTGCCTGGGACAGCCTGGCTGACGCAGGGACCTCTGGGACCCTCAGCTGCCTGAGGATCTGGAGGTCTCACAGCTGGAGGGGAACGTGCAGAAAGCATGTTGGTCCAAGTGGTCCCAGACCACTGTGGAAGGTGCTGCTCTCTGCGCCCTAAGGATGGGAAGCAAACAGCGGCAGAGAATGAAGATGTCTGATTTGGGAGGAGAAAATGTAGACAGATGTTAAGAAATCAACCTCCCTCCCCGGCACACTCCAGTCCCAGTGCTAACATGCAGGGAGGGATACGATTAACTGAAGGCAAGTCCACATGTTAAAATGCTCTGAGACGTGTTGCTGCCTGGCTGGCAAGGGGACACAGGAATAGACTGAGAACGAACGCCCGACACAGGGAGGCTCCCGAGGAGGGAGCAGGCCCGCAGGGCCTACGTGCAGTTCACCAGGAACTGCAGGGCGCAGACCCACGACCTCTGGTCCTGCCGCCCAGCTCTGTGGTTTGGGGAAAGTGACTTCAGCCACTCCAAGCCTCTGCTCCCTCATCTGTGAAACTGGCGTAATAAAAATGTCGACCTTCTTAAGGTTGACTGGGGATTAAAGGAAATAACTCATGTAAAGCTCTTGGCAAAAAAAGGGGCATGATTAAGTTATTATTATTATACCAATTCAGAGTTGTAAATGCTTTTATTTTCTCTTACCTCTCTCTTTCATACGCAGAGTACCTACCACATAATTTAAAAATTCAGGCAGCATTTCTTAAGTAAGAGCAGAAAGGACATAAGCAGGAAGAAGAGGAGGGAGGAGGGAGTTGAGAAATCACTAAGGACCAAATATTAAGCTTGTAAGAATCTGAGCAATTTACTTGCCTTCCCTTAAAAGTCATATAGCCTGTGGACTGGGAAACCTGGAGATAGAGATAATGAATAAGTAAATAACTAGAGTATGTTTCAAGGAGATAAATGCTATGGGAAAAATCAGGATAAGATTAGGAATGTCTGATGGGGTGGGGTGCCACTTGAAATAGAGCGGCCAGTGCAGCTTCAGTGAAAAGGTGATTTTCAGCAATAATCTGAAGCAGGTGAGGGACTTAGTCATGGTTATATCAGTGGAAGAGCATTCCAGGCATGGCCATGGCTCACACTGGCCGCCAGAGAATCAAAACCCCGGCCGATCAGCACAGCAGCTCCTCCGGGGCTCCAGCGGCAGGACGGCGCGGGCCAGCGGCTCCACGGCAACCCCCTGCAGAGGGGCCGAGGCCAGAGAAGCTTCCGGCGGGAGCACCAGGACTTCCACACAGGGAAGGTGACTTGATACCAGAAACGTGTGCACCACTGATTAGTCTTTCTAATCTTGTGAATTCTTCAATTCTTAAAAAAAAATGCCAATAAAAACATCACGCTCCCCTATCTCAATCAGTGTGGCAAGAGGCATAATTAATCCTATATCATAGGTGAGAAATTAGACAGCTGGTTCCAGATCACGGCTCCTGAGGGGAAAAGCTGGGATTTGGATGCAGGCACTCCGCTCCTGCTTTCAGAGGAGGTTCCCTGAATGAGCTCTAAATTCTTTCCCTAAGTTCATCTTCATAACCACCTCAGACCACGATGAAGAGGTCAGCTCTCTGCTTTCCTACAAACAAGCAGGTGATCCTGGGGGGCCTGTCAGGCAGACACTGGGGCATTACTTTTAGTACCATTTCCGGCAGGGGAGATGGACCCACCAAGTCCTGGGTTCCCAGTTCCCTGGAGACCATGCCGCCCGGCCCACAGGGTACTGGACGGACCTGCTCAGCGCTCTGACCTCTGGGGCAATAACAACTTATCCCATCTCATTCCCTGCAAACTTCTGCCCAGCTGGGTCCGAGGGCCCAGGATTCACCAAAGAACCCTGTCCACGGCAAACATTATCAATAACAATGCAACATGGAGTTAAATATCCATTTCTTACAATATTCCCAGACTAAACCAATTAAAAAGAGAAGTTTTCTGCTTAACTTTTAAAAAGAGAATTCAGACACAAACTATGGCGTTCTTCCCCATTCCCTTCCTACCTGCTGGGGTGACACAAGATCACATTGTCTCACGCCGCCCACAGTGCCATCTCCTTGCCTATTTTATCCTGGGGTTCTCCAGAGAATCAAGCGTTTGCCAGCACCGACTAATCTTCTGACTCAGGCCCCCCAGACGCCGACCAGGAGATACCAGTGCGGGTCCCGTCTAGAAACTCACTGTACTTCCAGGAAGTATGGGAAAAGAGTGGCACCAGGGTGGGGCCTGTAGACACCAGCCATTTCCTCAGAGGCCAGAGCTCCAACCGGGAGCTGTGCATTTTACGAGCCTGCTCTTTTCTACAGCCACTACTGCAGCAACCCCTTTGGCTTAGAATTTTACAAGTTTAAAAAGGAGGGAACTAGGACACACCATCTGGCTGTTGGACATTAGTAGGATATCTACAACATGAAAATGAAATCTTTAAAACAAAAGCGTCTAAAATGATACAAACTGAAATAACTCAATTTACTAAAAAAAATTTTTTAATCACACTGAATGAATAAAGCCAGCACTCCTTTACATTGCTCCTGCTAGGGGACATTGGTATAGGAAGCTAAACACACCACTGCTGCAAACTCAATAACAGTAACAAAAATGTTACCACTTGACACGTGATATGTCTTTAGGTTTTCAAAGCACTTTCACATTTATCATTTAATGTAATTCCATGAGATGTGAAGAGCCAATACTACTGTAACCGTTTTATAACCAAAGGAACTAAGTACAAATGAAGTTCTATGATTTGTATTACAAAGCGAGCTGAGTCCAAACCAGACTCTTGTTTAATTTGGCAGAGGACTCATTATCCGAATCAAATATTAAGAACTCTGGGGGAGAGAGGCGGGGAGGGAGAGAGAAGAAACAACAATGGGGGGAGGGGAGCAGGAAGGGAGGGTTCCTCCAACAGCACCTCCTCCCCCAAGACAGCTGCAGGGAACCTAGTCTGAACACTCTTGGGTTAGCCTTGGCTGCTTCCTAAGAGACATGAAGTGTGTCGAGGGACAAGAGTGAGTCTCCACTACATGCAGTCTTGCAATCTGAGGAATTCAAGTAATCTTTGGAGGTCTGTTTTGAGTGCTTTTATAAAGAAAAAATGTTTTCTGATTAAGGAACACTAAGGAAAATAAATATCTACTGTTGAAAGTTTAGATCACTGGGCAGAGAAAAATCTTAATTTTACTCAGATGAACTGCATTTAAACTCCTCTTTTACATTATAACTCAACATACAAAGGCCTAAAGATAAACTTTAGCACGTCCTATACAGGCATACCTTGTTTTATTGGGCTTATTAGCTCTACTGTACTTCACAGACACTGCATCTTTTAGAAACTGAATGTCTGTGGCAACCCTGAATTGTCAGATGATAGTTAGAATTTTTTAGCAATCAAGATTTTTTTAGGTAAGGTATGTATGTCTTTTAGACATTAATGCTATTGCACACTTAAAAGACTACATTATAGTGTCTATACTATAGGGTAAACATAACTTTTATGTGTGCACTGGGAAATGACAAAATTTGTGTGATTCGCCTTATTGCAATATTCTTCTTATTGTGCTGGTCTTGAACCCTAACCCATAATATCTCTGAGGTCTGCTTGTATTTCTTTAGAGGACACAAGAAGGATGACAGAGAGTCCTCCTGTGACACCAGATTGAGTGACAGCAAATGACAAGGCACAGATCATCACAGGTGTGACCAGTGGGATAGAGGTACCTCTAAAACCACACCATGCTGAGGTAGGGTGGAAACCTACATTTCAGTTGCAGATAGGGAAAACGGATCCGCTGGAAACAGTGATAGGCACTGCCATTTGAGCTTCTCAACCAGGGAACTTTAAAATCAGGGGATGATTTTGACTTGAGATCTCACTTCACCTCTTCTTCCACCAAATGTGCTTTTGCTACAGATGAAACTCGAGCCACGACCTAGCTTTACGTTGGGGGTGGGCCTTACCTTCGTGTCTGCCGGGAGAATCGCAGGCTTTCTGCGGGGTGGCCACTCGAAGGAAGATCTGCTGCCTCCACGAGTGTCTCCGTGTCTTTACGGGGGTCTCACTGGCATCACCAAGATGGCTGGCTTTGGACTCAAAGTCCCTAAAATTACAAGACAATTGTTTTATGACTGGTGAGGAGATATAAGCAGGTATTTTAGCTTGACTTTTTTTTGTTTTTTAAACAGAGCACTAAATTATAAATTATCTTTGTACCAGCAAACATAACTAGATAATCACAGGCATCAAATCAAACTCGCAGTGGGGCAACACTCCCACAGGACTGCTTTCTGACAGGGTGCTTTTTATGGAAAGAGTCAGGGTACATGTCCTTAATTTATTTTTATGGTAAAAGATATTAAGAACTACACTCCATGGATCTTGGCTTCCAATTGGGCCTCTCTTGGTGCCACTTCAGAAAAGAGAGACGGCCTAAAGGGGGCGCTGTCACCCGGGCCACAATCTCCCCTAGTCTGTGTGAGGGGAGATTTTCTTAGCATAGGCCTGCGTCTCCAAGGATCATCACAAAAAAACAAAAAAGAAAAACGTTAAATTACACAGAACCAGCAAGGGCAATAATTATGCAGTCACTTGCTAATAATGGCTTTTACCATCTGTATGTTTTAAACTGCAAAATAAAGTATAGTTTTCAATATACATAAACACAATCACTAATTTCCTTTCTATTCACGGGACAACTTGGGGAACCCCTTGTAACTTACACCTGAATATATACCAACAACTGAACAATCATCTGAACTTGGAGATCAAACATGCTGACTGATTTACTGGCAGCCATATATGCTCATTATCCAGAAACACTTCTATCATTTAGAGACAACGGTTAAGACTTTCTTTAATTTGCTGAAAATAACCATGTATTAATAAACTAATCCTAGTCAAAACTGGATAACAGGTTGACTCCACATTTTTTTAAATCACATCATCAGTAAGAAAAATTATAAGAAAGAAGATACAATAGATCTAGCGAAAATGATTTTTTAAATGGCAAAAGTACAGATGAAAAATCCTTATATGTCTAACAATCAACACTTCTACCCAGACTTGATATATCTAAATTCAACTCTACCTTTTTGTGTTCATAAAGTCAGAGGTGTTATTTTCATCTACAGGAGCCAGAAATTTTAGAAAATTTGGCACAGAGGAAGAAGAATGAAGTTTTTTCCGCAGGGCATTACGGTAGGAGATGCTGAGAGTGTGGTTGAAAAAAGAGTTTAGGATAAAGAAACACAAACACACAAAGTATAAAACATAACCTTCAAAACAGAAGAAACATTTTATAGTTCTAAGGCTAAGAAAATTAAAGCAGGTAAGAAATCAAAAATAGTTTACAAATGAGATTTAACTTTCATTTCAGTCAATAAAATTCTATTATTTTAAATGAATGGAATCAACGAACTAATTAACAAACATCAGTCCAGTTACATAAGGTGAATAAATTCTAAAGATGTGCTGTGCACCATTGTGCCTACAGTTACAACACTCTGCCCATAGTTAGTAATACCGTGAACACGCAAAAAAGGTGTTAAGAGGGTAGATCTCATGTAAAGCGTTCTGACCAAAATAAAAACAAAACCACAACAATAAAAAATTCAGTCCATCATCCAAAATGACTCCTTCCTTCCAAAGTAGAAAAATAATTTTCCTAAATTAATGAGGAAGTTTCTGATATGGCACAAATCGCAATGCATATGATCAAGCACATTGCTGTTAATGTGTGTGTGTGTGTGTGTGTGTGTACACTAGGGCAGGGGAATGTGAAAATAAGTATATAAAAAATAATTTGCCATCAAGACTGTTTTCATAATAATTTTGAGGGAATTAATCAACAGTAAAATTAAGTAGATTCAAATGATAGACTGAAAATAGGAAAACCAAAACCAGACAAGCACACACACACACACACG
This sequence comes from Phocoena phocoena, assembly GCF_963924675.1. NCBI lineage: Eukaryota > Metazoa > Chordata > Mammalia > Artiodactyla > Phocoenidae > Phocoena > Phocoena phocoena. Next base: position 76,344,761 of record NC_089223.1, read on the forward strand.
CACACACACACACACACACACACACACACACACACACACACACAAGCGGTGGCCCCGGGGTCCTTGTGTGGACATTCAGCACACTCTCTCTGCGTGAGCATCCCAGGAAGACGAACGACACTGAACTTGCCATGCGGGTGGCTCACCTCTTTGGCACGGCATTGCCACTCTGTTCTCCACTTGGGTTATGTTTGAGGTACTTAAAGAAATTGGGCGAGGAGGCGGAGGGGGTAAGACGAGGTGGAGGAGCAGCTGAGGACTGACCTGAGCCACCTTCAGACTCGCCGACAGGGGGACGATTCCCACTAAATAGCAATTAGAGAGAAAGCAGGGGAGTTAAAGGCGGGGACGGAACCGCACAGGAAACGCAGAGGACACACGGAGGAAACAGGAACTGTCACAGTTAGAGGGTGCTCTCCTCTTCTGCGCCACAATTCCTGCTGGCAAAGGCAGCTCTCAGTCAAGAGGGCACCGTGCAAGGTCCCTCTTGATCACTTCCCACATGCTTATGTGCGCAAGAGACCCGTTTCCTCTACTCCTTTTTTAGAATCTGACGGGGGGAAAATTTTTTTTAATTAAAACAAAAGCAAAGGAAAGCAAAACAAAATCCAGAGTTTTAGAAATACATCTCTCGTCAAAATGAACAATAACCTGCCTTGAATGTCCAAGTCTCATTTCCTGTGCATAAGTGAGCAGAGAGTTCATGAGGGGGGAGCAAAGCCAAAGAAGCATGCTGGGGGACGGAGGAGGAGGGGGGACAGTACCGCGCCCCCTCATCACCCACGCCCCACAGGACCCTTTAGGAAGCTGCATTCTTAGGGGAGAAGGGAAATGGACTGTCAGGGACTTCTCATTTCCTGCCACCTCTGGCTTGTGTGAAACAGTGGGCTTATTAGCAAGAGGACTAGAAACCTCCAGACAGGAAAAGTTCCATTATCACTAAAGTGCCAGAAAAAGAGGGGTGGGAGCCAGTGGAGAGGCAGAATAAAAGGAGTGTGCGCGCAGGCTTTTAAGAAACATGACAAGAAGCCACAAAGCCTCAAACAAACTATGCTTGTCTCCAAAACATCACAGAATTGGATATTAGCTTCTGAAGCATGTCCTGCTTTGGGATCACAATTATCCAGCCAAATTCCAAAGAACCATCATAACTATTTTCAATGGCGTACGGAAAACAGAGCTGAGCGGCTCTACTAGCTCGTCTGAGATTGCTAGCACGTGTCACTGCTTCATCAGCACCACCTCCAACACCCACCCCCGCGTGGACTCTCCCTCATCTGTGCAGGGCCTGCACCCAGACACACGTCCTGGCTTCTGTTGTCACCAAAATCAGGCAGCAGCTGCACACAGGTGTGGCCTACTTCAGCCTTCTAAGGTGACGAGTTTTAAAATATTTTTAAAGTGATTTTTAAACATACCTCTGTGTCCATTCATGGTCTCTGACACTCGGAGTCAAATTAATTGCCAAGGGACCCCAGAAGGAAGCGGGAGAGCTTCTACTACTGTACTGCTTCCCCAGCTCTACAGCCAGGAAATCCCAACTGCTCACTAGAGCAGTTGGGATTAAAATTAGTAAGTCTTGTTCGAAGAATCCAGAACTCTCACATTGGAGGAGATTTTAGAGACCACCTATTGTGTCATACAGTGTCAACTGTGTCATACAGTGAAGTGAAGCAACTTTGCCTGGGCCACGGCCGGCTTGGGACAGAACTAGGACAGAGGTCCCGGCATCACTGCGCCTCCAGCCAGGGCCTCCAAACGAGCAGACTCACCTGACCGCTCACTCACTACTTCCCTCCAGGCCAGCGGCAGAGTTCACGGTCAGGGCTGCCTCTCACTGTGTGAGGAGGGACCATTCTGCATCTTAAGGGCCATTTCTGCTCGTCTTACCTGCTTCCTCACCGTACTTGCACTTGAACAGGTAACAAGTATCTCTTACAACTACATATTTCCCAAGGGAGGAAGACGGAAGGAACACACTGCTTCGAGTTTTACCTTTTTAAGCCAAGAGTGAAACCTGACTCAGGCTTCTCTTTTCACCCAATTGACATGCCTGGGATGCACATACCTGGTTAGTAACAGATATGCCCCAGCCATTTATACAACAAATCTACATTTTCAACAAATCTTACTTTCGTTCACGAGGCGTCTCTGTGCTCACTGAGTGATACCTCACAAGTTTCCTTTGCGAGACCCCTGGAGATCCCTGTGCCTGCTGCAGAGGCTGCTGGCATTCCACAGGGACGTGACTCAGAGTGTTGGCGCGCCTCCTGAAGCCCTGCTGGGGTGACAGCAGGGCTGGCTCTTCTGCGGCGTGGCTCTCTGAGTCACTGGACAGGTCATCCGAGGAGCCCAGGAGTCTGAAGGAGCTCTCAGAGATGGGAAAGGCCTCCTTTTCACACACAGACGGCTCCTGGCAGCAGACAGACAGCAGTTCAGACACATGGCAAGGCACTTGTGGGATTTACACATCTCTAATTCCAGCGGCAGGAAAACATTTCAAAATGTAGGCACATCTTCTGATCACAGTGCCCTCTAGAGGCCACCAAAAGTATAAGACGATTAAAGGCCCACTAAATGCCTGCTCCTCCGAGACAAAACGTTAGTGTGCAGGACAAATGGGGAAACTGTCCAAGTGCAAGCGTGAAGGACATAAATTATAACAAGTAACTGCCCTAAGCAAAGCTGAAATAGTTCTCTTTCTAGAAAAGAGAGCTCTCTACTACTGCCTATAACAAGCAGAGCGAATGCCGTTTAACTTGTCGGCACAGTTTAAACAAAGCAAGTTCTTTATCTTGGCCAAGTGTGTTCATACATGTGATACCCACATTTTATGGCTCTCTCTGAATGTGATCTAATGTTTGGATTTAACTTGGTAATCTTGAGTGTTAAAAATTACATCCTATATTATTCTTAGATATGAAAAATCTCTCTCTAGGCACTTACTGACATGATTCAGGGCAAATCACTTAACTTCTTTCTGCACCTCAATTTCCTCATCTGTAAAAGGGTATAGTGAAAATTTATCTCACCGGGTTTCAGAATTAAGCAAGATAATACAACTAAAAGTACTTGTCTGCTGTTAAATGTTGTATAAATATAAGTTATTGTCTTATTAGGCACTCAGTGAATTTCCTGAGTGGGTACTCAAACATTTGTTGAGAATCATGACAATACTTTAATATCGTAGGCTCTCAAGATGCATACCTTTTCAAAGGAATGAACTACCACCACTCATGCTTAGCACTGCATGCCCAGGACGTGGCAGGGGCCAATATATTTTTCTCAAATCAAAAAATATAAAATAACTGATGTGTAAAACACTGATGACTAATAAGAACCTGCTGTATTAAAAAAATGTATATATATACATATATATATATATATATATATATATATATATATATATATATATATATATAAAAGAAGAAGTGTACCAGCTTGTCCCTGCTGAAATTACTAGGAGGGATGAATAAATCAACATGAAAAGAGCAAAAAGGAATGAATGCATCTAATAACAGTGGACTGGAAAATCTAAATTCCACCTGTTCATTTGACCTGCAGTTGAGTGTCTCTTAGATGATAGGTATTAAGGATTTTAATTTAAAAAATTAAATTTATGTTTATTGAGGAGAAAGGTTATATACACTTAATTTTGTAGGAATTAGATTTTAAAAGCTTAATTCCCAAAACATTATGAAATGTTAAACAGTAACTTAAATTTTTCATTCTTCAGGACTCTACAGTTACCAAGATTCTTTTAATTTAAGGATTTAAAAATGTGTTTAAGACAATTCATCAAGCAATCTCCATCACGCAAACCTATTCATCTCAACTCTCATTAACGTCCTTCCAAATTATGTGGAAGAGCTAACCCTTAGCTTCATCTAACACCTGAAAGGGCCACTGGATGTTCAGCTTCTTTGCTTCCAGACGATCAATTTACTGGAAGAGATCCAATTACGTCTGTCATCCAGAGTGAAGTAAGTCAGAAAGAAAAAGACAAAGACCATATGCTAACACATATATATGGAGTTTAAGGAAAAAAATGTCATGAAGAACCTAGGGGTAAGACAGGAATAAAGACGCAGACCTACTGGAGAACGGACTTGAGGATATGGGGAGGGGGAAGGGTGAGCTGTGACAGGGCGAGAGAGAGTCATGGACATATACACACTAACAAACGTAGTAAGGTAGATAGCTAGTGGGAAGCAGCCGCAAGGCACAGGGATATTGGCTCGGTGCTTTGTGACCGCCTGGAGGGGTGGGATAGGGAGGGTGGGAGGGAGGGAGGCTCAAGAGGGAAGAGATATGGGAACATATGTATATGTATAACTGATTCACTTTGTTATAAAGCAGAAACTAACACACCATTGTAAAGCAATTATACCCCAATAAAGATGTTAAAAAAAAAAAAAAGCACACTTTTAACAACAGTTTCTCAACGTCAGGATGAACAAACGACATAAATAGCATAGAGCCACACACACAATACACACAAATAGGTTCTAAAAAGCTGCATTTCCCTTAGAATTACCCTAGAAATTCAAACCATGTGTATATTCCTAGATCTGTGATTTGAAGAATAAAAAACAAGCAATAAGACTTACTGGAAAAGTCACTTGAGTGACATGAATTTCTTCACAGCACTTTTATTGGAACTAATCTGGAACGCCCTCTTCCCTGTCCACTTCCACGGGTGAAATTCCTATACTTTCTCCAAGATTTATCAAAAGCACTACTGCTCCCCTCTCCAAGCTTTCTCTGGTTCCACTGACCAAAAATAGCTCCCCTTCCTCTTGCTCCTGTGACAGCTAAGCTACCTTGGCTCTTATTTGAACTCAGGCTCACAGCTACTCTACTCGATGCTGGTGTATCTGTCGCCTCTCCTACCAGATGAGTTCCTTCCTGCAGGGTAGAAGCTGTCTTTTTCATCTGTATCCAGCAGATAAAAAAAACCCAAAACATTTCCAAATTTCAAATGAATTGTGGGTAGAATCAGTATGGAGGAGATGAATTTAAATAGACCACTAGATTCTAACTTAGAAAATCATATTCAGGGCATTCCCTGGTGGTCCAATGGTTAGGACTCCATACTTCCACTGCCTAGGGCATGGGTTTAATCCCTGGTCAGGGAACTAAGATCCCGCAAGCCACACAGCACAGACGCCCACCCCCCAGAAAAAATAAAATCATATTCAGAAGACTGGGGTCTAGGGACTTGCTCCCCTAAGTGGGTCCACAGACCAGCGGCATCAACATCACCTTGGAGCTTGTCAGAAACTGGCCATTTCAGGAATCACCCCAGGCCTACTGAATCAGAATCTGCATTTTAACCAGATCCCATTAAAGATGCACCTTAGAAATTGAGAAAGCACTCAACTGCGGCAGCGTTTCTCAAACTATCGGCTGTAACACATTGGTAGGCAGTGATATCAATTTCGTGGTCTGCCACAAACTTTTTAAAGCAATAGCAAATACCAATATTATCACATGTTTACAGTAAATATCATTTTGTGAAATCTTATTTTCATTTTATCTGTGAGCATGTAGGTATGTGTGTTTCTGAACTAGTTTGCAATGTTAAATGTGTAAATTACTGTTGGTTATGGTCTAAAACCTTTGAAAGCCACATGCCCAGGAGGAAGCACAGAAGAACTTTGATTCCTGTGGTAAGGAGCTGGCCTCCACAACAACTCCCCCACTTTCCATCCCAGGGCACTCTGACATCCCCAGCACAAAACCCGAAATCCACTTTTCTGGTGGGTAAAAAGTTGAACTAACTAGGTTTAAGTACGCTTATATATTTAGAAAGCAAGAAATTAAAACAAGGACATAGACACAGGTCTGCTACCAAAGAGAACTGCTGGCTTGCTCACTATCACAAAGCTGTGCTTGGTGGCAGACGCGAGGGGTGAGGCTTATTTATAAAAATAGTGATGTTTAATTATAATCATAGAGTCAGGCAGAGGACAGAGTAAGTTTCAGGAATTTAAGTTGCATACTTCTCATAATTCGTAAACCCACGTTTGAGGTTTTCCCAATTATTTTTAATATTTCATTTAGATTTCACTGGAAAACCTACTAAAGAAAGAAATCCATTGATCACTTGTGATTATTTAGATCTCAGTGGCCTGAAATTGTGCTTTTTCCTCTTTGCTTATGCAATAGCCCTCTGTTTTGGTATGTACAACTTTTCGGCTAGAGTAGGACTGCACAACCAGCCCTCCCCCTGCATTATCAAGTCCAGAAGCACCAAATTTCTCATGATTGGAGCTATGAGGCTTCTTTTGTTCCTTTTGACAGGCCCGGTATATAGGAGATGAGCAAGACCCATTTGCTGGTTTCTTCAGGGTGTCATATAAAAAAAAAAAAAACGTGCTTACTTTGCTGGTGCTACTTAATGTGCTAGACACGGAGCTGTCCAGATCCAGACCGGCGGAGTGCTCCTGGAGGCCTCTGGCTTTATTACCCTACAGAAAGAAAAGCAGTCGAGTTATGACCCCTGAGGCTTTTGCAAAGGCATCTGCTAGAAGCAACCTGGTCTATTTAAATAAGTTCAGGAAAAATGCACCTACTGGGAAACTCTGCTGAGCACATATGTGCATGAAGACAATCAATATTTCTGTCTTTTTTTTTTTTTTTTTTTTTTAACCAAACTAAATGTTCCAAAGCACCTTGTGGGTTAGTCATTTGGCAGGGATGATGGGCAGAAGAGACAACACGTCTAGAAGAAAAGCAAGCACTGAGGTGCACACCTCAACAACAGAGTCCCCCCTCTGAGTCACACGGTGTCATGACCCGCCAGCCTATGACACACAAACCACAATCTCTCGGTCTGGGAGCTCTCAAAGGCAGCCCCACCCCAACTCTGGTTTTGTAAATGAACTGCTTTTAATTATCTGTAAGGCTGCTGTGAAATTCTCAGAAACACCTCCATAGAAAATAAAATTTATAACAAAAAAAAATGTTTCAAATGGAGTGGTTCATGAAATAAAAGATAAATATAAGAAGATACTGCAAACTCCAGAAAGGTGTGAAACTTTGAGAGAAAAGAGAACTTTTATTTCTTAGTGTAAAAGGTATTTACACTCACGCTGGGGTTGGCGTGGCGGGGGTGGGGGTGGGTGGGTGGAGCGGGGGTTGGTAGTAATTTCTTAAAGAACTCCCAGATCGGTACATACGTATACTCTGTTCTTCCTATAGAGCTGCAGGCCACAAACTTTTTCCGTAAAGGGCCAGAAAATAAATCTCTTATGCTTTGTGGACCATATGGTATCCGTGGCAAGTACTCAACTCTGCAGAAAAGCAGCCTTAGACAATAGGTGAATGAATTGATGTGGCTGTGTTTCAATAAAACTCTATTTACAAAAACAGGAGGTGAATGGTATTTGACCCAAGGACCACAGTTTGCAGATCCTGCTATAAACAGTTTCAGACACATAACAATAGCAGCTAATGATAAAAATTTTTTTTATAATGTAATCAGGATTTTTATTTATTTATTTAAATTTATTTATTTATTTATGTATTTTATTTTTGGCTGCATTGGGTCTTCGTTGCTGCACGCGGGCTTTCTCTAGTTGCGGCGAGCGGAGGCTACTCTTCATTGCGGTGCTCAGGTTTCTCATTGCGGTGGCTTCTCTTGTTGGGGAGCACAGGCTCTAGGCACATGGGCTTCAGTAGTTGTGGCTCGCCACCTCAGTCGTTGTGGCTCGCAGGCTCTAGAGCGCAGGCTCAGTAGTTGTGGCGCACGGGCTTATTAGTTGCTCCCCGGCATGTGGGATCTTACCGGACCAGGGTTCGAACCCATGTCCCCTGCACTGGCAGGCAGATTCTTAACCACTGTGCCACTAGGGAAGTCCCACGATAACAATTTTTAAACTGTACCTAGTGACACTAGGGAGAATGGAACCCACACCTTGGTGTATCTAATCCATGCTCTTTACAGGGACTGGCCAACAAATAACATTCTTTTGGGAGACAAAAATTCCATAGAACACAAAAGAGTAGAAAACACTTTTTAACCTGGACCAAGTTAAAAACTGAATTTTCAGTGTAGATAACATTTTTCTAACACTGAGAAGACACCAAAAAAGGTTTCACCCTTCTAAACTGTATGATGAACCCTGATGGAACGAAAGCAAAGAACTGAATTTCATGCTCTCTCAAAAACAGTGATTTAACTTAAACTAGGAGGAATTATGCCACTTACCCGGGACAAAATACTTTCTAAAGACTCCGTTAAAGATCTCTTCGCTTTGTTTTTCAGCATATCTAGCCTAAATCGAGTGGCACTAGATGGTAATTCACTTCCAATATTCTCTGCTGCAATCTGTGATGCCTAAAAAGTGAAACAATGGAAAATTAAGTCACTGAGATCTTCCTTCCCTCCTTTTTTCCTTCCTTTTTAAAGGACTGAAAAATCTCTAGAATGCATCTTTTTGACCTCAGGTCATTTTTTCTGTGACCTCTTCTCATCTGCTCCTTGGTGACATGACTGCAAGTCCAGGAAATAATTTTGCCTCAAAGAGTTGCTTTGCCTACTCCAAACAAAATAAGGAAAAGTGCTTAGAAACTAATCAGTTAACAAAACAGTTTAGAGCTTGGGCTCTGCGGCTGGATCAGAGACATGTCATTCACTAGCTGTGGACTTGAGCAAGTTTCTTACTTTCTCTGAGCCACAATTTCGTCTTCTGTAAATTGAGATCAACCTCACGATCTAATCATAGTGCTATGTTGTGAGATTAAAACACGTAAAGCATGTAAAACATTGGGCACAGCTTCTGGTACAAAGGTAGCTATGATTAGCTTTTCAAAGTAAAGTAACAACTTACTTTTGGGGGCATTTCAGAGGATGAGACAAAATAAATCTAATCAACTGAAGAATCCATCCTCTCTGCCTACACTAATCCCTTCATCCCCTTCTACAGAATCCTGTCTTTTTCCTCTCTCCCACCTATTGCTTCCATCATCCCATTCATTCTCCTCTGCAACCAAGTCTCTCCCTTAACTGATGGGAACATGAAACTGACAACATAAAAGTTTGTTTGCCAATCACAAAATGAAGTTTAATGTTACTTATTAACAAAGAGGTATGCTTAAAAAATACAAAAAAAACCTCTACTCTAGATTAAATTGTTTCTTCTATGGATTCTTACCTGAATGCTTCCTGCTAGATGATGATTTTGTTAGAAAAATACTCAACCACATCCTCCATTACTCTAAACCCCAACTATTCTTTGTTGCTGTTACATATGTCAAGCATACAGAAAAATGTGCAGATTAATACAATAAATGCCTTCATACCACCTCCAGCTTTGGCCAAGTTAACATTGTGCAGGTGTTGAGAAGAACAGTGATGAGCACAGGCTCTGGCAGTCACTCAACAAATACTGACTAAGTCATGTAGCATGGGTGGATGCCTTACTAGTTGCAATTTGGTCCTGTGCAATCATTTACCAAGAGTAAGAGTCTATCCAGACTGGAGTCAGCCTCTAGAGCAAAGGGAATTACCCACAAAGAACCCTCAGGGGCCTGCATTTGACTCAATACCAGTTCACTCACGAAGTTAAGAAACTGTAGACCTGCTTTCAAACTCATAACCAAATTTTTCCTAAAAAAGAAGCATTTTTAACTGTTCTCTGATATATACAGAAAATACTGGCTAAAAGACTAGTAGAACGTAGTAGATCCTACACAGAAAGAACAAAAACTGCACTTGTGTTTTTCTTTTTGTAAACCAGGCCATAAGAATCTCTATATACTTACTTCAATGCTGCTTCTGCTCTCCTCTACCATCTAAAAAGGTTCTTTTCTATGTCTATCACTGTAATTCAAATGCAGTCTGAAAATAATTCACATTTAGAAAATAATTCACGTTTAGAAAATAATTTGCATTTAGAAAATAACACACTCCTTGTTTATTTTAAACTAAGCATCTAGAAGTTTCTCCTTTGAAGATGATGCTGGTTCTTGGTAAGTTTCTAGTGTGGGGCTCTAGAGTGAATTTGTACTGCAGTCCTCACATTGCCCATCCCAAGACAGATGGGTAAACTCTAAGCATGAACGTTTGGAGCCAAGTTTTAAATTCTGAAGCTACCATGAAGTTCTCAGTTCAGAACCCACCATCCAGTAGTGTCTCAATGTATCCACCATCAGCCTTATTCAGAATAACCAGCACCTAGAAATAGCTAAGGTGCCCATCAAAAGGAGAATGGAGAAACAAACTGTGCTATTGACACAATGGAATAAAAAGGAACATAATTACTGATTTATGAAGCAACAAGGACGAATATCAAAAACATTATGCTAAGCGAAAGAAACCAGAACTAAGAGAGAACATACTGTATGATTCCATTTATAGAAAGTTCTAAAACAGGCAAAACTAATCTGTCGTAGAAAAAAAAATCAAAACAGTGGTTGCCTGGGGGAGGGAGGGAGTGAGGACTGACTGGGTATGGGGGTACTTTCTGGCATGATGGAGATGTTCTGTACCTTGATACGGGTCTGGGTTACCTAAATATACGAAATCCTCAAAACTCAACAAATGGTACACTCAAGATTTGTGCAACTTACTATATGTAAATGTTATCTCCAAAAAATTGTAAATAAATACCAAATTCTAATTAATGATATGCATACTGAAGTGTTTAGGGATCAAGAGTACTAGTATCAGAAACTTACTCTGAAAAACATCAAAAATAAGGTAGAGTAATAGATGGATAGCTATATGGGAAAGCAAACATAACAAAACGTTTAAAATGGTTTCACCCAGATGGTGGGTATGTGAGTGTTCACTGTGTGATTCTTTCAACTTTTTGGTATGTTTGAAATTTTTTGTAATAAAATGTCAGAAAAAAAAAGAAAGAAAAACTTATCTACTGGATAACGGACCCAGACAAATCGATGAGTGGTTACATAACATTAGATTTTGTTAGTTAATCATTATGCCCTTTAGGAGCTTAAGATAATGTCCTTGGACCTCACACACATGGGCTCCACACTCTCTAGCAAACGACTTGACCTCTGTTCCTCATGTCCTTGTCTCTAACATAGGTATTATACCACCTATCTCAAAAAAGTTATTGTAGAAAAATATGGAATAACTCATGTAGAGAATTAAAACTATACCTAGTACTTGGGAAACGTTCAATCAGTGGCAGTTGATTTAATATTATTAATTTTTGTACCAGCTCAGTGAATACAAGCAGAAATGATATGTCCACTGATTCAAACATGATACTCTCTAAACTTTATTAATTTATAGGTCCTTGCCCAAACTGAATCCTTTCCCATAAGATCAAAGGATTCCTTCAGTTTGTTTTCTACTTTACGGAACGATTCCTTTGACAGGTATCCAACAACACCAACGCTTCAGTCTGAAAAGCATGTACAGTGTGGCATCACCAGAGCTCTGAGAAGTACAGCCCTGAGACTGTGCTCATTGTCTTCCATCTACATTTTTTTTTTTCTTTTTTTTTTTTTTGCGGTACGCGGTTCTCTCACTGTTGCGGCCTCTCCTGTTGCAGAGAACAGGCTCCGGACACGCAGGCTCAGCGGCCATGGCTCACGGGCCGAGCTGCTCCGCGGCATGTGGGATCTTCCCCGACCGGGGCACGAACCCCTGTCCCCTGCATCGGTAGGCGGACTCTCAACCACTGCACCACCAGGGAAGCCCTTCCATCTACTTTTGAAGGCTGGTGGACACAGACCACAATTCTACCTCTCTCTAGGTCAAGTCAAAACACATTTTCAAAGGTTACAGGAATTTTTAGGAGCAATAAGAACATAATGAAGTCCATGTGGTTAAATTATCTGGTAGCAGAAAGAGAGCAGGAATCTATCGGTGAACTCTCAAAAGTTCATCTGATCGATCTATAAAGCAGCTGCGGCTCTGAAAAGCCGAACTCGGAGCCCAAGAGGGTATCCAGCCTAGGGGACACCCAACTACTGCCCAGACACCAGTTCCACTTTGTGAGACTTGGTCTTCTTTACATTAAATTCTGTTTTCAAATGAGGGAAAATAAAAGAAACATTAATATATTTCTTTACTGTACTAGTCTATGCCCAAATCATAAAGATACTACCCTGTTCCACAAAAATGAGATTGCATTTAGGGCAAAACTTTCCATCCACCATAAACACTTCATTCTCCTTTCTAGCCATTATAAATTATTTCAGAATTATCAATTTCCTGTTGGAACAAGTTAGAGTGACTCAGGAAAGAGAAAATCAAACATAGAATAACTATCAGTGGCACAAGAGAAAAAAGGAAAGAAAATGAGAAAAGAAATATGTTGGAAAATGAACTAGGGAATTAACTGAAAACTTAGACTGGGTGGCCCATCCAAAAGTGAACAGGAGGATAACAGAACTTGCCCACTCTCTTAAGGGTACCGGCTGAGAAGGGAGGAAGGTCAACACACAAAGGCCAAAAACACAGTGTACTGATATTAGGGTCACAGCTAAGGGGCCCTAGAGTTGGCCGATGAAATTAAAAACAATGTTGGCCACTGTGTGTGACCAGGAGTTCAGCAAAGGCACATAATTGCCAAAGCCAGCTGGAAAGCAGAAAGCAAATGGGGAGAGTTGCTGTGTGTGCATCCAAATAAAACTGCATCACGGTTACGTTACTGGAAAAGCAGAGGCTGTTTACAGGGAAAATAGCAAGAGGAGAGCACACAACTGAGCATTAAAACACCTTGAGAATAAGCACTCAGGAAGTATTCTTTTTTTAGGAAAAGGCAATGTACTTCTGGAAATTAAAGACCCTTTGAACATACTTCACTGATTTTTCTCTAGGCTTTCTGGCCTAACAGTAACTTAAACAAATATAAAATGCATGTTTAGAAGCTATAAGGGTTATTAATAAATTGACTTACAGAGAGTCCAAAAGAAATAGGAAAATGGTCCTGAATCCCAAACTCGAAGCTCTTCAAAGACAGAGCCCTGCAGGCCGCCCCAGCCTCTGAGATAGCACCCCTCACACAGAAAAGCTGAACAGAGCTGTGGAAAGAGAGGATAGGAGGCCAACTCTGCACCTCCAGCATATGAAGTGGAATTAACAGAAGCTCCATATCTGAATAGCACGTAAACCAGGCTAATACTGTATGTGATTTATCAGTAGTGCTATCTTCTATTCACATTGCATTTTTATTACAAAGAGCTTCCGGGCACTTTATATAATTCTGAAGGCAGCTGTACAATGTCAGTCCCATTTAATCAAGGAGAAAGGTGAGGTGACAGGGACTGGCTCCCAGCAGGTCGAGCTTTCCTTGCTAGCATCCACTCGTAAACTCCACTCTCGATGCTCTACACCAGTTCCCTCATCAGAGCAACTACTCTGCTCCCACTACAACACAGACAGAAACTCTCCTCACCTTTTCTAAGCACAATCTAAATATTCCCCAATTTCCCCTACATGTGTAACAAATGAAAATAAAATTCAGGGAGAAAAAGAAGTTTCAGAGCTTCAGAAAATCCTCAAGACTCTGTTTTACACAGTGTCCTGGTAAAATTTTAAGAAGAGAGAAAAATGCCATACCTGCTTTATCTCCCCAATATGGACGTGAACTTTTTGTTTCTCTTCATATAAACATCTCAGGAAAGAAACAATCAATTCATTCTCTCGCTGCTCATTTCTTGGTCTCAATTTCTTAATGAAAAAAAGAATATATTACATTAATTTTTAATTGTCACCAAAACTGCTAACCCATCCCTTTGAAAATGCTACCAGCTCCCATTCATCAACTAGTGCTTTTACCCAACCACCTCACTAGGGGGCACCAATGATCCTACAACTGGAGATAATTTTTAAAAAGAAAACAGATAATGAAGCCAGCCAGTGGGCCAGATTTAGCCTCTGACCTCTGATGTCCTTATACCTAAAATAAACATTTCACATCAGATAGAGGCATAGTCAAAATATTTAATAAACAGTCTTAAAAACATAAGAAAAGGACAAAAATCTGTGGAAACACCCAGAGGTCAAGAGCCACAATGGTTACTTATTTATAAACTGTTATGGTCAGGGAACTGGAAAGGAAACCAGCAACTGGATCCAGGGCCATGGTTCCTTCCACATGTTAAACATGTTCATCATGAAGCACTTCCTGGAAGCCCCACAAGGCATACACTTGCACACAAAATTTCATGGCATGGACTCAATTTTTTTCCTCTGGTTTTTAAAAAATTATTTGTATGCCTTTTATTTTTCAGACAAGGTAGTGGCAAAGCACACTGGACTGGAAATCAGGTCATGTAAGTTCAAGGTGCTGCCTAGAAGTGAGACCAAAGGCTTGTCATTTAAGCTTAGCTTCTCTGTCTGTTCAAATGAAGATTATGCACCAAATACACTCCAAGGTCTTTTCCAGCCCCAAATTCTTTGGATTTGAAATACCAGAGTTCATGTTTAGAAGACCATCTAATTTAATGTATTCAATTATTTTCCCTGAATATGAAGAAAACAAAACTGAATTACTCTGGAGATAAACAAAGTTTCTGGTCTATAAACTTTAGAAAAATATCTTTTTTTTTTACAATGACAGTTATCCATTGCCCTGCTCCTCCCTCCCTCCCTACCCCAAACCTCTAGCCTGCCCTTTAAATCAAAGTCAGGGTGTCTAATAAACGGATCAATTACACAAGCATCCGAGTCCGGGTCAACGCCGTTCTCGGCAGCCCAGCTGACTAAGGAACAATTTTACCCCTCATGTCACAGACGAGAAGCATTCTAACATTCCTCTCTTAAAGACAAAGATCATTTTAAATAAGTTGTTCCTGTTACCCAAGGAAACGATAGTAAATGATTAGAAGAGGTTGTTTTCAATGAGGACTTCCTGTTCTTTCAAATTTCAGATTTAAGGATTAAATATTTTAAAGGTCAGAATAGATGTTCTCAATCTGGATGCCAAGCCATGAACCTTGATGTTATAAATTTTTACATGTTTTATGCAACACGCGGGTTGTTCCAGAGGAAGTTTCCATCAGATCTTCAAAAGAGGAAAGTGGTAGTCACATACCACAATCCTAACTTAATTTTGCTGACCTCGGGACGGTTACAGATATACTGTGAGTCTAAAAGCCCCCAGAGACAACAGGAACTTTCACTCATTGCTGGTAGGAACATGATATGGTTACAGCACTTTGGGAGCCAGTTTGGCAGCTTCTTACAAAAACTAACCATGTTCCCACCATGTGATCCAACAATCATACTGCTTAGTGTTCACTTGAATGAGTTGAAAATTTATGCCCATACAAAAGCCTGCACAAGAATGTGTATAGCAGCTTTATTCATAATTGCTAAAATTTAGAAGCAACCAGGTGTCTTTAAACAGGTGAATGGATAAACTGTGGTACATCCAATGAAATACTACTCAGCACTAAAAAGAGCTATCAAACCACAAAAAGATATGGAGGAACCTTAAATGCATATTGTTAAGGGAAAGAAGCCCAACTGAAAAGGATACACAAAGAGTATGATTCTAACTATGTGACATTCTGGAAAAGACAAACTATGGAGACAGTAAAAGATCAGTGGTTGCCTGGGGTTTGGAACAGAGGTGGGGGGCTGGGGAACAGTGAAAAGGTGGAGCATAGAGAATCTTTAGGGCAGTGAAACAATTCTGTATGATACTATAATGGTGGATACATGCCATCAAGCATGTATCAGAACCCACAGAATGTACCACACCAAGAGTTAACCCTAATGTAAACTACAGACTTTAATCACTAAAGATGTATCAATATTGGCTGATCAACTGTAATAAAGGTACCACACACTAAGACAAGATATTAACAGGGGAAACTGGCTTGAGGAAAGGGCATGAGAAGTTTTATGGGAACTCTCTGTACTTCCACCCACTTTTTCTGTAAAACTAAAACTACTCTAAGAAATAAAGTATATATATATTTTAAAGTCCAGGAAAGAGAAGCAGGCAGGAATCACGAAGCCTCTGAGCAGGCACCCAAGAGCTGACCCATTCTTTCTTCTCCTATTCTTCAATCAAACCTTTGGGCTGCTCTCACAAGAAAATTTGTATTTTGTTGGAGAAATTCTTCGTAATCACTTATTTCAACATATCAAAAAAGGCTAAGAATGCAGTAACAGGAGAGGAGCATTATTAATACATTCTCTTTCCCTCAGCATATACGCGAAAGAAACTACTTGAATGGACAGAAAATGAGACTAAACTGAGCACAATGTACTACCACAGCTGCTGCCCAGACACTGCATCAAGGAGCTCGTTAAACATCACAGGGGAAAGTCAGTGAGGCTGAGAAGACCATGTCTGTGGTGTCATACAAGGTCAAGAAATAAACCCTTTCTTAAAATAACTGAAACATGACTAGGGGCTACCCTGCTATTTAGTGAAAACGATTAGCAAGGTATCATCTCCTGAGTGCCTCCCAGGGAACTTCACCATCCTGCAAAGGGACAAATCATTATTTCCTGAAGATGATTTAACTTTATAAACATTCATGACAGAGAGACAGGTCTGAGGAAAATAATGGGGAATGAAGTTGGATAACATCCCTTTGCCGTCAAAAATTAACTTGCTTATTACTCAAAGTTAACCTCCGGAGTCAGGAGTCAGGATGGTGGTCACCTGGGGCAGGACCAAGGGGGGATTCGGAGGGACTGGACACGCTCTATTTCCTAATCTGCGTGCTGCACAGGTGTATTCATCTTATAAAAATTCACTGACAGGGCTTCCCTGGTGGCGCAGTGGTTGAGAATCTGCCTGCCAATGCAGGGAACACGGGTTCGAGACCCGGTCTGGGAAGATCCCACATGCCGCGGAGGAACTAGGCCCGTGAGCCACAACTACTGAGCCTGCGCATCTGGAGCCTGTGCTCCGCAACAAGAGAGGCCGCGACAGTGAGAGGCCTGCGCACCGCGATGAAGAGTGGCCCCCGCTTGCCGCAACTAGAGAAAGCCCTCGCACAGAAACGAAGACCCAACACAGCCAAAAATAAATAAATAAATAAATATTCTTAAAAATTCACCTACAGCCAATATTTTATAACTACAGAGTATAACCTTTAAAAATTGTGAATCACTACGTTGCACACCTGAAACTTATGTAATATTATAAATCAACTATACCTCAAAATATTTTTTTTATTTCACTGAACTATATACCACTGATTTGTGTGCTTTTCTATAGTTATATTTCATTTTTAAAAAATGAACAATATAAAACAATTAATTGCCTGTTAAAAGCAACAAAGCCAATGTTGTTACGTGTTTCTTAACCTCATTTCTATGAGGGCGGGCCTATAAATTGGTTGTAAAAGCAATTTGAAATCCATTTCTAACACTGCCTAATGAATACCAGAATGCTGAGAAAGCCTACGGTCTTCTGAGGAGTCTACTGAAAATGGCAGTGCTCACCTGGACTACAGCCTGACATCTTTCTAAAAAAGTATAGTGAAATCTTGTAAGAAATAATTTTAAAACCATGGAAAAATCCAATTAAGCTGCTCTACATTCTGTATAAAGTGAAAAAAAATTCCTCCAACCACTTATCGTTAACTTGTGAAAAGTCACATTATTTAATCCGTTATCGACATCTACTGACTATAAATCTACTTGATTTACCTACTGAGTATTAATTAAGTCATTCCCTGAAATACACTCATTCAGATGAAGAGAATTCGACTTTGAGACAGTTTCTTTACTAGCCCAACTCAGACTGAAAGCAACTTCTCCCTGAGGACGACCTATGTAAACTCAAGCCAGCCAGCAGGGGACAGCACCTGGACAGAGCCAGACCCCACCCGAGGGTCACATTCTCATTCGCCCACTTAGACATGTTTGAAAAATGTACACTTCAAAAAGGTCCTAAATTAAAAAGTGGCTCTACAGTGTCTTGAGTCCTCTTAGAAGGGTTAGCACACCCACAGGCCCATCTGGCACCAAGTGCTCCTCACAGAGCTGAAAGTCAAAGCCGGCTTATTTGCAGCAGTGATACTTCCCCAGCATCATCTGCACAGTAATTAATGATTTCTTTTTCTTTATGGTTCTGTTTGGGTTGCACTTTTTTTTTTTTGCATGAAACATTTATTTACAAAAACACTGAATATATATGTTTTAATAACTATTTAAGCAATCATGTACTATTGATTTCAATAGTAATTACATTTGTTTTATAAAAATTTGCCCTTGGAGAATTTCCTCAGAAACAAATCATTCTCCAGGAAAAAAACCATACAAAGGAAAATATTAACCATTCTATTTAAAAGAGGTATCATGACACTGCAAAGCCACCTTTTTCCTTATGATCTGTTTGAAATGCATGATTTTCATATGCATTAGCAGGAACTACTACCTAAAAAGAAACTAGTGACTTGGTTTATAAAATATTTTATAAAAAAACAAGAATGGTCATTGAGTAAATAATTTAATAAGACTACCAATAAGCCGTCAGAAGAAGAGATCCATGTTAAATCTGTATTATTCAAAAAAGAGCCACACCTACAATGAGGGAGGACAAAGTACGAGCTGGCTTTTCAAAACCAATGAACAATGACTTCCCTTTGGTCTTTAAACCAATCAAAAAATTACAGAGCCTTCTACAACACCACACAGGGATCCCAGGATATTAACTGAATCCATTTTTTTAAAACGAACTTTTGTCACTGATTTTCTCTAAAGCCTCGTTGCCATTTTTTATATTGAGTGTCTCACACTCACATGGATCAAAGAGAATCTCAAAATCACATCCATCAGGAACATAATCATTGCTGCAGAAGGGTATCTGGGGTATTACCTATCCTGATTCACCACACTGTTTTGGGGAAAGCTACACAGTGCTATCTAAATAAAAGAGAAAACAAACTCACATTAGAGGAGGAAGGTGCATCTTCTATGCTTGCTAGAAAGATATTCCCCAAAGTGACTTGATGGCACTAAAACAGCAAAGTGGGCTAGCATCAGATGAAAAAGGACCCAGCTCTGGGCTTCCCTGGTGGTGCAGTGGTTAAGAATCCACCTGTCAGGGTTCCCTGGTGGCGCAGTAGTTGAGAGTCCGCCTGCCGATGCAGGCGACACGGGTTCGTGCTCCGGTCTGGGAAGATCCCACATGCCGCGGAGTGGCTGGGCCCGTGAGCCATGGCCGCTGAGCCTGCGCGTCCGGAGCCTGTGCTCCGCAACGGGAGAGGCCACAACAGTAAGAGGTCCGCGTACCACAAAAAAGAAATAAAAGAAGAATCCATCTGCCAATGTAGGGGACATGAGTTCGAGCCCTGGTCCAGGAAGATCTCACATGCTGCAGAGCAACTAAGCCCATGTGCCACAACTACTGAGCCTGCGCTCTAGAGCCCGTGAGCCACAACTACTGAGCCCGTGTGCCACAACTACTGAAGTCCACGCGCCTAGAGCCTGTGCTCTGCAACAAGAGAAGCCACTACAATGAGAAGCCGATGCACCGCTACGAAAAGTAGCCCCCGCTCGCCGCAACTACAGAAAGCCTGAGCGCAGCGACGAAGACCCAACACAGCCAAAAATAAATTAAAATAAATTAAAAAAAAAAAAAAAGAAAAAGGACCCAGCTCCCATCACAAATGCATTAACAATCAGAAGCAAACTGTCCATCCATTTATGAATTCCAAGTACAAATCACATTAAATTTGTGTGAGAGTACTGTGTACTTCGAACGCTAAAGATCCTTTAAGAAAAAACAAAGTAGTGTGTCTCAAGTCAATTCAAAAGAAAATAAGAAAACTTAAAGGCAATTGGAAATTGTGAAAGTTACATTCTAAGCAATTTATGAAATTAAAAAACCCTTCCTATGCTCTCCTTCAAACATACATATGCCAATCCTACTGCAGAAGATCAAGGGAAGGAGAACTCGAACACGTGATTGACAAAGACAATTCTTTAATTTTTCACTCTAACAGGAAACAGATCACGGGCCCTGTCTGCAGCCTCTCCCTCAGTGAAGAGGGAGAGGGAACCTACAGTCTAGACTTGCTAGCCATCTTGTTTTGTTTAAAGACTTCTCTACGTGCAGAACCCCTAGCACTCTCCTCCGCACTAGAGACTTATGCTTTGTTCTGATGTACTCTCCTCCCTAGGAAAGTGCCACAAAACCACAGAAAATGCCCCTCGGCTAAAGCACACATGAAATTTTTGATGAGCTCATTAAAGATTCATAATGAACAGACTATGGGCACGCCAGCACACACAGCGTGGTTTCCCGAGATAAGTGCATCTAAACGCAAGGATGACAGTGCGGTTCTGGGCTTAATGCAGAAAACCGATGAGCTTGGGTTTTCTTCTGTATTTTGTTTTTATGTTTAGGTTTGATATACCATATAGTAGGTAACACCTAAATTTATTTTCAAAACTGAAAAAAAAGAGCGAGGAAGAAAAGTTATGTTCAATTTCATGTACAAAATGTTATATCCTTAAGACTCTCACACTTAGGGCTGAAATCCCAAGCGGGAAGGAGCTAGCAGAGGTCTCCCAGGGAGGGCTTCCCTGGTGGCACAGTGGTTGAGAGTCCGCCTGCCAATGCAGGGGACATGGGTTCGTGCCCCGGTCTGGGAAGATCCCACATGCCGCGGAGCGGCTGGGCCCGTGAGCCGTGGCCTCTGAGCCCGCGCGTCCGGAGCCTGTGCTCTGCAATGGGAGAGGCCACAACGGTGAGAGGCCCGCATACCGCAAAAAAAAAAAAAAAAAAGAGGTCTCCCAGGGACAGCAGTGTTCAGGGACCAAAATCCAGGTCCCCTGTCTCCCCGGCTGAGGCTCTCTCCACTTTATTATTTCCTTTCTCTTGTTCCTTAAGGGAGAGTTCCCCTGGTTTAGTAGTTTTCACGTGAAAAACCAAGCCCTGATAGGAATCTGCAATTCTGACCTGGCCCCTGTCCCCAGGCTGTTAAAGCTTAAACCTAGAGGAACTCAGGCCCACTTCCTTGAGGATCTAACAGGTTTGCTTTGCTATTTTTTATAAATAAAATGTCACAGAGAAGCTGCCTCCTTTCTTCCTTCTGCAAATTTAAAACCAGTACTGTACCTGAACCTCCTCAAAAATAGTTGCTTGCTCCTGATTAGTTAGTGTTGTCAGGTGCTTCTGGAGTTCTAGTTTGGTTTTGGAAGAATTCATTCCTATTAAGAGAAAAAAAGAGACATGAGAACACTCTAGGTAACAGTTACGAGGTAGAGTTAACACTTCCCATGCTCACTCCCCCCTCTTACATGACTTAACCACCTTCTTAAGGCTTCTGAGGTTTTATGGAAAGTCTAATCAATAATGTCGGTGATGATGATGACCCTGACAACAAGCAACATTTTTTTTTTTTTGCGGTATGCGGGCCTCTCACTGTTGTGGCCTCTCCCATTGCGGAGCACAGGCTCTGGACGCGCAGGCTCAGCGGCCATGGCTCATGGGCGCAGCCGCTCTGCGGCATGTGGGATCCTCCCGGACCGGGGCACAAACCCGCGTCCCCTGCATCGGCAGGCAGACCCTCAATTACTGCACCACCAGGGAAGCCCCTAAGCAACACTTTTTGATTGAGCCCTCACGTGGTAGGCACTGACTTAAACATCAGGCCTGTATCATTTCATTTAATACTCAGAACAATCTGGTAAAGAGGACTCGATTAGCCCCATTTTACAGTTACGGAAACTGAGACCCAGAGAGCTCAGTTAATTCCCAAAGACCCCATACTGGACTCTACGTCAGCTTTGTGTGGTTCCAAATTGCCTTTTTTCGCCACTACTCCAGGTCAGAACACCTCACACAGCCAGAACATTGTCCGCAGGAAACGATAAATTCTCAGGGAGTATTTATATGTAAACTAGACAATCTCCCTTAAGGATAAACAACTACTGCCCCATTTGAAAACTGACCAACATTCTTCTCTTACAGGTTAGGCTAGGCTCTTTCACAAGAAAGTGATTTGTGTGGCTAACAACTTTCCCTTTACCACCACAGGCTTAGTAATAGTCTTATGGCCACTTAAATAACATTACAAAGGATTCTGAGGGAAAGTCATTAAAATAAAGTTGCAATTTTAATGTCCATTAGAATCTGGTATTTCAGAAAGTTCCTTCTCCACACATATATGGCTCAGACCCTGTTTTGCCTTTTCTTGGCGCCAGAGATAAATGCTACCCATGATGAAAAGATTTGGGATGAAAGGATTTGTTGACCTAACTACCGTGGAAAAAAACACTGCTGCTGATTACTTTTATTCCCAGGGCAGTCCTGTCCCCATCCACATGCCACCCCGTCGTCTCCTCCTGAGGGTGAGCCACTGCGCAGGGCCTTGGCCAAGTCTCTGGGCCAGATTTATCTACATTACTAGGATGGCCAGAGGGGACAGCTCTGAACAGGGACTTGGAAACCAGGCCTCTGTTTTACAGATGAGTTTGCTGAGGTCCGGAGAAGCCAGGCGACTGACACGTCAGGAGGCCAATCAGCAGCCAAGGCTGCCCCAGAGCCAGTGCTCCTCCATCGCCCACCCCGCCCCCTGCAGCAGAAGGCAGGGCCCTCACCCTCCTAACAGGCGGTGGCGAGGTCGCTGCCCCTACTCAAACCACTGCAGCTCCCAGAAGTCCTTCCTCTTTCCACCGCCGTTTTCTTTTTTTGGCCAAGAAAACCCTAAGAGGCCACCATAAAAATAAAAGCCAGTATTTCTTAAGTGATTGCTGTGCCACTTCATGCAACACTACATAAATAATCTCATCTGATCCTCAACATAATCCTTGGAGTGGGCACTATTTTTAGCAATTCCAAGGTCTATAGATGAAGAAACTGAGGCACAGTGAAGTCAAATGTCTTGCCCAAGGTTATCAGCTAAGGAAGGGACAAAGTCAGAATCTGACCCACATCTGTCTGCCCCCAGAGACCACCCTAGGACACTCCACTGCTCCTTTACCCAGGCAGTCAAGCCACCTGATGCCACTGCCTTCAACACAGAAGTGAAGTGCTAAGTGAAATAAGTCAGCCAGAAAAAGACAAGTACTGTACGTTTCCACTTGTATGTGGAATCTAAAAGCAAACAAATATAACAAAACAGAAACAGACTTAACAAAGGACTAGTGGTCGCAGAGGGGAGGGGAAGGGGGGAAGGGTGAAATAGGTGAAGGGGATTAAGATGTACCAGGGGATTTAAACTACCAGTTATAAAATAAGTAAGTCACAGGGATGTAATGTACAGCACAGGGAATACAGTCAATAATGTCATAATGATATTGTATGGTACATAAGAAATAAAAATACTGACTCACTACGTTATACATCTGAAACTAATAATATCGTAAGTCAACTATTCTTCAATCAGAAAAAAAGAGGTCAGTAAAGGTGCAGAAAGGACAGATGAATTTTATCAGAGCACAGTTCAGGTACTCCTCAGGCAAGCTGTCAGGTCATACAAGCCAGGCAAACAGAGATGCCTTTACTGCACTAACTACTTACATGTTGAATCAAAACAGTGTTTAAATTTACGAGTAAAATTAGCACTTAGAAATCATTAAATAAAAACCCTCCCTGCATATGGATGTCAATGACACAGTGCAAACATCCTCTCTTGGAAACACTGTACTGCTTGATGAGACATTCACATGTGGAGAAAAACCCCAAGAAGAGTCAGACTAATTATATATACTTCTAACAATCTCAGGTGAAATCATACAGACTACTCTTCATATCCAGCAGGTCTGGAGAGATCCTTAGACAGTTCTATCCTTGTCTTCAGGGTGCCTCAATTCATTAGGTCCTTCCTGCCCCATCTCAAACCAGAGGTGGTCTTTGTGGTCCCAGCGCCTGCTCTCCACTGTGCACCCTCCACAGGGCTTCTCACTACCTTCAGCCTTGGCAGGGGGCGGGGAACGGGAGTTTCTGCAGCAAGAAGGTGGCACTCCCCAGGTGATGCCAAAAGGTTTTAGAGGGGAGAAGCGAGGCAAGTGAGCCCGCCTTCACGATGTCTGGTTGAAAAGGCTCTTATTAAAGGGAGCTCTGATGAATGCCTTTGCTTTGCTGAAGGCAAATTTACTTAGACAGCAAAAGGAAACCTCAGTAAAACTTTTTTTTTCCTTTTAGTGAAAGTATAATTCATTCCAAGAACTCCCAAAATGCTCCTCTAAACTTTTAAATAAGCAAAACACTATATAAATACTAGCAGTTGTACATAGTTCAAACACAGAATCAGCACAGCTGCACCCCTTACATGTTGTAAGTGTCCAACAGCACCCATACATACAGTGTATTTACTATTTTACAGAGTCCAGAGCATACTGACTATATCAATTTATTAAGAAAACAGTCTTGGGACTTTCCTGGTGGCACAGTGGTTAAGAACCCACCTGCCAATGCAGGGGACATGGTTTCGAGCCCTGGTCTGGGAAGATCCCACAGGCCGCGGAGCAGCTAAGCCCGCGAGCCACAACTACTGAGCCTGCGTGCCACAACTACTGAAGCCCACGCGCCTAGAGCCCGTGCTCTGCAACAGGAGAAGCCACCGCAATGAGAAGCACTCACGCTGCAACGAAGAGTAGTCCCTGCTCACCGCAAATAAAGAAAGCCCGCGCGCAGCAACGAAGACCCAACTCAGCCTAAATAAATATATTTAAAAAAAAAAAAAAAAAGTCTTTAAGTCTTTCTTTTTGTTGCCATGTCATTGGTCCTCTCCACAGTTTATGGAGTTCCTGGCCAGATCATAACTTCCTATTAGAACTACTCCTATGGGAACATACAACGAGCTTTAATAAATGACTTCATTCTACTTATTAGGGATACAATATAGCAAAAAGCAAGAACCTTGAACTGTTCATAAAATAATCAGCATCTCCCCTACTAAGGATGGCTCTAATAATGTGCCATCTATACTTTAGAAATGCTTCCCATCATGTAGGCAAAATATAACCCTCACTAGCCTTCTAATTGTGCTATTTATTGGATGTTTCTACATTAGCATAGCTTTCTGCTTTGCTTGGATTTTATCCAGTAAAAAGATAAATGAAATGATAATTCCGAAACGATAGCAGCAAAATCCCCACCACAATTAAACTTTTCAGCTATATTTTTCTGAAAGCTAAGCCAGACCAAAGAAAGATGTATCAAGTGGAACTCTGGAACCCTTCCAGTTCCTGCAGATCAGGATCTGCTTTATCTTCAAGGCCAAAGTCATTTTTGGCTTCTTAATAAGCTCATAAGAGACATTTCTGTCATCATTTACCTTATCTTGACAACCACTAAGCAAAGGGTTAGTGATCCTCTCAGATGGGATCTCTTGTTAAAGCACACGTTTTCTTGTTCCCAAATATATTTTGTACAATGTCAGCAAGGAGTAACAGCTAGGAATACACAGTTGAAAATGGTAATCATTTTGATTCATTTTAAAGGGCACTGAAATGCCAGCAAATGAAACTTCAAAGACCTTAAGATGATGTCAATTTGTCTTTCAAAAGGGAAATCAGATACGACTTCAAACCCATCAGGATGGTATCAACCCCAAATCCCAGAAACTAAGTTTGCTTATCCCTGAAATGTGCAAATAATCCCTTTTCCTCCCAGGGGTGGTGAGGATTAAGTGGACGATAATACATGTTAAAGAAAACACTTAGTACAGTGCCAGGCACATCTTAAGGAGGCAAAGCGTAACATGTACTGCAGTTTCTCCCTAAGCCAAATTTCTAGAAATCGTAGTCCATACTCGCAGCATCACTTCCTGTGCTCTTTCTCATGGGCTCCTCAGCTGCAACCTACCTTACGGCCGCTCCCTCCACTAAAACTGTTCCGGCAGAGGTTATCAATGACACTGTAATTGACTTACCCAGTGGAAATTCTTAGCTCTCTTGTTACGAGACCCCTCCATGGCAGCTGAAGTGACTGACCACTCACACCACCTTGCTAACAATGCAACTGGTCTTGTTCCCTGTGGTCCCCTTACTCCTCCACTGCCCTCAGAGCCCCTTGAGGGGAGATGGTCTAGGCACAGTGCCTGATATACAGAAGACATCCACCTATGAGTCCTGTAACTAACACAAGCCTCCACGGGGCAGAACCTTCCAACGAATTTGCCCAGGACCCTTAACAGCCCCCCACCCACCCCGCCGCCCTCCCACCCCGGCTCACCCTCAATCCGCTCACAGAGCTTGTGCAGGCCCTGCAGGGGGCAGCCCTCACACAGCTGGGCCGTCACCTTCGCTGTCTGCTGCGCCGCGGCCACTGTGAAGGCCTGCTTCAGGGTCATCATGATCTCATCCACCTGATCGAAGAGAGGAGACTACAGTCATCAAAAAGTCCATTTAAAATGAGCTGGGCACATGGGACTTCCCTGGTGGCGCAGTGGTTAAGAATCTGCCTGCCAATGCAGGGGACACGGGTTCGAGCCCTGGTCTGGGAAGATCCCACATGCCGCGGAGCAACCAAGCCCGTGCACCACAACTACTGAGTCTGCGCTCTAGAGCCTGTGAGCCACAACTACTCAGCCCGCGAGCCACAACTACTGAAGCCCACGCGCCTAGATCCCGTGCTCTGCAACAAGAGAAGCCACCGCAATGAGAAAGCCTGCACACTGCAATGAAGAGTAGCCCCCGCTCACCGCAACTAGAGAAAGCCCGTGCACAGCAACAAAGACCCAGCGCAGCCAAAAATAAATAAATAAATTTATTAAAAAAAAAAAAAAGCTGGGCAGAGATTTCAGGACTCTGTGGAAGGACTCAGTACTTTAAGATTCTTCTGGACTATTAGTCACAGGTTAATGAATAATAATCATAATACCCGCTAGGATTACACGTAGCCTAGAAACACTACAAATGCTCAAAGCTCTTCAAGGAGATAAGGTAAAAACTAGACGCAAATTAAATACTGAACGAAAACCAACTCTTCTGATCAAAAGTCCAAAATGACATTTGAAAAATGCTAAAGCAGAGGGTGAAAGTGAGCAGACCTTTAAGAATGATGAAAATTGAAAATGCACATCGAATTAAGTCTCGGGTATGTACTAGCTGGTTATCAAATAGTGACGAAAGAATAATTAAAGCCAAATAATATGTCAAGGAGGCCATATGGCTTTGCTAAGTAAAGATATCAGTGAGGCTGAAATCCCTTGTAAAGGAGACTTTAAGAACGGCCCCTTCTCACTTACCAGAGCTTCATTTGTGCACTGAAACACGTAACAGACGAAATGAAAGCCTCCACCTCCCGAAGACTCTCGGCAGATAAACCCAAAGTGGTCCACATGTCTAATACCCTGTTGAAGGCAGGGACAAGAACAAGGAATGGTCACTTATATCCAGAAAAGGCACCACTGCCAGACATGCAACTGAAGATTCACACAGCACAATTTTAAAGGACATTATATAAGTATTATTTTCTCAGATATTTTAAATGTCTAAAAACATCTCTCAAATATGAAGTTCTACTAAAATGTTACTCTGATTATCCCCACAATAAGAGAAGTAGGATCTGAAAACTGGAGTTTTTACTGCTCATTTTAGTAGTGAAAGGAAGTGGAGAAAAGCTGACACAAAAAAATGAGAATTCTTCAGTATCAAGGAATAAGCAGACGAGAGATTAACATACAAACACATATGCACACACACGCAAACACATGCAGACACAAAGTTTAAAAGATTTAAAACATACGTACTACTAAAATAACAAATATGTAAATACTGAAGTAAACTCGTAGGAAGAATGAGTCAAAAATTATACACACAAAAGAAGAGAGACGCTTTTAAACATAAGATATGAAGGCCAGAGTTCTACCATAGTTTCCTAATAGCTCTTTTTAATAAATATTAATATGTACGCTTGTTTTGAAAGTATCAGCTAAGAGGCACCTTAATACAGATTAGACATAAACATTAATATGCAGCATCTCCCGAAAGCACCAGCAGGCAGAGACATGAGTGCTGACAGCTTGAAGGGCAGGTGATCATGTAAACTTGTGTACTGTACCCTTTAGGAAATAATTAAACTATCACATGAAAAAGCAGATATTTAATACTAACATTACAATACAAATAGCAGCAAATCAAGATAAAAAGTATCTTGAGTAAAATTGGCATAGCTCGTTATAATTAACAGATTCTCCAAAATCTCTCTATGAAACACACCCAGGAGATCTGCAAGCAAGAACTCGAGTAGATACTGTACTCTGAGGAGAACATCCTCAGAAGTAGTCACTATTTGTTATATTTTAAGGAAGAAGAAATAATGATCTTGGTACCTCAAAAGTTATGAATTTTTATAAAGTAAAAATAAGTATTTAAAAATATTTACTGTGTGTGAATGTATATATTAATATGCGCGCACACACACACACACACACCCCTGGAAATCATGACTGTGGAACATTACTACCAATGCCTGAAAAAAAAGAAAAGGAGACCTATTTTCTCCAGTAGGTTATGGTTGCTAAAAACAAAATTCTTAATTTCAAAATTATATTTATAGTTTGCCTTAATACACAAAAGGAAATGCAAGATCACAAACCCAGTACTTAGAAAGCATACATCTTGTGACCGTAACCACTTCTGCTGAATGACGGTAAAAGTATTCATTAAAAAATCAAATGGCAATTGAGCTGATAACCCATCTCCATTTACCTGAGAGCAAAAGGATATCTCCTTAAAATTTTTCTCCAACGCTATTTTTTTGGTGTCAGGACTGATGAGGTAAACTTCAGATTGACCAATCTTAAAAGACAAACAAAAAAAGAAACTAGCTTTTTATGAACACTGAATTCAGATTTATACACGAACTTTCTCATTTCATAACCTATGAAAATAAAGACTCAGTGGGTCAAGCTCCTATAGAATTCTGACCATCTCATGTAGAAAATCACTTCAAGGTCACAATCTATCCTACAGATTTCAGGTAGCACAGACAACCATCGGTGTGTTCACCTACATCAGGCAGCAGTCTTGAGGTGAAAGGACCAAATATACAGAAGTTGGCAACTAAGCCTCAGGTTCCCACATCCCCCCTTTGTAAGGAAGAGAGGTTTCTACATAAGTGAACCTCCCAGGAAACAGGAGCTTCTCTTTCAAGATTTCTAGAACACTTCCTAATGATTAGAAAAGTCTTCTTAAATTATCGTTAAAACAATCTACCATTTGTTGAATGCATACTGTGTTAGGTATTCACTACTGCTCACCTGACTTTCTAGAAAAGCTAGAGCGTTAGCACAAATTAACACTGTCTTACATACCTGGGTCAGCATAACAGATCTCCATTACAGCAGGGGACTGTGTTGCAATAACCACACTGTTAACTGTGCAGCACCCCTCCCTCACCTTGCTGCTCCCTGAACCCAGCTGGCCACAATGAAACCTCTGCTCAGTGAAAATCACTTCCTCAAGAAAGTCTTCCCTGATTCCCCAGATGCCCTCACAGCATCCTTTACTTCTCCTTTACGGCATTTATCACAATTTTAGTGAGACAATTACCTGTACAATCGCCAGTCTCTCACTGGAATCTAAATTCCACATGGGCAGAGATCATGCCTGTCTTGTTCACTGCTGTATTTCTAACGTATTACACAGGACCCTGTATACAGCAGTCACATAATAAGTACTTGAAAATAAATGCACTGAGCAGCTTTCCCAATGACACCAAGAGGGTTTTTGCTTTGTTTTGTTTTTTTAAAATATATATCACACATTACAGCACCAGACTGACTGCCAACGTAGCACTCTTTTCAGTATACTAGGTCAACCATGAAGAGGAAGAAATCGGCCCTCTGACACCGCATCTTGATCTTGAACCTGCATACATCCACACAGCCAGCTTCCTCACCCCTGGGCCATCCTCTGCCCCGAATCAGGCACAGACGCCAAGACTTTACATTTAAGCTCATGCTCTCTCTATAGTCAGTCAGCCTTAGGCCAAAGAAGAGACAGAGGAGGCCGAGGAACAATCCACTCCCTATATTGTCAGAGACCAGCTTGCTACTGGGCCAGCTGAGTCCCATCGGCTCAGACCCAGGACTCCCAGGGAGGGCAGCCTGACCAGAAGAGCCGAGATCAGCATGGAACCCAGGAGCGGCGACTGCCAGGGACAGCTTCCCTGTCTATGCCTTTTCTGGCAGTTGGCTGTCAGTTTACCAAACCATTTCTAGAAAAAAGTGAGTGAGCAATTGGCTAAACTAATATTTCAGCTTGGGTATCAATTTCAAATATCATGTTATCCCCAAATCTAATTATCCAGATAACAAAGGGTAAGTATTTTACAAATTAGTAAAAGTAGTAAAGAAGGGGTATTTTCCAAAAAGATTTTGTTGAAATACATTACTTGAAATTAATATCCATTTTTTAAATCTCCTTTGGGGGCCTCTTTTACGCATAACTCTTCTTTCCACATTGAAAAGGTGTCTTCACAACCATGGGGGAGGGGGATAAAAGTCATAGAGGATATAAGATAAGAGTCTCTTTATGTGACCCCCCTGATGAATTCCAAAGGCTAATTAGGGACTAAATAAGGATTTTATCTTGAGAAAAGAATTATTCAGTATAAAAACATATGGATTCACACATAAATCCAAAAGAAATTCACAAAGAATCTTCGCTTGATAAAGCAGATTTTCTTTTAAACACACAGATCACACCGGGGATGCGCATGAGGCTTTGATAGTATTTTACCGTGAAGAGCATAGTTCGATTTTCCTCAATATCCGTCGGCTGCACAATATTGTGTCCACTCATCAGGTGGTTCTCGATGTCGTTCTCTTCAAAGGAGCTGAAAAAACTACTACTCCGCAGGTCTGCATCCTGAAACTCCTTCCTGAAGGCCAAGGAGCGCAGCCCGGGCTGGGAGAAGGACTTGCGCATCAGCCGTGGGCCCCGCTCCCGGTCCCCCGGCGGCTGCACCGCAGCCTGGAGCTGATCCGAGGAAAAGCCGCCGCCGCTCACGTGGCTGAAGCCCTCGATGCACTCATCGATCAGGGCGGGCGGGGCCTTCCGGTGCGCCACCGCCACGCGGCCGCAGAACAGCACCTCAAACTTCTTGGCGAACGTGTCATCGAACTCGGAAGGGCAGCGGAGCTCGTCCTGGCGGGCGATCTTCCCGGCCTGCCGGATGGAGCTGATGATCTCAGGCACCTGCCGGGCAAGGAAGGAGTGTTATTTGGAACCCGCAGTGGTTGGCGCGGCACAGGACCCGCATCCACAGGAGCCAACGCCGTGCTCTCCCCATCGGCACACGGCGTATTCCATCAGCCTGAAGGTGCATCCCACTGGGAATCTGGGACCAGGAGAGGGAAATGGGCAACTTACACAGAGACAAGAAGGGGAAAAGTATTTACTAAGCACCTCTTCCACGCTGGGGCTACGCTAGAGGATTCGCGCGCCCAACATCCTGCAAGCTTAAGTAAGGAGCTCACAGCCACACAGCCACACGTGGCAAGTCAAACCCAGGCTGGTCCCCCCACTCCAAAGCCAAAGGTCTTCTCCGGGAAGCTGCCACCAAAACATTATGCAGTTATTCTAATTTCATGGCAGTGCGTCTTGGCAGTGCATCAAGTCTTCCAAAATAAATGATGGGATGAGGAGAACAAGACTGTAATTATCTTATACAACCTTTCTTCTAATGATAACATCATTATTTTCTCTAATGACAACTAACAATTTATTCCTCAGTCTTATACTCCCCAATAGTTGAATAGTATTGACTACATAGCTAGGAGGTTTTAATCAAGGAGTAAGCAACCCATGACAGTATCATCATCAGGGCAACACACTGGGGCTTCTTTCCACTGAGCTTCTAAAGCCTTTGATTCCTAATGTAAAGTCATGATCAAGAGAATGAACAAAAAGGTCTCGCGTGCTACTGTCGGCACTACTGCTACACCCTCTCATCATTAGCTTCTGACAAGATCCCTCAAAGAAGCCACAGACCGAGATGAGTCCTCAACCGCATTAATAAGCATCTGTGCAATCATCTGGATGATGTACAGCCTCAGTACTAACACAAAACAGGCACAAATTCAATTTTCATTAGGAAGGGCCTAGTTTTTGTTATGCCCTAACACCCAAAGCCAATTTTTCCTTTTCTCTTTGTAAGAAAATCCAATTTAAGACCCAATACCCATAGGCCCAATGTCTTTTTAATGACATAGAGGGAAAAGAACCCCTTTTCAATTCAAGTCAAAGATCAATACATACAGTAAAGGGAGGTGGTTTTAGTGGATTTTAAGAAGCAAGCTTATATTCTGTGTTCATAACATAATCCCCAAAGACCCAACGACTCAAAAGACTTTTCTCTTTGTGATTTCGTACCAAGCACACCTTAAAGACAATCTCTGCCATAAAGATTAAGATATATCCTTTCAAGATCTTTTATCGTACAAAAGTCAGTTTTATCTTCAGAGATTTTGTTTTAAAAAATTAATTCCTGAAGCATAAGACCTAAATGACACTAAGGAAGCCAGAATTTCAACGTCAAGCAACCATGTGCCCTGAGTATTTGCTTGAGCTGTAGCTCATTCCTCCACTGACAAATAATTACATATTCTGTGGAGGCCTAAAAATTGTTCACCAATATAAAAGGACAGAGGGAAGAAAGTAGAAAGTCTAGATTTCACTCACACCTTTGCCAACCAGTCACTACAGGAACTTGGCAAAAACAGCCCGTTTTTCTCTCTGGGGGAAAATATACTTACAAGATTTTTCAGGTAAAAGTTGTTTCTGTAAGGGTAAAGAATAATGACTTTATCAAAAAAAAGAAAAACGATTTATGCAAGTGAAAACCTCACCGCTTTTCTGAGCAAGTGGGTAAAATTATTTTATCAGGAGCCATGTGAATCTTCCTAATTATTAACCCCACTCTCTGAACAGAAAATTCAAAGCTTACTCAGTCTTTTGAGGCTTTTTTTAAAACAATAACTGACATTTCTATATGCTGGGTCTTCCACTGCATCTGAAGTGAGTAATGAACGGTGTCTTTCGTTACATATCAAAGGGGAGAGAAAATCTGTGAAGTCACATGAATTTATGGTGACTCAGCAATAAAAGGTACAAACACAAGTAAGACACAAAGTAGAGAACTTGCTTGTTCCCTCGCTTCACAAGGTCAGAGGAGGCTAAAGAGTACATCGTCCTTGGTCAGAGTTAAGCTGTGGTCATTTTTCCTACCACCAATCTCTCCTATCCTTTGATTAGAATCTTCAAAACACACGCTTTAGTCAAAAACCAGTGCCTTTCCCTGCTCTAGTGAGCTGTGTGAATATGGGTATCAAGGAGATAATTGGGGTTAAAATAAAATCTCAGGGATCCTGACAAGAATATAACAACTTCAGAATATTTGAAGGCGTATTGCCAAACACAGTTTCAACAATAAATTGTAAATAGTTAAAAATCTAACGTTTTTAAAACATTTCTGTAAGTCATTCAAGTATACTAGGAGACTAAATAAAAAGTGGACTCCACACGTGCCTAAGTTTGCAAAACTTTGATAGTTTAGTTCCCTTAACCAGAACAGACCTGAGCACCATTTTCTGAAAAATGAAGGCATATGACAAACCCACAGCTAACGTCATACTCAACAGTGAAAAGCTGAAAGCACTCACTCTAAGATCAGGAACAAGACAAGGATCTCTCGTCACTTTTATTCAACACAGTTTTGGAAGTCCTAGCCAAGCAATCAAAGAAAAAGAAATAAAGGAATCCAAATTGGAAAGGAAGAAGTAAAACTGTCACTGTTTGCAGATGACATGACACTATACATAGAAAATTCTAAAGATGGTACCAGAAAACTACAAGAGCTCATCAGTGAATTCAGTAATGCTTCAGGATACAAAATTAATATACTGGGGACTTCCCTGGTGGCACAGTGGTTAAGAATCCACCTGCCAAAGTAGGGGACATGGGTTCGAGCCCTGGTCCGGTCAGATCCCACATGCCACGGAGCAACTAAGCCCATGTGCCACAACTACTAAGCCTGCTCTCTAGAGCCTGCAAGCCACAACTACTGAGCCCATGTGCCGCAACTACTGAAGCCCGCGCGCCTAGAGCCCACGCTCCGCAACAAGAGAAGCCACCACAATGAGAAGCCTGCACACCACAACTAAGAGTAGCCTCCACTCACCGCAACTAGAGAAAGCCCGCATGCAGCAACAAAGACCCACTGCAGCCAAAAATAAATAAATTAATTAAAGAAAATTAATACACAGAAATCTGTTGCATTTCTATACACTAACAACAAATTATCAGAAACAGAAATTAAGGAAACAATCTCATTTACCATTGCATCAAAAAGAATAAAACACCTAGGAATAAACATACCTAAGGAGGCAAAAGACCTGTATTCCAAAAACTATTAAGATGCTGATGAAAGAAATTGAAGACAACACAGACAGATGGAAAGACATACCGCGTTTTTGGACTGGAAGAATCAATATTGTTAAAATGACTATACTACCCAAGGCAATCTACAGATTCACTGCAATCCCTGTCAAACTACCAATGGCATTTTTCACAGAACTAGAACAAATAATTTTAAAATGTATATGGAAACACAAAAGACCCCGAATAGCCAAACAATCTTGAGAAAGAAGAACAGAGATGGAGGAATCACGCTCCCTGACTTCAGATTATATTACAAAGCTACAGTAATCAAAACAGTATGATTTTGTACTGACACAAAAGCAGACATACAGATCAACAGAACAGGATAGAAAAACCAGAAATAAACCCATACACTTATGGTCAATTAATCTACAATATCTATGACAAAGCAGGCAAAAATATACAATGGGGAAAAGACAGTTTCTTCAATAAGTGATGCTGGGAAAACTGTACAGCTACATGTAAAAGAATGAAATCAGAACATTCTCTAACACATACAAAAATAAACTCAGAATGGCTTAAAGACCTAAATGTAAGAATGGATACTATAAAACTCCTAGAGGAAAACATAGGCAGAACACTCTTTGACATAAATTGAAGCAATATTTTTTTGGATCCATCTCCTAAAGGGAATAAAAGTGAAGACAAACAAAGGGAACCTAATTACACTTAAAAGCTTTTGCACAACAAAGGACACCACTGACAAAACAAAGACAGTCTAGTAGATGGGAGAAAATATTTGCAAATGATATGACCGATAAGGGATTAATATCTAACATATATAAACAGCTCATACAACTTAACATCAAAAAAACAAACAACCCAATTTTTAAAATGGGCAGAAGAATAGACATTTTTCCAAAGAAGAAAGGCAGATGGCCAACAGGCACAGGAAAAGATGCTCAACATCACTAATCATCAGGGAAATGCAAATCAAAACCACAATGATCTCACACCTGTCACAGAACGGCTATCATCAAAAAGAACACAAATAACAAATGTTGGCGAGGATGTGGGGAAAAGCGAACCCTCGTACACTGTTGGTAGGAATGTAAATTCGTGCAGCCACCGTGGAAATCAGCATGGAGGTTTCTCAAAAAGCTAAAAATAGAACTACCATATGACCCAGCAATTCCACTACTGGGTATACATCTGAGAAAAACAAAAATGAATTTGAAAAGATACATGCACCCCAACGTTCACAGCAGCATTATTTACAATTGCCAAGACATGGAAAAAACCTAAGTGTCCATCAACATATGAATGGATAAAGAATAGGTGGTGTATATATATATATACAATGGAATACTACTCAGCCATAAAAAAGAATGAAAGTTTACCATCTGCAGCAACGTGGATGGATTTGGAGGGCATTATGCTAAGTGAAATAAGTCAAGAGAAAATCACTTATATGTGAAGTCTAAAAAATACAACAAATTTAGTGAATACAACAAGAAAGAAGCAGACTTACAGATATAGAGAACTAGTGGTTACCAGTGGGGAGAGGAGCAACATAAGGGTAGGGGAGCGGGAGGTACAAACTACTGGGTGTAAGATAGGTTCAAGGAGGTATTGTGGAACACAGGGAATATAGTCAATATTCTGTAGTAACTGTAAGTGGAAAGTAACCTTTAAAAATTGTATAAAAATTTTTTTAGAAAAGAAAAATGAAGGCATACTCTCCACTTGTGACGAAATCCTGAATTCTCTATTTTTTTTTAATAAATTTATTTATTTTATTTTTGGCTGTGCTGGGTCTTCATTGCTGCACATGGGCTTTTCTCTGGTTGCGAGAGGGGGCTACTCTTCGTTGTGGTATGCAGGCTTCTCACGGTGGTGGCTTCTCTTTTTGTGGAGCCTGGGCTCTAGGCGCATGGGCTTCAGTAGTTGTGGCACGCAGGCTCAGTAGTTGCGGTGCACGGGCTCTAGAGCACAGGCTCAGCAGTTGTGGCGCACGGGCTTAGCTGCTCCGCAGCATGTGGGATCTTCTGGACCAGCGATCGAACCCGTGTCCCTTGCGTTGGCAGGCGGATTCTTAACCACTGCGCCACAGGGAAGCCCCCGAATTCTCTATTCTTTATAACTCTGTCCTAGACTCACCTGTACTGTTGCTTGTTACGTAAGGGAACTGGGCCACTTACTTCATTTTATTTTCAAACATTGTCCTTGGTATGACTGGATGCCAAAAGGTAGGGATTCAGAAGTGTGAGATGAACACAAGGTAGCCCTCTGCCTTGGAAGGGAGTGGGGCCTGGAAGGAAGTTTGGTTAGAACACTTTACAGTAACAGAGATGGGGTTTGCTGGGAACCTGAACTAAGCAGCAAGCACTGAAGACAGAGAGAAAGGCTGCGTGAAAGATTCTGGAAGACAGACCCACAAGACTTGGTGATTACCCAGACAGGGGCATTGAGGGTGTGGAAGACTGCACGGGACTCACAGGGCTCTGGCTTAGACTTCTTCAGTAGGGAATACAGAGGCAGCAGGCTTGAGGAGAGATTACAATGAGCTCTGCTCCTGTCCATGCTGAGTACGAACGAGAGGACTTGAACGTAAAGGCATCTAGTGGGCAGTTGGACAAGCCAGCCTGGAGTCCAAGACAGGAGATCTAGAACGGACATCACCAGCACATACACACAGACCAGAGGTGGCTGATGCCTTGAGAACAGAAAAAGGGAAAGTAAAGGAAGAGGGCAAAGATGAGATGTTTAGGATACACCAACATTTCAGGTATAAAGAAGGTGAGGAATCACAGGCAGAGAAGCAGGAGGACAGGCAGGCAGGCAAGGATGATGCCAGAGATGGCAAAGGAAACAAGCACTCCTTCTTCAAGAAAGGGAGAGGAGGGGGCTGAAACTAAACCACGGGCTGAGACGGGTCTGCTGAAGTTGGCAGCTTACAGACAGACATATATAAAATAAAGAGGGGATGCCCACACTGACCGTCCAAAGTAAGCAAGCAACTGAAAAATGTCTCAAGGTGACACTTTAGTCTATGAGAACGTATACTTCAAGTTACAATATTTACTGCAAATATACAGACACTTTCAGGGCAAATAGGCTGAGGTCAGTGGAGTTTATTCCCACGATATGATCTGAGTACTTTGAAAAAAATCTTTTTTTAGTTTAGTCACAGCAATAATATCTACGTCATTTCTGATTGCAGATAAGCAGATAAAGTAAATCAACTAACGGCAGCAAAAACAAGAATCTGAAAAGCATTTTGTTGAGATAAATTCAATGAGGGTTTGAGATTTGGTTTTCTTTCAATAACAGGGATCACAACAAAAATGTGAATTGAAATGAATCGCCAATAATGAAGAAACAGGCCCTCTTTGAGACATATAAAAATTTACTGAACTGCTCTTCTGTCAACCTATTTGAATTTATACTAAAGGTCAATTTTAAAGCAAGTCTGCACTTATTTCACAGCCAAAACAACTTTCTTTTGAATTCACATACGAACAAATACACAGTATAGTATGAAGTTTCTGTAGCAGGTTTGAGTGAATATTGTTGTATAAGTAGCCAGAAACTGATACTCTAAGAGAATTAGAAATATTCATTTCTGTAAATAAAGTCCTTATTTAAACCTGTGGGTCAAGTTTCTTTTTAAGGATTTGAGGATTTTAAAGGATTATAAACACACGGCAAGTGTAATTTTATTCACAGGGACTTAGGAAAGAGCTCCTGAAACAGTATTTAGAACAAAAAGCCATTCTGCTGTACGTTTACACGTTTGTTTTTCTGCCAACTAGTAACAAATAAAATATTAAATGAACCTAAAGCAGCCCACATTTGCATTTAGAACTCCAGCATTTCCTCCTGTTATTTAAGATTAAAGCATTCCAAAATTGCAAAAACATGGCAGGCCACACTGTGTTTTGTCCGTTGGATTAAATGTTCCCACACTGCAAGGAGTTAAAACAAGCACTTCAAACAGAAAATAATCATTCCACATAATTATTTTCCAGAAGGAACAGACTTGTGTTTTGTTTTTGTTGATGAGTGGTTATTTGTACTTGTTGGTCATAAACAACGTAAATAGGGGAAGAAAACGAAATTAAACCGTGTCGCCTCACTCTATCTTACATGCCTTGAATTTCACACAAAACGACTAAGAAAATACCTTCTTACTAGTGCTCCATACTTAAATTATTTAAAGAGAATAAGACAGCTGCCTAATGCTTTCTATATAAGACATGCATGAGTATTCATATTACCCAACGGTCCAGCCTGTCAAGACTAGATTCGAAATAAAGATATGAATACATCTCATACAGTGAATAAGACGAGATTCCTCCTGGCCTTAGTAGAGGTTCACAGTGCAGGGAGGAAAAGACACGTCTGCATGTGCAATTTCCAATGCGTGCTGGAGAAGGCTGGTCCCCAGGAGGTCTGTCGTGACTCCTCAAAGGGAACCAATGCCTCCACTCCTGCTGTGCGCTTACAATTAGCCAAAGGGCAGATGAATGCATTACATCTTCCCAAAATAAAGATCAAACGTGCTGTGAGCTGGCTGGGGAAGCGCCTGGCACGTCAGAAACGCTGATGACGCAGGTCTCACACCCTCAGTCAGGACTGCCTCATCTTTCTCTCCTCCAGGTCAAACAGAAGTAGTAGTATTCAGCCACTCTAGTTCTGATATGGCAAACTGGGTAAACTCTTATCTTAGTAGCTTTTAAACCCCATGAAAGGTGCAAGGCAAACACAAAACCCAGCGTCATGTTCCAAAACAATCGTTTGAAAGGTTCACTACAACCTTCTGGCTAAACTGGCACTTTTCTACAAACACTTAAAACAATGAGACTAAAATCCAACTCGAGAAGTGATTTAATAGCTTGCAGGAGCTAACAAAAGAAGGTGGGAGAAGAAAGGAAGAGTAGGAGAAGATATTGCTGTAAGATTAGGAAGTTGTTTCGTTAAGTTTTCTAAAACAATTTTTAGAAGCCAAGACGTTTTCAATGGTCAGCATAAACACTGACAGAAATCACTGGATGTTCAACCTGGGAACATGAGTCCTCAAAGTCCAACCCTCTTCATTTAATGCACTGATTCGCAACTCAAATGTGGCCACACATTAGAACTGCCAATAATTTTAAAAACGAGTGACTACTCATCAGTTG
Organism: Phocoena phocoena; assembly: GCF_963924675.1. NCBI lineage: Eukaryota > Metazoa > Chordata > Mammalia > Artiodactyla > Phocoenidae > Phocoena > Phocoena phocoena. The sequence continues at coordinate 76,384,187 of NC_089223.1, forward strand.
AGGTGAAGCAGCCTGTGGAGGTGGGGCCCTGGCACCTGCAGTTTTCAGAAGCACCTGACAGCGCTCAGCTCTCTTACCACCTGTCCTCTGTCATGCCCCGAGGTAAGGAACGTGCTCCTCTCCCTGCCCGCTACACCATCACACCCAAAATCCATGGGATTATTAAGACCCTAGGCAAGCTGTGAACAGCAATAAAGCAGCCCAACTGCACAGATCCAGACCCTGCTCACAGCACAGATGAACGAACTAGTGAAGACAAAAACACAAGACTCGCCACACAGATATCTGACAAGCTATTTATACCATTTAAGGGCAAATCTGATTTGCAAATAAACTGACTGTATTTCAGAGGTCTCAGGTTGCTAAACACGTAAGAGCAAATGCCTTATAAGAAATGCTACTCTATAATTTTGATTAAAGTTTACTTCAAAATAATCTCTCCAAGGTTACGAAACATTCACAAATATAATGAACTAGCAGTTAACCATAGCAATCACCCGGTATCAGTTATGTATGTTACATAATCTTTGAAAAGGGCTACTGCGGTCTCTCTTCTACAAGGCAGGGCAACTAAAAACGTATAAACGTGCTATAAGAAACCGTTAAACAAGAGCGCTGGTTCCTTCTCCAGGACACACGCCATAATTAGTTTCTATAAATGATGCCCTTTTGAAATGTTATCACTGAGGAGAGATCTTCAATAAAGGAATATTTGGTCACACAGTGTGCATTTATAAACAAAACAGTGAAACCAGCTAGAGCACTGGGCACCAATAGTGTTTTGCTTCTACCTAAAATCACCCAGGACCAAACATATTAAACTCGTCAGGTGGGACACACAGGCCCACCCAACCCACAGTTCATGAAGCCGCAGTTCCCGGACCATGTCCCCTGCAATGGAAGCAAGTAGTCTTAACCACCGGACTGCCAGGGAAGTCCCCAGACTCCTTTTTAAACTCAGCAGCAGAATGTACTCTTTAGTCATCTTTTATTTTCAGTAACAAGCTTAATACACATCGATATAAAAGAAAAATACAAAAATATATGAAGTTAAAGTTGCCTATAATCCCAAGCCCAGAAATATCACAGTTAGCAGTTTTTTTCTTACCTATGGCTGCTTGTGCATACTAAATGGTCATTTCCTTTACTTAAAAAAAAAAAAAAAAAAGGATCATAGTGTTCTGCATTTATCGTCATGGGCATAGTGTCAACCCATTCTAAAACCATCTCATTCCTTTCCGATCACAGCATCAATTTCATTCACTGCAAACACTGTACACAATGGAAATACAAAAAAAAAAATTTTTTTTAACCTATTCAGGATCCAATTCCAATTAACCTCATGCTACCTGTCATGAACTCTGCTCAATCAGAAGTCGTTCTGGCAAATGTGTGAGGAGCACCCCAAACTTTGCATACACCACTTAGGCTCCCCATAGCTGCGTTTAGAGCATGAAGTGTTTGTGTGCATGTGGGAAGAGGGGGAGGTAAGTAAGAGATGAGAGTGAACCCAGTATTGCTTTTTAGACCACAGAGACACATTCCATTAGGAGGGAGATGGGGGAGAGAGGGCATGTGGGAGCAGAAACAGAATAAACTTTAAAAAGATAGAAAAAGTCAGCCCTAACTCCTTCCCCAGCTGAAGCCATGAATCTACTGCACTGACAGTTCCTACAGGGAACTCTGGAGCTGAAATGCCAAAATAAGCTCCAAACTCTGCCACTTCATGTGCAAGTCTGAGCAGGACACCCAGCTTCTTAGAAGCTCGACATCCTCTTATATCAAAATTGGATATTACCAGCTACCCTTTTAGGTTGTTTTGAGGAGAAAATTAAACAATTTGAAAGTTGTTAGTGTAGAGCCTAGCACATATTAGTTTCCAAAAAATGCCAACTGTGACCTTCACATTTGCCAAGTAAGAAAAGGTCAACTCTCTATTATTAAAGTAACAGCACCTAAAGGCAATAAGCTTGCTATTACTCCAACTGCCTTTCAGTACAGAACTGGTAATAAGTGACAAAAATTTATTCCGTATCAGCCAGCCACAGATAATGCCAACCACATTTTTAATGTGACCAAATTTCCAAACATCCTGTAGGCAATGAAATTCTCACCCAGCTCACCCCAAAATATAAGAGTAGCAAAGCTCTGATTAAAATGGAGCTGGGGAAGGAGGACATTCCCTTCTCCTTCCTCCTGCCAGCCCTGAGGTGTCACAAGGCCCACAGGAACAGAGAGTGAAAACCACTACCGTACAAAACTACACAGGTCTGTGAGTGGCAAACAGTTTCTGTGGCACTTTCTGGACAGCCCTACAAACTTCAGAGCAGAAAACACCTAAATTCTTGAACGTCAGCTATAAGACAGCAAAATTATTGTCTATTTTGCTCACTGATACAGCCCAAAGTGCCTAGGACAGTGCCTGGCATACAGCAAGTATGCTCAATGTATGAATGATTGCAATTGAAAATGAAAGTTTAGTGATTTCAAGGTTTTTAAGTGATAAGAGATATCTCAAGTAAACCTTAGAAGAGAAACCATGATAAACCTGTGGAATCTCCAACACAATGCCTGTGCATAGTATACATGCAACAAATATTTGCAGAAGGAACAAATGCTGTAAAAATAGCAAACCAGAAACACTGAGACTAAATCTTTTTGGATTATAAGATTTTACTAGACAGCTGAAGGCTGCCCCTTTAAGCACCTAAGCTATTTTTACTTTAACCATTTTTGGATGGGAAACATTTAGTGTATTTTTTCAAAGGCTATAGAGAATGTACTTTAACACTTTTTTTTTTGTGGTGAGCGTATATTACAATGACCACAAGAGCTACCGAGGCTGTGCAAAGCTCCATGCTGCCAGGGGTTAAGACAACAGGCAAGGATGTATGGGAACGAGAGACGGTATCTCAGCTTTTAATTACATACCCCACATTCCTACCAGTTCTCCCAAAGTAAATGTTGGTATGCTCTCTCAAATGCACCCCAGGGACCAAAGCAGAGGCTCCTAAACTCACTGTGCCACAGACACCCTCTGACAAACCCCTACGGACTCTTCTCAGAGTTAGATTTTTAAATGCCATAGGCATTTACACAAAACAATACAAAAGAATTATACCAGGAGGGAATTATCCAAATAATTATGATAAAGCATTATGTGCTTATCACCAAACTTAACAAGGTCTAGCGGCAAATCGTATGTCTGCCATAATTCAAAGTAATGATGAGCATATACAGTACTTTTGAGAGATGTGTAGCAACTATAATGCAATATGAAAACACGTGATTTTATTGATGTTACTATCACAGGAGTTGCTAATGCTATGGGGAGGGTGATGACTCATAACTGAAGATGTTAAACTGCAGTTAAAGGTTAGTGGAAATAAAGGTGAATTTTTTTCCCCATCCAAGTTCAGGGACCCCCACTCCCAACTTCCATCTTCAGATTCCAGGTTAAGGATTCTTGGACTTAAGGAAGTAGGGGTGTTGGGGGGCAGGTGCAGTGGAGGGACCAGCTACAATAACTCAAACATAAGATCACCACCACCGCCAGCCGTCTCTCTCAGGATCATGGTGTGTATATACTGCATAGATGAACAATAAAACAAAGCCATCCCACTGCCCCAATGCACACATAAATCTAGCTGAAAATGGGAAAACTAGACCAAGACAGCCCTACAAACTTCAGAGCAGAAAACACCTAAACACCTTTAGCCATCGAAGTCTACAAAGGGATATTACAATGTTATGATGCAGCCCATAAGGGAAGCAAAATCTAAGTGGGTTAAAACTCAAATGTCCATTACTTAGAGTTACGGAATTAATTTCTATGTAAATTCTTCACCAATATAAAAACGTTACAACTCTTTTCACATGTTATAAGTACTCAATTTGAGTCTGACGTGATGTATTGCCTAGCTAGTCCTTGATTATGACAATTTAGTCTAATATACAAACAAATGAAAATAATTTTCAACCGTCAACTTTACGTTAGCCCTGCCAATGGGACGGTAGGAAAATATGACAAAATAAATACCTTTGAATTCTCATTTCAAGAAACTGTCATTTAAGCTGCAGCTCACATCTGACAAGTGCAGGCACGCAGGGCAGCCTTTACTCTAGAATCTTCTTCCATCGACTCTCCACTAGCATCTGCTGATTCTTCCAGACCCGTTCAAGCACCTCCATTCCCACGGGCCCCGGCCTGCTGTGGTAATACAGGTCACAGCACTGACGTTTGGGGCTGGGAATGGGGTGTCATTTGATTCATTTCTGTGGACCCTGCTGGTTTGTGTCAGTGTTTACTAAACACACACACTTTAATGTGAGAGGCAAGTGAACGGCACTTTTCTGTTTCTCTATCTTAAAGTGTAAAATAAATAATGTAATCTAATTAACCTTAATTTAAATATATTTATTTGAAAATATGGGGCTTCCCTAGTGGCGCAGTGGTTAAGAGTCCTCCTGCTGATGCAGGGGACACGGGTTCGTGTCCCGGTCCGGGAAGATCCCACATGCCGCGGCGCAGCTGGCCCCGTGAGCCAGGCCACTGAGCCTGCGTGTCCGGAGCCTGTGCTCCACAACGGGAGAGGCCACAACAGTGAGAGGCCCGCGTACCGCAAAAAAAAAACAAAAAACTGAAAGAAACAAAAAATAAAATGACTATTTTCATGAACCTTACCTAATATCAGGTAGAGAAAGTGTGACACCAATATTCTATACAATCATATGCACACTGTCCGGGGAAAAGCTGAACTTCTGAGACCTTCATCGAATCAAGTAGTTTAAGTTAATATCATATCTCGGGCACTACCCCCCACTTACGGAAGCCAACTATGTGCCAGACACCATGCTTCACACAGATTACCTCGCTGCATCCTCACACCAACCCTCTGAGGAAAACCATGCTATTTCCATTTTACAGAAACACAGAGTCTTCTGGATCAGCGTTGGGCACTGGGGCTGTCGATGAAAGTGACCATCTAAGTGGAGGAAGAAACACAGCACTTTTTAGAAAATCAGGCACTGGAGGCCACAGGAGCGGTCACCAGTGAAGGGAGGAGAGGGCAGGACAGGAGGAGAGGCTTGGAGGAGAGGAGCCCTGGGCTGAGCCTTCAAGGAGTCGAGACTGGTCAGGAGAGGCAAGGAGGGCGCTCCCCTCGCCTAGCAGATGGCGGGAGGCTGACACAGGTGAGGCTGGGCCAGCAGAGTTTCCAACAGGTCACACGGCTGCTGAGGAGACAATGGGTTTGACGTTTGACGGACAAAACAGCAGAAGGAGGATGACAGGCAGGAGGATGCTGAAGTGGGAATGGCTTAGTTCCCTGCCCTCACCCTGCTGAGAAGCTCAGTCCCAGAACCAAGGGCCTTGTCACCCCAGTGCCTGGCCCTTTTCCTCACATCAGACCGAATAAACGAATCCACGTGTGAACAAAGGAGCATCTGAGCAGGAAGAAATGACAGTCCTCCGGCTAGGGCTGTGGCAATACAAATGCAGAGAAGATGATGAGGCAAAGCACAATTCCGAAGGTCAAACAGGCAAGAATTAGTAATTCACTGGATGTGAGAGTTGACTGGTTGGATGGGAGAACCACCCACTGAGACCAAAAACAAAATCCAGAAATCTGAATACAAATTACAATTCCCTATTCATGCATATGAGTTCTCTCTCTTTTCAAGGTCATTTTATTCCTGAAGGAAGCATGGAAATTGTGTAGGTAGCGTGCGCTGCAGCCCAGAGAACAAGTCCCCACCCCATGCACCCAGTCCATTTCGGCATTCTGGGCCAAAACTCTGACAGGTTTTTTTAAAAGGATGTATGTGTGAAGAGCTGTTATCTCTTCTACTTATTTTCAGCAAAAGATATGCAATTTTAAACACTGCTCATCACTAAAGATCTGGAAGGGACTGCCCATGGTTATCTCTGGGTAGCAGAAATTCGGTGGTTCCTTATTTTTGCTTATCAACATGTTGTTTTTCTGTATTTACATACACTGCTTTTGCAATCGCACAAAAAGGTTAATTTTAAAAGAGTACGTTTTTCTTAAACTTTAAGAAATGTTAGAGGTTACTGTCTAATTTTATTATATAAAGCCTTCCAGGGACAAAATTATTTGGAGGAAAAAAATCTTCATTTCAAACATGATAAATTATTTTCAATGCAGAATTTCAGCATACATTTCTAAGTGACCCCAAATGCTTCACTACGTAACACACAAAATTTAAGTCATGGGACACCATCTGAAAAATAAACTTCCATATCCACAGAAACTAAAAACTTCAGACGACAGTCTAAAAGCGATATTCAAAAGACTGCCCTTTTATATGCATAGGTAATTACTTAAGACAAAAATTTGTAGCTTAAATAAAAATTGTGATAATAGTAAGAACTGGCCTGTTTTATGAAGCTGACAGTTCAAACTTGAGTTTAGATAAACCATTAGCCCTCTTAGTCAGATAAATACTCTTGCTACTTCCTAGGAATTGCAGTAAAATCAACCTAATTCAAATTATAACATTTGTGAACACAGTATGGAATCACCTTGACAACATCAATATTAATTTTTATAAACACAAAATAATTTATAGCATAGAGCTACCCTCTGCATATACGGTGCCTTTGTCCAAATTACTGAAAGCCAAAAACCCCTGTCCTCCCCAACCTCACAAACAAAAAGACTCTGGTATGCCAAGCGTGGGCTGGATCTCAGCCCCTGCTTGCCCTGTCGGCTGGATGCTTTTGTGCAGTATGCAACCTGCACACATTTACCTGGCAGCCCATTCACAGCCCTGTCACCCACATCTGTGAGATCCATAGTAGTTTCCAGGAGCATGTTAGAAATTTAAACTTACTAATGCATGACTGTCCGACTTAACTGCCAGAAGGGCTTCTGCTATGGCTTATAAATATTATTTATAAACCACATTATTTACAGTTTTAAAATACTGCACCACACTAGCTTTTACAGCATTAACTGCATTCTTGAATAAAACCTATCATGTATGTTCAAGAATCCCAAATTTCATTCAGATGAGTGGTAGAAACAGGTCTTTTCTCTCATATCATCTCAGTCCATTTTTGGAAATAAACTATACTCACCAAGTGGCCATCCCCTTTCTTTCATCTTGATCAACAGGCACATCAGAACTCTGGCCAGTAAAGGATATTAGTTAGAACTGGTCTAATCTATTTGCCACCTAACATATTTTATACTTTATGTCTACCAAGTATGACAATAACAACACTATTTGCTGGTCCCTGACTTTCTCAGAAGTCATGTTAGATAACTTCAATAAATGTTTAAAAAACTCAGACTGTATCCCAGCACAGGATACCTCAAAAGCAGAATTAAGTGGCAAATACTCTCTTCCTGAATTTAGAGATGAAGGAAATCAATCAAGAAAAGTACACAAGGGGCTTCCCTGGTGGCGCAGTGGTTGAGAGTCCGCCTGCCGACACAGGGAACACGGGTTCGTGCCCCGGTCCGGGAGGATCCCACATGCCGTGGAGCGGCTGGGCCCGTGAGCCATGGCCGCTGAGCCTGCGCGTCCGGAACCTGTGCTCCACAACGGGAGAGGCCACAACAGTGAGAGGCCCGCGTACCGCAAAAAAAACAAAAAAAAAGAAAAAGAAAGAAAAGTACACAAGACGAAAATGAAACAGTGTAAAGTTGCACATAGAATGAAGTTGTCCAAGTGTCAATTCCTAACGGCGCCCAGCCCTCAGCTAACGGTTCTCCTCCTTCCCTGACCCACCTACACTCCTGGTGTGTGAGAATGAAAATCCGATCTCGTCCAAGCACCCAACCATCCCTCCACTGGCAGTTTCTCCAAGACCAGGGACTCGTGTGTCACACTGAAGGGAATGAACTGCAGTACTCTTTAAATCACTTCCAGTTCCAAAATCCTACTATGCTATATAAATAAATTGGCTAATAGAATGAAAATACCAAAAAAATACCAACATCAGGAACATGGTGATATGTATAAAATATGATAAACTCTCAGCTGGGAAAGTACCCACAGGGTAGACCCAGCCTGCCAAAGTTCATGTGAAAAAGATTTACAGATTTTAGTTGACTGTAAGCCCAGGATAAGCCAACAGAACAGCCTGGATATCAAAAGAATGAAAAAGGAAAAGAAAAGCCTATGGCAGTAGGAGAAATGTCATCCTTGCCTTAAAGGGGTCACAGCCCCACTGTCCTCCCTGCCCATCATGCCACACAGCAAGTTTCATTTTCAGTTTCAGAAGACTTTAAAAGCAGAGGCACTAAGAGTCGAAAGGTGCCTGCAGATCCACGAACGGAGGCTGGAGGACGGAGCTATGGGCTTGCAGCTCAGGCAGGGAAGACAAGACGGAAACTCACCACTGCCTTTGCAAGTCTGTCGCAGGGAAAAGGCACAGTCTCCCGTGCTCGCTCGCTCGCTCGCGTGCTCTCTCTCTCTCTCTCTCTCTCTCTCATGGGAAGGAATGAAGGTGAGACACAGTGAGACAGAGTTCTGCTCAGAATACAACAATCTGTCTTTCCATTTGAGCTGTGTAGAAGGGCAGGGACGTCTTGGGGACGCTGAGCCTCCTGGGAGGTGCGGGGAGCACAGCCAGGTGGCTCAGACCTCCAAGCCCCTGAGTCTAGGGCCCTCCAACAGACAGGCATCGGGACTTGCCCCCTCCAAGAGCCCCGGAGCCATACCTCCCAACCTGTGGAGTCTGACCGTGCGGCTCCTCCTCCCCGCCCCCACTCCCCCAGGGTCCTCGACTGACTTCATCTTCATGAGACCAGATATTTTACAATCAGGAACATTCCTAGAGAACCAACACCGAAACCAAGGCTGACAAGAGATAAAGGCTCGGCTGTGCTGGCCAAGAGCTGCTTGGGAATGCGTCCAAGGCTTTGTCGTTTCTCCCATGCCAAGGGGATGGCTCACGGGCAGCAAGAAGCCTCTGTGCCTCGCTAAAACTCAACTCTGATCTCTACATTCCACCTACCAAGCAGGAACTGCAGTCTCTGAATCCAAAAGACATTTCCAAAAGTGGGACTTCATCTTGGTTTACAAGGGTAAGAGGAAAAAAATAAAATAAAGATAAGCCCTAAGGGGAGGGGAGGGATAAGGAAATCTTGTTAGGGTAATTCTCTCCTTTAGACTGTATTAGTAAAATGCACCTCCATTTCACAGGCATCTCAGGGAAGACTCTTCATAGGGTTCTGCTTTTCTCTCTACTCTACCTCCAGGGACCTCATCCACTGCCCCCAGGTCGACAAAGATAATTTAGTGTACGTCTTAGGTCTGAATTCATTCCTAAACTTGACTCAAATTTCTAATCACCTCTCTAAGAATCACCCAGACTTTGGACACCTTGACCTTAAAACATCCCACTCAAGCTCATCCTCTTTGCCCTAAAACAGGTCTCTCTCATTTCCTTGTTTCCCAAATGCCTTCCAGGCAAGTAGCTTGAAAGCCTGGAAAGTGCCTTCTAATTTCTCTTGCTCCATTTTTCAATAAGCCATCAAGGTACAGTCTCTCACTAGGAGCCCAAAACCTCAAGCACTGGTCTAGGCCCGCACTTAACTCAGACCACAGCAAGACCCCCAGCCCTGCCTCTGGCTTCTCCCGGTATATAAACCCGCCCGCCCACTCTCCACTGGCAGCCTCGTCTTCCAGAAGGCCAGCTTGCATCACATCAGCCTACCACTCAACAAACTTTCTAGGGCTCCAATCACTACCAAAATACCAACCTCGCAGCCTGACCTGCCGAGCCCTCCACGCGGGTGCTCCAACCACCTCTTCCCTGTGAACCCCCTAATTCACCATCTTTGGCAGGGAGGGAGGTCCACTGAGCTCCACTCACACACATCCTGGGCTTCTGCTCATTCGGATGTCCGCCTCCATGCCTTTGCTCGTACTGCTTCTTCCGGTCAAGCGTTCCTGCTCACCCCCTGGATGGGACTCTCAAAAACCACTCATTTAATCTGTTCATTTTCTCAGGAAACAGAGCCTCAGAGGCCTGGAACGACAGGCCTCCAGTCACAGGCCAGGCTGGACAGAGCCAGACCTCCCCACTTCAGGGCTCTTTTTCTAGACCACACCAGGTCCCCGTGATTTGCTTTTAACAGGGATGAAATAGAGACTTCGGCTTGAAATGTCCTTATTAGACTAAAACCGCTAAGCCTACCAAATTAAAAAAAGAGCACAGTGCCCACATTTCTAGTGACTTAGGGGATTTCTCTTAGACTCACAAGCCCCACTGGTTACACCTTCCAGTTTAACTGCTAATACCATGTGGATGTGAAGGACTCTGTTGCCCAGCCTGGGGTCTGCCCCAAGGGCTTGAGAGCAGACTCACCCTCTCCCCCCAGGAGAGGAGCCGGCCGCACTCTACTGCCTGTTTATTCAATCAAGATTACAGCAAAAAATTGTTACATCTACAGAGCCTCGGAAAGCTGCAGAGAGAGGTGCTCCAGGACACTATATATTGGCTTTTCTTAACACCTACATCCAAACCACATCTCTGGCTGCTTTTGAGAAGGACAACATTTAAGTTAACAGTGTACAATCGGTTCTGACTATGCCTGCTGATTAAAGTCAACAGGGAGACTGTCAAGTGGGATTTACTGCATTTGGAAAATTATTACCTCCGTGTACCAGAAGACTACTCAGAGGTTGAGCACCCCCCCAGCCCACTGGACTGTGGGACTTCTGTGTAAGGACCACTGCACACACCCACCTTCCCCTCTAAGAGTCAGGAATTGTGTCTTTCTCATCTGTGTCCCAAGTGTCTGGCACAGAGAAGATGCACAATCAATGTGCGGTGACTGACACTGAACTTGAAAGAGAAGCTGTATTTCTTGGCCGAAAATATCTGGAAATACCACAGGACTCCCCTAAGTAGTGTGGTAACTGCAAAATAATGAATACAGTATCGTACGTATGCTTTGGTGGTCTAGCTCACTGAGCTCTTCCCTCTGGGGGAAAAGATCCAGAGATTACAATCTCAACTAGTTTAAACACTACAGAATTCATAGAAATCAAACTCTGGTACCATGTTCTTTCAGCTACCCTAAAATTGGGTGATACTGCCTTGACTGAAACTCCAGTGTACTCTAAATCCATACATTTTCAAATGTGGGAAGAGAATCCCTTCCATTCACCTACAAACAGTAATATAGCTATTTTGGGAACTATAAGAGGGTTCTGACCATACCAAAAGCACTAGCAAACTTCATGCTCATTATACAATTAATCTGGTAATAATCAAACACAAGGGGTCACAAACTCATTACTCATAAGCAGGTTTATGGTTTGTGTTTCTGAAATCACATTTTACAAAATTAAAGCTCTAATATTTTAAATTTGGAAACTTACATGTGTAAGAAAACAAAAGACCATCACAATAGCATGTGTAAATGTCTCTAAGCAAATACTGTCTCAAAGATCTTACGATTTATTTTCACCTAATGACTGATTTCCTCTGGGTCCACCCTGTGAAAGGAACTTCCCCAAAATACTCATTTGGCTGAGTCTCTGCCTTCGGCGGGCCTACAGTTATGAACTCTGCTAAACAAATAAACTTCCTTCCTATTTTTAAAGTTTTCCAAAATGGGAGAATCTACATCTTTGGTTGGCACACTATTTCCTGGGCGTTAACAGCCCTGGCAGTGAAGAAATTCTTCGCGGTATTTTGAGAGATGAGAAGTACTTCAGAAACAGCAGCTGCTCCCTGCCTCTATTTTAGGGAAGGGGAAATCAAGGCAGAGTTGTGACCCTGGGTGAGGTCACACAGGCAGCTGGTGGCAGAGGCCTGTGTAATTCTCTCTGCCCCTCTATCCCCTTATCAGATCTAAATGACTTGTGGTCTGACGAAAGCATTTTGCTCTCGTTCTGTACTCGTGAACCACGGCTTATGTTTAATTCATGAAGAATGTGATAAAACAACAGGAAAAAGCCTCAGTATCATGCTGAGTACCAAGTGATGCAAAGAGCTGCAATGCGCCCTGGACTAAGAGTCAGAACACCTTGTTCTAATCTCAGCTGTGACTTTGGGGAAACCACTTCACCTCTGGAGGACCCAATGTTATCTTTCAAAAGAGGGAACAGAACTAATAAGCAACTGCAAAGGTCATCTCCACCCCCTAAATGCAATGAAGAAGATGACGGTGATGGCTCACTCTTATTAAGTGTTTAATCTCAGCCAGACATTGTTCTAAGTATGTTATGTGGATAAATCCTCAACAGCCTGGAAGATGGCTCTTATCCCCAATTTTAAGGATGAACACATTCATGCACAAACAGAAGTGACGTGTCCAAGGTGGCATCTCCACTGGGACCAGATGGAAAGGGGATCTGTCCCAGGCCACTGGCTCCAGGGGCCCTCTCTTCCTTATCAGAGGTGGACAGTCTAAGATGACCACCCTGACTTGCAGTAACAGAGACATTCCAAACTGAGAACAATCATCGTGATCACTCAACACGATGTTCTATGAGACCAAAGGCCCAGGGAAGTGTAACCTGAAGTGTAAGTCAAGAAATTTAATGGAAACGTACGGCTACATCCTCCCCATTGCCTAGACGAGCTCACCCTAAAGACTGCTTGACAGTTTACATTCACTCACCTCATCTCATGTGACACCCAAACAGGACTACGTGCTGGGCAGCAGGGCAGAGATCACCACTCCCGTGGCATCGAGCCAAGGCTAAACAGCAACACAGGCAAACCTGGGCCTCCAACCCATGCCTTTAACTTCCCGTCTGGTGTCCTGTCGCAGGCTGGAGGAGATGCCACTGTGGCAGGATGCTCTGGAATAATTCCTAACATAAAGAGCACTTTCCAGAGAAGCTGAATAACTACAAAACATGGTTCCATGGTGCTTGCAAAAGAACATCAGATAATGAGTGATAATTCTCTAAAGCTCAAAACTCAAGTCAACAAGAAAATTGAAAACTCAGCCTCAAGGTCACCTCAAAACTGACCTCTTTCAGTCTTTCATTTAATTGCCCTAACGTTTCCCAATTTTGACCCATCTTCAATTATCTATTGGTGATTTTCCTCTTATTTCCTGTTTTCTTCCCTCCCTAACCAAGAACACCATGAAGTTCGGGCATTCAAAAAATATGAGCTCCTTGAATAGCTTCAATCTTATACACCTATTTTTAAAAGCAGCCAATTTTGAACGTTTTTTACCTCTCACCAATGGGAGAAAAAAAAGTTCAGTCTTTCAGTGGGAAAGGGTATTTTTCTAAGTTCTGACCACCCTTGTTTCAAATCCTGAACATGTGTTGTAATCCGCTTATTACAGAGGTAGCATAGGTACAACAGATAAAACATGAATTCAGAACCAGACAGTTCAAGCTTTAATCTTAATAGCTATGACAAGTGACAAGTTGCCTAACTTCTGTGAACTTCAGTTTCTTCATACATCTTTCCCAAAAAAGGAGGGAAGGAATAATACCACTATTTCCAGGATTACTTGGAAGCTGACTACTCCCAAAACAATGGCTGGCACATATTAACTGCTCAAAAATGTAATCATCTCTTCCTTTCCACGGTTGCGTCAACACTATAAATCCACTCTGCAAGTGACATTTCTCTGAGAAAACTCACTCTCCCTTACTGGAGGAGAATAGATACGGTACACACACCTGCTTCATCTCCCACAGGATGCCCTCCTGGGAACAGCAGCCCAGTACTGGGGGAGCTATGTCACCACACTGGACTTTGGCAACGTGCACTCTCTTGAAATACTCAGGCCCTGGTTTCTTCCTACACACAGTTCACACAACTGCCAGGCCTCCCAGGCTCTTGAGCATTTATGACAATGACACCCTTCATGTGTCATGTCAGAGAATCTCCAACCACCCCAACAGACTACTCACTTCATGCTTTTCTTTGCCTTTTTCCTTGCAGGCCCCTTGACCTACTCTGAAATGCACATGCATAAAGTCAGGTGACTAAATAAAATATTCTTAACTACAACCTATTGATAGACATGCATACTTTTGATTTTAGTAAAATAATTTAGAGAGAAAAGGAGAAGCAAATCAGCAGGGCAACATTAACAAGGTGTGCAAAACCCAGGGGTCCGGGACCTTGGGTTTAGTTCTGCCCCAACTAGCTATATGATCTATATTGTCACCTAATTGCCCTGAGTCTCAGTTTCCTCATGCAGAAAAGAGAATTATATTCTGGTTACACCAGAATGACCACCACGCCACAATTACCAACAGGTGTGTCCATGCCCTAGGGTGTGCTGGGATGAAACAAAGCGTTGCTCTTAATTCTGAATCTCTCTGTATCTGGGTAGTTTACTTAATGTGACATGCCGTCCTTAAGGTTAAAAAATCATTCGTCTCAAAAGAAAGGTGAACAGAGTTAGAGAGCAACCCTGAATAATTCCAAAACATGCTAGAAAACTACCAAGAGTATATCCTAACTATTCTTTTTCATAATCTATCACATCAATGACCTACAACCCAATCGTCTTTCTTTAAAGACTTAGCTCAGGGTCTTCCCTGGTGGTCCAGTGGGAAAGACTCCGCACTCCCAATGCAGGGGACCCAGGTTTGATCCCTGGCAGGGGAACTAGATCCCGTACGCATGCCGCAACTAAGACCCGGCATGGCCAAAACAAATAAATAAATAAATAAAGACTGAGTTCAGATATCCTCTCCTCTAAAGTCTCCCCAGACTCCCCGGCTGAGTGACCCCCTGTGTATACAACTGTATTATTGCACTAAATTAAATTATCTTCACGGGGCCCTCTCCCTGATAAATTGCAAGCTGCTCAAAGGCTGAGCCTGTCCTACTCTTCTCTGGATCCACAGCACTTACCACCACGCATTCAAAAAGAACCATGGACTTAAACTGCAAACTCAACCACATTTTAAATAGTTTACATTTGCAGATGCTCTTCATAATTTCTTAAGCAAATTTTGACATTATTTTATTTTAAAATAGGGCCTATTAAAAAAGAGATAAATACAGAACACATTATTAATTTTATAGGTGAGAAAGGCTCAGCAAAGTTAACTTAGCCCAGCTCAACCAAAGTGAATAAGCCCTGTGAGTCTAATCCCATCGTAACACGTGACAGATGTAAAAATAATCTGCATAAGTACCAAAGGTCATGAAAACTAAGAAAATTCTTTTTCATCACATCTTTCTTATAAATCTAACAAACAGTATAGACTGCTGGTTCATCATTCTTCCAATAGCAAATACAGAGGTAACAGAAATAATGGAAAAATGAAAGGTACTTAAGTCTAGATTCACAAATATAACCAAATAATTTTTTCCTTTTCTATAACTTTTATAAATGTTCCTGAATACCCATACATATATTATGAAATAAAATTCAAAAAGACTAATTTATTATTTCTACTCTTTAAAAGTTATCAAAAGAAAGGAAGGGCTCCACATCACATATCATTAGGGAAATGCAAATTAAAGCAACAATGAGATACCATTACACACCTATTCAAATGGCCACAATCTGGAACACTGACAACACCAAATGCTGACGAGGATGTGGAGCAATAGGAACTCTCATTCATTGCTGGTAGAAACGCAAAAGGGTACGGCCACTCCGGAAAACAGTTTGGCAGCTTCGTACAAAGCTAAACTTACTCTCACCATATGATCCCACAATCGTTCTCCCTGACGTTTACCCAAAGGAGTTGAAAACGTATGTCCACACAAAAACCCACACAAGGATGTTTATAGCAGCTTTATTCATAACAGTCAAAACTTGGAAGCAACTGAAATGTCCTTCTGTAGATGAATAGATAAACTGTGGTCCATCCAGACAATGGGATATTATTCAGTGCTAAAAAGAAATGAGTGATCCAGCCATGAAAGGCACTGGAGAAACTTACATGTACATTACTAAGTGAAGGAAGCCAATCTGAAAAGGATACATACTTTATGATTCCGACTATATGACATTCTGGGAAAGCCAAAACTATAAAGATCAGCGGTTGCCAGGGGCTGGAAGAAGGAAGGGATGAATAGGCAGAGCACAGAGAATTTTTAGGGCAGGGAAACTATTCGGTGTGATATTACAGATACATGCCATTACACATTTGTCCAAATGCATGGAATGTACAACGCCAATAAAGCCAATAAAACACAGTGTAAAACATGGACTTTGGGTGATAATGATGTGTCAATGCAAGTTCATCAATTGTGACTAATGTACCACACTGATGGGGGATATTGATGATAGGGGAGGCTCTTCCAAGTGTGGGAACCGAGGCTGCATGGGAAATCTCTGTACCTTCTGCTCGATTTTGCCATAAACCTAAAATTGCTCAAAAAATAAAGTCCATTTAAAAACAGAAAGGGGGCAATTTGAGTCTATTTTTCAATAATAATCTGATGCCTAGTCTGTTATAATATCCTAATGGTATTTGGGGCAAAGTTAAATATCCTGAAAAAGAGGAAAGGCCATCAAAGTATTTTTTAAATTTGATAAGCTGAATAGCTAATACCTAAAATGTTCAAGTTTTTTAAACAGTACAAGAGTATGCAATGCAAAGTTTTCCTTTCACTCCTATTCTCCAAACACCCAATTTTCAAGGTTGTTGATTTTTTTTTAAGTTTTATTTCATGGGACACTATTTCTACTATTGTCCTCTCAGACACAAGTGACTATTCTGAAATCATGGCATTTGTTCTAAAAACTATGAGCAGCTCCCATGTCTAATAGTAGGTATAACAGAAAATATTTAAACTGAGAACCTTGCTCCTCAAAGTGTGGTCCCCAGACTGGCAGCATTAGCATCATCACCTGTGAGCTTGTTGGAAATGCAGAATTTTGAGTTCCATCCCAGACCTACTAAAGTAGAACTACGTTTTAACAAGATGAAGCAATCTGTACGCACTGGTGTACATGACAACGCCACCTCTGTTTTCATAGAGCTTACAGGCTAAGGAGGTAAAATATTCAAATAACTGCAACGAAGGATACACAGGATAGACGACGCAGCTACAAGAGTTTGGGGAGAGATCAGCTTTGGCCCCTAAGGGGTCTCCACTGCCCCAAGATAAAATGCCAGCTCCTGTGAAGGGGTCTGTGTGCCGTGCACACCCTTGTCCCAGCACATCGGTTCAGCTCACCCTCTGCTACCCCCTACAGCAGATTTCCTGCCAGCCTGACCAACAGCCCGTCACTGAGGTTCCTCAACACGCCTGCAGGCCTCTGCATGTGCTACCCCAGCACACCCTGCCCCTCCCCGGAAGGGGCAGGAGCCCCTCCAGGCTCTCCCATGGCACAGCCCAGCTAGCTGATGTCTACCCTCCCCTGCCAGAGGAGCTCCTCCAGGGCAGAGGAAATGCCTAGGGGTTATTTTCTTCCCAGTTTAGTATGCTCATCCAATCGGTGAATGAAGGAACGAGAGATGCTTCAGGGAAGGGATGAAGACGAGAAGGGCTTAGTCAGTCAGAAATGCAAGATCACTGCAGAGGCACATTTAGGCTAAGATCGGATTAGCGAATCTGTCTCGGGAGAACAAACTATAATTTGCTTTTTACTCATTATGAGATCTGCTCCAGGCAGTGTTCCGTTGTAGATTAGGTGGGGTTTCTACCCCAGCTTTTCTCCATTCTCTACTCGTAAAACCAACCTGTGCCCGAATTACTGTCACTCTAAGCAACTCGAGCTCCCGAAGCGCAGAGAGAGGCTGCTGCCACTACCCAACAAGCACCCCACAGGAGCGCCGCTGAAATCCTGGTTGGGGCTACACCAGCTCCACTTAGCAGACGCAGCAAATTTTTCAAATTCAAGGAGTGGCTTGACTACGACAAGTTCTTCCCTCTTCATTCAACTCAAACATGTACTAATTAAAAGTAATATAAGTCTACAGACAAAAAAAATGTTAATACATCTTTTAAAATTTTCCATCACAACCTAGGACACAACCTCAGCAACAAACCGACATCAGACTGACTTGAAGCAAGACAACAGAACTACCGCCTACATACTAGCTACAGGCAGATTCACATCTTCAGGAAGGCTGCTGTGCGCTAACAGGCAAAATAAGTCCAACTGGTCAGAGGCACCCAAGGTGGGCTGATCCAGTCTGCAGGAAACCTCAAAGGTAAGTAAATAAGCCCAAAGCCAGGACACAAGTGTGCCTGCAAGCTGTGGTTAGAGGCAGCTGAGCAAAGTACAAACTGTGCTTGTATTCAACACAGAAGAAGCAGTTGGTTACTCGGTCATTTGCACCAGTCTCAGACGCTGGGTCACAATCATTTCATATGTATCTGAGGTAGCACTACCACCTCCTGCCTGACCACACCAGCCTCCTAAGCGGTGCCCTTGGCTTCCACCCAAAGCAGACATCACTCCTCGCTTTCAAGCCCACAGCACTTACAAGCAAACCCCGCACAGTGCCTGCAGAGCCTGGCCCAGATCAGCCCTCCCCGACTCAGGGCCCAGCTCTCCGGGCCCAGCTCTCCGCGCTTCACCTGCCTTCTTCCTGCTGCTCTACCAGGCCCACCTCCAGGCCTGTTCCCTGCTGCTCCCTCCCCCCGGTACATCTTCAGGGCCCTCTCACCGCTCCGGTGAAATGCCACCTTCCTGCCACCCAGGCCCCACGCACTCTCAACCGAACCACCCTGCTAACTTCCCTTCCTAATACTCACCACCATCTGCAATTACCTTGCTTAAGCTTGTTTCTTTCTTCACTGTCTCTCCCACCTAGAATTTGAACACCATGAAAACAGGCACCTGGTCTGCCTGTTCACTGCTCAACTCCAGCTCCTCAAACAGTACCCGGCAAATAGTAGGTGCTCAATAACTGTATCCGTGTTGAACACATTTGTTAAATAACTTGTTGAATGAATAATGGCTATAAAACCCATGTTTTAAGCAAAGCCAAAATATGAAAAACCTGGTTTTACATAAAATATTAATCAGCGATTGAGTACAAGTTTACAAAAGGACTCCTTCCCTAATGCATTTTTAAATATTTGGCTTAAAAAGCTTCAGTGTGCACATTTTAAAAATATTTATTTATTTGGCTGCGCCGGGTCTTGGTTGAGGCACGCGGGATCTTCGTTGTGTCATGTGGGATCTATTTCCCTGACCGGGGATCAAACCCGGGCCTCCTGCATTGGGAGCACAAGTCTTAACCAGTGGACCATCAGGGAAGGCCCGCACATTTTTAAAAGATAAACCTTTGGCACAAAATGAACTAACTCCTTCAGGGCATGTACAGTGCCTGGTACACAGAAGGCACCCACTAAATATCTGCTGAATACATATGCAAGCACTGGAAAATAGCTTAATACGAGGCATGAGCTATATGAAACTGGACTTGGATTTGAGAACACAGTAAATTTAGCTATATTTAGGTCCCATTTTCTATTTCATCTGATAAACTGACATAGATATTTTTAAAATCCACTCATTTGAGATACTAGCAGTAATGTTAGCCATCATCTTTACAGGTGGGTGCAGATCCAAGGAAATTCAGAAAGTTACCTGGCAGTTCTGTTGCTGTTAGTCTTCACCAATACATAAGTGGAGGCATAGAAACAATCAACAGAAATACTCAGAACTGCCAGGGATGTCTGTGGACTTAGTATTAAAATCACAAACCTTGAGAAACTTGTTTTTATTTATACACTGTAATCTACGTAAAAACTCCATTGTTGGGACTTCCCTGGTGGCGCAGTGGTTAAGAATCCGCCTGCCAGTGCAGGGAACACGGGTTCCCAGCCCTGGTCCGGGAAGATCCCACAAGCCGCGAAGCAACTAAGCCTGTGCGCCACGACTACTGAGCCCGCGCTCTAGAGCCCTCAAGCCACAACGTGCCACAACTACTGAAGCCCACGCGCCTAGAGCCCGTGCTCCCCAACAAGATAAGCCACGGCAATGAGAAGCCCTCACACTGCAATGAAGAGTAGCCCCCGCTTGCCACAACTAGAGAAAGCCCGTGCGCAGCAACGAACACCCAACACAGCCATAAATAAATAGATAAATTTATTAAAAAAAACAAAACAAAACAGGGCTTCCCTGGTGGCGCAGTGGTTGAGAGTCCACCTGCCGACGCAGGGGACACGGGTTCGTGCCCCGGTCCGGGAAGATCCCACATGCCGCGGAGCGGCTGGGCCCGTGAGCCATGGCCGCTGAGCCTGCGCATCTGGAGCCTGTGCTCCGCAACGGGAGAGGCCACAACAGTGAGAGGCCCGCGTACCACAAAAAAAAAAAAAAAAACTCCAGTGTCCCCAATGAAAGACCAATCAAGAAACCGCACCTCTACAAGCCTGGCCCCATTTTAATATAATGCACACCTGCCTTAATGTTCCAGGACATGTCTAATTTTAAGAAGTGTATCTTAATTTTTCCCTTAACAGATAATCTCTTTGAAATAAAATTCTTCCTTATTTTGGCTTTATTCTTACACCATGAAATTACATGTTCAGTATTCACACACTACTAATGCATCACCCAAGAAAAAACAAGTTAATGTTCAGGTAACCACCTGCATCAAGTGACACCCACTCCCTTTCTTCCCTAACAGGTGTTGGGCTGCAGTTTACAAAGGTCAAAGCAGGAATTTGATGTGCAAGCGTTTGTGTGAGGTGTGTGCTCATATGCATTTATGTGTTCTTGAAGGGTCATTCTAAAATCTAATATAAATGCACTTTGGGAGTATGCAGTTCTGTGTATTATCTGTGCCTCTTGTTTATACTTTTAAAACATTTCCTAGTCTAAAATGCAAAGTGTGTTAATGACTTGTCTCTGAACTGAACACCAAACAGGTTCCATAGAAAGCCACTCTTATAAGCTATAACCCCAAGAAATGAACTTTCAAAGAGTACCTTCATACCTTCTAAAAGCTCTCACAGAATAACACACTGTCTACAAAAATCAATTACAGGATGTAATTTACAATAGCACAACACCTAGAAAAAATGAAATACAAAAGAACTACACTTTTTAAAATTATGCTGACAACTGACATAACTTTAACAAACATTTCATAGTTTTTTGTTGTTGTTCTGTAGTTTAAACAAATTTGGAATAACATGATTCAGAACTCAGATCAAGTTATCAACATGTTCATCTTTTACATGAGCTTTTCAAAAGTACTACCAGTTGCAGAAAGCTGACAATCCTTGATTTCTTTTTTAAGTAAGGCTTTGGCTTGCTGTTTTCACTGTCACCTCTGTAGGCCAATGTAAACAGAAGTCCACCTCACTCCTATAAGTGAAAAGGATCTTATTAAATATGTTTTAGGAAAGTAAATAAAACTATAAAACAGTACTAGCAGTAAGGTTTTCTTAGATTTACCTCTTGATTTTCAAATAAAACAACACAATGAGCCTATTTTTTCCTCCTTTTGCCCTTGCAGTGTATAACAAAAGTAGACTCAAATCCTCAACCGAGTAACATACACACCCTGAATTACTTTTTAAACTATATAACATTCTTAAATTTTAGCATTATTTATAAAAGCCAATTAGCTATCACTTCAAGCCAGAAAACCTGGGCATTATTAATTTTTCTTCAGTTCAAAACTACCTTATAACAACTGACAACTTGTTTGAAAGTCACTTCACTTTACTACTAGCTATGTCTCAGGAAGTGAAGATTCTGGTGAGGATGGGTAGTGCCCGTCTAGTAACTAGTGTTATCCGGTTTCTGTGTCTCCAGTTTATTACCACTTAAATGATAGGCAAAGCTTTATCTGTCTCATAAATAGGTATTTATAAAAATGTACTTTAACACTGTAAAAGCGCTGCATCATAACTAGAGATACCACCACCTATTATTTGTAAAGGGTCACAGAACGGCTAACAGGTTCTCCCATTAAGAGAACCTTGCCATACACCAAGAGCGAGCTCTGCGAAGGAAGGGGCTGGCAAAGAGAGGAGCCCGTGGGGCGCGAGGAAGGTGCCCCATTAACCCGCCGACCTGTGGAAGCTTTGAGAGCTGCATCATTCAAAACACACAAACACCTGGTACTCCGGGAGGGTATTATTCTATTACTGCCTTCTCAAACTGATGAGAACTCTAGAAATCCACTCCAATCCCTTCATTTTTGCGATAGCGGAATTGGCCCGGACTCGTAACGCTTACTGATTCTGAAGGCGCCAATGTTCTGAAAATAAACTTTAAGGAAATAGAAAGAACTTACGTTTAAAATTCAGACTCCGTGCTCGCTTCGGCAGCACATGTACTAAAATTCAGACTCCAAAACTTGCCCCTGGAAACCAGCGAGTTAAAAACAAAAGACAGACATCCTCTAAGCGCACCAAGTTCAGCCTTCGGGAATCCTCAGGGCACTATCCCAGACAACCGAGCACAAACCTGTACCCGGGAGGCTGACGCGCGAGGTCCCGCCGCCGAGAAACACCTCGCGGTGAATCCGGGGCGTGAGGGTGAGGGGAATTCGGGAGCCGGAGAAGCCCACCCGCCCTGCGTCGAGCCTCACTCTCCCCACCTGTGAAATGGGCGTGACGCCACTGGCCTGTTCGCCCCACGGGGAAGAAAGGCTAATGAATGAGAACCACCTGGTGAACGGCCCGGGCCGCCTTGGCCGCTCTCCGGCAGCGGTCCTCGGCCAGCGGGGCGTCCTCGGGCAGCGGGGCGCCCCCGCCGCGGTCGGATTCGCCCCCAAGGCCGCGGGCGCTCTCCGCGCTCCGGACTCCCCGCGGCCCGACGGTTACCAAGGTTCCCCAAGCCGCGCCTGCCCGGACGCCGGATCCCGGGCCGTCAGCTACCGTAAAGGGCGCCGTCCCGACCCGGCCCCGACGCCGCCTACCTTGGCCACCCAGCTGAACAATGGTGACATCGCGGGCCGGGCGGAGGCTCGTCGCCCGCAGCTCCGGCTCACTCCCGCCGCCGGCCCGAGGGGCGGCGGGCAGCCGGGGGCGGGCTCGGGGCGCGGCGGGGCCCGGGCATGGCTCCCCCCGCAGCGGCAGCGGCGGCGGCGGCGGCGGGCTCCTCCCCGCTCGTCACTGCCCCGAGAGGTCGCGCCCGCAGGGCTGCCCGGCCGAGAAAGGGAAGTGGGTGGGGAGAGTGGGGGAGGGGAGCGGAGGGGAGGGAGCGCGGCCGACCCCGCCCCCACCCCGCCCACCCCCACGCTCGGCTCGCGGCGGGAAGTTGGGACCCGCGGGGGTCGCCCTCCTCCGGCACGACCCCGGCTGCGCGGCTACTGGGGGAGGAGTCGTAAGCCCTAAGGGCTAGGGACCCGGCTTTCTAGGCCTCTGGGGTCCGTTTAGCCCAACTTTCAGAAAACTAAGAATTCCTCTCCTTGAGGTTCGGTAAAAGCCCCAGAGTTGGAGCGAACACAAAGCCCGCCCAGCGTTCCAGGGGTTACTGTCGCCCCCGCAGCGTTTCTTCCTAAACGCTCCGGATTGCTGGTAACAAAAGGGCTAGTGTTCCCCTAACTCCTAATACCTTTATATAATCAAAGGTGGTTTTCTTGGAGCCAGAAAACTCAGCTGTTGAGACTAGAAAAGGGGCGGTGGGAAAAGAACCTTCAGTTCCTGCCAGCTGGGAGGTTTCAGCAACGTGAGAAATGTTGGTTTCACCAGTTTTCTTCTCTCCCAAAGCAAGATGATAAGCAGTGTAGTCAGTTTATAGCTACAGAGGTTAAGCTGAGTTTCGAACTCAGACACCCAAGAGTTGCACTTTGGAAAAATAAAAAAGGCCAAAGGACACATTAATAACCAATGTGTAAATATATGTGTCACGTGGAGCCACTCACTGAGTTCCTCAAGCCAGATAGCCACCCTAACCCCATAATTTTGCTTCTTTCCTCTTGTCATATTAATTGTGCCTTATCTTCATGACAGGTCAGTAGGACATTTTAATGAAGTTCCCCAAATGCCTGGCATCTGAGTTAGGTGGGTATATTCGTTATCTATTGCTGCATAACAAATTACCCCAGAACTATGAAGCTGGAAACAACTGTTTCTGTGGGTCAAAAATCCGGGGAGTATCCTAGCTGGTCCCTCTGACTCAAGGTCTGTTAGCCAGGGCTGCAGTCATCTCAAGACTGGGACTGAAGGATCCACTTTCAAGCTCATGGTTGTTCCCAGGATTCAGTTCCTTGCAGGCTCTTGGACTTAAGGCCTCAGTTTCTTCCTGCAGCATGTGGATCTCCCCGTAGGGCTGCTCACAATATGGCAGCCTGCATCCCCTAGCACAAGTAATCCAAGAAAAAGCACGTGTCCAAGAAGGAAGTCAATGGTTTTATAAACTAATCTCAGAAGTGACATCCCAAGACTTCTGCCACATTCAGTCTAGTCCACACTTAAGGTGAGGGGATTACACAAGGACATAAATACCAAGAGAGGACCATGGTAGAGGGAGGGGTGTCATCTTTTTTTCTCCTCCCAGGTAGGGTACATGGGAACAAGATAAATGATAAAGGCATGGTGAAAGTCAAGAGTGATAGCATTCTAACAAATCCTACCTGGGTACTCGAAAAGGGCCTTCAGAGCATCTTAGGGAAGTGCTATTCTTTCATTCTTTTCAGCAGTGATGTTCCCAAAAGAAATTAAGAGGTGGAAAATGGGAGTGCATTTGCAGCCATTTAACCAAATCTTTCTCTGTTATCACATTACTTCCCCAAGCAAGCAGAAGAGATAGAGGCTGAGAGCTCCATCAAAGTAAGAGCCTTTATGGCCACTACAGCCTCGCTACTCAAAGTGTGATTCATGGACCAGCTGCCTTGGCATCACCTGGCAATTGTTAGAAATGCAGACTCTCAGACCCTGCCCTAATACCCCGTCCTACGGAGTCAGAACCTTCATTTTACCATGACTTCAGGTGGCTAGGATATACATAAAGTTTGAAATGCACTAGTATATGAGATCCACTGACATTGGCCTTAAAACAATATAACAGACCAACAGCCCCTTGAGAGAACAGCTAAAACTGTCCTTCGTCCTTGCGATGGCGTGAACTAGCTCAGCAGAGGGAGGCCTGGAGAACTACGGGGAAGCAACATCGTTTTGTTGGGAGTGGCTGGGCAGCTGAGGACCAGGCATGATAAGCTGGATGGTTGACAAATGTCATCACACACCATCACTCCAATCCCTAGCCTGAGCTCTACGAAAATGCCCAGGACTGAGAAGCAACTCAGGGGAAAGGATGAGGGGAACCCGAAATGGACTACAGAAACCTGAATTACCTCCAACTGACTGAGATAAACTTTCTACTTCTTCAGCAGGAGGTAAGAAGGCAAAAAAGAAAAATTACATTAAATTTAGAAGGAAAATTGCACTTCTTGCACACAAAAAAAGGTTAAGACTAAATCCTGAATATGACACTTAAAATATGACAGGTGAAATAGGGACATCCAGACTTCATTGTTTTAACCTGGACCCCTGGACTTCCCTGGTGGCACAGTGGTTAAGAGTCCTCCTGCCAATGCAGAGGACACGGGTTTGAGCCCTGGTCTGGGAAGATCCCACATGCCGCGGAGCAACTAAGCCCATGTGCCACAACTACTGAACCTGTGCTCTAGAGCCCGTGAGCCACAACTACGGAGCCCATGTGCCACAACTACTGAAGCCTGTGCACCTAGAGCCTGTGCTCCACAACAAGAGAAGCCACCGCAATGACTGCAATGAAGAGTAGCCCACGCTCGTCGCAATTAGAGAAAACCCGGCGCACAGCAATGAAGACCCAATGCAGCCAAAAATTAATTAATTAATTATTAAATAACTAAACCTGGACCCAATTCTCCATGTACATACACATCAGTGTGGAGTCTCCTGCAGTTTCTGGTTTGCACTTGCCTAAACCTTACATGATTTTAGACTAAGGTCTCCATCTCCATCTGCTCCAGGTCTCCCTGCCTGATCTGGGCAGAATCACTCATTTAATGGGAAAGTAAGAACCTTTCGAGTGGGTGGACTTGATAGTAACTTATGGGGCTCTAACACTAAATATTACATGAAAGTTCTTCATTCCCTGCCAACATGTAGCTTGCCAACAGAAATTCTATTGTAATCTGGAAGTTCATTAAAGGGAAACTTTTACATCAGACAATCTAACAGATCTCACATTCAAAACAATTTTCCTTAAAATCTATTTCTCCCATCTGAAAAATGTATCCTTCTCTAAGAAACTGTATATTTCCCCAGGGAAGGACTGTACGTAGAGGGGGCATGGGTAATTTTCAATAGCTCCCCATTGATTCTTTTTCAGCCAGCATCAAGAACGCTTACAGACAGAATAATCATTGCTCAAAGATGCTGATGGCTCCCAGCCCTGATTTTCTATCAGAGTTACCTGTGATGACAAGGTGAGTGGGTGAGGAAGGAGGGCAGATGATATGGCTGCTCTGTGGCAGGGTGGAATGCTCAGAGACCTCAAAGTGCAGGTAGGTCATATAAATGTGTGCAGAGGGCCAGGTGTGAGACAATAAGGAATGAATGAACTGTGGCATCTTGGAGAATGCATGCTCAATTATTAAAACATTCCACCCAGCCAAGCAAAATGTGTGAGCTTGGAGGAGTGTGTATCGTGTGTGTGTGTGTGTGTGTGTGTGTGTGTGTGTGTGTGAGAGAGAGAGAGAGAGAGAGAGAGAGAGAGAGAGAGTGAGGAGGGGGGCAGGGAGAGAGAGAGAGATTCTGATTATCAGCCAGGATTGAGAACCACTTGCATAATTCTAGATCCCTTGTTTAAAAAAAAAAAAAAAAAACAGCTGCTCTGTGGAGAGCAATAGGCCTATCTGAACAGGACTGCAGATATCTAAATAAGTAGGATCTACAGAAAATCTGAGACTAAGTAACTTTAAAAGGAAGCTTTAATGTCTCACCATCAGTTTTCCTGAGACATTAAAGGAGGACTAAAAAGGGGGGTTAACCCAGGAACTGGAAGAGGTGCTCATCTACTAAGCCTGACCATAACTCCCCGAATAAATCTGACACTCCTGCCCTTCTGTGTTCCTCCTTTGAAGAGGAGCAAGGGTCAAGGACAGTAATACCTCCTGAGAGTTCAGGAGTTGCTGACAGGCTGCTCTCCACCAACTGAAATGTGGAGGGTGCAGAGGTAGGAAGCATGACCTCACTCTGCAGCCTGTTCCTCCCCACCACAAGACCTGGTTAAAAATAGAGCCATTGTGACACCAACTCCACAAGGAAACTGGACTTGGTTTCAAGTGAATCACAACCACTTGGTAACTAGGATTCTAACAGCAGTTACAATGTGTTTTGTTTTGGCTTTTCTTCCCACATCACCATGCTATTCTGGGACACCAGCTAAGTGTCCTACAATTCAACTCAATTCTGACACTATCTGCCTGGAGATTGTATCAGATCCCAAAGAAAATGGGCTCAGTCCTACAAGACTGCCCTCCCTCCCAACTTCAGACACCAATCCCAAGTCCAGGGTGTCACCTGGGCCTCTGACCAACTGGTCACCAATGACCCCATCCTTGGGTTCAACTAATTTGCTAGAGTAGCTCACAGAACTCAGGGAAACATTTTACTTACTAGATCACCAGTTTATTATAAAAGGATATAACTCAGGAACAGCAGAATGAAAGAGATGCACAGGGCAAGTTATGGGGAACAAGGAGCGGCGGGGGGAACATGCTGTTTCTCAAATACCTCTCCTCAAATCCACCTGTTTACCAACCCCAAAGCTCTCCAAACCCCATCCTTTTGGGTTTTTATGGAGGCTTCATACTTAGGCATGACTGATTACATCATTGGCCTTTGGCAGTTGAACTCACTCTCCCGCCCCTCTCCCTTCCTCCGAGTTCAGGGGGTGGGACTGAAGGTTTCAACCCTCTAATCACAAGGTTGGTTCCCCTAGCAACCAACCTGCATGCTAAAGAGACCTAGGGGCTTTCCAAAAGTCAACTGATTAACATAACAAAAGACACCTCCATTGTTCTCTTCGCAGGAAATTCCAAGGGTTTTAGGAGCTCTGTTGGGGGGGGGGGGGAAAGGGGGACAAAGCCCAAAAATATATTTCCTGTTATAAATCACGATATCACAGCAACTGATCAAGAATCTACTCAGTTTGTGAATATTCATTAGCACCTATTGTGTAAAGCAAACACGTGTCCTAGTAAGGAATAGCAAAGATGATCCCTGAAGCATAGGCACACAGCATAGCAGGGAAGAGTGAAAAGTGCCAAGAGAAGGGCCCAGGTGAAGCTCCACCGAGTCCCAAAGGAACGAAAGATAACTTCCGGCTGCAAAGGAAGAGCCAGCATCCTGGCTGGAAGACATCAGGACTTTTACAGATGGAGATGAGGGAGCGGGGTTTCCAGGAAGAAGGACCAGCTGGCATGAAGGATTGGTGCTCATCTCTGAAAATCAAGCCTTACCAGGACAGATAGAATAGAAATCGAGCTCACATTGCAGAGAGAGCATTTTAGTAAATGGTAGTTTGGGGGTGTGCAGTCATCCTCACTGGCATAAAAATTTGTTTCCAGAAAATATATATATTTTTTAATATTTATTTATTTATTTGGTTGCACCGGGTCTTAGTTGCGGCAGGCAGGCTCCTCAGCTGTGTCATGAGAACTCTTAGTTGCGGCACGCACGTGGGATCTAGTTCCCTTACCAGGGATTGAACCCCGGCCCCCTGCATTGGGAGCGCGGAGTCTTATCCACTGTGCCACAAGAGAAGTCCCCAGAAAAAATATTTGCTGAGATACTATCAAATCCAAAAAAGTCATGAAAAAAGTCCCTCTGTATGAATTGAAAACATATGTCTATGAAAACAATTGTAATGAATTATCACAATAGCATTATTCATAATGGCTAAAAAGTGGAAACAACCCAAATGTCCATCGACTGATGAATGGATAGTGTACCCACACAACAGAATATTGTTTGGTCATAAAAAGTGATAAAGTACCAATGCATGCTACAACGTAAATGGACCTTGAAAACATTATGCTAAGTGAAAGAAGCCAGACACAAAATACCATATATTGTATAGTTCCATTTATAAGAAATGTCCAGAATAGACAAATCAAAAGAGACAGAAAGATTCGTAGTTTCCAGGGACTGGGGAGCAGGAAACATGGAGAGTGACTGCTAAAGAGTATGAGGTTTCTTTTAGAGGTGATGAAAATATTTTGGAATTAGTGGTTATGTTATGGTTACACAACTTTGTGGATATACTAAACCCCCAAATTTCATGGCATGTGAATTATGTCTCAATTTTTAAAATCCCTCTATGTGATGATGGTTTAATGACTTTACATAAATTATCTCCCTAAGCTTGTATAATAATGGAACCCACACTTCAAAGGGCTAGTTTCAGGATTAAATGGGATGCATATAAAGCACTCAGACTGAATCCTTGCACACAGTAGGTGCTTAGGAAATGTTAGCAGATGTTAGCTATAGGAGGAGGAGGAGGACGAGGAGGGGGAGGGGAAGAAGAAGCAGGGGGAGGGGAGGGGGAGGGGAGGAGGGGGAGGGGAGGGGGGGAGGAGGAGGAGGAGGAGGAGGAAGAAGAAACTTCAGTAGCAGCAGTAGCAGTGATTGTCGTAGGTTAATGATGGGTATGTGTGACGGTTAATCATGTGTCACTAAGGGCTGCCCAGATAGCTGGTCAACATTATTTCTGGTGTGTCTGTGAGGGTGTCTCTGGAAGAGATTAGCATTTGAACTGGTCAACTGAGTAAAGAAGATCTCGCTCATCAATGTTTGGTGGACATTATCCCATCCATTGAAGTTCTGAATAGAACAAAAAGGTGGAGGAAGAGAGAAAGCGCTCTCTCTCTCTCTCTCATTCTGCTTGAGCTGAGACCGCCATCTTCTCCTGCCATCAGACATCAGTGCTGCTGGTTCTCAGGCCTTTAGACTCAGACCAGGACTTACACCATCAGCCCTCCCGATTCTCAAGCCTTCAGACTTATACTGAAATACACCACTGGCTTTCCTGGTTCTCCAGCTTGCAGATGGCAGACCATGGGACTTCTTGGTCTCCATAACCACATGAGCCAATTACTATAATAAATCTCCTCTTACATATCTCTCTCTAATATATCCTATTGGTTCTGGTTTTCTGGAGACCCCTAATACAGTATGACTATTGTAAATACAGAAACAGAACAGAAGTGATGGGCTGGAGATCTCAAGTTCACGGCTGGGTTTATAGACAAACAGTTGAGAGCAAAGAAGAGATTGTGTGTTAGCCAAAACTAATTCTGGCACGGGTGGGCCCCCTGACATATCTCAATATTTTCCTCTCCCTTTTTATGGGTTGCTATATCTTGCGGTATGACTGTGCTCCATTTGTTACTTTCATTCTATAAGCCATGCCGTGAATCATCCAAGTTTCGCTGGTAAATTCCTGTCATTCCGGGCAGAGACTTGGTGTGCACAAGCATTACGAGCCTGTCACACTTTCACAGGGTTCAGATATTCCTCACTAAGAAATGGATCCTGCTCATTCACGCTGCTAATCTCGCTTTTCTCTTCCCCACACATACTGTGTCTCATTACCTGTCTACATCTCTTGCTTTCTCTCAAGCACACACTTGTACTCACATTTTAAATGATGCCAGATTCAAAATGGAGTCTTTGGGTGGCAAGACTATTTGAAGACCAACCTGAGAGCAAAGAATGCTCAATAAATTGGTGAATAAGTGAAAGTACAGAGTGGAAAGATAAATTTTGTGAAGACTTATTTGGAGGTAGACAATAAATTCAGGGAATTAGCTGAAGAACACTCTACTTTGATAGAGCTGCGTCAACGTTTAAATCAAGGTCTCTGATGTCATGTTTTGATTTTGTGCATCAAGTTGTACTTTGTTAGCCAGAGTAACAGTAAACAAATTTAACGAGAACATTTTTAGTGTTCTCAAGCTCCAGCCACCTTCACTACATTGCAAAATTAAAAGCTGGCTGGGAATTCCCTGGCTGTCCAGTGGTTAGGACTCGGCGCTTTCACTTCCAGGGGCCCAGGTTCAATTCCCTGGTCGGGGAACTAAGGTCCTGCAAGCGGTGAGGTACAGCCAAAAATAAATAAATAAATAAAAACTGGATGAAGCCCAGCTAGAAATCCTGAGAAGTCTCTGCAGTGTAAAAAGGGAGCCATTGAACTTGTAACTCTAGAGCTCTAGAGGGAACCAGTGAGTACAAATCCCCCCCCAAAATAAAGTTCACACCAGTGAACATTTTGGGGTTGCCATTTTTTCTTTCTGCACTCAGCAGTCTTATTAGAACAGAAATTTACTTTATGACGCAAACTTCTCTCTTCAGTAGAAATAACAATCAATTCGTTTCACTGTGACATTTCAAAAGCAGCTAAATTAATATATTTTGCTATTGAAATATCTGTTCTCATCTCAATATTTTGCTTAATATATACAGTAACTGTGTTCACTTTCTAGCTGGTAAGACATTCCAAAAATAGAAACAGTGTTTCTCTATTTTTAGCTCAGTCTATAAAGTTTAAGCAAATAATCTTTCCAAAGTATTGCACACACGTTTCAAATTCATGGAAAAACCCAGTGGCAAAGAGCTCATAAAAGAAAACACAGTGAAAATTTGGAGTCAAAAGATTTTTGATATCCTCACCCTGTGTTAAAGCTAAACAGAGATGCTTAGCTTTCAACTCAGATATTTTAATTATAATTTATAATAGGAACATGAAAAACACCACTTAGCGTAGCACTAATTTCACCAGAAAATAACTTTTTTTTTTCCTACACTGAAAGTTATGTTTTTCCTTAAAAAATTAGACTGAAAAATGTCAATTCCCGTTTCCTGGTCAAATCTATTAGTGAATAAAAATCAGACCAAAGCTTCCTTTTCCCCTTCTTTCATACTAAATCATAATCTCCTTTTTTCCCCAAAAAAAGGTGGTTTAGTTTACCCTTGATTAGAGCGATTTCTCACTTCTAAAACAATTTATTTGTTCAATTTCATCCAGTTCTTTAAAAGTGTTATGTTTCAATCCAGCAATCGCACTCCTTGTTATTTACCCAACTGAGTTGAAAATTTATGTCCACACAAAAACCTGCACACCGCTGTTTAGAGCATCTTCATTCATGATTACCACAACTTGGAATAAACCAAGATGTCCTTTAGGAGGTGAATGGATAAATAAACTGTGGTACATAGAGACAATGGAATATGATTCAGTGCTAAGAAGAAATGAGTGACCAAGCCATGAAAAGACATGGAGGAACCTTGAATGTACATTACAAAGTGAAGGAAGTCAATCTGAAAACACGACATACAGCATGATTCCAACTATATATGGCATTCTGGAAAAGGCAGAACTATGGAGACAGTAAAAAGATCAGTGGTTGCCTGCGGTTGGGGGTGGGAGAGAAGGGGTGAGTAGGCAGAGCACAGAGGGCTTTTAGGGCAGTGACAGTACTTTGTATGGTATTATAATGATGGATACATATCCATCATTATGGATGTATGTATGCATATACATACATTTGTCCAAACCCATACAATGTACGACACCAAGAGTGAATCCTAATGTAAGCTATGGACTTTGGGTGATAATGATGTGTCAGTGAAGGTTTGCCAGCTGTTACAAATGTACCATTCTGGTGAGGGATAGGGATGTTGATAACGTGGCAGGCTATGCATTTGGTGGGGGGGGGCAGGTTATATGGGAAATACCTTCTGCTCAATTTTGCTATGAACCTAAAACTGCTCTTTAAAAACCCCTGAAAAAAACCAAGTTTTAAACATCAGTGAAACTCTCTGTCAATGCTCTCAGTATTTTGTGTGTGTGCTTCCGTATTTTGGATCAGAACTGCACAGCAAGCACCCAGAAAGGGGCAGAGTGACTCTTCCATGTCGGATACCTGTGCCTGGTACAGAGCCACGCACTCTGCACAGTCATGCAAAACAGTTCGTATCTGTTTCCTCACCAGAGCTTGAGATTCCGATAAAAAGTCCACCGAGCCATGTACACTCACACCTCCCCAAGAGGCGTGTGCCTGACTGCTTGGCACAATGCTCAGGTGCACCGAACGAGTATACTTTCCAGAAGCTAAGATCCACGTGCTAGGTTCTTAGGTCCATGCCCCTCTAAAAACTTTAAACAGTCTCTCTGGGCTCACTCCTTAGCAAAGGAATGCATAGGTTATAAAAGAAACCAGCACCTGCTTCCTGGTCTCTATACACAGCTGGAGAAGGTGCATAACTTATGTTGGCTTTGATGGGAAATGCAAAGGCTGAGAAGATACAAGAAGGAGGAAATGGCTTCTCTTTTCCATTTGTGTTGGAATCACCTTCCGTTTCTTGCTTGTAAGTGGAGAAGCCTGAACACGGCTCTCCTCACCTGGAGTTTTTCAAACATGGTAGAGGTTATGCTCTGAGTGAGGTGAAGATAAATTCAACCTTCAGGTGATGGTCAGAATTTATCTAAAGTGGCCAGATTGATTTGCACCCAGCCCTTTGGAGCCTTTCTCTCTGCGGAGGCAGTGTGGCTTCAGAGACAGCCCAGGAGGAACAGGGGGCGGGGCATCCAGGTGGGCACAGCTAACTTCTACTCACCCACGACTGGCTGTGTGACCTCAGGCGGCTCATGTTGAATCTCTGGACCTGTTTTCACCTTCTAAATTTTGGAGGTGAGACTCATGATCTCGAAGGTCCCTTCCAACCTTCCCTCAGGAACGCTATGGAATATGTACTAAATTAAATGCCCATGATGAGTTTGTTCCTGGCAGCCTTAGCTCAGGGTCAAGGTAGAAATGAAACATACCTGCTCCCCAGTCTCAAGGTCTCAAGGGTGCCAACTTGGAACTTTTCCAACCTACAGTTGGTTTCTTGCCTCAGGGGAAAAGATGACAAGAACAAATGCCTACAGTACAGTGGAGAGGTTACCTGCCTCCTGTTTGAGGCACACCTTCTCCAAGATCGAGGGTCAGGAAGGAACAACATCCACTGAACACGTGTTACACGCCAAGTGCTTTCATATATTCTCATTAATGCTCACAACTCCAAAGCCATGGGGACTGGACCTCCCAGAGCCCTGGGGGCCAGACCCCTCCCTGAAAAGCTGTAAGGGCAGAACTTCTGCCCCACTGTGTCCAGAAGGTGGGACCTGTGCCCCAGTGGGGCTGACGGGCAGAGAATCAAGCCAAAGAGGATTATGCTAAAGGCTTAAGGTCTCATGGAGTTTGCCTTGTAGTTTCCACTTACTTGGGCCCTATCACGTTCTTCTCTCTTGATTTCTCTCTTTTGGAATAGGATTGTCTATCCTACGCCTGGCCCACCATTGTACTCCAGAAATACGTAACTTGTTTGATTTCACAGGTTCACAGCTAGAGAGAATTTGCCTCAGGTTGAATCATATCTTGACTCTCACCCATACCTGATTTAGATGATATTTAGATGAGGCTTTGGACTTTAGACTTTTGAGTTGATGGTGGGATATAATGAATGTATTTTGCATATAAGAAAGACATGAATTTAGGGGGATCAGAGACAGAATGCTATAGAATGAATGTTTGCATCCTCCCAAAATTCCTATGTTAAAACCCAATCCCGGACTTCCCTGGTGGCACAGTGGTTAAGAATCCGCCAGCCAATGCAGGGGGCATGGGTTCCAGCCCTGGTCTGGGAAGACCCCACATGCCGTGGAGCAAGTAAGCCCGTGCACCACAACTACTGAGCCTGCACTCTAGGGCCTGCAAGCCACAACTAATGAGCCCTCGTACCACAACTACTGAAGCCCGCAGAGCCCGTGCTCCGCAACAAGAGAAGCCACCGCAATGAGAAGCCCGTGCACCACAACGAAGAGTAGCCTCCGCTCACCACAACTAGAGAAAGCCCGCACGCAGCAACGAAGACCCAACGCAGCCAAAATAAAATAAATAAATAAATGTATTAAAAAAAAAACAATCCCCCAGGGCCTTTGGGGATGATTAGGTCATGAAGGTGAAGCCCTCATGAATGGGATTAATGCCCTTATAAAAGAGACTCCAGAGAGATCTTTCTTCCCTTCCACCACGTGAGGATACAGCAAAAAGACAGCCGTGTATGAACTAGGAAGCCGAATCTGCCAGCACCTTGATCTGGGACTTGCCAGCCTCCAGAACTGTGAGAAATAAATTGCTACCGTTTATAAGCAACCCAGTCTCTGTGTGTGTGTGTGTATATATACATATTTTGTTTTGTACATTTTTGTTATAGCATCTCAAACAGACGAAGACAAGTACTAATAATAGTAATAGAACATGATGTGTATTGAGTGCTTACTGTCTACCTGACACTGCTAACACCAGCAAACCTTTGCATCGCGCTCTTTAGGGATAGGGCATTTGTTCTAAGCATTTACAATGCATGAGGCTGGGACCCAGATTACCCTGTTTAGGATGGGGAAACTGAAGGGGCAGAACCAGGATTTGGGCTCAAGCACTATGTCAACTTAACCACTTTATTACCCTAAATATCTCAAAACTCTGCTGCAAGCTGTTATTTATTATTTTGCAAGCAAGGAAGCAGAGGTTGAGCAATGTAAAATCAATCATTCACCCAAGGTCTTACTTGGGTAGAGCTGAGGCTCTCTGCAATGTCAGGAAAGCAGATGGCCCTAAGCGCTATCAACACAGCTTTGTGCTCTAAGATTTCAGGTATCTAGTCTGGCCAAGAGAGGTTTTCTTTTTTTTTTTTTTTGCGGTACACAGGCCTCTCACCGCTGTGGCTTCGCCCGTTGCGGAGCACAGGCTCTGGACGCGCAGGCTCAGCGGCCATGGCTCACGGGCCCAGCCACTCCGCGGCATGTGGGATCTTCCCGTACCGGGGCACGAACCCGTGTCCCCTGCATCAGCAGGCGGACTCTCAACCACTGCGCCACCAGGGAAGCCCAAGAGAGGTTTTCGAGACAGCCACCAGCTTGCAGCCAACAGCGGGGTCTGTCAGGGCAGAAGTTCTGCCTCTCTCTTAGAGCCAGGGGCTGAGCCAATGCCAGCTAGACTAGATGGATGTGAGCTTGAAATGGCAGCAGATTTTAATGAATCAACAAATGAATAAGAGAGAAAGGGAAGGAAGAAAAGCTAGTTCTCTTTGAGGCTAAGGCAGCAGGGCCCTTTCCAAGGGTCCAGCTGGGCCAGGGGCTAGTAAGAAGGAAGTGAGGCTGCAGCAGGCTCCCCAATGAGGCCACGCTGGGGGCTGGCAAGACAGACCCGACCTGAAGCCAGAACAAAGCATGGACTGGGCTGTTGGGTGTTGGGGAGGTGGGAGCGGTGGTCCTCCCTGTGAAAAGCTGGCCTGGCTGATGGGCTGGGGACCCTGACCTCCCAGTGCCCAGGAAATTCAGCTGGATGGGGTATGGCCTCTGCACAGCTTAATGAGAATCTGATTCTTGGATTGGATGTATCAGTGGATCCAGGACAAGGTTTCCTTATGTGACAAACATCACCGTGCCCTTTCTCTCCAAGGGCCCACAGCTGGCCAAATCCAAGAAAGAGGCACAGGGCTCCTCTGGGCCAACAAATGCTGCTTTATAGTTTTAATCCAGCCAGCAGTGATTTCAGGTATCCAACCCTGGCCCACCATGTGCACAGCAATGGAACTTAAGCCACTGAAGTATCTCCATTAATTCACGATGTCACTTGATAAATACCTATTGCACACATTCACACACCCGTCCCTAGGGATGCTACAGTAAACAAGCCACCCCCCCCCAGAGGAATGTCATAGGGTCCAGTGGGCCCATACAGCAAGCAAACGGGAAACTGCATGACCAAGTGAGAAGTGCCACTAGAAGGAAAAGAGAAGTTGCTAAGAAAGCATGCAGAGAAGGCATTGGGGGGCGGGGGGTGGAGGTGGGGAGTGGTCTAAGACTTGCAAGCAGCATATGAGGCTGAAGGGCTTAAGGACACACCCAAAGGCCAAGTAGAAATTACCCACTGCAGGGTAAAAGATGATCACTAATGTACAAAGGAGTAGAATCTGATACTGGACTTTTTTTTTTTTTTTTTTTTTTTTTTTTTGCGGTACGCGGGCCTCTCACCGCTGCGGCCCCTCCCGCTGCGGAGCACAGGCTCCGGACGCGCAGGCTGAGCGGCCATGGCTCACGGGCCCAGCCGCTCCGAGGCATGTGGGATCTTCCCGGACCGAAGCACGAACCCGTGTCCCCTGCATCAGCAGGCAGACTCTCAACCACTGCGCCACCAGGGAAGCCCTGATACTGGACTTTTTATTACGTATGGCATTCTTGTTTTCTAAGGTTTTCTCCTTAATTATAAAATATTTCAAAGAACTTAAACAGAATAATATGACAGATACGCAGGTAGTTACCACTCAGTTTTAACAGTTTTAAATATTTTGCACATATGTACATTTTTTTAAAAGAAGTAAAGTGTTACTTATAGAGCTCTTCCCCTCCATCCCCAGAGGTAACCACCATCCTGCACTGGGTGTATCTTCCCCCGCCTCTCTTTTTGTATATTAACCACATAGGTATCAATCCACAAACAATATAAAGTAGCATTTTGTACTTTTACATTTTTTTCCTACATGGTGTCATAGTGTATATATTCTTTTAGAAATTGCTTTTTTATATTCAGTACTGTGTTATTTTAACTGCTGAATGGTATTCAATTGTATTAAGTTGCATGATTATTGCACAATTTAATGATCTCTCCCCTTTTCGATGGAAATTTAGACACCCCCCCTTTTTTTTTTTTTTGCCATAGCAGCAACACCCTTATACTTGTCTCTTCATGCACATGTCCATGATGTATCCCTAGAAATGGAATTGCTGGGTTAAGGGTATTCACATCTCCAGCTGTACGCACATGGCCACATTCTGCTACCACTGGGCCAATTTATTCTCCCACCTGCATGCTTATGATCCTGTTTCCTCACATCCTCACCAATCCTGATGTTACCAAGCTCTTAAATTTCGCTAATCTGCAGTGTGATATGTTATTTTTCTCACTTTAATCTGCCTTTCCTGGGACTTCCCTGGTGGCGCAGTGGTAAAGAATCCGCCTGCCAATGCAGGGGACACGGGTTTGATCCCTGGTCCAGGAAGATCCCACATGCCGCGGAGCAACTAAGCGCCACAACTACTGAGCCCCCGTGCCTAGACCCTGTGCTCTGCAAAAAGAGAAGCCACCGCAATGAGAAGCACGCACACTGCAACGAAGAGTAGCTCCCGTTCACCGCAACTAGAGAAAGCCCGTGCGCAGCAATGAAGACCCAATGCACCCAAAAATAAAAATAAAATAAAATAAATAAATAAATTAAAAAGTCTGCCTTTCCCTAGTTGCTAGAGTTGCCCATCTTTTCATATGTCAAATGGCTATTCAAGTTTCCTCCTCTGTAAATTGCCTATTCACGTTGTCAGACCATTTTTCTACTGGGTTGTCTTTTTTAAAAAATTGATTTGTAGAAATCCACTATATATTCTGGATATTAATTCTTACCAATTGTTCTTTGACTTAACAATTATTTGGAAGCAATACTATTAAGACAATCAGTTAAAAGATGAGTGTAGTCTCTTAAATATATGCACACCTTCAACCAAATGCTTTTTTATTGACTTTAGCAGAGGACCTGGCTTGTATTTTCTTAATGGTTTCATATTCCAAGGCCAAGGGCAGCATATGCAAACAGATGTCTGAAAAGAAGAGTTCCTGTTCATTGCCGAAGAGATACCTACACTAAATGATTAATTACTGTCCTGGAGATGTTAAAGACCCTCAGAGAAGCTGCAAGCCCTGTGCTGACGACAGACATACTTTAAATCAAAGACCAGGTTATCATTGGATTTAGGGTGATTTTTAAAACACTTTCATTTCTAGTCAGCTTTTTGTTCAACTTGCTTTATTTCAGTTTAGAATTTGACTTTTTATCATTCCTCATAATAATCCTGAAAAAAAATCAAAATAATAACCAAAAATGATCACAACAATTAACATCCTCATAACTAAATCGACAGACCGGAAAGTTATCATCCTGTTAAACCTCTTTATTTACAGGTGATGAAACTGAAGTCTGAGAGGCTAAGAAATGTATTCATTCATTCATTGAACAAATATTTATTCAGCTTCTACTGTAACAAATATCATTTAGGTGCTTACTGTGTATTAAGCTAAGAATGTCATTTGAATTTAGATATTAAACATTTAAACATCTAAACATTTAAACAGAATTTAGACACATTTAGTGTCTCTAAAGACAGTTTTAAGAGGTAAAATTTTGGAAGTTACACAGATTGCACAAAGTCCATGGCCCGTCAGTGGAGGAGGTGGGGTTAAGACCCAGGGATTCTGACGCCAGTAATACTTCCAGTCTTGTCATAGGATATGCCTGTGGTGCTTGGCCTGAGTTTGAAACACAGAGATATGAAAGCTGCAGGAGAACAGGGCCCTGGCATTCACACAATATCATGTCCTCTTTCATAGATGAAACCCAGTTCTGGTGAAGGTGGCAATGGATAGGCAGGAGCTTATGCCCATACCTAATAGAAACTCATCTTTGCGTGGCACACTGACCCAAGACAAAGATTACTTACATAGAGAAGCCCCGAGAGGGTCAGCTCCTGGGAGTAAGTACTTAGTCTTCATGGTAAACCAACCAGACACGGTCTCTGCCCTCATAGGGTTCACAATCTAGTAGAGAAGACAGGCAATAAGCAAATAAGGACACCAGCGAAATGTGTAATTACACAGTATGGCTAAGGGAAGGGAACAAGGTAATGTGGGAGAGAAAGGCTCGTGGGCAAGGGACTTACTTTAGAATGTGTAGTCAATAGGCCTCTATTAACACTAAAACTGAGACCCAAATGAGTCAGCCATGGCACAAGTTAGGAGAAAAGCTTGTGCAAAGGA
Source organism: Phocoena phocoena (assembly GCF_963924675.1). Lineage (NCBI taxonomy): Eukaryota > Metazoa > Chordata > Mammalia > Artiodactyla > Phocoenidae > Phocoena > Phocoena phocoena. Next base: position 76,423,943 of record NC_089223.1, read on the forward strand.
AGGAAAAAAGTATCTCTGTGGGTAGAGCAGAGAGAGTCAGGTAGAAAATGGCTCAAGATAAAGGCAAGTGACAGATTTCTCAAGGCCTTGAAGGCTATGGTAAGGTGCTGTACTTTTTTTTTTTTTTAATTTTATTTATTTATTTATGGCTGTGTTGGGTCTTCGTTTCTGTGCAAGGGCTTTCTCTAGTTGCGGCAAGTGGGGGCCACTCTTCATCGCGGTGCACGGGCCTCTCACTATCGCGGCCTCTCTTGTTGCGGAGCACAGGCTCCATACGCGCAGGCTCAGTAATTGTGGCTCACGGGCCTAGTTGCTCCGTGGCATGTGGGATCTTCCCAGACCAGGGCTCGAACCCATGTCCCCGCATTGGCAGGCAGATTCTCAACCACTGCACCACCAGGGAAGCCCCTGTACTTTTTTCTAAATGTCATGGGGAACTATTGGTGGGTTAGGTAGTGGAGTTACATGATTGAATTCTTTACTCGGTCACTCTGACCATTAAATAGAGAAAGGAATACTGGAGTCAGAGGTGGGAACAAGAGACCAGTTCTCCAGTTAGGAGGCCATTGTGATGGTGGCTTGGATCAGGACAGTGACAGTGAGAATTAGGTAGAAGCAGATGGACTCAAGACATATTTTGGAAACAGAACCAACAGGACTCACAAACAGATGGAAGGTAGAGTATGAGTGAGAGAGAATGATCAAGGATGACCTTTAGATTCAAAGAAATGTGTGAATAAGAACCACTTATAATTATTTTTCAAACATTTTATGATCTGTCTCGAATTTTTAAACTTAACAAACCTCCAGGGAGAAATGTGAGGGGAAGAGAAGATCACAAAATTATGACTCTTCTATAAGGAACAGTGTGGCAGTCTAGGACTGAGACTTTGTATCTCTTCTGGAGGTCAACTCTTACGCATCCTTTGCTTGGGAAGGAATCTGGACCCTTGGCCTCTGGCTGCCTCATATGGTTCTTAAGCAGCCATATCTAGCTGGCTTTTTGTGAAATAAGATGCTCAGAGACATAACTATCACCCACTTTCAGTAGCAGCAGCAAAACTACTAACACATGCAATAGATACAAATTCCTGATTTAGAAAGCTCACTAAATCCTGGAATTCAGCAATCACGGAGCAACTCCTCAAGCCTCGCAGGTGATCTAGACTGACATGAGACATCTACCAAAACTTTGTACAGAATCCAAGACACGGGCATAAAACTGCTTTAAGTTATAAGACGTTAGAAGCAAGATGAGAGTTCATGAATGTTATTTAACCATGCGGACATTTTAAGATAATCAATGTTAGTCCAACTGCAAATGTGTTTCCTATTTTTTCAGCATTCCACTTCACTCTCAGTCTTCTCTTGATTATCTCCTTTGGCTTCTAGGACCCCCTTAAGGCTTCTATCTTGTTCCTGTAGGACTGGAAAGAGACGATGTGGGAAGCTCTTGACCTGAACCCGGCCTTTTCTCCTTTATCCTTTGCTACTTCCTGTATGCTGATTTCCCTGCGGGAGCAAATCTTGTTCACACATCCCCCAGAGTAGGAGCCTCAGTATGGAAGGAGGGTAGAACAAGGCGACAGTTCGGGAGAATAAGAAGGAACGTGACCCACTTTATATTTAAGTAGAATGTTAATTATAGCAGAAATTGTTGTCGTAATAACTAACTTACATGCCTAGAGCATGACCTGGGAACCACGTGACCTCGTGCAAAGATGGAAGCCCCAAGTCAGATAGAGCTGGGCGGGGTCTCAGCACACAGCGTACTGTGAGCCTGGAGACTTGGGCCAGTTTACATAACATCCAAGCTCTATTTCCACAACCATAAAATGGAGCTAATGCCCATCGTTCAGGCATTTGAAATGATCAAAAGCACTTAGGTAAAGCGGAGGGCAACCAATAAACAAACAGCAACATTTATAGTATTTCCTAATTTTGGATACACGGTTTCACTTCTTACTAACCTTGAGTAGATCCAAGTCTTCCTTTTTTTTCCCAAGTCTTCCATTTTTGACTAAAGCAGCACCCCAACGTTCTTCTAACTGTGAGGTGCCAAATTATTTTTCACCCTGACTTCTCTCTTTTGCCAACTCTGATCTATTGGGAGGAGAAATCTAGCACTTAGTGGTGAATAGAGTTACAAGGCCCTGTCTGGGCTCAGCGGTGATGTCATAGGTAATGAGGTCTGGCATGGGCACAGGACACAGGAGGGTGGTACTGACTGCATCCATTTGCCAACCCTCCTCCAACCCAGTCCAGCCTCTTGATTCACAGCAGCAAGGGGTCACTTCTGTTACTAAGTCCTAGAGATAAGTTGAAGGCAGTTTTGCAGGGAGTTCTTTCAGTTCAATAATAAATATGCTTGTTTTCCAGTGCATTCCAGGAATCTCTGACCCATGTCCATGTGCAAAAATATACCTGTTTCTTTGCATAAGGCCCATCTCAAATACAAAGGCCATTCAAAGATATTAACAGAACTCTTACTTCTAACCCGAGACAACTAGCTAGGAAATGACAGAGCCATGACTTGGACCTGGTATGTATCGAGTAATTAGCCACATGTAGCATTGAACTTGAGGTCAGGCAGTGAATATATATATGTGAAATGCCAGGTGGAAGGCAACAGGGAGTGGGGACGCTGGGGAACACAGTGTACGTGCAGGCATTCAGCTGGAATTGCTTTGCTTCAAACACTATGGTTGACAAATTTTAAAAGTCTGCAGCCCACCTGTCTGCAACCTTTTACCATTATGCCCTTAACAGAAACTATTGCTACTGCTTTCATTCAATGTGTTTTGACGCATTCATTTTAAAAAAACGAATAGCCTTAAAATGGTTCTCTGAATTTGGGCAGAATAAAGTAAAAGATGTAGTATAAGTGTCCTAAAGAAGTGATAAACTGGTGAGGTCTAGAGGTGTGAGAGCAAATCCAATCCAGGAAAGCTTTCTGGAAGAGGTGGTATTTGAGCTAGGAAAGATGGAATAAATGCTTTACTTAAGTAAAGAAAGAAAAAAACTGTTCAGGTAAAAGAAACAGAGGTGAGCAAAAAGAGGAAAGCTTGACTATGTCATAAAAATAAACAGTCCTATTTTGTTGGAGAAGAGAACACAAAACCTTGGAATTAGAGGGAAAAGTGTGAAAAATCATCTGAGACCAGATGGGCAAGGCCCTTGACCACCAAGCTAAGGAGTTTGGCATTTATTGGCTGGCAATGGGAGCTAGACAGGCCAGAAAGCTTTGGAGATAAAATAGCCTGATCAGAGAATGGGTTTTCTAGGAGATAAATCTGCCTCTTTTAATTTTACAGACTGTTTCTTAAGCATACTTTTTTCCTAGACAACTTCAATCTGAAAAATATGTCATTCTTCTTAGCATATGTTTTTAAAAGTAAACTTGGTTACCATAAATGTATATGAGGAAAGGAAGCATAAAAACTAGCAACAAATAAAGCAAATGTGGCCATCTGTTTCTGTGGCTCTAAGTAGTGATCAGCAAAAATTGCATTTTAAAAAACACAGAACTATAGCTGAAATCATATTTTCCAGTGTAGGTTTCCACCGGTGACTACTTATAATTTTATTTGTATGGCATTTTCAACACAATATACCATCTCCAGCACATCATGAAAAACTATCATCTATTGCCTTATAAATGCAAGAAATGAAAATGGCAGGAAAAGAGGAAGGGAGGGGAGGAGGAAAATGATGCGTGGCTTGTCGGGAAATGTAAATCAAATGTCAGAATTGACCTTTTCAAAGTAATGACGAAGAAAAAGAAACATCAAACAATCTGTTCTGAACTTGTATGAAAAAGTAGTGTAGGATTAAAAAAAATGGAGTTTGGAGTCAGAAAAGCTGTGTTGGGATCTCAACTGTTTCCCTTTTTTATTACATTCTTGTGGTGAGATAAATTTCCTCCTTTCTAAAATGATGATTTTATTTATTACTTTATCCCTCACTGGTTGTGAGGTATAAAAGTGTCACACAATATCATGGATCATATGTATTCATCTCTTTCCTTCCTTTGGAAAGGAAGGGATATGCCTGCCATATCGTGCTGCTGCTGTGATATTACACAAACTCAACAGCTAAGTTCTCCCAACCTACAAAGGGAGTCCAAACGTCCCTTTGGTCAGCTTGGGCCTGCAGGCAAGGGGAGGGAGGGAGCGATGCAGCTAACCCCAAGGACCAGGTAACAATATCCTTTATGTTTCACTGTGACAGGTATCAAGTGACCTCTCTGGGGGAATTCATTACTGTACTTCCCTCTTCTCTAGATTAATATTAAAACTAGTTGACCCCCTTGAGCACACCGTATGAGGCCAAGGGGGAAAGGCACAGAAGGGAGGTGCAGGGAAAAAACATTTGGAGATTTCAAATGTGTTAAAGTAAAGCACAACGAGGATAATGTGCTGGAAATTCATTCATTTATCACAAATATTTAGTGAGCACCTATTTGGGCCAGATACTGTGTAGGCTATGAGGATGTATCTGTTAACAAACAAAAAAGTCCCTGCCCTCAACAAAACTTACATCCTAATGAAGAAAGAAACAATGAACAAAACAATAAATGCCTATTCACTTTTTTCCTATTTTACTTTTTACAACTTCTTAAACTTATCAGATTACATATGGCTCTTAAATTGCTTGTGCTTTACAGTACTTTTCAAATAAATAAAAATTAAAACAGAGTTAAAGGGACTTCCCTGGTGGCTCAGTGGTTAAGAATCCGCCTGCCAATGCAGGGGACACGGGTTCAAGACCTGGTCCAGGAAGATCCCACGTGCCACGGAGCAACTAAGCCCATGCACCACAACTACTGAGCCTGAGCTCTAGAGCCCGCGAGCCACAACTACTGAAGCCCGCACACCTAGAGCCTGTGCTCCACAACAAGAAAAGCCACCGCAGTGAGAAGCCTGCGCACCACAACGAAGAGTAGCCCCTGCTTACCACAACTAGAGAAAGCCCACGCGCAGCAAGGAAGACCCAATGCAGCCAAAAATAAATAAATAAATTTATATAAAAAAAAAACAAACCAACAGACTCCCAGGTGATGCTGCTGTCCAAGGACCACATTTTTAGAGAAATGAGGATGTAAACCACTACAAACTGGACATTCCATTACTTTCAGCTGAACTCATCCTTGCTGCCTACTGTCCCTCCCCACATACCAGGATAATCACACTAACCATCCAAACTTCTCAATGCATAGGACCAACCTCTTCGGCCTGCCTCATGCGCAACCTTTTTTTTTTTTTTTAAGTGGTTTTTATTTATTTATTTGGCCACTCTGCATGGCATGCAGGATCTTAGTTCCCCGATTAGGGATCGAACCCGTGCCCCCTGCAATGGAAGCGTAGAGTCTTAACCACTGGACCACCAGGGAAGTCCCTCAACCTTTTCTTGAAGGAGCTTCTGTAGATTTTACCATTATTCCACACATCAACCTGGGTCACTTTTCTCACTCATTAACTTATTTGCACTTACTCCCATATACGTTTCTCTAGGATGTTTTATTCAAGTCGTTCTTTTTTTTAACATCTTTATTGGAGTATAATTGCCTTACAATGGTGTATTAGTTTCTGCCTTATAACAAAGTGAATCAGTTATACATACACACATGTTCCCATATCTCTTCCCTCTTGCGTCTCCCTCCCTCCCACCCTCCCTATCCCACCCCTCTAGGTGGTCACAAAGCACTGAGCTGATCTCCCTGTGCCATGCGGCTGCTTCCGACCAGCTATCTATTTTACGTTTGGTAGTGTATATATGTCCATGCCACTCTCCCTTTGTCACAGCTTACCCTCCCCCCTCCTCATATCCTCAAGTCCACTCTCTAGTAAGTCTGTGTCTTTATTCCCGTCTTGCCCCTAGGTTCTTGATGACCTTTTTTTTTCTTCTTAGATTCCATATATATGTGTTAGCATACGGTATTTGTTTTTCTCTTTCTGACTTACTTCACTCTGTATGACAGACTCTAGGTCCATCCACCTCACTACAAATAACTCAGTTTTGTTTCTTTATATGGCTGAGTAATATTCCATTGTATATATGTGCCACATCTTCTTCATCCATTCATCTGATGATGGACACTTAGGCTGCTTCCATGTCCTGGCTATTGTAAATAGAGCTGCAATGAACATTTTGGTACATGACTCTTTTTGAATTATGGTTTTCTCAGGGTATATGCCCAGTAGTGGGATTGCTGGGTCATATGGTAGTTCTATTTTTAGTTTTTTCAGGAACCTCCATACTGTTCTCCATAGTGGCTGTATCAATTTACATTCCCACCAACAGTGCAAGAGTGTTCCCTTTTCTCCACACCCTCTCCAGCATTTATTGTTTCTAGATTTTTTGATGATGGCCATTCTGACTGGTGTGAGATGATAGCTCATCGTAGTTTTGATTTGCATTTCTCTAATGATTAATGATGTTGAGCATTCTTTCATGCGTTTGTTGGCAATCTGTTTATCTTCTTTGGAGAAATGTGTATTTAGGTCCCATTTTTGGATTGGGTTGTTTGTTTTTTTGTTATTTCAAGTCATTCTTAAACAATTACAGCAACATGTTTAACAGCCAAAATGATTTTGAAAGACTCAAATTTAATTGCAAAATTATTGAATTCCCTAGTAGATTTTATATATTATATTATAGTTGTGTTCCATTTCAGTATCGTGAAATTAAAAACTACACAAACAGTGTTCTTTGCCGGTAACGACATGCATGTGCCTCTCCTTGATTAAGCCTTAATTGCACGTGGCACTTTGACACATTTTTTATAAAGCTTGATATTAACATGTATCAGCTTAAAACTGAGCTCATAAGAATTATTCATGCTCAATGCTCACTCTCAGGTTATAAGATTATACCATCCCTCTCTTATCTCTTCAAGAAATTCCTACCTGATTCTATTTCATCAGTTAACAATGTGCTTCTCATATCACATTGTATTTCCATGTATTTTAAAAAATATTACTCTGAAATTTAGCATTCATACTTTTCAGCCCAAACTTGCCAGAAAAGGCACTCAATTATCGGATTTGAATGCAAGATATGTCGAGTGCCAGGGTAGGAGGGGGATGGAGGAGATGAGTGTGGGCGATAAGTACCTGCCGCTGTCACAGACTGCACGTGTCAATCAGCACATCATCCATCAAATGCGTTGACTGCTTTGATTTCCACTGTAAACGAGCACAATTTAGCTGTGGCCCCAATCAACCCAACACCATCGCAAAGCCTGTGCAAACAACAAGGATATAAGGGAAAACTGAAAAACCAGGACTTCAGAGATGGAGGTTTTCATTCAAATTCTACCAACGACTTTGCACAAGAATATCAGCCTCCCCTCGCCCCCCCTGACCCGCACCCCACCCCTGCCAAGTCAGCAGAACTTGAAGTCACACACTGTAAAAGTGAAGATCTAAAACCACCCTACGACATCCACAACTGATTCAGTAAAGACCGAAACAAAAATCTCAAAAACAGTGTGAGGATACCAGTATGAATAAATAAATAATCTCAGGGCCACTGGTATGAACTGGAAGCCTCCGGGCTATGAGTGACCACAGGCTCTGTGACAGTGTCAGCCTTGCCAACACTGGTAGCTCACTTTTGCTTTCCAGGTAGATCTTCCTCCTCCTCCTCCGTCTCCTTCAAATCTCACCACAGTAATGGTGAGCAGTTAGAATCCAGGGAAAGGCTTATTCATAGTCTGAGGACTCTTAGGTACTAATGTATAGATTTGTACACTGGCAGAGTGGGGTGGCATGGTACAGTACATGTCCATTATCATCTAAGCCTGAACTTCATGGTAATATTCTGAAAGCTAAAACTTGTAACTTACTCGTCCAGGCAAAGACTGTCACCTCTTTCTAGATCTTCAGTACTAAATCCCCTTGGACAAATACTATGATCACTTTACAGATCCTAAGTGCTTTACTGAGCAGATACCCTGATCTCTTTCAAATATTTGTTTTGAACATCCCTTTCAAATACCCCTTTTGAAGTTTGTTAATTTATAACCATAAGGTGCACTTTCCCATCTCGCTAAGTGTCATCGTGTCTTGTCTTCTCTAGCTGAGGGTCATGAGGCTCCTTCCCCCCACCGCTGACCACATAATGTGATACGTTTGGACATATGAACATCTCTGCGAAACCAACGCAATTTACCAAACATTTCCATCACCCCCCAAAATTCTTGTGCCCCATTGCAATCCATCCCTCCCTCTGCCCCATCCCATTTTCTAGCGTTTTATATTGAATATAAATGGAATGATATAGTGTGTACTCTTTGTATCGGTGAGGGGAGAGCTTGTCTCACTCAGCAAATGATTTTGAGATTTTCCACATTGCTATGTGCATCCTTTTTACTGGGAAGTAGCATTTTACTTGCCACCTGTTGATGGACATCTGGACGGTTTTCAGTTTCAAGGCTATTTTCCATTTTGGGCTATGACATATAAAGCTGCTAGGAGCATTGGTACACAAGACCTTGTGGGGACATGTATTTTTGTTTCCACTTAGATACCTGTGGCTGTACAAAAATTTTATAAAGCCTAGTAGAACACCTGGCTTGTATTCCCCGGGCTGAAAAGACAGATAGCTTTGGCATCACCACGACTTCCACTCCCACACACCCTCTCCAGACACCACTGGTCCCCTGCTGCTCCCTCTACAGCCACCACAACTCAGATTCCTCCTTCCATAGCTGATGCCTCTAATTATTTTCCTGGGGCCACTGCTGACCCTTCAATGCCCCAGTCACGGTCTAGCCTCTCCTTGCTGATATGACAGAATTGTTCACTTCCTGCTCAGACAAAACGAGGGCATTATTTTAACAGATTCATATGATATGGGCTTTTCCAACACTTCTAGTCAATTCAGATTGTCTATATAACAGTCAAGACACCAAAGCGAGAACAAATTAAATTCAAATTAAGATATCAAAGTGTATTGCATTCACCTATTTTTTAAATGTTACCACTTTACCTGGCACCTTCTTTTAGAGAGCCAATGTTTCTTTGCAGAAACAAAATAGTATGGCTTTCTGTCGTATTCGTTCCAGCTTTGCTATAAACACGTGGTAAAATAATATTTTTAATGAAGGCCTGTCTCTGATGTCAACGCTCAAAATATCCACGTTCCCGAATGAATCACAGCTGACTTTTATTTTGGCTGTGATTCCAACCTGAAATTGTCTCAGTGAATCCACATTTCAAAATTTCAACCCATCTCCATTCACTAGATTCTATGAAAAAGACCTAAAATGTATTTCATTTCACAAGTGTAAAACAGAACTGCTAAGTTTAGGTACTAATATGGCATTGATTTCAGATATAAAGGCTTTGTATGGGAATCCTGGATGTCACATCATAATCTTATGGTATCTGCTCCCTTCTGTGTAGAAATACTGTGGACTGTTTGTTTGGTAAAGAAGAAGTACATGGCATGGTACTTGTAAAATTACATATGTAACATCTCTCATAGATGTATGTGATAACACAGAGCAAAGTAGGCTCCTGGACCAGGGTGCTAGCTTTTACTCCTAGGTTCTTCAGAGAGGGGTCTCTGAATACCAGTCCAAGGTTTTATTTTGGGGCCAAACTCGATGACCAATTTGGGTCAGCCATGCAACAACCTGAGATGTATTTATTAAGATGCACTTAAGTATTTCATTCTGTTTACAACTTTAACATACTTTTTCATATATTTCTTACAAATAAGATTTTTAACAACCAGCCTTACTTTGTTAAAATTCAGATTGCTTATTTGAGCCCCAGTTCTCTGTCTTTGTGTGTAGTTGTCTGATATAAAAGAGTCTTAGGTCTGCACCGCCAACCTCTGCAGAGCACCTGAGCACTGCTTCTTGGGTGCTGTAGACCAGCCAACTACCAACACAACGGGGATAATTAACAGCTACACGCCCAGAATAATTGCCCTGGAGGTGAGTTGAAAATGGGTTGGTTCCAGAACTTTATTTTTTTTTAATCTCAGCAAAATATTATTTCAGATATATATATATATATTTTTTTTTTTTTAAGAACACAACTCTCTACATGTGACATCCCGAATAGGAGGTTATCCCTTTGGCCCTTCAGATCAACTTGGGCAAAGGCAGAGGGAATACCTTCCCTTTAAATTTTGCTTACCTATCAAAATGACAGATGCCATCACATCCCTGATCTCTCCCAAGCAAGAAATACCTAGCAATATTTAACACTCCACGTGCAAAGCAGATGGTTTACCCTTCATAGGGCAGGTAGCCTCCCTCCGGGAATATGAACCCCCAGGAATGCCAGACGTGGCCAGGCCTAGAGACTCCAAGCAGCCACTTTATTTCCAAGTAAAAAATATCAGACTACAAGCCTTACATATAAATTCTAGGCACCCGGTAATAACTCTGAAGTCCAGTCCTGTACAGTTTAAGAAACAATTCTTATCCAAGAAGTCTCTTGAAGAAATGAGAACCTATTCCCAACTGATAAGTGTGGTTATGTCTTGGGTGGAATAAGGATTGGGAAGTAGAGAGGGACTTATACTTTACACATTTCTGAATTGATTGAGTTTTTTTACAGTGAGCATTTATGGTAAAATATTTTACATGGAAATATACTTTTGTTGGTTCTGAATTTTTCTGTCCAGTCCTCCCACAGTGGACACTTACAGCTTTTTAGGCTGCCCAGCATTGAATAACTGTCTTATTTAGGGAGAAATTCTAAAACAGGTGGCAGCATGGCCCCCTCTGCTGACAGGGGACAAATATTCACTCTCTTTCATTTTCTGGCAACAGCTAGCGGCCAGTGGTGGCACTGCCGAGGATGGTGGCGTCTGGTAGCAGGGGTGCCAGGGGTAGTGTCCTTAGCAGGTATTCCTCTGCTGCAACCTTGGCCGTGGTTCCACCTGGCAGGCTCCCCTCGGTTGCTGTTCATTTGCGAGGCTTGATTCTCTGGTCTTTACGTTGATTCCGAGAACTACCCTATATCCTTCCAATAAATTATTTTTCTGCTTAGGTCAGCAAGGGTTGGCTCCTGAAGCCAAGAATTCTGACCCAGAATTTGTTCATTCATTCATCCAATAAAGTATTTATTAACTGCCTAATATGTATCCAACGCTGTTCTAGGCCCAGGGATTCTGCCGTGAACAAAACAAAAATCCACCCCCTCGAGGACGTAGCCTAGTGGATCTCACTTCTTCCCAGCCCTGTCCCTCCTCTACCCTTCTCTGGAAGTCTGTTTTACTTTGATACTATCCCTCTAGCCCTAAGCCAAGCTGGCCTTTCCCAGTTTCCCTTGACATTAAGGAAGTTAAGGACCTTTTCATGTCTTCCTGGCCTTGCTCTTGAGTTCAGGCCAGACCTACTGTTTGACACCACAAACGGTCATTCATGGTCATTCCATAATCACTGGCCAGCTCCTAGACTATCGGAGACACTCTGCCAGGAGTTAGAGACATACTATTGAAGCAGTCACTGCCCTCAGAGATTATAGTGAGGCAGCAAAGACAGACAACAGACATTTAAGTAAGCTCTAAAGGGTGATCTGTGCCAGAGAAAAGGAAGTACGGTGCCATAGAAATACATAACAGGAACACCATACCTGGTGGCCAGAGAAGGCTTCCTGGGGGAGATGATGTTTAAGCTGAGATCTGAGGGGTGAGTTAAAGTTAGCCAACTGAAGAGGATATAGAGCATAAGTCAGAAGGAAACACACACACAATATTCTAGAAGTGAGAGAGGGCACAGCACGTTAGAGCAAATGGAAGGGGTTCAGTACGGTGGAGGCAAGAGACATAAGCAGTTGGGAAGGGTGGACAGTGGTTAAGGTGCGATTAGAGAGGCAGATGAAGAACCTTATTAGCGCTTCACAGCTTTATTCTCAGGACAGTCAGAAGCCACCTGCTTAAGAGCTCAAGCAGAGGTGGCAACAGAAGGGTGTATTGTTGGTTCTGCAAATTAGAAAGATCAGCAGATGCCAGGAGGAATGAACAGGGGAGGAGAAATACGGAGGCATCGGGATTATTTCAGAGCTCACCAAAGTAGTCCAGAATAAAAAAAAAAACTACATCCTGAACTAGTCGGGGTAGGAGAGATGAAAAGCAGCAGAAATATTCAAGGGACATGTACTGGGTACAATTAAAAGGACTTTCTGAGTGATGGGTGGATATGAGGTGAACAAGGAGAGACAGAAGTCACAGATGACCCCCAAGGGTCTGATGTGGGTAACCAGGTGGACGGTAGGCCTTTAATTAAACGAAATGCTGAAGAGGAAATGACTTTAGTTTGGTCGCATTCAGTTTGAAGTGACCAAGGAGAACTGCCTGATGGGCAGCTGCAGATGTGGGCCTGGATTTCAGCACAGTGATCTGAGCTAGAGGACCGGAGCTAGGATCATATGAGCAGTGACTGAGGTCTGGGAGTACTGAGATGCCCCTGGGGTCAATATAATCATGAGGTGGACTGTGTTATTCTTATAAAGATTCGTTGCCCCTTCCTGGGGAAGGATTCCATTTTGCCACCTTGATGTTGGGCTTGCTCACATGACTTGCTTTGACCAATGAATGGAAATAATATGTGTCACCTCCCTTCTGCGCAGAGGCTTTAAGGTCAGGTCAGGGTGCTCCCTGGTCTCTTTTCCATTTGCTATGATGAGCAGCAGTGTCCCAGAAAGAGGCTGCACAGTCAGCCTGACCTCAGGATAAAGATTATGAGTAACCAAGTGATAGCCAGCTCACGATGAATACGTAGCTAGAGCAAGAGATAAATGCGAGTTGTTGCAAGTCACTGAGATTTGGGGATCATTTGTTACCGCAGCAAAACCAAGCCTACTCTGACCCATATAGGTGGGAAGAGAAGCAAGTCTATGACAGAAATCCGCAGAAGAGCAACATTTATCAGTAGAGAAAGTAAAGCCTACAGAAAAAGCCCTCTCCTGCCCCAGGCTCTGACTCAAAGAAACCTCTGCAAATTAGCCTTTGTCCGACTCCTCTCTACTGGCTAACTCAGGTTTCCAACCTAAGAAAAACAAACCCTTTTTTCCTTCTGCTCACTCTGCTGCCTTCCTTTTGTCAGAAGTCATTTGCATCAATTTTCAGGTCTGTGGGCACAAACTCTGCACAGCGAATGTCTGGGAACAGATGACAGTAGAAGCAACACACCTTCATCTCCTCGCTCCAAATCTGTCCTTGCCCTGGTCAGGTCTGTGACTTACTTACTCTCTTCACTCCCTCTGGCTTGTGACCAAATTCTTGGATTCACTCCTGGCTAACCTTGCTCTTGGTCTTGGACCCACCCTCAGCCTGGGGGTTGTCTGGGCAGCCTGATGTACATTTGCCCCTGGCACAGGCCCGGGGACACCTTGCACTGTGGTGTCCGTGTCTTTTCTGACTCATTCTGAGCTTCTGGTCTTGGCTCCGGGATATGTTTCCAAACCAACAGCTGTCCTGCCGGTGGACCTTTCCAGGTTCCAATCAGTCTGGCTCCTCTTGCTTTCACACTCACATCCCTGCAGCCTCAGAGTTCAGACCATAACACACTGGAGGCCTCTTGCCAAAGCTTCTCACGCACCAGCTTTCTCCAGTTGATCCAGAGGGTCACTGTTCACCCAGTACAAATTGACATGTGTAGTGTCTTCATTTATACCGAACACATGCAACACAGGTGGCTTCTGCTCACCTTTGACCTGGGACAGGGCTATTCAACAGCCCATCTTGCTCTCCCACCTCCTAGGCTCCTGAGATGTTCTTCTCCATTCACCATAGATCAGGACTGAGAATGCCACCCTCTGTTTAAAAGCCCTTTTTTTCCCAGATGAATAAAACTATGCCACTTCTCTTGGTTTAGGCCCAGTCCCCAAACCAGAGGTACCAGCCTGTCGTGATGATTATAATCAACTTGGAGGTCAAGATAGTGAAACATACCTACCTTTTCTTAAATTTACTCACTGTGCAATGTTTTGGACATTTTGTTCACCACATTAGCTATTAATATTTATTGAAAGTTTATTAGATGGCAGACAATGTGCTAAATACTTAATGTATTATTTATATTGTTTCTCACGGTCTGTCTAAGAATAGTATTATTTTCCCTATTTCACAAATGGTAAAACTTAGATTTTAAAAGTTCACATATTTGTCTGAGGAAACACAGCCAATGTGAGTAGAGTTGTAAGTCTGCCTGATTCCAGAGCTCTTATTTTCTACTATTCTGCTATATATATGTGTGTGTGTTTATAGATACATATATGTTTGTGTGTATACATATAGGAGTGTGTATATATACACACACACAAACGTGTCTATGTCTATGTATATATACACACATATATGTATGCGGGAGCATTGGCATATATGTGTTATGTATAGTGTATATGTATAGGTAAATATGTGTGCAGATGTATATATGTGTAGGTGTGTGTATATGTGTGTGTGTGTGTGTGTGTGTGTGTAGCTGTAGGTATAAAAATTTTCCAAGCTCAGGTTAGAAAGTAGGTAATATATTGTGTTTTAACCACCTGATAATCACATGTAGTACAGTACAGTAGTCCAACAGAAGTTTTACAACTTATTTAAATTTATTAAGTTTTAAGGTTATTAAATAAACTCTTTTAAAATTATATTTTATGTGAAAGTCATTTAGAAATTGCTTTGTGAGGGCTGGAAGCCTGGAGTCCTGGGTTCCAGTCCCAGCTCTGCCACTGCCTGGCAGCACATAGCTTCTTTGAGTAAAGTTTCCTTATCTGTAAAATGAAGGAGTTTGAATTGAAACCTTATCAGGGCCATTCCTGCTCAGAAGAACTTAAAATGTCAAATCAAATCGCTCTTAAAAGAATAGCTTTATATTTAAAGTAGATTTCCGCTTTTGGTTTTCTAGTGCCTTTTTCCATCCTGAAAACCTTGTAAAATTATTTTTCCCAAGTATCAATGAGAACAATAAAAGTTGATTTCATATGACTTCCAGCCTGATGCATGCAGTAAAGCAGTACAATTGTGAAACATCACTGATAATTTTTTATGTTCCACATCAATTAAAAGCTCACAGAGATGAGATGATGGTTCAAGGTGGCGGAGTAGAAGGATGTGCTCTCACTCCCTCTTGCAAGAACACCAGAATCACAACTAACTGCTGAACAATCATTGACAGGAAGACACTGGAACTCAGCAAAAAAGATACCCCGCATCCAAAGACAAAGAAGAAACCACAATGAGACGATAGGAGGGGCGCAATCACAGTAAAGTCAAATCCCATAACTGCTGGGTGGGTGACTCACAAACTGGAGAACAGTTATACCACAGAAGTTCACTCACTGGAGGGAGGTTCTAAGCCCCACATCAGGTCTGGCAATGGAAGGAGGAATTCCTAGAGAATCAGACTTTGAAGGCTGGTGGGATTTGATTGCAGCACTTTGACAGGACTGGGGGAAAGAGAGACTCCATTCTTGGAGGGCACACACACAAAGTAGTGTGCACATTAGGACACAGGGGAAGGAGTGGTGACCCCATAGGAGGCTAAACCAGACTTACCTGCTACTGTTGATGGGTCTCCGGCAGAGGCGGGGGCTGGCTGTTTCTTACTGTGAGGACATGGACACTGGCAGCAGAAGTTCTGGGAAGTACTCGTTGGTGGGAGTCCTCCCAGAATCCGCCATTAGCCCCACCAAAGAGCCCCGGTAGGCTCAAGTGTTGGGTTGCCTCAGCCCAAACAACCAACAGGGAGAGAACTCAGCCCCACCCATCAGCAGACAAGTAGATTAAAGTTTTACTGAGCTCTGCCCACCAAAGCAACAGCCAGTTCTACGCACCACCAGTCCATTCCATCAGAAAACTTGCACAAGCCTCTTAGATAGCCTCATCCACCAGAGGGCAGACAGCAGAAGCAAGAAGAACTACAATCCTGCAGCCTGTGGAACAAAAACCACATTCACAGAAAGATAGACAAGAGGAAAAGGAAGAGGCCTATGTACCAGATGAAGGAACAAGATAAAACCCCAGAAAAACAGTTAAATGAAGTGGAGATAGGAAACCTTCCAGAAAAAAAATTCAGAATAACGATAGTGAAGATGATCCAGGACCTCGGAAAAAGAATGGAGGCAAAGATCGAGAGGATGCAAGAAATGTTTAACAAAGGCCTAAAAGAATTAAAGAACAAACAAACAGAGATGAACAATACAATAACTGAAATGACAAATACACTAGAAGGCATCCGTAGCAGAATGACTGAGGCAGAGGAACAGATAAGTGACCTGGAAGACAGAATGGTGGAATTCACTGCTGTGAAAGAGAATAAAGAGAAAAGAATGAAAAGAAATGAAGACAGCCAAAGAGACCTCTGGGATAACATTAAATGCAAAAACATTCACATTACAGGGGTCCCAGAAGGAGAAGAGGGAGAGAAAGGACCCAAGAAAATATTTGAAGAGATTATAGTCAAAAACTTCCCTAACATGGGAAAGGAAATAGCCAGCTAAGTCCAGGAAGTGCAGAGAGTCCCATACAGGATAAACCCAAGGAGAAACATGCAGAGACACACAGTAAAAAAATGGGCAAAAATTGAAGACAAAGAAAAATTATTGAAAGCAACAAGGGAAAAATGACAAATAACATACAAGGGAATTCCCATAAGGTTAACAGCTGATTTCTCAGCACAAACTCTACAAGTCAGAAGGGAGTGGCATGATATACTTAAAGTGATGAAAGGGAAGAACCTACAACCAAGAATACTTAACCCGGCAAGGATCTCATTCAGATTCGATGGAGAAACCAAAACCTTTACAGACAAGCAAAAGCTAAGAGAATTCAGCACCACCAAACCAGCTCTACAACAAATGCTAAAGGAACTTCTCTGAGTGGGAAACACAAGAGAAGAAAAGGGTTTACAAAAACAAACCCAAAACAATTAAGAAAATGGTAACAGAAATATACATATCAATAATTACCTTAAACATGAATGGATTAAATGCTCCAACCAAAAGACACAGGCTTGTTGAATGGATACAAAAGCAAGACCCATATATATGCTGTCTACAAGAGACCCACTTCAGACCTAGGGACACATTCAGACTGAAAGTGAGGGGATGGAAAAAGATATTCCATGCAAACGGAAATCAAAAGAAAGCCGGAGTAGCAATACACATAGCAGATAAAATAGACATTAAAATAAAGAATATTAAAAGAGACAAAGAAGGACACTACATAATGATCAAGGGATCAATCCAAGAAGAAGATATAACAATTATAAATATATATGCACCCAACATAGGAGCACCTCAATACATAAGGCAACTGCTAACAGCTATAAAAGAGGAAATTGACAGTAACATAACAATAGTGGGGGACTTTAACAAGTCACGTACACCAATGGACAGATCATTCAGACAGAAAATTAATAAGGAAACACAAGTTTTAAGTGACACAATAGATCAGATATATTTAATTGGTACGTATAGGACATTCTATCTAAAAACAGCAGACTACACTTTCTTCTCAAGTGCGCACGGAACGTTCTCTAGGATAGATCACATCTTGGATTACATATCAAGCCTCAGTAAATTTAAGAAAATTGAAATCATATCAAGCATCTTTTCTGACCACAAGGCTATGAGATTAGAAATCAATTACAGGGAAAAAAAGTAAAAAACACAAACACATGGAGGCTAAACAATACGTTACTAAATAACCAAGAGATCACTGAGGCAACTAAAGAGGAAATCAAAAATTATGTAGAGACAAATGACAATGAAAACACGATAATCCAAAACCTATGGGATACAGCAAAAGCAGTTATAAGAGGGAAGTTTAGAGCAATACAAGCCTACCTCAGGAAACAAGAAAAATCTCAAATAAACAACCTAACCTTACACCTAAAGGAACTAGAGAAAGAAGAACAAAGAAAACCCAAAGTTTCCAGAAGGAAAGAAACCATAAAGATCAGAGCAGAAATAACTGAAATAGAAACAAAGAAAACAATAGCAAAGATCAATAAAACTAAAAGCTGGTTCTTTGAGAAGATAAACAAAATTGATAAACCATTAGCCAGACTCATCAAGAAAAAGAGGGAGAGGACTCAAATCAATAAAATTAGAAACGAAAAAGGAGAAGTTACCACACACACTGCAAAAATGCAAAGTATCCTAAGAGACTACTAAAAGCAACTCTATGCCAATAAAATGGACAACCGGGAGGAAATGGACAAATTCTTAGAAAGGTATAAACTTCCAAGACTGAACCAGGAAGAAATAGAAAATATGAACAGACCAATCACAAGTAATGAAATTGAAACTCTGATTAAAAATCTTCCAACAAACAAAAATCCAGGACCAGATGGCTTCACACGTGAATTCTATCAAACATTTAGAGAAGAGGTAACACCCATCCTTCTCAAACTCTTTCAAAAAATTGCAGAGGAAGGAACACTCCCAAACTCATTCTATGAGGCCACCATCATCCTGATACCAAAACCATAAAAAGATATCACAAATAAAGAAAATTACACATCGATATCACTGATGAATATACATGCAAAAATTCTCAACAAAATACTAGCAAACAGAATCCAACAACACATTAAAAGGATCATACATCACAATCAAGTGGGATTTATCCCAGGGATGCAAGGATTCTTCAATATATGCAAATCAATCAATGTGATACACCATATTAACAAACTGAAGAATAAAAACCATATGATCATCTCAATAGATCAATAGATGTAGAAAAAGTTTTTGACAAAATTCAACACCCATTTATGATAAAAACTCTCCAGAAAGTGGGCATAGAGGAAACCTACCTCAACATAATAAAGACCATATACGACAAATCCACAGCAAACATCATTCTCAATGGTGAAAAACTGAAAGCATTTCCACTAAGATCAGGAAGAAGACAAGGCTGTCCACTCTCGCCACTATTATTCAACATAGTTTTGGAAGTCTTAGCCACGGCAATCAGAGAAGACAAAGAAATTAAAGGAATACAAATTGGAAAAGAAGTAAAACTGTCACTGTTTGCAGATGATGTGATACTATGCATAGAGAGTCCTAAAGATGCCACCAGAAAACTACTACAGCTAATCAATGAGTTTGGTGAAGTTGCAGGATACAAAATTAATGCACAGAAATCTCTTGCATTCCTATACACTAATGATGAAAAATATGAAAGAGAAATTAAGGAAACACTCCCATTTACCATTACAACAAAAAGAATAAAATACCTAGGAACAAACCTACCTAGGGAGACAAAAGACCTGTATGCAGAAAATTATAAGACACTGTTGAAAGAAATTAAAGATGATACCAACAGATGGAGAGATATACCATGTTCTTGGATTGGAAGAATCAATATTGTGAAAATGACTATACTACCCAAAGCAATCTACAGATTCAATGCAATCCCTATCGAATTACCAATGGCATTTTTTACAGAACTAGAACAAAAAATCTTAAAATTTGTATGGAGACACAAAAGACCCCAAATAGCCAAAGCAGTCTTGAGGGAAAAAAACGGAGCTGGAGGAATCAGACTCCCTAACTTCAGACTATACTACAAAGCTACAGTAATCAAGACAATATGGTACTGGCACAAAAACAGAAACATAGATCAATGGAACAGGATATAAAGCCCAGAGATAAACCCACACACCTATGGTCAACTAATCTATGACAAAAGGAGGCAAGGATATACAATGGAGAATAGACAGTCTCTTCAATAAGTGGTGCTGGGAAAACTGGACAGCTACATGTAAAAGAATGAAATTAGAACACTCTCTAACACCATACACAAAAATAAACTCAAAATGGATTAGAGACCTAAAGGTAAGACCGGACACTATAAAACTCTTAGAGGAAAACATAGGAAGAACACTCTTTGACATAAATCACAGCAAGATCTTTTTTGATCCACCTCCTAGAGTAATGGAAATAAAAACAAAAATAAACAAATGGGACCTAATGAAACTTAAAACCTTTTGCAAAGCAAAGGAAATTACAAACAAGACAAAGAGACAACCCTCAGAATGCGAGAAAATATTTGCAAATGAATCAATGGACAAAGGATTAATCTCCAAAATATATTAACAGCTCATGCAGCTCAATATTAAAAAAAAAGCAACCCAATCCAAAAATGGGCAGAAGACCTAAATAGACATTTCTCCAAAGAAGACATACAGATGGCCAAGAAGCACATGAAAAGCTGCTCAACATCACGAATTATTAGAGAAATGTAAATCAAAACTACAGTGAGGTACCACCTCACACCAGTTAGAATGGGCATCATCAGAAAATCTACAAACAACAAATCTTGGAGAGGGTGTGGAGAGAAGGGAACCCTCTTGCACTGTTTTTGGGAATGTAAATTGATACAGCCACTATGGAGAACAGTATGGAGGTTCCTTAAAAAACTAAAAGTAGAATTCCCATATGACCCAGCAATCCCACTACTGGGCATATACCCAGAGAAAACCGTAATTCAAAAAGACACATGCACCCCAGTGTTCACTGCAGCACTATTTACAATAGCCAGGTCACGGAAGCAACCTAACTGCCCATCGACAGACGAATGGATAAAGAAGAAGTGGTACATATATACAATGGCATATTACTCAGCCATAAAAAGGAACGAAATTGGGTCATTTGTAGAGAAGTGGATGCATCTAGAGACTGTCATACAGAGTGAAGTAAGTTATAAAGAGAAAAACACATATCGCATATTAATGCATATATGTGGAACCTAGAAAAATGGTACAGGTGAACCGGTCTGCAGGGCTGAAATTGAGACACAGATGTAGAGAACAAACGTATAGGCACCAAGGGGGGAAAGCAGTGGCAGATGGGGGTGGTGGTGTGATGAATTGGGAGATTGGGATTGACACGTATACACTGATTTGTATAAAATGGAGGACTAATAAGAACCTGCTGTATAAAATAATTAATTTAATTTAATTTAATTTTAAAAAAGCTCAGAAATGAAAAAGATTGTATATTCTCTCTACGTTTAGTGGGCTACACAATGCACCATGAAAGGAATCAGTTATAGAGACCTACCAGGAGCTATTTCTGTAAAGGGCAAACTAAAGAGGCCCAGTCTTGACACATCATTTAGAAATGACTGGGAGTTAGGTTCCAGAGACCTCACTGAAGATTCAGCGTGTTTATTCTGGCAAAAGCCCATGAATGCAATCTTTAGCTGCCACTGGGGAAAAAACAATGACAAATGAGTTTAAGACTTTCTCAGATGATTCCAAATTTGTTAGTCAAAACCCTACCGACTGAATCTGATGGGAGAAAAAATGGAACAGATATAGAACTTTTAGATCTAATTCATTATTTCAAAATTTGTTTCTCTATCCTGGTTAGTTACTGTCATCAGGGCAAAGTAAATTAGATTTGAGGCACAGGAAAGAGTAAAAGTTATTTTACATTAAAGGATAAGTTTGTAGGGACTTCCCTGGGGTCCAGTGGTTAAGACTCCACGCTTCCACTGCAGGGGGCATGAGTTCAATCCCTGGTTGGGGAACTAAGATCCCACATGCCGGGTGGTGCGGCCAAATAAATGAATAAAAGGATAAGTTTGTAAAACATCTGGCATGAGTGGGGACAACAGTACTTCATTCTCGGGAATTTGTGTGACAATTGGAAATAAAATACCTACATACCTGTGGTGGAGAATGGCATAAAGTAGGCATGGAAGTAATGGTAATGGCCATCATTATCCTTATATAAACCCAGTATCACACAGTCTACTAATACATTCTTTCTCCGTAGGAAAGGAAGAGTACTCAAAGTGTAACTCAGTATGGTTTTCTCTACCTTTGTTAGAGGGAGCTTTTATCTTGTGAATGTACCTAATTTCTCACCTTTTCATCACATATACAGGCATACTTCGGAGATACTGCAGGTTCAATCAGATGGTCTCGGGACTTCTCTGGTGGCGCAGGGGACAAGAATCCACCTGCTAATGCAGGGGACACTGGTTCGATCCCTGGTACGGGAAGATCTTACATGCCGTGGAACAACTAAGCCCGCGCACCGCAACTACTGAAGCCCGTGCACACCTAGAGCCGGTGCTCTGCAACAAGAGAAGCCACCGCAAGGAGAAGGCTGGGCACCACAAGGAAGAGTAGCCCCCACTCGCCACAACTAGAGAAAGCCCGCACGCAGCAACAAAGACCCAACGCAGCCAAAAATAAATAAAATTAAATCTTAAGAAAAAGAATTAGATGGTCTCTAATTGAATAAACTGAATGGTCTCCAATTGAACTGCAGTAAAGAAAGTATCACAATAAGGCAAGTCACACGCATTTTTTGATCTCCCAGTGCATATAAAAGTTATGCTTACACTATACTGATAGTCTATTAAGTGTGCAAGAGCATTATGTCTAAAAAATGTACATACCTTAATTTAAAAACACTATTGCTAAAAATGGCTTACCATCACCTGAGCCTTCAGCAAATCACAGCAGTAAAATCAAAGATCACCGACCATAGATCACCATAACAAATACAATAATAATGAAAATGTTTGAAATATCGTGAGAATTACCAAAATACGACAGAGACATGAAATGAGCAAATGCTGTTGGAAAAAAGGCACCAACAGACTTGTTCGACAGGGGGTTGCCACAATCCTTCGATTTGTAAAAAATGCAGTATCTGCAAAGTGCAGTACAGTGAAGTGCAATAAGATGAGGTACGCCTATAGTTTAATAATTTATTATTATTTATCCATTTTAATATCTGGCACATATTCCTTTAGAAAAACAAGTACATGTTTTGTATTTATTTCATTCAATATCAAATCTTCAGATGATTAAAGCAGATTCGCTTAAAAGTGTTACCGATCCTTCTAGAAACCTGTAACCACAGAGCTTAGAATTTTAAGGAAAGGTTTAATAACCTAGTTTACCCTACCTTTAAAAAGTTTATTCCAAATCTTTTATCTAGTCAGTTTAAATACTTGGCATTGGGAATTCCCTGGCAGTCCAGTAGTTAGCAACCCATGCTTTCACTGCTGAGGGCACGAGTTCAATCACTGATCGGGGAACGAGGATCCCACAGGGCCCTCGGCGTGGCCAATAAATAAATAAATAAATAAACTGCCCCCCCCAAAAAGATAGTCTAAAAAAAATACTCGACATTTAGTATTTTATTTTGAGTTAGGTATGATTCCAAGAAATGATTTTATTTAAACTTATCTGAGAAACAATTAAAGCTAAAGTATAAAAAGGGAATAATACACAATGCAGTTGAATTTGTTGAGCTCATGAATTGTATTTTTGTTGAGCTCATGTTGTATTTTTGTGGATACAAATATTCATGCTCTATCAACATACAGATCTGCCTTCCAAGTAGATTATGTTAGTGAGTTTCCAAAGATTTAACACAGAAATACAATACACTTCCTTGAAAATTTTGTATTTTAAAAAGTGTGCATATAGGGGCTTCCCTGGTGGCACAGTGGTTGAGAGTCCGCCTGCCGATGCAGGGGACACGGGTTCGTGACCCGGTCCGGGAATATCCCACATGCCGCGGAGCGTTTGGGCCCGTGAGCCACGGCCGCTGAGCCTGCGCGTTCGGAGCCTGTGCTCCGCAACGGGAGAGGCCACAACAATGAGAGGCCCGGGCACTGCAAAAAAAAAAGAAAAAAAGACAAAGAAATCCTGTCATTTGCAACAACATGAATGGACCTTGAGGGCATTATGCTAAGTGAAATTAGCCACACAGAGTAAGACAAATACTGTATGATCTTACTCATATGTGGAATCTTAAAAGAAAAACAAAAAAAACCTCACAGAAAAAGGATCAGATTGGTAGTTACCACTGTAGTTACCAGAGGTGGTAGGTAGAGACAGGAGGGGGAAATTGGAGAAGGTGATCAAAAGATACAAACTTCCAGATATAAGATAAATACTAGGGATGTAGTGTACAACACGATGACTCTAGCTAACGCTGCCATATGATATACAGGAAAGTTAAGGGAGTAAGTCCTAAGGGTTCTCATCACAAGGGGAAAAATGTTTTCTCTTTCTCTTTTGTTTGTGTCTATATGAGATGATGGATGTTCACTGAACTTACTGTGGTTGTCATTTCATGTCGTATGAAAGTCAACTCATTATGCTGTACACCTTAAATTTATACAGTAATGTATGTCAGTCATAGCTCAATAAAACTGGAGAAATCACAAGAAATAAATGATTGTCATCTGCCCCGAGACCTCCGTGTGTCCCTTCATGATCCCAATTCCTTCTTTCCCTGGAATGGTAATGATTCCCAATTCTAAGTATGCAACCGTAAATAATGTATCAGTTCTCTTTATCCACCCACTTTGAAATTTATATGGAATTTTCTTCTATCTGGCTTCCTTTGATCAGCAATATGTTTTTAAAATCCATTCATGTTTCTGCACATAACTGGAGTTGATTCATTTTTGTTGCTGTTCAGTATTCCATCGTCCACAATTGTTCCCTTCTACTGCTGAAGCAGTAGAGTTGGGCATTTGAGTTGTTTCCAATTTCGGGTTATTATAAATTATGCTGCTATAAACTTTCTGTTCCTGTTTCCTGGCATTAGTGTTCACAGATTCATAGGGTATATTCTTAGGAATGAAACCACAGGCTTATAGAGTATGCAACATATTCGCTTTTTTGGTAGATAATACCAAACTATTTTCCCAGTTCCCCCTCCCACAGCCCC
This sequence comes from Phocoena phocoena, assembly GCF_963924675.1. Taxonomy (NCBI): domain Eukaryota; kingdom Metazoa; phylum Chordata; class Mammalia; order Artiodactyla; family Phocoenidae; genus Phocoena; species Phocoena phocoena. The sequence goes on from NC_089223.1 coordinate 76,448,626, forward strand.
ACTTTTTTTTTCCTTCTATTCCTTTCTCCCTAAGAGACTTTTGTACACATTGCCAAAAGGTCAGTTAATACCATTTAATTGAATACAATAGACTTGTTGACTTATTTCATGTGAGGGAGGACTAGAGAAGACATGTCCTTCCTGAATTCCAATTCAAGTCAAGGTCCTATTCAGGTATTAAAGTTGATGTAAGCATAGTTAAACCTTCCTTTATACCTTATGCCAAAGATGTTATCTTCTGCACACTATGAAAAGACAGACTTCCCTTTTCATGTTGACTGTCAGAAAGGTGGGAGCCAAGCTTACCCACTGGCAGTAAGAAAATAAGTCAGTGCTTCTAGAGTATTGCCACACCACTGCAGCAGAATCCCCTGGGGGCATGTGTTAACAACGTGGGTGTCAGAGTTTCTGCGGTGAGGCCAAGGAACCTGCTATTTTAAACAAATACTCCCAATGCGAGGCCAATGCCCTCTAAATTCTGAAACCGCTGGTGTAATGCTACATGATATTGCATTTTTTTTTAAGTTACTTTTTTTTTTTTGGCTGCATTGGGTCTTCGTTGCTGCACGTGGGCCTCTCCAGTTGCGGCGAGTGGGGTCCACTCTTCCCTGCAGTGCGCGGGCTTCTCATCGCGGTGGCCTCTCTTGTTGTGGAGCATGGGCTCTAGGTGCACGGGATTCAGTAGTTGTGGCACGCAGTCTTCAGTAGTTGTGGCATGCAGGCTTCAGTAGTTGTGGCTCACAAGCTCTAGAGTGCAGGCTCAGCAGCCGTGGCGCACAGGCTTAGTTGCTCCACAGCATGTGGGATCTTCTTGGACCAGGGCTTGAACCCGTGTCCCCCGCATTCGCAGGCGGATTCTTAACCACTGCACCACCAGGGAAGTCCTGATATTGCATTTTAGCTTTCTTGTCTGACTCGATATTATGTCCTTATCATTGTGTTTCTTTCCTCTGTCACCCAACTTTTAATCATGGAATAGTGTTGTATTTTACGTGTACGTATAAACCACCCATGATCGTTTCTGGTTCAAGAGCTGAATTGGTAGATAAATAGATAAATGCTAGACTATATATACAGAAAGAAAAAGTTTCTCTGGTATCCCTTAACTACTAGTCACTTATGAAATTATCAAAAAAAGATTAGAAAGATACAAATTACTGGGTACGGTTTTACATTTTACATTAAGCCAACTTATAGTTTCATCATGACAAATTTAAAGCACCAGTAGATAAAGGGAGGTGATGATGGGTTTTGACTAGCGGTCCAGAAATAAGTTCTTTGTTTCCTGCCCACAGTTCCTAAACCAAGCCTAGAGACTGTTCAGGAAGAGCTCACAGCGCTTCAGGTAATCCTGCCTAGGGTTTGTATGACCTTGAATTTCAAGAACTCACTTGTTAAAAATAACTACTGTAGTGTGAAATAGGAAATTAACTGGCCTTCATCAATTTCTCAAAGTTATGATGATATTATCTTCTGCAACAGAAATGACTGGAATAGTGGAAAGTCGAATTTCTTCTGTTTCAGCTCAGACTCTGGCCACCCACCAAGGAGCATGCAGCATTCCTGACCAGAGAGGCCAGTTGTCACTCCTGGGCCAAAAAGAGCCTGGAAGGAAACGGGCACAGGTTGGCTGCTTATTGTGCACAGACAAGCTGCAATATCAAGATCTAGATTTTCTAAAGTTTACCAACTGCAAGAGCTGCCTGCCTTATGCAGTGAGGAAGAAAGAGAGCAGAACCCAAACAAACCATGGAAGAAGCAAAACAGAGCAGAGGATCTTGCCACAGGGATTAAGGAAGAGTAACAGAGACTCAAGAATCAGATGTAAAAGGAAGAAATATTAAGGTTCTACTTATTATGCTTACGTTGACTCTGACAAATACATCCCACCTGAAAAGGAAAATTCCTAGGGTAACTCAATTATCAAACGTTGGCTAAACAAAACAAACCAAACCACCACTCTGCTTTAACACATTTAAACATTTGGTGTTCGTCACTGTTGGATTTAATCAAAATTAGCTTGGCCAAAGCATTAAAAAAGGAATACTACATTATAAAAATGCATACCTAAATTTTGTCTGGCTTCCAAAAGATAGTCATACAGTAGTTTTTGTGTCATAGCTAACATTTATATGCTAGTTGCTCTTACTATGTGCCAGGCCCTATTCTAAGTACTTCACGTTTAACTCATTTCATCCTTGCAACAATTCAAGATAGTGGTATTGTTATTATTCCCATTTTGCAGATTAGGAAACTGAGGCACAGTTTCCCAAGATCCTTCAGTTCTAGAGTGCAGTTTTTATCACATTTGCCATACATACAGCAAAATCCCTATCATTTTTGGGAAGGGGCAATAATAACCTGAATTTCATCCTACCCATATTTTTGAGGGTACATCAACTGGACAAAACACAAGGATTTGTATTTAAGCAGCTCAGCTTGACGCTGTATCACAAAATTTGAGATGCTCCACAGAATTACATCTCATCTGCATAATGGCACACAGATCGTTTCTAACATGAAAAATTCATTCACGCCTAAGACATAATAACAAACATCACTGTGGTAAAGCAAAAACTAAGGGTGCTTAGTACAGCTGGAGCCATGGATCTGGGCTCCCCAGACCAAAGAAAATATGAGTTAAACAGCACTAGTTATAAGAGAGAGACTCTTCAGGTGTAGCTGAAAAGAGGGAGAGGCTTGACACCAAACAGCCTTGGCAAGTTTAAGAACCAAAATCCAAAGAAATAGAATTTGTTCTAGCAGAAGGAGAGTGGACTTTAGCTTCAAGTGAAAAAAAAATTAGAAATGAGGAGAGTTTTAGACGGGGCCATGGTTTTGGAAGATCTAGCTGATGTGTCTGTGACTACATTAGGAGTCTGTTCCTTTGAATAGTGGTGAATTCAGTAATTACGCAGCGATATTTCAAGCACCTGTAGACAAAACAACTTCTAATAAATTCAACAGAGACTCAGAGGACTCTGTTGAAAGTTCTAGTCTCTAAAAGACAGAGTTGGTGGCAGTGGCCAAAGAGAAGGTGAGAAGCAGGTAGCTTTCCATGGGGACTAGGCTTGGATAGTGAGAGCTCAATAAATACCTGTCAAGTTGAGGACCACATCACCAGGGCTCATCTACAGTGGGTGCTGCATCACCTAGACCTAGAATATCTACAGCTTCCACATCCCCAGAGAGGGATGAAACTCAAAAGGGCAGAACCAGGACCATTAAACAGAGTTTTGGGTGCTGTTTACGGAACAAGGGTGCCCGGCCAAGGAAGCAGGTGGAAAGTGAACTCAGCACCGTTCCACCGGCCACACCGCAGAGCACAGCCACCTCCTGCCACAGGAAGGAAGGGGCGCCTTTTCCTAATTTGGACAAAGGTGCCATATGGCTTTAGCAGCTCTGGAGAGCACTGAAGTAAGGAGTCACTGCAACCCGACCTACAAGGATAGGAGGCCGAGAGGACGCTATGGAGGCACAAAGGGAGGGAATCTTTGTCCTGATACTGCTAGAATCCACCATCTTCTCTAGGGAAGCCTCCTTCTATGTTTTCCTCACATGGGATCTTTCTTCCAAAGCACACACATTCCTTCCAAAGTTAATGCTGACAGATTATGGAGCATTTCCTTCTAATGATGATGGATAATCATAGAGTTTGCAGGGCACCATCTGGCAAATTCTGCAGGATGAATGCCCTTCAAATAGGAAGGCATAAATCTGCAGTAACAGAATTGAGTAATTTAAACATATTAGAGGTAGCTGGGGGGGACTTTCAGGGGTCGATTTCTTCCCTTTGTTTTACAGAGTAAATTGATACCGAACTACTTTGATCTTTTCTAATAGAGGATAATATAGCATTTATTAATTTATTTTAAACTTTCATTAAAAACAGTTATCTCTGAATAGCTTGATTATAGGGTGATTTCTGTTTTCTTTGCTCTGTGTTTCTATCATTTTTCCAAGTTGTCTGTAATGGTTATGCGTCGTTTTTATAATCAGAAAAAATATATAATTTTTTTTTTTCTTAGCTTGTTTCCTTGTTCCCTCCACGTCCAGACAGGACTGGATTCTTGCAAGAAAGCAGCTCTGAAAGAGTCTGACAGAATGGGTCACCTGCTGGGCGAGAATAAAGCCCAGTGGTGTAAATGGAGAAGATAAGACGCTGTGAGTAAAAGACGGGCCAGGCACCTCCTGGGCCAGGCTACACGGAACAGAGTGACTGCACCTCCTCTCGATTCACTAACCAGCAATCCAGGCGTGATGAACACGTGACTACGTACTCCAGCATTTGATCCAGCGCCTGTATGTGCGCTGTACATACAGTGTACATACAGTATGTGCTCCACGTGCGCTTCTTGAGGAGACTGAGGGCTGATTTTATAGTAGCCTCAGCATTCTAAGAGCACAGCCTCTGGAGTCCAACAGGTATTGGTTGCTCATGGAAAAGGATGTATCCTTGGTCATGTTAATTTCTCTGAGCTTCAGTTTCCTTAACTGTAAAGTAGGAATAATACTACTACTTCATAAAGTTATTGTGAATATTAAATAATGTTAAATAATAATGTTAATGTTAAATAAATAAAATAATGAGCATAACATACATGTAGCACAGTGCCTGGCACATACAAAGTGCTGGGTTGATCCAGTGATTCTGATTCCACTTCTGGGTATATACCCAAAGGAATTGAAATCAGGGATTCAAAGGGATACTTGTGTATCAGTGTTCATAGCAGCATTACTCAAAGTAGTCAAAAAGTAGAAAGAGCCTAAATACGTATCAACAGACGCATCGATAAACAAAACGTGGGATATACGCACCATGGAATATTATTCAGCCCTAAGAAGGAAAGAAATTCTGATACGTGCTACAACACAGAGAAACCTTGAAAATATTATGCTAAGTGAAATAAGTTAGATATAAAAGAAAAAAATATTATATGAGTCCACTTATATGAGATACCTAGAATAGGCAAATTCATAGAGAATAAGTATAATACAAGTTACTAGGGAGAGGGAGAAATTGGGAATTATTATTTTTTTTTAAATTTCATTTATTTATTTTTGGCTGTGCTGGGTCTTCTTTTCTGTGCATGGGCTTTCTCTAGTTGCGGCGAGCGGGGGCCACTCTTCATCGCGGTGCGCGGGCCTCTCACTGTCGCGGCCTCTCTTGTTGCGGAGCCCAAGCTCCAGACGCGCAGGCTCAGTAGTTGTGGCTCACGGGCCCAGCCGCTCCACAGCATGCGGGATCTTCCCGGACCGGGGCACGAACCTGTGTCCCCTGCATTGGCAGGCAGACTCTCAACCACTGCGCCACCAGGGAAGCCCGGGAATTATTTTTAATGGCTACAGAGTTTCTATTTGGGATGATGAAAAAGTCCTGGAAATGAATAGTTGTGCAAATGATAGTTGCAAAACATAGTAGATGTACTTAATGCCGCTGGATTATATACCTAATAATGGTTAAAATGGTGACTCTTATGTATATTTTATCACAATAAAAAAGCGCTGGGTTAATGGTAGAAATTTCCTCTGTCATCATTAATAATATCAAGAGTCAGTTCATACAAAGTACAGGCAGCTCATAAACTCATAAGCTCTGACTCCTAGCAGAGTGATGAGAAAATATCCCATGAGAGTGTATGGTAAGGGGCAACAGGGAAAGAATGGCTGATGGGACAGGAACAGGCAAGGTACAGCAAACTTGAGTAAGAGGACTGGTCTGAAGCAAATCCAAGAGAATCTGAGGCTCAAACTTGGTGAGTCAAATCAACACACAGGGGGAAAATGGGGCTGCAAAAAGGAAAACGTTAGTTAAGGCTCTTGTGGTTGCAACTGCCACTCAAAAGGATTAAACATAACTGGGGACTTTATGGCTCGTGCATTGAAAGTGCGGGGAGAGCTCCAGCTCCAGGCAGGCTGGATCTTGTGAGCAGATGATATCATCAGGATCCAGCAACACATCATCCCTGTGCTGCCTCCATGTTGGCTTCATTCTCCCAGGCTCTTTGCAGGCAGGGGCCACATGATCTTCAGCAGCCCCAGCAGAGAGACTCTTTTTCCAGAATTGACTCTGATTTGCCTGGCTTGGACATAAACCCACCCCTGAACCAGTCATTGAGGCCAAGGTAACAGAATATGCTGATTAGCCATGAGTCCCCCCAGTGAACCATAAGGGAGGGATGTTGATAAATTAAGTAAGAACAGATGCTGCTTTGGCAAAAAGAATTAATGTCTACCAACAGAGGACAGGAGTGGGAACAAAGTGAGGGAGTCTTAGGCAGTCACCACAGATGAGGCTGTAGGGTCCATGGTTTGGTTTTGTTGCTTACCAGCATTTAGCACATGAATGAGTCACGAGGGCTTAAAGGAACAGGATCTTAGATTTGGCTATGGGTCAAAGCTCCTCCTGTACTGAGTTCCAACAGGGCTGCCTGAACCTCACCAATATTCCCACCCTGTAATTAGAGTCGTGCAGGGAAAATCAGAAGGTTGGTTCCTAGTGCCAGGACACACCAAATAGCAGTGAAATTGACATTGAGCCTCAGTTTCCTCAATATCAAAAGAGGGATTGAGGGACTTCCCTGGTGGCACAGTGGTTAGGAATCTGCCAGCCCTGGTCCGGGAAGATCCCACTGTGGGGCCTTTAGGGACTTTCCACCCCCTCACTTGTTCCCGTAAACCAATTCTTCTCCCTATCGTGCGCCACTCCTTCTCCCTATCGAAACCAATTCTTCTCCCTATCGTGCGCCACTCCTTCTCCCTATCGAAACCAATTCTTGGAGTTTTTCAGTTGACGGGGACTTGCCAGACAGCGGGTAATTTTCCAGTTGCCCGTAACAGGTATACGCCCTAACCGCCACAATGAACAAACAACTATAACGGCCAGAAGGTGGGACAAAAGTTCCTAAGCCAATGAATTCAAAAGTCACCACATTTACCCAATCATTGTGAGAATATACCCGCCCTATGAGTAAATAAACCTATAAAAAGTATGTGATTCCGCTTTTAGGGGTTCCCCATCGGCCTCCTGCGTGAGGTTCAGGGAACCCCGGTGCATCGGCTCCTAATAAACCTCTTGCGTGTTGCAACGGCTCTCGACTCTTGGCGGTTCTTGGGCGAGTTGGAATCCCTCGTAGACCGCTTGGGTCTAACATTTGGGGGCTCGTCCGGGATCCCCACTCGCCCCTGGGTCACAAGAACATCGGGAGTCGGAGGTATCAGGTAGGCTCGAGCCCAATTGTCTGTTTGTTTGTCGTTTGTTTGTTGCTAGCCGCCATTAGGAAAAAGCCGTGCGAACCGGCTTGCTGTGGAATCTGTATTGGACTCCTGGCTAGGCAGACGTGCCGAAAGCTGGTGTCCACAGGCCCCGGGGGACGCCCTGGTGGTCCATCTGGAAGGAGAAACAAATTTTGTCTCCCCTTCATCTGGTTCTGGCAGGTTATATAAGCTGCCATCTGAATTTGAGTTGGTTTCGGGTTTAAGTTCGCGGCGGCTGGTTCTGGCAGGTTATATAAGCTGCCATCTGAATTTGAGTTGGTTTCGGGTTTAAGTTCGCGGCGGCAATATCAATGTGTGTCTTTTGAAATTTTATTGTTTTTCTGTACTATTATCTTTCTTTTGACGGACGACAATGGGACAAACTATGACGACTCCTCTTTCTCTTACCCTAAGCCACTGGACCGAAGTTAGGGCTAGGGCCCACAACCTTTCGGTAGAAGTAAGGAAAGGAAAATGGCAAACGCTGTGTACCTCTGAGTGGCCTACATTTCAGACAGGGTGGCCACCCGAAGGATCTTTTTTGTTAGATAAGGTTGGGCTAGTCAAGTCTAGGGTCTTTAACACAGGACCCCACGGACACCCAGACCAGATACCATATATCTTGGTCTGGGAAGATCTAGTTCTCCCCCCGCCTCCGTGGGTCCGGCCCTTTGTTTCCTCAACAGGCACGTCTGCATGCGCTCCAGCACAATCGGAGATATTGGCCCTGAAGAAAACCCCAGACACGGAAAAGTCATCTGCTGCCCCGGACCCGCCAAAGGCGATATATCCTGACCTGCAGTCTGATTTGCTTCTTCTAGATTCCCCACCTCCTTATCCTCCGGCCCTAAATCCCATGTCGCCCCTAGGACCCCCAGCTTCACAACCCTCCGCACCAGTAGGGCCACCTGTTATGGCGGAAAGGGGGGGTCCCTCGGCGGGCACCAGAAGCCGGAGGGCTGTTTCCCCGGATTCTACTGCTTTACCCCTTAGAGAATATGGCCCCCCCGATAACCACGGGAATAGGCCCCTTCAATACTGGCCCTTTTCCTCTGCAGATCTTTATAATTGGAAGATGCATAACCCTACTTTCTCTGAAAACCCACAGGCTCTTACTGCTCTAATAGAGTCTCTTGTCTTCTCCCACCAACCCACCTGGGATGATTGTCAACAGCTCCTCCAGACTCTCCTCACAACTGAGGAGAGGCAACGGGTTCTCCTGGAGGCTAGAAAGAATGTGTTAGGCGCCAATGGACAACCTACCCAGTTGCCTAATGAGATTGATGCCGGTTTTCCACTCGTCAGGCCGAATTGGGACTTTAATACCCTGGAAGGTAAGGAGCACCTGAAAATGTATCGCCAGGCTCTGGTGGCGGGTCTCCATGGAGCGGCCAGGCGCCCCACGAATTTGGCTAAGGTAAGAGAGGTAACTCAGGGGCCCCAGGAATCGCCAACCGTGTTCCTAGAACGCTTAATGGAGGCTTTTAGACGATTCACTCCTTATGATCCAACCTCTGAGGAACATAAGGCCACCATAGCAATGGCCTTTATTGACCAGGCGGCCCCTGATATTAGAAAGAAGTTACAAAGGCTGGATGGCCTACAAGGTTTCTCCCTTCAGGACTTAGTAAAAGAGGCAGATAAGGTATATAATAAGAGGGAGACAGAAGAAGAAAGAGAAGAAAGAAAGCAGAAGGAACAAGAGGCTCCTGAGGTAAGATGAGATAAGAGGCAAGAAAGACATTTGAGTAAGATACTGGCCACTGTAGTCAGAGGAGGAAACAGTAGAGACAGAAATAGACAGGAAGGGCGAACAACGGATAGAAGGCGGCCATTAGACAAGGACCAATGTGCCTACTGTAAAGAAAAAGGTCATTGGGCAAGAGAATGCCCTAAAAAAAAGGAACGGGGGAAGGATCACTAAGCCTTTTCATCTGTACGTGGCCGAGAATAAAGGTATTGCAAAGGGAGTACTAACTCAGAAACTGGGCCCCTGGAATTGCCCGGTTGCGTACCTATCAAAGAAATTGGATCCTGTGGCAGCAGGATGGCCCTCCTGTTTAAAAATAATCGCCGCGGTGGCCGCTTTGGTCAAAGATGCTGACAAACTGACTTTGGGGCAGAACCTAACGATAACAGCCCCCCATGCATTAGAAAGTGTAATTCGCCAGCCACCCGACATTTGCCAGGATGACTCATTACCAAGCCCTGCTGTTAAACTCAGATCGTATTAAGTTTACCTCAGCCACAGGACTCAACCCGGCCACCTTGCTACCCGACCCTGACCTGGAAAGCACTACCGTCATCCATGATTGTCAGGAAGTACTGGCTGCAGCACACGGTAGCAGACCAGACTTGATGGATCAGCCCCTCCCCAACGCCGACGTTACCTGGTTTACTGACGGAAGCAGTTTCCTAGAGGAAGGTAAGCGTCGGGCGGGAGCAGCCGTGGTAGACGGGAAAGAGGTCATCTGGGCAGCCACATTACCGCAAGGGACATCGGCCCAACGGGCTGAACTAATCGCCATGACTAGAGCATTGGAACTAGCAGAAAACAAAAAGGTAAACATCTATACGGACAGTAGATACGCATTTGCTACCGCCCAGGTCCATGGGGCCATTTACCAACAAAGAGGGTTGCTCACCTCGGCGGGCAAAGAAATTAAAAACAAAGAAGAAATAGTGGCACTGCTAGCTGCCCTCATGCTCCCCACTAAAGTCAGCATCATTCATTGCCCCGGACACCAGAAGGACAATACCCCGGTGACAAGAGGCAACAACATGGCAGATAGGGTGGCATGAGAAGTGGCTCTACGGGAAATCATACTAGAACTATCAGATGAGAGTCCTGGGAAACCAAATGATAGGGGAACAATTACCCCAGCCATAACTAAAGGAACATTATCTCCTCAACAAGCAAAATCCATGCTACAACAGATTCACAGATGGACACACTTGGGAACCAAAAAGATGGTGTCCCTACTACACAAGACAGGTTATGATACCCCTGGACTAACTAAATTAGCTGAGCAGATTGCACGAGAGTGCATTCCATGCCAACAGGTAAACTCCCATAAAGGAAAACTTGAGGTCGGAAAAAGGCTCAGAGGAGACCGCCCAGGAGCCTATTGGGAGGTTGACTTCACTGAAATACGCCCTGGAAGGTACGGTAACAGGTATCTTCTAGTTTTTATAGATACCTTCTCAGGATGGGTAGAAGCTTTCCCGACGAAGAAGGAGACAGCTACTGTGGTGGCCAAAAAGATCTTAAAAGAAATTTTCCCCCGGTTCGGGGCACCAAAGGTAATAGGATCAGATAATGGTCCTGCCTTCGTCGCCCAGGTAAGTCAGGGTGTGGCCAAATACCTGGGGACTGATTGGAAATTACATTGTGCCTATAGACCCCAGAGTTCAGGACAGGTAGAGAGAATGAATAGAACTCTAAAAGAGACCCTAACTAAATTGTCCATAGAGACTGGCGGTACAGATTGGACGGTGCTCCTTCCCTTAGCCCTGTTCCGGGCTAGAAATACCCCCTCCCGCTATTATCTTACTCCATTTAAAATACTATACGGGGCCCCACCTCCTCTTTTTACGCTAAGGAAAAAATTAAGTCCTGACTGCCAGAATAACACTGACTTATATGCTAGGCTGTTGGGACTCCAGTTGGTTCAAAAGGAGGTGTGGTCCCAGCTGGCAGAGGCTTACCGACCAGGAACACCAGCAGAGGCTCATCCCTTCCAAGTCGGAGATTCCGTGTACGTCCGTCGGCACCGAACCCAGGCTCTAGAGCCTCGGTGGAAAGGACCATACATCGTCCTGCTCACCACCCCCACGGCTATAAAGGTAGACGGCATCGCTGCGTGGATCCACGCTTCACACGTGAAGGCCGCACCAGCATCTGCAACATCGGAATGGCGAGCCCAAAAGACCAGCAACCCGCTCAAGCTCAAGCTTCTGCGATCATCAGATTTATAACTTTAACTTTGTTACCCCTACTGACTGTGAGTAATTTTAGTCCTCACCTGCCCCAGCATTTAACCTGGCAGGTAATTTCCCAAACTGGAGATGTAATATGGTCTGTTAGCAATATCGCTCCCCCATGGACCTGGTGGCCAAACCTTTTTCCTGATGTTTGTAAACTGGCCACAGGGGCTCCCGGTTGGGATTTATAAGACTATTATGATCAACATAATGTTCCAAAAATTTTAACAACTAGAGCTGATTCCTCCGGAAAGGGTTGCAAAAACGGGATTCGGAGGACTGGGCTCAGAGCTCCTGCTTTCTACATATGCCCCGGGTTCCATCGCCACAGGTCCCTTAATTATAAATGTGGAGGAACTGAAAACTTTTATTGCAAAAGCTGGGGATATGAAACCACAGGAGACACCTATTGGAAGCCCACCTCTGGCTGGGACTTTATTAAGGTGACAGCCAATTATACACACCCAACCAACCCCTTAACTTATAGGCCTGAATGTACTAAATGGTGCCATCCCCTTAAGATTTCTTTTAATGAACCAGGAAAAAAAGATAAAAAACTGGATAAATGGCCATTCATGGGGAATCAGGTTTTATAAAGAAGGATATGATGATGGATTACTAATGACCATCAAACTAAAAATTAAAACCCCTACTCCAGTTCCTATAAGCCCCAACCCTGAGATAGGGCACTCTTCGCTACCTTTGGCCCCTCCCACAGCGTTACCAGAGATAAGAAACCAAAGTTTTGAGCCAAAAGGAATGACAATCAAGCCCAAGACCCCCCCCCCCCCCGCCCCCCCCCCGGGACCGAATGCTCTCATTGGTCCAGGTGGCTTTTGAGGTTTTAAATGCCACAAACCCGGAGGCTACCAAATCATGTTGGCTTTGCTATGCTGCTCCTCCCCCTTATTATGATGCTATAGGATATAATTCTAATTATAATAATGTTAACACTCCAGATCAATGTCGATGGAAACAAGAAGGAAATAGTAAATTGACCCTGGCCTCAGTATTAGGAAACGGTACATGTGTAGGAACGCCCCCCTCGTCCCACCGACATCTTTGTGCCAATTTAAGCCTCCCACAGGGCTCAGGGTATCTCCTCCCTCCTCCGGATGGATGGTGGGCATGTAACACAGGATTGACCCCCTGCATTTCTTTAGAGGTCCTTAAAGCTTCAACCGATTTTTGTGTGTTAGTTCAGCTGGTCCCCAGACTCATTTATCATTCAGATTCATCCTTTCTAGATGAATATGAGGGCAGAGGAAGGTTTAAGAGGGAACCCATAACACTCACCCTGGCTGTACTCCTAGGACTAGAAATGGCAGCCGGGGTAGGAACGGGTACAACAGCCCTCATCCAACAACCCCACTATTATGATGCCTTAAGGCAAGCTGTAGATGTTGACCTCCGGGCATTAGAAAGTTCCATAACTCAGTTAAAAGAATCCCTCACCTCGCTTTCAGAGGTGGTAATGCAAAACAGGAGGGGATTAGATCTGCTGTTCCTTAAGGAGGGCAGACTATGTGCTGCACTAAAAGAAGAATGCTGTTTTTATATTGATCATTCTGGGGCTATTACCAAAACTATGGACAAACTTAGGGAGCGCCTGGACAAAAGACAACAGGAAAGGGAAAATCAAAAAGGATGGTTTCAATCATGGTTTGATAAATCTCCCTGGCTTACTACCTTAGTTTCCACCTTGTTAGGGCCCCTCATTATTTTATTGTTGCTTTTAACTTTTGGACCATGCATTCTGAATCGCCTGATAGCCTTTATTAGAGAACGCATTAGTACGGTACAAGTTTTAATGCTAAGGCAACAATACCAAAACTCGCAAAAAGAAACTGAAATTCCATGATTGAAATTAGTTACAAAAAAAAAAGGGGGGGAATGTGGGGCCTTTAGGGACTTTCCACCCCCTCACTTGTTCCCGTAAACCAATTCTTCTCCCTATCGTGCGCCACTCCTTCTCCCTATCGAAACCAATTCTTCTCCCTATCGTGCGCCACTCCTTCTCCCTATCGAAACCAATTCTTGGAGTTTTTCAGTTGACGGGGACTTGCCAGACAGCGGGTAATTTTCCAGTTGCCCGTAACAGGTATACGCCCTAACCGCCACAATGAACAAACAACTATAACGGCCAGAAGGTGGGACAAAAGTTCCTAAGCCAATGAATTCAAAAGTCACCACATTTACCCAATCATTGTGAGAATATACCCGCCCTATGAGTAAATAAACCTATAAAAAGTATGTGATTCCGCTTTTAGGGGTTCCCCATCGGCCTCCTGCGTGAGGTTCAGGGAACCCCGGTGCATCGGCTCCTAATAAACCTCTTGCGTGTTGCAACGGCTCTCGACTCTTGGCGGTTCTTGGGCGAGTTGGAATCCCTCGTAGACCGCTTGGGTCTAACACCACATGCCGTGGAGCAACTAAGCCCGTGCACCACAACTACTGAGCCTGCGCTCTGGAGCCCGCAAGCTACAACTACTGAGCCCGCATGCTGCAACTACTGAAGCCCGTGCGCCTGGAGCCCGTGCTCTGCAACAAGAGAAGCCACCGCAATGAGAAGCCCGTACACCACAACGAAGAGTAGCCCCCGCTCGCCGCAACTAGAGAACGCCCATGCGCAGCAACGAAGACCCGACGCAGCTGAAAAAAAAAAGAGGAGTTGAATTCTAAGGCATCTAGGACCTTATGTGTCCGAGCCTCAACCCTAAACAACTATAATTCAGTTAAAATACCAACTCAATGGGTGGGTGAGCATATTATATCCAGTGATATATGTGAAAGCATTTTGTAAATTATGAAGAGGCACGTAAATTTGTTACAGTTATTGTTTTTAAGGTCAAAAGGTAGGTGAGGTAAAATACAAAAGGTGGATGGGCTTGAGTGGTGATAAATAAGAAAAGGAAATAAATGTAGGTCAGGCAGAATGAAAATTTTATAATCTATATCTATCTAGATGTGTGTGTATGTGTATGTGTATGTATATATATATACATATACATATATATACATACATATAATGTATTTCCTGTCCCCTCCCCTCCCAGGCTGGGTTAGAAGTCACAATGGCATCTCTATGTCTTTGCCTTTCATTCACTCTTCACCAGCCTCTGGCATCCACCCCCTGCTACTCCAGTGAAACTGCCAAAGGCCATCAGTAACCACCTGCAGGACCAGATCTAGGGAGCATCTGTCAGCTATTATCTTTACTCCATGACTGCTCTTGACACTGCTGTCCTTATCTTCATTCTTGAAACTCCCTGTGCCTTGGCTCTGGGGACACTCCTGCCTCATGGGTCTCCTCTTATCTTAATATTGGGTCTCATCTTAATATTCCTTTTTGGACTCCCCTTTCCCTACCCACCCCCTAAAACAATCATGTCCCCAGGTGCTTCTTTCTCCTTGGATGTTGTCAACCACTCTCACAGTTCTGACTACTATGTACACGCCCCATCTATGTATCTCCAGCCCTGACCACTCCTCTGAGCTTCAGCCCATGGGACGTCACTCAGCCACTCCAACATCCCACAAGCCCCAAATGGAAGTCATCCGCTCCCCTCCCTCAAATCTTTTCCTTATTCATCCTATTCCCTGTCTCAGGCAGACACTAAGATCAGAAGCCAACTCACTCGTTCTCCCTCATTTTTTGGCCACACCCCACCTCACCCTCTTCATGGCTCTGTGCCTTGTCTCTTGGTTCTCATTCCTCCTCAAAGATTCAGCTCACACCTCGTCTTCTCCAAGATGGCTTTCCCAGAACCCCAGGTGGAGGAGAGTCCACCTAGTGCCCTGGGCATAACTGTATCTCTTTATATCTTACCAGATAATATTGACACAGCTGTTTGGGACTGTCCTCCAAACTCCCGCCCATCCTCACGGACCCCTAAGTTCTTCAAAGGCATGAGCTGTTTGATGGTTTTGTATCCCTTAGGCCTGGTACAGTATTCAGTTCATATTGACTGAACTAAACCAGTCCTCACCAGTTGTAGTGAAGCTAAATAAGAACATTCTTCCTGCACTGAAAAGAATTTGTTGGGGAATTCCCCGGTGGTCCGGTGGTTAGGACTCACTGCCGTGGCCCCTGTTTGATCCCTGGTCGGGGAAGTAAGATCCCACAAGCTGTGCAGTACGGCCAAAAAGAAAAAAAAAAAAGAATTTGTTAACTTTCAAGTGTCAGTATAATTTAATGTAACCACTCAGCACTGATAGAGTCGAAGAATCGGAGGCTCATACATCTAAACTATGAAACAGAGGATTCGGCATATTCTAAATTTACACTAGGTTGTTTATTTTGAGAAATATGCACATGCATTTTTTAACCAGTGATCACACGATGAGACTTAAATAGAAGCAGTTGTTCTTTTCCTAGCAGTTAACTGCATAGAAACTGTCTGACAAATTAAAATCTATAATCTTAAAATTCTTCGGGTTATTGCTCTTTTGAAACTTTCATTTCCAAGATGCACATTTCCAGTTTAAAAAAAAGAGAGAGTAAGTCTTCAAGCCTCTATATAGGGATCATCTTCTTTCACATCTTTCACCCTGTTGTTGACATTTGCAATAAGAAGTAAAATGTCACCTAAAACCTTAAAGGAACAGTTATTGAACAATTATGTTGAATTATGCTAATTAACATTTTAAAGTATTATATATACCAGAAATGTAATAAGAAGTTTAAAATAGTATATTTGTATATCTATTTTAAAAAATAGTATCATATAAAGTTAGTTGATAGATGAAGTATACATTGGTACATCTGGTTTTGGATACTGATCAAAAATTGTAAGTCTGGCTTTACACAGAAAATGCCAGAAACACTCCATGATGGCATTGGTTTGTTCACTATTTAAAACATAAAAGCCAAAAAAGAAAAAGCTCAAATCTTTAGTGTAATTTAATTTTCTTCTTAAAACACAAATGCCAAATGCAACTTTCCAATATAAAATGATTTTTCTTTTTTTCTTCTGCATTGAAAAAGTCAGTGGTAGTCACCTCATTTACTATGAGCAGTCCTGAGAAAACCCAGAATACCATGCAAGGAGAAAGGCAAGAACAGATTTCAGAAATCCAAGTGTTTCAAATGAAGCTTTGAGAATGGAAATCACAAGGCTGTGACATTTATGCACATGCGTGTGCAAATTATCTCCAGTTCTTTTTTTTTAAGCTGTGAATCCCATTAAAGCGTGCCATCATAATTAAAATGTGATCTGTTTTAACATTTAACATCAGGGCAGAAACTAACACACCATTGTAAAGCAATTATACCCCAATAAAGATGTTTAAAAAAAAAAAAAATTTAACATCAGGGAACTAACACAGGGCAACTATGGGTTCCAAGCCATGCCTGCTGCTAAGGGGATGATATTCAAAAGATTCTTAGTCTGTTTTTCGAGGGAGGCAGCATTGTTTCTATTAATCTATATTAAATAACTATAACTGCTTAGAAGCAGATACAAAGCTCTGCAAGATTTTGGTTGCAGAGAAAACTATAGCAAAGATAGGAAAATGGGGAAAATCTAAATGACCATTAATAGGGGTTTGGCTAAATTATGGTACATCCATATATAGGCCAGATGGCAGCAGGGGTCATTCTGCCATTTAGGAGATTAGAAAATTGCATCAAAATCTCTTCTGGGAAAGAGAAGCCCAGCATCCACCCCCAAATTCTCCAAGGGTTCCTGGGAGTCCACGACCCCTCCTGTTCCCTCTGCCTCCAGATTTCAGCCCCCAGGGAACACTGGTTCTCTCCCCTGTCTTCCTTTTTATCACTCTTATAACTCATCCCTTCTCTGTTCACTGTGTGCCACATACCACATAGCCCTTTTTCTTTGATGTATGCAAACAATGCTCACATGATCTCTTATGCTCTTCTGTGTCGTAGACTGTAATAGCTATTTGGGGATATCAGAAAGGGAAGGCCATGATGGGAGAAAGACAGAGAAAGAGATTACTGCAACATAATCAACATAGCAACTAACCAACAACTAATACTAAGCTTCCGCTCCTTAGAAGACCTTCATCATTCCCCCAACTCTACCATCAAAAACAGGAATTTCCCGGGCTTCCCTGGTGGCGCAGCGGTTGAGAGTCTGCCTGCCGATGCAGGGGACACGGGTTCGTGCCCCGGTCCAGGAAGATCCCACATGCTGTGGAGCAGCTGGGCTCGTGAGCCATGGCCGCTGAGCCTGCACGTCCGGAGCCTGTGCTCTGCAACAGGAGAGGCCACAACAGTGAGAGGCCTGCGTACCGCAAAAAAACCCCAAAAAACAGGAATTTCCCTTCGGCTTCACCGTCCCATCCTGTTGAGGCTTGGCTTTCTCCAAAATCTTTTTTTTGTTATTGTTATTATTTTTATTTGGGGATTTTATTTTAGTATTGTTCTTCTTGTATCTTTTTTCCAGCTTTATTGAAGTATAATTGACATATAACACTGTGTAAGTTTAAGTATATCCTGTTGATTTGATACACATATGTTGCAAAATGATTACCACCATAAGGCTAGTTAACACCTCCATCTCATTAGATAATTACCATTTCTTTTTTGTGGTGAGAATACTTAAGATCTATTCTCTTAGCAACTTTCAGGTATTTAATACAGCATCAGTAACTATAATCACCATGCTGAACATTAGATTCCCAGAATTTATTCATCTTTTAACTGGAAGTTTATACTCTTTGACCACCACCTCTCCATTTCCCCCACCCTCAGCCCCTGATAACCACCATTGTACTCTCTCTTTCAATGACTTCAGTTTTTATAGATTCCATATATAAGTAATATCACAGTATTTGTCTTTCTCTGTCTAACTTGTTTCACTTAGCATCATGCCCTCAAGGTCCATCCATGTTGTCACAAATTACAGAATTTCTTTCTTTCTCATGACTGAATAATATTCCAGTGTGTGTGTGTGTGTGTCTGTGTGTCTGTGTGTCTGTCACATCTTCTTTACCCATTCATCTGCTAATGGACACATAGGTTGTTTCCATATCTTAGCTATTGTGAGATCCTGTTTTCATTTCTTTTGTATATATACCCAAATGTGGGATTGCTGGATTACACAGTAGTACTGTTTTAAATTTTTTCAGGAACCTCCGTACTGTTTTCCACAGTGGCTGCACCAATTTACATTCCACCAACAGTGCACAAGGGTTTCCTTTTCTCCATATCCAAGCCAACACTCATCTTTTGTCTTCTTGATGACAGCCGTACTAACAGGTGTGAGGTGATATCTCATTGTGGTTTTGATTTCCATTTCCCTGATGATTAGTGATACTGAGCACCTTTTCACGTACCTGTTGACCATCTGTATGTCTTCTTTGGAAAAATATCTATTCAGTTTCTCTGCCCATGTTTTAATCAAATTGTTTTTTTTTTAACTGAGTTGTATAAGTTCTTTATATACTTTAGATCAGCGGTCCCCAACCCCCAGGCTGTGGACTGGTCTGCCACCTGTTAGGAACCCGGCCGCACAGCAGGAGGTGAGCAGCAGGCAAGCGATCTTAGCTTCATCTGCCGCTCCCCACCGCTCCCACCGCACCCCACTGCTCCCTACAGCACCCCACCGCTCCCCACCACTCCCCACCTCACCCCACCGCTCCCCATCGCTCCCATCCCTCCCCACCGCTCCCCACCGCTCCCCACCGCACCCCACCGCTCCCTACAGCACCCCACCGCTCCCCACCGTACCCCACCGCTCCCCATCGCTCCCATCCCTCCCCACCGCTCCCCACCGCTCCCCACCACACCCCACCGCTCCCTACAGCACTCCACCGCTCCCCACCGTACCCCACCGCTCCCCATCGCTCCCATCCCTCCCCACCGCTCCCCACCACTCCCCACCGCTCCCACCGCACCCCACCGCTCCCTACAGCACCCCACCGCTCCCCACCGTACCCCACCGCTCCCCATCGCTCCCATCCCTCCCCATCGCTCCCCATCGCTCCCATCTGTCCCCACCTCTCCCCATCGCTCCCATCCCTCCCCATCCCTCCCCATCGTTCCCATCCCGCCCCATCCCTCCCCATCGCTCCCCATCGCTCCCATCCCTCCCCATCATTCCCCATTGCTCCCCACCACTCCCCACCGCTCCCCATCGCTCCCACCGCACCCCACCGCTCCCTACAGCACCCCACCGCTCCCCACCGTACCCCACCGCTCCCCATCGCTCCCATCCCTCCCCACTGCTCCCCATCGCTCCTATCCCTCCCCATCGCTCCCCATCGCTCCCATCTGTCCCCATCTCTCCCCATCGCTCCTATCCCTCCCCATAGCTCCCCATCCCTCCCCATTGCTCCCCATCACTCCTCATCCCTCCTCATTGCTCCCCACCGCTCCCCATTGCTCCCCACTGCTCCCCACCGTTCGCATTAACACCTGAACCAACCCCCACCACACACCCCACACACACACACCCCCGGTGTGTGGAAAAATTGTCTTCCACAAAACCGGTCCCTGGTGCCAAAAAGGTTGGGGACCGCTGCTTTAGATATTAACCCCTTACCAGACATATACCTTGCAAATATTTTCTCCCATTTCACAGGTTGTCTTTTCATTTTGTTAACGGTTTCCCTTGCTGTGCGGAAGCCTTTTAGTTTGATGTAGTTACACTTGCTTATTTTTGCTTTTGTTGCTTCAAATCTTGTTTCTTTCTTATGGTAGGCAGATCACACATCTCTGAGTCACTTCCGGCCCATCCTGGCCATGCTCTCTTTTCATTACCAAAATGGCTCATCACAGCTTAACAAAGATGATGCTGTCACCTGACAGCACTTCTGCCAGTCATGAAACTAGCCTTTCCTTTCGTCCCGCTGCACAAAACTGGGCAGTCACTCAAAAGGACGCATCTTTACTACAGTAAAAAATGTCTAAAATACATCCACACCTATACCTACGTGTGTGCATATATTTTCTATTATGTAGATAGACAGAGATCGAAAGGGAGGCTGAGTTTAAAGTATATGCGTAGAAATGAATATATAAATTGATTACATATAGAAACATTTGTTTGTATAATAAAAGAATAAAATCTATAAGGATATATACCAACCTATTAATGTTAGTTTCTCTCTAGGAGGTGGGATTAAACGGGAACTTTTAATCTTAACTCTTTGTACTATTTTTTTTATATTTAGCATAAATGTCTCTATAATCAGAAAATGTATTTATCTGGGGGGAAAACAAAGTTGATGCCAAAAAATATGGGCTCAAATCACAGCTAAAAGGACTTAACTTACTCACCACAAAGTTAACCAGTAGTAAAGACTGTTCAGCAATCATGAAATATTTCCCCAAACTATCAGCAATAATAATTCCGTGGTAATGGACATTGTCATCCTCTGTCTCCCTGTGGCAGGGGACAGTGAGGTATGACACCAGAAAGATTCAGATATCCAAAATCTCAGCCTCAGGCATCTAGAACAGGGACAGAATCTTCCTCCTGGAGTCCACATAGGAAATTCACAGGATTGTCTCCCTGGGACCTATGTCACCCCTTTGTTGACCACTTGTGACAGAACAGAGAGTAAGGAGTGACCCATCCTGGACTCCCATGGAGAGGAGGGGCTACACTCCCAAAGGAAGGAGGTCCTCTTTCCAGCAAAAGACCGGGAGGGATAGGAGCGGAGGAAAGCACCAGCTGTCCACTGCAGACGGCCAGTGAATGCATTATCCTGTCAACAAATGCATGTCCAATTAAAGGACAATTCAGTTTTCTCACTTGCTACCAAGTAAATGTTAATAGTGACAACTATTCCAGCTGAAAAATAGATTCTCTTCTCCTGGGGCGTTAATATTCAAAGACAGCATCCAATAGAAGCTGCTCTTGAGTTAATTTCGTTAGGTGGAGGCAGTAGGGACATAAGATTTGGCTTAAAAAGAATCAAGGCTGCTGAAATAGTTTTGACATTTTCCTTCAGAACTGATAAATAAAATTTAAGACATTCTAAAACAAAAACAAACAAACAACTATCACCAATAAATGTCCCCAAAATTTGTGTTCGTAAAAGCCAAAGGAGAGAACCGTGAGCTGAGAGCCAATGAATATTATCTTATGAACAAAGACTCTGAGGGGAAAGAGGCTCAGGAGGGATGGGAAGAGAGGGATGGTATCTAAGACTGAAATCCTGACTTAAGAGAAATCTGTCCTAATGAGGAAGGAGAATAAGAACAAAGAAATAAACCAATATGACTGCCTAGAGGGTTTCCAGGTGAGATTTGACTAAAAAACTAAAAATAAAAAAGGGGGGCACATCCCCAAGAATGAATACAAAACGGTAACATCCACTCATTCGTTCATGAAGCACCCACTCTGTAGCAGGCACGGTTCTGGGCGCCAGGGTCTGGCCAGGAACAAGACAGGCAAGGGCCCTGCTCTCTTGTTTCTCAGGCAGGTGGGGAGATGGTAAACAAGGAAGCATATGAACCAACAAGATAATTCCAGATAGTGGTAAGTGCTACAAAGACATTAAAACTGGATGGAGTGTCAGCGACTGGTGCGGGGGTACTTTCCACTGGGACGCCAGAGGATGAGGTTGAACTGAGTTCTTAATGATCTAAGGAACCAACCACATGAAGAGCTGGGAGCAGAGCCTTCCAGGCAGAGGCAACAACAAATACAAAGACCCCATGTGACAAAGGAGGTTGTCATATTTTAGTAAAGTGAACACCAGGGTGGCTGGGGTCCAGAGAGCACTGGAAAGAGTGTGAAAAATGAGATCCATGTGGAAACCCCAGCAAAGATCCAGGATTTTAGTCTAAGTACATGGGGAAGTCTCCAGAGAGGTTTTGAGCAGGGGAGTGGCATGAATTGATAGGTTTTCTAGAGATGCCCTGGATGCTTGCTTGGTGGACAGAAGAAGCAAGAAAGGAAACAGGGAGAAAAGTTAGGAAGTACTGCAGCATTCCAGGTGACAGATGATGGAGCTGTGGGCTCGGGATTAGCCATGGAATCAGAGAAGTGACAGATTTGGAATGGGTCTTGAATAATTTGGATAAGAGTGTGAAGGAAAGAGAGAAATCTAGGAGAAAATCTAGGAGAAAGATGACTCCTAGATTTTGGCTGTAGCAACTGTCATTGTCACGTAAGAGCTGTAGAAGACTGGGAAAGCCATGGGTTGGTGGGGAGTAAATTCAAGGGTTCTATTTTAACCATGTTGAGTTTGAGATGTCTATTTAACAGCTAAGTAGAAATGTCAAGTTCGGAGCTGGGTAGACGAGTCTGGAACTCATCGGTGAGTCTAAGAAATAAATTAACTTTGGGAGTCAACATCAAATAGGTGGTATTTAATGCCATGACGAGTTCATCTGGAAAGAGTGTCTACAAGAGAAATATAGAAGGCTGAGTCTCAAGGGACATAAAACTCAGAATTAAGAAGAAGAAGAACAAACAAAGGAGACTGGGTAGAAACCACTATTGTAGTCAAAGGGAAAACAGGAGGATGTGGTTTTCCAAAAGCCAAGAGAAGAGAGTGTTTTAAAACAGAAGAAACACTCCCCTGTCAACTATGCCAAAAG
This sequence comes from Phocoena phocoena, assembly GCF_963924675.1. NCBI lineage: Eukaryota > Metazoa > Chordata > Mammalia > Artiodactyla > Phocoenidae > Phocoena > Phocoena phocoena. The sequence goes on from NC_089223.1 coordinate 76,471,388, forward strand.
CTACTGAGAAACTGGATAAGAGAAATGCAGAGAACGGATCACCAGATTTCACAGGCTGGAGGTGGCAGGTGACATGATAAGAGCCATCAGTGGAATATGATCAGGACAGAAGTCCAATTGGTAAACCTAAGGAGAAAATGGGTGAGTGGAAGCAAAGGTAGCCACCATGGCAAGTCTTGATGAATGGAGCAGAAAGTTGGGCCAGTAACTGGAGGAAGCTGGAATGGGAAATGAGGTTAGGGGAGGGTTTGTTGGTAAGATGAGAGGTACCAGGATATACATTTTAGAAGGCCAAGCAGAAGCAGATCAGGAATTTCACTTCTATGTTTTTGTTTTTTGTTTTTGTTTTTTTGCAGTACGCGGGCCTCTCACCGCTGCGGCCCCTCCCGCTGCAGAGCACAGGGTCTGGACGCGCAGGCTCAGCGGCCATGGCTCACGGGCCCAGCCACTCTGCGGCACGTGGGATCTTCCCGGACCGGGGCACAAACCCGTGTCCCCTGCATCGGCAGGCAGACTCTCAACAACTGCGCCACCAGGGAAGCCCTATGTTATTTTTTATATCATTCCTTGGAACCAAGGAGGTCAGCATCAGTAGGACAGGAAATCAGAATCTGACTGACTTTTTCTTCCATTAGAGGCAAATAAACTATTAAAACCTTGCTGGGAGCAGAGGGGAAAGTGATCAGAAGACATCAACATGGGTTCATCAGGAACAAGCTACTTCATATTATAATTATGGATCAAGACTGCTTGGCGACTTCCCTGGTGGTACAGTGGATGAGACTCCACACTCCCAATGCAGGGGGCCCAGGTTCGATCCCTGGTCAGGGAACTGGATCCCGCATGCCGCAACTAAGAGCCTACATGCCACAACTAAGAACCAGTGCAGCCAAATAAATAAATAAATATTTCAAAAAAAAAAACAAAACACTGATTTTTCACAAGACTACTGCGATAGCTTCCTAACTGGCTTCCCTCCTCTGTCTCTCATCCCTCTACTCCATCCTCCACTGCAAAATCTAAAAACAAATCCAATTATTTCACTTCCCTGATTAATGCCTCTCATGACTGACACTTACAGAACAACCTTCTTAAGAAGAACACCTAACACCCTTAGCAAGGCAGACCAAGCCCTGTAAAATTTGACCCCAGCCTTTCCTTCCCGTCTCATCTCTGACCACGCAATTGGCAAAACGTTAATCGCAGCAGCTCCAGCCACAGTGGACATCTCTGCACTTGTCCCGCTCTGGCTTGGCACATGCTATATCCTCTACTTAGGACATCCATTAAATCTGCACCCAGCTGAGGGGAGTTTGGGGAAAAATGGATACATGTGTATGTATGGCTGAGTCCCTTTGCAGTGTACCTGAAACTATCACAACATTGTTAACCGACTATATTCCAATATAAAATAAGAAGTTAAATAAAACTGCACCCAACTCATCGCCCTGGGAAACTCCTAGGGGGTCCTTAATACCCACTCAAATGTCTCATGGAAAATGCATTACATTCCAGAGGGTCCTTCCAGAAGACAGATCTATGACAAACAACTAGACATTACAGGAAACAACTTCATCTCAGCATAAGAGGTTTAGGAACAACTCAGTTGTCTGAAATGAAAGGGAACGTTGTCAGGTAGCACCTTCCTCACAGTGGGGCATGTGGACACAGGAAGATGATGTCTTGCCAGGTGAAACCTCCATCCACGTCTACTGTTCCATAGAACCCATTTAATTATTTGATGGCTACCATTGTGAGAAGGAGGCAAAAATCTGTCCCTAGAAACTTCTCTCGTCCTGGTTCTACCCTCTGGAGCAATTCAGAATTTGTCTATGTCTTTTTATACATAGCAGCTTTTCACAATGGCAGACACTTATTACACTAGGCCTCCTCCCAGTCACTCAAATTTGCTCTTTCATAACTTACAGATGTTTGCTGCCTCCTGGCAGTGCCGCATTCAGAATCTCTATTTGGCATATAAAGCATCATGCTACTTCTTAAGGGGGCAAATCGCAGCTCGATTTTGTACCCTAGCCCCCAACCAAGTACACGGTACACTGGTCACATTCCAAAGAAAGAATTAATGTAAAATCTGCAACATTTCACGTTCATTGTAGCTCTGTTTACAATAGCCAGGACATGGAAGCAACCTAAGTGTCCATTGACAGATGAATGGATAAAGAAGATGTGGTATATATATACAATGGAATATTACTCAGCTATAAAAAGGAACAAAACTGAGTTATTTGTAGTGAGGTGGATGGACCTAGAGTCTGTCATACAGAGTGAAGGAAGTCAGAAAGAGAAAAACAAATACCGTATGCTAACACACATATATGGAATCTCAAAAAAAAAAAAAGGTTCTGAAGAACCTAGGGGCAGGACAGGAATAAAGACACAGATGTAGAGAATGGACTTGAGGACTCAGGGTGGGGGAAGGGTAAGCTGGGACGAAGTGAGAGAGTGGCATGGACATATATACGCTACCAAATGTAAAATAGATAGCTAGTGGGAAGCAGCCACATAGCACAGGGAGATCAGCTCGGTGCTTTGTGACCACCTAGAGGGGTGGGATAGGGAGGGTGGGAGGGAGGGAGACGCAAGAGGGAAGAGATATGGGAACATATATATATGTATAACTGAGTCACTTTGTTCTAAAGCAGAAACTAACACACCATTGTAAAGCAATTATAGTTCAATAAAGATGTTAAAAAAAAAATCTGCAATATTTCAAATACCTACATCACTTGACCACAGGAAAGGAAGACTTCTGATGTCCTGCTGGAACTGAAGCAGCCGGGAAAGGGCTCCTGCAGGACAGGCTGCCCTGAAGTCACATGTAAGTTTTCTGGTATGTCCTGCATCAGGCTCCTCCCCCGAGCCCCACCCCCAATCCAGCCTCTTCTGAGGCTTTCTCTGAGCCAGGCCAGCTCTCCAGTTGCTGGCTGTGGTTGTTGGTTCAGGATCACAGGCAGCAGTAAGTGGGGTGGACCCCTAAGCATCCAGAAGAAAGAAAACTATTCAAACAAGAGAAAAAGCAGAAACAAGAGATTTACCTCTTTAACCATATCCCAAATTAGTGGCCCACAGAGCGTTCATCCACTGCAATATGCATCTAGAATTAAAAATAGGTTCTTGGGGCTTCCCTGGTGGCCAGTGGTTGAGAGTCCGCCTGCCGATGCAGGGGATACGGGTTCGTGCCCTGGTCCGGGATGATCCCACATGCCACAGAGTGGCTAGGCCCGTGAGCCATGGCTGCTGAGCCTGCGAGTCTGAAGCCTGTGCTCCGCGACGGGAGAGGCCACAACAGTGAGAGGCCTGCGTACCGCAAATAAATAAATAAATAAATAAAAATTAAAAAATAAAAATAAAAATAGGTTCTTGAATTCCCTGGTGGTCCAGTGGTTAGGACTCTATGCTTTCACTGCCGAGGTCGCAGGTTCGAGCCCTGGTCGGGGAGCGAAGATCCCACAAGCCACATGGCGTGGCCAAAAAAAAAAAGGAAAACGCAGGTCCTATCGAACCCGGGCCCACTGACGTGGTAGTGCAGAGTCTTAACCACTGGACCACCAAGGAAGTCCCCAGGTCCCAGTTTTTAATGTGGTTTTTTCAGAGTAACTTTGAGCAAAATTCTATCATTAACAAACAGAAGGCAGCAAAGAAAAGGGGGAAACTTGACATCACTCTGTGATAAATGTTCAAATTATTTCCAGAAATCCTTGCTAGGTAACTAGTCCAGACCTGACCAGTAAAAGGAGGATGCAAGCTACATATGTAATTTTAAATTTTCTTGTAGGCACATTCAGAAAGGTGATAGTATTATATTTGATTTAACCCAATATATAGAAAATATTATAATTTCAACATGTAACCAATATAGAAAATTATTAAGATACTTTTACATTCCTTTTTTCAAACCAAGTCTTTGAAATCCACTGTTTTGACACAGTACATCTCAATTCGGACCAGCCACACTGCAAGTGCTCAATACCCATAGATGACTACTAATTATTGTACTGGACAGTGGAGGTCTAGGCTATAAATAAATCCTTTTAAGATACAAGTCAACTTTAGGTTCAAGATACTTGTAAAGTCTATTCTTAGGAATAGATTTATATTATAAAAATAATTATCAAATGCAAAGCATTTGGTGAAAAATGCAAAGCTATAGAAAGTGATATGCATTGAAAATAAAGACTTCTAAAAAATTATCTAAGCACTTATCACAAGGTGGATGCTTCTGAAACCCTCAGACTCCTTTTTCAAAGTCAAAAATAAATTACATAATCAGTCCCGTGTCGTGGACCCAAACCTTCCAACAAATACTTCGGAGTTCATGCAGTTCGGGACATTCTTTTTATAGATGAAAAAGAATCCCTACCAATCTCTGCACCCAGCAACCGACTTCTGTCTAGTGTGACAGACGGTCAAGTGCTGATGGACTGACATGGGTACACTGCTCTGTGTAACCATGCACTGAGTCATAGTCGCCGAGTGGGCCCCCAAATGAAACCTTACATAACAACCAGAATGGATTAAAGATGCCCAGTGGCAATTTTAACATCGATTAAAAAATCCTCCAAAACATATGCTACAAAGCCTTCTCAGAACCATTCCCTGAGTAGCAAAGAAAGACTATTGTCTGATATTTAGAAATGAAGACCCAATACAGAAAGGGCACTAGATAAGAAGAGCTGCAAAATAATTCTATAAGCTTCAGTATAATCACCCTCAGGAACAAAACGCTCCAGCTCAACGTTAGAATTTCAATCTTCGCTCCAGCAAAGAAAGTAACGAGCTGGCAAATATAACAGCCAAGCAAGAGACGCCACCGAAGCCAGCCTCTACTGAAAATCCATAAATAAGCGGTGCATATGTTAAGTCATTAACTTAAAATTCCAAGCACACGGGGAACTATTAAGATCCATGAGTGATGGGTAAAATGCAACTGAAACAAAGCTACGATCAAAAACAAAATTTTTTTTAATTGTTACTTAAATCATAAAACTCAGCCAAAGCAACTTGGGCTTTTAATATAGGGGACTTAAGTATTAATCCTGCTAATCAAAGGAAAACAACGTCAGACCACCTTTTCTATTGATATGCAACACAACAAACCCAGAGAGTCTAGGTGAGGTCGCTGTCCATAAGTTACTGAGAAAGACAGTGTGCTTACAGGGCCTCATGACAGAGTACACTGGTTCTTTACTGAAAATTTCAAAAGGAAACCTTTATTGATCTTAAATTTCAAAAGGAAACCTTTATTGATCTTAAATTAAGTCTATAAATAGTTAAGTACTCTTAAAATTAGCAGTATGGGAGCCCACAGGGTTCAGTCTCAGATATAGATCATCCTCAAGAAATGAACTTATGGCAGAGCTGGAACTCCCAGCTCAGGGTCTCTTCCCTCTGCCATCACGGAACTGCCCCGGAGCCCGAGGGGAGGGCGGCCTCACTGAGGCTGCCGGCTCTGGTGGGGCCCCGGCGGCCGAAGCCGCAACAGTCCTGGGGACCGCAGGCCGGATCACTCATCCTGGGGTAAGCCAGCTGCCACATCATGAGGACACTCAAGCAGCCCTAAGGAGAGATCCATGCGGCAAGGAACTGAGGCCTCTTACCTACAGCCACGTGACCATGTGGATGAAAGGCTCTTGGTGCTGCAGCCAGGAGTCAGTGCTGTGCCTCTGAGGTGGGAGAGCCAACTTCAGGACACTGGTCCACAAGAGACCTCCCAGCTCCACATAATATCAAACGGCGAAAATCTCCCAGAGATCTCCATCTCAACATCAGCACCCAGCTTCACTCAATGACAAGCAAGCTACAGTGCTGGACACCCTATGCCAAACAACTAGCAAGACAGGAACACAACCCCACCCATTAGCAGAGAGGCTGCCTAAAATCATAATAAGTCCACAGACACCCCAAAACACACCACCAGATGTGGACCTGCCCACCAGAAAGACAAGATCCAGCCTCATCCACCAGAACACAGGCACTAGTCCCCTCCACCAGGAAGCCTACACAACCCACTGAACCAACTTTAGCCTCTGGGGACAGACACCAAAAACAATGGGAACTATTAACCTACAGCCTGCAAAAAGGAGACCACAAACACAGGAAGATAAGCAAAATGAGAAGACAGAAAAACACACAGCAGATGAAGGAGCAAGATAAAAACCCACCAGACCTAACAAATGAAGAGGAAATAGGCAGTCTACCTGAAAGAAAATTCAGGAAAATGATAGTAAAGATGATCCCAAATCTTGGAAATAGAATAGACAAAATGCAAGAAACATTTAACAAGGACCTAGAAGAACTAAAGATGAAACAAGCAACGATGAATAACACAATAAACGAAATTAAAAATACTCTAGATGGGATCAATAGCAGAATAACGGAGGCAGAAGAACAGATAAGTGACCTGGAAGATAAAATAGTGGAAATAACTACTGCAGAGCAGAATAAAGAAAAAAGAATGAAAAGAACTGAGGACAGTCTCAGAGACCCCTGGAACAACATTAAACACACCAACATTCGAATTATAGGGGTTGCAGAAGAAGAAGAGAAACAGAAAGGGACTGAGAAAATATTTGAAGAGATTATAGTTGAAAACTTCCCTAATATGGGAAAGGAAATAGTTAATCAAGTCCAGGAAGAACAGAGAGTCCCATACAGGATAAATCCAAGGAGAAATATGCCAAGACACATATGAATCAAACTGTCAAAAATTAAATACAAAGAAAGCATATTAAAAGCAGCAAGGGAAAAACAACAAATAACACACAAGGGAATCCCCATAAGGTTAACAGCTGATCTTTCAGCAGAAACTCTGCAAGCCAGAAGGGACTGGCAGGACATATTTAAAGTGATGAAGGAGAAAAACCTGCAACCAAGATTACTCTACCCAGCAAGGATCTCATTCAGATTTGATGGAGAAATTAAAACCTTTACAGACAAGCAAAAGCTGAGAGAGTCCAGCACCACCAAACCAGCTTTACAACAACTGCTAAAGGAACTTCTCTAGGCAGGAAACAGAAGAGAAGGAAAAGACCTACAATAACGAACCCAAAACAATTAAGAAAATGGGAATAGGAACATACATATCGATAATTACCTTAAATGTAAATGGTGCTCCCACCAAAAGACACAGATTGGCTGAATGGATACAAAAATAAGACCCATATATATGCTGTCTACAAGAGACTCACCTCAGACCTAGAGACACATACAGACTGAAAGTAAAGGGATGGAAAAAGATATTCCATGCAAATAGAAACCAAAAGAAAGTTGGAGGACCAACACTCATATCAGAAAAAATAGACTTTAAAATAAAGACTATTAGAAGAGACAAAGAAGGACACTACATAATGATCAAGGGATTGAGCCAAGAAGAAGATATAACAATTGTAAATATTTATGCACCCAGTATAGGAGCACCTCAATACATAAGGCAAATACTAACAGCCATAAAAGGGGAAATCGACAGTAACACATTCATAGTAGGGGAATTTAACACCCCACTTTCACCAATGGACAGATAATCCAAAATGAAAATAAATAAGGAGACACAAGCTTTAAATGATACATTAAACAAGATGGACTTAATTGATATTTATAGGACATTCCATCCAAAAACAACAGAATACACATCTTTCTCAAGTGCTCATGGAACATTCTCCAGGATAGATCATATCTTGGGTCACAAATCAAGCCTTGGTAAATTTAAGAAAATTGAAATTTTATCAGGTTTCTTTTCCGACCACAACGCTATGAGACTAGGTATCAATTACAGGAAAAGTTCTGTAAAAAAATACAAACACATGGAAGCTAAACAATACACTACTTAATAACGAAGTGATCACTGAAGAAATCAAAGAGGAAATCAAAATATACCTAGAAACAAATGACAATGGAGACACGACGACCCAAAACCTATGGGATGCAGCAAAAGCAGTTCTAAGAGGGAAGTTTATAGCAATACAAGCCTACCGTAAGAAACAGGAAACATCTCAAATAAACAACCTAACCCTGCACCTAAAGCAATTAGAGAAAGAAGAACAAAAAAACCCCAACATTAACAGAAGGAAAGAAATCATAAAAATAAGATCACAAATAAATGAAAAAGAAATGAAGAAACGATAGCAAAGATCAATAAAACCAAAAGCTGGTTCTTTGAGAAGATAAACAAAATTGATAAACCATTGGCCAGACTCAACAAGAAAAAAAGGGAGAAGACGCAAATCAATAGAAATAGAAATGAAAAAGGAGAAGTAACAACTGACACTGCAGAAATACAAAAGATCATGAGAGATTACTACAAGCAACTCTATGCCAATCAAATGGACAACCTGGAAGAAATGGACAAATTCTTAGAAATGCACAACCTGCCAAGACTGAATCAGGAAGAAATAGAAAAGATGAACAGACCAATCACAAGCACTGAAATGGAAACTGTGATTAAAAATCTTCCAACAGGGCTTCCCTGGTGGCGCAGTGGTTGAGAGTCCGCCTGCCGATGCAGGGGACACGGGTTCGTGCCCCGGTCTGGGAGGATCCCACATGCCGCGGAGCGGCTGGGCCCGTGAGCCATGGCCGCTGGGCCTGCGCGTCCGGAGCCTGTCCTCCGCAACGGGAAGAGGCCACAACAGTGAGAGGCCCGCGTAACGCATAAAAAAAAAAAAAAAAAAAAAAAAAAAAAATCTTCCAACAAACAAAAGCCCAGGACCAGATGGCTTCACAGGTGAATTCTATCAAACATTTAGAGAAGAGCTAACACCTATCCTTCTCAAAATCTTCCAAAATATAGCAGAGGGAGGAACACTCCCAGACTCATTCTACGAGGCCACCATCACCCTGATACAAAAACCACACAAGGACATCACAACGAAAGAAAACTACAGGCTCATATCACTGATGAACATAGATGCAAAAATCCTCAACAAAATACTAGCAAACAGAATCCAACAGCACATGAAAAGGATCATACACCACGATCAAGTGGGGTTTATTCCAGGAATGCAAGGATTCTTCAATATACGCAAATCAATCAACGTGATACACCATATTAACAAATTGAAGGAGAAAACCCATATGATCATCTCAATAGATGCAGAGAAAGCTTTCGACAAAATTCAACACCCATTTATGATAAAACCCCTCCAGAAAGTAGGCATACAGGGAACTTTCCTCAACATAAGAAAGGCCATATATGACAAACCCACAGAAAACATCGTCCTCAATGGTGAAAAACTGAAAGCATTTCCACTAAAATCAGGAACAAGACAAGGTTGCCCACTCTCACCACTCTTATTCAACATAGTTTTGGAAGTTTTAGCCACAGCAATCAGAGAAGAAAAGGAAATAAACGGAATCCAAATCGGAAAAGAAGAAGTAAAGCTGTCACTGTTTGCAGATGACATGATACTATACATAGAGAATCCTAAAGATGCTACCAGAAAACTACTAGAACTAATCAATGAATTTGGTAAAGTAGCAGGATACAAAATTAATGCACAGAAATCTCTGGCATTCCTATACACGAATGATGAAAAATATGAAAGTGAAATCAAGAAAACACTCCCATTTACCATTGCAACAAAAAGAATAAAATATCTAGGAACAAACCTACCTAAGGAGACAAAAGACCTGTATGCAGAAAATTATAAGACACTGATGAAAGAAATTAAAGATGATAAAAACAGATGGAGAAATTTACCATGTTCTTGGATTGGAAGAATCAACATTGTGAAAATGGCTCTACTACCCAAAGCAATCTACAGATTCAATGCAATCCCTATCAAACTACCACTGACATTATTCACAGAACTAGAACAAAAAATTTCACAATTTGTATGGAAACACAAAAGACCCCGAATAGCCAAAGCAATCTTGAGAACGAAAAATGGAGCTGGAGGAATCAGGCTCCCTGACTTCAGACTATACTACAATGCTACAGTAATTAAGACAGCATGGTACTGGCACAAAAACAGAAAGATAGATCAATGGAACAGGATAGAAAGCCCAGAGATAAACCCATGCACACATGGTCACCTTATCTTTGATAAAGGAGGCAGGAATGTACAGTAGAGAAGGAACAGCCTCTTCAATAAGTGGTGCTGGGAAAATTGGACAGGTACATGTAAAAGTATGAGATTAGATCACTCCCTAACACCGTACACAAAAATAAGCACAAAATGGATTAAAGACTTAAATGTAAGGCCAGAAACTATCAAACTCTTAGAGGAAAACATAGGCAGAACACTCTATTGCATAAATCACAGCAAGGTCCTTTCTGACCCATCTCCTAGAGAAATGGAAATAAAAGCAAAAATAAACAAATGGGACTTAATGAAACTTCAAAGCTTTTGCACAGCAAAGGAAACCATAAACAAGACCAAAAGACAACCCTCAGAATGGGAGAAAATTTTTGCAAATGAAGCAACTGACAAAGGATTAATTTCCAAAATTTACAAGCAGCTCATGCAGCTCAATAACAAAAAAAGGAACAACCCAATCCAAAAATAGGCAGAAGACCTAAATAGACATTTCTCCAAAGAAGATATATAGACTGCCAACAAACACATGAAAGAATGCTCAACATCATTAATCATTAGAGAAATGCAAATCAAAACTACAATGAGATACCATCTCACACCGGTCAGAATGGCCATCATCAAAAAATCTAGAAACAATAAATGCTGGAGAGGGTGTGGAGAAAAGGGAACACTCTTGCACTGCTGGTGGGAATGTGAATTGGTACAGCCACTATGGAGAGCAGTATAGAGGTTCCTTAAAAAACTACAAATAGAACTACCATATGACCCAGCAATCCCTCTACTGGGCATATACCCTGAGAAAACCATAATTGAAAAAGAGTCATGTACCAAAATGTTCATTGCAGCTCTATTTACAATAGCCAGGACATGGAAGCAACCTAAGTGTCCATTGACAGATGAATGGATAAAGAAGATGTGGCACATATATACAACGCAATATTACTCAGCCATAAAAAGAAACGAAACTGAGCTATTTGTAATGAGGTGGATGGACCTAGAGTCTGTCATACAGAATGAAGTAAGTCAGAAAGAGAAAGACAAATACCGTATGCTAACACATATATGTGGAATTTAAGGGAAAAAAATGTCATGAAGAACCTAGGGGTAAGACAGGAATAAAGACACAGACCTACTAGAGAATGGACTTGAGGATATGCGGAGGGGGAAGGGTAAGCTGTGACAAAGCGAGAGAGTGGCATGGACATATATACACTACCAAACGTAAAATAGATAGCTAGTGGGAAGCAGCCGCATAGAACAGGGAGATCAGCTCGGTGCTTTGTGACCACCTAGAGGGGTGGGATAGGGAGGGTGGGAGGGAGGGAGACGCAAGAGGGAAGAGAGATGGGAGCATATGTATATGTATAACTGATTCACTTTGTTATAAAGCAGAAACTAACACACCATTGTAAAGCAATTATACTCTAATAAAGATGTAAAAAAAAAAAAAAGAAATGAAGTTTCGTTGTCAAAACTCATGGAAAAGGAAACCCATTCTTTCAAAGGACATTGACATTCTCTCAAACACATCTTCCTAAGTAACATTTAGTAAAGTCCTCTTCTAGAAGTCTACCTCCCATGCAGTTACTCCAGCTCCTCCAACCCCCAACCCAAGCTCCTTGGCCACACTTTTCCCTCCTCCTAATTCCTAAGGATTTAGTACTTTATTATGTCCCAGCAAGAGATAACACTTCCTCCTTGGGAGGAGGAGGGAAGAATCTAACAAGATTCTAGGGCTTCCCTGGTGGCGCAGTGGTTGAGAGTCTGCCTTCCAATGCAGGGGACGCTGGTTCGTGCCCCGGTCCGGGAGGATCCCATCTGCCGTGGAGCGGCTGGGCCCGTGAGCCACGGCCGCTGAGCCTGCGCGTCCGGAGCCTGCGCTCCGCAACGGCAGAGGCCATGGCAGTGAGAGGCCCGCGTACCGCAAAAAAAAAAAAAGATTCTAACAAATCCAAGATGCTCTTAGGGAGGGTGCAGAAGGGAAAGCCCGTGAGCACTGTTGCATTAATGACACCAATCCCATCACAGCTATGAAACCCCTGCGCTGTGCCTATACTGGACACCAGATCCAGAAGATCAGATCTGACTAAAGTCAGGAACAGTGTTTGAAAAGCCAGGACAGGTCATAGGTACGATAAGTCAGCTGAAGAAGAATGGGCACTTATAGCAAAACTAGTTCCACACACCCAATTTCTGCCTTACGCCGGGTCCCTCGTACTGCCCACTGAACACCAGCCTACACTTCTCCTCCACTTATTACCAGCTCAGTAATCCTTGCCATTCTCCATTCAGAATCCATTCTTTCCTTTTATTGGCATAAGACAGCAACATACAATGTCAGAAGCCTCAGCCCAACACTTCTGCTGCCTGCAACTCATTGCTGGAAAGTCCCTTAAAGGAAGCAGAGCTTTTTACTTTGTAGACTAAAAAAAGGAGTAAAATGTAAATATTCTTCTGAGTGATCTACAGTAATACTCAAGGGATTGGCAAATCTGATGTTCTTCTTAGAAGAGACAAAGCTGAAGAACTGGAGAAGGAAAGAATCTTGAGATAATTTTCTAAGACTTTACACTTTTTCTAGGGCTGAGTCCAGGAGGGACTCTTGATTTCTTTGCCATGTGATGGGGTATAGACCTAGTCAGGGTCACCCATGCATCCATATGTTTCCCAGAGTGGATGTTTTCATTTCCTGCCACAGACCCTAACTCAAAACTAAACTTCAACCCACAACCTTGTGCCACTGTGTTCACATGCGTGCTGAGGGATGTTCTTGGAAGTTATGAGAAAATGTAATCTATGGTCCAATAAACTTGGGGATTTAATGAACTAATGTACAATTCAAGAGTGCAATAGAAAGTACAGTGTTTCCCTAATACAGCAGTTCTCAGACTGTGGTCTGTACAACTCAGTGAACCAATATTTTCCAAATAATCAATGCATGATGTTACAGAATCATTCATGCTTAAAAGATTCATTATAGCACAAGACAGACTAATGGATTTTAATATAACAAAGTGCAAAAAGTGCTCTGATACGGTTTCAGATGTCATATTGCCACAAACCTTTAAGAAACTACCATTTGTCAAGTTTTGGTATAGTATTAAAGAAAAATATCCACAATTTTCTAAAAAGGTTATAAAATATTTCTCCTTTTTCCTACTACAAATCTGTGTGAGGCCAAATTTTCTTCATATGCTCAACCAAAACAACATATCACAAAAGAATGAGTGGAGAAGCAGCTGAGAATGAATAGCTGACTATTGATCCAGACATGAAAGAGATTTGCAAAAAACCAAACAAACAAAAAGTAAAACTATGCCACTCTTATCACTAAATTTTTGGGAAAATACAATTATTTTTCACAAAAAAATATTGTTTAGGCTTACATATATGGGGCTTATTTTGTTTTTCAATAAATTAAAACCTTTATAATTTTTCAGTTTTAATTTCTAATATAAAAGTATTAATAGATATAACCCACATGAAACTCTTTGGGATACTCAGTAATTTTTTAGAGTGAAAAGGGTCTTCAGATCAAAAAGTTTGAGATGCTTCCCTAATATATTTTGATCATGGAAGCCTTTCTGTGTGGAACACCTTGAGCATATTCTATGGAACATACAGTGGGAAACAGAGTCTCATGTTGTGCTTATAAAACTATTCCTGGGGGCTTCCCTGGTGGCGCGGTGGTTGGGAGTCCGCCTGCCGATGCAGGGGACACGGGTTCGTGCCCCAGTCCGGGAGAATCCCACATGCCGCGGAGCGGCTGGGCCCGTGGGCCATGGCCGCTGGGCCTGCGTGTCCAGAGCCTGTGCTCCGCAGCGGGAGAGGCCACGGCAGTGAGAGGTCCGCGTACAGCAAAAAAAAACCCCAAAACAAAACAAAACAAAAAACTATTCCTTTTCGTGTCTCTTCTCCCTAGACCTTCTTCAATAAGTTAATTTATATGCTGCTCAAAGGGTTTCCTCTCACACAGTAGTTTTGTGCTTATAACCCTGGCAGTAAATGCATATATCTTTTCTGGCAAATACAGGGGGATGCTGACTTCATTTATTTAGAAGAGGCCATAATCTACAGAATTATTTCACTGAGCAAATGCTACAAATAGGAGAAATGATGACATAGGTTAACATGCTCCTATAGCAGATAGTCTGCTATGAGATACCGTGCCAGGATGTCCCAAGAGCATAAAGGATATCATGTCAGCTAGAATCGGGGCCAATTTGGTTTACCATTCAGTTTCCGACAACAGGAGAGTCACTGACTGAGATGCTTATGTTACAAATTACTCTTTTATAAAACCAGCAGGATGACAGTAATTTATTACTCTGAGTACTGACAATTTGTTTGTAAAAACCGTAAGCAAGCCAAAAATAACTTAAGAACAGATTCATATTTCTACCGTGGCTTTTTAGAACACAGAGTAAGGCCAATTCTTTACTTTCAGCACGACTCGAAGCCCCAGTTCCAGAATTTAGTTATAAATCTCTCCTCCTGTCAGGTAGCTGAATAACTGGCTAGAAGCCTGTTCTCAGATGGCTATAAAAGATTTTGGGCAAGAGTCAAAAGTGTAAAGTGTTGAACAGCTTATTCCATGCAAAAACTCCCCCCAAGGAAACTCAGTCCTTCTATAGAGCTGGCACGGAGTACGGGCTGTTCAGTCCTCTAATTTTCATTCTGGAATTTACCCAAATAACAGCAACCATTAAATATACTTATGCAGTTTTTTAAGCGTCTAGTTTATAAAAATGTTGTTCAAGGATGACCGGGATCTCATCCTGAGAGCTGAAGACGCTCATCTTGGTCTCTTTTTCTTTTTACTTAAGACTAGAAGTGAAATTAGCATGTAATCTGCTTCTGGTAAAACTTTCTTTAGTGAAAAATTTTTATAGCCATAAATGCTTACTAGTTTTAGGTTCCATTCTAGTTCATTTAGTCCTCCCAGGAACTCTACGAGATAGAGACTATAATTATCCCCATTTTACAGATAAGGAAACAGGCTCAGTGTTGCCTGAGGCCACCTAGTTTACAGGTGGCAGATAGGACTAGAATCCCGGAAGTTAGTCCCTCTGAACCAGACGCTGTCCCACCTGAGATGCATGATCAATAACATCGAATGCTTTTTATTAAGAAGATATCCTATTCTGTGCATAAAATAGTGGTTTTTAGCTCCAGATGAACAATTATTTCAAAAAGCCTTCCTTACACTCCAGTGTGTTAAGCCCCATTCTCTGTCTTCCCATCACGCCCTGTCCACAGACCACGTGGTATTTACCTGCTGCTGCTTCTGTCTCCCTTCTAGCCTGTACTACATCCTCCCACCCAGTACCTGGAGCAACAATCTGAATGAGTGAGAGAACCAAGGAAAGAACAAACAAAAGTGAGTCTCCACAAATCCACTTAGTCACGAAGAACATTAATTTCCAAATGAGGTTCGAGCATCATGGAGGGTATGCAAAACAAAACCCAGTGGAGTGCAGGGAGAAAACATTAGCATTTCTCTTTCTATTCACCGACATTTACCACAAGGATTGGCATTAGCATCCTCAGAGTCTGCTCCAGTGCGTGGGGCAGACAGCCACACAGGCCGGCGAGGCACTCAAGGCCTAGCATGGGCATTCCTCAGCTTGTGGGGTTAGCAGCAAGGCCCTCACCTGCTTGCTTGCTTTCTGTAGCCAGTTTACATGGGCCGAACTGAGAAAGTGGCTGTCGGGATTATATTTTCAATTGTATCTAAAGTAACCCTCACAAAACGGCCAGGTGGCTTTGAATGAGTCCTGCACAGAACTGCAAAAAAATGCTAGCAACAATACAAGCACAAATAAATGGGAAAATAGTAGAGCTGGCGATATTGTTTTTTTACCATTTCTCATATAATATCTTTCTCACCCGTATCATAAGATATAACAACAAGCTGGTCAGATCGGACTTGAAGTTAGCCAAAAAAAACCCAAAAAAACAAAAAACCTGAAAGTATCAAAACTTAGATTCATATCCACTATTTTTTACCAATGGTCTCTGCCTAAGTGAATATGATACCTTGGGAAACTGCCTAATAATACTCTTCTACAGCTTATAATTAAATATACTTTTGTTAACAAGATCAAAAATGTGGAGCTCGCTGATCTAGAACTTTGCTACTCAAAGTGCAACCTTCAAAGGAGCAGCGCCTGCGTCACCTGGAGGCTTGTTAGAAATGCAGGCTCTCAAGGTCCATCCCAGACCTACTGAATCAGATTTTGCATTTTAACAAGATCCCCAGGTCCTTCCTAGGCACACCTCTGTTTGCGAAGCACTGCTTTAGAACACACATCTTAAATGATCTGAATCCTAATAGTTCAGCTCTTATGTATACGCTTAGAAAGATGTCTCTGTTGAATTTCTGAACTCATAAACTTCTGATTTTAATACCTATTATCAAATGTTCTTCAAGACTATAAAGAACTATCCCCATGAACCAAAACTCCAGTGAAATAATCTACGTATAACTACAGCATTAACTCCTTATTAATTCCAGTATCTTAAAATAAATGTTCTGATCCTGTTCAACAAAAACTATCCAGCCACACCTTCATCTTTTTGATCCCCACCTCCACTTACTTTTGTTTGACCATCGGCTTTGAACACATAGCAGATACTCTGCTGATTGGCTGCATCGTCTTTAATCAGACAAGCAAAATAACTTGGGTCGTGACTGTTATGAATCAGTCTGTGAACTCGCTGAGGCTTACACTCGAAGATGCTGGAACAGATCAGTGGGTCCCATTGTTGGCTTTTTCCTGGTTCAGGCTCACATCTCAGTCCGGAGGGCGAAACACAGAGGTGGACTTGCTTGGTACCAGACTCCTTTGTGGAGGACTGCCCGCTGAGCCTTCGCACCTCTGCCACGACCCAAGGCAGCATGGGCATGGTGGTCAGAGAATGCACGGGTAAGAAGCCCACCAGCTGGAGGCTAAATTCCACCGAGACCTCGCTA
Source organism: Phocoena phocoena (assembly GCF_963924675.1). Taxonomy (NCBI): domain Eukaryota; kingdom Metazoa; phylum Chordata; class Mammalia; order Artiodactyla; family Phocoenidae; genus Phocoena; species Phocoena phocoena. The sequence goes on from NC_089223.1 coordinate 76,488,419, forward strand.
GGAAATGGATGTTTCCTTGCTGTGAAGGTTATTGGTTCCATGTTGGGAAAGGTCTGGAAACTCAGCAAAACATTGCCACTGTTTTCTATTTTAGACCAAACAATCTATTTTACATGCTTCTGATGCAGAATCCTGCAGGAGAAAAACAGAGGCATTAGAATTTAATGAAGTCGCAGCATTTCAGAGCTTAAGAGGCTGAAGCCCAAATAGAGGAAGAAATAGATATTAGTTCACATACGCTGCTCTGCCTAGAAAGAGCTTTCTTGAAATCGTATTACATATAAAACCTGAAAATGCTGTAACTGTCACACTCACTACGGGTTACAAAGATCCCACCGGGAAGACTCCGGTTAAACAGAAGCCTCATAGAGCCAACAAAGGCCAGCACCATAGAAAACAATATAGTGTGCTGCTTGGACGGCTTTAAACCCTGCTGCATTATTTAACATACTTTCAAGGAATTTTTTAAGATGATTAAATTCAGTACTGGTGGCTTCCCCCAAGAAAGTAATCTTGCAAGAAAAATATATCAGCTCTCTATCATCACAGTCTATTGAACCAATCCAGTTTTCAACAACTGACCTTATCACTTATGATACCATTGAAGCTTTAAAACGCTCTTCCTGACTTCCCTGGTGGTCCAGTGGTTAAAACTCCGAACTCCCAACGCGGAGGGCATGGGTTCCACCCCTGGTCGGGGAACTAAGATCCCACATGCCACACGGCCGCGGCCAAAAAAAAAAAAGAAGGCTCTCCCTGGTGTAGCCCAGAGGTTCTGAATCACCAATTCAAATTCCATTAACATGTACTTGGCAACTATTATGTTCTGAACACCATCATAAATATTTTGTTTCGTTCATGTACTACAAGCACCCTAACACCTCGCATCTCCTCATCAATAGAGGGTGTTTCCTGTACTAGGACCCAAACTCACTCAGTGGGAAATTTTTCCTTCTCTACGGGTGATTTTCAAAAACCACATTTGACGTATCTTAACACCCTCCTGCTCCACTGGATGACAAAACCCTTTTGTCCAAAGCTGAGTTGTCTACAGGATCTCAAGCTCTATTCCTTACTCATTTGCTCCCTGGACCTTCATTCTCTCATGTATTCCCTGATCATATATACACACGCTAAGAAGAAACTCTATGAAGACGGAGACTGCATCTTATTCACCCACAGAGTCTGACTCAGAATAGGCTCAATAGATATTTTAAGAGAGTGAATGAAGTCTCTCTCCCATCCAAAGAAAAAGATATTTTCCCTTGACCTCAAACCTCCCCCGGCCTCAACTCTTCTTTCCCTACACAACTGTCTCCAAGGTAAAGTCTACACTTGCTGTCTCCACTCCCTCCTGCCCATCCACAATCTAGATTGCAGCCAGAAGTAATGAAGAGCCCCCGCAATTGCTCCCATTAGGGTCGCCCACATCCTCTGGTTGTGAACTTCAAAGGGGGACTTTTAGTCCTTAGCTGCCTTGTCCCTTCTGACGACTTTCTCAATGTTGACCACTCCATCCTGCTTGAAACTCTCCTGGTTCTCCTCTTACCTCTCTGGTTGCTTCTTTTCAGTTCCTTAATGGCTTTTCGCCCCTGCTTGACTCCATCCTCCCCCCTCATTCCACCTGCATCCTTTGGACAATTTCACCTAATCTCTTGATGTCAGTGACCACATTCTAATACTCCTGCTGCCACTGATAACAGCTTACTTTCATTAGGTACCAGGCACTTTGCAACTGTTCTCATTTCACTTTCATAACAACCTTCATCTCTCACCTTGGTCTCAGTTAGAGAGTACTATTATTGCCATTTTTACCACTTAGGAAATTGAGGTCCAGAGAGCGTGAGTCGCTTACCACAGGTGATTTGAGTTTGCACCTGATTCTCAACCTGTCCTCCTGAATGCTGCACAAGAATGCATCTACCACATAAACCCTAATGATTCCCATATGTTTGCCTCCTTCCTGAGTTCCAGATCAGGAGAGTCTATTAAGTATTTCTATCTGGATGTCCTACCCAGATAGCGTCTCAGCCTCAATTTAGCTGTTTTAAAACTAATTCAGTCTCACCTCCCTCCTTTCCAGAACTTCTCTTCCTCCCCATAAGCTACATCTCTGCAACAGCATCACAATTTATTTTATTGGCCCAGTCAAAAGCCAAGGAGTCACAGCTATAGACTGAATGTTTGTGTCCATCCTCCGTCCATTCATATGTTGAAATCCTAACCCCCACTGTGATAGTGTTTGGAGGTGGAGCCTTTGGGAGGTGAACCCATATGAATAGGATTAGTGCCCTTATAAGAGGCCCAGAGAACTCTCTTTCCCCTTCTACCATGTGAGGACACAGGGAAAAGACAGCAGTCTATGAACCAGGAAGCCAGCCATCACCAGATACTGAATCCACCAGCACCTTGACCTTGACCTTCCCATCCTCCAGAACGTGAGAAATAAGTTTCTGTTGTTGGAAACTACCCAGTCTGTGATGTTCTGTGACAGCAGCCTGAACAGACTAAGATAGTCATTCAGATCCCTTCTTCACCCTATCACTACTTCTAAGCTGACTTCACATCTAAATATATCTTATCTTTTCTCAGCTGGAGAAAAGGTGCCCCCATCTTCAATCCAGCCTTCACATATTTCCTAGAGTAATTCAGCTAACCCATAAAATGGATCACGTCACTCCTCTGCTAAAATTCCTTAATCACAGCCCCCCGTAAAATCCAAACTCCTCTACGAGGCATTTAGGATCTCTTCAGAATCTGGTCCTGTCTATATCTGCAACTGCATATTCTCCCCTAAAATGCCCTCCTTCATGCACTTTTTGGCTCTGAAGATAGGTAAATAGGCACAGTTCCCCATATGAGATATGATTTCTCACACCTCTGTGCCGCAGTGCATACTGTTCTCTCTCCCAGGAACACAACGCCTGTCACCAACTGTAGAGGGCCTGAGAATTTACCCTACTTGCAAGCTAACAAGTCAGGCTGCCACAAGTTAGGCTGCCACAAGTTAGCCTCCTGGTAGAGGACATGAGACTTCCAGGTCAGAGACAAGGGACCATTTATTACTCAGAGCAAAAGCAGTAGCCACAGAGGCAGCATTTCTGCTGGTTCCCTGACCCTTAGTCCCCACAGGCAAGGTGACACCTGTATCCACAGTGGGTTACAGGAAAGGCACCTGAGTTTCGGGGGACTGAATATTTTACAATGGGGAGTAAGCATGTCTGTCCTTCAATTCTGGAGTGTCCTCCAGAGAGAGAGACTATTTCTATCTTCCATGGCTGCTGCTATTAAAAAAAAGAAAAAAGAAAAATTGAAAAGGTAGTCCAGAACAAAGAAGTCAGTGCCTCTGCTCACAAAATAGAGTCATGACAGACCCAAGAAGACTCTCCCAATGACTCCCACTCTTGTCCTCTAACCTAATCCCAACTCATATACAAGTCCTGGTTCAAGCAACTATCACCTCTTCCTTCCAAGGTGATTTAGGGCATCCATCACCGTGTCCTGCTGCACTCTGTACCTATCATCATATTTACTTTTAAAAGTTTGAGTAGGTTTCCCTCAACAAGTCTGTAAGCTTCTTAAACTCATAAGGTTTGGGGTCTCTAAAACCAGTATTCAAATTCTAAACCTTTTCTGAACTAGAACTGAAGTCTATTCTTTTTACTCTATGTTTTTGTGTGTGATATATATGCATATATCCTAAGAATTAATTCTTATAATAAATTTGAACATACTTAAGGGCTAATTTTTTAACTTTAAATGTTCAAAAGTTCAGAAATAAACCCATATTTTATTTAGAGTGCTAAAGTATTTCATGAAAGTGTATTCCCTGTCTCTTTTCCTTTAAAGTACAGTTTCTCTTGATGATGAAAACAGACTTGAAGTTCATATAACCCCATAAATAATGATCTCTCTCTCCTTTTTTTTCTCTCACCTACAGGTGAAAGTGGCATTAAATGTCTGGCTCAGCTTCCACTCCTATAACTGAATCTGTTTTAAGTTCTAACTGTTGACAGCTGGTAATCCCAAGACATGTTTAAAGCAGTACTAGAATTACTACAAAGGATAGACCCAAGAGCTATCAATTAGTGTTGATGAGGTAGTTATTAATATGGTGGCAACAAGCATAGCAGAATTACTTTGTTTTCTTGTAAGGGAATATATGCATAGTGCAATAAAAAATTACACAATTTAATTGTTTGAATCATTTGGTAAATAATCAGTCATCAAATTAGTTCTGCCATTTCACTGACAAAACTATTTGGATGCCTTGAGTTTTCACTTTTCAACCAGCTGGAGCACATCACAGTTTCTTTGTAAAAAATAGATTGGACTTTAACACTGTTAATAAACTATCAAATAGTAAGTTCTACTTCAGACACGTCATAATTATTTACAAACAATTCAGATTCTGCTGACATAAGATTCATGGTAACTTAGACTAGGTAATTATTTACTGTTCAATAAAAAGTTCCATGATGATTAAATAGCACGACGGCAGAGTAGAAGGATGTGCTTTCACTCCCTCTTGTGAGAGCACCGGAATCACAACTAACTGCTGAACAATCATCGACAGGAAGACACGGGAACTCACCAAAAAAGATACCCCACATCCAAAGACAAAGGAGAAGCCACAGTGAGATGGTAGGAGGGGCGCAATCACAATAAAATCAAATCCCATAACTGCTGGGTGGGTGACTCACAAACTAGAGAACACTTATACCACAGAAGTCCACCCACTGGAGTGAAGGTTCTGAGCCCCACGTCAGGCTTCCCAACCTGGGGGGCTGGCAATGGGAGGAGGAATTACCAGAGAATCAGACTTTGAAGCCTAGTGGGATTTGACTGCAGGACTTCGACAGGACTGGGGGAAACGGAGGGCACACACAAAGTAGTGTGTGCATTGGGACCCAGGGGAAGGAGTGGTGAGCCCATAGGAGACTGAACAAGACCTACCTGCTGGTATCAGAGGGTCTCCTGCAGACATGGGGGGTGGTGTTGCTCACCGTGAGGACAAGGACACTGGCAGCAGAACTTCTGGGAAGTATTTCTTGGCGTGAGCCCTCCCAGAGTCTGTCATTAGCCTCACCAAAGAGCCTGGGTAGGCTCCAGTGTTGGGTCGCCTCAGGCCAACCAACCAACAGGGAGGACACTCAGCCCCACCCATTAGCAGACAAGTGGATTAAAGTTTTACTGAGCTCTGCCCACCAGAGCAACAGCCAGCTCTACCCACCACCAGTCTCTCCCATCAGGAAACTTGCACAAGCCTCTTAGACAGCCTCATCCACCAGAGGGCAGACAGCAGAAGCAAGAACTACAATCCCGCAGCCGGTGGAACAAAAACAACATTCACAGAGAGACAGATAAGATGAAAAGGCAGAGGTCTATGTACCAGATGAAGGAACAAGATAAAACCCCAGAAAAACAACTAAATGAAGTGGAGATAGGCAACCTTCCAGAAAAAGAATTCAGAATAATGATAGTGAAGATGACCCAGGACCTCGGAAAAAGAATGGAGGCAAAGATTGACAAGATGAAAGAAATGTTTAACGAAGACCTAAAAGAATTAAAGAAAAAACAGCTACAAGAATTAAAGAACAAACAAACAGAGATGAACAATACAATAACTAAAATGAAAAACACACCAGAAGGAATCCATAGCAGAATAACTGAGGCAGAAGAACAGATAAGTGACCTGGAAGACAGATTGGTGGAATTCACTGATGTGGAACAGAATAAAGAAAAAAGAATGAAAAGAAATGAAGACAGCCTAAGAGACCTCTGGGATAACACAAAACTCAACAACATTCGCATCATAGGGGTCCCAGAAGGAGAAGAGAGAGAGAAAGGACCAGAGAAAATATCTGAAGAGATTACAGTCGAAAACTTCCCTAACATGAGAAAGGAAATAGCCACCAAAGTCCAGGAAGCACAGAGAGTCCAAGGCAGGATAAACCCAAGAGGAAACACGCCGAGACACATGGTAACCAAACTGACAGAAATTAAAGACAAAGAAAAATTATTGAAAGCAACAAGGGAAAAACGACAGATAACATACAAGGGAACTCCCATAAGGTTAACAGCTGATTTCTCAGCAGAAACTCTACAAGCCAGAAGGGAGTGGCATGAGATATTTAAAGTGATGAAAGGGAAGAATCTACAACCAAGATTACTCAACCCAGCAAGGATCTCATTCAGATTTGACAGAGAAATCAAAAGCTTTACAGACAAGCAAAAGCTAAGAGAATTCAGCACCATCAAACCAGCTCTACAACAAATGCTAAAGGAACTTCTCTGAGTGGGAAACGCAAGAGAAGAAAAGGGTTTACAAAAACAAACCCAAAACAATTAAGAAAATGGTAACAGAAATATACATATCAATAATTACCTTAAACATGAATGGATTAAATGCTCCAACCAAAAGACACAGGCTTGTTGAATGGATACAAAAGCAAGACCCATATATATGCTGTCTACAAGAGACCCACTTCAGACCTAGGGACACATTCAGACTGAAAGTGAGGGGATGGAAAAAGATATTCCATGCAAATGGAAATCAAAAGAAAGCTGGAGTAGCAATACTCATAGGAGATAAAATAGACATTAAAATAAAGACTGTCACAAGAGACAAAGAAGGACACTACATAATGATCAAGGGATCAATCCAAGAAGAAGATATAACAATTATAAATACATATGCATCCAACATAGGAGCACCACAACACATAATGCAACTGCTAACATCTATAAAAGAGGAAATCGACAGTAACGCAATAATAGTGGGGGACTTAAACACCTCACGTACACCAATGGACAGATCATTCAGACAGAAAGTTAATAAGGAAACACAAGCTTTAAATGACACAATAGACCAGATAGATTTAATTGATATTTAGAGGACATTCCATTCAAAAACAGCAGATTACACTTTCTTCTCAAGTGCACACAGAACATTCTCTAGGATAGATCACATCGTGGGTCACAAATCAAGCCTTAGTAAATTTAAGAAAACTGAAATCATATCAAGCATCTTTTCTAACAACAACGCTATGAGATTAGAAATCAATTACAGGGAGAAAACCGTAGAAAACACAAAACACATGGAGGCTAAACAATATGTTACTAAATAACCAATAGATCACTGAAGAAATCAAAGAGGAAATCAAAAAATACCTAGAGACAAATGACAATGCAAACACGACGATCCAAAACCTATGGGATGCAGCAAAAGCAGTTCTAAGAGGGAAGTTTATAGCAATAAAAGCCTACCTCAAGAAACAAGAAAAATCTCAAATAAACAATCTAACCTTACACCTAAAGGAACTAGAGAAAGAATAACAAACAAATCCCAAAGTTTGCAGAAGGAAAGAAATCATAAATATCAGAGCAGAAATAAATGAAACAGAAACAAAGAAAACAATAGCAAAAATCAATAAAACTAAAAGCTGGTTCTTTGAGAAGATAAAATTGATAAACCATTAGCCAGACTCATCAAGAAAAAGAGGGATTTATTCAAATCAATAAAATTAATTTATTAACCAATAAATTTTATTTTATAATAAATAAATTTTATTTATTAAAATTTTAATTTTAATAAAATTTTAATTAATATTTTATTTTTAATAAAATTTTAAATGAATTTTATCAATAAAATTAGAAATGAAAAAGGAGAAATTACAACAGACACTGCAGAAATACAAAGCATCCTAAGAGACTACTACAAGCAGCTCTAGGCCAAAAAAATGGACAACCTGCAAGAAATGGACAAATTCTTAGAAAGGTATAAACTTCCAAGACTGAACCAGGAAGAAATGGAAAATATGAACAGACCAATTACAAGTAATGAAATTGAAACTCTGATTAAAAATCTTCCAACAAACAAAAGTCCAGGACCAGATGGCTTCACAGGTGAATTCTATCAAATATTTAGAGAAGAGCTAACACCCATCCTTCTCAAACTCTTTCAAAAAATTGCAGAGGAAGGAACACTCCCAAACTCATTCTACGAGGCCACCATCACCCTGATCCCAAAACCAGAAAAAGATATCACAAATAAAGAAAATTACACACCAATATCACTGATGAATATACATGCAAAAATTCTCAACAAAATACTAGCAAACAGAATCCAACAACACATTAAAAGGATCATACACCACGATCAAGCAGGATTTATCCCAGGGATGCAAGGATTCTTCAATATACGAAAATCAATCAATGTGATACACCGTATTAGCAAATTGAAGAATAAAAACCATATGATCATCTCAATAGATGCAGAAAAAGCTTTTGACAAAATTCAACACCCATTTATGATAAAAACTCTCCAGAAAGTGGGCATAGAGGGAACTGACCTCAACATAATAAAGGCCATATACAAACAACCCACAGCAAACATCATTCTCAATGGTGAAAAACTGAAAGCATTTCCACTAAGACCAGGAACACGACAAGGCTGTCCACTCTCGCCGCTATTATTCAACATAGTTTTGGAAGTCTTAGCCATGGCAATCAGAGAAGACAAAGAAATTAAAGGAATACAAACTGGAAAAGAAGAAGTAAAACTGTCCCTGTTTCCGGATGATGTGATACTACACCGAGGGAATCCTAAAGATGCCACCAGAAAACTACAAGAGCTAATCAATGAATCTGGTAAAGTTGCAGGATAAAAAATTAATGCACAGAAATCTCTTGCATTCCTATATACTAATGATGAAAAATCTGAAAGAGAAATTAAGGAAACACTCCCATGTACCATCACAACAAAAAGAATAAAATACCCAGGAATAAACCTACCTAGGGAGACAAAAGACCTGTATGCAGAAAACTATAAGACACTGATTAAAGAAATTAAAGATGATACAAACAGATGTAGAGATATACCATGTTCGTGGATTGGAAGAATCAATATTGTGAAAATGACTATACTACCCAAAGCAATCTACAGATTCAATGCAATCCCCATCAAGTTACCAATGGCATTTTTTACAGAACTAGAACAAAAATCTTAAAATTTGTATGGAGAAACAAAAGACCCTGAATAGCCAAAGCAGTCTTGTGGGAAAAAAATGGAGCTGGAGGAATCAGACTCCCTGACTTCAGGCTATACTACAAAGCTACAGTAATCAAGATAGTATGGTACTGGCACAGAAACAGAAATATAGATCAGTGGAACAGGATATAAAGCCCAGAGATAAACCCACACACCTATGGTCAACTAATCTATGACAAAGGAGGCAAGGATATACAATGGAGAAAAGACAGTCTCTTCAATAAGTGGTGCTGGAAAAACTGGACAGCTACATGTAAAAGAATGAAATTAGAACACTCCCTAACACCATACACAAAAATAAACTCAAAATGGATTAGAGACCTAAATGTAAGACTGGACACTGTAAAACTCTTAGAGGAAAACATAGGAAGAACACTCTTTGACAAAAATCACAGCAAGATCTTCTTTGATCCACCTCCTAGAGTAATGGAAATGAAAACAAAAATCAACAAATGGAACCTAATGAAACTTAAAAGCTTTTGCAAAGCAAAGGAAACTACAAACAAGACAAAAAGACAGCCCTCAGAATGGGAGAAATTATTTGCAAATGAATCAATGGACAAAGGATTAATCTCCAAAATATATAAACAGCTCATGCAGCTCAATATTAAAAAAACAAACAACCCAATCCAAAAAATGGGCAGAAGACCTAAACAGACATTTCTCCAAAGAAGGCATACAGATGGCCAAGAAGCACAAGAAAAGCGGCTCAAAATCATTAATTATTAGAGAAATGCAAATCAAAACTACAGTGAGGTACCACCTCACACCTGTTAGAATGGACATCATCAGAAAATCTACAAACAACAAATGCTGGAGAGGGTGTGGAGAAAAGGGAACCTTCTTGCACTGTTGGTGGGAATGTAAATTGATACAGCCACTATGGAGAACAGTATGGAGGTTCCTTAAAAAACTAAAAGTAGAATTACCATATGACCCAGCAATCCCACTACTGGGCATATACCCAGAGAAAACCGTAATTCGAAAAGAAACATGCAACCCAATGTTCACTGCAGCACTATTTACAACAGGCAGGTCATGGAAGCAACCTAAACGCCCATCAACAGACGAATGGATAAAGAAGTGGTACATATATACAATGGAATATTACTTAGCCATAAAAAGGAAGGAAATTGGGTCATTTGTAGAGATGTGTATGGATCTAGAGATTGTCATACAGAGTGAAGTCAGTCAGAAAGAGAAAAATAAATATCGTATATTAACGCATATATATGGAACCTAGAAAAATGGTACAGATGAACTGGTTTGCAGGGCAGAAATTGAGACACAGATATAAAGAACAAACGTATGGACACCAAGGCGGGGGAAAGTGGCGGGGGGTGGGGGTTGGGGTGCTGTGATGAATTGGGAGATTGGGATTGACATGTATACACTGATGTGTATAAAATGGAGGACTAATAAGAACCTGCGGTATAAGAAAATAAATAGGGCTTCCCTGGTGGCGCAGTGGTTGAGAGTCTGTCTGCCAATGCAGGGGACACGGGTTCGAGCCCTTATCCGGGAGGATCCCACATGCCACCGAGCAACTAAGCCCATGCTGCACAGCTCCTGAGCCTGCGCTCTCTAGCCCGCGAGCCACAACCCCTGAGCCTGCGTGCCACAACTACTGAAGCCCATGCACCTAGAACCCGTGCTCTGTAACAAGAGGAGCCACCACAGTGAGAACCCCGCACACCGCAACCAAGAGTAGTTGCTTACAGCAACTAGAGAAAGCCCACACAAAGCAATGAAGACCCAATGCAGCCAAAAATAAAAATAATAATAATAAAATTTTTTTAAAAGAATATAAATAAATTTAAAGAAAGAAAAACAAAAGTTCCATGAAACAGAAGAACCATTTGAATAATCCTAACGAACCATCAGATTATTTTTTAAGCCATCTCAATCCACGTCATTTTCACGCAATCTGTGACCATCCTTTAGGCCCCAGGTAGAGCCACCTATTCCAGGAAGCATCTTGTGTCTCAGACCTCAGTAAGAGATACTCTGATCTGAGACAGCCTTCACTGATTTCTCCTAGATTTGCGTGGCTAGGGCAGTGCCATGGACAGGTAAGAGGGACTACAAGGAAAACATATGAGGAGGAACAGAATCTAAGTGCTTGCCCTATTTCACCCAAACGATTATTTCCCAAACACTACCATAGGGGTCTTGAATAAAATAAAGCTGAAATCTTATAAAATACGGTAAATTTTATTATTTAGGGACTTCAGGGGAAGGAAGAGCTGATAGTGCCACACTTCTTAAAAAGTTACTTCTTCGCTAATTCTCTGTAATTTGGGGGGTAGAAAACTTAGGTACCCAGCACAAATGGGTAAATAATTCATATAAGAAAATGCTTTCAAATAAATAAGATTTATCTCTGTGTGTGATTTTTTTTTTTTTTTTTTTTTTTTTTTTTTTTTTGCTGTACACGGGCCTCTCACTGTTGTGGCCTCTCCCGTTGCGGTTCACAGGCTCCGGACGCGCAGGCCCAGCGGCCATGGCTCACGGGCCCAGCCACTCCGCTGCATGTGGGATCTTCCCCGACCGGGACACAAACCCGTGTCCCCTATATCAGCAGGTGGACTCTCAACCACTGCGCCACCAGGGAAGCCCTCTGTTTGATTTTTAAACTATATTTTAACAGAATTTTAAAAATAAATTACATATATATACATTTCATTGTTTAAATTCTTAACTAGAACCCGGTAAACGTAAGTAACATGTTTTACACAGAAGAAATAAAATAAATTGTCCTTTTCTTAATTCAAAATTATCATTATGAAATCATCATGACGCACCTGTTATTATTCTATGCATTAAAAAGTAATGTCCTCAAGAAAAAGAAAAAAGAAATACCCTGATCTGTTATTCTGGTGAGCATCTAGTCGTGTTCTCAATAGTAGAGTCACCTGTGGACAAGCCCTATCCCTTACAGAGACCATCTGTGTTCTACACAACTCCTACCCACCAGAGCCCACAAACATGGTAGAACTCAAAACACAAAGATACTCTCTTATTAGAATAGTTCCAATAACCTTGTTAGTGAGTCCTGCTATGCTAAGTATCCCTGGAAGCACGCACCTAGAATCACAAAATTTTAAAGCTAGAAAGGTCCTTTCAAGCCACTCAGAAATTTCCCTCATATGTGAGGGAAATGAGGAAACTGGAGAAGCCAAATGGCTTGTCCAAGTTTGGTGGCAGAATTAGGACAATCCAAGCCCCTGACTACCATCCACGTGCTGCAAAGAACCTCAGTTTTCTTACGAAAACACTTTCAAGTGTGAAGTTGAGAAAACAAGTTACTTCTCCAAATCTCAAGTTTATTCTTATAAAAGAATGGAACAAGATCATCCTCAAGTTTTCTTCTGTCCCTAAAATCTGGTGAATCTCATTTTCATAATGCATAATACCACATGTCCCCGGCATGGTGTGGGGATAGAAAGCTGCTCTCATCTTCCCTTCAAGAATATAAACGTGGGAGAGGTACGTGAAGAAAGGGTGGGAGGAAGCGAGAGAGGTGATGGTGGGAGTTAGCTGGACGCCATTGGGAATCCCCTCTCTTCCCAGGCCCCCCTCCACTCCCTCCCAGCAAGCCACAGAGAGTAGGATGGGGACTTCCCAGTAGCTAACCATACCACAGCCCCTGCTCCAGCCTCCCCTCTCACCTCCTCAGAATGCTGGTGGGAGGGCAGGAGGGCGAGATAGATGGATGAAGGAGGGCTGTTGGAAGCTTCTAGCTCCAGGCCAGGTTAGGAGCCAGTCAGTACTGATTAGCTGTCAGGGACCTGCAGGATAGACAGGGAACCCCGAGTGGCCACTCATTTCCCCTTGAGAATCAATGACTTAATTTTTCTGTTCTTTACCCTAGAAAGAGTAGGCATGAGGCCAAACAGGATTATTCTGCCACCTGAATAATCTCATGCAGTGGGATCACTGGCTTGGCTCAGCTGTTTGTCCATTTCCTGCACAGAATCCCACCCAATCAGGGCAGTGTGCTGCTCACCCAGAAATCGCCCACAAGTCCCAAAGATCCTTGGAGCCGTCGGCTATTTCAGTATCACGCAGAGCTCCTGGAGTCAGTGCTCCTAACATTCACATCATCAAGGATGCTCCAGTACTAGGCTTTGCCTCTCTAATTTGACACATAAAGTAATGCAGTTTTGAGTGGTTCCCTTCCCATATAAATCAGAGCTAATTCAAGCCTAGTCCTTTAGAATGCCACTGTCACTTCTTGTATTTTCTACTGTATTACACAGGATAAAGGGGTTGGGGGGGGTCCCAGTTGGCCTCTAGGGGTTATGTCTAACCCTCCCTGCTGCATGGATGCTTTAAGTTATTCTCCTAAAAGTAATAATATTAACTGTTAACACATAATACCACTAACTGTGAGTCTGTTAACAGCTTTAGCTCTCACAACAACCCTGGCCAATAAGGACCATTACTGATCATACCCAAATAAGGACTATTATGGACTATAATGATCATTATCAGCTCCAGTTTAAAGATGAGAGACCAGAAGGAAGTTGCTGGCACAGAAAAACGAGGTCACTTGCTCAAGGTCATACTAGCAGCAAGTGGCAGAACCAGGATTCGAACACAGGTCCCTCCACTTCACTCAGGTGAAGGTGGCCTCCTAGGGAAGTGGGACACAGAGACTGTCAACAGCTGGTAATAAGGGAAGAGGGGCAAGCTGAATTATTTCTTCAGAGTTGCCCTTTTCTTCCTCAAACCGCCTGGTACTACAACAAGCAATGTCACATGGGATAAAAGGTTAACACCCAACCAGAAATGTTACCATAGCAAAAGGAGAAATCTCCAGAGCTCTCAGTGGGAAAGATAAAGGTAGACTAAGTGGAGAGTTCCATTTACAAAACTTTACTTTGATGCTAATAATTTATACCTACACCAATGGACATTTCCCCCATTTTACTGGCTTGCCAGTGGCTGGACAAATCCACATGAAGGCATTTATCTTAAATATCGCTTGATTATTTCATTTACTACTTTGAGCCACACTTAGTCCTTTCATGTCTCCTTGCACTCAGCTGATAATCTCAGGATACTCCACTGTGTTCACTTCAGAAAATTTCCCCTAAACATTTCCACAGCGCCCTTTAATTCACAGCTGTGCTCACTATCCAGTGGCCCATGTTTTGTCAATGGGTACTTAATAGAGAATTCTGGAGAGCAAGCACTTTTTATGGCCTTTTTTCCCTATACCTTGGTAGGAAAAAAAAGAAACTGGCAGATTCAAGACTGCCATAGCTTTCCACTTCAAAGAGCTGTAAAACACTTGTTTACAAAAGCAGTCAGTCCTATTTTATTTATTTTATTTTTACTAATTATTCTATTTTTATTTATTTATTGGCCACACCAGGCGGCTTGCAGGATCTTAGTTCCCCCACCAGGGGTCAAACCAAGGCCCCCTGCAGTGCAAGGGCAGAGACCTAACCACTGGACCCGGAGAATTCCCAGTCAATCCTATCTTATGCAAACTTTTTCATGCAACGTCCTTATTCCTTAAGACGTTCTTCAAGGTTCCCAGGAAGGCGACAAGCAGGAGGCAGACCTCCTCCCCAAGCAAGAGAAGCCATCTCAACTCTAGGAAACGGTGCGGAACCCAGCTGTTTCGGGGATCCCTGACCAAGATAGTGACAGAACATCAGGTGGTCAGAAACATGAAGAGTCGTTCTGCAAGGTGGATTCACAGCCTCTTGGAACAGCTCTCCGTTCATTCCTCATCCCGACCCCTCCCCCCCACAGCAGGCTCCCAAAACACAACAAAACCCGGAGGTGGCCATGCTTCAGCTCCCACCAATCTCATCTTAAGTCTCGGGAAGAGAATGAGTTTCTGCTTTCCCAAAGAAGGGGTTTTTATCAAGGCCTCTGCAGTTCCGTTTAAGGACAGAGCAAAAAGTTTAGAAGTCTGGACTTGTAGAGATAGCGGAGTTTCGCGGATGTGACCCATTTAAACCAGGTCATTTTAAAATGCTCTTTCAAAGTCTGATTATATTAATAAATGAAATCACCCAATTATCTAAAAGGACGAACGAGCGATCTATGAAGTGAATACCCATGAATTAATGTAGGGCACTCTGAAAGCTAAACTGTTTGGTGGGAGGAACGATCATATCAGTTTCGATTTTTTTTTCCTTTTTAAGTAATTTCCAGAGAACAATCTATTTAAATGAAATCGCCACACGAAAAGCCGCCTCTAGGTGGATTTCAAAGTTAATGACATCTCTTTTAAACACACACACACACACACACACACACACACACAACAACAACGTGTGGCGAAGTTTGAGGGGTTCTCATAATCACAGACCGATCCGGAAGCTGCTAGAAACAATTAAGCAGGATTTCAAAATGACTGGTACAGGATGTGCCCATAGAAAGAAAGTAAAGTTGAGCGCACTGGTGGAGCTGCCAAAGTTGCTACTGCAAAGTACCCTGAACTTTTACAGGGTGACCTGGGGTCACTCTGACCGCCCTTCCTCCGTCTGGTCGCCTTACAAACAAACACACTAGCCCTAGTGGTATCTGGCGGGAGCGGGGAGGGGGGAGATGCGAGAACTGCGAGCGGGAGTGAAGGGCGGGGCAGAGGGAGGGTGCCTTTAGGAGCTCCAGGGTCCTTCTTAACTCGAAGAACGAGTTTCGCTGTCGTCCAAGTAGGGGACAACGAGGTGGCAATGAACTTCCTCCCCCCGAGAGACCCACGCGCGGCAAGGACAGCAGGAACGTCCCTGGAGCGCTCGATTCCAGCTTTTCCGCGGGCCCGGGCGCGCAGGGGCCTGTTAGGGTTGGGGTCGGCAGGGATGCCCCGCGAGGAGGTGGCGGGCTGGCATGGGTGAGGCCCCAGGAAGCGCCTACCTGTGCGGCGGCGCGCTCAGAGCCCGCGGCCCGGCCGCGGCGCGCAAGTGCTAGAGGCAGCCCGGGGACGGCCTGGGCGGGCGGGGCGCGCATCGCGCCCGGCGGGCTGTTCTCTTCCCGCCGCGGGGCGCCGGGAAGACTCCAGCCTCTTCTCCTGCCGGCTGAGGACACGGCAGGTCCCGCGGCGGCGGTAGCAACAGGCACTGAGGCGCGGGGGCGGCGGCGGCGGCGGCGGAGGAGGAGGAGGTGGAGGAGGAGGTGTCTGCGCGCGACTCGCGTTTCCTCCTCCGCTGCAGGGCGAGCGCAGGGGAGGCGAGGGGAGGGCAGAACCCGGGAATCTCCCAACTCGGTCCCCATGGACCTGAGAGGGAGAAGCGATGCTTCCTCCCTCTCCACTGCGCTGTTTGACTCGCGAGCGGCATGGCCGGGACGGGAAAGTCACACACGGTCAACAGCTGCTGCAGTGCGGGTCCGTCGCGGCCTCCCTCCCTTCGCTATCTCTCCCTCCCCAGCTGTCCATCCTCAACCCGCCCCCTCGCCCTCCAGCCGCGGCCCGGGAGAAGGTTTGCCGGGCGCCGCCCCCACCCAGCCCCAGAGCAGGGTCTTGGCCGCCGAACGCCTAGGGCTCCGGGGACGCGGAGCCCCGCGCGTGATTAAGGCCCTCGAGGAGGGATGTACGGTCGCACACCCTGTCTTCGGCGGCCTATTTATAGCAGGTGGCACTGCCCGCCGCGCTCTCCGCCTGCGAGGCTCTCAGCAGGTGGCACTGCCAGCCAGCTCTTCGCTCCCCTGCAGTAGCCTCGCCTCATCTGCACTCTCGCCTTCTCTCTCAGAAATAGACCGGGTGAAAACTGCACAGAACAGAGCAAGGCGATCAAGCCACTTGACTCCCCCCCGCATCACCCCTTCTTCCCGTCCTAGGCAGGGAGTGAATTCGGCACTGGCATCCTATGCGGCGCTTGCAGGCAAGGGTCGAAAATCGGGGACTCAGGGAATAGCCGGAGGCTGAAGTGCCCTCGCCTATTAAACACCAGTAAACCCGTCCCGAACTGCGGAGTGACGCAGAGGCTACATTGGGCGCTTTTCCCCTTCCTCCTGGTCTAGCGCACGCACGTTTCTCTCTCTCTCTCTCTCTCTCTCACACACACACACACACACACACACACGCACACACACACAGACACACACACACCTCGGTGTTCCCAACCCTCGAGTCAGGTTTGGAGAAATTCCCAGCGGCCTAGGAGAGACACCAGGGAGATGTAAGACGTCTGAGAAAGCGGGCTCCTAGGATTAGATGGCAGTGTGCAGGAAACAGACAAACCTCCCAAATCCCTGTCCCACCAGGTAAAATGGGAGAGTTTCACTCCGGGGGGTAGGTAGAGGGATCTGAGGAAAGTGGGGGACTTAGCAGAGAGGGGAAAGCAGGAAGAAGGGGGAGCTGGACGTGGGGTAGGTGGGCAGGGGGCTAGGCAGCGGCAGAAGGGGACGGCATCGCTCAGGATTTTTTGCTTAGTGTTAGCTGCAGGCTAACTTTAGGGAAGTAGCTGAATCTGAGCTATAGGGTTGGACGTGAACCCAAGTCCCAACTCTACCACTGGGTGGGCTTAGACAAGCTCCTGGACCTCTGGTCTTCATTCTTTTACCTGTAAAATGGGACCAATACACACTTTATGAGGCCATTGTGAGGATACAATGGCAAAGTGTACATAAAGTGCTTAGTACAGGGGCACATATATGGATCTCTACTAATGGCAGCAGCTATTGTTACCGTGGCTCAGGATGCAAATACAGGTCCAAGGTTCTCCCCTCCCTCCTTCCTCCAGGAACAGTGAGTTGCTAGAAGCTGAGGAGGCTCTTGGAGCCTTTTCTTTTTTAAGATTTTTTTTTTTTTTTTTATGCGGGCCAATCTCAAAGTCTCTATTGAATTTGTCACAATATTGTTTCTTGGCCAGGAGGCACGTGGGATCCCATCTCCCTGACCTAGGATTGAACCCACACGCCTGGCAGGGGAAGTCTCAACCACTGGACCAGCAGGAAGTCCCAGGCAATTGGAGCCTTTTTGATTAGGACTACCTTATGGTCCCTGATCCCATTTCCCTGGATGCTCACATCCCAGGGAGTTATATTTAAGTGGGATACAAAAGTTTTATCCACAGCTTTATTTAAAACTTATAATACTGGTAGCTATTATTTGTTGAGGGGCTAGTCTATTTGGGGCATTGTGGAAGCCACTTTATATATATTGTCTCTAATCCTCACAAAAATTCTTTAGGGCAGAGATGATTAAATCCACTTGACTAATGAGGAAACTAAGAGGTTAATGCCTCTTTGGACCACAGAACTAGTAGGTTCTGGGATCTAGATCCAAAGACTGTTATAACACACTTCCTCTCTGGTCACTGTGTAGCTCTCTTGTAGCACTCAATTCATTCTTTGTTATAGCACAGTTATTTGTGTACTTAGCCTCAAATCTTTTTAAAAAAAGAGGTAAGAGGACTTCCCTGGTGGCACAGTGGTTAAGAATCTGCCTGCTAATGAAGGGAACACAGGTTCGAACCCTGGTCCAGGAAGATCCCACATGCCGCGGAGCAACTAAGCCCGTGCGCCACAACTACTGAAGCCCGTGTGCCACAATTAGTGAAGCCCACGTGCCTAGAGCCCGTGCTCTGCAACAAGAGAAGCCACTGCAACGAAAAGCCTGCACACTGCAATGAAGAGCAGCCCCCGCTCGCCACAATGAAGAGTAGCCCCTGCTTGCCAAAACTAGAGAAAGCCTACGTGCAGCAACAAAGACCGAACACAGCCAAAAATAAATAAATAAATAAATAAACATAAATAAATAAAATAAAACTAAGCATGTCATTTGGTTAATCACTTATTGTGAATAAAACCTCATTTTAAAAAAAGGAGGTAAGGAATATATGCAGACGTAAATAATGATTAGAATGTTTGCTGGGTTATGGAAATTGTTCTTCATTAGGTTAGAAGACCAGGTCAACCAGTTAAACCGTATTGTTACCTCTTGGATCACACCATAATCATTTCCCGTTTTTGTCTCCAACTCACTCGTACAGTTCTCATCCCCTTTCTGCAGCAGCCTGCTCAGTACACTTACCTCCAGAGTGCTAGATGTCGAGACAGGCACACTCACCCATTTCGCTGACATCCCCAAACTGCCTTTCATACACGACCGGCCAGATGATAGTTGAAACTATTACCTAACAACACTGGTCAGGTCAAGGCTGGACGCTGCACACATCCTGGCCAGAACTCCCTTCCAACCTGCCTTTTACTCCCTTTGCGTTTCCTCATTAATCCCCTTCACACTCACTCCATCCACACCCCCAGTCCCAGAGTGCAGGAAAGCTTAGGTAGAGGTAGGCAGCCAGATGGTGTGCTAATCAGGCCACAAAGGTAGGAAGTGGAAGGGGTGGGGTACAGAGGCAGACCCGGGCCCCATGTCTCTCATAATATTCCTTCCCTCCACTCCACTGCTGTAATCTAGCAAGTTGTGGCTCAGAGGTTGACAACTTAGTGGCAAATGACCATTTCCCTGACCCTGTAACCTGAGTTAGGGAAGCGTCACGACCTTGTGAGAAGCAGTGATTTCTGCATCACTTTTCCAGTTCCCAGGGTCAGTTAGTGCCCTAGGGATAATAACAAGGGATTTTATAATACTTTTAGCTTCCTGGAAACAGAACTCCCTTTATAATATGTGATAAACATTGTCAAACTTTTTTGCTGCAAAGCATTGTCTCAGAGAGTAGAGGAGAGCCTGCCATCAACCTCATTGGCACTCATTTCTAGCAGCTCTGGAAGAAATAACAAAGCGGACTTTGGGACTAATGGTGTTCCTGGGATGGCAGGATAAAGACTGTTGAACAGGAAGGGGACATCCATGTGCAGAGCAGAAAGGTAAGAGTGACAACCCAGCTCTTAACCTGCAAGCGCCATTGCTCTAGGAGGGAAGTGGCTCCTTTCCCTTGTCACACAAATGTGTGACTCCCAGCAGGGCTGGGACACTGCCAAGGCAGAGGCTGGGGCAGCAGGGCCTTGGTGATGGCAACAGAGAGCTCTCTGGGGCCCGAGATGGGAGTTCTTTGTCACCATTAACAAAGCCAGGTAGGGAATGGGGCCAGACACTATTGTGACTCTGCTTCCAGCCCCTGATTCTCCTGAAATCCTGCCATGGATCATTCTGGGGGGGGCTGCCTCTATAGATTCTTTCTTAATTTAGCTACTTGCCCCGTAATTAGTTGTTCATTCCCAAAAACCAGGAGCACTGATATCAGCTTTAAGATGGTTGTGGAGCTCTAAAAAATTGTGAACCACTGGCACCATTAAATCAAGTTGGGAGGCCCAGAGGCTGAAAGAAAACAGAGGCCACTTTACTTTTAAAAAGATAAGGGCGGGGGGGCTTCCCTGGTGGCGCAGTGGTTGAGAGTCTGCCTGCCGATGCAGGGGACACGGGTTCGTGCCCCGGTCGGGGAAGATCCCACATGCCGCGGAGCAGCTGGGCCCATGAGCCATGGCCGCTGAGCCTGTGCGTCCAGGGACTGTGCTCCGCAACGGGAGAGGCCACAACAGTGAGAGGCCTGCGTACCGTAAAATAAATAAATAAATAACGGGACCATATATAAATCTAGAATGAAAAGTCTAATGGTTAATGTAGAAAAGAGACCTTTAATAAAATTACTCATTATTATTACAACTATCAGTTACTTATTTAAATGTTCATATTAGTTGGAAATCCAAACTCTGATTATTGCTATGATATGTTTTCACCTAACTTCCAAATGTACAAAATAAGGTAAGAGTTTTAAACTAGTGGGTCTATTTCCAAAATTGACGTAGAGGCAAGAAATTAAGATTGTATTGGATAGAACCCTAGGAGAGTAAGGTGGTTCACTGGTTGTTTGGTGGTGGCTTCCTGGAGCCCTCGGTGGAGAAGGTTTCTAAGGCAACTCTGAGCTCAGTGGGAAAGGCTGCGAGATGGAGAAGCGGCATGCCTGCCTGGGGCTAGGAAGAGGCAGCATCGCAGCACAAATGCTGGGTCACTTGCCAATCTTGCCGACCCAAGGCATGACTATTAGCATCTAAAGAGTACATAAATCATGCCCAAGTATCTTTATGAGCTGTAAGAAACATTCTTCACAACAAGAAAATGAAGTCAAGCGCAAAGAGTACATTACATTGACTTGCCTACAATACAGGGGCCTTGAAATTGCTTTCCGAAAAGCTTGAGAATGATAAAATATACTGGAGTAAATAAAACAAGTAGATAACCGACGTAGATTCTGAAATTTCACCTATTAAAATAAACAGAAATGTTACTGCCCGGGAGAACTTGCACTTGTGCTTGCAATGGATGAGACTGCATAAATCCATGCGGTGTGAGAACGGGTGAGCTACGTCCTCAAGCCCCAGCGTGACTGCTGCGAGAGCCTCCTCTCCTTTTATAGACAAAGCAGATAGAACTCTGGGCACTGGTTCCACTTCCCTTTTCAGCTCCCTCTCCTCCTTGTTAAATCATTGCTCGTCACAAGCAGCCGTCCCACACAGCTCTCTGACATGATCCAGCCTTTCCATGGGCTGCCCCCTTCCCACCTGAGCTGGTTTGGTGGGCTGGAGCATCAAGCACAAAGCCGAGCAATTGTTAGATAGCACGCCACCTTTTGTTAGACCTACATTTGTCTGAACTCTCTGAGGATCTCTTTGTAAATTGTCAGAGTTACAGATCTCAGGGATTTTACCCAGACTGGTAAGATGACTAAACTTCCAACACTGCAAGACCCCCACTTTATTTGATCCCAAATGCCATTATGACCTTGCTGGTACTTAATGTGTAATCTCATTTAGAAAACGCAGTAGGCGGCTAACTGGTCTCCCTGCTGCTGCCCTTGCCACCCTACAGTCTATTCTCAATACAGCAGCCAAGTGAATCTGTGAAAATATTAGTTGGGCCATGTCACTGCTCTGCTTAGAATCCTCCCATGGCTTCCCAGATTTCCCACAGTGAAAACCAAAGTCCTTATAATGGTTTATGGAGTTTATGGGACCTTCCCCTTTCCCCATCCCCACACCACTTCATCTGACTTTATGGTCTGCTACCAGTCTTGGGTCACTCTGCTCTAGCCATATTGGCCTTGCTGCTACTCAAACCTGTCAGGGACACTCCTGCCACAGGGCCTTTGCACTCACTATTCCCTCTGCTGGTCATGCTCTTCCCTTAGATATTCACATTGCCCCCCCCCACCCCTACTTACTGCACCTTCTTTAGTCTTTGTTTAAATACTACCTTCTCTCTGAGGCCTTCTCTGACCAACCTTTTGAAAATGGAAACACACACACACACACACAAACACACACACACACTTAGACTTCTCATCCCCCTTTCCAGTTTTATATTGCTCCAGAGCATTTATCACCCTCTAAGATACTGTATTAGTCACTTGCATGTCTTATTTGTCATCTGTTTCCACCCTGCTCCCCCTCTATGAGGGCAGAAGACTTTTCCTGTTTTATTCACAGCTGTATCTCCAGTGCATAGAGGCCAGCATGTAGTGGGCATTGAATAAATATGTGCAGAACGAATGAAAATAACTTGTAACACATGACATTTGTGAATCCACTGAATGTCTATGTAATACTTCCCCTAGGTTAGAAACATTTTAGGTTTCCCTCTGTTTACCCCTTGCACCCTCATCAAGTTTCTCAACTGTCCTAGGAGATACGTCAGTCCTTCCCTCAAAGTGAGCTATTGTTAAAGCATGTGACTCCTTGTTTATCCATAAACAGAGGATCAGATTTTCCAATATACTGTACAAGGATTGCAAAATCTTGGAACAACTGTGAACTTATCCACGCTCAATGTTTGTCAAAAATTTCGTTAAGGAGAAGATCATTTTGGAAAACTTCCTGAAAGCTATACAGTCCAACTGGCCCTCTAGCATCTGTATCCTCTAAAATCAGTTCCTGTATCCCATCAACCCAAGTGAAGAGCAGTTTGCCTAGACTGTAACCAGAAAAATTTCTTTTATCGAATTGTACTTTGACGTGATCCCATTTGCCAATATTGGGGGCATACATTTTATAAAAAGGCTCTTTTCAGTCTGAGATATTGTTTAATACCTTACACAATGTCCTTTCAAGGAGAATCCAGGAAGTAGTTTCTCACGGTGCTCCACCAGGAATAACTGTTCTTGCCTTGAGCAACTAGTTGTATTTCCATCCCTGGACTGACTAACGGGCTCAAGGGGTTCATTGTTTGGCAAGTATCCAGGTCATTTTGTATAAAGTCACAAGTACTCGTTCTAAGCCCTTGCCAGCTTGTGCCAATTTTCATCCATCCAAGACAAAATATGAATAACAATGTATAATTTCATAAGACTAAACTGGGCTATCCTGTATTCTGAGATCACATTCTTCCTGCTTTGTAGCTATTAACAAAAGAAAGTCTTTCTTTTATGAAATGATGGTGAGTATCAATGCGTAGAAGCTTCTGTTCACTTGTTTTAGTTTTGTTTTTTAGTGTCTTTACCTGGCAAAAGAACATGATGGCATATTTTGTCAGTTCCCAGTTTGGGGGGAAATTTTACTGGCTTGTAAAATCCAAAGTCTTGGGAGCACTGGTTTTCTACCTTACTCCTAGCTTCACTCAACTTCACCTACATTCTCTTCCTTTAGTCCTGTTTTCTTATTTATTTATTGTTAAATTTTTTGTTGCCTTGCACGCGTTTAAGCCCCCTTCAATCATTTCTGGGATCTAGCAGACATGAATGAATGTATGAGTGAACGAATGAACGAAAGGCCAGGCAAAGGACATATCCACTTGCTTGGTACAGCCTCCAGCTCCACGCTGTACCAGACGCTCTCGTTCATCATCCCCTGCCATGGTATCTGCAAGTGTGCAGTGTGTAGTGCTATGTAATTGACATCTCACGTTACTTAACCTTCTTGGAGACCCTCAAAGGTAAGTGTTATTTTCCCCCTTTCCCTCATTACATACATGAAGAGATTTAGGCTTAGAGCATTTGAATTCTCTTAAGGCAGAAAACTTGTGGGGGAGAAACTGGAATTTTAACCTAGATATTCTGCCTCCAAGCCTAATTCTTTTCCTGTATAACATATTCCTGGCTTTTAAAATAACCATTTTTGAGGGTGGTAGTGTACAGAGTTGTTGTTGTTTTAAGAAGACATAAAGAGAATCTGGTTATTTCCCTGGCTTGCAGAATAACCTTCCTGTTGCAAGGTGTTCTATGGGAGCTTCTGCTGGGCTCCTCTGACCTCCCCCGCTTTAGCTTGGGGGAATGTCCAGTGAACTGAATGCAGGTTCCCCTTATCAGTGCATACTGAAGAAATGCGCTGCAGGGTAGTTTCATTTTGATCACTTTTTCTATTGCCTAGTACTTCCTATTGTGCAACAACATTATAGTGGGAGCTTGCTTCACTACTTTAGTAATTTCCTTTAATAGTAAAGCCGAGCTAGAGACATTCGGCCCTCTTCTCATTTTCCTGTTGCTAAGTATAAAATGTAAGATGAAGTTCTCCTATTATTCAAAGGAAAGGAAATTGAGTCCTTAAATTTGAAGCTTAGAGAAAAAATTAAGATGGAGTTAGAATTTACCAAGATTCCCAGATTGGCAGGTATGTACCACAAAAGGCTTAGAAGAGTCAACCAGCAGAGAGATTTGTTGATTAGTGATTCTTTGTATGGACTTGGATGAGACACTGAAGTGATGTAAAGAAATGTGAGACATCGTCCCTGTCTTCAAGACTTTAAGCTTTTCTAACTCAGGGTCAACAAACTTTTCTTAAAGGCCTATTTAGTAAGGCTTTTAGCCTTTGCAGGCCATTCTGTCTCTGTTCCAACTTTCAGCTTTGTCATTATAGTGCAAAAGTAGCCATAACCAGTAAGCAAATGAATATTGTTGTGTCCTAGTGAATATGGATGCTACCATTGGAATTTCATGAATTTTTGCATATCAGGAACTATTATTCTTAAAAAAATGTTTTTCAATCATTTAAAAATGTAAGAATTACTACATCAAACTAAAAATTTCCTGCACAACAAAGGAAACCATCAACAAATCGAAAAGGCAACCTATGGAATGGGGCAAACACTTGCAAACCACGTATCAGATAAGGGGTCAATATGTGCTTCATTATCAACATATTAAATAACAAAATCTGGCCACGGGTCTAACAGGGTCTAATAACTACCATGATTTTATAGTGATGAGGATATATGGTAGTCTGAGATACCTGTGTCAGCTGAAATGTGACATGAACATACATGATTTCTATTGATGACAAAGTTGCAGGGCCTGATGATACTTCTGTGGTTTGTTGCCTGTATTCATAATTGAAGGAATTTCTAAATTTTGGTTAGAACTGCTAGAAGTAACTTAAAAAGTGTTTTTATTTTCCATTCAAGTTCACTGACTCTTTGCATTCTATGCACAGAATCGTTGGAGAAACTTTGATCTCAGGTTAGGAGCTCCCGGGAAGTCAAGGAGAATGTGGGGAAATTGGGCAGTTAGAAGGTCCTCGTCTTTGAGAGCAACAATTTTAATAGAGCTGAGAAGACAGCGGAATTGAAGGGCATTGATTCGGCAATGTTGGTTTGCAAAATGGCTCCCAAACGCAAGGGCAAGAAGAGACTGAGGAAAGAGGCAGGATGGGCTTGTTAAATGGCTGTTGCCTTAAGTCACTCATTTTTGGAGTGTTTTCTTATGCAGCAAAAGCTAACTAATACAGGTGGGTAATATACTTTCCAAATCTATGTTTCCTGGCAATTTTCCCATATTCCATGAGTTCTCCAAGATTAACACACTGTGTGTCAGGATAACATCTACAACTATTCTTAGTACCCAGAGAGATTCTTTCGAGTTGTATTTTCTAAGTGTCAGGTTACCCATCCTGGGCTTCAAAAATCCAGTTACATGTGGCATGCTACAAGATCACACTTGGATATCAACGTCACCTACCAATTATCACAAGTCATTTCTTCCTATAACCAGTGACAAGACTCCACAAATCTGTGTTAAAAATTTCCCTTTGACGTTCCATAACCACAGAAGCTCCTTAGGTTTGAATGCTCTTTTGAAGAAAGACCCCATTCCTGTCACACTGACCAGCCTCAGGTGGCCATGGATCACTGCCTAGGCTTTGTAAACTTAGGCAAATTACTTACCTGATTTCTGTTGGTTCTCAGTGTCTCCAACCATGAGATGGGGATAAAAGTAACCGTAATTACCTTACAATGTTGTCAATAGAATTAATGAGTTAGTAAAGGTAAAATCTGGCATGTAGTAGAGATGCCGTTATTGCTATATTTCAGTGTTGCAATTTGTCTCCTTTTCCTTCTTCTCTGGATCTTAACAGCTTTCTCCCCTATTCCATCTCTTTGAAGGGAGAACAGTAAACTAACCTAATAGGTTATTTCAAATAACTCCCATCTTTTTGGAAACTAAGACCCCAGGAATTCAGCATTTATGCTGCTTCAGAAGCAGTGTAATGATTGCTGAAAAGAAAAAGTCTGAGACATTTTTCTCTTAAATGGTCAAGGCTTTTCCAGCAAGGACAGGAAAGCTTCTTCAAAGCCAGTAACATTTTTCAAGTTAAAATTTAACAACTTGGAAGTCTTTCAAAATTCCTTCAAGCCCTGTTCTTCCAAAATGAGATTCTTCTGGGAACTAGTGGGGTGTGCAGGAAAGCAGTCAGCGCTGGGACACTTCTGGAAGCATGTAGACTGTGCAGGTGTGAAGGAGGCTTACAATTCACATGGACATTAGTGCTAGGTAAAACAGAACAAAATGTTTTAAAATTGACAGTTGAACTCCAAAGAAAAGAAAATTTCCTAAGTGTTAAAAAAAATTTTCCTCGGTAAATTGAGAAGAGCAGAGAGCAGCTGCTGGAACCCCCATGGCCTCAGGAAGGTATGAGACCAAGTGTGTGTCTCAAGGACTGGGGTTTAACATCTCTCTCTCTCTCTCTCTCTCTCTCTCTCTCTCACACACACACACACACACACACACACACACACACACACACACACACACACACACACCAGGCGTGGGCACCTGGAAATATGGCCCCAGGCTGACAGGAGGCAGGGAGTTGGAACTGACTCACTTGTCTTTTTTAATTTTTTCTCCCCTACAATTTCTATTGGATTCTTTTTTCAAGTCTCTTGTTCTTATTTATGGTGTCCTATCTTAATTCCTTAGTGTCCAAGACACCTGAAAAGGACTGTGCCTCTGTGAGAAGGGAACTAGAAAAAAATGTACTTGCTGGTCCAGGATCTGGGAAGCTTGTAGTTTGTTTGAGACACTGGATGCGGATAGGGGATGGGCTGGGGGTCAGAGGTGGGGAGAGTGAGTTCGTGATCAGAAATCAGAACTCCAAACCTGTGTCACATGAGTGTATGAAGTGTGGATTTATGCTTACAAGTTGGTGTAGGATTCAAAGCTAATAAAAGTAACATAAAAATTCATCACCAGAACTTCCCTAGTGGTCCAGTGGCTAAGACTCCACACTCCCAATGCAGGAGACCCAGGTTAGATCCCTGGTCAGGGAGCTAGATCCCACATGCTGCAGCTAAGAATCTGTATGCTGCAACTAAAGATCCCACATGCTGCAGTGAAGATTGAAGATCCTGCCTGCATGCTACAACTAAGACCCGACACAGGCAAAACAAAAAACAAAACAAAAAAACTCATTACCAACTTTGTTAAAAGAGTTACAAATATCTTCTCCCAGATTGTGGATTGTCTTTTAATTCTATTTATAATGGCTTTTATTATACAAATGTGGTCAACTCTTTTGCTTTATGGTTTGGGCTTTTGGTGTCTCTTTTAAGAAATACTTCTCTACCATGATATCATAGAGAAAACCTCCTACAATTAATTTCTTCTAAAATTCTTTTTTAAGTCTGCAACAGAAAGTTTTTAAAAGTTTTTTTTTTTTTTTGTGGTATGCGGGCCTCTCACTGTTGTGGCCTCTCCCGTTGTGGAGCACAGGCTCCGGAAATGCAGGCTCAGCGGCAATGGCTCATGGGCCCAGCCGCTCTGTGGCATGCGGGATCTTCCCGGACCGGGGCACAAACCCGTGTCCCCTGCATTGGCAGGTGGACTCTCAACCACTTGCGCCACCAGGGAAGCCCAGTATTTTTAAAATTGAAGTATAGTTGATTTACAATGCTGTGAATTGCTTCTAAAAATTCCAAAGTGCTGTTCACATTTAGATCTTGAATCCAACTGCAGTTTACTTTTCTGTATGGTTTTGGATATGGTTTGAGGTAGGGATCTAATTTTAGTTTTTCCATCTAGACAGCTAATTGTTTCAGAATTTTTTACTCAGTAGTTCTTTCCTTACAGACATATGATGCCATGTTGGCCATATACCAATCTCTTCTATATACATTTGCTTATTTGTTATTTCCTTCCACTGGTTTATTTGTTCATCTCTCTGCCAAATTTATTTACAGTATCTTTATAATGAATCCTAATAAATCCTAATAAGAGCATAATTTCCCTCTTCTTATTGTTATAAACTGTGAAGAGTCTGAGAATTTATCTATTTGCAAGCTAAGAAGTTAGCCTGTCACTGATTCATGGATACAAGTAGAAGACATGAGAGGCTGGCGAGTCAGAGGCAAAGGACTCACAGCACAGCTGGCAGCATAAGCTTTACGTTCACCTCAGTTGCCCTTGTCGCCAAGTTCCACGTGTGACATGGAAGAGCTGAGATGAAGGCTGCACATGTCACCATGAGGAACCTGAGCTTAGGAAATCCCAAACTTTAAAGACAGATGCTAGCAAACCTGCCTGTCCTTTTCCCCAGAGGGAGACACTTCTTAAATATCCTGGACATCAAACAAATCTTCCCCCTGCCCTGGAGGGAGACGCCATCTCTGTCTTCCAAAGCTGTTTGCTGTATAAACATCTTTGAAAAGATAGTCCAGAAAAAAATGTCAGTGTGTCTGCTCGGGAGATGTGCAGAAATGCAAGAGACCAATAGAGAGTTGTCTCCCAACATTACTTCTTCAGTATTATTTTGTTTACTGTGGCTCTTTGTAATAGGGAAGAAAAAGATCTGACTTCATATAAGGTCTGTTTCTTTTACTTTAACCTTTGTACTCTACTGCTTTTGCAACAGGTTAAGAATGTTGTCTATAGCCTGAAATATACAGAATAGCCCATTCTCAAGGCTCTGACCTTTAAAAGTATAACACTTTTCCATTCATATAGAGATAAGAAGTTGCAGAACAGAGAATAACTTTTGTCTTGTTGGAGGTTTACAGGAACATCCTGACCTGACCTATCCATGTGGACAGCTGCAAGAACAAAGGATCCCAACACTGAAAAGCTGTGCAACAATCAACCACAGCCTTTTAGTAAAAGAAGCCTGAATTCTAACTTGGGTAAGATGGTTCTTTGGGACACTTAGTCCACCATTTCCTTGGTCTGCTGTCTTTCCGAATAAAGTAGCCATTCCTTGCCCCAACAACTCATCTCTTGTTGCCTGTTGTGTGGTGAGCAGTACCAGCTTGTACTCGGTAATACCTTTACTCTTCCATATGAATTTTAAAATTAATTTGTATAGTTGTTTTGGGTAGCACTATGTTACTAGATATAAATTTATACAAATCTTTTTGAAATGCATTCTTTACAACCATGTATAAATAGTATATTATAATTAATAACTGTAATTATAGGCATGCAAAGCAATGAACAGTTTAAAGAAAGATTACAAAACAAACAAAAAAATAGTTTAAAAAACCCAATGACAGCAACAGAACAGTGAAACCCCTGGGACCTTGCAGAAGTAAATATAAAACTGCCTTGTAATAACATTTTTACAACGTAGGGCACAAGGAACTCTCTCAAATTAAAAGAAACAAAAACAGAGGAAAAAAACAAAACAAAACCTCTGCTGAAAATAAAACAAGCAAATTCACAAACACTAGGAAACAATCCATTGTGTGGGACAGTCAATACATACAACAAAACAAAGAAACAGCATCTTAAGAACTTTATAGAGCAAGGTGAGAGACTAAAGCAAGCATATTAAAAATTATTCATAAACAAAAACCAAAAACAGGAACCAAGAAGATGGAATGGGACATTAATAATAAAGAGAAGGATGATTTGAAAAAGGATCAAATAGAACTTTTAGACTTTTTTTTTAAAGGCCACAACATTGAAATTCCAAAGAAGGATTGAATAGCAGATTAGGAAAAGCTAATGAGACATCAGTGAACTGGAAGACAGTTCCAGATGAGAAGGCAACGCAGAGATAAAGAAGTAGAAAACAATGAATATAGTAACCTAATATGATAATGAAATAGAAAAATATCAAAGAGCAAGAAAAAAAGTCTTAAAAGCATTCAAGTATTGAGCAAAAGATACAACTGTACTTACAAGAAGCTCAGGAACGGGAAAAATGAATCCATGGTATTAGCTGTTAAATAGTGGTTATCTCTGGGGGTTGAGGGAAGGGTTCCAACTGAAAAGGGCATGAGGGTATCCTTTGATACCCTTTGAGATAACGGACATGTTTTATATTTTTACATCCATGGTTTCGTGGATATTTAAAATCTAAAAAGTCACTGAGCTGTACATTTAAGATTTTGTGCACTTTATTGTATGTATTTTACACCTTAATAAAAACATGACTTAAAAAAGCAATCAGAAAGAAGAAGAAGAAAAAAAAAACTATCTACAAAGGGATGACAGCTAGAGTAATAGCACACTTTCGGTCAGAAACAAAAAAGACCAGAATATAATTCAACAGTGACTTCAAAGTGCCAGAGGAAATAAACATCAAATTAGAGCCCTTTACCTGGTAGAACCATTACCAATGATTGAGGGTGACTAATGAGATTTTCATGCCAAGACTAAAACAACCTCCAAAATACGCACTTCAGCGAGAAGGGTTAGGATGGTTGAATCAAAATAGCAAAGCGCTGGGTGAATCTACATAAGCATTAACTTTCACAAATAATGATTTTGATGAGATGATGGATGTTCACTAAACTTGTAATCATTTCATGATGTATGTAAATCGAACCACCATGCTGACACCTTAAACCTATATAGTACTGTATGTCAATTATATTTCAATAAAATGGGAAAAATTATTTAAAATAATTCTTAAGGGTTTTATTTTAATTTTTTGGCTGTGCTGTGTGGCATGCAGGATCTTAGTTCCCTGACCAGGGATTGAACCCATGCCCCCTGCAGTGGAAGCACAGAGTCTTAACCACTGGACCGCCAGGGAATGAAGGGTTTTAAAAATTAGGTAGATTATCTTGCAGACACACGCTCATGTGAAATGATCTGTGACAAGGTTATTCACTGCTGCATTGTTTGAAACAGTATTAATTAGAAACAACCTCAATATCCATTAATAGGGGAACTAATTAAATAGATTGCATTACATCCATACATTGGACTGTACATTCAGCCATTGAATTATATTTCTGAGTGTGATATAGAGTAAATGTATTTCTATGAGTCAGCTTTCTCTTCATTAACAACTACAACACGTCAGTGGGTTATAACAATGAACATGAATTTCTCATACGCTCCATCTAAGAAGACAGTGAATAACTGCAAACATTAAAACACTCTTTCACAATTGGTAAGTGAAAAAAGCAGAGTGCAGAACAGTGTGTGCAGTGTCCTACCATTTGGATAAAATAAATCAAAAGATATGAATCCATTACATAATTGTTTTATATACAAGTTCTCTGGAAGAATGCACTTGAAATTGGCAAAGATGATGCATACGAACTGAGTGGCAGTGAATAGTGGTAGACTAGAGACATTTCACTCTTTATATACCTTTGGTACATTTTGAAATTTCCACCATTTGAATGTACTGTCTAAGCAAAAATTAAGTTTTCTGTATTGTTTGGGTGGAGGCTAGAGATATTAACTTTAGACCTGATTAAAAAATACACCTGCAGGACTTCCCTGGTGGTGCAGTGGTTGAAAATCACCCGCCAATGCAGGAGACACGGGTTCGATCCCTGGTTTGGGTAGATCCCACACACTGCAGAGGAACTAAGCCCGTGTGCCACAACTACTGAGGCTGCGTTCCACAACTACTGAAGCCCGTGCACCTAGAGCTGGTGTTCCACAGCAAGAGAAGCCACCGCAATAATGAGAAGCCCGCGCACCGCAACGAAGAGTATCCCCTGCTTGTCGCAACTAGAGAAAGCCCACCCACAGCAACGAAGACCCAATGTAGCCAAAAATAAATGAATAAATTAAAGAAAAAAGAAAATACACATGCTAAGATTACTATAAATATAACCACAAAAAAAAAAAGAAATTTAATGTACAACTAAAATAGCACAGGAAGAGGGGTAAAAAAATTATCTTGAGCACTTTAAAAAAACATACTTAAGAACCATTTGTGTTTCCTTTTCTGTGAACTATCTTTCCATATCATTTGTTCTATTTCTATTGTGTTTTTGATCTTTTTTTGTTATTGATATCTAGGGGCTCTTTATTAGGAAGATAAGCCCTTTGTGATACAAGTTGCAAATATTTTTGCCCAGTTTGTGACAGAAGATTTTACTAAATGTAGGCAAATTTTCAATCCTTTCTTTGTAACTTGAGTCGTTACAAAGATTACATTCCAAGGTTACAAAATAATTAATCTATATTTTCTTCAATAGTTCCCATAGGTCCTATGTGAGTCTCATTTCCCCAAACTTTTATCTCCTTATAGGCGGGAACAATAATGGATATATCTGCATGTCATCCATGGGGCCTAATCCCCCATGTGCATTTTCTCCAATAGGTAATACTTTTCTGCTGATGATGTTAAATTTCTCTCTAATCACCGATTGGTGTCCTCTATGGTCTAAGACAATTGAAATGTCGTTAGCGATTATTTTGCAACAAGTGATTGGATTTCAACCACATTACAAATAAGGAAATTGAGGTTTAGAGATTTTAAGAAACTTGTCCAGCATCACATAGTTAAAAAGTAATAAAGTTGGAATTGAAACTCAGATAGCTTGGCTATAGAGCCTATAACTGTAACCCAAATGGGTTGTAGTGGGTACAACCCAGAAATGATATAGATTTTTTTTTTCTTTTTTAAAATCACTAGTACCATGTGGGAAATGAAGGCAGCAAAATGATACTGGTTTTCTAACACAGAGCTGCAAACACTGAATGGGTGACATGAAAACATAGTTTATAAATCTAATTTGTTCATTTATCCAAGGATAGTAATACTCACAAATGACAATTTATGAAGTGTTCTCATCTAGATAATCTCATGATGTTCTTTCAACAAGGAGATATTTTAGTTGTTAAAATATTATCTTATACTAGCATGAGAGGGAAAATTATATATACATATACACACACACAGTGTTGTTTATAGCTATGTTATATTAGCAAAGGATTGGAAACGACTTAAATGTCCTTCTAACTAGGGGATGAAAAACAGATGTAGAACCAAGTATATAATGTGCAACCATTTGTGAGCAAATACAGACTATTTCAACTTCTTCATCGTTTTGAGTTTTCTAAATTCAGAAAATGGCCTACTCAATGTTTCTTTCATCATTGCGATAGTCAAGATTCTCCCAAATAAAACATACACCTTGGCCACAAACTCGGGGTCTGTTTCATCCACAAGGTCAGTCCATTCAACTGTGACTACATGTTCTCTATTAGTTTAGGTTTCCACTCATCAGCCAGCTTCTGGCTTGTGCTGCTAACTGGTGATTGTCAAAGCAGCAGAACGCTCAAATCTTCTTTTTGTTATTGATGATCGAGATGATATTGATGACAGAGAATAAATGACAGAGAACAACATTGACTGAACTCTGGGTGACTTCCCAGGCTTCTTTCAGAATCTTTTTCTTTGTCTCACTTTGTGAACTTGGCTTTTGTTGCTTGCCACAGAAATGCATATGCCAGGGCAAATGTCATGGCATCACGCAATTTAAGTTTCTTGTCCAGCCAAATATATACTCTCTGAACAAACAGAGGATGTAGATCTCAAATGAGCCCATCTTTCTCAAGCAGCAGCACAAACTCAACCTTACTTAAATCTCTTGAGATCTTATCAGCAAAGATTTTAGTGGGGGAATTCCCTGACGGTCCAGAGGTTAGGACTCTGCACTTTCCTGCCGAGGCCCCAGGTTTGATCCCTGGTCGGGGAACTAAGATCTCACAAGTCACATGGCATGGCCAAAAAAATTAAAAAATAATTATATTCTTTAACACAAAACAAACAAAGATCTTGGTTCCCATTCTGGGGTTGCACACGCCTTCTAAAGGAAGATGGTCTTATTTCCTCTGCCTTGTGGTTCCATCCACCACGCAGCTGGTTCACTCAAGCAAATCCTTCAACAGCTCTCTCCGTGGATTCTTGTACTTTGCTAATATTTCTCCCTTTGTTTCTTGGTCTTCATAACTCAACACAAAAATGCAATTTTGTTCCAGAACAGGCACATAATTAAAAGGAATCACTGACTTTGTCCCTTCGACATATATACACTACCAAATGTAAAATAGATAGCAAGTGGGAAGCAGCCACATAGCACAGGGGGATCAGCTCGGTGCTTTGTGACCACCTAGAGGGGTGGGATAAGGAGGGTGGGAGGGAGATGCAAGAGGGAGGGGATATGGGGATATATGTATACGTATAGCTGATTCACTTCGTTATAAAGCAGAAACTAGCACAACATTGTAAAGCAATTATACTCCAATAAAGATGTTAAAAAAAAAAAAAGGAATCACTGAGAACCTAAAGGTGTGACAAATCCCTTTCTTTGAACTACTGGAGCCCAAGAGCGCTCTCTGAGAGCAAGAAGTACGCTTTCATCAAGGCTGACACATGAGCTATGTGTTCTGTCTGAAATAGCTCATCAGGTCCTCTTGCCTCCCTTCTGGGGGAGGCCTGCGCAACAATGGATACATCCATTCATGTCTCTTTTTAATGGAACCCCGTTGCCTTTACCTGATTCCCCTTTTATTGTACAGGGCAAAGCAAGAGTGGGCAAACTGACTGGTGATAACCAGCACATGGCACTTGGAAAACAACTAGACGCTCTGGGAGTGCCGCCCCTCCCCCACTCCTATCAAGTATCGCCAAAAAATCAAACCCGAATGAGATCATGCTTCTCCATCTTCCATGTCACTTTACAGGAAACGTAAGGCACAGAAAAACATGTTAAATACATCATGAGGAGGCAATCAACAAGATTCAAAATGTGGGAAACGCTACAGGGCAAATGATTTGGTCGTTTGGAATAAATTAAAAAAGGAAGAAGAGATGAAGACTTTATAGATTAAAAGAGATTTTAAGAGACCTATCAACCAAATGCAGTAAGTGGATACTATTTGAATCCTGATTCAAGCAAAGAGTAAACAACATGTAGGAGACAAATGGGGAGATTTGCACACTGACTAGATAATTGATGATGTTAAGGAATTGTAAACATTTAAAAATGTGTGACAACAGTAGTGTGGTTGTGTGTGTGTGTGTGTGTGAGAGAGAGACAGAGAGAGAGACAGAGAGAGAGAGAGAGAGAGAGAATATGTCCTTATCTTTTACAGATACATACTGAAATATTTACAGATACAATGACAGGTCTGGGATTTGCTTCAGAAGTGTCCTGTAGAAGGATGGGGATTGTGGAAGATTTCGATGTAACGGGATTGGACATGAATAGGGGATTTGCTATATCTGGGTGATGGGTACTTCGAGGCCCGTTGTACAATTCTTTGTATAAGTTTGAAATTTTCCGTAAGTTTAAAAAGGAAAAGGTGCAAGTCAAATATCGAAATCACTGAAGGTTCTGAGCAGGTGTTTTTAAGCGGTGGTGTAGAATAAATTGGAGGAAAGGCAGCTGGGGAACTAACTGAATAAAAAAACTGATTTGGGGCTGGGTTACGCTGAACGCAATTTGAGGACATCTGAGTAGGAAAGTCCAAGGAGTCAGGTGGTAATATAGTGTCGGAACTTGGGAGAGAAGTCTGTAGTCCTACACTTAGGACAATTACAGCCTTGAGCATAAAGACACTTTCAGAGGGTAGAGAATCGATGATTCCACCTTGGGGAATGAAACGACTTAAGGCTCAGAAGGAAAATATAAGGAAGCCTGCTGAACCAGCAAAGGAGATAATTAGCTCAAGCCTCCACCTAAAATTTATTTATTTTTAACATCTTTATTGGGGTATAATTGCTTTACAATGGTGTGTTAGTTTCTGCTTTATAACAAAGTGAATCAGTTATACATATACATATGTTCCCATATCTCTTCCCTATTGCATCTCCCACCCTCCCACCCTCCCTATCCTACCCCTCTAGGTGGTCACAAAGCACCGAGCCGATATCCCTGTGCTATGCGGCTGCTTCCCACTAGCTATCTACCTTGTTTGTTAGTGTGTATATGTCCATGACTCTCTCTCGCCCTGTCACAGCTCACCCTTCCCCCTCCCCATATCCTCAAGTCCGTTCTCCAGTAGGTCTGTGTCTTTATTCCTGTCTTACCCCTAGGTTCTTCATGACATTTTTTTTTCTTAAATTCCATATATATGTGTTAGCATACGGTATTTGTTTTTCTTTCTGATTTACTTCACTCTGTATGACAAACTCTAGGTCCATCCACCTCCTTACAAACAGCTCAATTTCGTTTCTTTTTATGGCTGAGTAATATTCCATTGTATATATGTGCCACATCTTCTTTATCCATTCATCCGATGATGGGCATAAAATTTACTTTTGATTTAGGAACCTTTATCAGATATGGAGCTACATTTCACTGTTGCCACCTAGAGATTTGTAAAAAAAAATAGTTAAGGTGAAATAGTTCAGAACAATGTATTTTAAGAACACAATTAGGCCTCATCATCTCTGTAAATTGCAACCCTAACTTCCCTTTGGAAGTTGCACAATGCTATTTTGAAATGGTTTCAAACGCTTATTTGACCTGGAGCCGGCTCTTTGGTCTGTGTGCCCAGCTCCATTCTGGACTAGGTTTGCACCAAACACCAAAGTGGCTTCCACTGGACGCGAACGGGAAGTGGCCACTAGCTGTTCCGAAAATTTTAAATTCAGGGACCTACACAAGGAAGCCAAGGCAACAGAAACCAGATTCCCCAACAGTGCTCTCCCTGCTCACCCTGCGCTTATGTCCGAGGACCTCATCTCTCCAGGCAGCTGTCTTTCTCCTCCAGTGAGTCGAAGTTACCACACTGTGCTTACATGGAGAAGTCTATCAAAGTGGCGTTATTTTAAACTTTGCTTCCCGTCTGCCCAAGTGTGACATCTTGCTTTCAATAGTTGGGTTACTCTACACAAAGTATGTTGGTAGCAAGAACAGGACAGAGGGATGATGCAGGAAAATGGCATTCAAACAGCCTCCCAGAGTCAAACTGTTTTGAACAAAAATGGTAGGAGTTTGAACTTGGTGTTCTCGAAAAAGACAAGTCCAAAAGGGGACATTCCAGAGTGGTTTGCCCGTATTTCAAATGCTTTACTATTGCAATGCAGCAATCTTATGTGTACATGTGATTTCCTCTGCTAGGCGAAGTTTGAGATCACAAATCCTGTTTATTATCCGTATCCAGAAAAGTGCCTGACTCATAGCAAAATTCAAGCATGACTCAGTCAGTGGACATATGAACAAATGCACAAATAAGTCTCAGGATGTAGTCTTTTAGGAAGTAGAAATTATAAATATGATTTAGATGCTATTCTTTCAAAATCCCTTAAAAGGAGGGCATATTCACTTTTTCCGTCACTTAAAGCATTTATTTTTAAAACCATGTTTCCAGGGACTTCCCTGGTGGTGCAGTGGTTAAGAATCCGCCTGCCAATGCAGGGGACATGGGTTTGATCCCTGGTCCGAGAAGATCCCACATGCCAAGGAGCAAATGCGCCCGTATGCCACAACTACTGAGCTGGCGCTCTAGAGCCCGCAAGCCACAACTACTGAGCCCACGTGCCACAACTACTGAAGCCCGCGTGCCTAGAGCCCATGCTCCACAACAAGAGAAGCCTCCGCAATGAGAAGCCCGCAACGAAGAGTAGCCCCCGCTCCCCACAGCTAAGAGAAAGTCCGCGTGCAGCAATGAAGACCCAACGAGGCCAAAAATAAACAAATTAAAAAAATTTAAAACCATGTTTCTAATGTCAAGAAATAACAATACCGTCCCTTAATAGCATGATGATTGAGTTAAACCGATGAGCTAAATTAATGACAGCTACTGCCAATGTTTCTTAGAGGAAAGAATAAAGGTATTTATTTCATAGACACACCATGAGGAAAAATAAATAAAACAGTTGTCTTGCATTTCCTCCTGCAAGTCAGTCTCTCAGACTTAATTTGGAATTTGTTCTTTCTAGGCACCAAGAGAAAATGGGCTGCCACCTCTACACTCAAACTGGACGGTCTTCCCCAAGCAGTTTAGCTATGAGAAGGCAGAGGGGGCTGCTACACGGCGCTCCGTCCTCACCACTGCCTTCCGCCCCTGCAGAACATTTCCTGGCGTCTGCACATCACGTGGTTCTGTCTTCCTCGTCCCCAATTTCAGCACCCCTCCCTTCAGGCTGCAAGGTAAGGCAGGATAGGAACACATGGCTGTCTCTTCGGTAAAAAGAGTTTTTCCCCCATCTCAGATGTTAGGTCTTGTAAGAGGGCTAGTTAAGCATTCTGCCAAAGAGAACTGCCAATGATTTATGATTGCTGATGGTGCCCTTAATGGATTTTTATATAATTTAAAGACCTGCAGCATGATATGACCTCAGAGGCCATTTAGTAAAGTCTATTTTAAAAATGAAAAAATTATCACCCAAAGTCCACAGTTTACATTAGTATTCACTCTTGGTGTATATTCTATGGATTAGGACAAATGTATAATGACATGTATTCACTATTACAGTATCACACAGAAAATTTTTTTTACTGCCATAAAAATCCTCTGTGCTCTGCCTATTCATCTCTCCTTCCCCCTTGACCCCTGGCAATTCACTGACCTTTTTCTTGTTTCCACAGTTTGGATGATAATGATGTGTTAACTATAGGTCCATCAATAGTAACAAATGCACCACTCTGGTGGGGTGTCGATAATGGGGAGGCTGTGCATGGGGTGGGGGCAGGGTGGGTACGGGATATCTTTGTACCTTCCTTCAATTTTGCTGTGAACCTAGCACTGCCCTAAAAAAACCCAAAGTCCTAAAAAACAACAAAATGGAGACTTTGACAGGCTAAGTGACCTGACTAAGGTCACAGAGCTGGCTCCCCATGGACCAAGACTAGAATGCAGGGTCCTCATGGTGCAAGCTTTATGCACCACACGTTGCTACCCTGCATCCCGCAATAACAAGAAAAAGTCAAGAAGTACTTACTGGAGGATCTCCTCTAGGTCCAACTGAATCACCCACTCACATACATGAGGGAAGTGGGGCAGGTCCTGAAGTTTACATCTGCGTTCTGTTTTCACCATCTCCCCACCTCCGTCCAGGACTGCACAAACATACCCCAGTGCCTCCAGGCTTTTGCTAATGCTGTGCTCTGTGCCTGGAAGACTTCCTCCTCCATCTCCAGCTGCTACCTGCCCCTGAAGGTGAAGCTTCCTCTGGGCAGAATGAATCCCTATCTCACAATCCTCAACTCTGAGTACTTTATGAATCCCTCTCTCACAATCCTCAACTCTGAGTACTTTGCAGATAACTCAATTATAGAACGTGTTAAGTACTGTAGTTACTTATCAGCCGTCCAATTAGACCCTGAGCTCCATCAAGCAGGACTGGATCTTAATTACATTCGCATTCCAGAAACAAACTCTGTGATGGGGTACAATTTATGTGCTCACAAAAATGTAGAGAGGACACAAATCTAAAGTTTCTCTTTCCCAGAGTACACTTTAAGGCTAGAAAACAAAAATAAATACAGCTTTTACAACGAAGCAGCTGATAGAATATATTGAATATTGTACATTTAAGAGATCTGGTAGGGGACAAACTATGTATCACTAGGATATACAAATATTCTTTCCTTTACATGAGAAACATGATTGCCAATGGTACTGTAATTTTTCATTGTTCTGAAACTGTTAATAACCATTTAAGTTAATAAGAGTATAGGCAATCATTTGCTTTAAAAAATCACACAAATATATAAAGTATATAAAGAACAGTTTGGTCCTCAGTCATGGGTACTCAATGGGAGTCATTTTGGAAGGCTTTAAGGCCATCAGTTATGAGGAGGCGCAGATTAAATAATGAACCTGGAAAAGCCTAGTTTCAGATTGTGATCACATTAAGAACAAGGCAAAAAAAATCAAGGTCAGGTAGTCACTGTTTATAGAGTCCTTGCTGCTTTAGGACCAAAACCACACTGAATTGTGTTAAAGCAAAAAACTACAATAATCTACTTTGCAAGTTTCAAATAACCAATTGTTTCATTCAAGATTTAAAGAGATAAAGTGAATGTTAACACAGTGAACAAAGATGGTTAAGCTGTTTTTTCCTAGCACATACACAATGTATAATGGTGCATTATTAGAATTAAAGTTTTAGATCAAAAAACTACCTTTTTAAAGTATCTTTTGCTCTACTTTATAGGTTCCTGTGAATTGTATTTTCCCTAAATACAACATTTGATCTGTTCATCTATTTTACTTTATAAGCAACTGACAGAAATGTAAATATACATATATGTAGAAGTGGCTATCTTACATAGGACAGCCCAGAATTTAGTAACACGTATAGGCTTTCTGGCTGTTTTACTTACACATAAAATGAATTTTAGAGAAGAAACATATTTGGTATTTATTCTAATGAAAGCATATTAATTACAGTATATTTTTGAAGGTTAGTTATTTTTAAAATCTTCATTTTTTATGGTTTTATTTTTTTTGCGGTACGCAGGCCTCTCGCTGTTGTGGCCTCTCCCATTGCGGAGCACAGGCTCCGGACGCGCAGGCTCAGAGGCCATGGTTCACGGGCCCAGCCGCTCCGTGGCATGTGGGATCCTCCCGGACCAGGGCACGAACCCATGTCCCCTGCATCGGCAGGCGGACTCTCAACCACTGCGCCACCAGGGAAGCCCCAAAATCTTCATTTTTAAAATTCAGGTGATGCTCAACCTTTCAACTGGAATGTTGGTTTGTTAGATTTGACCATCTTTCTTTATTACCCTTAAAGTTCAAACATAAAACAAGAAGGAGTGTAGGTCTATTAAAAAAATATGAATACTTGTAGCAATAGTTTAAATTATTTAGCCCACAAAAACATTGCTTAAGAAATCAAGTTCAGCTTAATTGTAGGGAAATGTAATTATGCCCAAGGCTGGGATAGTTTACTCTCCTTTTGGCTGCAGGTTATACTTTTGTGGCTGGAAAAAATGTTCTTCAATAGCACTGACTAGTTCATTTAGTTCTTTCTTCAGCTGGTCGGGATCACTGCAAAATAAAGGGGAAAAAAAAATTCCAGGTCAGTGGATTATTCCAAAGCATATTTTAAAGATTCCTCACATAGATCAATTAACATTGATATTTACCCTTAAGTGGAGGGCTAAATCAGACAAAACAGAACTCCAGTTACTTAAGCATGGGAACACATCTGTGATGTAGACAAAAACCTCATGTGACAATATTCATATTTTCCGCAAAGGGCTTCCTGAGGTCTCTACTAAAAACAAAAGCAGCCCTTTGCACTTCTCATAAGAATTTTTAAGAAACACAATTTGTAGCCTGGCATCCCTAAAAGTTCTGTCTGTACCTAACAGTGCAGAGAAAACTTTCATGACTTCAGCTGTCATTAAATCCTGCTGAACTTTTACAAATGACATGGCTGGCAAGTCTTTGGTCTCCCAGGATATGAATGTTCTTGATCCTGTTTGTCTTCAAACTATTGGGAGCTCGGCTACAGCCTCCTGTGTCAGGCCTTCCCAGGATGGAAGAGATGGGGAGCCTCCTAGTGGGCCTGCTGGTCACTCACCCGGAACTCAGACCCCGAGACCCCCTGTTTATTATTATTTTTTTAACATCTTTATTGGAGTATAATTGCTTTACAATGGTGTATTAGTTTCTGCTGTATAACAAAGTGAATCAGCTATACACATACATATATCCCCATATCTCCTCCCTCTGGCGTCTCCCTCCCACCCTCCCTACCCCACCCCTCTAGGTGGACACAAAGCACCGAGCTGATCTCCCTGTGCTAGGCGGCTGCTTTTTATTCTACTTTGGGAACAAAAGGGTCACAACTAAAGTATAAACAAAAATCCTGGGAACTAGATCCCTTTAAGGAAACCAAGTTTTCAAGCATGTGGAAAACACTCATT
Source organism: Phocoena phocoena (assembly GCF_963924675.1). Classification (NCBI taxonomy): domain Eukaryota; kingdom Metazoa; phylum Chordata; class Mammalia; order Artiodactyla; family Phocoenidae; genus Phocoena; species Phocoena phocoena. The sequence continues at coordinate 76,530,688 of NC_089223.1, forward strand.
TATGTGCAAACAACTGGAAGGTTGATAACAGATAAAACAGACTTGTAATTAGACAGGTGTCTAATTTATGTGGCAGCCTTACATATCAGGTTACTAGCATGAGGTGAGTTACTATAAGTACTTAAAACCAAAAAGCTCAATAGAAAAACAAAAATCCTTCAATTCAAACTTTTAATACTTCATACTTGACCACCTTGAATATATGCAAACTTAACTTTAACGGAAAGGGCAATCTTTGTAATTAGTTAATATCATTTTTGCATTGTAATAGTTAACCAGTACAACTAAAACAATCCATTTTATTACAGACATTAATTCTGGCTGTACTACTTACTAGCTGTGTGCCCTTGGGCAAGTGAGTCAACCTTTCAAAGGCCCAGATTCCTCATCTGTAAAATTGAGATAAAGACTATTTTCTCAAGAGAGTTGTATAGATTGAGATAAATTATAGAAAGCAATTAGCACAGAACCTGGCCCAAAAACCTCAATAAATGTAGCTATCATTATAATTACTTATACCCCCGCATTGGTAACATATATAGTAATTATGCTTCATAAATATATATGAATTACACAAGTCTTTTCCTTCTCCATAAATATGCTTTGAAGAAAATAAGAGTTCTCAGGAAGGCACACTGACTAATAATTACTGTTGTTTTTTTTTTTTTTTTTTTTTTTTTTTGCGGTACGTGGGCCTCTCACTGTTGTGGCCTCTCCCGCTGCGGAGCACAGGCTCCGGATGCGCAGGCTCAGCGGCCACAGCTCACGGGCGCAGCCGCTCCGCGGCATGTGGGATCTTCCCGGACCGGGGCACGAACCCGTGTCCCCTGCATCGGCAGGCGGACTCTCAACCACTGCGCCACCAGGGAAGCCCCTGTTGTTTGTTTTTAATATAAATTTCTTTCTTTCTTTTTGGCTGAGTTGGGTCTTTGTTGCTGCACGCGGGCTTTCTCTAGTTGTGGCGAGAGGGGGCTACTCTTCATTGCGATACACGGGCCTTTCATTGCGGTGGCTTCTCTTGTTGCGGAGCACGGGCTCTAGGCGTGCGGGCTTCAGTAGTTGTGGCTCGTGGGCTCTAGAGCGCAGGCTCAGTAGTTGTGGCACATGGGCTTAGTTGCTCTGCAGCATGTGGGATCTTCCCGGACCAGGGCTCGAACCCATGTCCCCTGCATTGGCAGGTGGATTCTTAACCACTATGCCACCAGGGAAGCCCTTATTGGTTTTCTTAAAACAATATACATAAAACGAAACTCATCAATGAATTTACTATATATCCCCTGCTGGTTTTGTTTCTCTGTTAGAACCCTGCTTGAGACTATTACCTAAATCTTGAGATAGTAAGAGAGTGTCCTTGTTCTTAGGAGTTGAGTATTGAAGTCTGTGACTTATTTTCAAATGGCTGAGAAAACAAATAAACCAACCCAAATATATAATATTGATATGTATGGTGAGTGAGAGCAAATATTGCAAAACGTTAGCAATTGCTGAAACTAGGATAGGGTAGGCAAACTATGGCTTGCAGCCTGTTTGTGCAAATAAAGTTTTGTTGGAACACAGCCACACCTATTCTTTTAAGTCTGTGGCAGCTTTCCGGCTACAACAGCAGAGCTGAGTGGTTATAACAAGGGCTGTATGGTCTGTAATCCCTAAAATCGTTACTATTTGGCTCTTTACAGAAAAAGTTTGTCAACCCCTAGTCTACGTGAGGAGTATGTGGGCATTCACTACATTATTTCTACATTTCTATAGGTTTGAAAATTTTCACAAAAAGTTGAACAAAACTAAAGACATCAAGGGAATTCCCTGGCAGTCCAGTGGTTAGGACTCTGTGCTTTCACGGCCGAGGGCGCAAGTTTGATCCCTGGTTAGGGAATTAAGATCCCACAAGCCGTGCGACACAGCCAAAACAAACCCCCAAAACAAAAAACAACCAAAAAACAACAACTACAGACATCAACCCCAACAAAAATATTTTTTAAAAGCAGGACTTATATTTGAAAAAGATTTTCTATTCAAAAGGGTTAGTGGATTACAGAATTCCATGAATGAATGAAATTCACGATATAAAATATATTAATAATATTTAACATTAACAGAAAGTAAGGAAACCTTAGCCATGGCTTTATTGCTGTTGTGTGTTAGCTGTGCTCATGCCTTGCTTGAGCCCTGACAGCATATCTATGGGCTGACCTAGTGCCTAATGTTTCATTTAATAAATGGGAGCAACATTTCAATGACTATAATAAAAGGACAAATTTTCAAAGTATTTTCAGCAATTTAGAAACTAATATTTAAATTTAAGTCCACTCCATAAGGCATGTGAAAAATGTAAATACCACAGATCCTTAAACAGTAAGTTGTATTGTTATTATAAAAGAAAGTTTTCTAAAATATTACACATATTGGGTTTCCCTGGTGGCACAGTGGTTGAGAGTCCACCTGCCGATGCAGGGGACACGGGTTCGTGCCCCGGTCCGGGAAGATCCCACATGCCACGGAGCGGCTGAGCCCGTGAGCCATGGCCGCTGAGCCTGCGTGTCCGGAGCCTGTGCTCTGCAACAGGAGAGGCCACAACAGTGAGAGGCCCGCGTATTGCAAAAAAAAAAAAAAAAAATTACACATATTTTCACAGGATAATGAAAAGGAAAAACATATAGAGAGAAAATAGATCTTTAAATCGGATTTATGTCCCTTTGTTTTCAAAAGAATGAGATACAGAAATACGAAAACACTGAGAATGAGAATTATTCAGAAGAAGATTCAGGGCTGATTTGGGTGTGGCTTGCTATTTCCTTTATGATAAAGTCCCCAACAGGTGACTATTCTGAGTTCTTGTATCCATGTTTTATAGTTTTGTTTTGTTTTAATATTTCTTGCGTTGCTATCAGCCCTCACTTCTTCATGCCTAAGGCAAGTCCAACTGTAACAAATCTTCCCTGCCCCTCTAATCTGCTACATTTAATCTGCTGTTAGCTCACTGATTTAAGATGCTCAGAAAATTTCCTCTGCTCTTATTTCATAATGTAAATTTGGTTGTAAATTTGGTTCACAAGCCAGAAAAACGCTATGGACAAAGCTTTGGAGCGTATGTGCCATTACTACCTAGGCCTGTGTCGTCTACTACAGTAGCCACTAGCCACACGTGGCTACAGTGCAACTGAAATGCGGTTAGTTCAACAGAGGAACTGAATTTTTCATTTAAGTTAATTAATTGAAATTCAAATTTGAAAACTAGCACTTGATTCAGTTATTGGAAAACTTAAGTATGTTTCCAACAACTTGGGTGTCAAAATCTACTTTTTCAACTGTAAATTTTAGGAACTCTAAATATAGATTAAGAGGACCTCCCTGGTGGTCCAGTGGCTAAGACTCCGTGCTCCCAATGCAAGGGGCCTGGGTTTGATCCCCGGTTGGGGAACTAGAACCCACATGCCGCAATGAAGATCTTGCAAGCCGCAACTAAGACTCGGCACAGCCAAATAAATAAATATTAAAAAAACAAACAAAACATTTTAAGTATTTCCAAAAAAATATAGCATCTGAATTTGAGATGTGTGGTAAGTGTAAAATATTGTATGGATTTTGAAGACTTAGTGTGAAAAAAAATTTTTTAATATCTCATTAATAAGTTTTATAGTGATTACATGTTGCAACGTTAATACTTAAAATACTTAGTTAAATAAATATATTATCTGTTTCTTTTCACTATTTAAAATTGTGTCTAGGAGAAAATTTCAAATTGCATATGTGGCTCACATTTTATTCCTGTTGGACAGCACTGACTTAATTCACTTTTTAAAAAAATTTCCTGATTTTTAAAAAATTATTTTTATTTTTTGGCTGCGCTGGGTCTTCGTTGCTGCCCACAGGCTTTCTCTAGTTGTGGCAAATGGGGGCTACTCTTTGTTGCGGTACGCGGGCTTCTCATTGAGGTGGCTTCTCTTGTTGTGGAGCATGGGCTCTAGGCACGCGGGCTTCAGTAGTTGTGGCACGTGGGCTAGTAGTTGTGGCTTGCGGGCTCTAGAGTGCAGGCTCAGTAGTTGTGGCGCACGGGCTTAGTTGCTCCGCAGCATGTGGGATCCTTCCTGACCAGGGCTCGAACTCCTGTCCCCTGCATTGGCAGGAGGATTCTTAACCACTGTGCCACCAGGGAAGTCCCAAATTTCCTGATTTTGAACTGTATTCGAAATAGAGAAATGATAGCTAAATGACTGTTAAATAGGTGTGTAATATGACATTTACACGTGCTAGCTACATGTACCACGGCTGATAAAGTTCAAAATGTTACAGGTGTTGGGAAGTGACCAACTCAAACCCTTTACCAAGGTCACAAAGCATGACCCTGAAGCTACCAGACCATCGGCTCTTTGGTGGTAAGGACTCTTTCTGCTGTGGCTCTTCATCTGCCCCAAGACCCAGCGTGACTTACACACAATAGGTGCTCAAAGATATTTGTTGAATGGACGTGTAATGCATTTTAATTTATTTTATCAGAGACACGGAGAAAAAGAGAAAAAGTCATTGGTGTCAGCCTCAAATATAAAGTACTAGAAAAAGGAAATTTAATTATTATTACTGAAATTAGGAATGAAATTTTCCCATACAGGGAAATTTGGGGTAGAAGGAAATAACCAAGCAGGAAGTAAGCACTCTTGTCCCTAGACGCTTCAAGGGGCTGTTAATGTCACAATAGTGCTGCAGGTTCTGAAACAACATTCCTAATTAAACTACATATTGGAAAGATAAAATATTTTACTTAGCATCTGAATAGAATTTAGGAAGTTTAGGGAATAAAAAGCACAGCAGCTGCCATCCATAGCATACCTATTTCCAGGGGGGGCGCACAGTTCCGAATAGTACTTGATTTTGGGCTCTGTCCCACTGGTCCGAATGGTGGCCACACCTCCATTAGCAAAGGTAAAGGTGATCATTTGACTGCTTTTACTAGTAGGGAGAACCTAGGAATTAATTTACACGTTATAAATTTAAGTAGTAACATCAGCTGTTCTTACCTAATTAACATTTTCCCCTGAATAAGCAAGAAAGTAAATGCAAAACAAAGAAGAAAAGAACATTTTTGAGGAAATCAGAAAATGTACTCTGTATAAATGAAATAATAATAATAAGGCAATTTGTGAAAATTAACTTTGTATATTACTTTTTACCTCCATGGTTCTATTAAAGCTACTAAAGTTTTACTAAAATTGAAACACATCATTTTCACAAGAAATTGCTTTAAACCGATTAATAATGCATTACCAAAACCCCAGAAAACACTAGGCTTATTTCACTTTCAAGGGCTTCTGATAGATGTATTCTTAGCTGATTGCTCTCCAAACTCCACTAAAATGACTGAAGCATTAAAATAAAAAAACACACAAGGGCAAAGAGGCAGCAGCAGTTGAGGGGGTTGCCAACTAATCGTGGCAGTCAGAAACCAGGTGGAGGGGCAGAGGTGACCTGATGGAACACAGAAGAATGTCCTCGGAGCCCCTGTAGCAGGCAGATAAGAACCGAGTCAGCATGTTCTGCAGGGCCCTGGTAAAGCTCACTACCTAGGGCACCTGGTACAGCAAAGGGCAGGCGTGAGACAAAGAAGCTATTAGATCCTCCCAAATCCCCACCTTCTGCCCACGTGGTCAACCAACCACCTCATCAGGAGACGGTTTAAATCTCTGGTGTAATTGAACCAGAAGGGCTCAGAAGCCGGGGACGCTGGGCACCATGGAGGGCAGGGCATGGAGAAAACTTAGAGTAAGTCAGAGTCTGCACATTGAATGCTCAAACCCCTCCTCCCAGGTCCGCAGCACCTTTCCACCACTTCTGGGGCCTCAGCATCCCAGTTTATTACCCTCAGGCAGGAGACTAGGGTGAGAGTGAGGCGTCCCCAGGAGACCCTGAGGGAAATAAAGACAATACAGAGGAAACAAGATCTACATTTTAAAAAAGCTATAATTAATATCCTTAAGAGAGGTAAGATATAATACACATGAAACAAGAAAAAGATGTTACTTTCAATAAATTAGAGAAAAAGAGCTGAAATGTTCAAAGAAGCATTGAAAGTTAATGTTGAGGTAATCTCCCCAAAAGTAGGAAAGAAGGATATAGATGGACAGTGGGAAAAAAGAAACACGGAAAGTAGAACATCACTCCAGGAGAGTCAGCATCTAAGAACCTGTCAAGAAGGACTTGTCAAGAAGGTGAGAACAGAAAATGCAAGGGAAGAGGTTACTTGAAAAACAACCATCCAGCGTCCTTCTTTGACAAAAATCAAGAGAATTTCTCAGAACTGAAAGAAATGACTCCGTAGATCAACAAAGACCAACCAAGTATCCAGAAAAATGAATGAAAAGAGACCCATACTAAAAGCATATCACTGAAATTTTAGAACCCCAAGTTTAGCGGAAAGTTCCTAATGTCTTCCCATGGAGAAAAAAACAAATGGCACGGAAAGGACTGAATGAGTATGGTGTTCTCATCCCTGAGTGCAGCACACAGCAGGTCCCAACTATTTCCTGAGTGAATGAATGATGGATGCTCAACGGCTTTACAAATACAGAGCAATACTTTCCAAACTGTGAGTCAATAAAGCATGAGGGTAGAGTAAGACATTTTCAGACCTAAACACCTCCAAAAATTTACCTGTCATTCATTTCTTCTTAGGAAGCTACTAGAGGATGTGATTTAGGAAGATAAATATAAAAAGAGGAAATCATGGGGTCCAGGAGCAAGGGACCCACCCCCAGAGAGTGGTGAAAGGGCATTCCCAGGATGACAGCTGGGCATTCAACCCAGAGAGCAGAAGGCTCTCCCCAGAGGAAGGGACCAGGAGGGAGGCCATTGGAAACAAGATGGAACCAACAGTCCAGGTCAAAAACCCTACTGAGAGGTATTTGAAGGATGTGGGAAGAACTGGTGAGGGTTACATAGAAATCCATGCAAATGAAAGAACAAAGCAGCTATCAATTAAAGGAAAAGTAATTCTTTATACAAATTAAGGGGAACCTAATCATAGTACCCTACTTAACTAAGCAAAAAACAATAGTTACCAGTCATAATAATACAAGCATGGAATCTGATGCCACCAAGAGCTGTGGTATAAATGTACTGTAAGGACAGGGAGAAGAGTCGTGAATGCTGGAAGTGTAAGAACTAAATCCCTATCTCCATAATAGAAAATTAATAAAGTCTAACACTGATAAGTCATAGTATCACCACATGAGCACACTGTTTAGAAATCTGGTGGTAAATACCAGGAGAAACAACTAAGAGGGAAGGTGGTTGTCTTGGCACATGGAAATGAGATGGCAGGAGTTGGAACTGCCATGTTTAATCATAACCCTTTTAATACTGTTTGCCTTTAAAAACATATTGTGTGCAGACGTAAATTAAAAAATATAACAAGGTGAATATCAAAGCAAATGTCCATGTGATGAATTAGGAGACTGGGATTGAAATATATACACTAATATGTATAAAAGGTATAACTAATAAGAACCTGCTGTATAAAAAAATAAATAAAATTCAAAGATTAAAAAAAAAAAGGCAAATGTCCAGTATCTCATAAGGATATTCTTACTGTCCTTCCTCTACCCCCCTGCCATAGTTAGCAATACTCTTCTGCCACATTTGAGCCTTCTTTTGACTCCAGTGGGGGAATCTACATGGTAGGAAGAATGCAAACTCATGCTTTACAGCTAACAACTCCTATATATTCAGAGAACAGGGTAAAACTAAGGAGGAAGCAAGCAGTGGTCCTCAAAGTTGGACCAGTAGCATTAGCATCAGCAGGGAACTTATTAGAAAGGCAAATAAGGGGTGGGCTGCAGGACTCAGTGTTTTAACCTGGCCACCAGGTGATTCTGATGCTTTTTCAAGTTCAACTGCTGAAAGAGAGGAAAAGCTGCGTTTGGAATCAGAAGACCCAGATTCTATCCCTAGCATCACCAATTAGCTGTGTGACCACAGGCAGGTCTTACACTTCTGAGTATAGTAGTCCCTCGGTACCCGTGGAGGTTTGGTTCCATGAGCCCCCCACAGATACCAAAATTCATGGATGCTCAAGTCCATTAAATAGTGTAGTACAATCGACCCTCGGTATGTGCGGATGTGAAACCCTCAGATGATGAGGGACGACTGTATCGATTTCCTGCTGTATTAAATGACAGCATTGGCTTAGATGACTAGCGAGAACCCCTTCAGTTTCAGCTCATGATTTGTAACTATCTGTATATTTTGATAGCTTATTTATAATAATGCCTAAAATCAGCTTCAATTAATTATATGATTAAGTTGAGCTATTCAAAGTATAGTCAAAAAGTAAATAGAGACGAGTTTAATTGATAAAAGACATTACTTACAGCTTTTTTATCAGGTTGGCTATCATCATAGCCAGTTGTAAGGTCCCTAATACCAGAAATTTCAAATTTGCCACAAGTTTTTGGATAATTATTCTTCCCATCGTAGTTTCTAAGGTTTTCAAATAATTTTTTAATAGTGCCTTGATCGTGGCAGATAAAATATGAAGCTTTGGTGATATGGTAGCCATACCTATCAATACAAACACAATTACATGCAAAATGAGGAACAAGTAATTCTGCACAGTGTACACTGAACATGTATCAACCAGTATATTCTAAAACAAATAACCGCGACTAATTTCAAAGGAATAATTCAGCATTAAAAAAGAGGTTCAGGGCTTCCCTGGTGGCGCAGTGGTTGAGAGCCCGCCTGCCGATGCAGGGGACACGGGTTCGTGCCCCGGTCTGGGAGGATCCCACATGCCGCGGAGCGGCTGGGCCCGTGAGCCATGGCCACTGAGCCTGTGCGTCTGGAGCCTGTGCTCTGCAACGGGAGAGGCCACAACAGTGAGAGGTCCACGTACCCCCCGCCAAAAAAAAAAAAAAAAGAGGTCCAATTTTATAAAAGAGGTCCAATAATCTACCCCAGGGATCGCTGAACTGCTCTGTGGCCCTCAGCCTGTACTTCTAAGTAAAAGTTTCTCTATTGGAACGTAGCCATGCCATGCCCATTACCTTATGTATTGTGTCTGGCTGCTTTTGCACTACAAAGACACTGGTGAATAATTGCTTTAAAGACTAAACATGTTTTGTGAACACATGTGTCTTTTTTGACATTGGACACTTAAAAATCACATTCTTCCCTTAGCCATTTCTGCAACTAATGTTCTCATTTGTTAAGAATCAATGTCATCATGAATGGTAATTACTATTAAGTAGTTAAATATCAAAAGGAAAAGGTGATCCCTTATTTAGTTTTTATAGGCAATAGAATTCATAGTCAAAGTAAGGACATCAGAAAGAATATTAGTATCTCATGCATAAGAACGGAGTAAAACATTAAAAAATATTACTACATGTGGGGATAACATGTAAACTGTATTTGTTGCGATCATTTCACAATATAGATATACATTGAATCATTGTGTTGCACAACTGAAATGAAAAAGACATTACTTCAATTTAACAGCCAATAGAAACTTACTCAACATAGATGGCCTTTAGCTGCTGAGACAAAGACAAATTCTTGGTTGCGAGAAAGCTGGCCAACTCTGCACTTATGACGGCGGCACTGACTCCATCTTTGTCCAGAACGAAAGGGCAGCACATATATCCTGCAGAAACACGTGTCATACACACACCCTGAGGAGTAGGTCCCTTCACACACTGTGCGTGCACACATCTATATGCTCCTGGTCTACTGCATAAGAGGTTGTCAGTATGTAAATGCTTCTCATTCATCACCATTACATTTAAGAATCTAGGCCAGCGCCTAGCACATAGCAGGCCTTCAAGAAGTATTTGCTGAGGTACAAACTACTATATATAAAATAACCAAGATACAAGGATGTATTGGACAACGCAGGCAGTGTAGCTGATACTTTATAATAACTATAACTGGAGTATAATCTATAGAAACATTGAATCACTGTGTTGTACACATGAAATTAATATAATATTGTAATTCAACTATGCTTTAATTTCAAAAAAGAAAAGAAAAAAAGAAAAAGTATTTGTTGAATAACCTGTAAGGAGAGTCTCCCTCCTAGACAAATTGTACTCATTTTCCAGGTGTAGACCAAATCCCTCTAGCTCACACAAAACTGCTTCCAATTGTTCTAGTCAATGCTTATTCTGTCTTCTCCGAATCCCCGTATTTCTTACGAGTTATATGATTCATCTTGACACCTAGCCTAATACTCTTTTGTGTGGTTTCTAACTAGATCTATATAAACTGCTGTAGGCTAAGGTCAGTGTCATCCATTTCTTTCAGAGTCAGTGTGCAACCGATATGCAATAAATATTTGATAAACAAATATAAGAAAATCTTTTTTTTTTTTAAATAAAAAGCTATAATCAGGCCAGGATTGCAGTTCTGAGAGCATAAGAGCAAAAGCTGAGCTCTTACACTTCATTCAATGAATTAGTTCAATGATGAGCCTGTGTCTATGTTGCAGGGAATGTATGAACTAGAAGAGTATGTATTATCTAATAAGTATGATGTCCAATAACTTTTATTAAACAAAGAGCTAAAACATCCCCAGCCCAAACATTTGCATTTCACGTTTCTATTGCTAGCTCTCCTTTTTTGCTCATTGATAGTGATCATTTAAGACAAGCGTTTTTCCATCATCCTGGCTGGTTCTTTCAGGTGACAGTCACTCTGATGAAAGTCCCACAACCATGCCTTCTCCTTTCTTCTGGACAGATCTCTGCAGAGCACTCTATGAGGGGGAGTGAACTATGTCTGGCCTGGATATCAATACCATAGTGAGGAAATATCGTAACTCCCCAAATAGGAGGATTCTGAAGCTACTACAGCCGCGTACAGAACATCACTGTTCACAATTATCTGGGCAAAGGATTCACTTCCTGACATGAATGGCTTGGTTATTTGTGAGATATTCTTTTCAGCTAAAAAAATCTGTGATGCCAACTTTGGGGTAGGACAGTTCAGCATTTGCCGAGCATCACAGAAGAAAAACAAACTGTGTGTTCCTGTTTCACAGTTAATCTTTTGAACCCAAATCCAAATCCACATCTTTGCCCATTTATTTGCATTCTATAAATTAACTGATCCCAGGATCATCATGATCAACTCTTACCAATTGCTTCTTCAAAAGCAAATAAGACATTTTTCCCCTGGTCTATTAGCTGCTTGGCTCGGTTTCCCATCCACTTAAAGCCAGTTAATGTTTCCTGAAAGGATAATCCAAGAGAGAAAGAAATGCCTTAGACCTTCTACAGAGCAAAAGAAAGGGAAAAGAGCAAGTCTCACAAACACCTTACCTCGAAGTGAAAGCCCTCCTTTAAGGCAATGGCCTGCAGGATTTTGGAGGAGACGGTGCTGGACAACATATATGTGTCTTTGAGGGCGCTGTGATCTTGGTTCTTTTCTTTCCAAGAAGTAAAGAGCCACCAGCCCAAGAGGGCCCCCAACTCGTTGCCTGAAAACACTTTCCATTCACCACTGTAAGAAAAAACAACCTATGTACAGCAGTGATCTCAAGAGAGATCACTTAATTGTAAGTAACAATTAAGGACAGAACAATTAAGCCAAACAAGGTTCAAAGTAGCCTCTGCAGGACTGTTCTTATTATTCTTGTTTAAATAATAGGCCAGAAGCGTGACTGCCACTCCACAAACATACGAGCAGCTACCGTGTCTCAGCCTGTTCGCCTAGACAAACATCCTGTCTTTGAAGAGCGTACAAAATAAGTACATCAGCGATGACACACAAATGCTTTTATCTCAGTCTTCGGCAAAGGCTTTGGTTTTAAACATAACAGAAACATGCTGGCAAGGTGCCCCCTAAGGACTTCACTGGTGTTGCAGTGGTTAAGAATCCACCTGCCAATGCAGGGGACATGGGTTCAAGCCCTGGTCTGGGAAGATTCCACACGCCGCGGAGCAACTAAGCCTGTGCGCCACAACTACTGAGCCTGTGCTCTACAACAAGAGAAGCCACTGCAATGAGAAGACCACGCGCTGCAACAAAGAGTAGCCCCCGCTCTCAGCAACTAGAGAAAGGCCCGTGCACAGCAACGAAGACCCAATGCAGCCAAAAATAAATAAATAAATATATTAAAAAAAAAAAGATGCCCCCCCAAGTGTAATAGTTTGCATATCTCAATTTTCTGCTCAGCTCTGCTGATTCTGAGAGAGACTGCTTAGTATTCCTTAAGATCCAGTGCAGTATTCACACAGTCAGGACACCAGAGAACAGGCTTGCAGCTTATGTTCCTGTCTGTAGGTGGCCACAAGTACACCTCACATTTCAGCATGTAGCACCTTAGCTTAAATTTCTAAAACCTGATATAGAATTGAATCTGTTTTGTTATAATCGAAAATCCTAACCCTTTGACAGTACCCCATCGTCTCCCAACCATCACATAGGCTGTTTGACACCCAAAACTGCTTTCACTTTCCCCCCTTACCTACCACTGCTCTATACAAACTCTACAGTCGCACTTGTCTTAAGCGTCGTCAGCGCCCCACAGGCATCTTCCCTGGTCTGTTCAACCTGAATTCAACATTGCTTTGAAGGTCCAGCTCCTCATCAAACCTTTTACCAAACGCTGAACTGTAAAGCCAGCGACAAAGTACTTTGCCCTCATTAGGCACTGAGTCATTAATTATAATAAAAGCAATGATAAAATGGGGGAAGATAACAAATAGTAATTTCAATTCCAAATACATGCTGAGCTGGTTTACTCTGCAATGTGCTTGCTGACCGTGTGGCCCCCGGATCAGTACTTGCTCCATGTTAAAGGACCTGACTGAGGTTAAGTAAGATGATCGTTTGCAAAATAAATGGGAAATATTTCCAAATAGGTCTGGTCTCTCCAGAAACATTTTACTGCCAAAGATGTCACCTTTTATATTTTCCATTATGTAGGTAATCACAATTAATCGTACCTGTCTTGCTTTTCTGCCACAGCAAGTCTGTCAGCATCTGGGTCGTTTGCTAAAACAATTTTGGCCGTGCTTTTGTCAGCCAAAGCAAAAGACAATGTCTGAAAAAGAATAAGAGAAAAGATCATTCCAATCAAGAATTGAGCACAGGACTTCTCTGGTGGTGCAGTGGTTAAGAATCCGCCTGCCAATGCAAGGGACACGGGTTCAAGCCCTGGTCCGGGAAGATCCCACATGCCGCGGAGCAACTAAGCCTGTGCGCCACAACTACTGAGCCTGTGCTCTAGAGCCGCGAGCCACAACTCCTGAGCCTGCGTGCCACAACTACTGAGCCCTTGTGCCACAACTACTGAAGCCCACATGCCTAGAGCCTGTGCTCTGCAACAAGCGAAGCCACCGCAATGAGAAGCCCACGTACCGCAACCAAGAGTAGCCCCTGCTCACCACAACTAGAGAAAGCCCACGTGCAGCAACGAAGACCCAATGCAGCCAAATAGATAAATTAAATAAATTTTTAAAAAATGCTTAAAAAAAAAAAGAAAAAAGAATTGAGCACATTTCAGTCTTTAAAAATGTTCAGTTCTTTAAGAACTAAAAGAGGTCTTTTCCCAAACAGAGGCTGAATTTTATTTCTGGAGCTGGTCTTGGCTGGTCACATATTACTTTTTGAGTCAAAGGTCAGATAATGAGAGCATCAACACATGACCCACATGTGCCCATGGGATTCGCCCCACATCTGATAGCGTATGTGGCTGGACTGGTATTTCCAGGCCTGGGCCTGTGGTCAACCTAACAGACAAACCAAAATAAACCGACTCTCAGGATATCATTGTTACCCGAACCTTTAAAAAGACTAAAAGGAACCATAATTTAAATGGTACTTCTTCGTATCAGGAAAATATCAAATGAGGAATAAAAATCATGTGATAAATTTCCATTTTATTACTGTTTCTTTTTGGCATTAAGAAGAACAGTAAATTAACTTAAAATTAAATTGGTTAAATTGAATGTAAAGTATTGTTTTAAGTTTGTGACCAATTTCAGCTCTCACATCCTGATGCTAAGACATCTGATTTGAAAGTTCCTTTAAGAAATGGATGACTGGGCTTCCCTGGTGGCGCAGTGGTTAAGAATCCACCTGCCAATGCAGGGGACACGGGTTCGAGCCCTGATCTGGGAAGATCCCACATGCCGTGGAGCAACTAAGCCCGTGTGCCACAACTACTGAGCCTGTGCTCTAGAGCCCATGAGCCACAACTACTGAGCCCATGTGCCTAGAGCCTGTGCTCCGCAACACGAGAAGCCACCGCAACGAGAAGCCCGTGCACCGCAATGAAGAGGAGCCCCCGCTCGCCGCAACTAGAGAAAGCCCTCCCCCTTGCGCAGCAATGAAAACCCACTGCAGCCAAAAATAAAATTAAAAAAAAAAAAATTTAAGAAATGGATGACTAATAAATATAAATATTTCCGATGATAAAATTACTTTTTTGTTCAGCACAATGAAAATGCATAAAAACATTTTTTCTCAAGAGTAATAGTTTTGAATTATATTCAAGGTAAATTTTATAATTAAAAAAAAAAATCAGGTTACCAAGACACCTTTACCCTCTTCAGGATTTGGGTATCTCACTGTTGGGAACTCAGGATCGGGATCCTTCTGTTCGGGAACAGCCTCGGGAGGAACAAAGTCAAAAGCCTTGAAAGCCGACTGCACGAAGCTGTGACCCACACCATGGACGGAGGTGTGCACAAACTTCACCTTGGTCTCCCTGTTCACAGCCCTTGAATCAGACACATGGAGAATGATAAAATATGCAAATATGGCTCTCAAAACTGGAAGGACTGCAAAATATCAAGGAACCAGATTCCTAAGAATGTAAGGTATCAAAGTAATAAGAATGTATAAGACAACTGAGTATCTTTCTAATTCCATTAAAAAAAGAAAACTTATTCACTTTCTTTCAAACATACACCCTCCCCCAACACATTCAAGTTTTAAATTTTACTCTGTAGTTATTTTCCACAAATCTGCTTACCTTTGGATTTTATTTCATGCTACGGCTTTCACAGCTGGCCCAGTGGCAGTACCCACCCATGGCAGTGCCAGTAAATACTCTTTACTAGCTTCACACGTTTCAAAGTGTCCCTTTTAACACAATGTGATGGAACATCCCATACATGGATGCATAAAAAATAAAACAGTTTCTTTGTCAAGTAACAATCCTGTTTGGCAGAGTACCCTGATCTAGGGACTGCAGAATAAAAATGTTCATCAAAATTCACAGCAGATTTCTCTCCGGACCCCAAGCTTGGGGAGAATCTTCAAGAAAGCATCTCTTGTGATCCAGGCTGCGTGGAAGTGAACATCCACCACCTTGGGAGGGACACAAAACTCCACCTAGATGTTTCTCCCCCATCACCCCTAAAGGACAAAAGCCTTAATCTGTAGGGGAAAGGGCAGCAACACCATAGCCATAGGAGGTGTTGGACAAGGATGCATGATTTATAACCAATCTGAAGATGAATAAAATATTAACATACCTTAAAAAAAAGAAAAAAAATTAACAGCAGAAGTTATAGAAAGGTAAGCACAAGATGTTAACAAATTCCAATGATCTGATTGCTAGATTCTTAGGTTACTGTCCACATCTTTTGGCAATGAATAAATGAACAAGGTCTTCCTTAAGACAGTAGTAGTTTAAAACAAACATACCCTTGAAAATAAAATGCATCTAGAAAAATAAATATGCAAGTTCAGTGAGAACAAATCTGGAAAAACTCTCTTAGATATTAAAGTGAATTATAAAGCTATCATGATTAGAACAGTTTAGGCCTACATATATAAAGGCAGAATAAAGGAACAGAATAGAGTCCAGAAGTTGATCCAATTTGTAACGGGAAATATATATGAGAAGCAGTAAGGCTTAGGGGTTAACATGATTTAGAGACAGACTCTAAATTTAAATCTTGGAGCTCTGCCACTTATAAGCTGTGTGACTATTGGTTATTTTCTTAACCTCTCTGTGTCACAGTTTTCTCATCTATAAGATGGCAATACACCAGAACCTACCCTCAGCATTACCGTGATGATTAAAATGAGGTTAAATTAATTAGTACAAGTGAAGGGACTGTAGCAGTTATCTGATACATAATAAGCACTCATATATCATGTTAGAAATTGTTAGATTAAAGGTGATATTTCCAATCAGTCAAAGAAAAAGAGATTCTTTAGTTTAATATGTTGTTACAATTGCAACTTTTTAGAAAGAACCTAATCTGCTTTCCTACTTTATGCTTCATACAAAATTAAAAATCACCAACAACTCAAAAGATTTAAACATTGCAAAATGTAAACATGAAAGCCAAAGCAAAACAGGAGTTGTGCTTTTTTTAAAAAAAAATCTTGGTATTTTTTACCAATAATCTTGGTATTTTTTACCAAGATAGAAATCTATCTATAGTGACACAAAACCCAGGAATCAGAAATTGCAAGTTTCAATGAAAAAGTCCAAAGGTAACAACAGAAGGGAAAACAATATTTGAAATAAGTGAAGTCTAGTTTTCTGTACAAGCAAAGAGGTTTTACAAATGCAAAAGAGGAACAAATACATAGAAAAATATAGGTTAAATAAATATTAAAAATATTCATAATTAAAGAATGCAAATAAAGTTAGGTATTACTTTCATGCAGCAAATTGGGAAAGAGGAGAAATTTAATACTTAGTATAGGTAAGAATGTGTGGATTATATACTATTATCATATACTGTTGGTGGGAATCTCAGCTAGTGTAACATCTCTGGAGAGCAATCTGTTAACCGTTATCAACTTTGTAAATGCACATATAATTCTGATGCCTGCAATGTATCTTATGAATACACTTGTGCACACACACACAAATATATGCATATATATGTACACACACATATACATATACATGAATCTACAACAGAGGTTAGCAGCCGTGGCCTGTGGGCCAGCCACCTACTTTTGTAAATAACATTTTTTGGAACACAGCTATGTTTGCATGCGTTCATTTCTGTATGATCTATGGCTGCTTTCCTGCAACAGCAGAGTTGGGTAGTTGTAACACAGTGGCTCACAAAGCACAAAATATTCGCTATCTGTCTTTCTAAGAAAAGCTGCCAGCCCCTCATCTATAGCCTGTGAAGTCAGATGCAGCTACAGTAATATGTACCAACTGAGGAGAAAATTTAATGAAAACAGAATTTGGCTAAATCCATTTACCTGTGAAAACAGTATTTTTTAAGGTCTTCAAAGTAGTCCTTATTGATGGAAGCACTTGGGTCATGAAAGAGTGGACTGCCATTGATTACAGAATCGTCCCAAGCTTGAGGCCATGGCTCTAGATTTTCTTCAATAGCCTGGGAAATCCCTTTATCATGAGGAGAGATGATCTGAGCCCCGTTATCCCAGTACACCTGGAGAATGCAGGAACATATCCAGACGGTTTACAGTTCATCCATTCCTCGTGCTCCCAAACCATAAAGGCATAGGATTCATATAGAAGGACGTAAGTGTGGAGAGAAAAATAAAAATACCTTGTAACCATTATCCTGCTTTGGATTGTGAGAGGCAGTTATCATGATTCCAGCACAAAGTTTCAAATGGGACACTGTGTAGGGCTGTAATACAGTAGGAAAGGAGAACAGTTTTAAATAAAAAATCAGATATACTTAAAAGGTCTAACATATATTGTACCATGTTCCCTTTTAATAAACATCATTATTGTGTCATACAATATTTTTGTGCCACATCCAAGCAGTACACTCTGACTACCTTTAGAACTAACTCACTGCTCAAAATTCAAATAAGAAAGGTGAGTATTTTCCTAGGTGTCTTCTTATTCTGTCTTCTCCTTGGTAGAGCTAGAAAACTCTCCAAACAATATGACGGTCTGATTCTCCACTGCACATTCTTGTAAGCCTTCTGCTTGGGACAGCAGCTTATGGATTCAGTTTATTCCCTCCAACTGCTTCCTCTGCTCTTCTTCCCCTGATTTGCTTTTAAGGAAAAGGTTGAGGAAAATGCGGGAGAAATGGAGAGAGCTCTCACAGCTTGTCATTTATCTCCCACTCCAGGTCTGATTATCCCTCTCTTGCATCTCTACTTAGCTCCCATCTTTACAAGACTACTTCCCCAAATGGGGAGAGGGTAGGCTCATGCGCCCCGTGGCTGCACATGAGATTTTCTCTACACAGGCATCCTGAGATTCTACCTGCCTGTCCGCTTCCACCCTCCCACCAAGAATCACTGTGGTCACTTGTCCCCCCTAGGAGTTATCTCCCATTCCCCAGGTTTCCTGGAGCAAAGAAAAAGGGAGAATCACTCCACTATGTGGGCAAGTGACCATGAGACACTCATTTAATTCATGTCGGATATAAAAGTAATAGCTATCAACACTTATATAGTACAGAAGACCAATGATGCTTGAACACATTGCAATTTTTCCATCAAACAATAAAACTTGAACCACATCTGGATGTGACATTGAGTGCCTACTGGGATATTTACAATCTAGGAGGTGCTGCACCTACCTGTCAGTGCACTAGAGACAGTAAACACAAAGCTAGTGGAGCTTACTTTTTTATTTACACACTCTCATTTCTACTTGATGGAACTAACTGCATTCAAACCATGTTTTTGGTTTAGTATCTAAAAACATTTATGCTTAGCATCTGGCTCCACTCTTAACAGTTCTATCTACTTAAAAGCAACAGCTGTCACAGTCCCTATTGTCCTTTTCTTTAGATTCTGCTACAATAAGAATTTGATAAAAATCTTACTAAAACATGCCAAGTATGCTTCTTATACTGGCCATGAATAAGATTTAGAATGAAACATTTATATAAAAAGTTGGTGCACCAACTTGTCAAAAATTTTCATGATAAGACATGGTTTGAGTTGAATTCAGATTTACACCCAAGAAGTTTCCTAATTGTGATAGCTGGGAAAAAAGAATACAAGCCAGGGCTTCCCTGGTGGCACAGTGGTTGAGAGTCCGCCTGCCGATGCAGGGGACACGGGTTCTTTCCCCGGTCTGGGAAGATCCCACATGCTACACAGCGGCTGGGCCTGTGAGCCATGGTCACTGAGCCTGCGCGTCTGGAGCCTGTGCTCCGCAACAGGAGAAGCCACAACAGTGAGAGGCCCGCGTACCGCAAAAAAAAAAAAAAAAAAAAAGAATACAAGCCAAATTAAAAAGCAAACAGACAGACAAACAAACAAAAGACGTTTTGCTAACTAGCTAAAATATCCTTTGAATACAAGTAAAAGAAAAATTGCACTAAAAAAAATCAATTTGGATGAATCAAAAGTTGAATACCAGAGAATATTACTAGGATGTGGGAGGTACATTCCTGGAGAGGAGGGAGAATTCCTGATAAAAGGCAAGGAGCCCTTCTATCTTTCAAACACCTGAATCCCAAGAGCACTGAAGACTGTAAAACTCGGCCATGTCCCATCTCTGATTCCATGACAGGAAATTACAAGAGGAAAGAGTTACTTACCACAAAGGGGGTTGGGGTTATATCAGAAAAGAGGTACACAGGAATCCCCTGGCTGATAAACGTAGTGGCAGCAAGTCGGGCGAATCTGGAAATGCAGAGTGATGGGGGAGAAAAGGAAAGTAGAGCCATCAGGACCGTGGGTGACAATAAAGAAGGAAATGAAGGTCCAACCATTTCTTTAGGCTGAGAACGGCAGCCAGGTCGAAGAAAACGTTTATTTTACTTCTGCTGGCAGAGACCATTAAGGCTGGAGGAACATTAGGAGTCATCTCACTCCATCCCTTTGTTTTACAGAAATGGGACTAAAGCCAAGAAAGGACATATGACTTGTCCCATGTCCACGAGCCACTCAGCGGCTGAGCCAGGCCTGCACCCGAGCCTCTCAGCTCTCTTCCCTCTCAGGGGGTCTCAGCGGAGGCCGATGCTGCCCCCACGGGACATTTGAATCGTCTGGAGACATTTTTGGTTGTCATCAGGGTAGAGCGCTAGTGGCAGCTAGTGGACGGAGGCCAGGGATGCTGTAAATCATCCCACAATGCACAGGGCAGTGCCCACAACAAAGAGTTATCTGGCCCAGTACCAAGTCACTTGGCAAGAGAAACCTGAGTCTAAAGCTGTCACTATCCAGTATATGCCATGAAGACTCGTATTTGATTCGATGTTGTCCTCTACAAAACATACGGCACACTGGCATGTGTGTGTATGTGATATATGTGTAACACATATATGCGTCTGACATGTATATGACATATATACATCTTGGCTCCATTCAGCCCTTAGAAGAAGACTTAAATCTCTGACACTTGACATATTTCTCAACTTCCACAGCACCTGACTTAGGGCAGGACATAGAACATGGCACTGGGTCTTTCTTCATGCATGGAGTAAAGTACTTCATCACAATAATTGAGCAATTTACTTCCAATGAACAACACCACACTGTTACAGGATTAAACAAACAAAATATTTGATCATTCTCCCAAATAGTTCTTGAGCACTAACTTCATGGAACACTATTTCGGGAGCTGGCTGGGGCAAAAAGAGATCTTTAACAACTCAAGCGTCAAAATTCCTAGGATCAATAGTAATACGAAAATGATCTTGACAATTAAAAAAAACCCTCTACACACGGGAAAGTCATAAAAATAACAAAATTTAGCAAAAACAACTTAACTAAAAATCTGAATTAAATCCACACTGTATTCACTAGAAGGTATTGAGTCACTTTTACCCTCATGAAATGTGTAGCATGTGTTCAGGCTGACTTTAAAGGCACTTTCTTAAATCTGGCAAAGGAGACACTCAACATACCTAGGATATATACGTGATATATATGAATTAAGTTACAAATGTGCACGAAAAAAGATTCAGTGTGTTCTTTGCATATACTTAACAGTTATTGCTTATGTTTCCCACCAGATATTTAAAACTGTAAGATTAAAGAACTAATCAACATTTCCTTAGGTAAAATTCTGAGACTGCAATAGTTTCCGACTCTTTAAGAAAATGTCGGGCTTCCCTGGTGGCGCAGTGGTTAAGAATCCGCCTGCCAATGCAGGGGACAAGGGTTCGAGCCCTGGTCCAGGAAGATCCCACATGCCACGGAGCAACTAAGCCCGTGCACCACAACTACTGAGCCTGTGCTCTAGAGCCCACGAGCCACAACTACTGAGCTTGTGCTCTAGAGTCCGTGAGCCACAACTACGGAAGCCCACGTGCCTAGAGCCCGTGCTCCGCAACAAGAGAAGCCACCGCCAATGAGAAGCCTGCACACCGCAACGAAGAGTAGCCCCCGCTCGCCACAACTAGAGAAAGTCTGTGCACAGCAACGAAGACCCACTGCAGCCAAAAATAAATAAGTAAATTAAAAAAAAAAAGAAAATGTCCATTTCCTCATCATGAGTGTTTTACTATATACTGGTTAGTAATTGTTACAACCTCTAAATATCTTGCTTGCTGTAGGTGACAGACAGCGACCCTGAGCTCCACTCCATCCCATTCTATCAAACTCTGAGACTTGAACCATAAACAAATAGAATCAGTAACATCGGTCACTTTAAGGGACTGATATGGCCCCAAGGCCAGAGCAAGAAACAGCTGCACCTTAATTGACAATGTTAACATATATGAAAGATGTGTCAACCTGAAGCATGGTAGTCAGCCTAAGGAGAAGAAATCTGAGAAGCTAAACTGGCAGTTAGCCACATATATGCACTGTGCATGCTTTGACCGGAGGGTCTGACCTGCTGGTAAAGCATGCTTATGATGTAATTCTCACTGTAAATTCACTAACTGAAATTGACAAACTGATATTCTGAGGTTTATTCTACATTACTGTCTTGTGAATATAGTTCATAAGCATCAGTCCTTGAAAGATACAGCTTCTCTCTTGCTTTATTGACAAAAATCACATTTTTGAGCCTGCAGCTGAAGACCCAATATTTTATATCACCCTGAGTTCAACCTAGGAGCTGACGTCATCTGGTATTTCGCCCTGGCCATGCTCCCTTCCTCACAGCC
The DNA here is from genome assembly GCF_963924675.1 of Phocoena phocoena. Lineage (NCBI taxonomy): Eukaryota > Metazoa > Chordata > Mammalia > Artiodactyla > Phocoenidae > Phocoena > Phocoena phocoena. The sequence goes on from NC_089223.1 coordinate 76,552,671, forward strand.
ACACATTTGTTCCCATTAATGTTTCTCTCTTAGACTAGAAGCTACTGAGAAGCAAAGACTAGGACTCTATGAATTCATCCAGTACTGTAAAGTTATGAGACCTTTCATTAATATTAAACATTGGTATGTTCTTCCAATCTAAGAAACTACTAATACTTATATTCTGGAAATATTAAAAAAATTCAACATAATAGCGGAAGTGTTCAAGTAAAAAAGAGGGTCATATAATGTGATTAAGAGCAGTGATTGGCAAACTCCCGCCCATTTTGTAAATAAGGTTCTGCTGGAACACTGCCATGCCCATTCAGTCATGAATTGTTCATGGCTGTTTTTATGCTACATGGTAGAGTTGAGTGGTTGTGACAGAGACTGTACAGCCCACAGGGTACAAGATATTTACTATTTGCCCTTTAGAGTAACAGTTTGCTAACCCCTGGTGTCAGCCTCTTTATGCTTAAATTGTGTTGCCTTCTCTCACTTTATGATATTAGAGCAAAGAGATAAAAGTACATACTTTACAGGTTTGCTGGGGGCTAAATGAGTGAATACCTAGGTGCCTAACTCACATTCAGCACTCAAATGATTCTATCACCATCACCACCTCCTCCACCACCAGCACCACCATCACCATCACCACCAGCTCCTCCACCACCACTATCACCACCAGCTCTTCCACCACCACCACCACGACCACCACTTCCTCCACCACCACCATCACCACCACCACCACCTCCTCTACCACCACCTCCTCTACCACCACCACCACCACCACCACCACCACAACCATCACCACCACCTCTTCCACCACCACAACATCACCACCACCTCCTCCCTCCCCACCACCTCCTCCCCCGCCACCACCATCTCCCCCACCATCACCATCACCTCCTCCACCACCACCACCACCACAACCATCACCACCACCACCTCCTCCCCCCCACCACAACCATCACCACCACCACCACCACCACCACCACCACCACATCACCACCATCTATCTCCTCCACCACATCACCACCACCACCACCATTCCCACCATCATCTGCCTACAGCTACATAAGACAGTCTCATTGGTTTGGGAATGTTACAAGAATGCAGCCTGCAATGGGCATTTAAGCATGCGAAGGAGCTCATGAGGCTTATAAATAGTGGAAGAAAAAAAATTTACATAAAAGGAAGAAAGTGCGAAATAATATTGCCAGTTAAAAAAATTACCTTAGATAGGTAGTAAGTTCTACATTGTCTAAATAATTTTATCTTCTTAACCCAAACATAAAACCAGAATTCTCAAAAGTTGCAAAAGAATCTACCTATCAGTTTTTTTTTTTTTTTTTTTTTGTGCTGTACGCGGGCCTCTCACTGCTGTGGCCTCTCCTGTTGCGGAGCACAGGCTCCGGACGCGCAGGCTCAGCGGCCACGGCTCACGGGCCCAGCCACTCCGCGGCATGTGGGATCTTCCTGGACCGGGGCACGAACCCGTGTCCCCTGCACTGGCAGGCAGACTCCCAACCACCGTGCCACCAGGGAAGCCCCTGCCCATCAGTTTTATAGTTAAGCAATGTAGCTGACAAACATACTTAAAGTCAACATATTGAAATGGTGATTACACCTAAAACTACAAAATATACTACAAAAAAGAGTTTCTGAAATATCTTTACATACCTTCTGCTGCTGCCTCCACTTGCTGGATGGGCTCGAGCATCATAGCTGATCACAACACCTCTCTGCTTAAGGTCATTGAATTGTTTTTCCAGGTATCTACAAAATCCCTAAAAAATACCCCATGGATTCAAAGAGTACACTATATGTTTTAACACACACACTATATATATATTATATATATACTGAACAATAGGAAAATAACAGCTGTATTTATTTTCTATCTGTATGTATCAGGTAATGTGTTGGACATTTAGTATTTATTATCACTAATCCCAGGTCAACTTGGCCAAGAAGCCTCATTTTACAGATGGAAAAGCTAGAACTCAGAGAGGCTCGGTGACTTGCCCAGTTTCAGACACACGAATAGCAGAGCCTAGATTTGTGCCTGGGTCTGGTTAGAGGTGGTTCAGTGCTGGGTTAAAAGCACACAGACTCTGTGGGCTTGTACTCTACCCCCACCTACAAGCAAATGACAAGTTCCTTAATCTCTCAGTGCCTCAGTTTCCTCTTCTGTAAAATGGGAATAACAATAGTACCTACTTCAAAGGGCTGTATGAGAGCTAAATGAGTTAAAACATGCCAAGTGCTGAGAATCCGACACCAAGGAAGCACTGTGTGTTTGCTTTTATGAGCATCATTTTTACTGTCATTTTTCTTCAAAGCCTGTATTCATTTTACACTAGCCTAAAATGTCTGAGGACAGGGAAGTGTTTCAGACATTTCCACCTGCCCTGTACATCAGTAGGTAAAAGAAATTCGACAGTTAAGATTTCTACAGTTAACTGATCTAAACTTGTTCTGCTTGTGATATTGTTTTCAAGCAGGTAGGTCTTAAGGAGGCTGTATCAGTCCACCATTATACAAATTAAAATTGTGCAGAGTTTGGGCTATTCCCACCTGCCTAGAAATGGTGGAACACACAATTCCTGCATCTTAATGGGTGCAATAACATCACATCAGTCTGAAATATAGAAGATTAGAAAACAGTGAACTTTGAATTCAAGAGGTTTAGATTACTCGACAAAATAGGTTTTATTACAGAACAAAAAGAACTCTGGTTGATTGGGTTATAATGATGGTTCATACTACTTATTTCACTTTGATTGAAGGAAGTCTTATAAAAAGTAATTGTAACTCTTACTTTTGGTAGGGCAATACTTCACAGCTTTGTTGCCAGAGTGATGCCAATTTAGAAAGCCTTCAATTTTTCTTGTGCAAAAATATTGCATTGGGCATATCTTCTGAGGCTGAGGGATATGAGGTAATAAGAACACGTGTACTGGTTTTGTGGGGTCCCCTGAGGGTACACAGATGTTCACACTCTAAGGCTTACAACAGTGACAGTGCTCTCTCCCTGACCCAGGTTGACCCCTGTGTGTGGCCCCAGTGTTCAAGGGGGGCAAAAAAACATTCAGCCTTAGTCTAAAATCCCTACCATCTCCAAATTGCTCTAAAAAACTCTGGGGCCTGCTGAGGCTGAGGACCTGAGAGCACGGCTAAGGGAAGGGGGCATGTTTTTTCCTGAGAAGAGACTCACTGAGGGATGGAAATATTATCATAGAGCGTAAGAAACAAACTTTATATACCTTCAAAAGGTCAAACTATGACCAATATGTAAAAGCTACAGAAAGATGGATTTGGTTCAAAATAAAGAAACCAGTCTCTAATGAGAACGATCCAAAGACAGAGTGGCTAATTCAGAAGACAATGGGTTCTCTATCACCGATGTGTAATGGCTCAGTTAAGTAACCTAAATGGAAACTATAACCTCTGTCAATGAGGCAAACAATACAAAAATTTCCCTCTAGTCTCTATCCCGTTTCCTAGTGGGTTGTTCTTGACTCACAGGCATCTACTTCTTAAATACAACCAGGTGAGTTTGGGGGCACCAACAGGACGAGAGTTCGCACCACCAGAGACCAGCAAGCACGGAGTTTTCAGATGACTCCAGGCTCCAAGCTGGCCCACGTGATGCCAAATGCAGCAGAGATGAGCTGTCCCCACTGAGCTCCACCCACATTACAGATCTGTGAGCAAAATAAATGTTGTTGTTTAAGACTACTATGTTTTGCGTGATTTGTTGTATGCGCTAGTGACCAGAGCAGAGGGCAACCTTATCCATCAACATGATCCCATGTTATCCATAAACCAGAACAGGATTCCCAGGCTCACTTTATTCTAAGCCTTCCCTCCAAAGAGATCTAGGGAGCCCTACTGCTTAACAGTAGTGTGTTCCCATGGCAACTCTGTACCCTTATGCAAGAGTTCCTTCTTAGGGTTTTGCCAGAACATGCCCAACTCTGCCTTTATGTTGGGAGGTACACGTAAAGTACACGTAATCACCAGTAGTCAATTTTCCCAACGTCTTCTTTCCTGGAATTAAAGTGACCTTCAATTTTAACAAGTCTAAGCAGTTGAAGAAACAGAACAATCTGTTCCACTTCATTTCCCTCATAAACAGCACTCTCGACACTCGGCATCGGCTGTTTTATCAAAGGCTTCATCTTTATTCCTAAAAGTTGGGTCTGGACTCTCCGTGTCAAATTCACAAATGAAGGCAAGGGAACTCGGCAAGAATTTCCACCTATGCTGGAAATTAAAACTAAATAGAACGAATAACTCGTGGTTATTCTGGCAGTTAGAAAAGCTTTTCAATGCTTGCTTCTGTACAACCGTAACAGACATTACAAGAACACAGGAGTCGGTCAGCTTAGTTGGTGGACTGGCACTGGAATGAAAGCTCCACGTCTCTTTCAGTCATTATTATATCCCTGATGCCTGGCACCCAATAAACCTCTGTTGAACGAATACATGAACGGATGAACGAACTGCTGTATGAGTTTGAAAAGGTACCGCTTCAGCTGACTGTGCAAGCCTAACTTTATGGAGTAAACGTGTGATATCCCTGTGCCTAGGCAAACCCACAAGACTCATCCGTAATTAAAACAAATTAGGTCTGTCAAATACAGAAGGAGCCTGGAGTCAAATTAATTAAACAAGGAGGCCATTGGACTGAGATGGCTTTAACGCCTTAGGAGCCTACTAAGCAAGCCAAAACCTAACCCTGTAAAAACCTCAAGGTTAAGAAATCGCAACTTAAGGACAGCCAATCACAAACAGCCAGCAAGGCTTTCCCAAATGCGGCACCCACTTGAGCTGTAGCCAATCTATTAATTTCCTTGCTTTGCTTCTGCCTCTTCTCTATAAGTCTTTCTCCTAGTTCTTGTTAGTGGAGCGCTCTGAGGGGGAGCAGAATATGTGACCCCAAAACATGTCACTCTGGCATGTGGATCATTTTGAAATGAGGCCAGTCAAGACCCAACAGATTGAAGAAAAACTTTCACCTCTTCCTTAACTACCTAGAAGAATTTAGATATGGAGCCTGAACCAGAAAGGGAACTTTTTTTTTTTAAAGTTAATTTTTATTTTTGGCTGCGTTGGGTCTTCGTTGCTGCACATGGGCTTTCTCTAGTTGTGGCGAGCAGGGGCTACTCTTTGCTGCGGTGCGCGGGCTTCTCATTGTGGTGGCTCCTCTTGTTGCAGAGCATAGGCTCTAGGCACGTGGGCTTCAGTAGTTGCAGCATGCAGGCTCAGTAGTTGAGGCGTGCAGGCTCTAGGGCATGCGGGCTTCAGTAGTTGTGGCATGAAAGCTCCATAGTTGTGGCTCACAGGCTCTAGAGTACAGGCTCAGTAGTTGTGGTGCACGGGCTTGGTTGCTCTGCGGCATGTGGGATCTTCCCGGGCCAGGGATTGAACCCATGTCCCCTGCATTGGCAGGCGGATTCTTAACCACTGCGCCACCAGGGAAGTCCAAAAGGTAACTATTATCAGAGATAACTTTTAATCTGAAAGAGCTATCTGTATGGCAGGTAAACATTAACTAGCAAACATCTGCTCTTCTACTGCCCTGTGAAAAATATAGCTATAAAAACATATATAGGGCTTCCCTGGTGGCGCAGTGGTTGAGAGTCCACCTGCCGATGCAGGGGACACGGGTTCGCGCCCCGGTCCAGCGGGATCCCACATGCCGCGGAGCGGCTAGGCCCGTGGGCCATGGCCGCTGAGCCTGCACGTCCGGAGCCTGTGCTCCACAACGGGAGAGGCCACAACAGTGAGAGGCCCGTGTACCGCAAAAAAAAACAAAAAAATCCCATATATATACACTCACATATATGCATATATGTCTGTATATATAAATATACATATATATTTGAAAAGTCCTTCTATTGTCATTCTCCACTTTGAAGCCTCAACTGCTAAATCTGCCCTTGTGTCTCATTGTCTTTATGAGGCTCCCATATGTATGTAATTAAATTTGTTTTCTCCTGTTAATCTGTCTTATGCCACTTTAATTAATACCAGCCAAAGAATCTGTAAGCGTAAAGGAAAAATTTTTTCTCCCCAGCAGTTCCTAACCAGTTTGGAATTGCCTGATTCAAATAGGTTTTTGCTCAAATAAACTCTTAAACTTTTTAATACGCTTCAGTTTATCTTGTAGCACTGGGACTCTGTTAAGAATAACTAAGAAATATAAAAATGTGGCACCTGTGTAGTCTGGATGATGGTCAAGTCATTCATACAAGAAATTCCTGCTCCCATAGCACCTCGGAGGCCAGCTGTCCCAAACTCCATTCGAGCCCCAAAACATTTTTGCAGTTCTTCTTTATTACCTTCTGCAATTAGTTGTTTCACTGACTCCAAAGTTAAGGGATTCTGCAAAACAGAAATGTACATACCAGGTGAATAACGTAACGAAAAATCAGAAATATAAGAAAAACCTCACGATAACTCTAACCTATAGGAGAAAAAAATATATATATATTATAATATATGTATATCTATGTATTTGAAAAGCGTATATACATGCATACGTATACACGTAGAGGCTTTTCAATTTTCTGATGCTTTTAAAATCTGAAATATGAAGTTGGTCCTTTAAAAATTATAATGCATGATATTGTGATATAATGTTTTTATTTAGTTTTTGTTCCTAGTTCCTGGCAAAGAGGTCATAAAACCCTTGAAATTTCCTGAATGATTAGGATGAAAGGAGCATCTTTTGTTATTCATAACAAACCCGTTTCATCCATACCTGAGTTTATTCTACTGATGTGACTCTTGGGAACCAACCAAGTGATTAGATGGTTGGAACTTTCAGCCCCACCTCCTGACTTCCAAGAAGGGGAGGTGCTGGAGATTAAGTTCAATCACTGATCATTTAATCAATCATGCCTATGTAGGGGCACTGAAGCTCTGCACTCCTTCCCACCATACTTTGCCCTATGGATCTCTTCCAACTGGCTGTTCTTGAGTTGTGTCCTTCATAATAAAATTGGTAATAGTAAGTAAAGTGCCTTCCTGAGTTCTGTGAGCTGTCCTCCAATTACCAAACCCAAAAAGGGGGTCACGAGACCCCTGGTTTATCATTGGTTGGTCAGAAGGAGAGGTGACAACCTGGGACTTTTGCAGGTATCTGAAGTGGGGACAATATTGTGGGACTAAGCACTGAAGCTGGAGGGTCTGTGCTAACTCTGTACTGAGTTAAATTGTTGGACACCCGGTTGGTGTCCACAGAGAAATGGAAACTAGCACGGTGTGAAAAACTCACACATTTGGTGTCAGAAGTATTGCGAGTAAAAGGAAATCGTTTTTCCTTTATAATGTAAGTATTATTTTCTTTCCTACAAAGGTAAGCACTTTTGGAGAAATGGAATGAACATACAGGTTTTGGGATCTAACACTCAGAATGGAATCCCAGCAACACCACCACTCACCAACTCTATACTGTTGGGCAGATTATTTAGCTTCTTGAATTCTCAGTTTCCTCATCTCTAAAATGGGAACAATCTATAACCTTCCTTACAAGGTGGTTTTGAAGTGGTTTACATTAAATTCATGTAAAACACCTTTTTCTATCTGGCACCTAGTAATAATCAAATGTTCATTTTCTTCCCTAATGTCTTCAAATTTTCCCAGAGTGATAGCGTATATAATTTAAATCAACACCTTACTTTGGTAGTGTTTTATAAGTTGTACAATACTTTCACATACCTGGTCAAATTTGAATCTTGCAATGACTCTAAGAGGCAGGCAAATAACAAAAACCCCATTTTATAGATGGGGAAGCCTCAGAGATTAAGTGTCCTGCTTAAACTGTATGTGTAGGCATTAACTTAGTACCTTTCATATTACATTAACTGCTTCAAACAGACACACGAATCACTTAAGTTCATTTTAAATTGCCCTTTTTTGGTGCAATAGTTGCATAAAATGTTAAGCATGCAGAAAAATGACAATTACATTAATTCCATATCAAACTTTTAAATTAAGGATTCAGGGTAACAGAGAGTAAGTACTTTATATTCTATCTTACAGTAATCACCTCAGTGGATGACCATGCAGGCAAAACAGGGCCACATAATTAAACTTTGAAATGCTACTGCAATAAAATGCTACCTTTTGGAATTAAGCCCACATTTTCAGATTGTTCCAGATTCTAAAGGAAACAAGTAAAAGCCCACCTTTTTGGTTAAAAGCAATAGCCACTGACCACAGAGCACAGTCTGACCTATCAGATTGTTAGGTGCCTGCAAGTTAGGGCTCAGATCTGCAATGTAAAAGAGGTTCAATAAATGCTTTGCTGAGTGAATGAGAAAACAGACTTCAAGGTCACACCCAATATCCAGTGATTCTTTCATTCACAGTGTAGATTTGGAAAATCCTAACTGGCCTTTGATATCTATAAAAGACCTAATAGCTTGAGAGAAACCAAAGGAGGCAGAAAGATAAGAATAAAAAGGTCAGCAGAGATCAGAGTCATACGTGGCAGTGACACCTTTGTCAGCACCCAGAGGAACAGGATGGAGGCACAGTGGAAATGCTCAGAGGGTACCTGCTGGTGCCCCGCCACCCTTGGGGCAATCAGACTACAGGGCTGCAATGCTTTTAGCTGGCAGGAAGTTCCCTCTGGGTGCCTGTTTCAAGCCAAAGGAAAAATTGAGAGAGGAAAGAACAAGAGGAGTGGTAGCAAAAAGATGAAAAGGACAACACCCCCTCACCTCTATCCAGTGAGGTATTCTCTCTGTATACAAAGATACAACATTTTGTGGAAACTGGGTTTTTATTTCTTCAAAGGGAAAGTTTTATGAAACTAATTCATTACCAACTATGGCTTCAAAAGATTTCTACTCACTGCCAGGTAGTGAGTTATCAGAAATGGAGACCTTTCCCTCCGCTAAAGAATTCACAAGAATTACAAAGAAAAACCACCCAAGGAGTTGCCAGTAGCATCAGAAACAGGATGTGCTGGCATTTCATGTGAAGTGGGGGGCCCGAGGGTGAAGAGGAAGGCCTGGCCCCTGCAGAAAGGGCTTGTAATCTTCCTCACTGACTCAAATATTTCAGGTCTCTACTATTTCAGTGCACAGTAATGCACTGTGCAGGACTATGGACCATGGAAGTTCGTGAATGAGTGCGCAGCACCGGCTATATGATTTGCTGGGGCCCAGTAACAAATAAACCCACAAGCAAATGTTTTTGCTTTTGGCCAATCGCTAAGAGCTATGAGGAAAAAGAACAGTCTGTTTAGGGAGAGTATTAGAGAGAAATAATTTACCCTTGGAAGCCAGGGAAGCCCTCTCTACATAAGCCACATTTAAGTTCAGACCCGAAACATAAGTAACGACATGAGAAAGAAGTTCAGCAGAAGAGAGCTGAGACGAACTTTCCGGGAATACAAACAGCGTGCACGACGTAACAAGTAGGAAACGAGAGACTCAGGTTAGAAAGGAGACAGGGAGTGATGTCCGGAGCTCGGTCCCTGCTTCTCTGTTTGCTCCAACACCTAAGAGAGTGAAAAGCTAGGGTGCTGTGTCCAAGGGGTTCCCCCTTCTTCTTCTCAGCAAAGTCTGAGACCTGAGAAAAACGCCTGAAGCCAAGCGGGTCCAACCGAAAGGATCCACGTTTGCAACCCAGCGCCTGGGAATGCTGCTCTGCCAAGTACCCGGGAGTTTGAGGAACAGGCGGGAACAAATAGGGGTCGGTGGCGGATGCACTGCGGACTGCAGCGGACGAGCCCGCGGTCTGAGTGGCAGGAACGCGCGCTCGCCTCAATTAGGCAAGACCCCTGAGCCCCGCCGCATTCAGACCAACCCCGCTCGCCGCCCCGCTCCCTAACTTGCAGTCCCCGCCCGCCGGATGGCTGATTTTGTCCCGGGACAACCTTTCCTGGACAAACTTCAAATGTGCCACAAACCAGCCACACCGACGAGGCCTTGCCGCCGCCGCGTCCTCCTCTTCGGTCTTCCGGCGGGACCAGCGCGGCCCCGCGGGGCGGAAGGGAGGGAAGGAAGGAAGCGCCTGCACCGGCACTCGCCGCAGGAAAGGCGGCGCGGCGCCCGGGGAGCGGGCAGGGGGTCCTGCACCTCCTCCGGGCGCTCCCAGCCCCCCGGCGCCCTTCACCTTGTCCCATCGCAGCCACCGGGCCGTCTCCTGGTCCAGCCGGGCGTCCATGCCGGGGCCGCCGCCTCCCGGAGCACCTGTCCCCGCCGCCATCCCTGCGCTGCCACCACCAAGTTCAAGAGGTGGCGAGATCGTCCTTCCGGCGGGGCGGGGAGGGGCGGGGCGGGGGCGGGGCGGAGAGAACCGGCTCTGGATCCACCCGTGTCGGGAGGAAAATGACGTGCTCCGCCGGGGAGCAGCCTCCTTGCAGTGTACAGTTGCGCCTCTGGGGGCAGCGGGATAGAAGCGTGAGGTGGAAGTGGGCGTGCTGAAAGATCCCGAGGTCACCCCCATTCATACAACAGCTATTCATTCAGTTCCTACTGTGCGCCAGGCACCGGGTCAGGAGCTGGGATCCAAGCACGGGTAAGCCCAGAAAGGAGCCTGAAAGTTATGTAGAAATTCTGAGAGTCAAGAATAACCGAGAAAAATCTTGAAAAAGAAGAAAAAGTGGGAGGATTAAGACAAATAGATGATAAAACAGAATGGAGAGTCCAGAAACAAATTTACACGTGTATGGACAGTTCATTTATTTCAGAGGTGGCGCCGCAGAGCGAGTGCTAAAGACTTACTTTCAATTAATGGTGCTAGGTCAACTGGATATCTATGTAAGAAGAAGAAAAAAGAAACTTGAGCCCCTACCTCACATCACACCTCATATAAATATGCATTCCAGGCTAATTGTAGATAAGTGTGAAAGGTGCAATGAAACTTCTAGAAACTAAGGAGTTCATCTTCATGACCTTAGGACCACTAAGCCATAAAGGAGATGCATGCAGTGAGCATGAAAAGGTATGAGTAAGAATGTCTCTAGCAGCATTATTTGTAATAGCCCCAAACTGGAAACAACCCAAATGTACATCAACAATACAGTGGATAAATACATTATATTATATTCATACAATGATGTAGAAAAATTGTGGTGTATTCATACAGCTGTGAAAATGAACTATTGTACACATCATAGATGAGCCTCACAAACATTATGTTGAATGAGCGACATATTGGCTCATTCCATATATATGAAATTCTAGAATAGGTAAAAATATAGGGAAAGAAAGCAGATCAATGGTTTCTAAGAACTGTGGGTAGGGACAAGGGTTGCCTACAAAGGGCACAAGGGAATTTGGGGAATGATGGAACTGTTCTGTGTCTTGGCTGAGGTTATGATAAACACAATACACATTTATCAAGCCTCATAGAACCGTACATGCTAAAGGGTAAATTTAAAATTATTTCTGAAGTCTTAAGAGTTAAAACTTTTAAAGGAGGCAAAACTAATCTATGGGCATCAGGAGAATGGTTACTTTGGGCAGGAAGAGGGTGCCTTCTGGGATGCTGGGCCCATCCTTTTTCTTGACCTGGGCAGTAGTTGCTCAGGTGTGTTCACTTTGTAACCATTCACTGGGCTGCACCTATGAACTGTGCATTTTCTTTGTATTCTGTTTCTTTTTCATATTCATTTATTTATTCTCTTTCAGTTTTAAAAAGAAACCAATATGTATCCAGGATCTATGAGAGCTAAGTCTAATGAGAGGCATATCATACAATACGATCGTATAATCACATGAGTTAATATGTAATTACAAACTGATAAGAATGCTGGAAGGAAAGCAAGGAGATTCCATGAGGGTGCATGTTAGTGGGCTGTCCTGGTGGCGGAAGCTTCCCTCAGCACTTGAAGCTTGTGAGGAGACAGGATGGAAGGATGTAGTTAATGTTGGGGGGAGGCAGCCTGGAAAATGCTTTCCAGATAGAGACCCTCTAAATGTGGTGCTTCCCCCAAATGAAAGCTACAAGAAACCAGAGCACAGGGAAGTAGAAGAGAAGAAGGATAGGCAGCTTCAGTCTCCCCATCTCTCGGCTTGTTGTAGGTCTGCCACACTTGGGCTGTCTCCTTTCTCTGCACCAGACCAACCTTCTTTTCAACATCCTAGGACAGAAATTGTGGACACAAAGAGTCTGAGACCAGACAGGTGTCGACTGAAGAAAAACGCACAACCTGAAGTTGTGAGTTAAGTTTTATTCAGGGACCTTACTGAGGACTGTAGCCCGGAGACAGACTGAGAGAGCTCTGAGGAACTGCTCCGACTAGACGATGGCGGGGAACCAGGATATGGAGGAGTTTGCTGGAAAAAAAACATGTAGTTGAACGTCAAAAGATTACTGCTAATCACAAAAAACAGACATCTCAACGTAATGATTTTAACGCTTGTGTGGGAAGATGCAAAAGTCTGAGCTCACTGAAATTATCCCTTAGATACACATCTTAACTATCTAGGGCCAGTATTCAAAGCACAGAGGGTTTCCAGGTTTTCTCCATTCTGCATGCCCCTCAGGGTGCACTTTCGGGGGGATTGGGGGGAGACAACGGCTAACGGCTTGATGGTGGGCAACATTTGTTGTTTACTGGAATGGCAGGCGACATTCCCTTTCCACACAGGTCTCACTTGCACTTGCTTCCCTCCCAAATACCAGAGCTCTCCCAGGTGGGGCTGTGCAGCTTCCAGCCTTCTGCCACAGTAGGGCGGGGTGGGGAGGGAGGGAGGGGGGTCCTCGGCCTCAGAGCTCCAATCACGCCCTCCACCCTGGGGGTGGTTGCAGCTGAGTCTCTGCTGCAGTTCCAAAGGTGTGGGGAATGGGGAGGCAAGAGGATCTTCTGACACTTTTCATTACATTCCTCAGCACAGAGATTATGGGCCCATGGAGACATCCTGTCAGAACTATTTAACTTCCTTTTGGGACACCAAGGGGCAGGTTTCTCAGTGCTCAATATTCAAGGAAAGAAAGCAGGTAGAATTTTTTTTTGGCTGCATCGGCTTCATTGCCGCACGCGGGCTTTCTCTAGTTGCGGCGAGCGGGGGCTACTCTTCATTGTGGTGCGCAGGCGTCTCATTGCGGTGGCTTCTCTTGTTGCAGAGCACGGGCTCCAGGCTCATGGCTGCAGTAGTTGTGGCACGTGGGCTCTAGAGCGCAGGCTCAGTAGTTGTGGCACACGGGCTTAGTTGCTCCGCGGCATGTGGGATCTTCCTGGACCAGGGCTCGAACCCTTGTCCCCTGCATTGGCAGGCGGATTCTTAGCCACTGCGCCACCAGGCAAGCCCAGCAGGTAGGATTTTTCAAGCCTAGAAGAACTTTTCACAAGGAAGTTGAGAAGTTGTAAGTAAATCCTCCTCCCTTAACTTATGAAGGTTGCCAAGAGCTCAGGTACTGTGCTAAAAACAAGGCACAATGGCCTTACTCTGTTACTCCCTTCTGCTTCCCATGGGAAGCAGAAAAAGTCCTCTGAGGTTGTGTCACGCAGTCTCTATGTGCAGGAGACTTTTCCAGGGTCTCCTGTAACGAAGATGCCTGAACTGGAGGTCTTTTCGGTTCTGACAATGATGCTACAGTGACCTGAATCAGGTGATTCTCACACATGATCCCCAAATTAACATTTCATGTCTGAAGAAGCCCATGTAGAATAATAGAATGTTGGAGCAGAAAGAGTTCTCGGGGAACAATTTGGACCTCGTTTTATAGATGAGGGAACAGAGACAGAAAATTTCCAAGCCCCTCTTCGAGATACACAGCTGGTCATGGGCAAAGCCAGGATTCTTGTGCCTGCTCTCCTGATTTTCTCATCCAGTGTTCAACCTCCAGCTCCACTCAGTCCATTTCTACACATTTCTATAGAAGGAAGTTCCATGAACTCTGGGAACCTGTTTCCATTTGAGAGAGGCTGGGTCTTGATGAAAAACAAATATTAACCATTTCTGGCATTGATAACATTAGGTGATGCTTAAAATAATTTAATTCGTTTGTGCATGCTCTCCTGCTGCCTGAGAACTGTTTCACACATGGATGCCCCATTTTTCCTTGGAAACCTTCCCAACTTCCCCAGACACCTTGTCAGCAATTCTACCAGTTCTCTGTCCCATAGGGTTTCCCAACAGTCTGGATTTTGCCGATTGTGTTTCTGTGGTGTCTGTTAACATGTTCCTCTGTCTCTCGTGTTGCTTGTAAATTCATCACATTATAATTTTCTCTTCATAGTCTCTCCCTCACTAGTCTCCTTGAGGACAGGAATGGTGTTTTGTTTCTCTTTGCCTACCCAGAGCCTAGCACTGTAAGTGCCCAGTAAATACATGAAGAAATGACTGAAGTCAGGAGGCCGTTTATTCCTCCCTCATGAAGGAAAAGGGGAGGCTCTGGAGTCAGGACTGGATCTTGGCTCTACCCTTTGTTCTCTGGGGGCCCTGGGCAAGTCACTTAACCTCTCTTGGCCTCAGTCTCCTTATTTCTAAAATGGAAGCAATCATAGCGTCCAGCTCATAGGGGTGATGTGGGGCTTACATGAGGAACTACACACAAAATGCTTAGCCTAGTGTCTGGCATGAAGTAAGCACTCAATAAACGTTAGCTGTTATCATGAAAATTTTACTAGCTTGACAAGCTACATTAGTCAGGATAGCCTAGGCTAAACAGAAGTAATCAATTAATCCCTAAATCTCAGGACTTAGTGAAACAAAGCTTTTTGTTTCTTGGTCATGCTCATGTTCGGGGTGAGTCAGGGGACGCTATACCCCACATAGTCACTCAGGGATCAGAATGATGGCTCCTCCATCCCAAGATGTGGCCTCCACAGTCACCACGGCATAGTGTGGGAATCACTCGTGCCTCTGAAATGCTTCTGCCTGGGAGTGGTACGTATCACTCCTACTCATACTTTATTAGCTAGAACTCATCATATGTACCCACCGAAGTGCCAGAGTACTGGGAAGTGTAGACTATCTACGTGCCCAGAAAGGAGGAGAAAGTTGGATAGGGAGGAACGCTCATGGGCACTACCACACACTCAGTGTTACCTGTGATTAAATGTTAGGATGGTTGCAAATATCAATGATTCTGATGTATTTCTAACGAGCAAGGAATGATTCTTAGCTATTACTCAGTTGAAATTTAGAAGCACCACCTGCTAAAACAGTCTGTTCTCCTCCATACAGTAGAGTGAGTTTTCTTTGTAATAGTAATCAGATGACATCCCTCTCCTGTTTTCAATCCTCCCATAGCTTCATAATGTACTTAGAATTAAAACTGTATCTTTTACCAGGGGCTTCCAAGTTCTACGTAATCTATCCCCCTGCCTTGATCTCCTGCTACTTTTCTCACTTCAATCAGCCATGCCGTTCTCTGTGCTGATCTTGAAAACGTGTCAAACAAGAGCTGACCTGGAGCCTTTGCCTGCACTGCTTTCCCCCAGATTCCCCAATGACAAATATCCCCATTTCATTCAGCTTTCTGCTCAATTATCACCTCATTAGAAACTCTCTTCTGTAAAGTGCTGGTAAATGTTTAACAACTAGCTTTCCGGGGTAAAAAGCCCTGGTTTGTAGTATTTGCCAATTTCTGTGGTGTAATTACACTCACCGTGGCCGTTTCCAAGCTACCAACATGATGTCACTGAACAAAGAGTTGAGAGGAGATGCGGAGTTGCACATCATTATGTAATGTTTCCAATGCACAGATGGAATAGGCGTAAATAACTTAAAGAGCATAGATAGTAGTAACAAGTAGTAAAATAAATAGAAAATGGTGAGTTTTGAGTATTTATTACGTTCTTTTAATTATAATGTATTTACCTGGAAGTGTATAAAATTTAAATGTTAACAATGGCTGTGTTTAACATCTGGCTAGGAAAATTCCTAAAAATTTGCTAGTCAGCTCTCATGAACCAGTATAAGCTGTCAAAGACATATCTTTCTTCTCCTAAAATGGGATCTGCTCCCCTCTCTCATCTTACTTTATTATTCTTCAAAGTGTTTATCACTACCTTCCATGATATTATAAATTTGATTTTTAACAGTGTCTGTCGACCGTGTTATAATGTAAATTCTTTTTTTCCGACTGAGTCCCCAGCACCTAGAACATCATAAGAGATGTTCAGTGTTTGTTGAAGAATAAGTCACTGGGTCTCCCTACACTTATGAAGAAAAAGGAAAGATGGGTATAGTAATATTATAAGATACAGATATAGCACCTACACAAACTTTTTCTCTAAAACAAACTAACATTTCTGAGTTTAACCAAGAAAAGTGAACTGCTTGCCACTGTTCTCTAGCACCCCGATTTCAAGGCTGATGAGAAAAGCAGGCATGTGTCAATAGACTTTATCAGTATACTCATTACTGGCCATAAACCCAAAGTATACCAACAGCAAACATTTCTGCAGACCAGATGGAGTTTGTCTTTCTCAGTGAAAAAATGCAAATATCTCTTATTTATGCCTATTTTCATTAAATAAATTCCTCCCATAACTCTTTTTTTTTTTTTTTTTTTTGCGGTACGCAGGCCTCTCACTGTTGTGGCCTCTTGCGTTGCGGAGCACAGGCTCCGGACGTGCAGGCTCAGCGGCCATGGCTCATGGGCTCAGCCGCTCCGCGGCACGTGGGATCTTCCCGGACCGGGGCACGAACCCATGTCCCCTGCATCAGCAGGCGGACTCTCAACCACTGTGCCACCAGGGAAGCCCCCATAACTCATTTTAATAATTCTTTGCACTTGAACTCCCACTAGGCCTCTGATCATTAAACATTTAACGCCAGGGCTGGTTAGTGTTCCCTAAGAGAGGAAGCCCAGCGTCCTCTTTCCACTTCTCTTTTTCCTCTTCATGGTGCCCAGTTGTCTAGCACATCTTGCACACCCCTGACTTGTCACAACCAGATCTCCGGGGACGAGTCATTATTTTCATTAGATGCTTGGTGACTAGTTCAGCATCATTGTGTCCTTCTGCCTCAGGTGTTTGGATGTTTGACCAGGCACTAATGAGCTGGTGAACTTAAGAAAGCACCGTCATTGAAGTGCTATGTGCCTTGGTTTCTGCCTCAGTCAGAGAAAGAGACACCTGACCACATTATCAGAGTGTGTGAGGAGAAATGCTCCTAAGAGATTCTTGTTTGAAAACTTCATTGTCCTCTAAACTGTTAGTTTACTCATTCCACTTAGGACCAAGCCTTATACTAAAAACTGCATCTCTTGGAAGCATTGAATTTAAGAGACTCAGGAGGAAGGAGAAGTTTATTTTTCTCCCTAGCATCCTGTAATTCCTGAGGTTTCTGAAACACCACTGCTTTGGCAACTGAATTATTCAGCCTTTTTAAGTCAGAACCCAGAGAAGCCACAGTTTCTGTTTGGGTAGCCATTGGTAAGTTACTGTGCTCCAAAGGAAGCTGCAGATACACTGCATTTTTCTTTTTCATCAAGATTATTTTTATCTACTGCCTTCTCACCTCAGTCATTTCTAATTCTCCCTGAATTAATATGGAATTTAGTTTGTACTTCTTGAAGCAAACAATATTAGAAAGGAGACCAAGAGTATATTGCTAAAAGAAGTACTTTTCTGGGGCTTCCCTGGTGGCGCAGTAGTTAAGAATCCGCCCGCCAATGCCGGGGACAGGGGTTCGAGCCCTGGTCTGGGAAGATCCCACATGCCGCGGAGCAACTAAGCCGGCGCACCACAACTACTGAGCCTGCGCTCTAGAGCCCGCGCGCCACAGCTACAGAGCCCACGTGCCACAACTACTGCAGCCATGAGCCTAGAGCCTGTGCTCTGCAACAAGAGAAGCCACCGCAACGAGAAGCCTGCTCACCACAACGAAGAGTAGCCCTCGCTCACCTCTCTCTGCAACTAGAGAAAGCCCCTGCACAGCAACGAAGACCCAAAACAGCCAAAAATAAATAAAGTAAAATTAATTAATTTAAAAAAAAGTACTTGCCCCCAGTAAAATTATATTGCAGAGATAACACACAAATCATAGTTTAAGGTGGGCAATCCAGCCTTAAATTCAAACCATTGTGTTTGACTCCAGAACAAAAAAGATTTTAAATTTGTAAACTTTCCCATTCTAATCACTGCTCAGTTTAGATCTAATCCCATTTTCTTTCTTCAATGATTTTAGCCCCCCTCCTTTTCTACCTGTAGAGATTAGATTATCATTTTCGATGACTCATGCCTCCCCTTCCTTATAGGAAGATCATACATCCACCCTTTACTTTGCAACCTGCAGGGACTTCCTGTTTGACGAGTAACTTCCCCTCCCCATCAATGTGGGGCGTGGCCGTGTGACCTGCTTTGTGACGAGATGAGACATGGGTCGAATCTGAACAAAAATTTGAATAGGCACCGTATTTTTCAGACAGCTCTCTTTCCCTCTGCCACTGAACAGATGTCCCAAGTGGTGCTGCTCTGTTGGTTTGCATCTGGGGATGAGAAGCCACAAGCAGCGAGTTGCAGCACCTGTCCCATCACCTGACACGTGATGTGGTCAAGACAGAAATATTTGCAAACCACTGGGATTTGTGGGGTCATTTGCTACTGCAGCAAAGCTGACTAATCCACCCTGGAGTGGATTTACCTGCTTTGAGGATGGTTGGAATAAAAGAATGTTTGGATTTTAAAAGTTAGCCCTTCTAATTTTTCCCATACCATATGATGATAAAAGTATTCAGAGAAAGTTCCCTAAGCAATTTGACATTTCCCCCAAGTCACCAGCTTGATGAGGGACAGTCAGGGTTTTTAGCCTCCTCTTACTGGTAAACAAAACAAAACAAAACAAAACCACAATGTTTCTCAACAAACTCCAGGCACTATGTACCCTGAATAATTGAAACATTTTGACTATTAAATTTTTCATGTTTTGCTTTTCAAATGCCCTCAGACTAGCAGAAAGATAAAAATACTTCTGCAAAAAGTACAAAGGAAAAAATTTCCACAGTTCTTGAATACTGGTAATTATCACATTCTGAAAAACATTGTGTCATAGTCTGACTTGATGAAATCATTAAAATGTGGTTTGACAACTATAATTTGCTCTAGACAGGCTCCTTTTCAAATTAAAGGCTAGATAATTATATAGCTGGACAGCTAAATAATTAAAGGTTTTCAGTGAATGTTATCATTTCTGTATATCAAATGTCCTATTGCTTGGTTTTATGTCTTAATGTTCTTTTACATTTCTGTGTATGTATGTATGCATTTTACTTTAGTAATGGAGAAAATAATTTTCACAAGAAGTGCTAAAGAAGTGAAAATTGATGAAATATGTCTAATACACGGAAGGCTAGATGCTGGGGATGTTATAATGAGAAAGAAAAATAAAATAAAGAAGGCTCAGAAAGGTAACTAAACAACTTCAGATCACAGACTCAATCTGACAGATAAACATTAAGACATTAGTTTTGTTAATGGTAAGACCTAGATTGAGGCTTTGCACCAAGAATAGCAGGTTGGCCACATACTTTTCTTTCACCCCTTCTGAAACCACAGTAAGGTAGAAATAAAGGGACACTTTAGGAGGATATAAGTCTACCAGGACAAAGAGAATCAAGAGGGGTGGGAAACAGCAACACATGTTGGATGCTGGAAAGCAGGTAGAAGAATATGGCTGATGTAGCAGCCTGGAGGGACAGGAGTCCTAAACTAGTGTAGAAAGCCAGGAATAATCCAGTTCATATGCAGAACCCTAAAGACTTGGGAATTGGTAGACCCAGACAATTCTATAGGTAAAAATAAACATGGGGTTAAAACCAGAGAAGACTGGCTGAAAATCTGTTTAAGAAGCAGTTAGATCTCTACACTTCTTGCCCTCCATGCCAATGACAGTTGCCCCTTTGCCACATATACTAGCAGAGGGCTGGAGGTTTATTTTCTGGTGTTTAAAGTCTCTTGACTGAGGAACCCAGATACGGGTTAAGATCAGGATACCAATGTGAAGGTAGGCCGAATAGTAAAAAGTTACTTACTGGACAGCCTCATGTAAATCAATGAAATTAGAACATTCCCTCATACCATATACAAAAATAAACTCAAAATGGCTTAAAGACATAAACATAAGACATGACACCATAAAACTCCTAGAAGAGAACATAGGCAAAACATCCTCTGACATAAATTGTAGCAATAGTTTCTTAGATCAGTCTCCCAAGGAAAAAGAAATAAAAGCACAACTAAACAAATGGAACCTAGTCAAACTTAAAAGCTTTTGCACAGCAAAGGAAACCAGCAAGATGAAAAGACAACCTACAGACTGGGAGAAAATATTTGCAAACAATGAGACCGACAAGGGGTTAATTTCCAAAATGTACAAACAACTCATGTAACTCAGTGTCAAAAAACAAAAAACCCGATCAATAAATAGGCAGAAGACCTAAATAGACATTGCTCCAAAGAAGACTTACAGATGGCCAACAGGCACATGACAAGATGCTCAACATCACTAATCATTAGAGAAATGCAAATCAAAACTACAATGAGGTATCACCTCACACTGGTCAGAATGGCCATCATCAAAAATTCTACAAATCATAAATGCTGGAGAGGGTGTGGAGAAAAGGGAACCCTCCTACACTGTTGGTGGGAATGTAAATTGGTGCAGCCACTATGCAAAACAGTATGGAGGTTCCTTAAACAACTAAAAATAGAGCTACCATATGACCCGGCAATCCCACTCCTGGCCATATATCTGGAAAAGACTAAAACTCTAATTCTGTTACCAAAAGTTGGGGTCTGGCTGCTCACCACACTAAAGCCAATAAAGAGGCAAAGTTGGTGGAAAGGGACGTTTGCTTTACTTCAGAGGCCGGCAATCGTGGGGGAGGGTGGACTCATGTCCAAAGGCCAGCTCCCAACCACTGACAATCAGTGGGCAAGAGCTTTTATAGGCAGAGGGAGGGGGCTACAGGCAGAAACAGCATAGTCCGCTCTGACGGTCATCTTGAGATTGGTCATGCAGTGGTCTGATCAGCACTGTCTTGGTTGTTTGAGGTGCAGTTACAGTTATTCTTCAGTTCCGGAGCAGTTTGTTCCCATTTCTTTGAGGTGAGTTCTTGGAATTGTGGCAGCTTATGTTGTGGCTACAGTCTGGTCATCATGTAGTTAACTTCTTCCACCTGGTGGCGGTTTCAGTACCTACAAGACAGCTCACAGGATACGGCTCAGAATATTATCTATAGCCCTTGAGGAGGAAATAAAGGTCCTTGACTTTACTTAATGACTAAACTATTATTATTTGGTCTTGTCTGACAGTTTTCCTTTGCTTCTGCATTTTCTCACTTCTCTGATTCCACTTACTTTGGTTAAAGTTTTTCCACAGACAAAAGGCAGGTGGAGGACCTGGGGGGAAGGACCTTAGGGTTCTGCTCCATCTCAATTCAAAAAGATATGTGCATCCCAATGTTCATAGCAGCACTATTTGCACCCCAATATTCATAGCAGCACTATTTACAATAGCCAAGACATGGAAACAAACTAAGTGTCCATCAACAGATGAGTGGATAAAGAAGATGTGGTACACACACACACACACACACACACACACACACACACACACAGGAATATTACTCAGCCATAAAAAAGGATAAATTATTGCCATGTGCAGTAACATGGATGGACCTAGACAATATCATGCTAAATGAAGTCAGACAGAGAAAGACAGATATATATTATATGATATCACCTGTATGTGGAATCTAAAAAAATTATACAAATGAATTTATTTACAAAACAGAAACGGACTCACAGCCATAGAAAACAAACTTATGGTTACCAAAGTGGAAAGAGGAGGGGGAGGAATAAATTAGGAGTATGGGATTAACAGACGCACATTACTATATATAAAATAGATAAACAACAAGAATTTACTGTATAGCACAGGGAACTCTATTCAGTATCTTCTGTAATAACCTATACTGGAAAAGAATCTGAGAAAATATATACAACTGAATCACTTTGCTGTACATGTGAAAGTAACACACTGTTGTAAATCAACTATACCTCAACTTAAAAAATTATTTACTGAATATTGATATTGACCCAGGCATCTTGCCTATCTGTCTTTCCAGAATGGTGAGAGTCTTACTGGAGAATACAACCAGCCCAAGAAGAAAGAATAAGAGCTAGTGATATTGAGTTTCCCCCAATGAAATCGGTAGCTAAGTGGCATTATGATGAAGCTCATGTAGCACATAGAACGTCCAGTTAGTTATTCGTGCCCTACTCTTAAATATAAGAAGTCAGCCCAGAATCACCAGATTTTGAGCAATCCTCCAATATGAAAGACAGAGGCCAAAATAAACAAGAAAAAGTAAAAAGCAAACCAAAAAGACTATACAAAACAGAGATTAATATCTTGATAAAAATAAGGAAAAATGCATTTATGAAGTAATAACAGGTTTATTAAGAAAAAGAGATTTACAGACTAGAAAATATGGAAATTAAAAACACAATAGGAGAAAAAATATCCTAAAGTATGGTTGGAAGAAAAACTTAAGGAAATCTCCCAAAAAGTAGAAAAAAAACAAAGAGGAGGAAAAAACATTAAGTGAGAAATTAAAAAGTATTTTAGGGATTCCAGGAAAGGAGAGAAAAGAAAATGGAGGGAAAGAAATCATTGAAGAAATAATTTAAGAAAATTTTCCAGACATGAATTTCCAGATTGAAAGGGTCCACTGAGTTCCTAATAAAATACATCTAAAAAGACCCACATTTCACATGATAGGGAAATTTCAGCATGTTCTCTCCAAATGAAGGAGTGAATCCATTTAGAAGAAGACATGGGACCCAAGAAGCAGGTGACCCATAAGAGAAAGATGAAAGTTATCTCTAGGATGACACCGAGGGAGCCATCCGAATGCCCTCTGTGCAGCTGGCCCAGGTATTAATCCATCCAGACCAGAGCAGGTCAGAAGGCACCAGGAGAGACGGCTTCAAAAAGTTGAAAGTGATAAAATTCCTGATGTATTGTACCGAAAGGAGACTTACTCAACTGGAGGAAAAGTTGGGGATAAATTAGTGACAAATTCTAAGGAATGTAAGCAAATTTAAAGAAAGGTAATTATAAGCTCTAGAGAAATAAATTGTACAGGAAAAAAAATTAATACGACATAAATTGGCTGTCAACAGAGTTTACGTTCTACCTGGCCATAAATGGAAACTCCAAATATTGATCTCACCAAACTTACAACATATTGGGAGGGTGGGATATTGAGAGGAATGTGTATGTGTGTCTGTCTGTCTGTCTGTCTGTCTGCCTGTGGGTTAAAAAAATGTAAAACCATCATCTTCTATGGTGAGAAATCAATAACTTATGTTTAAAAATAAAAAAAAATCAAGGTGTATCTATATAAGCATGTTATTTGAAACTATAGAGGGAAAGACAAAACCAGTTAAAAGAGTTAAATGAAGTTGCATTATTGTGAAACGGTGGTGGTTACAGAGGCTGCTGTTTTTCATAACGAGCTTTGTAGAATTATGTAACTCTTTAAACTATAAACATGTATAACTTTGATAGATATAAAATAAATTAAACAAAAAAAATCTGTATGGAAAAAGAGGTTTTGAGGTGAAGCCAAACAGCTGAGCATAAATTGGGCTGACCCGGTTTCTTTTCAAGGACTGAGCCCTGGGGCACCCCAATCTTCAGGGACACCTGAGAAGGCACAGCCAGAACTGTTGCAGGAGACCCAGGGCATGGGAGGTCCTGGAGGCCAGTGAGGCAAGTGTTTCAAGGAGGAATGGTCAGCTTCCTCAAATGCTGCTGAGAAGAAAACTCAGAAATGATCACTGGAATAAAGATTACACAAATGCCAGGTATTTGCTTGAGATTTCCAGCCTTTAGCCTCCTAGTTTAGTGATTCCCAAATCAAAATTACCTGAGACCCTTAAAACAAAGCTCTCTCATTCACATACATATACCTTCACACATATGCACACACACACACCGGCTCAAAACTGAGCTAGAGTTAGATCATTGGGTTTTATGGGGCGGGACCTGGAATTTGCATCTCAAGACATTGCAGTTCTGATTCTAATGGTCAGCAAGAGTTGGGGAATGCTAGGCTGGCTAGACTTTATCCAAAACAGGAGCTGATAGCTGGGCATTGTCCACGTCTACGATTCCTGCCCCTTCTCAAACTTCACGTATTTTGTCCTCAACAATAATTCGCATATTGAAGCTTGCATTCATATTGGCTTCATATCTAGCAAGGCTTTGAGCATTCTGTTTTAATATATTCATTTTGCCTTAAAGAAAGTAAATGGACTGTGCCTCAATTGTGATTTTTCTTCTAGAGTTTCATATTATTAGAAGTAATGTCTATTCTTATGCGTTATCCCACTTGTCATTCAGACATTGAAGACTGTTTCTTCTTAATAACAGCATTAGATGGGTATTGAGACAAGCAAGCGAAACTTCTCTTTCAATGGCTTTTGAAAAGAACAACTTAGCAAACAGTAAAATTTCTGATTCAGTTATTAATCCTGCAGCCATCTTTTAATCCATAATGACTTCCTGAAACAGTAAAAATAAGTAATAATTTTTCTTGCATTAATGGTTATTTATTTCTATTAGGCAACCTGGTAATGCTATTCTCTTCTCTGAAAGTAAAAATAACTATTTCAAAACAGCTTCTTTTTAAAAATATATACAACATTATTTGCCACCTTAATCATTTTCAAGTGCACAGTTCTGTGGTGTTAAGTACATTCACATTGTTGGGCTACCAGTACACCATCTCCAGAACTAAAACAGCTCTTTTTTAAATGTCTGAAGATAGTTTTACATGCTTAATATCTACTAAAAAATTAAGTGTTGGCCAAGCTAATAAAATTAATATAAATATTAAGAGAATGTTAATAAAACAACTTATGAGTATCTTGAAATATCACATTTTCTTCTTTTTTCTACTGTATTCGTTTTCTATTGCTGGATAACAAATTACCTGAGTTGAGCAGCTAAAAACAACACACATTTTACATTCTTTTTATCATAGTAAGTCTTTGAAATCTGATGGGTCTAGTACACTGACATTACATCTCAGTTCAGACTAGCCTCATTCCAAGTGCTCAGCGACCACCTGTTAACATCCTTGCTACATGAAGACACACCTCAGAAGCAGAAGGCTGCAGGATTAAACCCAGGAGCATGTGGCAGTTATGTCAATTGCATGCAGTTCACACTGTCCCATCCTGGCTTTGTAGGAGGCCCATGAATGGTCTTAACCAGATGAACTCCCCCTAGGTGGAGGAGCTGGGAACTCCAGGGCATGGTCTTGGTCATGGTCCTCCCACCATGGGAGGATGTGGTCTAGACTTATTTTAGAAAATATCAATCGTCCAAGACCTTGTCTACTGACAAGCTTAAACCTGGGGAAGGTTATATAAGGTGCAGACGAAATTAGTATTATTGGCTTATCACAATTGTAGCAAACGTGTTGCAAATTACCACCACAACTCACATGTACTCACAAAGGTAGATTTTGCAGTTCTATAGCACGTCTATTTCTCTTGTCTCCACCATGAGGACTTTGAGAATGCTCACACACTGGTGATGGGAGTGTGTATGGGTAGAGCCACCTTGGAAAACAAGTGAAATAGTAAATGTACACACTCTAAGCTTCAGCATTTCCCTCTCAGGTATATAAGATTGAGCTGGAGTCTGGAAAATTTTTCTGTAAAGGGCCAGATAGTAAATACTTGGGGTTCTGTGGGCCAGAAGATCTTTGGCATAGCTCCTCAGCTTTGTTGCTGTGCTTGGAAAGTAGCCATAGGCAACATGGAACTGAACGGGTGTGTTTATGTTCCAATAACACTTTATTTGTAGACACTGAAATTTGAATTTCATATAATATTCTCATATGAAAGATATTCTTTTTCTTTTCTTCAACCGTTTCAGATATACAAATCATTCCCAGTTAGTGGGCCATACAAAAACAAGCAGCAGATTGTCCTAGAGGAACTGTTGCACACCAGCAGTATAACTCTTAATTGCAACAAAATAAAAAGTCTACTGCCAAAGCATAGACAGTAAGCAATAGTTTGTGATATACTCATAGGGTGGAACACTGCACAGCACAGAAAATGCATGAGCTACAGTTACATGTATCAGTGTGAATGGATTCCAAACACTTAATATTGATCAAAAAAGCAAGTCACAGAATTCATACAGTATGAATTCATAACAGTTATATTAAAGGTAAAAAAAAAAGCAGAATTAAACAGTACAGAGGTGATAAAACTATAAAGAAAGGCAAGGAAATTATAAACACATAATCCAAGAAAATGTTTCCCTTAGGAATGAGAAGAGATGGAGATACATTGGGAGAAGCATAACGGGGCTTCCAAGTTATTGGAATTTTCCCATTTCCTAAATTTCCATGCTGGGCATGTAGGAGTGCCTTTTCCTAAGGGGTATATACAAATAATATACACTTATAAATAAATAAGTGTATATTATATATACACTTATAAAATATATTTTACTAATTTTTAAAAAGGATCGCTACTGAAAATTTGAAGTTGGTATAGTGCTTTATTTCACAGATTTGTTTACGTATTAGGGATTTAGCAAATGAATCTTAGTTTTATAGGAAAGGGCGCCCTCTTCAGGCAATATGTCCAAAGTTGTTAAAGATTTTAAATAGAAAATATGGACTTAAAAAAAACTTATACCAGGGTTTCCCTGGTGGCGCAGTGGTTGAGAGTCCGCCTGCCATGCAGGCGACAAGAGTTCGTGCCCCGGTCTGGGAAGGTCCCACATGCCGCGGAGCGGCTAGGCCCGTGAGCCATGGCCGCCGAGCCTGCGCGTCCGGAACCTGTGCTCTGTCCGCAACTGGAGAGGCCATAACAGTGAGAGGCCCGCGTACCGCAAAACAAAAAACACCTCATAGAATCACAGGACCAAGAGGCACTTTGCGAGGTGTTTTATGTCTAATCTTAACCAGTACAAAGTATTTTATTTTTGGAAGTCTCCAGGGAAGCATTTTTGCTATTTTAATTGAATAATATGACTTATCTTAGTTAAAAAAAAAATCCCTGTTGCTTTCCTAATTTCTATTTATTACCAATATATAAAATCTCTTTGACTCCTTCCTTGGAAGGTTTAAGGTACAATTACAGCAATGCTTATCGTGGGATGCCTCCCTGTGTTAACACCTATAGGTGGGAAAGGCTTAGTTTTTTGTTATTGGCAATAACTTACATATTCTTGCAAGTATATCAGAATTCTATTTCTATTCCAAGAGAAAAACTCTATCCAGATCTAAGACCTTGTGGTTTACCCAAATATTCAACATAAGCCTTCATTTAATGTGTATATTATAGTACAGTCTATGAAAATGATTTATACAAAAATTACCATTTAGTCAGCAATTGGTAAAAAATATAGTGGAATTAATAAATCTATTCTTTTGGCCCAGGCATTGCAATTTAGTTAAATAAAATTTGTTCCTTTGTTAACTCACTAAACAGGTACTTATTAAATATTATTATTATTGTAACATTAAACATAGTATTTATTCTCCCAGATCATCTTATACCATCATTGTATTAAAAATAAAATTTCAAAAGAATTCCTATTTTTAGTTGTTAGTTTTTAAAACATTACAAAATATTTGTTAATTTATTATTTTCCTTTTCTTTCATGGTTATCAAAACTTAATTTCTATTAAAGGCTTTATTGGCCCTGAAACTGTTTTAGAGAAAAACATGTTAATTGAGTAAAAAATGGGATGTACTTCTTTAAAAAAAATTGTATCATTTTAATTTGTATGGAAGAATGAAAAGTGGACAGCAGAAATTAGAATTCTAGAATTTTAAAACTGGAAAAGATTTTAGAGATCATCTTGTCTGTTGCTGTCCACTGAGGGCTGAGTAAACTGAGTTCTAAAGTGGTCACTTGATTTTTCCCAAATCATACAATTTTAGTAATTGAAACAACTCTTTTAATCAGTTGCAAATGAACTTAAGTAAAAGGTTGTTTCTCTTTTTTCGTTTTTAAAATTTATTTTTTTTGAAGTATAGTTGATTTACAATGTTGTGTTACTTTCTGCTGTACAGCAAAGTGATTCAGTTATGCACATATATACATTCTTTTCTAAACTCTTTGCCATTATGGCTTATCCCAGGATATTGAATATAGTTCCCTGCGCTATGCAGTAGGACCTTGTTGCTTAGTCATTCTATATGTAATCGTTTGCACCTACTAACCCCAAACTCCCAGTCCATCCTTCCCCCAACCCCACTCCCCCTTGGCAACCACAAGTCTGGTCTCTATGTCTGTCTGTTTCTGTTTCATAGATAGATTCATTTGTGCCATATTTTAGATTCCACATATAAGTGATATCATATGCTATTTGTCTTTCTCTTTCTGATTTACTTCACTTAGTATGATAACCTCTAGTTGCATCTGTGTTGCTGCAAATGGCATTATTTCATTCTTTTTTATGGCTGAGTAGTACTCCATTGTATATATGTACCATACTTTCTTTTTCTTTTTTTTTGGCTTAAACAACAGATATTTATTTTCAATTCTGGAAGCTCAACATCCAAGATCAAGGTGTCTGCAGAGTTGATTTCTTCTGAGGCCTCTCTCTTTGGTTTGTAGGTGACTGTTTTTTCTGTGTCTTTGTATGGTCCCTCTGTGTCTGTCTGTGTCCTAATCTCTTCTTTTTTTTTTTTATACAACTTTATTAGAGGATAACTGGTTTACAATGTTGTTAGTTTCTGCTGTACAACAAAGTGAATCAGCTATATGTATACATATATCCCCCATCTCCTCCCTCTTGAGCCTCCCTCCCACCCCAGTAAAAGGTTTTTATCTTAATGCAATAGTTTCTTTAGTGGTCATTTGATATGCCTAGTCTTCTCTCTCTGGGTAGTTGGGAGGCAGTGTTGTGTAGGGGGAAAAAAGCTTTCAAGTCAGAGAGAGAGCTGGGAGCTGGCTCTCCCCACTTGGTGGCAGACTTTGGGGAAATTACTAGGTATCTAAATGGGAATAATAATACATACCCTATAGGGCTGTCATGGGGCTTAAAAGAGATGCACAGTGCTTGGAACACAACAGATCATCAATTAATAGTAGCTGTCATTATTATTAGTTGTATATTTTTATTAGCTGTATATTTATTATTTCCTTACCTGTGTATTTTTGTATATTATTAGCTGTATATTTGTATTAATGCTATTATTTAATGCTTATATGCATTTTCATCTGAAATTCATCTCTTAATTTCTAGTTACATGCCTTAATTTTCTACATTTTCCCACAGTCCTTACCAGAGCCCCTTGTATCATATTTAACTCATTGGTGCCTCTGTTTCCTCATTTGTATTAGGAGGAAGGGGTTGGACAAAATAGTTTTAAAATTCCTCATAGCCCTAAGTTTCCATGTGCTCCTCAGGTGGTTTTTTGAAGCCAAAAATCCCAGCTTCTCAGAGGGGAGTTTTCAGGTCTGAATTATCTACACTAGCTTCTTAAAATAAGTCACTACACTACACAATGAAAAATATTGGATTGAAAATCATTGTCAGGAGTTTAAAAAATGCTGATGGTGGAGGTGAGGTATAAATCAGCGTTTAATGAATATTATCAGGCAAACAGAATAATAGGGAGAAAAATTAGCTTGTATCTGTACTTCATATTATATATCACAGTAAACTTCAGATGGGTCAAAGAATTAAATATTAAAACCAATCTATTAAATTAAAAAAATCCTTGGAAAAATGAAATGCCAAATTTAATCCAGCTGTGGAGGAGAAACACATTTTTGAATCTTGAGTAGTGTAGGCTATGACCAGAGATGCAATGTGTATGATCAAATCTGTGAGGTCAAACTAAAATTTGTGTACACACAATGTATCAAAATAAATATTGAAAGAAACTTGTAGAATAGAGGAAACAAATGTAATGATGACATCTGGTAAAAGCTTTACTATTCAAATATAGCAAGCATAGGACTATAATTAAAAGTCAACAGGTAGCATTCCTCTAGTAGCCATTAAAGATCATCCAGTACAAGAGATAGTGCATTGTCTCATGGAAAGAGTCTATGGGCCAACAGAAAGAAGGAATATAAAATAAGGTAGCAAAAATTATTAAAAATTATAATGACCAATGAGTCAGGGTTGCATGGTCATCATGGGAAAACAGAATGTGCTGTCTCACTGCAGAAGGGACATCTTTCTGGAGAATAATTTTCCAATATATAGCAAGCTCTTTAAAAACTTCATACCCTTGGGCTTCCCTGGTGGCGCAGTGGTTGAGAGTCCGCCTGTCGATGCAGGGGACGCGGGTTCGTGCCCCGGTCCGGGAGGATCCCACATGCCGCGGAGCGGCTGGCCCCGTGAGCCGTGGCCGCTGAGCCTGCGCGTCCGGAGCCTGTGCTCCGCGGCGGGAGAGGCCACAGCGGTGAGAGGCCCGCGTACCGCAAAAAAAAAAAAAAAAAAAAAAACTTCATACCCTTTAACCCACTAATTCTATTTTGGAAGTATACCCTAAGGAAATAAGCGAAAAGGAACACAACAACATCAGTTGTAGAAGCACAAATATAGCTGCTTCATTTATACTACAAAATAAAAAAAATAGAAAGGGAAAGAGTTTATTCCAACAAAAAGAAAAAAATATTGATACACACACACATATACATACATGTGTGTATGTATATATGTGTCTGTGTGTGTGTATATAAACACACATAATACACACACATTGACATATTCTCTGTGCAGAAAAAAGTTTATGTGGTCTGTGTAAATACTTGGAATTTTTTTGAAAATAATCTTAAGGTGAAAAAGAGAAGCACAAGATAGTAATTATGTACTGATTGCAGCTGTAACCATTTATGAAATGATTGTTCAGCTGAGTTTACATCTCATGGCCTCTCCTTCCTCTGTGCAGCAGATGACTGAATTGTTTGTTGAAAGTACTTGGGAATGAGGAGGGCAAGAGATGATGGAGGGCGAACTTGGGAAGAAACTCAAAGAACTGAAGTAGCTGCTTTGGGGAATGAGATCAGGAGCCAAGTATTCTTAGAAGGACTATGGCTGAGGTTACAGGTCATGAATTTGTTCCAGTCTAAATAGTGATTTTTTTTTTTCTCCTGGCACTAATACAAAGTCAGAATGTAGGAGAAAAAAAAAAAAAAAGGGATTGAATCAGTAAACTAATGTTAGAATTTGTGGAGAGGTGAAAAGAATGACAAAGGAACAAATGAGTTGACGTATGGTAAATATATCAGTCCTTTGGTTGAATGTAATGGAAATGAACGGGTTAACTTCAGTAAATAATGAATAGCTCATAGACCAAAGGGAAGGTTAGAATCAAGTTTAAAACAACAGATGAGAACCACAGGAGATCAGACAGCCAACACAGAAATGAATGACCAGGATACCCTGCTAGAGTGGCTGCCACTGTTGCCAAGGGACCCCACTCCCAGTGGGGCTTCTCCCCCCTGCTTCTACACCTGCCATACATAGACTCTGCAGCCATGAAAACATACTAAACTATCCATTTGTCCCTAGTGGTCAAGAGTTGAGGTCTCAGGCAGGAGCATCCGACTGGCTAACCCTTGGTCATGTGTCCAACCTCTACTTCCAGGAAGATGGGATACGTATCTGGCTCCTTCTCCCAGCTTCCATACTGGGAATGAGTCTTTACCTCCCAGCAGGAATCTTTACCTTAGGGATTCCTCCCAATTGGAAATGGGGGTTTAGACACTGAATAGGAAAACAAACAACAACAAACCCTACTATTCACTGTAGTAAGAGAGAGTGGGTTGAGTGTTGGACCATTGGTTCTGGGATTATAGAAGTTGTGGGAAAAGATTAGTTGAAAAATTTGGGGAGAAGGGAGGGATAATGGTACTGGAGGTTTTGATGCATCTTTAAATGTCAAGAATGAGAATGCTGGAAAGATAGGAGACTGTCTGCGAGTAGAACATGAGAGTTGAAGATTTCAAAGGTGGAGCACAAGAGATTTCTAGGCATGGATACAGTTGTAGTTATGCATCAGAGACAACCAGGAGAAAATACGGAATGACAGGAATGGGAAAGAGGTAATATTCTATGTCTTAGACCTACCCCAGCCCATAGCAGAGAGCCTGGCACTTAATAAATACGTGAATGAATGTTGAATGGGTTCTTTCCTTCCATAGAGTTTTCTATATTTCTGATTTATAAAAAAGGGAAGGAAGTTATACTTAATATTTGCCCTGATAACTTAATCTGATTTTCTGCATGACTTTGAGGTACGACACAACAGAGCCATGAGGACTAAAAAACCCAGCCTTATTGGCAGTTTGCTTTAGCTAGGTCTTCATATTCCCTTATTTGTATAGATACAGATAAACAAATTTAGGACATCTCTCTGCTATTAGGTTTAAAGGGTAAGCTGGAGGGAGTTAGATGTTATTGTTGCTCACTTGCCTGTTTGCCGTTAGATTCATTCTCTGCCCTCTCCCTGCTCTGCTTTGTATTGAGCCACCATCAGCCTCAGCAGGGCAGGGAGGGAGCCAATAACAAGCTTTATCATTCTCTCCTCCCGTCCTTTACCTCCATCGATTGATCCCAATCTGAAGCCGGAGGGCAAGGGAGCCTAGTCACTGCTGTCCATAAAAGTCAGCCTCCAGGGGCACTGGGCAGGGTGGAGAAAGGTGGAGTGTGGATCGAGAGGGAGGAGGAGAATATCCAGTGCTGCCCCCATGGAACTGTGAGCTTCTGATGAGTAGTGGATTCTTTGTCTTGTTGCTTTTCTATCCTCCATTCTTTGCAAAGGACCCTTAATGGATATTAGATGAACAAATGAATATGGAAAACAAAGATGCTTGCATTTAAATTTGAAGAAATTTTAACATTTAAATAATGTTCCTCTATCCTTAATTTGTCCTGGGGATGAAGAAACTCCCTCCTGGGGGCTTCCCTGGTGGCGCAGTGGTTGAGAGTCTGCCTGCCGATGCAGGGGACACGGGTTCGTGCCCCGGTCCGGGAAGATCCCACATGCTGCGAAGCAGCTGGGTCCGTGAGCCATGGCCGCTGAGCCTGCGCGTCCGAAGCCTGTGCTCCGCAACGGGAGAGGCCACAACAGTGAGAGGCCCACTTACTGCAAAAAAAAAAAAAAAAAAAAAAAAATCCCTCCTGGAAATGAGAGCTTTAACTGAACCAGGGCAATCAGTGCTTCCTGAGCCCATGGCATCTCAGTCCTTGACATCCATCCTTCGTCATGCATAGGCAATTGCTCTTCTCCCCCAAGGTCACACCTGGCCTGTGGCCACTGTGTCCTCCAGGGTAGGTCAGCCTTCCCAGGCTGCAGTGCTGTTTCTGAAGCCCTTTACAAAGTCAAAGGGCTTCCATCAATGCCCAGTTGCCTGTGACCCCTCATCCTAGATTTCCCTGACCTTTTCCATGCTAGCTCTCGTACTCACTAAAATCTGCGTTTTAACGTTCAGGCTGATATTCTTCCTTTTACTGCAGGTCCAGCACTGTCAATTGCTCATTTTGTCAGCCAGTGGTTAAAAACTGGTAGCCAGTAATGGCAACAGAGAAGGCACATCAGAGGAGGGGTACTTATTTTAGAACATCTCAACTCGGGGCAGGACAGTGGCTTTCACTGGTGGCAGTAGGGATGGGCTGTAGGGTCTGTTACATGTTCCTTAATGGTGTACTGTTCCATATGATGCTTTTTTCATTTCTGGCTCAGAAAAATATTGTAAAGAGAAATAGTGTGTAATAAATCAACACTACTCCAGGGCTTCAGTACATAGGATATGCATTTACTGGCAAAAGATAAACTTTTTAAGAAAGTTACAAAAACTTTTAAAAATAATAGACATAGCTTTGTTATGCAATGTCATAGAAATGAAGTTTCCTTACATTGTAAATCAATTTACTTTGGGACAAGTCTTTTGTCCGAGGATCGAGGATGTGTCTAAAAGGAAAGCAGACCATAGGTATATGGAAAACCTGTTTCCTGTCATTTTTCTGGTTGGCTTCATTGCTTTATTTGCTCTGAAGACTGTTAGAAGGAAAATATTAGAAACAGAAATTTAGTCAGAAGGGTATCACCTATTACCTCCAGATATGTGCAGCTTTAGTATTCACATAAATAGAGTTTTTAAAGCCTTAATTTTTAACAGCCATCACTAATCATTAAGCTCATTCACATTTTCTACATTGAACATGTCACTGAAGGTCTCAGATCAAGTTTCTTTTTGGTCACGACTCAGTCATGTGAACTTTGGCCAACTTCCCTTTGACTTTTATTGTAGGAAAGATTTTCTCAGGGAGACAAGACGTTTTTCCTTCAGTTCACGATGGCCAAGTTAAGAGTCTGAAGACATAAAATAGTACGTCCTTGTAGTCTTAAACATATCTGTTCATGACCTATATTTTGTTCATGAATTCACTGTTTATTGGATGGCTTTTTGTTTAGGCCCTATACTTGGTCCTCTAGGGATTTAATGAAAAGTGAGGCATGGTCCCTGCCCCAAAAGAGCTTCTCTAGTTGGAGAGAAAATAAATGTTTAATTTAATAACTAGGCAGATGGAAATGTGAGAGTCATCGCAAGGTATATTTAATTAAGCACCATTTGAGTGGAAGAGAGAATATACATCTAGAGTTCTGAAAAGAGAGAGCTGATTGAAGACAATTCAGAGAAGTTTCTAAAAAGGAAAAGGAGGTGAGATTGGTGGAATCTGAAATAACAAGGGTTGGTGGAGGAAATGAGGTGAGCAAAGGTTCCCAGAGATTTCTTATTTACCCCCTGGAACTTGATTTCTCTCTCAAGCATGGAATCAGTAAACGTGTAAACCCCGAGGAAACAGTTTAATTGTAGCAGCACGGTGCTGGGTGCTCTGACTGTGGTGGGCCAGAGAGTTGTGTGCACCAATGAGCATGTCTGTAATCTTTCCTAGGAAAATGCTCAGACTGTGATGGAGGAAAAAAAACTGGATAAATGATTCCACTTTGGAAAGGATGTTAAGGGAATTTCCTGGTGGTCCAGTGGTTAGCACTCAGCACTTTCACTGCTAAGGGACTGCTTCCCTTCAAGACTAAAAAAAAAAACTAGTACAAATGAAGGTAAGTGAGAAAAACAATATTGGCAAGTGATTCTAGATATCCAGTTACTGTCAATGGGTTATAAAAATATATTTATTATATTAGGATACAATAGGTGTAACCAGAGGCACTGACAACCAATGGCAAAGCAAATAAATTAAAAATATATCAGTACAGGGCTTCTCTGGTGGTACAGTGGTTAAGAATCCGCCTGCCAATGCAGGGGGACATGGGTTCGAGCCCTGGTCCGGGAAGATCCCACATGCCGCGGAGCAACTAAGCCCATGTGCCACAACTACTGAAGCCCGTGCGCCTAGAGCCCATGCTCTGCAACAAGAGAAGCCCGCGCACCACAAGGAAGCGTAGCCCCCGCTCCCCGCAACTAGAGAAAGCCCACATGCAGCAACAAAGACCCAATGCAGCCAAAAATAAATAAATAAATAATAATAATAATAAAAAGATATCGGTACATCTAAGAATAAAACACGACTCTAAGAAGGTTCAAAGTTCACACTTTCTCTCCTTATTTTTACTGGTCTTTGAAATTGATTGGGGTTTCCAGCACTATTGACATTTTGGGCAGGATAATTCTTTGATGTTTGGGGCTGTCCTGCACATTGTTGAATGCTTATCGGCATCTTTATCCTCCATCTGCCGGATGCCAGTAGCATCCTCCCCCCACCTGCCAGCTGTGACAACCAAGAATGTCAGCGGTAATTGCCAGATGTCCCCTGGGGGCCAAAAATCACTCCCGTTGAGAACCATTGGTTTAGACAAATGAACGAAGTCCTGAATAGGTTTAACAAAGGACCACATATGTGAGAGTAGGGTGTGTAGCACAGAGAAAGGGGGAAAAAGACATTTGACAACATTTGTGTAAGGAAGTACACTTTCATTTATTCCCCTTAGTCTCAATTATTTCTGGTAGAAAACACGTAATATAATATTTCTGAAAAAGCCACCAGCTATCTTGAGCTCTCCAAGCCCAGGCTTGGGCAGCTGACCTCTACTGGCTGAGTGCAGGACCTTTCTGAGCCCCGTCTGGTGCAGACTCTCTCATGTTTTTATCTGGTGAGCATTCTGTGACTGATCAAGCTCAGAGCAGGGTCTTGAGTGAAGCCGGTGGAGGCAGATGGCCTTTCCCCAGAATTTAGAATGTCAAAGTGGATGTACTAGATATGGGGAGCATGCTCAGTTGACCAAGTCCCACAGAAATGACCCTCCCTGAATGGAGAGAGCAAGCTGAATTGCTCAGCCTTTGATGGGCAGTGCTCTCCTGGCATATGGAGCCAACACTGGGATCGATTCTCACTGCTGTGCAGAATTACCTCACCAATACTGGCAATGTTCTCAATCTCTAGGGCCGTAAGTGTTGGTATCCTTTTAAGAAATGCATTATCGTTTATGTATGAAAGTAGAGGATAGTTTTATTTGAACATCTGGACCAGAACTCCTTTTAGGGAGAGAGCTGACTTTATTAGAAAAGAATATTTGGTGAATACTTGGAATGGAGGAAGAGAAGTCTAAGTTACATTTTTGTGAGACAGGTTATTATGGTTACAAATACTTCGTGGGAAACAAAGGGATAGAGAAGAGAGAAAAGAGAAGAGAGAAAGACAGAGGACGAGAGCAGGAGGTGGTGTAAACTTTACCTGCCCTAGGACTCCCAGAATATCACACCGAAATCTTCTTTATCTGTTAGGGGCATAGTAGGCTGCAAGTAATAGAATACCAGACACCTGGTGACTAAAATAAATGGGAGTTTAAAATCAGAGATGCGTAGCTGTTGGCATGGATTCAGCTAATCAGTGTTGCCATCAAAGACCTAGTTATTTTCTGGGCTTCCCTGGTGGCGCAGTGGTTGAGAGTCCACCTGCCGATGGAGGGGACACGAGTTTGTGCCCTGGTCTGGGAGGATCCCACATGCCGCAGAGCGGCTGGGCCCATGAGCCATGGCCGCTGAACCTGCGTGTCCGGAGCCTGTGCTCCGCAATGGGAGAGGCCACAACAGTGAGAGGCCCGCATACCGCAAAAAAAAAAAAAAAAGACCTATTTTCTTTTATTTATTTATTATTTATTTATGGCTGCATTGGGTCTTTGTTGCTGTGTGCGGGCTTTCTCTAGTTGTGGCAAGCGGGGGCTACTCTTCATTGCAGTGTGCAGCCTTCTCATTGCAGTGGCTTCTCTTGTTGTGGAGCACAGGCTATAGGCAGGCAGGCTTCAGTAGTTGTGGCTTGTGGGCTCAGTAGTTGTGGCTCACAGGCTTAGTTGCTCTGCAGGATGTGGGATCTTCCTGGACCAGGGCTCGAACCTGTGTCCCCTGCATTGGCAGGCGGATTCTTAACCACTGTGCCACCAGGGAAGTCCCAAGGACCTCGTTACTTTCTGTATTTCCACTTTGCCTTTCTTATTCTGTTGGCTTTTGTGCTCATGCTTGCCACATTATGGTCTCAGGGAGCTGCCATGGGCTCACATTTTAAATCTATATTCAAAGCAGGAAGAAAGGAAAAAAGGGAAAGACTACCAATCATGGGCATGTTCTTTTTTAAAGAAAGTAAAATCTTTCACAGAAACACGCCAGCAAGTTTCTACTTACGTCATATGCCCTCCCTAAACTCAAGGGGTGAAAGGAAATAATTAACTTTTATATCCTCTTTAACAGAGGCAGGCAAGGGAGAAGGCCTATGCTGGGTCAGCCAACCTATACGACCTGCTACATCTAATGTACTCATGAACGTTGGCTGTGTGCGAGCTTGTTTGGGAAACGAAAGAGGGTGATGAGTTTCACATTGGAAATTGATCTGGTGCGAGAAGAAGAGTTCATGGGAAAGTCGGAGGGCATAAAGCCGAGGAGGCTGGAAGGATGCAGCCCTCCAGAATGAGCAGAAATGGTGGTGAGAGCTTTGGGCCTCCACAGGCTGCGGATTTGAGGGGTGGAGCAATCACAACCATTGGATCTCATGGCTGATGTCTGGGTTATATTAACCTCTAGTTAATCCCCAATTCCTATTAATTATTCTTCCCTACGGTCTTCAGATTTGCCATTTTCACACATTCCATTCTTCTTTAACTTTACTGCTAATGTCTTCCATGCCATTCCATCACTGCCTTGTTTCTCTGCCTTCAGTTTTCCTCCATCTAGTTCAGCCTCAGGTAGCCTGTTCATGTCTAGCTGTTGCCCTGTATACACCTAGAAGCTGCAAAATTGCTTTCAGGGAGAAATAGCATAATAGATAAATGACTACAAAATGGAATGTGCTGGATGGTGGTAAGAAATTAACAACAGAGTTATTCGTCCTAATGCTGGGATTGAGGTGTCTCCACTTTTGCCCCTGAGAGCTCACTCCTCCAACACAGAGGTCCCGTGCCTCAATTCTTCAGTTCCTGCCAGAGCAGCGTAGAGACCCTTTGGATTCCCGGGTACAAAGAAGTCCCACATTAAAAAAATCTGTGGTGCAAATTCTTTGTAAAGTTCAAATACATAAGTCACATCTCTCCGTAACCAGCAACTGAAATATAATTGTATTAAAACAAACTTTGACCAATAACCATAAATAGAATGTTTTAGAATAGCATTTGATTATCTTGGGAAAATGCTTAAAATATCTTGCTAAATGGAGGAAGTGGACTCCAAAACAGCACTATATGATCTGAGTTTTTCTCACATCCAGAGAGTGAGAGGAAGTGGGGTGACATGGCATCGTATGTGCATCTTTGGTACTAAGTTTACAATTTAATCTCCAGTAAGGTGTGGCTCCATTATCATATTTAATCCACACAATAAACTAACCTATTAATATGTATCAAAGTTACAGTTGCTTAATATTAAAACGCAACAGATTCGATACCCCCAGCAAGCTGAGCGACTTTAGAATTGTCCACCCGCCTCCCTAGGTTATTTTAAGGTATTGCTTTTTCTTTTTCTTTCAGTCTAGCTGAGGAGTTCTCAAACTTTAGTATGCATAGCAGCACTTTACCGGGTTGCGAACATTAAACCATGTATACTGTACCTTATGAGTAATTTGAAGACAGTTCAGGCACAGTTTGCAAGTTTTTCCCCCTTATTAGCTGACTTTAGAATTAAACCTTGAAGCACTTGCTACTTTACCTTATTTACATTTAGAAAAAGATTCAAATAGATATAATGTATGTGAGAAAGTTGATAGCATTTAATGTTGAAAATGGGATTATGAAAAAAACTTTATTCTCATCTATATTGTCTAATTTTTCTACAGTGAAGCCATAGTACTTTTCTAATCAGAAAAAAGTTACTTAAAAATAATCAAATGGGGGCTTCCCTGGTGGCGCAGTGGTTGAGGGTCCACCTGCTGATGCACGGGACGCGAGTTCGTGCCCCGGTCCCAGAGGATCCCACGTGCCGCGGAGCGGCTGGGCCCGTGAGCCACGACCGCTGAGCCTGAGTGTCCGGAGCCTGTGCTCCGCAATGCGGGGGAAGGGGCACAGCAGTGAGAGGCCCGTGTACCACAAAAAAAAAAAAAAAAATTAAATGATACAAGTTCACTGACAGTGCTCATTTGACTTTTTTCCTTTCAGGCACTTCTTGGCAGCTTGAAGGTAGAGCCTGTTACAAAAGCTGCCAGGCAGATTCTAGAAGCTAACCCCACCCTGGGGTCAGCTTTAGGCCCCAGGGATCTGAGATCTTCGACTTTAAGACAGGTATCTGCAACGGTCTTCCCACGTGGTTATTTCCAATAGGGTGACAGTACAGGGGATAGGAAAATCCAGCCATATTTAGGGACAAACAAATCAACTCACTAATCAAAATGGGTTACAACTCACTAATCAAGATTACTCCCAGAACACCTTCGCTCCACCCTTCTCTTTTGGGTTATCAGCTTTGTGACTTCTTTATTTGTGTACAGTCCTGGTTTTTGCTAACCACACTATATTGTTGCAGCTACAGAGCTAAGAATTCTGAATTTTCCCATGCTTAATTGATTCTTAATTTTTTTTTTTTTTTTGCGGTACGTGGGCCTCTCACTGTTGTGGCCTCTCCCATCGTGGAGCACAGGTTCCGGAAGCGCAGGCTCAGCGGCCATGGTGCACGGGCCTAGCCGCTCCGCGGCATGTGGGATCTTCCCGGACCGGGGCACGAACCTGCATCCCCCGCATCGGCAGGCGGACTCTCAACCACTGCGCCACCAGGGAAGCCCTAATTGATTCTTAAGAGAGACTATGTTGTGCAACAGGAGAATTTGTTTTAGATTTCTCATGCTGAGCATTCAATCAGACGAATTAGTAATGCTGCCTTTTAAAAAGTATGTAGAAACTCAACTAGTTTATCTGCTGGGTGCTGTTCAGCTGGTATGCAAATGTGTTTTGTGTTCCCAGAATTTTTTCCTGGACCTTTAGGGTGAGGAGTCAGGATGCCCTTTCTCTGTGTTTCCAAGGTCTTTTCATCTTGGCATACATACTCAAGAACTGCAGGTAATATTTTAAAAGGATAAAGAAATATATATAAATATATATATCGTCCCAAACAAAGCTTTGTTGAGCTAAGTTTTGTTTGAGGTTGAGAAGTCTATTTGTCTAGTAGGGCAACGAAGATCAATGGACCACCTCGGGGAACTCCCTCCCCAGGAAACTGCTGTGATTTCCAGCCCAGCTTCTTTCTGCACTTTACCTGTGTCTCAGCCTAGACAGCTTTGAAAGTCCAGAAGCAGCCATAAAAGAATCTACAAAGGAAGTTGCCAGATGCCATGGAGAAAGGGGACAGAGTAAAAAGCAGGTCATTTATTTTTATGTCCTTCTTTGCCTTTGTTTCCCCTCCTTACTTATTCTCCCTATGAGCTGCCACAAAATTGTGGGAGGAGCAAAGCTCATCACCTTAAACCCCAGGATAATCCAGGATGGAAGGGCTGGTGTACATACGGAAGAGACCAGGAATCTATAGAGTTCATTTATATTAGTGTCTAAATGCATGGACATCAGTGCAGAGTTTTGTTTTGTTTTAGTTCAGCCTGACTAGTCCTCCCTTCCTAAGTGATATCACCACATTTGCATAGTGCAAACTCTCTGGTCAAGGACTTGCTTCTCCATTGGTGGGGCCACGGGGGAGATGCAAAGGACAAAGTAGTTCTTGTGGACTCAATAGATAACATTGTAGATGTTAGATGTGTATTTATGTTATCTAAGTTATCTAAGTATGTTAGATGTGTAGATAACATACTTTAGGTTATAAAAGAAGGTCACGAAGAATAACCGTGCATTCTGCCATGGCTTGAAACAACCATCCTCCCACACCTGAATCTTCTAGTAAGTTTTCTATGAGGCTTTAGTTCATCATTAAGCTTCTGTGGGATATCCTTTGAGAAAGGGTAAAACGGAATGTCTCCTCAGGGCAGTTTTCTGTCTTCTGGCAGCAGTAATTGTTTAGTTCACTGTTTGTATTCATTCAGGCTCATTGATCTTCACATATTTTTATTTATTTATTTATTTTTGGCTGCGCTGGGTCTTTGTTGCTGCGCACGGGCTTTCTCTAGTTGCGGCGTGCAGGCTTCTCATTGCGGTGGCTTCTCCTGTTGCGGAGCATGGGCTCTAGGCGCGTGGGCTTTAGTAACTGTGGCATGTGGGCTCAGTAGTTGTGGCTCGCGGGCTCTAGAGCGCAGGCTCAGTAGTTGTGGTGCATGGGCTTAGTTGCTCCACAGCATGTGGGATCTTCCCGGACCAGGGCTCAAACCTGTGTTCCCTGCATTGGCAGGCGGATTCTTTTTTGGCAGGCGGATTCTTAACCACTGCGCCACCAGGGAAGTCCCTCTCTTCACATATTTTTAAATGTAAGAAACATTTTCAAATGGAGGTCATGACTTTCTTTATAAGCAATTACATCACCATAATTCTAGCTTTCTGCCATTTAGAACAGTGAGTTATTTAAAATTGTTATTGTGGGCCTGCTCTTTCCTGTCTTGACAGAGCCTGTCATTGCGGCTCACCTCATCTGGAGGCCAGATGGTGACCAAGAACGTCGAAACCCTGTTATATGGGTCAGTGACTCTCCCTCCTGGGTTGAGGGCATGACTGTTGGCAGCAATTACAGTCCAACCAACAAATGCACATTTGCCATTGAGCCAAGCATAAGACTCAGCATCGTGAGAGTAGATCAAAAGTTACTGGCGTGGCATGTATCCTTGGGAGGAAGAGGGGGAGGAATGGGACTTCCCTGGTGGTGCAGTGGATAAGGCTACGCGTTCCCAATGCAGGGGGCCTGGGTTCGATCCCTGGTCAGGGAACTAGATCCCACATGCATTCCGCAACTAAGACCCGGCACAAACAGATAAATAAATAAATAAAATTTTAAAAAATAAATAAGAAAAATATTTTTAAAAAAAGAAAGAGGGGGAGGAATTAATATTCAATAAGTGCTCACCATACACGGCACTGTGCTAGCCATTACAGAAATATGCAAAGAGATACAGGGCATGGCTGTGGCTTCCAGGGAGCACATAAGCTAATTGAAGAGTCAAATGCATACACACACACACACATACATACATACTCTAACTTATATTC
This sequence comes from Phocoena phocoena, assembly GCF_963924675.1. Classification (NCBI taxonomy): domain Eukaryota; kingdom Metazoa; phylum Chordata; class Mammalia; order Artiodactyla; family Phocoenidae; genus Phocoena; species Phocoena phocoena. Next base: position 76,595,224 of record NC_089223.1, read on the forward strand.
TTACATCCTCTTTGGAGCAAACAAAACTCATTTAATCCTCACAACTTAATGAGACTGGTGCTCTTATTATCGCCAATATACAGCTATGGAAAGTGAGAGAGAGAGGGAGTTAGGCTGATAAGCAGTAGAGCTGGGATTTATTTTTTTAAATCCAGGTTTTGTTTTGTTTTGTTTTGTTGGCTGCATGCAGCAGAATCTTAGTTCCCAACCAGGGATGGAACCCGTGCCCCTTGCTGGGGAAGTACAGAGTCTTAACCACTGGACCACCAGGGAAGTCCCTAGAGCTGGGATTTTAACCCAGGCAGGCTTGCTGTAGTCCTCATGCCATTAACCCTGTAGACTACATAACATACAGAAAGTAAGTTATAAAACAAAACTGTAATCAAGTAGCCTTCACTTTCTGGATTCTAGCATTCTAAAATCAGAAACTGATTAGGTATATGTGTATTAATATATACTTAGACTGCTCAGAGCCCTCTCTAACCATACTTTTTTTATGTGCTATTTGAAATATAGGAACAAAATGTATTTAGACAATGTGGTGTTCCTTGTTATGCAAAGTACCTATCTAAACTCTCACTATTCAGTATTAGAAACTGAATAACTTAGGAAGTGATGCTTGTGTAAGAGCCAAATAATTGGAGTGGATAATGAATGCAATAATAGAGGTCAGTTGAAGTAAAGTCCTCAAGGATAAATAAATGTTAGCCCAAAGATGAAAGAGAAAGCCAGAATGGCTGAGGCATGCAAGCAAGGAATAACAACTTGCATTCAGAACAAGAAGATTGGTAAGCCTGCATATGGAGAGGGGCTAGAGATGCATCTAGACAGGAAAGCAAGGGCTAGCTTGTCAGGGCATTGGTTGGACTTCATCCTGTAGACAATGGTCTGTCACTGGTAATTTTTTTTTTTTTTTTTTTTTTTTGCGGTACGCGGGCCTCTCACCGTTGTGGCGTCTCCTGTTGTGCTCCGGACGCGCAGGCTCAGCGGCCATGGCTCACGGGCCCAGCCGCTTCGCGGCATGTGGGATCTTCCCGGAATGGGGCACGAACCCGTGTCCCCTGCATCGGCAGGCGGACTCTCAACCACAGCACCACCAGGGAAGCCCTGTCACTGGTGATTTTAAGCAGTCAAGTGACATGATCATATTTGTGAATTAAAAAGATCATTATGGCTTTGGTATTTCAAAAGGCTCAGTGTTAAATGGCTTCTGCATGCTTGGGAATACTTTGTAGAAGGCATGGTATTTTTGCGGGCAAACTACAAAAGCCTAATTGTGGAATTTTTCTGCTATGTAGCTATGCTGGTGTCAAAACCATTAGAGAAGCCATGGTATGAGCAGTATCCCAGTATGGACACATGCCCAAATATACAGATAGTATGTGGTGATCTGTGCCGCATAAAATTACTGGTTGATCCATCCCTCTATATAAAATAGTTAAATTGGAAAGCTACACTTTGTTTGTAAATGGTATAGGCATTATCTACATTTATAAAGGGCTCTGAGTTCTTCACAACAACATGGCAATTTGCTTCTTCAAGGCCAACAGGACAGTGACTTCTGCATTGAATGTCCCTGATGTCTGTCTCTGACTCTAGACTTTTCCCCCCATGGTTTCATCTGATTAGGTCAGGCCCATTCAAAATAATCTCCCTTTTGAATAACTTAAAGTCAACTGATTAGGAACCTTAATTACAGCTGCAAAATCCCTTTTCCTATGCCATACAAAATAATCATGGGAGTGATATCTTACATGGAAGAGCAATATTGAAGATCATCTTAAAATTCTCCCCACTGTAAGTATCCTTACAAAAGGATGCTCACCTCTCAGAGGTTACATTTGGATACCTCTGTTTACCCCTGCTAAATGCTTTCCTCATCCTAGACACCAGCAGTCATGGCTACAGACTTGGCACCCTGGTTTGGAATAGCTGGATTTTTTTTTCTTTTTTGGTAATTATATTAGCACTTTAATATCCATGCTTTTCAAGGTGGAAGTGAAAGGTATTAAATACTTGACATTGTGATTACTTCTTTTTTTTTTAATGCTTTCATTTTATTTATTTTTTTATACAGGTTATTATTAGTCATCAATTTTATACACATAAGTGTATACATGTCAATCCCACTCGCCCAATTCATCACACCATCACCCCCACCACCCCATCGCTTTCCCCCCTTGGTGTCCATATGTTTGTTCTTTACGTCTGTGTCTCAATTTCTACCCTGCAAACTGGTTCATCTGTACCATTTTTCTAGGTTCCACAAATTTGTGTTAATATACGATATTTGTTTTTCACTTTCTGGCTTACTTCACTCTGTATGACAGTCTCTAGATCCATCCACGTCTCAACAAATGACCCAATTTTGTTCCTTTTTATGGCTGAGTAATATTCCATTGTATGTATGTACCACATCTTCTTTATCCATTCGTCTGTCGATGGGCATTTAGGTTGCTTCCATGACCTGGCTATTGTAAATAGTGCTGCAGTGAACATTGGGGTGCATGTGTCTTTTTGAATTATGGTTTTCTCTGGGTATACACCTAGAAGTGGGTTTGCTGGGTCATATGGTAATTCTATTTTTAGTTTTTTAAGGAACCTCCATACTGTTTTCCATAGTGGCTGTATCAATTTTCATTCCCACCAACAGTGTAAGTGGGTTCCCTTTTCTCCACACCCTCTCCAGCATTTGTTGTTTCTAGATTTTCGGAGGATGCCCATTCTGACCAGTGTGAAGTGATACCTCATTGTAGTTTTGATTTGCATTTCTCTAATAATTAGTGATGTTGAGCAGCTTTTCATGTGCTTCTTGGACATCTGTATGTCTTCTTTGGAGAAATGTCTATTTAGGTCTTCTGCCCATTTTTGGATTGGGTTGTTTGTTCTTTTATTATTGAGCTGCATGAGCTGTTTATATATTTTGGAGATTAATCCTTTGTCCATTGATTCATTTGCAAATATTTTCTCCCATTCTGAAGGTTGTCTTTTCATCTTGTTTATGTTTTCCTTTGCTGTGCAAAACCTTTGAAGTTTCATTAGGTCCCATTTGTTTATTTTTGTTTTTATTTCCATTACTCTAGGAGGTGGATCAAAAAACATCTTGCTGTGATTTATGTCAAAGAGTGTTCTTCCTATGTTTTCCTCTAAGAGTTTTATAGTGTCCAGTCTTACATTTATTTCTCTAATCCATTTTGAGTTTATTTTTGTGTATGGTGTTAGGGAGTGTTCTAATTTCATTCTTTTACATGTAGCTGTCCAGTTCTCCCAGCACCACTTACTGAAGAGACTGTCTGTTCTCCATTGTATACCCTTGCCTACTTTGTCATAGATTAGTTGACCATAGGTACATGGGTTTATCTCTGGGCTTTCTATCTTGTTCCATTGATCTATGTTTCTGTTTTTGTGTCAGTACCATATTGTCTTGATTACTGTAGCTTTTTATTTATTTATTTATTTATTTTGTGGTACATGGGCCTCTCACTGTCGTGGCCTCTCCCGTTGTGGAGCACAGGCTCCAGACGCGCAGGCTCAGCGGCCATGGCTCACGGGCCCAGCCGCTCCACAGCATGTGGAATCTTCCCAGACCGGGGCACGAACCCGTGTCCCCTGAATTGGCAGGCGGACTCTCAACCATTGCGCCACCAGGGAAGCCCTATTTGTATCATCTTTAATTTCTTTCATCAGTGTCTTATAGTTTTCTGCATACAGGCCTTTTGTCTCCCTAGGTAGGTTTATTCCTAGGTATTTTATTCTTTTTGTTGTGATGGTAAATGGGAGTGTTTCCTTAATTTCTCTTTCAGAGTTTTCATCATTAGTGTATAGGAATGCAAGAGATTTCTGTGCATTAATTTTGTATCCTGCAACTTTACCAGATTCATTGATTAGTTCTAGTAGTTTTCTGGTGGCATCTTTAGGATTCTCTATGTATAGTATCATGTCATCTGCAAACAGTGACAGTTTTACATCTTCTTTTCCAATTTGTATGCCTTTTATTTCTTTTTCTTCTCTGATTGCTGTGGCTAGGACTTCTAAAACTATGTTGAATAATAGTGGTGAGAGTGGACATCCTTGTCTTGTTCCTGATCTTAGAGGAAATGCTTTCTGTTTTTCACCACTGAGAATGATGTTTGCTGTGGGTTTGTCATATATGGCCTTTATTATGTTGAGGTAGGTTCCCTCTATGCCCACTTTCTGGAGAGTTTTTATCATAAATGGTGTTGAATTTTGTCAAAAGCTTTTTCTGCATCTATTGAGGTGATCATATGGCTTTTATTCTTCAATTTGTTAATACGGTGTTTCACATTGATTGATTTGCGTATATTGAAGAATCCTTGCATCCCTGGGATAAATCCCACTTGATCATGGTGTATGATCCTTTTAATGTGTTGTTGGATTCTGTTTGCTAGTATTTTGTTGAGGAGTTTTGCATCTATATTCATCAGTGATATTGGTTTGTAATTTTCTTTTTTTGTAGTAACTTTTTCTGGTTTTTGTATCAGGGTGATGGTGGCCTCATAGAATGCGTTTGGGAGTGTTCCTTCCTCTGCAATTTTTTAGAAGAGTTTTGGAAGGATGGGTGTTAGCTCTTCTCTAAATGTTTGATAGAATTCACCTGTGAAGCCATCTGGTCCTGGGCTTTTGTTTGCTGGTAGATTTTTAATCACAGTTTCAATTTCATTACTTGTGATTGGTCTGTTCATATTTTCTATTTCTTCCTGGTTCAGTCTTGGAAGGTTATACCTTTCTAAGAATTTGTCCATTTCTTCCAGGCTGTTCCTTTCATTGGCATAGAGTTGCTTGTAGTAGTCTCTTAGGATGCTTTGTATTTCTGCAGTTGTAACTTCTCCTTTTTCATTTCTAATTTTATTGATTTGAGTCCTCTCCCTCTTTTTCTTGATGAGTCTGGCTAATGGTTTATCAATTTTGTTTATCTTCTCAAAGAACCAGCTTTTAGTTTTATTGATTTTGCTATTGTTTTCTTTGTTTCTATTTCATTCATTTCTGCTCTGATCTTTATGATTTCTTTCCTTCTGGAATAGCTGGCTTTAATTCGGTATTTTCTTTTTCCAGTTGAGCAAATAATAAAATGGGCCACTAAAGAACACTCTAGAGTACTTTGTCATTATCTGCATTTCCAGGGTTCTCTCCTATGAAAGCGGGTATAAATGGGAACACTTTGAAAATCAGTTACTGTTTATTTTGGCTGGAGTGGCAGTGACTGCCATGTGTTAAGCTGCCTCTATTTCCTTCTTCTCCAGGGTATAGAGCCATGTGGACTGGTAACTTCCCTCCTACATAATCCTCCCCTGCCTCCGTTTCTTGCCATATGGGAAGTTAGAAATCAGAAGACTCTAATGCCCTGGGAGATGGTAGAGACACAAATTTGAAGGAGCCTGAGTCCTGGGTAAATGTTTGAGAGTCACACAGGAGGGCTGCCTGACCAGGAACACCTCTATTGAACTATTTTATGAGTGGAAGTAAACTGTTTGTGTCAAGCACTGACACGCTGAAGCTGATTGTTACAGCAGTGAAACTCCCCTGACTGGTACAGCTGGATTTTACACTGCCTATGGCCACAGAGCACATAACTGACACTTAGATATGTACAGTAGGCCTTCAGTACTTGAATGTTCTGCATCTGCAGATCCATCCAACGATGGATCAACAAATATTTGAAACAAATTTCAGAAAGTTCCAAATAGCAAAGCTTGAATTTGCCACTGGCAACTATTTACATAACATTTACTTTGCACAATTACATTTTATTGTAAAAATACTACATATTTACGCAGCTTTTACATTGTATTCATTATTATAAGCAATCTAGAGATGATTTAAAGTACATGGGAGGATGTGCGTAGATTATATGCAAATACTACACCATTTTATATAAGGGACTTGAGCATCCATGGATTTTGATATCTGCAGGGGTCCTAGAACCAATCCCCAGTCCTTAATGAGGGCAGCTGTATCATTAATCTATTTGTTGTCATTACTTTTGTTACTTTATTTTTTAAACAAAAAGCATAATCTATATCTTATCCTATTAGAACCCGAGAAATGTAAGAAAATATTGATATTTATTATATTGGGTGGATTAAACAGTATTCAATTTCTTTTTTTTTTTGTTTTGACTAAACAATTGAAGCTTTAGGACAATGTCTGCATGCATCTACTTGTAATAGGAAAATAATTTAACTTTTCTCTTACTACTTAAAATGTTCTCTTGAAATTCGTAATTTACAAATCCAATTGATTTTCCTTTTATTAATCTAATTAATTTATATAAACATTGCTCCAGACTAAAGCCCAAGTATACTGAGAGGCTACGTAGTGAAAACCAGGAGATAAGTGGTTGCTTATCAAGTAGCCCCCTACATTTTCTTTTCTTTTCTTTCTTTCTTTCTTTCTTCCTTCCTTTCTTTCTTTTTTTTTTGGCTGCAGGGTACGGCATTGGGAGCGCAGAGTCTTAACCGCTGGACTGTCAGGGAAGTCCCCAGCCCCTATGTTTTCAAGTTCACCTTTCTTACCTTTCTTTGTTATGAACAATGATATCATTGTTTAGATGCTTAGATGATGGAATTTAGATGTTTCCAGTAACCCACTCTGTGATTTTAATGACCCTACTGAATGACATTTTGTTTTGTACACTGAATTCAAAGAGTCAATACTATAATTCCAGTTTATTTAATAAGATGTCTTGATATTTAATACACAAAAATATTTTGGAAACTTAAAGTAACATTTTTATTATTCCATGGACTTTACTGACTGATTTCAATCAAGGTAGAAATATCTCTGGTCTGAGTTAGCCTATCCCCACAGGAATGAATTGTTAGAAAAAAGAAGGTAAGAAAAAGCAACAAAAATAATGATATAAACAGTGAATAGAACAGAAAAACTTTTGAATTATGATAATTTAAAGTACGAAAGGTGACCAAATGCAAGAATAATGAACATAAGGGTAATCAAATAAGCGATATTTGAGCTGGAAGAAAAATAAAAATCAATACAGGTAAACATTTTGTAGATTATAGGCTTAAAAAAAAGGGAGAATAAGAAAAACCACACCAAAGTGAAAGAGACAAGACATATTAACTGAAGACTATTAGCAAGGAGAGAAAGGAATATAAAGAGTACAAAATGTTTAAGAAAAAGGAAGAAATCCTGTAATTTGTGACAACATGGATGAGCCTGGAGGGCATTATGCTAAGTGAAATAAGCCAGGCAGAAAAAGACAAATACCTCTGGTATCACTTATACGTGGAATCTTAAAAAAAAAAAAAAAAAAAAGTTGAACTCGTAGAAACAGTGCAATGGTCGTTGCCAGGGGTTGAGGGTGGAGGAAGTAGGGAGAAGTTGGTAAAAGGGTACAAATGTTCAGCTATGAGATGAATAAGGTCTGAGGATCTAATGTATAATACAGTGACTATAGCTGATAACACTGTATTGTATGATTGAAATTTGCTAAGAGAGTAGAACTTAAATGTCCTCACCCACCCTCCACCAAAAAAAAAAAAAGGTAAACATGTGAAGTGATGGCTGTGTTAATTAACTCAATGGAGGGTTTTGCAATGTATATGTATATCAAATCATCACACTGCACACTTTAAATATCTTAAAATTTGGTCAGTTATACCTCAGTAAAGCTGGGGGAAAAAGAAGGAAAACAAGCTTTAAAATCCCACAGTTCTGACTTCAAATTTCAGTTCCACGTTCAACTAGACTGTGACCTAATTAATTACTATTCTGAGTTCAAATGTCCCCAGCTCTCATGTGAAAATAATAATATCTCATAAAATGCCTGCAAGGCTATCTTAAGCTTTTCTGGTCTATGGTACTGTAGCAGACTCAGCCCCTCTCCTGCCAGATCAGTTCTCTCTCCTTCCTTGGTAATTCAGTGGTACCTGGGCATGTGACTGCTCATTTGCTGTCTATTCCCCAGCCTGCCTGCAGTTAGATGTGGTCCTGTGATCATTCATTCTCACCAGAAGAATGTGAGTGAACACTGGCTAAGACACTGGGTGTGCCTCCTCCATGCCTCTTCCCTGATTAGAACCAGTGGAGGTTCAGCCTTGACCATGTGGATGAGACCAAGGCCCCAAGGCCCTGAATGACTATATGGAGCAGAGCTTCCAACAGCCTTGACTACTCACCTCACAACGTTCCATGAGAGAGCAATACACTTCTATTCTCTTTATGCTCCTGGTTATTTATTGTTCTCCTTTGTTTCAACATCCTAGTCCTAACCTAATGAATACAGCCCTCTTTAGACAAACATAAACATCTCTCTCCTCCCCCTTCATATATTTCCTCCACTCTTGTGGAAAATCACTACAGATTCTGGATATTTCCGTCCATCAAGAAAATGGAGTCATATTTTACTTCATTTGAAGTTCTATAACAATTGGATATTTTTACCAAATATGAGATTATTAATTTTTTTCCATACAACTTCCCTCTTAAAAAAAAAGCTGATACCTTCCTTTCTGCTTTAAGATAGTGTATTAACGGAAAATTTGAAGTACAGCATGGCTAACAGATTCAATGGCTACTGAAAAGATAATTTATTAGAGATCTCAAGAGGAAGGGGCATGCCATGCCCTGGGAGCTGTGGCCACATGTGGAAGCACCAGGGTTGGTTGGGGAGAGAGGGAAGGGAGGGTGTGTGTGTGTGTTGGGGCGGGGACTGTGGCACAGTCTTCATTGTTGTTTCTGCAGGAATTAGTGGGTGAGGAGGAGTAAGCAGTCTTAGGAATTGGCCAGTTTGAATAATTTCAGCAGACACTGGGGCATAGGGGCTTCCGTAGTTGTCCAGTACCTGGCTTTGGGATGATTAGGGCAGGTGGATAATAGTCCAGATGGTGAGGGAAGGAGAGATTTGGGGTGTGGATTCTGGATTGGTTGGTTTATATTTGAAAAGCACACTAGTGAGTGAGCTGTTTATCATCTCTAGGAATTGCCTGACCCTGGCAGGGGCAGTCCCTCCAGGTCAGCAAAGCCCCCGATGTCATCAGAATCCAGAAAATAAAAAACATGCTTAATACACTTACCCACTTGCACAGCACTGAAAATCTGACTGGAAAATTGTAAGGACTCATTAAATGATAAATATCATTTTTGTTGCATGCCAATTGTGCATCAGCATACAAAAATATGAAAGAGTGCTCTTGGGTTCAAGATGGTGGAATAGAAAGACGTGCACTCACTCCCTCTTGTGAGACCACCAGAACCACAACTAACTGCTGAACAATCATCGACAGGAAGACACTGGAACTCACCAAAAAAGATACCCCACATCCAAAGACAAAGGAGAAGCCACAATGAGACGACAGGAGGAGCGCAATCACAGTAAAGTCAAATCCCATAACTGCTGGGTGGGTGACTCACAGACTGCAGAATGCTTATACCACAGAAGTCCACCCACTGGAGTGAAGGTTCTGAGCCCCATATCAGGCTTCCCAATCTGAGGGTCCGGCAGCAGGAGGAGGAATTCCTAGAGAATCAGACTTAAAGGCTAGCAGGATTTGATTGCACGACTTCAACAGGACTGAGGGAAACAGAGACTCCACTCTTGGAGGGCACAGACAAAGAAGTGTGTGCATCAGGGCCCAGGGGAAGGAGCAGTGACCCCATAGGAGACTGAACCAAACCTACCTGCTACTGTTGAAGGGTCTCCTGCAGAGGCAGGGGCTGGCTGTGGCTCACTGTGAGGACAAGGACACTGGCAGCAGAAGTTCTGGGAAGTACTCCTTGGCATGAGTCCTTCCAGAGCCTGCCATTAGCCCCACCAAAGAGCGGGTAGCCTCCAGTGTTGGGTCACCTCAGGCCAAACAACCAACAGGGAGGACACTCAGCCCCACCCATCAGCAGACAAGTGGATTAAAGTTTTACTGAGCTCTGCCCACCAAAGCAACACCCAGTTCTACCCACCACCAGTCCCTCCCATCAGGAAACTTGCACAAGCCTCTTAGATAGCCTCATCCACCAGAGGGCAGACAGCAGAAGCAAGAAGAACTACAATCCTGCAGCCTGCGGAACAAAAACCACATTCACAGAAAGATAGAAAAGATGAAAAGGCAGAGGTCTATGTACCAGATGAAGGAACAAGATAAAACCCCAGAAAAACAACTAAATGAAGTGGAGATAGGCAACCTTCTAGAAAAAGAATTCAGAATAATGATAGTGAAGATGATCCAGGACCTCGGAAAAAGAATGGAGGCAAAGATAGAGAAGATGCAAGAAATGTTTAACAAACACCTAGAAGAATTAAAAAACAAACACCTAGAAGGATTAAAGAACAAACAAACAGAGGTGAACCATACAATAACAAATTAAAAATACACTAGAAAGAATCAATAGCAGAATAACTGAGGCAGAAGAACAGATAAGTGACCTGGAAGACAGAATGGTGGAGTTCACTGCTGCGAAACAGAATAAAGAAAAAAGAATGAAAAGAAATGAAGACAGCCTAAGAGACCTCTGGGATAACATTAAATGCAACAACATCCACATAATAGGGGTCCCAGAAGGAGAAGAGAGAGAGAAAGGACCCGAGAAAATATTTGAAGAGATTATAGTCGAAAACTTCCCTAACATGGTTAAGGAAATAGCCACCCAAGTCCAGGAAGTGCAGAGAGTCCCAGGCAGGATAAACCCAAGGAGAAACACACCGAGATACATAGTAATCAAATTGGCAAAAATTAAAGACAAAGAAAAATTATTGAAAGCAACAAGGGAAAAACGACAGATAACATACAAGGGAACTCCCATAAGGTTAACAGCTGATTTCTCAGCAGAAACTCTACAAGCCAGAAGGGAGTGGCATGGTATACTTAAAGTGATAAAAGGGAAGAACATACAACCAAGATTACTCTACCTAGCAAGGATCTCATTCAGATTCGATGGAGAAATCAAAAGTTTTACAGACAAGCAAAAAGCTAAGAGAATTCAGCACCACCAAACCAGCTCTACAACCAATGCTAAAGGAACTTCTCTAAGTGGGAAACACAAGAGAAGAAAAGGACCTACAAAAACAAACCTATAACAATTAAGAAGATGGTAATAGGAACATACATATCGATAATTACTTTAAATGTGAATGGATTAAATGCTCCAACCAAAAGACACAGGCTTGCTTAATGGATACGAAAACAAGATCCACCTATCTATATCTATATCTATCTATCTATCTATCTATCTATATATATATATACCTATCTATCTATATATATATATCTGGCTTGTCCATCACTGTTGCCACCATACCCAGCACAGTGCCTGGCACAACATGGGCAGTCTGTAAATACTGTTTGAACAAAAATGAATTCTGGGTCTGGAAGGGGGATAGATGCATGATTGAGGGACTCTAATGAGACCAATTTGAATAATGGAGCAATGTGTTTGGAAAGGGAGGTTAGAACCTTGTGTTAATTTGGATCCTCCAAGAAGCAGACACCAAGATGCGATTAAATGTGCAGGGATTCTATTAAGGGAAGCACCTGAGGCAAAATGAGGAGGGTACAGGGAAGGAGGGTCATCAGACCATGAGTAAAGGGGAGAAAAGAGGAAGGCTGGGGTAGAAGCATCTTAGACTGCCGTGCAGTTTATGAAAGCCATCACGGAGCCCTTGCATCAGAGTCAGCTCTCAGACATTCTGGTGCCCAAGTATCAGAGTCAGACTAGAACCCAAATGTTCTTTCCTTTTTTCCTTTTTTTTTTTGATGGGCAAATAAATAAAACCCTTAGGAGGTCAAATGGCTTTCCCAGAACTGAAGGAGAATTTGGGTTCAACCTATTCTGAGTTCAGCGATAGAGCATAAAACTTCCTGGAAAATTATGTAAAAGATACCCTGTTTGCCATATAGCTTTCTGGGAACAGGTCCAGGTTGGCACCTAGAAAACCACCTGAAGAGCGCCAGTGCCAAATTCCTGCTTTGTATTTGAAACTGCCCTTCAGCAAGGAGAAACCCTGTAATATCATGAAAAAAGTACCGGACAAGGTTATTGACCAGATGAGTAATCTCCCTGGGTTCAGTTTCCTCATAAAGTAAGAGGCCTGGACTAGATGTATGCAAAAATCCACCCAGCCCTGGGCCTGAGGATTCTAAGAACCCAGATAGGTATGGACATTGTGGCTTCAGTAATGGAGGGCATGGAAGAGTATTACTCTCGTGGGTAGGGGTGAGATAATGCCAGGGTTCACTTTTTAGAATTGTGCCAAAGGTGCCATGAGAGCATTGCATTTTGTTCAAATACTTTTGATGTGCCCAGCTCATTATTAGGCTCTGGGAATAAAACAATGAGTAAGATAGTAGCTGACCTTGAAGAACTCATAATTTAGTTAGAAGACTTGGTGGGAGGTAGTGTGGGATGGGGAAAGGGGGAGGGCATTGGGGGGAGTCCTGTAGAACCTTGGGTAACCACATAATCTCTGACTCGGTTTCTTGCAATGAAATACCTACTCCTCAGGGTTGTTGGGAAGATTGGAAATAGCATAAATAAACTGACCGGGACAGCGTCTGCAACAAAAATGGTACCCACAAAATGGTCTGCAGTCGTGACTAGCGTGGCAGGGTTAAGGTTGAGTGAAAATCTCTCCAGGCTGTCCCTTGCCCACCTCCAACCCTGCTCTAGATGAAGAGACTGCCTTATTGGGCTGCTCACCGGTGGCCTTCCTCAGGTGTGAAACACTGAAACACTGAGGTGAGGCAAAAGGCTGGGATGCAGAGTTAAAAATAGCTCATGGGAGAGTTAGAGGAGAGGCTGAGTAGGTCTAATAGTAAGGAATTCGGTGAGGGGAGATGAGAAGTGAAAGGAAAATGCCTCTTGGCCCTGGGAGAGGAGAGAACCGGGAGGTTGGTAATGGCTGAGAGGCTCTGGGGTAAGAGAACTGGGGAGAAGGGGGAGGGGATGTAAAAGTGTAACAAGATTTTGAATGGGACCACCCTCCTCTATTTTTGTGAGATAAGTTAAAGAACAAAGACTTCTTTTTTGAATGCTTATGGCTGCTTGTGCCTCTTTAATCCTGATGTCATAGGAAGACATTCTAAAGACTCCCATTACATACATACACAATTGGAATGCATTGTGGTGGCAGAGGGATTTACAAAGTCCTGTTGGGTTCAAGGGAGGAGCAGGTCTTTCTCCTGAATGGGTCAGAGAAAATAAAGTATTAGATTTGTTTGAGGGCTGGCTTTGACTCTTACTGGTAGAAAGATCTTGGTAAAATCACTTCAACTCTCTGACCCTTGATTTCCTCATCTATAAATGAAGGATGGTTAAAAAATACCCTCCTTGGGGCTTCCCTGGTGGCACAGTGGTTGGGAGTCCGCCTGCCGATGCAGGTGACACGGGTTCGTGCCCCGGTCCGGGAGGATACCACATACTGCGGAGCGGCTGGGCCCGTGAGCCATGGCCGCTGGGCCTGCGCTTCCGGAGCCTGTGTTCCGCAACGGGAGAGGCCGCAACAGTGAGAGGCCTGTGTACCGCAAAAAACAAAACAAAACAAAACAAAACAAAAACCCTCCTTAAAGGCTCTGCACAAAGATCAAATGAGGTATTGAACGTATAACATAAAATGAAGAGGCTGTTGGGAGTTCTAGTTGAGGGTATGTGTTGTGAGGTTGGATACATGTGGGTGTGAATCTTGGCTCAGGGTGTGGTGGAAAGTGATAGGATATTTGCGGTACCTAAAGGTCACCGCACAGAGAGCTTTACACATGCCTGGCACAGGATAATTGCTCAAGCGTTCATAATTCTCTTTGCAAATCTTGAAGCACTGTGGCTATTACTAATTTCATAATTCTAAGGCCCAAGGGTACCAAGCTGTAGAGGTGAAAATGCACAGGGGGGAGGGGGAGGTCCTGTATTAGTTTCCTGTTGCTGCTGTAACAAATTATTATGAACAACACAAAGTTATGCTCTTACAGTTCTGGAGATCAGAAGACTGAATTCATTTCCATAGGCTAAAGTCAAGGTGCGGCAGGGCTGGTTCCTTCTGGAAATTCTAGGAGAGGATCTGTTTCCTTGCCTCTTCCTGCTTTGAGAGTCTGACTCCATTCCTTGGGTAACAGCCTCCTCCATCCATCTTCAAGGACAGCATCAGAGCACCTTCTCTCCTCTCTGGCCCCTGCTTCTGTCCTTGCAACTTCTCTCTCGAACCCTCACGCTGCTGTCTCCCTCTAATAAGGACATTTGTGATTACATCGGTCCTACCTGGATAATTCAGAAACCTCTCCCCAGCTCAAGATCCTTAACATATAGTTACCTCTGCAAGTTGTTTTTGCCAAATAAGGTAATGTGTCCACAGGTTCTGGGATTAGAATGGTCATCTTTGGGTAGCTGTTATTTAGGCTAGCTCAGGTACCCAGGGAACGAAAAAGGAATTTCCAAGAAGGAAAACCTGCACATTGGGAAAGCTAATTTCAGACAGTAAATAACTACTGAAGAGTTAGTCAGAAACATAATGAAGGCAGGTGATGAGATGACGGGATATATGCATGAGCCCTGTCCCCGTGACCACTCATAGCGAAAGAAGCAGGTTGCTGACTGACTCTGTCTCCTGCCTTCTTCACCTTCCTGGTGTCTCTCAATCCCATTCTCTCTTCACGTGTGTCCCTCCTTTTCCCCTCTCCTTCCTCTTCCTCTCCTTCCTCTCTGTGTTGAGAAGCAACATGAGACTTGCTGTCATGATGACCTGAATTGAATTTTGGTTTAATCACTCCCAAGCTTTGTGACCTTGGTCCAATCACTTAACCTCTCTGAACCTGAAATACCTTATCTATTGAGATAGTTGTAAGGACAATGAACCTGAGGGGAGGGTTGCAAAATGTAATACGAGGTAACTTTCTGAGAAAATATCTGACTTGAAAGCAAGTTTTCCTCTCTCAAGAAGAGAGAGGAAATAACTGGGAGAATAATTCCCAGTCCTCCCTCCCATCTTTTTGGGGAGAAGTGAACCTCTCTAGAGAACTCCCTCTGTGCTAGTCACTCTTCTAGGCACTTTCACACATATTGTCCCATTTGTTTCTCGCAACAACCTGGTGAGACATATTTATTTACTTCCCATTTTTGATGGCAAAGGAGACTCTGTTTCTTACTCTACTCACAATATTTCTGGCATCAAATCTGTGGTGATTCCACCCACACCAACCAAATCTCCAGTTCTCTGGACACCAACTGGGTGTACTATAACTCCATTCTGACACTAACTACTGAGTTAGGGAAAACCCCATAGGTTAAGGGCTCAGTCCCACAAGACTGCCCTTCCCTCAGACACCAATCACAAGTAGTGACTCTCTAAGTTACCCACACATCTGTCCTACTTGGCTGCAAACTGGGGGTTCCCATGATCAGGTTTGATAACTTGCTATAATGGCTCACAGAACTCAGGGAAACACTTGCTTACATTTATTGGTTTATTATAAAGGATGTAATAAAGTATACAGATGAACAGCCAGAGAAGAGGAACACAGGGCAAGGTCTGGAAGCATCCTGAACACCGGAGCTTTGTCCCTGTGGAATTGGGGTGCACACCCTCCTGGTACATGGACCTGTTCACCAGCACAGATCTCTCCACATCCCAGAGTTTAGGGATTCTTATGGAGGCTTCATCCCATAGGCATGATTGATCATTAACTCAATCTCCAGTCCCTCTCCCCAACCCAGAGGATAGAGATGGGGCCGAAAATTCCAAGCTTCTAATCATGGCTTGGTCTTTCCAGTGACCATCCTGAAACTCTCCAGCAGCCCACCGAGAGTCACCTCATTACAACAAAAGACACTCCTATGACCCAGGAAATGCCAAGGGATTTAGGAGCTCTGTGTCAGGAACTGGGGGTAGGGACCAAATATATATTTCTTATTTTGTCACAGGTGAGCACAAGGGGATCCAGAGTGTTGAGGCAATTGACCAAGTCCATGTAGTAGGAGGTGGCCAAGCTGTGACCCTGGTCTGAGTCTCCTGACTCCACAGCTGTCTATGGCACAGAATCACAGTGCACATTTCACCGCTGGTAAAGTTTTAATTTCTTGCTACTTATCTTCAAAGGTAGAACAGTCAGAACATTAGATTTTTTTTCCCTTATAAAACAACAACAGGGGCTTCCCTGGTGGTGCAGTGGTTAAGAATCCGCCTGCCAACGCAGGGGACACGGGTTCAAGCCCTGGTCTGGGAAGATCCCACATGCCGCCGAGCAACTAAGCCCATGCGCCACAACTGCTGAGCCTGCGCTCTAGAGCCTGTGAGCCACAACTACTGAAGCCCAAGCACCACAATTACTGAAGGCCGTGGGCCTAGAGCCCATGCTCTGCAACAAGAGAAGCCATGGCAATGAGAAGCCCGCGCACCGCAAGGAAGAGTAGCCCCCACTCGCCGCAACTAGAGAAAGCCCGCGTGCAGCAACGAAGACCCAATGCAGCCAAAAGTAAATAAATAAAAAAATAAATCTTTGAAAACCCCAAAAAACCAAAAAACAAAACCCCCCACAACAACAGAAGCCTTCTGTAGTGGAGTGTTAACTCTGGGTGTGGCTCTTGATGTTGTTCTGAGAGTCCACACCTGTCCCCAAAGAACTGCCCTGTTCCTGCTGCACCCAGCAGGGCAGGCGGCACAAAGTTTTACTTTTCCACCCAGAGGTGCTGGCGCCTGATCACTGTAGCTCATATCTGCTGAGCTGGTCACGTGCAGGGAAGTGGATGACTAGAGAACACAAAAGCCACAATTAGTGGGAGCGGGAGAAAAGTCATCACGGCTGTAGCTGTACAAACATGCACATCAGCAGACTCCACAGGCACCAGCGGCCACCCTAAGTCTTAGCCTGTGTTAATGAGAGGCGGTGCTGCCAGGCTACACCTCACCTATATGAGAATAGAAAAAAGGGTCCTCTCTGGACAGATGCAAACTTGGAGAGCAAAAGTTTCCTTGAGCCTGTTAGAAAAAGTCCCCCTTCCTGTGTGTAGAAAGAGTCCCCTGCCAAGGCAGACACTGGTTACATTTTAATCTCCACCTGCCCCCTGGGGAGTATAGCACAATGGGTAAGAGCCTAGTTTCTGGGATTCGATCATAGCTCTACCACTCACTGCTGTGTGACTTTAGGCAACTGACTTAACCTCTCTGACTTGGGTTCATTATCTATAAATCGTGGAGAATAACTATACTTATTCAAAGGTTCTCATGAGGATGCAATGACTTAGTACACATACAAGTTAGAATTGTTCCTGGTCAAAGTAAGCAACAGTAGGGCTGTGAGACAGCATTATGGTCACCAGAGCTGCAAGACCATTTACTGGCAGGAAACAGAGTCCCCCATTCTCTCTCTCCTTCCAATCCCAGGCCTCGGACCTCTTTTCACCCTTCTTTTCCTCTGCCATTCTAGAAGTATCCTCACTGTTACCTCATCCTCCTTGACCCCCTGATGACACCAGTGAATTTGTCTGGGAGCTAAGCTTGCATGCAGGCATATTTAAACATATATTCGATTAAGAACTTAATCTGTCTTGTCGAGTGTATTTGTTAAGATAAAAGCTAAGTAGGGACTTCCGTGGTGGCACAGTGATTAAGAATCCACCTGCCAATGCAGAGGACATGGGTTCGAGCCCTAGTCCTGGATGATCCCACATGCCACGGAGCACCTAAGCCTGTGTGCCACAACACTGAGCCTGCGTGCCTAGAGCCAGTGCTCTGCAACAAGAGAAGCCACCACAATGAGAAGCCAGCACACCACAACAAAGAGTAGTCTCCGCTCGCTACAACTAGAGAAAGCCCACATGCAGCAAAGAAGACCCAATGCAGCCACAAATTAATTAATTAATTAAATAAAATGAATAAATTTTAAAAAAAGATAAAAGCGAAGCTGTTGAAACAAGGAAACCTAAAATTGTAGTGGTTTAAAGAATACAGAATTTTACAATTTAGAATTACCACCAGTTACGGTTTGGAACAGATGTATAGACTCTGCCCTCAGACTGTCTTTTCAGTAAGGTAGCCTGTGCCTTCTCTAGTTAAGTCACAAGCCAGCCACTTTGTCAGGCATAGGAAATGGGGCTCATTTATATAATCTCTGAACCTAAGATAATATTTAGACCTAGTCTGGGCTCTAATAAATCTAGAACTTGTAAACAGTTCTTATTGGTATATCATACACCCAACGTATCCTACTGGCTGTGGCTCACTTTCCCCCTTGATGTTAACAATCAGTGTATTCTTTCAAGAAATCTACCACTCCAATATTGTTTCTTGCAGTGCAGTGGTTGCATCAAAGTGTCGACAGTCAAGAAAATACTACTTTTATCCTGAGACCTGATTTGGTAGCTCTCTTCAAAATTTTCTTTCCTGTGGATTAGAGTTGACAATTAACAATCGTCTGGTAGAAGGTGGCAGTGAAGAGAACTGCATTTGTAATTGTGGTTTGTAATTGTGGTTATTGATTATTGCCGCAGATGGGTCTGGCAAAGGGAGCTCATTATCCATAAGAAGTGGCGTAAATGTTGGACACATGCAAACAAGTGTAATGCACATACAAAGCATAGACTTCACATCTGTAAAGACTCTATTTTAGATCGGGAAGATGGCGGAAGAGTAAGACACGGAGATCACCTTCCTCCCCACAGATACACCAGAAATACATCTGTCTACACGTGGAACAACTCCTACAGAACACCTACTGAACGCTGGCAGAAGACCTCGGACCTCCCAAAAGGCAAGAAACTCCCCACATACCTGGGTAGGGCAAAAGAAAAAAAGAATAAACAGAGACAAAAGAATAGGGACGGTACCTGCACCAGTGGGAGAGAGCCGTGAAAGGGGAACGGTTTCCACACACTAGGAAGCCCCTTAGCGGGCGGAGACTGCTGGTGACGGAGGGGGGAAGCTTCGGAGCTGCGGAGAGCACAGCAACAGGGCTGCGGAGGGCAAAGCAGAGAGATTTCCGCACAGAGGATCAGGGCCGACCGGCACTCACCAGCCCGAGGGGCTTGTCTGCTCCCTGGCCGGGGCGGGCGGGGCTGGGAGCTGAGGCCCGGGCTTCGGTCGGAGTGCCAGGAGAGGACTGGCGGCGTGAACACAGCCCGAAGGGGGTTAGTGCGCCACAGCTAGCCGGGAGGGAGTCCGGGAAAAGTCTGGACCTGCCGAAGAGGCAAGAGACTTTTTCTTCCCTCTTTGTTTCCTGGTACGGGAGGAGAGGGGATTAAGAGCGCTGCTTAAAGGAACTCCAGAGGCGGGCGCGAGCCTTGGCTAACAGCGTGGACCCCAGAAACGGGTATGAGACGCTAAGGCTGCTGCTGCCGCCACCAAGAAGACTGTGTGCGAGCACAGGTCACTATCCACACCTACCTTCCGGGTAGCCTGTGCAGCCCGCCACTGCCTGGGTCCCAGGATCCAGGGACAACTTCCCCGGGAGAACGCACGGCGCGCCTCAGGCTGGTGCAACGTCACAACGGCCTCTGCCGTCACAGGCTCGCCCCGCACTCCGTGCCCCTCCCTCCCCCAGCCTGAGTGAGCCAGAGCCCCTGAATCAGCGGCTCCTTTAACCCCGTCCTGTCTGAGCGAAGAACTGACGCCCTCCGGCGACCTACACGCAGAGGCGGGGCCAAATCCAAAGCTGAGCCCTGGGAGCTGTGAGAATAAAGAAGAGAAAGGGAAATCTCTCCCAGCAGCCTCAGAAACAGCGGATTAAAGCTCCACAATCAACTTGATGTACCCTGCATCTGTGGAATACCTGAATAGACAACCAATCATCCCAAATTGAGGAGGTGGACTTTGAGACCAAGATTTACTATTTTTTCCCCTTTTCCTCTTTTTGTGAGTGTGTATGTGTATGCTTCTATGTGACATATTGTCTGTATAGCTTTGCTGTCACCACTTCTCCTAGGATTCTAACCATCCGGTTGTTTTTTTTTTTCTTTTGAAAAAAATTTTTTCTTAATAATTATTTTTTATTTTAATAACTTTATTTTATTTTATCTTACTTTATTTTATTTTATCCTCTTTCATTTCTTCTTCGTTCCTTCCCTACTTCCTTCCTTTCTCTTTCTTTCTTTTTCTTTCTTTCTCTTTCTTCTTTTTCTCCCTTTTATTCTGAGCCGTGTGGATGAAAGGCTCTTGGTGCTACAGGCAGGAGTCAGGGCTCTGCCTCTGAGGTGGGAGAGCCAGCTTCAGGACACTGGTCCACAAGAGACCTCCCAGCTCCATGTAATATTGAACAGCGAAAATCTCCCAGAGATCTCCATCTCAACACCAGCACCCAGCTTCACTCAACGACCAGCAAGCTACAGTGTTGGACACCCTATGCCAAACTAGCAAGACAGGAACACAGCCCCACCCATTAGCAGAGAGGCTGCCTAAAATCATAATAAGTCCACAGACACCCCAAAGCACACCACCAGATATGGACCTGCCCACCAGAAAGACAAGATCCAGCCTCATCCACCAGAACACAGGTAATAGTCCCCTCCACCAAGAAGCCTACAAAACCCACTGAACCAACTTTAGCCACTGGGGACAGACACCAAAAACAATGGGAACTACGAACCTGCAGCATGCAAAAAGGGCACCCCAAACACAGTAAGATAAGCAAAATGAGAAGACAGAAAAACACACAGTAGATGAAGGAGCAAGATAAAAACCCACCAGACCTAACAAATGAAGAGGAAATAGGCAGTCTACCTGAAAAAGAATTCGGAATAATGATAGTAAAGATGATCCAAAATCTTGGAAATACAATAGACAAAATGCAAGAAAATTTTAACAAGGACCTAGAAGAACTAAAGATGAAACAAGCAATGATGAACAACACAATAAACGAAATTAAAAATACTCTAGATGGGATCAATAGCAGAATAACTGGGGCAGAAGAATGGATAAGTGACCTGGAAAATAGTGGAAATAACTACTGCAGAGCAGAATAAAGAAAAAAGAATGAAAAGAACTGAGGACAGTCTCAGAGACCTCTGGGACAACATTAAACGCACCAACATTCGAGTCACAGGGTTTCCAGAAGAAGAAGAGAAAAAGAAAGGGACTGAGAAAATGTTTGAAGAGATTATAGTTGAAAACTTCCCTAATATGGGAAAGGAAATACTTAATCAAGTCCAGGAAGAACAGAGAGTCCCATACAGGATAAATCCAAGGAGAAACACGCCAAGACACATATTAATCAAACTGTCAAAAGTTAAATACAAAGAAAACATATTAAAAGCAGCAAGGGAAAAACAACAAATAACACACAAGGGAATCCCCATAAGGTTAACAGCTGATCTTTCAGCAGAAACTCTGCAAGCCAGAAGGGACTGGCAGGACATATTTAAAGTGATGAAGGAGAAAAACCTACAACCAAGATTACTCCACCCAGCAAGGACCTCATTCAGATTTGATGGAGAAATTAAAACCTTTACAGACAAGCAAAGGCTGAGAGAGTTCAGCACCACCAAACCAGCTTTACAACAAACGCCAAAGGACCTTCTCTAGGCAATAAACACAAGAGAAGGAAAAGACCTACAATAACAAACCTAAAACAATTAAGAAAATGGGAATAGGAAATACATATCGATAATTACCTTAAATGTAAATGGATTAAATATTCCCACCAAAAGACACAGACTGGCTGAATGGATACAAAAACAAGACCCGTATATATGCTGTCTACAAGAGACCCACCTCAGACCTAGAGACACATACAGACTCAAAGTGAGGGGATGGAAAAATATATTCCATGCAAGTGGAAACCAAAAGAAAGCTGGAGTAGCAATTCTCATATCAGACAAAATAGACTTTAAAGTAAAGACTATTAGAAGAGACAAAGAAGGACACTACATAATGATCAAGGGATCGAGCCAAGAAGAAGATATAACAATTGTAAATATTTATGCACCCAACATAGGAGCACCTCAATACATAAGGCAAATACTAACAGCCATAAAAGGAGAAATCGACAGTAACACATTCATAGTAGGGGACTTTAACACCCCACTTTCATCAATGGACAGATCATCCAAAATGAAAAGAAATAAGGAAACACAAGCTTTAAATGATACATTAAACAAGATGGACTTAATTGATATTTATAGGACATTCCATCCAAAAACAACAGAATACACAATTTTCTCAAGTGCTCATAGAACGTTCTCCAGGATGGATCATATCTTCGGTCACAAATCAAGCCTTGGTAAATTTAAGAATATTGAAATTGTATCAAGTATCTTTTCTGACCACAATGCTATGAGAATAGATATCAATTACAGGAAAAGATCTGTAAAACATACAAACACATGGAGGCTATACAATACACTACTTAATAACGAAGTGATCACTGAAGAAATCAAAGAGGAAATCAAAAAATACCTAGAAACAAATGACAATGGAGAAACGATGACCCAAAACCTATGGGATGCAGCAAAAGCAGTTCTAAGAGGGAAGTTTATAGCAATACAATCCTACCTTAAGAAACAGGAAACATCTCGAATAAACAACCTAACCTTGCACCTAAAGGAAGTAGAGAAAGAAGAACAAAAAAACCCCAAAGTTAGCATAAGGAAAGAAATCATAAAGATCAGATCAGAAATAAATGAAAAAGGAATGAAGGAAACGATAGCAAAGATAAATAAAACTAAACGCTAGTTCTTTGAGAAGATAAACAAAATTGATAAACCATTAGCCAGACTCATAAAGAAAAAAAGGGAGAAGACTCAAATCATTGAATTAGAAATGAAAAAGGAGAAGTAACAACTGACACTGCAGAAATACAAAAGATCATAAGAGATTACTACAAGCAACCCTATGCCAATAAAATGGACAACCTGGAAGAAATGGACAAATTCTTAGAAATGCACAACCTGCCAAGACTGAATCAGGAAGAAATAGAAAAGATGAACAGACCAGTCACAAGCACTGAAATGGCAACTGTGATTAAAAATCTTCCAACAAACAAAAGCCCAGGACCAGATGGCTTCATAGGCGAATTCCATCAAACATTTAGAGAAGAGCTAACACCTATCCTTCTCAAACTCTTCCAAAATATAGCAGAGGGAGGAACCCTCTCAAACTCATTCTACGAGGCCACCGTCACCCTGATACCAAAACCAGACAAGGATGTCACAAAGAAAGAAAACTACAGGCCCATATCACTGATGAACATAGATGCAAAAATCCTCAACAAAATACTAGCAAACAGAATCCAACAGCACATTAAAAGGATCATACACCATGATCAAGTAGAGTTTATTCCAGGAATGCAAGGATTCTTCAATATACGCAAATCAATCAACGTGATACACACCATATTAACAAATTGAAGGAGAAAACCCATATGATCATCTCAATAGATGCAGAGAAAGCTTTCAAAAAAATTCAACACCCATTTATGATAAAAACCCTGCAGAAAGTAGGCATAGAGGGAACTTTCCTCAACATAATAAAGACCATATATGACAAACCCACAGCCAACATTGTCCTCAATGGTGAAAAACTGAAAGCATTTCCACTGAGATCAGGAACAAGACAAGGTTGCCCACTCTCACCACTTTTATTCAACATAGTTTTGGAAGTTTTAGCCACAGCAATCAGAGAAGAAAAGGAAATAAAAGGAATCCAAATCAGAAAAGAAGAAGTAAAGCTGTCACTGTTTGCAGATGACATGATACTACACACAGAGAATCCTAAAGATGGTACCAGAAAACTACTAGAGCTAATCAATGAATTTGGTAAAGTAGCAGGATACAAAATTAATGCACAGATATCTCTGGCATTCCTATACACGAATGATGAAAAATCTGAAAGTGAAATCAAGAAAACACTCCCATTTACCATTGCAACAAAAAGAATAAAATATCTAGGAATAAACCTACCTAAGGAGACAAAAGACCTGTATGCAGAAAATTATAAGACACTGATGAAAGAAATTAAAGATGATACAAATAGATGGAGAGATATACCATGTTCTTGGATTGGAAGAATCAACATTGTGAAAATGACTCTACTACCCAAAGCAATCTACAGATTCAATGTAATCCCTATCAAACTACCACTGGCATTTTTCACAGAACTAGAACAAAAAATTTCACAATTTGTATGGAAACACAAAAGACCCCAAATAGCCAAAGCAATCTTGAGAAAGAAAAACGGAGCTGGAGGAATCAGGCTCCCTGACTTCAGACTATACTACAAGGCTACAGTAATCAAGACAGTATGGTACTGGCACAGAAACAGAAAGATAGATCAATGGAACAGGATAGAAAGCCCAGAGATAAACCCACACACATATGGTCCCCTTATCTTTGATAAAGGAGGCAAGAATACACAGTGGAGAAAGGACAGCCTCTTCAATAAGTGGTGCTGGGAAAACTGGACAGGTACATGTAAAAGTATGAGATTAGATCACTCCCTAACACCATACACAAAAATAAGCTCAAAATGTATTAAAGACCTAAATGTAAGGCCAGAAAGTATCACTCTTGGAGGAAAACATAGGCAGAACACTCTATGACATAAATCACAGCAAGATCCTTTCTGACCCACCTCCCAGAAAATGGAAATAAAAACAAAAATAAACAAATGGGACCTCATGAAACTTCAAAGCTTTTGCACAGCAAAGGAAACCATAAACAACACCAAAAGACGACCCTCAGAATGGGAGAAAATATTTGCAAATGAAGCAACTGACAATGGATTAATCTCCAAAATGTACAAGCAGCTCATGCAGCTCAATAACAAAAAACCACCCAATCCAAAAATTGACAGAAGACCTAAATAGACATTTCTCCAAAGAAGATATACAGACTGTCAACAAATACATGAAAGAATGCTCAACATCATTAATCATTAGAGAAATGAAAATCAAAACTACAATGAGATATCATCTCACACCAGTCAGAATGGCCATCATCAAAAAATCTAGAAACAATAAATGCTGGAGAGGGTGTGGAGAAAAGGAAACACTCTTGCACTGGTGGTGGGAATGTGAATTGGTACAGCCACTATGGAGAACAGTATGGAGGTTCCTGAAAAAACTAAAAAT
This sequence comes from Phocoena phocoena, assembly GCF_963924675.1. Lineage (NCBI taxonomy): Eukaryota > Metazoa > Chordata > Mammalia > Artiodactyla > Phocoenidae > Phocoena > Phocoena phocoena. The sequence continues at coordinate 76,620,237 of NC_089223.1, forward strand.
AGAACTACCATATGACCCAGCAATCCCACTACTGGGCATATACCCTGAGAAAACCATAATTCAAAAAGAGTCATGTACCAAAATGTTCATTGCAGCTCTATTTACAATAGCCAGGAGATGGAAACAACCTAAGTGTCCATCATCAGATGAATGGATAAAGAAGATGTGGCACATATATACAATGGAATATTACTCAGCTATTAAAAGAAACGAAATTGAGCTATTTGTAATGAGGTGGATGGACCTAGAGTCTGTCATCCAGAGTGAAGTAAGTCAGAAAGAGAAAGACAAATAGCGTATGCTAACACATATATATGGAATTTAAGAAAAAAAAATGTCATGAAGAACCTAGGGGTAAGACAGGAATAAAGACACAGACCTACTAGAGAATGGACTTGAGGATATGGGGAGCGGGAAGGGTAAGCTGTGACAAAGCGAGAGAGTGGCATGGACATATATACACACTACCAAATGTAAAACAGATAGCTAGTGGGAAGCAGCCGCATAGCACAGGGAGATCAGCTCGGTGCTTTGTGACCACCTAGATGGGTGGGATAGGGAGGGTGGGAGGGACGGAGACACAAGAGGGAAGAGAGATGGGAGCACATGTATATGTATAACTGATTCACTTTGTTATCAAGCAGAGACTAGCACACCATTGTAAAGCAATTATACGCCAATAAAGATGTAAAAAAAAAAAAACCTCTTTATTTTACCATCTGTTCTTCAATTTCTTACTCAAAAATCTGTGACAGAGAAGATTTGTGCTGGGGGGAGGTGGTGATGCTGCTGTACTGATTCCCCCAGAGCACCTAGAGGCCGGAGTTCATGCCCTAGTTTCTCCGTGGCTGCCAGCAGCTGCGAGAGGCAGAGGTAGATCTGTCTCTCCCTCTGCAACTGGCACTACCATCCCAGCTCAGTGTGACTCTGTGACCTTCTTCAGGGTAGAGCTGTCTTTGGAGACATACTGTCCAAGGAACAGATAAGACAAAACAATACAAGATGCTCCATTGTTCTAGAAGTATGAGGAAATATGCATTCAATTGCACTTCACTTATGCCTTCATTCACTTATTCAGCAAATGTTGATTGCCTCCTTATTCTGTCTTACTCAGTATATTTGCCAGGATGAAGGTTAAGTAGCTAGAACAAAGAAATCCAAAAGTGCAGTGGCTTCAGAAAGAAAGAAAACTGTGATCTTTGCAGTCACAGTCTGGGCAGTCTGGCTGGGCAGGACAGCTCAGCTACACATGGTTACTGGGCCATCTGTTGCTCCTCCATTCTGTAGACTCTGTCCTGTGATGTGTGTGGTTTGTACAATATTTAGAGCATGCCTCACTCTCCCTTTCCACGCAAGGGAATCTATTTTGAAGTGTTTACACTCTAGTTTGACAAACTGTAAACATGTTGAACTTAAGAGATGGCATAAAAACATTTTCATGAAATTTGTTATTGCGTATGTTGTTTTTGAGATAAATTTAAAAAACAAAGGAAAACATGTTTGTACACGAAAAGCAAGCAGTATAAACAAGTTATTTGCACTGGAGTGCAAGTCTGTGGAGGCACTGGGTGAGTATCTAAGCTAATACTCCTGTAACTCCAGCCCAGCCTGCCCTACTGTCACAGATCATTGACTATGCACCTCTCTGGAGAATGCTGAACTGGGTGTCGTAGATGGTGGCATGCAGTTTGGAGGAGATTCCAATCTCCTCCTGTACACAAGGGAAAGACATCTTGCTAGCAGAGGACACCAACATACCATCTGGGGGTCAGCAGGAAGGAGGCAGAGAAAGACTGGCCAGACTGATAAGGTTGTGTGTGCCCATCCCCCGACCCCCTCCGCACCAACTCTCTCCCTGCTTGCCTATTGAAGGAAAAAAAATGCAAATACTGCATTGTGTGTGTGTGTGTGTGTGTGTGTGTGTGTGTGTGTGTGGTCAGTAGCTTTTTTTATATTGGTTGCCCTTTGACAGCCTGAACTTCTGGGTCTTATCTTAGGGAGGGGCAGGCTTTTCTAAATTAATACTCAGAATAAAACAGGCCTCTTCAGTATGGCCAAAGCTGAGTTAAGAGAAGATCCAGCTTCTAGGAAGGTTAAAAGAAATAATCCGAGACAGCGATTTCCTCTAAACAAAAGAGGTAGATGTGGCCCACTCCCCCTGCACTGATGACAACATAGTCATGGGGCCATAAAAGTTACAAGGGATGCTGGGAAATGTAGTCTCCAGCTGGCAGTCCTGTTGTGGAACTGAAGCTTTGTTACATGAAAGGAAGTGAGAAAAGATTTTGGTGGAGCAATTCCTCACTATGGCATGGATTTTAGTGCTACACCAAAACTCCTTCTCCTTTTCTCCCACCTTTTACCAGAGATGTATTTATGTTTTAAAATTTCCATCATGCACAGTGAGACTGCTCACACAGAGCAGAATCTCCATGTCTCCCCTCCTCGCCCCAGAGGCGACTGCCCCGTCACTTATAGAGCAAGTACAGTCCCGCCCTTACCTTCCTTCTTCCTCAGGTTTCCAACATCCTAGTTGGCCCCAAGTGCAGCATATTCTAGCACATGTTGAAAGTGAGTGCACACCATTGCATGATCAGTCACCAGGAAACCACCAATTCTAGCTCACAATCCACTCAGATCCTTACATGGCTTTGGATCCCTCTATGTTAAGCCAGGAGGGACTTATATCAAGGTAACAGTGATAACTATCATTTATCAGGGGCTACTATAATCAGGGCTTTGGGCTTGGTGCTCTGCGTACATTTTCTTTAATCCCTTAAACTATATTTCTAGGCAGTTTCGGGAATCACCTCCCCAAATCCTTGTTCCTTACTCTGGAAGGAACCCAAACTACAATAGTCATCTTAGATTAATCATTATCTACTCCCAGGGCTGGGGAGAGACTCATGTAGCATATGAGTGTCCAACATTACAGAACATCAGGCTCTGATAGCTGCGTAAAATTGTTCCGAGACCCAATTTCAACGTGTGCGGGAGGGCTCTTTTTCCTTCACACCATCAAGCAATTCTCAGACACCAGCTGGGTGTCCTAAAATTCAACTCACTTCTGACACTATCTACCCAGAGATAGTATCTACAGATTAAGGGTTCAGTCCTACAAGACTGCCCCCTGCAACCACTACTTCACATGTCAGTCACAAGTCCAGGTTGTCACCTGTGACCTACAAGCTATAGATTGGAGGTTCCTTCTTGGGTTTGATTAATTTGCTAGAGTAGCTCACAGAACTCAGAGAAATCTTTTATGTACTAGATCACCAGTTTGTTACAAAAGGATATAACTCAGGAACAGCCAGATGGAAGAGATGCACAGGGCAAGGTATGGGGAAAGGGTGCAGAGCTTCCATGCCCTCTCCAGGCACCACTCGCCCCAAGTATCCACGTGTTCACCAACCCGGAAGCTCTCTAAACCCCATCTTTTTGGGTTCTATGGAGGCTTCGTACAGAGGCATGATTGATTAAATCATTGGCCTTTGGCAATTAACTCAATGTCTAGCCCCTCCCCAGAAATCAGGAGGTGGGACTGAAAGTTCCAACCCTCTATTCTTGGTCGGTTCCCCTGGCAACCAGCCCCCATCCTCAGGTGCTTTCCAAAAGTTACTTCATTAACATAAATCCAGTTTTGTTAGAAAGGGACTTGCTATGAATGACGAGATACAATTTTACCTTTATGGCTCTGAAGATTTTCAAGAACTGAGGACAAAGGACCAAATGTTACAACAACAGATGTTTCCAATGCTCTTGTGCTCAGAAAATTTCAAGGGTTTTGGGAGCTGTGAGCCAGGAACTGTGGACAAAAACCAAATATATGTGAGAAATCTATTTTGGTCATCGGAACGACCAAATATATACATTTCTTATAAATCACAGTATCACACTAGGAATAAAGGGAATAATTATTGTGTAGGCAGCTAGCAGTTGCCCCAAGGGGCTTAGTGAACTCTATCTTTCTATATCCAGATTAATGCATAGCTAGCTGTTCACATACTCTTGAATGCATCTTTTCTGTGTTTTACAACTGTCTTGGAACAGAGATGATGCTTCTGTCAGGCCAGAACTGCTGGAATGGTCACCGGGGCTGCTCACCTGAGAGTGAGTCAGAGAGGCTCTGGATGGGCCCAGTGATCCCATTCAAGTGGGACCCATTTGTTTGGCAGCCCCGTGCATCCTCAGACCAGACCAGGTGGGCTACTGGACCTAGTCAAGTCCAAACTTGGCAAAGTGAGTAGCCAAACTGCCCCTGCCCAGGGTCACTTGGCCCTTCGTGGAAGCCTCTACCTCAGTACTACTATGTTCCATTGTGATGTCTGTTTTTCGGGCTGCCTTTGAGGTCTGGGTCCAGTCCCCTGCTAACCCGTGCACAGGCTTTGCTCGATTTGTGATAAGCTTCCCCCTATGGTTAGCTGCAGCCTTGTGGATATGGCTTGGCCAATAGAAGGCACCTCTGTGCAGGTGTAGCCAGGGACAGGATCATGGTTTATGAGCAGAACTCTGGTTGAATTTCAACCCACATCCTCCCCTGCTCCCCAATGGGCCAGGCACCTTTGTGCAGTGCGTGAGCTGTGCAACCACACACAGCATACCTGCCAGGGGCCATATATTCATCTCTGGTTCCCAACTGCCTAGCACAGTGCCTGGGCATGACCTTGAGAGATTTACTTAGCTTTTTTCAGACTTATTTCCTCATCTGTAATACGGTGGTTTTAATAAGGCATTGTCTAATAGGACTATTATGAGACTCAAACAGACAGAGCATGTAAAGCAAGGGCTCTGTGGTCAGGTTTCCTTGGGTCCAAAGCCTAACTGTTTTACCAATGGGTGTGGCTTTGGGAAGGTTACTAATTTCTCTAGGCCTCCATTTTCTCAACTGGGGATAATAATAGTGCTTACCTCATGGGATTATTAAGAAGATTAAATAAGATAATACATCTGAACTACAAAACCTAGAATCTGGTACATATCAACCATTCAATCAAATTTAGATATTTTTACATTTCACTTTTACGTATAGCCCCAGTGTAGTTCCTACCATGTAGTAAGTGGTCAAAAAATAACTATCAGGTGATAAACAAATGGATGTGGAACCATCTGAAGCCAGTTGTTCACTTCTGAGAGAGCAGACTTAGCTTTGTCCTCGAGGACTTCCTTTGGTAACTACCCCACCCCCCTCCAAGGGGGCCTGGAGTAACCTAGGGTCACTTTGGGACTCGCAACCAGCCAATCTTGATGCTTCATCTAAGCACAGAAATTTGCACAAAGGTGGCCAAGGATCAAGTATGGCCACTTGGGGTTACCTCTGAATGATGACTATAGCTGCTGGAGAAGAGAGGATCCCTTTTTCTGGGATCGTGAGCAATAGTGCCTAAGGCTTAGCTACCAGTGAGCAACTTGGCAACCTCATGGAGGGAGGCTGCCATAGCCCATCACCAAAAAAGAAGCAGAGCTGAAAGGTGGAGAGGAGTAACAGAGCCTTAACATCATTGTTTTAATCCTGGATCTAGCCATACCTGAAGCTACCATGACACTTGAACTTCCCAACTAGATAATTCTATTATTTCTTTTTTTAAATGAAGATACTTTGAGTTGGGTGTCTCTCATTTGCAACTGAAAGGACCATCTTACTAAAGCGTCCTGTATGTGATATGACTGAATGTTTGATACACAGCAGTAACAATACTTGTAATAGATAACATTTATTGAGCTTTATTAGATGCCAGGCACTGTTCTAAGTGCTTTGCGTGTATCAACTCAATTAGGCCTTAGGACTGTTTGAGGTAGCTATTGTTACTCCTGTTTTACAGATGGGAAAACTGAGGTACAGAAAGGTTTCTTGGCCAGTGATTTCAGAGTCAGGATTAAACTCACACATTCGAGAGAGCACTGGACCATCCAAAAAGCTTAGCTTGTAATGTTTTTCAAATGATGCTAACATTACCTTAAGCAATTTTGAACTGCCTTTAAAAAGGATTATTATTAGAGCCAGTTTATTTCAGAAAATACATATTTCAGTGTGTAATCACATTTTGTGTTTGGCTCTAAGGGCATTCCTGTGCTTGCTTAATTACTTTGTTTACTCCTGTGACCCTCAATGATATTTAGCTGTTCACACAAATCAAATTCACCCTTGAAGGACAGACGTATGTGACCATTGAGGAGAATGTAACATTGGCCCGGAAGGTGATCCTAAAAGGCAGACTTCCATACCTGTTTGTGCAAGTTATGCTTTTGAAGAGGACATTTGTATACATATATCACAGTGTGCTGTTTTAAAGATAATCACATCAGGGATTTCCCTGGTGGTCCAGTGAGTAAGACTCCACGCTCCCAATGCAGGGGGCCCGGGTTCGATCCCTGGTCGGGGGACTAGATCCCGCATGCCGCAACTAAGAGTCCACACACTGCAACTGAGTCCTCATGCCGTAACTAAGGAGTCCACGTGCGGCAACAAAGATCCCGCATACCTCGACTAAGACCCGGTGCAGCCTAAATAAATAAATATTTTTTAAAAGTTACAATGAAAAATACATAAAAACACTTGCATCATATTATGCTCACACCTTATTATTTTTTCTTTTAAGTAAGTATCCAACAGAGGCAAGGCATCGAGCTATTTGCTTTAGGGACTCTGGTGACTCTAGCTGGTGTCTGGAAGGTGAACCAGCTCCTCAGCTGAGCCTGAGAAAGCTATCTCGCTCCAGATACAGAAGGTCACGGTTGAGAAGGAAACAGTCCATTGTTGGTGGCTTGCACTTGGTGAACACTGCCAGGAGTCTAACGGAAGAGACTCTGAGAAAAAGTTGCAGGAATGACTTCCACCTCTAACACTCCTAGCGATCAAATCTGGATGAAACGTTTTCCCACGTGGAGAGATTAGGAATAGAGATATTTCCCCAGATATTATGAAAGTCATTTAAAACATCTAAAATGTTGAAAGAAGAGTACAGTATGTATCTACCACCTTTATTCAGCAACTGTTAACATTTTGTTTGTATGGGTATGTGTTTGTGTGCATGTATGTGTGTGTGCATGTGTATATATACATACGTATATATATTTAAAATTTTGCTGAAACATTTGAAAATAACTTTCAGACATTGAGACAATTTGCCCCTAAATAGATGAGCTAAAAATTAGGACATTCTCCAACATAACACCAACATACCATTATCACACTTGAGACAATATTCCCTAATATCATTTGTTACCTTGTCATTACTCAAATTTCCCCCAAATATCCCTACAACTTATTTCATAGGCGTTTTTTTCTCCACCCCCTCCAAACCAGGATCTAGTCAACACATTGCATTTGTTTGTTACATCTCTTTATTCTCCTTTATGTTAAAAGAATTGTGCGCTTTTTAAAAAATATATTGTCCCTTTGAAGAGACAGCAGCGGTCTTGAAGAAGTTTCCACAGTCTGGATTCATCTACTTGCTTTCTCCTGGTGCCATTCACCTCGTTCCTTTTGACCAGGTATCTCCCGCAGCCAGAAGGTAGGTCAGCAGGTTTGACAAGATTCAGGTCACACATCTCTGGCGTGAGTACTTGCATAGGTGAGCTGTGCACGTCAACTGCATCTCATCAGGAGTCACATAATGTCAGGGTGTCCTACTATGACTGACACTAAATGTGACCACTAGGCTAAGGTGGTAACTGCTAGAACTTTCCATTGAAATGCTATCCCCCCACGCTTTACAATTAGAAACCAGTGGGAGATACCTTAACACCCTGCCCATACCCTGTGGGCAACAATCTTTCACTGAATGGTTTAGTCCATTCCACACACTTGAGAGCAACTCATGATAGCTTCGTAGCACTATTTCTAGAACACCTTCAACAAACTTTTTTTGGATTTCTTATGAATTCTAGGTTATAAGTGTTCACTTGGCTGTTCTTCAAAAACAGCAAAATCTTGCTAAATGCTGACAGAGAAATTCTGCAAATACATGTAAATATTCCCTGTCGGGGACAGTGGGAAACATTCACACTTCAACATCGCCACTGGTAGTGGAGGAATCAGCTTGGCTATGAAAACCTCCTTTACTCTCCACCGGCATCCAAAGTTTTCAGATTCACAACACAGATGGGCTCCCAGCTGGCTAGTACTCCTAATACAGGGACTTTCAACCCTGATTATGCGTTTGAATCATCTGGGGAGCTTTCGATTTGCGTTCTGATCCATTTGGATCAGAATCTATGAGGGTGAGGCCAAGCATAAGTATCTTCTAAAAGATTTCCAGGTGATTCTATTGGGTAGCCCAGGTGGGAACCACTGAAAAAGAAACTACAGTTGACCCTTGAACCATGCGGGGTGTGGTGGGGAAAGGGTAGGGGCGGTGACTCTCTGTGCAGTCGAAAATCAGCATATTATTTATAGTCAGCCCTCCCTCTCCATGGTTCCTGTGTATCAGCCATTCTGCATCCAAGGATTCCACAAACCCTGGGGCAGATTGTCTTGGAGTATCTGCTACTGAAAAAAATCTGCACATAAGTGGACCCGCACAGTTCAAACTGTGTCGTTCAAAGGTCAACTGTACTTCAAAAAAAAAAAGTAATCGTAATGTCACCATGTAACATCAAGACACCATATACCTTCTTCCAGAATGGTGGTTGTCAAAATTTGGCTACACATCAGAATCATTTGGGGAGATTTTGTTGCTTCTGATAGCCAGGTTACACCCTGTACCAATTAAATAGGAATGTCTGGGCATGGGAACCAGGCATCAGAATGTTTTCAAGATATCAGGTGGTTCCAATGTACAGCTAAGTTTTGGAACCACTGCTCCAGAGACTGTTTTCCAAAGAGAGAGCTTCGGCTTGCTCAGGAAGGCAAGTGTATTAGTTGGAAATGTTTTTGGCAAAAATTAGCAGCAAAACCAGTTGATGGCAACTAAACTCGTGCAAATTTTACTTAACAAGAAGTCTGGAGGTTGATGTCGACAGCTCAGCTTCTCTGTACACTGGTTCCCAACTGAAGACAAGAGTTTTGGGTGAAGTAGAAAAGGATAGCTTTATTACTTTGCCAGGCAAAGGGGGACACAGGGCTCCTGCCTTGATGAGGAGTTTTATAACCTACTTCAAGGGTGGGGTTGCTGACAAGGTTAGGGTGTGTGCAGGGAATTCTCTGGTGGCACAGTGGTTAAGACTCTGTGCTCCCAATGCAGGGGGCCCAGGTTCAATCCCTGGTCAGGGAACTAGATCCCACATGCGTGCTGCAACTAAGAGTTTGCACGCCACAACTAAGGGGCCTGAGAGCTGCAGCTGAGACCTGGCACAACCAAATATAAGTAAGTAAATAAATAAATACTAACAACAAAAAAAGATTAGGGTGTGTGCAGGGTCTCAGGTGGTTGGGTCTCCTAATCTTGATGAGTTTCTCTGGTCCCTTTAATCTTGCCTCAGGTGGTTTCTTGATTAGCAACAGTTTGAATCTGCCCTTTGGAACTCAGAGAAGATCATGGAGGCTGGAGTCTTGTCTACAAGAAATGGGGGACAAAAAGGTCTCTGTGCCCGGGAGCCCTGCAGGGCCCCACTCGGTTTCAAGGTGACTCCAGGGTTTGTTCTGAGGCTCCATGATGTCATAAAGGACTCCTGCTCTGCCCCAAGAAAGACATTCTCAGCTACTGGCTTCTTGTCCTGTTTTTCTTACCTTGTGGTCACAAGATGGCTGCCACAGTGTTAGGTATTTTGGCTTCACATCAGCTTTCCAAGGTAGAACAAAGGTGGGGTGGTACATAAAGGCTTTATTCTTCTGAGGTTCTGTCATTTTATCTGAGATAGAGACTCTCCCAACCAACTTTCTCCTGCATCTCTTTGGCCAGAGCAGGCTCACATGTCTGCTTCTAACCTAACTCTCTCAAAGGAAAATGGGACAACATGATGGTTTAGACCAAACACTGTTAATCACCTATGCCTGGAATGCCTATACCTCCTTCCCTGAGAGGAATGGATTTCCACTCCTTGATGTTGATGTTCTGTTACCAGGGAAGAAGTGGGGTGACTGCTTGTTAGGCAGTCAACAAACTGTCTGCAATAATCAAGCAACGAAATGACTAAAAGGAGGAAGAAGAGGAGAAATAGGACTTAGGAAACCACCGACTTCAGTTTTGCAAGATAGGAGCTCTAGCTATGCCTATTACAGCAGCTCTGGCTGAGGCTGCTGGCACCACATTGGAAATGCATTTTTTTTTTTTTTTTCTGTATTCTGAAGGAACCTTCCAGGTACTAGTTTAAAGGCCTTGCCTGGGATTCATCTTCAAATGCCATTTTTTTTTTTTTTCTCTTTTTTTCATTTTTTTTTTTTTCAAATGCCATTTGAGGGACTTCGAGGGTGGCACAGTGGTTAGGACTCCGTGCTCCCAATGCTGGGGGCCCGGATTTGATCTCTGGTCAGGGAACAAGATCCCGCACGCGTGCCGCAACTAAGAGTTCACCTGCCGCAGCTAAGGAGCCTGCCTGCTGCAACTAAGACCTGGTGCAACAAAATAAATAAATAAATATTTTTTTAAAAAGCCATTTGAGAAATTCCTGTTGGTGGCAATGGAAAGGGTCAGTTAAACAAGTTTGAAGCAGTGAACAGAGTTTGGCACCTGTCTTCCTCCTTTCTTCCCCACCCCAAGTTATTTAAAATAAATACAAAGTTTAACCCATAGCAGCCAAAGTTTTCTATGTGACTAGTACCCACTTTAATGGTTCTGTTTATTTTTAAAAATAACAATAGCAACTTAAAAATATTTTTTTTGGTGACTGCAACTTTTCTGATGCCCTAAAGTATGTGCTTAGTCTCTGTTTTGGGTAAATCAGCCTTGTTCATGAGAGTTCTCTAGTCTTGTAAATCATCACTGGAACCCAAGATAATATAAAAAAATAGTCTATGATCTCAATGCTTTGTGAGTTAATTCAGACCATCAAAGGGTAACTCTCCCAAGGCACAGCTCTAATCAACTTCAGTAACTAAGTCAACAAATGTAAAGCACATAATATACTGCTTGACTTATATGAGCTCTGTATAGTGTTTGTTGTTATTGATCTGAAAACTCTTTTGAAATGAAAAGATACACAATTTACACAAAGATAGCATGTTAATGATCATCAGTGGAGAGAGGGAAAGGGTAAGAGAACTAACACCTTTTGATCATCCTCCCTATTCCAGGTTCAGGAAAGACAATATATATACATGTGTTGTTATATTTAATCCTCACAACTAACCCCACGGGGTAAGTATTATTACAGCCACTTGACCAGTGAGGAAATTAAAGCTCAGAAAGTTGGAGTAACTTGTGCAAGATAACAAGTTAATAAGCAGCAAAGCTAACTTAGGTCTGTCTCGACCAAGCCATGCTTTTCTTAAGAAAACATGCCTCTTCTTTTTTTTTTTGACAGATTCATAGGATGAAATATATGGTGTATGGATAAAAGCTTTAGTTATTTGCGGAAAAGGGCACAGCCATGTGCCCTTACAGCCATGGAGTTACAAAGGTAAAAAAATGTGAGTCTTGTCTTCAGAGAACTTACAGACCAGCGAAGAAACATAAGTGCCAAAAAATGATGACTATTCATAGTGATAACAGCTACAATGGTCACATATTTAGAATAAGGTAGATCTTGGAAAAAGAAATCCCAAGCCAGAAGGGGATTAGAGAAAGATTCACGGAGGATATAATTTTGACACAAGCCCTGGCTTCAGGACAGGAGGGAGTTATCCAGGCAGATGGTCTGTGGGAGGGCATTCCAGGGAGAGAGAACAGTCTGTGAAAAGGCAAGCAGATTTAAGAGAGCTCTGGGAATTACAAGCAGTTCAGCTCGTGAAATTTAAAGATAAGAGTGGCAGAAAACGAGTCCCTGGGGGAAAGAAGGTTCCAGATCCTTTATGGTTTAGCTTTTCTTTTCTTTTCTTCTTTTTTTTTTTGATAAAAATAATAATTATGTAGCGATGTAATATCATCAAATAAGAGATGACTACGAAAACACAGAGGCCCAAAAGAAATTAATATTTTAAATATTCATGCCTGCAAAAGATTGGAGATGACCTAAATGTCCACCAATAGAGGATTGGTTAAATAAAGTTTGTATATACATGAATGAAAAACTATACAGCTATTTAAAAAGAATGAGGCAAATCTAGAGTGTCCTAGATCAGATTCTCTAGAAAGAAAAGCTAACAATTTATTTGGGTGGTACAAGCCCAGGATGGTAAGGGTGAAGCTAATGGGAAGTAAGGCAAGAGAAGGTGCAGTGCTATGTGTTCAACAAATTGCAAGGGGCACAGCGTTTCACTCAGCAGGTGGCTTATAGGTAGGAACCATCTCAGAGTAGTCCACGGAGGAGAGAAAGGAGGGAGAAGTTACTGCTTGCTCCTTCCATTTCTTGTTTCTAATTGGTGGAGGTTTACACTCCCCAGTGATATCATCTGGCCCTTGGCAGCACCCAGGAAGCTGGGCCATGTGCCTCGCAGGTGTGTTTCATCCAGGTCCCAAAGTGGGGGGCAACTAGTCTCAGGAGGAGACCAACCAAGACAGAAAGGAGGAGCCCGTTGAGGAATTTTAAAAGGCATATAAAGATTTTTATCCCAACTAATATATTTCCTGGCTATAAAGTCTAGAAACATAGATGTATTATTTTATCATATATTATATATTTTATCTTTTAAAAAGTGTATTCCTTATGTTTCTAGACTGAATGGTCACCCTATATTTTAGTATAAAACAGGCTCCAAAATGTGCTCTAAATAAAAGACAAGGTACAGGACTTCCCTGGTGGCACAGTGGTTAAGAATCCGCCTGCCAATGCAGGGGACACAGGTTCGAGCCCTGGTCCGGGAAGATCCCATGTGCTGTGGAGCAACTAAGCCCGTGCACCACGACTACTGAGCCTGAGCTCTAAAGCCCGCGAGCCACAACTACTGAAACCCACGTGCCTAGAGCCCATGCTCCGCAACATGAGAAGCCACCTCAGTGAGAAGCCCGCACACCTCAACGAAGAGCAGCCCCCGCTCTCAGCAACTAGAGAAAAGCCCGTGCGCAGCAAAGAAGACCCAACGCAGCCAAAAATAAATAAATAAATGTATTAAAAAACCCCAAGGTACAGAACAGCATGTACAATATGCTAACATTGGTTCAAATAAAGAATATATGTATGTTTATTTCTGCATAGAATTTCTCTGGAGGGAGACATAAGAAACCGATAGCAGCATTTGTCTTCAGGGAGACAAATTGGGTGATTGTGGGATTAAGAGGAAAACTCCCTTTTTACCATATACCTTTTGGTGCATTTCTAAGTATGTACCATGTCAGACTATTATTTACTAATGTAAAAACTTACATTATGCTGAGAAAACCATCGTTAACGTTAGGAAGATCACACCGGAAGTAGTAAAGAGGATTCTGAAAGAGATCATTTCACTCAACAATTATAGTTGAGCATCAGGGTACGTGGATGGACGTGGCAGTGAAGGCGGCAGACCCTGCCCCTGCCTAGACAGAGTTTACGATCTAAGAGAGAGGACAGTTAGACAAGAGGTAAGGCAACCACATGGGCTCTGGAACCCTAACCAGGTGAAGACAACAAATCCTTGCTCTGAGTGCACAGTCCTTAGTGCCAAAGAAGCTTTTTATTCCTGTGGCAAACCTCCCACATAGCATGCCTCCGTTTCTCAATTTTATATTGTTGATGTAGAGCTAGAACAGAGGTGCACACATTTTTCTGTAAAGGACAAAGAGTAAATATTGTAGGCTTTGCGGGCCACACTGTTTCTGTCATAACTTCTCAACTCTGCTGTTACAGCACAAAGCAGCCGTGGCCAATACCTAAAACATGAGCATGGCTGTGGTCCAATAAAACGACTGGAAGTTTTGCAAGTCTATTGGCGGTTCCAATAAAACTTTGAATGTCATATAATTTTTATGTGTCATAAAATATTATTCTTCTCCTGATTTTTATCCAACCCTTTAAAAATGTAAAATCCCTTCTTAGCTTGAGGGGATTGTTTAACTGATAGGGTTGTTCAAGGGAGACTTCCAGCGGGCGGGGGAAGGGTCTGGTAATGTTTCTAGTTCTGACCTGGATGATGGTTACATAGATGTGTTTACTTTGCAAAAATTAATCAATTATGGTTTGTTAATCTTTCTCTGTATACATAATTTTTTCAATTAAAAGGTTTACTTTGAAAAAGGAAAAAAAAAATCCCTTCTTAGCTTGCAGGTGGTACAGAAACAGGCAATGGGCTCTATTTCACTTGTGGGCTGCGGTTTGCTCACCCCTAAGTCAAAATATAGCTCCCATGTTCAAATTCCAATTCTGTTCCTGTAAAATCTCAGCACCTCTCCAAACCGTTAGCTGGCTCTAGGAGCTAGCTCTGCTGGTCTACTAAACCTTTATGGTTCTGCTGCTGTTGGCTCGATTTGCATTTCATTTTGGTTTAACTAATTTGCATTTGTTCTCCCTAACTCTGTCACTCTTATTCTTGCCACATTGTGTGCTGATTTGTAATGTCCTGCACGGCAATAAAGGTCATGAAAGAAGATGTAATTCTTTTGTGACTGCTGGTTAATTCATTTCTGGACACTAGAACCACCTTTATGAGCCCCACACCATAAGCCATATGGAATATTATTATGTGTTCCCTAGAGCTTCTGTTATTGCCATCTGTCTGTGACTTCCTGTGTGGTTCCTCTGGCAGCAAGGAAATCATCCATCAAAACGCTTCTATAAAGTAAGTTTTAAAAACCCAGTTCTAAATAACATCTGCCTCTGAAATTAGATGTATATTTTCAAGGCTTAAACGTTTGAAGCACATTAATAATGACCCCTATTGTGGAGCCGCAGTTGAAAATTATAAGAGTGTATTGTAGTCCGTCACCCGGGTAACATCCAGATACAAGCACTGCCAACGCTGCAAAACCCTCCACAAGTAAATCTCTAAAATCTCCCATTTTGAGGACTCTCACATGTTAGTCAGACCTTGGCATTCTGCCTAAACTAGGCCTCTGTTCTTAAACACACCCAGAGTTTTCCACTCTTAACAGCAGTTGTTGTTTTTGTTCATTTTGTTGTTGTGTCCCTAGTATTTAATACAGCATGGAGCACTTAGTAGGAGTTAAATGAATTTGTGTTGATCTGAACCGAAATGTTGAATTACACCCCGTGAGTTTCTAGGTTATATCTCCACCAGTATCAATGACAGGGTTTTCACTCAGTGACACTGGTGATTGTTTGCAAAGAAAATGAATTGTCTGTTATGTTGTCTTGGTGGCTGATTACGAATGTATATAAAATGCATATTTATATTAAGAATGTGAATGAGATATTCAGAGTAAAGAAGTTTTAGATCTTCAGATGAATGCATAGTACAGATTGCTCAGGATCACCAAATGTGGATGAAAGTGTCTTGACCTCTCAGTGAGATCTTGGTTTAAACACTCGCTTTTGACAAGCTCTAAAAATATTAAAAAACAAACAAACATAGGAAAATACCCTCCTACCATCTTGAATCTATTTTAGTCTCTGTGAAACAAGAACAATCATCCCTGCAGCGGGGAATACAGATGTGAAAAGAAAGACAAGTAATTTTTAAAGGCAAACAAATGAGTGGTAAGGAGAGTGCAGGAGTACTCCTCAGCTTGAGTGGGTTTAAGAATCAGGTGGAAGGCATGTTATACATGCAGATTCCTGCATCTCACCAGAGAGATTCTGGTGTGATAGGTCTGGGTTTGGGCAAGGGACTCTGTGGATTTACTGAAGTTCCTAGGAGATTCCAATGCAGGTGGTGCATGAAACAGGCTGTGAGAATACCGACTTATGGTTTAACAGGGAAGATAGAAAAGAAAATCAATAATTAATTTCAGATCCCCCAAATAAGTCTGCTTAGTTTGTTCAAGTGGTGTTCACAGGCTGTGGGAAACTAGTGAGATGATGAGATTGAGAAGGGTACAACAGTGGTACAAGGGGTGTGTTCTCCCCTTACTTCCCCCATTTCCTGTCCTTTCCACTGGTGACTCTAATCCTAGGTTTCTTTCCAGAGTTGGCATATTTGTTAGGATTCAGTTGGGTTCTGTGTGTTACCAAAAAAAAAAAAAAAAAAAGGCAGTGCTTACACAAGGTAGAAGTTTATTTTTCTTACTTGAAAACAAGATCCAGAGTTAAGTGGTCTAGTGTTGGGATGGTGGCTTCACTAAGTTGCTAAGGATCTGCCAGGAGACTTTTAGTTCTCCATTCTATCATCCTGAGGGTGTGGGACCCTCAACCTCATGGTCCAAGATGGAAACTATAACACCATCAGTCACAGCATCGTTCCAGGCAGTGAGATAGAGAGAAGAAAGAGTAAAGGGAGAACCAGCTATCCTTTAAGGAGGCTTCCTAAAATTTGTCAGGCCTTTCTGTATATATCTCATTGGCTAAAACTTATTCCTATTGGCTCACCTAGCTGCAAGGAATGCAGAAATGTATTGCTTATTCCCCAGGCATCTATATGCCAAGATAAAGATCAATGTTTCTACTAGTAAGGAATAAGGGGAGAATGAATGATGGGGTAGGCAACCAGAAATCAGGTCTAGGTGGGATCCTGGGGCTTGAAGATTGTTTCACTGGGCCTGGACCTCTGGCCACAATGACTCCTGCTTATGCGTGATGTTGAAGCACCCTAAGAACTGACACAGCAGAGAAAATCCGGTGGTGCTGGTAAGTAACTGGTAGAGGACTATATATAGTTCAGGGGTTGCCAGACACAGGTTTTCTAAGTTCGTGGCATATGAGTGCCCTCTGCGCTCTGTCTTCTAAAGTTCATTTCCCTCACTGTACCCACATCTGTAAGAGATACAGAGACAACACTTCTGAACAGAATTCACGTTCCAGATTTGAGACTAAATAGCCTGTAACTCTCAGTAACTTGGCTGCTAAACGCTTTTGTTTTTATTGCTCTAAAACTCAGGTAATTTCTGATTTAGCTACCTCCCTCATACAATTGTTTTGCTTAACAAATGATGTACGTGAAGTGCTTTTAAACTTTAGGGCCAGATTCACATGTATATTATTTTGAAAAAATATCCATCAAATGTAGGCTAAAGATAATGAAAGTAGTTTGGATTATTTAAATTGGGTTCATACACCTAAAACTTTAATTTAGAATTTCCCATTAGCAGGTTATGTGAATAATTAAAATTTCTAATTTAACCTGAAGGAAATTTCTCCTACTGAACTTTTAATGAAATATCTAAACTATGGCTATCTCAGCTACTGCCCCCAGTTCTTCCTGATTCATGTAGCTCATTAGCATGAGAAATCAACTCTCTCGAAACTGTTCGTTCTTGAGAATCTTCTCATTTCTTCCTTACATCAAATTCAGATACTTTATATTGATTTATCTTTTAAAAAGCTTTATTGAGGTATAACTGACATACAAATTACTTCACATACTTAATGTATACATTGTGGTGAGTTTGGACATAGGCAAACACCCATGATGCCATCACCAAAATCAAGGTACTAAACCTATCTATTACCTCCAAAAAATTCCTTGTTTTCTTTTCTGGGTTTGAGTGTGTGTGTGTGTGTGTGTGTTAAGAAGTCTTGACATGAAATCTATCCTCTTAACGTATTTTAAAGTGCACAATACCATATTATTAACTATAGGTGCTATGTCATACAACAAGATCTCTAGAATGTATTCATCTTGCATAACTGGAACTTTACAAGACTGCTCAGAAACTAGATGAGCAACTGTCTGCTCATTGTTTATCTCAGCGTACTTCTGGTGAAGGTATACATAGTGCTAAAACAGTCTCAGAGAAATTGAGCCTCAAGGTTCAGACTGCTGCTTTATTCCTACAGACCCCTAAGCCCTTATGTTAACAAGTCCCTGGGCTTGGCTCCATATAAGGACCCAGGTTTGTAGACTAAGGTGAGGGATGCACTGGCATTCTTGCCTTGCCTGTAAGAATCTCCCCGCATCCAAATTGTGCTCATCTGCCAAAGCTCAGCACTAACACCACACTCTCTATTAAACCAAAAGTGATTTCTTTCTCTTCTGAGTCATGAGACTAATTTATGGCTTTCTTGTGGCACCTACCTTACTCTGATGTGACTTACAGTGGTTTGTATATGTATCATTTCTCCAGTCGACTGTAAACAGTGAGCAGAGACTGTGCCACACATCTCTGTATCTCTTGCAGCCCTGAGCACAGAGCCCAACTCATGCTTAAGGAACAGAACCTGGACTTACGCTGCAGGCTTCATCCAACTTTCATTCATTCAGCAAGTAACCATTAAGCACCAACCATGGGTCAGGCCCTCTGATGTGTATGGGTGACGTAGCAGTGGACAAAAACCACGTCGCTCTCTAAATGGAGTCCCCTGCTAGAAGCTCTAGACAGGCACTGAAGACATAAGTAATGAGAAATGCTTTACAGAGGCTTGAGAGAGAGAGATGTGAGAGGGAGAGAGCCATCCTTTGGACTGAGTGTTGAATGAAGTCCTCCCAGAGGAGGACATTTGAATGGAATCTAAGGATGCGAAGGAAGCTACGTCTTCGAGAACCGGTGGCAAGAGAGTTCCAGATAGAGGGAACCGAAAGTGCCTAGAGCCAGGAGAGCACAGGAAGTGGAAAGGGGACCAACATGGCTAAAATGGAGTAAACAAGGGAAAGCAGGGGAGGAGATTTTAACAACCACATTTTGGACTCTAGTTCAGATGCCATATTGCAAAACACCTTTGTTCAAACATATAACCACTGATACTTGAGAAGCTAATGTATATTTCAAAAATAAGTTAACTGGAGAATATGGTACCCACCATCAGTTGATAAGAAAGTTTTGTCAGTTTTAAAGACAGGTTCCTTCCTGTTGCATTATATTTTAGAATATAATATTATTTTAATTATATAATAACCGGATTAACTGTCTAACAAGCCAAGACCCTATCAATAGTTACAGTATGAAGAAACGTTTTCAGGACTCAGCTTGCCCTCAGTATATTTCCGCGTGTCACACTACACCAGATGTTGTTCCATATTGTCACTTCAGTTTTAATTAACTGTGGGGAGTGGTGGCGCTAGTTGGAATTAGTTTATTAATGCAAATTTTCCTTTATTGTGTCGAAAGCCTACTGGTGCAGATCATCTGAGTGTGATTAACTGCTTCAAGGAGTGTGCTGTTCACAATGCCGTTGGCAACGATGCTGATCTGTGAGCTAGTGTTTCATCCAAAGATAACATAAATTTAGCTAAAATTTTACAGAATAACTTATTAACACTGGCTGCTAATGAAGCACTGAGATGAATTATTTTTGGTAAGAGTTAATACATATCTTGAGCTTACTAAAATCGCTTTCACATCTCTATTCCATTTCTGTCACCATACTTCTGTGACCCTGGTTTCTCTGCTATGTGTGTCAGTAAGACAAAATATAGAAGCAGTTTAACTCATCCTCAAGAAGTAATGCTGTTACCATCTAACCCGTATTGGCTATATTAACAAAAGGGAAGCAGCTCATTTTTCCCATCAGAGACTTCAAATATTGATATGCATGTAGGTATTTGTTCAAAATGTTTGTTCATTTACATAGAGGTGTTTAACAGAAGAAATCATTGTTTCCTTCATCACGTTTTTGGCTGTGATTGCAGCGACCAGTGTGAGCAGGGGCTGCAAACTTTCGGGAGTGGGCAGAAGGATGAGGTGACATATAAACTGAATCCAGTCAAATGGGCCATGTAACACCTTCTTTCCTTGAAGTTGAAGAGTTATGGCCCAGAAACTTCAAATGGGCTCAGAATGTAAGGACAAACAAGCAAACAAACAAAACCAGAAAAAGATTGAGAGAGAGGGAGAGAGTATGTCCTGTCTGGGTCACCAACAAAATCCCAGGCAGCAGACCAGTCAGGTCATTTGACAATCTCGAGCAAAGCAAAGACAACAACTTCAAAAATTGTACGAAAAGGTAGTCACTCTTGGGCTTCCCTGGTGGCGCAGTGGTTGAGAGTCCGCCTGCCGATGCAGGGGGCACGGGTTCGTGCCCCGGTCCGGGAAGGTCCCACATGCCGCGGAGCGGCTGGGCCTGTGAGCCATGGCTGCTGGGCCTGTGCGTCCAGAGCCTGTGCTCCGCAACGGGAGAGGCCCCAACAGTGAGAGGCCCGCGTACCGCAAAAAAAAAAAGGTAGTCACTCTTTCCTTTCAAATTATGAAGAACATGAAGACATTTCTTAGTGGGTAAGCATCTCTCATCCTTGGGAAGATTTAGAATTAAGAAGAGAAATGTTCAAGAGAATGAAGCACTTAGTGCTAATATTTATTAAGGTGGAAGGATCAACACATGTTTGGGAGGAATTCAGGGTCACCCCCCTTCTCCACCTCTCTCTCCCTTCAGGGCAGAAGGATATCCTGTGGCCCTGGAGTGAGTAAGAGCTTCAGCTTCAGATTTGAATGAATGTGGGACTTAACCCTACCACCATCACTTCCAGAGGTGTGATCTGTAATAAGTTCTTTGCTTCTCTAAGCCTCAGTTTTCTCATCTATATAATACTCCTCACCTGAGAGCATTGTAAGGATTAGAGAACACATGCAGAACATTGGTACAGAATAAGTGCTTGGTACAGAGCAGTGGCTCATTATCTGTTGCCGAGTAACAAACGACACCAAACTATTGGTGTTAAAACAACAACTTTCTGGATTCTGTGGACCAGAAATTCAAAAAGGGCAAAGCAGAAACAACTGTTCTCTTCTCTATGATGTCTGGGGTCTCAGTTAGAGCGACTCAAATTGGGGGTGGGTGGGTGCTAAATCGAATGGGGGGAGGCTTGAATCGCTGGAGCCGGAGGATCCACTTTCATGATGGCCTCTTTGCTCAAGTATCCAGTGCCTGGACCTGAGATGGCTGAAGAATGGGCCCAGCTAGGACTGTTCACAGCAGAGCTTACATACAGCCTCTGCACATGGCTTGGCTTCCTTAGAGCATGGCAACCTCAGGGTAGTCACACTTCTTACAGGCAGCTCAGAGCTATGAGTTAATATCAAAAGTTACTGTGGCAGTTTTAAAACGTGGCCCCAAATTCTTGATACTCCTCTCATCAAGAAATCCCTGATGAGTCTTTTAAGAAAGGAACGCATGAATACCATAAAACCTCCCCAAATCTGTTATTTACTACATGAGTAATGCAGTAGTAGGAAGAGTGATAAATTACCAGAATTTCTTGAGGTGGGTAATGTATGAATTTGGGATTTGAAGATTTTACGTCTGGTCCCTAATTCTCCTCCGCTCATACTGATGCTTGGGTAGGTCTGTTCCAAGCCTCTGCCGGCCTCCTCCCGTCTTAGAGCTTCTGCCCCCTGGGGCAGCTTCTGCCCTTGCTCTGGTCGTGATGGCCGCTGGTGAGCTCCTCGCCTGCCCCGGCATCCTCAAGCCTCCTGGCCACTGCTCTGACTCCTTCTCTGCCTTCAGTTGAGGCCGCCTGTATTCTTCTAAGGTCACAATAATGGGAGGCCGGGAAACACAGGTGACCTGTGGAGATTTGTGTGCAAGTGCAAAGAATGACGAGGAGGGTCCAGACTGTTCAGCCTTTACTGTAAGGTCAGCACCAAGTAAAACTGTGTATTTGTTTCTTAAAACGAAGGTATCTTGAAGACACTGAAGACTTTAAAAGCGCAGCGCTATCTATATACAATGGTCCTCTTAAGAAGAAGGTCATTCACCTTATTGTTTTTTCTTTTCCCTGGCAGGCATCACTGGCTTATGCACTAGCTAGTTAACCATTAAAGGGCCTTCCTGCTGTGGTTTATTCAAAGAGTTGAGGTGTCTCCCTCTCTGCCTACTGAACTCACTGTGGATAGGAGATAATGAGGATGCGGCCAAGGTCATGGGCATCTGACACTGCTGCCTCCTGGTCACCCTGGGCATTCCTGGCTCTTTTTCAGGTGACTATTTGTTGTTTAACCCAGAAGAATCAGGAGGCCGAGTGGGCGAATCTGTGCAAACATCACCACATCTGAGGCGCACTCAGGCGCCTGTGTAAGCGGCATCTAACGTCAGGAGATAATTGGGCAGTGGGGAACCTAGAATTCAAGGGGAATCTTTTCCCTGAGCTTTGCTTTTTTGTGTCCCCTTGGCAGGCATCCATTTTGCCTCTCAGCTTGTTAAGCGCCTGTATGCTGAGCCTATTTCTTTACCTCGTAATTTTTATGGCGATTATAATTGAGCTTAATAGAGTCTCCTGGAATCCTACAGGCTTTTTGAATGTTGTGTCTCCATCTGAGGTTAGATTTAAGAGCTTCTTCCACATAAAGTTTTTACTTTAGGAGTTGTTCTGGAATTTGTTTGGAAACCACACACTGAGTCAGAATGAAAGCATTTAAGAACATCTCCCTAAACTGAATATGGTAGGAGAGCGAATGCAACCAAGGAACATGCTTGAGGAACAAGGCTTGTTGCTGTTCAGTAAATTTGGGGATTTTTTCTGCTGAGTGGACTGTGCAGGCTGAGGGCAAAAACTGAGTTGCTTGGGGATTTCTAGAAGCTGCGTGTATTGGATATGAATAGAGGATTGAGGGGCAGAGAATACAGAGAACGGACACCTGGTTGGGAGGACTTCTGGGAAGAGTCTGGAGACAGAACAGATAGAGTTAGCGGAGGAGCATGATTAAACTTAGCTGGGTGAGGTGTGATGTAAGCATCTCCTTAGCCTCTCCATAAAATCTATAAAACGGATTTTTTTTTTTTGCGGTACGCGGGCCTCTCACTGCTGTGGCCTCTCCCATTGCGGAGCACAGGCTCCGGACGCGCAGGCTCAGCGGCCATGGCTCACGGGCCCAGCTGCTCCGCGGCATGTGGGATCCTCCCGGACCGGGTCACAAACCCATGTCCCCTGCATCGGCAGGCGGACTCTCAACCACTGCGCCACCAGGGAAGCCCTATAAAACTGATTTTATAGTTAGATTTTTTTCACAAAATAACCTTTCAATTTTAGGTCAGTTTTAGATTTACATTTAGATTCAGATTACAAGAGAAAAGTTGTGAGACAAGTACAGCACATACCCTCCTCCAAACCCAGTTCCCCGAATAGTAATGTCTTACGTTAGTATAGTATATTTGGCACAATCAATGAGCCAAGGTTGATACGTTATTATTAACTAAAGTCCATACTTTATTTAGATTTCCTTTTTTTAAAATTAATTAATTGATTTATTATTTATTTATTTTGCTGCATTGGGTCTTTATTGCTGCACGCGGACTTTCTCTAGTTGCAGCGAGCGGAGGCTACTCTTTGTTGTGGTGCGTGGGCTTCAGTAGTTGTGGTTTGCAGGCTTAGTTGCTCCATGGTATGGGGGATCTTCCTGGACCAGGGCTAGAACCTGCATCCCCTGCATTGGCAGGCAGATTCTTTTTTTTTTTTTTTTTTTTTTTTTTGCGGTACGTGGGCCTCTCACTGTTGTGGCCTCTCCCATTGCGGAGCACAGGCTCCGGACGCGCTGGCTCAGCGGCCATGGCTCACGGGCCCAGCCGCTCCGCGGCATGTGGGATCTTCCCGGACGGGGGCACGAACCCGCGTCCCCTGCATCGCAGGCGGACTCTCAACCACTGCGCCACCAGGGAAGCCCCTGGCAGGCAGATTCTTAACCACTGCACCACCAGGGAAGCCCTAGATTTTGTTTTTTAACCTAATGTCTTTTCTATTCCAGGATTCCATCCAAGATCCCACATCACATTCATTGTCTTGTCTCCTTTGGCTCCTCTCGGCTATGACAGTTTCTCAGACTTTCCTTGTTTTTTTTTTTTTTTTTTTTATAATTATTTGTTTATTTATTTTAGGCTGGGTTCAGTCTTCATTGCGGTGCGCAGGCTTCTCATTGTGGTGGCTTCTCTTGTTGAGGAGCACAGGCTCAGTAGTAGCAGCACATGGACTTAGTTGCTCCACGGCATGTGGGATCCTCCTAGACCAGGGCTCGAACCCGTGTCCCCTGAGTCGGCAGGCGGATTCTTAACCACTGCGCCACCAGGGAAGCCCCTTTCCTTGTTTTTTATGACCTTGATGGGTTTTGTTTTAATTGAAATATAGTTGACTTACAATATTCTCTTAGTGGGGCTTCCCTGGGGGCACAGCACTTAAGAATCCGCCTGCCAATACAGGGGACACAGGTTCGATCCCTGGTCCAGGAAGATCCCACATACCGTGGAGCAACTAAGCCCATGCGCCACAACTACTGTGCCTGCACTCTAGAGCCCACGAGCCACAACTACTGAGCCCATGTGCCACAACTACTGAGGCTGCACTCTAGAGCCCACGAGCCACAACTACTGAGCCCATGTGCCACAACTACTGAGCCTGCACTCTAGAGCCCACAAGCCACAACTACTGAGCCCATGTGCCACAACTACTGAGCCTGCACTCTAGAGCCCACGAGCCACAACTACTGAGCCCACACACTCTAGGGCCCACATGCCTCAGCTACTGCTCCTCAGCATCATCTATTTAAACCTCATAAGAATCCTCAGAGATGATATTTTTACCTAGCACTGAGAGCTGTACCAAACAAGATGAAAAGGCTGGCAGATTTTCATCCTATTTGATAGACTGAAAAATGTGACTCTGGGGATTGGTAGTGATTCTCCTAGGGCTAAGCAGAGAGTACAAGCCTGGGAAGAAGCCCCAAGTTCTAGCTGAATAAGCAGATGTCTGGACATGGTGTGAGAATGTCCACTTCAGTGTAAAGTGATTACTCAGAGACTGCCAGTCAACAAAGACTGACACATTTGCAGTATAATGTGTGACCTTTCACAGGGAAATTGTTGAAACTCAAATGCAAGTGGGAAGAATTTCTCAAACATATTTTTCTTGCTCCTATTATATGCTTACATTTATTTGTTGGAAAATCCACCAATTGCTTTGTGGATTTGTTGTTGTTCTAGGGTTTCTTTATGATCTTAGCATTTAACAAGTTGATACAAGCTTGATTTCCATTTGTGAAATCAAGCAAGTAAACTGAGAGTAATTCACTTGAATTCTTGACTGTAATATTTTTTTACTTGATTGTAATTATCTCTTGTTACTCTCCAAGTCCCTTTGGAAACCTTTCTTTTACTGAGTTAAACAGCTTCTATTAGAATTTATCACTTAAAACTAGAGTATAAGTAAGTAAAAATAATTTCCATATAGTGTTTGCTTTGAGAAGATAATATTCAAACATAGATCCATCTGATTCTGAACAGATCTACGATAATACTAAAAATTATTTAGTTGCTTTTCTTATTTTGTAAACCTTAAAGTGGGTCACTGCATTCCTAGAAAATGAAATGTATGATATGATCATAGTGTATATAGATTTTGGTAGGAGGCTGATTTTATGCTTATCCTCAAATAATGCATGTTTTTGAAGCACATAAAAATACTCTTATTAATAACACTGAAAAGTGCCCACAACCAGGCTTTGTGGAGACTTGCCAAGTGCAGTTTTGAATCATGTGTATTTTTCTGATTCAAGTAGAGTACATTCAGTAGCTCAACATTTCCCCTTCATTATTGATTGTATTCTATCACTGTGACCTTGTTCCCAATAATTGGTACTAGAGAGGCGTGGGATTGATTTAGGGTATATAGATGACCCTATTCCACACATTTTATGATACAGTTACAGACACTGGAACCAGGAACTAGTATACCACCAGAAGCACCAGAGGTCCCCTTGGTAACATTTTGAACACTGAATTTTTAAAGAGCATGCATACTTAGAATGGAGACTAAGAAAAAAGAGCATTGGCAGCTGGCAGGTATTGTGACATACTGAGCCTATCTACCCTGGAGGAACTTTCACAAATCCATAGACAGTGACAGAACTACTAATCAGGCCGGATCAGGCATGATGGAAACATCAGATTGTAACTGAAAGTTCGTGACTCAAAAGAGCTTTGAGTCTCACATGTGGATGTGACCTACGCTAAATATCTCTGACCTGGACTGGAACGTTTTATATGAGGCTTTCTCCAAGACATAAAGTTTATTTCCCAGTGAAATAAAATGGCTTCCAACATTTTAGTGTTGACAGGGAGAAGTGACAAGGACAGTTTGTCTTGGAAGCTAGAGAGACCGTCACTCTAAGAGGCCACTCAAGTAATCTTATTACCAATGCATCTCTGTGGTTTCAGATGAACTGCAAACACAAGGCATCTCCTGTCTCAGGATTAAGCAGAAACTTGCAGCAAACGTTAACCTTTTGATGGTAGAGTACCTGAAGTGCTCTAATCTTAATCTATTCAATTAATTTTAACCATTATAAAAAGCACTTCCCTAATTCCCTTGGACCTAACTACGCTAGAGATGTGGAAAAATATTTTTCCTTTATATAGTTAGTTCAGTCTTTTCCAACTTTACATCTAGCCTTTTCTCCATTCTCTTTCCAGATGACATCACCTCTGAAATGGACTCTAGGCTTTCATTTTCCCTCATTGCACTCTCCTTTGTTTTAAACACTAGGAATTGCTCATTGGGTGTGTATATTGAGCACCCTGATTCTGTGATCATTACAATAAAGTCTGATGCCAGGCTAGGAAGATGGCAGCTGGTCATATCTCCATTCAAGATGAGTCTCTCTCTTACAGGATGAGGAACAGCACAATGTGTCTTTAGAGGATATTTTTACTAGGTGACTCCTTACATCCTATTATAGTCTCCTTTCTCACGGATGAGCTGCTTCATCAATTTCAGTCAGTGCTTTTCAGAGTAGGGACATAGTCACTGCTTTTTGGGTCATGAGTCATGTGTCTTCCTCAATTCCTGGAGGCAGGTTTACCTCCAATATAGCATCAGGGAAGCCCAAATTCTGGCTGAAGATTGCTATTGGTTGTTGGACCTTGAAATGTCATTCAGTAATTCTTGCATTTATTCATTCAACAAATATTTATTGAGCACACTGATGTGCCGGTCACTAAGCCAGGCATTGGTGATTCAATGATGATCAAAAAATGACATCACCTCTTCCTCAAGGAGCTTGCTGTACACTCTGTTGGATTGGTAATTAATCAAACAAATAAGTGGAAACTTTTAAACTGTGGTAAGTGCTATGAGGTTAGGGAAGCCTTCCCTGATAAGTGATGATTGAGATGAAACCTGAAGAAAAGATGGAATTTGGCTAGGTGAAGAGAGAGGTAAAGAACTTCTCAGATAGTGGCAACAGCATGTTCAAAGGCCCTGTGGTAAGAGAAAGCAAGGTGTGGCCTGAGTATGATTGGTGACTGGGGAGGGCATGGACCAAATCATGCAGGGCCTCATGGTCATGATAGAGATTTTGTATTTATTCTCAAAGCAATGGGAAGCCATTGAAGTGCTTTGGAGGGGGAAAGTGGTAAAGTCATCAGACTTATGTTTTGAAAAGATCACTGGTGGTAGTGTAGGGTAGAGGTAGGTGAGGGCTAAGATGTAAGTATGGAAACAGTCTGATCAGACCATTGGAGTAATCCAGGTGAGAAATGAAGGAAGCACCATCTATGGGGGTGGATATAGAGAGAGGAGGGTGGGTGCCAGGTATATTTAGAACTCAGTGATGGTTTGAATATGAGAAACGAGCAAATAGAGGTTTCAAGGATGAACAGAGAAAGACTATTTGGAGGGATCAAAGTTATTCCCATGAATATTTTGTGTTCATCTTTTCAGGTTCCTTTGACATTATAATTTTTTGATAGACTGCTCTTGTCTTAAAAAATTAGGGAACTGGGATTTGCTAAGGAGAATTTAGTTTACAGTCAAATGTAGTTGTTGATCATTGTGTTGAGGACATCAGAGCTTTAGTGAGGTGGTTCACTGGGAAGACCAAACATACAGCTTAAATGCTAAACATTTCCTACAGAAACTGGCAGCTGGCAAGCATGTCAACTACCTTAATCCCATTCTCACTCGAGGAACTGGTAAATTTCCTCTGGTCCATGTGGCCATAAGTTCCTTTCTGTTGTTGATGGCTGCTCTGGTAATCATAGCTTCCTTCTGAACTATGACAAAGAAACTCTTAATCAGACTAGTCCATCTGTGTTTAAGACTTTCTCCAGTCTTAAAAACACAAATTTCATTTGCAGATTATCTATTTAGGCAGTTAATTTGCCACATTCCCTGTAACATACACCAACTCATGTAGTGTTGTTTGTTTTCTGAGGAAGGGTAACCCTGGAGAAGTCCCTGGATTAACAGATACTACATTTATTGTGGCCTTTTTATCACCTTAGTTCCAGCCCTGGGGTTGTTAAACAGAACTCTATTTTATTATTTATTATTAAAATTTAATTTTTAGTTCGGCTGCGTTGGGTCTTCGTTGTTGCGCACGGGCTTTCTCTAGTTGTGGCGAGCCGGGGCTACTCTTTGTTGGAGTGCATGGGCTTCTCATTGTGGTGGCTTCTCTTGTTGCAGAGCACGGGCTCTAGGTGTGCGGGCTTCAGTAGTTGCAGCATGTGGGCTCAGTAGTTGTGGTATGCAGGCTCAGTAGTTGTGGTGCATGGGCTTAGTTGCTCCATGGCACGTGGGATCTTCCTGGACCAGGGATTGAACCCGTGTCCCCTCCATTGGCAGGCGGATTCTTAATCACTGCACCACCAGGGAAGTCCCAGAACTCTATTTTATATTTACTCTTCCTGGGACCTCTATATGGATAGTTCACTTGGGAGTAAAGAAAGATTTGCCTGGGAGCTTTATTAAACTTGGATCTCAGAAGACAAAGTGGTCAGGCTGCTTCTTCAGATGGCTCATCTGTACCATTTTTCTAGATTCCACATATATGTGTTAATATACGGTATTTGTTTTTCTCTTTCTGACTTACTTCACTCTGTATGACAGTCTCTAGGTCCATCCACGTCTCTACAAATGACCCAATTTCGTTCCTTTTTATGGCTGAGTAATATTCCATTGTATATACGTACCACATCTTCTTTATCCATTCGTCTGTTGATGGGCAGTTAGGTTGCTTCCATGACCTGGCTATTGTAAACAGTGCTGCAGTGAACACTGGGGTGCATGTGTTTTTTTGTTTTTTTTTTTTGCGGTAAGCAGGCCTCTCACTGTTGTGGCCTCTCCTGTTGTGGAGCACAGGCTCCAGACGCGCAGGCTCAGCGGCCATGGCTCACGGGCCCAGCTGCTCCGCGGCATGTGGGATCTTCCCAGACTGGGGCACGAACCCGTGTCCCCTGCATCGGCAGGCGGACTCTCAACCACTGTGCCACCAGGGAAGCCCGCATGTGTCTTTGTGAATTATGGTTTTCTCGGGGTATGTGCCCAGTAGTGGGA
Organism: Phocoena phocoena; assembly: GCF_963924675.1. Taxonomy (NCBI): domain Eukaryota; kingdom Metazoa; phylum Chordata; class Mammalia; order Artiodactyla; family Phocoenidae; genus Phocoena; species Phocoena phocoena. The sequence goes on from NC_089223.1 coordinate 76,649,491, forward strand.
TTGCTGGGTCATATGGTAATTCTATTTTTAGTTTTTTAAGGAAACTCCATACTGTTCTCCATAGTGGCTGTATCAACTTACATTCCCACCAACAGTGCAAGAGGGTTCCCTTTTCTCCACACCCTCTCCAGCATTTGTTGTTTGTACATTTTCTGATGATGCCCATTCTGACCAGTGTGAGGTGATACCTCATTGTAGTTTTGATTTGCATTTATCTAATAATTAGTGATGTTGAGCAGCTTTTCATGTGCCTCTTGTCCATCTGTATGTATTCTTTGGAGAGATGTCTATTTAGGTCTTCTGCTCATTTTTTGATTGGGCTGTTTGTTTTTTTAATATTGAGCTGCATGAGCTGTTTATATATTTTCGAGATTAATCCTTTGTCTGTTGATTTGTTTGCAAATATTTTCTCCCATTCTGAGGGTTGTCTTTTCGTCATGTTTATAGTTTCCTTTGCTGTGCAAAAGCTTTTGTGTTTCATTAGGTCCCATTTGTTTATTTTTGTTTTTATTTCCATTATTCTAGGAGGTGGGTCAAAAAAGATCTTGCTGTGATTTATGTCAAAGAGTGTTCTTCCTATGTTTTCCTCTAAGAGTTTTATAGTGTCCAGTCTTACATTTAAGTCTTTAATCCATTTTTTAAATTTTTATTTATTTATTTATTTTTGGCTGTGTTGGGTCTTTGTTGCTGCACGTGGGCTTCCCCTAGTTGCAGAGAGCAGGGGCTATTCTTCGTTGCGTGCGTGGGCTTCCAATTGTGGTGGCCTCTCTTGATGCAGAGCACAGGCTCGAAGCGTGTGGGCTTCAGTAGTTGTGTCTTGTGGGCTCTAGAGTGCAGGCTCAGCAATTGCAGCACGCGGGCCTAGTTGCTCCGTGGCATGTGGGATCTTCCCAGACCAGGGATTGAACCTGTGACCCCTGCATTGGCAGGCAGATTCCTAACCACTGCTCAGTTTTCCCAGCACCACTTATTGAAGAGACTGTCTTTTCTCCATTGTATATCCTTGCCTCCTTTGTCATAGACTAGTTGACCATAGGTGTGTGGGTTTATCTCTGGGCTTTCTATCTTGTTCCATTGATCTATGTTTCTGTTTTTGTGCCAGTACCATACTGTCTTGATTACTGTAGCTTTGTAGTATAGTCTGAAGTCAGGGAGTCTGATTCCTCCAGCTCTATTTTTTTCCCTGAAGACTGCTTTGGCTATTTGGGGTCTTTTGTGTCTCCATACAAATTTTAAGATTTTTTGTTCTAGTTCTGTAAAAAATGCCATTGGTAATTTGATAGGGATTGCATTGAATCTGCAGATTGCTTTGGGTAGTATAGTCATTTTCACAATATTGATTCTTCCAATCCAAGAACATGGTATATCTCTCCATCTGTTTGTGTCATCCATATATTTTTTTAATGTTGTCTTTTTCTTACTGAATTCTGGCTTGCTGTGTTGGTTATCTATTATTACATAACAAATCATATGAAAACTTAGTGCCTCAAAACAGCAATAATCATGTAAATATTCTCTCTCATGATTCTGCGAGTTTACTAGGCTCAGCTGGAAGTTCTCACTTTGGGTCTCTTGTAAGGTTGCTTTCAGATGGTGACCAGGACTGGAATTATCTGAGATCTCGATCATTTACATGTCTGATATCTGGGCTCAAAGAGCTGGAGACTGGAATAGCTGGAGCTCCTCAGGTGTCTCTCTATAACTTGATGTAGTTTTGTCTCCTGGTGTCTTTAGTGTAGGGCTTCAGGACTTCCTACATGGTGGCTGGCTCAGAGTTCCAAAAGGCACATGTCCCAAGAGAATGATCCAGGTAGAAGTTGAATCACTTTTTATAGTCTAGCCTCAGAAACGACATAGCATAACTTACACCATTCAATATTAATCAAGGCAGTCACAAAGGCCCACCCAGTTTTAAGAGAGAAAACAGACTCCACCTCTTGATTGGGGGAGTGGCAATTATTTGGAAGAACACATGGGGCTGAAAATATCGTTGTGGCTATTTTTGTAAAATGTAATCTATTGCAGTTTGCCATCTAGCACAATTCACATTCCTCTCATAAGCAAAATATACTACCTCCTTCCTTCCCAAAGATCCCCCAACATCTCATCTCATGACAATACCTGAAGCCTGAAGTCTACAAGACAAGCTCATCATCTTAATCTGGTCCAGATGTGGATAAGGCTCCTCAGGTACAGTTCCTTGAATACCAGCCCCCTCCACCCCCATCCCCATCTGAAGACTTGTGAACGAAAGTTACCTGCCCTGCATATTCCCAACATACAACAGTGCAACAGTCATAGGCTAGTTGCATTAAACACTGTTGGCCAAAAAGGGGGGAAATTGGAGGCACACAATTGTTGCTGGTCTGAATTCTAGCTGGGTACATGTGGGGCTCAGTCCTACTTCCTGGGAATGAATCTCTGTGGCTCTTTGTTCCAACCTCTGGGCTCTCAGTTCCACCCTCTGGATTATCCTTCCTCCTGCAATAAATGTAGCCTGTGTTTACAGCTGAGTAGTTTTCTCAGCCTTCTTCCTGTCCATAGATGTTTGAAGGTCCCCAAACCTCTTTTTATTGTGTACTGTCTTGGTTAATTTTAGTCCAAGCTGCTACAATTCCTTTAAAAAACTTTATGGATTTCTTGCAAATCGTTTTAGAGTCCAAACATTATGCAAAACCATACCTCCAAGTCATTTCAAAACAAGCCCTTGCCTATCATTGGCTCTCTGTAAATCTGCTGTAAGAGTCAGGCTCCCGGTAAAACTGAACTCCCTGTAAACAAACTGAATTTCTGAGAAGCCCTATTACTTAAGATCCTCATCATTAAGGGCTATTTGTCAGTTTGCAAGGGTCTATGACATACTACCATAAGGTCTTAACAAAGACACTTCATGACACTCCCTCAGTTTCATCTTTAGACCCTTTTTTCATGACCATACCCTGGATATGATCTCTGCCTGAAGCCATTTCTTTAATTTCAGCATTTTTATTTTCCAACTGGAGAGTCTGGGAACGAGAAATAATTTCATTTTTGAACCCAGTAAGTCCCAGGTCCTTTATAATTACCAGTTTATTTCTCTCCTTACTTAGTTTATCTCTCTCCTCACCCATTTTACTGTAGGCAGTGAGAAGAAGCCAGGTGACATGCACAACCCTCTGCCTGGAAATTTCCTCAGCTTTGGCACCTACTTCGTTAAGTAGATTTTCTATTTTCCAGGTAACCATAGGTTACAGTGTTGTTAAATTTTCCATCACTATATCATAGGGTTCCTTTGCTCCCAGCTTTCCAAACATTTTCCTCACTTGCTTTAAGCTCTCACCAACTGCATATTCAAGGCCCTCATATCTCACAACAGCTTCAAGGCCCATCCAGCTTCTGCCCAATTCCTCCTCCCAAAGGCGCTGTCACATATTTTAGGTTTTGTTATGGCAGCAGCTCACATCTATGTACCAGACTTTTCTAGTTATCTACTGCTGCGTAACAAACTACCCTAAAACTTTGTAGTTGAAAATGACAACACTCATTTATTTCGTTTATGCAACTGCAATTTGGACAAGATTCAACAGGAAAGGCTTCTCTGCACCTCCCTCCCCCCGCACCCAGCATCAGCTGGGGCAGCTCAACAGTGGGCAGGAACATTTACTCTTGGGTGACTCACTCACATGGCTGGCAAGTTGATGCTGCCTGTTAGCTGGGTTGAGGGGTGGAGGCTTTTGTTCCTACCCAAGTGGGCTTCATCATATGGCTTATATTTCTCTACAGCATGGTGGCTGGGTTCCAAGGGTGAATGTCCCTAGACAGGTGGAAACTATGGTTTTTTATGGAAAAAAACATAAAAAGTGGACGTCCCATAGCATTGCTTCTGCCATATTGCATTAGTCAAAATAGTCACAAAGGTCCATCCAGATTCAAGGGCGGGACAGAAACTGTCCCTTTTGATGGAACGGTGGCAAAGTTCTGAATGAGCATACGAGATGGGAAATATTATTACAGACATTCTGGAAAATATAATCTGCCATGCTTTCCTTTTCACACTGCTAATAGTATCTTACAGTTAATAAAAGCTCTTGATTTTAAGGAAGTCCAATGTACCCACCTTTTCTTTTTCTTTTTTTAATACATTTTAAAAAATTGAAGTATAGTTGATTTACAATATTGTGTTAGTTTCAGGAGTACAGCAAAGCGATTCAATTATATATATATATTTTTTATATTCAGTTATATATATATTCAGTTATATGTATATATGTATATGTATTATTCAGAGTCTTTTCCCTTATAGGTTATTATAAAATATTGCGTATAGTTCCCTGTGCTATACAGTAGGTCCTTGTTGGTTATCTCCATCTTTCATTTTATGAGTAATTCTTTGTGTGTGGAGAAAAGGTAAACTTCTTACACTGTTGGTGGGAATGTAAACTGGTATAGCCACTATGGAGAACAGTATGGAGATACCTTAAAAAAACCGAAAATAAAGCTACCATATGATCTAGCAATCCCACTCGTGGGCATATATCTGGAGAAAAACATGGTTTAAAAGGCATGCACCCCAATATTCATTGCAGCGCTGTTTACAATAGCCAAGACATGGAAGCAACCTAAATGTCCATTGACAGATGAATGGATAAAGAAGATGTGGTACATATATATGATGGAATATTACTCAGCCATAGAAAAGAATGAAATAATGCCATTTGCAGCAACATGGATGGACTTGGAGATGATCGTACTAAGTGAAGTAAGTCAGACAGAGAAAGACAAATATATGACATCGCTTGTATGTGGAATCTAAAAAAAAATGCAAATGAATTTATTTACAAAACAGAAACAGACTCACAGAGTTAGAAAACAAACTTATTGTTACAAAAGGGGAAAGGTGGGGGGGAGGGATAAAGTGGGAGTTTGGGATTGATATATATACACTACTATATGTAAAATAGATAACCAACAAGGACCTACTGTATAGCACAGGGAACTCTGCTCAATATTCTGTAATAACCTAAATGGGAAAAGAATTTGAAAAAGAATATTTGCATGTGTATGTATAACTGAATCACTTTGCTGTACACCTGAAACTAACACAACATTGTAAACCAGCTACACTCCAATATAAAATAAAAATTGAAAAAAAGAAAGTTTTGCCTGTGTTTTTTGTCTGTGCAATGTGCAGGATCTTAGTACACTGACCAGTGATTGAACCTGCGCTCTCTGCAGTGGAAGCGTGGAGCTTTAACCACTGGATCACCAGGGAAGTCCACTTTGCCTGTTTTAAAGTTACATTATTGTACTTAATCCTACAAGGTAGGTATGCGTGGTGTTATGGGCCTTAGCTTTTATAGGAGAGAAAATTGAAGCACAGAGAAGTTAAACACTTACTCAAGGTCTGACTCCAAAGTTCATGCTTTTGTGTCTCATCCTGACTGTCTCGGCATCCGAACATTTAGAGTGAACCCGTATTCCTGCTGAAACTATTCTGATCAGGCTGGGACCACCTCAGAGCTGAGTCTTCCTCTGGAAGCCTGTTTACCTATCTGTATTTTCCTTCCACTCCTCCAGAACAAACAACCCATGGAAAGTGAACTTTCTTAAGTTCCTATACGATCTTGTAAGATGTCATAAAGGAGAAGGAAGCTTCTTAGATACATCTGACTAAAGTTAGGTACAGACTCAAAGCATTTTTGTTTTGTTTTATATTTTAGCTGTTATTAGGTTATGTTTGATTTGATCTCCAGGCAGAAAACTAGGGTAAGGAAAAGAGGAACCACCTGGTTCTAGTCCAAATGGCCCTAAAAGCGGGTCTTACTTTTAGGGCTGAATATGAATAACTACACAATCTTAAGCCTAACAGCGAATGGGTCTGTAAGATATGAATATAAAACTACCGGTTCCACGTGCTTCACCAGATTATTGTGAGGATAAAGTGAGCTAATGGACGGAAGTCAACTCTAAGAACAGTGACTGTAATGTTTCTTTACTAAAATCAACAAATCCCTGCAAGAGGCAAGCCTGCAGACAGAGTGGAGAACAGAGCCATTTGCTAGCCAGAGCGTATCCTAGGAAAACTTTGTGACCCCAATAATCTCATCATACATAAACACCTATATTTTTATGTCAGCTGTGCCACCAGGCATTTGGGAGCCTGCCAGCTTTTTGCAGTTTTTCCTTTCCTCATGTGAACTACTAGATAATTCAAGTTAAGTGACTCACTGGAGGAGGGAAGAGGCAATTCAGGACGGTGCTAGTTCATTTTTCAGGTTTCCTGTCAATATAGGTAAGAGGTGAGAGGTAAGATGGTGCTCTCCAAGATAACCATCCTTCGCCAATTCAGAACGACTTCAGTCCTGAATTAGTTATGGCATGTGACAAAGAAAATAAGCTATTTCCTTTAACTTCTTGCTTTGCTTAAAGTGACAACATAATAGAGTTATTGTATTTACTCTCTAGTTACTAAATAGCAGGCTCAGAAAAACCTTGACATCAAAAGAAAATGTAAGCTCTAATCAGGGACGAATTGAAAAATGGCTAATATTTATTGAGCCCTATGTGTGAGACAGTTTTCTAAGTGTTGTACTGTGTTAACCCATTCGACTCCCATGACAGCTCTGTGAGTGAGATATTATCATTTTCTCTATTCTAAGAAATATAGGAGGCATAGGAGGGTGTGGAGATGCAGAATTTAACCAACAAAGTTGGATGCCAGAGTCTGCCCTTGGAATCTTACCATCACCTCATTTGATATAAATTATTAAATTGAGCTTCTTATTAAAAATGTATGTTTATCAAAGACAGTGTCTATCATTAGACTAGATAATAGGTATGAAAGCTATTAGCAAGGTAGTTGGCAATTGCTATTGTTGAAACTAACAGTTAATGAGCATGTTCTAATTACCATATACTTTGGGCACTCTTTTGGTGTAAGATAGACTTGGGTTCATGTCATTTGCTACCTGAGTACTTTGGGTAAATTACCTGACATTTCTGAGGCCAGGGTTTCTCATCTGTAAATTGGTACACACTGTATTCCATTGAATCAAAGACGTCATTAGTTATAAGATGCACCATTATTTTACGCACAATTAAGAAATTTAAAAAGCAGACAATTACATATAATAATATGCTTTCTTATCACGTGGGTTTTAAGATGCATCCTGAATTCAGAGATGTTAAAATATGAACAAAGATACATTTTAGAGTCAATAAAATATGGAACAATAACTACCTTAAGAAGTTATTCTTGTGTGGTTTAAAATGGATATTTTATAATATATATTATAGCACAATAATATATAGTAAATATGTATTACAGTTAAAATATGTAAAGCACATATAGAAGGCAATTAATAAATATTAATTAGTTCCTCCTCCCTTTAATTACTTAGTAAACTATTTAAATGTTTGAAAAACACTAATTTCATACTATTATATTCAACCAGATAGAGGAAAAAGGAAGTGTACAAATACTGAGAAAGTTTGTTTGAAAAAACAATAGCTATGCAAACAATTGAACCTTGATACGTTAGATAACTGATGAGGCAAAATAAGGGAGAAAAGAGCATTAAACTCTGAAGTGAAGTGAGAATCATGTCTAATAAATTTAGAAACCAATTAATGAAGATTAGAAAATAACTGTGCTTTGCAATTGTAAAAATACTAAAAACTATCAGCAAGCTGATTCTATTTTTAAATAGAAATAAATATTTTACAGTTGAGGCTGCTGCATATTTCTCAGGGTTCTGAGCCAACCCATTGGAGCAGTGATGTCATGAAGAAAAGAAGAAAGACATAAGAATAAAATGTTAGGAGCATTCCCTTTAAAATCAATATCAAAATAAAGATGCCACTAATACCACTTATAGTCTATTCAACATTGTACTTGAGGTTGTAGCCAGAATAATAGGACAAAAGTTTAAAAGTATAAGAATTAGAAAGAAAAAAACAAAACTCTAATCAAAACTATAATTGTAATATGATTATCTGCACACAAACAAACAAACAAACAAAAAGCACCAAAAACTCACAAGGAACTATAAAAATCAGTTATATTTTCATACACTAGCAACAGTTAAAAAAAATCATACTTAAAAAAAAGAGAGAATTTGCAATAGCCACAGAAAGAAAATTAAGGTAACTATGAAAAAATCTAACAAATGTGGGCAAAAACTTTAGAAAGAAAATTACAAAAATTTATTGAAAAACACAAAATAAAACCTAAATAAATGTAGTATTATACCATGTAATGTCAAGGAAGACATAATATGGTATTTCCCCAAATTTGATCTATGGGAAACTCCAATTTCAATCTAAATTCCAATAGGCTTTTCATGAACCTTGACAACTGGATTCTAAAACTTAAATGAAAAAGCAAATTGCCAAGAATAAGAAGAGCAAAGTGTGGAAACTTGCTATAATAGATACTAAAACTTAATGTAAAGCTACAATTATAAGAGAGTATAATGCTGGCATGGAGATTGACAAAGAGATGAGTGGAACAGAACAGAAAGCCCAGGTACAGATAATACACAGATGGAAGCTTGATATATGATAGTTGAGGTAAGTCAGATCAATGGGCAAAGGAGAGTGTATTCCATAAATGGTGCCAGGATATGGAGTTTTTCCATATGGGGAAAAGTGAAAGTTGGATCCCTATTTCGTATCAGATACAAAAATCAATTCCTGATATATCAAGGACCAAAATGTGAAAAGCAAAACTTTAAAAATATTAGAAGTGAATATAAGAAAGTATCCAAATATTTGGAATATAGAAAGATGTCATAAATAAGGTATAAAAAAATACATATACACCAAAAACACAAGAAAAAAATTATGAATTGATTGTAGTAAAGAAAAAAGTAAAAAGAAGGATAGAAGCTGGAAGAAGAGGTGAAACACACATATACTTGATACAGGGTTAACATTTATAATAATAATAATAATCTCTTCTGAATGAATAAAAAGACAAAATCTTGGTATAAAAATGAACAAAAGACATGAAGAGGCATTTCAGAAGAGAAAACACAAATGGCCAATAAACATATCAAAAGATATTTAACCACCATACTAATCAAGGAAATACAAATTAAAACCACATAGAAGGATTGGGTGTACCAATGGTCCCAAGTTTTCATGCCTCCCGGTGTACACACTCTTTGGCACTGCCTTCCCTTACTGAATCCGGACTTGACCATGTCCAACCTGACAATAGCAAACCTATTGCAAGCAGAGCTTATATAAGCACTTGTATGTTTCTGCTCTTTCTCTTGTTTGTTTGTCTTATCCACGAGGACAAGTCTAAACTTTGCTATTGGAGGGTGAGAGACCCATGGAACAGAGCTGAATCATGAGGCCATTTTAGTCCAGCCAATGCACTGATGACCTGACAGTTGTCTGCAGGCCATAAGCAAGCCCAGGTGAGATCAACTGAGCATGGCCCAGATCAGCAGAGCCAACCAGCTTAACCTTGACTAGTGAGAAATAATAAATGGGTATTGTTTTAAGACACTAAATTTTGGGATAGTATGTGGCAATGACTAGCTGATATTGTTACTATTTTATAGCCATCAGACTGGCAAAATTAAGAAGTTGACAATGTCGAGAGTTCGTGGGAACTCCTAACACACTAGTGGCACAAACTAGTATAACCACTTTGGAAAATAATGTACCGTTATCTTATAAAGATAAAAATACCTCAGGGCCCAGCAGTTACATTCCTGTTGTATGTGCATTTCCATGTACATCTTAGAAAAATGCACATTCCAGAGATGTGCATAAGAATGTTCATAGCAACATTGTTTGTAATAGCAAAAAATGCCAAGAATCCAAGTGTCTGACATCATAAAGGACAAATAATTTGTAGTAACTACATAAAATGGAGTAGTGAAGATGAGTAAACTAAAGCAAAATGTATCAATATGGATTAATCTTACAAACGTAATATTGAGTCAAAAAAGCAAGTGGCAGAAGAATACAAGCAATAGGATACTGTTTATATAAAATTCAAAGAGGTACAAAACTAAATATACTGTTTAGAGATACATACAAATGTAGTAAAATTATCACGAAATTATTGCAAAATTCAGCATGGTGGATTCATTGGGGAAGGTAGAAAGATTTCAACAGTTTTGATAATATTCTGTTTCTTAAGCTGGTTGGTAGGTACACATATATCCATTTTATTAATCTTTATGTCTTGTATACTATACATCCATTCAAAAGAATTTATCTATCTACCTACCTAACTAAGGAACCACTCTTTCAAAACAAAAAACATAAAGAGAGAGAGAGAGAGTTGGAAGCATTCCTCTATTACTATGTCCACATAGTTGTTGTCAGGTGTACAGGGCAGAGTCCAGGGGATTTCGCTAACACTGTACTTCTTTGATGTCCTCACCAGAGAAAAATGATGGGTATATGCTTTGTTTCCTGCAATTTTTTTTTCAAATCAACAGCTTCCCAAATATTTTACTTTGTTATTTTAAGCACATGCTCTTTCACTGTGACCCCAGATGACATTTTCTGAGCACATGAGCAGCGGGCTGCTTCCTGCACTAACACTGATGTGGAAAAGCAGATGACTATTAACTATCTGGAAGGATGAATGTAAAGAGACAATGGGGATCAAACAAAGGAGAGCTACAATTCTCTCAAGTGTCCAAATTATTCCCTGACGTAAGAGAGCCTTTTCAGAGGCTAGGGTTGCTTTTAACTTGCAATCAATCAATTGATATCCACCATAAGCCCTGAACTGTGCTGGATGATTAGGGTACAAAAACATGTAAGTACACACCCAAGAGAAGTGAAAACATATATCCACACAAAACATATACAGGAATGTTCATAGCAGCATTATTCATAAGAGCTAAAAAAATGGAAACAACCCAAGTGTCTGTCAACTGAAGAATGGATAAACAAAATGTGGTATATCCATACAATAGAATATTATTGTCCTAGAAAGAAATGAAGTACTGATACATGCTACAACATGGATGAATCTTGAAAATATTATACCTAATGAAAGAAGCCAGACATACACTGTATGATTCCATTGATACGAACATCCAGAAGAGGTAAATGAATAGAGGCAGAAAGTAGATTCATGGTTATCAGGGGTGGGGATAAACAGGGTAGGTGATAGGAATGACTGCTAATGGGTGTGGGGTTTCTTTTAGAGGTGATGAAAATGTTCTGGAATCAGATAGTGGTGATGGTTTCACAACTTTGTGAATATATTACAAGCTACTGAGTTGTATACTTTAAAAGATAAATGTTATGGTGTGTGAATTATGATGAAAAGAAAAAGCTAATCCATTTTGTTAGGCAGGAGAGTGGTTACTGGTGATGGGGGAGGCAAGTGATGGAAGGGAGAGTGAGAGGAGTTTGGGGTGTTGGTCATGTTGTTTCTTGATCTGGGTATTGGTTACATGGCTCAGCTCACTTTGAGTTAGGACAGCACACTTGAGTAAACATTTTTTGATATATGTTATTATGGGTTGAGTTGTGTTCCTCAAAAAGATATGTTCAGCTCCTGCTACCTCAGAATGTGACCTTATTTGGTAATAGAGTCGTTGCAGACGTAATTATTTAGTATGAGGTTACGCTAGAGTAGAGTGACCTTCATCCAATATGACTGGTGTCCTAGAAGAAGAGGAGAGAAAGACACACAGGGAACACAGCCATGCAGAGGCAGAGGCAGAGAGTAGAGAAATACTACCACAAGCCAAGGAGCGCCTGGGACTACCAGAAGCTGGACGAGGCAAGAAAGGGTCCTCAATAGAGGCTTAGAGGAAGCATGGCCCTGCCAACACCTTGACTTCAGACTTCTAGCCTCCAGAACTGTGAGAGAATAAATTTCTGTTGTTGTAAGCCACCAAGTTTGTGGTATTTTGTTACAGCAGCCCTGGCAAACTAAAACATATATTATAAATAAAGTCTTTAGAATGAAAGGGAAAAAAAGAGCATGTAAGTCTCATTTATTCATCAGATAGAAGTTACCATAGATGGAGCATGGAGGTAGTACTTGCTCTGGCTGGTGAGATCAAGGAAGGCTTCCCTCAGGGGGAGACACTTGAGCAGAATTTTTTTTTTAATTAATTAATTAATTTATTTATTTTTGGCTGCTTTCGGTCTCCGTTGCTGCTCGCGGGCTTTCTGTAGTTGTGGCGAGCGGGGGCTACTCTTAGTTGCAGTGTGCAGATTTCTCATTGCGGTGGCTTCTCTTGCTGCGGAGCGCGGGCTCTAGGCGCGCGGGCTTCAGTAGTTGTGGCTCGTGGGCTCAGTAGTTGTGGCTTGCGGGCTCTAGAGCGCAGGCTCAGTAGTTGTGGTGCACGGGCTTAGTTGCTCCACGGCGTGTGGGATCTTCCCAGACCAGGGCTTGAACCCGCGCCCCCTGCATTGGTAGGCGGATTCTTAACCACTGCACCACCAGGAAAGTCCCTTGAGCCGAATTTTGAAGCACTGGTAGGAGTTTGCCAGGTGTGAAAGGAAGAACTGTCACTAGATTGCCATGCTCCTTGACATGTGAAGCTAATATTTTAGTGAGGGTGACAGGTAGAAAACAAATAACGAATTAAAAATTGTGGTAATTATAACATAAAGCTCCATGTACTGAGAGCATTCTCATGTTTCTGGATGGATAGGAGCTGTGTCGTAGGTGGGCACCCCTCTGCAGCCTGGTGTCTGAAGATCACTGGAAGAGTGGATGGACCACCAGGCAGAGAAGCATGATCGTTTTGTTCTAGCCCTAGTGCTGTGTGTCTTGGGCACATCTTCTCACTTCTCTGAACCTCACTTCCTACATCTGAAAATAGAGAGGGCAGGAAAAGTGTGTATCTAAAATCCATTCTTATTCTAATTTGGTGAAATAAGTGTTTTTACAGTCATCCGTCTGAGTCCTCAGGTTCTGCACCCACGGATTCAACCAACCATGGATTGAAAGTATTTGAAAAAACATTTCCAGAAAGTTTTAAAAAGCAAAACCTGAATTTGCCACATGCCCAGCAACTACATACATAACATTTACATTGTATTTATAACTATTTACATAGATGTACACTGTATTAGGTATTATAAGTCATCTAGAGATGATTTAAAGTATACGGGAGGATGCGTGTAGGTTACATGCAAATACTATGCCACTCTATATAAGGGACTTGAGCATCCTCGAGTTTGGTATCCGTGAGGAATCTGGAAACCAATCCCCCATGGATATCGAAGGATGACTGTATGAAGAGCCATGTAATTTGGTTAATTAAAGCTGAATCCATGGGACAGTAGCTTTATGCTAATTACAAAAGTTTCACAGTATTCCACATGGATTTTTTTTTAAGGTGGTTAAATTGAGCTGTAATGTCTATTATAAAGAAACAGAGCTGCAGTCTGTGGCCTTATTTTTTTCAGACTGGAGAGAGCGTGGTAATTCACCATATAATGAGAAGAGCATTTAGCCCTAGAGGCAGCTTCATTCTTGCATTTATCTCATCTGTGGCAGCAGCTATTTTCTTCGCAACCCTGTCCCTATTGGAATTGCTTCCATAGCGCACGTATCTCTTTGGCTAGGGAAATAGAGATGAATGTTCAAAGCCAGCCTAGAGAAGGAGAATGAGAGGGCAGCTCTCAGGTAATGAAAGAACTCCAGACTTGGGGTTAGAGACCTGGGTTCAAATCCCACTTCTCTCACCTCTCAGCCATGAGACCCAGAGCAAGTGTTGTACTCTCTGAGCCTCAGTTTCCTCGTCCACAATGGGACTGAAAATACATTCTTCACATGGCAGTTGTGAAGATTAAATTCACTCATGCATTCATGAAATATTTATGGAGCACTGACTATATCTATCCCTATCCAAATACACACACACACACATATATAACTCTATCTATCTATCTATCTATATCTATCTATCTATATCTATCTATCAACCTATCTATCTGGCACTGCAGTTACAGCAACGAGAAGACAACGCAATCCATGGTACCCAACCTCAAGCAGTTTTTAGTATAGAGGAGAAGACAGGTATTGAATAAGAAGTAAGGAGTGCAATGAATGATACTAACTTCTGACTTTATAGGGATTCGGAAAATGAGAAGAAATCATCTTGTTGAAGACAAAAATGGTAGGAGGCAGGAAGAGTATTCAAAATGGGAGCATGTACGACGATTCTGAGCTTTTTGCTGGTGTTGGCTGAGTCAATAGTGAAGAAGTGGGTGATGGGACTGAAATAAGTCTGAATTAGGTAAGATCATAGCTCAGAGGAAATTCTTCCTGAAAATGTGTAACTTGGTAAGTTTCGTCCCAAAAAGGAGCCAAAATTTCATTTAATTTTTTTCAGATATGAACTAAGAACCATAAAGTGAGCTGATTTTTGTGCTTCCTTTTCCAGAACATGGAACACTTAGCAACACTCTGGGCTAATTTGTCTTTCAAACCTCTCTGGTGTTCTGAATCATGTCATATTTTTATTACACCTCAAGCTACTTCTGAAAAACATAATTGGTCTTCCTCAAACAGAATTTCTGAAGTGTCTGTAGTTCCTTTGTGGTAATTAAAATCACACAACTTCTGTAAAGATACAAGTTGTCTAGCTTGGTGGATATCATGTGTATACTACCATTTATCAAAGCCTATTGTTAAACTACATAAGGGGCAAAGGAGAGGTGCTATGGCTAAAACATTAAGGTTTCAATGCCAGTGATGAGAGAAAATGTGGATTTTGCACTTAAAGCAAAACTTTAAAAATCCTATTTGGTAAATTCCAGGGACAATATCAGTATATTCTGCTTTTTCCCATTATGCTGTCCAATATGGCCACCACTAGCCACTTGTAGCTATTTTAAATTCTTTGAAGGCGGGGCGGGGGAGGGAAGGATTGGGAGTTTGGGATTAGCAGATGCAAAATATTATATATAGGATGGATAAGCAACAAGGTCCTACTGTATAGCACAGGGAACTATATGCAATATCCTGTGATAAACCATAATGGAAAAGAATATGAAAAAGAATGTATATATATATGTATAACTGAGTCACTTTGCTGTATAGCAGAAATTAAACACGACATTAATTAAATTAATTAAAACAAAATTTAACATTCAGTTCTCGTTCTCACTAGCCACATTTCAAGTGTTCAGTAGCCACATGTGGCTAGTGATGAGCATATTAGACAGTGCAGATATGGAATATTTTTGTCATCACCGAAAGTTCTTTTGGACAGCACTGCTTTAGAAGGTCTATTTAGCAAAAAGAACTATGAAACGTTCTCATACAAGCCTGGAAGAAATGGGTTTTCCTTTATTCCTAGAGGAACATTAAGAATCTTTACAGTCACTTCTAGAAATGCATCCTTTAAAAAGTAGATGCACAGCTAATGGTTAATGAACAAAACTGTTTCTCATGCCATTATTATAGAAATTAATTAATGTAGATGTTCATGGCAAGAGAACAGTTAATGGTCTACAGTTACCAAAATCATATTTTTAGGGAGCCTTTAATGACATTAGTTGGAAAAAAAAAAAAACCAATACAATAAGATACCCAAATGTACTCAACATGGTAATTTCTTGGCAATTAGCTTATGTTGGCTTTTTCAATTTTTTCACATTTTTTTTTCCCAATGAGCATGAACTATTTAGTTGCTAGAGAAAAAAAGTTTTGTTTTTTTTTTTAAACTACAAATATTTGCGGTTAAGGGCAGATAGATAAGTAAAATCCAAAGCAAAAAGCAAGTCATTGGTGAATTGCTTTTCTGTTTCAATGGTAAATTGAAAGGTTGGTGCTATTAAAAACATTGTGATGGCAATCTCAAAGTCTAGGACCTGTCTTCAGTCTGTGTTCATTCTTATTACCCATCAAGGATCTAATAAGTGTGATTTAGAAGATAAGTGTGTGGGCTGGTGTCATTAAGGCAGGTGATAATAAAGTGAATTACAACACGGCAGGCCATCTGCAGACGGCAAGGAGGAAACCATTCCAAACACAGAGAAATTGAAATGTCACGGCATAAAAAGCAAGTTAATTTAAAACCTCATCTTTCTTCAGTTAAAACGATCAAGTCATTTTAAAAGTCATTTTCTTACCTTTCATGATTTTAAAATTAAACTCTCAACTTTTTACAAGTAATTTTGATACAATCAGTTTTTTCAAGTTCTTTCTCAACACTCAGGCAGTTCTTCCCTATCATTTTGCAGATGAATCAGCCTAGCTGTAATTTTAGCAATTTTATAAATGCTTCCTAATGTCACACACTGTACATTTTATATATATTTGTAATGTGCATACACATATATAATGATTTATATAAAGACAAATGGAATATGTACAAGTATCTTAATATTAGCTATTATATATCAAACTTTATATAATTTTGTCCAACTTTTTCTTTTCAGTGACTGTATTACATACATGGACATTTTGTAGTTATCTAGTGAATGTGAAAAAGTAGTCAATTGAGAACATTAGCAAGGGGCTGATTTACCAGTTAAATTCTTAGTGAAAAATAAAAATACTTAAATGTAAGACTGGACACTATAAAAGTCTTAGAGGAAAACATAAGAAAAACACCCTTTGATATAAATCACAGCAAGATCTTTTTTGACCCACCTCCTAGAGTAATAAAAATAAAAACGAAAATAAACAAATGGGACCTAATGAAACTGTAAAGATTTTGCACAGCAAAGGAAACCATAAACAAGATGAAAAGACAACCCTCAGAATGGGAGAAAATATTTGCAAAATATACAAACAGCTCATGCAGTTTAATATTAAAAAACACAAACAACCCAATCAAAAAATCAGTGGAAGACCTAAATAGACATTTCTCCAAAGAAGACATACAGATGGCCAAGAAGCACATGAAAAGCTGCTCAACATCACTAATTATTAGAGAAATGCAAATCAAAACTCCAGTGAGGTATCACCTCACACCAGTTAGAATGGGCATCATCAGAAAATCTAGAAACAATAAATGCTGGAGAGGGTGTGGAGAAAAGGGAACCCTCTTGCACTGTTGGTGGGAATGTAAATTGATACAGCCACTATGGAGAACAGTATGGAGATTCCTTAAAAAACTAAAAATAGAATTACCATATGACCCAGCAATCCCCCTACTGGGCATATACCCTGAGAAAACCATAATTCAAAAAGACACATGTACCTTAATGTTCATTGCAGCACTATTTACAATACCTAGGGCATGGAAACAACCTAAATGTCCATTAACAGATGAACGGATAAGGAAGATGTGGTACATATATACAATGGAATATTACTCAGCAATAAAAAGGAACGAAATTGGGTCATTTGTAGTGAGGTGGATGGACTTAGAGACTGTCATACAGAGTGAAGTAAGTCAGAAAGAGAAAAACAAATATCGTATATTAACGCATATATGTGGAATCTAGAAAAATGGTACAGATGAACCTATTTGCAAGGCAGGAATAGAGACACAGACGTAGAGAAGAGACATGTGGACATGGGTGGAGGGGAGGGTGGGATGAACTGGAAGATTAGGTTTGACATAAATACACTACCACGTATAAAATAGATAGCTAGTGGGAACCTGCAATGTAGCACAGGGAGCACAGCTTGGTGCTCTGTGATCACCTAGATGGGTGGGATGGGGGAGTGGTGGGAGGGATGTCCAAGAGGGAGGGGGTAGAGTTATACATATAGCTGATTCACTTCGTTGTACAACAGAAACTAACCAATATTGCAAAGCAATTATACTCCAATTAAAGAAAACTTTATTGGGAGGACTGAGAGTCAATCTGTGACTTACCTGTCATCTGGCAGAGACCAGTACATTGGCTTTTGAGCTGGAGAATGGGAAAGACATAATTTTAGGCTGGGGGACACCTCTTGAGTAGGGGAAGAATTGGAAGAGAGTGAATTATACAATGTGTGAAGGCACTAAAAGCAAAGTTCATCCATTTTGCAATGTTGTCCATAACCATGGTGGATGCCGTAATCCTAAAAATCATCTTGCCATGGCCCATATGTGTTAGTCTGCTTGGAGTGTTCTGCAGACCAGACAAAGGACCCTTCTATCAACTGAGAGCTTGCCAAGTCACCTTTGGTTCATTTGATAATCAAATAATTTGAAACTTTTACATTAATCCCCCTGTGGAGATACTTGTTGCATTTCAGAGTACAGTCAGCCCTCTGTGCCTACATGTTCCGCATCCATGGATTCAACCAACCTGGGTGGAAAATATTAGAAAAAAATTCCCAAAGCTTCCAAAAAGCAAAACTTAAATGTCACACTGGCAAGAATTTCCATAGCACTTACATTGCATTAGGTATTGTAAGTAATCAAGAGATGATTTAAAGTACAAGAGAGGATGTGTGTAGGTTATATGCAAATACTACACCATGTATATAAGGGACTTGAGCATCCTTGGATTTTGGTAACCACGGGTGGGGGTGAGGGGCTGAAACCAATCCCCTGCAGAGATGTTGGGGACTCTATTTGGATTCTGCATATAAAACAACATTCCAGCATTCCCTCCCCCTCTCCCCCCATTTGGATGCCAACTGCTTAAGAAGGGTCTAGAAATAGATTTCTCCAGGTGACATTTCAATCTACTGTTTTGCTCCTTCATGTCCATGACCAGACTGCTTATCACTTCTGACAGTCTTCAACTCCAAGAGGGGGAATAAAAAAAAAAACTGCACTAAGTTTCCAAATGTTAATTTTGAATGTAAAGCTTTAATCAGCAAAATGCGGGTGTTAGAAATATTGGAATTGATCTTTTCATTATGCTTCCAACTCAGAAATTATGATGAGATTCATTAGAGAAAAAAGCATCATTCATCTGTTCTTTATTTCCCTGGAACTTGGCATAATGGTCTTGGCTTAGATTGTCATTTAAATTTATGTGTCTTATCATAGCACAGCTGAATTTATTCACATCACAAAGAAAGTCTAAGATACTATGTCAATACATTTACTGAGTGTGTAATGAGTATATGGCTAATGCCAGACTACAATGACAGATATAACCAGCTTCAGCATTTGCAGCCTTATGTCATTTTTCTAATAAATTGTATAACACAATATGGAGACTGTCCTACTTCGAATTCACTGGGAGAGAGAGAATGGGGGAGGGAAGGTTTGGTCAGTGCACCTGTATCTTTATTTTAGTCCCTGCGCCAGTGCTGATGATGAGTGGAGTCTCTGAAAGTTGTAAATTCTTTTTCAGGACTCTGTGATCCCTTGCTGGTCTAGACCCTCAGCATCACATTGGACTTGTTCAAAGGTTATAGTTCTTAATTCATGTTTACACACCCAGACATTATTTCCAAAGTAAAACCCATGGGGCTGGATTCAAGAGGTTTACAGTCTTGCCTCTCTCCACTAACCCTCCAACAGCCATTATATGGAGGCTGAGTTACCCAGTGGTATTAGTTTCCTATTGCTGATGTAACAAGTTACAACAAATTTAGCAACTTATACAACACAGATTTATTACCTTACAGTTTTGTAGGGTGGATGTTGGAAATGGGTCTCACTGGGATTTGTTTCTTTCTGGAGGCTCCAGGAAAGAATCTGATTCCATGCCATTTCTAGCTTGTAGAGGCCTCCCACATTCTTTGGCTCATGGCCTCCTTCTCTCTTCAAAGCCAGCAACATTGCATCCCTCTGTGTCTTTCTTCCATAGTCACATATCCCTTTGGTTTTATTGTTCAGCCTCCCTTTTCTGTGTTTATATCCCTTCTGACTATGTTGAGCCCCCCCAGCTAATCCAGGTAATCTCCCTATTTTAAAGTCAGCTGATTAGCAACGTTAATTCCATCTGCAAATTTAATTCCTCTTTGCTATGAAACCTAATATATTCACAGGTTTCAGGGATTAGAACTTGGACGTTTTTGGGAGGTCATTATTCTGGTTATTACACTAGCTCAGACTCTCTTCCCTGAGGGTCAACTTCTCTTTGAAGCCTATTCCAGTCTTTCTTACTGTGGCAGGCAGGCTCTTAGAGACCCATCAATGATTTCTGTCTCTTGATATTCATGCCCTTGTGTAATTCCCTCCCACTGAGTGTGGGAGGGACCTGTGACTTACTTCTAACCAATAGGATGGCAATGGCAGTGGAATGACATGTCCATGATTATGTTCCGTAAGATTATAGCTTTCATCTTGATACAGACTCTCTCTGTTGCCTTCTCAGTTTACACGCTTTGATAAAGCAAGTGGCCATGTTGGGGAGGCCCACATGGCAAGGTAGTGAGGGCCAACATGCCACAAAGAACTGAATCCAACCAACAACCACATGAAATTGAAAGTGGATCTTTCCTCACTTGAGCCTTCAGATATGACCTCATCCTCCATCAACACTTTGATTGTTGATGAGAGACCCTGAAGCAGAGGATCCAATTAAGTCATACCTAGATTCCAAGCCCACAGAAACTACGAGATAATAAATGTGTGCTGTTTTAAGCCACTAGCTTTGTGATAGTTTTGTTACAGAGCAATTATTATCTAATGCACTTGCCAAAGGACCTCAGTGGGGAATATCCTAATCCATAAAACAGTTGCTCATAAAGTTGAACCTCAAAAGTGTAGCTTGGGGCTTCCCTGGTGGCACAGTGGTTAAGAATCCACCTGCCAATGCCAGGGACACAGGTTTGAGCCCTAGTCCGGGAAGATCTCACACGCCACAGAGCAACTAAGCCTGTGCACCACAACTACTGAGCCTGTGTGCCACAACTACTGAACCCATGTGCCACAACTACTGAAGCCCGCACGTCTAGAGCCTGTGCTCCACAACAAGAGAAGCTACCTCAATGAGAAGCCCATGCACCACAACGAAGAGTAGCCCCACTTGCCACAATTAGAGAAAGCCTGCGTGCAGCAACAAAGACCCAACACAGCCAAAAATAAATAAAGTAAATAATTTTTTTAAAAAGCCCTTGGAAAAAATAATTTGTTAAAAAAAACACAAAGTGTAGCTTGAAGTGTAGATGCTTGTTACTTAAAGTGTGACTCTGAGATTGTTAGAAATGCAAAAACCCAGGCTCCATCCCAGACCTACTAAATCAGAATCTGCATTTTGACAAGATCCTCTCGTGTTATATATTCACATTAAAGTTTTAGAAATATGGGGATCCC
Organism: Phocoena phocoena; assembly: GCF_963924675.1. NCBI lineage: Eukaryota > Metazoa > Chordata > Mammalia > Artiodactyla > Phocoenidae > Phocoena > Phocoena phocoena. The sequence goes on from NC_089223.1 coordinate 76,670,589, forward strand.
TTTCTCCCCAAGAAGCTCCCCTCTGTGAACTTGCCTACCACCTTTGTAGTTACTAGCCCTGCAACCCACAGGGGATGGAGGGCACCCTGGTTCAGGCCACAGAAGTCTAGTCACACCCTTATCCTGGATCAATGTGAAATACTCAAGTTACCCCTTCCATGTTAATAGGGAATATCTATTTCAAAAGGACTTATTCCCTTAATATCTAGGCAGAGAATGTGCTGGTATCCTTTTTAAAATTCTACTTCTCTGGGCCCCTGTTGCTCACATAAAACATTGTTGGTATCCTCAGCAATCTTTCAGTCTAGTTGGGAGGATGGGGCATCCCACAGATCTGTAAGTAACAAAACACAACAAGAGAACCAGCTTGCTCAATTTGGGGACAGAATGGCAACTGATGACAGGTGTGGTCAAGAATAGGGTTTACAGAAGAATCGGGACATGAATTGATCCCTAAAGGTGAAGAGCACACAGGACACTGAAGGGTGAGAGATGTTGAAGACGGAGCAGGTAGAAATATTTCTGGGGCCTTTGGTGAAGGTGAAAGTAGACCCACGTGGCTGGAGCACAGACTTTAAGTAAAGGAATAATGAGAGATCAAGGAAATAGAGGTCAACATTGTGGAGAGAGATAAAGAAAGGAAAAAAGAGAGAGAAAGAAATGAAGGAAGGAAAGAAGATGGATTACAATAGGGGCATATTGCTGTTTCAGCCAAGTCATCAAGCTATAACTGATACCACGTTCCAAAGTGAGGTGTGGGTCACTGATTTACCAATGAGGTCCTCGAACACCAGTAACATGACTCTGAGTTCCTCACTCATAATTGAGGTGTAAAAAGGTTGGAAATAATTGAAAAGGAGTGAGGAGCTTTACAAAGAGTTGCTGGTGTTCTTGGGCATTAACCACGGCCCCCATCACCATCAAGGAGGAGAGAGAGGGGTGTGCTTTATCCTTCACTTCAAGGCAAGGGGATCCTTTGGCAACACTGCTCAGCTTAGTGTGCGTCCCCTTCCTGGCACCTGTCTTCCAGCTGAAAAGTTTAAATGGTGAGGAATGGCCTGGTCAACTGCTTTGACAATGAAGAAAAGGAGAAGTGGCTTCACTGGAGGAAGGGGTGACTGATGCCCACAGTTTTTGTTTTTGTTTTTTTCTTAACATCTTTATTGGGGTATAATTGCTTTACAATGGTGTGTTAGTTTCTGCTTTATAACAAAGTGAATCAGTTATACATATATATATGTTCCCATATCTCTTCCCTCTTGCATCTCCCTCGCTCCCACCCTCCCTATCCCACCCCTCCAGGCGGTCACAAAGCACCGAGCTGATCTCCCTGTGCTATATGGCTGCTTCCCACTAGCTATCTACCTTACGTTTGGTAGTGTATATACGTCCATGCCTCTCTCTCACTTTGTCACAGCTCACCCTTCCCCCTCCCCATATCCTCAAGTCCGTTCTCCAGTAGGTCTGTGTCTTTATTCCTGTCTTACTCCTAGGTTCTTCATGACATTTTTTTTTCTTAAATGCCATATATATGTGTTAGCATACGGTATTTGTCTTTCTCTTTCTGACTTACTTCACTCTGTGTGACAGACTCTAGGTCTATCCACCTCATTACAAATAGCTCCATTTCGTTTCTTTTTATGGCCGAGTAATATTCCATTGTATATGTGCCACATCTTCTTTATCCATTCATCCGATGATGGGCATAAGTATGAGATTAGATCACTCCCTAACACCATACACAAAAATAAGCTCAAAATGGATTAAAGACCTAAATGTAAGGCCAGAAACTATCAAACTCTTAGAGGAAAACATAGGCAGAACACTCTATAACATAAATTGCAGCAAGATCCTTTTTGACCCACCTCCTAGAGAAATGGAAATAAAAACAAAAATAAACAAAAGAGACCTAATGAAACTTCAAAGCTTTTGCACAGCAAAGGAAACCATAAACAAGACCAAAAGACAACCCTCAGAATGGGAGAAAATATTTGCAAATGAAGTAACTGACAAAGGATTAATTTCCAAAATTTACAAGCAGCTCATGCAGCTCAATAACCAAAAAAACAAACAATCCAATCCAAAAATGGGCAGAAGACCTAAATAGACATTTCTCCAAAGAAGATATACAGACTGCCAACAAACACATGAAAGAATGCTCAACATCATTATTCATTAGGGAAATGTAAATCAAAACTACAATGAGATATCATCTCACACCAGTCAGAATGGCCATCATCAAAAAATCTAGAAACAATAAATGCTGGAGAGGGTGTGGAGAAAAGGGAACATTCTTGCACTGCTGGTGGGAATGTGAACTGGTTCAGCCACTATGGAGAACAGTATGGAGGTTCCTTAAAAACCTACAAATAGAACTACCATATGACCCAGCAATCCCACTACTGGGCATATACCCTGAGAAAAACATAATTCAAAAAGAGTCATGTACCAAAATGTTCATTGCAGCTCTATTTACAATAGCCCAGAGATGCCCACAGTTTTTTGGAGCAGAGACTGTGAGGGGTTCTAGGGTCCTGACTACAAGGGCATCTGGAGAGGCAAGCAGCCCTCAGGGAAAAGAAGCCAGAAGTACCACCGGATGCCTAGAGCCTGAGGAAGGAGTGAAGAGACAGCCAGAGAAGACGTCCCCCCTCTTTGATGAGAATTGAGGAAGATAGATTCCTGGGCTGGAAGGCGATATGGTGGCTGCAGAGGTCTCCAAAGAACACTTGAAAATTCGTAACAGAGCAAAGTCTGCATTTAATCCCTTCCTTACCAGTTAAGCTCTGATGAGAGCTCTAAAGTGGAACTTTCTTGTCCTCTCTTCTCTTCTCCCTCACAGCCCAAGCCTGTGAAGGTAAAAAAAAAAAAAAAAGTGGTCAGCAGGATGAGGCTGTTGAACAGAAGGACCTGACAGGGAAGGAGAGGAAAAGGCCGAGTTCCCCAGGATGCAGACACAAGATGGAGACTTGCATGCACAAGGCTGATTAGGGAGGACCCCCAAGGCTGACTCTGCGGGGGGTGGTGAGTGGGATGGGGCAGAGGGAGATGTTGAACTGGGGTGCAGTTGTTTGTTACAGAGGCCGCAGCCTTGCCCATGGGGTACTACTAGAGCTGGGTTGCCCTTCTGAAGTCATCCCTCATTGGCAGAGGGGCTCTATCCTCCTTTACTCCACTAACCCATCACTGGATAAGGGCTGCCCCTAGGGAGGAGGCAGCTCTCTTTTGCTGAGGCCGATTTCCAGAGAGCCTCTCAGCTGAGAACCCTCAGGACCAATCCTCCGGCAGCTGTGGGACAACTGGGGGGGGGGGGCATGCCCGTGGATGGCAAACACAGCATCACTACACTGACAACACCGTCCTCCCAGTGCATGCAGCCTGTCTGCAGGAGCCTGGGCAGTGAAGAGGGAGGAGTTTTGTTTTTTTTTCACGTCTTTATTGGAGTATAATTGCTTTACAATGGTGTGTTATTTTCTGCTTTACAACAAAATGCATCAGTCATATATATACATATGTTCCCGTATCTCTTCCCTCTTGCGTCTCCCTCCTTCCCACCCTCCCTATCCCACCCCTCCAGGCGATCACAAAGCACCGAGCTGATCTCCCTGTGCTATACGGCTGCTTCCCACTAGCTATCTACCTTATTTGGTAGTGTATATATGTCCATGTCTCCCTCTCGCATTGTCACAGCTTACCCATCCCCCTCCCCATATCCTCAAGTCCATTCTCTAGTAGGTCTGTGTCTTTATTCCTGTCTTACCACTAGGTTCTTCATGACATTTTATTTTTCGTAAATTCCATATATATGTGTTAGCATACGGTATTTGTCTCTCCCTTTCTGACTTACTTCACTCTGTATGACAGACTCTAGGTCCATCCACCTCATTACAAATAGCTCAATTTCATTTCTTTTTATGGCTGAGTAATATTCCATTGTATATATGTGCCACATCTTCTTTATCCATTCATCTGATGATGGACACTTAGGTTGTTTCCATCTCTGGGCTATTGTAAATAGAGCTGCAATGAACATTTTGGTACATGACTCTTTTTGAATTATGGTTTTCTCAGGGTATATGCCCAGTAGTGGGATTGCTGGGTCATATGGTAGCTCTATTTGTAGTTTTTTAAGGAACCTCCATACTGTTCTCCACAGTGTCTGTATCAATTTACATTCCCACCAACAGTGCAAGAGTGTTCCCTTTTCTCCACACCCTCTCCAGCATTTATTGTTTCTAGATTTTTTGATGATGGCCATTCTGACTGGTGTGAAATACTATCTCATTGTAGTTTTGATTTGCATTTCTCTAATGATTAGTGACGTTGAGCATTCTTTCATGTGTTTGTTGGCAGTCTGTATATCTTCTTTGGAGAAATGTCTATTTAGGTCTTCTGCCCATTTTTGGATTGGGTTGTTTGTTTTTTTGTTATTAAGCTGCATAAAAATTTTGGAGATTAATCCTTTGTCAGTTGCTTCATTTGCAAATATTTTCCCCCATTCTGAGGGTTCTCTTTTGGTCTTGTTTATGGTTTCCTTTGCTGTGCAAAAGCTTTGAAGTTTCATTAGGTCCCACTTGTTTATTTTTGTTTTTATTTCCATTTCTCTAGGAGGTGGGTGAGAAAGGATCTTGCTGTGATTTACGTCATAGAGTGACCTGCCTATGTTTTTCTCTAAGAGTTTGATACTTTCTGGCCTTACACTTAGGTCTTTAATCCATTTTGAGCTTATTTTTGTGTATGGTGTTAGGGAGTGATCTAATTTCATACTTTTACATGTACCTGTCCAGTTTTCCCAGCACCACTTATTGAAGAGGCTGTCCTTCCTCCACTGTACATTCCTGCCTCCTTTATCAAAGATAAGGGGACCATATGTGTGTGGGTTTATCTCTGGGCTTTCTATCCTGTTCCATTGATCTACCTTTCTGTTTTTGTGCCAGTACCATACTGTCTTGATTACTGTAGCTTTGTAGTATAGTCTGAAGACAGGGAGCCTGATTCCTCCATCTCTGTTTTTCGTTCTCAAGATTGCTTTTGCTATTCGGGGTCTTTTGTGTTTCCATACAAATTGTGAAATTTTTTGTTCTAGTTCTGTGAAAAATGCCAGTGGTAGTTTGATAGGGATTGCATTGAATCTGTAGATTGCTTTGGGTAGTAGAGTCATTTTCACAATGTTGATTCTTCCAATCCAAGAACATGGTATATCTCCCCATGTATTTGTATCATCTTTAATTTCTTTCATCAGTGTCTTATAATTTTCTGCATACAGGTCTTTTGTCTCCTTAGGTAGGTTTATTCCTAGATATTTTATTCTTTTTGTTGCAATGGTAAATGGGAGTGTTTTCTTGATTTCACTTTCAGATTTTTCATCATTCGTGTATAGGAATGCCAGAGATTTCTGTGCATTAATTCTGTATCCTGCAACTTTACCAAATTCATTGATTAGCTCTAGCAGTTTTCTGGTGGCATCTTTAGGATTCTCTATGTACAGTATTATGTCATCTGTAAACAGTGACAGCTTTACTTCTTCTTCTCTGATTTGGATTCCTTTTACTTACTTTTCTTCTCTGATGTGGCTAAAACTTCCAAAACTATGTTGAATAAGAGTGGTGAGAGTAGGCAACCTTGTCTTGTTCCTGATCTTAGTGGAAATGCTTTCAGTTTTTCACCATTGAGGACGATGTTGGCTGTGGGTTTGTCATATATGGCCTTTATTATGTTGAGGAGAGTTCCCTCTATGCCTACTTTCTACAGGGTTATCATAAATGGGTGTTGAATTTTGTCGAAAGCTTTCTCTGCATCTATTGAAATGATCATATGGTTTTTCTCCTTCAGTTTGTTAATATGGTGTATCACGTTGGTTGATTTGCGTATATTGAAGAATCCTTGCATTCCTGGAATAAACCCCACTTGATCATGGTGTATGATCCATTTAATGTGCTGTTGGATTCTGTTTGCTAATATTTTGTTGAGGATTTTTGCATCTATGTTCATCAGTGATATTGGCCTGTAGTTTTCTTTCTTTGTGACATCCTTGTCTGGTTTTGGTATCAGGGTGATGGTGGCCTCATAGAATGAGTTTGGGAGTGTTCCTCCCTCTGCTATATTTTGGAAGAGTTTCATAAGGATAGGTGTTACCTCTTCTCTAAATGTTTGATAGAATTCACCTGTGAAACCATCTGATCCTGGGCTTTTGTTTGTTGGAAGGTTTTTAATCACAGTTTCAGTTTCAGTGCTTGTGATTGGTCTGTTCATCTTTTCTATTTCTTCCTGATTCAGTCTTGGCAGGTTGTGCATTTCTAAGAATTTGTCCATTTCTTCCAGGTTGTCCATTTTATTGGCATAGAGTTGCTTGTAGTAATCTCTTATGATCTTTTGTATTTCTGCAGTGTCAGTTGTTACTTCTCCTTTTTCATTTCTAATTCTATTGATTTGAGTCTTCTCCCTTTTTTTCTTGATGAGTCTGGCTAATGGTTTATCAATTTTGTTTATCTTCTCAAAGAACCAGCTTTTAGTTTTATTGATCTTTGCTATCGTTTCCTTCATTTCTTTCTCATTTTTTTTCTGATCTGATTTTTATGATTTCTTTCCTTCTGCTAACTTTGGGGTTTTTTTGTTTTTCTTTCTCTAATTGCTTTAGGTGCAAGGTTAGGTTGTTTATTCGAGATGTTTCCTGTTTCTTAAGGTAGGATTGTACTGCTATAAACTTCCCTCTTAAAACTGCTTTTTCTGCATCCCATAGATTTTGGGTCATTGTGTCTCCATTGTCATTTGTTTCTAGATATTTTTTAATTTCCTCTTTGATTTCTTCAGTGATCACTTCATTATTAAGTAGTTTATTGTTTGGCCTCCATGTGTTTGTATTTTTTACAGATCTTTTCATGTAATTGATATCTAGTCTCATAGCGTTGTGGTCGGAGAAGATACTTGATGCAATTTCGATTTTCTTAAATTTCCCAAGGCTTGATTTGTGACCCAAGATATGATCTATCCTGGAGAACGTTCCATGAGCACTAGAGAAAAATGTGTATTCTGTTGTTTTTGGATGGAATGTCCTATAAGTATCAATTAAGTCCATCTTGCTTAATGTATCATTTAAAGCTTGTGTTTCTTTATTTATTTCCATTTTGGATGATCTGTCCATTGATGAAAGTGGGGTGTTAAAGTCCCCTACTATGAATGTGTTACTGTCGATTTCCCCTTTTATGGCTGTTAGTACTTGCCTTATGTATTGAGGTGCTATGTTGGGTGCATAAATATTTACAATTATTATATCTTCTTCTTGGATTGATCCCTTGATCATTATGTAGTGTCCTTCTTTGTCTCTTCTAATAGTCTTTATTTTAAAGTCTATTTTGTCTGATATGAGAATTGCTACTCCAGCTTTCTTTTGGTTTCCATTTCCATGAAATATCTGTTTCCATCCCCTTACTTTCAGTCTGTATGTGTCTCTAGGTCTGAAGTGGGTCCTTGTAGACAGCAAATAAATGGGTCTTGTTTTTGTATCCATTCAGGCAATCTGTGTCTTTTGGTGGGAGCATTTAGTCCATTTACATTTAAGGTAATTATCGATATGTATGTTCCTACTCCTATTTTCTTAATTGTTTTGGGTTCGTTATTGTAGGTCTTTTCCTTCTCTTGGGTTTCTTGCCTAGAGAAGTTCCTTTAGCAGTTGTTGTAGAGCTGGTTTGGTAGTGCGGAACTCTCTCAGCTTTTGCTTGTCTGTAAAGGTTTTAATTTCTCCATCAAATCTGAATGAGATCCTTGCTGGGTAGAGTAATCTTGGTTGCAGGTTTTTCTCCTTCATCACTTTAAATATGTCCTGCCAGTCCCTTCTGGCTTGCAGAGTTTCTGCTGAAAGATCAGCTGTTAACCTCATGGGGATTCCCTTGTGTGTTATTTGTTTTTCCCTTGCTGCTTTTAATATGTTTTCTTTGCATTTAACGTTTGACAGTTTGATTAATATGTGTCTTGGCGTGTTTCTCCTTGGATTTATCCTGTATGGGACTCTGTTCTTCCTGGACTTGATTAAGTATTTCCTTTCCCATATTAGGGAAGTTTTCAACTATAATCTCTTCAAATATTTTCTCAGTCCCTTTCTTTTTCTCTTCTTCTTCTGGAAACCCTGTGACTCGAATGTTGGTGCATTTAATGTTGTCCCAGAAGTCTCTGAGACTGTCCTCAGTTCTTTTCATTCTTTTTTCTTTATTCTGCTCTGCAGTAGTTATTTCCACTATTTTCCAGGTCACTTATCCGTTCTTCTGCCCCAGTTATTCTGCTATTGATCCCATCTAGAGTATTTTTAATTTCGTTTATTGTGTTGTTCATCATTGCTTGTTTCATCTTTAGTTCTTCTAGGTCCTTGTTAAATTTTTCTTGCATTTTGTCTATTCTATTTCCAAGATTTGGGATCATCTTTACTATCATTATTCTGAATTCTTTTTCAGGTAGACTGCCTATTTCCTCTTCATTTGTTAGGTCTGGTGGGTTTTTATCTTGGTTCTTCATCTGCTGTGTGTTTTTCTGTCTTCTCATTTTGCTTATCTTACTGTGTTTGGGGTCTCCTTTTTGCAGGCTGCAGGTTTGTAGTTCCTGTTGTTTTTGGTGTCTGTCCCCAGTGGCTAAGGTTGGTTCAGTGGGTTGTGTAGGCTTCCTGGTGGAGGGGACCAGTGCCTGCGTTCTGGTGGATGAGGCTGGATCTTGTCTTTCTGGTGGGCAGGTCCATACCTGGTGGTGTGTTTTGGGGTGTCTGTGGACTTACTATGATTTTACGCAGCCTCTCTGCTAATGGGTGGGGCTGTGTTCCTGTCTTGCTAGTTGTTTGGCATAGGATGTTCAGCACTCTAGCTTTCTGGTCGTTGAGTGAAGCTGGGTGCTGGTGTTGATATGGAGATCTCTGGGAGATTTTCGCCATTTGATATTATGTGGAGCTGTGAGGTCTCGTGGACCAGTGTCCTGAAGTTGTCTCTCCCACCTCTGAGGTACAGCACTGACTCCTGGCTGCAGCACCAAGAACCTTTCATCCACACGGCTCAGAATAAAAGGGAGAAAAAATTAGAAAGAAAGAATTAGTAGAAGTAGAAAGAAAGAAAGGAGGGAGGGAAGGAGGGAGGGAGGAAGGAAGGAAGGAAGGAGGGAAGGAAGGAAAAAAAGAATGAAGATAAAGTAAAATAAAATAAAGTAAGATAAAATATAATAAAGTTACTAACATAAAAAAATTATTAAGATAAAAAATGGACGGATAGAGCCCTAGGACAAATGGTGAGAGCAAAGCTATATAGACAAAATCTCACATAGAAGCATACACATACACACTCACAAAAAGAGGAAAAGGGGAAAATATCATATATCTTGCTCTCAAAGTCCACCTCCTCAATTTGTGATGATTTGTTGTCTAAAGGAGGGAAGGAAGGAAAGAAAGAACAAAGATAATGTAAAATAAATAAAGTTATTAAAATAAAAAGTAATTATTAAGAAAAAAATTAAAAGAAAAACAAAAAAAAACGGATAGAATCCTCGGACAAATGGTGGAAGCAAAGCTATACAGACAAAATCTCACACAGAAGCATACACATACACACTGACAAAAAGAGGAAAAGGGGAATAAATAATAAATCTTGCTCCCAAAGTCCACTTCCTTAATTTGGGATGATTCGTTGCTTATTGATGTATTCCATAGATGCAGGATACATCAAATTGATTGTGGAGCTTTAATCCACTGTTTCTGAGGCTGTTGGGAGAGATTTCCCTTTCTCTTCTTTGTTCTCACAGCTCCCAGGGGCTCAGCTTTGGATTTGGCCCCACCTCTGCATGTAGGTTGCCTGAGGGCGTCTGTTCTTTGCTCAGGCAGGGTGCGGTTAAAGAAGCCGCTGATTCAGGGACTCTGGCTCTCTCAGGCCGTGGGAGAGGGAGGGGCATGAAATGCCGGGCGGGCTTGCGGCCACAGAGGCCGGTGTGACGTGCACCAGCCTGAGGCGTGCCATGCATTCTCCCGGGGAAGTTGTCCCTGGATCCCGGGACCCTGGCAGTGGCGAGCTGCACAGGCTCTCCGGAAGGGGGTGTGGATAGTGACCTGTGCTCGCACACAGGCTTCTTTGTGGCGGCAGCAGCAGCCTTAGCGTCTCCTGCCCATCTCTGGGGTTCGCACTTTTAGCCGCGGCTCGCGCCCGTCTCTGGAGCTCCTTTAAGCAGGGTTCTTAATCCCCGCTCCTCACGCACCAGGAAACAAAGAGTAAGAAAAAGTCTCTTGCCTCTTCGGCAGGTCCAGACTTTTCCCTGGACTCGCTCCCGGCTAGCCGTGGCGCACTAACCCCTTTCAGGCTATGTTCAAGCCGCCAACCCCAGTCCTCTCCCTGCGCTCCGAACGAAGCCCGAGCCTCAGCTCCCAACCCCGCCCGCCCCGGCGGGTGAGCAGACAAGGGTCTCAGGGCTGGTGAGGGCCGGTCGGCACCGTTCCTCTGTGCGGGAATCTCTCCGCTTTTCCCTCCGCAGCCCTGTTGCTGTGCTCTCCTTCGCGGCCCCGAAGCTTTCCCCCTCCGCCACCCGCAGTCTCCGGCCTCAAAGGGGCTTCCTAGTGTGTGGAAACCTTTCCTCCTCCCTCCCACTGGTGCAAGTGCCGTCCCTATCCTTTTGTCTCTGTTTATTCTTTTGCCCTACTCAGGTATGTGGGGGGTTTCTTGCCTTTTGGGAGGTCTGAAGTCTTCTGCCAGAGTTCAGTAGGTGTTTTGTAGGAGCTGTTCCACGCGTAGATGCACTTCTGGTGTATCCGTGGGGAGGAAGATGATCTCCGCGTCCTACTCCTCCGCCATCTTCCCGGAAGCCGAGGGAGGAGTTTTTAACCATTGTAGGTTACCGGACTTTTTTTTTTTTGCGGTACGCGGACCTCTCACTGCTGTGGCCTCTCCCGTTGCGGAGCACAGGCTCTGGACGCGCAGGCTCAGCAGCCATGGCTCACGGGCCCAGCCACTCCACGGCATGTGGGATATTCCCGGACCGGGGCACAAACCTGTGTCCCCTGCATCGGCAGGCGGACTCTCAACCGCTGCGCCACCAGGGAGGCCCCTGGACTTTTAATTAGTGTCCAGAGTAGCTTTTATTACCTTAAAGTACTGGGAAAATCATGAAGCTTGCTCTAAATTTCATCCATGAGGAAGGAAAGAAATATCCCCATAGAATAAATTTACAGAAATGTGCATCTAGCTAACTAGCTGGGTAAGCTTACTTACATCCCCCAGACCTTCGTTATAACTGCATCAGTTTCTAGAGAAGCAGCATCAGGGGAGATAAGCTTTGCAGAGGAAAATTCCTCAGTAGGTGTGATTATGCAAAGGCAGGCCCTGGAGCAGGTGTTCTACACTTTCATCTGTGTGTGTGCGTCTTGCTCCCCTTTGGCAGTCTGGTATGGCTTATGGAGCCTCATCTCAGAATCATATTTTCAAATGCATAATTAAAATTAGTAATACAAAGAAAACCAACTATGTTGAAATCTTTTGTTATTGAAATATTAAAAAAATTGTGATAGTGATATGTGTGCTACTTCACACATTAAACAAGATTATATTTTAAGTCTTGTTATTTAATGTATTATTGAAAATTTCAAAGTAATTTCCAAATAATAATGGGTATAAGCAGTATTTGAGATATCTGCACGACTATAATATGAAAATATCTGTGGTTTCTGTTGGTTCCAGTGTCACAGGCACTGTGGTTTGTTGCTACATTTATCAAAGGAGGAAATGCAAAATTTCACTTCAAGATCATTGAAAACAGTTTTGAATAATTTCAAAATTAATAAGGATGTAATGTTTTCCCCACTAGAAACAACAACCTTCCCTGAGTTCTATTTATAGTCCCCTTGGATTCTGGGTTAGAACCCCTGCAATCTGGAATAGGGTCATCTGATCCTCTACATGATAATAAGGTAATGAGAAGTTCTAGAGTGTTTTCTGGGGGAAGTGAGCTGGCAGTAGAGTGTATTGAAGGCCTTGGAATTCTAGGAGAGGAGAGATAGGGCTCTTTGCTCTGACCCTAAGTGGTGGTCCAGTGGTTAAGAGTCCGCTTTCTAATGCAGGGGATTTGGGTTTGATACCTTATCGGGGTACTAAGATTCCAAATGCCACGGGACAACTAAGCCCGTGCGCCACAACTACTGAGCACGCACACCGCAACTGAGACCCAATGCAGCGAAAAATAAAATAAGTAAATAAATATTTTAAAAAGGAAAAAAAAAAAGATTAAGGAAGTTTCCTTTAAAAAAATAAAAAAGAGCAAAGGGGTGAGTGGGGACCCAAGGAATGTGGTGGACTTACAGTGAGGAAACTTCCATGGCTGTGATGGCTGAGGGGATTCTGAGAAACACCTCATTTCCTGTTCCATCTGTGCTGGGTCCACAGATGATACTGGCCAAACCTTCAGGAACAGTCTGTTACACAAAGCACCTCTGTGTTAGTATGTTTGGGGGAAAACGAATGGGCAGTGTACATGTTTGGGGAGGGGGTAATGAAGAGAGTGGCAGCCATTCCTAGAGGCCAGGGTGGCCATCCCAGAATTGCACAGAGAGCCGCTAGGAGCCAGGTGACCATGAATAAGCAGCTGGCAGTGTGGACTGAGTCAGGATGGCCAAGAGGCCACCCTTTTTCAACCCAAATGTGCTAGAGGTAAGTGACCCTCGACTGAAAGAGAGAAGCTGGATTCTGCCTGCATGGATATGACGGTAGACACTGAGGTTACAGCAGATTAAAGAGTTGAACGTGACCCTGTAGGCAACAAAGGGTTGGGTCCTAGAAGGGAAATGAGCAGAGAAATGTCTGCTATCAGTGGGGTTTTAGAAGTAGCACCGTGGCGGTGAATGTGGGATCGAGTAGAACAGCACATGCTGGAGACAGACTGTTGAGAGGCAATTGCAGGACTTGGAACCACCAGGAACACAAGGGAGGATGAGTCCCTTAGAATTGTGCCTTTTAGGGAGAAGCAGTTGTGGACATAGCTGTGCCTTTCCAAAGTCAAACAGAACTGTACTGTTTCTTCAGCAAGAAAAAAATAAAACAAAACAACTTGTGTGATTGCTTTGCAGCAGATGGAACTGGCCACCAAGTTCCTCCATCTCAGTGTGTGCTCACAGAGGAAAAGATTGTTCAGAATGTCAGCACTGAAAGTTCCTCATTAAGTCTGACGGTGGGGAGTGGTTTGGGGGTGGGGTGCTGGCAGGGGAAGGGATGTCAACTGAGGCTCTGAGGCTCCCTTTCGGGCCAAGCGGGTTTCTGGTAAAAGAGTCATTCGTGAGTGCTGGGCGCCAGCCACAACTGTGAAGCTCTATTTAGTTCATGCCATCCCTGCAATATCGTTAGTTTGTACTGTTGCTTCTTCACCGTATCAGCAGAGAATGGAGGGTCAGAAGGATGGAGGAATCGTTTTTTTTAATTTATTAAAAAAATATTTTTTTTACTGAAGTATATAGCTAATGTACAATATTATATAAGTTAAAACAAGAATGGAGGAATTTTTTTTTTGGCAGCCTTCAAGTTTTTATTTTATTATTCCATATTTCTTTTGAGTCATTTAACAGGTTGAAACAAAGTCAAAATGTTCCAGAAATATTTTCCACTTTCTTTTTTTTTTCCTTTTTTGCGGTACGCGGGCCTCTCACTGCTGTGGCCCCTCCCGTTGCGGAGCACAGGCTCCGGACGCGCAGGCTCAGCGGCCATGGCTCATGGACCTAGCCGCTCTGCGGCATGTGGGATCTTCCCTGCGGGGCACGAACCCGTGTCCCCTACATCGGCAGGCAGACGCTCAACCACTGCGCCACCAGGGAAGCCCTCCACTTCCTTTTGCTTGCAAAACAGGACCCCTTTCTACCAAAGGTTAGTGCTTATCCCACCACCGTATATTAAAGTGGTTAAAGAAATGATAAGTGAAAAAGCCATTAAGTTTATTCTATTTTTAAAAATTTCCCCCTTTTCCTAGTTTTATTTCCTAAAGTCATGCAAAAATGTTGCTTAGATCATGTGAACAGGGGATATAAAATGGCCCTCTCCAGATTACGGTGATTCTGAACATGTTATCAAAGAAGGTATTTATGGCTGACAGAGTAATGGGAAAATTGATATTTTAAAACAATAGATTATTCATGCAGGGACCACAATAGCTCTATCTGCCTTTCGCACAATGAGATATAAGACCACGCATGGGGTTGTCATCAAAATCAACAGCTGAATCAACGTGCATGACCAAGCAGGCCCTTCTCCCTGGCACTCTGCACCCTTTTGGCAGAAGGCATGCTGTGACTCTTCACCGGTGGAAAATGGAGCTGCTACAACCTTTAACCCTGCCTGCAAAATGAGCTGCCACAGGTTCATGCACAGAAGTGCATCTACCCTCAAGGAATAGAGGAGTCTTGATAAGCATGACCCTCGAGTAAAAGCAGATGGGAGTAAAAGCAGACGGAAGAAGACCAGCAGCCTTTTAGTCATTGCCTCAGGAAGGACTTAAGGTCTCTAGCCCAGACCTACATGGTACTAAAGGTCTCATGCAGAGGGACAGAGTTGGTGGCAGCTGGTATTAAGAGCTGACCAAGCAGACTAACTTTTTGGCCCGGCCGAAAGGAAGACGGGGAGAATCCTTGTTACTGACCTGGGTCTTGGCAACAGAATGGCCCATATGGGATTCTCAGAGTCTTGGACTATGTTGAGAAAGGGCCTTCCCCTCCTGCAGCTCTCTCATCCTCTCCACCCCACTGCTCTGGTGGTACACCTGAGGCACACCAGACCCCTAAGTTCTCTCCGTACATCAGCCCTTTGGTGTCCTAACCAGCCTACACTGAAGCTTATCACCTCAAACCCTTATCCTTCAAAACTGCCAAATGCCCTGAAAAACCTCTAAGATGTCACGCTTTTCCCTAAACTGGGATCCATCTCCTAAACTGCCTCCTTCATTCCTACCCCTGGGCCACTAGGCACAGTTACAGAGAATCACTCAGTCAAGTAGATGGGGCCATGAAAACTTCATGGGCTGCAGCCCCAGCTGCAGCCTCTGAGATGTACAGCAGCATGTATACTGGGCAGCTCTCCTCTTCCCTTCAGTGACTTCTACTACTCTCAGAATCTCTGCGAATCAGCAAAAAGTGCCCCTCCCTCCAGTTAGTTTACTCTGATATCATTGTACAATCTGGACAGCTCTGCCCTGGGGGTAGGGGGAAATGGGAATTCCAGAGTCCCAGGGGGAAGCATCCCTGGCTGCACACATACATGTGCCCAAATTCTGACAACTCGGCCGCCACCGCCCCCTCCAGACTTTGGGTCCTCACAGTGTCAGCAGCCTGCACACTCCACACATCCCCAGGGAAAGAGAAGTAGGGTTGGAGTCTGATTGTCACAAATCAGGCTTCTGCAGGTGAGGGAAGAAACCTCAAGGGATGCTCAGCGAAGAGTGACATAGGACACAATCATGCTTGCGTGTATGCGTATGTGAGTGTGAGCACCAATGACAGTGTGCTCTTCCAAGTGTGTACATGGCCTTGTCTGCCGTGTGGGCTTATATGCATGAGGCTCTCCCCTACTTTTCCAAGAGTTGATCAGGAGGCCAGAATCTCTTGCCTTCACATTCTGGAATAAGTTCATATATGGTGCCTAGTGTGGTACATGACTCGGACACCTGTCCTGATGGCTCTGACCATGGTCTCCTCAAAGCCCTTGCATCATTCCCACTCCTTCCATTGTCAAAGGATGGTTTTGCCTCCATCAGTGTGAATTTCCTTGACTTTCTTTCTCAACTGCAAATATATTCATCTTGGTGTGTTTCTTTGGCCTTTTCCCTTCAATTTTAAAGCATGAGGTGTCTGCCTTTTATTCAAGGCTAACAACCCCTATGCTTCTATCAGGGGTCTCCTCTGGACCTTGTGACATTAGTTATGCCCTTCTTCACTTCTTCATTTCTGTCTATTTTCCAGTTGTCCCATACAATCAATTCCATTCCATAAAAACCTTCTCTTGGCTCCCAAGGTCCCACTACCACTCCCTCCCTCTTCTCTTAGCCAGGCTTCTGAGAAGAGAACTCTCCACAATATTTTCCACTTCTTCATCCTCTACACTCTGGTATCCCCCCATCATTTCCTTAACGTTCTTTCACAAGAGTTCTCAGTAACCTCCATGCTGACTTGGAGGATATCTTTGCCTTGCTCTTTCACCTGCTGTGTGCTTTTCTGTCTTCTCATATTGCTTATCTTACTGTGTTTGGGGTCTCCTTTTCGCAGTCCGCAGGTTCGTAGTTCCTGTTGTTTTTGGTGTCTGTCTCCAGTGGCTAAGGTTTGTTCAGTGGGTTGTGTAGGCTTCCTGGTGGAGGGGACTAGTGCCTGTGTTCTGGTGGATGAGGCTGGATCTTGTCTTTCTGGTGGGCAGGTCCATACCTGGTGGTGTGTTTTGGGGTGTCTGTGGACTTATTATGATTTTAGGCAGCCTCTCTGCTAATGGGTGGGGCTGTGTTCCTGTCTTGCTAGTTGTTTGGCATAGGGTGTCCAGCACCGTAGCTTTCTGGTCGTTGAGTGGAGCTCGGTGCTGGTGTTGAGATGGAGATCTCTGGGAGATTTTCGCCGTTTGATATTACGTGGAGCTGGGAGGTCTCTTGTGGACCAGTGTCCTGAAGTTGGCTCTCCCACCTCAGAGGCACAGCACTGACTCCTGGCTGCCGCTCCAAGAGCCTTTCATCCACACGGCTCAGAATAAAAGGGAGAAAAAGTAGAAAGAAAGAAAGAAAGAAAGAAAGAGGATAAAATAAAATAAAAGTAAGGTAAAATAAAGTAAAGTTATTAAAATAAAAAAAGAATTATTATGAAAAAAATTCTAAAAAGTAAAAAAAAAAGAACGGACGGACAGAATCCTAGGACAAATAGTGAAAGCAAAGCTATACAGACAAAATCACACACAGAAGCATACACATACAGACTCACAAAAAGAGGAAAAGGGGAAAAAATAATATATCTTGCTCTCAAAGTCCACCTCCTCAATTTGGGATGATTCGTTGTCTATTCATGTATTCCACAGATGCAGGGTACATCAAGTTGATTGTGGAGCTTTAATCCGCTGCTCCTGAGGCTGCTGGGAGAGATTTCCCTTTCTCTTCTTTGTTCGCACAGCTCCCGGGGCTCACTTTGGATTTGGCCCCGCCTCTGAGTGTAGGTCGCCTGAGGGCGTCTGTTCTTCGCTCAGACAGGGTGGGGTTAAAGGAGCCGCTGATTCGGGGGCTCTGGCTCACTCAGGCCGTGGGGGAGGGAGGGGTGCGGATGTGGGGTGAGCATGCAGCGGCAGAGGCCGGCGTGACGTTGCACCAGCCTGAGGCGCGCCGTGCATTCTCTCGGGGAAGTTGTCCCTGGATCCCGGGACCTTGGCAGTGGCGGGCTGCACAGGCTCCCTGGAGGGGAGGTGCGGAGAGTGACCTGTGCTCGCACACAGGCTTCTTGGTGGCGGCAGCAGCAGCCTTAGCGTCTCATGCTTGTCTCTGGGGTCTGCGCTGTTAGCCGCGGCTCGCGCCCGTCTCTGGAGCTCCTTTAAGCAGCGCTCAGCGCTCTTAATCCCCTCTCCTCGAGCACCAGGAAACAAAGAGGGAAGAAAAAGTCTCTTGCCTCTTCGGCAGGTCCAGACTTTTCCCCGGACTCCCTCCCGGCCAGCCGTGGCGCACTAACCCCTTCAGGCTGTGTTCACGCCGCCAACCCCGGTGCTCTCCCTGCGATCTGACCCAAGCCCGAGCCTCAGCTCCCAGCCCCCTCCCGCCCCGGCGGGTGAGCAGACAAGCCTCTCGGGCTGGTGAGTGCAGATCGGCACCGATCCTCCGTGCGGGAATCTCTCCTCTTGCCCTCCGCACCCCTGTGGCTGCGCTATGCTCCGCGGCTTCGAAGCTCCCCCCGCCCACAGTCTCCGCCCGCGAAGGGGCTTCCTAGTGTGTGGAAAGCTTTCCTCCTTCACAGCTCCCTCCCACTGGGGCAGGTCCCGCCCCTATTCTTTTGTCTCTGTTTTTCCTTTTTTCTTTTGCCCTACCCAGGTACGTGGGGAGTTTGTTGCCTTTTGGGAGGTCTGAGGACATCTGCCAGCCTTCAGTGGGTGTTCTGTAGGAGCTGTTCCACGTGTAGATGTATTTCTGTTGTATCTGTGGGGAGGAAGGTGATCTCCGCGTCTTACTCTTCTGCCATCTTCTCCTGGTCCTCTTTTTCAGTCCTTATTTTACTGGACTACTCTGCACATACGATGCTGACCATTACTTCTTTCTTTAGGACAATCTTGCCTCTATCCTGCTTCCATAATACTTCCCTATGTAGAATCTATCAGTCCGCGTGAGGACCACGCCCAACATACCCAACTAGAGGCTACACTCAGAGTTCCTACAGGTGGCAGCCCCATGTTCTCCTGAGACATGGGAAACCAATCCACAGCCAGTCTGTGGAGATCAAGCTAAGCAGGGCCTGGGTGCAAAGCAGCCATGGGAAGGCCCGGCCAAGATGAATAAGCAGGGGGGTGGGGGGGAGGGGGAGGGGGAGAGGGAGAGGGAGAGGGGGAGAGAGTATAAACTTGCTAAGAAGTAGAAATGAGAACAGTGCGGTAGCGCAGAGATAGAGAAGGAAGCACACCCCCTACATTTACTATCTACTGTTCTCAGTTCTGATTTGTTTGAGGGCTTGAGACCTGGCCATTTTTATATCTGTGAGTGTTTTACCTTTATAATAAATGTACTGTTTATTCAGCTAGTGTTGATGTTTCTGTGTATTGCAATCAAAAGGAACCTTGACTAAGACAGATACCTGGTACTTTGAAGAGTTTCTTCTCCAAAATGTGCATTTGTGGGTTTTATTGGGCTGAAACCATGGGGTTCATTACTATAATTCTCCCTTGCTCTTTACAGGGAATAACCATATCATTGTATATCCACCCGATTTTGAGGCTCTAGCAGTAAATGGTCTGGGTCACTTATGTGCAGTTGTCAGGGAACTCTGTGCCCATGAAACGAAACTTGACCTGGTGGTCAGGAATGAGGCAGAGATTATGGACACCACTGCTAACCCAGCAATCAGATTCCTCTGATGTCCTCCAATGAACATGTTGGCAAAACTGGGACTTCTCTATTTGCAGCTTCCTGACAGATGATAAAAAATACTTAATTGAAGAACTGAAATTCATCTCAACCTCCCTAAAACAATCTATTTTGGTATAATTTATGACAATTCCTGGGCATTTGAAGTTCTCAGTTCTCCTTTTATTGACCACTGCTCAGCTCTGACCCATAGTTATAGCTGACCTGTTCTCCTCTCCCTCTTGCCCTCATGTGTACTCATCACCGTACAGCCTACATCATGCTAAGTTCTGTACAGGTACTTATACCCTTCCCCCACCTCTCCACTAATCCCTGTACTTCCCTCAATTTAGCCCAAATTGCACCTTCTCCATGAAGGCTTGCTCAGAGCCTCCGGTTGCAATCCTTTTGGTTTTGGAATTCCTATAGCCCAGAGGTTTTCAACCAAGGGCGATTTTGCCCCCAGGTAACGTTTGGTAACATCTGGAGATATTTTTGTTTGTCTCAATCAGGAAAGGGGAGAGCGCTACTGGCATTTAATTGGTAGAGGCCAAAGAGGCTTCTAAACATCCTACGGTGCACAAAACAGGCCCCCCGACAAAGAATTATCTAGTCCACAAATGTCGATAATGTTGAGAAACCCTACAGTCGGGCCCAACTTTGGCACCATGCACCCTATCATTTGATTACTCATTATGGTGTAGAATCTTAGGGCTGGATGGGAGCCTTTAGAAATCATCCTATCGTCTGCCTGAATTTTCTGGGTAAGAAGCAGCTGGTGAAAGTCATAGAGTGGGTCAGTGGCACAGCTTTATCCTGATCCCTGGGCCTTTGACCATTTCCGTTTCATGATGCAGTTGTTTCCCTTCTTCCTTTCTTAACCTGGCTTCTATAAGCCAGGTTAAGATCTATTACGACACATGTAGTAACTCTCTTCTCCAATCTCCTCCCCTCAGCCCAGTACTAGGAACACAGTACATACTTGTCAGATCAAAATAGCCTCAGATTTTATAAAATATCACTTGATATCCCTGCAAACGTATTTTTTAGAGAACTGAAGGCTTCTTTCCTAGATGTAACCTCTCAAAAGGAAAGATGACTACATCTAAATCACAGAAAGAAGGAATTCTACAGAGACCTTCTGCAGAAGTATTTTCAACATTAATTAGAGTAAATACCAGCCAACTGAGCCTTACACATTTAAATGATGGCGATGAAAATTACCCCCTTACAGCACAGAGGAAAACAGGAAACGTTTCTACTAAGGGGAAGGATTAACTGAATTTTATAGAGAAACTGGAAAAAACAAAACAAAATTCGACAAAACCCAGAAAGGACAGAAGATTGTATAAGTTTGTAAATTTGATTCCTAGAAGCTCTTCCCATATATAAATAACTAATTTTCCCTGAAAAAAAGTGCATTTAATCAATTGTTGACACAGAGTTCAAAAAGTCCAGGTTAAGTAAAAAATGACAGTAAGACTTTATATTGGAAAAGGAGGGCTAATTGGCTAGTATTCTGCATTTCAGAGGCAGAGCAGTATAAGCAGAAGTTCAAGTGTAGGCCTGGAGTGAGCTGATTCTGGATTTGAGTCCTGGCAGCACCCAGCGAAGCTGTGTGACTTTGGTGAATGCCTTATCCCACCAATCCTAGTCTTCTCAGCTTTGAAGTGAGGATCAGTAATAATACTTCCCAAAACATAAAATTGTGAGTATTTGATGAAGTAATACAGGAAAAGTACTTGCCCCAGGATCAGGCTAAATCTAAGAGCTGAGTAAAGAACTAATGTTACAACTATTTATACCTATGGTCCTTTAATTTTATTTCTGAAAAAATGGGAAGATCGTTTAGTCCTGTGATGTTAAATTTTTATTTCCTCAGAAGAAATATGACATCCCCTTGCTAATATGAATGAGAACTTTGATCACACTGAAGTCTTCACATTTAAAATAAAACAATAAGCAATAGCTTTTAGATATGCATATGTGGGGCTTTTTTTAATCAGCTGAACAAATCTGTAGGGTTAAGTACCTAGAAAATAATTTAAGCTTCATTTATTTCCTTCCTTCCTTCCTTCCTTCCTTCCTTCCTTCCTTCCTTCCTTCCTTCCTCCCTCCCTCCCTCTCTCCCTCCCTTCATTCCTTCCTCCCTTCTTCCCTTTCTCCCTCCCTCCATTAACAAGATGTGCAAATGCATGTATGTGAAGTTTTGTGAGAGAGTGTGTCAAGAAGCTAAGTGTTATGGAAAAGCCTGAGAAGGGAAATTTTAGAGCCTCGGTTCCAACCCTGGCTCACACTAGCAATGAGATAGCAGGCAAGTCACTTAACTGTCTCTCATCTGTAAAATAAGTGGCTTGGTAGATGATTACTAAGGTTGCTTCTAGCTTTAATTACTGGATTGTACTCTTATTTCTGGAGAGCCACAGACATCCAATTCAAATAGGCTGTTAAAAATGGTCCTTTTTTTTTTTTTTTGCGGTACGCAGGCCTTTCACTGTTACGCGCAGTCTCAGCGGCCATGGCTCACGGGCCCAGCCACTCCGCGGCATGTGGGATCTTCCCGGACCGGGGCACGAACCCGTGTCCCCTGCATCGGCAGGCAGACTCTCAACCACTGCACCACCAGCGAAGCCCGGCCCTGTCTTTTTAATAGTAAGTTCAATCTGTGAGAAAGAGTGAAACACCATTTTTAAAATGATATTTTACATTTTGAATAGATATCTTGGTCCAATCATTTGGCTACATTCTAAGTTCCAAAACCAGGACTGGCTTTATAGGTGTGTGTTTAATTTCTAGGACCAGGACTCTTTCATTTTTTTTTAGTTAGAATCCCACATGGACCTCTTTCTTTCCCCTGCAGCCACTCTGTATTTGTGTTGGTATAAAACTGCTTCACCTGCCAGACTGAGGATGTGCAGACAACTGTGCAAAGGAAACACAGTGCCCTCCTTTGGCTTCAAACGGCAGAGGCTCCATCCTTCGGCTCCAGCCATCTGTAGTGGCCTGAGCTTCTGGGAATTCCCACATCAGTGCAAATGCGTGTAAGAGTCTAGTGGACTGTATAGAGAACTCAGCGAGGAGATGAAAGAGTACTCCTTTGAAAATCTGAGGCTGACAGGCCAAGGAAGAGCCTGGTTCTGTGAAAACCTCCAATGCCCACTCCCTCCTCTTGCTGGTGTTCTTGAACATTTGTTCAAGGCCTGACTGCCTTATTTCAGAAGGAATCTCTAAAGAGCAGTAAAGAGGGAACTATGCATAGAAAGACCCTGACTCCAATTGCTGCTCGTCATGATGATTCAACTTCAAAAACCACTTCTGATCTCCTACTTAGTGTATGCTGTCATTGAGCTAGGCAGGGAGGGCACAGTGGTGAGCAAACACAATGAAGAGCTAATCCCAATTTATCACGGTGGCCTGGCCATCGGGGTTTTACTCCCTAGCCTGTGAAATAAGGATACTACTTACCTCACAGAGCTGGCAGGACGATACAAGGAGATAATAAGTGACCAGGCACTTGAAGAGTTACTTCGTAGAAGTATTTGCAAGGTGCAATGTGGGCACAGCATTTTTTTAAATAGGCAATTTGTTCCTGGAGGTATGTAGAGGTTTTTTCCCCCAATAGGAACAGCTTAAATGGAAGTGGAGATAGGAAGAAGTTTAAATGATTTGGCTTTTCTCATTTTTAAAAATTGGAACTTGACATCCCGCGCAGCGCTCCTCCCCGGACCAGTCACCTAGGGGAATGCCAGCTGAATAGATAACGCCAACAGAGGAAGAAGATCGTGCCCATTCCAGTGCTGGCCATGTCCACCCGTCCAGAGCTTCCTGACCTGCTCTTTTTCCTCTTCCCACACCCGCCTAGTCCCAGCGCCCTGGAGGTCAAGCCCCGGCGACCCTGCCCCGACCCCGGGCTCCCGCACTATGTGGGCGGCTGCTGTACAGAGGGTCTGGGAAAGAGAACGAGCGAGCGGACAGGAGGGGCCTCGCCCAGTGGGCGGGGTACGGGGCGGGGCCATGGCCTAATCCGGGAGGCGGGAGCTGCGGACGGACTTGGAAAGGAAGCCGGGGCGAAGCGGAGAGGCTGGACCAGGCTGAGGTGGGCGGGTCCGGGGGCGGGGTCGCTGGATGTGCCTCCTGCCAGTGCGGGCGGAGCCGGGGGCTAAACTGGGAGAGGCAGGGCCGAGAGGAGGTGGGTGGGGCCTGAGGGGAGGGTCCCTGGTGGGGCGGGGTGCACAGCGCGCGGGGGCTGAGCCCAGACAGTCTGTCAGCGCGCGGGCTCCAGAGCTGCTCTTCGTGCCGGAGCCCGGGACGGGGCGCCCCGGGGAAGGAGGGCGAAGGGCCGCGGCGATGGCTCCGCCGGGACTCCTGGAGTCCGCTGTCCTCGCCGCAGCTGTCTTCGTGGGAGGCGCCGTGAGTTCGCCTCTCGTGGCCCCGGGTGAGTACCCTGTAGCAGCCGGGGCGCGCAGGAGGAGGCGAGGGATCGGGACTGTAGTCCCGCTGCTCCTCGAGCTGCCCTGGTCCTGGCACAGCCGTAGGATCCCGGCGCTGAACATCTGGCTGTCTGGGGGTGGCCCGGGCCGGGCGCGGCGCGTGGAGATGGCTCCCGTCCCTCCCAGCCTGCTCGGCTCCCGCCTTCCCTCCTCGGAGGACCTGTTACGCCCCGGCCCCACCTCTGAGCTGTCTGGCGTGTAGGGACCCGGCCGGCTCTTGCCTTCCTCGGGAGCCCTTCCGCCCGGGCCCAGCAACCTGGAGCCCTGCGGACCCCTTTCCTGCCCTTGTCCTCAAAGGCCCCGCGAACGGAAGATCGTGACACCGGGCACCGGGTGCGCTGTCGCCGCCTTCCCCCCCTCCTTTTTTTTTTTTTTTAAATCTTAAAACCTTGAGGAGTTACAATTTCTTTCCTTTCCAAGTTTTAATTTATTTTCGTGGTTGATGGATTCTGTAACAGGTTGGGGATTTCTGGTTTCCTCCCACATATCCTGGATAAGTCAGGCTTGGAAAAACGGAAGGCGCGTTTGTAAACTTACCTTTTTGTTTTTCTTCTTTGAGTTGATTCCTGTCACCACAAAAGGAACCTTCTGTGGTCAGAGCAGGAAGCCACCAGCAGAGATGATAAAATGCTGTCCCCAATGATGAACTTGGAGCAGTTTTTAATTGAAATCTAAGAGGAGGTGTAACTTTTACGGAAGTCCCTTCTCACACTCTTGTTTTTATAATTATAGACACAAGGGATTCCTTACCACCGAGCCCCCTCTTAACTGCTACCTTACAGCAGTAGTTAAAAAAAAAACAAAACGTATAGCTTCTTGTCCAGCTGGGGTTACTAGAGCCTGGAATCTTACGTCAGCAAGCTCTTCCAAGCTTGAGCAGCTCCTCTTCAGTCCAAATAATAAGCAATAACTGGAAGCCTTCCAACCATAACTATCTCCTCCATAAAAACACATATACTGCTCTTCACTCCTAAGAAGAATCCACTTGCTTACAGCTTTTAAACTGGCTTATCACTCTGGCCTTCACTTTTTCGTAGAAATCAGAATACGTTAGGAAGGGAACATATGTCTCCTGAGTCTTTATTAGCAGATCTGTATTTCCTTCAGCCATCCACCCTGAGGAAATGGCCACTAGTGACATGTCTTATTGGATGGGAGATTTTGGTTTTCACCCTGCGTTTCATTGCTGAGACAGGTAGAGGCATCATCAGGTTCCAATTGGACCCCAGGCTGTAGACAGTACTTAGAGGGCTAGAGTCAGTTGCTCCAGAATTTGAAGAGCTTGACCTGGGAGGGAAACTGTTAATAATTCAGCACATGATGCATGTCATCAGTCATAGCAGGAGAAATCATCTGTAGAGCGAGTTTGTGTTTTGATGGACCTTTGAGCAACACACAGCTTTCAGGACTGGAGTGTGATGACAAAACTCTTAATTACACAGTATAACACTTTAGAAGAATGAGGTATCTAAAAAGGAAAGGGTACAGAGTACAAATGTGCCAGTGTGACTTGAGACCTGTTTTGTGATGAAAAGATGCCCTGACCAGCCAACATCTGGTCCCCCGTGGAATCTAAGACGGTGTTAATGTTTGTAGGGAATGTTTTAGGGAAGTAGGGAGAAAGATGGGGAGTAATGTTGAGTGCCTGCTATGTGTCAAGCTTTGAGCTGGGCACTTTATATTCATTTTTATACTTATTTCTCAATTCTGTGAAGTTATTTCCAGTGAGGCACCTGAGGCCCAGAGAGATTAAACAGTTGGCCCAACATCACATAGCTAGTGTATCCGTCAGCATTCAGTCCAAGAAGCAGAATCACTAGGAGGGGAGTGTGTGTGTATGTGTGTCTGTGAGTATCTTTATCTTTGATAACCCAGCCTGCTTGATTCCAAAGTTCATTCTCTTTGCACTATACTGCACTGCTCCCCAGAGAGAAAATAGAAAAGAAATCACCTTCAGCCGTCTTGTTGAGATTCTAAGATAGGGAGTTTAGGACATCATAATATTGTAAACATGGGGTTATCAGAAGATGGGAAGTAGAGAAAAGAAGGACAGTTAAGTGCACAGTGGGTAGTGGCAAAGTCTCTGACTTCCTGCCTAGTAGAATAATCTCATTAAGCTTAAGAATCTCATTAAGCTTCTCATTAAGCAGCATTCGAAACTATATACCACCAGCACCAGAAGGGATGGTTTTCCACATCTTGGCTTATTTATGTCTTTTAACTTCTCTGGTTACTTAGGGCTTAGTTTCTCTGCAGACAGTGGGCATGGCCTTTGAGTAAAGAGTGGGCTGAAAAGGACCAGGGGCTGGTGAATGAGAGGTGCCCTCTCCTGGGGCTCTGTGGGCTTCCATCCAGCCTCCTGATTCCTCATTTAGATGCTAACGATAAGCTTTATTAAATTTTGGGTTCTCCTTTGGCCAGGTACCTGCCTAGCTGTATATTTACATTAATCTTAGTCAGTGGACAGAATGTTTTGAGAAGGCACTCCTTGGAGCTTGGGCTTCCCTGCCCAAATTTCATTTAAAGAGAAAATGCAAAAATCGAGTGGTGCCTGTCCTTCCCTATCTCCCCATCCCCACCCCATCCCCGCCCCCAAATAAATCAAACTATTTGGGAGTTTCAGTAGTCGCATTTGAATGAGAGAGACCAAAGCCCCAGGTGACAGAGAAAAAAGTTTTCATTGTTACTTTTTAAAAATTTGTCTCTGATGTTCAAGTTTAATTACACATTGGGACAAAAGAGTTGTTATTTGACACCGAAAAAAACATGATTTAAATTGTCATTGGTTAAAACTATTATGTTGAGTTGTTTCTGAGAATTTTAGGGCAGTTACTTCGGAAATTCTAAAGATTTGGTGGGCTGCTGAAAGCAGGGAAAACAGTGAGTCTGGCTAAAATTGGAATCTGCAGTTAGTACACTGTGGGCCCTTTTCAGAGGAAGGAATGCAGTGTTTATTATACCTGTTTTGTGGCAGGCTCTGGTCTAAGTACTCAGATCATTTAATTCTTACAACATCCTGTCAGCTGTATAGTTTTATTCCTCCATGTATAGATGAGGAATTTGAATTCTGAGAAGTTAACTTGAAAAAGTCACTTACCTGTGTAAGTTGGATTTTGACGTGGACTCACATATATTCAATTCTGAGGCCTATTATTGTTACCAAATCATTTTGTTTTTCTTTAGAGTGAGGAATTTCTTTTTACTGTAAGATATTTATAAAGAATCATTAATAGGGTAATGGCATGATAGAGTAGAAAGAGCACCAAGCTCTAAGTCAGAACCCTGGAAGTGAAGTGCGCCTGCCGCTTTCTGGAGTGTGGCTCTCTCTGCCTCCATTTTCTTGCCTGGAAAATGGGTGTGTGCCAACCCCTATCTTTTTCTGCCTTACTGGCTGCTAGTGAGGAGCAAATGAGCTGGTGTCTCTGAAAGGTCTTGGCAAATGGCAGAGTGGTATATATCTTCTATCCTGTGTATCTTTTTTCCTGTGTTTCTTACCCAAAGTGCCCATTAGACTAGACTTATAATGTCAACCAAACAACTGTCTAATAAATGTAGACCACACATGTTTTCATTCTGGAAGTGGTGATGGTTTTGCAGTCATAGGTTCATTGTAAGTATATAAAGTCTGGAGTGACACCTCAGATTCATGAGTTTGCTGCCATTGACTGGGAGTTAAGTAGCCAAACCTTTTTTCCCCATTTCTCCTCAGCTAAAATACAGTGCTCCTGGTATTTCTGGATAATTCCCCAAAAGATCTAAAGTTTTGGGGGAAAGGGAGAGAATAACGCATGATCTCATTACTCCAAGACACTTGTCACTGTCAGCCTATTTCATTCTGGTCTTCTTTGTATGTATTTTCTACTTGGAGGGGATCATAATGCAAAGATACTTTTTTACCTGGCATTTTTTACCTAATGTTATACTTAAAGGTTTCTCCATTTCCCTACACACTCACAAAGTGGCTGCATAATATTCCATTACATGGTTCTCTGTCTTCTACCTCACTGTGCTTCCATTTTAGATTTTAGTTTTTGCTAATTTTTTTCCCGCTCTGCGGCATGTGGGATCTTCCCTGACCGGGGCACGAACCCGTGTCCCCTGCATCGGCAGGTGGACTCTCAACCACTGCGCCACCAGGGAAGCCCCGCTAATTATTTTTAAATGAATTTTAAAAGTCATTGTTTAGTGAACATCTATGCAAAACTTTGTCTGGATATCGATGACTTCCATAGAAAATGGGTTCCTGAAAAGGCAATGTTGGGGTCAAAGGTATTCATGTTTGAGGCCATTGATGCCACCAACCTTAGTGACCTGAAGGTTGTTCCAGTTTACATTCTCACAGCAGTGGTCAAAAGACTCACTTTTCATACCATTGGCATTTTCTCTGAAAAACATATTTGCTAAATTGTAAGGCAAAAATTTATACCTTGATTGTTTAAATGTGTATGTCTTTGATTACTAATAGGTTGACTATTTTCTTCTAGTATAATATTTGAGCCATTTGCACATGCCTGTAATCCTTTACGAACAATTCTGAAATCTGAAAAACTCCGAAAACCAGAAGATTTTTGAGGCTTTTTGCATACTTCCTTGGTGGGTGAAACCTAACCTGAACCAGTGTGAATATTGCTAAGTTTTGGCTGCAGTAATATTAATGAGTTTGATTTCTGAGTGTTACATAATGTGTGCTAAATGCATTGTTACCTTTCTAGAATTACAAAGTCTGAATTTCGAGGCACATCTGACCTCCAGGTTTTCAGATAAGGGATTATGGTCCTGCATTTCCTCTTTCGTGACTCATCTGCTCTTGTTTGCGGGCAGCCAAGTGTAAAACTGCTCAAAATAGTAAAATACCCTATGGAGAAAAAGAACTCCTCAAATGAGTGGCACTTCGTGAAAAGAAGCACTGCTTTGGTATTTTAGTGGGGAATCTAATAAAGCAAAGATACTTTGGCAAAGCTGAGGTTTCGTCTGTTCTAGGTGGGTTTAGTGATGGGTG
Source organism: Phocoena phocoena (assembly GCF_963924675.1). Taxonomy (NCBI): domain Eukaryota; kingdom Metazoa; phylum Chordata; class Mammalia; order Artiodactyla; family Phocoenidae; genus Phocoena; species Phocoena phocoena. Next base: position 76,699,125 of record NC_089223.1, read on the forward strand.
CCCATTATAATGGAAACTCTGCTTTCCTCTGCCAGTTATTGACACAGCTTTCTTTGTAAGGGAGAAAAGAAACGGAATCCGCCCAAGGGACTTTTTGGGGAGGGAAGGTTGGTAGAGGGTGGTGGATACCCCAGGCAAACTGAGTTCCCGTGCCCAGTCATCTCACCTTGAGGATCCTTGTGCCAAACTTGTTGAACTCAGGGATTTTCTATCCCCCCTTTGCCGTGCCCCAAGTTTCCTGCCTTCTTGTCTTTGTTCATCTCAGGATCCCAAACAGCTTCCAGTTCTTCCCGACTCTCCCCTGCCCCCATTTTGTTTGCACACCCCTGGGTATAACTGCATTCCAACTACTAAGAAAGTGCCTATTGTACAGAGGGCAAAGAAATCTTTGAGCCACTTTCCTCATCTGTGTTGTGGAGAAAATATGGCAGAGTTGCCTCATTGGCATCGTTGTGACAATTACATGAGATAAAAATATAAGGGTGCCTTGCGCAGTGTTTGGCATGTAGTAAATGCTAAAAAAATATATTATTATTACTTTGTCCTTAACCAAATACTACCTGTCATAGCTCTCAGATGGGACAAAGTTGCTGGCCGCTCCAGAATTTTCCTTTCGGGCTCTCTGCCGTTGCCTGAGGTGTCCCCTGACTCATATGGCTCCCGAGCCCAGGCTGCTGAGGCTGCGGTGTCATGGGCACGAGGCTGAGGAAGCAAGTTGGGCAGCGCCAAGGTGCCAGGGGAGGAGTAGGGACCAGTGAGCCTGGCAGGGAGCTCTCTCGGGGTGCAGGGGATATGTGGGGCTGAGCCATTAGCTACCAAAATTAGGCAACAGATGAAAAAAGGAAAAAAAGAAAGAAACCGTTAATCTTTATAAGGGTAGGTAGAATGTGGCAGTTTCTTTGGGAAGAATTTTGAAAAATTCACCAACTGGTTTTTCTTTAGCCGGTGGATCTGTAGCTACAGTCACAAAGTTTTGACAGTTTTCCCCTAGGATTGGTGTAATCATCCCGTTGACATCCTGTTTGATTATCCAGCGTTGAACTGGTCATTGTTCATCTTCTCATTGTTCACCGGTGAATGTTATGTTGAAGTAGAATATAATTAGAAATATATATAATATATAATATATGTATGTATAATATATGTGTAATAAGACATATATCTAGTCTCTGTCCTCAGTTCATGATGCAAAATTCCTCAGACCCTTGGGATTTCCTAAATGATAGGAGTGTCTTTTCTTTGTGAGGAGCCCCCTTTGAGCGAATGCTAATGAGGGGACTTAGGGTGGTACCCCTGATACCCTCAGGATGGGGCTGGTCACCTGAAGGAGGGTGGGAGTAGAGGGTTGAAATTTACAGCCTCACCCAGCCACCTCTTCCCAGAGGGAAGGGGAGGAGGCAGGAGGAGGGCCACAGATTAAGTGCTTTAAAAATTTGAATAACAAGACTTGATGAGTTTCTGGGTTGGTGACCGTAAAGAGATGTGTGGAGAGTAGCGCACCCAGAGGGCACGGAAACCCCACCCCTTTCCCCATCCCTTGCCCTGTGCACCTCTCCCCTCTGTTCCCGAGTTGTGTCCTTTTATAATCAACTGATGATCTAGTAAGCAGAATGTTTCCCTGAGTTCTGTGAGCTACTCTAGCAAATTAATTGAACTCAAGGAGGGGGTCATTGGAACCTTCAATCTATAGCCAGTTGATCAGAAGTACAGGTGACAACCTGGACTTAGCATTGGCGTCTGACGGATGGGGGGCTGGGGAGTGCGGTGGGGAGTCTTTGGGTCTGAGCCCTTAACTTGTGGGATCGGATGCTCTCTCCAGGTAGTGTAGGAAATTGAGTTAGCTGCTTGGTGGTGCGGGGGAAACACATGCTGGAATGAGGAGGTAGAACCCTGTAGCATTAAGGCTGACGATCTCCTCAAAGCTTATTTAGCAGACGGATACTGAGTCAGACTAGCCAGGTCTTAAGGGGGTTCTTTACTCTGTCTAGGATGCTTCCCACTGTGTGAAAGCTGTCTCTCCACCTCAGTGGACCCCGCTTTGCTGCTTCTGGCAAGGTCTATACTTGCACTTGGTCCTCACGCTCCGGGGCCCGGTTTCTCAGCTCTCTGGATCTGGGGTGAGCAGGCCCTGAGGAGAATGACTTTGGCTAACTGACTCCTGTGAGTAATTGTGTTGTTCTTAGTCACGTAATGTTAGCGTCAGAGGGGACTCAGCGTTCCTCTTATAATTCAGCCCTCCCTTTGCAGATGGGGAAGCTTCAGGTTCAGGAGCCAGCGGGAATCAGGAAGGGCCATAGCCCATAGTCGAGGAGCAGAACGTTAGATTTGGTGAGGGAGGGCCTGTGTGTGTGTCTTGGTCACTGTCCAAGGCCCAGATCCAAGCACAGGACCCGGAACAGAGCAGATGCTTAAAAACATTTGAATGAAGGAAGGAAGGAAGGAAAGAAGCCAGGGGTGGAATCCAGGTGTTTTGACTCAGCCCAAGGCGTTTTCTTTATACTAAAGTGAAGACTTACGCTTTCCAAAATCATCCCTAAGTCTTAGCTGTAAGTCTCCTCCCCCCTCTCCCCTCCCGAAATGGAAAGAGGCTGCTTTGTCTGTCATCCTCTATATTGCTCCGAAAGCCTGAGGCAGAGACTCTGGTCAAGGAGAAAAAAAGAATGACAGTAAAAAAGTAAGCAAGTACTGCCTTATCAGGTGAATATGCTGGAACATCAACACATTTGAAAGTGTTAGTGAAAATTTTCAGTGCAAAGGTTTTCAAAACTCAAATCCATTCGAGAAGTTCTTTTCAATGACAAACTGAATTCAGTTGTGTTGCTACACCAGTACTTTAAATGCATCTATTAGTTTTATGTATATATATATCATATTCCCAATTTTATAATACTTTATACCTTTCCTTTATACCTTCGTTTCACAGGTTAATTCTTTAAATTATTTACTCATTCAGCAAATATTAGCCAAGTGCTTTACTGGGGTGCAAGACACTAGGATGAAGTGATGCGAACAGAATAGACACAGTCCGTGCCTTTACGGAGCCAGCGCAGGTTATCAGGGAGGATGATTAAACAAGCAATAATGATAAAATGTCATTACTACCTCGATAAGGAAAGTATGGCACAGGGTCAGAGTACCTGACCTGGGGCTGGGGGTGGGACGAGAGTTGAATACAGGTTGAGCAAGACTTTCTGAAGGAAATGAAGTTTGAATTTATAGTTGTAAAAGTGTCGGAATTAGTCAGGTGAAGGGGACACGTGGTTGTGGAACAGAGGAGGTGAGACCGAGCAAAGCCATAGCATTGGTCCCTAAACTTGAGCATGCATCAGAATTAACTAGAATGCTGGTCAAAACACAGATAGATCGCTCCCCCCCTCCTCCAGTGTCTGTAGGTCTGGGAAGGAACTGGAGAATTTGCATTTCTAACTGCTTCCCAAATGATGCTGTCTAAGCATCTTAACCTGGAAATCCATCCCCTCTTCATGGGCTAGTCGTCCTGTTTTCCTGCTCATCCTTGAAGCTGAGATATAGGATAACACTTCCAGGAAACCCTTCCTAGGCATTCTCAGTGATTTTATCTCCTGTGAATGTACATCTCGAGTCCATGAATACATGTTGGATCTATTGTATGTTATTTAACACAGAATCATAGGCAGTTGTTTCCACTGTGTTTTGTGTTAACTAGACAGCAGCACATAAGACACACTCAAATATTTGATTACTTGATCAGGTTTATTTCTTGCAACCTCTGTGAGGAGCAGGTTGCTCTATTCTGTTTTGTAGAGATGAGGAAACAGATGTACAGAGGGATAACCAAGATGAAGAGAAGTGAAATGTCTCATTCAAGTCCTAGATGAGGGGAAGCCAAAGCTGTATATATGTTCATTGTTCTCAAATTTCTTTGTTGTTATGTGAAATTGCATGTACTCCATGCTCAGCGCTACTGGTGGAAGGGTGGCCTTATATTTATTTACTATTATTATTTTTTTACTTTTCCATTGTAGGTCCATCTACTGAAAGAGAAAACTAAGGCAGTTTATTATTTGAATGTAGATTTTGTTCTTAGTGGAAAATGAGTGATTATCCAAGGAATTCTTCAGGAATTGTCTATTTACTTTTAGAGTAAATATTTGAAGGGACTAATTCAATTTACATGTCATTAGATTTTGAAATGATTTTTATAAAGTTTTGGTATGAGGGAGATATTTTAAAAAATCTATTTCAGTTTCCTGAAAAGACACAGATTAAACAATTATGCCATTACCCTTCTTAAGTGGCCAGCTAAGTTTAGCTGAGTAGTCGGAGATTTATAAAGAACCTGTACATAAAATGTCACGTGATAGGTAAGGGTCACAAACAAACAACAAATTCTTTTCAATATCAGTAACATGCCAATCCTTCCTCCCCCATGTACATACAAACATAATGCGGTTCTCTGAGATTCCTGTAACGGGTAGAAGTTGGAAGAATTCACTGGGTTTTCTGTCTGACAATATAACTCAGGAACACTAATTTTCAAATATTCCAATGGCTCTCCATAGCTGGAAGTCTCCAACACAATCATGTGAATTATTCACATTATAAGAGACGGCAGCCCGGAATTTCCTGGCATTGGTGAAGTGGCAGATGGCTAATGAACAGGCATTCCTTCATTTTTCTTTGCATGTTTGTGCTATATAGTTGTATGGCCTGAATGCTTCTGAGGCTTCCTCAATTCTTTCCAACCTCCTCCTCCACTATTAAAGCAAAACACAAAACAACCACCCACAGGGAAAAAAAAAAGAGGCATGGGCTATCACTTAAAGCCAGATGATAGGGCCAAGGAAGCTGGGTTTTGAAGGTAAAACTCATTTCCCATGCATGATTGCCAAGTCAGTGTCTTAATAGTCTTTGCAGGTAAAACATGTAGATATTCCATACAAACAGCATGCAATTCATTTTAAAATGAGGGCCTTCTCTGAGGTACTGTTAGGTGTTGTGTGGGTATATAAAATGAACAACAAACGTGGTTTCCGTTCTCTACTAACTTGTGATTGAGAAGGGAGAGGAGCTAAGCTATGAATACAAATTGTTATAGAATAAGGGAGGATGTATTTGGTATCATCAGAGACCTACAGACGGAGTGCCACGTGGGATCACAGAGGAGAGAGACTTTCCTTCTTTCTGATAGAAGGGATGGAAAAGCCTTGAGAGCCTAAAACTTGGCATTTTAAGCAGACCTTAAAGGGGAGTGTGGGGATGGCAGCCCAGCAAAAGGAACAGTTTGTGCAGAGGTGTGGAGATAGGTCAGGAGAGGTCAGTGCAGACCCCGTGAGACTGCAGAGGGCGGGTTGAGGCTAGGCTCTGGGGCTCCTGAAACTAGGTGCTTGACTGTGTAGGGAGTTGGGGGCTAAGGATGGGGTGCAGTGGAGGATAGGGGACCAGAAGGGCCCTCAGGCATTGCAGTGTGATGGAAGAGCTCCAGATGCTGAGCCGAGTAAGACCTGAGTACCAGACATGGCCCCAGTACTTTCAACAAGGCCATTGAGATTGCTGTGCTGTTTCCTCATCTGGAGAAAAGGGGGAGGGTTGGGGGTGGGCAGGGAGAGGGGGAGGGAAGGAGAGGGAGAGAGAATGAATATACCTGTTCTTTATACATCTCAAAGTCGTTTGGAGGATCAAATGAATAATGTAGTCCTTTGTAAGTAATACAAATATGACCTATATAGTGTATAGGTTTAATATAATGCATATGATATATAGATAGAAACAAGTTTTCAAAGTTTGCTGGGAAATTAGAATCATGAAGTAAGTGCAGTGAATCGTCTTGGTGGTGTGAAGGCCAGAAAGTGCTCATGAATGGTAAAGGCTAGAGTAAGTCCTCTGAAATTGTATAAATCATCTTGCCTCTTGAATTCTTCATTGCGTAACATTTATTTTTAGAGGACTGTTGTGCATGTCCAGCTTTTGCGCTAGCTATTGTTGGTCAAGTTCTCATTGTTTTCTTCTCTCTCCGGGCAAGCCCAGGTCAGGAGGGCAGTGCTGGCCATCAGTGTTTAGGGTCGTGTCTTTAAATAAAACATGCAGATCAACACTGCGTTGATTTATAAAACCCTGCTTGGCTAGGGGCTCTATCTCTCTGTCACTTCTGGCAAGTCCGTTTTTTTAGTCCCTTGATTTCTTACAACGTGACCGAATAGATTTGGGGGAGGAAAAATAACTCACTTGAAAGTAATTTAGTGTACATTAGGTGCCTTCATATTATGGACATAGTGCTCACAGAGACAGAGGACTTGGTGTGTCTTAGTGCCTGGGAGCCGGTGGGATAGGAAGCGGGGAGTCTTCAAGGACGGAAGGAGAATTCTTTTGCTTGAACCATATGATAAAGTAGTTGATCTTTTCCATGTCATTCAGTGATGCACCTTGATATATAAATAAGACTCTTGACTTTGAGTCAATGTGGTATAATAAAGGCTATATATATGTGTCTGTGTGTATATATATGTGTGTGTGTGAATATATATGTGTGTGTGTGTATATATATATATTTGGTTTTTGTCCCATGTTCCTAGCACAAAACTCATAAACCCTTGGAATTTTCTGAGTGATAGGAGTGTCTTTTGTTATTCTTTTTTTTTTTTTTTTTTTTTTTTTTTATGCGTTACGCGGGCCTCTCACTGTTGTGGCCTCTCCCGCTGCGGAGGACAGGCTCCGGACGCGCAGGCTCAGCGGCCATGGCTCACGGGCCCAGCCGCTCTGCGGCATGTGGGATCCTCCCAGACCGGGGCACGAACCCGCGTCCCCTGCATCGGCAGGCGGACTCCCAACCACTGCGCCACCAGGGAAGCCCTGTTATTCTTAATGAGGCCTTTAGACTATACCTGAGTTCACCCTAATGAATGACTCTTGGTGGGCACTTAGATAGCTTCAGGATGAGGGCAGGTTGTCAGAGGAAGCAACTTCATGATTATAGTGGGTTGGAACTTTTAGCTGTATCCCCTGAACTCAGGGAGGGGTGGGGTTTTGACGATTGTGTTAATCACCAACGGCCAGTGACTTAATTAATCATGCCTATGTAGTGAAATTTCTTAAAACTTCGATACAAACTCTGAAACAAGGAGGCTAAAGGAGCTGCTGGGTTGGTGAACCCATGGATGTGCTGGGAGGGTGGTGGGTCTGGAGAGAGCATGGAAGCTCTGCGCTACCTCCCCTCCCCACCCCCAATTCTTTGCCCTACGCATCTCTTCCATTTGGCTGTTCCTGAGTTGTATCCTTTATAATAAAATGATAATAATAAGTATAGCGCTTTCCTGAGTTCTCTGAGCCATCATGGCAAAGTGTCGAACCTGAGGGAGATGATGGGAAGCCCTGACTTTGTAGTGGGTTAGCCTGGCTAAGTGGTTAGATGCCATTTGCAGCCTGTGTCTAACGTGGGGTTTGCACTAACTCCAGGCAATTGGTGTCAGAAATGAATTGCATTGCAGGACACCCAGTTGGTGATGGAGAATTAGTTGTTGGAAAATGAAGCAGTCAAGTCTTTCTTATTGTGAAATATCAATGCATAATATTAAAACATTGTGGCTGTAATATTCTCTGAAATTATGGTAGTTTACTATTTAAAGACTGAAAAATCCTTTAAGAAAAAATTATAGTGGGAAAGAAAAAAAGTTATCAGGCAAGTGCCTTATTATTTATGTATTTACATTGTGTTTTATAGTGTAATAAAGTAGAAGTTACACCACTCTGTGGTTTCCATTGACCCGTCTCTCCTAAGGTGTAGACCAAAGATTTCACAGCCTTTTCTCTGCCTTCAGTCAGTGGAAATATCTAGTACGTAAGTATTATGGATTGCAGTTATAGGTAGTCTCCCACTAAAGGATTTTCAGTGCTTTGGTCTACCTCCACAGCATTAATATTACTATTAGGATAAACCACAGGAAATTACCAATGTTCTATTGTTTTTGACCTACAGTGACAACAGTTTCATATGGTTCAAACTTAATAGGAATTAAGTTCTTATTGACTTTCTATCTGCAGTTTAGAAAAAAAAACAACTGTCGTGACTGCCATCAAGACATTTAAGGGACTTCCCTGGTGGTCCAGTGGCTAAGACTCCGTGCTCCCAACGCAGGCAGCCCGAGGTTCGATCCCTGGTCAGGGAACTAGATCTCACATGCCACAACTAAGAGTTAGCATGCCAGCAACTAAGATATCCTGCATTCCATAAGGAAGATCCTGCACACGGGGACGAAGATCCCATGTGCCGCAACTAGGACCCGGCGCAGCCAAATAAATAAATATTAAAAAAAAAAAAGGCATTTGAGAAAATACTCAAAGGCAAAAAAGAAAAAAAATATATACTCTCAAGTTCCACCAACAAAAGATACAAAATACTAAAAGGAAAATAAAAATAACTTGTAATCCCACTACTCAGAGATAACAGGCAATAGAGCATAGAGTATGGGGCTCTGGAGCCAGGCTGCCTGGATTAAAATTTCACCTCTGCTATTTGCTAGCTGTGTGACCTGGTATAAGTTACTTGACCTCTCTGTGCCGTAGTTTTGTGTAAACATTTTGGTACTTTTTCTTTCAAAAAACTGAGATGGGACTTCCCTGGTGACACAGTGGTTAAGAATCTGCCTGCTAATGCAGGGGACGCGGGTTCGAGCTCTGGTCTGGGAAGATCCCACATGCCGCAGAGCAACTAAGCCCATGCGCCACAACTTCTGAGCCTGCACTTTAGAGCCCATGAGCCACAACTACTGAGCCCGCGAGCCACAACTACTGAAGCCCTCGCACCTACAGCTGCAAGCAAGAGAAGCCACTGCAATGAGAAGCCCAAGCACCGCAACGAAGAGGAGGCCCCGCTCGCCGCAACTAGAGAAAGCCCATGTGCAGCAATGAAGACCCAATGCGGCCAAATAAATAAATTAAAAAAAAATTTGTCTCAATAAAACTGAGATCATGTTAGCTCAAAATACTGCTTTGTGTTTATTTCTTCACTTAACATTTTTTATTAACAATTTCGATAATTTTGGCAAAGGGATATGGCAAATCCAATCCCTTCATACAAAGAGTTTCTGTTGTTTTAAAACAAAGGGAAGTTTAGGATTTTCAATAAGTAATCAGCAGTTTCAACAGTGTGGAGTGTAGATCAGATGGCTTTTTGATTTTGTTTCTTATAATGGTAGCAGGATTTTTTCTTTTGAAATAGGTGTTTAATGCCAAAAAAAATAGATAAATTGACCTGGCGAGACTATAACTTAAATGTACCTTCTCTTCCCAATAGTTGACTCACTAGGGAAAACCATTCTCTCATTCTAGGTTTCTTATTGAAATAGATGAGTAACGATTACTCATAGATTATTCTACTCAAAACACTAACTCAACATAGAGATGAGCTATGGATAATCCCGTTTTGTGGAACTTTACTGAATATCAAAACTGGTAACTCTCACAGGCAATTGCGCACAGAGTATGGGGCTCTGGAGTCAGGCTGCCTGGATTAAAATCTCACTTCTGCTACTTGGCTAGCTGTGTGACCTGGTATAAGCTACTTGACCTCTCTGTGCTGTAGTTTTCCTATCTGTAAGATGGAGTTGAAAACAATAGTGCCTACCTCATAGGGTTATTGTAATGGTTGAACAAGTTCATACCTGTAAAGTGCTTGGAATAGTAATTATTACAAAGTATGCATCAGTACGTGACTAATATTAATAGTATTTTTCTAGGTGTCTTACCCTTGCTGCTGGTTTTCAGAGTTCTTATTTGAGTTTCAGGCTACTGACGTTCATTTATTCCCCTAAATCAGGTTCTCTATATCTAGGGTTTTCCTAATTACTTCTGTTTAATCTTGCCTTTGTTTGCCTTTACCGAAATGGTCTTTATTTTCTATCTTAGTTCCTGTTCCTTTGCTCTCTCTAACAGCCCCAGGGGAGAATTCCCGGCAGGCAGAGGACTTCATGACTTCCCCAGGACAGGACCGTGGCCCTCCACATATACCATCTCTGCTCGCCAGTTTCCATATTCACACGAGGCTGGCCACGTGCCTGTCTAGCAGGAACACTGCCTGACTTAACCTGTGACTAATTGAAAAACCCTGCATTTAGGACTTTTGTAGTTTTCTGTTTAATTGTTACCCCTTCCTGTTCCTGGAAGGAAGAGAAACTGGACTGATGTCAGCGTTGTGGGAGCTGCAGACTGGGCCCCGCAGTGCCGCCTTGGGCAGCTGCTCCCTCACCTCCAGGGTTTAAGGTATTTCTCTGCCCCCCACATTTAACTCTGTCCCTCCAGTTGGGCTCACATGCTTCAGTGTCTAATCCTGTCTGTTGGCTTTGTATTCCCAGCTGAGCTGGAAGCTTTGTGAGGATAGCAGTGTTTACACTTATTACCACTGATAACGAGCATCACAGCAATGCTAGCTAATGTTTATTGAGCACTTACTCTGTGCTAGGACCTCGGCTAAACCCAAGTTCATATCATTACTGCTCAGAAACCATTCTATTATTATCTGTATTTTACTTATTTATTTATTTTTATTTATTTTTTGTTTATCTGTATTTTAGAGATGAGGAAACTGGGGCACTGGGAAGTTAATGGACTTGCCTGGGGTCTCACAGGCAGGAAGCAAGAAAAAGCTAGCTTCTGCTTTTTGCCTTCTTTCTTTCTAGGGAGCAGCTTTGGTTGAGAGCTTGAGCCCTGCCTGCAACAGGCCTTGGTTCAAATCCTGGCCATTCCCCAGATGAGTGACCTTGACCTCAATACTTTGTTCTTTAATGTCTTCATTTCTAAGATGGGACCTATCTAAGAGTCCTGAAGATTAAAAAAAAAAAAAAAAAAAAAGATAACGGGAGTAAAGACGCCCAGCTCAGAAATAAGCACTCGGTAGAGGTTTGCTGCTCTTAGTGATTGGTGGTAGAGTGGTTGAACTCCCAGAGGCCCTGGATGTGGGATGGTGAACCCCCAACACACCCCTGGAGAATCAGTCACTAAATCCCTCTCTCCCTCTGTAGGGCCGGTCACCCAGCAGTTTTCCCTTTTGAAGCCCACCTGGCTCGGCACCACACCTCGTTTTCCCACGTGGGTAGTTTGTGTTGTCTTCTGCATGGTAGAAATTACTTGGCTGTACTCCCACCCTGGCAGGCGCAGGTTGTAGCCAGAAACTGGGGACCTAGCTCCTGGTGGCCTGGTCCTCTGAGTCAGCACCCTCTCTGTGGAGCTCCAGGGCAGTCACTGGTTCGTAAGGGAACCCCCTCCTCCCTGGGCCCCCCTCTTGCAGTTTCTGCCAGAAACAGACTATCTGGGCCTGTCCTCTCCCCATTTGGTGGTTTTGTCCTGGCACTTGCTGGTTAGCGTCCTCCCGTAGTTTAAATAATTTCTAACCTAGTCCCTGCTTGGCCTCTTGTGAGGAATGTTCAGGAACAGATCAGTTAGGGATTGCATCCCTGTGGAAAGAGGTCAGCGCCTTTGGTGAGGGTATGTCAGCTTCGCTCCTTGACGGATGCGGCAGTGTGGAATATGATGGAGTCCTGTGAAAATCCAGTGGAGGGCCAGTTCCCAAAACTGGGCTTGGGAACATGCTGCCATTCGTGGCCTTCCTTTGAATCTTTGTTAACTGGAAACTTCTGTTGATTTTGATGAATACAGGGGTTTGCTGGTATATTTACATCTTTTGGAAAGGGCTTACCCAACAAGTGGGTAAAGCTATGGGGTGGATCACTCGTCCAGCTCTGAAAAGAACTTATTTATATAAGTTTTAAAAAACTGTCAGCATTTGGCAAATGAAGGTACAAGTGCGTTGGACATTCTGTCCCACCAAATAGCATCTTAACAAAACGGCTGATCCAGTTGTAGTGAAAGTGGACACTTGATCAGTAATCGAGGAATCCTTCTGGAAGGATGGAATCTGCTTTCACAATTCACAGGTTGCATGTGGCAAAAGTTTAAGGTGCTCCTACCATGTTCCAGGAACTGTGACAGGGGTTCAGGGTACAATGATAGGACATTCTCCTTGCTACTTGGGGAAACAGGAGTGTTTGGCTTAAATCAGGCTTTTCCTGCAAGTTCTGTCACCCATGTTGGGTTTCCTAACGTTGACCACAGTATGTCCGAGAGATGTGCTTGTAGTGAAGTGTGTGTGTGGGGGGGGCTGTCAGTGGCTCTTGAGTGTTGGTTCTTCTGCCTGGCTCATTTCTGTATCTCCCCAGTGAAGTCATGTTAGACCACTGATTTATTTGCAAAATGAGGATCTCATCCACCCTCTTGTCTACTTCCTTGGGATTAGACGTTTCAGATAAGACAATGACAGCGTCAAGTGTCATCTGAGTGGAAACATTTATATCTTATATGATGTCTCTAGCTAATAATGTATGTGATTGAAGATTTTCTTTTTCCTTTTCCATTTTCTCTTTCCCTCCCTCCCTCCCTTCCTTCCTTCCTTCTTCCTTTCTGAAATATTTTTAGATGCCACGCAACTAACATTGTTAGCACGAATGATGTTTGTGACAACTATTGAATGGCTTCCAAGTATAATAGTTTGTGAGTCATAATGTGAAAACATACCTGTGAACAAGATGCTTTTCAATAGATAGAAAAAAGTCTTCCTTTCACTTTCATAATAGTTATGGAGCAGTAAAATAGAGTTCGACGTTAGAGTGATCTTTTGCTTTTTGTAGTAGAAATTAATATTGGGAAATTTTATGCTGCTGAGAATATTTTAAAAAATGACGTCAATACAAATTGATCTTGCTGTAGCTGACTTTAACACTTTTTCATGAAGATGATTCTTACATTTAACAAGATGCATGCAGATTCCAATGTGTATCACACATGATAGGGTCATTTGGCGAGAGGCACCTTTTTAGTGTTTAAGGGCATTTGAGGGGGTGGATGCAGACCTGGGCTCCAGCCCAACTCTGTGGTCAGCTGGTGATGGTTTAACCCACCTGTTTACTGTGAGGCATGTGTCACTTACTAGGTAAAACTGAAAACCAATCTCCACTCCTACAGACGCTGCTAAACAATGTGGATAAGTGTGCAGGGCTCTGGGGTCTCAAGGCTTGGCTTGAATCCTGTCCCACTATATGTTAGGACTTGTTATTGAACCTCCATGGGCCTTATTTTCCTCATCTGCACATGGGGATAATGAGACAACCTACCTTAAGATGTGGAAATGAATTGAATTGTGCATGAAGCACTGCAAACACTCGATAAATGCTGCCCAACAGTTACCTTAACGTAGCAACTCATTCTTTATAACACACCACCTTTAGAAAAGAATCTGAAGTGATTATTAAATTTCTGAAGTCCATTGCTTTGCAGTCATATCAAGCAAATGTCTTTTTAAAAATTCTAATTTTTCTTGAGTTGATGTAATTTACAATTTGCAAGGCGAGGAAGGGTCTACAGTCAAAGTCTCACTCCACTCCTGTCCTCCAGCCACCCACCCACCCCATCTCCAGGAGACTGACAGTGCTACAGTAACTAAAGACAAAAAAAATCCCCAAATGGACAACACTGAAAATAGCAAGAGAAAGAGGAGAGGCAGAGGAAGGGGTAGGAGAATAGGAAAAGAGGAGGGGGGGAGGTTCAGCTGGGGTCCAAACTGCTGAGCTCTCCCGGTCCCTGCAGCCCCTTGGGCATCGCCCTCGCTTATACCCCTCTCTGAGGACCCCGTGATGTGGGGTTCTTCTCCCTTTGGGACTCCTCAGCCTTTTCTGTCTTAGAGGCATGCTGGGTGACTTCCTGGCCTGTGTCCCAGTGCAGACACTGGCAAGCTGAACTTGCCCCATGTGGGGTGAGCTCAGGTCAGATAAGCCTTCTGTGTCATCTGAATGCAAACCACTGTTTGAGGTATTCTGGAAGATTCAGGAAGAGTCCAGAAGTTGAGATCCTTGACTTCTCAAAGCACTGGTGTCCTAAACTGAATCCCTTCCCAAGGAGTAGCTGTGGGGCTGTAGCTCTTTTCTGTTTTTTTCAATCTTTTGGTGCTCTTGAAGAATTGGTAAATCCAAGACAGTTGTGGAGAATGCTAGGGATTTTCTCTTACTCTGCAAAGTTAGTTTTCCCCTTCTAGTCTAAATGGAAACCTGAGATGGTAAATATGTATAGTTTCCATCATAATTTTTGTGTCTTTGTTTCTTTATATTGACATCACCCCAGTTTCAGTTCTCTGTTCTGGTAGCTACCTGGGGTTCAGGAGTAATTCAGTTTTGTCCCACAACCTCTTGCCCGTCAAGAATGTTTGTTCTCTTTTTGTCCAGCCAAATTAAGTTTTTCTTTTGAAACCTAATATAAAGTCATTTTTCTTCCTGGATCCACACTAATTACTTCCCTTCTCAACTCCTATGGTACTTATACAAAGGAACTGCAGCTTAGGGAAGGGTTGTGCTCCAGACATTCCTTTTTGAGTAATTGGGTTGGAAATTGAAATGCATTTTCCCATTAAAAATAATAATTAGGCTCCCATAAAGGGTATTTAAAAAATGATAAAATGGGACTTAGTGAACTTTTATTACGGAAGAGTTGAAAGAATAGTAAAGTGGACTGCTGTACACTAACCACTTGGTTTCAATATTTTGCCATATTCACTTGCTCACCCTATCTATCTATCTGCCCATCCACCCATCCACATACCTCTATCTACCTACTTTTTTTGCTGAATTATTTGAAACCAAGTTGCAGACAGTGTTACATTTCACCCTAAATCCCTCTGCCATCACCTTGTAGGATTAAGGACTTCCTTCAACATAACTGTAATACCATGATCATAGCTTAAAAAAAATAAACAATAAATTTGTACTACTGTCTACGCCATTTTCCTGTTGACCTCAAAATATCCTTTATTGTTGTTTTAAAATTTTTATTATTGTTTAGAATTTGGAATCAGGCTCCAATCAAGGTTTACTAACCGGATTTTGTCCTATTAGTTTCTAACAAAAGCTATTTGAAGCCACATTTAGCCAAGTTCTGGGGGAGGGAAGGAACTTCCTTGGGCATAGGTAGTATGTTGAAATCTTTGTGTACTCGCCTCTCCCTGTTTTCCTCTCCCATGCTTAATGCCTGTCTCTGGATCCTGGGGTGCTCCTGCTGCCCTGAGCTCTCCATTTTGGCCAGATCCCCAGCCCCAGGGTACAGGGACCTCTTAGCCAAATGCATCTGTAAATCAGGGGTTCATAGTCGGACATTGCTGATTTATGCATGTTTTGCTGGGGAAGCTTTCTGGGCCTCCATCTGTTCCCCTAGTGGTTTTTGCTGTCCAGTATCAAGAGTTTTCCAGCATCAGGGGAGCATTTCAAGGAATTTGACAAGATAGAGGTAACTGAGTAGCTGTATACTTTGGGAGGGACTTTGTATCATGGGTGAGTAGACTCTGGGCAGGTGGGTCCTGTCTGGATGTCCCTCCCTGCCTAGTCACAGCTGTGGAGTTGGGGAGGGTGGGACAGTAGCAGCTGCTTCTCTGGGAGTCATTTGGAAGTTGGCAGCTGCCTGAAGTTCCACTACAAAGTTTAGCACTTATTTATATACTGACTTCCATTGTTTTCCAGTTTCCATATAAGCTCGTTTGTTCTCTTCATGCATTTTAAGTTTTAAAAATTTGGGCAAATGCTGTGTCTCAATCACTGGCGCTGGGGGAATATTTTAAAAGCTCTATGGTTTCGGTTATCCCCACAGCTAAAACCAGAAACAGTTTGGGGATGATTTTGTTTTGTGGAGTTTGCTTTGCATTCTCCCCTTTCGTTAGTGTTCATAATTGATTTAAAACGTGTTTAAACAATTAGCTTAATAAAGGGGGTTGTTTTTCAGGAGCTAGTAGAGCTTAGCTCTGCCAGAGTAGGATTGAGAGGCTCTGTCCTGAAACAGTATCTGCCTGGATTTTCCTCCAGGCTCTTACCAGTTTTCAACCATGTGACCCTGGGCAAGTGACATACCCTCCCTAACCTCCAGCTTCTCTCTCTAATATAATATTACCCACCTCATAAGGTTGTGACTGTCAGAAACGCTTGGGGCCCATGGCCTAAACTCTAAATATGTAAGTCCCCCTCGAGAGATCTAATCAAATATATGAATGATTTTGCAGCAGACTCAGTGGAATAGGGGTTGTAAATAGCCTCACGTCAGATCAGAGCAGGTTTTGCTACCAATGAATTTGTCAGATTTGGTTTTGCTATGAAATGAGGTATAAAACTTTTTGTTTCAGAGTTTTTTGGGTTTTGCCTTGTGGACACAGGAGGGTGGGCTTGCGTTTTCCTCTCCAGTAGCATCAACCCAGATAGGGCTGGAAAAGGCTGGGGAGTATGGAATTTTGAGAACCAGGAAGGACATTGGTTTTAGCATGTAATATTTTTTTAAATGGTTAATAATTTTCTTTTCTTTTTTCAATATTTATTTATTTATTTGGTTGAGCTGGGTGTTAGTTGTGGCTCGAGGACTCTGTAGTTGCGGCATGCGAACTCTTAGTTGCAGCATGCATGAGGGATCTAGTTTCCTGACCAGGGATCAAACCCAAGCCCCCTGCATTGGGAGCACGGAATCTTTTCCACTGCGCCACCAGGGAAGTCCAGCACATAATTTTTCAGCTGAGCAAACCAAGGTGCAGAGGGGTGAAGGGACTTGTTTAGTATCACAGAGGTAGCTGGGGACAAAGCTGGAGGAATAAAAACCCCTTTAGAGAAATGCATATCTAGCTATCTTAGTTGGTAATCTAAATCAAAAATAGACTACTTTTGGGTACTGTGATTTGAATGTTTGCTGAAAAAAAAATAGGGTCTGTATCTGTGTGTTTAAAAGCAAGGTTCCAGCCAAGCTTAGTGGGTTATCTACTTACCAGCCAAGTCCTTTTCCCATCACAGAGTTGTTGGGTCGCTGCTGGGAAACCCTAGCTTCTGAGAATGTACACCCTTTCCTGATAGGAGAGGAAGAATTGCTATCAGAACCATCAAAATGCTCTTGGCCCTGGTTGGAACAAAGCTGCTTGGGAGAAGTCACAAGGGCCTCCTTATCTGGAGTCTCAGGTTATTACCGTCATCCCCATTATGTGTATTTTAGCAACCTTCGAGCTATGCCCACTGGGTTTGAGGAATGCCATTTCTGCGCCATTTCTTCTCAGCTCCTCTGACCATTGGGGTCAGTTGGAAATGTAAGTATTACTTGGAATCCAAGCTAGAAAACTGCTTTTGATTTTTTGGGTTGACTTCGAGCCATTCCTCATACCTCTTCCTCAGTTTCTTGCTGTCTTAATGTTTTTTAGATAACATCTTCTTTTGTGACTTTGTCAATGGGATCTTGGCAAAACACAGTACATAGTGGGTCTTCAAAATACGGTGAATTAACCAAACCTGGCTGGGTCTAAGAAAAACGCTAAGGATTTTGATAACCGCTGGCTTTTGCTGGACCTGTTTTACTTGTAATGTGGAGGGGAATCACTTTTATCAGTAAGAGCTGAGAACTCTCTCTTTCTATGGCTCTTGCTGTGTGCAGAGGATACTGGAGACGAGGTGATGGGCTTGTTTTGAAGAGGCTGAGGGACCCGAGGTTGTGGTCTGCGTAAGGTGGGCTGTGATTTGGGAGTTGGAAGGGAGGTCAGAGAGGGGGGACAAATAGAGTTTTGCAGTTGTTCATCGGGTAAGCTGCTCTGAGGTCTGGTGGTGGGCATTTTCAAAACATCCTCCTTCCTGCTGTGCTAATTGGAATCCATAGTTTTGCGATGTGGGGAGCCTTTAATCTAAGTTGTGAAGTAGAAGAGCAAACCAACATTTAGCATTTTCACAGACAAGTTGGTAAATGATGACCTCAGCTCAGGTAAGAGGAAGCAGCGTCCAAGCAGGCAGGATCCAGACTGCCTGGTTTGAATCCAGCCACTGACAGGTAGTAGCTCTGTGACCTTGGGAAGGCTCCTTGACCTTTCTGTGCTTCCTTTCCACATCCGTGACGTGGGGAGAATACCAGTAACTATATCATAAGTTTATTGTGAAGATTCAGTGCTTGGCTCACTGCTGGATTGCAAATGCTCCATAAATGTGGTGTTGCTTATCGTTAGTAGTTACAGAGGTATAACAAATTAGTCTGAGCCAGACTTCCATCACTTCTGGAACACTCCCACCTGAAACCATCCCCTTCCTGCCTCTGGTTCAGCCTACTTTCCATTCTGACCCTGATCCCTGGTGTCTGATTCCCTTGGGTCTCTTATTCTCTTTCCTGCTCGGTGGCCCACCCTGCATGAGTTAACCCAGTTACAAGTTTGGGGTGCACATGTCAGCTGTGCCCCAAATGGCCTTGCAGTCCTTTCACTGGCCTCTCACATTCCTTCTGTTTCTCCACTAAGCCTCACTGTCTCCGTCAGCCCCTCTTCTGCCCTGGCCCCTCTAGTTCTCAAGAGATGCCATCTCTCATCTTCAGGCATCTGTTCGCTCACCTTCCCTCCATCCACGTAAAGAACAAACTCATGGACACCCTGCCTCAGGACGAAGTATCTTTTTTCCTATTCAAGTTTTTAATCCGTCTCCTTTTTGCTCCTTGGCTCCTGCATGTAAATAAACACTTTGGTTTCAGCCACTTTAAAAAAATTCAAAACTCCAAATAAAAATTTCTTCCCTTCATGCTGAAAGTGAACTCCCTTACCCGTAATGCCCGTAGTGGGCTTCTAGAAAGAGCAAACTGAGCTGTTTCTGCTCTTCAACGCAGGGAATCTAGCCTCACCTTCTAGTCTATGAAAAACTGGTCCCTCCAAGGCCACAAAGATCTCCTGCCAACCGTTTTTTCCTTCCTATTTTATTTATTTTTTCATTTTATGTATGATGTATGTATGTATTTTAGGATTTTAAAGATTATTTTAGGATTTTAAGTTACTTCAAGAAACTATGGGGAAACAGAAAGGGAGCAAAGTGCAACAAGGGGAAAGTTTAAAAAATTTCAAGTTACTTCCTGATTCAGCAACTGAAGGCTTTCCGTGTGTTCTTTGGAACTTCTATGTGGCCCAATTTGTCTGAGTTTTTCTCAATAATCTTTCTAAAGATTCTTCTTAGGGTGTTTCTCTCTTTATTTTTTTAAATTGTGATAAGAACACTTAACATGAGAATTACCCTCTTAACAAATTTTTAAGTGCACAATACGGTATTGTTAACCGAGGGCACAATGCTGTACAGCAAATATCTGGAACTTATTCATCTTGCATAACTGAAACTTTATCTCCGTTGAATAGCAACTACCCCCCCCCCCCCGGCCCCCGCCAAAGCTGGCTCCTGGCAACCACCATTCTACTCTCTTTCTATGAACTTGACTACTTTAGATGCCTCATGTAAGTGGAATCATGTAGTATTTGTCTTTCTGTGACTGGCTCATTTCACCTGGCATAATGTCTTCCAGGTCCATCTTTGTTGTCCTTTACGGCAGGATTTCCTCCTTTTTGAAAGCTGAATGGGATTCGATTATATGTATATGTCACATTTCTTTATCCTTTCAACCATCAGCGAACATTTATGTTGTTCCCAAGTCTTGGCTATTGTAAATAATGCTGCGGAGAACATGGGAGCGCAGCTATCTCTTCAAGATCCTGATTTCATTCCTTTTGGATAGATACCCAGAAATGGAATTCCTGCATCATTTGGTAGTTCTATTTTTAATTTTTCTGAGGAAGCTCTATACTATTTTCCATGGTGGATGTACCATTTTATGTTTCCTTCCTATTTTAGCTCCTCTCTCTTGAAGCATCTGACCTAGCTGACTGCTGATTCCTCCTGGAAACTTCTTCTCTGTTCTAAGGTAGAACCCTGGCTTCTCTTCCTCAGGTCCTCATGGAGTAGATCCAGTTGCTCAATGGATATTTCCACCTGGATGTCTCCGTGCTTTCCTTTACCACTACATGTTCAAAACTGAACATGTGCTATTGTCTTCTCCATGCAAGTATATGAGCTAGGGCCCCTGAAACAAAGTACCACAAACTGGGTGACTTAAAAAGGAGAGATTTATTGACTCACTGTTCTGTAGGCTAGAAGTCCAAGATCAGGGTCAGCAGGGTTTCTTCTCCTGAGGGCTGTGAGAAAGAATCTGTTCAGTGCTTCTCTTCTAGATTCTGACGGTTTGCTGGCAATTTTTGATGTTCCTTGGCTTCTATAAAGCATCATCCTGACCTCTGCCTTTACCTTCACATGGTGTTTTTACTTTGTGCTTGTCTATCTCCAAATTTCCCTTTTTTTTAAGGACAGCAGCCATATGGGATTAGGGCCCACCCTAATGACTTCATTTTATACCTTTGTAAAGACCCTATGTCCTAATATAGTCACTTGGGGTTAGGACTTCAACATATGAATTGAGGGTGAGGCAAAATTCAACCCATAGCACCATGCAGACTTGATTTTTTTTCAGGTATTTCTCATCTCAATGAATGGCACCAATGTCCACCATGTTACTCAAGCAGAAACTTGGGAATCATCCTTATCAAATCACGTGCCTTTATATTAACCTAGCATCTAGAGCTTGTAGAACTTGGAGGCACAATTTTGGTCATCATAGTCATCATAGAAAGGTACAATCATTTTGATTCTGTTTTACAGATGAGGAAACTGAGCACCTAGCAGTTAAAAAACTTGCCCAAGGTGACATGCTTAGTAATTGGCCAAGCTGTTATTTATGCCAGGCAGTCTGACATTTTTTTTTTTTTTTGCTGTATGCGGGCCTCTCACTGTTGTGGCCTCTCCCGTTGCGGAGCACAGGCTCCAGACGCGCAGGCCCAGCAGCCATGGCTCACGGGCCTAGCTGCTCCGCGGCATGTGGGATCTTCCCGGACCGGGGCACGAACTCGTGTCCCCTGCATCGGTAGGCGGACTCTCAACCACTGCGCCACCAGGGAAGCCCTGACCTTTTTTTAACTACAGTGCATCTCTGTAATTCATGTTTCACTAATTTAGATTCATATCTACTTTGGTTTTTTCCATGGTGCAATAATTATGAAATTAAATGACTGCTAATATGTTTGTAAATCACAAACTGTAAATACATAGTATTTGCAAGGGTTTGCTAGATGTCAAATTAATGATGAACACACATTCTCAGCCACCTGATTCAGGAGGAGCTGTTTGGCTCCAATTTAGAGCCCCTCTGCTTTCATCTCTGTTTCTACTGCTTCCCAAAGAGAATTTATTATCACCTCCA
This sequence comes from Phocoena phocoena, assembly GCF_963924675.1. Taxonomy (NCBI): domain Eukaryota; kingdom Metazoa; phylum Chordata; class Mammalia; order Artiodactyla; family Phocoenidae; genus Phocoena; species Phocoena phocoena. The sequence continues at coordinate 76,720,251 of NC_089223.1, forward strand.
GATTGAAACAGACCACAATTCTGAGTAAAACTCTTTCAGTCTTAGCATGTTGTCTGCTTTACCTATTCTTGTTGCATGGCATATGTGTTTTTAAAAAGGAATTAATAAATAACACACTTAGAATTATAAAAGGAGTTGAATATTCTGGTTTTTACTGAAAGTAAGTCTTGAGGTTAAACCCTAATTTAGATGATATATTTGCATATGTTTAGGGAAGTGTGTGTGTGTATGTGTCTTCTCTTATTTATTTATTCATTCATTTATTAATTATATTGATTCTTGGAAGAGAAAAATATATAGATTATGCCAAATTCTAGAGGTTGCATGATAAAATAATGAATGCAACCTTTTACAAACCTGCGAAACCAGCAATTTCCTTTCATGTTCAAAGATAATGGATAGTTCCATGCGAAAGAGAGAGAGCCTTTTGTCCTGTGGCTTCTGTTTGATACTATTTGCTGCAGTAAAGAAATGTGGTCACTTTACACCTAGTCTCTGTCCCCATGTAATCATTATAACACAGGGGTATTTTTTGTTTTTTTTTTCATCAAAATACTCTTGAGAGAGTTTATAGTTAAATGCATCTAGCTTTCCGGTTTCTGGGTTTCTCAAGCAATATGTGTGAATCTCCATGATGTAGAAAAGCTTATTTTATTACTTCAGAATCTGAGTATCCCAAATAATGAGACTTCACTTCAGTGAAATCCCACATTTTTCTTTAGTCCACATCCTACCTGACCCACTCTTTTGTTTTTGTTTTTTTTAAAAAATATTTATTTATTTATTTATTGGGTTGTGCTGGGTCTTAGTTGCGGCAGGCAGGCTCCTTAGTTGTGGCATGCATGTGGGATCTAGTTCCCTGACCAGGGATTGAACCTGGGTCCCCTGCATTGGGAGCGTGGAGTCTTACCCACTGTGCCACCAGGGAAGTCCCTTCTCCTTTGTCTGATAACTTCCTTCTCATTTTATGTGTGTGAACTGGTATTTTGTTGATTTTCCACACAGTCGGCTCTTTCTCTGTTATCTTAACTGGCCGTATCTTATGATTGTACAAGCCGGGCTCACTGTTTTTCCCTCTCACTCCTTCATAGATGTGACTCAGTTCCCCATATATGGGAACTTCTTGGGAGCCTACGTAGCATGCCCTTGGGCCCAGATATCCGGCTGCCTCTGGCGTAAGTCCATGTGGCATTTTGACTTGTCCAAAAGCAAATGTCTCCTTCTCTCCCAAAGATGACCCCCTTCCCAGCTGCCCCATTTTTGAAGTCATAAAATAGGTCCCCACCATTACCGTTTCTTTTAACGCCCCATGCATACCTTCCTTGGCTTTTCTTCCAATCTCTCATGCCTGCCCAGGTGTTCACTTGTTTAGTGCCTCTTTCCGATACTACCCTACAAGCTTCAAGATGGCGTTGGTCATGCTGTGTTATTTTCCACTCTCTCTCCAGCTCCCAGCTGGTGCTTTTCACATAATGGTCATGCCATAAATGCTAATTTGGGTTAGTAAACAAACAAACAAATGCATGTGCTTCCATTTTTATGTTTGTATCCCTGGGCCAAAACTTGATGCCGTCGTGGATTTTTCTCTCTTTTTTCATACACTAGATCTGTCAGTTTACTAAATCTTTCTGGGACATACACTCCATGAGGACAGGGATCTTTGTTTTGCTCAGTGGTATGTCCCAGATGCCTGGAATGGTGCCTGGCATGTAGTTGAGCTAAGCTGAGCATTTACTATGTTGTAGAAATGGTTCTGGATGTTTTACATGTATTAATTTATTTAATCTTCATAACAAGCCTAGAAGGGTGGGTAGCTACCATTAGTGTGCCTATTTTACAAGAAACCAAGGCATGGAGATTAAGTCATCATCCAGCGTCACACAGCTGCTAAGCGGTAGAGCCAGGATGTGACCACACGTCTCCTGAGTCTGCTCTTAACCACTAAGTAGTCTGCTGTGAAACCACCTAGTGATGGTGTGTTTGCTCTGTGTGGACCCTTCACTGAAACTCTGTACATTCACTCCACGCTGTGTAGGTACTCTTTTAGAGGAAGAAGCAGAGGCTGGTTTGGAGAGGATTAAAAAAAAATTACCCAGGGTGGGACCCAGGTGCTGAGTAGCAGGGACAGGATGGGAACTCAAGACTGTTTCAGCACAAGCCTGTGTGCCTGTCCTGCCAGACCTGTCAGTCTCTGCGTGGCCCGTGGTTTTGGAAGCAGACTGACATTTAACAGGAACATTTCCCGAGGTTGTCAGAGTTTTCTTGTCCCCAGTAGACGTCTGATGCAGCTGTGCATGTTTCTTCCTCAGACAATGATGGCAGCCGCTCGTTACACTCCAGAACTGAGACGACGCCCTCGCCCACGAACAATGGAAATGGACACCCAGAATACATTGCGTACGCGCTTGTCCCTGTGTTCTTCATCATGGGTCTCTTCGGCGTCCTCATCTGCCACCTGCTTAAGAAGAAAGGCTATCGTTGTACAACAGAAGCTGAGCAAGACGTGGAAGAAGAAAAGGTTGAAAAGATAGGTAAATCACCTGGATTCTTTTTATGGGAATGTGAGTGCAGACGATTTTTAAATCAGAAACCAGTAACCTATATCTTCCATCTCTATAAGGCAAATGATCCATCTTTTTTTATATATTGACATTATGTAAATTTAAAGTGTACAACACGTCAATCGGATACATATGTATATTGTAATATGATTGCCATTGTAGCGATATTTAGCACCTCTATCACAGTACGTAATTGTCATTTCTTTTTAGTGGCGGAAATCATTAAGTTCTAGTCTCTTAGCAGGTTTGATGATTATAATACAATATTGTTGCCTATATTCACTATACTGTGCATTCGATCTCTAAGGCTTATTTACTATTTGTTCTAAGTTTGTACCCTTAAGCAACATCTGCCCTATTGTAACCGAAGGTGGTGTCTGGCTGCTCGCTGCTCAAAAGCCAATAAAAAGGCCACGTTGATGGTTTATTTGGGGTGCTGGCAACCGGGGTGGGGGGGGTGGGGGGGAGGGTGAATGGACTCCTGTCCAAAGGCTGACTACCCCCTGCCCCTGACAATCAGGGGGGCAAAAGAGCTTTTATAGACAAAGGGAGGGAGCTACATGAAGAAACAGCACAGTCAGCTCTGACAGTCATCTTGAAATTGGTCATGTGGTGGTCTGACCAGCGTCATCTTGATTGGTTTTTTGTCTTGTTTTTTATAAATTTATTTATTTTATTCGTGTATTTCTGGCTTCCTTGGGTCTTCGTTGCTGTGCGCGGGCTTTCTCTAGTTGCAGCGAGCGGGGGCTACTCTTCGTTGTGGTGCGCAGGCTTCTCATTGCGGTGGCTTCTCTTGTTGCGGAGTACGGGCTCTAGAAAACAGGCTCAGTAGCTGCTCAGCAGTTGTGGTGCACGGGCTTAGTTGCTCCGCGGCATGTGGGATTTTCCCGGGCCAGGGCTCGAACCCGTCTCTCCTGCATTGGCAGGCGTATTCTTAACCCTGCGCCACCAGGGAAGCCCATCATGATTGTTTTGTTTTTTTTCGGTACGCGGGCCTCTCACTGTTGTGGCCTCTCCCGCTGCAGAGCACAGGCTCCGGACGCGCAGGCTCAGTGGCCATGGATCATGGGCCCAGCCGCTCCGCAGCATGTGGGATCTTCCCGGACCAGGGCACGAACCCATGTCCCCTGCATTGGCAGGCGGACTCTCAACCACTGCGCCACCAGGGAAGCCCTTGATTGTTTTAAGTGCAGTTAATCTTTCCAGGGTCAGTTTTTTCCCATTTCCTTGAGGCCAATTCTCAGAATTGTGGCAGCTTATGTCGTGGTTACAGCCTGGTCATCATGTAGTTAACTTCTTCCACCTGGTGGGGCTTTCAGTATCTACAAGACAGCTCGCAGGTTACGGCTCAGAATATTATCTACGGCCCTTGAGAAGGAACTAGAGGTCCTTGCTTTAGCTTGACTTTGCTTAGTGACTATTATTGTCTTGTTCTGCTTTTCTCTGCTTCTGCATTTTCTCACTTCTCTGATTAAACTTATTCTTTGGCTAAAGTTTTTCCACAGGCAAAAGGCAGGCAGAGGACGTGGGCGTATAGACCACAGGGCCCTGCTCCACTTCACTCTCTCCCCATCCCTTATGCCTTGGTAACCACTCTCTATTTTTACAACTTTGGCTTTTTTAGTTTCCACATACAAGTGATAACATACAGTACTTGTCCTTTTCTGTGTGTGATTTATTTCACTAAGCATAATGTGATTAAAGTCCATCTGTGTTGTCAGAAATGGCAGGATGTCCTCCTTTCTCATGGCTGAATACTATTCCATTATATATATATCACATCTTCTTTACCCATTCATTCCTCGATGGGCAGTTAGGTTGTTTCCATATCTTGGCTATTGTGAATAATTCTGCAATAAACATGGGAGTGCATATAAATCTTTGAGATCCTGTTTTCATTTCCTTTGGGAATGTAATGACTGGATCATAGGGTACTTCTATTTTTAATTTTTTGAGAAACCTCCATATTGTTTTCCACAATGGCTGCACCAGTTTACACTCCCACCAGCTGTGCAGAAGTGTTCCCTTTTCTCCGCATCCTCGCCAACACTTTTACAAAATGATCCATCTTAAAGGCAGATGGTGTGGTGTAGTGTCACTGTAGATTTCACAGGAAGCACACCTAGAGTTATAAACCTTGCTTTCATTTATTAAATACCTACTAAATCATTTACTCTTAATTGCCTTGTGGCCTCGGGCAAGTTATATATGTTATATATGCTGCTATGTATAATTTAACTTAAATTTAATTTCATTAATTTAATACTAATTTAATTAAAATTTTAATTTAAGTGAGAACAGTAATCTCCACCTTGTAAGATTATTGTGAAATTTATAGAGAATATATATTTGGTGTTTGTCACACATGGCCACTCAGTAAATATTAACCCTTACTATTATTGAATTAGATTCCAATAAGAACAATGGGAAAACTGAATACGTCTCACCATTTTTGTGCTGTTACTTTTGCTGGGGGAGTTCTATCTTAAATCTACGAGGTTAGAGTCTATGTTTATTAAGTAAGAGGTTGTGTGAACATTGCAGTGAAAATATGGCAAGAGCTGGTGCTTTCGTATTGACTTCAGACCGTCTCAGCTTTTCCTCTTAAAGTGGAGTTGCTGGATTGTGTTTGGAAAACGCTGAGAGATGAAATCCTGTTTTCTCCACAGATGTACTTTCCAACCACCCTTTAGGGCCTTGGGGAGTAGTAGGTAACTCTCCTTATCCCTTTCAGCCTCTCAAAGGACAGTTTTTGCAGAAATGTGACATTTGGAGTAGGTCAGCCTTCAAGCCAGCCCCAAGGGCAGAGTGCGGGAACTTCTTCATTCCTTGCCAGCTTGCCGCCCTGTTGGTTTTTCCCACCCCCACTGACCTTTGAGCCAGAGAGAGAGCACGGTCGCAGGATGAGTCATGTTTGAGCTTATGAGCAAACCAAAGCTGAGTGTTTGTCAACAGAAGGCGGGGCCTCCCCCTCCTCCTTCCTAGGTGCTCTGTAGGTCGGCTTAGCCATTAGCATGTGCACTATGCAACCAAACATGCGTATTCACGAGAGCAAGCAGCTTGGGTGGAGAAGACCATTTTCCAGATACACGGGCAGCACACCGCACACCTTGATTCATTCTTTGCGAGCTAGATCAACCCTCCCTCTTCCTTCCTGTGTTATGGAAGCAAATTATAAGGATCAGTTTCAGAGTGGAGATTTGATTTTTTTTTTCAAGGACTATTCCATGTGCAGAGTCTCTCAAAGTAAACTGAGTCTGTAGGCAATTAACTGCGACCAACATTTAGATCATTTGGAAGTACATTTAAAAGAAGAGTCTTGTAAAAACACAGACGAATAATTACCCAATTTTTTTTTTTTTTTTTTTTTTTGCGGTACGCGGGCCTATCACTGTTGTGGCCTCTCCCGTTGCGGAGCACAGGCTCCAGACGCGCAGGCTCAGCGGCCATGGCTCACGGGCCCAGCCGCTCCGCGGCACGTGGGATCTTCCCAGACCGGGGCACGAACCCGTGTTCCCTGCATCGGCAGGTGGACTCTCAACCACTGCGCCACCACGGAAGCCCAATAATTACCCAATTTAAGAAATGAATTAATTTTCTAAATTTATATAGTACATCTGCAATTAAAGTAAAATCCAAGAAGTTTTTCTTTCAACTGTCTTTTTTCTTTCCATTTCCCTTAAGGGTTTAACAAAACGATGAGAGAGAAATAATAGTTGTAAGGACTGATGTAGATACATGGAATTGTTGTCTTGGAAACTGAGTGTGTGTTTGGACTTGAGATCGATGGACAACTGATACTTTTTATGCCTCTTATGCCAGGGAAGTCACTGTGTGCTTTCAGTCAGGCAGCTTGGGGTTGAAGGAAGAAAGCAGAGCTCTTAGCACCATGGGGATCAGCTGAACTTTCCTGACACTGTTCAGAGAGGTCTTGGGCTCTAAGACTGCACGTCTCGTTGACCTGATGCAAGTGACCAATTGTAACCTGTCCTCCCCTCCCGTTTCTCTTTCAGAGTTGAACGACAGTGTAAATGAAAATAGTGACACCGTTGGGCAAATTGTCCACTACATCATGAAAAACGAAGGTATGGTTGTTTTAGTGTCCAGAACAATTCAGTATTCATATGTTTTATTAAAAACCTGCTTCAAAGAGTCATGATTTGTATGGATTGTCCTGTTTCTGAAGTTATTGACACCTTTTACCTAAGCTCACAAATAGCTCAGCTTCCAGCATTATCTGACCAGGAGAGTTTCACAGAAGTGTTTTCTAAGAGTCAGTCATTGTAGAGTCAGCCCTGGAGGCTTACCTTTTATTCCTGGCCTCGCCTCGATTTGGGGAAGGTCATATTACATCATGGAGCCTCACTTTCCTCCTCTAAAATAATATTTACCGCATAGCATTGTTGTGACATATTGCACATAAAGTGCTTGTATAATAAGCACTCAAATATTATCTATTGCTTTTTTTGTGCTTTTAAACATATTGTGGTAAAATACACATAACGTAAAATGTACCGTTATACCCATTTTAAAATGGACAATTCATTGGCCTTAAGTACGCTCACAATAATGTACAGCCATCACCACTATCTAGCTCCAGAACTTTTTCATCATCCCAAACTCTGTACCCACTAAGCAGTCACTCCCCATTCTCCATCCCCTTTCCCTCCATCCTCTGGCAACCCCTCCTCTGCTTTCTGTCTCCATGGATTTGCCCATTCTTAAGTGTTAATACTTTTAAAAAGTCTAACCTTTATGGCTTTAAGCACTTTTTTCCCCTCTGGAATGTATTCTAAACCCCCATCTTCCTAATCTTCCCCATCTTCCTAAACTAATCAGGATTAGTTTAATCTTCATTAGATAAATCAGGGTCATTGTTTTGAAGGTGATTGTCTCCATAAGCTTCCACACCCCGAGTGACTTTTGAGGTGTGTGGTACTCCTACCCACATACCTGTGAACTAAAAATGTCACCTGTCATGTCAGTAAACAAAGGATGTTGCAGCCATCAAGCCATCACATCTGCCCCAGCGGTGCACCCTGGGGAGACTCAGGGTGCACAGGATACTGGCCCCAGAGGGCTGAGGTGCATATCAAAGGAATGACTTCAGTGAACCCACACTCTTGCATCTTCCCATACATAGAAAAGAACTACATTCCTTCACTCGAGATGTCTGGTTTTCTTTAATTAATAGTCATCTTTTGATGTTCCGACTACCTGGTCTTTGTTGCAAAAACCCCTGTATATCCTGGGGCTGCCTCTCCAGAGCACTCCCTCAGAGCTGTCTGAGACGCTGTGTCCCGGCCTTAGGTCCTCAGATTTGTCCACTGAATAAAACATAACCTCTCAACTTTTAGGTCGTGCATTATTTTCAGTCGACATATCCAGTATCCGCAGATCTCCATACTTTGAATTCTCATGAGAATTTAAAAGAAAATGTTTTCCTTGGGCTCGGTCAGTGCTGACACATGCAGCATGCACTGCTACACCTGAGCCATTTGTCCAAAAGTAGAAATACCTCCGTGCTGCTCAGTAAATACATGCTCTTCCATCCCCAGCCGCTCCCCGGGGATCCTCTGCCCCCATATCCTCACTATCAACTGGAGCACCTGCCTGGCCCGGGCTGCTGGTCAGTTTTTCTGACTAAGAGAAGCAGCAATTTCACATGATTCAGCATAATTTTCATCGTTCTTTACAGAGTGGACTTTACGTATTTGGCATAGATCTAGGTGCATTATGTGCATAATCTAATCCTCAGAATATTCCTCTGGAGTTGATATTATTATACCCATTTTACAGATGAAGAAAGGAATACTCCAAGTGGTTGGTCACATGGTTAAGGAGCAGCCTGGCCCTACCTGGGTCTCTTTCATCTATACAACATTGCCTCGACTCTCTTCTACTTTGTAGCTTTCAGTTTCTATGGGATGGAAAACCAGATAGCCAAACTTAATAATATGGTGTTTAAAATAACAAGACAGCCATCACTTGGATTTGATGTCTGTTTTCTAAAGACCTTCGTTCAGGGCACAGTATTTGGTGATGCTATCCCTGAGGACTCAGTGGTGCATATTTCTTTCACATAAAAAAAGTGGATTTTAATTTGCATAAGAAATACACAAATACGTTCTTGGCATAGAAGCTCCAGCCATGACAAAAGTTCACAGGGTAAGGTTGCTCCTGTACCTTGTGCTTTCCAAACTGCCTTCAGGGCTTTGGGGAGCTTGGAGGCATTTGGGACCTGGGCTTCTGAGAGCTGGAGCGGTTGCTGAGTTAGTGAGTGCTGCATGAGGGGGTTACTGACAGGTGAACTGGTTGAAATAAGTCAGCTGTGAAAACTTTGCCGGGGGCTGCAGTTCTCATGTATAACTTCATAGTAGACACTGAGTGCTTGCTATGCGCCAGGCTCGTTCTAGGGCCTTTCTGGGAACCCTGTGATTCAGATACTTCGTTCCCAATTTACAGTTGAGAAACTGAGGCCCACAGCACTTAACTAACTTGCCAATGTCACCCTGCTGCAAGTAGCAGACCTGAGATTTGAACTCTAGCATCTGACCTCAGAGTCTATACTTACCCACGTGCTGTCACTGCCTCTTTCCTGGTAGCAGGAAAGACGTATGATAAACCTCCTCCTTTCAAAGAGACAACGTATAGAGCTGGGGTGTTTTATAGAACTCATTAAATTCTCCAAACTACCTTATGAGGTAGATCCTGTTATCACCCCATTTTGTAGATGAAGAAACAGAGGCCCAGAGGGTAAGAAAATTACCCAAGGTCACACAGCCAGCTTGTGGCAGGATGGTGCCAGCAGTGGGCCTCTTCTCCTAATTACAGCAGACGAGAAGCCTTTGGGTCCTTGGAGCAAGCAGACTATATAATTTCCTCACCTTCCACACTCATAGACTATAGGGCTGTTCTTTTCTTTTTTAATTATGTCCTTTTCCTTTCAGAAAGTAGCCTTTTGGTTTCTGCTGCCTTGATTACCAGTAGGTATGTTGGAATAATACCAAGGCACTGATTTCATTCTTTCTCCTCTGCTCCCCAGTTCTTTCCCTTCTGTCTTTCTTATTCTTTACCCTCTTCAGCTGTCTGCCTGTGATTTCTCCAGTGACCTGTGAGGAAGGCTGGGGGCTCTGATCCTTTGTGTGGCCTTGGTTCTCCCTGGCCACCAGGAGACATCTGATCTCACTGGACACCCCTCTTCCAGCCGTGGCCCTCTCTAGCTTCCAGCCTGTGCCAAAACAGCAGCTGGGGGATTAGATACATACTTGGGTCTCTTACCAGTTGATAACCTAGCTTTTTTAGTTTGCCTTTGAGACTTAAATTCTCTATAGAACAAAATGTATTTTTCTTTTCTTTGTCATTAACAGACTCTGAACTTAATATCAATTAAGACCTCCCTGTTGAGGTTAATTTAACTATTTAAAAAAAATTATCAGCACACTATAACATAATTTTTCTTTAAACATTGAAGAAAAAAGGAATAAAATTGAGTACAAACCATTACCATTTTTCCATGTTTATTTATGTTTTCTTTGCCTATATTTACATATTTTAAAACATTTGCAGTCATGATATATGACTCGTCTTCTGCTTTGCATTTTTAATTTGGCTAATGGGATAATATTTCACCTGTACTCATGGTGACATTCTTGTTTATGGTTTAAACCTATCATGTCTTGAATGTTGCAAATCAAGTCTTGTTTAGATAAATATCTCTTGAAGGATGAATTTATTGGCTGGCCTGCAGACTGATTATTTTCCCCCTAATTCCTAATCCTTTCTAAATAGAGCTGAATTGAAGAGCGTTTGGCTCTTCAATTCAGTGGCCTCTGTATGGAAGTTTGGAAAGTACCTGCAACTCCACTGTATGGAAGTTTGGAAAGTACCTGCAACTCCTAGCTGAGCTTCTCTGCCAGGCCCTGACACTGTCTGAAAATAGCAGCAATTCCAAGCACCCTGGTTATGGTTATTCACACTAGGCAGAGAGAGGGATCCCTTGGTGAAATTCTCACCTTGGGGCTCAATTTGTGTGGTGGCAAAAAGGATTCCTTCATAAACTACCATCATTACTGAGTAGATCTCTGAAACTTGCTATACTGGTTATGCAGACATCCTGTGAACGGTTAAACTACTCATCATTTAGATAGAGACTTGGACATTGAAGGAGTAGGTCGGGGTGAAAAGCACCCACCCCAGAGTCAGATAGACCAGGGCTTGAATCTAGGTCTGTTTCTAGCTCTGTCTCTAGCTGTGGGACTCTGGCCAGTCAGTTACAGCCTTTAGGCCTCAGTGTCTATCTTTAAAATGGGGATGATAACTCTGCCCGCTCTTGGGGAGAATCAAACATGATGGGGTCTGTAAAGCTTTTAGCCAGTGACTGGTACATACCAGGATCTTGCCTTGAATGTAAGGGAAAACTTTGAAAAGAGTAATAGTGGGAGAGAAGACAAGGCATTTTTCTTGTCTGATTTTGACTGGTCTATGCATATTATCAGGCAGAAATTCAGGAAAGAAGAGAGGAAGCAGTTTCTGGAAATTACTGCCCACTGGAAAATTTCCCCTGTTCTTGACCGGCTTTGCTTGCCCTATAATTGACTCCTCCCATCCTTTGGATGCCCATGAAGGGAAGAATAGTTGGACAGAATGCTGACAACTGTAGGGGAAACCATCTTTTGCGGCGTTTTGGAGTTATGAGTAATCACAAGGAGGAGAAATATATTCATTAGAACTTAATTGGATTATAGCTCTTTTACAGCCAAATTAAAGCATGTGTTTATGTGCTCACGGTGGTGTTCTGTTAGAGTTTTCTCATCACAGGAAACCAAAAATGTTCCCAAGGGTTAGTTTACTGAGATTTACTCCCTGGTATAGATTGCAGAGTAGACTAGAGACAAGGACGTATGTGCGTGTGTATGTGTGTGTTGGTCTCACACACCCACCCTCAATGGGTATGAATGATCAAAACTTGAGTCTACTCTTAAAGCATCACTCGTAGCAAACAAAGGGGTTGTTTACTATTGTTTCTAAGAAATAAGGGCAAGATACAGGAATACATGAGAAACAACACAAGCCCATAGAAACAAGTTTTAGTAATGATTTTAATACATTTTCATAATCTCTCTGGCAGCATTTCATCATCTGATGTTCCTAACAGAGGTCATCATTTTGATTAATTAATTTTCTCAGGTGACTATTTAAACTTCTGTTTCTGAAAAGCTCATTCTTATAAGTGAATGCTGTTAGTGTTATCTTTGTTTTCATACCTTTTTTGTTGTTGTTATTTTTCCCTCTTTTCTGTTTATAGTTTTGAAGTTTAGTAAATGATGGCAGAATATAAATCTCAACTGGCAAATTATTGTGTATTCCCTAAACTCTTTATCTGAAAGAAAATTATTGTCCTGAATTCTTAGTATTAGTTAAAGGGAAAATGATGAGACTGTACTTAAATCTGTCTTACAGAGGGTAATGTGCCTTTTTTGTCACGTGGGAAAAGATACTGCTGATCCATTTCAGCACTTTTTTTGTAATGATAAGAGTCTTATTTAGATCAAAACTTGTGTTTGGATATGCATTTGTGCATCTTCACAGATAGTCATGAAAGGCAAAGAAAATATTTCTTTTTGAAAAGGATGGTATGCTCCATCAATATGTCTTCAGAAACCCCATACATTTGCAAGGGTTGTGAAGGGGAGAAAATTAGATTGTAGGGGGCAAAACCCCCTTACTATTTTATATGTAAAACACAGATATGCGTATAGTACATAAACATGTATATCTGCAGTATTATAGTTTCATGGGAGGGTGATTAGGAAAAAAATATCAAAAAAAAAGGCTTCTGGGTGGAGCAATAATGAAAAAAAGTTGAAACACTGGATACATCCTTAGCTATTAGCACTTAAAAGCAGCAGTGTTGAAAACAGAATTAATTCTCCTCCTCTCGGATGTCATCTGAGATGATAAATGTTGGTGTTAGCTCACATGATAAATAGTGATTTTTTAATTGTTTCATTGGCTCTGGGGAATTTGTTGTGGTTAGTCCTGGGGACAGTGCTTTAAAAATCAATGGGAATGGGTCAGGAGTCGGTCATAACATCTGGCCTTGCCAGGAAATACCCAAGAGAAACTTGACCATTCACTTCAGTCTTTTATCCTTAAGACTTGTCACCCTACAAAACATGAAAAGAACATGTGTGTCTGTGCATGGCGGTGGGGTAGGCACCCAAGAAGCTTAAATTCAATTTGCTTTAGTGGACAGCCTAGGCACCCCCTACAAATTTGGATTTTTTTTTAAAAAAGTTAACATTAGAAGTCTAATTTAACTGATGGGTGTGACCAACATTTGAAATTTAAAGCTATCTGGCTAGAGTTAAGGTCTTGTATGGTCTGAATGGCCCACCTAGAAAATTAATCCTTTCTCATCCCTGATTCTATGTGGGATAGACTTGATACTACATGGGTATCCAGAATTTAGGGCTAATTCGTTAAGCATGTATAAGTTATTAAAATACAGGTCTCTTGAGACATACATTTTATGACATATTTAGCAAAGTGAGTTAAATTCAGTTTCCTTTTGGTTTGAGAAGGGGAGAAAGATATGGCTTCTATGTTATATTGCTAATGACGTGTTGGAAACAAAGCTCTGTAGTAGGTCTGCTTTCCTTTGCATAGATTCTCTGTCGCCCTCCCTAAATTCCTGCGTGGTGAAAAGTGTCGGCAGATGGTGCCACACCTGGGTTTTTCTTGGGAAAGACCCTCCCTTCTCCAGGGCCCCAGGGCCTCATTTGTGAACTGAAGGAAATCAATTAGGTGTTTTCCAAACAGTTTTTCTGATATGATAGTTCTATGATCACTCATATGATTGATTCCATTTTAATTCTTTTTAAAAATTAATTAATTAGTTTTTGGCTGTGTTGGGTCTTCGTTGCTACAAGCGGGCTTTCTCTAGTTATGGTGAGCAGAGGCTACTCTTTGTTGTGGTGCGTGGGCTTCTCATTGCGGTGGCTTCTCTTGTTGTGGGGCACGGGCTCTAGGCATGCAAGGTTCAGTAGTTGTGGCTTGCGGGCTCTAGAGCGCAGGCTCAGTAGTTGTGGCTCACAGGCTTAGCTGCTCCGTGGCATGTGGGATCTTCCCGGACCAGGGCTCGAACCCATGTCCCCTGCATTGGCAGGCGGATTCTTAACCACTGCGCAACCAGGGAAGCCCCCCATTTTAATTCTTGACCTTCTTTTTTTTCCTCAGCAAATGCTGATGTTTTAAAGGCAATGGTAGCAGATAACAACCTGTGTGATCCTGAAAGGTGAGTGCTTTTCCCCTGATTTTATGGGGCTTTCGTTTTCAGTTATCCGCTAGAGCAGGTTTCTGTACTTTGGCACTATTGACATTTGGGCCAGGGAATTCTTTGCTGTGAGGAACTGTCCTGTGCATTGTAGGACATTTAACAGCATTCCTGGCCTCCACTTACTGGATGCCATTGTCCCTTTCTCCTGCTGTGTGACATCCCAGAACCAACGCCTCCACACATTGTCAATGTACCCTGGAGGCGAAGTCGCCCCTGGCTGAGAACAGCTGCGTTTACGAGAGGGAAGAGTAGCCCTGGAGCTGGGGACCTGGGTGAGTCTTACCTCCACCACTTCTGGATCCCCTCTTCTCGGGCAAGTTAACCGACCACCCTGAGCTCAAGTTCCATCATCTATAAACTGGAGATAACCACTGTACCAACTTAATTGGAATATTATGAGGAATACCGAATACCTCAGGCATCGAAAGACCTCTATGAACAATGATGATTAAACGAAAAACCAGGCTGGTTTGGGGGCACCTGCTAAGTTCTGTTCTTGTATTACCAGTTTTAGGTTACGGTGGTTGAGTATCATAGTCCTTCCTGATTAATTACAGGTAACTGTATTTCTATGTAAGTTTCCATGCTTCATGGAGCATTTATTGAGTGCCTGCTGTGTGCTGGGCCTGATGCTGGAGCCGGGCCTTCACAGATCCTTGCCATGGAGGACGAAGTCTAGTGGGGAGTGGAGACAAGAAGCAGGGGCTGCTTGTAGGCAGAGAAAGTCCAGGACAAAAGGCCCGGGAGAGTGAAAGTGTGGGATGCCTCCGGTAAGGTTCAGTCTGGGGTGGCCCGAGTTCATGCTATGGACAGAAGCAAGAAAGGCCAGGAAGGCAAGTTGGGTTTGAGTGACATGGCAAGGAGTTTGGACCTCTTCCTGCTTACTCTGTGGGTGGTACACCCAGCGCGTCTTAGCTATTTCATACGTGTTTGTCAAACTGGCCACGTTAGATCTGCCTCTTAGCGAGGTGACTTAGTGCCAGAAGGCCGGTGAAAGGAGCTCTGGTGGTGTAGTTTATAGAGACATACGAGCTGTGGTTTCTGCCACACTCCAGCCCTGACCACAGACTCCTTGTGTTAGGACCATGTCACCTCATCGAATCTTTGCCTCAGTCATCTTAGGGCATCCTATAGTCCCTGTCATTGGGTTTTGTGTGCAGCGTGTACTAGATAAACGTTTGCTGAATGAATGTTAAACTTTTTTGTCTACTTTTGAAGTGGGCAAGTGGGCTGCTTACCAGCAGCATAAAGGCTGGCTTATGCTGTCATGAGACTTCTATATGCCTTTTGGGCTCTCAGCCCAGTCTCAGGAGTCAGGCTCTGCTGTTATGTGCTGCCCTGCCCACCTCACCTACACCAGGTCAGAGGGCTGATTCCTGGTTGGGCTGGCCCTGTCCTGTCTTATTTCCTCCTTTCCTAGTGGACCAGAGCCTTGACACGTGCCTTTTGAAAGCAGCCAGCACCTGACCTATGTATACTTCTGCTTTTTATATTTTGGATGGTACGGCTGGGTTTCTTCCAGGTTATCAGAGTGATCTCCCCTGTTTCTGAAGCACTGTAGCATGATGGTTAAGATCATGGTTTCTAGATTTAGTCTTTCTAGATTTGGATCTCAGCTGTCGCTTACTAGCTGTGTGACCTTGGGTAAGTTACTTAACTGCTCTGAGGCTCAGTGTCCTAGTTTCTAAAATGAGGAAACTAATAATACCTACCTCAAGGTTTTGTAAAGATCAGTGGAATTAATATATATCAAGTGCATAGACTGCTAAGTGTTAGCTATTTTTGTTATTACTATGATCAACATCTGTCTTGAGCATCACTTTTGATGTCTTGACCTAAAAGCGTTCTTCCTTTGACACAATAGTCAGATTGGATCAAATATTCTATCTTAAGTCATCCGATAATTTGATTGGAATTTAAGTTTTTCTCTACTCCAGGGCACATATATTCGGGGCATCTCTTAGCTTAGAGATCTAGGAGGAACTTGGGTATGTGTGAGAAATTAGTTTACTTGAAATTAGACTGCATGCAAAGGGAGATCAGCCATTTGGAAAGAGACCTAATACTTGAAAGACAAACAGTGCATCATCATTAGAAGCAGTGGTTTATTTCTGGCCAGTTAATTCCATACTGGAAGTGATAACTCACTTTGTTACTGTTTAAAACGAACTGTCATCGTATAGTCGTAAGAGCTGAGTACCTGCTGCCTGAGATCAGTTCACAAAGCCCATCTGTATAATTGGAAGAGGCATTTTTTTTCTTTTGATTTAAACCTGCTTCTTATATCGCAGGGGGAGAGAATGCCTTAGCTGGTATTTCTTTTAATAACCAGTTCGACCGTTTCCTTTTTTTTTTTTCCCACCTTAGCCCGGCGACCCCTAGCACTCCTGGGAGCCCGCCTGTGAGCCCCGGGCCCTTGTCGCCAGGTGGCACCCCAGGGAAGCACATCTGCGGCCACCATCTGCACACAGTGGGTGGTGCTGTCGAGCGGGACGTGTGTCATCGATGTAGGCACAAGCGATGGCACTTCATAAAACCCATCAACAAGGCCAAAGAGGGCCGCTCAAGGCGCCAAGGAGAAGTTACTGTCCTCTCTGTGGGCAGGTGAGTCCTGGGGGTGCTTTGGGTTTGTGTAACACAGTAGCTGCGCTGTGTGGATTTGTACACCCGTTAAATGTAGAGTGTATTCTCCTGAGCCTGGCTCAGGTCCTATCTCTGGGCTTCTTTGATGTTTTCTGGTCTGAGTCCTATATTTTTCCAACAGCAGAAGAATTCTAAGAGGTGGCTATTGCAAGATCAGGTGTGACTTGTATTAATTAAGGTAACAAATTAATTACTTGCTGTATTAGGGTTCTACAGAGAAGCAGACTCAATAAGATATATATACACAGAGACATACATGTAAGAGGAGATTTATTATGGGAATTAGCTCACACGATTGTGGAGGCCAAGGAGACAGGAAAGCTGGTGGTAATTCAGTCCAAGTCCAAAGGCCTGAGAACCAGGGGAGCCGGTGGTGTTAGTCCTGGTCCCAGTCTGAAGGCCTAGAAACCAGGAATGCTCATGTCTTATGGCAAAAGAAGAGGGATGTGTCAGCTCAAGTAAAAAGAGCAAATTCAGTCTCCCTTTGCCTTTTAGTTCTGTTCAGGCCCTCAAGGGATTGGATGATGCCCATTCTCATTGGTGAGGGTGATCTTTACTCAATCTACCAATTCAAAGGCTAATCTCTTCTGCAAACGTCCTCACAGACACACCCAGAAATAATGTTTTACCAACTCTCTGGGCAGTCCTTAGCCTGGTCAAGTTGACTCATAAAATTAACCATCACACTTGCTCTAATAGATAAAACCAAATCTCAACTGTTAGAGAATGTAAATTTGTATTTCACGTGTGGAAATCGAAAGATCAGCCCTGGGTCCTTTCCATCTTGTGCCTCTGCTGGATTTGCTAGCAGGAGAAAGTACACAGAGCATTGTTCACAAGAGGTTTTTCAGGAGATGGGCCTGAAGTGGCACATTTCAGTCTTGCTCACCTTCCTCTGTCTGGAACTCAATCACTTGGCCACACCTAATGGCCAGGGAGGTAGGTAACGACGGCCAGGAAGAAGGGAAGAGATGGAGCCTGGTCCACTGCTCTCCAGCCTCTGCCGTGTAAGATCCACGTGGACCCCTGGGACTGCTCGCTTTTACTTCACCTCCTCCTTTCCCAGTCCTAAAGTTCCATTTACCTGTGACCCATATGTGATGTGGAGATCTTGCAGTTCAAGTGATAAACAATTTGACGATACTGTATGCAGAGCATTTTTGGTTGATTTTGAGCCTCCTGCAGGAACTGCAAGGCTAATGCTGCACGTGGAAAGGCAGTAGAGAGTAATGGTCGAGAGCATGCCTGCTGGCACCAGACTGGGGAAGCCCTGAGCAAAAGCTGACAGTGTTGCCTACATGATCCTTCTCTCCTTACTGATGAACTCTGAGAAGAGTAGCCTGGACTCACTGAATCACCCTCATTTGACTCCTGACACCACTACTTACAAACTGTTACTTCTCTCTGTGTCCCAGTTTTCCCCTCTATAAAATGGGGATGACAGTAGCACTCACCTTATCGGGTTGCTGTGAACACTAAGTAAGGTGACTCAGGTATAGGTCTTAGACCAGTTTTTGGTGCTTATTATATACTCAAGAATTGTTGGCTCTTATTATTACTGTTATTTGAATTCCATTGAGTTTCATCATGTGTTGCACAAGCAACAAGGAGAAGACTCCTTGGCTCTTCGCCACTTATAACAAAACAGTGCAACTCATGACCACACTGTTTTATTCAGAGCAGAGTCATGGGAACTTATGAATGTGGAATGCGGTGAGAACCTGTAACTTGTTTGGACAAAGTGTATTTTGTTTGCTTTAAAAAAAAATCTGCTGAAACTTTCAACTCAGATTCAGCATGGCTTTTTTAAACGCCCCCCAATCCAACTCTCCGTCTTGGAGATAGAATAAATACTATGACTGCTGAGTGATTACAGGCTGCTTTTCAGCAAGTGTTGCTTAAAGAGAGTCTTAAAGTTTGACCGAATAGGTTTGTGGTGACAACTTTTTTCCTGATCCTCCGTTCACTCCTTCAGAGTCTCTCCTTCCTCCTTCTGGTGGGTGAGCTCATTTTGGACAAAGAAGGAGAATTTATTTTAGATGGTTTTGAGGGAAATGAAGACCAAGACTAGAGAGAAACTGCTGTGAGAGATTTTAGGGTTTTGATGGTGATGGACGAGAAAAGCAGTCCAACTGAGTACATTTCTTTAACTTCTCTCTTAATTCTTAAGGAAAATCTCTTCCTTAAATTCCTTAACCCTTAATGAAAACCCAGATTTGCTTCAAAAACAGAAACAGAAAAACCCAGACAAAACTCATGCAGACACAAAAACTCTGCCACCTGACTGATGCTGATTAATGTGTGTCTGGGGCCCTGTGTATAGAGGTAGACCCTCTGCTGGGTGAAATTTGAGAAGACAGTTCCCTAGTGAACGTCAGATTTGCAGACTGGTCAGGCTTTTATTCAGTCTTCTGTTGTTAAAACAGCTGATGTTTAAGCCCAGGTCCTTGTTAGAAACCACAGCTCTGAGGCTGTTTCATATTTGAGTACCCGTGTTTCTTAGTGCCTTTCCCATGCTCTGTAAACTGTGCGGCAGTCTGTGATGTGTTGAGTGAACATCAGCTGGGAGGTTTGGCAGGACGGCTCCTCCTGTTGAATATGGTGGTTTTCTTTTCTTTTTTTTTTTTTTTTTGCGGTACGCGGGCCTCTCACTGTTGGGGCCTCGGATGTGCAGGCTCAGCGGCCATGGCTCACGGGCCCAGCCGCTCCGCGGCATGTGGGATCTTCCCGGACCCGGGCACGAACCCGTGTCCTCTGCATCGGCAGGCGGACTCTCAACCACTGCGCCACCAGGGAAGCCCTTCTTTTCCTTTTAAAAAAGTTTTTATTGAAGTATAGTTGATTTACAATGTCGTGTTAAGTTCCGGTGTACAGCACAGTGATTCAGCTATAAATATATTAATATAATGTGTATATATTAATATATATATATTCTTTTTCAGATTCTTTTCTCTTATAGGTTGTTACAAAATATTGAGTATAGTTCCCTGTGCTGTATAGTAGGTTCTTGTTGATTATCTATTTTATATATAGTCATGTGTGTATGTGAATATGGTGATTTTCATCGCTGTCCTAACTTTTGGCTGAGTTTGTTTGGGATCCTCCAGGTGGATGATTTTTACTTCATTCATGATTCTTGTTCAGTGGAAAAGCAAAACCCGTCACATTTCCTCTTTCCCCCGCTCAGGTTTAGAGTTACGAAAGTGGAACACAAGTCAAATCAGAAGGAGCGGAGAAGTTTAATGTCAGTTAGTGGGACCGACAGCGTCAATGGGGAGGTGTCTATGACACCCCTGAAGAGAGAGCGAAGTGGCACAGAGTAGCAGGTAAGTGGAAGTTGTGGCGACATTGGGGGTGGGTGGTACATGGCAGGGAGAAGGTGCCCAGAGCCTCCCTGGAGTCTGTGGTAATACGGGAGTGACTTGGCAGGGAAATGAGAAGTACTTTCCTGGAGCTGGTAAGGCTGTAGGGGACGGAACACCATTACTTGTCTGCCCAGAGTTTTTGTGAAGAGCCCATCAACACAGGTGCCTCCAGGGACCTGGCCTGTATGATAATGAGTGGGGAGGATTACTTAGGAGGCAATGTGGAGTGGTGGGGACTGGAGCAAACTAGAAATCACATAACCCATCTGTTAGGGTTTGCATTACCACAAGGCAGGAAGCACTTAGTGTGGCTAGATCTTAGGCAAAAAAAGGTGGAAATCTAGACTTTTTTTTTTTTTTTTTTTTTTTTTGCGGCACGCGGGCCTCTCACTGTTGTGGCCTCTCCCG
The DNA here is from genome assembly GCF_963924675.1 of Phocoena phocoena. Lineage (NCBI taxonomy): Eukaryota > Metazoa > Chordata > Mammalia > Artiodactyla > Phocoenidae > Phocoena > Phocoena phocoena. The sequence continues at coordinate 76,740,569 of NC_089223.1, forward strand.
TTGAGGAGCACAGGCTCCGGATGCGCAGGCTCAGCGGCCATGGCTCACGGGCCGAGCTGCTCCACAGCATGTGGGATCTTCCCGGACTGGGGCATGAACCTGCGTCCCCTGCATTGACAGGCAGCCTCTCAACCACTGCGCCACCAGGGAAGCCCCCACAGGTGAAATCAACAGGTTTTTAAATGTTGGCGGCTTGTTAAAAATCCTTTAAACGACCACGCAGGCCAAATGAAATATAATCTTGTCGCCATTTCTAGGTAAACCGTGATTTGAAAAAGCCTTGAGCAAGCAAAGCAACGCTCTTTTCCTTTGAGTTGGAAACCAGTTTTCTTTGATGTGTCACATTCTAAAATACCCCCAGTAGAAGTATTACTCTTTCCACCAAATATTTTGAAGCAATTTAAAAGCAAACGTGAATGCTTCTTGGCTTGGCAGTTTTAACTTTGGGAGATATTACTTAAAAAAAAAAAGCTGTGATAATTTGTTATTGGCTTAGCCTTCATCTTCTTTGCTCTCTGTTCTGGCTTGAGTCCCATTCATCCCTTTCATGTTACTTATTATATGTAAAAGGATGAGTGTGAGGACTCAGGAGTGACCAGCTCCAAAGTCTCCAATGGAACAGTCAGAGCCTGAATGTTAAGGCAGAAGAGGTTCCACTTCCAAAGGGAGGGGGAGGCGGGGTAAGGGGGAGGGGACTAGCCAGGTCCTAGAAGGTACAGGGAAACGGCAAGGTTGAACCTGAACCTCAGAATCAGGCTGCCTGGTTCAGGTCCCCATTCCCCACTCACTAGCCCTGGGACCTGGACAAGGTGCTTGGGCTTTTTTATGCCTCACTTTCCTCACTGGGAAATAAAAATGATGCTGCCTGCCTTGAGGGATGGCAATGAGATATCAGGGAAATAACATGGGAAGCCCAGGGCCTGGCAGATAGGAAATGCCCAGTCAGTGCTACTAATTATTTTAAGTGGCCAGTTTGGCGGAGAAGGGGCTTTTGAGTGAAGCTTCTGATAACCTGCCCGGGCTCAGAGGGGTTGAGGATGATCCAGAAGTCATCTGGGGGCTTCCCTAGTGGCGCAGTGGTTGAGAGTCTGCCTGCCAATGCAGGGGACGTGGGTTCGTGCCCCGGTCTGGGAAGATCCCACATGCCGCGGAGCGGCTGGGCCCGTGAGCCATGGCCACTGAGCCTGCGCGTCCGGAGCCTGTGCTCCGCAACGGGAGAGGCCACAACAGTGAGAGGCTCGCGTACCACAAAAACAACAAAACAAAACAAAACAAAAGAGTTGTGCTCCTGAATTCTGTAAGACGTAGGGGCTCTGATAGATTTCCAGCACTGGTTCTTGCCATTTCGCCCTTGGGAAGATCTGGCCGCTTCCCCTGAGTTGAGGAACCCAACAGAGGCTTTCTTTAAAGAAGAGACATGGAGCAGAAAAGTCTGTCTTTGGCTTCTCAGCCAGTTACTGGTGTCTTGGGAAGGGAACCAAGAGGAATTTAGGAAAACGAAGAGGATGATGAAGATCATAAAAGCAGCTAATGTCAATTCAGTATTCTAGTCTTCTGGGTGTTGTACTGAGATGTATCTCACATGTCACCATTATAAACATCTCCTAATGGGATGGATACTATTACCCCAGCTTTATAGATGAGGAAACCAGTGCACGGAAAGGGTAAATTACATGTTATGGATCACATAACTGGAAAGAGGAGCTGATTTGAACTGAGGTCTGTGACTGTAAGACCAGCTGCACTCTTCTGCCATCCTGGGGTGCTCATGAAGGGGCAGCCCTAGATCCATGAATGAGGAACATCTCCACCAATGATCTGGAACCTGGTGGTCTAATATGGTAGCCACTAGTCACCTGTGGCTACTTAAATTTAAATTAATTAAAATTAAAAGCTTCATTCTGCAATCGCACTAGTCACATTTCAAGTGTTCAGTAGCCGTAGATGACTAGGGTCTGCCAGATACTGTATCTGCGCAGATACAGACATTTTCCATCATTGCAGAAAGTGTTACCAACAGAGTAGATGGTACCTTAGATGTCAGAATTGGAATCCTGAGTGACTTTGGTAAATTAGAGAAACATTCTGATTGAAGTCGCGAGGACTTGGCTTCTGGGATGAGAAGTATGTAGCTATTCAAGTCTAAGGTGAGGAAGGCCCAGCCAGTCGAGCTGCAAAGAAAGAGAAAGCATGAGTTGTAATGACAGTTCTGCTTATGAGTCATCAACCTGGCTGTGTGTAGAGAGACAGAGCAGAGGTGGGTAAGAAGACACTGCTTGCCCTCGGGCAGGAAGCGCAAGATGATCCTGGGTTAGGCTCAGCCAGATTCCAGCCTTGCTAAAGTGCCGTGCCCGGAGGGAGGCACTCAAGGTCTGGGAAGGTTAAAAGAATTAGGATTGCTTAGGTAGTTTTCTTGGTCCAAATTCTGTCCGTATCTGGATTTGATCCAGTCATCTGAAAATCCTGACCACATCTAACTGGTTTACAACTTGATACTCTCTGCAAAGCACGCAATCTTCTTACCGCGATTTTGTGAAAGAGCATTGGATTTGATTAGAAGACCTGGGCTCTCATCAAAGCTTCGCAGCTTGGAAATTGTCCTTAACTGCCCTTACTCCAGGTTTCCTTGAACGTGAAATAGGATATTTAATCCATCGATTGAAGGTGAGTGCCAGGAGAGCATCTGGCATGTCATTGACTCAGTGGTGCTGTGCCGTCCAAAGGTGCAACGAGCACATGAGTGACCTTAGAAAGGGGATGTGTTTTCCGAGCCTTCAACATAATTGTAATTAATTTTGGAATTAAAAAAAATAATTTTTGTTATGGAAAATTTCAAACAGACTCAAAAGTAGAGAGAATAATGTCACAAATGCCGATGGACTAATTTAATTATAATACGTACTGCGTATTGAGTATCTACTATGTACCGGGCATGCTTTAGAAGGCATATTCCATGTATTAACTGTTTTAATCCTCACAACAGCAATAAGTAGGTGCCAGTTTAAGCAGAGAGAGTTGAGGCAACTTGTTTAGAGTTACCAGCAAGAATGTGGTAGAGTTTAGAGCCTAAGCCAGGCAGTCTGGCTCCTGGAGTCCCAGACTTCACCACTCAGCCGGGTCCAAGGAAAAACAGGTCCTGTGGTTAGAGCCTGCTGAGGTTGGGACCTGCTGAGTGACGATGTCTGATGAGCCCAACAGAGAATGGACTCTGAGAAAGGAGGGAAAGGATTATTCACTGACACTCAAAAATATGTATGTACTTATGAAAATTTTTCTTGCTTGGTTTCTTAATATTTTGCATCCTCCAAAAGAGTATGTTTGGGAGATTTAATGTGACTTGATTTTCCAACAAGAGAGATCCTGAAGTTTTTCCTTCTAGGCCCAGAAGATCTCTGGTTCTGAGCTGAATAGAAAGATCTGCACTGGGATGTAACACAATAAGACAGGAGTGTTATATACCTTTTGTACTGTCTAATACAGGTTTTAGAGTTGTGTTTTTTTCCTGAAAAATATTTTTGTTTAAATTTGGATTTTCGGCCAAGCTATTTTACTGGAATGCCTTGTTTTAATATAGAACTGATTCAAATATTCAAATGCAAATGCATATCTACTCATTGGTTAGGTTTCCTTCTTTAAAAAAAAAAAAAATTCAGTGGCTCATACCACCAACTTGACTTAGGATTTCTCTCTCTTTCTCCTTCTCTTTTGAAAAAACAAAATCTGCTGTTTGGCATTTCTTCCCCCCTTTATTATTTCCCCCCTGTTTCCTTTGCCTGAGTTCTTTTTTGTAGCTAGATCTGACTTGCACTCTGCCTGATTTATTTTGGCAATGCAGTTAAAATGGTTTCTTTTTTCCACAGAAAATGTGTTTTGATTTCTTCTTAGAAGAATAAGCTTTTGTTCTTCAAAGTTAAATAAATCAAATTGCTTTCAGCCTCCAAATGCCACTGCCTTGTCTTCATTATCATTGGGCTTTTGCTTTTTAAAAATGATGCCATCGTAAGCATTCTCTCGCACATGTTTCTGAAGTATCTACCCCCCTTTCCAGTTTATGGTAGCATCTTATTGAAAACGTTGATTTGGTAAAGTTTACAGAAAATATTTTTTTATCAAAACAGAAATTCATCATATTAGATATCTCTGTTTTAAATCGTTTTCTTGTTGAAGCTATTCTATTAATTCTTATTTCGGTCATTTAGTTTAGTGATTAAGAGCTGAGTTTTAAACTGCTTAGGTTTAATTTTAACTGTGCCACTAACTACCGGTTGTTTTCAGCAAGTTACTTAACCTCTCCAAGCCTCAGGTTCTTCATCTTTAAAGTGGTGTAGGGTGTAGTGGTGGGTGTAAATGACATAACACATGTGTACAGTTCTTAAATCAGGCTTTAGCACAGAGTTAGTATTCACTAACTCACGATTCACTATTATCAACAATTTCCATCCCATTCTCAGGGGTCCTAGTTAGTTATTAACCCATTCCTCAAGCATCACTTTTAGATACTGTAACTCCCTTTTTACTTCTTAAGAACATTAGAGCTTTGGAGTCTGATGACATCTCAGAAATAGATATTTGGCAAGTCCCTTAGGAATTTGGGCCATTTTCTTGTGTGTGTTAAGAGGGCCTTAGAAATAACATGTCCCTCTTACTGGAAGTGGAATCAGAATTAGTAACAAGGCAATTGAAAAGCGTTGCAACTTAAGTTCTTTTTATTATACAGATCAGAGGAGGGGTTATATTAAGAGCTAGTGTGGACTGACTTTTCTTCACCTCACCGTGCTACTGCTGGGCTGGGGCTTTGCTCTGGGATAAAAGTCTCCTTTTTGCCAAGACTCATGGATCACACTCCCTCCCTCCTCAGGACCACTGCCGGGCACAAGGTCAGCTCTCCAGATCTTTGGGGCCTTTTCATTTCCTCCTCTAACAGTGAGGAAAGGCAAGCTTTTCTCCTTTTTGCTTTTGAACTCTGGTGACAGGCAGTGCAGTGATGGTCCGGTGGTGGCCTCCCCTGATGATGTGTTGCTTTATTCGCAGTCCTCTGCATGGCTTATTCTTTTGTTAACTCTCCATGGAAGGAGAGGATGGTGAGAAACTTTAGGTATCACGAGTTAATTTTTCTCCATAGCTTATATTTTTTTCAGGGCAAAACACACACATATATATATATATATTTAAGAAAAAGGATCACAAATTTGATGGAAGCCCCTTAATGTGATTCATTGGCCTTCATAAACAGAAGCTGCACCTCAAATAGGCATGGATGGGACCACCTGGCTTGATTTAGAAATGGCTAAATACATTTCTAAAGAGTAAAAGCAGTACTTTGATACTTGTGGTGTTCTTACATGGAAGACCAGTCCCATTGAGTCCATCTTAAATATGGAAGTGGAGGGAAGTTAATGTCTGTCCTTGACCATTCACTGTCTGTGCAAAGCGTAGGCAGTAGAACCAGGCAGATGAGAAGAGCTGAGTGGGGGACAGAAATTTAAATGCAAACTGATGGATCATGGGTGATCATCTCATCTCATCTCTCCAGTTTACAGTGGAAGAGCCAGGCTCAGAAGGATGAAGTTTTCCCAGATCCCTGGGCTGGGGAGGGAGAGGGCTTGGGTGGGAAGAAATCCATACTTTGGGGCCGATATGCTCAGTGGCTTTGAAGTTCAAGGGAGCTTTGCTTCAACAAAGAAGAAAATCTGCATTCAGTTTAGCCCGGTAACTCACAGCAGTGATCATTTCAACATTATCAACCTTCCCCAGGCTTGGTCTCCTATGGGGACCACCTGATGTCTTTTGGCTGTTAGAGCTGCGCCTGGATCAGTCCAGGTTTGTGAGCTATTCTGTTTTCTAACAAGTCGACTAAGATTATAGACTTCGAGATCTCAGAGGAGCTGTGATGGTTAGTTCAGGTCAACTCAAGTACAATTAACGTCTTTTAAAAGTATTTGTTGAGCCCCTACTTTGTGCCAGGCCTTAGGGATGCAGCAGTGTGGAAAAGGGACAGACAAGGGCCATGCTTTCATGGAGCTTCTGTTCTAGTTTTTGTAGTAATTTTTCTCCCCATGCCCCCTTGGTCCCCTAGTTTTAGAGCAAGGAGGCCCTAGGACATTATGTATGTTGTTCAAGGTCATGCGGATGGTTTATTCCAGAGCCTGGACTTGGGCTTCCTGATAGTTCAGTCCCTTCACTGTCTCTGAGGTCCTGGATATTGCAAGTGTTTGAAATTGAATCATTTTTAAAATGGAAAAATAAGGCATGAACACGATACAATATTTAAGCACCATAAAAGGCTGCAGGATGAAAAAAAAATGTCTTCACCCTGTCTACGCCCCTTCTACCCACCACACACGTCATCTCTCAGTCCCCTTCCCAACAGGGGACCACGGTTGTCCGTGTCCTCTATATCCTTTCAGGATTATTCTATGCATATACCTACTTAAACAACATATATACGTGTCTACAGCCCCCTCCTTTGCCCTTCCATGAATGAGAGCTTAGATACTTGTCTGCACCTTGCTTTTTATTGAAATTGATGACTGATAAGGTCTGTGGACTATTTTTTATGCTCCCACATTGATTGAGCCATGAGGAGTGAAAATGCCGGACACGTTTAAAATGTTGTGTGTCCTGTTTGTTCTTTGTTGTTGGGAATAGCCCCGAAACATTCACAGACATAATCTGAGAGTTTTGGGTGGACCTAAAAACGTATTTTGCCGTCATCAACACTGATGTTCTAAGTTATTCTTCCACAGCCTTGTTCTGTGTACAGAAGAGACTGAAACATATTTGTGAGTATTCCCAGAATTTAGATAACATGAGGGCCCAGAGGGTTTTGTTTTGTTTTGTTTTGAATTGCCACCAAAGCTGTCTCCTCTCCTCAGTTATCTCCCTCCGCAGAGTCTGCTCCCGGGCACCTCCCTAGTGCTGACCAGAAGGTGACCCCTCAGGGAGCTTATCTGTCCTCCCCGGTGGCCCTGCCAGCGCTCTGACAAGGCTTAGGAAAGAGGGCTGCAACATCTGCATTTTTGCCACAGAAACTGCAGCACTGGAGGCTCACGGAGATTTCGGAGGACGAAAAGGCAGACCTAAGGGGCTCGAGGGAGGCAGAAAGCGAAATGCCTTTGGCGACATTTTGGCCCAGAACGAGATAGAAGAGGGAATTAACAGTTATAATCAGGATTTTAATTTTTCTTCATTTGTAACTCGAGACTTTGAATCTACTAACATTAAATAGCTAAGGAAATAGTAGTCCCTGTTTTCTGTAAGCTGTCTATTTTCTGCAAGGATGTACGATGCTATAGTAGCTCCACAGTATAGATTCTGGAACCAGACTCCTTGTACCCAAGTCCTGGCCGGGCACTTTTTAGCTGTGTAATCTTGGGCGAGTTCCTTAGCCTCTGATGCCTCAACTTCTCCATCTGTAAAGTGGGCTTAAAATAGCACCTACCTCATAGGGTTGTTGTTCTTTGGTGCGTAGCAAGTGCTAAATAGCCAAATACTTGATGTCATTATTATAATATTATGTCAGGTGAGACCTATTTAAACACTTAGCAAATAAAAGTGTGAAAAATTAATGGTTTTTGATATTTCTTAATTTTCCTGAGGCTCAGAGAGGCAGGTTAGACATAACCTATGAGATGCTGTAGTTTTGTTTGACACTCGGGTAGAGGCTTACTAAATGCAGGTAGCTGGACTCTTGCTCACAAGGCAATCAAGAGGCAACGTTTAACTTGTTTTGTTTTCCTTATTAGAAAGAGGTGGGACCATTCAGAGTCTTAAATTATTCTACCTGTAGCTAGAGTACATGTTGAATCAGAGGTTTATTGAGACTAAGAGGGAACTGCTGAATTGCATTTAAATCCTTCCCAGGAGAACCCTTGTGTTTCCAGATACAGAATAACTTTTGATGTCAATTACATTTTACTTGGAATAAAGTGCTCTGATTCTCACCATCCCAAGGGTTGGTAAATCGCAAACGTTCAGCTATTGTCACTTGGGAAGCCCATTATTGCTAAATATATGAACACATTTAAATTGTTGTGAAGCTATAACTCAGGAAAGAGCAACCTTCAGACTTCCCAGTAAGATCTAAATCTCATGTGAGAAAATTCAAAACTACAAGGCGTGCAGTTTCCCATTGGCGTTATTCAGGAAAGAGCAGAGAAGGACAGGCCGCAGAAGACCTCATGGCTCGGTGGATATCTCCGTGTGATTGGTGTGGCGGCGACTGTGGCTTCCAGGTGGGACTGCCTGGGCTGGAATCACTGCTTTCTTATTATTAATTGCGTGGCCTTGGGCAAGCTATTGAACCTGCAAGCCTTAGTGTCTACTTATGAAAATGAGAATCGTCATTGACTCATGGAGTCATTGAAAAAATTGAGTTACTGAATCTGGAGCGCTTAGCACTGCAGTGCCTGGTGCATAGAAAGCACTCCGTAAATGTCAGCCACTATTGTTATTAATCAGATAGCCTTCCTTCCTTAATCCCCTGTCCTTTGAGGTCTTAGTGTTCGCTGTCCATTAATCTGTTTAGGCTTCTAGTTTCTTAAGACATGGTTCTCATTTTTAAAGGGACCAGATCCTTTTTTCTAGAGAATCCTTTTTTAACAAGGCACATATGCATCCTAATCAAAGCTCTGTTGTGGCTCCTGTGGAACCTTAACACCACAATGGAATTCTAGCTTTATCTAATTAGAATTGTGTAAAAAGCAATAAACTCTAGAGAAAAAGATGACCTTTTCTTTCCAGAGAAATTTTTTCTGAGGTTCTTAATTTCTCTCCATCAGTCTTGTTATTATGGTGGATGTGGTCACACTTGGGATTTCTGAATCGTCTTTTCAATGTAAGGAAGTTTTGCTTCATTTCTCCCAGCTTGAGCACTCACTTGTGTAAGACAGTAATCACCAAATTTCCCCACCCTATCCCACTCAGAAAAGATAGATCAGTCTTGTTAAATATGGTGGGGTCCCCTGGTGATGCGACCTGAGAACAACAGGTGGGTGGAGTGTTTTCTCTCCCTCTGGTCCGCGCTGCTAGCCTTCCCTTAGCATTCATGCCAGCCTGCTCCTAGTTTCTGACTGCTGTGTGCCTGTAGAGGAGGCACCTTTTAATATTAATGTGTTGTGGTAAAGAAATACTATTTTAAAGTATGTGTTTGTTTATCAATACGGTCATATTCACAGCTGTAGAATGAAATGAGAAGAAATTTAACATTGTCAAATGCACCATGACGCAGTCCCAGAAATAAGGCTGCAGTTGGAAATTTACAAGCTGTGCAAAATGTGGTATCTTCTTTCCTCTAGATTATCACTCAGATAAGACAGGTATTTATCTGGAAATTGAGAGCTGCTGTGCTGGTCAAAGCTTCCCTTTTGTTAAGTGTGTGTGAAGACAGAGAGCCCAGAACTTTGAATCTGTGCTGGGTAGTTTTCAATAGAGCCTGAAAAGGTTAACTTTCCTTTTTTTCTGCCTTGTTTCTGGTATTAGTAATGAAGAATTTTAAGCAGCATTTTGTGTTTTTCACATTCTCTTTCAAAGATATTGTATGCAGTGCAGTTTTAACCAGCTGCAGAAAGCCATTGTGGAAGAGAGCCACTGTGCTGGGATGCTGGTAATGGTCACGATAGCTAACTTTTAGGAGGGTACTGACTGCTTGGCCCTGTATTAAGCATTGTACATATATCATCTTATGTAAAACCCCCAACAGCCCTATGTGGGATGCTGCAGAGAGGCCAAGGTTCAACAGCTAGTCACAGGGGTCTGCGTCTGGGGACAGGCCACTGGCTCCGGACCCCCCCTTCGTAGCCCATCCTTGGTCTTACATGCCCACTCCTTAAAGTTGGTCAAACCTGTGCAAAGAACTCTAAATGGGAAGTTCTACTATGTTGGGATGAAAACTCTTACTGTGATGAAACATTTCATTCTGACATCCCTTGCTCTTGACCTTCTTGTTTTCCTTGGTGCAAAACAGTCCAGGTCTAAGGGAGCCGCTGATAAAAAGAGGAGACATAAAAGTAGTTGAACACCTTTTTTCTAGATAATGGCCTAGTTTGAAGTTTTACTGAGAAAATTCTCTCCTATCTTTTAGCTTTTTTTTTTTTTCCTCTTAGGACAATTTTTCTATTTTTCCATCTCTGGCTTTTCTACTTTTTTCCCTGCTAGTGTCTTCCACATTAATTGACTCTCAAATGACAGTATTCCCAGACTTGACTTTGTTCAGTTTTATTGTACAAATCTGTAGTTTAGCCATGCTCGGTTGTAGCAATGCAGAGCAGGGAATTACTTATTCATTTATAATTAAGAACTTGGTTCTTGCTGTTTTAGAGGACAATGCTTTATTTCCCTTTCAGCTAAGGGGGTAAGGGTCCTTTCCCCAACCCATTTAGTTTGGGAGATCCCTCTCTGGCTCTCTCTCCTTCACGTATACACACACATACACACACACACACACACACACACTATGATTATTATAAATGACATAGTGACAGAAAAGGATAATATGGATAATATCAGGCTACATGTGAAGGATGAGCTATAAAATAAGTACAAAGTAATACTTCAGTGAAGACAACCTATTGACTTTTTGCTATTTCTTCATATTTCTGTAAGCTGGTTTCATCTCTGTTTTTGTTTAGCATTTATAGGAAACACAATTTGGGGAGACAAGAGAATGTTTTGTTCCTTAACCTGGTGTAGGTTTGCCTGCATTGTATGTTTCAACATACACAGTCAGCTGTAGAATTTTAATCCTATCCTGGGTCTTCAAAACAGGAAAGTAAAGGGGTACATAACTGTCACGTAGATGAGACCACCGTAAAAAAACAAAAAACAAACACAAAACTTTGAAAAATAAAAAATTATTTTGCAGGTTTATAGGGGGCTTCATTTGTAATGTAAACACAGATGTTGACATGGGCCAATTGCTAGAAGAACTTAAAAATATAATACAGAGCCTTCCAAGGTACAATGAAGATTGAGCATTTTATCATTGTGTTCTTACTTGCCCAGTGAAGTCCCAGCCAAGCTGCACCCTTTGCTCAATGGAGATGCAAAGTTAACTCAATTTGGTGTGGCCTGGGAAAGTCACATTACCTAACATACAGGGTTCCTTGTGACTGACCACGTTCACCCTGTTGCTCATGACTTGACAGAATGTAGCTGAAGAGTTAAGGAACAGGTTCCTGAGAACAAGTGCTAAAGGACTCACAGGGAGAATGCCCACCAGTCACCCCAGAAACTTGTATTAAACCAGACTGATGCCGTCAGTCTACTGTGGTTCCCTAGTTCTGTTCTTTCTTGGTTTATAAAACCTCAATAAAGAGGTCCTTTGGAAATTTTCGTGCTTAAATTTCCTTAGACTGATTTCAAAGAAGAAATGTGTAGTGGGGGAAGGAATGCAGTGGGATGGGGTGGGACGGGGTGAGGGTGGATTACAATTCCTCTGTGTTCTTAAATATTTAGGCCAGATTAACATGTGATATGATGCTTGCCAAGCTTTACCTTTTTTGTTTTCTCTTGCAGGAGTGACTTTATTTGAAGAGTTCTAAGAGACTGAAAACTTATGACATATAAAGTTGCCTAGGGAATTATTTTTTTATCTTTTATACAATTTCTATGGTGGAGTCTGCAGGCATGTGGATGAAAGCTAAAAGGGAATACTGTTGCTGTGCTGGATACAGAATTCAGTTTTGCTTTGAAACAAGTTTTGGTTTAAAAATGTCTGATGAAACATTTATTATATTTCCAGGGAGGAAAAGAGCTCATGTTTTTGTCTTCCCAACCACCACCCCTCCCAATCCCCCGTCTGTGGCCTTGGTATACACACTGCAATTTTTCCAGTATGATAACTATGTACAGTGGAATTATATGTGTAGAGTCTGAGCTAATGCTCAGGGTGTGTGTGTCTGTGAACTATATGTGTGTAGTCTGAGCTAATGCTCAGGGTGTGTGTGTCTGTGTGTGCGTGTGTGTGTATGTACACACATGTCTGTGTGCCTGTGCTTCTGTTCCCCCAACCCTTAGATCTCATTTTGCTACTGGTTGTAAGACGATCCTCTTACAGTTTAACTGTTACAAAAGATAAAAGATGAATCTTTGGTGGTGAAGGCTCCTTGAAGATATAGTCTAACCCTGGGCAGTTGATCCCCCAAGAGATCATGGAGTCAGAGGGAACCAGATGCTAGACTTTGGATTCAGAGACGAGAAATCAGCACCGACCTGCTACCAGCATGCCACTCCTAGGTCACTTATAAAATATTGAGAGTTTTGGTTGTTTTTTTGTTTGTTTTAACTCAAGCTAAGCAAATCTTATTTAGCCATTGAATAAAGGGGGAAATGGTTTAAAGTCACTAAAAAAAAAGTCTTGTTTTGACTACTCAAGGCTAAAACAAAACAAGACAATCTCCACTTCTGGTGCAAGATGGACCCACACCTTCCTCTGGTATGTTTTCCTTGGTGTTCTTCCTGTTCTCCATCTTGTAGCTAGTGTCTATTATTTAAAGGATTCTTGAGGGTTACTTTCCCCTGTAGGTGTGGAATACCCCACTTAAAAAAAAAAAAAAGCTTTACAGTTTACAAAACACCTCAAAGAACCCAGAGGTGAAGGTAGTAGTACATTTATGGGAGGTCTGGGCCAAGAGGTTGGGGAGTCCAGGTACAGGGAAATCTTCAAGACCTGCCTCCATGTTGGTATGGTGCCTTGGCACTTCCTTTATTTCAGAAAGAAAGCACAATTCTCATTTGACTCCCAAAATATGATTCCCATGAAAATGTACTTTTTTTTTTGCGGTACGCGGGCCTCTCACTGTTGTGGCCTCTTCCGTTGCAGAGCACAGGCTCCGGATGGGCAGGCTCAGCGGCCATGGCTCACGAGCCCAGCCGCTCCGCGGCATGTGGGATCTTCCCGGACCGGGGCGCAAACCCGTGTCCCCTGCATCGGGCAGGCAGACTCTCAACCACTGCGCCACCAGGGAAGCCCGAAAATGTACTTTAAAGTATCCATTCTTTTTCTGGCACCAGACTAAAAATTTCTAACCTTTAAATGAATGGTAGGTTCAATTTCATGTGAATTTTTGCTGACAACTAATTAAAAGCTGTACATGTGTACATGCATACACGCAGTAGACCCGATGAAGGCAATATGGAAATAAATTTCACGGTGGTCCAGAAAGTAGCAATATAGGAATTTTGGGGGTGTGTGTTAGTGTAAATAATATGCGTGCAGTCTTAGACCAATAGTTTTAGTTTTATAAAGAGGAATCATTTTTTGTTTTAAAAATATTATGCCCCCGGAATGGTGAGGGATAAAGTGTAAGATATTCTTCAGCTTTAATTATTTTATAATTTTATTCAGGTCAGATCGCTTTTTTTTTTAAATAGCAATACAACAGGCAAGAGGATACTCAAAATATTTAAATTGTATTTATACCAAGAGTACGTTTTAACTATTTTCTAATACTTGAGCAGTTGTTGTCTGACTGGCTTCCAAATATGCCAAAAGTTAAGCATTCAGTATTTTCAACATGTATGCTTTTTACAGGTTTATATTACCTAATAAGAATCTTTAAGTGTCCCCAAAGCAACAGATGTTTACAGGCCTTTTGTGTTTTTCCTCCTTTAGAAGGCTTGGAGACCCACAACAAAGTTACTGTATAAAACACTAATGATGGACTAACTTCTGATGTAATAAATGAGTTGGCTACCACCTCGATGTAAAAATTTGTAAAGGAAATTTTTCACCGAGTGTCAAATGTATTTTTAACTGTCTGGTTTGTACTTCTATGACTTTTGTACTACCAAAGCAGAGTTAAAAATAAAAACGTTAAACACAGTGAGTTGTTTTTGAATGATCCAATTGTTGGTGCCTTGGGTACTGAAAGTACAATTGTGGTTGGTATAATTTGTCGAGCTTAATATCACAGTGCCTGATTTCTTACGTCTGAATTGTCAAGTGATCATTTGGCTGACTTTCCCCATTGGATTCCTCCTTCCCCCCATAGTAATGCCATCCTCACCCTCGATTAGTATTTTTAAAATTTGGAGATAACTTTGGATGTAAGGAACAGTTGCAAAAGCAGTACAAAGAGTTCTTGTATACTCTTCACCCCACATTCCCTTATGGTATCATCTTACATAACCACAGAACAATGATCAAAACTAAGAAATTAGGGCTTCCCGGGTGGCGAGGTGGTTAAGAATCTGCCTGCCAATGCAGGGGATTTGAACCAGGGTTCGAGCCCTGGTCTAGGAAAATCCCACATGCCGCGGAGCAACTAAGCCTGTGCGCCACAACGACTGAGCCTGCGTGCCACAACTACTGAAGCCTGTGCGCCTAGAGCCCATGCTCCACAACGAAAGAAGCCACTGCTCGCCGCAACTAGAGATAGCCTGCATGCAGCAACAAAGACACAACACAACCAAAAATGAAAATAAATAAAATAAATAAATTTATTTAAAAAAAAACTAAGAAATTAACATCAGCATAATACTACGAATTAAGTCACAGCGTTATTCCGGTCTCACCAATTATCCCACTACCATCCTTGTTCTGTTCCAGATTTCCCACTGCATTTAGTTTCGGCCTCCTACATCTCCTGTGACCTGTGATTTTCCCTCCGTCTTTTCTTATTTTTCATGATCTTGACGTGTTATAGCATGTACTGGTCAGTCATGTTGTAGAGTGCCCTTCAATCTCAGTGTGCCAGCTGTTTCTCCTGACTAGGCTGAGGGTTTGCATTATGCAAAGGACACCCTTCCCATTGCTCCATATCGGGGGCTGGTGGGGGAGGCCACGATGTCGCTGTGTATCGCTAGTGATGTCAACCTCCACCATTTAGTCAAGGTGGTGGCCACCAGCTTTCATTTTGGTAAAGTCACTATTTTTCCCTTTGTAATTAATAAGTATTTGAGGGGAGATATTTTGAGATTAGGCACATACCCTATTTCTGCTTCACCCTTTAATTTTACCACCTGTATTATTTTCTTTGGGCTCCTGTAAAAAGCAAACTGGGTGGCCTAAGACGATAGAAATTTATTCTTTCACAGTTCAGGAGGCCACAAGTCTGAAATCAAGGTGTCTGCAGGGTTGGTTCCTTCTGAGTCCCAAGGGAGAACCTGTCCCATGCTCCCTCCTGCCTCCTGGTGGTTGCTGGCAGTCCTGGCGTTCCATGCTGTGTAGCTGCTTCCCTCCAAATGTCTGCCTCCGTCTTCACATGACCGTCTTCCCTGGGTGTGGGCCTCTGTCCTCTCGTCTTCTCATGGGGACACTAGTCATTGGATATAGGACCCACTGTAATCTAGGATGACTTCATCTTAACTTGATCACATTTGCAAAGACCCTAATTCCAAATACGATCACCTTCACAGGAACCTGGGGTTAGGACTTCAACATACTTTTTTAGGGGACACAGTTCAACCCACTACACCATCCATTGGTGGATCTTGCCTGCAGCTGTTTTTACTGTAGGAGGGGCTCTTTCAGGTTGGTGCCTGTGTCCTTTCGATATGGCTCCTTCTCTTTATTTCTTTCTCCCTTCCTCTTTATCCCTTTTGCCCTTTCTCACTTTCTAGAACCACGAGGTGCTCCAGGCTCATCTTCTCATGTTGTTTTCCTTGTCTTAGCTTTGGAATCCACCACTAACTAATCAAGGAGCCCCGGTTCCTTTTATTGGAGAATGGTGTTTAGAAATAGAGATCAGAGCACTGGGTGTGCTCATTGATACTGCGGTATTACTGCTTCTGGGCACACATATACATACACACACACACACACACACACTACTAACCCATTCATATACACACATCTTTATTTATGTAACTATATTTAGAACAAAAGCATGAGTCATGACTGCTGCCTCTGACCCCAGTTTAGCTCTACAGGGTTCCCTTTAACCTCCCCACTTTCCTTCTTTGTGACTTTTCTCCAACAGTAGAGAAACCTGGCTCTTACAATCTATAATATGTTTATACAATGTCTCAGCCCTAGCAGACATGTAAAGTAGTTTGAACACATACCCCTGTGAGAAATAGGTTTCCAACTAGAGCAGTATGCTGTGTACTTATTCTTCTAGTTGTGAGCCTTAGAGAATCCAGCCAGAAGCCTGTTTGCCAAATTTACTTAGGTCAGCGCCTTTGTTCCCCACACCTTGGGCATGCTTGTGTGATTCAGTTTTAACAGAGTCATTTGTCATCATCTGCGTTCCATCTTTCCTTCACGTCCTGGTTAAACTTCTTAAAATTTATATGCAGCAGGGTCGTGGCGGCAGTCATGCGGCTCTGTCGGGTTCAGGGCGCCTGCCTCGCTGCATGGGTTGCCGGCTGCAAGGCACAGCGCCCCTCTGATCTTCCTGCACAGCTCAGGTGATTCTGGACAAGGACTGAGAACGTGGATCAAGCAAGTTTTAAATCAAGATTTAACATTCCAACACATAAAAGTTATCTAACAGCTCCTCCCAGGCCATATACTTCTTTGAAAGGAGGACTCTCCAATGTATGGTTTGACAGATTTAAAATATCTAATGACGACCCAGAGCACCTTGAATCAATTGATGGAATGTGTCAGGTGCTTACAGATTTGATCGACGGTGAAGTAAAAAGTGGTATCAAGAAGAACAGAATATCAGTAGGAGGATTTTCTACGGGAGGGTGTGTGGCAATGCATTTAGCACACAGAAACCATCAAGATGTGGCAGGAGTACTTGCTCTTTCCAGTTTTCTGAATAAGACATCTGCTGTTTACTAACGTCTTCAGAAAAGTGATGGTGTTTTTCCGGAATTATTTCAGTGTCATGGTACTGCAGATGAGTTAGTTCTTCATTCTTGGGGTGAAGAGACAAACTCAGTGTTAAAATCTCTAGGAGTGAGCACAAAGTTTCATAGTTTCCCAAGTGTTTACCATGACTTAAGTGAAGCTGAGCTAGAAAAACTGAAGTCATGGATTCTTACAAAGCTACCAGACTGAATGAATCGATTGATTTGTTAATATATAAGTAATGTCTTTATGAAAAGTGATGTTTACTGCCAAATTCTAATTTGATAAACAATAATTAAAATAGTAAAAAAAATTTTATATACAGCAAACTTCACTCTTTGGGGTGCCTCATTGGATTCTGATTTTGAATTTTCCTGTGTGTGTGTGTGTGTGTGTGTGTGTGTGTGTGTTTGCCTTGAAAACAAGACGATCAATAACAGCTTATGCTAAGGAAGTGGAAAAGCTGATTTTACAGTTTTCAGCTCTTGAAAACCAGGAAACCCAGAATATATGCACCAGGGAGGATGTTAGGAATTCCCCCAAATCTCATTTTATAGTAGAAAGGGGTCATTTGGGGTTACAGGTTTTGTTCTTAATCAATCAGCCTTTTTTTTTTTTTTTTTTTTTGCGGTACACGGGCCTCTCACTGTTGTGGCCTCTCCTGTTGCAGAGCACAGGCTCCGCACACACAGGCTCAGCGGCCATGGCTCACGGGCCCAGCCGCTCCGCGGCATGTGGGATCTTCCCGGACCGGGGCACGAACCCGTGTCCCCTGCATAGGCAGGCGGACTCTCAACCACTGCGCTACCAGGGAAGCCCTAGGGAAGCCCTCAATCAGCCTTTTGATACCCTCTCTAAGATCCTCCCTAGGATTCAGCTCTCTCACCGGCAGGTCCAGGATGAAGTTGCCAAGGGGACTGACGGTCCATGGCCTTGTATGCTCCTGCACTTCCTTTTCAAATCCAGATATCGAGCTTTCCTCCACCCTGATGATCTGATATAGTGGAAGTGTGGAGGAACACTTCCTTCCCTCCCACTGAGGACAGCAGGATGTTGGTGCTTTGGAAGTGGGGTCCCACCATTCAGGGCTTGGCTGTGGTCAAAGGAGACTCCGTTTTTCACCCGAGGTCCTTACCAGTTCTTAAATCCTCTGAACCCTTTTGTCTGCAGGGCAGGTTCTATCCAGGGCTTCCTTTGTTCATTCCTCATCCTCCCAGGACCATTCTTCAGGACTGTTCTCAGATCTTCCTGGAGATCCCTCATGGTAGCTCCAAACACCCGAAAGGGCACCTGGGACTCTGTCCCCGGCATTCTGTGGCCGCCCAGCTGGTGTCGTTGCCCACCCGCTTCAGCTGCTGCCCAGGCGGGCGGTTGTCCGCCTCGCACAGGGCTGGCACTTGCCCCCTCTGCCGGCCGAATGCGAGAAGTGCAGGAAGCTTAGCTCCTGGGCCATTTATTGGTGGTGGTGTGTCTTTCAGCGCCGGGCGCTCAGAAAGTACGTAGGCACGATTTCACGATCAATGAATAAATAAACAAAAGTCTACCTTTAAAAATGAAAGATTATCATCAGCTATTTTATGGGAGTAAAAATTGAAGTTTGGATTTTTCCTAACTCATTTTCTGACCCTAGTAGCTGGTCTCTATTGTCTTTCTCATAGGAAATCCCAGTTTCTCACCTGGGAACTTATTTCCCTGCACGTGTGGATGCTGGTAGAAATAATTGAGTTCTTATTTGGAGGAGACCCCATGCCCTGAATCCTGCCATGGAAGTGGTGTGGCTGTGAGAAGCAGTGCGGTCTCAGAGCAGTGGCCCCGGCCTTTGATGTTGGCTCTGAGTTGTGGCTCTGATGCTCACTGCCTGTGCAATGTTGGGGAAATTACTTTACCCTCTTTTCTTCTTTTTTTAAAAAAAAATTATTTATTTATTTGGCTGCGCTGGGTCTTAGTTGAGGCTTTCAGGATCTTTGTTGCAGCATGCGGGATCTTTAGTTGCAGAATGCACACTCTTAGTTGCGGCATGTGGGGATCTAGTTCCCTGACCTGGGATCGAACCCCGGGCCGCCTGCATTGGGAGCGCGGAGTCTTAGGCCACTGGACCACCAGGGAAGTCCCTTACCTTACCTTCTGAGATGCAATTTCCTCAGCTGTAAAATGACCTATCTCTCAGGACTTTTAAGGACTAGGAAAATGCAGGCAAAGTCATGGTGCCTGCCGTGGTCTCCATGGCAACCCTGATGGAGTGCACTGTCATCGTCAACAACCAAGCTTGGTAGCTTGGTAAAGGGTCTGTGTGTACCTGTCCCACCACAGCTGATCAAGGTGGCTTGTGAAGAGGCCAAGCACACACAGCTCTGTCCAAGTGTGGAGCTGAGCCAGGACACTTTTTGCTGAACCACAGTTAGAGTTCAGAAGCCTCGTGGAAGAACCACAGAGTAGAGGAGAGTCCAAATTTTGGGGAGGCAGAAGCACAGAGATAGAAAAAAGAGTTGAGGATGAAGAGGTAGTGTGTGCAGGGGGCAGCTGAAACTCCATCAGCCCAGTGCCTCTCCCTTCTGGGATTATGCCCCCTCCTTTGGAGAACTCTTCTCCTCCCTCTTAGAACCCAGCCAGGCGCCCCGCTGCCCTGACCGCAGCTGGATGTGACAGAGGCAGTGCCAAGGAAGCTGGTCTGAAGAAAGGAAGGGAACATGCAGAGGGAAGCGAGGCAGTCCTGGTTTGTTGTCAAGGCCTAGATTCATTTGACCCTGAGGCCCAGCTGCCCTTCCGAGCTTTATGAACATTCCAAGGACATCCCTCTTTTGTCTCACCGCCTTTGGGTTGAGTTTCTATCACTTCTGACAACAATCACAAAACCCCACGGTCGGTGCAATTATTCTCAGAAAAGTAGATACATAAGGAGTATCAGACATCCAGCCCTACAGCTGAGGCTGCCCAGCGCTGCCTCAGATCCATACCCAGGGGCCCCGGCCCTGGTGTGGCATCTGTTCTGAAATGCTCTTGCAAACCCTCTCCGAACTTCGTTGCCTTAGGATAACCTCCATTCCACCATCTTTCCTTGATTTGCCATAGGGCTTGAGACTGTAGCTCCTGTCAGAGCACAACTTTGGCATTCAGATGACTCTGGCCATCTGTGACCTTAAGGTTTTCAGATCCCAATCTTCTAACTGAAGATAATAGACTAGACTGAAGATAATATGTGCCTTTTAGGGAGGCCGTCAGGATTATAAGAGCGTGGGCAGGTAGTGCATGTAGCATGGGGCCGGACACAGCCAGCGCTGAGTCAGTGAGCTGCCTTGGAGTTGCCAAACTCAGCCCCTCTTTAGTGAAATAAATGATAGAGTGATGAGTATTTGGCCATTTGAGTGTGGGTTCTTGATGTTTTTGCCACATTAAAATTGCTTCACATTGAAGATGGATCCGGGGTGGGGATGGGGGCGATTGGAGAGTAGGAGGGATCAGGTAGAAGAGGCAACTTCTAAGATTCTGTCTGGGCCTGAGATTCTTCTGGAACCAGGTCAAATACCTTAAGTGAGAGGATGATCTCATTGCTCCAATGTTAAATGGAGCCGGATCTACAAGACAAGGGGTGTGTTCTTTCTCTGCATGTACAGGCTCTCATTTTATCTTATCACTCTTAGGATAAGACATGAATGTGGTATAGTCTTAAAAAGAACTTGACTTCTTTTTATTTGCAAGTCATTCTAACTGAGAAATTATAGAGAAAATGCTCTTGGAATCATAACATGAAACCTAAATTACAAAATTTCTGGGTTTGATTATGGATGAATATCTTAATGTTGGCCAAATAAAAAAAACACCTAACAAAACAATTCCCCTGAACTAACTAACCAACCCTACCAAACCCAAGATTTCTATCTTGCATTAAAAATGCATTTTATTTAATAAAAATGTATTTGTGGCAAGGGAGGATTAAAGAAATAGGTTAGTTTTAATGCCTCAAATATTTCAAACATAGCATGACAAAATTGTGACTAGGCATAAATTACTGTGTATCCTCCAATGGTTAAATGATGAAAATAAATAATAATGATGAGAATACAAAAATAATAATGATGAAAATATTAAATTTGAAGTGCCCCCAAGATGCATGTTTACCTTGAGATGATTGTTAATAATGTAGGTAGAAAAGGACTTATCTAGTTTAGAAATAATTCAACATGATTAGAAGTGGTGCAGAAAGCTTTGGTGGTCATAGAAATCAAACTTTAGTTATTAAAAAAAAGTGTAAATGCTACTCATAAAAAAGTGGTCCAGTGTGAGATGACCTTCACTGGGTAATAGAATCACATCTAACGTTTATTATTTACCCGGTGCTGGGTATGTGCTAAACACTTTATATTCTGTATCTCCTGTAAGTTGCATTACAGCTCGGGGGGAGGCAGAGCCACCACTTCCATTTTACAGGTGACATTACTGAGGAAAGGAATTTCAAGATACTTTGCACTGGCCGTTCATGTGATCATTGTAAAAACACAAATATCGTTGGTCGTAGACAATCTCAGAGATTTTACAGATAAGGCCTTGACTAACGTTTCACTTCTTTATTAAAATCTTCCTCAGAACCAGAAAAAGAATAAAACAAAACAAAAACCAAAAACCTTTCTTTCCTAATTGACAATACATGTAAGTTTACTTTTCCAATATTGGATTTTTTTTTTTTTTCCTGTGGTACGCGGGCCTCTCACTGCTGCGGCCTCTCCCGTTGCGGAGCACAGGCTCCGGACGCGCAGGCTCAGCGGCCATGGCTCACGGGCCGAGCCGCTCCACGGCATGTGGGATCTTCCCGGACCGGGGCACGAACCCGTGTCCCCTGCATCGGCAGGCGGACTCTCAACCACTGCGCCACCAGGGAAGCCCTGGATTGTTCTTAGCGCCACCACCTTGGTTTAAAGTTCCCCCAACTTTCAGATCTCAGAATTCACTTGATTGTTGTGATTGCTGCATTCCCTGCAATAATGGAGACCAAAGGCTATTTTTTCTTAGAAATTTCACATTTTGATTCAGCCCGTTTTTTCTGATGGCAACATGGCTGTCTCCACAGAGAGGCTGTATTACCTATTCCTTAAAAGGAAGCTTGTTGTTCAAACTGAGTTCAGTTGAGGTTCTGCCACTGACTGTGTGACGATGGATGAATTAGATAGTTTTGTGAGCCTCCATTTCCTCATCTGTGAAATAGGGATAATCATACCTACAACTTATAGGGTCATGGTGGACTTAAGGAAGGTGACGCATATGCAGAACTGAAGCGGTACTAAATGCTTGACAAATGGTAGTTTTAAAAAAAGTTAAGCTACATTTGCACCTATAAAAAAAAAAACAAAACAAACGGGGCTTCCCTGATGGCGCAGTGGTTGAGAGTCCGCCTGCGGACGCAGGGGACACGGGTTCGTGCCCCGGTCCGGGAAGATAACCCATGCCGCGGAGCGGCTGGGCCCGTGAGCCGTGGCCACTGAGCCTGCGCGTCCGGAGCCTGTGCTCCGCAACGGGAGGGGCCACAACAGTGAGAGGCCCGCGTACCGCAACAAACAAACAAACAAAACGTAACTTGCTGTCTCTCAGAAGTTATTACTGAATAAAATTTCTATATCAATAACTGTATTATTTGGCAAATTATTTTGAAAGTGTCTTCAGATATGTTTTTCTTGTTATAAAATTTTTCTCTATAAACTTAAAAAAATAATTTTAGTCCATTTCTTTTTAAAAAATTAATTTATTTTATTTATTTATTTCTGGCTGCATTGGGTCTTCGTTGCTGCGCGTGGGCTTTCTCTAGCTGTGGCGAGCGGGGGTTACTCTTCGTTGCGGTGTGCGGGCTTCTCATTGTGGTGGCTTCTCTTGTTGCAGAGAATGGGCTCTAGGTGTGTGGGCTTCAGTAGTTGTGGCTCACGGGCTCTAGAACGCAGGCTCAGTAGTTGTGGCACACGGGCTTAATTGGTCCTTGGCATGTGGGCTTTTCCCAGACCAGGGCTCGAACCCGTGTCCCCTGCATTGGCAGGTGGATTCTTAACCACTGAGCCACCAGGGAAATCCATCTTTATAAACTTTTAATTTAAACACTGTACAGTTCTTGGTTTGTCTCCTGGACAGTGGCTGACATCATGAAAATCTTAGAGCCTATGGTCATATGGCTTCATAAATGGGTAATTCAAAACTTTTGATTCTGTTCTAGGCATGAACATTTAAGACAGGGAGAGCACATTAGTTCATGAGAAGAGACCAGCAACTCTCCTTGGCCTGTAAAAATCTTCCCTTGTTTATACGAGGAGCAAAGTTTATATGTACCAATCTTGATAGCTTTGGAGCTACTTTGGAGAATGAAAAAGGATGAGTAGAACCTGGAAATGAAATTATTTTTGTGGGATTTTCTTCTAAGGTTGGTAACGGATGTCAAGAGAAAACTTTATGGCTTTGTTTTCAAAACAGCAAGAGCCCCACTAAACAAATATTCTAATCAGCCTGTCCTCCAACTGTCTCACTTATGTAAATTGGGAATGTGTAGATTTGATAAGGGAAATGAGTAAAATTCTTTGTCTACCTTCTGGTCTCTGGGTCATGTTTTACCCTTGTTTTGTATTAACTATTCCAAAACGCTTAAAAGCCGAAAATACAGAAGTCTCCTAAAAAATCAAGCTCAAAGGGTGAGATGAGGGTGAACAGTAGCGACGAGTGGCATTGGGGAGGTATTTTCACGTTTGCTTGTATTCCAAGTGTATGGCTCACATGCATATATATAGGCCATGTATCTTGTCGAAAATCTTAGTCCGGTTTTGTCTATTTAGAGTGCTTTTATAGATAGTTCATTTGAGCTTCTAAATCGGTGGTTTTCAAAGTAGGTTTCACATAACCCAGGGGTATGGGAAGAAAATATTAAAACGCAGACTGATATCTGTTATGTTAATACTGCTCTACAAAGTGCACGACATAGTACAAGAGGACCGGTACATTTCCCTGTAAACATACTTCTGTTAGGGGTAGGAGTGTGACAATTTTTACTGATAACTGGTGCAAGATCAAAAAGGTGTGGCGAGTCCTGCTCTAGTCTCAGAGCTTCTCCAAGTGTGGCTGGAGAGACACCCACAACAACTATGCAGATGCTGGGGCCCCACCCAAGACCTGCTGAATCCAAGTCTCTAAGAGCTGAGACCCAGAAACCTGCTTTTATAAAACAAGCACCCTGAAATTTGAGAATGTCTGCCTTCCACTTGGGATGTAGGAAGGATCCCCATTTTACAGTTGAGGAAACTCAGGCTCAGGAAAGTTAAGAAACTTAAACCCAAGGTCATACAATGAGTAAGAGGCACAGGCTGATTCCACCCCAGGCTGATTAGGGTTGAAGAGGGGCACGAGTGTGAGTGCCCGGCCCATGCTGTGTGGTCAGAATCTCCGAAGACCTGGAGGTCGCCGCGCATGGCTGCAGGGGTTAATCGCGGAGCCAACCCCCATGTATTTTTCTACCACGAGGCGCCAAGAGAAAAGTGACATCTGAGTGTCATGTCACAAATACACACCCTTTCCTTCTTTCCCCTCCAGGATTTGAAAGATTGAGTTCAAGATGACTGAAAAATGTGGTGAGCCAAGTTTCCCACTGCTTGGCCCCAAACATTGGTTTTCTTAAGGTTGTTGTCTCAGTTTGGGAGTAAGCTCCTCAGGGTAACGTGACCTCGTGATGGAGACCAAACCTCCACTGGCTACTCAATTCCTCTCTGTGCCCATCTTTCCACAGACCACCGGGCAGCCTCCTTATTCAAACGGAGCAGGGCCGCCGGAGTGAAACGCGTGACTAATACGTGTAATTTCTTTTCTCTCATATTCATCTAGACTGTGCTTCCACAGCCCTGCATTTATACCTTTATCACAACATATCCCAATCTCACAGTTAGCATTCGGAATTTTAATCAGCTGCATGATGTCTCCTCCACTACACGTGAAAAGCTTTTAGTCTTTCATTCAACAAATAATGTACTGAGTCTCACCTGTGCCGCACACCATCCTAGATCTAGGCAAAAGGTGCTTCTTTATTATAGTCACTTTAGTCGAAAAAAAAAATTGCTAATGGTCAACTCCAAGCATATTTAATAGATTCGCCTAGCATGTTGTTTCTTAGAGTGGCTAAGAGTGCTTAAAAAGTCAGCCTGTTATATGTCTACTATAACCTAATACATTGGAGGAACTTATAAATTTAGTACATAAATAAATGAGCAACTTATTTCCGTAAGTTAACAGAGAAAGCGTTTACCACGAAAAATAAATGTCAGCTTGTCTCTGTTTAATTATCACCAGCTCTAAAATGGCAGGTTTTAAAAAGAATGAGGTTTACTCTAGAAGAAAAAAAAAATAAACAGAAAGCAAGAATTTCCACATTTTCATCGAAAGACTCATTGTACAAATAGGAGTCCCCTTGATGAAGAATAAAGTCCAAGTTCAAGAGCAGAGGCCACATTCCTGTGACTGCACACAGAGGACAAAACTAAGGAAGTCAGATCTGCACTCATGTACTTGCATTTGGTGCTTCCTCCCGTCTTCCTAAGGCCTCCTGCTGGGAGATACTGATGAAGCGTTAAGATGAGAATGGGTGGGGGACAGGTGGGCAAGGTAGGCCTTGGGGATCAAGAGATACAGACTACTATGTATGAAATAAATAAGCTACAAGGAGGTAATGCACAACACAGGGAATACAGCCAATATCTTATAATAACTATAAACGGAGTATAACCTTTAAAAATCACTATGCTGTACAAATGAAACATATAATACTGTACGTCAATTATACCTCAGTTTAAAGAAAAAAAAAAGAAGAAAAGAGATAATCTTGCCCTTAGGGTCAGGGCAGAGGAAGACAGAAAGAGGAAAACGGTGACTGGCTAAAAGTTACGGAACATGGACAAATGGGTGTGTGCTAAGAACCTGAAATCCTCTTTAATCCCTTGCGGATCTGCTTTGACAGTTATAACAATATGCTACCATCTGCCTCGGAAACCAGGGAAAAACATCTAATTTCATATTTATACGATAGTTCAACTATCAGTAAAAAGTGAAATGTAACTTCCTAGCTCAAGAAAACTACATGGACTATAGAAATAGTCTTATATCAAAATCAAGATTTAACATGGTAAATATCCATGCAATGCAGTTTGCTAAGATCAAGGAGACTGTGATGTCCACTTCTTAATATCTATCTATCTATCTCTCTCTATATATATCTATTTAATTGTAGTGTCGCTGGTGTACAATATTGTGTTAGTTTATACGGTACAGCAAAATGAATCAACTCTACATATACATATATCTCCTCCTTTCTGGATTGTGATGTCCACTTCTAATCACAGCCAGTGCCTTACATTCAGAGGGATGCTGTCAGACTGTCCAGAATGTTTGAAAAGCATCACTAGCACCAGCACCACTTTTGATAAGGGGTGGGACCAGGCTGCAGAAAGAAAACATTGCACAGAGCAGGATTCTCAGCTGCCAGACAAGCTGCAGGGGAAAAAGCTCAAATCTGGAGTTTCTTCTCAACCTAAAGATTCTGACATTTGCCCTGATGTCCTTTGGTGGAGCCTGGATATTGGGGCCAGGGCTGCTTTTAACAAAACACATGAAATTCTGTTAACCTTTTTGAAGCAGTTATTCACATATAAAGAATATAAAGAATCTTTATATAAAGAATTTTCTAAATATATATAAAGAATCTTTAAAAGTTGAGAGTTTTTAATCATGGTGAACTCTCTGTAGCCGCCCTAAAATGTAAAATTAGGTAAACATGGAAATGCAGAAGTGTGTTTCTGTGCCAGGGAAAGAGACTTGTCTGCAGGAATACCTCACTTTCCCCTTTCCTTGTCCGATTTTTCTTCTTTCATCCTTCTGTTTTGGAGATACCCACGGGAAGCTGGGAAGGCTGTAGCTGTCCAGTCCTCCTTGGGCCAAAGGGTCAGACTCCTCCTGTGTCACACTAAATGTAAATATCTTTCAATCTCTTTCAAATCAGCTCTATCCCGGGCTTTTGTGTTTTGAGGACCTGGTGTGGCAGATTGTAAGCAGACCATCTCATAACTCAACGTCCATTCTCCCCCTTCTCCGTAACTGAATCCTGAATTTAGTTGGGAAAGCCATGCTCATAGCTAGAAAGGTAAGTCTTCCTAGCCTTTCTGGCAGCTGGATGTGACCAAGTAACCAGATGTTGACCAATGAGAAACAAGTGGGAAGGTTGAGTTACACTTCTAGAAGGTCCTTAATAGAGAGGGAGTGAGATCTTCTGACCCGTTATTCTTTTTCCAGCATGGAAAGCAAATGAGTGACTGGAGCCCCAGCAGCCATTGTGGACCACGCAGTAATCTTGAGACGGAAGCCAAATGATAGAAGGAACATAAGTCGCTGCTGATACCATGGCCATCCTCTACCAGCCTGGACTGCTACCTCCAGACTTCTTTTACATAAAAGGTAAATAAATCTCTATTTTTATAAGACATTTATCACATGCAGCTAGACCTGATCTCAATAGGTACACTTAGGAGATTGTTGAAGGAACCACTTTGAAATATTAAGCATCTGGTGTACTAAATAGAACAGTAAACCAACAATGCAATTAACAATGCCAACGGTTTAGCCTTTAAAAGCTCTGAGTGACCTTGTATGTAGAGGTGGCTTGTCATCAAGCAAACCCAGGGAAATGTCTGTCTGTTAGGCTCAGAAATCATGTTTATGTTAAATAATTACCAAAATAGAGCGATGACATTATGACAATCTCTAGAAATACATATTATTATTCTCAATTAATGGGCAAACAGAAGGGATACATTCTTTGCCCAAGGTCACATGCAAAGCTGGAAATCCGACCAAGGTCAGATTTCAGAGCCTGTGTTATGAAACACCATAATAAAGCATCCTCCAAGTTGGTATTTTTCTAAATACTCTTGACCATCCTCTAAATTCCCCATCAAGCCATGTCTAAATGGCTGTCCTTGTTTATAAATTAGAAGGCTGAAACCCAGAGAGGGCTATTCATCCTAAAGGTCAGATCTGCACAGGTAATCATGGTGCCAAGAGTTTGAACTACAGGGACAGAGAGTCAAAGCCATTCTTGGCAGACCAACCTAGTCTCCTCCTCATCTGTAATTTAATAGTCTAGCTGTTTAAATTGGAAGAAACATCAAGGGTCACTAATGCTCAGTCTGGGAAAATTAGAAGCACTCTTGAGTTAAGACACACAGACACATATGTTGCTATATTTTAATCACAATCAGACATTAACATGGCACAAAACACTCCATCTATCTCTTTGCTGTTCCAAATCTCATGAAAACCTGAATTTGACACAAGCAGTTTAAATAATTATTTTGACCAGACTCCCCAATCCCACAGGAGATTAAAAAGTAATAATGTAAAAAAATTAAGGTCAAGGTGTCCTGATATCACAGCTAATGACTAACCACGTGTTTACGGGCGGCTCGTGCTCCACCCTGAAAGCTGCTGAGCTTCACCCCCGGTCCAAGTGGTTAGTTATTAGTTCCCTGGGTGATTGTCCCTGAAGGTAAACCATACATTAGGCACTTTAAGTGGGGGTAGTTACCTTTCTCGGGTTGGGTATAACGTTTGGCTCTCAAAAGCAAGATAGAGAATTTAGAGTCAAACAGAACGTTCTGTGAATCTGTGCGCTTGGGATTAAGCGCTGGGACGTCAGCGCATCCTCAGGGACATCTGCACCAGATGTTCTGGGGGAGTCGTGCAGGGTGCCAAGCAGGCTGCTTAATGTCTGCATGCGCTGTGGACACGAGCACTGTGGCCCACTCTGACTTTTATTCTCGTGTCTCGAGTTTTAGCCCATCTAGACTGTGGTACTCTCCATGTTTAACAAGCGGTGTGGCCCAGGCGCTCACAGCCATCAGAACAGCTGCTGGGTGTCAACCACCGGTAAGGCTGCACCCATCTGCGCTGCGGTCATCAGCTCTGTGTCTAAGGAGCAAACCCAGCCCCATACGCCCAGCACAACGCTGGCTTCCTTGCGGGCGCAAAGCCGCTCCCCTACTCTGCCTCGTCCACATCTTCTCCCGCAGTAGCTGCCTCTAAAGCGGCCAGGGCTTCGGCCACCTCTGCGTCCTCATCCACCGTCTCCCCACTCGCATCTCCAGGGGAGCCCTGGGTCTCCTCCCACCCGTTTCTCGAATCGACCACAGGTACGTCCTGTGCAGGATCCTCTTCTTTAAGGTATACACTTAGAACTTCAGTTGCCACGGCCTTGTTTAACGAATCCCGGCTTCTCTTCACCGAGAAGGGCATATTCAAACCACGCTCCCTCGCCCCGGGGGGAGCGCCCTGCCCGGGCTCCTCCTCTGTGTGGCTCTTGAAAAGGCAGTGCTTTTCTTCGCGATCAACGTGATCTGCGTCGTCGTCGGCTGAGCCCCACAGCTGAGGGTAATCGGGGGCGGGTATCTGGAGGACGTGGTCTGGGATTTCCCAGGCGGGATGCCCTGCCGCGCCAGACGCGCTGGAGTCGCCGTTTCCGATGACACGGGTCTCTCCTGAAGCCAGCAGCACGCAGTCCGGTTGCCTGGCACTTCCTCCTCCAAGGAAGGGCCGAGTCGTGTAACCCTTGTTTGTGGCACTGGTCCAGGAGCCCCTGTCCCCCTGGGGGCACCCGGGATCGCCAGCGAGCTGCAGGGCAGCAGCGGGGCCGAGGCCATTGACGGCCCCGCCAGTCTTCTCAGCGCAGGGTCCCCCGGCCGTGTCCCCCGGGAGAAGCGGTCCTTGGGGCGGCCCGCAGGGCTCCTGCAGAGCAGCCGTTTTGTTCCTGCTCGTGGTCCTCTTGGAGCTCTCGCTCGGAGGGTCATCCTTGTGTACCAGCACTTCGCGGCTCTGTTTGCCTTTTAACTTAACGCCATCGTCTTCATCTAACTTGCAGCTGTTTACTTCGTTGACATAACCAGGGGAGGGCACTTGAACTGGATCCAAGAGATAGCTGGGGTGAGAAGAAGGGAGACAAGTCGGGTTAAGTATTAACTTTATTAATAACTAACTTTCATTATTAATATATCTACTACAGGCTCTGCTGTTTTCTACGATTCCTGTAAATTTCCATGATTACTCTTTTAAGTCTATATGTGTGCCTCATTAAATATATATAGTTGGTATAAAAATGTTCTACCAACTGGAAATAGATCTTAAGAAGGGATTCAAAAAAGGGCAGGAAGAAGTTACAGAACAAAGTGGGTCATGAAATTGAAAAACAAACAAAAAATGTAAATAAATAAAACATATATCCAACAACAGGAAAATAACTGGTTAAGAACTGATGGTTCAACCCCTCAGTGGAATATTATGTAGTAATTAAAATATGAAGTCTGGACTAGCATGAAAGATACTTACAATAAATATTTTTTTGAATAGAGCCTAACATCAGATTATAATTATAGTGGAATAAAACTTATATATGTATGTAGGTGTGTGTGTGTGTGTATACCTATATCTATCTATATATAGATCTATATATAGATAGAAATAGATACGGAACAGAACTAACATAATAAAGATAGTTTTGTTAAGGAAGCAAAATCATCGGTTAATTTTTCCCCTTTATTTTATACAGAATTATATTCATGTCGCCCAAATTTTTATGAAATAGAATCTGGACAAAATTAAAAGCACATATGTGACTGGGGTGTTTTCAGTGATGCCATTTCAGGCATCTTCAAAAACTCAAACTTTTCTTTGCATTGAAGCTCTCTGGAGAAATGTAAATTCAACTCAAACCAAATTCAGCCTCAGAGAAAGACAGCGTTCCCAACACACTCTGAGCATTGTGCAAAAAATATTTAAAACTCCAGGCCTCGTGTTCTTTTAAATGACATTAAAGTGGTTCCAGCTCTTAATTTCCTGGCAATGGTGGTCATGCCCCAAGCTGGGTGAATGCATTGAACCCATGCAGGGTGTTTAAAGTGCTTGCGTGGTAATCACAAATTCCTCCATTCGGATGGGACATTTTGTTCAATGTTACCTTTGTAGCATTTTACAGCATCTGCACCCCATCTGGATTATTTTTTGTTATCATCTGGAAAAAAAGGCATAAAAAGGAGAGAACAGAGTGAAGGACATTTTATTTTATTTTATTTTAAAAATAAAGTGTTCGTTTTATTGTAGGAAGATACATTAATTCTTTGAAATCAGAGTGAAAGGGTTGCACGATTTAATTCTATATAAATGACTGAATATACAAAGTGTCAAATATAAAGAGTAGTGTAAAATAAATTGGCAGAAATAATTATTCAACCGGTAGCAATATTTAAGACTACCATTTGAAAGATCTTCTATAAACAAAGGATGGAAAAATACTGTTATAAGATTTTACAGCACAGAATTGAATTCCATCCTAATTCATTACTATTCATTACTTCTTCAGTATTAGTGGACCCACATTATCTCCAGTCAATTTGTTATGCTTATCGTGTGAACCATCACAGGCAGGAAACGTCTTAGAACGCCAACACCTACAATTAGCTGCTTCAGTAAGACACAAACCTTCAATGGCTATTTCATTCACCACTTTGGGATTTTCCTTTTGTATTTTAAGATTAATCAAGTTATCCTTCTGCTGCTTTTTCTTCGGGAGGAATGGACGAGCCGCAAGGTAGTGCAAGTACACCGAGGAAAGGCAATAACCAAAGCCATTCTGAAACTGTGAGCCGGGCGATCCCGGTAATGCTCTCGGGGACTGGGAGCTGCTTAAGATAACGCGGGGAGCTGCACCTTCAACATGCGGACCGCAGCCTCCAGCACCTTCCCGGCCAGCGGCGCCCGCTCCCTTCCCGGCCCCGCCGGCGACCCCGCCGCTCTCCGCGGAGCTTCGGGCGCTTGCGCGGAGAGCGGAAGCAGCAGGCGGGCGCTCTCGGCCTGGACTGGGCCGGGGAGGCTGAATGACATTTTAATAGGAATTAAGTTTGCTTTTTCTTTCCTAGATACACTCAAAGTTAGTAGAGTTACAATTTTTGGCAAAAGGATAACGCGATTCAGGGAGGGCACTGGTTACCCGGAATACCTTCACGTATCTAAAATCACCGATTCAGAGTTCTCAAACATTTATTTACACTTGTCTCTCGTGCCAGACCTTTCCCCAGCCCTGGGAGTTATGCCATCTCCACTTTGCAAATGAGGAAAAAACAGGTTGATGAATGTTAGGGAGAGAAAGGTGGGACTGAAAAGGACCTGTGCGTTTTCTCTTCCATTGCCTTCCACAGGGGACATGGACTTAACCGGGGTGCAGCCCACGTGCAGCAGCAGATGGTGTAAGAGAGTGGAGAGGTTTCCGCGCCAGGGGATTAGCTACTCAGCATTCAAAGATGTCAGGATACGGCAGCCGATCTCTACGTTCCCTGTTACAGACCTGAGGAGATTAGAGCTGGAGGGATCATCACAAGCTTTACTTGGACTAAACTGCTTCTGTTTTGCTTTTCCCACCACGAGTCCCATCCCGGCTACGATCCGTGGCTCCACTCTCTGGCAGTTCAAGGACACGCCCCTTCGGGCTTGCTGGTGGCAGATGGACTCATATCTTTGCTTCTTTCATTTCCCACCCGCCCTCTGTCCCCTGGCCTCTCCCAAGTTGCATTTTCCCCTCATGATTGCCCTCTGAATAAAACCTTCTCTTCATGTAAAACTGACCACACTGTTCTGGTCTTTTCTGAAAATCCTAAAAATTAGTATGGAAGAAACTTTAAGTCATCTTCCATCTCTAACAGCTACAACCTTTAAGAAGACAAGCCAGTGACAGAATCTAAAGCCCTAGTCCCTTTGTCTCCATGAGATGCATATGCTAGGGAGAGAGAGGGATCGCTCATCGTCAGCTGTGTCACTGCTTCCTCTGTTCTCTCTCCTTCCTTTCAATCATGCATGAATTTCCCAGGATGCTACTTCATAAACCTTTAACCACAGAGAAAATTACTGGTGTCTTTTAAGAAGTATAGACTAGTTGGCTGGTTAGAGGAAACTAGGTTTACACCCCCCCCACCCCCCCACACACAAAGATATCCAACATCCACATCCTAATCTCTGGAACTTGTGACTGTTACCTCGTGTGATCAAGAAAGAAAGTCTTTGCAGATGTGCTTACGGATTTGAGATGGGGAGATTGCCTGGATTATTTGGTTCAGGTCCCAGCTCTGCCGTGTAACTTTGGGCCTCAGCTATTTCATCTGTAAATGGGGATAGTGACGCATCTACCACATAGCATTGTTGGAGATTATATGAGTTAATATTCATAATAAGCATATACTTATTACTCAGCTTTGTCTAGATACAGCATGTTTAAAAAAAAAGACGGAAGCTTTGCACCTAAGAAAGAATCTAGTTGTCATGACGTACATACACATACAAACAAGAGCATTACCAATACCAAGTAATACTTGTTTCCAGAATAAGGGCCAAATGGTATATTTCTATCAACTGTGGCACCAACTGAAAGACGCACACCCCAAGTGCAACAAGAATTCCACAGAGAGAGAAATCACTGGTGGCTTAGCCAGCAATATGTGTACAACCTTTTCCTTTTTCAATGCAGTCTCAATGAAATTACCCCATTTTCCAAGCCCAGGATTTTGTTTCCAGCCTCTGCTCCCCACTTATGTCCATTTGCTGCAAATAATTTATATATCAGCTGGATAACAGGTTCAAGAACCCCCTGTGTGCTTCCTCCCCACCATCAGCCCCTCCCCTCTCCACTTGCGCCCTCAAAATCTGGCGTTTCCATGCTTGCAGTACCTTTGTTTATCTTGGAATCTGTTTTTAAAAAGTCAGGAGGATAGGAGGCAAGAAAAAAAGTCAAAGAAAAGAAAAAAAGGGCTTTGGAGTGTTTGAGAGAGGGGCAGACTACAGGTCTTAATAATGTAATTGAAGCAATCGTGAGATGTGAATTACTGAAAAATGTCAGGCAGGTGGGTTCCAGAGTCGTAGGTAGGGAAGGTTTTCTTCTGGAAAGAAGAAAGAACGAAAGAGGCTTGTCTTGAGCGACACCTGGCTTTCCCAGCATCTCTGAGGCTGACCAAGGTCATCCTGACCCTGAGTCACCCTCGCCAGGCTGGCTGGCTGTCCCCACCCTCTGTTGCTGGCGCTGTGGCCACACAAGCAACGTGCCCGGAAGTGAGATTACTGCTGAGATTTAAGAGCCCAACTCCAGAGCCTCTGCTTCCCTGTTTCTAGGAGAACCGACATGTCATCTGTGGCTTTCACCACCCACCCCTTTCCCTGGAAAACCACAGGATCTGTATTTTTCTTCAAAGCCATGTAGTTATAAAAGGTGTTTTGATGACTCTCCCCTTTCAAGTCAGGTTTACAGTCCCCCCCACCCCCCGCTGCCTCCCTTTAGGGTGCACCCCCTGGGGTTCCTACAGACCTGGTCCCGTACCCAGGGCCACGCTCTGTGCCTCTCTCTCCCCAGCCCAGTGGAGGCAGCCTCTTTCTGGTTAGAGGTCCTGCCCTCTCTCACCACCCTGTGTTTTCCTTCTCCAGCGACATTCCTTCTCTCAGTGAGATAGGTTCCAACGTCCAAGGTTGAGTGACCGCTGACGAAAAGGGTGGAGACTAATGCATTTACACCCAACCCCTGCCCGCCTGTGTCTACAGTGATTCTTGTTTCTATGATGATTCCTAACATCAAACCTGATCTGTTTCTCTTTTCATGTGTCCCTGCCACACCACATCTTGCTTTTAGCGAGGAGGTCTCCCATCTCCAGGTGCAAAAAGGAAATACTCCAGGTCCAGCGTGGCACACGGACATGGGGAAAAAAGTATATGCTTTTCTGAAGTAAAACCGAATTCAAAACGGGCAGTCTGTCTCTTTCTCTCCCCCCTCACTTTGACAACATCTGGCTTAAAGGTGAGAACTCAGTTGTCTGGGGCCTTTTATTATGGAGCAGAATCAGAATTTGCTCTCTCTTTGGAGTGGAAAAGAGCAACAGAGAAGCAAAAGGCAAAGCCTTCGCAACCGTCATCTGGTTTGCACGGGAGAAAAGCAAACACCGTTAGGATGGTGTGTCCAACCACTGCTGGCGCCTGCCTGCTCCTGGACTCCTGTGTTGGAGGTTGACTCTTGTCCTGTGTTCCGTGTTGAAATTACACAGTCCTGTGTTTGAAGACGGGCACGCTAAAGCCCCATTAGTTACTAGTCAAGTCCCCTTGCGAGAAAATCTGGTTTCACAAGGGAGTTAGTGATGAAGGTGGGGAGAAACGGGGAGACTGGGGGGAGGCAGGAGTTTTGCAGCCAGACAGAGAAATTGACTGAGTATCCATCAGGAAGTCAAGGAATATAGAAAAAGGCTCAACTCAGCCGGAAAGGGCTACCTCTGATTGTGATGATCTTAAAGAATGACAGGGACAGGTCAAATGGACACAGGACCAGCTGGCAGGGGTTCTACTGGCCAAATACAGAACAACATGAACATGAGAATAAATATTAACATAAAGGATTACAATCCATTGAGTAAAACAAGGGTCTATGAATCCCTAGGATATAAATCTAAAAAGGGGCTAAGCTCTGACTTACAAGTAGACAGTCAGCTAACAAACATACAAGGAATAATGGAACTAGAGAAATCACCATTTGACAACCATCACAGGAACAGTTGAGGTAAGCAAGGATCATCAACAGATGCTGAGACCAGCGGGTGAAAACTTGAGGAGAATGGGATATTTAGTCTCAAAGTAGCTCCCCACCACATGCTTAGGGGTGAAACAGTATCCTTACAGTGGAGAAACCTGGTTCACAGCACCTAAATCAAATAATCAAGGGTAACATCGTGAGTAACGAGACTAGTCAGCAGCCTCGGATGTGATGCACTGAGAACTTGGAGTCACTTCTGTGGTTTTTCTACCCAAAGAGTATAATCTGGATTGAAGCAGGAGGCAACGTCAAACCCAAATTATGGGCTATTCTGCAAAACAACTGGTCTGTACTCTTTAAAGAAATGTAACTTTATGAAAAACAAAGAGACTAAAGAACTATTCCAGATTAAAGGAGACGGACGAGACACGACAGCCAAATGCAATCATGATTTTTTTTAAGAGGTCATTATTGACACAACTGGTGAAATGTGAATAAGGTCTGTAGATTAGGTAGTAGTATTAAACCAATGTAAATGTCCTGATCTTGATTATTGGTCTGGAGTTATATAAAAGCATGCCCTTGTTCTTAGGAAATTCAGAGTGAAGTATTTAGGAGTAGAAGGGCATGGCACCTGTAACTTATTAAAATGATTCAGGAAAAAGATTGTGTGTGTATGTGTAGAGAAAGAGAGAAAAATAAAGCAAATGCTAACATTTGGGGACTGTGACTTTATGAGGGTCCTTTGTACTTTTCTTGCAACTTTTTAGTAAGTCTGATATGATGTCAAAACCAAAAGTTAAAAGAAAAAAAATGGGAAGTTAAAAAAAAAAAAAAGCACTAATCTTATGTCTGTTCTTCTGCTTGTCTCTGGGCTAGGACCCATTACCTACAGGAAACCATTGCTATTAAGCTATTCCCTATAAAGAAGCACATGGAGAAAAGTCTTGGAAAGGAGCTCATCAAAAGCCCACTGGCCTTTCTGGATTTAGCTCTCATTCTGAGTATGTACTAAAGACCTATCCAGCCCCAGGCACTAGAACACTGAAGGCACTAGAACACTTCCTGTCCTTGGGCTGCCCCATCTCAGAAGGGGACTTACAGTCTAGGGCATTGCTGTTCATCAGCTGTCGGCCTCCCTTACTGAACACAAGCCCCTCGAAGGCAATGCCTAATCCAGGGCAGCATCCAGCTTGCCTGGAGCACGTCACACCTGTTATTCAAATAAAGGAATGATTGGTGAGTGACAGGTGTGAATGAATGAATGGTGAGTATGAGCTTTTTTTTTTTTTTTTGCGGTACACGGGCCTCTCACTGTCGTGGCCTCTCCCGTTGTGGAGCACAGGCTCTGGACTCGCAGGCTCAGCGGCCATGGCTCACGGGCCCAGCCGCTCCGCGGCATGTGGGATCTTCCCGGACCGGGGCACGAACCCACGTCCCCTGCATCGGCAGGCGGACTCTCAACTACTGCGCCACCAGGGAAGCCTGAGTATGAGCTTTTATAAATTATTCCAGTAGAATGTCTACCTTTTCCATGATCAAATCTCACTCCACCCAGTGGTCCAAAACCAAAAGCCAAGTGCATGACACGAACTGAGAGAGATGGGAGGAACCGTGGGTCCTCTTCCCAGCTTGGGAATTACAGTTATGTAATTCCAAGGGTCAAGGACAACCTGCTTCGAGGGCTCTAGTCAACGAATGAGCTTTCAGAGCAGCTGCTGGCAAGTGGTTTGAGTTGATAGAAGTTGGAGTGTTTGGAAGAGACATAATAAAATTAAACACTTAAATTTCAACTCTGTTTTGAAAAACCAACTTGCCAGTGTTTAGAAAACAGTCCAGGATTTCACCTTAATCTGGCCAGCAGGTAGAGTTGAAAAATATGTAGTGAGTCACTTCTGGGTACTGACCTCTTAGACTCAAGAGGATTGGATAAAAATAACTACCACACACGGAAGAAACCACCAGGTGCTTTATAAAAGAAATTAAAGACTGCCTGCCCAACTCCATAGGCAGTATTGAATCTATAGTGGAAAAAGGAGAAGAAGATAATTCTTGACTACTACCCAATCTCTTTCCTCATCAGAATCATATCCTCCTTTCCAGGAAGGCTTTGAAACCTCTCTGGGACAAAATTTTCTGGTGTGTTCCCTTTTCTCCTAAAGAGGTTGAACTTTAGTGATTTTGGAGAACTGGAAAGACTATAAGAAGACGGTTATTATCAGCACCATCAAATAGTTCATTTGATGCACTCCCAACAGTCAATGTGCTACCATGTATGTATCAGCATCACTTAGGACTGGGTTTGATGGAATATTTGTGCAGAGGTGCGTTCAAACCCCTGCCAAAGGGTTCCCTGGTCAAACAGGTTTGGAAACGGCAGAGATGAGAGGTGAACACATTCATAGTTATGAAAAAGCACGATTTCACCTTGTTTAACTCAGTATTTTCCAAAATTATTTGACCACAGAGCCTTTTTTTTTCCCCCATAAAAGATATTAACAACCAACAGAACTTGTGTTTTGTGGAACTTTGGGAAAAACAACTGTCATGACAGTCTAATTATCAGGAGGGGTTTTACGCCCCAAACTAATTATTGCCAGGTGGTGGTTGGTGTTTTGGTGAACTCAGCCAGGCAAAGTCTGTGCCAGGTGTGAGAAATCCACCTTCCAGCAGTGGCTTCATCATCAACCATGTGGATGTGGGAAAGCTGTGTAACCTCCTGATTCCTCAGTTTCTTTATCTGCCCAATGAGTCCATGACATCAAAGCTCTCTTCCAAATCTAACAATTGAAATGGTGAATCAGCGAAGGAAGGTTCCTCCCCTCATGACCCTCTCTCTGACTTGGCTCACACACCGTTATCATTGAACACCGAGACAAGGCAGGCACCAATATCACCATTTTGCAGGTGGGGAGCTCTGCTCAGTGGTGTGTGAACTACCCCATCCCAATACTGATGGGCTGCGTTTGGGTCCCAAGTCCACAGTCACCCCAACCCATGATCCTGACTGAATGCACAGAGCTTCTCCTCCTGTTTCCTTCCTTCAGGCCCCAAGTTCTCATCTCATTCCCTTAGGTCTGCAGCTCTTTGAAAATGTCTCCTTGGCTTCTTTGCCATAGGGTCCTGCTGAACCCTGGAGGCTTGAGATGGGGAGAGTGTGTGTAACAGCAACTTCCCTGGGAGGGGCGAGGACTCAGGTCAGGGGGACTCTGAGGGAGGAGGAGGTACACCTGCTGGACCTCCTTCACTGGGATGTGCTGGGGGAGTGTGTGTTTGTGTGTGTGTGTGTGTGGGGGGGGCAGGGCTGGGGTTTGTGCATGAGGCGGGATGTATAAGCATCTGAGAAGATTTATCACACCAGCAAGTCAGCACAGCGGTTAAATGAATAATTTAGGGCCAGAGCTGTGGGTTCCAATTCTACCTCCACCATTTATTAGCTTTGTGACCTCTAGGCAAATTTCTTAGCCTCTGTGACCTTTAGCTGTCTAATCTGCAAAATGGGAACGATAACAGTTCCTGCTTATCAGGATTGTTTTGAAATTTAAATGAGATAAAAGTGTGTATGGCAGTGACTGTAATGTTTGGCATCCTGCCAGTACTTATTAATGATTACAAGTAGTTAACATTTGAGTGTTTAATATGCATCAAGTACTGTTTTAAGAAATTTCATTTCTCAAATGAAATTTAAGATTGAATGAATTGAATTGAATGAATCTTAGATTATTACTTTACAATAATCTTTTAAGGTGGAAACCAGTAACTATTATTATTATTATTTTGGCCGAACTGCGTGGCCTGTGGGATCTTAGTTCCCTGACCAGGGATTGAACCCGGGACACGGCAGTGAAAGTGCTGAGTCCCAACCACTGGACCACTAGGGAATTCCCCATTAGTTTTTTAATTGAAGAGTAGTTGATTTGCAACATTACATTAGCTTCAGGTGTACAGTATAGTGACTCAATATTTTATAGATTGTACTCCATTTAAAGTTATCACAAAATAATGGTTATATTTCCCTGTGCTGTACAATAGATCCTCATTGCTTATCTATTTTATACATAATAGTTTTAATCCCATACCATTGTCTTGCCCCTCCCCCCTTCCTTCTCCCCACTGGTAACCACTAGTTTGTTTTCTGTATCTGTGAGTCTGTTTCTGTTTTGCTATATTCGTTTGTTTTATTTTTTAGATTCCACATATATACGATATCATATATATCACATTTGTCATATGATATGTCATATGACATCATATTTATATATCAGTATTTGTCTTTCTCTGACTTCTTTCACTAAACATCATACTCTCTACATCCATCCATGTTGTTGTAAATGAGTAAATATAAATTTCATTCTTTTTTATGGCTGAATAATATTCCATTATATATATCACACCTTCTTTATCCATTCTTCTGTTGATGGACACTTAGGTTGTTTCCATATCTTGGCTATTGTAAACAGTGCCGCTGTGAACATTGGGATGCATAGATCTTTTCGAATTAGTGTTTTATTTTCTTTTTTGGATATACACCCTGGAGTGGAATTGCTGGGTCATATGGTAGCTCTATTTTTAATTTTTTGAGGATCTTCCATACTGTTTTCCATAGTGGCTGCACCAATTTACATTCCCACCAACACTGCACAAAGGTTGGGAGCCAGTATTTTATAGATAAGTAAATGGACATAAAAGTTGAAAGTGGTACAGTGTGGCTATTATTAATGCTGTTTTTATTGTTTTCATTATTAATACTTCCTGATTATATATTAATTATATAATATTTATATATTTCATATTATATTAATATAATACCTCTTGTAGGTTTTGTTGTTTTCTGAGTCCACTGCTTTACACAATAAGCAGCAGCTTGTGATCCATTAGCTTTTGCAAAAGGGAACTGGATCCTCTTGATTTGGGCTCTGATAGAATTTCAGAGGTGTGGTTTCATCTATTGGCCACCAGATGGCAGTATATAGTGGTTATTTAATTTAATTTCAAGGGAAGGACTTGGTATGGGAAAGGCCTCAAACACAGAATTAAAGGTACCAATAGTGTAGGTGCTTTGCCATGGGGTGAAGTTAGGGAGTAGGTGATGTGGTAAATATTCAGACAATTATTGTGTTAAGTCGTGGTGGCCATGGCACCACCTTATGGCAGGGCTTCCTCCAGCTCTGGCTGGGCATGGGATTTATTCTGTAGTCTGGCCAGACCATGGCGGGGTCAAAAAACTCTGGCAATTCTATAGACGCCTCTTTTCACACAAATGGGATCTGTCTTTCTGGACAATAATTCTGTGGAAGAGGCTTCAGGAGGAAGGAGCTGTGGAGGGGTTCAGTTTCTCCCGTGTTAGCTCTGATGCTGCTGGTCCTGCCCGTTTCACTGCTCCTTCCCTATGGCCATCCTTGTGCTGCCCCAGGCCCCGTGGGCTGCCCATGGTGTGAGCTGGTCTTGGGGCCCCATCTTCTGGATGAGGGTAAGTGGCCATGAATTAGGAGTTAAAGATAAGCTATAAAATAAATATGGCCCAATTTGAAAGTTTTTGTGGAAGAAGCTCATTATTTTTGATTTAAAATAAATTCAGAATATTGTGTTTGAAAAGGCAAAATTTGCATGAATTATTAGAATGAAACAGAAGGCTTTTTTTTTTTTTTTTTAGAGAGGAAAATGAATGTAAAGA
This sequence comes from Phocoena phocoena, assembly GCF_963924675.1. Lineage (NCBI taxonomy): Eukaryota > Metazoa > Chordata > Mammalia > Artiodactyla > Phocoenidae > Phocoena > Phocoena phocoena. Next base: position 76,781,582 of record NC_089223.1, read on the forward strand.
AGGGAAAAAAACCTGATATAAGCACGTGACAGTAGCTATAACAGAAGAAGATAGGGAATAAGACAGAAATTCTGTGAGGGTTGTTGAATAGAGCTATCATTCATCTTTTTGTTGTTGTTTACTTTAAAAAACTATTGATGGCAATTATGCCTGCATAGTTTATTTAAATTTTGTGAGTTTTTTACACTTATCTGCAGTAATATTTGTGTAAAAAGTCAAGTATCCATTTATACTTAGTGCTGATACTAAGCTCTCTATTCTGTGTCATTGATCTACTTTTGCCAAAACCACTGTTCTTATGACCCTAGGTTTGCAATAACAGAGAAAGTTCTTCTATCTTGTTTTCTTAAAAGATGTTTTTGGATATTTTTAGCTCTTTGCAATTTCATATAAATTTATTTTTTTAATTTAATTTAATTAATTTTTTTATACAGCAGGTTCTTATTAGTCCTCCATTTTATACACATCAGTGTATACATGTCAATCCCAGTCTCCCAGTTCATCCCACCCCCACCCCCTGCCGCTTTCTCCCCTTGGTGTCCATACGTTTTTTCTCTATTTCTGTGTCTCAATTTCTGCTCTGCAGAAAATTTCAAATTCTGTTGGTAGCTTATGGTCAGCCCTCTAGACCAGTTCCTTCTTCCTGCACTCTTGGTGGGAACAGCTCTAGGGAAAGTTTGAGAAGCCATGCCCCTATTCTCTGGACTGTAAACTCCTGGGAGTAGGCTCCTGTCTGGATCAGATGAGATGCAGCTCATTATTGAATAAAGACTAGGGTGTATGGGTGACAGGGGCGGGGATCCTGGTGAGCACTTTGAGAGGCAGAGGGCACGGGGTCCATAAGACATCCTCCTGGGTCTGTGCGGGCAATAACTCTCATTTCTAACAAGCTCCCAGGGTGCTAATGCTGCCCTCTGGGGACCACACTTTGAGAGTTCCTGCTTTACGGCTTTATGGAAATGAAGGCAGGCAGGCCTCTTTGTTTTGCTATGTTGCTGGTTGGTCTAGGTGAGCTCTACTTAAAGGGGAAGGACTAACACCCTAAGAACGCTTGTTGCTTGGGAAGTTCCTGGCAACAGTGAGGTGGCTACAGTTACCACTGGCCCCTTTTGGTGACTGATGATATGGCCCAAACCAAGTTGGCCAAAACGAATACCTGTAGTCATTACTGCCAATTGCACTCCCAATTGTTGCAGTTTACAATCCTGTTAAGTTTCTAAAAATTCTGTTTTTCAGAATTTGCTTTTTAACAGTTTTTAATTTATGTTATTTTATCCTTCTCTATGGGCGTTATAACAGGAAAAAGTTAAAATAAACCACGTGTCCAATAATAGGGGATCAATCTGGACAACCTAAATGTTTACTAACTGAGGAATAGATGAAACAAACCCAAGACATTGGGCTGGTCCACGGCCTGCCTGCTCTTAGACTGGTCCCTGCCCCTTGCCCACTCAGTTTCTCAAGGCACTGTAATGCTGACGAACCCTTGCCCTCTGGATCGGGGTAGTCCTACCAGTGGAAGGTGCTGGTGGAAGACTAGAGGGGGAGGATGGGGGATGTCAAGGTATGTTTCCCTTTCTCTCTACTTCGGACAGTATGTTGTTCATCCTGGTAGTGGCCAGATCTCCTCCACAGCAATAGATACCCAAGAGCCCCACCCTCCATGGTGCCGGATAGAACCATGGTGCCTCACCATGGCTCCAGCCATTGCCCCAGCATCTGGTTCTGTGTCTCATCCTGGGGTGGTAATGTCTCCCTGCCTCCACCATCTCTGTGTTGCCTCACCATCTCATTTGGTTTCCCAGCTCTTCCAATACCCACATAACCCACTGATTATAACGTCCCTCTGTCTGAAAGGAAGAGTTCCCATTCCTGGCTGGACCTTGCCTAATACAAATAATATCCTGGTCAAAGGCTTTCTAGCTAAGTTATTAAGTAATATACAATAACAGTATTGGACTCTGCAAAAATTGGTATTATCTATTGTATAGATTGCTGCTTGTTGCATACCTGACATGGGAGGGGGTGTCCACAGTGGCTGGGGAAGGGACTTTAGCCCCTCCATCAACTCCATCAAGTTCTCTTCCCTTTCCCACCCAAAATCAGTTTGTTTGCTGTGTAATGTAACTTCCAGACAAGTCTCCTATCTTCCCTTCCAAGCTCTTAAACTCTTCCTATATATATTCTAAAACTGCCACTGGAGAAAGTATAGGGGACACGTGGACCTTCGCATTTAGTAATCTCGTGAAAGTACTCAACATCATTCACGCGTGTGGGTGACGGCGGTTAATATATGTTTCGATGTTCCTCATGTCTACTAAAATACGAAGGGTATCTCCTATTATTCACATGGGCACCTGGCCGTATTAACCCATTCCCCATTATCAATGTAGTGGCGGGAAGTTTATTTTTAATATGCCCCTAAATCCTTCAGTGAGTATCTAATTCAACAGTTTAAGACAGAGTTGGTAATCCAGATATCACCATGTGCTTATCAATTGCTTTTGAAGTATGCCTTGAGGAAGTCATGCAGATTATCACAGACAGCTCTGAAGTGAACGAGACATTATAGAGAGTTCAACTAACCACGTACGCAATCTCACTTAAAATGACAATTTATCATCAATGATACAGGCTTAGGTATTTACCCTGAATTCGACTACTTGGGTAGAATCTTGTTCACTGATGAACCAATATACCATATCACTGAACACCAAACCAAACCAGATCATTACCGGGGATAAATGACCACAGCACCAAGATTCAGACCCAACTGAAGATGGGGGCAGGCCATGATCTTCTGGGTGTTTTTTAGTTTCAGGGAGTATGAACAAGTACGCTTTGGAGAATCTTCAGATGGTACAAACAGAGTGTATTTGAGAAGAGGACGTAAAAAATTTGAAGTGAAGATGACGTGTTTTCACTTAACACGTGCAGTTCTATGTCTTTTTCATGTGGGATTCAGTGGCCCCCTTCCTTCATACTCTTGACCACCATAGTAACCGTATCATCTGACAAAACTCATCTCAACAGCCTGGGGCTGATCTTGACTCTGGCTAATTGGAAGCTCAGCATCACCAATCTTTAGTAGGGAATCTGCTTAAAAGCATCCGAGACACTCTTGCATTAGTGCATGATTGATTTCATTTTTACGGCCACGTTAACAGAAGGACTGGTCAAAGTACACGTATAAAATCATATATGGGTTCAGAAGAAGAGGAGCAAGAATTTTAAGATCCAGGACACAGAAGACAGTCTATTGTAATTAAGGGAGTGGGCTGCCAACCATTAGACAGGGGAAACAGTAACATCTAATTGTGTAGGGCTCCTATGAGAATCACATGGCTTACACACGTGATGGGCTCGGCAAAGTAGGACTGGCAAGTAGTAGGTTCTTAGTAAATGTGGGCTGCTCTCATCTTCACGGCCATTGTCCATGAGAATATTATGTAACCACTGGCTTAATGACTTTTAGACACTGTGAATAGAAATGGGTGATGTTCTGACCAAATTCTCCCTGAAACCGCATGGGAATTAGGCGTGTCTCCAACACACAGTATGTCTCCAACACTGATAAGCAGCCTTATCTGGGAGGTGGGAGAAGTCTGGAAGAAACCTGAAGCACTTAGAAAAAGTTAAGTTCTGGAAATGATGAGGAAGTTGCAGAGAGACGTTTATATAATACAGTCTTGTAAAGCTATAAATAATGATAGCTTTAAAAGCAAGCACAGCTCAGGGCTGGATGCTTGCAGTGAAGTAGTTCTGGGTAATTCCCAGTATCCTAGATGCCCAAACCTCAGCGAACCTTAGAGAACATCCTACCACCCAACCACCTTATTTTATAAATGTGCTTCTGGACTCAAGGCTGAAAGCATGGACTGGTCAGAGGGCAAGAAAAAACAGATTGTCCCATGTTTGCAGAAAACCCTATATGTGCAGAATTGGGTCACCAATGTTTCTTTGAAGTACAGTAAAAATAGTTTTTGCACTTGAAAAGACTGAGCATGGTTCTGAGGTCTCAAATATCCCTGAGCACTTAACAGAGGACAAGACACTCTGCTAGTAACTAGGACACAAAGAGGGAGAGATCTCTGCAGTTTGTTAAAGGGCTCACCACCCATCATTCAGGCACCAAATGTTTCCTGAGCACCTATTATGTACAGGTACTGAACTCGATTCCAGGGAGCTGAAAAGAGTTCACAGTCTAGCAAGGAAGACAGACATATAAATACATGACTAATAGAGTATTAAAAGTATGAGATTAAACTATGTCATGTAACATGTTACATAAGGCAAGGAGCACCTGAGTAATCTTGGGAAAAGACTGGAGAAGACTTGTGGCCACAGGTGAGCAGATAATGGGGCTGGTGGGGTTCCGGACCACATTCCAGGGGACGCTACCACCCAACCACCTTACACTCTCTTTCTTAGTAAGCCCACTCCTTTCTCTACGTGTACACTACCCTTGCCTTGTCCTAAAACATCACTTTTTTCTTACCTGAATTTACTGCAAAATCCTCTTGTCTCCTGCATCCACCTGTGTCTTCTAAAATAATACATTTGCCACATGGAAGTCACATGATCTAAGACATAAATCTGAATCTTATCATTTCCCCGGGCCTAAAACTTTTCAAAGGTGTCTAAGACCCTCAGGATATCTAATAACATAGAATAATGAAGATGATGATAAAAACAGCAAACTTACACAGAGCTTCCTATGTACCAGGTGTTAATCCACGTGCTTTATGTGTACAATTGGTCCTCATTATTTGTGGATTCCATAGTTGTGAATTTATCTACTGGCTAAAATTTAATTGTAAGTCCCAGATGAATAATTGCTGTGTTTTGGGGGTCATTTCTGGGCATGTGCAGAATGGTGAAAAATTGGAGTGGCCTGAGGTGCACGTTTCTAGCTGAGCTCAAACAAGGTAACATTCAGCCTTCTTGATTCAGCCCCATATTGTAAACCTTTCAGTGTGAAGACTTGTATGGGTCATACCATTTGTCCCGTCTTAGAACTGTATCCCCTAAACAACAAAAGTAAAAAGGAAATAACAGAATTCTACTCAAACCTGAATGAGTCAGAAAGAATAGACTTTGGGGATTGCTCTGTCTACTGGCTTTAATGTTTCAGGTAATAAGAACTGTAGTGGAAGACCAAATAATATAAAATGTAATGGAAAGTGGAAAGAATAGACTTTCTTCCCAAAGCACAAAAAAAAGAACAGCTTACCTGTTGTGGAGATTGTCCATTAGGTTTCTCTAGAAGTTTAACTTCTCTTCCTGCAACCAAAAAAAAAAAAAAAGAAAAGTTGAAAACTGAGGTCTACAAGTTGCCTCCTTTTCACAGCCAAGTTGCATCTTGAAAGCCACAGCAGAAAGCATTTCCTGAGAGGCCCAGGCAGTGATGTGCGGGAACAGAATTCCTGGCCTAGAACATTTAGCCCAGGCAGCCAAGGGCTTTGAAATTTGCCAGCCTGAGTTTGCAGCCCAGCTTCTGATACTCAATTAATGATCAATTAACAATTTACCCAGATGTCAGTGTTGCATCTATAACATATTATAGCGAGATGTAAATGGCACAACAGGAAAGCTGCTTATCGCATGCTAGGCATGTTGGAATTGTTCAATAACCAGAAGCTATTGTTAGTTGTCGCTGTTGATAAACATTACATGACAATACACCTCTTCTCTGATGGGTAAAGTTTCAACTAAGCAGAAAAATAATTCAAGGAATTTACTTCTTGGAGACATATCAAACAATCAAAGTTTCAATGAATATAGGCATAATGTTTCAATAAAATTATTAGAATAATTCACTATACATAGACAAAACTTTTCGGAGAAATGCTCTTAGCCCACTCCCAAGTAAACTACCTTTTGGGATAATGAATTCTGCCTTAAATGTATCATATAACATTAGAATGGTTATATCCTTTTGGAAATTCAATTTCATTTTCTGTCAGCAATGTCTTTTCCCTCAGTATTACTTCTTACTGTTTCATAATTCCTTAAAATCTAATACATTGCTCAAATGTCACATGAATGTTATTCTTAATTTTTACCAAGTACTTATAATTCAACTCAAATATTATTTGAAAAGGAAGACACAAGAAAGACAAAATCCAGGCCTTCAGAGAGCTAGCCATCTGTTGGGAAGGGCAAGGAGACAAGAAAAGGTTAGGTTACAAATCACTAAAATATTAGGCAGGGTGCACATAAGGCCACCAAAGGAACACAAGAGCTGAGGGGGTTCAGGATTGGGAGCTTGTGTAACTGGGCTGACAGCACCTGAACTATGCATTCATAGAAAGTTGGGAAGAACTGTGGCAGATAGAAAAATGATGATGGTGAAGTGCAGAGGGAGGGCCTTTTGGCAGAGGGAATGTGACAAAGAGAAGTCAGGAAAGGATGGGGTATTATTTAGTCACCAGATAATTCAACCCCTACTGTGTGTCAGGCACCACTAAACTGCAGTGAATGGGACACCATGCTGTGTGCCCTACAGAATGACAGCCCTCTGTGCGGGAGAGTGAATACTCTGGATTGGCTTGTGTTTAAAGAACTTGGAACTTGCCATGTGGTTGCTAGACAGATATTACAACTTTCCTACAAGTGTTTTGTAGGAAACCAACGGCATGTGGCAATTCAGAGTTGCAGGTGAGAACCTCCTTAGAGTGAGGGATGGACCTTTGAAGAGGGAGCATTTAAACTGGGACCCAAAGAATGAGATGGAACCAGGCACGCAAAGAATAGCTCTCAACAAGTCACTCCCCTTTAAGAAGCCTTAACTGGCTCTGCATTGCCTACCAATCTTTAATGGCCCCAGCTAAGCATCCAAGACCTGCCAAATATGGTACCAACTGGTCTTCCACTACTATTTCCAGCCAACCTGGATTTTTCACTGTTTTCTAAACATGTCTATATACACTTTTTCTTATTTCTATACCTTTGCACATATGGTTCCTCCCAGTTGGCATGCCTCCATGCCCATTGGTATTTTGCAGAATTCTACTGATCCTTCAAAACTCCATGAAGATTAAAAAAAAATCCCACCTAAAGGTAATTACTCTATTCTTTTAACTTCCACAGAATCTTTAACTGTTTGGACGGCTCTGATCACTTTCTGCCTTGGATTACAGTGTAGGTACACCTCGTTTTATTATTATTATTATTTTTTTTTTTTTGCGGTACGCGGGCCTCTCACTGTTGTGCCCTCTCCCGTTGCGGAGCACAGGCTCCGGACGCGCAGGCTCAGCGGCCATGGCTCACGGGCCTAGCCGCTCCGCGGCATGTAGGGATCTTCCCTGACTGGGGCACGAACCCATGTCCCCTGCATCGGCAGGCGGACTCTCAACCACTGAGCCACCAGGGAAGCCCCTGTGGTCAGTGATCTTTGATGATACTATTGTAAATGTTTTGCAGTGCCACAAACCGCAGCCATGTGAGACAGCGAACTTAATTGATAAATGTTTGTGTGCTCTGTTTCACCAACCAGCTGTTCCCCATTCTCCCCTTTTCAGGCCTCCTCATTCCCTGAGACACAGCAATATTGAAATTAGGCCAGTTAATAACCTTGCAGTGGTCCCTAAGTGTTCAAGTGAAGGGAAGAGTCACACGTCTCTCACTTTAAATCAAAAGCTAGAAATGATCAAGCTTAGTGAGGCAGGCATGCCAGAAGCTCAGACAGGCTGAAAGCTAGGCTTCCTGCACCAGTTAGCCAAGTTGTAAATGCAAAGGAAAAGTTCTTGAAGGAAATTAAAAATGCTACTCCAGTGAACACATGAATGATAAGAAAGTGAAACAGGCTTATTGCTGATATGGAGAAAGTTGTAGTGGTCTGAGTAGAAGATCAAATCAGCCACCACAGTCCCTTAAGCCGAAGCTTAACCCAAGGCAAGGCTCTAATTCTCTTCAATTCTGTGAAGGCTGAGAGAGGTGAGGAAGCTGCAGAAGAAAAGTTTGACGCTGGCAGAGGCTGGTTCGTGAGGTTTAGGAAAGAAGCCGTCTCCATAACATAAAAGTGCAAGGAGAAGCAGCAAGTGCTGACGTAGGAGCTGCAGCAAGTTATCCAGAAGATCTAGCCAAGACACTTAATGAAGGTGGCTACACTAGACACCAGATGTTTAACACACATGAAACAGCCTTACATTGGAAGAAGATGCCGTTTGAGACTTTCATAGCTAGAGAGCAGTCAATGCTTGGCTCCAAAACTTCAAAGGACAGGCTGCCCCCCTTATTAGGGGCTAATGCAGCTGGTGACTTTAAGGTGAAGCCAATGCTCATTTACCATTCCCAAAATCCTGGGGCCCTCGAAAGTTACGCCCAATCTACTCTGCCTGTGCTCTATACACGGAACAACAAAGCCTGGGCGACAGCACATCTGTTTACAATATGGTTTGCTGACTATCTTAAGCCCACTGTTGAGACCTACTGCTCTGAAAAAAAGATTCCTTTCAAAACATTATTGCTCATTGACAATGCGCCTGCTTACCCAAGAGCTTTGATGGAGATGTACAACGAGATTAATGTTGTTTTCGTGTCTTCTAACACAACATCCACTCTGCAGCCCATGGATCAAAAAGTAATTTTGCCTTTCTAGTCTTATTACTTAAGAAATATGACTTGAAAGGCTGCTATAACTACCATAGACAGTGATTGCTCTGATGGATCTGGGCACAGTCAGTTGAAAAGTCGGGGAAGGATTCACCATTCTAGATGCCATTAAGAACATTTGTGATCCACGGGAAGATGTCAAGATATCAACATACACAAGAGTGTGGAAAGAGCTGATCCCAACCCTCGTGGATGACTTTGAGGGGTTCAAGACTTCAGCGGAGGAGAGGGTGCAGAGAAAAGGGAACCCTCTTACACTGTTGGTGGGAACATAAATTGGTGCAGCCATCATGGAGAACAGTATGGAGGTTCCTTAAAAAAACAGAAATAGAGTTACCATGCGATCAGCAATCCCACTCTTGAGCTTATATCTGGAGAATACTCTAACTCGAAAAGATACATGCACCCCAATGCTCATTGCAGTACTGTTTACAATAGCTAAGACATGGAAGCAACCTAAATGTCCATCGAAAGAGGAATGGATAAAGAAGATGTGGTACATACAGTGGAGTACTATTCAACCATAAAAAATGAAATAATGCCATTTGCAGCAACATGGATGGACCTAGAGATTATCATACTAAGTGAAGTAAGCCAGACAGAGAAAGACAAATATCATATGATATTGCTTATATGTGAAATGTCAGACAAAGATCATATGATATCACATATATGTGGAATCTAAAAAAAAATGATACAAATGAACTTATTTACAAAACAGAAAATGACTCTCAGACATAGAAAACAAACCAAAGGAGAAAGGGAGGGGAGGGATAGATTTGGAATTTGGGATTCCAAATTCCAGATTACTATATATAAAATAGATAAACAACAGGGACCTACTGTATAGCACAGGGAACTATATTCAGTATGTTGTAATAACCTATGATGGAAAAGAATCTAAAAAAGTATATATATATATATATATATATATATATACACATACACACACACGTGTAACTGAATGTACACTTGAAACACTGTAAATCAACTATACTTCAATAAAAAAATTAATGAGAGAACAATAAAAGGTTCTTGGAAATTAAAACAAGACAGCAAACATGAATATTTCAGTGGAGAGTCTAGAAGAGAAACATGAGGAAATCTCATATAAATTCGCAAAGGAGATAAAGACATGAAGAATTAAATAGAACTGACATAAAAGTAAAGCTCCTACAGGCTTCAAGAAAGAAAAAAACTGATCATATACAAAGAGCTGGGGATCAGAATGGTTTTAGACTTCTTACACACACACACACACACACACACACACACACACACACACACACACACATTATTCTGAACTTGGCCAAACCACCAATGAAGTGAGAGGGTACTATAAAGACATTTTCAGATAAGAAAGGTCTCAAAAATTTTACCATTCTTATACCTTCCCCTCCTGGGAAGGAGGCTATTAGAATATGTAACAAACAAATGAGGTAGTAAACCAAGAGCGGAAGGCAAGGAATACAGGAGATAGGGCATTAAACACAGGAGAGAGACAAAAGTAACCCCCAGGACGATGGTAATGGGAGACCCCAGAATGCCAGCAATGTGCACAGCCTGGAGGACAGCTCATTCTGACTGGAGAAGATGAGAAGGCTCTGGGCAGTTTTCTTTTAAGAGATGAAATTGATAGAATCACTGAAGTGCCCCAAAGAGAAAAATATATACAATAGGGAAAGACTTTGGGGTCAAATCAGTGGTAAGGATGTAAAATACTGAACAGATGAAAAGAACGAGCCATTTATTACCTCCAGAGAAAAAGATGTTCAGGAAAAGAAATATAATTATAATTCCCTACCTGGCTTAGCTGTGAACTGCATTTACATAGTTATAATAAATACTAGTTATTCATCTAACTAAAACTGGAGGGGGGCGTTCAGTAGGGAGTGGGAACATTTCTTACGTGTGGTGGGGCAAGGGGTGGAAGCTGAACCATCTTTTACCACACTGGAAGATATAATGTCTGAAACACTAAAAAAAAAATAATCAAGAAATGGTAATAGAAACATTCATTTAGAGAAACTGAGGCAAATAACCAAAATAATCAGTGAAAGAAGTGAGTTCCTTTGAGGAAAGAAAGATGTGTTCACGAGTAAGCAGTCTGGGCTTTATCTGAAGATTTGGGAACCAATTTAGTCCTAAGAGCAAAGTCATGAGAAAGGGTAAACCAGATGATAGCAAGCAATAACAATGATGCTTTTGAAAAAAGCTGACTCCCATCCATTTATTTAACCTACATTAATTATTTAATGCCTAGTACCATGGGCCAGGTCATGTGCTAAAAAGAGATGATTTAGCAGGATGAACTGCTTACAGCCTGGTGGGGTGGGCAAAACAAAAACAAATAATTACGATCCAGTGACATAATAGAGCTTAGAGGCAAAGCATCATGACAATGTGGGGACCAGCAATCAACCTGTCAGAATATTCTAGAGCCACACAGCCCAATATGGTAACTACTAGCCATAGGAGGCTATTTAAATTACTAAAAATTAAGTACATTAAAAGTTCAGTTCCTGTTTACACCAGCCAGCCACATTTCAAGTGCTTGAAAGCCACATGCGGCTAGTGGCTATCGTATCAGACAGGGTAGACACAGAGCATTTTTCTCATCACAGAAAATTCTGTTAGATGGTACTGGTCTACAGGTTCTTAAATGGTGATTTTTATAGTGTTTTCAACTACATCAAACCCCTGAAGGGATCACATTCCATGGGTCTATTAGTAAGTAGAGCCTTGCTGAGTTTGATATTTAACTAGTTATCTGTACACGGAGTGGAATTTTTACTCCAAGTTTAGTTTTCAATTGGAGCCACCGGTGGAACTAGAAACGGGTCTTTCTTACATGTCCTGATACTGTCTGATCACAGATGTTGGGGGCAAGTGCTGCTGGTGACTAATAGTCTTTGAGCCTTTGGGAAAGAACTTTTGTGTCGTGAAAAGAGGGGAGAGTTCTGGAGAACTCAGAAACTCCTGAGTTTGAATTTTAGCTCCACTACTTATAGCTGTGTGGCCTCAAGCAAATCTCTCAACCTCTCTGGGCCTTTGTTTTTTCAGATGCCAGGTTTATAGATAATGCACGAATCAGGATAAGCCGGTGGCAGAAGCACAAAAATGGCAGCTACTATTCTTCTCGTCATTCTTAATCTATAGGTGAAGAGGGGCCCTCAATGAAGACGAGGGCTGACTCTCCGCACCTCTCATTTCTTCTCATCACTGCCCTGATTTCTGGCTTTTGCGAAAGGATCTATCATTGGCCAGGAACTTTAGTACCTATGAGAGGAAGAGGAATTTAAGTTCAAAGAAGGGCAAAAGGAAGAAGGGGGAAGGGTACTGGCATTTACCCAAAGCCCAGGACATGGCAGCGTCCACCCGCAGGCACTACGTGTCATTTTATAAACCCTCCCAAGGTCGAGGGGAAGTTGAAGGGCATGAGAAGGTGGCTGGAGGGGAAGAGGCTTGTGGGTGGTGGAAAAGGAAGCATGGTCACACATAGACCCACAGGAGTGAGGTAGAGGAGGGCTGCGAATGCCATGCTCAGGGCCCGGCTTGATGAGATTCGCAGTTCACAATAGTAACTGGCAGCAACACGTGGGACTCACAGTGGGCCGAGAGTAGAGGTGGCCGAGGGGAACTGAGCCAGCCTGTGACTTACCCACAGACAGGTTTTCATTCAGAACTTACACCATACAGTCCATCTCTGTTGCCTTCTTTAACTTCCATGAGAAGAAGAACAAAGTTTCTCCCCAAGTGGAGTTAAATTCTAAACATGATAAGCCTGAGTTGGCACCAAAGCTGGTTGCCAGAATTAACTTTTCCTTGTAATTTGTAAATGCATTCAGGCTTGTTTTCGGGTTTCCTTTTATGGGCTTCCCCCCACCCCCACCTCTCAAGCAGGGCCAATATGTGAATAGAAAGAAAAGATCTCCAGCTGGGCTCCTTTCTCCGAACTAGCTTTGCAAGCTTTGCAGCATCTTCCTTGGATACGATTCAGCTGGGGGCCTTCCTTGTATTCCAAGACGAATTCCTGCATCCTCACACAGGGGCCCTTTGTTGTCTGAGGTTATAAGAAGCTAACCACTACTTTGCACAAGGAAATATCTTTTCCCAGTGCGAAGTAATGATCAAAGAGGAATGCCATTTAAACCAAGGGAAAACAAAACCGTGATTGATATCTAGAATCTCTACGGAAAAAAAGAACGACCCTAGTTACTTCACTAAAGCACGGTCATCTGCAGTATAAAGTGTAAAATTCACTCATCTATTGATGGATTTTAAAGTTTAGTCCTTGGTACAAAGTCTAAGTACTTTTTTTAAGTATAAAAACTTTTCTTTTCTTTTGTAGCTGCTCTGCTCATAAATATCTCCAATCTTTTCCAAATGCTTAAAGAACTTTTCTCATTAAAAAAAGATGTTTGTATGTGTACATATTTATACGTAAAATACATATATATATAAAATAGATGTGATTATACACAAACATGCAAAAATCATACAAAGTTTGGGAAAAGGGAAGAAAAAAGCCAGCTGTAATCATAGCAATCTAACCTGTGTTAGATGCTCAGTATTTTTCCCAGGATTTGTTTTAGTTTATGTCCATCTGCATGCCTGTTTTTTTAACATCTTTATTGGAGTATAATTGCTTTACAATGGTGTGTTAGTTTCTGCTTTATAACAAAGTGAATCAGTTATGCATATACATATGTCCCCATACCTCTTCCCTCTTGTGTCTCCCTCCCTCCCTCCCTCCCACCCTCCCTATCCCACCCCTCTAGGTGGTCACATAGCACCAAGCTGATCTCCCTGTGCTATGCAGCTGCTTCCCACTAGTTATCTATTTTACATTTGGTAGTAGACATAAGTCCATGCCACTCTCTCACTTTGTCCCAGCTTACCCTTCCCCCTCCCTGTGTCCTCAAGTCCATTCTCTAGTACGTCTGTGTCTTTATTCCCATCTTGCCCCTAGGTTCTTCATGACCTTTTTTTTTTAGATTCCATATATATGTGTTAGCATACGGTATTTGTTTTATCTCTTTTCTGACTTACTTCACAGACTCTAGGTCCATCCACCTCACTACAAATAACTCGATTTCGTTTCTTTTTATGGTTGAGTAATATTCCATTGTGTATATGTGCCACATCTTCTTTATCCATTTATCTGTTGATGGACACTTAGGTTGCTTCCATGTCCTGGCTACTGTAAATAGAGCTGCAATGAACATTTTGGTACATGACTCTTTTTGAATTACTGTTTTCTCTGGGTATATGCCCAGTAGTGGGATTGCTGGGTCGTATGGTAGTTCTATTTTTAGTTTTTTAAGGAACCTCCATACTGTTCTCCATAGTGGCTGTATCAATTTACATTCCCACCAACAGTGCAAGAGGGTTCCCTTTTCTCCACACCCTCTCCAGCATTTATTGTTTCTAGATTTTTTGATGATGGCCATTCTGACTGGTGTGAGATGATATCTCACTGTAGTTTTGATTTGCATTTCTCTAATGATTAATGATGTTGAGCATTCTTTCATGTGTTTGTTGGCAATCTGTATGTCTTCTTTGGAGAAATGTCTATTTAGATCTTCTGCCCATTTTTGGATTGGGTTGTTTGCTTTTTTGATATTGATCTGCATAAGCTGCTTGTAAATTTTGGAAATTAATCTTTTGCCAGTTGCTTCATTTGCAAATATTTTCTCCCATTCTGAGGGTTGTCTTTTGGTCTTGTTTATGGTTTCCTTTGCTGTGCAAAAGCTTTTAAGTTTCATGAGGTCCCATTTGTTTATTTTTGTTTTTATTTCCATTTCTCTAGGAGGTGGGTCAAAAAGGATCTTGCTGTGATTTATGTCATAGAGTGTTCTGCCTATGTTTTCCTCTAAGAGTTTTACAGTGTCTGGCCTTTCATTTAGGTCTTTAATCCATTTTGAGTTTATTTTTGTGTTTGGTGTTAGGGAGTGTTCTAATTTCATTCTTTTACATGTAGCTGTCCAGTTTTCTCAGCACCACTTATTGAAGAGGCTGTCTTTTCTCCACTGTATATTCTTGCCTCCTTTATCGAAGATAAGGTGACCATATGTGCGTGGGTTTTTCTCTCGGCTTTCTATCCTGTTCCATTGATCTATATTTCTGTTTTTGTGTCAGTACCATACTGTCTTGATTACTGTAGCTTTGTAGTATAGTCTGAAGTTAGGGAGCCTGATTCCTCCAGCTCCGTTTTTCTTTCTCAAAATTGCTTTGGCTATTCGGGGTCTTTTGTGTTTCCATACAAATTGTGAAATTTTTGTTCTAGTTCTGTGAAAAATGCCATTGGTAGTTTGATAGGGATTGCATTGAATCTGTAGATTGCTTTGGGTAGTATAGTCATTTTCACAGTGTTGACTCTTCCAATCCAAGAACTGCATACCTGTTTTACACAATATATAAACAACTTCACGTCCTGCTTTTTTCCCCTTTAACATTATGTTTCAAGCCTTTTCCATGACAATCCATAATGTTCATAATGATTGTTTTATTTAATTTTTTTTAAAGATTTTTTTGATGTGGACCATTTTAAAAGTCTTTATTGAATCTTTTACAATATCGCTTCTGTTTTATGTTTTTTTGGTTTTTTGGCCACAAGGCATGTGGGATCTTAGCTCCCTGACCAGGGATTGAACCTCCACCTCCTACATTGGAAGGCAAAGTCTCAACCACTGGGTCGCCAGGGAAGTCCCCACAATGATATTTTTAAATGGCTGCAAATTATTCCAATTAATTATTATATAATTAATAATGGAAGATTTATTATGCCAGCTATTTAACATTTTTCTCTATCGCTTAACATTTTTGGAACTTTCCATTTTCAGTAAAGTTACCCTCCTTGCAGTTTCCAAGTTCAATGTCTATGGTGCTGACTATAAACTTTACATAACTGTAACGTGTGACATGATTTTGATTTTCTTGCCTTTCCATTTCCTAATTTTCTTCTGATACAAATTAAAGATGATCTATAGGACCCAGTCATTAGAGACAGCCAGGAGGCTGTTTCTTCATCATAAACCAGGAAATGCTGGATCTGCAAGGCATCACCGCTCTTCAAATTCAGAGCTCTATATGGGTAAAAGACCAAGGAAAACCTGCCCAGCAATTACCTATACAGGCAGAAATCCTCTCTTCCCAAACACTTAAAGACCCTGAACAATAGATGCCAGGGAATCAGACGCAAATTTTTAACTTCTATTAAGTTAATCTTTTTTTCTCTCTCTTTGCGGCACAAGCTCTTCCCAGGCAGAGGCTTAAAGTGCGTCCCTCTTAACAGCAGGGACCCCAGGAGAAATGGCTCACAGTCATCCTGTAAACATGCAGGTGCTCCAATGCACTTTGGATATTACCTTTTCTACTTATAAAGTCCTATTCTCAGTTTTCTCACATAAGTGGCCTAAGAAGTGTGTCTCAGAGCTGCATACTGTCTCTCACACCTTCACTTACCAAGGGCAGGTGAGGGGATGAAATGGAGGCAGAGCCTGTGGGCCAAGTCACCGCAGCTGTGGGGCTGTCAGTTTACTTGTGAACGGGAGCTCAGGGAAGCTGTGGGCATAGGACTCTTCACTGGGCCCAGGAAGGCAGTGTAGTTACACTCAACAGATGTTCAAAACCCAAACTTGGGCTCTGGATCTGATGTGTGAGTGAGTGAGAGAGTGTGTATGTGTGTGTTGGGGGGTGGTGGGGGTGGGGGTGGTGGTGGTAGTGATGGTATCTGACACTTGAATATCCAGTATGTGTTTGGTACTTGACACTCATTATTTCATTTTCTTCCCAGCAACTCTGTGACATAAGCATTACTAGCTCCATCTTATGAATATGGAGACTGGTTTATTAAGCTTAACTAATTCATATAAGGTTACACAACTAGTAAATGGTGGAGCCAGGATTCAAAGTTCAAGCTTTTTTATTCACACCATAAAGTCTTCAATATGACAGGATTCATGTCATCAAGCCTATCGTCATGGGGGCAGGTAGGAAATGTGGGAATATGGGACACAGGAGGTCAACTAACCTGGGCTTCCCATTCATGAAGGGCCTCAATGTAGACTCTTGACGAGTATCTCCAAATATACGCCCAGAGCTACACGGAGAGGATTGAAAGAAAACAATGTTCATCACACAGCTTTGAACTTCAGCCCCACGTTTCCATAGTAAATCACGAGCAGTTCCCTATGAACTAATACTTTACCTTGAGAACAGGAAAATTTTATCACCTTTATGCATGTGTGCAATATTGCAAATCTGTACAGATAAGCATTTAAAATATTCTTCAATTTTCATAATCCTGCTTTGTCGTTATTTTACTTCTTTAATATATCAGTAGCCTTGGAAACAACAACAACAAAGTAATCCAGGCCTCTTTCAACCTCTGACTGACCTTGAGCTGACATTATGGTTGTTCTAAAAAACCCAGGTTTTATATTAACTGCAAGCATAATGCAAAAAAGAAAAGTTAGGGACAGGTTTCTGTGCAATTACTTCAAGAGAAATTTTCAGGGGCAGGGAGTCAACTCTCATGTACCTGTTGTAGAGACTCCACTATTTGTGATTCCTTAAATATATGCATCTTAAGAACCTAAGAGCTGTTATCCCATGGATTACATACATGGTATTGGCACAGGTAAGCAATCAATCACTAGCAGATTTTATTAGGATGCTACTGGTCCTCCAGCTCCTGGGCCTCTCTTTTCTTGTGTAGGCAGGCAAGGGCCCTGCTGCCAAGAGGCCATCACTCTCTGTCCCAGGCGGGCCAGCCACGTCACGACTGACTGAGACTACATGTATTAAAGGAGGGACTTGAACATGTCAATGAAGCTGTCCCTCGCTAAATTTCTCCCATTCTGCAGTGAGATTTGTGAAGTGTTTTGACACCCTGGCTAAGCTATTAGTCTTAGGAGAGAGAGACAATGAGAACAAATAAATGGCTATTAAACTGCTGTGAATAAAGATTAAAGTTAGAGGGCTTCCCTGGTAGCACAGTGGTTGAGAGTTCGCCTGCTAATGCAGGAGACACGGGTTCGTGCCCTGGTCTGGGAGGATCCCACATGCCGCGGAGCGGCTGGGCCCGTGAGCCATGGCTGCTGGGCCTGCGCATCCGGAGCCTGTGCTCTGCGACGGGAGAGGCCACAGCAGTAAGAAGCCCGTGTACCGCAAAAAAAAAAAAAAAAAAAAAAATTAAAGTTAGAGTCACAGCATTTTGGGGTGGGAAGGTCCTGAGAAAATATTACTCTAGCCCACATGTGTTACAGATTGGGAACTGCAGCCCTGAGAGGCTGTGACTGCCAGTATTACTTTTTAAAATTTATTTAAAAAATATATTTATTTATTTGGCTGTGTCAGGTCTTAGTTGTGGCACGTGGGATCCTTGTTGCGGCATGAGGGGTCTTTCGTTGTGGTGCACGGGCTCTCTAGTTGTGGCTTGCAGGCTCCAGAGCACATGGGCTCAGTAGTTGTGGCACGTGGGCTCTCTTGCTGTGGCACGCGGGCTTCAGAGCACATGGCCTCAGTAGTTGAGGCGTGCAGGCTTAGTTGTCCTGCGGCACGTGGGATCTTAGTTTGTTCCTCCTGTAATCCCTAATCAGGGATCGAACCAGCATCCCTTGAATTGGAAAGCGGATTCTTAACCACTGGACCACCAGGGAAGTCTGCTGCCAGTATTACTTTTGCTACACCATGCTGCTGTCCTTGTAGAGATCTAGAGCAGGGGTCAGGCCACCTGTTTTTGCTAAGTAAAGTTTTACTGGAATACAGCTATGCCCATTCATTTATGAGTTGTCTATGGCTGCTTTCGAACTACACAGCAGTGTTGAGTAGTTGCTACAGATGTCGTATGACCCACAAAGCCTAAAATATTTACTCTCTGGCCCTCTACAGAAAAAGTGCTGACTCTGGCTCTACAGGATGAACAAAGTAGATGAGGAGGAACCAAGCCATGCCAGAACCATGTGAGTGAACTTGGCAGTGGGTCTTTGGATGCCTGCCAATGGGCACCTGAGTGAGCTTGGAAGCAGGTTCTCTAGCTCATATGCAGCCAGGAGATGAACACGGCCCTGGCCAACAGCTTGACTATAACCCCACGAGAGACCTTGAACCAGCGGTGCCCTGTTAAACTGTGCCTGGGTTCCTGTGAGATAACAAATGTTTGCTGTTTTAAGCTGCTAATGCAGGGGGTGGGGAGGGGGTACTTTGTTACACAGCAATAGATAACTAATACAATTGTGTCTCATTAGCTGGGCTCACCTTTTCAAGGCAAGTGAAATTCTACCTCCTGGGTCAAAGTGCCATTACGATCTGCTCTGTGGAGCCTTTTGGACCCCTGGTCCCCATCTCCAAATGGAACCATCTATGCCAACCAACTGCTTACTTAGAGTCTATCCCTTGGCCTTGTGGTCAGTTATGTAGATGTCTGTCTCTCTGGCTGGTGCTGTGTCTCATTCAATTTTGTTACCACAGAATCTGATTTAGTACCTATTATTCATAATGGAATTATAATATTTACTGAGCGCTTACTATGCATCAAGCACTTTATGTGCATTATCTCATTTAACCCTCACAACCACCTTAAGAGGTAGATACTATTTTTAAGCCCATTTATTAGGGGAGAAAGCAAAGGTTAAAGAGGTTAAGCAATCTGCCTTTTATTCTCTAGTGAGCTAGTGGGAGCACCAATATTTGAGCTCTGACTGACCCTGAAGCTGCCACATTCTGTTGACTGGGACCCAAAGTCCCAGGATATGTGGCTCCAGGCTTGGCACTGCCACATTTTTTTTTTTTTTTTTTTTGCGGTACACGGGCCTCTCACTGTTGTGGCCTCTCCCGTTGCAGAGCACAGGCTCTGGACGCACAGGCTCAGTGGCCATGGCTCACGGGCCCAGCTGCTCCACGGCATGTGGGATCTTCCCGGACCGGGGCACGAACCCGCGTCCCCTGCATCCGCAGGCGGACTCTCAACCACTGCGCCACCAGGGAAGCCCAACACTGCCACATTTAACTGTGGACCCAGAAAAGTCACTCACGCAGAGGCCCCCAGTGTCCTCCTTCATAAAGTGGCTATGATGATGATGATGTCCCTTTCCTATCAAAGTTACTGTGAGAAAAAGCACTTGTGCTGAAATACTGATCTTTAGTTCACAGAAAATGTGGCATCAAAATGAAGTGATTTTCTGATCTTTGACCAGGCACCCATGGCAGACCTAAAAGAAGATCAGGAAAACAGGCAGAGTTGGACAGAAGTGGGAGGGCACTTCAGGGAAGACCCAGAGGGAGGGGAAAAGGGACACTGGAATCTGCTTCCGACACCCCTTCCCACCTCCTGTTCCTCCCTCTCCTGCTCTTGGCATCACTGTGGCCCCCGTGCCCCATCTGCAAAAATCCCCCAAATAGTGGTGGGTTGGATAATGAGGAGAAATCCTCCGTTCTTTCACACTTTGGGAGTTTTTACTGGGACTGCCCTGAGCTCTCTCCTCCCTGGAAGTAAATCACCAGCAGTAGTTCCCTATGAACTAGTGGTCCTGGTTCTGAGCTCCCACAGTACCTGCCATACCTCGCATACAAGGGACTCTGGATTTTTCACAGTTGCCTCCTTAGTGTGTAGCAGAGTGCTTGACATACATTCGACTGATTTTAGATGAATAACGGAAAGAATTTTCACCCACTTCTAAGCCTGTTCTGTGCTAGAATGTAAATCCCATAAGGAAACTGCCTGGTGCTCAATCCAGCACCAGGCATGTAGTGGGAGCTCAATAAGTATTTGTTAACCAGCTGGCCCTAAACGTTTGGCCTCATATTACTAGATCCAGGGCAGTATGGTTTGACTAAAGGGAGCTGAATTCAAGGAATGGCTTAGAGGTTCAGAAGACACCCCAACTGTGGCCACACTAGAATGGATTCCCAGGAGCTTCCTGGACATGGGTTCTTGTGACTTAAGTTCCTAGACTTCATGAAGCTATAACATCAATGTGTGCACTCAATCTCCAGGAAAAGCATTATCTATCTATTCTGCTCAGACTGTAGCCAAATGACCTTGTATTTAAATTGTATGTTTCTTGGAGCAGTGATCTTCAAAAGTTAAAAAAAAAAAGAGAGGTACTTCTGTATGGACTACCTATTTCATCTTGCTTCCTTAAATGCCACCGGTACACACACACACAAATACCAAAAACCAACACTGCTTCTCTTCCAACTAACAACAAAATCCCAAGAGATCAAAAACTTCCTCAAGGTTTCCTTTCAGTATCAGTTCTGATAAGTTAGGTAAAATGGACATCCCAAGAAAATAAAGAACCTGACATATTCTTAACATCAAAACCAGAAAAAAATGCTGCCTAATAATCACCCAGAAAACGTACACTGTAAATATTTCCCACCGTTACCTGGCAATCCACCTACTTTTCTAAGGGAACCAAGAACTCTGCAGACATCATCTGTCTCCATCAAGATGCCTGTACAAACCTGAGTCAGATATATCTTGCCCAGTTATTATTTTTATCTCTGCCACTTAAGCATTCCTAATCGTATGTAAGCAATTTTCCAGAAAATATTGGAAGTGTCCCTAGCTATTGTTTTTTCCTTCCTTGTTTTCCATTAATAAATATTAGATGTCCATGAGATTAAGGTAGGAAGGATGGCAGTTTTCAAAATTTTGCATATTAAAGTTTGCTCAAAGAAAATGAAAAAATTTGGTCAAAGGAAATTTGCTTATTTGTAAGCTAAAATCAACAGCCATCCCCACTTCCCACAGTGTGGAGTGCAACATGGAAAACCCAGTTTGTGGAAACAGTCCAAAACCAATTAAAGTAGATTTAAGTAACTGAGCATATAAAAATATGCATAACAAGCCACAGATTTCTAGAGTATTTCTAGAGAGTGGTACAGGGTAGAAGGAAAGCAAAACCAGAAATTGATAAGCTCTTAACCTACTTTTAATTCACTCAACTAAGTAAATATGAGACTGGCTTAAATTCCCAAATTTTCAATCCTTAATGTTTTCTTAGCCTGATATAGTAACACATAAAGTGTATTAACTTACTGTCTTTGGGGGAAAAAATACTGCTGCTTAAACCAGAGATAGCTGGAAAAGGATCCTACAATCTTCATTAGCAATAAAAGGTACATAGATGCATGGAAACAAAATCCATGAGGAGACATTTATCTGTAACCTGCTTTGGGGTAGTCTGAAGATTTCTTGACAGTATTCCGTCTCGCCAGTGGACTAATGCAGAAAATTTAACACCAGAAGAAGTTGGCATGCTTTTTAGCTTCTCTTTTTTAACAATGGGATAAAAAAACCGTATTCCTATTTCAACTATGTTCAAAATTGTGCCAGTGTTTTGGGGGAATGCAAGAATTTTGCTCTGCGGTTCTAGCAGGTGCAAAATTTGTAGACCAATTATACCCCACAGACTGGCGATGCACTGGCGATGTTTAACAACTGGTTCTACAGAAAAAAAAAAAAGTTTATTATAAATAAAGCATGTGTAGCACACAGTTTATAAGTAATAATAAAAACCCCAGGGCTTCCCTGGTGGCGCAGTGGATGAGAGACCGCCTGCCGATGCAGGGGACACGGGTTCGTGCCCCGGTCCGGGAAGATCCCACATGCCGCGGAGCAGCTGGGCCCGTGAGCCATGGCTGCTGAGCCTGCATGTCCGGAGCCTGTGCTCTGCAACGGGAGAGGCCACGACAGTGAGAGGCCTGCGTACCGCAAAAAAACAAAATACAAAAAACAAAAAAACCCCAATAGTTTCTTTTTATAACAAATTCCATAGGGACAACTTATTTTCACAGAATGCTTTAACTGAGTTTTGCCAGACTCTTTTGCCAGTAAGCATAGATCTGATTTGAATGTTAGCTGATATTTTCATTTGAGTTAATAAGTTAGACAAAAGTGAAAAAAGGAATACATTTCTTGGAATTTCACTTGGTTGTTAATGACTAGTTCTTTGCTGAATCAGACAACAGCTTTTAAATACTGGAAGAAAACTTCCTCCAGGAATTTTTTGGGTTATCCTCATGTAAAAGCTTCAGACTCAGCAAACTTTTACATTTAACTTGCATTAACATTTTCTCCATCATAGTCATAAGTGTCGTCAAGCAACCACATATTAAATCAAGCCTGGCTTTATAGCATTCGCCACTTTCCACGGTGTAAATGCTTCTGTCATGGCTGATTTCATGCTAGCAATGTTAGGTCCCTGAACACAAAGCTGGAGAGATGTACGGTTTTACACCATTACAGAGTGTTTCTACCACACAGATATGATAGATGTAAATACCCTCAAGAACACAGAAAACAGTAAAATAATTAGGAAGTGATGAGTTTTGAGTATTTATTAACTTTGTTTTTACTTTAATTATACTTTAATAGAATTCAACTTTTTGTATCACCTCACAACATTTCTGAAATTCCAAAATTCCTCAGCCAGTCCTGGTGGCTCCAGCACAAGGTTTCAGGGTTCTGGCCTGAAGGGCAAACGCATTTCTCAGACAATTTTCCCTCAGGCACACACCACTAACCTCCAATTAGCAGTGACCCCAGGCCCAACTTCCCAAGCTGAGAGTTAATCAATCTCCAGGGGTGGGATGTTGGGCATTAGGTTCTCAGTAGAGTAGTAACACTTAGGGAGGGAGGAAATGACTTCAGCACAGTCACATGACTCAGAGACATTACTCAGTTTCCTCACCTGTAGAATGGGGATGATGCTGTTTCTAGTGAGATTATAAGGATTAGAGATAAGGCATACAAAGGTCCTAAATTAATGCCTTGACTATAACTATTGTTAAGATAGTGGCGGGATCACTGTAAAAGACTGCTTTCCTGGACACACATGGATCCGTCAGGAAGCTGCTTCCTCTCTAATAGAGAAGCACTTTTCAAATGTGAGTGAAAGATGAGCGAGCCAGGTCACAGTCAGATTTCTTGAGTATATGAAAGATTATTACCTGGCTCCCCAAATCACTCTTTCATCTCTGCTCAGGAAATACAAAGAAAAACACACACACACTCACAAAAGTGAAGGGAAACTTGTAATTGGAGAGTTTTAGCACAGACCCAAAGGGTAACTTGTAACAGTAAATATTTTCTCTTGATGTTATTTTATGTTATTTTTATGTTATTTTCCTATCCCAGAGGAAACACACAAATGCTTGTAGAATTGAAATGAATCATCTCTTTCTCTCTATTCTCCTGTTTTAGTTTCTTTGGGCTGAACAAATTTCGGAATTGTAAATGTGGTGCCTGTAATTACTCCAACTTAAATCCGGATGCCTTGAATCATCAGAGAGGCTGAAGTCCTCTGGCCTTTCCCTTCCTTTCCTTCTTTTTCTAGTACCCAGGGTCCTTCCTCACCCTCTTCTGGAACCCACTGTGCTCATTCACTCTTCTTGGGCTCTCCATGGGGGATTACTGCTTTGGCCTCTCTCAATATCACCTCCGTCATTTGCCTTAGGTACACTCCAGAAGAGGGTATCTATTTAACCTTCATTTCCTTAAAAATACTCCTCTCTTCACTAAGCAGTAAAAGATGAGAAGTCATCACAGAATGGTTTTAGGTGTGGTAGCCAGCTTCCCAGCTGGGACCCCATGATCCTCACCTCCTGGCACCACATCCTATTGCAGTCCTCTTCCCACACTGAATCAAGGCTGCATGTTCAATAAACCATGGCAGAAATGATGATGTGTGACTGTCAGCGTTAGGTTAGAGAAGGCATAATTGCTTCTGTAACGGTCTCTCAAGTGGTTCAGTCTGAAGGAAGCCAGCTGCCCTGCTGTAAGGACACTGACACAGTGGAAAGGCCCCGTGGGGAGGAACCCACCTGACCCACCTTGGAGGTACATCCTCCAGTGCCAGTGGCTGAAGCCACAGCCAGACACCTGACTGTACCCTTAGGAAAGACCCCAAGCCAGAAAGGCACACCTCTCAAATTCACGGCCCTCTCTTTTGCCCTCACCGCAGGATACATTTCCAGGCTTCTGCTGAGGTGGAGGGGATGCTGCCGCCCAGATGCTTGCAGTAGCAAAAGGAGGTAGGGTACCAGCTGCTTGTTAAACCAAGTTCAGCCACTGCTGCCATTCTGGTCTCAGCCTCCTCTCAGCCTGAGGTGCTGCTGCTGCTACTCCTGGAGCCCTGGCAGGACCCTGCCCTGAACGCTGGTGGGGCTCATCTGTCCCACTTCCAGTTTCTGGGTCAGCTTTCTCAGGTCCACTGAGTTCATGGCCACTCATCCACCTGTCTTCTAGCAGCAGTATGTGCCTCGGGTCTCTGAAACAGGGGACGTCCAGGCAATATTCAGGGTGGGGACCATATAAAGATAGGAGGATGGAGCAAATAGGCACGAAGCATCCCAGGATTCCTCCAGTCTACTTCTCACCCTCAATCTCCTAAACAAACACTGGCAGCCAGGCCCTTACCCTCTGGGCAAGAGTTTGCAGGTATTTTCTTAGGGGATCTGGCCAACACATGACGAAAACCCTAAAGACGCTGACAGTAGAAGTTCCCTAACAGCTGGCTCAGCCAGCTCATTACAACGAAAGTCATCATCAGGAAGTGCAACCTTCCCCCCACCCTCACATTTTTGTTCGGAACTTCAGTTTTTAGTTCCTTACTCTTATATCTGAGAACACTTAATGATTATCAAATACCTGAATAAAACCAAAAAAACAATGCGGAGAGATCAGGAATGCGGAGTAAAAAGAAAATTTCAAAAATTATTAAAAAACTCATAGAGATGAGAGAAATACATTGTCTCATGAAGCAAGAAAATGATACTGTTAAAAAAAAAGAGCATTCAGAGAACAAAAAAAGACCTCTTAGGAATTAAAAACATGACAGCATAAATAAAAACTTCAATTGAAGGAATCTAAGTTAAAATTAAGAAATTGGAGTGAAAAGACAAAGAAATACGTAACAGGAGAGGAAGAATAAGAAAAGCAGATAAATAATCCAGGAATGCCAGGAGATCTAGAAAGTAAAACAAAACACCCACAGAAGAAGAAACATCAACAAAATAATTCGAGAAAATTCCCCAAAACTGGAGGGTAGATTTTCTAGATTTAAAAGGCTCACTGAGTGTTCAGTGCAGTGGATTAAAAAAAAAAAACACACACACACAACTGGCCCTGAGGAATATCATTGTGAAATTTCTCAATATTTTCAACCAACTTTCAGAGAAGAAAGTACAGTTTTATATATGTATAAAGGACTGGGAATTGGAGTGGTGGTTGGTATTAGAATACTTTTCAACAGCCATACTGTGGATAAGGAAACAATGGAGCAATATCTTCAAAATTCTGAAGAAAAAATATTTGCTTGAAAATAATTTCCAACATAGAACTCTCTATGCAATCATGCTATCAGTCAAGTGAGGTATTGAAAGAATACAGACATTTTAGACAGGCAAGTTCCTACATAACTTTAAACCTCCATATGCTTTTTCTTAGGGAGCGACTGTAGGATGTGGTCCATGAAAATGAAGGAATAAAACAAGCAAGAAAAAAAAAAAGACGTGAGGTCTAGGAAATAGCTCTGACACAGGAGAGAAGTAAAGGGACTCTGTGGATGGTAATGCAGAAGACCTCAGATAACCAGGCAGAGGGGGCAACCAGTCCAGATGAGCAGGTCAGCGGTTTCTGAGAGAGACTTCTTCAGACGCATGAAACTGACATAATTGACATAACACCTGATATGAAACTGATAGAATCACGAAGCACCTTCAGAGAATATCTAGACAACTGGCAAATATTTCAGTACTGCATGAATGTTAAGTACATAAAACACACACACACACACAGGCAAAAATAAATAAACAAGTAAAAAGAAAATTATTAACTCCAGGGGTAAGTTGTGCTGATAGGAAAAAAATAGTTTAGTATAGGCCCCATTTCTGAATAGCACATACAGTCATAATAATGTAAATTTTGAATACTTTTCTAATCAAAACTGAGATATAATTATACTGTGAGGATGCCAATTGCACATGGTATAGACCAGGAGAATAAAGAGCTAAGTCCTCATGTTCAAAGGTGAAAGTTAATGTGCGGTGTCTCAAACTGAAAAAGCAGGAGGTGGCAACACTTGCTTGCCATTAGGCATATGGAGGCAGAAAAGTGGTCTTTCTGGGGAGGGAAATAAGGAGCAGGGGTCTGGGACCTGTTCTTTCTTGTATGAAACCTCGTAGAACAAGCAGGTTTTAAAAATTGTACCCTGCTAGACATAACTTTGATGAAAATTTAAAAAAATAATTTAAAATGTAACAGTATAGGGGCTTCCCTGGTGGCGCAGTGGTTGAGAGTACGCCTGCCGATGCAGGGGACACGGGTTCATGCCCCGGTCCGGGAGGATCCCACGTGCTGCGGAGCGGCTGGTCCTGTGAGCCATGGCTGCTAAGCCTGTGCGTCCGGAGCCTGTGCTCCGCAACAGGAGAGGCCACAACAGTGAGAGGCCTGCGTACCGCAAAAAAAAAAAAAAAAAAAAATTTAACAGTATATAGAGAGCTAACATGTGACTGCTTTTTCAAAATAAAATCTATGCGATTTTGGTAAATATTTTGGTAAATATTTTGGGTGTTTACTTTCCTTTTTAATAAATTGAGAGGCTTGGACTACCTAACTGCTATGGTCCCTTGACCTCTACACGTGTATGTTTTTGTATCTCTTTGTACGTGTCTGGACTTGTGAACATAAACATACAGAGATCTGATAATCAATAGTGGAACTCCCTTGATTATTTGATCATTAAAAATTCATATGTATTATCCACATATCTGCAAAGATACAATCCGATACTACCAAATGAAGGAGAACAAGGCGGCTCAACCATCTACCGATTTGTAGAAAAACACCTGAGGCTGCATTTCTGTCTTCCTCCGTCCATGTGAGAGGAGACACAGGAAGAGACTAAAGTTCCCTGCTGGTTAGACCCTGGCCTGTGATGCACGCACTGTGACGAGGACATCAAAGTTAATATTTATCCATCTCAGGGAGTTAAACTTGGCTTGAGAACTTGGGGGGTGGGGAGAAAAAGGAAAGTGCTACATACTCTGGTGGAGATTTGTGCTCAAGTCAATGTTAATCTTGGTAGCATAGCCAAGTCACTCACATCCTCTCTTGCACGTGCCAAGGAAGAACATGGCGAGTCCTTCAACAAAACCAACACTAAAATGGGGAGGGCCGAGTATGGAACTTTGAATTAAAGAGAAATACGAGGATTGTGAAGGTGATTTCTTCTTAGCTTGGTGACTGGTAAATCACTTAATCTCTCTATGCCCTGAATTCTTCGTCCATAAATATATATTCCATGTAGCTGTTAGAAGTATACGTGTTGACACCCATAGAACACTGAAAACAGTGCCTTGATATATTTTCTCTAAAAATAGATGCAAAGAACGTAACTGATTTATAGGGGTCTTGGGTTCATGGCTGGCGTGCATTTGCATGGGCTCTCTCTCTCGCTCTTTAACCTGGTCTTTATTTATGTAACCTGGTCTTCAGGATGATGGAAGCTCTAAAAGGATAGACTTTCCCATGACAGATTTGGTCAAGTCAATCTCAAAAAGTCAAGGAACGTACTGCTCACTGACCATAGTAAGCTTGTTTGGCAAAATCTCAGGTTACATTCATTTTCACTAACATTTAGTATCTCACGCTGAAGCTTTCCTTTGGTTGCCAGATGTATTTGGCACTCTGGAGGGGATGGACAAACTCTGTGCTAGTGCTGAGTCAAGGAGTCCAAGGACTGGTTTAAGGACACGCCCTCATCCTTTTTTGTTATCCCAGGTCCTCAACAATATCTGGCATACAGAGAAGAAGCTCGTTTGTTGAATTTAAAATGAAAAAAAAAAATACATTGATATGCTTCTCAAAGTCAAAAGTTACATAACATACCTTATAGTCACCCACAATTCTCTCATCTAAGAATGCAATCTTATTTTTCGCATTCATTTTTCTGTTTATACTAAAACTTTTATAGGTTAAACCACTATATTAAACGGAATGTTAGTGTATCATATTATAGTATGTGTAATTTATATTTAAAGAAATTAATAAAGAAGACTGTCATCCTACGGAAGTAGTACTGTTTAGTTGTGAGCTATTTTTACCTAAAAAAACCCAAAGAATATGAATTCCTTATCAGATTTATGGTTTGCAAATATTTTCTCCCATTTCATAGGTTGCCTTTCTCTCTGTCATTTCTTTTGCTATGCAGCTTTTATTTATTATTTAAAAATTTTTTTTTAATTAATTTTATTTTTGGCTGTGTTGGGTCTTAGTTGTGGCACGCAGGATCTTCATTGCAGCACGTGGGATCTTTTGTTGTGGCACGTGGGTTTCTCTCTAGCTGTGGCGTGCAGGCTCAGTAGCTGTGGCTTAGTTGACCTGCAGCATGTGGGATCTTAGTTCCCCGACCAGGGATCAAATCCACGTCCCCTGCATTGGAAGGCGGATTCTTAACTACTGGACCACCAGGGAAGTCCCCCATGCAGGTTTTTAGCTTGAGGTAGTCCCATTTGTCTATTTTTGCTTTTGTTTCTTGTGCTTTTGGTGTAAGATCCCAGAAATCATCGTCAAGATCAATGTCATGAAGGTTTTCTGTTATGTTTTCTTTTCGGAGTTTTATAGTTTCAGGTCTTAGGGTTACATCTTTAGTCATTTATGAGTTGATTTTTGTGTATGGTTTAAGATAAGGGTCCAATTTCGTTCTTTTGCATGTGGATATCCAGTTTTCCCAACTGTCTTTTCCTCATTGTGTACTCTTGGCACCCTTGTCAAAGATCAGTTGAACTCATGCTGTAGACTATAGGTCTGTATGCCCTAATGAATAGGATTAGTGCCTTTATAAAAGAGACCACAGAAAGCTCTCTTGCCCCTTATGCCGCATGAAGTTATGGCAAGAAAACAGCTCTCTATGAACCAGGAAGTGAGATCTCACCAAATACTCAATCCCAACACCTTGATCTTGTATTTCCCAGCCTCCAGAACTGTGAGAAATAAATTACTGTTGTTTATAAGCCACCCATTCTATGGTATTCTGTTATAGCAGCCTGGATGGACTAAGACACCATATATTTATAAACTTATTTCTGGACTTTTTATTCTGTTCCATTAGTCTATATGTCTGTTTTTATGCCAGTACCATACTGTTTTAGTTACTGTAGATTTGTAATACATTTTGAAATCAGAAAGTGTGATACCTCAAGCTTTTTCTGTCTCAAGTTTGCTTTGGCTATTCTGGGTCTTCTGTGGTTCTGAATGAATTTTAGGATTGTTTTTTCTTTTTCTATAAAAAAATGCCATTGAGATTTTGACAGACATTGCACTCAATCTGTAGATCATATTGGGTAGTATGGACACTTTAACAATATTAAGTCTTCCAATCCATGAACATGAGCTGTCTTTCTGTTTATTTCTGTCTTCTTTATTTCTTTCAACAATGTTTTGTTGTTTTCAGTGCACAGGTCTTTCACCTTCTTGGTTAAACTTATTCCTATAAAAATAAAGTATTTTATTTTTTTTGCTGCCACTTTAACTCAGATTTCTTAATTTCCTTTTTGGATAGTTTGTTGTTAGCACATAGAAATGCAACTGATTTTTTAAAGTTGATCCTATATCCTGTGACTTCACTGAATTCCATAATAGTTATAATTTGTGTGTGTGTGTGTGTGTAATCTTTAGGCTTTTCTACATGTAAGATCCTGTGGATTTTTATAATCATTTCATAAATGGTGGTAGGACAACAGGTTATTAGGGAAAAGTTAGATACTGAATTAAATGAGAATAAAAATATTTGGAGGGAAATACAAGTGAATATTTATCTAATTTAAGAATAAGGAAGGGCTCTTCAGTTACTACAGGTCTGGAAGAAACACAAGTAAAAGATTAATAGATTACATAAAAAGTAAATATTTTTCACCTTAAGAGGTGAAAAACTGCAAAGATCAAATGGAACAACATTTATGACACAGATGATAAAGTGTTACTATCTTTAACTTTAAAAGGGTTCATAATTCAACAGGATATTTATTAAAGACATCAATAAAAAAATAACAAAGGACATGGCCAACCAATTAAGAAATGAATAAATACTAAAGCCAATGAACATGAAAAATTATTCAACTACAGAAATAAATAAATGCAAATAACTGTATAACACTTTTATCAAGTAAGTTGAACTTTTTGTTTAATGATAACAACCAGTGTTAAAAAGTCTTTAAAATATCAGTAATTTTTGCTCCAAAAATTCTAGTCCTTGGAGCCTAAACAAAGAATGTAATCAGAGAATCAGAGAGGTATGAGTAAAGATCTTTTTATTTATTTATTTATTTTTGGCTGTGTTGGGTCTTCATTGCTGTGCATGGGCTCTCTCTAGTTGCGGTGAGTGGGGGCCACTTCTCGTTGCAGTGTGTGGGCTTCTCACTGCGGTGGCTTCTCCTGTTGTGGAGCATGGGCTCTAGGCATGTGGGCTTCAGTAGTTGTGGCACACAGGCCTAGCTGCTCCACGGCATGTGGGATCCTCCTGGAC
Organism: Phocoena phocoena; assembly: GCF_963924675.1. Taxonomy (NCBI): domain Eukaryota; kingdom Metazoa; phylum Chordata; class Mammalia; order Artiodactyla; family Phocoenidae; genus Phocoena; species Phocoena phocoena. The sequence goes on from NC_089223.1 coordinate 76,812,736, forward strand.
CGGGGCTCGAACCCGTATCCCCTGCATCGGCAGGCGGACTCTCAACCACTGTGCCACCAGGGAAGCCCTTGTTGTCGTTTTTGTTTTTAGTGTTATTGAGCCTGCTACTCAAGCCTTTCCAGGGATACTGTAAGCATTCGATTCCCTGTATTAAATTTCCTTTTGCTTGACATAGCTAACATAATTTCTGTTTCCTGCAAGTGAACTCTGATTGAGAGGGACATCTACTCTTGTATTAGGAGGGAAGGAAGGACGGATATACATGTAGATAAAGTTGTGTGTGTGTACGTATGTGATGGCAATCTCCTCAAATGCAGGAGTTTTTTAAGCTGAGGTGTGCAGAGCCTCAAGGAGCTCCTAAATAGGGTTCACGGCATCTGTGAACTTAGATGAGTAAAAGTCATATCTCCTTCTTACCTAACCTCTAACTTATATTTAGTATTTTCTTCAATTCTGAATGTAGGCATCAAACCACAGCATCATTGGCAGTTCCTGTGACTTCGTCTCTAATAGAAAGTAGATATAATATTCATATTATATTAGAGCTGTTGTAGATCTCAAAACATTGTTTATGCTCATAACTATGGTATTTGTTAGACTCCTGTTAGATCCTGTTCTGTAATACATTTATAAAGAAACACACACTGACGTTCTTCCAAAGATGACATAATGGGCACATGAAAAGATGCTCAAGATCACTAATTATTAGAGAAATACAAGTCAAAACAGCTATGAGATATCACCTTACACCTGTTAGAATGGCTATCATCAAAAAATCTACAAATAACAAATGTTGGAGAAGATGTGGAGAAAAGGGAACCCTCGTACACTGTTGGTGGGAATGTAACTTGGTACAGCCACTATGGAGAACAGTAGAGAGGTTCCTCAAAAAACTAAAAACAGAACTACCATATGCTCCAGCAATTCCACTCCTGGGTATGTATCCAAAAAAACCCAAAAAACGAAAACCAAAAGCAAAAAGAAAATACTAATTCAAAAAGATACATGGCACCCCAATGTTCATAGCAGCATTATTTACAATAGTCAAGACATGGAAGCAACCCAAGTGTCCATCAATAGATGAACAGAAAAAGAAGATGTACACACACACACACACACACATATACACACAATGGAATATTAGCCATAAAAAGAATGAAATTCTGTCATTTGTTGCAATCTGGATGGACCTAGCAAATATTACACCTAGTAGAATAAGTCAGTTAGCAAATCCTATATGATACCACTTATATGTGGAATCTAAAAAATAACGTAAATGACTATATATGCAAAACAGAAACAGACTCACAGATATAGAAAATAAGCTAGTGGTTACCAAAGGGGAGCGGGAAGGGGGGAGGGGCAAAATAGGGGTATGGGATAAAGAGATACAAATTACTGTGTATAAAATAGATAAGCAAAAAGGATATGTTGTATAGCACAGGGAATTATAGCCATTATCTTGTAATAACTTTTAATGGAGTATAATCTGTAAAAATACTAAATTATTATGCTGTACACCTGAAACAAATATTGTAAATCAACTCCACTTCAACTTAAAATATGGAATATAAAAAAGAAACACATTACATCACAATTTTTAAAAATTGATAACTCTATTTCCTTTGTAGTCCTATGTATTTTATTTTATGCATTTAAAAATATCATCCTGAAAAGGGGTCCATAGGCTTCAACAGACTGGTAAAGCGGTCCATAGCATAAAACATGTTAAGAAGCCTGTTCTAATGTCTTCTATTTTGCCTGTAAAGTGGGGTTTCTAAACTTTGGCACTAGCGATATTTTAGGATGGATAATTCTTTCTTTCGGGGGACTGTTTTTGCACTGTAGGATGCTCCAGAGCCTTGACTATGCTAGTAGCACCCTTCCTGACCACACGACAATCAAAGAAATTGTTACCTGCGGGGCAAAAGTGACCCTGGTTGAGAATCACTAAAGTAGTGCTAAGCGTGAGGAAGGTGACTAGGTCTGAGATCTGACTGGAGAGGGCTCAAAATGGATGCAACAGAGGACGGCAGAGAGAAATGACTAAAGAAAACATGCAATTGAGTGATGTTGAGGGACCAGCTGAAATGATCTACAGTCATCCCTCAGTATCCCTGGGGGATACAGGATGCCCATGGATACTACTGATAAAATCCGAGGACATTCAAGTCCCTTATATAAAATGGCAGAGTATTTGTATAAAACCTACACATACCCTCCCATATACTTTAAATTATCTCTAGCTTATTTATAATAACTAATACAACATAAATGTTATGTAAATAATTGTAAATACAAGGTAAATGCTATGTAAGTAGTTGCTGGTGTGTGGCAAATTCAAGTTTTGCTTTTTGGAACTCTCTGGAACTTATTTTCTTCAAATATTTTTTATCTGCAGCTGGTTGAATCCACAGATGCAGAACCTGCAAATATAGAGGGCTGAGTGTGTAGAGTAGCCCACGGATAAGAGGTTTTTCAAGTTGTTTTTTTTAGTTTATTTATTTTTGGCTGGGTCTTCGTTGCTGCGCGTGGGCTTTCTCTAGTTGCAGCGAGTGGGGGCTACTCTTCGTTGCGGTGCGCAGGCTTCTCATTGCAGTGGCTTCTCTCGTTGCGGGGCACAGGCTTTAGGCTCGCGGGCTTCAGTAGTTGTGGCGCACGGGCTTTGTTGCTCTGCAGCACGTGGGATCTTCCTGGACCAGGGCTCGAAACCGGGTCCCCCGCATTGGCAGGCAGATCCTTAACCACTGCGCCACCAGGGTAGCCCCTCAAGTTGTTTTCTTCTACTCACCATACATGATGAATATTCAAATGATGGACAGTCTACCATCAACAGCATTTGTGATATAGGTGCTGACTTACAAATGAGATGGGCTGGAGTTATCTACAACGTCCGAAGTACTGTTTCTTCCCCTGATCCAAATGCTAGCATGTCTTAACATGCTGGTTGAAGAAAACACTTTATTCAAGAAGGAAAACGAGAACATTTACAACTTAAAATAACTGTTATTGCCCCTCGTTCTGCTATTGTCCAGAATAGCAGCGACAGGAAGCAGGGTGGGTATATTCTGGACTTGAATGGATTTGGAGGTTGCTGCTCCCAGAAAATCTGAGCACAGGTGGCATGGCTGTGAAGGATATGAAGCAACCCTATGATCCAGCAATTTGCCTCCTGGGGTTTTGACCCAGGAGCAATGAAAATATATATCCACATAAAAACTTGTCCAAGAGTGTTGACAGCAGCTTTATTCAGAGTAGTCCCAAACTGGAAATAACACAAATGTCCATCAACAGTATAATGCCCTGCGGTGTGGTCATACAATGAAATACTACTGAGCAAGAAAAAATAATGAACTGCTGACATGTGCAACAACACATACAGAACTCAGGAACATGCTGAGGAAAAGCAGCCTTACACAAAAGAGAACATACATTCTTACAGACTGTATGAGTCATTTATATAAGTTTTAAATAGGCTAAATTAAGCCATGGTGATTAAAAAAATCAGAATAGTGACTGACTCCATTGGAGTGGAAACAAGAATTGATTGGGAAGGGGCATGGAAATTTTCCTGGGTGATGATGCTCTCTATATTTCTTCTTTTTTTTTTGCGGTACGCGGGCCTCTCACTGTTGTGGCCTCTCCCGTTGCTGAGCACAGGCTCCGGACGCACAGGCTCAGCAGCCATGGCTCACGGGCCCAGCTGCTCCGCGGCATGTGGGATCTTCCCGAACCGGGGCACGAACCCCTGTCCCCTGCATCAGCAGGCAGACTCTCAACCACTGCGCCACCAGGGAAGCCCTCTCTATATTTCTTGATGAGGAGTTGCGTGATACAGTTGTATGCAGTTGCCAAAACCCACCAAATTGTACACTTGGATTTACGCATTTCACTGAATGTAAATTACACCAGAGGAGGGGGAGAAGGAAGGGCAGGGGGAAAGGTGAAGGAGAAGAAGAGGAAGCGAATGGCAAATAAAAACTGAACTCACAGTCAACCAAACACATGCTGAAATGTTTGAAATGAAATGACGTCTGTAACATACTCTGAGATGTAGTCAAAAAAAGAGGGATTGGTGGTTAGCCAGGTGGTTAGATATGTGATAGAGAAAAAACACCTAACATTAATTGTAGATTCTAGATGGTGAGATGTGCAATTCTTTAAGCTCTTCTGTAGCTTGAAAATTTTCATACTAAAGAACATGAGTGTATGGCAATGTATCTCTTTTTGCCTTTTTGAAGTATTTCATTAACCTTTGGGCCAAAAAAGCTACTTGAGAACCATCAAAGCATTTCATATGGTTCTTGCTCTATTTTTATAAATGGAACCTAAAATGTCACACTTATTCTCCATTCCGTGAATAACAACAACCACTCACACTATGTGCCACCACCACCTCTGGATCGCTGGAGCTGTCCAGGCACCACCGGGCTAATTACCTTACACACGTCAGCCTCCCGTAGAGAACTCAATGGTTTTCTTTACTGTCTAACAGAAAGTTCTAGAACACATCTTCAGAACTTCCAGGCAGCCGGGAACTAGAACAGATGTCCAAGAGGAAGACTATGTCTGTGATGGTGGGTATTTTGAGCAGAATGTATTCTTCAAATATGTTATGAAGGTGTGGGACTGTGTGTGTGTGTGTGTGTGTGTGTGTGTGTGTGTGTACGTGTACTGAGCCGGAAGTGAGAGAAGGAAAATATATTTTAGAAAGAAGGTACACATTATAAGTCATAAAAAGGAATAGTAACTTTATTCCAAATTCTGTAGAGAGAGAAAATCTTTTCCTTTTCTTTTTTTTCTTAAGCTCGTATCCACTGCCATATGATACTGTCACCTGACAAAGGCGTGTGACAAAGGCTGCCCGGATCTGTCACCTCCAGCTCTTTTCTAGCTTCCCTTTCTCAATAAACCTTTGACAAAGGTCAGTTGTTTGAAAGGCTGGGTTTTTCCTTGTTTGGTCAAAGCGTTTCTTGCTCAGCAGAATGATTAAATGTCTCTGAGTGTCAATAAATAAGTGGTTTCAGTGAAGCTTTCTGGAATCTATTTCCCTGAAGGCTGCTTGGTGGCGTGCCTGGGATCGCTTTGGTTTTGTGTGAAGCTAGCAGGTAAACAATGTAATTACCAGGCTGCCTAGTCCCTGCGGTTCCTGACACCTGCAGAGCCACGCATTGAAGAATAGGGCAGGGATAAAGTATCTTCACCTAAAACCAGGAGTCAGGCTTTGAACTTCAACTCAAACTGACAAAATGCCAAGGTGCTGAAGTGGCAGAAGGTGGATTTGAACTAAAGGGATCTCAGGAGCCCTGGTGCAGCTGTGTAGGCACTAGGAAGGTAGTGAATTAGGTAAATATCTACTAGGAGAAAAGAAGACAATAAGCCAGACTTGAACAAAGACATCAGTTTCTGATTAACTTTCCCCTGGATGGAGGCCATAATTCAAACCTGATTCATGAAACAGTGTCTAACAGTTCTGGCTGTGTACAGGGGGAATGTATCAGAACTGGATTAGCTACAGTAACCCCACACCGAACAAGTTCAGGGAAATCTGTTTGGTTCATTTTATTTGCGTGGACACCTCTCTGTTGTCGTTAGGGAGAGAAGGGTGGTTTTCTGTATAGCCAGATCAAACCACCTCTTCCTGAGAAGCAGCTGACTGACGTGCAAACCAAGCGTCTTCTACTTGTCCCATTGGAATAATATAGTAGACGTGTTTCATGTGTTTCACAATGACACACTTAGTGGTACCCAGGCTCCAAAAAGTAGCAGACAGACTTTGAAACTTAATAGGATTCAGGAGGAAAAAAAAAAAATCTTGGCTCCTTCCTTAACATAAATTGTATATAGTCAGCAAACCAGTAGGCAGTTTTCATTGGTTTGTGACTCATTTGGGACTTAATTCCGATGAAGATGATGTGGTGACATTTAAAGGCTTGGCCGAAATTAGAAACAGGAAAACTGAAGGTGACTTTGGTGGAAAATACAGAATATAAAATAGTGTGCAAAATGATAAGACATCCGCTCTTTAGGTGGGTTTTATGCATCGCTGACTCAACACATCCATACTGTTTTGGCCGTCTGACTACTCTGCCAGTCTGATGGTGTGGGATGAGGGACAGCTTTACTTTCACATGCACAGAGTGGGTTTTGTTTTTTAAGACAGAATGATCTATCAACATAGTCTTCTCGGCCATTCTCCCAGCACAAGAAACAGAAGAAAGTTGAATGACTTGCTTTCTGAGCACAGAATGAAGTAAGAATCTGAACTTCAGTCCCAACGTATCTCACACACTGCTCCCCACACGCTACACATTTAAGAGACCTGGCTCCATGGATGCCGGGCTGCAGACTGGCTGGTACAGTGGGATGGAGCAGACCAATGTTCACCTGGCTTAAGTGCTCTGCTGGTTCAAGGCGAAATGCTGGTCTCATGGGGTTAGAAGAAAAATCCAGAAGCATTCCTCTCCTCCACTAACATCTCCATCTTTGATAACTTGGGCATGGGGTTGATCAGAGGGAAACTGTTGGTTGCATTTTTCTTATCCTTTATTGGTACTTTATAGGATTACTAATAAGAAATCTGAGTAAGTAACAAAAATCTTGCCCCAGCACATATTGGGACTTCTCTATGGAGAGTGCCGATGACAGATGACCCTTCATGACACAGGACCACCAGACCTTGAATGTGGTGTAGGCCGTGGATGCTCAGTGGTGGCACCAGCGCTAGCAGAAAAGTTTATGCTTCTGGGGTTGTTAAGGGCTGAAGTGTATCCCTAACCCATAGCGCCTCAGAATGGGACTGTATTTAGAGAGAGGACCTTTAAAGAGGTAATTAAGGTAAAATGGTAATTAGGGTGAGGCCTAACCCAATCCGACTAGTGTCTTTACTAGAAGGGGAGATTAGGACACACAGACTGTGGGAGGACCATGTTGAAGAGGCAGCAAGGAGAGAGGCCTCAGGAGAAACCAAACCTGCTGACACCTTGACCTTGGACTTCCAGCCTCCAGAACTGTGAGAAGTTAAATGTCTGTTGCTTAAGCCACCCATCCTGTGCTACTTTGTTATGGCAGCCCTAGTGGTCTAATACAGGGGTTTACAAAGAAAACGTGAAGAATATTTGGAATTGTTTAAAGTACAGGAGCCTATCTAGGCTAACTCAGAGTTGTCCAGAGTGTGTTCCTAGGAAGTTAGTAACTGTTACTGGGAAAAAGAAAGGGGGATTCTGGGCTCAAGTGAATTTGGGAAATGCTGGATTAGACAGTCAGCCAGGTTTCTTTGCTGCAGAACTTCTCGGAGCCTTTAATGTGCTGAGGTGCATATTATGAGTTTGATTCCCACGATCTGTGTGCCATCCTTGACACCTCTCTTTGCCTCACTTTTCATTTCCAATCCATGGCCAATTTATCTTTTAAATATTTCTTGAACGAGTTCACTTCCATCTGAACCTTCATGAAACCTGGGTTGCACCAACATCGCCTGACAATTTCATTTTCTAAATATTTCTTGAATTCGTTCACTCCTCTCTACTGAACTGCGATTGAAACCTGGACCAAATGACCTACGTCTCTGGCTTAGTCCACTGCAAGACCTTTCTGACACGTCTGTCCACACCCACTGGGTGCTCTCCAGGCAGTTGTCCACAACGCAGCCACAGGAGTCTTTCCCAAGAACAGGCTGGATTATGCCAGCTCCCTGACTGTAAAGACATTTCAGTAGCTTCCCACTGTTCTTAAAATGGGAAGACAAAATTCCTACCCACTTCTACAAGCTTATACTGAACCATCATCCTCCCTGGCCTCCATCCACCCTCCCAGGTTTTCTTCTGGTCCCACACTGTTCTGCCTCTACCCACTACAGGACCTTTGCTCATGCCGTCTCTTCTTCCTGGTTAATACCCCCGACCTTCCTCAGGGAAGCTTTCTTTTACTTCCATTCTTGGGTCGAAACCCTGTACCACTGATTCACGTTGCACTTGTCACTACTGAAAATTTACCTGCATGTGATTATTTGGTTAATACCTGAATCTTCCTCTTCTACACTGAAAACTCTGAGTTTGTAGAACACCTTTTTGTGAAATACCCAGTTAATTTATTGATGAAGGTCCGGGGAGGACACCTCTGAAACACACCGTGAAGAATTTTTATGAAGACAGATAATGAGCAGGGTTCAAGGAGAAAGGTTTTGGGTCCTTAGAAACAGGCAGTTGTTTGTTGCAGCTTAGCTAAACAACCCATGTGAAAAGTTGAATGTGGAAAAAAATATGATATTGGGTCTAAGTTCTGGAGGTATATGTGGGTGTTTAACTTAAAAAAAAAAAAAACCAACTTTTGATTTTGAAAAATTTCAAACCTACAGAAGACTTGGAAGACTAGTACAACAAACTGCCACATACTTTTTTTTTTTTTTTTTTTTGCTGTACGCGGGCCTCTCACTGTCGTGGCCTCTCCCGTTGTGGAGCACAGGCTCCAGACGTGCAGGCTCACGGGCCCAGCCGCTCCGCGGCATGTGGGATCTTCCCAGATCGGGGCACGAACCCGTGTCCCCCGCATCGGCAGGCGGACTCTCAACCACTGCGCCACCAGGGAAGCCCCGCCACATACTTTTAAGCAACCTGTTTAATGATGTGATTTTGCTCCAGAAAAGCTGCTCTTTTCTGCTTTACTGCAGTCAGTGTAATTCTGACAGTGCCTTCAGAAAGACATGACTATGTAATCTGATCACAAATGCTCATATTTCAGGAAGGCCAGACATGCCTGCTGGCAAATAATTAATCACGAAATGATCTTAAATAAGGTACTGCAGGAGACAAAATGACATTTATGGGACATACTTTTAAAAAATTTACAGCCACTTGAGAAAACAAAACACTTTCAAATGAAAGAACAACCAGCAATAAAAATAACAGATAAGTGTTGGAGGGGGAGGCAGATAGCACTGAGAGAGTGAAGAGGATGAGATTGTTTCTAGTTACGTTTCTTCACAGAAATGGATTCCCTGTGGGAAGCAGCACATCTTGTCATCAATTAATTTCCTTGTACTAAAATACCAACTTGGAAAACTCACTTTATAAGGCAAATTGTAAATAAGTATGTCTTTCGTGAGCACACACACACAGTGTGAAAGGTCTGGTTCCTTATTTAAGCAATATTTACAATTGTTTTAGTTCTTTACTAGAAGGACAATCCAAAGCTCAGGGAAGTGTCTGTTCCTTTAAGGGTCAACCAAGTTGGTGGACTTTAGCCAAATAATTAACCCTTTTTTTTTTTTTTCCCCCTGACAAAGAATAGGCTACTATATTCACCTGATGTATTTAGTTAGTCTCTCGCTAAGACCTGCTGCCTTGGGGAGGGGGTGACTCCCAGTGAACTGGCCCCTAGGCCTAGAGATCCAGGGATTTCCCTCTTAACCCATTATTTCCAGAGATCGCATGTAGGTCTAGAGAAATCAGAACCAGGCAAATGATGAATAAGATCACAACCTGCTACAAACATGTTGGGGAGGGGAAGACCACCAATAGCGGGACAAAGTGAGCGGGGGTGTGTTTTTAAATTAATACAAGCTGTTAACTGCATTTGGGCACCATCTAACCTATACTAGACTAGAAGCTTGCCTTTAGAAAGATGAGCTTTTCAGGTCCAAGTGATAATTTTTGAGAATTTCCGTCAAAATGGAGTGCACATATGGCCTTGGTGTGAGAACTTGGTTCCCTAAAACCTGAATTCTAGACCAGATTTTCCAACCTGGAAAGGAATCAGGAAGGGGTACTGCTCTCAGAGTCACAGCATTACCTGTGCTCTTTAATTTATGCTTTGAACTCCTACTTATCTGAGTTTTCCCCCAATGTGTTTATGTTAATTTTACAATCAGGAAGAAACCAATGAAGTTATTAAAGATCAGAGCTGGAGCTTCTCATTTGTACACATGGGAAAACTGCTGCTGTGGTTAAGGAAGAGGCTCAAAAAGCTTCCGGCAAGTCAAAGGCCATGGATATGGGGACACACCTCCGATGGCGTAATTAACAAATGTCTATTGATCTCTTGTCTAAAAACTTTCAGCTTCAAAGGTTAAGTAATTAGAAGTCCGTTACTTTACTATTTTTTAACAGTTTTGAGATATAATTCACATACCTTACCATTCACCCACGTAAAGTGTACAATTCAATGGTTTTTTAGTATATTCATGGAATTATACACAGTTTTAACACATTTTTATCACCCCCAAAAAAGAAATCCTGCACCTTTTAGGAAAGAACCCCTGATCCCCCAACCTACTTGGCACTAGGCAATCACCAATATACTTTCTGTGTATTTGTCTATTCCGGGCCTGTCATATAAATGGAATCATGAAATATGTGGACTTTTGTGTCTGGCTTCATTCACTTAGCATGGTATTTTCAAGGTTTATCCATGTTGTAGTATATATCAGTACTTCATTCCTTTCTATGGCCATGCAATAGCCAATACCGTATGGATGTATCACATTTTATTTGTCTACTCATCAGTCAGTGGACACTTTCTGGCTATCATGAATCATGCCGCTATGAACATTCATACACACATTTTTGTGTGGACATGTGTTTTCAGTTTTCTTGGGTATATACCTGGAAGTGTATTGCTGGGTAATATAGTAGTTCTGTGTTTAAGAAAACCTTTTAAGAAACTGCCAGACTGTTTTCCAAAGTGGATTCACCATTTTACATTCCCACTGGTAGTGTATGAGGGTTCCAGTTTCTCTACATGCTTGCCAATACTTGATATTGCCCATCTTTTTTTTTTTTTTGCGATACGCGGGCCTCTCACTGTTGTGGCCTCTCCCATTGCAGAGCACAGGCTCCAGATGCGCAGGCTTAGTGGCCATGGCCCACGGGCCCAGCCGCTCCGCGGCATGTGGGATCTTCCCGGACCAGGGCATGAAGCCGTGTCCCCTGCATCGGCAGGCGGACCCTCAACCACTGCGCCACCAGGGAAGCCCTTGCCCATCTTTTTGATTACAGCCATTCTCGTGGGTACCTATCATGAAGTGGTACACTTCATTGTTTTTAATGTGTTTTCAAGAATTATTTTCTGGTTACAGAAGTCATGCAAGTTAACATAGAAAATTTCTTGACATGTATTCACTGATTTGATTCCTAGCTTGTAGGCCAACAACAATCCCATCTATGTATCAGCGCAATTATTATCCCTAGTTTACAAAGAAAGAGAGGCTCACAGAGCTTAAGAAGCTCTAGAGTGGGATTTGAAACCAGGTGTGTCTAAAAGATTATGCTTTTCACCATGGCTTTATCCTGTTTCAGTGGCTACTATGTGCATATATAAACCCGCGGGGATCAAATGGGATATGGAAGTAACTAAACTTTATGAATTTAAAGCATCTAGTGATGATGAGTAAGATGCTGAAGGGACATGGCTTTTGCATTATAGCAACAGGTGACACATTATCTGTTGATATATTAAGGAACAGAGAAGTGACTTCTGTGACCAGAGAGCAATTTAAAGGAAGACCTGAAACTAAGCAGTCCCAAGTCACTTTGGGTAAATTACTGTCTTTATCACTCCCCCACCCCTGCCCCAGATAAAGGACAACATTAATTGTCCTCGGGTTATGGTGATAAATAGCACTGAAACATGTGCTAAATGTATTCACCTTTCGGTCTGTGCACTTAAGAGACCGAGGCCAGGTGCTCTTGAGTCACTGCATTCTCTGAATGAGGCCAGAGAGGTGATTCAGTTTTGCGATTCTTTGTCACCTTACATAAGGTAGTTCCTTTTTTCTTTTCTAACTCCTTGTAATTGAGGAAAAATGATTTTGCAGATTGGCCACAATCACAAGCAGTTCCGGAAATTAAAATTCCTCAGGCTCTAGTTAAACATTATTGGTAAAAAGTTCCTGCTCACTACAATCCCTTTCTAGAAATGTATTCCATGGCACGTCATATATAATGATTATATCTTTAGCTAGGCTCCTTCCAATTTTCAAGTTTATATATGTGACTCAATTAAATAGAAGAGCTCAGGGTATCGACTTTCTAAATAACTACTTCATAAACATTGCTAAAGGTGGTATATTTTTACACATAATTTCCTATAATGAAGCTAGACAGAAGTTCCTCTAACTCCAAGAATCTTAACCAAAAAAAGCACACTAGTTTTGGACGGGACAGAGTTAATTAGGGAATGAGAAATAGAGACTAGAATGCTCATTAGTTTCAAAATGTTTATTTTGAGCAAAGGATCCTTATTATCTCAACCTTTAAGGTGCACTAGGCAGCCTGTATTAAAATGGCTTATTCTCCAGGGGGTGAGGGGTGAGGTCATGGGTGGGGTGGATGTGGATGAGATAGCAGCGCCAGTTTTAACACTCTTATTAATCTTGAACTAGGGTTGAAGTGTGCAGTGGCAAAAAAGAGCACTGTTTCTATGAACTGTATAAAGGAGAGGGAAGGAGGAAACGTGAGAAGGATGATATCTCAATTTTATTTCTTAAAAGGCACTCTTGTGGCTGCATTTCCTCCTAAACCCAGTGTTTTGTGTCCAACTGGACTGCAACACATCCTTCTTGGTCTGTCAGTACACGGAAGGACCAAGAAGGAGTTTACCTAAAGCAGCAAAAGGTCAGGCAGTAAAGCTGGGAGAACTGCTTCTGCTGATGTATCTTCCATAAGTGCCGGGATTGATCTTTGAAATCATTATGCTTGGGTATTTTGATCTGTCTAAAAAGGTAAAGTGAGTTCTTTCATAAGGAAGTGAAAAAAAATGGACTAAATGATTATAAACTAATTTCTGAGTTGCTAAGTATCACTTGATCGTCATCAATAATGCCACTGCATAAAAATCAGTTTGAGGAAATCTAGCCTAATGTGAAAGCAGCGACTCTTGAGGTTGAGATGGCTGCCACCGAGGGGGCAGTCTGCTGGCTAAGAGGGTGTGTCCCAGAGTCACAGGAAGCTTGACTGAGTCCCAGCTCTGTCACTTACTAGCTCTGTCATCTTGAACAGCTTGCCTAACCTCTCTGAGCTCACTCCTTTAAGTTAGATGAGGTATATAAACCACTTGGAGTGCCCGGCACATAGTAGGTGCTCAATAAATGTTAGCTATTCCTGCTCTCCTGAGGCCTTCCCCATCCACTTGTCCTAAAACATGTATTCATGCCACCCCATATTTTATTTAGCCTTCGTATTCACAGATGGACTTTTTGAGCACCTACTGTTGCCGGGTAGTGGGCACCGAGGAGTCAAAGATGCCTGAGCCATGGTCCAGTTCTTGATCTTGAGGGGAAGGGAAACCAGATGATGTGTCATCAGCCAAAACAGTAACACGGGAGGGAGGGCAAATCAGTGTGGGTGGCGGTGGGCATGGGGCGGTGATGAACTCAGGCTAGTAAGATGGGTTAAGTTTAAAGGGGCCTGGGGATGTGCCAGTAGATCTGCCCTGCAGGCAGCTGTCTTCAATGGATCTGTAGTTGTATGGGGAGAGCAGGGCTGGAGAGATGCATGTGGTGTCATGTGCGTATGGGTACTCTTTGGGGTGCACACACTCTGACACTGCCAGAGGCTGGTCTGGCTCCATGGGGTGGGGAGGGAGCCCAGGGAACACTAATGCTTGGGAATGGGAGATGGCAACAGGGCTTTCTGGGTGTCCCCTTAAGGCCCCAAAAGACATTATGTGAGGCTACTTAGATTTTTAAAAAATTAATGTGTAAGTCATTAAAATAACAAATCCAAAAATTAAATTTTCTCTTGAGTTGGGATCAACTATAAATCTTATATTCTATTTAAAATTCTATATACTTTGCCAACCCTTTTAAGAGTGATGTAATATACTGGATTTTCTTCTTTAAGTTATTTCAGTTTTCTGACCAGTAAACAAACCCTCCCCTAGTACTTAAGTCATTTTATAAAACTAATAAACTCACAAATAACATAAATCTTTGGTTCTCTTAAAAGTTTCAGTTGAGTATAAAACAGCAAAATTATCTTAAAAGTTTCAACTTACAGATCCAAGGTCTAAATCAATCACTCAATGACATATTTTAAATTGGAATCACAAGGCTATTCATGTTAATTAACATTATCTTAAACATTGTGAATACTGTATGTATTTAAAATGTTAAAGGAGACCTTCAAGATGGCAGAGGAGTAAGACATGGAGATCACCTTCCCCCCTACAAACACATCAGAAATACACCTACATGTGGAACAGCTCCTTACAGAACACCTACTGAACGCTGGCAGAAGACCTCAGACTTCCCAAAAGGCAAGAAACTGCCAACATACCTGGGTAGGGCAAAAGAAAAAAGGAAAAACAGAGACAAAGGAATAGGGACGGGACCTGCACCAGTGGGAGGGAGCCGTGAAGGAGGAAATGTTTCCACACATTAGGAAGCCCCTCCACTGGAGGAGACGTGGGGGTGGTGGGAGGGAAGCTTCGGAGTCACGGAGGACAGCGCAGCAATAGGGGTGCAGAGGGCAAAGTGGAGAGATTCCCGCACAGAGGATCAGTGCCAACCAGCAGTCACCAGCCTGAGACGTTTGTCTGCTCACCTGCTGGGACGGGTGGGGGCTGGGAGCTGAGGCTCGGGCTCCGGAGGTCAGATCCCAGGGAGAGGTTAGTGTGCCACAGCTAGCTGGGAGGGAGTCTGGGAAAAACTCTGGAACTGCCTAACAGGCAAGAGACCATTGTTTCAGGTGCGCGAGGAGAGGGGATTCAGAGCACTGCCTAAACGAGCTCCAGAGACCTGCGCGAGCTGCGGCTATCAGCGCGGACACCAGAGACGGGCATGACACGCTAAGGCTACTACTGCAGACACCCAGAAGCCTATGTGCAAGCACAGGTCACTATCCACACCTCCCCTCCCAGGAGCCTGTGCAGCCCGCACTGCCAGGGTCCCGTTATCCAGGGACAACTTCCCCTGGAGAACACACGGCTCGCCTCAGGCTGGTGCAATGTCACTCTGGCCTCTGCCGCCGCAGGCTCGCCTCGCATTCCGTACCCCTCCCTTCCCCCGGCATGAGTGAGCCAGAGCCCCCTAATCAGCTGCTACTTTAACGCCATCCTGTCTGGGCGGCAACAGGCACCCTCAGGAACCCCAGGAGCTGTGCGAACCAAGAAGAGAAAGGGAAATCTCTCCCAGCAGCCTCAGGAGCAGTGGATTAAATCTCCACAATCAACTTGATGTACCCTGCATCTGCGGAACACCTGAATAGACAATGAATCATCCCAAAATTGAGGCGGTGGACTTTGGGAGCAACTGTAGACTTGGGGTTTGCTTTCGGCATCTAATTTGTTTCTGGTTTTATGTTTATCTTAGTTTAGTATTTAGAGTTTATTATCATTGGCAGATTTGTTTATTGATTTGGTTGCTCTCTTCCTTTTTTTTAATATATAGAGAGATATTTTTTCCCTTTTTCTCTTTTTGTGAGCATGTATGTGTATGCTTCTTTGTGTGATTTTGTCTGTACAGCATTGCATTTGCCATTTGTCCTAGGGTTCTGTCTGTCCATTTTGCTGTTGTTGTTTTGTTTTGTTTTTAGCACAGTTTGTAGCACTTGTTATCACTGGTGGTTTGTTTTTTGGTTTGGTTGCTCTCTTCTTTCTTTTTCTTTTATTACTTACAAATTTTTAAAAATTTTTAATAATTAAGAAAAAAATTTTTTATTTTAATAACTTTATTTTATTTCCTTCCTTCCCTCCCTCCCTCCCTCCCATCTTTTTTTCTCCCTTTTTTTCTGAGCCATTTGGCTGACAGGGTCTTGGGGCTCCGGCTGGGTGTCAGGTCTGTGCCTCTGAGGTGGGAGAGCTGAGTTCAGGACATTGGTCCACCAGAGACCTCCTGGCTCCATGTAATAGCAAATGGCAAAAGCTCTCCCAGAGATCTCCATCTCAACGCTAAGACCCAGCTCCACTCAACAACCAGCAAGCTACAGTGCTGAACACCCTATGCCAAACCACTAGTAAGACAGGAACACAACCTCGCCCATTAGCAGAGAGGCTGCCTAAAATCAAAATAAGTTCACAGACACCCCAAAACACACCACCGGACGTGGTCCTGCCCACCAGAAAGACAAGATCCAGCCTCATCCACCAGAACACAGGCACCAGTCCCCTCCACCAGGAAGCCTACACTACCCACTGAACCAACCTTAGCCACTGGGGGCAGACACCACAAACAATGGGAAATATGAACCTGCAGCCTGCAAAAAGGAGATCACAAACACAGTAAGTTAAGCAAAATGAGAAGACAGAGAAACACACAGCAGATGAAGGACCAAGGTAAGAACCCACCAGACCAAACAAATGAAGAGGAAATAGGCAGTCTGCTTGAAAAAGAATTCAGAGTAATGATACTAAACATGATCCTAAATCTTGGAAATAGAATGGAGACAATCAAGAAACATTTCACAAGGACTTAGAAGAACTAAAGAGCAAACAATGATGAACATCACAATAATGAAATAAAAAAATTCTCTAGAAGGAATCAATAGCAGAATAATTGAGGGAGAAGAACGGATAAGTGACCTGGAAGATACAACAGTGGAAATAACTACCACAGAGCAAAGAAAAAAGAATGAAAAGAATTGAGGAGAGTCTCAGAGACCTCTGGGACAACATTAAACGTGCCAATATTCGAATTATAGGGGTCCGAGAAGAAGAAGAGAAAAAGAAAGGGACTGAGAAAATATTTGAAGAGATTATAGTCGTAAACTTCCCTAATATGGGAAAGGAAATAATCAAGTCCAGGAAGCAGAGAGAGTCCCATAGAGGAAAAATCCAAGGAGAAACACACCAAGACACATATTAATCAAACTATCAAAAAGTAAATACAAAGAAAAAATATTAAAAGCAGCAAGGGAAAAGCAACAAATAACATACAAGGGAATCCCCATAAGGATAACAGTTGATCTTTCAGCAGAAACTCTGCAAGCCAGAAGGGAGTGGCAGGACATATTTAAAGTGATGAAAGGGAAAAACCTACAACCAAGATTACTCTACCCAGCAAGGATCTCATTCAGATTCGACGGAGAAATTAAAACCTTTACAGACAAGCAAAAGCTAAGAGAATTCATCACCACCACATCAGCTTTACAAAAAATGCTAAAGGAACTTCTCTAGGCAGGAAACACAAGACAAAAAGACCCACAAAAAGGTCTGTTGTAGGTCTTTTTTCTGTTTCAAAAAGGAAAAGACCTACAAAAACAAACCCTAAACAATTAAGAAAATGGTAATAGGAACATACATATCGATAATTACCTTAAATGTAAATGGATTAAACGCTCTAACCAAAAGACATAGGCTGGCTGAATGGATACAAAAACAAGACCCATCTATATCTGTCTACAAGAGACCCACTTCACACTTAGGGACACATACAGACTGAGAGTGAGGGGATGGAAAAAGATATTCCATACAAATGGAAATCAAAAGAAAGCTGGAGTAGCAATTCTCATATCAGACAAAATAGACTTTAAAATAACGACTATTACAAGAGACAAAGAAGGACACTACATAATGATCAAGGGATCAATCCAAGAAGAAGATATAACAATTGTAAATATTTATGCACCCAACATAGGAGCACCTCAATACATAAGGTGAATGCTAACAGCCATAAAAGGGAAATCGACAGTAACATTATCATAGTAGGGGACTTTAACACCCCAGTTTCACCAATGGACAGATCATGCAAAATGAAAATAAATAAGGAAACACAAGCTTTAAATGATACATTAAACAAGATGGATATTTATAGGACATTCCATCCCAAAACAACAGAATACATTTTCTTCTCAAGTGCTCATGGAACATTCTCCAGGATAGATCATACCTTGGGTCACAAATCAAGCCCTGGTAAATTTAAGAAAACTAAAATCATATCAAGTATCTTTTCTGACCACAACGCTATGAGACTAGGTATCAATTACAGGAAAAAATCTGTAAAAAATACAAACACAATGGAGGCTAAAGAACACATTACTAAATAACCAAGAGATCTCTGAAGAAATCAAAGAGGAAATAAAAAAATATCTAGAAACAAATGACAATGAAAACACAATGAGCCAAAACCTATAGGGTGCAGCAAAAGCAGTTCTAAGAGGGAAGTTTACAGCAATACAATCCTACCTCAGGAAACAAGAAAAATCTCAAATAAACAACCTAACCTTAAACCTAAAGCAATTAGAAAAGGAAGAACAAAAAAACCCAAAGTTAGCAGAAGGAAAGGAATCATAAAAATGGAATCAGAAATAAATGAAAAAGAAATCAAGGACACAAGAGCAAAGATCAATAAAACGAAAAGCTGGTTCTTTGAGAAGATAAACAAGATTGATAAACCAGTAGCCAGACACATCAAGAAAAAAAGGGAAAAGACTCAAATCAATAGAATTAGAAATGAAAACGGAGAAGTAACAACTGACACTGCAGAAATACAGAGGATCATGAGAGATTAGTCAAGCAACTATATGCCAGTAAAATGGACAACCTGCAAGAAATGGACAAATACTTAGAAAAGCACAACCTTTTGAGACAGAACCAGGAAGAAAAAGAAAATATAAATAGACCAATCACAAGCACTGAAATTGAAACTGTGATTAAAAATCTTCCAACGAACAAAAGCCCAGGACCAGATGGCTTCACAGACAAATTCTATCAAACATTTAGACAAGAGCTAACACCTATCCTTCTCCAACTCTTCCAAAATATAGCAGAGGGAAGAACACTCCCAAACTCATTCTAGGAGGCCACCATCACCCTGATACCACAACCAGACAAAGATGTCACCAAGAAAGAAAGCTACAGGCCAGTGTCACTGATGAACATAGATGCAAAAATCCTCAACAAAATACTAGCAAACAGAATCCAACAACACATTAAAAAGATCATACACCATGATCAAGTGGGGTTTATCCCAGGAATGCAAGGATTCTTCAATATATGCAAATCAATCAATGTGATACACCATACTAACAAATTGAAGGAGAAAAACCATATGATCATCTCAATAGATGCAGAAAACGCTTTTGACAAAATTCAACACCAATTTATGATAAAAACCCTCCAGAAAGGAGGCATAGAGGGAACTTACCTCACCATAATAAAGGCCATATATGAGAAATCCACAGCCAACATCGTTCTCAATGGTGAAAAACTGAAACCATTTCCACTAAGATGAGGAAAAAGACAAGGTTGCCCACTCTCACCACTATTATTCAACATAGTTTTGGAAGTTTTAGCCCCAACAATCAGAGAAGAAAAAGAAATAAAAGGAACCCAAATCAGAAAAGAAGAAGTAATACTGTCACTGTTTGCAGATGACATGATACTATATATAGAGAATCCTAAAGATGCTACCAGTAAACTGCTAGAGCTAATCAATGACTTTGGTAAAGTAGCAGGATACAAAATCAATGAACAGAAATCTCTTGCATTCCTATACACTAACAACAAAAAATCTGAAAGAGAAATTAAGGAAACACTCCCATTTACCACTGCAACAAAATGAATAAAACACCTAGGAATAAAGCTACCTAAGGAGACAAAAACCTGTATGTAGAAAACTATAAGACACTAATGAAAGAAATTAAAGATGATACAAACAGATGGAGAGATATACCATGTTCTTGGATTGGAAGAATCAACATTATGAAAATGACTATACTACCCAAAGCAATCTACAAATTCAATGCAATCCCTATCAAACTACCACTGGCATTTTTCACAGAACTAGAACAAAAAATTTCACAATTTGTATGGAAACACAAAATACCCCGAATAGTCAAAGCAATCCTGAGAAAGCAAAACGGAGCTGGTGGAATCAGGTTTCCTGACTTCAGACTAGACTGCAAAGCTACAGTAATCAAGACAGTATGGTACTGGCACAAAAACAGAAATATAGATCAATGGAACAGGATAGAAAGCCCAGAGATAAACCCACACACATATGGTCACCCTATTTTTGATAAAGGAGGCAAGAGTATACAATGGAGAAAAGACAGCCTCTTCAATAAGTGGTGCTGAGAAAACTGGACAGCTACATGTAAAAGAATAAAATTAGAACACTCCCTAACACCATATTTTTTTGATAAAGGAGGCAAGAGTATACAATGGAGAAAAGACAGCCTCTTCAATAAGTGGTGCTGAGAAAACTGGACAGCTACATGTAAAAGAATGAAATTAGAACACTCCCTAACACCATACACAAAAATAAACTCAAAATGCATTAAAGACCTAAATGTAAGGCCAGACACTATAAAACTCTTAGAGGAAAACATAGGCAGACCACTCTATGACATAAGTCACAGCAAGATCCTTTTGACCCACCTCCTAGAGAAATGGAAATAAAAACAAAAATAAATGAATGGGACCTCATGAAACTTGAAAGCTTTAGCACAGCAAAGGGAACCATAAACAAGATGAAAAGACAGCCCTCAGAATGGGAGAAAATATTTGCAAATGAAGCAACTGACAAAGGATTAATCTCCAAAATTTACAAGCAGCTCATACAGCTCAATATCAAAAAAACAAACAACCCAATCCAAAAATGGGCAGAAGACCTAAATAGACATTTCTTCAAAGAAGATATACAGATTGCCAACAAACAAATGAAAGGATGCTCAACATCAATAATCATTAGAGAAATGCAAATCAAAACTACAATGAGGTATCACCTCACACCAGTCAGAATGGCCATCATCAAAAAATCTACAAACAATAAATGCTGGAGAGGGTGTGGAGTAAAGGGAACCCTATTCCACTGTTGGTGGAAATGTAAATTGATACAGCCACTGTGGAGAACAGTATGGACATTCCTTAAAACACTAAAAATAGAACTACCATACGACCCAGCAATCCCACTACTGGTCATATACCCTGAGAAAACAATAATTCAAAAAGAGTCATGTACCACAATGTTCATTGCAGCTCTATTTACAATCACCAGGACATGGAAGCAACCTAAGTGTCCGTCGACAGATGAATGGGTAAAGAAGATGTGGCACATATATACAATGGAATATTACTAAGCCATAAAAAGAAATGAAACTGAGTTATTTGTAGTGAGGTGGATGGATCTAGAGTCTGTCATACAGAGTGAAGTAAGTCTGAAAGAGAAAAACAAATACCGTATGCTAACACATATATATGGAATCTAAAAAAAAAAAAGCGTTCTGAAGAACCTAGGGGCAGGACAGGAATGAAGACGCAGATGTAGAGAATGGACTTCAGGACACGGGGAGGGGGAAGGGTAAGCTGGGACGAAGTGAGAGTGGCATGGACTTATATACACTACCAAATGTAAAACAGATAGCTAGTGGGAAACAGTCGCATAGCACAGGGAGGTCAGCTCCGTGTTTTGTGACCACCTGGAGGGGTGGGATAGGGAGGGAGGGAGGGAGGGAGGGAGACGCAAGAGGGAGGAGATATGGGGATATGTGTATGTTTACAGCTGATTCAGTTTGTTATAAAGCAGAAACTAACACACCATTGTAAAGCAATTGTACTCCAATAAAGATGTTAAAAAAGTAATAAAATAAAATATTAAAGGCAGACTTTCCCACAATGTTATCTAAAAATATAAATACTTTGGGTTTTATTTAGTCCATCACATTTGTACTTGATTCTAAACCTTCCCAGGGTTAAAACATTGTTTTGTAAGGAAATAATTTCTTTTAATATGGAACCCAAACCTGACAATGGGTACCATCTTCTCATTTCTCTCCCCAAGATTCCAATCACTAGTCACCTAATTCTCAAGACCTCTTTGATTCTTCCATCTCCCACACAGGCTGCCTTGCCAACCCACCCAAATCAGTGAATCTAGTCACTGTTTAATCCTATTCTGAATTCTCTGTACACCCTTCCCTGATGACAGTCATCGCTCACAGGTGTACAGATGACCTGCAAATGGATTCTGCATCAACACCCCCCTTCAGACTTGGTAACAGGTGGCAGATGAATAGGGAAAGGTCACAGAAATAGATGAAGAACCAGGGGGGGAGAAATGTAATAGTATAACAGAAGTCAAAGAAAAGAGAGAATTCCCATAAGGAAGGCGTCATCAATACCAGTAGTTTGAAATGCAGCAGGGAAGTTTATAAAGTAAGGGGATGAAATAGGACCATCAGATTTGATGGTCATACATTTAAATTTAAGATGCAAATTCCATCAGCGAAATTGTCATGTCATGATGTGCATAGACGACAAAGACAGACATATGAAGAGTGAGCTAGAAGTGAGAAATGGGAATTGCAGTTAAAGGCAGCAACAACCCAGAATTCTTTAAGACCTTTTAACTTAACTTAGTATTTTAATAAGGGAAACACAGAGAGAGAGAGAGAGAGAGTGAAAGGGAGGGAGGGAGGAAGGGACAGAGGGATGGAGGGATAGCTAAAAAGTGGAAGAATAAGGCTCAAAGGAACAGACATTTGTTCTGTATTTTAATTAAAAAAGAAAAGATTTGAGTGTGTTTACTGAGGAGAGAGTTGACTCCTTTTTGTGGGGGAGGGTTGGAGCGCTAAGTGTTTCAAGATTTGGGAGGGAGACAGGATTAACTGGTGAGGCAGTGTGCCAGGGTACTGGTCTAAAAGGAAAGGAGGCCCCATTAAAATACTGACCTTGAACAGGAAAAGGAACACCTTATCCTCTGAGAATGGAGGGAATGAGGAAAGGATTGATACAGAGGGAGATAGGTGTGGGTGTAGGCAGGGCAGGAAGTAGAGGTAGTCCAGCTGAACTGCCTGATTCTGGTCCACCCGGCCAGCCTGAGCCAGCCTGGCAAGGACTCAGCACACAGTTCCCGGGAACAGAAGGAATCTGGGCTGGGATGATGACAGCTCCAGAAATGGCCCAAACAGAGCCATCAGAGGCCTTCCCAATAAGGTAGCAATTCACATGGATCACAGGTTACAGAAGGAATCTAGAGGTTTCTATTGAACTCTGACTTCTCAGGTAAAGCAGATGAGACCAGAGATTAAGACATGCTCAAGAGCAGTTACTGGTGGCTCTCAGACTACAAACGGGGTTTCTTGGCTTATGCCACTCTCCGCCTTTATAAAAATATACACAGCCAGTTTTCTCCACCTCTTTCCCCGGCTAACTTTCCCTCATTCTTCTGCTTTGCACACATCACTTTCTCTGAAAACCTTCCCTGGGCTCTCCCCCTGCCCCTAAAGCAGATCCCATAAAAGCTGTTCTACGTCCCTTTTAGTTTTTCTTTGTTGCACCTAGTTGAACAAGTTGAAATTCTAGTTTTATTTGCATGCTTATTTAATGTTCCTCTTTCCCAGCAGATATTATAAGCCACACGGGGACAGGGACTCTATTTGTTTGGATCTGTTTCCTGGTCAGCACACAGCTCAAAGCCTAGCATGGAGTTAGTGCCCAATAAATATGATGAATGAATTCGTATTCCAAGTATATGGTACAGGAGTATAGTATTCAAGAATTTTATTTGCAAATTAAAGTTGCATTTGTGAAAAAATGTCCACTGTGGGGTGGCAAGAAGGCTGATTTATATTTTCCCTGTAGGTCGGGCATATGGGAAATGCTCAATACATATTTGTTGACTGAATAAGAATTTCTGCACTACTGGAATTTTCATTACCTTAAGAAAAACAACAACGAAAATATAGCTTGCCTCCAAGCCACTGAAACCAAAGATACTACCTAAACATTAAAAAACAAAAAACTATTTTAACAAGTAAATTAAGATTTTCCAAACAATGTTGTTTATTAGAGTTCATCAGAACTTTGTTAATAACCAATTTATGATGAAAATACTGATCACATAATTAAGGTAGCTTCTGGGATAATATATAACTAGAAAACTCAATGTTTAATTCCTAAAGTTTCACACTTTTGGAGTGTCTCAGAGACATCTTCTCTTATGATACTAAATGAACCTGAACTTACAGATTTTTAGGACAGAAATTCATGCATTTGCAAACATTTAAAAATAAAAGTCATCACCAATGAATTGCCTACCACCTTTCTCAGGAAATTCATGAACACATGCATGAAGATTAGCACCACACAGTAGGCAAATATTTTTCCATGTCCCACCCAAAGCAAACAAATGAAAATAGAAACTGCAAGGACAATTATAAGATATCTCTAAATTTAAAGACACAGCATCCTTTTCTCCTTTGGCTTTCCTCTATACTTTTATCAGGAATAAATAGTCCTTAATCAGTTGCAACTGAGAAGTTCTAGCAGGAAAACATTTCTGCTCTTTTGATTGTGAGGTAGTTAATTTTTGTCTTACATTTCTTTACTTTCAAAACTTTATAAAGCAAAAGAAAAAAAAACATGGAAAGCACTCAAATGTTTGTTGATTATAGACATTAAGAGACATTAGGGAATCTACCTGGTCTAGCCCTTAATTATACCTACAGACCCTTAGATTCTAATTCTTTCATGGAACTTTTAATTTCCCAAACAGTCTATTGTCCCTGTTAATAATTAAAATGTTTCAATGTTTAGGCATACACAGTGTCACAGTGTTGGCATAAAAATACTTTGTCATAGTCATTTGGGCAAGGTATGGGGAATGTGGCATAAAAATGCTTTATCATGTTTATTTGGGCAAGTTAAGGGGAATACGAATTCTTGAGTTTTCAGGGAAGACTGATTTCAAATAGTCTATCCTGTGTTCATCCAAAGTGTTTTGCATTTTACTAGAAGATTCGGTTAACTGTATCTCATACCAAAATTACTGGCAGATAGATGATGGCTTGGACTGACCATAGTTGAACAATGAGAAATGTAACTTTTTCCAGATATTTCTGAAGGCACACACACAGTCCACGGTTGGGTTATGTATTGCTAATAACCCCTCTAGGGCTCAGCTATCCTGTCATCTTGGAATTTTCTGACTCTTAAGATCTGTTGAGTTCACTCACATTCCTCCCTGTTCTATTTGCAGTGGAGGTCTGTGGAGAGTTATACATTCTCCCCTTGCCTATACTCTCAGCCTTTCCATGTATTCCTAGTATTCGGGAAGCTAAATTTCTGCACTTGTGAAAAGGAAAATGGGAGCTTACTGAAAGGCAGACATATAGTTGACCAAGGGGAAATAATTATCAGTACTTTAAATTTATCCTTACTTTCATTACATCAAAATACTAACTTACTTAACACAATTTAAAGGTACATCACAGTTGTGACTCTTAACTATTTTTCCTTTTCCCCAATTTTAAGATTAAATGTACAAATGCATTATATGGATACCTTAAATACTTAAAGCATTGTGAACCCACACAAGACTAGCAGTAGGAGAAAGAAAAAGTGGTTTGAAAGAGTTTTAAACTAAGCTCTATATAAATGTGTGTGTGTAGAGTCTAAAAACATAAAACAGATGGTAACTTGAAAAATGTCAACGTTTAAGATATGGAAAATACTGAGTTGAAATAAAGTAATAAAACACTGTAAACAAGCTCACCAAATTTGCAAAACGGGAGCAGAAGAGTTTCCGAAAGATAGCAACCCATTTAGGTGACGAACATCAGATGCCAAGTGTAGTTCAGTATAAACAAAGGTGTTCTGATTAGCTTCGGGGGAGAAAGAGAAAAGGACCAGGTACCAAAGGTGGGAAAGCCAAATAGCCCTGAACAGACCGGGGCACGTGGCTCCCTAATTGCCCCTGGGTAATTCCAGGTCTAAGGACAAGGTAGACCTCTATTCTCCTTTCTGTCCGTGAACTGCCGTCTGCAAGTGTTCAGTTATTTGGGCCACCACCATGTGAGAGGGAACAACCAGAAACATTGCTCTTGAGCCCCAAATCAGGATGAGTCTCTCTAACATAAGAGACAGTCCCCAAAACACACTCTGTGAAAAGGGGCTATGAGAGCTGTAGGAAGTGAGCGTTCTGAAGACAGCTGTGAGAAATCATCACAACTTCATCAACAAATGAAAAGTGTCCTTCAGGAACCATACCATTTCCTTCAGGAAGTTCAGGATATCGGTGTATTGCTGACCCTTACTTAAATCCAAAGTCCATTTCCCCAGCATAACCAATTAGGCATTGCAGCGGGGAGCCTATTCTTACTCTGGGCGGGGCAGGGGGGAGATGGGGTCCGGCGGGCAGCTTGCTCTGTGTTGAGCGCCAGTGTGGGAGTCTTTCTCCTGCCCTAATTTTAGTCCCGCCTCTAGGATATGAAGTCTAACTAGTCCATTGAGTGCTTTAATGAGTGTTTTACAGTCTGTGGGACATGAAGCTGAACACTCTCCGAGTCTGAGTGCATCATTTATGGCAGGAGACAGATTTATTTACTGGACAGTCCAATAAAAGCCAAGGTATTCATAGACACAGCGCTTGCTAGAGGAGACTTCCCTTGCTGTAGTCTAAAGAATTCCAGACTCTGAGTTGGTACAATACCAGGGTTCTAGTCTTGGCCCTATGACTAATTTAGGGTTATATGACTTCAGCTAAGCCCTTAACCTCTCTGGGCCTCCATTTCCACATCTGTGAAATGGAGGCACTAAGCTAAATGACCTCTAAGGCCCTTTTTGAATCTAACATTCTGGAATGACTGTGTGTTCAAAAGAGGGAGTAATCACGTTGGGATAGAATGATCAGGAGTTTTCGTGAGAGAAGTAGGGTGGTCTGCTCATGTTCTGCAAAATCTGATTTCTCAGTTGCAAAAATCCACAGTATAGATTGCAGATGGCCCTGGTAATCTCGGCCGCACAGATAACCACTGCTAGGAATTTTTTCTTCTGGATAGTATAAGTGCTAATTATAATTGTTACTACTGCCATGTTAAGCGCCAATTATAATCACTACTAACTGTATTAAAATGGAACACTAAATGCATGCTTCTTTAACAAATTAAAAAAATTAAGATTGTATCCTGGATATCTTTCCACCATGTCATCACATATATATCTCATTTTTTTTTCATCAGTGCAGAGTACTGCATTGTATCTATAAAGTGTACTTCATTTAACCAGCGTATACTGACAACAGATACACTGTTTTTCTTTTTGATCACAAACAACACTTCAACAAAATTCCTTTGTATACTCAGCCCCAAAATTCAATCTTGGCACCTCCTCCCTCACTTCCCACTTCCAATCCACCACCAGGTCCTGGTGATTTCACCTAATATCTCAGGAACCCAGCGACTTCTCTCTGTTGAATTACCTCCACCTTATTCAAGTGGAGATTCAACAACATCTAACGCAACAGCCCCCTACTTGGTCTCCTCTCTCCCC
Source organism: Phocoena phocoena (assembly GCF_963924675.1). Classification (NCBI taxonomy): domain Eukaryota; kingdom Metazoa; phylum Chordata; class Mammalia; order Artiodactyla; family Phocoenidae; genus Phocoena; species Phocoena phocoena. The sequence goes on from NC_089223.1 coordinate 76,839,940, forward strand.
ATGTCTTCCTTCCAGTTTCCCAACTTGCAGCCAGAGATGCAAATCTTATTTCCCAGTTTATGACCTTCAATAGCCTCTCTCTGTTCCCCAGATAAAGACCACTGCCTCATAATGGTTCTATTGTCTATAATGCATAGACAGTCTGGAATTTATGAGTGTGTTTTTCACTTGCACTCTAGGATGTAGATTAAATTAGTTACCCCAGTCAGGAATACACACTTCAGAGATGGTTAGTAAGAATGTTATCAGAAGGCTATAATCCAGAGGTGGTCTCTATAGGTATGTTAGCTTTCTTACCTCCAATCAACAAAAAGGACTTGATTAATTAGCAAATAAATGTTAGAAGTTATTTTTCCTTGGTGAAATCAGTTTTGTGTAGGATGTGTGGATTAGCTAGAAACAGCGTCGAGGCACCCCACTCTTGCACCAAATGGTACACGGTGGATGCAGTACCTGTGCCCTTCCCAGCGGTTCCTGGTACATGTTTGTGAAAAATGCCTTGTCTAGTTCTTGTTGCTCAATTACACCCTTAGGTTAGCTGAACCCTGCCTCAAGAGGAGTGTCCCCATCCATTTACAATGCTTGGTGTCAGTTTATTTATCTCTTGTAAAAATAAAATACAGTGTGTGTGAAAAAAAAAAATGAATACAGTAAAAAAAAAAAAAAAGGAGGAGTGACCCATTTGCCTCTAATGAACTTTCCATGAAAGATCTACTTGGAGAAATGAAAAGAACACAACGGGGGACTTCACCAAGCTTACAAAACAGGCTGCACAATTATTTCGATTCCTGCTTACTAATCAATGTTACAATGTGAGGCTAGATTGGGCCTGAGATCGGCTTTGGGACCAAGTGTGAGGCTGTGGGGAAGGAGACCTGTACCCTCAGCCACCTCTAAATACTGGAGGTTTCAACATCCACCAAAAAAATCCTACATCAGTAAGAAGGATCAGATTGGCTGAGGTCAGATTATAGCACGTAGCTTACAAGACCCCACACGATACACCTTCTGCCACCTCTCCTGGTACTCGTCATGCTCAGACACCTCCCAGAACACGGCCACCCTGAGACCTGTGAGCGCGTGCTGTGCCTTCCCACCCGACGACCCCCTTTGCTCAGTCAGATCGCTCTCAGCCTTTGCAGCTGGGCGGGACGGCCCTTCCTGCCTCTCAGTCCAGGTTACTCTCCCATCCCACCCACCACAGTGCCGGGGTGTCCCTCCCTGCGGTCCCTATGGGAATGGAGGGTGATATGTCCGCATACTGACAGCACTGAGCCCTACGGGGACTGTGTCCAGGCCTGTATGAATCACCTTTGTGTCCCCACTGCCTGGCGCAGCCTCTGTGGACATTTGTTCAATAGACAGCATTTAGATTTTAGTCTCCACAGCATCAGTATTAAAAAAAAAAAAAAAAAAAGCTCTTTATGGCACTAGGTTCACTAAGTGGGGTGGGCTTTCCATGATGAAAACGCTTTACAATATTTTTTTAAAAATCCAACCACAATCCAATCCAACTCACAAAGTGAAGGATGAAGAATATTATAATATACAAAGGTGAAGCAATGACCCTTTCTTTTATTTTTTTGCGGTACACGGGCCTCTCACTGCTGTGGCCTCTCCCGTTGCGGACAGAGCACAGGCTCCAGACGCGCAGGCTCAGCGGCCATGGCTCATGGGCCCAGCTGCTCCGCGGCACGTGGGATCTTCCCGGACCGGGGCACGAACCCATGTCCCCCGCATCGGCAGGCGGACTCTCAACCACTGCGCCACCAGGGAAGCCCGACCCTTTCTTTTAAATACTACACACGCCAACTTAGTTCTGTTGAAAACCCTTCATGGACAGGAGGACCAGACGAGAGCCCCCTTCCTCATCACTCACTTCTGCATATTTCATAGTTTCCTTTCATCTCAACACTTAAGAGCAGCATTATTTTACTATGCAAATAAGTTCTGCTTTCTCAAAGAACTCCATTTTTACTTTGTTTCCACATGTCAAGTCCTTGGCATCCTCCCTACTTCCCACTAACACAAACATGGAATACATTTCAGCCCAAACTTCTTTACATGTCTGAGGTCCGGGGAGGATTTATAACTACCCTTGGACAGATATTTAAGGAGACCATTTTATAGTAAGGAAGGTTATATATCTAGTTAGAAATTCCAGGGAAATCCCATGTGTTTAATTTTGAAGTTTCCTGTTGTATTTCGTGTGGCTTTTATCCAAGGTAAAGATGAGGTGAGCTGGGAGGAGAAATGCGCTGATTGCACACCTCCCCTACCCCGACCCTTCCTTGCATCCTGTACCCCACAGTGCTGCTCTGGTCCAAACCTCTCATTTTACGTTCGAGAAAACTGAAGGCTACGGAGGCTGAGAATCATTTATTAAGCATTTACTAAGTGCAGACGCATGCAGCTTTATAGATAAGAAGCTGAAACCCAGGGAGGTTTCGCGAAATATCTGACGTCCTGTAACAAATGGCAGAGTCAGGACTCAAAGCTGTTGGGAGTCTAGCCCTCATTCCCATCTCTTCTGGGAGAGCCAGGCCTGACTCCAAAGAGGTCAGATTGTTTCTTCCTGAAGACTCACTCGAGAAGCACCGTTGACTGGCTGGTTTAGTGATGGAAGAAAGTACACCACCACCCTTGGTTTCTTTTAAGGGCTCCCACAGACTAAACAGATGGTAAGCACCTGCAAACAGAGTGAGTAAAGACATGTAATGGGACCAAACATGCATATGACACAGTCATCTGTGACTGAGAGGATGATTCTGACGATTTCTGTGTCTCACCCAGTCACACCTGCCAGTGGAGTCCTGCAAGGTGCTGGGGTGGCGAATTCTGGAGATTTCGTTTGTTTGCCTTTTTCTTTGTCTAATTAACTCGTACAGAGCTATTGCCAGTCCAGGGTTGTAATTTCAGTAATTTTGTTTTCTCTAAAGCTACTTTAGCTTTTTATTTTTATTTTTGATTACATACAGGTCACACTCCTTTTGTCCCATTAAACCTTTGACTGTAGGCAGGGTGTTACAAAACCAACGCTCTAGCTCTCTCCACGCTAGCGGGCTGTGACTCTTCCACACCCTCCTTTGTTTTTGGGATCCCTCCCCAGAGTCACAATTTTGCCTGTGTTTCAGCACCAGGAAACACTTGTCTTTTAGCTTTGAAAAGAGAAAGCGTTGCATCAGTAATAGAGACTGAACTCATTTTGTGGAAGAGGGATCAGGCCTCCATCAGCGGTCTTCTGGAGCTGGACCTCCGCCTGGGTTGCAGTGTCTCTCTGAAGCTCGTATCATATCCACTCTTAGAACACTTGGCTTCCTTCATCAAAACCAAATCCCAGTGAGGATCATAAAACTGTCCCATCAAGTTTAAAAGAGAATGCAGAGAAACTGTACTTTGTAAACTAAATCTCGACTGTATAGTCAATGAACTCCGTTTTACAATTCTTTTTAGAAATGACGGTAGCAGTAAATGCATTTTGTTCCATGCTACATAGCTAGCAAACCAGGACTCAAACCCAGGTCATCTTGACTTTGAGCTCTCCCAACTTCCCCACACTGCCCATTAGAGGCTGGCAAACACAACAATAGGGAAAGGAATTGCTTTGAAGTAGTTTAGTCAAAGAGTAGAGGACTGGGGGTTAGAAACAAGGCTTCCAGCCCTAGTTTTGCCTCTGACTTGTGAGGTATCTTTGAACAAGCCCCCCTCTCTCTCCAGGCCTCTGTTTTTTAATTTATAAAATGAGGTGTTTGGCTCAGTGAAGCCCCTTTCCAAGTCGGGATTCTATAATCTACAGATGATTTTAAAAGCCCCAGGTTAGTTGCTTAAGAAACAGGCTTAAAAATTTATTTAGAAGAATATTAAAATCTTTTTATCACTCAAAAAAATAAAAGGAAAAGGCAGCAAAATAATTCGTATCTTTTGAACTCTGAAGTGTGGTTTGTTGCTATTAGAATCAACACAGGGATTCAATGAAATAAGAAAATCAGGCGGGGGAGGAAATCAGTTTTTATGAGGCATTTTCAAGTTTCCATGAAACAGTTACTTCAAAGTCACAATATAAACTTTCAAGCATCTTCCTGAGGTTGACACAGTGTATATGGGGGAAAAAATAAACCCAAACTTAATAAGAACCTGCTGTATAAAAAAATAAATAAAATTAAAAAAAACAAAACCAAAACTTAAAACTGATCAGACTGACTAATTACCTCCAAAGACCAAATATAAAACCTGCAGAATGCTTCAGCGGATAGAAGACTGGGCTTGGAGTTAGTAGACTTTGGTTCAAACCTTGGCTGGGTGACACTGCTAAATCTCAGTATCTTTAACTGTGAGAGGGGCATAATAATTCTACCTATATAAATGTCACAGGACAGTTTGGGAAGGTGGAATAAACTGAAGAATTATATGAAGAACTGTTTCATTATAATTAATTGCCTGCCAAAAAAATTCTCTCACTGTGTGTGTGTGTGTGTATGTATATATATATATATATGAAATTTACATAGGCACGCTGATTTGGAACTTTAACATGTGAACTGCCTCTTAGTAAAAGGCGAAAAACTGCCACAATTCAAAGGAATGGGGAAAGCTGCCTGAAAACAAACAAAACCCCCAAACCACCATTACCACCAAAAAGTATCTTCTTTTTCCGTAGAAAAGAATGCAAAGATAATGCCCCAACCTGAAGTTTGGGAAGCACAATTCAGAACTTGGCAGTCTAGAACCATCTTCACTTCCTCTCTTTCTTTCCTTAGAATCCAATTTGGCAACAAGCCCTGTGGGATGTGCTTTGAAACGTCTCCCAGACTGGACCTTTCTTCTCTATTTCCGCCATCCCTGCCTCAGTCTGAGCCCTCCCCTCGGCATGCCTCACAACTGGGTTCACTGCCTCCAGGCTCTCCAGGCCATCCTCAGTGCTGTCTGATCAGCCTTCCTAAAAGCAGACTTCCTCAGGATCCACAGTGATTCCATCAGTCTCACCCTATTTCCTTCTACTCCAAAAACATGCCCCCTCTTCTCGTCCAGGAATTCCTTTACCTGCCCACAGACTCCAGCCTCAGGTCCTTTGCTCGTGCTGTTCTCTCTGCCTAGAATGCCCTTCCACCAGCCCATCTTATTAAAAATCATTTCCCGCATGGTCCCTTTAATGCAGTGCTCCTCAGACTTCACTGTGCTTATGAATCATCTGAGGATCTCGTCACAATGCAGATTCTGATTCAGTAGATCCGAAGTGGGGGCAAGACTGCAATTCTAACCAGCTTCCAGGTGACCACCATGCTGCTGGCCCATGGACCCCACTTGGAGTAGCGAAACCTATTGGCTCAGTGGGAAAAAAATGGGGAGGGGGTAGATTTTTGGAGACATACAGACATGGGTTGGAATGCAATCTTTATCAGGCAAATATCGTCATCTGTGTAGTGGGGCTATTACCCATTTTATGTAAGTGATAGGAGGATCTTTTGACTATAAATAGATGCTCTCCTTTTCAAATCTGTCTTTCCCTTGGCTCCCCTAAGCTCATCACCTTGTCCCCTACTATGCTTCTCCAATAATCCAGTTTCTCTTTACTCTGAATCTTAACTGGCTTGATTTCTTTTAGCACATAAATCAAGAAAAAGGATTCTTAAAGTTAATTTTGTTCATATGAAACTCTGAGCTTATGATACTTTAATAATACCACCCTCCCCTGCAGCATCACACAGAGAGGCACAGAGGCAGAGCTGCATCATGGTTACAGACACGGGCTTTGGATCTGATCATTTTTTTTTAATATAGTTTTATAAATTATTTATTTATTTTTGTCTGTGATGGGTCTTTGCTGCTGGGGGCAGGCTTTCTCCAGTTGTGGCGAGTGGGAGCTACTCTTTGATGCGGTGTGCGGGCTTCTCTTGTTGCGGAGCACCGGCTCTAGCTGCGTGGGCTTCAGTAGTTGTGGCACGTGGGCTCAGTAGTTGTGGCTCGTGGGCTCTAGAGCACAGGCTAGAGCTTAGTTGTGGTGCACGGGCTTAGCTGTTCCGTGGCATGTGGGATCTTCCCGGACCAGGGCTCGAACCTGTGTCCCCTGCATTGGCAGGGGGGTTCTTAACCACTGCACCACCAGGGAAGTCCTGGATCAGTTCTGAGTTCCAATGCTGGTTCCACTGCTCACCAGCTATTCCCCTGCCTTATGTGAACTAACACGCCTGAGTTTCAATTACTTCACCTGTAAAATTCTGCCTTCATCTCTTGCGTTGTTATGAGAATTAGTTAAGTTCTATAAAGTGCTCGGCCAATGCAGCAGATTGCAAAAACGGCCACAATTCTCCACCCCTCCCTGAATCCATACCATTCTCTAAAGGCTCTGCACTTCCGCCCATCAAAAGGTAGAGTCTGTTTCTTCATAAGTAGATTGGAGGAGAAGCAACTTGTGTCCATTGCAGTCTAGGCCTCAAGGAACCTTGCTCCCATGCTCCTGATCACAACCATGCTGATCCAACATGTGACCAGGCCCAGGGCAGAGGACTCAGCCAACAGTCAGCCAACACCCAGAGGCAGAGCCACCTTGGTGACCAGAGACACATAAGGGAGCCTGGACAAGACCAGTAGATTCACCAGGTCCAGACTGCTGATAAACAAAGTCGTAAACTAAATAAATGGTGGTTGTTTTAAGCCATTATGTTATGGAGTGGTTTGTTATACAGCAATAGATAACTGACACTGTGTATATGTAAGTAATTTCTCCATAAATAGTGGCTATTACAATATTCTGAGAAAAAGGTACAATGTCAACAGATAATGAATTTTCCATACCATTAAAATTTCTACTTTTTGGTCAGTAGTAGGAAGATGGCTCAACTGGAAATTGGGATTCATAGATTCTGGTCCCAGTAGCTTTTCCAGTTGGCAGCCATATGACCTTGGAAACATCATTTGACCTCTTCGAGCCTCTGTTTCCTTATCTGTAAATTAAGGTGGGCAGACTAAATGACTTTTAAGGTTTTTTCTAGCTCTAAAAAGGACCGAGGATCCATTTTTCCAAAAGGCAATATTTATTTCCTTGTTAACAGATAGTTCTGAACCCAACTTTTCTTTTCTCATAGATTTAGGATGTAATCACAGACACCCCTCCCTGTATTGCCTTCACTGCTCAGCAGTTGGTTGTGACTATGTATCACACTTATTCTAACAGCCATGCTCTGAATCTAGAAGGTGGACCTCCTTGCTGCAGACTAGGAACCCAGATAGCCAAGCTCATTAGGGATCAAAAGATGAATAATGCCATGTAAGTTCTAGCCAGAATCGAAGTTATGTGGCTTTTAATTCTTTGCATGTGCAGGTAGACTTCTTTTATTCATTTCTAAGTTGCAATAAATATTCTGTAGGACTGAGGTCGTGCAGTGTGATCACTAAACAAGGAGGACACTGTTTTATAGCCATAAAGTACAAGTCAAATCTGCGTTTATTGTACATTAATGACCCAAGATATATAGTTATCAAATGGGGGGAGAAAGATTTAACACCAAAATTTAAAAAGTTTCAAAATTCTCATGCAGTGATTGACCCTGGAACTAATAAAACAAGTGAGTTGCAAATACATCCAAATACATTTGTATTAAAAAGCTATACATGTGGCAGTGACTAGAGTGGCTTTTCTTCTCTCACGGGCATTTGGTGCCTCTCACACACCACTAGTACATGCTCTAACAGTGCCCTCTGCAAATACGATACAGTCTTCCCTGTGACATACAGCAGGCCATACTGTGGCCAACTTAGAAAAAAAAAAAAGACTGTTCCACTGCCCACTTCCATTACTTTTACACAATCAAAAGTCAGGGTGTTTTTATTCCTGGGAGGAATTAAGCTAAATCAGAGAATGTGTGTACAATCTGAGGGCAACAGTTTATCTTAACTTTGCCTTCAGATATATATAGTTAAGTCTGCATAAAGAAGCACCAAGTTGTTGAAAGTGTGAATAAAAAAACAGCCTCATTCTTTTTTTTTTTTTTTTTTTTGCGCGGTACGCGGGCCTCTCACTGTTGCGGCCTCTCCCGTTGCGGAGCACAGGCTCCGGACGCGCAGGCTCAGCGGCCATGGCTCACGGGCCCAGCCACTCCGCGGTACGTGGGATCTTCCCGGACCAGGGCACGAACCCGCGTCCCCTGCATCGGCAGGCGGACTCTCAACCACTGTGCCACCAGGGAATCCCCAGCCTCATTCTTTATCAAAAACTTTTTTCTGTGATAGAAACAAATTACGTGGGGCCCGAGAGTAGCTACAGTCAGTAGGGACAGCATTGTAATGAAACGTGGCTTCTGGTTATCTACCTGGAACGCACATATTTTGAAACGACGGGTCAACTTTTCAGAGAGTTGAGACACCTAATATTTTCTTTGAGTTAGTATCTTAAATACCTTTGCCTAAGTATCTTTTGAATCAATTCAGTTCTCTCTCCCCTCTAGTGGGGATTTTCTTAGCAGCTGCCTTGCTTGTATCTTCCCCATTTCGTTCTTCTCACTGCAGCCCGAGTGAACTTTCTAAAATGCAGATCTGCTCTGCTTAAAACCCTCCAATGTCTTCTCTGAGGACTGTAAGACCCCCAAAGGCAAGGACTGTGTCCCTAGCACCTGACCAAATGTCTACAAACCCTGGCCAGGTCAGGGTTCCACTTAATTTTAGAAAGCCAATTGTACCCGGAATAGAACAGAGTTCACTGCTTGCGGTAAAATCTGAGACATTATATTCTTCTTGCCTTATGTTAATACTATTGATATTTACTGCAGCTCAGGAGAGTCTTTTCTAAGATGCTTGATGACACTGAGTCAGTATTTTGAGTTTTTTTAAGTCTCTGCTTGAGGATACATATTCACCTGATGGCTTTAGGATAGGGTCATTTTGGTGATCTATGGTCCTTTTGAAGATTCCAATCTCTGTGGGACCATGATATTCTCAGGTGAAAAGGATGAGAGTAGATAAAACACTTCATTTTCATTTCATTTTCTTACATAGCATTCAGGTGATAACTAGACAAAGGAAGGCTATAATGGGGTGACCTGGCTGACCTGCAGATGGGTGAGGGCTCAGGTCTATCCTCTCCCCTAGGATGAGCCTATCAACTCCTCTTTTCTATATATCCAGTAAGTCTATCTGCAACCAATAATCAATCTAATGCCCCAAAGAAAGAAAGAAAAAAAAAAAAGGCAGGAGCTAGGTACTATTTTACCAAGAGCCTAAAAGATCCCAAGGTTCTGGGTTATTGAAAAAATTGTGGAACTAGGGGAATTTGAAACAGTCCAGGTAGAGGAAGCCCAGCTACCAAGAGGCTGGTATTCAATTATTTGGAAACTGGAGTCCATTCCTGGAAGCACAGTCAATGGACTCTCAGGGCACCAAGGGTAGGGCTGTTCCCAGAGCAAGGAGGGCATTACCTGCTCTGCCCTTGGGCTGACACTGGATTCTGGCCAGGGCTTAGCCTGGTTATGTTGCCAGGCTCAGACAGGGACTAGGTGGAAAGTCAGGGGGGATTGCTCCATTCTAGGCTAAGGAACATGTTTAGTTGACATGCAAGTCATTGTTTTGTTTTAAATTCCAGATATGCAAAAGCTCTTAGAACATAGCTAAGATTGGCCACCTTGATCTTCAGATGTCATTACATATCTAAATCTTGAGAACCTCTGATAACCAGGCCCGGGGAACAGAATGCCATGAGATAGGAGCTTATCACATGCTTACTGAATCAAAGAACAGGATCAGAAGGGACACAGAGAGCAAAGAAGAGAAAGAAGCCGAACCTTGCCTTCTTGTATCAGTGTCTGCTCCATTTGGCCTCTGTGATCAAGGCAGCTTCCTATAACTGACTCTTCACACATTAGAGAAATACAAATAACCCCAGAACTCTACTTTACCTTCAAAGCTTGGTTATTGTTTCAGAGATCTGCCTCATGACTGTTCGGATGTTCTACAGACCTGGGTGCTTAGCCTTAGAAGACTTTAACATGTCTCCTTCTTAAAATAGTGTTAACTGGAGGATTCAATGTGAGAATAAGTGGCAAATATAGAGTCTATTATCTTTAAAAGCAGCAACCACTTTCCCCATCTTTCTCATTCAACTCTCAAATGTTTCCAAAATAGCGTGTTTACAACCACCTACAAGCCATGGTGAGAAGTGCCATCAGTAATTCTCTCTCGCAGTGACAGGAAGAAAATAAACACCCTATTCTTTAATGCTTTGAACCACCTCATGGAACGCTGACTTCCTCTAAATTCACTGGGCAAACATCTATACTGCAATGGAAAACAACATGTACTAAATCACTAAAGGGAGTTTTTGTTTTGTTTCTAAGGTGAATTACAGTGCTTGAGGAAAAACAAAACAAAACATTGATTTTTGTCTTTAACACTGGAAAATTTGTTCAGTGGTGGTTTGTGAAAATCTCACCTCATCTGGACTGCCAAGGTCACTGAGACCCAAGTAATCGACCTGGGAGATACTTGCCTAATTATCAAATATTCAGCCAACAGTGTCTGACCATTTAACCGGCTGCACCTGGGACCCTTCTTCAACATGTGCTGCTTCCTAGTACTCCCGCCTCCCCTCAATCCCTACTCATCGCCAGCGCCCCAAAGGGGGCAAATCCTGGGACCCAAGGACATTTCCAAGAGACAGCGGCGGTCATCTTCCATTTCCGTTTTACTTAAAAACATTCACATGCTTAAAAATGGGGGAAGGAGGGGGTACTTAGAAATAAGGGGGAAATCTTTTGCAGTTTTCCCAGTTCAAGTTCTCAGGCACTACTGAAAGTTCATTAATAAGATATTTAAAAACAAAAGTGTTTCACACATCAAGTAGATGCCAAGCTTTGCAAACTGTCTTGGTCTTTAGTTGGGGGATTTTGTAAAAGTCCCCCCCCACCTCACCCCATTCTGGATTTCGCCTCTTTCAGAGCCTTTGTTGAATGGCCTGACTTTCCCGAAGCAATCAAACTAAGAACTGCCTCACCTCCCCATACCCCACTTTTTTTTCTTTTCCCACTGCAAAGGAAATAAATAAAAATGCCCCGTGAGAGAAGTGGGGGAAACCATGCCACAAAACCCGAGTTCCGGGGGAGTCAAGCGCCTGTGCTGCCCGCGGCGGGGTCCGGCGCGCGGGGCTGGAGACTGTCCTTACCTGGGGCCGGGCGGCGGCGGCGGCGGGGTCGCGGCGCCCATGGCTTCGCCGGCCTCGGGCGGCCGCGCCGGGAAACTCCAGCGGCTCAGCGCCGCGGGGATCCGCCGCGCCCGCAACGGCCGCCCCGGCGCACTCATTGGGCCGGCGCGTCACGTGGCCCGGCCGGCGGGCGAGCCTCCCGGGTCCGCGTAACCCTTTACCTGAGCTGCCCGCGCCGCGCCTGGGCCTCCGGAGCTCCACCGCCGACGCCCCCTAGCCCGGGCTGGCCTGCGGGGCGCACCCAAACAGAAAACCCCGGAGCTCGGCCTCTGATCACCGACACCCAGGCTGCATGCCAGCCTCTGCCCGCGCAGGGAAACTTTTTGGTGCCTATTTGGGCGTCGTGCTGCAGGGAGAAGGGAGCTTCCTAAGATTTGGGACGTAAGTGGGGGGAGATACATAAATGCACTCCCTGGCAAATAGATCTGTCCCCCGTTCCCCCCGTGAACTTGTGGTTTTGTACACCCCCCCCGCCCCGGCCCCAGTGCTGGCATTAGCCGCCTACACCTGGTGTGTGCACTGTCGCCTGCCTTTATGGGATAGATGGTCTGGGAAAGAGCGCAGACGCTACTAGAATGAGAATTCCCGGGAAAGTTGCACAGCCTCGCCTGCACCCTCAAGACCGCGGTGGGAATTCAACGAAGTCATGCTCCCCCGCCCCTCACCTTCCCTCTCTGTTCCTGGGGTGTTGGAACCTCGGCTGCCACACCCCGTCTACCCTCCTGAGCTCCACGCCCGTGCTTGTGGCAATCCATGCACTTAAGGTGGGTCGCTTTACTCTAAAATAGTACTTAAGGGTTGGAGATTGTTTTCACCTGTGCTCCAAAGTGCGTCAGTGTTGGGCTTGGCAGGAAAATGTGTTAAGCTACGGCGCCACCTGGCTTGCCCTCTTCTCCCTTTCCCCTTCATTCATTCAGGGAGAGTCAGGATAAAACAGGATGCTGGAGAAGCAACAGGGCAGAATACTGTTTAAAGATGGACACACTGCCCTTAGTTCTTAATGTGTCCACTCTAGTGATTCCAGTGCCATTTACACGACAACATTTGGCACGCTTTATGGGGGAAAACTCGTTTTTTGAATCCTTCCGCTTGTGTAGTAGCTGCATGCTTTAAAACGATAGATTTACAGGGGACGTTGTGTGCTGTTTTACATCACTGTCTGATAAAACTCTTTGTCATAGTAAAGGACCCTCTTGTCCAACTTCTAGCCCATGCTTTAGAAATGTCCACTGGTAAGTTTATCAGTTGGTTATTTTGACCAGTTGGTATTTATCTTGGGTTTTAAAGTGTGTTTCCCAGACTGGTAGACTCAGCATCATCTGGGAGAATTTAGTAAAAATGCAGATTCTTGGATTCCACCCCAGACATATGGATTCAAAGATAGTGGAATCAGGGAGGGGAAGTAATCTGTGTTTTTTTTTTTTTTTTTTTTTTTGCGGTACGCGGGCCTCTCACTGCTGTGGCGTCTCCCGTTGCGGACAGAGCACTGGCTCCAGATGCGCAGGCCCAGCGGCCATGGCTCACGGGCCCAGCTGCTCCGCGGCATGTGGGATCCTCCCGGACCGGGGCACGAACCCGTGCCGCCTGCATCGGCCGGCGGACTCCCAACCACTGGGCCACCAGGGAAGCCCCAGTAATCTGCGTTTTAACAAATGATGCACCACCACCCTGAGTCTGCTCATGCAGCTGGCTAAGTTACCCTCATCTACTGAAGGCTGGGATTCTATAAAGCCACAGGTGATGCTGTTATTGGTAACCTCAATTTACCAGTTTTACATAATTTGTCATGTTGATACACTGAAACTGAACCCTTTGATGTGTCTGTACAAAGTGTAATCTGTATTTCATGCAGCTCACATGGAATGCCAAATGGAGCTCAGAGGGGACCCTCATAAAAAATAAGGAAGGGCTTCCTTGGTGGCGCAGTGGTTGAGAGTCTGCCTGCCGATGCAGGGGAAGCGGCTTCGTGCCCCCGTCCGGGAAGATACCACATACCGCGCAGCGGCTGGGCCCGTGAGCCATGGCCGCTGAGCCTGTGCGTCCGGAGCCTGTGCTCGGCAACGGGAGAGGCAACAACAGTGAGAGGCCCGCGAACCGCAAAAAAAAAAAAAAAGGAAGAAAAACCTATGGTTTCTTCATGTGTGTGGGAATGAAACACCACGCTTCACTTAGTTTTTTAGGTGTGTTTATGTTTTCATTGGCATATAAATTGTTCTCCGCTGATGAGTTACGGAAGCTAAGAAAGCTAATTTGAGTGGTTTTGTCAGTATAGTTCTAAATTTGTCGATATAGTTCTAAAGAAAATAAGAGACAAACTTTTAAAAAGCTTATGGTATTGGCTTACATTACAACCAAACGAGTGCCATATTAGGCATTTAGACTTTTGAGAAAGAGATTACTGGTTGGATTCTTTATCTTTAGCTCAGGTTTCTTCATTGAATGGATCGCATATTACCAGTTGCCTGTGTGGATGTCTTAACCTTTAAACTCTCTGGGTCCAACTTTATTATTTCCCTCATTTTCATCTCCTAACCTATTCCTTTTACATTTGTAACTCTGCTCTCCACTCAATTTCAGTTGGAACTGGAATTAGAGTTTTCCTTCCCTTTCATCACCCACCTCTATCAGTGACGTCACTCTTCTTAGCAATTTCACTGCCACTGCCCTAAGATCAAGTTCTTATACTTTCTATCTCAGGTCTTTGCAATAGTCTCTTTACTGGTCTCCCAGCTTATGGTCTCTTTCATCTCTAATCCATCTGACATAGTACTGCCCCAGTCATTTTAAAATACCATTTCAACTAGGCCATTCCCCTTCTCAAAAACTTTTTCATGATTCCCTATTGGCTACCGAACAAAGTTTAAAATCCCCACATAGCATTTGAAGTCATCTAGGTATACTTTGACGCTCCCTGTTTTTGCTCACGCAGCTTCCTCCACCTGAAATGTCTTTCTGACATTCTGACAGCTAAGTCCTACTTATCCTTCAAGCCACTGCTCTCTGTCACCTCCTCTTGCCATCCTTTTGGATTCCCAGTTAGAGTTAATTTGCTCCTCTGCAGTGTCTCCTCAGTAGCTGGCTTTCACTTTTCACTTTTTTTTTGTTTTGGCTAACAACATTTTTTAAAATCACAGTCTGTCTTACATCCAATTTAGTTGCGCCTCCCTTAGATTATAGGATCCTGGAGGGCAGGGGTTGTGTGTAACTAATTTTTAAATCATCCTAGGCATAGCATAATGACTTAGACATAGCAAGCACAGTGTTTGTCGCGTTCTTGACCCTAGGAAGGAAGATATTTAATTAAACAACAAACTCCATGTATATGAAATGCTTTTATGCAAATAATAACGATCCACTCCTCTACATTTTCTCTGAGAACCAAACTTCATGTACTACACATAGAACTTGTTTCCTGTTTTCCTATTAAGACTGAAGTCCTAGAAGGTATAAACTATTTATTAATCTTTGTATTCCTGGCAAATCATATGCCGAAGTAAATATTTGTTGGATGAATACTGCAACTATGCAGTTACGGTTATACCTGAAAATCCTGGGAGTTTGCAAAGACCTCCAGCGATCTTCAGAGCCTAGCCTGGCCTCTAATCTTCAAATTAGAAAATATCTTCCAGGTCATTAGCAGTAAGTTCCTGCTGGATACTCAATGCTTTATTTTTATGTGCTTTGAGAAGTTAACAAAAAAAAAAATGGATGGTGTATTGAAATCTTGTTCAGCGATTCCCTCTGGACCTCTGTTTTTAGGTTTCTTCATCTGCACATTTGGAATATTAACAGTACCTACCTCATCTGGCCGTTGTGAAGATTACATGGCTTAGCACATGCAACGCTCGTGTACAGTAAGCACTCAGTAAGCATGAACAATTATTATTATTATTGCTATTATTACTGAAGACCTCTAACTACATCTGCCAAAGTTGGGGGAGAAAAACAAACACCACACAAGTCTAAGTAGTTTATCTTTTATTCATACAAACAATACATACACAAGACTGTACATTTTTTGAAGACTGCAATAATTTTCTAGTGTAATAACTCTGTAATAAAATTTAACTAAATGTAACATTTATGAAAATATAGATCTCTGATTGGGTAGTTCTTCCCAACAATACAAAGTTTACATAAAAACATTCAATATGAGCTACCGGTTGCAAACAAGTTAGGAAATATCATTCAAGTCACTTGTTAAACTCTGTTGGCTGTTACATAGAACATTCACACACTACATTTAATCCACCTAGACATTTATTTCTTAGAAATGTGTAGCATGGAGGTCCAACTGATAATGACAGGAATAAGAATGTGTTGCCTCCGAAGAGCTAAAAAAAAAAGCATTGACTCAGTCAACTCCACGTGGTCTGTATGTGGGCTGAGCCTTCTCTGGGCTACCACCTCCCTGGCTGGTAGCTAGACCAGGAGGAGTATACTGAAAAAAAAGTCTTTCACTAGGGAGTGGGTGTTTATATTGGAATCACATCTCTGTATGCTTACCTGTCAAGCCGCTTTCCAAATTGACATACAGTTGGCTTGGATTCCCGGTGGGTTAAATCACTTTGTTTCTTGCATTAGCATTAACAATTAAGATGTCACTCTCTTTTTTCTCACATTTCTCCCTCACGTCCCTATGAGAGCAATAGCAGGAGGTATCACTACCCTTATTCTGCAGTTTACAAAAACAATACATCTGGGCGGTTAAAAGATCTGTCTACGAATACTGGATGAGTTCATGGCAGAGCTGGACTGAAAGCAAGTCAGTTCCTTGTTCATTATTCTGCCTTCTCAAGTCACCACTGTCCCTTTCAAACCAAACCAAACCACCACTACTGACGCCCTTTGGAAAGGCATCCAAGGACATGCCATGAGGAAGATAGGGAAGGCAGAAAATCACTTTCCCCTTTTGAGATGTAATATTTTCTTTTAAATAGGAGGAGTAGTTTTTAAAAACATCGAATACCAATTTCACAGCTTCTGCTTTGAAACGGAGAAGACTATAAAAGGCTCTAGAGAGTCCTCAGGCAGAAAGGGTGACAGATAAAGAAGGATACATACAGTGTGTAGAAGTAAGAAAGTGAGTACAAACAGGGACAGTAAAGAGCCTTTGGACACGCTTAAGATTTACAGAATATTTTAGCACAAAGACAGGCATATTCAGTTTGTCCCAGAGTATTTGGTCAGCTATCTGCGTTTTACACAGGAAAGAGGAGGAATGAGAGTAAGGCAGATGTCATCAGTATTCCATAGATGGCATGTCGAGAAAGCTTTCCTTCTATTAAGATTTACTGCAGGGATTTAGGAAATAATTTATGCTTCGGTGCAACTGACTTCCATAGCACAGCCTTTTGTTAGTACAATGATAGAAATGAACAGGTGTTTTGACCAAATTTGTAATGCCCTTTCTGTAACTCTTTTTTACACCCAGCACAAATAGACATTTCAAAATGACATGAAAAGATTGTGGTTTCTTAGTAAATGTGTTCTTTTGCAGCCCAGAAAATAGTTTAAAAATCATGTGTTCCATTATACAGAAACCCTTGCATGCAGTTGTCACAACTGTATTTTAATGAAGACCGACTCTGTGTGTTCAGTAGCCCTATGATAGCGGTAGGTAGGTAGCTCTTGCCCCAGTCAGTCTGTGGCCTCACACTTCACATCCTTTCTCCTGGGAAACTGGGAGTACATCTGGGCATTTTTGTTACATCATTTTGCACCTTTAGACCTTCCATCTGCAGACTGGATTGACACAGTTGTCAGGATCATAAAATGTAAGGAGAGATTAAGGCTGTGTTTAGTCATCCACACAATCACTTGAAGTCCAACAGCAATTTGTGTTTACAAATTTCAACCAGTTGCTGTAGAACTAACTTCAGTCCAAAAGGTCTCTATGTAGCTCTAGCCTCTCTCATCTGGACAATGGGATGAGTTAAGCTGCTTCTTCCCGTCCAGTTAATTTAAAAACTACCCTCTAACTTCCAGTTGATCTAGCCATGTAAATACGATTTGTGGAAATTCTCTGTTAAGACTTCGTTCCTGGATACACTTTGTCAAGAAGACCAACCTCACAACCAATTTCACGTTTCTGTACATTTCATGAGCATGGCAATAATTAGCATTGGGACTCCAGCATCTTTCCTGTCCTTTAAGAATGAGTGTTTATCATCTGGGATACAGAAGATACTTTTTTTTTCTTTTACATATTATGTATTTCTGCTGAGCAGGAAAAACATTTTGTCAGTTGTCAGGGGCATAGCTGTGGCCCCTGGATTCCAGGGCAGAGCACACCCGGTCATAGCAAGAGTTGTGTTTCTTGGAGGGCGTCGCCTCGTTGGGCTCCATGGAGTCACTCACTGTGATGGGACTGTCTCTTGCAAAGACCTCAGTGGACTCTCTCCATAAGCAATCCACAGACATTTTAAAACAGTAACTATTACACTTTGGCCTGGATGTCTGTGTCGCATTATTGAAAATTTGTCTGCTATTTGAAGTGGCTATTTTAATTTTCAGTGCAGCATCTACGCGGTCCACCACCGTGTATATCCCTATACTGCCGTCGTCAAAACCCACAATGATGTTCAGGTGCCGCTGGGAGAGGGCAAGAAAAGTTGGAGTTTTGTAGAGGGAGCAAGCACCGATATTTTTGCCATCGGCCAGTCTCATGACAATCAAACTGGATATCGCACCATTTTCATCCTCTTCCTCCCCGTTTCGGAAACAAATGTATACCAGGTAGCGACCGTCTCGAGACAACCTGTGCCTCCAGATGACCCCAGAGGCGTGGACCACCCGTAATTTACCGCTGTGTAAATCCAGCACGTTGATATTTTCATCTCCCCTGGAAATAATGCCTAGCTTTCCATTGGGGGAAATTTCAAAATCCTCTAGATTTTTCAGGAAGTTGTTTGGAAGTTGCACACGGCGACAGATCACTTCATCTGTCAGACTCCAGATATTCACCGTCTCGGCTGACGTGATAAACACAATGATGTCCGGACAATCGGGGATCAATTTAAAATTCACGATGGTGGTGCCGTCTTCGCAGCAGACCTTCTTGGTGATGCTTCCCGTCCAAAGACTGACTGCCAGCACCTTGCTTTTGGTCATGCCCACCACGAAGGTATTTGCAGAGGTTATGAAGGCGTTCTGCAGAGTGGTCAGGATGTTGCATACCCTGTGGCCCGTGGCCAGTCTCCAAACCCTGGAGGCATTTTCCTCACAGAGAGAGACCACGAACTGGTCATTGTGAGTAATCAGCAGCTGAGATATTCTCTGCCCATTAATTCGGAAGAGGTTTTCACCGCTGCTGGTATGCCAGACGTATTGGCTGCTCTTGTCATCCGATGTCACCATGACGTCTCCAGAGGATGTCAACACACAGTGTTCAACTATTCCTTCATGCTTAAATACTGCTTCAAGGAACCCACTGCTGAAGTTCCACTTGTGAACACAATCAGAGCCATCGAGGGAGTAAATGATTTCCCCCCTAGCAGGTAACACCAGACTTTGGATGGGTTTTCCAGTCTTATCTATGTTGGACATAGCTGTGATTATATCTATGTCCCAGATAGAAAGAACACCACTGGTGGATAAAGATATAAGCATGTTGTGATGACTGGATCTCACCAACTTGACTATGGTACCTGAGATTTCCTGTAAGCTCGCCATACACTGTCCCGTGTCCCGCCTCCAGAAAAACACGGCCGAGGTGTTTTCCATGGTCGCAATGATGCAGTCTCCATTCTTGGACAGCACAGCCGATATAAAGCGTTCGTTGTGCTTCGCTCTGAACTTTTCAGCCACCTTCCACATACTGGTATCTAAGAGCTCGATGCTGAGGGCTTTACAGATCAGAACTGCACTTTGGTCCTCTGAAAGCTCAATGCTGACCACTTCACTATCTTCTCGTCGGCAGTCAAAGTCATCGGTCAGCTGGGGGTTGGAGATGTCCTCAGTGTTCCAAACAGAAAGGCTTCCCTCACTGTCTACCATTACCATTTCCTGAGCCGTGTCCAAGATAAGAAGAAACTTCACAAACCCACCTGAAAATTCAGACGTCACCGTACATAACTTTTCTCCACTCCCTAAATGGAAGATGGTAGTGGTGTTCAGGTACTGTCCACAGAAGGCATACACGCCGTCCAGAGAGCACTGGACACAGGTCACTTCGTACCAGCAGTGGAACTGGTAAAGGGGCCATCCGTAGAGCAGATCGATGACAGTGACGTCTTTGCTGGCTTCAAGCCAGGCCAGAGCGT
This sequence comes from Phocoena phocoena, assembly GCF_963924675.1. NCBI lineage: Eukaryota > Metazoa > Chordata > Mammalia > Artiodactyla > Phocoenidae > Phocoena > Phocoena phocoena. The sequence continues at coordinate 76,859,389 of NC_089223.1, forward strand.
GTTTGACGGACAGTGTAAATCCATTGATGTAGGTGGAACCGCTTCCATGCTTGGTCCCTTTGATTTCCACTTCAGACAGGAGGCAAGAATTTACATTGTCGTAAACCAACAAGGTGTTATTTGTCGTTGCCACCACGAGATACTTTTCGTCACTGGTGAGTTTCATGCCCAGGATGACAGACTGGGCTGTCGTGATCTGCCTGAGTAGTTGACGCGTTTCCACATCCCACGTGCTGATGGAACCGTTTTCTAAAGCTGTGAGCACCGTACTGGGGTTACAGGTGGGCAGAATCTCGGTGACGTGCAGGTGACTAGATGACAAGGGAAGACGCTCCGGGCTATAGGTCACATCCATGGATGAGTGTAATGGCACGATGGAGCAGTATTTGGGCCCATCTTTGTCACATTCTAAAAGAAGGTGTCTAAGTTTGGGCAGGGAACTCACGACGGGCAGCAGTCTTTGCTGAAGCTCTGCAGAGAGGGAGCCGGGGAACGCGACGACCTTGGTTTTGATGCTGCGGAGGGTGCTCGCCAGGAACTTCAGCTCCTTCTCCTGCGAGCAGTTGTAAGCCAGCTCGATGTCCAAGAGCACCTTGTCAAACTGGCCAATTTTGATCATGGTGTAAAGCCAGCTGAAGTTCATGATGATGCCGTAGAGCAGGTCATCGGTTTTCCCACACCTCGTCAGGTGGTGCAGGAGCTCACACATTTTCCGATGGTTGACGAAAAAGATGTCAGGCTCCAGTGGGTTGCACTGAAAGACCCAGGGCTGGTCCGGGGCCTGCCTGTCGAAGGAAGCCTGCTCTGTGAAATGCTTTTCCTCCTCAAGCAGGCTTCTGCTCTCCAAGTCAAGACAGCCATTCAGGTAGGGGTCTTCAAGGCAGAAAGCTTTCCTTCTGCCCCCTGACCAGACCCCCAGGAAATAGTCTGCCAGGATGGTATGCATTTCATGCAGGTCACTGTTATCCTGCAGATATAGCTTCTGGGCTATGAGCTGCAGGTGTCTGTTGGCCCAGACCAGGAGGGTGATGTTCTTCACGTGTCTCTCGATTAAGTATCCACTGAGCCCCTCCTTGAGCCTCGCGATGTACAGATAAGGTACCCTCAGGGGGTTGCTGGGCCTGACGCTCTCGTTGAGCTCATTCATCACACTGTTGTCAAGGGCCAGCACATCTTCCAGCTCCATTTCACTCAAACCCATTTTGGCCATGGTGATGTAACCTAGAGCCCGGGAGACGAGCTTCTGCCCACACTTCCTCTCCAGGGAGCAGAAGAGCTGCTCTATGCTTTCGTGCACGGTGACACAGAGGGAGGATTCGTCGACGTCTCTGTGAGATCGCCAGTTTCTCACCTCCCTAAAGGTCAGGTTCACAAACATGGGCAACGTGCACTTGGAGAAGGCGTTGTTCACGTAAATCTGCTGGCCCGACGTGACCTTCCTTTTGACCCGCAGCAGCTGGTGTTTGAGCACCTGGCTGCACATCTTCCTGTCCCGGGGAATCAGCTCAATGTAGTTGTCTTCTTCGTGGATAAGGCACCTTAGTTTCTGTAGGATCCCATGTTTGTTGGGCAGCGTGGAGAGGACAATCCGGACGAATCGGGGAAGGTGAACCGGGAGCCACCAGAGCTTCCTGGCCTCGTGGCTCTCTGAGAGCTGCTCCAGGGCATCGAATATGACCACGAGGGGTCTCTGCAACGAAGACTCATTCAAGAGGTTTATAAATAAGTCGCGGAGGTCATGGATCTTCTTAGGGTAGCTCTGAACCAGGCACCGGTAGTTCACGGCCAACTGTTCACAGACACTTAGAAGGAGAGTCCTAAGATCAGTACTCATGTCTGTGGTTCCTAGAAACCTCACGACTACGACTGGGTCAGATTCCGGTCCCGTGTCTTCATGCAGCCAGCCATAAGCCTAGAACATAAAGGTGGTGTTTAGAATGGAGACATAAATTCACATGGTCACATGCCGCAACACTTCCCCTCAGCAGAGATCAGCCTTCTGGTAACCCTGACCAGGCAGAAAGTACCTTAGAACCAGGAAGTGGAAAAACCTGAGATGGTCAGAGAGCTGTCAGAAAGCTCATGCACTAAAGTCTGTAGGTGAGACCCTCAGGCTCCCTCTACTAAAGGTAATAAAATGGTGATCACAGTATTCGTCAATCACAAGGCAGAATTTAGCTTGTATTCTAAAAGTTACAAAGCATTTCACAAACTGTAAACCTGAATATCTAGTATGCTTAGTTTCTCATCGCTGAATCTTCATTTCTTGGCATGGTTGTTGGCACATGGTCGGTGCTTGGTGAACATTTGTTTAATGAATAGATTAATTAATGACCTACACATTATACTGAGTCAAATATTTTCCTTAATTGAGATCACATAAGGCTATATATGTGGCTGACCACGTTTCCAGTTGATTAGAATGCAAAAATACTCAGCACTAAAATGATACTGAATATAGTCTTGTATGATTCAGAGACACTTCTATTGTGATGCTATAGGGTCATCATTATGATTATTTTCTATCATTACCATAAAAATCTATATAATGCTGGTTAAACGAGTTTTGCTGAATTTGTGCTTTATAACAGACAGTTTACTATATAAACAGGCAGTCATCAGGCCTCGTATTGTCTCTCTGTAGGGCACATGGGATTACAGTATCATGTAACAGAAGAGGAAACCAAGGCCAAAAATAGCTTGCTTGGAGTTAAATGATTACCAAGAGATGAAAATGGAGTAGAAGTCATACCTGACTTTCATTCTAGTGTTCTCTCTCTGCCACTCTCCCTTTTTAAATTGTATAGTTAAAGAGATAAAGTATATGAGGGGGGTGCTAGGTTTAATATTTTTCTGTCTGGAAAGGTAAAGACAAAAAGGGATATGATCAAAGTATAAAACACTCCAAAGTATATTTTTAGGGAGAAAATACTTTTCAGTAATCCTTGGAATTCACCGAGGATACTTCTTAGAAAAGGACATCTCATTTAATACATTAAGAAGTAAGTTTATGAAACTTGGTTCCCCAATTGGTAGTTCAGGTTAACGTATGAGTAGGTTTAGAAAAGATTCATGGATGTCAGTTTCAGAATGAACTGTTAAGGAAAATAAGCAACTCATTGTCGGTGTTTGGTCCAAACCTTTGAAGCTAATTTGGAGGAAGGTAACGTTGCCATTTTACAGCTGTCGTTCGGTGGCAAATCAGAAACAGAAGACAGTTTGTTTGTCCCTGTGTGGATGGCTTATGATGATTATATGCATCGTCCTCCCTCCTCCCAATCACGTGTTGTGGGATGTGTGATGTCTGTAAAGAATGGCCCTCTGATCATGAGCTCACGTCCAAGGAGAAGTTGATTGCACAGGAGGTAACCTGGAGATAAACACGGGATGCCTGTCTGCATCCTTACAAGGAACATGAGCTCACGAGAGCACAGGTTGTTGTTGGTGGGGGTGGCAGGGGGTGGGGGGTGCAGATGTTCCCCAGGAGGGAGGAGAAGCAGGCAGAGTCCAGGCAGGGGACCTAGAAATAGGCAAGCCTCCTCAGGGGAGCTGGTGGTTGGACAACAGATCCACAACAGCGAGAGCTCAGAAACCTGACTGACTGTCACCACACTGGCCACAGGAACTGCATATGTATACAGGCATATCAGCACACATCATGTAACTCCCGTGCTAGACACACAGGGTTGCATCACACGCGCATTGTCCCTCCAACCACTTTTACCCTCCCCTGCTCCGCAAGGAAAAAGCCCCAGAGTGAGGGTGAAATGGATACACCAATGTTTTCTCATTTGATTTCAGCTCCCCTTGTAGTGTCACTATCTTGCTTCCTTGGAATAATTCTAAAGTTTGAAGATGCGTGTACAAAGTAGTGTTCAAAGACAGACAGTCACACACGTGCACCTGCACACGTTTATTTTGATGCAAAATGTCCCTTAAGTGTAAGCCTGCCATTTCATTGGGTGTTCAGTTAGAGAAGGAAAGCGTATCCTAACACAAGAAGAAAAACCAGCAGCTGGGCTTGGCAGATTGAGGGATTGTAAATGGGCCTTCCTAAGGACCTTTCAAGTATTGGGACTGGCCAAAAAGTTCGTTCAGGTTTTTCCATAAGTGTTACAGAAAAGCCCGAACGAACGTTTTGGCCAACCCAATAAGCTTGATACACCCGATTGTCTCCTGTGACCTTACTTTGGAACGTAATCCCCCCATAAGGTGCAACACAATTTTTCCAGTTCTTGTCCTCAAGATGATCTACCTGAAATTGTGTAACACGTGATAAATCATGAGAATGTTCACAAAGTTAAAGAAAGATCTGTTCGTAAGAGACTGACCATGGGAAGAACAATACAAAGATTCTGAAGTAACACCAGGATAATATAAACCATCAGACTTTGATAGCAAGTGTAACCGGAGGTTAAAACTGGTACTAGTGTCAGCCAGTTTAGACAATAGATACCGCATTCAGATAGAAGCTCCAGCCCATCTTGCAAGACTTGAAAGGGAGTTTTGAAAATTAGTTTTGCTACCTTTGATGGACTACCCACCTCCAGCCTGAAAAAGAGATCCAAGAGGCCAAGAAAAAAGTGGGAGATGAGGATGCTGTGGGTTGTATCTCTTACCACCCCACTCCCAAAGGGGAGGGCTGAGAGATGCCCACCCCTCACTTCTACCCTAGGGAAAGGGGCTGCAATGGACCACTTTCAGGATGCCCCCTAGGGCTTGGGAGACATGGCCATCTGTATCTGATGACATCTGAGGAATATGGAGGTTGAGTGAGTGAGGCTGGCTAGCTGCTCTGATGGAGGAGTGATAAGAGAGCTGCCGTATTGGAGCTGGAGTTTCTCAGGGCAAAACAATACCTGAGTGTTTCCCATGTATCATATGTGGGCCACTGGCAAGCGTGAGCTGACGAGGGTTTCTGTTGGTTCTGTTTTCCCAGGTCTAAGGGGGTTTGCTGGGTTGTGGAGAGGTTCTTGGAAGAAAGATACTAGAAATGAGTGTTGCTGGATGCCTAGGAGCTATGGAGGTGACCAGCTAGATAGAAAAGCAATGCAGTTCCCTGTGTCACCCTAGGGAACTGTAGGTGAGAGATGCTCAGTGAGGACAAGGTGGGGGATGGGGGAGGGAAAGGACTTTTGGGAAACCATGAAAAGACCTCAGAAGAAACGGAAGTGTTAAACACCTGCCAGGACCAGAGTGCCGAACCCAGGTCAGAACAGTACTGGTCATATAAGAATGTTCCGGCCACCTTACCTTTCCTACATCCCCTAAACCACAACCCTACAGGGGTCAGAATGCAGCTGGGGTTAGGGATAGAGGGGAAGAAGTGCTCTGTGCTGAAAGAAAAGAGAAGATGGCCATGTCCCTATTTCCCACTGGAGGTGCCTTGTGTATGGTCGGCCTCGGCTCAGGCAGGGAGATGTAGACTGAAGTTTTAATTATCATCTTTGACTGGACATAGTAATTGCTGAACTGAGATGGAGTTAATATCCAGAAGCGATTGGAGTGCTTGTCTTTGCTGAGAGTGATGAGAAGAGTTGTGAGATCTGCCCTAGTTTCTATCTAGGTGAGAACTAGCCCCATAACATGAGTTTGAACAGTAAGAGACAAAACAAAGCTATTCTAGAATTGGACCCCGTGAGTCTTATTCTTTCAGTATAACTGTTATACCAGCAAAAGAGAAACACTGAAGTATCCATTCCTAAAGGACCGATTATAATTCGGATAGTAAACACAGAAAATGGAAGTGAATTTGATCAGTTGATCTTTTCCCCAAAGTAAAATTATTTACAAATATACATGTAAAGGAATAGGCTTTTACCTTCTTTGCTACTTCAGCTAGCAGAAGGGTCTTCCCAGTGCATGGTCCACCGTATATAATAAGAGGGTTGATGTGCCCAGTTTTGCTTGGAAGAATGTATTTATGCACGATGTTTAGAGATTCACATTTGTACTCGTAGAAGGAGGCATACGTTTTACATAGTGATGAATGCTGAAGGATTTCGTCGTAGAGTGTATCCGTTTCTGTGTCAAAATTCTGTTGTACTGTGGCCTGAATTATGTCAATCATGTCCTCATAAAATTGTTTACCGAGTCCTTCTATGTAATGGTTTTCTATTTCTTGGGAATAGCCTAGTTTCATGTCACAATGAGTAACAGATGTGTACACTCTCAGATTAGATGACGCAACAATGGTAGGAATAAATTCATCCCGGAGTTTTATCAGCTTCTCTTGGGCTTCTGGGTCCCGAATAATCCTTGGTTCTGCTCCAGTTATATCCATGTATTTTCCCATCTCTGGGATTTTCACGAAACGCTCAATGTTAGCAATTTTCCTAATATAGCAAACACATTTCTTCAGGAATGCTGGAGTTTGCTTCCCTAGAGCGAAGTCAAACTCATCCTCTAGAGCTGAAAGAAAATACAGCAAGGAGTTTATTGTCTAGAACAAAGATGCAACACACCCACGCTCCGAGCACATAACTCTCAAGTCACTAGTGGTAGTTTATTTTGTTTATAGTGTGTAGCAGAGTCGTCTCTAGAATCATTTCTCAATTCCTTAATTTCCTATTTGTCTTTTCCTAAACAGCCTGGAGCCCAGAACAATGGGTTCTAAATAAAATGATTTAATTTCCTCCGCAACCTGAGGGAACATAAGCATAAGAAAGAAAGCATCCCAAGCTTATGGTTGACACTTAAGTTCCTGTTTGGCTTCCCTCCCAGACTTCAGGAGTTCTAAGAGTGGAGAGCAGGCACGGACTGGGGCCAGGAGAGAATGAGGAAGAGGCCAAGTGACGCATCTAGTCTATTTCTTCCTTCTCAGTCTCTCCTTACAACGTGGTTTCACCATTTTGTTTGAGACGCATTGTACCCCAGACAGATACGTGGAAATAAAAATATAAAAACGGGTTCAAAATATAATTATGTGCTGATTTTATTTATCCATTATCCATGTCACTGTTAAATACTGTTATATCCATCAGATCAGGTACAGAAAAATGACTTAGTATGTAGCTTTATTTCTTGTGAGAGAAACCATGTTAGGGCTTACAATACATATGTTTACATAAAAGTAAATAACCATTCTAAATCATTTGAGGCCCCATAAGAACATTTAAAATTGGATCAGTAGTAATAAAAATATCATTTACGCATGGTTTTAGGGAAGTCAAATAAAAAATAAATAAAATAATTAAACCAATGGATATGAATTTTAAGGCAAGCAGGCTTTTAAAACGGACTGCCCTCCCTTCCTCCCCTGCCTTTCTGCTTTTCTTCATCCGGTTGGTCTTAATCGAGCATCTACTATGTTCCAGGTACGCTGCTAGTTTCTTAGGATACAATGGTAAGAGAAAATTGAGAATGTTAAAAAAAACCAAAAAAACCCTTATGAAGCTTACAGTCCAGTGGAGGATGGCAGACATGAATCACAGAGTCCCACAAATGTATTATGATTATTTTTAGGCCCGTGAAGGTGAATAACATGGTGCCATGACAGCAAACCCACCTGGAGGTCTAACCCACTTGGAGAAGTCAGGGGAGGCTCTCTTAAGGGGGTGACTACTGGGCTGGGATCTGGTGGAAACATGGGGGGAGGGATGGGTCTGGTCGTAACTGAGAACATCTCAATGTGCTGGCCACAACGCCGACATCGAGCAAAACCTAGAACACAGATGTATTCTCTAGAGTAACTATTAAGGAAGGTGGGAATTTTATTTTTAAATGGTGTCTTTTAGCAGAACTTCTGTGATACTGTTTTTTTCCAGTAATGATAGCAATTGATAAAAATTTGTGACTTAAGTAAAAAAGACATGTGTATAGCCACCAGTGTTGAATGAGCTGTGCCATTCACATCAGTATGTTTTTTATTTGTTTTTTTTTTTTTTTTGCGGTACACGGGCCTTTCACTGTTGTGGCCTCTCCCGTTGCGGAGCACAGGCTCCGGACGCGCAGGCTCAGCGGCCATGGCTCACGGGCCCAGCCACTCCGCGGCATGTGGGATCTTCCCGGACCGGGGCACGAACACGTGTCCCCTGCATTGGCAGGCGGACTCTCAATCACTGTGCCACCAGGGAAGCTCTCGCATCAGAATGTTTTATAAAGGGTTTTATTCAGGCAAGTTGGTTCAGGAGGCCAGTTAAAGGAGCTTTTATAACATATGTCTACCTTTCTTTTTATAGAAGATTAAGAACTTGTTATAACGTAGACAGGGGAAAATGTAAGAAATCTGGACATTATGAGCTCCTGCAGAAAGCAGCCTTTGGCCCATCTCTTTTCCAGCCATCTGGGTACAATGCTAGGGGCACACTAGGTTAGCCAGTGCTGTATACCGAGTAACATGAAGAGAAAGGAGGTGATCCACCTGCAGTATCTATATGTAATGGATGATAATTAGAGATATGCACTGTCACCCCTGACTCCCAGAAAACAGACCAACTGTAACCTGACTTTGTACCACCTCTATGGAAACAGAGTGCCAATCAGGCGTGTTGATCATCAATGCAACGTGAAAAGAGATACAGACACATCAAGCTGGTAGAGCCCATCCAAGCTTGGCTCAGGGGGGTAAAAAGAGGCTGTATGTAAGAATGTCTGGTTGATAAATATCCCTGAATAAATGAGTCATGTGAGACAAAATCAACTCTGTAGAGTTATTTTTAGAAGCAAAGTGCATCCTCAACATTTTGGGAAACTTTTATTAATAATAATTCCTGATATTTATTTGTCAATGAATATTATAAGCTTCTCCCTTACTAGAATAATGTATTTGTTTTCTGTCTTTGCATTTTCCTTAATTTCCTAAGGTTTAACCATCACAGAACCTGATGAAGGTAACACTAGGGGGAGATTCCCAGCCCTGGCAGCTATCATTCATGAGACATTCAGCTCTCTACTATTCCCAAGACCACTCAGTTGTGGCATTCACAGTAGGGCACTGTTTTGGAGTCTAATTTATTTCTCTTCCTTTCCTGTTATTTAAAAAGGTAAAACTGGAAGTGTTGTGAAAAAATACATTCAAATATAAATAGTACACATTTCCAGGTTCTATTAAAGTACTATTGTAGCATAAACCCTGACGTTTTTGGGGGGTTTTGTTTGTGTGTCTGACTTGAGCTTTGATTGCTGATGCATCCATTTCAGTGATGGCTATCTTGAATAAACTCATCACCAACCACACATGCAGAGCCAGGCCACCTCCACTCACTGAGGTTCCTTTGTTTTAGAGATCTTGGTTGATTTCAGTAATCACTGAAATTTTGGGCCACTTGTTTTCTTCTCTTCCTGTGCTTTAAATTCCCGCTCTTATGTTTTAAATTCACCAATAAAGAGTGAGCCCAGTAAAAGCAAAACCCGATGCCCTCTCTCTCTCTCTCTCCCTCTCTCTCTCTCTCTCTCTCTCTCTCTCTCTCTCTCTCTCTCCCTCCCCTTGTGACCTTGCTGTGTGGCTCCAGGTGTGCTGTGTAGTTGCCAGCTCCTGTGAGTAATAAGGCTTTATTTTTTCAAACTTTCCTGATGGTGATTGCCGAAGGGTATCTTGCAATCATAGAAGGAAGCACAAGGGTTGGTCCAACCACAACATTGGTTATTGATAGGCTGGAGAGACAGGCACAAAACAAATATACTCTATTCATTTCAAAGAGTTGGCCCTTCTTCAGCAATTTTCATTGTGCAGACATTGTCTTAAAATGAGTTTGGAATGTAAATAAAAATTTCAGGATCATGCATACCTTTAAGATGTAACCCCAAGTAGAAAATAGTCCTCGTGTAGTAGTTCGTACTACATAGTATGAGATTATTAATCTTCATATGGCTACCCATGTGGACCATGTTCTTTAGTGTGGAGAAAATTAAGAGAAAGTGTTTGCCGATGAATATTTGAACACTTGAGCTGTCTGACTCTAAGCGAGAGGATACCCTCCCCTAACTGGTGTCTCTTACATCAGGAATAAGAAAGTTTTTGCTCTTGGTATTTTTTTCCTAATACAGCATATTTTTAAAAACTGGGTAGTTCTGCCCTTGATAAAGATGAAGAACCAGGGCTTCTAAATGGGTCAAAAAGATCCCAAAGGAATAAGGATATATGTTAACCTGTATATTCTAAAGATAGTACTTATTCCTGCCAATTTTAGTACTTTTAGGGAGAACTAAAATAAGACCTAATGTTTTGACAGCGTCAGGAGAATGAATTTGTCAAAATTATATATAATTCCTCTGAGCTTGAAATACATGTATATCCAAGGAGAATGATATCAAGTGCTTCTTCGGTTTTCACAAATGTTTTGCTACACCATTCACAAAACCAGTCTGAAAATGCAACTACTGTTGCTTTTTCTTCAATAATTCTTTACTAGCAACTCTCAAAATAAATGCTACTTAACTGATTACTTTTACCCAGGTGTGTTTGTCCCCTGGAAACTGTGACTGACATATTTCTTCAGATATGTGGTTTCCTGGGCAATTCCTCAAAATAAAGCCTCTTTTCCGTGGCTGAGAAAGGCCCACAAGTGAGTCTCTGCTCAGTAGCTGGGGAGACTTTTATTTTAAGGTTAAATTAGATCCTGCCACTCCCTTACTTCCCAACCTCCGATGGCTTCCCATCTTACCCAGTGATGGAAGAAATTGTCACAGGTATGGGAAGTCATTCTGGCTTACACATGGTTTGGCTTGACATTTATGCTAACTACAACAGCCTGTCTTCTGGCCTGTCAAACATGCATTGTACATCTGATTTAACCACTAAAATCTGATTTAACCATTTAAAAATCAAAACGGAATAACTGTGGTTCAGGCATTCAAAATGGAGCCGGGTGGCCATTGGGGATGTGCTTTCAGACATGTTCCTGTATCACTGAGAACTTGAATTCTCTGAGCTGTATCAGACTCAAGGATACAAGGATATCGTCGTTCTTAAAACAATATCTGCTAGCATCTGCCTAGGTCTCAAGGTCTCCCCTTGTATGTGTGCGACCACTTCAGACCCCAACCAATCCTTATTTGACAAGCATGCTGACTTCTCGCCAGCTCCAATGATGATTCTTGATACATGGCTCACGTGGCTAACGGTAACTTTGTGATTTTTGCCTATATAAGCCTCCCCCATTTTGCAGTCAGGTGGAACACAGTTTAAGTACTTCTTAAATCTGTGTCTCTTGGGCTATAGTCCTCAGGCTCAAATAAAATTCTTTTCTATTCCTATTAGACATTGTTTATTGATTATTTCTGTTGACAGCAGAATAAAACACAAGGTCCTTATTATGGCCTGTGCCCACCTTCTGATCTCGTCTCTCCTTCTCCAAGCCTGGCTACCTTTACCTTCCTCCTGCTCCTAGAATTTGCTAAGCACATTCCTGTCTCAGGGACCTTGAACCTGGTAATCCCTCTGCCTGGAATTCTCTATTTTAGATATGGCATTGCCGGCTCTGATTCGTTCTGTCATTTGGCCCGAAAGTCATTTCCTTACCGCCTGCCCCTTCTAAGTCTGGACCCCCCCGCAGCCTTCATCCGTCCCTATTATCCTGTTACTGTGTTTTGTTTTATTCGTAGCGCTTATCCTTTCTGAAATGATATTGTTCACTTATGTGATTGCCTATCACTTATCCCCGCTGCCCCCACTAAAAAAGTAAGTTCAGGAGAGCAGAGACCTTGCCTTCTTTGTCATTGTTGTAGCCCCAGTGCCTGGCATATAGTATGCACTCAGTAAGTGTTTGCTGAGTGAATGAATGAGCAGCTCAACTGAGAAGTAGTGGCAGAGTCTGGTCTATTATATCCAGCCTCCTCTGTGTTCTTTTAAAGTCACATTTTTGGAGAATTCCTCAAGTTAAGTAAAGGCTTATCTTTGAATAAAAAGAATACCTGCCTCCCCAGGAGATGGAAACATGTAGAAAAATTAAATTTCATCAGGCAGTAGATGCAACTAAATTTGCAGAACCATAAAAGGGAAGCGGCGAATATATCTATTATTTATCTATTCCTCAGTTTACTGAAGATGCATAAAAATTACCTGAGAACAGGTACCTCCTGGCTTGGCTGTGTTTCATTTTCCTCTTTTCATGTAACAGTTTTACAGCAACCTTAAATACCTTCTTGATCTCATCTGATATCTCTTGCCAGGTCTTCTCATTCTCAGCATTGGCAGGGGGCTGCACCTATGGAATTGTAAAAGTGAGATATTGGTCTTAAAATCATCATAGAAGACCCAGTATTTAAGAGCAAGAGAACTATTGTTATTTGAAAGTCTACTCTATGCCTTATCATAGTAGGTGCCTAACAGACAGTATCTCATTTCCTCTCCCCAGTACCCTGAAAGTGATGTGAACTTGCCCAGGTGACACAACGGTGTGAATCCAAACAGGATTTGTTTGTCGGGATTTCTTAATATACCATGTATTTCCTGCTTGAGTTTTGATACAAATGTCATAACAAAATGATATCTTCACTACCCTCTAAAGAGTAGAGACAGTTAAAGGGAAGGTACTCATGTTACTATTTAATTGTCTTTAGTTGTTTCTTCCTCATTTATTTATTTATTTATTTTGCTGTACGCGGGCCTCTCACTGCTGTGGCCTCTCCTGTTGCAGAGCACAGGCTCCGGACGCACAGGCTCAGCGGCCATGGCTCACGGGCCCAGACGCTCTGTGGCATGTGGGATCTTCCCGGCCCGGGGCACGAAGCCGCTTCCCCTGCATCGGCAGGCGGACTCTCAACCACTGTGCCACCAGGGAAACCCTCTTCCTCATTTATTTGTATGATCCTTTAGGAAATAAAATAGGAGTACCTACCAAGAAAGTAACATTTATAGAGTCTTGCTGATAATCTTATTCAAGCATTCATTTACTTAACAACAGTTTATGCAGAAATGTCGTGTGGGGTTTAGAGAATAATTGAAGTTTCCCTAGACGATCATGGAATCAAATGAAGAAGGAACAACTAAAGCCAATTAAATAGTAATATATGTGTAAGTTTTACAACTTTGTAAAACTGATTTCTTGAGGTATCATGTTTCTTGATATCTGCTTTACCAGCTACTACCTTTACTTCTGGCATATTTACCTAAGAGAATGGTTTGGGGTTTACCCAATGTTCATCTCCATAGTCTTGCAGATAATTACTTTGAAAAATGCATGTGAAGAAGAACAAGAAAAATCGAGGAATCTGACATGATTTCATTTTGCATGGAGAGCATGCTTTATGTTAAATGTCGGAATGACAAAGACGCAGGGTTCTTTTTTTTTTTTTAACTTTTTATTTTATATTGGAGTAGGGACACAGGGTCCTTAAATGAAGAGCTGTTGCTAACCCACGGCTCTTCCACTCTCAGAGTTGCCTGGGTGCTGAATGTCTCAAGGATGTTCTCTTTAGAAGAGGGATGGATAGCTATGCCTTCTTTTAATCTCTAAAATGTCTGTGCAATGAATAGTCCCACCCATTTTCTCTACCTCCTTCATTCAGTTTCGGGGGACACATGATTGATACATTTGGGAACCAAGTTGGAGAAGAGACAATGCTAATGTTTCCATCATATTCATGCATGACTCAACCTCACTGCAAGATTCTACATAAGGCACAAGAATATAAATTAACAATGTATGAAATGTTAAAGGAACATACTGAATTAAAAAACTAGAGACTATAAAAAACAGCTAGGCAGATTTTTAAAAGACCCCCCAAAAAAATCTTTCACAAATTAAAAATATAACTCTTGAGCTTGAAAACTCAAGCATGAACAGAGTGGACACAGCTGAAGAAGAAAATTGAAGAACTGGACGAAAGATCTAAAATAATTTTCTGGACAGCAGCACAGAAAGATAAGGAAATTGACAATGTAAAAGACAATTAAGAGACATGGAGGATACAGGTACAAATTATTATATATAGAATGGATAAACAACAAGGTCCTACTGTAAAGCACAGGGAACTCTATTCAATATCTTGTGATGAACCATAATGGAAAAGAAAATGAAAAAGAATGTATGTATATGTATAACTGAATCACATTACTGTTCAGCAGAAATTAACACATTGTAAATCAACTATACTTCAATAAAATTAAAAAAAATAAAAAGCAAAAGTTAAACAAATTTAAAAAAGAGACGTGGAGAATAGACTGAGGCAATCTATTGTACATCTATTTAAAGAGCATAAAGGAAAGAACAGAAGGAATAGAGGAGGGACATTATTTGATGAGATGATGGCTGAGAAATTTCCAAAACTGATAGAATGCATGAATTCGCAAATGTAGGAAGCACAACATACACCAATCAGAATATATATAGATACATTATAGCGAAATGAGAAAAATACAAATATTTTCAGATAAACAGAATTTATCACTAATAGACCTCCATTAATGGAACTTCTAAGAGATATACTTCAGGAAGAAGGAAAAGACCCCAGCAGGAAAGTCTGAAATGCCAAAAAAGAAAGGTGGATTAAAAATTAGAAGATTTCTTAGCTTTGGATTTAGTTGTTAAAAGGAAATTTAGGGTCCAGGGCAGAATAATCTTCTGTCTACTGTGCCCTTTCTGTGGAGAAAACCACCCCTGGGTGACATAAACTGTTTAAAGTCATGGAGAGAGACATACTTTGGAGAGAAAGATAGCTTACTGCATTTTTATTGCTTTTCAGCATTTCCGATTTGGGTCTGAGGTAATAAGCTGCTGGCACCGAATTCTCGTCCCGACAGTACCACTCTTCCAGTAACTTGGTCTCCAGCTTCGCCTCTATGGCAGCATCCAAAATCATTTCAAACTCTGATGCTTCAACTTCTCCAGGGATTCGGATGTTCCCATATTTTTCACCTAACAGTCCCTGTGTATCACCGAGAAAGTTCAGTTTAGTGTATCACCAAGAAAGTCCGTTTCAGTATTCATATCATATGGCCACTCAATAAATATTAATAAATAGATAACAAGATACTTTGTTCTATCCATTGTCTCTTGTAATCACACTGGATACGTTTTCACATGGATTATTTCACAAGTAAAATTAGTCCATTTATATCATAGTATAATAAATTCACATACTGAGATTGCATATCACATTAGACAAATCAAAAATACAGAATTTTGTAGCAAAGAAAATTTCCCAAAGTTTACGTAACCTAACAAAGGTTGTCTATTTTGAAATTTTGTTTGTTTGTTTGTAACAAAGAAAAATGACATGCTGGACTCTATGAAATATCAAACATGTAAACTCACAAACCAAAAAAAATTGCTTTGTATAGAGTTTTTAGTCTGATTCTAAGCCCCAGATTTACACAGCTACAAATGAAAGAAGTATGAGATCGCTGAATGTGATGTCACTATAAATCACATAACGTTTCCACTGGTAACTGGAAAAAATTCAAAATATGAACAAGGTATCATTTTCTCCCTATTGAACTGGCAAAGGAAAACACATGCTCAGTGTCACGTGGACATGTGAGAAAATACCTCTATACAGCTGATGGTTGTGTAAATCGATCCAATATTTCTCTGAAGGGCAGTCTGGCGATATGTACTAAAAGACTTAACATACATGAGTTTTGGCAATTTTTCTTCTGGAAATCTGTCCTTAGAAAATAATTAAGGATGTACAAAACGACTTAGCATATTTATGCTGAACCTGTTTGAACAGAAAAGGGTTAAACCTAAGTGTCCAGCAAGTGGGAACATTTAAATACATTTATATATATTTCGGTACCTCTATTCAAAGGATGTGCCAAATTATGTTTTAGAACTGTATTGATGTAGAAGGATGTTTATAATATACTGTTAAGTGAAAAGGTAAATTACAAAACAGTACATATAAGATGAATTCAATGTTGTATATATATCTTATATATATATCAGAGAGATCGTATATATTTGTAGACATAAACATAACACATACACATAGAGATTTTATAAGAATACACAGCAAGTTTACTCATTGCTATCTTTCGGTGGATGGTTTTGAATTTACTTTGGTTGTTTTATGAATTTATTGCTTTTTTATTAAAACTGTTTTTTGCAATACATATGTATTATTTTGTAGTGAGATAAACAACAGGTATTTAAAATTTTTAAACCCGAAGATGCTGTCTATCCTCGTTTGTGGAGCAACATTTTCAAGGCTCCTCTAAGTGTTTGCTTAAGCCCATGTTCTAAAAATGTGGTCCTCAGACCAGCAGCATCTGTGTTACCTGGGAATTTGTTAGGCTTGCCAGTTCTCAGGCCCATCCCCAGACCTTCTGAATCAGAAACTCTGGTCATAGGGCTGAGGAATCTGTGTTATAGTAAGCCCTCCTGGTGCCTGAACCACTGACTTAAGCTAACAAAAATATTAGCTTATATAGCACCTGGTATTTCAATTAATCTTCCATGTCTTATCTAGTAGAAACAAGGAAGGAACATACAGAACTCTAACAAAGATCTATACTATCCAAGGCAAGTTGGTCTGCTTTATAGTATCCATGGGAAGATTTCTATTTAACTTGTGGGCATCTTCATCCTTTCCTCCTGTTGACTAGCACCTTTACCATAAACTTCCAGCCTTGAGTATCCGTTGGAAGGAGAATTGTGGTTTGGCTTCCTTGGGGGCATTTCTTACTACCTCTGCAACCCACAGTGTCCTTTTCATCTCACATAGTCAGGTGAGGGAATAAAAGTCCTGGGTAGACCTGTTTCCAAAATAGATTCACGACCTAAACTCTGCTACAAGATGGTAAGCCCCATGAGGGCAGAGGCCAGAACTGTTTATTCCTAGCACATAGAAAATATTAAAAAACATATCTGTTGAATAAATGGATGAACCAAGACAGAGAAAGAAATCCTTAGTGTTTGTACTATTCTTATTTGAAACTTCTTCTTTTATTCAAAGATAATATTTCAGATCTCAGCAGGTAGAGTAACAATTAGGGAAAGTACCAGTTTTGTCAGCAACCTTCACTTCAGCCCTAAACACCAATTAAGAGCACTTTTATTGTATTTTTATTTTTTAAACATTTATTTATTTAGTTATTGGCCACATTGGGTCTTCTTTGCTGTGCGCGGGCTTTCTCTCTAGTTGCGGCGAGCGGGGCCTACTCTTCGTTGCAGTGCACAGGCTTCTCATTGCAGTGGCTTCTCTTGTTGCGGAGCGCGGGCTGTAGGTGCACGGGCTTCAGTAGTTGTGGTGCGTGGGCTCAGTAGTTGTGGCTCGCGGGTTCTAGAGCGCAGGCTCAGTAGTTGTGGCTCATGAGCTTAGTTGCTCCGCGGCATGTGGGATCTTCCCGGACCAGGGCTCAAAGCCATGCCCCCAGTGCTGGCAGGCGGATTCTCAACCACTGCACCACCACGGCAGTCCTAGAGCACGTTTATTTTAATCTGCATTTGTTTTGGGCTATTCTTGACAACAGGCAGTATGCAACAAAAATAATATTATTTAGAGTTGTTTTTCACTTAACAATTCCTTTTCTAAAATCTCTCATGTTAAACTTGGGTAAATGAGCAGACATTCCCTCTTACTCTACCACAGATACAGAGGGAGATGATCTTTTTAAGGACAGCCAGCTTGGTGACTATCCTATTCATCTTGGCTAAATCTGGATAAGGATAGTCAGCACCCTCAGTCAGAAATATCTCTCATGGGGACTTCCCTGGTGGCGCAGTGGTTAAGAATCTGCCTGCCAGTGCAGGGGACTCGGGTTCGATCCCTGGTCCAGGAAGATCCCACATGCCACGGAGCAACTAAGCCCATGTGCCACAACTACTGAGCCTGCACTCTGGAGCCCAAGAGCCACAACCACTGAGCTCGTGTGCCAAACTACTGAAGCCTGTGCGCTCTAGGGCCCGTGCTCCACAACAAGAGAAGCCACTGCAATGAGAAGCCCGCGCACCGCAGCGAAGAGTAGCCCCCGCTCGCCGCAACTAGAGAAAACCCGCGTGCAGCAACAAAGACCCAACACAGTCAAAAAATAAAATTAAAAAATAAAATTAAAATTAAAAAGAAAAATCTGTCATGAAGAGTGACGTTTTAGTACTGGGAAGAATTATCCAGCAAACCTACCTGGGCAGGGAAGGGACTAAGTAGACTTCTAAGCAGTAGAAGTTGGACTTTTTGGAGAAATCCCCAAAGGCAAACAGTGGAGTTTGGCCACTGGGTGAAGGACTTGCTGAACAGGCAAAACATTAAATATGGGATTTAGTAACTGACAATTCTTCATTGACAGCCAGTGAAGCCCAGGAATAAGATGGACCCAGCAACCAAGATCCAGGGCAACACCAGCTGGATTTCAGGCATGAAGTGGGAAAGAGGACAAAATGGTGATTAGTGAAACAAGGTCATGTCCCAGGGAAGGACCATAATCTCTGTATTAGCAATTTACTGTTGGTTCTCCGTCTTTGCTTTGCTCTAAATAAGGCTGGTCTCAGAGTCTAGGGCAGGATCAAATTTATGGATCAGTTTCTGAAATGCGCTTCATGATGACATGCACCTGGATCACCCAGGGTGTTTGTTAATATATAAGCTACAAGATCCCTTCTCTGACTGAAGGACCACGGTGCTTGGGGAGCCCATGAATCTGGGTTTTAAAATGCGGTTACAAATGAATCTAGAATTTGAGGTCCACTTGCTATGGGCAATGCATATGTGGTCTCATGAGTAATGGTTAGCAAGCACCAAAGGGACAGGACAGAGAACACAGCAGATCATTACAAAAAATCGAAGACTATTTAAAAATAATTATTTGAGTTGACAGCTGGCACCAAATACTAGAATTATTTGATCAGTATAGTAAGGCAAAATGTTCCTTAGAGTACAGATTATTAAAGAAGAAAAAATATCCTCATCCAATTCAAATAACAAGTTATATTGAGCGCCTACTGTATAAAAAGTAATACAGAACTTCAGAAAAGTAATAATGTGAGATAGGCTTAAAGTTACTTATTGGATTGTTCTCCCCAAGCCTTCTCCTTCTCTCTGTTGATTCTTCCTTTGGGTGGAATGCTCATAATTCACGAAGCAGTTACTTTACAGGAGTCCAAAATAGGATTCTGTCTTAATCTTACCTCGCTATTTGAGAAATAGCAGAGAGAGTAACAGCAAAAGGGAAATTTGCTACCACATTTTTCAGGAAGACTTTTTTTGGGGTTCTATGTGTCTGCAGTTATAAGGTAACACACAAGGCATGGCTGTATCTGCCAGGGCTGGCAACAGTCAATTTAGAGGAAGATACAGTCCAACTCAGTTGCAAAGTCCAGCTCCTATGGTCAGTGGCTCAGAGCAGGGGTAGAGATGCAGGACCAAGTCTAAAATGCTAGCAGTAAAAGTGGAGGTGGCAAGATGGAGGTCCAGTCTTGGTTTTCTAATCAGACTATTCCTTAGCCCTGTAGCCATGGGGAGTATGCGAGCCTAGGGCAGCTACAGAAGCTATGCATAAGAAAGCATTCTTTTCTGTTCACTGTCGTAGAATATTCACTCCCGTAACTGAAGAAGAATCAGATTTTCTACATCCTTCTGACCCCAGTGTTCAAGAAGATCATTTTTTTTTTGCTTGGTTAAAACAGCTTTGCCAGTTTCTGGAGAAATTTGATGGAGAGTTGAGGGACTATATTTGGTTTTGCATTGAGGTCCACGTTTATTAGTTATACCATTGATCAGTCTGCTTGTGTGACCCTGTATGGAAGAAATGCATGTGGCTGAAATAATTTTCAACTTTTCATTGAATTGTTTACTCATGCTGTCAATACACGTATGAACATAGACATATGGGATTTCTCTTGTCTGTAGAAACCTATCATCGCCTCTCCCACCCACCTAAGTAAAAACATATTTAATTTGGCCCATCCTGAAACACTGAAGATATGCAATAGTAGTCAGGCAAGAAGCAAAAATCCAACTGAATACTCAAATACAATCTTGGAGTTAAGCCCAAATGGTTGAAAAGTCTAAGAAAAATTTCTACTGTTTTTAACAGTAGTGTCAGTGTATAAAATTCTGGCATATGAAATACTTCCAGATGCTTTGGAACTAGATAGAGGTGGTGGTTGCATAGCGCTGTTAATGTACTAATGCCACTGAACTGTTCACTTTATAGAGGTTAATTTTATGCCATATGAATTTCACCTCAATTTTTAAAAAAAGAAATACTTTCTGAACTATTGATTTCCTTATAACTGAGAACTTAAATGTAAAAGGACTCTCTACTCTTTGTATCATCCTTTCCTTCTTTATAGATACATCTGACACATCTGAGCCACTGATACAGATACATCTAAGCCACTGCTTTCAAAGGCTTAGAGATAACATTCTGTTTCCCCTCGATTGATTTTTCTTCCCCATTGCAAACATTGATTCTTTCCCCTGCCCTCCACCGCCCCCAGCCCCCAGCTCTTTATGTGCAGTTAGTTCTGCCTGGGCTTGCAACTGAGACTCTTTGGGGTCTGAGTCTGATGCTAATGCAGTTTTCCTTGCAGCAAACAGAGCAGAGGGGTTGACGTATTCTCGATGGTGTTGGTGATCTCAGTAAGTCTTTGCTTTTACTCTGTTGTGGGATATCAGGAAAGACAGGTGAGGGCAGTCTTTCTGGGGTTATGGAGGCTAGGCTTCATTGGCAGATGGGCAAGTGCACCCTGGACTGCTGTTGATGAGCCATCACTCATGGGGAAGCTGGAAGGGAGAGATTCTATCACCCTCCCCGCCCCACCACTGGTGCTATAACAAGCTGAAGCACATACTCTGTAAAGGCCCTGTTCCCTCCCATCCAGTCACTAATACAAGGCAGGTGGAACTATTCCTTCCTTTCTATAAGCTTCTCTTTTATTTATTAAAATAAAATCCGCACTCATATATACAATTTTCTCTTGTACATGATCTCATTTAACGTTCACGAGTCTGTGAAGTAGGGAGAGTTGCAGAAGAGAACACCAAAGCTCACAGACCTCACCTGGCTTGCCCAGACCACTTCTCTAAGAAGACATGGAAATACTAGCACTTGAATATGGGGCTTTCAAAAACCTCATTCTTTCTACTTCATCAAGTTATTGTGCTATGCTCCCTCCTGAGGTGCCTGCAGACGGCTTACTTGTGATGGCTCTGCTAGCCAGTGCCCCTGGCCGGGCCACCATGCATGTCTGTGCAAGCTGTGTGCTGCATACTTCCAGAAGGCACTGTTCACGAGGACTGTTCAGTGTTATGGCCCTGGGTGTTGTTATTCTTTTTATCTGACATTGGGTGGAGAGACAAAGATGGTTGTGATGTATTCCCTGGAGCTCACAGCCAACCTTTACAGTCAGTGCTCTGTTGCAGAGTAGGACCGACTAAACCATTCCGAGAGTCAGCTGAACCTGTTTCACGTACTTAGTGTTATTTTCTCAATGTTTTTCCAACGTCAAGAAACATCTTCACAACTGATTTAAGAATTTTTAAAGTATAAAATGTCAGCTTTCACACCTGTAAACCGAGATAATATTTTACCCTTGTGTACTTATCTGGTCACACATCTACTCTGGTTTCTTGTGAGGATCAAATAGTTACTCTAGGTGAAAACACTCTGTGAAATGTAAAGCACTTGACAATATAAGCGGTGTAAGGCACCACTACTTTACTTAAACATAGTTTATAGAGAAACATACATACTCGGCACACTCAAGCATACATACATGTAATAGAAATAAATACTGAGAAGTACAGCTGGATAGATAGAGAAGGGAAACATCTCTTGACTGAAGAAAGAGAAACAAGATGAAAGGAGGAAAGAATGGGTAAATGGTTGTTTACAGGTGGTAGGAAGGTGAGACTATGTGGTGAGATAAGAACAAACTCCACCACTTTCCAGGGTGGAGAAAAAAAGGCTTAAACGAATTAACCTGGGTTCACTGAGTTAGCGGCCTAGAAGAGCAACAGAGGCGTGGAGTTAACCTTTACAGGGAACACAGGCAACGCTTCAGGGGGAGCTGACAACCCACACATAAAATAGAAATGTTAAAAAATGAAGCAATTTGTATTATTATTGGTGTGTTAATAACCAGGTTTGAGTTGTTTAAATTCAACTCTTCTGAAAAAGATTAGCATTACTATGGACTACAAGTGTCCTCCCAAATTCATATGTTGAAGGCCTAACCCCCCATGTGAATGAGATAGGGCCTTTAAGGAGGTGATTAAGGTTAAGTGATGTCATAAGGGTGGAGCCTTAATCCAGTAGAACTGGTGCCCTTATAAGAGGAGGAAGGGAGACCAGAGCCCCTTTCGCCAAACAAGAGCACGGAGAGAAGGCAGCTGTCTTCAAGCCAAGAAGGGCGTCCTCACCGCAACCAGACCATGCTGGCACCTTGATCTCGGACTTCCAAACCCCAGAACTGTGAGGAAATAAGTTTATGTTGTTTAAGCCACCCAGTCTATGGTATTTTGTTATGGCAGCCTGAGCATAAAGATGAACAAAATGAAGCGGTTTTTGTTAACATAAGATCTGGCATCTTTGGTAATTCATCCTAAAGTGTACTGAGGGGGTAAAGTCATGGATTAAGTGACTTACTAGTTTCATTTACTGTACAACAGAGTAAGTTAATGCTTCTATCTAGCTTCTTTGAGAGTCTCAGCTCATATAAATTATAATTTTACCGTTTTTCTTAAAACTGATATTCATGGTTTAACTGTGGCTGTTAAATTTACATGCTAAAACCCACTGCTGAATTTAACTGATATCAATAATATTATATCAATGATATTTACTTATATCAATAGTAATTCTGCTACCTTTCACTTACTGCAATGTGCTTTTCTCTGTAACAAAGTTTCATTACCTGGAAAATACTGAGCACAGCTATTATTCTGTGAAAGAATTTCAATCTAAAATGGAACCAGAGGATATAATATGTAAAATCTCACACATGTATCCTTAGGTAAAACAAATCTTAAGGACTGAGAAACTGTTTTCTTGTAAAAGCCTGATTGACAGAAAACTGATAATATTGGAATTTTCTTAAATGATAGGGAGTCGGTCAGGGATTGCCTCATATCAACCCTGGGAAATTAGGCTTATGGTTTCCAGAGGCATGAACAAGAAATGACCCACGTGGGGCTGGTTTCGCAAAATAAGCTGAATTGAGCTTTGTATGACTGGACTGGTTTTTGTCTGCTTAGGGAACTTTCAAAGCCGGTCTCCGTTTGTTTTTGACTTTAATAGACTCTCACTGAACTCTGCCCTTTTTACATCCCCTGCCCATAAAGACAGCCTCCCTCCAACCCTCAGCGGACTCACCTGTGGCTTGTTACAGTTTGTGTGTCTCGAATTGCAGTTCTCCTGCTGTTCTCGAACAAACTCACCTTTTTACAATTTTGAGCTTGCCTCATTTTACCCTTTTATTTAGGTCGACAATTCTCTAGAAACACTGGAGCAAAGGAAGCGACCAAAAGGGTGAAAAGGGTTGGGTAACAACAGAACTGCAGGGAATGGAACCGTTCTGGGATTTGCGGTTCATTTAATCAGTTCCAAAGTATCAATACAAGTTGCAACCCTAACCTCAAACAGTTGCCTTATGAAACTGAGAACTGAGAAATGTGCAAGGATTCCTTTTAAAGAGCATCTGACTCACAGGGTGACTGACCATTTCGGTTTGCTCAGGACTGTCCCAGTCTGAGCACTGAAAGTCCCAGGAGCCCCCTCATTCCCAGGCAAGGTAGGACAGTTGGTGATGCTAACAAGACAGTCATGGTCCCTACTCCTTTTGAGATTTCATTGTGGAAGAGTGGTCAGAGTTCTGTATGGATTAGATAGTTCAAGAAGGAATAAGAGTGGAAAAAGCACAGGACCACCAACCTTTATGTGGGCACAGAAGCAGGAGGAGGAAGTATGGAATGGTGTCAAGACCAGAAAGGAGAGAACAGTAATATTCCAAACATTTGTACAGAGCTCTGTAAAGCAATGGAAAATGGACAAAGCACATGGACAGATAATTCATGGAAGCAGAAGAACGAATGCCAGTAAGCATGAAAGATAATAATAATGCTCAACTCTATTAATACTCATAGAACTGCAAATGTAAACGCATGTGATCAGATCTTTTTTGCTTATCAAACTGATAGAGAAAAATAATAATACTTAGTGGTGTCTAGGCAGTAATGAAATGGGCACTCAGACACAGGGTGCCAGTAGAAATGGGTAGAACCTTGCTGAGTATGTAATTTGGCAGTAGGTATAAAATTCCACTTTTAGAAATCCATCCTACTACTTATATAAAGAGTTGGGTACAAAGAAGTTCAGCAATTTTTAGCTTATATCTTGGCCTTATTCCATAAGTGACTTTTATCAGTGTTAATATAAACAAAACTGAGAGTAAAATTGCCCACCATAATCACTAATTCACATAATGGGACAGAATTCTGCTCAATTTCTAGTTTTCTAATTCTGAGAAATTAAAAAATAGAGAAACATACAAAGTGGAAAATAACTGTCCCCACAGCTCAGCCTGAAAACTCAACATTTGGTCATATTTTCAAGTGATTTTTAAAAAATTAATAGATTACTTTTTAGAACAGTTTTAGACCTACAGACACATCGAGCAGAGTACTGGAAGTTCCCATATACCACCACTCTCCCTCAGTTTTCCCTGATTTTAACATCTTCCTTTAGTATGGTACATTTGTTACAATTATTGGACTAATATTGGTACATTTTATGAGCCAAAATACATAGTGTATTCAGATTTCCTTAGTTTTGACTTAATGCAATGTCTTTCCTGTTCCAGGATGCCGTATTACATTTGGTTGTCATTTCTCCTTAGGCTCCTCTTGGGTGTGTAACATTTTCTAAGGTTTTCTTCGTTTTTGATGACCCTGATCATTTTGAGGAGTATTAGTCATGTATTTTGTAGGATGTGCCCTATTGGAATTTGTTTGATATTTTTCTCATTATTAGACTGGAGTTAGGGGTTTGGGGGAGAAAGATCACAGAAGTGCTATTTTCCTTATATTAATGAGGCTGAAGTAGTATTTGTTGGGTTTCTCTACCGTAAGGTTACCTCCCTAGCCCCATTTTCATACTGTACTCTTTAGAAGGAAGTCGCCATGTGTAGCCCACTCTTAAGGGGTGAGAGTTATGCTCCCCTCCTTTAGGGTGGAGTGTCTACAAAATTTACATAATCTACCTCATTTGGTATTGTGCACAGAATTTAGTAATTTATCCAATTACTTTTTTATATCGGTAGGGAGTCGTGGCTATTTTATACTTTGGGTTATATTCCGATGCTACTTTATTTTGTTGCTCAAATTTTTCCAGCTTTGGCCTTTTGGAAGCTCTTTCACTTCGCTCCTGGGTCCCTTTAACATGCTCCCATCATTGTGGCAATTTTTATTTTTTAAGAACTACTAACTTTCTGGCATAAGATGCTCCAGGCTTAGCTTGTGTATATTCTGCTCCCCTCTCAGAATCACCCATTTCTCCAAGGAGCCCCTGTTCCTTTTATTGGAGGATGGAATTAGAAACCAAGATCTGGGTGCTCGATGCACTTGCTGCTACTGCAGTTCATTTCTTTTACGCCCTCTCAGAATTATATGTGTGTGCGCTAACCTGTGTATATACACATATCAATAAATATTCCCATAGGTAACCATCTGTGCTCCGTATCAAGTTGTTAATCATACACTTAAATCTATTTTAAAATTAAATGTGAGTTCTCCATAAACTTCACAACTAACATCTCCAACGCTAACCCCTTAACACATGGATTATTCTAGCCACCTCCCCTTGCTGATCTGTACTTTTCGAATCCAGCTGTGAGAAACCTGGATCCCACCATCTGCCATTCATTTACTTAGTTGTTCAATTCCAGTATACCTGATAGCAGTACCAGAATTTTGAGCCTCCATCCCCGTAGGAAATGGTGTTATTGACGAGTACAGTACTTAAGCGTAGTTCCTTTTACCTCTAGTCTTACCGACTCCATTTATTTCCAATAGACATTTTCTAAATAAAAGAAATAAAACATAGCAGATAAAGTTGAATTCCCCTTTGACCTGCAAATCCAGGCTGATTCTCCTGTTCCTTCCCAAGATGCACAAATTATAAGTTTGCACACATTATATACTCTTTCAGTCTATTTTTATATTTTATACATACAAATATATATTTATGGGCATTCTATTTTAACATTTACATAAATTATATAGGCGGCATATTCTACCCTTCTTTCGTTCTTACATTTTTTTATGATTAGTCTGTTGATAAATTTAGATCTAGTCCATTCTTTGTATAACCAAAATATTCCATCGTAAGAATATTCCACATTTTCTTCACCACTTTTTTTTTTACTGACAAGTATTTAGATTCTTCCAATTTCTTTTTTGCTTTTATAAATAATATCCCATCAAGTTAGCAAATATTGAGGGCATTATGTCAGTAGAAATGGCATTAATTTATGTTAACATATAAAAAGTCCCATGCTCAGACTTGATATGTAGCTCCATACTGAAAAATACGAATTCTAGTCATGTTTTAGTGCCTATGAAGCCTGGTTCTTGGCCTCTCCATTGCGGAGCACAGGCTCCGGACGCGCAGGCTCAGTGGCCATGGCTCATGGGCCCAGCCTCTCCGCGGCATGTGGGATCTTCCCGTACCGGGGCACGAACTCGTGTCCCCTGCATCGGCAGGTGGACTCTCAACCACTGCGCCACCAGGGAAGCCCATGAGGCCTGGTTCTTAGAGTCACTGTCCAGCTGGCTGGGTCCTTATCCTGGCCTGGGCACATCATCCAATGCCTGGCCCGGAGCAGGCTGTCACTGCTCCTCCTGCTGCCTTGCAGGGGTCAGCCCTGGTCAGCGTGTCTAAAGGTTCTTTCAGAACTGCCTGTGTGCGTGTGAAGATCCTCCTGAGGCCTTTCAGTGCTGCTTTGAAAGTCTTACAAAAGGAGCTGAATTGCCCATGCATATACTGCTGGTCCACAGTTCCAAGAAAAGTTTCTTGTTTTGAACTGCGGACAAAGCAGACAGGCCTAGGAGGAAGCCTGACATGTGCACCATGGGGCTGAGAACTGGACAAAAGAAAGCTGGCTCATTAAGTGTTAGCTATCTTAATGCCAAGAGCAGTGTTATTAATGGGTACCCATTACTAAGGCCTGGGCTTATGAAGACCTGCTGCAACTTGCAAATGTCTCCTTCAATATATGCCTAATCTGTAATTGGAATTCCACAACTGAGTCCTTCTAAAAACTGTAATTTGAAAAGATACATGCAACCCAAAGTTCATAGCAACACTATTTGCAATAGCCAAGACAAGGAAACAACCTAAGTGCCCATCAACAGATGATTGGCTTAAGAAGCTGTAGTGTGTATATATATGTATGTGTATATATATATATACACACACACACACTACAATGGAATATTACTTAGCCATAAAAGAGAATAAAATACTTGGTGAAATAAGTCAGAAAGACAAATACTATATGATATCACTTGTATGTGTAATTTAAAAAATTATTCAAATCTATACACAAAGCAGAAACAGACTCACAGATAAAGAAACTTATAGTTACCAAAGGGGAGAGGGACAAATTAGGAGTACAGAATTAATAAATACAAAATATTATACATAAAATAAGCAACAAAGATTTACTGTATAGCACAGGGGGATTATGTCCAATATCTTGTATTAACCTAAAATGGGATATAATCTGCAAAAAACCCTGAATTACTATGCTATACACCTGAAACTAATGCAATATTGTAAATCACCTATACTTCAATTTAAAAATCCTAATATCTTGTATAATATTCTCTTTCCTTGTTCTGAGTCCCTCCCCTTCCCACTTCCCAAACTCAGCGCAGAGGCTCTGCTCAGACCCACCCCTCCCTTCCATGTTGGCTCATTTCCTTGGGACCAAACTCATATGTCTTGGTTTTCCTTTCCTGGAGATAAGACATTATTGTAGGCTTTCATGTAACCATCCTTTGAAGGGGCCCTCCACCAGTCCTCTCATCTCTGCTAACTTGTCTGAATTCTGGGATAAGGACAGTTTATTTAAGATCATTCTAGGATGCATCTTCTAGTAATTTCAGTGACTGTGCCTATTATAAAGTAACAACTCATTTATCCAGCACCACTGGTTTTTTCATAAGGGAAGAATATGAACTTATAAATTGAAATTATAAGCCATTAACTCATTTGATCTCTATGACAATGCTGTGCATTACTGCTTCCACCTTAAAGCTGAGAAATCTAAGGAGCAGAGGTCAAGTAACTTGCTTAAGATCTCACAGCTGGTTAAAGATGGAGCCCAACTCTGAGCCCAGGTGTCTCTAACTCCAGAGTCCATGATCTTTCTACCGTATCATACTTTCTTCAGAAAGACTTCCAAATAGACAGTTTATCCGTTTAGACATCTTAAAACCTCTTTAAACAAATTTCAATAGAAAAAAAGGTCTAAGCTGTCTTTCATACTTTCACCTAGATATGTGTTAAGCTTCACCCATTGTCTTCTGTTTAACTTTTATTGATGAGCTGGCCCTGAAAGTGGTTAAGAGCACAGGCCCTCTGCTGTGTGATTTTAGGCAAGTTACCTAACCTCTCTGTGCTCCAGCTTCTTTATCTGTCAATTGCAGATTACAACAGTGCCAATTTCTGTGGGTTGTCTGTGGATTAACAGCATTAAAATAAGTAAGGGAATTAGAATGGTAACTGATAAATAAATGCTCACACTTTTATTATTGATGAATTAGTCAATGATCTATCACTGTTGAAGTATTGATCCAACTCATTTATACATTTCTCTTTTGTCCTATAAATGTCAGGCTGTGAGCTGTGACTTTTCCTACTGTCTCTATAACTATTTTTGGCAGTCTTCCTTTACTAGACCTAATGTGGAATCAGAAACTAGACCAACCAATTCTTATAGAACTGTATGTTAAATCTGAATGTCATCTGAAGAAGACTTTTCATGGCTTTAGTATAGTTTCATTACAGCTACTTCTGGAGCATAAAAGGTAATTTATCTTTATTTCTTAGTGTTAGATTTTTATTTTTGAGGGCACTGGAAGGCTGATCTCCAGATGAGGAAAATGTAATTCTCTATAATTTGGAGAAGTCTAGTGTAGGCAATGGTCATTAAAAAAAAAAAAACAAAACTCATGAAAACTTCCAAACAATACCCAAAGTAGAGAGTCTAATATAACAAGTCCCCAGATACCTATTAAGTTCCAACAATTATCAATATTTTGATAATCTTTTTTCATCCATCCTTAGGAATCCTATTATTTTATCAAAGAACAAAACACAAACATTTCAGCATGTATCTTTAAAAAC
This sequence comes from Phocoena phocoena, assembly GCF_963924675.1. Lineage (NCBI taxonomy): Eukaryota > Metazoa > Chordata > Mammalia > Artiodactyla > Phocoenidae > Phocoena > Phocoena phocoena. Next base: position 76,888,622 of record NC_089223.1, read on the forward strand.
TTCAAAAAAGTTTTTAATGTAATCATCATGCTATTATTATGCTCAAAAGAATTAAGTGTAATTTATTAACTTAATCCCACCTTCAGTCCATATTTAGATTTCGCCAGTTTCAAAATTTTTTTGGTAGTTACAGCTTTTTTAAAATCAAGGGCCAGATAAAGTCCATGTATTGCATTGGATTTGTAGGCCTTTTTTTTTTTTTTTTCTTTGCGGTACGCAGGCCTCTCACGCTGCGGCCTCTCCCGTTGCGGAGCACAGGCTCCGGACGCGCAGGCCCAGCGGCCATGGCTCATGGGCCAAGCCGCTCCGCGGCATGTGGGATCCTCCGGACCAGGGCACGAGCCCGTGTCCCCTGCATCGGCAGGCGGGCTCTCAACCACTGCGCCACCAGGGAAGCCCTTGTAGGCCTTTTAAATTTATTTTATTCTGTAACGTCCCCACTGTCTCATGTCACTGGTTAATAGTGGGTTCTTTGTCCTGTAGGCCGGTAGTTTGCAAAGTGTGGACCAGCAGCAGCTTTAGCATCTCCTGGGAACGTGTGAGAAATGTAAATTTCTTCTCAGGCCCCATCCAGTCCTACTGAAACAGACTTTGGGAATGCAGCCCAGCAATTTGTGTTTTAATAAGCCCTCCAGGATCTCACCTGGGTACCACTGTTGTTGACTAGCCCACATCATAGATTCGGCTGATTGCTGCCTCCTGTTGCCATTTATCTTCTCTAATTACCTCTATATTTCCTATAAATTGGCAATCAGCTTTAGAGCCTTGATTACATTCAGGTTCACCACTTTTTTTTTTTGCGGCACGCGGGCCTCTCACTGTTGTGGCCTCTCTCGTTGCGGAGCACAGGCTCCGGATGCGCAGGCTCAGCGGCCATGGCTCACGGGCCCAGCCGCTCCGCGGCATGTGGGATCCTCCCAGACTGGGGCGCGAACCCGCATCCCCTGCATCGGCAGGCGGACTCTCAACCACTGCGCCACCAGGGAAGCACCTACTACGTTTTTTTTTTTTAAGGCAAGAATACTTCACAGATGATGCTGTGCTCTACTACTGCATCAGTCATGAGGTACCTAAACTCTGTTTGACCCAATGTTAGTGATGCTGAGACTGCCAGTGTTTGGGTGGCATCCACCTGATGCCTGCTCTACTGAATGGTTTCACCAACCACTGATTGTTGCTCAGACTTATTTTCTTTGGTATCATGAGATGAAGATTTCTAATATCATCCATTCTGTACTTATTAATCATTTGCAGCCTTTTATTGTTCTTGTTGCTTATTTGGGAACATGACAACTTCCATGGCATATTTACAGGTTAAAAGCAGTATGAATGTGATTCTTTGTTGACAAATTAAAAACAACTTTATAGAATTTTTTCATAACCCTTATGATAAGCACAGACCCTTGGTTTGCATGATTTGCATTTGCTTAGAAAGCACTCATTTAATTAGTGAAGAAATTACAATTTAACCGTTTTGAATCTGGGTTCTGAATCAATTACTGTCTACCTTGATGCCTGTGTTAAGCCAGATAGGCTGCTCAACCAAGATCTGTTCCTTAGATCTCTGTTTAAATGCCTCGGCCCCTTTTACTCTATGATGACAATAGTATCATATATTCTTATCTGCCTGATAAGGACTTTAAAATATTCTGAGATAATATATGTAGAGTATTTTGGGTGAAATTATGAAGAGGTGTCTCTTAGACCTGACTCTTCTATCTATGAGATAGAGCAATGTTTCTCAAACTTTGACAGTGACCTACAGTAAAAACACATTTTATACTGTGATCCTCTTCTCTCTCTCACACACACACATACACACACACTTCTTAGAAATGGAAAATCTCGGTCTCTACCCCAGACCTATAGAATCAGACATTCTGGGAGTGGGTCCATAAGGTGTTTCGCCAATAATTGTTAATTGTATTATCTGCAGTCCACCTTGATGCTTTCCATTTTGTTCTCTACAGTTCTACTCCAATAAAAATTGCTGGTGGTAATCCGCTGGGTTAGAATGATTTCCTGATGCACTATTAGACTGCAACCCACATTTTCAAAAAAACCATCTCCTCCTATGTGGTTCTAAACTCACTCTCCACAAGACTGCTTCATTCTTTTTCATATTCTTTTCCATTATGGCTTATTACAGGATATTGAATATAGTTCCTTGTACTATGCAATAGGACCTTGTTTATCCATTCTATATATAATAGTTTGCATCTGCTAATCCCAAACTCCCCATCCAACTCTCCCCCACTCCCTTCCCCCTTGACAATCACAAGTCTATTACCTATGTCTGTGAATCTGTTTCGTAGATAAGTTCACTTGTGTCCTCTTTTAGATTCCACATATAAGTGATACCATACGGTATTTGTCTTTCTCTGGTCTGACATAACACCGCTTAGTATGATAATCTCTAGGTCCATCCATGTTGTGGAAATGGCATTATTTCATTCATTTTATGGCTGAATAGTATTCCATCGTATATATATATATACCACATCTTCTTTATCCATTCATCTGTTGATGGACATTTAGGTTGTTTCCATGTCTTGGCTATTGTGAATAGTGCTGCTATGAACAGAGGGGGGGCATGTATTTTTTCAAATTATAGTTTTGTCTGGATACATACCCAGGAGTGGGATTGCTGGATCATATGGCAACTCTAGTTTTAGTGTTTTGAAGACCCTCCATACTGTTCTCCATAGTGGCTGCACCAATTTACATTCCCACCAGCACTGCAAGAGGGTTCCCTTTTCTCTACACCCTCTCCAGCATTTGTTATTTGTAGACTTTTTAATGATGGCCATTCTGATTGGTGTGAGTTGATACCTCGTTGTACTTTTGATTTACATTTCTCTAATAATTAGCTATGTTGAGCATCTTTTCATGTGCCTATTGGCCATCTGTATGCCTTCTGTGGAGAAATGTCTATTTAGGTCTTCTGCCCATTTTTGGATTGGGTTGTTTGTTTTTTGTTATTGAGTTGTATGAGTGATTGCTTCATTCTTATTTTGTTGCCTGAATACAAGTGCCCCCGTTCTCACGCACATACAACCAACTGTAATGCAAGGTGGTGCTGTTAAAGTATGAAACGCGTTCATAGAGGTGGGTGCCATTGATGTGAACTAGAGGCACAAGGGAAGGCTTCACACTGAGGATAAGAATTCATTTATTCATTCATCACTTAAGTGAAGAGGAGGGAACAATAAATGAAGAGCAAGATTCTTGCCCTTCCTGAGGTTACAGGCTGGATGGGAAAGAAAACAGGACATGCGACAGGCAAGTAGACATGAAGGGACAAAGAGCCTGGTAGTGTCAGTGGGGGCTCATGGATCTCAGAAGATGGAACTAGTCAGAAGGTTGACTGTGGATGGGGATGGAAGCAAAACTTGAACTGGCCCTCGATGGCTAAAAAGGATTTAAATGGACAGATTGGGGCGAGGGTGGGAAAGGACCTTCCAGATGGAGTTACCAGCCTCCTTCTATTGATATAATGCTTGAAGTTATAAATGAGAAGGGTGATTTTAAGAGGTAACTAGAAGCCTGGCAATAATAACAAAACTTTTATTTTTATCAATAATAATAGCACTTGCTGTGAAGTTATGAGTTAGGTACTATTGTTCCCAAGGTTGAGAATGCAAGTTTATGGCAGAACGAGGATCTGAGCTCAGGTCAACAGAACTTCAAGGTCATAGTCTTATCCATTAAGCCCTGGAGCATGACTGGGACAGAGCTCCCATTAAGAGCCCGCAGGCAATGGTATATAATGGCATTGAAGGATGGGTGGCTCAAACGTGGACTGACTGGGGAACACGGACCTAATTCTTTGATCTCTGATTACTATGACTCCATCTGCCACTAGATGTCAAATGTTACTGAAAAGGAATCACTAAAGGTTGTGAATGAAAAATTATTAGGGCTATTAACAGTGACATTCTCTGTTTAATTGAAATCAGTTGACTTAAATATTAGTTTCAGGTGTACAACGTAGTGATTCAATATTTTTGTACCTTATGCAAATCCAAAGTTATTACAATAATATTTGACTATATTCCTCTTAATCCCCTTCGCCTATTTTGCCCATCCCCCCATCTGCTTTACCTCTGGCAACCGCTAGGTCTAACAGTGACATTCTTATTAACTTTCCTTCTGTTATACATATCTGAATGGGACTAAAAGGGGCAGAGTTCCACAAGTTGCTCATGACCCAAAGCCTATCCCTGTTGTGTCACGGGCCATAAAAAACCTGGGTCTGCCCAGGAGTGTTTTACAAATGTGAACCCCATCTTGTGTGTGTATTGGAAAAACAAGTGAAAGTAGCTGCTATAGGATATCAAAGATGATCTATGGATTGTAGCTTTGCCTTAGAGAGATTTTGAACTTTGAATTGGGTCTAAAGTTCCCTCAGCTTTGGAGAAGTCATCGCCACTGGGGAGAATGGCGGAATAACTCCTAGGAGTTATTTCCCCTTGAAATAGTCCCACTAAAATCCTGACTTACAGTTGGGTTGCTTTCTTGATGTTCCTAGATTTTACATGCATGACTGATTCTGTCATTCTAATTTCAGCCATCAGCTCAGACGTCACCTCCTCAGCTAGACCTTCCAGCTAAATTAGCCATTGAAGTACCTACTACAACACCTTGTCATATTGTTTCTAATTGTACCTTATGACCAGCTAAAACGACCTTTTAAAAACTCCTTTATTTTCTTGTTAATTATCTGTTTTCTCCTCTACTATAAGCTCCAAGAAAGCAGGGTCTTTATCTGTCTCTTTTATCACCGTATTCTCATGCCTAGAATAGTGCCTGGCACATAATAAAAGGTTTAGTAGATATTGTTGGTTGAATAGATGGCAGCTGGTAGGAGTGGTGTGCTGTGGGTTTAGCAATCTTCCCAGTTCATTTTCATCCAGTAAACTTTGTTCTTTGTGATTGCATGGAAAGACTAGGAAGAAGTGAACAGCTTAATCTCTCTCGGGGTTAATTACTTGGGTTAAGACCTTTCAGCCATCAAGAAATCCTCATAACATTCAACATATAGTTACCTATGCTAGGGAAAATTGTTCATCAAACTGAACTAGTAGCTGTTATGTAACAAAAGGTGGTAAAAGATAATGGTGATGGCTAAAAATGATAAGATCTTAGACATGATAGACACCTTAGGGAGAATATAGTACCAACTTTTCATTTTACAGATGAGGAAATTGTCTTCCCCAAAGATTAACTGACATGCTTGAACCCATGCAACTAGGTTAGTGGAGAAGGCCAGGGATAGGAGTTTGAATTTTTTTTTTTTAAGGAATTAAAAAAACATTATTTCATTTTTGGCTGTGTTGGGTCTTTGTTGCTGTGAGCAGGCTTTCTCTAGTTGCGGTGAGTGGGGGGCTACTCTTCGTTGCAGTGCGCGGGCTTCAGTAGTTGAGGTGCATGGGCTCAGTAGTTGTGGCTCACAGGTCCTAGAGTGCAGGCTCAGTAGTTGTGGCGCACCAGCTCAGTTGCTCTGCAGCATGTGGGATCTTCCCGGACCAGGGCTCGAACCCATGTCCCCTGCATTGGCAGGCGGATTCTTAACCACTGCACCACCAGGGAAGCCCAGGACTTTGAATTTCTAATCCCAGCCTTATCTTTCTACTTTACACAAGGGCTTCCATTATGCTTTCTTCGAACGAGAATTTAATTGGTCAATAGACACGTATTCTAGACATGGGTGAAGGACATTGCATTTAAGTAATATTGCAGAAGAAGGAAATGTCTGATAAAAATGAGTTAACATTCTTTGCTCCCCTGTAATACCTCTGTGATTATCCACTTGGTTAACAGCACACAATCTACAACAACTCGGTGCCTAAATATCTAATTTTGGTAAATTACCGAATTTGTCACTGAGAAAGATAAGCAAATGAAAAGGACATTGTCTCTGATCTCAGGCACAAACAACTGGCCACAATGGAAGGCAGTGTTGTAATAAAAGTGTAAAATGGGTACACAGAGGTGGGTACCATTGATTGGAACTGGAAGCACACTGAGGACAAGCATTTCAACAAGCAGAGAAGAGACATTGCAGATGGGGAAATGGCAGGAGGTCTGAAGCTGGGCAGTGATGCTCAAAGAAGAGTAGGCAGCCTTCTGAGCTGCAAAGAGAAGTGTAAAGAAGACGGTCGTTCTGAAAAGGCAGGCAGAGGGTCCTGAGGTGGATTGTGGAGGACCTTGAGATTCCTATTAATATTTTTTCAAATTCTTTTTGGATATCACTGAGTTTTTGAGTAGGGGACCAACATAATCACGTATGTCTTTTAACAAGGTAATTCCGTTACTCTGTAAACAGGTGTAAAATGCCAAGAAGAAAAAGGCTGCAATTGGAGGGACTAGTTAAGAGTCCAGGCAAGAGCAAATGAGGGTCTGAAGCTGCTTGGCATCCAAACAGATGGGAGAGACTCTGTGAGTTAGAACCATGTAGAAATACCACTAGACTGGGAGGGATTGAAGATATGAGAAAGAACTGGCAGAGAAGCTCCTGAGGCAGCTGAGGCCGAGGTGGTATCTTTGGACAGCAGCCTTTCTTGTTGAGATACTCTACAGACTGGGCCCAATGGAGGTGAGATTGGAGGAGGAGATGAACAGGGGAGGTTTATGGTGGGTGTCCTCTGTCCCTCAGCAAAGAGAGAAAGGAGATCTCTTGCCAAGGAAGAGAGAGAGCAGATAGGTTTTGTGACTGGCTAAGTGAAAAAGAGCTGTTACACAAAATATACATCATGGGCTTTTCCAGAAGATGTCCTTAATTTAATGAGTGATTTATTCATACTTATCTATATATATTTAAGAAATGAGTGTTATTCTCACTTGCTCTGCTTGGCAAATATCGGTGCCTTGAACAAAGTGACTACACAACATCAATGAGTGATAGCACAGGCCACTGAATCCTTAATGTTCCGTCTTGCCAACTTAGTCCTCTTTAAGTCCACTTCTAAGCATAGCTGTAGGAACCATGACAAAAATATATGTAACCATGGCTCTTCAGGAAAAGGTTCTCTGGCTTTTCCAAGTCTCATTTCACGAAATGCAAGTTCATTGAGATTAAAACGTACGCACTTTGCATTTTGTTTATAATGCACTAGTAGTCACCATAAAACAAAACTCTCCATCACAGCTTCCATGAAATGCCCATTTGTTAGTCACTTGTCAAGACCAGTACACAAGGCAATTAGTCACAAAGTTGAAAAAGTCTCTGAGAACTTTTAGTCGGCTTTCTAAAACTTGGCAAGACTCAGGACTATTTTTATTTCGAAAATGGCCCTTCTAAGCCCAATGATGATAACTAGGAACTCTGTCCCATGAGAAGGGAAATTCATGCCATCACTCCAATTTTCTGACTAAGGCTGAGCAACTCCTCTTTATTGCAGTTTGGTTAACAGCCAGAAGCAAATGGAAAAATACGTGCTGAATAGCAAGCCTGACTCCCCAAAACACAGTTCAGGAAGGTAATTTCTCTTTATTTTCCCACTGGAAGGACTGCCAGGGGAAACTGAGCTGTTAGCTCTGTGCTTCTTCATTTCTTAAGATCTATAAGACAGATCAGAACATTTGGAGACTAATATCAGGAATATCAGAGTAGATGGAAAACCAAACTAATGAGAAGGGATTTTAAAAGAAGCAATTTACCTACGCGTATCTGTTTAGAGTCGGTTGATTTCCACAGTTGTTGAAGCTCCCAAGTTTTAAGATGGGGTTACAGTCTACAATCTGGCTTAGCTCCAGTTACCTGCTACTTACTGATTTAGAAAACATGGGAGACAGCAAAAAAAGCTTGAGGAAGGAAAGCCTGGTGCAGCGGTGCTGAATTTAAGCTTGCATCAGAATCACCTGGGGGCTTGTTCAAACACAGTAACGCTGAGCCCCACCCAGAGTTTCTGATTCTGTAGGTCTGGGGTGGGACCACAGAATCTGTTTCCAAGCCACTCCCAGGTAACACAGTTGCTGCTGGTATGGGACTGTACTTGAAGAAGGGGAAGTAAAGTTACAATCCTGAGTAAAAGCATGGAGACTACACTTTAGTGAAAGGATAAAGGAATTGACTTTATTCTGGAGAAAGAGGATGAAGATGCAAATTACCTTACCCACATGAAGGACTGGATCAGAAATTCACTTCAAATTAACAATTGGCAGAATTTGGAGAAAGTGGTCTTAAGTGGCAAGGAGTTCTATTGTAAGGTTAGGTATAACTTTGGTATAGCCACCAAAGTTAAATGATGGATTCTTCAAATGAGTGATCTAAAAGGGAAATCTTTCATCATTTTAGTTCAGAAGAACTAACTTTAAGACTTATAGCTCATAAAATAAGTAAAATTGAAATAAGCAAAAAACAGAAATTGATTTAAAAGCACTTACGTTAACCACGACTTCTGGAATTAAAAAAAAAGAAAAAGAATCTGGCATAAGGAGTTCATGTTGGCTGAATTCAGGTCTCTTCCTGCTGTATTCCTGGAGCCAGATGACAGCCAGAGAGGCTTAAATAAGTGAGTCCTGGGGCCTGAGCCACTCATTTAATGCAAATATGATTGGCTCTGCCTGTGAGAAAAACTTTATCTGAATTTTTCTTGAGGGGGTCAGGTGGGAAAATTACTAAGACATAAACTTCTCATTGACCTTCATACATGGACATCGGCTTTGTCTTGAAAATGCAGTTGAAGACACAAGCTGTCATTAACAACAACAAAATAAAAACATAGGATAGGTTCCTCTCACAATTCAGTATTATTAAGTTTGTACCTTTCTCCATGAACTGCCTTGATTCCTTTTTATCACATGATGAAAGATGTGAAATTTACTATGTTCTTCTTTTGGTCACGGCTGCCAGGAACCCCAGAGCTAAGCTTTCTGTTCAAGTCTGGTAGCTTCCTTTGAAATGATTTTCTGACATAGTTGTCTCTCCCTAGCCCCTTACTTCTTAGCCAGTAATTTTTTTGGGTTTCATTTAAAATATTCTTTCATGTAATATAAATTCCTGTCAAAAGCTTTTTTGGTGTAGACATTGTTACATATAATGAATTTTAAAAACTATATACAGAATCCTATTTAGCCACAAATAAATATATAAAAGTGTCTCTCTTTATAAAGATAAGGCTGACCCTCAGGCAGGATATTCTTTCTGGGGGCTGGCCATAGCATTGTAGTAAAGAACATGGGCTTTGAACCTGTTCCTGCCGCACAGTCTGTGTGACCCTAGATACATTATTTAACCTCTGTGCACCTCAGGTCTCTCATCTGTAAAATGGCCTAATTACAGTGCCAAACTCCAAAGATTCTTGGGAGGACTAATTAGTGCTTTGAACAGTGCTTGGACCACAGGAAGTATTTAGTAAATGTTAGCTCTGTCAATTAGAAACAGTAGTGATGGAATTTTGTGACCCACTCAATCGTGGAGTTAAGTGGTACCATTTCAACCACAGGTTCACATTTCTGGGCAGTGGGAGCTCTGGTTTTAATTTGGACTTAACTTGAAAGATACGCTTCCAACAAATGAGTGTTCATGATGAGAACCTTCTATGGTCGTAGTGTGGCCAATGCAGAACCCAGGGTCAGCAGACAGAGAGCAACAGAAAGAGGTAGCACTGCAGAGAGAGGGAGAGACCGTTCCCAAGGAAACAGGTTGCTAGGGGCAGGCATTTGGTAGAGTGTGCTGGAGAAATACAATTTCCTTGAACTACATCTAATGAAAATACTGTGTACTGACAGTGAACTTTAAAGCGAGTGTGATGTGAAGCTGAGAATGTTGATGAATTTGAAATAAGGCTTCTGAAATCACCCTTACTCCATCATGGGGTACTTTACGGCAAGAACAATATGGTCACACAAGACTAGACAGTAAAAGCGTGGATGACACAAGAGGAAATCTGGAGTTGAGCATGATAGATTTGATTCATATTTTTGGGAAAACAATTTGGAAGCCCAAATTGGATGGGCTTGTATCCATGTATTTCTACATGGTTCTAACTCATGGATAGTGTATGTGGCTGTATAAAATGATATGCCAGACAATTATAAACTGTTCTCATTTCATCATATGTATTGGATTTTTTGGTGATGATTTCTTCTTAAAGTTCTGAGTTGAAGAACTGTTCCAGGTACTGATAAACAGATGTTTACAGTGGATAAAATCTACTGACTACTGGCGATGAGATCATGGTGTCCAGAGGGAGCAAAGCAAGTTATGATTCTTTGTAGAACTGATGTAAAATGTTAAATAGGGTTGTATTACTCAGGGTTCTCCAGGGAAACTTCTAGAACCAACAGAGAGAGAGAGAGAGAGAGAGAGAGAGAGAGAGAGAGTGTGTGTGTGTATGTATCTCTATATTTTTAAGAGTTGGCTTACATGATTGTGGTGGGGAGCAAGTCTGAAATTGGCAGGGTAGGCTAGTAGGCTGGAGACCCAGGGAAGAGTTGATATTACAGCTTGAGCCTGAAGGCGTCTGCAGTCAGAATTCCTCCTTCCTTGGAGGACCAGTCTTTTTTTTTTTTTTTTTTTTTTTTTGTGGTACGCCGGCCTCTCACTATTGTGGCCTCTCCCGTTGTGGAGCACAGGCTCCGGACGCGCAGGCTCAGCAGCCATGGCTCACGGGCCCAGCCGCTCCGCGGCATGTGGGATCCTCCCGGACCGGGGCATGAACCTGTGTCGCCCGCATCGGCAGGCGGACTCTCAACCACTGCGCCACCAGGGAAGTCCAGGACCAGTCTTTTTTTAAAACGCTTTCAACTGGTTGAAGCCCACCCACATTATGGAGAGTAATCTGGTTTACTCAGTCTGCTGATTTAAATGTTAATCTCATCTAAGAAAACCCTCACTGTGACATCTTGATTGGTATTTGGCCAAATATCTGGGTATTGTAGTCTAGTCAGTTTGACACATAAAATTAGCCATCACTGGGACCCTTCCTGAAATCTCAGAATTTTCACTGGAACCCAAGCAATAGGCTATTGCAACACTTAAAGAGGAGTTGCTAGACACGCCTGCTGGGCTGACTAAAAAGTGATCACCTTATTCCTGTGACCCTCATCCTCACCACCCTCCTCCAGTCTATGTGACTGAAGACTAGAAAGATTCCCTGGAGGAGAGTCTGCTTCGTTTTTGCCGCCTTAGGATGAGCGATGTTTCCCCCACCCTCACCCCCATGAAAGGAGGGAAGTAGGATGTACTAGCTGTGGGGCTGGGAGACCACGTTTTATTCCCTGACCACGACCTGCTGAACTAGAGAAGCCCCCATAGATTCCTCTCCAGTGAACACTGGGGGTGGAACACACTCAGATTTCTTGAGAGAACCTAAGATGTGGCCCCAGAAGCTTTGGAAGATTTTTAAATATGTTGGAAGATTTTTAAATATGGAGACTAGTTCCCACTTCCCTCATAGAGAACTGTGGAAGGAATAACATGATGAGAGCTGCCCACAAAGGCAGAGCGGGCACAGGGAGGCCTGTGCCTTCAGAGACTGGCAAGGTAAGGGGTAAGGATGTGTGAGTTTCTCAGGGACTCATGGAATCATGACAAATAGCCAGGCTCGAGCCATCTTTTTTTTTTCTTTTTTTTTTTTTTTTTTGCGGTACGCAGGCCTCTCACTGTTGTGGCCTCTCCCGTTGCGGAGCACAGGCTCCGGACGCGCAGGCTCAGTGGCCATGGCTCACGGACCCAGCCGCTCCGCGGCATGTGGGATCTTCCCGGACCGGGGCACGAACCCGCGTGCCTTGTATCGGCAGGCGGACTCTCAACAACTGCGCCACCAGGGAAGCCCTCAAGCCATCTTGATGAGGTTTCACCCACGAGGGCTACATGCCAATGTGGGGACACCACTAGTAAGAGAAAATGAGGGGGGCTGCAGGGGCAGGAATCAGATAATATTGCTCGTGTCAGGGTGGATGGAGGTACCACTGAAGTTCTCCTCACAGTGAACTCCATGAGAGAGCCAGCATTTGGACACAGATGTGGAAATGCAAGGTGGCAGACAGGGTTGGATAAGTTTCTGTTAGTTTCTGCTCTTCTATCCTCCCTCCCCTTCATTGACTTGAAGGCAGAAGCAGCATTTTGAGGGCCGCAAGGCTGGGTGTGGGATGAAGGGAGAACAAGGAAACATGGTGCAGAACTGCCCAGGCCTCTCTACCTCTATTCCAGACCCGAGAACATGAACCAAGGAGAAGCAGACACTTTAGACTGGGTGTGAAGTGGACACTTTGATTTAGACTCACCTGGACTTTTGAATACTTGAAAGTGAGTCTTGAAAGCGTCTGGATGAGAGAGCTTCCAGGGTGGGGAAGGGATCCAGCAAAGCATGTTTGAAGGCAGTGACGCAAGAAAAATAAATTCTCTTTCCTTGTGTCCTCAATTGACTTCAGCTCTCTCAGTACACTGGTTACACAAATTTAGAAAGACTCAGTCCTGAGTTAGTATGTGTCACCACTGCCCTGATTATCAAACTGCCCTGATTTGGAATGCTTTGTGGCCCTTCACATGTCTGGGCACTGTATCTCTGTCAGCCGAGGGCCAGGAGGAGGATGAGATCAGGAATTGAGGCAAAGGCTCCCAGGAGAGTAACAGGGGCCGAGGTGTACAGTGTGCCAGCTAAAGCAGCCAATCAGGGGCAAAGTTCTCACGTGCATGGTTGTGTCTCCACTGCAAACACTAATTTATAATCCTCCTGTTCCTCTAGAGTGAGACTAGCTTGCAGATAATTAAACTAGAAAAAGGAGTTAGTGATGACTGAAGGACATTAGTGCTATGGCTTATATGTAGTCCCTATTTGAATTAAATGGAGAGAGTTTGCCCCTGTTTGGTGAGTATTTAAATGCCTATTTCTGGAGACCACTCTCACTTGCTGTGCTAGACATTATACAAGGCAACGGGTTGATTTTTCAGCCTTAGGAATCAATAATTCTGTTGTTCATGTCCAGCAGCTTCTGTTCTGCTGGTGTTAACTGATTTTACTGTCTCCCTTGAAAAGCCTTGGTCTCCTTTTCCCACCCCTATTGAGACTTCTTTAATCACGTGAAAATAATACAGACGAATACATAAGGAAAAGACTAACAAACAATGAAAGATCTCAGAATGAAAACTGATGCTATACGTTAACAGTGAGGTGAAATTATACATCTCAGTGCTTAGTGCAGTTATGTTAAGGGACGGAAAATATTAGGCAGATGAGAGCTGCAAAGCCTTCCATATTCACCTCAAATGTCTCTCTTCCCCCACTTCACTTTTCTTCGTTCTTAGAAGATACCTGAAAATAATAATACTCATGTTTGGAGGGACATTCTTTGCAATCGGAGGACCATTCTTTTTGCAATTCTTTACCAAAGTGAAGGATTCTCTTTCAAAGGTTAACCTGGTACTCCCAGCCTGGGGACTAAGGGAATCAGACTAACTTATGTGGCCAACGCATGGCTTTGAGCCTTAAGGAGAAGAAAGGTCTGACAGGAGAGAGGGATGTTGGCTAAGAGGAGAACCACAGAAGGATCAGGAACTGATAAAGTCCATGTTACATCAGGAGCTGTGAAGAGAGTAGGCAGAAGGGAAGTTAGGAAGCCAGTAACCCCAAATTCAAGCCAGCAGAGTGCTAGCTGCTGTACAGAATTCAGTTTTCTAAGCATTTTGAAAAAAAGACTAAAATAGTGTGCCCTACTAAGAGTCACTAGGATCCATTAAGGTGTCTGTGGTGATATTTGTGTCCATTTTGCATCTTCAAAAATATGCCTGGACCAGTTTCTCTGGAAATTTTCAAGTTGTATTGGATACTTATGAATTTTTTCCACTCTCTATGATGTTCAGGCATTTCTTATGACAACATAGGGACCAGGAAATAATGAAGGGTCTTAATTTAAAAAATCAAAACTTCTGAAATTCTTGTAGAACTTCTTCTAAAAACTTGCTTTGAGGATCAATTGCTTCTTTTATGAATTAGGTAATGTACATGGTTCTGACAGAAACGATATGATAAAAAGTCCAACTACATGACGATCCTTCATAGCATGACAGTTTTCTCTGAATCCCATCTTTTATTTGATTAGAATCAAGGTCAGAGTTTTTTCCGGATGTTTCTTGCTAGCCTAAAGTGGATCCTTTGTTTTCTAAGAAAAAGGCCCAACATTCACAGCCGGGCTGCATTACCCTCTGCTTCCCACTTCCTGAGGCTCAGTGGGTCAGAGCCAATGCATTCCGACAGGAGAACCGAAAGACAGCCTGATCCGGGTCAGCTGTCCACTGGGGTGTTTTGGGGTCAGAATTCTGAAGCGGCCACGACATTCATAGACATCCCAGTGTGAATGAGAATTCCTCCGTACTTAGAAATTCTCCTAGAGGGAGACAGTTCCTGTCTTAAGTTTTAAGGAGACTCTAAAAGGGTCAGACAACTCTGGTTGGCGGAGGTGATGTTGAGGGGTGTAAACTGACAACTTCTGAGTCCGAATTCGCTCCCAGAGGCGTTTATTGAGCACCCCTCTGCGTGCAGAGCCCCGCGGGAGCAATCAGCCAGAGCTGAGCTCGAGCTGTACAGACGGAGATAGCACAGTTCAGGGCAGTACACTGCTGGCGACTCCCTGCCCACTTCTCATCTCGAATCCTAGATCGGCGAACTGAAATCCCAAGACATTCTTACATCATCTACATCCGTGGTTCTCAATGCGGAGGGGGCGGTGGTTCAGGGAGGGAAAGGAATTCAGCCTCGAGGAGACATTTTCAGTCGTCATAACCTGGGGGTGGTGGAAGGGTCGCTACTGGTATTTGATGGGTAGAGACCAGGAATGCTGCCAAACATCCTACAATGCACACGATAGACCCTCAACCTAAAATGTCCACAGAGCTGAGGTTCACAAACCCTGATCTAAATGTATGGTTTCAGCTGTTTAATGATAGTGGTTAATTATCTATGCTCTCGTCTTTAGGTTTTCTTTTAAAATTATTTATTTAATTGGTTGTGCTGGGTCTTAGTTGCGGCAGGTGGGCTCCTTAGTTGCAGCTCTAGGGCTCATTAGTTGCTGTTCACCAGCTCTTAGTTGCAGCATGGCGAAGTCTTAGTTGTAGTACGCATGTGGGATCTAGTTCCCCAACCAGGGATCAAACCCGGGCTCCCTGTACTGGGAGCGTAGAGTCTTATCCATTGTTCCACCAGGGAAGTCCCTAGTCTTTAGTTTTAATGGAGGCTTATTAGGCTCAAGCCTGTGTAATACACTCATAAGTATGTTAAAAACAGGACAGTAGGGCCCAAATGGAGTCGTTTATGCTAAGCCCCACGTCATCAAACCTAGACTTAACTGTATAATAGTTTTGGCTCTCCTAGAAATGGAATCTTAAACCAGTCAATCAGGAATTGCCTGGTAGGCACTAGTTAGGTAATCTGCCTGATACACCCCTGCCTTCCTCTAAAGGAAAGTGACCTTGAAATAACCAAGCTGCTTTTTTGCCTAGTATTACTTCCTTGTTCCTGTTCCCTTCTGCCTATGAATGTCTTTCATTTTGTACAGCTCCTTTATATCTGCTAGATCAGATGCTCCCTGATTCAAATTGATTTTTGCTCAAATTCTTAAAAATTTTAATATGCCTTAGTTTCTTTTAACAGGCATAGGGGTTTAAGAGGTTGCTTTTACCTCTGTATGTTCATACTTTAATTCATCAAATGAATATTTTTAAGCTGATGAAGAATTAAGATATTCTTAATTCTCCTCAAATTCAGTGAGGTGAGGCCATGTGCTACAGCCAAGGAAAACACTGGAGCAGGAGGGAGAACCTGGGGGGATGGTGCCACTGTGTTGGGGTCTCCATGTCTCAGCTCCCTCCTCTGGATGGTGAGGAAGATGGGCTTTATCTGAGTTCTTTTGAGGGTTCTAATTTTCTACCGTTCAAAACTCCCCATAATGGAAACCCTACATCCATTTCACCTTTTTGTATATCTTCACCAGATATTTCTCTTTCCTCCTCTCCTAGCTACCAAAACACCTTCCCTAATTTCTCCTTTTCTACACAAAAAGATTTTTAACCTAAACAAAACGGTTAACTTTACCTCAAGCCTTTATTTAAGTCTAAACCCCTCTTTCTCCCCACTCAAAAATCACCTTCTCAAAGCTTTCCTTGCCTCCCATACTCCCACTGCTCTGGTACATACATATTATCCTGTCAGCTGGCTGTGGGCACTTTGACATATAACGACTATACTTGTGTTATATTCTAATGTTCTGTTTTATATGTCTCTTTAATCCTAAAATCCATGTGTGTGCCTTCTCTCTCTGTAGACCACAGATTGCTAGAATACGAGCACCTCTGCATTTAATCATACTTTTTAGGGTGTGCACTTTTTGATGGATGGTCACACGTGCTTTCCTAGTTCTTAGTAGGAGATGAGGCATCGCCAACACAGAAACACAGTTTCTGAGAAAATAACAGGAAGGTGAAACTATATTATATTCAGGGATGTAGGTGGAAAATGCTCTCAAACTGGATGTTGTGAAAACAAAAACAAATCAGTGATGTAGATTACATTGACACATAGAATCTAATTTGAATTAACTCTGTAAATGAAAATGTAACAGATAAATTCCACAAATTTATCGAAATATAAAAATCAATTTATAACTTGGAAAACAGATTAGAGATAGACATTGTATAGTCTCCATTTTATCTCCCCCTCCCTTTTAAAAGCATTCTAAAAAATGAAATGAAACATTTCATGAATTTCTGACAGGTTCAAAATAGCCATCAACGTCCTTCATGAAACGTTTCTACTAATTACCAGTGTGACTTCTGGCAAGTTATTTAAACACTCTGGATCACAGTTCGCTCACATACAAAACTAATTTTTGATGGATCTAAGATGGTAAGTCCCAATCTTGGGAATCTCCTGGGTAGCTTTTAAAAAATCCTGATGCCCAGGTAACACTCCTGACCAAATAAATCAGAATCTCTGGAGTTGGGACAGAGCAACAGTATTTTTTAAGCTCCCCGAATAATTCCAATATTCAGCCCAAGTTAAGCCCAATGTTCACCCCTAACTTAAAATAAACCAAGTTCCCTAAACCAGTGACTTGCTGTATGTTTTCAAAATGGCCACTGTCAGAAAAAGCTGTTCATATTGTGGCTAGGTACACACACGGATATGTTTTTACTATTTCAATAAAATAGTTTCATGGAATGTATCTGTTAAATTTTATAAAGCATTTCTCATCACTCTGATACTTTATATTCCATTTTACTCCATTAAAAAACATTTTTTTCAAGACCTACAGATTGAAAAATGCAATATCTACAGGCTATGTCCTACAGTTTGGCCACTAGATGGAACCCTCGTATTTAAAGAATGGAAAGCACAGCTCAGTTCTGAACTCTGCAAAGGAAAAATAAACATGCATATGATTTAATATGAATTTTACATCTGGCCAAAAATTATTTACTGTATAAGAAAAGGAGTGTGGCTATTGAAAAAATAATAGTTCTGTTAATGGTAACTAACACCAAAGGAAAGGTAAGACACTGCATTACTCTGGTTCCTTCACCACCACATGCACCTGGTAAGGTCTGTATTCTAACCCTTTCCCAGCTGAGGAAACTGAGTACCAGAAAGGTGTAGTAACATGACCTGCCCTTGATAAACCGCAGCCCCCATCACTGTGGAGCCAGCAGAAGGCAGAGAAAGGTTTGAAATCTAGTCACAATGGTACAAAGAGACAGAAGCAGAATTTAAGTCCAAATGTGTTCGCCTTTTGCTTCTAACTATGACAAAATGTAAGAAATTTAAGGTTTGTAACATTAATATCAATACACAGGTTAAATTCGTACAAAATAGAAGCACGCTGGAATTTTTTTCTTTTCTGTAAATCTAGGCTTCAAAGTACATACTTTTAAAGAAAAGGGGAATAAACAGCACCATAGGGAGAAGCAGAGGGGCCTGAGGCAGAGGCTGTGATGAGAGGCCTCCCGGGACGAGGAACAAATTTTGGTTTTATTCGAACTGTGGCAGTGTAGGCGTAGGGGTCCCACTGAAGGGTTTTTGACAAGGGAAGGACGTGGGATTTTTGCAGAGCCCACTCCTTCACTTCATTCCCCTCTTTGGGCAACATCTTTTTTGCAGAGAGGCCTGTCTTGATCATTGGTGAGAACATTCCTGTCCTCCGTCCCCTTATGAGGTTTTCTTTTTTCATCAGCATTTAGCATTAGCAGACATGATGATAAATATCTTTTTATTTGATCCGTCTTCCCTCAGCTAGTTGTAGACTCCATAATGGAAGCTGAAAAGTCAACTCATACTGAAGGTTGGGGGAGGTGGGGATGGGGAGTTTTTGCTTAATGCGTACAGAGGTTCATTTGGGACGATGGGACGATGACAGAGTTTTGGAAATAGCTAGTGGTGATGGTTGCACAACGTTGTGAATGTAATTAATGCCACAGAATTGTACAATGGTTAAAATGGCAAATTTTATGATATATATTTTATCAAAATCAAAAATCATTAAAAAAAAAAAAGTAACCCAAAATTAAGGCCTGCAGAATGACTTGGAAAGTATCACTGTCACTTATGAAGTGCTTTCTATGCACCAAGTATGTACTTTATATCTATTAACTAAGTGGATCCTCATGGCAACCCCATAAGGTAGACACTATTATTGTTCCCATTTTACAGATGAGAAACTGAGGCACGCAATTTGCTCAAGGTCACTCAGCTCCTATGTAGAGGCGGGATTTGTACCTGGATAAGCTGCTCTTAGCCCACTATTGGTGTCTAACTATTGCTGTCTATAATTGCTGTCTGTGTTATAGACAGAGCCTGGCATGTAATCATTTAACATTTGTTACAAGAATAACTGCTTCAAAATGGTCACTTTGGCTGCTGCTGGGTGGCGAACAGACTGGAAGGGTGAGAGGAGCTCTGCGGAGCAAGCAGGGAGGCTGCTGTAGGAGGTGAAAGATGCGAAGGTCATGGAGGTACAGACAAGTAGATGGTTTACATGTATTTCAAGATAGAGACAACTATCCATTAGCAGGATATGCTAATGGATCTCATTGTGAAAGACAAAGCTTCAGTCTAAGACTGCACTGTACAATATGGTAGCCACTAGTCACATGCAGCTACTGAGCACTTGAAATGAGGCTAGTAAGACACGAGATGTACTGTTGAGTGTAAAATGCATTCTGGATTCCAAAGACTTAGCACAAAATAGTCAACTACCTTATGGATAAATTTTATATTGATGTAGAAATGACAATATTTGATACATTGCATTGAATACAATATATTATTAATAAATACAACATACGGGCATACCTCAAAGATATTGCAGGTTCAGTTCCAGACCACCGTAATAAAGGAATATCACAATAAAGCAAGTCACATGAATTTTTTGGTTTCCCAGAGCATATAAAATTTATGTTTATACTATACTGTAGCCTATTGTGTGCAACAGCATTATGTCTAAGCAATGTACATACCGGAACTAAAAAATACTCCGTTGCTAAAAAATGCTAACCATTACCTGATGTTGTAGGGTTGCCACAAACCTTCAAATTGTAAAAAATGCGTCTGCAAAGTGCAATGAAGCAGAGCACTGTGAGACAATGTGTGCCCGTGATATTAAATTAGTTGTATTTTTAAATGTGACTACTAGAAAATGTAAAGTGATGTTTGTGGTTCACACTGTATTTCCATTGGAGTTGCTGATCTAGGATAATGTCCTGGTTTCTTGCTTGAACAATGCAAGTAATGGTGGTGCATTTACTGAACTGGAAAAGAAGAGAGGGAGATATAAGGATGAAAATTAAAAAAATTATGCTCTGGACATAGAGGTTTGCAATGTATGTGAGATATCCAGGTGGAGATGGGGAGCCTGAAGCTTGAAGGGGAGGTCAGGGCTGGCACTGCACATGTAGGTCCCATCAGCCTGCAGATGACACTGAAGACCCTTTCTGGACAATCTATAGGTGGGAAAAACCAGCCAGCACCCAGGGTCAAGACCTGAGACACCAACAGTTAGGGGTTGGGTAGAAATAGGCAACCAGATATTGCAGAAAAGATGCTACATTTCTACATTCAATTTTCTGGCTAAGAAGTGACCTCTAAATTCATTATGGTTTCATGTCAATGTACTTTTGTCTGGGATTCATGTTTTTTGTGAATTGCAGGTTATTTCAATACACACTTAGGATTGCTTTTATTTTTTAGACTATATTAGTGCAGGTTAGTGGCAGAAATCTCTGGAAATATTCCTTTATGTAGAAATAACAAATCTCAATATGATGAACAAGTGCTGTAGATAAATCTCACAAAATCCCTAAATATCCAACATCAAGGGAAGAAAAAATGTCCACTGAGCTCTCAAGTGACATTTCTTCGTGGCAACCATCTTGGTAGGGTGATATGTTTTCTGAGAGAGGGACACATTTTTAACGATTTTAAGAAACTTCATTTAATCCTCCAATTAAGTATTTCTTTAGAAAACTCAGTTTTACATAACAATGAATGGTCACAAAGTTAAGAGCTCAAACGTTGCGGTCGGGTACATGAGCTGATATTATAAGTGCACTTAGTGGAGTTCCTGGCCTGCAGTGAGCACTTGGTAAATATTATTGTTCCTATTAATAATACCAGAACCACCTCTGTCCCGTTCCCATTCAGTAGAAACTGTACTCCGAATTTTGATCTTTTCCTGGGCTACTGATATGTTGTCTAACACTCTCTCATGATGCTGGGCATGGGCAGCAAGCCGTGGGATCATCTGTACCCTTATAACCATCCTTACCCAGATGACCATTCTGTTTTCACTTTCAGTACAGTATTCAATAACATGAGATACTCAACACTTCATTATAAAATAGGCTTTGTGTTAGATGATTTTGCCCAACTGTAGATTAAGTGTTCGGAGCACATTAAGGTAGGCCGGGCTAAGTCACGATGTTTGGTAGGTTAGGTGTATTACAGGCATTTTTGACTTAGGATATTTTCAACTTACAATGGGTTTATCGGGATGCAACCCCATCTAAAGTTGAGGAAGATCTGTGTGTAACATATCTGTATATAACATATATGTTAGGTATGGTATATCATATAACATTATGTCAAACCAGTTGATGTGTTTCCCGCCCTTGTTGATACAGCACATGCTTTCCTGCTGCACGTGCTCTTCGACTCTGTGTTGAGGTGGAGCTTTGTGCTCCTGGTGTTTTCATGTGGAGGGAACCCCATTAGAGTAACACTTTCTGTTTCTGCCCTCCTTCAATCACTGCTCTCCAGTTTGGGGGAATGATTCTCTGGAGGCTTTGGGAGATGGAGCTGGGTACCTCTTTCTGGAATCCACCTGTGGGCAGAGAGAACGTGTTCTGCTCTCCCCTTTGAGCAGTTGGTTGTACACGGACAGGTCCCCGTCGGGGAGGCCTGAGACTGTCCATCTGTGGCTGGTAAGTAGTGATTGTGAAATTTGACAGACACACCTACCTGGGAATTCCCAACAGCTAAATTCACAGAAAGGTGAGTTTTTAAGTTGCTGCCCGACTCCCGTGTTTATCTCAGTGGGTTCAGAATTTAAACACGGGTAAGAGGAGTGCTGTTTACTGATATCCTTAAATTCCCAACATCCGGTGTGTTCAGCCGGGAACTTTGAGAAATAGACCTAGAGAGGGTTTTAGTGGAGCCAAGGCACATGGCTTTGGGGCCTCTGGGGTCGGTGAGGGGGGGGTATCACATGTTTTAATCTTGGTAGTTGAGTGGTGTCTATATTGTGCCCTGCAGCTGGTTTTTACTGTTGGCTTTTAACTAGTACAGCTGAGCAGAAGGCTTCAGGCTTTGGCAAGTGTGGGTCTTGTGGGATTACTACTCTGGCTTAGGATGGCTTTATTTATAGGTGAATGGCTATTTCTGTATGGGTGAGAAGATATTTATATGCAGACAGGACTGCAGTTGCCAACCTTGGAAAGCAGTCATAATGGAGGCCAAGATCGGGAAAGTGTTTGTTTGGTACAGGCCTTTTAGATAGTCAGGAGCTGAGTGACCTTTTGCTGCGGTTTCTCAGCTGGGCCTGTTGGCCAGGACTCGAAAGAGCAGATATAGCTGAGCTCCATGTGCACTGCGGACACTGGAAGGTTCTAGCTTTAAATTATTATTATTTATTTATTTTTGGCAGTGTTGGGTCTTCATTGCTGTGCACAGGCTTTCTCTAGTTGCGGCGAGCAGGGGCTACTCTTCGTTGCAGTGCACTGGTGTCTCATTGTGGTGGCTTCTCTTGTGGAACACGGGCTCTAGGCGCGTGGGCTTCAGTAGTTGTGGCACGCGGCTCTAGAGCTCAGGCTCAGTACTTGTGGCACACGGGCTTAGTTGCTCTACAGCATGTGGGATCTTCCCGGACCAGGGCTGGAACCCGTGAACCCTGCATTGGCAGGTGGATTCTTAACCACTGCGTCACCAGGGAAGCCCTTTAAATTATTATTATTTTAAATTTTATTGAAGTATAGTTGATTTACAATGTTAATTCCTTCTGTACAGCAAAGTGATTCAGTCATATATATATATATATATTCTTTTCCATTGTGGTTTGTCACAGAATATTGAGTGCAGTTCCCTGTGCTATACAGTATGACCTTGTTGTTTATCCAACCTATATGTAATAGTTTGCCTCTGTTAATCCCAAACTCCCATTCCTTCCCTCCCCCCCGCCCACAAACACAAGTCTGTTCTCTGTCTGTGAGTCTGTTTCTGTTTCGTAGATATGTTGATTTGTATGGTATTTTAGATTCCACATATTAAGTGATATCATATGGTATTTGTCTTTCTGATTTACTTCCTAGCTTTAAATTATTAGTTCCTGGCCCAGGAAGGCAGCATTATTCTGGCTGCCTCAGAATCCATGAACTACATTCAGGGCCAAAAGAGGGAATTAAGATGGCTAACCTCTTGTAATTATGTGCTTGCCAAAGGCCCTCAAGAGTCACCCATGAAAGGTAGTATACTCAGAATAAATAAATAGAATATGCCATCTTCTTGGGTTGAAGTAGAGAACAACTCAGTAAAATTATCACCCAAAGGCCTATCACTCAGAATGAAGGAATAAAGGAAGAACTCAAGTGCTTTGAAAACTGTGCTTTAGTGTGACAGTCATATCAAAAGCAGTAGAAGACTGAAAACAAGATAAACTGATTAAAAGCTGAAGGAAAGAAAGATTTCCTTGAGGGAGAGGCTGACATCTTAGAAGACAGGCTAATCTTTGAAGGTCTGAAAAGACAGCTATGAAACATAAGGAGACATGCCTAAGCCTGTCTGCCCCTATTAAGGAGAGACCTTAAGGTTGATATTAGATCAGAAGGAGTGCCTTGAGCCTAAGGAAACCCAGTAAGAGGACAGAAAACTAACTGAAATTACTCGCTAGTGGGGGGCTGAAGTCCAGAGAACATTTGCAAACCCTTAACCAGCAGAGTCCCCAGTAAGAGACATTGAGGACACATATCCTGATGATTGGGTCAGTACAGAGAGTAGTTTTCTATAAGATTTGTTATGGTAGGCTGGGGAAGGCAGCAAAGAATTCCTGGATGAGTTTTCAGGTGATAGAGCCATTGTAGAAGGCATGCAGGTGTTTCCTATGCTCTGAGGGACTTGCTTGAGAAATTGATGAGATGAGAACTTGAAGACAGACAGGGTGAGGCATGCTACATGCAAACAGGCAGGACAATAATGGAGCAAGTCCAGATCCTGGTTCCATGCTGATCCCATGGGAGGATATCATCCAGGTGAATTCTCCAAAGTAGCAGGGGCAGAGAGGTGTGATTTGAAAAGTAGACATATAGGGCATATCAAGAGCTCATAATTTCGTATTTCTCATCATAGGAGACCCACGGAATGAGATCTAAAGAGATACCTTAGAAAATCAATTGTTTTATCTGTAAATCAAAGGGGAAAGAAGGTCCTCAAATTTAGTAAACAGGGCTAGTCCCATGTATGTTAGAAAAGGGAAGAGACCAAGTCAAGGATTAAACTCTTAGAAATTCCCCTGAGATTTCCTAAAAGGCTAGATGATGCTACTGCAGAGAAAGATTACACAGAGAAATGCTCCTTAGGCTTCAGTCAAAAACAGAGGGAAGCCAGTGGTTTAATGGGAACTCGGCAGAGGAAATGGTTCTCAACAGGTTCCCAAGACACCAACAGCACTTCCAGTTCAGGAAATTTCCTTGGGCAATTCTCCAGTTGAAACATTTGTGGATTCAGTGAAAATCCTCCCTAGGAACCACATTTAATAGATGTAAGTGATGCCATAGCAAGGGATAGTGACAGACATTTGTCACAAGAGTTTCACAGAAGGCTGTGGTTACATCACTAGAGTCCATACTGTCAGTGCAGACTGGGGTGCCAGAAACATGGGCTGAAAGGGGAAATGGAGAGATGTGGGACAGCCCTGTTTTTCCCGTTCATATTTCCATTGGGAGAGGCAGGCAACTCTCAAATAAAGCTTGATGCCTGGGGTTGCCACCATTCCAAAAATTTCAGTTTGCAAGGCAGGAATGTCTCAATTTTATGTCCTGTGAGGGGAGACAGTACACGTAAGGAGAAATGTCCTCTTGAATTCATAAACAAAGTGCCAAAATTAATCTCTTGATGGGAATTTTCTCCCAAGTGAATCTAGGTCATAGTCGCTGGAGTGCACGCACAGACCAACTGGCATCCTGGCAAGGTGGAAACCAGGACTTTTCTGCTGACTCTTTCACTTGCCACCACTGAATCTCTGCTATGGTTTTTGGCAGCATGAAGTATGGATTTATGGAACGTAACGGTGCCTGGGCTACCTTCTTTAGGGCATGGGTTTGGCTTGTTTTCTGAATTTCATGGGAGTGGGATCAGCACCAAGATGGTTAGCAACGTTTTATTCTCTTTTTGGAGACACAGAATGATCATTTCTGAGATGCTGAAGTAGTAACGCCCATCCAGAGGAGGAGAGCCCAAGCTTGTCCTAGGTATCAAGACTGTCTGTGAATGAGACTGAACAGAATAAGATATTCAAGATCAATTTTGAACTTTAATTTTACAAATTTTATCCCACAAAAGCAAAAGAATTTTCAATTAATTTTGAAATTTGACTTAACTACTTTCTACTTTAATTTTTTGGATGTTAATCTTTTAACTTTAATTTCTCCCTGGACAATTAGTAATGGGATGAGATTTATATTCAATAGGACTGTTTATATTATTAGCATTTCAGAATTGGAATAGCTATATGCTGTCTCTTAACCTTATTACAGAACCTCTGAAGGGCTATGTTGGACAATATGGTTGCGCATAATTTAGGATGGGAAATAGAATACAGACTGAATTTCAGATTTGCGTACAGAGTAGCTTTCATATTAATTTAATAATTGTATATTTCTGACCTATTTTGGAGCTTTCTGGGGACAAAATGAACACTGCCTAGCTATGGTCCAGGGAGGAAACCCAAAGAAGCAGTATTTGGTCTGGGGAGCTGTCCTGCCCTGACAGATGTTAACCTCACCTGAGGGGGTAGTCCCATACCCAGATGCCCATAGTCTTAAAGGTTGAGACCAGTGAAGTTGAGAGAACACTATTGGGGAATGTTAAATGGGATCCTACACCCCACGCACGGTGTTTCTAGTCACTAGAGTAACACCCCTGGTCTTTCTCTACCTTCACTCACTCCACCCAGGAGAGGAGAAATCACTTATCCGATTGGTGATGTGGGAGAGAGGATGGAAGCCAAATGAGTTGGCCCTTCTCTCTTCCTGGGATCTGTCTGCTGAGAACTCACTCAGTGCCAATCCGCCAGGGCAGGCTTTGTGGGGTAGGGGTGGGAGCTGAGGCGTTAGGCTGGCCAGTGGGTGGGTCATTCTGCCTCACGAAAGATTTAATAATTTTGCTTGGTATCAAATCTAAGCCATGTTCTTCAATAGCTTTATCACGAGAAAGTAACATTTTAATTGCTATCTACTTGATTCCTGCAACTACCTCTCAACTGGTTCTGAATCTAATCAGGTGAAAGAAGTGTACTCTTCTAACTTGCTAAACCCCTGACACTTGGACTCCTCAACCCTGGGGAAAGTCTATCTTAATTGGCTTGTCAGAATTGATGCGGAATGATGAGGGCTCAGAATCCCACCTGCCTGGGCTCACATTCCAGCTCTATCACTTACTGGCTATGAACATTTGAGGAAAAAAAAAAATTAAACTCTCAAAGTAGTATTTGTAAAATGGGAATCATGTAGCACCACTTCATAAAAGTTTTGGTGAAAACAAAATGACATAATGTAGGCTACTTGTAAAATCCACTTTTTTGAGTCTCCTGTCCCTGGTTCCTTGGCATAGAGTTCCAAATAATAATCAGAGTGTTTATTTAACATACACAATGGGTAAGGGTCAGGGCTAAGTAACTCAGTATCTCATTTGATTGTCACAAAACCTGTGGCATAGGTGTAAAATTATTCCAATTTTATGAACAAGGTAATTGAAGCATGATCACACATTATGTGACTAGTAAAGCAGCTATTTGAACCCTGAATTCAGAGTCTAGACTCTTAAATAATATGTTATCTCCCCAAAATAACACCTGCCATTTATTGGCTGCCTAGTATGTGCCTGACACTTATCAGGAGCCCTATCTCATAATTTCCCCAATCCTTTGTAGGTTAAGGGCATAGACTTTATAGTCAGACAGATGTGGTTTTGAATTCCAACTCTGCCATTTTCTAGCCTAGTAGCCTTGGGGAGGTTAGCTCATCTCTCTGAGCCTCAATTTTTCATCTATAAATTAGGGATGACAATAGCTACACCTCACAGGTTTGCCGTAAGGATTAAATGAAAGAATGCTTAGTAACTTGGCCCACTAGAAGCGCTCAATGAGAGGCATCAATTCTTACTCCCATTTTACAGATGAACCGTGGACTGAAGCTCATAGGTGCCAAGTTCAAACCCTGACTTACCCAAATGAAAACTTGCTTTTCCTCTATGCTCTTTTTCCTATTTCCAGGAATTTCTGGCCTCTCCACGCTCATTTCCCCTATTACCACTCAGTCCTTCCAGGGGCGAACAAATCCATTCTGTACCTTTTGAAAGGTAACACGGGATGAGGCAGTGAATTCCCAGTTGTGTTCCACGGAGCTGTCTTGGGGCCTTGGGGGTGGAATGGGAATGGGTAGGGCTGGAGGGATGTGTAAGCGCCCTGCTTCAACTGGGACACTTCAGCCTTCATTTTTCTGGTCAAGAGATAGCTTAAGTTTTCATTTACTGAGAATGTTCCTTGGCAAAACAAAAACAAAACCCCCGAGAGACAGAGGTGTGAGATGGGAGTAGGAGGCTTGCCGTGGGAGCCTGGGGTTGAGATGATGTCACCACTCCCGGGTATATGGCCCTGGTCCACTCTGCCTCAGGCTTCTCCACCTCAGTTCACTCAAGTGAACAATAATACAACTTTCATATCTCCAGGGGATATTACAAGGATTAAGTGATAAACGTATTATGAAAAGTGCTTTGTGACACACACAAGCATGACACCAGAGTGCGTGTATCCTGAGCTAGACCGGTGGCGTCTTCATTGTGGCTCCCTCTCTTACTGCGTGACTCTGGGTGATCCGTTCATACTCTCTGTGCTTCAGCTGTTCTGTAAAATGGAGATAACAACAGCACCATCATGCTGTTGGAAACCCTAACTGGTTGAAAATGTGGAAATAGTGTCCCGTTAAGTGTTCTGTTATATTTATTCTTACTCTCAGGTTTGAATGACTACATTAGCTTTGTCCCTCACAGTTCTTCCTGTGAAAACGTTGCAAAACAGACCAGAAAAGTGCTGCCTTTTTCTGAAACTTAAATACAACAAAAGATTGGACTGTTATGTGGTTTTCCACTGAATCACTGTGACATCCGGAGTAAAAGAAGTTTTTGGGGGACTCGTAGGGGACATGGTGGAGTCCAAGTTAATCAAGAATTTGCTAAGCTCCAGCTTTCCTTTATATAATTAGTTTGAAAGTTGAGTGATAAAATGTGAATTGAAATTGTAGCCAGTTTTATAACTTCAACAAAATGAAATCAAGCTATTCCATTAGTTTTATAGTTTATGATTGTAAAACTATAAAAACAAATATTGGTTCCCTCAGCAGCTTTAAAGCAACAAATAAGTCCTTGTGAATTTCAGCAAAATGCCCAATTCTTTAAACTTCTCAGTTTTTAAAGAAATCAGTTGTTGAGCCCAGCATTACAGAAAAAGCAGGGTTTTAAAAAATGATTTATAAAATTACACTTAGAACACGTGGAGGGGATATTGAAAGAAACACTTTTACAACAGTCACCAAATTATAAGTCCCTGTGACTTAAAGGTCACTCAAAAAAAATGTTTAGGGAAATAAGGCAAAACACAAGAGCCAGAAGAAAGGTAATTACATAACAGGTCAAGGAATTGTCCTAAGATCCATGCAAAACCAGGTTAGAATCTGGCTGGCATCAGCCATGGCTGCAAGGGGAAATGGAGTTCCCTCCTACCTTTCTTGAAATTGTGGACTGTCACCCAACGTGAATGATAACTAACTGAACTAAATGACACCCTATCACACTGCTCACCTCCTTAAACAAGAGCCTTATGACTATGCTTATGATTATTATTTGGCCTATGTTTCACTTTTCTCTTTGAGAAAGCTTAAATAATAAAAGTGAACTTAAACCTGTCCATAAAGATGACTGTTGTATACGCCTTTTATTTCAATTCAGGCATCAGTATAGAAGAAGATAATAATAGAACATTTAAAATTCTCCAAATCAGTCACCGCAGTTAGCATTTTGTGAAATGATTATTAACAGGGATGTGGAACAGATACAGGCTCATAAGTTGGGGAGGGTGGGCTGGGGATGGATAAAAGGCACAGACAGCCATACAAAG
The DNA here is from genome assembly GCF_963924675.1 of Phocoena phocoena. NCBI lineage: Eukaryota > Metazoa > Chordata > Mammalia > Artiodactyla > Phocoenidae > Phocoena > Phocoena phocoena. The sequence continues at coordinate 76,917,494 of NC_089223.1, forward strand.
TTTATTTTCTTAATCATCATAACCAAAAACAGGCCTACAAATTTATATTTTTATTATAAAAATGTTCTAACCTAAAATATGGTTTAACCTAAAACATCTACAAATGTTTTTTTCCCCTGAACTTTCGTAATAACTTTGGTCTGATAGTGAAAATAATTTAAAAAGACATGTTGATTTTCGTAGGTCTTTATAAAACTGTATCAGTCAGTATTGTTTCACTACACCAAACATTGGGAGACCGTTTTGAAAACATTTATCTTTCAATGAAAGAGAAGGCAGGGGTGAGCACTCCTCCTTTTGCTGAGGTCTACACTGTGGTTGCTCTATCTTTATTCATCAAATCGACTGTAATTGGGGTGGTCACCACTCTTGCATTTGTCCTTGAGTTTGGCCTAAATGTAGTTGAGTCTGTCCTAAACAAAGTGGTTAGTAAATAGTTAAAACTCCAAATGCTGCCTTTGAGAACTTAAATTTGAGGATTTCTATTTTTTAAATTCTGCAATAGGAAAATGATAAAATGTTTTAGAGGCTAGCTAGATGGAATCTTGACATCTAATCACAAAACATCCTTTGGAAGTATTGATAATTTTACATTCAGCCCAACATGGTAGGTATATATTCCTAATACATATCAGGCTTTTTGCTAGGTACTGGAATGCTAGGGACAGAGGAAAAAGATAAAAATTCTTCCTGAGAATTCATCTATTGATAAGTAAATACAAAACTCTAATATAAGTCTAAATAGAGTCTAAATCTAAATAAGTGACATGAAAGCATGGAGCAATATTTTTTAAAAGTAACCATTGGAAGGCTGCTATTTGTACACTTTTTTACAGATACACTTTTCATATAGTATCTTATTTAATACTGACAATAAACTAATGAAATATTATTATCATTATCCCTACTTGAAAGATGAAGAAACAGGTTCAGTGAGATTAAAGTTTGTGGGATTAGGATTAACCTAGATTTCTAGGATAACTTATATTTCTAGATTTCACGTCAGCCTTTGTGTGATAACAATATAGTATAGGGATGTTCAATTTCTTAAAAGCTGAGAACTCCAGAGCCTCTGACAAAAATGACTGTTCTTAACTGTTAGCTATGCTGTTTTCTCTGAGGTAGGAATTAACAGGCAAACCACAAAACCATATTCCAATGGCTAATAAAATATGAAAAGGTTATTAAACTTTACTAGTAGCCAAAGATGTGAAATAGGATACTCTTTTTCACCTATCAAATTTACAAAAGTTTTAAATAGCGGTACTATTCTGAGCTGATGAGGTTGCTATGTAATGGGCATTCTCATCTTCTTTGGGTAAAAATACAAATTGCAAATTCCTTCCAGGAAACAAGTAGAAAATCAGGATGGTTCGCAAATATTCATGATTTTTGACCTAGTAATTCTGCATCTTGGAGTTTATCCTCAAAGAAAAAATTAGTTTCAATTTATATGAAAATGTTAAATGCATTAATATGTACAATAATAATCAAAAATGGCCTAATATGTAAAAATAGGCAACATTTAAATACGTAATAGTTCATTTGTATGCTAGAATATGATAAATTATTGAAATAATTAAGAACATATAATCGGGAAATGCTTATGATAAAATATTGGAAAAACGTTCTCTAAAGAGACGATTTAATTTAACACATTGTTTAAAGGTGTGAATTCTAGAGAAACGCTGCTTGAATTTATACCTTGTTTATGTGACTGCTTACTCAGCAACCTTGGGCAAGCCACTTAACCTTTCTGTGTGTCAGTCTCCTTATCAGGAAAATGAGGATTACAACAATAATACCTGTGGCAGAATATTCTTAAAGTTCAGTTCAGTTGACCCTTAGAACAGGTTTGAACTGCATGCGTTCACTTATACACAATTTTCTTTCAATAATAAATACTACAGTACTACATGATCCGGGTTGGTTGAGTCTGTGGATGCAGAACTGCAGATGTGGAGGAACGGTATATTCGAGGGCAGACCATATATGTGGAGTTTCAACTGTGCAGAGGGCTGGTACCCCTAACTTAGTTAAATGAGTATCTCTGGATGGTGAGATTATGGGTTAGTTTTATATTTTATTTTATAGTCATCCGCAAATTCCTATCAATAAGCACTAAGTTTACAATTATGAGATAGGCCATGGGCATGCTTATAGTAATCACAAAGTTGGTTACTAACATATGGTAGATATTCTTAAAAGGAAGAATCTGTTGGTTGGTTTACAGAATTCACTGCTTGGTAGGAAAGGGTCTTGAATTTTATTAAGTTCCTTTTCTGACATCAGTTGAAATTAACATATTTTTAGCATTGATTTACTCATTAATGGACTTTCTAATAATAATTTTGTTACCTTTCTGGGGGTAAACCCTAAGTATGGTGAATACTTTTAAAAACCTACTTCTAAATTTGGTTTAGCAATTATTCGATAAAGGATTTTTCAATCTATATTAAAATTGATAAGGGATATTAATTTTTGTGCTCTGTCAGGTTTGGGGTCAGGATTATGCCAGCTTCAAAAGTGAATAGGATGGCTTTATACCTTTTTCTGTCTTCATAATGGAACAATTTATTTAGCATGGGAATATGTTTCTTGAAAGCATAGAATACACAGGTAGAACCACTTTTTTTTTCTTTCTTTTGGAAGCAAAAGGAAGCTTATATCTGGAAGTTATGCCTTAATGAATTTTCAATATCTTTTACAACTACCAGTTTATCCAAATCATCTTGAATCTATTTTGGTAATTAACACTTCTCAGAAAAGTATTCATATATTCAGCTTCGAAACTTTCTCAGCATTGAGTTTTACACAGTATCTTCAACTTAAAAGTTTTCTTACTTGTGATGAAAATGTTTAAAATCCTATATATGTAACTCAGACTCATGGCACCTAGTTAGTCAGTTCTACATATTAGTGTTGTTTCTGGTTATTATTTCTATATCCATGGCTAAATCACTCTTTATTCCTAATTTTACTTCCATGTATTTTCCCTATTTTGTTACATATGTCAAAGATCTATGTTTTTATTGCTAGTAAAAATCATTTGTCCAGATTTTCTTTCTCCAGTATTGTTGCTGATTGCTTCTGACCCTAGTGTCTTCCTTCCTGGAAATGCCTGTAATTTTAGGGTTGGATTCCTTTCTAAGCCCTCGATCTCTCTCGTTTCTTTTTCCTTTTGTTTTTCATCTCTTTCTTCTGAATACTGAGAAACCATCTCATGTTTATTCTCTGTATCACTGGACTGACTTGAATTTTACTGTGTTAATTCTAGTCTTCGTTTTCCTTGCATGTCACCCTTCCCTACCATTTAGCTGTTTTTTTCACGTTAGTCTGTTCTCACCACATGATTTTTCAGTCTCAGATGCTACTGAGATGCCAATGTGTTTGCTAAAGTCTTTTGTTTCTTTGTAGAAAATCATTTTCAGATATATTACCTTCTTCTTAATCCATTTTTATTAATATGTAAAATATTTTTCAAAAGCTTTTTTTCCCAAACCTGATGTTGGTGAACATCCAGGATGTCTGGCTTGCTCTTTTGTCCTGATCTCTATCCATTTGGGTGTTTGTCAACTCTCCTCCTCCATCTGTTTGTTGCTGGAGAACAAATTGATGCCCTTTCTCCTAATTTAGAAATCAGTGTCTAATAGGCGTTTAGTAGCTTGAGCTGGATCTTCCATCCACAACTGTTGCTAATTCTCTGTGTCTTCAGTGATGGGGTATACGGATATTTAGAATTATTAGAATGCAGTGCTAATAAGGTGTTTCCAAACAGCAACTAGTTTACAGGGAATATCCATGTTAAATTACAGTAAGCTACCAAACCTCTATCATGTTCCTAGTTTGTGGTCATTTGCAGCCCCCAAATTTTTACTGATTGAACTTGGACAATTCTTTTGGAAAGCTGTACATGCACAGCCATGATGAGTGCCCAGTGTACTGCATGTAACTGACCTGGATTTTGAGGCAAAGAGTAGGTAGTATGGTCAAATGAAGCATCTTATATCAAGTGCAGGAGATACGGTTAGAGTGGTTGAGACCATGAGCCTCAGAGTCAGTCTGCCTGGCTTCAAATCCCAACTCTGTGTGCTTGTTTCCTTATCTGTAACATGGGGGTAAAAACAGTACCCACACCTCATTACTACTGTTATGAGGTTACGCAAATGATTGTACGTCCAGTGTAGAACAGTGCCTGGCACATAAATAATGCCAAGTAAATGTTTGCTCTTAATACTATTTATGTCTTGAGTTCATGAATCTTAATTTCACTCTACACATCTTACAGCTAGTTAAATTTCTTCCTTGATTTGGTCTTGGTTTTAGTATTGTAAATTTTTATCTTTGCCTTGTATCTTCACAGTTCAGTGTAAAGCTGGGAGAGTCAGAGGGTATTTACAATATAAGTCTGTATTCTTTCATTCACTTTCTCCTCAAGGATTGGAGGGGCGATGGATTCTATGCGAGACAAAGAAACATGAACTAACTAATCATTCCTAGAAATGAACAGTTTTCTGTGCTGCGGCATGAGTGTGCCTTAAAGAGGAATGAAAAATATGGATTGATATTGGGGGAAGGGTGAAAGTCAGGAATGTTATTCTTAGACCTTGCTATATCTGAGCTGCAAATACACTAAAAAAGGTGAGATACTAATAGATGTCTGTGTTCCGGGGGAATTCAAGACCCTTTGATTAAGAGTACTTTGTACATTGAAATGAACACATCTTAATTCAGAGGAAACAAAAGCTGAGTGAAGACAAATTGTGAAGCAACACTGACTGTGGAATGGTTAACGTGTAAATCCTAGCACCAGACCACCCGGGTTCATGTCCTGCATTGCTCCTTACTAGCAGTATGTCCTGGCAACAGTCAGGAATCCCCTTTTTCTCCTCAATTACCTCGTCTGTACAATGGTTATAGCAAGAGTAACTTCTTCGTAAACTATTTGGAAGAGTGAATGAATTATCCACGTAAAGTACTCCTAGTACAGTCTGTATATGGGTCCCACTAATGTTTTATATGTTTATGTAGAACCTTAAATCTCCAAATATAAGAAACTGGACACTTTTTAGAATGAAGAATATGAGTCAAAGAAACGTGCTTAGTTTTAATAATAGTCTTGAGGTAGAGATAATAAAGATAGTAAGTAAAATGAGATACAAATAAAGTTATTCAAATGTACAATTATTATTCAGATAAAATTCGTATTTTAATTTCACCTAACAATGATTTGAAAGAAATCCTAGTAGCATATTTTCAGTATACTATATATGAGTATGATACTATTAATTATCTTATTTAAATACATGATACTTCAAAAGATAGAAATGACTTTTTGATCCCCTAAAATGTATTGCATTCATTTTTCACACTTTATGAACGTCATTACCATGAATACAGGTCTGCTTCAATTTAGAAGGACAGTGTTAAAGTTTGCCCTTGTAAGAATTCATTTATTTGTGTTAGAAAAGCTTTTAAGAAAGGAAAAATTATTCTGCACTAAAGGGAAAAATTAGATAGAACAGGAATACATATTTTAATATTTTCTCCAGGGAATAAAAAGGTAGAACACAAATTCAGTTGTCTGGTTTGTAAGGTCAAAAAAGAGAATTGGGTGAGATACTTGGTACCCTCAAGTAAGTATGAGCCAGTTCGTGTCAACCATAATTATCAGTTATATAAGAAAGTGAGAAAAGGGAGGCCTCTTGTCTGCTTAATTTCCTGAGAAAATTCAACAGACTGAATTAGAATAAAAGCAGAAATCATGACATTGATAAACACAGAACAGCTTTCCATCCTAAACTTTATTAAAGAAGCTGTTTAATAGTCTATTTTGGCCACCTATTAAGAGGAAATTAGAAAAGAAAACATAGTAATTATGATTTTAATAAGAAAGTAAAGGCAAATGTGGTGGTCCATGTGACAGTACCAAGACCCTTGCTTACACTGTAAAGGGTCCCACAGGAAGACTAAAAAACACCACTTTCATTTAATCTGTAGGTTTGCTTGTGCCAGATTACATAGTTATAAAACTAGTAAAAAACTAAGCTAGGCTGAACATTTTATAATCAAGCTTTAGCCTCATTATTCTTCCTGTCTTGAAGAAATGAGGTATAGAGATGCATGCAGTGACTACTCTAGATTCTTTTTATATGTATCTGCTACATTTTGGAAAAAGTTGAGCCCAGTACTTCACTGAGACTGCTACAGGCAATTAAAGATATGATTGCTTCTCTGTTGTTGGTTAATCTTGGTTACCTCTGTATTCATAATGTATTCAAGTTGGAGACCAATTAATTCCATTTTCACAGGGACAAAATTTAAAGCATCTTCCAAATGCTCACTCAAGGGCCTCTTCCAATGCTGGGTAAAAATCTACAAGCCTGCTCCCATTGGGGCAAGAATAAATTTTATAGTTAAGGGAAAGCACCATGGTGAATCCATTTGCATGACAAGATACACTTTAAATTATGTATAATATTGCTGGTGGTGTATGAATATTTGATTCTAGTCCAGAAACACTAATCTTAATGGTGGGTTTGGAAAACCTGGAGCACTTATTAATAACAATACATGTTCTTGTATAGTAGACAAAGTATAAATGCTGAACTAAGTAAAAATAAACAGAGATTCCCTTTCTCCAAGTTAAAATTTAATAGAACTATTACCTCTTCCATATATCATGTATACATAAATAAAAATGCTAAAATGTTTAATTTGCCTCAGATCATTCAGTTTAGATTTACAGAATGGCTGGGAAGATAGTTTTGCAACTTGTCATAATAAAGCAGGAAAGGGGTCAGGAGCAATGGTAACCTCACAATCAGATCTGTACATCCTCTAGCACCTCAGATGCTAAGGAAGGAAGAGAAAGAACAGGAAGAAGTGCAGCACCTCCCAGTACTTGTGTGGCTGCTATGGACAGCTGAGAATACAGAAGGGGCCATAAAACAGAAGACCTACAAGGCTGTCCTATACCTGTGCATATTTCTAGTTGGGACACCTGCTTTGATCTCTACAGAGTTTTCTTTGCATTGCAACAATTATAGTTGTTTACAAAATTACTCTGTCCCTGATACTTTAAAGAAGAAAAGTAAAAACCAATATGAGAAGTATTCATAGAACATTGATGGTACACACTGATACTGTGATTCAACTTCCTCCTTACTCACTCTTGGTTACCATTTTGACTCTCTTCCCATACTAAGACAAAAGAATCAGAAAACACAGAGAATATGCAGAAAAGAATGAAGAATATGATACATTCTTGCTAGTCAGTATAGATTTTATTTTCAGCAAATAATCACCTTTTATACACATGGATTGTGAGTTACTCTAGAATGTGATTTGCTGTGTGTATACATAAGCATATATGATGATAGAGGGGCCAACATCCTGGGTATTGGCATATTCACCTCTGACTCATCCTTCTCCTTTAACCCCCGCATTTAAAGAGTCAACATCAATTTTATTTCTTAAATGTCTCTAATCTATGCCCTCTATTTTACCTCTCACCACACCGATTATCTTTCATCTGGATCATGACATTAGTTGGGCTCCTAGTTAGGTGTCTCACCTCCAGCCTCTTCACAACACTACCTCCAGAGTAACACATCTGAACATGAGAAAGTCCTCTTCACTGCTAAAAATGTAAGCTGAAACTTACTTATAAGGTCTGGCCTCAAACTATACTTCTTGCCTCATGTTCCCCAATGCCCTGTAATTAAGCCTATATTCTAACTACAAGCAGGAATTGCTGGTCTCTGAACATTCAAGGCACCTCATATCCCACGTCTTAAATCTAAAGATGGAAAGCACTTAGTCCTTCTAGCTTCACAGCAAACGTTACTTCCTCTGGATGTCTTTTGTGACCCACAGAGTCAGAACAATTTTCTCAACCTGGCTCCCATAGCACTTGTTTAATACAATATTTTCAAATTTGTCAAATTGTATAATATTTAACTGCATGTACATCCTCTTTCCCCTCTCTGTTTAGGTGGGTAGTTAAGAGTACAGAGATAGTATGTTATTTTTATACCTCTTAGCATCAAGTCTTACACATGATAGGCACTACATAGATTTGCTGATTGTTTTATTGAACAACATTGCAAAACGTGCACATTCAGAATCACATGGAGACTTTAGGTTGGTTTAGTATAGCAGACATGGACCTTGTATTGTGAGTAGATACTGGATAGTGTGAGGGGAAAAAAAAAACCCTAAGAAATCTTTGCTGTTTTCACAATTTGCATGTATGACATTTCCAAGGACAGATTTTGGCAACTTCAAGTTTCTCTGTCCAGGGAAATTAGATTAAAAAAGTCAAAGTTTATTACAGAATTTAATGGTTGGCTTAACCTTAATAAAGCCTTGGGCAACAAAGCTTCATTCCCCAATGGAGAAAAGTACACTGCATACTAGATGAGTGATGATTTTATCTGACTCATTCAACTGTATGTAGAAGAATTCCACGAAACAAACAGGGCATTATTTTTCCATTTTCTTCACTTTTGTAGTGGAAATAAAAATAGACTGGGAAAAAGGGACTTGGGTTCTAGACCTTACTATGGCTTCTAATTAAACCATTTAGGGTCTTGTTGTAGGAAGGGTATGGGCTTTGGAATTAAAGAGACCTAGGTTGGAATCCTGGCTCCATCTCTTACTAGTTGCAGGACTTGAGGCCAACTGCAGAAACTACTTAAGTCTCAGCATCTTCTTTGATAGTGCTGGAAGAATAATGGCCACCATGGGTTGTGTATTGAAAAGTGCTCAGAACAGCAGCTGGCGTATTTTAGGAGCTCAGAATATATTGGATTCCTTCACTTCTTTGGGTCTCAATTTTCTACCTGTGTAAAATGTAGGATTTTTAGCTACTTAGTTACTTAATGATCTCAAGGGCTGTTTCCAGCTCTAAAGTCCTGTCTTCCTTTTATCCTTAGAGGTATACATATGGTACTGGGAATCTTTGAAAATGTTTTAAAAGCTTTTGCATTCTGATGACTGTTTCTTTTTCTTTGAATCTCTTTAGGTTGAATTTTCTCTTTTTCCAGCCTCTTGACAGTTTCACCTCTTGCCTCCCAATTTGGATACCTTTTATTTCTTATCTGATTGCTGTGGCTAGGACTTCCAATACTATGTTGAGTAAAAGTGGCAAGAGTGGGCATCCTTGTCTTGTTCCTGATCTTAGTGGAAATGCTCAGCTTTTCCCTCTTGAGTATGATGTTAGCTGTGGGCTTATCATACATGACCTTTATTATGTTGAGATATGTTCCATTGATATCCACATTGTGGAGAGTTTTTATCATAAATGGATGTTGAATTTTGTCAAGACCCTTTTTCTACAGCTGAGTCGATCATATGATTTTTATTCTTCAGTTTGTTAAGGTTTATTGCATTAACTGATTTGTGTATATTGAACCTTCCTTGCATCCTTGGTATAAATCCCACTTGATCATAGTGTACGATCCTTTTAATGTATCATTGAATTCATTCTGCTAATATTTTATTGAGTATTTTTGCATCTGTGTTCATCAGTGATACTGGCCTATACTTTTCTTTTTTGTGATATCTTGATTTGGATACTGGCTTCATAGAATGAGTTAAGAAGGATTCCTTCCTCTGCAATGTTTTGGAATAGTTTGAGAAGGATAGGTGTTAACTCTTCTCTAAATGTTTGGTAGAATTCACCTGTGAAGCCATTGGATCCTGGACTTTTGTTTGTTAGAAGTTTTTTCATTCCTGACTCCATTTCATTACTGGTAATTTGCCTGTTCATATTTTCTATTTCTTCCTGTTTCAGTTTTGGGGGTTTGTACATTTCTAGGAATTTGTCCATTTCTTCTAGGTTGTCTATGTTATTGGAATATGGTTGTTCATAGTATTCTCTTATGATCTTTTGTATTTATGTGGTGTCAGTTGTAATTTCTCCTTTTTCATTTCTGATTTTATTGACAGGCACTCTCTTTTTTTCTTAATGAGTCTGGCTAAAGGTTTATCAATTTTGTTTATCTTTTTAAAGAACCAGTTTCCTTGATCTTTCCTATTTCTTTTTAGTCTCCATTTCATTTATTTCTGCTCTGTTCTTTATGATTTCTTTCCTTCCACTAACTTTGGTTTTGTTTGTTCTTTTTCTAGTTCTTTTAGGTATAAAGTTAGGTTGAGATTTTTCTTGTTTTCTGAGGTAGGTTTTTACTGCTATAAACTTCCCTCTTAGAACTACTTTTGCTGCGTGTCCTAGATTTTGGATCATTGAGTTTTCATTTTCATTTGTCTCCAGGTATTTTTTGATTTCTTCTTTGATTTCTTCAGTGATCCATTGGTTATTTAGTAGCATAATGTTTAGCCTCCACATGGTTGTGTTTTATTCAGTTTTTCCTGTGGTTTATTTCTACTCTTATAGTCTGTGGTCAGGAAAGATGCTAAATATGATTTCAATTTTCTTAAATTTACTGAGACTTATTTTATGACCTAGCATATGACCTATCCTGGAGAATGCGCCACATGTACTTGAAAAGAATATATATTCGGCTGCTTTTGGATGGAATTTTCTATACATATCTATTAAGTCCATTTAAGGCCAGTGTTTCCTTATTGATTTTCTTTCTAAATGATCTCTCCATTGGTGTAAATGGGGTGTTCAAGTCCCCTACTATTACTGTGTTACTGTCAACTTCTCCATTTATATTTGTTAATAATTGCTTTATGTATTTACGTGCTGCTATGTTGGGTGCTTGTATATTTACAATTCTTATATTTTCTTGGATTGATCCCTTGATCATTATGTAATGTCCTTCTTTGTCTATTTCTGTGGAATACCTTTTTCCTCACTTTCAGTCTGTGTTTTTAAATCTGAAGTGAGTCTCTTGTAGATAGTATATATGTGGGTCTTCTTTTTATATCCATTAAGCCACTCTCTTTGATTGGAGCATTATTCCATTTATGTTTAAAGTAATTATTGATAAGTATGTACTTATTACCATTTTGTTAATTGCTTTGGGGTTATCTTGTAGTTCTTTTTTTGTTCCTTTCCTCTTGTTTTGCTCTCTTCCCTTGTGATTTGATGACTATCTTTAGTATTATGTTTAGATTCCTTTCTCTTTTTTTGTGTGTGTATCTATTAGAAATATTTGGTTTGTGGTTACCATGATAATATATATCATATATATACACATACATAATTTTAAGTTGCTGATTTCTTACTTTCCAAGCACTTTTTTGTTCTTCTTTTTTTAAAATTTTTATTGTAGTTGATTTAAAATGTGTTAGTTTCTGCTATACAGCAAAGTGAATCAGTTATACATATATCCACTATTTTTTAGATTCTTTTCTCATATAGGTTATGACAGAGTATTGAGAAGAGTTCCCTGTGCTATACAGTAGGTCCTTATTAGTTACCTCCAATGCATTTTAACAACCCTGCATTTTTACTCTTCTTCCCCCATGATTACTGTTTTTGACATCATTATTTTGAATCTTTTTTTTGGTGTGTGTAGCCTTAACTGTTTATTGTGGGAAAAATGATTTTACTACTTTTTTCTTTTAACCTTCCTATTAGCTTTGTTCATGGTTGATTTACTGCTACTTTTACTGTTTATTTGCCTTTACCAATGAGATTTTTCCTTTCGTAATTTTCAAGTCTCTAGTTATGGCCTTTTCTTTTTCACTTAGAGAAATCATTTTAACATTTCTTGTCAAGCTGGTTTGGTGGTGCTGAACTCTTAGCTTTTGCTTGTCTGTAAAACTTTTGATCTCTCTAGCAAACCTGAATGAGAGCCTTGCTGGGTAGACTATTCTTGGTTGTAGAGTTTCTGGCCTGCAGTTTCTGCTGAAAGGTCAGCTGATAGCCTTATGGGAGTTCTCTTGTATGTAAGTTGTTGCTTTTCCCTTGCAGCTTTTAATATTCCCTCTTTATCTTTAATTTTTGCCATTTTAATTACAATGTGTCTTGGTTTGGGCCCTTTGGGTTGGTCCTGTCTGGGACTCTCTGTTATTCCTGGACCTGGATATTTGTTTCCTTTCCCAAGTCAGGGAAATTTTCAGCTATTATGTCTTCAAATACATTCTCTGCCCCTTTCTCTCTCACGTCTCCTCTGGGGACCCCATAATGCAAATGTTATTACAATTGGTGTTGTCCTAGAGGTCTCTTAACCTGTCCACATTTCTTTTCATTCTTTTTTCTGTTCAGTGATTTCCATTACTCTATCTTTAGGCGCACTGACCCATTCCTCTGTATCATTTAATCTACTGTTGATCCCTTCTAATGTATTTTTTATTTCAGTTATTATATTCTTCATCTGTTTGGTTCTTTGTTTTCTAACTGTTAAAAACATCTAACTTCTCTGTTCATCCATTCTTCTCTTGAGTTCTTTGATCATCTTTACAATCATTAACCTTGAACTCATTATTTAGTAGACTGCCTATCTCCATTTCACTTAGTTTTTCTTCTGAGGTTTTATCCTGTTCCTTCGTTTGGACATGTTACTCTGTCCTCTTGTTTTGCCTAATTTGCCATCTGAATTTATATGTATCTGGTAGGTTGGTTATATTTCCTGACCTGGGAAAAGTGTCCGTTTGTAGGAGACATCCTATGCTTCCTAGCAGCACATGCCTCTCTGGTCACCAGAGCTATAAGGTCTAGGGGTACCCCTATGTGGGCTGTATGGGTCCTTCTGTTGTGGCAGACTGACTACTATGGGAGGTCTGGTAGTTGTGACTGGCCCCTGGTCTGGTTGATTGCCAGGCCCTGCCTTGTTCAGAGGCTGCCAATCACTGGTTGGCAGGACTGGGTCATGAGACAGCTGTCTGTGGAACCCTGGGGGTGGGGTCCCTGGGCTAGTGGTGACTCACTGGTGGGCAGAGTCAGGTTTGGGGGTGAGTGGTTACAGGTCAGGGGTTCCCAGATCTACTGTTGGCCTGTTTGTAGGTGGGGCTGGTTCCTGACACATCTGGCTGAAGGTTTCAGGGTGTCTCAAAGATCGTGCTGGTCTGCTGGTGAGTGTTATTGGATCCCAGCGTGGTTAGCTGTGAAGAGTCCATGGTAACTCAGAGCTGGTGCTGGGCTGCCCGAGGGCAGGGACTGGGCTGGGTGTTCCCAGTGCTGGCTCACTGGTTGCTGGAGCTGTGTACCAGTGTCTCTGGTTGCAGGTCCCTGGGGTTCCTGAAACTGGTGTCATCTCCCTGGTAGGTTGGGCTGGATCCTGAGGACACTTACTGAAGGGCCCAAGGTGTCTCAGAGCTGGAGTTGTGGTCAGAGCCAGGGCTGTGGGGGTCCCTGGTATAGTGCCAGCTTGCTGGTATGTTGGTTGGGTTTTGACAAGGCAGGCTGTGGTGGTCCTAGTGATGGCGACAAGCCACTGGTGGGTGGGGTTGGGATCCAGGGAACCCCAGGGCTATTATTACCTGCCCACTGGTGGGTGAAGTTGGGACTTGGGGCTAGTGACAGCCCACTAGCAGGCAGAGTTGGATCCTGGGGTCTCTGGCTGCAGGGCCCAGGGGTCCCAGAGGTCCCAGAGCTGGTTTGGACTGCTTGTGTGGGGGTCTGAGGACCAGGGTATTTCAGGGCTAGTGCTGACTCACTGGGCAGAGTCTGTTCTTGGGATCTCTGGCTGCAAGGCCCTGAGGGTTCTTGAGCTGGTCTGCTAGTGAGTGGGCTGGGTCCTGCCATGGCTCGCTGTAGTGGTCCTGGGGCTGGTGGGCACTGTCAGATCCCAGATGTTCCTAGGGTTGATACCTGCCCAGTGGTGTGTGAGGCTGGTCCCAGGGCTAGTGCATGCACACTGGTGCATTTGGCTGGGTCCTGGGTCCTCTGGTGGAGGACCTGTGTCACAGTGCAGCTGTGGGTTCAGGCATTTTTAAGGCAGCCTGCCTGCTGGTCTGTGTCCCCACTTAGCTAGTTGTTTGGCCTGAGACATCCCAGTTCTGATGCCTAGAGGCTGCCTGGTGGGGTTGAGTCCTGAAGCTTATAGCTAGAGGGAGGATTACAAAATGGCACTTGCCAGCACCAGTGAACATGAAGTAGAATGAGCTCCTAATAATGGCTGTTGCCAGTGTTTGTGTCCCCAGGGTGAGCTTCAGTTGCCTCCTCCTCTCCAGGAGACTCTGCAAGATCAGCAGGTGGGTCTGACCCAGGCTTTTTTCAAATTACTGCTTCTGCTCAGGTCCTGGAGCATGTGAGCTTTTGTATACAACCTTTAAGAGTGGAGTCTCTATTTCCAGGTCCTGGAGCATGTGAGCTTTTGTATACAACATTTAAGAGTGGAGTCTCTATTTCCCGCAGCCCTCTAGGTCTCCCAAAAGTAAGCCCCACTGTCCTTCAAAGCCAATTGTTCTAGGGGCTCATCTTCTGGTGCAGGACCCCCAGCATGGGGAGCCAATATGGGGCTCAGACCCACTGCTCCTTTGGGAGAACCTCTGCAATTGTAATTAACCTCCTGTTTGTGGGTTGCCCAACCTGAGGTATGGGTCTTCACTATAATGCACATACCCATCTCATTGTGGTTCCTTCTTTATACCTTTATTTGTAGAAGTTCTTTTCTGCTAGATTCTGTCTTATCAATAGTTGTACCATTTTTTGGGCTTCCCTGGTGGTGCAGTGGTTGAGAATCTGCCTGCTAATGCAGGGGACAAGGGTTCGAGCCCTGGTCTGGGAGGATCCCACATGCCGCGGAGCAACTAGGCCCGTGAGCCACAACTACCGAGCCTGTGCATCTGGAGCCTGTGCTCCACAACAAGAGAGGCTGCGATAGTGAGAGGCCAGCGCACCGCGATGAAGAGTGGGCCCCACTTGCCACAACTAGAGATAGCCCTCGCACAGAAACGAAGACCCAACACCGCAAAAATAAATAAATTAATAAAAACTCCTACCCCCAACATAAAAAAAAGTAGCATTTTTTTAGATTCCACATATAAGTGATATCATATGATATTTGTCTTTCTCTGAGTTACTTCACTAAGTATGACAATCTCTAGGTCTATCCATGTTGCTGTAAATGGCATTGTTTTGTTCTTTATGGCTGAGTAATATTCCATTGTATACATGTACCACGTCTTCTTTATTCATTCGTCTATCTGCTGATGGACACTTAGGTTGCTTCCATGTCTTGGCTATTATAAATAGTGCTGCAATGAACATTGGGGTGCATGTATCTTTTCTAACTATGGTTTTCTCTGGGTATATGCCCAGGAGTGGGATTGCAGGATCATATGGTAGCTCTAATTTTAGTTTCTTAAGGAACCTCCATACTGATCTCCCTAGTGGCTGTACCAATTTACATTCCCACCAACAGTGTAGGAGGGTTCCTTTTTCTTCCACACCCTCTCTAGCATTTATGATTTGCAGACTTTTTGATAATGGCCATTCAGACTGGTGTGAGGTGGTACCTCATTACAGTTTTGATTTGCTTTTCCCTAATAATTAGTGACAATGAGCATATTTTCATGTGCCTTTTGGCCATCTGTATGTCTTTGGAGAAATGTCTATTTAGGTGTTCTGCCCATTTTTTTGATTGGGTTGTTTGGGGTTTTTTTTTGATATTGATCTGTATGAGCTGTTTGTATATTTTGGAAATTAATCCCTTGTCGTATCATTTGCAAATATTTTTTCCCATTCCATAGGTTGTCTTTTCATTTATGGTTCTTTTGCTGTGTAAAAACTTTTAAGTTTGATTAGGTCCCATTTGTTTATTTTTGCTTTTATTTCCATTACCCTAGGAGATGGATCCAAAAAGATTTTGGTGTAATTTATATCAAAGAGTGTTCTACCTATGTCTTCCTCTAGGAGTTTTATAATATTTGGTCTTACATTTAGGTCTTTAATCCATCTTGAGTTTATTTTTGTGTATGGTGTTAGGGAGTGTTCTAATTTCATTCTTTTACATGTAGCTGTCCAGTTTTCCCAGTGCCACTTATGGAAGAGGCTGTCTTTTCTCCATCGTATATTCTTGCTTCCTTTGTCACAGATTAATTGACCACAGGTGTGTGGCTTTATTTCTGGGCATTCTACCCTGTCCGTTGATCTATATTTCTTTTTTTGTGCCAGTACCATACTGTTTTAATGACTACAGCTTTGTAGTATAAAGTCAGGGAGCCTGATTCCTCCAGCTCCATTTTTCTTAAGATTACTTTGGTTATTCATAGTCTTTTGTGTTTCCATACAAATTAAAAAATTTTCTAGTTCTGTGAAAAAATGCCACTGGTAATCTGACAGGAATTGCATTGAATCTGTAGATTGCCTTGGGTAGTACAGTCTTTTTGACAATATGGATTCTTCCAATTCAAGAACATGGTATATCTTTCCATCTGTGTCATCTTCAATTTCTTTCATCAGTGTCTTATAGTTTTTGGAGTACAGGTCTTTTGACTCCTAGGTAGGTTTATTCCTAGGTATTTTATTCTTTTTCATGTGATTGTAAATGGGATTGTTTCCTTAATTTCTCTTTCTGATCTTTCATTGTTTAGTGAATAGAAGTGCAACAGATATCTGTGTATTAACTTTGTATCCTGAAACTTTACTGAATTCATTGATGAGCTCGAATAGTTTTTAGATCCTAGTTTCTGGTAGCATCTTTAGGATTTTCTAAGTATATATCATGTCATCTGCAATCAGTGACAGTCTTACTTCCTCTTTTCCAATATGGTTTACTTTTATTTTTTTTTCTTCCCTGATTGCTGTGGCTAGGACTTCCAAAACTATGTTGAATGATAGTGGCATCCTTGTCTTGCTCCTGATCTTAGAGGAAATACTTTCAGCTTTTCACTGTTGAGTATGATGTTAGCTGTGGGTTTGTCATATATGGCCTTTATTATGTTGAGATAGTTTCCCGCTATGCCCACTTTACTGAGTGTTTTTATCAGAAATGTATGTTGAATTTAATCAAAAGCTGTTTTTCTGCATCTATTGAGATGACCATATGCTTTTTATTCTTCAATTTGTTAATGTGGTGTATCAGACCAATTGATTTGCAGACAAATCCTTGCATCCCTGGGATAAATCCCACTTGTTCATGGTGTATGATCCTTTTAATGTATTGTTGGATTTGGTTTGCTAGTATTTTGTTGAGGATTTTTGTGTCTATGTTCATCAGTAATATTGGCCTGTAATTTTCTTTTTTTTGTGATATCTTTGTCTGGTTTTGGTATTAGGGTGATGGTGGCCTCGTAGAATGAGCTTGGCAGTGTTCCTTCCTCTGCAATTTCTTGGAAGAGTTTGAGAAGGATAGGTGTTAGCTCTTCTCTAAATGTTTGATAGAATTTGCCTGTGAAGCTGTCAGGTCCTGGACTTTTGTTTGTTGGGAATTTTTATATCACTGATTTAATTTCACATTTTGTAATTGGTCTGTTCATATTTTCTGTTTCTTCCTGGTTCAGTCTTGGAAGGTTGTACTTTTCCAGGAATTTGTCCATTTCCTCTATGTTGTCAATTTTATTGGCATATAGTTGTCTGAAGTAGTCTTTTATGGTCCTTTGTATTTCTGAGGTGTCAGCTGTAACTTCTTTTCCATTTCTAATTTTATTGATTTGAGTGCTCTTTTTTTTCTTAATGAGTCTGGCTAAAGGTCTATCAATTTTGCTTATCTTTTTAAAGAACTAGCTTTTAGTTCCATTGATCTTTTTTATTGTTTTCTTAGGCTCTATTTCATTTATTTCTGCTCTGATCTTTATGATTTCATTCCTTCTACTAACTTTGAGTTTTGTTTGTTCTTCTTTCTCTAGTTGCCTTAGGTGTAGGGTTAGGTTGTTTATTTGAGATTTTTCTCATTTTCGGAGGTAAGCCTGTATCACTATAAATTTCCCTTTTAGAACTTCTTTTGCTGCATACCATAGGTTTTGGATCATTGTGTTTTCGTTTTCATTTGTCTGTAGGTATTTTTTGATTTCCTCTTTGATTTCTTATGTGATACATTGGTTGATTAGTAGCATATTGTTCAGCCTCCATGTATTTGTGTTTGTTACAGTTTTTTTTTCCTTGTAGTTGATTTCTAATCTCATAGTGTTGAGAAAGATGCTTGATATGATTCCAGTTTTCTTAAATTTACCGAGACTTGCTTTGTGGTCCAGCATGTGATCTATTCTGGAAAAATGTTCCATGTGCACTTGAAAAGAATGTGTATTCTACTGCTTTCAGATGGAACATACTATAAATATCAATTAAGTCCATATGGTCTAATGTGTCATTTAAGCCCTATGTTTCCTTATTGACTTTCTGTCTGGATGTTCTGTCCATTGGTATAAGTGGGATGTTAAAATCCCCCACTATTGTTTTACTGTCAGTTTCTCCGTTTATGTCCATTTGCATATGTCTTATATATTGAATTGCTCCTGTGTTGGGTGCATATAAATTTATAATTATTATATACTCTTCTTGAATTGATCCCTTGATCATTATGTAGTATCCTTCTTTGTCTTTTGAAACAGTACTTTAAAGTTTATTTTGTCTCATATCAGTCTTACTGCTCCAGGTTGCTTTTGATTTCCATTTGCATGGAATACCTTTTTTCCATTTCCTCACTTTCAGTCTGTATGCATCTCTAGATCTGAAGTGGGTCTCTTGTAGACAGCATATATATGGGTCTTGTTTTTGTACCCATTCAGCCAGTCTATGTCTTTTGGTTGGAGCATTTAATTCATTTACATTTAAGGTAATTATTGATATGTATGTTCTTTTTCCTTTTTTTTTTTTTTTTTTGCAGTATGTGTGCCTCCCACTGTTGTGGCCTCTCCCATTGTGGAGCAGGCTCCGGACGCGCAGGCTCAGTGGCCATGGCTCACGGGCCCAGCTGCTCCACGGCATGTGGGATCTTCCCAGACCAGGGCATGAGCCCCTGTCCCTTGCATTGGCAGGCAGACTCTCAACCACTGCGCCACCAGGGAAGCCCCCTTTTGGCCATTTTGTAACTTGTTTTGGCTTTGTTTTCTGTAGGTCTTTTTTCTTCCTTTCCTCTTATGTTCTCTTGCAATTTGATGATTATCTTTAGTGTTGTTTGGATTCCTTTTTCTTTTTTGTGTGTTTATATCTATTATAGAGTTTTCATTTGTGGTTACCATGAGGTTTTGATATAGCAGTCTATAAGTATACATGATTGTTTTAAGTTGCTGATCTCTTAATTTCAAATGCATTTCAAATATCCTGCATTTGTACTCTCCTCCTCTCATGATTACTAATTTTGATATCAAATTTGTATGTGGACAGTTTCCTACCTTTACTGTATGTTTGTCTTTACTGGTGAGCTTTCCCATCCTCATAATTTTCCTGTTTCCAGTTGTGGCCTTTTCTTTTCCACTTAGAGAAGTTCCTTTAGCATTTGTTGTAAAGCTGGTTTGTGAATTCTTTCACCTTTGGCATGTCTGTAAAGCTTTGGATTTCTCTGTCAAATCTGAACCAGAGCCTTGCTTGGTAGAGTATTCTTGGTTGTAGGTTTTTCCATCACTTTAAATATATCATGCCACTCCCTTCTGGCCTGCAGAGTTTCTGCTGAAAAATCAGCTGATAGTCTTATGGAGATTCCCTTGTTTGTTATTTGTTGCTTTTCCCTTGTTGCTTTTAATATTTTCTTTGTCTTTAATTTTTGTCAGTTTCATTACTATGTGTCTCAGTGTGTTCCTCCTGAGTTAATCCTGTATGAGACTCTGTGCTTCCTGGACTTCGGTGACTGCTTCCTTTCCCATGTTAAGGAAGTTTTCAGCTATAATCTCTTCAAATATTTTCTCAGGCCCTTTCTCTTCTTCTTCTCTCCTGGGACCCCTATAATGCGAACGTTGGTGCATTTGATGTTGTCTCAGAGGCCTCTTAAATTGTCTTCATTTCTTTTCATTCTTTTTTCTTTATCCTGTTCCATGGCAGTGATTTCCACCACTTTGTCTTCCAGCTCACTGATTCATTCTTCTGCCTCATTTATTCTGCTATTGATTCTCCCTAGTGTATTTTTCATTTCAGTTACTGTATTCTTTAAGTTTGTTTGTTTATTCTTTATATTTTCTAACTCTTTGCTAAAAACTTTTGTAACTTCTTACTCCATGCATCCATTCTTTTCCTGAGTTCTTGGGTCATCTTTACGATCCCTACCCTGAACTCTTTTTCAGGTAGATTGTCTATCTCCACTTCACTTAGTTGTTCTTCTGGGGTTTTACCTTATTTTTTCGTCTGGAACATATTCTTTGCCATGCCATTTTGTTTAAATTTCTATTTGTATCTTTATGTATGTAGTAGCTTAGTTATGTTTCTCAACCTTGGAGAAGTGACCCTCTATAGGGGATGTTGTATGTGTCTCAGCAGTACACTCCTCTCTTGTCACCCTAGGGCCAGAGACCAGGTAGGTTCTGATCTGCGTTTGTGGACTCAGTTCTGCAGGACTGTAGTTTTCTTGCTTCTGGTGTCTGCCCCTGGTGGATGAGGCTGGTCTAGAGGCTTGTGAAGGCTTCCTGGCTAGGGGCAGGGGTGGTGGTGACTACCCACTGGTGGGTGGAGCTGGGTCTTGGCACTCTGGTGAGTAAGGCTGTGTCAAGGGGCATGTCGGGAGGTGGCTGTGGGCTCAGGAAATCTTTAGGCAGTCTGTTTGCTGATGGGTGGGGCTGTGTTCCTGCCCTGTTGGTTGTTTTGGCCTGAGGCGTCCCAGCACTGGAGCTTACAGGCTGTTGAGTGGGGCCAGGTCTCAGTGCCAAGGACCCAAAATGTCTTCCTCCAGCCAGAGTTCAGGTAGGTCCCCGCTGTGTCTGTCACCAGCTTTTATGACCCCAGAGAGAGCCATAGCCACACCCCACCTCCCCAGGAAACTCTCCAAGACCAGCAGGTAGGTCTGGCCCAGGCTCCTACAGAGTTACTGCTTTTGTCCTGGGTCCCAATGCGTGTGAGACCTTGTGTGCATCCTCTGAGAGTGGAGTCCCTGTTTCCCCAAGTCCTGTGGAGCTTCTGCAGTCAAGCCCTGCTAGCCTTCAAAGCCAAATGCTCTGGGGGCTCCTCTTCCCAATGCCAGACCCCTAGGCTTGGGAGCCTGGCCTGGGCCTCGGATTTCTCACTCCTGTGCGAAAACTTGTGTGATATAATTATTCTCCAGTTTGTGGGCTGCCCCCGCAGAGTGGTACAGGACTTGATTATAACATGAGTGCACCCCTCCTACCAGGTTATGGTTTCTTCTTTGTCATTGGATGTAGAATATCTTTTTTGGTAGATTCCAGTCTTTCTTTTATTGATAGTTGTTCAGCAGTTAGTTGTGATTTTGGTGTGCTCATGAGAGGAGGTTCTTTTACTCCACCATCTTGTGTCCAATCTTTGGGACTTTCCATTGTCTTTTGATTTCCAGAGCTTCTCTATTAAAAATCAGCTGAAAGTTTGGGTTTTCTGTAGGTAATGATTTTTTTTCCTTTTGATGGATTTTAATTTTTTTCTTTATTTTTTTTCAGCAGTTTACTATAATGTACTCAGATGCAATTTTCTTGCTCGCAGTTTACTGAGCTTTTTGAATCTGTGTGGGTTGATGCCTTAAAAAGTTTTGGAAAATTCTCACTTGTTACTTCTTTTCCCATCCTCTTTCTCTATCTCTTTCTAGGACTCCAGTTACACTTATGAGAGACTGACTGTGGTTCACATGTCTCTTCTGCTCCATTCTGTTTTTCCTATTTTTTAAAATCTGTGCTTCAGTTTGGATATTTTCTATTGACTTCTCTTTGAGTTCTCTAATCCAGTCTTATGTTCAGTCTCCTATTTAAGCCCATCAAATGAGTTAAAAAAATTTTTATTGGAGTATGGTTGCTTTACAATGTTGTGTTAGTTTCTACTGTACAGCATAGTGAATCAGCTATACATATACATATATCTCCTCTTTTTTTGGATTTCCTTCCCATTTAGGTCACCACAGAGCATTGAGTAGAGTTCCCTGTGCAATACAGTAGGTTCTCATTAGTTATCTATTTTATATATAGTATCAATAGTGTATATATGTCGACCCCAGTCTCCCAATTCATCCCACCCACCCCCCTTTCCCCCTTGGTATCCATACGTTTGATTTTCAAGTCTACAAACTAGACGTTTTTGTGGAAGGAGCAGAGAGTTTCACCTCCACTATCTAGAGATCTGGGCTTTAACGAGTCATTCTGAAGAACTCAAGTTTGCTAGACTTTAACTATTTTGATGCAAATCTTTCTCAGTAGAGAATTCTAAAAATCATTTATTCTTTTCTGATGATTTAGGGTCGTAACTGATCATTTTTCATGATGTGATGAAGCTCTAGTTTCATCTGAAGCAAAGGGAAGTGTAATCCCCTTTCCCCCTTGGCATCCATACTTTTGTTCTCTGTGTCTATTTTTGCTTTGTAAATAAGATCGTCTATACCAATTTTTTCAGATTCCACATGTATATCAAATGAGTTTTAAATTTTATATCTTCTGTATTTTAGTTCTAAAATCAATTTTTAAAATAGATTTCATTTCTTTGTTGAAATTATCTCATTCCTTTACCTTTTCTTCTTTTTTTATTTTTTAATATCTTTATTGGAGTATAATTGCTTTACAATGGTGTGTTAGTTTCTGCTTTAACCTTTTATTTTCATTGACATATTTTTTAACAGTTTTTGATTGCCCATTCCATCATCTTGTTCATCTGGGGGGTTAACTTCTATTGTCTACTTTTTTATTAATCATATTTTCTTGATTCTTTGCATGTCTTATAATTTTCATTGTATTCTGGGCATTGTATTTAAAAGAGCTTTTATTTAGTGGTTCATTTTCCTATGTTAGACTCAGAAGCTAATCATGTCAGTCCATTCAGTATTTGAACTGGGTGAAACTAGGTTATTATAGTTTGATTCAACTTTCTTTGCACTAAAATGTTTCAATGGCAAGCACTTTGAATACTCCTCTTAGGTTCTAGCGGACTTTGTCTCCTAAATGCCAAAAGACTGTGGAAGAACTTACTCTGCTTTTTCATCCCAGCTCTCTATCATCCATGTTTCCCATGCCCAGCAAATGTCTCATGACGACAACTGCTGATGCTTTTGGGACGCCTCTGTCTGTAAAACCAGCTCACCAAGGAAGGACTCCTCTCTGGAAATTTTAATCATTTTTGTCTCCATAGCTCTACTAGCTCTTTAGGTTGTTACAGTCCTAGTTTTAAGTGAACATTTTTCTTACCAATTAAGTTATAAGGAGGTTAACTGCTCTCCAGTTCACTTTCTTTTCTCCATAATTCTTTTTCCACAAAAAAGGTGCTATTTTACATAGGCTGTGAAGTAGTTAAACTATTAAAATAGCTTATGTATTAATAAAAATTTATTGTGGAAACATTTTCTATATTAGCAACAATTAACTAAACAGCTCTCTTGGCTGCTACCAGTGTGATAACTAGCATTAGTTTTAAAACAATATATGTATATATATATATTTTTTGGTATGCGGACCTCTCACTGTTGTGGCCTCTCCCGTTGCGGAGCTCACGGGCCCAGCCGCTCCGCGGCAAGTGGGATCTTCCCAGACCGGGGCATGAACCCGTGTTCCCTGCATCAGCAGGCGGACTCTCAACCACTGTGCCACCAGGGAAGCTCTAAACAATATTTTTTAATGTTTGCCCATTCTAACTTTTTTTGGTGGTGATCAAGTGATTTATTATTGGAATGTCTATTGGAACCAATTTATTAATGGAACCCATCTTAGAACTATGATGTCTAGCTGATTTAAACTGGACAATCTTAATTTTAATGTAAAGAATTCTTGATTGTGCAAGCAAAATATATCTAGAAAATCTGAGGTTGTAGATTTTTATTTAAATGTTTTTTTAAAAGGGACTTTAAGGGCTTCCCTGGTGGCACAGTGGTTGAGAGTCCTCCTGCTGATGCAGGGGACACAGGTTCATGCCCCGGTCCGGGAAGATCCCACATACTGCGGAGTGGCTGGGCCCGTGAGCCATGGCCGCTGAGCCTGCGCGTCTGGAGCCTGTGCTCCACAACGGGAGAGGCCACAACAGTGAGAGGACCGTGTACCAAAAAAAAAAAAAAAAAAGTCTACATTCTTTAATTTAGATGATTTTCTAGTTTAAATCTGTTCCCATTTTAGTACTATATTTTAGTAAATCTGTACTTATAAATTTGAGAACTAAGTCAAAAAAAACCTGTACCTGTTGCTAAAGTACAAACTAAGCACTTGTTTTAATTTTTCATGTGTATTTTATTTCGTGTACCTAAAATGGTAAGTCAATCATAAGTTGAAATGTGGATAAAATGAACTATTTTTCCAAAGCTAAACTTTTATAAAAACCCTAATTTTCTTCAAATTCAATGATTTAAGAACTCTCACAGTATGATTTTCTTAAAATTATTTAAAATAAGAAACTAAACTTGAACCATCAAGTGGGCATAATTTAACTGTGAAGGTGATGATGAGCTGATCTACATCCCTACATCCTGTAGGTTTAGTTCACTACTGTCACTCAGTGATGTACAAATACGGAATGGTTTAATTTTTACCAATAACAGCCGTGGCTTTGTCTTTACTCTTCTGGCTAGTGGAAAAACTTAAACTTGCTGAATAATAGATTTTGCAGTCTAACTCCTTAAGTTTTCATGTTTCTGGTTTAAAAATCTAGCCCTCTAGCTTCCATCTTCTCCCTTTGTGCATACTGGTTTTAAGAGCGCCTGCCCGAAGCTGCCTGTGGTAGGCAAGAGCATAGCCTGTTCTTTCTCAGTCCCGTGCCACTGATGGCAGTGTGTGTGTTGTTGGGGGCCGGGTGGGGAGGCTGCTTCAGCATCTATGATGGCAATAGTTCCATTCTTTTGGCCTTGGCTGTTTTTCTTTCCAATGCCAACATACTATATCTGTGCGATCTGGTAGCCCCAATGAGAATGCTACACGGGCTTTGGCTTCTTGAGACTCCTAGCAACCGACAAAGCAATGAACAATACCACAGACAGCATTTTCTTTGTCCTGACTCTGAATGTGAAGTCATGGAATCTCCTCTTACCTGTCTCTAACTGGCACTCTTTTTACTGGATGCATGGGCCTAGCCTGGCTCGCTTAGAGTAAGCTGCCGCTACCTTTTCATCAGTAAATCTTCACATCATCCAGACTATGGATTGAGGGAATGTAATGAGATGCTGTCTGCACCCCCCAGAGCACGCACACATTTGGGGCAGCTTCACTAAAGTTATCTAAGCTTTTCAAACTCCAGTTCTTCAAGCCAGCAGAGCACTTGCTTTTATCAACTTCTGCCAAGAGATGGGCCTTTGCTCAAGGTCCAGAGTCAATGCCCAAACTCCCCAAGCGATTCTCCGGGGGTACTCCAAATATGGAGGGATGACAAGAAGAAAATTCCCCTCTCCTCATAAATACACACTGTGAAGAGAAATGGGGATGGTATAGGTAGCATGTACCTGGAATCTGCTCTCTCCAACAGGCAAATTCTTCTCCCCTTCATAAGCATTGTTTATGAACTAAGTGGGTGGGACAAACTGGTGCGGGAAAGATTCTGCTAAAGTTTCCACACTTTGCGAAGGCTGAGGCAATTCTCTGCACTTAAAAGGAGAAACAGATAGTGAGTTTGGACTCAACTGTGAGCTGTCTCCCTGTTTACTGCAATCCTGGTCAAAAACCCTCCTTGGGAGCAGATTAAGGTCTTACTAAGTAAATTTCAGCAAATTAATGTATATGCTCTACATTTGACAATGTTAAGAATGAACCCAGGGCTTCCCTGGTGGCGCAGTGGTTAAGAATCCGCTTGCCAATGCAGGGGATATGGGTTCAAGCCCTGGTCTGGGAAGATCCCGCATGCGATGGAGCAACTAAGCCCGTGTGCCACAACTACTGAAGCCCGCGTGCCTAGAGCCCATGCTCTGCAACAAGAGAAGCCACTGCAATGAGAAGCCTGTGCACCACAATAAGAGAGTAGCCCCTGCTCTCTGCAACTAAAGAAAGCCCGCACACAGCCACGAAGACCCAACACAGCCATGAATGAATGAACTAAAAAACCCTTTAATATTTGACTGTCTGAATCAAGACTTAACACTTTCTACATTGAGGCTATCATCAACATTCTCAAAGGGAAAATTTTCCAATGCCACATAAATGCCCAGTATGAATAAAAACATTTTTTCTCATTTGAAAATAACTGAAATCACAATTTAATAATAACTAATGGTTGTGTAGCCCTTTATAGTTTATAAAAAACTCACATACATCATCACATTTGGTTTCCACAACAAACCTTTGATATTTCTTCAACATTTAGTTTACTGTTATTTTTTCCCATTTTATGGATGTGAGAATTAAAGTGTGGTGAGGTTGGTGAGCTGCCTTGTCAGAACTAGGGCTCTAACTCCAGTTGTAAACTAAAAATTCTGTGTTTTTCCCACTGTCTGAGGCTTCCTCTAAACACATGTCTACAAATGCTATTCTTCCTCAGTAGAGATGTTGTATTTCTGTGTGATACATCTCCCAAGTTAATCCTGAGAGTGAAACTGGACACATGTCCAGGTACCTTACTCTATCACTCTATCCTTTTGACCAAAAGCATGCATACAAAGAATTGTCTGGGATTAGCAGGCACAGCCTGCATGTCTCTAGGACCTCAGGCCATATCTCAAAGGACAACTTTTAGGAAATGAAGTTGAAAAGAGCCATGTGCATACAACGCTTATGTTTCCCTTTGGACTTCAATCCCCCGGGTACTTAAAATGAAAGCTTTGTTTGATACTGAATTTGTAACTAACATAAGGGCTAATATCTGTGAAGACTTTGAAGATATAAAAACATTTTTTTAATTCAGCAATGGTGAATTTTCTTGCCAAACACTTCAGCATTAGGGGAAGTAATATGCCATGCTTTGCAGCCCAGGGGGTCATCATGACTTGTAGAAATGTCACAAGGGAGCAGTGTGCAAGGAAACCGGAGCTTAAAAGTGACACACATATGCCCGCTGTTACCATAGTTACAATAGGAAAGGCCATGAGAGGCGTGCTTTCTCCTATAAGCAGTGAAATGAACCTTCTGTGATTTAGGATCACTGGGGTGAATAATCCTGACTCTGTCCACAGGGTTTTATCGTGGTTGCCTTGAGTTTCAACGTGTAACAGTGAAGAGAAGGAGGGATAAATGATTTGTTTAAGCTCAGTGGTTACTGATATTCTATCACTTAACCTTTACTCTCAGAGCCTGCATGAACTTGGCAAGTCTTTATTCATTCCCCTACCAGTAAATTATAGGGATTAATGGTCATGACTAATTTTAGTTCGGGTATGACACACTACAGGGTGATAAAAGGAGAATGTCTCTCTCATTCCTGAATTTCTGAGGCTGGATCAGTATAAAGCTATGGAGATCATAGCAATAGAGATGCCCCAGGACATACACATAGCTCTTTATTCTTCCTAAATCTGGCTTTCTAAGCATGATGGAATCCAGTCTAACTTGTCTTCCAAAGTTTGAATCTCTCCTACAGCACCTCTGTCAGAGTGATTTGTATTCTCTAGTTTGATGAAAACTTTGTAATGAGTGCATCACCCATAATATAGACAGTTTTGAGAAATAATGCTTACAACAACAAATAAGTAAAAGTGTCCTGTAAATTCATTTCATCCCCAGAAAGACCCCAGGAGGCAAGTAACTATTATCTCCATTTTATAGAAGGAAGCCAAGACTTAGAATGGTAAAGAAGTTCCTCCAGTGTCCCACAGCTGTGAAATGTCAGTCATACCCAGGGATCTGTGACCCCAAAACCTGAGAGGAAGCTATAGACTCTGTCTCCTTGTAATTTCTACCCACTGGTCTAGTTCTATCCTCAGACTCAGGGAAAAAGTCTTAATTCCTCTTCCACTACTAGCTCTGTGTATATCTGTATGGATTTCAGGACTTTCTGCAGTCTGTTTAGACCACAAGACACTGTTTTTAGATGTCCATTCTTCAACCCGCCTCCACCCATGTATTCTTCTTGTTTTGCATATTGCATTAGCTTTCTAATGGGTTTCTTCATGCTCTTCCCTCTGTCTGACCACCAGCAGTCGTAGGCTTTAAAATGAGTCAGATCTCTTCAGTCCTCTGCTCAACGCACTCTGCTTCTCATGTCAAAGTGCAAGTAAAATCTTTACAGCCAACTTCAAGATGGCAAACCCCATGCTGTGGCCTCCAGTCCCACACTCTCCCTTTCTGCTCACACTGCTGGAGGCACACCCGCCTGCTTCCTGTTCCCTAAACCTGCCAAGCATGTTCCCCATTCCTCTCCCTGGAAAGCTCTGAGCTGGACTATCCAGTCGGTTCGTCCCTCCTCCTGTCTCCCCTCCTTAGTCACCTTATCAGTGAGACCTTCTCCATCTACTCTATGGAAAATTAGAAGTCTCTCCCCTCACTGCTCTTCCCTTTCCTCCTTCCTTTTTGTATTTTTCTCCACAGCTCTTGTCACCATCTGATTGTTTATTTTACTTATTTCTTTGATTTTTGCCTGCCGTCTCCTCTTAGCCCCACATAACGACACAAGCTCCATGAGGGTAGAAAGTCTTACCTTTTAGTTCAATTATAACATTAAATCATAAGAAACTGGCCTAAAAAAAATGACCATTTCATATGGGTCAACTTGCCCCTGGCACAGAACAGCATTCAGTAAGTAGTTGGTTGATAAATGAATAATTTATCCACATACTAAAAATATTATAGAGACTTTATGTACTTTATGTGGAGTTGAATATAGATGGACATGCAAATAAATATTAAAAATTTTATTGATACACTGAACCTAGTATTTAAATATAAGATATGACATTTTCATATCATAGTAATTTTAACAGTCATCCGTCAGCCTCAGAACATCCTGTGTCGAAAGGGCCAACTTCCCTATCAATTGGTAGGAGCTGTTTGGATTCAGGAGCTGTTTGGATTCAGGATAAGATCTTTCTCTTCAGCTAAACTGAGGCAGTGATTTTGCACATCACCGCCATAGAGTGACCTTCTTACCACCACTGTATTTACATAGAGGAGTGGATATTCTTTAGAAGATAATGACACACTAATAATAATATTCCTGTTCAACATCCCTAGCTGAAAATCACTGCAAAAAGAAATTTTTTCCAGAGCCTATCAATTCCTATTGGCGGATCTGAGACCATATGTTTGGTTTACTTTAATAATGTTTCGGCCACAGTATTTAAAAAAATATGCCAGAAATTCTAATGTTGAGAAACAGATACTAGGATAGAATACTACATGATAAAATATAAGGAAAATTAGGATAATTATTGGAGGACTAACACAGTAAGCCTTACTGCTGATCACAAGGTGTTGTGGAAATTGTTGTCAACCCCAAGTCAATCCTTTGATTACCACTTCAAATTATTCACTGTTAATTTGCAGTGCTTCTTATGGAAAGGGGAGGATTTTGTCCTCACACATTGAGGGCAAGGAGACAGTTTAAGAATTTTAAATAAATACAGAAAAGCTAGGTTTTTTTCCCCATTCTAAAAGCCCCTTAAGAATCACGAATCAAGAATTCTCACATTCATCTACAATAGAAAGCATTAAGTTTTTTTTATACCCACAACAAAACATGGACCTGCAGAAGTTTTCAAACAATCCTCCAGGAGCTTCATGCGGGTCTTCTGGAGCTCAGGGCTGTCCCATTCCTCTTCATCAATTCCCCAGTACAGATCTATGACCTGGGGACCAATGGATGAGGCAGCGTTAATTCACCTGTGCGAAAAATCAATTGATGTGGAGGCTTTTATATTCACAATATTAAGCTAATGTGACTTCTAACTTTTCTCTTTGCAGCATGTTTTCCCTTGCAGAGGGAAAATGATTTTTAAGATCAATCTAAAGAGGTATTTTTTTTTAAATCCCATGATGGTTTGGGGGATGAACACTATAATTTTTTTTTGTTCCTGATTATACTGTTGACATGGCCCCAGAGAAAATGAAATGTTAAATATCAGAGGCTTTGCAATTCAGGCTTTCATTATATTGAAATGGTAACAGGATTTCAGAAGTCTGAAAGCAGCTGGGATATAGTTACTACATTATTGGAGACAAATAACAGTGTATAATTTTACTGTTATGTCTCAATATGAGAAGGGAAAACCATAATGGGCATTCACATATACTGACCCAAAGTTAAATAGCTACATTTCTGTAAAAAATAAAAATAGAAAAAGAAACCTGTTATCCCACAGAGACATTTTGTTTATATCTTACCTCTAAGCAGCTTAGCTTTCATTAATACATATCTGAAAAAACATGTATGGAAAACAATGAGAGGTATGCCTCACTGAGAAGTGAAGATAATAGGATCCTCTATCTCCTTACTTCAAAGACGATGAGGAAAGAGTCTGTAAAAAACTTTTACAAGTACACTCTTTGAAAAATTTGCTATGGAGAGCAGAATGGGTTTCATTCCTTTTACTCAATTGCTGTCTGCATAAGCTAAATGTTTCTCATTGTAGCTTTGAAGATTTCTTCTTTTCCTTTATTTCCCACAAGCAGAAAAAACAACCTCTCCTCCTTACTGGCTGTTTGCATGGCATTCAGTGAGATGTAGGCACAGAGCATGGGGTCCCCCACTGTGCCCCAAGTGCTCTGTATACTTTCCATCTCCTGGCCAATGCCCCACACAAGTGTGTTTGTATCAAATCTTTGTCTATCTGCATTTGAGTCATTAGATGGCTGACAGAGATATAACTACTTCTCTAAAAAAATATTCCCGTGGCTCAGTCCATGAGTTTTATAATATATGAAACTATCAGCACTGATTTTGGGGTTCTTTCTTTTAATCTACTTGACAAGGTTTAATCACAATATTAAGAAAGAGGGACATCTGAGACTATAACTTGACTGTCCACTATGAGAGCCCTTAGCTGTGGTTATCTAAAACTAAATATAAATTAAAATTAAAAATTCAGTTCAAGTGCTCAATAGTCACATGTGATTACTGACTCCCATGTTGGAAAATGCAGATATAGAATACTTCACCATCACAGGAAGTTTAATTGGACAGAACTGTAATTTACTGAACTTTATATAGTGAAATTACTAGAACAAGTCCATTTTTGGCCATCTGCCAATAAACTCTCAAACAAATCTGCAATGTGAATGGTAACTTAGTTGTGTCATGCACAAACTAACAACCATACACAGAACCTGGTCCTCGTCCTTGTGGCTGATACTGTTTGATATCTGAGGAAAGGTAGGATTTAGAATAAATGAGAAACAGAAATGGTAAAAATGCAAGTTAATGTAACAAAAGCTATAAATATACAACTGCTATTCCTCTCACATCTTCTGTGACATAAAATTATATAAAGTAATAATTATGTCACTGTAACTTATTAGATGTTGCATGTAATGATTATGTCACTGTAACTTATTAGATGTTGCATATATAATAATAATAGCACAAAAGGGAGAAAAGGGAATAGAGCTATATGGGAGTAGTCTTTCTATAGCTCACTGGAATTATCAGAATCTACCTATGATTTATACTAACTAAGATGGCCTGAGTGAGCCAGAGCCCCCGAATCAGCGGCTCCTTTAAGCCCGTCCTGTCTGAGCAAAAAACAGACACCCTCCTGTGACCTACACGCAGAGGCAGGGCCAAATCCAAAGCTGAGCCCTGGGAGCTGTGAGAACAAAGAAGAGAAAGGGAAATCTCTCCCAGCAGCCTCAGAAACAGCGGATTAAAGCTCCACAATCAACTTGATGTACCCTGCATCTGTGGAATACATGAATAGACAACGAATCATCAAGAAGGAGAGCAAGATCTATGATTTTTTTCCCCTTTTCCTCTTTTTCTGAATGTGTATGTGTATGCTTCTGTGTGAGATCTTGTCAGTACAGCTTTGCTTCCACCATTTGTCCTAGGGTTCTATCCGTCCATGGTTTTTTTTACATTTTTTTCTTAATAATTAATTTTAATAACTTTATTATACTTTTATTTCTTTCTTTTCTTTCTCTTTCTTTCTTTCCTTCCCTCCTTTAGACAATGAATCATCCCAAATTGATGAGGTGGTCTCTGAGAGCAAGATTTATGATTTTTTCCCCTTTACCTCATTTTGTGAGGGTGTATGTGTATGCTTCTGTGTAAGATTTTGTCTATATAGCTTTGCTTCCAAAATTTATGCTAAGGTTCTATCTGTCCCTTTTTTTTTCTAAATAATTTTTTTAATTCAATAACTTTATTATACTTTATTTTACTGTATCTTCTTTATTTCTGTCTCTTTTCCTTCCTTCCCCCCTCCCTCCTTTCTTTCCTTCTTTCTTTCTTCCTTCCTTCCCTCCTTTCTTTCTTTCTTCATACTTCTACTAATTCTCTCTACTTTTTCTCCCTTTTATTCTGAGCTGTGTGGATGAAAGGCTCTTGGTGCTCCAGCCAGGAGTCAGGGCTCTGCCTCTGAGGTGGGAGAGCCAACTTCAGGACACTGATCAATGAGAGACCTCCCAGCTCCATATAATATCAAACGGCGAAAATCTCCCAGAGACCTCCATCTTAACACCAGCACCCAGCTTCACTCAATGACCAGCAAGCTACAGTGCTGGACAACCTATGTCAAACAACTAGCAAAACAGGAACACAACTCCACCCATTAGCAGAGAGGCTGCCTAAAATCATAAGTCCACAGACACCCCAAAACACACCACCAGACGTGGACCTGCCCACTAGAGAGACAAGATCCAGCCTCATCCACCACAACACAGGCACTAGTCCACTCCACCAGGAAGCCTACACAACCCACTGAACCAACCTTAGCCACTGGAGACATCAGAAACAGCGGGAACTATGAACCTGCAGCCTGCAAAAAGGAGACCCCAAACACAGTAAGATAAGCAAAATGAGAAGACAGAAAAACACACAGCAGATGAAGGAGCAAGATAAAAACCGACCAGACCTAACAAATGAAGAGGAAATAGGCAGTCTACCTGAAAAAGAATTCAGAATAATGATAGTAAGGATGATCCAAAGTCTTGGAAATAGAATGGACAAAATGCAAGAAACAGTTAACAAGGACCTGAAGAAATAAAGATTAAACAATGATGAACAACACAATAAATGAAATTAAAAGTACTCTAGATGGGATCAATAGCAGAATAACTGAGGCAGAAGAACGGATAAGTGACCTGGAAGATAAAATAGTGGAAATAACTACTGCAGAGTAGAATAAAGAAAAAAGAAAGATAAGAACTGAGGACAGTCTCAGAGACCTCTGGGACAACATTAAACACACCAACATTTGAATTATAGGGGTTCCAGAAGAAGAAGAAAGAAAGAAAGGGACTGAGAAAATATTTGCAGAGATTATAGTTGATAACTTCCCTAATATGGGAAAGGAAATAGTTAAACAAGTCCAGGAAGCACAGAGAGTCCCATACAGGATAAATCCAAGGAGAACTACGCCAAGACACATATTAATCAAACTGTCAAAAATTAAATACAAAGAAAGCATATTAAAAGCAGCAAGGGAAAAACAACAAATAACACACTAGGGAATCCCCATAAGGTTAATAGCTGATCTTTCAGCAGAAACCCTGCAAGCCAGAAGGGACTGACAAGACATATTGAAAGTGATGAAGGAGAAAAACCTGCAGCCAAGACTACTCTACCCAGCAAGGATCTCATTCAGATTTGATGGAGAAATTAAAACCTTTACAGACAAGCAAAAGCTGAGAGAGTTCAGCACCACCAAACCAGCTTCACAACAAATGCTAAAGGATCTTCTCTAGACAAGAAACACAAGAGAAGGAAAAGACCTATAATAACGAACCCAAAACAATTTAGAAAATGGGAATAGGAACATACATATTGATAATTACCTTAAATGTAAATGGACTAAATGGTCCCACCAAAAGACACAAACTGGCTGAATGGATACCAAAACAAGACCCTTATATATGCTGTCTACAAGAGACTCACTTCAGACCTAGAGACACATACAGACTGAAAGTAAGGGGATGGAAAAAGATATTCCATGCAAATGGAAACCAAAAGAAAGCTGGAGTAGCAATTCTCATATCAGACAAAATAGACTTTAAAATAAAGACTATTAGAAGAGACAAAGAAGGACACTACAAAATGATCAAGGGATCAATCCAAGAAGAAGATATAACAATTGTAAATATTTATGCACCCAACATAGGAGCACCTCAATACATAAGGCAATTACTAACAGCCATAAAAGGGGAAATTGACAGGAACACATTCATAGTAGGGGACTTTAACACCCCACTTTCATCAATGGACAGATCATCCAAAATGAAAATAAATAAGGAAACACAAGCTTTAAATGATACATTCAACAAGATGGACTTAATTGATATTTGTAGGACACTCCATCCAAAAACAACAGAATACACATTTTTCTCAAGTGCTCATGGAACATTCTCCAGGATAGATCATATCTTGGGTCACAAATCAAGCCTTGGTAAACTTAAGAAAATTGAAATTGTATCAAGTATCTTTTCTGACCACAACGCCATGAGACTAGATATCAATTACAGGAAAAGATCTGTAAAAAAAATACAAACACATGGAGGCTCAACAATACACTACTTAATAATGAAGTGATCACTGAAGAAATCAAAAAATACCTAGAAACAAATGACAGTGGAGACACAATGACCCAAAACCTATGGGATGCAGCAAAAGCAGTTCTAAGGGGGAAGTTTATAGCAATACAAGCCCACCTTAAAAGCAGGAAACATCTCGAATAAGCTATACTTATACTACCCAAAGCAATCTACAGATTCAATGCAATCCCTATCAAACTACCACTGGCATTTTTCGCAGAACTAGAACAAAAAATTTCACAATTTGTATGGAAACACAAAAGACCCCGAATAGCCAAAGCAATCTTGAGAACGAAAAACAGAGCTGGAGGAATCAGGCTCCCTGACTTCAGACTATACTACAAAGCTACAGTAATCAAGACAGTATGGTACTGGAACAAGAACAGAAGGATAGATAAAAGGAACAGGATAGAAAGCCCAGAGATAAAACCACGCACCTATGGACACCTTATCTTTGATAAAGGTGGCAGGAATGTAAAGTGGAGAAAGGACAGCCTCTTCAATAAGTGGTGCTGGGAAACTGGACAGGTACATGTAAAAGTATGAGATTAGATCACTCCCTAACACCATACACAAAAATAAGCTCAAAATGGATTAAAGACCTAAATGTCAGGCAAGAAACTATCAAACTCTTAGAGGAAAACATAGGCAGAACACTCTGTGAAATAAATCACAGCAAGATCCTTTCTGACCCACCTCCTAGAGAAATGGAAATAAAAACAAAAATAAACAAATGGGACCTAATGAAACTTCAAAGCTTTTGCACAGCAAAGGAAACCATAAACAAGACCAAAAGACAACCCTCAGAATGGGAGAAAATATTTGCAAATGAAGCAACTGACAAAGGATTGATCTCCAAAATGTACAAGCAGCTCATGCAGCTCAATAACAAAAAAACAAGCCACCCATCCAAAAATGGGCAGAAGACCTAAATAGACATTTCTCCAAAGAAGATATACAGACTGTCAACAAACACATGAAAGAATGCTCAACATCATTAAAGAAATGCAAATCAAAACTACAATGAGATATCATCTCACACCAGTCAGAATGGCCATCATCAAAAAATCTAGAAACAATAAATGCTGGAGAGGGTGTGGAGAAAATGGAACACTCTTGCACTGCTGGTGGGAATGTGAATTGGTTCAGCCACTATGGAGAACAGTATGGAGGTTCCTTAAAAAACTACAAATAAAACTACCATATGACCCTGCAATCCCACTACTGGGCATATATCCTGAGAAACCAAAATTCAAAAAGAGTCATGTACCAAAATGTTCATTGCAGCTCTATTTACGATAGCCCAGAGATGGAAGCAACCTAAGTGTCCATCATCAGATGAATGGATAAAGAAGATGTAGCACATATATACAATGGAATATTACTCAGCCATAAAAAGAAACGAAATTGAGCTATTTGTAATGAGGTGGATAGACCTAGAGTCTGTCATACAGAATGAAGTAAGTCAGAAAGAAAAAGACAAATACCATATGCTAACACATATATATGGAATTTAAGAAAAAAAAATGTCATGAAGAGCCTAGGGGTAAGACAGGAATAAAGACACAGACCTACTGGAGAACGGACTTGAGGATATGGGGAGGGGGAAGGGTGAGCTGTGACATGGCGAGAGAGAGTCATGGACATATATACACTAACAAACGTAAGGTAGATAGCTAGTGGGAAGCAGCCGCATGGCACAGGGATATCGGCTCAGTGCTTTGTGACCGCCTGGAGGGGTGGGATAGGGAGGGTGGGAGGGAGGGAGATGCAAGAGAGAAGAGATATGGGAACATATATATATGTATAACTGATTCACTTTGTTATAAAGCAGAAACTAACACACCGTTGTAAAGCAATTATACCCCAATAAAGATGTTTAAAAAAAAAAAAAGACTTCGTCTTCCAACATAGAGGGTGCCAGTTCAATCCCTGGTTGGGGAACTATGATCCCACATGCCTCAGAGGCAAAAAAAAACCAAAACATAAAACAGAAGCAATATTGTAACAAATTCAATAAAGACTTTAAAAATGGCCCACATCAAAAAAAAAAATCTTAAAATAACCCCACTCTGACATAAATCACAGCAAGGTCTTTTTTGATCCACCTAGAGTAATGAAAATAAAATCAAAAATAAATGGGACCTAATTAAAAGCTTTTGTATAGTAAAGGGAACTGTAAAAAGAAAAGACAACCCTCAGAATGGGAGAAAATATTTACAAATGAAGCAACTGATAAGGGATTAATCTCTAAAATATACAAGCAGCTCATGCAGCTCAATATCAAAAAAGCAAACAACCCAATCAAAAAATGGGCTAAAGATCTAAATAGATGTTTCTCCAAAAAGACATACAGATGGCCAATAAACACATGAAAAGATTCTCAATATCACTAATTATTACAGAAATGCAAATCCAAAGTACAATGATGTATCATCTCACACCAGTCAGAATGGCCATCATCAAAAAATCTACAAACAAATGCTGGAGAGGGTGTGAAGAAAAGGGAAACCTGTTGCACTGTTGGTAGGAATGTAAATTGGTACAGCCACTATGGAGAACAGTATGGAGGCTCCTTAAAAAACTAAAAATAGAGCTACCATATGATCCAGCAATCCCGCTCCTGGGCATATATCTAGAGAAAACCATAATTTGAAAAGATACATGTGCCCCCAATGTTCACTGCAGCACTGTTTACAATGGCCAGGACATGGAAGCAACCTAAATATCCATCAACAGAGGAATGGATAAAGAAGATGTGGTACATATATACAATGCAGTATTAGCCATAAAAAAGAACAAAATAATGTCATTTGCAGCAACATGGATGGACCTAGAGCCTGTCATACTGAGTGAAGTAAGACAGAAAGACAAATAGTATATGGTAACACTCACATGTGGAATCTAAAAACAGGTAAAAATGAATTTATCTACGAAACAGAAATAGAGTTAGATGTAGAAAACAAACTTATGGTTACCAGGCAGTAAGGGGAGGGATGAGATAAATTGGGAGATTGGGATTTACATATACACACTATTATATATGAAATAACTAATAAGGGCCTACTGTATAGCACAGGGAACTCTACTCAATACTCTGTAATGGCCTACATGGGAAACGAATCTACAAAAGAGTGTATATATGTGTATGTATAACTGATTCACTTTGCAGTACAGCAGAAACTAACACAACATTGTAAGTCAACTATACTGCAATAAAAATTTTTAAAAATTCACTTAAAAATTGAAAGTGTTATAATAGTGTAGAACCAGCATGACAATAGACAAAATCAATAAAACAATCTATATACGTAAGAGAATTTGTATTAAAATAAATGTAATATTTCAAAAAAAGGATGGAAAAAGATTTATCATGCAAACAGCAACCATAAGAAAGCTCACGGGGCTATACTAATATCAGACAAATATATACTAATATCAGACAAAAGAAATTTTAAAACAATATAACTAAAGATGAAGAGGGACATTTTATAATGATAAAAGGGTCAATCCATCAGGAGGATGTAACAATTATAAATGTATATGCAATGAACAGAGCTTTAAAATACATGAAAAACAAACTGACAGAAATGAAGGAGAAATAGACAATTTAACTATAATAGTTGGAGACTTGAATGTATAATAATGGTAAGAACAAAATCCTGGAAGACTGTAGCAATACTGTAAATGAACTAGTTCTAACATGTCTTAGGACAATCTACCCAACAGCATAACATACATTCTTCTCAAGTTCACATAGAACATTCTCCAGGAGAGAACATATGTTAGATCATAAAACAAGCATCAATAACCTTCAGTGGATCTAAATCATATAAAGTATGTCCTCTGAACACAATGCAATGATACTAGAAATCAATAATAGAAAGAAACTTGGAAAATTCATAAGTAGATGGAAATTGACACACTCCTCAATAACCAATGAATCAAAGAAGAAATCACAAGGGAAATTAAAAATTACTTTGAGATGAGTGAGAATGAAGATACAACATAGCAAATTTATGGGATGTAGGTAAAGCCATACTTAGAGGAAATTTAGAGCTGTAAACACCTATATTAAAAATGAAGATTTCAATAATTTAACTTAAGACAATAGAAAAAGCATCAAGGGCAAGCCAAAGCAAGCAGAAGGAAGGAAATAATAGATTACAGTGGAAATTAATGAAACAGAATAGAAAAATGATAGAGGAAAAAAATGAATGAAATCAAAAATTGGTTCTTTGAAGAGATCAACAAAATGGATAAAACTGGATTCACCAAAAGAAACAAAAACAACCTCAAATTCCTAAAATCTGGGGTGAAAGAGGCCATTACTACTAACCTTACAGAAATAAAAGGATTATTAGAAAATACTACAGACAACTGTATGCCAATGAATTAGATCACTTAGATGAAATGGACAAATTCCTAGAGAGACACGAATTACATAAATTGACTCAAGACAGAATAGAAAAATGTGAAGACATTTTTAACAAGAGATTAAATAGTAATTTTTTAAAAGCTGCATAAAAAGCCTAGGTCTAGACGGATGCACTGGTGAATTCTACCAAATATTTACAAAAGAATTAATACCAATTATTCAGTCTTCCAAAACTTACAAGAGACTACTTCCTAACTTATTCTATGAGACCAGTATGATCCTGGTACCAAAGCCAAACAAAAATATCAGAAGAAAAATACAAAGCAACATCTCAAGAAAATAAACATCCTCAGCAAAAATATTAAAAACCCTAACCTGGCAGCATATAAAAAGGGTTATACAACACAATGAGGTGGAACTTATTCCAGGAATGCAGGGTTGACTCAGCATCAGAAAATCAACTAATGGAGGACACTATATATTAACAGAATAAAGGACAAAAACCATATGTCACAACATACACAGGAAAAAAAAAATGACAAAATCCAACACCCCTTCATGATAAAAAAAAAAAACAAAAAACACTCAACAAACTAGGAACAGAAATTAACTTCTTCAACCTGAATAAAGGGCATGTATGAAAAAACTACATCTAACATCATACTTAATGAAGACTGAAAGCTTTCCCCCTAAGATTAGGACCAACAGAAAGATATCCACTCTTGCCACTTTTATTCAACAGTATATTGGAGGTTCCAGCTAGGCAACTTGGCAAGAAAAAGAAAATGCATCCATATAGGAAAGGAAAAAGTAGACCCACCTTTATTAATAGATTACAAGATCTTGTATATTGAAAATTCTAAGGAAAGCACTAAGAAACTGTTGGAACTATGAGTTGTGCAAGGTTGTAGGATACAAGATCAATATGTAAAACCCACTTGTATTTCTATATAGTAGCAATGAGCAATCTAAGATAAATTAAAAAAATAAGTCCATTTAAAAGAGCATCAGATAGAATAAAAAGCTTAGGAATAAATTTAACAAAAGAAATGCAAAATTTACACTTTGAAAATTACAAAACACCATTGAAAGACATCCCCTATAAATGGATTGGTAGACTAAATATTACGATAACAATAATCCCCAAATAAATCTATAGATTCAATGCAATCACTATAAAATTCCCAGCTGACTTACAGAAATTGACAAGCTGATCTTAAAATTCATATGAAAATTCAAGAGACCTAGAACAGCCAAAATAATCTTACAAAAGGAGAACAAATTTGGAGGACTCACACTTCCAGATTTCAAACTTAGTACAAAGCTACAATAATTAAGACAGTGTGATACTGGCATAAGTATAGGCAATGGAATAAAACTGAAAATCCAAAAATAAATTCTCATACTTACAGTTAACTCATTTCAACAAGCATGCCAAAACAATCAATGAGGAAATAAATAAACAAATGGTATTGAGACAACTGGACATCTATATGCAAAAGAACAAAGTTTAATCCCTGCCTCATGCCATATATAAAAATTAAAACAGATCACAGACATAAATTAAGAGTTAAAACTACAAAACTATTTTTATAGAAAATATCTTTATGACCTTGGATTTGACAATGGTTTCTTAGATATGATAGCAAAGTACAAGTAACTGAAAAAAATAGATAAATTGGACTTCCTCAAAATTAAAAAAAATTGTGCTTCAAAAGATCTATCAATAAAGTGAAGAGGGCACCCTCAAAATGGAAGAAAATATTTACAAATCATATTTGATAATAGATTTATATCTAGAATATATAAGGAACTCCTACAACTCAATAAGACAAATAACCCAATTAAAAATGGACAAAAGATCTGAGTAGACATTTCTTCACAGAATATATACAGGTTGCCAATAAAGATAATCAGTGTTATCACATGATAAGATAATGTCATTAGTCATCAGGGGATTGCAAATCAAAACTTCAAGATAATACTTCATACCCACTAGGATGGCTATAATCAAAAACACTGATAACAAGTGTTGATAGGGATGTGGAGCAACTGGAAAACTCATGCACTGCTGGTGGGAATATAAAATGGTGCAGCCACTTTGGAAAACAGTCTGGCAGTTCCCCAAATGGTTAAACACAGAGTTACTATGTGATCCAGCAATTCTTCTAGGTATATACCCAAGGCAGATGAAAATCTACGTCTAGACAAAAACTTGTACATGAATGTTCATAACAGCATTATTCGTAATAGCTAAGAAGTGGAAACAATCCAAATGTCCATCAAGTGATCAATGGATAAATAAAACGTAGTATACATCCACACAATGGAATATTTTCTGGCAATAAAAAGTAATGAAATAGGGACTTCCCCGGTGGCACAGTGGTTAAGAATCTGCCTGCCAATGCAGGGGACACGAGTTTGATCCCTGTTCAGGGATGATCCCACATGCTGCAGAGCAGCTAAGCCTGTGCACCACAACTACTGAGCCTTCGCTCTAGAGCCCGCGAGCCACAACTACTGAAGCCCACGTGCCTAGAGCCTGTGCTCCGCAATGACAGAAGCCACCACGAGAGGCCCGCGCACCGCAACGAAGAGCAGCCCCCGCTCGCTGCAACCAGAGAAAGCCCGCGTGCAGCAATGAAGACCCAACACAGCAATCAATCAATATCTAAAAAAAAAAAATTAATGAAATACTGATGCATGTTACAACATGGATGAGCCTTGAAAATGCTATCCTAAGTGAAAGAAGCCAGTTACAAAAGATCACCTTTTGTATGATTCCATTTACATGAAATGTCTAGAACAGGCAAATCTACAGTCAAAAAGTAGATTAGTGGTTGCCTAGGGCTGGGAGGGGAATAGGGCTATTAGGGAATGATAGCCAGAGGGGAGAGGATTTCTTCTTTGGGTGATGAAAATGTTCTAAAATTAATTTTGGTAATGCTTACACAACTGAGAATATACTAAAAACACTGAATTGCACACTTTAAATGGGCAAATTTGATGATGTGTGAACCGAATTGTATCTCAATGATAGTCAGCACAGCTAGCTTGGACTGTGATTTTTCCACAGGTCTTACATCTCCAACTCAAAGAACTGAGATCAAGAACAGAATGTTTAAATCAAGCACCTAGTGTATGAAGAGCTAAACAATAAGATCTAACTAAATATATGTGAGCCAAATGACCAGGGTAAAAGTCAAAACAAGGCTTTCACTTATGTTTTTAAATAGAAGCTTAAATATCGCATGATTTATTTGACACCTATGGGAGCCTTTTATAATAGTTTCTGCATCTGTTATTTCCTTAAAGTTTGGCCACCACTGCTTTCATCCAGGTCTTTATAACTCCATGTGTCCTTACTTTAGTAGCTTTGTTTAAAGAAGAAAAGCTGGAAGTAAGAGAATATTTAAATTGTTCTTTCTCAAGTGTCTTTATGAGCAGAAAATGATGAAAAATAAAATCAAGCAACCGTGAAGACAAGCAGGAAATAAATAGATAAAACACTTAGCTTATGCAACACAAAACACCATGACGGGCAAACAGAAATGCATTATCAATAACTGGCAAGAAGTGGCTGGAACCCAAAGTGCTCAATAAGACAAGATTTATTACACACTTTAAAATATTAAGTTTAAAAAAAACAAACAACCCCATCCAAAAATGGGCAGAAGACCTAAATAGACATTTCTCCAAAGAAGATATACAGAATGCCAACAAACACATGAAAGAATGCTCAACATCATTAATCATTAGAGAAATGCAAATCAAAACTACAATGCGATATCATCTCACACCAGTCAGAATGGCCATCATCAAAAAATCTAGAAACAATAAATGCTGGAGAGGGTGTGGAGAAAAGGGGACACTCTTGCACTGCTGGTGGGAATGTGAATTGGTTCAGCCACTGTGGAGAACAGTATGGAGGTTCCTTAAAAAACTACAAATAGAATTACCATATGACCCAGCAATCCCACTACTTGGCATATACCCTGAGAAAACCAAAATTC
Organism: Phocoena phocoena; assembly: GCF_963924675.1. Lineage (NCBI taxonomy): Eukaryota > Metazoa > Chordata > Mammalia > Artiodactyla > Phocoenidae > Phocoena > Phocoena phocoena. Next base: position 76,960,397 of record NC_089223.1, read on the forward strand.
AAAAAGAGTCATGTACCAAAATGTTCATTGCAGCTCTATTTACAGTGGCCAGGACATGGAAACAACCTAAGCGCCCATCATCGGATGAATGGATAAAGAAGATGTGGCACATATACACAATGGAATATTACTCAGCCTTAAAAAGAAATGAAATTGAGCTATTTGTAATGAGATGGATAGACCTGGAGTCTGTCATACAGAGTGAAGTAAGTCAGAAAGAAAAAGACAAATACCGTATGCTAACACATATATATGGAATTTAAGGGAAAAAAATGTCATGAAGAACCTAGGGGTAAGATAGGAATAAAGACGCAGACCTACTGGAGAACGGACTTGAGGGTATGGGGAGGGGGAGGGGTGAGTTTTGACAGGGCGAGAGAGAGTCATGGACATATACACACTAACAAATGTAGTAAGGTAGATAGCTGGGGGGAAGCAGCCGCAAGGCACAGGGATATTAGCTCGGTGCTTTGTGACAGCCTGGAAGGGTGGGATGGGGAGAGTGGGAGGGAGGGAGACGCAAGAGGGAAGACATATGGGAACATATGTATATGTATAGCTGATTCACTTTGTTATAAAGCAGAAACTAACACACCATTGTAAAGCAATTATACCCCAATAAAGATGTTTAAAAAAAAAAAAAATATTAAGTTTAGCTTTTGGCCTAATGTCCAGGCACTGCAGACACTGGAATCTAATTTACTATTTATTGGAATACTACCTTGTTGATAGCACATTTTATGCGCCTTTACTTATTTCATAAGTATAAAAGTTCAGGAAAGTAATTGATTTTATTTTTTCACTTGTTTAAAAATATTCTTAGGGAAGCTAATTTATCATGCTCATTATAATGTGCTGAATTGGTCTGCAAACAAAAAGCCAGCGAATAAAAGCCCTAACAAATTTTACTACTTGAAATCAGACATAATGATTTAAATACCAAGATTATTGAACAAATAATAAAGCAACCTGTAAGAATCAAATAATAGCCTTATGCTTTACAAAAATATAACAAAAAAAGGTCAAATTTCAATTCATAATGGTGTCACATGATCACTTCTTCAGAAAGAACCTTTGAAATTTAAATATTTTCCAAAATATTTTCCTTCTCAATCTTCCCATGCTATATGACACTATCTGAATGCAAAACAATGTAACTACTGAGATAATATGACTGATTTTGTTTCTGAACAGATACGGTACTAAGATGAAGGCTGTTCCTCAAAGTTATTACTATGGGAGGCTACACACTCACTCTAATGATTCTGCCATTGCCCAGGGCATTTCCTCTGTAGGAGGAAATGGTCAGGGATGATCCCACATGCTTCTATTATCTCATTTTGTATTGAAAAACTCTCACCCCTTTATAGCTGGGAAGTTGTTTTTATTAAAATGGTATTTCTCCAGGCTTAACAGGCCTTTACATTTATAAGACAGGCTTTGAAAAGAATTTTAGCTCTCTAAAAAAATCAAATCTATTCTTAAAAGGGATAAGTATCTGTTACTGCTAAAAACATTCAAAAGAGCACAGAGCAGGTTCAGAAAATTTTGAACAGGGACACATTCTTGTGCTATGGATATAACTTTCAAGGTCAGTGCAGAATGCAGACAGTACTCATTTGAATGTAGCTTAGTAGCTATGTCCTGTTACTAGAATGTTCATCTCACAGGATAAGGTAAGCAGAGAGTCTTAAACCTCAGACTAGGTTTGTCAGATACTGTTTACCAGGGAAAAGTTATTGTTTATACTTATCAAATTCTTACTCTGGTTAGAATGACTTTCCCCAGTTGCATGGGATACAAGAGAAAAAAAAACCCAAAACAAAAAAATCCTTGGCCACACTTTTACTAGAACTATTGCAAACACTGATGACTTTAGGTCACCTGCAATTATTCTCTTGGTCATGAGATACCTGACTAGGATATATGGAAGCACAACTAAGACAGACATTTCTGGGAAAATCAGGTCCTAAATCAAGCCCAGAAAGAACTGGTTGGCCCCAGTGGTTGTACACAATCACCAGAAAGAAAGAGGGTCCAACAGGGTGAGTTAGGATAATGTTTCATCCAAAGCCTCATAAAGGCGACTAACTGCTCAGACCTGATGCCTCTGTCTCTTGGGAGATTCAGCCTCTGGACAGTCCTAACAATTGTAACGTGATGGTAAGAAAGAACTGAACTCTTAACCGAGGCAGAACCTCTGCCTATTAAGGCTTAATGAACTTGGGGACACAGAGAAGGTGTCAGGAGTCGCTGGAGACAGAAGCTGCTGCAAGGCAGAAGCCGTGCGCATCTAGGTTGAGTCTGAGCTGGGGACTCTCCATATAAAGGAACCTCAGCCCGGCCGCAGCTAGGCACCAACTGCCTTCAGGGGCAGGACACTTGACCACAAACAAATGATGTGCCTGAGTGAAAAACCCAAAGTTGCCTCTGTTCCTGGCAGCGGGCTTTTAGCAACCACTGTATGGGAGTGATCTGCTTCGTGGACCTGGGCCTGCATCACTGCTGCAACTTCCCAAATCATCTCCTTGCTTCTGTTCTCGCTCTTTCTAATCCATTCACTACACCCAGGCAGAGAGTTCTTTTTAAAATGCAAATCTGATCGCCAATGTTAGGATTTCCTTTCGTTCCACCAGACACTATATAGAGTAACTTATTTACTCCTTAAACTTACGAATAGACAGAAATATTATCGCTATTTTATGGATGAAAAAGCTGAGGAACAGAGAAGTAACCTGCTCAAAATCACACAGGTAGCGAGTAGCAAAGGTGGGATTTGAACCTGGGCTGTTAACATTATTTTACAGCACTTTCCATGTTTAAGCTTCCCATCACCCAAAGATAGTATCTAGAATCTATGACCTGATTTCTGAGATCTTCCATGACGTAGTCCCATGCCTAACCCTCCAACCTTACCTTATACCACTTTCTCTCTCATGGGTCACACTCCAGCTGTGTATATACTCCTCACACGCGTTTGTACAACATGTGTACACGTGTTTACACATGTACACATTTGTACACATTTACATATGCACATATATTTACATATATACATGTACATTTACATACCTATACACACTTATATAAATTTTTGTGAATGTATGAATATAAGAGGCTTTTTGATGCAGTAATTAAGAGCACAGACACTGGGGCCAAACTACATTGGTTCAAATTCTGACTCTGCCACTTATTAGCTGTGGGATCTCTAGCAGTTATTTACTTCTGTATTTCTAAGTGTCCTTATCTAGTAAAATGTAGAAGATAGAATTTACCTCCTAGGCTCGTAGCAAAGATTGAACAGGTTAATGTATATACTGCACTTAGAAAAAGTGCCTGGCAGGCAGTGAGTACTACCTAATGCTAAAATTCCTTCCCAAATTTGCTTATGAAAATATGTTCCTTCTGCCTGAAATACTCTTCTGTTTAACCTGGCCATCTACCCATCGTTCAGCATTCAGCGTAGACATCAGTTCCTCAGCAGGCCTTCCTGATGCCTCTAGGTTCGACGAGGCCCACCCCCCGCCCCCATCACGCATGCCCAGAGCTCCCTGTAGTTCCTCTGCAGTAAGCACCACCATGGTCACTGTTGTGATGACTGTATTCTCTGAGACTGTAAACTCTGAGGACAGGGACTATGTTTGTTTTCAACACTAAGGTATCCACTGCACCCACAACCTGGCCTAGGCAGAGCAGAGGCTCAATAAATGTCTGTGAATAAATGAGTGAAGCCCATGGGACCAAGCACCTTAACCTGCCCTGGGGATTTGGGGTAGACATCAGTGAGGAAGTAAGACAGGAGTCTGGACCTGAAGGATACATGCATAGGAGACTGTTCTTCAGAGAGGGTAAGAGGACAGAACTGCAAAGACAGAAATGTGACACGGCCTGCCATATAGAGATGAGGTCAAAGCATCATTTTGGGAGCTGAGAGGAAACAAGATCGGGCTGAAGAAACACTCTGCTTAATAGATAAGAAAACTGGGCTTAAGTTACTTTTCCAATGGTTTATAACTAATTACTGACAAAGCGGACCTCTTAAGTGAATGTTCTTTGTGCAAAGACTTGTTATAAGGTCTCCTCTCCATCCTACAAGAAATAGAAAATGAGGATGGGAAGAAATAGCTACCTTGTGTTCAGAATCTGAGAAAGACTTCATGGTGACTGGACCTGGCTGGGATACTTAAATGTCACCTGCAAATGGGGATCACTCATTCTGTTTATTGAGGGACTAATCCTCTTGGGTGATTTCCAGAGTTGGCATAATTGATAGCCACAATTTAGTGGAATTAAATGTTCAGCGAAGTATAGCTCCTCCAGTAAATTTTGGAGTTTGCCACAATGCCACTGCTCTATATAAAATTGCCTATGTGCACAAAGTAAAGGAGGAACAAAAATACTGGCTTGGGAAGTCAGGCCTGAGAATTCTAGAAGAGCCATTCCACACTGCAGAAATGTTGAGCCAATATTTATAATTCAACTGGAGCAAGGAAGGTCAATGATGACATAATGATTTCCTTCCCTTTTATCTTCTCTATTAATCTTCCTTTCCCCTTTTTATAAATGGGCTTATGGATGGGAGCAGGATGATGTAACATGCTTTTAAGACTTTTTACAGAATAGGAACTTGGTAAGGCCTGTCCAGGCTTTGATGGACAGAATCAAAATGCAAAGCGACCTAGACAAATTGAAGTGCTGGCCTGAGTGAAATGATGTGATTCAATGAGGGGAGATGCATTTCATTTTAGAAAGAGGCACACATTTGATTAATAGACAATGGAAAAGGAGTGATTAGTTGACAATGTGGAGAAAAGACCAAGGGCATCACAACATATCCTATCAATTATAAAGCCAATGGTGTATTTTGGCAACTCAGGAGGCAAAATGCATTCTGAGATTCCTGAGCAGGCAGACAGTCAGGAGGAAAAAATGAATATAGAGAAGGAGACTGGGTTCAGTAGAACAGGAGGGTGGTGGTGAAGATGCAGTGGAAGAAAAGCAGGAGGACACAACTGATGATGGACCTTCAGTGTGAGACTAAGGAATTATTAGTCAGTAATTATTAGTAAGGTCAGGCTAATATAAGACTCACATAATTTCACCTGACCTACAACTTGGATATACATAGAGAATGTAACTTTTTTATTTTGTCTAAAATGGTTTGGGTCTCCTGCCTAAGTCTCTATCCTCTGGCTATCAGGGTAAAATGAGCTTCTGTTCTATCCAGTTTCAACCTTAGTTTGAACTCATGTTTCCAAGGACTCTTTATTAAGTGCTTATTCTCTCTTGAATCAAGCTGCCGACTCTTTCAAAAGCCTCCTTCTTTTCCTGACATGATGCCTGGGTGACCTCATATCCTGAAGGGGAAAAATGGATTTCTAGGGCACAGTCCCCAGGTGATGCCCACTGCCTGCCTGGTTGCTGGCAGCATGGCTGTGCTTGGGGCAGTTGTAACCCATGGATTGGCCTCTCCCTCTCAGCCTGGTCAGAGCCTGGTGTTGCTCTGCAGCAATCAGGGCCACCCTCACCTCCTGGGGCTGAGAAGTCCCAGGCCTTGGGCCCACGCTCCATCCAGTTTTTCCACCCTAGCCCTTTTGTGTGGTCACCTCTCCCTGTCATGGGGACTAACAGTGGCCCTTAATTCAGCATATGTGACACACAGTAATTGAGGGCAGCTTCGGAAGTGAAACTTCATGGTCTCTTGCTGCCATGGCCATGATGTGGCCACACCCAGGTCTGTTGGCAGAGGTAGGGGCAGGGGGATGATTGTTGTAAGGCCATCTCTTTCCAGAGTCCTAAATAGAGAGCAGAGGTAAGCTGCCCTTAATGTTACGCATGCACCCACCTGTTCTCACTCATCTAACCCACCTCCCCTTTTCTGAAGCAGAACTCGGAGAAGGAGGATGGGGAAGCAGATCTCCCGAACTCTGCCCCTCTCTGTCTCCTTCCACCATTTTCCTAGAGACCACATTGGGTAGGTCCTGGCTCTGCCTTACTGACGAGCTGGGCCCTCTTCTCTACATATTAGATCTCCAGGGTCAGAGGGCTAGTGCTAGATGATATGTTAAAGATGTGATTTAAGGAATTTAGAGAAATCTTCACACAAGCTGATAGTGTGACCTCCAAGGTTTTTGTCTTGCTACATAATCCTTTCTTGTGTGCATGACAATATTTCTTGAATATTCTTCCCATTTAAATTCCTTCTGCACCAGACACGAAGCACCCCTCAGACAGACAGATGCCTTGATCAAAGGTCTCTTACTGTACTCAAAAAGGCAAAAGAAAAATGCATATGAATAATTTCATTACACTAGGTTCTTGTTCAGGAGAAAGACTTAAAGGTGAAAAAAAGAAATGAACATTGGTTAAGCGCCTTCCAAGTGCCAGGCATGTTGCATCATCTCATTGAATTCTTGTAACACTCCTGGAAGATAAGTACTACCCCATTCACTTTACAGAGGGGTCAACTGCCTGTCAGGGAAATCAAGCAATTTGCCCAGAGTCACAGGGCTGGTAAATTTGCAGACCCAGAATTTGAATCCTAGTCTTTCTAACAGAAAAACTTATGCTGTTTCCACTGTACCCCATAAATTACATAATGTGCTGCATTTTACTGAATTGAAAATATCATCAGTAGTAGGCTGCTCTAATATTGTACATTCCACTAAAAAAGAAATGCACTGCCAATTACACCATGACACACCATTTGTTTGTACAATAAATCCTGATTCTGAGACGTAAAAGGGTGAAAAAAAATGAATCTTAGAAAGAATGATCTGGTAAAGACGGTTTAAAGATTATCTGAGCAGCTGCTGTGCTATGTACAGTCTAGACCAGCACACAAAAACACCCAGGGTAAGGAAAGATCAAGAAGACATTGCCATAATCATTCAGCTATCAAGAAACAGAAGCCTGGCAGAATAAAGCAAAAAGAATGAAAAGAACTGAAGACAGTCTCAGAGACCTCTGGGACAACATTAAACACAACAACATTCAAATTATAGGGGTCCCAGAAGAAGAAGAAGAAGAGAAAGGGACTGAGAAAATATTTGAAGAGATTATGGTTGAAAGATTCCCTAATATGGGAAAGGAAATAGTTAATCAAGTCCAGGAAGCACAGAAAGTCCCATACAAGATAAATCCAAGGAGAAACATGCCAAGACACATATTACTCAAACTGTCAAAAATTAAATACAAAGAAAACATATTAAAAGCAGCAAGGGAAAAACACCAAATAACACACTAGGGAATCCCCATAAGGTTAACAGATGATCTTTCAGCAGAAACTCTGCAAGCCAGAAGGGACAGGCAGGACATATTGAAAGTGATGAAGGAGAAAAACCTACAACCAAGATTACTCTACCCAGCAAGGATCTCATTCAGATTTGATGGAGAAATTAAAACCTTTACAGACAAGCAAAAGCTGAGAGAGTTCAGCACCACCAAATCAGCTTTACAACAAATGCTAAAGGATCTTCTCTAGGCAAGAAACACAAGAGAAGGAAAAGACCTACAATAACAAACCCAAAACAATTAAGAAAATGGGAATAGGAACATACATATCGATAATTACCTTAAATGTAAATGGACTAAATGCTCCCACCAAAAGACAGAGACTGGCTGAATGGATACAAAAACAAGACCCATATATATGCTGTCTACAAGAGACCCACTTCAGACCTAGGGACACATACAGACTGAAAGTGAGGGAATGGAAAAAGATATTCCATGCAAATGGAAATCAATAGCAAGCTGGAGTAGCAATTCTCATATCAGACAAAATAGACTTTAAGACTATTAGAAGAGACAAAGAAGGACACTACATACTGATCAATGGATCAATCCAAGAAGAAGATATAACAATTGTAAATATTTATGCACCCAACACAGGAGCACCTCAATATATAAAGCAAATGCTAACAGCCATAAAAGGGGAAATTGACAGGAACACATTCATAGTAGGGGACTTTAAAACCCCACTTTCACCAATGTTCAGATCATCCAAAATGAAAATAAATAAGGAAACCCAAGCTTTAAATGATACATTAAACAAGATGGACTTAATTGATATTTATAGGACACTCCATCCAAAGACAACAGAATACACATTTTTCTCAAGTGCTCATGGAATATTCTCCAGGATAGATCATATCTTGGGTCACAAATCAAGCCTTGGTAAATTTAAGAAAATTGAAATTGTATCAAGTATCTTTTCTGACCACAACGCTATGAGACTAGATACCAATTACAGGAAAAGAACTGTAAAAAATACAAACACATGGAGGCTAAACAATACACTACTTAATAACGAAGTGATCACTGAAGAAATCAAAGAGGAAATCAAAAAATACCTAGAAACAAATGACAATGGAGACACGACGACCCAAAACCTATGGTATGCAGCAAAAGCAGTTCTAAGAGGGAAGTTTATAGCAATACAATCCTACCTTAAGAAACAGGAAACATCTCAAATAAACAACCTAACCTTGCACCTAAAGCAATTAGAGAAAGAAGAACAAAAAAACCCCAAAGTTAGCAGAAGGAAAGAATTCATAAAGATCAGATCAGAGATAAATGAAAAAGAAATGAAGGAAATGATAGCAAAGACCAATAACACTAAAAGCTGGTTCTTTGAGAAGATAAGCAAAATTGATAAACCATTAGCCAGACTCATCAAGAAAAAAGGGAGAAGACTCAAATCAATAGAATTAGAAATGAAAAAGGAGAAGTTACAACTGACACTGAAGAAATACAAAAGATCATGAGAGATTACTACAAGCAACTCTATGCCAATAAAATGGACAACCTGGAAGAAATGGACAAATTCTTAGAAATGCACAACCTGCCAAGACTGAACCAGGAAGAAATAGAAAATATGAACAGACCAATCACAAGCACTGAAATTGAAACTCTGATTAAAAATCTTCCAACAAACAAAAGCCCAGGACCAGATGGCTTCACAGGCGAATTCCATCAAACATTTAGAGAAGAGCTAACTCCTATCCTTCTCCAACTCTTCCAAAATATAGCAGAGGAAGGAACACTCCCAAACTCATTCTACGAAGCCACCATCACCCTGATACCAAAACAAGACAAAGATGTCACAAAGAAAACTACAGGCCAATATCACTGATGAACATAGATGAAAAAATCCTCAACAAAATACCAGCAAACAGAATCCAACAGCACAGGAAAAGGATCATACACCACGATCAAGTGGGGTTTATTCCAGGAATGCAAGGATTCTTCAATATACGCAAATCAATCAATGTGATACACCATATTAACAAGTTGAAGGAGAAAAACCATATGATCATCTCAATAGAGGCAGAGAAAGCTTTCGACAAAATTCAACACCCATTTATGATAAAAACCCTGCAGAAAGTAGGCATAGAGGGAACTTTCCTCAACGTAAGAAAGGCCATATACGACAAACCCACAGCCAACATTGTCCTCAATGGTGAAAAACCGAAAGCATTTGCACTAAGATCAGGAACAAGACAAGGTTGCCCACTCTCACCACTCTTATTCAACATAGTTTTGGAAGTTTTAGCCACAGCAATCAGAGAAAAAAAGGAAATAAAAGGAATCCAAATCAGAAAAGAAGTAAAGCTGTCACTGTTTGCAGATGACATGATACTATACATAGAGAATCCTAAAGATGCTACCAGAAAACCACTAGAGCTAATCAATGAATTTGATAAAGTAGCAGGATACAAAATTAATTCTCAGAAATCTCTGGCATTCCTATACACTAATGATGAAAAATCTGAAAGTGAAATCAAGAAAACACTCCCATTTACCACTGCAACAAAAAGAATAAAATATCTAGGAATAACCTACCTAAGGAGACAAAAGACCTGTATGCAGAAAATTATAAGACACTGATGAAAGAAATTAAAGATGATACAAATAGATGGAGAGATATACCATGTTCTTGGATTGGAAGAATCAACATTGTGAAAATGACTCTACTACCCAAAGCAATCTATAGATTCAATGCAATCCCTATCAAACTACCACTGGCATTTTTCACAGAACCAGAACAAAAAATTTCGCAATTTGTATGGAAACACAAAAGACCCCAAATGGCCAAAGCAATCTTGAGAACGAAAAACGGAGCTGGAGGAATCAGGCTCTCAGACTTCAGACTATACTACAAAGCTACAGTAATCAAGACAGTATGGTAATGGCACAAAAACAGAAATATAGATCAATGGTACAGGATAGAAAGCCCAGAGATGAACCCATGCACATATGGTCACGTTATCTTTGATAAAGGAGGCAGGAATGTACAGTGGAAAAAGGACAGCCTCTTCAATAAGTGGTGCTGGGAAAACTGGACAGGTACATTTTAAAGTATGAGATTAGAACATTCCCTAATACCATACACAAAAATAAGCTCAAAATGGATTAAAGACCTAAATATAAGGCCAGAAACTATCAAACTCTTAGAGGAAAAGATAGGCAGAACCCTCTATGACATAAGTCACAGCAAGATCCTTTTTGACCCACCTCCTAGAGAAATGGAAATAAAAACAAATACAAATGGGATCCAATGAAACTTAAAAGCTTTTGCACAGCTAAGGAAACCATAAACAAGACCAAAAGACAACCCTCAGAATGGGAGAAAATATTTGCAAATGAAGCAACTGACAAAGGATTAATCTCCAAAATTTACAAGCAGCTCAATAATAAAAAATCGAACAACCCAATCCAACAATGGGCAGAAGACTTAAATAGACATTTCTCCAAAGAAGATATACAGATTGCCAACAATCACATGAAAGAATGCTCAACATCATTAATCATTAGAGAAATGCAAATGAAAACTACAATGAGATATCATCTCACACCAGTCAGAATGGCCAGCATCAAAAAATCTAGAAAGAATAAATGCTGGAGAGAGTGTGGAGAAAACGGAACACTCTTGCACTGCTGGTGGGAATGTGAATTGGTACAGCCACTATGGAGAACAGTATGGAGATTCCTTAAAAAACTGCAAATAGAACTACCATATGAACCCACAATCACATATACCCTGAGAAAACCATAATTCAAAAAGAGTCATGTACCAAAATGTTCATTGCAGCTCTATTTACAATAGCCAGGAGATGGAAGCAACCTAAGTGTCCATCATCGGATGAATGGATAAGGAAGATGTAGCACATATATACAATGGAATATTACTCAGCCATAAAAAGAAACGAAATTGAGTTATCTGTAGTGAGGCGGATGGACCTAGAGTCTGTCATACAGAGTGAAGTAAGTCAGAAAGAGAAAGACAAATACCATATGCTAACACATATATATGGAATTTAAGGAAAAAAATGTCATGAAGAACCTAGGGGTAAGACGGGAATAAAGACATAGACCTACTAGAGAGTGGAGTTGAGGATCTGGAGAGGGAGAGGTGTAGGCTGTGACGAGGTGAGGGAGTGGCATGGACATATGTGCACTACCAAACGTGGAGTGGCTAACTAGTGGGAAGCAGCCGCATGGCACAGGGAGATAGGCTTGGTGCTTTGTGACCACCTAGTGGGGTGGGATAGGGAGGGTCGGAGGGAGGGAGACGCAAGAGGGAGGAGATATGGGAAAGTATGTATATGTATGGCTGGTTCACTTTGTTATAAAGCAGAAGCTAACACACCACTGTAAAGCAATTATACTCCAATAAAGATATTAAAAAAAAAAAAAAGAAAGAAACTGAAGCCTGAGTAAAGACAGAGCTTTGTGAAACTGGAAGACCAGGCCAATTTCCAGGAAGCACTGTGGCAGGTGAATCAACGGGGAACAGTGCAATTTGGATCTAGGTTGTAAAGGATGAAGAATGAAGTATGAGCCACAGTTTTAAAGTCTGGAAGACTGGGGAATAGTAGCAACGGAGAAATTGGGAAAAGGAAGAAGGATGGGTTCCATTTTAGATATTTTAACATTCAAAAACCAACTATCTTCACGTAACTCTGGTGAGGGCTGGAGATGCTGATATGGGGCTCACTCACGCACAGGCACCATCTTCAGAAGATGACACCTACTTGGGGGTCTAGGGATGAAAAAAACAGGTGGACAGGTCTGGACCTGTGCTGCCAAAGGAAACATGAAGAGATGGAATGTTAAGCAAAGAAGAGAAGGACAAACTCTAGACCAAAGGGGCCTCAGGAGGTACCTTCACCAAGGATGAGCATCTTCCTCTCTGGTGCCTTCAGGTGGCACCACAATGGCATTGTGAGGCAGAGAGCAGGTTTGGCAAGATCTTCCTGCTGGCTGGAGCTGCAGGTTTCACTCACACTTCCCTACATACCTGACTCAACACTTGCCTGCCAGAGAGAAGGAAAAGGGCTGGGTCGGCATAGGAGTTCCTGCTTTGAGACCAAGTTGTTATATTTAATTGCAAGGGTTTATGGGGGAATTTTTTAAAAAGCTATCTTTAGCAAAGCTGCAAAAGGTAACAAATGGCACCCATCAAGACAAGGACTGTTCATCTAATATTGGGAAATAAGGTTTCCATCACCTTCCTCTTTTGATTTCAAATAAAGTTTAAGTCTTAAGACAGCAGGTAAATGAACTGCTTGACCATAAGTTTTAGTCTACTGCCTCATATCGTTACTCAGCCCCAATTCCACAGTGCTTTTTTTTTTTTTTTTTTTTTTTTGCGGTACGCGGGCCTCTCACTGTTGTGGCCTCTCCTGCGGAGCACAGGCTGCAGACGCACAGGCTCAGCGGCCATGGCTCACGGGCCCAGCCGCTCCGCGGCATGTGGGATCTTCCCGGACCAGGGCACAAACCCGTGTCCCCTGCATCGGCAGGCAGACTCTCAACCACTGTGCCACCAGCGAAGCCCCCACAGTGCTTTTGAACACTGCATTAACTATTTCATATTATGCACCTGCCAACTAAAGAACGTTGCTCACCATCTGGCTCTACAAGAATTAAGTCACTAGCCACTGCAGCCATGTTGCAGTATGACCTTCAACATTACCCTGAAAGGAGTTCAAGGCCGAGATCAGGAAGGAGGCACTCCGTGCTCTGGTAAACCTGGCAGAACAGGCCTTCAGATAGTTAGATATTTTCAGGAGAAAATTTTTATGAACCTGGATTCTTGCATCTTCCCATACTTAGAAAAGCACCAAAACCACTGACTAACATACCAGTTCCTTGTGCCTAGTAGCAACCTTCTACCGAGATGTGTGCTCTGTTGCACGTTCCCCTTTTGCCAAAATCACATGTGTACTGACCTCCCCCTTAGCTCTCAGAACAGTTTCTCAGAGCTCTCTGCAAGGCTGTCTCCCAGACTATAGTACTCAGTAAGACACCAAAAAACTTGACTCATAGTTTCTACACTGTGTGTGTGTGTGTTTTTCTTTTTAGTTGACACACCCTACTAATGCAATGTCCAAAAGTGATCAAATAAAAGGAAAAGTTACTAATTTGACTAGTGAAAAATTATTAATCATTATCTGGATTTTTTTTTTACATGTACAAATGAATTTCCATTCACTACAGAAGCTCCTCTAATTAAGTTTCTCCATCACTTGCATCAGGACACCTGTTACTGGGCAGTCAGGTTCTCATCCCTGTTAGAATGGTCTCACCCTGACCACTCCCATCTAGAGCTTCACAGTCCAGCATGGGAGCATTTGACTATTGAGCACCCAAAATGTGGCCAGTCTGAACTGGGATGTGTTGTGAGTGTAAAATATACACTGGACTTTGAAGACTTCGTATAAAAAAAATAATATAAAATAACTAATAATTTTTATGTTGACTATGTGTTGAAATGATATTTTGGATATAAAATGGCTTAAATATGTTCTTAAATTTTTTTTTCTGCTTCCTTTTACTTTTCAAAACGTAGTTAGAAAATCTAATTGCATTTGTGGCTTGCATCTGTGATTCCCATTATACTTCTTTCGCACAGCAGTGGTCTAGACTCTCAGCTTCTGGGTCTTATTCATTTAATAAATTCACTTTAATCAACATTTATTATGTATATAATATGAACCAGGTACTCTAAAAAGGACTGGTGATAAATAGATATAAATAATATGACTTCTGACTTTGATGAGCTTCCAGTTAGGGGGAAAGGCATTTTAAAAGTAATTAAAACAATATGACAGATACTATTAAAGACTAGAAATAAAGCACTATGGAATCTTGAAGAAGGAAATTCACTGTTTCTTAAAGGATGAGTAGAAAATTTTCTAGTCATTGGCATGGGGAACAATTTAAGAGCAACCCGAACAGAGGGCACAGTGGGTCTGAAGACTCAGGGGAGAAGAAAGAACTTGTTTGGGGAACTGAACGCAGATTAGAAAAGCTAAAACAGGCTACCTGTGTGGGAGGGGACAGACAAGACCTCAGTGGATAGGGGTGGAAAAGAGAAACTCGTATGCCAGGCTAAGACATGCAGAATGTATCTTGTGGATGAAAGAGTCAGATATGTATTTCAGAGATACCACTGCAGAAATATGGTGGAGGGTGGACAAGGTGGTCCAGGTGGCTGTAAGGGTTGAGGCTGGGGAGGAGAAGGACGAGATGAAGGTAAACAGGCCCGCAGCATATCTACTGCAGTAGTCAAGATGACAGTAATAGAGACTTGAACAGCGGAGATACACTGGAGAAATATTTAGGAGGTAGAATCCACAGGTCTTTGGGATTTATTGGATGTTAAAGGTGAAGAAAAAGGAACAGGGTTATTTACTTTGGTGACTAAGTGATGTGAGAGGAATACTAGATGCTCACTAAAACTGTTTGCTATCATTAGGTATTCTTCAGGAATGAAACTAAGTTGAGTGGCTGGACTGAAATGAAACTGTTTTCAAAATGGAGCAGTGGCTAAGTGCCCAGATCAATCAAGTACCCCCGTTAGAGGTCCCTGCCCCAATCAGGTCTACTCCTGCTCAGGTCTACTCCTACTGTGGGGGCAGGGTGGGGCAGATTATAAGGGTTCAGGGAGTAGAGGGGGAATATTTGGGAATCAGAAAGCAAGAACTTCTTGCTTCTTAGAAAGCAAGAACTTGGGCTGGAGTTTGAAGGGTAGGCGGTGGAGGAGAAAGGGTATTTCTGATAAGAGGGGAGAAGTGCAATAGGCACAGCGAATGAGATTTTCAAGTCAAGAATGAGTGATCAGCAAGACATGCTCCAAGGATAGGCTGAGGATGGCCAAACTGGCATGGAGTGTTTATGTTGGGAAAAATGGCAGATGAAGTTGGGGAGACAGCTGGGATCACATTAAAGAGGGACCCCATCGGAAGCAGGGAGCCATTATAAGGTTTTAGCAAAGGAAATGACAACCTGACATTTAAGTAAGGTTACTCTGGTGATGTATAGAAGAACTCAAGTAGGATGATGGTGTAGGCAGCTCTGCTTGCTACTTTTACTAAACCCAGTAAATGTCAAGTACTCTTCCAGGCCCCGGAGACTTAAAAATAAGTGAGGAGGGGCTTCCCTGGTGGCCCAGTGGCTAAGAATCCACCTGCCAATGCAGGGGACATGGGTTCGAGCCCTGGTCTGGGAGGATCCCGTGTGCCGTGGAGCAACTGGGCCCGTGTGCCACAACTGCTGAGCCTGCACTCTAGAGCCCGTGCTCCACAACAAGGGAAGCCACCGTGATGAGAAGCCCACGCACCGCAACAAATAGTGGCCCCTGTTCGTCACAACTAGAGAAAGTCCGCGCGTAGCACCAAAGACCCAACGCAGCCAAAAATAAAATAAATTAAAAAAAAAATAAGTGAGGACTAGTCTCTTCCTCCAGGACTTGCAACCTACTGTGGGTAAGCACAGAACAAGATCAGTTAAGATCCTCTTTGTTCATCATTTTTTTTTAATAGCTTTAAAAAAATTTATTTTTGGCTGCCTTGGGTTTTTGTTGCTCTGCATGGGCTTTCTCTAGTTGCGGTGAGTGGGGGCTACTCTTTGTTGCGGTGTGCAGGGTTCTCATTGCAGTAGCTTCTCTTGCTGGGGAGCATGGGCTTTAGGTGTGCGGGCTTCAGTAGTTGTGGCACACGGGCTCAGTAGTTGTGGCACACAGGCTCAGTAGTTGTGGCACGTGGGCTCTAGAGCTCAGGCTCAGTAGTTGTGGCACATGGGCTTAGTTGCTCTGTAGCATGTGGGATCTTCCCGGACCAGGGCTCGAACCTGTGTTCCCTGCATTGGCAGGTGGATTCTTAACTACTGCACCACCAGGGAAGTCTCTTCATCTAATTTTTTGAACCAATTAAGGTTAGATCAGGGTCTCAGCAATAAGAATGGAGAGGAAACATCTGAAAGCAGGGCTTGCAGATAATTACAAGCCCTTTATTTATTGGGTCCTGCACCACCTGCTTTTACCCAAATCTGTCTTTATTTTTCCCAATTTATTCCCCTGTTCTTCCTTTTGATCCTCTACTCCATAGTCAAGGGCACTCACTGAACACTGGCAAATCAAATAACATCTTATTTAAACCCCTGTCTTTCTCTGAGCCATGTGTGTTTTCTGCTCTGAGTAGGCTTGACATTCTTTCCATTTAATGTCACCATCTCCAAGCAGTCAACTATGTATATTACACATGGAATTAGTTGAAGTTCACATAATCAGAGAGCCTGGTGCATTTTCATTAAAACTCTTAGTTTAAATGAAAAAATAAAGGAAATACTAGAAAACAGTCTGCCAAACAGGCATAGAGAAAAAAGTACATGGCCTTGCTTGAAGTGTAACTCTGCAGTCTATCAACTTAGTTCAATAGAGATTTAACTCAATAGTCAAGTACCTGGCACATAGTAGGCCAATCACTGGGATAAGTTGAATAAGACAGTTCCAGTTCTGAGAATTTTTAGACGTTATAGACAGGTGATGAAAAACGTACCTAGTCAGATGTCTCCTTATCTTTGCCGCTCATTCTAGTCCGCACCACGATCATTTCTTACTTGCGCTGCCTTACTGTTTCTGCCATCTCTCCCCACCCCCACTCCAGTCCCCTCACAAAGCTTGCGCGAACCTCTTAAACATAAATCCCGTCACTCTTTCACTTCTTACTCAGGAACATTCTGAGTCCTTACTCTCAGTCCATAAGGTATGATCTTCTTTTGATGTCATCTCCTACCATCATTTATCTTACTCATTACTCCATTCTACTCCATTCCCACTTGGCTTCTTTACTGTGCCTAGAATATTCTAAACACTTTCCCACCCCAGACCCTTTTCCTGGCTGCCTCTGTCTGGAATTCTCCTCCCAAAACGTCTGCATGATTTGCTCCATTACCTCTGCAGATCTCTGCTCAAAGGCTGTCTTATTACTCAGTCCTTCTCTGACTACCTGGCATTCCCTACCTCCCTTTATCGTTTTTTACTTTTCTTAAAAGCATTTACTCAGTAAAATGTATCTATTACCACTGGAATTTACCGTTTATTGTCTGCCTCTCTCAACAATATTGGAAGCTCCACGAGAAGAGGGTGTGATGGGTTTTTTCCCTGTATTTCCAGCACGTGGAATGTCAACTGGCATGTTGTCAATGGTCAATAAACACTTCTTAAATGAGCTGGATCAATGACTGGGAGTTATGCACAGGACTTTAGGGGAGCAGGGTATGTGGTATAACCTGGGAGGAATGAGGGGAGCAGAGAACAATTCTTTAAGCAAGTAATGTTTGGGCTGAGACTTCATTCATTCAACATTCTTATGGAGTTTTACTACGTGCCAGGCGCTATTCTAGGATGTAGCTGTCATAAAGGCAGACAAGTCCCTGTTCCTGTGGAACTTACAATCTTGGAAGAAAGACAAGAAACAATCCAATGCATGAGTAAACAAGAAAAATATCCAACACTGACACATGCTATGCAAATAACTAAAATAGGATGATGTAAAATACAGCACACCTAGGGGGTTACTTTAGATTGGGTCATGAGGGAAGCAACTCTAGGAAGTGACATTTCAGAGGAGACTTGAAGGACAGTGAGTAAGCACCCATGAAAAGATGAGGGGGTGAGCATTCCTATAGAGAGACAGCCAGGGAAAATTCCTGAAATGGAATGGGCTTGAAGTGTTCAAGGGACCAACTGGAGGACACACAGCTGCAGAGAAGTGGGCAAGGAGAAGAGGGGCATGACTTAAGATCAGACAGGAAGAGTCCTAGGAATGAGCAGGACTTAGGAGGTGAAGCAGGGGAAGAAGCAGATGGAAAAGCATTGTAGGTGGTAAGAACAGCAAAGGCAAGAAAGCAGGAAATAGACTGGTATGTTTGAGTAACTCTAGGAAATGCGTTTCTCCTGAGTCCAATGCACAAAGATGGAATCCAGAACAGTGTACGGCTAAATTCGTTTTTTTGTGAAGCTTCTGGCACATTTTGCTGCAGCTGAGAAAAGAGGACCATCTCTCCAGTAAACACAGCCTCAGGGAGCTCTATAACCAACCTATTTTGGAAGGTGGGAAGCAAGTGCAACCTTGCATATTGTATTCTAAACACAACCTCAGATGTGTAAGCTGTCACCACCCCCATTTTAGACACTAAAGGACCAGTAGGTGGGTTAAGTCACTCACAGTCAAGAGCTAGGGCTCAATTCCATGTCATGCTTTACCCAGTGCTGTTAACTCTGCTGTCCAGTATCTCACTGACTGATTCAATACACCTGCCTGGAATGATCCTTGCCATCAATTTCTTCTATGGAGCTTGCCTTCTACTGTTTTCCTTTGGCTTTATCTGTTTTCTCCTGTACCTACTTAAAATTTAGAAAATATATTTTTCCTTTTTTCCCCTCAGCTAATCCTAATCAATTCCATGTTTTATGGAGGCTGTTCTGTAGCTCAACCTTCTTCTACTGACAAAAGTGATGCAAACCCAAATAAACTCAAAGATGGGATTAATAGGCTTGGATACATTTCTTTACAGTAACTGAGTCCCCAAGGAATGTCTAAGTCTTTGGGAATCTTGACATATCAGAATTTTTAACAGTTGAGACTTTGTTATCAGTAGAACGAGATTCCTCAGAGAAAGTGGTGCTGACTTCACAACAAGGAATTTAGGTTGATGATTTTTCAAGTAAACAGTGACTTAGGAGTAACTATTCAATATGTGTGTCACAATGGCTTGCTGCTAACAGACACTATGCATTGAGATCAAAGCCATTTTGAAACTTATTTTATACATCCTATTAGAAGGCACTAGGAAGTATACCAAGACAAAATATTTACAGTCAACCCTTGAATAACACAGGTTTGAACCGTGTGGATCCACTCATGTGGATTTTTTCAGTAGTAAATACTACAGTATGAAATGATCCATGGTTGGTTGAATCCTCGGATATGGAGGGACCGTGGATACAGAGGGCTGACTGTAAAGTTATACGTGTATTTTCAACTACGCAGAGGGTCAGCACCCCTAACCCCTGCATTGTTTGAGGGTCAACTGTATTCAGAAGGAAACAAATGAGGGGTGAAATTTTCTTCCATTAACAATGTCACATTTTCGGCGGGGGCAGAGCGGGTGGTGTGATGAATTGGCAGATTGGGATTGACATATATACACTAATATGTATAAAATGGATAACTAATAAGAACCTGCTGTACAAAAAGATAAAATAAAATTCAAAAATTAAAAAAAAAAACCCAAAACTCTCTCCCAACCCAAAGAGTAAAAAAAAAAAAAAGACACATTTTGCACTCTTACACCACAAACCTCTAGTTCATAGTCCTTACTTAACAATGTAAACATGTAGTTAGGATAGCACTGTTCAGTTAAGATGTCCATTGCAAATGAAGGTGATGAATTCTGACTAAATAACGCTATCTATAGTTGCAGGAGCCATTCACTTAAAAATTTTTTTGGATGTCTAAGATATGCCCAATGTCTTCTAGTACTTTTCTATTAGGTGGCCTCATCAATAGTTTCTACAAATGCCAGGATGTTTATGAATTTTAGCAATGACATGCACAGTTACTGTTTCTTGAAAGGCTGATGGTTTGTTTTTGTTTTGTTTTGTTTTTTTGGTAAATGGTAAATTCCCAAAATGCTTGGGAAAAAGGACATTCTTCAATGCAAATAAAAACTAAAAGGTAGGACAGAAGGCAAGGACTGACCAAGCTGCTAAAGAAATACTCGGGAGAGAGTTGGTCCCAATTTTTTGATGCAAAACATTTCTAGAGATGCCAGCTTAAAGGCAGGTGCTCAGCAACCTTGCCCTTTTTGACATTAGTGGAGGTTAGCAAAAAAGCAAATAAACATAATTCCAAGAAAAAGATGAGCCAATACCGGGTAGGGTCCAAGAAACAGCATAAAAGTGCAAAACATCAAAAATGACTAAATATTTTACTTCCATTTTCCAGTGTTTCTTTTCACCCACGCTTAAAGAAATGAAATATTTCAGGGCTTAAAACATATTTTATAACACCCGAACTGTGACAAGAAACAAACATTAGTTATTTAGCTGACATAATTAAAAATGAAATTAATATCAGCGTTACCTGAAATTCTAATCCATAGTTTTCTCTGCAGAATTCTCTTAATTTAGGATACACGTTTTCTCTTAGTGCCTGTCTTTCTGCTCCCGTGTCTGTGGTAGAAAAGCAAACACACAGAAAGTGAGTTACGTCCACATAGTACACATTTCTGGAAAAAAAAGAAAGCTTACAAATAAACATTAACATTAATATAATCAAGCTGGGGTGCTGCATCGTGAAATGATGGGATATTAGCTTGCTGGAGAAGACTTGCTCTTAACAGAGCAGGGGAGCTGAGATGTGTACCATGCACACAGGGCAAATGGGAGCCCTGGGTAAGTTCTGTGGGTGCTGGCAGAGCTGGGAATTCACAGCTCATTCTTTATACCCACATAGACCCTCACATGGTGCTCTTAAATAGCTACAACCACATTGTCTTTCAAAGAGGCAGAAGGAAAAATTGTAAGGCTGTCAGGTGTAGCTCCATTGAGTGTAAATATTTCAAAACACACACACACACTGATTACTGATTTCCAAAAACATCCAGACTCTATCATTCCCTACAGTATTTAGAAACAATGCTACTTTTACAAGATTCAGTACAGCATCTGTGCAATCAGCACAATAGTCAGGAGTGACAAATTGTAGGAGTCATCGTCTAAAACTAGCGGATTCCACTGGCCAATGGTTCAACATTAGCGTCTCCCACCCTGGGCTTAGGGACCTGTTATATCAGAGAGGGGATTGTTTTACATGTGCCACAGTGTGTAAAAGCTTCGAAATAAAATATTTAAAAATTATCTGTCATTAAAAAATACGAGAAGAAACAGAGAACCCGAAACCAGAAGAACCATAACATATGTATGTATTTAATGTTGAATGTTCTGCACAGAAAGGGATTCTACAGCCACTTGTGCTGGACGGTGCTCTACATCAGTGATGACGCTGTAAGATGCTTACAGCAAAGAGAATGGTCCTCGCCCAGCTAACTTCACAGAAAGATAAGAATCAGAGCTTAAAAAATTAGGTTAATGTGTTATCTCATGAAAAGGACCATTTGCTAAATGTACCTCAATCCCAGCCATAACCATGAAACACCTGCATACCACATTTATAACTCAGGAACCAATTTAAAAGACTGTCCTTGTTATTCTCAAGCACATCTGTCCGTGCAAACTCAGCCACATGCCGTGTTGACCTACTCTACTTTCCTACTGTTCTCAAGCCTGTTTTGAGAGGCAACCAACCAATCCCAAGAGTCTGAGATGCAGCGGCAGCTTGACAGAGTGACAGGAACCAGTGTTTACATGGGAACCAAAGACTCAATACAAGGTCTTCGAGATTACCCTGTGATCCAAACAAGTAGGGTCTTTCCCCCCCATAGATCTAACATGGACCTAAGTCCAAAGGGAAAGCAGGAGGACCGTGTTGAGGAGGGTACAACTGAGCAGTGCCCATGTACCCTTACGGCACTGGTGGAAGCAGATTAAGCTTCCACATGATTTATATAATCTTGGGATCAGGTGCCCATCCTCCCTCACCCCACTGTAAGGGCTGAAAACACTATCTTCCAAGTAAAGCTGATGATATTCAATCTCTCTAAAAGGCTACCGACTTTTAAGACCCAAATAATAAAAAGTCACTTTAAAAATGAAGAGATACTACCAGATGTGGAATTTGGGAATATATTAAACAATGATTATTGGTAAGATATTCTAAAAAAAATAGTATTCAAATAATACATGAAAAAAAATTATGAAATGAGCAGAAATTTGCTTCTAAAAAATGTTATTATAACTCTTATTACTGGGTCCCAAGACCTGAATGTGTCATAGTAAGGAGGCTAAGACAGAAATGCAGTATCTAATTACTAACGTTTACTGAGTGCTTACTGTAGACTAGTAGTGTGCTAAGTTTTTCTATGTGTATTTTCTTAGTCACTTCTGTCAAAAACCCTATGAAAATCAACAGTCCATTTTTAAAATAAGAGGAAACAAATATAAAGGGGTTAAGAGACATGCCTGAGGTCATGTGACCACTAAGTTGGAGAACCTGGATTTGAATTTAGAGAGCCGAATGCCATAGTCTGCTCTAACCATGGAAAATATGCAACTGTGCAAAGAATCAATTTTTGAAAATGACAAATGCAAGAGCTTCCCAGAATGGTTAAGGGATGCTGAAGTCCTAATATTTATGAAAAAATCTCAGTTATCCGTGACAAATTTTTCCCTTTCTATAATACACCCTTCAACAGCCAACCCATCAATAAGTTCTCTTACTCCATCCATCTCTAAATAAATCCTGAATGAATCTACTTCTCTGCACCTCTGGTACAAGCCAAACTCATCTCTCACCTGGACCCTATCTCGCTGTTTCCATACTTGGCTCCGTCAATCCATTCTCCACAGAGCAGCCAGATTTATGTAAAAACATAAATCCGATCACATCACTCTCTTGTTTAAAATCCTCCAGCAGCTATTCATGGAACTTGGAATGAAATCCCCACTCCTTATCTTGAATGTTCTCTCCTTCTCTAGCTCATTTCTTACCACTTGCCCTGTTCATGTCACTCAAGCAGCGCTGGCGTTCATTTGGTTCCTGGGTTATATTCTCACTGGTGACCTCTGCTCTAGCCATGACTTCCTCCTGGAATGCTTAGTCCCATGATCATTTCATGTCATCTCCTGTCATTCAAGTGTCAGCTTTAATGCCACCTCCTCAGAGAGGCCTTCTCTGAGCCCTCCAGCTACAGACCCCTCTGTATCACACCATCTTCTTCAAATTCTTTGCACGTTACTCATCACTATTGGTGATAATTTTCTGTTTACTATGTGTCTCCCCCACTGCCAGGTGAGCTCAATGGGACTCAGGACCTTCTTCTGTCTCTTTCGCTGCTGCATCCCCAGTGACTAGAGTCATGCTCAATTAAGGAAGGAGTATATGAAAAAACCCACACAGGCACCAGGGATAAAAATGAGCTGACAGGCAATGCATCTCTGCAATTACCTCCAGAAACAGAAAGGCTTCCTACATTACAATATGCCATTGGTTGGACAGGGAATCAAGACTGTGAAATTCTGGGAAATACATGATTGGGTTTAGAAAGTGGACTTCATGAAGTAAGTGAATGAACTGAAATACTGATGTCTTTCATGGTTTCTGTGTTTCTGGCAAAATACTAATATTTTATCAAATTATGTTAAATATTTCTAAAAATGTGAGGGAAGTGTATGACAGGCATTCTTTATTATTACTTATATTACAAAAGCGACTCAGATTTTCCTATATTTGTATTAATATAGGATGATTGGCTCTGGAAATGGAAAAGTAATTAAAATAAAATGGATTAATTATGCTGGGTGACAGATAAGCTGGCTTAATTATACAAAAAACCTGATTCATACTGACAGCACATCCTGATGATTGGCAATTAAAAAACACTAGAATGTCATGGATAGGAAAAATTAAGTCACAGAATGTCACACATAAAAAGGGACCTCTTACAAAAGTGTAGAAGACGAGGTATGTCATCATTTATTCTTCATAGTCACTGCATCCATTTGTATCTGTCCAACTCCTGAATGCTTTGAAAAGATGCATTAACACTTCGGTAGCACTAAAGAGGTTTTTAAAGAGTTGCTTTCTAAATAATTCCTCTACGATTTCAGAATTAATGACGGTATCTGTGTAGTATCTGAGTTACCTGCAGGAAGAACATTAGCTGGCACAGAATTATCAGTCAATATCTTTATCCTACTTCAAGCAGGATTTAGATTAATTCCAAGCTTTTATTAAAAATAAGAGTGCCAAAATGACCATGTGGGACTGGAACTTCTTACTGCCCCACCTCACCCAACCTTCAGAGCACGGACGTTAGATTAAGTCATTTCCCTCTTGGCGGCTCACAAAACTTATTTAGGATCCACCTACAGCTGTCATTCCAGCCTGGGTTCCCAAGTCTCTGTAGGTTTGCTCTTGCCTGGATTTTCCCTCTTTACCTGGCCCCTTAGCCAATGATTCATCTGGACATCTTATCTGACTTTTGTTGTTGTTGGGGTTGATTTCCTGTCTGGCAGCTTCCCAGAGGCTACCTCCTCTCCATGCCCTCCAAGTCCTCTGTGCCCAACCATCACCCTCACCATTCATTATTTCCATATCACCACATCCTGTCAATTTTATCATAATCTTCTTTTGAATGTGGCTGTGCTTTTCTGTCTACTCTCTATTTTTGTACTCACCATCTCTCAGCCCTTAGAGTCCTATTTGACTGACCTGTTACCTGTCCCTTCTCATTGCAGTCTTAAGCTCCACAGAGCTGCTGGAGATAAATTCTAAGACAAAACAAAAGTGAAAACTAATTTGATCATTAAAGACCTTGGCTGGCATCTGGTGGCCCAGAGGATGAAGGCCAGAATATTCAGCAGGTGTAAATGTATCTTCGACCTAAGTTCTATCTTCTACTGCTCTTTATCATGCACCCTCCAGGGTATTTTTCAGATATTACTTGAACCCGAGCCTTGTCTTTACACATACTGCTTTCCACACCCAGAATTCCCTATCTACTGCATCCCCTTTGCTTGGCAGACTCAGACCCTCCTGAGTCCCAATCAAAGGCAGCACAGTTTGTGAATGCTTACGAGACAGAGACAGGCATGCCCTGGCCACCCCATAGCACTTTGTTCACCCCTATATAACATCATGTATTTTACTTTATTATAAATATAATATTTTTAATTTATTTATTTTTAGTCTGTCTCCCCCATTAGACTTGTGAATTCATGGGAGGCAAGGACTTCCTCATACATAATTATTATAATTAGGAATGAAATGTCATGTAGCATACTGATGCTACAGAAGTTAAAAAATATATATAAGGATATACTGTGAACAATAACTTTATTTCTAATAAATTAGAAAATGTGGGTGAAATGAACAAATTCTAGAAACAGAAATTATTGAAAGTGACTCAAGGAAAAGAAAATCTGAAGACATCTACAACAAGTTAAAAAATTTCAATTAGTTATTAAAAATCTTCCCAAAGAAAATCACCACCCAAGAGTATTTAACTGATATATCAATAGTTAAAGAAATAATCCCTTACACTTTCAGAAAAGAGTAGAAGGAACACTTCAACTCATTCTTTAAGTCTATATTATCCTAAACCCCAAATGAGACAATAACATCAAAAGAAAAAAACACAAAACAAAAACTGCAGACCAATGTATATCCCTCATGAACACTGAGGCAAAAACTCTTAGCAAGATACTAGCAAACTGCCCCCAGCAATATATACACTGTCACCTAAGGGGATATAGTACAAGAATGATAGGTTAGTTTAACGTGGAATATGCCACATTAATACAGGGCATGACCATATGATCACTCCACAGATGCAGAAAAACTTTTGCCAAAATCTAATACCCATTCAGCCACAGGGAACAGAAAGTAATTTCTTTGCCCTTATAAAGGGCACTTACACAAAACCCTACAATTAGCACCATGTTTCATGGCTTAAGACTGAATATTTTCCACCTATGATCAGGAACACATTATCACTTACAGTCAACATTTTACTGGAGGTTGTAGTCAGTGCAGTGAAGAAAAAATTAATAATAAATAAAAAATAAAGGCATCTAGACTGAAAAGGAAAAAAATATTCTCAGTTGACAAGGTCTTGTATGTAGGAAACCCTGAGTAATCCAGAGGAAAAAAACAATGGCTATAAACGATTTCAACAAGGTGGCTGGATAGACTATACAAATCAACAGTATTTCTCTATACTCACAACAAACAATCCAAAAATGATATAGAAAAACTGCAGATCCAACACAGTCCCTATCAAAACCCCAGCATATTTTGCAATTATTTTTTCCATACCATTATTGAAATGAAGTTTTAAAGCACACTTTGGTCAATCTTGCTCATTATCTGACCTGTTAAGTATACCAACTGGTATCAAACAGAAAAGACAGTAGAGGGACTAACTGTGGTTCTAGAACCAAACTCCCCGGGTCTGAATCCCAGCTCTTCACCTGCTAGCTGTGTGATTTCAGGCAAATTAAAAGATGTCTTTTGTTTTTCATTTGTCATGTGGAATCAAAATTACTAGTATCAAGCTTATGAGGTTGTTGTGAAGATTAGATGGAGTCTTTCAACACCACCTGGCATGTGGTAAATACTCAATAAATGTTGCAATTATTCTATCAAACAATTTGGGGAATCAAAGACTAAAGCATCTTTTATTATGAGAATTTTTAGCACTGAAAGATTTATAGTAAAGTAGCTACAACCATCATGATCTTGATCATGATCATTGTAGTTCTTAAAATGATTAAATTTTCAAGATAGTTTTCAAAGGTTTAGGGAAAACCATAGTTAAAATGTAATTTTAAAAATATCACCAGTTTAGGGTTTCCCGGGTGGTGCAGAGGTTAAGAATCCACCTGCCAATGCAGGGGACGTGGGTTCGAGCCCTGGTCCGGGAAGATCCCACATGCCGCGGAGCAACTAAGCCTGTGTGCCACAACTACTGAGCCCGTGCACCTAGAGCCTGTGCTCTGCAACAAGAGAAGCCACTGCAATGAGAAGCCCGTGCATCGCAATGAAGAGGAGTCCCCACTCACAGCAACCAGAGAAAGCCCGTGTGGAGCAATGAAGACCCAACTCAGCCAAAAATAAAGAAATAAAGGCTTAAGTTAAAGAAAATATATCACCAGTTTATCCAAATACTCTTAAAAGTTCCCAGTAGGAATTCACTAACTAGATTACTGCTACACCTCAATATACTTTAGGAAAAAGGAGTAAACTATAAAAGATAACAATGCTGGGCTTAGTTCTGGTAATATTGAGGAAAAGAACCCTCACAAATACGACACTAAAACAACCCAAATATGGCATAACAATATTTTAACATATATATTTAAAAATGTGTCACATAGTTTGAGTGAAACTAAGCAATGCACAGAGGCCCAGGGCACAGTGAAAGCAGTAATCTCAGAAAATAAGGGATCTCTGAGGCCAGCTTTTGGTTATTTTCCACTAAGCCCTGGTGACCTTTAGTGTTGATTTTTGTCTTCTGTGGGTGCAGGGTAGATTGGACACAAAGCACAGAGCCCCAAAGTGATGAGTCTAACAGGAAATCCTTGCAAAAGGCCATGACCCCAAAGAGCTAAGACCTTCAGTGTGAGGGTGAATCAGAAATCAATCTTCATCACCAAGAAAACCTGCTGTTATACCATTCGGACTAGGTGGAAAAAAAACAACCTCCTTGATATTCGTAATCACAAGCTTGGCTTCTTGTAGGTTAGCAGTGCAAATTCATTTTATTTAGTCTGACAAGGAATTCCCTGGTGGTCCAGGGGTTAGGACTCCATGCTTCCACTACAGGGAGCACGGGTTCGATCCCTGCTCGGGAAACTGTGAATAAGATACTGCATGCCATGCCGTGACCCCTAGTGCTTGAGAAGCATAATTTCTAACAAGGCCTAATGAATTTCAGCAAATTAAAAGTTTCAAAGACTATTAAGCCACATGCACTCACACACACGATATCCTGGGGTTTATCCCAGGAATGCAAGGATTCTTCAATATACACAAATCAATCAATGTGATAAACCATATTAACAAGCTGAAGAATAAAAACCATATGACCATCTCAATAGATGCAGAAAAAGCTTTTGACAAAATTCAACACCCATTTATGATAAAAACTCTCCAGAAAGTGGGCATAGAGAGAACCTACCGCAACACAATAAAGGCCACATATGACAAACCCACAGCAAACATCATATTCAATGGTGAAAAACTGAAAGCATTTCCTCTAAGATCAGGAACAAGAGAAGGATGTCTACTCTCGCCACTATTATTCAACATAGTTTTGGAAGTTCCAGCTATGGCAATCAAAGAAAAAGAAATAAAAGGAATACAAATTGGAAAAGAAGTAGTAAAACTGTCACTGTTTGCAGATGACATGATACTATACATAGAGAATCCTAAAGATGCCACCAGAAAACTATCAGAACTAATCACTGAATTTGGTAAGGTTGCAGGATTCAAAATTAATGCACAGAAACCTCTGGCATTCCTATATACCAGCAATGAAAAATCAGAAAGAGAAATTAAGGAAACAATCCCATTTACCATCACAACAAAAAGAATAGAATACCTAGGAATAAGCCTGCCCAAGGAGGCAAAAGACTTGTACTCAGAAAACTATAAAACACTGATGAAGAAATCAAATATGACATAAACAGAGGGAGAAGTATACCATATTCTTAGATTGGAAGAATCAATATTGTGAAAATGACTATACTACCCAAAGCAATCTACAGATTCAATGCAGTCCCTATCAAACTACCAATGGCATTCTTCACAGAATTAGAACAAAAAATTTTACAATTCATATGGAAACACAAAAGACCCCAAATAGCCCAAGCAATCTTGAGAGAGAAAAACAGAGCTGGAGGAATCAGGCTCCCAGACTTCAGACTATACTACAAAGCTACAGTAATCAAGACAGTATGGTACTGGCACAGAAACAGGAATATAGATCAGTGGTACAGGATAGAATGCCCAGAGATAAACCCATGCACATACAGCCACCTAATTTACAACAAAGGAGGCAAGAACATACAATGGAGAAAAGACAGCCTCTTCAATAAGTGGTGCTGGGAAAACTGGACAGCTACTTGTAAAAGAGTGAAATCAGAACACTCCCTAACACCATACACAAAAATAAACTCCAAATGGATTAAAGACCAAAATGTAAGATCAGACACCATAAAACTCTTAGAGGAAAACATAGGAAAAACACTCTTTGACATAAACCACAGCAAGATCTTTTTTGACCCACCTCCTAGAGTAACAAAAATAAAAACAAACAAATGGGACTTAATTAAACTTAAAAGCTTTTGCACAGCAAAGGAAACCATAAATAAGACAAAAAGACAACCCTCAGAATGGGAGAAAATATTTGCAAATGAAACAACAGACAAAGGATTAATCTCCAAAATATACAAACAGCTCATGGAGCTCAGTATCAAAAAAACAATCCAATTTAAAAAATGGGCAGAAGACCTAAATAGACATTTTACCAAGGAATACATACAGATGGCTAAGAGGTACATGAAAAGATGCTCAACATCACTAATTGTTAGAGAAATGCAAATCAAAACTACAATGAGGTATTACCTCATACCAGTCAGAATGGCCATTATCAAAAAATCTAGAAACAAATGCTGGAGAGGATGTGGAGAAAAGGGAACTCTCCTGTACTGTTGGTGGGAATGTAAATTGATACAACCACTATGGAAAACAGTATGGAGGTTCCTTAAAAAACTAAAAATAAAACTACCATATGACCCAGCAATCCCACTACTGGGCATATACCCTGAGAAAACCATAATTCAAACAGAGACATGTACCACATGTTCATTGCAACACTATTTACAACAGCCAGGACATGGAAGCAACCTAAGTGTCCATCAACAGATGAATGGATAAAGAAGTTGTGGCACATAGATATAATGGAATATTGCTCAGCCATACAAAGAAACAAAATTGAGTTATTTGTAGTGAGTTGAATGGACCTAGAGTCTGTCATACAGAGTGAAGTAAGTCAGAGAAAAACAAGTACCGTATACTAACACACATATATGGAATCTAAAAAAAAAAAAAAATGGTACTGATGAACCTATTGGCAGGGCAGGAATAAAGATGTAGACATAGAGAATGGACTTGAGGACACAGGGTGGGAGAGGGAAGCTGGGGCGAGGTGAGAGTAGCATCGACATATATACACTACCAAATGTAAAATAGTTAGCTAGTGGGAAGCAGCAGCATAGCACAAGGAGATCAGCTCGGTGCTTTGCAATGACCTAAAGGGGTGGGACAGGGAGGATGAGAGGGAGGCTTAAGAGGGAGGGGATATGGGGACATATGTATACATATGGCTGATTCACTTTGGTGTACAACAGAAACTAACACAGTATTGTGAAGCAATTATACTCCAATAAAGATTAAAAAAATATCTAGACTGTCAGCCTAGAATTAAATAAGCAACAAAGTAATCTTTTGGCAAAAGAGGGTATTTTTAGAAAAACAAAAAGTGAGTTTCCTGCCTTCTTTGTTTCGTATCAATTATTTTATTTTTTCCAGTTTCACTGAGACATAATTGACATATAGCAATATATAGGTTTAAGGTGTACAGAATAATAATTTGACTTATATACATCATGCGTATCACAAGTTTAATGAACACCCATCATCTCATATAGATACAAAATTGAAGAAATAGAAAAAAATTTGTGTGTGATGAGAACTCTCTGGATTTACTCTTTCATATATAAAAGTGTTAATTATATTTACCATGTTGTACATTACATCCCTAGTACTTATTTATCTTAGAAGTTTGTACATTTTGACTGTCTTTATCCATTGCTTGCCCCTCCCTCTGGTCTCTTTTTCTATGAGTGAGCTTGTTTGTTTCTGGACCTACAACTAACCCATGTTAGTTCCTGTTACACAATACAGTAAATTTTTTCTATACGTTTCAGAATGATCACCACGATAAGTCTAGTTAAGATACATCACCATACAAAGATATTACATACTTCCTGACTATATTCCTCGCGTTGTACATTTCATACCTGTGACTCACTTATTTTGCAACTGGAAGTTAGAACCTCAATCTCCCTCACCTATTTCTTTCCTCTCCCTACACCCCTCCTCTCTAGCAAACACCTGTTTGGTCTCTGTATCTATACTCTGTTTTTTTATGTTTGTTCTTTTGTTTTGTTTCCCAGATGCCACATTGTAAGTGAAATCACACAGTATTTGTCTTTCTCTATCTGACTTATTTTGATTTGTGTGTGTGTGTGTACACACACACACACACACACACACACCATATCTTCTTTATCCATTCATCTACTGATGGGTGTTTGGGTTGCTTCCATATCTTGGTTATTGTAAATAATGCTGCAGTGGGCATAGGGGTGCATATATCTTTTCTAATTAGTGCTTTCATTTTCTTTGGATAAAATAGCCAGGAGTGAAATTGCTGGATAAGGTTGTTGTATTTTTAATTTTTTGTGGAACCTCCATACGTTTTCCATAGTGGCTGCACCAGTTTACATTCCCACCAACACTGCACAAGGGTTCCCTTTTCTTCACATCCTCACCAACACTTGTTGTCTTTTTAATATAGCCATTCTGACAGGTGTGAGGTGATATCTCATTGTGGTTTTGATTTGCATTTTCCTGATGATTAGCGATGGTGAACATCTTTTCATGTGCCTGCTGCCGTCTGTATTTCTTCTTTGGAAAAATATCTATTCAGATCCTCTTCCCATTTTTAATCAGGTTTGTTTTTTGATGTTGAGTTGTACAAGTTCTTTATATAGTTTGGATATTAACCCCCTATTGGATATATTGTCAGTAAATATCTTCTCCCATTCAGTAGGTGGCCTTTTCATTTTGTTGATAGTTCCCTTCACTGTGCAAAAGATTTTTAGTTTGATTGTAGTCTCATTTGCTTATTTTGGCTTTTGTTTCACTTGCCCAAGGCAACATATTCAAAAAAATATTACTACGACTGATGTCAAAGAGTTATTCCCTATGTTTTCTTCTATATGCTTTATGGTTTCAGGTTTTACATTTAAGTCTTTAAGCCATTTTGAATTTATTTTTGTGCATGGTGTGAGACAGTAGTCCAGTTTGATTCTTTTGCATGTAGCTGTCCAGTTTTCCCAACACCATTTACTGAAAAGGATGTCTTTTCCCCCACTGTATATTCTTCCCTCCTTTGTTGTAGACTAATTGCCCATATAAATGTTGGTTCATTTCTGAGCTCTCTATGCTGTGGCTTATTTCTTTAGAAGTAAATTCTAAAGGATTTATTTCAGGTAGAAGAAAATTTGAGATGCAAGAAGTATTGGTGTGCAAATAAACTGGTAGATATACAGCTAAGCCTAAAAATAAATTAGTTGCTACGTCAAACTAAAAGGCTTCTGTACACCAATGAAACCAACAAGAAAGCAAAAAGAGAGAGGATATTTGCAAATCATATATCGAATAAGGGGTTAATATCCAAACTATACAAAGAACTCATATAGCTCAACAACAAAAGAACAAACAATCCAATTAAAAAATGGGCAGAGAATCTGAATAGACATTTTTCCAAAGAAGACATACAGATGGCCAATAGGTAGATGAAAAGATGCTTAGCATCACTAATCATCAGGGAAATGCAAACCAAAACCAGTGAGTTATCATCTCACACCTGTCAGAATGGCTTTCGTCAAAATGAAAAGAAATTACAAGTGTTGGTGAGGATCTGTAGAAAAAAAGAACCCTCATGCACTGCTGGTGGGAATGTAAATTGGTGCAGTTGTGGAAAATAATATGAAGGTTCCTCAAAAAATTAAAAATAGAAATACCATATGACCCAGCAATTCCACTTCTGGGTATGTAAACAAAGAAAATAATAGAATGTCGTATCTATGAAACTAATAATGTTGTATGTCAATTATACTTTAAAAACTAGTAACATAAAATAATAACATTTAATATTGGGGCTTAAAAAGATAGAATTAAAAAGTCTTAGATAGGGACTTCCCTGGTGATGCAGTGGTTAAGACTCAGTGCTCCCAATGCAGCAGGCCCGGGTTTGATCCCTGGTCAGGGAACTAGATCCCACAGGCATGCCGCAACTAAGAGTTCGCATGCCACATCAAAGGAGCTGGTGAGCCTCAACTAAGGAGCCCATGTGCTGCAACTAAGACCCAGGGCAACCAAATAAATAAATATTAAAAAAACTTAGACAAAAATAGCATGATGAGAATAAAACCCTAGATCCTGGGCTTCCCTGGTGGCGCAGTGGTTAAGAATCCACTTGCCAATGCAGGGGACATGGGTTCAAGCCCGGGTTCGGGAAGATCCCACATGCCGCAGAGCAACTAAGCCTGTGCGCCACAACTACTGAGCATGCACTCTAGAGCCTGTGAGCCACAACTACTTAGCCCACGTGCCCTAGAACCCGTGCTCCGCTACAAGACAAGCCATCACACTGAGAAGCCCACGCACTACAACAAAGAGTAGCTCCCTGTTACAGTGGAGGATTCCTGGACTGAATGTCAATATTATGACATAGTGTGAGTGTGTTTCGTGTTTGGTCATTGCAATCATTGTTGCTTTTGTTGTGGTTATCCATTTACAATGCTTGGTGTCACTTTATTTATCTCTTGTAAAAATAAAATACAGTGTGTGTGTGAAAAAAAAACAAAAAGAGTAGCTCCCGCTCGCCGCAGCTAAAGAAAGCCCGTGCACAGCAACAAAGACATAACACAGCCAAAAATAAATAATAATAAAATAAATATTAAAAAAAATCTTTAAAAAAATTTAATCATGAAGAAACAGTATTCTACAAAATAACTGATGTATGCTCCTCAAGAATATTAATGTCAAGGACTAAGGAACTGTACTAAATTACAGATGGCTACAGAGACATGACATCTGAATGCAACCCATGATCCAGTATTATTGCGGCAAGGGGTAAATTAGGATCTACAGGTTAGGGAATACTGAATTCATGTTAGTTTCCTAATTGATAACTGTATTGTTATATAAGGAAATGTCCTTAGTTTTAGGAAATACACATTGAAGCATTTAAGTACAAATGATACAGATATATGTTAGAATTATAGGTGTGTGTATACACACATACACACACATAGACATAGAGAGGGTGGGAGGGGGGATAAAGCAAATGTGGTAAAATACTAACATTTGGGGACTCCTGATGAAGGGTATACGTAAATTCACTTTACTCTTCTTGCAAATTTTCTGTAAGTTTGAAATGACAGTCCTTTCTCATTATCTGCAGTAATGTTCTATGAAGTTTCTGTCAACACAGAATTAGGGAACACTGAAGCCTTGCTCCTAAGAGAGATAAAAGGTTAGGTTCCTGTGAGCCTCTGGTCACAGTATTTATTTTTTTCAACCGATCAATACAAAACCTGTTTTACGTGTGTTCTGTTTAAAGACCTTATTTTCTATTGCTGATTCACTCACATTGGCCCACAGCACTACGACTCACGACTCATGCCTGAGTGGAGCTCGTTAGTGCATAGGTTTTCTCCCTAACGCACTTTGCAGCTCTCTTACACTCAGGAACACTATGCTCATGTGCTTTGGCACTGTACTTTGGAGCCATTTTGCATAGCAAAATTCCCAAGAAAAAAAACCCACAAAAATGTGGAAAATGTGGCACTGAACGGACCATGAAAAGAGCACTTGTTTGCAGTATTAAGCTGAGACAAGAAGGCACAGTGTTCCCCTGTTCGACCTCAGCAGGGAACTGGGCACACTGGGCGACTCAAATGTCTCACCCATCTGCACGTGTCCATGACGACCGCAAAAGCACCGTGATACTGATTTGGGAGGGGGGGTTAAAAATTTTATCCAGTGGATGAATTCACTAACATGCAATCTGTGAATAATGAGGATTGACTGTATGTCAAAATAAAAAGTTAACAAAATATACTTTCTACCTGGAAGACTAAAAAACTTAGTAGTACAGTAAAATAAGTTAGTCTTTGGGCAGGAGAGTTGTTCTGGAAGGGAAGATACTGTTTGGAAGGTTGTCCCAGAAATGTATCAGATACATTTGGAAATCCAGGAGCTGATGAAAGCCAAATTACAGTAGCAGATGAAGTTTATGGGAATTATTGGTTACACAGTAGAGATAATTGAAGCCAAAATCAGAGCAAAGGAAGACTCAGATTTTGTGCCTAACCCGTAAGACAAGTGAGGATTAAATAATTACAATGAAGAAATGCAGAATCAAGGCTATTGAATCAGGAAAGGGGCACACAGTGAAACCTGTCTTTGCTTTGGCAAAGCTATTAAAATACATGCACTGAGTAAGGAGCAGCAGACAGTTTCAGTGAGACAGATTATACATATATATATGAGATTTGACTAGATAAAGTTTTCCAGATGCAATGGGCTGCTTAAAGAGACAGATTTGCTGCTATTCAAACACAGGGTGTAGGTCATTTACCGGGATGGGAGCATTATGGAATACTCTAGATGATCTTTTAAGACCTGTATGATTCTAATATTCTAATTTTTTGCTAACTCTTTTCTTTGGAGTCTTAAATGATTACCATATATTTCATCAATCATGAAGCAGGTCTCAGATCCTTAAAAATAATCAAACCTATCAAGGCAAAATTTTTCTGTCATAGGCAAAAAATTGGTGTCATGGACAAAACCATAGTCCATTTCATTGGAATATCTAGAACATGGAGATAAAGGCAGAAGCCACGTCTTCACCAGCGTTGTCCACACTCTCCCTTAGTTTGCTGCTGTCTTACAAATAAGCAACAGGTGAGATGGACATTTAGGGCCTGGGACACATCCTTCTTGGCTGCTCCTTATGGAAAGTCAGCATGAGATAAGTTCTACAGCGCAGGAAATGGGTACATGGGGCTTGAGGGAAGCTTATTTAAAAAAAAAAAAAAAAATGCAGACAGTCCTGGGAATTCCGTACTAGGTTGTGGTCTTTAGTACCAAGGATTTCTCTGAAATAGCGTGGCATCAACTGCTAGTTAGTAGTATACTGAAGTTAAAACTGTCAAGAGCATTAATACTCATTCCCAAACTGCTGTATACCTACTCTTTCACTGGTGTGTGGGAGCCCTGGGGACATTAGCGATTGTTACAGCCACAAAATTGGAAGCTCTCACACCTGTCTTACTGCGTCAGCTCTGTGGTTCCCCTCTCATTACTTTCTCACCTGACAACACAGAAAACCTCCCCTCCATGAGGATGCTGGCGGTGGGGGTGGGGGGAGACTTCCTGTGACTTGTGGAACACTCTTGACTCGACTTGTCTTCTGACGTTTACCTATAAACTTTTTACTGTGCTTTTGATTAGTTCAGAATGTTTACTGACAGGACTCCTTTGGTTTTCTGAAGTCCGAATATATATATATATATATATATATATATATATATATATATATTTTTTTTTTTTAAATGCACAGTGTCCCAGGCTTAACATTCGTTAAGTACTAATCAATAATACATGGTTTGCAAGAACTAGCAGGAATAACAATAGATGAAGGTTCCTTCCACATTAATGAGAAAGCACGTTAAACTCTTACTATCATTAGTAAAAGCAAATATTCATTCTTCATATAAATTGTTCTTGTTACACACTATCAACACCATCCTCCACCATCTGGTTACAAAATAAACTAAATGTACAACGTATAAGAGAAATAATACTTTAAAGGGAGTTAATATAATTTACTACACACAGCTATTAGAAAAGGA
Organism: Phocoena phocoena; assembly: GCF_963924675.1. Classification (NCBI taxonomy): domain Eukaryota; kingdom Metazoa; phylum Chordata; class Mammalia; order Artiodactyla; family Phocoenidae; genus Phocoena; species Phocoena phocoena. The sequence continues at coordinate 76,997,148 of NC_089223.1, forward strand.
AGGTAATTAGTCCATTTTGGCAACATATGAAATGCATTCACGTCACAGTTGATGTTCATCAGAAATTGGCAAATTGGAAGATATTTAAATTGACATTTTTGTTCTAAAAAAAACCTTCCTCCTGAAGACATCAAATAGGGATCAAAAGAGTTCCCATAATGACTGCTTTTAGGGACAAACATGGATTCGTTAGATACTGCTAATGAATTACTAGCAAATATGTATTGCTCCCTTGCCATGAGCACATATACATATATTTAAAATCTAATGCTATGTGATCCTGTTAATATAATTAAACCAAAATGATCTTCAGTTAGAAGGTCTAAGGAGTCAGCACACATTCAGACAATTTTTCCATTTTTTCAAGAATTGAGAATTCCAGTAAAGTGTTTAACGTGCTACCTATACCAAAGGTATAGGTAAGATGCTGCCTTAATTTTGTTTTGAAATACGTTTAAATATCTTGATCCTTATAAATTTATGGATGTGTTCATCTGGTCTTGTCACTAAACGGGTGAGCTGTCTTAGTCATGTCACACCATATGAAGAACATTAATATAATTTCACACAGAAAAAAAAATCAGCCAAAGTGTTAGCAGAGTTATCCCTCACTCTAATGCATTTATCAATAATATATTATTATTAGTGTGAAATTCTAAATACTCCTCATAGATGAAGGCTGTAAAAGTTTACTTTTAATCCTTTAAAGGATATTTTTACTTTACTTTTTCCCAAAGTCTCAATATTGAATGTTATAAAAATATTTTTAGGGCTTCCCTGGTGGCACAGTGGTTGGGAATCTGCCTGCCAATGCAGGGGACACATTATGAGCCCTGGTCCAGGAAGATCCCACATGCTGCGGAACAACTAAGCCTGTGCGCCACAACTACTGAGCCTGTTCTCTACAGCCTGCAACCCACAACTACTGAGCACGCGTGCTGCAACTACCAAAGCCCGTGCGCCTAGAGCCCGTGCTCTGCAACAAGAGAAGCCACCGCAATGAGAAGCCCGAGCTCTGCAACGAAGAGTAGCCCCCGCTTGCTGCAACTAGAGAAAGTCCGTGCGCAGCAACAAGGACCCAATGCAGCCAAAGATAAATAAAAATAAATAAAAAAAAAACTTTTAGCATTTGCTTTCAAATGAAATATTCAATGCTCAATGCTTTCATGGAACATTTTCCCTTAAAAATCCATTATACTGGGCTTCCCTGGTGGCGCAGTGGTTGAGAGTCCGCCTGCCGATGCAGGGGACACGGGTTCGTGCCCCGGTCCGGGAAGATCCCACATGCCGCGGAGCGGCTGGGCCCGTAAGCCATGGCCGCTGAGCCTGAGCGTCCGGAGCCTGCGCCCCGCAACGGGAGAGGCCACAACAGTGAGAGGCCCGCGTACCTCAAAAAAAAAAAAAAAACCATTATACTAAAAGTAAATATCTGCATGGAGCCCACTAGACTGATGTAATTAAATTTACAAAAAGGTAATGGAGATTTTATCAGCAATAGCATGCAGTTCAACGCAACAGCTGTCATTGCGTTTTTTTCCCTATATAATCTGGGATGAACAAAATGTTGCGTTTAAGGGTTTTGTTTTTTTTTTTAAGATCTCACAGCAATCTGTAGATTGGATTATTATTATTATTTTTTTTGCGGGATGCGGGCCTCTCACTGCTGTGGCCTCTCCCGTTGCGGGGCACAGGCTCCAGACGCGCAGGCTCAGCGGCCATGGCTCACGGGCCCAGCCACTCTGCGGCATGTGGGATCTTCCCGGACCGGGGCACGAACCCGTGTCCCCTGCATCGGCAGGCGGACTCTCAACCACTGAGCCACCAGGGAAGTCCTTGGACTATTATTTTTGTTATGGCATCTCAATTTTATTACAAGGTATTAAAAAATGCAAGAAAATCAAAGTGATATGAAAGTGAGAACTTGTCCACATTTAGTTATTTTTAAATTGCTGAACTAACTACTCAGGGAAGGCCTGCTTGTGAGAATGGTTACCCCTGCAGCACGCCCTGGGCTGATCTCGGGCCTCTGAAGTAGACAGCTAAATTCAGGCCTTTGGTCAAAGAACCCCTGTGATCCCTTTCAGGTTTGGTCTCAGGGTTCCAGACTAGACAGAGCTGCATATTTTAAGAAGTCGATTAAACCAAAACTTTGTCATATCATTTTTTTTCTTCACCTCCTTAGTGAAATACATTCCCAAGTATTTAATTCCTTGAGTCATATCATTTCTTAACTCTAGGACTCTTTAACTCGTCCTCTTAGAATTGCTTCTTTCTGAAATAACAATGAAGCCAATTCTAGATGACGCAAAAGCTAATCCAATAAACCAATAATTTTATCTAGGGAGTGAAGATGATGATGACTCAGAATGTCAAAAACCTTCACCTTCTCCTGATAAATGTTGCAAGAATCCAAGATGGATTTACTCCATCTCCTTTTCCAGCTTTCACTTTCTGGCACCTTCCTCCTTGCTCTCTATCCCTTATTTCCATTTTCCAACCTGCCATTTGTCTTCTCTCGCTGTTTCCACATGCCTGTAATCTAACTCCTGCGGGTAACCCGCTTTACCTAGTTTATTCCTGCTTGTCCTCTAGATTATCAGCTTAAGGCAATTTCTTCCAGGAAGCCTTTTCTGACTACCTACAACCTCCCAGAAGGCCTAAGTTCCTTCTGCCTGCTATACACTCCTGTAACACACTGTACTTCTGATTTGGGATACTCAGCACACTTAAAATCAATAAGGATTGCCTTCAACTCTAGGTTGGAGCTCTTGAGGGCAGGAACCGTGTTTGTCTTGTTCAGGGCTATATCCCCACTGCCTGGCACACAGGAGAGGCTCAATACCTATTTTTTGAACATAGTAAACAAATGGCTAATAGTTACTGGCTTTTGTGTCAATCTCCTGTGTTGTTACATCTACATGTTTTATTCATCTTGGCATCCTCAATGTCTAGCCCAGTACCTGCTACAGAGTATGCTGTTAATAAATGCTGGCTGATATTATTTCTGAAATGGTGCGCTTATCTAACTTTCTAAGGACAGCTTCTTCTTCCCTTAGCTTACCTGTAACTGTGAGAAAGGAATTAGAAGATGGTTAAATTATTATAGCCTCAGAAAATTGCATGGATGTGAAAATGGAAAATGGATTGCTCATCCAACCTTCACGCAGGGCACCTATGCTTGTGACCAAATCCAACCAATTTTTTTTTTTTTAATGAGGAAAAAATCGTTTGCCAATAATCCGTTGCTTGAAACTAATCTGTGGTACAAAAAAATCAGAACAGTGATTGCCTCTGGGGGTGGGGACGGGCGAATGACTGGGAAGGGACATAAAGGAAATTTCAGGGGATGAAAACATTTTATATTTAGTTTAAGATTTATTCAAAACATATCAAATGGTGCACTTGGGACTTACACATTTCACTGCATGTAAATTTTACCTCAAAAAACAAATGAAAGATCTGTCAAGTACTGAACTCTATTTAATGATACTCATGATGTGATATGTTAAGGGTGAAGTGTACTGATGATTGCAATTTACTTTGAAATGCATATAATAAAAAAGGGGTGGAGAAACATATGATAAATATGTAAAATATTAATTGTAGAATCTAGGTGGTAGGTATATGATCGTTTACTATACAATTCTCTCAACATGCCTGTGTGTTCGAAAATTTTCACTAAAAAATGTTGGAGAAAATGGTTGCTTGGCCCCTATTTAAATGCAGGTACATTAGCACCGAAAACTTAAGTACGGAGCTGCCTCCAAGGAGTCCTTTGGTTATGCAAAGTCAGAAATTAAGGTCGTGGATGAAAGGTTAGGATGGAATAATGATGAAATTCTAAAACTCTCAGGAAAATGGGAAAAGTTCTCATTATTTCTGACTCATTCATTTAATCAATAAATATTTATGGAATTCCTAGTACATACCAGAAACTGTTTTAGACACAGTAAAGAAAAACAGATAAAAGTCTAGGTCTTCTTGGAATTTCAGATTTTCATCATGATTTCAAGGGGAATCCTCCAAAGATGGGAAGAAAGGTGGGGGAGGGCGAGTTAGCAGTAGACCAAGTGGCAGTTCTGTTCCTGTTTCAGGCCTAAGACCATCCTTTGACGGGAATAACACATGTGGACACACAATGGATCAAGGCATTGAGAACTGGAATGGAACGGTAATCCATTTAGGACAAGAGCATCTTCAGCTGAGACCACTTTTAGTTCATGTTGGAGCATCAGCCTGCCTTCCAAAGTAGAAAAAAAAAAAATCAGTGCCTTTGATTTTCTTAACTCATGTTACAATCTGCTCTGGCAGAATGTATCATGTACGGTATATAGAACACCTATATCTTGCAACCTTTTAAGACATACTACACCATATACACACTCTAGGGAAGGGGGCAGAGAGCAGTGGTCAGGATTTTCACTCCATGAATAAAATTTCTTTTAAAAAGTATCTGAAGCCTCTATGGCAAAACATCAGTTAAACCTCGATGGTGCATTTTCGGCATGTCTAAAATTCTTCAGAATTAAAAATTTTATAATTAAAGGAAAAAAAGTTGACACAGCATAATGTAAGTACCAATGACATCAATCACAGACTATATGGTGTTTTCTGGAATGCACTTAAGGAGGGGAGAGAGGAAACAAATAAAAAAAAATGCAGCTATCAAAATAATAACCTCTCTCCTGAGTAAAACTGTTTATCTTAATAGATTCATTTACAGAAGTACTCTTTCATACAAAACAATGTACTGGACAAAAACGGATGAAATGACCCTATTTATTCAGGAAATAGGTAATATTGGAATTTTGTAATATTCCAATAAAATCAGTAATATTGGAATTTCTGACATAAATGAATTAAATCAAAGCATTAATTTCTTAGTAAATTGCTTATTTTTGAAAAATGGTGCTTCTGTGCCAATATGTGGTATAAGCATATTTCAAATGAGGGCTGCTAATGATGACTCATAAAAAAATATAAAAGTTATGTGGAAATTTCCGGTTTACAGCATCCAAAGCTAGATTATATTAGTTGAGGTATTAAAATGAATAATGAAACCATGTTGGAGGTGTCTATTCCAATAACCATCAATATTTAGGCACCAGCCTGAATTCTAGGTTAAGAGATTCATCATGAAAAGTCATTGGAAACCTCAGGGATTAAAAAGAAAATAAGCCAAAGCTAAAACACTGATGTAAACCATATGTGGAATTCACATAAAATATAAAAGCCAACTACTAATAATTCATCACAAATTTATAAACATTTTTTTTTTAGAGCTCAGTTTGATTTAAATAGCTAACAAGCGATTCATCTAATATAATCATGCCCATTCTTTTATGCTCCTACAAGAACTGGGCTCGGTTAATCCCATGAAAACCAACCACAAATTTAGTTCTATTGCTTAGCACTGCGTAACAAATGCAAATGGACAGCTCAGAGCAGTTTCTACAAACCCTCCTGCTGTGCACATGGATCCCCAGAGGAGGCAGAAGAGACTGATGCTTGAATTCTTGTCCAGGATACAACCTTAAACCTCTGTGGAAAGAATGGGCTGCCGATTAAATTCTTCGCATGCTAGCCTGAAAAATATGCCAGTTAGGCTGACAATTAGGAACACTATAAATAACACGTTTAATTTGATGGCTTGGCTATTGTAATAAATTGAACAACTGTTTCTCCCTCTGGCTATATTAATTTTCACCTCAGGGTTAAGTGATACTGGCCAAAGAAATCCTGGAACAGGAGGCATTTGCAGAAGGCTAATGTGTGAAATTAATTTTCCTTGCACTGGCTTTATTCCTGTTGACATAAAGGATCCACATAAAACACTGCACACTAGAAAATCTCCTATCTTCTTTACACTGATTTTCTTTTTCTTTTAGTGTCATTAAACCAAGTTGAGCTTTGTGAGAATACAAGGAGTAAAGATTCATACTCACCTAACAATTAAGACCTTCTCAGTAACTGCTCAGCTACCGTGACATACATTGTTTCACTAAACCTCACAATAATCACCTGACATTGGTATCACGATCTCTATTTCACACACAAGGAAACTCAGAGTTGCTAAGGAACTTGCCCAAGTGCACAGAAGTCGTACTGGCCAATGCATAGTTTAATCCGGGCTACACACTCCAGAGTCCACATTCTTTCTATTGCCACACAACGCTGATTCTAATTCTCACCCTTTCTACCCCATGTAATTACCCCCCATTAATCCTTCCCCTTTCTACCCCTTTCTTTGCACATGCACAGCTCAATGCCAACTGGAATTCACTAATATCTAAGTAAGCATCTTACGAAGCTACTTTCAAGTTCCAGAATGCAAGGGCCTGTTCACAGTAATGTAACAAGACAGGAAAAAGTTAATGTACTTCTCCAACTCTGACAGTGGGGGAAACCTGACCCAATAAGCACATGCGTGATTTGGATGATATTTCAACACTAGGGTATCTTGGGGATTTCATCATCACTGCTGTTCTCATTAAGAAAAGTGCTAAGTAAAGGAGTCTCTAAAGCTGATGCTAGAGAAAACACACTACATAAAAATGATGAGGGCTTCCCTGGTGGCGCAGTGGTTGAGAGTCTGCCTGCCGATGCAGGGGACACGGGTTCGTGCCCCGGTCTGGGAGGATACCACATGCCGCGGAGCGGCTGGGCCCGTGAGCCATGGCCGCTGAGCCTGCACGTCCGGAGCCTGTGCTCCACAGTGGGAGAGGCCACAACAGTGAGAAGCCCGTGTACCGCAAAAAAAAAAAAAAAAAAAGATGAACTTACCAAGCACACTTCAAAGTTAAGAATTTTTCTTATAGATGGCAATAGAAGTTTTATTTGAAAGTAACCTTTATGTATTAAATAATACTCTGATGCTATTTCCTATTGTTCAGTCAACTAAAACAGAAAATTTTTCTCTGCAGATTTCTATGGGCAATACCTTTAATTGACTCTCCTCCACACATATGGCCTAAGGCCAATTGATGTCGTGATTCTAAGAGGCTGCTTCAAAATCCTTATGTATACCTGATGAGTCTTCAAAAAATTGGAGTGAAATTCTGTTTGGTATAGGTTTGATACAGTAATTTTTAAATTGCTATCACTTGATTGGTATAAGCAGTAACACTACTAAACAGAATGCCCTATATTCTGAGCATTAAAGAGAATTTTCTGCATATAAAATTTTTGATGGAAAAAAATCAGCTTACTATAAACTTCTGCATAAAACTTTCAACAGAATAATATGATGATAAAATACATAGATGTATATTAGAATCCCAAATAGAGTAAAAATATGGTTAACTAAAGATAATTTAGAAAATATTATCCAGTCCAAATGAAACCAAAACATACATGCTTTCTCACAAAAATAAACAAATGGGACCTAATCAAACTTACAAGCTTTTGCACAGCAAAGGAAACCATAAAATAAAAAGACAACCTACAGAATGGGAGAAAATATTTGCAAATGATGTGACCGACAAGGGCTTAATTTCCAAAATATACAAACAGCTCATACAACTCTACAACAAAAAAAACAAACAACTTGGTTAAAAAATGGGCAGAGGGGCTTCCCTGGTGGCGCAGTGGTTGAGAATCCGCCTGCCAATGCAGGGGACACGGGTTCGAGCCCTGGTCCGGGAAGATCCCACATGCCGCGGGGCAACTGGGCCCGTGAGCCACAACTACTGAGCCTGCGCGTCTGGAGCCTGCGCTCCACAACGAGAGGCCGCGACAGTGAGAGGCCTGCGCACCGCGATGAAGAGTGGGCCCTGCTCGCCACAACTAGCGAAAGCCCTCGCATAGAAACGAAGACCCAACACAGCCAAAAATAAATAAATAAATAAAATTTAAAAAAAATGGGCAGAGGATCTGAATAGACATTTCTCCAAAGACACACAGATGGCCAACAGGCACATGAAAAGACGCTCAACATCACTAATTATTAGAGAAATGCAAATCAAAACCATAATGAGATACCAGTCACACCTCACACCAGTCAGAATGGCCATCATTAAAAAGTCTACAAATAACAAATGCTGGAGAGGGTGTTGGAGAAAAGGAAACCCTGCTACACTGTTGGTGGGAATATAAGTTGGTGTAGCCACTATGGAAAACAGTATGGAGGTTCCTCAAAAATACTAAAACTAGAGCTGTTATATGATCCAGCAATCCCACTCCCAGGCATATATCCTGACAAAATTATAATTCAAAAAGATACATGCACCCCTATGTTCAAAGCAGCAATATTTACAATAGCCAAGACATGTAAATAACCTAAATGTCCATCAACAGATGAATGGATAAAGAAGATGTGGTAAATATATACAATGGAATATTACTCAGCCATAAAAAGAAATGAAATAATGCCATTTGCAGCAACATATATGGACCTAGAGATTATCATACTAAGTGAAGTAAGTCAGAAAGAGAAAGACAAATACCATATGATATCACTTACATGTGGAATCTAAAATATGACACAAATGAACTTATCCACAAAACAGAAATAGACTCACAGACATAGAGAACAGACTTGTGGTTGCCAAGGGGGAGGGGAGATGGGGGAGGAATGGAGTTGGAGTTGGGGATTAGCAGATGGAAACTATTATATATAGAATGGATAAACAACAAGGTCCTATGCTTTAGCACAGGGAACTATACTTAATATCCTGTGATAAACTATAATAGAAAAGAACATAAAAAAGAATGTGTGTGTGTGTGTGTGTATATATATATATATATGTATATGTATAACTGAATCGCTTTGCTGTACAGCAGAAATTAACAATAGCATTGCAAATCAACTATACTTCAATTTAAAAAGAAGTTAATAAGTGAACAAAAATAAAAGGTGAAAATTGGGGGAAAAACCCTAAATGTTAATCAATACAGTATTGATCCATACTACTGGAATACTCCTCAGTCATTAAAAAATATATATATAACTTTGATAAAAGTACCATGACATATTGTTGGTTGAAAAAAGTTTCAGAATCATGTTACACTGTACTATGACCTCATTTTTGTAAAAAAGTTAAAAACTATATATTACTTACTTTTGTTTGTATGAAAAGTAAGAAAGTCTAGAAGAATACATACCTATTAACAGTAGATATTCCTTGAAGGGAGTGGTGAAGATGGAGAGAAGAAACTTACATTTTACTTTGTGTATTTCTGTAGTGTCTTAAAATGTTTTAAGCAAGCATGTATTACTTTTGTAATCAAATAAAACAAATTTGAGGGTTAAATTTTAAAAACCGTATGTTTTCTCAAAGCAAATTAAATGTTAGGAAATAGCATCCATCATGAGGATAGCAAATCAGTTAATATAATAAAAATGAATTTGTGAAAATGCCAAAGTATCTTCTTGATTTGATTCTTGGGTACTTATAAAAATTACAAATCAGGATGCCCTTATTAATCTCTTCTATAATACTACAAATACATCATTATATTGTACATTACAGAAGGTCTTAGAGATTAGCCAATTAAATCATATTTGAAATAAAGGAGAAACTTTTAGGATAATTATTTATAAATTTGTTTTAGCACCCCTCTTTTTCCCCCAGTGATTTCAGAGCTTTGGAAAAATAACCAAATGTTACTGAATTACAGGGAACACATATCAGAGATCACCAAAAGAAACCCCACAAAATAAAATGTCTGCTTCCTTAAAAGTTACATAGTGTGCCGTAAAGTTGGCTAGAAAGGGAGACCCATGAACTAAATTCAAGTTTTGCCAATAATGACTAGTTTAAATAGGCTTCTGTTCCTTACTGATAACATGAGTGTATTGTGGGGTGGGGGGTGGTATGTGAAGGAGTATTAAATTAATGGGGTATCCAAGATGGTACCCAAGGTCATATACAGTTCCAAGAATTTTTTTTTTTTAAATCAGTCCTGCCCATCATTAGACATGGAAGAATATCTCTAACAGTGGAGGTGACAGAGAGAGGCACCTCACAAGTCAAACAACTACTAAGAGTGTCATCCCTGAAGGCAAACAAGCTCCCAGGATTTCTGTCTACAACCCTCTCTGATACCCCCAACCACAGGTCTCTAGTCGTTGAAGGGACACAAAGAGAGTGCATGGCTGCAAAGACAAATGTACAAGCTCGGTTCTGGGCGACAAACAACCACAAGGGCTATCACAGCATCCTGAGCACCAGATACTCACTGGTGTTGGGCAGAGAGGTATGAGCACCTCATCTGCATTCCACCCTTCCAACGGAACTGTCTTCCTTCACTCCCTACTTTTATATGATTCATCACAAGAGGAAGTTTCCTGTAAATGAGCTATAGCGCTAGGGCCATCAGATGCATGGGGTCACTCTGGCTAAAGGAGAACCTGGAGGTCTGGGGCCCTAGAAAGAAGTCCAACAGGCACTGGTAGAGCCAAGGAATTGAGGGAAGTCCCCCAAGATGGACTGTGAGGTCCTGAGGCTGGTGGAACATTCTGGGCTATGGATTAGAGGGGCTATATTGATTTAGAATAACTCAATGCTAATGACCTCCCAGAGGATGTGGCCAAAATATTTTAAAGGAACTTAAGTAAAACATTTGCAGTATCCTTCAATCTCACAGAATGTGTATAGTAAACTGATTAAGAGCCAACCTCTTAGTTTAAATGAGAAAACTTAAGCCCCAAGAGCTCTGAGGACATTCCCCAGAATCTTCATCTCCTAACCCCATTCAAGAGCACATAGAAGTTTTGATTTGCATTTCTCCAATGATTAATGATGTTGAGCATTCTTTCATGTGTTTGTTGGCAATCTGTATATCGTTTTTGGAGAAATGTCTATTTAGGTCTTCTGCCCACTTTTGGATTGGGTTGCTTGTTTTTTCGATATTGAGCTGCATGAGCTGCTTGTAAATTTTGGAGATTAATCCTTTGTCAGTTGCTTCATGTGCAAATATTTTCTCCCATTCTGAGGGCTGTCTTTTCATCTTGTTTATGGTTTCCTTTATCATCTCACACCGGTCAGAATGGCCATCATCAAAAAGTCTACAAACAATAAATGCTGGAGAGGGTGTGGAGAAAAGGGAACCCTCTTGCACTGTTGGTGGGAATGTAAATTGATACAGCCACTATGCAGAACAGTATGGAGGTTCCTTAAAAAACTAAAAATAGAACTACCATATGACCCAGCAATCCCACTACTGGGCATATACCCTGAGAAAACCATAATTCAAAAAGAGTCATGTACCAAAATGTTCATTGCAGCACTATTTACAATAGCCAGGACATAGAAGCAACCTAAGTGTCCACTGACAGATGAATGGATAAAGAAGATGTGGCACATATATACAATGGAATATTACTCAACCATAGAAAGAAACAAAACTGAGTTATTTGTAGTGAGGTGGATGGACCTAGAGACTGTCCTACAGAGTGAAGTAAGTCAGAAAGAGAAAAACAAATACCGTATGCTAACACATATATATGGAATCTAAAAAAAAAAATGGTCATGAAGAACCTAGGGGCAAGACGGGAATAAAGACACAGACCTACTAGAGAATGGACTTGAGGACATGGGGAGGGGGAAGGGTAAGCTGGGACAAAGTGAGAGTGGCATGGACATATATACACTACCAAATGTAAAACAGATAGCTAGTGGGAAGCAGCCGCATAGCACAGGGAGGTCAGCTCGGTGGTTTGTGACCACCTAGAGGGGTGGGATAGGGAGGGTAGGAGGGAGGGAGACGCAAGAGGGAAGAGATATGGGGGTATATGTATATGTATAACTGATTCACTTTGTTATAAAGCAGAAACTAATATACCATTGTAAAGCAATTATACTCCAATAAAGATGTTCAAAAAAAAAAAAGAGCACATAGAAGGATCCTAAATACCCTTCCCAGAGAAAAAAAGAGCACATAGAAGGATCCTAAATACCCTTCCCAGAGATGACAGTTTCCTCGATCATTTTATACTACTCAGATACTATCGAGGTATTAATAAAACTCTTTGTCAAATTATCTGATTCCCCCACTACATGTAAATTTCCACATGATACCCACTAATAAAATTTAAGTTCCAATTCTTTAGGAATACTGCAAAAATCTTAAGACTTATACACTGTTGAGGCTTATCCTGTTGAGTGTCAAATCACTCGAATACACCAGGCTTCTGAAAAGATGTAATGCCCCTAAACAGGAAGATTAGGATTTCAATAAACTGTGGCAACAGTACAGTCCTACATTTGTAATTGATTATAACATTGGCCACTATGATTATCATAATATAGAACTAAAATCTTCCAGTGTCATTAAGAACTCTTAGGTGACATATACAAGCATATAGAATTAAAAAATTAAACACACACATTAAAGAGAACATAAGTGCTATCTTTTAGAAATTATTTCGTCTGTCAAAAAAGCTGGTTGGGGCTTCCCTGGTGGCGCAGAGGTTGAGAGTCCACCTGCCGATGCAGGGGACACAGGTTCGTGCCCGGGTCAGGGAAGATCCCACATGCCGCAGAGCGGCTGGGCCCGTGAGCCACGGCTGCTGAGTCTGCGCATCTGGAGCCTGTGCTCCACAGCGGGAGAGGCCACAACAGTGAGAGGCCCGCGAACCAAAAAAAAAAAGCTGATTGGTCCTCATAGAGAATTTTCCGTAAAGCCACGTGTATTGAGCCTAATATTCTTCCATAGTTGGATAAAACAGATTTTTCTACATTAAAATATTACCAGTATAAATTCTGATCGTTTATACATTTTGGGTGGGAGAAGGCTTTTCACTGATCGCAGAAGGCTGGATTTGAGGCAATTAGGTGAGTCTATAATGACTGCAGTGCAACAAAGCAGTGGCTTGGAGCTTCGGAATCAGGCAGATGCGGATGTGAGTTCTGCCTCCAGTACATGCCAGCTGTGTGACGCTGGGCAAGTTACTAACCCTCTCTGAGCTTAGGCTTCCTTATCAGTAAAAGAGAAGTAATAGTAATGCCTTCCTAATAATCTGAAAATAACTTAATAATCACTCAAGCTCCTGTGTAAGTGTTAATTAGAGGGTACCTATTATTACATTATTGACATTTGTCAATTTCTCACAATTCTAACAGAAGGAACTCTGAAACAACTTTTACAGTTATGGAAATGGGAGTCTTGAGAGGGAAAGTAATTTTCCAAGGATACTCATGGTGCAACTTTACCTACAATATCAGTAAGTGCCATACAAGCAGAACCCAGGAAAGGAGAAACCAGTGTCTCAAAACCTAAAACAGAGAGATATTTTGCGAATGTGCCTAGTATAATAGCTGGATCCAAATACAAATCCAATAAATGTTGAGTATCAATGATGGTACTGCACCTGCATATTTCCACAATTCAAATTGTGCAAGGAATCAGACTGACTGGAAAGGTCAATGGGTCTGAGTTAAAGAATTACTGATGCTTCAGGGAAATCAGCTCAGTGTTTTGTGACCACCTAGAGGGGTGAGATAGGGAGGGTGGGAGGGAGAAGCAAGAGGGAGGGGATATGGGGATATACGTATGCATATAGCTGATTCACTTTGTTATACAGCAGAAACTAATATACCATTGTAAAGCAATTATACTCCAATAAAGATGTTAAAAAAGAATTACTGATGCTTAAGAGAGAGAGGCTTCACTATTTTTACAGCCCAAACTGCATTCAGTGTGCAAGAAATACTATCCGAGTAGAATAAAGTTCTCAACAGGCTTTCCTAAGCACCTAAGTTACTTCGAAGTCAGGAAATAAAGCAAGGCTCGGGGCGGGGGGGGGGGGCGGTGGGAAACCACTGTTATTCTGCAAGTTTTTCCTACCACAGAAATGAAATATGGCTATAATGTAATCATTTTATAAGTAATCTATTTTTTTTCCAGTCTGAGCAATAGATTACATATCCTATGCTTAAGGTCATGGGATGCCTTTTTTGTTTTTCATTTTTAACAGCCTTCCATTAAAAGAACTGTGGCTTCTGCAAGAAATAGGCTGGCGATTTTAAATTGAGAGACTATTAAGTTATTGAACACTAAAAGGCTATGCATAACTGCTCTCAAATATTGCCTGAGATAAGCAACGTTATACTCACTGTACTGAAGAGAAATTGTATGGAAAAGACAGACCTTTCTATTTCTCCCTAGGGAATTAACAACATTGCTGGCACTTCAGAAAGCTATGTTTAGTCAGACCACTTTGAGTTAGCTAAAAGAATGTTACTGTCTTTGTGTAAAGGAGAGAGTTTTAGTTAGGATTCTTATACCTGTTAAGTTAGCTTAAAAGAAAAGTATTTTATATCATGATGATTAAAATGTAAGATAACAGGATAGAGTAAAAACATAGTATAATGAAAGTTTTTATATTGATCTTAATATTCTAATACTATAATTTCTTCTATTTTTAGACAGCAATGAATCTCATTGTATCATCATGTATGATGGACACAAGGTACCTAGTGCAAAGATGGGAGACTTCGGAGAATCATTACTCCATGCTTTTAACCTGCTTATAGTACAGGTGTGGTTTGAGAAGATTAAATAAACATTAACTAATTATTTAGTACTGGCTAAAAAAACAAAGTGGTTAACAATGCTGGGACACAGTACTGGCAGACCTCGTTAACAATGCTGGGACACAGTACTGGCAGACCTCGTTAACAATACTGGGACACAGTACTGGCAGACCTCGTTTTATTGTGCTTCACAGACACTGCACGCTTTTGTAAACTGAAGGTTTGTGGCAACCCTACATTGATCAAATCTATCCGTACCATTCTTCCAACAGCATTTGCAAACTTCATGTCTCTGTGTCACATTTTGGCAATTCTCACAATATTTCAAACGTTTTCATTATTATTATACTTGAGATCTGTGATCTCTGACGTTAACTATTGTCATTGTTTTGGGGGAGCCACGAATCCCACCCATACGACAATGAACTTATTAATAAACGTGTGTGTTCTGACTGCTCCGTCAGCCAGCCACTCCCCTGTCTCTCTCCCTTTTCTTGGGCCTCCTTATTCCCTGAGACACAAAAATATTGAAGTCAGGCCAACTAATAACCCTAAAATGGCCTCTAAGCGTTCAAGTGAAAGGAAGAGTCACACTTTGAATCAAAAACCAGAAATGATTAAGCTTAGTGAGGAAGGCATGTTAAAATCTAGACCTCTTGTGCCAAACAGTTAGCTAAGTTGTGGATGCAAAGGAAACGTTCTTGAAGGAAATTAAAAGTGCTACTGCAGTGAACACACAAATGATAAGAAAGAGAAACAGCTTTATTGCTGATACGGAGAAAGCTTTAGTGGTCTGGGTAGAAGATCAAATCAGACACAAAATTCTCTTAAGCCAAAGCCAAAACCAGAGCAAGGCCCTAACTCTTCAATTCTATGAAGGCTGAGAGAGGTGAGGAAGCTGCAGAAGAAAAGTTTGAAGCTGGCAGAGGCTGGTTCGTGAGGTTTAGGAAAGAAGCCGTCTCCATAACATAAAAGTGCAAGGAGAAGCAGCAAGTGCTGACGTAGGAGCTGCAGCAAGTTATCCAGAAGATCTAGCTGAGACACTTAATGAAGGTGGCTATCCTAAACATCAGATTTTCAACGTAGAAGAAAAAGCCTTACATTGGAAGAAGCTGCCATCTAGGACTTTCATAGCTAGAGAGCAGAAGTCAATGCCTGGCTCTAAAGCTTCAAAGGACAAGCTGACTGTCTCACTAGGGGTTAATGCAGCTCGTGACTTTAAGCTGAAGCCAATGCTCATTTACCATTGTCAGAAACCTAGGATCCTTAAGAATTAGGCTCAGTCTACTCTGTGTGCGCTCTATAAATGGACCAAAGCCTGGATGAGAGCATATCTGTTTATGGTTTACTGAATATTTTAAGCCCACTGTTGAAACTTACTCACCAGAAAAAAAGATTCCTTTCAAAATATTCCTGCTCATTGATAAGGTACTTGGTCACCCAAGAGCTATGATGGAGATATACAATGAGATTAATGACGTTTTCACACCTGCTAATACACATCTATTCTGCAGCCCATTGATCAAGGAGTAATTTTGATTTTCAAGTCTTATTACTTAAGAAATACATCTTGTAAGGCTATAGCTGCCATAGGTAGTGATTCCTCTAATGGAGAAGGCTTGGTCAGAGAAAAATAATCCCCAAATTTGTATGGAAACACAAAAGACCCCAAATAGCCAAAACAATCTAAAGAGAGAACAAAACTGGAGGTATCATGCTCCCTGATTTCCAATTATACTACAAACCTCCAGTAATCAAAACAGTAGGTACTGGCACAAAAACAGACACACAGATCAATGGAACAGAAGAGACAGCCCAGAAATGAACCCACACTTATATGGGCAATTAATCTATGACAACAGAGGGAAGGGTACACAATGGGGAAGAGAAAACCTTTTCAATAAATGGTGTTGGGAAAACTGGACAGCTATGTGCAAAAGAATCAAACTGGACTACTCTCTCACACCATGCACAAAAATAAATTCAAAATGGATTAAAAACTTGAATAAGAGCTAAAACCATAAAACTTCTAAAAGAAAACAGAGGCTGTAAGCTCTTTGACATCAGTCTCAGTAATACTTTTGGGGGATATGTCTCCTCAGGCCAGGGAAACAAAAGCAAAAATAAACAAATTGGACCTAATAAAACTAAAAAGGTTTTTCGCAGCAAAGGAAACTATTAAGAAAATGAAAAGGCCACCTATTGAATGGGAGAAGAAACCTGCAAACAATATATCTGATAAAGGGTTAATATCCAGAAATATGCACAAAATACACATATAACTCATACAACTCAACATCAAAAAATACAAACCACCTGATTAAAAAACGGGCAGAGGATCTGAATAGACATCTTTCCAAAGAAGACATACAAAAGGCCAACAAGCATATGAAAAGATGCTCAACATCACTCATTATCAGGGAAATGCAAATCAAAACCACAATGAGATACCAATTCACACCTGTTAGAATGGCTATTACCAAAAAGACAAAAAAATAACAAGTATCAGCAAGGATGTGGCAAAAAGGGAACACTTGAGCACTGCTGGTGGGAATGTAAATTGAAGGAGCCACTATGGAGAGTCCTCAGAAAAACGAAAAACAGAACTACCATATGACCCAGCAATTCCACTTTTGGGTTTATATCCAAAGAAAATGAAAATGCTAGTTAGAAAAGATATATGCACCCTTATGTTCACTGCAGCATTATTTACAATAGGCAAGACATGTCGATCAACAGATGAATGGATAAAGAAGATGTGGTACACGTATATACAAGAGGATATTACTCAGCCATAAAAAAGAATGAAATAATGCCACTTCAACAACATGGATGGACCTAGAGGGTATTGTGCTAATTGAAATAAGTCAAACAGAGAAAGATAAATACTGTATGATTCCACTTATACGTGACATCTAAAAAACAAAAGAACAAACATAAGAAAACAAAAACAGTCATAGATACAGAGAACAAACAGGTGTTTGCCAGAATGGAGGGGGTTAGGGGAAGGAAAGAAATAGGTGAGGGAGATTAAGAAGTACAAACTTCCAGTTACAAAATAAATGAGTCAAGGATATGAATTGTACAGTGTGAGGAATAGTCAATACCTACGTAATATCTTTGTATGGTGACACATTGTCACTACACTTGTCATGGTGATCAGTTTGAAATGTAGAGAAGAAGTGAATCACTATGTTGTGTAACAGAAACTAACATAGTGTGGTAGGTCAATTACACTTCAAAAACAGACAAACTTAGAAAGAGAGAAGAGATTTTTGGTTACCAGAGGCGGGGCTTGCAGGGGGCCGGGGGGAAGAATTGGATGAAGGCGGTCAAAGGGTAGAAACTTCAAGTTATAAGATAAATAAGAACTAGGGATGTACCGCACAACATGATAACTATAACACTGCTGTATTTATATATGAAAGTTTTGCTGAAAGTAAATCCTAAGCATTGTCATCACAAGAAAAAATTTTTTCTATTTCTTTACTTTTTTATGTATCTGAGATAATGGATGTTCAGTAAACTTATTGTGATAATCATTTCATGATTTATGTAAGTCAAATCATTATGCTGTACACCTTAAACTTACAGTGCTGTTTGTCAATTATATCTCAATAAAAATGGAAGGAAAAAAAGAACAAATACTCATCACCCCCCCCCCCCCCAAGAAAAAAAAAGAAATACATTTTGTGAGGCTACAGATGCCATAGATAGTGATTCATCTCATGGATCTGGGCAAAGTCAATTGAAAATATTTATCATTCTAGATGCCATGAAGAACATTCGAGATTCATGGGAAGAGGTCAAAATAGCAACATTAACAGGAGTTTAGAAGAACTTGATTCCAATCCTCATGGATGACTTTGAGGGGTCCAAGACTTCAGCAGAGGAAGGAACTGCAGATATGGTGGAAATAATAAGAGGAGTAGAATTAGATGTGGAGCCCGAAGATGTGACTGAATTGCTGCAATGTCATGATAAAACTTTAACGGATGAGGAATTGCTCTTACAGATGAGCAAAGAAAGTGGTTTCTTGAGATGGAATCTACTCCTGGTGAAGATGCTGTGAAGACTGTTGAAATGACAAGAAATGATTTAGAATATTACAGAAACTTAGTTCATAAAGCAGTGGCAGGGTTTGAGAGGACTCAAAATTTGGAAAGGAGTTCTACTATGGATAAAATGCTATCAAACAGCAATGCATGCTATAGAGAAATCATTCGTGAAAGGAACAGTCAATGGAGACAGCAAACTTCACTGTTGTTTTACGTGAAGAAATTGCCACAGCTACCTCCGCCTTCGGCAAACACCACCCTAATCAGTCAGCAGCCATCAACATGGAGGCAAGACCCTCCACTGGCAAAAACATTATGACTCGCTGAAGGCGCAGATGACAGCATTTTTCAGCCATAAAGTATTTTTAAATTAACGTATGTACATTGTTTTAGACATAATGCTACTGCAGATTTAACAGAATACAGTATAGTGTAAACATAACATTTCTACACACCGGGAAACCAAAAAATTCATATTGACTTTATTGCAATATTCCTGTTATTATGGAGGTCTGCAACCAAACCCACAGGATCTCCAAGGTATGCCTGTAGTTCCTCCTTAAATGACAGCTATCATTATCATTAAAAACACTTCCCTCCTCCCATTGTTCCTCTTTTTGTTACCTTTCAGAGTTGGGAAGTGGCTGGGAGGGCAGTGTAAGGCTTAGAATTGGACTAGAGCCACAGTACCTAGCTCAAATCCCACCTCCAAGGCTTACTTACTGTGTAACCCTGGACTTTTAACTTTTTGTGCCTCAGTTTTCTCATACGTAAGATGAGGATGAGGAAAAGCACGAATCCTCTTGGGTTAGTGACGGGAAGAATGAATTGATACATACAAAGCGTTTAAGAGGAGCAATGAGTCCCAGTCTTCCTTCCCCCCTTCGGGTCTCCCTTGATAGGTCCATCCAGACACTGTTTGAACGTGCCTTTCTTCTCTTCCTACCAGGCCCTTGAGGGTTGGAATTGAGTCTTTACCAACTTTATATTACCAATTTTAAACTATATGCCTGGCACATATAGCTTTTCAAAAAAACATATAATTCTACTAAACTCAACTGGTCCCAGAAACACTTATTGTGTTTCAAAAGAGAGGGGACCACAGGCTGCTCCATGGGGATACCCTTTGGGTAGTTCAGCTGAGATAGGAGGAAGGTCCTTCGTAAAAAGTTAGGATTAGAGTACTGCATTTATGCTTTTCTCTCTGGTGTTCATATTTAATTTTGTTGTGGTTGTTTGTTTTTTTGTTTTGTTTTTTTTGCTGTACACGGGCCTCTCACTGTTGTGGCCTCTCCCGTTGCAGAACACAGGCTCCAGACGCGCAGGCTCAGCGGCCATGGCTCGCGGGCCCAGCCGCTCCGCGGCATGTGGGATCTTCCCGGACCGGGGCACGAACCCATGTACCCTGCATCGGCAGGCGGACTCTCAACCACTGCGCCACCAGGGAAGCCCTGTTGTGGTTGTTTATAACCACGTCTCCCCACTGGACTATAAGTTCCATAAGAGCAGTATTCTAAAGTAACACAGGGGTCAGCTTTCTTCCATTTGCCCCTCGAGCTCCGCTCCCTGCCCTTCTCTACCTTTTCTCTCCTCAGCCAGGAGGCTGATGCGTAGAAACTCTATCAATGAGTCCCCTTGTCCTCCAGCTTCCTGTGATGTGTGGACCCTGGGCACCACAGCACGAGGCCAGAGACAGAAAGGAAAGAGATGTTAGCATCTCTATTCCCCAGGGTTCTGCCCTGTAGGGTCCCTTTAAGAGAGGCTTCTCTCTAGTACTCTGTAAATATGCTTTCTTCTGGGTCCTTTGGACCTGAGGTGGTAACAACTCTATTCTTACTGGTCCTAGAGTGCTGCAATTTCTCTCCACTTTCCCCACAGCTTTGCTGAAAGTCCCCTTCTTAAACCTTCTAGAAATAATCTAGTTTGAGTGTGCCATCTGTTTCCTGCTGGAACCTGGGTCAATGCAGTATTATAGATACACAAGGGGAGAACGATAAAACAACTATGCAGCCAGATAGCAGCTACTTTTCCTCTTTTATGCCCAGTTGGGACCCAGATGCTTTGCCTCACTGCTCCTAAATGATTCCTATATAAATCTCTCCCTGAATTCTGAAATGATAAACCTGTCTCTCTTCATTCTTTTCCTTAAGGAAATTCTTTCAAGAGAAAAGATCTCTGCCACAACTTAGGGATAATTTTCTGTTTCTTGTTTTTATTTTTGGTTTGGTTTTGTACTTTTTAGAGGCATCATTTCACTTGATTTTATTCTGCTGTCCATATTTAACATTAACTACAGGTGATAATATAATCAGACTATAAAGCAGCAAATGTTTTGAAAGAGATTTTGCTCTTAACTGATTTTTTTTCAGTGAATAAGAGTTTAAAATAGACTTACAAACATACCACTAACAATTATTTTACATTAAGTATAATGTAAAATAATTTTTGAGATAATACAGATATAATAGAAATGCTTCTGCTTTTCACTGTGTATTTCCTGCAATCTAACTCAGATGTTATAGTAACTTTAATATACATTTGGGAGTAAGCAACTGATATTCATTTACAATGAATTTCTCTTTCTACATATTATTTCTAGAGATACCACTATGCAATTATGAAAGTATACAGCAAATTACTATGTTAATTTTTTTCTTCTGCAGGTGCAGTCTTATTGTTACACAACTTCTTGTTGCTGTTCATAAATCTATATTTCCATTTGGTGAGGAGGATTTTCCACCAAAGGCTTTGTCCTATTTCTGTGTATTTTGGCTTCCAGAGGGACTGCTATTCAAGAAGAAAGTAAGCAATAGAAATAGGGAGCTGGAAACCTATAAAACAAAGTGATAATAAAGCTCCTTGCCACAAATAGACCTAAACCCAGAAAAGCTTAGCAGTGAATTCTATATCTTCTCTATTTAAAAATATGGTTTGATATTAACCATGTGTATTTCACCATCTTATTTCCATCTTCCTTTGCATTCTGTCTTTTTTGTGCCCATTATTCTGGATGTTACACAAAACAGCTAAATGCTGTTTTGAGGGGTAAATACCTACGTCGGTCAGTTTTATTCTGCCCTGTCCTAATGTTTTGACAGAATTGACAATAACAGTCAGAAGATCTTTCTCTGGGGGCTGAATAAACTGCATTTAACAAAACGGACTGACTGTGTCCCCAGCTCTTTTCAGGGAGGGGGCTGTATAGCCAGTTGCACATAATGGGATGGGTGAAGATGGTAATGAAGTCAGAAAATGGACTAAATGTTTACCTTGCAGATGTGTGTATTTTGGGAAATAGCCTATTTCTCTCTTGTCATGGCTGGGTCCATTTAACTACATTGAAATGGTCAAGGAAGTGGGCGCTCATTTCCATGAAGGTTCAGGGGATGGCTGAATGATCAAAGCCCTCACAAGGGCAGCAATGCATTTCAGGATTCATGTAAGTGCTGCTTTGCTGCTTTTCCAACCTATACAACCATGTTTCATCAATTTCTAGTTGCATATTTGAAGAAATGTCACTTAAAATTATTGGTGTCTCACAGTTGGTGTTGGCCAGCAAGACTGACATGGAGGTTCTGCCAGGGCAGGCCAGGCCAGGCCAGGCCATGGGGTTGGCATTTTATCTGCTGCAGGTAAAGGGGCTCACTTAATTTGGAGTGATGGGGAATGCCCATTCCCAGTGGCGTGATTGATAGAAATGATGATCTCAGTAGTGGGCAAGTGAGAAGGGCCAAGTAGTTCTACTGGCCTGAGGATACTGTCATGCTGGGGAAAGTATAATTATGGCTGAGGCTACATGCACATGCAGAGAATACCAGAGAGGATCCAAGCTATTCATACTCCTAACCACACCTAAGGCTATGCACATACACATGAAAGACCTCAAAGTGCCCAGATAAAGACCAGAGCAAAATTTAAAATAACCTGAGGTTTAAATGCATTACCCACCCCATATAGAGATTCATAAATTGTGAACAGAGGACATACTGGCAAAGTGGTTGAGCACAACCTCTCATGATCAACCTACATGGACATATGTGATGACTCCCAGAATACCAGATCTAAAAACTAAAACAAACAAAAAAACCTATGTATATGTCTACATACGAACTAAGCAGAGATATCAGTGGAAGCATACTATAGGGGAGACAGATTTCACAGAATTTGCTCAGGCAAATTACTAAAGAGTGAAACAAACAAAAAACAGCAACAACGATAACCTTCAGGGAAAATATCAGAATCCAGAGTTGCTACATTATCAAGTTTTCAACAAAAAAACTGTGAGACATGTGAAGAAACAGGAAAGTGTGACACATATTCATAGAAAAAAGTAGTCATTAGAAACCAACTCTAATGTTCCCTGATTATATAGTAGACAAAGCCTTCAAAGACGCTATTAAAAATGTGTTCAAAGTAGTAAAGGAAACCATATTTGATGAATTACAGAAAAGTATGACAACAATGAATGAATAAATAGAGATCATCAAGAAGGACAGATAAATTATAAAAAGAATTCTGGAGTTGAAAAGTATAGTAACTGAAATAAAAATTCACTAGAAAGTAATACTAGCTCTGAAATGGCAGAAGAATCAGTGCAATTCAAGGTTGATCAACAGAAATAATCCAATCTGAAGATCTGAGGATAAAGATAAATGTACAGACCCTTAGTGACCTGTAGGATGTCAAGCATGCAAACATATGTGAGAGACCCAGCAGGAAAGGAGAGAAAAAGGCAAAGGCAGGAAAATTCTTGAAGAAATAATAGTTGAAACTTCCCAAACATGATGAAGACTATTTTTTTTTCTCAAAGAACCAGCTTTTAGTTTTATTGATCTTTGCTATTTTCTTTGTTTCTATTTCATTTATTTCTGCTCTGATCTTTATGATTTCTTTCCTTCTGCTAACTTTGGGTTTTGTTTGTTCTTCTTTCTCTAGTTCCTTTAGGTGTAAGGTTATATTGTTTATTTGAGATTTTTCTTGTTTCTTGAGGTAGGCTTGTATAGCTATAAACTTCCCTCTTAGAACTGCTTTTGCTGCATCCGGTAGGTTTTGGATCATCGTGTTTTCATTGTCATTTGGCTCTAGGTATTTTTTGATTTCCTTTTGATTTCTTCAGTGATCTCTTGGTTATTTAGTAACGTATTGTTCAGCCTCCATGTGTTTGTGCTTTTTACATTTTTTCCCTGTAAGTCATTTCTAATCTCATAGCATTGTGGTCAGAAAAGATGTTTGATATGATTTCAATTTTCTTAAATTTACTGAGGTGTGATTTGTGACCCAAGATGTGATCTATCCTGGAGAATGTTCCATGAGCACTTGAAGAGAGAGTGTAATCTGCTGTTTCTGGATGGAATGTCCTATAAATATCAATTAAATCTATCTGGTCTATTGTGTCATTTAAAGCTACTGTTTCCTTATTTATTTTCATTTTGGATGATCTGTCCATTGGTGTAAGTGAGGTGTTAAAAGTCCCCCACTATTATTGTGTTACTGTCGATTTCCTCTTTTATAACTGTTAGCAGTTGCCTTATGTATTGAGGTGCTCCTATGTTGGGTGCATATATATTTATAATTGTTATATCTTCTTCTTGGATTGATCCCTTGATCATGATGTAGTGTCCTTCCTTGTCTCTGGTAACATTCTTTAAAGTCTATTTTACCCGATAGGAGTATTGCTACTCCAGCTTTCTTTTGATTTCCATTTGCCTGGAATATCTTTTTCCATCTCCTCACTTTCAGTCTGTATGTGCCCCTAGGTCTGAAGTGGGTCTCTTGTAGGCATATATATGGGTCTTGTCTTTGTATCCATTCAGCAAGCCTGTGTCTTTTGGTTGGAGCATTTAATCCATTCACGTTTAAGGTAATTTTCGATATGTATGTTCCTATGACCATGTTCTTAATTGTTTTGGGTTTGTTTTTGTAGGTCCTTTTCTTCTCTTGTGTTTCCCACTTAGAGAAGTTCCTTTAGCATTTGTTGTAGAGCTGGTTTGGTGGTGCTGAATTCTCTTAGTTTTTGCTTGTCTGTAAAGCTTTTGATTCCTCTGTTGAATCTGATGAAGACTATTAATTTACATATCCAAGAAGTTCAACAAGATGCAAGTAAGATAAATATAAAGAGATTCACATCTGAATACATCATAGTAAAAGTGTGGAAAGCCAAAGACAGACAATTCTAAACATGGAAAGAGAAAAATAAGTAATTCCATACAGCAGAGGATCAATAAAAAATAATAGCAGACTTCTTCTCACTAGAATCAATGGAGGCCAGAAGGCAGTGGAATGACAAAATCAAAATGATGAAAGGAATTTTTTTAAAACCCTATAAACCAAGAATTCTATATGCAGAAAAGCTATCCCTCAAAAGTGAAACTCAAATTCATAAATAAAGACTGAGAGAATTTGTTGTAGTAGTCTTGGCTTTATAAAAATACTGAAGAGGGCTTCCCTGGTGGCGCAGTGGTTGAGAGTCCGCCTGCTGATGCAGGGGACACGGGTTCGTGCCCCAGTCCGGGAAGATCCCACATGCTGCAGAGCGGCTGGGCCTGTGAGCCGCGGCCGCTAAGCCTGTGCATCCGGAGCCTGTGTTCCACAACGGGAGAGGCCACAACAGTGAGAGGCCCGCGTACCGCAAAAAAAAAAAAAAAAAAAAAAAAAAATACTGAAGAGCCCATCTGGCTAAAAGGGACTGAACTCTAGACAATGACTTGAATCCAGTGGGTAAAATGAAAAGCACTAGAAATGGTAAATATGTGTGTTAATATAAAATACTCTATAGAAATATGATTATTGCTTTATGTAAATTGTGTCTTTTAAAGAACTTAGATGGGAAATGAGACAGCATAGGACTATTTTATTGGGCTTATTACTTATATAGCTATAACTATATATGACAATATTAACATGGGGGGAGGGAGTGGAGTAATTTTGAAACAAATTTCTGTATTTTACTGAATTAAGTTAGTGTTAATGTGAAGGAGACTGTGAAAAATGTTATAATCCCTAAATCAACTACTAGGAAAATAATTTTAAAATATAGTTTAGGGTGGACATTATGGGTGAAGGTGATTAAAAGGTATAAATCTCCAATTATAAAACAAGTCATACATGTATACACTGATGTGTATAAAATTGATGACTAATAGGAACCTGCAGTATAAAGAAACAAACAAACAAAAACAAGTAATACTAAACTTTCTTTGGGTTATTTGTATGGAAATGTTAATATAAATGTTTCAGACATTACATGAAATTTTTAAAAATCTTACATGTTCTGGTATAATGTTATAAGTCATAATTCTAGTTATTACTTTAAAATGTATATCTCAGAAATAACTAAATTTCCTTGTCAATTGCATTATTATGAACTCTCATCAAATCTTTAACCGTGGTCATTTTTAAGTCTTTTGTCATTTACAGACAGTTCTGGGTGTACTCTGATGCTTTTGCAAAAATGTTCCTATAAAAGGGTTTCATCTTCAAGGAATTCATGGGAAAGACTCAGACAAGTACAGGTTTCTGGTAACTGACTATACTGCTGAACTGAATGAATAAGCGTTTTCAGAACTCTAATGGAAAACTGATGAATTCATAAAAGTGCTAAGAAAAGATCAAGATGAAAAAAAAATTAATTACATGGGACTGAGTGAACTGATGAGGGTGATTATAATTTTTGTGACTTTGTTTGAATAAAAAACAAAATCCCACAAGGACTCAGAGGCAAAAAATATACAAATCAATTTTCACTGCAAAGTAAAGGAGCTGTTACAGTGGAGGGCTACTGGACTGAATGTCAATATTATGACATAGTATGAGTGCGTTTCGTGTTTGGTAATTGCAATCATTGTCGCTTTTGTTGTGGTCATCCATTTACAATGCTTGGTGTCAGTTTATTTATCTCTTGTATAAATAAAATACAGTGTGTGTATGTGTGTGTGAAGAAAAAATAATTCTACTGCCAAGAAAACAAACAAAAACAAGTCACAGGGATGTAATGTACAGCATGGTGACTATATCTAATAATACAGCATTGTATATTAGAAAGTTGGTAAGAGAATAAATCTTACAAATTTTTTCTTGTGATGAGAACTTGTAACTATGTATGGTGACCGATGTTAACTAGATTTATTATGGTGATCTTTTCACAGTATATACAAATATTGAATTGTTGTTTTGCATGCATGAAACTAACAGTGTTATATGTTAATTATATCTTAATAAAAATATAGTTTAAAAATCAACAGAGGAATTAAAATGGTATACTAAGAATATGACAAAAGGCAGTCAAGGAGGAACAGAGGAACAAAAAAGAAGGCACACAGAAAAATAGTGAAATGGGAAATCTGAACTATATTAAATCCAACTATATTACTATTACATTATATATGAATGCTTAAAAACTAATCAAAAGTTAGCAGTTGTCAGACTTGATTTCAAAACGATCCAACTGCATGCTCTCTATAAGAGACACACTCTAGATTCAAGGACGCAACTGAATTGAATGTGAAAGCATGAAAACAGATATGAACTCAAACAGTAAGCACGAGAGAGCTGGAGAGGCTACATTAACATCAGGCAAAAGAGACACCAGGTCAAGAACTATTAGCGAAGACAAAGAGAGATGTTTTAAGTAATTACAGGGTCAAAACATCAGAGGAATTTAACAATGATAAATATGTGTACCTAACAACAGAGAAAAAACAGAATTAAAAGGAAAAATAGATATTATTTGGAGATTTCAATAATTGATAGAACAATTGGGCAGAACAGCAGCAATGATATAAAACATTATCAACCAACTCAATCTAACTGACATTTATAGAACACTTTCCCCAATGTATGCAGAATACACACTTCTTTAAGCTTATACGGAGCATTCTCCAGGACAGACCATATGCTATGCCATAACTGCTTGTATCCCAAGAGTGGTTTAAAATCAATAATTTAAGGGGGCTTCCCTGGTGGCGCAGTGGTTGGGAGTACACCTGCCGATGCAGGGAACGCAGGTTCGTGCCCCGGTCCGGGAGGATCCCGCGTGCCGCGGAGCTCCGCAGTGGGAGAGGCCACAATGGTGAGAGGCCCGCGTACCGCAAAAAAAAAATCAATAATTTAAGTTTCACTGTAAGAAAATAGGAAAGGTGTAAATTGATCCCAAATAAGTAGAGTGTAGGAAATAAGAGCAGAAAGCAATGAAAAAGAAAGCAAGCAAAGGAAATTAACATAGTTAAAAGATGGCTATCTGAGAGATGAATAAGATTAATAAATATTAAGATGATTAATGTTAGCAAAACTGATTAAGCAAAAAAGGGAGAAGACTCAAATTATCAGTTTCAGGAACAGAGGGGATACCACTAGGCATACAGATGTCAATAAAATAACAGAATATTATGCACAATTTTATGCTAATAAATTCAACAACTTCAATGAAATACACAAATTCCTTGAAAACCTCAATCTACTAAAGCTGATGTAAGTAAAATAGATAAAATAGAAACTCTTAATTGTCCTGTATCTATTAAAGAAAATTGAATTATAAAATATTCCTTCAAAGGAAACACTGGCCCACATGGCTTCAGTGGTATACTCTGTCAACCATTTAGTGAAGAAAGACTATCAATCTTACACAAACGATTTTTAAAAATAGAGGTGATGGGAACAATTCTCAACTAATTTTATGAGGCCAGTAGTACCGCTATTCAAATCAGACAAATACATTAAAACTACAGATCAATAACCTTCATGAGTACAGAATAAAGGTCCTTAAAACATTAATAAATCAGGGTTTCCCTGGTGGTGCAGTGGTTGATAGTCCACCTGCCGATGCAGGGGACATGGGTTCGTTCCCCGGTCCGGGAAGATCCCACATGCCGCGGAGCGGCTAGGCCCGTGAGCCATGGCCGCTGAGCCGGCGGGTCCGGAGCCTGTGCTCCTCAATGGGAGAGACCACAGCAGTGAGAGGCCCGCGTACCCCGCCAAAAAAAAAAAAAAAAAATTAGCATATCAAATTCAGCAATATATAAAAAGGTAATACAATACAAGCAAGTTAGGTTTATCCCAGGAAGTAAAGATTGGTTTAACGTTTGAAAATAAACAATACAATTCACCACAATAACAGAATTAAGGAGAAAAATCCCCTTATGATTATTCTACAAATGATGCAGAAAAAAACCTTTGATGAAATTCAAACGTAGTCATAATAAAAGTCCTCAGAAAATCAGGAATAGATTTGAACATTCTCAATCTGATAAAAGGCAACCGCAAAAAAACCCTATAGCTAACATCTAATAGTGAAATATTGAATATTTTCCCCCTAAGATTGGGAACATTCAGTTTTTCCCTAAGATCAGGAGCAAGGAAAACATCTCCTCTTATCACCTTTGTTCGACAACTTATTCTGGAGCATAATAAGCTTGTACAATAAGGTAAGAAATAGAAATAAAATGTAATGACCTAAAGGCAGAAATATAACTTTTATTTCAAAAAGATATGATTGTCTATCTAGAAAATGCTAAGGGATTTACAAAAGAATTATCGGAACTCACAAGTGAACTTAGTAAAATCACAGGGCATAAAGTCAATAGAAAATAACAACTGTATTTCTATATACTAGCAGCAAACAATTAGAAAATTATATAAAATAATTCCACTTAAAATGGCATACAAAGTTTAAAATACTTAGGAAATAATTTAACAAAAATGTGTAAGACCTCTTCATTGAAACCTACTATACACTGTTGAGATATCCATGTTCATGGACTGCAAGACTCAATATTGTTAGGATGTCAAATTATCTCCAAATTCATCTACAGATTCCATGGAATCCCAACCAAAATCCCAGAAGACTGTTTTATAGCAATGAACTGATTTTAATATTTACATGGAAATTAGAAAGATCTGAAATAGCCAAAGGAATCTTGCAAAAGAAAAACATAGTTGAAGGACTTAAACTACCTGATTTCCAGGCTTACTGTACAGCTACAGTAATCAGAGCAGTGTGGTACTGGAGTAGGGATCGACAAAGTAACCAATAAAACAGAACACAGTCCAAAGACAGATCCACGTATATGGTTAACTGATTTTCAACAAGGTTGTCAAAGCAATTCAACGCGAGAAAAGAAAGTCTTGTAAATAAATGGCACAAGGTCAACCGGATAACGTGTAGAAAATGAATCCCAACCCGTCTCATACCATATATAAAAATCAACTCAAACTGCAGCAGAGACCTAAACTTAAACGCTAAAATTACATCGTTTCGCGAAGAAAACACGAGAGAATAATTGCTATCTTGGAAAAGGAAAAGATTTCTTTGGACACAAAAAGCACTAAATATAAAAAAATTGGTAAAGTAGACTTCACCAAAATTGAAAACTTCTGCTCATCCAAAGACAGTTTAGGAAAGAAAACGGGCATGTTACAGACTGTGAATAAATATTTGTAGTATGTATATTTGACAAAAGACTTGTATGCAGAATATATAATTCTACCAATCAATAATAAAAGACAAACAACCCAATGAAAAATCAGTTAAAAACCTGAAAAACACCTCACAAAAAAGATATATGAACATCCATTAAGCGCATGAAAAGATGCTCAATATCAATTTTACTCAGAAGGATGAAAATTAAAGCCTCAGTGAGGTACTACTTCACATGCAACAGAATACTGACAACTCCAAATTATGTAAAGCATATTAATTGCTCATCTATTGCTGATAGGAGTGTAAAATGGCACAACTATTTTCAGAAACTGACAGTTTATAAGGTTGAGCATCCAGTCAGCCTTTGAGTCAGCAACTCTACTCCTAGGTATTTAATCAACAATGAAAAAATATAGAGACACTCTTAAAAACTTTCTTAGCAGCTTAATTCTTAAGAGCAAAAAACTGGACACGACCTAAATGTTTATCAAAAGGATAATGTACAAACAAGTTTTACGTTTACAAAACAGAATAGGACTCAACAATAAAAAAAAAAAGAAAAAGAATGAACTACTGATACAAACCCAGCAATGACGAATCTCCAAAACCTTATGCTGAGTGACAGGATCCAGATCAAGTACCTACTGTATGATTCCACTGGAATAAAATTCAAAAATAAAACTAACCTATGGTGATGGAAATCAGAAGAATGATCCTTATGTAGGGTGGAGACTGACAGGTGGGAGCACATGGGTAGTT
This sequence comes from Phocoena phocoena, assembly GCF_963924675.1. Taxonomy (NCBI): domain Eukaryota; kingdom Metazoa; phylum Chordata; class Mammalia; order Artiodactyla; family Phocoenidae; genus Phocoena; species Phocoena phocoena. The sequence goes on from NC_089223.1 coordinate 77,027,855, forward strand.
CTGGGGGTGATGGAAGTGTGCTATAGCTCTGTTATGGTGTGGATACACAAGTGAATCCATTGTCAAAATTCAAATTGTCCACTTAAGATATGTGTGTTTCATTATATATAAATTGTACTTCATGAAAGATCATTGTTCAGAAGACTGTGGATAAACCTTCCACTTTTTACTTTAATATTCTAGACATCAAATTTTGCACAGCTCATATTCTCCCTAATTAAAAAGTACAACCAATCATTGAGAGCAGCATGAAAAGAGACTAGCATCGGCTGTCTTGAATCAAATCAAATTATGACTGGCATCCCCACTATCAGTATGTTCAATTTTTATTCTAAAAATCTTATTTGTGATTGTAATACAAGTATGTGTTCTTTTTTCTAGCGAAAGATGCAGGCTATTTAATTCCTATAAAACCAGCAATGTACACATCGATGTGATACTAATAAAAATAAATCTCACAATGGCAAAGGAATTCTTTGAAGATTAGGCTTAAAAATCACTGCTGTGAGAAATCTGGAATTCACTCTGATCTTACTTGCCTAAAAATGGACCTTTTTTGATCAATTAATGGAATAAAGCCTGATAACTTATTTCCATTTGTCAAATAAGCTTTAGCAACATTTAAATAATGGATGTTAATAGGCTATGCTAGGTGTTTGGGAAACTCCTTCCAGATACTCACTCACCTCTTATGCTTGATTTACTGCATCTGCCTTATGGCTTGTCTACCTGCCTCCAGTTTCCCTCACCTATTCAACCCCTCATGCATATGGCTGCCAGAATAATTTTCTTAAAAACTAACTTTTTAAATAATTTTCTTAAAAACGAACTCCTCATGCCAATGGTCTGCTTTTTCCCCTAAGTATTATTAAATAGCCTTTTAAAAGCTCTTAATAATTACAGGACATCACTAATGCCGGTGAGTGATCTTACTGTGTAAAAGGACCATATGGCAATCTACATTTGTAATTGTCTTATCAACAGTCAAGCTATGTACTGTAATACTGCACATTCATTCACTAGGCGCCTGTCTGGCAAGGCACTGTCCAAGGTGCTCGTAATTGATAGATGACTGTAACAGAGTCCTAGCCCTTAATTAGTTGACAATGAATTGGGAAACAAGGCATAGACATTAGATAAGGTGAAGCAATAATGGGATCTATATGATTTTTAAAAACATTGATATTAAATAATTCCCCTAGGAGGTCGACCTTAAAACTGAAACACAAAGGCTTCATTTGGGGGGATATGGTGAGGGTAGGGTACAGAAAGAAATTAGCTGGCTGGTAGGATAATGCCAAATTATTGAAGGCTTGGCAAATCAGGCTCTTGGAGATAAGACTTTATCCCACAGGTGGTAAGGAGTAGTGTAGATGCTTCCAGGTTGATGAGGAGGCACATGGATAATTTCTGACTACACAGCTATCTTCTTTGCACAGAGGGCTCCTATCGGAAATAAGACAGGTCACAGGAGCAGGTAAGGGAGAAGCAGATTAAGAAGAGTAGACAGGGCTTCCCTGGTGGTGCAGTGGTTGAGAGTCCGCCTGCCGATGCAGGGGACACGGGTTTGTACCCTGGTCCGGGAAGATCCCACGTGCCGCAGAGCGGCTGGGCCCGTGAGCCGTGGCCGCTGAGCCTGTGCGTCTGGAGCCTGTGCTCCGCAACGGGAGAGGCCACAACAGCGAGAGGCCCGCGTACCGCAAAAAAAAAAAAAAAAAAAAGAAAAAAGAAGAGTAGACAATGGTTGAGGAATCAGAACTGGAGTGAGGCATGTAGTGGTCCCATAACACTAGGGTCAAGCAGCTTTCACAACTCTCATGACATCCAATTATTATTTTCTATTTCTGTGTTTCTCTCCCTTTATCAGACATGAAGTCCTTGGGGGCAGAGCACACTTATCATTAATTGTTGTAATTGTTATCAGTTATTATTTTACCTATATTGTAATAATAATAATAATTCCTGGTACAAGGGAAACATGCAAATCTGTTTTCAAAAAACACACTAAGACCAGAGTGGGAGGTCAGAGGGAGAGGAGGAAGTGTAACTATGAAAGCTGAATCAGAGGAGACATGACAATGGAAACAGAGGTCATAGAGAGAGACGTGGATGATGCTACACTACTGGCTTTGAGGATGCAGAGGGGGCCATGACCCAAGAAGTACAGGCAGACTCTAGAAGCTGGAAAAAGCAAGGAAACAGATTCTCCCCTAGAACCTCCAGAAAGAATGCAAGCCTGTCTATGCCTTGACTTCAGCCCAGTGAAACTAATTCAGACTTCTGACCTCTAGGACTATAAGGTAGTCAATTTGTGTTGTATTAAGCCACTAAATTTGTGATAACTTGTTATGGAAGCAATACGAAACTAATACCAATATTTTACATTTGTTAGATGCTTCCTAACTTTTCAGATGTCAATGCCAGTAGCTATTTTGCAAGTTCATGGGTGTAGATCCCATGTCTCAAACTTCCCTGTGACTTTACAGAGACTGTGCCGAGTAGGCTCAATTACATCTTACTTGTTCGTGTAATCTACCACAGGTAAATTGGTACTCTTGGAAGTACGCTTGTCCCTTGAGCAACATGGGGGTTTAATCCATGTATAACAGTCTGCCCTTCATGTCTGCAGGTCAACAACATCCACAGACTTAACCAACCATGCACTGCCCAGTACTGTAGTTTTTACTACCGAAAAGTATCCATGTGTAAGTGGACCCGCACAGTTCAAACCTGCGTTGTTTAAGGGGCAGCTGTAATCATTTTATATCTGGATCTTAAGGTCCTATCTACCCCCCCTTTTTAATTATTCAGTATTGTCACTACCATGAAACAGACCTTTTTCTTCTGTCTCCCCCTTGTTTTGGAGGGGTAGAAACGTTTACAATCCAGTCATGGAATGGTCTGGACTTGGGCTTGATAGAATGTTTTGATCTGTTTTTAATATTGCTGAAATTTGCATTAATTTAAGTACTTCATGGCTGGCAGACCTATTCTGAGGTTCATTCTACCCTATAGATTTTGCAGTAAACACCTTCAGTGTGTTTTGATAGTATAGCTGTTATGGTAGAAAAAAGTTATTCCAAAAACAAATGTTCTAAATTTTATTTTTATCTTGCAGATGTCATTTTGATTAGAAAATGACATTAAGTGGCTAAAATGTTTAGAAACATATGTACATCTAAATATGATCAATCTTTTATAGAACTTAAATGGGAAATTACTTACATATGTACACAGAATATAAGGGCATTAATGAAAAAGGGCGAGATCCCGTATTTATTTCTGATTTTACTTCTTACAGAATAAAGCCTCATTTTTACATGTTTTGAACTTTTGAAAATGTCTTGTTACAGGATAAGGGCATTTGTTTTCATTTTATTTTGTGGAGCAGGAAATTTCATAGTGCTATATAACCTTAGCAGTTTTCAAATACATATTGAAATATATGGACACATGCGGATATAAATCTATTCAACCTCCTTGGGCAAAATCTCCAGAACACAAAGTTTACTGGTTGTAAAACCAAATGATCTATTTAGGAAAAAGGTCAGCAAGTTGTAAAAAACCAAAACGATAAAACAACTCCAGGATGAGGGCGGATAGAAAAACATCATTTTACCTAAGGGGGAGAAACTACCCAAATCACATCCAGAATAAAGCAAGATCTTCTGAAATGCTCTTGACAGATGGGGTTTATGCCAGCTATGTAACTTTCAGCAAACCACTCAAATTCTCCATATCCTCCTATTTTATAGGAAGGGACTGGTAAAAAAAATAATCACCTATCACATCTGAATTCGGCCAGGCACTGAATTTTAAGCTGACAGTTACCTCTTAGAATTGGAAGTAGACAGATAGATAGAAGGAGTTTGAGTCCAAAATCTCCCTTGGTTTGGAACGGCTTGGTTAGTTCAATCTGAAATGAATGGCTATTAACTGTACTCTGGAATCTCCATCTTAATAACCATCAGATACAACTCTAGCATTCTCTTTAATTACTATCTTGTTTCAGGGATGCTCAGAAAGTATTACTCATCTCACTGTTTACAGGAACTCAGCAAACAGGAATAAAAGCAATCATTTGATTCCAATGACCATCTAAAACCTTACTGTTAAAATCATTTCTTCTTCATGTAAAAAAAAAATTCTTCTCCTTTAAAAAAAACATCATTTAGGGCCCCTTCCAGTCTATCAGTCTCTGGTTCTTAAATAATTTCTGACTCTCTTAAAATTTATAGGGAGCTTGAATATTTTGTCTTCACATAGCTTGGCACATTTGTTTGATTTTTTTTTCTCGGCTATTTTCTTCTCTGCATGTTCTCCTCCCTAACTCCTTTCCTCCCCCCTCTGCTCGACCTTCTTCCTTTTCTTTTCTCTTCCTCTTCTTCCTCTTCATTCTCCTCCTCTTCCCCCACACTCCCCAGTCTATACTTCTATTCTCATTCTGAATCATCAGAACTAGCTTTAATGTGTCTATTATGCCAGGCACAGAGCTAAGTGCTTTTCATATATTATCCCAGTAATTCTCACAGGAAGCTTACAAGTCCTATTACTAGCCCCATTTAAAAGGCTCACAGAAAGAAGACACACTGCTATGTAGTAGTGAAATCCAGACACACCTGGCACTTTCAGATTCCAGAGCCAAAAGCCACACAATCCTTTGTGATTGTTAACATCTTGAAAGCTTGTGTAACCCATGCTTCCTCAGCTTCCAAACCAGACTGGGAGAGGGGAAGCAGTGGACAGCTCCAACCATACACTTATTGGTCCTGTGAGTGAATGGACACATGCATGAATGAAAAAGTAATAGCCAGTATGAAACTCTTGATTACCTTGGGGATCTGCTATGAAACACATGGCTTATGCGTTCTCCTTGTGTGCCATTACATTTTGCTACTGCAATTATAGGTTTTACTACATACACAGTGTCCTGGGATCTTAACAGCTGTGAAACCCATACCATGCATCCCCACTATCCCTGACAGCAGTCATATCACAGCTGCTGCTGGGCTGTAAGGTGCCCCAGGTGAATTCACTTAAGCTTCTGCTACTGATCACCATCAATCTCAGTGCTGCTGCTGCTGCCCTCAATGATGCAGACACCATAGGGCTGGTGGTCCTTGCTCCACCAACTTTATAATGGGCTTCAGAATTGCTGCCTTAGTTTTCCCTCTTAAAGAATTTTTAATAGGAGCAGACGCGGGAGTGTGTCAGCATTGGACCCACTGGCTGGAGGCCAGACTCACCACAAACACTGCTCTCTTTAGAAAGCCGTGTGGCTGATAGGGTCTTGGTGCTCCGGCCAGGTGTCAGGCCTGAGCCTCTGAGGGGGGAGAGCCAAGTTCAGGACACTGGTCCACCAGAGACATCCTGGCCCCACATAAAATCAATTGGCGAGAACTCGCCCAGAGATCTCCATCGCAACGCTACAACCCAGCTCCACTCAATGACCAGCAAGCTCCAGTGCTGGAAGCCCTATGCCAAACAACTGGCAAGACAGGAACACAACACCACCCATTAGCAGAGAGGCTGCCTAAAAACATAAGGTCACAGACATCCCAAAACACACCACTGTAAGCAGTCCTGCCCACCAGATAGACAAGATCCAGCCTCATCCACCAGAACACAGGCACTAGTCGCCTCCACCAGGAAGCCTACACAACCCACTGAACAAACCTAAGCCACCGGGGGCAGTCACCAAAAACAACAGGAACTACGAACAAGCAGCCTGTAAAAGGAGACCCCAAACACAGTAAGTCAAGCAAAATGAGAAGACAGAGAAACACGCAGCAGATGCAGGAGCAAGGTAAAAACCCACCAGACCAAACAAATGAAGAGGAAATAGGCAGTCTACCTGAAAAAGAATTCAGAGTAATGATAGTAAAGATGATCCAAAATCTTGGAAATAGAATAGAGAAAATACAAGAAACGTTTAACAAGGACCTAGAAGAACTAAAGAGCAAGCAAACAATGATGGACAACACAATAATTGAAATTAAAAATTCTCTAGAAGGAATCAATAGCAGAATAACTGAGGCAGAAGAATGGATAAGTAACCTGGAAGATAAAATACTGGAAATAACTACTGCAGAGCAGAATAAAGAAAAAAGAATGAAAAGAACTGAGGACAGTCTCAGAGACCTCTGGGACAACATTAAACGCACTAACATTTGAATTATAGGGGTCCCAGAAGAAGACAAGAAAAAGAAAGGGACTTAGAAAATATCTGAAGAAAATATTTGAAGAGGTTATAGTTGAAAAGTTCCCTAATATGGGAAAGGAAATAGTAAATCAAGCCCAGGAAGCACAGAGTGTCCATACAGGATAAATCCAAGGAGAAACATGCCAAGACACATATTAATCAAACTGTCAAAAATTAAATACAAAGAAAGCATATTAAAAGCAGCAAGGGAAAAGCAACAAATAACACACAAGGGAATCCCCATAAGGTTAACAGCTGATCTTTCAGCAGAAACTCTGCAAGCCAGAAGGGAGTGGCAGGACATATTTAAAGTGATGAAAGGGAAAAAACTACAACCAAGGTTACTCTACCCAGCAAGGATCTCATTCAGGTTTGATGGAGAAATTAAAACCTTTACAGACAAGCAAAAGCTAAGAGAATTCAGCATCACCACACCAGCTTTACAACAAATGCTAAAGGAACTTCTCTCAGCAGGAAACACAAGAGAAGGAAAAGACCTACAAACGCAAAACAATTAAGAAAACGGTAATAGGAACATACATATCAATAATTACCTTAAAGGTAAATGGATTAAGTGCTCCAAGCAAAAGACATAGACTGGCTGAATGGATACAAAAACAAGACCCATATATATGCTGTCTACAAGAGACCCACTTCAGACCTAGGGACACATACAGACTGAAAGTGAGGGGAGAGAAAACGATATTCCATGCAAATGGAAATCAAAAGCAAGCTGGAGTAGCAATTCTCATATCAGACAAAATAGACTTTAAAATAAAGACTATTACAAGAGACAAAAAAGGACACTACATAATGATCAAGGGATCAATCCAAGATATAACAATTGTAAATATTTATGCACCCAACAAAGGAGCACCTCAATACATAAAGCAAATGCTAACAGCCATAAAAAGGGAAATCGACAGTAACACAATCATAGTAGGGGACTTTAACACCCCACTTTCACCAATGGACAGATCACCCAAAATGAAAATAAATAAACACAAGCTTTAAATGACAAATTAAACAAGATGGACTTGATTATTTATAGAACATTCCATCCAAAAACAAGAGAATACACTTCTCAAGTGCTCATGGAACATTCTCCAGGATAGATCATATCTTGGGTCATAAAGCAAGCCCTGGTAAATTTAAGAAAATTAAAATAATACCAAGTATCTTTTCCAACCACAATGCTATGAGACTAGATATCAATTACAGGAAAAAATCTGTAAAAAAATACAAACACATGGAGAATAAACAATACGCTATTAAATAACCAAGAGATCTCTGAAGAAATCAAAGAGGAAATTAAAAAAATACCTAGAAAGAAATGACAATGATAACAAAATGACCTAAAACCTATGGGATGCAGCAAAAGCAGTTCTAAGAGGGAAGTCTATAGCAATACAATCCTACCACAAGAAACAAGAAAAATCTCAAATAAACAACCTAACCTTACACCTAAAGCAATTAGAGAAAGGAGAACAAAAACAACCCAAAGTTAGCAGAAGGAAAGAAATCATAAATATCAAATCAGAAATAAATGGAAAAGAAATCAAGGACACAACAGCAAAAATCAATAAAACCAAAAGCTGGTTCTTTGAGAAGATAAACAAAATTGATAAACCATTAGACAGACTCATCAAGAAAAAAAGGAAAAAGGCTCAAATCAACATGATTAGAAATGAAAAAGGAGAAGTAACAACTGACACTGCAGAAATACGAAGGATCATGAGAGATTACTACAAGCAACTCTATGCCAATCAAATGGACAACCTGGAAGAAATGGACAAATTCTTACAAAAGCACATACCTCCTGAGACTGAACCAGGAAGAAATAGAAAATATAAACAGACCAATCACAAGCACTGAAATTGAAACTCTGATTAAAAATCTTCCAACAAACAAAAGCCCAGGACCAGATGGCTTCACAGGCATATTCTATCAAACATTTAGAGAAGAGCTAACTCCTATACTTCTCAAACTCTTCCAAAATATAGCAGAGGGAGGAACACTCCCAAACTCATTCTACAAGGCCACCATCACCCTGATACCAAAACCAGACAAAGATGTCACAAAAAAAGAAAACTACAGGCCAATATCACTGATGAACATAGATGCAAAAATCCTCAGCAAAATACTAGCAAACGGAATCCAACAGCACATTAAAAGGATCATACACTTGATCATACACCATGATCAAGTGGGGTTTATCCCAGGAATGCAAGGATTCTTCAATATACGCAAATCAATGTGATACACCATATTAACAAACTGAAGAATAAAAATCATATGATCAACTCAATAGATGCAGAAAAAGATTTTTACAAAATTCAAGACCCATTTATGATAAAAACCCTCCAGAAAGTAGGCATAGAGGGAACTTACCTCAACATAATAAAGGCCATATATGACAAACCCACAGCCAACATCATCCTCAATGGTGAAAAACTGAAACCATTTCCACTAAGATCAGGAACACGACAAGGTTGCCCACTCTCACCACTATTATTCAACATAATTTTGGAAGTTTTAGCCACAGCAATCAGAGAAGAAAGAGAAATAAAAGGAATCCAAATCAGAAAAGAAAAAGTAATACTGTTACTATTTGCAAATGACATGATACTATACATAGAGAATCCTAAAGATGCCACCAGAAAACTACTAGAACTAATCAATGAATTTAGTGAAGTAGCAAGATACGAAATTAATGCATAGAAATCTCTTGCATTCCTATACACTAACAACAAAAAATCTGAAAGGGAAATTAAGGAAACACTGCCACTTACCACTGCAACAAAAAGAATCAAATACCTAGGAATAAACCTATCTAAGGAGACAAAAGACCTGTATGCAGAAAACTACAAGACACTGATACAAACAGATGGAGAGATATACCATGTTCTTGGATTGGAAGAATTAACATTGTGAAAATGACTACACAACCCAAAGCAATCTATAGATTCAATGCAATCCCTATCAAACTACCAATGGAATTTTTCACAGAAATAGAACAAAAAATTTCACAATTTTTATGGAAGCACAAAAGATCCCAAATAGCCAAAGCAATCTTGAGAAAGAAAAACGGAGCTGGAGGAATCAGGCTCCCTGACTTCAGACTAAATTACTAAGGTACGGTAATCAAGACAGTATGGTACAGGCACAAAAACAGAAATATAGAACAATGGAACAGGATAGAAAGCCCAGAGATAAAGCAATGAACATATGGTCACCTTATCTTTGATAAAGGAGGCAAGAACATACAATGGAGAAAAAACAGCCTCTTCAATAAGTGGTGCTGGGAAAACTGGACAGCTACATGTAGAAGAATGAAATTAGAACACTCCATAACACCATACACAGAAATAAACTCCATGGAGTAAAGATCTAAATGTAAGGCCAGACAGTATAAAACCCTTAGAGGAAAACATAGGCAGAACACTCTATGACATAAATCACAGCAAGATCCTTTTTGACCCACCTCCTAGAGAAATGGAAATAAAAATAAACAAATGGGACCTAATGAAACTTAAAACCTTTTGCACGGCAAAGGAAACCATAAACAAGATGAAAAGCCAGCCCTCAGAATGGGAGAAAATATTTGCAAATGAAGCAACTGACAGGATTAATTTCCAAAATATACAAGCAGCTCATGCAGCTCAATATCAAAAAAACAAACAACACAATCCAAAAATGGGCAGAAGACCTAAATGGACATTTCTCCAAAGAAGACATACAGATTTCCAACAAACACATGAAAGGATGCTCAACATCACTAATCATTAGAGAAATGCAAATCAAAAGCACAATGAGTTATTACCTCACAGCAGTTAGAAGGGCCATCATCAAAACGTCTACAAACAATAAATGCTGGAGAGGGTGTGGAGAAAAGGGAAACTTCTTGCACTGTTAGTGGGAATGTAAATTTATACAGCCACTATGGAGAACAGTATGGAGGTTCCTTAAAAAACTAAATATAGAACTACCATACAACCCAGCAATCCCACTTCTGGGAATATACCCAGAGAAAACCATAATTCAACAAGTCATGTACTACAATGTTCATTGCAGCTCTGTTTACAATAGCCAGGACACAGAAGCAACCTAAGTGTCCATCGACAGATGAATGGATAAAGAAGATGTGGCACATAGATACAATGGAATATTACTCAGCCATAAAAAGAAATGAAATTGAGTTATTTGTAGTGAGGTGGATGGACCTAGAGTCTGTCATACAAAGTGAAGTAAGTCAGAAAGAGAAAAACAAATACCGTATGCTAACACATATATATGAAATTAAAAAAAGTTTCTGATGAACCTAGGGGCAGAACAGGAATAAAGACGCAGCTCTAGAGAATGGACTTGAGGATATGGGGAAGGGGAAGGGTAAGCTGGGACAAAGTGAGAGAGTGGCTTTTCCATATATACACTATCAAATGTCAAATAGATAGCTATTGGGAAGCAGCTGCATAGCACAGGGAGATCAGCTCGGTGCTTTGTGACCACCTAGAGGGGTGGAATAGGGAGGGTGGGAGTGAGGGAGATGCAAGAGGGAAGAGATATGGTGATATATGTATATGTATAGCTGATTCACTTTGTTATAAAGCAGAAACTAACACACCATTGTAAAGCAATTAAACTCCAATAAAGATTATTAAAAAAAATAAGATATGCTCTACATGAAGGTATTTTAAATACCAAGTAATAACATTATGTTACTCAGAAACGTGTAACAAAGAAACTTTCCAGTATCTGGATGGATAAAAAGTCCAGGATGATATAAAATCTATTTTTTAAGTTTGAATTTTTTGTTCTAATGTTTATTATTGCCTAATATTTTAAAGTTCAAGAAATTTGACGCTTTTTCCTCATTTGATCTGAAAGACCTTCTCATCCATTCAGTGGAAATAAACTTTGAACTCATTTAAAAACAATAAAATAAAAAGAATTTGTAAAAGATTTCCTATGAGCCTTGGTTAAGGGATCCACCTAGAGCTACATCAAGCAGAGCCAATGCATCTTTCCAGCGCCCAGAGACCAAGACTGGCCCCATCCTCTCTGCCACCTCACAGAGGCTTTCCTGTCTAGCCAGGCCACATATGTTTAAATGGCTTTTTCCTCTCTTGTATGGGTATTATTTCCAAGGTTTGGGGCCATTTGCCACCTGCTTCCTCTGAATATCTGACTATTGTGTCTCCCATCCCTTTCCATTCTAGTTCCCAGGGACCCAGGCAGCCGGTAGAGGCACGTTAGCCTGCACACCTTTCTACATCATTAGGACACTGAACAACTGCTGAATTTAAAAAACAAAACACAACACTGACCAGGTTCGTTTTTAACAAACCTACATATACATCCAAGTGAATACTGACACACCCTCTTTTCCAACAATGTTGGAAATACTTTTGGAAACTTCTCTTAGAATCACTTTTAAAAATAAATGGAATCAATGAATGGGATACTACCCAAATCAATAGTGAAAAATCCTTATCTTTTGTGGGTAAAGTTGGTTTATGGAGCTAAGTCTAGATAACATGCTGACGGCACATGATACTGGCCCCCATATGTTCCCTGATCTCATTGTCTACCAAGGCTGATGCTCAGCAGAGACACACAGGTGCATCTTACTGGCTGCTGATAGACAGCTTACTGGCTGCTGTTCTGGTTGGTTGGTGCCTGCTATACTGGGGTGCTACATTTTGTGAAAATTGCCGTCTCCATCTGTTCTCCACCGCACTGACCTTGTTGCTCCTTGGGCACCTAAGGCATGCTGTGCCTCAGGACCTTTGCACTTACTGCTTCTTCTCTGCATGCACTTCTTGGCAGAAATGCTTGTCCTCCACGTTATCTCGCTGGCTCCCTTCTTCCCTTCCGTGCATGGCTCTGTTCAAATATCTCATCAGGCAGACCTTCTCTGCCCACTCATTGATGGGAAAGTAATTCTGCCTATTACTCTTTCTCCTTACCTTGCTTCATTTTTCTTCATGGTATGCATCATCCCAAGGAGTTTACAAAGATATTTTAAAGATATTTTAATTTATTTGCTTTTTTCACATGATTCCTCCATGAGAACATGAAACCCATGACAGTAGGGGTGATGTGTATGTTAAATAAACACAGTTATTTAACATAGTTAAATTCTGTATCATCTGGGCTTAGAACAGTGTCTTGCATGTAGAAAGGCCCCAATAAATATTTGTAAAATGACTGTTGTGAATTTCTGATTAAAAACAGGGTCTGACTGTAAAGCAAGAAGGCATGCCTATCCTCCTAGCTCATAAGCTTATTTCTGATGATAATTCTACAAAAGCACTTTTTAAAATGTTTGTAACAACCATGGCCTCTTAAGATATCAACCTTGACAGCTGGAAATAAACATTCTGGCTTAACATAAACAAATAGAATATAAAGTTTCCCAACTGTATCATCATGTCACATATCTTTCCCTCTTCTAATTGAGTGGGCAACAAGATACCACTGGCAGATGAGGGGTTTTTGTTGTTTGTTTGTTTTTAATGACTGCCAGCTAGTTGAGCCAGGCTTGATGTCACCTCTTTAACTAGCTGAGTTGTCAGCATCTGCTAGGTAAGGAGATAATGGAGCTAATAAATAACAACGATAAAAATAAACCTAGTTAACACTTAATGAGGACTTATTATGCGCCAGGCAGGTGATAAGCATTTCACAAGCTTTATCTTTTTTTTTTTTTTTTTTTTTTTGCGTTACGCAGGCCTCTCACTGCTGTGGCCTCTCCCGTTGCGGAGCGCAGGCTCAGCGGCCATGGCTCACGGGCCCAGCCGCTCCACGGCACGTGGGATCTTCCCGGACCGGGGCACGAACCCGTGTCCCCTGCGTCAGCAGGCGGACTCTCAACCACTGCGCCACCAGGGAAGCCCTCACAAGCTTTATCTTATTTAAGCCTCATAAGAATCCTATGATATGTTCAATTTTAGAGAAAATTTCTCTAATTGTAGATTTGCTTAAATAAGTTGCTTAAGGTCACCGAGTCAGAAAATGGCACAGAGCAAGGTCTCAAACTCAAGTGTTTCCAGCTCCAGATTGTGAACCTTTAGGCTCGATTACTCACTAGTCCCTGTGTGTATCCTGTGTTGGATGTACACACATGATGAATCCCATCACACAATTCAGGGTGGAGATGCAACCCCTTCTATCCAGGAGTTTATATTCAACCACCTCACCCAAAGGCCCAACAAGTTTGTCAACCTAAAAGTCTCATCTGTAGGCCTGAAGAAGAGGACGTTTATGCTTATTTCATCCTACTCACACTCTCCAGTTTTAATACTGAACAGGTGGGAAGGGTTTCTAAATCCTGGTGAGATTTCCCACTGACTTGGTTGTCCTCTGCTAAACTTTCGACATTCCAATAATCAACAGTGTTCACTTCTGCAGTACACTGCGGTTTCAGAAGTGCTTCTCCATCCATTATCATGACAAACATCTGAGTCAAGGAGGTCAGAGCATATTATGATCATTTTTCCGACGACAGAGTAATTGTTCACAAAGGTAGGAGGCAGAGCTAGAGCCCACACTTCCTCTTCTTAAAAACAAAACAAAATGGAACTGCTGTGGAGTTTCAAAGAAATGGAGTAATGTAATACTGAAGCTGGAAGAGGTCCCAGAAGCCCTGTGTTTCATCTACCTCATTCTACAGATGAGGAAAAGAGTCCCAGGGAGAACTGCCCAAGGTAGCAGAGGTACTGTCCAAACCAAAAGGAGAAGGCAAAACGTTTCAGTTCATTTCATGCCTCCTAACCACAGGTCGCCTCTAGGACACAAACATTATACTACACGCACACACGAGGCTATTAGAAAATGAGAAAGTTCTCTAGCGAAACGCTCAAATCTCTCCAACTTCTAAATGGCTGGTACGCAAGCCTGACTGCGCATGATTTAAATGGAACACAAAATGAAACTTGCCATAAAGACAACGTTACAGAAAGTGGCAAGGTTCCTAACTGGTCCCCAGAGTCACAGTGCAGCTAGACCATAACATTAGCAGTATTTGATTTCTCATTGTTTTTGTGAGAATTGCACCGGAAGTTAAAACTGCACTGCTGTTGTCTGGTTTCATGGCAGAAATCTCTTCTCATCTCATCCTTCAGTCCCTGCTTTCCTGAGAGGAAGACGCCCTTCTCCGCCAATTTTCCTCTCCCTTGGGCGGCTACAGCAAAAAATCAGGAGCTGTATTCATGGAATGTGGCTTCATGGAAGCTCTAGCCTGGGGGATGGGGTCTGCACGGTTGGGTCTCTACAACCATCCCTGTAGGGACCTAGTCTCGCCCAGAAGAGCAGGGGAGCCATACAGGTATGAGGAGTTTGGGTATATTGCCAGAGAGAGGGTTGGCTCTGCTGGAGGTGAGGGTGGGAGGCAACAGGGACTGCAACTTAGGGGGATGGGTTCTGTGCACTAGAGCTGGTCCTGCAGGAATGCCTGGGAAGGCTGGATCTGTGGGTAGACTGCCCCCATCTCCTCTCCACTTTCATCTCTCTTAATATGACCCTGAATTCAACAAGTCTTTCTTGAGCGCCTACTCTGTATGAGTACTCAATATTAATTATTTTACTGGAACCTAATTACTTAATATTGGCTTAGAGTCAGTTTAAGATTCATGTATTTGGAAGAGTTTTAAGAAAAGAAGAACGCTTTGTTTCTATGTAGGGCTCACTGTGTGTATATGACATTAGAATTTAGTCCTCAGAACTCCGTAAGATATACTGATACAATATAGATGTTTTTAGTTCTGACAGAAAAGGAAGACTGACATTCTAGACCCTGCCCCAGGTCACACAACAGGTAAACATTTGGCAGTACTGAATCTAGGATGCTAGTGATGTGATTCTTGGATGCCGTGGTATCGAATGAAACTCCTGGCCTAGAAACCTGTACTGCCCTGCCCCCATGAGCAGGTGCTGGCAGAGAAGCAACTTACTTACGCATTTTGAGGTCAGCAGAGTGTAAAAAGGAACCCTTCCCTCCCGCTTATACACCCACTAGAGCCGCCTGCAGAGCATGGGTCTGTTCTGCTCCTATCCTAGCAGCAAAAGTGAAACTTTTTTTTTCTTTTTGACACAGTTAAGATAGATTGTAAGTTTCCAAAAGGAAAATGGTAAGGAATGACAAAAGGAAAAGATTAGAAAATAAGAACTGAATCCAAAGAGTAAGTTTCAAATATTTAAAAATCTTGGTAGAAGTACCAAAGCATTTGGCTAACCCCTCGATTTCCTTTCTTTTTTAAATAATCATACAAGGTACATCCAGGATGGCAGGCTGCTGGCTTCCCTCCACCCTGCGGATGCTCAGCATTCTGGCTCTCCTGCCCCAAGAGGGGGAACTAGACTGCCGAAGTACCTAGCTCTTTCCAAGGAGTACCAAACTCAAAGTTCAAAAGCAAAAATTGTTTCTGTTTCAAAATTCTTAGATGCCAGGGCCTTCTCTCTCAATTCCATGCTACTCTGAGATTTATAGGGCAGAATTAGTGAACAGATGAATTAACCCTTTCCAGATTCAAGTTATCATCCATCTACCCCTGGCTGTATTTATGCACTGGTTCACCTAAGAGCTCCATCTCCTCCCTTCTCTTTATGCCTCCTCTCTACTCTCCTCCACCCCAGACTTCAACAGGAATGCCTATGTTATTTCCTCAATATAATGCAGGCTTACAGTAACATTTACAGGCACACAAGAACGATCAACTTACATAAGGGTTGGGGCATTCTACCATAGCAGCCACTTGGAATGAGACAGTTTTCAATCATACGTGAGATTTGTATTGAAATCCTTCCTAGATAAAGATGGCTGCTCATTTTTTTTTTTTTTTTAACAAGAGTGGTCCTTCCCACGTAAATGTGGCCACAACATGCTCTTTGGAACATCTGTGGCAAACCAAACTGTGCATCAAGGCCTAAAAGATTAACAGGAGTTAAAAAAATGACCTATGAACCTTCATGTAGATTTAAAGCAACATTAAAGGGACTCTGTGTGAAAGAAACGATTTTTAGTATAAGATTTTAGTACATCTTACATTAAAAGGAGAAAGTGCTAACTTTTTATTCTCTTTGAATGTCATTTTATTGAAATCTGCTTGCTACGTATGGTTTCAAAAGAGGTTTTTTTTTCCAGATAACTTTTTTGAAAGTAAGTTATAAGGTGTGGCTGCTCTTTTATTTAAAGATGTAACTTATTAACTTAACGCCTCATAATTTGGGCTGAACTTATGTGTTAAACCAACATTTAAAAAATACACTGTTTTACGTCATCCCTTCTAGCTAAAAGCTTACATTATATAGGTGGCATAATTTAGGAACAATGACCCATTTCATGTCACAATTTACAAAAGAGCAGTTATTCAAGTAATTCTCATTCCCTTGTAACCTTACACCTCTTCTTTTCTGTATCGCCTAGGGCTTTCAGCAAATTCTGATCTAGAACGTTTAAGCCCTCCCTATTTTTCAGGCATTGTCTTAGGTGCTTATTTATTTATTTCTCGTGCTAGCCCTGTAAGGTAGTTACCATTGTTATTATTCCGTGAGATGTTACGCAAAAAAACAAACGAGCTTTTTGGTCAACCCAATATTATGCTCAACAGTTTGAGGGGCAATGAAGCTTGAGGAAATTAAATGCTTCACCAAGATTATAACAAATCTCTGGATGCAAATCCAGATGTGCCCCCCAAATTCTTTCACCTTAGCCAGCCCACACTATAGTGCATTTGTTTCATTTTACGCCTTTTACTTATCTATTACTACATAACAGATTAAAACAATCCTCACTCATTTTTCTCTTGGATCTGCAGTTTGGGCGGGGCTTGGTGGGGAGGGGGTTTCTGCTCTATACACCACTGGTCTACCGGGAGGACTCTGCTGGGGGTGGGGGTGCTACCGCTCACTTCTCTTAAGGGATCTTTTCAAGGGTGGCTGGGGTCTAAGGAAGAAGTGTTTCAAAGACAGAAAATGAAGTGACCAATTTCTAAAAGCCTGGCCCAGCCATTTCTTCTGTATCCTACTGGCCAAAACCAGTTAGAGAGCCCAGATTCAAGGAAAGACGTCATAGATTCCACCTATCAAAGGGAGGAGTGCCAAAAAATTGGGGGGCCACGTGACAAAAGCCTCCCACTTTATAAGATTTACTAGTTCGGAGTGATTTCGTTAAATTGTGAAATTCCTATTTTATGAATGCAATCAACCCCCACAAGTTTGCATATACATACCTACCAATGGTAGCTTCTCAGAGGTGGGAAGGTCTGGATCTTTTTACACTTTTCCTGCATATTCCTTTTTCTTTTATTACAGTGGATTCTCTATATAGATTATTTGGGCTTCCGAAGAGAGTGACCCTGGGCTTAAGAGGGAGCTTTTATTTTCATGTCTTCCTTTCAGTGGTCTCAGCAGAGAGACTGCTTCTCATCACCTGCAGCTGGACCAGTTTCCCCGCTGGCCACTCCACTGCAGTAGAGAGGGCTCTCTCTTAGATTTGATACATCTTGGTCTTTCCCTTTTAACAAAACTTGACCAGTTCATGCCTGACTGGGATATCAGATATGACAGTTTGATTCCAATTATTCCAATTGACCTTTGCACACAAACATCCCTCTCACAGCCAGTGTTTGCATTGATAGTTTTGGCAGCTGTGTTGGTCCTGCCTCCTAGATGGATGAGTCTAAAAAATAAAGGCAGCAGCATGTGTCCCTTACTTCCTTTGTAACTCTCCACACCAATCAGTTAGGAGTTTGGTGTATACAACGCCTATCTAACCAATGGTGCAGCTGATGCTTAGAATAAAACCTAAAGAAAATATATTCAGGGGCAAGAATCTCTGTGAATGATACTATACATAATGGGTCAGATTCAGCATTATGAGGGATACCCTTTCAATTTTGTGATTTCATTTCTGAGTTAGATTCTGCAATCACTCTTGGAATAAGACACCTGACATCTAGGCTTTGCTCTCTGTTTTGAGTGTACCCCCATGGCAAAGTCTTTGAAATATTCTGGATTGGAAATGAGATTTCAAGGAAGTATTTAATTGGGAGTGGGTATTATTCCCTTTGAATTGCATCCAAAGCTGCAGTTTTTTAACCTTTCAGTAACTTAGTATCACACAAATCTTTTTCTAATTATACAACAGCCAACATACGTTAATTTGTAGAAGGAATTCTGTTTAATTACAGCAAAAAATGATGGAAACTAAGCTCTGAAGAAGTTATACAAAGGAATCTTTAAGTTAATATCATTTTCTTTTAGATTGTACACAACTCAGCACCTATGAATCCTTGTGAGCCATCTACAAGTTTTACTTTTATTTAAATCACCCGACCATGAAGAACAAGACTTAAAAGAATTTCCTGAGTTGAAAAGAACTGTCCGCTTACTTTATCAAACTCGACTGCTTTGTAGATGAGTGCCTGTTACTCTGTAGGAATTCTATCATTTGCCATCTTTGTGAGTTTGTACTTTTTAGTTGTCTATTGCAGCATATCAATGTACCCCAAAACCTAGTGGTTTAAGACAAATTATTTCTAGAGAGATAAAGTGACTTTTCCTAAAGCCCTGCTAAGCACTTATCTTACAAAAGTATTCTGATACGGATATTTGCATGTAATTTCTGCTTTTATATATAAGGTATGTAACACCCTATAGCTCACTGTCTCCTCTTCTTTGTATTAAGATATTTCACTGGGATATAATTTGGGGTATGTCAAACTAGATGATCTGATTTAAATGATCCTGGGTGACTGAAGGCTTCCACCGTGTACAAATGCTAAAATCGAAATAAGTGAATATTCGTGCTAGGGAAGAGAAGCCCTTCTGGAGCGGAAGACTCCTGGACTCTCTTTACTGCCCCGCTTACCCTCTCCAGAATCGGGTGGGAAGTTAAAGGTTGACTTGTTTGACTGGAAAATGTGGGAAGAATAAACCAGGCAAGCTCCACCCACCTGCTCACCCCTCTCTCTGGGGAAGCGACCCATCTGTCCACAGAGAGCGTGGCTGTGCTCCCCGCTCCAGACTCCTGTTCTATGGAGCAGACCCTCCGTCCCTCACCCTCCCCAGCCCCACTGCCAGTGTGGGGGCAGAAGACTGTCTCATTCCGATGTTTAGTGCTAGGAAGCACAAAAGCATCCTCTGGTGTTACCTTTGTCAGCAAAAATGGTGATAATTTGATCTCCTATCTGCAAACTCTTTGGTCTTTTTTCCCTCCGTTCAGAATTTGGGGGGATCTAGAAGGGTACCGTTTACAGAGTCACTGTCAAGCCTCAACAACTCATCATCAACGCAACAGCAACTGTTATGATTAGTAACACTTGTTGAGCACTCGCTTTGTGTCAGGCTATCAGTTTACTACATTTTCATGTATTATCTCATTTAATTTAATTACGACAAAGCCAAGCCAAAGAAACCACACGATATAACTGGAACTTTCAGTAGCTTTCATAGTTGGCCACCATGAAATCCTCCCCTCCCTGCATGCACATGCCTCACCCCACATCACGAGATGGCGCCTCCTTCCCCTCCCTTTGACTCTAGGCTCACCTTAATGACTCACATAGATAGGACGCAGGGGCAGGGAAAGTGACATTTTGGGACTTCGGAGCCCAGGCCTGAAGAGGCCCATCTCTTCATTGTAGGGCCAATCCCCTACAATGAATCCTGAATGATGAGAATAAGCTGGAGCGAGGGAGCCCTCATGGAGGAGCACAGAGGAGCCAGACACAGGAGTGAGAAATATGTAAACCAGTAAATCACTGGTTTAAGTCACTGCGTTTTGGGGCAAGTTGATACACAGCAACAGACAACTGAAACAAAATACAAACTTGCAGACGCCCTTTAAAATGGCAAATGCGGGCTTCCCTGGTGGCGCAGTGGTTGGGAGTCCGCCTGCCGATGCAGGGGACGCGGGTTCGTGCCCCGGTCCGGGAAGATCCCACGTGCTGCGGAGCGGCTGGGCCCATGAGCCATGGCCGCTGGGCCTGCGCGTCCGGAGCCTGTGCTCCGCAACGGGAGAGGCCACGGCAGTGAGAGGCCCGCATACCGCAAAAAAAAAAAAAAAAAAAAAAGGCAAATGCACCATTGTTATGGTGTAACAAGAATTTTTAAAGATCAGTAGATGATTTATTAAACCATAAAGCCATGATCTATTTGGACACAGAGTACCTATATGGTCCAAGTCACGCTTTCTTTTTTTGTTGTTGTTTTGTTTTTTGTGGTACGCGGGCCCCTAACTGTTGTGGCCTCTCCCGTTGTGGAGCACAGGCTCCGGACACGCAGGCTCAGCGGTCATGGCTCACGGGCCCAGCCGCTCCGCAGCACGTGGGATCCTCCCGGACAGGGGCACGAACCCGTGTCCCCTGCATCGGCAGGCAGACTCTCAACCACTGCGCCACCAGGGAAGCCCCAAGTCACGCTTTCTTAAATGTCATTCTAAATGAGCCACTTTCAAGGAACAAACGATACCATCACCTCAAGACATCAGCGCCACTCTTATTCAAAAGGATAAAAGCTCTTCGTTGAATAATCAAGGTGATCCCTCTCTATTCCCTGTAGAGATCTCGCCATCTCTTTGCCTCATATTCCATTACCGTAGAGAACAGTTTCTACACCCTGGCTCTCCACTCCTTCCTCTGGGGGGCCCTCCCAACCCCGCATCCTCGGCCCCAAGCTGGCGTACTCACCCTCATTGTCTCTTTAACGCTCTGCTCATATTTTAGCTCAGTGCCCATCACATATAATTTATGATTCACGTAAACTCTGTGAGAGCAGAGACCCGGCCTGTTTTGTTACTGTTGTATTCTAAGCACCAGAACAGCACCCATATGGAGTGGGTGCTTCACTCATTCGCTTGTTAGTTGTTGAATAAGCGAATGAGTGAATATGCCTTCCCTCCCAGCCCGGGCCAGATACTGTTGCTTGGGGTTGAACATCCGATAGCACTTCTTTCACTCTCTCCCTTGTGATGGAGGGGCTGGAAGCCTGGAGGGTCCTAGTCGTACTTGTGGCCAGGGTCCGAATGCAATCCCCTTCTGCCAGATGGACAATCTGTGTGAGATCTGGAGGGCAAGGGGAACCAGGGAGATTCTTCTGCCACCAGCTGTGGTTGACACTCGGGTTCAGCGCGTGCTTGTAGAAGCCAGCCAGCTACCCAGTCCCCAGCGGCAGCTGTGATCCTGGCAGTGGCTTCTACATTTTCCTGCCCTCTGGATGACAGCTTTGGCAATGGGACCTAAATGCCTATTGGTGCCCCTGACTTTCACTCCTTCAACCCTTACACTGTTTTCTACAGTATCTGGAACGGCTTTTATTTTTACTACTGAGTTCTGATAGCTTCACAGATGGCATTCCCTTGAGGGCATGAAATGCCTTGTTCCTCTCCGCATATCCATACCTGCAGTGTCTGGATCACAGTGGAAACTAATAAAGATGATAAGGATAATAATAGCAAACAATGTTTAATAAGTGTCCAGCACTGTTCTAAGTGCTTTATGTCTATTAGCTTATTTAATCTACTCAATAACCCTGTGAGGCAGGTACTACTGTCTTCTTTTAGAGATTATGAAACTGAGAACAAATAAGTTAAACAACTTGCTTAAGAAATCACTGCATTACACGGTGGACTGAGGAGTCCTCAAACCTGGCTAGTTTAGCTCTCAAGTCTGTGCTTGTATCTAGTATTCTCTCCTGCCTGAATAATGTTTGCTGAAGACCCAACCACTAAAATTTTATAATTCATTTATTATAAATGTCCTGTGTGCATTTATCATAAAAGAGCCGTTCACGATATTTTCCTTTAAGACTCTCAACCTTGAAAGATATTCTTGCAGCATCAGAAGAGTATATATATATGCTTCTTGGGCTTAACTATTTTTTCTAGTGACTCATAAAAACAATGAAAAAATAAGGAGCCTGGATATTAGCATTGTAGGGAAGGTAAGAAGAACCATGGTAAAGAATATTCATAGGTTTCTTGTGAATTTCTTGACGCACATCGTTCTGCCTCTTGTCTGGGAGCACAAGCTAAAGCCAATGGCCATTGGATGCAGCAACTGTAGGGATTATCTCTTTCTTGTTACTGCGGCTTCTGCCAATTGGAGAATAAGCTTTCCCACCAAGACTCCAAAGGAATGGAGAAGAGAGTCAGGGAAGATGCAAAGACGCGTAAAGTAAAAAGTCTAAGTGGGAAAGGACTCAGCATCCAATCATTAACATTGTAGACAAAAGTGCACAATCTTCAAAGATGACCAGTGCATAAATCTGTGTGTGGGGGGTTGGTGAGGGGATGGGAAACAAACAAAAGAGGCATTGGAGGTATCTTTCTCTCCACTCCAGATGTCTCCCGACACACAGAGGGATCTACTAGTAGCCGTGGACAGGGCCGGCACTTATTCCTCAGGGGACAAGTGTCTTTATCTGATGGATGCATTTGGAAGGAAAATCTGAGCACAAACAGCCCAGCCCCTTCTTTCTCTCTTGTAAGTAAACCTGTCATTCTTCTCAGCTCCTCTGTATCTTAAATTTTAGAGGGCTCAACTCTGTCCATGGGGACGGGTCTGGACTTTGTCCACTGCTGATAGTGATGGGGAGGGTAAGTCTGTGCAGTTCTGAGGTTCAGTACTGGGAAACCCACTTGTCTCAAGTTAAAAGCCACATTCCCCAGTAAAGAGCCACAGCCCTTACCTGCAATTACAAAATCCCCCCAGTGTTGAAAACAATTTTTTTCCCCAATTCATATGGCAGCAAAACCTGAAGTGACCTCAGTCGATGGTGGCAAAACCTGACCTTGATGGACATGACGCCACTTACAGTCCTTATTACCCCACTTAGAGCTATGTGTCCAATACAACAGCCAATAGTCACGTGAGTCTATTTAAATTTAAGTCAATTACTGTGAAGTATTAAAAATTCAAATTCTTAGTCATACTAGCCACATTTCAAAAGCTCAACAGCCATATGTAAATAGTGCTCTCACACAAAATAATGCAGATAAAGACCCTCAGCATTGCAGAAAGTTCTACAGTACAGCACTTAGTCATGTTTTCTTATAAACATATTCATATCTGGTTATCAGATATTAATAATAATAAACAGCATATGCACCATTTTCCCCCTAAATCTAAAAAAATGTGGAATTGCAAAATCGCATCTGGCCCACAGGACCACAGATAAGGAGTACTGGCCTGCTTCAGCTTTTATTAGTTATAAAGGCAATATTTGGTCTTTTTTCAGGTTTAGACTTTACCTGTTATGGACTGAAGGACTGTATCCTCCCAAATTCACATGTTGAAGTCCTAACCCCCCACAGTGTGATGGTATTTTGGGGTGAAGCCTTTGGGAGATAATGGTTTAGATGAGGTCATGAGGGTAGGGTTCCATGATGGGACTACTGTCCTTAGAAGAAGAGACACAAGAGTTCTCTCTCCCCCATACGAGGATGAGGCAGGGACTGGAGTGATAAAGCCACAAGCCCACAGACGTCAAGGACTGGCATCAAAGTAGGAAGAGGCAGAGAAAGTTTCTTCCCTAGAGCGTTCAGTGGGAGCACAGCCCTGCCAACACCTTGATTTCAGGCTCTAGACTCCAGAATCGTAAGACTATAGATTTCTGTTGTTTAAAGCCCAATCTATGGTAATTTGTTATGGCAACCCTAGGAAATTAAGACAGATTTTGGTACCAAGAAGTGGGTTGCTGCTCTAACAAATATCTAAGAATGTAGAAACAGCTCTGGAACTGGCTAGAGGCTAGAAGAGTTTTGAGGTGTGTGCTAGAAAAAGCCAAGCATGCCATGAAGGGACCGTTAAAGGAGACTCTGGTAAGAGCACAGAAAGAAAAGAGGAGAGCTGGAGAGATGGCTTCTCAGAGAATACATAAACAATCATGACCAGATTACCGACGACAAAGGCCTTCTGGTGACTCTCAGAAATGAGAAACATGTTATTGGACAATGGAGAAAAAGTGACTTATAAAGTAGCAAAGAACTGGCTGAACAGTGTTTTGTGGAAGGTAGAATTTAGAACCAATGAAACTGGATGTTCAGCGAAGGAGATTTCTAAGAAAGTATTGCAGGATTGGCTTGGTTTCTCCTAACTCTTTATAGTAAAATGAGAAAGAGATGAATTGAAGTAATAACTGTTAAGCAAAAAGGAACCAGAACTTGATGATCTTGAAAGTTCTCTGCCTATCCGTATTGCAAAAAACATTGTTCTGAAAAGAACAGTAAGGGTGTGGTCACACAACCATTTGGTAAAGAAATGAGTATATGTGTGAAGCATGGACCGTCCCCCCTTAACCCCCCTGCCCAGCAGAAACATGGCCAGTGTGAACTGGAGGAGACAGGTTGACAAAAAGGAAGGCTGTCAGACCTCTTAGGCCCTATAGGACTGGAAACGCAGGGCTACTGCCTGTGAACATGTGTTCTTCTTGAAGACAAAGGAAGAATGACCCCAAAGATTCAGAGGTCATCAGGGCTGCCTCCTTAGTTTCAAAGTTGGGGGAGGCATCACCTGGGCTTCAACAGGGGAGGTGGCCTCTGCCTAAAGATTTGGGGGCAGGGCCTCCTGGAGCCTGGGTGGGTGATTCCCTCCCGGCAGAGCCATAAAGATGAGACTGCCACCCCAGCACGTCCAGAAGGCAAAGCATCACATCAAAAAGGATTATTCTAGAGCCTTAAAACCTAATGGCATTTGCCTTGTCAGGTTTCAGATTTGCTTGGAACCCTTCATCCTTTTCTTCCTTCCAATTTTCCCAGTTTTCTCATTCCTTTCGGAATGGAAAACTTTATCCTACGCCTGTCCCCTCATGGTATCTTGGAAGCCTATAACTTATCTAACAGCTTCACAGCTGGAGGGGAATTTCGCTTCACGATGAGTCCTATCTGGAGTCTCACCCACATATTATTTAGTTGAGACTTTGGGCTTCAGACTTGAGAGTTGATACTACAACAAGACAAGGCTTTTGCAGTTGTTGGGATGCAATAAGTGTATTTGGCATGCCAGGAGGACATGAATTTTGAGGGAGGGTCAGGGGCAGAATGTTATGGATTGAGTGTTTGCCCCCCCGCCCCAGTTCATATGTTGAAGCCCTAACTCCCAATGTGATCATATTTGGAGGTGGGGCCTTTGGGAGGTAATCAGGTTTAGATGAGATGATGAAAGTCGAGTCCCCAATATGAGATGTGTCCTTATAAGGAAAGGAGCCTTGGGTAAGAAATGAAGCAAAGAAGAGGAATACTATTTAACAGGCCCCTCCAATTTCAGTCACAGGGAGAGAACTGTGCAGGCTCCTCTCCTCTGCATATTCACGGACAATTCAATTCAGGCTAATCACAGTGGAGAAATTTATATGTGCTTTAGAACCACTGTTCCAAGGAGGTATAAGTGCCATTCTGGCAGAGAGACAGTGGTTAAATGACTGGAAAAATTCCAAGGATTAATAAAGATGCCACAGATGGGACTGCTACGTTGGTGGGAGGTGGGACTAGATGAAGTCCAAGGTCCGTCCACGCAAGAGAACGGGGGACAGTTACTCCTCTCCCACACTGGTTCTTCTCGAGTGTCTATCACACAGTGGGGACAGGTCTGATGCAGATATGCTTTTGAATAGGAATGTGTCCTTCAGAGTTCAGAAAATCCTGCCATTTCCTTGAATGCTCCTATGGCTACCTTTTCATGGGGGTAAAGTGGGTCAGGGCAGCTATGGTTCCTTCCTGCTACTCAGCTTCTTGTGGCTGTCAGGCTTCAAGAGGAAGGCCAGCATTTTTGACTACAGCCAGCTGATTTTCTTGACCATATAGGTGTAAGACATTTACAGAAATCAGGCATGGACCTAAGTACCAAGAGAGATGTTTTGAGGCCCCTACAGGCTCCAGCTTGTTTCATTCTGCTAGATGAGTTCAGGCAACTAGCTTAACCTGGTGCCTCAGTTTTCTCCTCTGTAAAATAGGGAGAACACCCTCTGGTCTACCATCCTCACAGGGTTTGAGAACGAAAACCGAACTATTGACTGAGCTAACTTATGTTCTAAAAACATGTATTATCCTAATTACTGATAGGGAAATTTCATACAAGCTTTGTAAAGCAATCTAAGGGAGATCCTTTCTGGATTCTTAAAAGTACTGCTATGAGTTCAACACAGAGAAGCTTTTATTTAGAGCATAAACTGCATTCCCGCTTGTAAAGAAAAGCATGAGATAAAATTCTTTGTCTTAATTTGACAGCGGAGAGGCTCTTGAGTATTGGCCAACAATCTAATACGGGATCGCACCAAAACACAACCATTTGCTTCCTGAGTCATATCCATAAAGATCTGGTGGGAAAGTGCTGTCTCTGACAGAGCATTTACGGAGATCGCAAAGCTTCATGTTCAGGCTCTTAAAAAAAATACCCATCTCTGTCTTTTCTATTTAATATACCCTTGGCTCTCCATTTGGGATAAAAGTTGAAGTCCTGCTCCTATTGCAATTTCTCAGGTAAGAGTCACATTTCTGGGCTTTTAAGATCAATGTTCAAGCTGCCCAGCTCAGTGACCAGAAGGCATGATTCACCCCCTCTCTTGTCTGCTGTCCTAATGTTAATACACGCTGAAGCTTCTACTGTATTTCAAGAAATGGGAAAACTTATAGAATCACATGTACTGGCTTAAGAAAAATGACATTAATCTTGAATATTAATTCAATATTAAGCTAACTTGATATAAATCCATTATCACTGATTTTTATCCTAGAAATTACAAATGTAAAGAAAAATAAACTACTAATGATATTAGCAGACTTTTCACTGTATTTCAAAACAACTTGTTTAAAGAAAAGTGTTACTTAACTGGTTTTACATCAGCACACTTAACACTTCTTATGAGGTTTTTTTTTTAAGCTCAGGAAAATTAAATTCTCTCAAATACTGCTGTTTTATCAATATTTTTAAAAACAACACCGAAAACTTAAGTTGCAAACTTCCTTAGGTCCTTCAACATGCTGCACAGCCCCACAGTTTTCTTTATCCAGATTTAAGTAAAAAATCCTGTAAGACATAGTTCAGATGAAAGGAATTTTAAAGAATGTACTGCAGCTTTCAAAAAGCCTCCTTAATTACTAAGTGCTGTGAAACCAAGTTGTAAATTGATAAGAGGACAGTCATACCCTCCCTCAAAAGTGTACAGCCCTTCTAATACTAATCACTGTGGGTTATCTATTTGATTCTTTTCCCAATCCCTTTGTCATAAGGTGAACTGTACCTGAAATTTCTGCTACCGTTTTATGAAACAGTAATTTTTTTAGAAAGCTATTTTTTTATAGGTCCTCTGAATGCTTTTTACAGGCAACCAGAACCTTGGGTTTTGCAATGATGATTCTATCCATATGACTGTTAACTTTCTTTTTTTCCTTTACTTCTTTGTCAGAACCAAGGCTTGTTAGAGTGTAGCAAGTTTCCCATCTCACACGCCTATTTCAGTCTCCTATAAACTCATCTTAGGGCCAAACGCTTATTTTTCTGGGAAAGAGCAACTCTTACAGCTTTATCCAAGCCAAGTCAAATGCATCCTACTTTTTCTTCACTTACTGGGAATGAAAGTTAACGTTCAGGACTGTGAATTGATAGGCAGTGATGAGAGAAAACTGACTACCCGGAGCTCAGCCGCTGTGATTTGTGAATGCAATAAATCAACAAGTTTTCATTTAGCAGCTACCAGGGCCCCAGCCTTTAGCTGGAACACGACTGAGAAGGCCAAGTTCTAGACCGGGGCGATCTAGCCCAAGACCCAACTGTAGAGATGAACTCATCCTGAACGCTTCACCTGGAAACCAGCGTCAGCCTGCTTCGGGACCGCACAGCGCGTTTCCCCTCGATCTCTGCGGATCTTGGGTTCACAAGAGTCTCCTTAGCTCCCCAAGACAAAGGGTCCCACTAGCACACCGGCAAGAGGCAAGCCTCGCGGAACCCCATGCTCTCACTTCGCCTCGGCCTGAATAAGTGGCAGAGGAGGGAGCCCCCATTCAGGAATCTGCCGCGGAGCCGAGAGAGCGAGAGGACGTATTATTTGCGTTTCACGATAACCTCGGAGAAGAAACCGCTAAAGGAAAGAAAAACGGGGTGGGGGTGGGGAGTGGCAGGATGAAGCTTCCAGAAGCGTCTGTTAATACCTCGGACATTTCTTAGACCAAGGGAAAAGAACCCAGGGGGCGAGAAATAGGTGTCCCAGGGGAAGTCAGCAGGCAGAAGGAATGAGCGAGGGAAGAAGAAAAGTGATTCAAATTAAAGTCCCAAGCGCTCAGGACAGCCTCGGTATTAGCTAGAGAAAGGGAACGCCGGGGACGCACGGCGCGCCCGGCTGTGCCATGGCACTCTCTCTGGCTCCGCCGCGTAGACGTATAGAAGGACAGACGGACAAGCGCAAGCAAAGGACTTACCTTCAGGGTTGGCGCTGATGAAGACCCGGACGCTGCGGCCGGCTGGCATCAGGTGAGAAGGCAGGGCGGTGAGGTTCCCAGAGAAAGCCGCCCGCCGGAGCGCAGAGTCCCGGGGACAGGGCAGCTTGGTGCCCGCGCCGGCCGGCCACATTGCCTTCAGGGAGGAAGAGCCGCCGACTCCTGCTTCTCGGGTTCCTGCCCGCGGCTCCGCGGAACGGCTAGGTCGATCCCCGCAGGCGGCGCGGCTCAGAGCCGCTCCGAGCCCGAGGCGACGCGGGCGAGCTCACTGGCACACACCAAAGGCCGGCGGAGAGCGGCCGTACGGGCCCTCGGGCCCCTCTCACCGCCGCCTCTGCCCCTCTGGGCGTCAGCCTTCGCTTGTTGCCAGGGCTCAGCGCAGTAGCGGGCGAGAGCGGGAGGTCAGCGTGCCGGCGGCTACGGGCGCGGCGCCTCTTTGCGCCAGGAAGCCGAGCCCATGGCCATGTCCCCGCCCGCGCCCGCCGCTAGAGGAGGGGGCGGTCAACGGGGCCCGGACAGAGAGGGCAAGTGGAGCGGACCAAACTTTATCTACAAAAGGCGTCCGGAGTTTATCGCCAGCCGCCTCCCGTGGGGCACAGGAATATCCCGCCACTTAAATTAAGAGCGGTTCTGTTGCGGGGGGCCTCGGGCTGCCAGGGGTCTCCCTGGCTTCTCTGAGGGCGAGCCCGGGCGCTCCTGGCTGCCTCTTCGGTGGATGACCAGAAAGAAATTAGCCCGAGATTTCTGCTACTCCTCCTCCAACTCTACTAAGGGTCAAACAAGCCCTGAGCATTTTCCAAAACGCTCGCATCCCGGCGTCTGCGCGTTTTTTTTGCCTAAGTGCTGGGAATTCCGCCTCAAAGTTAGACGCACCACGGAGCCCGGACTCCCAGGGATCGAAGCACCAAAACTCGGGACCGTCTCGTGCGTCCTGGAGGGAATATCACCGTCGCCGTTTCTCTTGGCGCAGGTGGCGAGTCCTGCCGCTCCGTTCACTCCCCACGCCCAGCAGAGCCGGGGGTTTTTATAGCGAAGCAGCGCCGCTCACGTGCTCCTCGCCGCGTGCTCACGGAACCTTTTCTAGAGCCGATCTCCGCAGCGAGCCCTCCCGAGGTCTCTAAGTATCCAGGGGTTATTTCCTGCTCCCGCCCGGGCGCATCCCCGGGCCATTCCGCCAGCCCGGAGGCTCCGGGGCCCCGCCGCACGGGAGGATGCCGGGAGCCCCGCGCGCCCTAGCGGGCGCCTGGGCTCCGCAGACCAGTGTGGACTCGGGGGAGCGCCGCCCCGCGCAACGTCCCGCAAAGTGCAGGTGGCCACGGATTGGAGCCAGGTGCGAGAGATCAGAGTTGGCGTGGAGCAGCTTTTCCAAGTTCGTGCAGAGCGTGAGTTGGCTCCACCTGACGCTGATCCAACGTTGCCAGAGCGCATGGGGGACTGTTGCCTGGGGTCGGGGCGTGAGGTGGACAGTGCAAGGAGTCTGATCCACGTCCGGGGTGACGTGAGATATAAAGGGACCGAGCCATAAAATTGCCATCTCCGGGCCGCACTTCATTGCACCTCCAAAATTCTGCAAATCCCTGGGGCACGAAGGAAGTGTGATTGTGCTGCGGGGTGGCGGAAGTGAGCAGGGCGTGCTTAGAGCCTTAAACTGGACTTTGGTCTCCAAACCCCTTATGTTGAGCTTTAGGGCAGGAACTCCTGGCTTTTAGAGAGGAAGAATAGCTTTTCCAAATCTTTGAGATTGGGGAGGGGCGGGTGGGCACAGGGTGAAGGTAGCTCAACTGCTGGTTTTAGCCTCTCACCTGGGGCTTCTGCTGTAGGCAGCTCCTGGCCTCCTCCTGGCCTGCACTTCTTCTGGGCCCAGCTGGTGGCAGTGAAGTCCTACGCACGGCTGTTTATTTTGTCACCCCGCCGCATCACCAGCACACACTTTCTGGGGTAACCTTTTCGGAGAATTGGGTCTCTGGGTTTTTAAGGCTACCTCTTCAGTACTGAGAACCAGGGGGGCAGACAGCAGTCCTTACTTTGTAATAATTTGATGCAACCAATAAAGAAAACCTTGAACGTGCCCATGTATTAGTTCAACTGATCCCATTTAACAAATTATCTCCTTCCTCTCTCCAACCTCATTACTCCCAGGTGGGAACTTTCTTCAGCAGTAAGGATAACTCTCTGAAAGCTCTCCTGATGTCCCAGGAGGTTCGGACTGGGCTCTCTGGAAGAGGTTATGAATATACAGTGTCTATTACAGTATCATCCTTTATGAATATACAGTATTTGTTACTGGAGAAAGGAGAGCCAGGACCACTTTATGCCTGATCTCAGTGTTGTTTATGAGACTGATGAGGAGTTGCCAGATTGTCAAGGGCTCACCGGCCTTCCCCTCCTTCTCGTCCACCCACCCCCCGCCCACCCCACCCCCCACCCCGCCTCCTTATCTGGTGGTTTCTCTCTTAAAAATTAAACTAGTGGGGCTTCCCTGGTGGCGCAGTGGTTGAGAGTCCGCCTGCCGATGCAGGGGACACGGGTTCGTGTCCCGGTCTGGGAAGATCCCACATGCCACGGAGCAGCTGGGCCCGTGGGCCATGGCCGCTGAGCCTGCGTGTCCGGAGCCTGTGCTCCGCAATGGGAGAGGCCACAACAGTGAGAGGCCCACGTACCGCAAAAAAAAAAAAAAAAAAAAAAAAAAATCAAACTAGTGTTTGTGTCTTCTGACCTTTGTTTCAGATCTCAAAGTGTTTCACTTTCTTAGGATGACTTTGGGATTTTGGGCAGCCTCTATAACCTAATTAAGTGTTCTAGACAGGCCGAAGTTTAGCAGCTGCCAGTGTCACTGCAGACCAAGGATGCAGAGGAGAGAGAATTGCACGGTATCTGTGGGACCAAGCTTCCAAAGGCTCCCAGCACAGCCAGCTTTGCGTCAGGTTGAGCCGGCTGCTGTCTTTGGGTTATCAGGGCGGTTTCTACCTAAGGATACCCAACCTCCCCCTGCCCGCCCCCAAATGCACACTTCTACCTTCTTCTATTCTGTCTCTTGTTAACATTGGATAGCCTAAAGACAGAGATTCATTCATTAGCATGCAGATGGCATAAGGGAAGAGTCACTCATGGTGCAAACATTTTGTTATGAATTAACTAGATCTGTTTCCCACCCTGAGGAACTGTAGGCTGTACAAGTGGAGGGTGGGGAGGGAGAGAAACTGGAAAGGGAAGGGAAAGAGTGGGCATGAATGTGGAAGGCAGGCCCTGACTTACAGTATGGAGACTGCTCTGTTTTTATCTGTTTAAAACACTTTACAAACATGTTATTATTACTCCCATTTTACACACACAAAAAAAAACAAGGCTCAAAAAAGAGAAATGACTTACCCAAAGTCATATAACTAGTTAACGCTTGAGCCGGGATCCAGGTACTGGGGCCCCTGTCTCAGTAGTCTTTCTAACACAACACCTTTGTTTTCTAATTTTGCCCAGGTCTGACCCTGGCTGGCATCTTCAGTAACCCGAAAAATAGGTGTTCAGGCCTGTGTTCACAGGTGTGGAAGGCTGGTTATCACAGACCAAATAGGAAAGAAGTTCTGCCACGAGATCACACAAGACTAGACTCTTCCAACTTGTAGGATGTTGATCTGATGACAAAGACTTCCAAATTCCTTGTTTTCCTTGGGTCCTGTCTTTTCCTCATAAGACCACAGGTAAACCCATACCATCCCTGAAGTTGGCTGGAGCATCTAGAAAAGCACCTAGAAATAGAAATAGGAAAATAAATATACGTGAAAAATGGGCTTGGGACCAAGCTTGTGATCAGGAACAGGTCTTCCCCTCTCCATCCTCTCACTCACCCAACTTTGCAGGCCAGAGGACCACAGAGAGGTTACTATCTTTATAAACAGTGATGCCAGCCCTTGATAAAACAGGGCTGCTCAAAGGTTAAATTACTGCAAGGTTCATTCTACTCGTAAAGCTAGAAGGATTCTTTGCAGTCAAGGAATCCAACTCCCCTTAGTATATAGATAGTGCCCCTGCCACAAAGTAATTTTATAAAACAGGAAGAAAGAAAACTGTCTAATAATATTGATATGTTAAGCGTCTGTAAGCTAGACACTGTATAAAGCTTTTAATAGGTTTCTCACTTAATCCCACTGTATCTGGGATCTGGGCCAAATACCTCCCATCTTCCCACTTGATGTCCCTTCTTGGACACAGTTGTCCCTTGTATACCTCTTGTGATGTATGTGCAGATTGCTTGTTCCAAAGTCCATGGTATGCAAATGTACCTCACCTACTTCCCTTTCCTGTGAAAGCTGGTGATTTTTCACCCAGCTACATGGCTGTATCACATGTTCAGTTCATTCTGCTTAGATAATGGGTGTGGTGATCATAAAGAACATTGACTCTGACCCAGCAGAAGGAAGATACATCATCCAAACTGTATTTACCTGCATGTACATTTGCATTTCTGTACATCAAATATTCTGGCCTGAATGCTTCTGGACCGGTGTTCTGCATTTTTCCTATTGTGGATAGAAGTGGAAATAGAGCCCCTAGTGTTATAAAGATGACCAAATTAACACACCATACTACTGTATTACACAAAATCTAGCCAGTGAAGCCAACCATGTGTTTTTGTGTTTCCCAAACTTGCAGAAGTGTTTTAAACTTAATGTTACATTAAAGTTCACAGTTGCTCCCTGATATGGGTGATAAATATTTGAATCTCTGCTAAAATGAGAAATGGATTATGCAGGGTCACTCAAGCAAGGAATCTGTTTTCCAGAGTTCCAGCTCAGGATATAATCCAGACCATCAGGAACCCACTTACTTGTTTACAAAATGGAAATTTTCAGTTTATGTGAGATTTGTCAGCTAACAATTTGCCAACAGAGATTGTTGATTCAGAGGTGTCTGCAGTATGATAGAATTCACAGCAGCTTGGTTTTAAATAAAGTTACACCTTTCTGAAATTGCTATCTGATGTCTTCATGACTCAGAAATTCTAACTTTATATCCACCCCCTTCCAATTCTGTGTAATGTATTTTCTGAGCAGTCTGCCTCTTACAACCTTCTATACAATTACATTGTTATGAGAGCACTATGTACGTCATACAAAGTAGAAGAAAGTAAGGTAAGTTTCTTAATAAAAAATCTGTATCATGACATTAGTCACAAATACAGTACCTTTAGACACCCTCTTCTCTCTTCTTCCATCATCTGATACTTATTTGGAAATCACTCTTTACAAAGCACTTTCATACCTGTTAACTCATTTTGATTCTAACCCTGTGAAGTAGGTTCTGGATTAACTATACTCCACCCTACTTCCCATTTTTCTAATATGAAAAAGCGGATCAAGCAATTTTAATGGCATGTCCAAGTTCACTCAGTTGGTGGATGGTAGAACCAGTCTAAAAACTGGATCTCTGAACACCAAACTATAGGTTAATTATAATATACCACGTGGCTACCAATATATAACACGATCCATTTGGCCAAATTGATAAACATCATTTCCATTTTCTATACATTTTATACTAGTTGTTAGGAAAACCAAATAATATAGTGTATAAAACACTCTGCTTAAATGGCAATGTTAGGTACATTTACATTGGTTTTTATATTTTTACTGAGCAAAAGCTAAATCCATATCATTGAATTCTATTAACAGCTCAGTTTTATGTGTTTTTTTGTTTGTTTTTTTTTGTGGTACGTGGGCCTCTCACTGTTGCGGCCTCTCCTGTTGCAGAGCCCAGCACGCAGGATCAGCGGCCATGGCTCACGGGCCCAGCCGCTCTGCGGCATGTGGGATCTTCCCAGACCAGGGCATGAACCCGTGTCCCCTGCATCGGTAGGCGGACTCTCAACCACTGCGCCACCGGGGAAGCCCACAGCTGAGTTTTAAATATGAGTACAACAGGCTCAGAGAGCTTAAATGAGTTTGTTTGAATATATACCCAGGAGTGGCATTGCTGGGTCATGTGATAGTTCTATTTTTAATCTTTTGAGGACCCTTTATACTGGTTTCCATAAAAGCTGTACCAATACACCTTCCTACCAACAGTGTACAAGGATTCTCTTTTCTCCACATCCTTGCCAACCCTTGTCTTTTATTTTTTAAATAACAACCTTCCTAATAGGTGTGAGGTGATATCTCATTGTAGTTTTGATTCACATCTCCCTGACAATGATTTTTTCATTGTCATCATTTTTTCATTGGTGTCTTTTCATATATCTGTTGGCCATTTGTATGTCTTCTTTGGAGAAATATTGATTTAGTTCCTTTGCCCATGTTTTAATTGGGTTATTTAATTTCACTTTTTTTTTTGCTATTAAGTTGTATGAGCTCCTTATATATTTGGGGTATTTATCCCTTATAAGATATATGGTCTACAAATATTTTCTCCCATTCTGTTGGTTTGTTGATGATTTCCTTTGCTGTGCAGAAGTTTTTAGTTTGATATAATGTCACCTGTTTATTTTTGCTTTTGTTGCCTGTGTTTTTGGTGTCATACCCAAAAAAATCATTGCTAAGATCAATAGATAAAACAATCCTAAAATTCATATAGAAGCACAAAATTCTCTGAAGAGCCAAACCGATCTTGAGCAAGAAAAACAAAGCACATTTGTTTTTCAAATCACATTTCCTGATTTCAAATTATAGTACAAAGTTATAGCAATCAAAACAGTATAGTTCTGGCATAAAAACAGACACATCAACCAATGGAACAAAATAGAGAGCCCAGAAATAAACCCATGCATACACAGTCAACTAATCTTTAACAAGGGTGCCAAGAATACAAAATGAGGAAAGGATAGTCTCGTCAATAAGTGTTGTCAGGAAAATTAGATATCCATATGCAAAAGAATGAAAATGTCCCCTTTTCTTACAACATGAAGAAAAATCAACTCAAAATGGATTAAACCTAAGACCTGAAATTGTAAAAGTCCTAGAAGGAAAACAGAGGGGAAAAGTCGTTTTTAAAAATGCTTTGAACACTACTTGCTGGGTTATAAGATACTCAGGGGAGTAAAACTATAATAAATAGGAAGTGGTAAGTCAACATAGAATTTTGCCACCTTTTCTGAATAATTGTGCTAATAAGGATATGACAATAAAATTTACTAACCATAATCCAATATGTGGTCCAATTCAATTCAAAGAATAAACTATCATTTGAAATCAAGTGTTTGCTTTATATATGGTTTAGATAGAAAATAATAAATCAGCCATCTGCCCAATACAGGGTTTTTGGTGGAAAACAACAGAACTGGTGCTGATTGGCTTAAGCATATAAGCAATTTTCTGGAAAATTATTGGATAGTAATAACATTGCTGGGAGGGATGAAAAACCAGGCTTGGAAAATGGGAGGGGACCAGAAGAGGTCAGCTCATTGGATCCACAACGTAGTGTCACAAGAACAGACACTTAGCACTGACACTGCTGCTGCTGCAGCCTGAACGCTGCAGTACACCCCTGCCACCACCAGTACCATTCGATGGATACCACCACTGGCACCATTGCCACTGGGCACTAGATGTTGCCATCACTATTGCCCTGTAATCTTCACTCTGGATTCTGAGGCCAGGAAGCCAGGGAGAGTGACTATCTGTCCTGCATCTAGACGCAGGCAGTACAGAGTTTTCTA
The DNA here is from genome assembly GCF_963924675.1 of Phocoena phocoena. NCBI lineage: Eukaryota > Metazoa > Chordata > Mammalia > Artiodactyla > Phocoenidae > Phocoena > Phocoena phocoena. The sequence goes on from NC_089223.1 coordinate 77,064,131, forward strand.
AACACTAGAAGGAGGTTCAGAGGTCCGATGGTTAAAACCTTTACACACCTCCCCGAGCAAGTGTACAGTATCTGTTCTTATATGGCCCAGAACATCTGGATGCTGTGGACAAGGGATGAATTGAATGCTTTTTGTATTTCTAGAATAAAATTAGGATAATGATGCTCTACCTCTTTAAGACTCAGATACCTGAAAAAGCTCACCTCTCTTGGACCACAACCAAGAATAACAAAGTGAGCTAAGAACAATCCTCTAAGCAACCACACTATATGTTACAACGTTCACACACTGTTGCTCGCTCCCTTGACTCGTGGGAGATCCCAGAGGCTCTCTGTCAGGGTCTCTTCACATGTACTATATTCACAATTCAAACAAGCTGGGTTTTCCTGGTTGGCAGAACCACAGCAGATTCGAGACAATGAATTGGAAGAGGAAGGGATGCTATCTGGAAATGAGAAATGACTGTTCACAGCAGAGTCAGAAACCATATGACAGCAGAGGTAATATGTACATAAACACACACACACACACACACACCAGTCAGTGATCTAGGGACCACTTAATTTTGGAACAGTAGAACTATATACATCTCAAAATGGGACAGACAAAGAATGAATAGATCCTGAAATTGAGACAGACTAACTTCAGGATATTGCAAGTACTTGGGGATAATTTTCAGCAGCAAAAACTTAGAGAGTTTAGACAGAAAGGCAATTGGCACTTGTGATATCCAGTAGTAAACATCAAGTAGTTGGAGATCAATAGCAAATGAAGAAGGCAGAGATTCAGTTCTCTTATCTCCAAGAAGAACATTGTAGGGCACTTTTACTTAAGTGCCTGAAGCAGTGGTGGTGGTAGCAGTAGTAGTAATAGTAGTAGTAGTAGTAGTAGTAGTAGTAGTAATGCCAATGACAATAATAGTAATAAAGTAAACACTTAAATGACTTTCACTGGGCTAGATATGGTTCTATGAGTTTATAGACATTAACTTATTTAATTCTAAGCTGTCATCCCTTAGAAGAAGGCACTATTATTATTCCCATTTCCCATATGAGGAAACTGGGGTGAGGTAATGTCAAGATGCTTGCCTAGATCACGCAGGATGTGGTGGGGTATGTACTTTAATGCAGGCAGTCTGGTTCCAGAGTCTGAGTTTCAAACATTATGATATACTCCATTTCTAGAGGCTAGGTAGCATATACCAACGTAATTATCCAGGCAAAGGAGAACTAGCTCAAGACAAGGAAAATAGGAGGAAACTCAGGTTGCAAAATTTGTCTTAAAGGTAAGGGAATGGAGGTAATAGTCAATGAATGTTTCCTCTGTGTTGCATTCATTACCTTCATTATCTCATACGGTCTTCAATATGCCATATGATACTGTTACTCGTTTTACAAAGCAACAATTTGAGGCTTGGAGAGGTTAAGTAATGATCCATCCTCGCAGAGCTTGTTAAGCAATGAAGCTGGGATTCAATCTCCATTCACTTTCTGCTACAGGGGGGCACTGCCTTTAAACAGTGCAAAAGCCAGTTGCAAGAATGAGGTATTAAACTTGTCCATTCATATATTCATCCATTTTATTTATTTGCTTGTTTTATTTGTTCATTTATTCTTTAAACACTTCCTGTTAAGCATTTCTTTGTTCCAAGGACAAACCCTGTTCTCAGGCAGTCCAATCTAGTATGGGACTCCAAAAAGATGTTATCTGTGTAGAGGAAGACTCTAATGAAATGACCATCAATCAGTTTAGAGGTTTCTTAAACATTACTAAACCCAGTAAGACAAGTACATACTTGAAAAGACATCAGTTGACACTCTAGGATAAAAGGGCTGCATGGAAGCAAAGAGTCACAATGCCCAACAATGCAAGAGCAAGAATCTAAAAGGGGTTTCATGGGCTTTACTCAAAAGGGTAGTGGGCTATAATAGCAGGATGTAGGTTGGAAACAAATTGATAAATGCGGGTTCCAATACTGGCTTCGACATTTAGAAATTGTGGCTATAGCCTAATAAATTTTCTTCTCTAAGCCTCAGTGCCCTTCTCTGTGAAATGGACATGAGTTGACTACTTTTCAGTGGTGAACAGTAAACGTGTTAAAGGACTTAGCACAGTGCCTGGTATTCAGGGATGGTGATTATTATTAGAAGAGAAGCCCAGCTAGACATAGTTAATTTACAAGGGGATCGTGACAACAAAACTATGTCAGTTTTTAAAACTTTGTAATTTTTAAAAATTTTAATTTATATTGATAAGGTATAGTAAAAACAAACAAACAAAATCAAACAAACCATTCAATGACTACAATTCCATTTGAGGAATTTTGGCTGTTTGTGTCTTGTTTCGTGTGTTTGGGGATGAGGGTTGCAGGTCTACCAAAAGGAGCTGAGGACGTTGGATTTTACTCTACAGGCAGTCTAGCTGAGATGAGAAAATCTAGGTAAGACGTGAGCTAGAGCAACATGAAAAATGGCAAGAGAAGTACATTGATTCCTGGGCCTGTGGCAAAGCAGAAAAGGAGATCACAGAATGTCAGAAGCTATCATCTTGCAATTTAAAAGTGGAAAACTCATACTGTTCCTGATATTGAGGTCCAAGATCAAAACAGAGCCAGGAACAAGGCTCATAATAGATTCATGCTCATTAGCTAGTAAATATCCTTCAGCTAGGAGTTGGGGGACTCTAGGAGCCTGGGTCGATGCAGTGTAGGTACTGCTGAAGCTCTAAATGTGAACAGAGGAGGGATCTGGGAACAGGCAGCATTAATTACTTCTTAGCTCTGGCACTTGCTATTTCCTCTCTAGGCTTTAGCAGTAGCCAGTAGCCTCTGGATTGATCTTTCCATCTTCATTCTCAACTCTCCAGTACAGCTTTTCACAAATATTCTGCTCTTAACTTTTATTTCCTGTCTTCTCTCTACTCTTCATTTACCGATTAACTTTGACTAAATCAAGGGGTAAAACTCAGTATTGTAGTTTTTGGTACTGAATGGCTTCACTTCCATCCTTCAAGGCTTATCCTTTCCAAGTCACTCTCACAAAAGCCTTCCCTGATTTTGCTAACTAAATGGAATCCATCTCTGTTTTGCTCCATCTAATGTTTGCATTACTGATATAAAGGCAAGGTTATGCTGCAATAACAACCAACCTCAAAATCTCTGGGATTCTTTACTTCAGTATCGTACCAGAGGTTCTAGAGAGGGCAATTAAGAAAGTAAAATAAATAAAAGACATTAAATTAGAAACAAAGAATAAAACTTTATATTTGCAGACAACATGATCTTCTATGCAGAAAATCCCAAGAAAGCTACTAAAAAATACTAGAATAAATTCAGCAAGGTTACAAAAATCAATTGCACTTCTATACACTAGCAATGAATAATACAAGAAAGAAATTAAGAAAGCAATTTCACTCACAATAGCATCCAAAAGAGTAAAAGCTCATTAAAAAAAACTTAGCAAAATAGGTATAAGACCAAAAGCAACAAGACATTGTTGAAAAAAATAAAGGAAGATCTAAATGAATGAAGATACTTTATGTTCATGGATCGGAGGATTCAGTATTAAGATGGCAATACTCCCCAAATTTATCTACAGATTTAATGCAATTCCCTGAAATTCCAGCTGGTCTAATTCCTTCCCTCCTTCCCCCTTCCTTCCTTCCTCCCTCCTTCCCTCCCTCCCTCTTTCTTTCTTTCCCTTTCTTTCTTTCTTTCTTTTTCTTTCTTTCCTTCTGCAAAAATTGACAAGCTTAATTTAAAATTCATGGAAATGCAAAACGTACACTAGTCAAATCAATCCTTAAAAAGGAATGACAAGATTGAAGGACTTACACTACCAACCAGATTTTAAAACCTATTACAAAGCTACAGTAACTATGTGTGGTACTGGCATAGAATAGATACATGTGTGGTACATATATACAATGGAATATTACATAGCCATAAAAAGGAATGAAATTGGGTCATTTGTAGAGATGAGGATAGACCTAGAGTCTGTCATACAGAGTGAAATAAGTCAGAAAGAGAAAAACAAATATCATATATTAACGCATATATGTGGAATCTGGAAAAATGGTACAGATGAACCTATTTGCAGGGCAGGAATAGAGACGCAGATGTAGAGAATGGACATGTGGACATGGCAGGGGAAGAGGAGGTTGGGATGAATTGGGAGATTAGGATTGACATATATACATTACCATGTGTAAAATAGATGGCTAGTGGGAACCTGCTGTATAGCAGAGGGAGCTCAGCTTGGTGCTCTGTGGTGACCTAGATGGGTGGGATTGGGGTGGGAATGGGAGGGAGGTCCAAAGGAGGGGATATATGTATACATATAGCTGATTCACTTTGTTGTACAGCAGAAACCAACACAACATTGTAAAGCAATTATACTCCAATTAAAAAGAGAATAGAATTAGAAGAATAGAATTAAGAGACCAGAAAGAAATTCTTATGTTTATGATCAATTCTTTTTGATGAAGGTGCCAAGACAATTCAATAGGAGAAATAAGAATCTTTTCAACAAATGGGTCTGGGGCAACTGGATATCAATATGCAAAAGAATGAATTTAGACCGCTACTTCACACCACACATAAAAATGTACTTGAAATGGATCATAGATCTAAAGGTAAGAGCTAATGCTATGAAACTCCTACAAGAAGTCATAGGAGTAAATCTTTGTGACCTTGGCTTAGGCAAAGTTTTCTTAGATATAACATCTAAAGCACAAGTGATAAAAGAAAAAATCAAAACATTGGACATTGTCAAAATTAAAAACCTTTGTCTTGCAAACATATCATCAAGAAAGCGAAAGGCAACCCACAGAATGGGAAACAATATTTGCAAATCAAATATTTGATAAGGGACTTGCGTATAGATTATATAATGGATTTTTCTAACTCAATAATAAGAAATATACCAGTTATAGGGGCTTCCCTGGTGGCGCAGTGGTTGAGTATCTGCCTGCTAATGCAGGGGACACGGGTTCGAGCCCTGGTCTGGGAGGATCCCACATGCCGCAGAGCAACTGGGCCCGTGAGCCACAACTACTGAGCCTGTGCGTCTGGAGCCTGTGCTCCTCAACAGGAGAGGCTGCGATAGTGAGAGGCCCGCGCACCACGATGAAGAGCGGCCCCCGCTTGCCACAACTGGAGAAAGCCCTCGCACAGAAACCAAGACCCAACATAGCATAAATAAATAAAAATAAATTAATAAACTCCTACCCCCAACATCTTCTTAAAAAAAAAAAAAAAGAAGAAATATCCCAGTTATAAAATGATCAAAGAATTTACTAGACATTTCTCCAAAAAAGATTTACAAATGATGAACAAGTACATGAAAGAATGAACATCATTACTCACTAGGGAAATGCATATCAAAAGTACAGTAAGAAAAAAAAAGTACAGTAAGATACCATTTCATACCCACTTAAATGACTATAATAAAAAAAAGCCAGACAATAGCAATTGTTGGTAAGGATGTGAAGGAACTGGAATATTTAAGCATGCTGATGCAAATGTAAAATGATGCAGTCACTCTGTTTTTGTTGTTTTTAAAAAATAATTAATTTTTAAAACTGCATTGGGTCTTCGTTGCTGCACATGGGTTTCCTCTAGTTGCAGCGAGCGGGAGCTACTCTTCGTTGCGGTGCGTGGCTTCTCATTGCAGTGGCTTCTCTTGTTGCAGAGCACGGGGTCTAGGCTTGCGGGCTTCAGTAGTTGCGGCTCGCAGGCTCTAGAGCACAGGCTCAGTAGTTGTGGCTCATGGGCTTAGTTGCTCCACAGCATGTGGGATCTTCCAGGACCAGGGCTCGAACCCGTGTCCCCTGCATTGGCAGGCAGATTCTCAACTACTGCGCCACCAGGGAAGTCCCTGATGCGGTCACTTTGGAAAGTAGTTTGGCAGTTCTTCAAAATGTTAAACATGATTATCATATGATCCAGCAATTTCACCTAGAGCAATTCTAAGATAAACAAAAATATATAACAACACAAACTTTTACAAAAATGTTTGTAACAGCATTACTCATAAATGCCAAAAAGTGGAACAATGCAAATGTCCAACACATGGTGAATGGATAAACAAAATGGGTACATACATACAGTGTATTCAGCAATAAAAAGGAATACATTACTGAGAAATGCTACAACATGGATGAATCTCCAAAATAATCTGCCTGGTGAAAGAAAACAGTCACAAAAGACCACATATTGTACACGTCAATTTATGTGAAATGTCCAGAATAGGTAAATTTATAGAGACAGAAGTAGATTAGTGACTGCCTAGGGCTGGGAAGATGAAGGAGAAATGGAGAGTGAGTGCTCATGGGTATGAGAGTTCTTGTTGATTAAATCTTCTAAATGATGTTGTTCTGATAAAAGTGTTCTAACATTAGATTATGGTGATGGTTATACAACTTTGTAGATGTACTAAAAACTACTGAATTGTATACTTTAAACAGGAGAATTTTGTGGTATATAAATTATACCTCAATAAAACTGTTTAAAAATCAGTGTTTTAACACAACAAAAGTTTCTCACTCATGCTGCATATCCAGTGAAGGCTGGGAGAGGAGCTTTGCTCATAGTGGACACTTTAAAACCCTGGCTGATGGAAACACTACTTTCTCATATACTTCTATGATCACTAAGGTAGAATAAAAGGAATGTGGTGAATTGCCTTATTGGCCCATAAGACCTCCACCTGGAAGTTATACACATCACTTCAACTCATGTTTCATTAGCCAAAAGAAGTCACATGATCACACCCAACTTTAGAGAGGGTAATTTCAACTCAACTATATACCTAGGAGAAAAGAACTGGAATATTTGTGGAGTATTTTAATGAACACCACATTGGTCTTATCTTCTTTCCTAGGTTTTAGTTCCTGAGACAGTGATACCATATTTCCTCACTGCCATAGTTTCCTTAAGTTCTGTTTTTTCTTTTTGAATAAGATGGAGGTATTTACATGAGTAAGATTAAAAAGAACACACACACACACACACACACACACACACACACACCAGTCTAGAATAGTACTTTCTTCACAGTAAATGTTTCATAATTATGTGTCAGTAGAATAAATGAACATGAAATGATTAAGCAACAGTGCAGAGCCATGCGTGATTAATCGCCCAACGTGTGGCTTAAGGATGAGTACAGTAGGAGTTCGGAAAAGAGGAGATCAAAGTGAGTGGAGGTGGTAGATGCACAGTAATGGGTGTTCCCAATCTCTATCTCTGGTATCAGTACAGATGGATCACTAAGAACTGCTGCAGTGACCCAGATGGACGGTGTTATCTGTGTCACAGTTTGTTTTCTTCCCAGATATGGGTTGGGCAGAGACCTGCGAGCTTAATTAGGGCAGTAAAGAATAGGATCCAAATCACTTAACCTTTCTGAATCTCATTTTACAAATCAAGATTGTCAAATGTAGCTGTGTAATGCCTTAAAGCCCTGTGATTAAATATGCTATTAGTATTGTATGCAAAATCTATCAGAGAGTAAAACAGTACTTCACGCGTATGGAGTTGTTGAATATGTCAAAGCTTTAATAGCTGTCTGGAGTTAAACCTCTGTTCCGCTGAATTTAGAGTTTTCACAGACATGCTTTAATGAAGAAACCCTTCTTTCCAGAAATTCATTAGGCTGTTACACATACACTTGAGTCATTTTTACATCATGAAGAGGTTATTAAATTAAAAGGATTGCTGAGAGTACTTTCAAGGCATTGCTAATTCTTTCAATGTATATGGACTTTCAAGCAAAAATTTAATGCTGTGTTGACTGGAAGAAATCAAAATCTCTCCTTCCTTCACATTCTTATTAGATATATATCTTAATTAATTTCAATTCTTAAGGGAAGGACCTTTTCCCTCAAGAAAGCTTTTTACATGTCCATTGTCAGTACTGGTTGTTTTTTTTATATATATATATTTTTATTTTATTTATTTATTTTTGGTTGTGTTGGGTCTTCATTGCTGCACATGGGCTCTCTCTAGTTGCGGTGAGCTGGGACTACTCTTCATTGTGGTGCGCAGGCTTCTCATTGCCGTGGCTTCTCTTGTTGTGGAGCACGGGCTCTAGGCATGTAGGCTTCAGTAGCTGTGGCATACGGGCTCAGTAGTTGTGGCTCATGGGCTCTAGAGCACAGGCTCAGTAGTTGTGTCCCTGTGGCTTCCCGGACCAGGGCTCGAACCTGTGTCCCCTGCATTGGCAGGCGGATTCTTAACCACCATACCACCAGGGAAGGCCCCTGTATTGGTTGTTACAGTGACCAAAATCACCTAATAGTAGCCACGCTCCACTACCTGGTTTGCAGACAACTCTAAACACAGAGAGAACAGTTAACTTATTCCTAGAAAATAGTCTCATTTTTTAAATATTCAGTTACAAGTTTTTTTTTCTGTTAAAAATATTTCTTTCCTTCTACTACCAGAAGGGAACAGTAAAAATTTGGGTCAAAAAGTCAGGAAAACAACAACAACAAAACCACTTACCACTAGCACATGTAAGTCTTAGTTTAATCTATTTTAAAATGAGAAAAAATAACTAAGAGATATGGGAGCAGATTTCAATTTTTGAAAACTTATGATTATGGAAAGAATAGGGAAATATGAATCATTTGGAAATAGGAATAGTGAAGAAGCTATAAATTAAAATTTACACAGCCTACCTTAATAGTTAGGTTTTTGGAAAGATGTAGAATGTCTACTAGGAGTGAAAAGCAAAAACATTTTCTTACCATAATCACTTATTTGAGCTTTTTATTTGGAATTACACAGCACTTAGCACAGAGGAAGTTCTTAATACATGCTTCTAGAATGAATTGCCCATACCATTTCAAGTGATCTTGGAATATATTCAAAATAAAAGACAAGTAGTTTCATCTAGCAACGGCACATATTAACACCAAGAAAGCCATATGTGGAACAGAATATTTTTAGTATTTCGCTAAGGGAACCACACTACAGTTAATTCTGCAAAAAGTAAATACCTTCACAGCCTAGAGTTGCAAGGACAATCATGAATAATACCACAGAAATATCCATAAAGAACTTCTCATGTAAACTGATAAATACATTAACATCTATCTTTTGCCTATTTGCTTGTTGCATCAGTGGAGAAGTGGCAAAATCAGTCATGTGACACTTTGCCCCTATTAGATAAACACAGCTTATTTCAGCAAGAATTTATTGAGCACCTACTACATTTTTGTACTGTGATGTCACCAAGGATATAGACTTGAAGAAGAAGAATGATTGAAGAAGAACCTTGAGGAAAGACAGATAGAGGGAGGAAAAAAATGACATTAAAATTTTACTCAAAATAAAAGGAGCAACAATTGATATTTACTTTATGCACCGTTATTTTCTAATCCCCTTACTCCATCTGACTCAAGACATGAGAATTATAGTAAGTCAAGAAAGCTCTCCATCTGTTAAAAATGTAGATTAAGCACTTAATCTTGTGGGCAGCCACACAGAGCACCAAGAAATTTCTCACAATTGAAATAATAAAAGCAGGATCCCATCTTTAGTTAAGTGTAGCTGATACAGATTTTGGAATGATCTCTACTGTATTAATAGATAGGTTTGCAAATATCTCCAAGGGTCTAGTGCTCTGCTCCCCTTTGTTCTCAAGTGAGATGAAATACACTATGCAACTGGCATGACACTCACAAATTAGGAAGACAATTTGCCATGCATTATAAGTAAACTATAAGGTAGATACTTGCTGTGTGTGCCACTCATCTTTGCCTCCTTGCTCTCCCATTCTGTGACCTACTTTCACATGGATGCAGTGCTAGCTCTGGCTGCTGTGTTCATATAACACTAAATCAGTACCTCCCCTTTTGATCAGTTCAAGGGTGGGCTTGTCAAAAGTCCTTTCCCTGGGAATTTGGGTGTCTGGACCTGTAACAGGTAAATCCAGGAGGCATCAGTGGTCATGTTTCTTACACGTGCACCAGAGAAGCAATGGAAGCTGGGTAAGACAGAGTCAGAGCAGGTCAAGGACTACAGTAAGCACCAGAAGGAGAGAAAGAGCTGGAAAGCAAGAGAGAAGAGTGAGAGAGAGAGAGAGGGAAAGGCATGCAACGGACACATAGACAAGAGGGAAGATGTAGAAAATGGGTCCAGACAGAGCTTGAATCTCTAAGGCACAGTTGAAGTCTGCCTGCATCCCAGCCTTTCCCTGCCATAGAAAGAGGAGAGAAACACTTCCTCTATAATGAAGTCCCCCTTGTTTGTCTAAATGCCTCAAGTGGTTTCTGTTGTTTGCAACCTTGTAAATGTTATATATCCAAGCAATAATGTGATTGTTTCTGGGCATTTATCTCCCCTTCTCTCTCTTGACCCAGGAGGGACTTTCCCCCTCTACTGCCTCACATCAAAGTAGAAACAATGATTCAAACAAGTCTTCTACATAAGTGACAAGTAAGAAGCTTGCCTGAAGGTCCTTTTCTCTCCAAGTGGGGAATGATTAGATATTACTGTCCTTGGGGAGAGGGAGAGAGAAGCCAGAAACTTATCTAACACTCAATGGGAGAGGAAGGATGGTTTGGAGGGACAAGGGTGAAAACTTTCAGTCAGGAGGACCAAGAGTAGAGTGGAAGACCTAAGAGGCTGGACACTTCCCTGCCTGCTCACTCATCACCTGCCATTCAATAGTTCTGGGACCTGGTCAGTTCTTTGATTAGAGAGTAAGAGATTTGGACTTCTTTATGGGGTTGGGTTAACACAACTGCAAATCATAAACCACAAACCACAATTTATAACATCATGGCTAGTTCTCCATTAGCAAGTGATTATCTAGAAATTTCAAATAATTAAAAAGAAAGTAGTTAAGACTGAAAACTATTGCCTAACTCATCACTCATCACAACATTCAGGTCAGGTTCTAAGATATAGGGATCTCAGTGGATGCCTGTCTGAGGACACACTTCTGTTTGAGGACATACTCGTTTGCAGGTATACTTAAAGTGGGGTCCGTTTAGCTAAATGTTAAAAGGAGACAATTAAAATAGAGGTTTACTTGAAGGGAAAAATATGCCATCCTTCTCTTAAAGCTAAGAAAACTCAGAGAGCTCAGATGTCACTGGGATAATTCAAGCCCAAATGGACCCCTCTTCCATTTGGATTACACTGGCTCTTGGGACTCGGTATTAACAAGCATTACCAAGCGTATGGATGTTTTAGTTAATTCTGCTGTCTTTGTGTCTCTAAGAAACAGACCTTTGGTGAGATATATGGTTTGTATGCCTGGCCCTGTTTGCTTCTCTCTGCTTTGCTAATCCAGGAAGAAATGACAGCTGAGGTCAGGCTCTTGCTAGACAGCAAGTCACCTGACTCTTGACTCTTGACTCTTGTTATCAACCCTGTGTCCATAGCCACCTTTGTCGCATCTTTGCCCAGCTGACTTCCGGCCTGCCTGACATCTCTTTCTTCCCCGTTCTCCCACTCAATTTCTTCTGAACTTCACAGCCCTGTACACTCTGATCATGTGCTCAACTCCCAGACTACTGATACCCTGCCTACACTAGCCATGAAGGACGCCATCTGCTTCAGGGGAAGTGGGAGTTCCCATCTGCTCAAACACATGACAGGGAACTCAATTAGGGTGCAAGGAAGTAGGGTGAAGAGAAGTCTGGAATGAGAAGAGTGTAGAAGGAATTAAGCCAGAAGCTTAGGGATCTGGCACAGTTCTAAGCACTGGGGATACCAAGATGAACATGAACCTCATTTTTCAGTAGTGCAAACAGAAAATAGACAGTTCGATGAATAGATAAATAAGATAATCTAGGTATTGATAATAAGTATGATTTTGAAAAGAGGGTATGGTATAAAGAGTGTGGGAAGGGTGTCCAATTTAAATAAGGTGGTCAGGAAAGTCTCTCTGAGGAAGTGGCATGTGAGCTGAGACCTGAATGATAAGAAGAATCCACCCAAGAAGTGATTTGGAGATAGAACATTACAGGTAGGGAAAACCACAGGGCAAGGGCTCTGAGTCCAAACACACTTGCCTGTGTTAGAGAATCAGTTGGGTTGAGTAACAGCTAATGAGGGGAAGGATGATCCCCTAGATGCCTTGAAAGGAATCTAGGCAGAGATCAGATCCTATAGGGTCTTGCAGGCTGCCATAAGGTGTTGAGGCAGTTTTGGAGTGTCTTTAGCCTAGAAATAACATTGTCAGATTTATGTTGTTAAAGCTGAACTGGGCGTGGAAATGAGCTGTTGGAGGACATGTGTGCAATCAGAGGGACTTCAGTCGGGCGGATGGCTTGGACTAGAAACGTTGAGTAATTTGCTCAAAGACACTCAGCTAATAAGTCAAGAATAAGTGGCAAGGGTTCCGTGGGAATAGAGGAGTTGAACAGAAACATATCATCCCCTCCCGAGCCTCTTGTTTCCCCTGACCTAGAATGTTGGCTGATATTCCAGCTCTGTTGAGAAACCAAGGAAGGGTGGACTTTTGTCATTCTTTTTTGCAGTCTGGTGCCTTTGAACATGCCTACTTTGGGGCGTTCTCTATGTTAAGAGTCCCTATGGAAAATATCAGAAACTAATTTTTTCCAGCTTTCTTTGCAGTTCTGGCATAAGCATGGGATCTATGTGCTGCTAACCGGACATTTATGTATAAGTTATATGTTTGGATGGTGGTGATGAGAAGTAGGCACTGAGAAGAACCCATTGTGTGAAGCAGCCCCAGAGATGTGTGTCTACCAGAACCAGGAGAGGAGATGGCTCTGAAGGTGCATCCAGGGCTCATACCAGTGCCGTCAATGCCGGGTGTACTGGGAGTCTGTTGGGACCACGCTCCTGAGTAAAGTGGACATTATATTTGGCCACAAAGCCTCCAAGCCTGGTTCTCCACCTGCCAAGCAATGTCAAAAGCTACCTAGAGTCCTTAATGCATCCCTTTCCTGCTTAAATCAGTTGGTTCTTTTGGTTGACTACTTAAGAATCATGACTGATACCTCTGTTTTCTGATGAAATGCAATTGTGGGGTCGAAAGAATCAGAGGAGAGAGACTCCTCATTAAGGTTAAAGGCTATGGTCTCAAAAGACTCTCTCCCGTCCCAGCCTGCCTGCAGATTCTGCAAACTTTCCTACTTCCTATTATAGAATAGAACCTGAGATCCACTTAGCATGCCTAACGCATTAATTGTAAGAAAAAGCAAAGTGAAGTTTGTCAGTAGGCTACAAGCTGGGCAGACAACCTGCCTGTTATAAAAGAAATTTCTCATCAAACAGGGCAAAGTGAAAAGCAGTAACCATGGTTTTGGACTCTTTCACAGAAATCATTTTGCAAATAGTGGTGTTCATTCAGTACTTGGCTTCTCACCAATGTTACCAGAGAATGCCCTTTTTCACCCATCAGCAATATTTGTAGGCACTTTTCCCAGTACAGCTGTAGATTACACTAAAAAAAATGAGTAAAGAAAACCCTACCAACTATCCCTTGTGAGGAATTCTAGTGAAAAATAAGAGCTTGAAGTATGCCATGGGCTCCCAATTTCCAGTGCCCAGAATATTGCTCATTATAAATTATAAGGAAATAAAAAAGAAAAAATGGAGAAAGACTTTCAACAAGATTTTAAAATATGCTTTTTAATATTAATTTTAATTATTCATTATTTCTAAATAGATTTCTCTCAAGAGGAAATTGAAAAGGTGTAATAAATCTGAATCTCAAATGCCAGTTATATCCTTTTAGTGGGCTGCTTTCTCCTTGGGGTCCAAGTTCACTTTGATGATTAGCTAAGGCCTTAGGACATGATCTCCCTCAGGCACAAAAGGAAAAACATTTACCTCACTGATTATCATTGGCTGAAGTCTTCCTCTTGGTGCCATTTTTAAGAAGTAGTATACACTGTAGTAAAGTTGCCATGTGCAAAGTCTTTCAGGAATTATGTCCATTTATCAGTGAGAACTATTTCTTTTACATATCTGGCTTCACAGCTAGATTTTGAACAGAACTGAAGTCTCATCATTTTGTCTTCACTTTCCTTATTCTTCTACCTCAATTGTTAGCAGTGCCGTGGGTGCTGGCCTTCCTGACTCAGCTGCCACTAGAAGCAAACCTGTGATATCATCTCCTTAGGAGGACCAGGGCAGTGAGAGAGATGGCCCTTTATATGTGTATGAATAGCTTAATGTTGGATCCTCTAATGAACATGTCTCCAAGGTGTACTTTCCTTCCATTTATGACATGCTTCCCAATGAATGAATTTGTTTATTAATTGATTATTAATTAGTTAATCATAGGGGTTGCTACAGACTGAATGTGTTTCCCCCAAGTTCAGACGTTGAAACCTAACCCCCAATGTGATGGCATTAGGAGTGGGGCCTTTGGGATGTGATTAGGTCATGAAGGTAGAACCCTCATGAATGAGATTAGTGCCCTTATAAAAAAGGCCCCAGAGAGCTCTCTTGCCCCTTCTGCCGCCTGAGGACACAGCCAGAAAGTGGCCACCTATGAACCAAGAAGTGGTCTTTCACTTCTTGAATCTGTTGGCACTTTGATCTTGAACTTCTCAGCCTCTGGAACCATAAGAAATAAATTTCTATTGATTATAAGCCACCCAGTCTATAATATTTTTGTTGTAGCAGCTGCTACAGAGTAAGTGCTTTGGAAGTTGGCCCCAAAAGTTTTATTAGCCAAGGTTTAAGAAGGCAGTGCCTTTGAGCTAAGCCTTGAAAGATGAGAAGGATTTCAAAGGAAAGAGAAGGTCATTCTTTGAAGAGCAAAGGCAAGGAAGCAGAAATATTAGGGGACTGGCTGGGAACTTTATAGATGTACTGAGTTCTTATATAGAGCAAGATGTGGGCAAGGTGTGGAAAATCAGACCCAGAAGTTTGTGTTTGTTACGGTCTCCCCATTACCTGGCCCAGAGTAGTATTCCATAACTACTTTGCCAATGAATTGTGCTTTGTTTTAGGGGTTTGAGCTTTATTGTGAAGGCAAGGGGGAGTCCTTGAAAGTTATGAAAAACAATTTGGGAACTTTATTTGATGTGACAATATTCTAAGTGCTGTCTTTCTTCTTCTTCACAAACTTTTATCTTCCCCATCACCACATCCCTTAACCCACCTTTTAAAATATTGCTATTACTTCTGAATTTGTAATCTGCGTTTCAGTGATGTTTGACTTTGCACCTGTTGTGACCTTAGAAGTGTGCACTGCCATTTACTTTGGCTGATATGCTGATCTTCCAATCTTCTTATCAGAAGATTGTAAACTCCTTGAAGATGTGCTCTGGAAAAACTCTTGAGGATACCTTTATGCAGTAAAGGCACTCTAATGCTTTTGACAAATGTCTGGGCTCACTTATGGTGACAACCTGGGGCCAGATACTTTTAGCTCAGAAAGACAGGACAGCAGGAAGTAGAACATAATTTCTCTTTCTGCTCCAGCCAATCAGATAAGACACACAAAGATAAGAATACCTGAGGTGGCTTGGAGTGCTGATGAGATGGTGTAACCAAGAATGCTATAAATTTTAGTTGAAGTTTAGGTAGGTTTTGATGGCAGATAAACTTTATAAATGCAATTTACACTTGGGCCCCATCTTCACTTCAATTCTGCAAGCAGATCTTCTTTCCAGACTAATGGCAGCTCTGTGTCAAACCAATCAGCAGAGATGTGAATTGAGTTACATGCTACAGTGATTTATTTCATTAACATTTGGTTTAGGGATCAAATGATAAAATCATTTCTCAAGTTACTGTGGCGAGAATTTCCTATCTCAAGTTATATTGTTGGCAAAAACTTGAATATAAAAATCTTATAATGCAATCTATAGCAGTAGTCATTGATTTTTACCTTGCATATGAAACAAGATTAGAAACTAATGAAAATCTGATACTATTAAAAATAACATTTATATAGAACTTAATTTAGTAAGCACTGTCACATATAGTCTCTTTTTTGTATCTTGCAATTACTCTGGTTGATGATATCAATTTTACAAGTGAAAAAATAGGCTCAGAGAGGTTAAGTGACTTACCCAAAGTAACCCAGCTCCTTCTTATTTGGGGCAGAATTAGGACTCAAACCCAGATCCATGTATCCTATATTCCCATGCTTGTCAGTCTGCGGTTCATTTCATCAATGGGAAATTATTCGTTAGGGCAACGTAACAGTTAATTTATAGAAGAAATCGATTTCGGTTTCTCTGTTTTGTGAAAGACAATACTGTGTACAGGAAAAGAAAAATCATAAAAGATGAAACATGAAAGGAAGTGTGGATGAAAGACGGACAAAAAGAAGAAAACAACTTGCAAAACAGATGGTGCCTTTTAAATAATGGGTGGTTGTCTCTTCTTTTCCACTTGACTTTGCTGTATGACACAGTGGGCGGGGGCTGACCTCTCTCAAGCCATTCTCACTATGCCTATCAACTAAATTGATTAGCTGATGCTTTTCATCCACAGGCCAGTATGTTGAAACCATAAGTGTTGTTTGTGTTTACTATATCATTTTGTAGAGGTGAAAGATGACATGGATGAAACTAAAAGTTAATTGGAGTGATTCTAGAACCATCTTTCTACTAAGCATACACCCCCCAGAACGACTCCCAGAGACCTCCAGGGAGACCACTGGCAGGACATCTGGGAGAATAACCCAAGTGGGGTGTTCAGACTCATGCATTGCCAGTGCCCTTTCAGCCCTTAAGTTATACCTGTATAAAGACAAACACAGCCATTTCTACAGATACACTAAAAAAAAACCATATATATATTTTTTTCTGAATAAAAGAAGAGAAATGGAGCTGAATATCAGGCACCCAATAACAGTAATACTGCTCACTTTTGGCTGTTAGATGCCAGGCAGCCTGGGTACTGATCCCCTCTCTGCCTAACTCTGACTGACTAGTCTGCCTCTAACTAATTAGCTCAAGTGTTCTAACTCTGCCTTCTCAACTGAAAAATGGGATGACAGTCTTTCATTATACTCAAACTATAGTAGAGCAAGGTTTGAACGGATGATCAGGGAGCACTGAACATCTCCCGTCCTTGCTTGAGACTTCACATTAAGCCAGAATGGGAGCATGGATGAACACGGGGTTAGGAAAAAATCCTGGGAACGTGGGTCAGCAAGGACTTCCAGCCTCTTGAATAATAATTTTCTGAACTTCAACCTCCTCATTTATAAAATGAAGACATGGGACTTATGGATCTTAACAGTGATTCCATCTTTTAAAAATGTTAGACTTGGGGCTTCCCTGGTGGTGCAGTGGTTGAGAGTCCGCCTGCCGATGCAGGGGACACGGGTTCGTGCCCCGGTCTGGGAAGATCCCACATGCCGCGGAGCGGCTGGGCCCGTGAGCCATGGCCGCTGGGCCTGCATGTCCGGAGCCTGTGCTCCGCAACGGGAGAGGCCACAACAGTGAGAGGCCCGTGTACTGCAAAAAAAAAAAGTTAGACTTTATGATATTATTATGTTGGATTTGTGTGCAATGACAATCTTCTAGAAATTTTTGAAAGCTGTGATCCAGCATGATAGGTTTTGCGAACAAATGTAAACAAATGCAGGGAGATAAAAATGTTTTTGTATGCACTCAAACACATACACAGACGAATGAGTCTTTTTCATGTATATAAATAATAAAAACCTAAATGTCAGCCTTCGTGCATCAAATATTTATTGCTTAAAAAATTCAGTGTTCCATGACTCGGAAATTATTAGCATAGCTGAGTTTATGTTTGCATAGCTATTTTTAAAAGCACTTATTTTAATTTAGTATCTATTTACACTTTCAGTATTGTATGCCTATGATATGTAGATACACAGCACCAATATTATATGCTTCTTCTCAAGACAATTGAAGATGGAATTACCCATGACAAGATAACATGTTCATTACAGAGTTTTCTCCTATTTATCAGAGGGAGAAGGCATTCTATTTTTGGTAGTGAGCATCACTCCCTTCCCCCCACCAGAATACAATGACAAGAAAATGATTAATGAGTGTGCTCCACATTACTGTCAGCAGGAATCCAGTCCAGGCATGGAGGAAGCCTGAATAATTGAAGGGAAGAGGTAATGGTGGTAACATTAGTTATAACAGGTCAGAGAAGTTTCATTCCTGGGCTTTGTGCCCAGTTTAAAGAATCATTTACACATTTCAGAGTGTGGTTTTTTGGGGTTTTTTTGTTAATTGGTAAGCAACCCTTATGGCTCAGAATCATAGCACAGGGCTCCCAGTAAGTTTAGAAAGAGAGGCTGGACAGAATTGCACGTTCTCCTCATTACTGAAACCTTTCGTGATAACAGTTGCAGTAGAGGTTTTACCTAATGGGTGATAAATGACCACCTTCCAGACAGGCGCCTTATCTCATTTATCACTGGCTTGGAAGTGAAGCGCCACTGGAATAGGAATCAAAACTGTTGAATGGATCTATACTTTGAATTTCCTTGGGATTTCTTCACATTATTTTATTTATGTATTACTTCATAACAGATAAGGAGATATTGCGTGGCTAATAAATTGGGGGCAGTGGTGAAGGGAATGTGAGGAAAATTCTTCACAGTAACTGACTAAAGCACTTTAACAGAACCTACCTATGCTATTGTAGGAAACCAAAACCAAATTGAACTGTAGTCTCAGAGGAGTGGGGGCAGATCAATCTGTGCAAAGGCAGCCTGAGAGGAAGGGACAAATGGGAAGTGGGCATTAGGCAGCCTGAAATGAAGGACCCACTTCACAACAGCCTGCTTGCATCCCTGCTTGCACATTTTGGGCCTTGTTAGCTACTTGGACCTGTGAGTAATGACCTTGTCTTCAACAGTAACTTGAATCTGAAAGAGATGGCTTATACCCATTCATCCACACACACTTTCACACACACACGAACTCTAAGAGCATAAGGAGGTGTGATGGGGCTATAAAAGTTGTTGATGCTGGGTTAAAATGAGATGAAACCAAATGATGTCATTTAAAGCAAAACGAATGTAACCTTGGACCAAACAATATGTTACTGGCTGAATATGAAGGGAATGTGATCCCATAAAGGTCAGCAAAATTACAGACGCTTCTTTTGAAATAGATGTTTAAATAGTAGCCTTCAGTCTGATATTACCTTTTTTTTTTTTTTTTTTTTTGCGGTACGCAGGCCTCTCACTGTTGTGGAGCACAGGCTCTGGACGCGCAGGCTCAGCGGCCATGGCTCACGGGCCTAGCCACATGTAGGATCCTCCCTGACCGGGGCAGAAACCCATGTCCCCTGCATCGGCAGGCAGATTCTCAACCACTGCGCCACCAGGGAAGCCCTGATATTACCTTTTAAGGAGGAATTATTAAGCGAATTTTGTTATTTTTCTAATCTAAAAATTTACATTCAGTGTTTAATAATTTTAGGGAAAAATAGTCATCCTATTTATAATAAATAAAACTAGAAGCTATGCAAGAGGTTAGAATTTTAGAATATTTCATAAAAATCAAATCTAATGTAAAGTTTAATTTCACCAAAGATAACAAAAATGAAACGGAAGAAATTCAGTGAGATAACAGATTTTAAAAAGTTGCAAGGTTTTTGCACAGCAAAGGAAAGCATAAACAAGATGAAAAGACAACCCTCAGAATAGGAGAAAATGTCTGCAGATGAAGCAACTGACAAAGGATTAATCTCCAAAATATACAAGCAGCTCATGGAGCTTAATATCAAAAAAACAAACAACCCAATCCAAAAATGGGCAGGAGACCTAAATAAACATTTCTCCAAAGAAGATATACAGACTGCCAACAAACAAAGGATGCTCAAAATCACTAATCATTAGAGAAATGCAAATCAAAACTGCAATGAGGTATCACCTCAAACCAGTCAGAATGGCCACCATCAAAAAGTCTACAAACAATAAATGCTGGAGAGGGTGTGGAGAAAAGGGAACCCTCTTGCACTGTTGGTGGGAGTGTAAATTGATACAGCCACTATGGAGAACAGTATGGAGGTTCCCTAAAAAACTAAAAATAGAACTACATATGACCTGGCAATCCCATTACTGGGCATATACCCTGAGAAAACCATAATTCAAAAAGAGTCATGTACCACAATGCTCATTGCAGCACTACTTACAATAGCCAGGACATGGAAGCAACCTAAGTGTCCATTGACAGATGAATGGATAAAGAAGATGTGGCACATAGATACAATGGAATATTACTCAGCCATAAAAAGAAACGAAATTGAGTTATTTGTAGTGAGGTGGATGGACCTAGAGTCTGTCGTACAGAGTGAAGTAAGTCAGAAAGAGAAAGACAAATACTGTATGCTATCACATATATATGGAATCTGAAAAAGGAAAAAAGCTTCTGAAGAACCTAGGGACAGGACAGGAATAAAGACACAGACGTGGAGAGTGGACTTGAGGACACGGGGAGGGGGAGGGGTGGGCTGGGACGAGGTAAGAGAGTGGCATGGACATATATACACTAAGAAATGTAGAATGGATGGCTGGTGGGAAGCAGCTGCATAGCATAGGGCGATCAGCTTGGTGCTTTGTGACCACCTAGAGGGGTGGGATAGAGAAGGTGGGAGGGAAATGCAAAAGGGAGGGGATATGGGGATATGTTTGACTGATTCATTTTGTTATTCAGCAGAAGCTAACACACCATTGTAGAGCAATCATACTCCAATAAAGATGTTGGAAAAAAGAAAAGTTGCTTTAGGGCTTCCCTGGTGGTGCAGTGGTTAAGAATCCGCTTGCCAGTGCAGGGGACACAGGTTCCAGCCCTGGTCAGGGAAGATCCCACATGCCGCAGAGCAACTAAGCCCGTGCGCCACAACTACTGAGCCTGCGCTCTAGAGCCCGCGAGCCACAACTACTGAGCTTGTGTTCCACAACTACTGAAGCCTGTGCACCTAGAGCCAATGCTGCGCAACAAGAGAAGCCACCGCAATGAGAAGCCCGTGCACCTCAAAGAAGAGTAACCCTCGCTCACCGCAACTAGAGAAAGCCCACGCACAGCAAAAAAGACCCAACACAGACAAAAATAAATATAAATAAAATAGATAAATTAAAAATATATATTTAAAAAAAAGTTGCCTTAGGGTTGAGATTAAGAAAGAGTTTGGCAATTTCATTTCAAAACCTAGGACTCATTTTAAATTTGAGGTTCAAGTGATATGTTTGAGAAGTGAACATACTTTAGGTCTGTTTCTAATTCTTTAAGCTTTATATCCTATGTTACAATATTAAAAAATCAAACAAACGCAAAAGGAGCAACTTATAAAAGGTTGAGTGTTCTGTGTGGCTTGGAAAAAGTTTGCTTTTATTTTTCTCCCAAAGCCAAGAGATTTTAAAGTCTTAATTCAGCTTAAATACATAGAGGTTGGTATTTATAAATATAAGGTATAAATGAGAGGCAATTAATTTAACCTCCCACCTTCCCATTTTTTGTCTGTTATTAATATATTTCAAGTTAAAACATTTTTAGATGTTCTCACCTCACTTGCTTACTTCAGACATAGCTGAAAACCATTTCTAATACATCTTAAAAGATGTCGTTCACCACTACACCCAAACCAACCAGTATATCCCCAAATGGAGGACAACTCTCTACCCATGGATAAGAAATGTCCTCCTAGAATAGGACTTTGGAAAGATGCTTTACCTTTCCCTTCTGAGGACTATTTAACTTCAACCTACTCAGAAAGTACTGAAGTGTGTGAAGTTCTGTTCATAATCTTTAAGGTGGAAACTCGTAGTTAATGTGCAAAGTGTAGAATTCGTTCTCTGAAGCTGGACTCATTCAGCTCTAACTGGATGCCAAGCTCAATGTTATCTCTCAAATCCAGAATTCTTGTTCTTTATGTGATAAGCTCCAAACAGAAGCCTCGATTTTGGTCAAAATCGTTCTGTCTATTGCCACTAGAACTTTACTTGGAGTTCTGTCATGTGTTGAATTTTATCCCAAACCCCCTTCTTTTCCTTGGGTCTTGTGAGCGTACCATGTATCCCTCGGCAGTTAATGCCACTGTAAACAGAAAATTTTCTGGAGACAATATGCTTGTATCCAAATCTGCCTCCATCACTTATAGCTATGGGACTTTGGGAAAATTTCTCCATGTTGGAGAGTCCTCATTGTTAGAGGAAGTGTGAACTAGTATAGCCACTTTGAAGAGCAATTTTGTATTATCTTGTAAAGTTGAATATTTGCATTCTCTACAAACTAGTGGTAGCTCACTGATGTATATACTAAGAGACATGCACAAGAATGTTCACACACTTCATTCATGTTCCACAAACGTGCCCTGAGATTTAAGATGGACAAATATTTAGCATGCTTTCTACCACCCTTCCCCCAACCCTAAACATCCAAGGTAGACACCACTAATAGGTCCTGGCAGTCTTTCCTGTTGAGTCCTGGTTTACCCTCACAATTCTTTTCCAACCCAGCTCCACAGGCAACCATCACCAATTAATCAAATTTTGAAAAGACACTTTCTACCTTCTTGGTCTTAGTACAGGTTGGGGCATTGGAGCTGAGTGTACTTTTTAAAATATTTTGAATATACATAATGATAAACAGATTTCCAAAGGCTGATTTCCTGCCTCTTTGTATATTATCCTATCCTGTAAGACAGGCTAATTTCATTAACACTTGTTAGCTGTATTTTCCCTTACAGTTTAAGAAGTGAGTTATGTAATGGTTTTAGGGTGAAAAATTATGCCCCCATCTCTTATGTTTTTAACTTCTTGTCCAAATGCTCAGATTTATTTTGCTTTTGTAATTCATACTGATCCATTACACAATGCAGCTAATTTTCAGCTGCCATTTAATTCTTCTATGCCATTTTCTTTTTAGATTATTGATACCACCTTTCTGCAAATTGCTTTGGCCTCGTTTGTATATAGCAATCAATAGAAAACAAAAGTCTAATAAGATACAGGGATAGGTTATAGTAACATTCCATAGATCTACACATGGATTCCCAAAATGGGAGGAGAATTTGCCAAATCTGTAATTTCCTTCTCAAATGTTGATATATTATTCTGAGCCACAGCATATATTGAAGTTCTTTCCAACAAACACGTTTAGAAGGAGAAGCACTGAGTCACTGAGCAATTGCTTTAAATTACTAAGGCAAGGAAACAAGAACAAATATGGCTTCACATATAATATGAGAATTTTCAATGTTTCCTAGGCTGATAGTCTAGGCTTCTTATTTTTTGGATTTAGGAGACCCTGGTTAATAATGGATTACTATACGAACAGTGTGGGTGGCTGAGTATAAGTTTAGTTAAAAGATACCTTCCTAAAGAAGGAAAAGAAATCTTTACGCCCTTTGATTAACTTTGTCACTGACACAAAATTCCTCAACAAAATTTTCTTTCAATGAAACAAAGCAAGATTAATGCTTGGGAGACAAATTGAATTAAATTGACACCATTGGAGGCAGAGGTCAACTACATTTCGTCCCCAGAATAATTCATTGGCAGCATTTTTGTTTTCAGTAAGGTCCAGACCCAAGCCTTAAACTGGATGAACTAAGGTGGCAGGTAAAGATGCCAGTTAGAAAGATCGTTTCTTGAAGATGCCTGCTCTTGTTTTTAGGAACCTGTACTATACTCCCCAAAGCTGCTTTTTAAGATGGATAGAGTATTTGACAATGAGGTTCACAAGCTTTGAGAAGTTCTTCAGTGGGTCTAAAAGCTGGGGGAAGAAGGAAAGCAGACTCCAGACCTGAATGACATTGCATAAGATTCTGAGAATTGCAGAGCTCAAGGGCTCTGGAAACTAAGCTTCCTCCACCCATTTTGAAATGGAGCAATATTTGAAATGTTTGTAGAGATGATGAGTTTCTCTTATCCCTTGATACACATGCTAGTGGTTCTGATAACACTTCATTTTAGTAATACTCTAAGGTGTAGCATTTTTGACTGGTGAGTGACTAGAAGAGAAAGTGCAAAGAACTCAATTTTTTCAAATGCTGAAACTGAGATACTTAAGTATTAATCACCCTTCCAAAGTGAACACAGTAAGGTAGGGTCATTACCCAGGATTCCTTACTGGAACTAATGGCTTACCTAACCAGGTTACCCAATGTCATATCTTTGTTAATCTTCAATCTCTAAAGCTCTCTTTCTCCCTCTCCCCACCCCATAGCCCCTCTACCCACAAAGAGGCAATTTTGCATAAAGGCTGAGAGCATGGACCTGGGGATTAGTGTGTCTGGCTCTTCCATTCCCTAGCACTGTGACTGAAGGCATATTCTTTGCTATCCTCTTGCTGGAGTTCCTCATCTACAAGATGGGGTTAATAACAGTACCTACTCCAACACATTGCTGTGAAGACTAAATGGGTAATTACAGGTAAAATGCCTGGCAGAGTCAGGCCCTCAATACACGTTCGATACTACAATCTAACTCCATAGCTTCCTCTGGGAAGTATTCCTTGCTTTCCTTCCTTTTGACTTTTTGTTCACAGTTACCATCAACTCCTTTGCCTTTTTGACCCCCACTTCTCAGTCTTGGTTAGGTACCCCTCTCTCTGGACCATCTCTGCATGACTTCATTGTAACTCCTGGTCTGTAATTGTTTATTGGTCTGCTGATAAACAGATAACTTTGGACAGGGAAGCTGTAGCCTGTTGATAACGAGATCACCCGGAGCTGTTGGAAGGGATGAGAATGGAGGCAAGAAGACCGGTAAGGAGGCAATTGCAGCTGTCCAGATGAAGGCAGAGGGAGAGGAGCTAAATTAGAGGCAGAATCCATTGAATCTGGTTGTCAAGGATGTGAAGGAGGAAGGACTCCAGGATGACCTCTGCATTTTTTTTGTGCGTGTGTTACGCGGACCTCTCACTGTTGTGGCCTCTCCCGTTGTGGAGCCAGGCTCCGTACGCGCAGGCTCAGCGGCCATGGCTCACGGGCCCAGCGGCTCCACGGCATGTGGGATCTTCCCGGACCGGGGCACGAACCGATGTCCCCTGCATCGGCAGGCGGACTCTCAACCACTGCGCCACCAGGGAAGCCCGACCTCTGCATTTTTGACATAGACAGTTGGGTCTGGAGATAGGGATGTGGAGGTCAAAGCCGTGCTGAGAGTAACTGAAGTAACGGACGTAGGTAAGACTGCCTGGGGAGCAGTAATATGCACAGGAAAGAGAAGAGGGTCAGGGCAGATCTCTGAGAAGTACCAACATTTAGGGGTTGGGCAGAGTAAGAAGAGTATAAAGAAACTTCGGAGAAGAGCCTAAGGCAGAAAGTGATGAGACCTGAGAGAGACCGGCATCACTGAACTGTGAGCTGTACTAGATCAAGGAGATAGATTTTAAAATTATACTTTACAAGATTTTGAAGAAAACAGAAAGGAATATTTATTAAACCTCTACAGAGGACCTAAATTGCTAAGTTTCGAAATGCCCACACCCCGCCCCGTGCCAAAAAAAAAAGAAAGAAAAAATCACATTGGAATAAAGAGATTTACATAAACGTAGAACTAAAATATTAAACATTAAAACAATCAAAACCAAAGGCAAGCATGAAAAGGAGGAAAACATTAGTAAGTGTTTATGGTGAGGAAAATACCATCTTTAGAAAAAGAGCTTGTATAAATTGTTAAGGAAATATCACTAAGAATGGGATGGATCAATGGGTAAAGGATTTGATGGGAATATTCACAAAATAGTCTCACCACAAATAAGAAATGATAATTGTTAAACATGATTTGACGTGTTAGTTAAGGCTAATGTGGTAGTCATATTGCAATATGTAAGTGTATCAAATTAGCATGTTGTACACTTTAAACTTACACAATATTAATGTCAATTATATCTCAATTTTTAAAAAGGAGCAAATACAACTAATAAGCATACAGAAAAATGTTTACTTTTACTAATAGCAAAGAAATGTATTTTAGAATAAAGAGGCATTATTTTTTCCTCTTATTAGTTAGTAAAAATAAAGTTTAAATAATAATACAACAATTGTAACAAATGTTTGTGGAAACCAGCATTCCTAATGATTGTTGGTGACACTATATACTAATATAGACTTTTGGCAAAAATATCTGTTGGGATGAATCTGGAACCACAAATTGTTCTTGTACAAAGTTTCGCTAGTGTCTCCTAAAAATATCAAAAAGATAGAATATACACATAAAGTAATTTTGTTAAATCACAGAATCATAAGTAATTATGAAAAGTTAGAATTTACCAATAAGGTTTGTTAAATAATCTGTGTGGCCTATAATGAAGCTGTTATAAATAAAGGTTATAAAGATCATGTAACAACCCCTTAAAATGATTATGATATGTCTGTGAATTAAAAACAGGATCTATATTTATACATACACTGAATATAGCTATACAGAATATGAATATTAGAAAACTAGAAAGCACTTACACTAAAATGTTTACAATGGTTGTCTTAGTGTGGTTGTGTCAAGCATGATATTTCTTCGTCTGTTTCTCACTGTTCTTGCTTTCGTGTTAGATTGCTTATATAACTAAAGTGAATATAAATATAAATTGAATAGTTATTGGATCTTTATTTTTCTCTTTTTTCAGGCTAAATTAAATCATATTGTTCAGTCTCTGATGAGATATGCTTTTTTATTATTAAAAATTATCTTGATGAAAGTTATCTGGAGACTGTCATACAGAGTGAAGTAAGTCGGAAAGAAAAAACAAATATTGTATATTAATGCATATATGTGGAGCCTAGAAAAATGGTACAGATGAACCGGTTTGCAGCTCAGAAATAGAGACACAGGTGTAGAGAACAAACGTATGGACACACCAAGGGGGGAAAGTGGCAGGGGGAGGGGTGGTGGTGTGATGAATTGGGAGATTGGGATTGACATGTATACACTAATATGTATAAAATGGATAACTAATAAGAACCTGCTCTATAAAAAAATAAATTAAATAAAATTTTAAAAAAGTTATCTGCAAGTCAAGTAAAATAATTTTGATGCTAATATTCATTATCAAATGACAGTTTCATTAATGACTCTAAAAAGTGACGCATTGTTGATGGCAGCTTATGGTGATGTTGATGATCATTATGACTACAGTGATGATGATACAGTAAACTTAGGTGAAAGTTTAAAATTTTCAAAGTTCTTTTTTTCTGTTATCTCATTTGATCCTTAAGGTAATTCTATGAGATCAGCAAAACTGCTATCATCATGTAAAGAGGACTGTGTGTGACTGTGTGTGGCTTCGGACTCTGGAAATATCACTTTCTTCATCTAAAAATGAAGATAACAATATGTCCTTCAGCATTTTGTATATGTAAAGTAAAGCACCTGGTATTGAACCTATAGGTAATTGTCATTCAATATACCTCGGGTCCACTTCCCTAAATGAAAGTATGTCCCTAAAAGGGTCACTGATCAACCAAGTTGAATATAAACTGTGTTGTTACAGCCTCGCAAATGAATAAGCATCATTCATCTGGAGGTTTAATTTGGGTCAGAATTCATGGACCACCTCCTTGAAGGTTCTCAGCACTCCCCTTGGGAGTTCCATGTAGTGAATTAAGATAATCCACCATTGAGAAAGATGCTTTTACATTGTTTGCAGAAATGTCAATCAAAAGCACTGGAAGATCCATTCGCAATGTTAAGTCTCTCCGCTGCCTCTTACACATTCTCCTTAAACCTTTGGCCCTGGCTATCACTTATTTATACCAGCATAATATGATATTCAACGTATCACACTATTTTATTTTCGGTATTTTGGATTTATGGAACAATATCTCATAGCCCTCCTCAAAGAGGTCTATGTCTCTTGGGTGCTCTGCCTCCCAAACTTATGTGGGAACTAATGGTCTAGGCCAGTGTCTTCAGAATGTACAATATATTTTAGTAAAGATTAAATTTTTGCAAGGGTGAGGATGGCTTCCAATTTCTTTCAAATACCAAATCCTAAGCAAGGACATGGGAATACGCCTTGCTGGAAATATACGTCAGGAGCTTTTTCATGATGAAAAAAACATAAATGAACTCATCTTGGAAACTATAAAGCCTATATATGCGCAAGGCATTATTGCACTTTTTTGCTAATGTGTTCTATTATTTTGTTCTTTAGTTTCTGTATCTATGTGTTTCATCTCCTTAACAGAACTATAAATCCATCAAAGGTAGGGATTATAGCTGCACCCGCTGGAAACCCTCATGGTGTTGAGTAGTTTTATGCAGAAGTGTAAAGCACCCGGGAAGCTAAGACTTGCTTTCCTATCTTGGTTTCACTACCTTTTTGAACGTGTGGCCAAGGGCAAGCTACTCAAGTTACCTTACTGCTCTAGGTCTCTGTTTCCTTATCTACAAAATGATTAGAATACTGTCCAATTCAGGATTTCTGTATAGATTAAATGTGAGAAGGTACCTGTCAGATGGGTGTCATTTAGTAAACATTAGATTTCTTCCCCTTCTTACTTTTTCAAAACTTATTGGAAAAAAAAACCTAACAACTTCTACTTAGTTGGATTTAGTACACCTGAACTTACTGCATCGCATATTCACTCTATTCAAATGACAATAACTTTTCAGCCGATGGATGTCGCATTACTGAATTGTTGCTCTTACTTCAAGCCCATGTTTAATGAATCACAGGAGACTTTTGCCTGTGGTTTCACAGAAATTAAAGAGCCTTTATCTTCCAGGTCTAAAATCAGGGAAATGTGTCCCTTGAAATTAATAACATGTGGTCATTAGCAAACCCGTACCCCAACCTGAGGCCTGGTTCGTAGGTGTTACAGGTGAGCACCCCTGGGCTTGTTACGAATTCCATGAGTCATTTGGTTAATTCCTTCATTGATAACGCTAAATTACCCTGCACAATGAGGCATCTGTTCAGAGTAAGAATAAAATTCTGACAGGCTCTGGACATTTGACCAGCTCTCCATATCTAGACAGAGGCTGTCAGGGAGCATGAACAGACAGTGAGTCAAAACTTCCCTGAAATCTAATTCACCAAATGTTATTTTTACATGATGTAATTCAACAATCTGTTTTCTTTTCCATGTGATCTCTGACTCCTTCTCTTTCTCCTCTAAAACACTTCAGGTCTGACTTGCTGACTTTGGACTATTTTAACCTAATTCTTGAGTTGGTATAGTGTTAACTGAAAAGCCTACACCTTCCCAATTTTTCCTTCACCTAAGTTTGAAATTCCTGACATTCAAGGCATTTCTTCACAACAGCATTTATGATGCAATGTTTCTGTTCTCTTCGAATACTATTATGGTACAGGTGGTGGTCAATTTGTGGGTGGGGAGAGTCCTGTTCCTGACATTTTGAGACTGAAGACTCATTCTTGACAATCTGAAAAAACTTAATAAAGCATTTCAATTATTTTCTGTGCTCCAGCCAGTTTTCTTTGAATATTACTGGAACAGAAAATCCACTAGAACATACGTTTCACAGGGACAGACATTTGCGTGTGTATTTTGTTCACTGTGCAGAACAAGACCTGTCACATGTTAGGCATGTGATGGATAATTATTGAAGGAACAGGGTCTAAAAATAAAAGAGAGCAGTGAGTCTTCTTTAACATGCTGTTTATTCCATTTTCATTTATTCTTGTCCTGCTGCACTTTTCTTTACCTGGAAATAGAATTTTAAAAGGTGTATAAAGAAGAGGAGACTGGAAATTTGTATCTCTTAATCCCCTTCACCTAATCTGCTCATCCTTCCACTGCCCCCCTTCTGGTAACCACCCATTTGTTCTCTGTATCTGAGTCTGTTTGTTTTGTTTTTTATATTCCACATATAAGTGAGGTCATATGGTATTTGTCTTTCTCTGTCTGATTTACTGCACTTTGCCTCTAGACCCACCCATATTGTCACAAATGGCAAGATTTCAATTTTTTATGGCTGAGTAATATTCCATTATATATTCATATACTACATCTTTTTCATTTATTCATCTATTTATGGGTGCTTGGCTATTGTAAATAATGCAGCAGTGAACATTGGGGTGCATGTATCTTTTCGAATTTGTGTTTTTTGTTTTCTTTGGTTAGAAACCTAGAAGTGGAATTGCTGGATCAAAAAATAAACACTTTTTTTAAGTTTTTGAGGAACCTCCATACTGTTTTCCATAGCAGTTGCACAAATTTATAATCCTACCAGCAGTGTACAAAGGTTCCCTTTTCTCCACATCCTTGCCAACACTTGTTATTTGTCGTCTTTTAAATAAGCCACAGGGAAGTAATATACAGCATAAGAAATATGCTCAATAATATTGTAATAACTTTGTGTGGGACAGATGATTACTGGCTTATCATGGTGATCATTTCATATTATGTGTAAAAGTCAAATCACTTGGTAGTATACCTGAAACTAACATAACATTGTACATCAACTACATTTCAATTTAAAAAGAAGAAGAGGAGAGAGAAGGCATAGGACCCCTTCTTTGTGCTTTTGGCTTGAAGCTTGGACCCTCCTCTGCGGATGGTATGGTAAGTTGAAAGAGCACATAGGGGTTCACAGGAAGGGCTGCTTTGCATGGGATGCTAAGAGGAAGTCTGTCTGTGAAGGTGCTTCATTTTGGGGGAAGACTTCGGGAGGTTCTTACCACCTAAGCTGAATGTAGCCCAATATAGGAACCGATTATGACTCCCTAGTTGTGGTGATCTTTCCCTAATAATATCTTTCACAAATATCAGTCCCACATTTGTACACATTATGTCCCGCACACCTCTAAGCTGAAAGTGGATCACTTCAAAGTATCGCATGGAGAAAAGATGAGGCTTCCAGCGTATTGAAGAATTTCTTCTAAAAGCCTCTTACTAAACTTAGTAAGATATGTCTTTGGGACATAGCTTCTGCATCCATGTCAAGAAAGAAAGAATAATCCTGCTCAGTAAATGTTAGTTGAATGAATGGAATATTTATTGTATGAATGAGAAAAACATGAATGTATTAGTGACTCATCATATATGTTTTTGTTCTGGGGGCTGTATTGCAGGGCATTGTGAGGGCTTATTAGTCTGAAACAGAAGATGTGGGCTCAGTCTTGGTGATGTTACTCATTCTGTGAGTGTGGTAGGCACTTTTTGGCTTCCACCCAATCATCTATTATTCAGAGCCTTAATTTTCCTTTGGGGAATTCAAAGTTCCCTTGTTCTCAGACATGTGATTTGGGTTGATTGACCTCAGTCATCATCAAGGATACTCCCATGGGGGTGTTGGGAAGACTAAATGAGTTAGTATATGCAAAGCACTTAATAAGTATTGCTGTTGTTACATAGAGCTATTTTTCCTTTGTTTATGAGTAATTTCTATAAGATTTTGCAACAATACAAATCACTGGAATAAATGACATTCTGCTATTTTATCTTAAACTCCACAGCTTCTCTTCTCATTTATGAACTCATTCAACCAACCAGCCAATCAATTTTTATGATGCGGCTGGTACATGCACATTAGTTACAGAAGAGAACAAAGGCAAAGAGAACATGGTTTACATTTTCGTGGAACTTACTAGACACTTGTCTTATTCAGAACTTTCCCTCATCTAAAGGGCCTGAGGCCAAGACTATCATACTTGGTGCAAATGAATAAAATGTACAGTTACAGTGAGGAAAAGGCCCATTTTTACCCATTCATGACTTAATTGGATGTAAATAGAAGATCTGGTAAGTTGTATTCTGTAGGTTTTTTCCCCTATATTCCAGTGTCCAGTATCCAGAGTGATAAGAGGGAACAGAAGGGAGGTCTGATATACAAGTTCAGCTGCTTGCGGGATCTTTTTAAATTGAGGCACAAAAGGACTACCAAATCCCACTGTTTTCAATAATATCATATGCTCTCACAAAAGCCTCCCTCAGCCCTGGTGAAAAAAGTCAGTAATTTTAAATTCTATTTTATGGGATCACATATAAAAGAAATAGCACATTTGGCTTTCCTAATCACAGCTGCAGACCTGAGAGGGCAGACTTTTGAACTCAGTGTATCTTACAAGTGAAGGTTGACTCTCTTCTTACCCTCTAGTTATCTCTCTTTTCCCCCATTTCTTTGTGTAATTTTTTTTTGGCTGCATTGGGTCTTCATTGCTGTGCGTGGGCTTTCTCTAGTTGTGGCGAGCAGGGGCTACTTTTCATTGTGGTGCGCGGGCTTCTCATTGCAGTAGAGTCTCTTGTTACAGAGCACAGGCTCTAGGCACGTGGGCTTCAGTAACTGCAGCATGTGGGATCTTCCCGGACCAGGGATTGAACCCGTGGTCCCCTGCATTGGCATGCGGATTCATAACCACTGCACCACCAGGGAAGTCCCTCTTTGTATAATTTATTGGGAGAAAAATCTAGTGGTAACAGGCATATATAGTTGTGCCATGATATTGCTGCAATGTTTTTTAAAGATGTATAAAATGAGGGTTGACAAAACGCATAAAGCTTGGAGAATCTTCAGGTTCTGCGATTCTGGGACTAAATACTATGGATGTTTCTTTCCTCTCATTGTGGAATCATCTTTTTCCCAACTCTTTTTCCTGGAAAGTTCCTACTCAGACCTTCAGTACACAGTTCAAATACCACATCCTCCAATCTTCTCCCATTCTCTCTGCACTCTGAGTATTTCCCCCTTAGAGGTATAACTATATAAGTATTACTGTCATTGCTCTCATTGCACTGTAGATACTTGTTGATTCGTCTAGATTTTTCCAGGTCATGAGTTCCTGGAAAGTGGAGTTGGTGCCTCACTTATCATAAATGTTGATATCATGCATAGTAAGTTGCCTATTCCAGAGCAGGTTTCAGTAAATGTCTGTGGAATGAATAAATAAGTATCCCCCATTTTGTGACCTGACCAGGCTTTGGGCTTACATGGAAATTAGGTGATGTGTGTCTGAAGGCTCAGGGATATTAAAGAGTTCGCTTATGAAGACTGGGATTAATGGTTTGGTAGACGGGCTCATTTCTTCTGCTAATCTCTTTTGGGGAAATCTGTGATTCTGTGATATTGTCCCTGATACAGGGACAGAGTGAGCCATACAAAAGTGAAAGATATGTATATATTTTGCTATAACATAAAATGTATTATTATATAAATGTTCTTCTTAATGCTGTATTTGAAATTTGGTTTTGTGAGCTAATAGGTCTTTAAAAACAATTTGCATGTTTGTCCTCCCATGTTTATTGCAGCAATATTCACAATAGCCAAGACATGGAAACAACTTAAGTGTCTGTCAACAGATGAGCGGTATATATACAATGGAATATTCAGCCACAAGAAAGAAGAAAACCTGCAATTTGGGACAACGTGGATGGACATTGAGGGAATTATGCTAAGTGACATAAGTCAGACAAAGAAAGACAAATACTGTATGATCTCACTTTTTTGAAAAAAAAATTTTTTTAACATGATCTCACTTTTATGTGTACTGTAAAAAAGCCAAACTCGTAGAAACAGTAGAATGGTGGTTACCAGATGCTGTGGGTTGGGAAACTGGGGAGATGTTGCTTAAGGGTAAAAACTTGCAACTGGTAGGTAAACTGGAGATCCAATGCACAACATAGTGATTATAGTCAGCAATACTGTATTATAAACTTCAAAGCTGCTAAGAGACAAGATCTTAATTGTTTTCCCTGCACACACACACAAAATGAGAATTATATGATTTAATAGAGGGGTTAGCTAATGCTATCTATGGTGGTAATCATATTGCAGTACAAATGTATTAAATCAAGACATTGCACATTTTACGTGTTCCCAATGTTATATGTCAATTATTTTTCAATTAAAAAAAGGGGAAAAAAAAAGAGAATGGGGAATTCCCTGGTGGTCCAGTGGCTAGGACTCTGTGCTTTCACTGCTGAGGGCACAGGTTCAGTCCCTGGCCAGGGAACTAAAGATCCCACAAGCTGCACGGCACAGCCCAACAAAAAAAAAAAAAAAAGAGAGAGAGAGAGAGAGAATGGATGTGGTAGTCATTCTATAATGCATACAAAACAAACAAACAAAGAAACTACTTGAAAAGGTCCTATCTTCTTCATAATCACATAGTAACAGAAACTATGGACAGGCTACCTCCCAAACCTCCTTTCCCTAATCTTCCTCCACTTTGGAGAGTCCAAAGCTGAAACATCTTCCCATATCTCCCTGTGCTAGTGTTGGCCTTAGTATGCATTTCTAGCCAATGAGACAACGGCAAAAATCTCCAAGGAGGATTTCCTTTCCCAAAGTGAAAGACAAAGCCGTGCCTCTTCTTCCTGCTCTCAACATGGACATGATGCAGGAACCATATGATACCATGAGGACTAATGCCACACCAGAGATGGAAGAGTAAGAAGATGGAAGGAGGCTGGATCATGGAAGATATCACTGAGCCATCCTACCAGTCCTGCATTGCCTCCTTGGGTGTCCTTATGATGTGAGCTAAACAGACTTATTTGTTTAGGCCACTGCAGTGTAGTTTTCTGCTCCTCTCAGCCCAAGACAAACACAACGCATACACGTTGCAATAGGCAGTAAAATGAGCAACCTGGAAATCTCAGTGGCTATGCACAAAAGGAGTTTATTTCTTGCTCACAGTATGCCTGCTGTGTTTTAAGTGACTCTCTACATGGCTGTTTTCCATGTCTTAGCTCAGCATTCCAGCTCTTATGGCAACTTTATGTCAACACATGCCCCCTGATCCCTGCAGATAGGGAAAGAAGCAGAGTTGGAGATTCTATCAAATGCTGTTAAAAACCCTGGCAGGAAGTGACACACTTCACATCTACTGCACACGTTTCATTGGCCACGCCAAATCACCTGGCCAGGACTAACCACAAGAGTCCAGAGAAGAACAGTATCCTTACAGCCTGGAAAGAGGAGACTGGAAATATTGGTGAGCAGCACTAATGTCTAGCCCACACATCAGAGACCTGTCAGTTGAAAACTAAAGGAGTGATGTTGAAAACTAAAGGAGTGAAAAAAATCACAGGGCAAAGATGTTAAGATGGGTTGATAAAATAAGTGTGTTAAAAGCAAAATTTTCTGGTGCTAGTAAATAATACAACCCTCTTATCTTTCCTACATGGTATTGGTTCAGAGTGGAGTTTTGCTAGTAATTGGCATGGAGGCAGGTGTGATGCTCACCAGAGCTACACAACACAGTAGAACTTGGAGACATTCTCACTTACTCACTGGTGATTTTCCATGAGTTCTCTTATTTTTCTCCTCCAAACGTTGAATCTGCTGTGATTCTAAAGATGAAATAGGAAGAAAAAGCTGCTGATCTGTAATTGCTCAGAACACTTTCCAGCTGCCCTCTCAGCAGGTCCTTCTGTGTAACTTGTTTTCTCACCATTGAAACTCCAGTAAAGTGATTTCTGAAAGTCTCTGGGAGTTTGGTAAACAGAATTGAGTTGCCCTGTGACTCTGAACCCCAGGCTTTCATGGGGACTCAGTGAAGAAGTTGTCAGCACACTACAGGGTAGTTGTCTCAAACTGAGGAAGAATCAGCCAATAAAACATGCCTTCCTATAAATAGTGCGCTAATGTGTTATCACAGACATTCACTGAGAGTAGCAAGGAAGTGTGTAGGGAAAAAAGAAGCCCTGTCACAGCGTTAGGTCTGCTGCTGACTATGATGTTTAGTACTGTAATAATCTTTGAAGTCAGACATGAGGCTTTTAGTTCAGCTTTGACGCTTTCTAGTTGGGTGGCTTACGTCTGTTTCCTCATCTATGTAATGGAGATGACACTACCTCTCTCACAAGATTGCTGGGAGGATAGACAATCATAAAATTCGAGATTTATTTGCTCCATTTTAAAATTGTTTTCTCCTGTCCCCTATGGGTTTCTTTCTTCTCATTAGAGGAAAAATAATTGTGGGTAAGTTGGTTCAGATTTTTCAGGATCAGAATAATTCCTTTAAAGTTTTTCTCTAAAAGTTCTCCATTAAAACTTTTATACTTCATTGAAATGTTTCAGACTTAAAAGGAAAAATCCAGCTCCTTTCTTCTCAGACATCCTTAGAAAATTATCTCATAAAAGTTAACATTTGAATTAGTCCTTATTTTGGGGGGGGGCTCCAAAAACGGTTATGATGCAGGGGAAAATGTTTTGATTAAACGCTGGACTTGTTGTGTCTATTGGAGGCTAGACTTACTGGCGTCAGGGAAGAGCTGTGAGTTCAGCCCACACAGGGAGATGAAGGTGAGAAAATGCTGGTTGGGCAGGATGGATACCAGCAGGGAGTCCAGGAAAGCCTTTAATCTTGAAAGCCTTAGATGGAAGTTGTGATGGATTCTGACCACACCCAAATACAGTAGCACCTTAAATGGGTCAGGCAGATTAGGTTCAGAATACGACCTTGGAAGAAGGCAAGGGTGCAGAGATAAAGAGGAGTTGGAGGGTGATATAGGATGGCAATAATAATAATAATTGCAGCTAATGAATACTGAGCCACAGCATTATAATGTGTTAATGATAATAAAAATGGCTAGCATTTATTTGGGACTTACTATGGGTTGGGTGTCATGCTAAGTGCTATCTCATTTAATCTTCAACATAACCCTGTGTGACAGTTTCTATCATTATCCCTATTTTACAGACAAGGAAAGTACAGCTTCTTAATCTCAAGTAACTTCCCCAAGGAAGTAAAGGGTGAAGTAACAATCTGAACTCATCTCTGCTTGGTTATGAATGGTATTTCTTCTCCCCTGCTTTGCTATACTGTCTCCATATTAGTGAGGTTGCCAGAGCCCTTTGGCTTCTCAAAAGAGCTGCAGAGATCAGACAGCAGAAGAATGAAGGTGGAGCAGTTAAGAGAGGGCATAGTTATTAAAGAGTTTAACTAGATTACATGAGGAAGGTGAAATTGCCATGTGGCTGTCTCTGGTTTAACCCATCACCATGGAGGCATCCCAAGCTCTTTTCTGGTCCTATCTACACTCAACATAACCAATGGGGACTCTGTTCTTTCAGTTGCCTATAAA
This sequence comes from Phocoena phocoena, assembly GCF_963924675.1. NCBI lineage: Eukaryota > Metazoa > Chordata > Mammalia > Artiodactyla > Phocoenidae > Phocoena > Phocoena phocoena. The sequence continues at coordinate 77,101,023 of NC_089223.1, forward strand.
TGTGATTTTAAAAAGTGATGAAAGCTGAGGTTGGCATTGAGTTGCCAATATTTGAGAAATATAATGTCAAAGTTGGCCCCTTCCTTTCTTCTTAGAATATAGAGTGCCGAGGGAAAATAGGTGTAATGCCTAAAAGCTAGTATCCACTAGATTTAATGTCAGAACAATCTCATACTCAATGGACAAAATTTCAGCAAATATAATTTCAAAGCAATTCAAGTGTTTTTTATGTATTCTTTTTTTAAATTTTATTTTTATTTATTTTTTAACACCTTTATTGGAGTATAATTGCTTTACAATGGTGTGTTAGTTTCTGCTTTATAATAAGGTGAATCAGTTATACATATACATATGTTCCCATATATCTTCCCTCTTGCGTTTCCCTCCCTCCCACCCTCCCTATCCCACCCCTCTAGGTGGTCACAAACCACCGAGCTGACCTCCCTGTGCTATGTGGCTGCTTCCCACTAGCTATCTATTTTACGTTTGGTAGTGTATATATGTCCATGCCACTCTCTCACTTTGTCACAGCTTACCCTTCCCCCTCCCCATATCCTCAAGTCCATTCTCTAGTAGGTCTGTGTCTTTATTCCCATCTTACTCCTAGGTTCTTCATGACATTTTTTCCCCTTAGATTCCATATATATGTGTTAGCATACGGTATTTGTTTTTCTCTTTCTGACTTACTTCACTCTGTATGACAGACTCTAGGTCCATCCACCTCAGTACAAATATCTCAATTTCATTTCTTTTTATGGCTGAGTAATATTCCATTGTATATATGTGCCACATCTTCTTTATCCATTTATCTGATTCTGGACACTTAGGTTACTTCCATGTCCTGGCTATTGTAAATAGAGCTGCAATGAACATTTTGGTACATGACTCTTTTTGAATTATGGTTTTCTCAGGGTATATGCCCAGTAGTGGGATTGCTGGGTCGTATGGTAGTTCTATTTTTAGTTTTTTAAAGAACCTCCATACTGTTCTCCATAGTGGCTGTATCAATTTACATTCCCACCAGCAGTGCGAGAGGGTTCCCTTTTCTCCACACTCTCTTCAGCATTTATTGTTTGTAGATTTTTTGATGATGGCCATTCTGACCGGTGTGAGATGATAAAGGAAACCATAAACAAGACGAAAAGACAACCCTCAGAATGGGAGAAAATATTTGCAAATGAAGAAACTGACAAAGGATTAATCTCCAAAATTTACAAGCAGCTCATGCAGCTCAATATTGAAAAAACAAGCAACCCAATCCAAAAATGGGCAGAAGACCTAAATAGACATTTCTCCAAAGAAGATATACAGATTGCCAACAAACAAATGAAAGAATGCTCAACATCATAATCATTAGAGAAATGCAAATCAAAACTACAATGAGATATCATCTCATACCAGTCAGAATGGCCATCATCAAAAAATCTAGAAACAATAAATGCTGGAGAGGGTGTGGAGAAAAGGGAACCCTCTTCCACTGTTGGTGGGAATGTAAATTGATATATGTATTCTTATATTTCCTAAGTATCACGATTCTTAGAATCTCCATTCAATTCTAAGTATTTCCAATTTCCTGTCCCATCCCCTGCCTTCATGTATAGTGGTTGGTCCCATATCTCTTACTTCAAAACTCCCTCTGTGACTTTTCTTCTAGCCTACGTCTGCATACTCTTGTCTTTTCCCTCTGTATCACAGAGCTTCTCCTCTCATGGACACGAAGAGAGTGAGATGGTCAAGGTCGAATCCTCATTAGCGGGCTGCAGAGGAGGAAACCTGGAAAATCCTTACCTTAATAACTTGGCCTCTAATACAAGTACGGTTGAGTGCCAACTCTTGAAACAGGGAGTGAGGGTGTGTAGGGCAGCTGCTTTCACATATGGCATGGAAAGCATTGTGGTGGCACTCATAGACCAGTTTGCTATCTCTGACATGCAGGCCCTCAGTTTCTGATTATCCAGAGAATCATGAAAGGCTATTAGTTTAATTTTGCACTGGAGAATGCTCTTAATGTAGGCAGGCTCACTGAGGCAGCTCTCAATCATGCTCGAATATTCACTTCAGGACATTTTTGGCCTCTAGAAGTAATTCATACTCAGTGGTCCAGAAAGAAGAACCCCCAGTAGGAAAAATGAAAGTATCTTTCTACCATACAAAACAAAGTGTATTATTGCTTCAAGCCAAACTCCTACAGTCCATAATTGTATCTCATTAAGGTTCCTTAACCCTAGCGTTACTGCAGTCTTGCTCAGTACAGAAGGCAAACATTTATTAATTTGAGGCCAGATGGAAAGCTTGGTAGATTTTACTACTATGCCCAAGAAAGCACTTTTAAAAAATATAATTGGTGCTTAGTAAATTGAATGCATACTTTGATTGCAGTACTTTCCTACTCAGGTTTAGTGCATCGTTTATGGAACTAAAGCCACATTGCAAGTATTATGAGTCAGCTAAACGTTTTAAGGTAAGAACTTGTAGATAATTCCAGATCTATGCACACAGTTTTAAAAAGGGATGTGATAAGTATATTTTTGGAAGATGGCTTACTTGTAAGAAACAAGATTTATACTATTGGAGTGGAAAATTTAAAAAAATAAGGTTGATTTAATTTACTTTTCTGTCTATATAAATAAGGGATACACACAAGCTGACCCAGAGTTTAGTGGTCTCATAAAATAGCAGGATTTATATGCGGGCTGAGAGACTGTGATCATATATATGCTTGGTTTTATAGAATAAGCTGCAACAATAACAGTAATAAAAGAGACCATAAATGACTAAAATACCACAGTAACCAGAAACCTCACTGGGACCAACAATCCAACAGACAGTTTCCCCATAAAACCTTTTATCTGAATGCCTAATATGTAGGTAAAATGGAAATTTGTGTTTCATGTTTGAGGCACCAACTGATAATTTATATCCACTGTCTATTTTTCTCCATTTTCCTTTAGTAATAGAACCTTTCAGATTTTGGCTGGGCACATTGCTAACCAGGTAATGACTAAGTTCCTGAGGCTCTTTTGTAATTAGAGCCATCTGACTAAGTTCTAGACAATGGGACTTGAGAAGATGTGATTTGTGCAACTTCTACCAAATACCCTGTAGATGAAGAAGCGTGCTTATTCTTCTGCCTCTCTCCTACTTGCTGGATGCAGACATGAGGGTGAGTGTGGGGCAGCCACTTTGGAAGCAGAGATGGACACTGCACATTGAGAATGGTGGACCTTCTCTCTCCTAGACCTTGTGCACCATTCCTGGGCTATTGCATGAGAAAGACACTTCTATCTTGAAACTATGTGTTTGTGTTCTCTTTATTATAAGAACATAGAGTGTGCCATAATTAATATAGAATTCTAATATTTTGTGCCCATTCATTGGGAGATGGTTGCCAATGAGAAATCGAGTCCTTTCAACAGAGGCCATTGGAAGGAGAAGGACCCTCTTGCAGTCAGCACTGTGCCTTCCAAATGGTGATGCTATAAAAGCTCATCAGAATCAAAGGGGAGACGCCATTCATTGTGTAAAATGTTAGGGAAAGCCTCCCAGAATAAGTGACATTTGTACTGAGGTTTGAATGATAAGTTGGCATTTGCCAGCTGGGGCGTATCTGAACCAAGACATGGAAGGATGTGGCTAAAAATGTAGAGGTTCTGGTGAGATTGTAAAAGTCATTCTTTGAGGCAGCACTTGTAAGACCACTGTATGTCTTGTTAGGGAGCTTGCACTTTATTCCATAGGCAATGGAGAAGTGTCAAACAATTTAAATTATGGAATTAAAGTATCAAATCTGTGTTTAGAAAAAATACTCTGGCAGCACTGAAGGAGAAAAGTTGGAATGGGGAGAAAGTGGAGGCAGGGCACCACGGTTTCCAAAGTCCTCTCATTCACCTAATTCTTGCCAAGGATACTTTCTATCTGCCTATCATCTATCTATCTATGTATCTATCTATCTATCTAATTTACACTGTGTATTTCAAAATTTGGCTTCAGTGTATCATATTTTTTAACATGTATTAGAAACACATATTTTATTTTTAAAAAGTTTGTATATGTACCTCTTTAAACTATCCTGTGTACCTCCATGGTACACACAGCATACTCAGGACAAATACTCAGCTGGTACACATTGGTATACCTTTTATTTGTTAAAATATTGAAATAACATCCTTCAAGCCTGTTAAATTGCTTTCCTGAGCTCCTGAGTGTCCCACTCCCACAGCTCTGGCTACCTGATGTACCCCTAGGAACACAGGACCTTCTCTTGATCTAGCAACCGGTGTGTCTGCAGGGTCCTGTCCTGTACTGGAGCTAACTTCTGCTCTGATTGGTCAAGCATAGTTATAATTTTTTTTTTTAATTTTTTAAAACATCTATTTATTTATTTATTTGGCTGAGCTGGGTTTTAGTTGCAGCACGCAGGATCTTCATTGCTGCGTGTGGGATCTTCCTTGCAGCATGTGGGATCTTTAGTTGTGGCATGCGGGCTCTTAGTTGTGGCATGCGGGATCTAGTTCCCTGACCAGGGACCCACCCTGGTCCCCTTCACTGGGAGTGTGGCATCTTAAGAACTGGACCACCAGGGAAGTCCCCAAGCCTAGTTATAATTAGTTTTAAAATATTTTGAATAGCTATGCTGGAAGCACATGTAGAGATCAGAAAGTATTTTTGCTAAAAAACAGCAGGAGAAAAGGGAACAAATTTGAGACAAGTTTTGAACATAAAATGTAGAGAACTTGGTGACTGATTAAATGTGGGAGTGAAGAAGAGGAAGTGTTAAAAAATCTGGGGTTTTAGTTTGTGTAAGTAGATAGTTGGTGATGACATTAGAAAATTGATACAGGTTGCACAAACTTGTAGAGCAGAGATGATAAGTTTGGTTTAAGATTTATGGAAATTAAGATGCCTTTACAGCATCCATGTGGAGACAGTTCAGAACTGATTGGATACATTGGTGTGCTGGTAAATGTTTAACAAGTGACTCAAACAATAAAGAAAGCTGCTTTCAGGGGTAGCATTTGTTCATTTCTATGGTGTAAATACTCACACCATGTTGTGCTCAACTGTAAGCTACCAATGTAATATCACTAATGCCGAGTTGGGAAGAGATGGGCACAATCTGCTCTCACAAGCCCTCTCCAGCCGTCATGGGTTGGATATAAAGCTTTGGATCTCAGCATGAGGTCTGAAGATGGTACATAGATTTGGCAGTCAAAAAATTGTGTGTGTTTTAAAATCTTTAAAGTGGGGGTTTCCTTGGTGGCGCAGTGGTTGAGAGTCCGCCTGCCAATGCAGGGGACACGGGTTCGTGCCCCAGTCCGGGAGGATCCCACATGCCGCGGAGCGGCTGGGCCCGTGAGCCATGGTCGCTGAGCCTGCGCGTCCGGAGCCTGTGCTCCGCGACGGGAGAGGCCACAACAGTGAGAGGCCCGCGTACTGCAAAAAAAAAATTAAGTGTGATTGTCTTTTAATTGGAACATTCATCCCATTTGCTTAAAAATTTTTTTTCTTGCTATATATTTTTATTATTGTTTTTAATTTAATTCTTTTGAAGTATAGTTGATTTATAATGCTGTGCTAGCTTCAGGTGTACAGCAAAGTGATTCCGTTTATATATATATATATATATATATATATATATTTTTTTTTTTTTTTAGATTATCCCATTTGCTTTTGTCTCAACCCAGATCCAATCAGGAGACAGAAACTACACAATAGTTTGAATAGTTATGATTTAACATCAAGCATTATGAACTATTTATAGCAGATTAGCTATGAAGAGGCAATAAAGGAGATCTCTAAAGAATACCCCAGGGCTGAGGGAGAGAATCCAAGGAAGGACACACTTGGACCCCCTCCTCTGACCCACACGAGGCTAGGATTCAGACGTTGTTGAAGAGGATATGGCTGCCGCCCACCATGGCTGGTGGTGAAAGTCTTTGGGTTATTTTGGGCCAAAGTTGGTCCACATTTGATGGGCCGAGTTAGTTAGCAGGGAAACGTGGGCTGAGACTTGCAAGAAGAAAATTGTTAACATACACAAATAGACTAATTCATATCACGAACAAGGAGAAAATATGTAAAACTACTATAGTTCTTATTTCTGTAATTATTTATGAGGTTCCTTCTACTACCCATTATATATTTTTTCTTTCCCCTCAGCCAGAACCTCAGTTGGTTGGGGTTCTTTCCCAGGTGGAGTGACCCAAACCTTCATTCCTGAGGAATCCAAATTCACAATTGTCCTGCCTTTTTTGGTTGCTGCAGTTTTCCATTAATTTTTACTAGTATTGGGCACAGAACTATTATGAGGTGCCCTGGAAACCCCTGGTTCTAGACACAGGCTTCCTTGCCTTTGTTGTGTGGAAACAACTTGATTTCCCCTTGGAAATCAGAATCAGTCTCTCTAGGAGTAGATTTACTACCTTTTGTACCTGCTGGGTCAGTGGCATAAAGAGCATCAAATGGCCAGGTGGCAGTCTCATTTTCCAATTAATTCTGTGACTCCATGGATGGTAGTTAAGGTGGTAGTATTATAGGGAGGGATAGCAAATCCATATCGAGAATATATGTCTATTCCAGTGAGAATGAATCTCTGTCCTCTCCATGATAGAAGCAGTGTAGTATAATCAACCTGCTAATAGTTTACTGGCTGGTCCCTCCATGGAATGCTGCCATACTGGGGACTCAGTGTCGAACTCAGCAGTAGTTTTGGCAAGATCAGCTTCGGTAAGGGGAATTCCATTTTGTTGAGCCCAGGCTCAACCTCCAACCCTGTCACCATGGCCGCTTTGTTCATGGGCCAAAAGAGAAAGCACTGTGTCTTGGGAAAGAAGCTGACTGACATCCACATACCACATCATTTTGTGCACCTGGTTAACAGCCCACTCTGCAGTGGAAACCCATGGGTGGGTATTCAAATAGGGTACAAATATCTTCACAGTCCGTCCATTCTAAGGAGTCCATCTACAATAGCTCTTCCCCAGAATTCCTTGTCACCAATTTTCCAATCTTGTTCTAAGTCCCTGACCAGAAAAAACATCATTTCCCACAGCTCTCTCTCTCTACGTTCTATAACTACTTCCTTTCTCCATCCTTTTAGGGCTAGGGCTGAAAATGGAAACCCAACAACCTATTGTTCATCCTGTGGTACTGCCTCATCTCTCACTGGTTTCCCTTTATGCTACCCAGGCCCTTATAAATGGTACCCTCACTGATCACGCCTCAATCATGCCACTTGAATGAGCCATGTGTTACTTTCTTGTCCCTTATTGACATAAACCCGTAGTGCTGAGCTCCTCTGTCTGGATTTCCATCTTCTCATAGTAATACTTATGTAACTTGCTAGTGTGCCAATGTTTTCAAACTGAACTTTAATATATTTTGTTCAGTTCCTCTAGTTATCCTTATCAGAGGGGTAACTAATATGCCATTACTTAATATACTGTTATTAGAAGCAAAATTTGCCTCACTCTTTATTTTTAATTTTTTAAAACATCTTTATTGGAGTATAATTGCTTTACAATGGTGTGTTAGTTTCTGCTTTATAACAAAGTGAATCAGCTATACATAAACATATATCCCCACATCTCTTCCCTCTTGTGTCTCCCTCCCTCCCACCCTCCCTATCCCACCCCTCTAGGTGGTCACAAAGCACCGAGCTAATCTCCCTGTGCTCTGCGGCTGCTTCCCACTAGCTATTGGTTTTACATTTGGTAGTATATATAAGTCCATGCCACTCTCTCACTTCATCCCAGCTTACTCTTCCCCCTCCCTGTGTCCTCAAGTCCATGCCTTTATTAAAGTTTTATCATACATGATTTTGTCTCTAAACAATCCATTCTTGATTTTGTATATTTTGAATGTATTGTTGAGCCATACTGCATATAGGTTTCTGAGATGTGCTTTTCTCATTCATCATTATGTTTTGAGATTCCCCCATTTTGATTTGCAGAGCTGTAGTTTATTCATTGCACTGTTTGACTAATCCAAAATACGCTTCTCTGTCTTCCTATTGTTTATCACTCTTCATCTTCATTTTTCCTAGTTTCTTGGTCTCAGTGTCACTTTGGCTTTATACTTTATCTTCTACCCTTCCCTGAGGTCTCTTCTTTGACATGTGTGATATCTGATTTGGAATAGTCTCCACAGCTGTGCCTTTGTTACCATTTCAAGATTTGTTATCTTCACCTCATGCATTACTTGGGTGAGATATTCCACGCCAACCCTCATCTCCTTGCTCCTCCCCTCAAGACCTTATCTTCTGGATAATTTTTCTTTCATGTATTTAAGTTGATATCCACTTTATTCCTCTCTTGATGGTCAGTAACTTATTTAGCCAAGAGAAGACTTAAGGATGCAATGCAATTGTTTCTTCCTTCAGTTCAGAGGAATTACCATGCTTTTCATTTATAAAATGTAACATATTATAAAAGAGGAAGACATAGTGGTTTGGAAATAAGCTACCTGGCTATTGCAAAGTTCATATACATAAAATAAGTTACAAAGGAATTGATGATAGTTTTATTAAAGGATTCATCATGTGATAAGTTTAAAATAGCAAATTTCTTCAATGTATTTAATATATAACTTGATGTATAAAAAATCAATTTACACTGCCACCCAGAAGTAAATTTATCAAGTAAAGCAAGGTACATCTGAAATCACATTTAGAAATACAAATACTCTTTCCATAGTCTGCCTTTTATTTAATATACAAAACTGTCTTCCCCCTTGAGGGAAAAATGAAATAAATTTTATGACTTTTGACCGCTAGCATCTTTTACTGAGAAGCAAAGACATACAGAGCTAAGAGAATTCAGAAAAAGCACAATGAAAACATAACTTTAAATAATTTCTAAAAATGGCAGGTGTTAAGTCTTAGGAAAGGATTATGTTGTTGTGGGTGTTGAGAGTTTCAAACTCTTGAATGGAGAGACGTATAATATTCTAACTCTTCTGTGTTGGTCCTGAGCTTTTCCTCTTCATATCTCACATTTAGATGGCACAAGGAGTGTATCCTAAACCATCAGTAGCATAGCATGCCCTCTAAGCTTGGTTGCTAGCTGAGAACTGCTTGTGAGTCAATGAGACAAAACTGATTAAAAATTAGATTTAGATGAATGGATAAAGAAGATGTAGCACATATATACAATGGAATATTACTCAGCCATAAAAAGAAATGAAATTGAATTATTTGTAGTGAGGTGGGTGGACCTAGAGTCTGTCATACAGAGTGAAGTAAGTCAGAAAGAGAAAAACAAATACCATATGCTAATGCATATATATGGAATGTAAAAAAAAAAAATGGTTCTGAAGAACCTAGGGACAGGACAAGAATAAAGATGCAGACGTAGAGAATGGATCTGAGGACACGGGGTGGGGGGAAGGGTAAACTGGGACGAAGTGAGAGAGTGGCATTGACATATATACACTATCAAATGTAAAATAGATAGCTAGTGGGAAGCAACTGCATAGCATAGGGAGATCAGCTTGGTGATTTGTGAACACCTAGAGGGGTGGGATAGGGAGGGTGGGAGGGAGACGCAAGAGGGAGGGGATATGGGGATATATGTATACGTATAGCTGATTCACTTTGTTATACAGCAGAAACTAATACAACATTGTAAAGCAATTATACTCCAATAAAGATGTTAAAAAATAGAATAAAATATGGAATATCTAATCAATAAATTTTCCCTAATCTGTGTAATTTCTTGTCATAATAATTTAATGAATCTCTTATTATAGGTAAGGTTGCAAAACTGAAGACAAATACATTCTTGAAACAGAAGTTATATAATATTAAAAAAAATTCAACTCCAAAAAAAATCCAACAATTTTTTTAAAGTACACTGGAAATTGAGATGGAGTGGGGAGGGAAGTTAAAGTAGGCTAAAGTCCCTCATTTATATAGTGGGTAGTAAAAAATGCTATTTAATCCTTGATGGTGTTTATCTTGGAATATTTGCTAAAGAAAGTTTGGAAATACCTTAATGGTAAAAATCTGTAGGCAGACAATAAGTACAATTATTAAATTTCAAATGATTAGAGTAGAAAAAATCCTATAGAAACAAAAGAATAGTGAGGAAGCATAGAAAATAAAAGCATAAAACAAAATATTATAAGAGCAAATATTTAAATTGTGACATTAATGGGAATGTATTAAAATTCTATTAAACAGCCAAGATACTCAGCCTCACTCGATCAAAGAGTTAAATGTAAAAAAAGTCACCTATTTTTTTCCCTTATTTTTTAGCGTGATTTTCAAGATAGGGAAAGAGTTTCCATTCATAAACATATCGGGAAATTTGATTTAAAAAATCAACATTGGGCTTCCCTGGTGGCGCAGTGGTTGACAGTCCGCCTGCCAATGCAAGGGACACGGGTTCGTGCCCCGGTCCGGGAAGATCCCACATGCTGTGGAGCGGCTGGGCCCGTGAGCCATGGCCGCTGAACCTGCGCGTCCGGAGCCTGTGCTCCGCAACGGGAGAGGCCACAACAGTGAGAGGCCCGCGAACCGCAAAAAAAAAAAAAAAAAAAAAAAAAAGTCAACATATTTGATTATTTATATAAAATTATCCTGTACATCACATTTCATAACAACCAAAATTAAAGACAAAATACAAACTGAGATATCTATAACAAATATGAATGTTAAATTTCCTAATATATAAAATTCTTACAAATCAACAATTAACATACAAAAACCTAAAAAAAAATGGGGAAAAGACATGACTGAAATAATAATGGTGAATAACTATAAGAAAGTGTTTAATTCACTATTAATCATTGGCAAGGCATATGTAAACAAATTATAAATTTTCATTTATCAAATTGGCAAAGAATAAAAATACTGTATTATTTAATGTTGATCAGGGTTTGCAGAGACTGATACTATTTTACTCTGGTTGAAGCATTAACTGATACATGCTTTTTGAAAAGCAGTTTGTCCATATGTATCAAGAAGAGTAGTTTTCTATTGTTTACTCAGTAATTTCACTTTCAGGCATCTGTCACAAAGAAATAAGCAGAGATACGGACAAAGGTCAGTATATAGGTTACAATTAAGACATTCATTTTAGCATAACTTATAGGAAAAAATGAAAATAATCTTAATTTTTTTAATTAGGAGAATATTAATATAGATTAAGGAATATCACATAAAAGACTACGATTAAGTCATTGAAATTATGTTGCCAAGTAATATTTCCCCTTCAATAAGAGGGGGAAAAAGAAAATAGGAGACCAGTCTTTCTGCAGGGTTTCCTCCAAGTGTCTCTGGATGTTTGTTTTTGCTTGTTTCCTTTTATATGTTTTCCAAAATTTCTCCAATGATCATATACTATTTTCATAATACCAACATTTTTATGTAAATAATTAATATGCAGTAGTTTTTGTGAGGGCTCTTGTTTCTGTTTACTCAAGTAATAACCCAAGAAAGTTAGTGGAAATGTGAATGCTACCATTCTGGACATCCTCCCCATTCAACCATGTCCAGATAGAGATGCTAACTAGGTCACTGTCTGACTGATTTTTCTGTTCTTCTACTCACTGATGTCAGGAGAAGTAACTGAGACAGTGGGGTAACCAGGCATGGTGAAAAGCCAAACTGGTCCATGCTGAAAAGACAAACTGGTTCTTTTTTTGATTTTATCCTTTGACATTCTTCTTTCCAGCCATGTAGATATCAAAGTTTTGAGATTCTGTGCTATGCTGGTCACTTAAGGTTGATTCTGATTGCCATAATTACCAGAATCATAAAGTAGTTGGGTTATGAGTCTTCAAGGTATCTTTGAGGTAATAAATAAATATCAAAGCTTGAATTATTTTGATGATATGAATCAGAGAAATCATCATCAGAGAATCATCAGAGGCAGAGCCTCTGGGTTGGGGAGAGCACCTCTGGCCATCATCTTGTCTCATTGGGACCACTAACTTTGTAACATCATTGGAATACCTTGTTAGATCATTCTGAAAAGGAAGTTTTATCAAAAATACACCAAGGGCTTCCCTGGTGGCGCAGTGGTTGAGAGTCTGTCTGCCGATGCAGGGGACACGGGTTCGTGCCCCGGTCCGGGAAGATCCCACATGCCGCAGAGCTGCTGGGTCCGTGAGCCATGGCTGCTGAGCCTGCGCATCCGGAGCCTGTGCTCCGCAACGCGAGAGGCCGCAACAGTGAGAGGCCTGCGTACCACAAAACAAACAAACAAACAAACAAAAATACATCAAACGTCTGGTTGATTGCATTCAGTTGAAATTTAAAAAGACTTCGTTTAAAGTATTTTTTTCTACAGCATCATTTTCTGTTGATTAGCTGATCCCAAATGACCAGTTTGACAGAATATTTTCCAAATTCCAATCATGTAATTTTATTATGTAAAAATCAGCATTCAATGAGTAGGTAACTTGGATAAAATAAAAATTCTCTTTTTCTTTCCTTTCTTTTCCCCCTTCCTCCATTCCTCTTTCTCGTCATCCATGCCTTCTTAACTTCTTTTACTTTTGGATTTGGCTTTGAGAAGGGCTGTCCTACTTCTTGGAAAAATTATACTCATTTCGAAGGCAAAAAGCTTCACTGCTTCCTTGTTTCTCAACCCTCTGAGAGGACTAAGAGCTTCTCCTTTTCTGCAACTCCAGGGCTTTGGAAATGATGCAGGCATATGCCTCACATGTGTCAGAGCTGAGTTGTGTCTTTTTCACTAGACACAAGCAGGGTGGTTGTGCTCAGTGTATGTTCCCAGAGCTCAACCAATGTCTGGCGCAAAGCTGGTCCTTCATGAATGGTGAAGGAGTTTTGTTTTATGGTGATGACATGCTTTTGAAAATATGTAGACCCTCCTTGTTATTTCATTTGTAGGAAAACTTTGAGAATGGAAGAAGAAAAATATCCAAGACCTTTGCATTCTATTTCCTCTAGATATTTAAATATAAACTGGAAATAGTCAACGTCCCTTAGAAAAGAAAAGCAGCAATGATTAAGTTGAACAAAACAAATATTAAGGTTTCAAAGTATGTGGGAGTTTCTTTGTTAGATTTATTCCCCACTTTTATCAATAGGTTCAAAAAAATACTGTGAGATCTTTGGTGAATCTTAAAATATAGCTGAACTTCTGATACAAAATTTATCTTCTTGCAGAAAAATTTTTTCCTTGCTTGGGCATCACATTTCCCTTAGGGAGGATAAAGGGCATCAATGTAGTTTTTTCTTCCCTTTAAGAATAGGAACAAATAAATACTAAAATATTCTGACAGGTATTTATTACTTGCCTGTAAAGGACATGCATTGTTGGGAAATTATAAACTACAATTGGTTATGATTTTTAACATTTTGCACTTGCATATTTCTATAAAGTTCTATAACATAACAGTAACTAAATTATAAGCCTCTTGGAAAAATCTAGATATTATTGTTTATCAGTTAAGAGGATTTTGAGGTAGGGCTAGATTATGAAGAAAAGAGGTAGAGGCTGGTGACTAAGCCTATGAAATTCATCTTAGCCAGGCAGCCTGTTGAGAGCCTGGCAATTGGTTAGCACAGACATTTCAAGAATCTGCTCTAGGTAGGAGAGACCAAGAAGCTGCAGCAAGTTTATCAATACAAAGCACTGTGGCCATTCTCTCTCAATAAGCTGCTCCATGGAGAATGCTGTTTTGATGAACAAGCTAGGGAGCATTGTAAAAAGGCAATTTCTTGAAGGCTGAGGTTTTTTCGTACATTTATCTCTTGTATTGTAAAACAGATCCCCTATGTGATTAGGTGTGCTGTAGTGCTGCGTAAGAATCATATTCTATTACTGTAGGACTCAAAGGGCAGAAACAGGGTATAGATGGAGGCAATGCCAATATTCTGCAGACATTGGGGTATAAGTCAGACCCTTGACATAGGAACAAGGAGAGAAGACCAATTGTAGAAGCTGCAGGGACAATGAAGTGACTTGAAGTCAAATAGCTATTATCACTTGCTTGGGCGTGACATAGAGAAGGAAGGGACCCTGAGAGGGAGAAAAATCCAGCCTGGGCTCTTCTATACACATAGCAAAGGAATGATAAACTAATCAGGTTATTTCAAAAGATTAGAGGACTTTTACCTAGGAAATCACTATATTTGAGGCAAATGATTTTTCATTCCCTCTGAAATTCCAGATAATTACTTTATTTTCCGCTTTGTAATATATGTGCATATAATATTTTTTCTTTGTATAATGTTTATCAAAATTACAGCAAAATGATGATTCTGTGGTTGAATCCTCATCTTCTCCCTAGAAAACTAAACTGAATTGGTTAAGGAATTGGCAGATTGTTTATTCCAAGTACCCAGGTTGGTGTAATTTTGTGAGCTTTGAGAGCATATTTCTCGCCTTGAAAAATCTAAAAATTGGGTTTCCCTGGTGGCGCAGTGGTTAAGAATCCGCCTGCCAATGCAGGGGACACGGGTTCGAGCCCTGGTCCAGGAAGATCTCACATGCCACAGAGCAACTAAGCCTGTGTGCCACAACTACCGAGTCTGCGCTCTACAGTCCGCAAGCCACAACTACTGAAACCTGTCTGCCTAGAGGCCGTGCTCTGCAACAAGAGAAGCCACGGCAATGAGAAGTCCACGCACCACAAAGAAGAGTAGCCCCTGCTTGCCGCAACTAGAGAAAAGCCCCCGCGCAGCAACGAAGACCAAACGCAGCCAAAAATAAATAAATAAAATAAATAAATTTTTTAAAAATCTACAAATTGATGGCCAATTTATCCAGAGTTGATATGATTGAAGAGATATTTACTAATGTTATTCCAATCAAATGACCATTTATTCGAATTGTTGACAAATGTTTATTTATAAAGTGCACTGGTTTAGGTGGTGGGACAAAGCAATGAACATAAGAGAAATTGTCTGTTTTTGTGGACCTCATTTTTTTTTTTTTTTTTTTTGGTACGTGGGCCTTTCCCTGTTGTGGCCTCTTCCGTTGCGGAGCACAGGTTCCGGACGTGCAGGCTCAGCGGCCATGGCTCACGGGCCCAGCTGCTCCGCGGCATGTGGGATCTTCCCGGACCGGGGCACGAACCTGCGTGTGGATCTTATTTTTATTCTCACTGATACACTAAATATCAATGGGAAATAACAAGGCAATAGAGATGACTCAAGATCTTGAGTTAGAACACTTGTAAACGGATCTCAGTTTCCTATAAAATGGAATTTTTTCTTTTGGTTTGCTTTTAGAATAGCGATCAGTAGAAGATATTGGTCAATAGCAAACGCTCAGGATTCGGGCTGTCAACATTCAAATTTCAATTCACTTCTTACTAGCTGCGTGATTTTGTGCAGTTTACTTAACCTTTTTGTACCGAAGTTCCTAGTTGTAAAATGGGGATGATTTAAGTTTATCTGTGTTGTAGCATTCTGTGAGGGCTTAAAACCGGGCTCAATAACTGTTCACAGATATTATGATAACCGATTTGCCCACGTATGGAAGTGTAAGGATCAAACGGATTGAATGTGAATCTCCAGGGAAAGAGCAAAGCACTAGACACGTGATTCATTTCACTCATTCATATTTGAGTGCCATGTACTGTGTTATAAGCTGGCAGGTGGGAGGGAATGAGTGCAAGACAGTGCTTACACTCAAGGAACTCACAGTCTAATGGAGGGTAAAAGGCACATTGTTGAAAAATTTTTGTATAGTATTATGGTTCAAGAAATGTTTCTTAATGTTACTGTTCAAAGAACAGAAGGAGAAATTTTTGAATTATATGAGTTAAATAGGTATGGAGTCTGGAATCTATCTTCTCCTCAGACATTTAGCTGATCCCCCAGGCTGAGTGCCACCCCTCACCCAGTCTTCAGAGCCACCTAGTACCTTCAATTCCCAAACCTTTCTGGGGTTCTGCAACACAAACTGGCTTACTTGTAGTTGGCCTACCCTCTGCAGGCGCTTACATTTCAGCATTTCTTTCTTTTGGAAATCAGTTGTCACTCACGTTTGATTAACACATTTTACATTTTGTTGACTTACATCATCTGCTATCACTTCTTCTGCAGTTCTCCCTGTCCTTGAGATTTTTTCCTTTAAAAAATTTCTGTGTTGTCATCTCAGTGGGATTTTGGGAGCCAGGGCAGTGGCGGGGTAAGTGTATGCAATTGAAACGTGAAACTGAAGTCTTTATGTAGAATTATACATGAAACTGAAGTCTTTATGTAGAATTATAATAGAAAGAGGAAATGGAAACTGAAGTCTTTATGTAGAATTGTACATGAAACTGAAGTCTTTATGTAGAACTATACATGAAACTGAAGTCTTTATGTAGAATTATAATAGAAAGAGGAAATGGAAACTGAAGTCTTTATGTAGAATTATACATGAAACTGAAGTCTTTATATAGAATTATAATAGAAAGAGGAAATGGAAACTGAAGTCTTTATGTAGAATTGTACATGAAACTGAAGTCTTTATGTAGAACTATACATGAAACTGAAGTCTTTATATAGAATTATAATAGAAAGAGGAAATGGAAACTGAAGTCTTTATGTAGAATTATACATGAAACTGAAGTCTTTATATAGAATTATAATAGAAAGAGGAAATGGAAACTGAAGTCTTTATGCAGAATTGTACATGAAACTGAACTCTTTATATAGAACTATACATGAAACTGAAGTCTTTATATAGAATTATAATAGAAAGAGGAAATGGAAACTGAAGTCTTTATGTAGAATTATACATGAAACTGAAGTCTTTATGTAGAACTATACATGAAACTGAAGTCTTTATGTAGAATTATAATAGAAAGAGGAAATGGAAACTGAAGTCTTTATGTAGAATTGTACATGAAACTGAAGTCTTTAGGTAGAACTATACATGATACTGAAGTCTTTATATAGAATTATAATAGAAAGAGGAAATGGAAACTGAAGTCTTTATGTAGAATTATACATGAAACTGAAGTCTTTATGTAGAATTATAATAGAAAGAGGAAATGGAAACTGAAGTCTTTATGTAGAATTGTACATGAAACTGAAGTCTTTAGGTAGAACTATACATGATACTGAAGTCTTTATATAGAATTATAATAGAAAGAGGAAATGGAAACTGAAGTCTTTATGTAGAATTATACATGAAACTGAAGTCTTTATATAGAATTATAATAGAAAGAGGAAATGGAAACTGAAGTCTTTATGCAGAATTGCACATGAAACTGAACTCTTTATATAGAACTATACATGAAACTGGAGTCTTTATATAGAATTATAATAGAAAGAGGAAATGGAAACTGAAGTCTTTATGTAGAATTATACATGAAACTGAAGTCTTTATGTAGAACTATACATGAAACTGAAGTCTTTATGTAGAATTATAATAGAAAGAGGAAATGGAAACTGAAGTCTTTGTAGAATTATACATGAAACTGAAGTCTTTATGTAGAATTACACATGAAACTGAAGTCTTTATGTAGAACTATACATGAAACTGAAGTCTTTATGTAGAATTATAATGGAAAGAGGAAATGGAAACTGAAGTTTTTATGTAGAATTATACATGAAACTGAAGTCTTTATGTAGAACTATACATGAAACTGAAGCCTTTATATAGAATTATAATAGAAAGAGGAAATGGAAACTGAAGTCTTTATGTAGAATTATACATGAAACTGAAGACTTCATGTAGAATTATAATAGAAAGATGAAACTGAAACTGAAGTCTTTATGTAGAATTGTACATGAAACTGAAGACTTTATGTAGAATTATAATAGAAAGATGTGGAAGAGAAGAAAATTATAAAAGAAGAAAACTATAAGCAGACATGAGGGAGGGAAAGCTCTGGATGTAAGCCCAGGAGAGTAAAAGGAAATAAGCTGGAAAGGTTTTTGAAGACAAATCATTGAGGACTGTGAGGGCCAGAGGTTAAGAGGTTTGGAATTGATTCATGTTACTGGAAACCTCAAAAGTCTTTGAACAGAAATAATCAGAAATTTGTCTTTGGATGATTAATTTACCAGCGGTATATAAAAGGATTAGGGTGGGAAGGAATTGGAGAGAAATTAGGAGGCTCTAACAATAATCTGAGAGAGTGGTGAGTCTGAACCTACACTGTCCAGTATGGTAGCCACTCACCACATGCAGCTGTTGAGCACTTGAAACGTGGCTAGTGTGAGCAAGGCACTGAATTCTCAATTTAGTTAAATCTAAATTTAAAAAACGCTACTCAGGGAATTCCCTGGCATCCCAGTGGTTAAGACTCTGCGCTTTCATTGCCCAGGGCCTCGGTTCAATCCCTGGCCTAGGGGGGAACTAAGATCTCGCAAGCCGTGTGGCACGGTCAAAAAATAAAAATAATAAAAAATCTTAAAAAATGCTACTCAATTCAGCTATTAGAAAATTTTTATTGGTGTTTGGAACAACATGGGTATGTGAATCTATTTTTCAACTATAAATTTTATGAAATCTAAATACAGATCAAGTATTTCCAATGAAAATTTAGCATCTGAACTCAAATATGTTGTAAATATAAAATACAGATCAGATTTCAAATACTTAGTAAAAAAAAGACTGCAAAAAATATGAATACTTTTTATATTAATTAAATGTTGAAATTATAATATTTTAGACATAGGGTTAAATAAAATATATTATTAAAATTAGTTTCACCTGCCTCTTAAACTTCTTATAATGTGGCTGTTGGGAAATTTAGAATTACATATGTGGCTTATATGAATTTCTATTGAATAACTCTCATCTGAACTAAGTTTGTGGTAGTGTATATCAGAGGGCCATCTGCATTTGAGAAGCATCATGGAGGTAGAATAGACTGGATTGTCAGACGTGGATAGATTCGTGAATAAATGATATGGCTTTGGCAATGTAGAAGGTGAAGAAATGTGGATGGAACAGACACTTACTCTGTCATGGGGGAACTCAAGCTGGGGAAGGGAGACCCATGCAAACACCCAGGAGAGAACATCTGATGCTTAAGACATACAATCTTAGAGGAAATAGTCTTAGAACTGACATTAGAAGTGGTGGCTGTTGTCAGAGCATCCAAGCATGTGGGCTGAGCCTAACAATATGGCGAGGGCAATGGTGAGATTCTGGCAGATCTAACAATATATTGTAGAGGGATGGAGAAAGAACTGAGGCCCATGGAAGGAAACTGAGAAGACCAAAGGAATGTATCAGATCCCATTTCACTTAGACTGAGATTAGGATGAGCTCTAATCCTTATAGGGCAGGATCATTGGAAAGATTAGAAGTGCACTGACTTAACGTATAGGTCACATGTATGCCCAGAGCTTGCCATTGGATATTTAAGTCCTAGGTCTAGTTGACAGGAAAAAAAATCTAAACATTCATCAATTATGCCAGGCCTGGTTATGGAAGGAGTGTTAATTTTAAGACCCACATATTAGAAGGAGAAGTAGCTAAAGGTTTTTAATGTACTTCTGAAATGTTTTGAGATTGGCTATAGAATTAGTGAGGACATCTGTGGGTTCAGCAGTGAAAATCTAGGGAGGACAAAAGTGGGCAGTAGGGGCGGAAAGAGAGGTAATTACCATTTTGGATAAAAAGAAACAAGGGCAAGAGAGGAGAGGCGGATTATTATCTGGTTACGGCCAATGACAAAAAAAAAAAAAAAAAAGAGGAAATAGGATTGGTTTTGGGCAGGGAGATAAAGGACTCTATTCACCATCTATGGAATTTGCTTATATGCATTTGAGGTGTTGACCAGACATCCACCAGGACTAGCGTATAGAAAAGTTGTCAGTTCGGGAGACACAAATTTGCGTGTTTACCTTATACAATAAGCTGTTTGCAATGAGATTGCCAAGGCTGAAGATAATGAAAGAACAAAAGCCAAATGTGTAGTGTTTTACTATTTTTAAAGAGGCTTTGTGTCCATTATGATCAGAATGTTCATCATTAATTAGTGATGAGATGTGACTGCCAAGTGATCAGAATGTTCTTGTTAGCTCATCAATTTATTCTCTCTCTAAAATCAACAGGAAACATAGATATTAATTGGGACAGTAATATTGGAAACATAAAATGAGAGAAAACAGAATAAGATGGTTTTAAGGATTGTTTTCAACAGAGTATGCGATCCTCGTGAATCAGTTTCCTATAAAATGGGAAAACTTTTAAAGTATTGGCATATGTTCTTTGTTAACTGAACAGGGCGACTTCTTCCCAAGCCATGTTTTTGGAAAAACTAACAACATCTCCACTCAACTTTTTTCTTCTAGTTTCTAGGAGCGCTGCTCCTTCTTGTTTGTAATGACTTTGCAACATCATCTATCATTTCAACAGACTTTCTTGGCATGTCATAACTCATTTTATATTGATCATCTCTTTAGTTGGCATATAGGGAAGTCCTTAGTTTTATTAGAACTAATCACATTATATGATGCTTACTGTTGGGAAAGTTTCTTGTAGGCATCTCATTTCATTCCTGTTGGGGAGCAGGGTTGGTCTTTGTCAACTTCATCACAGAAGGATGTTGGTTTGGCCAGGAGAGGCTAGGTTATGAGTGTAACAGGGGATACCAAAAATATCTCTAGCTTATTACAACAATGTCTGCTGTGGACAATGTCCATCATGACTCTGCTCCATATCACATTCACTCTGGGACCCAGGATGACGGATCAGCCTCTGTCTGGAACAATGACAATTGTTGTGGCAGAGAAAAGTGCACATAGAGGAGCCTATACTGGCTCTTGAAGTTTCCAGTGGAAAACTTGTAGCTCAAATGGTCTCATCTAAGTTCACTAGAGTGAGAATCCTCACAAAAGTAAGGTCAGCCAAGATTGGCGAGTCTATCACAGATGGCTCTTTGGAATATCCTCACCTATTTATGTCTGTTGAGTCAGTTT
The DNA here is from genome assembly GCF_963924675.1 of Phocoena phocoena. Lineage (NCBI taxonomy): Eukaryota > Metazoa > Chordata > Mammalia > Artiodactyla > Phocoenidae > Phocoena > Phocoena phocoena. The sequence continues at coordinate 77,121,871 of NC_089223.1, forward strand.
GTTATTGTCCAAGATCTTAGGCTCAGTTATGTTTTAATTACATGTTTTAGTCAATAAAAAGATAATTTGATATGTTACAGTAAAGCAGTGTGATGTTTTGCCCAGAGTTGAGATGATGGAGTTCTCCTCAGACTGTATTTCGAGAGTGAGGGAGGAATATAGTTGAGGCAAGAGAATGAATGTGAACTGCTGTGGACCTATGGTAATGAGGACTTCTTTTGATCCTCCTATCCAATGGCATTGAAAATAATGCATTTACCAGATCAATTGGCACATGCCAGCGCCAAAGGCCACGTTGGCCTCTTTTAGTGAAGACATCACATCTGGCACAGCAGCTGCAATTAGGGCTCCCCCTTGGTTAAGTTTATGGTAGTCTCCAATCATCTGCCCTAATCTTCTGAGTTTACTACGCAAGGGTTACACTGTGCATCCTTTAGATTTCTGAGAGTGGTACTAATCTCTGATATGCCATGTGGCATTTGGTATTGCTTCTGATTTACTGTCTTGGCTAAGGACGGGGGACTGCTGTAAGGGTTTGGCCTTTGCTCCCATGATGAATCTTACTCTGCAGATCAGGGATATACTGGGAAACTTGTACAGCAGCTTTGAATATCCTTCCCAGTTGTGCTCTCAGGGGCCTAGGGAAAGGAGAACACAGTGAATCTCTGGAACAATTATACCTACTGTGATGTGGACTTGGGCTAAGACTCCATCTATAGCCTGCCTCTGCGTGTCTCCATTTTAACAGATGGGTCATGATGGCATTTTAGTTCCCTTGGTGTCATCACTCAGATTCTGTATCCAGCAGTCCTCAGAAGAACTGGCTGTTTTTCTCTCTCCAGTTTGGTTCATCTAGTAAATGGCTGTGTAGTGCTTTGGGGATAGATTGCGGGACTGTCAATCACATATATCTTCTGTGGTATTTCAGGGTCCTTCTTTAAGGGGTTCCAGATTCCCCTTCAATTGATGGGGTCTGGAACTGAAAACTGGCTCATGTCTGGAAGGTAGAAGGAGGATCATAATTTTCCAGTGCAGCAGCTGCTCAGCAGCTGTTGATCATCTTTGTTTGTATAAGTCAAGCTATGTCCTCGTTGACTGCTCGGCTGAATTGTCCTTAGGAATCCTATGGTCTCTTAGCACCTTGTTGTCAGCCTAGCTTCCTCCTGTTATAGTAATTATATCCATCTTGCCTCTGATGAATAAGTGCAATATCGGGCCTCTGAGGTTTCAGAATACCGTCATCTGCATTGTTCCATTGACAGTAGGGAGCTCAGTTCCATAGCAACATATCGATGGTAGCAACATACCATCGACCTTGACTGCAGAGAACAGTCGTTACTAAGTTCTCAGCGATGCCAGCATTCCCTTCATTAAAGTATACCCTATTGGGCTTCCCTGGTGGCGCAGTGGTTGGGAGTCCGCCTGCCGATGCAGGGGACGCGGGTTCGTGCCCCGGTCTGGGAGGATCCCACATGCCGCGGAGCGGCTGGGCCCGTGAGCCATGGCCGCTGAGCCTGCGCGTCCGGAGCCTGTCCTCCGCAACGGGAGAGGCCACGACAGTGAGAGGCCCGCGTAACGCATAAAAAAAAAAAAAAAAAAAAAAAGTATACCCTATTAATTTAGTGAAGTAGCTGTTATTTTTTTTCTCCCTCTCATGGTATCCTACAGCTTGTAGATTCTCTGGTCTCACATAATAATAGTCTCTTGTTTGCCCTCTGCTCTGAGCCTACTGACTCCCTTTTCAATACTCTGCCAAGGCAGGTCTGGCACCTTCATATAATTTACTGTCATCGGCATGTTCAACCATCTGTAGGTAGCCATCCTAGCAACATGTGAGGACCATTTTCAGGTGCAACCACCCCACAACGTATATGCTAAAAGCGGTGTTTCTCAAAATTGAGTCTATATCAGAATTCCCTGGAGGGCTTGTTAGAACACAAATGGCTGGACACTCTCCCAGAGTTTCTGATTTAGCAGGTTTTGGTGGTGGCCTGAAAATTCTCGTCTCTGAGAAGTACTCCGGTGCTGCTGACGCAGCTGGTCAAGGACCATTCAGCTAGAACGTAAGATCACTCAGCCCCGTAGTCTCTCTTGCTCAAACCCAACTACTTAGTGTTAAACTTCTTCACATGATTTGCCATTTTGGTGACACAGACGATCAGTGTCAAATAAATGAGAATATATGATAATACATGTGTTTTAGTATACATTTTTATTTGTTTACTTACAGCAGGACTAGAGTGATGCATAGCATAATACTTGCTTTGGGGTTAGTTGTGATTCTTTTTGGTGCTCCAATGATTCCTCAGTTTTTATTCTCAGATAGTATAGATGAGTGACAGTGGTAAAAGTTCTCCATTTCAGTGATGCCCAAGGTCTGTTGTGATTGGTCTCTGACTGGCCTCTACATAACAGAGACGAGGTCCTCAGTAGGTATTCCAGCAGTTCATATTTTAAAAGTATAAGCCAGAAAATATTATTTCCCCAATTATGATTTTGTTATATATTAAATTTTAAATATGTTTTAGTCACTGAATGAATTCCAAGATAACAAAATGAGACAGCATAGAGTCTTTGAAGAAGACTGACAATGAGAAATTTGCTGTCCAAAGAATATTCAGATTGGACTCCTCAGCCTAGTTTGCCACCCCCTCCTCTTAAGTCAGCTTGTCTAGGGACAGGCTACCGAGATAAATTGTTGTGCAGATGCTCAGCAAGCTGTCAGATGCTGCTTAGACGTTTCCAAGGAAACAGCTTTGCTTATCAGCAGTTGTCTCCACAGAAGAACCAACTTTAAATACACTATTTCCTGGATGTGGAAGCAATCAGCTAGGGTACTTGAACCACTGAAAAGCCCACAAATCCTACTAAAACTATTCTGTAGACAAAAATAAAACCATCTCAGTCTTCTTAATTTGAAAGATAGGCCCAAGGAAATACTATATAATTTAGATTCCTGCATTTTCAATATAAATGAAGGACTTGTGCATAAAACTCTTAAAATATTGAATAATGTAGTTCAGGCACAATATTTGGATTTTTAAAATTTCTTTTCATCATGTCATTACTTTAAGCAAGACTATTTTAAAAGTTTATGCTTGAAACTTTAAGACATAGTATTTTAATCTGTATAGCTGATCCCACATGTAAATTAATTACGACTCTATCGACTTTAAGAGCACAGTGTAAATTTGGATTATGATTCCAAGAATCTTGAATTTTAGTAAATTTTGAGAACTTATGTTCCTATACAAAGTTTAAAATTGGCCATATGGAAGAAAATTAAGCGTATTCAGAGAAGTGCTAACTGAATTAAATGCACTCCTCTGACAGGGCAGGGCCACTATTATCCGAGTCCCCGAGGTCTGCTATAAGCACATTTACCAGGCAGCACATCTGGTTAACAACTGCCAGCAGCCCCCTTCCAGGGATGCGTAGGTGATCTGGCTCTTTAAATTCACTGTGGTGTGTGAACAGATTTCTCCCAAAGAGCCGTGAATAAACGTGTAGAAAATGAACTTCAGCCTGTTATTGATTGGTTAACCTTTAAAATAACCTCTTGTCTTAGAGGTTTTAAAATTTATTTACCTTTTCTTTGTTAGTGAATGCTTAATAAGCAAGGTAAAAGGGCAGAGAAGCAGATGGTACCAGTTTGGGAAAATGGCTTTAGACTAATTTCATTTACTTCCTAATTAGGCCTAATGTTGGTCTAATATCTTTAATGTATTTCAGTCACATCAAGGAAATATATATTTATATTTTTAATTTCCAGGAGTTTTTAAATAGCGGAAAGTTAAACCTGTTAATATATGAGAAACAGAAAAATAAAAGAGAGTTTATAACCAAAAACTATACTGCTTGATTCAGGGAAGGGGAGTGTGGGTCTCACAGTCAAAGGAGGCTTCATGAAAAGAGAGAGACTCAAGGCGGGCCTTGAAAAATACAGGATGTTTTTAGTATTATGTGTGATGATGGGAGATACCACAAATGTCAGACTGAAAAGACTGATTCTAATATTGCCCTACAAATGGATGTTTTTACTAGACATTTATTCAAAAGAAATATTTGAAAAGGTGAACAAAGATGCATGTCCATGTTGGTTCATGACTTCTTGTTTATATCCACTTAAATAAGGATCCATAGGGGATTTATAATAATTAAGTTATGATATTATCATTAAATTGGAATATTAGGCAGCAGTTAGAAAGATAATACAGGCCTTTATCTTTATGGGTTGAGTGAAAATAGCAGGTGGTGGAAGAGCATGATACCTTTGCTAGTGTTCCTATGGTCTTTGAAAGCTTTACACTGATATACTGAATACCTTTAATTAAAAGTAGTTACTACTACTAGTTCTACTACTATTACTACTATTGCAAATCTTCTGGGCTTCCCATATTGTAAGCATTGTGTGTTAGATTTTACACATACTATTTTTAGAAGACTCACAAACACTCTGAGATGAATATAATTTTATAGATGAGTAACTTGAGAAGTTAAGCAACTGGCCCAAGTTTGCACAGTTATTTGCAGATGAAAGACTCAAACTCAGGGTTGCCTGGGTATAAATAAGATCAATTTACCTTAACAAGTTAATAGTGTTCTCTCTTTTTCAAAGAATTTTGATTTTAATTGTCTCATTTAATTATCACAGCAATCTTGTAAGATAAACTAAGCAAATATTATCATTTTTCCATTTATGGACAAATATTATCCATTTTTACATTTACATGTCTTCTTTTCTCTGAGGGACATCAAATTTTCTACATTCTGTACTTTCTATTTATTTGCCCCTTGTTTCTCTCTGTGACAATAGCTGAGTTTGGGAAGGATCTGGGTGGAAGTAGTCCCAGCTCTTCCTCCTTTTCCTCCAATAACTCATATGCTTTTGGATGGATGCATTCAATTCTGTTCTTCTTGCTGGAAGCTGTACAGGGGCAGGTGTCTTTGCAGGAAGGCTCCTAGTTGTCTAATACTGCCTAGGATGTGATGGTAAACTCTGTAATTCTGGGGTTCAGTATCATTGCTTTATGCTTAAGCCACATTCACAATGCTTTATCATAAATAAGAGTGCTATTTCCATTTACCATCTGCGTTAGTTTTTGGTCTAATTCCTCTGTTGAATCAGTACTAAGGAAGAGTAAATAAGTGTGCACGTACCGGGTACCCTTTAATGCCAAAAATCATGAGGATTCAAAGTGAACTTGATGATTTGGCAGCAGAACAAAAGCAATGCCATGGAATTTAACTGTTGTAATCATAACATTGTTCTCAAAGGTTAAATCTATAATTAGATAAATACAGGAGGATGAAAACTGGTTTGGCAATAATTTGTGTGAAAAAGACTTAGAAGTTTAATTTTATCACAAATGCAGTAATTAGAAACTACTACAGGATTTTTAGGGTATGTAAAACGGCATGGTGAATGGTTTGTAAGGAATACTACTTCATTCAGTCAATCAGAAAATACTTCTTGGGGGTGCTGGGAAGATGGCGGAAGAGTAAGATGCGGAGATCACCTTCCTTCCCACAGATACACCAGAAATACATCTACACGTGGAACAACTCCTACAGAACACCTACTGAATGCTGGCAGAAGACCTCAGACCTCCCAAAAGACAACGAATCATCCCAAATTGAGGAGGTGGACTTTGAGAGCAAGACTTATGATTTTTTCCCCTTTACCTCTTTTTGTGAGGGTGTATGTGTATGCTTCTGTGTAAGATTTTGTCTGTATAGCTTTGCTTCCACCATTTGTCCTAAGGTTCTATCCATACCTTTTTCTTTTAAATAATTATTTTTTAATTCAATAACATTATTATATTTTACTTTATTTTATTTTACTGTATCTTCTTTCTTTCTGTCTTTTTTCCTTCCTTCCTTCCTCCCTCCCTCCCTCCTTTCTTGCCTTCTTGCCTTCTTTTCTTCTTTCTTTCTTTCTTTCTTCCTTCCTTCCTTCCTTCCTTCCCTCTTTTCTTTCTTTCTGTCTTTCTTCCTACTTCTGCTAATTCTCTCTACTTTTTCTCCCTTTTATTCTGAGCTGTGTGGATGAAAGGCTCTTGGTGCTCCAGCCAGGAGTCAGGGCTCTGCCTCTGAGGAGGGAGAGCCAACTTCAGGACACTGATCAACAAGAGACCTCCCAGCTCCACATAATATCAAACGGCGAAAATCTCCCAGAGACCTCCATCTTAACACCAGCACCCAGCTTCACTCAACGACCAGCAAGCCACAGTGCTGGACAACCTATGCCAAACAACTAGCAAAACAGGAACACAACCCCACCGATTAGCAGAGAGGCTGCCTAAAATCATAATAAGTCCACAGACACCCCAAAACACACCACCAGACGTGGACATGCCCACTAGAGAGACAAGATCCAGCCTCATCCAGCACAACACAGGCACTAGTCCCCTCCACCAGGAAGCCTACACAACCCACAGAACCAACCTTAGCCACTGGAGACAGACATCAAAAACAACGGGAACTACAAACCTGGAGCCTGCAAAAAGGAGACCCCAAACATAGTAAGATAAGCAAAATGAGAAGACAGAGAAACACACAGCAGATGAAGGAGCAAGATAAAAATGAACCAGACCTAAAAAATGAAGAGGAAATAGGCAGTGTACCTGAAAAAGAATTCAGAATAATGATAGTAAAGAGGATCCAAAATCTTGGAAATAGAATGGACAAAATGCAAGAAACATTTAACAAGGACCTAGAAGAAATAAAGATGAAACAAGCAACGATGAACAGCACAATAAATGAAATTAAAAATACTCTAGATGGGATCAATAGCAGAATAACTGAGGTAGAAGAACGGATAAGTGACTTGGAAGATAAAATAGTGGATATAACTACTGCAGAGCAGAATAAAGAAAAAAGAATGAAAAGAACTGAGGACAGTCTCAGAGACCTCTGGGACAACATTAAACGCACCAACATTCAAATTATAGGGGTTCCAGAAGAAAAAGAGAAAAAGAAAGGGACTGAGAAAATATTTGAAGAGACTATAGTTGAAAACTTCTCTAAAATGGGAAAGGAAATAGTTAATCAAGTCCAGGAAGCACAGAGAGTCCCATACAGGATAAATCCAAGGAGAAATACGCCAAGACACATATTAATCAAACTGTCAAAAATTAAATACAAAGAAAACATATTAAAAGCAGCAAGGAAAAAACAACAAATAACACACAAGGGACTCCCCATAAGGTTAACAGCTGATCTCTCAGCAGAAACTCTGCAAGCCAGAAGGGAGTGGCAGGACATACTGAAAGTGATGAAGGAGAAAAACCTGCAACCAAGATTACTCTACCCAGCAAGGATCTCATTCAGATTTGATGGAGAAATTAAAACCTTTACAGACAAGCAAAAGCTGAGAGAGTTCAGCACCACCAAACCAGCTTTACAACAAATGCTAAAGGAACTTCTCTAGGCAAGAAACACAAGAGAAGGAAAAGACTTACAATAACGAACCCAAAACAATTTAGAAAATGGGAATAGGGACATACATATCGATAATTACCTTAAATGTAAATGGACTAAATGCTCCCACCAAAAGACAGAGACTGGCTGAATGGATACAAAAACAAAACCCATATATATGCTATCTACAAGAGACCCACTTCAGACCTAGAGACACATACAGACTGAAAGTGAGGGGATGGAAAAAGATATTCCATGCAAATGGAAACTAAAAGAAAGCTGGAGTAGCAATTCTCATATCAGACAAAATAGACTTTAAAATAAAGACTATTACAAGAGACAAAGAAGGACACTACATAATGATCAAGGGATCGATCCAAGAACAAGATATAACAATTGTAAATATTTATGCACCCAACATAGGAGCACCTCAATACATAAGGCAAAAACTAACAGCCATAAAAGGGGAAATCGACAGGAACACATTCATAGTAGGGGACTTTAACACCCCACTTTCACCAATGGACAGATCATGCAAAACGAAAATAAATAAGGAAACACAAGCTTTAAATGATACATTAAACAAGATGGACTTAATTGATATTTATAGGACACTCTATCCAAAAACAACAGAATACACAGTTTTCTCAAGCGCTCATGGAACATTCTCCAGGATAGATCATATCTTGGGTCACAAATCAAGCCTTGGTAAATTTAAGAAAATTGAAATTGTATCAAGTATCTTTTCTGACCACAACGCCATGAGACTAGATATCAATTACAGGAAAAGTTCTGTAAAAAATACAAACACATGGAGGCTAAACAATACACTACTTAATAACGAAGTGATCACTGAAGAAATCAAAGAGTAAATCAAAAAATACCTAGAAACAAATGACAATGGAGACACAACGACCCAAAACGTATGGAATACAGCAAAAGCACTTCTAAGAGAGAAGTTTATAGCAATACAAGCCCACCTTAAGAAGCAGGAAACATCTCGAATAAGCAACCTAACCTTGAACCTCAAGCAATTAGAGAAAGAAGAACAAAAAAACCCCAACATTAGCAGAAGGAAAGAAATCATAAAAATCAGATCAGAAATAAATGAAAAAGAAATGAAGGAAACAGTAGCAAAGATCAATAAAACTAAAAGCTGGTTCTTTGAGAAGATAAACAAAATTGATAAACCATTAGCCAGACTCATCAGGAAAAAAAGGGAGAAGACTCAAATCAATAGAATTAGAAATGCAAAAGGAGAAGTAACAACTGACACTGCAGAAATAAAAAAGATCATGAGAGATTACGACAAGCAACTCTATGCCAATCAAATGGACAGTCTGGAAGAAATGGACAAATTCTTAGAAATGCACAACCTGCCAAGACTGAATCAGGAAGAAATAGAAAATATGAACAGACCAATCATAAGCACTGAAATTGAAACTGTGATTAAAAATCTTCCAACAAACAAAAGCCCAGGACCAGATGGCTTCACAGGCGAATTCTATCAAACATTTAGAGAAGAGCTAACACCTATCCTTCTCAAACTCTTCCAAAATATAGCAGAGGGAGGAACACTCCCAAACTCCTTCTACGAGGCCACCATCACCTTGATACCAAAACCAGAAAAGGATGTCACAAAGAAAGAAAACTACAGGCCAATATCACTGATGAACATAGATGCAAAAATCCTCAACAAAATACTAGCAAACAGAATCCAATAGCACATTAAATGGATCATACACCATGATCAAGTGGGGCTTATTCCAGGAATGCAAGGATTCTTCAATATACGCAAATCAATCAATGTGATAAACCATATTAAAAAATTGAAAGAGAAAAACCATATGATCATCTCAATAGATGCAGAGAAAGCTGTTGACAAAATTCAACACCCATTTATGATAAAAACCCTGCAGAAAGTAGGCATAGAGGGAACTTTCCTCAACATAATAAAGGCCATATATGACAAGCCCACAGCCAACATCATCCTCAATGGTGAAAAACTGAAAGCATTTCCACTAAGATCAGGAACAAGACAAGGTTGCCTACTCTCACCACCCTTATTCAACGTAGTTTTGGAAGTTTTAGCCACAGCAATCAGAGAAGAAAAGGAAAGAAAAGGAATCCAAATCGGAAAAGAAGACGTAAAGCTGTCACTGTTTGCAGATGACATGATGCTATACATAGAGAATCCTATAGATGCTACCAGAAAACTACTAGAGATAATCAATGAATTTGGTAAAGTAGCAGGATACAAAATTAATGCACAGAAATCTCTGGCATTCCTATATACTAATGATGAAAAATCTGAAAGTGAAATCAAGAAAACACTACCATTTACCACTGCAACAAAAAGAATAAAATATCTAGGAATAAACCTACCTAAGGAGACAAAAGACCTGTATGCAGAAAATTATAAGACACTGATGAAAGAAATTAAAGATGATACAGAGATGGAGAGATATACCATGTTCTTGGATGGGAAGAATCAACATTGTGAAAATGACTCTACTACCCAAAGCAATCTATAGATTCAATGCAATCCCTATCAAACTACCACCGACATTTTTCACAGAACGAGAAGAAAAAATTTCACAATTTGTTTGGAAACACAAAAGACCCCGAATAGCCAAAGCAATGTTGAGAACGAAAAAAGTTGCTGGAGGAATCAGGCTCCCTGACTTCAGACTATACTACAAAGCTACAGTAATCGAGACAGTGTGCTACTGGCACAAAAACAGAGAGATAGATCAATGGAATAGGATAGAAAGCCCAGAGATAATCCCACGCACATATGGACACCTTATCTTTGATAAAGGTGGCAGGAATGTACAGTGGAGAAAGGACAGCCTCTTCAATAAGTGGTGCTGGGAAAACTGGACAGGTACATGTAACAGTATGAGATTAGATCACTCCCTAACACCATACACAAAAATAGGCTCAAAATGGATTAAAGACCTCAATGTAAGGCCAGAAACTATCAAACTCTTAAAGGAAAACATAGGCAGAACACTCTATGACATAAATCACAGCAAGATCCTTTCTGACCCACCTCCTAGAGAAATGGAAATAAAAACAAAAATAAACAAGTGGGACCTAATGAAACTTCAAAGCTTTTGCACAGCAAAGGAAACCATAAACAAGACCAAAAGACAACCCTCAGAATGGGAGAAAACATTTGCAAATGAAGCAACTGACAAAGGATTAATTTCCAAAATTTACAAGCAGCTCATGCAACTCAATAACAAAAAACAAATAACCCAATCCATAAATGGGCAGAAGACCTAGACATTTCTCCAAAGAAGAAATACAGACTGCCAAAAAACACATGAAAGAATGCTCAACATCATTAATCATTAGAGAAATGCAAATCAAAACTACAATGAGATATCATCTCACACCAGTCAGAGTGGTCATCATCAAAAAATCTTGAAACAATAAATGCTGGAGAGGGTGTGGAGAGAAGCGAACACTCTTGCCCTGCTGGTGGGAATGTGAATTGGTTCAGCCACTATGGAGAACAGTATGGAGGTTCCTTAAAAAACTACAAATAGAAGTACCATATGACCCAGCAATCCCACTACTGGGCATATACCCTGAGAAAACCATAATTCAAAAAGAGTCATGTACCAAAATGTTCATTGCAGCTCTATTTACAATAGCCCGGAAATGGAAGCAACCTAAGTGCCCATCACCGGATGAATGGATAAAGAAGATGTGGCACATATATACAATGGAATATTACTCAGCCATAAAAAGAAACGAAATTGAGCTATTTGTAATGAGGTGGATAAACCTAGAGTCTGTCATACAGAGTGAAGTAAGTCAGAAAGAGAAAGACAAATACCGTATGCTAACACATATATACGGAATTTAAGGAAAAAAATGTCATGAAGATCCTAGGAGTAAGACAAGAAAAAAGACACAGACCTACTGGAGAACGGACTTGAGGATATGGGGAGGGGGAAGGGTGAGCTGTGACAGGGCGAGAGTGAGGCATGGACATATATACACTAACAAACGTAAGGTAGATAGCTAGGGGGAAGCAGCCGCATGGCACAGGGAGATGGGCTTGGTGCTTTGTGACCGCCTGGAGGGTTGGGATGGGGAGGGTGGGAGGGAGGAAGACGTGGGAAGGAGGAGATATGGGAACATATGTATGTGTATAACTGATTCACTTTGTTGTAAAGCAGAAACTAACACACGATTGTAAAGCAATTATACCCCAATAAAGATGTTAAAAAAAAAAAAAAGAAAATACTTCTTTTGTGCCTTTCATATGCCATAATTGGTTAGTGTTTAAGAGTTTGTGCTTTGGAGTGACACTGCCTGTGTATCTGTGTTTTTGTGTGTTTGTTTTTTTGGTATGAATACAACATGAGATATATCCTTTAAAAACTTTAAGTGTACAATAAAGTAATGTTAACTATAATCACAATACTGTATAGCAGATCTTTAGAACTTATTCAACTTGCAAGACTGAAAGTTTTTGAACAGCAACTCCCCATGGCCCCCTCCCAAACCCTTGGCAATACTGTTCTATTTTCTGTTTCTATCAGTCTATTTTATATTCCTCATATAATGGAATCATGCTTTCTTCACCCTTCTGTGACTGGCTTATTTCACCTAGCATAGTGTTCTTCAGGTTCATCAGGTTGTTGCAAATGGCAAGATCTCCTTCTTTTCTAAGGCTGAGTGGTATTCCACTGTATATATCTACCACATTTTCATTATCCATTCATCCATCAATGGATATTTAGGCCGTTGTCATATCTTGACTATTGTGAAAAATGCTGTGGTGAACACAGGAATGCAGATACCTCTTCAAGATCTTGATTTCAATTCTTTTGTATATCTACCCAGAAGTGGGATTGCTGGATCATATGGTAGTTTTGTTTTTTAATTTTTAGAGTAAGTTCCATACTGTTTTTCATAGTGGCTGCACCATTTTATATTCTCACCAACATTGTACAAGGATTCCAATTTCTCCATATCCTTGCCTTAACTTTGTTTTTTTTTTTGATAATAGCCATTCTAACAGGTGTGCAGTGATATCTCACTGTGGTTTTCTTTTAAATAAATTTATTTATTTATTTTTGGCTGCGTTGGGTCTTCCTTGTGGTGTGGGGGCTTCTCACAGCAGTGGCTTCTCTTGTTGCAGAGCATGGGCTCTAGGCGCATGGGCTTCAGTATTTGTGGCACGTTGGCTCAGTAGTTGTGGCTTGCTAGCTCTAGAGCGCAGGCTCAGAAATTGTGGGACGTGGGGTTAGCTGCTCCTCAGCATGTGGGATCTTCCCGGAGCAGGGCTCGAACCCATGTTCCCTGCATTGGCACGCAAATTCCCAACCACTGCGCCACCAGGGAAGCCCTCACTGTGGTTTTGATTTGAATTTTCCTGATTATTCGTGATGTTGAGCATTTTTTCATATACCTGTTGGCCATTTTATGTCTTCTTTGGAGAAACGTTCATTTAAGTCCTTTGCCCATTTTAGAAATTTGTTTTGTTTTACTTTTGCTATTAAGTTGTAAGAGTTTATTAAATATTTTAAATATTAACTGTTTATCAGGTGCATGGTTTTTAGCTATTTCTCCCATTCTGCTGATTGCCTTTTCACTCTGCTGATTGTTTTCTTTGCAGTGTAGAAGTTTTTAGTTTGATGTAGTCCCACTTATTTATTTTTGCTTTTGTTGCTTATGCTTTTGGTATCATATCCAAGAAATCCTTGCTAAGACTAATGTCATAAAGCTTTCCCCCTATATTTTCTTCTAGGAGTTTTACATTTTCAGGTCTCATTTTTGAATATGTAATCTATTTTGAGTTTATTTTTGTAAATAAATAAGGGTCCAATTTCATTCTTTTGTAGGTAGTTATCCAGTTTTTTCAACATGATTTTGTAAAAGAGATTATCCTTTCTATATATATACTTGGCACCCTTGTTGAAGGTAAGTTGACCATGTATGCTTGGGTTTATTTCTGAACTGTATCATTTTTCGTTGGTCTATATGTCTGTTTTTATGCTAGTATCATACTTTTAAAGTTACTGTAGTTTTGTAATATATTTTGAAATCATGAAGTGTGATGCCTCCAGGTCTGATCTTCTTAAGATTCCTTTGGCTTTTCAGGGTCCTTTGTGTTTCCAAATGAATTTTAGGATTGCTTTTTCTATTTCTGTGACAAATATTTTTTGAGATTTTGATAGTTGCATTGAATGTAGATTGTTTTGGGTAATATGGACTTTTTAACAGTATTGTCTTCTAATCCATGAACAGGGGATGTGTTTCCATTTATTTATATCTTCTTTAATTTCTTTCATTAGTGTTTTATAGTTTTCAGTGTACATCTTTCACCTCTTCAGTTAAGTTTATTCCTAAGTATTTTGTTCTTTTTGGTGTTATTGTAAGTGTGATTGTTTTCCTGATTTCCTTTTCAGATAGTCCCTTGTTATTGTACAGAAATACAACTGATTTTTGGACACTGACTTCGTATTCTGCAATTTTACTCAGTTTTTTTTTCTTTATTAGTTCTAACTTTTTTGTGTGGGTGTGAAGTCTTTAGGTTTTTCTACATAGACCATGTCATCTGCAGACAGAGCTGATTTTACTTCTTCTTTTCCAATTTGTATGCCTTCTATTTCTTACCAAATTGCTCTAGTTAGGATTTCCAGTACTATGTTTAATTGAACCGGTAAGTGGGCATTCTTCCCTTGTTCCTAATCATAGAAGAAAAACTTTCAGTTTTTCACTGTTGGGTATGATGTTAGCTGTCAGCTTTTCACATACGGCCTGTATTATGTTGCAGTAAATGTCTTCTATACCTAGCTTGTTAAGGGTTTTTTAATCATGAAAGGGTGTTGGATTTGGTCAAGACTTTTTTTGCATCTATTATTGAGATGATTATGGGATTTTAATTTATAATTCTGTTAATGTGGTGAACCACATTTATTGATTCGTGTATGGTAAAACATCCTTATATCTCAGAGATAATTTCCACTTGACCATGGTGTATGATCCATTTAATTGCTACTAAATTCAGTTTGCTAGTATTTTGTTGAGGTTTTGTGCCTCTACCTTCATCAGGGATATTGGCCCTGTAGTTTTCCTTTCTTGCAATGTCTTTGTCTGGATTTGTGTGGGTTTATTAAAGTCGTGGTGGCCTAATTTTTGAAGGAGAGTTTTGCCATGTATAGTATTCTTGGTTGGCAGTTTTTTCTTTCAGAACATATATTTCTTTGAATATATCATCCCATTTCCTTCTGGCCTACAAGGTTTCTGCTGAGAAATCACATTGTATGTGATTAGTTGCTTTTCTTTTGCTGCTTTTAAATTATCTTTGACATTTGACAGTGTGATTATAGTGTGTCTTGGTATATACTACTTTGTTTTCATCTTAAACAGGTCTGCTACCTATTTCAAAGTGTCTGCTCAATTTTGATCTTGTCTAAGGTACTACAATTTTTAGCTGGATTCTGTACTTCTCATAAAGGTATTTTGGTCCATATATCATTGTTAGTGTTTCCGTTGGGCAAGGAGTGATGGGAATTCTTATTCTTCCATCTTGATGACTTAAATAGCTGACATTGCCTGTGTTTGAATCCATACTCTGTCACTTAACTCACTCTGTGACCATCAATCTCTCTGAGCCTCACATTTCTTACCTGTAAAATGGGGATAATAATCATAGTACCAATAGGCTTTTGTGAGGACTTAATGAATTAATATCTGCTAAGCCATTAAGAAATGGCTTAGTAGTAAAATCTTGATAAATATTAGCTATTATCATTAATTTTATTATTATTGTTTTATATTCTGGGCTGATGACAGCTCTGAATTTAATTATCACCCATACACTTACTCTTAAATTAATGTCTTTAACTTTGACATTACTACTTTTGCCCTCCAGGTTTGCTTACTTAACATCACCTCCAAGCTTAATGTGTTGGAAACTGCACTAATGACTGTCCCATGAAACTTGCCCTTCTTTCGGTGTTGCTTATATCAGTGAATGGCATAACCATCCACATGGTTGAACAAGCTAGAAACATAGGTGTTACCCTTAATATCCTTTTCCTTTAACTGCCTTATATGTCCTTTATCAAGTACTGTTAGTTTTACCTTCCAAACAACTTTCATAATATTCTGTTTTCTAACTGCAACAGCACTAATTTGGTGTAAGTCAACCTCACACTTCGCCTGAACTCTTACACTAATTTCCTGAAAGCTCTCTTTGCATCTACTCTTTCCATGTAGCCCATCCATTCTGTGAACAGAAGTCAGAGTGATAAAAAGGTGTATCTAATTGTATCACTAGCCTACCTAAAACCATTTTGGGGTTACTTAATATTCTTATAGTAAGACTTAAATCATTAGCAAGATTCCAGAATCTCAGCATAATTTGGGCCCTTCCTAAGTCTCCAGACTCAAATTGTGTCACTTGATATCTTACACGCTGGGCTGCAGCCACACTGTAGTTCCTCCAGTACAACATGAACGTTTCTGCTTCAAGACCTCTGCATAGTGCACCTGGAATCCTTCCCTTCCGTCACCCAGGAACAACTATAAATCTTTCAGATCTCAGCTTAAATGTGATTTCCGTGGGAAAGTTTCCCCTGATATCCCAGTCTAGATCAGGACCATAATCACGTTCTCAGTATACGTTATATTTACTTCTAAAATAACTTATTGTTGTTTTAATAAAACAACTAATTATGTACTAATTGGTATGAAGGCTTTTCCATATAGAAGATAAATTCTAGGAGGGCAAGGATTAGGTCTATCTTATTCATACTATGGCTGCATGATATCTAGCAAAGAGATGGCTCCTAATAAACATTTGTTGAACAACTAAAGAAAAGAATGGATGATGTGATATCTGAGCTGAGCTTTGAAGAATGTATAGGAGTTAGCCATATGACTGGGGATGGAGAGGGTAGCAGGGAATACTTGGAGTAAGGGGGCACGAGAAGGAGAAAAGCAAGAGATAGGAAGGTGAGAGTGGCAAGAGATTAGCTCAACATTCAGGCAGAAGTAAAGAAAAGCCTTACATACTATTCTAAGACATATGGATTTTACCCTGAAGACAGCTGGAAGCTATAAAGGGAGTTTAAATAGCCAAGTGCCTAGATCAGATACGAGCATTGGGGCTTCCATGGTGGCGCAGTGGTTGAGAGTCTGCCTCCCAATACAGGGGACACAGATTCGTGCACCGGTCTAGGAAGATCCCTACATGCCATGGGGCAGCTGGGCCCGTGAGCCTATGGCCGCTGAGCCTGAGCGTCCGGAGCATTGGCATTAAACACTTAGCAGAAATGTAGAGAATGGATTAGAGAGAAGTAAATTTGGGACAGGGATATCAGTTAGGGATCTGTTAGACTAAGTGACTTGAGAAATGATGGCACCCTAAAGTAAGGCAGTATATAGACATGGAGAGGGGATGCATTCTGAAGATGCTGAAGAGGTCTAGTTGAGAGGACTTCATCACCAATTGGATGTGGAGAGTAGGGAGGAGGGGCTATGGATTAGTACTTGGTTTATATTTTGGACAACTGGATGGATAGTGTTGGAATTTATAAAGACAGCAAATGACATATGAGAGGCAAATTTAGTGGTGGTGGTAAGATAGTGATTTGCTTCTGTACTGTTGTGTTTGAGGCACTTGAGAGATATCAGTGGAGTTGCCTAGTGATGGGTACAGGAGGCAGCTGATGTCATAAGAGTGGATGCACTTATGCAAGGAGCAAGGTAGAATTTCATTTCAAGAACACTTTGAGTACTCAGTATATATTTTTAGTTCTAGAAATATACACACACATACAGATACAAAATTTTGGATACAGTTTTTTTTGGTTTCATAACACCCTAAAGGCCATTTTTCTTTTTTTTGCTTAAAAATAAGGAGAAAATAGAAGAGATAAACCTGGGTAAGTATAAAGGAGTGAATAAGCAAGATAAGTACAAGAAGAATACTGCAATGGATTGACTGGGGACATGGGTGGGAATAAAGAACTGTGTCAGAGGAGACAAGAGAGAAGGACATTTTAGAAAGAAATGTGGAACCAGGAGTATTTGGATGTTTTAGAAATGCAGAGGGGGCTTCCCTGGTGGCGCAGTGGTTGAGAGTCCACCTGCCGATGCAGGAGACACGGGTTCGTGCCCCAGTCCGGGAAGATCCCACATGCCACGGAGTGGCTGGGCCCATGAGCCATGGCTGCTGAGCCTGCGCGTCCGGAGCCTGTGCTCCACAACGGGAGAGGCCACAACAGTGAGAGGCCCGCATACCACAAAAAAAACAAAAAACAAAAAAGAAATGTAGAGGAATAAGACTGAGAATAATGGTTTCAGTGATGTTGTGGGGTGGAAGCTCAACCGCCTCCAAACTTAAGGGAAAGTAAGGAAGTAAAACCAAGCATATGATATTCTTTTCCAGAATATTATGGAAGAAGAAAGCTAAGACAGTAGCTGATGTAGCATAGGTTCATGGCAAGGATTTATTTTTTACGTATTTATTGCTGTATCATAAATATGTTTCTGTATTGAGGGTAAAGAGGCGTTAAAACATTATTTAAGGCATATTTAGTTTTTTTTCAATTCAGAAGAGAAGATATAAAAGGTTCTGAAAGTGGGGTTCAAGTATCCAATTTATAATTTGTGTGTGAGTCATCAATTTAGTGCTGCCCTATAATGCAGACAGTGCCAATGGGATCCTGCAAAGGCAGCAACTGCATTGTCATAGAAAGCGTGCAAGGAAAGACTGCTGACAGCTTGTCAGGGGTAGTGTAGAGGGAATACCTGATTAAATGGGAAATTGAACTACATGAACACCAATATCCTTTCTACCTCTGGGATGCTAGGGTTCTTTTTTCAGGAATTCCTAGGGAGAATAAGAAAACCGTTTATCCTTGTTTGAGAAAATTTGTGCCCTGTATTAGAAAGGCGAGTTGCACTGTAGTAGTTGAATAGTTTTGGGCTGATATGCCATGGGAACTATCGGTCAGATCTAGTTACAAAAAGCATGTGATGCATCAGATTTAATCAAAGGCGATATGTCAGAGTTTCTGCCTGGGGAGTTTGCTAATGACGATGTGTTATTTTTTTTCTCTTTGAAGCCACCTGATAAATTTTAGGATCACAGAGTGATATTTGTTAATTTTACCTTAATTTTTTAAAGATAAATGATCATTTTCGCACTTGCCCTCCTTCATGTACAAAATATGAAAACACTTAAGATAGGAATGGCACTAAGACTTAAAATGATTCTACATGTGCAAGGATTCAAGATATGTTCACAACAACAATCTTAAAGAATATGCTGGAAAACTCTGAGAATATAATTTTATCATGAACAATTTCAGAACGTGAGATTGCTAATGCAATGCTATATGTAAATTTAAAGCATTACTTCTTTTAGGATAAACTACCCCAAATGCCCCTCCTGGACACATTTCAATGAGTCTGACAAAGTAGAATTATTAAATATTCCAGAATCAGAGTTTAATAAACGAGTGACCCTAAATAGCAGACTGAATTGTAACAAAAACAGAGAATGTATTATTTCCCCCTTTTATTTTATGTATTTGTGTGTCTGGGTATATATGGGTCTTGCAAAACAGCTCTTAATGCCTGACATTGTAAGAGGAAGGACAACAAACAGAAAGAGGCCCTCTTTAGCTCTCATTTTGCAATGGAGCTTTCCAGGTCTGCTGAATTTGGGCACCAAAATGATGACGCCAAGTATCAATTAAATCTGCTCAGTGCAAGTATCTCCAAGTGGTCTATCTATCTCTGATTAACTAGTTAATAAAAACTAGTTAATAAAACAGTAATAGTAGTTAATAAAAACTAAAATAGTTTTTTATTTAAAAAACAGTAGTTAATAAAAACTAAAATAGTTTTTTATTTAAAAAAACAGTAGTTAATAAAAACTAAAATCACATGCTGGTGCAAATTTTTTCATATAGCCACTAAGTGCTTTTGATAATTACTACCATTCTCTGCTCACTAACTTATTGATGAAGCCCATATTCACAAGTAGTTAGATTAGCATGTGGGTCCTTGCCTTTCAATGATTGGCTCTTTTCTCCCTCCCATCTTATTTTTATTCATTTATGTAAGAGATACTTATTGGACACTCTTATGGTCTGAATTGTGTACCCAGATTCATATGTTAAAGTCCTAACCCCTAGTAAAGTTCAGTGAGGTCATTGATGTGAGCCTCAATCCAATATGACTTTTGTCCTTACAAGAAGAGGAGATTAGAATACAGACACACAGAGAAAAGACCATGTGAAGACAAAAGAAGACAACCATCTACAAAAGCCAAGGAAAGAGATGTCAGAATGAAACCAAACCTGCTGATTCCTTGATCATGGTCTTTTAGCCACCAGAACTATGAGGAAGTTGTTGTTTAAGATACCTAGTCTATGGCACTTTTTTATGGCAAACCTAGCAAACTAACACCATGCTTCTCGAACCTAAGTATGTATAAGAATAACCTAAATGCTTGTTAAAATAGAAATTCCTGAGCCCCGTGAGCAGAGTTTCTGATTCAACTTTGGAGTGAGGTCCAAGAATTTACACTTCCAACTATCTTCCAGGTGATGTGATGCTCCCAGGGGCACCATACTTTGGGCAGTAGCACTGCCTTAGTAAATACAAATGCCTTTCAGAATGGTGATAGATAATCATCGGAATTTTTATTATTATTAATTTTTCAGAAATTTTGTAATCTCATTGTTAAAGACAGTCATCCTTGAAACTAGCAATGATGGGAGTATTTACATCACAGAAATTGGCATAATCTACAAAATCGGGCTTTTATTGCTGGAGAGCTAGTGAATGAGTTTATTAGATTGCTTTTCAAATTACGGAAAATAGAGAAAAACTGAGGGCATGGGGCTGTAGGAAATCTCCTGAAGTGAGAAAGACACAGAGAGAGAGAGGGCACAATACTTACATTGATGATTTCAAAGAAGCTAAAGCCAGTAATTTTTTTTACTGTATTAACAATTTTAACAGACCATTCAACCAGGTGGATTAAAGAAAAGAAGGCAATTTGAACTTCAATCACGGCCCTGGTGCTCACTGGCTCTTTAAGTGTATTATTTAGGTTTTTGAGCAAAAGTTTTTTTTTTATATAAGATGTAGGTGGACAGGATAATTTGAGCTGCCTCTTCCATTGTTGAGATTTCTGAGTATGGTAGCCTAATGAAGGGTCCAATTCCCAATCACCCCTAAGATGATTTTTTTTCGAGGCTCAAAATATTGAGCTGATGAGTGTGTAAATCCCTGGGCTGATGGGAGCATGAGCTTGTCCTAATTACCCCCCAAGGTGGTTGTGAAGTTTAAATGAGACCATGGACTAACAGAGCTTTATAAACTCACCTGAGTTGTAAAAATACAAAGTCAAATTAATAAAAGTTCATGATTTGAGAGTTTTGGCTGGATTGTGATTTGGGAGTATTGGGAGTTTTGGTAGGGAAAACTGAAGAGCAGCGATTTAAATCGTACTATATTGGTTGATGTGACTGTTCTTGACATATCTTTCTGTGTCCACAAGAAATGGAGAAGTGAACTTTAACAATGTAATTTAGCAGAATTCTAGAGAAATTTCTTCCTCACAAACTGGAAATATGCTCATGCTCATATTATATTACATTAATTTATTATTCATTATTTACATTAATTTCCTCACTATTCTTTCAACAAATACTTATTGTTGAGCTTCTATTATGTGCCAGCCTTGAGTTATGTACTAGGGATGGACATAGGGCAGACATGTATCCTTTAGGGAAAGTGAAGATTAAAGGGCACTTTAAAAAGTATGGCATTTTATTAGAAAAATATTTGTATTGTATCTTGGGATTTGCTATACTGCCTCCCCACCCCCAGCTAAAATACAATATGGTTTCTAAAAGAAGATGCAGAAGAAAGATGGAGAAAGATGGTGAGATGATCAGCATCTGGGTGTGTGTATGATACAGAATAATTATATACATTAGACTAATTGTAGTAACTGTGTAGACACTACAATTAAAGTTGTTTAAATGCAAACTGGAAAGTACCTCTTTATTCAAAGACTTAACTGACTAAGCTTGCCTCTTCACAATGGAAAATCATAGCAATTACCTGGAAAATAAAGACCCCAAAAGAGTCTGGCCAAAACAATCTGAACACTTGAATAATTGTGTTTTGAAAAAATACGTTTTTAAGAGTGTATAACTTATTTACTTGTAAGATTATTAGAACTGGACATTTACATGGCACAGAAGAAAAATAAAAAAGCACACAATTGAAATACATAAATCAACAAATACAAAACTGGAGCCCAAGCCTGTATTAAGCTTTTTTTTTTTTTTTTTTTTTTTAAATTTTCTGATACTTTGATATCTTGGGGTCATCACTGACCAGGGAGAGGCTGCCCTCCCTGGGCCAGATAATTGCTGGAGAAAATAAACTATGCAAACCAACCAGTCCAGAGCCCATACTCTGAATCACCTCCTCTATCTAGCTCCTACACTCTATCAGTCAATATTCCTGTGCCCTAATCATCCCAGGGCCAGGTACTAGACAACTAGGAACAACCCTTATAGCCCAGAGTCCACAGAACTTATTCAAAGTAGCCAATCCTGAGCTGTTTACATGGCCTCAACTATCCTACCCACAAAAACCACAATGAAGCCTTTGCCTATGCTTTCCCCTCACTCCTTCTGCCTCCTGACTCACCGTAGTGCTTCCCCATGTGGTCCTGCGTGTCCCGGAAGGATCCCTTCCTCTGGAAATTGTGAGTAACAAACTTTTTACAGTGGCATTTGTCTCCTGATCTGTTGGCCTCACCATACCCAAATAAAAACGAAATCCTGGGTGCATTTTAAAGCAAAGTCATGAAACTCAGGAGTGGTCTCAGGAGGAATTCAGAAGCTAGAGTGGGTTAGAAACACCTTTGGTCAAGTAGAAGAAATAAAAGAATAGGGGGTGATCAATCTAACGGGAACTGACTGATAACAGAATGCAGGTGGCAGACAGGAGAGGTACATGTGGATAATAAATAATCATCAGAATGAAAACCAAGTTCTTATTCCAGCATCCATCTATGGCATATATCTGACAGCTGCAAAATCTTCAAACTGCATATCGCTCAGTCAAATCCTGAGGAAAGGATGCTGTTTGATCAGCCCTTCTTAATCCTGAGTGAATTAACTGATAATACAGATCCATCTAGAAATATTTGATAAGTCAGCCAATATGAACAGTATACAACTGCCTCTGGGAATGTAGCTATTAGGACAGCAGCCCGGTCCCCTGTACTCCCACAAGCACCTGCCACATGATGTGCAGTGTATTGTTTTAATAGTGTCACCAGTGTTAACTATTTTATGCTTACAACTATGCTATGAAGTAGATACAAAAGTTACCCTTCTACAGAAGAGCAAACTGAGGTATAGAGAGATTAAATATACACAAGAGTAGGTACAAAGCAGAAACTAGATTGTTATAAACCCAAGCATTCTGAGTCCAGTTCCCTCTAACCTTAGATTCTACTGCCTCTTCCTTCCACTGATGCTCAAATTTCAAATGCCAGTGTGTCTTGTGAAAAACTCCCTTTGTCCCCTCTTCTGTATTTTAGAGGACTTGAGGCATTCTTCTGTCATAGCCTGTCTTAGCAGTGGTTTAAACAGATTGCAGTTTATTTGCCTCTTGCAACAAACATTCTGGGAGGAGGTTATACAGGGTCTTCAAGGAGATTATCAGGAAGCCTATCTTTTTTTCACACTTCTGCTCTGCCATCCTTAGATATAGCATTTTGTCCTCAGGCTTGTTGCCTCACAGTTGGACAATGGCTGCTACACTTCCTGGTATCTTTTCCACATTCTTGAGAAGAAAGGGAATGAACAAAGGGCTAAGGAGCTAAGCTGTATATCCTAGGGAGATTTTGACTGCTTATTCAGGAAGCAATAACCTCTCCACGGACTTCTGCCTTTATCTCACTGGCAGAACAATATTGCATGCACCTCAGGGCAAGACAGGCCAGGAAATTAAACATTTTTAGTTGATCACATTACTACTATAATTAAAATTGAGTGTCTATTAGTAAAAAAGAAAAATGGTATTGAAAAAAGTAGGCCTACACATAGAGTTCAATACAGTATATTATTATTAATTATATACCGGTTTGTCTCTTCTGGTAAATTGGGTCTGTATCATATCTCCCCATCTCTCCTCTTTATATTCTGGGACCGGAATTCTGCCTGGCATGTTGCAGAAACAGTAGAAGGTTATTGAATAAACCACAGTGATTCTTGACTTTGGCTTTAAGACGATAGGTATTTGTTGTTGTTGTTTTATCTCAAACTGGGTTTTAAAATTCTCAATTTTGATTGTGAATCACTTTATACAATAGTGAATGTCCTATTTAGGACATTTTTTCAGGAATGCCTGAAAAAATTATATGGTCACTGAATTAGAAACTGCTAGAAGTACAACTCAGATATTTCAAAATGAATATACTTTGCATTGCTCTTTTAGACAGGGCCACAAAGAAAGCAAATGGCACATAGGCTGAAACAGTTGAGAGATTACAGAAAGAGGTATAGCAGACAATTCAGCTACGACTTCAGCTGAGCTTTTGTGGTTGATGAGCTAGAATATAGCTGCTAGAGTAAAGGATAGAGAGGGTCCATGCTTCCCTGGGAATTAAGTTTGTATAGACTTTACCTAGAAGAAAGAATAATTAGATCTTCCACTATTCTTAATCTATTAGGGAAAATTTTGTTTTCTTCTTCTGTTGATTTTTTTTCTAAAAGGTAAATCACCTGAAGATGAAAATTTTAAATGTTGACAAAATATTGATAACATGTTGGCAGAAGTCTAGCTTTTAGCTAAGTACTTCTGGAGTGGTGAAATGACTAAGTGGGATCCAGGCCTAAGTAGTGGAACTTCTAAGTGGACTTGGCATTCTTTGAGAAGAAAACTGAGCTGGGTCAAAGTAACCTTAAATTTGGGAGAAAATTCTATGTGTTTGAGGGTATCCCCCCCTGCTACCCCCATCATCTTCTTCTTCAGGGCACCAAAGTTAACTTTTCACTGGGAACCCTTTGTCTTGACACACATTTACATGTGTAATTGGAAGTGTTTCTTATAACAAGTCTACCTCCATGACTGTTTCATGAATTTTATAAATGCTCATGAATATAAGAACATACCTTACGTATGATGATGTTAAAAATTTATCAGGAATCTCATATGTATAACTGAATCACTTTGTTGTACAGCAGAAATGAACACAACATTGTAAATCAAGTATACTTTAATAAAATTAAAAAATTATCAGGAATCGCAGTCATACTCTCATCTTAATCATCAAATAAAATAAAATTTAAATTAAAAAGCCCTGTGAATACAGTGCTTCATTGTGATTAATCTGGCCACAGTCTGACCAACTGGAGTCTAGAGACCTGATAAATATTCTCCCTTAATGACTGGATCCTGAGGACAGGTCGCTATAATATTATTTAGCCATTATAGCTTAAGTTCCCTTCTGTGGGCTGCATTCACATGTGCTGGGGGCTGTGTTGGTATTCTCTGCTACTCCAGATGTAACTTCCACCGTTTTTCACCCTGACCTTTGTCCTGGAAGACTGACTTCTCTGATTGCAACAACCATGTTCTCCCTGGGGAGGGTAGGTGGCACTGGGAGGAGACCTGAAGGTGAGTAGATAAAGGGAGGTTATGTTACCTCTTCCCTTGGTTCCCTCACTGCCTGGTCATGGTCTGGCTGATGCTTTGCTCCTCTCTCCTACAACCGTAGCTTTTGCCATGTTTCGGTAACCATTTCTCTGTCTTCCCTTTGCCCTTCAGTCCTTAGATAGAGAAGAGCATGCAACATGCTAGCTTTGGGAACTGTCACTATCCTTTGTCATTTTCCTTTAGCACTGCCCACAGCGTGTGAGCAGCCCATCCATTCAACCCCTCAGCCTCCCATCTGAACTATTCTATTGGATTCTTGTTATGACCCCAACTGATAAAAGGGGCACCATATTTTACCAGCCTTATGCTTCCGTGAGGGTTCCTCAGTTCCATTCTCAAAAAGAGATGTGGTGGATAAATATTTTGGCGGTTTCTTATATTCTATCTCCCCACAGGAGGAAGAGTGGGAAAAGCATGGGGACATGAGCATTGTGTTGCATCTACTAGCTCTCGCTCTGGGATCAGTCTGTCTACCAGCAGTCTGTGTGTTCTTTCTTCTTCCTTCTGTCGGGGAGCTTCCAGGACCAGGGCTTTTGTATCCCACTGATGCTTATGACTGAGTAGGGGTAAATTTTAGGAGGCGTAGTTTGAGGTCGTATATCCAAAATGCCTTCTCTGGCCCAGCTTTACCAGTAATCAAATTGATATTTTGATCTTTATATTTCCTGTGTATAATTATCAACTTGTTCAGAATCTTGAGAGGAAGAAAAGGTGATTGATGCAACTCATTCAAAACCCCATTAATAATGAAATTTTATGTGGGAAAGTAAATAAAGAGACACTGCTGGTTTATTTCTTGCCACCAAACTTAATGACTTCTACAACTCTATTTTGTTGGCTATTAGGCTGTACCTATTCATGCTCACAATCCAAATTCACCACTTAAGACCTTATAATTTCACTTTCATGTTATTAATGCTGAGGTTAATAATAACAACATTAAGACAATGAAAGAGAAGGATTTAAGGAATAATAATATTCTAGAAAGTTATTTAATGTTTTTATTCCATCAGGCAAGTTGGTTTTGACTAATTAAATCTGTCATCTTGGGCAAGCTAAGTAACTTCTTTGGGCCTGGGTTTGCTTGTCAAGCAAGAGGTTTAAATTAGTAGAAGATTTTTTTGTTAAACTAAAATCTAATATAAAATGAGAGTATGTAAAAGCATAGTATTAATATAAATGTATCACATGTATTGAACTTCAGGACATTTATTTATACAATTAGAAAATAAACATTTAAAATTCTTGTTAGGAATGACAACTATATTCTTGAACAGGTCTTAGCTTCCAATGAATTTCAGTATTTTTGTTTTGGCTGAGCAATATCTGGAAACATCTGATTTCTTGTAGATAGTTGCAAATGGAAGAAGTTTTTTAAAGAAAGGTTTTATCAATGCTTTCCTTATAAAATCTGTCTTTAAGAAACCCTTCTTTACCCTAAGGTCCTATAGGACATAAAGTTATTCTCTTTTGCTTTCATCTAAAAGTTCTAAAGTTTTGGCTTTTTAATATTAGCCTTTACTGCCCTTTAAATTTTGTTGATCTTTGGAATCTAATTTTATTTTAATATAGATAACACCTTCCTAGCATCAGTTTTGAGTAGTCTCTTCTTTCCCACCATCTGCAATTCACCTTTATATGTCAAGCATGTATATAGTCCTGTGTGCTTCTGGGTTTTCTGTTCTATTGTTCTCTTTATCTTTTCCTATACTGGCACTACCCTGTTTTAATTGCTATAGTTTTTATAATTTGTCTTGTTGTCAACTGGGCCTGTGATTGTCAAGCTTGGATGGGTATTAAAATTAGCTTGGAATCTTGGTGAAAATACAGAGGCGTGGGTCTTACTTCAACACACATGTAGGCCTCTGTGTTCTTTATTATTGATTACACACTAATGTTCAAAAACAACTGTTCCAGGGCAAATGTCCACTCACCCAGAACACACAAACTTTCTTTCTTCCTTAAGAATGATTTGGCTCAAAAAATCTGCAAACAATAAATGCTGGAGAGGGTGTGGAGAAAAGGGAACCCTCTTGCTCTGTTGGTGGGAATGTAAATTGATACAGCCACTAAGGAGAACAGTATGGAGGTTCCTTTAAAAACTAAAAATAGAACTACCATACCACCCAGCAATCTCACTACTGGGCTTATACCCTGAGAAAACCAGAATTCAACAAGAGTCATGTACCACAATGTTCGTTGCAGCTCTATTTACAAGAGCCAGGACATGGAAACAGCCTAACTGTCCATCGACAGATGAATGGATAAAGATGTGGCACATATATACAATGGAATATTACTCAGCCATAAAAATAAATGAAATTGGGTTATTTGTAGTAAGGTGGATGGACCTAGATTCTGTCATACAGAGTGAAGTAAGTCATAAAGAGAAAAACAAATACTGTATGCTAACACATATATATAGAATCTAAAAAAAAAAAAAATGGTTCTGAAGAACCTAGGGGCAGGACAGGAATAAAGATGCAGATGTAGAGAATGGACTCGAGGACTCAGGGAGGGGGAAGGGTAAGCTGGGACGAAGTGAGAGAGTGGCATGGACATATATACGCTACCAAATGTAAAATAGATAGCTAGTGGGAAGCAGCCACATAGCACAGGGAGATCAGCTCAGTGCTTTGTGACCACCTAGAGGGGTGGGATAGGGAGGGTGGGAGGGAGGGAGACGCAAGAGGGAAGAGATATGGGAACATATGTATATGTATAACTGATTCACTTTGTTATAAAGCAGAAACTAACACATCATTGTAAAGTAATTATACTCCAATAAAGATGTTAAAAAAAAAAGAATGATTTGGCTATTCTTGCCTGTTGTTTCTTTTAGCTCATTAAAAAAATCTGTTTGCCAGTTTTACATGATTTTTGTTGAGACATAGATGGAGATAACACTCAATCTATACATGATTTTGTAAAAACTTGTCTACAATTTTTCTTTCTTCTTACATACATGATCCCATGTAAACTGGTTTCTGCCCCACCACTCCACTGAAAAAGATATAAATTTATAGTTCTTTTTAACCATCATTGTATACATTTTCATTGTAAAATACGTATCTGAGGAATAGTAGAAAAAACTGCATGGAGAGGAAGATGCTTTGTGCATCTTATGTCAATGTATTGGTTATGAGAATTGTGTTGCTTAAGAAGTTAAAACTGATTAAGAGAATTTTGTCCCTCAAATTCATGTTTCCCTCAAATGCCAACAAACATAAAATCTGTGCATGCTCAGAGACTATATCACAATTCACATGAATTTATCAGTAAGATTCCAGAGTGAATAAAGCATTTAAGTTACATCAGGGAAAATGTTCTCACTGAACTGATTTCCAGAAAAGAGTCGATAGGAGTATTGATTGACTTGATAGTTCTTTTACTTCTCAAGAAGCAGAAGAAATGGTGCTAAAACCAGAATGATGAGAAACAACACCATCCTTACCTCTATACCTTGCTGCCCAAAGATTAGAAAACATTAGTTAGCTAGGAAGGTGAATTTTCTTGAGCTGCATGCTCAGTTCCACAAATTCTCACAGTGAATGGGTAGGTCACCATCTGCCTTTAGTTACCAGCATCTTCACTGAGTTTGGGGCCTATTTTTAGGTGGGACCTCTTTCCTAGAACTGACAGTGAAGCTGGTGTAAGAGGCAGAAGAAAATGGATGGAGAAAATACCTATATTTCTTCATTTCTTTCCTCTGTTCTCTTCTTCTTTTTAAGCATTTTGCATGTTGACCAACATGGTTGAAATGTGTATAAAATAATTTAGTAGTTTAATCTGTTTAAATTTCTACTCTGTCATTTATGAGTTGTAGGATCTCAGGATGGTTGTTAAAGCATGCACCTCATTAGAGAAAAAATGGGATGATAATAGTAATAAGTTCTTTGGAAGGTTGTTAGAAGAGCTAAATTAGTAAATATATGTGAAAAGTCTTAGCATTGGGAAGTGATTTTCAAACTGTTTATGGTCATTTAATTTGAAATCAATATAGTGGGTAGCAACTAGCTTAAAATCATGCGAATAGAATATAAAATCATTGCCATATTAATGAGGTACGTATTGGATAGCAAATTTTTTTGCTTTGGTTTCTTTTACACACATATATACACATAAATGTATATACTGGGTCACTATGAAACATGTTTTCCTTACTATGAGTTGAGGTAAAATAATTTTGAAAAACACTAGTACAGAGCAAAGAAGATAGTCAATAAATATTAATATCTTTCTTTCCTTTTTTAACTTTCACCAGTCTTGTATACCAGAATTTGGTCACAATAAGTACAGTTGACCCTTGGAATTTATGAGGGTACAATAAAGGCCCATTGAGATGGTCACTGGTTAATCACCAGGTATTTTCACTAGTAGTCTCAGAACATGTGTGATATAAATGGAAACTTAGCAATTACAATTTTGTACCTGTCATGGATCATCATATACATTTGCAGATAATGAAAATCTTACTGGAATTCCAGATTTCCATAAGAGATCAATCTGAAGTATATATTTGTCCCAAGTCTAATTCTCAAATTATCTTATTAGACTTCACATAAGTCATTTAACCCTCTCTAAACCTAAAGGTTCTCATCTGACATATGAGGATAATATTATTTTTATCCCCATTGAATGAGTTAACGTGCGAATTATTTAGCACATAGCAAGCTTTTCCATAGATGTTAGCTACTGTCTCAGGTCAGGGACCTAGGAAAACAGACTCTGAGATGAAGATCAGTATGCAGGAGGTGTTCTGGGTCGTGATCTCAGTAACATCACCTATAAGCAAATGAGGGAGGCACAACTGGGCAGAGAAAGAGGTCAGATGTGTGGTTACAACAGAGGACCCTTCTGGTCGTGAGATGGCCGTTCAGATTGCCCT
This sequence comes from Phocoena phocoena, assembly GCF_963924675.1. Lineage (NCBI taxonomy): Eukaryota > Metazoa > Chordata > Mammalia > Artiodactyla > Phocoenidae > Phocoena > Phocoena phocoena. Next base: position 77,151,923 of record NC_089223.1, read on the forward strand.
GAATTGAGGTAAGGGAATCAGACCTCTTTTACCCGGCATTTAACAGGGGTAATCTTTGGTAAGGTTAGTCCCTTTTTCAAGAGAAAACCCCAGAGAGTGATTCTGTGGGAAGAAATCAGCAGCCAGTTCTCCCAGTGGTGGTGGGAGCATGCATGTTCAGTACTGGGGCATCTGGGTAGCTCAGCACGCACTACAACTCACCCATGTAGCTCCTTGATCCACTAACTTCACATAGAAAGTTCACCCATCTTGGGTCATTCCCTCCAGGATTCTGGTGTCGGGGTGGGCGTGGTCTCTGTTGCAGAAGAAACATGTGAGAGGAAGGTTAGTGGAGTGAACTACATACAGTTCTCCTGGCAGCAGCTATCTCAAGACCAGAACTGATACCCTTCATCTCCCTCCCCTACCACACATTCTAGAGGCCCCTCACCCTCAGCTGGTACCTCTCCTGGGCTAGATGTCATACCTGGGGTGGAGAGGAGACAGAATTTTGTCCTTGGTCTCCATGCCCATCTCAGATCAAGGCTATCTTTGTAGTTTCCAACAGAGCAGGGGAGTGTCAAGGAACAGCTCTGGGCCACCTGTATGCTAAATGTATTTTTCTCTTCCTCCTTCATGTGGCAACCTCCACCTGATGATCAGGATCCTAGCCATGCCAAAGTGGTGACTCTTTTCCTGGCCTGCTGGTCTCTTGGCATGAACAGCTTGAACTGACTTGGCAGAAGCTGTAGCTTAGAGTTTAATGGGACCCTTACTCTGTCTTCTGGTAGAAGCGTTCATTTCTGGAATCCAGGACTTTTTGACCCACACAGCATAAAGCTGTGGAAGTGGGAAACACAGATACTCTCTGGGAACCAATGCTTCAGACACACGGAGACTAACATTGTAGCACAGGAAGCAAAAATTCCTCAGGTGGGTCCTTGGGAGTGATGGTGAGTAAGGCCATTTCTATTTCTACTCCTTAGTTCCCAGATGCATATATTCTCTTAACAGTGAAAATAGCACCGGCACCCACAATGGTCATCAATTTAGTGTACTAAGGTGTCCTAGAGTATATATAAGTTGGTCTCCCATCCTTTCAAGGCATGATGACAAGCCAGTGTCCTTCAAACAGTCAAATCCCTGCTTATGAGGCCAACTGCCATTAGCATGTTACGTGCTCAGACAAGTACATTTATCTCATTATTATGTGTCCACAGCATTGCCTGGTTTACTGTAAAGTGGGTTCCTTGGGGATATTTTATGGGATTCCCTGTCAGCGGATCAAAGACTTTGTAAGTACTTGGATAATAATGGTGCTAGCCAAGGCTATATGAGCTGCCAGGAGTCACCAACTATCTCAGTTGAGGGTTTGCTTAATAATAAATCCAATACAGAGGAAAGCAAAACAGAGAAATGGAGAGAGGAGCAATTCTGATGAAACTGTTCGAATACTTGGTATGTTTAGTAGCTCAAATAAGATCACCACTGGATTTTCAGCTAAGTGATCTGATTAAAAATAATAATCATAATAATACACAAGTTATTATAATTATTGTTGTCGTTATTTGAGTTGGGCTTCTGTCACTTGCTTCCATATGAGTTCTAATGAAGCCACTGATTTGCTTCCATGGCTGCTTATACATTCATTCTTTTACAAAGTTAATTCAATAAATCAGGGCTTATTATGCCAGAAGAGTCATTTTATATCTTTAGATTGACTTTGAATATCTGTGGTTTGATCTATATTGAGATGATTTTATAGTTGAAATCTCAGAAACAGATATTTCTAAGTTCTTGTGGGTCTTAAAATAGTTCCCAGTGGGGATATCAAATACCACAGCCTATGAGAGACAGGAAGTGGGAACGCAGAGAGGCCAAGAACCACAGCACTAAGTGCCAAGCACTGTTGTAAGTCCTTTTGCAATTACTGAAGTTCATTCTCATTGCAACTCTATGAGATTGGTATAAGTTTTCTCATTTTGACACTGAGGAAACAGGATGAGAGAAGTTAGGTAACTTGCTTTAGGTCACCCAGTTAACAAGTAGAAGAACCACAGATTCAAAACATGTAGCACTGACTGTATTGGCAGCAGGAGTCCAGAGATGCGAATGATCAATGCAGGCAGCAAGAATCAGAAGAGCTTCCTGAAGAAGTGTGAGCAAAACCTCTTTTCCCTTTTCACTACTTCACAGCCTAAAGTGAAGCAGTGATCTGGTGTCCTGACGGTATCTTTAGAGTTACTTGAACTATTGTAGAGATATGTGAAAATTTATTTTTAATCTGTTTCTCAAGCATACTCACACAGAAACATGATAAGGGATTCTCTCATACATGGTTTTAAAATATTTTCCTGTCCTATGTTTCTGTAATAGTCATTAAAATCGTAATAACACAGCTACTCCTGTACTAGACCCTTCCAACCTTGTCTCTACCTCTGACCTGCTAAACGAGGAAGGTGTCTTGCTGAGTCTCTGCCCTTCAGCTCATGTCAGCCTTGCTGTCAACAAGTCGTGTCAGACCCCCTCGTGTGGGTGTTGAGAGTCTGAGGTATTTTCTTCAAAACACCTCCCTTCAAGTAGTCCCTGATAACCACGGAAAATTTCACCTCTTCTATTTAATTCCCCACATGCCAGTTTCTAATTGTATGTGCAAGGTTATTTTTAAAAATTTTTCTGAGTCCTTGATTGAAAGTATTTAAAGAACTTTCTAGGGACCGTGTAGGCTCAGGGCAAAATAAACCCATAGAGCCTTTCATTCTAAGTTCTGCATTCATATCTAGTCTAGGTCAAGAATGAGTGACAGCTACAACTTTAGCACCCCTGGGGGGAGAGACTAATTCCATTTCTGGACCTAGCCAATTTGATCTTGTCTTTTGAGACTTTCTAGAAGAAGCCTCAGAGAGCCATAAAGCTTTGCTTGTAAGGTGCCATGGCCATGTGGAAGGAAATCATGTGTTAGAGCCATCTAGGGTTTTGTCTCTAAGAGTTTTGCCCTGAGGGAGAATACTTTATCTCTATAGGAATTAGTTTCCTTACCTATAAAATTGGAATAATATTATAGTCACAACAGGGATTGTTGTGAAGAACTGGACACACACACACACACACACACACACTCACACACACACACACTCTCATTCACACACACACACACACACACACACACACACACACACACACCATTCACAATGTACCAGGCATGGTTTAAAACTCTCTACAAATATTAAATCCCTTAATACTCGTTATAAGTCATAGAGGGGGAAACATTAGTATTCCCATTTTACACATGAAAAAACTGAGGCTTAGAACAGTTAAGTAACTTACCTAGTGTCACACAGCTAATAAGTGGTAAAACTGAGTTTCAAGTTTAAGCAATCTGGTTTCAGAGTCCATGCTTGCTATACTCAATGTTTGTGTCTCCCCACTCCCAAATTATATGTTGAAACCTAATCCCCTGTGTGATGGTATTTGGAAGTGAAGCCCTTTGAAGATGATTAGGTTCTGAGGTACAGCCTTTAGAAATGGGATTAGTGCGGTTATTAAAGACAGCCCAGAGAGCTCCCTTACCCCTTCCCCCATGTAAGGTTACAGTGAGAAGATGGGCAACTATGAACCAAAAAAGGGCCCTCACCAGACAACAAACCTGCTGATGCCTTGATATTGAACTTCTCAGCCTCTAGAACCATGAGAAATAAATTTCAGTTGTTTTTGCTGTTTATAAGCCACCAAGTCTATGGTATAGCATTTGAGCTGCCAAACAGACTAAGACAATTTTAAGTTCAGGCAGTCTGATTCCCGAGTCCATGCTCTTATCTGTTATTATGCTGCCTAAAATGGTAGCTATTTTTATATTCTAGTTTTAAGACATTTAATACAATGACTATATGTTGCAAGATGCAGGTGTGTGTGCATTGATTCTGCAGGAGATTTAACTATAGTCACTTTCTTTTTTCTTTTTGGCCACACTGTGTGGCTTGTGGGATCTCAGTTCTCCAACCAGGAATTGAACCCAGGCCCTTGGCAGTGAAAGTGTGGAGTCCTAACCACTGGATTGCCAGGGAATTCCTTACTTTTAAATAGGAAATCAAATGAGCTTTACTTATTATTAGGCCTTTAATGAAAAATAAATACAGGCCCAGGGCTCCCCTGGTGGTACAGTGGTTGAGAGTCCACCAGCCAATGCAGGCGACATGGGTTCGTGCCCCGGTCCAGGAAGATCCCACATGCTGCGGAGTGGCTGGGCCCATGAGACATGGCCACTGAGCCTGTGCATCCAGAGCCTGTTGCTCTGCAATGGGAGAGGCCACAACAGTGAGAGGCCCGTGTACCGCAAAAAAAAAAAAAAAAAATACAGGCCCAACACTTAAAATAGGTTACTTAAGGATGATTTGAGAAATTTGATTGATTTTTAAATTTCTCTAGACTGTGGCATATATCTTTCCTTAAAATTTAAAATGATGGGATATATCGATGAGTAAATTGAAGAAACTCTTCTCTTCTTAGTAACCAGGATTTACACAGACAATCAAAAGAAACACAGCATCTCATTACATAGTTTTTCTAAGATTTATTCATACAATTATACCAAAAAACAGACATCACATCAATAAACACAAGAGAAGGAAAAGACCTACAATAACAAACCCAAAACAGTTAAGAAAGAGATAATAGGAACATACATATTGATAATTACATTAAATGTAGATGGATTAAATACTCCAACCAAAAGACATAGACTGGCTGAATGGGTACAAACACAAGACCCATATATATGCTGTCTACAAGAAACCTAGGGACACATACAGACTGAAAGTGAGGGGATGGAAAAAGATATTCCATGAAATGGAAATCAAAAAAAAGCTGAAGTAGCAATTCTCATATCAGACAAAATTGACTTTAAAGACTATTACCAGAGACAAAGAAGGACACTACATAATCATCAAGGGATCAATCCAAGAAGAAGATATAACGATTGTAAATATTTATGCACCCAACATCGGAGCACCTCAATACATAAGGCAAATGCTAACAGCCATAAAAGGGGAAATCAACAGTAACACAATCATAGTAGGGGACTTTAACACCCCACTTTCACCAATGGACAGATCATCCAAAATGAAAATAAATAAGGAAACACAAGCTTTAAATGATACATTGAACAAGATGGACTCAACTGATATTTATAGGACATTCCATCCCAAAACAACAGAACAAACTTTATTCTCAAGTGCTCATGGATCATACCCTGGGTCTCAAATCAAGCCTTGGTAAAATTAAGAAAATTGAAATCGTACCAAGTATCTTTTCTGACCACGATGCTATGAGATTTGATATCAATTACAGGAAAAAAACTCTAAAAAAATACAAACACATGGAGGCTAAACAATACACTACTAAATAACCAAGAGATCACTGAAGAAATCAAAGAGGAAATCAAAAAATACCTAGAAACAAATGACAATGAAAACACGACGACCCAAAACCTATGGGATGCATCAAAAGCAGTTCTAAGAGGGAAGTTTATAGCAATACAAGCCCACCTCAAGAAATAAGAAACATCTCAAATAAACAACCTAACCTTACAACTAAAGCAATTAGAGAAAGGAGAACAAAAACAACCCAAAGTTAGCAGAAGGAAAGAAATCATAAAGATAAGAAATAAATGACAAAGAAATGAAGGAAACAGTAGCAAAAATCAATAAAACCAAAAGGTGGTTCTTTGAAAAGATAAACAAAATTGATAAAACATTATCCAGAATCATCAAGGAAAAAAGGAAAAAGGCTCAAATCAACAGAATTAGAAATTAAAAAGGAGAAGTAACAACTGACATTGCAGAAATACAAAGGATCATGAGAGATTACTACAAGCAACTATATGTCAACAAAATGAACAACCTGGAAGAAACGGACAAATTCTTAGAAAAGCACAACCTTCTGAGACTGAACCAGGAAGAAACAGAAAATATAAACAGACCAATCACAAGCACTGAAATTGAAAGTGTGATTAAAAATCTTCCAACAAACAAAAGCCCAGGACCAGATGGCTTCACAGGAGAATTCTACCAAACATTTAGAGAAGAGCTAACACCCATCCTTATCAAACACTTCCAAATTATAGCAGAGGGAGGAACACTCCCAAACACATTCTCAAGGCCACCATCACCCTTGTACTTAAACCAGACAAAGATGTCATAAAAAAAGAAAACTACAGGCCAGTCACTGATGAACATAGATGCAAAAATCCTCAACAAAATACTAGCAAACAGAATCCAATAGCACATTAAAAGGATCATACACCATGATCAAGTGGGGCTTATCCCAGGAATGCAAGGATTCTTCAATATATGCAAATCAATCAACGTGATAAACCATATTAACAAATTGAAGGAGAAAAAACACATGATCATCTCAATAGATGCAGAAAAAGCTGTTGACAAAATTCAACACCCATTTATGATTAAAAGCCCTTCAGAAAGCAGGCATAGAGGGAACTTACCACAACATAATAGAGGCCATATATGACAAACCCACAGCCAACACTGTTCTCAATGGTGAAAAACTGAAACCATTTCCACTAAGATCAGGAACAAGACAAGGTGGCCTACTCTCACCACTGTCATTCAAAATAGTTTTGGAAGTTTTAGCTACAGCAATCAAAGAAGAAAAAGAAATAAAATGAATCCAAATTGGAAAAGAAGAAGTAAAACTGACACTGTTTGCACATGACATGATACTATACATAGAGAATCCTAAAGATGCTACCAGAATACTCAAGCTAATCAATAAATTTGGTAAACTAGCAGGATACAAAATTAATGCACAGAAATCTCTTGAATTCCTATACATTAATGATGAAAAATCTGAAAGAGAAATTAAGGAAACACTCCCATTTACCACTTCAACAAAAAGAATCAAATACCTAGGAATAAACCTACCTAAGGGGAAAAAAGACCTGTATGCAGAAAACTACAAGACACTGATGAAAGAAATTAAAGATGATACAAACAGATGGAGAGATATACCATGTTCTTGGATTGGAAGAATCAACATTGTGAAAATGACTCTACTACCCAAAGTAATCTACAGATTCCATGCAATCCCTATCAAACTACCAAGGCATTTTTCACAGAACTAGAATAAAAAATTTCACACAAAAGACCCTGAATAGCCAAAGCAATCTTGAGAAAGAAAAACGGAGCTGGAGGAATCAGGTTCCCTGACTTCAGACTATACTACAAAGCTACAGTAATCAAGACAGTATGGTACTGGCACAAAAACAGAAATATAGATCAATGGAAGAGGACTGAAAGCCCAGAGGTAAACCCACGCACATATGGTCACCTTATCTTTGATAAAGGAGGCAAGAATATACTATGGAGTAAAGACAACCTCTTCAATATGCGGTACTGGGAAAACTGGACAGCTACATGCAAAAGAATGAAATTAGAACACTCCCTAACACCATACACAAAAATAAACTCAAAATGGATTAAAGACCTAAATGTAAGGCCAGAAACTATCAAATTCTTAGAGGAAAACATAGGCAGAACACTCTATGACATAAATCACAGCAAGATCCTTTTTGACCCACCTCCTAGATAAAGGGAAATAAAAGCAAAACTAAACAAATGGGACCTAATGAAACTTCAAAGCTTTTGCACAGCAAAGGAAACCATAAACAAGACCAAAAGACAACCCTCAGAATGGGAGAAAATATTTGCAAATGAAGCAACTGACAAAGGATTAATCTCCAAAATATACAAGCAGCGCATGCTGCTGAATATCAAAGAAACAAAAAGCCCAACCAAAAAATGGGCAGAAGACCTAAGTGGACATTTCTCCAAAGAAGATATGCAGATTGCCAACAAACACAGGAAAGGATGCTCAACATCACTAATCATTAGAGAAATGCAAATCAAAATTACCGTGAGGTATCACCTCACACCAGTCAGAATGGCCCTCATCAAAAAGTCTACAAACAGAGGCTGTGGAGAATAGGGAACCCTCTTGCACTGTTGGTGGGAATGTAAGTTGATAAAGCTACTATGGAGAACAGTATGGAGGTTCCTTAAACACTAAAAATAGAACTACCATACCACCCAGCAATCTCACTACTGGGCTTATACCCTGAGAAAACCATAATGTAAAAAGAGCCATGTACCACAATGTTCATTGCAACTTATTTACAATAGCCAGGACATGGAAGCATGTATCCATCGACAGATTAATGGATAGAGAAGATGTGGCACATATATACAATGGAATATTACTCAGCCATAAAAAGAAATGAAATTGAGGTATTTGTAGTGAGGTGAATGGACCTAGTGTTTGTCATACAGAGTGAAGTAAGTCAGAAAGAGAAAAACAAATACCATATGCTAACACATATATATGGAATCTAAAAAAAACAAAATGGTTCTGAAGAACCTAGGGGCAGGACAGGAATAAAGATGCAGACGTAGAGAATGGACTTGAGGACATGGGGAGTGGGAAGTATAAGCTGGGACAAAGTGAGAGAGTGGCATGGACATATATAAACTACCAAATGTAAAATAGGTAGCTAGCGGGAAGCAGTCACATAGCCCAGAGAGATCAGATTGGTGCTTTGTGTCCACCTAGAGGGGTGGGATAGGGAGGGTTGGAGGGAGCACAAGAGGGAGGGGATATGGGGATATATGTATATGTATTACTGATTCACTTTGTTATACAGCAGAAACTAACACACCTTTGTAAAGCAATTATGTTTTTGTTATGGTGGGCCACAAGAGACATTCTTGTGGAAGGTTGGAATGGCAGAAATGGAGCAGCAGCTATTTTGTAGTTCTCACACTTAGTTGGTCATGTGCTGGTTCACTTTATTGATGTGGGGCAGCAGCTGGCACTGCAAATACTCCACCTTTCCGCAAATCCTCCTTCAGCTTCTCTAGTTCTTGGGCTAGCTGTATATTTAGCTCCAAGGTAAAGGACACCAGCTTCTCTTATAGGACGCCCATACCATAAAGGTCAGAGGCAGTAAGAACTAACACGGGTTCCAGCTGTACTCATGGAATTTAGCTTATCCTTGATCTCCTACACTTACATCCATCTTTCTTCCTGATTGCCTGTTCTACGGACTTCAAGCTTCAACAAGAAGAAGACAACTTTATAGAGATTCCTTAAACAGTTTGCATAATTACATAAGATAAAAACCCTTGTATATATGCGATATATATGTGTATAATATGTGATATACAATATAGAATATGTAATATACAACATACAACACAGTATATATCACCTACTAGTTCTTCTCTGACTGGGGCTCTAATAGATACATAACCCTTGAGTCATAGCACAGCTAATTACATCCTCAGAAACAGTATTCTGAAGAACACTAATTGCAAATCCTAATGTAGTTGAGTTATTTTTTTGGTAGGATTTTCCCCGTAGTTGAGTAAAAACGTGTTTAGAGTAACATATCGCATAAAGCATCTAATTTGCCACTTCACTGTAGGTTGCAGTAAGAAATAACATTTAGGGTTCTGTTGTGGGTTGAAATACATCCTCTAGAAAGATATATTTAAGTCCTTACCCCTGGTACCTGTGAATGTGACCTTGGAAATAGGGTCTTTGCAGATGTAATTAAGATACAAGTTAAGATGAAGCCATACTGGATTTGGACTGGCCCTAATTCTTATAAGAACAGACATACACGCAGAGGGAAGATGACCACGTGGATACAGAGGCTGAGAATGGAGTTATGCCACCACAACCAACAAACTCCAAAGATTGCTGGCAATCTCCAAAAGCTAAAAGAGGCAGGGAAACATTCTTCCTAGAACCTTCCAAGGGAGCACGAACCTGCTGTTCCCTTGGTTTTGGACTTCCAGCCTCCAGAACTGTGAGATAATAGATTTCATGTCATTTCTTCTTTTTTTAAAAAAAAAAAATTTATTTATTTTTGACTGTGTTGGGTCTTCGTTGCTCTGCATGGGCTTTCTCTAGTTGCAGCGAGCAGGGACTACTCTTCGGTGCAGTGCGTGGGCTCCTCATTGCAGTGGCTTCCCTTATTGCAGAGCATGGGCTCTAGGTGCGTGGGGTTCAGTAGTTGTGGCATGCGGGCTCAGTAGTTGTGGCTCGCGGGCTTAGTTGCTCCACGGCATGTGGGATCTTCCTGGATCAGGGATCGAACCTTTGTCCCCTGTATTGGCAGGTGGATTCTTACCCACTGTGCCACCAGGGAAGTCCTCATGTCAGTTCTTACTGTTGTTTTAAGCCACCCAGCTTGTGGTAATTTGTTAGAGCAGTCCTAAGAAACTTATACAGGTTCCAAATTAATTTTCCTGATGCCCGTTCTGGTAGTCATACGTCTGATTGCTCACATTTCATAAAATCCATTTCAGGACAAAGCTAAAGGGCACGTTGGTGACCATCCGAGAAGTCTTAGAAATTGTGCTCCTTTTGAGAAGACCTTTGATGTTGAGAAGGATGTGGAAAAATGGAAGTCCTCATACACTGTTGGTGGGAATGTAATTGGGGCAGCTACTATGGAAAACAGTAGGGGGATTTCTCAAAAAATTAATAGAACTAACATATGATCCAGCAATTCTACTTGTAGGTATATATCCAAAGAATATGAAAACATTAATTTGAAAAGATATATGCACCCCAATGTTCACAGCAGAATTATTTACCGTAGCCAAGATATGGAAGCAACCTAAGTGCCCATTCATGGACGAATGGATAAGGAAGATGTGGTATATGTATGTGTATACATACATATATAATAATGGAATACTACTCAGCCATAAAAAGAGGTAAAACCTTGCCATTTGTGACAACATAGATGGATCTTGAGGGTATTATGCTAAGTGAAATAAATCAGATATAGAGAGACAAATACCATATGATTTCACTCATATGTGGAATATAAAAAGCAACAAACAAACAAATAAATAAATAAACCAAATACAAACAACCATGTAGATACAGAGGACAGAGTAATGGTTACCAGATGGGAAGAGACAGGAGGGAGGGCAAGATGGGTAAAGTTGTTCAACTGTATGGTGATGGATGGAAACTAAGTTTTCCGTGCTGAGTATGCTGTACAGTATATATAAGTAGAAATATTATATTGTGCACAGGAAACTTACACTGTGTTATAAACCAATGTTATTTCACTTTTTAAAAAGTGCTTTGATTCATTGGAGCATTATTTACAATAGTTAGGATATGTAGACAAACTAAGTGTCCATTCATGGATGAATGGATAAAGAAGATGTGGTATATACACACAACAGAATATTACTCAGCCATAAAAAATAATAAAATCTTCCCATATGCAACAACATGGATGGAACTTGGGAGTAATATGTTAAGTGAAATAAGTCAGACAGAGGAAGACAAATACCATATGTTATCACTCATCTGAACAAAAAAAACCACCTTTTTGTTTTTTTAACTAGACTTTTGGTGGTGATCACTTTTGTAGTGTATACAGATGTGGAATTATAATGTTGTACATGTGAAACTTATATAATGTTGTATACCAATTTTACCTTAATTAAAAAAAAATAAAGTGCTTTGTGTTCAACCAACACAGACAGTTTGGAATTATTTCATACCACTCTCATGCTATAAGTGTCTAGGTCCCTCATACAAGTTCTCTGGATGGCAAAAGTCCAGGATGCTTCAGGTCAGCAGAAGTCAGGTCAGCATCTCCAGTGCCCTAACCAGCTATCTCCAAACTGATGCCCTCTGGGCAGGAGGCTGACTCTGGGCGATTGGTTCTCCTTGGATGTGAAGAAGTGTGATGACTTAGAACTAAGTTTGTCTTTCTGCAGCTCCCAGGTACTCTCAAAGGAAGGTCCCACCTCATCCTTCTATTCTAAACCTTAGTCTTACTAGCCTTGAGGTTCTTCTGTGTCTTCCTCTCTGATCTGAGAGATACTCCTCCTTCTTCCTTCTTCCTCATCCAAGGTCATTTATCTATTATCTGCTGGCTTAAAAACTCATTCTGTAGGTATGTGTCTTAGTCTCCCTGACTCAAGCCTATTTTATTGTTGTTTTAGTATCTACAGTGGGTTAAACCTGAGGGCAGAGGTAGGGGTGGGTGGATTGTGCAGGGAGCGGGAAGAGGCCTTTGGGAGAGAAATACAGTCAAGACTTAGAAATATTATCTCATCATAAGAAACTCCTTCCTTCCTCCCTCCTTCCCTCCTTTCTTTCCATCCTTCCTTCCTTCCTCTCTCTTTTATCTCCTTCATTCTTTTCTCCCTTCCTTATTGTATTGATTGTCCATCTACTTTGCTAACCACTAAACCACAATGATGTTCCATGTTTCCTTCTTTCTCAGGGCTCACAGGGATAATGATACACAGAACTCACAATCTGTCCATTACTTAATGGGAGGACCAGTCTACTCCCTGGGGCTCAGTGATGGTGGGGAACAGAGCATGTCAAACAGAGGAAACCCTAAGGTACAAAAGTATCTCTTCACAAAGCTATATTTAGGGAACTGTGTGTCATTGGAGCATGTTACGAGAATGTTGAGAGATGAGACTAAAAAGGAGGGTAAGATCTTTGAAAGGACTTGAATGACATACCAAATAGGGTGCTGTAGAAAGTTCCAAAATTCCTAGTGCAGGAAATGATCATTGTACTCTAGATCTACCTTTCTAAGGACCCTGTATATAACATGCACTCCAGTTAGACAATAATGCCACAAAGATAAGGACCATGCCCATATGGTTTTGTGTCTCCAGGGTCTGGCACAGTGCTTGGTGCAGATGTAGTGCTCGCTAACTGTGTGCTGAGTGAATGAATGAATGAAGCTTAGAGAAGTAAGTAGATGTGGCCAAAGCCTGACATGTGAATCATGATTCTGGGAGATTTATAAAGGATAATAGAAAATAAACCAGAGACACCTGTCATCTATGTTCTTACCAACATCTTTCTTATATTTACTCTAAATCCCTCATGCTGTGATCTGGTACAGAGCCCCTTGTCCTTTGTGGAAGTGGAAGGTAACTAACACATTTCCTTGTAGCATAAACATTGGTGTGTTTGATGATCATTACTGACTTGTCCTCAGTATCTCCAGAAGAAACAGTTTCTATTTTTTAAAATTACTTTTTCTATAAATCTCATTTTCCAACATTTAATCACCTTTGCAGCTCACCTAGATTTTCTGTCACTTTACCTCTTTTGGGTGTCAACGTCTTGCCTGGAAAAGAAGCAGCTTGAGCTATATAGTCTCTAAGGGAGAAAATTCTGGCCAAATTACCTTTGGACTGACAAGGAAAGATGAGAAGTCAGTGTAAGGAAGGACTAGGAAATGCTCCGTATCTAATATTTGGATAATGTTTGGGTTCTAGTCAGTAAGTTAATAAGAAATTACTATATTAGACTTGAAAGGAATTAGAATTCAATAAAATACACAGTGCTACAATGATAACAAAACTGCTTTCTGAGGTTGTTGAGAAACAAAGGTAATTTGGTTTTAAAATGAGAGAGAAAACAACAGATGTTGAGTGTCTACCACGTACCTGGAACTTTTCATACTTTACTTCTTTTAATTCTTAAAAGAATTCTAAGAAGTAGGTATTTGTCCCTGTGTCATAAATGAGAAAAGTTAGAGAGCTTAAGGACCTTGCCCAAGACCTCATATCTAGTGATTGATAGAGTCAGTACTTGAACCCACATTTGTTCAACTAAACACCAAGGCTCTTTGCCTGTTATCCTGAAATTGGGCAGAAAATAGAAGGAATAGCCAGGGTGCTGGGCTATTTATAAAACCACCATCACCATTTATTGAATACGAATACCTCTTAGGCCTCATCAGGATTTAGGCTAGATGAATTTCACACACAGCATCAGATGAAGTTTAATCTACTCTTTGCCCTAAAGCTGCTTTCCTGAGCATTATCATCCCCATTCCACAAATAACAAAACTGAGGCCCAGGAAATTTAAATGACTGATCTATTTTTATGTGGTTAGTCAAGGACAGAGAAGGGAGTCCAGGCCCTATGGGTGTTGCTCCTTGCACTTCCTCACTGTGCTGTCAATCATGTCAGTCAGGAAAGGCTGCTTCAGGTACAAGACCAGGGGTACCATGGGATGCCAACTGTGGGGAGCGGCCAGCTTTAACTAGAGCTGTAGCACTGAGGCAAGTAGGATCTAGACTTCGCCTCTACCAATTCGATAATTTTGCTGCTCTGAACAAGCATACTCAACTGACAGATAACACAAGCTAATGTTCCTACCTTGATCTTTTTTTTTTCCCCTAGAGGTCTGGAACAGTTCCTTTAATCTATTAGTGTCATTTTGAATAATAGAGAGAGCGGAGTGTTTCTCAAACTTCAATGTTCATAAGAATCACCTTGGGTACCTGATTGAAATGTGATTTCTGGACCCCACTCCTAGAAATTCTGACTCCACGGGCCTGGAATGGGCCTGAAGAATCTGCATCTGAAACAAGTACTCCAGATACTGCTGATGCAGGTAGTGCCTGAAACCCTTGTGTAGTGGTTGAGATTCTGAGCCTGAATCCCTGGCTCCATCACTACTAGCTCTGTGGTGGTGACTGAGTCACTCAGCCTTGCTTAGCCTCAGTTTACCTATGTATAAAATGGAAATAATGATGATACTTACCTACCTCTCAGTCATGTAAGGACTGACTAAAGCAATGCATATAAAACATTTAATGTGTTTCTGGCACATAGTAAATGCTCAATTAATGTTAACTGTTATAATGCTAATGAGAAGTTATTTAGAGAAAAAAAGATTGAGTCATTCTACTAGAAATTTTTTATGTCTTTGTGACTAGGCAGGTAGGGGTTGGGGTGGGGGAAGGAATTAACCTGTTCCTGGAAATGTTAGTAATACAAGCCTTTTTTCCTCTGGAATATCTTTCATATATGTTCTTGTTTTCTTTTGCTAGTGGTGTAAATTTATCTTCAGGGTGCCAACAGATTTTTTTGGAGAGGAATTCCTTCCTCACTGATAATCACTAAATAGATCTCTGGTTGAGGGGGCACTCATTTTTCTATGGGCTCTGTAAAGGCTGCTTGGAAAATTTCCTTTGGGTTTTTAAGAGAAATGATAATGGAAGAAGCAAAAGTCAGGAATTTCAGAACAACCTTCTCTTTCCCATCATATAT
Organism: Phocoena phocoena; assembly: GCF_963924675.1. Lineage (NCBI taxonomy): Eukaryota > Metazoa > Chordata > Mammalia > Artiodactyla > Phocoenidae > Phocoena > Phocoena phocoena. Next base: position 77,167,046 of record NC_089223.1, read on the forward strand.
TTAGGTCAGAGATGCCAACATCCCTCTGCCAGAGAGAGCACTCCCCTGGACTGGAGATGTAAAGACAGGAGCCAAGTAGGTTTCCATTCTACCCCTCAGAGTTCAGGGCTGGGGCTAGACTCCCAAGCACTCAATCTGCCCCAACTGCCAGTCCATCCTGGCTTCACATCTAAACTCACATGTGCATATGGCTTTTCCAATTTCCTTGTCTGAATTCCCGTTTATCTTTCCAAGTTCCTCTCCTCCCATACCTCTTTTATCCTCTTCATATTTTGAGGGTTTTTTTTTGCTGGAGCCATATTTTTTCTTCACTATAGACTTTTCTTATGCTGTTTCTTTGTCCAAATGTGTTTTTTTCTGCCCTTTTAACCTTCATTTTGCTTTTACATCTCTCTTGGATATTCTTTTCTATGGGATGTCTTCACTAGGTATTAGTGATATAACATTATTGGATTTTGTATTTGTTTCCTCTACTAGATCAGAAGCACTTTGACTGAGGGACCTTGTCATGTTATTCACTTTCTACCCTGTTACCTCGTCACAGACACAAAGTGGGAACTCATTAAATATTTACCCAGTGAATAAACAAGTTGTCTTCTAGCATGTGTTGGAGCACCTCCAACGATGGGAAACTTATTACCTCCTGAGGCTGCTGGATCCATTTTTGTAAGGTTCTCCTTATTTGAAAGCTCTTCTTGATTAATGAACTGAAATCAGTGGTCTTGTAACTTTCCAGGAGAGAAAAATGCGACTGTCTTGGAGACTGAGACCTCCAAGTCCTGCCTCTGGTTCTGCCATCATATCACAGTCTCGGAAAGGCTCTCTAGTTAATGGCTCAAGTGCAAAATAAAGACTGTTTTCTTGAGGAAGGGCTGCTATATAAAGATAGGCAAATGTTGGAAGAGAAGAGGTGATGGCTCATCTGGGATAGAAAATATTGCCGTTTTCTTATTTTGCTAGCAAGAGAGGCAGAAGGAGTGCTCATGAGGGACAGGGATGGAGTGGCCTTTCAAACAGGGTGTTCCAGAGAAGAATGCTCTGTGGCTGGAACAATGGACTTGGGAATTTACCAAGAAGACCTAATTGTTCTAGCATGTTCTGAATTGATATTTGAGTGAAGGAGGTAATGCCCTCTACTTTAAAAATAGAGGGAGAACACTGAGAAAGTTATCTGTTCTGTTCTGGGTGGTGGTGTGTATTGTAACTTATAGTCCATCCATTTTTTTTCCCTTCACCCTAACCCTAGGAGGGAGATTTAACTATCATCATGTTATAGAAGAGAAACAAACTTCATGAAGTAATTGGGCCAATGTGACACAGTAAATAATCATGGGGCTGGTATCTTTATCCCAGTATTTCCTCATCACTTAACACAGTTAAATTCATTTCATTTTTACAACATACAAAACATATTGTCATTTATGTGATAACAACATCTCAAACAATAAGATTATAAGTCTCCTCTTTAAAAATCACATTCTATCCTTTAAATTTCTCTTTGAGAAGTTACACACAGTGGTATCTAAATGCTAAATTACATAAAACAAAAGGATCTAAAACAGTGCCATTTTCTTCACCACTTGCTATTATACATGTTTTAACAATTAAAAACAGCAAATACAGCACACGCTCAATTTCTCAAGTTCAGTCAGAAGAGTACTCAAATTGCCTCAGATAAGCACCTGCTGTAATATATCCCAAGAAATTGTTTACATATCAGGAATAAATTTATAAGTATAATGAAACAACTAATTGAGAACTGACAGAAAGGGAGGTCCCTGTAACAAGGAATACTGACAATTTTCCTCAAAATAACTGATGGAGGAGTACACTGCCTCTCATTCTTCCTCCTCTTCCAAACCCGGAGACTTTGAACCAACAGCTTCACTGGGCCTTGCTAATTATTTGCCAAGGGTGACTGCTGCCCCTTTCCCTCAAGCCAAACACCCACCAAAGTCCATGGTACCTGATGAGTCCGAGGGCTGCCAGAAAGCCCTGGCCAGAATGCAGAGCTGAAGCCTTACTCAGAGTTATGGGACCAGAGTCACAGGATCAGAGTGCAAAATAAAGTGCATTTTATCTTTGGCATTAAGATCACAACTTTTATGGAACAAAATCCCGTCTTTAAACGAGAAGTCATGAAAATGAGTATTTAGGACCCATCTTGGGTACACTGTCAGGTTGGCAATTCTTTTATTTTGCAGTTTCTTTCCAACTTCCTTGAGCCCCTCACTCTCTGCCAACCTGTCAACCAAGGTACTTTCCCGCAGCACCAAAACAAGCACCCATTCATTTCCCCCACTTTCTGTACCTAACCTGGAATCTACCTGAATCAAAAAGCCTTTTCCCTGCCTCAGCCCCATTCATTCAGGGCCTTCCCAGATAACTGGGTTAATTCCTAATAAATTCATTCAAAAAAGATAATGGCTTAATGTGTCAGACATTTAAGAGGACTTGCATTTTAAGGGATTAATCCTAATTGTGGGAGAAATCTTGGGAATTTCAAGTACACTATGTAAAAGGACATAAAAAAGTTTATATTATGTACCAAAACTGTACAATAGAAACATAATATGAGCCATAAATATAACCTGCCTATGTAATTAAAAAGTTTCTACTAGTTGCTTGAAAAAGGAGAGAGAAACAGGTGAAATTAACTTTAACGATGGTATATTTAATCCAGTATATTCAAAATATTATTCTTTAAACATATAATCAATATAAAAGTTATTAATGAACTACTTTACCTTCTTTCTTTTTGTTCTAAGGTTTTGAAATCTGATGTGTGTTTTACATCACAGCATATCTCGATTTGGACTAGCCACATTTCAAGTGCTCCCTAGCCACACGTGGTTTGTGGCTGCCCTCCAGGACAATTATAGTCAGAAAAATGAAGAGCACATCTTCTGTGTGTCTGTGTGGAGATGCAGCAAGGGAGGGGGAGGTATGTGTGTATGAAAGACATTATTGAGTGTGTAATGAGATGATAGTGGTGGTTGGCATCAAAGGATAGAAAAGCATGGATATGTTTAATTTTTCATTGCATTTAGAAGACAGTGTGGTATAATAGAACATATATTTTAGACTATGATTGAAACTCTGCTGTGTGTTATTGGACATATCACATAAGCTCTCTGAGCCTCAGATTACTTATTTGTAAAAGGGAGATAGTGATGACTGCTTTTGAGAATTGCTGTTGGGAGATTTAATGATAAAATATACAGAAAAGAACTCATGGGGGACTCTCAATAAATGCAAATCTGTCTGTCCATTTTTTCTTCTCCCTTTTAGAAAACTTTACGTTTATTTCTCTTCTCCACACCACTTACCCCAACCCATCCCTCTTTAAGGGCTAGTTCAATCCTCAGCTTCTCTATCAAATTTTAAAAAAATTTTATAGTTCTTACTGAACATCCTAAAAAAAATTAGACAGACCATGAGATTTGATATTAAGTTTGGCCATATATTTACCAAATTAATCTCATTTCTGTGGTTAACATTTTGTCATCTATATGTAGAATGCTTTTTTCCTTTCTCTTGGCCTATCCAAATTCTATTCTTTCTATTGCTCAGCTCACATTCCAACTTGTACCTGAAGCATTCTCAGACCATTTGGGTATACAATGATCTTGCTCTTGCTAAAATCATATCACTTCTACCCCAAGCTAGATTCTATGAAGCTTACTTCCTATGGCTAATTAATAGATAATCTGCAAAAAAATGTTTTGTGGCCAGAAAAATAAGTTGATGAAATTCTGAGTTAAAAAGTTGAATAATTTCATTTTTAATGCTCCATGTTGTGAAACTACAAAAGGGGACAATTATTTGAAACATTTCCCAAATTTATTAATCTAAGTAAAATTTTCCTATTTTTCCTTAAACTAGCATTTCAAGCAATTAATTTTGGGATACAAGGATACATATTATGTATTATGGCAATTTAATATGTGCTTCCTCATCAACTCAAATTCACTTTATTTTTGTTTGTTTATGCCTGATCTTCCCAATAACAATATTTTGAAGTGCACTGGGATTCAAAGCTTAGAAAGAAAATTTTCGTGAATTCTTTAATTTGATCTTCACAATAATATTCCGATTCCGAGCTGGTATTATTCAAGAAGAGACCTGACGGCTTCGTTCAATTTTTCAACCAATGATGATTGAGCACTGACATGACAGGCACCATGTGGGCTCTGCAAATGCAGTGGTACCCACGGAGGCAGACAGACATTTAACAAAACTTTCACAAAATCCATAAGTACTTTGAAGAAGAGTAGTAATTGCTAGTACTTATATAATACTAACTTCCTGGCCATATTCTAAATATTTAAATAATTCTCAAAATAACCTAGAAACATTTATCCCCATTTGACAGATAGAAATTGAGACACAAAGAGATACAGTGATTTGCCCAGGGTCACCCAGAACCAAAATTCAAACCCAGGCAATCTGGCTCTAGAGTTTGCCCTATGATGCACTTCCTCTCTATGCATGGAAGTAGGAGGCATAGCAAGAACATGTAGCTGGAGACCTTGCCTACTATGCATTATTAGGGAAAGAACTAATGTTTAAGCTGAATCTTCAACAGTGAGTAGAGGAGGATAATTTTAAACAGAGGAAAAATCAGGTTGGAAGGTTTTGAGTAAGTTTGCCATATTCAAGGAAGTGTATAAGTGCCAGACTGACTTGCCTATAGTGACCCAGGGTGGAGGACAGTTCATGCCTATCACACGTGTCATGTCACAAAAATGTAATCTTCAGGAGATGGATGGTGATGATGATTGGACAACAATGTGTACTTAATACTATAGAAGGATACGCTTGAAAATGGTTAAAATGGTAAAATTTATGTTGTGTATATTTTACCACAATAAAAAATAATTGAGCAAATAGAAAGTAAATGAAGAAAAAATGATAAAATTATAACAATAATTAGGGATAGATGATGGATATATGAGGATTCATTATAGTACTCTCCCTACTTTGAAGTATATTTGAATCTTTTTTTTTCCTTTCCCTTCCTTTTTTGCGGTACGTGGGTGTCTCACTGTTGTGGCCTCTCCCATTGCGGAGCACAGGCTCCAGACGCGCAGGCCCAGCGGCCATGGCCCACGGGCCCAGCCACTCCGCGCCATGTGGGATCCTCCCGGACCGGGGCACGAACCCGTGTCCCCTGCATCGGCAGGCAGACTCTCAACCACTGTGCCACCAGGGAAGCCCTATTTGAATTTTATATAGTAAAGTTAATATAAATGTAAAAATGTAACTTTCAACCTAAAAATAATGAAAAGCGACTATTCAGAAGGAGAGCTATACGATAAGGTTTTAAGATGATCACTGGATGCTGTGTGAAAAATAAAAATGAGATTTCATATGGTTAGGCAGAAGAATATCATTTTGTCTATGATGGAATCAGTAGTCATGAAAAGGGATGCACTTAAACATATTAAGGTTGTAGAATCATCAGACTTGATGATGACTGGATATTGTGACATTTCTGGCATGAGTTATGGAGTAGATAATTAAGGAGGTAAGAGGATAAGAAGAAAAGCAGGGCAGCGTGATGTTATAGAAGTCAAAGAAAAAGGTAGTCAGTGTTGAACTCAGAGAAGAGCTTGAGTAAAGTGACCACCAAATTTAGGGATACAGAAATTATTTGTAACCTTACCTAGAGGATCTTGGGTGGGAACCAGTTAGTCATAGGTTGATGTCACAGACTGTCTGTGTTTGCCCCAAGTTCATATATTAAAACCCTAACCCCAGTGTGATGGTATTAGGAAGTAAGGCCTTTTGGAGGAAATTAGGTTCAGATGAGGTCATGAGGATGCAGATGGATTTGTTGTTATGGGGTTGGGTAGTTAAGGGAATTTCTATCTGTTGGCTTCTACTTTTCCTGTGAAAAAAGAATTAGGATAATACTAAACTTTTATTGATGGTTTATTGACGGCAGGCATTATTTTAAAAGATTTACATATAGTGACTCATTTACTACTTACAGTAACCTGATGAGGCAGGAAATATTATTGTCTCTTTTTACCAATAAGGAACTGAGGCACAGAACTGTTAAAAAAAATGTATCCCTAAGGCTGCATTTAAGTAAATTGCTGGAACCTGAATACAAAGCCAGACAGCTTACTTTTAGAGCCCACAGTCTTAACTACGAGCCACATTTAACTAAGGTCATCCACTGATGGTGAAGGAGATATTGGAGGAGTCCGTCATCGAAGGAGTATGAAGGGAGGAAAGAGTCTCTCCAGAAACTGGAATAATATGATAAGATCATAAGGGATATAGGAGCTCAGTTGAGACTTGGAATTACAAACTGAAAGTGCTATCAATCAACCTGGTGATGTGATTTGCTCCAGAGGATCTCAGCTACTTGAACGCAGGCACTGAGAAGACAGACGATTGTGTTTATCTGAGGTTAGCATTTACTGGGTATAGCAAAATGACAAAAAGACAACGGAGAGTGAAGGTGGCTGCAATAACCTACAGGGAAAGAGGCTTTGGGGAACACATCCCTCATATTAAAAAGCTCTTTCTACTATGCTAGTATTTTTTCTCTCATTGGCCTTTTCTGGCAAAGACATTTGGTTAATAGAGCAGAGCCTTCCAATTCAGCTAAGTTCAACACACTGGTATAGAGAATTTAGTATATACTAGCCTCTCTGCTACATGTTAGGTATTTTGAACAAGGATTTTGCTCTTTGTTTACTATTAATGCCACTGGTACCAGAAATTTTGTCTAAAAGCAGTGTATCAGATATTTAAGTGCCTTCACTCTGGCTTATCTATATATATCCTATCTTGGTTACAGGGTCATATCACTGATTACTTTCAGATTTCTTTCATGTCACTTATGTCACTCTGTAATCAAAAAATGTTAATTTTCTAGTAACATGAACAGACCCTAAGTTAACACCTCAAATTTTATTTTACAATTTAAAAATTTAAAATTTGCATCTGAGACAAATTAAAAGGAGAGTCAAATATAAAATTTTGTAGATATCATAATGACTCATCCCAGCAAAATTTTAATAATTAAGACATAGGTAATTGGAAGCTCTGAATAATTTTCAGAGTTGTTTGGACATTAGCTGATCAATACCCTATGAAAAACTTACTTTTATGATGATTCTGATGGACTGAAATTGTGTACTAGATTCTGAATCACAAAATTTTACATAGATTAAGAAATAATGAGATGGATCATTAGAAGTAATTTTACTTAGAACCTGTTAATGCAACGTGTGGCCCTTGATTTCAAAGGCAATAGAATTAGCTGTTAAAAATATAGATTCTGGGGGTGGGCTGCCGGGAACAGGGCGGAGTGCAGCCGCACGGGTGCGTCAAGGGGGAGAGGCAGCTGCTGCAATAGACGTGTTCCTCATGATCCGGCGCCACAAGACCACCATCTTCATGGACGCCAAGGAATCGAGCACCGTGTTCGAGCTGAAGCGCATTGTCCAGGGCATCCTCAAGTGGCCGCTGGTGTAGCAGCGGCTGTACAAGGACGACCAGCTTCTGGACGACAGAAAGACATTGGGCGAGTGTGGCTTCACCAGCCAGACAGCATGGCCTCAGGCCCCAGCCACTGTGGGGCTAGGCTTCAGAGCAGATGAAGCCTTTGAGACCCTGCACATCCAGCCCTTCTCCAGCCCACGTGAGCTGCTGGAGGTGATGAAGCCACAGGACTGAGGAAGCAGTGCCAATGAACAGGCTCTGCAGTGAGAGTCCCCCTCCCACCAACTGCACCCCAATAAGAGACTTGGGTGCCCCCCCAAAAAAATACAGAATCTGGGACTTCCCTGATGGTGCAGTGGTTAAGAATCTGCCTGCCAAAGCAAGGGACGTGGATTTGAGCCCTGGTCCAGGACGATCCCACATGCCGCGGAGCAACTAAGCCCGTGCGCCACAACTACTGAGCCTGTGCTGTAGAGATCGAGAGCCACAACTACTGAGCCTGAGTGCCACAACTACTGAAGCCTGCACACCTAGAGCCCATGCTCCACAACAAGAGAAGCCACGGCAATGACAAGCCTGTGCACCGCAAAGAGTAGCCCATGCTGGCTGCAACTAGAGAAAGCCCGGGCGCAGCAAGGAGGACCCAACACAGCCAAAAATAAATAAATCAGTTAAAAAGAAAACCATATATATATATATATATATATATAACTACAGAATCTTGGTCCCCCTTCCAAATCTACTGAATCAGAATCTGCATTTTAATAAGATCCCCAGGGAATTTGTATGCACATTACAGTTGGAGAAGCACTGGTCTGGGTCATCATTATAGTAATTAGTATTGTTATGGGTTGAAATGTGAACTCAAAACACCCACTGGTTTTTACGTTTTAGTCTAGAGATGAGCTGACCACATGTAAGTCCTGATATTTTTTAGGCAAAAAGGTAGTTTGAGAGAAAAATGGGGAGAAAGAACTGAGGTCTCCTTTTATTTTAGACTTGATGTGATTGTCTGGTTGGCAAAAGCATCCATTCACAATTCTGCTATCCATTTTCTCTGGTCTTCTTTGTGGTCATACTCTGGCTCTCCTCTTTCCTTCTGCAGTCTTCCATATTCCTCAATTTAAAATCCCTGATTTTCAAAGGCAATAGTTTCTAGATTCTCAGCAGCCAAGTATTTATTGGGTAGAAATGAGTTAACCCAAGAAACATTTGAAGTTGGCAGGATTCTGATGGTTCAGGAAATTTTGAAAATCATCATATTGGGCTCTAAATATTGGAATGGTTGACAAGATTTTTCCAGGACATGGCAGATGTTGACTCACAGGAATTAATGTGATTAACCTTCAGCCAAAGTACGTTCAAGGCAGAGAGGTGAATCTGAGTCATTAGCTTTTGGTTCTGCAGCAATGAAAAATTACGGCATTTGCTCTGTCCATGCCCTTCCATACACAGATCACCTCATTTGTATCATTGCTCCTTCATGTTTCTTTTCAAAAGTATGAAATGCCAAGGTGAGTGACCAAAAGAGAGCAGCTATTCAGTATATGGCAATGACAACCAAGCTAAGGTTTTCTTCTCGTCAAATATTTCTATTGAGAACTCTTTTGTTTCTTCCTCTCTGTGCTTTCTTCTTGGAGAAGAAAGAGGCTTTTCAAAAGAGTTGCTGAAAAGTTACAATTTCTTCTCCTCTTAACTCCCCAACCTACTCCAATCTCTCCCCGGTGCTTTACCAAACCAGCATTTTCCAAGAACACCAAAGACCTAATTTTCAAATGTATTTGAAAAAAGATTAATTCTCAATCTACTTGAACTCAGAGAAGCGTTTGGTATGGTTGACCATTAGCTCCTCTAGAAATCATCTCCTCCCTTAGTTTCATGGGACACACATGCTCCTGGTTTGCCTCCCACGTCTCATCTCTATTTGCATAATCAGTTCCTAGCTCCTCATCTGCCTGCTCCTTTTTTTGAGTATTTCTTAGGGCTCCATCCTCTTCTCTTTCATTTTACTTCCCCTCCTGAAGCAATCTTATTCACCCTTTTGGCTTCAATTTAATCACTCCAATACTGTCAGTAATAATAACATTTAATGGTTGGTTGTAATGTGCCAGGCACTGTACTAAGCTCTTCATTTGACGTATCTAATTTATTCCTCATAACAGCTCCGAAATGTTTAACTCCATCCTGTGCTTCTCCTGAGTCTCAGAAATGCTCATACACACGTATACCAGAAAAGTCCTTTGACTGTCTTGGAGGCACCTCAGAGGCGAAATGTTAAACATGGTATTCTTCATCTTTCCCACTCTACTCCATATAAAATCTATTCTTCCAAAATTGTCCCCTAAATCAGTTCGTGGTATCACCAACCACCAACTACTTGCTCAAGCCAGAAACCTAAGGGTCAGGCTTTTTTGATTCTTACATTTGACCACGCTGTCTAATCACTAAATCCTATTGATTTTACTTCCTAAATATCTTTCTAATATGCCACTTCTCTTGATTTCCACTACTTTCAATCAACTCCATGGTTTCTCAACCTTCACACCATTGACATGTTCGATCAGATAATTCTTTGTTATGGTAGATTGTCCTGTGCATTGTAGGATGTTTAGCAGCATCCCTGGCTTCTACCAACTAGATGTCAATGACGGCCCTTCGTCCTTCCTCCCAGAGTTGTGACAATTAGAAATGTCTCCAGGCATTACCGAATGTTCACTGGGAAGCAGTAATGCCCCCAGTTGAGAACTATGGCTTTAGTCCAAGTTAATATCATCTCCCTCTGTATTTAATACAACAGACTTAATTTGTCCTAAATGGTGAAAAACGCAAAAGTCACAACCCTTCTTAAAAACTTTAGCTTCTCCATGCTTTTAGAATAAAATCCAGAGTTCTTAAAAGTATTCCCAAAGATCTTAAAAACAGGTTTATTGAAATATAACTTATATACAAGACTGTACATATCTAATGTCCATAATTTGATGAGCTTGGACATGTGCATACCCATGAAACCAACACAACAGTCAAAAGTAATAAACATACCCATCACCTCCAAAAGTTTCTTCCTTGCCCCACTTTCTTTCTTTTGTGGTAAGAGCTCTTAACATGAGATCTATTCTCCTAATTTTTAAAAAGTGCACAACACAGTATTGTTAACTAGAGGTACTATGTTGTACTGTAGATCTCTAGAACTTATTCATCTTGAATAACTAAAAACTTATACCTATTGAACAAATCCCCACTCACCCTCTCCACTCCCCATCCCCTAGCCCCTAGCAACTGCCATTCTAATGTCTACTTCTATTAGTTTGACTATTTTTGATGCCTTATATAAGTGGAATCATGCAGTATCTGTCCTTCAGTGACTGGATCATTTCATTTAGCATAATCTTCTCCAGGCTTATTCATGTTGTTGCATATGACAGGATTTCCTTCTTTATCTATTCATCCATCAACAGACACTTAGGTTGTTTCCATACCTTGGCTACTGTGAATAATGCTGTGATAAACATGGGAGTGCAAACACCACTTTGAGATAGTGATTTCCCTTCCTTTGGATATACACCCAGAAGTGGGCTTTCTGGATTATATGGTAGCTCTACAGTGCTGCAACATTTACATTCCCACCAACAGTATACAAGGCTTCCAATTTCTCCACATCCTACCCAACACTTGTTAATTTGTTTTTTGAGAATAGTCTTCCTTTTAAAAAATTATTGAAATATACTTGGCATAAAATTGTGTAAATTTAAGGTGTACGTGTTAATTTGTTATTATTTATATGAGGTGATATCTCATTGTGGTTTTGATTTGCGTTTGGTTGATGCCAGTGATGTTGAGCACCTTTTCATATATCTGTTGGCCATTTGTATGTCTTTGAAGAAATGTCTGTTCAAGTCCTTTGCCCATTTTTAAATTGGGTTATATATATATTTTGCTATTGAGTTGTAAGAGTTCCTTATATATTTTGAATATTAACCCCGTATCAGATATATGGTCTGCAAATATTTTCTCCCATTCCACAGGTTGCCATTTAATTCTGTTGATTGTTTTCTTTGCTGCGCAGAGCTTTCTAGTTTGATGTAGTCCCACATGTTTATTTTTGCTTTTGTTTGTGCTTTTGGTGTCACGAACAAGAAAGCATTGTTAAGACCCTGTTTCCTTCTAGAAATTTTACAGTTTCAAGTCTTACATTTACATTTTTAATACATTTTGAGTTTATTTTTTTATAAGACAAGGGTCCAATTTCATTCTTTTGTATGTGGATATTCAGTTTTCCCCACACCATTGTTGCAAAGACTATCCTTTCGCCATTGTGTGTTCTTGGAATCCTTGTGGAAGATCAGTTGACTACTTATATGTCAGTTCATTTCTGGACTCTCTATTCTGTTCCATTGCTCTACATGTCTGTCTTTATGCCAGTAAAACACTGTTATAATTACCTCAAGTGATCTACAGATTCAATGTTATCCCCATCAAAATCCCAATGGTATTTTTTACAGAAATATAAAAAAGTCCTAAAATTCAAATGGAACCATAAGTGACCTCAAGTAGCCAAAGCAATCTTGATGAAGAACAAAGCTGGAGGCATTACATTTTCTAATTTCAAAATATATTATAAATCTACAGTAATTTAAAAAAGCGTTCCCAAGTTTCGGCTCTTACTTATTCTTCAGTTTCCTTTTGGGCTGTATTGGATTTCCTTATATAAGCATTTCCTCAAAATACCAATTCTCTTTCCTTGGGCTTTTTGCAGCTCTTTTGTCCTTTGCTTGGAATGCTTCCACTTTCCCCCCTCCCTTCTCCTAGTCAATTGCCCATCATCCTTAAGGTCTCAGCTGACAAGTTACTTACTCAAAGAGATCCTTCTTAACCAGTACTGGTATTCCTCTCTACCAGACTAGGTTAATGACTCACGCTACCCAAACTATATGCTTCCATAACAGATTGCACTTCCTCTTTATATATATATATGTTGTCCGCTTAGTACCTGTTACAATGCAGGGCACGTAGTACAAACTCAAGTGATTGAATGCTTTGGAGACTCTATTGGAAAGAAGCAGTGGTATCTCGTAGCCTATCAGGATGGGAAATTCAGAGATGTCTCATTAGCTACAAGAAGTAGGAACCATAAAGTCAGGGACCAAGGTCACATTTTCTATCTGCTGGGACCAAATGATCTCTTGTCTCTATTCTTCTTGCACCCTTGCTTTATCTGTTTCTTTCTGCACTTCACTCTTTTTACCCATGTCAAATCAGCCTTGACTCTATAAGAACTCCATTACTGGCTTGTCTAATACCAAGTAACAAGTGCAACTAAATCATAAGTTTTCTGTAGTGCACAATTCAGTGGCCCCATATCCTGAAATTAATGAGAAAGATGAACAGTGAGATGTATGCCCTTGATTCTATGATTACTTCTTTGGTTTTCCAGAAACCAATAGAAAGACATATGAGAACTTAGAGAATTTTTTAAAAATCCTGAGCATCTCATGGACCCTCTTCCACAGAGCATCAGTGTTTGGTCCCAAAGAAACAAGGCCAAGAACTCTCATAATCTCCAAATGCTGACAGAGCCACCACTGAAAGCCAGCCAACATGAACTGACCCTCTTTCTTGTTGAATGGACACCACAGGAAATGATCATCAGTGAAAGAACTAACTTGATTTGTCTGATGGCCCTACAGAGACAAAGTTTTATTTATTTTTAAAACAGAACTAGAAATAGTTCCTTAAATTTTTAATTTCACTGTAAAGCTTGCTACCAGGCATAGGCAATTATATGCTTTGAGGAGCATGTATGGTGAAGCAGATGCATTTATGCTGAGACACATTCAGAGAAGAAAAAGTGGGCAAATTATATGGGGGCATATGGGCTTTGGTAAAAGACTCAGCCAATTGTCCCCACATCTCAAGAGCGAGACACAGCTTATATTTTGGAATAGCGGAAATCACGCTTTTGTGGATGTAGATGAACGCTCAAGTGTGATACATCAGGCAGCAGAGGCTGCCACTTGGAGCAATGCTGATTTATTTTAGGTAAGCTAAGCCAAGGGAAACCCATAATTTTCTAAGGAAGAGATTTTGCAATCATCTTTAAACTTTCAGATGCTAATTCCTATCTTATTTCTATAACCACCCGCTCTAGAGCATGTTTAATGAAAATAAGAGATGATGGCTGTCATATCTTAAGTGAGCTAAATTTTATCTGTGCTGAAAATCAATGTGAAATAATCTCTAATTATAAAGCTGGGAAACAGAACATTTCAGCACATGTGCATTAAAGGAGCAGGTCCCCAGTTCTTACCATTAGAGCTGTCTTGAAAATTACTCACATCTGCTAAAAGGGGAAAAGATTGAGCTTCTTCATCCGTGTTTTTTAAAAAATCTAAATATTTTGCAATTATGATGAAGTTTGGCCTGAACACCGATTTTTTTCTATGTTAGTGATTAAAGACATTTTATTTTACATGAAAAATGTCTCTGATTTGTGTAATACTGAATGCAGAAATTATATAGCATACCATACATAATTTTGCAAATGCTAAATAGATGGTATATGCTAGGTGTCATGCTAAATGCCTCACATGTTATCTGACTTATGTTTGCTTCCCGGTTAAGATAATGATCAAGTGGCAAAAACTCCCCATGGGACTAATTCTACTAAAAATTTTCCAAAAGATTCAGAAATCTACTTCAAATCTTCAGACAACAGCAACACAACAGCAAACCATAGAGAAAAGAACATAAAAAATGCTTTTATATGATATATAGCTTCTTTAAATATTTTAAAGGGTTGGGTTTTTATGGCTTGGGAAACATGATGATATTAATCATTTATCTTTGTACTTAAATAACAAGTCATATTTAATCTAAATCAAATCATTAATCTACATATGTTATGTACTGCTATGTGCTGAGATATGTAAGGGAGGTTTCCATATGGAACTAAATTCATAAACTCATTTCTTCAGCTTTTCTTCCTTTCAACTCGGTAGTCCACTTTCAAACCTGTGATTAAGAAAGAGGCAACATATAGCAAAAAAAAAAAAAAGGATTCTTGAAAATCTCATAAATAATTGGGCCATGTTATACAGTTGATGGTCTTTTTTGCATTGCTGTTCACATTTTGAAAACTGCATTTTCTCCCTCAGTTTCCAAAACCACCAGTGAAAAAAACGATCTCTATAGGCATAAAAAGCCCCCTTAAGAACTGAATGGACAAATGATCATCTACACTATGTGGGTAAATCATTTACACTGGTCATTTTTATCCTTCAAATTGCACATAACTTTGTGCTGGAATTGATGTTAAACTTAACAAGGTGCTCTGATCTTAAATCAACTCTCAGATTTTTCTTTTGTTTAGAGATCATGGAAGTGTTGCTGAAAATTCTCATTCAGTTTCATAAAAGATCTGCCCATAAACTTCAAAAATCTTAAACCACCGTTGGTCTCACTAAATGAAAATACATTTGATCACATTTACCTATGTGAAGGGGAAAATTAACCAAATCAACTCTTATGAGGCTCTATCAAGTCGTTTTGAATTGTTGTAAAAGGCATTAGTGGAACATTGATTAGTAACTAAAAGCTGAAATAGACTTAGTTGATCAAGGGATAATACAACCCCGAAAAATGTTGATCTTATTATTACTGTTTTTCAGCTATATCCTTAAGGTTGGGTCAAATCAATTCATCAACAACTCAGCTGAACAGCTGATATTCTACTTTAGAGAAAGGAAACTGCATCCATCGATCACCCCAACATTATTGAGTTACACTAAATTTCTCTCACTTTAAAAGTCTCTTAAGCAGAGAATGTCAAAATCTTTTATGCTAAGAAGGAATACCTACCTCTTAGCTGAAATTTCATGGCTGAATTTTGTGCATTTCTTCGTGAAATAATGCTGCCTCTCAGAATAATTCAGGTCTTCTGGCTTTTATAAGGTCACTTATATCCTACAACTTTTGAACTGGGATGTCTATTTTATATTAAAATGGTATATTTACTATTCTGCTGGGGCACTACAAGGGATAGAAAGGAAATTTGCACACCATTCTAATGCAGGCTGCCTTTAAGAAGCCATCATAACTGACAATCACATTCCAGTGTATGTTTTCTTGAAGTCACTTGGTCAGAAATGCGTTTCATCATTCACCGACAATTTCAACCTATCTTTTCAGTATGAACTAGGCCACTCAACTGTGAACAACAGTTAATTATAAGCTCAATTTTTTAAATTGAAAATGCAGGATCTTATACATATATTTGTCAAATTGATTAGTATGTGAAAATGAAGATCGAATATAAGTCTGGAAGCTCTCCTACAGAGCGCTTTTTTTATTACCTAATAAAAAAAGCCCATTTTTTCTGCTTAGAATAGTAGGTCCTTAACAGTCCAAGGACACGGATTTCTATGATATTTTTCATGTCAGTCAGTCAATAATTTACTAAGCACCCACTGTGTGCCTATGTTTATTGTATATAAATTTCAATATTTTCATCTTGAGAAAATGAAAGCCAAGATTTGTTATAATCACATAGTTCTTTTTTTAAATTAGAAAACAAAGACTATACTACCTGAAATCTTTCAACTCCCAACTCATCTGACTTGTGTTTATATTGTTGTGGGGTTTTGTTCTAGTCCTTTGATGCTCAAAGCTGGTTTGCAGCCCAGATGCAACTTTCACCTGAAGCTTGTGAGAAATACTTACAAACTATCTATCTGATAATGAGTTAACATCCAAAATATACAAGAAACTTATACAACTCAAGAGCAAAACAAACAGGCAAACAATCTGATTAAAACTGGGCAGAGGTCCTGAGTAGACATTTTTCCAGAGAAGACATGCGAATTGCCTACAGGTACATGAAAAATGCTCAGCATTACTAACCATCAGGGAAATGCAAACCAAAACTACAATGACATAGCATCTCATACATTTTGGGATGTCTACTTTAAAAAAAGGGGGGGGGGTAACAATTGTTGGTGAGGATGTGTAGAAAAGGGAAACCGTGTGCACTACTGGTAGAAATGTAAATTGCTACAGCTAATGTAGAAAACAGTAAGCAGTTTCCTCAAAAAATTTAAAATAGAACTACCATATGATCCCACAATTCCATTTGTGGGAATATATCTGCAGGAAATGAAATAACTATTGTGAAAAGATATCTGCATCCCTATGTTCATTGCAGCATTATTCACAATAGCCAAGACATGGAAACAACCTGTCTATCGATGGATGTATTGATAAAGAAGTTGTGATATATATATACATACAATGGAATATTATTCAGCCTTTAAAAAGAAGGAGATCCTGTCATTTATGAGAACATGGATGGACCCTAAGGGCATTATGCTAAGTGAAATAAATCCACTTGTATGTGGAGCATAAACGTGCCAGATTCATAAAAGCAGACAGTGGAATGGTGATTGTCAGGAGCTAGGTGGGGGTGGGGTGGAGGAAATGGGAGATGTTGATCAAACTTCCAGTAAGAAAAAACAAAAAAATAACAAAATAAAAATGGTAGGGCTTCCCTGGTGGCGCAGTGGTTGAGAGTCCGCCTGCCGATGCAGGCCACATGGGTTCGTGCCCCAGTCCGGGAAGATCCCACATGCCGCGGAGCAGCTGGGCCCGTGAGCCATGGATGCTGAGCCTGCGTGTCCGGAGCCTGTGCTCAGCAACGGGAGAGGCCACAACAGTGAGAGGCCCACGTACCGCAAAAAAAAAAAAAAACAAAAAACAGAAAATGAGTAAGTTCTGGGGATCTAATGTATAGCATGGTCACTATAGTTAAAAATACTGTATTATATACCTGAAAGAGAGTAAATCTTAAATGTTCTCAACACACACAAACACACACACACACAGAGGTAATTATATGACGTGATGGAGCTGTGTACTAACCCTATTATAGTAATCATTTCATGATAAATAGGTGTACCAAATCATCACATTGTATGCCTTAAACTTTTACACAATGCTATACATGAATTGTATCTCAATAAAGCTGAAAAAATTAAAGGTAAAGAGAAAAAAGAAATACCATATCTCAGGTCCCATCCTCAGATCTACTGAATTAGAATCTGCATTTTAACATGATCCCCAGGTGATTGGTAAATTTGAGAGGCACTGATACGTATTGTACCATGAAATTAGAGACAAAGTATAATGTTTTCAAAGAAGAAAGAGCTATTTAGATATAACTATCACATGATTAAACTATTAAGTGAATAAAGAATTATTCATTGTTGTTGATTATTGGTTTATAAATAGATTGAAGATTTTTGTTTTGCTAATGAGCAATATTTATGTGACAACAAAATAACTCATTAAGGATTAAGAAATATAAAACAAGACATTTTTACATACTACTAAATAATTGGCTTGGATTGCTATTATTGTTTCAATTAAGTGTTTATTTTAGAGAGCTGTATATGAAACATCATTTGGATAACCCATTATAAGATAATAAATGCTTTGCATCTTAAATGTTAGAGCTCATCATTATTTCTCTGGTATATGCATGGTAGATGCCATTATCCAAATTGTATAGGTGAAGAAAAGAGGTCAAAGAATTTAAGCCATTACCCATATAGTGTGATGTGTTTGTTGGGCCTGTTCATTTGCCCAACTTGAACAAATTGTCATGATAGAAACCCAACTTAAGCCAGTGTAAACATAATTGAAAATTCTGGAATGTTTGTATCTAGAATATGGCAGATATGAGGGATATGGGGCTCAAGGCACACCTTACCAGCTTAACACTCTCAGCGGAAAAAGTAACACTTGTCCTCTCCTTGGTGGCTTTGGCAGAAATTCCTGGCAGGCAGTCTCACTGGCTCACTTTGAGTCACTGTGGCTGGAGGGATAGGATAGAATTGAACAGGACATGTGACCACTTGTGTGGCCAAGAGGAGAGGATTAAAGAAATAACAGGATCAGTGTCAGTGCCTACAAAGCATGAGGAAGAGGTTGTCCCTGGAAAGAGGGATTCTGAGTTTTAGAAGGGTAAAAGAAAATAGAAATCAATATGATGGTAAGTGCTTAACTGGGTCAAGATCATACACTGAGGAGTTTCGATTTCTCTTTTCAATTACACTTTACAGAAACATTGAAGCAGTTGTTATCATTTGGTTGTGGTGATGGGATGTGCTCATATTGAAATTTCCTGGAGGAGTATTTAAGCATACGTTCACCTGCATAGAGCCTTAGACTGATATAGTAAGGGTCTCAGGTGAGAGTGGGTGGAACAATGTGAGGGCAGAATCCAAGGTTTCACCAGATATCTATCTGTACTTAGGAAGTTTAATTTATTCAAAATATTCTCTAAATTGGGTCTCAATTGGACAGTGATAAAAGATTAGTAAATGTAAGGTGTCTTGGTTTTACTTATTTACTTTTAAACATCTTTATTGGAGTGTAATTGCTTTACACTGGTGTGTTAGTTTCTGCTGTATAACAAAGTGAATCAGCTATACAGATACATTTATCCCCATTTCTCCTCCCTCTTGCATCTCCCTCCCACCCTCCCTATCCCACCCCTCTAGGTGGACACAAAGCACTGAGCTGATCTCCCTGTGCCATGCGACTGCTTCCCACTAGCTATCTATTTTACATTTGGTAGTGTATATATGTCAATGCTACTCTCACTTTGTCCCAGCTTGGCATCTTGGTTTTCATAACATGATGCCTTTTTATTTTAAAGAAAATAAATGTGTGTCATATTCCCCGTCCCCCTCCTTTTTCTTTTTTGGTGACCACACCTGTGGAAAGCCCATCTGTTCAGATTAAGAATTCATGTTAGTATGGCAGGTGGCAAGTGGGTCCTTACCTGGGAAGAAATAAATAGCCCCTCAACAGTTGCCTTGAGAAATGCAAGCAACACATCATTAAAACTCAAAACAATTGTTTGCCACATTTCTTTAACGCTTCTGGTATGTATGATGCTCAACATTAATTATTAAAATGAGAATTGCCAATCTTGAAGTTATCAGTTACTAAGGTCTTTCTAGCCACATTTATAGGAATAAATGAGAAAAAAATATCAATCGATGCTTTCTTGCTTAAATAATTTTTTCACCCCATGCATCTGAGGGTTAGGCCATCATAAGTTTTCAAGCCCTTAGGAAAAAGATACCAGTTTCCCCAGTCCTTCATTAAATGTGTATTAATGCATTCTTCATCTCTTCTTTAATGGTCCCTAAATTGTAAAGTATTTTTCACTTTTGGATCTTTTTGTGTAAAATGTTTTATTTAAATCTCTCTTTCTGATCTCTACAGGTAAATAGCTAATGATCACTGTTAACTTCTTTCAATGTAACATGATTAATTATAACTCCAGTGTTTGTAACTACTATATCTAGGATAATACAGTGTTGCTTATCCTTATCTTTAAATCCCCAGCCAGTTTCTAATATCTGCCCTTCTATATAACCTTGCCCTTTTACAATAGAGTGCTTAATGAGATATCAGTCTCTAATCATTGAGATTATAGAAAAATCCCCCAAAGTCTTTTCAACCAGTTTCTTTTTAACCTGAACATTGAAATCCTCTCTTATGTAGTACAAATCTTTCTTCATTCTCTGAAAGTCACTTCGAAAGATGTTTCATATTTCTAGAAAATGGGTAAACCTCACTATACTCAGATGCCATCTTGTTCAAAGCTTTTAATGCTTTGTTTAAGGCATGTTACTACAGTGCTAGGATAAGACTTACCACATGTAAAGATATTTACAGCATTGAGTAGGCTGTGAAATACAATCATCTTGGGCAGCAGAGCCAGAATGTGAAGAGTACTAAAATTAAGATGCTCTCTTTCTATTCCTTGACTGTAACTCCTTTCAACTTCACACCTTTTGAAAATCAAAGCCTACTATTAAAATAAAGCCATATAGAAATAAGTCCTCTTTTTCAAGTGCCTAATAAAAACTGAAATTGAATTTAATTGATGCCCCTTAAATTAATCTCTCTGTGGTTTCATTTTCAACATTAGCAACAAAAAGATTATTAAAAAAGGAATCCAAATACCAAAATCTGCACTTAATCCTCCACTGCTAAATTTAAGAATCTTTGTGTGGCATGGACATGAAATATGCCTATGTATTTATAAGATATTTTAAGCATAAACCAAGCCATCTGTCCATCTTCGTGTCTCCCCACTTTTCATGCTATTCTCTTTCCTACCCTTAGTAGCTCTTCCTTTTAGCTTTAAAGCAATACACAGGTTTCATAAAAATAGACACCTGAGCTCATGTGTTACCAAAAAAAAAACTATGCATATATCACTAAGTATATATCATTTATGTTTGTAAAATGTCTATTTCTATATACATATCAGTATATTACTATGGATTCACAGAAAAAGCACTGGAAGAATACTCACCAAGTTATTTAACTAACTGAGGAGGAGTGGGATGGGTTGGTGTAGAGGGCAGGAAATGAAGACAGACTTCTAGGTTTACATGTTTTATTTTTTACATTACACAAAAAAAATACATATATTTAACTTGTACAGACATTTTACAAAATTAAATGCACTTTCAAACTATTGCTTCTCATTTATGGAGAATTTTGGGACAAGGGTGAAATCCCACTCCTTGGTCATTGACAATCTACCCTTCCAAGCATCTAAGTGAAAAGAGGTGAATTTCAGTAAGATAGAGGAGCAAGCAATATTAAGCACAGAGAAGTGGAGGAAGATGGAGAGTGGCAAAGAGACACTGGTTTGGTAACAAGAAGTGATGGGAGATGTCCAAGAAAGTATTTTCAGTAGCATAGCAAGGGTAGAAATCAGAAGTTGGGGTAAGCAGGAAACCATAAACAACAACAAAAAAACAACCTACAGACTGGGAGAAAACATTTGCAAATAATGCAACCAACAAGGGCTTAATTTCCAAAATATACAAACAGCTCATACAACTCAACAACAAAAAACAAACCAATCAAAAGACCTAAATAGGCATTTCTCGAAAGAAGACATAAAGATGGCCAACAGGTACATGAAAAGATGCTCAACATCACTAATCATTGGAGGAATGAAAATCAAAACTACAATGGGATACCACCTCACATAGGTCAGAGTGGCCATCATTACAAAGTCTGCAGGACTTCCCTGGTGGCACAGTGGTTAAGAATCTGCCGGGCAATGCAGGGGACATGGTTCGAGCCCTGCCCTGGGAAAATCACACATGCCACAGAGCAACTAAACCCGTGCACCACAACTACTGAGCCTGCACTCTAGAGCCCATGAGCCACAACAACTGAGAAGGCATGCTATAACTACTGAAGTCCATGTCCTAGAGCCTGTGCTCCACAACAAGAGAAGCCACTGCAATGGGAAGCCCACGCACCGCAATGAAGAGTAGCCCCGGCTCTTCGCAACTAGAGAAAGCCCGCACACAGCAATGAAGACCCAACACAGCCAAAGAAAGAAAGAAAAAAAATAGTCTGCAAATAACAAATGCTGGAGAGGATATGGAGAAAAGTGAACCTTCTTATACTGTTGGTGGGAATGTAAGTTGGTGCAGCCACTATGGATAACAGGATGGAGGTTCCTCAAAAAACTAAAAATAGAGAATCCTAAAGATGCTATCAGAAAACTGCTAGAGCTAATTAATAAATCTGGTAAAGTAGCAGGATACAATTAAATGCACAGAAATCTCTTGCATTCCTATATATTAATGATGAAAAATCTGAAAGAGAAATTAAGGAAACACTCCCATTTACCACTGCAACAAAAAGAATCAAATACATAGGAATAAACCTACCTAAGGAGACAAAAGACCTGTATGCAGAAAACTACAAGACACTGATGAAAGAAATTAAAGATGATACAAACAAATGGAGAGATATACCATGTTCTTGGATTGGAAGAATCAACACTGTGAAAATGACTATACTACCCAAAGTAATCTACAGATTCAATGCAATCCCTATCAAACTACCAAGGGCATTTTTCACAGAACTAGAACAAAAATTTTTGCAATTTGTATGGAAACACAAAAGACCCCAAATAGCCAAAGCAATCTTGAGAAAGAAAAATGGAGCTGGAGGAATCAGGCTCCCTGACTTCAGACTATACTACAAAGCTACAGTAATCAAGACAGTATGGTACTGGCACAAAAACAGAAAGATAGATCAATGGAAGAGGATTGAAAGCCCAGAGATAAACTCACGCAAGTATGGTCACCTCATTTTTGATAAAGGAGGCAAGAATATACAGTGGAGAAAAGACAGCCTCTTCAATAAGTGGTGCTGGGAAAACTGGACAGCTAATGAATAAAAGAATGAAATTAGAACACTCCCTAACACCATACACAAAAATAAACTCAAAATGGATTAAAAACCTAAATGTAAGGATAGATACTATAAAACACTTAGAGGAAAACACAGGCAGAACACTCTATGGCATAAATCACAGCAAGATCCTTTTTGACCCACCTCCTAGATAAAGGGAAATAAAAGCAAAACTAAACAAATGGGACCTAATGAAACTTCAAAGCTTTTGAACAGCAAAGGAAACCATAGACAAGACGAAAAGACAACCCTCAGAATGGGAGAAAATATTTGCAAATGAAGCAACTGACAAGGGATTAATCTCCAAAACATACAAGCAGCTCATGAAGCTCAATATCAAAGAAACAAACAACCCAATCCAAAAATGGGCAGAAGGCGTAAACAGACATTTCTTCAAAGAAGATATACAGATTGCCAACAAACACATGAAAGCATGCTCAACATCACTAATCATTAGAGAAATGCAAATCAAAATTACAATGAGGTATCACCTCAAACCAGTCAGAATGGCCATCATCGAAAAATCTACGAACAATAAATGCTGGAGAGGGTGTGGAGAAAACGGAACCCTCTTATGCTGTTGGTGGGAATGTAAATTGATACACCCACTATGCAGAACAGTATGGAGGTTCCTTAAAAAACTAAAAACAGAACTACCATATGACCCAGCAATCCCACTACTGGGCATATACCCTGAGAAAACCATAATTCAAAAAGAGTCCTCTACCACAGTGCTCATTGCAGCACTATTTACAAGAGCCAGGACATGGAAGTAACCTAAGTGTCCATCAACAAATGAATGGATAAAGAAGATGTGGCACATATATACAATGGAATATTACTCAGCGATAGAAAGAAATGAAATTGAGTTATTTGTAGTGAGGTGGATGGACCTAGAGTCTGTCCTACAGAGTGAAGTAAGTCAGAAAGAGAAAAACAAATACCGTATGCTAACACATATATATAGAATGTAAAAAAACCCAAAAATGGTTCTGAGGAACCTAGGGACGGGACAGGAATAACGACAAAGATGTAGAGAATGTACTTGTGGACATGGGGAGGGGGAAGGGTAAGCTGGGATGAAGTGAGAGAGTGGCATGGACATATATACACTACCAAATGTAAAATAGATAGCTAGTGGGAAACAGCTGCATAGCACACGGAGATCAGCTCTGTGCTTTGTGACCACCTAGAGGGGTGGGATAGGGAGGAGATATGGGAACATATGTATATGTATAGCTGATTCACTTTGTTATAAAGCAGAAACTAAGACACCATTGTAAAGCAATTATACTTCAATAAAGATGCTAAAAAAATAAATAAAACACACGGACTTCCCTGGTGGTGCAGCAGTTAAGAATCCGTCTGCCAATGCAGGGAACAAGGTTCGAGCCCTGGTCCGGGAAGATCTCACATGCTGCAGAGCAACTAAGCCCATGCACCACAACTACTGAAGCCCTCGCACCTAGAGTGCATGCTACGCAACAAGAGAAGCCACTGTAATGAGAAGCCCACGCACCACAACTAAGACCCAATGCAGCCAAAAATGAATAAAGTTTTTTTAAAAAAATGAATAAAGCACACACAAAAGTAAAATAAAATAAAATAGGATACAAATTAACATATGTACAAAACAAAAGCAGATTCACAGGTATAGAGAACAGACTTGTGGTTGCCAAGGGGGAGAGGGGAGAGGAGGGAAGGAATGGAAGTTTGGGATTAGCAGAAGCAAACTATTATATGTAGGATGGATAAACGAAAAGGTCCTATTGTATAGCACAGGGAATTATATTCAATATCCTGTGACAAACCGTAAAGGAAAAGAATATGAAAAAAATATATATATATGTGTGTAACTGAGTCACTTTGCTGCAGAGAAGAAATTATAATATTGTAGATCAACTGTATGTCAATAAAATTAAATATATATATAGGGCAAACTCCAAACTCCAGAGATTAATACAACGTGGTTCTAATATTAGTTTTCAATCCACATTCATTACAATATGGGGAACCTCCAGGATAGAACTGGTTAGTAAACAGTCCATCTAGTTACTTTTGTTCTATTGACTTTATTTTGTTTATAAGATTTATTTATTATTTATTTATTTTTGGCTGCGTCGGGTCTTAGTTGTGGCATGCGGGATCTTCGTTGAGGCAAGTGGGATCTTTCACTGTGGTGCATGGGCTTTTCTCTAGCTGTGGCGTGAGGGTTTTCTCTCTGTAGTTGTGGCGTGCAGGCTCCAGGGCGCGTGGGCTCTGTAGTTGTGGTGTGCAGGTTCCAGAGTGCATGAGCTCTGCAGTTTGAGGCACGCAGGCTCTCTGGTTGAGGTGCACAAGCTCAGTAGTTGTGGCGTGTGGCCTTAGTTGCCCCACGGCATATGGGATCTTAGTTCCCTGACCAGCGATCGAACCCACGTCCCCTGCATTATAAGGCGGATTCTTTATCACTGGACCACCAGGGAAGTCCCGACTTTATTTTTTAAAGCAGTTTTAGGTTCACAGAAAAATTGAAGAGAAGGTATAGATTCCCATGTGCGCTCCACCCCAACATATGCATAGCCTCTCTCATTATCAACATCTCCCAGCAGAGTGGTATACTAGCTACAGTTGGTGAACCTGAGCTGACACATCATAATCACCCAAAGTCCGTAGTTTACATTAAAGTTCACTCTTTTGTCCATCTAATTTTATATCCACCTTCTATTTCATTACCTTGATTTCATGTCTCTGATGTAAGCCACCTGAACATGCTTCCTAATTAAAGTTATGCAGTCCCAGTTGGTTGCTTGTTTGAGGACCAACATGCTAATTGAGGGGACTTCTCAATATCTCTATCTGAGATTGCTTGAGGTTGAGTGGGGCTCTAAAATCCAGGCCCACTGCTTCATCTACCAGGTTACTGCTCATGTGTTCATCATTTCGACACTGGCTGTTTTTTTTTTGTTTTTGTTTTTTCCTAATGGCTATTGCACTTTGTTTCAGGAGGTGTTTGGGTGCAGGCACAGAGAAAGAAGATAGTTAAGTTTATCTACATTGTGGTTTAGCTATCAAGCGTAACAAAAGGACAAAGGAGCAAGGGAGTGAGAGCATCTTTATAGTGACAAACATTAAGTCTATGCTGGCAAAGGGGAAAGTGAATATAATAGAAGACTAATGGACAGGAACAAATTGGAGAATCACATGCTCTGGGAAGGAGTAGGTTACATGGTACATCTAAAAAGTGTTAAAGTATCTCTTTTCTGTGTTTTGGAAATTAGGGTATGGGTAAGAGCTTTGGAAAGTAAGCTCTCACAAGGATAAATTACTTGAATTGGTGCTACATTTGCTTTCAATAGAAATGTTGCAGTTGATTAATCCACAAATCAGTAAAATACTAAGAAGGATGAAAATCACATTGGAAATAAATTAATTAGGAAGGTTTAGATAGTCTAAAAATTGATTCATCATGAGTAGGCAGGTTGTCACTTCTCATTAAGCCTTCTCACAATTAAAAAAAAAGCTGTGCTTTTGGAGACAAGAATGTGCTGCTAGAATTCAGTGCTGCATCAAGAGATGAGGGTATGAAATAGAGCTACTAAAAAGAAAAAAGAAATGAATGTTTTCTCTCCCCTCTGCTCCAAATGAAGTCATATAATCATGGATGGTTCAATTTACTTAGTGTGCCCCAAAGAGCAGAAGGCAGGTTTAGTTCCATGGATATTTGCATATTTAGAAATCTTTGGTCCATTACTTAAAGAAATAACATATCATCGGATAGTTATTTCTTATAAGGAAATATGGCCTCTGAGCTCTGTCATATGACATGAAAGGGAGAAAATAAACATGGAAGCATAACAAGTCCTAAAACTTTTCATGATAAAGACTTCTAAGTACAAGGTTCTTGTGTAATCAAAGCATGTGTATCTGAAAAACGGTTTAAAACATGAATGAATGTGCCCCACACACCCCCAATCTCTTCCTAAGTCACTTTCTTGTACTACCTGGCTCTTCCCCATTCAAACTGGATAGACGTTTAATCTATCCCTTGCCACAGGGCAGATTTTACCAGCTAAACACAGATCACAAGGGAGTCATCTCTGTCATGTTTGAATCACCTAAAGTCTCTTGAAATTTGCAACAGAGGCACTAGTTTGAAAGAAGTGATGTTTTGAGAATCAAAGCCCTGAAGGATTTGAGACATAAAGTTTATGCCATAAAAAATACATTTGGGTGAATTGATAAAGGCCAGAATAACCTTGTCCCCTGAATATTCTATAAACTAGGGAGGAGTTGCCAAGGGAAAGAAGAGAGAAAACACCTCAGTTGTGTCCCCGTTGAAGATGCTGTGTCTTACCCCTCACCTGAGGTCCAGAAGCAGTTGAGGAGTTTCACATAAGTTTAAGTAAATTGCAGGTCTGTGATTCCAATTACATGTTATATGCACTAGGAGTGCTGGATTTTTTAAATCCTCATTTTGATAAGGATACAGATTTGGTGAATTGGAAGCAGAGGTTTAGAATCTGTGCCTTGCCTTGCAGGGGAAAAAAGATACCTTTGCTCCCTATGACTGGACAACATAGCAAAAATGACTACAAAATGTAGTTAGGCAGACATACCTAAAGCATCCTCATAGAGTTCTCCAGAACTTTCCTCATGTGGCCAAAGAATGATGTGGGCGTGGCCTAGAGAGCTGAGGACGCTGATCCCTGGAAGACTTGATGGCTGAGATGGTAAGGGCACTGAAGTTATCTACCTGTACAAAGTGGAGAACGGAGGATGCTGAGAATGTCCCATGGGACACCAGCCTGGATGCCTTGGGACCAGATGTTCCTTACTTCCTCTCTGCCACATCCTCATTCTCATACCTTGGCATCTTGGATCTTCAGATCCTCAAGAATTGGGCAAAATATTGGCATCCTGGGGAATAAAGTCAATGATTAACTGAGACAACCAGGAATTGACTATCACCACCCAGAACTGACTTTTTCAAGAAGAATTGGAGGATGTGAGATAAAAACTGAAATCTTCTTTATTAAGAAAGTTTTTTTTCCTACTCTGGAGTGTGTGCTTGAGAAGTTAACAGCATCTTTGAGTACACACAGATCCCAGATTAACAGCAGAGATGCATTATGGGGTAGATATTCATTTTTATGAAAAAATTCTTTACTTTATAAAATAATGCACCAGATTGCAATGCATACAAATATTGAATCATTATGTTGTACACCTGAAACTAATATAATGCCATATGTCAATTATACCTGAATTAGAAAAATAAAAAGGAATAATGTATAGATCATATACCTAATAATATTTTAAAATAAATTAAAAGTAAAATAAAATAACGCACAAATGAATGCTTTTAAAATTCTTCACTCTAAGTGCATGTAACCTATTATTGGAGTTATAGAAATGTAATTTATATAAATGTTTGGGGAAATCATCAATTGTCCGATGAAAACAAGCCCATTTAACAAAACTCAAGCATACACATTGCCATAGAGCTGAAGGAACTCGTGCCTCTTTCAGTTAGAATCCAGTAAGAAACAGTCGACATTAACATGAATGAGCAAATGGACAGGAAAGAGGGACTATCTGCTGAGAATTGATGGTGAGGTCTGAGCCTTCCTTTGGTGGCACCTGAAAAAAGTTTAGTTGAAGATGGGGAGGCATTCGTTTTTGGATGAACACTAGAGAACCACATGTGTACCAGCACACGTGCACAACCGTAGGACTAAGACAAAAAGAGATGCAAGGAAATTCTGTGGGAGGTGGAGCAGGGTTGATTAGGAATCACAGAAGGCCGATAAGTAGAGTCAGTTCCCCTCAAGCCCTCATTTATGGAGCTATTTCTCCCACCTGCAGTGTGAACACAGGAGCTTGTTCTTCAGCTTGATGACTCTGTAAGTTGCAGAAGACAAAATACAGTCTGGAGGGATCAGGCGATGTTTAGGACTGCCCTTCACCTCCACCAATTAGCCTCATTGGGCCCCTCTTGCCCATTTTACTCCTATAAGCTACTCAGGGCATCACCTATGAATTTGAGTTCTCTTTCTCAGGACATAAAAATGCCAGCAAAGTTTCAACAATCATCTCATTCCTTTAAGTCACAAACCAGTTTAGAGCAAGAGTATAAAACAGAGTGGAATATGGTATGAAAATAGTATTTCCTTTTCCCTTGCTTCCAGGCATGTAAGCTTACAACAGTTATTGAGGACACCAAGGATCTTCACAAAGTACAGGACAACAATACCAGCGCATTGTATATATAAATATATATATGTATGTATGTAGTCGATTCTTGTTATTCATGGTAATTATGTTTTATAAAGTCACCATGGACACAGAATTAGAGAATTGCTTCTAGAGGAAATAAGAGTTAGGTTCCTATAAGCCTCTGGTCACAACATTGTCATCAACTGATCAACACATAACTTTGTTTTACTTGTGTTTCTATTTAAAGACAACTTATTTAATATATGCAGTCATCCCTTGGCACCTGTCGGGGATTGATTCCAGGACCCACTAGGGTTACCAAAATCCAAGGATGCTCAAGACCCGTAGTCAGCTCTCTATATCCACATTTCCACATCCACAGGTTCAACCAACTGGGGATCATGTAGTACTGTAGTATTTACTATTGAAAAACAAGTCCACATATAGGTGGACCCATGGAGTTAAAACCTATGTTGTTAAAGGGTCAGCTATATTGTTAATTCAATAGCATTGACTTTACAACAGCACTATAACTTCTACCTGAACAAAGCTTATCTAATAGAGGTATTTTCTCCATAAGGCCTATCACAGCCTTCTTGCACTTAGGAACACTAGGCAGAACTTCAGCACTACACTTGTGGGCCATTTTAAACAGCAAAATCACCAACAGGAAAGAAAAAAAAGAGGCTAGAAATGTGGCACGAAAAGATCACAGAAAGGACACCTGTCTTCAGTATGAGAGCTGAAACGGTAAGGCAGAATATCACCTTATTCAAACTCAGCTGGGAACACACACACCAGGCAATTCAAATTTGGGGAGTTACAAATAAATTTTAGTGGGTAGGCAAGTTTGCAAGTAGAGAATATGAATAATGAGGACTCATGGACGTTAGTGGGTACAAACCATGGTGATTTCTCTTCATCAGTGACAGTGCAAATTATTGAAAAGTTTTCTTCATTCCTATTGGTATTCAGATTTAGGAATGCTCTAAATGTTTATAGCAATCCACATGTTGTGTATCAAAGCACACTGCAGAAAAGGTTCACAGGAAACAGACACTGAGGCAATGATTTGCATGCATGAGGTTTACTGGAATGTGCTCCTGGGATCAACCCCTGCAGGGAAATGAGGGCATGGGGTTAGGGAGGAAACACTTAACTGAAATGAAGTCACAAGGACTCAACAGGGACAAGGAGGGGGATGGGGGACGCTGGAGCTAGAATGGCCCTTAGAGTTGTCCGACATCGAAGCAGAGGAGCTGGATTTTTACAACTCCCGTTATGACAAGTCACTAATGCAGGCTGTCATTCAGAAGGAGCTGTGACTTTGTTCATCAGTGATATTGGACTATAGTTTTCTTTCTTCGTGACATCTTTGTCTGGTTTTGGTATCAGGGTGATGGTGGCCTCGTAGAATGAGTTTGGGAGTGTTCCTCCCTCTGCTGTATTTTGGAAGAGTTTGAGAAGGATAGGTGTTAGTTCTTCTCAAAATGTTTGATAGAATTTGCCTGTGAAGCCGTCTGGTCCTGGGCTTTTGTTTGTTGGAAGATTTTTAACCACAGTTTCGGTTTCAGTGCTTCTGATTGGTCTGTTTATATTTTCTATTTCTTCCTGGTTCAGCCTTGGAAGGTTGTGCTTTTCTAAGAATTTGTCCATTTCTTCCAGGTTGACCATTTTATTGGCATATTGTTGCTCGTAGTAATCTCTCTTGATACAGAGGACTGTATGTCTGCAGTGTCAGTTGTTACTTCTCCTTCATCAATTCTAATTCTATTGATTTTAGTCTTTTCCCTTTTTTTCTTGATGCGTCTGGCTAATGGTTTATCAATTTTGTTTATCTTCTCAAAGAACCAGCTTTTAGTTTTACTGATCCTTGCTATCATTGCCTTCATTTATTTGTGATCTGATCTGTATGATTTCTTTCCTGTTGCTAACTTTGGGGTTTTCTTGTTCTTCTTTCTCTAATTGCTTGAGGTTCAAGGTTAGGTTGTTTATTTGAGGTGTTTCTCGTTTCTTGAGGTAGGATTATATTGCTATAAACTTCCCTCTTAGAACTGCTTTTGCTGCATCCCGTAGGTTTTGGGTCATCGTGTTTTCATTGTCATTTGTTTCTAGGTATTTTTTGATTTCCTCAGTGATCTCTTGGTTACGTAGTAGTGTATTGTTAAGCCTTCATGCGTTTGTATTTTTTTAGAGTTTTGTTCCTGTAATTGATATCTAGTTTCATAGCGTTGTGGTCGGAAGAGATACTTGGTACGATTTCAATTTTCTTAAATTTACCAAGGCTTGATTTGTGACCCAGGATATGACGTACCCTGGAGAATGTTCCATGAGCACTTGAGAAGAAAGTTTATTCTGTTGTTTTTGGATGGAATGTCCTATAAATATCAATTAAGTCCATCTTGTTTAATGTATGGTTTAAAGCCTGTGTTTCCTTATTTTCATTTCAGATGATCTGTCCATTGGTGAAAGTGGGGTGTTAAAGTCCCCTACTATAATTGTGTTACTGTTGATTTCCCCTTTTATGGCTGTTAGCATTTGCCTTATGTATTGAGGTGCTCCTATGTTGGGTACATGAATATTTACAATCGTTATATCTTTTTCTTGGATTGATCCCTTGATCATTATGTAGTGTCCTTCTTTGTCTCTTGTAATAGTCTTTATTTTAAAGTCTATTTTGTCTGATATGAGAATTGCTACTCCAGCTTGCTTTTGATTTCCATTTGCATGGAATATCTTTTTCTCTCCCCTCACTTTCGGTCTGTATGTGTCCCTAGGTCTGAAGTGGGTCTCTTGTAGACAGCATATATATGGGTCTTGTTTTTGTATCCATTCAGCCAGTCTATGTCTTTTGGTTGGAGCATTTAATCCATTTACATTTAAGGTAGTTATCAGTATGTATGTTCCTATTACCATTTTCTCAATTGTTTTGGGTTTGTTATTGTAGGTCTTTTCCTTCTCTTGTGTTTCCTGCTGAGAGAAGTTCCTTTAGTATTTGTTGTAAAGCTGCTTTGGTGGCGCTGAATTCTCTTAGCTTTTGCTTGTCTGTAAAGGTTTTAATTTCTCCATGGAATATGAATGAGATCCTTGCTGGGTAGAGTAATCTTGGTTGTAGGTTTTTCCCTTTCATCACTTTAAATATGCCCTGCCACTCCCTTCTGGCTTGCAGAGTTTCTGCTGAAAGATCAGCTGTTAACCTTATGGGGATTCCCTTGTATGTTATTTGTTGTTTTTCCCTTGCTGCTTTTAATATTTTTTCTTTGTACTGAATTTTTGATAGTTTGATTAATATGTGTCTTGGTGTGTTTCTCCTTGGATTTATCCTGTATGGGGCTCTCTGTGCTTCCTGGACTTGATTGACTATTTCCTTTCCCATATTAGGGAAGTTTTCAAGTATAATCTCTTCAAATATTTTCTCAGTCCCTTTTTTTTTCTATTCTTCTTCTGGGACCCCTATAATTTGAATGTTGGTGTGTTTAATGTTGTCCCAGAAGTCTCTGAGACTGTCCTCAATTCTTTTCTTTTTTCTTTATTCTGCTTGGTGGTAGTTATTTCCACTATTTTATCTTCCAGGTCACTTATCCGTTCTTCTGTCTCAGTTATTCTGGTATTGATTCCTTCTAGAGAATTTGTAATTTCATTTACTGTGTTGTACATCATTGTTTGTTAGCTGTTTAGTTCTTCTCGGTCCTTGTTAAATGTTTCTTGTGTTTTCTGCATTCTATTTCCAAGATTTTGGATCATCTTTACTATCATTATTCTGAATTCTTTTTCAGGTAGCCTGCCTATTTCCTCTTCATCTGTTTGGTCTGGTGGGCTTTTACCTTGCTCCTTCATCTGCTGTTTACTTCTCTGTCTTCTCATTTTGCTTAACTTACTGTGTTTGGGGTTTCGTTTTTGCAGGCCACAGGTTTGTAGTTTCTGTTGTTTTTGATGTCTTTCCCCAGTGGGTAAGGTTGGTTCAGTGGGTTGTGTAGGCTTCCTGGTGGAGGGGACTGGTGCTTGTGTTCGGGTGCATGAGGCTGGATCTTGTCTTTCTGGTGGGCATTACTGCATCTGCCGGTGTGTTTTGGGGTGTCTGCGAACTCATTATGATTTTAGGCAGCCTCTCTGCTCATGGGTGGGTTGTGTTACTGTCTTGCTAGTTGTTTGGTACAGGGTGTTCAAAACTGTAGCTTGCTGGTCGTTGAGTGGAGCTGGGTCTTAGCATTGAGATGGAGATCTCTGGGAGAGCTTTCACCATTTGATATTATGTGGGGCCAGGAGATCTCTGGTGGTCCATGTCCTGAACTTGGCTCTCCCATCTCAGAGGCTCAGGCCTGACACCTGGACAGAGCACCAAGACCCTGTCAGCCACATGACTCAAAAGAAAAGGGAGAAACAAATAGAAATAAAGAAAGAAAAAGAAAAAATAAAATAAAATATAAAGTTATTAAAATTTAAAAATATTAAAAATAAAAAAGTAATAAAAAGAAAAGAAAGAAGAGAGCAACTAAACCAAAAAACAAATCCACCAATGTTAACAAGTGCTAAAAAGTATACTAAAAAAGAAAAAAAAAGGACAGACAGTACCCTAGGACAAATGGTAAAAACAAAGCTGTACAGTCAAAATCATACAAAGAAGCATACACATACACACTCACAAAAAGAGAAAAAGGAAAAAATATATATATACTAAAAAAAAGAAGGAAGAGAGCAACCTAATCAGTAAACAAATCTACCAATGATAATAAGCTCTAAATACTAAACTATGATAAACATAAAACCAGAAACAAATTAGATGCAGAAAGCAAACCCCAGGTCTACAGTTGCTCCCAAAGTCCACCACCTAAATTTTGGGATGATTCGTTGTCTATTCAGGTATTCCACAGATGCAGGGCACATCAAATTGATTGTGGAGATTTAATCCGCTGTTCCTGAAGCTGCTGGGAGAGATTTCCCTTTTTCTTCTTTGTTCGCACAGCTCCTAGTGTTCAGCTTTGTATTGGCCCCTCCTCTGTGTGTAGGTCGCCTGAGGGCGTCTGTGTTCTGCCCAGATGGGATGGGGTTAAAGGAGCAGCTGATTAGGGGGCTCTGGCTCACTCTGGCTAGGGGGAGGGAGGGGTACAGAATGCAGGGCGAGCCTGCGGTGGCAGAGGCCAGTGTGACATTGCAACAGCCTGAGGTGCACCGTGTGTTTTCCTGGGGAAGTTGCTCCTGGATCACAGGACCCTGGCAGTGGCGGGCTGCACAGGCTCCCGGGAGTGGAGGTGTGGATAGTGACCTGTGCTTGCACACAGGCCTCTTGGTGGCTGCAGCAGCAGCCTTAGCATCTCATGTCCGTCTCTGGTGTTCACGCTGATAGCCATTGCTCGTGCCTGTCTCTGGAGCTCTTTTAGGCAGTGCTCTAAATGCCCTCTCCTCGTGCACCCCGAAACAATGGTCTCTTGCCTCTTAGGCAGGTCCAGAGTTTTTCCCGGACTCCCTCCCGGCTAGCTGTGGTGCACTAGCCCCCTTCAGGCTGTGTTCACGCAGCCAACCCCAGTCCTCTCCCTGACATAATTTTTTGATCCCCGCATCTAGACCATCTTTTGAATTTAAGAATAAGGGAATACTTGTCCAGAGAAGTTAAGCTATTTGTCAATCCTGCACAGTGTTTAAGAACAGAAGCTCTGGAGTCAGACACCCTATTCTGTTCCAATTCTGTCTGTATCACTTATTAGTCATGTGACTTGGACAACTCATTTCTCCCTGTGCCTCAATTTGCTCTTCTGCACTGTGATCACAGCAGTAGTTTTCATTTCATGGGGGCCATCTGAGGATTAAATTAATTTTTTTGTGTAAAACATGAGAACATTCCTTAAGATGGCTGGCACATTCTTTTTGTCTCTTCATCCCTGCCTCAATCCTGCCACCTAGAATGCAGATTCTACCATATTGGACCATGGTGGTGAGGGTCTCAGCCTAGGAATGGTATTGCCATGAAGAGGAAGAAGCCTGGGTTGCTAAGATTCCACGAGATGAAGCTGCCTTGCCAACCCTAGATACTGATCTCCAGACTCCATTTACAGGAGATGCAAATAAACTTCAAACTTGGTTAAGCACTATCCTTTTGGCTTATTTGTCATTCAGAACCTAATCCTATCTAATACACAGGGTGTATCTTTTCTATCCTGTTATTTTCAACTGTCTGTGTGGTTGTTTTAGGTGTCTTTTTCCTGTAACATATAACTACATTTTGTTTTATTTATCCAGTCTGATAATCTCTGTCTTTTAATTGGCATGTTAATTAGTATAATTTATTTTAATTATACTCCACAGAACATCTTTCTTAATAATGTTTTCCCAGAACAATTCCCTTAATTGGATATAAAGCAGTTGTTTGCTAACAACCGTATTAACTGATGACCAGGAAGCAAAGCTTTAAGAATTTCATATCTTATCATTATAACTTATTGCTTATACAAATGGACATTTTAATGTCTTAGTTTCATTTTAGAAAAATTGTAAACTGGTGGAGAATTTTTAATTGAACTGCACTACTTCATGTTTTTTTGCCCCTTAAAATAAAGAAAGATAGGCTTGTGGTTAGGGTTTTATGTAAAATATCTGATTTTCAGGACTGGACATTGACTTTAAGATAAAAATATTTCTATAGGGCTTTTTTTCTACTATCTTAATTTAAATATTCTGTTTACCATTCCTTCTCTTCACTTTTTTATCTCTTTTATGTTTTCTGTTGGAAGCTGTATAATTCTATATACCTTTTTCTTCCTTTTTTTTTTCTTAACATCTTTATTGGAGTATAATTGCTTTACAATGGTGTGTTAGTTTCTGCTTTACAACAAAGTGAATCAGTTATACCTATACATATGTCCCCATATCTCTCTCCTCTTGTGTCTCCCTCCCTCTCAGCCTCCATATCCTACCCCTCTAGGTGGTCACAAAGCTCTGAGCTTTGTGAGTTTGTAAGCTTTGTAAGTTTTTAAAAATTAAATTGGCTAATTTACTGATTTTAGCATTCCCTGCTCTGATTTTGTTCCTCATTCTGTGTCAGTCTTCTCCTAAATAGACTTTCCCTTCATTAATTCCTTTAGTAAAGGTGCTTGGCAGGTAAATTCTCTTTGCATATTTGCAACTGAGTATGTCCTAATTTTTCTCTTGCTGTTGAATAATATTAGGTTGGATATTAAATTCAAGGTTGAAAGTTATTTTTTCCTCAGCATGTTGAAGATATTTCTTTGCCTTCTGGCATCGGCTTTTGCCATTGAAAACTCCACTGTCAATCTGATCTTCATATATATCTATATATCTATAACTCTATCTATCTATATATATAATTTTTTTGTAGTTAATCTCTCTTTTCTCTTTAGTAACTTTTCAGATTCCTGCCCTGTTTCCTTGATGTTCTGTAGTGCCAGTAAGAAAGATCAGTAAGATAGATCTAGGTATAAATTTATTTTCATTTTTCCTTTATTTTAATTTTTTCCTGCTCTATAATCAAATTGTATTTTGGATTTGAAGACTCATATAATTAACTGTGAAAATTTCTTGTTTTTATCTTTTTAAGTATTGTGTTTCTTCTACTCCCTCCATTTTCTTCTGGATTTGCCATTAGATTTATGTTAGAACTTCTTGCCTATTCTCCCTGACTCCTAACTCCTGTCATATTTTTAATTTATTCATCTCTTTTTGATGCATTATGGGTAAAATTTTCACCAAAACCTTTCAATTCCCTAATTCACTATTTTTTTGTTTCCAGTTCAGAGTTTATCCTATCTAGTAAATATTAAAGTTTTTCAGTGATGATTTTGTCTATATCCAAATTTTCTAATTTTTTTCATATTACTTCTTTATGTTTCATATCTCCTTTTCTAATAAATACCTCTTTGTTCAGTATTAGTGAATATTATTCTTTTATTCATATCTTTGAGCATCTTAAACATAATTAAAGTAATTCAATTTATAAAGTAAGTATGTTTTGAAATGAATATAGTTCCACTTATAAATGTATGTATGTACATCTACACATATATCGAAGAACACAAATATTTATGAAGCTCATCTAAATTGAACAAGTTTTGCCTCTAGTTTTAGGCCAGGCTAATATGTGTCTCTATGGCCAGTGTCCTGATTTGTTGATTATTTCAGGCCTGTGCCATACTGGTTGCTATATGTTTTGAATATCCCTCTGGCTTTAGGTATAATAAGAGGCTCATAGAAGAAGTTCTAGTTGCATTTTCTTAAAGGCAAAATGAACCACAACAGTGAAGAAGAAAAAGGAGCTGGAGAGAGATGCACCATATAATCATCAACTACCCACGAAGGCAAAGTTGACCCAAGCTCTGGAATTATTATTATTATTTTTATTATTATTACTACTAATACTTAAAGAGAAAAGCCTGAATTCAGCCTTGGCATTTTTCTTCCAAAAGAGGAAACATCACACAGAACCATACAATATTAGAACTGAGAAGGATCACCAGTCCACCAAGTAAGATTTTCTCATTTTTAGAAAAGAAGAAATTGAGAAACAGAGGAGTTAGCTTGCCAAGATCCTCTGGCTAGAGAGTGTTCAGAACCAGGGATGTGGCCCCCATCCTCTAACCCATAATCCAGTAAACTTTCCCTGTTTCATGGTTGCCTTAATTTCCAGAAGACTCCAGCCTCCCTAGCATTTTTTAAAATAGGATTCTGAAATATGCCAACAAAACAACTCAAATATGTCAACTTCTGCTCATCCTCTCTTAGCCATATTTTTTACTAAGTTTATCTCACTGAAGGAAATATGAGAACTCCTCTCTTTTAGCATGTAAATCAGCAAGATCAATTCCCAAAAACAGTTGTTTGGTTTCATACACTTTAATTAGCAAAGTGATTTTTTGGTATTGGTTTTCACCACAGTGTTAATCTCAAAGTAGTTTTAAGCATAACATGCTTGTTTTCTAAAAATAGTGATTGCCTGTGGAAAACATCTTTTAATTTAGTCTCAGTATATTCTTATCTCTCTAACAAGGGTCAGTTTCTAACCAATTAGCACCTTAAAACATAGGCAATACCTCTGCATAGTCTTTTATGCTGTTTTATTAAACTAAAAACTTCTAAGATTAAATTAATATTTAAATAACTAAAATGTAAAGAGTCTTTCTATAGGTATTCTATATATCTCATCCATTGTTTTAAAATATATATTTGAACATATAGTTTTACTTTTCAGAAGCTAAGACAACTCAGAATTTGTGTAGTGTCTATTATGATTATTGTGAATAATTATTATATATTGAGGGTATACCAAGTGTCAAATTCAGTAAAATACTGAATAAGGTGAAATACCATATACATTTCTCACAGCAAGCCAGTAAGATAGATGTTATTGCTCCCATGCCTTACATAGGATGTGGAAAACTGAGGAACACAGAGTGAAGAAATTTTCCCAAGGAAATTGCTAGCTAATACAGTGTGAGATATAACCCAAATCTGTATAATTCTAGTGCTTTATTTCTTTACTAATATATTAGTGCTTATCATCTTCTCTCTTCCTCTTCTTTGCACCTCTTTTTAGTTTATTCTGATTGTTCTCATATATTTTCATACTTCCACCTTCCTTTTTTCATGATTCAATAATTAAATCTCCCCTTCCTAAGTCTCTTAACATTCTACTTACTCTCCTCATTATTTACACAAAATGTGACTACATTAAACCATGCCATGACAGTAACAAAGACTTAAAAATCAGGACAGGAGTATTAAATATTGAACATTGAACTGTGGAATAAGTTCTGCACTTCACATTGCTTGGTATTCATTTCCTCTAGATATCTGGTAGATTGCTCCCTTCATTCCTTCAATTTTCTGTCCAAATGTTTTCTGTCTTCAATTTTCTGTCCTCTTTTATCAAAGAGGATTTCATTTTTTCTCTTATTTTCTTTTATTGAGATATAATTCACCTACCATAGACTTCATCATTTTAAAGTGTACAATTCAGTGATTTTAATGTATTCAAAAGCTTGTGCAACCATCACTACTATCTAATTCCAGACCATTTTTATCACCCCAAAAAAGAAACCGCTTACAAATAAAACAGTCATTCTCCCTTCTCCTCTCCCTCTAGCGCCTAGCAAATACTAATCTACTTTCCTCTGAGTTTTCCTGTTCTGGACCTTTCATAAAATAGAGCCATACAACATGTAGTCTTTTGTATCTGGCTTCTTTCACTTTGCATAATGTTTCAAGGTTCATCCATGCTATAGCATGCTCTTCATTCTTTTTTTATGTTTTAATAATATTCCATTGTATGGTTATACTACAGTTTGTATATCTATTCATTAGTTGATGGACATCTGGTTTGTTTCCCCTTTTAACTATTATGAGTAATGCACCTATGAACATTCATGTTCAAGTTTTTGTGTGAACATATGTTTTCAATTCTCTTGTATATATATCCAGGAGTGGAATGACTGGGCTATGTGGTAAGCCTATGTTTAACTTTTTGAGGAACTTCTAAACTGTTCTACAAAGTGGGCGCACTGTTTTGCATTTGCACCAGAAATGTAGAAGGATTTCCATTTCTCCACATACTTGCCAACATTTGTTATTGTTTGTCTTTTTAATTATACATATCTTAGTGGGTATTAAGTGGTATCTCATTGTGGTTTTAAGTATTTCCCTAATGACTAATGCTACTGAAAATGTTTTCATATGCTTTTTGGCCATTTGTATCTTCTTTGTAGAAATATCTATTCAAATCCTTGGCCCATTTTTCCAGAGTTGCCTTTTCAATGTTGAGTTTTAAGAGTTCTTTATATGTTATAGATTCTAGATTCTTATCAGATACATTATTTGCAAATATATTCTATTCTTTGGGTTGTCTTGTACTTTCTTGATAGTGTCCTTCGAGGAACAAAAGTTTTTAATTTTGATTAAGTCCATTTTATCTATTTTTAGTTGATTATTTGTGCTTTGGTGTCATGTCTAAGAAACAGTTACTTAATCAAAGGTCACAAAGATTTATATCTATGTTTTCTTCTAAGAGTTTTTTCTCTCTTACATTTAGGTCTTTGATGCATTTTGAGTTAACATTTGTATGTCCTATTTCCTTGTTTATCTTCTGTCTACTTGTTTTACACATCATTGAAAGTCAGGTGCTGAAATCTCCAACTATTACTGTTGGATTGTCTATTTCTTCTTTCAGTTCAGTCTGTTTTTTGCTTTATGTATTTTGGGTCTCTGTTATCAGAGCCATATAGTTTTATAATTGTTATATTTCAATGGACTGACCCTTTTATAAAATGTACTTTTTTGTCTCTAGCAACAATTTTTGTCCTTTTAAAAATATTAAAAAAAATTTTTATTGAAGTATAGCTGATTTACAATGTTGTGTTAATGTCTGCTGTACAGCAAAGTGACTCAATTATACACATATATACATTCTTTTTTATGTTCTTTTTCCTTATGGTTTATCCCAGGATATTGAATATAATTCTCTGTGCTATATAGTAGGACCTTGTTGTTTATCCATTCTATATGTAATAGTTTGCAACAATTTTTGTCTTAAGGTATATTTTGTCTCCTGTTAATTAGTTGGTCAGCACAGCTCTTTTTTTATTGCTGTATACAGGGTATAACTTTTTCCATTCTTTTAGTTTCGACCTATTCGTGTCTTTTAATACCAAGTGCATCCTCTTTAGATGGAATATAGTTGGATCACGGTGTCTTATCCATCCTACCAATATCTGCATTTTGAGTGGAGTGTTTAATCCCTTTACATGTAATGTAATTACTGAAAAGGTAAGATTTATGTCTGCTATTTTCTTATTTGTGTACTGTCTTATGCCTGTTTTTCTCCTTGATTATTCTATTACTGATTTCTTTTGTGTTAATTAGATATTTTCTAGCATATTGTTTTAATTCCCTTTTTATTTTTTATATCTTTTAGTTATTTTCTTAGTGCTTCCCTGATGATTATGATTAAAATTGTTATTTGCAGCAATCTTGCTTAATTTTAGTAGTGCACAGAAAGGAGCTCCACTCCTTTCCCCCTTTCATCATGCTATTATTATTTTTTCCAATACATCTTTATACACTGTATGCCTATTAATATAATTATTGCTCTATGAAGTTTCTTTTAAACCAGATAGGAGGGGAAAAAGAATAAACAAAAATTTATACTTTGTTTTACATTTACTTATATAGTTAGCTTTACCAATGCTCTTTATTTTTTCATGTGGATTCATGTTACTGTTTAATGTGCTTTTAACTCAGCCTGAAGGACGCCCTTTAATGTTTCTTATAGGGCTGGTTCACTAGTGACAAATTATCTCAAGTTTTCTTTACCTAGGAAAATCTTAATTTCCTCCTCATTTTTAAGGATAATTTTTCTGAATACAGAATTATTGATTGAAATTTTTTTCTTTCACCACTTTGAATATGTTATCTCACTGCCTTCTGCCCCCATGGTTTTTGATGAGAAATTAGCTGTTGATTTTAGTGAGGATTTTTTATAGATGATGAGTCACTTCTCTCTTGCTGCTTTCAAGATTCTTTCTTTGTCTTTTGAAAGTCTGATTATAATTCATCTAGGTGTGGGTCTCTTTAAGTTCATCCTACTTAGAATTCATTAAGCTTCTTGGATATATAGATTTATATATATATATATATATTTTTTTTTTTTTTTTTTTTTTTTTTTTTTTTTTTTTTCGGTACGCGAGCCTCTCACCGCTGTGGCCTCTCTCCCGCTGCGGAGCACAGGCTCCGGATGCGCAGGCTCAGTGGCTATGGCTCACGGGCCCAGCCGCTCTGCTGCATGTGGGATCCTCCCAGACTGGGGCACAACCCCATGTCTCCTGCATCGGCAGGTGGACTCACAACCACTGTGCCACCAGGGAAGCCCGAGATTAATATTTTTAAGAAAATCAAATTTGTGGGATGCTGAGGTCATCAAGATGATGACATAGGACTCAGTCTCCCTCACAAGAAGACCAACTAGGAACAATCCATTTATAAAACACCATTGTAAAAATCCCGGAACTTGAGGGTGAGGCCATAGCTTTCCTCAGACCACAGACACCGAGAAGGACCACATTGGATGGGTAAGAGAAGCAGTTCCACTTTGACTGCATTGCCCTTCCCACAGACTGGCATAGCACTGAAGTGAGCCTACACTGCCAAAGTTTAGACCGCCCTAGACTGCCCTGAGTCTATGGTTTCTCCAATGGGAAAAAGAGAATCCAGCTTCCCCAGCACTGCAGAACACTTCCTGGGAGGCTCACTTGGGTCTCATCTCATGGGAATCACTGGGGGAACCTGTGGAGCTCAACCGCTGGGGGTCATATAAAGATGAAGAAGTGGGGCAGTGCTTAGACCAACCAGCGCTCAGATCTTGGCAGATCATGTTCCTGCTTCAAAGTGCCTGAAGAGAGATTCCAGATAGCAGCCTATCTGCAGAGCTGAGCTGGTGGCCCTGTCTGTCCAGAAAGCTTGGTTAGCAGTTCTGCTCGATTTGGATCCCTAGCCAATGGGCCATACCAGCTGTGGAGCACATGCTGCAGCCCTCCCAGAGAGGAGAGCAAACTTATAGTCCTGCCCAACTGCTTAGCAGACCCTTCAGTCCTATCCCACTGGGAAGTGTGGCCACAGCTACCCAGTAGCTGCAGATCACATCCTATGGCCATCCTCGGCAGGGGAGCAAATTTGCACTCCTGCCCAACTACTGAGCACAGTTTATAGATCCACCCCTTCAGGAATGCTGGCCACAGGTGCCCAGCAGCTTCAAAGCACATCCTACAGCCCAACTGGGCAGGGAGCCAAGTCAACAGCCCTGTCCAACCGCTGAACATAGTCTCTGGCCCCAGATAACCAGGGTGGCTGAACAGTGATCTTGAGCAGCCTTGGATCCCAGCCTACCACCCCACTCAGCAGCAGAACCCAGCATACAATCATGCCTTATTTCTAAACACAGCCTGTGGCCTCAACCAGGCAGGAAGCCCAGCTAGTGATGCAGCCCAATTGCAGAGCATAGCCTGTAGCCCTACCAGACTTGATGGCCCCACCCAGCAGCAGAAGCACCGGAAGGGCAGGGGTTTCCTCTGTTTTGTTCATTGTTGTATCCCAGCACTAGAACAATTTATCAGCCCATGTGGATAGGTTAACAAAAATTGGGATCAATTATGTTCCACTTCCATTACTCTTCAATGTAATCACATGCCAACTGGACTAAGTGCTAATTATAATCATGATATTTTGATAACACTTTACCATTTCAATGAATTCATGTAGCTGCTTTCCTGCAGTATCATTACTGACATTCAATTTTTAAGTAATGTTATGGCTAGTCATGGACCAACATTCTGTCTAGAAGGTTATTTCCAACTTGCTTTACTGAAAATGGAGGCAAAAATGAACAAACAAAAAACCCTGACAGTTTCACATAAGATTGCTAAAATGTTTTCTAAAGATAATATTTTCCTATGTGGACTCACAGCAAAGGGTATATTAGGGAAAAAAAAAATAAATGCTTCATAAGCAGAAAGGGTACTTGACAACATTCTAGCCGAATGTGTATTAAATAAAAGTTTCAT
The DNA here is from genome assembly GCF_963924675.1 of Phocoena phocoena. Lineage (NCBI taxonomy): Eukaryota > Metazoa > Chordata > Mammalia > Artiodactyla > Phocoenidae > Phocoena > Phocoena phocoena. The sequence goes on from NC_089223.1 coordinate 77,210,563, forward strand.
TTCTTCTATTTTCTTATTTTTTTGTACCTATATGAGATGATGGATGTCTAAACTTACTGTGGTAATAATTTCACAATATCTGTAAGCCAAGTCATTATGCTGGACACCTTAAACTTACACAGTTCTGTATGTCAATTATACCTCAATAAACCGGGGAAAAATTCCCCCCCCCCCAAAATCCTGAATTCTAGGAAAGTACACTCATGGTACTTAAAGATGGATTCCAGATTAAAAAATAAAAGTCCATAATTGGGTTAAGTGGACAAAGAAGAAATAGTGGAACCCAGTGCTTGTTAGTCTAATTTTTCACCCTCAGGTCTAGAGTGGTATATTTAGCTATCTGGCATTTCCCCTCTGGTTATATGTGGCAGGAAAAAAATGTGGTAGTGGGGAACTCTCATGAATTACAGCATGGCAATAGCTACTAGATTCCATCTTTAGTTGCTTGCTCATAGGGGACCCATAAGAGAATATGGTCTCAATGCATCATTTAAAGATGGGGATTTGCACCACTGTAGCCCAACCTTTGGCTGAGGATCTCAAGGTGTTTCCCTTACCTCACTCCTGATTAAGCACACACCCCAACAAGAAGCAGAGACTTGATTCTCCTTAAATTCATGACTGTTCTTTCAGAATTGGAGGCTGACTTTCCATTGCTTATACAGGACTTCCTCTCTTTCCCTTTCTTGCAGGCTAGAATATGAATATGCCCAGAACCCAATTTTGACCCGACAGAGAAGGACGATGCCCTAGGGGATGGCAACAAGAGTAAGGGGATATTCTTGGTCTTTAAATGATCACGTGAATTAGAACCTCCTCACTCTAGTTGTGAGATTCTGATCCTACCTAGGACATCTCCATCAGTACAGGTTGCTAATGCTTTATAAGTACTAAAGTTACAGTCTGTGTTTCATGATCTTGCTTTGGGAAATGTTGAGAGTATAGTGTTTAGAGTTAAGCCTAAATTGCTATAAGCTCAGAACACAGAGCTTAAAGAAAATTCAAGGTTGTTTCTTTCTGATGTAATAGTGCTGAGGGGAGCCATTAGGAAGGTGGCACTTTCAAATGGTAGTTCAGGGACAGTAAAACTATAAGGAAAACAAGAGATAAGAAACCCTAAATTTAGAAAACTGGTTAGCTCTGAGTGTGGAGGGGAAGGGAAGGGATATATAGGTGCTATAATGGCATGGCAAAGATCAAATTTCTAGTTAGTTGACTTCTTTTGCTTTATGACAAATATAAACTTTATAAATACTTTTTCCTGCTCACTATTTAATGAAAACAATTCAAAGGAAAGAAGGAAGTTAATAAAAAGAGTTCTTGCTAACAAGATGAGGAGGAAGATGAAACATTTGTCTACCAATTCTGGTAACTAAAGAGAAGGGAGAGAGTAGAAGAAACTAATATTTATTGAGCACCTACTATGTGCCAGGCATTGTCAAGGTGTGGTCACAAAAATTATTTCATTTACCTGTCACGATAATACCTTTAAAGTGAATATTAAGATTTTTTTTGAGATGAGAAAACTGAGACTTAGAGAGACTGAATGATTTTCCAAGACCAAGTAACAAGCTAGTAACCAGAAAAATTGGGATGCAAACTCATGTATTTCTTGACATCAAAGCCCATGAAAGTGGCTGAGTCGTATGTGGCACTGTTTCTCAATCCTTAGCTGTTGGTTCCACATCTTCCCAATTTTTGCTATATCTAAGCACCTCTGACTACCACTCTCATGATTTCTATCATAGTGAATGTACCTCATTGTTATTTGCTTAATAGTTTTTTTCTTTAAAATTTTCTTGATTTTATTTAAAAAGAAACGTTGCATGATAGTTGGGAAATGAAGAACCAGTATCACTTACCAATATCACTTACTTAATGCTATCACTTAAATAGATAGCATTAGGATTAAATTGTGATTAAATTTTATTTGGATACTATTGTTTGTTGAAGGTTTTGAGCCTGAGACCTGTTTTCTATTGATTGGAAGATGATGAGCAAGTGTGTGTACTGAAGGAATGCTGGCACCAGACAGAATCACCATCAGAATGATTGAGAGAAAACTGAAAGGAGAATTACAGCCTCACCATGCAATTCTATGGTGTTTAATGCTGTACTTGTGTATCAGTAAAACCTAAAATATTTCATATCTAATGGTCTCAAAATTTGGGAAATAATAGATAGACCGACATGGGTTCAAGTTTTTGCTCCAAGAGTTTCAAGTTAACGAACTTCTCTCACTTAATGTTTTCTCATGTGTAAAATGGAAATGTACTTCATAGACTGTTGTGAACATTAAATGTGATCATGCATGGAAAGGCCTTAGCACACATATTAGTAAATGTTCTGGGAAAACATCATTATGCTCTCTGCACTCTATTATGTTGTTGCTGCACCTACCTGAGCTTGTAATTGTAGTTATAAAATTGTTACCCCTACCCCACTCAAGACTTCATTGAGATGCTTGTTACAAATAACAGCCTACCTGCCACATAAACATTTGGGAAAAACATCAGTGAGGAGGTGTATCACAGCAAGAAATATTTGCTGAGCACCAGGACTGATGTGTAGGATGATACATTTTTCTGCTCTGCACAAAGGTACCTGGGGTGGAGAGAGCAAGTGGAAGCTGACATTCAACTCTGTTACCCAAGGTAAACCACAGGCTCTGGCCGGGGTGTATCGACTTCAGCAGGTGCTTTTTCCTGATATACACAAAAGTGCCTTGTCAGTGGCAGCAATCCCCCTCCTCTCGATTGCCATATTTAGTTCCATGGGGCAATGATCTGTGCACTATGAGTGATAACAGGAAAATCAGAAATAAAGAACTCTAAGCGAAGGAACTAAAGAAGGCACTGTGCTGGGGGCTTGGCCGAGGAGGATCAAGTCAGCCCTGGTCCCAGAACCCCACCCAGCTCCGTCTCCATGCAGTGCCAGCCTTCCCTCCTGCATCCACAGGTGCTCACAGCAGCTCTGATTGTCTTTCCAAGCAATGTCAAAGTTCAATTCTAAAGTAAAAATTTTCATTGCCTGTGGAATTTTGAAGGTGGAGCTGAAGGATGGATAGGGACTGTATAAATAAGAGAGAAAGGCAGGACAGAGAAGGAAATCCAAATTTAGCTGTGGCATAGTTGGGTTATTTTTATTTTGGCTAATAAGCAAAATTCAGAAAAAGATCTTTTTCTTTTTGTTAACTGTTAAATAAAGAGACCTCTGCCTGTGTCACTGCAATAGTATTAGGCACTATATTTCAGGGGAGCGAAAGGAGACAATACTTGGAGTCAGCTTTCTTTGCTCTGGTTTTACCTTCTTTTCCTCATCTATCTGCACAAATCCCACCTGCAAGTAGGCCAGCAAAGGTGTCAGTCTGCACCTCAGGAGATAAGAAGTTATGCCACTAGGCCCTCCACTCTCTTTGCCATCCAGGTACTCATTGTGGGGTCTTGGGCAGGTCCCTTGATCTCTCTTCATCAGCGGCATTGATTGAGTTCTCACTATATGCTGGACACTGTGACCAGTGCTTTACATGCATCATATCATGTAATCTTCACAATTGTAAGACGAATTGTGGCATTTAAAAACACCCTTATTATTCCTCCAATTTTGCAGAAGAAAAAAGTTAAGGTAACTTGCTCAAAGAATTACAATGATTAAGTAGCAAAGCTTTATCTAGACAGTGGAACCCGACAAGTTCCAAGGAGGTGTGTGTTCTTAGGTCCCTTGGTTACTTAGACTTTTACTTCGATGAGGTCTAAGCTAACAAATCAAGTGACTTACAACTAACTATTGTATAAATGATTTATCCTTAGGGGATTTAAATAAAGTGTGTAAATGTGGCATTTGTTCAGCCTTATGTTCTGTGAGACATTCTATATACATGGTGTAAGGATAAAGAAGCCTGAGATGAGAGGTAGAGTTGGCAGCTCCTAGGCTACTGTACTAACGTAAGCCACTGCGGGTGATGTGAACATCGTGAAAGCCCAGTTGAGGTTCTTAGTGTCTTCATCCAGTGGAAAAGAGGACAGGCTCAGTATCTCTTGGGTTCCAGGAGAGTGGGGAAAAAAAAAGACACCGTGGTCAGTAAAGGAGAGACTTTCTGCCTGTGACTGCCTTAGCAGAAGTTGGGAAAAGAAGAAATAAACAGTAAACTTATTACCAAGTCACCTCTGAATTAGGCCCTGCTGTATAATGTACTGTCTGCTGTAAATGAAGATAAATTTGCAGATGGGATCTTGGACTCCCAGCCTGGAAACTCTAGTATGGTCCTGGGTAGGTGTATGTGAGCTTCTCTTGTTTGGAGTACAAAATGAACCATTATTCATTTATGATAGTCCATTTAAATAATCCTGGCTCCCCAGTTGCACAACGCAATTACAAAAATAGTTTTTCTTTCTTCAGTGAGGTCTTTGCTCCTTTGATAATTCCGTGATTTGGGGGCTTTTCAATCCAACAACCAGCCAGTGCTGTTTCTTTTCACCAGGAGTAGACAGCTCTGGAAAGCCTGCCCACTGTTGTGTTTGCAGAGATTTACTGGTGATCTTGCAGTCTGATGCCATCATGGCCTCCTGCGGGGGGAGCTTGGGGCACCATTCTAGGGATGGTTCACAAATGTAAGAATTCTTGCTCTTGCAGTATTAGGATTACTTTATTCTATTACAATCCAGGGATACCAGTGACTCAGCTCACTCAGAGCTTCTCCTTAATGGGCTCCCTCAAACTCCATTTTTCTTTTTCTCTACCCATAGGATGTTGTCTTATGTTAACCCCAACATGCCAGGATTTCTGGGCTAGTAGGTCTCTACGTATCCTCAATGTTCAGTCCTCACCAAAGACTTTGGGTATTGTCTTAGGTTGCTGGGGCTGCCATAACAAAATACCACAGTTTTAGTAGCTTCACAGTTCTGGAGGCTGAGAAATCCAAGATCAAGGTGTGGCAGATTTGGTGTCTGATGAAAGCCCTCTTCCTATTTTGGAGACAGCCACCTTCTGGCTGTATTCTCAAGTGGCAGAGTTCTGGTCTCTTTCTTTCCTTATGAAGAGATACTAATCCCATCCTGAGGGCTCCATCCTCATGACCTCATCTAAACCTAACTAGTTCTCAAAGACTCCATCTCCAAATACCATCACATTGGAGATTAAGGCTTCTACATATGAATTTTGGGGGAGGACACAAACCTTCAGTCCACAGCAGGAATGAACTCTGTTTCTCTTGGGTTACACCTGATAGAGTGGGTGTAAATATGGAATCGTTGTGAGTCAGGGTTACGGCATCCTTTATAGCTGCTCCTATGGTCTCTGTTCCCAATGGAGAAGGGGGAGAAGTCAGGAGCTGGACCAGGAGTCCTTACCTCCACAAAGCCAGTATCATTTCTTTCCACCAGCGTAACTCTTAAAAGTGAACTGCATGCCTCTCATAGAGTTCATCTCATTAGTCAGATGGTGTTATTTTCACCTCTATTCCCAAGGCTCACCTATTTCATATTCCTCTTGAATGGCAGTTGGACTAACCAGTGTATATGTTCAGTTGTTTGGACTGATCATTCTTCCCATTGGTCACTTGGTTACGAGTCTTATCTATCTATCTATCTATCTATCTATCTATCTATCATGTATTTTTGCCTGGAGATTGGTTTAAAATGAAGAAACTGAAGGGACTTGATTTTTGATAGACACTCTGATCAGGTCCCAGAACCACCTTAGAGATTGGTCTCATGGGCTCCTTGCCTTGGGCAAGGTATTTGATGGCTCCGTTTCTCACAGAGTAGGTCATCCAAGGGGACTAGATAGTAGCAACCTTAGTTGAACAACAAGGAGGAAGGAAAAGAATATCCATGGGAATCAGGTGCCTGGTAACTCTGGGTTGTTAGAAGTTAAGAAAATAATAGGAAAGCCATTGAAAGATGATGGGGAGAAGAAATCTCAGAGGACTCTTGATTATACAGCTTAGTTCTAAGGAGTTTTGGCAGACAAGGGTTTGAAACCCAGCTCTGGTACTGATTATCTGACAAATAAACTACTTTATCCTTTCAGACTCCAATTTCCACACCCATAAATTGAGTATAGAAAAGAACTTATTTCTCAAGGTTGCTCTACGGTCTAAATAAGACAATCCACATGCAATACCCAGTGCCTGACCTGGTAAGGCCTCTCGGTATTCTCAAGGCCACATTTTGAGGCTACTGGTGAGTTGCTAATGGATGCATCGATCTTCTTTGATAATGCTAAACTCTGAAGAATGACATTTGACACAAGTTACTTCATATCACATAGCCTATCTCCAAAAATGGTAGAGGGATTTTTATATGCCTTTATTATAAATGAATTAGAAATCCTTAGACCGAATTCTCATTGACCATCTTTGGAAACAAAAATGAAAGACAATACCTTAATAAAGAGGGTATATATATATATACCCTCTCTCTATATATACATATATGTGTGTGTGTGTGTGTGTATGTATACACACACACACACACACACACACATATATACACACACATATGGCTCAGTCTCACCCAAACCAGTTTGGTAGTCCTGAGCTCTGCTTAGGGTTTGAGCCAGAAAACAGCCTTGAATGTCTTTACCATCTCCCCCTGCTAGCTGCCCATGTAACATTTTGTGTGTTGAGAGAGGAAGAGGAAAGCAAGGAGAGAAAGAGAAAAGAGAAGTGGCTGGAGGTGAATCAGAGGCTGTAGAAGGAATTGCAAGAGGGAAGAGGAAGGGAAATGGAGATTCAGTCACTGAAACAGTCCCAGTCCTAACTCCTTCCTCTCCTCTCTCCACAGCACACAAGAAGCACTATGCCGGGCTTCCCTGGTGGCGCAGTGGTTGAGAGTCCGCCTGCCGATGCAGGGGACACGGGTTCGTGCCCCGGTCCGGGAAGATCCCACATGCCGCGGAGCGGCTGGGCCCGTGAGCCATGGCCGCTGAGCCTGCGCTTCCGGAGCCTGTGCTCCGCAACGGGAGAGGCCACAGCAGTAAGAGGCCCACATACCGCAAAAAAAAAAAAAAAAGAAGCACTATGCCAATGTGCCCAATCTAGCATCTATTAACGCTTTAGCATTTCTCTTTAGCCTCCATGCATTCTGGCACAGTCTTTGCCTCAGGCATGCAAATTTGCATTTTCCCTTGACACTCTTTTAATATGCACTGGTACAAGTTGTTTTCTAAATTTGTCTGAAACATAGCATTTGCAAGGTATTTTGGGAGACTTATGAAGAACTGGGCTGGAGTTAAGCTTAATTATTATTTTATATACTTTCTTTTTTTTCTTCCTCCAATTTAATTTCTAAGACAACTGTTAAACTGCCCATAATTTGAGAAATTTAAAGTTATAAAACAAAAAGAACTGTAACCCAGAGACCATCTTTTTTTTTTTTTTTTTTTTTTTTTTGCGGTACGCGGGCCTCTCACTGTTGTGGCCTCTCCCATTGCGGAGCACAGGTTCCGGATGCGCAGGCTCAGTGGCCATGGCTCACGGGCCCAGCCGCTCCGCGGCATGTGGGATCTTCCCAGACGAGGGCATGAACCCATGTCCCCTGCATCGGCAGGCGGACTCTCAACCACTGCGCCACCAGGGAAGCCCCAGGGACCATCTTTTACTGGCAGAAAGATGGATGAGATGATGAAAGGTTGTTTCTAAATTAATTAAAAACATCTGTAACCACTGCAAGTACTGTGCTAGGATGCTAAAGTAGACAGAGATGTACATTACATAAATATATGTAATATTTCAAAGTACTCTCCACTTTTATATGGACTGAGAGGGGCTAACTCTCTGGGATGTGTAGTCCAACTATTTATTAGATTAACAGCCTCACAAATACTACTTTAGTCCTTTTATTCACTAATTATTAGGTAGTTCTATACTTTCAAAGGACCTGATTATACAGTTTATAGAATTGAATTAACAACATTTAGGAAATTTGGTCTTTAGTCTTAGCTCCTCAACATAATGAAGTTAGATGGGATGCAAATGAGCCCAGATGTTTTAAATAGGGAGAGGGCTAGATGGGCATTTGGGTGGCAGGTCCCTTCTGAAGCACTGTAGGTAAAGGTCTGTCCCCTAACATGGTTAACTGACTAACAGACTGCTGAGAGGCTGGGTTCAAAGCTGAAATTGGAATCCACCTCCTCCCAGGTGAAATGATTACAGTTTAGCCCATGTTCATTATGAACCTTGTTCTTCTGGTTTGTCAGCCTCTCTCTTCCAGCCTTCTAAGAGTGAGTTTGCTTCCTTCCTTCCCTATTACTATGATTCATGAAAAGAGTAATGTTGTTCGGTATGTTTATTTAACCAGATATGGTATAACAATTCAGACCTCAGACTTGAGATTAAAGAAAAATTCTGAGATTGAATTCCACTTTCATCATTTATCACTTCCCAGTTTTGTGATTTTAAACAAGTCACTCTAACTGAATAAATCCAGTTTATTCATTTGTAAACTAGAATAAACTAGAATAAACTAGAATAACACTTGATAGTGTTATTGTATGGTATTAAGGTATCTGAAAAGTATTCAAGGTGGGACTCAAAATTCAAGATGGTGTTTGTGGAACTGATGAGTTAGTGACTCATGTAAATGAAACTAGGTTTTGCCAAAAGTAGAGAAAATAAATTTTCAAGGAGGCCTATTAAGCAGGTAGAGGGAAAGTTGAATTGGGCGAGGGAGATGGAGAAGGTGTCATGCTCTTTGTCACCTTCCCAATCCCTTGGGTTGATCTTGGTCACTGTGGACAGATTGGAACCAGAAGTTGACAAAAATAACTACTTGGATTTCAGTTAGAGTGGACATGATCTGAGAGAAAGTGGTGTTCTCCTCCTATAGGGACTGCTGTACTAGCATCTTGAGGACTGCTGGCTCTGAGAGAAGCAAGGGGTAGCACCAGGATGGGTGTTTCCATGGTGAACAACTTATCATGTGGTAGATGGAGGTACCCTCCCATGGCTTAGAGGGCAGTGGATGTTAACCAGATGGAAAGGAGGCATGAGGAAGGAGACACCAGACAAGTTTGCCTCAGGATGATTTGAGATTAGGACCAGTCTGTGAGCAAATGAGAGGCACCCTGTGGAAATACCAGATTGAGAAGGGGGAGTCAGGATTTAAGTTACTATTGTTAGTATTGCCCCATTTCTGCCCCAAACTTGTAAACACATTCATGCTAAAAAAAATACTTTAAAAAGTGCCTACTACTGACAAAGATTAACTCTTTACTGGATGACAATTATAGTTATTAATTATTCATAACTATAGCAGTATTTATTGAGAGTTTACCATGTCTCAAACTGTGCTCTAGGCACAGGGGGATGCAGCAATGAACAACAATAGTAAAACAAAACTCTGATCTCATGAAGCTGATATTCTACTGGGGGATAAAAAGTAAACAAAAATACAATTTTGGATAATGATATACATTATGGGGAAAAAATAGAGACAACTAGAAAGTTTGGAGAGAAGTTAGGGAGAGTTGTAGTATTTGAGAAAAGGTTGCGTGTGTGTGTGTGTGTGCAACAGAAGGGTGTGTGTGTGTAGGAGTTCCCTAATCATACTGTTTGATTTGCAAAGAACAACTGGATAATCATGCAAATAGGACACCTTACATTCCACATACAAGTATTTCGACATGCGTAGTTCAGCATTTTCTCCTTGTTCCAAATTTGTATTTTTGAAAAATAAGCCATTACAACCATTTTCTCAACATTCTAATAGTTTAGTTTCAATCCCCAATTCAATCCCTAATGTTTTAGAAATACATCTACCACTATGAGATAACATAGACCCTCCAGATGGCCTAGAGAAATCATAGCATGGTGGTCTCAACTGCTGAAAGTGGCTTTATTTTATCTGGCCCCCATATCCTGATATAACAACAGAGTTGGTCTTGCAGAGCAAAGACAAAAATCACCTTCAAGTGTTTGATGTTGTCTCATCCAGTAGTAGGCCTTTGTAGCCACCAGTAGCCTCTATTCTACTACAACCTTCTCTGGTACATTGTGTGTTCAATTGGTATCACTCAGGCAGGGCGCCCACTCCTGCACTCACTGGTAAAGCCAAATTAGTTGCTTAGACTCAGGCTACGTTGTTGAGTTGGTGCCCAAACTCTACTAGTTGGTAAATATTTTGAATTGCTCTCCTGCTTTTAAGCACATACCATTGAAGCTAATTTAAAAACCCCAGCACAATACATGCAACTACATCCCTCCTTATTCTTTGACCACATCCTTGCCCATATTTTTTCTACAACATGAGAAAGCAACTACTCAGCATCTTTCTCCTCACAATGCCACCTGAACTGTTTCTTTACCCCTGATTCCCCTTTCCTGTGACTCTCAACAGAAGGTTAGTTTGTTGAGGTAGGGGCCAGGTCTTACTGAGTTTGCTTCACAGAAGCCAGTTGAATGCTTTCCATGAAGAGACACCTAATGAATGTGCCAATTAGGAACTGTGTCCCAACTTGTTTCTTTCCCTGTGGAAGAGATGAAGAGGAATTTTAAAGAAATTGTTGACAGGTCATTAGCACACTCATCTGATATGTGACGCTGCCTTTCATTTTTAAATTTGAAATATTTCCTAGCTGGGGAGAGGGTGCTTTTAGTAACAGCTTCCCTAAACTACTTAGCTTTCACCAAGGCCAGACTCACTCTGAGGTAGTTTTCTGATTGCACAGGTCTCCCTCAGCCATAAGTTTATTAAGGGCACCACAGCTATAAAATTGGGGATGATAGGTTGATATAGTATTTCTGAAGTCACTTCCTGAGATGGGTTGTGATAACAGTGGATCAAAAATCATTCATATTTTTCCAGTAAGTAGTACATGTGTACTTGGTATTGTAACAGCCAGATGAAAACTGAGAGGTATGAATGAATACAAAATTAAAATCTGCTGAAGGGATTGTCTAGATTGTACATACTGTGCACATATGGGAAAATTTTTTATTATTATGACAGGTGATTTTGTCTTGTGTATATTCTCAATGCAATTTAATTTTAAGCATTAACTAAAATAGGAATTCAATTTGCATTTCTGGACATCTGGAATTCTGCCCACGTTAGCCCCTGTTGTGGCTTTAGGGTCAGCTATAAATATATATGTGAACAGTCTCTAGTGGGCGCTCTGCTAATTTCTATTAGTTAAGTTCTAATGAAAATGAACAAGATGGTGTATTTTAAGAGCCAGTCCTTTTATACTCTAACTTACACCAAACAGCACACTGACATACTTGAGAATTAATATATGGACCCTGCCTGCCTGAATAAACAATCTCTGATAAGGTTGTCCAGCTATTGATGAGTGTGATTTCAAGTCCAGGTGGGATCAATGAAGCAGTTTTAGATTGACTTTTTCAATAATAAAAGTTCGTGAGAATTAAAAAGTACATATATATGTATGCATATGTATGTATACATATGTAAAATACGTTTATATTTTATATATATATTTTTAAAAAGCATAATGCTTCTTAAAGAGACACTTAAAAAATTTGAAGTATGACTTTTATTAGAATTTTTTCAAGAGATCTGTGGCTAACAATTGACCAAATCTGCTTTCTCTTCTTCAGGGGCACACAGCTAGACTACATTTCCCAGTTTTCTTTGCAGTTAGGTATAGTCACATGACTGAATTTTCAGCAGTGGAATGTGAGTAGAAGTGACATATTCTATTTCCAGGTCTGATGTAAAAAATCTCTATGGGTGGCGCTTCCCTGGTGGCGCAGTGGTTGGGAGTCCGCCTGCTGATGCAGGGGACACGGGTTCGTGCCCCGGTCCGGGAAGATCCCACATGCCGCGGAGCGGCTGGGCCTGTGAGCCATGGCCGCTGAGCCTGTGCGTCCGGAGCCTGTGCTCCGCAACGGGAGAGGCCACAACAGTGAGAGGCCCGCGTACCACACACACACACACACACACACACACACACACACAAATCTCTATGGGTGATCAATCTGCCATGTTCTTTCTCTTTCAGGATTAAGGCAGATAAACATGGTGACTTTGGAAATCAGGAATTGAAGACTGTAGAGATAGATGAGGCAAAGAGCCTGAGTCCCTGACCCACTGACTGAAGAAGAGCTACTGGCAGATTAGGAATATCTATTTGAAATTTAAATGCATGAGAATAAACTTTTATCCTATTGAGTCATTGAAAGTTTTAGTTTATTAGAATAGTTAAATGTGCTGTCTCTTGATTTCCAAACAACCTGTGAATATGAATGGCTGCTGCCAACTGCTCTCCTTGATTCTCTGCACCATAGGCATGTTTCTGCTTCATGTCTAATCTCTCTAACCTGCAAAGTGTTAGGTGATGGTGCCTTGCAAGGCACCTTTTCTCATTGTCTCCTCAGAACTTGGAGATATAGAAAGTTCAGGCTTCAGTGAAGTTTAGGACTTTTAGTACATGTATATTATGAATTAAACAAGTTATACTAAATAGGGCTAGCCTGGGTAACTGTGGAGGCTCTCCTGAGTGATAGATGTTACAAGTGAATACCAACGGAATAACAAGTGAATGTATTCTCCTTCCTTTTGCCATGTCCCAAGCCATAAAGAAAAGTTCTGGGTTATTACTATGATTTAAACATGATTTCAAAAATAATTCACTTTTTTCCTTCAGTTTCATCTTGCCTGTAGTCTCTGCCCAAATGCCATCTCTTTTTTATTTCTTTCTTCTCTCCCATCATTGACTTTTCCTTCATGAGGTTGAGAATTTGCTGATAGAGATTGAGTGGGGGCAACAGTTTTCAAGAGTTGGGAGAAACTCCAGCATCCCAGGGTACAAGGATTTTCTAGTACCATGGGCAGGGGTGCACTCTCCCTGCTACAACGCTCATGTCAATGGCCCTTATGGTATGTTCTTAAGGGGCTAGAGAAGTATGGAGTTGACCCTCTTGGTTTTTCCTCAGATATTCTGAAGAAGGAGTCTTTCATTTATAGCCTTGATGCTAGAGGAAGACGTTATTATAAATTCAAAATAACTATCTCTACAAGTTTCATAAATTGAAAATGGCTTCTAAGCTAGAAACTGACTACATTTCAGAAATAATGGAAGGTAATAGAAATATTACTCTCTTAACAAGTCTTTATATTATTCAACTTTACATCTATTGCAAAAATAGCTAAAAACACTAGCTGTTAGCTAGAAGATAGCTTTATGTCACATAAGCTAATGTTAGGACACAATAACAGCAGGAGTAGTCTAATAGATAAGATTTTCTGAGACCTCACTATGTGCTAGGCATCATCTCCAACAATCCTATAAAGTTAGTACTATTATAAACATATAAACAGAATATAATTATCCATCTATCAAGTGTAGAAATGGAGGTACAGAAGGTTAAGTAACATGACCAATGTAAAAAAATCTACCAGGTCTTAAGGAACTAAGGTGCATTAAATATTGTATTATTTCAGATAATCCTGCAAATTGGAGAAGATACCATAAACATGCTCATTGCAATATTTGATCACAACTACTATTTAATTAACCAAGGATTCCCCCCTCACACCAAAAACAAAAAAAACCTATTGAAAGCATGCTGACCACTCAGAGAGGGAAGAGATGCACTGTGTTGCAGTACAGCCTCTTGGCTGGCGAAGTCTCTACGAGGGCAGATAGTGTCTGTGATGCCGTATAAGCAAGGGAGGAGACTTCTGGATGTGAGAAATCTATTTCTTGCTGTGCCTAGGCCTTTTAACATCAGGATACACATCACCATTCAGAGAGAATTAAGAAAAAATCTACACCTTTAACCATCTATATTTACATATATCCAGGACCTTTTTGGTTCTTGCTTTCTATGCAGATCAACAAAGTTCCTTACAGAAAGCCTATTTCTCTGTAGTCAATCTCCTGACTGATTTAAAAAAAAAATTTATTTATTTTTGGCTGCTTTGGGTCTTCATTGCTGAGCAAGGGCTCTAGTTGTGGTGAGCGCGGGCTGCTCTTCATTGCGGTTGTACGCGCTTCTCCTTGTGGTGGCTTCTCTTACTGCGGAGCACGGGCTCTAGGCATGCGGACTCAGTAGTTGTGGCGCACAGGCTTAGTTGCTCCGCCGCATGCGGGATCTTCCCCGACCAGGGATCGAGCCCGTGTCCCCTGCATTCTTATCCACTACGCCACCAGGGAAGTCCTTGACTCTGATTTAATTGGAGATGTTTCTGATACTGGGACCATGCTCACAAAACCATTTCACTGTAGTTCACACTCAGACCTTGATGGAGAGGTCATGTGGTCATCTCTGCAGCCACCAGTGGTCATTTATTTATGTTGCTGGTAATTTTCTACTCATAAAATAACTCACACTTGCATATGATTTTTTTCTGGCATACTTTATATTGTTTATTCATTTTGAGCCTCAATAATTGAACTCAACATTTTCTCACAGTACCACCCCTGTGATCTAGCTGTGACAGTACAGCAACAGAAGACCATCGGATTGAGATTCTTTAGCCATAGACAGCTTTGGAAATATCCTTGTTATTTTGCAGTAACAAAATGTCATAGACTAACCTGGAGACTTTCTGCCCTGAATAGAGTCAGCTATTTTCCAAAGAGTCCTGATTCCTCTTGGGGGAATGACAAAAAAATACATTCACGGCATGAATTCTAATCTACTTCTATCTTACCTAAGGTCAAAACAGCTTTTGACCTTGTTTTAATATGAGGGTTCATTAATCTAATAGTCCTACCTACTCTCTCTCTACTTTCTTCTTTGAGCTAGAATTTCCCTTGCTCTCTCCCTCCCCCACGAAGAAGCAACATGGCACAACAGTTAAGAAAATGTGCTCTGGTGTCTGATTGCCTACACGTATTTTCTGCATCACCATTCTGCGAGATACTCACACTCTCTTGTGCTTCAATTTCCCCCTATATAAAATACCTGATAGGGTTGTTCTCTATGTACATGTAAATCTCTTAGAACAACGCTTGGTTCAAAATGCTAAATAAACATTAGCTATCATTACTTTTGGAACTATACATTTTACACTATCACAGGACTCCATGGATTCAAATTGAAATATTGCCTCAAACTAAAGATATTCACTATATTTTCATGCTTATACCCTTGGCATCCTGGAATTGACTAAAAAATGTGCTGACCTAGATGATCCCCTTTGCCAGCATCACTTTAAAAGAATAACTGTCTAATAAGGTAAAGGAATCCTAAACTGTTTATAAGCTGGCACCCCAACTGCACAGTAAAAAAAAACAAAACACCCTGGATTCTTATAAAAACATTAATAAAAGGGAGAACAATAACAATGTACTCTTTTAGATTTTTATTAAAATTCTATTTTAATTACTTATTTTCTTGGCCATTTAATTATCACTTTTCTTCCACAAAAACTTTACTGTTGAACTCCAAAGGTTTAACAACTTCAAGTAGAACTAGAACCATAATTCATTACTTCTGTAGTTTTTAGAAAGTTATTTATAAATGTCAGGAATACCACAAAATTAATATCAAGACTCATCAGAAACTTTAAAAATCTTCAGTTCAAAAGTTCACGTGGACCAATTTTAGTAGATTCATAAAGTTACAACTTGCTACCTGGATGCCACCATATAAAAAAAACTCTGGAAATACACAAACCAAATTTTCCTTCGTATTATAAAAATTACCTCTATACAATCCTTATGAAGTTGTAATGCACAAGAACCACTGAGCTCCAACTACCTTTCTTAATTTTATCACCACATCGTCTATGCAAATCATATGCCCTGGTCAAATTAGTCTTTTCATTTTTTTCCTACTATACCTATGATTTCCTACCTCTATATGTTTATTCACATAGGTTTCCCACCCAAAATTCCTTCTCCTTTCACTCTTTCTCCTGCAATCTCATGCCCACTTAAAGAGCTGACTCAAATAAATTATTCTCTATAAAGATGGCCCTATTCTTCCCAACTGGAAATGATCTTCCTCTACTATTTTTGGTGCCCTGTATTACTTACCGTTCCCTGTCTATTCTATTTGTTACTTTTCCAATTAGATGTTAAGTTCTTTGGCATCTGTTGGCCACAACAGCTAGTTTGATAAATAATTTATGCTATTCTTGACATTCTAGGTGTTGAATGGGGATGAATATGATTTTCACTTCCTGGGAGTAGTGGCATAAGTAGTGAAAGAGGTTGCATGGACTCAGGGGTCAACATCCAGTTCCAGTTCCTCTGTGTTACTTTGAAAAAAATCACCCTGTCTGACATCAGTGTTCTTAGCTCTAAAAGGAATGGGATGCATTAGGTAAACTTTTAAGGCTCTTCTTGCTCTAAGATTGCTTTACTTGGTAATTACTTCCTCTTCCTTTTTACAAATGAAAGTGCATGTTGATTGCCTATCCATAACCATTTTAAATTTGAAAAATATTTTACATTTAGCACTTTACATTTGACAGGAAATTATTGTTAGAAACTGAGAACTACACTAAAGAGGTATGTTTAAAAATTGAAGTATCAGAAGAATTTCATTTTACTGTCATCTGTTCCAAAGACCTCAAAGATGCTGGTTTAGAAAGGAATCAAACATTTAAAATATATATTAAATACCTCTAGCTTAAGTTTGTTGACTTTGAAATTTGACTGGAGAAAGAAGTATTCATCTAGCCCACTAATTTAAAGAAATATAAAATATTCTTTTGATATTTTCTCAAAATTTGTCAGATGTGTCTTCAAAAAGAAAGATTAAATTTAATTTCTGGTAGACTATTATTCACCTTTATTCCTTTTCCAATTGGAATATATTTTAATTCATGTGTTCAAAAAATCAAGCAAGGAGATATAAAATTATGTTGATTTTTAAATAACATCTTAAGATTTTGCTACATTTGAATTGCCTACTTTCATCCAAATTTAATTCTAAATCAGAGAAGTCATCTTAATTGCAATTAAATAGAATCTTAGGTCTTAATGAATATAACATTGAAGGTATGTTACCCAAATCACCTCAATTTCACAGAAATTAACATTTCAATGCATTTTGCCCTGAACTGAAAATATCTTTGAAGAAACAATTATTCATGAAATAAAACATCTGGTGGAGTTGAATCAGAGACTGTGGAAACAGACAGCTTTATAAGCAACAGTTCTGGCAAGCCGTTTTGATGAAACACTAGACTAAAATTAAGATTTTTAATATTCCAGAGATTTTTTTTTTTTGTTTTTTTTGTTTTTTTTTTTTTTTTTTTGCGGTATGCGGGCCTCTCACTGTTGTGGCCTCTCCCGTTGCGGAGCACAGACTCCGGACGCGCAGGCTCAGCGGCCGTGGCGCACGGGCCCAGCCGCTCCACGGCATGTGGGATCCTCCCGGACTGCGGCGCGAACCCGTGTGCCCTGCATTGGCAGGCGGACTCTCAACCACTGCGCCATCAGGGAAGCCAAGGAGGTTTTATTTTCTATTAAGCGTAAAGTTTGCTTCATTAATTTGCATGAAAAGACCCTTCTCGGGGACTTCCCTGGTGGTCCAATGGTAAAGAATCCACCTTCCAGCGCAGGGAACGCAGGTTTGATCCCTGGTCAGGGAACTAAGATCCCACGTGCTGCAGGGTAGCTAAGCCTGCGCGCCACAACTTTTGAGCTCACGCGCCTCAATGAGAGAGCCCGTGTGCTGCAAACTACAGAGCCAACACACTCTGGACCCCTCGCACCACAATTAGAGAGCCCACGCGCCCTGGAGCCCTCATGCCACAACTAGAGAGAGAAAACCTGTATGCCACTAGAGAGAAGCCCGCGCTACAACGAAAGAACCGGCACGCCTCAACGAAGACCCCGCGTGCTGCAACTAAGACCTGATGCAGCCAAAAAAAAAAAACCAAAAAAACAGACCCTTCTCAAAAACTGGTAACGGTGTGTACAGCTCCACCCCGCCCTGCTACCCATAACTGGAGAGACTTTATAGCTCCTTAGATTTTAGTTTGATGAGGACAGATTGTCTTTAACTCATTTGGTCCGAGGAATTCTTGGTGATGTCAAACACTCCAATCTAGTTTGCTATTAAAACTACTTTCAGGTTTTATGTTAAAGGTTTTCTCAACCCTGGCATTCATTATTGACATTTTGGATGGTTCTTTGTTGTAGGAATTGTTCTGTGTATTATTGTAGGCTGTTTAGCAGCATCCCTGGTCTCTACCCACTAGATGCCAGTAGCACACATACCCTCTGCCACTCAGTGTGACAGACAAAAATGTCTCCAGATATTGTTAGTCCCCTGGAGGGTAGGGGGAAAATGGACCTCCAGTTGAGAAACATCATTTTAAAGGATTATATTAATGCTAACTCTAAAGCCACCCTCCCATCCCCGCACCCCCAATTTGAAGCCCTGTTTCTACACTTACTAGTAATGTGGCCTAGAGCAGGTTTATTAACCTCTCTGAGCCTCAGTGTCTTCATCTGTAAAATAAGGATAATAATTAGCTACCTCATAAGGCCATTGTGAGGATTAAATGAGATGATGCACAAGAACCACTCAGAAGAGTGCCTGGAACAGTAAGCCCTTAGCCAGCATTGGAAATTATTTTTATTATAATCCCCATAGCCTTTGAATAAAACTTTAATTTTCACAGCAGTGAAAGATTTAAAGGTTTTCTTACCAATTTTCTGAGAGTTATATAATTGATACTAGTTAATGGGTATTTTTCCTTTTTAATTCCAGTTAAAATAATTACAGAGACAATTTCTTCAACTAATTTTCAAGAAGGGAACATGTGCCATAAGCCTCCCTAGGATTATGTATTGCCCCATCCTAGGGATAGAATCCAGAACATGTTCAAAGGAAAGCATTTTGTAATTTTTTCCTTTCAAATCACAGGCTTACTTAACAAGGTCTAGTTGAACCAAACTTTTACTTTAATAGTAATTGATGCAAATGCTAATAAGCTCAACACCTCTAGATTTCAGAACACAGCAGTAACTGAGGCTGCACTGAAAATCTCAGCAGGCCCTGCTCTTATGCTCTCCGTAAACCTGAGGGCTACACTAGAAGAGGGTATGATTAAAACCAGTTCTCAATAACACCACAGGCACCCTCGTGTTTGGAAATGGCAACTGAATCTTTTCCTTAAATTAAACAGTCACTTGACACCTTATCAAAATAAACACAGGTTGGGTTTATTTAAAAAAAATATGGTGCTGAGATTTTAAGGAAATAGATCTCAAATCATCTCCCTTGACAGCATTTTAAATTGCGTTAAAATACAGATACTTAGCCCCTACTCCCTGACATTTCGATCCAGTCATATCTGAAGTATAGCTCTGAAATCAGATTTTTCTAAAGCTTTCCAGGTGATTTTCAGATTTTCAAACAGATTTGGAAGATACTACCTAAAGAAACAGAGGAATACCTATGAAGCTTAAGTAAATTTCTGCAAATAAAATAAAATTACCCTGATGACTCTGATCATAAAATGCATGATTAATTTATTCATTTACTCATTCTACATATACTCATTGAGAGCCTACTACATGGCAGGAACTGAGTTAGCCACAGGCAAGGTGAATAACAAGTGAACAAAATAGATCTGGACCCTGCCTTCATAAAGATTATCATTGACCAAGATGGCCTTAACAGTCCCTCAGCTTGACTAAGCTCTAGACAGATTTCTTCCTGACTTTAGGCCCCTGACCTCCCTTTTCTTAGAGCCTTTAACTTCACAAAATTTGCAATTGTAAATTACTTTTCTGCCCCTTTGAGATGTCAATCTTCTAAAATCTTGGAATGTCTTTCTCAAACTGGGAGCCATCCCTTTGAAATATAATCATCAAGAAAGATAGGGCCCCTCTCTCCAGTTTCTGTGGGAGGATAGAAGCCTAATTTGTTGGATAAATGCCAATTAGCAAACACAGATGGCCTGATCACATTGACCAACCTCCTTCCTAATGTCCTCCAGTTCTTTTGCATGAGCTCACCACAGTACTTAAATATCCTACTACCTTTTATTTCAGTGGAATTGAGTTCAATATCTGTCCTCCATATCATTAGTCTTGACTCCTGCAATTGTCCTGAATAAAGTATTTCTTGCCTGTTTTTTCTTTGATGTATATGTCATCGATTTTGATCTTTACTGTTCATAAAAATCACCTGAGTTTGCTAATCCAGTAAGCCTGGGTATGATCAAGGAATCTGCACTCATAAGCACCTGCGTGATATGAGCAGGACAGAGAAAGAACAGACATTGAAATCCATTGGTGCCCATTGTCTCACCATACATAACATTAAGGACTGGATCATCACAGGCAAAGTCACAAGACCTAGAAGCCAGCTGCAAGGGTTCACAAAGGCCAAATCTTAGACATTTTGACCATTGAAATAATTAAGTATAGTAATTATTTCAGAAACATTGTACAAAATGGAAACCCATGGGTACATACTGATTATAAATAAATGAGTAAGTAATTGTGGAGAAAGGAAGGCTCTTGATTACCGAAGAAGGCTGAGTGATGATTGATCGATGTTAGAGAGGGCTGGAGTTTAAAAATCAACCTTTTGCAACTATGACAGTAAAGATTAGTTCATGTAAGAATCACCAATGAGTGATAAATCAAGGGGGAAATTTTTGATGCAGAGCAGGATATATGCATGGTTGAAGAGTATCTCTGGACAGAGTGCTTGTTAATTGCAAGAGAAAAAATAGTAACTACATGATTGTGTAACTGGACGGTACCTTGCCCAGGTGATTAAAGTTAACATCAACAATGAAAGGCAGATGGACATCATGTGCCACTATATGTGATACCCTGAAAAGGACATAATATAAATATTATGCAAATAATTTTAAGAATAATCTAATCATGAGGAGACATTAGAGAAACTCCAAATGACGATCTTTCTATTAAGAAGGAAAGGTGGGAAGGATGTATGTATTCTTCAAAAATGTCAATGTCATAAAAGATAAAGAAAGGCCGAGAAATTATTCCAGACTAAAGGAGACTCAAGAAGTCTGAAAATTAAATGGACTGTGTGATTCTAGACTGGATCTTGTACTGAAGAAAAAACGCTACATAGGCCTTTGTTCCATCTGTTGATAAAATTGCAATACGGTTGATAGACCCCTTAGAGTTAAAAATTATATAATGATTATGTAACAGAATATCCCAATTCTTAGGACATACACATTGAAACACTGAGGGGTAAAGGGTCATATTGTATATAATGTATGCCCATGTGGTTCAGAAAAAATATAGGTAGACGGCAAATAATAAACGTAAAGCAAATGGGGCAAAATATTAACAATGGTGAATCTGTGTAAAGCAGATACAAACATTCTTCGTACTATTCTTGTAATGTTCTTGCATGTTCAAAGTTCTTTCCAAATAAAAAGTTTAACATATGCCATTAAAAGTGCATGTTTATACAATGAGGAAACCAATAATTCCATAAAGCAAGCCATTGCATGGCCTTTACACAGCTGCAACTAAATATTATGCCCTTAGCCTCTACAGAGGCTTGATTAAGAGGATGGTTTTTGAATATTATTTATTCTGTTGTTTAATGTAAGAAGAAAGCAACCCATTTATACATTTCTGTGTGACTGCAGACCAAGGGAAGAGCTTGGTTAGGGAAAAGCTTTACTAAAGAAAAAAACTAATAAAATTGTTAATTTCGTTTATTTCAACATGGAGCGCCACGTAGCCCTTTGGTTTTCTTCTTTGCCTTGACAATTTAGAGCCAATTTTGTTATATTGCAATAACTCTCTTTCAGCCTAGGTTGGCTGGTACAAGAGACAGCACCTTTCTTCAAAGTTCTACCTCCTTCCTTATTATTTACCTGTTTAAGGTCTATGTTGTTGACCTGAAACAAATAGCCTGCCAGGTATTTCACCAGCAAAGATGGGTTTATTTGGATCATCAGAGAACTGCAATTCAGGGTCTGCAATCATGGTGAGCTGCATGCAAGTCCCCACCCAGCAAAGGAAGGAGAACACTTTAATAGAGAGGAAAAGGAAGTTAGGAGGGCTATAGTAAACAAAGAGTCCATGACCTTTCATTGGCTGAGTCCTTGTCAAGAAAGAAGAGGAGTCTTTCTTTTTCCTGTTGGGCTCTACTATCATCGCAGGGCATGGAAGCTCCCCTTTCTGGTCTCCTGGCTCTGTTTAACTGAGATTTCTGTTTATTCACTTTACAATATTAATGGGCTTCAATTTTGGGGGTGGTATTTCGGGAGTTAAATGATAACCTGCATCACAGTGTTGAAAATGTTGCATTATAAATCAATAGATAAATGGAAATGCTATACTGAAGCAAAAAATGGACTAGGCCTGTCCTCTAGAATTCAGAGGCAACTTTCAGATTTTGATCGAATGCCACAATCTGGGGAACCTCCTGACAAGTATATCTCAAATAGAAATGCCCTTCCCACTATATCCCCCAACTATGGTCACTCTCTATCAATTTACCCTGTTTTATCTATCTGCTTTGCATTTAGTGCCAACTTTTAATATGTATTTGTGTGTATTGTTTGTCTTCTTCTTCTAAAACATAAATTCTATGGGAGCAAAAGCTTTGCCTATATTTTTGTTTACTGCTAAAACAATGTTTAGCAAATGAATGAATGAAAGAGAGCATGTCCCCATAAATTCATTCCCTGGCTCTTTACTTAAGAGCCAAGGTAAAGTTTTCCATTATATCACAATCTTTACTTCTGTAACAAGATATAAATATTCGATATACATACACACACACACATATATATCTGTATATGTATATCTGTATATGCATATATCAGTCTTTGATGATTTACAAGGCAGATACTGCCCACCTCATTACCCTCACCAGCAGCAAAGGAATGGAGACTAAGGAATTGTGTGTGTGTATTATTATACCTTTTTACTTATTTTATTTAAAAGTTCCCCAGGCCTTAAGAAAGGAGAAAACATCTGATTCTAGGTATTTGTTTAAAGTGCCTTTGTGTGTGTGTGTGTATGTGTGTGTGTTGTGTGTGACTAGTGAAACTGGACAGTGGAGGGATGCTGGAAAGAATAGGATAAGAAGGAAGGAAGAAGTCTCAAAGTTACAAGTGTGAACAGAGTGTGAGGCTGTTGTCTCAGAAGTGCTGGGCAGAAGCATCTAGAGAAGGAAGGATGTAGAAGCCATCAAAGGCCACATTGGCCAGATGTGCTCACCAGCTAAGGACCCAGTTGGCTTACTGCCCAAGGCACCTGGGAGGGGAGCAAAGAAAACTCAGAAAGGGAGAGGGACAGGAGGCCCCAAAGTCAATTAGTTTGCATTGAGATGAGATTGTCTGTCAATCAAAGGACTTTAGATTTTACCCTTCTAGGGAGTCACTGAAGAGTTTTAAACAAAGGACTGACACAATTGTGTCAAGTAAAAAAGTCATCTGGTGGTGATGGATACGTATATTAGTTTGAAGGTATACGTTTATCAAAATATCAAGTTGTATATCTTAATCATATACAATTTTTATTTTTTAATTATACCTCAATAAAGCTAGGGGGAAAAAGCACTCTGGTGGCAAGATGGAGAATAGTTTGGAGAGAAGGAAGGCCAGAGGCAGGGAAATCAGAGCTATTGATAAAAAACTGGCAGTGGCAGCCCTTTCCCTTTTCTACAGACATGATTGAATTTTCTGAATCAAAAAAAAAAAACTATAGCAAAGATAACCAAATGTAGATTTTCCTCTAAATGAAATAACACATATATGTTTTAAAAAATTAATGTTTTTAGATCTCTGTAAGTGTTGGGCCTATTTAGAAATCTTTTTTTGTTTCTATCCATGGATCATTAAAATGGTTGACTTTTATTTTAAATTTATTAATGTATATGATATTAATCTCTTTGACCAAACTATAAATTTGTTTTTAGAACCTTTGCCATTTCAATTGATGGCATGATGAAATGACGAAATATCAGGCTGTAACTGTTATTTTCTTCTGAAGAGTTAATCTATTTCATTATTTGCTCTGAAGTAGTGGATCCAGAGCTATAATATTTCATAGTTCTGTTGATGGTGACAACCACATTCATTATAAGCAGCCTATTAATCCTACAATGCTTCCTTCAGCTCAAGGATCAGTAAGTTCATCAGACACCCATCTTCTGGAAATCTGCAGGGTGTAGAAAGGGGCTGTGGTACGTAAGAGCACAGATGTATCAGTTGAAAATTTGACTATTTTTGTAATAGAATTCACTGGTAAGACCTTTGAGCAAGCAAACAGAACTGGCACACACTGCCTGGCATATTATTGGTCAGTGACAAAGTATAAACCAACTACAAAATCTAGGCACGATGTGAGGGGATGAGGGAGACTTTGCAAAAAGTATCATGAACCAATTCCAAAGGTCATTTTAGACATCTGATTGGACAAGGCATGACAATGATCTCAGGAGGCCGACTCTCATCTGTATTTGGAGCTTTTACTGCTTTCTCTCTAAAAGTAAAATAAAAAGTCAGTACAACTAAGCTATCAAGTTTAATTATGGCAAATGGGGAGGAACCGTAGGGTTAAATACCATCCAAATAACCCTTTCCAGACTTTTCTTCACCAATCATGAATATTAAGCACCTCTTGTTTTTTTCTGCCCTTTCTATGTAAGTTTAACACTCACATTTCATTTAACATGTCTATGTCTTACATGTTTCTTAGGTTATTAACTTTTTTGTCCATGTATATCTAACTCACCTTATGAGTTTTCCTGTCTTTATAAGTACTACCTTATTTATTAATTGTGCTCAGCATATCTCATGAGTTTCATCTAGCCCATTTGTTTTTCTTATCCTCTATGTCAGAACTGAAGTTCTTAAATAACGCAGCAAACTTGCACTGTAGTAGTTACGCAAAATGAGACTTCTATCATGTTATTATAATTATTAACTGAGTCATATAAGCAGTGATTAATAAATTTAAGCAGTTTAGATAATTAACCAAAAAAAAAAAGGAGAATTGTAGGATTCCACTCCCCCCCATACTCTTTAAACAAGATTTAAAAATTATTTGCTTCTATGTAATTTCTCTTACCTAACATGAAGGTAACCCTATTATTGTTTTTTCATCTAGTTCTCTAATTTTGCTTTAGTTGGAACTAAGTTAGCTTGAGTAACAGTAAATACTCAAAACAACAACAGTTTAAAAAAATAGTTTATTTCTCTGTCATGTGTGTGAAAGAAGTTTTCCAGCTGAGCAAGAACAAGGAAAGAAAAAAAGAAAGGCAAAACCAAACTGAAAAGTTAAACACGAGATGTTTATTTATAGGCATCAGCTAGAACTTAAGTCATATGACCATACTTAAATCAAAGGATGCTGGAAATTGTCTTTTTTTCCCCATTGGCCATGAGTCTAGTTAAAAATCAGCATTTAGGGAAAAAGGAGATAACACATATTGGAAGAAGAGTATCAGGCTCTGTCACAAAAGTCTGAATAGAACCAAAATTTCCACAAAAGTGTAAAAATGTGATTGACCTGTAAATAGGACAAATGTCCTGCCACCTTGTGGGAATACCATCATTTTCTTTCCAATCTAAAGCCTGATGTAAATCCAAATCCATATTATTACAGCTCTCCCTAAAATGTGCATAATTATGATCAAGTTAGCATATGATTAAACATTTTCCTGTAAGACTTTAGATTCAAAATAACCAATAATTATCTTGTGCAGCATACTTAGCAAATACATCTTGTTACCATAATAATGTCAAGATCATATTAAACCAAATATAAAACTTTGGAAACAATTAAAAATGAACCTAACTCCCCCTCAACAGGTGCATGCTTTTCTCCTCTCATCACCCTTTTCTATTTGCTTGGGTTGTTTTTCCCCTGAACTTTACATTTTCAGAAAAGTAAACTACTCATCTGCCCTTCAATATGGATAATTTGTTAAAAGCTAGAACTTTATACATTTCTCTTCCAATCACTGGCTCTAGTCAATTTGAGGTGGTTGATCTCTAGATTTCCTTTGAGATCAAAGGAAATCTTTGGTAAGGAATGACCTACTTTGAGTAGGTCAAAGTAGGCCTTTGAGTTGGTGTCCACGTTAAATTTTCATTCATTGAAGTTCTCCAACCAATAAACCTGGCACTTTCCAACCTCTCAATAGATGATATCTGCCCTACCTGCTTTGGGAGAAAAGACTTAAGGTGGCTGGGCAAGGGGGCTGTAGTGCTGTCTCTATTGTATCCTATAACGCCTGAAGTCTTACAGGAAGGGAACTAATATTTATTGAAACAATTACTCATTGCTGAACACCAGAAATTGAAGGTTTATTCAATATACTTTAGTGGAATTGTATTGCTTTCTTAAATAATCATACACAAAAATTTCTTGTTAATCATATTCTTGGATATTTTATGTCTAGCTTTCACTGAGGTCTTTTTTTTCCATTATATTTTCAAGTTGATTTTTCTAGGAATATAAGACAGCTATTGACTTTTATATATTAATTTTGTAGCTAGCTACCACATATATTTTCTTACTGTTTTAAATAAGTTTTTCACTTAATTCTCTTGGGTTGTTCAAATGTACAATGGTATGATCTATTCCTTATATTTTATTCTCCTACCTATTTCTTCTTAGAGGTTTACCGCTAACCACCATGAAGAATGACAGTCCCTGGTTTATAACTTGACTCCTTCTGAGATGTTAGAAGCTTTACACCTATTCACTAAATTAAGTCCCAAAGCTACTTATAAAGTGGGTATAATCCATGTTTCACAAAGGGAAATTACCTAAGGTCACAAAAGTAAATAAGGGAAATAAATATTTTTTGAACCCAGATTTGTTCTCACATTTCATGTATTTTCTATGATTTCACAGAATAAACCCAAAAGGAGAAAATATAAGATTCAGTAAAAAAGTAGGATCTATTCTCCAGCTAATGCTGGAGATTTTCATCACAGGAAAATCATAAATCAGAAAAGTACCTATTCCAGTTATGTACTGCTGTGTAATACATAACCCAACCTCAAGAGTGTAAAACTATATACATTTTATTATACTCATGGATTCTATAGGGCAGATATTTGGACAAGGCACAGTGAGCATAGTTTGACTCTCTACAGGGCACCACACAGCATGCCACGTTCTGCTAACAGAACTGTTAGGTACAGGTAATGTTGTAGTTTTGGCTATATGGGTGACAAGATGAGGCTACATAGAGAGGGAGACAATAGAATTTGGAGGATCTTGCCTGGCAGGCCAGGAACTTTGGATGTTTATCTGTAGACAGGCTTTAAAGGAACAATGACCAAATTTG
Source organism: Phocoena phocoena (assembly GCF_963924675.1). NCBI lineage: Eukaryota > Metazoa > Chordata > Mammalia > Artiodactyla > Phocoenidae > Phocoena > Phocoena phocoena. Next base: position 77,237,759 of record NC_089223.1, read on the forward strand.
CATTTCAGTTTATTCTAACAGCATTTTGAAAGCTATATTGGAGGTGACTGAGGCAGGAAGCAGGGGATATGTTAAGGAGAAATGATGAATGTTTTTACTGGGGCAATAGCAGTAAGAACTGCTGTGATTTGCCGGTGGATTATATAAGGAAGTTTGGGATAGCGGTTGAGTTTAGGAGGAGAACTGCCGTGATTTGCCGGTGGATTATATAAAGCAAGTTTGGGATAGGGGTTGAGTTTAGGAGGATTCCAGGCAGAACTGGATATCCCAGCAGATGGTCAGGCTGTGCAGGAGGCCAGAATGACATGGCGGAATAGCAGAATGACATGGAGGGAAAGAGGGATGATGGATTTCATCTGGAAACATTAAATTTGACTTGTCTGTGGGAAATTTCCCCATATTACTTCAAGAGGAATTGTCAGGTAGGTAGCTGTCAGTCTGTGCTACAGTCTGAGGAATCAGCATATAGATGGAAACTGAAGCCAAGGGTGTGAATGAGATTGTATGGGAAGGTTTTCAGAAATAATAATTTAAAAAGAAATAAGGACAATCACTGGAAAGTACCAATAATTCCATCCAAAGCTGAGTAGGAAGATCAGAGAGCTAGAGGAAAAACTAAGAGAAAGTGGATCTGTAAAGTAATTGAAGGAGAATGTCAAGGAGTTTTTGCTCCATAGGTTCATTTGAACTCTGTGACTGAAACAAAGATATTCTCTCTCTAATGCCAAGGATTGGGCTCCTTAAATCATCAACAGGAGAAATTTTTAGTTACAGCAAAGAAAGCTGTAGTGGTTCTTGCTTTTGTCTGCCCATATCTTTTTTTTTTTTTTCTGACAATCCCTCCACCTGCCTGGTTTCCTGGGTGGAAGGCCAATCATTGGAATCCATCTTGCTGGTCATAGTGATTGGTTCACAGTATATGCGTGGGAGGAGCCACACTGTTTTCCCTTTCTTTTCTTTCTTTCTTTCTTTTTTTTTTTTTTGCCTCCTCCTCTCCCCTTTCTGGAGTTGTATCCTATTGCTTGCATCAAGAGCTGGTATTGGCTGGTTTTAACAGTTGGCATTTTTTATATGGTGTCTGTTCCAACTGGCCAATTGTTAAATATACTGAATATGATCCCTGTTGCCACCAAAACATGTTAACTGATTCAGATGTTTAGAATAACTGAAGAACAGAGTGTGATCTGAAAGGAAGCTGTAAAGTACCTGAAACAGGCAACCTGTAAATTATGACCCAATTATTTTCAGGAAATATCAATCTAAAGTGAGGCTTTGTAAGTTGAAGTACACTTACGATTTTCAGGGCTTTTGCATCAGAAGGACAAATGAGTGAGCAAGCTAAGGATGCTGGCCAGGAAGTTGTTGAAATGATGTATCAGGAAGGAAGTAGAGTCAGAAAGGGGATCACTGATTTGGAAAGAAAGGTGGAGTCAAGAGACTTGAGGTCTCTATGGGGCCAGAGTGGAAATAAGGGGGCTGGACACACTGAAGGATGAGAACTTATGGTCTGAGAATGAGGGACTGGAGTGCTGTTATTGAATATGCATAGCCATCCTGGCTGGGGACAAGTTCTAGGGTGTGAGTAAGAAATGAGGTAGTGAAAGGGAGTGAGGTGGAAACTCAGTCTAGTATGTTGAGGAACAGGATAGGACTTTGGATGCATCTGCTAAATGGATGCTTGACATCTGTTAGGATTTCATGAGGACAAAATATAAACGAAGCAAATGTGTGTGAGTTAAGACATATACATCACTACTGTTGCATTCTGTCTCACCATATCTTTACAGATTAGATCTCAAGCTGTTTAAGAATATTTCCTTGACTCCTAGCTTTCCTAATGATGGGTCTAACAGCCTAAGTGCCTCCCTCACTTCATATCATTAAGGTTATATTTAAAGCATGTGCTATGGGAAAAATATAATATGAATCTTGATAGTCAGATATTTTATAGGTGAACATGCTTTTTCAAGACTGAAATTCAGTGTTTCTGAATTTGTAACAATATTCTCCCCACAACAAGGGTGAGTAGAACACCTTGATCAATTTTTTCTTGAGAATATATTTTCCCATTTTTCTAGTCTCACTTGAAATCATTTTCCATAGTTTATGGAATAACAGTCTAAGTATTTATAAGTCATGGAGATAGTCATTTTGCTTTGAGATATAATTACAAACCAACATGTAGAAGTGCTAAAGCAGAATTTTTTCTAATTTAAATAATAACACTAGTATTTATTTCAGATATTCAAATATTGTCTTAAAAAGAGGAGGCAATTACAGTTGTAGGTGAAAGACTAGGAGTATTTATACCAAACAGAAATGTGGTAATTCAGAGAAAATGGGTAAATGCCCATAGTAAACCAAGCATGCTGATACAATGTTTAAGACTGACCAAAGAAAACCTCAAAATGTTTGAGCCCTCATCTTAATGCTCCTTTTTGTGTGTGTGTCAGGGGGCAGCTCAGCTGGGTGCTCTGTGATGACCTAGATGGCTCGGATGGGGGGTTGGGAGGGAGGTCCAAGAGGGAGGGGGTATAGGTATACATATAGCTGATCCACTTCATTGCACAGCAGAAACTAACACAACATTGTAAAGCAATTATACTCCAATAAAAAATAAAATAAAATAAAAAAAGAAACCAAACAAACAAAAATTAATGCTCCTTTTAATGAAGGCAGTTTGACACAAAGTCCATAGCTTCCCTTATGTATTAAAAAACTCTCAAGAGACCATATACTTTCATGCCCCTGTTTTAAGATTCAACAACACTTTACAATTTTTTCTCAAAATATTCCTAGGAAGAAATTCCCAAATATTTATCAAGTATTTTTTCATTGTCCCATAACAAATCTTTCTCAGATTCTAATTCAAAGTTTTTTAGTGAAATTAAAGGATATGGAAGGAGTTACATGGATTTAGTGCTTACAACAGGAGTAGTTTCTTTAAAATCTGAATAATTCATGATACCAATTCAATAAACCAAGTGAAAATGATCACCTTGCTTTCTAGGCCCTAAAGAGACAGCAGGTGGAATCACTTATCTGAGTCACTGATGGGCTAGGTGAAGAAGACGGAAAAGGCCTGAGGCAGATATTTAAGGGGCAAAAGCACTATATAACCATAGGGATATGTCTGACTAATCTATTCTCCTTCTTGGAATGGCCCTTCTTTCTCTTCTCCATGATCTTTTAGCACAAATGTCTTTTCTCTGTGGAGTGTTCATTCATCCACTTCCCCAGACAGAGGTCATCCCTTTGCACACAGCTCTTCATAGATATGCATATGTAACCCATTGTACCGTAATAACTTATTGAATGTCTCTCAGGCCATAGTGAGGTTCCTCAGGAGGCCTTCGTGTCTGGTTCAGTGCCAGAAATGTTAGATTCATTATAAAAGACTTATTATCATTAGAATGGTTACTTTATTCAACACATTAAAACAGTCAAGGCACCATACTTTCCTCAAGTGGCAAAAGGATGTGGTTCCAACTTGATGTTAAAGAAATTAGATCTCTTCACCTTAATGTCTTTTAATCCACCTGTCAGAATTATAAGGCAAGGGTGGGAGTGGTCAGCTAACTCAGCTACTTGAGATTCTGGACTTACTGAGATCACAGGGAGAGAGATATGAATAGGCTGAAGACGTATAATATCGACCAACTTTTATGAAGAAATGATAATCTGGGAAGCATCTGACATTTTCCTGAGGTCAGAGATCAACCCAGCTGTATGTATTATGGTGTTTTCAATCCAAATTAGTGTTGTCAACATTAAAAAAAAATGCTTTTGTGGGTGGAAGATTCTCATGAAATAATCCAAGAAATAGCAGGGGAAGGGAGACAGCCTGGCGAAGTCAGGACAAGTCGCGGGTGTTAGTTTTAGTTAGATTCCCTATCAGCTTGGGCACTTCCCAGATGTGTGGATTTGAGTGCATGATTTAGCCTTCTCTGATTTAACCTCAGCACCTTTAAAATAGCAAAAGTATGTGGCTCATTGTTCTGTTTTGATAATTAAATGAGACTGAGTATATAAAGCATATAAAAAAGGGTAGGTATCAATAAATTTTAGCCTTCTTATTTTATCTGAAATCTAACCAATATTTATTCCATAGTTGAATAGCTCTTGAACTTTAGTGTGCATAAGAATAGGCTTGAATTCTTATTAAATTGCATATTTTTGAGCATCACCACAAGAAATTTTGATCTAGTTGGTCTATGAGGCCCAGAAATCTTTTAAACAAGTCTTTCAGGTGATTCTGATATAAGTGCATTTAAAAGACCACACTTTAAGCAAAATACCACCAAGAACCATTTAGGTAGAATGGTAGATGTGTAGTATATGGTACAATGCATTTATAATTTTATGTAGGCTAGAGTTCAGTGATGATAAGTCTATAAGAAAGGGGAAAAGTATGGGTCTAGTTGGTTTCAAAACAACAGACAATTTTTTCAAGATTCTAAAGGAAAGGACACTGTCAATTTTACTGTGAGAAATGTTACCTGCCCATCCCCCCTATCCCTGCACCCCTCAGCTATCCTGTTATCTAAACACAGCAGCACCATCCAGTCAAGGAATGATTGTGAACCCATTGAAATTTGTGGTCATACTGACAAAGATGGTCTCCCTGAACAACTTCATTCAGGCTTCTCTGAACTCTCTTCTGAACTAGGCTGGAACTTACACATGTCCCACCCCTCCCTGTCCCACTGCTGGGCCTGCACAGCCCAGATGTAGCAAGAATCCTGCCAAGTCAGTTTAGAGAGAATCTCACCACCCTTGATATTTAATCACCCTGGCCTGCCTTTAGCAAGAATCCTATTAGGTCAGTTTAGCAAGAGTTTCCCCACCCTTGATATCTCCTCTTAGTACTTTTCCATCCACTGACCCCTCATTCTGCTCCTTGGCTCTAAATCCCCATGTGTCCTTGTAGCATTTGGAATTGAGCCCAGTTCTATACTGAGGTCTCTTTTCTCCTAATCTGTTTTTACTGCTTTAACTACTGTCTAGCTGTGATTCTCTTTAACCATATATAAATGTTAAGTCTATTTTTGTACCCAGAGTGCTGCTCACCACAGTACCTACTGTACTTAACACATGTGCACATTTTTATAAGTAACACAGAGAATGTGCCTTCTCCAGGCATTTGAAACACCTCACAACACTTTATATTCGGAAACTGCTTCCCCCACTTTCTCAGTGCTTCTACAACTTCACTTACTTTAAATGGCAAGAATTAAGTTTTCCTAGAAGTCTTTTTTCTTTCTGATACCTCTCCTTTCCCTATTTTCCCCACCTCCAAGCTCCTGGCAAACACTTTTCCACTCTGTGTTTCTATGAGTTTGACTTCTAAAAGTTTTTTTAGATTCCAAAAATAAATGATACCATGCAGTATTTTATCTTTCTCTGTCTGATTTATTTCACTTAGCATAATCCCCTCAAGATTGTCACAAATGGCAGGATATTTTTTCATGGCTGGATAATGTTCCACTGTGTATATATATCTCACAACTTCTTTATTTAGTCATCCACTGGTGGACACATAGGTTGTTTCCATCTCTTGGCTATTGTGAATAATGTTGCAACAAATATGGGGGGTGTATATGTCTCTTGATATACCCAGAAGTGGAATTTTTGAATCATATGGTAGTTCTATTTTTAATTTTTTGAGGAACCTCCATACTGTTTTTCATAGCTGTACCAATTTACATTCCTACTAGGCCTCCCTTTTCTCCACAGCCTTGCCAATACTTATTGTCTCTTGTGTTTTTGATGATAGTCATTCTAACAGATGTGAGGTAATATCTCATAGTTTTGATCTGCATTTCCCTGATGATTAGGGATGTTGAGCACCTTTTCCTGTACCTACTGACCATATGTAAGTTTTCTTTGGAAAAATGTCTAATCAGAGCCTTTGGCCATTTTTTTAATTGGATTTTTTTTCTATTGAGTTGTATGAGTTCTTTATATATTTGGGGTATTAACCCAAATTATCAGATATATGATTTGCAAATATTTCTCCCATTCCAAAGGTTGCCTTTTCATTCTGTTGATGGTTTCCTTTGCTGTACGGAAGCTTTTTAGTTTGATGTAGTCTCACTTGTTTATTTTTGCTCTTGTTGCCTATGCTCTTTTTGTCAAATCCAATAAATCATTGCCAAGATTAATATCAAGGATCTTACCCTCTGTTTTCTTCTAGGATTTTTATGGTTTCAGTTCTTATGTTCAAATCTTTAATCCATTTTTAGTTGATTTCTGTGTATGGTGTAAGGTAGACATCCAGTTTCATTCTTTTGCATGAGGTTTTCCAGTTTTCCCAGCATCATTTATTGAAGAGACCATTCTTTACTCAGTATATTCTTGGCTCCTTTGTTGTAAATCAATTGATCATATAAGCATGGGTTTATTTCTGGGCTCTCTGTTCCATTCAATTGATCTGTCTGTTTTTATGCCAATATCATAATACTGTGATTACTGTAGCTTTGTAATATAGTTTGATAGGAATCTTTGTGGAACAGTTGCCTAAGCACCATCATAATTTCTAAAAAAAAATCTGACAGTCCTTTCCTTGGTCTATCTTTACATCAAGACTGTTTGATTGGCAAATGATAGAGTATCAAGTTCAATGCCAAAGAGAAATGTATTGATTCACAAAGCTTAAAAATACCTGGCTAAGGTTAGCTTCAGACAGGGTTTTATCTAAGAGTTCAAAAAATGAGGGTCATCCTTCAGTTTCTCATTATCTTTTGGCTCTGCTTTGTACTGTGTTATTTTTATACTTTGGCTCTGCATGATGGCTCCTTTAAGCTCTAGGCTCATATTATTGTGACTATTGGCAATCCCAGTGCAGAAAAGAGAGTATCTTTTTTCGGTAACCCCTCAAACAAGTCCAAGGATTTACCATATCGGACAATTCTGAATTACTTACTCATCAATGTAAGGGATACAATACTTCACTTGATCAGGCCTAGGATACGTGTTTTACTCCAAATCTGAAATATATAGATGAAGAATGGGTAGAAATGGTTTTCTTAAGAAATTGCAAGGTACCATTATTAGAAGAGGAAATGGATATCAGGTGATAAAAAAACCAACTTATTTCCCCAAATTCTTTTGGGTCTCTGGGCTTTTTCAGTCCTTATATTCTATACCTGAAAATTCCTTCCCCAACTCTCTTTCTGGTGACTGCCTAAATATCCTTTTAGAACCAAGTCAAATATCATCTCAAGGGTCAGTCTGCTTAAATGTCATCTTATCAGGGGGTGTTTACTTACTACCCTGTTCTGTCTACTTTCTTATTTCCTTACTCTAATTTTTTATTCTTCACAGCACTTTTTACCATTTGTCACATTATGTATTTTCTACATCTCCTTACTAGAATGTCAACTCAGAAGGGGAGGAATTTTTGACTGCTTTTTACTGTTGTATCACCAGTTCCTAGAAGAGTACCTAGTACCTAAGAGGTGCTCAATAAATACCTGTTAAATGAATGGATACATGAATGAACTTATCTCCTACCTCCTTAGTGCATGTCAATACCTACCTCCATGTCCTGTCAATACCTTGTATATATTTCTGTCCTGGTCCTAGCACACTGCACTCTACCTACAGGGATAAGTGTATCCCTGGCTGGCCTAATCAAACATTTGCTTAATTGTATCAATCATTCTCTCTACTTTTGGAGCTCTAAGTCTTCATGAATTGTGCTCCCACTAAGTACTAGGGCATCTGTTTTATATTCAGTTTTCTTTTCTTTCTTTCTTTCTTTCTTTATTTGGTTGTGCTGGGTCTTAGTTGCAGCAGGCAGGTTCCTTAGTTGCGGCTTGCCAGCTCCTTAGTTGTGGTACGTGGGATCCTAAATTGTGGCATGCAAAATCTTAGTTGGGCATGCAAAATCTTAGTTGCAGCATGCATGTGAGATTTAGTTCCCTGACCAGGGATTGAACCCAGGCCCCCTGCATTGAGAGGGTGGAGTCTTAACCCCTGTGCCACCAGGGAAGCCCCTATATTCAGTTTTCTTAATTGGTTTCATTAGTCTGACTGTCAGCATCTGGGAATGTAGACATTTCCCAATTACCCTTTGTTAATTTATTCATGTTCAGTTGGTAATTATTTATTTATTTTCCTAGTTTTATTGAGAAATAATTGACATACATCACTGTATAAGTTTAAAGTGTACAGCATGTCATTTGATATTTGTTGAGGCTGTGTTAGGATGCTGGGATAGTTCAGGAGCTAAGATTATAAGAGAGAAGGAAATATTTCTACTTATGACATATAATCTCAATACTTAAGTATATTTTGGATTTATTCTAATCTCTCATTTAAAATAAACCACCATAACAAAACAATTATTAGCTTAATTTCCTGAGATTATTGCTTTTTCATAACCAGGTATGCTATATATTTTGCAAAAGAAAATTAGCCCTAAGAAGCCAGAAGACCTGCATTCTAGTACAGATTCTACTATGATTATCTTCATGGTGTCAAATACGTCATTTCACTTGTTTGAACCTTCCACCTTGATCCTCACAACCCCCTCTGCTTCATTATTTTTACCCTATATAACCCCTGTCCTCATCTCAGTTTCCCTTCCTCCACCTTCTAACTTTTGCACCCTGTGGAGTCAACTTACCTGTGGTATCAATCTGTTCTTCAAACACTCATCAGATCTTCCAGCCTTAACATTAGCACTCAGAGGACACCATTTCCTCAGGAAGTTAGAGTCTGGAGAGGAGAGGCCTCCTTGCTTCATAATTCTATTTCTAAACCATTAATCTTTCACCCTTTTAAAAACATCTCCTCAAGGTTTATGGAATTTAGCACTTGAAATCTCTGTCTTGCTTCTGTGCCCTAGTTAGATGCTATCAACTTATTGGTATCTTCTTTTGATTTATGGGAGATGCACACGGTTCAGAACAATTTTCACCTATGCCATCATCCTGGGTGCGCTCACCATCCATGTGAAAACCTTTCTTATGTGTTGGCCTTTATTGCATTATTCATTCAGGTGTTCATTCATTCAAAAAATATATATTGACAAGCCCTGGGAGTACTGCAATATACAAGACAGACAAGATCTCTAACCTCAAAGAGCTTACATTCTAGTAGAGGAGAGAGGCAATTATCAAATAATCATAGAAATAAATATAATATTGCTATTGTGATAAGTACATGAAATATGTGGTGATATAGAAACTGATAAAATACAGATTTGACCTCGTCAAGGAAATTAGGAGGCTTTTCTGGGGAAGTGACACGAGAACTGAGATGTGAAGGATGAATAGAAGTAAATGCCAGAAAGGAGAGAGGGGAGAGTATTCCAGGGAGAGGCAATGACATGAGAAATTATCGTTGCAGCCTTGTGTGTGCGCGTGTGGTACAAATACCATAGTGGGATTGCTGGGTCGTATGGTAGTTCTATTTTTAGTTTTTTAAGGAACCTCCATACGGTTCTCCATAGTGGCTATATCAATTTACATTCCTACCAACAGTGCAAGAGGGTTCCCTTTTCTCCACACCCTCTCCAGCATTTATTGTTTCTAGATTTTTTGATGATGGCCACTTTGACCTGAATGAGGTGATACCTCACTGTGGTTTTGATTTGCATTTTTCTAATGATTAGTGATGTTGAGCATCTTTTCATGTGTTTGTTGGCAATCTGCATGTCTACTTTGGAGAAATGTCTATTTAGGTCTTCTGTACATTTTTGAATTGGATTGTTTGTTTTTTTGATATTGAGCTGCATGAGCTGCTTGTATATTTTGGAGATTAATCCTTTGTCAGTTTCTTCATTAGCAAATCTTTTCTCCCATTCTGAGGGTTGCCTTTTCATCTTGTTTATGGTTTCCTTTGCTGTGCAAAAGGTTTTAAGTTTCATTAGGTCCCATTTGTTTATTTTTTATTTTATTTCCAGTACTCTAGGAGGTGGCACATACCCTAATTTAGCCAGTTAGTCTATTCCATGTTAAGAGTACATAACCCCATATAAATCAATTGACCCGAAGAAAGTTTTCCAGAACTTCTGGAACAGAAGAGCCTCCTTATCCCAAAAGACCATCAAGAACTGATTCTTACTGACTAGATGTAAAAGAGGAATGTTATAACCCAGCAGTTACTGGATACCATCTTGCAGCTCTGCAAGAAGAACCCATGTGAGGAGACGAAGTCAAGAAATAAAAGAGCTATGCTGGCTTTCTAATTTCTGTGAACGCACCACGCTCTTCCCAATAGCAAGGATAGTGTCTTTCTAGATATGTTGCATTATAAAATTTTCTAAAAAGAGCTTGCATACATTTGTTGTAAAAGCTTTATGAAATGAATCAAAAAGCATATTGCTTAGGGCTTATATTGGCTTTAAGTCAGAGCCATTATTCTGTTATGTCTAAGAACTGATTAGCCCACAATTATTTGTTGAACTTCTACTATAGGCAAGGGACTCTTTAGAGGATTCCATCATAAGCAAAAATACTTAGGAAATGTATATTCTAGTTGTTGGGAAAAGACAGATAAGTAGAAATTTGAAAAATGCATATATTTAGCCTCATTTAAAAATGTCTTTTGTTTTTCTCTGAACAGTGCTGAAAAAGCTATCTGGCTTTCATCATCAGTGTTTGGAAGTATTATGAAGACCAGGACAGACTAAGCTGTTTGTATTGGTGTTTGGCATCTGCTGCTCCATGTCTGTGTTTGTCTTTATTAAAGTAATTAGAGAACAACATGTATCTAAGTTGGAGAGTAGTTTATCCAAAAACTTATTCTGGAATATCTCTGAAAACATACATGACGCTCAATCCATAAATACTAATAGCAATGAGCTTGGGATCCTAGCTACATTTAAAATGTCCATGCTTCTGACATCTCTCAATGTCAAATAGAGGTAGGTGTCAACCTTTGACAAATCTAGTAGACTGGTTCTCCTCTCTGTACTGATCTGTCACTCATCAATTAGCTACTCATACTTGACAGAGTGAGAAGATGCCCATTTGTTGGAATGAAAATTTCCTGTTTCCATTTTACAAAATGAATAATAAGAGCTGAACTTTCTAAGTGTCCGCACTATTTCTAAACCAACATCAAATTTTCTTATATGTTTGAAAGGAAAAAAGATCTCTAAGACAACACGTGTTCAACCAAACTGCTCCACCTTATTCTAGAATAAAATAAATTCAAAAGCACTAGCATGGATTAATTATGCCCTGTTTTGAGGCTGGTAATTGACAAATCTTTCACATGGGGTTCATTTGGTTTTATGAATGTATACCAAACTATAAATTTCAGTTCTGACATAAACAAAACACTATTATGGTTAAGTGTAAATCAGACAGATCCTGCCTCCACAGAACTCTAAATTCACCAGTTAGAACCCAGTACTCTGGCAATATAAAGTATACTCTAGGACTTTTTTTTTAAGTCAATTGACTTTTTAATTGACTTTCTTTAAGTCTATTTTAGAGCAACTGAGGATATGATTCAGGTCTAAATATGGGAGACACCAAAGACAATGCAATCTCTCAGATCAAGAGCATATATTAGAAACTGAAGCCCATGGGACCACAGATCCATAAATACATATAATTGGTCATCCATGCCTTCTTTCCATTGAATTAAAATTTTTACCAGTATAAAATTTGGGATTTTTAAATACAAAAATCTGGAGTTTGGGTTATCTGGGAAATCAGTAACATGTAGCTGAACAGGATTGTTTGTTATAGAAACTCTCCTGTTGGTCCATCTTCAATCAACTCACACAGTGTATGCACATGCTCCTATATCTGGTCCTTGATGAGCATTTGGAAACATGACCACTAGCCTTGGGATGTAGGGTCAGGAAGGATGGGTAGCGTATTGCATGTAGCACTGTAGGACAATTCATCTTGCTGATGCTTCTGTGGTGGAGATGGTTCTTTAGGGCAGTTCCAACTGCCTTGGAATCACCTAAAGAAGTTTGTAAAGTTATTAATTTTTAAGTTTCACTCTCAGAAATTTAAAGACAGTATATACATCAGGATGGTAGTGGTGGGAAGTGGGGAGAGTGGGCAGGATCTGAATTGCATAAATTCTTCCCAGGTACATCTAATATTTAGGTTGGTAAGCTACTGTGTATTCAGCAATCTTACCATATCCTGATGCCTTAATTTGCACAGGAGGTCAAAGATTATAAAGAAAGTCTGTAAATAGGAATTGGGCTCTCTGGGTTTTAGCTACTTGTTTACTAGTTATTATTTGTGGGACTTGGGCCAAGTATAGAACATAAGTCTCAGTAATTACACCTATAAAATGAAGTCAGGGATTTAAGTGTACTATACAATGCCACCAAAATTCCTATGAAAATAAAAAAAAACTTTTAACATGCAATTAAAAAAATTAAAAGTTATCTATGAGAGAAAAACTAATATTGAGAGCTTTTGATAAAAACTGACATTGTTTTGATTTGAAAAGTTCTCTAAAGTCATGACACAAAAATATCCCATTGAAAAATCTTTTTCCTAACTGATTTGCCTGAGTGATTCTGGAACCATAAGGATTAGTAACAGGTCTGATATGACTCTCTCTTACATCTCTTCCTCCTTCAACTTTATATCAGAAAACATGATCAAACTGTACTTCAGCAGATTAGTATAGAAGCAAATACAACTGAAGAGAAAGACAAGCAAAGAAACTATCATCATGTCAAAATACATTTAAAAATAAACTACATTAAAAGACTTAAAAAGTCTCTAGAAAGATTTATAGGCTCTGTGAATATATTACTTGTTTAAATTAACCAAAGGCAAAGGAGAGTACTGAAGACTGAAAAATACAGTCAAGCTACAAGAACAAGAAGAAAAATAGGACTAAAGCAAGGAGGATTAAAATGTATTAATCCCTCCTTGCTAACACTGCAAGTGCGATGATATAGAAAATTATGAGCTACTCAGGGAGACACAGTCAGCGAGACAGAATAATTCAGTGTCCTTAATCCTCTCTCTTTTTTGGAACTGAGAACAGTCATAGATGGGGACACATGCATGTCACATCACATCCATTCCAGTTTTTAATTATTTAGATATTCTCCATTTTAAAATATCATGCTGTAAATCTACATTAAAAAATGAGCAAGCAACAACAGTACTTGAGAAAGAAACAACTTTGAACACAATACTTTAGCATCTAATTATTCAAATACAAATAAGATATAGTTTAATTAATATAAACTAAAGTACACCTAATATAAATTACAACACTCTTAAATTCTGCATACTAAAGAAAAGAGGAAAAAAAGCGACAGCATTCACATCTCCTCATAGTGAAAAAAAAATGTTTTCAAATTAAGAGGACATGAATTTGCAATTCCAACCTTCCTATTTATTAGGTGTGTAACTTTGAACATGATATTTAATTTCTCTGAGGCTCAGTGAAAATATTTTTGAGGTGGCCTGATAAAGGGGGACTAATGGAATTGGTGGTAACTATACTTATGAGCTTAAGAGACAGAACATGTTCTTACTCTGCTTTGACCTGTATTTTTCTCCCATGGGAGTTTTTGAACAGAACTTAAAAATTTATAAATATATCGTATTTTCCTCATATATGAGTAGTAAAAACTTGCATTCTTTTTTGTCTTGGAATATTAGTAATAAACAATTAAAATGGTTCAACCTGCACTCCAGGTCCTTGTTTACCATTAATTATTTGTGGGACTTGGGCAAATCACAGTTAATTAAACTATCCATAATTTTGTATCTTGGACTATTGACAGAGAAATGTGGTGAGGACACTAATGGATGTGAGTGATATATTTAGCACCAACATACATCTGGGAACTTTTATGGCCCTCCCAGGTGGTTTCTGTAACCCACAAAATACCACAAGCCAATAATAAGATATCACTACTGGATGAAACATCTGAGAACAAAGCTTGCTAAAATGGGCACAAAATTGGAAACTGCATTTGTACATATCTTCTCATTCATGATAGCATGAGTTGTTGGGTAGACAGAGTTGTGTCTCATGTGAAAAGGAATTGATTAATTTGAATGAGAGTATAAATTATATGAACCTTGTCAAAATTAGCCTTGAGAAAATGTATTAACAGATTTCACAATGCCTAAGGGAATCAAGAGGCTAATAATATTTTCCAGAGATAACGTAAGTTAGAATTCTTCTGATAATTCCCTATGCTTCAGGTATAGAGACTACTATTTATCCCCATATATACATTCTTCAATGGTAATAAGACCACTGATTTTTAGCTGGACTCATGACTATAAGAGTAAACACATTTCTCTCGTTGTGGAATGGAGGTGAAAGTGTTGCTTGGTAATTTCCAGTTAAGAAAAGAGTCCCATTTAAGGCTTCTCTGGTGGCGCAGTGGTTGAGAGTCCGCCTGCCGATGCAGGGGACACAGGTTCATGCCCCGATCCGGGAGGATCCCACGTGCCCCAGTCCGGGAGGATCCCACGTGCTGCGGAGTGGCTGGGCCCATGAGCCATGGCTGCTGAGCCTGCGTGTCCGGAGCCTGTGCTCCAAAACGGAAGAGGCCACAACAGTGAGAGGCCCGGGTACCGCAAAAAAAGAGTCCCATTTATAATAGCATCAAAATGAATAAAGTACATAATAATAAATTAAAACAAGGAGGTGAAAGAGCTATACACTGAAAACTATAAGACACTGATGAAAGAAATTGAAATCAACAAAAATAAATGGGAAGCTAGTCCATGCTCATGGATCAGAAGAATTAATGTTGTTAAAATGTCCATGATACCTCAAGTGATCTATAAGGAGAATGCAACCCCTATAAAAATTCCCATGGCCTTTCCCACAGAAATAGCAAAAACAATCCAACAATTTGTAAGGAATCACAAAAGACAGCAAATAACCAAGGCAATCTTGAGAAAATAGAGCAAAGCTGTATCATGCTCCCTGATTTCAAACTATATTACAAAGCTATAGTTATCAAAACAGTATAGTATTGGCATAAAATCAGACACATAGATCAGTGGAACAGAATAGAGAGACACAAACCCACATATATATGGCCAATTAATTTATGACAAACGAGCCAAAAATTCTAGAATTAATATTAGGCATTTATCACTATAAACTTCCCTTTTAGAACTGCTTTTACTGCATCCCATAAGTTTTGGCATTTTGTGTTTTTATTTTCATTTGTCTCAAGATATTTAAAAAATTTCTTCCTTTTTCTTGACTGATTGGTTGTTCAGAAGCATGTTGTTCAATCTCTACATATTTTGTGAATTTTCTAGTTTTTTTCCTTGTAACTAATTTCTAGTATTATACCATTGTGGTCAGAAAAGATGCTTGATATGACTTCAATATTCTCAAATTTGTTTTGTGGCTTAATATACAATCTATCTTGGAGAATGATTCATGTGCACTTGAGAAGCATGTGTATGCTGCTGCTGTTGGATGAACTGTTCTATATATGTCTGTTAAGTCCATCTGGACTAACATGTAGTTTAAACCCAATAGTCCCTCATTAATTTTCTGTCTGGGTAATTTATGCATTGTTGAAAGTGGAGTATTGAAGTCCCCTACTATTATTATATTACTGCTTATTTCTCCCTTCAGATCTGTTAGTATTTGCTTTGTATATTTAAGTGCTCCAATGTTGGGTGCATAAATATTTTAATTGTTATATCCTTTTAGTGAGTTGACCCCTTCATCTTTATATAATGAACTTCTTTGTCTCTTGTTACAATTTTTAGTTTGAAGTCTATTTTGTTTGATATAAGACTAGCTACCCCTATTTTCCATTGCTTTCCATTTGCATGAAATATCTTTTTCTGTTCCTTTGTTTTCTGTCTCTGTGTGTTCTAGACTTTAAAATGTGTACATATTTTTTCTAACAATCCTAATAAGATGAAAGAACCATTCTTGGCTTTAATTTTCAATTTGATTTTTTATTCATTAAATTTAACTTTCATATCTATTAATTTATCACTTCCACATATTTGGCCAATGTATAAATTCATATATATCAATGTTCTTGAGGTGAGTTCTTAGTTCATTTTCCACCAGTTTTTATTGTTGTTTAATAATACAATATTTATTGCTATGGATTTTCTTTTGAAAATGACCTTGGCTGTATCTCATAGATTTTGATAATTGGTTTTGTTATTTTCTAAATAGACAAATTTGGTTGTAGTTCCTCTTTGGTCTAAGAGTATTTGTAAGTTTTCATTCACAACCTGGATTACTATTTTCTCTGTGAGTGAGTCTATGTTTCTGTTCTACTGTTATTTCACATGGTGAGATCCTTCTTCCTTTCTCATGCAACCTTCCCTGACCTTTCCATCTCCCCTCCATTTCTTCACAACTAATTCCTTTCTGTTCTTTTTTCTCATAGTATATCACTATTACTTTCACTACCTTATTCTAATTATAGTTTTTATTTTATACTGTGATTATTTATAGGTGTGTCCAAGTCCTAGTTTGTAAATTCTTTTGGTGCAGGATAAATTTTTGATTTGCCTTGAACTTTAATAGGTTATAATACTGTGCCTTGTACAGAATAAGTACTTGGTAAATGCATAGGGGCTGAACAAATGCCTGTGTTTGAGTGTCAGAAAATACAGGATACAAAAACCAGCTGAACTGACCCAGAAATTTAGTGTAAAGAAATCCGAGCTTAACAGGTGGGTAGCAAATCCTGAAAACAAAAAATGCCAAATTGGAATTGGAATACAGCAGACTTCAAGGCTGCTCTCAGGAAGATGAATGAGGATTCCAAGCAATAAAAAGAGTGACAAATGAGTTGGATGATAGTAGTGACACACTGAAGAAAGCATATGCTTCCTCTTTCAAAAAGAATAAGTGAGACAAAGAGAAACTCCAGGAAAAAGTAACAGTTAAATGTGTCTAAGAAAGTCATTGTCCAAATGTGAGATAAACTAAATAAGGGAAACTAAATAAGTGATGATTTTCAGTAAATAGTGAAATATAATTATAAAGAATCCATTTGACCTGTATGCTTGGAATCATTACATATTGATTAGTACAGTGGTGGTGATACTGGACCTAAAGTGAAGAAAATGGGATCTTAGCACATAAGGTAGCTCTCCATTGAATTAATGAAGTCATTATACTGTAACTGCTGTTTATTAGTTTTCAACTCTTAGAACGCTTCTACAGACAAAGCATACAGTTAATTATGGCTATAGAACAGAACCTAAATGTTAGAAAGCCTTACAGTGTTAGGGTAGAGATGTTGCCAATGGAAGGCAGGAGGTGGAGGGGACATATAGGTGAGGCCTCAATAGAAGGGGGTCAAGTATTAAATTCTTGGAATTAAATAGAGGGTTAGGCTTATTATTTAATTCAGAAGCGTTATCAAAATGAGAACTAAAAATCATAGAATTAATCTTGTCGTTTCAAAGGGGGCTTAATATATAATACTTCTCTTCCTCACCTGGGTTCCTTTTTTTTTTTTTTTTTTTTTTTTGCGGTATATGGGCCTCTCACTGTTGTGGCCTCTCCCGTTGCGGAACGCAGGCTCAGCGGCCATGGCTCACGGGCCCAGCCGCTCCGCGGCATGTGGGATCTTCCCGGATCGGGATACGAACCCGTGTCCCCTGCATCGGCAGGCGGACTCCCAACCACTGCGCCACCAGGGAAGCCCCTCACCTGGGTTCCTAAGTAATTGAGAAAAATAAGGAGAGGAAGGGAGAAGGCAAAATACCACTTTGGTTACTGGTAAGGTCTCAGGGTAGGATGTATGAGGCCAAATAGGCTTGCAAAGTGAGCCTCAGTGTTGGACAGAACAGCCATCCTGCAGTGTGGGGTTAGGGCAGGTCGTTCCTCACAGCAGACAGCAGCAGGGAACTTCTGGGGAAGTCCAGAAAAAGAAGGGTAGGATTAGGAGAGAACCATGCTTAGTTTATTCTCTCCAATTCTACCAGTTAGATATCTCTCTTCAGCTGGCATGGAATAAAGGCACAGAAAGTGGCCAGGAAAGCTAAAGCCAGGGTACCCCAAACACACAGAAGAAACCATGGTAAGTGGGAACTAAGCATTGTCCGCTTACCACCACAATCACCACCACCATCACCACCACCACAAGGGGTCTGAAAGGAAAGGGATGGGGGTAGTGGGGTGGGGTTGTTCTAAGTGAACTGATTCTTCACCTTTCACTTTGGGATATTGGTAGATATCATCTAAAATGAATAAAACAACAAAAAGCAAGTTTCCTATTTAGCAGTAAAGAGGTGTCCCTAAGAAGAATTGGATATTTAAAAATTAGGTTCATTCTAAAATGAGGAGGAACAGGGTGGGTGGAAGATCATAGCTTTTCATTATAAGCTCTTCCATTTGATTCTGTTTTAGTTGCATGGATACCTTATTGTGGTTACAAAAATAAGGATAAAGTGATGTATTCTTGTATTAAGTTAAAATTCAAAATAACATTCCCCATAATAGTACTATTTTAGAATTAATAATAGAATTTTAGGGGGGCGGAGTCAAAAATGGCAGAGTAGGAGGACACAAAGTTTGTGTCTCCTCACAACTAGGGCACCTACTAGGCACTGGTCGGGGAGCTTGGACACCTAAGGGGACGGGAGGAATCCCCGTGCAACTGGGTAGGACAAGGGGGAGAAGGAAATGAGGATGAAAGCTGGAGGTGGGATGGGACTGACACACCAGAGGGGTGGCTGGGGGAGGGGAGGGGTTCCCATGTTGTGAGGGGCCCACTCACAGTGAGGGGATCAGCAGGGACAGGGAGAGACCTTCGGGATCAGGATATTGGAGGGGAATGAGGCCAGTGTCTCCCCTGCCTGCTTGGGCCGTGGCAAGCCTGCTGGGATCCCAGGCCTGAAGCTATGTTCTCTGGTGCCCCCTCTGGCTGCATGGGTTCTGGGGTGTTGGGGGAGAGTAAAAGTGGAGGTGGGACAGGATCGGTGCCCCTGAGGGATGGCAGGGGAGGGGAGGGGTTCACATGCTCGAAGGGGCTGACTTACAGCCAGGGGATCAGCAGGGACGGGAAGAGACCTTCTGGGGATTGGGGGATTGGAGGGGAACGTGGCCAGTGTCTCTACTGCTGGCTCGGCCCAAGAGAGTCTGCTGGGGTCCCAGGCCTGAATTTCTGCTCTCTAGGGCACCCTCTGGCCGCGGGGGTCCTGAGCCTAAGCCCCTCTACCCCATCCCCTAGCCGCCAAACCCTTCTGTAGCTGTGTGGGTTCTGAGCCTAAGCTACGCTCACCCCTGCAAAGTCCTCTTCTGGCCGCGTGGGTCCTGGGCCTAAGACCCCCCAGGTATCTTCTGGCTGCAAGGGTCCCAGGTCTGAGTCCTGCTCCCCCTGGCACCACCAAGGCCTTTTCTGGTTTTTTGTGTGTGGTTCTGCTTTGCTTTGTTGTTGTTGTTTCATTTCCATTTTTTCTAAAATAATTTTTGTTTCTCTAATGTTATTTTATTTTTTATCCTTTGTTATTATTCTGCTCCACTTTGTTTGTTGCCTTTTTTTCTTTCTTTCTTTTTTTTTTTGGCTATGCTGCACAGCTTGCGGGGTCTTGGCTCCCAGGCCAGGGGAAAGGCCTGAGCTCCTGTGGTGGGAGTGCCGAGTCCAAACTGCTGGACTAGTAGAGAACTTCAGACCGCAGGGAGTATTAATGGGTGAGAGCTCTCCCGGAGGTCCTCATCTCAACACCAAGACCCAGCTCCACCTAACTGCCTATAAACTCCAGTGCTGGATGCCTCAGGTCAAACAGCCAGCAAGACAAGAACACAGCCCCATCCATCAAAAAAAAAAAAAAAAAGAGATGACAAAAAAAATGTTACAGACAAAGGAGCAAGGTAAGAACCTACAAGACCAAATAAGTGAAGAGGAAATAGGACACCTACCTGAAAAAGAATTCAGAGTAATGAGAGTAAAGAACTAAAAGAACAAACAAACAGTGATGAACAACACAATAATATACAAGGGAATCCCCATAAGGTTATCAGCTGATTTTTCAGCAAAAACTGCAGGACAGAAGGGAGTGGCAGGGTATATTTAAAGTGATGAAAGAGAAAAACCTACAATCAAGATTACTCTACCCAGCATGGATCTCATTCAGATTCTACAGAGAAATCAAAAGCTTTACAGACAAACAAAAGCTAAGAGAATTCAGCACCACCAAACCAGCTTTACAGCAAATGCTCAAGGAACTTCTCTAGGTGGGAAACACAATAGAAGAAAAAGACCCACAAAAAACAAACTCAAGACAATTAAGAAAATGATAATAGGAACATACATATTGATAATTATCTTGAATGTAAATGGCTTAAATGCGCCAACCAAAAGACACAGACTGGCTGAATGCATACAAAAACAAGACCAGTATACATGCTGTCTACAAGAGACCCACTTCAGACCTAGGAACATATACAGACTGAAAGTGAGGGGATGGAAAAAGATATTCCATGCAAACGGAAATCAAAAGAAAGCTGGAATAGCAATATTCATGTCAGATAAAATAGACTTTAAAATAAAGACTGTTACAAGAGACAAGGAAGGACACTACATAATGATCAAGGGATCAATCCAAGAAGAAGATATAATAATTATAAATATTTATGCACCCAACACAGGAGCACCTCAATACGTAAGGCAAATGCTAACAGCCATAAAAGGGGAAATCGACAGTAACACAAGAACAGTGGGGGCCTTTAACACCCCACTTACACCAGTGGACAGATCATCCAGATAGAAAATAAATAATGAAACACAAGCTTTAAATGACGTGATAGACTTAATTGATATTTATAAGACATTCCACCCGAAGTGGCAGAATACACTTTCTTCTCATGTGCACACAGAACAGTCTCCAGGCTAGCTTTGGAAAATGTAAGAAAATTGAAATCTTACCAAGCATCTTTTCCAACCACAATGCTATGAGATTAGAAATCAATTACAGGAAAAAACTGTAAAAAAGACAAACACATGGAAGCTAAACAGTACGCTGTTAAATAACCAAGAGGTTATTTAAGAAATCAAAGAGGAAATTAGAAAATACATAGAGGGGACAGGGGGGAAGATGGCGGAAGAGTAAGACGTGGAGATCGCCTTCCTCCTCACGGATACACCAGAAATACACCTACACGTGGAACAACTCCTACAGAACACCTACTGAAGGCTGGCAGAAGACCTCAGAGCTCCCAAAAGGCAAGAAACTCCCCACGTACCTGGGTAGGGCAAAGGAAAAAAAGAAAAAACAGAGACAAAAGAATAAGGATGGCACCTGCACCAGTGGGAGGGAGCTGTGAAGGAGGAAAAGTTTCCACACACGAGGAAGCCCCTCCACGGGCGGAGACTGCGGGAGGCGGAGGGGGGAGCTTCGGGACCGCGGAGTAGTGCACAGCGACGGGTGCGGAGGGCAAAGCGGGGAGATTCCTGCACAGACGATCGGTGCCGACCAGCACTCACCAACCCGAGAGGCTTGTCTGCTCAGCCGCCGGGGCGGGCGGGGCTGCGAGCTGAGGCTCGGGTTTCGGTTTTGGACGGAGCGCAGGGAGAGGACTGGGGTTGGCGGCTTGAGCATAGCCTGAAGGGGTTGGTGCGCCACGACTAGCCGGGAGGGAGTTCGGGGAAAAGCCTGCACCGGCCGAAGAGGCAAGAGACTTTTTCTTCCCTCTTTGTTTCCTGGTATGGGAGGAGAGGGGATTAAGAGCGCTGCTTAAAGGAACTCCAGAGACGGGTGCGAGCCGCGGCTAAAAGCGCGAACCCCAGAGACGGGCGGGAGACGCTGGGGCTGCTGCTGCCACCACCAGGGGGGCTGTGTGCAAGCACAGGTCACTCTCCACGCCCCTCTTCCGCGGAGCCTGTGCAGGCCACCACTGCCAGGTTCCCGGGAACCAGGGACAACTTCCCCGGGAGTACGCACGGCGGGTCTCAGGCCTCTGCCGCAGCGTCACGCCGCCTCTGCCGCCGCAGGCCTGCCCCGCACGCAGTGCCCCTCCTTCCCCCATCCCCCAGCCCCCGGCCTGAGTGAGCCGGAGCTCCCGAATCAGCGGCTCCTTTAACCCCGTCCTGTCTGAGCAAAAAACAGACGCCCTCCAGCGACCTGCAGGCAGGGGCAGGGCCGGGTACAAAGCTGAGCTCCTGTGAGCTGTGAGAGCAGGGAGGAGAGGGGGAGGTCTCTCCCGGCAGCCGCGGAGGCGGCGGATTGAAGCTCCACAATCAACTTGATGTGCCCTGCATTGTGGAATACCTGAATAGACAGGGAGTGATCCCAAATTGAAGAGGTGGAATTTAGGAGCGAGATCTGTGATTTTTTTCCCTTTTCCTCTTTTTGTGAATGTGTGCGTGTATGCTTCCGTGTGAGATCTTGTCTGTATACTCTTGCTTCCACCATTTGTCCTAGGGCTCTATCCGTTCATGGTTTTTTTAAAAAAAATTTTTTTTTCTTAATAATTAATTTTAATTGTAATAACTTTATTGTGTACTTTACCTTCGTTCTTTCTTTCTTTCTTTCCTTCCTTCCTTCCCTCCTTTAGACAGCGAATCACCCCAGGTTGAGGGGGTGGTCTCTGGGAGCAGGATTTATGATTTTTCCCCCTTTGCCTCTCTTTGTGAACGTGTATGTGTATGCTACTGTGTAAGATTTTCTCTGTATAGCTTTGCTTCCAACACTTGTCCTAGGGCTCTATCCGTCCATGGTTTTTTTTTTTTAAAAAATTTTTTTCTTAATAATTAATTTTAATTGTAATAACTTTATTGTACTTTACCTTCGTTCTTTCTTTCTTTCTTTCCTTCCTTCCTTCCCTCCTTTAGACAGCGAATCACCCCAGGTTGAGGAGGTGGTCTCTGGGAGCAGGATTTATGATTTTTCCCCCTTTGCCTCTCTTTGTGAACGTGTATGTGTATGCTTCTGTGTAAGATTTTCTCTGTATAGCTTTGCTTCCAACATTTGTCCTAGGGTTCTATCCGTCCCTTTTTTTTTTTTTTCTAAATATTTTTTAGTACAATAACTATATTATACTTTATTTTATTTTTACTGTATCTTTTTTCTTTCTGTCTTTTTTCCTTCTTTCCCTCCTTCCTTCCTTCCTTCCTCCCTCCCTCCTTTCTTTCCTTCTTTGCTTCTTTCTTCCTTCCTTCCTTTCCTCCTTTCCTTCTTTCTTTCCTCATACTTCTACTAATTCTCTCTACATTTTCTCCTTCTTTCCCTCCTTCCTTCCTTCCTTCCTCCCTCCCTCCCTCCTTTCTTTCCTTCTTTCTTCCTTCCTTCCTTTCCTCCTTTCCTTCTTTCTTTCCTCATACTTCTACTAATTCTCTCTACATTTTCTCCTTCTTTCCCTCCTTCCTTCCTTCCTTCCTCCCTCCCTCCCTCCTTTCTTCCCTTCTTTGCTTCTTTCTTCCTTCCTTCCTTTCCTCCTTTCCCTCTTTCTTTCCTCATACTTCTACTAATTCTCTCTACATTTTCTCCTTCTTTCCCTCCTTCCTTCCTTCCTTCCTCCCTCCCTCCCTCCTTTCTTCCCTTCTTTGCTTCTTTCTTCCTTCCTTCCTTTCCTCCATTCCTTCTTTCTTTCCTCATACTTCTACTAATTCTCTCTACTTTTTCTCCCTTTTATTCTGAGCCGTGTGGATGAAAGGCTCTTGGTGCTCCAGCCAGGAGTCAGGGCTCTGCCTCTGAGGTAGGAGAGCCAACTTCAGGACACTGGTCCACAAGAGACCTCCCAGCTCCACATAATATTAAACGGTGGAAATCTCCCAGAGACCTCCATCTTAACACCAGCATGCAGCTTCACTCAACGACCAGCAAGCCACAGTGCTGGACAACCTATACCAAACAACTAGCAAAACAGGAACACAACCCCACCCATTAGCAGAAAGGCTGCCTAAAGTCATAATAAGGCCACAGACACCCCAAAACACACCACCAGACGTGAACCTGCCCACTAGAGAGACAAGATCCAGCCTCATCCAGCACAACACAGGCACTAGTCCCCTCCACCAGGAAGCCTACACAACCCACTGAAACAACCTTAGCCACTGGAGACAGACATCAAAAACAACGGGAACTACGAACGTGCAGCCTGCAAAAAGGAGACCCCAAACACAGTAAGATAAGCAAAATGAGAAGACAG
This sequence comes from Phocoena phocoena, assembly GCF_963924675.1. NCBI lineage: Eukaryota > Metazoa > Chordata > Mammalia > Artiodactyla > Phocoenidae > Phocoena > Phocoena phocoena. The sequence continues at coordinate 77,261,822 of NC_089223.1, forward strand.
AAAAACACACAGCAGATGAAGGAGCAAGATAAAAACCCACCAGACCTAACAAATGAAGAAGAAATAGGCAATCTACCTGAAAAAGAATTCAGAATAATGATAGTAAGGATGATCCGAAATCTTGGAAGTAGAATGGACAAAATGCAAGAAACAGTTAACAAGGACCTACAAGAACTAAAGATGAAACAAGCAACGATGAACAACGCAATAAATGAAATTAAAAGTACTCTAGATAGGATCAATAGCAGAATAACTGAGGCAGAAGAACGAATAAGTGACTTGGAAGATAAAGTAGTGGAAATAACTACTGCAGAGCAGAATAAAGAAAAAAGAATGAAAAGAACTGAGGACAGTCTCAGAGACCTCTGGGACAACATTAAACGCACCAACATTCGAATTATAGGGGTTCCAGAAGAAGAAGAAAAAAAGAAAGGGACTGAGAAAATCTTTGAAGAGATTATAGTTGAAAACTTCCCTAATATGGGAAAGGAAATAGTTAATCAAGTCCAGGAAGCACAGAGAGTCCCATACAGGATAAATACAAAGAGAAATACGCCAAGACACATATTAATCAAACTATCAAAAATTAAATACAAAGAAAGCATATTAAAAGCAGCAAGGGAAAAACAACAAATAACACACAAGGGAATCCCCATAAGGTTAACAGCTGATCTCTCAGCAGAAACCCTACAAGCCAGAAGGGAGTGGCAGGACATACTGAAAGTGATGAAGGAGAAAAACCTGCAACCAAGACTACTCTACCCAGCAAGGATCTCATTCAGATTTGATGGAGAAATTAAAACCTTTACAGACAAGCAAAAGCTGAGAGAGTTCAGCACCACCAAACCAGCTTTACAACAAATGCTAAAGGAACTTCTCTAGATAAGAAATGCAAGAGAAGGAAACGACCTATAATAACGAACCCAAAACAATATAGAAAATGGGAACAGGAACATACATATCGATAATTACCTTAAATGTAAATGGACTACATGCTCCCACCAAAAGACACAGAGTGGCTGAATGGATACAAAAACAAGACCCTTATATATGCTGTCTACAAGAGACCCACCTCAGACCTAGAGACACATACAGACTGAAAGTAAGGGGATGGAAAAAGATATTCCATGCAAATGGAAACCAAAAGAAAGCTGGAGTAGCAATTCTCATATCAGACAAAATAGACTTTAAAATAAGGACTATTAAAAGGGATAAAAAAGGACACTACATAATGATCAAGGGATCGATCCAAGAAGAAGATACAACAATTGTAAATATTTATGCACCCAACATAGGAGCACCTCAAAACATAAGGCAAATACTAACAGCCATAAAAGGGGAAATTGACAGTAACACATTCATAGTAGGGGACTTTAACACCCCACTTTCACCCATGGACAGATCATCCAAAATGAAAATAAATAAGGAAACACAAGCTTTAAATGATACATTAAACAAGATGGACTTAATTGATATTTATAGGACACTCCATCCAAAAACAACAGAATACACATTTTTCTCAAGCGCTCATGGAACATTCGCCAGGATAGATCATATCTTGGGTCACAAATCAAGCCTTGGTAAATTTAAGAAAATTGAAATTGTATCAAGTATCTTTTCTGACCACAACGCCATGAGACTAGATATCAATTACAGGAAAAGATCTGTAAAAAATACAAACACATGGAGGCTAAACAATACACTACTTAATAATGAAGTGATCACTGAAGAAATCAAAGAGGAAATAAAAAAATACCTAGAAACAAATGACAATGGAGACACAACGACCCAAAACCTATGGGATGCAGCAAAAGCAGTTCTAAGGGGGAAGTTTATAGCAATACAAGCCCACCTTAAGAAGCAGGAAACATCTCGAATAAACAACCTAACCTTGCACCTCAAGCAATTAGAGAAAGAAGAACAAAAAAGCCCCAAAGCTAGCAGAAGGAAAGAAATCATAAAAATCAGATCAGAAATAAATGAAAAAGAAATGAAGGAAACGATAGCAAAGATCAATAAAACTAAAAGCTGGTTCTTTGAGAAGATAAACAAAATAGATAAACCACTAGCCAGACTCATCAAGAAAAAAAGGGAGAAGACTCAAATCAATAGAATTAGAAATGAAAAAGGAGAAGTAACAACTGACACTGCAGAAATAAAAAAAATCATGAGAGATTACTACAAGCAACTCTATGCCAATAAAATGGACAATCTGGAAGAAATGGACAAATTCTTAGAAATGCACAACCTGCCAAGACTGAATCAGGAAGAAATAGAAAATATGAACAGACCAATCACAAGCACTGAAATTGAAACTGTGATTAAAAATCTTCCAACAAACAAAAGCCCAGGACCAGATGGCTTCACAGGTGAATTCTATCAAACGTTTAGAGAAGAGCTAACACCTATCCTTCTCAAACTCTTCCAAAGTATAGCAGAGGGAGGAACACTCCCAAATTCCTTCTACGATGCCACCATCACCTTGATACCAAAACCAGACAAGGATGTCACAAAGAAAGAAAACTACAGGCCAGTATCACTGATGAACATAGATGCAAAAATCCTCAACAAAATACTAGCAAACAGAATCCAAAAGCACATTAAAAGGATCATACACCATGATCAAGTGGGGTTTATTCCAGGAATGCAAGGATTCTTCAATATATGCATATCTATCAATGTGATAAACCATATTAACAAATTGAAGGAGAAAAACCATATGATCATCTCAATAGATGCAGAGAAAGCTTTCGACAAAATTCAACACCCATTTATGATAAAAACCCTCCAGAAAGTAGGCATAGAGGGAACTTTCCTCAACATAATAAAGGCCATATATGACAAGCCCACAGCAAACATCATCCTCAATGGTGAAAAACTGAAAGCATTTCCACTAAGATCAGGAACAAGACAAGGTTGCCCACTCTCACCACTCTTACTCAACATAGTTTTGGAAGTTTTAGCCACAGCAATCAGAGGAGAAAAGGAAATAAAAGGAATCCAAATCGGAAAAGAAGAAGTAAAGCTGTCACTGTTTGCAGATGACATGATACTATACATAGAGAATCCTAAAGATGCTACCAGAAAACTACTAGAGCTAATCAATGAATTTGGTAAAGTAGCAGGATACAAAATTAATGCACAGAAATCTCTGGCATTCCTATATACTAATGATGAAAAATCTGAAAGTGAAATCAAGAAAACACTCCCATTTACTATTGCAACAAAAAGAATAAAATATCTAGGAATAAACCTACCTAAGGAGACGAAAGACCTGTATGCAGAAAATTATAAGACACTGATGAAAGAAATTAAAGATGATACAAATAGATGGAGAGATATACCATGTTCTTGGATGGGAAGAATCAACATTGTGCAAATGACTCTACTACCCAAAGCAATCTACAGATTCAATGCAATCCCTATCAAACTACCACTGGCATTTTTCACAGAACTAGAACAAAAAATTTTGCAATTTGTATGGAAACACAAAAGACCCCGAATAGCCAAAGCAATCTTGAGAACGAAAAAAGGAGCTGGAGGAATCAGGCTCCCTGACTTCAGACTATACTACAAAGCAACAGTAATCAAGACAGTATGGTACTAGCACAAAAACAGAAAGATATATCAGTGGAACAGGATAGAAAGCCCAGAGATAAACCCACGCACATATGGACACCTTATCTTTGATAAAGGAGGCAGGAATGTGCAGTGGAGAAAGGACAGCCTCTTCAATAAATGGTGCTGGGAAAACTGGACAGGTACGTGTAAAAGTATGAGATTAGATCACTCCCTAACACCATACACAAAAATAAACTCAAAATGGATTAAAGACCTAAATGTAAGGCCAGAAACTATCAAACTCTTAGAGGAAAACATAGGAAGAACACTCTATGACATAAATCACAGCAAGATCCTTTCTGACCCACCTCCTAGAGTAATGGAAATAAAAACAAAAATAAACAAATGGGACCTAATGAAACTTCAAAGCTTTTGCACAGCAAAGGAAACCATAAAGAAGACCAAAAGACAACCGTCAGAATGGGAGAAAACATTTGCAAATGAAGCAACTGACAAAGGATTAATATCCAAAATTTACAAGCAGTTCATGCAGCTCAATAACAAAAAAACAAACAACCCCATCCAAAAATGGGCAGAAGACCTAAACAGACATTACTCCAAAGAAGATATACAGAACTACAATGAGATATCATCTCACACCAGTCAGAATGGCCATCATCAAAAAATCTAGAAACAATAAATGCTGGAGAGGGTGTGGAGAAAAAGGGACACTCTTGCACTGCTGGTGGGAATGTGAATTGGTTCAGCCACTATGGAGAACAGTATGGAGGTTCCTTAAAAAACTACAAATAGAATTACCATATGACCCAGCAATCCCACTACTGGGCATATACCCTGAGAAAACCAAAATTCAGAAAGAGTCATGTACCAAAATGTTCATTGCAGCTCTATTTACAATAGCCCGGAGATGGAAAGAACCTGGGTGCCCATCATCGGACTAATGGATAAAGAAGATGTGGCACATATACACAATGGAATATTACTCAGCCTTAAAAAGAAATGAAATTGAGTTATTTGTAATGAGATGGATAGACCTAGAGTCTGTCATACGGAGTGAAGTAAGTCAGAAAGAAAAAGACAAATACCGTATGCTAACACATATATATGGAATTTAAGGAAAAAAAATGTCATGAAGAACCTAGGGATAAGACAGGAATAGAGGCGCAGACCTACTGGAGAACGGACTTGAGGATATGGGGAGGGGGAAGGGTGAGTTTTGAAAGGGCGAGAGAGAGTCATGGACATATACACACTAACAAACGTAGTAAGGTAGATAGCTAGGGGGAAGCAGCCGCAAGGCACAGGGATATTAGCTCGGGGCTTTGGGACAGCCTGGAGGGGTGGGATGGGGAGAGTGGGAGGGAGGGAGACGCAAGAGGGAAGACACATGGGAGCATATGTATATGTATAGCTGATTCACTTTGTTATAAAGCAGAAACTAACACACCATTGTAAAGCAATTATACCCCAATAAAGATGTTAAAAAAAAAAAAAAAAAGAAAATACATAGAAACAAATGACAATGAAAACACAACGACCCAAAACCTATGGGATGCAGCAAAAGCAGTTCTAAGAGGGAAGTTTATAGCGATTCAATCTCACCTCAAGTAACAATAAAAATCTCAAATAAACAATCTAAACTTACACATAAAGCAACTAGAAAAGAAGAAAAAAAACCCCAATGTTAGTAGAAGGAAAGAAATCATAAAGATCAGAGCAGAAATAAGTGAAATTGAAATGAAGAACAATAGCAAAGATCAATAAATATAAAAGTTGGTTTTTTGTAAAGACAAACAAAATTGATAAACCATTAGCCAGATTCATCACGGAAAAAAGGGAGAGGATTCAAATCAGTAAAATTAGAAATGAAAAAGGAGAAATTACAACTGACACTGAAGAAATACAAAGGGTCATAAGAGACTACTACAAGCAACTATATGCCAATAAAATGGACAACCTGGAAGAAATGGACAAATTCTTAGAAAGTTACAACTTTCCAACCTTCTTAGAAAGGTACAAGCTTCCAACCTTCTTCCTTCTATTTCCATGAAGAAATAGAAAATATAAACAGACCAATCACAAGTAATGAAATTGAAACTATAATTAAAACTCTTCCAACAAACAGAAGTCCAGGAGCAGATGGCTTCATAGGCGAATTCTATAACTCTATCAAACATTTAGAGAAGAGCTAACACCCATCCTTCTCAAACTCTTCCAAAAAATTGCAGCGGGAGAAACACCCCCAAACTCGTTCTATGAGGCCACCATCACCCTGATACCAAATCCAGACAAAGATGTCATGAAAAAATAAAACTACAGGCCAATATCACTGATGAAGATAGACGCAAAAATCCTCAACAAAATACTAGCAAACAGAATCCAACAACACATTAAAAGGATCATACACCATGATCAGTGGGATTTATCCCAGGAATGCAAGGATTCTCCAATATATGTAAATCAATCAATGTGATACACCATATTAAGGAATAAAAACATATGATCATCTCAATAGATGCAGAAAAAGCTTTTGACAAAATTCAACATCCATTTATGATAAAAACTCTCCAGAAAGTGGGCATAGAGGGAAACTACCTCAACATAATAAAGACCCTATATGACAAACCCACAGCAAACATTCTCAATGGTGAAAAACTGAAAGCATTACCTCTAAGGCCAGGAACAAGACAAGGATGTCCACCCTCACCACTATTATTCAACATAGTTTTAGAAGTCCTAGCCATGGCAATCAGAGAATAAAAAGAAAGAAAAGGAATACAGACTGGAAAAAAAGAAGTAAAACAGTCACTGTTTGCAGTTGACATGATACTATACATAGAAAATCCTAAAGATTCCACCAGAAAACTCCTAGAGCTAATAAATGAATTTGGTAAAGTTGCAGGACACAAAATTAATACGCAGAAATCTCTTGCATTCCTATACACTAACAATGAAAGACCAGAAAGAGAAATTAAGGAAACAATCCCATTTACCACTGCACCAAAAGGAATAAAATACCTAGGAATAAACCTACCTAATGAGGCAAAAGGCCTTTTCTCAGGAAACTATAAAACACTGATGAAAGAAATCAAAGATGACACAAACAGATGGAGAGATATACCATGTTCTTGGATTGGAAGAATCAACATTGTGAAAATGACTATACCACCCAAAGCAATCTACAGATTCAATGCAACCCCTATAAAATTACCAATAGCATTTTCTTACAGAACTAGAACAAAAAATTTTACAATTTGTATGGAAACACAAAAGACTCCAAATAGCCAAAGCAATCTTGAGGAAGAAAAACGGAGCTGGAGGAATCAGGTTCCCTGACTTCACACTATACTACGAAGCTACAGTAATCAAGACAGTATGGTACTGACACAAAAATAGAAATATAGGTCAATGGTACAGGATAGAAAGCCTAGAGATAAACCCATGCACCTATGGTGACCTAATCTATGACAAAAGAGGCAAGAATATTCAATGCAGAAAAGACAGTCTCTTCAATAAGTGGTCCTGGGAAAACTGGACAGCTACATGTAAAAGAATGAAATTAGAACACTCCCTAACACCATACACAAAAATAAACTCAAAATGGATTAAAGACCTAAATGTAAGACTGGACACTATAAAACTCTTAGAGGAAAACATAGGCAGAACACTCTTTGACATAAATCATAGCAAGATCTTTTTTGACCCACCTCCTAGAGAAATGGAAATAAAAACAAAAATAAACAAATGGGACCTAATTAAACTTAAAAGCTTCTGCACAGCAAAGAAAACCATAAACAAGAGAAAAGACAACTCTCAGAATGGGAGAAAATATTTACAAAACAAGCAACTGACAAAGGATTAATCTCCAAAATTTACAAGCAGCTCATGCAGCTAAATATCAAAACAAAAAACAACCCAATCCAAAAATGGGCAAAAGACCGAAATAGACATTTCTCCAAAGAAGACATACAGATGGCCAAGAAGCACATGAAAAGATGTTCAACGTCACTAATTATTAGAGAAATGCAAATCAAAACCACAATGAGGTATCACCTCACACAGGTCAAAGTGGCCATCATCAAAAAATCTAGAAACAATAAATGCTGGGGAGCGTGTAGAGAAAAGGGAACCCTGCTGCACTGCTGGTGGGAATGTAAGTTGATACAGCCACTATGGAGAACAGTATGGAGGGTCCTTAAAAAACTAAAAATAGAACTACCATATGACCCAGCAATCCCACAGCTGGGCATATACTCTGAGAAAACCATAATTGAAAAAGACACAAGTACCCCAATGTTCACTGCAGCACTATTTACAACAGTCAGGACATGGAATCAACTTAAATGTCCAATGACAGATGAATGGATAAAGAAGATGTGGTACATATATACAATGGAATATTTCTCAGCCATAAAAAGGAACGAAACTGGGTCATTTGTAGAGATGTGGATGGACCTAGAGTCTGTCATAAAGAGTGAAGTAAGTCAGAAAGAGAAAAGCAAATATCATATATTAACGCATATACGTGGAGTCTAGAAAAATGGTACGGATGAACCTAGTTCCAGGGCAGGAATAGAGATGTAGAGGTAGAGAATGGATGTGTGGACACAGGGAGGAAGGGGAGGGTGGGATGAAATGGGAGATTAGGATTCATATATATACACTACCGTGTGTAACATGGATAGCTAGTGGGAACCTGCTGTATAGCAAGGGAGCTCAGCATGGTGCTCTGTGATGACCTTGATGGGTAGGATGGGGGTGGGGTGGGAAGGAGGTCCACAAAGGATATATGTATACATATAGCTGATTCACTTCGTTGTACAGCAGAAACTAACACAACATTATAAAGCAATTATACTCCCATAAATAAAAATAACAGAATTTTAGCTGATCAGAATTCACCTTCTTATTTCTTTTCCAAGATTTAATACAGATATGTAATGCTGTAATAATAGTAATGCTTTTGTAAAAATGAAAAAAACCCCTAATATTTGTTACATGCTATGTGCCTTGCTGTGTGTGAAGAGATTCCTGTGCATGACTTCAGTTAATCTAGACAACACCTCAATGTCACAGATGAGGGACCATGTGACTTTCCCAAGTAACAAAGAGTGCTACAGCTAGGAATTCAGCTTGGTCTGACACCCAAGACTGCAATCTGAACCACCTCACTACATGCACCATATTCCGTCCAGACAACCCCTGCAACCTTTGGAGGAACACACTCATTGTGGAGAATAGCTGAATTAAACTGAACGTTGTCTGTTAAATGGCTGTGTTGGGGTATGACTTACACATGACGAAGTCCATTCACCTTCTTTAAGTGTATGTGGAGATCTGCTATGTTACAGATCACCTATGAGTAGAGGTGGACTTTCAAAATTAATTTAATGGCCTATGCTCAAAGAGTTTACAATCTAGTTGGGGAAACAGGCACGAATACAATTACCAAAAATATAGTAACACAGGTACGATTATAGTTAGAATAAGAGATATAAAATACTCTGCCAGTGCTAGAGTGAGGTTTCGAATTAACACTACAGATCTTATTAAACATCTGAATGAATAACTAAGTTGCGATTTTAATTTTCGATTAGAAGTCATCTGTCTCTTTAAAAGTGAGTAAATAAATCTCAGGACTTAAGGAACCAATGTTATTCTTAAAATTACTCAGGAAAGCATCAGTAATGAACATTGATATCATTTCCTTAGAAAACAAATATATTAAAATGTCCTTTATATTTCCCCACAGGCACTAAGATTCACAAAATAGAATAATATTAATATATTATGAAAATTTTCTGGTAAAGAAGGAAACTCCTTTGGTATATATTGATTCATGAAAATGAGGAAATGAATCCTCAGATGATTTTGAAATAAAACTTCATGAGAACTGAAACAAAATCTACATAAAGAATAAGAAAGCATCAAAGCTTAATGACTCCATGCTGATTACAACTATTTAAATGTACTGAGTATATATTTACTATTTAGTATCAAATAGTAGATTTTTTGCGATTTTTTTGGTAAGGAGATCACATGTAATATTTCTGCTTGGGGACTTGATACCAAACCATAAGAAGTATCACATAATCCACAGAAAACTAGTTTTCAAGAAAACTCATTCTAGAATTTAGCATTTTTGTAATTTTGATTTGGACTGAATGACAACTCATGCTGAAAGGATAATTATAAGAAAGGCAATATGTTTTAGATATTTTCTGATATTCAAGTTATTTCACACCCTTACTTTTGTTACTAGCAGTGTATAACAAAGGTTGTAATTCTAAATATCAAGTGAGAGCATCTAAAATTAAAAGACTTAACAAATTAATAATAAAAAGAAAAAAAGTATCATTCCTAGTACTTACCCTGAGCAGCACCCTATGCTTTGATTCATATATATTATCTTATATGTCACAGTAATACTTCAGTAACACATTTATAATTCCACTTTATACCTGAGAAAAATAAGGCTCTATGTAGTGAATAAACATCCCCACGTTTATGTAACAAATATGTGGCAGAGCCAAGCTGTAAAGAGATTTTCCAGCCTTGGAGCCTATGTTACTAATTCCTATGCTGTACTTTTTGAGTAAATCCTGATTGGAATATTTGGAATTCTATTAACATTTTCTAATTTATGGTATATGTTCTTTCTGTGCAAGAGTTTCGTAAGTTTCTGGAAGATATCTGGCAGCATTCTAATTTCCCTAGAAATTTGCATGTGGTGGCAGTTGAAGAAATCTGTCCTTTAAAAATATACTTGGACTGTGAGCAATTGGAAACACAAAGTGAATTCGAAGAGCCCACTTCCCTCACCAAGGACATCAGGGAATTTCTCTGAGGTCCTGAATGTAGTCTTTGCCAAAGCACAGCTGTAGGTGCTTGGTGTGAATGGGATGTAGAGGGAGACTTTCCCACCAGGTTTTGCTATCATCCTCTCCTAGTTCAGGTGTGAAATAAACCAGGTTATGTGGATCATCAGAGCGATTGTTAAAGCAGCTGGTGAAAGAAATGCATGGTTTACTGAGGGCTGTTCCTCCCTCAACCAAAGCCCCAGCCCTTCTCAGTCCAGCCCCCACCAGATTTTCTCCCTTTCATGTAAAAACCTGGTTAATGCCTTTTCCTCTGGGTTGTTCTGAGGATTAAAAGAGATCATCTATGTGAAGTGATTACTTCAGTGCTTGACACATAATAAGAACTCAAGAACTGTCAGCCATTTTTGTAATTAATTATGCTTCACAAACTGCTTTCATCCAGTCCCTTTAAATCCTGATTATAATTCAGTGAGGTAGGCAGTCTCATCCCCATTTTTCAAAGAACTTGAAGCTCAGAGATGCTCCACATCAGCTTATTCAACACAGCCAATCCTAAAACCACAATCTCTGAATAAAATCCCACATTTTTTCCTACCACATCACTAACATTTGAAAGAGGAACAAAACCTACTTTTCTGGTTAAACTCTCATATACGTTGTGCTCCACTGTGCTTTGCTCCAGCTCTCCTCACTGGCTTTGCTGTACCTCTCACTCTAGCCAGAAAGAAGGCTTGATCCACAGAGCTACTAAGGAATCCAAGTCATTTCCTGTTTTCATTGAGCTCTGATTACACCTTTGTCCTTGCTGCTTGAGTATTTGTACTGCCTTATATTTTCCACATTTTCATTTTCCAGTGAGTCTCTAATTTCCTTATATATATTTGGAATTTTCTCACATCAGTGACTATATCTGACAATTCTTTGATTCTCTCACAGTGCCTATTGATTGGCTGAGTCAGTCAGCCACACAGCAATTCAACAAATATGTCTACTTGTCTCCTATATGCCAAGGATGTGTTTCTCGATCGACTAGACAGATTCTCTGCTCTTATCCTAATGTGAGTTGGAGGAGACTAAAAGTAAATACACACATACATACATTGGAAAAAATCAGAGAGCTATAAGGCCTATGCTGAGAATTAAAATACAATGTGGTTGAGAATGACTGGGTGGCTGCTTAGTCTGGATGAAGAACTCTCTGAGGTGTTGACTTTGAAGCTGACCTATGATTTGCAAGAAGGGACTGGTTGTAGATTCATTTTCGTAAACTGAATAATCTGTAACCACAAAGTAATAGATTCAGTCTGGAGGAGTTGAAAATCTGGTTCAAGATATAAATAATATGTGAATAATTTTTCCTTGGGTTCTTGTTAGAGGCAAGAAGCTTCAGGGAAGTTTTCAGATATTAACCATTCATTCACTCCCATTCAATGCTCTGGCATTGAGGTTATATTATAATAGAAAAAGGTGAAAAGTTATATTTTTATATAATTTGTTAGTTCATAGGCACTGTCAAAAGGACACACAGGGAAGGAACACACTTGACTTCAAGCAAACGAAAATGATAGGTTAAACAGTGAGTCTATCATCTCACCAAGTGAGAAGTCTAGAAGTAAGCTGTCAATGATTGGAGCAGTAGCTCTGTAATGTTATCAAGGATTTATCCTCTTTCCAATTTCTCATTCCACCATCCTAAGCATAAAGATTTCACCTTCACAGCTGTAATATGCTTGCCACATCACCAGGTATTGCACCTGCATTCCAAGCAGAAAGGGGAAGAGTAAAAGTTCTTTTTATTTAGAAGGGATGCCCTCCTTATGGACTAGAGTTTGTATCTCATTGGTTAGAGAAGTGGGGTTTCCATCTGCACACCTTGCTATGCCAATTTTCATTGCTGTCCCAATCAAAATCTAGGTTTTATTAATAAGTAAGATAGGGAAATAGATACTGTATAGGTTATAAAGGTGTGTGGCTATAGTGTAAGCACTGAGAGGTATTTTTTTTCTTTTTTATACTGCAAGGGCCTGACTTAAACTTTGACTGACAAGGCATCCACTTCAAAGAGGCATCCACTTCAGTGACGACTATCTCGAATAATGTCATTGCAGGCCACATGACTAGATGAATAGCCAGGCTGCCTTCCCTCACTGAGGCTCCTTTGTTGTAGAGATCTTGGTTGATTTCAGTAACTGATCATTTGGACCACTTGATTTTTCTCTTCCTTTTTAAATTCCTGCTCTTATGTTTCAAGTTCACCAATAAAGAGGGAGCCGTACTCTTGACTCCCATAAAAAGCAGAACCCCAGGCCCAAGCGCTCTTTCTCTCTCTCACCTCCCCACCACCATGTGGGCCCAGGTGTGCTGTGGAACTTCCAGGTTCTGTAAGTAATACACATTTATTTTTTCAAAGTTCCCTGATGGTTATTGCTGAAGGGCATCTGGCAATCATAATAAGAACCACAAGGACTGGTCCAGCCACAACACTGGTTATTGATAGGCTAAGACAGGCACAAAACAATGGTACACTAGTGTTCAAACCTTGCTTCAATTCAGGTCATAGTCACATCCTGGCATCTTATGATAACATTAACCAGCTTTCTGTGAGCTCTGAGTGCTCATTTGTGTTTTGCTCAAATATCTGCTGCATACTAAGCATGGCACTAGGCACTGGGGATGAAAAGATTATGATACGGCAGGATGGGCATACATTTTCGCTAATATATTAAATTTGTTATAAATTTGACACAACTGCATTATTTACTCAGTTGTATTGTATATTAACTAGTGCTGGTGGGCAACTTTCCTTCCTATAAGAATATAACTTTAAATGAATTAAATAGCATAATATTAAATGCTAGTTAATACATTCAACTCAGTAAAACAATCCATTGTGAAATATATGTTGGAAGCAACAGCAGTATAAATAGACTCTGTGCATGGCTAAATGATCAAGAGAAACTGAAAATCGGAAACATCTACCTCTGTTCCTTGAATTCAGTGACTAGTCGCCTAGAAACGGGAATCATGATTGACATTACTAGGCAGCTCTCCTTTGAGGTTACTTTTAATAATCCAAACAAATTTACAAATGAGTTTCTCTGGGGAGAAGATAGTTAAGATTAAGAAAGCCTAAAACCATAAACTATTTCAGGCTGAGAATTGTTTAAAGCAAAGAGGTATGATTGCAAATCAGCCGAGGAAGTAAGAAAAAGGAGGCATGTGCTAACCACTCTATATATATTCTCATTCTATCCCACACAAACCCATGAGGAATATAACCAGCTTATTGAATCAGGTCAACTTGGTAGAGGAAAACAGAAGGCAATTTTATTCTTTCTCCTAATTATCTGTTCAAATTTGCTCTCTCTTTCTCTTTTAATAGCTTTGTGGATACATAACAGACATACAAGGAACTGTAATGTAAAGTGTACAATTCGGTAAGTTTTGGCACATGTCACATACCTGTGAAACCACCCCCATGATGAAAATAATGCATGCATTCATCACTCCCAAAAGTTTCCAATTATTCATTGCTATTTTATAGAAATACATTTTGTATGTTTGATTTTTTACTCTGAAGCCTTGCTAAACTCACATATTAGTTCTAGTAATATTTTAATAGATTTTTTTTAGAATGCTCTATATAGACAATCATGTCATCTGTGAATAAAGACCATTTTACTTGTTCTTTTTCCAATCTGGATGCCTTTTATTCATTTTTCTGGCCTTATTGTACTGACTAGACAATGTGTAATATTTAATACATACTGGCAATGGAATCTTTGTCTCATTCCCAACTTAGGAGAAAGCATCTGATCTTTACCATTGAGCGTGATATTAGCCGTAGGTTTTTTATAGATACAAATATTAGGCTGAGAAAGTTCCTTTCTGTTTCCAGTTTGCTAAGAGTTTTCGTTAGGAATGGAAGCTGGATTTTGCCAAATGCTTCTCTGCATCTATTGAGATGGTCATACATGTTTTTTTTGGTAGTCTTTTAGTATGGTGAATTATATTGATCCTCATATGTTAAATTTGCCTTCAGTAACTGCTTGCAGTTCTGAAGGAACTGAAGGATGAATATCTGCTATTTCATTAATTCATGTACTCTTTATTTCATGCCTCTTAAGAATTATGTACTATTTTAGGTATTGGGATCCACAGTGACTACAACAGAACAAAGTGTTCAGTGTGAGGGAGCCCATATTCTAGTTGGGTAGTCAACAAGCAAATAAACAGATATATACTCTGTTAAGTACTGGTAAGTTTTATTAAGAAAAATATAAAAGAGTAAATTAATGAGTATATTATAAGTGAGGCCGGTGGTGTGTTCTTTTTATATGGGTTAGCCAAAAAGTTCGTTCAGTTTTTTCCATAAGATGGCTCTAGTAGCGCTTAGTTGTCTTCAACTTCATTCCAAACAATTTTGTTAGATTGTATTGTGACAGCTGTCATATCAGCGTGCATTAAAAAGAAACTTATCAAAATTGCGGAATTTTTGTGTAGCCATTTTAATATTGAAATGGAAGAAAAAAAGCAACATTTTCAGCATATTATGCTTTATTATTTCAAGAAAGGTAAAAATGCAACTGAAACGCAAAAAAAGATTTGTGCAGTGTATGGAGAAGGTGCTGTGACTGACCGAACATGTCAAAAGTGGTTTGTGAAGTTTTGTGCTGGAGATTTCTCGCTGGATGATGCTCCACGGTCGGGTAGACCAGTTGAAGTTGATAGCGATCAAATCAAGACATTGAGAACAGTCAACATTATACCACAAGGGAGACAGCAGACATACTCAAAATATCCAAATCAAGCACTGAAAATCATTTGCACCAGCTTGGTTATGTGAATCGCTTTGATGTTTGGGTTCCACATAAGTTAAGCGAGAAAAACCTTCTTGACCATATTTCTGCATGTGATTCTCTACTTAAATGTAATGAAAACATTCTGTTTTTAAAACTAATTGTGACAGTTGATGAAAAGTGGATACTGTCCAATAATGTGGAACGGAAGAGATCGTGGGGCAAGTGAAATGAACCACCAACAACCACACCAAAGGCCGGTCTTCATCCAAAGGAGGTGATGTTGTATATATGGTGGGATTGGAAGGGAGTCCTCTATTATGAGCTCCTTCTGGAAAATGAAATGATTAATTCCAACAAGTACTGCTCCCAATTAGACCAACTGAAAGCAGCACTGGACAAAAAGCATTTGGAATTAGTCAACAGAAAATGCACAATCTTCCATCAGGATAACAAAAGAAAGACCACATGTTTCTTTGATGACCAGGCAAAAACTGTTACAGCTTGCCTGGGAAGTTCTGATTCATTTGCCATATTCACCAGACATTGCACCTTGGGATTTCCGTTTATTTTGGGCTTTACAAAATTATCTTAATGGAAAAAATTTCAATTCCCTGGAAGACTGTAAAAGGCACCTGGGATAGTTCTTTGCTCAAAAAGATAAAAAGTTTGGGGAAAATGGAATTATGAAGTTGCCTGAAAAATGGCAGAAGGTAGTGGAACAAAACGATGAATACGTTGTTCAATAAAGTTCTTGGTGAAAATGAAAAATGTGTCTTTTATTTTTACTTAAAAACTGAAGGAACTTCTACCCAATAGAAGGTAGCCACGAAATAGCTATGATAATGATAATGTGAAACTGAGGCAAATATCTAGATAAAGTTAGGGAGCAAGCCATTTGGACATCTGGAGGAAGGGATCTTTAGTCAGAAGGAACAGTAAGTGCTAAGGTGGCATATTTATGAAATTGCAAAGAGATCATTGTAGCTGGATTAGTGTGCGGGAACATATTCTTCCTTTATTAGTGCTACTGAAAGCAAATAAAAATTGAAGACAGAAATCAATTTAACTCTATTTAAAATTCAAAGGAACATCATTTTACTGATATTCCAGTAAAATATTCAAGTTGACAATATAAATATATTGATATGTATTTATTGCTTCTTCCTAATATTGATTTCATTTTTCTTGGTTTAAAGTTGAGACATAAAAAGATGAATGAAATGACATTAATTATTTAATTTATTAAACAATATAAATATGTCCAAGTTTATATCTGGATTAGTCTTGGTCACACATTACTATGTAATCTCTAATAATGTTTTATTATGAAATTATTCCATGTGAACACTTAGTTTTACTTGTCTGATATTATTTTGTTATTTAATAGATCTGATGCTTCAGATTTCAACTACCAAGGCTACTGGAAGCATTGCCTTGAAGAAAGATTGCAAATTAATGGTTATTCTTTTCACACATTCTTTCTGCAGAAAGAATTTTTCAGAAACATGTTTGGAGAATGGGAAAAGCTGCTGAGGACAAATAAGTATAAGTGATGCTGGTTTAAAAAAAAAAAACTAATTATTTTTCTTAGCTGTAGAACTTTTAGGTGTTTATGAAATGCTAAAGTAGATTGTGAATCCCCAAGAGGAGAATATCCCACTGATATCAGAAAACCTACTACAATAATAGCTCAAGGAAGTTGTGCTCACCAAAGTTAATCTTGAGAAAATCTGTCCTAAAAAAAGACACTTTGGCTTGTTGAGTTCTTTAAGTTGATGGAAGTGGTGAACAGCTGGGGTCTGGTTGGCACAACATGGGATCACAATCAAAAGGTCGGAAATGATACCATTAAAAAATTATAAGCAGAAGCTTATAAATTTTTATCACTCCTGCCTTTAATTAACCTTTAAAAGCTATTCATGTAGGAAAGCATAGATCCTGGCTTTTGAAGAAAGCAGGGTTTAATACAGCTGTGTTTTCTAATGAAGGCCCATGGATGCCTCTCATGCAGTGTGGCTATCACATGTCAAGTATCTACAGTACTGTGCCTAATCAAAGTACCACTAAGAGAGTTTCAAGATGGGCACCAGTTAGAAAGATGGTACTTTGATTTCTTAATTATATTTCATATACTCTCAGACATTTTAGATATGATTATTTTTAGATATGATTGATATTATTAATCATATCTAATTTTTATTATTTTTAGATATGATTAGTTTTAGACATGACTAATATAATTGCATTATCAGTCAGATAGTCCAGTTCCAAACTATGTCAGGCTTTGTATAAACTTAGAGAACAAATGTTCAGCAATGAGAAGCATAATTTGTCTTCAAGGAACCAAACAATTGAAAAGGAATAGCGCATTAGTTTTCTATTTCTGTGTAACAAATTAGCACAAGCAAAGGAGTTGAGAACAACACACATCTATTGCCTAATGGTTTCTTGGGTCAAGAGTCTAGGCACAACTTAGATCAGACCTCTGCTTAAGGTCTTACCAGGCTGTAATCAAGCTGTTGGCTGGGTTGGTGTCCCATCTGGAAGATCATCTGGGGAAGAATACTCTTTCAAAGTCACTTTGGTTTTGGCAGAATTCATTTCCATGGGGTTGTAGGACTAAGGGCCCCTGGTTTCTTGCTGGTGGTCAGCTGGAGGTTAGCCTTAGCATCAAGAGGGATCATGTGAACCTCCTCAAATCCAGAAAGAAAAAGTCTTTAGAGAAATTCTTCTAGCAAGTTGGAATCCTATATAAATGTAACCGAATCACAGAAATAGCGTCTATCACCTTTGTTATATTCTGTTGCTAAGGTACAGATCCTGCCCACATTCAAGTGTGGGGATTATACAAAGGTATGAACTTCAGGAGGCAAGAATCATGAAGTGTCACCCTGGAGTCTGTCCACCACACAGAGCATTCATATTCATGGTTAATTTAGACCATTAGATGGACTATCAATCTAGTCCATGGAAAAATATAGGGGCTTTGGAGCCAGGTAGAACCAGGATTGAAACTTGGCTTCAGCACTAATTGCTGTGTGCCCTTGGGTAAGGCATTTACTATCTCTGTATGTTGATTTCTTCATCTGTAAAATGGGTAGAGTTACTGAGAAAATAAAATCAAATGAGATAATGTTTGCAAAGTGCTTATCATAGTGTGTAGCATGGAATGAATGTTCAATAACAATAGTTGTTTATAACAGTAATACTAGAAAAAGTAGTATTGTGGTGAAAATAATAATAACTCCCCTACCATTGACTGATTGGTAAAACAGAAGTCTATTTTCCTTTTGCCTTTAGCATATTTTAAAATATATTTGATATATATTTCATATTTATTCTTTTGCATGTAACAAATATAAATTATAATTCTAAGATTCATCTATCTGTTGTGTGCATCCGTAGTCCATTAATTTCTGCTTCTGTATACTATTCCATTGTGTGATTATATTTATCATAGTATATTTGTCTACTCACAATATGCTTATGCATTCTCTGGTCAATCGGCATTTGGTTTGTTTCCAGATTTTTTTTTTTAAACTCTTAACAGTGCTGCTATTAACAGCAAGGGAACAACACAGAAAACGGATGTGTGCTCAGATCTCAAGAACCTGTATGTCCTTCTCTAATATAAACCATTTGAAAATGGAAATTCATTCACTGAATATGTATTAAGCACCAAGAAAAGTATAATATGCTAGTGACCAGAGGCAAAACACTGCTTTCAAGAACTAAGAGTTTAATGGGGGAAACAGGCAGATTTTAAAAGGTGTCTGGATAGGGGGTCAAGTCTTACTCTGATATGGTGACCAGCTATCCTGGTTTGCCCTGTTCTGGTTTTAACACTGAAAGTCCCACCTCCAGCAACCCTTTAGCCCCAGGCAAACATGAGATTTGAGGCATGAGACATGTCTTTAAGGACATCCATGATACTGTTTAGAATAGAGCATGCATAACGGATGCTAGTCAGTAAATAATAGGTGTCTAGTAGAAGGGACATCTAACACATCAGGATAGGGTCTAAGTCAGTCAGAGAAGGCTTCCTGGAGGAGATGATATGTGATTAAGGAATAGGGAAGACAAATAATATTGTTGGGCTAAAAGAAGGGAACCAGGAAAAGGATTCTAGGCAAAGGAAGTATTGTGGAGCAAGTAAGTGTTAAGTAATATTCAAATACAGGGAATCAACAGTTCATATTGTTGAAACATAGACTGTGTGTAGGAAAGAGGCAAGAGATGCAGCTAGAGTAGTCAGCAGTAGCCACAGTGACAAGACGTGTCAGTCATACTAAGTAAGGACATTGGACAGGGGAGCAGGATTGAGTGGTAGTCCTGGGACCTAGGATCAGACTTGTCTTTAAGACACATCACTGTAGCAGGCTGGAAAGGGACTGACCTGGGTGCTGGGCGGTTGGTGTATTACAGTTCTTTGTTTCCCCATAAATTCCCTAGAGAACTATGTAGCATTTGAGTCCCTGCACATTGTTTAACGTTTGAATAGAAATTAGCAATAAAAGCAAAACAAAGTAAGAAAACAATGACAACAAAAACCCAAACTACCAAAAAGCCTTAGCCTCTTTTTGCTAGATGGGTGAAACAGGCATGTATGTATGTATATATATATATTCTTTTTCTTTTTCCAATTATGTTTTGATAAACCTAGTTAATTAATACTCTGGGCTCAAATTTAAAAAGTTACTTTCATGTAACTTTTATGTTACTTTCACTCAGCATACTGTAGGGGATAAATTGAAAACAGCAATTTCACCCAGATATGCACACACCTATAGGCAAATACCCCAAATGGCCTTGGCCATAAAATGTGTCAGTGGCACCAGGACCCAGAAACTAGTAGTCATGGCCCTGTAAAAACCAGTGTTTCTTTTTTTTTTTTTTTGCGGTATGCGGTCCTCTCGCTGCTGTGGCCTCTCCCGTTGCGGAGCACAGGCTCTGGAGGCGCAGGCCCAGCGGCCATGGCTCACGGGCCCAGCCGCTCCGTGGCATGTGGGATCCTCCCGGACCAGGGCACGAACCCGTGTCCCCTGCATCGGCAGGCGGACTCTCAACCACTGCGCCACCAGGGAAGCCCCAGTGTTTCTTATAGGAGGATGAATGCTGGTGTGACTCACAGGCATGTTGGAAGTTTTACTAATCCCTGGCATCCAGAGTGCCGAAAGAATCTGGCAAGGTCCCTGACAAAGCCTAACTCAGACAGGGAACCTCTCACCAAGATTTCATAAAACCCATCACTTTATTATCTCCTAGAATCTCCTCCCAATTCCTCCTCTTTCCATCACTGTGACAATACCTATTAAAAATGAGCCCAAAGAGAGATTTCTGGAATTTATCTTGCCTGGGATCCCTATCTCATCCTGTGCTTTACAACTATACAGGACATACCCAGACTCCAAACTATGCCACATTAACATCGTACAATCTAAATGACCCTGACTTTATGTGCCAGGTTGGTGAAACAACCTTCCCCTTTCCTTATCTTTACCTTGCTCACAGAAGCTAAAGCCGGCTGGACAGAAAGACAAACACAGACCCAAACACTAGTCTAAATCACCTTCTAAAGTGATTAACTGGGAAGAATTAAAATCTTCTAGGTTGGCCTGTAGGCTCTTGGCCTAACAGAGAAAGGGGATGGAAGCAAGTTTCTATCATCTCAATTTACTCTGCTTCTGCTGAATATTAGTTTTTTTGTAATACCAGCCTTCTGCAAACTTAACATTTTAATATTTTTTAATAATGTAAAATGGTTTGAATTCTTGAGTCAAAGAATAGAAAATATCTGGTGTCTTTGCAAATGTTTTACATTCGTATTATATATACATCGTACATAGTATATTCAAAGTGTGACTCTAAAGCAAGGTGACTGTGACCAACCAGAGGAGCATATTTACTTCCTGGTATTGCCTCACGTGGGACAGTCATTCCTTTCCTAAGGATACTGCCATGGGATGAAACATGGAAGTCAACCACAGAATGTTTCAGAGACTAGTTCTGCATGTTTTTAATGATGAAAAGCTTAATCTCTCAAAGAAGGATTTGGTATTTGTAAACAACCAAAGACCATTCATTCAGAGCAATTTTAATTGAATAAGATAGGTGACCATTGGGAAAGAACCCTATGTGGGGCTTATATGGAGATGAGAGTTTGATATGAAATGATAATTCATATAATTATCAAAAATAATTACCAAAGATAATTATGAAGATAATTACCAAAAATGAACTGCATAGAAATTTTGACTAATGATGGTAGTGTTGGAATGAGCACAATATATCTCTAATGACTCTAAGAGAAAATACTTAACATATAATACAGGTCTATATGTTAAAAGCATATTTCATTACTTATATAGACACTTTTATGCTATGTTGGACATACTGTTCTGTGATAGTTTTTCTGCTTGCTCTCTTACAAGGATCATACACCATAATCTAGCAATAGTTATTTTTATCAAGGAAATTATACTCCACATGTCCAAAGGTCAAGAAATGAATAGATTAGTGTACTCTTTTTAAAGAGAATAAGTAAATTACCATATAATTGGGTGATTCAGAAACTGAATTAGGGCTTGTTAAGTTAGTATGAGCTTGGAAGCTTTTACATAATTGTTCTATGATTGTGATTCTGGTTTTCTAAAATGAAGGAAATGTGAAAGATTTTATAATAGTCACCCTCAAGGAAAGGTACATTTTCTTATTCCTTCTTTTTTTTTTTTTTTTTTACTGTTTTCAAGGTCATCATAAAACTCAATTGCCTTTCATTTGTGTTAAGAACTTCTGGGTATTATTATTTTTAGAAAATTCAGAATCCCATTTTTTTTCTACTTTTGTATATGATAATTACATTGGTTTTAAAGTTGTTAATAATGAAAATATTTAAAACAAGTAAATATAGATTAGTTTAAGCAATATCCTGTGCACAAAGCATTTGGCACTAAATTATTAATAAAATGTTCATATAGTATGTAAAATTACTGGAAGGCTTTCAGATAACTTTTCTTATTTTATCCTAATTGTACTGCTATTATAATTTCACTTTAAAGTTGAGGAAAATAATGCTTGACAAAGTTCAGTGATGCTGTAGGGTACAAGGCCAGTTAACAATGGAGTCCACACTAGAAGCAGGTACAGGCCTGTACATCGGTTTGTGGTTTAGGGCGTTCTTCAGTGACCCCATCTATACCCATAGCTGTTTCCTTCTCCTTCCTGCCACACCTCTGAGTTATAAACTAAAGACAAGCTGAGCTTGAAAGTTATTTTTTATTTACTCCCTGCCTCTGTCACCAGCAAAGCCCATTAATGATTCTCAGGAAATAAAAATAGAACCTTGGTAATAAAACAAAGTCTAACTATTTTTATTCTTTTCCTTCATGCTTAGTCTAGTTTCACTTGCTCACAGGGTACTGCATGCAGAGGCCCTGCCCCTTGAGCTTCAGACCAGAGGTACCCATGGGAAAGGGCTGCTGTGGGCATCTCAGCTTGGAGCCGTGTTCAGAAGCTGTGCATGACACTGCAATTCAAGATGGCGATTTTCTCTACGTCTGTCTCTATTTCTGCTTTGCCAGTAAGATTGTCTGTACCATTTTTCTAGATTCCACATATATGCGTTAATATATGATATTTGTTTTCCTCTTTCTGACTTACTTCACTCTGTATGACAGTCTTAAAACAACTTTGTAAAGCAACTATACTCCAATAAAAATTAATTAAAAAAAAAAAAAGATGGTGGCAGCGGGCTGTGTGCAGAGATGCTCTGCCCGGCACTGCGATCTGGAGCCTGAGCAGCACAGCTGCACCTGCCCTGCAAGAACTCCATCCCCTCCCTATGAGGAGAACCTTAGAAAGCAGCCCTGCCAACTGCCTGTGGGAGAAAACGTGTCTCCTAGATCGCCAACTCGCACCTCTATAAAATGATTTTTGTCCCCCCCCACCTTTTTTTTTTTTTTTTTTTTCTGCCGTACGCGGGCCTCCCACTGCCGCGGCCTCTCCCGTTGAGGAGCACAGGCTCCGGACGCACAGGCCCAGCGGCCATGGCTCACGGGCCCAGCCCCTCCGCGGCATGTGGGATCTTCCCGGGGCGGGACACGAACCCACGTCCCCTGCATCGGCAGGCGGACTCCCAACCACTGCGCCACCAGGGAAGCCCCTTGTCCCCTTTTTTGAGTTGTCTCTGCTTCCTTACAATGACAATATAATCCCTCTTTTAACTGTCTTCTGGAAAAAAATCATTGAGATACCCAATCACTGAATTGCCTCTGCTTCTTCATAGCATCCAACCCACTTTCCTAATCTGTTCTCAGAATTGTCCAGCACTAGCCCAAACTCTGTGAGAAGACTCTCTCAGCTTCCCTTTACTACGATGCCCCCTGGGCATCTTCTCTTTTGCTAAAACAGGCTAAATAAAATAACTTTGTACTTTCGTGTGATTATAGGGGTTTTCCTAGTATCACTTGATTGGTGAGTTTGGCAGATGTCAAAAATACAAGACTCTTTAATGAAGTCAGAATATCCTCAACAATATATCCAGAGTAAATAAAATAATTTTCATATATGTCAGTTCCTTACAAAACTCCTTAATTTAGGCCAACATCATTATCGCTACATTATAGCAATGATGTAGTAGAGTGAAACAGTTTTAAGATGATCTGACTTAATCCAGAGAAGCATTTATCTATACTTAAAAAGTTCCTTAAGAAAACTCAAGGAAACCTTATGAATTTTAGATTTATTCAAAATATTTTGGGGAGAGTTTTTATAGTTTAAAATATATCAGCCTTTTAAAATTTCTCTTTATAACAGTATAACCAACTTTTCAGATAATTATAACCTGGTAACCATTATTTCACAATGGGCTTAAATCAAATTTTCAGTATGCACTGAGGCTGGAGGACTTATTCCAAGGACTTTGCTGAGATAAAAGTATTTTTAGAGTCAAAAAAACCTTACCAGTATTCCTAGATGACAAGAATGGATTCGAAATAGAAGCTATTTGAGTCCTACCATAGGGGAATCAACAATTCTATCGCATCACCCTGGGAAAAATTCATAGAGAGCTAATTGTTTCTTCAAGGTTACATATAGGCCTGGTTTTCATTTGAAGTTTATTTTTATTTTTTTAAGTGGTAAAACATAACATCTGCCATATTGTTGGGAATGTAAAAAAAGAGTACAAGTTTTTAAAAAATGAGTTTCTCCAAAATCCAGAAATATTACTCCTTTCTACTATTGACTGAATTTCATTCTCATTATGTAATTAATGAATTCTGCCCCTAAATCAAAAGTTTTTGTTATATGAGTTATCCATCAATGACAAAATTCTTATTTTCACAAAAATTCAACTCATATCATTGATTTAAACAATTCGCCATTCTGTTTGGGACAGTAAAGAGAGGGTGAACCACTACAAAATAAAGAAGCCTTGGGAAAATGGAGAGGCTTGTTAATTACCCAGACACTAAAATTGAAACTAAAGTAATGGGCATTTGGTTTTTAATTTTTAAAAAATGATTCACACTTCTCAGGCTCTCTGCTCTCTATAAAATACTTGCTAGGGTTTTCCATCTGCCTATCCTTTTATCTCCATGATGTTCTAAATATGAATTTTCTGGCTTTAAAGAACAAGTTTCAATGTCAAAGCTATTTTCTACAAACACATTCAAACTTTGTTCCAGTATCATGTTAGCACTTTATGGATATATGCAATCTCTTCAGAGGGAGTATAACACAAATATGATATTTTCATTCCAAAACTGAATTCTCAAAAATATTCTTAACCTACTTGGGTGAGAAATCAATCCCTGGACAAACGTCTTTTTAGTCAAAACGGTATATATCAATATCCAAATTTGGAAGCTAGCCTTACATACAGCTTTTAGAAAACAGGAGAAATTTTTGCTTTGGTATTAAGATGATATTATAACCAGGGACCTAGAAATACCAAAATCCTGTCTCTGACCAAACAACACTTTCTGACAAAGCTCTGGAGGGAAATGTATGCATAAGAAACAATGAGCAAAGAAAACAAGGGTAACACTTTTTAAATTTCCAGACTGGAGACACAAATTCCAGTGCAGTAAATCTTAGTAACCTGGGCCATATTACACACAACATAGCTTTTTATAAGCTAGCAAGTACCTGATGGCATCGTCAGCATCTGGGAAAGGTAAGTTTAGATATTCATACATTTGTAACCTATTTATTATACATTTATTCATACATTTGTAACCTATTTATTATAAAATTCAGTGTGGAAGGGTCTTTCTCCACAGGGAAATCAGGGAGTAGCTATCAGGAGATGGGTAAATGGATAATAGAGAAGCAAAGCAAGAGTTGTGGAAATAATCAGCCAGTTGTACCAACTGTGAAGAGAAACAGTATCTCAGAACTTAGTGTAATGCTCACTGCAATTTGCTACCCTGTTACTTCGGAGAAAATCCTATAAACCATGAAGAAATTAGAACATCTTATGAAAATATTTGAAACAATTTCACATTTAATTTGTCATTTTGTGGAATCTAGCATTATTTTGGGCCTCCAGAAAATTCTTCAAGCATGTGATGAAAATGACACATCTGCAAAATAGCTGGGTTCAATCTCTTCTGAATTTCTTTTTTTTTAGTTTATTTTTTATTGAAGTAGAGTTGAATTACAATGTTAGTTACTGCTGTATAGCAAAGTGACTCAGTTATACATATACATACATTCTTTTTCATATTCTTTTCCATTATGGTTTATCACAGAATATTGAATATAGTTCCCTGTGCTATACAGTAGAACCCTGTTTATCCATTCTGTATGTAATAGTTTGCATCTGCTAATCCCCAACTCTCAATCCAACCCTCTCCCATCTTCTAAATTTCTACTACAGTTAAAATACTTTAGAGTTACTCATTGAGTATTTATTGAGATAAAATTTAATGTTGTTGTTTTGTTTCCTTAAAGTGAGAGGGCTACTTAAAATGCTTTAAATCCTTAGAAAGATCTCTGGAGTATTAATAATTTCTGAGGGATTTTTCCCCTTTATTAACATTTTAAAACACAGAAAATACTACCATAGAGTCTGCCACATAGGTTGTTATTTATTAAAAGCCATTTGAAGACAGTCTGTTCAGTGAAGTGTTCAATGACATTCAAAAATGTTTTCAAACCAACTTGACTACCTCGAATAACTTGATAATTCACTCTGTTGAAATAAATGGCCTATCAAAAGTCAAAGTTTGTGCATATAAACATAGCCCGTATGAAAGGATGAGAGCAAGATGGCTGTCTATTAATTTATGCTTCTGTGCTTCATTACTTTTTCATGATGTTTAATGTATATGTGTGTGTTACACATATACTTACCTATTCAAATGAGAAGAGTTTGAGAACTCTGTAGGACTATGAGTTAGATATATAATGCCTTGTACTTACATACGTAGAAGGGCTTTGCATTGGTTTTTCCAGAGCTTTATTTACTGGTAAATTTCCCCTTTAACTCTATTTTTAGAATTCCTAATTATCAGTTCACATATAACCTCTATCCCACCACCTCTCCCAGTCTCTAATATAGACTCATTTTATACCACTTTCATTTTCACAGTGGGACATGACATTTACTGGCTTGAGAACACTAACTGAATTGGAATGTCATCCCAATGTGTATAAAGATACCTACAGCAGCAGGATGACATGAATCAGAATAAATAAGAAATTACAAAGGTCAGTTAGAATGAAAGTCAGAGTTGGTAAATAAAAACACTATAATTCCCAGAGATAAAAGAAACACAAAATAAGAAAACAATTTTCTAATTTAAATCTCCAGTCTAGACCTTTCACCTGAACTCCAGACTCATATACCCAACTGCTCAACATTTCTACTTGTATCTATCCTAAGCAGACTTAATGTCCAGAACAGAACTCCTGATCTTCCTATGACCTCTTTCATGTAGTTTTCCTTGTTCTAATTATGGGAAATTCCATCCTTGGAATTGCCCAGGCCAAATTCTTCGGAGTCATCTTTGGTTCCCCTTTTTATCACATACTCTTATTAAATCCATTGAGAAGTCCTTTTGTTCTAACTTCAAACAATATCCATAATTTGATCACTTTTAAGCACCTCCCCACCATTTCTATCTCCATCTCAGCCACCATCAGCTGTCACTGGGTTACTGCAATAGTCCTATTTGGTCAGCCTTGCACTTACCCTTGTCTTCCTACAGTCTGTCCTCTATGCAGCAGCAGAGGGATCCATTGGAAACCTATGTCTGAAGAGATTGTTTCTCTGCTCAGAATTCTGCAACGGCTCTTCATTTTACTCAGTGAAAGCTAAAATTTGTACAATCATCTGGTAGGCACTATATGATCTTGCCTGCTCTCCTGTTATCTACCCCTCAGATCTTATTTTCTACAACTCTTCCCTGATGCCACTACTCCAGAGAACCACATTTACTCCCTTGGTTTCCCTTGAGCACATCAGGCACACTCTCACCTCAAGACCTTTGCTCTGGATATTGCCTCTGTCTGGAATGCTCTGCCCTCAGTCACCTACTTGGTTACTCTCCCGACTTCTCAAATCTCACCTTAATGAGGCTTACCTTGACTACCCTTTTCAATACTGCAACTTGACAACAGCCTACATCCCTGCCATTCAAGATTTTGAATCCCCTTACTTTGCTCTGCTTTTTCTTTTGTTCCATAATATTTATAACTTTCTAACATACTACATAATTATTTATTAGATTTATTATTTATTGGTTGTATCCTCCTGCTGGGATATAAGATCCATGAGAGTAGAGGTTTCTGACTGTTCTGTTTCCTAATGTACCCAAAGTTCACTGGATTGAGTTACTAGTTGAATTGAATGAGCTTATCCTCATATAATAACATTTCAGTGTTATGATCTATGTACACATTATTTTTTATGCCACTGGAGATGCAACACATCCCCCAAATAACATGCATATTCAATATAGGTTCAGGGCTCATCATTGTCATTATTTAAGATTTACCTGGTGCTAGGTTCTAATTAAAAGATCAACAACTTATATATACTATTAAATTTGCAATTATACATTAACTATTTAGTAGATTCAAAACTCTGTCCTGTGAGAAATACAATAATATAAAAACATGTTCTTTAAAAAATTTACTAGTCTAGTAGGGAAGAATAACATAATTTTCATATTTCTCTGACTGGTAAATTTCTTCCTAGCTATAGTCCTCCATTGTAAAAACAAATAAAATAGCATCTTTTTTCAGGAGTTTAGGTACAAAATTTATTCTCCCTATCTTTTTGAAGGCTCTGTAGAATTATAGCAAATGAAGTGTCCGTTACCTGGTCAACTCTTCTCTGAATACTATGGGATCATAAATTCATTTAATTCTGATATCTTAAAGAGCTCCCTGGAGACCAAGCCAGCATGCCGAGTTAAGTTAATAGGCTTTCAGTCTCCCAATCTAAGTACACATTTTTTTCATGCCACAGGGACCTTAAAATGGTTTAAGGTAGATAAAATATTATCATTATGTTCATATGTGATGTGTAGTGCTGGGATATTTTAAAATGTTTGATATTTTAAACAAAGTAATAAAATACACAATCTGTCACTGGTTGGTACAACTGAAACTATATCTATGGAAACAGAAGTCAGTGACCATGAATGTTAATCCATCTGCATTTTCACAAAGAGGTACGAAATGAGAATCTCAGTTCCAACCTCATGTTTCACAAACGGAATCTCCTGTCTAAAGCTAGTGAGTGACTTGATATTTTAAAATATGTAAGAAAAATGTTTTCTCCCTAATGTGTTAACATAAATGTCTTATCTTTTTCAATTTTCTAGAATTTGGGGTACTGGCCTTCCTCATAATGAGTAGACAGCCAAGAATGATAGAATTCTGACACTTGGTTGAGCACTTATGTAATACTCCAATGATCATGCTCGTAGTATAAGGTTTAATTTAAACAGCAAGATACCTGCCCCATTACCCAAATACTTGGCAACACTGCCTATCAATCTAAATGATTGACTTTATTTTATCATGCTGTTTCAAATTCCTTTAATCAAAATATCATTTCTTCACAGAGCTGCTTTTAAAATGAGCTTCTCAGACAGTGTTCTCTGATACTACTGGCTGAGGGCAGATACCTGTGGAAAGAGATCTTTTTTGGGAAAAGAGTAGAGAGGAGAAGTCCTCATGCAAAAAGGTGTAGGGTAATAGTGACCTATGCCTATGCCTATTCCCATGTCGGTGTCCACACCTATACCTATCTGCCTCTGGAGCTTCGTCTGTATCTAGCCCTACTTGAATGAAAGCCAATTAAAAATTTTAAATATTATTATGGGCCACATTTTTTCCCATTCAAAATAAAAGTAGTTATACTGAGTCCCATGGGGAAAAAATACATATTTTTACAAATCAGACATTGTTTTGTAGACTATAATGACATTTTATTGAATAGAAGAATGTCAAAGAGAAACTTGATATTGTTTTCTAGCCATCTAGCATCTTCTGGGCACATTTGAAAAGTTGTCATCTCGAATACCTATCTCATTTTTCAATCTGAAATCAGACAGAGTAGGCTAGGCAGGAAGGGCTGCTTGACACTGATGCATGAGATTGAACTTGGGAGCTGGAGAGCACGATGAACACTCTCCAGAGAGGGAGGTGGGAGGTGGGGGGAGAAGAAGCTCTAGAAGCTGGAAATGGACAGTGAGGGGGAGGTGGAGGGGGTCCAAACACAGGTCTCATCTCTTTCATCATTTTTCCAGAGTCCAAATCTAACACATCATCCATATTTCTTTTGTTTCAATGTGTAATCTTGATCTTAAAGATTTTTCCTTGTGACATCACTTAGTACGTGGTTCACAATGTATATACATGAAATGGAAAACTTTCTAAAAGGAAATATATATATTATTCATAAAATATAATTGCAAAATTTACCACTCACCTTTCATCTCAACAAACATATTTAGAAAATAATGTTACTCAGTATTCTTAATTTTTGCATAAAACAGCTAGAAAGTTGAACATCTTACCTCATGAGGGTTTAGTGTCACACCTTGGGAAAAGTAGGTCACAAAGGTTACTAGGGGGCAGTTTGCTGTTGCATGTGTGAATTATTGCTTTTAGTATAACAAAGTCACAACTTTGGCTAATTTGTAATCAGAGCCACTTCTATTGACGGGTAGTTTAAAACTAATTGCAAATAATCATTTTGCAAAAGAAGAAAAATTGTGATTTAATAAAATATTCCATAATCAATATTGGAACAACCACAGTACTCTACTTTCTAGTAAAGATGTATAATACATGCTGTCACTGACACTAGTGTATCATAGTATTTTGTAAAATGCAAACGATTACAGAAAATGTTATGGTACGTAAGGTGTGTATATTTTTGTTTTGTTTGTTTGTTTGTTTGTTTTGCGGTACGCGGGCCTCTCACTGTTGTGGCCTCTCCCGTTGCAGAGCACAGGCTCTGGACGCACAGGCTCAGTGGCCATGGCTCACGGGCCCAGCCACTCCGCGGCATGTGGGATCTTCCCAGACCGGGACACGAGCCCGTTTCCCCTGCATCGGCAGGCGGACTCTCAACCACTGCACCACCAGGGAAGCCTGAGATGTGTATATTTTTAATTGGCCCTTATGCCAATTATATCATATTGGTGTATCTATATCTATATATATATCAATATTGATATAGACAGGATACAGATGCAGATACATAAACATACAAGCCAGGTAAAGGTACAAGTTTAGGTATAGGTCATTGTCTTAGTGTGTTCAAAGATTCATCTGCTGTGTGTGAAGTCAGCTTCTGAAGACCAGCTTTCCCACTTTTAATAATACCCTCTTTTCCATGTAGTGGACTGTGTTCCCCAAATATAACCATGGCCAGGAATCTGAAGGACTGAAGGCTTCAACAGGGAAGGGAAGATATTTTTGTTTCCCTCCCTTCTGAATTTGTAGTTAGCATAGAAGGCACTCATATATCATAAACCAGAGAGACCTTTATCACAACAATGTCAGAACAACTCCAAATGATGCCACTTCCTGGAAGTCCTTGCTGTCACTTTTTCCTGCCAGACTGGGTTGTGACCCCAAGTTGTGTTAACTCGAGTTAGCTATGCATCTTGGCAATGATGATACAATCTGTAAACCAGGAACTGTAATATTGACCTCCCAGGGATGTTTGTGAGGAGTGTAATGGGCCTGTCATTTAATAGGCACAGTATTAACTGCCATCCCTTCCCCAACACCACTGCAGCCTGTCAACTATGTTGCTTCTTCGTTAGCATCAGTAGTAAAGTGCAGGTAAGAAAAAAAAAATAGTTGAAACATATATTAATTGATTTCCCTGTTATGGAGCTGCTCTGGTAAAAGATCAAGAAGGGGAAAATATTCAAAATTACTGTCAATAACTGCCTTTTTAGTTTCTTTACAAAATGATTGATACATTTTAACATTGATAGTCAAGTCAGTTCACATTTTAGTACTGATAATCAAATCAGTCCACATTACAACTATCCTGTAGCTTAAAATTCTACCATGTTAAAACATAGCTTGTGCTTTAGATACCTGTTTTTGAAAGTTTTGCAGTAAAAGTTTTCTTTTCATAGCCATGTTAACATTCTAAAGTCAATAAAAGATTCCTAGGTCAATTTTTTTAAAGGTATCAGTTTCTCACAGGTTAAGAGAAATTACCACAGTGTAATCTATTTTTTAATAAACATGGTTGGCAATTACAGAATAGAGAATGCAGCTTTGTTCAATTTAGAATATAAATGTTAATTATACTTTTTACATGGATTTCTTTATTTAGCCTTTTTCTCCCAGCCTTGTTCTTTATCCAAAACCCAAGAGATCTGTATTCTCAGTCTAGTTATTTGAATTTCTTTCCTTGGACTACCTGAGAGGTATAACCCCTTCTTATAATGTGCTTCTATTGAATTATTTTTTCTGTCCTCTGCCTTCCAAAAAAGTATTTTCGATTGTTCTCTTTTGTGGTGATTGTTGGGTTTTAGAGCCATTTCTCTTCTTATTAACAACAAACCTTGATCAGTGAAGCTCTGCTTATTCAAGAGCCAATACAGTGAAATGGTTTTCAGCACAAAAATTTGTGCTAAGACTGCATGGGTTCATGCTCCAAGTCTGCCACTTTTACTGGCTATGTGATCCTGGGAAAGTTACTTAAACATTCTGGTCCTTAGTTTTCTAGGCTGTAAAATGCCAACAGCAATCATATCTACCACATACTGTTGTTGCAATGATTAAATGAGTTAATATATTACATTTACACATGATACACAGTAGGTGCTATACAAGTATTAGCTATTTTTGTTTTTAAACCTCATTACTACTGCTGCTCTTCTAAAAAAGATCCTAGCACTTTACATCTGTGAAAGCTGAGTCTCAAATTCAGATTTTGACTCACATCCTATGTTATCCATAACACGTTCATTAACCACCCCCAGCAGGAAACAATCAATGGTTCCATTTATCAGGTTCTCTTAGAAGTACCGCCCTGAGTCTTTGGATTGCCATTTCAGACATTTTATTCTCTTTTCCTCAAAATATATTTATACTTATTAGGCACTTCATCTCAAATCTTTACTTCAGGAAATAAACCTATACCTAAATATATTAACGTAAGTTTGAGATAATTATCCGAAGACCTACCTCTTCACTACCTCTTAGTAGCCCATCACTAACCTCAATGATTTGATCTTTATGTTTTTAGGATATCCAAACCCTTAGTGTCAGGCTTTTCTGAGGATCATCAAAACTGGGAAAATTTGTTAGACAGCCCAAATTCACACAGGACAAACACATATAAAGAAAAATGCACATCTGTTTTTATTAATGAAAAAATTATCAAACAATTGATAATTCACACAATTTAATAGAGTATTATAAGGCTTACAATGAAAGACAGCCATCCTGTCATATTTTCTTTCGAGGAAGCAGTCTCTTTGAACTCTTATATCTAACCCTTTGCATTTCTAAATAATAAACTTAACCTGGTGTTTCTAGATTTATTAATTTTAGAATGTTTTTCATTTCCTACTAGGAAAATAATGATTCAGCACTCTGCTTATTTCTTCTTTATTATTTCAAAGCAGTACGTTGATTGGATCTCTCTCTCTCTGTCTCTCACACACACACACACACACACACACACAAAATCTTAGTAAATATCTGTTGCATGAGTAAACCCCCAATGATGCAGGGAGAGATAAACTAGTTTAAAGATTAATTGGGTTAAGGAGGCATATTTGATGTACAGTGGAATCACCTGGAGATCTTTCTGAAAACACTCATGCCTGATTCCCATCCTCAAACTTTCTGATTCAATCCATCTGGGGTGTGACTTGGGTACTGGAATTTATAAAAGCTGCCCAGGTGATTCTAATGTGCAGGAAAGTTGGGGAACCACTGTTACAGGCAGTTTCTTACTGACTATGAATTGTGGCCTCCTTTAGTTTGAAGAAGAGGAATGAAATCTCCTGCTGACTAATGACATCTCTGCTGGAGAGGTGGGTCTCTCTCACATGGCTGCTATTCGCAACCTGGGGTGCATTCTCACTATGTGACCTGTGCATACAAGTGTTTGTTGCCAGTGTGCAGAGCC
This sequence comes from Phocoena phocoena, assembly GCF_963924675.1. Classification (NCBI taxonomy): domain Eukaryota; kingdom Metazoa; phylum Chordata; class Mammalia; order Artiodactyla; family Phocoenidae; genus Phocoena; species Phocoena phocoena. The sequence continues at coordinate 77,295,661 of NC_089223.1, forward strand.
ATATTCAGGGTCATGGGCCTGTGTGACGAGACAGGATTTCTCTGGCAGGGAGACCACACAGGAGGAGAGTTGGCGTGTTGATGGGGGGGCATGATATTGGTCGCTAGAAAGGGCAAACAGTGTGTTACTAACCCAGGAAGTAATGCAGTAGTGCCTTTAGAGTGGGCCAGGGATGGTTCTCAGTAGTCCTGAGGAGAGAGAATCAATGATGGAGCCCAGAATGAGAGACTCTGGGGAGCTGAAAGGTAATGGAACCCATCAATCTGAAAGGATACTGTCCTTTAAGTGTGGTTCAAAGTCCTTAAGGCTCTGGGCATTAACCCTTTAGTTGTAGCATCATGGGAAGGGCCAAGGGGGTCCCTAAGAAAGCAGAACACCCAGGGTGATGGGCACTTAAGGCGGTGGGGCTCGGGGCAACAACTGTTTACTAACCAGTACAGGCATATTTCAACATTTCAATAAACTTTAGGGCTGCTCTTATGTATGCAGGATAAATGTCAGCACCTGCCCCCTCCGCCAACACATCAGTATATTTAGCTTGGACTAGTTGCTTTTGTGGCTATATTAGCTCGTCTCATTAGAAATAAATCTTTAGGCAGAATTTAAATCTGTATTTCAAAAAGTATGTATTTGATTCACTTTTTATTAAATCCAATTTGCTGCTATGAAGAAGTAAGCAGAAAACGGTGATAAGTAATAATGGGGTATGTGAGGGCAGCTACTTCCTGGAGAGTTGTCAGGGAAGATTTCTCTAGAAATGAGGCATGTAAGCTCAGACTTGGATGTCAGAGGCTGTGGTCTTGAGAAGAATCAAGGGAATAGTGTTACAGGCAGAGGGACTGGCAACTTCCAAGGCTCTCTGACAGCACAGAGCTTGGTATTTCCAAAGAGCTAACACAGGGACTGATTCTGAGTAATAAAATCTTCAAGATTAGGGTTCTGTGCAGCAATAGTACACATACAAGAAGGTAAATAGAACTATTCAGAGTGGATTTTCATAATCGAGGTCAAATATGTTCGTGGAGAACCTTTTATAGGGCGTTAATGTGCCATGATGGGTGCATCGGCCACACATCTTCTGTTGTCTCTATCTCTAATTTCAAAAATCTTTCTCAATGAGTAGAAAACTTATGTCACTCAAAAACCTACACATGGATATTTATAGCAGCCCTATTCATAATTGTCAGAACTTGGAAGCAACTAAGATGTCCTCCAGTAGGTGAACGGATAAATAAACTGTGGTACCTACAGATAACAGAATATTATGCAGCACCAAAAGGAAACGAGCTATCAAGCTATGAAAAGACATGGAGTAACCTTAAATACACATTACTAAGTGAAAGAAGCCAATCTGAAAAGGCTACATACTGTATGATTCCAACTATATATGGCATTCTGGCAAAACTGTGGGAAGACTATGCCAGGGGTTAGGGGAGAAGAAAGGATAAACAGATGGAGCACAGAGGATTTTTAGTTCAGTGAAGCTATTCTATATGATACTGTAATGGTGGATACACATCAGTATACATTTGTCCAAACCCATAGAACGTACAACACTGAGAGCGAACCCTAATTAATCTATGAATTCTGGGTGATAATTATGTGTTCATCAATTGTAACAAATGTACCACTTTGGTGGGGGATGTTGATAGTGGACAAGGCTGTGCGTGCATTGGGGCAGGGGGTATACGGCAACTCTGTACTTTTCCTTAAATTTTGCAGTAAACCAAAACTGCTTTAAAAAAAAGTGTAGCAAAAAAATCTTTTCTTGGGCTTCCCTGGTGGCGCAGTGGTTGAGAGTCAGCCTGCCGATGCAGGGGACGCGGTTTCGTGCCCCGGTACGGGAAGATCCCACATGCTGCAGAGCGGCTGGGCCCGTGAGCCATGGCCGCTGAGCCTGCGCATCCGGAGCCTGTGCTCCACAATGGGAGAGGCCACAACAGTGAGAGGTCTGCGTACCGCAAAAAAAAAAAAAAAAAAACTTTTCTTTTTCCTGGTAATTATAAAAGTTTGTTCACGTGCCATGAGCGTTGCTCTAAACCAGTGATTCCTTTTTCTACAGGTCACACCTAAGTAGACTGGCTAGATGTTTGCATCCATTAATGCTCAAGTTCCCTAATTATATTCTTTAGACAGTCTATGTGTGACTTTTAGGCATTTCTCGAACCTACTCAAAGGCCATAGTTAAGTAAATCCTGCTACTCGCAAATGTCATTGACAAGCAACTCGGTTTCATAAGAGAAAGAAGGCAAAACATCCTTTAAGGAAAAAACAATGTGTGCAGGAGGGTGAGCAGAATAATTCTCTCTGGTCTATAGTTTGCCAAAACAAATGGTTATCTGTAAATTCAGGAAAAAAATCAAACTATGTTGACACTATACATTTCAGTGGCTGCTTTGCCATTTTCAGACACAGTTACCATGAAAGAGGTAGGTTGATTTCTGACAAATGTAATGACATTTCTGAATGGGTAAAAAGATGGTGTAGTTAGTGCTTTCACTTGATGAACGCCTCATCATTGGTAACTAGCCCATGTGAGAGCTGCTTAAGAGCTGTCAGCTGCCACAGAAATGTATGTCTAACACCTTTCCCAGGGCTTCCTGCCAATATTTCCTCAGGTAGACAATTCATCAAATAAATCCTTTAATGAAAGCAACGGTGTGTTGGTAAATGTATAACAACTAGCTCCCTGGACATAATGCCCATAATGATTTGTAGCACTTCACAGTTTCCACGGTGTAAATATTCCCACCTTGCTCATTTGCAGCTACCAATCATTGAAGATGGAATTGGGAAGAGAGGCACAGAATTGGCTTCCCTAGGCCAGTACATGATGGCTCCAGCACACCACTGAATCGAAGGGTCCTCTTTCTCAGCTCCAGAAAGAGGAAGGGGCCAACTCATTATTTTGCTTTATGGAAACCACCTTTTTTCTCTTCCATGAACCATGAATTCCTCTTTTTCACTGGCTTAAAAAAATTGGAGGGGCTTCCCTGGTGGCGCAGTGGTTGAGAGTCCACCTGCCGATGCAGGGGACATGGGTTCGTGCCCCGGTCTGGGAAGATCCCACATGCCGCGCAGCGGCTGGGCCCGTGAGCCATGGCCGCTGAGCCTGCGCGTCCAGAGCCTGTGCTCCGCAATGGGAGACACCACAACAGTGAGAGGCCCGCGTACCGCAAAAAAAAAAAAAAAAAAAAAAAAAAATTGGATATTTTTCAGTACCCCTGGAGCAGCTCTTTCCAGGAAATTCACATACTGCCCTCGCTTGGTGCTCCCCTCTTCCCCCAGTGCATTAACCTACATAATCTTATGTCTTCTGGTAGTGCAAATGTGTAATTCAACTGGAAGGTGGCTAATTGGAGCCAGTGTAATTATAACTGTGCCATGCCAGAACACTGAGTAGAAGGGCAGACCACTAATGACTTGGAAGAAAGAGCAAAATTTTCTGGCGCACTGGCAGTGTCTACATGACCTAAGAATATCTCGCTGATTTACTGAATTAAATGGGAGAAAAATCATCAGCTTTTACGGGGTCATGAACACTATGTGACTAGCAGGATAATTAATATCCATATTAATATGTTTCAAGCACCTTGTGTACTGCATAGCGCAGAAAATAATTTTTATGACATTAAAAACTGAGGTTTCCATCTTCCCATAGATGTGACAGGGTTTGAACAGTAGTTAATGGATACAGTTTGGCATAAATAGAGGTTGAAATCAGACTTGTCTATTCTCTTCCAGAAAATTAGTCACATATAAACAGGGAATGGGGACCAGAATGTCCCCTAGAATTCCCTTAAGGGATGGTGAAATTCAGAGGCTATAAGACAGAGAAAGAGCAGAAAATCCTGGGACCATAATATAGATAATAAATATCTGTCATTTAGAAAATATTCCTATTTCTCTCTACAATCTCCAGTTGATTCTGCATATGATAGCTGTGAGTCTTGATTTTATACATTCTAAGCTTGGAAATCACAGCCCTCTTAAGAATCAACTGAACATATTTACTTCTCCCAAAGGTTTTTTCTTTTTCTTGAAACAGGGTTAACTCTGCCTCAAAAACTTTAATATATGTTTTAGAGTCTCAAAACTGCTTGGTTATGAATATATATGTACTTAATAGGAAAAACAGAATCATTTAAAATGGCATGATATAGTATTCACTAATGTCAGATACATATTTTGCTTCTTAAAGAAAGAGTGTGTGACAGACAGAGAAAGAGAGGGTGATTTAAGCATGTAGCTAGAGATATTTAAGAAACTTTAAAATCTTTAGACTTTAAAAATAGTTTTAAAATGTTACAGCAGAAATGTATAAATGACTCAAGCAGAAAAACACTTCTTTTGTAAAAAGGCCATAGTTTCAACATTGGTTTCTTAATCAGATGTTGTAACGTTACTGAAATGTTCTCAACAGAGCATTTTGGCATCACCTTTTTCCCCTCATGAAATATTACTAAAGACTATAAGAAATGATTCCAGTTTGGAAAACTGGAAAATTTCCAATAAAGAAACCATTTCTCTCCTCACCATTTTTAAGAGGATGGGGATTTCCAAGTGATAAATAAGGGTTTATCAAAAAGCTTAAAGGATTACAAATTATGGGAAAGTATAACATTTCTTCTGTATAAAACTGTACATTCCTGGTAATTATCATACAAATGAATCCTGTGGCTGATTGGTAGAATAGACTATAAACAAGCAGAAGTTTGATAGAAGGAAAATATTTCTCTCCTTTATATAATAATTGCTCTCTCCATGTTAATTATGATTAAATGGATTCGAATGGATTCATTATTTCGTTCAGATGAATACATTTCTAGCCTGAATTCTTACTGACCTCATCTAGTCAACTATTAGGAAGACACAAGATTGAGTTCTAATGAATATTTATGTACCGCACAACCTCATGGGGGTGACTATGTCATTAGTGAGATCATGTAACTTTCTTTTTTCTTTTTTTTTTTTTTGATCATGTAATTTTCTTTGGTTTCCAGGGTAAGTGTCAATAAAAGTAACAGCCCCATGAGATTGGAAGGCACATTAGCTGCTTTCCTGGAGGAGGTATCTAAGGGGTCATCCTGAGAGAGCTGCATCTCTACAGTGTCTTGCACATAATTCAAAGAAAGTATGAAAGTTTGGACTGCCCTTCTAGGAGAGCGCACCAATAATTCATTGAAAGCAAAGATTGAATCTGTCATAATAAAGGAAAACCAGAGCAGGAGTCAGGACAGTGGGTATGTGTGTCCTGGGGAAGAAAATGGTAATGGAAACACAAGGGGTGAGGGTGAAGAAAACTGCTAGGTGTGACCCCTATTTTCTATCCATTGCCTCTGCTTTGAACCTAAGCCTCCAATATTCTATTTGTGGAAGTCTGGCTTTATTGCTTTCTCTGTTCCATCTGAAGCTGGTTTGCTACAGACCATACTTCCTTATGAAGAGAGCAATGAGAATCTTCCCATTCTTCAAGGTCTTGATGAAATAGAACTGTTAGTTTGAATAGAGCCTTTTCGATTCCCTCTCAGCAATTTATTTACTAGACAAATGACTTAGTTTGGGTTCCTGGAAAAGCAGTCCATGAGACAAGGACATACCTGATACAGGTTTTGGCTCTCAGACTCAGAAGGCACAAGGGAAAGTGAGGAGTGAAACAGTGAGGGAGAACAGAGACATTAATGTGCAGGGTTATCACTACGGACCCCTGGGGAGCAATTCTCAGGTGACTGTATAGAAGGATGGGGAGGCTGGGCATCTTTCTCTCTTCTTTTTCCCACTGCCTGAGCAGCGCTTGTTGGGGCATTACCTTCCTGGCACTTTTAGGTTGCGCCTGAGTGCAGGCTGGCAAGCTCCTGAGGTGCTGAAGAGAAGTCTCAGGTAGAGGGAAAGAGGCAGAGAGAAGAGGCCCTTGTGGTGGGAAACTGTCATGGAGCTGGGAACTGTCTGCAGCCCTGAGAGAACTCAGGTGGGCAAAGGGGCTACAAAGTTACAGACATTTCATCGTGAAGTTTAAGCACCACTAGAAGTAACATTATGTAATTCTTCCACAGCTCTGATTTCAACCATCTGGCAAATAGAATCGATGTTGTCGGCTTAATGTACATTGCTTTTCCTTTAATGGTTCTGTGACACTTTTCTCATTGGCAACATGGAGATAATCAATATAAATAGCACTGCCATGTAAAATTCAGGAAACCTAAAAAATGATTTTTTAGTAGTGTTAATTATGTCTCATGCAGTATTTGGGGCATACTTATACCAAAAAAAAATTTGTTGTTTAAATGAAATTCAGATTTAATGAGATATTCTATATTTTTATTTGATAAATATGACCATTCTAACTATAAACAATCATACTATAAACAATAATGATACATAATAATATACAATTATACTATAAACAACGATACTATAATAGGATCTGTGTTGTACACTTAAAACACATTGCTTTTCTTTGAATAGTTCTGTGGGACATAGGGCCCATTCTTTTTCTATGCTTCAGTATTCTTATCTGTATAAAATGAAAATTAAAAATGGGCATTGGGAATTTATTTGCTAATTTGCATAAAACTTTCAGCACACTATAAGAGTATAGTGGACACTAGATATTATTATTGACTGTCTGGCTCATAGACATCATTGAAACTATCCTACAAACAATAACTTCTGTGTTTCTAATTTTCAAATATTTTTGAAGGTGTGTATGCAGTCAGGGGAAAGACAGTGTAGTTATAGCTGATAAAAAATTTAGGACAAAGTTACCCACTCCACCAAAAAAGAGAAGGATTATGTTCAATGTTTCTTTCAGTTCTCAGTAGAAACATATCATCTCAGCTCAGTAGTTCAAGTATATCTGTGCAGATCTTCACTTGGTGGTTGAGAAAATAAGAGTGGGAAAACATAATTTTTCTGTCTTATTGGCTTTATAAAATATGGTTTCCTTCTCACAAATTAATAATCAATATATTTTCTAGCTAGATGATTAACTTTAGTAAAACATAGATTGATTTTAGTGGCTTTGATAAAGTTAATATGTACAGATGTGTAAAAGCAAATTTTCAGCATGGCGTTTGGTTTGAATTTTTTTAGAATATGGACTCCCAGATCAAGGCCCTGTATTATTTATGTTTACAACTGCATGCTCAATTTTTACAGAAAAGTTTCTAACTTTCATAACAGTTAACACTATTGATCCAGTCTAAAGCACTGCATATGATTCTTTTATTATTCTGAATGGCCTCTGAACTTCCCTTCCTGAGTCATTCTTAACCATGTCACTGGTGTGCTCTCCGTGCATAAGCAATGTCCAGAACTTATGCTGGAGACTTTACATAGTTCTGAGATGATGGGCAAGGACTTCAGTGGCAGAACTTTGTGACAGCAGGCATAAGTTAGATAGAAGTGTGCCCACCTGGATCAGATGCTGACCTGAAACTCATTGCACTTAATTCTGCTCCACTATAAAACAGGAGAGCAATGCAGAAGGAAAAACAAAGTAGGATTTCAGCTCCAACATGTAAAGAGCCTGGAAGTAATAACTCCCACTTTTACAAGAACAAAACTCTGTACATACTGAAAACCAATGACGTTTCTTGGACACAGAACACATTAAAGACTTAAATATGAAAAATGGGAAAAATGGGTAAACTTATAGCAGAGAAACCCAACAACACGACCTCAGCCAGGTGATCAAGATTAACATCAACAGTGTTAAACATGTTGCTAGCATGTACCTTTCATATGATGTGATCAGAATATCACTCTACCTCTGTGGTGTTCCTCCCCAAAACCCATAACCTCAGTTTAATCATGGGAAAGACATCAGACAAACCCAGTATTCCTAAAAACTGTCAAGGTCATTTAAACCCAGGAGATTCTGAGAAACTATCACAGAGGAATTTAAAGAGATGAGATAACTAAATGTAACCTGGTGGCCTGGACAGGATCCTGGAAAAGAAAATGACATCTGGAAATATGGAGAAAATTTGAATAAAGTATGGACTTTAGTTAATAATAATGTATTGGTTCATTAGTTGTGACAAATGTATTATACTAATATACTAAGATGTAAACAGTAAGGAACACTGCTATGGGGTATATGGGAAGTCTGTACTATCTTCATAATGTTTTTGTACATCTTAAATTGTTCTAAAATACAAAAATTTATTTAAAAAATGTAGAAACATGAGAAAATGAAGCTTATGAGGAAAAAAATATACATGAATAAAATTCAATAGAAAAAACAAGCAGTAGTTTTGGAATCTCAAATAAAACCAGTTATACCAGATACAAATATAAATTATATATTTGCAACAGATTTTTTTTTAAAAAAGAAAGATTAAAATAAGCAGGAAATAAGGAAGCACCTAAAAGAAGAAAGCATTTTTTAAAAAGTACTAATAAGTACTTTTAGAAAAACAAAATATGCTTACTGAAGTTAAGAATTTTATGGATGCATTTCATAGCATATTATGTAAAGCTGAAGAAAGAAATCCTGAAGTGGAAAACGTAACTGAAGAAGTTACTCAGAATTACTCTCAGAGAGACAAGGAGATTCAAAATATGAAAAGAAATTGAGAGATATAGATAAGAGAATGGGAAGTGCAATATACAGATACTCTGATTTTCAGAAGCACAGAAGAGACTGATTGTTCTAGAGGAAATACCTAAGGATATAATGGTTTTCATGAAAAATTTATCATCTTTTAAAGCGATAACTAGATCCATCAGTAATGGAAATAATCAGTATTAAGCAGTATTTTTACTACTTTTAGATCAACCTACAGGTGCCATTTACACCTTTCACGAATAAAACACTGGTTCCTATACTATTGGAACCAGCTGACTTAAAGATGTGCAAGAAAATGAATGTTTAGCACTTGGGAAAATGACACTTCTTTGTGCAAGAACCTATTGCATTCATGTTATATGAACTGTTAATTGTCTTTTCTCTTAAAAAAAAAAGCTAACCAATTTGGCTAAGTTTAGACCTCGCTAAATTGACTGCATTGAACAGACAACGTCTTTTTTAATAACTAGTGAAAATCAGAAATTGCCCCCAATGCTAATTTAATGGTTCTTGATAGTGAACAATGTACCTGGAGGAAGGGACAGAAAGATGTTTTTGCCTCCTTATCTTTTCAGAATATAATACTTTTAAGTAGGGGCTGCACAGATGCGGCTCAATCTGATCTCTTTTTAGGTCCAGAGAGAAAAAGAAGAAAAAAACAACTGAAGAATTAGGATCAGAACCTATGAAGAAAGAATAAAAAGTATGGCTAGAGCATACCCTAGGCAAAGTAAGGAAGATGATGTTAGGAGAATTTGGGGACATTGTAGTGTGCATTATTGTGGACTATTCACCAACCATCCACAGTGTCCAGTGTTCAGGGAAAAATCACCTGTATCTCCCTACTAAGACACACCTGTATTAGAACAATCACCTTCTACAAAATGTTGCCTTTCCCCTCCCTCCAAGGAGCAATACTGTCAGTATGGATTTCAGATAGGACAAATGAAATTGCTAACTAGACGTGTAATATCAGCTCAGCTATGCAGTTTATGTACACTTCTGAAGGGACTCTTTTGAAGGTGAAGAAAAAACTAAGGTGAATAGATACATTTTTTGTTGTATCCTCATTAACAAAAGGAGTAGGTTGCAGAATACAAGAATTTTTTTCCAAGGAAAATCTGAGTCAATTATATCACTTGAATATTTCTAAGACATAGCTTGATGATGGAATGACCAGTGAGTTAATATGTTTATAAACATTACTGAGATAATATTTCTTACCAAGCACACAATGTGAGGTAAGAAGAGTTTAATGCCCCATTGTTCTTTCTGAAGTCTAAACAAAAGCAAAACAAAGACAGAGGGCAAAACCTGAAAAAAAAAAAAAAAAGGAAACTAGGATATGATCTGTTTCTTCATAGTTCATAGGTCACAAAGATTTCCCCAAATTTTCCAATAAAAAACTACTGTGGGACCAGACCCTTGGAGTTCTACAAAAGGTTTTGAAAAGAAAATGCGGTTGATGCTTTAATCATTCATGTAGCTGGCTTTTACCAGTTAATATAATAAAGCATAAATATGATGATATCACATTCCTTCAAAATAGGCTGCATTCTAATTTTTCATCGACGGTTTGAGAGAAAATTGTAGCTGAAGTCAAAGACAGGGTTTAATTCATGCCTTTACTTAATGTACATTTATTGAGAACCTCTTTTGTGCCAAGCACTGCACTGCACCAGACTTACAAGGACAATTAAACATTGTCCTATCCTGAAGGCACTCATGGTCTAGTTGAAGAAATTGGCTCATTAAGGGTGACTATTACATAAGGTGGCAAATGCAATGTGAGGCATTAGCACAATGGGTTTAGTTGCATCTGAGGGAAGTAAAATCAAGAGCTGTGACTAAAGAATAAGTAGCAAGTATTCAGGTTAAGGAGAGTAATGGCAGCAGGAGGGAGGACCTTTTGGCTATGTGACTTCTAAAGAACTTTTCTGGGCCTGCACTTCTAAGCACATCAATATAATTAATTCATTTCATTATTCCCTAAAGTCCTGCTATTTAATAAGAAAAGTGGGAAAAATTAAAAACAATCAATTAACAGCTAGAGAACTCAAAACCTCAATTAGCAAGACTATTAATAGATGTATATCTCATTTAGCTAACTTCTTTGGAGAATAAGATATACTGTACAAGTAAAATTTCCAATTAAATGAACACTGCCCCTTGAAATATGTACACTTTGAACATTTAAACATATTTATTATGGTATATTTTAAAAATGTATAGCTTGGTATCTTGCCTGCTTAAGTGGAAGGTAATTGAAGGCATTTTTAGCATTTGTGGATGTCCCAGGATCATAATTATGAACTCCTGTCAGTTTCCTACTCCACATATAGCTTTGGCCCTTCTCGCAATAGCAGATCATCATCTGCCTCTACTTCTGTTGGGTTAGCAGCTTTTAAACGCCCTTCCAACACCCTTTCCAGTTTGCCACTTCTGATCTTCTGTGGGGCTGCAACACTGGGTAAACCATTAATTTCAAGTTTTACATTTTTGGCATTATGGGAAAAGGTCTAACATTTAGAAGGATGAGCAAGGAACTTCTCTCTGTTGTTTACCATCCTCCTCTTCAATCCAATCTGTCCCCATATCAGAAATTCTACCTTCTAAATCTCAAATCAAGCCCATCTTTCCAGATCCATTACTGTCACCTTAACCAGGCCCACTCTCTTTGCTATGGATTATTACAAAACTTCACAACTGATTTCACCACCTTGTAACTTCCCTGTTTCCTACCACCCTCACACGTGCAGCCAAACTGGTCTTCCTAAAATGCAAACCTAATAGAATCACTTCCACCAAAACAATTCTTAATGAGCCAATATAGTTAGGATAAAGATACAATACTTCTATTTGGCACATAAACCTCCTCCTGATCTGGCTTTCCTGCTCTATCACTTGGGGACATTTGCACACCCTGCTGCAGCTTTCTGGAACACTCTCTTCCATATTCTTCATTTGAATAGCTTCCCATCATCTTTGAAACGCATCTTCACTGTCTCTTGCTCTAAAAACCCTTTCCAAATTCTGCCTATTCCCCATCTAGATTGGACACCTCTCCTCTATATTCTTTGATTTCATTATCATAACAATTTCCATTCTGTATAGAAATTCAATGTTTAACTGCCAGACGGACCCACAAAATTCTAATGCTTTGATGCAGGAATCCTATTTTTGTAATGCTTAGTTTTAATTTTCACTCTGTGTAGTAGAGAAACACCCCCAGTGAAAGTAGCTTTACAAAGGTAGACATGGATTTATTTTCATATAAAGAATATGTGGAGGTTAGGAGGTCTAAGGGCTATTTGATACCTTTTCCATTGGCAAACTCCTTCCATCTTCCCATTTTACTCTCTTTCTTGGGTTGGTAAACTAGTGTCAATATGGTGGCTACCTATTTTGTAAATAAAGTTTTATTGGAACACATCCATTCTTTTAGGCATTGTCTATATTTGCTTTCTCGCTATAATGGCAGAGTTGAATAGTTTTGATACAGATCTCCTGGCCCATGAAGCCTAACGCTATGGATCAGCTTCCTCCTTTAGCACCTTAGAGAAGGGTTTTAATAACCTTAATGCCACTTCCTAACTCCAGTCACTTCTTTCCTATAATTGACAGGAGGGAGAAGGAAATGCAGAAATGCATGGCTCCTCCCTTTCAGAACTTTTCTCAGAAGTTTTATACCATACCTCTCTTACATCTCATTGGCCAGAATTCAGTGATATGTCCATCCCAAGCAGCAAGGAATTCTGGAAAATGTAATCTTTTTTTTTTTTTTTACATCTTTATTAGCGTATAATTGCTTTACAATAGTGTGTTAGTTTCTGCTCTATAACAAAGTGAATCAGTTATATATATATACATATGTTCCCATATCTCTTCTCTTGTGTCTCCCTCCTTTCCACCCTCCCTATCCCACGCCTCCAGGCGGTCACAAAGCACCGAGCCGATATCCCTGTGCTATGCGGCTGCTTCCCACTAGCTATCTACCTTACATTTGGTAGTGTATATATGTCCATCCCTTCCCCTTCCCCATATCCTCAAGTCCATTCTCTAGTAGGTCTGTGTCTTTATTCCTGTCTTATCCCTAGGTTCTTCACGACATTTTTTTTTCTTAAATTCCATATATATGTGTTAGCATACGGCATTTGTCTTTCTCTTTCTGACTTACTTCACTCAGTATGACAGACTCTAGGTCTATCCACCTCATTACAAATAGCTCAATTTCGTTTCTTTTTATGGCTGAGTAATATTCCATTGTATATATGTGCTACATCTTCTTTATCCATTCACCCGATGATGGACACTTAGGTTGTTTCCATCTCCAGGCTATTGTAAATAGAGCCGCAATGAACATTGTGTTACATGACTCTTTTTGAATTATGGTTTTCTCAGGGTATATGCCCAGTAGTGGGATTACTGGATCATATGGTAGTTCTATTTTTAGTTTTTTAAGGAACCTCCATACTGTTCTCCATAGTGGCTGTATCAATTCACATTCCCACCAGCAGTGCAAGAGTGTTGCCTTTTCTCCACACCCTCTCCAGCATTTATTGTTTCTAGATTTTTTGATGCTGGCCATTCTGACTGGTGTGAGATGATATCTCATTGTAGTTTTGATTTGCATTTCTCTAATGATTAATGATGTTGAGCATTCTTTCATGTGTTTGTTGGCAGTCTGTTTATCTTCTTTGGAGAAATGTCTATTTAGGTCTTCTGCCCATTTTTGGATTGGGTTGTTTGTTTTTTTGTTATTGAGCTGGAAAATGTAGTCTTTTTATGAGTGGCAATGTGCTCAGCTAAATGTTAGGAGAGAGGGCTGGAAGGATGCTGTATTTAGCAGCTACAGTCCCTGCTACAATCTCATGAAACATTTTCTCCTCAGCATCAAGCACCTAGCAGGTCCTCAAAAAAACTTGTGATAAATAGAATTGTCTGTAAAATGTTTAGTCATGAATATTATTTCCAGCACTCCAGCAAGTTACCTCTCTTATCTACAGAGAGCCAAAACTGCCAGAAGGTTGACCTCTGGATAAGTGTGCTGTGGCAGTCCCGAAAAAGAGTTTTAGCAATTCCATTGTGCCTTTCTTTGGTGTACATTATATGTGCTAATAATTTCACTTATTTAAATTTGTATATTTCAGCCAGTAGTCTATAATTCAGTACATAAAGTTTAATGTAATTACTTATTTGTTTCTAAGAAAAAGTCCTATTCCTTTCTACAATAAGTAGATAATGTGGGTTGAATTTAGCAGAGATAATGTTTCTGGGTTAGGCATGCAGGAGTGAGGGGAAGGACTAGCTAATAATTGTTTTCTTCCATCAGCAGTGGAAGCAAAATTACTGAACAAGGGTAGGAAGATGTCATACTGTTGTAGGTTCTGCAGTTTCTAAAGGCCTCAGTGCTCCTATGATGTTTTCCATAGATGTTTACTTAAGGTGGCTTTGGACTTGAACTCAAACAGTGTGGTGGTCAGCAATCAGCTGTCACAGATGGAATATAAAATTATGGACTGTGAGCAAATGCTGTGATCCCAGAAATCTCCCAACCTCCTATTTTCATTTCCCCTTTGTGTGGGTCCACATTCTAGGGCAGTGGTGGCTGGACTGAAAAGAGATGCTGGTGTGATTTTGTCTGAGGCTCCTCTAATGCCATAGGCTCCCATGGCCCACGGGCAAGGACTCAGCTATTGTTTCACTGCCTGTTTCAGCTTTTGGACACAATTCTTCATGTAATTATTGCCTAGTCCAAGGGGGCATTTGCAATGATTAGAGAGGAGAGTTATGCTCTTTCCTTCACATTACTTCATGAGTACAGTAAAGGCCATGCTAGTCAAACAAACAGTTGAACGAAAGGGGGGGTAATGCTGGGTTGGATAATATAGTTTGTGGATAGAACAGTCTGCCAATTCATTCTTTCCTTGTTCTAAATATACTGCACTGAAACTTTCTTTTCCACATTTATAGCTTCTAATTAGCTTTGAAATGATTCTGTGGTTCAGTTTAAAGTCTGCCTTCTCCTTTTAGTGATTCCTTTGGGACTGTTTGTTCATTAAAAAAAATAAAAAATAACATTTTGCATTTTTATAGTTCTGTGCGCTGGACCATGGAGGGCCAGCAGATGTTGCTTCAGTTCTCCTACCCGCACATCCAAATGTGAATAATCTTGGTGTTCCTGGCAAACTTCTACTCATACAGCATTACTCTTCTAGCATTGACAGACTTAATCCTACAAAATGTTCATAAAGAATAAATTCAAATAATAACACTTGATGATGAAATGTATTTCATGTAGTTGAAGGAGCTCTCAACTTGAAATTGGGTAATCCTTGATCTGCTTGTAAGTTGTGTGATCTTTGATAAATTTTAAATCCTTTTTTAGACCTCAATTGTCTTACATGTAAACTCAAGATAGTGCTATGCACATCATAAGACTGTACCTGACATATACTTGGCGCTCAACAATTAACTTTTATATTTGCTTGAAACATACAAAATGTTTAGAATCATTTTCAAAATGCTAAAGTATTTGGTATTGTGATACTGTGATTCACAATAAGAAATATATATTTGGTCTCTGTCCTGTTTCTGGCACAGAGATCTATAACCCTTGGGATTTCCTGAACAATGGGAGTGACAAATGTCTTTTGTTACATTAATGAGGTGACTTTTGGACACCATCTAAGCTTGGGGGCTGGTTGCCAGTGGAGGAACCAGTCACGTGATTAAAGGGTTAGAACTTTCAGGCCCATCTCCCTGACCTCCCAAGGAGAGGAAAGAGGCTGGAGATTGAATTCAATTCACCAGTGGCCAATGATTTAATGTCATGTCTATTTAATGAAGCCTCCATAAAGTCCCAAAAGGATGGAGTTCAGAGAGTTTCCATGTTGGTGAACACATGGAGATTTGGAGAGTGTGGCCTGCTATGAGAGGACATGGAAGTTCCAAGCCCTTTTCCCAAACCTTGCCCTATGCATCTCTTCCATCAGGCTCTTCCTGAGTTACAGCCTTTTATAATAAATGGATAATCTAGTAAGTAAAACATTTTTGAGTTCTGTGAGCCACTCTAGCAAATTAATCAAACCTGAGGGAGGGGTCACTGGAACCACCAATCCTATAGCTGGTCAGTCAGAAGCACAGGTGATAACCTGGGTTTTCGATTCGTGTCTGAAGTGTGTGTGTAGGCACTGGCGGGGGAGGGGAAGTCTTGTTAAGACTGAGCCCTTAACCTGTGGGATCCGACGCTCTCTCCAGGTAGACAGTGTTAGAATTGGGCTGAATTGTAGGACACTCAGCTGGTGTTGCAGAATTGCTTGGAAGTGAGGGGAAATCCCTCTCTCCCCCACACATCCTAATTAGGTCTAGAGCCCCTCAGATATTAATAGCTCTCTCTTCTCAATGCTTCCTTCAATTTTGACTTCTGAGACTGTAGTCTTTTATCCTCTTAATGATGTTCTAACTTCTTTATTTTCTTTAAATAATCCTTTAACATAGATTATTTCTTATATTTTTATCTATCTTTCTATCTCTCCATCCCAAATATATTTATAATTGATTAATATTCTCCATTTTGAACATTTATACATCTCCTAGATTCTAATAGGTGTTGTGGGTAAAACAAAGATAAATAAAGTATGGATACTGATGTTGCTAATAATGATACTTATCATGTGCCAGGAATTTATATGTATTACTTCATTTAATCCTCCCAACATCTATTTAAAGGAGAAGTACTGAACTGGTAAGTATTTGCTCAAGGACACTGAGTGAGTAGTGAAGGTAAGCTCAAAACCTAAGTCTGAGTTTTCCAGAAAGAAAAAGTTTACTTAACCACTGCACAATACTGCCCTTAATCTCTCCTGTGCTTTGTGGAGTATCTTATATTTCAATGGTTTGGATGATTTCTATATCTACTTTCTATCTTGATCTTTTCTAAGAGCTTTTTGATACTCTATATTTTCCCTTCAGACTCTTGTATAGTTTATCTTTAGCCAACTTTAATTAATAAAAACAATTTCAACCATTATAATTTTTTCTCGAATTCCCTGCTTTCCTAACATAATTCTCTAGCACTGGATGTTTACACTATAAAAATAGAATCGAGATATTTAAAATTTTTCATTATACTTTTATGCCCCATTTAAACTTTCAAACTTTTTCTTTTTTCTCCATTTTTGTGAGATTTCTAGACCTTTAGCATTGTCTCTACCATTGCATTCTTCAATCACTGGTTATTCACTTCTATCTTAAGTCACTCTCCCGACTTTCACTGAAACAGATTGTGCTGGGACATTTAGAAATATCTTTCATCTGCTACTTTGAACACAGCACATAATATCTCTTGATTTCCAATTGTTTTCAAGGCTTTCTGCTGTATTTTCTTAGTTTTCTTATTTTAATATTTAGACCTCAGATGTGGAGTTGAGTTTATCACATACCTCAGTTCATAGTGCATTATCATCATTGGTCTATGCTTCTTTCAGTTTTGCTTGTTATTTTGTCATTTTATTTTACTTTCTCTCATTTCCTCCCCACCACAGAAATTCACTCTAATTGTATATTAAACGTCTTCATATATCTAGGCATCCTTAAATAAATGTATGTAATGTTGTTTTGTGGATTTATGTGTTTTTAATTTACATAAATATACTATATTATAGTTCTCATTGTCTTATACCCTTAAAACTTGATATTATCTGATTTTTAAATTTTTGTCCATCTGAAGGATATACAGAGCTATTTCACTGTTGGTTTTTTTTGTTTGTTTGTTTTTGTTTTAAGAAGATGTTGGGGGTAGGAGTTTATTAACTAATTTATTTATTTTTGCTGTGTTGGGTCTTCATTTCTGTGCAAGGGCTTTCACTAGTTGTGGCAAGCGGGGGCCTCTTCATCGCAGTGCACGGGCCTCTCACTATTGCAGCCTCTCTTGTTGTGGAGCACAGGCTCCAGACACGCAGGCTCAGTAGTTGTGGCTCATGGGCCTAGTTGCTCCACGGCATGTGGGATCCTCCCAGACCAGGGCTTGAACCCATATCCTCTGCATTAGCAGGCAGATTCTCAACCACGGCACCACCAGGGAAGCCCTCACTGTTGTTTTAATTTGCATTACTCTTAATATTAGCAAAGTTAGGCATCTTTATATATATGTTAGTTCTCTGGCGTTCCCATTCTATGAATTGCCTACTTGCAACCTTTGCCTATATTTTTAATAAAATATTCTGGTTTTTCATCTTATTTTTGAGAATTGCTTATATAATCGATGTAACTTTCTTTTGTCAGCTTTAGATGTAGCACTTATTTTATATTTGATTTACAGAAAAATTGAGCAGGTAATAGAGAGAATTCCCATATACCCCCTCCCTGCACACAGTTTTCCCTATTATTAACATCTTACATTATTGTGGTATATTTGTTACAATTAATGAATCAATACTGATACATTGTTATTAACTAAAACCCATGATCTTATGACTCACTCTGTATTGTACCGTTCTATGGTTTTTGACAAATGCATATGTTTTCTAATACCATTACAATGTAAAACAGAATAGTTTCACTACCCTAAAAGTCCCCTGTACTTCACCTTTTCTTCCCTCTGCCCTACCCACTGAACCCCTAGCAACCAATGATCCTTTTACTATTTCTATACTTTTGTCTTTTCTAGAATGTCATATAGTTGGGATCACACAATATGCAGCTTATTTTCACTTAGCAATATACATTTACTGTTACTCTATGTCTTTTTATGGCTTGATAGCTCATTTCTTTTTATCACAGAATAATACTCCGTTGTATGAATAAAGAGTGTCTATCCATTTACTATTGAAGGACATCTTAGCTGTTTCTGGTTCTTGGAGGTTATGAATAAAGCTGCTATAAACATTTGTATGCAAGTTTTTGTGTGTATATAAGTTTTCAACTCAACTGTGAAAACACCTACGAGTGTGACTGCTGGATCAAATGGTAAGATTATGGTTAACTTTCTAAGACGTTCCCAACCATCTTTCAAACTGCTGTACAATTTTGCATTTGCGTCAGCAATGAAAAAGATTTCCTGTTGCTCTACATCTTCATCAACTTTTGGTATTGTCAAATTTTTAGGGTGTAACCATTCTAATAGGTTGGTAATGT
Source organism: Phocoena phocoena (assembly GCF_963924675.1). Lineage (NCBI taxonomy): Eukaryota > Metazoa > Chordata > Mammalia > Artiodactyla > Phocoenidae > Phocoena > Phocoena phocoena. The sequence goes on from NC_089223.1 coordinate 77,314,370, forward strand.
TATCTTGTTGTTTTAATTTGCAATTCTCTACTGATATATTATGTTATCTTTTCATATGCTTATTTGGCATCTATATATCTTCTTTGGTGAGGTATCTGTTCAGAATTTTGACCATTTTCTTTTTGGGGTGTTTGTTTTCTTATTGTTGGGTTATAAGTGTTCCTTGTATATTTTGAATATAAATCCTTTATAAGATATGTTTTGCAAATATTTTTTCAAACCTGTGTCTTCTCTTTTCATTCACTTAAGAGCATCTTTCTCTGAGCAGATATTTTTAATTTTATAAAATCCAACTTATTTTTTTTCTTTCATGAATTATACATTTTTTTTGTGTGTGTGGTACGCGGGCCTCTCACTGTTGTGGCCTCTCCCATTGCAGAGCACAGGCTCCGGACGCGCAGGCTCAGCGGCCATGGCTCATGGGCCCAGCCGCTCCGTGGCATGTGGGATCCTCCCGGACCAGGGCATGAACCCTCGTCCCCTGCATCGGCAGGCAGACTCTCAACCACTGCGCCACCAGGGAAGTCTGAATTATACTTTTGATGTTCTAAAAGTCATCACCAAAACCAAGATCATCTAGATTTTCTCCTGTGTTATCTTCCAGAAAGTTTGTAGTTTTGCATTTTACATTTAGGTCTATGATCCATTTGAATTAATTTTTGTGAAACACGTAAAATCTCTGTGTAACTTCTTTGTATATGGATATGTAATTGTTCCAGCACCATTTATTGTAACAATGGTTTTGTCTTCATTGAAATGCTTGAGCTCCTTCATCAAGGATCATTTATGTATGTTTGTGTGGGTCTATTTCTGGGCTCTATATTCTGTTCCACTGATTGATGTGTCTATACTTTCATCAATACCACTTACTGTAAATTTATAGTAAGTCTTGACGTTGATTTGCATCAGTTCTCTGACTCTGTTCTTCTTCAGTATTGTGTTGTCTATTCTTGGTCTTTGACTTTTCCGTATAAACTTTAGAATCACTTTGTTGATATCCACAGAATAACCTTCTGGTGTTTTGACTGGGACTGCATTAAATCTATAGGTCAATTTGGGAAGAATTAACATCTTAATAATATCAAGTCTTCCTATCCATGAACATGGATCTCTCTTATTTAGATCTTTAAAAATTTTCTTTCATCAGAGTTTTGTCATTTTCTTCATGTATTCTGTACATATTTGCTTATATTTATGCCTAAGATTTATATCTATTTCACTTTGTCTTAATGTAAATGGTATTCTGTATTTAATATCAAATTTCAATTGCTCATTGATGATATGTAGGAAATTGCCTTGTATTCTGCAACCTTGCTATAACTGCTTATTAGTTCCAGTAGGGTTTTTGTTGTTGTTGTTGTTGTTGCTATTGTTGATTCTTTGGGTTTTTCTATGTAGACAATCACATTAACTGTGAACAAAGACAGTTTTATTTACTTTTTTCAACTTTGTATATATTTTAGTTAATTTTCTTGTCTCTTTGCATTAGCTAGGACTACCAGTACCATGTTGAATAAGAGTAGAGAGCAGGCTTTGTTCCTGATCATACGGAGAAAGCATGTAGCTTTTCAATATGAAATATTAGTTGTAGGTTTTTGGTAGATGTTTCTTTTTTTTCTTTTTTGGTAGATGTTTCTTATCACATTCACAAAGTTCCCCTTTATTCCTGGTTCGCTAAGAGTTTTTTTTTTAATCATGAATAGATATTGGATTTTGTCAATGCTTTTTCTGCATCAATGATATAATCATGAGGTTTTTCTTCTTGAACCTGGTGATGTGATAGATTACAATAATTAATTTTCAAATGTTTAACCAGCCTTGCATACCCGGAATAAATCCTACGTAATCACAGTGTATAATTCTTTATAGCGTTGGATTAGATTTGCCAATATTTCATTCTGAATTTTTGCATCTATGTCCATGAGAGATTTTGGTTTTGAGTTTTCCTTTCTTTAATGTCTCTATCTGGTATTATGGTAATACTGGTCTCATTGAATGAGTTAGTAAGTTCTCCCTCTGCTTCCATTTTCTGGAAGAGACTGTAAGGAATTTGTATCATTTCCTCCTTAAATGTTTGGTAGAATTCAATAAAAAAACCCAATGGGTCATGATGCTTTCTTCTTTGGAAGTTTATTAATTATTGATTTAACTTCTTTAAAAGATACACCTAAGAATGAAGTGATCACTGAAGAAATCAAAGAGGAAATAAAAAATAACTAGAAACAAATGTCAATGGAGAAACGATGACCCAAAATCTATGGGATGCAGCAAAAGCAGTTGTAAGAGGGAAGTTTATAGCAATACAATCCTACCTTAAGAAACAGGAAACATCTCGAATAAACAACCTAACCTTGCACCTAAAGCAATTAGAGAAAGAAGAACAAAAAAACCCCAAAGTTAGCAGAAGGAAAGAAATCATAAAAATCAGATCAGATATAAATGAAAAAGAAATGAAGGAAACGATAGCAGAGATCAATAAAACTAAAAGCTGGTTCTTTGAGAAGATAAACAAAATTGATAAACCATTAGCCAGACTCATCAAGAAAAAAAGGGAGAAGACTCAAATCAATAGAATTAGAAATGAAAAAGGAGAAGTAACAACTGACACTGCAGAAATACAAAAGATCATGAGAGATTACTACAAGCAACTCTATGCCAATAAAATGGACAACCTGGAAGAAATGGACAAATCCTTAGAAATGCACAACCTGCCAAGACTGAACCAGGAAGAAACAGAAAATATGAACAGACCAATCACAAGCAGTGAAATTGAAACTGTGATTAAAAATCTTCCAACAAACAAAAGCCCAGGACCAGATGGCTTCACAGGCAAATTCTCTCAAACATTTAGAGAAGAGCTAACACCTATCCTTCTCAAACTCTTCCAAAATATAGCAGAGGGAGGAACACTCCCAAACTCATTCTATGAGGCCACCATCACCCTGATACCAAAACCAGACAAGGATGTCACAAAGAAAGAAAATTATAGGCCAATATCACTGATGAACATAGATGCAAAAGTCCTCAACAAGATACTAGTAAACAGAATCCAACAGCACATTGAAAGGATCATACACCATGATCAAGTGGGGTTTATTCCAGGATTGCAAGGATTCTTCAATATACGCAAATCAATCAATGTGATAAACCATGTTAACAAATTGAAGGAGAAAAACCATATGATCATCTCAGTAGATGCAGAGAAAGCTTTCGACAAAATTCAACACCCATTTATGATAAAAACCCTGCAGAAAGTAGGCACAGAAGGAACTTTCCTCAACATAATAAAGGCCACATATGACAAACCCACAGCCAACATCATCCTCAATGGTGAAAAACTGAAAGCATTTCCACTAAGATCAGGAACAACACAAGGTTGCCCACTCTCACCACTCTTATTCAACATAGTTTTGGAAGTTTTAGCCACAGCAATCAGAGAAGATAAGGAAATAAAAGGAACCAAATCGGAAAAGAAGAAGTAAAGCTGTCACTGTTTGCAGATGACATGATACTATACATAGAGAATCCTAAAGATGCTACCAGAAAACCACTAGAGCTAATCAATGAATTTGATAAAGTAGCAGGATACAAAATTAATGCACAGAAATCTCTGGCATTCCTATACACTAATGATGAAAAATCTGAAAGTGAAATCAAGAAAACACTACCATTTACCACTGCAACAAAAAGAATAAAATATCTAGGAATAAACCTACCTAAGGAGACAAAAGACCTGTATGCAGAAAATTATAAGACACTGATGAAAGAAATTAAAGATGATACAAATAGATGGAGAGATATACCATGTTCTTGGATGGGAAGAATCAACATTGTGCAAATGACTCTACTACCCAAAGCTATCTACCGATTCAATGCAATCCCTATCAAACTACCACTGGCATTTTTCACAGAACTAGAACAAAAAATTTCACAATTTGTATGGAAACAAAAAAGACCCCGTATAGCCAAAGCAATCTTGAGAATGAAAAACAGAGCTGGAGGAATCAGGCTCCCTGACTTCAGACTATACTACAAAGCTACAGTAATCAAGACAGTTTGTACTGGCACAAAAACAGAAAGATAGATCAATGGAACAGGATAGAAAGCCCAGAGATAAACCCATGCACATATGGACACCTTATCTTTGATAAAGGAGGCAGGAATGTACAGTGGAGAAAGGACAGCCTCTTCAATAAATGGTGCTGGGAAAACTGGACAGGTACATGTAAAAGTATGAGATTAGATCACTCCCTAACACCATATACAAAAATAAGCTCAAAATGGATTAAAGACCTAAATGCAAGGCCAGAAACTATCAAACACTTAGAGGAAAACATAGGCAGAACACTCTATGACATAAATCACAGCAAGATCCTTTTTGACTCACTTCCTAGAAAAATGGAAATAAAAATAAAAATAAACAAATGGGACCTAATGAAACTTCAAAGCTTTTGCACAGCAAAGGAAACCATAAAGAAGACCAAAAGACAACCCTCAGAATGAGAGAAAATATTTGCAAATGAAGCAACTGACAAAGGATTAATCTCCAAAATGTATAAGCAGCTCATGCAGCTCAATAACAAAAAAAAAAACAACCCCATCCAAAAATGGGCGGAAGCCCTAAATAGACATTTCTCCAAAGAAGATATACCGACTGCCAACAAACACAGGAAAGAATGCTCAACTTCATTAATCATTAGAGAAATGCAAATCAAAACTAAAATGAGATATCATCTCACACCAGTCAGAGTGGTCATCATCAAAATATCTAGAAACAATAAATGCTGGAGAAAAGGGAACCCTCTTGCACTGTTCGTGGGAATGTAAAATTGATACAGCCACTGTGGAGAACACTATGGAGGTTTCTTAAAAAACTACAAATAGAACTACCATATGACCCAGTAATCCCACTACTGGGCATATACCCTGAGAAAACCATAATTCAAAAAGAGTCACGTACCAAAATGTTCATTGCAGCTCTATTTACAACAGCCCGGAGATGGAAACAACCTAAGGGTCCATCATCGGATGAATGGATAAAGAAGATGTGGCATATATATACAATGGAATATTACTCAGCCGTAAAAAGATACGAAATTGAGCATTTCTAATGAGGTGCATAGACCTAGAGTCTGTCATACAGAGTGAAGTAAGTCAGAAAGAGAAAGACAAATACCATATGCTAACACATATATATGGAATTTAAGAAAAAAAAATGTCATGAAGATCATAGGGGTAAGACAGGAATAAAGACACAGACCTACTAGAGAATGGACTTGAGGATATGGGGAGGGGGAATGGTAAGCTGTGACAAAGCGAGAGAGAGGCATGTACATATATACACTACCAAACATAAGGTAGATAGCTAGTGGGAAGCAGTCACATAGCACAGGGAGATCAGCTCGGTGCTTTGTGACCGCCTGGAGGGGTGGGATAGGGAGGGTGGGAGGGCAGGAGACGCAAGAGGGAAGAGATATGGGAACACATGTATATGTATAACTGATTCACTTTGTTATAAAGGAGAAAGTAACACACCAGTGTAAAGCAATTATACTCCAATAAAGATGTAAAAAAAAAAAAAAAAGATATACATCTATTCAGATTATATTTTTCTCTTATATAAGTACTGTTAATTTGTCTTTCAAGGAATTGGTCCATTTAATCCAAGTTATCAAATTTGTGGTAAAGAGTTAGTCATAATATTCCTTTATTTATCCTTTTAATGTCCATGGGATCAATAGTGATGCCTCCTGTTCCATTTCTGGTATTAATAAATTGTGTCTTTTCTCTTTTTTCTCAGTTAGCTTTTCTAGGAGTTTGCCATTTTACCTTTTTTTTTTGCAAAGAAGCTTTTGTCTTCATTAAAAAAATTTTTCCTGTTTTCCATTTCATTGATTTCTGCTATAATTTATATTATTTATTTTCTTTGCTTTGTTTTAAGCTTATATCACTCTTTTTTCACTTGTTTGCTAATAGGAAAGCTTAGATTATCAATGTTAGATCACTCTTCTTTAGAAATATGTGTATTGAATGCACAATCAGCCAAAGAATGGCACATTTATATCATTTGACTAATTTGCATGAACTCAGTAGAATAATTGTTTTCTATAAGATTATACAGCATCTGATTCTAAAATTAATTTCAGACATCTATTTTTACCTTAAGATAGTCCACCTACTACATGGATGACCCTGAGATTTCAAATGGTTTGAGTCATATTTCTATCATATTCTGAAATCTGAATTTTTCTATTGCTTTAGTTTAAATGTGTTAGTGGTACTTTTGTGATGTTGTATACGATGTGGAACTTACTGTCTTTCTTTTCTTCTTTTTTTTTTTTTTCCTATTTTTGCTTCATGACCTATAGTCCAACAGCATAGTAGAATTCTATAACACCTGTTTGGTCATAGTCACTGAATATTCTTACCTTTATACAACTGAAGTAAATGTGGAAATCATTTGAGATTGAAATTAAGATTGCTAATCTACAGTTTAGTATATGAAGCTAAGTAACCTAATATTTTATCAAATACTATAATTACAATTATATATTTCAAAGTAATGTAATTATTTTCAACTAGTGGCGTGTGTGTGTATAATTTTAATTTAGTACATAACATAAATGTAGGTAAACCATTTAACACAAACATTTTTTCCATTTGTTGTCAGTGATATGCATCTTTTGACTACGATTTTTTCTAGATGATGATTTAACAATAATTGAAATGTACTAATTAAAAAAGTTAATGAAAATTTATTAGTGACATATTTTTCCCCTGAGGCAAAAACCTTTTAGGAATTAATTATTCATTCTATTTGAGCAGTGAGAGATATATTTACTTAAGGAAAGAGTCTTATGTTATAATTTCCTTGTAAATCTGTTCTAAGATCAGATTCAGTTACCAGTATTGATCTAATGGACAAGTTAAAAGAACAGAATGAGTCAAAATCTCACTTGTTCTTTTCCTTTTTGTGTGTGTGTGCCCAGTCTGTTGATTATGAAGTTAGCATGATAAGAGTAAGATGGAAAATAGGACATACTGAAGAGGCTGATGCAAGAAGCCACTGAAGTCATCCTCTGAATCATGAGAGCATCATCTTGAAAAGGTCTAAGGGGAGTATTAATGTTGCCCCTGAGAATGAGCAGTAGCTGCTCTCTTGAATTCACACTGTTGTTTTCTGGAAGATTTTACAAGCATGTGTGACCAAAGTACCCTTCTTTGGGGAAACTGCTTCTAATAAGAGGCAAGGAAGCAGTTGTATAAAAAGCATGTTAAACCCGTTTGCTCACAGGGTCACTAGAAGATCAGAACTGATTATCTCATTAGGAAGTCTAAGCTCATCCAGGTAATGCCTAACACTTTCTTGACTAACTGATTTGGTCAAATACATGACTACATTCTGTTCAATTTACATTTACCACTGACAGATTTTGTCACTGGTCATTGTAAATAACATTATTTAACTAGTGCACAGTGTCTGGAAGGGTGGGTAGGTACAGTTAATTGTCAAAAATAAAAAGAAAACTGTGTTAGAAATTAATTATAAACACAGAAGAATTTTCAGTGGTTGATGCAAAATAAAGATTTGCTCTTTTACAGTCAATGCAGAGTCACCTTGGATGGATGCTTGGTTCTCTGGAGTTTCTTTATTACCTGGCCTCCCACAGTCTCTCTTTTCTAGTACCCTTTCTAAATTTCCCTGATCCCTGGAGTCTTGGAGCCATCTGGAAGATTGTCCTCCCTGCTGGATTTGTCTTAGGATGGCAACAGTGGATCTCTTTGGACAGTAATCATCACAATCTTCTATAATAGTAGATTCTGTAGAATGGAGTATCTACAAGATAAGCTTTTATTTGAAAGTGTTTAATGCCTTTCATAGGATACCATCAATACAATTTTGTACTAAAAGGGGTAAGGAGAGAAAAAGTAAGAGGTGAGAGACAAAAATCTCTCTTCTGTTGCAATTTTTTTAAAAGCCCTTAGAAAGAAGGTTGTCATTATAATCTGTAGCAATTTTTAAATATTTGTATATATGGCATTTGTCAAGGTATGGGTTTTGTGGAACAGTGGAAACATCCGATCATCCTTTTTTGACCCAATAATGTATGAAAGTAGCATTGACATATATACACTACCAAATGTAAAATGGATGGCTAGTGGGAAGCTGCTGCATAGCACAGGGAGATCAGCTCGGTGGTGCTCTGTGATGACCTAGAGGGCTGGGATAGGGAGGATGAGAGGGAGGCTCAAAAGGGAGGGTATATGGGGATATATGTATACTTATAGCTGATTCACTTTGTTGTACAACAGAAACTAACACAACATTGTAAAGCAATTATACTCCAATAAAGATATTAAAAAATGTTCCTAGGAACTAGATATGACGTAGGAGTAAAAAAAGAGAATGACTAAAGCAAGTGGGAGTGGAAGAGACCAAGCATTTTCAAAACTGTTACATGAATAGCATGTTTTAGAAGTAAAATACCTTGTAATGGTAATCCCTATAGATAAACCTTACAATAGCAAGATTTTTTTTGATGTTTTAAACACTCTCTATGCACAGCACTTTTCTATGATAGAATATGCTAGCCCTTCCCCTCCCATTTTTTTCTGAGTAATACTGATATATATACTATCAAATACATGAATGTAAGAAGGACGAAATGCATCTTTAGGTTTGTTAACAAGCCTTGGGGTTAACTGCTTTTTTGACTATAAAAATGAACATATACTGGAGAAATGTAGAAAAATGGAATGGAGGGAGGGGTGAGAGGCAGGTGGGAAAGACTTCACAATTAATAAAAAAAATTTTAGCATCTCTTTTTAAACATGGAAAACCTTGCTCACAAATCAACAGAACAGTGAATATGAGGCATATTATTATGATATATTAAAGAGATAAAAATGGATAAAGCAATGAAGCCTCTCTTAGCTAAATGGTTAATTCATTTAACTGCTGAAGAGGTAGTTTGCTAATGAGTAGCTGAGAATTGAGAGGTAATTGCATAAATCCTGATCTTATTGGTATGTACAGCTGATAGTCTCATTAAGAAATGGTCCCACAGGGTCAAAGAGGTGAATATGTGAGATTGAAACAGATAACTCCATTAGTTCACTATGCTTTTCACACATTGTGCATGTCAAAACAGTGTGAATAAAAGGACCCATTGCTTGATTAATGCTTATGGGAAGAAGAGGAGAGTTAGGATAGCTTACATTAGAAAACCTAGGACACTTTAGGAAGAACTTCAGAACTATAATGGCAATTATACTGAAGAACGATTCAATAATAAACAGCTTGTTGGTTAAGTGGTTAAAAACACCAAGAGACATTTAGTAAGTTGTAACAATTAAATCTTAGAAGAGCCCCTCTTGTATTGTTAGACTAGTAAGCATCTCACTCACTCAACGTTACAACTAGGTTGATCTTACTACTTAGGATAATAGCTAGTGAAAAAAAAATCCCATGGCACAGATCATAATGCAGGTAAGTAAACTCAGAGTTGGCTCTAAGTTGGTATGTATGACTTACGTAGGTTAGGAAAGGGCTTTCCCTAATTCTGGTGTAGAAGAGACAAGCTAATTGTTAATTGAACCCCATCATTCCCCCTCCTTCCCCACCTCCTCCCCGAGTACACAGCCTACCCACTCTTCCCAGCCTCCTTGTAGTTAAGCGGGGCCATGTGATGGATATCTGATTGATGAAATGTAGGTGGAAGTGATGTATGCCATGTCCAGGAGTGGCCCATTCAAGCCTCTCATGTTTTTTTTCCCATTCTCTCTCTTCCTCCTTCTGGCTAGATGTGGACCCCCAGGAAAGAACAGTCCAGAATTTATATTGGTCTTTGAACTGCTGCATGGAACAGGACTTGCCATTGCTATGCACTGAGCTTTCTAGGAGCGAGGAATAAAGTGTACCGTCTTAGGCCACTGAGATTTTTTTCATGTAGTTCATATATTTACCCTAATATAATGAGAATCTCGACTTTCTTTAGTGATTATCTTTTATTCATGTACCTATTGAAGAAGTATATAGTGTGATATCTATATGTCACAGACGTTGCTAGCAAGTAGGAATATAAGCTAGAAGGTGGCAAACTGGTAGAAAACTAACATTAGAGTTTAGGCATTTCTGCAGTGTCCATGGGCCCAGGATTTTGTTGTGAGGCAGTTTTCTTTTCTTTTTTTTTTTCTTTTTTGTTGCAAAAAGCTTTATTATTTCCATTTGGTCCAAGGCTTGGGAGAGGGCTCCAGGGTGGTTAAGAACTGGCTAGTGGCTGCAGAGTGGGGCTTCAGGCAGAAGCTCTGATGCCAGAGGGGCTCCTCAAAGGCCACTGGGCTCTGGAGGTGCCTACTCATGTTTGATGGTGAGCCTTTCAAAGAGATACTCGCCCAGCCCAGCCTGGGGACCAGCCAGCCTGCAGAAGTGGGTCAGCTGGTCACCCATCTTCTTGATGAGTTTCATCTCCTATTCCAGGAAGTGGCTCTTCAGGAAGTCACAGGGGTGGGGGTCTGCGAGGGTTGGACCCAGGGCGCGCAGATCCAAAAGGGCCTGGTTCAGGTTCTTCTCCATGAGAATGGTGGCTTCCATAGTGTCCTGGGTTTTACCCCATCATCTTGAGATGACTTCTGCACGTCCTGGAAGAGGGCATGACTGCTGCGCTGGTTTTGCATTTTCAAGAGATGCTCGGTGACCTCGTACCTCTCCTTGGCCAATTCTCGGAAAAAGTGGCCTACGCCCTCCAGAGCCACAATGTTGAGGTTGAAATAGAAGCCTACAGAGAGGTAGGTGTAGGAGGCCCAAAGATGCACGTTGACCAGGAGGCTGTCAGCGGACTCCACCTTAGTGGAGTAATTCTGACGAATCTGGGAGCTTATGGTTGATTGGTAATAAGGAGTTAAGCTCAAAAAATGGTGTTGGCTGGTCCAGGTGACTGAGGATAGCTGAGTGGCTGATTCTGAAGGTTGTGACTGGAAAAAAGGTTTGAGGGTGGTTGGAGGCTGCACAAAGGGGCGTCCCTGTGTCTGTTCTGTCCACACACTGTTGAAGCAAGAGAGATCCATGGGACCACTGAGTACATTGCTGAGGCAGTTTTCTTGAGCCAAATTCTTTGTCTCTTTGTATTCAAAGAAAATTGAGCACTTCTTTCCTATCTAGATTTATTATTTGTACCATTGCTATAGGCCAAAATTTAAGTTCTGACTCTAGTTAGAGAATATTGTTTTGCAATAGTTATTTGCTTTCAGCTTATATATATTAACTAAAGAATTTGCTTTTTGTAAAATTCACATTATAAAGAACTCTTCTTCTTTGTCTAAGAGGCTGTATTTCTTGACACAATACTCTTAACCAGACATAAATAGCTTTTTATCACTAACCCAGATTCACAGTGTTATAAATAGTTGTAGGTTCTATCCTTATTTACTTTCACTTAGCTTCATTTCTTCTCTTGTTATAACTTCTTTGTGCAAAGACTACCACACAACAATGGAGATTTATAATATTTCCAGTGAGATAGTGCCAGGGTAAAAATTACAGGTGATCTCAGGCACAAAAACCTCTTCCTTTTTATGGAAGCAAAATCTGTGATAGATAATAGGAAATAGAGGGTGCATTTGTGGTCAGAAGTTTAGCTATCTCCCATCCTTGACATGAATTTTGCATTCAATTGATGGAACATTCAGATCCAGACTTCTGATATTAGGTTGATGATGAATGTGTGTATTTTACTTCAGAAACAGGTGATAATTTATGAAATGAAAAACTTATGATAAAAAAGCTGCAAAACATTTTAAGGACTAATTCTTCTTGTCATCAAGCAAATGACCTGCTGTCCTGACCATGGTAAATGAAGTCTCCAACAGAGTAAGTCTGTTGCATTTGATCCCTTTAGTCCAGTGATACAGAAATTTGGGAGGGAGTTAGGGAGCTATTTGAAAATCTGATAAAGGATAAACATCTTCAACCCGGAAAAATACAGAAACACACCACACTTTATGTATAATTCAGGGGATTCTAGATCTGCCAAGGTCAATGACTCCAATATAATTAAGAATTCCTACTTTTGTGCAAATAGGCTTGGAGAATCTGCCTTTCAAATAAGCACAAGACCTTCCTAAGACCCAATGGGTTATTATTTGAAATCTCTAGTGGAGTATGAAAAGTAGAACATTCTGCAGCATGAGCCACTGATTCAGTGCTTTTCAAACCTTCATATGCATAAAATTCATCTAGAGATGATTACCAACAAGGGCAGATTCCTGAGCTGCAACTCCAGAGATTTTCATTACATCATTCTGAAGTGAGAATCAGGAATCTGCATTTTAAGTACTTAATCTTAGTGATTCTGATGTACATTGCATGTGGGCTACAATCTGAGAAACCCTTTTAAGCCTTCACTTGGAAGTCCTTCAAACCCCTGGCCACCAAGACAACCACCTCTCTGCATACACGCTTGGAGCTCCTGTGTGTCCTGCTTTCCACAAAGAGCTTGCTTGGGCTCAGCATCTTTCCTATTTTTCACTCTCCCACAGTGAACAAGATACAATATCCCAGTGAGCAGAGTGTTTTTGCAAAGCTAACATGTTTGGCTGACCTAATGTAGCCTGTCATCGTCCTTAACTGCAGAGGAAATCATTCTTAATCACCCTGATAAGTTTCTTATATAATAACTATTAATAGTTGTTTGAAAGCAATAGAGGGCACCAATTAATGGGAGGTTTGATAAAACCTCTGGAAGGAAATGGAAAGATGAATCTAGTCTTACTCTACGTTACTGTTTCTTTCCTCCATACATGTTTCTTTGGGGAAAAAAAAAACGAGAAACGGAAAAAAAACATCAGTATTTAAAATTGGATTGTGATGAGAAAATGTCCATAGCTAAAATAATAGTTTTCATTTTACCTTCAGATACAAATTAGGATTTCTATCTTCCAACAAAAGTTTCTTTCTAAGAATCAGATCTAAATTGATATTATGTGTCCAAGAGAGTGTGCACATGACCTAAGGCCTGTCTTTGAATAATAATTCATTAATATATTCATAATTATTACATTATTAAAATGATAATTTTGATATTATCAAATATATTTTAATAGAAAATAATAATACAGTATTATACAGTATTAAGGTATTAAACATTAATATAATTATAAATGTAGTTATAATATTATTTACATAATAATGATGAATATATTATTAACTTTCTTCCCACTTGTTTCATTTATTATCTATAAATGAAGAGGCACAGCAAAATAAAAACTAAGCATATAAAGTAGATACTTCACAAGTGTCTAGAGTAGAAGCTACAGGGTTCTCTTACTTGGCATAGAGCGTCACAATTGCAGGTTCTTCCTTAGGAACTAACTTACCCAAAGAATTTTCATCTAATAAATCCTTTATCAAACACCTAATGCTCCCTTTATTGTTTAAATGTGCAGGCTGTCAGACTCAGCTGTGGACTGAGCAGAAACTTGGTTTGTAAATATAATTATGTTTCATATGTCCAAAATAATTAAACCTTATTAATAATCCAGGGGAAAAGAAAAAAGTTCTGCCTTTTGAAAAAAATAATTTTTGCTAAGCATAAATGATGTAAAACCTCCAGAAGGTGAAAAGATCTTTAGTAGAAATATTCAAACACATTTAAGAGGCAGAGTTTGGTAAATCAATCTGGAAAAAAGCTAATGAAGATGGTCATTTAAGGAGCATACAATCTCAAAAGTGCATTGTCCAGGGCTGTTCTCACATTCCAACAGCAAAGCAGAGTTGAGTAGTCCCAACAGGGGCTAAATGAACCTCAAAGCCTAAATAGTCACTATCAAGCCTTTTACAAAAAATATTTGCTGACCCCTCTTCTAAAATTGTATTTTCAATTTGGGGAAGTATTATAAGTAAAACAAAAGCTCAGAGTTAAGCTGCTTTAAGCCTATCCTTTTTAAAAGTTTAGTCAATAACACACATCCACCTAGAATTTTATTCCTGAAAATTTTCAAGTAACATTTCCCTACCTACATTTTTTTCCCTAAGTACATACATTGGTTAATACTTGCACTGATGTTTTAGTGGAGTGTTAATTTCTTCCAGGGAGACTGAATAGGGGATCATAGGGCCTTTAAATTTGCGTTTCATGCGCATGAAAAGACCTTGATCACTGGATACCTAAGAGCCTTATTCCATCTCATGGGCAGCAGCTATTTAAATTTGATGTGTCTGCCTTTGAAACAAATTTGATTTTTAGGTGTTTCAACATTCAATGACTCAAATAATGCAATCCCAGTAAGTAAACAGAGCCAAAGGGAGATTTGTTTTAGTGGAGAAGTGGGAAGGATTCTAATCAAGCAGTGGTATTTGCAAAGGATTAGTGGGAGAAATGAACAAATCTCATGCAAGAGACAGCAAACAGCCTGCCTGGCAGGATCAACACCCTACTCCAGGGCTTCTTGTTAGTGGGGACACATTATTTTGTTCCTTCCATTTTGGGAGGAGTGCGACTTCCACTTCCCACCCCAGCAGAGAACATACTGAGAGAACATTCCTGGACCTCCCCTCCTTAGTGGTTCTCCCCACTGGAGGTGGAGTGATTGATATGATGACTGAGATTAGGAAAAGGGGCTTTGTCTAATCTAACTGCCCCTTCTTGCCTCTCATTGGTTCTGTTTCTAAGCTACCTGTCTATAGGCTGAATGTGTTCTTCTCTCTACTCCAGCCCCGCATGTGTTAGCTCAGGTCAGCTTCCTATGAAGTAGAGAGGGGCATGGACATCAAAAGTCACTATTGGCCTCTGCTTTACGTTACAGTCACCAATTTTTTGTGAGCAATAAAGCTCGTATTTTGATGCTTTTCTGAATCTGATATCTATTACTCAAATGATTTAGAATTCAAAGAGGAGGGTGATTAATTGGCCTCTCAAAACCTCAACAGTTCTTAGTAGAGCTATAAGTTATAGTGGGATGATGATGGCCCATCTTATGCAGATTTGTAGAGATTTATCTGGGCCTGGACTGTTTGTCTGTGAGGCTGAGTCAAGGAAAGGACTGGCTCTGATTGTCTCAGAGTGGAAGAATCTGCCCCCATATTCCAACCTTCACAGTAAAACCCAGATTTCAAATGGCCTTCTGAGTCTGGAATGATGATCTACAACAAATAAGACATCACTGAACAAGAATTAATGCTCTGTATCAGGAACAAAAATTAAACCACCACCAAGAATAACAATAAAAAATACTAATTCAGAGATAGAATGGGGGAAACCTGACAAAAGTTTATATGAACATGAAGATACAATCTCAGTATAAGACAAGAATATTATATGAATATTGCCAAGGGTGAATGAACCTTAGGCAGCCTTAATAATATATAATGTCTGGATTGATGCAAGTAATTATCGTACTGTACATTATGCTGGTCAGACCTTATTTTCCCTGTTTTTAATAAGAACCCCACATACCTTGAGTGTTCTTAATTAGAGATGATCAAGATGAGGGATTAGATAATACGTCATTGGGAAATAGCTGAAATAATTTGCCCAGGACAAGAAAAGACTTAAAGAAAGATTTCTTTTCTAATATTTGAAGGGGAAAAGATTAAAATGTTCTCTTTTTTTCTAGACTCAAAGATATGAGAAGCATATTTCAAATCAGAGCATTTTATAAAGTTAAAACAGTCCACAAGTGAAACAGCTGATTTTTGAATAAGATCCTGACCCATTGGTGGGTGTAAGCAAAGGTTGAGCAAACCTTTTAAAGGAGATACTGCTGAAATAACTCCTTCTTAGAAGACTAATGAACAGGGTAATCACTCCAGAGCCAACACTGATTCTTCAATTGAAGACTCCTGTGTGCTAATACTGACTGTACCACTCTACATGGTGACCTTATCAGTCAGCTTCTCTAAGCTTCAGTTCTTGCCTTTCTAGAATGGTAAGCAATATTATCTGCCCATGCCTTCCAAGATTATGAAAATGAAATGATAAAATTGGTATTAAAGTGCTTTGAAAAGCACCTATATAGAAGCAGTCTGTTATTATAGCTAGAGTGGAGACTAAAATAGTAAATTATAAGTAAAAAATGCTAAGTGTAAGGTAGGATAGAATTTTTTAAACTTTAATGTGAAAACAAATGTCCCGTGGAATGGTTTTAAATGCAGATTCTGTGTCAGCAGTTCAAGAGTAGGACCTGAGGGTATGCATTTCTAACAAGTGCCAAGGTGATGATGCTGGTCTGTGGACTAGGCTTTGCTTGGCAAAAAGATAGAAGATTAGGGTCATGTCCTTGCATGCACGTCTAAGTAGCTCTTCGCCCACTCGATCTTTTAGGGATTCTATCCTGGCAAAGTTCTCAATGAAGCAAACAAAATTTATGACTCTGGAATAGGCTGTCAGTGAGGAAGTTGCCAACACACCGACCAACTGTATTTATTCATTTTCAGAATGACTCTATTATGACTACTGTATCTTAATTAGCTGTTTGCTATGATAACATATATGTGAACAATGGTTCATGACATTGCAGTGTCAAAGCTGTTTGCACAATGAATCAGATGCCTCAGAAGAAAAGTGAGTTTTAAAATGAAACTCAAACATATAGGTGTAGTTATGGTAATTTGCATTCAGGCAGTAAAAATAGATTCTGGCTAGTTTAACTGAAAAGAGAATTTGTTAGATATATATGGGGAGAGGGTTCTAAGTGAGGTTGAAGATAGACTGGCAGCTGCAGGGTTTAAAAGCATGAAATACTCAGTAGTCATTGTTACAATGAATAAACAGCAGTAATTTCTTCTGTCCTTCTGTCATTACAGTCAAGAGTCAAAATCACAGCTTGGGTCAAGTGCTTACTTCCTGGCACACAGGAGCAGAGAGGGGAGGATCTGGTGGAAGGAGCCTCTAGTGTCCAACCAAGAGGAGAAAGTGGAAAGGAAAGGGACCACTGATGCTGAGAAGCTGAACATCAAAACAAGCAAAACTCTCTGAAGCATATATATATATATATATATATATATATATATATACACACACACACACACACATACACAATGTATGTCAATTAATCTTATATCCTGTAAAAAATATTTTAAAAATTCAATACTAAAAATTATTTTTTCATATTTGTTTATAATGTTCCTCTTTTATGAAATGCTTATTTTTTTCTATTTACCTATTAAAACTCAGTAGTTTTTCTATCAATTCCCAGTAGGTCTTTATACAATAAATCATTAAAGCTTTGAATGTAAAAAGAAAAGCAGTAATCATATGTAAATTCTCTATTTAAAGGTAGCACTTGTTACTAATTGTTTTGTGTTTTTAGAGGGGAAGAAGGAGCCTGAGGGACTGTTGGAAACCATTGCCTTAGAAGTTACCACTGCAACCTAAATATAATGGGGGTTCATACTGCAAGATGTGTCATTCATCAAAACAGCAGTCTAACAGAAAAATATTATTAAAAGACATTTAAATCTCTATTTGGTGTCTCAAGAAAACCAAAGCTGAGATGGAGTGGGGTTTGGGTAGTTATACATTCTAAATATTTAGCAAACATCTTAAAATTTCTCTCCACATCAAGCATTCTCAGTTTCCAACCAAGAATTCTCTCCGAAGTATAGATACAGCTATTGTGTGTTTTTCTCTAAGCTTTCACACTTATTGTATTGCAAAAAAAATTTTCCCTTTGACTATGCACACAGTCCCACATCACTAGACTTGACCTCATGGGGTGTGCAGGCTCGTCTCCAGCTCAACTTTCTCTTGACCACTTTTCTGCATAAAAAAGGTTAATCTAGACTGGATCAACGGGTTAGAAAGCAGGAACTTAGCAGGAAAAGTTCTGTGTATTCATTTTCAAAAATATTGGCTGTTGCATTCGTGAGATTATTTTGAAAGCTGAGAAAGTCAGCAGCACATTCTATTGGGCAGATGTTGGTTTAAATTAGAGTTCAACTTCTGAAGGCTTTGAATGACTGATTCTCCAGAATTTAGGCATATCCACTACAGGCCAGATGAAATTGCCTATTTTTAAAGGAGAATACTGCTAAGAATGGGTCTCTATTTATAGATTTCTTTCATATTAATAGTGTTATTAGTGAGGATGTGTATCTTTATTGGTTGGGGTAACTTCAGTCTTTGGAAAAGTTTTAATTTTGAAAATTCTGGACAATAAAGAAGACCCTATGAGCCATGCACCTAAATTTCAGTGATGTTTTGCATCCCTAGGGCACAGTGAACACAACATCGTTCTTTTCAGAGATGTCTTTTTTTCTCTTTAGCTGAGGAAGGAGGGTCATGGATGTTCCCAACCAATCAAAATTCTGTCAGCTTCAAACTTCACTGAATTGTTTAGGACAAGAGACACATATCTTTACAGCCTCCCTGAAGGAACTTTTAAACACAGGCAAAATAAATTCTATTTAATGCTAATACATAGGTAACTATTATTTTTAGTTAGAAGAAAACATTTTTTAAATAAATGAAACAAAAAATATATGTAGTTTACACATTATGCTCTAGTTTCCTTCCTGCTGAGTGAAAGGTGATTTGAATTAGAGTTGTCTGGAGTCACAGTTAATTTACTGTTTTTTTTAGCAGTACACTGAGGCAGAAAGTACTGAAGTTCAATTAGCTATTTACAATTTCTTTAGAGTTATTTCCAAGGAACAGGTGGCCTAGAAAGTTGTCTGAGTTGCAGAAAAAAAAAAAAAAAGAAAAGGAAAGAATTAACACAAAGGCTGGTAACCACAGGGATTGTGACTTAAAGAAAGCAATTGTAGTCCATATAAGAAATAAGAAATGTAGTCAATTTCAGATACCTGGCAAAAGTCATTCTAAAGATTGAGGCTATTAGAAAGAGAATAAGCAGAACGTGTTTGGAGCAAGTTCCTATTTAACTGAATTTTACTTCCTCTATTGAGGATATGTTTGGTTATCTGATGGGACTTTAACCTAAACCCACATTGTTTAGGATATGGGTTTCCCCAAAGGCATGGTCTGTATAGAAGGAGTGGGCTCTGTGCAGCAGATCTCTGCTACAGATCTACTGCCTCAGACTATCTCTGCTGCCACTCCATCCCCATTTGTAGCTGTGTACACTCCTGGGAAGCCCTAGACTACTGAATGCCCAAGCTGGGTAGAAAAGGAAGACAAATCTTGATTTCAGGAGAAAATTTAGCTTCACAAGATTTACAGCACAATGGTTAAGAATCTGGGCTTCGGAGTTAGGTTTGAATCGAAACTCTACCACCTATTTGCCGTGTTGCAATGGGCAAGACACAGTTTTCTCAGCTGTATGAATAAGCATGCAATAAATGATAGCTGTCAATATTATTGTTGTATATTGTTATTATCAGTTCCTTCTACCTTTCTCCTACGCTTCTGTCTGCTCTTCTGCTGAAACGTGATGACATCTCTCCTCGTTCCCTACATCTGCAAGCAAAAATCACCACGCATCCCATCTGACACAGTGTTGAACTATGTGCTGTCTGTTGTTTGTCTCAGAAACAATTCCACAGCTTTTTGGCAAGTTTCTATCCTAAAGGATTTGGCTGAACTCTACAGATTAAATTTTCTTCTGTGGATACATTGTAGATGTATTGAATTAGTGACTCACCATGCCCATTTTATGAAAGTGAAATTGAGATGAAATATTTTTCTGAAAGTGATAAGTTTGTGGAAGTGGGCAGGGAGCAGATAACAGGAATGAGGAGATGACTTCAAAATATATCCAAAGTGATTTCACAACTTGCAGGGATACAGATTATAGTAAAGGAACATAAGTGGTAAGGTTTGACAGTTTCTTTCTTCTACTATGAAGAACAGCGCTGTTCCTTCTATGGGCAAATGTCTGGGCGCAGAATCAAACGTGACTGTGAAGCAGATCTGGTAACTGGTCAGGTATTGATTTTATTATTTTTAATGACTCACAAATCCACTGGGGATAGTTTAGGTTTGTAATATGAACAGTTTATCAGACAGAAGACATGTCATTTTTTAGATTGACATTTTCCTCTATGGATATTTCTCTCACACAGCCCTAATGCTGGTGTGGGCTTTGAAAATCCACTTAGGAAATTTTATTTCGAATTGTTCACATATTTTCTGGTAATATTATAGAGCATTGTATTTGCTTAAGTCCAAAAGAAATGGCACTGAGCTGGCTTTTAGCAAAACCTTTGCTCTTTGCTGTAGAAACTTGGGCATATATTCAACCTCTTCCTGCCTTATATTGTTCATGATTAGAGAAGGGATATTTGTGTGTATTTGTGTGTGTGTGTGTTTGTGTGTGTGTGTACGTGTATGTGTATATCAACATGGCTACTGCTTTTGAAGGAGAGTTAGAGATACTGTTCTGCTCATTTCTGGTTTTTCATTCCTAGCATAGTTCCTGGTATATGTCAAAACATGATATATTCATTAGTAATAATAATAAAAATAACTGTCATTTATTAAACATTTACTCTATGCAATGTCTTGAACATGGTAATATCAAATAAATCATTATTGAATGGTGGACTGAACGCATTGTGACTAAGTCATTTATTTGCATTCCATCAGTTAATCCTTATAAAAAACAAAGCAAAATAACACTGTACTAGGTTGGCAGAATCATGATGCCCATTTTACAGATGAGAGAATTGAGGCTGAGAGCGGTAAGGCCACTGTCCCAGGATAACACAGCTAAAATATTTTGATATTGTAATTAGGACCCAGATTTGTCTAATTTAGGTGAAAACAGTACCATGAGATGGAGAGAAAGGATAAAAGAAAACAAACTTATATAAGAACTGGAAACCAGCAGCAATAATAGTGCAGCAGGCATAAAGCACAACGCGGGACACTTTTTTCCCCCCAAACATAACTCCCCTCTTAAAATTTTCCTTGGCTGGCATTACAATGACTGACATATGAGTCTACGTAATATCCATTTCACAGCCCAAGGTAATGGTAGCTGCCAAAATGATTTGTGGCAGAGCTTCACTTCTTTAAACAACTATTGCAAACTAGAGCAAGCAAATTTAATTATCTTCCAAGCTGACACAACCTCAGAAGTATTGCTGATTTGTTATCTTCCTGCTCTGAGTGATGGACTATCCATGATCCGCCAGGAGACACTTGGACATGACTCTACAAGTGGAATGAGGGAAATGAAACTGAGAGTGTAAGATACAGCAAACCCTTGCAGATATAATCCTGGCTAAGAAAGAATTTTGCAAGTGGGTTGCCCTGTGTGTGTTCACTCTGTGCGTGTGTTCACTCTGTGTGTGTGTGCTTGTGAGTTTCACATCAGGCAATAAATCTTAAATCTAATAGTCCAGATATCCAGTCTGGATATCTAATGCTAATGATGCCTAGGTACCTAGAGGAAGATTAATCTCAGAACTTTGTGATCACAAGAAGATTTGAGAGAATGCGAGTACTCCCATCTGGAAACAATGACAACGTGATATCTTTTGCCAAACTACAGTGGTTATTAATAAAACATTTGTTTGCTAAGTGTCAATTCGTTTATCCTACTTCAAAGGGCCATGAAGTGGATAAATATTTAAAAAACAATTAGACAACTCTTTAAAGATGTATTCAAGTATTTCATTATCTAGGACTTGTGCTCTGTTTTAAAGTTGGTAAACTCACAATATATGGTGAAGCATGGACACTTCAGTCTTCAATGTTTTGGAAAAGTTTCCTAAAACCTCTTCTGCATGTGTAGACCTTCTATCATGAATGCAGACCACAATCCCTTTCTCCTCCTCTGTTTGCCTCCCTGATTTGCCTCCCCGATGGCAGAGTTCATTCACTGTCTTTTTGTTTGCAGGTGTATTCCAAGTGCCTAGAATAGTGCTTGGAATACAGCGGGCTCTAAAAAAATATTTGTAGAATGCATCAGTAAATCTTAATTTTTACTTTTATGTCTCAAATGCTTGTGTTACACTACAAATGTCATTCTTCATCTCCTATTCTCCCATTTCATTATTTTTTCCTAGATAGTTCATTGTTCTCTCCTGAACATTTTCTCTTTTCTTGCACAGTATTGTGTTTCAGCTACCTTGGTTTCAGCTTGTGCTACTTTGTAGTTTTATGTTCTTAGCTTGCAAAGAGCATCTAGGGCTTTGCCACCTGCACAGTGATGGACGTTGCTGCTTCTTATTAAGCTATACTCTGGTTTTCTTAATGTGTCATCTGAGTTTGTTTGTTGATGGCACCAGATCCTGGCTTCTCACTGTGGGGCTCCATTCTGATGTTCTCTTTGTATAAAGGATACCAGTTAAAGTGGTGTTTCTGCATCTATGAAATGCTATTTGAAAGTTGCTAGCAGTGTTCTGACTCTAGGGTTGAAGGCATCATTTGACCTCTAAAAAGGCAACGTTTATTTTGAAAAAATTCATCAAAACTTCCCTTAAGTTTTAAAAAAGAAAAAAAAAAGGAAAGAAACCTATCTATCTATGGTTTTTGAATAAACTATGATTAAAATGAATGACGATGTTTGCCTATGAAGGCAGAGCCATGATACTCTAGAGCAGTGATACCCCAATGCTTTCTCTCACACCTCAGATCAATTTCCAAGGTAAACTGAGAAAAAATAACGAGAGTGGAAGGATAGTAGAAAATGAGAAGGTTAACGCAGAAGAGTCATCAAAACGGAACGTGGACCTCCAGTCTTTGCCAACTCATGCCTACTTGGATCAGACAATTGCGCCTATCTTATTACAGGGACTTACTGTACTTGCAAAGGACAGACCACAAAATCCCACTGAATTTCTAGCATCATATCTTTTAAAAAACAAGGCATAGTCTGAAGATCAAAACTGACTTATTGGGAAGAACAGAAAAATTTGGTATCTACTGTATATTTACATAATTAAGAGGCAGGTTTAATTGCCATGCTTTCCACCCCCTCCCTTTTTTGGAAGTATAAGAACCTTCACGACAACAGAACTTATTTCCAGAATTGCAGAAGAAAACATATTTCCCTCATTTGATTTAATCATCATACTTATGTAATTTTTGTATTCTGTGCAATATTTTACCAGATTATTTTTAACTTTTTTTAAAACATGATCTTCAAAATAAACTTTTTAAATGAAAAAAAAAAAAGGATTCAAAATGGCGACGAAGGAAGATCCTGAACTCACATCCTTCCAGGGACACAGGGAATGTACAGCTGTGTATGGGAAATCTCCTCTGAATAAAACCTAAAAATTGGTAGAGGGACCCCTTCACATCAGGCAAATGAAGGGGAAACCACACCAAAGACGGTAGGCGAGGCTGAGACGCAATCTGGCCATAAACCTCACCCCAGCCCTGAGACCCACAATCCTGAGGAAACTCAAAACCTGGAGCTTCTCCCTGAGAAGCGGATTCGTACCCCACACTAGGCACCCCAACTTTTAAGACCAGCACCTGAGAGCCAAGCCCCCAAAACATACCGCTGTAAAGACCAAAAGAGCTTGTGCCTGCGACCCCTGGGCTGTGGTGAACTAGAAATACCCCTTACGGGGCCCGCAGAGGACTCACCTGCCTCAGGGCCTCCACGGACGCAACTCTTTGCAAAGCACCCGGATTCTCCGTGAAAGTGGTTCATTCGCTAATTTTAAAGTACTGGTCTGAGGGGGAGGGGTCTGCTGGGATGCTGTCCAGGTTTGGAGGCTGGTGGGCACCATCTTCCGGCTCTCCCTCGGCCTTGCGAAAGCCAGAGGGTGCCGTCTTTTTCTTTTTGCCTTTTCTTCCTTTCCCCCCTTCTTTCCTTTTTCCTTTTTTGGCACGTGCCCTCGTCGCTCTCCCCCTCTGCCTCGCAGCAGTCAGCGAGCACCATCTTCGGCTCTCTGCCACCGCGAGCGCCAGCATCCCCCGCAGGTGAATTCAGCACTCCGGGGTTTGCGGCTGCTACCGAGGGGACGCCCCTTGCTCTCCTGGCCTGTGTTCCTGGATCGCACGGGAGGGTAACAATTGGAGAGACAGCCCCTGGCGGGCCACTACTTCCGGGCACCGTGCAGACGGCGACTGCAACTCCCTCAGCCTTCGCATCAAAGAAGCCCGCTTGCTGGGCCTTGAATTTAGCCCAAGGGAGCAGGCTTCCGGTTCGGCGGGGTCTAGAGGCTTCCGGTCGCTCTGGGGGAAGCCAGGCTGCGGCCGCCATCTTTGAGCTCTCTCTCCGCTCCTACAGCGCGCAGGTCTCCCGGCAAAGAGTCTGTATGCTCAGCTGGAGCCCTGAGTTTTAACAACTGCCGGCCAGGGAACAGCTCACCTCTCCCTCCAGATCACCTGGCCGACAGGGCTTATTACACTTGCATCCCACACAGCTGTGTATATTTGCATTCTTTAACAGCCGCTGCCTGAGGGTCTGACTTCCAATCACCTGAATCTAGGTGCTGACTGAGACCCTCTCCTACCAGACACTGACTGGGTCTGACACCCCCTCCGCTACTGGGAGCTATTAAAAATAAAATAGGAGGCTTGGAGAATCACAAACATTTTGGAGACAAGGAAGAGCTGGAGGAAGGCTGAATCTGGTTTGCCAGGTAGGCTCTCATTTAAATTAAAAAAAAAAAAGTGACCTGCTGTGATTGAAGCAGTAAAATAGTGTAAATCGGGTGACCCTTTAGCAGATTGTGTGTTTGCAGCAGTAGATAAAATATTACTTATTTCTTCCAAATATTGATTTTGACTGTATTCGCCGTGAAAACCATTCTTTGTACTTTGAAGATTTATCTTTTTATGTAATGATCAGTGCACATTGTGATTGTGTGGCTGTCTCCCCAGGAAGGATGTGTATGCCTGATGTTCTTTGTGTCTCCTACTGCAGAAAAAATTGTAAAAGAAACATACAGGCCTTGCATGGGCTTCCTGACCTGCAGTGCTGGTGTCCTGTCCATGGCCTTATATTAACCATCCTTTGGTCAACACACACTTTTAATGCACTGGTTTAGGCCAGGTGGGTCAGTTTACACCTATTTCAGATGAGGCCTTCCCCTGAAGGAAATTTATATTTCCTATTGCCCATTACTGGGTTGAAAAGTGAGATGAAACTTACACTGGGAGATGGGAACTTTTATCCTCTTTCAAAGCCAAAAACATAGTTGTGGGAGCAGGATTTTGAAGTATAGAGATACTTTGCAGGGTCCCTTTTTGTAGCATTAAGTTGGGCCATCCTGGAGGGGCCGTAAGAGTAGCCATTTCTTTTAGTACAGGTGAGCTTCCCACTGTATCAAATTTTATATGCCCATGACTGCCATAAAGAGACATCTGGCAGACCATTACCCAGAAAGCAAAAAGTCCTCCTGTGTCTGGTGTTTGCTTTCTTTAAAGCATCTCTGCTAGCAATGACAGTCAGGGTAAGAGCAAAAATTCAACCTTCAGGTTCTAGGACTGCAACCAAGATTGGAGTGTGTGCAGTATATGTGGTCTCATTTGCATTCTGTTTCTCTTTTTCTCTCTCACAAATTTTCCCAGTTTTTCTTTCTCACTGTCCCCTTTTGCCTTTGCCTTCTGTTGTTTTCTCCCCCTTTTCCTTCCTGTCCCTTCCCTCTGCCTGTATTACTTTCCCTCAATGTCAGTTTGGATCTTATGAGAAGACAAAATTAGTTGTGCAAGACTAATAGGAAAAACATCTGTGACGAATAAAGTGGAAAAGGAGCAGAATTAGTAGGGAAACCTTCAGACTTAGCTGCAGCAGGGGAGAGGGAAAGAAGGAGTGTGTGAGAGGAGCCTCAGACTGTAACAAGACTCTGGGAACATTTTGGCCAGGCTTATGGAGACCCCAGAGCAAAATCTTCCCATTAGAGGAGTTCCGTATTGGGTAAGGTAGCCCAGCTCACATACCGCTGCCTTGCTTAGTCAGTGGCAGGGAACAGCAAGGAGGGCTTGGCCTCTGTGAGAACATTGCAAGCAGATCCGAAGGTATAGCAGTTGGAGTCTGTCAGCCAACCAACCTTCTTTGAGGCAGGTTCTCTTGAAAGGAGGTCTGAGCAGCATAATTTCATGACCACCACATTGTCTTTCTTCCCTCCTTTTTTCCTTTCCTTCTTCCTTCCTTCTGACCAAGAAGGCTTGAAATTTCCCCTCATCTTGACTAGAATTTAGACATGTTTCTTCCTGACTCTTGGCCCCTGATCTTCATTTTCTTAGTGCCTTTACTTTAGAAAACTTGTAATTGTAGATGAGTTCTCTGCTTCTTTATTTTTTTAAGTTAATTTTTATTGGAGTATAGTTGCTTTACAATGTTGTGTTAGCTTCTACTGCACAGCAAAATGCATCAGCCATACAGACACATATATCCCCTCCCTTTTGGATTTCCCTCCCATTTAGGACACCACAGTGCATTAAGTAGAGTTCCCTGTGCTATACAGTATGTTCCCCTCAATTGTCTATTTTACACAAAGTATCAATAGTGTATATGTGTCAATCCCAATCTCCCAATTCCTCCCACCCCACCCCTTTCCCCCTTGGTATCCATACATTTGTTCTCTATGGCTATGTCTCTATTTCTGCTTTGCAAATGAAATCATCTATACCATTTTTCTAGATTCCATATATATATGCATTAATATATGATATTTGTTTTTCTCTTTTTGCTTCACTCTGTATGAAATATATAATAAGAAGATGTGGTACATGGAATATTATTCAGCCATAAAAAGAAAAGAAACTGGGTCATTTATAGAGACATGAATGGACCTAGAGAGTGTCATACAGGGTGAAGTAAGTCTCTGCCCCTTTAAATGTAATTTTTTCTAAGGCCTTTTTCCAGTTTTATAACACAGGAGTGTCTTTCTCAAGGACCTGGAAACCATTCCTTTGAAATGCATTCATCAGGAAAGGTCATGCCCGTATGTGCCAGTTTCTGTAAGAGGGTAGAGCCTAACTTCAGTGGGCACCTTGCTCCAACATGCAAAACCACCTCCCGTCATGAAGATGAGAGAAAGTTTACTTTTCCCTTAGGTAACACCAATCAGGAAACACATATGGCCTATGATTCCCCCATCCTAGGTCTTAAACCTATCCAGCCCTTTGTTTTGTTTCTGTGGAGCTGAGCTCACACTGAGTTCTGGGTTCTCTTCCTTATCACAATAGCCTTGAATTAAAGGTCTTCCTTGCCTGTTGAACTTTGTCTAGTGTGATATTTGCCTTGATAGTTCTTCCTTCCCTTCCTTCCATTAAATATTATTGAGTGCCAATAATGTGACAGGAATTAGGTTAGCATCAGATATATTGGTGAAAAAGGTTGTTGTAGTCATGTTCCTTAGAGTAGACAGAAAATAAGTGAGTTAACAAATAAATGAAAATTTTGAAATGCAGATTTTCTTTATAGAAGGAAAATAGGTTGATGGTCTGAAAAATGAGAAGTAGCCTATCTTCCATAAAATATTCAGGGACCTCGGAGACATGGTCCTTCTTCAGGTTAGAACCCATAATTTTGGGTCTAGCAGTTTGGCTCCATATATAACAGTATCACCTGCAGTCATAATGCTAGCTTTCCAAATCTCAGCCTTCTCAACTATAAGATGAGGATAATAATAATACCTCTTTCATGGAATTATTTGAAGAATTATATAAGATAATGCATCTAATGCACTTAGTGCTTTTATTGCCTGGGTAAAATTAATGTTTGATAATGTTGATGATGAAATAATTTGCAAAGATAGTATTCAAGAAGTAGATATTTTATAGTTTTAAAATTTATTTAGTACCAGAACATTAAAAAAAAAAAAAAGAACTCTTAAAATATCTCCTGAAATACAGTCAGAGGAATTCTGGTCTATACTTTTAATTTGGGCACTTACTCATGTGATGCCCAGAATTATGATTCAACAGTTTAACATTTAATGTCTTACTTCTCTCAAGAAATTATAGTTTCTTTGAAGGCACTGATGAAGAATTACATGCTTTTTATGTTCCCACAGCACTTAGTATAATATAGGCACATAGAATATACACAATAAAAGCTTATTGAATTGAAATTCACACTAATAGTGAAAAAATATTTATTGGTGTGAGTTACCAATTCAAAGTTATTTGTTTTTATAAGCACTTTTTTTTCTCTTTGAAAGAAAGCAATCTGGTCTTAGAATTGTTGGCTGAAATTAATTCTAAGAAAAAGAAGACTTTTCATTTTCATAATAAAGGGTTGACATTGAGTTTAAACACAAAGCGCTTGAGAATCACCTAAGAATATTTTTTATATTCCAAAAATTCATATTACAAAATGTTTCATACTGGTGAGGGGTTATGTGGAGCAGAGAATAGAGACATTTTTTCCATTGGATAATTCACATCTTTGTGAAATGTGGCTCTAATTTTTCTGGATTGTGGGATGTGAGATCCTGTGCTCTTTATTGTTTTACTTTTAGAAGCCGACATTGATTTAAGTAAGCTTTCCCAAACAATATTCTGCATTTTTGCCTTTTGTCTTACTGCCAGAAGTTGGTCTCTCTGAAGCAATGTTCATCTAAGGGCAGTGTAGATAAAAGTTCAGCATGGGCTGTGGAGTAAGACAGACTTGGTTTAGAGTCTCAGCATTTTGTCCTTGAACAAATTACCTACCTTCCATCTTCATCTGTAAAACAGGAATAGTAACAGTTTCATCCTCACAAGGTTATTGTGAGGGTGAGAAATTTACACATGTAAAATAGTAGATTACTCATGTAAAACACCCAGCTTACAGGAAACACTAACCAGAGTCCACTTCCATTACTTTTCCTATTGTAGATGTCATTGTTTGGAGTTGATTGACTTCCTATCCTATCTTTCCATAAACATATTTTATTGCATACATTTTGCCCAAATATGAAACTGGCCCTGTATATTTGACCATTTTGAATCTAGGATCAGAATGGTAGTAAAATTACTAGATTGTCTGCCACCTGTCGTTTTATAATAAAAAGGTCACTGATTTAATTAATTTTTCCCCGTATATTTCAGGACATTATTGTGCCCCTCTCCCAAGCATGGGTCTTAAGACTTTTAAGTAGCCTTCAGTCAGTGCTGTGTCCTGATGCATAACACCTTCTTTTTTACTGGCAATCATTTGACTCTTACAGCTCCTTCACTGGGAGAGTGGGATGCAGGTAAGGTCTCTTGTCAGCATTTATCATCATCAATTTCCCATTACAATTTTATTGCCTTCTCTTTAGGAGCCAGCTCCCTCTAGGTCACCTGGACCTCTTAATTCCTGATTGTTTCTCTTGCAGGGATTTTTCCATGTCTTTTCTAAGAATATTAGTCCTACAAATGCTCTGAGGAAAAAGAAGAATGCAGTAAAATGTTTAGAAAATGTTATTTCTATGTTGTCCTTGTAGCAATTTATTTTAACAGAAGGTGTAATGTATATGTGTGTCAGCTGATTTTAATCCAGCCTCTAGAGGTGATTAGTCAGTATGGATCTTCTCTGCTCAGGAACCCACACTCCAGTGGTGGTTTGCCAATTAGCATAAGATATAGTGGTAATAATTTCTCATTCATGAATAAAAATCTTCCAAGCTCGACTAGCCCTTTAACAGCAGAGCTCAAAATTAAAAGCTGTAGTTCTGTGTCCTCCTACTGTATGAAGCTCTCTGTTGACAGATCTGATTTGATGGTTGCTGAAGCTCTGATAGCTTGTTGGGTCAGTTTGAAAATAAATGTATGTTTGGTAGACTTTTGTCAAAAACTTGCATTTCTTGTAATGTTCCTCTAGTATTAAGGTGGTAAAGAAGAAATTTTTATCTCCTACTTACCTCTAATTAGTGAATTTTATCAAAAGAACCCCAAAGATTTTTAATTAACAATAGCTACAAAATATATTTCTCCCTTGGGAATTCATAAAGTACATGAAATCTCTCAGTAAGAAAAAGTTGTTTAAATTTGTTTCTTGGTTAAACAAACTTTGTTTTCAAACTTATTTGAGCACAGATTTCTTTTTTCCTTGGTAAATGTCTATTTACATGATATTTTACATACTATTTATAGACTGCGGCAATGATCAAAATTTGGAAAATTGGTTATTTTGAACATATCATCTCTTCCATTTTCTTCATCAAAATTCACTTGTATTAAGTAATAAGTTAATAGGATGCTCAGCCTCTGATAGTCATTAGTATTTTGACCAACTTCGTTGCTGGGTCCATGATAAATTTAATTCTTTTTAATCAATTAAATTGACTAATGCAACAATCATCCCCCAAGTTTGGCAGTAAAAGATGATTTAAAATAATTAATGTACAGTGATGGCATACTTCCAAAGAACTTTAATGATTTGAAGCTCTTTAAAAGTTTTGCTGTTGAATTGTGAATTGAGTTATACAGAATCAAATAAAAGGTGTTAATTATGTAGCCATGATATTATTTGCAGCACTGAGTCATCATCACTGAATATTTCTTTAATTGTAATATAGAATCCAGAATATTGGGTCAGCTCAGTGAATGCTAAATTTAAAGAATAGCTGTAGTTTCCACTGGCTGTTTACCAGAATTTTCTCTTATGTACCTAAATAATTTTCACAGGACTTAAGTTTTTTTTTTTTTTTTGCTGTACATGGGCCTCTCACTGCCGTGGCCTCTCTCGTTGTGGAGCACAGGCTCCGGACGCACAGGCCCAGTGGCCATGGCTCACGGGCCCAGCCCCTCCGCGGCATGTGGGATCCTCCTGGACCGGGGCATGAACCCGTGTCCCCTGCATCAGCAGGCGGACTCTCAACCACTGCGCCACCAGAGATGCCCCAGGACTTAAATTTTTTTTTTGCTTTGATGTTAATTACTGCCTGCTGGATCTTCTCATTAATCAGTTTTCAAGCAATTAATTCTATCACAAATGGAAAGTATTGACCGAATTAAAGGCTATTTCCAGAATTAAACTATGGTAGTTAATTTCCTGGTTTCTATGTGAATAAGTTGTCATATATTGTTTAGCAGACATTGATTAGAGTCTACATCAGCCATGCAAATTAATGCAAGCCTGTTGGCCTCCCTGTTGGAAAAAGTAAGGCTGGGCTTTGAAAGGAAGAAGATAAGGAGGCAAAAGCAGAGCCAGCTACATAGTGGGGAGGCTATATTTTCTCATTCCCAAAGATACATCATTACTAGAGACTGTCAAAACCCTTTCCAGGGCTCCCCTGGTGGTGCAGTGGTTGAGAGTGCGCCTGCTGATTCAGGGGACACGGGTTCGTGCCCCAGTCCGGGAGTATCCCACATGCCGTGGAGCGGCTGGGCCCGTGAGCCATGGCCGCTGAGCCTGCGCATCCGGAGCCTGAGCTCCACAACGGGAGAGGTCACAACAGTGAGAGGCCCGCGTACCGCAAAAAAAACAAAAAACAAAAAAACCCTTTCCAGGTCTCCACAAATTCATTTTAGGATAGTTTTTTGGCTGCCCCGAACTTAACCAAGCACAGTTACATTTCTAGTTTAATTGCAAGGTGCATAATATTAAGCATGGGGGGATTTTTATGCCTTGGGAAATGTACTCTGCTTTAGAAAAGTTATTGCTATGAGAATACAATATTATATTAAAGTATTTGAATTATTTTATAAAATATAAAATGTTAATTCATTTTAAAACTATAGCCATGGGGCTTCCCTGGTGGCGCAGTGGTTGAGAGTCTGTCTGCCAGTGCAGAGGACACGGGTTCATGCCCTGGTCTGGAAGGATCCCACATGCTGCAGAGTGGCTGGGCCCGTGAGCCATGGCCGCTGGGCCTGCGCGTCCAGAGCCTGTGCTCCGCAACGGGAGAGGCCACAGCAGTGAGGGGCCCGCGTACCACAAAAACAAAAACAAAAACTATAGCCATTAACGTAGGCACTTGTATAATTTATTAATTTTTTTCACCCATTTTTGTTTTTTCTAAAACAAGGTCTGTGATGTTTCCTCAGTTTCTTAAAAGTGGTTTGTAATTCATGATCTTAATTAATATATTTTCATGTATGAAATATTTCGAACAGATGATAAAATACAAAGAATATAACAGATACTAATGTATATCTCATCTGGACTTAATAGATGTAAACATTTTTATGGTTTTACTTCCAATCTCTTTATTTTAAAATAACAAAAATAAAACCTTACATATACAGCTAAAAATCACCTCCATTCTTTCTGCATTTCTTCTATTTTCCTAGAGATTCAGTACCTTGAAGTTGATGCATATTATTTCTATGAAATATTTATCATCTTTTTTTTTAGAAATTTATATATTTATTTATGGCTACGTTGTGTCTTTGTTGCTGTGCATAGACTTTCTCTAGTTGCGGCGAGCAGGGGCCACTCTTCATTGTGGTGCACGGGCTTCTCATTGCAGTGGCTTCTCTTGTTGCGGTGCACAGGCTTCTCATTTCAGTGGCTTCTCTTGTTGCAGAGCACAGGCTCTAGGTGCGCGGGCTTCAGTAGTTGTGGCACGCGGGCTTAGTAGTTGCAGCTCGCGGGCCCTAGAGTGCAGGCTCAGTAGTTGTGGTGCATGGACTTAGTTGTTCCACAGAATGTGGGATCTTCCCAGACCAGGGCCCAAACGCATGTCCCCTGCATTGGCAGGCGGATTCTTAACCACTACACCACCAGGGAAGTCCCTTATCATCCTTCTCAACTGATATGTACAACTGTTATGTTTTTCACATATTTGACTTTACTTCTAAATTATGCACTAGCTTTATATATATTTAAAAGTCTGTTAGAGGACATAGGATTAAATATATACGTGTCTATGTGTGTGTGTGTCTGTGTGTGTGTTTGTATATATGTATATACACATAGGATTAAATATGTATAAGTGTATGTGTAGATATATGTGTATATATACGTGTATATATATTCTTATGTCGTATAACAGACTTTAAAAATGTTACGAATCCAATAGGTATCACATTGTTTTAATATGTATTTTCAATAATGAATTTGAGCATTTTTTCAAGTGTTTACTCCATACTGTATTAATTTCTGTTCATCTGGGAACCAACTGTTCATATCTCTTTGCCCATTTGTCCTATGGGACTGTTTTTCTTATTTATGTAGGAGTGCTTTACATATTCTGAATGCTAACTTTTTGTTTATTCTATACAATGAAAATCCATTTTCAAGTCTGTGGCTTGTATTTTTTTTTTTTACAAACTTTTTTTTTTTTTTTTTTCGGTTCGCAGACCTCTCACCGTCGTGGCCTCTCCCGCTGCGGAGCACAGGTTCCGGACGCGCAGGCTCGGCGGCCATGGCTCACGGGTCCAGCCGCTCCGCGGCACGTGGGATCTTCCCGGACCGGGGCACGAACCCGTGTCCCCTGCATCGGCAGGCGGACTCTCAACCACTGTGCCACCAGGGAAGCCTGTGGCTTGTATTTTAACTTCGGTTACTTTTTAATTAAAATTAATTTTAATATAGTCAGATTTATAAATCTTTTGTTTTAATTTGTATTTTTTGGGGCCTTGTTGAATAACTTATTCCCTACCCCAAAGTCATATGTTCTGTGTGTACTTCAGGACTGTTTAAATTTTTGCTTTTCCTCTTTAGGTCTTCCATTTTTCTGGAATTTATTTTTGTAAATAGTGTGAGGTTTGTGTCCAATTTGATCATTTCCATATGGATAGCCACTTGTTGCAGCATCCTTTATTGAACTGTGCATTCTTTTCCCATTGATAAATAATGAATCTCTGGGCTTCCCTGGTGGTGCAGTGGTTGAGACTCCACCTGCCAATGCAGGGGACACGGGTTCGTGCCCTGGTCTGGGAAGATCCCACATGCCGCGGAGCGGCTGGGCCCATAAGCCGTGGCCGCTGAGCCTGCGCATCCGGAGCCTGTGCTCTGCAACGGGAGAGGCCACAACAGTGAGAGGCCCGCGTACTGCAAAAAGAAAATAAAAATAAAAATAAGGCATCTCTGTCAACTACCTATTTCCCATGGAAGTGGTCCATTTTTAGGCAGTCTGTTCTGTTCCACTGGTGTGTCTATCTCCTGTAGCAATACCATGATAATTAAATTATTATAGATTGATACTATTTCTCAATACTTGAGAGGACATATACCCTTTCTTCAAAATTGACTGTTCTTACCATTTTATGTAGCATTTTAATACCACCTTTTCAAATTCTGTTAAAAATTGGAACTTTGGCTCACTGCATTAAATATATAGTTAGATGTCAAGGAGGAAAGTCCGTTCTTACAATGCTGAATCTTCCTATTCATGAATATAGTGCATCTTTTCATTTATTTAGGCATTCTTTTATGTGCTAGAATGTTTTCATTTTATCCATTATACCTTTTGCTAGGTTTATTCTTTAGATCTTTATAGTTTTTGTTGCTATCACTAATGATACATTTTTAAACATTACATTTTAAAATTAGTTGTTACTGGTGTGTAGGAATACTATTAACTTTTGCATATTGATGTTGATTCAGCAATCTTATTGAACTTTCTTATTAGTTCTAAGAATTTGTGTTTAGAGATTCTTTGGTTTTCTATACAAGCCATTATCATATCTGCAAATAATGACAATTTTGTTCCTAGCTTATATATAAGGTACTAAAAAGAGAAAGGTATGAAGTATACTTTGTTAATAGGAGCAGAGTTTGGGAAATTGAGAGAATGGTACCTGCTAAAATTTCAGTGCTGGAAGCCACCGAATACAAAAGTTTTTCACTAACTTCCATCCACCCTCCTATTATTAAACCTCTTCCCTATAATCTTACAAGTTAGGCATTTTTACTTCAATTCTGTTCTGTTTTACAGAACTTTTTTTAGGTGAAAATATATTAGGCTAATCATGAGACTAGATGCCACTATGTCAAAGATCCATCTTGCTGCTTAGAGGAACTCCATTCATTGTGGGCTGTGGGCACACACACTGAGTATGATCACTGGGGAATGGAAGGTGGGATTTGAGTGTCCCTCTGTAGAAACCCCAGGGTCTCCTCCAGGCCAAACTGAGATCCACTTCATTTTTGTGTTCTGAAACAAAGTAGGAACTCAGTAATTTTTTTCTTAAATTGCCCAGATATCTTCCTTTGTCTCTCAGAGCTTGAAATGTCACTGTTAGAATCTCATTCTGGTAGGATTTAAGGTTTATTCACGTTTAACAATCTTTCCAGTAAACATCCTTAGGTTGTACTTTATTCTTTTAATTTACTGTGTCTACAAACAAAACTTACTTTGTACCTTCTTCCTGTTCCGTTCCAACACTGGTGTATAATATTTGACAAGTTATGCCTGTTTCCTCATCTATTTAAGTGGCATAATTTAAAGGACCTTATAGTGTTGTTATGAAAACTAAAGTATATAAAACTTTAGGACAGTGCTTGGTGTATAATAAGTAATAAATGTTACTTTTATTAATAAGTCATCATCATTGACCAGGAGACAGGAACAAGAGAACAAAACAGACACTAGGAATAGGCACACAGGTATACATATACAAATTTTCATATGCAGGTTAACATATATAAGAAAATAAATGCCTAGGTGAAGAATTTCAATTAGAACAAAAAAGATCTATGAAAATATCAAATGGAAGTTTTAGAACTTTAAAATATAATCAATTTATACCTCTAGAAGTTTTACAACAGATCAAAAGAGCTGAAAAGAGAACTAGTGGCCTACAAAATATTACAGAAGAAAATAATAGACTGAAGATGAAGTAAAAAAGGAAAGAAAATTCAGACTAGTAAATATGACACAAATGGGATATGGTGCAAATGTCTTAGATACGTATAATTGGAGTCCAAGAAAGAGTGATAGAGAAAAAATGACAGAGGCCATAATTTAGAAGGTGATGAGCAAAAAGTAGGTTTAATTAAGAACAGTCTCGGGGATAAATAAATTAGGAGTATGGGATTAACAGAGACACACTACTATATATAAAATAGATAAATAATAAGGATTTACTGGATAGTATAGGAAACTATATTCAATATCTTATAATCTATAATGGAAAATAATCTGAAAAAAATGTATATATAACTGAATCACTTTGCTATATACCTAACTATATACTAACACAGTATTTAAATCAACTATGATTCAATTAAAAAAATAAGAAAAATCTCAGTTCACAGAATTAAGAAGTATTATAAATTTCAAGCAGGGTAAATATAAGGAAAACCATACCTAGGGCATGCCATAATAAACATTTTTAGATAATTCAATATATATTTGTTTTTGTCACTCAGCATCTGTTTTTTAAAAACCATATTGTAAAAGGTCTTCTATTCCTAGACTAGATATACTCCACTTATAGTTTACTTAAAATAGAAATTTTTGAATTTGTAAGCAATCTTAATAGTTATGCAATTAAATCTGCTCATTATGTCAATAATGACACTGAGGTCCAGAAAAGTTGTGTGACTTATTTAAAAGTACTCCACCATAAAAAGCAATATTTAAAAAAAATAGTAACATTTTTAAAATGTTTAAAATAATGCAGTATAAGAACATTTAAAATTTTAATTCAAATTCTAATTGTCATAGAAATCATTATTTATTTACCAAAATATCCATTCCATTCTTTATACTAATAGCAGAACTCTGATTTTGGGGTATCTGTGTATAATTGTTGGGAGACAATTCTCCATAAATATTTTTACATTTCTGCATGGTTGAAGACTTCTGAGTAATCACTGACAAGGTTTATTAAAGGATGATTGAACAGCTAACATATCTTGAGAACTAGCAATAGTTAATATTTCTTAGAAGAGATTTAGAAATGTATCTCCCCAAAGATAATTGCTTACAATCCAAGCTAAGACTCAACCTATCTCTCACTTCTCCAGAGAACATTTGTTTACATTCCAGAGTAAAATTCTTTTTTTTCCTGGAGGAGAATATGGATAATTATGCCAGAATTCTCTCTATAAACTCTGAGTCTCAAAATTTTGATTCCTGTGAGTCAAAATTTTGACTCAGAGTCCCATAATTTTGACTACTGAGATATAAATGCACTGCATCTGCAGACAGTATCTTAGTTCTTAGTCCTGTTGATCTGTGAGAACTTAGGGTGGGGGAACTGACTCAGTCTGTGAGTAATTAACTGTCTGGAGCTATGATCCAGAAACCTTGAGGCTCCTGTCAGTACTTATATATAAAAGTTTGACAGGATAAGTTATTTGCTTGTAAATAGGGTAAAATCTTCACCATTTTTAACCTAAGTGCCAATGTTTAACTAAAATACTGTACTTCCTGGCCTCCATTGTGGTTAAAAGTAGCAAAGTGACCAAAATCTCAGCAATGATATGACAGCAGAAGTTGGTGTTTAGGAATTTTAGAACATGCCCTTCTCCCTAATTTTAATGTTTTGAACTATGGTTATGATGGCTGGGGATATAATATTCTTCTTTTACCATAAAGTGATTTTGAGAAGGGGATAATGAGTATTTTGATGTCATAATGACAAAAGGGTTATTCCTAACTAGGAAGACATGCCATGAAAGAGAACAGGAATTCTATCATCCATTCACTCAGTCAACAAATATATTGGCAGAATCTGTGTTGGGTGCTCTGGATACCAAGATGAATAAAACCTGGTTTTTACCCTCAAAAAGCTCAAATGGGGGAGGAAAGACAAAAGCTGATGATTAAAATAATTTGTAGGAAGAGCTATATAGTGATATGTATATTATATAATCAACCTTTATACTTATGTACACTTATAATTCCTTTGTCTTTCTCTTGCTTTCTAGTACATGCTTGGCTAAACCAATCTTGGTAATACTGAACTCTCAGACTACTCATGCCTGTCCGCTTGAGGTTGAAGGGGGCTGAAAGAACACATACCAGACTATTCCCGGAAATTTGTAGTCCATTCAATTTCTATTCTCTTAGATGAGATTTTATCTCTTTTCTCTTTTCTAGTATTTAACATCTCCTCTACAAACCACCTCCTCCACTACTTTCATGGTCAACTAATGGGTGAACTTCTTATTTCATTGAGAAGAAAGAAACAATTAGAAAAGAACTTCCACAAGTTCCCATGAACACACCTACCCCTTTACCTCTACCTTCTCTTATGTTTTTATGGATCAATTTTACTATCTCACATGTAGGACTAACCCCTCCACTTATAAAAATTTCTTATCCCCTCTTGATATTTAAAGACATTGTTCCAGAAATGTCCTCAACTCTTCCGATCAAAAATTTTTCCTATTCTTTATTGGATTATTCTCATAAGTAAATGAACCCCAGGGCATGTTATTCAAGAGGTGAGCCAAAGCTGGAAGAGATTTCCAGATCATTAAGTATGAGGAAAACTTAGAATGATAGAGATTGATCAATAAATGGAGACAAAAGGATAGAGTATCCATCTCAGCAAATGTCCACATGTATGACGGGTGGTCAGGGACCAAATGCCCCTTCTGATTCCCTGGCCTATACATATTTTAAGGAATTTAGATGCAACTCTAAGACAGAAAAGTAGATAAATAAAACTTTGAAAAGATTAAGAACACTTTTGATTTGATTACAATGTTCTGGTTATCAGAGGAAAGGAAAGTTGTGATGGTTAATCTTATCTGTCAACTTGACTGGGCTAAGGGATGCCCAGATAGTTGGTAAAATATTACCTGGGTGTGTCCATGAGAGTGTTTCCAGAAGAGATTAACATTTGAAGAAGTAGACAGAGTAAAGGAGATGCACTTACTGAGTAAAGGAGATGCTGGTGGGCATCATTCAATCAACTGAGGACTTGAATAGAACAAGAAAGGTACAGAAAGGCAAATTTGCTCTTTTTCTTGTGCTAGAACATCCATCTTCTTCTGCCCTGGGACTTTGGTTCTCCTGGTTCTCATGCATTTGGGTTTGGACTGGAACTACACCGCTGCTTCCTTGGGCCTCCAAGGAGCAGATGGCAGACCATCTCAGCCTCCATAATCATTTGAGGCAATGCCTCATAATAAATCTCTTTCTGTGTATCTCTCTCTCTATATATGTCTCATTGGTTCTCTGTCTCTGGAGAACCCTGACTAATACAAGACCAAATATAAAATAGTACCATATAAATAAAATAGATATTTTTTGAGCAGGGGAACAATTGAATATGTCATCTCAGATCCTATGTATACTACAAGGGTTATTTTAAAGTTTTATCTTATTTTTATTATAGAATTTGAGAGTATGACAAAAAACCTTATAAAATTAAAACTCTAATGTGAAAATGATCCATCAAATCACTAATCAAAAAATAAGATAACACCATTTAAAGGTTCAACAGGGGGGAATCGGGAAGATGGTGGAAGAGTAAGATGTGGAGATCACCTTCCTCCCCACAGATACACCAGAAATACATCTACACATGGAACAACTCCTACAGAACACCTACTGAACACTGGCAGAAGACCTCAGACCTCCCAAAAGGCAAGAAACTCCCCACGTACCTGGGTAGGGCAAAAGAAAAAAGAATAAACAGAGACAAAAGGATAGGGACGGAACCCACACCAGTGGGAGGGAGCCATGAAGGAGGAAAGGTTTCCACACACTAGGAAGCCCCTTTGCAGGCGGAGACTGCCAGTGGCGGAGGGGGGAAGCTTCAGGGACGTGGAGGAGAGCACAGCAACAGGGCTGCGGAGGGCAAAGCAGAGAGATTCCTGCACAGAGGATCGGTGCCCACCAGCACTCACCAGCCCGAGAGGCTTGTCTGCTCACCTGCTGGGGCGGGCGGGTCTGGGAGCTGAGGCTCGGGCTTCAGTTGGATGGCAGGGAGAGGACTGGGGTTGGCTGCGTGAACATAGCCTGAAGGGGGTTAGTGCACCACAGCTAGCCAGGAGGGAGTCCAGGGAAAAGTCTGGACCTGACGAAGAGGCAAAAGACTTTTTCTTACCTATTTGTTTCCTGGTGTGCAAGGAGAGGGGATTAAGAGCGCTGCTTAAAGGAGCTCCAGAGATGGGTGCGAGCCGCGGCTAACAGAGCGGACTCCAGAGACGGGCATGAGACTCTAAGGCTGCTGCTGCCGCCACCAAGAAGCCTGTGTGCGAGCACAGGTCACTATCCACACCTCCCTTCTGGGAAGCCTGTGCAGCCCGCCACTGCCAGGGTTCCGGGATCCAGGGACAACTTCCCCGGGAGAACGCAGCACGGCGCGCCTCAGGCTGGTGCAATGTCACGCCAGCCTCTGCCACCGCAGGCTCGCCCCGCACTCCGTACCCCTACCTCCCCTGGGCTTGAGTGAGCCGGAGTCCCCGAAGCAGCTGCTCCTTAAGCTCGTCCTGCTTGAGTGAAGAACAGACGCCCTTCAGCGACCTACATGCAGAGGTGGGGCCAAATCCAAACCTGAGCCCCAGGAGCTGTGCGAACAAAGAAGAGAAAGGGAAATCTAAAGGGAAATCTCTCCCAGCCGCCTTAGAAGCAGCGGATTAAAGCTCCACAATCAACTTGATGTACCCTGCATCTGTGCAATACATGAATAGACAACGAATCATCCCAAATTGAGGAGGTGGACTTTTAGAGCAAGATATATTATTTTTTCCACTTTTCCTTTTTTTGTGAGTGTGTATGTTTATGCTTCTGTGTGAGATTTTGTTTGTATAGCTTTGCTTTCACCATTTGTCCTAGGGTTCTATCTGTCCGTTTTTTTTTTTTTTTCTTTTTTAAAAAAATTTTTTTCTTAATTTTTATTTTAATAATTTTATTTTATCTTTATTTTATTTCATTTTATCTTCTTTCCTTCCTTCCTTCTTCCTTCCTTCTTCCTTCCTTCCTCCCTGCTTCCCTCCTTCCCTCCTTCCTTCCTTCCTCCCTCCCTCCCTCCCTCCCTCCCTCTCTCTCTCTCACTCCCTCCCTCTCTCTCCCTCTCTCTCTCTCTCTCTCTTTCTTTCTTTCTTTCTTTCTTTTTCTCCCTTTTATTCTGAGCCGTGTGGATGAAAGGCTCTTGGTGCTCCAGCCCAGGAGTCAGGGCTGTGCCTCTGAGGTGGGAGAGCCAACTTCAGGACACTGGTCCACAAGAGACCTCCCAGCTCCACATAATATCAAACGGCAAAAATCTCCCAGAGATTTCCATCTCAACACCAGCACCCAGCTTCACTCAACGACCAGCAAGCTACAATGCTGGACACCCTATGCCAAACAACTAGCAAGACAGGAACACAACCCCGTCCATTAGCAGAGAGGCTGCCTAAAATCATAAGTCCACAGACACCCCAAAACATACCACCAGACGTGGACCTGCCCACCAGAAAGACAAGATCCAGCCTCATCCACCAGAACACATGCACTAGTCCCCTCCACCAGGAAGCCTACACAACCCACTGAACCAACCTTAGCCACTGGGGCCAGAACAATGGGAACTACGAACCTGCAGCCTGCGAAAAGGAGACCCCAAACACAGTAAGATAAGCAAAATGAGAAGACAGAAAAACACACTGCAGATGAAGGAGCAGGATAAAAACCCACCAGACGTAACAAATGAAGAGGAAATAGGCAGTCTACCTGAAAAAGAATTCAGAATAATGAGAGTAAAGATGATCCAAAATCTTGGAAATAGAATAGACAAAATGCAAGAAACATTTAACAAGGACCTAGAAGAATGAAAGATGGAACAAACAACGATGAACAACACAATAAATGAAATTAAAAATACTCTAGATGGGATCAATAGCAGAATAACTGAGGCAGAAGAACGGATAAGTGACCTGGAATATAAAATAGTGTAAATAACTTCTGCAGAGCAGAATAAAGAATGAAAAGAACTGAGGACAGTCTCAGAGACCTCTGGGACAATATTAAATGCACCAACATTCAAATTATAGGGGTTCCAGAAGAAGAAGAGAAAAAGAAAGGGACTGAGAAAATATTTGAAGAGATTATAGTTGAAGACTTCCCTAATATGGGAAAGGAAATAATCAAGTCCGGGAAGCACAGAGACTCCCATAC
Source organism: Phocoena phocoena (assembly GCF_963924675.1). Taxonomy (NCBI): domain Eukaryota; kingdom Metazoa; phylum Chordata; class Mammalia; order Artiodactyla; family Phocoenidae; genus Phocoena; species Phocoena phocoena. The sequence continues at coordinate 77,356,155 of NC_089223.1, forward strand.
AGGATAAATCCAAGGAGAAATACGCCAAGACACATATTAATCAAACTGTCAAAAATTAAATACAAAGAAAACATATTAAAAGCTGCAGGGAAAAACAACAAAAAACACACAAGTGAATCCCCATAAGGTTAACAGCTGATCTCTCAGCAGAAACTCTGCAAGCCAGAAGGGAGTGGCAGGACATACTGAAAGTGATGAAGGAGAATAGCCTGAAACCAAGACTACTCTACCCAGCAAGGATCTCATTCAGATTTGATGGAGAAATTAAAACCTTTACAGACAAGCAAAAGCTGAGAGAGTTCAGTACCACCAAACGAACTTTACAACAAATGCTAAAGGAACTTTAGGCAAGAAACACAAGAAAAGGAAAAGACCTACAATAATGAACCCAAAACAATATAGAAAATGGGAATAGGAACATACATATCGATAATTACCTTAAATGTAAATGGGCTAAATGCTCCTGCCAAAAGACAGATTGTCCGAATGGATACAAAAACAATACCCATATATATGCTATCTAGAAGAGACCCACTTCAGACCTAGAGACACATACAGACTGAAAGTAAGGGGATGGAAGAGGATATTCCATGCAAATGGAAACCAAAAAAAAGCTGGAGTAGCAATTTTCATATCAGACAAAATAGACTTTAAAATAAAGACTATTAGAAGAGACAAAGAAGGACACTACATAATGATCAAGGGATCGATCCAAGAAGAAGATATAACAATTGTAAATATTTATGCACCCAACATAGGAGCACCTCAATACATAAGGTAAATATTAACTGCCATAAAAGGGGAAATTGACAGTAACACATTCATAGTAGGGGACTTTAACACCCCACTTTCACCAATGGACAGATCATCCAAAATGAAAATAAATAAGGAAACCCAAGCTTTAAATGATACATTAAACAAAATGGAATTAATTGATATTTATAGGACATTCCATCCATAAACAACAGAATACACATTTTTCTCAAGGGCTCATGGAACATTCTCCAGGATAGATCATATCCTGGGTCACAAATCAAGCCTTGGTAAATTTAAGAAAATTGAAATTGTATCAAGTATCTTTTCCGACCACAATGCTATGAGACTATATATGAATTACAGGAAAAGATCTGTGAAAAATACAAACACATGGAGGCTAAACCATACACTACTTAATAATGAAGTGATCACTGAAGAAATCAAAGAGGAAATCAAAAAATAGCTGGAAACAAATGCCATTGGAGACACGACGACTCAAAACCTATGGGATGCAGCAAAAACAGTTCTAACAGGGAAGGTTATAGCAATACAATCCTACCTTAAGAAACAGGAAACATCTCAAATAAACAACCTAACCTTACACCTAAAGCAATTAGAGAAAGAAGAACAAAAATACCCCAAAGTTAGCAGAAGGAAACAAATCATAAATATCAGATCAGAGATAAATGAAAAAGAAATGAAGGAAGCGATAGCAAAGATCAATAAAACTAAAATCTGGTTCTTTGAGAAGATAAACAAAATTGATAAACCATTAGCCAGACTCATCAAGAAAAAAAGGAGAAGACTCAAATCAATAGAATTAGAAATGAAAAAGGAGAAGTAACAACTGACACTGCAGAAATACAAAAGATCATGAGAGATTACTACAAGCACTCTATGCTGATAAAATGGACAACCTGGAAGAAATGAACAAATTCTTAGAAATGCACAACCTGCCAAGACTGAATCAGGAAGAAACAGAAAATATGAACAGACCAATCACAAGCAGTGAAATTGAAAATGTGATTAAAAATCTTCCAACAAACAAAAACCCAGGACCAGATGGCTTCACAGGCGAATTCTATCAAACATTTAGAGAAGAGCTAACACCTATCTTTCTCAAACTCTTCCAAAGTGTAGCAGAGGGAGGAATACTCCCAAACTCATTCTACGAGGCCACCATCACCCTGTTAACAAAACCAGGCAGGGATGTCACAAAGAAAGAATACTATAGGCCAATATCACTGATGAAGATAGATGCAAAAGTCCTCAACAAAATACTAGCAAACAGAATCCAACAGCACATTAAAAGGATCATACACCATGATCAAGTGGGATTTATTCCAGGAATGCCAGGATTCTTCAATATATGCAAATCAATCAATGTCATACACCATATTAACAAATTGAAGGCGAAAAACCATATGATCATCTCAATAGATGCAGAAAAAGCTTTTGACAAAAATCAACACGCATTTATGATAAAAACCCTGCAGAAAGTAGGCATAGAGGGAACTTTCCTCAACATAATAAAGGCCATATATGACAAACCCACAGCCAACATCGTCCTCAATGGTAAAAACCAGAAAGCATTTCCACTAAGATCAGGAACAAGACAAGGTTCCCCACTCTTACCACTCTTATTCAACATAGTTTTGGAAGTTTTAGCCACAGCAATCAGAGAAGAAAAGGAAATAAAAGGAACCAAATCGGAAAAGAAGAAGTAAAGCTGTCACTGTTTGCAGATGACATGATACTATACATAGAGAATCCTAAAGATGCTACCAGAAAACCACTAGAGCTAATCAATGAATTTGGTAAAGTAGCAGATTACAGAATTAATGCACAGAAATCTCTGGCATTCCTATACACTAGTGATGAAAAATCTGAAAGTGAAATCAAGAAAACACTCCCATTTACCATTGCAACAAAAAGAATAAAACATCTAGGAATAAACCTACCTAAGGAGACAAAAGACCTGTATGCAGAAAATTATAAGACACTGATGAAAGAAATTAAAGATGATACAAATAGATGGAGAGATATACCATGTTCTTGGATTGGAAGAATCAACATTGTGAAAATGACTCTACTACCCAAAGCAATCTACAGATTCGATGCAATCCCTATCAAACTACCACTGGCATTTTTCACAGAACTAGAACAAAAAATTTCACAATTTGTGTGGAAACGCAAAAGACCCTGAATAGCCAAAGCAATCTTGAGAACAAAAAATAGAGCTGGAGGAATCAGGCTCCCTGACTTCAGACTATACTACAAAGCTACAGTAATCAAGACAGTATGGTACTGGCACAAAAGAAGAAATATAGATCAATGAACAGGATAGAAAGCCCAGAGATAAACCCACGCACATATGATCAACTTAATTTTGATAAAGGACGCAGGCATGTACAGTGGAGAAAGGACAGCCTCTTCAATAAGTGGTACTGGGAAAACTGGACAGATACATGTAAAAGTATGAGATTAGGTGACTCCATAACACCATACACAAAAATAAGCTTGAAATGGATTAAAGACCTAAATGTAAGGCCAGAACCTATCAAACTCTTAGAGGAAAACATAGACAGAACACTCTATGACATAAACCACCGGAAGATCCTTTTTGACCCTCCTCCTAGAGAAATGGAAATAAAAACAAATTAAACAAATGGGACCTAATGAAACTTCAAAGCTTTTGCACAGCAAAGGAAACCATAAACAAGACCAAAAGACAGCCCTCAGGATGGGAGAAAATATTTGCAAATGAAGCAACTGACAAAGGATTAATCTCCAAAATTTACAAGCAGCTCATGCAGCTCAATAACAAAAAACAAATAACCCAATCCAAAAATGGGCAGAAGACCTAAATAGACATTTGTCCAAAGGAGATATATAGATTGCCAACAAACACATGAAAGAATGCTCAGGGCTTCCCTGGTGGCGCAGTGATTGAGAGTCTGCCTGCTAATGCAGGGGACGTGAGTTCGTGCCCCGGTCCGGGAAGATCCCACATGCCGCAGAGTGGCTGGGCCTGTGAGCCATGGCCGCTGAGCCTGTGTGTCTGGAGAGACCACAGCAGTAAGAGGCCCGCGTACTGCAAAAAAAAAAAAAAAAAAAAGAATGCTCAACATCATTAATCATTAGAGAAATGCAAATCAAATCTCCAATGAGATATCATGTCAACACCAGTCAGAATGGCCATCATCAAAAAATCTACAAACAATAAATGCTGGAGAGGGTGTGGAGAAAAATGAACACTCTTGCACTCATTTTTATTCATTTTTAGATGACCTACGTATGGCAATTCTGAGGTTACTATGTGAATTGGTACAGCCACTATGGAGAACAGTATGGAGTCTTCTTAAAAAACTAAAAGCAAAAGTACCATATGACCCAGCAGTCCCACTACTGGGCATATACCCTGAGATAACCATAATTCTAAAAGAGTCCTGTACCACGATGCTCATTGCAGCACTATTTACAATAGCCAGGACATGGAAGTAACCTAAGTGTCCATCAATAGATGAATGGATAAAGAAGATGTGTCACATATATACAATGGAATATCACTCAGACATAGAAAGAAACGAAATTGAGCTATTTGTAATGAGGTGGATGGACCTAGAATCTGTCCTACAGAGTGAAGTAAGTCAGAAAGAGAAAAACAAATACCGTATGCTAACAGATATATATCGAATGTAAAAGAACCCAAAAATGGTTCTGAGGAACCTAGGGACAGGGCAGGAATAAAGACACAGATGTAGAGAATGTACTTGTGGACATGGGGACGGGGAAGGGTAAGCTGGGATGAAGTGAGAGAGTGGCATGGACATATATACACTACCAAACGTAAAATAGATAGCTAGTGGGAAGCAGCCGCATAGCACAGCAAGATCAGTTCTGTTCTCTGTGTTCACCTAGAGGGGTGGGATAGGGAGGGTGGGAGGGAGGGAGGCACAAGAGGGAAGAGATATGGGAACATATGTATATGTATAACTGATTGACTTTGTTATAAAGTAGAAAGTAACACACCATTGTAAAGCAATTATAGTCCAATAAAGATGTAAAAAAAATAAATAAAGATTTAAGAAAGAGCAGTTTAACAACAATAAGTGAAGAGTCATATGGTACATTAGAGGATATTCTAATCAGCAGAAGAAGTAATAAGGCTCGGCAGGTGCTTGGGAAAGCAGAATTTCATTGTAAATGCATTATACTGAAATTACAATGCAAATCAAGATAATTTTTTTCAGTCCTCATTTTAACTGAAACTAAATGTGTATCTCAATGGAGAAATTGCTCACTAACAAGTTTCATATTCCAATCTCCTAAATGTTTTGCTTTTACCTAATTTTAACTACTTTTTTTAAACTTTAATTTTTTGCTTGATATAAGCTTGAATAGAATGTAAAGACGTTTACCTGTATATCCCTGGATGTTGAAGACTACTGATTGTCTCTCTATTTCCTGGTGTCCAGGCCATGCAGAAACAAGCCCAATTGTACGCTTTCCTTTTTCACTTGACTCAGTTTCACAGCTTGATGTACCATCAGTTTCAAGATTCTTCTAAGTTTAGAAAATGAGTTTGACCATAACTTGGCACATATGAGATTCTTTTCCTTTGGTTTCTGGAAACATGACTACTGAAGCAAATGAACTATACTATTTGCTTCTAAAAACAGATAGGAAATAAGTGGAAAGTACATTGACTGTTTTGTTTCCTCAAAAATATACTCTCTTAGGGTAATCACTGCGCTGTCTACTAATGAGTTTGAGAGACTAATCTGACATTGATGTTTTTATGCAACATTTAATTGTTTCATGTTTAATTGCATTACAACAAAACCGACATCCATGGCAATGAAGATATAAAGGATATTTTATAAACTCAGAAAAGTAGAATGGAGTCACAGAGCAGATTTACCCATGGAAAAAAATTTACATGAAGTAGACTAACCATTTTATGTTAAAGACAGAGGACACCATAAGAAAGCAAATTAATTTTAAAAAGGGATTTTAAGAACCAGCAATAGATCCTAATTGATTGAAATCATAAACTATTCATTGCCTTTGTTTTAGAATAAGAATTGAGGTTTTAAATTTTGTCCCCCTGTCTTTTATCATATGTTAGATATACAATTAATGAAGTGTCACAAAAGTTTCAGGTAATAAAATGCACTATAATAAAACTATCAACATATTGATGTTCATTCTTGGTGGTTATAGTGGTTTAATTTCTCCTTTATGAAATGAGGAATTCATTTTTAGATGACCTACATATGGCAATTCTAAGCTTACTATGTGCATTTTCACCCTGTGAAAATAATTTTTATTAAAATGAACAGAAATGAAATATCTGGTATGCAGTAGAGAGGTAATGTATATTTGATAAATGAAAAAAATAAATTTATAAATTGTCTTAGAGACTGCTGTGCACTAGGCCAAGATACTGAATTTGAAAAGAAGCATGAAATCCTGAAAGTCAATTTTTAATTTAATTTAATATTTTTAAAAGGATAAGAGGCATTATGAAAATTCTTCTTAAATTACTAGTAGTGGCCCCAGGGAAAAGATTTAAGGGTAAAAGATGTGATTAAATTGATGTCTCTTAGACAAAGTTACCATATGTATGGGCCTAGAAAATATGATCTCATATAAACACACATCTATCAGTGGCTTCTATAAGTTATTAGCATATTTTTAACATCTAAATTTCTATAATATTAAGAAGTCAATTTATTTCGAAGTATTTATGTGGTGCATAGAAACACTAAACTGTTGATTTTAGGGAAAGCTAAAACGTGCAGGGATTCTTAAAATTTTACCTTCTCTTTGATTAAATAACTGAACAAATAAGTCAACAAAATTATATTATTGGCCAGCCACCTGGTAGGTAAGCAAATACAGAATCCCTCTCTTGATGAATTTTATGAGTTAGAGCACAAGACAGATATGAAACTGAATTTAAAGTGTGCTGAGTATACAGTGCTCTTGGTTATAGAACTAATCTTGCCTGGGCATTTGTGAGAATTGCCTGAAAATGACATTTAAGTTGAGACTTTATTAATGGAAAGGAGTTAGCTGGGAAAGGAGAAAGAGGGGGAGAAAACGGGTTCAGGCAGGAGGAAGAGCAAGGCAAAGATCTCGAGGAAAAGTAGAATGTAGTTTGTCCAAGAAACGAAGTCCAGCATGGCTCGTGCATAGATTCAGGCAGGGAGTGGAAAGAAAGCAAATACGCAGGGGGAAGGTCACTGCCTCTCACAACAGTATATTGTGTGGAAATCACAAAGCTTGAAACATTGCATGATTCCCTCAAAATGATCTCAGAATGGGTTACGTCAGTAAATGTCAACCTCCAGTCAAATCCTCTTTCTGTATGGCTTTCTTCTTCTGGAAAGGACTTACCCGAGGCCAACCTGCTGGTTGGTGGCAGTCTTCTAAACCTTCCCACCATACTTGCAGCTAAGTTGTGCCAGAGCTCTGGAAGATGATATGTCTGGAAAGTCCCATTGGAGGGCATCACATTTTTTTTTTCCCAGAATAAGTGCTAAGCATTTATTCTTTTCTTTTTTTTTTAACATCTTTATTGGAGTATAATTGATTTACAATGGTGTGTTAGTTTCTGCTTTATAACAAAGTGAATCAGCTATATATATATATATATATATATATATATATATATATATATATATCCCCATATCTCCTCCCTCTTGCATCTCCCTCTCACCCTCCCTACCCCACCCCTCTAGGTGGAAACAAAGCACCAAGCTGATCTCCCTGTGCTATGTGGCTGCTTCCCACTAGCTATCTATTTTACATTTGGTAGTGTGTATATGTCCATGCCACTCTCTCACTTTGTCCCAGCTTACCCTTCCCCCTCCCCATGTCCTCAAGTCCATTTTCTACGTATGCATCTTTATTCCTGTCCTGCTCCTATGTTCTTCAAAAACAACTTTTTTTTATATTCCATATATATGTGTTAGCATATGGTATTTGTTTTTCTCTTTCTGACTTACTTCACTATGTATGACAGACTCAATGTCCATCCACCTCACTACAAATAACTCAATTTCATTTCGTTTTATGGCTGAGTAATATTCCATTGTATATATGTGCCACATCTTCTTATCCATTCATCTGTCGATGGACACTTAGGTTGCTTCCATCTCCTAGCTATTGTAAACAGAGCTGCAATGAACATTGTTAATACATGACTCTTTTTGAATTATGGTTTTCTCAGGGTATATGCCCAGTAGTGAGATTGCTGGCTCATATGGTAGCTCTATTTTTAGTTTTTTAAGGAACCTACATACTGTTCTCCATAGTGGCTGTATCAATTTACATTCCCACCAAGAGTGCAAGAGTGTTCCCTATTCTCCACACCCTCTCCAGCACTTATTGTTTGTAGACTTTTCGTGATGGCCGTTCTGACTGGTGCGAGGTGATAACTCACTGTAGTTTTGATTTGCATTTCTCTAATGATTAGTGATGTTGAGCATCCATGAATGTGTTTGTTGGCAATCTGCATATCGTCTTTGGAGAAATGGCTATTTAGGTCTTCTGCCCATTTTTGGATTGGGTTTTATGTTTCTTTGATGTTGAGCAGCATGAGCTGCTTGTATATTTTGGAGATTAATCCTTTGTCAGCTGCTTCATTTGCAAATATTTTCTCCCATTCTGAGGGTTGTCTTTTGGTCTTGTTTATGGTTTCCTTTGCTGTGCAAAACCTTTTAAGTTTCATTAGGTTCCATTTGTTTATTTTAATTTTTTTGGTTTTTTTTTTTTTTGTGGTACGCGGGCCTCTCACTGTTATGGCCTCTCCTGTTGCAGAGCACAGGCTCCGGACGCGCAGGCTCAGTGGCCATGGCTCATGGGCCCAGCCGCTCCGCGGCATGTGGGATCTTCCTGGACTGGGGCATGAACCCATGTCCCCAGCATTGGCAGGCGGACTCTCAACCACTGTGCCACCAGGGAAGCCCTATTTTTATTTCTATTTCTCTAGGAAGTGGGTCAAAAAGGATCTTCCTGTGGTTTATGTCATTGAGTGTTCTGCCTGTGTTTTCCTCTAAGAGTTTTATAGTGTCTAGCCTTACATGTAGGTCTTTAATCCATTTTGAGTTGATTCTTGTGTATGGTATTAGAGAGTGTTCTAATTTCATTCTTTTACATGTAGCTGTCCAGTTTTCCCAGAACCACTTATTGAAGAAGCTGTGTTTTCTCCATTGTATATTCTTGCCTCCTTTATCAAAAATAAGGTGAACATATGTGAGTGGGTTTGTCTCTGGGATTTCTATCCTGTTCTATTGGTCTATATTTCTGTTTTTGTGCCAGTACCATACTATCTTGATTACTGTAGCAAGGTAGTATAGTCTGAAGTCCGGGAGCCGGATTCCTCCAGCTTCGTTTTTTGTTTCTCAAGATTGCTTTGGCTATTCAGGGTCTTTTGTGTTTCCATACAAATTGTTAAATTTTTTGTTCTAGTTCTATGAAAAATGCCCTTGGTAGTTTGATAGGGATTGTGTTGAATCTGTAGATTGCTTTGGGTAGTAGAGTCATTTTCACAATGTTGATTCTTCCAATCCAAGAACATGGTATATCTCTCCGTCTGTATCATCTTTAATTTCTTTCATCAGTGTCTTATAGTTTTCTGCATGCAGATCTTTTTTCTCCATGGGTATGTTTATTCCTAGGTATTTTATTCTTTTTGTTGCAATGGTAAATGTGAGTGTTTCCTTAATTTCACTTTCAGATTTTTCATCATTAGTGTGTAGGAATGCCAGAGATTTCTGTGCATTAATTTTGTATCCTGCTACTTTACCAGATTCATTGATTAGGTCTAGAAGTTTTCTGGTAGCATCTTCAGGATTCTGTATGTATATTATCATGTCATCTGCAAACAGTGACACCTCTACTTCCTCTTTTCTGATTTGGATTCCTTTTATTTCTTTTTCTTCTCTAATTGCTGTGGCTAAAACTTCCAAAACTGTGTTGAACAATAGTGGTGAGAGTGGGAAACCTTGTCTTGTTACTAGTCTTAGTGGAAATCGTTTCAGTATTTCACCATTGAGAACGACGTTGGCTATGGTTTTGTCATATATGGCCTTTATTATGTTGAGGTAAGTTCCCACTGTGCCTACTTTCTGGAGGGTTTTTATCATAAATGGGTGTTGAATTTTGTCAAAAGCTTTTTCTGCATCTATTGAGATGATCATATTGTTTTTCTCCTTCAGTTTGTTAATATGGTGTATCACATTGATTGATTTGCGTATATTGAAGAATCCTTGCATTCCTGGGATAAACCCCACTTGATCATGGTGTATGATTCTTTTAATGTGCTGTTGGATTCTGTTTGCTAGTATTTTGTTGAGGATTTTTGCATCTATGTTCATCAGTGATACTGGCCTGTAGTTTTCTTTCTTTGTGACATCCTTGTCTGGTTTTGGTATCAAGGTGATGGTGGCCTCGTAGAAGGAATTTGGGAGTGTTCCTCCCTCTGCTATATTTTGGAAGAGTTCGAGAAGGATAGGTGTTAGCTCTTCTCTAAACGTTTGATAGAATTCACCTGTGAAGCCATCTGGTCCTGGGCTTTTGTTTGTTCGAAGATTTTTAATCACAGTTTCAATTTCAGTGCTTGTGATTGGTCTGTTCATATTTTCTATTTCTTCCTGATTCAGTCTTGGCAGGTTGTGCATTTCTAAGCATTTGTCCATTTCTTCCAGATTGTCCATTTTATTGGCATAGAGTTGCTTGTAGTAATCTCTCATGATTTTTTTTATTTCTGCAGTGTCAGTTGTTACTTCTCCTTTTTCAGTTCTAATTCTGTTGATTTTAGTCTTTTCCCTTATTTTCCTGATGAGTCTGGCTAATGGTTTATCAATTTTGTTTATCTTCTCAAAGATCCAGCTTTTAGTTTTATTGATCTTTTCTATCGTTTCCTTCATTTCTTTTTCATTTATTTGTTATCTGATCTTTATGATTTGTTTCCTTCTGCTAACTTTTGGGTTTTTTCGTTCTTCTTTCTCTAATTGCTTTAGGTGTAAGGTTACGTTGTTTATTTGAGATGTTTCTTGTTTCTTGAGGTAGAATTGTATCGCTATAAGCTTCCCTCTTAAAATTGCTTTTGCTGCATCCCATAAGTTTTGCGTCATCATGTTTTCATTGCCATTTTTTTCTATTTTTTGATTTCCTCTTTTTTGAGCTATTTTTTGGTTTCCTCTTTGATTTCTTCAGTGATCTCTTGGTTATTTAGTAGTGTATTGTTTAGCCTCCCGTGTTTGTATTTTTTACAGATTTTTTTCTTGTAACGGATATCTGATCTCATAGTGTTGTGGTCGGAAAAGATACTTGGTAAGATTTCAATTTTCTTAAATTTACCAAGGCTTGATTTGTGACCCAAGATATGATCTATCCTGGAGAATGTTCCTAGAGCACTTCAGAATAAAGTGTATTTTGTTGTTTTTGGATGGAAAATCCTGTAAATATCAGTTAAGTCCATCTTGTTTGATGTGTCATTTAAAGCTTGTGTTTCCTTATTTATTTTCATTTTTTCCTTGGTGCTTTTAATATTTTTTCTTTGTATTTAATATTTGATAGTTTGATTAATATGTGTCTTGGCATGTTTCTCATTGGATTTATCCTCTATGGGAGTGCCTGTGCTTCCTGGACCTGATTGACTATTTCTTTTTCCATGTTAGGGAAGTTTTCAACTATAATCTCTTCAAATATTTTCTCAGTCCCTTTTATTTCTCTTTTTTTTCTCAGATCCCTATAATAAGAATGTTGGTGCATTTAATATTGTCCCAGAGGTCTCTGAGACTGTTCTCAATTCTTTTCATTCTATTTTGTTTATTCTGCTCTGCTGTAGTTATTTCCACTATTTTATCTTCCAGGTCACTTATCTGTTCTTTTGCCTCAGTTATTCTGCTCTTGATTCCTTCTAGAGAATTTTTCATTTCATTTATTGTGTTGTTCATCATTGTTTGTTTGCTCTTTAGTTCTTCTGGGTCCTTGTTAAATGTTTCTTGTGTTTTCTCCATTGTATTTCCAAGATTTTGGATCATCTTTACTATCATTACTCTGAATTATTTTTCAGTAGACTGCCTATTTCCTCTTCATTTGTTTGGTCTGGTGGGTTTTTACCTTGCTCCTGCATCTGCTGCGTGTTTCCCTGTCTTCTCATTTTGCTTAACTTACTGTTTTGGGGGTCTCCTTTTCACAGGCTGTGGGTTTGTAGTTCCTGTTGTTTTTGCTGTCTGCCCTCTGTTCCTAAGGTTTTACCAGGGGTTATGTAGACTTTCTGGTGGAGGGAAATGGTGCCTGTGTTCTCTTGGATGATGCTGGATCTTATCTTTCTGGTGGGCAGAACCACGTCTGTTTGTGTGTTTTGGGGTATGTGACCTTATTATGATTTTAAGCAGCTTCTCTGTTAATGGGTGGCTTGTGTTCCTGTTTTAGTAATTGTTTGCCATAGGGTGTCCAGCACTGTAGCTTGCTGGTTGTTGCGTAGAGCTGGGTCTTAGCATTGAGATGTAGATCTCTAGGAGAGTTTTCACTGTTTTATAATACATGCGTCCGGGAGGCCTCTGGTGGACCAGTGTCCTGAACTAGGCTCTCCCATCTCAGAGGCTCATGCCTGACACCCGGCTGGAGCACCAAGACCCTGTCAGCCACACGGCTCAGAAGAAAAGGGAGAAAAAAAGAGAGAGAGAGAGAGAGAGAGAGAGAGAGAGAGAGAGAGAGAGAGAGGGAGGGAGGGAGGGAGGGAGGGAGGGAGAGGGGGAGAGAGAGAGAGAGAGAGAGAGAGAGAGAGAAAGAAAGAAAGGAAGGAAGGAAAAGATAAAGTTACTAAAATAAAAAACGAAAACATTATTAAAAATAAAAAAATTAAAAAGTAATTAAAAAAAAGAAAGAAGAGAGCAACAAAAGCATAAAACAAATCCACCAGTGATAAGAAGCACTAAAAACTATAGTAAAAAGAAAACAAAGAAACAAACAAAAAAATGGACAGATAGAACCTTAGGACAAATGGTAAAAGCAAAGCTATACAGAGAAAATCATACAAAAAGCATACACATACACACTCACAAAAAGAGGAAAAGGAAAAAAATATGTATATTTAAAAAAAGAAGGTAGCACAACCAACTCAATAAACAAATTTGTCAATGATAATAAGCTCTAAATACTAAATTAAGATAAACATAGAACCAGAAACAAATTAGATGCAGAAAGCAAACCCCAAGTCTGCAGTTGCTCCCAAAGTTCACTGCCTCAATTTTGGGATGATTTGTTGTGTATTCCCGTATTCCACAGATGCAGGTTACATCAAGTTGATTGTGGAGATTTAATTCACTGTTTCTGAGGCTTTTGGGAAGTCTGAAGTCTTCTGCCAGTGTTCAGTAGGTGTTCTGTAGGAGTTGTTCTACATGTAGATGTATTTCTGATGTATAGGGAGGAAGATGATCTCCACGTCTTACTCCTCAGCCATCTTGAAGGTCCCCTGGAGGGCATCACTTTTTTTTTTTTTTTCCCAGTATGCAGGCCTCTCACTGTTGTGGCCCCTTCTGTTGTGGAGCACAGGCTCCGGACGCGCAGGCTCAGTGGCCATGGCTCACGGGCCCAGCCGCTCCGCGGCATGTGGGATCTTCCCGGACCAGGGCACAAACCCATGTCCCCTACATCGGCAGGCGGACTCTCAACCAGTGCGCCACCAGGGAAGCCCAGGGCATCACTTTTGAATAAAAGCCAAAGCCTTACTAAGAGAAATCATTTTTACCCCTTTAACCTTTCCCCACTTTTGCTGTCTGCAAAGTAGATATGAGTCCTGGATATGCAGTAAACACCTTACAACATGAGGATCAATCCTTGCATTTTAAGGATGGTGATGGGAAAGATAAAAAGAACCTGAGACTAGGCGGGGAGGATGGGACTTATTTTGCACTTGCTGTCACTGGCAGCCCCTAGTATTGTGCACTGCACAGATTATGTGGCCATACACAGATACCTTACCTGTGATCCTATTAGTATGTCTCATTGAGCCCCCTTATCAGAACTGAGCTGTCTATTCCCATTCTTATTTAAGCTGCCAAAATGAATATTCTGATAACTACTACCAATCACATTTCCAACTTTCATATTTGATCTATAAATAGGTAAAATATAACATTGTTGAATGTTGAAAGCCTATGTATTGCCTGAAGAAACAATGTTTTTGACAGTCTGCTCTTTTTATGTGAATATATAATTAGTGTCTTAGAGTACTACTTTCTCCCCCAGGCAGTGTTCTTCTAAACAATTCAAATGTCATCTCCTCAGAGAGTCTTTCCCTGCTTCCTTCAGGCGAAATTAGTTATTTCCAGGGCTCCTAAGGAACCCTAGGCATTGACCACTTATCACATTCTCTTACAATTCTATGTTTGTATCTCCATCTTTCCTGTCAACCTGTGAGCTCTATGGGTACTATTTTATCATATTTATTTTGTATCCCTATTGCCTAGAATGTTATACTATTAGCTTAGAATATTAGTGCTAGTAGTAATGTTCATTATTCTCTGTTGCATTGAAATTTTATTTTAATGAGCACTTATATAGTGCTTACCATATTCCTGACACTGTTTTAAATACTTTATAGGCCTTGTATGATTTAGTGAATTTTATACTCATAACTCCTCATTGAGGTAGACACTGTTATCATCTGTGTTTTATGGATGAGGAAATTGTGACCTAGAGGACTGAGGTAACATTCTCAAGGTCACAGATCTATTTAGTTATGGAGTTTGGATTAAAACCCAGATAACAATGTTTGTGTTTGAAATAGTGTCTCAGAATCAAATTTCAGATCAAGGAAACCTTAGAAATAATCTAATTTCCTTTGATATACAAAGAAATATTGTATATGACATAGAAATAGAGGCATAGAAATATTAGGTGACTTACTAAGTGTCAGAATGTTGACTTAGTAAGTGTCAGAATGTTAGCTGGTAAGAGCTGAGACTCTGGTCCAGCTCTCCTGATTTACAGGTTAGTGCTGCTTCATTTGGCTCCCCAAACTGATTTTGTATCAGAATCATCTGGGAAATTGCTGTGATAATCCAGATTCTAGAGTCCACTTTCCAAAGATTCTGATTTAGAATATAGACTTTTAAAAATATTCACAAGATAAATTTAATTGTAAGACAGGTTTGAAAATTGTGAGTCAGTAGTATATGCATATCTGTCTAGGTTTGGTCAGAAAAATAGAACCAGCACAACTATTATGGGAAAAAGGTATTTAACATAGGGATTAAGATTTGCATGAATTAGGGAGAAGCTGGGGTAATAAAGGTCTGGAAGAGGTAGAAAGAGGATCAAAGAAACAGCCAGTAATGACATTGGCCAGAAGCACTGGGGTATGTGGAGCAGACAGAACTTAGGGGGGAATCTGAGAAGCTACCATAACTATAACACGAGAGCATCTGAGAGGTCTGTGAAGTCTCTACGTCTGGGTGCCACAACCTCTATGGTTAGTGGCTTTTACTTCACTTCTATTTTCCAAATCATATAGAAGTTCCTCTCACTGGCAAACTCTAACCCACAGTCACATACACAAGTTGGAAGATACTGAGAATGTAGTCACTCCTTTAGAAGGGAGATAGGTGGTGCCGAGTGAACAACAGATTCAGTGCCTCCCTGATCCTCAGCTCCTGTGTTCACATCCTTGTATGATCCCCTCCCCTTAAGAGTGAGCAGGACCCGAGAGTTGTTTCTACAAAATATGACAAAGGTAATGGGATATATGTGATTATATGGGTTGGCCAAAAATTTCGTTCGGGTTTTCCCATTACATCTTATGGAAAAACCCAAACAAACTTTTTGGCCAACCCGATATTCACGTGATTATCTAAGATTGTAGTACCTCTCTTGCAGGAGTCTCTTCATCATTGGCTCTGAAGAAGCAAGTTGTTATGAATTCTATAGCTTCAGGGATATGAATGTTGCCAATAACTATACAAGTGGGCAAGGGGCCTTTTCCTAGTCAAGCCTCAGGTGAGACCCTACCCCAGCGTTTTGATTGTAACTTCATGTGAGAATATGAAGCAGAGAATACAGCTAAGCTATACTCAGAATCTTGACTCCCCCAAACTGTGAGATAATAAATGTGTATTATTTTAAGCCTGTAAGTTTGTTGTAATTTATTACATAAAATTGGATAACTAATATGACAGACAGTCTGGTACAAAAACACCTAATAGATTGCTGACATTACTAAAACCTGAAATGTGGACCATTAGCTTTGGGAACAAGTAGTGAGCGGGGAGGGATTTTCATTGGATATGGAAAAATGGTGAGCTGTTTTAGTGAGTGACATTTTTGGTAAAACTCAGCGTGCTGTGACTTAGAAGAAAGTATATAGAGTGAATAATCTTGTAACTGTTTTAGGTGCTATTGAGACAAAATAATGAAATGGGAGCTGGTTGCAACTAACTGCATTTGACAAGGCACTCAATAAAGAAATAAGCTTGGGGGAAAACAAAGTGTTTGCAAGCAGAATTTAGAGTGAATGTAAATAATTCAGAAATTGCAGTGCTGTAAATGATACTACTTGTCAACAAATCCAAAGTGTGGCCATTATGGCCTAGCTTCAGTTTAAAGACCAAATCAAAGCTGTGGCTGTATGCAGCCTTTGTTAGGACCTGGGAAGAGTTTAAGAGGATATTTAGTAGATTCTTTCATTTGGAAAAAAGGCTAAGGATATGGTCCTACAAAAGCCCAATGGATCCATAATTAAATCTATAGAAAGAAGCATGTCTTAAAAAAACAACTCTGGGGTGGATTTGGGCACATATAATTGACTAGAATCAAATACGTAGAGTTGTGTTTGAGACAGAGTGCTTGAGAGAGCTATGTTGCCAGCCTAAACACAAAGGATCAGAGATGTATTTGAGATGCAAAAGGACCTCTTGTTCTCACAAAAAAGCATATGTTCTCCCTTGACCTTTTCAGAGGTAGATGTCCAAAATGGTGAAAGAGGAAGGACCTCATAGAGAGCAGAGCCAAGCACTATGCAGAACAATGGACCAGAGAGCTATTCCTGGTAGAATAACTGGAACCTAATGAAGGAAAATGACCCTCCCCAGAGTAGAGCAAACTTGCAACATTTTCCAGCAGTATTTCAGAAATTTTGGGGAGTGGTAATTGCTATGGGCTGGGAAGTCTTCTGTTTCAATGGAAATGTTATCTTAGTTATTCTGTCCATCTTTCACATTGGATGTTGGGCATATAACTTGCCTCTTTAGTTCCTATGTCTCTGGATTCAGTTGGAGACCTCTGTCTCTCTCCCTCTCTGTCTCTGTCGCTATATCTGTCTCTCTCTATATATATGTGTGTGTGTGTGTGTATATATGTATCACAGCATTCTGGATTTAATGTCTGACCATGTCTGATGTCATGATTGGATGCGACATTTGGAATGTCTTCTTTTGGGAGTGGTATTTTGCATGAGGTAGGCACATACATAATTTTGAACAAGAAAGTGGAGTGTGATAG
This sequence comes from Phocoena phocoena, assembly GCF_963924675.1. Lineage (NCBI taxonomy): Eukaryota > Metazoa > Chordata > Mammalia > Artiodactyla > Phocoenidae > Phocoena > Phocoena phocoena. The sequence continues at coordinate 77,373,432 of NC_089223.1, forward strand.
ATTATATTATTTAGCAAATATTCACTTGTTTTTACCCCCACTTTCTTCAGAAAAGTGTATTTCCCTGCCCCATTGCTTTTGTGGTACTGTTTTGTTTTTTTGTGGTACGCGGGCCTCTCGCTGTTGTGGCCTTTCCCGTTGCGGAGCACAGGCTCCGGACGCGCAGGCTCAGCGGCCATGGCTCACGGGCCCAGCCGCTCCACAGCATGTGGGATCCTCCCGGACCGGGGCACGAACCCGTGTCCCCTGCATCGGCAGGCGGACTCTCAACCACTGCGCCACCAGGGAAGCCCTGCCCCATTGCTTTTGGACTTGGCATTATTACTTAATTGGTCAAAGGAGTGTGAGTAGAGGTGGCAGTGTGACAGTTATAGGTCTATACTTTAGAAGGCACCAGATATTTCTCCTTGTTCCTCAGGAAGCTATAGAATATCTTAATGAGAAGAACATAGCCCTGAGTGGCTGTTGTCCCTTCAGCCTTGGTCTAGAATGAATATACATGGAGTAGAGCCACAGACCTGTGAGTGTGAGAATAAATGTTTGTTGTTGTATGTCACCAAGTTTGGGGGTGGTTTGTCACCAAAAAAAGCTACCTGACACCAAGCTTAGTTAAATTCTTTGATTATGCTTGGGTTTATTCATATTCTGGCCTGCGACCTAATTGGAATACCCAGTCACTCTAATTCTTAGCAAATGCTTAATGCTTTATATGTAGATTCAAAACTATAGTAGAAACCATTATTCATTCATTCAAAAGTGTTCTAAACATATTAAGTACATAAGAGTAAAGGCCCATGATGGATGAGGCCAACTCTCAAAGGTTAAAAAAAAGTATATATATATGTATGTATGAATATGGAGAGGGAGGGAGGAAGGCGGGTGGGGGAGAGAGAGAGAGAGAGAGAGAGACAGAGAGGGGGAGAGAGAGTGAGAGAGATTGAATTTTGGCCACTTAAATCTTCATTGTCATTACTGCAGCATCAGTGTGTACAACCCTAGGGGTAGGTAGGGAAGAAAACAGAAAGATACAAGGAACTATGAAGTAGAAAGTTAGAATGTTATAAACCAGGGAATCCATCTGTAGTTATAGTTGGAGCAACTTAAAAGGGTCCTCATCTTCGTATACCTTGGGATGGGTAGAAGTACATGGATTCAAGTTGCTCTGACTTCTGTTGTTAATGTTATTAGTGTACTTCCTGAACAGTGGAAAAAAATTCTATCTCTTCTTGTCATGTTGACAGCTTTTGCTACATAAATAGATAGCTATGTAGGCAGATACCAAGGTGTGAACTTCCCCCATGCATTTTAATTGGATGCTAGACTTGAAGTGTGGGATTGAGCATTTAAATGGTAAGGGTGCCCATCAAATAAGCCCAGATACCTGCTTTAACTCAGTAAAATGGGCACTGCATAGTTAACAGTGGGACTAGTTTGTTATATATTAGCTTGTAGATCCCAGAAGCAACCCTAAAGAGGGTGTTTTTGTGATCTATAGAGAAAATACATCTCTCCACATTTTTTTTTTTTTCTTGTTAAATCATTCCCAGAACAGACTGTTTTGGGAAACAAACTTTGAACTTTAAGTTTTCTTCAGACCAGAGATAAAAACCCTTTGATTACTTTTCCCCTAGAAGGTTTTAGGTTTTTTGGTGGTTTTTTTTGGCGATAGTGAAATATGAGTTGATGAATATTAATTGATTCATGATTAATCCATTGATTGATTAAATAAATATTTACTTAGTGCTTACAAGGTTACAGGCCCTAGAATCATCAGGTTGAAAGCACAGAAATCGCCACTGCTATCCTGAGGCTTATATTTGAAAAACCAGTAAACTAGTAAAAAGTGATATATATGAGATGATTATAAATTACAGTGTGTTGCAGAAACAAGGGACTAAGACAGGCCAAAGAAGTAGTCCCTGAAAAGGAGAAATTTAAGCCAAAGCCTAAAGTGGGAGAAAGGGGCTGGCACGTGCATATGGAGAGGAGTGCATTTTAGTAGAAAGAAAAGTGTGTGCAAAGGGCCTCAAGTGAGAAAAGCATGGTGTCTCCAAGGAAGAGCAAGGAGGATGATGAGCAAGGCCCAGGAGAAGGATGGTATAAGATAGGGTTGAGGTGATAGCTGGGAGCCAGGTCAAACAGAACCTCGTAGATCATAGGAAGGAGTTTTAGTCAATGCAATAGACAGCCTTTAAAGGGTCAGATAGTGATATGATTGGTTTATTTTAAGATATATTTGGTCAATGTATGGAAAGCGTATTGGAGGGCCAAGAATGGAAGTAGGGAGACCAGTTGGAAGGGATGCAGTAGGTCAGATGAAGGGGGATGGTAACCAGATTAAAGTGGATAAAATGGACTAGGAGAGACTCGGTGGAATCTAGGTATGTTTTAGAAGTAGATCTGATGCGACCCCATTGATGGATTATTTATTAAGGGTAAATAAGAGAAAAAGAGGATCTGCCTCATGAATTTCTGATTTGAGCCATTTAGTGAAATGAAATTATGATGGGCAGAAGTTGAAAGTTCCATTTTAAGATGTCCCTGAAGCATCTAAGTATTAAAGTCAAATAATTGTGTGTATCTGTTGGGAACTCCAAGGAGAAGACTGAACTGGAGATTTAAATGTGGTAGATATCACCAAAAATGTGTATTTAAAGTTCTGAGATTCTGGAGATAGTCAGTTGACAGAGTAGAGAGATAAGAGAAGAATGCCTAAGATGGAACCCTGAAGAACCAGAGCATTAGAAGATTGGTTTTGGGATGATAAACCAGCAATGGAGATGGTACAGCCAGTGTAGAAAAAAATGATGCTGTGTGGTATGATTAAACACACATACTCTAAGTGAGAGCAAAATCATGAGCAGGAGGGACGTTCCTTGTATTTACAGAGAAGACACAGAGAAAAACAAATTTCGCTCTGAACCACAGACTCTGGTCCTAAAGACTAACTTCCCAGTGCCCTGGTTTGGCATTTCATGTCTTCAGCAATCTCACTCAGACATTTCCTTCCATATCCACATGTAAAAATTTTCCCCTCCCAAGCCTTTCTCTTCTATTGAGAAGAGATACCTAGGAGGGATGGCCTTTGATTGGGTGACCAAAAAATTTATGGACCAAATTTGCACCCTTTTGAGAGTAAAAAGGGAGATGATGATGATGATAATAATAGTAATAATAATAATAGTAATATTAAAAAATTGATGTAAACCTAGAATGTCCTGGGCAAACCTGGACATGTATCCATATAAGCTTTTGAGAATATTGAAATTGGATATTTGCTGTTTTCAGTGCTCTCCTCACTTTTATACATTGCAGTTGTTCTTCAGGTGCTGCCCCAAACTCTGAGAGTTTAGTTTTCCTTTTCTGGATTACGGCAAGCTACTTTTAGCAGTCCAGTTGTGCCAGTTGTCTCTGGGTATCTCCCATGTTTCTTAAGTTTCCAAATTTCCTCCCAATGAAGAAACCTAACATACCTATTATAAACCAAATTGCTTATACCCAAATCCATGCTAACCATTGATTACTAATTGGTTCATGTATTTCCTTTTATAAAAAGCAATAGAATCTGCATTGTAAAGAGGACATTCAGAGACAATGCATTTAACCCAGGAGACGGTTCATTGTGAAACATTCAGGCATTGAAAAAGGTAGAAGCGGGTAATTTTGAGCATCCAGAACTTCTCATGCTCCATTTTTTTCTACTGTAGAATTTGCTGCCTATTGAATATCCTTATAGTTCCAGTCCTGGACTACATAAACGTTAGATGGGATATTAAAGATGTCAAATTTATCCTGCAGAAAGGATGACTTTTAAGCATACTGAAATCATGTTATATTCCTTAAGAAGCTGGATCTTTTACTTGTTACAGGAAGTATTTCTATACTTCTTGTTCTGTAATGAAAGGAAGCCTTTTGAGACAAGAGCATCCATGCCCACAGTAAAGGTTTAACCTTCCGCAGCAGGACATAGAGATAATTGCTTGGCCTTTTCACTGTTTCAGTCCATCCTGTGTTTCTCATTTGTGGCTACTGTCTGCCATTTGCTTATGTGGTACTGACTAATCCAAAGACTAAGGCTAAAGCCATTTGTCTGCGAGCAACTTAGACAATTTGATTCCTTTCCTTTGTATTCTTGGAATTCTCCCAGGCCCCTCTCCTGGTGGGCAATTTTTTTCTTTTTCTTATTTTTTCCCTTTGAAACAGCTGACTCTTTTTGTCTTTCATTGTCAATTTATTTTATAATCATTCTGTTTTCCTCCCACTCAAGGGAGAAACATTCTAAAAGTTCAGGAAAGAAGGAGGACCTCATGAAGTCTCTATAGTTAAAATTTTTCAGGCTCCAATGATGATGGCTTAGATTTGGGATAAGTATATAGCTATAAAGTTTTAGATTTGGGTTTGTGTATTATGTGTATGAAATAAAAGAATGTTACCTGTTTTGTCTAACAATTCTTTAAACCACATGCTAAGTGATTAGAAAAAACTTTTGACTTTCACTGTCACTAACCTTCCAGAATAGAATAAGGTTAAAAATAATTAATGTGTAGGCAAACCAGTAGGAATGATGAGAGAGACTATAAAGTAGGTTAGAAGAAAATCTCTAATGACTCGCTTTGTCACTTGAGCACATTCTGAACCTCGTTGGTTTTGAAAAAACTGTCGCTTTTTGGATTGAGAGGAAAAAAATATTTTATTGAAGTATAATTGACTTAAAATATTATATTAGTTTCAGGTGTACAACATAGTGATTTGATTTTTTTATATATTATGAAAGAGAAAATATATTAAACTTGTGTCAACTGTCCACTAGTTTCTTCCTCTCTGTCTGTCTTTGGTCTAGTTGCAGTAAAACTGGGACCATGCCAAATAGGGATATATTCTTAGAAAGAAAGTTTTTGAGTCAAAAGAGCTGACTCTAGAATTTTTTTAATAAGCATGGTGAAAATCCAGATCAAGTAATGTGCTAGTACTGAGTGTCACATTAAGGAAATGGACCTGCATAATTATGAAAAGTAGAGAAGACAAAAACTTTTGGAACTATACATCTCCACTTGAAAGAGTCTCGGGAAGGCTGTGGTTACACTATTAAAGAGGGAATTAGAAACTAGATGACAAGTTCTATGTGAATTTGGTTATGGAGCACATTGCAGAGTCAGCAAGTCTATCTTAGAGAATGAATTACAGAATGAATGCATGGTCATAAAAATAGAGTTAAGGTAAGAATATCTAATGGTAGCTATAGTAGTGGACCAAGAGTGGAAGGAATGAGTAAAAATTTTAGATTTGGAAAGGCAAATCCTCCCTCTAAACCATAAATTTCTGATACACAGTTGAGTTCAGAAGTCAAAAAAAAAAAAGAGCTAGAAATTGTGTCACTATTGTGACATTTTATTTTCTAGAGGAAAGGTGTTATCAGATTCTCAAAGAATCTTTTTTTTTAAATTTTGGCTGCACTGCGTGGCTTGTGGGATATTAGCAGAGTCCTAACCACTGGACAACCAGGGAATTCCCTCAAAGAATCTTTGTGATGTAAAAAAGGTTTGAAGTCTATTTGAGCCCTATAGATGCACATATTCGTAATATTCTATGGCAACTAGAATAATGGGATTTAGGAAATCTTTTGTTTCAATACAACTTCCCTATTGCTTAAAAACAAATTGCTTCACAAAAATGTATGGAGGTTCCTCAAAAAATTAAAGATAGAACTACCATAAGACCCAGCAATTCCACTCCTGGGTATTTATCCAAAAAACCAAAGCCAAAACAAAAAACACTAACTCGAAAAGATATATGCACCCCCATGTTCACTGCAGCATTATTTACAATAGCCAAGACATGGAAACAACCTAAGTGTCCACCAAAGGATGAATGGATAAAGAAATTGTGGTATATAAATACAGTGGAATATTCAGCCATTAAAAAGAAAGAAAATCTTGCCATTTGCAGCAATATGGATGGACCTTGAGAGCCTTATGCTAAGTGACTTAAGTTAGAGAAAGACAAATACCATACGATCTCATTTATATGTAAAAATGAACAAACAAGCTCATAGATACAGAAAGCAGATTAGTTGTTGCCAGAGGTGGCGGGTGGGAGGGTGAGCAAAATGGGTGAAGGGTGTCAAAAGTTACAAACCGCCAATTACAAGATAAATAGGTCATGGGGGTGTAATGCACAGCATAATGACTATAGTTAATAATATTATATTGTATATTTGAAAGTTGCTAAGAGAGTTGATCTGACAAGTACTCGTCATAAGAAAAAAAAATTTCTAATGATGTATGGTGACAGATGTTAACTAGACTTATTGTGCTGATCATTTTGCAGTATATACAAATATCAAATCATTATGTTGCACACCTGAGGATAATATAATGTTATATGTCAATTATATCCCAATTTAAAAAAATGAGGACCAACCTAAGAATACACTGTTAGCATTTCTTGGAAAAAAAATTTCTTCAGGGCTAGAGCTCCTATTACTCCAGTGTTGAATGGGCATGTCAACTAAGGCATACTAGTGGTGGAACAATTATGTCAGATACATAACTTTGGGTAAGAAATGAAATTAATATCTGTATGCAACTGATTTTGAAGATTCTGCTAACCAGAGCTTTATTCATAGACTGCCTACTGTCTGTCCACGTATCCCCTGGGCCATTTTCCTGCTCTGGTCTTCACTGGTAACTATAGAAGGCAAAGACCACTTCATATTTGTCCATACTTCTCTTTATTGTATTACCAAATGACCATTAATGGGACTCTGTAAATGAACCCTACTGGTCATTGAAACCAGATTTTTACCTGTAAGCAAATGCTTCCTCTGGAAAACATAACTGACTTAAAATAACTTGGCTCTGGTGCCTTTTCCTTCCCACTTGCGAGGCCTTAGGGATGACCCTCCTTTATCAGTCATTAAGTTCTTATATTCAGGAACTTTTGGTGAAGGGAGAACGCTACATTGCATTTTCATCCTGCCACATGTTATGATACATATAGCCTTGTTTTATAAATGTTTATCAAAACTGTCAGTTACTAGAGATTGAAACTGGCATTTCTATTCTTTACTCTTCAGTGACTCACAGAAACTTATCCTTTGACTCATCCATACACTTAAATCTTTTCACACTTAAAAAAAAATGTTCTGGAAATAAAATGTAGGCTATTTGTGTTCTTTCCAAAATTAGTCCAAGAAGTAGGTACAATAAAGCTATTTGCACTGTATCAACACTCTCCGGATGGTAAAAGGAAAAAAAAAGTGCCCAGTCCACATGCCCTGCTTCCTCTCCTCTTTCTGAATGTTCAGCATAATAATAATTGTTGGTCTTAAAGTTGAAGATATTTCATTGGCCTTTAAGCTGTACTGAAAACAAGAATTAATAAAAAATGATATTATTTGAATCACCTTTTGTTTGGGAAATATCTGGGTTTTTCTCCCTCTATAGCAAACTCATCCATATCCATTTACTTCAATTATTTCCACTAGGGCATCAAATTCCAAATTTTGTTGCCAAATTGCCCTCTTTGAGCTTCAGACCAGTACACACAACTCCTTTCCTAATAGCCACATTTATTATTAGAGTGATGTTGTAAAAGTGAAAATTAAATTATATCACTCTGTTGTTTAGTCATCCACTGACTTCCTATTTTTTGGATACAATTCAGTATCTTAGTGGAGTATAAGAGTCTGTATCATGTTGGCTTCCACTTAGCTTTCTGGCCTCAACTTTTATCTCTCTTCTCCCTTTGGGGCAAAGCATGGATATGCACCCTTTCTGAGCATAAAAGGAAGATTCTATTTCTCATTCACTCTTGCTCCTAAGTTGGGAACAAATGAGCGCTTTTCATCAATGGAATGCGAATGAGAGGGATGGACCCCATTTGCAATACCAGCGTTTCCCATATGATCCACTCTCTTTCTTGGAGGAGAAGAGTTCTCAAATGGCAAACCCACCTAATGGAAAGAGTCTGTATGCCTGAATCATCGCTTGGTGGAGAAACACCCAGAAGAGGAATCTGACCGGCTTTAGACAGCAGTGAGACATACATTTTCATCCTGTTACGTTGTTGAGACGTTGTATTATTTACTAGAGCATTTGTGTTTTTTCATCCTAATAAGCGTCCATCTCAAGGTGCTTTTTACATTCAGTTTCTTGATCACATCTAACTCTCTCCTGTTACAGGGTCTTTAGTACATGTTAATCTTACCACCAGGAATGCTCCTTCATCTACTCTTTGATTAATTCCTGCTCATTTTCCAGCTATCAGCTTAAATCTGCAATCTATATTGTTTCCTTATTACACTAAAAAAATCTGTATTTTTCTTTAGTAAAATTAAATACACACAATACATTAAAATTTGTATTGTGTGTGTATATATATATTTAATTTTGCATTGAAACAGGAAACTATAAGCTCCATTTTCTTTGGTTTAGCCCTATCTCATAAAAATTCTGCTAATGCCAGAGGTTGCAACCTTGAACTAATAGTTGTTCACAAAGTATATGGGGCAAATAAATAGTTGTTGACTCAGCTACAGTGGGGAAACATGACTCCGAGATAAAGAAGCATTCATAGATAGCTGGTAAAAATAAAGGCTAACGGGCTTCCCTGGTGGCGCAGTGGTTGAGAGTCCGCCTGCCAATGCAGGGGACACGGGTTCGTGCCCCGGTCCGGGAGGATCCCACGTGACGCGGAGCGGCTGGGCCCGTGAGCCACGGCCGCTAAGCCTGCGCGTCCGGAGCCTGTGCTCCGCAATGGGAGAGGCCACAACAGCGAGAGGCCCGCGTACGGAAAAAAAATAAATAAATAAAAATAAAGGCTAACGTCTCAAAGCCCTTTGATTTAGAGGTTAAGACTGTACATCTTTACCCGTATTGTATGAAAGACCTCTTCATATCAAACCTACACCTGTTCCATATCTTGTAATCATAAAAATGTGCTAGTTTATAAGAAGTCCACTTGAGACATCTAGATTTTATTAATGTTACGTTCTGTGAAATATTAATACACACTAAATGGTTATCTTGGAAAAAATCAGCATTTAACCATCAGGATAGAAGGTAAAAATCTTTAGGCTCTAACACATGGTCCATGATCTAAGTGTGGTTATCTATCCACTGAAGGGAATCCTGCCCTTAGAGATAAAAGCCTCAAATGAGATTATGATATATAGGGAACACCTAGGAATTGATAGTCTGAGCATATAGGTCTTTTCCTGAAATTCAGTCAAAGAAGGTATACAGAAAAGAACATTTTTGGCTAGACTGAAATATTCTAAATATGAGCAGAACTTCACTTGGTTAGAGATATAGTTAGATAGATACAAATTTGATCCAGTTCACAAAATATCGAAAGCTAGGATATGCTTATAAAGGAATGATCACTTCTTAAAAGGCTAACTCTCTGAATTGTGTCCTAGCAAATATCACAGTTTCTTGGGCTGAGCTGATAGCACAATCTTCTAATCACTCATTCATTCATTCAATAAATATTGATATATATGGAGTTACTCAGGTTCTGTTTTATGTATTATGAATAAAAAAGTATACAAAGCTGACAAAATCTTCTGCATTCTTGGATCTAATATACTAGTAGGGGATGACCAATGATAAATTAAAATGAGTATATTACCCAGAAAATTAGAAGGTAATAAGTGCTATGGATAAAAATTAAAAAGGAACATTGACAGCAGTTTTTTGGGTGGGGGAGTTATGCATGAAATTTAAAATAGCATGATCAGGGAAGGCCACACTAAAAGATAAAATATGAGCAAGGCTTGAGGCTGGTGAGGCAGTCACCTATGCATGTACCTGGGGAAAGACAAATCCAGGTAGTAAAAACAGGAAGTGTAAAATCCTGATCAGGATCCAAATTTTAGAAAAGAATTCTTGAGTGTCATTTTTCCCTAAGCATCTCTGGTGCACAGGTTTACGCAGAGAGTCAAAAATATTGTGAATGCTGCAATTCTTAAGTTGGGAATGGAATCATGGTTGCTCATTTTATAATTACCCTTTATAGCTCATACCTACATTGTATACATTCTGTTGCACTATGTACCATGTATTTGTATCATACACACACACACACACATATCACACGTGCACACATATTTGGGTAATGCTAGCTGCTGAACCAATAATCCTCCGAAGTATAAACTTCAGTATAAGACTGAAGTTTATTTCTTACTCATGTGAAAATCAGGGTATTCCCATCTTTATGTGATGATTTTAAAGACTGAGATTCCTTCCATCTCATAGCTCTGTATTGGCAGACAAGGAAAGAACTGAGTCCAATTGGCAACTACTTTTAAAGAAGCCAAAGTATTTTTAAATTGTTAAATATATAATACATATGAAAAAGTGTACATATAATTTTAAGACAAATAAAATGAATACCCTTATATCCTCTATGCAGTTAAAGAATCAATTATTATTGGGCCTTCAGAGTCCCACCCCAATCATTTGTTCCTTCACCCAGAGGAAATCACTATCCTAAATTTTCTGTTAATCATATTTTTGGAATTTGCCATTTATATGGGCACCTCTATTTAATGTGCTATACCATCTTTTCCTGCTTTTAAGCTATATAATTGGAATACTATTGCATATATTCATCTCTGACTTGGTTCTTTCATTTAATATTGTTTTTTTGTTTGTTTGTTTGTTTGTTTTGCGATGCGTGGGCCTCTCACTGCTGTGGCCTCTCCCATTGCGGAGCACAGCCTCCCGATGCGCAGGCTCAGCGGCCATGGCTCATGGGCCCAGCCGCTCCGCGGCGTGTGGGATCTTCCCAGACCGAGGCACAAACCCGTGTCCCCTGCATCGGCAGGCGGACTCTCAACCACTGCGCCACCAGGGAAGCCCTTAATATTGTTTTATGATTCATCCATGTTGATACTTGTGGTTATAAGTTACTAATTTCACAAGTGCTTATTATTCCACTGTATGAATGTACCACAATATAGTTTTAATTTATCCTTAAATGAACATTATATCACTTTTTCCTCCAGTTTTTTTTGTTGTTGTTGTTTTGTTTTTGTTTTTTTGGCTGTGTTGGGTCTTCGTTTCTGCGCGAGGGCTTTCTCTAGTTGCGGCAAGCGGGGGCCACTCTTCATCTCGGTGCCCGGGCTTCTCACTATGGCGGCCTCTCTTGTTGCGGCGCACAGGCTCCAGACGCGCAGGCTCAGTTGTTGTGGTTCACGGGCCCAGTTGCTCTGCAGCGTGTGGGATCTTCACAGACCAGGGCTCGAACCCATGTCACCTGCATTGGCAGACAGATTCTCAACCACTGCGCTACCAGGGAAGCCCCATTTCCTCCAGTTTTGAAATATCTCTTGCTACTACACATATACCAGCAATTCTCTAGGGTATTGTTTTGGATATTTTTTATACACCTCTTCAGGTTCTTTTACTTTCATATGTATCTTTAGCATTTTATGAACCTCAGCTACGGCCAAGGTTGATACGTTATGCTGATCAGCCATATACCTGAATCCCCAGACTCTTCCTGCCACTTTTGGGCTTGAGAAGTGACTGTCACAGAGCGAGGTATCTCTTGTAGGGCAAACTTTGACCAATGAAATAAAGAAACTAGGAAGGAATAGATGGATAAATTCTCTGTCCCTTCTTTCATTCCCTGGCCTGTTCTAATGCATGTTTTCTTGTGTAGAGCCTTTTCAGAATCATCCCATATGACCAAGTGGGATGCAGCAGCTGTCAAACAACAGCTGTTGTCCATTCTCAACTCTTCTTAAAGCAGTTACCAGTACAGTAACTCATCACCTTATATTACTTTCCATCTTTTCCTGTCTTGCTTTCATTTTTCCCTCACACTATTTGTCCTGGGATTGCAACTCCCAAATTAACCACTGGCATTAAGGCTCTGTTTTTTAATCCAGGTGAAAATAGTTACATCTATACAGTAATTTCTGGATCGTGGCTTATTAATCTGTTTTCCAAAATGTCCCAGCAGCAATGGATGAGGGTTCCCATTGTTTTACATTAGATCAACACTTGGAATTGCCCAACTTTTATATTTTGGCGGTTTGAAATGATATCTCCCTGAGTCCTGATTGTTACAGTTGTCTTCCATGACTGTTGTGACAAACAGTAAGAACAATTAGGCAAAGCTCCAGGCCCATGTCTTGGAAGACACTCAGTGGAAGTTAGTTGTTCCTGCTTTCTGGTCAGTTCCTATCACCATAAAGCTTTTGCTAAGGTGATGACTGAATTTATACTTCACTACTGAGACATCTTTACTTGAATATTTAAGAGGGTCCTGCAACTCAGTAGTGCCCAAATGAGCTGATCATTTACCATGTGCTCAACTCTCTCAATTGTGCTTCTTTTCATACGTCCTAACTTGGTTATCTTCCAGTCATCTAGATAGAGAACTGATACTTGCCTTTATTTTCCTTTTCTACACTTTCTTATCTCATATATCAGTAAATCTCATCAATCAAATTTATAATATGATGCAATATTCTACTTTTGTTCTATTCTTTAAGGATCGTAAATGGTTGTTTTTTTTTTTTCACAGATGATCTGTGTCCTTGAAACTTCTTAAAAACAGGAAGATAGCATTTACATTGACGTTTCAACCTGGGGGCTGTGGTAGGAAGAGGAGGGCTTACTGGTAAGTTAAGAAACAAATTCCTAAAAAGGTACCACCCTTTACTAGCTTTCTTACCTTTTTACTTTTCACATTTGTTCCACTGATGACTTTTCCCTATGATCATAACCATATCTGAATTTTTGCATAATAAGCACAATATCAGTTTAATCTCTGAATCCTCCATAGAATTTAAGACAAGGACTAGAACTAGTAGACACTTAAACTTTTTTTTTAATAGATAAATTCTCATTTATTATTTAAAGTTTTGATTTGAATGAAAAGGATCTAGAAACTGAATTATACTGAATATAGGACATTAGCATTATCCTTTTTGTTCATATTTATAAAGACCCAAATCATAAGTTCTTTTGTATGAAAAAACCTTGTTTTCCCTTCTTATGCATTTGTGATCCATTTTATTCCCTCATTTCTGTTTTTTAAATTGCACTTCCATTTCTTTTCTTCTAAATTTTCTCTTTATCAAATTTATTTGAACATTTTCAGCTTTTCAATGATAATAAAAAAACTTCTACATCATCATGGAGATGTTTTTATCTTGGAGAATGATCGTAACATTTTGACTTGTGATTTTCTGCCAATCAATTCAATCTTAATCTTTATTTTAATCATTACTGTGAGTGAAAAATGTTTAGATTGCAAAGGTTTGAAAAGAAATAGGAGCAGTTTCTTTTCACTTTGGGCGGTTGACAGAAGCTGCAACACAAGCTGCCTTTGTTGCAGGTAATTTAAATCACAAACACCTACCCATGTTTAAATTTTGTTCTGTAGAGCAGTTTGTATTTTGAAACTGTTTATGGCATGCAATTTTATTCCTGGGATTACCACCATAAATTGATGGACAGAATGCCTGGAGAGGGAATTTGTGTAGGAGGATAAAAGGTGAGGGAATGATGAAGCTGGGTGAACTCAAATGGCGAAATTATTTAGTCTCAAATTAGGTGAACACCTAAATCACAGAGGTAGATGTTTACCTTAACCATTATATCCTCAGGTCTCCCCAAGATGAGCTGAAATGTTAATTTTGCTGCTAGTGAAGCCATTCATGTTTGATCAAAGATCAACTCGTTCTTACTCTCTTTTTGTGCACTAGAAACTATACTGTTTCTCTCCCATTCATTTATTTGAAGAGCTAGAGGAAAAAATGCCTTTACTCTCAGGTTCATTTCAAATTTTCACATGCAACTTTCCAGGTTCTTTTTTTTTTTTTGCGGTACGCGGGCCTCTCACTGTTGTGGCCTCTCCCGTTGCGGAGCACAGGCTCCGGACGCACAGGCTCCGCGGCCATGGCTCTCGGGCCCAGCCGCTCCGCGGCATGTGGGATCTTCCCGGACCGGGGCACTAACCCGTGTCCCTTGCATCGGCAGGCGGACTCTCAACCATTGCGCCACGAGGGAAGCCCAATTTTCCAGGTTTTTAAATCACTGTTCTTTTAAAATATTGGTTTCTGTTTCCTCAACAATCTCCAGGTCTTTTGTATATTTATTTTAACATAGACACCAAACTTTATGCGATCCTTTTATGGGAGCAATAATGTACAGTGTGAAGAATTTTTGGTGCCTTGATATTTCTTAAAATTGTCACATTCTGTCGCTTTTCTATTTCCTTATGTTTTCAAAAGAAATGTCAGATTATTCACTTGATAAAGTTATGCACTTGAAAGTATTGCAGTCTCTTCTCAAGGCAACTGAAAACATCCTTAAATATTTGTAAAACATCTAGGTCTAGTAGTCAGTAATTTAGGTCATTGATTGAAAAATTATTTATTTTTACTAAAATGAGATGCAAGGTTCAGCCAGCCCATCTGAAAGAATAATTACCATGACAACGAGCCTACTTGGAAGTAAAATGTGGACATAGATCTTTTTAAAATGAAATATTTATTTTGTATATACATACAATATATATTTATATATACATACACAGACACACACATATGTATGTACACAATATACATACATATATATATAAATATTTTAAACAATGTAGCATTGGCAATCGAACTTTTGGATCCTGCCCATTTCTGGGATCTATTTTTGATGGGGCTAGCAATTAATTTCATAACTTAGCTATCAAATGCATTGACATTTGAATATAGATAATGCCAAAAATTACTCTGAAAAACAATTGATCATCTTCACCCCAAATGATGATGAATTGTATTGCTTATTGACTTAAAGAGGAAGTGTTTTGGAGTTGAGGATTCTAAGTTTTAATTTTTAGTTTTGAACTGTGCTAATAACGTGTGAAATTATGCCAAGGCCCACAGTTGAGAGTCATCCTACGTATCCACCTGTATGTCCTCAGCTGTCATTGAACATATCTGTGTTTTAGCATCTTCGTTCCCAAAATAAGGAAATTAGATGGTGTAAATTATTGTTCTTAACTTGTACCTCATGAAACTCATTAAATTCAGTAACGTATGAAACATTTGTCCTTTTACTGTGAAATGAAAACCTGTAATATGTTTGAAATGAATATGCAAATGAAAATATCTTCAAGATATATTATTAATTAAAAAATCAACTGATATATACATATAAGCCCCATCAAAATTTTCATACACTTTCTCAAATTTCACCTCTGCAAACTGTCCCTGACTACTCTGTATTAAATACTCCAACCTCCCCACCCAAGTCACTCTCTGCCACCAAACCTTGTTCTTTTTATTCAGAATAAGTGCCACACCACTTGATATTATATTGAATACTTTATTTGCTTATTTCTTTATTCCTTTTTTCCATGAAAAGTATTTTCCCATGAAAATTGTAGGTGAAAGTATTTGCCTTGTTCATTGGTTAATCCTAGTATTTAAAAATAGTGACTTGCATAAAATAGATGTTTATGGTGTGTATATATACACCTTGGAGACATGACAATTTTTAGGAACAATACATAAAAATTGTTTGCCATTTAGAGTATGGTAGGAAAGAAAGGGGGTTTAATGACATTTCCTTTTCATTTTGTACCCTTTGTACCATTTGAATTTATCGTGGGCTTCCATTATACTCATAATAAAACATTTATGAATGTAGGGCATTAAACATACCACCAAAATCCTGAAGCCTAGCAAAAATTTCTGGTGATGATATTTTTAACTCATGGGCCTTATTAAGAACCTCAAGGGTAGAAATTAGATCCTTGATTTCTAAAGGCAAGAATATGAACTGCTAAGCTAAAAATAAATATTAAAGATAAAATTATAAATGTAAAATGCTTGTTTCCTCATACTAGAGATGTTTTAGATTCATTCATTTGTAACTCACTGATAATCTGGATAAATTTTGCCACTGAAAAAAGAATATGAGATGGTTTTGCTTTCCTTGTATTTTTTAATGTACTCCCCCAAATTTTCTGTAAGGATCATTACATAATTTGCAATTATTTAGGGCTGTAAAGAATAAAACATAACTCCTCCAAAAACAAACAAACAAAAAAACATAGTGGCTTAAACACATTAGGGATGATTTTTTAATTTACACTTGAGATATTTTATTGCTATTTTACCAAAATGTAATCTCACTTTTCAAATTATTCTCAGATTTTTTCTTTTTTTATTTACAGTATATCAGGTTAATAGCTATAGAGCTACCTCTTTTTTTGTAATAGTTTTGTAATATTATGCAATATCTTTACATGACACTAATGATTTCTGTCATGGTATATACTGATAGACATTCAATTTTTTCTTGTTTTTTTTTGGTTTTGTTTTTTTATGGTCTCATATAACAGAAATTTGGAAATTGAGAGTATAAGACTTGTATGATACTTACCTTTCAGAAAGTCATTAGGAACCCAGGCTACTTCTAACCTGGTCCACAGTCCTTCCCAAGGTCTACAAAAGCACCAGTAATCACATCCACATTAGCAGTAATGAATTAGAGGGAAAAGATAAAAAGAGCACATTTCCATGCAGAGTCAGCTCTCTCATGGAGTCTTCTCCAATTCCCTCCCCAATGCATCTGCTTAAATCATTATCATTTTTGGCAGACCTTAGCCTCATGGCAATGTGTAGCTCCAAGAAAAGCCAAGTAATGTATTCTTGTGACTGGTTATCTTAATGGTCTGAATAAGTTTGATATCATTGCAGTAGAAGAAGGGCAAGATAGATGTTGGATAGGTATGGAGTTTCTGCCGTAATCAGTTATTGTTTTGCAATCATAAATATATGACATATATATGGATGCAAGTAAAACCAAAACAAAGCAAAACAAACACCCTGGTAAAATCCTCTACTTCCTGGATATTCATTTATTTTTTCCTCAGGTATACATTCCTAGCCATGCAAATGGGCTTTCCTTAGAGGAAAATACTAGTTAATATTTGGGATGGAAGAATCTTTTTGTAATTTCTCTGTTCTTGAGAGCGGGAGCTTTTGTTCATACCTCTTTGTAGTTCATGAAAGAAAAAGATGAAGAAAGAAATTATGTTGCTAAGATGAGCAGAAAATGTGTTATCTCTATGGAGATTGAGTGTTTGAAGGACAAGCTGTCAATTTTCTCAGTGCTTTGTCATAAAGCCACTAAACAGAAGAAGCAGTGAGTTTAAGGCAGAATATGGTAGAGGTCTTAGGATGGGAAGAGGTCATGGATGGATTCCTCCAGTGACTATAGTAATGAAAAGAGTGGTTCACACCTGTTGTTTTCAATTTTCATATACAACTCATGTTTTCTTATTGACAATATTATTTCTGTTTAATTATACCTCTTCATGTAAATCCTTTGAGCTAGGGTATTCTTCTGGGAGACAGTTCTCCTATATTTCTGCATGCCTTGCAAGCAGGAGCACTGGCTGCCTTTTTATCCTTCGAGGATGTTTGTCTAGTGGACAACCTTGGGAGATAGAGATACTATCTCTTTGCAGCAAAGTTCAGGTTTGTTTACTGTTCAGAATTACCTTAGTCCATTTGGCCTGCCATAACAAAATAGCACAGGCTAGGTGGCTTATAAACAACAGACATTTACTTCTCACAGTTCTGGAGGCTGGAAGTCTGAGATCAGGATGCCAGCATGGTCGGGTGAGGGCCCTCTTCCCCGGTTGCAGACTTCTTATTGTATCCTCATGATGGAAGGGATCTCTGTGGAGTCTCTTATAAGAACATTACTCCCATTCATGAAGGCTCCACCCTCCTGACCTAAGCACCTCCCAAAGCCCTCATCTCCTAATACCATCACATTTGGCAATTAGAATTTCAACATATAACTTTTTGGGGGACAAAACATTAAGATGAAAGCAAGTATAATAAAGATAATGTCTCCCTTGGGGGGAAAGTTCAAACAGGCTTACTGTCCATGTAAAAGATTCAGGTTACCTAAGCTTGGGATTCCTCTTGTGCACATATCCCCTTGCCCTCTTTCTGTTGCCCTGCAATAATTGCGGCTTGGCAAAAATGCAGAAAATGACAATACTCTGGGTATTGCTATCACTGTGAATAATAAACTTTCCATGGTCTCTGACTCAGGAATCTTGTGTCTTCTGCTGATATCCATGAAACTATGGCAGGCTAATGCGTTAGTTAAAGGTAGGCTAAGATCTCATATCATTTACAGTGCTTGAAAGGGTCTTCACACTAAGACAGCCATATGTAAACAGCCATGGACTTGCAGAGATGATGATGTCACCCGATATGAGTGACCTCTGCAATTGTCAGAGTCCATCTAATCTAATCTAACACTTCTTTTGTGGGGGTCATGACTGTGAGATATATAGAGAGAGCACTAATGATTGGGAGTGGTGCATAAGCCAACAGATGCACTGGTTAAGCCTTAGAATGGAGAGATCTACTCATACATTTTTTTTTTTTTTTTTTTTTTTTGCGGTACGCGGGCCTCCCACTGCTGTGGCCTCTTCTGTTGCGGAGCACAGGCTCCGGACGTGCAAGCTCAGCGGCCATGGCTCACGGGCCCAGCCGCTCCACGGCATGTGGGATCCTCCCAGACCGAGGCATGAACCTGCGTCCCTTGCATTGGCAGGCGGACTCTCAACCACTGCGCCACCAGGGAAGCCCCATGCATCTTTAAGAGTGAAATTCTTCAACATGGGCACCACAGCAGTTCTTTGACACCTGGGAAAACTGCTAATTCCTGAGCAGTAATATGCATTTCCAGAGTGTGTGATTTTCCTTGCTTTTCCATGTTTACTTATAATATGCCTCCCTGACTTAAAGTAACCAGAATGTGCCTCTGCCTTTTTTTAACTGGAAAGAGATGAGCTAACAATGGGTGGAAAGACGATAACCTCCCCAAGGGAAACCTGGGCCCTTAGGATAAGGATTTATCAGACACAAGGTTTAACTAAACTATGGTCCTAGTATTTCTTGGATAAAAAGATTTAGAAATCCTGAGCTGACAATCAGGTATTAAATCTGCTAGCAACAGAGGATGCTAAAAAATGAATTTAAACAGCTTATCTGTGTTGGTACAGCATTAGGATCATTTCAGAATAACTGATTATCATGTGCTGTGGATTTTCTACCTGTTGTGTTGCAACACCTGTTTTGAGAGTTAGAAGTGATGTCCCTGAAGACTGATTAATCAGGTAAAATGGAGCAGTCTCAAAAGAGGGGTTTAAGAAAGCAAAATGTTCATTATTATATACAACTGACAGTTTTTCAGGTGCAACTTAGGCAGATTAAAAAAGAAAGAATCAAAATATGTGGATTTTATCAATAGCTCCTGTTTTGGTCATCTAGATTTTAGTGGAAAATACTTACTCAGACAAAACTCTAGTACAAATTAAGAACTAATAGTCTGCACTGGGAAAAAAGAATCCCATAGCCTCTGATTCTCTGTACTGAAGTAAACAGTGTGTTTGAGCACCTAGGGAGGAAAGCTTGCTTAGCTTTTCTTGATTAATGTTAACCCAAAATTTAGACCATATTACTATAGCTAATCACACTCAGATGGCCTTGTGTGAGACAACTTATCTGAAGGGAAAAAAACCGCATCGTCTCACCATCTAGCACAAAATGAATATATGATGCAGATTATTAGAATAAGTTTGCCAGATCTGGTAATATTTTACTAAAATATTAGTAAGTAATTGTTGAATGTTTCCAAAAAGGTATAGATCTCTTTCTCTCTCTTTCTCACTCTCTGTCTCCTTCTGTATATGTGTATGTGAGTGTGTGTAGTGACCATATATATCCTGGATCTGAGTCTCCTAACTTTGTGTTTAATAATCACATAGATCCCTTATCCTGAGCCAAACCATCATTTTCTAAAGAGTGTTCTGTGGAATACTAATTATGTTAAATGGAAAATTTGACACCAAAATTTACTTAAGTCCTCTACCTTAGTTTCCATATTTCCATATCTGTAGAATGAAGATAATGTCAGAAAGTTGTTATAAAGATTGTATGAGACAATATGTATTAAGTACCTGAAAAGTACCTGGCACATGGAGCTACTAATCACAGTTGTCTATTGGCGTTATTTCTCTCCCACTTTCTGCCCAAACCTTTGATTTCTGTTTGCTCTTGGATGCAACTTCACAATATTTGGAATTCTCTCTAACCACTTTTTATAGTAAACCTCTATAACAAGTTTTCCCAGCCTTTAACACTCAGGGCTATTGCCTTGCTTTGGAAAAACAACAATAACAATCTAAATTGAGAGTCAAAAAATGACCAGTGGCTTTATTCGTCTATCTAATATCTACCCTTCTCCTAAAATCTTGAAAACCGTTGATTTAAGATATCAAAAACTAATGGCATCACAATTTAAGAGAAATGGAAAAATCTATGGATTTTCAAAAACGTATCTATTATATTGGAACACAATGGAAAATGTTGAGTTAAACTAACATTTGAATATTAGGTTGAAAACTTACCTCTTCTTTGTCCTTTTTCTGTCTCAGTCTTTTGAGACGGGAACTTCTCTCAACTTACCAAAAAAGGTCCCTACCCCTCTGTTCACCTACCTTTCTAACTCTTCCCCTAAAGAAGAAAGTGTTGT
Organism: Phocoena phocoena; assembly: GCF_963924675.1. NCBI lineage: Eukaryota > Metazoa > Chordata > Mammalia > Artiodactyla > Phocoenidae > Phocoena > Phocoena phocoena. The sequence goes on from NC_089223.1 coordinate 77,394,020, forward strand.
TAGTCTAGTCACCGGACCTCATTATATCAGTGGGCTGGGCTACCATGCCTTAAATATAGTCATCAATTCCATTTATAAGCACAACCTGGGTGTGATGACCTTCTAGAAGCTGGTTCCATCATGCCTGAGTGCTCTGTTTCAGCTTCTCTAACTGTGGTTAGTGAGTAAGCAGTCCTGCCATATACAGTCATGTCATCTGCTCAGAATGTGGATTCACAGTCTGCTGTACCTCCATTCCACATTCGAGTAAGTAGAAAAAAGCTTGTAAGCCAGGTTGCTGCTAGTACAAAGAGGGCTATCAATCAGCATGTTGCCAGAGCCCTAGAGCAGGGGAGCAAAGAGAAAGAGAAGAAAAGGAAGGATTCCATATGTGCTTCTTTCCCTTCATTCTTAACCAAAGGAGGGTCTTAATGCAAGGTCCTTTGATTGGAAAGGACATAGATTCATTACTCATAGAATTTCCAAATTCTGAAAAGCTAAAAGTGACCTGATCTCTACCAGTGACGAATCTGCCCCTGAGGAGATTGCCTGGAAAGGGAGAATTTCTCATAGCAGGTGGATATGTTCATTTTCAATATAAATGTAAGGGATTTTTTTCTCCCATTTTTAGCTCCTAGAGTAACTTCCTGTGTTAATTTTTTTTTTTCTAAACCTTTCTTAACCAACCTCAAGGTGAATGATAATGTTGTATTTGAGCTAATTATGAGTTTCAGAGACATGAATGTTATTGAAGGCTGAACCTTAATAGCAAGTCTATTTGCATGTCACTTAATCCAGCAATTTCTGCATTTTTAGAATTACAAAACATGTTCTCATGTTTGGCATAATTTTGAAAACTTTGCAAATGTGGCCACCCATCTTTTAAAGTGTTTATCTAATTTAAAATATTATGTACTGAATTCTTTGTTTAAAATCCTTTCTTTTCCTTGTTCAAATAAAAAAACAATTTTTGAAAGGAATACATTTTTAATAAGCATATTATTTTATTACTGTAAATGCTTTGAAAAAGGCTGAATGTCAGACAGATATTCTCAAAAAGGCCAAAAATCATATCCGAAGTTATGTCTATTTTTTTATTTCTACTTTGCCAGCTTCAACGTTTATGCCAGAAAAAAAATGATCGACAGTAACATACCTTGGCAACACCTTTTCTCTTAAAAGCTTCTATAAATAACTTTAAAAAAATAGAATTTCTGCATTTAACATGGAATGACAGAACAATTTGGGGGTGAAAAATGGTCAGTTGTATCCCTAAGCCATGTTGCCCTTTCCCTGCTTGAGGAAACAACAAAGACAGTTTAACACTGATCTCTGTTAAACTTTAAGAAATGAGCATCATGGGCTGAATTCTGTCAGTATCCACAAAATCCACATGTTGTGATGACAACAAGAAAGGAAAGAAGATGAAGAACTCAGTCAAATACCTACTGGGATAAGTCTGTATAAAGCCATAGATTAAATGTGTCTTCACAGTAGTTTTTTTGAAGGCGATATACCATCTTTTAAAAATTCCTAATCTGAAATTGCCTTTTTCACTTAACACATTTGTTATTGAGAATATTCTCTGTGCACAGCGCTATGCTGGGCACTGGGTGAGAGTGATGGAGAAATAGAGAATTGGCAATATGCTTTGCAAAAGAACATGCAACAATTTTATAACACTGGGAAGATACAACTGTTTGTGTCAGTTTGAGGGAAACAGAACAGAAATCCAGAGGGGGAGAGCTCTAAATCAAGCCTACATTGGAGCACACTAAAAATCGTCTCCCCACTCCTATCCCTTTCCTTCCACTTTGATCCCAGCCTGCTGCTGCTCATCTTACTCTAGTTCATGATTATACATCACTGCTGTCATTTCCTCAGGACTGCTTCCCTGGCCCTGTTCTCTCCAGTGCAGAATTAGATGCCCTTTCCAATTTCCATGTTCTTATGCCCCACAAGATATGAGACCCAATTTTCATAAGTTTTCTGGAAACAGGTAATTTATATCACTGTTCATTTACCCTGAAAGTAAAGACTCATGTCCACTATACAGTAGGAGCTCATCCATTGGCTGGAAAAAATAGGAATGACTTTTGGATGGAGTGGGACTTGAGATACACCTCAAGAGAGTGAAGTATAGAGAACTTTATTGCATACTATGATGAATCTCCCTCACTTGCTCTTAGGACTATAAGATTGACTCAAATCAAAATGCTGCATAAAATCATTCAAGTAGAACTATTGAAAGATTAAAATTCTGTTTTTCTGTGGAGAAAAATTAATTAGTGTCATTAAACATATACTCATGAAAACTCTAAACTGTATGTGGAATATTTCATAATTTTTTTGTTATTTGTCCTTATTAGGGTTGTTATTTATGGGTCCTTGATATTAATTATTTTGTTCAAATAAGTTATTGTAAATAGTGTCTCAAAGAATTTGATCTAACTCATAATATTGTGGCATTCCTAACAATTCAGTTGTTTTCCAGTATTGGTAAATGTGCTGTTAGACTGGTCCACTGTTGTGTTAATGTTAAGAATGCATGTGTGCTTGGTTTAAAAATGGCTTGGTCCCAGATAGGCCAGATAATTCATCACCACCAGTTATTTATGTTAACTTGTATTAGTTATGTCCATTAACTGGTTAATCCAGGAAAAGAATCAGTCAAACACATAGACTCTGACTAGCTGAATCATCTGACATCAATGAACAATTTTTTTCCTTCTTTCCATCTCTTTGCCATTTCATTATTTAGATTTGGGTTTAGGGATGTGAATATTAGTAAAGAAACAATCAAAAGAATTCATATGTGAAACAGTTTGTCTCTTTTATAATGAGTATAAAATTGTGTTTAGAAATGAACAAGATTTAAACACCTTGCAAGATTATTACTAAGGTAACAGAAGAGCCCAAAATAAATTGCTGCAAACTAACATACACATTTCTTCTTCTTTTTTTTCATACTACTTTATCATCTACTCAGAACTACCCAATATTGAAAGTGTGAGTTGGAGCAAAGAGTCATAGCTCCCCTTCAAACATACCAAAGTGTCTATTCCTCTTCAAATGATTATCATTGTCTGAACCCGTACAAGTCATAACTTAATCTGAGGTTTGCCTTTTAATTAAAACATCTTTTAAGTAGTGGTGATAAATTATGTATTTTTGGAAGCCCACCTTCCTTGTTCATATCTTCTAAGTAACGCATCACTAATCAATTTGTCTTTTAATTCTTTCCCTTTTGAGAAAAAGTAGATCTTGTGCCCTTCAATAGTTTGCTTGAATGAATACTCACGGTTTTGAGTTGATTCGTTCTCATACTTCTAATTTTCTGTTGTCATCTCTAAGATAGATAGGGGTCACTTGAAAAAAATGGGGAGGGTGACACAGAAGGAAAACAGACTTCTAATAAAGGAAACTATTCTGCTTCTTTCCCCTTCTTTTCTGTATACTTGTTGGAATTGTTAATAAGTTGTCTTGCTCTCGATTTTAATCAGGCAAAAAGGTTTGTCAGAGAATGATCATGGAAAGATCAACATTTCTTTCTGAATTCAAATTATAGCCACATGGCAATTTTTATAGTTTCTAGGTCACATTTACATTTACCTAAATTGAGTAAATTAGGGTCACACAAAACCCTTGTGAATTAAGTGTAACTATCACCATTTTGCAGTTGGCAAATATGACGGTCAGAAAGAGAGCAAATCAGTTTAGGTTGCCCAGCTAGTTATTTCTGATTGGACTTGAATTCTACTCTTCTGACCCTGCAGTTTTTTTGTTTTTGTATTTCATTTTATTTCCTTGGTGTACCAAAGATCTGATTAGAATGTAATTGCTTTGTGTATGAAATGATTTATTATATTAACTGGATTCAGCAGGGTGCAAGCAGAAAACAACTATTTTTTCCTTTACACCCCTGTCCTGTTGATTCTCCTTCATCCATTCCTGACAATACCTTGGTAATTGCATAGTCTTCCTGCCACAGTCAGGTAAATTAGATCTCAATTCTAGATATAAAACATCCTTTACCTTCAAAAATTCTGCCTTTCACTCAGTTCAAAGCTTTTTCCTTCCCCATTTTGGGCTTGCCTCCAATAGGAAGGCTGCAGCTATAGCACAGAAGAGGGAATTTAACATTAAAAAAAAAAAAAGTTCCATGGCAAGTACATACTAAGTGTTAGAGATATTTCAGTGATCCAAATAGAGATTCTGCCCATAAGGAGCTTAAATTCAGTTTACATGTCATAGAAAATGGAAAAAGCTGAGCAGAGAGAACGTAAGTACTAAGTATCGTGGTGGGAGAGTGTCAGGTTGCAGAAATAAATATGTTGGTGGGTAGGCCTTGTGGAGAAATGGATATTTGATAAAGCCTTGAATAATGTTAGAGTCATCCACACTAATCTGTGGGTTGAGAGCCCTCTAGACAGAGGAAATGGGGAGTGGGCCTAACACATTCAAAGCACAGTGAGAAGACCAGTGAAGGTAAAGCAGAGTGAGTGAGGTGGAGAGTAGGAGATGTAAGGTCAGAGAAGCACAAAGGGCCAGATCGTGGTAAGTTCAAGTCTTCCAACAAGCAGAAGCTGAGATAGAGTTAGGAGTGCAAGAGTTTAACAGGGGCAACAGCCTATGAATCAAAGAGGAAGCGGGAGCCCCATTTATTTGTTTTTGCTTTTATTTCTTTTGCCTTAGGAAACAGATCAAAAAATATTACTATGATTTTTGTCAAAGAATGTTCTTTTCTAGGAGTTTTATGATTTCAGGTTTCATATTTAGGTCTTTAATCCATTTCGAGTTATTCTTGTATATGGTGTGAGGAAATGTTCTAATCTCATTCTTTTACATGTAGCTGTCCAGTTTTCCCAGCATCACTTATTGAAGGGACTGTTTTTCTTCATTGTATATTCTTGTCTCTTGTTGTAGATTAATTGGTCATAGGTACATGGGTTTATTTTGGGGCTGTCTGTTCTGTTCCATTGATGTATGTGTCTGTTTTTGTGCCATTATGAGGCTGTTTTGATTACCATAGCTAATATAATATTGTAAATCAATTATATTTCAATTTTAAAAAAAGGAAGAAGGGGGCAGAATTGGTTAGGGAAAGCCTTCAGACTGCAATGCAAATCTAATATCTGAAAGTCTGAGGAAAGGAGATAGAATTGGGCAGGGGCTACCTCGCTGTGATTCATATTTATCATATTCTCAGCTAAACCAGTGTTTCAGAGCAAAGATGGCCTATAAGAGGAGTCTTGCATTTGGCTGGTCTAGTTTCACACTATATGTACATCATTGGCTGGGGACTACCTGGGAAGGGTGTGGCCTCAAATACTGCAGCAGATACTGAGGTCCTGCAGTTAGAAACTCTCAGCTAACTAACTATACCTCAAGCAGCTGGATAGCTGGATGTCAGGTTATTTTTTGAAAGGACATCTGAGCAGCACACCTTCATGTCTGCTCCAAGCCTTTAGGCCATTTTATGATTTTGATTTTTAGTCTAAGAGAAATGGGTGTCTTTGTAGAGGAATGCATGGTTTTGACTTAATTTTGAACAGAATCACTACGGCTGTGTCAAGAATAGACTGTAATGGGCAAGGGTGGAAGCAGGGAGGAGGTTAATGCAGTAATTCATGAGTTAATGCCCTGGACCAGGGCAGTGGCGGTAGAGGTGATATGAAATGGTGATATTCTGGTTGCACAGTGTCACATAGCTGCTCACTGATGTGCTGGCTTCTTCAATACTTACCCTTGCTCTTCTATTCTACTCCTCATCCCCAATCATTTTGTTGCCTCAGATATTCTAGTGTTGAAGCTAAGGGACAGAAGATACGTAGGGTCAGAAAATTTTTACTTGGCTACTGGAGTAGTAATGGTAGTAGTAATCTAGTATGTAATAGTAGTAATTAGTAATTAATAAGTAGTAATCTAGTAGTAGTAGTAGTAATCTAGTATGGAAGGCTCTGTGGTGACAGTTATCAATGCTTATATTCTATATTTAGGGATTAAAATTTTTTGTTCTTGTTGTTCTTCTAAGATACAACTATTAGGTTCCTCTGACTACTTTTCTAGTGGGGTCAAAAATCTCTGCTGTCTGGCTACTTATATTTTCCCCTCTGCTCTTATTTTCCTACAATCCACTCCATAACAGACTCACCCGAAGGAGGTTTTTTTGGATGGAGACCTTTCGATATAACTCTGAGGGGTTTACGTATGTCTCACAGAAAACATGACTACTTGTCACCACAAACAACACAGTACAGCTTTCTCCCTCTGGGGTTATCTCTCTTCCTCTTCCTTTTTTCATTCTTTTCATCAGTGAGTCATGTGCCAGGCTCTGAATTTTCAACATTTCAAAAGATACAGTCCAAACTCTTCAGATGGTTCTTTCGGAGGATTCTTCACTTAAGGGGGTAAAGTGCAAAACTGGCCCCAGTTCTCTACTGTCCCTGTATTCACACTTCTTGCAACATGATTTTACAGCTCCTTTCATCAGAGGGTTGAGTCTACTTCTCCACCCTTAAATATGGATTTAATCTGGGCTGGTAAAAGCACTGTTGGGTCAGTCCCAGTGCTAGTACTCAGAAGACCCTGCATATTTCTACTCTCCCAGTTGGGACCCCTATCAACTCTGCCATGTGAATAAGTATGGTCTAAACTTCTGGAAGATGAGAGACCACGTGGAATCCAGATGAACTATCTCAACTGAAGTTTCACTAGGTCAGCCCTCTCTCACCTGATCAGATAGCTAAATGAAGAAGCATAAGTCCAGCCATAAGTCAGGAGACTGCCCAGTGGAATGCCACCCCAGTAGTTGAGCCACATAATTACAAGCTAAATCAATGGTTGTTATTTTAAGCCACTAAATTTTGTGGTGACTAGTTATGTAACAAAAAAATAATTGGTATGCTTGGATTCAGTTAAGGAAAGTAACCCCACCATACTATGAAGTTAAAAAAAAACCAGACACTTCAGTCTAAAATTACTCTTCTTTCTAAAGAAATATTCACTTTCCTAATCAATATTCAAGTCTTTCTTTATCTACCTTCAAGATCAGTGATAACCTAAATGTCATTAACCTGATTTTTAATGGTTATCACTTAAATTCTCTAAGGGTGGCGTGATGTTTCCTTCTAGAATGTTCAGACATTAAATAAATATTCTCGGCATTGGAGATTCAGCCAAAAGTGAAAATAAAGAGGAAAGTCTTATTTCAGCAACTTTTTAAAAGGATCATGTACACTTCAGCCTTCAAGAGGTGGGATGGATTAGTGGTGACATGTATGGACTTCAAAGTCCTAGTTAGAAACTGAAACCCCACTTATTTGATACCTGGACAAGTTAGTTAACTTCTTTGATGCTCAGTTTCTACATGGTAAACTTGGAATAAAATAGTATCTATGTCATATGTTGTATGGAGCAAATGAGAATATCTAAAACACTTAAAATCATATTTGGATTAGCATATGTACTCAATGAAAAGTAGATATCATTAGTATCGTGTATCACTTAGCACAGTGAAGGGTATGACAAGGGTACGATGAAAATATATTGAAAGATCCAGATGTCTGGAATTATCATGCAAATCCATGTAGCTATGTAATTCTATGTGTCTATATACCTACTATGCTATTTTAATTTGCATTCATGAGTAATTTGGTGCATCTATGACTGGTATATGGTTTAATAATCATTTAATATAAAAGATAAAATAACAAATGCAGCCAAGTTTAAAAGAAATTATTTATGTCACTTGAAATATGATTCCATCAGCTGTACCAATCTTGAGCCTCTGAGTCCTAGTTTTAAATTCTGCAAATGACTGACTGAAAGCCTCCACCAGCAATTAAAATTTTTCCATTATATCTTCTTTTCATTTACCAAAGTGATTATATATAAAAAATCAACTTTGTAGTCATAAACTTTAATATATTAAAATATGGTAAATGATGATTAGCATCCTCATCCCTATTTATACTTGTTAGCATGTGTTTTTGTTATGAATTATATTAATTGAATATATTAGGCTTCCTACAGGTTGATGTAATATTGATGCTGTTCTACATCACAGTTTATAGTTAATGATGCCTGCCCTCCAAAGTGATAGAAGTAATTATTTTGATGGTTACTCAAGCCAGTGTCCGTAATGATAGAGGGTGAGTTGATGACTAGAGACACAGTTATGAATAACTGAATATTACTGGTGAATATCTCTGTGGTTTTAAAACATTTCTATCAGCTATCTCATAAAATGATTCCTGCAACTACTGAATTAACAACTCAAATTTAAAAATCATATAAAAGCTCTCTCATTAAAATAACTTGTAATTAGCCAAGTGTTTACCCATCCATTGTCAGGAGCTGATAAGTTGCAAAAGAAATCATTTTTCAGTTACAACTCTGTCACCTACATGTCTTTATCACAGTTAGAAAAGCATGACAAGAATGGCAGACGTTCTTTTTTCACAAAGCTTTTTTCCAGTGTGAACACTGAATGCCTCTGGTCATTATTTTCCCCACAAGAATGCATTAACATAATTTTGAGTCTTATTACTGTAGATGTGTGACAGAACCAGTGTTATCCTTGGCAGCATCTTATCATCAATTAGTCTCAGAGCTGGGTAAATGCTTCAGCAAAACATAAAAGGCACAACTGTTCAAACAAAACTTGCAAAGCTGTTAAGTGTTTCTACATATTTCTGCAAGACCTTTTTTGGTTTAAATTTTGTTGATATACAGGTTAAAACTCTTGTTATTTTGGCACTCTTTTAGATTCCTGTTCAGAGGAACTGTCTCTGTGTGCTGAGGCTTTGATATACTGTGAAAATTTATGCCATCATGGTAGCACATTAGAAAACATGTGGACTGTTGTCTCACCAAACTGACGAACTGCTTCTATAGCACTTCATATTGGTTCTCTTCCAGGCCCCAGTGGCAGAACTTAATCCATCAATACAGAGTTCATTCCATTGGCAAAAGACTCTCACCAATAGGATTGGGTTTTTTGTTTGTTTATTTAACTTACCAAGAATATGTCACTCTCTAATTTCCACTTACTGAAAATATCATCTGCCTCCTGAAACTACACCCAGAAGAAATTACATTTTGATGTCCTTCAGATATTTGAAGACACCATCACGTTTCTTTGAATCTTTTCTTTTTCAGGTTCTATTTTACTTTTTCTTTTCTTTTATTCCTTAGTGTAGTGTGTATAACTTTAGTGGGCAAAAATGTAATATCCTTTATTCTTCTTTAACTGCACTAAATTTCTATCACATACTCCCCTTCTACCAAGAGGCAGAGACTTTATCTCAACCAATTCAGCATTCCCACCAGTTTCTCTACGTTCTAAGGGTCACAAGTATTGTAAGACCCCACACTGACGCCCAATAATACATTTTATTTCTGTAGAGCATTTGGTTCATGAATGTCAATGCTATATCCTTTTCATCTCAACTGCACATGGCCTTCAAGTCCCCTGGATTTTCTGAGGCACATTCACTCTGGTGGAAGAAAGTATATTTCATCTTGCATGAATCCTTCTCATAAAACATGTCCTCTATAATTCTGTCCCAAGCCCATTTGCTTAGACTCTCAAGTATATATCTTTTATCCTAGAACTGTACAAGCAAGAGGAAAATTTTGGATTCTTGCTACTTTCCTGGATGTAACCCCTAAAGGAGGGATAGAGGTCCCTATGTCTGGATTCCCCAAACTTCTTCAATAGGTGCAACACGTCTTCTCTTTATGTCCATCTTCTCCTCTCAGCCATAGTTTTTTAACGTAGGGTAAGTGCAATATCTTGATATTTTATTGCTGCTTACAAATCTATATTCTCTTGTATCTAAAGAATTATGTTTTCAGATTATCTGCTATATTAACACTCTCTTGCTTTAATAGAAATATCTAAGTGTAGTCTACTTTGATGAATGACTAGAACCTCCAAAGCAAACACCAGGAATTAATTTCAAGCTTAACTTATTACATCTACTTCTGAGCCTATAACTACATAAAGTAACATTATACCTGTTATTTTCTCCAGGTAATTATTTTATAACATTTCCGACAATGGAACTGCTCTGTTAGTTTTCCCTGTTCCCTCAATTTTCCCCGAGTCAGTTTCCTTTAAATTTTCGTTTGAACTTCTCTTTATGAGTACATGTCAAATAGTACTTTTAATTCTCCGGAGGACCTCTTAGATTCTTGCCAAGAGTCTGTCCATCATTGCTCTATAATATATCTTGGTTTAGAAACCAAAATCCTGTCTTTTCATGTTATCAATATAACCATCTGTTTCCCTCTAATGCTTTCTTCACTTTTAATGCCATGACTTTCAGTTTTATTCCCCCAGTTTTTAGTATGATACACAGAATATCTACATTCATTCAAATGAATCAGTTCAAATCAAAGCATTCATTCATTCATTCGTTTTTATATTCTTGTGTCTGTTATGTTGGAGAGGCTTGATAACCACTAAGATAAGACCTCTGAAACAAATAATTGAACATATAATTCTATTGACTGTGTGCTATGATTAAATATATGAAGACTGAGGTGGTGAGTGGTATCAAGGGAAAGAATCTTGAAGGAGTTCGTAGCTTAGCAAAATTTGGGAACAGATAAAAATCTGTAGGCAACCATCAGGTAAGAATCACTGCAGTGAAACGTTCAAGGTAGGGGGAGCAAGATGAGTAAATGCACAGTTGCTTCTAGAAAAAAATAAGTTCGTCTTTGTTAACAAAGAGAAGATTTTAAAGTGAAAGTTATAAAAACTGGGGACTAGATCATAAATGTCTTTGTAGGCTGTTCTATGGTATTTGTATTTATTGTGAAGATTAGAGAGTGTTTTGAGGGATTTTTTTTTTTTTTTTTCGGTACACGGGCGTCTCACTGTTGTGGCCTCTCCCGTCGCAGAGCACAGGCTCCGGACGCGCAGGTTCAGCGGCCATGGCTCACGGGCCCAGCCGCTCTGCGGCATGTGGGATATTCCCGGACCGGGGCACGCACCCGTATCCCCTGCATCGGCAGGCGGACTCTCAACCACTGCGCCACCAGGGAAGCCCAAGGGATTATTAATAATGGGATATTGAGTGTCCATTATGTGTTATCTTACATACTTTTCACGGGTGTGGTACGAAGGAAACGATGTTCAGCAAGGTTAGGAAACTTGTTTCAAAACCAGATGCTTCTCCCATTGTGTCTCTTTGACAGTGTCTAAATAAAATAGCAAGAAGAGGAATGGAAAGGTGGGCACTGTTTCAAGAAATATAAAGTCAGTAAAATGACAGGGTACTGTGGCTGAGTAACTGAAGTTAAGAGAGTAAGAATAATAAATAATGGTGACAAGTGACTGATTCTAGTGACGGAGTAGGTGGGCATACTCTTGATTAGGCAGGGAATTCAGGAGTATTCCTGATGGAGAAGATAAATTATGTTTCAGACATTTGAGTTTGAAATTCCTGAGAGCTATCTGAACAGAGATGTAAATTAAGAGGCTGGCTATATGGTTTGTTGTCCAGGAATTTAAATCTAGGGTAAAAATACAGATTTAGAAGAATAGGCCCTAACTGATGATATGAGAGTTAAAAGAATTCATAAAAGTTTTTAATGTGAGAACAGGAGAGAGAGAGAGAAGTACAGACCCCAAGAAAAACTAGAATGTAAAGGACGGGTCCAAAAATGTAAGCCTGGAAAGAGACCAGGAAGAAGCAACACGAGAGAGAGAGGACTAAAAATAAGTGATATTCTTGTTAGGGAAACACAGAGGTGAACAGATACTGCTGAGTGATTAGGGCAAAAAAGGACTAAAATGTGTCACTGCATTGTACAATGAAGAGGCAAGTTGTTATTGTGATGACAGCAGGTTCTGTGGAGTGGTTGGGGACAGAAGGAAAATTTCAATACCTTGAGAAATGACCACCAGGAAAACCTCTTCTATTATAGTCTCTGGGGATGAAGACCCTGGACTTGTGTAATGTCCCAGCTCAGGTTTGAGAGGTGAGTGATGTCTGAGAAAATGACAAGAATGAGTGTATGTCACTCAGAGGAAACCTGGTTGTATTGAAGAGAAGGGAATTGAATGTTTGCTTTGCATTTAAGTATGGGAGAGACTTGAGGACTTTTCTAGCCCAAGAAAGAGGAGTCAGCAGGGGGCGAATGGTTGTGTACATATGTGAATGAGGAAATATTTGATTGAGTGAGGTTGCTGAGGAAAAGTGATGTGGGATCAAGAAACTAAGAATTAGAAAGGCTGACCGGCCTTGCTTGGCTTACTTCCACATTTTAGATAAATTCACCCTCTAGGAATGAACTGTCCAATATTGTAGCCATGGGTCCCATGTGGCTCCTGCGCACCTGAAAAGTGACTAGTCCCAACTGAGATGTACTGTGATTATAAAATACATACTAGACGCCAAAGATTTAGTATATAAAAAAGAATTTAAAATATGTTTAATAATTTTTATATTGAATACATATTGAAGTGAGATTATTTTAGATAGTGTTAAATAAAAAGTATTATTGAAATACATTTTACCTGTTTCTTTTGGACAGTGCTGCTCTAGGAAGACCCTGCACCTCCAGTTAGCACCTATGACTATCCTTTTACACAAAGCATGGACCCAGCAAGCAAGCAAAACATATATTACTCCAAAGACTAGGCCCAGAATTCCTCTTGTCAATCCTTGTTTTTGTCTTGTGAGTACTTCCTCAGAAGGTCAGTCTTAACATACAAAGGTCAGGATAGAGGCCTCTTGTGTAATTTAAATCTTCTGTAGCATGTAGTTCCTTCTCTTTGTCACATGTCATATTCTCTCACTGGTTCTAGTTTTGTTTTGCTCTCGAGCAGTTATTTCTGTTGCTGTCAGTATGACCTCCTTCATTTTTGTCCTTCCTTGGGGTCCTCATCTTTACTAATAATTTGCTCAAGCTCTTTCCTTTCCTCTCTAGTAAAGAGATGGGTCTTTTTTGGAGCAAAGATAATTTGTCCCAGGCTCAAGTAGGAAGAGAAATGCATTCGACTTTATAAGTGATTAGATTAGAATTTTTAAAGGTCTTAGGTCCCAGGTTGGTCCACCTTCCTTGGCCTGTCACCATGAAAATGTCCTCTGTAAACTGTTAGGATAAGTGTCCCTTTTGCTATGCCTATTAGTCCTTGAGCCTGTGATCAAGATACTCCTGGCAATTCTTATTTGTTGTCTGTCGACATACTGTTCTCTTGCACCTTGCTGCCCCCATGCATAGGCCCTAACACCCCTCGCAGACTTGCTGAGTGTTAGGAATTGCCAGTCATTTCTACCAGCTGGGCATCATTCTCCTCCAGAAAACGTAAATACAGACTGTTAACCCAAATATTCTAAATTTCTCCCTTATCACTCCTTGTCCCTTGCTGGGCCTGTTAACTGAGGTCTGGTATTGAAAAATGCTGGATTTTATCTTGTCTACTGAAAAGCCAATGAAAGTTAGGAAGATTACAAGGATATCTATATCTTTACTTCCATCACCACAGCACTCTATGTTGTAACAGTCCTGAGACTCAGTCTCAGTGCTAATTCAAAGACTTTACACATATACTCAATATCCTTTCCAGGCTCTATAAAGAAGTTAAAAATTAGGTGTAAGTTTTGGCAAAGGTAGTTTTAAACTTGTGAGAAATAATTCACTTATTATAATGAAATTTTAATTAGAAACCCTCCCTAGTTCCTCTATCACTCAATGCACCTGTTAACAATTCTCAGCCATCAAAGACAAATGATGTGTTTATTATCACTAACTGGAAGACAATATGTAGATTTAGTTAAGTTTCCTCACCAAAAATTATTCTGTTGCTCCCTCTGTTTTCCTCCAGAGTTCTCCTTTATTAAAAGATATTTCATTGCCAATATCCAGCTTCTATAGTTTTCTGGCATGTTCTGAAATAGAGGGGCATTTGTCTAAATGATTCTTTGCTTGTCTTATAGAATAGAAAGAAAACTTGAGGAAAACAACATTCTCCTTTCAGCTAGTTTTTAATTAGAAAGCCTTTTAGGATAGCAATTTTCCTCCTAACTAAAATTTACTGTTGTGCAATTACACAGATTTCAGTTCCAGATTGTTTATGCTCTTCACTCATTTAAAAATTGATAAAAATCTATAGTGGAAATATAAAAGTTAATAATTTTCAAGAAAATCTGATTTTTACTGGTAAATGCAATAATACATATAAATTTGAAAATCCCAGAGTTTAGCAATAATTTTTCTTTTTTAATTCATATTTAATTGGCACATAAAATTGTGTTACTTTAAGGTATAGATCTGACCCGTTTATATGTTGCCATCTGAGTACCACTGTAGCTGTAGCTAACACCTCTATCATGTCACGTATTATTATTTCTTTGCTGTGGTGAGAACATTTAAGATCTAGTCTCTTAGCAACTTCAAATTATATAATACAGTATTGGTGACTGTAATCACTATGCTGTGCATTAGATCTCCAGAAATTATTCATCTTCTAATTGCAAGTTTGTTTTTGTTTATCCACATGTTCAACAAATTACACTCCACCTTTCTGGAGAGATCTGGTTGTTCAGCTGTGAATGATTTGTTTTCAGGCACTCTTTCTGCCTGTCATATTTTCATAGAAAACCAATATATATGTTCCACAAACTGGGAATGCTCTATAATGCATTACCTATTGGCTTCCAACTGCAAGAATGAAAAAAGTGAAAAGAGATTCCTTTAAACATTCTATTTTATATTAGAGTATAGTTGATTAACAATGTGATAGTTTCAGGTGTAGAGAGCAAAGTTATTCAGTTATACGTGTACATGTATCTATTCTTTTTCAAATTCTTTTCCCATTTAGGTTGTTACAGAATATTCAGCAGAGTTCCCTGTGATATATAGTAGTCCTTGTTGGTTATCCATTTTAAATATAGTAGTGTGTACATGTCAATCCCAAACTCCCTAACTCTCCCTTCCCCCCACTCTTCCTCCCCCACATCCCCATAACCATAAGTTCGTTCTCTAAGTCTGTTTCTGTTTTGTAAATAAAATAGATTAATGCTACTAAGAATGCATCAACAAATTATTCTTCAATAGCTGCCTTTCAAGTGGAAATTGCCTCAGATGACTTTCTTACAAAAAGACCATTGCCCCTCTCTTCTGTAGCAAACTGTGGTCAGAGTTATCACTAATTCCATTCTACTGCTAACACTGGCACATAGATTCCTGAGGGCTGCTGTGCTGCATTGTGCAAAAAACATCCTTTGTCATTCCTGATCAACAACTATAAAGAAAAATTTAAGCAAGATTTTTATACTGTTATGGTCAGTGAAGACATGGGTAGGACAAGGAGAAATTCTGTAGTGCCCATTGTTATTAAGTGATGATTATGCCTGCGGCTGTTCTGGGAATCATAATATTGCGGTCACCTCCCACTGAGAAAAGAGGGGATTCAGCTCAGTTGCCACAGAAAGTACAAAGGGATGATAAGGCTTTCAGAAGAAAATTAATTGTTACCGAATGATTTATTTCCAGCCAAAATTAACTGCTGCACATGACTCCAGAAATACCAAAAAAAAAAAAAAATTTAGACATCAACAAGGCTATCTGGTTTATGTAACAAAGGAAATCTGCTGGAAACATCCTTAATTTCTTGGCCCATAGACAATTCTCTAAGCCTCCCTTTGCCACCTAATGCCAAGAGTAGCATATTTTCCCATTCCTTGTTTCTGAGAGGTTGGATGTTAAGAGGAGGATAAATGTAAGTTTATTTATTTTTCAGAATTTCAGCCAAAGCCAAGAACAATGAAATAGGTTCCAGTTATTCCAGACCTCATGGCAAGGTGCTTAAATAGCAAAGTGGGCCAAGCTAGGAGCGTGTGAAATGAGTTCTATCAGTATTGACTCATCAGCCACCTCAAGGCTAAGCCAGCAGAAGATAAGAGAGTTATTAGAACATTCAAGAGGGTAAGAAGAATTTCTTTGGAGAGAAGTGTGCTATATATTCTAAGCCCTTCCACATGGGTTGAGAGGAAGAGAGTGCTTCCCCAGCACTGCAAAAGCTTAACAGGTGTAGCAGATGCAGTGAACATCCTGCTCAGAGCCCCTTAACTGGGCTTATGTGCTCAGCCCCTGACTGAGGATGCTTGCAGCCAATGGTAACTGGTGCAAACTGTGTGCACCCTTGTTTACACTGGGACCAATTTTGTTCTTTCTCCAGAGACCCTCATGGGATCAGCTGTAGGGAGACTTCAACTAAAACCATGTCTTTTCTTACACTATCCTGCTTCTCTCACTCCCTTTCTTCTGAAAGACTGCCTCAATAAATTAAGTGTTCTTATATCCCCACCTCAAGCTTTGCTTTAATGAAGCTGACCTAAGAAAACAGATATCTGCAGCTTGTGGGACATAGGGTCTGGTACTGCTTCAGACCTAGAAAAGTCTAAATATGTGGGACTGTGGCCCATAGCCAGATGTACCACCTTGTACAGCAGGGAAGTGAGTCATAAGCAGACCCTATAAAAGCAAACCAGCTCCAAGCTGTCTTGAATAGAACCTTGCCCGACCAGGCCTTTTTTCAAGGAGTGAAGCAACATCTCAGGTGTCCAAAAGCATTAAAGGACTAGATACACATAGTCTCACATTGTCACTGAAGATAGTTATCCCTAAGGGACCCATAACAAGATCCTTTATGAGAAACAAATGGGATTTAAAAAGTTACACCCAGAGGGCAGTACTGTGAGGTTATAATTCAGGCACTAATGTTTATTTTACGACTATTGTTTTTCCATTTTCTGCCTGCTCCAATACTGGGGGCCTACATCAGCAGCTACTGAGGGGAAGGAGGTAGAGTGAAGAAATAGGGGAGAAA
This sequence comes from Phocoena phocoena, assembly GCF_963924675.1. Lineage (NCBI taxonomy): Eukaryota > Metazoa > Chordata > Mammalia > Artiodactyla > Phocoenidae > Phocoena > Phocoena phocoena. The sequence continues at coordinate 77,410,848 of NC_089223.1, forward strand.
TGCTCCATGATCCTCCTCCTTCACTGCAGGCTTCTAGACCCAAGGCAGGTCTAAGCTGAGTAAATAAAGACATTTTATATTGGACGAGAGTGTGAAGATTTGGTATTAGATTATACTAGATATTTTACTACTTGAGAGTTAGTGGGAAAGCCATGGAAACCTTGAAATTCATACAAAAGTCAAAGGGAAACAGACCCACTTAGAATAAAGTTACCTTCTGCTTGTACCTGACAGATTCCAGCTTGTTCATGAAACCCGTGGCTTACCTCTCTATATATTCCAAATATCAATAAAGACCCTCTGCTTCTTGCTATCTAGTGAATTACCTTGAACCCATTTATCCTGCTACCTGGGTATATCAAAGTCTTTCCCAAGATTTCCTTAGATTCCCAGGAAGGTGTCTGTTCTCATGGTCACATTTGTCTCTGGCAAACTCTGTTTAGCTTACATCAGCATTTCCTTTCCAAGTATCTTCAACAAAGTAACTCAATGTCCAAAAGGTCTAATGGAAATTTCTATATATTGCCCAGGATATGAGCTCTTTCCTTTGATGAAGAGCTTAATTCCCATCTACTAACTTTCCTAGCGTTTCTGGAAGCTAAACGTATGGGCAGTTATGAAGTATGGGCTTTCCTAGTCAATTGTGTATGAGCCAGTGGCACAAAGAAGCAGAGGCAGAGGAGAACTCATTTATTTTACGAGTGGTGGTAGTAACAGCCAGCTATAGGCCCAGCAGTGTCCAGTGTCCTCAACCAGAGGTGACAGCCACATGCATGAAGCATCCTTTGGTGGTCTGCGGAAGCAGCAATCGACAGGCCAGATTCTGTGCTGTGGTTTGGCTGTGATTCTGTGTTCGATTTCTATTCCTTTCTGCCTGTTTTCTGAGCCAGTTTCTTCAGACTTCCCAGAGATTCTGTAAACTACCACCAAATGTTTCAAGAATATCTCTTTCTACCTAAATTACCCATAGTCAACTTTGCTTGCTTTAATACAAATCTTGATTAAAAACACAAGAATTGAAATATAAGTTAATAATGTGTTAGGGTCATGGAGGGGATCACATTGCAGAATGAAAGGCTTTTTACAACCTCGTTTTGTTCTCTCTGGGTTATTTATTTTTCCCTCCTCCTATCCATTTAGTCTTCCCCTTCCCCTCTTCTTCAAGAGACTCAAATACCATATCTTCCTTTTATTAGGAAGAATTCAACTCATTTCAGATCCTTGCTCAATCCTAAAAGGTGCTCACCTTTATAAAGGGAGTTCCAGTCAACTGGACCCATACACTTTCAAGGCAGACGAGTTTATAAAAATTGTAAATAAATGAACAAATAAGGGTTTGTTTATTTGAGAAGTATGATATATATATATATATATCATATATCTCACATTTGTCTACATTTCAGATAATTATTTCAAACCTAAGTTGTATTTATTACCATTATTTACAGTCTATATTAGAAGACTAGGTCTAATGTGTTTCAAAATTATAAAGCATATAGTGATTATCATGTTATATTTAGATTTATTTCAGCCAGTGTTCAGACAAACCAATATAATTACTTAAATTTGGGAGAGTAATTTTAAAATCTATAAACAAGTATACTTTACATGATCTTTACATGATACATTGAGGCACTTATAGCCTAAGGATTACTATGAAAAATAAATGAACTGTCTGGTAAAAATAACTAAAATTCATTGGAAGCTTACTGTGTACAACATGCTTTTCTAACTGCTCAACATGTATTAATTCAGAGGATTTTTTTTCTAACAGGATGTATTTACTTGGTACATTTTAAAACAATGGTTATACTGGTCATATGTATTATAAACTATAAAAAAGTCAAGAAAATGTACATCATACATTTGTATATGTATTTTTTACACATAAGTAAAAAAGCTTATTATAAAAAAATCAATACAAAGGGGTGTTTAATATACAGATAAAGAAAGAATTATGCTTCAGGTAGTTTAATTTGTTAATGTGAGCAAATAGCTTGGGGATTCAGAAAATAGCTTTGGGATCCTGTAAAGTAAGCAGTGTTATTACTCCCATTTTATAGATGAGAAAACTAAGGCACTACATCAAGCTCCTATGTCTGGAAAGTTGCAGAGCCAGATTTCAAACCCAGGGAGTCTGGCTCAGGAGTTCAGGCTTAGCCCTGGGGCAGTGGTGCCTTAAAGTGAATGATATTAGTACCATACAGGAAATAGAGTAAGTACATGAAAACGGTCAGTTTTTCTTATTCTTTTTTCTCCTTTAGGACAAAATTTTACAATATCAAATATATCATTTGGCATAAATTATGCAACCTTAAAGTACCACCAACTTTCCCAACCCTAGAATATAATGATAAAAGCAATGTGACACCAGTACAAATGTTAGATGTGTTTCAAATGTTTGTAACCTCCAAGATTCTAAGCTTTAACTATTGGCCTTACCTCCTTAAACCAATACTATAGACAGTAGGTTCCATTTGTCTATCATTCACTACATTTTAGCTTAGAATTATATAGCTTCTTCTTCCACAGTTACACTGGAACGCTCATGATATTTTAGCCATTTTGAGCGGGTTCTTTTCTTCCTCAACCTCGAAATATCATTTTCACCCTTGTAGCTTCCTTCTAGATTCACTCCCTTCCCTTTGCTTTCATATAACCATATGCTTCCAAATCATCTTGCTCATTCAGTACTCCTCTCCTTTGTATTATGTGCTTGCTTTTTGTACTCTTTTCATTCCCTGAACATCCTTAAAAGCTTGGCCATTGGACCCATACAAGTTCTTGTTCTACACTAGCCCCTTCTGCCAGCTCAAGTCCATGGTCTCCTCTATCACTCTCACACTATTTCCTCACCATAAACATCTTCAGCCCTTATTGTAATCCAGTTATGTTTACAGTAAAAATTGCCCAAGGATACACAGCTAGAAAGGCACAGACTGGAGAATTGAACTCACTCCTATCTTCCTTCTCAGTCTATGGTCTTAACCTGTATATCTTATTAATTTATGATTTGACTTACAGGACATCTCCACTGGGATAATCTGCCATCACTTTAAATTTAACAAATTTGTCCTTTCTTGATATTTTTCTTATCTATTTTAATAAAATTCCCTTCTCTTCTTTGCCTTTTCCCTTAATGTGCAAAATATATTTTTATACTCTCCATATTTTCTCCTGTGACAATCCTTTTAATTTGTCACTGTCCCCACTTGCTAGCTCAAGCCTAAGGTAAAAAGCATGGTTATTTACTTATCCTTGCACCTGTATTTATTCACAGTACTATTAAGTGCTCTTTTTTAAAGAAATTAAGTTTTAATTATTTTTTATTGAGATATAATTGACAGCTAACATTGTGTCGGTTTAAGGTACACAGTGTATTGTTTGATACATTTATATATTGCAGTGTTAGCCAACACCTCTACCAGTTCACATAATTATCATTTCTTTTTTGTGGTGAGACCAATTAAGATCCAGTCTCTTAGCAGCTTTGAAGTTTATAATACAGTACTGTTGACTATAACCACTATTCCCTGGTATACAGTTGAACCTGGAACGATACAGGTTTGAATTGTGAGGGTCTGCTTATACACATTTTTTTCAGTAAATATGTTTACAATCAATGGTTGGTTAAATCTGTGGATGTGGAATCTGCTGAAAAGGAGGGCTGACTCTGGGACTAGAGTACAGTAGATTTTGTATATATTATATTATATATACAGCTGCTATATTATATTATAGCAGCTGGTTCTGGAACCAATCCCCCTTGGACACTGAGGGATGATCACTGTATATATACAATGGAATATTATTCAACTATGAGAAAGGAGGAAATCCTGCCATTTTTGAAAACATGGATGACCTTGAGGGCATTATGCTAACTAAGTGAGATAAGTCAAAGAAAGACAGATACTGTATGATATCACTTATATGTAGAATCTAAAAAAGCTGAACTCATAAAAACAGACAGTAGAATGGTCGTTACCAGGAGCTGGGAAGTGCGGAGATGTTGTTTAAGGGTACAAACTTGCAACTATGTTTGCAAAGTTCTGGAGTACTTGGTTCTTCAAATACAACTCTCTTGATGTCACACTTGTTTCTCAAGAATTTATTTATTAGTTTTATACCCAATTTCATAGCTATATATTTAAAGTCTTTCCTTAATTAAGTCTGTTTTACAGGTATCCTCTGCTTTTTGAAAGTTTGCTTTACACTACTTCACTTTTACAAAAGACTACATTAGTACCTGTTTTTGCTAATTGAAAGAAATCTGAAGAGGATTTTTGGTTTTATGAAAAAAGCCAGAAAGTGAAAATAGTGTTCAGCATTTCTTTAGCAGCTGTCAGTTATAGAAGCAGCACACACCCCAAGCAGTGAGAGTGGTACTGCCAAGCTTCTTCCCCAGGAACGACTCTCAGCATCTCAGCATCAAGCTGCCATAGCTTTGAACTGTATCTGTGAGCATCTGTGATTTATTTCAGTTTATTTTGTGCATCTGTTAGCAAGATGTGTCCTAAGGTAATTACTTCTTCACTTTATGCCATTTCAGCTTACGAATGGTTTCATAGGATCTCTCTACTTTTGGAAAGTGTGGGAAATCTGTATTTAACCAAAGTTCTTGGGATAACTCCAACATGGATCCTCCACAAAATTAAGCCAATTTTTTTCATCCTTTTCACATCCAAGCTCACTTCTGTTTCTTCGACTTGTCTGAAGTATAAACTTTATCCATGTTTATTTTAATAAAATGATCTTTTCCTCTTCTGATATCCTACATATCTGATTAAAAACTGATTTGTGTTATTCTCTTTTTTCTTCCACAGAAATATAAATACAGATTGAAAGTGAGGCAAGAGATGGAAGAAACTTAGAAACTGCATGACCTTAGGGATCATGTAGTTATTCTGCTTAATTTTATAGATAAGGAAATATGGTTAAGAGAGGTTCTTTTAAATCCTGGATCCTCAACAGTACATGATGCTCTCTCTTTGGCATTTATTACAGAGGATTTGGTCTCAGAAGATGCTTAGTAAGATGTGTTGCATTTATTTTTATTTAGAAATGGGAAGAATGTCCTGGTAAAATTTAATTTTCACTGGGACTACTTAGGCAAACTCATTTCAAACCAGCCTCTGGGAACTTTAAAACAACAGAGTAATGACTCATTAATCTACCTTCCAGATCTTGCTACCATAAAATTTATGACTTTGGCAAATAGCTTTCAATACCAGTGATACCATCTGTTACTCTTTCTGGTTGAATCTTTCAACATTGTATGTCCCCAGAAGGGAATATGAACCCAAGTAATATACCAATCAGAACATAAGCTAGGGTCTGAATGAAAAAAGGGAAAAGAGTTTATTAAATGAAAATCATTATGAATATCTATAATAAATATTATAGTTTCATTTTAGCAAATTAAGTTGCAAAGCCTTGGTAGTATATAACATATCTTCACTGTTCATATACTCTAGTGTTTGATTTCTAAATCACTTTTTCTGAAACGCACACTCCTAAAATAAATACTATTCAGGACCAACACTAGGTAAAGGCAGACCTAATTTCTATTTGCTTGTGCTCATATAAAAGATAAGCTTCTCTGCTGATAAAGTTTTATTCATAATTTCAGAATTATTATATCTCTTACATCTTCCAAGATGCTCATTAGGTAAATCTGGTATATTTTCTACATGCCTTGTTATATTACTCACTTATGTCATAGATAGTTTCAAATATGTCTGAAATATAAATTTCTTGAGATCAGGAACTATGACTTATTCAACTTCCTTATACATTAGCAGGTAGTCAATAATTATGACTTTTTTCTTCATTGAATTTGTGGCAAATCAGTGGCCACACATACAATATAATACATGTAATCTTTACTGTACCACGGAATGTAAGACTTTCCTGTATTCTTTATGTTCTGTTCTCTCTTCTGCATTCTCTGTTTATTTTTACACCAATATTATCCTTTGTTAATTACTGATGTTTTAACATCCATCTTGAAGTCTAGTGATGTATGTCCTCTGACTTGTTCTTCAGGACTGTCTTGCCTAATTTAGGTTTTTGCACTTCCCTATACATTTTGGAATCAAGATATGAATTTTTATAGAATGGGCTGCTGTGATTTTGTTTTGATTGTATTGTCTTGACAGTGAGAATGTAGTGATCAATGTTAGAACAACAGACATCTGAAGAATATTGAGTCTTCCAATCCATAAACAAGGTGCAACTCTTCCTTAATTGTCTCCTTTTATGTCACTCCACAGTGTCTTATACTTATCTGTAGGGAAGTCTTTCACATATATTTTCTTAAAGATTTATGTCTTGACCCTTGATTTTTTTTGATGCTCTTATAAATAGTTTTTTTTTAATTTTAGTTTTCTGATCCTCTCTTTTTAGAATATAGTAATACCATTGAGTTTTGCATCTATTGACCATCCTAACATCTTATTAATTCAAATATTTTGTAGTTTTCTATGTATGTAATCATGTCATCTGAGAATAAAGACTGTTTTACTTTTTCCTTTCCAATATTTATACCTTTTTAAAATTACATTATTGCATGAACTAGGACTTCCAGTACAATGTTATAGAAATGACAACAGTGACATCCTTCTTTTGTGCCTGATCTCAAGGAAGTCTTTGAAATTTTATCATTAAATATGGTGTTAGCTGTAGGTTTTGTATTTCTAGTTCTTCATGAACATTTATCAAATACTTGTTCTATATCTATTGAGATAATCAAATAGGTTTTTCTTCTTCCTTTCATCAATGTGGTAAATTACTTGGTTGATTTTCAAGTGTTAATTTAACCTTATGTTCCTGAGATAAACTTGAGATTCAGTATGATAGTATTTGCTTATAATTTTTGCCCCTATGCTTATGAGACACATTGGTCTGTAATCATTTCTCATATCTGTCTTAGGGTTTGGTATCACCTTCAGAGGTTGCCACTTTCTCTGTTGTCTGAAAGACTGCAAAATATTGTTTTATATCTTGCTTAAATGTTTATAAGCATTCATTAGTAATAAAATCTCAATTGATGTATTCTGTTTTTAAAAAGGGTTTTTTTTTAATTATCACGGATTCAGTTTCTTTAAAAGGTACATGATTATCCAGATTACCAACTTTTTCCTGTGTTAGTTTTAATAAATTTTTAAAGGATCTAAAACATTTTATCCCAGGTATCAAAGTTATTGGTATAACTTTAAAAATAATATTCCATTATTAACTTTTTATATTTATGACATCTGAATTAATATCCCAATTTTTCCTTCCTGATTTAATGATGTGCTTTTTCTATTTATCTTGATCAGTCTTTCTACAAGTTCATCACTTTCAAAAACTAAGCTTTGGCCTTTTTGGTTGCTTTTTTTTATACATTTATAAACTGTTTCATTGATTTCCGGTCAAAGCTTTATTGTTTCTTTCATCTGCTTTCATTGAGCTTAAATTGCTTTTGTTTTTTTAGCTTCCTGTGATGGAAACTTTCATCACTCTTTTAACAACATTTTTATTTCCTAACATATGCTGAAATGCATGCTTATTTCCTTCTGACACAGACACTCTATATCCACTAACAGAGTTCCATTATTCTTTCTCTGGACATCTTAAATCCATTCTTTTAGTCATAGCTCTGAATGATATTGGACAAGACACTTCACCCTTCCTAGGATGAGAAAGAGTGAAGTGAAGGAAGTGAAGGAGTTAGGGAAAAAATGAAAAAGATAGGAAAGATAGTTGGACTAGAACATTTCTAAAATTCATTCTGGTACTAAAATTTTGACTCTTTAAATAGCCTGAATGACTTTACTCCATGCTTTCCAATCATCTTTATATAAAAAATAAGCAGTCACTGTATGCTCAGTGTAAACAAATGGCTTTTTACATCTGGAAAGGCCAGGTGAACTGCTAAAGGGCTAGACGAGAACGACCAGGATGCTCTGGGAGGTATAATCACTGGTCCCTTTGGATGGGTCTTATCCCATAGGGGGCAAAATGTATGTATGCCTAAGGTATTAACCTGAAACTTTCTTATGTTAAATCTTATGTAGTCTGGGAAGAACATGTCTGACTCATATATTTTTCTTTTCACATAAATTCAAGGTTAAAAATTTAAATGTCTATAGGGAATGTGTATGTAAATGAATGAAAGAGCCAGGTATAATAATTCTGATATTTCAGTATTATTATTTTTCATTTTTAATATTGCAGCTGAAACTTAGCATTGATGTGGATGAGACAATGAGAAGTAGGACCTTAGGGAAAGTGGAGAGCATGTAACTTTCTGTTGAAAAAGGTTAGCAGCTGCTCTGCTTTGCGCGGATGGTTGCCATGCAGGAAGATGGGCTTAGGGTAGCAAGACATTCCAATTTTTCAAGAAACTAAGATCTTAATATGATATTAACATATTATTTTATTTCTGGAACATTTCAATAACTGTCCATTAAAATCTATGTTCTTTGATATGCACACTTGTCAGGTTAATAATTTCTTTTGGGGATCATAGATGAGAAAGAATTAAATAGTCTTTTTTTATTAGTTCATTAATTAATTCAGCAAATAGGTACTGAATATTGATTAAATGTCAGACAACCATGCTGGGTACTGGGAATAAAACAGCTAACGAAACCAGACTGGGTTCCTGCTCTCCTGGCACTTTTAGTTGAGTAAGAGGTATGGGCAGTAATGAAATAATCATGTAAGAAATGTAACAGTACCATTGTAAGAAGTACTGTGACAGGGCACTTAAGACAGGGAAGAGTTTCAACTCAATTCCTTAGACCTTAATATAGAGAAGAAATGATAAAACACATCTTTTATGCCACCCAGCTTCGAGGAAAAAAGAGAATAAATAATTTACCTCCTTTTTAAGAGATTTTAAAGAAGAATCCTCTGTATATGGAGTTTTACATGACTCCCTTCAGGGATCATGAGAACCAATGGATATGTAGATTAAATTGGGGTTATCCAGAGGACGGTTTTTCAGACAGCAACTATTTTTCTTTTCTTTTCTTCTCCATAATAGTGCCCTTAACATTCTCTACTTGCTTAGGAAACTTTACTCCCTGACTCTTTTATGCTCCAATTCTTCATAAGAATTTTCTGGGTCTGCCTCAGGAGAAAATGGAAGACTTTATAAAACATTCAGAGATCACGTGAGTAAATCAAATACACACAGGATCTAGATTTTAGCACTGAATGACTAACCTATCAGGAGAACCTCCCAATGACTCTTCCCTTGGGTGAAACCCAGGTACCTACTGTGTAGGGATTCCTTTTCATTTATGATTCTGATCCAATTAACCAGGAATATTTATGTTGGAATACCTAATATCTTGTATTGGCTCTTAATATGTATCAGATATTATTCTAAATATCTCATAAGCATTAGTTGATTTAATCCTCAAAAGACTTTGAAAATAGATGCTACTATTATTTCCATTGTACAGATTAACAGACTAAGCGTGAGACAAATTTAGCAATTTAGCAAGATCAGATAGCTACTAAGTGCTCAGCCTGGCTTTGAATTCGGGCTTTTGACTCCTAATACTATCACTATTACTTTACTGCTCAGTATTACTTATCCTATCTTTTTATGTTTTTCCTGAAATCAAGTTTGATCCCTACCTATTTTTGATCCTATTCTCTGCTACCTAGAATACCACAGTAACTGGCTGATGTTTTACCAAGTAGTTTGAGGCCTCAGAGACCTAATTTTTGTTTGGCAATGAACTAGGCAAAGAAGAAGGATTAGAGTTACATTAAAAAATTAGTGTTGCTCAGGGAGCTCTAAGATGTGTTCAGAATTTTAAAAGGACATAGGAAAAATAGGCTCCTTACCTTGAATAATAGAATTGCCTAGAACTGCAGTAACAGGATCACACAAAATACTTATGTCCCATAGGTTGGAGCTCTGGAGAAATTATAACAGCAATAATAACCATTTCAGTTGTGTTGGGGCAAAAAGAAAGAAAAGGAAGTCAATGGAATAGTATCAATAGATAGTAGAAAGGAAATTCAACAACTTTAAACGTTTTGGTGTTTTCTCTTTAGTCAAAAAGAATGAACTTCAGACTCTTAGAAGGAAAAGTAACCCGAGGTAGAAAAGAGATCTGAAAAGTAGTTGGTTGCTCTAAGGGGATTCATGTCTCCTCGTCACCCACATAAATTATACAGGAGAAATGAGATTTAAAATGGGACGTTTAAACATGCTAAAAGAAGAGAGATTAGTTGTTTTGTCCCCCATGGCTCCTGAGAATTGCTTCTCGTATTGTATTGATTCATCCTCCAGTCCTTGCTCTCCTAGGTTTTTTGATCCAGTTGAGGTAGGTGTATAAATTCTTTAGATGTCTTAACAGACATTTGAGAGTGCAACCTTCAGGTGAATTTTTATACCTCTTTCTCAGTTTCAGTGGATAACATGAACCAGCTTAGCCCCTATGGCAGAATAAGACAAGCTTGAGTTTAGAAGTCAGAGGATCCAGCTGTCTCACTTATTCCCCAGTAGAATGCACTACAAAAGTACCTTATTTACAGGTCTATGGTGATAAATAAATGAGCTAATATATGTAAAAAGTGTTTTGACATTATTTACCTTCATCATTAAGAGAGTCTTTTACCATTTATTCACTTTAACCAAAATATTCCGGGAACCCAAATGAAATGCATAGGGAAACTCATATTTCATTTTTTAAAAAATAAATTTATTTTATTTATTTATTTTGGCTGCGTTGGGTCTTTGTCGCTGCGTGTGGGCTTTCTCTAGTTGCAGCGAATGGGGGCTACTCTTCGTTGCGGTGTGCAGGTTTCTCATTGCAGTGGCTTCTCTTGTTGCAGAACACAGGCTCTAGGCGCACGGGCTTCAGTAGTTGTGGCTCGTGGGCTTAGTTGCTCTGCGGCATGTGGGATCTTCCCGGACCAGGGCTCAAACCCATGTCCCCTGCACTGGCAGGCAGATTCTTAACCACTGCGCCACCAGGGAAGCCCCCATATTTCATTTTAAATGAAGACTTCTAATGCCAATTTTTAGATTACATATACCAAAAAGCACTTTGCTTTGGACAAAAACACCCAGGGCCTTGGACTTATATTAAAATATACTTTAAACTGCAGCTCTGCCATTTAGTGTGTAACCTTAGGCAACTGAGGAACAAAGATAACAACAATACCAACACCATAGGAATAGTCGAAGAATCAAATATAATAATCCTATAAAATACTTGGCACAGTGGCTGGCCATAAATGTGGTTGGTTCAGTAAATGTAAGATATTATCATTGTTTATTATTGTTATTTGTAAAAGCTGTAGTCCCTTGGCTTGGGTAATATAATCCTTTGTAACAAAAGTCTCACTTTTGCTGAGATATGTTTGATAAGCCTCTTGCATGGTAGACATAAGCCTCAGGGCATGTAAGGAATTGTGCTCAGGCTCCAGAGGATAAGAGCTCTTTAGCAAAATACAGTAATTTGTAATGTAAAAGAAGGAAAAGGGAAAAAGAGACAGAGATGGAGGAGGGGGCAAGCAAGTTGGTAGAATGTTAAATATTGCACAATGTGACTTAGCCCTTTTTATCTCCAAATCATCAGTCAACTCTCCATTGTTTTTTGGTTTTTTTTTAAATTTTTTTATTTTTTGCGGTACGCGGGCCTCTCGCTGTTGTGACCTCTCCCGTTGTAGAGCACAGGCTCCTGACGCGCAGGCTCAGTGGCCATGGCTCACGGGCCCAGCCGCTCCGCGGCATGTGGGATCTTCCTGCACCGGGGCACGAACCCGTGTCCCCTGCATCGGCAGGTGGACTCTCAACCACTGCGCCACCAGGGAAGCCCTCCATTGTTTACTGATGCTTTGTTTTTGTGGATGTATGTGTGTGAGTGTGTGTGTGTGCGCCCCAGAGAATATGAGACTAAAAATAGTTGAGAAGTGTACAGCTGCCATCTGTGTGTTATATCCTCAGTGTTGATTCATGTTTCTTTTGATAGGAATGGTAGAATTCTAGTGAATTCTAGTGTTGGTTGAGGAAATTGGTGGTGAGAGGCTTGGCTACAAATTCTAGCTTATAATTGTTAAATAACCTTGGCCTTCCAGTTTAATTATCTTCAGGATTTTCACGTGTAAAACACCAGTAATTATAGTTAACAGATGCTCACAAAACCTATTGGGATTGCCCATCAAAATATCAGTGGTTATATAACAATGTAACAGACATGCCACAGCTAACAACAACCAAGGCATGAGAGGAATTGGATAAACTTCCTGGCATTTCGTGCAGGATCTTTAAAAGTGATAACCAAAGATTTTTAAGTCTTTCTCTCATGAAGAAGGCTATCATGGCTTTTCTGTACTCACTGTTCAAATATATAAAACAAAGCAAAGACAAGTTTCACCTTATTTTCTACTTTTTGTATATGTTTTTCTTTCTTTTCACATCCGCTCTCTTACCTGCCAATCTTCTGTGCCTCCACTTTACCTCTTTCTTCCTAGCAAATTACTTTGGCTTCTGTCCATATTAAATAAATTCATCAGTAATAAATTTGCTTTGCTCCTCTGGCATACACTGATTGAAAATCTGGTAGGTCAAAGGCCTGTGGGGGACACAAAAATGACTCAGACTTTGACTTGGTTTTTGAAGTAGACCTGTTGCTTTTGTCTGACAGCCCTTTCCTTGAGGGAGTCACCTTTCAGAATACAGAGTTGGCATATGACCATGGCTAGAGCCAAGGATACGCATATGAGCCAAGCAAGGTCAGACAGAGAGTCTTTTTCAGTGATTCACATGGAAAGAAAAATAAAGAAGCATTTTCTACTGTGGTTGTTAAACTAAGATAATATGAACCAGAGCTACCAACAGCCATCTTTCTGCCAAGTCGACTTCATGCAAAATGAATTCAAATGGAGAATTGCATTGTTAAAGTGCCCTCTCCTAGGATTCCCAGGAATATTGAGCAATAAATTCCCTTTAGCTTAAGCTAGTTTGAATTGGCTTTTTGTCACTGGCAATCCAAAGTGTCCTAATGAATATAGCCTTCAAGAGTTTATAGTCTAATAAGAGAATACAGCTGGAGTGGCAAGTTGTCCTGAGGTGACCACATTGAACAGTGCAAGTATTTCCACCTGTGACCGAAAACAACAGTAGTTTTGCAATGATATATTACCTATTACCCTAGCCCTGTTTCACCTTGATTCCTAGGTCCCAAAGTTTCAAAGGAACCTCCAGTTTTAGTAGTGGTGCTATGGATATGTGTGTGGGGTAAGAAGAATGAAGTTGAAGCCCTCTTTTCAACATCTCACCCATAATGTCTGTGAGGCTCCCTAAACCACTATAAATAAGCATGCGATCTAGGTGAAAAAAATCATAAAATTAACTAAAACCATATGATAAGTATACAAATGGAATTCCAACCCCCCAACCTTTCTTTCTAACTGGATTGCCACCCCAAAACTCTGCCTGTCTATTTTTGGAGGTACCACTAGCTGCATTAACTAGGAGATAGGTTTGTACTAAAATCCTAACACCTGTTAAAACCTGTCTTTGGACATATGATAGCAAATTGTGAAAAAGCTACTTTTTATATCTACCATTGTTGATGAAAAGTTAATCAGTTGATCTAAGAAAGAAATGGAAAATTTTATTCAAGCCATATTGAAGATTGTAACCTGGGAATAGCATCTCAGAAAGCTCCCAGAACTGTTCTGCCCATTAGAAGTCAAAGCACAGTTATATAATTTTTTGAGACAGAGGTCTGTACATGAAATGATATATTATTAATAGTTTACATAATCTAGATCTGCAAGTACAAAGTGGTGGGTCATCCTGACCCTTTACAAGGTCAAGAAGGAATGTTACCTTTTAAGGACTTGTCTCATTGGTGCTAGGAGAATGTCGCTCTTTATGGTTGAGTAGGTACTTCTGCTGATGGAGGAGGTTTGGTCAATGCATAATGCAGATGCACAATGCACAGTAGAGGGGAGAGAGGAAGCCAAGGAGCAGAGAAGGTTTTTTGTGTTTAAATTTACCTCGTTTTGCCATAAAATATTAATTTCATTTCACACCATCTTTAGCTTTCTTCTTTCAAAAATGCCTTTTTAAACTATAAGTGGCAAATAGTACCCTTTCAAATTCTATTTTAGAGTGTTGGTAATAACAAAGGTCAAATAATAAAGTTGTTTTTTTTTTTGTCAAACCCAAGTTCCTGTGCCCGATGCACAGTTTAGGCAAACAAACTGAAATATTAGAGTTTGGAGCAGAGAAAGGTTTATTGCAGGGCCACACAAGGAGAATGGGTGGCTCAAGCTTGAAAACCTGAACTCTCAGACAGTTTTCAGGGAAAGATTTTTGTAGGCAAAATTTAGGGTGAGGGCTACACCCTAAATTTTCTTTCTTCTGATTGGTTGGTGGTGAGGGAACAGGGTGGTGTTCTAGGAATCTTGTGTTCAGACTGAAGTTACCATCCTCCACCAGGGTGGTGGCCCTAGTTCCTGCAGAAGAACTCAAAGATATATTGTTATATATATTCCTTGAGGAGAAACCAGGACCCTGCCCCATCTGTGCACTATTGTTTCTTTTTTGTTTCTTTCTTTTTTTTTTTTTTTTTTTGCGATACACACGCCTCTCACTGTTGGGGCCTCTCACTGTTGTGGCCTCTCCCGTTGCAGAGCACAGGCTCCGGACGCGCAGGCTCAGTGGCCATGGCTTACAGGCCCAGCCGCTCCGCGACATGTGAGATCTTCCCGGACCGGGGCACGAACCCATGTCCCCTGCATCGGCAGGCGGACTCTCAACCACTGTGCCACCAGGAAAGCCCCACTATTGTTTCTTGACTGCTTTTCCTTTGTTTCTGCATTCTCTCACTTCCCTAATTAGTAACTGTTTGAATCTGCCCTTTGGAACTCAGAGAAAGTCTAGGAGGCTGAAGCCTTTTACAAACTAGAAAACAGGGACTTGGAAAGGATTTGTATGGGGAGTGCACACTGTCCTGCTCAATTTCAGTTTGACAAGTGCAAAGTACTAAACACACCTTATTGATAAAAACTGACAAATTATAATATTCTTCTTTCTTAAGAGTTGAGCTTTCAACCTGTTATATATCATCCCACACAGCATTGTGATGGTTAGGAATGAACTCTTCAGTTAGTAAAACAAACTATGAAGTCTCTGTAATTAAAACAGTATGTACTTATATAGGAATAGACAGACTGATGGATGAAATAGGACAGAAAGAACACAAATTAACCCAACTGCATTCAGAAAACTAGAATATCAGAAAGATGGATTATCAGATCACTAGGGAAAAGGTGGGTTTTGGGGATTGATATATACACACTACTATATATAAAATAGATAACTAATAAGGACCTACTATATAGCACAGGGAACTCTATTCAATACTCTGTAATGATCTATATGGGAAAAGAATCTAAAAAAGAGTGTATATGTGTGCATGTATAATTGATTCACTTTGCTGTACACCTGAAACTAACGTAATATTGTAAATCAACTGTACTATAATAAAAATTACTAAAAAAACGGTGGGTTTTTAAATAAATTATGTTGGGAAAAGTGTAGCACCATTTGGAAAAGATTAAACCAGCTATACCTCAATTAAACGAAAAAAAGCAGAGTTCAAAGATATCTAAATGTAAAAAATATATATATAGAAGAGAATGTAAACACTGTAAAAAAAAAAAAAAAGAGTGATCTGTGTAAAAATCTGAAGTTGGTTACCTACAGAGAATGAGGGGGCAGAGTGGAAAGAAAGGCAAGAAAATGACACCATCCAGTGCTCATTTACCATTCCCAAAACTCTAGGGCCCTTAAGAATTATGCTCAATTTACTTTGTCTGTGCTCTCTAAATGAAACAAATGGAACAACAAAGCCTGAATGACAGCACATCTGTTTACAACATGGTTTACTAAATAGTTTAAGACCAATATTGAGACCTACTGCTCAGAAAAAAAGATTCCTTTCAAAATGTTACTGCTCATTGACAATGCACATGGTCACCCAAGTGCTCTGATGGAGATGTACAATTAGATTAATGTTCTTTTCATGCCAGCTAACACAACATCATTCTGCAGCCCATGGATCAAGGAGTAATTTTGACTTTCAAGTCTTACTATTTAAGAAATACATTTCATAAGGCTATAGTTGCCACTGTAGATAGTGATTCCTCTGATGGACCTGGGAAAATTCAACTGAAAAGCTTCTGGAAAGGATTCACCATTCTAGATGCCATTAAGACCATTCACAATTCACAGGAAGACGTCAAAATATCAACACTAATAAGAGTTTGGGAGAAGCTGATCCCTACCCTCATAGATGGCTTTGAGGGATTCAGGATTTCAGTGGAGGAAGTAACTGCAGATGTGGTGGAAATAGCAAGAGAATTAGAAGTGGAGCCTGAGATGTGACTGAGTTACTGTAATCTGATGATCAACTTTAATGGATGAGGAGTTGCTTCTTATGGAAGAGCAAATAATGTGGTTTCTTGAGATGGAAAGATGAAGATGAAGATTGGTGGAGATGCTATGAAGATTGTTAAAATGAAAACAAAGGATTTAGAATATTACATAAACTTAGTTGATAAAGCAGTAGCAGGGTATGAGAGAATTGACTCCAATTTTGAAAAAAGTTCTACTATGGGTAAAATGCTATCAAATAGCATTGTGTGCTATAGAGGAATCTTTTATGAAAGGGAGAGTCAGTCAGTGCAGCAAACTTCACAATTGTCTATTTTAGAAATCACCACAGCCACCCCAACCTTCAGCAACCATCACCCTGATCAGTCAGCAGCCATCAACATCAAGGCAATACCTTCCACCAGCAAAAGATTACGACTTGCTGAAGGCTCAGATGATGGTTAGCATCTTTTAGCAGTAAAGTATTTCTCAATTATGGTATTTTTTTAAAGACATAATGCTGTTGCACTCTTAATAAGCTACAGTGTAGTGTAAACATAACTTTTATAGGCACTGGAAAACCAAAAGTTTGTGTGACTCACTTTAATGCTACATTCACTTTATTGTGATGGTCTTGGAACAGAACCTGCAATAACTCTGATGTGTCTGTATATACTCCCAGTCTTGTAGTCCGGAAATAAGAGCAAACAAAACTTGGACTCTTTTGAGTGGACTTGTTTTGTTGTAGTGGTATGGTGAAGCAATTCTGAAATTATTTTAGTTGTATTAAAGGATTAAACAAATGTGCAAATGTTGAAGTTATTGGGAGCCACTATTCTTGGTATAGAAGAGAGGAGATAAAAAGGTGGAATGAAAAAAAGCAAGGAGAAAACCTGTATAGATAGATTGGAGCAGAAGATATCAGTATGAACTAATAATAGCATGCCTTCAGTAACTGGTGTTATTTATCATTATCATCATCAATTTCAATTGCCCTGGTGACCTTTCTCTTTCTGGATTGGGCTGCTGCTCTAGATAAGGAAATACACTGGGATTCCTTCAGGCTCTCTGGAAGCTGTGGTGGCCAGTGGGGCTCAGTCTAACATTGACATGCATCTACATCAATTGTTGCTTTTGTGAGTATTAATGCTCATCACTGTGCTGGATTCAGTCATTAAATTACTTTCAGTAGATATTGGTAAGTATATTGAGGTGAGAAGAAACCAGATTTGGAGTTACCAAACTTTCAGATCTTGTGCAACAACTTTAGTCCTCTGAGTATCAGTTTCTTCATGTGTAAAATTTGCTACTACTAATAATAGCTAACATGGATATAGAAATTGCTTTGGAATGCTATAGCATGGCATGTGATAATACATTTTGATAATAACTCTCTCAGAATTGTTGAGAGGACAGGAAGGAAAGAAAAGTATACTGAGTGCTTACTAGGAGCCAGGCATTTTCTAGGTTATTTAGCTATACATTCACAATTAATCTTTACAACACAGTTAAAAATGCATTGTATGTCCCCACTTTACAGATAAGAAAATTGAGAATAAAATAGACTAAATACATATCCTAAAATTCCAAAGCTCTTGTTTCAAGTGTTAGGATACTAAAGCCTTCTGTTGTCTACCACTCTCTACTGAGAATTAAATGAAGGAAGGGATGTAAAAGTATAATCTGTAAAGATTTACATGAACATATTATTGTAATTAAGGGAGAGAAAACAAACACACATAAAACAATTAGAAAACAATGTATTCTTAAACCAAATGATACTAATATGGTAGCAAGTGCAGTTGGAGGTAGGGGGTGGGGAGAATCAAAGTATTGATTGGCGGGGGATGTACTGTAGAAGGCTCCATGGGAAGGATGGGACTTGAGTAGGCCTTGAACAGAGAGCATTTTGATAAACGGTAATAAGTAGAGAGGACATTCTAGGCAGGGAGAATGGCATAATTTAAAGGCACACAGGAAGGGGCATGTGCTGCAATGTCCAGGGCATCTGCAAAAAACACAAGTAGACAGGACAAATAGGCCTGGTTCCAGATAGAATAAAATTATTTTTTATACTATTCCATAAAACCAGATTTTTGATAATCTTTCTTTGTAACTTAGAATCATGATGCACCTGAGTGACCACTAAGATTTTGCTGACCTCTCTGTACTGGAAGTACTTTCCCTAATGGATACTGGTGTACTTGGTCCTGCAAGCTTTATAGAGATAAATGTATGCAGCCACAGTGAAGGTTAGTGGGAATTCTGCTTTCTAAAAAGCTGTAGAATCTAGCCTTTGACAAAGCATTCTTTATCAGTGAGATGAAGAAAAGGATAGAAAAAGCTGTCTGATGATGGATTTTGCTCTGCTCTGCTATGATGATGGATATCATTTTTAAAGTTATTTAAACAATGTAAAAAATAAAGCTCCCAACTTTTTAAGAAATGTCCAAAGAGTTGTGTTTACTATTCATATATTATGCCCCACCCTTATCATATTCTGCCCTTATCTAATGTGTTCCTCTCTTTAGATAAAACTTTCAGTGATTGGAAGGCTTTTTCAGCTCTCTGAACGTATATGGATTTCTCCAGTTTGGGATTTTAGTTTGCCATACTTCTTAATTCTTGTATGTAGTAGCTCAGCTGACAACAAAGGATAATGTAATATATATTCCATAGATTCCCCCACCCCCACTGCCACTTTAGGCAAGAAATTTCCAACACAGTAGTAAAACTATGTTCCCCAAAATCTGGAAAACAAATAGTACATTGACCAGGTATAAATACCACATTACATTAAAAAAAAAAAACATTTTAGTGAGGAACTGAGAAGGACATAAAAGTATAATTATAAGGATTGAGAATTTCCTAACACTGATGAAAGACACTAAGCCATAGATTTTCAAAAGTACTTAGAACTCCAAATAAAGAGTGAGAGAATTTATGGCGAGTAGACCCGCCTTATAGGAAATTCTAAAGGAAATCCTCAGACTTCAAGGAAACAATTCCAGATGGTAACTCAATTCCAGAGGAAGAAATAAAGAACAGCAGAAGTGGTAAATATTTGTGCTAACATAAAAAATTCTATAAAATATTTTGTATTATTTTTCTCCTAACTTTAAAAAAAAACAAGATTGTATAAAGCAATAATTATAAAATTCTATTGTTGGATTTATAATATACATATAAATGTAACATATATAACTAATAGCACAAGGGAAGGGGAGAAAATTTCTAAATTTTACTAAATATAATTAGTATTAATTTGAAGTAGACTGTGATCAGTTAAGATTCATATTGCAATCCCTATTATGAACACTTAGAAAATAAATCACAAAATATAGTTTTTTAAAAAGTGAATTTAAATATTACACTAAAGAATATCTATTTAACACAAAAGAATGGAGTAAAGGAGGAAAGAGGAAGAAAAAAGACTGCAGTCATATGGAACACATATAGTAAAATATAAAGTCAACTATATCAATAATTATATTAAATATGAATGCTCTCAATATCCCAGCAAAACTACAGAGATTGTCAAGATGGATATAAAAAAAAAAATCCAACACTATGGTATATACCAGATACACATCCTAGATTCAGAGATAAATAGATTGAAAGTAAAAGAATGCAAAAAGAAAAAAAAGTCATGTAAACAGTAACCAAAAGAGAGATCAGTGACTCTTTGAATATCTGACAAGACAGGCTTTAATATGAAATATTTCTAGATGGTTAAAAAAGAAACCACAGGGTTTCCCTGGTGGCGCAGTGGTTGAGAGTCAGCCTGCCGCTGCAGGGGACACGGGTTCGTGCCCCGGTCAGGGAAGATCCCACATGCCGCAGAGCGGCTAGGCCCGTGAGCCATGGCCGCTGAGCCTGCTTGTCCAGAGCCTGTGCTCTGCAACAGGAGAGGCCACAGCAGGGAGAGGCCCATGTACTGCAAAAAAAAAAAGATACCACAAGGGAGATTGGAACATAATTTGAACTCAGTAAAAATGAAAACATAACATAACAAAATTTATGGGATGTATCTAGAACATCAACTAGAGAGAAATTTAAACACATATAAGGAAAGAAGAAAAGACTCAAATCAAACATAAGCTTCCACTTTAAGAAATTAGAAAAAGAGAAAAAATCCAAAGCAAGCAGGAGGAAGGAAAGAGTAATGATTAGAGAAGAAATAAATGAAAGGGAAAACAGAAAACCATAGAAAATCAATGAAACTAAGAGTTCTTTGGAAAGATTAATAAAACTGACAAAACTTTAATCGTACTGACAAAGAAGAAAAGAAAGAAGCCACAAATTACCAAATTAAAAATGAAAGAACATTACTACCATCCCTATTGAAATGGTCACACAATTTTAAGTCAACATACTAGACATCTCAGATAAAGTGGAAAAATTCCTAGAAAGATGCAAATTGTCAAAATTCATTCAAGAAAAATGGAAAATATGAATAGACTTAAACAAGTAAAAGAATTGAAATTCCAATTTTTCCCATAAAGAAAGCTTAGGCCCAGTTGACATCAAATGGTGAATTCTAGAAAATATTTGAAGAAATAACACCATTTCTTTACAAACTCTTTCAGAAAATATAGGAGGAAGGAACATTTCTTCCTCCAGCAATGCACTAGTAACAAATTCAAATATAGTATGAGAAAAAAACAAAGCAAAATTATAAACCAATACCAACATGCCTTATGAACATAGATGTAAATACCCTTAACAAAATATTAGTAAATCAAATCTAGTAACATATTAGAAGAATGAAACCCTGGGATTTATCCCAGGAATGCAAGATTGCTTTAATATGTAAAAATTAGTGAAATAGACCATGTTAATAGATTAAAGAGCAAAAGTCACATGATTCTTTTAAAAAAATACAAAATGGGTGTTGACACATTCTAACACCCATTCATAATAAAAACTCTGATCAAACTAGGAATACTGGAGAACTTCTTCAACTTCACAAAACATCTAAGAAAAACAAAAACCAAACTGAACCAAGCCAAACAAAAAAGCCACAGCTGCATCACACTTAATAGTGAAAAGATAACTTCCTTCCCTATAAATAGGGAGCAAGGCAAGAATATCTTATCTAGCTACATGTATAATTTACTGTACAATGCAATAGGCAAAAAATATGTATCTAGGTGTGGGTTTTTCACTCAGAGGAGATATCCCCCTGTTAGATTTCATATCTTATGAGGGACTTGGGTTTGTGTAAATTAAAAACACGAGATGATATTTCACATACACTGAATTGGCAACAATGAAAAAGTTGCAATGGCAATTATAAGTGCTGTTGTGAAACTGTGTGCTAATGGTATTGTACAATCAACTTAGGAACCAGTTTTTCATTGTCTAGTAAAATTGAAGACATAAATTTTCTACGGTACCAGCAATTACAACTCCTACATATATACCCTAAATAAACTCTTGCATATGTGTACCAAGATATATAAGCAGAATATTTATAGAATCATTACTTGTAGCAGCTAAATACTGAAAAAAATCCAAATATCCATTAACCCTAAAATGAATAAATAAACTGTGGTATGGTTACACTTCAATGAAAATAAGATAAAAACAATACTAGAGCACAAGGGCTTCCCTGGTGGCGCAGTAGTTGAGAGTCCGCCTTCCGATGCAGGGGACACGGGTTCGTACCCTGGTCCGGGAAGATCCCACATGCCGCGGAGCAGCTGGGCCCGTGAGCCATGGCCGCTGAGCCTGTGCGTCCAGAGCCTGTGCTCCGCAACGGGAGAGGCCACAACAGTGAGAGACCCGTGTACTGCAAAAAAAAAAAAAAAAAAAGCAAAAAAAAACACTAGAGCACAAGTATAAATGTCACAAATATTAGTATGAGTCAAAAAATTAAAAGAATATGCACAGTATATAGTCCATTTACAGGTTTAAACATGAGTCATATTACTTTGGGACGAATATATAGATGGTAAATTATTTAACAGTTAAGGACTCAATTATCACAAAATTGTGGATAGTAGTTGCCTAATGATGTCAGCATTTGGGTAATTTATTTGCAGAGATCATAGAATGGAGGTTGAACACCTCAATTTTTTTTTCTTAGAGTTAAAACGAAAAAGTCATAGTGATTTAGGCATCATAATATAAATTATATGTTGGCCCTGAAAAGCACATGCTTATTTAGGAAGATCTGTGGAAATACTCTGGTTTGGAATGTGTGAGCAACAAAATGAGGGAGAATACGAGAAGATATAAATCTCCTTCCAGATTAAAAGAGAGTCTGTTTGGTAATGTTAATGGAGAAGAGAAGAAAGAGCAAATGATGAAGGGTAGTAACTTGTATCTGTGTTTCACTTCAGAATTTACAGTGAGTTTTAATTATATCATACATGGAGACATGGTTTATATCATGCCCACTTTACAGATGAGAATGTGGAAGTTCATGGAGTGTAAGCCTCTAGAACAAGATGGCTCAGTTACTCATCTGAGTTTATAAAAGAAGATCAAGGCAGTGAATAACCAAGAGGCATAAGACAAAGTCTCTGGTGTGAGGAACTTCTTTTCATTCACTTACACAAAGAGCAATATACATAATCCAGTGCTAAATGTTATATTCAGATTAAATACTGAAAGAACGTTCAGAGATGAGAACAATTCTTCATCACCTTCCCTGCTTTTGTCCTTGGTATAGATCTAGATCTGTGTGATGAAATTGCTCAACATGAGGCTGATATTGCACTAATAACTTTCATCTTGGAATATAATTAAACAAGGGATAGTCATATCAAAGAAGTCAATCTTAATTCTTCAAGGCTGTCTTTTTTTTTTACCATTTTCACTACCAAAAATTACCGTGGATTTGGGTATGATTAAATTTCAGGATGTGTTATTCTTCTGACATCTTTTTCATAATAAAGTCCAGTAATAAAACTGAGCTCTATTACATTTGCTGAAAATTAGTAACATCTGCACATAACCCAATTATGTTTTGTTTCTTTTTTAATTGTTTTAATTAATTATAATGATTTTTTTTTAAATACAAGAAAATCAAGTCATTTTATTATAAATTACAGTATTAATTACTCTCTGTAGAGTGAATATTTTCTAAGGTATAAAGAGTATGCTTAAGCATGCATCAAACTTTACACCTCCTGGGAATGTACAGTACACTGATTTCCCTTGTTTAAAAAAAAGGTAATTTATTTCACCCATTGTGTTTAGACAAATTACTTCAATTAACTGTGGCAAGATCATTAAGCATAGTTAATTTTAATGTAAATCAGGTTATTTATAAAATAATCCTAGGAGAACCATTTTATATATATATATATATATATATATATATATATATATATATATATATACACACACATATACGTATATACCTGTTCTTTTTTTATTATTATTTTATTTCAGTACGCGGGCCTCTCACTGTTGTGGCCTCTCCTGTTGGGGAGCACAGGCTCCGGACGCACAGGCTCAGTGGCCATGGCTCATGGGCCTAGCCACTCCATGGCATGTGGGATCTTCCCCGAGCGGGGTACGAATCCGTGTCCCCTGCATCGGCAGGCGGACTCTCAACCACTGTGCCACCAGGGAAGCCCTATACCTGTTCTTTTAGATGGATTTTTGTTAAGGCTAGTAATTTTTAAAATTGCTGCACTTCAGATTTCAGCTCAATAAATATTTCTCAAGAACATTCCACGTGCCAAGTTAGTATCTAGGAGCAGAGCCTGAGACAGGGATTCTTGTTCAAGTGTTCATAGGGGAAGGAAATGAAGTATGAAAATAGAACAGAGGAGGAAAGTTAAGCCTGGAAGTAGTTTCAGTTTGACCCAGCTTTGGTCTGATCCCAGGGAAGCTCTAGAGTACAACTTGTTCTGTAGACTCTGTCCTATCTTGAAACAAGCAAGGGGGTACACCCTTTGTACCCCTGTGTCAGTCAGTCCTGGACTGGGGACAACCCTATGTGGGTGTGGAGAACTCCTTTTGTCTGAGGTTCTTTGTTGGAAAAGAAATGGGGGGAGCTGTGAGTCAGCTTTCAGTGGGTTGGGGACTAGATATACTGGCTTGTGAAGGGTATTCTGGTGTGGCACCAACAGCATCCACTATGTATTATAATAAAAGAAAGAGATTCTGCCCTCTAGATATTTACAATCTTAACAAACACTGCCACACTCTTATATTGTAAAGATATCACTCCAAGAATGTCTGCCAATATATTCAAGGAAGTCTCCGCAGAATTGGAGACTTAATGGAGATCATGGTTAGACTTATCTGTTTGAACTGAAAGCATCATGCAGAAAGCAGAGAAAATGAATTCAAAACTGAGTCAACAGTCTTATTTAAAGAGTGATCACAATTTTTGATTCGGAGTCAGAAAGCATATCTCCCAAATCTTCTTGCTGGTGTATTAACACAATAGAAGTATTCCCCAGTCTCTACCCTTGGACTGGTAACTCCACACAATGGCAGTTTGTGCTTAAAGAAGTCTCCTTGCCATGTCATAATTGGTTTGTAGGTTATTGGAAGCACCGCTAAAGTGTTTTAGGCATAGCATTGATTTGATTTTATAAGCACTGAACCTTATTAGGATTCTTTAAATCAGCCTCCTAGAGACTGACTTAATTTGGTTTTCTTTGATATTATTTTTAATGATCCTACATACGTTTGATCTTTTTTTAGCAGCAAAACCACATTTAATTTTTTTAGATGATACACAATTAGTTGATGAATTTTCTATCAGTTTAAACTTCAGTACACTTACAAAGTAATCCTGATCACAGCAGGTTATCATAATACAATCTGGATCTGTTAATAATGAAAACTGGCACAGCTGGAATCCCAGAGCAACAGGAGATTGAGGCACACACCCAAAGACCAAACTTAATTACAAAAGAGAATGAGCCCCTCAAGTAGAGGTCATCATTGTTCAGGTTGTCTTAGGTGCAAAGCATTTTGGCTCTCGAGTAACAGGTGATATATAAGCTTGACATTCTTAGGGATGGGGTGGCCACCAGGGGAAACTGACTTTGTTAGTGCAGCCCCAGAGAGAAAATCCAGGCAGACTGAGTGAACACCACAGCCAAGAAGGTGCCGTCATTGCCATTGTGATTTGTGAAAGCGTTAGGTGCCAAAATATCTAACCTGACAGACTCCTACTTATTGATTTGTCAGGTGGTAGGATATTGGTCTCTTCTGGAGACCTGGGATGACTGGGATGACTGGATGAGAATAATATAAGGGGCAACAGTAGATTTAAGTTCTGTTCTAAATTTATTTGGTAACATTTGATTGAAAACATTTGTTTAAATTGTAATCCCATCAGATAAGTGTCACACCTCAATTTTTAAAGTGACGTTCTCTTCTTTCAAGTGAAAAATATTTCCTTCTTTCAAGCATATTATGATTAGACTGCAAAGTTTATCATCAGCTTCCAACATGATACCTGGTGGTCACAGATTATTTGTTGAATGGGTGAATAAATAAATGAGTGACTAGTAGAATGATGACTTTTGTTTGGGGAGGTATGGAAGAACGAGAAACTTCCAAGCTTATTCCAGAAGATAAAATAATATTCTCGGCTTAGGAGAAATTCTGTTACTTACTTCTGGGTTAAAGTGCTCTGATTGTCTTCTGAACAACCATACCCTCCTGTGGCTCAGCTTCCAAATATAAAGTAATTCTTGCCTTCTTATGTCTTTTGTTAAAGCATTTCCCTATCATTTTATTGAGAAATACAGAAAACTGGCCTATGAAGGGTTGGATTGTCAATTTGTTTTGGATAAAAATTGTTTTTAAGACACTTGAATTCAATCTAAGTTAAAAACAACCCTCAGAAGGGTTACCTCTCTGGGCTATTTTATTTATTTTTTCCTATTAATGTACTCCATCTTAATCTTAACATAATTGCTTCCGCTGAGTTACAAGTAAATGTAAGATGATCTGCCTTTGAATATCTATGAGAAAACCATTTTGTTTCTATATTTCATAAAACCATGGCTAAAGAGCTACTCTTTGCTCTCATTCAATGTCCTCCAAACAGCAGTTCTCATGATCAATTTCCATAACATTTTATTCCAGAAGAAATGATGTTGGCATACATGAATATCTAAAATCTTTGCTGTTGACTGTCTTGCTTCATTTAAAAACAATCATTTAGTTTTATCTACAAATACATTTTATTTTTTAAATGCGTTTTAATCTATATGTACCTCAAATTATTTTATGAATAGTCAAGAAATCCATAATAATGCCTTTCGTGAAAACTTGCATTATTATGAATAAAGAGGTAGTTGAGTTATGGTATGAAAAGAGCATATTGTATGGAATAGCATGACCTGAGCTGTCTTCCTAGCTGTGTGATTTTGAAAAAGTTACTATGTGTCTTGGCTGCTGTTTTTCTTTGAAAAACTGGGGATATGAGTCCTAACATCCAGTAACGCGCTGGAGCTGATGGGCTGGCAAGGGCTGATTGTTAAGTATTCATGAACTTTACAAACCACTTTTTTTTTTTTTACAAACCACTTTTTTTTAAAAGAAATATTTATTTATTTTGGGTGCGGTGGGTCTTTGGTGCTGCTCGCAGGCTTTCTCTAGTTGCGGAGAGCGGGGGCTACTCCTCATTGTGGTGCGCGGGCTTCTCATTGCGGTGGCTTCTGTTGTCACAGAGCACGGGCTCTAGGCGTGTGAGCTTTAGTGGTTGTGGCGGACCAGGGCTCGAACCCATGTCTCCTGCATTGGCAGGCAGATTCTTAACCACTGCGCCACCAAGGAACCCCTACAGACCACTTTTAAATCATTGGTAGGTTGAAATTGGCCATAATGGGAGTATTTATGCCACAGAAACTGTCATGCATTATGAATCAGGGCTTCTTTTTTTTTTTTTAAGAGCCAGCTTATTAGCACAACACTGATTGTTATTATAAAGAACAAATGAGATAATGTATGTAAAAGTGTTTTGTAATCCTCAAAAATCTGTGCTTAGAAATCAGTGTAGTAGAGCCAGTGATTTATCATTGAATTGTATTACATATATATCTTAATTATTTTTCAATCCATAATTAAAAATATTCATCTTTATAAAAGATTATGAAGTCTTATGAAAACAATTAAAAAAAACACGTTTATCTCTGAAGAAATGTTAGTGGCAAGGTAAGTAATAGATTTTTCTTTCTTGGCAATATGAAACAATTCAAACAAATCCACATGGGCTATAAAAGGAAAATGAATTCAGTTGAGCAGAGAAGAAAGCAAAAAGTAGTAACTTCTAAGCAGAAAGGGAGTTGATCAGGAAACCAGTTATTAGAAAAACAATTCCATTTACAAAATCTTTAAAGTTTTGTAAGGATGATTTTCCAGTTTTATTGAGGTATAGTTAACAAATATTGTATATACTTAAGATGTACAAGTTAATGTTTGATACACATTGTGAAATAATAAGCTCAATCAAGCTAATTAACATATTTGTTTCCTCACATAGTTACCATTTTCTTGTGTGTATGTATGTGTGTGTATGGTGAGAACACTTAAGGTCTACCCTTTTAGCAAACTTCAAGTACGCAGTACAGTATTATTAACTATAGTCACATTGTTGTGCATTAGATATACAAAACTTATTCATCTTGAGTAATTGAAACTTTGTACCCTTCAACTAATATCTCCCCATTTTTCCCCTTGCCCCAGCCCCTGGCTGCCACCATTTTTCTTTTTGCTTTTATGAGTTTGACTATTTTAAATACCACATATAACTGAGATCACTCAGTATTTGTCTGTGTTTGGCTTATTTTCCTTAGCATAATATCCTCCAGGTTCATCTGTGCTATCAAATGGCAGGATGTCTTTCTTTTTAGGTAGGGAGTTTCATCAAATGGTAGAATTTTTTTAAGGCTGAATAACATATATAAAATATTATATATATTCCAATATGTATATTATATACAAACATATAATATTTAACACATTTTCTTTGTCCATTCATCCATAGACAGACATTTATATTTCTGTAGACAAACAATGAAGTATTTGAAAAGGAAATGAAGATAATATTTCCATTCAGAATAGCAACAAAAGTAATAAAATACTTAGAATAAACTTAACCAAAGAGGTGAAAGACTTGAACACTGAAAAGTATAAAACATTGATGAAGAAAATTAAAGACACAAAAATGGAAAGACATCCTGGATTGGAAGAATTAATCCATCCTGGATTGGTTCATGGATTGGAAGAATTAATCTTGTTCAAATCCCCATACTACCCCAAGTGAGCTATAGATTCAGTGCAATCTCCATCAAAAAGCCAATGGCATTCTTTACAGAAATAGAATAAACAATTCTGAAATTCATTTAGAGTCACAAAAGACCCTGAATAACCAAAGCAATCTTTAGCAAGAAGAATGAGGCTGGAGGCATCACATTTCTTGATTTCAAAATTGTGTAAAACCTTTAAATAAGAAAAATATATTTCTCATATTATTAGATTTCCTATGAATGTAAATATAATGTCTAGCTCTTCTCTCTCAAAGATATTCTCCCTGAAATGTCTGCACTTCAGAGAGACAACAGTAACCAGAAGTCTCCTTCTCTAGGTCTCATGCTCCTCAGCATCCCTACCAGAGACATATTTTTCATCACTCTGCTCCATCTTGTTCTTCAGTTGTTTCCATGCTGGCTTTCAACCTTTTTGTTCCTTCTCACACTTCCTGCTCTTTCTCTCCCTACCCCACAACCCCCATTCTCTGGAGGTAGGTGAGCTCTAATCCAATGACTGGTGTCATTATAAGAGAAAAGAGAGAGAGATTTGAGACATGAGACACAGGGGAGAAGGCCATGTGAAGATGAAAGCAGAGATTAGAATTATGCCACCACAAGGCATGGAAGCCTGGAGGCCCAGAAGCTGGAAGAGGCAAGCAAGAATTCTCCCCTACTGCCTTCAAAGAGAAGGAGAACCCCTGTTTTCTTGTGGTCTTTTTTACTTCGCCCATCATTCATTTATCATTCTAGGATACTGAAAAACTTACTTCCTCTTCCCTTGAAGCATTCCCAACTTCAAGTCTTTATTCAAGTATTCTTTCTGCAAGTAATGCCATGCATCCTCCTACATGAAAGGCTTTGAATGTCCGAACACAATTCACCCTTCATGATTCAACCCAAATATTATGTCTGTAATGATGTTATATTAGTTTCCTAGGGCTATAACAAATTACTACAAGGTTTGGAAGCTTAAAATAACAGAAGTTGGCATCCTCAGAATTTTGGAGGCAAGAATCCAAAATTAAGGCATTGGCAGGACCATACTCTCTCTGAAGGCTCTGGAGAGCATCCTTGCTTGTTTCTTCCTGCTTCTGGGGGCTCTGGGCTCCCTTGGTTTGTGGCAGCATAATTCTGATTTCTGCCTTCATCTTCACATTGCCTTCTCCTCTGTAGCTCTTTGTCTCAAATTTCTCTTTCTTTTCTCTTGTAAGTTAACCAGTCATTGAATTAGGGCCAACCCCTACTCCCAAATTAACATAAGTTCACAATCACAGGTACTGGGGGTTAGGACTTGGACATATATTTTTCAGCGACACAATTCAATCCACAATAGGAGTTTCCCTTCATTCCTTAGCCAAAATTTTTCTTTCTATCAACTGAGTTCTCCTATGGCTTCATCTTTATGTCACTTAATGGTGGTTGTCATGTTCTGTCCTATATTGACAGGACATGTTTTGTACTGTTATTTGCATACCAGTCTGATCTTCCAAATAGACTATACATTCCTTAAAGATTGTATTTGGTTCATCTGTATCCAGAAGAAATCTTAAACCAAGCCTTGTATGAAGGGAGGTTTGATAAATATTCGTTGAAAGAATGCTTGTGACCAAGCATGTTGAATTATCATTCGTATATATTCCTTTAGCCCCACAGTAGCTACAGTTCCAAATCTTTTTATTCAAAACAATCCTGTGACCAGGATAATGCAAAGTAAATATATTGTAGATGAATCAACTGTATTATTGAGAATTATTTGCAACCAAGCAGTATTCCCCTCAAGGAAGAACATTCTAACGTAAAGAATTTCCCTGTGTTTATTTTTTATTATGTCAAAGTAAACTTCTCTAATAAACACAAGTCTGTTTAAAAAATCCACAGTAGCAAAGATCTAAATTTCATGTAAATTTTTACATCACATGTCAAAGGCTTGCAGAAAGACTCACTTCTGTAGAAGACAACTGTCATCAAAAGTAACAAGTCTGACCAAAATGTTCATTGCAGCTCTATTTACAATAGCCCGGAGATGGAAACAACCTAAGTGTCCATCATCAGATGAATGGATAAAGAAGATGTGGCACATATATACAATGGAATATTACTCAGCCATAAAAAGAAATAAAATTGAGCTATTTGTAATGAGGTGGATAGACCTAGAGTCTGTCATACAGAGTGAAATAAGTCAGAAAGAGACAAATACCATATGCTAACACATATATATGGAATTTAAGGGAAAAAAAAGTCATGAAGAACCTAGGGATAAGACAGGAATTAAAGACACAGACCTACTATAGAATGGACTTGAGGATATGGGGAGGGGAAAGGGTAAGCTGTGACAAAGCGAGAGAGAGGGATGGACATATATACACTACCAAATGTAAGGTAGATAGCAAGTGGGAAGCAGCTGCATAGCACAGGGAGATCAGCTCGGTGCTTTGTGACTGCGTGGAGGGGTGGGATAGGGAGGGTGGGAGGGAGGGAGACACAAGAGGGAAGAGATATGGGAACATATGTATATGTATAACTGATTCACTTTGTTATAAAGCAGAAACTAACACACCATTGTAAAGCAATTATACTCTAATAAAGATTAAAAAAAAGTAACAAGTCTGTCATATAAATTTGTGGAGGTGGAATTTAATACATTGTAACTTTGAGCTGGAAGTTAGTTTGACATGAACAAGAAGTCAGAGTAACCAAGTATTCAAGTAAGAAACACCTTCCCATCTCTAATAACTTAACATGCTGTGTAATTTCCATAATCTTTAAAAAAACTTTCCCCCTTAGGATTTGCTGATAAGTAATCAAATGTAATTTTCTCCCTTCTTAATGTGTTCAGAGTTTATGGTTTGATATTGCTTAGTCAAATTCAATAAATGACATTTATCATTTTGCAAATATTCGGTTTATTCACATATTGTAGGATTTACATTTATGTTGGATCAGATTGTTTGATTGGAATTTCAAATCTGTAAAGCTTCAATTTCATCTAGCTGCAATTATGTAAAAATCATGAGTCAATTTCCAAATCAGTCTATATTTATGCTTTTACTACATCTAGTAAGGGTTGGCTTTTTGGAGCAGCTTCTGGCAAATGTTCTTGCCAGAACTGGATATAAAGATTGTATGAGAAAGACATTCTGCACTCTTGCTTTATGGTTAGAAAGCTTTCAGACCATTGTTTCATATTTTAGGGAAAGAAAGTCAAATGTTATAAGCTTCTGTAAGTCATAGCCAGACCAAAGTAAAGTTGTGACAGCATGTATCAACTTGGAAAAGGCAAATTAATGGTGAAGGAAAATATGTCATTAGTCACTCTGTATGTGAAAGTAGAAATTTACCACTTGGGAGATTGTCATGTAATTGTTAATGTGACAAAATACCTCTGACATATTTGCACAAACTTCCCTTAGGGACATTGTGCATTTAAAGGTATAAAGATAATGCTGCTGATAATCCCCTCCACATGAGACCTGGCATCCTATGCTCATGTCTCTCTCTGTGAAAAGAAAAAGTCAGGGAGACTTACCCATGATGGAAGATTCTAGGGTCAGTGAAGGACTGTGATTTGCAGTATATGTCCTCCTGAACCTCACCTGACAGCTGTTTCTCAGTTTACTTTCTATATGCCTCAACCTCACAAGCAATTGTCAGTTCTTCAGGATTTAGAAACATCTTTTATGCTTTTTGTGTTTCCTACACTGTTGAAGATAGGAGGCAGTGTGGCTTGACAGATACTTGGAGTAATCTGATCATTCAACAGTTATTTCCGGAACACTTAGAGGGGCCATGTTCTAAAGAAGCAATGGTGAGTAAGGCTATAGGACAGTAGGTTTCATTGCCCTCAGTGAAACTTACCTGAGATGATAGCAAATAAAGCAACAAGAATAAAGCTAGTTAAATGTTCTGATAGGGAAGTAGAGTGTACCGGGAAAGCTCACGGCATAGGCACACAACATAGAGGGGGAAAGGCTTGTCAAAAATCTCCCAGATGAAGCATGTATTAATCTTTGAGTCATAGGGGGAGAAGAAGGAAGAGATTAAAATCACATGTGCAAAGACTCAGATACAAGTGAGAGCCTATCTTCCTTCAAATACGTGGGGGAAATGTCCATTCCATTAAAACATAGCCAAATTAATTTCATTTTACTGTTGATAGATCAACAAGAGAAGGTCAACAGTCTAATAAACGGCATCACTAAATCAACACTTATTTTTTCACTTCAAACTTAACTGTGCATGAATGCAATTAGGACTTTTCTTTGTCAGGTAAAATATCTCAGCTGCAAAGCTCTTTGCCTCCACTGGTGTGAATCACAGCACTCTGTCCCAGTAGCTTCACTGCTCCTTCTTTTAACTGCCTATGAATTAAAATACACATATATCAGGAAAGGTCTAGACAGGAATAAAGAAACCACTCTAAGAATTCCAACCATAGGGAAACGAATACAAGGAATTGGCTGCAAAGATGTTTGAAGGGCTGAAATTGTAAAAGAGAAAAGCAATGTGGCTGCAGGAGAAAAATAGTGACAGTGTGAAATCCAAAGCTGATTCTAATTGTGAGCTGGAGTCCAGGAGCCTGAAGCTTCCCTGTTGGATACACCATCCTGGACAGTTCTGCATCTGCTGGGTAGGTGCTGCTTCTACCAGGGCTCAAATTACTGAAAAAGTACTACTTCTGTCCAGGTTGCTGAACCTAAAATCATCTTACCTATGCTGCAGACATCATAATTCCCATCAACTGCCATCAAGTGCCATACTATTGGAACTAGAAGGAGAAATCCTTACTTTCAACCTTTTCATCTCTCACAGGTGTTCCTATTGTCAGACCATAGCTCTGTTCAGAAACCAGCTAACGATGGATCATGGGAAATGTAGTTTGCAGATTCCCCCTCCAGCAGTGCAGAGAAGAGTAGGGAAGAGTGGGCATGGGGGCTAAGAGACAGCTAAATGACCTCTCCAACTTAGGCTCAGGATTGTAGCTGGACTCGACATGAAATCAACTAAAAGCCAAGATAGAAATATTGCCCTGTCAGTTTTTTATGAGGATTTAGCTGGGTGAAGGTTATACTAGAATCTCACTGAGGTTTACATTCTATCAAACAATGAACAAATGTGGCTTTTAATAAATAAAGTGTGGGGAAAGGCCATAAGGTATTACTCTGGTGTATCTGGTTGGTATTCAAAGCAGAGAAGGAGAGCATCTGTCTCCACCTAGATTTTCAGTTAGTTGATACTATCTCTGCAACCTCAATATTTTTCAAGGAAAGTTGTGAATTTGTAGGTTATCCAGTTTTTTCTTGCTGTAGGTTTGGAGTAATGCTCTTTCACACTGTCTATCTACATCCTAAGCAGAGGCTAGAAACCCACTGCAATCTTGATTCTCTCATTTCTGTGGTTGAAGGTATTTGCAGCTTTTCCCTTCCTTATTTTATCTGTTTCTTCACAGATAGTCTTCCTAGTTCAGTGATCCACACATTCTATTTCAATTTAGTTTTACTGGTATTTCCCCCTCTTGTAATATAATAGATGCTTCCTTTGATCAGTTCTGCTCATTCAGCTTAAAGCCTTTCATAAATTCTTAAAGAGATTTTTCTTGTAGGAATTTATTGTAATGAGGAACTACTTGTTTTATGCAGCAAATAAGGAAGCATTCACCCTGCTTATTATAATTGGCACAAAATAGTGCCAATTATAGGAAAGCATACTAAAAATGGTGATTAAGAAGCTAACTTTTTCCATGCTGAGTTTTGGTATGATGGTTATTTAAGACTTTATATCTAAAAACTGAGGCAGGATACATTTTAAAGTTGATGTCATTTCTTTGTGATGGTATGATTTTGAATATCTTTTTAATTCTAAAATTTCTATTTATTTTCTTACACAGAAAGAAAACAGGATAAGTCTCAGCAATGTACATGTTCAACACTTTCTTAAAATGGAAACTTCATGAGTTCAGTTCCATAACTGTTCTTAGTAACCTGTTTTGTGATCTTTTCTTTACTTATTTCATATCTATAATTATATGCATGTATAGTTATATAATTCAGACATTATTATTATATCTTACTTATACTTAAAAGGGTGTCTATTATCTTATAATCTCAAAAATAAATGCATTCTTTGCCTGCCCTTCTTAAAAATTCTGCATACCTTTATGCTATATCTTCGTATACTAATATGATATACTTAATACACCTTCATTTTTAGGTGCTTTATTTTTACTTACTATATACTTTATTTTTAAGTATTGTATACTATAGACTTTTCATGACATTCTGAGTGGTCTAAAATATTACCATTCCAATTTCATAGGATACATTATCCTCCACTCTAAAATTGTTGTTTTGCTAAAAGCTAGTTTCCAATTTCATAGGTGACCCTACACAATAGCTGAGATCCAAAAGGAGAGGACAGTTGGGAGTACTGGGGGTCATGTATTTTCCCTGGCTTCAGAGTATCTAAGGACCAAATATGATTTAGCTTTGTAGTGATGGGAAGTCATATAGCAGAGTAAAGCCCACAGACTTTGGAGTCAGGCAGACATAAATTTGAATTCTGGCTCTACCACTTGTTAATGCTAACTATATGACTTCAGACATTTCAATTAACATTTTAAGCCTTAGTTTCCTTACCTGAAAGAAAGGAACTAATAATGGCAACTAACTGCTAAGGATTATTGTAATGATTAAATAATTTTTTTTTAATTTAATTTCACACACACTCTCTCTCTCTCAAAGGTCTTAGCCAAGACCCTATACAGAGTAAGACCCACTGTATAGGAAGTATAAGTGTGGTGTTGATAGCTTGGAGGCAAGAGGAAGTCATGGAGGGAAATGAAGTATCGTTTACTGAGGATTTAGTATCAGACAGGCACAACGCTAAGAACTTCCTATGCATGACTTTATCTTATCCCCACAGTAACACTAGAATGTAGGTATTATTATTCACTTGGTAGAATGAAGGGAAGGATGAATTCACGAGAACTTGAGGCGTACAATATTCACATCTCTTTCCCAAGTTTAGACAGCCCAGATGACATACCAGAATTTAAACTAAGGACTTGAAATATGTGATTTCTTCTACATTATCCTCTGTCTTTTCTACATCAGTCCCAGAGAGGAAAAAACAAACCTATATGTCTTTAAAACATATGGAATTTAATATAGGGCATTGGATACAGGTCATGGAAAAGCTGGAGAGCCAAGCAGAGCATTGAGAAAACACAGAGACAAGTCAGGAAGGGGTTACCATTTCTAGAATAGAGATCTAAGCAAAGAAGCAGTGTTACTAATAAATTCTGGGGACCGAGGTCACCTGGTGAGAACTGGAACTGTGATGGAGCTGTTTAAGGGAACAGGAGCCAGGGAAGCATCCCAGCAGCTGAGAAGACACCACCATAAGCAAAGAGAGGACAGGAGATACATACCCTGGCTTCTCCTTTCCTCCCACTAACTCTGATCTTCTGTTTCCTGCCATTGTCTAAAACTAGTCAAGCCACCTAACAGAAAAATAAGGAAGATACAGGCTGCAGGGATCAATAATGCTGTGACACAGAGCAGAGCAAAAGCATGTAAAATGGACCTGGAAACAAACTGCCAAGGATAGGCACTGCAGATTCCTCTATACTCCCTTCCAAAGTGTCCCCACTCTCTCTAGCCTATTTTGAGTGTGCATGTGTCAAAGACTCTCATCTTTTTTTCCACTTGGTCAATTTTCAGTTATATATTTTTACACAACTGTTAATTTTCTCTGTTTTTCATGTCATTTATGTAAATCTCTTGAGGACTGGGATCCTGTTAGTTCAGTCTGACAGATACCCAACCTGTCCCCCTCTTGAGAGAGGTGCCTCTAGACACTGAATGATAATGAGTGTGGGTTTTGAATTGTGGCAGATGAATGCATCTTTCATGTACCATCTGCTTCTTGAAGTGAGTTGCAGACAAATTGTTTACATTGACTCCATGTTTAGCTGCTACCAAATTAGCAGCCATGAAGTTTTTTGTTCCTAAAATGCCTGAGTAGGACTTATTTGATTTCTTTACTAGGCAAGTTTGTGTTGATTTTTGTATTTATGAACTTACAACTTTTATTTATCTTGGTCGTCTTTCGACATGTTGTTTGTTTGATTTATCTTTGGCTGGCTCTCCTGGCTAGAAAGTAAGTTCCATGAGGACAGAAACTTATGCATTTTGCAAAGCCACCTGGCTCAGAGTAAGCACTCAGTTAATGTTTGTGATTCAATAAATGCACGATCTGTCTAACCAATGCTTCATCTATTGTTGTATTTTTAGGATTAGAAGTTGTCTTCTTTTATGTTTTGAAATGCATCACAATATCTTGACAGTTAACTTTATTAGACTTGTCTTAGATGTCACAGTACCTTTTGTTACTATAGCAACCATTTTCCCTATTATGATTGTGTAGATCTTAGAAGAAACTTAGGTAAAATTTATCTTTGTTTGCATTTTTCCTAACATTTATTTAATATATTGAATACAGTATTTAACCATTTTCAGGATTTTCATCTGGTTGTAAGTTTGTACAGCACAGTATTCAAGAGAAATCTAAGACTGCTTTCCCAAATTCAAATAATTCAAACCATCTCTTATTAAAAAGATCTCATGGAATTGTGGTTATTTTACATAGCCCCAAATTGATTTTCATAAGAACGTTGAAATATATTCTGGTATTCATTGCTTAAATTATTTATGTCTGCCCCACCAAATTCCCACTAGTTTTTACAATGGCTGTGTAATAGTGGTGCAACTTAGGATGAGCTGATTATCTTCTTAAGAGTCTCATTATAAACATCACATAAAAATTTTTGGTGCCTCCTTAAATAGTAAAATTCTGTGATTTTAGTAACTATACTACAGTATGTTGAGATAGAGGACGAGCTGGAATGCTGTTCCCACCGGGCCAGGGCAGATATTTGCTCAACATCCCTGATTTTGAGTTTGGACAAGACCCACAAACTAATGCAACACAGTAAGATATAGAACCCAGGTTCTGGAGCTAGGCTGCCTGGGTTTGAATCTCTGCTACTCATTAGCTTAGAATATTGGGCAAGATACTTAATCTCACAATAACTCAATTTTCTCTTCTTTAAAATGTAATGATAATAGCATCTACTTCAAAGGGTTGTTATGAGGATTAAATGAGTTAATAACATATGTAAAAGTGTTTGGAACAATTCTTGGTACTTGGTAAGTGCATATAAATGTTAGCTGTTATTTACACGATTATAAAAGTAATCACATGTCTTCAAGGCTTAGAACAGCTCAGTATATATACCATCCAAACTCCTTACCATGGACTGTGTGGTCTTACATCACCTGTCCCTTGCCTGCCTCTCAACTCATCTCATGCTTGTCTTCCTTACCTTATTCTAACCAGTAACTCTGATTGTCTGCAAGTTGCCAGGCATGCCAAGCTATCTCCCATTTCAAAGTCTCTGTGTCTGTCAATTTACCCACCTGGAAGCTTCTTCACATGAATGGCTCCTTCTCATCTCTGGGTCTCAGCTGAAAAATACCTTCTTCCCAGAAAGTCTTTCCCTATATATCCTATGTAATTATTACCCCCATCCTGCTATGTTTTATTTTCTATCACAGAAGTTTTTTTTTTTTTCTTCCAAGTCCATATAGTAATTTGCCGTTTTTAAAAATTGTGTTTTTATCAGTGGAATATAAGTTCCTGAAGGTCATGGAACCTCTGTGTATTGTAAATTATTTTCAGTGTCTAGCATAGTGCCTGACATACAAGATAAACTCAATAACTATTGGTACAACACATAAATGATAAATTAATAAATGAGTGAATATAATGGATTGCATGTTTTCTGTTTCAAGCTTCGAGGAGATAAAACCTTAGAATAGTGACAAATAATGATTATGGCAAAAGCAATGTGGCTAGACTCTCTGCATTATTAGATATATGTAGATGAACATTGGAGCTTTCTGAGTATCTATTAATTGTTTTAGCACTGTTTGAGGTCATATGAAGACCTGAAAAAATAGGAGAGCCCATGAAGACTTTGAGATCTAGTATGAAAGTGTATAGTTAAGAGCTGAGCTGTGACGTATAGACTCCCTAAGGAAAAAGAAGATTCCGAAGTTAAGAAACTAACTAAAGAAACTTAGTCATGGCTCACGAATGCATCTTCCATTATATTGGGACATGGTTCTGCCTGTAAGTTCCACATCTAAACTGAAAACTCCACGAGGGCAGGGAGCAGGTTTGTCTTGGCCCTTTCTCCCCAGCAGCTGTCTCAGGCACATTTGTACGTAGTCCCTGGTTTTTGAATGAAGGAGAAAAATGTTTTACATCTACCATATTTATCTTTGAGAAAAGAACCCAAATTCTAAGTTTACTAAGTAGGAACAAAATATGTGGTTATTTCAAAATATATGGTTAAAGAGGTTCTTAGAAATTATTGCCATGGCAAAATGCATTATTTCATTTAAAGCTGCAAAATTCTATGAAATGGATATTCTTAATATTCCATTTTACAAATGAGACACTGGGGCTTAGATACCCACTGAGCTATTAAATGATAGAGCTGCTGCTGAAATACGGATTGGCCTCATTCTACAACCACAAATCTCAAGCCCTCACTGTAGTAGTCTGTCTTCTCCTATATGTTGTAAGGTGGTGGATACAGACTTTGTGTGGAACACAGAGCCATAGTGCAAACTTTATTCAAATAATGGCGACTGACTACTAGCTGCAGTTTGGAATTGTCAATATATTTATTAGGGCAATGGTACAGGTGTCAGAGAAAATTACAGCCACATAGCACATGACTCTGTGAAAACAAGACATTTTGAGTTTTAGCCTTATACATATGAATTGTTTCCTGAAACAAAGTGAATAAATACATAATCAAAAATTATTTCCTGAGAGGGAGCAAAATAGGTAGGTAATTATAGAGTCTACAATACCCATGTTAAGGTTGAAGGTGTGTTTCTGTATTTTGAAGCCCTAGTTTTACTCACTCTAGTTGTCTCTGAAATGTATGTTTCTCTTTCAGTTGAAAATTGCCAATGTTGCTCTTTCTCCCAAGTCCCAATAGAAAAGTTAAAATGGTTTATTTATTTATTTATTTTTGGCTGTGTTCAGTCTTTGTAGCTGCGTGTGGGCTTTCTCTAGTTGCGGTGAGTGGGGGCTACTCTTCATTGTGGTGCACGGGCTTCTCATTGCAGTGACTTCTCTTGTTGCAGAGCATGGGCTTTAGGTGCGTGGGCTTCATTAGTTGTGGCATGCAGACTCAGTAGTTGTGGCACACGGGCTTAGTTGCTCTGCGGCATGTGGAATCTTCCCAAACCAGGGCTTGAACCTGTGTCTCCTGCATTGGCAGTGGATTCTTAACTACTGCGCCACCAGGGAAGTCCCCAAAGTGGTTTATTTAAATAAAATGAAGCACATATGGATTTTACCGCTGCATACCAGATTTTAAGAATTGGAATTTGTCCTTAAGGCTTTTGAAATAGGGCAAACAAACTTTAATGATTAAATATAGTCATTAAATATTATGATTAAAATAACTGATGTTTCTCTTAAAAAATTAAGGGAATGACAATACAATATATCAACCAAGGAATATTTAGAGAGGTAACTCTTGTACAAGCCAGGTGAAGGGCTGAAATTAAGCATCTTTCAATACCCTAATTAAGACATTCCTGTCTTACAAAGATTTTGTTTGTTCCATGTGTCACTTAGAATTACCATAGTGCCCTCCCTTGAGCTACTGTCATTTAAGCATGTTTTTTGATAGACAGGTACAGACTGATGCTAATAAAATTCCTCTAATATGAAGCCTCCCTCCATAACTACCCAGACACTACAGGACATAGAGTAAATCACTCAGGATGGATTTCCAATCCTTCCAAATCAGGCTACAGCCTTTCCTGTATATATGTCCCATTACTCCCTTTCACAATGTTCTTGTCCAAATAAGATTGCCTTCCATCCCTCTACTTTTAAGAAGGATGTTACAGTAACTGGGAAACCTCTGGTCTCTTTATCTCTTTTTCTCTTTATCCCTTTCAATTTTTGTCTCTTTATCAGTTCTTGCCTGTAGGAGTAACATCAACAGTCATGCAATGCTTAGAATTACGAGTTAAGGGCAGGGACTCTGCATTGATATTCTAATGTGTGCTTTCCCACTTATTAGGGCACAGCTTTGGGCATATTACTTAACCTTGTGGTAGACTATAAATCTCTCTACTTCTAAAAGTGTGACTTTGTCATGTTTTTCTTGTAGATGGAGTATATTTCTCTGCCTTATTGTCAAAATTGACCATAAGGTTTGCTTTGCCAGTAGCATGAGAGTTCAAGCAGAAGCTTTAAGAGTAATTGAGTGGTTCAAGTCCCTCTTTCTCTCTCTTTTTTTCTCTCTCTGAGCTTCAGCCTTTTATTAGAAGGAAAAAACACATGGAGTAGAGCTTCAGCAGCAATTGTAAACAAAAAATGCTTTGTTTTTTTGTTATTGAAAGCCATCCAATCCAAGAATTATTTGTTACTACAGCAAAGCTAACCAATTCGAATTTTATTTGTAAAATGTCAAGACAACAGAAGTGCCTACCTCTTAAGTTTTGTGAAGGTTAAATTTGTAGGATTTCACATATCATTTCAGGTTAGTGCTTGGCATATAGCAATCTCCTAACTAAAGATATCAATCAATGTTAATACCATTTTAAGGAAAAAAAACTTTTTTCTCCATAATCAGATACTAAGTATTTTGAGAACAAAGGTGATGACTTTACCTTAATGTAGATGAGGAAATGGAGGAAAAAAGAGACTACACATTTTTGGTATACTTACTTTATTCTTGGGCAGGATATCTACATGTTTTTAATCATTTCAACCCACAAAAACACTGAGTGGTAAACACTGTTATAACCCTTAGCAAATGATAAAATTGAGCCTCAGAAACTTAAGAAAGTTTCCCTAAGTGATTTAACTATATAAATGTGGGACCCAAGGTTTGGACCTGGTTCCTAAATTCATATTTTCCCATCATACAAAACCTTCCATGCAGTAGCTTATACACCATGAATTCTTATAAGATTATTCCTCAAGCTAATAAAAGGGCTCCACTAACACAACTTCCAGAGCATCTCGTACCTCATCTGTGTTATAATGCTACAGCTTTAGTTAGGTAATTCCTTGTAGGAGGCTTTGATAGCCTGGGGAGGCTGAAGGTGATAAATGAGAACGGGGTTCATATCAAAATAAATATACTCTGTCCTGTAATCATATTTTATATTGTGTAATCCCAAAGATGGATAAGGAGGACTGGCCCAAGTGAGCTGGTCATCAACATATTCAGATTAAACTGTGCACGTAAATACTGCCACCTATATATGTAGATATGGACACAGAAGGACCACTGAGCAACCAGCAGTTCTGAGATTACCCTCAACTCACAAATATGTGTGTCCACTGGTATGTGGCCCTTTTGGGGGTACCTGAACGCTTATACTCAATTTGACAGTGGAAAATATCTACCACGTATCATGATTGTGCTGACTTCCTTCCATAACATTTAAGTAACTAAGCCTTGTTACATTTATCCAGCTGGAATCTATGTCTAGTCTCATTGTGAGTCTGAACTTAACACTCACGTTGGTCAATACAGTGGTTGTGAAATGCTCAATGAATAAGTACTGACTGATTAATACTAAAGTTTGAAATAATCCTGCCAAAGAATAAGAAATCTTTAATTATCAGTATTCCTGTGTATTTTATTTTAAAATGAAGATTTATTTGCAACGTTAGTCATCGTATTTCCTACAACATAAAGGATGGATATAAAATCACATATCTATTCTCTTATATAACTATTGAAATAGTCACAGAAGAACCTCTTTGCATATTCCTAATTCCAAATACATTTAAATACTTCATACTTATACTTTAAAGAAGAAACTACTTGCCTTGTTTAAAATGGATTTTTTTATATTTCAAATCTCAAACCTAGCATGCCTGAAAGAGCTAATTTTCCAGGAGAAAATAATATAGAATAGGAGGTCAAATAGGATATGATATAGAAGTGATGAATAAGATTTCTATCAATATCTTTGAAGGAGTAAATGAAGCAATTTATTGGTGGAATAAAATGATATAGAAGAAAATTTCTCCTATGGGCATTGCTTATGAAATGTCAGGTATCACCAAATTAATTTGTGCTTTATAGTAACAATGTCCAAAAACAGGCTCTAGATCTTAAGAATAATGACCCTTGTTCAGATGCCATTCTATTGAATTTCTTTGGCAAATCACCTTAAAGCAGTGAAGCTTCTTCACCCTTTGCCCAGTTATGAACAATAAAAGAAGAATGACATATTCTCTTTCACAACTGTTCTTTGCAACACTGAAGGGGAATTCTAAAAGCATTCTTAAAGATTTTTAAGGCATTCCTGTGCTCAGTTTTTGGAGAGAGAAGCTATCCCCTCTTCACAGAGAATACAGTGTGACTTAGTTGTAGATGACCTATTTCGCAGATGTGAAATAGA
Organism: Phocoena phocoena; assembly: GCF_963924675.1. Classification (NCBI taxonomy): domain Eukaryota; kingdom Metazoa; phylum Chordata; class Mammalia; order Artiodactyla; family Phocoenidae; genus Phocoena; species Phocoena phocoena. Next base: position 77,454,011 of record NC_089223.1, read on the forward strand.
GGTTCTCTTTTCCAGCTGTGATTATCTGCTAGCCTGGGGACGTCAACTTTGGGCTGACTGCTTTCTCCATGTTGTTTGCTTCTCTTCTCTCTTCATCTCATTTCTCTTGCCCTTAACTGGAGAGTAATAGCAGACAAAAGACTTGACCATTAACCCACATGCCTGACTCATTAAATTCCTTGCCTGGTGGGCCACAATTAACTCGGCTACAATATGCTGAATTATAACACTTTTGAGAGCTATAAAAGTACTTTTTTCCACAAAGGTCTTTATTCTTCTGTTAATGATACTTTAAAAGGTTTTGCATTCAGTCTGAAGTTCCTGATACTACTGACCTTACTTCAGGGGATATTGTGGGGTGTGTGTATGTGTGTGTGTGGGGGGGGCACGTGAGCATGTGCATTTGCATGTGTATGCAGATGCATACATTTATGGGTAAAATTTTTGGAGCACGAAGTATTTCACTATCTTTGTATAATAAGAGACTATCTTGAGGAAAAACTGTTACTTTAAGAAAATTTATTTAGACATAGTTTAACATTTAAAAATGTTTTGAGATATTTCTCTAGTAAAAGTTTAAAAAGAGGATACACTGATTTTTAAAAACTTTTTGGATAAACTATGTACTCCCTGTAATTAGAGTATTGGACATTAAGTAACATCAGAATGCTTGCAGTTCCTAGAATGTGCATCCTTTATTCAAGTTACGTGGTAAATTGAGTGTCTGCTCTAAAAGACGATATGCATTTTATCTGCAAATAGTGTAGATATATTGTCTATTTGTGTATAAATGTAAGATGAATACATCTGTCTGTCTATGTATCTATCATCTATAGTCTTTTATTTTGTCTGCATGAGAGAGCTTTCCACCCTTCCTGTGAACTACACAGTTATTTTTAGGCACAGAACCATGAACTCTTACATTGAAGGCCAACGTATAAATCACAGATCCACTTGTAGCTGTTCTAGTTGAAGCAGGGAATGGAAAATTTATTGGAAATCTTCACCCTGATGTCACAGAGGCAGCTTCATCTTAACATATTCATGACATGAGTCATCGTCTCACCCTCCTCCCTCATAAACATCTCCTACTTGATCAATGGCATTACCCTCATCCCCACTCCCTAAGCTGAGAACCTCAAGGTCATTTTCCCTTCCCCCATCTCCTCCTGACAGAACACATCAGTCACCCAGTCTTGGTATTTTGATTTCCTCAAAATCTCTAAAATCATTCTTCTCTTCTCCATGCTAAATAAAGGTGTCTTAGTTTAGTCTCTGTGTTAGTATACTAGATAAGCTTTAGTAAAACGAGACCCCCCCACAAATGCAAGGCAGCCTGGTGGTCTAGGGTGGATAGGTGACTCTGCTTCCTGAGGTCATTCAAGGACCTGACTCCTTTTCTATTGTTGCATTTTCAACATCCATATGATCAGAGATGGCTTATCCATGATTTCCAATTTCCAGCCTGTAGAACGAGAGAAGTGGTGGAGAGATTTGGATGTTTGCACATCACTTCTGCTTACATATTTGGGGCAGAATTTGGTCACCTACATCCAACTACATACAAGGGTATGATGGTACATGCAAACCCTAGATGCGAGGCCATGTGCCACAGGCACTTACTCATTCAAAAGTTGTATTGAGCACTGTCTTGTGTCAGACCCTGTTCTAGATGTTGTGGATTCAACAGTAAACAAAATAGAGTCTTGTCTCTCATGTTACTTACACTGTGGTGGGAGGAGGTCAATAATACACAAACAAGCAAATAAATTTATTTACTATGTTGAGTATTTTAAGTGCTACAAAGAAACATAAAGTAAGGTAAGGAAACAGAGAATAACAAGGTGCCTTATTAGATAAGATGGCCAGAAAAGACCTATCTGATAAGGTATCATTTGATGAGAGACCTGAAGAAATTGAGAGGAGTTAATGTGGATGCCAGTCCGAAAAAGGAGCAATGAGTGCAGAGGACTTGAGATGGGGTGACCTTGGCACATTCAAGGAAGAAAAGGAAGAAATTTGGTGTGGCTGGAGAGAAGGAGGGGGAGAGTGCTAGGAAATAAACTTGAAGAGTTGGTTGGGGTTAGATTGTATAAAGCCCTACAAGCCATGATGAAGACATTGGGTTTAGTCTGAGTAGAAACAGAAAGACATTAAAGGGTTTTGAGCAGAGGCATGACAAGTTATAACTTTGGCCTATGAAACTGTGCCTATGCCAGGATGACAATCCTGAAACTGGAAACTGTTGAAGGCAGAATGTCTGTGGAAGCTGCCATTAAGGACTTACTGTGTGCTGTGCCTCATGCTAATGAAATATACTACACGGATTTTCCCCGTTTGATCTTTACAACATATATTTTTGGGCATCAATTCCAGGTCACTTTGGGATACTACTTTGCTTCCATGAGCTACAATTTCTTCATCTAAAGAATGAGAATCATCCCTTGGTAGGGTCAGTGCAAGGACTGAATGATGCTTCACATAAGAAGCATAAAGAACAATGCTTAGCCCATAATAGACAATAAGGACCAGATCCCTTCTTTCTGAGAACTCACTATTAGGTCATTTTCAGCCAGCAAGAAAATTTTAAGGGAGAAGTCTGTAGAACAACTGAATGCAAGTGAGGAACAAGAAAAGGGAAGAGAAATGAGAAAGGAAAAAGAGTTACTTATGCTACTAGCCACTCAAAAATATTTTATGATAATGAGTAGGATTAATTAATACAAATAAAGAATGAATAGAAATGCACATGTAAAACTGGAGCTATACTTTCCCTTTCATAGTTTTAACTGCATATTCCTTGATTTTTATTTTCTATTAGGAGCCTCAATCCAGTGGTCAAAGTGTAATATCTCACTAAGCAAAGTGTCAATGGTATTTATCTAAGATTTTCCTTTTATAAGGCTAAAGCCAATAACCATGGATATATTCAACTTACAAAAGTTAATGAATTTGAAAATATCTTTTTAAAGCAGATTTCAATTGAATCTTTTGGAAAAGGTGAAAATTCTGTTATAATAAAAAATAATTTCTTTCAATAGGTCCTTTTTCTGCATATATTGTTCATGACATAGATTTGTTATAATCATTTCAGGATTTCTCTTGTGTGTATGCAGACACTAAGATCCATTCCCTTTCTTCAATTGACAGCTGAAGGCTTGGGCCTCTCCTATGGTTTCAATGATTAATTCTAGTATAGAGGGCTAGAGCATTTTCACACTCAAGCGCTACACTGGACTCAACTCACAGCTCTGCCAATTTACTACTTGCATGACATTAAGCAAGTTACTTAAGCCCCTAACTTGTTCATCTACAAATTGAGGATAATAATTGTACCTACCTCTAAGGATTTATATGAGTATTTAATGAATTCAAACAACGTCTGACACATGATAAGCTCTCAGTAAATGTTAGTTATCACTGTAAGTAAGAAATACATTTGTATTTTCTCAAACCACCTGATAGGAAAACAAGATTCAATTTGAATTGAGTGTCAAGTTATTTTTTCACTGTTAGTATACATATTATTTTATTCTTCTACATTTTCTATATATGGTTATTCAGGAGAGGCTCAAATATTCCACTGACTCCTCACATGTGATCATTTCTGTATGTCTTCCCACTCCTTCCCCTCACCCCCATGGGAGGAACTTTGATAGAGTGGGACAGGAGGAGGCTATTCCTAGGGAAACTCACTCAAGATGATCTTCAGTTAATGATCAAACTCCAGGCTCCCTGGCAGTTGGGAATCTTTGAGTGCCCCTCTTTGATCTCTGGAGATAGTAGGTGATGTGTATTCAGGTCTTGGTTGCAAGTGACAGAGCCCACCTAAATATTGCTTAAGCAAAAAGGGATTTATTGTATAATGTAAGTGAAAACTCCAGTGGTCTGTTTTACTTCTGGCATGGCTCTTCCAGATAATCAAATGATGTCAGAAATATGTACCCTTTAAATTTCAGCTCTGATTTTCTTTCCTGTGCCTTTTCTTCTAAGATAGATTCTCCCTCAGGTAGTGGTGGTTGCTCTTGGCCTATACCTTGACGGCAAAGGTCTATTTCCCAAAGGTTCTGGCAAAAGTGCCAGATAGTGAATGTGTCTTCTTTGCTTGGTTTAATTTAAGTCAGCTATCTATCCATGAACCATTTAGTGGGGCCTGCAGGATAGAATATTCTGATTAGTCAGCCCGGGTTGGTGGCAAGCAAACACAGCAGATGTAGAGGATACCAATAATGTTCTGCTTCCCTTCTTCAGGACAGACATGTATACACTACTATGTATAAAATATGTAACTAATGAGAAGCTACTGTACAGCACAGGGAACTCTACTCAATGCTCTATGGTGACCTAAATGGGAAGGATATACATAAGAGAGGGGATATATGTATACATATAGCTGATTCACTTTGCTGTACAGCAGAAACTAATACAACATTGTAAAGCAACTCTACTCCAATAAAAATTAATTTTAAAAAAGATGCCTCAAAATAGACTTTAAAATAAGGACTATTAAAAGGGACAAAGAAGGACACTACATAATGATCAAGGGATCGATCCAAGAAGAAGATATAACAATTGTAAATATTTATGCACCCAACATAGGAGCACCTCAATACATAAGGCAAATACTAACAACCATAAAAGGGGAGATCAACAGTAACACATTCATAGTAGGGGACTTTAACACCCCACTTTTACCCATGGACAGATCATCCAAAATGAAAATAAATAAGGAAACACAAGCTTTAAATGATACATTAAACAAGATGGACTTAATTGATATTTATAGGACACTCCATCCAAAAACAACAGAATACACATTTTTCTCAAGTGCTCATGGAACATTCTCCAGGATAGATCATATCTTGGGTCACAAATCAAGCCTTGGTAAATTTAAGAAAATTGAAATTGTATCAAGTATCTTTTCCGACCACAACGCCATGAGACTAGATATCAATTACAGGAAAAGATCTGTAAAAAATACAAACACATGGAGGCTAAACAATACACTACTTAATAATGAAGTGATCACTGAAGAAATCAAAGAGGAAATAAAAAAATACCTAGAAACAAATGACAATGGAGACACAACGACCCAAAACCTATGGGATGCAGCAAAAGCAGTTCTAAGGGGGAAGTTTATAGCAATACAAGCCCACCTTAAGAAGCAGGAAACATCTCGAATAAACAACCTAACCTTGCACCTCAAGCAATTAGAGAAAGAAGAACAAAAAAACCCCAAAGCTAGCAGAAGGAAAGAAATCATAAAAATCAGATCAGAAATAAATGAAAAAGAAATGAAGGAAACAATAGCAAAGATCAATAAAACTAAAAGCTGGTTCTTTGAGAAGATAAACAAAATAGATAAACCACTAGCCAGACTCATCAAGAAAAAAAGGGAGAAGACTCAAATCAATAGAATTAGAAATGAAAAAGGAGAAGTAACAACTGACACTGCAGAAATAAAAAAAATCATGAGAGATTACTACAAGCAACTCTATGCCAATAAAATGGACAATCTGGAAGAAATGGACAAATTCTTAGAAATGCACAACCTGCCAAGACTGAATCAGGAAGAAATAGAAAATATGAACAGACCAATCACAAGCACTGAAATTGAAACTGTGATTAAAAATCTTCGAACAAACAAAAGCCCAGGACCAGATGGCTTCACAGGTGAATTCTATCAAACGTTTAGAGAAGAGCTAACACCTATCCTTCTCAAACTCTTCCAAAATATAGCAGAGGGAGGAACACTCCCAAATTCCTTCTACGAAGCCACCATCACCTTGATACCAAAACCAGACAAGGATGTCACAAAGAAAGAAAACTACAGGCCAATATCACTGATGAACATAGATGCAAAAATCCTCAACAAAATACTAGCAAACAGAATCCAACAGCACATTAAAAGGATCATACACCATGATCAAGTGGGGTTTATTCCAGGAATGCAAGGATTCTTCAATATACGCAAATCTATCAATGTGATAAACCATCTTAACAAATTGAAGGAGAAAAACCATATGATCATCTCAATAGATGCAGAGAAAGCTTTCGACAAAATTCAACACCCATTTATGATAAAAACCCTCCAGAAAGTAGGCATAGAGGGAACTTTCCTAAACATAATAAAAGCCATATATGACAAGCCCACAGCAAACATCATCCTCAATGGTGAAAAACTGAAAGCATTTCCACTAAGATCAGGAACAAGACAAGGTTGCCCACTCTCACCACTCTTATTCAACATAGTTTTGGAAGTTTTAGCCACAGCAATCAGAGAAGAAAAGGAAATAAAAGGAATCCAAATCGGAAAAGAAGAAGTAAAGCTGTCACTGTTTGCAGATGACATGATACTATACATAGAGAATCCTAAAGATGCTACCAGAAAACTACTAGAGCTAATCAATGAATTTGGTAAAGTAGCAGGATACAAAATTAATGCACAGAAATCTCTGGCATTCCTATATACTAATGATGAAAAATCTGAAAGTGAAATCAAGAAAACACTCCCATTTACCATTGCAACAAAAAGAATAAAATATCTAGGAATAAACCTACCTAAGGATACGAAAGACCTGTATGCAGAAAATTATAAGACACTGATGAAAGAAATTAAAGATGATACAAATAGATGGAGAGATATACCATGTTCTTGGATGGGAAGAGTCAACATTGTGAAAATGACTCTACTACCCAAAGCAATCTACAGATTCAACACAATCCCTATCAAACTACCACTGGCATTTTTCACAGAACTAGAACAAAAAATTTCGCAATTTATATGGAAACACAAAAGACCCCGAATAGCCAAAGCAATCTTTAGAACGAAAAAAGGAGCTGGAGGAATCAGGCTCCCTGACTTCAGACTATATTACAAAGCAACAGTAATCAAGGCAGTATGGTACTGGCACAAAAACAGAAAGATAGATCAGTGGAACAGGATAGAAAGCCCAGAGATAAACCCACGCACATATGGACACCTTATCTTTGATAAAGGAGGCAGGAATGTACAGTGGAGAAAGGACAGCCTCTTCAATAAATGGTGCTGGGAAAACTGGACAGGTACATGTAAAAGTATGAGATTAGATCACTCCCTAACACCATACACAAAAATAAGCTCAAAATGGATTAAAGACCTAAATGTAAGGCCAGAAACTATCAAACTCTTAGAAGAAAACATAGGAAGAACACTCTATGACATAATTCACAGCAAGATCCTTTCTGACCCACCTCCTAGAGTAATGGAAATAAAAACAAAAATAAACAAATGGGACCTAATGAAACTTCAAAGCTTTTGCACAGCAAAGGAAACCATAACCAAGACCAAAAGACAACCCTCAGAATGGGAGAAAACATTTGCAAATGAAGCAACTGACAAAGGATTAATCTCCAAAATTTACAAGCAGCTCATGCAGCTCAATAACAAAAAAACAAACAACCCCATCCAAAAATGGGCAGAAGACCTAAATAGACATTTCTCCAAAGAAGATATACAGAATGCCAACAAACACATGAAAGAATGCTCAACATCATTAATCATTAGAGAAATGCAAATCAAAACTACAATGAGATATCATCTCACACCAGTCAGAATGGCCATCATCAAAAAATCAAGAAACAATAAATGCTGGAGAGGGTGTGGAGAAAAGGGGACACTGTTGCACTGCTGGTGGGAATGTGAATTGGTTCAGCCACTGTGGAGAACAGTATGGAGGTTCCTTAAAAAACTACAAATAGAACTACCATATGACCCAGCAATCCCACTACTGGGCATATACCCTGAGAAAACCAAAATTCAAAGAGAGTCATGTACCAAAATGTTCATTGCAGCTCTATTTACAATAGCCAGGACATGGAAACAACCTAAGCGCCCATCATCGGATGAATGGATAAAGAAGATGTGGCACATATACACAATGGAATATTACTCAGCCTTAAAAAGAAATGAAATTGAGCTATTTGTAATGAGATGGATAGACCTAGAATCTGTCATACAGAGTGAAGTAAGTCAGAAAGAAAAAGACAAATACCATATGCTAACACATATATATGGAATTTAAGGGAAAAAAATGTCATGAAGAACCTAGGGGTAAGATAGGAATAAAGACGCAGACCTACTGGAGAACGGACTTAAGGATATGGGGAGGGGGAAGGGTGAGTTTTGACAGGGCGAGAGAGAGTCATGGACATATACACACTAACAAACGTAGTAAGGTAGATAGCTGGGGGGAAGCAGCCGCAAGGCACAGGGATATTAGCTCGGTGCTTTGTGACAGCCTGGAAGGGTGGGATGGGGAGAGTGGGAGGGAGGGAGACGCAAGAGGGAAGACATATGGGAACATATGTATATGTATAGCTGATTCACTTTGTTGTAAAGCAGAAACTAACACACCATTGTAAAGCAATTATACCCCAATAAAGATGTTTAAAAAAAAAAAAAGATGCCTAACATCTTAAAAGAAATGCCCACCCTTAAAAACTCTCTCCCAAGAGAAATCCTAGGGGCAAGGGCTGGCAGAAAGCTCTACCATGTAAGATATTGAAATCGTTGCTAGTCAGCTGATAACTGATAAGCCAAGTTTGGTATAATAAAGCTCATTCATATGGGTCAATAATGTGGTAGCCAACTGTACAGGAAACTGTGATCCTTTTCTTTTTGGTGCTCATAAAACAATTCAAGGCTAGAGACATAAAAGCATAAGCAGTAGAATCAAGTATCCTGACTAGAGTGTTGAAATTGACCACAAATATATAAGGACATTCTGCATATATAAAATTATACTTCAGACACAATAATTTTCATAATACCTTGAGCATATGGATTCACACCTGGGTTCTGTGGGCAAAGTGCAAAGAGGAAAACTACCTCTCACCCTGATGAAGTATAGGCAAAAGTCCGTAGATCTGGTAAATATCCCATGTGTTGGCAAGCTCAGGACTCCCTCCGGGAAGGCTGATTGAGAAAATGACATGTTTACTCACTTGCTATTCTTATATGTCACCACAGCCTATCTTGAGACAGTAGGGGATGAGACAGATTCCAGGGTAAACACTGTTATTAAATACAGTAATCCTGCTCAATGGGAGGGGATGTATTTTCTGAAGCAGTAGGCACAGAGCTGTGATATGAATGTTTAGGTTTGACTTCCCAGTGATTTCCTGTGTGAAATAAATAACCTGATAAAGGGTTTCAGTAGGATGAAATATAGAAAGTCAATGCTGTGTGACAAGTTTGTTAACTTTATCTTTACATTGCTTGGCTCCTATTTTCCATCCTACAATCTCCAGGTTAGGGTCAAAGCAGTATCTCCTAGGGCAGTGCACCTGCATCACGTGTCTTTCACCTCACCACCACCCTCCCCTGCCTGAATACTTCACTCCTCAGTTACTTCAGGGGTTAAACAGGAATTAGATTAGCTATGAGAAAGTACTAACTAAATGGTGGCAAAGTAAATAGATGGTGGAAAGAAAAAAAGATAAAAATGCTCATTTTTCTTCATTATCTACAATGGTTCTAAACAAGAATCAAATTTTGTTAAACATAATTGGAAAGCTCATTTAGTTTTATATATACTACATTGTCAAGATGATACATTTTTCTTCTTTTTCATCAGATTACAATTTTCCCTCAATATTCGGGAGGGCAGGGATTGGTTCCAGGACCCCTGTGAATACTCAAGTGCCTCACAGCCAGCCACCTGTATCCATAGATTCTGCATCCGAGGCTATGGAGGGCCCACTGTACCTATAATTGAAATCAGTTTATTCAGAAGTATACTTCTTTTTACAGATACCTAGGGATAAAAGGTCACATGTAGAAAAGTTTCATTAAATGCATTTGCAATATCTTCAAGAAAGTACTGACTAAAACCAAAAGAAACTGATCAAAGAGGATAAAACCCACAAATTTTCCAAAAATCTATATTATAATCTGTTGAAAATATACAAACCCATCCCTGGTTTCTTCTCCTGATATATAAAGATTTGGTCTTAGCAGCCTACATGGTTGTCTTTTAGTTCCATTCACTTTTTCTTCTCAGGGACAACTGGGTTCATGGCTACTTATTTACTCCATCCACATTGAAAAAAACCTTGCATGTCAGTCTTGGCACTGAGCATCGAGAAAATTAAGTGCACTTTTCTTGCTATATTTATTGTAGGAATGACTATCCTGAAACCCTACACCAGAGAACATGTTTTTGTTCATATAGCTTTGACTTTGGCACAGTCTTGGGCATGTATATGTCACCAAAGAAGTACCTGAAGGGTTCTAGAATAGCTAGGAGTCATCTGTAGTCTGAAAAGTTCCTGCTGGATTCAGGAATTCAGGGTTTGGAAAGTTATGAAGAATCAGCTTATCTGACCTGAACCCAAGATTTCAGTTTGTTGGAGTGTGTTTGCCTGGGAGCCAGACACATTTCACGAGTAAAAATCCTGCTACTTTTCCTGTTATTCCTACCTTCAGCTTAAAGAAGTCCAAAGGTAATCTAGAAGCATATATGAGATGACCAAAGGATAAGACTCATGCATTTAAAAAATTCACCCATCCATATTTTTAAAATATTCCCTATAGACATAAAATTTAAAGTTCATTCATTCTTTCAAGAAAGTTTTAAGGAGCACCCACCTAGTGCCTATGTGCTGTGAGTTCAGTGCTAAGCAGAACTGCATGGCCTGTATGCTGAGGGAACTACACTGAAGTAAGGCTGTTGAAGGGAGCTTCCAAAGAATGCACAAACTTTGATTTCAAAATACCACCAAAATGTGAAAATCAACACAAGGTAATATGGATTAGAGTCACAACTTAAACACCATGACCAGAATTCTTATAGGAAGGGGGTGAGGCAGGTCAAGGAAGTCAGCCCGTGGATGGTGAAGGTTTAGTAGCATTCAGATATACTAGGTGAGGTGAACTGTTTGGCACAAGAGAACATTTGGTTGTGGCATATGTTATATGTCAGGGATTAGTCTAAAGCCGGGCAAACTAGTGGCTGAAAACACCAGCTTTGGTGTATAGCAGTAAGTGCTAACTATCAGTAGCAATAGAAATCAGATGAGAAAAGGGACACAGCTGAACAATTTCCATAACCAGATTAGAAAGCATAACGGACCAAAATAAATTTATAATTTATTCTATAGTTCTGCAGTTCTGTTGTGTCCAAAGTACAGTGAGAGATGATTCATCTCATTTTTAGGATGAGATTACTTGAACTTTCTCTATATAAAGACAAGAAAAATTCAGATTTTTCTAATATTTAATGCAAGTTGATAATAGTACATTGTATATAAACTATAAATAAATGAACAAACTGGGTGCAGTGGACTGAATGTTTATTATCTCCCCTCTCCTCCCCACAAATTCATATGTTGAAATCCTAACCACAAAGGTGACAGTATTAAGAAGTAAGTCCTTTGAGAAGTGATTAGTGCCCTGATAAAAGAGTCCCCAGAGAGACCTCTCACCCCTTCTACCATGTGAAGACACAGTGGAAAGAATGCCATCTATGATTTATGTCAGAATGTTCCACCTATGTTCTCTTCTAGTTTTATAGTTTCAGGTCTTACATTTAGGTCTTTAAATCATGAATATTTTTTTGGATCTGTCTCCTAAGGCAAAAGAAATAAAAACAAAAATAAGCAAATGGGGCCTAATTAAACCTAAAAGCTTTTGCATAGCAAAGGAAACCTTTCACAAAATGAAGACAACCTACAGAATAGGAGAAAATATTTCCTTGGTATGACCAACAATGTGCTAATGTCCAAAATATATAAATAGCTCACACAACTCAATATTAAAAACCAAGCAACCTAAACAAAAATTGGACAGAAGACCTGAATAGACATTTTCCCGAAGAAGACATACAGTTGTCTAACAGACACATGAAAAGATGATCAACATTGATAATTATTAGAGAAATACAAGTCAAAACAACAGTGATATATCACCTCACACCTGCCAGAATGGCCATCATCAAAAAGCCTACAAATAACAAATGTTGGGGAGGATGTGGAGAAAAGGGAACCCTTGTACATTGTTGGTGGGAATGTAAGCTGATGCAGCCACTATGGAGAATAGTATGGAGGTTCCTTAAAAAACTAAAAATAGAACTACCACATGATCCCACAATCCCACTCCTGGGTATATATTAAAAAAAACACTAATTTGAAAAGATACATGCATCCCAATGTTCATAGCAGCATTATTTGCAATAGCCAAGGTATGGAAGCAACCCAAGTGTCCATCAACAGATGAATGGATAAAGAAAATGTGGTATATATACATATATATATATATATATATATATATATATGTGTGTATAATGAGGTATTACTCAACCATAAAAGATAATGAAATTCTTCCATTTGCAGCAATGTGGATGGACCTAGAGAATATTATGCTTAGTGAAATACGTCAGAAAATGACAAATACTGTATCACATCACTTTTACGTGGAACCTAAAAAATAATATATATGAATGTATATGCAAACAGAAACAGAGTTACAGTTATAGAAAACAAACTATTGGTTACCAAAGGGGAGAGGGAAGGGAGAAGGGGCAAATGAGGGGTATAAGATGAAGAGATACAAACTACTATGTATAAAATAAATAAGCAAAAAAAAATATATTGCACAGGGAATTATAGCCGTCATCTTGTAATAACTTTTAATGGAATGCGGTCTGTAAAAGTGCTGAATCACTATGCTGTATACCTGAAACCAATATAATATTGTAAACCAACTAACTATAATTCAATTAAATAAATGTCACCTATGAACCAGAAAGCAGGCTCTCACCAGACACTGAAGCTGCCGGTACCTTAGTCTTAGACTTCCGGGCCTCCAGAACTGTGAGAAATAAATATATTTCTCTTCTTTATAAACTACCTTATCTATGGTATTTTATTATAGCAGCGCAAATAGACTAAGACCCTGCAGGTCCTAACTGATTAGGTGTGCAGTTTAAAAAATGGAAACTATTGCCATAATTAATAGCATAGAAGAGTAGGGATAGGATTAAAATCTTGTTCTGTACTTCCATAAATTGAACCTAGGTAGTAATTTTGGCGTTATATATTCTACTAGATTAGTCTTTTTAAAAAATTATATGCTGCACATGGCTAGAAACAATTTTAACCAGTATACTAAGATTAATTACACCTGTAGTATGATATTAGCATTGTTTCACATTTTCAGTAATGTAAGTTCACAAACTTACATGATTTCCCCACCTCTTCCAAGCAAGTGAATGAGAATTATCCAGAGCACTGATATAGAAATTCACATTTTGAGACATAAATTCAATTTTGAGACACTATTCCAATAATCAAGGAACGTAGAAGACAGATCCATAGATGAGTTCATGTCTTCATTCATCTACCATCAATGGTGCTTATATTTCCCCAAATACAACTTATTTCTATTTTTTAAGATGTTTAAAAAGAGAATACAATATATAAAATAAAGCCCGTATACACTCTCCAGAATTAACTCTTGCTAATATTCAGTTATATTTTATTTGTCTTTTTTAAAAGAATTAAAGCATTAAACTTAAAGTCCCTCTGTCTCTCATCCCAGTCATCCACTATCATGGATTTTCTCTCCACCTTATTTTTATAGGAAAATATATAAACACAAGCAATATTGTTTTGTGTAGTTTTAAAAAATCTACATATAATTGTTTTATAGTATACGTATTCTGCAACTTGCTTGTTCATTCAACATTGTTTTGACATCCATTAACATAGACAGTTAAATAGATCTGGATTAGAAGTGTAGTGTATGAAAATACATTTATTTTGTCTCTCTGTTGATGGAATTTAGATTTTTTACAACTTTCACTGTTAAAAATAATTCTGCAGTAAACCACCTTCTATATAACTACAGGTAAGGTTTCTCCAGGGTGTTTATAAGTACAATTTCTGTGTTGAGGGTATAGATACTAGTTCTTTCCAAACTGCCTTCTACAGTGGTTGAGCCCATTTATACTCCCAGCAGCATTTATGGGAATTACAATTTCCCTGCAGTTTTACCAAAACTTGCTGTCACAATTTTTTTACACCAATATTATCTATAAAATGATTCTCATTTTTACTTGCATTTTAATTGCTAATGAAGTTGAATGTCTTCTCAAATATTTATTAGCCATTCAGTTTTCTATTTTTTATTTCTGTGAACGGTCTGCTCCTTTAGCCATCTTTTATTGAGACATTTTTTTTTTTGAATTTAGATCTTCTCTCTGCCTTAGTAAAACAATTTAATATATACATTATATGATTCTATATATTTAATAATATATGGTATATAATATATACACCAAATAACACATGTGTATACCTATATATATAAACACAAAAGTATGTATACACATGTGTATATACATGAGTATATAAACACACAAACTCTTTCAGTATGACTCAACTTTTCTCTTGGCTTAACTTAAAACACCCATACACTGTTCTCCTTTGTTCTTTTGCCGGGGCTTAGTAAAGATAGTAAAGTTAGTTTTCACATATCGTTCACTCTGCATCTTGTGAATTAGTCTGTTGGGGTGAGCTGTCAAATGAATACTTCCCATGGCTGATTTTATATTAGAACAAGTGTCCTGAGCCTTCCTTATGACATGTTCACCTTGAGAGTACATCTCTTTTATGTAAACATTCCCTCAGGCATGACAGATATGCTCCGGAGCTCCCTAAAGACAGCTTGGTTGAATGTCATATACTTTTGCCCTAAACCTTCTCTGTTCCTGTATATATCGGGAGCACACATTGCTAAGTTTCCTTTGACCTAGGCAGAACTTAACCTAAAATTAGGCGTAAATATAAATTTACCATTTGTCATGATACATGAAACTTCATAATGGAGCTTCCTTTACATAGAAGGGTAAATTTTCCCCTCAGTGGTATGTGTTGGCACTTGGAAAATGGATAGACAACAATTAATTCAAATCAGAAAATTTCAAATTCATGTAACTCTTGTGGAAGGGATTCATTCTCCAAAATTAGCTGTATGTATCTTAAAAGTCACATTTTACTTTGCAGATTTTGAAAGACAACTCCAATAGCCAAAGTATCATCTTTCAATATAATAAGAACATGCTTATAGCAAATTGAATTCTAACACAAATAAGGAGTCCCAGAAACTAAAATAATTTAAATTTATGGTGGATTGTTAAAAGATTGTTAGGTGCTTAGGAGATATTCTCCCATGTGGTGACCAATACAGTTGGCATAAATAGAATAAGGTGATCCTATTGAGATTTTAATGAATATGGAATTAAAAATTCAGTTCCCACAGGTGTGGATTCTTTTTTTCTAAGTAGCACAGCTGAAATTTTAGATATGGTCTCCAAATAGGAGACAGTGCCTATTAATTCATCCAAATATTTTTCTGTGCATGTCATAGCCAGGCTGAGGTAGGGGTTTAGAAAATTAGCTTACCTTTGAGGGATAGAGCCAAAAGTTAGCTAGGAATGGCCTGTGGACTTGTGAATTACACTCTTTTTTTCTCTTTTAAAAAGGAGTGATTTAGAGACTGACTTGCTTTCTTGGCTTATATTTTGAAAAGGTTGGCATAAAATTTCTTTTGTGACTCCATCCCAAAACATAGGTAGGTGGTTCTCAATGTTTGGTGTATCTGAGAATCATCTTAAGTAATGTTTTAAAATGAGGATCATATTTTTTAAAAGAATTAATTGTTTTTTCCTTTTAAATAGAATGTATTTTTTAGAGCAGTTTTAGGTTAAAAGCAAAATTGATCAGAAAGTACAGCGTTCCATATACCCTCTGCCCCCACAAAAACAAAGCACAGCCTCTCTCACTATGAACATCCTGCAAAAGAATTGTAACATTTCTTACTATTGATGGACCTACTATCATCATTAGAGCAGTAATGATACTATATTGATATATCATTATCTCCCCAAATCCATAGTTTACATTAGGGTACATTCGTTGTACATCCTATGGGTTTTTACAAATGTATACTGACATGCATCCTCCGTTGTAGTATCACTCAAAATACTTTCACTGCACCCCCATCTGCAATCCTCTGTGCTTCGCCTATTCATCCCTTCCTCCCTTGAAACCCCTGGTAATCACTGATCTGTTTACTCTCTCCATTGTTTTGCTTTTCCCAAATATGTCATATATTTGAAATCATACAGTGTGAAACATTTTCTGACTGGCTTCTTTCACTTAGTAGTATACATCTGATTCATCCATGTCTTTTCATGGCTTAATAACTCATTTCTTTTAGTCCTGAATAATATTCATTGTCTGGATACACTACAGTTTATCCATTAACCTGCTGAAGGACAACTTGCTTGCTTCCAAGTTTTGACAATTATGAACAAAGCTGCTATAGACATCTGTGTGTAGGTTTTTCTGTAGACACAAGTTTTCAACTCATTTGGGTAAATACCAAGGAGTACAATTGCTGGATTGGATAGTAAGAGAACGTTTAGTTTTGTAAGAAACTGTCTTCCAAGGGGGCTGTACCATTTTGCATTTCTACCAACAATGAATGAGAGTTCCTATTGCTCCACATCCTCACCAGCATTTGGTGTTGTCAGTGTTCTGGATTTTTTGCCACTCTAGTGGATGTGTAGTGGTATCTCATTGTTTTAATTTGCGTTTTCCATATGACATGCAGTGTGAAACATCTTTTCATATGCTTATTTGCTATCTGTATATCTTCTTTGATGGGTTGTCTTTTAAGGTCTTTGGCCCATCTTTAAATCAAGTTGTTTGTTTTCTCATTCCTGAGTTTTAAGAATTCTTTATCAGATATATCTCATGGAAATATTTTCTCCCAGTTTATGGCTTATCTTCTTAATCTCTTGACAGTGTCTTTCAAAGAGTAGAAGTTTTCAATTTTAATGAAGTTCAGTTTATCTATTGTTCCTTTCATGCATCCCACCTTTGGTGCTGTATCTAAAAAGTCATTGCCATACCCAACATCATCTAGGTTTTATCCTATGTTATTTTATCTTCTAGGAGTTTTATAGTTTTGTGTTTACATTTAGTTCTGTGTTCCACTTTGAGTTAATTTTTGTAAATTGTGTAAGGTCTGGGTCTAGAGTCACATTTTTTTTTTTTTTTTTTTTTGCGGTATGCAGGCCTCTCACTGTTGTGGCCTCTCCTGTTGCGGAGCACAGGCTCCGGACGCGCAGGCTCAGTGGCCATGGCTCACGGGCCCAGCTGCTCTGCGGCACGTGGGATCTTCCCGGACCGCCCGCTGCATCGGCAGGCAGACTCTCAACCACTGCGTCACCAGGGAAGCCCTAGAGTTACATTTTTTGCCTGTGAATTTTCAGTTGTTCCAGTACTATTTGTTAAAAGGGTCCATTGTCCTGCCTTTGCTCCTCTGTCAAAGATCAGTTCCCATACTTATGTTGGTCTATTTCTAGGCTCTATTCTGTTCCATTGATCTATTTGTCTATTCTTTTGCCAGTACCACATTGTCTTGATAAATATAGCTTTATAAAGTCTTGAAATCATGTAGGATCAGTCTTCCTTTTCCTTTTTAACTTTAATATTACATTGGTTATTCTGGGACTTTTGCCTCTCCATATAGATTATATAAACTTTAGAATAAGTGTGTTGATATCCACAAAATAACTTGATAACATTTTGATTGGTATTGTGTTGAATCTATGGATCAATTTAGGAAGAACTGACATCTTGACTATATTGAATCTTACTATCTGTGAACACAGAGTAGCTCTCAATTTATTTAGGTATTCTTTGATTTCTTTTATCAGAGTTTTGTAGTTTTCTTCATATAAATCGTGAAAATGTTTTGTTAGATTTGTACAAAAACATTTCATTCTTTGGGGGTGCTAATGTAAATGGTATGTTGTTTTTCATTTCCAATTCCATATGTTCATTGCTGGTATATAGGCAAGTGATCAACTTTTATATGTTAGCCTTGTATCCTAAAACTTTGCTATAATCACTTATTAGTTCCAGGAGTTTTTGTGTCTAATCTTTCAAATTTCTACATACACAATCATGTCATCTTCAAACAATGGCAGTTTTATATCTTCCTTCCCAAGTGTTATACCTTTTATTTCCTTTTCTTGCCTTACTGCATTAGCTAGGAGTTTCAGAAACAATGTTGAAAAGGAGTAGTGAAAGGGGACATTCTTGCTTTATTCCTGAGCTTAGCGAGGGAGCTTTGAGTTTCTCACCATTAAGTGTGACATTAGCTGTAGGTTTTTCATAGATATTCTTTATCCAGTTGAGGAAGTTCCCCTCTATTCCTAGTTTACTGAGAGTTTTTATTATGAATGAGTGTTGGAATTTGTTAGATGCTTTTTCTACATTTATTGATATGATTATATGATTTTTCTTATTTAGCCTGTTGATGTGGTAGAGTAGATTAACTGATTGATTTTTGAATATTGAACTGCCTTGCATATCTGGGATAAATCCCACTTGTTCATGGTGTATAATTCCTTTTACACATTGTTTGATTCGATTTGCTAATATTCTGTTGAGGATTTTACATCTATGTTCATGAGAGATACTGGTTTGTAGTTTTTCTTGTAATATCTTTCTCTGGTTTGGGAATTAGGGCAATGCTGGCCTCTTAAAATGAGTTAAGAAGTATTCCCTCTGCTTCTATATTCTGAAAAGGGTTCTAGAAAATTGATATAATTTCTTCCTTAAATGTTTGGTAGAATTCACCAGTGAAACCATCTGGGCCTGACAATATTTATTTTAAAAGATTATTAATTTAATTTCTTTAATAGATATATGCCTGTTTAAATCATCTGTTTCTCCTTGTGTTTTGACAGATTATCTTTCAAGAAACTGGTCCATTTCATCTAAGTTATCAAATTTGTGGGGATAGATTGATTTATAGTATTCTTTTATTATCCTTTTAATTTCCGTGGAATCTGTAGTGATGCCCCCTCTTTCATTTCTGATACTCGTAATCTGTGTCCTCTCTTGTTTTTTTTTTCTTAGCCTGGCTAGAGTCTTACTGATTTTATTCATCTGTCCAAAGAACCAAATTTTGGTTTCATGGATTTTCTGTTTTCAATTTCAGTAATTTCTGTTCTCATGTTTATTATTTCTTTTCTTCTGCTTACTCTGGATTTCATTTGCTCTTCTTTTTCTACTTTCATAAGATTGGAGTTTAGATTATTGATTTTAGATTTTTATTCTTTTCTAATATATGCATACAATTCTACAAATTCCCTTTTAAGCACTGCTATCACTGCATACCACAAATTTTGGTAAGTTGTATTTTCATTTTCATTTAGTTCAAATATTTTTTCATTCCTCTTAAGATTTATTACTTGACCCATGTGTTATTTATAAGTGTGCTCTTTAATCTACAAATATTTTGGAATTTTTCCAGCTAAATTTCTGTTATTTATTTCTAGAGTAATTCCAATATTGTCTAAAAGCATACATTAGTTTAATTCTTTTGTGGTCTGAAAGCATATATTTTATGGTTTCTATTCTTTTACATTTGTTAAGGTGCGTTTTGGCCTAGAATGTGGTCTATCTATGTTCAGGATCATATTTTGAAAAGTGCTACTAGATAGTTTTCTTCATAACAGTTTATGTACTGTAATAGCATAACAATTCTGAAACAGCACCTTCATTTCCCAATGAGATAATATTTTTTTCACATTTATTATTTCTCTTTCCACCACTGTGTGATAAAGTATACTTATTGCTGAGATATCCCCCCAAGATACAAATAGATATTTTAATATTAAATTTTCTTTTGTACCTCCACCTGCATTAAATTTCCAACAGAACTATGGATGGCATTGGAAAATCACCTGAGGCACATCTTATGTACTACCCTTTATTAGGGAGTTAATCTCAGAGAGCGTGAGTGGGGGGGCGGGTTAAGTAGAATGAGGAAGGGGAGAGGGAAAAGCCAATCTAAGGATACATCATCAAGTTGATTGCTCCTTTGTTTCAAGTAGGAGAGTTGGTGCAATCAGATTAATCTGGGTAAAATTCGTGGTAGTACAGCTATTTGCCAGAGTGGGGGCTGTGGGAGCTGGATCCCTTGAGCTCAGGGGTTTGGGGGTACAGTGTGTTACACCAATTGGAAATCCACATCAACTTCAGCATCAGTGTGATAAAGCTCCAGGATCAGAGCATTATCAAGTTGGCATTATCTAGCATGACAGCTGAGTCCTGAATTAGATATTCAACATTTATAGCAAATATTTACTACCTTTTACTCCATTTATTATTTTCCATTTTATATAACCAGGGCACAGCTATTATAAATTTTAAATGTTTTTTCTTTACTTCTTATAGGAAAACTTTAAAAATACAAAACATACAACAGAATAATAAGCTCTTATGTAACTATCACCGAGTTTCAACATCGACCAACACATGACCAATATTGTTTACAGAATTATTATATTCTTTTCTTATGTGTAAAGAGTTAGAATGTGACCAGAGGCATAATGATCTTGATCAAGTTGGGGTAGGACTGGAGGTCTAGCAAACCCATCAATTTAGGTGAATTCCAGGGTTTGGGATATCACCAACATACTTACTATAATAGCTACCATATACTTGTTGCTTTATTTCATTTATTTAATCAATCATCACATTCAACCTGAGCAGAAGAATCTGTCTCTAAAAGTTGCCTTTGAAGATATGCCTCAGTTTAACTTTTTAGTATATTCACTGAGTTAAGTATATAAAGGTGACTAGATAGCTTTTGAAAAGAATCCAGTTTATAAATCTAACTTACTTGTGACTCACAAGTAAATAACACTCAGTGTCTTGATGAATTAGTGTTATGCAACCCTAGCACTATTTTATTGAAGAGAATAAAAACGTAATTCTAGATCAGGCAATTTATTGTCCAGGATGCTCTGAATTTAATATCTGTGTTTCAGACCTGACCTGTGCAGGCTAGTTGCTGAATAATTAAGAAGAACGATATTCACCAATCCAGACTCCAGGATGACTGCTTTCAGTAACCATCTGCTAATGAAACCCCTGAGAATTCCCACAGAGCTGAGAAAACAAATGTTACACAATTACACCAGGCATTTCTCACTTCCTTTATAGTAATACACCATCCAATTAACAACCTGGTGGGCCTAGGGATTCATAAAATTTTGAGTAGAACCTTTAGGCTTTCTCAAATCATATGCTGGAATTAAATATAAAAGGAAACAAGATCATTAGATGAAAACCTTATCTATAAATATTTCATTTCTTGGAATTGGACACTGAGTTTTAGTTCATGGCACTGGATCACAGAGTCATGAAGGACCTTGAAAGGTCATCTAGTCCAGACCTCTGCCTCTGAGAAGGACTGTGTCCAGGACATGCTGGCAAATAGCTGGGTCCCATTTCCCTAAAACCAATAGGAAGGAACAGGTGTACCCTTTTTTTGGTCAAAAGACACAGAATATTATAGCATCCAAATGTTTCACTATTCACAGCAGACTTCAAATCTCAGAGAAAGTCTTTGGTCCTCCCTCTTTCCCACTGGAGGTCTCCAATACTTCTTCCTTAAGGTCTCCTATCATGTGCTTCGGGAAGAAAGAAACTTCAAAATAAAAGTTTAGCCAAAAACAGCACATGGTGTACTCTAGGGCATTGCTAGGTAGTACAACTTGACAGATAACATATTCCTGGCATTTTTTCTCTTGAGACCCTTTTATATTATATGGCATCTCACCAGAGAGTACAGATAATTAACTATTTACAACTTTAAAAAGGGTCTGTTTCCTTGATTAAAACCTATTTTGCCTCATAGGTAGACCCTCAGAGTACATAAGGGCAGTATTCCCCACCAGGTCACTACCACATGCATTCTCAATTTTGCAATGAAGAGATTGATACAAAAAGAAATGTCCTCTCCTATTAATATCTCTGCATTTCCTAGGACATGGGCTTGTACACAGTACACTCTCGGCTAATGTTCAGGTAAATAAAGGATGGAGGAAGAAATGAATGTACAAAAGATGAACAAAACAATCTCTAATAACTTGCAAGTTTGAGAACTGAACTGACGCTTGATAACGCATTTTTCCGTTTTGTTGCTGCTTTATCCTCCATCTGATTTTTTAATCCTACTGTAGGTGATTTGTCATTTTATCTTCTGAATTTTTCTAAAAGTATCTCATATAACTCTTTGCTAATCTTATGTCTGCACAACTGCAAAAATATGAGTCCGGGTGAGTCTCTGTTCTGTTCTCCCTGACTGGCAAAGCCTTTTTTCCTTACTTTCTGGCCTTGTAATCTGGGAAATATTAACAAGGAGGACATTTCTTTCAGTATCAGTCTCTTCATTGTGAAATTGAGGATGAATTTGGTGAATTGATGGAAAGAGCTTGAAATACTCTCAGAGAAATTTATTTGGAAGTCATTCAGCACTTTCCTCATCATTGAAAAGCAATCAGCAAAAGTACAAGCTAAGGAATTAATGAGCTAGAAGTGAATATAATCAGTGATCTTATTAAACAATGTGTAGAAGAAAGAAATGCAAAAATCAGCATATAATGCGCAAGAATTTTAGGATCTATTATATTCAACGCTGGGAAAAGGAGGAAATTTCTAAAGTTATTAGGATTTGTCTGAGTATTACAGTATTTCAACTCAAAGTACTATATAAGCATGGCAAAAACCAATAAAAGACAGTTTTTAATAAAGTTATATCTTCCTGAACAAACTCAGCGTCATTTTGGAATTAAATTCTGTCAGCTCACACAGTATCATGTTATTTTTCAAATTCTACAGAACAGTTTCAGAGTTGAATAAAGGTGTTAATTATCTTTGTTGGAACATCATGTCCTAACTTGTTAATATTCCTAAAAGGCTATCCCTGAAATAAAGTATTGGTTCTCTGTAGGAATGCTTCCTGCTAAAGACATAAGAGTGGCTATAGCAGAAAACCTGTTTAGTACACGTCTTCCTTGTTTTATTAAATAGATGTCTTCATAGAACAAAACTGTAAACAAATTTTATAAATCAAGTATGTTTAGGTAATAGAGGAGCTCCACTCTATTTATCTAGATAGATGTCTATCAGTTTATCTATCTATCTACCTACCTACGTAGGACTCTTACCATGAATAACTCAAGAAAATATAAGCAATTGCTGTTAAATATATATTTTGAATTTCCTTAAGCAATGAACATCTACGATGTTTCTACAAGTATTCTGAAAAGAATTATCTATCCCTTCTGTATAACAGCAGAAGGTAGAGGCCTTTGGCAGCAAGTGTCAGTAAGCTGCTGATATAAACTAAGAAAGCCTAACTTACAGATAGATTTCCTCTCCAAAAATTTCTGGAAGGCAACAGAAAAAAATGACAGGTTGCCTGGAGCCATCTTATTGAAGCAGTTACTACAAATCAACTAATTCAACCCCAAAGTGAAAAATAAATGGAATGTGGTAGGATTTTGTTATAGCACAAAATCTGTATTTGTTGCTAGAAAATAAAAGAGTGTGAATGTGTTAATTTCATTTCTTAAAATGACGGGAAATCAATATAGCATTTAAGAAATACATTCTGGAGGTGAAAATGCATAGAATATGCTTGGCTCACCGCTTAATATTATTTTTCCTTAGACAACCATTCTGTTCCTTGTTTATGTCCAATTCACGGCAATCTGTGGAGCTGGGTACCGTCCAAAGAAAACTCCTTAGAGGAGAGATCAGGGTCATACTTAGCAGATGGATGCTTTATTTTCCCCTCAGCATTCAGGAATGTAGCTCACATCCGATCGTGTTGTGAGGCTGTCATCAAAGGGACCTGAAACTGACCTCTTCTATTTGAAGAGATTGAGGACATGAGAGCAGGGAGCAGATGATTTCCCTTACGCTGTCACCTCTGTGAACTGGTTCCCTAATGATGGGTGTATTTAAAACAGTCCTGCAAATGATACCCAAGGGCATGACCTCTGAGCAGATTTAGGCAGCTGCTAGGAGCAGGCGAGTTTTGAGAACGCACAATTTTCATTTTCACTGGGAAGCCCTTTTTCCACTCTGAATGATTTCTTTTCCAACATTCAGATTTTTGTCTCTGTCTCAATAGCATTCTCCTGATATCTTAGTGATTTCTCAGGACTTAGCCATACCCATATGCCCAGCTTTTCTTCTTTCAAGTGTGTACTGCCTTTAAAAATTTATCTTGAGAAATTGAAAATACAGAGAACAATGCCAAAAAACAAAACATCTTATATTCTCTTCTATGCTAAATTAGCAACTGTTAACATTTTGTCATATTTGCTCTCAGTCTTTTTTGTTTATTTCTCTAAGAAATATATCAAATAAGAGAATTAATGTGGCAAGATAAAATTTTTGTTTTATTATTTGCTTTTCCTTTGGCACTGTCACAACCATCATAAGCAGATACTATTAATCTGAATAAATACTTGTGTGCACAGAGATTTTCCATTCAAGTTCCCTTTCCAAACATATTTAACAAGAGGAGATAACATCTCTCCAGCACAGTTCAGCTGACAGCCTTACAATGTGTTCTTAATCTCTGATCCCAGATAGATGCCCTAAAAGTTCATCACTGGAAAATGACACTTCAGTTAACATTTCTTTCTCAGGATTAAAATGGGAAATGACAAACGTGCTTGGCCATTTAGCCTAAAACTGAGAAAAATCTTTAAAAAATTATCTTGTGAAAGAAAAAATCAAAACCAGTCATTTTCTAGATCTTAAAGTACATAAATATTGTGCATTTCTTATATTTTCTTTTGTCACCTACAACATCCAAAAAGTCATGGCAAGACTTGGGGAATAGAACTTTAAGTATTCAGGCGAACTTTATGGCCAGAGACATATTTTGAATTTTTGGTAATGCATAAAACTTTGGTTATATGGGCCCCAACTCATCCTAATGTCTGACTTTTCCAGACCATTTGGGGTAAGAATTAAATGTCAACGCTTCATAAAGGATGAATGCAGAGAACATGAAATGTATTTGATTTCCTTCAAGACCATAAGAATAAATACCAAAATCTGTAGCTGAAGACCATAGTGTATCTCATTTAATATTACGTGGAATTTTATTTCAGCTGAACAAATAACTTGTACTTTTTTTATTAGAAAAATATGTGAAAGATTTCAAGTGTTTTAAAATGTGCTTTGGCTACTTTACAAGTTAGGTATGAAAACTTTACTGAGCTCCTCATAGAAAGTACAGAGATTCAGTGTATGGGGTAAAATAGGAAGATTCTAATGAGACAGGGTGGAGTGGGTGCCAGGATTAAATTACACATGAATTATATAAAGGACTAGTGTATCACTGAAGGATGAGAATCTGAATTCTCGCTCATGGAAATCACTGAGTGTTCACCCTCACCTCCTCTGGGTCTTTTCACAAAGCTTACCTTCACAGAGGTCCTGTATGTTAATTCCAATTTAGAATTGTGATTTCTGTCCCTCCCCAGTATGACCTATTTCCCTTCCCTCTTTGCTTTATAATTATTCATATTATTTATCAGCATCTGCCAGATTATATATTTTACTTATTTGTTTATTTTATGTCCCATCTTACTAGAATATAAACTACCTGAAGACAAAGAGTTTTGTCTATTATGCTCACCACTATGTAACCTGTATCTAGGAAAATACCTGACACATAGTAGGTTCTCAATAAATATTTGTTGAATGAATGTCTGAAAGAATATATAAAAATGGACACATTCAGCCATTTATTTTATGAAGATATTAATTTTGTTATACATGATTTCTTTTGCTTAAAGACACTAAAATACAACTCATTTTATGAGGCTAGCACAACCTTGACAATAAACCTGACATGATCAGTATTAAAAAGAAAAATGGAAAAAATATAGGCTACGTATTCCATGAAGAGGGTGCAAAATGTCAAATGAAATATTAACGCACCAACCTCAGTAATGAGTTTTTAAAAAAAATTTCCGCCATTATCAAGGTGAATTTATCCAAAGAATGCTGGATGCTTAGTAGATGAAGATAGAAAAATCATATGTCCAGCTGGATAGATTCAGAAGTTTGATACAAATCAACATGCATTCATGATTAAAAACACATAGCAGTGTGGGAAGAGAAATAAATTCTTTTAACCAGATAAAGAGTGTCTACAAAACATACAGCAAACATCATATTTAACAGTGAAATGTAGAAGCATCATATTTGAGATCAGAAACAAGGAAATCTGATAACATAAATTCCTCCCAGCATTGACTAGGGTTCCTATCAACTACAGTAAGAGGGGAAAATAAAAGAAAATTTAAAAACCAAGATTAAAAATAAATTACTATTCATAGATTTTGTTCATAGAAAGTGCCCAAGGGAATCTACAGGAATGTTAGAATTAATAAGAGAGTTCAGCAGGGTAACTGGATAAAAAATACCAGATATATTGTATTCTCTATAACAACAGTAGAAAGTTAGAAAATGAAATCTTAAAATATACCAACTATAGTATTATAAAAATATGAAGTATCTTGGAAAAATCATGTTCACAGTTTCAGACACTCAACATGAAGTTAATTTTTCACAAATTCATCTGTAGATTCAATGCAATTCCAAACATGTCCCTATATTTCTTTCACTATTTATTTATTTATTTGAAGTATAGTTTACTTGCAATAATATGTTAGTTTCAGGTTACTGCATAGTGTTCGATATTTTTATACATTATGAAATGATCACCACAAGTCTAGTCACCATCCGTCACCTACAAAGTTTTTACAATATTATTGACTATATTCCCTATGATATATGTTATCTCCCTATGACTTTTTTTTTTTGAGCAGATAAAAAATTATTTTGAAATTGACATCTAGGAAAATTTATTCATTTTGGTGTGCAGTTACATGAGTTTTGGCAAATGCCTAGAGTCAAGTGAAGACCATCATAATCAAGATTCAGAACAGTTCTTATTTATTTTATAACTCGAAATTTCTACCTCTTAATCCTCTTCACCTATCTCACCCATCCCCTCACTCTCCTCCAGTGAACCACCAGTTTGTTCTCTATCCATCATTCTGCTTCTGTTTTATTGTGTGTGTTCATTTGTTTTGTATTTTAGGTTTCACATATAAGTGAAATTGTATGGTATTTGTCTTTCTCTGTCTGACTTATTTCACTTAGCCTAATACCCTCTAGGTCCATCCATGTTGTCTCAAATGGTACGATTTCATTCTCTTTTCTGACTAATATTCCATTGTGTGTGTATATATATATATATACATCACATTTATACGGATTCATCTATCGATGGATACTTAGGCTACTTCATTATCCTGGTTATTGTAGACAATGCTACAATGAACATTGGAGTGCATACATATTTTTGAATTAGTGTTTTTGTTTTCTTCTGATAAATACACAGAAGTGGAATTATTGAATCATAAGGTAGTTCTATTTTTATTTTTTTTAAGAAACTTCCATGCTGTTTTCCACAGTGGCTTTATCAACTTGTATTCCCACCAATAGTGCATGAGGGTGCCCCTTTCTCCACATCCTTGCCAACACTTGTTATTTCTTGTCTTTTTCATATTGCCAGGTGTGAAGTGGCATCTTATTGTGGTTTTGATTTGTATTTCCCTGATGATTAGTGATTTGGGGCATCTTTTCATGTGCCCGTAGGCCATCCGTATGACTTCTTTTGAAAAGTGTTTATTCAAGTTTTCTGCCCATTCTTTAATCAGATTGTTTTTTGATATTGAGTTGTAGGAGTTCCTTGTATATTTTGGTTATTAACCCCTTCTCAGTTATATAATTTGCAAATATCTTCTCCCATTCAGCAGATGGCCTTTTTGTTTTGTTGATGAGTTCCTTTGCTGTGCAGAAGTGTTTAAGTTTGATGTAGTCCCGTTTGTTTATTTTTGCTTTTGCTTCCCTTGCCTACGGTAGTAGGTCCAAAAAGAAAATATTGCTAAGACCAATGTCCAAGAATGTACTGCCTATGTTTTCTTCTAGGAGTTTTGCGGTTTCAGGTCTTACATCTAAGTCTTTAATCCATTTTCAGTTTATTTTTGTGTATGGTGTAAGAAAGTGGTCTAGTTTCATTCTTTTCCATGTAGCTGTCCACTTTTTCCAACACCATTTATTGAAGAGACTGTCTTTTCACCATTGTTTATTCTTGCCTCCTTTGTCAGAGATTAATTGAACCTACAAGCATGGGTTTATTATTCCTACCTTTTTTGTTGGACTGACAAAGGACTATTATTTAGAATGTGTATATATGCATATGTGTATTTAGTTTATATTTATATCTATGTTTGTGTTTGCTGTTACTGAATATTTGTGTCTCTCCCAAATTCATGTATTGAATCCTAATCCGCAATGAGATGGTATTTGGAGGTGGGGCCTTTAGAAGGTGATTAGGTCCTGAGGGCGGAGTCCTCATGAATGAGATTAGTACCCTTATAAAAGAGTCTCCAGCCATTTCCTTGCACCTTCCACCATATGAAGACACAGGGAGAAGATGGTTAATGAACCAGGAAGCAAGTGTCCACCAGACACCAATACTGCCAGCACCTTGATCTTGGACTCTTTTATTCTCTAGAATTTTGAGAAATAAACTTCTCTATGGTATTTTATTACAGCAGTCCAAATGGGATAAGCCAACGTTTAAATTTAGTTTTATATTTATATTTATTTTCAAAAAATAATAAGATAAAGTTAAGCAACCTAAGAGGAAAAAGGCAGAAGATAGAACAGAACGTTATAAAAGAGAATATACAGTTGGCCGATACATATATTAAAAAAATTATTTAACAGCAATTACAGAAATAAAAATTAAAACACAATGAGAAATAAAAATACAAAGTTCATATTGGCAAAAAATAAAATTTTTGACAATACTGAGTGTTGCTGTGCACGCTGAATGAAGGAAACTCTTACACTCTGCATTGGGAGAGTAAATTAGTACAAACACTTTTAAAATCAATTTGACAGTGTCTAGCAATATTGTTCCAGAAATTCAATTCCATGATGTTTTCTGTAGGATGTATGTTGCAAAAATGGTCACAGGAAAAAATTCTGAAAACAACCCAAATGTTCACCAAATATGTGTTTTACAGATATAATATATTCCTACCATGTAATATTATACACTAGTGAAAATAAAAAGCCACAGTTACTCACATTAACATACATGAATTTCACAAACATGATATGAAGTAAAAACAGTAAATCACAGAAGAATGTGTATTATATTAATGAATATTTATTGAATAAATGGGTAGAGAAAGAGGAAACATTTACTGTTTAGGGATTTATACACAGATGGTAAAATTAAAGTATAATGAAAACAAAGGTATAATTGTCACAAAATTCAGAATAGAGGTCTTTCTGAGGGAGTGAGATTAAAAGCTAGGTATAAGGAGGTGATTAGGTTAGGTGACTGAGGAGGGATCAAGAACAGGGCTTTCGGGCTTCCTTGGTGGTGCAGTGGTTGAGAGTCCACCTGCCGATGCAGGGGACACAGGTTCGTGCCCCGGTCCGGGAAGATCCCACATGCCACAGAGCGTCTGGGCCCGTGAGCCATGGCCGGAGCCTGTGCTCCACAACGGGAGAGGCCACAACAGTGAGAGGCCCGCGTACCGCAAAAAAAAAAAAAAAAAAAAAAAAAAAAAAAGAACAGGGCTTTCAAGGTACTACTGCATCTTAATATTGGAATGTTTAAATGAATGTTCCTTTGTGTTTCATACAGTCCTCTGTATAGATGACACATACAGTTAAAAGTTATAGAAGGAAAGCAATGTCAGATCTAAATTAAGAGATTTGTCTAAGGTCTTAAGGACAGAAAGTGCTAGAACCTTGATTGGACCACTTCTGTCTGAATCTATAGCAAGGCCTCAGCTGCTAAACCTCCACCCTAGCCTCGGAAAATAGTAAAGTGCTTTACATCTTGCCTACCTTGTCTCAGCTCCTCAGCTGGCACCCTTGGCTGTTCCTGTGTTTGTCTAAGAATGACATTAGACTTTATGTTAAAATGGGAATAAGGAGGACAACTTGAGCTTCTTATGCTCCCTTTCTTATTTCTTCAAATCTATTCAACATACTTACTTGAATATCTGTATTTCTGATAATTCTAACATCTGCAGAATTTGAGATCTGATCTTGTGATTTCTGTTTGTGATTATTCTTATTCATCATTTCCTCATGAATTATCTTTTGGAAGGGAGGTGACATTTTGCTCTTTGGTACTAACATTTTTGATAATAACACATTTTTGTGGCCTGAATTGAAAGCCCATTTTTCTGAAAAGATTTCTGATTGCTTCTTTCAGATTCCTAAAAATATGCTTAAGTGTAAAGAAACAGTGATCTTTCCCTATGACACCAAGTTTAATAATAAATAACTCTCTCAATGCTACTTAATAAATATTACATTTAAATATATATTGATTTAACAAATAGAAAATGGCTTGTTATACACCAGTAAATAAATAAATGTAACTGAAAGCTTTAGGTCACTTTTATTTTTTTTTAATTTAATTTTATTATTTTTTTAATACAACAGGTTCTTATTAGTTATCTATTTTATACATATTAGTGTATATATGTCAATCCCAATCTCCCAATTCATCCCACGCCTATCCCCCCCGCTTACCCGGCTTGGTGTCCATATGTTTGTCCTCTATATCTGTGTCTCTATTTCTGCCTTGCAAAGCAGTTCATCTGTACCATTTTTCTAGATTCCACATATATGCATTAATGCGTTCTGGCTTTCTTCACTCTGTATGACAGTCTCTACAAATGACCCAATTTTGTTCCTTTTTATGGCTGAGTAATATTCCATTGTATATATGTACCACATCTTCTTTATCCATTCATCTGTCACTGTGCATTTAGGTTGCTTCCATGACCTAGCTATTGTAAATAGTGCTGCATTGAACATTGAAGTACATGTGTCTTTTTGAATTATGATTTTCTCTGGGTATATGCCGAGTAGTGGGATTGCTGGGTCATATGGTAATTCTATTTTTAGTTTTTTTAAGGAACCTCCATACTGTTCTCCATAGTGGCTGTATCAGTTTAACTCACTTTTAAAAAGCCCATTCACTAAAAAATGTTTAGAGCATTCTGTATAAATGGTGTTAATAAGATATATGCAGTCTTATTCTACCCTCATTCCCTGAGAAGCCATTATTCAATTTTATTGCAATATGTCATAACAAAATCAGAAATTTAAGTATTTCTATGCATTTGTGAAATATTCTGATGCTACCTAACATTTTTTACAGTCTTGTAAATATTACTCTTTGAAATAATTGTGATAAGATTGATTTAATTAAAGACTGCCCTAGCATTTCATTTAGAAATCTTTTGTATGTTTTTTATATATATATATATATATATATATATATATATATATATATATATATATGTTTGTGTATATATCCAAATGATATATAGGTAGATTTTATTTATTGTGAAAAACGTAATTCTGAACTTAATTCAATTAGATGTACATATTTCAGAGAATATAAGACCCTTAAAAGCATAGAACAGTATTACTGCAATAGAACCTATGTGTAAAATCACCTGGCCTAGAACATGAACCCTGTATTATTATCTTAGGTCTGATTTCTTTTTAATTTTTCTGGGTTAAAAGACTATTGCAGAGGAGAATTATAAAATCAGAGAATGTTAAACTTAGATGGAACCTCAAAATAATCTAATTCAACTCCTTAGCTTTAAAATTTAAAAAAACAGATGAAGCAAAATTATCTTTCTTAGGCCACTAAGTAGCCAGTAACAGAGCATCATAAAGCCTGGGTCTTTCTAATTAGTCACCAAAGCTTTTTCCATTACAAGATTCAGATTTGGCATTTATTGAATAAATACCTTCTACTCTCAAAGCACTGTGCTTTGAAATATAATCCCCATTTGTCTTTTTTTGCCTTAAGAGAACGCTGTGACTAGTAATCTAATGTATTATTGAAGTGTATGTGTATGTGTATGTGTATGCACTTGAGGTAGAAGAGAGGCACTGAGTGGAAGAACCAAATAGCCTTGCATTTCTCAACCTCAGTAGTATTCAATAGCGTTAGCCAATTAGTCCTTCTTACATACTTTCTTCTCATTCGCATGAGATGACATTCTCCTGGTTTTCTTCCCATCTCCTTGGTCACTCCATCTCAAGTTCATTTGTTGAGTCCCTTCCTTTATTTGATCTCTAAATGTTGGTGTGACCTAGGGCTGAATAATAGGTTTTCTCTTGGTTGTTCTCTATCTAATCTTCTTAGACAGTTCTATCCAGTTCCATGACTTCAAATACAATCTAATACTAAGAATGCTCAAGTTAATTTCTCCAGCCTTGACCTTTTCCCTAAATTTATGACTATAAGGTACAATCACATACTAGATATGTCTGTTTGGATGTAACAGGCATTCAGAAATAATGCATCTAAGTTATAATTATTGATTTTCTCCACAAATCTTTTCTCTGAGATTTCCCCATCTTATAAATGATCAGGAGCATTCACCTACCTATTCAAGCAAAGTTTAGGAGCCAGCCTTGATTTCTGTTTCCTTCTTCCACCACATTTAGTCCAACAGAAACTCCTGTAGATCCTCTGTCCAAAACTTACTGAAGAATCTCCAAAGCCTGGAAGAGTACCTAGCGCACAGTAGGTGCTTGACAAATATTTGTTTAATTTGTTTAACTTGAATATTTTCTGGTTTTACATTTATATTATGAAATTTTAAAACTTAATTTTATGAAAGCCAACTCTTTCCCTGGGAAACAATATCCAAATTACAGAATTTTATTTCTTTAAAATATGTGCAAGAGGAAATAAAGAAATAAATTGATGCCTTTTTAAACTAAGGATATTTTTTAAACTAAGGAAAAGGTCAATTTAGAGTGTAATTATAGCGGAAGACTAACATTTTGACAGCATTGTAAGAGGTCAGGCAAATTTGTGTCATTGTTTATAATGAAATATATGACAAAACTGTTATGTCAAATTTTCATTTGAAGTATTCTGGATAGATACAACCAATATATTCTACAGAGTAACAGAAATGTTCCCTAGATTGGAAGTGAATAAAATTTAAGGTACATTTTAATTTAACTTTTATATCGACAATAAATAACAAGAGGTAAAACGTTATCCAAGATGATTGATAACTTGCTTTAAAAAGACAGACAAAAATAAATGTAGAGATGAATACCATTATTGCCTCATATTGCTTTCATTTTTATGCCTTTTTTATAAAATAATTTTTACTATAGACTTTATATCATATATGCCTTACAAACAGTTTTCTATTCCTACTCTCTTTTATAAGACAACTGTATTCTAGTTATTGGAAGATGCCCCTCTAGGACTTAATATTTCTCACGATTTTTCTCCTTTGCCATTTATATTTTCAGAAAGTTAAAGAATAAGCTACCTACTTTATTTCTAGTTATTCTCTTAGTTTTCATGCATCTTATCTTTAATGGTAAAATTGTTGTTTGCATTAAATGGTATGTTAAAAATGTAAAGCTTCAAAATTTGGAGGGAGTTTTCATTCCTAAAAGTGAAAAAAGAAGTTACTTTAAGGATGAAAACTTAGAGTACAATAAAATGTATACTGTTTTGGTTTTTTTTTGCAGTACGTGGGCCTCTCACTGTTGTGGCCTCTCCCATTGCGGAGCACAGGCTCCGGATGTGCAGGCTCAGCGGCCATGGCTCACGGGCCTAGCCGCTCCGCGGCATGTGGGATCCTCCCAGACCAGGGCAGGAACCCGCGTCCCCTGCATCAGCAGGTGGACTCTCAACCACTGCGCCACCAGAGAAGCCCTGTATACTGTTTTTTGATCAAATTCCTCTTTGTACTAAATCAGTTAATCTCTCTGCTCTCTTTTACTCCCTCTTTTTCTTATTTTCTCTCTCTCTCTCTCTGTCATCATGTGGTGTACGTACACATCTAAGCTTGAAAATTATTTGGCCTCTAAAAGTCTGTTTTCTCACCTATAAAATGGATGACGTAATGTACGTAGTATAGTGTCATTTAGACGATTAAATGAGATAATCTATAGAAGGCACTTAAAAATTTTGCTCTGCCCACCATAGGTACATAATATACTTGGATTTGTTGCCAACCTCTGCTATTATTACTACTATTGTTCCTTTTACTACAACAACTGCCACTTATAACACATTATTATTATGATTATATTTATTATATATTATATTTATTGTATATTTATTATTATTATTATTGTTATTATTTTGTAAGCTAGTATATGCAGACATTGTGTTAAATTCATGCTTTAGCGAAAGACTAGATAGCTAATAAATGTTCATAATATATTTAGTGAAAAAGTATTTGCAGTGTTCTGTAATTCCCCAAGCTGTAAAAAAAAGAATGTCAAATTATACAAGTGCATAGAAAAAGACTAAGAATTGCACTGAAAATTTAGCTAAGATTACCTCTACATGGAAAGATAAGTATTAGTTTCTTTTTCTTCTTTGGATATTTCTGTATTTCCAAAATTTTCTATCCTTACCAAACTAGATTTAAGAATCAATCCCACACAACTAATATAATGCTACAGATCACCTATACTTCAATAAAAAAGATTCAATCCCACACATATTTGATACTCATTTTATGTGAGACACTTTGTGTCACGCAGTGATGAAGACCCAGTCCCTGACTTCAAAAAGGCCTCTGTGAGCAGGAGAAGGTCTAGTTAATACACGGTGGCTTTAATAATGACCTCCCTTGAATTCCCTCATCCTCATATAGAGAAAATTGTACATTCACATTTCAGGTCTGTGTCTCCTTCTTTTAGAAAATAGTCTGCCCTGGGTTTGGAGCCATGCTTACTTTCCTTGTGGTTCCATCACAAGCTCCGCTTAGTCGAGCCTCTTCATGAGACTCTTTCTCCCTGGCTCCCCCATAACATCATCGGTTGACTTTTCCTCCCTTGTCTGGCAGTACTTCCTGGTAGCAAGCTGCTGCCTTTCCCTTGCTCAGTAGTTGACTCTCTGCAAATATTCCTCAATTGTCTCAGGACCCTGATTATAGTCTCTCCTTATTCTCCATTTCAGGCTATAAACCTTTCCTACCCAGCCTGTCAGCACTGTGGATAATCAACCATCCTCTGTTGTGTGCATCCATAAAATCATTTCTTTGCTCTCTTCCTTACTCATCAAGACAGTTTCAAAGAAGAAGCTGTGGTGGGGCCTTGGGATCACAGTTTATCTCTGTTGCATGGAATGGAGTGGATGAAACATATTTTGATGCATAATATCCCAATTTCAGTTTATACACAGGAACCAAAGCTGCAAAAAACATAAATTTGATTCAGTCTACTGAAGGATCCTTATATATTAAAACCCAAATGTGATGTTTCACTTCTACAGTATTTATTTAAGAGAAGGTGTATGTGGATTATACTGGCTCATAAAACTAATCTATACGAAGACTAAAGTGGATTGACTAGGTAATTACCATTTACAATAAAAGATGGAATAGCAAATGCTATCTTGGAAACACACTCAAAAAAACCCCACTAATGTCATAAGTCAAGCAATATCCTTAAATTGATAAATTACCTGCTCACAAGTAGAAACAAAAATATGTGCAGCTAAGCACTGAAATGCTTATAAAACATAGAGAGCTTTGCTTTGGATAATAAGACAACCAGCATTAAATTATTAGGAGAACTATTTTAAATATAAGTTACCACATGAAGTGATCAAATACATTTCTGAAGACTTTTTAGGATTTATCACCAGCTTTAGGAATACTAGGACGTCCTGCTACCAATTACTTATTTTCAGAAACTTTTCTCTTATTCCAAAGTTCATTCTAAACTTTTTGGTCTGAAAATCACCTATGTAAGTACAAATAGAGAAGATGATAAAAACAAAATTTGAGAAGCTTCGCATTTTGTCATCCATCGTGTTATATCATCTGTGCTAAGCAATGGCTATAGCCCTTCTTTTTTTATTTCTCCATACATAAGGAAAAAAATACCATTCTCTTGCCTTTACCTTTTTTCACAAGCCTCGGGTTATTCTAGGATTTCTATTTCTAGAAACTATTCTGAGACATCTGTGCCTCTCCTATATTCATCCTACATCATGTGCCTTTTTCTCCATCTACTTTCTCTGCTTACTCCTATTAAATGTGGGTCTGCTAGAGCTGTCTTATTGATGATTTTTAAGATGTCACATCCACCCTTTTCCCTTCATTGGCATTATTTGCTAACATCTAATCAGATTTATGTTTTAGAAATCTTTTGATCTTAAGTTTTCAAATTCTAGGCCGTGGATACATGCTTACTTTTGATTTTGGAAAGCATTCTTCTTAAAGTTTAGTGGACACATTTAATTTGCCTTTTCCTCTACCAGCTACCATGTGCCCTGGCATTTTTTATCACTCTTTTTGGTTAATGTTTTTCATGGTGCTTTAATCTTCTACTAATATGGTCTAAGGAAGATAAGGTCATATCTGGGTTTTAAACAGCAAAAATAGAGAACAAAACAAAAAGCAAGTAAGCAACTCCCACTCCTCCACCCCACCAAAAAAATTACATTTCTTTCTAGAACATTGCTGTTGCCTCTCTACAGAAGTGTTGTATACTGAGCATATGCTTTTCTTTTTCTTCCTTTCTACCTCCTTTCTCTAGGTTTTTTTTGTTTTTTAAATTTCTTAACCATCTAGTTCTTTTTCAAATAAGAAAGAAAAGTAAAAGGAGGTATTTATCAGATGTAAGCTTATTCCCATTACAGTTTAAGAAATTTAACATTTAAAAGAATAGACAAATTTAATAAAAAATATTTATAATGGCTAATGAGCTTAGAATGATTGAGTTATAGATTCAATTCCCCTCTGTTACAAAGACAAATGGCAAGAATCACCTATTTACATTCTGATTGATCAACAATATATTTTCTTAAAAAGTATAATACAACTTAATGGAATTGAAAATTACTAAATAAGAGGTGTCATTAAACAATGGCATTGTTATGCTTTCCTTTAATTATCTATATGCCTAACTATAGTGAAGTCAATTTATATTCAATCCAACATTAATAAAAACAGGCTGCCTAACACCAACATAAGTATACAATATTTTGTTACTCCAACTTTTATTCCTTTACATATGACTGACCTAAAGCTCAGTGACATCTAATTATAGATATGAAATTTAGTTGAATAGCACTTAGTTTTTTATGAAAGTTTTATATCCAACAATATCTTAGAAATACAAAGGAGGTAACATACCTCTGCTAGTGCTAAATTTTCTCTCAGGGATGGGCTTAAAGCCTGGGAAATTAAGCTCCAAAGTAACTATTAACTGCACAGTCAGAGGCTGTCACATAGGCAGGGTGCTTTTGGAGAAAATAGGCCAAACTTTCAGTGGCAGAACAACATTGTGTTGACTCCTAGGGAAGTAAATTTCAGTTCTTGCCAATCAGCCCTATGCTCAGTATTATGTATGTATGTCTGTGTGAAGAGGGGGTTGAAGGGGTAAGATCCCCAAAAGGAATGAGGCTAATCCCTTCCCTTTGGATCTAGTATTGGCTTAATGGCTGTTCAGAACCATATGACCCATAATCAAAGATTTCACTGTGCAATTTAAAGCAAATAAAATAGAACTGCCATCTTTATTTTGCTTTCATAAATCAAGTTTTGAAAAAAGTAATGAGACAAAGACTATTATATAGTAGCAAACAAATCCTTCCCAAGTGGTACATAATGATTAATTTATATCATTTTTAAGATGAATAATAGAACAACCAATGCCCTATAGCCAGAGACCGCCATGATAACTATAGTCAAAGAAAGTTAATTTATTGCTTTGCTGACATGAGAGTGAAAGCACACCATGGAAAGCTATGGAGTGCCTCAATAAGAATATATTAGAAAGGACTTGTAAGACTTGGGCTTGGGTTAGGTGATTTTGAGGTGGGTTTAAGGAAGAGAGGATTTGCACTGCGTTGGATGCTGTCAGGAAATTGAGGTAATTCCATGGTTGGCTATCATAATAATTCTTATTTAGAAAGTGAGAAGTTGAAGCAAGGGTAAAGCTGTAATTAGTAAAAGAGCAGCAGTTACTCATCAACCAGAATAGGGGGATAGTTGGTCATTTTTGTAGTTTGGACAATGGTCTTTTTAGTCTTATTGTATTAGAGTCATTGGATGGCCTCGTCTGATGATGTCCTGTGAAATTTTTATGATCAATAGAAGAACACTGTGCTAGTTCAGAGCCCTGGCTCATCTCCTAGCGATACCAAGGCCTATCTGGTCATGCCAGGCCAGCTCCCAGCTGACAGGGGCTGCTTTCCCCTTTCTTGGAACATATTAGAGGACTTAAACATCTTTCAAATAAATAATAAAATAATGAAACTACAGTCTGTTTACCAATAAGCATGGTGTTACCATTTTGCAAAGCATGATGATGTACATTGGATCAGAAGAAGAAGGAAAAGGAGGAAGAGGAGGGGTGGGAGGCGACGGAGGAGGAGGGGAAGTACAAGAAAAAGGACAAGAATGGCGTTCTAAGGAGCATAAGGGAGAGTTGGTAAGGAGACTTCTGAGATGACTCCCAATGATCCCTGATATTCACATTTTTTGCAGTCCCTTCCTTTTGTGGGTACTGGACCTCCTGCCTTGCTTCTAATAGATAAAACGTAACAAAAGTGATATGATGTCACTGTCAATATTAGGCTATTTAAGGCTGATTTCTGTCTTGTTTGCTCTTTCTCTCTCCGTCTCTCTCTCTTGTTCTACTTGTTTGCTTGCTCTGATGAAGCAAGCTACCATTTGTAAGCTTCTATATGGAGAGTACCATATGGCAATCAACTGAGGGAGGCCTCCTGCTAACAGCAAGGAACTGAAGCCTTCAGTTCATCAACCCATGAGGAACTGAATGAACAAGCACATGAGTGAGGCTGGGAGCCCATGTCTCCTAGTCAAGCTGTAAGATAATTACAGCTCCTGGCTGACACCTTGATTCCAACCTGATATAGGTCCTTAAGATGTAGGAGCCAGCTACACTGCACCTGGGTTCCTGATCCACAGAAACTGTGCAATAAGAAATGTTGGTTATTTTAAACCTTTAAGATTCGGGGTAATTTGTGACACAGCAACGGATCACTAATGCAGGACATCAGGGTGGGATAAGGGGGAGATGAGCGAGGAATCTAAAACACAGATTTT
Organism: Phocoena phocoena; assembly: GCF_963924675.1. Lineage (NCBI taxonomy): Eukaryota > Metazoa > Chordata > Mammalia > Artiodactyla > Phocoenidae > Phocoena > Phocoena phocoena. The sequence goes on from NC_089223.1 coordinate 77,493,157, forward strand.
AAGGAGGCACTTGCTCTCCAGGCTGTGCAAATTCCTCACTCATCCTGGTCCAGCCCTGCAGGAGATATAACATTTAAAAGTGAGGCATGAAAGTGAGACTGCAGGAAAAAGGACAGGAACTTTGACTATGAATCTGTTAAACCACTAGATACTACACCTATTTTGTGATAGTTCAATTCCACTGATATTCAATGCCAAAATTACAATAAGTACTCTAGGAACTCAGCTAAGAGTGATAACTAGTCAGATAAAACAGGAAATATGAGATTTTGCACAACACTGTACACACCTATTTTTAGGGAAATTTAGAAAATCATGTTCTTAGTTATGGTAGGAGGCAGAAGGCAGAGAGAACTCTATTGCTTAAATGTTATGAAATATTTGCTCTAGGAGAGTTTCTTGGTAATATCTTATATATACTAATTTTATGAACTAATCTCCCTAAACACCCCAGCAGGAAGTAGACAGAGAAAGGATAAAAGCGCCAACATAAAGTATAAATGCACTCTAAGGCACAGCAGGAACAACGTGAATGAATGAGTCATTTAAGCAGAACCCGTGTGTGCCAAAAGCCAAGTTGTGGAAGCAACAGTTTTTAAGGACTTCAAGATAAAATTAAGTTATGTTGAAATGTCAGATCAGGAAATAATGGTGAGGTAAAAGAAAAGTGAAAAGATGAAAATATTTTATGATACTTTAATAGAAGTTAATTTGATTTTAAGGACTTTGAAACACAAAACCTAATTATGGCTTTTGTAGTATATTGATAAAATATATGCTGGTATTGACCAGGCTTAATAGCTCATTATCAGAATTCAAATCACAGACATTTCAAGAAACCTTAGGCCAGCTCTTCTTCAGTCTCAGTGTGCATCTGAATCACTTGGAGGTCTTACTAAAAAGTAGGTGCTGATTTAGTAGGTCTGGGGCAGGTCTGTGACGCTGCATTTCAACAATCTCCCAGAAAATATCTTTCTAACAGGCTTCCAGGGTACCACTTTTTAAGGTGAGTTACAAGGTCTTAAACCTTGAATTTTAAGGTCCTAGAACAATTGTCTTTGAAGTGTGGTCCCTAGTCAAGCAATATGAACACCACCTGGGAAATTATTAGGAATGCAAATTCTTGAGCCCTACTCCAGATTATGGAATCATAAACTCAGGATGGTGCCCGGAAATTTCCTGTCTATCAAAAGCTTCCAGGTGAATCTGAGACATGGGAAAGTTTTGGGTACCACTGTCTTAGAATACAGTGTTTCTGAACCAAGGGTACAAATCAGAAACTCCTGTGGAATTTCTTTAATTCCAGAGAGAATGTACTTGCCCAGTCCCCAGTTCTGGAGGGTCTGATTAAGTTGGTTAGAGAAGGAACCTAGAAAAAAAATTTTAAATGCTCCTTGGTTGGGTGGGGATAATAATGAAAAAAATGAGGAACGTTGTATTAGAGCAATTACAGAGAAGTTCAATGATTTATCCAAAGATTGAGAACCAGGTATAAAAGACTACCCCAGTTTTCATACAAGTTCTTTTCCTGGCACTTAAAGATGATATCAAGAGGACTTAAAATAATCCAAGATGGTCTTTTTCTCATGGGATGGATGTGATCCCAGAGTGCTGTTGTCCTTTCCTCTTGGGATAAAGAAACAGTCACCCATTCTGAATTGCTGTCTGGGACACAGCCTGCTCGGAGGCCTGCATTAGTCACTTAATTACATTCTCTTTCAGGAGTTTCACATTGCTATTACAGCATAGAACTTAAAGAATTGCTTGAAGCAGAGCTATGATAGCCACCCAGGCAAAGCTTTGAAAGCATAGTGAATATAATATATATATATATACTAAGACCACAAATGGATACTTTTTAAAATGTTGTTTCCTTACTTTTTAAAAGGAGTTTTAAAAATAGGTTATTTTTAGAATTGGTGGTTTATTTCCTTCTAACTTCTGTTTTATAACTTTTCCAGTTTAAAACATATTTTGTTCAGCCTACATATTTTTATTACTATATAATAAAGATTTGTACCTAAAACAAAATCCTTTTAGAAAGTTCTTATTGTTAGAAGAGACAGCATATTGACAAATGTTTATCCTTGCACATATCTTATACATATGTTCTTAGAGAATTCACATATCAAAAGTATTTAATAGTACCCAGCACTCTTCTGGAATCCAATTCCAATGAGTGTCTCTGTGCTCTTTAGGGAGATGTTAAGAGGATTTTAGGGGACGGCCAGGTCCCTTAGATTCATGTACAGTGGTTCTGAATTTGAGTGATGCTGCTCTGCTAACTGGCTTTAAAAATAGATGGAGATATTTTGGATTTTACACTGAGTAGTGGCATTTAGTGGATGGGGGCAGGAACGCTAACCATGCTGCAGTGAGAGAGACAGTGTGGCAAATTTGACTCAAAATGGCACTCCTTTGACAAACACTTAAGGAAGGAAGCATGGTTTCTATCTTGCAATCTCAGGGAATGGGGTGGAGAGAAAGTGCACTCTGGGCATATGGACCTCATTGTGAAGTGACAGGGGTCGTTCTATCCAGGGAATAGCAGCAGATGGAGGCAGCTAAGAGCACGCCAGGCCCAGGCTTTGAAAATACTCTTTGAAAGATCTGTTTGTTAAAAAATACACTCCTTTTAGAATGCTCAGCAGGAAAGAGCAACATGTACTCTTGAAATGATGTTGAAAAGCTTCTCTAACTGGAGACAGAGGACAGAAGCCTGATGTTAAGTGAAGAAGCAAGGGACAGGAAAGCGTTTACCGAAATGAAGCGAAACCCTGACACAGGCAGTTCAGTGACATGATCTGTGGTTTGGGGGGATATGGAGAAGAAAGATAGCTGCAATAAATGTAGTATGCTATGCTTCCCTCTGGGGTAAATTTCATGCTTTCTAGAAAAATAGTTCCCAATCAGAGGTAAGCATGATAACTACACTGGGTAGCTTTTTCCAAAATAAACATAACTTTGTCCCAACCCCAGATTTATATACAGGAGTCCCAGGTATTGAGCCTACACGTGTGTTGTGTGTCTTGTTCTTTCATAAAAGTTTCTCAATAAATCTGAAAACCATCCTTGGCTAAAAAACACCATCCTAGAGGAATTGACGAACAGCATATCTTTTTTTTTTTTTTTTTTTTACTTAGAACTCTTAACATGAGAAGCATGTTGATAAATTTTTAAGTGTACAATATGGTATTTTAAACCATAGGCACAGTGTTGTACAGCAGACCTCCAGAAGTTATTCAGGCCTGCACAAAATATTAGTTTTTCTGCTCAGATTGTGATGCTATAGGGTGGTGGATTCCTGACCATACTTCTCAGAAAGAGCCTGGGATACAGCTATGCTGTCACATGGGGGGAGTGTTCAGTAAAAGTTTTGAATGAAATAATAAATGAATATAATCTTTCTGCTGTTTTGTTCATTGAGGAGCAAGAAAAAAAAGGCTTTTCCCCTGCAATTTTATGAAAGGTTTCTGGGAGTCCAGGAAAAAAATCTTTAATGTTATATGATTCAACAGAGAAACTTGGCCCTTAAATTCCTAACTGGAGGAAGTTCTGAGAAGGAGAGAAATAAAAAGAGAATTGCCGCAGGAGAATTTGATAAATCCTAAGCAGCAACAACAACAAAATAAGTCTAAGCATTTTTTCCCTTCATTCATCCATGCCCAGTTTAAGGAGAATTGTGAGGTGTTATTTATGAATTAAGCAGACTCTCAGCCTTGTTCTTTAAAATGAAACGTCACATGTTTACAGCATCTTTTCGGTTCCACAAACAAATGTGCTCAGTGACACATGTCAGAGCATCTATCCCATCTAACTGGTGCTTCACATATTTTAAAATTTGCGAAGCTATGCTTATTTTTTAGTGTGATATTAAAAATATTCATTTGAAATGAGTCAGGGACCCTAGAGAGGTTAATTACATAATAATTACCTTGTCATGTGCTTCCTTCTTTCCAGGGTAGACTATTTCCACTTCTAAATGAAATTTGCAAATTACTAAACATTTGAAAGATGTAGTACCTGAAATAATTTACATCTGCTTTGAATGACTACAGCATAGATTTTATATTCAACAAATGGAGCCTTGAAGTCTCTGATATATAGCCCTAAATGTTCATTTATTATATTTCCACACACATATTTCTAGTTAGTATTTCTAATATTTGGTCATAATAATTTTACATGAAGAATAGGTTTGATATGTAAAAAATATACATGAACTATTTTAGGCCTAGAGAGTTTGCATGATAGATAAAGAGAAAGAGAAGAGAGAGAGAGAGAGATTCATACATAGATTCATAGATACATAGATTCACGGGTAGATGAATGGATTGGTGGACAAATAGACAGGAAAATTACTGAATCACCTCTGTATGGGACATACAATGCTAACTCCTCTTCACTTAGAACCAGTGACAAGAAATATTCCAACCATCTTACTCCCTCCTTAATGTGTGTCTCCTGCGGGGAGTAGCTTTTGCTAATATTATCAATGAGGAATGTGAAGTGTCATTGTCGTGGGTGATCCTCTGCTTTGTTCTTTCTTGTAAGCCCCATGTATAGACTTTCCTTGTGTCTTTTTCTGGGCCAGGGGCAGGGGTGATTGGGGGCATGCCCATGTCCAGCAACTGCTCAAAAATGGATGAATAATTTCAAGTAAAGTGGCAGGAATAGAGAGGCCATTTTCCACCTCAGGATGAATCTGCTATGTAATTCAGTTTTACTGGCAGTATAACTGGTAGTTTGGACCTTACCTTTTTCTAATGTCTATTTTTAATTGCTTTAATACTTGGAGAAAGAGGAAGGAGATTAATTTCCCCACACTGTCTGTCATTAAAACAAGTTTCTTACAAACAGATATGCTCCTCTTTCAAATTAGGAATCAATAAATTTTTGATACAGCCAAGTTCAGCGGTGTTGGTCTGTCATTTCAATATCTCAAGTAGAAATACAATTTAATGAGCGATATGTGTTACATGGTCTCTTGAGCTCTTCCCATTACCCATTTGTTTCAATGCCTTTTCATAATATCTTCCTTGATTCAGCCCTTAACTTCCTTATTAGCTGGCTATAGAGTTATTGACGGGACTTTAGACAAGCAAATGTGAGCTTGAAAATTATATAATTTTCTGTTTGAAGAGTCTTTTGAAATTTTTAGACAAATATGAAGGCAGCCCTTGAATTTCTTGTGTACTTCCTGTGTATTGTCATTATGGGCCACATAGGAGGATTTATTAAAATTTTCATATAAATACTCCATCTATCCACTCCTTTTCTATTTCTTGTGAGCCAAATTTTAGCCAACAACAAAGGAAGGATTGTAGTGTAATAGAGGAAGCATGGACTTGTGCCAATAGATGTGTATAAAAGCTCAACTCTGCTATTTACTAGCTCTTTAGATTTGGGTGTGAATTAATCTATCTGCCCTCAGTTTTCTCTAATGTAAAATTAGTATAATAATATATAACAGTCAAGGTTGTCACACCAATTAAACAGAATTTCTCTCCTCTGTTTATTAATGTTTCTCTATGTCTAAATCTATTTATCACATCCTTAATATTTCACACCTTATATATTAAATAATTCTTAGAGTGGCTCTTTTGTTTACAATAATGATCTTTTCTCTCAGGAAGGCTTCATACCACAACAGTTGACCCTGAAATATCATGTCTATATTTCATGTCTCTGGACCATTGGCTGTCACTTATGCAAGGCAGACATCTAAGCCAATTATTTCTTTTTCCTGGGAATTTGAAACTGACAGTCACCGGAGTGAGTCATTTTGATGTCAGGACCCTAGAAATAACATGAGCTCCCTGGAGCCACTTAAGTACATGCCCTCACTGCAGCCTGGACATGCACTATTCATGAGCATCTGGGATGCAGTATGGTGGAGTGGATGAGAGCAAGGGGCCAAAAGTCAGGCTGTCTGGGTTTGAATTCTAGATCTGTCACTTACTAAGTTGTGATCTTGGGAAGATTATATAACTTTTCAGTACAGCTGTTTATTGATCTATGAAAGGCATATAATAGCTGTAAATACCTTACAGAGCCCATGGGAGAGTGAAATAAGGTAATTATATAAAGAGCTTAGAATGGTGCCTGGAACACAGTGGATGCCCTACAAGTGGTAGCTATTATTAGGATTCTGGGAGATATTCCAGTTCCTTCCAATGAACAGCCTACATTCTTTTATCTTTATTCTTAAGTAAACCATCATAGTTTTCAATGTTGCTTATAACCAAATGAACCGCAACTAAAAGCCTGGGAGAAACTGTCTTTGGTATTTTGTTTGAACAAGTTCAATTTATGCCCCTTAGATATGTTTATAGCTAAAATGAAAATACCTTGCAGGTAAGGGAGGAAATTCAGTTCATAACGAAATTCAGCTGGCTAAAAATTGATGGCTTTGTTCTCATTCCTTATCAAATGATGAGTTCAGTTTTTAAGCTGAAGGACAGTTTTCGATGAATGAACAAGTATTTTGCAATATTTAAAATATAAGCATATATTTTACAAATAAATCCATTTGTCTTTAATAACAACTAATAGGAACATCAGTTATTGAGTGTTTACCATGTGCCAGGCCATTTTTTATGTGCTGAGGATATGGTAGAGAGGAAAAATAGCTCTTCCCTCATTTGGCTTTCATTTGAGAGAGAGAAAGCATAAAGAAACAGACATTAGTTATTTAATATAATATCAGGTAGTGATAAGTGTCAGGTGATGCAGAAGAGTAAGGCAGGGTAGAAAGGAATGCCCAAGTGCATCAAGGGGAATCAGAAAGGCTTCTTCGAAGATGTGTCATTTGAATAGCTAAACCCTATGGAGGTAGGTATCCATAAGCGTCATTTTATAGATGACGAATTTGACTTTTCTTTTTTTGTCACAGGTCATACAGCTAGAAAGTGGAGGGATCAGGCACTGAGCGCAGGCAGTCTGGCCTGAGTTAACCCTATTAAAAACTACTCTAGAGATATCGGATATATGTATATGTATAGCTGATTCACTTTGTTATAAAGCAGAAACTAATACACCATTGTAAAGCAATTATACTCCAATAAAGATGTTAAAAAAAACCACAAACTACTCTGTATTTTCTGGTGTGAAAAGAAAAAGATCATATTAAATTTTTTTTTTCTTTGCTGTATACTTTGTGCATCACCTACTTTTCCTGTTCTTCTGCCCTCTCCTCTCATTTGAGATCTGTTACATGTTTTGTATGTACACTTATCCTAGAACAAAATACCATTATTCAGTTGAGCTTGCTAGCTTAGCTGGCAATTAATTTTACCATGAAGTCTACTTTCTGTTCTTTTTTCTTTTAATACATTATAAATAACTGAACAGCACATCTAAAGGGTAGCTAAAAAAACCACCAAAGAATTTTGCACACTTACTGAGTCCACATGATGCATCTTTTAACTTCAGAAGTTTTTAATGTATAATATATTAAACAAGTCAACGTTCAAAATAGTCACCAATTGTATAGGCCTCTGTTTAACTCAACAGGGAATAGCTCTGGCTTTTCCAAACTTACGCTTCAGAACAAAAAGGGAAATATATTAATTCATCAGAGTTAGTTGGTTATTTTTAATAAGTATCAATTCACTGGAAATGTGTATTAAATTACTTTCTAGGAAATGCATCCTTCTGTAAAATACAGCATTGTGAATTGTTATAATTGGGGGTTAAGAAGAGGGGGAATTGAGCTGAAGGAATATATTGTTTGCTGAAATGCTTTTGAGTTATAAAGGGCAGTTGGTTCTTCCTGTTAGCACATTGCTTTTGCTTTCTTATGTTACTCTAGGTAGAAATGGACAATTACCAAGAGCTCCCCATGGAAGCACTCCACCTGGCTAGAATTTCATCCCTCATCACATTAGACGTCTTATATCTTTTTATTCTAGGGCCCTTCACTTTGATTTTAAGGTATAGCTATTTAATATGATATTAATAATAAGAAGGAATAATAAGAATAACTTTCCCTAATTCAGCTTCTATCACAAGTTAAGTGATTAATCTTCACAATGCTCCACAGGTAGGTATGTATTAGCCGTAGGTGAAGAAATTGAGACAGACAGTTTAAAACATTTGCCCAAGCCCACACTCCTGGTACATATGTGTTCAGATTGGAAGGAGGGCTTCTTGCATGTCAAAGTTCATGCTCTTCCTTCTGGATGCATGTGTAGTTACAAATGCTTAGTGTTTCCTCAGCTAACATTTGCATGTTGCAGTAGTTAAGAATTGAATCTGTGAAATCAGTCAAAGCTGAGTTCAGCTAGTGGCTCTTAAATCAGTCACTTAGCTTCTATAAATCTGTTTCTCTATTTGTAAAACAAGGACAAGAATAGAATGCCTGTAAAACATAGTAAGTTCCCAATGCATTTCTGTAAGCATTATGATTACAATTATTATTTTAAAAATTATTATGATCACATGTCATTCTGGTGGAGGAACATGCCAGACTATTATGAATATCATTGGACTGATGGGGTGTTCTGTAGTACATAGATCAATCATAAAATGTTAGATCTTACCTATCCCCTATGATAGGGTCAAGCACAAAGCAGAATTTGAAAATTTGTGACCCTTAAATTATAGCTGTGTTGTTTTATTTGCCCTTCACTGAGTTCTTAGAAAATTGTATTTGAATTTGTTTGTGCTGTCCCATTATCACTCTTATTTTGACTACCTGGTTCCTATCTTAGAGCTTGCCATTTATTTTAAACAGATTTAGTTATTTATAGAAATTTAAATTATATTAGTAAATTCATTCCACATCATTCAAGAATTGTTCTGAAGGGGCATACTCTATGCCAGACTCTAAGGTGAAGATATTAAAATGAGTAAGTCACTTTCCTTTTCTCTTTAAGTAGTGCTTTTCATTTTCTAATGGGCATTTTAATCACATGAAGAATTTTATTAAAATTCAGATTTTAACTCAGTTGGCAAGGGCGGGATGTGAGAGTCTGCATTTCTGACAGGCTTCCAGCTACTGCTGCTGGTCTGTATCCATACTTGGAGTAGCAAGATCTTAGGAGCTCACAGCTGTGCCTGTAATCAGAGATGAGTACTGAGAATATCTATGAGCAGTGTACAATATTACACAAAGGAGAGAATGATTGATACTGGGTGGAATGGAGATAATTAGGAAGATGTTGTTGAAAAAGTTTAAGCAGAATTTGGTCTTGAATATCAAGTCACATTTTACCAGTATAACCATATAACTTCCAAATGTTAATGCCCAATTAGATTTTTGATACATTTGTGACAATGTCTCTATTACTTCTGAGTAATGCTTGGTTTGGGATGAGTTAACACTATGTATCTTTGTCCTTATAGGTGTCCCTGGCCTACCTGTGTCTGCCATCCTCCAGTATACATACCATTCCCAAGTAGGGAACTACTTTCTAAAATTTTACCTTAAAAATCTCACCTCACTGATCAGCCTCAGTAATTTTGAGTAACTTTGAGAGCTTTCAAATAATTCTGATGTATTTTCAATCTTCCATAGCATTTCATCTGACTCTTGACTTTAAAGTCCAAAGATAAATGTAGAACCAGAATTCTTAGAGAAATCTGGGTGTGACATATGGCATGACAGGGGCAATACATAATGCCCAGAGCTGGTCAAAGATGAAATGGGCTGGAGGTATCAAGGACATAATCATAATTGTCTGATTTCTGAGGATGTTGCTGAGAGATTAAAACATCAGAGGTAAGATACAAAGGGACCAGCAGCATCACGTGGGGGATTGTCAGGAATCAGGGACTCAGGTCTTACCCCAAAACTACTGACTCAGAATCAGCCTATTGACAAGATCCACAGGTGGTACACATGCATTTTAAAGTCTAAGAAGCACAAAGCTACTATACTCCTAACACTGAAAGATTCTGTAATTCTGCATCAAGTTTTGAAGACCTTTAAACTACTATTTTCCAAAGGGATGAGTAGGTTTGTATCTGCACTGTCAAGATGGTAATGAGCCATATGGATCAGAAATTGACTCTGATTCTAAACTGGGCTCAAATCCTCACTAAACCAAAATATCCTGAAGAGATTAGGTTATCTGGATAGGTTAAAGTTTCTTAGACTTTAGCACACATAAGAATACCCTGGAAGATTTGTTAACATGCTCTACCTCCAAATGGTAAGCTCTACTTTCAAAGTTTCTAATGTAGTAGGTCTGGTATGGGGCCTGAGAATTTGCATTTCTAACAAGTTTCCAGATAATGCTGATGCTATTGGTCCAAGGTCCATCCTTAGAGAACCCCTGCCGTAGATTAAACGTTGGCTATTCTGTTCATTCCAACCTATGCCAAACAAATCTTGTGCTAAATAAAAGCAATGTATTTTTAGCTTATAAGATGAAGAGAATTGTCTAGTGTTAATCTGTGACTGACTCAGTTTCCTTAAGGACATTGAAGAGGAGAGCAGCTACTTCACATCTACAGTGGATAATTGTAGACAAAGACCATTAGGACTGTATTAGTGTGGGCCAAATGAGACAGTGAGTTTTGTATAGGTTCATTAATTATCAGCCCTTGAAGCATTGGTTTTCTTCCTAGAACTGAACGGGGAAACAAAGATTCATATGTGAAAAAGAAAGCTTTTAAACAATGTCTTGACTTGGTACGGCTAGGCTAAAAGCAAACTGTACATAAACACTGTACCCTAGTTGGGAAATTTGGTTCTTAAGGGGGACATGGGTTTTTGAAGCTACTTTATATGTTTACTAGGGTGATCAAATAAATAAATAAACTGTAGAAAATTAAAGTATGATTTCTGTCAGAGAAAGAAGTCACAAATAATAAAGGAAGGAAGACTAGAATGATGCTAGATTGGTATGGGAGATGCCAGTATAAACTCATATATATGAGTTTGTGTACATACTTATTATACCTCTTAGCTCTGTTTACCTGAGAGAGTCTAGAAGTAGTGACAATCCAGAAGCAATGAGCACCCCTAGTGATCAGATCTTGGTTTCTAGAAACCATTATCTGATCAACAGAATCTGGTCTCCTTGGGGAAATGGTTGCTTCCAGGGCTGGGGGAGAAAAAATACAAGATAAACCTGCAACATATTGTAGTGCCAGAATATAAAGATGCACTAAAAATAAAGCAGTGTATCAAAGGGGCACAGGAGCCAACTGAAACAGATGACACAGTTTGACCAAATAATAAGAATAGATATTAACCGAAATAAAATAATTATCTTTGAGCCTATATGATTAAATACATGCCTCTCATTCTAAATAAAAGCATACGTACATGCATATATACATACTTACATAGTCGGGTAGAAGGGACAGTTCTTTCTTACAGAGGAATAATTCTAATTACTAAATGTAGGAAGACTGAGAAAAATAGAAAATTATCATTAGAACACCACAGTATTAATTGCTGCAAACAAGAGCCACCAATGAAAGCTCAAGTTAGTGGGTAAAGTTAAGTTGAATGGTCTCAAAGCACTGCCCCAAAATAAATATTTATTAATTTCAAAGGGAAATATAGTGACTTTATTTATAGTGGGGAAATTTGGCAGACTCCACCTTGACCAAGAAAGCAAGGTTAAAATTACTGGTAATAAGAGATACTGAGATCATGTGCTCTTTGAAATGATGCACTGAGAAGGAAACATTACACCTGTGGCATTCTTCCCAATTATGCATGACCGCTTCCCAATTATGCATTACACCTGTGGCATTCTTCCCAATTATGCATGACCTCCCAATTATGCATGAGAAACATCAGACAAATTCATATTGAGGGACAGGATGCAAAATAACTGACCTGTACTTTTCAAATTCAAGGTCACTATATAATGAAAAACTGAGGAACCGTCATAATTTAGGGGAGGTTAAGGAGACATGACAAATAAATGCAATGTGGGTTCCTAGATTAGATTCTGGGACAGAAGACATTAGCAAAAATATTTGGTGAGATCTTAATAAAGTCTTCAGCTTATCTAATAATATTGTACTAATATTATCTTAGTTTTGATAATTGAAATTTGTCATGTAAGATGTTAACATTAGAAGAAGCTGAGGGAAAGGCATATAGGAACTGTTAATACCCTACTGTAAGTCTAAAATTAAGTCAAAATAAAACGTTAAAAACAATAAAAAATACAGAATAAGTGGAAGTAGCCCCCACATTCTAATTCCATTGCTAGAGGTAACCACAATTTTCAGTTAGGCTGTTTCCTTATAGGCATTGTAATGACTCTTATGATAATAAGGGGGGAATAAAATAGTGACAAATTGTTTCTGATTTCAAGCATCTTACAATTAGTTTAAAAAAACATACCTATAAGAAGTTACTAGAGAGTAATTGCCAGGCAAAATTTCAAACTTGTACACTGACAAGAACAGATTTAATATAAACTAAATGTTTTACAAGCCCTGGTCATCATGTTTTCAGTCTGTTACCTGGTGGCTGGTAATGGTCAAAGGGAGTCACCACTAGACTACCACTCCTTGTAGCAATTTTCTGCTTAGCTCTCATTTCAGCATCATCCTTAGCTTCTAGCTCCTGCTCCCTCCTTCTCCAAGTAGAATTGAATTACTTGCACTAATTTACATGAAATCCTTCCGGGATGAATGATGAAATGCTTATTAGGAATATTATATGTACAGAAATTTCATTATATAAATTACTTTAATTAAAATAGAGAAACCTCATGACTAATGTTCAAAACCCATTAACTAATTGAGAAAGACAAATGAATTCCCATGGCTTTCTACATACCTTCCTTAATGCTTCTAGCAGTCAGTAATTTTGTTTATGAGTTTGATTTATTTTGAAAAAAATGACCTTTCTTTTTCAGTCTTAGACAAAGTCCAATTTTGACTACCTTTTTCAGTGTCTCCTACTTTAAACAATTCAGATTTTGAAAACCTACCATCTGTTAACAAATAATGTTCTCACCATGAAGGCAGTGATTATGTTTATTGCAATTTCACAGGACGAGAAACCAAGAAAAATACAAGAATAGAAACTGGAGAAGAATAAATTCCAAAGGAGAAGAAGCTATGTGAAATGAACAAGCATAAAACTATGTTTGCTGCCATGGGATTAAAGGTAAAACAATGTGAAGCAAAAATATGGTTAGTTAAGGCTGTAAGAGTGAAGAAAAGAAAGAGAATGTTAAAAAAGTGATCTCACTGCCTTATTTTAAATGGGAATTACTGATGCATTGCATTCAATATGATGTTGAATATAAAATTTTTGAAATTCTTGAAATATTCTGGGCAAGATTCGACTGATCCTGTGGTATTATAGACATAAAGATGATCACTGAAAAACATAAGCAAAGAATCACAAAACAATATAGACGAAAATAAATTCTATAGATGAATTCTGGATTATATAGGTGAGCTCTTCAACTATATACAGTCTGTTAAGCAAAGTTTAGATATTATAGTAATAATGATAATGCTAACTTGTACTGGTATCAGGGTTTGTATTGAATGTTTCAAATGCATTGTCCTCTCTTATTCCTGACAACATCTCTATTATATTGATGAGAAAACCCAAACTTCAGTGTTGCGTTTATCACCATAAAGTCTCCTCAGCTGTGTCTACTTCAAAAATAGGCCTGCCTTGGCCTTCCCAGCATCCAGTGTGTTTCTTTTTCTAAATGTGTCCAAATTCAACTGCGTCCTTGAAAACTGGCAAAATTTTACATTGATCATTCAGCAACAATAAATGTTTCTGTGTCTATTATGTGCAAAGAACTGTTCTAGGCCCTAGGTATAGAGTAGTAAGTAAGCAAATAAAAGAACTCTGCTAATGTGGGGCTTACATTTTAGTGTAGGGAACATAAAATATATAAGTATGTTTACAAGATAAAATCCAAAAGTAGTCATTAACATGAAGAATATAAAATAAGGTGAAATAAAATAAGGTGAAAGCAAGTGTTTGAGAAAGAGTGCCTTTAGAAACAGTGCTCAGGGTAGATCTCTTTGAAGAGATAACTTCAGAATTGGTTCATGAAGATGGGAAGGAGTCAGTAAGACAAAGATCATAGCATGAGTGTTCCAATTAGATGGAGTGGGACATGCAAAGATTTTGCATTGTGAATGAGCCTGGTGTGTCTCAAAAAGACAGAAGGCCAGTGGGGCTGGAGGGTAGTCACAGGTAGGGAAAATATTATAAGATTAGTTGGAAAAGTAGGCAAGGGCCTTGAGGATATAGTAGAAATTTGGATTTTATTGTAAGAACAATGAAAAGTCATTAGAAAATCTTAATGGAGGAATGATGTAAGTTGATTTTCATTTCAAAAAGGTCACTTTGTCTAAGGATTAGGAATGGATTAAAGGACCAGAGTGTGAGCAGGAGGAGTGGGGACTATTGAGATAATCAATCTGAGAGATGACACAGTTTGGAAAAAAGATAGTTTTAGTAGCAATGGAAAGACATGGATGGATTTGCTATATATTTTGGAGGCAGTGCCAATAACACTTATTAATGGATTGAATGTGGGAGTGAGGAAAAAGAAGAAATAAAAGTTGATTCTCAGAGGTTTGTCTTCAGCACCAGGGCAGAATGTAAACATTTGCTGAGATGAGGAAAACTGAGAATTAAAGGAGAGTTTGTGAATCAAGTCCTAAGAAAAATGACCCAGTGCTATTCTACTTCCTCTCCCTCACCACCCATCCTTTGATCCCAACTCTTTTAGTCAATGCTAACGTACGTGTCTCACTTAAGAGACCTAGCCCAGCAAGCATAAACTCCCTCATTTCCATTTGCCTCCACAATATGGTCCATCTTTAGTCTCACAATAAGGAATAACCGTCCTCCCCCTGAAGCTAACTGTTCCATGTGTGTGATTGACCTCAGCATTACCAAATGTCTTTATGAATTTTTTCCTTAAATATATTATTTCTCAAGATTTTTATTCTTCTTCTTTAATAGATTATTCCCTGTTAAATTTAAAAGTTTACAACTATACACTAGAAAAAAAATCTCTGAATTCTCCTCCTTGGCTCTCATCCTCTTTATTAACTTTTTAAAATATGGGCTTACGGTCCTCTATCTTGCCTCCACTTGAGAGTTTGTTGTTATTGTTATGAGTTGCAGAGGACTGGCTGTTAGTTCTCAGCAGTCATCATTGGTCCCTGCAAGGCCCAGGAGCCTCTCTGATTTATTGGTTTGCTTGTTCAGTATTCCTGTTTTTCCCATTCCCCACTCCCATCCCTTCTTCTCATAGGCAGTCATTCCAATGTGCTTGACAAATGCAATTTTTAACGTTTTCAGTAAATGTTCTTATAAAATATGTAATAATGTTTTATGTGCAATGAATATATTAAAATTTGCATAATTATATTATGCTTTAGTTCTCATTTTATTTGTTTTTTAACATGCACTATGTTTTAATGTATCCATCTTGCTATATGTACATATCATTCAATTTTTTCTAATTGCATCGCATTAGGTAGACACACAGGTTGGCTTCTACTCCACCTTACCACAAACATGTGAGGATAGTGTATATCCTCACATGTGTCCCTTTACAAGCCCATATGAGAACTGTTTTGAGCTATATACCCAAGGGGGGAAATGTTGGGTTATATATACATGCATACTTAATTTGAATGAGCGACCCCAGTTTCCTCTCCAGAATAACCTCTAGTCCACACATCTAGAAGCAGTGTGTGAGATTCTATGTAGCCACATCTCCACTAATACCTTGTCATTATCCCTCTTTCTAATTTTTTGCCATAGTGGTGGATATTTTTGTTTAATTTTTATTTATCTGATTACTTACGTATTTGAGCTTCTCTTTCTATGCTTCCTAACTTTTTGGAGATTCCATTCCCATAATCTGTCAGTTTGTAGCATCTACCTAAATTTCTGTTGGTTTCCTGTCTTTTACTTATTGATATGCAGAAATCCTTGTATATTCCAATATTATTTCCTTATATTTGGGGGAATAAATTCTGCTTAATCATGATGTTTTTCATACCATTGGATTTTGTTACTTAATACTATTTATTATTTTAATTTTACTAATTTTAGTATTTGCATCTAGGTTCAAAAACAAATGAGACTATATTTCTCCTGTCTTTAAATAACTTATGAAGTTTTAGAATTAAGATTAATTGCCCTTAAACATGCATGGGTTTCTATAGATTTAATGTAATCCCTACAAAATCCCAATAGCATTTTCTTTGTGGAAATAGAAAAATTCATCTTAACATTTACATAAAATCTTAAGGAACCCTAAATAGCCAAAATCTTCACAATCTTGAAAAAGAAGAACAAAGTCAGAGGTTTCACATTTTATGATTTCAAAAATTATTACAGAGCTACAGGTAATCTTTCCCTTTTAAGGTCAAATGATATTTCATTGTTTGTATATACCACATTTCCTTTAATCCATTCATCTGTTGATGGACATTTGGGTTCCTTCCATTTTTTTGTCTATTGTGAATAATACTTTGATAAACATAGGTGCATCAGTATCTATTCAAGACCCTGTTTTCAGTTCTTTTGGATATATGCCCGGAAGTGGAATTGCCTGGTCACATTGTAATTTTACTTTTAATTTTTGAGGAGCTGTCATATTGTTTTCCATAGTGGCTGCATTATTTTACTCCAATTAACTTCTTAAAATATATTTTTCAGATCAAATATTTCCTCCTACTTCTTTTATTTTCTCTTATATCTATTTTATATTTTTGCCTCTATTGATAGGGCTTACTCTAAACCATTGATTCGAGAATTCTAGTAGTTATGACTCGTGTGGCACATGTTGTTGTTTTTTCTTTTATAGTAATTGTACTCTTCAATTATATAGGTATTGGGATCTGTAAGCTTGTTTTCTCTTAGGTGTTTCAGGCTCTCTGTCTGATAATATGTGTTGGATAAAGGCTGAAAGCCAGGTCGATTACCTCTTGGTAATTCTAAGGAAGAGGGAGAGGGAGAGGAAGAGGAAGAGGTGAGCCCTGGGTGAAAAGCCAGGCCCCACAGAAACTCTGCTGACTACTATTGCCATTCCACTGGATGAAATCTCTGGTCAGGATTTCATTGTGAGATTCTCAGGAATAATATTTGCAGGCTGCTTGTCTTTGAAGGTTTCGAGGAGCTACTCATCTGTCTACTCACACTCGTCTCCTCAACACCTCACCTCTGACACCTGTGCCTGGGGCCATTACAAGTCAGAGTGCCGTGGAGGCAGGAGTGGAACTTTAAAACTTTCCTGCAATCTCTGCTATCAGTTTTGCCTCCATCCTTCTTCACCTGTGATGACAGGGAAATAGCCCTATGATTGTCTAGACCTAGACCTGTTCCCAGAAGAAGAAGGTGGGTGAGAGAAATATTCTGAGTGCTCTGGTAGTATTTTGTCTTACACCAGTGAATTTTATCCTATACCACCCTGTGTCACTTAAGCCTCTTAGTCAATTTCCTGAATGTATCTTTATTCTTCATTTATCTTAAAACCAATAACTAAATGATAGATTGAGTCCACTTGGATGTTCTAATTACCTCTCTATTCGATTAACCAGGAAGGGCTGTGGGTGGCTGAAGTAGGTGAAGGAGAGTGATGCAGTTATGGAGACATCAAGCAGTACACTGTAACATGGTAGAAGGACTCAGAAGAGCTGTGGTGAGATTGCCAACTGGTAAATTTGACATTAGAGGAAACATAGATAATTAGTGGAGTTTCTCTGTCTGGTGAGTAACCACATGGGTTGGGATAGAAACAAATCATGTACACAACTGCAGTCAAAAATCAAATTGGGCTTCTTATACTAGAAGCATGTAGTCTAAATGTTAATGATTTTTATCCCTGGGTGGTGGAACTATGTGTATTTCCTTCCCTCACTTCCTTCTAATATTATGAATTTTCAAAATGCTTACAGTGAGCTTCTGTCAAATGTATAATATAATAAAACACATTTTAAGTTGAATACTTGTAGCTTCCCCACAGTCCTCTTTATTAAGTGAACCAAGAAAAAATTCTTTTTCTGCCAAAACAATTACAAGAAATGATTGACTATGTAAAGAAGAGGATAAAATTAGCATTTAGGAAAGTATGAGAAAGTGTGTTACTTTTTGCCAAACAGGAATAATTAAAAGTAAAGAAACTAGCCTTGAAGAAAGTGTACAGAAATGGTTTCAGCCCTCATCAGTTTGAAATGGTACGTAGTTGATTTAACTGACAGATTCACTGGATAAATTAACTCTGAGTACTTTTAGATATATCTAAATAGGAAAAAAGCTTGCATAATCTTTATATATAGAAAATAAGTCATTTTTAGTGGATTTTCAAATTATCTGGTGCTTGATAAACTCATCTAAAAGTATAAGCCCTTTTTTTATATTTAAAATAAAGTACTTATTTCCAGTGTTGATGAAGGACCTATCTGACTATAAAAAGAATTCATAAAATATAAATTGTTTTGGTACAATTACAAGGGACTAAGACAATTACTCATAATTTTAATATAATAATAGTTCTTCTACCTTTTCTAAATGGTAGAGATTGCTTATTTAAAAGAAATCATATTTAGAAATAGCTATTTTTAAAAGTAATTTAATAATCCTATGGCATTTTAATTCTTTTTATAGGTATTAGTATTATTTCATCATTCTTTCTTGTATCTGCAGTTCTGAGTGTATTATTGTGTATGTGGTAGAAACAGTGAGTATCAGCGGTTTTAGTTGATGATTGTTAAGATTAATCAGAAGAAAAGAACATGTAAAATCTTGTCTTTATCATTTTTTCATTTGGATGTTCTGTGCCGTTGTCCTTACCATTCTCAATCCCTGAACTGCCACAGTGCTGCTAGGGAATTTTAACATCATATCCTTCCTTCACTGGCCTTTTACATTTTCCAGCCAACAGATAGAAAACCAGGTAAGTTTTTAGCCCAGTTCCTCCACAGTACTCATGGTAGGAAAATTTTTCATAGATCTGGTGTTAAGAGTAACCATCATGGGCTTCCCTGGTGGCGCAGTGGTTGAGAGTCTGCCTGCTGATGCAGGGGACGCGGGTTTGTGCCCCGGTCCGGGAAGATCCCACATGCCGCGGAGCGGCTGGGCCCGTGAGCCATGGCCGCTGAGCCTGCGCGCCCAGAGCCTGTGCTCCGCAACGGGAGAGGCCACAGCAGTGACAGGCCTGCGTACTGAAAAAAAAAAAAGAGTAACCATCATTTTTCACACACCTGGGCTCCTGATTAATAAAGCAATTCTCCATGCACTCATTCAAACAGCTCTTTGAATGTAAGCTCTTCAAAATTGAATTAAATATATCAGTATCAAATGAGACTCTCCAGTGAAGATGGAATAATAGGTACCAGATGTATACTCTTACCTGCAACAACTAAAAGAACAGACAAAATTGATAGAGATAAAAGGGTACTCTAGACTGTAGGCATCAGGGAACAGACAATGATCCCTAAGTGATGAGAAAGAAATGAAGTAAGCCCTACAATTGCCCTGGTTTACTGCATGCAGAATGTTTTCAGACTTCAGGACAGGCAGCAGAAACCGAAGCATAGTCTGTCACTTTTCCTCACTTGATGAGATGACCCTGGGGTCTTAAGAAACCAAGGAAGCTACATTAAGAAGGGCAAAATACTAAAGTGGAGATAGCTTTGGGGAAAGAGAATTCTGAAGACCTGGATTAAGCATTCTTACGTACTGATAAGTGAATATGTGTGAATAAACTACTGAAGTTCCAGGCAAGAGCCAACTAAAAAGATTATAGGAAATAGTTTCTGAAGTTCACACAAGGCTGGGAATATTGCCTCTTCCTAACAGAAATAGTAAAAAAAAAAACCCTCATTATTCAGGGGACATCAGTGTGAATAATAAGGATCTTGCCTCTGCAGTGGGAAAAGTTAACTCTAGACTAACAGAGCTTGAAAGCAAGACTCAAAAGGACCACTGGTTTCAGGTAACAAGTCTGTCACAAATAAAGTTCAAGAATATTTATGGGGATATGAAAATATTTAGCACCCCAAAGATAAAATTACTTATATCAACAACCAGTCTAAAATCTCCAGACATACAAAGAGGCAGGAAAATGCAACCCATATTGAGGAAACAAAAAAATCAATCTAGTGAAATTGATCCAGAAGTTACACAGATGATAAAATTAGTAGGCAAAAACATTAGAATAGTTATTGTGGCTATATTTCATATGTTTAAGAAGTTAGAGGAAAACTGATCATGTAAAATAGAGAAATGAAAAAGTTTGAAACACCAAATCAAACATCTAAATATAGAAACTAAAATGTCTGAGATGAAAAAAACACTGTGAGATTAATGGGAAATTGGACATCATGGGATGGGGGGAAGTTAAAGACTATCCAAAATGAAACAAAATGATTAAGGAGATTGGAAAAGAAAATTCGGAGTATCAGTGAAATGTGGAAGAACTTCAAGCAGCCAAATCCATGTATAAGCAGAGCCCCCAAAGAACAAAGGGAAAAGGTGAAAGACCAAAACAATATTTGGAGAGATGATGGACAAACTTTTTCCAAATTTGGTGAGAAGTATAAATTCACAGATCCAAAAAGCACAACAAATTCCAAGCAAAAGAAATAAGAAGAAAACTACATCAAGTCATATCATAATCCAACTACTTAAAACTAGTGAGAAACCAAAGAGAAAGTCTTTAAAGTAGCCTGAGAGAAAAGATACATTTCCTAGAGAGGAACAAAAGTAAGGATGATGGCAGATTTCACATAGAAAACAATATAAGGTAAACGCTAGTGGAACAACATTTTTTAAATACTGCAAGTTCAAACAATATCATACTAGAATGCTTTACGTAGTGAAATATCTTTCAAAAATTAAGGCAAAGTAAAGAATTTTCTGATATACCAAGACTGAAACAATTAATGGCTATGAGACATATACACTATGAAATGTTACAGGAAGTTCTTTAGCCAGAAGGAAAATAACATCAGGTGGAAACAAAAATCTACACAAATGAATAGAGTGTACCAGAAATGCTAAATAAATAGGTAAATATAAATAATTTTTATTATTTAAATCTGTTTAAAAATAGTAAACTGTATATAGTAAAAACAAAATGTGTTTTGGAGCTTATAACATATATAGAAGCATAACAACAATATCACAAATACAAGGAGGGGGGAAATGGAAGTAAACTATTTTAAGGTTCTTACACTATTTAAAGTATATCACTTGAGGATAAATTGTGGTAAGTTAAAGATGCGTACTATAAACGCTAAACACAGCAAATAGTAATTGCTGATAAGCAAATTAAAGAGATAAAATGGGAAATATTAAATACTCAAATATTTTTTTAAAAGCAGATAAATAGGAAAAAGATAACAAAAAACAAAGGAGAGATGGGCAAATAGAAAACAAAGATCATGATGGTAGATTTAAACCTAACCATATTATTATATTCAGTATGTATAGTCTAAACACTTAAATCAAGAGGAAGAGATTTTCACATTAAATACAAAATCAAAACCTAAGTGTGTCCTGCCTAAAAAAACCTAATTTAAATTAAAAAATAAATAGATTTAAATTAAAGAAATGGGAAAAAATTTTATCCTCTTAATATTAGTCAAAAGAAAGCTGGAATTGCTATATTATTATCAAAGCAGGTTTCAGAGCCAAGAATATTACCATATAAAAGAGGATTTAGTAATAAATTTTTCAAGTCTTTCAAGAAGACAACACAAAAAGTATTATCAAGAAAATAAAAAGTTTATTAGTTAGATTTCTTCAAAATTATGAACGTCTGTGTTCTGAAAGTCGTTTCTAGGTGAGTAGAAAGATAAGCCATAGACTGTGAGAAAATATTGGAAAATCACACTGTAAAAGATCTGAGATTTTAATCAATCTGAGAGCTAATAAATTAACCTGCCACAATATGAACTTCATATTCTTATTGGTTCCTCTTCCTTCCCTAAGTCCCATGAGTTGATGCAGAGAAGTCTAGTGATTCTGCACAGGTAGTGAGTTTGCATGACAACTGAACTCTGAACTTAGAAAATCCCAGTCTTCCACAGTGGCTGCTACTAATGTGCTCAACCTTTTCCCAAAGGAAATATTACTTTTACAGTATGATCCTGGAAAACCAACACTATGTCCTCTGCCCCAGAAAAGAATGGATATTTGCTTCCATAGATATTTGCTCTATAAACAAATTTGTTAATGCTGTTGCTCAGAAGATGTGCAAAAAAAAAAAAGGCAAAAATTAAATAGTCTGGTCATATTAAGTGACAGTGAGGATGTAGGAGGAATGGATCTTTCATACACTGATACTAAGTGTGTAAGATGGTACACCTACTTTGGAAAACAGTTTGGCACTCTTAAAAAGTTAAAAATAACACTTGTCATATGATCTAGCCATTCTACTCCAAGGTATACCGAAAGTAATCAATGCATATGTCTGTACAGAGACTGTACACAAATGTTCATGGAAGCTTTATTTGTAGTAGCCCGAAACTGCAAACAACCCAAATGTCTTTTGTTTATTCAGTGAATAAACCAACAAACTGTATGGTGGCATGCTACTCAGCAATAAAAATAAATGAATTATTGATACATGCAAAAACTCAGAAGAATTTCAAAATAATTGTGCCTGCTGAAACAAGCCAGACAAAAAGTATACACGCTGTATGATGACATTCATAGAAAACTGACACTAATCCAGAGTGACAGAAAGCAGATCAGTGGTTGCCTTGGAATGATGGAGGCCAGGGAGGGATGGGAAGAAGGATGGACTAGAATTGGCCTTTTCCAGTGCCTCTCCTTTGTTTCCCTGGACTCATTCTTCCTCTGTGCAGACTTGCTACTTTGTTGATAATGAGTTAGATGTTGCAGGTTTAAACCTGACATCCTCACAAGAAAATAACTGGAAGAAAAGAAGCTCTCTCTTCCTAAGTAACAGCCTTAAAAGAAAAGGAATTTATTCCCCAAATCCCAGCAAACTCCCTGTGGTAGAATGTTTGGAAACATTGCCACAATTTCTCTACTGTCTGTATCCATGGCCCTTACAATGTGACTTTGAGTTGCTTCCATCAAAAGATGGATTCTGCTTTCCCACCCATTAAATCCAGGCTTGCCTTGTGTCTTGCTTTGGCCAACAGAGCTCAGTGGAAGTAACAGCTTAGACCTCAAGAGGGCTTTTATGTCCCTACTTTCTCTCTTGGAAACCTATCCAGATTCAACATGAACAACCTGAGCTTTTCTGCTAGATGATGAGAGACACGTGGAGCAGAAATGAATCTTTGCAGCTCAGTCCATTCTAGGCCAATCAGTGCCCAGCAACCAGGCAGCTCTTCAAAAAAACACATAACTGAGTCCAGGTGAAACTAGAAGAACCACCAAGTATAAACCAGCCCAAGTCACCAACTCACTGAATCATGAGCTAAATAAATGGTAACTGAAGCTACTAAGTTTTCGGAACGGTTTGTTATATAACAAAAGGTAACTGATTCACATCCTTTCCCATCTCATAGGCCTGAGTTGGAGTGGCTGTGAAAACAGAAAGGGCTAGACAAGGAAGAGGA
This sequence comes from Phocoena phocoena, assembly GCF_963924675.1. Lineage (NCBI taxonomy): Eukaryota > Metazoa > Chordata > Mammalia > Artiodactyla > Phocoenidae > Phocoena > Phocoena phocoena. Next base: position 77,516,677 of record NC_089223.1, read on the forward strand.
TCAGGGATGGAAAAACAATGGTTTTGTTAGGAGAAAAAGGCGAAGGGATATTGGCAGGCAAACAACCGGGTGCATTATAGCAAGTCATGCTTTGCAAATTAAAATTGTACTCACTTCCAGCTCAAAGTAGCATTGCACACAGTGATGGATTTTAACTAAAGAGCAGTTACTTACAGCTCTTTATGAAAGGAGAGAAAATTGAATTTTGGTGGTGGTATTTGTTAGATTTAGTTCTGACTCACGCATTGGGGAAAAAATCTGCTTTGGGCTATTTTGCAAAACCTAGCACCGGGGATTACAATTTTCTTTACTTTGCTTATGAAGATTTTACTTTACATAATTACATGAAAATATTAGCCAACAGATGTGTGTTCTCAATAGCATTCCATAGGGCTTCCTAATATAGGGCATTTTTCAATTTCATTTTACATTAAAAGTCATTTAAAAGAGGGATGAAACTTGTATGCATATTCTTCCTGCCAGAATTATCAACAATTAGAGTGTGGGGGAGCCATAAAGAATAAAAGGATGAATGGATAGAGAAGATGTGGCACATGTATACAATGGAATATTACTCAGCCATAAAAAGAAATGAAACTGAGTTATTTGTAGTGAGGTGGATGGACCTAGAGTCTGTCATACAGAGTGAAGTAAGTCAGAAAGAGAAAAACAAATACCGTATGCTAACACATATATATGGATCTAAAAAAAAGAATGGTTCTGAAGAACCTAGGGGCAGGACAGGAATAAAGACGCAGATGTAGAGAATGGACTTGAGGACACGGGGAGGTGGAAGGGTAAGCTGGGACAAAGTGAGAGAGTGACATGGACACATATACACTACCAGATGTAAAACAGATAGCTAGTGGGAAGCATCCGCATAGCACAGGGAGATCAGCTTGGTGCTTTGTGACCACCTAGAGGGATGGGATAGGGAGGGTGGGAGGGAGGGAGACGCAAGAGGGAAGAGATATGGGAATATATGTATAAGTATAGCTGATTCACTTTGTTATAAAGCAGAAACTAACACACCATTGTAAAGCAATTATACTCCAATAAAGATGTTTAAAAAAAAGAATAAAAGAAAAGTAAAAGATTACTCTTCAGTCTGTAGGAAACGTATAATTTAAGGTATCATGTCATTTATTTGCTTTCAGAATATGTGATTATGATGACTTGTGCTTCAAAGGAATTATAAAGCTTCCATTAGCAGCATTTTCATGTCTGATTATATGAATCTTGTCAACCTTCTGCTCTGGTACGTTGTTGCTGGAAAAATCTGGTGAGTGCTTATACACTGAACATTTTTTACATGGCTATGTATCTGAAGATTCTCATACTTTCAACTTATGCCTGCAAGTAACTTGACAGCACAGTCTAAAGCAAGATTGATGCCTCTTTATAGCATAGAATAAAAGAAAGTTAAAGGTCCATATACTTTGTTATAGTATAAATCCAGGCCATGGGTAAGGATTATACATTCCTTGTGCCTGTTCTTCCCTCTGAGAGTTTTCTTTTCAGATACGGGAAAAACATCAGAAAAGTTTATTCTTTAAATTCTTACAGAAAAAAATTATATTAAAAAATGGCTCAGGTACAATTTTCTCCTGATAATCATCTATGTTTTTTGAAAATCACACACAGCTTTTATCACTTTAAAACATCCAGAGTTACAATAAGCTTCAATAATATAGTAGATATGGTGATTTGTGTCTATCCAATGTCTAGGATGGAACACCGTGGTGTTCCATCAGCAGGACAGGGGCATTTGTGTCAGAAGATCAAGCAAGGAACTGGGGCTGCTCTACCAATGGCATGGTGAAAGTCATACAATAATGTAGAAATAGATGAGATAAACCCAAAGGAGCATACGCAAGAGCAGCCAGTGTTACACAGGGTTAATTCCAGACAGAAAGGTAAGAGCCAGAACATTACAAATACTTTGCAGAAAAAACTGTTTGTTGTTTTGTGTGTTTTGGAAAGTAGAGTTGGGGGAAGACCAGAAGTTTTAAAAAGCAGAAATTATTCAACCTTTAAAAGCTGGTTGGGTATGCCTGGTCAGCTTGAAAAGAAATATGGGACATCAACAGCAAAAATGATCTCAGGAACAAGTTCTTCCTTGCTTCATCTTAAAGGGGTTCATATTCCTTCTGTGAGGATAAGAATGAACACCCAAACAGGGAGGAATGGATACTTCTCGATAAAAGTAGATGAGAATGTGAACAAAACATGTACTGAGTAAAAAAGCATAAGCGGTTTCCTGTTTTGGAAAAATTAAAGTCCACATTTGTTTCTAATATTTTCTACTTCTCCCTCATTTCTCTTCTTTTTTTTGAACCTCCCTGACCAGTGGTATCTTTGAGCTTTACTTTTGTGGGTGCCCAATTTAATGATGGACTTCCCACTATTCCTATATCCTCAAAATCATCAGAAGGTGCTTTAGAGACAGAGGTGATAAATTCTACTGGAAAATGTATATTTGGTACTGGTATAATGTACTAGTACAGCATAGACTACTGCACCTGTATAAAACCTCTGTGGCTTGTAATAGCCTTTTAATATTGCCATTTAGTCATTGGCAAATCAAAAGGAGAAGGAAAAGAATGGTATATGATGTCTTCACATCACACTGTATAGTCAGCCACCTATTCCACCTATGCATAAAGTTTAATCGAATTCATCAAATGAAATTCATTTAGGCAAATTGCTTTTTATCATGTAGATCTGGGCTTATAAATAAATTCAAATGCCTTTGGGAGTCAGACAAATAATATAAATGTGTGAGCTGACTGGGTATGATAATACGTTAACTTCTTATAAATAGATGAATCTAATATAGGTATTATAGTTAGATATTATATATCTATATAATCTATCTATATCTAAATTTATCTTTATCTGTATCTTTCTATCTATCCACCTGTATACAGTAGGCCCTCCATATCTGCAGGTTCCCCATCCATGGATTCAACCAATTGCAGATCAAAAATATTCGAAAAAAATTCCAGAAAGTTCCAAAAAACAAAACTCGAATTTGCCACATGCCAGCAACTATTTACATAGCATTTACATTTTATTAGATAGTATATGTAACCTAGAGATTATTTGAAGTATAAAGGAGGATTGAATAGGTTATATGCAAATATACACCATATTATATAAAGGACTTGAGTATTCTCGTATTTTGATATCCGAGAGGGTTCCTGAAAATCAACCCCCTTTGGATATCAAGGGACGATGGTATGTATGTGTACATATATATACATCACCTAATATAGAATATAGATACAGGTAGTAGTTTACCAGGCATGAGGTTGAACTAGAGAGTGAAGCTCCTCTGAAACCCACTCAGATTTAATTTTTGTCAAAACTCTGCGTTGGTCAGATTTTGTCAATGAGCCTCCAGTCTGATAAATCAAACATTCTGATGATTTCTGGAATTTCTAGCACATTTTAATGACACACAGATGTAACCTGTTTCTTAATGAAAAAGCCAGGGGAAAATGAAATATAAAAATACAGATTAACTAAGCATCTGCCAAACTCTATCCCTTGGAATTCTGATTAACATGATGTTTATGGGGATTACAAGTCAAAGGGAGCTTATATTTGAGAATGCCAGAGGCATACAACACACATGTACAAACAAATATATGATACAATGTGGGGTAGTGAAGTGTTCTGAAGAAAAACAAAGCACGGAAGGGGAATGCTGTATGCAAAGGTGGTGCTGAGGTAATATTTCTGATAGGAAGGCCAGGGCTTTCATGAAGTGAGCTTCGAAGCAAAGACCTAAATGAGCAATGATTTAGGAGAAAGAGTATTCCAGAAAAGATGAAATGGCTAAGGTGCTGAGCCTGAAATGAGCTTGGTTTATTAGAGGAATAGCAAGAAGGCTAGTATGAGTAGAGCTGAGTGAGTGGAGGGACAAGTTGTAATACCAGGTCAGGGCTCGTGCAGGGTCAAATCACGCAGGCCCTTGTAGGCCGGGTGAAGATTTAAACTTTATTCCAAGGCTCTGTGAAGCCATTTTTGATCAGGGGATGATCTTATACTCAGGTTTTAGAAATACTGCTTTATGTACTTGAGACTCAAAACAGCCAGGTATTGAAGCACTGAAACCAGTCACCCTGGATGACTGGCCACTGAAACCTCCAAGCTCAGAGCCTATTGTGCTCTGGTTGCTTCACCCTCGTCTTGGCAAATATTAGGGGCTTTTACCATAGATACAGTAAACATATAAGTATATCAATGACGAGTGAGATGGTACACATTTCTCATCTAGGAAAGGATTAAAAATAATCGAAAGCAAAGAATGAATCTGTAAATGCAGAGATAAATATAGAACGCATTTTGGTATAGGAAGATCTCAGTATTCCTGAGAATCATACCATTCAGGCTGCTAGTTTCTTTCTTTTTTTTTTTTTACCAGTTTTATTGAAATATAATTGATATACAACACTGTATGAGAGTAAGGTGTATGACATAATGATATGACTTACATATACTGTGAAATGGTTACCACAATAAGTTTAATTAACATTCATCATCTCATAGAGATACAAAAAAACCAAAAAACAGTTGTTTTCCTTTTAATGACAACTGTTAGGATTTACTCTGAACAACTTCCAGGTGTACCATATAGCAGTGTTGAGTCTAGTCATCATGTTGTGCATTACATTCCTGGCACTTGTTTATTTTGTAACTGGAAATTTGTACCTTTTGACTGCCTTCATCCAATTCCCCCTTCGCCACCCGACTCCTCTGGTAAGCACAAATCTGATCTCTTCTTCTATGAGTTTGATTTTTTTGTTTTTGTTCTTTTAGATTTCACATATAACCAGTCATACAGTATTTGTCTTTCTCTGACTTATTTCATTTAGCATTATGCCCCCAAGGTTTATCCATGTCATAAATGGCAGGATGTCCTTCTTTTTTAAGGCTGAATAATATTCCACTGTCTATATATACACCACATTTTCTTTATCTATTCAACCATTGAAGGGCACTTAGGTGGTTTCTGTGTCTTGCCTATTGTGAGTAATCCTGCTAAGAACATGGGGGTGCACAAATTCCTTTGACGTAGAGTTTTTGTTTCCTTTGGATATATTTCCAAAAGTGGAATTGATGAGATCACATGATAGTTCTATTTTATTTTTTGAGGTTGACAGTTTCTAAGACCAGTTTTGGAATTGTCTGTCTACTTTAAACTTCTCAACTCAGTAAAGTCTAAGGAAGTGAAGAAGTCATTGTACTGGATCAACTTTCTCAACTTCTTTACTATTGACATTTTGGCCAAACTATTTGACATTCTTTGCTGTAGTGTGCTGCCCTGTACATTTGTAGAATGTGTAAGAGCATCCCTGGCCTCTAGCTACTAAATGCCAGCAGAACACTTTCTCCTTGCCACCACCCCAACCCAGTCAAGACAATAAGAAGTGTCCCTAGACATTACCAATATCTCCTTGGAGGAAGGTTGGTACCAGGGAGAACCACTGTGTTAGATGATAGGAGTAGTCTATGCAGAGTCTCTCCTAACAACTTAAAAATGTGTGCAAATGTGAACAAGAGCAAGTGTAAATCAAACCTGTACTGGAGAGCTTACAAGAACTATAGCAGTACTGGAAACCCAAGCCTTCATATCAAGGACATACTCATTTCACTGAATTTTCACAGAAATTGTTTGAATTGCTTTTATCCTAAATCAGGTGGGGATTATGGTTCAGAGATGACACACTCAAGCTCAGAGATGGCAAACTTGACATCACCCAACTAGTGACTAGAGGAGCGGGGACCAGACTCCAAAGCTGATGTCCTGCCAAGAAAACTAGGGCAATTTCCTGTATAGGATGATTCCTTTTTTTATGATGTATCTTTTCATTTATTTAGATATTATTAAAAATTATCTGCACAGTGATTTGGAGCTTTTAATATAGCACTCTTGCACATTTTTATTACATTTATTATTAGGATATTGATAGTTTTCTTGCTATTGTAAATGACAAAAAAGTTGTCTTTTTTTATAACACCTTGATTGGAGTATAATTGCTTTACAGTGGTGTGTAAGGTTCTGCTTTATAACAAAGTGAATCAGTTATACATAGACATATATACCCATATCTCCTCCCTCTTGTGTCTCCCTCCCGTCCTTCCTATCCCACCCCTCTAGGTGGTCACAAAGCACCTAGCTGATCTCCCTGTGCTCTGCAGCTGCTTCCTACTAGTTATCTATTTTACATTTGGTAGTGTATATAAGTCCATGCCACTCTCTCTTTGTCCCAGCTTACCCTTCCCCCTCTCCATGCCCTAAAGTCCATTCGCTATGTCTGCATTTTTATTCCTGTCTTGCCCCTAGGTTCTTCAGAACCACTTTTTTCTTTATATATTCCATACATATGTGTTAGCATATGGTATTTGTTTTTCTCTTTCTGACTTACTTCACTCTGTATGACAGACTCTAGGTCCATCCACCTCACTACAAATAACTCAATTTCATTTATTTTTATGGCTGAGTAATATTCCATTGTATATATGTGCCACATCTTCTTTATCCATTCATCTGTCAGTGGGCACTTAGGTTGCTTCCATGTCCTGGCTATTGTAAATAGAACTGCAATGAACATTGAGATACATGACTCTTTTTGAATTATGGTTTTCTCAGGGTATATGCCCAGTAGTGGGATTGCTGGGTCGTATGGTAGTTCTACTTTTAGTTTTATAAGGAACCTCCATACTGTCCTCCATAGTGGCTGACTCAATTTACATTCCCACCAACAGTGCAGGAGGGTTTCATTTTCTCCACACCCTCTCCAGCATTTATTGTCTGTAGATTTTTTGATGATGGCCATTCTGACTGGTGTGAGGTGATACCTCCATTGTAGTTTTGATTTGCATTTCTCTAATGATTAGTGACGTTGAACATCCTTTCATGTGTTCATTGCTATCTGTATATCTTTTTGGAGAAATGTCTATTTAGGTCTTCTGCTCATTTTTGGATTGGGTTGTTTGTTTTTTTGATTTTGAGCTGCATGAGCTGCTTGTAAATTTTGGAGATTAGTCCTTTGTCAGTTGCTTCATTTGCAAATATTTTCTCCCATTCTGAGGGTTGTCTTTTCATCTTGTTTATGGTTTCCTTTGCTGTGCAAAAGCTTTTAGGTTTCATTAGGTCCCATTTGTTTATTTTTGTCTTTATTTCCATTTCTCTAGGACGTGGGTCAAAAAGGACCTTGCTGTGATTTATGTCATAGAGTGTTCTGCCTATGTGTTCTTCTAACAGTTTATAGTGTCTGGCCTTACATTTAGGTCTTTAATCCATTTTGAGTTTATTTTTGTGTATGGTGTTAGGGAGTGTTCTAAGTTCATTCTTTTACATGTAGTTGTCCAGTTTTCCCAGAACCACTTATTGAAGAGGCTGTCTTTTCTCCATTGTATATTCTTGTCTCCTTTATCCAAGGTGACCATATGTGCATGAAAGGCATGTGGGCTTTCTATCCTGTTCTATTGATCTATATTTCTGTTTTGTGCCAGTACCATACTGTCTTGATTACTGTAGCTTTGTAGTATAGTCTGAAGTCTGGGAGCCTGATTCCTCCAGCTCCATTTTTCGTTCTGAAGATTGCTTTGGCTATTCAGGGTCTTTGTGTTTCCATACAAATTGTGAAATATTTTGTTCTAGTCCTGTGAAAAATGCAATTGGTAGTTTGATAGGGATTGCATTGAATCTGTAGATTGCTTTGGGTAGTGTACTCATTTTCCCAATATTGATTCTTCCAATCCAATAACATGGTATACATCTCCATCTGTTTGTATCATCTCTAGTTTCTTTCATCAGTGTCTTATCGTTTTCTGCATACAGTCTTTTGTCTCCTTAGGTGGTTTCTCTCTAGGTATTTGATTCTTTTTGTTGCAATGGTAAATGGGAGTGTTTCCTTAATTTCTCTTTCAGATTTTTTCATCATTAGTGTATAGGAATGCAAGAGATTTCTGTGCATTAATTTTGTATCCTCCTACTTTACCAAATTCGTTGATTAGCTCTAGTAGTTTTCTGGTAGCATCTTTAGGATTCTCTATGTATAGTATCATGTCATCTGCAAACAGTGAGAGATTTACTTCTTCTTTTCCGATTTGGATTCCTTTTATTTCTTATTCTTCTCTGATTGCTGTGGCTAAAATTTCGAAAACTATGTAGAATAATAGTGTTGAGGGTGGAAAACCTTGTCTTGTTCCCGTTCTTAGAGGAAATGGTTTCAGTTTTTCACCATTGAGAACAATGTTGGCTGTGGGTTTGTCATATATGACCTTTATTATGTTGAGGTAAGTTCCCTCTACACCTACTTTCTGGAGGGTTTTTATCATAAATTGGTGTTGAATTTTGCCAAAAGCTTTTTCTGCATCTATTGATATGATCATATGGATTTTTTCTCCTTCAATTTGTTAGTATGGTATATCACATTGGTTGATTTGTGTATATTGAAGAATCCTTGCATTCCTGGGATAAACCCCACTTGATCATGGTGTATGATCCTTTTAATGTGCTGTTGGATTCCGTTTGCTAGTATTTTGTTGAGGATTCTTGCATCTATGTTATCAGTGATATTGGCCTGTAGTTTTCTTTCTTGGTGACATCTTTGTCTGGTTTTGGTATCAGGGTGATGGTAGCCTCATAGAATGAGTTTGGGAGTGTTCCTCCCTCTGCTGTGTTTTGGAAGAGTTTGAGAAGGATAGGTGGTAACTCTTCTCTAAATGTTTGATAGAATTCGCCTGTGAAGCCATCTGGTCCTGGGCTTTTGTTTGTTGGAAGATTTTTTATCACAGTCTCAATTTCAGTGCTTGTGATTGGTCTGTTTATATTTTCTATTTCTTCCTGGTTCAGTCTCAGAAGGTTGTGCTTTTCTAAGAATTTGTCCATTTTTTCCAGGTTGTCCGTTTTATTGGCATATAGTTGCTTTTAGTAATTTCTCATGATCCTTTGTATTTCTGCAGTGTCAGTTGTTACTTCTCCTTTTTCATTTCTAATTCTATTGATTTGAGTCTTCTCCCTTTTTTCTTGATGACTCTGGCTAATGGTTTATCAACTTTGTTTATCTTCTCAGAGAACCAGCTTTTAATTTTATTGATCTTTGCTATTGTTTCCTTCATTTCTTTTTCATCTATTTCTGATCTGATCTTCATGATTACTTTTGTTCTGCTAACTTTGGGGGTTTTTTGTTCTTCTTTTTCTAATTGCTTTAGGTGTAAGCTTAGGTTTTTTATTTGAGATGTTTCTTGTTTCTTGATGTAGGATTGTATTGCTATAAACTTCCCTCTTAGAACTGCTTTTGCTGCATCCCATAGGTTTTGGGTCGTCGTGTTTTCACTGTCATTTGTTTCTAGGCATTTTTTTGATATCCTCTTTGATTTCTTCAGTTATCTCTTGGTTATTTAGTGGTGTATTGTTTAGCCTCCATGTGTTTGTATTTTTTAGATTTTTTCCTGTAATTGATACCTAGTCTCATAGCGTTGTTGTTGAAAGGATACTTGATACGATTTTAATTTTCTTAAATTTACCAAGCCTTGATTTGTGACCCAAGATATGATCTCTCCTGGAGAATGTTCCATGAGCACTTGAGAAGAAAGTGTATTCTGTTGTTATTGGATGGAATATCCTATAAATATGTGTTAAGTCCATGTTGTTTAATGTATCATTTAAAGTTTGTGTTTCCTTATTTATTTTCATTTTGGATGATGTGTCCATTGGTGAAAGTGGGGTTTTAATATCCCCTGCTATGATTGTGTTACTGTCGATTTCCCCTTTTATGGCTGTTAGCATTTGCTTTATGTATTGAGGTGCTCCTTTGTTGGGTTCGTAAATGTTTACAATTATTACATCTTCTTCTTGGGTTGATCTGTTGATCATTATGTAGTGCCCTTCTTTGTCTCTTGTAATAATCTTTATTTTAAAGTCTATTTTGTCTGAGAATTGCTACTCCAGCTTTCGTTTGATTTCCATTTGAATGGAATATCTTTTTCCATCCTCCCCTCATTTTCAGTCTGTATGTGTCACTAGGTGTGAAGTGGGCCCTTTGTAGACAGTGTATATATGGGTCTCGTTTTTGTATCCATTCAGTCAGTCTATGTCAATTGGTGGAGCATTTAATCCATTTATATTTAAGGTAATTATTGATATGTATGTTCCTATTACCATTTTCTATATTGTTTTGGGTTTGTTATTGTAGGTCTTCACCTTCTCTTGTGTTTCCTGCCTAGAGAAGTTCCTTTAGCATTTGTTGTAAAGCTGGTTTGGTGGTGCTGAATTCTCTTAGCTTTTGCTTGCCTGTAAAATTTTTAATTTCTCCATCGAATCTGAATGAGATCCTTGCTGGGTATAGTAATCTTGGTTATAGGTTTTTCCCTTTCATCACTTTAAATATGTCCTGCCACTCCCTTCTGGCTTGTAGAGTTTCTGCTGAAAGATCAGCTGTTAACATTATGGGGATTCCCTTGTGTGTTATTTGTTGTTTTTACCTTGCTGCTTTTAATATTTTTTCTTTTTGTTTAATTTTTGATAGTTTGATTAATATGTGTCTTGGTGTGTTTATCCTTGGATTTATCCTGCATGGACTCTCTGCACTTCCTGGACTTGATTGACTATTTCCTTTCCCATATTAGAGAAGTTTACAACTACAATGCCTTGAAATATTTTTTCAGTCCCTTTCCTTTTCTCTTCTTCTTCTGAGACCCCTATAATTTGAATGTTGTTGTGTTGAATGTTGTCCCAGAGGTTTCTAAGACTGTCCTCAATTCTTTTCATTCTTTTTTCTTTATTCTGTTCTGTGGTAGTTATTTCCACTATTTTATCTTCCAGGTCACTTATCCGTTCTTCTGCCTCAGTTATTCTGCTATTGATTCCTTCTAGAGAATTTTTAATTTCATTTATTGTATTGTTCATCATTGTTTGTTTGCCCTTTAGTTCTTCTAGGTCCTTGTTAAATGTTTCTTTTATTTTCTCCATTCTATTTCCACGACTTTGGATCATCTTTACTATCATTACTCTGAATTCCTTTTCAGGTAGACTGCCTATTTCTGCTTCTTTGTTTGGTCTGTTGGGTTTTTACCTTGCTCCTGCATCTGCTGTGTGTTTCTCTGTCTTCTCATTTTGCTTAACTTACTGTGTTTGGGGTCTCCTTTTCGCAGGCTGCAGGGTCATAGTTCCTGTTGTTTTTGGTGTCTGTCCCCAGTGGCTGAGGTTGGTTCACTGGGTTGTGTAGGTTTCCTGGTGGAGGGGACTAGTGCCTGTGTTCTGGTGGATGAGGCTGGATCTTGTCTTTCTGATGGGCAGGACCTCATCTGGTGGTGTGTTTGGGGTTTCTGTGACCTTATTATGATTTTAGGCAGCCTCTTTGCTAATGGGTGGGATTGTGTTCTTGTTTTGCTAGTTGTTTCTCATAGGGTGTCCAGCACTGCAGCTTGCTGGTAATTGAGTGGAGGTGGTTCTTGGCGTTGAGATGGTGATCTCTGGGAGAGCTTTTGCCATTTGATATTACGTGAAACCAGGAAGTCTCTGGTGGACCATTTCAGAGGCACAGGCCTAATACTTGGCTGGAGCACCAAGACCCTAACAGCCACACAGCTCAGAAGAAAAGAGCGAAAAAAAGAAAGAAGAAAGAAAAAATAAAATAAAGTTATTAAAATAAAAATAATTATTAAAAATGAAAAAAAGTATTAAAAAAAGGATAGGAAGAAGAGAGCAACCAATTCAAAAAACAAAGTCACCCATTTTAACAAGTGCTGAAAACTATACTAAAAAAAGAAAACAAAAAAAACGGACAGACAGAACCCTAGGACAAATGGTAAAAGCAAAGCTATACAGACAAAAATCACAGAAAGAAACATACACATGCACACTCAGAAAAACAGAAAAAGGAAAAAAAAAAAAAATATATATATATATGTAAAAAAAGGAAGAGAGCAACCAAATCAGTAAACAAATCTATGAAGGAAAATAAACTTTAAATGCTAAAGTAAGATAAAGGTAAACCAGAAAAATATTAGATGCAGAACGTAAACCCCAAGTCTACAGTTGCTCCCGAAGTCCACTGCCTCAATTTTGGGATGATTCGTTGTGTATTCCGGTATTCCACAGATGCAGGGTACATCAAATTGATTGTAGAGATTTATTCCGCTGCTCCTGCGGCTGCTGGGAGAGATTTCCCTTTCTCTTCTTTGTTCGCACAGGTCCTGGGGTTCAGCTTTGGGTTTGGCCCTGCCTCTGCGTGTAGGTCACCTGAGAGAGTCTGTTCTTTGCTCAGACAGGATGGGGTTAAAGGAGCAGCTGATTCAGGGGGTTCTGGCTCACTCAGGCCGGGGGGAGTGAGGGGCACAGAGTGCGGGGCGAGCCTGCTGCGGCAGAGGCTGGTGTGACGTTGCACCAGCCTGAGGCACGCCGTGTGTTCTCCTGGGGAAGTTGTCCCTGGATCACGGGACCCTGGCAGTGGCAGGCTGCACAGGCTTCTGGGAGGGGAGGTGTGGATAGTGACCTCGGCTCGCACACAGGATTCTTGGTGGTGGCAGCAGCAGCCTTAGCGTCTCATGCCCGTCTCCGGGGTCCGCGCTGATAGCCGCGGCTCGCACCCGTCTGTGGAGCTCGTTTAGGCAGTGCTCTGAATCCCCTGTCCTCGCGCACCAGGAAACAATTGTCTCTTGCCTCTTCTGCAGGTCCAGACTTATTCCCGGACTCCCTCCTGGCTAGCCGTGGCGCACTAGCCCCCTTCAGGCTGTGTTCACGCTACCAACTCCAGTCCACTCCCTGGGGTCCAACCTAAGCCCCGGCCGCCCCGGCGGGTGAGCAGACAAGCCTCTCGGCTGGTGAGTGCTGGTCGGCACCCATCCTCTTTGCGGGAATCTCTCCGCTTTGCCCTCCACAACCCTGTTGCTGTGCTCTCCTCTGCGGCTCCGAAGTTTCCCCCCTCCGCCACCCCCCATCTCCAACCGCGAAGGGACTTCCTAGTGTGTGGGAACGTTTTCTCCTTCACAGCTCCTTCCCAGAGGTGCATGTCCTGTCCGTATTCTTTTGTCTCTGTTTATTCTTTTCACTTTTGCCCTACCCAGGTACGTGGGGAGTTTCTTGCCTTTTGGGAGGTCTGAGGTCTTCTGCCTGCGTTCAGTAGGTGTTTTGTAGGAGTTGTTCCACATGTAGATGTATTTCTGATGTATTTGTGGGGAGGAAGGTGGTCTCCATGTGTTATTCCTCCGCCATCTTGACGGCTCCCCCTAGGATGATTCTTATACGGCATAATTTGGATTGTGGTTTGAAAAATTGGATAACCATTAGCAATCTCTTCCAAACTGAATTTCTTTTTTCCAAATTATTCTATTATTATGCACAATAATTGTTATATTAATAATTTTTTAATAACAACAAGTGGCATATATCAAGGATTCTTCTTGTGTAAGGTGCTGGAATAAGTGTTCCATGGATATGGTCTGATTTTTTTTTTTTTTTTTTGCTACGTGGGCCTCTAACTGCTGTGGCCCCTCCCATTGTGGAGCACAGGCTCTGGATGCGCAGGCTCAGCGGCCATGGCTCATGGGCCCAGCCGCTCTGCGGCACGTGGGATCTTCCCAGACCGGGGCACGAACGTGTGTTCCCTGCATCGGCAGGTGGACTCTCAACCACTGCACCACCAGGGAAGCCCAGGATATGGTCTGATTAAATCCCCATAATAACCTGATGAGCTAGATTTCATTATTATCCACATTTTACATATAAAAATAATAATTAGGGAGAGATATCATTTGTTTACTAAATGCCTGGCCCATTATTAAGTCCTTCACATGGATTTAATCCTCATAATACTTTTATGAGGTGGAAAGTATTCTTCTTTCCATTTTGCAGATGAGGAAATTAACACTTAGAAAAATGAAGTAGCTACTTATAGTTTGGAAGTTATATGTAGCTGGCACTCACACCTATATTTTTCTGACACGAAATTTAGTATCTGACATCATAATCATTTGTTATGCTTTCCTGGTATTAGTGGTACATTTAAAAATTAGGATGATTGTGAGTGAACATAATTGCCTTTCCTCATAACAAAAAGATAACAATAAACCTTTTCCAAGCAAGTTTTTTTTTTCCTTTTTAACACTAAATCTCTGGTAGAAACACCTTTCTTAGAAATGTACTCTATCTTTACATGATCTCTCCTCTTTCCTCTCTACCTTCCTACCCCCTCCCACCAGGGGCTTCAGAGTAGATAGTGGAGAAAGTGAGAGAGCACAGAATAAAAGGAAATGTCAACCAGTAAGAGTTAGACTTTAAGGTCCTGTCAGCAAGTACAAAAGGTGAAAAGCAGCATTTGCTCTGGCAAGTCAGAGGTGCTTACTTTTCCCATCACACTGTCTTCATCCCCTCTTCCAGGCTTCATCTCAGTGTCCCCATTAGAAACACCTGGGAGCAGCCGGTGTTTCAATATGTGGTGCTGGAAGAGACTTCAACTTATTAAACCAAGAATGCTGCTTGATCCTTTTTGTCTCTGACACATTTCAACTGTTGATAAAAATCATGCATTTGACTTGCCATTTGTTGTTCAGTTTCCCCTCTGTCATTCTTCACAGAGAGAGAAGAGTTATAGGTAACACAACAGTAAATATATAAATGGATTTATCTTTTGCATTCTAGAGGTGTTCTGTTGAAATGAGCAGCTTAAAAATTTGCATTGTATAGCTAGCAGCATATGCCCTCATGTTCTGGTATAAAAGATGGATAAATTAGTCAATGATAATCCATCATTAATAATTACTGAGACTGCATTTATTAAATCAGTTGTAAAATGAAATGACCACAGAAGGCAGACCTATGACTGAAATGGATAAAGTGAGACAATATAAGAGATGGTAGGGAGTAGTGGGGAGTGTGGTCTAAATCTGAGCATATGTGCTTTTCTCTGAATCTAGTGCTCATGACTCCACTCCAGCAGACTTTTGCTACAAGAGAATTTGGGCTCAGTTTAGCCAGATGCTATGATTTATAAGAGGAGCCGGAAATCCATATTTTCAAGTGAAATCTTCCTGACTTTAAAATGTTGGCAAATTTCTTCCTTCTTTTCTTAAATACTCTTCAGGCTGCTCATATATTACCTCACTTATAGTAGATGGATATTGATTTCAGAATGTGGAAAGCTTTGTGGTAATTTATATTCCACTCTATTTAGGGACGCTTTTATGGAAGTTTGCTACACCTCAGCTTTTGACCTCACACTTGAGTGGGTACCAGTCGGGGAGCCTGTTGCAAATTCATAACCACAGAAATTCCAATTCAGTAGGACTGAGGTAGGACCCAGGAATTCTGCTATGGATGACACAGTGAACATACTTTGAACACTATCTTAGAAAGTGAGAGGAAGGAACCCATTTGATCAGGGATTGGCAGTCTATGGTCCATCTGCCAAATCCAGCCTGCTACCTGTTTTTATAAATAAAGATTTATTGGGATACAGCCACATCCATTTGTTCACGGATTGTCTGTGGCTGTATCATGTGACAAGGCCGAAGTGAATAGCTGAGATAGAGACTGTATGGCCCTCAAAGCCTAAAATGATTATCATCTGGTCCTTTACATAAAAGTTTGCTGATTTCTGCGTTAGACAAAATAGGTCCTATGTCTCTAAACCTCAATAAAAGCTTGACTCCTCAGTATTACTTGGGTTCATAAAAACAATGTAAAAAGAGCCATATTACTGATGGTGTTGATTTATAATTCAGTTTAGTCCAAACTATTTCTCCTAAGCAAAGACTATCTTGTTGCTATGACAACAGATACACAAAGCTATGTAGAGGAGAAGAAAAGAAAAAGGCAACAAAAATATATTAAATGTTAGACCAGAGAAAAGGACAGTGAAAGCCTTGTGATTTGGCTTTGACTTGCAGGGGTCTAATACAAGCAAGTACATGTTCTCTGCCATAGGTGAGACAGTCACATGTGACTCTGAGGACCCCTACGTCTCCAATAGGCCATCCCCTATTCCAGTCTCTGCAAACACCATCTGTGTGTATGGAAGAAACGAATTCACAAATAAATGAGTCATATGCCAGAGCTTTTCACTTGTCAATAGTGTAGATAATAGGTTTATGGAGGATTAAAAAATAGATCAGTGTTGAATTTCAGTTGCCTTATCCTAAATATATACCAATCTTATTATGAGTAGCTTTTCTATTTGTTACTTCATTAACAGCCCTGTAAGCCAGCTACTCTATTGTTCCCATCTTTGTAAATGACGCAAACATTCACCCTTTTCCAAAGGCCAAAACTTCCAGAGTCAAACTTCATTTCCCCCTTTCTGTCTCAGATCACATCCATATAACCCCTTCACGCTAGCACTCTGGCCCAAGCCATTTTCATCTCTTGTCTGGCCTCCTGTGGTCTTCTGCCTACATGCTTGCCTGCACACAATAGTTTCCACCTGCAGCCAGAGTTCCATTTTTAAATACATAGATCAGGTTAAGTCATGGCCAAGCTCAAAACCCCTTCATCAATATCATCCTATCACACTCAGTTAAAAATCCAAAATCCTTCCCATGGCCTACAAAGCCCCATAGATTTGGTCTCCGAGGATATCTCTGTCTTCATTTCCTACTGCTCAGCCCTTCTTTACTCCTCACCATCCATCTTCTTGCTTTTCAGATGTGCAGACATGCTGAATACTTTCCTGCCTCAGGGCCTTTGGACTTGCTATTTCCCTTAAGCAGGAAACTTCTTTCTATAGTCCTTTTCTTGCCTCTCTCTCCCTTCTTATTCATGTCCTCTCCAGGGGGACCTTCCCTGATCATCCTTCAATCTATACACACTTTTCTTGCATTGTTTTTCTTTATAGCATTTATCATCACATGAAACCCCATTATACAGTCACTTGTTTACAAATTGTCAGTGTATCCCACTCAGCTGTAACCTTCGTGAAGGCAGAGAACTTGTCTGTGTTTTTTCCTGTTTTATCCACAGCACCCAGAAAAGGCAGGATAGAGTAGGTGCTATATTTTTACTAAATGAAAGGATTAATGGGTATAATGTCCAAGATTGAATTTTGACTGACTTTACTGTTTTTGTTTGTTTGTTTTTTTTTTTGCAAGATTTTAAGATACCAAGATCTTATACCCTGGGCCTGAAAGAACTAATACCTTTATTTCATGCAGAGAAAGATATTCTGAGTTAGGCATCTAAAGTCTACAAGAAGATTAAATAGAATAGAAAATTCTCAACATTAAAAAAAAAAAAAAAAAAAATTCCAGGCCAGATTATATAGGCTAATCTTAAAAAGAAAAGAAAAAAGTAAAGATGTGAAGTCTGAGTGGTCTGATCAGCAGAAAAGCCAGGAGGGACCACAGTCCTTGGGCCACTGTAGGTCAATGGCCACGCTGGGCCATGCACTTCAGTCTGCTCCTTCCTCAACAATTGCCTGCTCCGCCCTTTGCTAACCCTTGATAACTTTAGTTTCAGAGTTTATCCAAATGCGGCTGGTCATTTTCACAAACAGGTGAGAAGCATGAGGTAGAATGAGGTGAAGGAAGGTGACTGTATTGCTGTAAAAAGTCTCTTGCTACTCATCGAAACACACACACACACACACACACACACACACAGGCCACAGGAGTCAGCTCAGACAATGACAGCACATATCAAACAAGGGTTATTTGGCATAAACATGGTCCAGAATGATCCAGAGGGCTTAAGAACCTCATGCACTGTCCCAAACTTTCCTTTTCCCCTCACATCCTAAAAGGTGTAGTAGTTGTAGATGACTGGGTACAAATTTCTTGAAGCAATCAAATTATCCAAAATGATCCTTAGAGACTGATTATTTGATAGTATTGATCATACTGGTATATCATGAAATTGAGATATACTCTGGCAACTTCACATACCTTTAAGGAAGGTTTTTTAGGGAGTTGTTTTCCTCAATTTTTTGCTTTATAAAATTTATAATTAATTTCTTAAAAATATATACACATACATATTTATGTGTATACATATTATATATACTTTTCATCTCAAAGTGACAGATAGTCTATACATTATGCCTTTTCTGTAGTACTAAGTGATTATAAAAGTCATGAAATGATTTCAAAACAAATGGAGTAGTCATAATAGTCTAATAATAAATTTGAAATTATAAACCAATTAGGTAAGAAAATATCTTTAAAACTGCAAATAGTTAAATAATTTTAATTTATTTTTGTATTTTCTTTTTTATTATTTATCTTATACTAAAATTATTACTGAAAAATCAGGAGAAAAATATGTACACACATGATCCTATTTACCCAACCAGTCATTATTAATAGTTCGGGATATATGTTTCTATATATATTTCTATTTATATATGACATTTGTCAGGTCTTAGCATAAACAGGATGCGTGAATCTACATGTGATGTTTTTTTAGAGAGGTAAAGCTGAACATTATAAACTTACCTGCTTTTCTCATTTAGCTATATATTATGAACATCATTAAAAGTCAAAAAAATGCTATTTAATTTTAGATATTTACAAAGGTTTTACAGGAATTTCTTTCAGCATTTACACAAGTAATCTTATCCTATTTTAATATTTAATATTTCCAGCATTTTAAAATAATTAATGGAACAGACAAAAGCAGTTGAAAACAAATTAGAAATTTAAAGATAGAAACCCCCCAAGTCCAAATTCTAAAAAGCAGGTAACCTTACTTTAAAAAAAGATTTCTAAAATGCCTATGGTGCATCATTCTCAACATGTTAGAAACAAACAACTCAAAATTTATAGACCTACACATTTAATTTTGACCACTATATGATTCTTAACGCAGTGTTATTTCAACGATAAGTATTAGCTGACTGTGTGGGACAGGGCTACGCAGGACCACAGCCTAAGGAAAGAAAGAGGCAGTCCTGCTTGGCCCTGGAGTATCATTTCACCAGGATTAGCCTTGACACTGCATTTATGATACTTTTTTTTTTTTTTTTTTGGCTCCTTGTGTCTGCCCTCAGTTACTTTAACTAGCTGGGAAAGGAGAGCTGTAAAGAACATTCCCAAGTTGCTCTTACCCAAATTATTCAAAGCCTAAGAGACCCTGCCAGTCACAGGTCCCAGACAACTCCCAGAGAATGAGTTTTACTGCAGACATGGAGCTGTAAATACCTATTGGGTCTCAGCACATAGCAATCATCTTCTCTAAACCAAAAAGTACAACACATGTTCTAACCATGAGATGGGTGACTTGAAATCTGTGCTTTCTGGGAAAATCCAAGAAATTCAGTCAAAATCTAGGCATTTAATTTTTGGACTTCAGCTTGAGCATTTGATCACAGTGTGAGATTTGTATTTAAATTTGGGGTTTCTCCGTGCTGTTGGAATTTTATAGTTGGAGAATCTTCATGCAATTTATTATTTATCAATGTAATTCTTCATCTAATTTATTATTCATTAATGTTTTTATTTAATCTCCTTGCACATGGAAAATATAGTTTTGACAAGATTTGGGATGTGAGCAGATTTGAGTAATGCTATGTTCTGATCCATTCCATTCTGGTATCTCCCCATAGTGTCTGAGGGAAAAATCTATACGGCTCATAAGCAGTCCTAGGAGAATATCCATAGAATGGTGGTTGGAATTGAAGGAGTGACCTCAAGAAGGTAGGAATCTCCCCAAGGGACTAGGCATACTCCTACAAAAGCATAATCTGAAAGGTTAGTCCCAATGTGCTAAGAAAATAAAAAGTAGAGAATGCTAGTGGGAAACTTCCATGAGGAGTGATTTTTATTAAATATTTCTACCTCTTGACTCCCTCATTCTTTCCCATGAAAGTAGAGTTCATTACCTGGTCATTAGGCTACAGCCACTAATCCATGTACTCAATTGTGTGGAGCTTGTCTTTCAAATTCTTTAATGGGGGATTTGATTTCTGCTGTTTTGCCTCTGTTTTAATCTGTAGGAGGAAACAATTTCTGTAGGTGAGACTGTTCTGCAGGCTTAATTTTCTCTCTGATGCCCTGTTCCAAGATCTAGCCTGAGTTGATAGGCAGGAACAATTCCATTTTAGGCTATTAACCTTAACCAATTCTTATTACTGAGACTATGGTATTTGGGTTTTTTCTGAATTTTTCACCTCATTTCTCAATTGGTATAGAACCTAGGTAGGTAAAGGAGGTGCTATTTATTAGATTTTTCTTCTCAAAGACACTAAAATGAGTGCTACTATTAATCCCAATTTGATAGTTGAGGTAACTGAGGCATAGAAGACTATGCAGTGTGCCTAGGTATGGACATGTGAAACTGTCTTTCATTTCTTAACAAGTATAATACAATATGCTACATGTCAATTATTATAGAGAATAATTAATTAGCCATATAAAAATGTATTTAATTCCATTTTACAAAGCAATTAGCTAAAAATATGAATTATTATTACTTGGATTTTTACTATTTAGTTTTGGAAATCTTCATCTTGACATATTTAAGAAACTCTTTTAAATAAAACTCCAGATAGTTACTCCTATCAGAATCTAAATGAAATTCATAAGGCCAGTCTTATTAACTATATTTTAGAAAATAAAAGTGTTAGAAAAACAATATATATTTGTATAGATTCAGTCTCACCCATAGAAATTGAGGTGTTAGTAGATGTTATTTGCTACAAATTCAGATAGCACTGCAAAAAGCTTAATTATCTAGGCACAATTTTTCATTCTTCAATTTGCTATTTAGGGTTCTGATTTATATTTGTACAAGGGACTGCAAAAGAAATATATTTACATTAGAGCTCTGATGTTCTCAAGTACCTTCTCTTTCAGCCCAATTTCTTTTAGTGGCCCTGGACACCAGGGGATGGGTCACTGCTGAGCGACAAGCCAGATAACCAGGGAGCATATATAGTTAATAAAAAAATCATAGGATGCTTTGCTATACTCTTTTGCAACCCACCTCTCAGTTGTCCAATATAACAACTCTCTCTTTCCCACCAATCACCCACCATTACCAAGAAATAACTTCTTTCTTTTCTCCTTTAGTAGCAAACACAAATTCCATATAGACATCTCTAATCCAAGATCCATAGCTACAGAAAAGATCCTGATACAGTCTTGATCATTTTGACAGTGTTCTTCTGAAGAGAAGAATGATCTCTGATCATCAATAGAATTGTTGGACCAGAGAAAGACATCACAA
This sequence comes from Phocoena phocoena, assembly GCF_963924675.1. Lineage (NCBI taxonomy): Eukaryota > Metazoa > Chordata > Mammalia > Artiodactyla > Phocoenidae > Phocoena > Phocoena phocoena. The sequence continues at coordinate 77,537,852 of NC_089223.1, forward strand.
AAAACAATCTGTGAAGATCATTACCATAGAAACCAAAATGCATACTTCCTCCTTCAAATGTATGGTTTCTTTGCAAAATAATCCATTTCATTTTTTGGGGAATTACATTGTATGTGTTCATGCTGTTGAAAATCAGAATGATGAGCTATTAGATGTTCTTGTACCATGGATCATTTTTCCCTTGACCTGAAAATATTGATTCTTAATTTCTCTGCTTGTGTTGTTTTCACTATGAATCTATCAAAATAAACATATTGACTATGTTAGCTAAAAATTTTAATGAAAACCTATTAGAATTGGCATATTTTCCTGCTGAATCTGCAGTATTAAGCTATTACAGAGAATAGGCAGAGTGAGGTGTATTTACAGGCCAGTTCATACCCTTTCACACAGCAGTGCTTCCTGTTCCTCCTGCACATTTTCATACCAACAAATGCCTTCGTTAACATCTGTGTTTATTGGGACTGAACAGTGAGTCACATGTTTAATAGAGACTCATAAGATTCATCTGTTTTTATTCTTCTAGGACATTGAATCAGCATTTCTAATATTTGCTTCACAAGCAAGAAGGTGAAAAAAGGGAGAAAGAAAAAAGAAAGAGAATAGTATAAAGAGATTGAATGGATTGGGGTAATTAGGAGGATGCAAAATTATAGTAAGTAATACTTGCAAAATGAATATCAAGCAATATTAATAGGGGGGTGGATGTCAAAATTCCCCAGTGTGCACTGATGTTATGACTACTGATAAAACACTATGTTTCTGCTTTGCTTCTTCCTTCTGTCATCATTTGACATACTTTATTGAATCTTTACTTGGTACCGGGCACTGAACTTGGCTCTGAGAATAGAAGAGGAAATAAGACCTTATGGGTCTTATGTATAACTTAATTAATCATTTCACAATTACTACTACTAGAAAATTATTATCTTGAATAGGATCTCCAGTTACCCCAAGGAAGGCCTCTACAAAACCTAGAATTATATAACAGTGTTATGGAAATGAACCACCTACGCATATTCAGAATTGACTCCAAAAAATTTATCTATCTCACACTGGACACTGAGAGAGCTCTGAACTCCTGATCTATAACTATCTAAAATGGCGCTATAGTCCATTATCCTCTGTAGAGAAAGACAAGAAGTTTATTAACATTTTCCAAAAAATTATTTTAATGATTACAACTCTTTCTTGGGTAGCAAGGCGAAGTGATATTTTAACTGTGGCAACCAGCACCCAAGCATTTTTTTTTTTTAAGTCAGGTGCTGTTTGATAAACATCAGGATAATCCATTGGGATACAATGTGAGACCCTAAAGGCTTGTGGATCAACTAGACCCAAAGCAATAAAAATAAAATTAAGCTTCTCTATATGAGAAAGAGATAGGAATTTTATAGTTGTTTTTTGATATTGTCTCCTGAAAGAAAAGTACAGATAGAAGAGAAGGAGGAACAGCAGCAAGACGATTAGATGCTTGCATATAGGTCAGTAAGCTCCAGTGGCAGTAGGGCTAAAGTGACAAGAATTGAATGCCTATTATACTATTTAAACTGTGAGACTCCAAAATAGTCTGTAAAATCTACTAAAAATGTTTTTTTGTGCATTTTTCTTTCTTTTTATCATTTTCTTTTAGGAAAACACTGAAGAATGATTAATTTTACATCATAAATTCTCGGTGAGGAACAGGGAAAGCAGAAGCAGAAGTAGGAGTAGGAAGAGACAACCTTGAGAAGGTAAGTTCACTACACATCCACAGAAATCTTAGAAGGACTTTCAGTTCCCTCTAGGTTTGAATTAGGGTTGAAGTTAATCTCATGTAGACAGACCCTAGATTTCACCTACGATAGTTTCTCAGAAAAATCAAGATGAGATACACCTAGAATTCAAGTGAGTTTCACATGGAACACAATAATTAATGACCACAGTAAAATATGTTTGGTACTTTTTCTTTTCCTTAAAATACGTGTTACTTATTTTACTACTTGGTTTCTAGAAGGAGTTAGACAAAAGAAAATAATCATGAGGGAAAGAAGAGAGCAAACTTTGACTACTTATGAAGATGACCTCACCTTCTATTTTACAAATAGAAATGAATCACCTCAAATTCCTATTACAGACACAAACAACCTACCCTCATGCACTCCATTTTTGCTTCCCATATATATGAATCAGACTTCTTCCTTTTGTTGAAAATTAATCCTTTATGTTCTGGTTCCAAATAATTTTCATCTCAAAGGAATTCTTTAATTATTTCCCTATTTATTTTATCTCTGTCTTCTCCTTCTGGTGACTTTTCCCCATTGTATACAAAAATTCTCAAGTCTAATTGCCTAAGGGGGAAAAATCCTCTTCATTTACTATGTCCCTTTTTTTTTTTTTAACATCTTTATTGGAGTATAATTGCTTTACAATGGCGTGTTAGTTTCTGCTTTATAACAAAGTGAATCAGTTATACATATACATATATCCCCATATCTCTTCCCTCTTGCATCTGTGTTTGGTACTTTGAAATTTAAAAAATCATTTTAAAATGTAACACCACCTGCATCAATTTTTCTCACCACAGGTGAGAACCTGAGGTCCAGAAAGATTAAGACATTTGTCAGAGGTCACGTGAGATGAAGTTGTTTATGAACACAGACTGTCTCACTCTCAATACTAAATGTTGTCTATTGTGCTGTTGTTTAGTATATTTTAAAATAATTTATTATGAATATAATTACAGGAAAAACTCATTTATATCTTAAGCATGAAAGAAATAATTAACATTTTTCCAAAATCAAAAGCAGAATTTTAATAAAAGTTTCCAGTGTGAAAACTAAGTGATTTGCATATATTCCTTTGACTTAAATACCTAAATTGTCAGTGTATTTGCATTTTTCCATCTAATTTTGCCAGCACATTCAATTCATCTACATATTCCTGTTAGTCTAGTTGCTGAGAATGGTTGGCTTTTTCTACCTATAATCAGAATTAACTTCAGCTTCAACACAATTCAAGAAAGGAAATTTTATAGAGCATAAAGGAGAAACATTTTCAGACTCAAATCTTGTCAACCTTTTAAACAAATGAGTAGTTATTTTGATCTTCTTTTCAGGGTACCTGAGGATATCTAAAGCAGGGTTAATATTGAAGGTATCCTAATAACGCATTCATGTGTTAACTCAGAGGTGAATAAAGAGGATTTTTCTATGAATGTACAAATATTTTAACCCAGGTATCAGACACTAAGGGGTTATACATTCTCTCTCAGTTCCCGTAATACATATCCCATGTGGGTGACTTTGGTATTAAATCTCTAAAATTTAGAAATTAAAAAGAATAGAAATCTGATTTCTTGAGGAGGCTTTCAACCTATGTAATTAACACTCCACAAATGCTCACAACAAGTAGTTAGGGATTCTGTATCATTGTACTTGAATTATGCTGTTTATCTAAAAGAAAATGAATATGAAATATACACCATTTTACCATTAATTCATTGACCCATAATGCATGTGCATTTGCAGTTACTTTTACCTTCATCCTGAATATTACGACCAAGATGGCCTTACTGTTCCCCTCAATTAACTAAACTTTAAACAGGCTTCTTCCTGACTTGAGGCCCCTAACCTCCCTTTTCCTTGAATACTTAACTGAAGTAAACTTTTCATTGTAAATTCTTTCTCTTCCCCTTTAAGACATAATTCTTTGCTCAACCTCTTGCCAGTTTACAACCCAGGAAGGACTTTCTCAGAGCTCTGGGAGACATCCCTTTCAAATGGAATTATCAAAGGAGATACAGCCCTATCTCCCAGTCTCTGTGGCAAGGTAGGAGCTTAATTTAGGCCAATTAGCAAACATCCATGGCCTAATCATATTGACCACCTACTCCCCCAACATTCTCTAGTACTAATCTACTAGCTCACCCCAATGCTTAAAAATCACTCCTACTTTTTGTTCAGTGGAGTTCAGTCTGCCTCTCCTATTGCAGTGGTCCTGAATAAGGTCTTTCTTGTATCTTTAACTCTCTCTGGTACACTTTTTCTTTGATAATTGTCATCATTATTATTGCTACCTTTTTCGGATCACTTACCATGCACCAAGTACTTTGCTAAGTCCATTACTATAGAATGTTTTATTTAATTTTCACAATAACCTAGGGTTATTCTTGGTCCTGTTTTATAGATGAGAGAATAAAAGCACAGAAGAGTTAAATAGCAATGCCCTCTCTATAAAGGGGCACTTAGTTTTCAGAGAGGAGGAGAATGGAAAAGAAGGAGGGAAGGAAGAAGACAGAGCGAGAGCGAGAGGGAGGGAGAGAGAGAGAGAGAAAGCACGAGCAGGCAAACACTATAATCCCTAGGAAAGTCTGGGGCCTGGGTCACATCACATTGCTTCAACCCACTGGATGTCTCCACATAAAGTTTGTACAGAAATTTTAAAAATAATCATGAAGTAGAGAGGAGATCCCAAGTGTTGTACTGCAAACAGAAATAGCTTTATCATTATGCAAAGGAAAAATACTATTATTTTAAAAGAAAAAATGTCTTTATCTAGATGTCAGTGATGGTGGAGCAGAGGGTAGAGCTTATCACTTGCTAATATTTTTTCTTTACTCTTAAAATTTCACTCCTTAGTACCAGGTAGCAAAACCATCACCTTCTCTCTGCTTCGTGCATTTTGAGTTACCATGTCCACCACCCACTGTGCATCATGTTCAGAGTCAAAGGTATCAGTGCAGAGCAGGAATAAATCTCTTGAGCATGAAATGGTGTGTTTCCAATATTTGCTGCTCCATAAATGTGTAGCTTTGGAAGCTGTTTATAGGAACAGTTTCTACTTTGTTTGCCCTTTGTTTAGGAATTAAAACTTCCTTTAAATTTAGCTCTTTCTATAAACAACATTAGACAGAGGGATGTAGTTAAGTTTTTTTACCTTCATTCAGAGCCATCCCAGAAAATAACTTGTTGAAGATTCCAAATACATCTTGCCCTTCCATTCTTCTGTCGGTAGTTTTTCATCTTAATTTTGCCCCAGATTTTCAAAAGGAGAGTCCAGGTTAGTTTAATTCCTTACCTATTTCTCAGAACAAATGAGGAAAGATGATGGGGTCTTCTCTACCACTACATCCCACCAAGGGGAAACTGGGCTTCTTGTATGAACTGGAAGATGGAGCCACAATCTCAGATGTATTTGGGTTCCCCATTCCCATCACCATAATTACCAGAGCCAATTTACCAGGGCTTACTTGTCAGGACCATGTTCTCTCTTTATTTCATGGTAGTGGTAGCTAGTTAGTTCTGTCCTGCTGCTCTTATTTTTAGATATAATTCTTAGTATGACCTGGCTGTGTGCTTATTAATTTCTTTTTCTGTGATTCACATTTTTCAAACTCTGTCTTCATTCTTTCTCCACTTTTCCATTAGTTCTATACCCTGAAACTGGATTAAATTATTAATTAAATTTAATTAAATTATTCATACTTTCCTGAGTAATGTCTAAGAACTGCTTTCTTCCCTGGAACTTTAACTTCTACCCTGTTTTGCCTTAAGTTACTATTGGCTGCTATAGGGAGTCTCCTGGAGACTTCTTATTCCCATGTAGTAGTAGTAGCAATAGCAGCAAGAGTAATAATAATGAAATGATAATAATAGCAAATCCTTATATAGCTCTTGCTGTGTTCCAAGTACTGTTCTAAGTGCTTTACGTATTTAACTGATTTAATCCTCACAACAAACTTATGGTCCCTACTTTATCTGATGAGATAACTAAGGCACAGAGATTGAGTAACCATCTGAGTTCATATACCTGGTAATGGAAGAGCCAAGTTTAAATTCAAGTCCATTGCTGTGGCAACTGAGTGCCTAACCAGCAAGAATCACTGCCTCTCTGTACTGGGACCCAAAGCTGGTACCTTCATTTCCACCTACACTGTTTAAATTAGGCACACACCCTTTATGGAGTTAATCTGAGTTAATCTGAGTTATAATGAAATTATAACACTACCTAACACCATACACAAAAATAAACTCAAAATGGATCAAAGACCTCAATGTAAGACTGGACACTATAAAACTCTTAGAGGAAAACATAGCAGAACACTCTTTGACATAAACCACAGCAAGATCTTTTTTGACCCACCTCCTAGAGTAATGGAAATAAAAACAAAAATAAACAAATGGGACCTAATGAAATTTAAAAGCTTTTGCGCAGCAAAGGAAACCATTAACAAGATGAAAAGACAACCCTCAGAATGGGAGAAAACATTTGCAAATGAAGCAACAGACAAAGGATTAATCTCCAAAATATACAAACATCTCATGTAGCTCAATATCAAAAAAACAAACAACCCAGTCAAAAATAGACAGAAGACCTAAATAGACATCTCTCCAAGGAGGACATACAGATGGCCAAGGGGCACATGAAAGGATGCTCAACATCACTAATTATTAGAGAAATGCAAATCAAAACTACAATGAGGTATCACCTCACACCGGTCAGAATGGCCATCATCCAAAAATCTACAAACAGGGACTTCCCTGGTGGTGCAGTCGATAAGAATCTGCCTGCCATTACAGGGGACATGGGTTTGATCACTGGTCTGGGAAGATCCCACATGCCGTGGAGCAGTTAAGCACGTGTGCCACAACTATTTAGTCTGCACTCTAGGGCCCGTGTGCCACAACTACTGAGCCCATGTGCTGCAACTACTAAAGCCCATGTGCCTAGAGCCCGAGCTCCACAACAAGAGAAGTCACTGCAAGGAGAAGCCCACGCACCACAACAAAGAGTGGCCCCTTCTTGACACAACTAGAGAAAGCCCTCGTGCAGCAATGAAGACCCAACACAGCCAAATAAATAAATGAATAAATAAGTAAAATTAAATCTTAAAAAAAAGTAATCCTTATTCCTCTCTCCCATCCCTGGTAGCATTGCTGTCATTCATCTCACTTATATATATAAGCATAGCTATACATATGATATATACAGAAGCATACATAATTGAATAAATTAAGCTTTTAAAAAAAGTCTACAAACAATAAATACTGGAGAGGGTGTGGAGAAAAGGGAACCCTCTTGCACTTTTGGCGGGAATGTAAACTGATACAGCCAATGTGGAGAATAGTATGGAAGTCCCTTAAAAAACTAAAAATAGATCTACCATATGACCCAGCAAGCCCACTACTGGGCGTATACCCTGAGAAAACCATAACTCAAAAGGACACATGTACCCCAATGTTCATTGCAGCACCATTTACAATAGCCAGGGCATGGAAACAACCTAAATGTCCAACGACAGATGAATGGATAAAGATGTGGTACATATATACAGTGGAATATTACTCAGCCATACAAAGGAATGAAATTGGGTCATTTGTAGAGATGTGGATGGACGTAGAGTCTGTCATACAGAGTGAAGTAAGCCAGAAAGAGAAAAACAAGTATCGTATATTAATGCATATATGTGGAATCTAGAAAAATGATAAATGATGAACGTATTTGCAGGGCAGGAATAGAGATGTAGACGTAGAGAACAGACATGTGGATATGGGGGCAAAGGGGAGGGTGGGATGAACTGGGAGAATAGGATTGACATATGTACACTGCCATGCATAAAATAGGTTAGATAGCTAGTGGGAACATGCTATAAAGCACAGGAAGCTCGGCTTGGTGTTCTGTGATGACCTAGATGGGTGGGATGGGGGAGGTGGGAGGGAGGTCCAAGAGGGAGGGGGTATAGTTATACATATAGCTGATTCACTTCATTGTACAGCAGAAACTAACACAACATTGTAAAGCAATTATACTCCAATGAAAAAAAAAAGTTACACCCTCTTTATGGAGTTAATCTTCTAATTAAATTTAATTAATTTTTATGCTAAGAGCCCCTTAAACTTATTTTAAAATAATGGACCCACACACAAACATATACACACGTATCACACCATCTTGAGGATATGAATGTATGCTATTTTGTATGTAACTCATGAAATAATATAGGAAAAAAGTATCTACTAGTTTTCTTCACCTTTTGTCTTCCCTCAAATAAGGTCTAGCTGAGATATTTTCTTGAGAGAGCGAGAAAGAGAGACAGAGACAGAGAGATAGAGCGGAGTCTTTTAGGCTTTATTGGAAGATTGGCATAGGAGTTTTCCCAGGACACATGAACTATGTAAGTAGCACTGCTTTAATGATTGTCAGATGTTATGGACTGAATGTTTGCATCCTCTGAAAATTCATATGTTGAAGCCCTAGTCCCCAGTGTGATGGTATCTGCAAGTAGAACCTTGGGAAGTAATTAGGGTTTGGTGAATTCCTGACGATGGAGGACCCATGATGAAATTAATGCCCTTTTAAAAAGAGGAAGAGACACAAGATCGCTCTGCATGCATGCACCCACCAAGGAAGGCCATGTGAGCACATAACCAGAAAGATGGCCCTCACCAAGAACCCAACTCTGCTAGGACTCTGATCTCAGACTTCAAGCCTCCAAAAATGTGAAAAATAAAATTTTGTTTAAGCCACCCAGTCTGATATACTCTATTATAGCAGCCCAAACTAAAACATCACTTGAAGCCACTTCTCCTACCTTTCATAAGAGTAACTAATTATAAATGTTTAATTTGACCCCCAAAGTTATTTTCACATAATGCCAGGATTAGAGAGCTATCTTTTTTTTTTTTAACATCTTTATTGGGGTATAATTGCTTTACAGTGGTGTGTTAGTTTCTGCTTTATAACAAAGTGAATCAGTTATACATATACATATGTTCCCATATCTCTTGCATCTCCCTCCCTCCCACCCTCCCTATCCCACCCTTCCAGGCAGTCACAAAGCACTGAGCCGATACCCCTGTGCCATGCGGCTGCTTCCCACTAGCTATCTACCTTACGTTTGTTAGTGTATATATGTCCATGTCTAGAGAGCTATCTTAATTTTGATTGTTTCTCAGTGTCTTTTCAAAGCAATCTACATCATTTTGCTGCATGTATTAAAGTCCAGGTTGATTGGAAATTCTTGGCAATGGATTTGACATGTACCTGTAAGTCTTTCACATTGTGTGTCTATAAAGGAAGATACTGGAACTGGTAGTTTCCTAAATAGGGCACTGTTTCTATATCAAGCTGTTAAAAAAGTTCAATTGAAAAAGACTATTAAAGATATTATTCTCTAGGTCTGAAAATAAGTACAGTTTTCTTCCACTAAGTTTTTTCAATATTTATTGTATTAAATATGTCTTGTTTTTCTTTAGGATCCAAGCATTTCTCCACAATATTTTCAGCACCAATGAGTCCTTACTTCTAAACTCACCCAGGCTGTAGTAGTAGGAGAATGCAGGTGGGTGAAAAGCTGTGTCTGCATCCTGTACTAATCAGAAAGTTTTACTCTTATAAGACTCAGTCAATGTGGCTGAGAGATGAAGAGGAGGGATTGCCCTTTCCTCATCCCCACAAACCCCTATGCGTTGCAAATTGAATGTAACTTCATGGCCACATAGCCTATAGGTGTGAATTTGTCTGATATTTGTTTTTCAGATTTAGGTTTAAAACTAAACTATGATAATGAAAGAAAGACCATCAGAGGATGAGCTCATTTTTCTGATTTTGACCCCTTTTCTTTTCCTCTCTCACTGCACTGATAATCCAGATATTTAATTGGAACCCTGATTGACTAGGGAAGAAGAAAAGATCGGGAGTGTCTTTCCTTATTTTTAATTCAATAACTATTCTTACCTGTAGTTTGCAGAGTAAAGTGCTACATGCTGTGTTTATTTCTAACAGGAAAACTCAAAGCACATGATTCTACCAAGACTTATTTAAGCAAACAGTAAATTAAAGAAAGTAGCTAAAGGTGGCACTAGGGATCAGAATGATACAGTGGATTTAGCCATAGATTTCAGACACCAAGGAGGACATTTCTCAGACAAAAAATATCCACATGAGTTGCTTGGTGAGTTGCCAAAGGTGGGTGTGGTAGTTGGCTGGCTGTTGAAACCAGAGCTTTGTGTTTCCCCTACCATAGTGTAAAATTGTCACTGGGGGGTGGATGCCCAGGCAGGGACAGTGTATTCTGGTCACACGTCCATCCAGATGTGGCCAAGTTTTAATCAATGGAAGGTGGAAAATGACACGCAGTCACTTCAAGGCCAAAGTGTTTAAGGAGTAAGCAGGCCTTCTCCACTCTCTTTTTCTTCTGCCAGCTGGAAGCAGATGACCTCATGGCTAGGAGATGAGCCACAAGATGGGAGGAACTTGGGTCTTTGATTTTCCATGTGGAGTGTTATGTGAGGAAGAAATAAAATCCCACCTTTAAAACACTGAAATTTGGGGGGAGTATTTATTATAGCCACTAGGGCTCTCCTAACTAATACACTTTGAGTATTGTCCACTGCCAGGACAACTCACACCCAAGCATTCCACATTTGCTACCATGAGTTATGAAAGAAAGCTTCTCTGCTCCTTTATACTGCCCATTTTCTTCTGTGCGTCTTCACAAGGGTGGGAAATATTAACCTGGTTAAGTGGCAAGATAAAATTTAGACTCTATTTTATAAGTTCATGGAACTAGTTTGCTAAAATGTCCTGTGCTCGTATCTCCCTTCTTTTCCTTATCCTTTCTTCCATGTACTGGAGTCTAAGCTGAACTAGAGCCAAGTCCTCTTTAGAGCCTGATCACACTCTGTTCTAGACTAAGCTTTGTTGCTTTGTGTTTGTATACCATGTGGCTGATCGAAGAATGGTAAGATTCTGTGATTTAACACTTGGCTGAGGCCTCCAAATTGAATTGAGCTTTCAGATCAAGCTTTACCAGAGGTCTACTATGGGAAATACTATAGGAGGCCCAGCTAGTAATAAGGAAGGGGTAGATTTGCTTCTCACTCTTTATGTATCTTGAATGTATTGTTCTCCTGGGAATTTTGTGATTTGGAGGGGAGATAGGCAACACAAGATTCAATTAAACGCTCCCTTAGTCTCTAGATATGAGTAGCTAATGATAAAAAGAAAAAAAAAGAACTAAACCACAACACAACCCTCATTTTAAACCCTTGTATTAGGCTTCTTGCATTCACATCTTGGCTGCCTCTTTTTCTCTATTCAAAACATTGAATGTTATATAAATAAAATTTTATTAGTCCACTGCATAAACCTAGATCTTGTACACAAACTTGGTGACCCAAAGGTCTTTTATAGCCCAAATCCCTGGTTTTACCATTTCTCATAGTTACACCCGTGGTTGGTGTGAACATAATCCATGACAATGTTACATGTAATGTCATTCTATATTCTTTTCCTCAAGATACCTCTTTGTGTGTGTGTGTGTGTGTGTGTGTGGGTGTGTGGGTGTGTGTTTGAACATGTTCTGTTTTATCCTTGGACTTGCAAGCACCCAGATATCCAACTTCAGACACTTGTTTGTATACTAATTTTAGATGGTTGTAATCTACATCTTTCATATTCAGGTCCCCCTTTCTCCAGGACCAAGTCTACGTGTCCCCCTGACCATAGCCTAAGGAAATTACATTATTTTCATGATAGAAAAGTACTTCTACTATTACACCTCTTACCACAGCATACCTGATCCACTATTCTCTTCATAAGCAGGACTTGCCTATAACAATGCATGATGTTCCTCCAAATGAAATGTGTTCTTCAACTTTAGTTTCCACATCCATTTTTTAACCAATGGCCAGTATCTGGAAGAACCATAGAGCACCTGGAAGAGCCTCCAGAAACAATGAATCTTAAGGGAGAAATTCTGCATGAGGTATGTAGTCTGGCTTTGCCCTAGCACACAGAGACAGTTTGTCAAAGCCGGAAAACAGGGAACCCTTCCTGGGGATATTTGAGATTATGGAGTTTGTCGGTAATGTGGCCTACTGACTCCGCCCTCCACTTTTCTTTCAGATCCATTTCATGGTTCACAATTTCAGGCTATGCTCCTGAGAGCCTCATTTTCCATTTTGTACCATAGCAACCTGCCTCAGTTTTCAGGATAAAAGTATCAGCAGTTCCCCAGCCAGTGGCAGTGCCTGATATATAGAAAGGGGATGGCTGGGAGGTGTGGGTCATGAGAAATGTCTTTTGGCCTCAGACACTCACATATATGTACTAGCCTTCCATCTAGATGCCTCAGGAAGATACTTGGGGAGAAGATTGTGAAGAGGAGGTGGTTTGATTCTATAAACATCCCTATGTCAGGGAGTACTCCTGTTCCATATTTTTGTGTCGGCCCAATCCACTGTATGTATTGGATCCCCAGGTCTAAAAACTACTGGGCTTCTTCGTATAGTTCCGTTTTCCCACCTGTGCTGCCCATGTATAGTGACCCATCTTTTACTGCTTATTTTAATTCTGAGGATCCCCTGAGGCTCCAAGCCCTGTATCAGTGAAGAAGAGACAGTGCTCATTGTATTATTTCCTATTTTGGCTGTAACAAATTACAACAAACTTCGTGGCTCGAAACAACATGAATTTGTTACCTTACACCTCTGGATGTCAGAAACCCAAACTGGGTCTCGCTGGGCTAAAATTAAGGTGCTGGCAAGGCTGCATTGCTTCCTGGAGATTCTATGGCAGAACTCATTTCCTTACTTCTTTCGAAGAGGCCACCAGCCTTTCTTAGCTCTTGGATCCCTTCCCCCATCTTCAAAGCCAGCAATGTTGCATTTCTCTCTGTCTGTCTGTAGTCACAGCTCTCTCTGATTTTATACCTCCTTTTTCCACTTTTAAGGGTCCTTGTGATTACCCTGGGCCAACCTAGGTAATCCAGGATAATCTTATTTTAAAATCAGCTAATTAGCAACCTTAATTCCCCTTGTTCATGTCACCTAACATATTCATAGATTCTGGGAGTTAGGATGTGGCCATGTTTGGGGGGTTAGGGAAGTTATTCTGCCTGCACATCAGTCAAGGCAGACAACGCCGCAGCCTACTTCTGGCTCTGCCTATTACATACAGGCTGGTATACCAGCAGTCAGTTTTCACTACTTGCCTCTTGCAATAGCATTAGGTGACAGCATCTATGTAAGGCCTGTCATTTTTCTAGTTTCCACTTTTCACTGTTCATTTGATCAACATCTTAATTTCCATCTGTTTTTCATAGACTATGTTTAGTCCCCCTAAAATTCTGTTGCCTGGGAGACACCCACAGGATTGGAAACATGCCAACAAACCTTGAGAGATGTTATACTTTACTTGGAAATGTGAAACCTATGTTTGGTGTCAGATAAAATAGGTTGGAGAAAAAAACACAAGTACCTAAGGAGGCCGCCCTTCAAAGAAGTAGTTAAGAGAAGTAAGATTTTTTTTTACATGTGGTAGTTAAGGGATTTGTCTCAGTAACTAAATAGCACAACCCAAAACAGATACTTGCAAGCTATCATTTTTATTCTTTTTAACGAAGCAGAGTTATGACGGTTTTAAAGAAGGTATAGAATTGTGAATTAAACAATTTAATTATTATATTCAAAAGCAGCAGGTGTATGGTACAAATGAAACTATGGACTAACAAGAAATCGCTGGTTGTCACTCCTGTAAAAACACAAAGGGAGAGCACTAAGCAATTACATAGTGTGGCACTGCCCATCCAAGCACAGAAATTCTCGTTGATTGTCTCTAGCAATTAGCATTTTCCATCTCACAAAATGATTATTTATATTCTTTCTTTTTAATGGAGTTTATTAATCACATCTGTCCACCACACAAGTAGCATTTATTAACTCTGGAAGTAAAACATGTAAAAGGTTGCATTTATTTCTCAATCAGAGAGGCAAATACTAATTGAAGAAATCTCTAAAAACCAGGTCTTAACATGTGGATCAGGTGATATTGGCGGCCCAGCAAGAGAGTAATGAAACAATCTGTGCAGAAAGCAGTTGGGTTTTCTCCTGAACCCCCCATCTGGGTGTCTCTGTTAACAGCCTTCAAAATCATGCATTAAGAATCTCTGTGTGATAGATGGCTAATTTTTTTTTTAAAAATTACCATCTGCTGATTGTAAGTCAATATCCTAGATGCTAGAAGGATACACAGAGATAGATATGATATATGTCCTCATAAATATTGAGGATGAGAAAAGTCCTTGCAGCTAACACAGAATAAAGGTAAACTGAAGTATGACAAAGTGGTGCAAAAATGTTCCAAGTATAAATGTGTCAATCGAGAGTAAGAGGAATTAATTCCTGGAGGATAAGATGATCTTTCAGAACCATCTTGAGTTTAATTGATGTTTAGGTTTATGAAGGAGAATAATTTTGGTTGGGCAGTGCAGGACATACGGAATTTTGATATGTTGAGATAGGAAAAGGAGGCAACATATTTCAAAAGGAAGAAAGAGTGAGCAGTGATGCAGCGATTAGAAGTCTTTAGGCACATTCAGGGAATTGTGAATGAGAGCAGCAATCTCTACCTGCTCTTTCTTTGTCCATGCATGTCTTTGGCCACCATTCTTCACTTAATAGACATGCTGGCTGATCTTTTTAAAAATGCAGGTATGCCAGAGGGGAGGGATGTGAGGGGACAGATGGAATAGGTGAAAGGGATTAAGAGGTACAAACTTCCAGTTATAAAATAAATAAGTTGAGGGATATAATGTATGGCATAGAGAATATAGTCAATAATAGTGTAAAAACTTTGTACGGTGACAGATGGTAACTAGGCTCATAGTGGTGATCATTTTGTAATGTTTGAAAATAGCAAATCACTATGTTGCACACCTGAAACTAATATAATATTTTAAGTCAACTATACTTCAATAAAAATAAAATAAAATAAATTAAAATGCAAGTGTGATCCTCTCTTTCCCCACCTTAGAAAACATCAGTGGTTTCCAGTTGCTCTCAGTGAAGACCGTAAGTCTTAAAGTGCCCTCACACCTCACCTACATGATCAATCCCCTGTGGAAACGTCCAGCCTCATCTCTTATTTCCACTTACATTAGGAGCAGTAGCAACCTGCTGTCAACCACTTCATGTATTGACTTCCTCTGGTACAGAACCCTCATGATCTCATAACTAATCTCTTCTTTTCAGCCACCTTGACATAGCTGTAATGACCCAACTTCTTCTTGGTCACTTTAGTCCTGACTTGCTAATCCTTGAGGATTCTCTTGAGCTCTAACTGTACAACATTAAGCACATTTTATATCCACAAGTGGACTATGTCTGCTCCCGACTACCTTATGATCTTCTTACATGCTTTTCCCCGTTGCTTAGAAAGACCTCTCTCCCTCTACCTCCAATGCTTCCATCTCTCTACCTTCCAGCTAATACCTACTCAAATTTAGAGCTAGGCCTAACCACCATTTCCTTAGGGCATGAGACAGGCCTGAGACCTGGGACCTTTGCTGCAGTGCTGCAAAATTTACACCTGGACATACCGCTCCTCAAGCTACAAAATACAAAGAAACTATATGGGACTAAAAATAACTGTGTGCATGCACAGTGTGGGTAAATTCAGACCAAAAGATACAAAAAGGCAAAAAAAAACCAACCAACTGCCATTTCTGAGGAGCCTGGAGCAAAAATTGGGTGTCAGGAGGAAAAGCAGGGTACTGCGCATGCCCCCTGCACTCAGCACCACAACGGGGTGGACAAAACACCTAAGCCGCCCCTCCAGCCCGACCCCTGGACCCGCCCCCACCCTCATCCCATATAAGGAGCCAGCTCGCCCCCTCGGGGAGTGAGCAAGGGAGCCCGTTACTCGTTCTCGCTCCCTCCTGCAGCCAGCGCAGGAGCCCCAATAAAGCCTTGCCTGAGTTTCTTGTCTGGCCTCGAGTCAATTTCTATTGATTAGGGAAGGTCAAGAACCCTGGTTGGTATCAGGCACACTTGTTTGACAGAGAAGACTTAGTTAAGTACCTTTGTTATATGACCTTGGAATAGTTGTATGTCTCCTTTACTCTTATTGAAATTCCAACCAAAAAACCAACTTTGGAAATTATCTACAGTATTTGTCTCTCCATCAAGATAAGAAATCTATGTCTCAGGAGACCACATATGTCTTGTTAACACTGTCTTCCATGTACTAGCAAAGTGCCTGGCAACTGGTAAGTTCCAAGTAAATGCTGTTAAAAAACGAATGTCTGAACAAATGAGATATGATTAGGACAGGCTAGATCCAGATTGGAGAGGCTTTGAATTTGATGCCATGGATTTTATATAGAAAATAAGAGGGTGTCTACATTTGTAATAATAACTTTAGGCTGAAATAAAGGCTTAGATGTGAGAGGGTAGGGCTATGCAATAAATTATAATACTCTTTTCATACAGGCAGTCCTAAATCAATTCAAAATAGACACAGAAATCTGGCAACTTCTTTTTTGTTTTCTGTGTATATATATATTCAAGTTCTCATTTTCTACTTCATCTCACTCTTGTCTGTTCTCTATAAAGTCTACATTTTTCCTAAAGAAACCTCTCTTCTTCCAGCTTAGTCAGACTGTCTTGCTTTATTTTACTGGCATTCTTCTATTGCTCCTGTTTTAATGGTAATGATGAAACATATTTTCCCAAACACTCCAGCTTTTCCTTGATTCTCTGTGCAGAACAGATTCCTACAGACACATGCCTTTTAAATTGTCATCTTAACTTTTGCATTTGCAACATTTTAACTTTTATTTGGCTTTTTTTTTTTTTTGTGGTATGCGGGGCTCTCACTTGTGGCCTCTCCCGTTGCGGAGCACAGGCTCCGGACACACAGGCTCAGCAGCCATGGCCCACGGGCCCAGCCGCTCCGCGGCATGTGGGATCCTCCCGGACCGGGACACGAACCCGTGTCCCCTGCCTCGGCAGGTGGACTCCCAACCACTGCGCCACCAGGGAAGCCCTTATTTGGCTTTTAAAAGAAATATATTGTGGTAAGAACAGTTAACATGAGACCTACCCACTTAACATATTTTTAATTATATAATACCGTATTGTTGTCTTTAGGCACAATGTTGTACATCAGATCCCTAGAACTTATTGAACTTGCATAACTGAAATGTTGTACCCGATGATTAGCAAACTCCTCATTTTCCCCTCCCACCAGCCCCTAGTAAACACAATCCTGTTTTTTACTTCTGTGAATTTGACTATGTGACTCATATAAGTGGAATCATGCAATATTTGTCCATATGTGGCTGGCTTATTTCACTTAGCATTATGTCCTCCAGGTTCATATAGGCTGTTGCATATTGCAGGATATCCTTCATTTTTAAGGCTGAATAATATTCCATTGCATGTGCATACCACGTTTTTTCTTTTTTGTAAAGAATCTTTCAACTTTATAATTCTAAGATTCTATAAGCTTAGCATTTAAGCACTGAGAGACTTAGGGGTCCCAGATGTGTTAGAAACTTGAAATTACACATTATCAAATGTATACCATGTTTTAAAAGTCCATTTTCCATCAGTGGATATTTAGGTGGTTTCCACATTTTCGCTATTGTGAGTAGTGCTGCAATGAACATAGGGGTACTAATATATCTTCGAAATTCTGATTTCATTGTTTTAAGGTAAATCACCTGAAGTGGGATTGCTCATATGGTACTTCTGTTTTTGAGGAACTCATACTGTTTTCAGTAGCAGCTGTGCCATTTTGCATTCTTACCAAGTATACAAGTGATCCAGTCTCTCCACATCCTCACCAACGTTTGTTGTCTTTTGTTTTTAGTGATATTAGCCACAGCAACAAATGTGAGGTGTTATCTCTTTGTGATTTTTGATTTGCATTTCCCTGATGATTAGTGACCTTGAGCATCTTTTTAGGTACCTGTTGCCTATTTGCATATCTTCTCTGGAGAAATGTCTAAGTCCTTGGCCCATTTTTTAATTGGGTTATTTTGAGGATTTTTTGATATTGAGTTTTAAGAGTTCTTTATATATTTTGGATATTAACCCAATGAGTTTGCAAGTTTTTATGTCAATTCCATAGGTTGACTTTTCACTTTATTGATTATACCCTTTGTCCTGTAGAAGTGTTTTAATTTAATGTAGCTCAGCTTATCTATTTTTCCTTTTATTTCTTGTGCTCTGTGTGCCATAACCACGAAATCATGGCCAAGACCAATATCATGAAAACTTTCTCCTATGTTTTCTTCTAAGAGTTTTACAGTTTCAGGTCTATGTTTAAGTCTGTAATCCATTTTGGATTGATTTTTGTGTATGATGTCCAATTACATTCTTTTGCATGCAGATATCCAATTTTTCCATTGTTGAAGAGACTATCCTTTCCCCATTTTATTCTTGGCACCCTTGTCAAAGATCAGTTGACCTTATATTCATGGATTCATTTCAGGGCTCTCTATTTTGTTTGAATAGCCTATGTTTGTCTTTATAAAAGTACAATACTGTTTACATTATTTTTTAAAGGATTTTTAATGAAATACATAGTTGATTTACAATAGGTTAATTTCTGCTGTACAGCAAAGTGATTCAGTTATACATATATATATATATTCTTTTTTTATGATATTCTTTTCCATTATGGTTTATCACAGAATATTGAATTTAGTTCCCTGTGCTGTACAGTAGGACCTTGTTGTTCATCCATTCTACATATAATAATTTGCATCTACTAACCCCAAACTCCCACTGCATCCCTCTTCCACCCCTCTCCCACTTGGTGACCACAAGTCTGTTCTCTATGTCTCTGAGTCTATTTCTGTTTCATAAAGGTTCATTTATGTCATATTTTAGATTCTACATATAAGTGATAGCATATGGTGTTTGTCTTTCTCTTTCTTACTTCTCTTAGTATGATAATCTCTAGTTCCCTCCATATTGCTGCAAATGGCATTATTTAGTTCTTTTTTACGTCTGAGTAGTATTCCATTGTATATGTGTACCACATCTTCTTTATGCATTCATCTGTCAATGGACATTTAAGTTGTTTCCATGTCTTGGCTATTGTGAATAGTGCTGCTGTGAATACAGGGTTGCATGTATCTTTTTGAATTATAGTTTCGTCCAGGAGTGGGATTGCTGGATCATACAGCAACTCTATTTTTAGTTTTTTGAGGAACCTCCATACTGTTTTCTATAGTGGCTGCACCAACTTACATTCCCACCAATAATGTAGGAGGGTTCCCTTTTCTCCACACCCTCTCCAGCACTTACTATCTGTAGACTTCTTGATGATGGCTACTCTGAGCAGTGTGAGGTGATACCTCATTGTAGTTTTGATTTGCATTTTTCTAATTAGTGATGTTGAGCATCTTTTCATGTGCCTGTTGGCCAGCTGGATGTCTTCTTTGGAGAAATGTTGATTTAGCTCTTCTGCCCATTTTTTGATTGGGTCATTTGCTTTTTTGTTGTTGAGTTGTATGAACTGTTTGTATATTTTGGAAATTAAGCCCTGTTGATTGCATCATTTGCAAGTATTTTCTCCCATTCCATAGGTTGTCTTTTCATTTTGCTTATGGTTTCCTTTGCTGTATAAAAGCTTGTAAGTTTGATTAGGTCCCATCTGTTTATTTTTGCTTTTATTTCTATTGCCTAGGGAGACTGACCTAGGAAAACATTTATGGGATTTATGTCAGAGAATGTTTTGCCTATGTTTTCTTCTAGTTTTATGGTGTCATGTCTTAGCTTTAAGTCTTTAAGCCATTTTGTGTTTATTTTTGTGTATGGTGTGAGGGTGTGTTCTAACTTCATTGATTTACATGCAGCCATCCAACTTTCCCAAAATCCCTTGCTGAAGAGACTGTCTTTTCTCCATTGTATATTCTTGCCTCTTTTGTCAAAGATTAATTGAGCGTAGGTGTGTGAGTTTATTTCTGGGTTCTCTATTCTGTTCCATTGATCCACATGTCTGTTTTTGTGCCAATACCACACTGTTTTGATTACTGTAGCTTTGTAGTATTGTCTGAAGTATTGGAGGGTTATGCCTCATGCTTTATTCTTTTTCCTCAGGATTGCTTTGGCAATTCTGGGTCTTTTATGGTTCCATATAAATTTTAAGATTATTTGTTCTAGTTCTGTGAGAAATGTCATGGGTATTTTGATAGGAATTGCATTAAATCTGCAGATTGCTTTGGGTAGTATGGCTATTTTAACAATATTTATTCTTCCAATGCAAGAGCATGGGGTATATTTCCATTTCTTTGAATCATCTTCAGTTTCCTTTATTAATGTTTTATAATTCTCAGCATATAAGTCTTTCACCTCCTTTGTCAGGTTTATTTCTAAGTATTATTTTTTTTTGGTGCGATTGTAAAAGTGTTGTAGTTTTACATTCCCTCTCTGATATTTCATTGTTAGTGTAAAGAAATCCAACCAATTTCTGTATGCTAATCATGATCCTGCAACCTTCCTGGATTTGTTTATTAGTTCTAGTAGTTTTTATGTGGAGTTTTTAGATGTTTATATATATAATACTGTTTTAATTATGGTATCTGTAAATATATTGACATCAAGAAGGGCGATGGGGCTTCCCTGGTGGCGCAGTTGTTGAGAGCCTGCTGATGCAGGGGACGCAGGTTCGTGCCATGGTCTGGGAAGATCCTACATGCTGTGGAGCAGCTGGGCCCATGAGCCATGGCCGCTGAGCCTGCGCATCTGGAGCCTGTGCTCCACAACGGGAGAGGCCACAACAGTGAGAGGCCTGCGTACCACAAAAAAAAAAAAAAAAAAGAAGGGTGATGAGCCAGTTTTTTGTTCTTTTTCAAGATTGTTTTGAATATTTGGAGTCTTTAATGATTTTATATAAATTAGAGGTTTTTTCTATTTCTGTAAAAAAGGACTTTTGAATTTTTATAGGAATGGCATGGAATCTGTAGGTCACTTTGGGTAGTATGGATATTTTAAAAACATTAAGTCTTCTAATACATGAACTCAGGTTATCTATTCATTAATTTGTATCTTCTTTACTGCATTGTAAGTGAAGTTCCTTTGTTAAGTTTACTCTTAGATATTTTATTCTTTTTGATGCTATTATACGAGGAATTATTTCCCCAATTTCTTTTTCAGATAGTTCATAAGTAAGAGATAGAAACACAGCTAATTTTTGCATGTTGACTTTGTATCCAGCAACTTTACTGAATTTGTTTATCAATTCTAACAGTTTTTTGTTGGAATAGGTTTTCTATATTTAACATCATGTCATCTATAAACAGGGACAATTTTATTTCTTCCTTTCTGATTTGGATGACTTCCATTTCATTTTCTTGCCAAATTGTTATGGCTAAGATTCCATTAATATGTTGAATAGAAGTGGTGAGAGTGAACATTCTTGTCTTGCTCCTGATCTTCATGGAAAAGATTTTATTTTTTTCCTGTTGAGTTTGATTTTAGTTGTGGACTTTTCACAGATGGATTTTATTATTTCCCTTTCTTCCTAGTTTGTTGAGAGTTTTTATCCTAAAAGGATATTGAATTTTATCAGATGCTTTTTCTGTATCGATTGAAATGATCATGTGTTTCTTATCCTTCATTCTGTTAATATGGTGTATCACACTAATTTATTTGTATATGTTGCATCATCCTTGCATCCCAGTGATAAATTTCACTTGGCCATGGTGTATGACCCTTTTAATGTGCTGTTGAATTCCATTTGCTAGTATTTTGTCGAGGACTTTTGCGTCTATCTTCTTCAGGGATATTGGCCTATAGTTTTCTTTTCTTGGCATGTCTTTTTCTGGCTTTTAATTACTTTTTAAAGTAATGCTGGCCTCATAAAATGTTATCTCCTTTGAATTTTTAAAGAGTTTGCGAAAGATTGGCCTTAATTCTTCTTTAAATGTTTGGTGAAGAATTTACCAGTGAAGCCATCTGGTCCTGGGCTTTTCTTTGTTTGGGGATGTTTTTGATTACTAATTCAATCACCATATTAGTTATAGGTCTATTAAGACTTTCTGTTTATTCATGATTCAGTATTGGTAGGTTCAATGTTTCTAGGAATTTATTCACTTTTTCTAGGTTATTCCATTTTTGGCATGCAATTATTCATAGTTTCTTATGATCCTTTTTATTTCTGTAGCATCAGTGTAACATCTCTTTTATTTTTGATTTTATTAATTTAAGTCTTCTTTTTTCTTAATTATTATAGATAAAGGTGTTAATTTTGTTTATCTTTTCAAAAACTCAGTTTCATTGACTTTTTTCTATTTTTTTTCTATTTTCTACTTTATTTATTTTTGCTCCTTCCTTATTACTTCCTTCCTTCTTGTAACTGGGTTTGGTTTACCTTGCTTTTCTAGTTCTTTGAGACATAAAGTTAAGTTGTTTATTTGAGATCTTTCTTGTTTCTTAATATAGGCACTTATTGCTATTAACTTCCCTCTTAGTACTGCTTTTCCTGAAACTCATAAATTCTTGTATGTTATGTTTTCATTTGTCTCAAGATATTTTTTAACTTCTCATTTGACCACTTCATTGATCCACTGATTGTTCAATGTGTTGTTTAATTTCCACCTATAGGTGAATTTTCTAGTTTTCCTTCTTCTATTGATTTCCAGTTTCATTCCATTGTGATTAGAGAAGGTCCTTGGTATGATTTCGATGTTCTTAAATTTGTTGAAACCTGTTTTAGAACTAACATGTGATTTATCCCAGAGAATGTTTTTGTATGTTTGTGCTTGAGAAGAATGCATTTTTTACTACTATTTGGTTGAACGGTCTATATATGTCTGATACATCCATCTATAATGTTGTTCAAGTCCACTGTTTCTTTATTGATTTTCTGTTCAGTTGTTCTATTTATTATTGAGATTGGGATATTAAAGTCTCCTACTAATATTATATTATTATTTCTCCCTTCAGTTCTGTTAATATTTGCTGTATATATTTAGGTGCACTGATGGTGGGTTTGTCTATATTAATAATTAATGTTTCTTCCTGGTGAGTTGACCCTTTTATCATTATCTAATGTCCTTCTTTGTGTCTTGTGAAAGGTTTTGAATTAAAGTGTATTCTGTCTGCTATATGTGTAGTCATCCCTACTCTCTTTTGGTTACCATTTGCATGGGATATCTTTTTCTGTCTTCTTACTTTCAGCCTCTGTGTATCCTTAAATCTAAACTGAGTCTCTTGTAGACAGCATGTATTTGGATCTTGTTTTTGTTTTTATCTGTTCAGCTATTCTCTGTCTTTTGATTAGGGAGTTTAATCCATTTTTTATTTTAAGTCATTATTATAGGAAAGGACTTACTATAGACATTTCATTAATTGTTTTCTCTTTGGTTGTTCTTTTTTTCCTTTTCCCTCTCTTGCTGTCTTCCTTTATATTTTGTTTGTTTGCATTGATATGCTTTGATTCCTTTTAATTTTTCTTTTGCATAACAGCAATGCTATTTTCTTTGTAGTTACCATGGGGCTTATGTAAAATACCATAATTATAAGTCTGTTTTAAGCTGATAGCAACTTAATTTCTATTGCATAGAAGATCTCTACACTTTTACTCCCTTCCAACACTTTATGTTATTGATATCACACTTTACATCTCTATATATTGTGTACCCATTAATGTATTTTATAGTTATTTTAATACCTTTAAAAACTTTTATACTAGAATTAAAAGTTATTTACCCAGCACTATTACACTAATACATTATTCTATATTTATCAATATACTTATCCTTACCAATGAATTCTATACTTTCTATGTTATTGTGTTGCTGTTTAGTGTCTTTCATTTCAAGTTGAAGAACTCCCTTTGGCATTTCTTGTAATGCAAGTCTGGTAGAGGTCATTCAGCTTTTGTTTGTCTGAGAAAGTCTTTATCTCTCTTTCATTTTTGAAGGACAGTTTTGTAAGGCATAGTATTTTTGGTTGGCAGTTTATTTTTTTCCAGAATATTGAATATATCATTCCACTCCCTTCTGGGCTGGAAAGTTTCTGCAGAAAAAGCCACCAATAGTCTTATAGGGTTGCCTTGTACATGGCAAGACACTTTTTTCTTACTGCTTTCAAAATTCTCTGTCTTTGACATTTGACAATTTGAGTATAATGTGCCTTGGTGTGAATTTCTTTGGATTCCACTTATTTGGAATCCTTTAAGCTTCCTGGATCTGATTTTCTTTTCTAGATTTTGAAAGTTTTCAGCCATTATTTCTTTGAATAATATTTATAGTCTCTTTCTCTCCCCTCTTTTTCTCAGATTCTCATAATGTATATCATCTACTTGATTTTGTCCCATAAATCTATTAAGCTATCATTGGTCTTTCTTCTTTATGTTCCTTAGACTGGACAATTTTAAATGATCTATCTTCAAGTTTGATGATTCTCTCTTCTGTGTCTTCTAGTCTGCTATCAAACCCCTCTATTGAATTTTTAAGTTCATTTGTTGTAGTATTCAGCTCTAGTATTTCTGTTTGGTTCTTTTCAAAATTTTCTATCAGTTTGTTGATATTGTTCACTGAGCATTTTTATCATGTTTTAATTCTCTGTCAGGTCAATTATATAACTCTATTTCACTAGAGTAGATTTCTGGAGTTATATGTATTTTATTCCTTGAGATCATGTTTCCTTGTTTCTTCATTTTCTTTGACCTGGGTTAGTATCTATACTTTAAAAAAAAACAAAACAAAGCAAAACAAAACCAAACCCTGTCACCTCTCCCAATCTTCCCAGATTGACCTTGTGCAGGAAAAAGCTTTCATCTTCAACCTGACCTAAACTTTTGTGGGCCTCTCAAACTTTGGTACAAGTCCATACTGCCATCTTTATTCTTTGCTGCACCCAGGTGTCTGGATATGCCAGGCCCCGACAGCACTCTGAGACAGACAAGAGAGAAGCCAGTCTTTTGAGTGGCTCCTGGAGAAGTTGAAACTCTGGCTGTGCAGTTCAGTTTTTTCCCTCCTCAAGGAGAATTTGGGAGCTGAGATTTATTACCCACCCATTCTGTGTTAAGCCAAGGAAAGGAACTGAGGCAAGTGCCCACCCGCTAGTTCAAACCATGGCTTTACTCTCTGTCGCCTCCAGGGGACTAGTATAAGTTGGGCCCTGTCAGATCTCTGAGACAAATGAGATAGAAGCCAGTTTCTCTGGTAGCACCTGGAAATGTTGGAAAATTATATGTGTAGCCAAATGCATTTGCTCCTCAAAGGGAAGCAGGGAGCTGAGGTGTATCACCACATACTCTGCCTTGAGCCAGAGAGAAGAGCAGTCATGAGTGAGTGCCTGCATGCTAGTTCTGACTTCTGTTTTGCTCTCATAACCTCTGAGGGACTAGCATAATATCAAGTCCCATCAGCTTTCCAAGAAGGAGAGAGAAAAGTTAGTCCCTCAGGTAGCACCCAGAGAAGGAGGGGTGTTAGATATGCAGTCCACCTCACTCGCTTCTCAGGAAGAATCTGGGAGCTGGAGGCCCCCTTGCAATTATAGGGCACTGTTCTCAGGGTGGGGATCTAGGTGAGAGGTTGTTTCTGCTTTTCCTACTGGTTTTGATGTTGCTAGTTTTTCACTCACCTGTGATGCAGGAGCCTCTTAACTAGTTTCTTGATTTCTCACAAAAAGAGCTGATATATGTGTTGCTGTTGAATCCATGTCATGTGGGGAAGGAAAGTCCAGGACTTCCTGTTCACCATCTTGGTGTGTCACTCCCTTGTAACATTTTTACTCTATTATTTCTCTGCTTCATTTCAAGCAGATGATATATATTTTTTATTAATAAGGACACCCATTTTTTTCTAATTTATATATTAATACAAATTACCACCCTTATGTGGATACAAGCCTTAATTTTCAGTCCCTTAAATCTAAAAGCATAATAAGTTCTGAGTGTAATTAACAAATTTGAGGCCGTCTGGTTCAGTATTGCCCTTAGGACCCTATGGAGAAACTGCAGTTCCTTTCCTTGCCCCTGGAGGTAATTAAAAACAATATGAAGGAAGGGCAGAATTTAGAGCAGCTCATCCAGCATTGCTTATCTCTATCTGATAATAACAATTTAAGCCTCAGCCTCTAATGCACTTATAGATTTCAGGCACCTTTGCTGTTCCAGGCTCCAGTCTCCTGACCTGCATACCTGGCTGAAAAGACCAATAGAAACAATAACTCTACCTTTTGCAAAGTGAGCTTTCCCTGGGACTAAAAGATTTTCTTTGCTAATAATCCTTGCTGCTACTCTGCCTGTGGCACAGATGCCTAAAGAAGTCAAGGTCAAGGTACAGGGACTGCACATCAAGAGCCGTGCTTCTCAGGCTTGTGGAATCTTATGTCCGTGGCCTGTACCTGCTGAGCCCCATATTGCATACAAACAGTAGCTTGTGATTAACACTGTCAAAACTGCAGGGCTCTGCCAAGTTCAAAATTCCACAGAAATCATATTGAACAGAGTCTAGTCCAGGTTATACAAAAAGAAATCATCTCCACCAACATAAAATTCAGCCACCTGGGACAACAGAGCCCCTGAAAATTGCTAAATTTAAACCACTCCGTGCGAATCTTACTGAAGCTAATGCATAAAGCCACACCCACTGTGATACCAGTTATTTGGCCCTCAAATTCTCCTTTGTATCATTTTTCTCAAAGTTTCCAGCCAATGTCCCAAACCTTGATCTTAGAGAACCTACTAAATAAAACTCGTTTGTTCCCTGTCTGAGTTCTGAAGACACAAAAGTTTATCACATAAAGATAAAAATGTTAAATTATTGCTGATATTAGCTATATTGGGAAATGTGGCTTACATATTCCACCCTCCACTCCACCAAAAGAGATCCAAGATTTTCCCCACATAGGTAGAGCCTGTTCCAATAAGGTTAACCCAGTTTGGAGAGAACAGACTAGACCGCACCTTGACACAGGCAATTGTGGTATCTCTCGCTCGCTCTCTCTCTCTCTCTCTCTCTCTCTCTCTCTCTCACACACACACACACACACACACACACACAAACACACAAGCAGGGAGGAGGGAGTGGAGCCATACAAGTAAAATGTTTTGCCTATGAGAAAAAGCACTGTTCCTCCTCTAGGGAGCAATTAACAAAACAAGGCTTGTTACATGAGGGATGGGAGTCTTTTCATCTAATAATGGGGACACTGAGAATCACATCACACTCTGGCCCTTAAATAAAAAGTGTTAGCTATCTGATACACCAACTCTGATAGCACTGTTTAGGTTGAAGTAAAGATATTGGGTTATTGACTGTACAGTAGAGTGGAAGCAAATATCAAGGGAAGCTGAAACTAACCTTCAAACAATGTGGGGAACATGTCCCAACTTGACATGACAACTGTCTGGTTGATCTGCTACAGTTCTTTGGGGAAAGCCAGGCCCTATTGAGCAACTGATTCTAGAAAGATGGGAATGTAATGTAATGAGAATTCTTCAATAGCTAGAGGGTAGTGTCACTGGGCAACAGTCCCCTTAACTATGATTAGCAAAGCAGAGAGAGGGTTTTAGGTTAAATCAGGAGTTTAAAGCCAGATATCTCTTACTGTGAGGACTCTTAACCTCAAGTCATTGCTGCCTTTCTGAATCTGTCAACTAACATAGAGTTATCCTAATGCTTTTAAATAGAAAAATTGCAACTCTATTACTTACAATTGAGATCTCACCCCTATTTTAATGTTCCCTTTCCCTTAGCCAACTACAGCGGTCCTTTCAGGAACCACTGGATAGTGAATAATTATACATTTAGTGTAAACTTTTCAGATCTTTAGATAAAGCCTATATATGCTCTCCTTTTACAAATCTTTTTTGTCTAATTCTAGTCCGTTCTTCCTACAGTTATTCTATTTATAAGTGGTATTACTAGAGGAAAGTTGTCTTTTACCATTGGAAATACCATTTCCCTGGTGCTTGGGTATACATATAGCAACATAATTGTGGGCTATGAGGTCATTTCTTGTATTAAAATAAGTATTTCTCACTTTAAATTCCAAAAAGAAGTGTCAACCATGTTGATGCCTTAATCACCTTTAAAGGCTTGAATAGGTAAGATCTTACATAAAATAAATGAAATATAAAGAGCAGTTTGTCAAAAGACAGAAACACTAGTGATGTGTGACAGACTCCCTTTTCCCTCCAAAAAGACGATTTGCAAAATTCCACAGTATTGGAAGGAATGTGGGTTCATAACTTTCCCCTCAACTCTGTATGTGAGAAGGCACCTGTTAAATGCAGTATCATCTTTGAGGATTCCCTTTCTTCAGTAACAAATACTTTTCCTGTTTTGTTTAGGTTAATCAGATAGAGGCTTCCAAAGAAAGAAATGTTACTGATAATCATAACCTCTTTCAACCTAACCTGTTGCAGAGGGAGGTTGAATGACTTACTAAGGACGTGAATTTTATTTAAGGAAAGATTGAAGAGTGAGGTCGGATGGTTAGCATAACTTAAGTTGTGCTTTAGGACTATTACTCTGACTCTCTTAATATAAATTAGGCTGATTTAGAAAGTAAGAGTTTGGAGAAAATTATGACTCCTGTTTTTGTTGACCTGGGACTCTCCCAACCCAATCCACTTTCTGGTGACAGAGCCCAGTGCCCTTGCCCCAGAGTAGTCACGTGGTAGGGTGGTAGGTAACCCAGGAGGGCCAGAGTTTCTCTACCTGGAATTGGCCCAGAAGACATCATAAATCTTGGGTCACATCAGGGAATTATGTGTGTCAGCAACAATCAATCCTAGTACTCAATCTTCCAGGTCCAGAGGTGAGCACACACCACAGGAAACCAATATGAGTCTTCTTCAATTTTTTTTCTAATAGACCTAGATCCTTGCTTTTTGGATCTTGGGTACTGATAGTATTTCAATCTAGTATAGTAAGACCATGTTCCCATGTTCCTCACCATGTGCAGGAGCTTGTTATTCAGTAGAGAAAATAAATATTCTGATTTGAAACAGAATAGAGAAAGATGAGAGAGACAGAGAGAAAGAGAGAGCATGGACATGCACCCAGGAGGCTTAATGGTGTTGAAATTTCTGCCCTTTGCAGATTCAGTTTTGTGCAATAAAAAATTTCTGCCACTACTTATTTGTTTTTAGGAAAAGTACAGAGCTGGAGATAATTAAAAAGCAATACAGTCTCAAGATCTATAAAATAAATCTTCTCAAGACCTAAAAGACAAATGCGTATAATTCTGCTTGCCTGATAGGAATGAGTAGTGTTGAAATGATTCCTGTGTCCTAAAGATTTGGAGTTTTCCAAGAGTGAGGGACGTGGTTAACTAGATAATGGAACACTGTGTGAATCCAGGGCTGTGATCACACGATGCGTGCAGGAAATAGAAACTTTGTATTTGTGGCAAGATGTTTATGGGGGCCAGAGGGACAACACCACAAAAGAAATTGCTTGTCGTATTTTACTTTGTTCTGAAAACAATGATGGGTCACTGAAGACTTTCCCAAGCAGGAGAGGGATATGTTCTGATCTGCCCTTAAGGTAAATGATTCTACCTCATAATATGGAGGATAAGCAGAAGGGGCTGATATGAAGGAAAGGAGGCCACTCACAGAGTGATTAAAATAATTGAGGTCATAAATAATACAGGTATGTACAAAGATTGTCAGTGAGGCTGGAGAAGAAAATACAGATTCAAAGAGTATTAAGACTCAAAGATTTTACCTCTTATTCGGAGCATGGTCATATATAGGTAGTGGAGGCAGGTTTGGGGACAAGAGGGAATGGGGGGACCGGGCGATATCTTTGGTTTTAGCATTTTTGAAATTCATTCTTATGGTACTTCTACATAGTTCTAGAAAAAGGGTGAAAATGTAGAACTTGTGTTTAGGGTGGATGTCAACATTAAATATACAGCTAAGAAACATCAGCAAAAAATATTTTTCAGCTATGTCTGATATTAAATACAAATTTCAAAACAGATTATTGAGTAGAAAGTAAAGTAAAAAAATATTGTAATCTAACTCTCTAAAATTATTTAGATGATATTAGTGCTATAAAGATAGTTATTGAGAAGAGATTTTACAGAATCTGGAAGTCTAGAGCACTGATTGAATATTTTTATTTTCTATCCAAGGTGTGGACTGTGGACTTGAATTGTTTCAAAGAAAGAGCACTATAGTTACTAAATTTCTTTAAGTGGCAGTGAATGGATGGGTAGTCTAAGTTCTGGCATTATGGTAGCCTCAGAAATACAGTCAGTCCCAGCATGATCTGAGCTTCTCCAGTTTGACACAATCGCCTAGAGCTGTATGTTTCCCTGGGTTGGGCCTTGGGCTCCAAAGCAATCTGTGTTGAGATTTTGTGCATCTGCTCCAGCTTTTTGTGTGGGCATACGTGGCATATGTATGTATGCTTGTGTGTGTGTGTGTGTACATGTGTGGACTGTGTGTTTATAGCATATGTATGCCTGTATGTACACATGTGGGTATGACTGTGATTGCTATCTTCCAAACTAAAATAGCCTGAAATGAGCAAGGATCAATTGATCTAGTTCAAGTTATTTGATGAATTAACTTGGCTAAGAACTAAAATTCTAAAATGCTGCTGTAAGGTAACTATAAAGACGTAATTCCGACGTAAACTATCTTTCGAAACTATGTTCAAGACTCAAAATAGTATGCTATTTTGCAGTGCAACTGAGTATAGCTTGTCTAACTTAAACTAAAATTATATGTTTCAAGTAGATATTTGATAAACCAAATACACCAGCTCAGTCCCCTAGAGAGACTCATGTAATTAGAATAAATGTTTGTCCCACTTGTTAATAATTTTCATGAAAATTGATTAAGGGTACTATTTTATTTTTACCACTTTTAACTGATTAACCAAAGCATACTTTAAATACGAGTTTATATCTTCTTGTTCTAGCTGGCTGCTCAAAATGCTGAGATTTTAATTTTCAGAAATTGCTGCTCCTTTTTTGGCCATTATTATATAGAAAATAAACTGCTGCTGTTCAGAGTTCTAGTAGCTCACACAATTAGTAGTTTAATTTTAAACACACATTTTTCATATTTGCCAATATAAATGAGTATTTCCCTGTATTATTTTGTAGTAGAAGAGAAATTACAGTTCTTGAATACAAAATAATGTGTTTGTGTGCATGTGTGTGTGCTATGATAATATATCCTATGAAGTCTGTGTTCATTATTTCGTAAATCAGGTGTCAAGGATAATTTCCAAAGATTTATGAGCACATGCCATGCATAAGTAAGAGCATTATGGTAATATAAAAAGCTACAGGATAAATATTTAAAATTCTATAAAGTGTGCTTATTCCTCAAGCCAATCTAATTAGTATTTCTGATGCAATGAATGAGGATCTACTAATATTCAGGCAGGGTTCAGAGAATCACATTACCTAAATCAGGTAAGTGATAGATTGAAGAGGCATACCTATAAATCTGGCATATCATTCCTGAATTTTCTTTCACAATTAACTTTATTTAATATTAATTAAATAATTAATAATTTATAATTCTTAATTAATTATTATAATTTAATTAATAATTTCCAGGATAATTATTAATTTTATTGACCATAACATATAGAACATATGGTCTATTCCTCTGTTATTGTTATAAACATCACGGCGTATACAAAAGAAGTTTTGAGGTAAATTAATTAACTGGTTAGCTAAAATATAAAGTGCGAAATATTCCTATGTTAGATACTTAGGATTTTGAGATCGTCTGGATATTAAGGATTTTTAAATCTACATATTTTAAAGATGTTATTTATATAATTGCAGTCATTACCAAGTGCTACATTGTTTTAGTATTCCTGTTGTAGATAAAGGATTAAATATTTAGAACATATCAAAGATAGGTTATTTCCTTTATCCTCTGCTTTTATTTCTGACAGTTTGTTTTCAGTGGTACCTGAATATGAGTGCAGTAGGCACATCAGGCCAAAATTGCTACATCCAAGGAAAAAAATCAAGGTAATGATATACCACATGCCTCATAAATAAGAGATTGAATTATGGATTTAATGAAAGATAGAAAATAGTTCCAGTCGACCTTGTAAATGTTTAAAAAATTAATGAATTAGAATTATAATTACATAAAATTATTCCACATTGTTAAGGATCAATTTCTAGCCAATTTCTTTGTTTGACTAATTCTGTCTTTATATACTCCTTTACATATCTCCTGCTGTGTAACAGCAACAACTATTATCTCACAGTTTCTATGGGTAAGAAATCCAGGTGTGGTTTAGGTGGGTGACTCTGGCCCAAGATCTGTCAAGTGGTCGTAGTCAAGCTGTTGAGCAGAGCTGCAGCATCTCAAGACTCACTTCCATGACCACAAAGACATGGTTGGTGGGAGTCAAATCCACTCCTAAGCTCACTCATGTGGCTGCTGGCAGGCCTCAGAGGTCCATTTCCAATCTCCCTCCTGTGGCCTCTCTACAGGGATTCTTCGGCAGCTGGTTTCCTCTAGTGTAAACAATCCAAAAGAGAGAAAGGTCCAAGTTGAAAGCTTTCCATTACAGTCTTTTTATAACATAATCTTAGAAGTGATATCCCATTATTCCTGCCATACTGTATTCATGAGAAGTGAATCAATAAGTACAGCTCACAAACAAGGGGAAAACAATTACACAAGGGAGTGATTAACAGGAGGCTAAGGTCATTAGAGGTTATATTAGAGGCTGCCTACCATAGCTGTTAGCCTTCTATAGGAAATTTCCCACCTAGTTAGGTTATTTGGAGCCATCACATCCACTATATAAACATGAATTTATCATAATATCCACAACGTATTCCTATGTCAGAAGAGTACTCAATTATCCCTTTGAACTCTCCTCCATGATACCTACCTGTCCCCTCTCGCATTCTCCTTACATATGTCCAACTTTCAGCATGCTCCTCAATCCCCTGATGGCTTTCCTGCCTTTTCCCTCAGCAGATGGCTGCACATTCTTATCTCTCTTTAGTTTAGAGAAACTAAAGTTCATTAAGCATTTAAGCATTAACATTCTCAACTTCCTACCATATCCACAACACACACAAATTGATCAGAGCCTGTCCTCCTCACTTCTTATTGATCAGAGCCTGTACTCCTCACTTCTTTCTTTCCGCATCTCAGAAGATTTTTATTCCTCTTGTAATTTTGACTAGACCTTTTGGGGTTGATGGAAGCAGTTCAGCTCTGAGTTTCCCAAACCTCCCTAATGGGGAGAAACATTTAGGGTGCTTTCTTCCCTGAAAATTTAAATCCATCAGGTTGGGTTGGGGACTGGGAATTTGCATTTTGGCCTGGACAACAGATGATCTTATCTTCAGATAAGTTTGGAAAGCACTGTGTCATTTAAGTAAGACTATTTATTAAATACAGTACTCATCTTAGGGAGTACATTCACTAATTGCTATGGGGAATACAAAATTACATATTAGAAAGGACCTGACCCAAAATTAGTTTCTAAGGGATGAAATAGGGCATTCCTTAAATGAAAATAGCTAAGAAGATGACAAGCAGAAAATGTACACATTTTAGTTACAAACAAGGTGTTAGAGTTACTAAGTGAGTTTAAGTGGTTGCAATTTGCTAGGCTTTCTTTGGGGAGATTTTCATAGGAAGTTGGCTAATACTGAGCAATACTTTAGTAACTTGAACATTCTTGTTTTTTTTTTTTTTTTTTAAGGGAGAAAATGGAAAACCATTGTGGTAGTAGTTTTTGTTAAATTTTAGAAATGGTAGAGGTCAAGGCATTAAGTGGGTTTACTTGGACTGGATGGAGAACATGAGTCTTAAGATGTCACTTAGGAAATATGCAATTGTGGGGGACCTCTGAAAACTTAAGCTGTTACTATAACCCATAGATTATTTGTAGAAAAACGTAGACTTTTGACCTAATGGTGCTTGAAGAAAACTGATGTGTTATTCAGTATCCATGTGTCTGATTCCAGGCTGAGAATTGTATAACCATTATCATTTAAACCTCCCAAGCACACTGTCAGGGAAGCATTATTACACTCCTCAATAAATGGATAAATGAAGGCTCAGACATGACCAAATCACAGTGTAAGAAAGTGGTAGTAGATTTGGGAAGCCAATCCAGCTCTAAGCCAAATTCATTTCATTTCCTATTACTATAGTATTATATAACCACAGTTTTGAATAGTGTTTCCAAGATGGTTGCCATCCAAGGTCATTCTTAAATTACATTTGTGAGAGAGAGAGAGAAAGAGAGAGAGAGAGAGAGAGAGAGAGAGAGAGAAACCAAATCTGCAAGCACTCCAAATATTACATTGGAAAAAAATCCTGTATTCTGTTTGAGTAATGATGGGAAGTCAAAATGCTAGTATTCTTCCTGTACAATTTGAAGAAACACTTACATTTTAAAATTCATGAAAAATAATTTTTAAATTATAGAATAGCTTTACAGACTTCATTTAGCCACTATTATTTCTGCCCACATCCTTTTTTTAGAAAAGAATTAAATTGAATAAAAATGGAATCTATGAATGCTTTTAATCAATATTCAAAAAAATTCACTTTAAATTTCCTAAATGCAAATTGATAAAACATACCATAGAATTATCTCCAAATGTCAGGAGGGATATTTTAGAAGGGTACAAAGTGGTGTTTGATGTTAGTTACAGCTCAGTAATGACATGGTAAACTCTTAGTTTAGCATCTTTAATCATCCTTTTGAGACAAAGCAATTACCTCTTATCATGGCTATCACAAGCAACTTCAAAGACCAGTCCTAGGACTCTTCTACTTATAGAACTTGAGGTGGAGAATCAAAATCTGAGCCTTTTTTTTCATGACCCACACCTCCTTGGGTCCAGCACTGGTTTTCCCTTTCCAGAAACCCCTGACTATGGCATCCCATATCAACAGTCCACCCCAACTTCTGGTACAGCTGCTGCTTTAGCAAGCCACAGTGACTATCCCACAACCTATGTCTTCAGCACTACCTCCCGAGGCATAATCCCCAGCAGGCACTCTTAGTAAATCTTTGACTCCTGCTCTAATAGCTGCTCTCAGACCCTCTCTGGCTGGCTCCGGAGACTCCAATCAACTGAGAGGACATTATATAGAAACACTTTAAAGGCTATAAAGTGCTCTAGACCTGTAAGAGATTCTTTGTAGTGTATTTTTTTTCTCTTGAAAGGTTTTTATAGGTCCCATTAGAACTGGACCAGAAGGACTTAGGTGATGTTGAGACATCGAAAGGAAACCCACATTTTTCCAGATATGAAAATAGCCATAGAAGAAAATATTTAGGCAGAAATAATTACCTTGGCAAACATTACTATTTTAAGGAGCAATGATGTCACTCGTTTTCATTTTAATATAATCATTCAGATAAGAATAAAATGAAGAAAAATGTCTGCATCTGATACAGGGATAATAATGGGGCTAGAGTTTGATGAAATTAGGAAATAAAGGAGTAATTCCATTTCTAGGATGCATTTTTACTTTTTCTTTCATATGCATGTTCCATGTGAACACTAAACCCAGATGAATACTAATTAGTAATTAATATTCATCAACTTGTATAACGGTTCTCAACATAATGGTGATTAGCTTTGGATATTTATAGTATCATGAATTAGTTAGAGAAATGCATCATTTTCATTAGAATTACATTATGTTCCATAGGGGAATTTGTGTTCTGATACTGAGAAAATACAATAATGTTTTTAAACTCCACATTTCAAGGAAACTGAACATATTTGTTCATATACTTGACAAGTAGTCACATCAGTAAAATTGAATGGATAAAGAAATATTTGCCAAAGAGTTATTTTTTTAGTCTTACCATCTTCCGTATTTTTTTTTCAATCATGGGAGAAATTGATCTGTCGCCAATTAACCTTGTACTAGGCCTTGGAAATAGGCACCAACTCTCAAGATCCCATCTCCTCTTGGCTAATCAAAGATCCCATCTCCTCTTGGCTAATCAAAGATCCCATCTCCTTTTGGCTAATCAAGGATGTAGCCCTAGCAGTTGTCCTTTGCCTCTCCTGTAGCCTATGTTTTTCTTTCTAGTAATATTCCTATCAACTAACAAACAAGCTGTTATCTTACTGTAAAAGCATTGTACCCTTCAGAATTTCCTGTTCCTATGTGCAGCTTAATTTTTCTCCATAAAACCTATCTTCTCCCTTGATGCCATTTTCCTATTTCACTTTGGCCTATCAGCAGCATTTGACCCAATTGATTGTTTCCTAAGTCTTAGCTTTCAGGACACCATACTCTACTAGTTTTTTCTTTTACTTCACAGACAGCTCCTTATTAGTCTTCTTTGTTGGTTAAATCTAATATTCCTGACATCTAAAGTGTAGAATTCCCAGGGCTCGCTCCTATGACAATTTCTCTTTTCTATTTCAGTTACATAGTTGGTGATCTCATCCAGTCTCATGGTCCTAAATTCTACTAATATGGCAACAACTCCCAAATTTATGTCTACAGCACAAATCTCTTCCCTGAATTCTAGGCTAATAAATTTGACTGATGACTCTACGTCCCCATTTAGAGATAAATATCTCCAACATAATATGTCTAAAATTAAATTCCTGATATTCTCCATGAAAGCAGCTCATCCCACAGTCTTCTCTACTTCAGTTATTGGCAATTTCATATTTCAGTTAGTAGGGCCAGGCACATTAAATTGATCCTTCACTCTTATCTTCTCACACCGTACTTTCAATCACTGATCAATCCTGTTGACTCTACCTTCAGAACACACTCAGCACTGACCATTTCTCACACCGTTTATTGCTGCTACCCTGACCTAAGACACCCTCATTTTCACTTGAATTATAGCCTCCAAACTGTGCTTGTGCCTCTTTGGTCTGTTATCAACATAGAAGCCTGTTAAAATGTAAGTCAGATCATGAACTTCCCTGCTCAGAAACCTCCAATAGTTCCTCTTCTGACTCAGAGTAAGGACCCAAGAACTCAGTGCCCATACAATCAAGCTCCTGTGCACTCTGACATAATGTCTTATTTCCCTCTCACTCTGCACCAACCGGACTATGACATCATGACTATGTCTTGATCGATTAAGTATGGTTCCACCTCTCCTTGCACTTGCTGTTCTCTCTGCCTGGCATGCTTTCCTCTGAGATATCCTTATGACCTGCTCCCTTACTATCTTCAGAAAACACCAAGATTTTAATGAGGGTTTTTGTGACTTCTCTATTTAAAATTATACCCCCTCAGAATTTCCTCGTCCTAAGTGCTGCTTTATTTTTCTTTATTATGACTATCACCATCTAACATATTATGTGATTTACTCATTGACTTTTTTTCTTTACTGTCTTACTGCACTTAAATGTAAGGTCTTGGGCTTCCCTGGTGGCGCAGTGGTTGAGAGTCCGCCTGCCAATGCAGGGGACACGGGTTCATGCCCCGGTCCGGGAAGATCCCACATGCCGCAGAGCAGCTGGGCCCGTGAGCCATGGCCGCTGAGCCTGCACGTCCGGAGCCTGTGCTCCGCAACGGGTGAGGCCACAACAGTGAGAGGCCTGCGTACCACAAAAAAAAAAAAAGTAAGGTCTTTGAGAGCAGGGATTTTGTCTGTCTGCTTCATTGCTATATCACCAGTTCTTGGCACAGAGTAAGTGCCTATATATTTATGTGTTCTATATATATATAGATGATCTCTCTATATATAACATATAAATGAATGAGTGAAAAAAGCTTAAAACCTAGTTGTGGAAACAAGGTTAACACTTAAGGAAGAAAACACAAATGGCAGAAGACTGGATGGAATGATGACAATGAATTTCAGAAAAAAGGAGATTTAGTGATCTAGAAGACTTGGTGAGCATTTGGGGGGAAAATTGGGCATTTGGCTAATAAGCTCTGAGAACCTGAATCTTCTACTGTACATTGAAGCAAAGACACCCATCCCTTCCTCTCTCAAATCACTCCATCCACTTTTCTGCTCCTGCACACAAGCTATCTATTCTGCTCAAGTAGTCATTCCTCTATCTTTGCCAATGGTGGGAGGGGAAGTTCATCCACCTTGTCCAGGATCAAATATTACCTCCTATTCACATTTACTAGATGATAAACTCTATGAAGATAGATAATGAATCTGTTTTGCAAACCATTGTTTCCACAGTACCTAGCACATAATAAGAATAGGATTATATAAATATTTGTTGAATGAATGAATGTATCTTATGTGATCTTCACATTCTCATTACATTGCCATCTTTGATTTCATAGTATATTTCTTTTGCTTTTCTGGCATTGTATTACAGTAGTGACTGTATTAGTCTGTATCCACAATAACTTTTAAACTTCTTGAGAGTCAGGCTATATCTATGCCATGTTTGTACTTTTCACCTTCCTTCCCTAGGAGTATGTCACTACACAGTACAGTCAGTAAGTATTTACATTGCAAAGTATATTCATTAGCTATTGCTGCCTTAACAAATAACTACAAAAATCCCTGAGGCACACAACAATAGTGTTTATTTTGCTCATGCTCTTAAAGTTTAGCAGGGGTTCAGCTAATCCAGTCTGGGCTTGCCTGGGAGGTTCTCAATAACAGGTTCAGCTTGGAAATGTTCCACATGTCCCTCGTCTTCCTTGGATCAATGGGTTGGCTGGGCCATGTTCTCCTGGTAATGGCAGAGGGCAAGAGAGCAAGCTGAAACATGCAATGCCTCTTTTTATCTAGGCCTAATTAGAACATTGCCATTTCACCCATCTTCCATCTGTCAGCATAAGTTCCATATCTAATCCAGGAGTCAAGAGCTGTCAGTAGTAGGAAGAACTGCAGAGTCACATGACAAATGGTGAGGAAATGACAGAGTGAGGAACTTGGGCCAATAATGCAATCAATCACATACATTGGCTTCAAATATACAGTAATAATACCAAAGCATGAAGCTTCACAGGGCTTCACAGCACTTTCATTCATTCCTCAAAAATTGTAAGTGTCTACCATGTGCCAGGCACTGGTCTATCTCCTGAGGATACCAAAATGAATAACAGGCACAATAATATTGTGAAATAAAGAAGGAAGTAGTGACTCATTTTTAAAAAGAGTTAAGTGACGGTGTAATTCACAGGTGTAGTAAATAGGAAGGTCTGGAATTGAACGAAGGTTGGTCTTTCTTACAAATAAATTCTATACTACCAAATTTACCTATAAGCTAGACAGGATTAGAATATCACTCAGGGTCCATAATTTAAATGCAGAGACAAGGACAGAGATAATGTAACTCTGTTGTATATTAATATCATTGGATAAAGAAGGGTACTTGCTCAGTTTACAAACTATTCCAGGCCAGACGCCTCACCTTATATGTATAAGACATACTGCTTTTAGCTATGACAATCTTCCAAAACCCATCTTCTCAATTTCAAAGAGCTCTTATACACATCCTTGGGGGTTAAGAAAACTAAAACACACCTTGAAACTTTATTAGTAAAATGAAACCCTGCATTTTTTCTTCTATTGTTACCCTGTGCGTTTTCACATTGCCTTCCCCCAATAAGCTGTTCCTCACAGGAACATATTGATTTAATCGAATCTTACAGCTGTAGCTGAGAAGCACCCTGAATAACAATCAGGCTTTTATATGGAATATGACTTAATTTAGAGAATAACTGCTGATGCAAGATGGCAGATTCATTAAACTGCCTGGCTGATCAATGTACTACCATTTGAAAAAGCTAGAGTAGGAACTAAATAGTTTTTCACATTGGTTGTCAGACATCTTTTAAATATCCTGTTATATGTCATGACAGATGGATGAGAAACAGCTTTAGGTAATCAGAAGATCAAGCCAGCAATTTGAATCTACCAGGAGGGGAAAAAAAAAATCACCTACATTCAACAGGTGCTGTTCTGAGCCACAGGCTTTTCAAGGAGGGCTCTGTATCAAATCAGAAATAAATGCAGTTCATGCCCTTTGTGGTAACCCTGACAGAGGAATACAAATCCTTAATTATAAAGCAGGCACTTCCCCTGTTTTCTCAATTTTCAGTGAATAGGAAGCTCCATAAGTTCAAGTGGGAACATTGTTTTTCCTATAATCTGTGCTATCAAAGGTATTTATAAGGAATTCACAAAAGCAGAGTCTTTATCTAAGAATTTGCAGGCCTCCTGCTGCTTATTCTAGAAACAACCATGTTCCTAAGATATCCTGGCCATAAGCACCAGACCTCAGTTGCTTGCTTCTAAATTCTCGGGGAGTTGTCTTAATCAGCAGCAGTCTGCCCTGCTCTAACTAGCCCAATTAGGATTAAGAAACAAGGGAAAATTTTTCTTGCCTCAAAGAACAGTCATGCAAACTGCAGTCAGTTGGCAAGGCATCTGGAGTGCAGCCCACCAACAGGGAACCACACTTATGGACCTGAGAATATTTAATTTTAGCTCATTTTCAGTGGGAGTTCTACAGCTATAGCTATGATTTTTTTAAATGCTCTAAGTTGATATAACAGTGATTATCCTCTAATAGCTTCCCTGCTTGATGAAGTCCTATCTTTCTGTGGAAAGATGTGTCTTTTGGAGTCTTATACAGACTTTTGCTCTTATTACTCTCTAAAGAAAATAATAAGGTCAGAACATGTCAAAAATTTTTGAAAGAATTTATCTTTATTTTTCCCTTCATAAATACCACTTCAAAACAAGGAAATTAAAAACACCATGAATGGGAAAGACCTTCAAAATGGCGGAGGGCTAAGGAATGGAGATCACCTTCCTCCACACAGATATATCAGAAATACACCTACAAGTAGAACAACTCCTACAGAACATCTACTGAACACTGGCAGAAGACCTCAGACTTCCCAAAGCCGTGTGACTGACAGGGTACTGGTGCTCCAGCCGGGTGTCAGTGCTGTGCCTCTGAGGTGGGAGAGCCAACTTGAGGACACTGGTCCACAAGAGACCTCCCAGCTCCATGTAATATCAAATGGTGAAAGCTCTCCCAGAGATCTCCATCTCAACACTAAGACCGAGCTCCAGTCAATGATCAGGAAGCTACAGTGCTGGACACCCTATGCCAAACAACTAGCAAGACAGGAACACAACCCCACCCATTAGCAGAGAGGCTGCCTAAAATCATAATAAGGTCACAGACACCCCAAAACACACCACCAGATGCAGTCCTGCCCACCAGAAAGATGAGATCCAGCCACATCCACCAGAACACAGGCACTAGTCCCCTCCACCAGGAAGACAACACAATCCACTGAACCAACCTTAGCCACTGGGGGCAGACACCAAAAACAATGGTAACTACTAATCTGCAGCCTGCAAAAAGGAGACCACAAACACAGTAAGTTAAGCAAAATGAGAAAACAGAGAAACACACAGCACATGAAGGAGCAAGGTAAAAACCCACCAGACCAAACAAATGAAGAAGAAATAGGCAGTCTGCCTGAAAAAGAATTCAGAGTAATGATAGTAAAGATGATACAAAATATTGGAAATAGAATGGAGAAAATATAACAAATGTTTAAGAAGGGACTAGAAGAACTAAGGAGCAAACCAACAGTGATGAACAACACAGTAAATGAAATTTAAAATTCTCTAGAAGGAATCAATAGCACAATAACTGAGGCAGAAGAATGAATAAATGACCTGGAAGATAAAATAGTGGAAATAACTACTGCAGAGCAGAATAAAGAAAAAAGAATAAAAAGAATTGACAACAGTTGTAGAGACCTCTGGGACAACAATAAACACACCAACATTCGAATTATAGGGGTCCCAGAAGAAGAAGGGAAAAATAAAGGGACTGAGAAAATATTTGAAGAGATTATAGTTGAAAACTTCCCTAATATGGGAAAGGAAATAGTCAATCAAGTCCAGGAAGCACAGAAAGTCCCATACAGGATAAATCCAAGGAGAAACACAGCAAGACACATATTAATCAAACTATCAAAAATTAAACAGAAAGAAAAAATATTAAAAACAGCAAGGGAAAAACAACAAATAACATACAAGGGAATCCCCATATGGTTAACAGCTGATCTTTCAGCAGAAACTCTACAAACCAGAAGGGACTGGCAGGACATATTTAAAGTGATGAAAGGGAAAAACCTACGACCAAGATTACTCTACCCAGCAAGGATCTCATTCAGATTCGATGAGAAATTAAAACCCTTACAGGCAAGCAAAAGCTAAGAGAATTCAGCACCACCAAACCAGCTTTACAACAAACGCCAAAGGAACTTCTGTCGGGGGGAAACACAAGAGAAGGAAAAGACCTACAATAACAAACCCCAAACAATTAAGAAAATGGTAATGGGAACATACATATCAATAACTACCTTAAAGGTAAATGGATTAAATGCTCCAACCCAAAGACATAGACTGGATGAATGGATACAAAAACAAGACCTGTATATATGCTGTCTACAAGAGACCCACTTCAGACCTAGGAACACATACAGACTGAAAGTGAGGAGAGGATAGAAAAAGATATTCTGTGCAAATGGAAATAAAAAGAAAGCTGAAGTAGCAATTTTTATATCAGACAAAATAGACTTTAAAATAAAGACTATTACAAGAGACAAAAAAAGGATACAACATAATGATCAAGGGATCAATCCAAGAAGAAGATATAACAATTGTAAATATTTATGCACCCAACATAGGAGCACCTCAATACATAAGGCAAATGCTAACAGCCATAAAATGGGAAATCAACTGTAACACAATCATAGTAGGGGACTTTAACACCCCACTATCCCACTATCACCAATGGACAAATCATCCAAAGTGAAAATAAATAAGGAAACACAAGCTTTAAATGACACATTAAACAAGCTGGACTTAATGGATATTTATAGGACATTCCTTCCAAAAAGAACAGAATACACATTCTTCTCAAGTGCTCATGGAACATTCTGCAGGATAGATAATATCTTGGGTCACAAATCAAGCCTTGGTAAATTTAAGAATATTGAAATCGTATCAAGTATCTTTTCCGACCACAAGTCTATGAGACTAGATATCAATTACAGGAAAACAATCTGTAAAAATTTTCAAACAAATGGAGGCTAAAAAATATACTACTTAATAACCAAGGGATTACTGAATAAATCAAAGAGGAAATCAAAACATACCTAGAAACAAATGACAATGAAAACACAATGACCCAAATCCTATGGGATGCAGCAAAAGCAGTTCTAAGAGGGAAGTGTATAACAATACAATCCTACCTCAAGAAACAAGAAACATCTCAAATAAACAACCTAACCTTACACCTAAAGCAATTAGAAGAACAAAACCCAAAGTTTGCAGAGGGAAAGAAATCATAAAGATCAGATCAGAAATAAATGCAAAAGAAATGAAGGAAACAATAACAAAGATCAATAAAACTAAAAGCTGGTTGTTTGAGACAATAAACAAAATTGATAAACCATTAGCCAGAGTCATCAAGAAAAAAAGGGAGAAGACTCATATCAATACAATTAGAAATGAAAAAGAAGTAACAACTGACACTGCAGAAATACAGAGGATCATGAGAGATTACTACAAGCAACTGTATGCCAATAAAATGGACAACCTGGAAGGAATGGACAAATTCTTAGAAAAGCACAAACTTCTGAGACTGAACTCAGAAGAAATAGAAAATATGAACAGACCAATCACAAGCACTGACATTGAGACTGTGATTAAAAATCTTCCAACAAACAAAAGCCCAGGACCAGGACAATTCTATCACACATTTAGAGAAGAGCTAACACCTATCCTTCTCAAACTCTTCCAAAATATAGCAGAGGGAGGAACACGCCCAAGCCTTTTCTATGAGGCCACCACCACCCTGATACCAAAACCAGACAAAGATGTCACAAATGAAGAAAATTACAGGCCAATATCACTGATGAACATAGATGCAAAAATCCTCAACAAAATACTAGCAAACGGAATCCAACAGCACATTAAAAGGATCATACACCATGGTCAAGTGGGTTTTATCCCAGGAATGCGAGGATTCTTCAATATACACAAATCAATCAGTATGATAAACCATACTAACAAATTGAAGGAGGTAGTCCAT
Source organism: Phocoena phocoena (assembly GCF_963924675.1). NCBI lineage: Eukaryota > Metazoa > Chordata > Mammalia > Artiodactyla > Phocoenidae > Phocoena > Phocoena phocoena. The sequence goes on from NC_089223.1 coordinate 77,581,660, forward strand.
ATGATCATCTCAATAAATGCAGAAAAAGCTTTCGAAAAAATTCAACAGCCATTTATGATAAAAACCCTCCAGAAAGGGAACTTACCTCAACAGAATAAAGGCCACATATGACAAACCCACAGCCAACATTGTCCTCAATGGTGAAAAACTGAAACCGTTTCCACTAAGATCACGAAAGAGACAAGGTTGCCCACTCTCACTATTATTCAACATAGTTTTGGAAGTTTTAGCCACAGCAATCAGAGAAGAAAAAGAAATAAAAGGAATCCAAATTGGAAAAGAAGAAGTAAAGCTGTCACTGTTTGCAGATGACATGATACTATACATAGAGAATCCTAAAGATGCTACCAGAAAACTACTAGAGCTAATCAACGAATTTGGTAAAGTAGCAGGATCCAAAATTAATGCACAGAAATCTCTGGCATTCCTATACACGAATGATGAAAAATCTGAAAGTGAAATTAAGAAAACACTCCCATTTACCATTGTAACAAAACGAATAAAATATCTAGGAATAAACGTACCTAAGGAGACAAAAGACCTGTACGCAGAAAATTATAAGACACTGATGATTAAGAAATTAAAGATGATGCAAAGAGATGGAGAGATATACCATGTTCTTGGATTGGAAGAGTCAACATTGTGAAAATGACTCTACTCCCCAAAGCAATCTATAGATTTAATGTAACCCCTATCAAACTACCACTGGCATTTTTCACAGAACTAGAACAAAAAATTTCACAATTTGTGTGGAAACACAAAAGACCCCGAATAGCCAAAGCAATCTTGAGAATGAAAAATGGAGCTGGAAGAATTAGGCTCCCTGACTTTAGACTATGCTACAAAGCTACAGTAATCAAGACAGTATGGTACTGGCACAAAAACAGAGATATAGATTAATGGAACAGGATAGAAAGCCCAGAGATAAACCCACACACTTATGGTCACCTTATCTTTGACAAAGGAGGCAAAAATATACAGTGGAGAAAAGACAGCCTCTTCAAGCTACTTTTATAAAGAATAATATTTTTCACTTGCTTTGACAACTAGTATAATTTGTCAAATTTCTGCCCTCTTTGAATTATTATGCATGGCTTTAAAGCTTGTCTTTCTGTGCGTAGCACACTTTGACATCGTTTCAACCTTTTTCTACTATTATCTTTCCACTATGTTTTTTTTTTTACCATTATGTTATTGAAATTTCATGTTTTGATAAACATTTTCTTTTCTTTTTTTTTATTTTCTTGCGGTACGCAGGCGTCTCACTGTTGTGGCCTCTCCCGTTGTGGAGCACAGGCTCCGGACACACAGGCTCAGCGGCCATGGCTCACGGGCCCAGCCCCTCTGTAGCATGTGGGATCTTCCCGGACCGGGGCATGAACCTGTGTCCCCTGCATTGGCAGGCGGACTCTCAACCACTGCACCACCAGCGAAGCCCAACATTTTCATTTTTTAATGAAGTAATTTTAATATAGAATACTTGAAGTCTTATTTATGTAAAGTTGCCTATACATAGGCAAACTTTAAAAGTCCAAGAACAGGCTTGAAGATGCAAGACTGGTAATTTTGGTGGTCAAGAAAAAAAATAAAAATACAGAATACATGAGTCTTCTTTGTCAGGATACTATTAAACTGTATTCTTTTGTGTTCCTTGCTTATCAAAGAAGCAGGATGCAAAGAGAAGTGAGATGGAAGAAGGCTGAAAACAAGCTATACCCAATCAGTTTGCCGAGACTTTATTCTGTCTCTTCAAAACTCACATATCTGGGGTTTTCCTCACACTGAAGGTTTCCTATTACCTCCATTTTAGAAATAATTATGTAAATATATTGCCACCTAATAGGATGTAGAAAGTCAAAACACTTGTTAAAAACTAATTGCAAATAGACCTGCTCTTCTCAAGCATCAGAACTTTGGAAAGATCTTGAGACCATGACTAGGGCCTTGGTCATGATAGAATTGTTTTCTATTTTTTTTTTTTTTTATTATTTGCGGTACGCAGGCCTCTCACTCTTGTGGCCTCTCGCGTTTTGGAGCACTGGCTCCGGATGCGCAGGCTCAGCAGCCATGGTTCATGGGCCCAGCAGCTCCGCGGCATGTGGGATCTTCCTGGACCGGGGCACGAGCCCGCGTCCCCTGCATTGGCAGGCGGACTATCAACCACTGCACTACCAGGGAAGCCCGATAGAATTGTTTTGAAATATAAGAAGGAAATATTTCACCTACTAAATAACTTCCACCTTTTCTTAGAGCTTTTGATTCAAAGCACATTGTAGGATCAACTCAGATCTGATTTCTCTGTATGCTAAAGTCAGTTTAAGGCGTTATAAATGAAACTTAGATATCTTTTTTGTTCACGTATCATCATAAATTCACCATCATGTAATATTCATTGGTCACTCTACTGGTTATCTATTGCCACATGAATGCTACATCACACAGAACTTGGTGGCATATAAGAAGAGACGTTAATTAGCTTATGTGGTTGCAAGGTTTAGCTAAAGTGGCCCTGGCTCACCCATGCATCTGCATCAGCTGCAGGTCATCCAGGCAGCGCTGCTGTTACTGTCTGGGTTCATAGACTTACGTGGGAGTTGTCTAGCTGTTAGCTGATCTAGGATAGCCTTCACTGGGATGACTTCAGTGAGTCATGTACCTTTTATCCTCTAGCAGTCTCGCCCTGGCATGTTCTTATAACAATAGCAGAGGTGCAAAATTAGGCAAGCCCAATTCAAAGAGTGTTTTTCAAACCTCTCCTTGGTTATGTTTGCTGACTTCCTACTAACAGAAGCAAGCCAATTGCCAAGGCTAGAATCAGAGCAGAAAGTCACCACAAAGTTATGTGGCAAAGAGTATTGATATAGAGAAAGGTGAAGAATTAGGGCCATTTTGCAAAGACTACAGCAGAGTTCTCTTCTAGATACTTTATAGGACTGGAGGATGCTACAGTTCATGCTCTTATAGGATTCGTGGATCCAGTAACACATAATTAATATTCCCCAAGGGAGAAGAATTTCTTGACCTTATTAGTGCTATCAGAAATGAATATTGCCTATGCTCTTCCCCCTCTCCATCCATGCAGGAATTTGGAGGGGGGTGAGTTTCATTTGGCTGTTTTTTTATGACTTGAAGTATTAGCTGACAATATTCAATGACAAGTATAGAGTAATGTTCTCTTGCACTCAGGAATGTTGTAAGGAGATAAAAGTGAAAATGAAATGACAAAGGAAATGAGCCAGAAAATAAGACCTCTGGTCAATTAAAATTCATCCCAAGCCAAACAAGTGAAATTCTTTTAGGTAGATTGTATAAATTCAGTTTATTATAGATCTAAAAGAAAACAATTTCGAGGTTGCTTATCACCATGAACAGCTGCTAGACCTCCAAATGGAATTTCCTAATGAGTATGGAAACAAAATCTGTTTCTTTCTTTCCCAGCTACTCTGCATTTGCCTGGCTGCTGACCAACACTGACCAGCTGCTGCTCTTAATTCTGCAGCCACCTGGTCTCATTGCTGACATTTGAGTTTGAAAGGAGTACATACTTCTTAAATATTAAATATTGTAATATTAAATATTCCAGATATTATCTCATAGTTTATACGGTACCTGGCTTCTGGATTGACCCTAATAGAAAATGTCAAAATCTCCCTGGTCTTTCTATTAGACAAAATGAGGTGCTTGACGGGTCTCATGGAGGAGACTATGGTGGCTATCCCTTCCTTCTGTGTTTGTCAGTAATGTGGAGATTGAGAAACTGAAACCTACATTTCCAAGACTCTTTTGCAGTGAGGGTTCTTGATGTGATACAGTTTATCCAATTAGGCTGGAACATAGAAGGAAAACAGAGCCATGCTTTGGAATTGCTGCAGTGACTGCTTTAAAGTTTGCTCAGGAAGGCTCTGGGATTGTCTGCTGCTACTTTAGCTGGAGAGCAATTATAGAAGCCACTTTAAACTGTCATCAGGTGTTGGGAGTTTCAGGTGAACAGTCATCAGGTGTTAGAAATATAGATTTAACTTCTCAATCTTCATACCACTGACAAACACAGAAGAAGGAAGGGAGAATGGCTGCCAGAAGTCTCCACAGTAAGACCCTCCAAACACTTCACTGTGTCTCGTCAGGTGTGTGACTTGAGAGGCAGGGTGTGGTAAATATTGACTTCCTGACTTCTGGATGGATGCTAAGGCTGTGCGTGTGTGGAACACGTTCCACAATTCCTGGCGGTGAGTTCCCACTTTCTCACTTCTTTGTTATAGTAAGGATAGTAGCTCTCTTGCTGGGATAGGTTTGTAGTGTTGTTGTGGGCCTCATTCCTAGAGGGCTGGCTTCTTAGTCTTCCAGTGATTTTGTAAGTATTTAATTCCCTTTATTTTTGGAAGCAATTAATTCCCTTTCTGTTATCTGCAACTGAATCATGACTGATATAATAATGCTGAAACCAGAGACATGAGTTAGTTACCTCCTTCCTTGGCCACCAAAAGTAAAATGTAAAATACAGACTCACAAAAAATTTTAAATAAATGAAATAACTAAAAATTTTAAAAATAAAATATAGACTCATGCTTTTACTTCATTAGTTTTTATTGCTTTTCCTTTTGTTTACTGCTCTTCAAAATTATGAAATATTTCAAGATCATAGAAATAGTATGAAAAATAGTGTAATAGATCTCTAAGTATCCACTGCAAGACTGAGCAAACATTGATCTTTGAATATATTTGCTTTAAATCTTGTTTTTTGACTAAAATATTACAGATGTTTCAAATCCCTCCCTAATCCCACTTCTTTTTATATATCCTCAGAGGTAATCAATGTCTTATAAAATACATATATATTCCATGCATGTTTTTATGCTTTTATTATACATGTATATGAGCTCCTGCCACTATCCGTTATCCTTTTATATTTTTATCCTTCATATAAATCATTTTATACTGTAGGAATCATATTTCCCAATTTGCCCTTTCAATCAGTATTATGTTCCTGATAATTTTCTATTTTTGACATATAGATCCAGTTAATTTATTTTAATTTATATATGATTTTCCATTGGCTGATTATATTATTTCCCTCCTGGGGTTGTTTCCAAGGATTGATTTTCTAATAACATCTCAAAATCAATATGCTAATGATTGAATTTGTAATTTCCCCTGACCTTTTACAGGGGCTCCTATAATTGATCTTCTTGTTTTTGTCAATAGCATTTACACCCCCAAATCCTTCCACCTTCAAAACTTTGGAATCATCTTGACATGTTACATTTGTTATTGATTAATTCATGGAACACTGGGTCCTTGTCAGTCTTTATGTCTGTGCTAAAATGTCATCTTCGAAGAGACCTTCCGAAAGTAGCCTCCCATCCCCTCACTCACTCTCCAATAGCCTCTTCCTTCCTTTCAGACCATTTATCACAATGCATAATCAATATTTACTTATGTTCTTGTTTATTTGTTGTCTATCTTCTCCAGTTGACTGTAAGCTCTCTAAAATTCGGGACTAGGTCTTTATATCCAGTACTATCATGAGATCATGGTAGGAGTTCAGTAGGTATTTGATAAATGAGTGAATGAATGAATGCATTGTGCATCCCATTGCATTCTAAATTCACCCAGTCATGTTCTGAAGAATTTTTTTTCCCAAAATATCAATAATATAAATCTAAGCAGAGGACATTTAGAAATAAATGCTTTACAGTAGCACATTGCCTGGTTATATGTTTATAATTGTAACCACTAGAAATGGTAAATATTTTATTCATATAAAGTGTTCCTTTTGTTTTTACCTTAAGATAAATAACACAAAATAAAATCACCTTGTCAAACATGTGACCTATTAATTATATAGAAAAGTACAAAAATAATACAGGCACCTATGTGCTCACCATTAAGATTAAACAGACGTTAACGTCTTGCCGTATGTGCATCAAATCTGTCTTTTAAAATGGGAAACAAAATGGTAGAGACTCAGCTAAATTCTCCCTCTTCTGTCTCCTTTCCTTGCCACTGATAGCCAATATCTCAAACTTGTGTGTCTTCCCTGTGCATGTCATCTTGTATATAAAAACAGTATAGGGCTTCCCTGGTGGCGCAGTGGTTGAGAGTCCGCCTGCCGATGCAGGGGACACGGGTTCGTGCCCCGGTCCGGGAAGATCCTACATGCCGCGGAGCGGCTGGGCCCGTGAACCATGGCCGCTGAGCCTGCGCGTCCGGAGCCTGTGCTCCGCAACGGGAGAGGCCACAACAGTGAGAGGCCCGCGTACCACAAAAAAAAAAAAAACCCAAAAATCAGTATAGCTATTATTTTATATGTGCACCCTGGATCCCTTATTTAAGAAAAAAACACAATTACAAAACAAAGTTAGACATAAAAGTAAATATTTGTTTTGAATAAGAAATCACAGCACACTTAAAATTCAAAGAGCAGATAAATGTCACAAGCATTGCACAATCTGCAAAAGTAACATATTTTGAAGTGAATTGCTTGACCTACCTCTATAATATATACATTTTTCTCTACATTTGTGACCATAGTCCTTGAGTACCTCTTGCCATGACAATATTTTAAAATGTTAATTTCTACAGAGCAAAAAGAAAGAAAATTATTTTCCCTCTAGCATGGATGAACTAAATTAATTTTTTATTATAGATAACTGGAGTGTAATAACTTAATACTTCACACATGTGCTTCCTTGTTATTGTGTTGATACAGGTTTATGTTCAACACATCCAGGGATTTAAGAGAAAGATACTCTTGCTAGTGGAGGTCACTTAGCAGCTGCTGAAAGAAGGACTGACTCATCTCAAAAAGGTAATGCATGCTTGTCATCCCGTTATCTTACTTCCTACTTAGCTTCTTAAAAGAAATAAATGTAAGTAATGCACTAACCGAGTGTATATATCATCAGTAATTTCTCTCATATTGGATACTGTTCAACCAAGGCTTTTGTGTTTAACCACAAATTAATATTCAGAATAAAACAGCCTCCCTAAAAAGAGGCCTATGCAAGTGAAAGTTGCCAAAACTTAAGGTTCATTTGTTAAATCTACTGTCATTTGTGTGTGTTTATACTTTACGTGTGTGGCACTGTCTCTAGGGTAGCAAATTAGAATGAAATTCTGAGTTATAGGATGTGTCCACCTTAAGTAAATTGCTAACCAAAATAGTTCTAACATTTTACACTCTACTAGTGAGTCCCTGTTACATTTTCATCAACACCTGGTGTTCCCATATTTATTAATTTTTACAGCTGGATGTGAGAGGAATTCTTACTGTTGTTTTCATTTGCATTTAACTTCTTATCAGTGATGTTGGACATTTAATGTATTGATACTTATTGTCTATCTTGATTTCTTCAAATGTGAATTGTCTGTTTGTATCCTTGGATTATTTTTATTGGATTTGCTTCATTTTTATTTATTGATTTGAAGACATTCTTTGTATCTTCCAATTGCTAATTCTTTACCTGTTAAATGGATTATAAGTATCTTCTTGCAGTCTATGGTATATAATATTAGTTATTTCTGATCTCTTTTGTCATGCAGAGGTTTTCAGTTTAATGTAGCAAAATTTATTTATCTTTTATTTTATGAATTTTGCTTTTTGTTTCATGAGTATGAAAATCTCTCTCCTTTCACAAAGATATATTCTCTTGTTTCTTTAAAAGTTTTAGAGTTTTATTTGTTATATTGAGTTCTTCGATGCTTCTGGAATTCGTTTGGGGGTGTATATTTGGGGTATATGAAGTAAGAAATATTTTTACTTGCTATAATTAGAGCTCCATTTGGTTGAAATGCCTTCCTTTTGCCACTGGATTGTAAAGTCAATTAATTCATTTCATCAGAATTGAAATCCTGACTCCATCCTCACTAGCTGTATGATCTTAAGCAAGTTACTTAAACTGGGTCATTCCTCAGTTTACAAATATTGCACCATGTGGGGACACTGTGAAAATTAAATGAGTTAATAATTACAAAATTTTTAGGTGACATCTTGACATATATTAAACACCCGGTGATAGTACCTCAATAAATTGTATCCTTCTTCCTTTTCCTGCTGAAGTTCAGTATAATTTGATAAAGGAATAAATAAGGAGGCCAAAATATTTATTATTAAAGATAAAGAGTACAGTTTAGAAGCAGACTTGGAGGCTTGTTCATAACCTTAGAGTTAGGCAGACTTTTACACTTAGTTATAGGCAAGGCTGGATTAGGTTAGGCTTCACATGTGGAAGGCCTGCGTAGATATCATATTTTGCTAAGATATTCTTTAGAAATTTTGTATATATGTTCATTTCCTGACCTATCCTTCTCAAATATTGGCATTAAGATTATACTGTTTCTGTTTATTTTTGTTTTTTTTTTCTTTTTTGAGAATAATTTGCATGAAACTGGAATCATCTGTTTATTAGACGTTGGGTAACTTTCTTTTATAAAACTGCCTAGACCTAAATCCACACACCTACCCGCTATGAGTTTATTTCTATGTGTGGATTCTATTCTACTCTTCTTTCTCTTCAGTAATTATAAGACTGTTCAGTTCTACTTCTTCTTGAGTGAGTTTTTGCAAATTATAATTTTCCAGAAAATTTTCATTTTATTGCAATAAAATCGTGCATAGTAGTCTCTTATGATATTTTCAGGTCTTTAGTATATCAGTGACTATGTTTACTTTCTTTATTCCTAGTAGCATAGGAACATGTGTGTGTGCATTTGTGTATTTTTATGTGTGTTTGTGTGGGTGCCTCTTTTTATTTTCTGTGGACAATCTCACTAGAATTTTGCCTAATTTATTAATCTTCTAAAAGCATCAATTTTAAATTTTGTTGATATTTCCCTTTTGCCTTTTTTATATTTTTACTGATATTTATGTCCTGCTTTTATTTTCTTATATTTTATTTTTCTGATTTCTTTTGTTGAATGCTTATTTCTTATTTATCAGTATGTCTTTGCTACAGTACAAACTTAAAGATAAATATTTCTTTCCTATATGGTTTTAGCTGCATCTCATCCATTTAATATAATTTAATTTATGTTACATTTTCTTTTCATCCCAGTATTTAGTTAAAAGAATGTTAAATTATCCAATTAAGGGATTTTTAGTTATCTTTTTATAATTCATTTTATTTTGTATGGTTATAAAATATCTGGTACTTTTTTTGTAATTTTTTTCATATTATAGTACACACTCATTTTGGTGAAAATTCTATGAGTAGTTGAAATGAAAATGCATTTTCTGCCAGAGTTTTATATATCCAAATACATATTATTTCAAACCTTTCAATTTTATTATTAAAGTTCCTTCATTCCTTCATTAAACAAATATTGAGTCAATCCTATGGGCCATTCATTTTTTTCTAAGCACTGAGAATGTAGCAGTTATAAAATAAGCAAACTCTCTCTTTATGGAGCTTATTTTCTATCAGGGGAAGAGAAACAGTATACAAATGAATAAGTAAATATATATGATAGGTAAGATGATAATAAAGGATATGGAGAAAAATAAAACAGAGTATTGGAATGGTGGGTATTGGTTATTTTTTATGGGATGGTTTTCTCTTCAGGTAGGAGGAGGACAAGTGCATGGCCTTGGGCAGGGGGTTCTTTGGCCAGAGAGGAGTGAACAAAGATGAGAGTGGTTAAAGATGAGGTTAGAGAGTTAGTGGGTAACCAGATAAAATTTAGACATCAAATTGGTGAGGAAGAACTAATAATAAGACTCAGAAGGAGTAGGTAAGTAGGTAAATAGGAAGGAAAAGATTATTAACCTGCCAGCCAAGCAGAGTTGGAGCAAGAGTGAGGATATCCCATGTTCTTTATCTGGTTCTTTTACTAATAATCTGGGTAAACTTGGAACATTTAAGTTTTTCAATTCTGAAACTTCTTATCTTTGGGTCCTCCCAACTCTAAATTTCTATAGCAAATAGGGATGTATTATTGTAAGTGTGGGATAGATCATTAATCCACTACAGAGGGATTGATTTATGGACAACTTTTAGGTCTCTCTACTGTGCTAAGAACTGGAGAAAGACAGTGACCTGTCAGGTGGCACTACCAAGCAGGTAGGTGCTTTCAATTCGCCAACACCTACATTTGGATAAACCGAGTATTATATGGTTGTTTGTGGTGTCGTTTGTTTAAAGATCATTCAGAGTAGTAAATTCTTGGAGTTTTCTCGGGGAGTTTTGATACTGGCAGTCTATTTTCACTACTGAATTCACAATGGTACAAGTCTGTAGTACAACTGGAAAATCTCAGTCCAATAGATGATATTAACTGCCAAAGGTTAAGAGGTTTTAGGTCCAATCTTGGGGATAAAACAGTTAATTTGGTTACCTAAACTAATTTGCCTGTGTAGAAAATGACTATGAAGGAAAGTTGCACTTTATTGTCATTTCAATTCAGAGTTAACAGAATGTAGTTTCAACTTAGATTTGTGATTAAACCTATACTGTTACACTTGTTATGCTAACAAGAATAAAAGAAAAACAGTAACTTGCCCCACACTACTCTACCTCTCTCCTGATTTCTAATTTCAATTTAAGCTTTATCTGATCTTTACCTCTGAACAATGTGTGTGTATATATATATATATATATATATATATATATATATGTAAAACGTATATATACTGCTATTATTCATTTTTCAATTTTTGATACTATCCATTTTCCTTCTCTACTGCACTATTCCCGTCGGTCTACAAACACGCAGTAACACTCCAGTCTTAAAGAAAAACAGTAGTTTATTTTGATCTTAATTTCTCCACCAGTAACAGCCAGATATCTTTACTTCCCTTTGTAGCAAACTCTATTTGGTGTTTCCAAACCTCGACCCTCCCATTCTCTCTAAAATCAAGTTTTTGTTTTCAGCATTCCACCAATACTGGTCAAAGTTATCAATAGGTTTCCTTGATAATTCCAATGCTCAACTTTCAGTCCTTATATTTCTTAATTTATAAGCAATTAACACATCACTTCCGCTTCTAAGTCACTTCTATTTGACTTAGACCCCAGCTTTTTATAGTCTCTTGTTTTCTCTCCTACTTTTCTGATCACTATTTCTTGGTCTTCTTTTTGATTCCTTCTTTTTTCATTGACCTTTCAACTTTCAATTACCTCAGGTCTCAGTCTTCAGTGTATATGTCTCTCTCTCTCCCTCTCTCTCTCTCTCTATATATATATATATAGATATAGATATAGATATAGATATAGATAGATAGATATAGAGAGAGAGTATATTTCTCTTTTTGGATAAATAGGTAGATAGCCTGAAATATCCAACTGCTTACTTTTACATCTCCACTTAGATGGCAAATGGACATCTCAAATTAAACATATCTAAAACTAAACAACTGATCTTTTTCTCCAAACCTGCTCTATTCTTGGCTTCAAATTAGTTGATGACAACTCCATCTTCCTTTTTAACTCAGCAACAGAAAGGAGTGAAGTATTGATACATGCAACAGTCTAGGTGGATCTCAAAGGCATTCTACTGAGTGAAAGAAGCCAGTCATACAAGGTTACAAACTGCATGATTCCATTTTTTGACATTTTCAAAAAGATAAAATTATAGTTAGGGAAAACAGTTCAGTAGTTGCCAGAGGCTGGGAGTCAGGAGATAGGGATGATGAGAGATATCATGTTGGAGTATTTTTAGGGCAATGGAACTTAGGGTGGTTGTTTCATGGATCCATTCACGTGTCAAAATTCATAGACTTAGAAGCCTACAAAACATTCTTTTATTATATGCTAATTTAAAAATACAATTTAAAAAACATTATGAGATGTACCTAAAACAGAACTAAGAAGAAAACTTATCGAACTAAATGATCATATTAAAAAGGAGAGGGGGGCTTCCCTGGTGGCGCAGTGGTTGAGAGCCCACCTGCCGATGCAGGGGACACAGGTTCGTGCCCTGGTCCGGGAAGATCCCACATGCCGCAGAGCGGCTGGGCCCATGGGCCATGGCTGCTGAGCCTGTGCTCCGCAACGGGAGAGGCCACAGCAGTGAGAGGTCCGCGTACCACAAAAAAAAAAAAAAAAAAGGAGAAAGACTTAAAAATCGATGATTTAAATATTCACTTACGAAGTTAGGAAAAAAGCAAATTAAAGATAAAATAAATACAACATCTGATTTCCTGCTGTGAAAGATAAAGGTTTAGCTCCCTTTCAATCCCCTGCACATCTCTCCCAAATCCCCTTCATACAATCTGCCTCCTCCACACTTGAAATATAGTTACAGGTTTCCCCTGCTCTTCAAAAGTAGAGCATTCGTATGAAATTTGTCATAAGCCTAAATGGCATAAAGTAAAGAAGCAATTACCTTAGGCCACTTCTTGCTAACGGATGCACAAAATAATTCGAGATAAAGTACAGATGCTCACAGACACACGTTAAAGCTATGATAGCTTGATACCAAGATGCTGAGAATAGTACCTGGGGAAGGTGCTTGGTGGTATCACTCTCACTGCTCAGGGTGCATGCTGCCTCTATACGGGGTTGCTGCAAAACAAATGCCGAATGCTATTTCACTTTTGGCCTTTTTTTGGTAAAAGCGAAAATCTCATGACTTCTATGGTTCAGCAAAAACAGGTACTAATATAGGTCCTTTGTAAAAGCAAAGTGGCATAAAGCAAACTTTGGGGGGATAACTGCATAGCCTTTAGATAAAATACTGTATTTCCATATGTTACATTATCATGACTATGGTAATATTATTCATATTTCCTTTTCTGTGAAACTTTTTCTTTTCCTTGTAGGAAGTAATTGCCTATGTTTATATTGTTGTTTTTGTTCCTTAATTTTCTGTATAAATGTCATTAGTGTGAATTAAATTTTTTTTTCTATATACATGCATACATGTAAAATAACAAATCAATTTATTTTTTCTTGGAGCCATGACTATTTCTACCTCTACCTCTGTCCTTCCATGAAGGTCTGGACTGGTTGCTGTCTACACTGGCTACCCAGACTTGTCTTAGGATTTTCTAATGCCATCACCTTAGGGATTGCTTTATTGTCTCCTTTGTCTTAAATTCCATTTTTCCTTTTTTCTTATTTGCCACCCTTTTTTTGGTAGAGCATTTTTTTCTAGGATTTTCCTAAGGAAATATGTGTGGAAGGTGATTCTTTTGAGATGTGTCATACTTGATAGTTCATTTGGATAAAGAACTTATTTAACATAAAACCACAAATTATTTTTTAATAGACTTTGTTTTTAGAACAGTTTTACGTTTATAGAAAACTTGGGAAGATAGTACAGAGAGTTCCCCATAGAACTCCCTTACCCAGTTACCCCCATTATTAACAACTTACATTAGTGTGGTACTTTTTTTAATGCAAATAATGAACCAATATTAATATATTATGATTGATATGTTGTTATCTAAAGTCCATAGTTTATTCAGATTTCCTTAGTTTTTACCTAATTTCCTTTTTCTGTTCCAGGATCCCATCCAAGATACCAACTTACATTTACTTGTCATATCTCATTATGTTCCTCTTGGCTGTGACAGTTTCTCTGACTTGCCTTGCTTTTGATGGCCTTGACAGTTTTTAGTAGTGTTGGTCAGGTATTTTGTAGGTTGCTTCTCTATTGTAATCTGTCTGATGTTTTTCTTCTTATTAGACTGGAGTTATGGTTTTTTGAGAGAAAGATCATAAAGAAAAAATGACATGTTTATCACATCATATCATATTTATCACATCATATGAAAGATACATGCTATCACCAGGATTTTTCACTATTAATATTGACCATAATCACCTAGTAGAGGTAGTGTTTATCCACTTTCTTCATTAGCAAGTTACTCTTTTTTTCCTCTTTCCATACTACTCTTTGGAAGGAAGTCATTATGCACAGCCCACTCTTTAAGGTCTGGGGATATATGCTATCTCTTATGAGGGCTGATTATCTGTATAAATTATTTGGAATTCTTCTGCAAGGGATATTTGTCTATTCTCCCCCACTTATTTATTTATTTGATCATTTATTTGTATCAGTATGGACTCATGGATATTTAGTTTATACTTTGGGTTATAATCCAATACTACCCTATTTTGTTTCTCAAATTGTTCTAGCTTTGTCTATTGAGTCAGCTTTCTGTTGACTCCTGTGTCCCTTTCACATAACCCCATACATTTTTTTTTAGCACTGCTTTACTTTTGGCACTACAGTATGCTCCAGACTCATCTTGTGAACTCCTTGCTCCTGGCCTAGGTCAGCCATTTCTCCAAGGAGCAATGGTTCCTTTTGTTGGACAATGATATTAGAACCAAGATGCAGGCATTATTGTACTCTATGCTACTAGGGCCATCACTCACTATTTATAATTTGATAAGGGGATAGGGGCCAGGGAGGAATCTATTTAAAGTTTTATATCCTTGTTTGTTTTTCTCTTATTGTTCCTTGTATACAATTTAGAAAATACAGAAATATATATACGTTTTATATATGTGCAAATAGGCTCAAAATCAATATTTAATTTTTATCTTGTTTTTTATTGCTTTAAAATAATATTCACATTTTTGTCATTAAAAACATTTTACAAACAATTTATAATATATAATATTCAGTGAATGCACATGATATATTCCTAAAGTTAAAAATTTAGGTAGCTTCAGTTTTCAACATTTTAGGTGTAAAGACTATCTTTTATTAATTTCCAGTTGCTTATTTAGAGTCATTTTCTACAAGTAGAATTTTCTGGTCAAAGAACATATTCAAAGCAAGATATATTTTGTCTACTTATTTTCCAAAAGGGTAACAATATTTATTACCAATATCAGAGTATGAGACGACTCTTCTTTCTATACCCTAAACGTCAGTGAACAATAATAGTTTTTAAATGTTAATTGATTAGAAAGGAATTATCTCTGGTTTTAATTTTCATCTATTATTACTGAGGAGTTTGGTGGTTGTTTCATTGTTTATTTGCCATACCCAAATGGGCAATGTGAATGTCAGTTAGACCCTCCACCTGTTAGCAAAGTTGCTTCCATTTCAATATATCTGTAGTTTCTCTTTCATGAACTTTGTGTTGCGTCCTTTAGTAGATGCTATTTTGAAAGTAAATAAATACTACTTATTCATTTAATATCAACATATTCATTTATTAGATGCTGGCAATATGTCAGACAGACACAGTACTCAGCAACAGGGATGGAAAGCAAATACCACATGCTCTTACTTCAAGTTGTTTACGACCTTGTGGGAGACACAGCCTCATGACTATTTTTTTTTTTTTTTTTTTTTTTTTTTTTTGCGGTACGCGGGCCTCTCACTGTTGTGGCCTCTCCCGTTGCGGAGCACAGACTCCGGACGCACAGGCTCAGCGGCCATGGCTCACGGGCCCAGCCGCTCCGCGGCACGTGGGATCCTCCCGGACCGGGGCACGAACCCGCATCCCCTGCATCGGCAGGCAGACTCTCAACCACTGCGCCACCAGGGAAGCCCCTCATGACTATTTTGAAGCAAATAAAGATTATTTTAATCACGTGGAGCCATGAAGCTCATGTTAGAAGTGCCTCTAGAAAGGGAATATGGCTCTCACTTTAGCTATTATTCCCCATGGAAACCATCTGAGAACATACTCAAAATGTCCAAAAAAACCCAACGAATTAAAAAGACCTAGAGATAGAAATACACAGAGGGAGAGGAAAAGGAATGGGAAAAAGAAAATAAAACAGACACAAAAATAGACAAAAACATATGTGTTATGGAGCTGTGCATATATTGACAAATTGGAAAGTTTGAGAAAAAACTAGAAAGTCTAGAACACTTTTATATTTCAAACTTTTGCAGTATTTTTAAGTTCGTTTTTCACACCTTTATTTTTCTATTTCAGATAGGTAGCTAGCTCCTAATTCTGGTTATTTCTTTCCCTAGAAAGTCTCTCAAACTCAACATCTCTCTCCTTTTCCATCCACAACCAGCATAGCCCTAGACCAACTCTTTAGTCCTCTGTGGGCAATAAACTTTGAGGGATCCATTGTGCTACACTTCCCTCTTCCCTCCCACAGGCCAAAAGGATTTGTCTGCCTTCTTCCTCCTAGCTGCCGTCATCAGCCCTTCCCCCTGCATTGTATCCCACTTGGGCTCTGCTTGGAGCTGTGTGCCATTCCCTCATTTCTCCCTAGGCTGCTACTGCCACACAGTTCCTTCTGGGTTTCCTAAAAACTGTTTTTGTTTGGTTTTGTTACTGATAGTAAGTAAATGAAAGCAGACAGCAATAAACCATTAATAAACCATATTGCCAAGTGCTAGTAATGATAATTATTAAACACTAGATACCAGGCTTTGCAGTAAAACCCCTTGTGTTTAACATCCAATTTAATCCTAGCAACAGTTCTATGAGATTGTGTTGTCTATGAGATATTTGTGTCATCTCATTTTAGAGAGGAGGAACCCAAGTCATTGAGTTATGGAAAGTGATAAACTCAAAGTTACAGAACTGCTGGAAATCTTAAAAGGTTGAAGAGATGTTTTTCACTATTTTTTTTACATTTGTAAATTTAAGGTGTGCAACACGTGGATTTAATATCTTACATATTGTAAAACGATTGTCATTGTAGCTATAGTTAACACCCCTATTATGTCACATAATTATTATTTTTATGTGTGTGGTGGAAATAATTAAGATCTAGTCTCTTAGCCAATTTGAAGATTATAATACAGTATTGTTGTCTGTATTCCCTTTACTGTGTGTTAGATCTCTCGGACTTACTTATCTACTAGTTTGTACCCTTAAACAACATCTCTGCTATTCCTATTTTAACTGTTCCTTTTATTCAGAATTAAGTAGTGCTTCGTTTAGACTGTCATTTCAGGACTGACTCCTTAGAGATGTCACTCCCGACAAAGTCATTCTTACCCCTTTATTTGATCATTTTTGTTCCTGGAAGAACTTATTCTGCACACCCACCCCAACATTTTCTCTTCCCCTGGAATCTCACACTAAAATCTCTTTCCCTTTTCTTACTATTGGCACTGATTTCACTTATTCATACATTTAACAAACCTACTGGGTTCTACTAAGTTCCATAGGGTATTCTAGGTGCAGTGGATATAGCACTGAACAAAACAGACACAATCCTACATTCTAGTAGGAGGAAAGAGTTAACAACTAAACAATGTGTAAATAATTCTAGATTTTCTAAGTGTTATGAAGGAAATAAACAGTGACTATGATAGGTAATCACAGGGGTGACTTTCTTTAAATAGGGTGATCTTTTCTGAAGAGATGACATTTTTGCCAAGGCCTGAATGAATGATGAGAAGGAGCTAAAAATAAAATTATCTGGGGAAGTAGCTCTTCCTTTAGAGGGAAGAATAAGTTCAAAGTCCTGAGATAGAGAAAAGGGGAGAAGGGGAAAAGATGGTGAGAAGAGCAGATCCAGTAGAGTCTTAAAGGCACTGATAAAAGGGATTTATTGGGATTGCAATGATAAGCCATTGGTGAGCTTTTTAAGCAGGGGAGTGAAAAAATCAGATTAGTGGTTTAAAACACACACACACACACACACACACACTACAGACACTGTTAGGGTAAGTGAAATTTTAGGTGCCAAAGAGTGGGTGATTCAAATTCTCCAAGGCTCATATGAGTTTTATTTTTATCCCAGAAGAAAGCTCCAAATTCTGAGTTCTTTGGTTTCTTGCAAGAAACTTAATTTAGGAAACCCTTGGCTATCGCATTCTCTTAAAATCAGCCTACTTTGGTTTTTGTTTCTTGGTAATTTTTTTTCTTCCACAGAGGGAAAGCAATGAGATTTAACATTTCCATAAAAGGAAATTAGTTATCATGTTGGTGAATCCCTGGGTTCCTGTAAAACCTATGTCTTTCCTGCAGTTTGGATCCTATAGTTTGATTGTAAGGCTTGTTAGGACCATAACCTATTATGCAGATGAGGCAGAGAGGGAAAATCTTGCTTCTCTGTAGACTTTTGAGACCCTGGGCCTTAGATTCATCATATGTAAAATGAGAGGGTTGGTCTAAAACAGAGCTTCTCAAATGTGACTATGGACATTGTGGGCTGCGTAATTCTTTGTTGTGAAGGGCTGCCCTATATATTGCAGTGCACTATCAGCATCCCTGACTTCTACCACTACGTGCCAGTAGCATCCCCTGGATATTCAAGCATGTCTCCAGACAGTGCCAAATGTCCCCTGGGGTGCAAAATCTCCAACAATCGGAAACCACAGGTCCAGAAGGACTTTTTCATTTTCTACTTGCACTTAAATTTTAAATGCATCAGGAGCTCCAGCAATAGTCAGAGCCACTGTTGCACTTTTGATATTTTATGTTATTTAGGAAGACATTTTCTGCTGAGAAATGTTAAGATGTTTTCCCTCTTCTCCCTCTTTATCACCATGACACCAAATTACTGCTCTGAAGTGACTCATACCACAAAAAGCAGTCTGCTAAAGCCACGGTGGATATCATATTCCCTGCTCAAAAACTTGTGTATAATGAATCAAAGGTTGCTTGTTCTTCAGGTATATACATTTCATTTGTCTTTTTAAGGACCAGTGATTCAATAAGGGACAAAGAAAGGGTTGTGCATTTGAGTATGTAGGGTTAGAAGTAAAAGATGATAATGAATTAGATTAGAGCAGTGGCAGGAGTTTTAGAAGTAAGATATGTATCGATTTAAGATATGACTTATGTGCACAGCCAAGCTGGCACAACATGGTTATGGATCTGAACAGTCAATGAGGGAAAGAAAGTATGCCATTGCATTTTTATGGTGAATTATCTAACTTTTAAAAACTTCTC
Source organism: Phocoena phocoena (assembly GCF_963924675.1). Lineage (NCBI taxonomy): Eukaryota > Metazoa > Chordata > Mammalia > Artiodactyla > Phocoenidae > Phocoena > Phocoena phocoena. The sequence goes on from NC_089223.1 coordinate 77,600,435, forward strand.
TTTTCTTTGATACACTAGAAAAATAGAATATAAATATTCCCCTTTATTCCTAGGAGGAAATTAATCGTTCTATGAAACTAATATCCATTGGACTGGGTTTAATGAGCTGTCAATGTATACGGTGAAATAAAAAGAGAGTTTGAGGTTTGTCTGGAGGGAATAGGAAGTAAGTACTTCCATGAAAAATACAGAGTCTGAAGTCTGAGGGCAAGAGGAAGATGAAACGGGGCTATTTAAAAGGCCCCATGAGTTTAGGATCTGATTGCAAAACGATTTCCCTAAAACAGGGCTCTTTGGCTTAAAAGTGAAGGACTGTGCATAGACCCACTACAAGGAGCTTTGTTCAAGTGCCCTGGGAGCTTGTGGAGCAAAGTCCTTTTTTTCCATGTTTTCCTTTTTTATGTATAATTCTTAAATAGACTTTATTTTTTAGAGAAGTTTTAAGTTCACAGGAAAATTGAAAAGATACAGAGATTTCCCATTTACTTCCTTCCCCCTCACATTCATAGTCTCCCGCATTATCAATATTCCTCAGCAGAGTGGTACATTTGCGACAATTGATGAAACTACACTGACACATAATTGCCTAAAGTCCATAGTTTGCATTAGGGTTCACTCTTGGTGTTGTACATTCTATGGGTTTAGACAAGTGTAAATGGCATATATCCACCATTATAGTATTAAACAGAGTAGTTTCACTGACCTAAAAAATCCCCTGTGAGGAAGCTTTCTTCCAAATGTTTAATTAGGAAAAGTGGGGAGTTGGGGTGAAAAATTGTTCAGGAAGCTCTTGACTACTGTTTGAGACCCCTCTTCACCTGCACAACTGCTGCAGAGCCTCTGGGATCTGAAGCCAGTACAGCCGTCGCTGGGGCATAGACAGGCCCTGGCAGAGCTCCCTGGAGAAGACATCTTGGCCTGCTTGCTCCCACCAGTCTCCCTGTGGCCACTGCAGCTGGGGGATTCACTTCAGTGCCTTTTCAGAAGGTTCTCTAGCCAATTCAGAGCCTGCAGCAGACTTTCTGCTCCTTTCCCTGGGATATATGCATCTATGTCAGTTCCTGGGTAGATGGTCCTCATTTCAGGCCTGTCCTCATGGGAAGCTAATCCCAGCACTGGAGACCGCACAGGTCTGAGAAGAACAGAGGTGCTCATGTAGAGGGGTGGCCTGTGGGAAGAACAGGCACTGGCCTGCCCTGCAGGCAGTTCCAACATGTAACTCAGCACTCTGAGGCTGGAGCTCAGTAGGGAATTCGGTATAGCTGGTGGATTCATGGTAGGACCATGGACAGAGGCTTCAGAGACAGGGGTGGGGCACAGCCGTTTTTTGGTTTTTTGTTTAAATTCAAGGTAACACGTTGTTCAAATCTAAAGTTAGAAAATCACATTACATTTTGCTTACGAAACAAGTATGATTCAGAACTATTTTATTACAATATCACCAATTTTAAATTAGACAATATCATGGATGTTTATGTTTACAAATAGTACATAAAATTAGAGTGATATTTCATTTGTCTTGCTTTTCCAGGGCATAGAAAATTCACACAGCATAGAGAAGGTGTCATACTGGCTTAAGTTTATCAGAATTTCTTGTTAAAATTTTTTTAAATTTAATTGTTTATTTTTTTATTGAGGAATAATTGACATATAACATTATATTAGTTTCAAGTGTACAACTTAATGATTCAATATTTTTATACATTGCAAAATGTTTCCCACAGTAAGTCTAGTTAAAGTCTGTCAGCATACATTACTACAAAATTTTTTCTTTCGATGAGGACTTTAAAAATTTAATCTCGGCTCGCTGCCCCAAGCCTCCCATGCCGGCGGGCCAGCCGGGCGGCCGGGCTGGCGCGCGGGGAGCGCAGGGGGCGTGGGGAGTTCCGGTTCCGGTTGTTTGTGCAGCTGCAGCAGCGGCTCTGGGAAAGATGGCGGCCCGGGCAGGTTTCCAGTCTGTGGCTCCGAGCGGCGGCGCCAGAGCCTCAGGAGGGGCGGGTGCGGCAGCTGCCCTCGGTCTGGGCGGGACTCCGGGGCCTCCGGTGCAAATGGGCCCGGCGTTGGGTCAAGGGCTGTACTGCTCCCCGATGCCCAGAGCGGCCTATCCAAGACCAGGTATGCTACCAGGCAGCCGAATGACACCTCAGGGACCTTTCATGGGACCCCCTGGCTATGGGGGAAAACCTTCAGTCCGACCTGGCCTGGCCCAGTCAGGGATGGACCAGTCCCTCAAGAGACCTGCAGCTTAGCAGATCCAGCAGGTCCAGCAGCAGGCGGTCCAAAATCAGAACCACAATGCAAAGAAAAAGAAGATGGCTGACAAAATTCTACCTTAAAGGATTCGTGAACTGGTACCAGAATCCCAGGCCTATATGGATCTCTTGGCTTTTGAAAGGAAACTGGACCAGACTATCATGAGGAAACAGCTAGATATCCAGGAAGCCTTGGAACGTCCCATCAAGCAAAAACGGAAGCTGTGAATTTTCATTTCTAACACTTTCAATCCGGCTAAGTCAGATGCTGAGGATGGGGAAGGGACGGTGGCTTCCTGGGAGCTTCGGGTAGAAGGACGGCTCCTGGAGGATTCAGCCTTGTCCAAATATGATGCCACCAAACAAACGAGGAAGTTCTCTTCTTTTTTTAAGTCCTTGGTGATCGAACTGGACAAAGACCTGTATGGGTCAGATAACCATCTGGTGGAATGGCACAGGACTGCCACTACCCAGGAGACAGATGGCTTCCAGCTGAAGCGGCCAGGGCATGTGAATGTACGGTGTACTGTCCTGCTGATGCTGGATTACCAGCCTCCTCAGTTTAAATTAGACCCTCGTCTGGCTCGGCTGCTGGGCATCCACACCCAGACCCGTCCAGTAATCATTCAAGCACTGTGGCAATATATTAAGACGCATAAGCTCCAGGACCCACATGAGCGGGAGTTTGTCATCTGTGACAAGTACCTCCAGCAGATCTTTGAGTCTCAACCTATGAAGTTTTCAGAGATCCCCCAACAGCTCCTCGCCTTGCTTATGCCACCAGAGCCCATCATCATTAATCATGTCATCAGTGTTGACCCGAATGATCAGAAAAAGACAGCTTGTTATGACATTGATGTGGAAGTGGATGATACCTCGAAGACCCAGATGAATTCTTTTCTGCTGTCTATTGCCAGCCAGCAGGAGATTGCTACTCTAGACAACAAGATCCATGAGACAATAGAAACTATCAATCAGCTGAAGACCCAGCGAGAGTTCATGCTGAGCTTTGCCAGAGACCCTCAGGGTTTCATCAATGACTGGCTTCAGTCCCAGTGCCGGGACCTCAAGACCATGACTGATGTGGTGGGTAACCCAGAGGAAGAGCGCCGAGCTGAGTTCTACTTCCAGCCTTGGGCACAGGAGGCCGTGTGTCGATGCTTCTGCTCCAAGGTGCAGCAGAGACGACAAGAATTAGAGCAAGCCCTGGGAATCCGAAACACATAGGGCTTCTGCCACAGCCCTGGTTTGCCTGCGCCGATTTCTTTATTTGGGCCCTGTGCTGCCTGCCTCATAGCACCTGCCTTGGTCTTGCTTGGGGCCTTCCAGGAGATGCTGTTGGTTCTAGGACAACACCAGAATGAAGAGGGTCTCACATGATACCTGTTACCCTCTTCTCTCACCCCATCCCTTCCTACCCCCAGCTTCCCTTTGCCCCACAAAGTTCCCATGTGCCTGTACCCTCCCCTGGTCTGCATAGGACCTCTAAATAGTATTAGAGAGAGAACCTGTAGTGGTAATCAGTGCATTGAATGGATTGGGCCTAAGGCCAAGTGGTCTTCAAGGGGACCAGCTACACTGATCCTGCCCTTCAGAGACCCGGGAGTTGGGAGCTTTAGCCCCTTCTCCGAGACTCAGGCCTGGGGGCACTCTATAAGTGCTTTCCTGATAACAGAATCCAGTTTCCTTCCTTCCCAGGTTTGGAGCAAACTGTCCCTTCACTTGTTGCCCTCTAGCATTAAAGGAATCCTGGTTCTTGGGCTCCACTGAGCCCCAGGTCAGTCTGCAGCCCTCTGGATTGGCCTGCTGTCTCAGTGCTTCTCTTACTCCCTCGTAGGGGGTCCACATCAGTATTGGAGTTTGTTCTCTTAGTATTGCTCCCTCTCACCACACTCCCTGTAGCTGCTTTTTAGGATTCCCTCCTATCTGTCCTAACCCAGGGCATTTGAGTGGGGGAATCTTGCCTTTCCCTGTCAGAGCCCCAAGGGTCCTCACCTAGGGTACTGTCATTGCCAGCAGAGGTTGTTCCTTCCTGCTATTGCTTTGAGGTGTGACTCATTCATTCATTCTACCCTGCCTCCCCCATCCTTTCATGGAGAAACAGGCCTAAAATCAAACGGGTAAAAGCCCTGGGCCATCCCTGTCTTCCTGTCCCTTGTCTGCCCAGTTGACAGCCACTGGTGACTTCTAGGGCACTGAGGAGTGAAAGCGCCTAAGGCTGGAGAATAGCTCTGAGTTGGGTTTTTGACTCTTCCCTCTCCCTGCCTCACAGGATTGTGACTACCCAGCCCCTGCCCTCAAAAGCTTCAGACCCCTCAGGTAGCAGCAGGACCTTGTGATCTTGGCCCCTTGCAACTGAGATGGTTTTGCATCTTTCCAGGGGAGCCTCAAATTCTTCTTCCCAGGTTGTATCACCCCTGAGTTAGCATATCCCAGACTCGCAGACTCAACACAGCAGGGTGGGAGACAGCTGGGCACAGAGGGGGAATTCTGTTCAAAATGGGCTCTAAACCCACAGAACTGATAAAGCCCCTGCTTCCCCACCCCCTCCTCAGGCTTCTGCAAGCACATCCCCCAGCCCTGTATCCCTGACTGTCCCACACTGGGGACAGCAAAACTTCCTCCCTGTCTTCCCCTTCCTGTCATTATCCCACCCCTCCCTTGAAAGGTTCTTCCCAGAGTGACACTGGACAGACAACCTCTGTCCCTGGGGCTGGAACCATGAGAAGGAAGCTCAGCACTCCTACACAGTGTCCCTGAAGATAACTTTTTATTAATTGAATTATTATATTTTTTTCATGGACCAAAATTTTTTTTGTACTGTCCCCTTATTGATGTCACCCAGTTTTAATAAAAGAATCTTCTGAAAAATAAAAAATAAAAATTTAATCTCTTAGCAACTTTCAAATATACATGGTATTATTCACTATAGTCACCATGCTGTGCATTACATCCTCACGACTTACTTATTTTATAATGGAAAATTTGTAACTTTTGATCCCCTTCACCCATTTCAGCCTAACTCCAGCCCTGCCTCTGGTAACCTGTTCTCTGTATATGTGAGCTTTTCTTTTTTAATTAAAAAATTGTTTTATATTCCACCTATAAGTGAGATCATATGATATTTGTCTTTATCTCTGACTTATTTCACCTACAATTATATCCTCAAAGTCCATCCATGTTGTTGCAAATGGAAAGATTTTATTCTTTTTTATGACTGAGTAATATTCCATTGTATATATACCATGTTTTCTTTATCCATTCATCCATCAATGGACACTGAGGTTATTTCCATATCTTGGCTATTATAAATAATGGTGCAGTGAACATGAAGGTGCATATATCTTTTTGAGTTAATGTTTTTATTTTCTTTGAATAAATACCCAGAAATGGAATTGCTGCATCATGTAGTAGTTCTGTTTTTAATATTTTGGGGAGCCTCCATATTGGTTTCCATAGTAGCTGTACCAATTTACATTCCCACCAACAGTGCAGAAGGGTTTCCTTTTCTCCACAACCTCACCAACACTTGTTTTTTCTTATCTTTTAGATAACCATTCAAACAGGTGTGAGACGATATCTCATTGTGGTTTTGATTTGCACTTCCCTGATGATGAGTGACATTGAGCATTTTCCCATGAACTTGTTGGCCTTGTGTATATCTTCTTTAGTAAAATGTCTGTTCAGCCTGTCTACCCTTTTTTAAATTGGATTGTTTCTTCTTTTGCTATTGACTTGTATGAGTTCTTTAAATATTTTGATATTAACCCCTTATCAGATATATGATTTGCAAATATTTTCTCCCATTCAGTAAGTTGCCTTTTCATTTTGTTGATAATTTCTTTTGATTTGCTTTGATTTCTTTTTCACTGTCTTTTGTGTGTCTACTATAGGTTTTTCCTTGTGGTTATGGTGAAGCTTACATATAACAATTTATATTTATAACCATCTGTTTTAACTTGATGACAACTTAAATTTGAACACATTCTAAAGCTCTACATTTTTACTCTGCACCTCCATTTTGTATTTGATATCACCTTTTAAAGCTTAATCTTGTTATCCCTTAACCAATTATTGTAGTTACAGTGATTTTTACTTCTTTTAACTTTCATACTAGCTTTATAAGTGATGAATCCACTACTATATATTTACCTTTACCTGTGAGATTTATACTTTCATAAGTTTTCTATTAGTAAATTTTGCCCCCCACCTTTTTCAGCTTAAAAGAGCCCCTTTAACACTTCTTGTACTGCTGTTTTAATGGTAATTAACTCCTTTAGTTTTTGTTTGTCTGGAAAACTCTTTATCTCTTCTTCAATTCTGAATGATAACTTTTCTGTGTAGAGTATTCTTGGTTGGGAACATTTTTCCTTTAGCATTTTGAATACACCATGCCACTCACTTCTGGCCTGCAAAGTTTCTGTGAAAAAATCTGCTGATAGTCTTATAGTGGTTCTCTTGTCCACAACAAGTTTTGTTTCTCTTGCTGAGTTTAAGATTCTCTCCTTGTCTTTAAATTTTGACAGTTTAATTATAATGCACCTTGGTGTGGGTCTCTTTGGGTTCATCTTCTTTGGAATTCTCTGGGCTTCCTGTATCGGAATGTCTGTTTCCTTCCCCAAGATAGGGAAATTTTCAGCCATTATTTCTTCAAATAAGTTTTCTGCTTCTTCTTTCTCTTTTTCCTTCTTGAACCCCTATAATGTGAATGTTAATATGCTTTATGATGTCCCATAAGTCTCTAAGCTATCTTCACTTTTTTTCATTTTGCTGCTCAGATTTAATAAGTTCCAGTGCGCTGTTTTTGAGTTCACTGATCTATCTTTACTTCATTTAGTTTGCTTTTGAACAACTCAAGTGTATTCTTCAGTTCAATTATTGTATTATTCAGCTCCATGACTTCTATTTGGTACTTTCTTATATTTTTCTCTCATTCTGTTGAAGTTCTCACTGTGTTCATCCACTCTTCTCCCATGTTCAGTGAGCATCTTCATGATCATTACCTTAAACTCTTTATCAGGTAACTTATCTAATTTTATTAAGGATTTTTCCTGAGGTTTTATCTTGTTCTTTTGTTTGGAACATATTCCTCTTTTTCTTCATTTTGCTTGACTCTCTGTGTTGATTTCTATGCACTAGGTGAAACAGCCATCTCTCCCAGTCTGGAAGGATCTACCTCATGTAGGAGGTAAACCTTAATGTTTAACTTTGCCCTAGCTCTTGGTTATCTCTCAAAACTTTGTGATTGTCCTAGCAGCCTATTTTATTTTTAACAGCTCCCAGTAGTTGAGGGTGTACCAAAACCTATCAGTGTCCCAAAGGTGAGGATCTCAGTCAGCACCTAGATTCAGGCTGATTGGAAGCCACCCTTAGGCAGCAGCTTTTAAAATATTCAGATTTACACAGTCTTTAGGACTGCAACTATTAGCCCTGCTGGCCACCAGAGCCAGGCCATCTGAGGGTGTCCGCTTGGTGTTAGTCTCAAATATTGGGCTTCAGACAATTGTTTAAGCTCCTTTTTGGTAGATACTGATGAGCTGTAGTGAGGCAGAAGGGGAGCACAGAGATGGCTCCTGCCCTCCAAGACCCCTGGAAAGATTTAAACTCAGCCCTTAGATATGTGTTTAATTAGAATCCTACCCCTCAGGCAGCAGCTATGATGATAAGCTTATAGGCCTCTTTCACAGAAAGACTGAGCTCTTGAGTCTATTGCCTCTTGCTGTGCCCTGAGAGTGGTAGCTATTTAAGAACTCTTTCTCCATTGGTTACAATTCTGTGGGACCCATGAGCATAAGCTTCATTGGATACCAGAGTTAGGAAATGTTGAGATATTCCCTGACAGCAGTTGTAAAAATTGGGGTGTTAGACAAATTTATAAGCTTCTCTCTGGGAGATACCAGCAAGCTGGAGTGAGGCAGAGGGAGAGAACAAAGATGGCATCCACTGGCCTCTGTTTCCTGAAAACACTTCCATAGGCCTCTAGATGTATGCTAGGCCAGAAGCCTGCCACTTATTAGTCCAAAGCTTCTGGATAAGCAAATAAATGTCTTTCTCAGAAAGGCTGGGGCTGTGTTTCAGTGTGCCATCTGTGCAGTGCCCTGGGGGTGGTAGTCTGCCAACTATTGTCTCTCTAAATTGTTACAGTTCTGTGGGACCTGGGAATACAAGATTTTCCTGGCCTTCAGAGTCAAGTGATCAAGGGGTGTCGCCTGGGTGGCAGCTGCAAAAACCAGGTCACCAGATGCAAATCTTAGGGCCCCAGATGTGTGTAAATACTCCACTTTGGGAGATAGTGGCACTCTGGAGTGCAGCAGAGGGAGAGAGTGAAGATGGTGCCTGCTGTTTGGAGGCTAAAGCTTGCACTAGGTAAGGGGAAAAAAAGTCTAGAATTAAAAAAAAAAAAAGATGAATGACAGCCACTGGCTTTAGCAAGGCAGAAAGGGAGCAGGACAACAGTGCACACCAGGCTCCATTTCCAGAGAGTATCCCAGCAGGCCCCTGCGCCTCTAACCAATGCCTTAAGATTAGGAGATTAATCTCTGTTACATAAAGTCTGTGTACTTTTCAAATGGCTGCTTCCGTGCTGGGCCCTGGGGTGAGTGAGTCCACGCATGAGCCCTTTGAGAACCATTTCTCAGTTTGCTACAGGCTTTTGGGTCTTGTAGATGTAAACCCTGTTAATTTTCAAAGCTAGATGTTTTGGAGGCTTGTCTCTTAGGTGCACGTCTTAAAAGCTGGGGTGCCTGTTGTGGAGTATAAACCCTCACTCCTCAGAGAGAAGCTCTGGGTATGTGAGTTTTTGCTTCTGATTGTGGGTCATGGCACCAGGGGTGGGATTTATGGCAAGATTATTTATTAGCCTCTTCTACCCATTTCCACGTGACCTTTTTCTCATTTGTCTGATGTTAAGGAGTTGCTCAGCTAGTTTTCAGATTTTTTCCCGAGGAAATTGTTGCATATAGATTTGGTGTATCCACGGAAGGAGGTGAGTTCTGGTTATATCTACATCGCCATATTGAACTACCTCCAATTTTTTTTTTTCTAAAGAAAAGTTGTTAGTGATTTTAACAAAGTAAATGTTATTTTGATCAAGTATTTCTGATAGTTCTTGTGATAGATATTAACTTGAAAATAAGTCTAAATCCATGATTCTGTGCCCTGCAAGTTTCCTAAAGAAGGAAAGATTTTCTTAAAATGATTCCATTTATAACCCCAGCACAGCAGGCTTACTCTATAACTTAGATTTTAAATATTGTATAATTCATCTTGTTTTCTTGAAATGCAAGAAGTCATCTGGAAGTGCCCGAAGCACTTTGGAAGTCAAGAGACATCTTCTAATGTTTGTGATTTTTAAGCTCTCAGACATGTGGCTTTCTAGCCTGCCAGTTCTAATAGAAGAATGGCCCTGACTCAGTATGTCCTTCTGTTAGTTCGCAATAGTCTGTTTAAATTCCTGCTCAAGCTTCTTCAAGTTCCCTTTTCCCAAATTAAGCCAGGAGAGATTTCTACCCTTTCTGACTTCCGTATTAACTTTTCCAACTTCTATAGTTCTGGTGGTTTAGGGGATAACACATTTATGAGCACTTTCACTAGTTGCAGGTCTTGTCGATGGTGAAAAGGAAAGAGCTCACAAACTTTTTCCATAATTGGACACCAACAACAGGTACTTTTCTTTGCTGTTCACCCTAATTGTGAATCCTAAGCAGAATTGCAAAGGCAGTGAAGTTGTTTATGAAAGTCTTCTACATGCACCTTTTTGGAGAGAATCCAATAGATCAATATTAATCACTAGACTTCCAGATCTCTATCCCAATTATGAAACTATCACCTTGGCATGCGTTTCCCTAGAAAGTGTCCTAGGAGTCAAAATTTCTGCTCTCTCCATTCCTTCCAAAATTCACTTGGTGATTGTTTCAGAGGTCTCAAGACCACCCTTAAGGTTGCCGATTCTCTGGAAGATCCACCAGATGTAATAGCAGATTATGCCCAAGGCTAAGTTTAGTACAGAAAAAGGGCAAGAGTAAGAACAACAAGAAGCTATACATTGGGTAGAGTTCAGGGAGGCCAAGCACAGGTTTTTCAATTTCAAGTCCTATCCCATCTGGGGTCATTGTATAGGATGTGCTTTTCCCTGTCTGTAAACTATAAGGACATATTAGGAGACTCTCCTGCAGGAAGGCTTTTATGAAGAGCTGGTCATGTAGCACATCCTGTTACACAACCAGCCATGATAATAAAGCTCGAGACCCCAACAGTGAAACCTGGTACCCATCGTCACTCTTGATGTTTGTGCAAAAGAATCCTGACAAGCTCATGTGGCATGGTCTGTTGCCCCCGGTGTATACAACAGAACTATCAATTATCAACATAATGAGTCTTCTGAGGGCCAAATTCCCAGAGGTTGGCCAAAGATCAGTTGTGGCTCCAGAATCCCTTAGAGACATGCAAGGAGCAAGCAACAAGTCCTGCTGTACTAACCCTCCCCACAGTGCTCTCTTTAGAATCAAGTGCTATTTTTAAAAGATCTGGCAAACAAATTCATGATAAGACAGTTATTCTTAAACATTTGATGAAACTGGGCATTTTATCAGACAAATTTATATGCACATGCAAACACACACACGCACACACACATACACACAAAACTTGGTATAAGCTGTCAGGATTCAAGGGCAAAAAGTCTGTTTGGGAGATGATCCCAGGAAGTGAAGGCAGAGGAGTGTGGAAGTAAGAGAGCTGAAGCCAGGAGACCAATAAAGTATGCATGATCGAGCCAGTGATCACTATGGGCAACTGAAAATCAATCCTGCTGAGGAAATCTGGAGACGGCATACTACCTTCCTCAGAGTTATCCCAACCAGAAACAGACGAATGGAAATGTTTATCCACCAATCCCCTTCCATTATTTGTCAAGGGCTACTGCTTCTGGGGTTATCAACTTCACAGAACTTCTGGCTTGTTCTATGTGCAAGTCAAATGTGCACAGACAGCTATAACCAAACCTCAGATAAAGTTGCAATTTTTCAAGTAAACTGAGGTGTGTGTGGAAATGGATTCCAAGATGATATGGGCAGGGAACTGGAAATGTCTGCTATATACCCATGCACACAAAAAATTTTAATGCACACGATTTCAGATGGTTTATGTTGTTGTGAATCATAACCATGGATCCCTGGGCCCTAGAGATTAAAATATTCTAAGGTATTGCCAAATAAGATTGCATTTAAAATTAAAGCTTTAGGAAGAAACAATGTTTACTATCAATGACTGGGTCACTAGTGGTGGAATGTCACATATCAAATGTGAAAATCAGGGAATCATTTATGAACAATTGAAGCTGTCTAGTATCACCTGCATCATATATTGTAAGCTACTGTGTTTATGGAAGTAATGTGAAATCAGCATTGTCCCCCTTCACCTCCTCAGTAGAGAGCATCATCAGTTCAAAGTTAGCAGTCCAGGGGCAGCACTATTTGTATTAGCTCCTAACTGAAAACTACCCAAATACCCATAAATAGTACAGTAGATAAATAAATACAAAATTGTATATTCACACAGTGAAATATTATATACTGAGAGTGACCATTCTTCACCTAAATAGAATAATATGGAATCACAAACATAACTTTGAGTTAATATATAATACATAACCTTTTATTCCACTTATATAAAAAGTATGTGGAACAAAAATAATCTACATCATTGGAAAGCAAGATAGTGCTTACTGCTAAGGGCAGTGACCAGAATGGCGATGACAGTGGCTTTGGGATGTCAGTAATACTGTTTCTTGATCTGGGTGCTTATAAAAATGTATCAAGCTGCATATTTACTATTTGTTCACTTTTCTGTTTGCATATTGTGCTTCAATAAAAACATTTAAAACAGTAAGTTAAGGAGTTAGACTTTGTTCAAATACTATTTCTAGAAAGCCTTGGTGCAGACTGGCGTTAGGAAATAAACTAAAGAAGTTTAATCAGAGTTTTGAAGTTTAAAACCCCAATAGTAAATAGCATTGGCATAAGTATGTTGGGATTTCCCACTACACTCTCTTAATCACCCACCTTGGCTTGGCTCAGTGTAAACGAGGAGAAAAAAGGCGATAAGTTGGTTCTTCATTTTCTCTCCCTGTTTACCTACTTCCCCTTGTCTTTACCACCATTTCTACTTTTCAAGGAAAATAGTGTGGAGCCAGAAGTGAGATTCAAATTCATGTGTGTACATGGAGGTTCTAAAAGATAGAACTTGTGGCTGATGTGTGATTCTGTGCATTTTATGATGAATTTAGCATGCAATTGGGTACAAAATACTTAAGGAGTGTCCAAGTTCTACAGTGTGCTTCCATTTAGTTTTAAATGAGATGTCCAGGAGCAATGCAGCATGATGGTTAGCTATGTGTGCTCTGGAACCCACTACCTGAATACATATCATCTCAGTGATCATTGAATTCTCATTTCTCTATCTATAGAGTGGGATTAATTATATTATTTATGTCATAGTGTTGTTGTGAGGTTTAAATGAAATAAAGCCTATGGAGTCCTGTAACACATACAATTTCGGGGTAAGTGTTCAATAAATACCATTTTTATTATTTTTCAATACTGGTGGTACTTAATAAAAACAGTATTGAATGTGGAGTCAGCAGTTTAGGCCTTCCTCTTCTGGTCCATAATTTTCTAGCAGTGTGAAATTGTGTATTTAACTACATGCAGTCTCACATTATTCTGCAAACTGATGAATATATGCCAAAATAAGATAAGTATGTGAAAGAATCTAGCTCAGACCTTTGTCACATGGTAAGTCTACATTTTACATTATAAATACAAATTTAACTAGATTAGTAGGGAATTTAATCAGTGTTGGTTCTGTGAACAAATATTTTTCTTAATATAAATTTTAAAGCTCTATTGAGATTAATTTTGAGTGTTGTTTTATTATGTATGTTTGAAAAGGGAAAAAATAACTTACTCCATTGACACGAAACACTTATAAGATAAGCATACCAATTACACCTAAGGAGTATGGCCTCTGAAAATGTGGCTTATAGTAATGAAAATGCTGTATAAATCTAAAGATTTATGGTTAAGATACATTTTCTTTGTCACATAGCAAGGTCAAAATATGGTTCTAAAAGTAAAGGGAAAAATTACATGGTAGAGATTTCAGGGGCTTTACTGTTGTTATAATTGCTCTTTTGAGGTTGTATTTAGAATGACACTAGCATTTTGTTTTAGTCTACCTAGACTGTCTGCCCCTCGCCAACATTCCGGCCATGTGTATCAGTATTCAGAAGAAAGCAAGGGTTTCTTGCAGGAGGGCTTGACTTTGGAGAGAGTGTCAAATCAATCTCAGGTTTGATTCCAAAATATCTGTTGCCAAGCTGCATTTGCTAATGCTGTCATCTAAATCCTGGTGTCCATGGTATCAGTGCAAGGCAAATTTGTCCTTGTTATTGCATGGTCAAAGGCCTCTTTTAAAAGATAGGAGAAAATTAATTAGACTACAAATTTATCCATAAAATAAAAGGAAAGACTACCTGGGCAAAGGGATCTGGAATAGGAAGACTCGTTTTTATTAGGAAATTCCACATTTAGCTCAAGTAGCATAGATTTGTGCAGAAGAGATAATAGTTTGTTATTATCATCTCCAATCTTGCAGGTAGTCAAGGAAGAACTATTATGACTATTTCATCATTACTGATTATACTTATAATATTTACTCTATGGCAACATCACCAAATTCAGAGATACTGAGGCTTTTAAATAAAATAAAAATTCAGCCAGTTAGACTCTGGCAGGTCTTAAAAAATAAACAGTTGCTGCATAAAGTCCGTGGAAAACTAAATCAGGAAAGGATTGTCTTACTTTTATTTCAACCATCATAATGGAAATATATGCTTATACAGTTAGAAATGATTTGCCATTGAAAGTACTTAATTTCTATATGCTTTGGCTATCTTACAGCAAGAAGAAAGTTTTTTTAGAATACAGAACATGAAGACATTTTTTTTTTTACTTCAGAACTATTTCATCCCTTTCCCTGACTGTTGACATTTTATGATAAAATGTCATAAAAATAAATTTTGTAGAAGTGAGACGAGATTAACTGAAAAGTTTCCAAACACTTTACCAGTGGGGAAAAATGGCCCTTTAGATTGTCCAGTCTTTACAGAAACTGGACAACTGAAGACACAACTAGCATTAGCTCCCACTGGGAAAATAATATAGGCTTTGACATAATATACTGGAGGGAAAATAAGATTTAACTTATGGCAAGTCGTTTTCCATTCTTTAATTCATGACTTATAATAAGAAAAATAGAGGTTGACTATTGTATGCTTCATAGACATCATTCCCTTAAGTGGGTCAGAGAAGAACTATGATTGTGTCTTCTTTATATTAATAAGTGCTAAATATAAATACCATAATTAGAAAAATAAGGAAAATTTAATATCTAGCATGTCAAAAATGTTTGAGCAAGTGATGATTCAATCACATAATAAATTCTGTGTAAGGACAGAGGAAAATAAAAAGGTCTTTACTTATGAAAATCCTTACACCCTTCACCTCACCGCCAAAGCTCTCAGAATTCCACATGTTTAAGAATAAAGATCACAAAACAATATTGGCGGAATGGAGTCAGCTTGATGAATACAAAATGGTTCTATGGACACATCAAAAAGACATTTTAAAAATCTTTGAGAAACAAGTTAAATCTGTATAATTTGATGTTCTTTATTTTTCTCTTACTGCACTCAAATTTTCCACTATCTTTCTTTATAGCCAGCATTTCTAGTGTTTGCAAAGAAAGGATTTAGTTTTTATTTACTTAATAAAAGCTCAGTAGGCAAGATAAGCATTAAGTCTGTTCTTGAAGGAAATGAGTTTGGCAAGAAAAAGGGACAATGTTCTTAGAATGAATGAATTATCCAAATAGGACAGGGAAAATATGGGTGGAATAAAGCTAAATAAAAGCATTGAGGGTTTCCCTGGTGGCGCAGTAGTTGAGAGTCCGCCTGCCGATGCAGGGGACACGGGTTCGTGCCCCGGTCCGGGAAGATCCCACATGCCACAGAGCGGCTGGGCCTGTGAGCCATGGCCGCTGAGCCTGCGCATCCGCAGCCTGTGCTCTGCAACGGGAGAGCCCACAACAGTGAGAGGCCCGCGTACCGAAAAAAAAGTATTGAAAAATTTATTAAAGTTGTAATTTCTGAGAACATGCTATGCCCTAAGAACTGTGAAAGGCACCGTGGAGAATACAAATAAAATGCAACAGAGAGAGAGTTTGCTGTCAATTAGTTGTAAACCTCATTGGGTAGACAAATACTGTACCACTTTCTATCATGCAGAGCAGATTTAGTAGTGTCATGATTAATGAATAATATTTTTAACTTCAATAATCTAAGATTACAGTTGAAATTAAATTCGAGCTAGAGTAGTGGACCTGAGTGCCCCTTTAGTAACTACTACTATATCAGAAGGAACTACTCCCACCACCACAACCCTGCCACTTACTAACTGGGTATCTAAATTGCCAGGCACTGTTTTAATTCTTTTACATTCATTAGCCTATTTAATCAACGAAACAAGCCAATTGTGCTGTGGTAGTTATAATTATTACCCCTATTTTCACAAATAAGAAGCCCAGGGTGTAGAGATATTAAAGTAACTATCCCAAGGTTCTGAATATAGGCAGTCTACTGCCTGAAAGGCAAAGGCTAAAGAATGTCAAATTCCCACAACAGTGAAAACTAGTTACCTTGAAGACAAATGAGAATGGAAACACAACTTTCCAAAGTATATGGAATACAGCAAAAGCAGTTCTAAGTGAGAAGTTCACAGTGATACAAGACTACCTCAAGAAACAAGAAAAATCTCTAATAAACCTTTTAAATGTACATTTAAAGAAACCAGAGAAAGAGGAACAAGCACTACAAAGTTAGTGGAAGGAAGAAAATAATAAAGATTAGAGTGGAAATAAGTGAAATAAAGAACAACAAAAACAAAAAAGCAATTGAATAGATCAATGAAGCTAAGAGCTGGTTCTTTGAAAATATAAAACTGACAAACCTTTAGCCAGACTCATAACAGAAAAAGAGAGAGGGCCTAAATAAAATCAGAAATGAAAGAGGAGAATTTGCAACCAACACCACAGAAATACAAAGAATCATGAGACTACTACAGACAATTGTATGCCAAAAAATTGGACAACCTAGGAGAAATGGATAAATTTCTAGAAGCATGCAATCTTCCAAGACTGCATCAGGAAGAAATAGAAAACCTGAACAGACCAATTATGAGTAATAAAATTGAATCAGTAATTAAAAAAAAATCCAGACAAAAGTTCAGGATGAGACAGATTCATAGGTGAATTATATAAAACATTTAGAGAAAAGTTAATACTTACTCCTTTCAAGCTATTCAAAAAAATTGAAGCAGAAGGAACACTTCCAAATGCATTCTACAAGACCAGCATTATCCTGATACCAAAATCAAAGGCCCTAAAAAAAGAAAAAAAGAAAATTACAGGCCAATATCCCTGATGAACATAGATGCAAAAATCCTTAACAAAATATTAACAAACTAAGTTGAACAATACATTAAAAGGATCATACACCATGGTCTAGTGAGATTTATTTCAGGATGGATCAGTATTCACAAATCAATCAACATGATCCACCACATTAGCAAAACAAAGTATAAAATCATACTATCATCTCTATAGATAAAGAAAAAACATTTGACAAAATTTAACATCCATTTACAATAAAAACTGTCAACAAAGTGGATATAGAGGGAACATAACAAAGGCCATATATGACAAACCACAACTAACATAGTATCCAATAGTGAAAAACTAAAAACTTTTCCTCTAAGATCAGGAACAAGACAAAGTTGCCCAATCTCACCACTTTTATACAACATAGTATTGGAAGTCCTAGCCACAGTAATCATACAAGGAAAATAAATAAAATAAAATAAAAAGAAATAAAAGGAAAAGAAGAGGTAAAGCTGTCACTATTTGCAGATGACATGTTACTGCGTATACATAGAAAACTCTGAAGACTTTACCAAAAAAACGGTTTTAAGTAATGAAGTCAGTAAAGTTGTAGGATAGAAAATTAATGTACAGCTATCTTTTACATTTTGATACACAAATAACAAACTATCAGAGGAATTAAGAAAACAATCCTATTTACAGTTGCATCAAAAAGAGTAAAATACTTAGGAATAAATTTAACTAAGGAAATAAAAGACCTGTACTCTAAAAGCTATATGACATTGATGAAAAAATTGAAAACAACCAAATAATTGGAAAGATATCCTGTACACGTGGACTGGAAGAATTAATATTGTTAAAATGTCCATGCTACCCAAAACAATCTACAGATTCAGTGCAATTCCTATCAAAATGCCCATGGCATTTTTCACAGAACTGGAAGAAATAATCCTAAAATTTGTATGGAATAGACAAAACAATCTTGAGAAAGAACAACAAAGCTGGAGGTATTATGACCCCTGATTTCAAACTATCTTACAAAGCTATAGTAATCAAAACAATATGATAATGGAACAAAAACAGACACATAGATCAATGGAACAGGATAGAGAGCCCAGAAATGAATGCATGCTTATATGGTCAATTAATCTATGAGAAAGGAGACAAGAATATACAATGGAGAAATGACAGTTTCTTCAATAAATGGTGTTGTGAAAACTGGGATATTCACATGCAAAAGAATGAAACTAGATCACTTTCTTACACCCTGGGATATTCACATGCAAAGAATGAAGCTGGATCACTTTCTTACACCCATATACAAAAATTAGCTAAAAAGAGATTAAAGACTTAAACGTAAGACCTGAAACCATAAAACCCCTAGAAGAAATATATAGGCAGTAAGCTCTCTAACATCAGTCTTAGCAATATTTTTTGGATCTGTCTTCTGAGACAAGACAACGAAAGCAAAAATTAACAAGAGGGACTTCATCAAACTAAAAAGCTTTTGCATAGCAAAGGAAACAGTTGGCAAAAGGAAAAGGCAACCTACTGAATGGGAAAAATATATTTACAAATGATATGCCTGATAAGGGCTTAATATCTAAAATATGTTTTAAAAACTCATAAAATTCAATATCAAAAGACATATAATCCAATTTAAAAATGGGCAGTGAAGCTGAATAGATATTTTTCCAAAGAAGATACACAGATATCCAAAAGGCACATGAAAGGATGCTTAACATCACTAATCATCAGGGAAATGCAAATCAAAACCACAATAAGATATCATCTTATACCTGTCAGAATGGCTATTATGAAAAAGACAACAAAAAAAAACACAAGTTTTGGTGAAGTTATGAAGAAAAGGGAACCCTCACACACTGTTGGTGAAAATGTAAATTGTTACAGCCACTATGGAAAACAGTATGGACGTTTCTCAAAAAATTAAAAGCAGAACTACCATATGATCCAGTAGTTTCACTTCTAGGCATTTATCTGAGGAAAATGAAAACACTAATTCAAAAAGATATATGCACTCCAATGTTCAGCATTATTTACAATAGCCAAGATATGTGTCCATTGATAAATGAATGGATAAAGAATATGTGGTGTATATATACACAATGGAATTTTACCCAGCCATAAAAAGAATAAAATCTTGCTGTTGGCAACAACAAAGAGGGACCTAGAGGGTATTATGCTAAGTGAAATAAGTCACACAAAGACAAATATGGTATGATTTCACTTTATGTGGAATCTAAAGCCAAAACAAACTAACAAAAAACAGAAACAGACTCATGGATACAAAGAACAAACTAGTGGTTGCCAGAGAAGTGGGATGCGGGGGAATCAGTGAAATAGGTGAAGAGGATTAAGAGGTACAAACTTCCAGTTATAAAATTAATAAGTGATGGGGATTTAATGTCCAGCATAGGGAATATAGTGACTAATATTGTTATAACTTTGTATGGTGACAAGATGGCAACTAGACTTATCATGGTGATCATTTTCTAATGTATAAAAATTATCAAATAATTATGTTTAAATTGATGTTTGCCTCTCTTAGCAAAAGCAGATGTCTGAAGTTGTTATATAGGCATGGAGTCATAGATTTAAATCAAATTTTTAGCATTGTTCAATCTAGTGTTTTTGAGATGTAGTTTTTACTGGACCATGGCCCCTTACCTGAAGGTCCTCCTTTTTCCATTTGAACTACCAAGGGCTGTAGTTATAAAGATCTCCCCAAACTCTAAGAAACTGCAAAGTGAAAATCACCCTCTATCTCTCTTTTTGAAGATTTCAAAACCAGACGTCCTGCCTTCCGCTCCAATTTTCACTTTCCATCCCGTATGAAAATGTAAGAGAAGTAGGGAAGTGATTGGAATAAGTGTCTCTCAATTCACTGGAAAGTTTGGAGAAAAAACAAAAACAAAAACAAAAAAACCCCCAGACATTCAATTGAGTTTAATCATGCGAAATTTGATTTTTTTGAAAAAGTCATGACTAAAATTAGAAAAGTTGTTGGAGTTGAGCTCTACTATATGTTGTTCTCTGAAATGCCCCCAACTTGACAAATTTGGACCAATAAATAGAATAACATATTATTCACTTGTCAGCAGTTTAGGCTGTGCAGTTAGACAAAATGATTTTTGTAAACCTTACTTCATCACTGATCAATTGTCTGAGTGCTTCTTTTATAAAGTAGGGTTAATAATAGTGTCTCTATCATAGGAGATTGAGAATTAAATATATCTAATTAATATATCTAAAGCATATATAAAACATGCTATTTGATACATGGTAACCATTCAACAACCATTAGTTATTATCATATATATTTTAGAGAAGAATATTTTATATTTACCTACATTAAACATGTTTTAATATAATTTTTCTTTCATTTTTTTAAAATAAAGAGGAAGTTTGTCAATTGTTTAATCTGAGATTATTCCCTTTCTATTACTTTGCTGTTCAAATATCCCCTTTTGTGTTAAATGACAGTGATAGGATTACTTAGTGGCAGTCATTTTTATTCTAGTATCCTTATCTGACAAAAATAAATATTGAGGTAAGAGGAGAAATAAGAGAAAGAAAGGCAGGGCTGCTAATAATATGATGCCCTAGAAGTCGTGAAGGAATAAGTTTCGAAATGTAAAAATAATTGAAAGCATCAAGGGCTGCTAGGAGAGGTTAGAGGATAAAAAAATTAGAAGAGACTAGTTTTACCAATAGATTTTTCTAAAATTACTCTCAGAATTTTAAACAATTAAAAGAACTCAATTCCTTCTCTGTCAACTGACAAATCTGATGGAATAAAAGTTGGACAAAAACAAATTCAGCATTTTGCACCTAAACATTTATAGAAGGTTTTTATGTATATCCATTAGAATTTAGGAAAAAACTATGTGCATAGCTTACATTTCCTAATTAAGCAATGCGTTCAATGAGGCTATCAGTGGCTTATTAGTTGGATTAATTACAGCAGCTGCCCCCTCTTCATTTTACCAGATGTTGTAGGTTCTCCATAAGCTTTGTGGATTGTGTGGGCAATTAAGTAATAAAAAATACATCATTAAGTAATTATAATTTTCTGTATTTTCATGTGTCAACAGAGAGATACTCTCTGATTATATATATACAGGACATTACTTAATTATTTACAAAAACACAGAATTTTGTATAGTCCTAGGGGTATATCGACTTTCATGGGATCTAGTTAGCTCTTAAATTAACTAAATTTTAAAATTTTATTTGAGTTAAAAAATCAGTTCATTTAACTCTTAGTCAAATATTTACATGTGGTGTTTTAGATGTTTTTTCCCATACTCAGCTCATTGCTAACATTTAAGTATTCGATTCAACAAACTGAATTTAGTAATTAATACATGTAAAATTCTAATGTAATCTCTTTGGGAAAATTCCAAGATAAGTAAGACATGGTCAGTGATCTTAAAAAGCATTTATTAGGATGAAGTCAAGGCAAATTAGAGGAGTAAAATTGTTGGAGTATGTTTAGATTCCCTGTAACTTCAATATATATAAGCCAGGTCCAAAAATGTAGACATGAAAATGACAGCAGTAGCAGACATTTATTACATTTACTTTTATTGTGACCACAGTATAGTCAAAGGCAGGCCATACATATTTACATCTTAAAGGAGTTTTCATACAATAGTCTTAACAGTATTTCCAAAGCTGCAGGCTTTTGCCTGCAATCAGTCTTGGTACACTGGTCTGAACCTGATTCAATATGATGGGTTCCCTTCTTATCACTTTCCTGAAATGGTGCTTGTTCTCTACACATTCATAAAAGGTGATGTTCTTTTTTTAGGGATTTCATTCTGCTTCTTCAAATTGAAACTGATGCCTGAATTTTGTCTTTTCAATTTCAATTGTGTCTTTTGTCAATTTTATCAGTAGAAAAATTTCTTAGCTGTGCTAAACTAACGGATATTCTCTTTACCGCATATCAAGTATTAACCAACACTAAATAATTTAGCCATTAATCATAAGATGAATTTGGATGGTTCTTCAAATGTTTAAAAATAACTTTCTAAATTGGCCAGTTAAATATAATTGGGGGATCTTATTTTCAGTGTTCATATTATGCTTACTAATACAAAATATTTAATATTTTTTCTAAGAGGAAAAAACTTCTGATGACTTTAATATCCTTTCCTTCAGAAAGCCCATTTAGAAATAGTTTATAACATGTAAATTAATCTCAAGAGAAAAGAAGAATATGTAAAAGTTGCTTAGTCTTCTCTGGGGAAAATGATTATAAAATAAAAATGGGTCTGACACTCTGCAAAAACTGTCTAAATCCATCCAGATTTGAAGAAGGGAGAAAGCAACAAACCAAAGAAAGATACATTATGGCATACCATACTTTCGATGAAACTTACAGTAGTGGTTTCTAAACTTGTTAAAAGAGGTGGCATAAAAGGAATCAGAGTCTTGGATTTAGGGAAGATAGGAGAGAAGCTTGATGACAATGACAGTTACCAGCAATAAGAAAAAGCAAGTCACTTTTTCATGACTTTCTACTCTCACCTTTGAAGTAGAGTCTTCTAAGAGTTCCAGGTAGATTTCTGACTGTGAGAACACTTTTTAGTAATGTATATCCAAGATATTTCCCTTGATATATTTATTCTACAGCTATAAAATGTGAGGGATCTTTTTATAAAGTTCTCTTCTAAGTGTTCTGTAAGATTTTCCAAGTTACAGTTAGTAATTAAATGTGGCTCTTTTAAAGCATGTCTACAGATACTTTAATACTCTTTACCTTCAATAGGTGAAGTTAATTCCTCTCTGTTTCAATATAGCAGAAGTTATAGGCTGTCACTGTTGACATTAGTTTTCTTCGAATTTTTTCTCTCATATTATTTTATTTTTACTCTTTTAAAACTACCCCTTAATAACTTGTTGCTAGTAATTTTTAACAGTATGAATTCTAAAAGCAAACAGAATTCATTAGGTTTTAAAAAGACTGATCACTGTCTTTTCTGTGTTCTCTCATTCTGTCTCAAAGCACACGCTGTAGGGGAAGCCAGCTGTCACATTCTGAGGTAGTTCTAAGGAGGGGGGAACTGGCTGCCAAGTTGTGAGGTTACTCAAGCAGCCAAAGAAAAGACCATATGACAAGCCTGCCAGCACCACATGAATGAAGTTAGAAGCATTTCTTTTGAGACCTGCTAACAGCTGTGTCAACCAGCTAGGAAGTAAATCTTTCAGTCCAACCTGAGATGACCACAGCCCTGGCTGAGAGCTTGGCTGCAAGCTCAAGAGAGACTCTGAGCCAGAATCACTCAGCTAAACCACTCTTGGATTTCCACAGAAACTATGAGATAAGAAATGTTTGTTGTTTTAAGCCACTAAGTTTGCTGTAAGTTATTATATAATAGATAACTATTACATTGAAAAATTAAAATGATAAGGAAGGCATAACTTTTTGTGTCACAGATTTATGTTTTTTCAAGTATGGCTCTCAAGTAATATTTATACTTTAATGATATAGTTATTATTCTGTTATATTTTACTGAGTCAGAAGTTTTAAAATAACATTTAGCTGATCTTTACTTGGTAGCCAGTATCTAATTGGTATTGAATGAAAATACCTTTTTCTTGACATTTGTAGAAAATCACCCTGACTTACAGTGGTGCCCCCTGAATTATAAGCAGTAGCCTCCAAATTAGCTAAACTCAAAAGAGATATATGTAATCCATTATTTTATTTGATTCAAATGGTAGCATATTTGTTAGTGTTTAATAATTATCAAAGGAAACTGAAAACAATTTTAAGGTAGTGGGATATTTAAGTTTAAATTTCCTGTCAAATGTGACTTGATGTAGATCTGTGTTATGAACCAGCAAGACACAATTTTAATCAAATTTAATTTAAGTGCTTTCTCTGCATATGAGTCATGAGAAAAAAGTAGTTTTAGGTCACTTTTATTGTAAAGAAAATAACACTGAGACTTACAGAAATGAATAGTCCACAGTCACCTGAATGAACAAACACACCAAATTAGTCAATTATATCTCAATAAAATTTAAGAACATATATTTATGGACAGTGAATTAGAATTATGTAGTTACTAAATTTTTAGATAGGAGGGATATTAAGGAACTTTTCAAACTTTCTTTTAATTTTAAAATACCACAGGGAGATGAGAGATCTCAATTAATTGTGCTCCTCTGACTGGGCTCATTGAGGTACCTCAAAGGAGAAAATCAAATTCCTATTACTGAAGTGTCTACTGAACAGTTTTCTTCTTCATTTCTCTTCATGTGGGGTAAATTAAAAATAGGAGGGGTGACTTGTCAAGCGAGTAACTTATTATCCCAAGGGACTAAATATATTTATTTAAAATCTCTATATTGATAAGAATCTTTTTAAAAATTTTTATTGGCATATAATTTACAATGTTGTATCAGCTTCAGGTGTACAGTAAAATGAATCAGTTATACATATACATATATCCACCCTTTTTAAAACTCTTTTCCCATATAGGCCATTACAGGGTATTGAGTGGAGTTCCCTGTGATATATAGTAGGTCCTTATTAGTTATCTATTTTTTATATAGTAGTGTGTGTATAGCTATTGTCAGTGTGTTTGTCAACATAATAATAAGATCCCAATATTCCATCTCTAAAATATTTTAAGTGACAGAGAATGGCCAAGGTTAAGCATTATTCTCTTTAGAGACATTCCAATTTTAGAAACACTTCCAGGGGACAGACATAAAATAGCCTTATTCTGATCAACCATACGCAGATAATTTTCTTTAGCACTGGGCACCAAAGTATTAAAATATAGACCACTAGCAACCCAGATGACACTGAGGGGAGAGTGATCAGGATAGGAATGGGCTCACATCATGTCATTTGGACATCACTAAATTTACTGGAGAAGTTTTAAGTAAGAAACAAAAACTACTTATGCTCCAGAGGGGAGCAGTATTGGAGCAAGAGGGGCTGGGGCTTCAGCATGGGTCTGGGTACAAGATGTGGCAGTCCCAGCCCCAATCAGATTTTGGGACTGCTCCTGACGTACTGCCTGCATAAGTGTCAATATTGGCTGCCCAGCCCCATTTAGATGACATTCTCCATATGAGCTGGCTCTGTCCCTTATAATTTAGCCCTCCCCTCGGCAGTGGCAGCCCTCACCCTAGTGTGGAGCTGTGTTGTGCAGCAAGCGGGGCCAGGTGGTGCACTTGGCTCAGGCTGGGGGGTGTGCCCAGGTGATCACAGGAAACAGGCCACAGTCCCATACAGGTTCAGTTTGCTTCCTCCACCTTGTTTTGGGAGTAAGAAAGCACGTGCATGCTCTTCATGAGCAGAGTAGGTTTCTTACATACCTCCTGTTAGTCTTACTTGTTTGCAGACCAGTCAAGAGGACTCATCTTCCCAGTGTTGGACCCCAAAGCTGGGGCACCCAATATTGTGTTGAACTACTCACTCCCGAAGGAGGATCTCCACCCATGTAATCCCCTGCCTATTCTGTGTCCCCTCCTGGGGTACAGATCCTGACCTGATTGCTTTACTTCCCCTTCTACCCAATTCCATATGGATGTTTCTTACAGCTTTGGTTGCACAAATCCTTCTGCCAATGTCCAGTTAGTTTTCAGTGGGAATTGCTCCAGATGTAGATGCATTTTTGATGTGTTCCTAGGGGGAGATGAGCTCTGAGTCCTTTTACTCGACCATCTTGACCTCCTCCCTAGTTGTTTTTGTTTTCTTCAGATAAACAGCCAGGAGTGGGATTGCTAGATCATATGCTAGATCTACTACTTTTAGTAGAACTAAAAGAGGTTCTACTTTTAACCTTTTGAGGTACCTCTATACTATTTTCCATAGTGGCTGCACCAATTTACATTCCTATCAACATTGTACAAGGGTTACCTTTTCTCCAAATCCTCTCCAAAATTTGTCATTCCTTGTCCTTTTGATAATAGGCATTCTAACAGGTATGAGGTGATATCTATTGCGATTTGCATTTCACTGATGGTTAATGATGTTGAGCATCTTTTCATGTGTCTGTTGGCAATCTGTATGTCTTCTTTGGACAAATGCTTATTTAGATCCTCTGCCCATTTTTTAATTGGATTATTTGGGTTTATTTTGCTATTTACTAGTATGAGTTCTTTCTGTATTTTCAATTTTAATCCCTTGTCAGATAAATGACTTGCAAATATTTTCTCTCATTCAGTAGGCTGCCTTTTCATTTTGTTGATGGTTTCCTTTGCTGTTCAGAAGCTTTTTAGTTTCATATAGTCCCACTTGTTTATTTTTGCTTTTGTTGCCTTTGCTTTTGGTGTCAAATCCAAAAAACCATGACCAAGACCAATGTCAAGTTGCCTATAGCCTATATTTTTTTTCCTAGGATTTTTATGGTTTCAGGTGTTACATTCAAGTCTTAATCCATTTTGAGTTAATTTCTGTGTACAGTGTAAGATAGTAATCCATTTTCATCCTTTTGCGTATGGCTATCCTGTGTTACTTTTTGTAACCTACTTTGTATCTTAGAATTATATGATGATCTTATTCCCAAATTCTTCATAGTTAGGGACATTTTCTTTTTTAAGTATAACTCTGCTTAGAGTCAGAATTCAATGTTTAGTTGTTGAATTGGATTTAGGTAGTAAAATTCCACATTAAAATTAATCTTTTGAGAGTAATAGAATTTTTACTCTGATAGATTGTGAATTCATATTCCTTATCACAAACTGCTTGATTCAGAAGGGTTTTTACTTAAACTACATGAGTCAATAAAAATGGTTGTTCTTTACATAGGACGTTTGCAAAAATTATTCTCTTCTCCAACAGCTATTAAACTGTAAATAGCATTACTGTGTACCTACCAGGCAGTATGGATTCAAATAGATTAAAAAAATAAGGTGAAAATAAATCCCTTTCTAGTATTTATCAGGCTAAAATCTAAATTAGTTCCACCTTAGGTGTGTAAGGATTATTGAAGGTTGTTTCTATTGAAAAAGGCAAAAGAGCACTAGGGAGACAAGGGATATTTTGAAAATGGGTGAAGGCAACAAAGGAAATGTTATGAAGAATTTTTCTCTAATTTATCTGTAAGTATATTAATAAGATGGAGATTAAATTAGTGTTGAGAAAAACTGAAGTATTTACAGTTTAATCAGTAACAAGTAAAATAATAAACTTGATGATTCTCAGCTTGAAAAGTATATCACATTTCTCTGTAAGGTGATCTCTAGGCCAGCTTGATATGCTCCCTCATTTTGAATTATTAAAGTATAGTTAATAACCTTTCTCATGAGGTTTGCTTAATTCTTTTTAGTGTATTGGCGCTTGACACTTTGTGGAAACTGGGTATTGATGTATTTGCAGTTGGATCAGAATTTGGCAGTGCTATTCTCTCACATTTATTTTTAAATTTATAATATGTGAATTTCCATAGGGGTGGGAAAGATGCCTGTTAAAGAGAAACTAGAATTAAGACCCCATTTCTTCCTATACAAAACCTAGACTATTTCAGTTGAAAAAAATCCAGCATGTCCCATTAATCAGAGTGGCTTAAGTCCATATTATGAAAAAGAACAACTGTGTTTTTTGAGGAGAATTCTCCAGAAAGAATCCATGGTATGAGTACTTGTAGTGTATTTCTCTATCTTTTCCTCCTTCTCCTGGAATCAAACAAAATAATAAGAGAAATTTAAAAATTAATAAACTAAATTTTGCAGGTTTCACTTTCAAAGGTCAGAAATAGCTGAAACTAGTTAAGCCATAGTGGGAAGAGTAATGGAGAACGTCAAGGGTTCCTGGGGCAGCAAAGCTTAGAGAATAATGCCAGAATTCATTCCCTAGTTATGAAAGATTTACTCTGGAGAGCTATAGCAATATCCCAAATTTATAACAACCATACCAAGAGCTGAAGTGAGCAAGAATGAGATGGCGCAGAAACAGAATGTAGGAAAGGAGAGGTGGATGTGCAAAGGGTATGGAGAGACGCTAGTATCGGTAGACATCCCCAAACACCACAAGACATACAAATATGTGTGGAAGCTCAAAATTTACCTTGCAGATCATAGTTGTGTCCATTATGAAAGTTTTTGAGAGACTGGGGGATGACAGTGCTAGAGGCAAAAACTATCCAGGGGTCTTCCCTGGCGGTCCAGTTGTTAAGCCTTCACCTTCCAATGCAGGGGGTGTAGGTTCAATCCCTGATCAGGGAGCTAAGATCCCACATGCCTCGCAGCCAAAAAACCAAAACTTAAAACAAGAAATACTGTAACAAATTCAATAAAGGCTTTACCGCATAGCACAGGGAGATCAGCTCGGTGCTTTGTGACCACCTACAGGGGTGGGATAGGGAGGATGGGAGGGAGGTGCAAGAGGAAGGAGATATGGGGATATATGTATATGTATAGCTGATTCAGTTTGTTATAAAGCAGAAACTAACACACCATTGTAAAGCAATTATACTCCAATAAAGATGTTAAAAACATAAATAAATAAAAATAAAGGCTTTACAAAAATGGTCCACGTCAGAAAAAAAAAAACTATCCTGGATGTGGTTAGAATCAGAAAATAGAAGAGGTGGGCTAAATACTGTCTCTGTGGCAGCAGGGGAAACAGGAGCCCCTTCTTTAGAAAACCTGAAAGATTAATCAGGTCTTTCCTCTCACCACTGATATATAGCAATAACTTCAGAAAAATCAAAGGTAACAACAAACAAACAAACAAACAAAAACAACCCCCAAACCCAAAAACACACATACACAAAAACAACTGGTACTTCAAAGTACAACGAAAAGAAAATCTTAAAAAAAAGATTTTAAGACCCAATTATATCTTATCTAGAAGAAACCCACTTGAAATACAAACTCAGATAGACTAAAAGTAAAGGATGGAGAAAGATATAGCATGCTAATATTAACCGAGAGATTGCTGGAATAGCCATATATATATGTAAATCAATTTCAAATATATATATAGTTGATTTACAATATTATATTAGTTTCAGGTGGAGACCATAGTGATTCAGTATTTTTATAGATTATATTCCATTAAAAGTTATTGCAAACTAATGGCTATAATTCCCTGTGCTATATAATATATCCTTGTTAAGTATCTATTTTATATATAGTAGTTTGTACCATAGCCTCACCTTTCCCCTCAGCCTTTCCTCTCCCCATTGGTAACCACTAGTTTGTTTGCAATATCTGTGAGTCTGTTTCTGTTTTGCATATATATTCATTTGTATTATTTTTTAGATTCTACATATAAGTGATATCATACAGTATTTGTCTTTGTCTGACTTATTGCACTAAGCATAATATTCTCTAGGTTCATCCACGTTGCTGCAAATGTCAGAATTTTATTCTTTTTTCTGGCTAATATTCCATTGTATGTGTGCATAAGTTTTGCATTGCAAAACCTAAAATAAAAACACTATTTTCAAAATAAAAAGATGAAAAATAAATTGTGAACAAATATTTAAATTCATATCACAAACAATGCTAATATGTAAAGAGCTCTTAGAAATACATAAGAAAAATTAAAGAATATGAATAGACAGTTAAAAGAAAGTGAAATACAAATGGTTTGGAAACATATGAATGGTGTTCAACTTTATTCCTAGGAAGAGAAAATGTGAATTAAAATTACCCTAAGATATTGCTTTCTACCTGCCCAACTGGAAAAAAAAAATGCTTGAGAATTCACCTTGTTGATAAGGCTTGTAGAAACAGATAGTCTCAATCATTGATGGTATTAAAGTTGGTTTGTGCAATTTCTGTGGGGGTATATTTGACAACATATAAATTTACATGGGCATAGACTTTTCAATCCAGCAACCACAATTTAAGTAATTAATTTTTCCTATAGATATAACTAGATATATGTGAAATGATTTATGTTCAAGCTTATTGAAGAACTGAGACATTGCTTATCATATCAGCAGATTAAAAACAACCTAAATGTCTATCGACAGGGAATGAGTTAGTTAAATAAATTATAATATGTACATCTATACAATGGGATACTTTGCAATTGTTAAAAAAAAAAGAATGAAGAAGCTATCTATAAACTGGTGTGAAAAGATCTTCAAAATATAAGAAGTAAAACTGCACAGAAGTATGCATGGTATATCTGTCATGAAAAGGGGAAAATAAGACTATATATTTATAGCTTTTTCATATTTGCATTAAAAAAATCTGGAAAAATATGCACAAAACTTGTAACAGTGATTACATATTTGGAGAGATAAGGAAATAAAGCATGACAGACTTTTTTGAACCGCAGGTATTTAGTGCCTAATTCATTTAAAAAGTATTAAATATCACATAAAAGAGGGTACAATATGGGATGGACGTCCTTGCCTCAGCATCAATACCCAGGTGTTTGGGTCCAGATACAACCGTAGATGCTAAGGCTCACCAACATCATCTACTCAGCTCACCCTAGTTCCATCTAGGTAGAAAATGGTTGAATGTGATAAATAAAAAGAACTATGTTTCAATTTGCATTCCCACCAACAGTGCAAGAGGGTTCCCATTTCTTCACACCCTCTCCAGCATTTATTGTTTGTAGACTTCTTGGTGATGGCTACTCTGACCAGTGTGAGGTGATACCTCATAGTAGTTTTGATTTGCATTTCTCTGATGATTAGTGATGTTGACCATCCTTTCACGTGTTTGTTGGCAATCTGTATATCTTCTTTGGAGAAATGTCTGTGTAGGTCTTCTGCCCATTTTGGGTTGTTTGTTTTTTTGATATTGAGCTGCATGAGCTGCTTGCATATTTTGGAGATTAATCTTTTGTCAGTTGCTTCATTTGCAAAGGTTTTCTCCCATTCTGAGGGTTGTCTTTTCATCTTGTTTATGGTTTCCTTTGCTGTGCAAAAGCTTTTAGTTTATTAGGTCCCATCTGTTTATTTTTGTTTTTATTTCCCTTTCTCCAGGAGGTGGGTCAAAAAGGATCTTGCTGTGATTTATGTCATAGAGTGTTCTGCCTAAGTTTTCCTCTAAGAGTTTGATAGTTTCTGGCCTTACATTTAGGTCTTTAATCCATTATATGGAGGTTCCTTAAAAAACTAAAAATAGAACTACCATATGACCCAGCAATCCCACTACTGGGCATATACCCTGAGAAAACCATAATTCAAAAAGAGTCATGTACCACAATGTTCATTGCAGCACTATTTACAATAGCCAGGACATGGAAGCAACTGAAGTGTCCAATGACAGATAAATGGACAGAAGAAAATGTGACACATACATACAATGGAATATTACTCAACCATAAAAAGAAACGAAATTGAGTTGTTTGTAGTGAGGTGGATGGACCTAGAGTCTGTCATACAGAGTAAAGTAAGTCAGAAAGAGAAAAACAAATACCGTATGCTAACACATATATTTGGTAACACATATATATGGAATCTAAAAAAAAATGGTTCTGATGAACCTAGGGGCAGGACAGGAATAAAGATGCAGACGTAGAGAATGGACTTGAGGACGCGGGGAGGGGGAAGGGTAAACTGGGATGAAGTGAGAGAGTAGCACTGACATATATACACTACCAAATGTAAAATGGATGGCTAGTGGGAAGCAGCTGCATAGCACAGGGAGATCAGCTCAGTGCTTTGTGACCACCTCGAGGGGTGGGTTAGGGACAGTGGGAGGGACACACAAGAGGGAGGGGATATGGGGATACATACATACATATAGCTGATTCACTTTGTTATACAGCAGAAACTAACACACCATTGTAAAGCAATTATACTCCAATAAAGATGTTAAAAAGAAAAAAAGAACTATGTTTTCAAAGATTTGTAACTCTTGGGATCCAGACAGTTTTGATTTGCAGTGCCCCTAATTGAATGTGACATTTGAAAGAGAATACTAATAGTCCCTTATGACTCAAAAAAAAAAAAAAAAACATTTTGACTGGCCATAAATCTCTAAAGACCAACTAGGAGGGGAAATGAGGGGTTACTAGATCAACAGAGATGATAAAGGCAGCATCTCTGGGGCTTGCTAAGCTTTAACAAGTCATAAATCAAATTCTTGTTTTAAGGTCTATAAAAGCAATATATGCTGGTCCCTGGTGTCCAGTGGGAAGGGATAAGTTTTACAGGCCACACTTCTGCTGGATTAATTCCAGAGCACCCTCATACTGAAAGCCCCCTCACATAGCAGCCCTTGACACTGGAAGCAGTCACGATTATCCTATGGAGACACTCTGGGGTCAAGAGTGGTAGATATCAATCTGGAAGGGAACATAAATAATTATGTATGCCCTATAGGCCATACAGCACCAACGAAAACAAATGGATTCAAAGTAAAAGTGTATAAAGAAACTGAAGGAGTTTTCCTGAAACTGAAGGACACCTCAGCCAAGGACTGACTATTAGGCAGGTAGGGGATTAAAGCCATGAAAGAGAAGTGACCAACTGGTAATCACTGGCCACGGGATGCCTGAAAGTTGGATTGCAAAAATGGTCTCAATTGTCCACAGCTCCCTGTATTCTCACCCTTTGTAATAGAACTCTGCAACTCTACCTCTCAAAAACAGGAGTCTGTTAATCCAGCCCTTGCACCTGGGCTCACCTGATGGTTTCCTTTGATCAACAGAGTGTGGTAGAAGTGGCAATGAGCCAGTTTCAAGTACAGATCTCCAAAGACCTTGTGTACTTTCACTCTCTCTCTTGAAATTCTGTCGCTGCCATGAGAACAAGCTGTATTAAACTTCTAGATGAGAAACCACTTAAAGCAGAGATGAGTCACTCTAACTAAAGCCATCCTAAACCAGCCAGCCCCCAGTCAACTCACAGGCTAGAGTCAGTCCTGACTCAGATCAGCAGAGCTGCTCAGCCACCTCTTCAGTTCATGAGAAGTAATAAATGGTAGTTGGTTTGTTGTTTTTTTAAGCTACTGTGTTGGGGTTTTTGGCTACCTAGCAGTAAATGATGATACAGGAGATTTGAGCATTCAGGATAGAAAAGAAGGGAGGGAGTGGAACACCCAAGATTATTCATACTTATTTAATAAGTACGTCTTAGAAAGTTTTATTTTCCCTCCCCAGTGGTTAAATGCTGGTAGTAAAATAGGAGTTAATCATCTCATCATTGAGGTCATAATAATTAATTTACAATCTAGTGTCATCATGCCTATTGGGGCTGGCAATAACAACTTCAGTCCTCAAATTACTAAGCATTTTCACAACTGTTGTCTCGTCTTTCCCTTACCAGTTAGGGAATGAGTTTAGGAAATTTAACAGACCTCATTAGAATAAAGCAGTCTATAGGGGCAGAGTTTGGTCAGCATTTGTATTTTGTGATTCCAAATTCTAATGGTGCAAAGGAAAATGAAGAAATTGGTACATGATATATCTCAAACTCTTATTATCCTGAAAGTTTCTAAAGGGTGGTAGCAGAATCTTACTCATCTATGCCATGTTTATCCAAGCTTCACTGTTTACTTGTAAGGTTGGGAATATTATTTAAACCCTTGTGCTTTAGTTCCCTCAACTATAAAATGTAAATATTTTCATTATAAATGACTTATTGTGAAAATTAAATAATGTAATACATGTAGAGCAATTTGATCAATGTCTGGCATATAGTCAGCACTAAATAAATGTCACTGTAATAGTATTTGTATAAAATAATCAAAGGCTGGCACAGATTACATGATAATTAAAAATTAGCAGAAACCAGTAAATATCAAAGTAATCATTTCTCCTTTAAACTTGTCAACTTGAAGTGTTTTTGCTGTGTTAGACTAAGGGGACATTTCTTCAAACATGGCTGCTAAATTCTTTAAATGTTTTGATTAAAAATAACTCATTCTCTTATTGCTTTTAATCTTTGATGTAATGATTAAGATTCTGTGGAAACTCCACCATTGAGAAGTGAATGAAAACAGAGATTGCCTCTCCTAATTCAGAGTACATAAATAAATGTAATAAATAGCACCTTGCCTACTGACATAATTGCTACTTTTCATTCCGGAATAGAAGTTTAGAAATGAAATATAAGAGATAATCTTCGTCAGAAGGAAATTGTAAATATAGATTTTGTCATCAAAGTGCCAAAACAAACCAGGCAATTCAACAAAAGTTTCAGTCATCTAGACATCTTTCCAGCTTGTTGTCAAATATCCAGACTGAGATTTGCACTGACAGGGCTACCTTTTAACTGAATTTACCAGCTTTTTGGCATTGCAGATATATCATCATGATCAACAACCTACTCTATATAGACTTTGGCAAATTTAGAATCACACTCCTCAGAGAAAGTGAAATTAACTATTGCCATATCTTAAATTAGGAATTAAAAAATAACCTACCGTGATTCATCAATGGAAATTAAAGAAACCATTCTCTCAGTGATAAAAAATCTCTTTCCATTAGAAAAATATGATTTGATTCGTTTGTATTCAGAAAGTATAAGATGGACTCAGACTCTTCAGATATTTTGGAATAATTTTCATTTAAGGTATGTCAAAATTTTAAGTTTAAATAATATTTTATCTCAGACAGAGCATAATACAAACAGTACTGGATAAACCATTACAGGAATGTAAAGAAATATATGCCAGCTAACACCCTTGGAGAAGCATTCCCCGAAGTCCTCACTAAAGTTTCTACTATATTGTAGGAACTACTACTATGTTAATTTTTTGAAAAACAACTTTTCACAACATGTAAGCAAATGAGGGAAAGTGGGACATTCCTACCAAGCAGCCAGACGCTGCCTTCTCTGACTGTACGTATACTCAGGAACGTTTTGGGTGTTCTTCAGCTCATGGCCACGCCTTGCCTTCTCCCCCTTCTGCAGTAAGGCATGCTTCAGTACAGCAGGGCTTTCCACCTATGGCATTGTTGCCATAGTTGTGTGGGGATGTCCTGTACATTTTAGGGTTCTTAGCAGCATCCCCCCACCTCTACCCACTAGATGCCAGTAGCAACACTCCCTAAAGCTAGCTGTGTCAATCAAAACTGTCTCTAGACATTGCCAAGTGTCCCCTGGGAGGCAAAAAGGCTCACCAGTTGAGAACTACTGTGCTACAGTCGTCAGAATAAACTGCCACCCTAATCTTTACCACACCCATTCCCCCATCACACCAACTCTCATGACATACACAGAGTTCTGCACCCATTGTGATTATCCCAGTTCAACTCACCACACCCATGCAAATGAATTCTGTAAGAGCCAATACTGAAAGGTAGATGTTAGCATGCTCCTTCAGATCTGGCATTTATGATAGAGGTTCTATTATAGAATTCATATTATTTGTACTACCATCTACTAGGCCCT
This sequence comes from Phocoena phocoena, assembly GCF_963924675.1. Classification (NCBI taxonomy): domain Eukaryota; kingdom Metazoa; phylum Chordata; class Mammalia; order Artiodactyla; family Phocoenidae; genus Phocoena; species Phocoena phocoena. The sequence goes on from NC_089223.1 coordinate 77,635,485, forward strand.
CTCTTTGGTACTCTAGTCTGTCCGGTTGTTATATTGGTATCAAAATATCAAGATATAAAGGGGGAAAAGCTGATAAGTTGAAGGGTTTATAAACTTAAACTTTGCACACAAAACCCCATTGTCTGTAACCTGAACATATTAGGTAATACACTTGTATGCACACAAATAGGTACACACACACATGTATAAGCACACACACACACACACACACACACACACACACACACGACAATCATTACTGTCAAAGCCAAGAAATCAAAACTCTTGTAACTGCCAGAAATGTTTGAACATGAGAAAATTAGTAGCCTGGTTCATATAGAAGAAAAATTATGTAATTTCTTTCCTGGAAAAACATACCTCTATATGGTAACTTACCAAAAGTTGAAGATAAGAGAATACAATACTGGGAAAAGTGTACACCAGCAACTAGGAAGGCTAATCTTTGGACTTAAAATTGCTGGGTGTCTGCTCAACCCCTCCCATGGGGATCCCCAGAAATCTCCATCCTAACTGAGATCCACTTTAGACCTAGAGCTAGAGGAAAGTTATTGCTTCCCATTTCCAACGGCCATGTAGTTTCCTACTGCATAGTGATTGGCAATGGAAATAGATGTTTCCTTCTTTGGAAACGTAAAAGTAACTAGGAGAGGAAAATCAAAACATATGACAAAACAATTCTTAAATTCGGAGAGATTCATTCCAAAAGAGCATCATGAATAAGACCCCAGCTTCTGGTCTAGCTTCTTTTCCCAGCCCTTCCTGTAATATGAAGCGTGAGCCATCAGTCCTGCAAATGCTCCCTAAATACTCTCTTTGCAAAATCTCTTTGAGAAAATAATTTCATTAAAACAACAGCTACATCACCAAAACATGAATTGGAGTTAAGTCTAAATATATATTTAGGGAAATATATATTCTTAAAATTTTTAAATATATCATATTTAAATGTCTAAAGCAAACCGTCAGTATTTTCAGTTTCAACCATCTGCTTTCAGATTAGTCTTGACTTTATAATTCTAAGAACAAAGGGACATTGTTTCTTTAACATTTTTATAAATAAAAGACTCATTTTAATGATTTTCCCAAAGTAAAGGTGGTTTTGTCAAAAGATACATTGGTGTTACTACACCTATAAACTGAAATCTGTGAGAAATTTAAATGCCCTTTCTCCAGCTTCAAATAATTATTTCCACTAGAAAACGCCTTTTGAAAGAGCAGCAAATCACCCCTGCACAAAAGAATGCAGCGTGTAATGCCTTTAGGCAGCAGAATCCCAGAAGCTTTGCTTTGTAGCATTGGATGGTTTAACAATAGACTTCAACTGCAACGGAAACAGGGAACAGATTTTGCAGACCCAAAAATGTACTTTCAGGTAAGAGCTACAATTATACATGAACACAAGCAGCAACCGAGACAGCAGGAGAGAAAAGCTGCCAAAAGTAGAGAAAATATGTAGGAAAGAATAATGACACCTGAGATAAAGTTGTAGAAGGAAAGCAAACTTAATTGAATTAAAAATGTACACCAAGGTTTGAAATGTAAACATGAGGGTAGAGATGGTTAGAATTCGGCTTTAAACTCACCTTTCTATTCATCTTGCATTTGAAACAAGCCCTGATCTAACTTTGTTAAAATTTTTCAGTATGCGAAATGTTATATTTTAAATAATGACTTCAACTAAGATTAAACTAAGATTAAAGATTTGTTTTGATGATTTTCCTAAAGTAAAGGAAGCTTGGCCCAAAGATGAATTGGTACCACTTCTATAAATAAAAATCTGTGAGAAAATGTTAAATGCCCTTTCTTTAGCTGACCAGGGGGTGATCATAAGAATGTCCCTTGCTGATGGGAATAGAACACCAGAGTCCAACAGCTGAGATTTGAAATTCACTCTTTAGTTTGCCTGGAGGTCATGCCTCTCACTGGGCTACCATCAACCAGTGAGGTGGAAGGTGAGGTGTGGACAGGTATATTAGGGCAAACCAGGGTTCTCTGATGACTCAAGGCTCCTTTGTAAAGCAGTTAAATATCCTTTCCCCTGTCTTCTCTCCCTCTCTCCAGTGTCAAACCAGCATCTTAGTCACATGGGTCCTCCAGCCTTTCACATATCCCTCGCTATTTTCTATTATAAAAGCATCTCTCTTGATATAATTCTTGTGTTAATCCGATTTTGCTGTCTAACCTAAACTAACATGGTGCTCATATAATTAAATCTACATGTTCTTAGCTTCCTGGTTAGATGATTCTGAAATTCTAGGGAAAAGCCAAGCACTGATGTGCTCTAAAAATTCTGGTTTTCAATGATTGCTAAAATGGACAACCCCCATGACTCCCCAAAATGAAGAGACAAAAATGATCATAATATATTAAGTGAAGTGAAATTTAAAAAGGGCATAAAAGTCAGTAAAATTACAATCTTAACTATGTAAAACAGTATACATGAAATGACGGTAATGCATCATACTAGGTGTTTTTACTCTGTTTATTATTATTTTTTTACTATATTCCAAGTTTGCTTAAGTGAACATTACTTAATTTAATTGAAGGTTATTTAATATTGTATTGGGAAGAAAGATAAAAATACATATGAAACATATTAACCAAGTTGAGGGTAGGGTAAAGTGAGATAAAAATCAAACAATTGTCTCATAGATTTTTACACGACTACTTTCTCCAAGAAATAATGAGAACTAGACTGTTGACTGACTTCTGGTATATACCCTTGGTACCCTCTCACAGTAGAATTCCTTGCTTGGTTGGAAGTCCTTACTTTTCTGCAAGAGGAGGTGTAGCCCCTACCTTTGTGTACCCGATTTCTTCAAGAAACTCCATCATCCTCATTAATACCATGTGAGTCGCTCAGTGAAGCACCCAGAGATTCTTGTCACCCACTTTGCCATGACTGATCCTTCAGATGCCCCAAGTTATAGCAATAACTCTTCTACAATTCCAAGTTTGGGAAATCTACCTTTAAGCCTTCTACTTCAGGGTCACTTCACCCCTCATGGTGGTTATCTCTCTGACAAGTTCTCCAGCTAGCACACGTAGCTATATCCTATGTCCTTTGTGGGGACTCTGGATACCCTCCATTCTATGTAGGATCTGAGGAGGTTGGGGACCAACACCACTATGGACACCTCCGTCAGCCATTTTTAATCTACCTCCCTGTGTCTCTTTAGATGTGGAAGCATGCAAATCATGTGGTTTCTTAGAAAAATTTGCATTTTTCAGACAAATAGCCCCAATAGATAGATAGATAGATAGATATGGATAGAGGAATGAGAAGCTAGCCTCTTGCCCTGGGGTTTTGCCTCTGAAAAAACATCTAAGTCTTTCTTTGATCCCTTGATTTGCAATACACCTTCAGGAATTCCAGCCTTCTACTTAAAAGAAGAAACTGGTTAACTAGTGCCTTTTTTTAAACTACTCTATTCATCTCTCAATAGGTGTCTATAATCTGTAGAGGAAAGGCTTTTAACTTCCTCTTTGTGGTGGTTCAGTGTTTCCCCATGTGGTAAATTCCTTTGCTCTGTGTTCTTTAATGATGCCACCCTCTCCTTATAGAGCAATAATAAGCCTAATGGCCTTACTTTTATTGCAAAATAGCTGCTGGGGGTGGGAAAGAATAAAACTAGATTACTTAAATAGAAATTACACTGGAAGTTGTTCCAATACCATTTGCTCACATTTGAATGTCTTTTACCATTTTAACTTCTTTAGAAAGATAATATCTTCTATATACTCATTTAAAAAAGTAGTCACTAAGAAACCTAAAAGACTTACTGTATCCCCATTTTAGAGAATTAAAAGTGAGGTATAGAGAGGTGACATTATCCTAAATTTCTTAACTAGGAAGTGGTATATCTAACATTCTAACCCAGCCTCATCTGCATTCAGGGCCCTCAGTTCTTTGACTTCATGCATACTAACACCCCATGCCCTATCATGCCTTCAAATTCCTCTATTTCTCCTATATATAAGCTAATCTTCTGGTTGAGAAGAGGGAGAGGAAGGAGGGAGAGTAATTCTGATACCAAGGCTCCTATAATCCACTCCTTTCTTCAGCCACATCTCCCAGAGATACACATGCAAATAATCCCAAGGCATTTGCTCAATACCCTGACATGATTTTTTCCCGGATGACAGTTATATTAACTCATTCTCATAACAGTGTAAATCCATCAACTCTTAAGGAGACCTGTATCTATTTTTCCCGTAAAGGCTCTGTGTAATTGTTCAAGCCTTTGGCTTATACAAGGGTTTGATTAAATTAAACATATTAGAAACTAATTACTGAGCACAGATCAGTGCAGAAATGGTGAAAGTCCTCACTCTTCCATTCTTCCTTCTTCCCCAAATGGACAGAAACAGAAAACAACCAATTGGGGGAAAAAAAGAAGATGGAAAAAGTGTGAAAGAAAAATGAAAACAGCAGAATTAGGACATTAACAAAGTTAATTTGAGAGTATTTTATTCAACCCTCCAGTTAAAGACACATTAATATTTAAAGCTAATTTTACATGTCTATTTATAGATATAATCTGTGGCCTAAGGGTAGGTCAATTTAGTAAATTTTTGTATAGTCTGGTCAGGGCACAATAAATACATTGTTTTCCAAAAAAGGTCTTTTGTCTCCAAGTTGAAATAATATTTCTAACCAAGTCTGTTGCATATTTTATTCTTATCAGTGCACAAACCATATTCTCAAATTCTCTTCTAAAGGTAATAATGTATGTTTACTAACCAGAGGCCAGGGTTAGATGGGAGAGAGAAAATCTGGATTATGTGGTATAAAGGAGACATAATGCTAGGATTTTCAGATTTCTGTAAGATAAAAGCCTAAACAGACATTCAACCAAATATATTTTTTTAAACTTCTATGTTCCTCATTCAGCAGAGTAGACAGTTTGATGATTTTGCCTTAAAATGACATTTTAAAAACTTTTACTCTAGTAAAAATGGAAAAATTCTTGCTTTTATTTTGTGCAATTTGAACTACCCCAAATCAATAATTTGAACCTCTTAACCTGTAACATCATAAGAAATGACATTTAACTGATTATTTCTCAAAATAGCACAAGTGAACCCATTTTGTCCAAAGAACTCAATGGTACCTGTGCTGATTCATCTGGGGAATAGTTTGATTGCCACAAAGAGGGAAAGCTCTGACTTTAGAGAAGTTTTCCTCTTAATACTAGTATATTTTTTCCTATCTGGAGCCCATTTATGTCACCACTTTGGAACCCATTTCTTTACTGCAAGACCAGAAATAAGTTTTACTTGGTTTTGAGTCTTTGGTCAATGATTGAGTGTTCATACTGATTTTGTTAACTTTCCCTTCACTTGGTCATGTTCTGATATTGCTGTCTAGAAGCGTTCCTTGCTATAATTTGGGTTATATTTGTTGACTTGTGCCATTAGAGGATACAATTTCATATTATCCATTTTCAAGTTCCCAGGGTTTGATTCCATACATATTCTATATAATCATTTTTTTAGGCTATACCGATGATACATTGGAAAATGCAGGATCCTTGTCCTCAGAGAGAAAACAATTTAATAGCAGAATCAAGATAAAAATGTCTGCCTTTGTAGTGGCTGGGGGAAAAAAAAAGGCATAAATCTGATTTAAGCAGGATATCAGATAGGCTACGTAATTTCCTGGGAAGCCAAGGATGGAGACTGTGGAACCATGAACAGTGCCCCAAATCACACTGAAGTCAACTTTTAAAGGGGAGATGCTAGTGTCACCACAGGGACCAAATACTGACTTGTGGCCAGAGCCTTGTGAATGGTGTGCTGTACATTATTCTTTCTTGAAGGTCTTCAGCTGCTCCTCTAGATGGATCTGCTGCCACCATCACTCAAATTGTTCCCACATAGAGGCTTCATTTTAATTTTATTATCTTCTGATTCAAAATTCACCATAGATCCATCTGATTGACAAAGCCTAGGCCACGTGTCTAGACCTTAGCTGAAAGCCCAGAAATACCAGTATCTGACTTCCATGGTGGGACTTCTCAAAGAGGGGAATTTCCCCAAACAGTGGAAGAGTGTTCAAAGGTTTTGAGTGGCCAGGAGGAATGACTGATATTCACCAGATAACACTAAAGCAAATTAAATACAATCCCCCATTACATTATGGTAGAATATGAAATGCTGAATTATGTGGTTTAGATTGTGTCCTCTAGCATTTCCGTCAGCGGGAGCAGCAAGACTCTTCAAAATAGTAATATTAGTTGAGCACTTTCTATGTTACAGGTGTTTTTTGTTTTTTGGTTTTTGGTTTTTTTTTTTGCGGTACGCGGGCCTATTACTGTTGTGGCCTCTCGCGTTGCGGAGCACAGGCTCCAGACGCACAGGCTCAGCGGCCATGGCTCACGGGCCCAGCCGCTCCACGGCATGTGGGATCTTCCCGGACCGGGGCACGAACCCGTGTCCCCTGCATTGGCAGGTGGACTCTCAACCACTGTGCCACCAGGGAAGCCCATTACAGGTGTTCTTTGTGTTATTTTATTTAATGTTTATCATAAGCCTAAGAGATGATACTGTTATAGCCCTTGTGATAGGCTGAATAATAGCTTCCCAAAGGTATCCACATTTTAATTACCAAAACCTTTGACTATGTTACCTCACATGTCAAAAAGGAACATTGTTGTGATTAAACTAAGGACCTTAAAATGACTCAGGAATGTGCATCAGACACTGAAGGATTCTGTGATTCTATTGTCCTACTCATTAACTGTTTGAGCCAGCTCTTTTGTGACTCAGGGAGGCCTGGGGAATTTCAGCTTTTCTACAGACAAGAGGCAGGGGACATGGAGGGGCCTTTGTACCGTGTGGGGTTGGCGGGTGGGGACTGCATGGCTCTGCTAGGTTTCATCTCCATTAAAATATTGTTGACCACTACAAATTTAGAATAGTGTTTCTCAGTCCTAAATACATATTAAATTTACCTTCTCTGCTTTAAAGAAAAACAGATTTGGTTCTCAAACCAGATGAGTTAAATCAGAATCTCTTTTATTAAAATATAAGCACATGTATTTTTAAAAATATACTTAGGCAATTTTAATGTCAAGCAGAGTTGAGAATCACTGGTTTGGGTAATGCCATTATTATTATGGCTTTGCTGCATGTATACCCTGCGTGCGTTCGACCGTCTTTATCAAACAGAGTTGAGGGATTGAATCTGATCTTAGCATGTCATTTGGAAATGATTCTCAGTGATTTGAAGGATGAAAAGGAAGAAAATTACGAAGGCCTAGATGACAGCTGCCATCCTAAAAACTATCATCAATTATACTGAGTTTTTAAAATGAACAGTATTCATTTATAGTGAATTCTAATGCTTTCAATATATTCCTAAATATTTGAATTTTTTGCTTCTTTTAATATTAGGTCTTTGACTATGAACTTACCTTTTTATCTAAGTCAATTCCAAAGTCACTTATATCATTAGGTCTATTTGTCTATCAAGCTTACTAATCATGCTGTTCAAACCTTTTACATTCTCACTGACTTTTTAAAATCTGCCTGATTTATCAATTGCTAAGGGCAGTATGTTAAAATCACCTCTTATGATAAGGAATTGTCAATTTTTGTTTCATACATGTTCGGGCTATGTTATAATGTAAGTACAAATTTACAGTTAGCTTATCATCCTGGTAAGCTGGACCTTTTAGCTTTTGTAGTTGACCCTCTTTATCTTTAGCAATGCTTTTGTACATAGAGTCTATTTTGAATAATACTAGCATAGCGATATCAGCTTTCTTTCAGCCATTATTTTCTGGGTATAATTTTCTACCCTTTGAGTTTCCACCTGTCTAAGTCTTCATGGTTTATGTTTATCTTATTTAAACCTATTTCTGGAATAATTTCAAATTTAACAATAATTGTATTATAACTGAATCTTTATATGGGTTTCCTATTTGTATTATATTTTCTGCTTTTTTCCCCCCTTTCCCCTCAAATTTCTTGCTTCCTTGGATTATTTTCTCTTTTTTGTGTTTTACTCTTCTGGGCATTTCCCTCTTTCACAATCCCATTGTTCCCATGGGGAAAGCCATGACAGTCTGATGTGATCATCATAGCCAGTCACAGTTGACTGACCATGACCCAGTATGAGCCAGTCACAGCAAAGACTGAGAATGTTGTAGATGAATCATATGAACAGCTGCTCTCCAGGGTAAGATTCATGAATTCCTGGTACTAAGGCCCACAGTTCCATAGATCCTACCTTCTCTCAGATTTATTCTTTAGCTCCTCTCTAGAATTAAGAAGAAGCTCTTGTAACTGTCAAACAAATTTCATTTTTATTTAAACTGGCTAGAGTCAATATCTGCTACTTAAAAACAACAGAAACTTAGCACAGTAAACATACTTCTTGATTTTAACTCACTAGTACAATCTGTGTGGGAATTCACCATTAAATTCCAAAGTTAAAGGTACTTGAGATAAAAACGATTGGCTATTGACAGATATCCTCTGTAATGAGTGAATAAACAAGTATAAAGAAGTCTTCTAAGTATAGTAGAAGAAATAAGAAGAGGTGATAAAGACTTTACATCTTTGATTTTCTGAGTTCCTGGGTATTTCCTGAATATTTTTCATTTTTCTCTTATCTGTATTGGTAAGTGCTATGTTAATTTAAATTAGTTTCTTTTTAGGGACAGTTGACATATTTTGGGGGGAATGGGGTAAAAATCAAATACTATTCTATGTTTGTTATATATCTCTTTTAATCTTTATAGTACCCATTCTGGGGCTATGATTCCTAGTTCACAGTTGAAGACAGTGTGGCTCGATGGTATTAAGCAGTTTGCCCAAAGTCATCTTGTTATTAAGTGACTGATTCAGAATTTAAACTCTAGTTCTGATTCTGAAGCTTTTTCTATGATGCCAGGTTACTTCACCATCATGGAACTGAAAATAATTGCTTCTCAGTGTCAAAGCAAGAGACTTATATAAAGTTAAACTCTCCAGTCTGTTCCTTATCAAAAATCCTTTAAACTAAAATCAGAACTCTTCATACCTTTTCTGACTTGCTGTGGATTAGAAGTCTCTCCATGTTCTGATTCCCAGTAAAATTTCAATCTTCTGTAACTGTACATTAGTTATTCCCCAGTTATTCCCCACTCTTAATTGTCTATCCATGTGAGAGAGCTTCCTTTGGAGCAATACCCTGTGTTGACTAAAAACAGATACACAACATGTGAGTTCAGTTTTATTTGGAGCTTACTGAGGAACATAGCCCAGGAGACAGCCTCTCAGATAGCTCCAAGGAACTGTTCTGAAAAGGTAGGGAGGGAGGTCAGTATATATATGATTTTGGTGAAGCGGGCATGGGCAATCAGGCACACATCTTGTCAGAATGTTGCTGCTAGTTGCAAGGAGCAGATGTCTCTGTTAATAATTTTAGTGCTTTTTTTGGTATGAAAAGATGCAAGAATGCCTCATTCCTGATCTCTACCCTGAACTCCTTTCAGGGTGAGTAAAAGGTCAGCAACTGCAGTGGCTAGTGACTTCAGGCTTGTAGAACCAGATGGTGAGGGACATTCTTTCAGTGGCACCGATTCCCTTCTCTATGATCTTTTACTTCCTCCTTCAAGAAAAGAAGTGACTTAGCTGTGAAAGGAAGCAAAATTTTCCACCTCAAAATGTTTCTTTAGCATGTGGATTATTTTGAGCTGAAAATAATCAAGGCCTGAAAACTCAGGAAGAAACTTTGACCTTTCCCCTAACTGCCTAAAAGAATTTAGAGCAAAGGCCTATTCCAGTAATAGAGCTGTTGCCAAAGATAAGCACTAGGTGTGGTGGCAGAAACTCCAGGCAGGGCCTCACTATCACTCTGTGTCCCATTGTCTCTGCATGGCCCAGCAAACATTTGTTTACCAAACATTTGCTTTTCCATCTGCATGCCAGTTGCCTTCCTCCCCTTTGAGGTTCCAAGCCACTACCCCCAATGTCTTTTGTATTTAGCTGAAGATGGTATTTAAGGTGAGGGTTTTCCGTCATTTTGAAGAGTTACTCAGTTTTCTTTAGTCTCTCTCAGGTACATGTTATCAAACTTTTGTGTGATTTTCTCCTGTTTATTTGTCTCATGTCAATTAAATTCTTAGACCATCTAGAAGAACCCAGAAGGGTAAAGGAAAATTTCTTCCTCTCTGACAGCTGTATAAGAAGCTGGAAGAAAAAACTGCCAAGGAAGCTCAACGCCTCTTTCCTGTGGAGTGAGCTGGCCCAGGACCCCCAGATGCGCTCTGCTCCTCTATGTCCTACATTTACACGAGAAGCTGCAGTTATCCAGATGATTTTACAGCTTGGTAGTGGAAATCCTTCTCTGCTGCATAACTATGCCGTGCAGTTCACAATCTCTATTAGAAATAAATCTGACAACTGCTTGCCACCTGTTGAACTTCTTTGTCTGTATCTCAGTACTTACGAATTCATAAGGGAGAAAGCTGTTCTGTTCATTAGACTCTTCAGAAACCAAAACTACATTTGTTTTTGGTACCTCTTGCTGGGGATTGTTTTCCCCACATGACCCACATTTTGTCATGAAGCTGTACCTTCTCTCAGGTTGGTGCCTTGTATAAAAATACAGGCATTATTATGTCTATTTTCCAAACACATCTGGGAAATAGGTACTACAAATATCTCGACTTATCAGGTCATGGAATAGATTTAAAAGAACTTTAATAGCCTGCGTTGGTTGACACAGTGAGTACATTCTGGAGCCAGTTCATGGACTTTGTTCCACTTGGCTCCAATGCCCATGTCTTAAAGCACTAGGTTATTCTGTATATATATTTTAAAAAGTCTTTGTAGGGGAGGAAAACATTTTCTTCCATCCTCTTTGGGTCCCTGCTGAGTCTGGAAATTAAGCTGACAAAGACAGATTAACAGAAGACAAGCACACACATTTTATTGAATTTTTACATAGGAGCCTTCACAAGCGAATGAAGTTAAGAAGTGATCAGAGCAAGAAGCTTTTATACCTTTTAGACAAAGAAACAATAAATTTGTGAAGAACTGATGAGACAAAGAGGTTTGGGCTAGAGACAGTCCAGCCAGGTAGTCCTTATCTTTCTTTTTTAAATAAATTTATTTAGTTAATTAGTTAGTTTTGGCTGTGTTGGGTCTTCGTTGCTGTGCGCGGGTTTTCTCTAGGTGCGGCGAGCGGGGGCTACTCTCCGTTGCAGTGCGTGGGCTTCTCATTGAGGTGGCTTCTCTTGTTGCGGAGCATGGACTGTAGGCATGCAGGCTTCAGTAGTTGTGGCACACGGGCTCAGTAGTTGTGGCTCGCAGGCTTTAGAGCGCAGGCTCAGTAGATGTGGTGCACGGGCTTAGTTGCTTTGTGGCATGTGGGATCTTCCCGGACCAGGGCTTGAACCCGTGTCCCCTGCAAGTCCTTATCTTTCTTACCTTTCTAGTTAAGGAAGCTGAGAATTTGTTTAACAAGGCTTGTTTGCAGATTCCTCTGGTGTCATCTCTGGGCTAATAAGAGTCTGTCTCCAGTAAAAGGAAAATGTATTTTCTGCCTAGGGTGAGCTTTTTCTGTGTTTACTCCTTCTTAATTGCCTTCAACTCAAAATAATTATGTCAAAGAGGCATATTTTGGGGTGACATATTCTGGCTTCCTTTATTTGCAAGTATTTCCTCCTATGTAAAGGTTTTTCTTTACACAACCTGGATAACTGTACATGCAACCCTCTCTAGTACCACTGAGAGGGGGCTAATGAGGTGGGGTAGAGTGCAGGGGCCAGGAAATAAATTAATACATGATAAATTATGAATGTGATTAACTTCAGTATATGAAAATATATTCCTCAGAGTTTTTGGTATCATCTGACACAATCTATAATAGGTTATAGCTACCTATAAAACACTGAGTTTAGTGAGCTTCTTATTGCTGAAACAACACATTGAGTTCCATGGTTTATTAACTGTAGAGTTTCCTCAGCAAGTGGAGCAGGTCCTATAGCTGCTATAGAGATACTGGATATACTATGAAAAGGATTAAGCTGAAAAATATGTAGTTGATATTAATTAGTTACTAAATATATTTATTTTAAAGAAGCATACACTTGAAGGTTCATGAGTTTACTAGGGATTTAGTACATATATAAGACATGTATCATGAACTTTAAAAGTAAAGGTTTTGTCCTTGCATTGTAGAATTGTGTTGTATGGCTAACTCAGCCTTTCTTATGGTGATAGCCCTATAAATCAAATGAAATTAGAGAACTCAACTACATTTGCTCAGTATAATTAGAATATTATTTGCTTAGTATAATTATTTGAAGTATTAAAAACTATTTTTCTACTTTTTATAACATATTCTGAAAACGAGAGGATACACATTTATGATTCACAATATTCAAGATGTCTGATTCCTAAAGTAACAGAAAAAATTCAGATCTCTCAAAATTTCAAATGAGAAAAATCAAATAATCTTGCCTTTATGTATGTGATTCACTTATTCTTAGTGCTTAAAATTGTTTTCTCAAATATTCCATCATCTTCCCAAATTAACTTTTCTTATTCCGCTCTCAGCATTTTATAACATGTTCCTGAAGATAGGATGGAATAAACTACCTAATGAGAGTTTACTTAGATACTTCTACATTTAACACTTTGCACTGATGATACAAGTTTTAGTTAAAGTACATACTATTGAAAGTGTGTTCAGCAATAAGCAAGCACTGATTTCATGTGTTAACTGAAACTGACTTCCAGTATTCTAGTTTGGACAATTAATGTGTTGGTAGAATCACTAAGTAAGAGACTACTGGAACAGGCACAGATTTAAGAGGAAACAAACAACAAAAAGATGAATCCCTATTTAGTAGACAAGGTACATAACAGGCAAATGGATAGGTTAGTGGCAAGGTGAGGGCAGGTGATAGGACTGAAGGGTTATTAATATACTGGTGATCCTGGGTATCAATGAAATCATCAGAATGGTTGAGATTACCTAAGAATACAATATCAAGAAGTGTAGGGAAGGGGGAGTAAGCATGAGTAATACCAACCCTTAAAAGATGAAGAGCCCATGAAGGAGAACAGGTTACTTGGTCCAAGAGTGAAAATCAAAATATGGTAACCAGTGGAGAGTTTTAAGGAATGAGTGCAAAACTACAAAAAAGACAAAATAAGTTAAAGGCTAAAAATTAGGTACTGGATTTAGCCATTAGGTCACTTGGACCTTAACAAGAGTAAATTAAATAGAGGACTGTTATAAAAACCTGACTGCACTGGCTTGACAGGTAAATGGGAGATATGAATGTTGTCCATAGATTACTCTTCTGAAATGTGGATATAAAGAAAGAAACAAAAGAATCAAAGTATGGTGGTAGAAAAATTAAGCAAATTGAAAGAAAGGTGTAAATAGAAGGAAAATGAAGAAAGAGGAAAAAATACATCACTGATTAGCAGTGTTCTAGGTGGAGATACGAGGCCATGAGATCACAGTCATGCTTGTAAGAAAAGTCCTGTATGGGAGGAGGGATTAACCCATCTGTTAGATTGGACAAAACAATATAAGGAGAGTGTATTTGATTGCTAAGGGTGCCATAACAAAGTGCTACATACTAGGTGGCGTAAACAATAGAAATTTATTTCCTCACAATTCTGAAAACTAGAAATCTGAGATCAAGGTGTAGAAAGGGTCAGTTTCTTCTGAGGCCTCTGTCCTTGGCTTATAGATGACTTCTTTCTATGTCCTCACGTGGTCTTCCCTCTGTACACATTTGTGTCCAAATTTCTTGTCCTTGTAAGGATACTAGTAATGACCTTATTTTAACTAAATTACTTCCTAAGACCCTATCTCCAAATACGGTCACATTCTATGGTACTATGGGTTAGGAATTCAACATGTGAATTTTTGGGGGGACACAATTCAGCCCATAACAGATGGGTGCATAATCTAATAATTAAAGGAGAAAAAAAGTCCTATTGAATGTCTAGCCAAGCTTTTAACACACATTTTATTAAGCATGTTTCTAAAGTGCAGGTTTGGTAATAAGAATCATATAAGCAGAACAGTGGAAAGTGGCTTATATTAGTCAGTTTGGGTGCTTTAACAAAATACCATAGACTGATATTTATTTCTCACAGTTCTGGAGGCTGGAAGTCTAAGACCAAGTTGCCAGCATGGTCAGCATGGGTTCTGGTAAGACTCCTCTTCCTGATTTACATCTTCTTGTTGTATCCTTATTTGGCAGAGAGAGAGAGAGAAAGAGATAGATTACCTCTCTCTTTCTCTTTGATTAAGGACACTAATTCCATTCATGAGGGCTCCACCCTCATGACCTAATTCCCTTCCAAAGGCCTCACCTCCATGTATCATTACCCTGAAAGTTAGGACTTCAGTATATGAATTTGGTGGTTGGGGGGACACAAGTATTCAGTCCAGAGTATAGATTCTACAGCAGGAGAATATTTAAAATGAAGTGTCAGCATTTACAGGACTGCTGAAATCTCTGTTTGTCTATTTTCAGCTATATTTTCAAATCTACTTTCTGACATTGGGAATGATTGTCATTGAGGTAGTGCGTTATGGAACATGGTGTTGAGTCATTGACAAATTGCCTTTTGGTTGTAAGGTGAAATGCTGAAATATTCTGTTACATCTGAAGAACTGTCTCTTCCACTTATATCATCTTAGAAGAGAAAAAACTAACAACTGTCTCTTCCACTTATATCATCTTAAATTAAAAACAAAAAACTAACAGTTGCAAAGAAGACTATATATTTGGTTTTCTATATGTCTCTAGGGATTGGAAAATTTAATATAACTAGAAGGCAGAGAATTTTTAAGGACTGGTAGTACACAGTTTTGTGAAAGAATAAATCTATGCACACCGTTGTGGAGGGTAGTGTTTCAGAAAAAAGATTGAATTGGTCAAATAAATAAATTTTAAAGTATTTGCTTTTTTCTACTTACATTTACATGAAATGTTTCAAATGAAATGTTTCTTTGCTGTCATAGATCTCTTCCAAAATTATGTAAATTTGGTTCTAAAATTCATTTTATTTAAGTTATTTAAACCACTAACTTAGCTCTGCTAAGAAATTCCTAGAAGAGATCATGGACACTGTCAATATTGGGGGAAGAAAATAAGCAATATAAAATTTCTAGTAACCAAAGCATATTTCAAAGCATTTGGAATAGTTAAAAGCTACTAAACTCTTTTTTATCTTTTTAAATCAGCTATATATTTCTTAAATCCTCTAAAACTTTCACTCCATGAAGACAGAGCTTTTATCTATTTAGTTTACTGCTAATTCTCATTGCTAGAACAGTTCTTGGCATCCAATAATCACTCAATAAATATTAGTTAAATGAATGTTCTCAAAAAAAATGGAGCTACTGGGCAATGACTTAAAATATATATATTTTTAGTACTGACTTGGAATTATTATCAATGCCATCATTAATTTAGCCAGAAAACAATCATGTCTTTGTGCTGGGATATAGGAGAGTTTCTTCCTATATTTAGTGGTACCAGGTTGCACTTTTTTTATCTTTAATAACTGAGATTTTTGTCTATTTGTTTTATCCCTTTCTAGATTGTTAGATATCATTTCTTGATGTTCTTAGGGCATCTTCCTGGCAATGTCAGTAATGATCTTTGCTACCTTATAAAATCATTTCTTGTGGAAGCCTTAACAGCAGGAACTGTGCCTTTCCTCTCCTGTTTCTAGTGAGAATCCCAATACCTGGATTATAGTAGGCAATTCATAAGCATACTTGAATGAATTCACAAGAAGTGTATCTTTGGAGAACAAAGACGACCAGATTCAGTCTTCCATGGTTTCATTTAAGGACATTATTTGATATTTTCTCTTTGTTTTGTTTTATATCTTTTTCCAAACTGTGTCTTTTCCTTACAAATTTGTAGATTTTATGCATCTGAAAGAATGATATAGCCCTTGTTTTGACCAAATGCATTTTATGGAAAGAGTAGTAACTAGGCATACAACCACTGAGAAAAGCTTCTCTTCTCAGCCCATAAAAGGGCTTATTTATTTATCGACAAGTGTTTTAATTTGATACAACTTTCTGTTTCACAAAAATAAAAATCCATGCATGAAATTATAGTGATAAGCTAGGTAATTTTAAAACATCAACCCATTGTAACATATTTTAAACATTGGCTAATGCTACCTAATTCAGTCACGGTGCAGTATCTCCCTCTTCATAGGCTTATTCCAGAAAATTTATACTTAAGAGAACACATACATATACAATGATCAGGATAACACTAAGGTAACTATGGCTCAATGAAAAAGAAATTCTTAATAAATTGTAACTAAATTATTAGAATCAGATAGGTAGCCATTTTTTTCTGAGAAATCCAAAAACTTAAATTTCTATGCAAAGTGTACAATATCAAATCCAAACTTTAAAAAAATTTTAATCAATTTTAGTGTTTGATTCATTTATTTTAAAAAGGATTTGCTATTTTAAAAAGTTAATTAAATTGCCTTCATAATGAATTTAAAAAGCTATGAACTTGGTTCTTATTTCTTACATTTCACCAGGGTCACTCTGCCTGGTTTTCCAGAAGGCAAGTGATTTCATTGTTTGTTTAGCAGAATATAATTCTAATTTAGACAGTTTAGAAGTATCTATTCCAAATTGAACTAATTAATAACTTATGAGGGAAAAGTACTTCTATGTAGCTATATGTTGTACCCTGAACTATACACAGTAATAACTGAAACAGTTAAGTAGCACATACAATCTATATGAATTGTTTCTTTTAGTTCCAAATCAGGGCAATTTCACCGAGCTAGTTAGACACAATCCCCAAAACAAACTATTCTAATCATACTGGGAGAATCCCACTGAAGCCAAGGAAAAAAATTAAACCATCTTGCTCTTGCAAAGGGAGCTCCAGAGACCTCAGTAGCAGAACTTTTGGAACTTCCAGCTAGAACTCTTGACATTTGACAGCTCCCAAGTCTCCACCTCTCCTACCTCTCAGATGAAATTTTTGAGCATAGGCACACACATGTGTATGTGCAAAAGGGGGAGGGAGGGAGTGACAGAGAGAGAGAGAGAGAGAGCGGGAGATTTGAATGGTCTGAATTATTCCTATGTTCATATCTCAGCTGGTCAACTCTTGTCTTGGGCAGGATCACAGAATGAAAACGTAGTGGCCTGGTAATAACAGCTAACTTTTGTCAACTACTTACTGTGTACTGGGTACTATTCTAAGCACTTTATGTGTATTATCTCAGGTAAGCCTCTCAATAACCCTAGAATTGCTTTACTATTACACCATTTTACATATAAAGAAACTGAAAAACACATACAGTAAGAAAATTGCCCAAAGTTACACAGTTTTTAAGTGATAGAGCTTTATTCTCACAAAGACTATCTGATTCCAGGGATCATGTATGAGTTACCACACTCTACTGAGTATAATTTGGGGGCACAATTTGCATAAGAAGTGAGCTAAGCATATGCCACAATAAGTGTCGATTAAAATGTCCTTTATCACTCAGGAAACTGAGAATCAAAACCTCAGATTCATGTACTTCATGTTAATCTGTAATGACCTTAGCAATTTCTAATAATTGTGCGTTTCAGCTGGTGCTGGGTTAATATCCTCATTTTACAAATGAAGCAACTGAGTCTCAGAATGATCATTTCATCAAAAATGGCCACAAGATTAATACAGAGCAGATCTTAGAGTAGGACACTCAGGACCCCTCTGGAGAGCTGTCTTTCTGGTTCATCCCACTAGTGGGTCAACATGACATATCCCTATACTGGGAACCACTCAAGCACTTGACCTGAGCTTTCTTTGCAAATGACAGTAGATTTATTTATTTTCTTTTGTTACGTGCTTCTGTAGTTTATTTATAAAATTAGGAAAAAATCTTAAATATATGAACGAATAAGCACTTGACACATTAACAATTAAACAGAAAACTTTCATTTCTGAGGTTGCTTGATATAGATTTATATATATTCAATCAGAAGGCTTCTGTCTGAAAAACACAAAGAAAGTTTTATTTTTAGACAAGGATATGAAGAAATAAATGTCATAATGCTACCGTAGGTCTCATCTACTCATTTCTCCAAGCTGAAATATTAGTTTCCTGTCAGATATAGACCATATTCACCAGGTCAGTCTGTAAATAGTGAAAATGAAACCCATACCTTATTGTGGGCATTGGAAAGATTGCATAATTGTAGCCACAGGTGAATGACCGTAAGGTGAGGGAGAAAGTATAGGGTGAAAGAAAGGGGAAAGAAATTCATAGTAGTACATAGTGTTTATCTCAGAGATTAGAACCCTGATGTGTTACCGTTTTCTAACTGAGCCCTAAAGGAGAAAGGTCCATAGGAAAGACATGCAGGAATTCCTTTCACTAAATAACAGTCAAATTGTGGGTCACAAGTGGCACTACTTTTATGTCTTTGTGACTAAGGATAAATTTAAAAGAGGTTGATGAACGAATATTCTCCCCATCTATACTGGACCTAGCTTATCTTTGAAGAATCTTAGGTTCTAAGAGAACATACACATGATGGGTTAAAGAAGCTACATATCAATAGCAGCTGGGGCCATCATTGAGGTGGTAAAAGTGGTAGCAGGAGATGGTTACCAAGAAAACAAAGTGTGAAGACTGATGTAGACACCTGAGACTGCCATGTAGGCATTCCCAGTATCACTGCGTGCCTGAAGTCCTGGCTTAACAGATGAGATCACGAGGCTCTTACACATCAATTTTATATACAGTCATTTTCACTTTACAGATTTTCCTCTTGTTTTCTCTTAAGCCACTCCAGAATTTTTACATTCAGTATTAAGTAATTTATCTCATTCATTCATAGGAAATGTCACGTTACCTCACTGATAAAGATTAACATTCAGAAATTTTACAGCTTTAAGGGCCTGGTATATAGCATACATCATGGGGGACAATTATGGCAAAAGCTACCCAAATACGGTCTCTGAGTTATAGTCCAAGGAACAATTATCCAGGCAATTTCGATTCTTACTTATCAAACACTGTATGGCCCTAAAATTATGTGATTAAATCTATGAAAATGAAACATTACTTCTGAAACTGAAATGTTGACAGTTATCTTTCTTATTGCAATCTTTGCAGTTTCAGATTAACTGTACAGTTAATAATATCTTTGTGTTGAAGAAAGGATTCTTGGAGAAGGGCTCTTGTGAAGGTTACATGTATTACTTTTTAATGCTTCTCAGCCCTTCAGAGCTCTCCTGGCAACCACTGTAATATAAAATATGGATTTCACAAACAAGCAGAAGCTCAAACTCATTAATTTTTGTTTTCTTTTTGTATTAGTTCTGCCAAGTCCTTGGTGCCTGCAATAGGGGGAAAGAAAAAAAAAAAATATATATATATATATATATTTTTTTTTCTTATGAAAGCTATCAGTTCAGTGCATCTACTTGGAGACCATTGTTACACCATGCAAAGTTTCCTCATGGGATGAAAGGTGAAACTAATGTCAGATCATAATTTTAAATCATTGTAAATAGGTTGATGGTGCTGAGGAATGAAAGAGTAAAAGGTTAGAGAAGGTTAAATGCTAAAGAATTTTGTTCCTTAACCTCTTGCTAAAAAATTGAATACATCTCTCCTTTTTTCACTATATTTTTGCCTCATTAAGATTTCATTCATTCATTCATTCTACAAACATCAGTTAAATATCTTCTACATGCTAACTCTACCCCTGATGCTACAAAAGCAAAGAAGACAAGCACTTAACTACAAGGAACTCAGAATTAGTATTGTAGGCAGGTAGGCATAAATAACAAAAGTATGATGTGATTATTTTTAGGACAGATGGAAAAAGTACTACCCCAACTCAAAAGAGCCATAAAGTAGGCTTTGGAAGTGGAGGCAGATTTTACTCTATGGTAACAAAGGAGCCATAAAAGTTTCTCTTTGCTCATGTCCAACACCATCTTCATCCAAAGACACTTAAGTGTCTAATAGCATAGACACTCAAAGTTAGTATAAGGGAGTTGTTAAAAATAGAGTTTAGAACAAACTAAAAACAGTCTTCAGAAATATTTCCTTAAGTGTTTCAAGAAGGTCATATTTGAGATTATCATCGTGATAGAAATTCAACATAATTCCCATGCCTCATATTATGATCCTTCAGTTAGATAAAGAGCTATGGGTGTGGTCATTGACATTCATAATTTTTAAAGAGGTACTTCACATGCATTCATTTAATAAACATTTAGGGAGTGCCAAGTACCATGCTAAATGTTGAAGATATCATTTTGGAAATTAGCATGACAGGAGCTTCATGATTTGTCATTACAGAGGGAAAATGAATCCCTCCTAGATAATTGAATTTAAAGCATAGAAAACTCATCTATGATTTTTGTCATGCAGATAACAGTTCCTAAAGATCAAATTGAATTCTCCTCTATTTTCTATCCACTGTGCCTATGTAATATTTCTCCCCAAACCTCATGATTATGGAAATAGGATATTTAAGACTTTAGGTCTTTATAGACTCCTGAACTAAATGGGCCTTAACTTGGCCAAATTGCCTTTTATTTTTTTTCAAGTGAATATTATTCATCGTACTGTACTCAGTAGCACAAAAATATAAACCTACCTGAAGATAGAAGAAGTAACTCTCATTGTTGAGTACTTTCTTTTTGCTTAAAGCAAAGCCAACACGGTGATCATAAACATATAAGCCTGAATCAAGAGACTGTAAATAAGGCTGATATAGTTCCCATATATATGTAAAGTTGCCTTGAGGGGTGATGGGGCCAGAGCACACCCCTGTGAGTTCAGTTGCTGCAGTTTTTCCCTAAGAGATTTGAAGTTCTCACTGTCGCTCATTCTGGACAAATAAGATCCTAAGTTGAATGACTTTTTTGAAAGGTCGGAGGGAAACTTGCCCTCTGGCCGTGGGTAGAAACAAGAGATGGAGAACATAGAGGAAGACTTCTAGATTCTGAATGGTTCCAGATGTCAAGAAAAGGATGGTATGATCTTCCCTAAACTACACAGAGTTGATATAAACCAAAGAACTGGTCCAGCAAGAGACCCCAGGACAGGTCTCACCTTGGCAGTAGTTTTAGGTATTTAGGTACTTAGTGTAGTCCCTTTTCATTATTTATTCATGTTTAGCCTTATAAAAGTCAACTCTGGTTTCAGTTTGGCTGTGAGAGTTGGAGATGAGAAAATTCCCATATACTGAGTTTCTATCCTAGACACCAGATGGAGGCAGCATGGCAGTCATGGTTGAAAAGAGTGGAGAGGCCATCTCATCAGCCTCATTAGAGGCTGAGGTTAGGTCATTGTGGCAAGTTTTGGAGAATGGAGTGAAGTGATGTGAGGGAACTTCATCCTGAACACAACTGAGGCCCTAGGAATACTTGTTAAAATGGTTAGAAGGTACCTTGGGATTGGGCTATCTTAAATTTAGCCCATTTGACTGAGCCATTATAATTCTGAAGTAAAAATTAAATGCTGTAACAGTTTGTAGTCTCAGGTTAAAAACCTGGGATAAATGATTCCTCAGATAATTTCTTTACTTGGTAAATTTTTGCACAGCACAACTGTAGAAGGTGTCTTTAAATCATAGTTTGTTCAAATGGTGCCCTCTGGAATTGTACAGAGTGCTCTCTACATAGATCTATTCAATGACCTTGTCAAGTAGCAATATTTGGTTTCCAGCTTTATGTGCATCAATTCTTTATATGCAGGAGTTAATTTAATGCACAATATATCTTACTTTTAATGTTTTTGGGAACCATCTGAATCTTGTTGCTTAGATTTCCCATTCTACTATTGACTGTCTTCACAGCCATATAGAGCTGTTACAAACACAAATCACTTATTTTAAACAGCATCACTGGCATATGCAATTCAAATTGTCTACATTTTTCAGTGTTTTTTATTTCATGGGAAATTTGATTTCTATATCTGTTTTCCATCTTTCATCATCTTCTGATAGTGCAGAAATGCCTAAAGGGCTTGCTGATTATAAAGAAAATAGTTAAGCCATGTACATTTCACAGTTTTGCAGAAGGGCTAATAAACATTTTATCAGGTCTGAAAATTTGTCACCGGAAGTGTGGGAATTGTATTGGGGAACCTACCTTCATTCAAATTTGAAATATGCTATTATACTTAAAATTAAATGTTCCTTTTTCTTGTTTGTTACTATTGAATGTAGTTGGTTTTATTGTATGATTGAAATTTTCTTTGGAAATGTGGTTTCATATTTGCATGGGAGATAGGAATTTGTTCTGCTGGGGCTTTATATCAACTTGCTTTGGTTCTAAGTGGCTTGTGATTATTTGTATGTGTGTGACTCTTATGCCCATCTTTTTAGGTTAATTATATTTTCTGTCTTCTGAATTTGGTAGAGAAAGCTGGTGATTAAGAATTCAATTTTGGGGCTTCCCTGGTGGCGCAGTGGTTGAGAGTCCGCCTGCCGACGATGCCGCGGAGCGGCTGGGCCCGTGAGCCATCGCCACTGAGCCTGCGCGTCCGGAGCCTGTGCTCTGCAACGGGAGAGGCCACAACAGTGAGAGGCCCGCGAACCGCAAAAAAAAAAAAAAAAAAAAAATTCAATTTTGGATTTTCTTTTGCCAAAGCTTCCTTCCATTTAAACCTATGGAATTTTTTGACATTCCCCCTCCCTTATCCCCCTTCCCAACTCTTTTGTGTTTCCCTGGATTTTCTTAGCATGTTTAAGCCAGTAACTATACATGTTTATGATATAAACATTCTACCCAAGCTGTTTAAATGGAAGCTGGCTGCTGTTTGCATCTTTTGCCTTGTCAGGGTAGCATCCACATGATTGCTCTCTTGACTTCCTCTTCCTTTAATATTTGCTTTTTTTCTCTAATTTACAATTGTTTTGACCTTTTGAAAGTGTAATTCACTTTGCTTTAAGAAAAAAAACTCCACCGTGGGCTTTGAACTGCCTTTAATTGTAACTTGAATTTTGCCACTAATGTTTTTCAATCCTCCCCAACTCCAACTGCTTTTTAAAAAATATGTAATATCCTAAATATTGTTAATCATCAAAGCTCTATCTAATTATTATTTTGTCCTCCATTTCTCTCTGCCTTTGTCACACTCTAATTCTAAAGCGCATTTTAGAAACACTTCAGAATTTAGAGTCTACTTATTTTCAACTATTTTATGAATATTTTTTCATTTTCTTTTAAAATTGTATTATGGTAAGAACACTTAACATAAGGTCCACTCTCGTAACAAAAGTTTAAGTGTATAATACATTATTGTTGACTCTAGGTACAATGTTGTATAGCAAATCTCTAGAGCTTATTCATCTTGCTTGACTGAAACTTTATGCTTGTTGATTAATAACTCACCATTTTTCCCTCCCCCAGCCCCTGGCAACCAACATTCCACTTTTTGATTCTATAAATTTAGTTATTTAGATACCTCAGTGGAATCATGCAATATCTGTCTTTCTGTGATTGGCTTATTTCACACAGAATAATGTTCTCATAATTCATCTGTGTTGTTGGATATTACAGGATTTCCTTCTTTTTTTAAGGCTTCATAGCATTCCACTGTATGCATATGTCACATTTTCTTTACTCATTCATCTGTCAATGGAAATTTAGGAAGTTTCCACATCTTGGCTAATATGAATGATGCTACAATAAACATAATAGTTCCAATATCTTTTCAAGATCCTTATTTCAATTCTTTTATATAAACATACACAAATGGATTTTTCTGGATCGTATGGTCATTTTATTTTTAGGTTTTGAGGAACCTCCATACTGTTTTCCATAGTGGCTTCACAATTTTGAATTCCTACCAACACTACAAGCAAAAAGAAAAAAATACCTAGGAATAAATTTAACTCCAGAGGTGAAAAGCTTGTATACTGAAAACTGAAAACATTAATGAAAGAAATTAAACAAGACACAAACAAATGGAAAGACATCCATGTCTCTGTGGATTAGAAGACAATTTTTTTTTTAAGATTTAATTTTTATTTATTTTTGGCTGCGTTGGGTCTTCGTTGCTGCACACGGACTTTCTCTAGTTGTGGCAAATGGGGGCTACTCTTCGTTGCGGTGCATGGGCTTCTCATTGCCGTGGCTTCTCTTGTTGCGGAGTGCATACTTTAGGCACGTGGGCTTCAGTAGTTGTGGCATGTGGGCTCAGTAGTTGTGACACGCGGGCTCAGTAGTTGTGACACGCAGGCACTAGAGTGCACGCTCAGTAGTTGTGGCGCATGGGCTTAGTTGCTCCGTTGCATGTGAGATCTTCCCAGACTGGGGATCGAACCCATGTCCCCTGCATTGGTAGGCGGATTCTTAACCACTGTGCCACCAGGGAAGTGCCTAGAAGACTTAATATTGTTAAAATATCCATAGTACCCAAAGCCATCTACAGATACAGTGCAATCCTTATCAAAATCTCAGTGGCATTTTGTATGGGTACACATAGAGCTAAAATAATTTTATAGAAGACCACTATTAGCTTCATTAATACCCCTGAAATTGGAATTTATTCAGAATTTAGAAATTTCAAGTTTGGAATAGTTAATAAATTACATTGCACCTGCCAAAGGGTGTAGGGCAACAATGACAATTCAAACCCAGGAATAGTTTTTGAAAGCAAAATGTATGACTATTCCCACTAAGTGAGAAATAAAGATTACAAATTGACTTGTTAGTTCACATCAGGCTTTGCTGCTAAAAGAATAAAGGACAGATCAGATTTTGTTTCCAAGTGAACTACTGATCTCTTTTTTTGTTTTCAGAATTATGTGGACTTTGGAAAGGCAGATGAGGAATTGTGGAACTATGTCGCTTTATCTACTAATCTCTGACAATAACTGAGAATTGTTAGAACTCCATCCTGACTTTCAGATTAAGATCAAATACAGATACCTTTGGCCAGTCTGGGCAATATTTGCAGTAGTTGCCAAATATACTTAGATTACAATACAGAGCTGAGTAAATTATACAAATATTTCTTCTTTGCTTAACTGCTAACACTCAACATTGTCTCACACTTACTTTCATATCATTTGCTGCACCTTCACATTCTCCTTGGTAGTTACTTCATTTTTTTGGACTGCTGAATTAAAGAGCTGTAAAGCTTGGATGTTTCCCTACTCCACTGATAATCTCAATATGACATTTTAAAAAAAAATTTATTGCAGTATAGTTGATTTACAATGTTGTGTTAGTTTCAGATGTACAGCAAAGTGAATCTGTTATACATATATCCACTCTTTTTTAGATGCTTTTCCCATATAGGCCATTACAGAGTACTGAGTAGAGTTCACTGTGCTATACAGTAGGTCCTTATTAGTTATCTATTTTATATATAGTAGTGTGTATGTGTCATTCCCAATCTTCCAATTTATCCCTCCCCTGCCCTACCCCTCTGTAACCATAAGTCTATTTTCTACATCTGTAACCCTATTTTGGTTCTGTAGATAAGTTCATTTGTAGCCTTTTTTAGATTCCACATATAAGTGATATGATGTGATATTTGTCTTTCTTTGTCTGACTTCACTCAGTATGGGAATCTCTAGTTCCATCCGTGTTGCTGCAAATGACATTATTTTCTTCCTTTTTATAGGTGAGTAATATTCCATTGTATATATGTACCACATCTTCTTTATCCATTCCTCTGCTGATGAACATTTAGGTTGCTTCCATGTCCTGGCGATTGTGAATAGTGCTGCAATAAACATTGGGATGCATGTATCTTTTTGAATTATCGTTTTCTCCAGGTATATGCCTGGGAATGGGATTGCTGGAACATATGGTAACTCTGTTTTTAATTTTTTTAAGGAACCTCCATACTGTTCTCCATAGTGGGTGTACCAGTTTGCACCAGCAAACTGGTACCATCAGTGTAGGAGGATTCCTTTTTCTCTACACCCTCTCCAGCATTTACTGTTTGTAGATTTTTTGATGATGACTGTTCTGACTGTTGTGAGATGATACCTCATTGTAGTTTTGATTTGCATTTCTCTAATAGTTAGTGATGTTAAGCACGTTTCCTTGTCTTCTTTGGAGAAACGTCTATTTAGATCTTCTGCCCATTTTTTGATTGGGTTGGTTTTTTTTTTTGATATTGAGCTGCATGAGCTGTTTGTATATTTTGGAGATTAATCCCTTGTTGGTTGCTTCATTTGCAAATATTTTCTCCCATTCTGAGGGTTTTCTTTTCATTTTGTTTATAGTTTCCTTTGCTTTGCAAAAGCTTTTAAGTTTAACTAGGTCCCATTTGTTTATTTTTGCTTTTATTTTCATTACTCTAGGAGGTGGATCAAAAAAGGTCTTGCTTTAATTTATGTCAGAGAGTGTTTTCCCTATATTTTTTTGTAGAAGTTTTATAGTATCTGGCCTTACATTTAGGTCTTTAATCCATTTTGAGTTTATTTTTGTGTATGGTGTTAGCGTGTGTTCTAATTTCATTCTTTTACATGTAAGCCATCCAGTTTAGCCACAGCGGTCACACACACAAAATAAATGAAACGCATTCATATTGGAAGGAAAGAAGTAATACTGTTACTATTTGCAGATGACATTATACTATATATAGAAAACCCTAAAGTCACCACCAAAAGCTATTAATACTAAAAATAAATTCAGTAAAGTTTCAGAACACAAGATTGGTATACAGTAATCTGTTGTGCTCTATACACTAATAATGAACTATCAGAAAGAGAAAGCAAAAAAAAAAAAGTCCCCTTTAAAATTGCATCTAAAAGAATAAAATACCTAGGAATAAGTTTAATCGAGAAATGAAAGACCTACACTCTGAAAACTATAAAACATTGATAAAGGAAATTGAGGATGATATAAAGAAATGGATAGATTTGTTCATGAATTAGAAGAATTAATATTGTTAAAATGTCCATACCACCCAAAGAAATCTACAGGTTTAATGCAACCCCTATTAAAATACCAGTGACATTTTTCACCAAACTAGAACAAATAATGCTAAAATTTATATACAAGCACAGAAGACCCCAAATTGGTAAAACCATCTTGATAAAAAAGAACAAAGCTGGAGGTATTATGCTTCCTGACTTCAGACCATAGTACAAAGCTGCAGTAGTCAAAGCAGCATGGTACTGGCACAAAAATAGATATGTAGATGAATGAAACAGAATAGAGAGCCCAGAAATAAACCCACACATTTATGATCAATTAATCTGTGAGAAATGAAGCAAGCATATACAGAGGAAAAGACAGTCTCTTCAATAAATGATGCTGGGAAAACTGGACAGCTACATGTAAAACAATGAAATTAGAACATTCTCTAGCACCATATACAAAATTAACCCAAAATGGGTTAAAGACCTAAATGTAAGACCTGAAACCACAAAACTCCTAGAAGAAAACATAGGGAGAACACTCTTTGACAAAAATCACAGCAATATTTTTTTGAATCTGTCTCCTACAGCAAAGGAAACAAAAGCAAAAGTAAGCAAATGGGACCTAATTAAACTTAAAAGCTTTTGCACAGCAAAGGAAACCATTGACACAATGAAAACACAACCTACTGAATGAGAGAAAATATTTGCAAATGATATAACAAATAAGGGGTTAATATTCAAAATATATAAATAGCTCATATAACTCAATATCAAAAAACAATCAAACTGATTTAAAAATGGGTAGAAGACCTGAATAGACATTTTCCCAAAGAAGATATACTGATGGCCAACAGGTACGTGAAAAGATACTCAACATCACTAACCATCAGAGAAATGCAAATTGAAACCACAATAAGATATAACCTCACACCTGTCAAAATGGCTGTCATCTGAAAGTCAACAAATAACAAATATGCTAGTGATGATGTGGGGAAAATGAACCCTAGTATACTGTTGGTGGGACTGTAAATTGATACAGCCACTATGGAAAACAGTGTGAAGATTCCTCAGAAAACTAAAAACAGAACTGTCATATGATCCAGCAATTCCACTCCTGAGCATATATCCAAAGAAAATGTAAACAGTAATTTGAAAAGATACATACACCCGCAACATTCATTGCAGCATTATTTACAATAGCCAAGATATGGAAGCAACCTAAGTGTCCATCAACAGATGAATGGATAAAGAATATTTGGTATATACTTATGATGGAATATTGCTCAGCCATAAAAAATGAAATTCTGTCATTTGCCACAATGTGGATGGACCTAGAGGTATTATGCTTAGTGAAATAAATCAGACAGAGAAAGGCTCTGTGTTGTCAATACTCTGTGTTGTCACTTATATTTGGAATCTGAAAAATAAAATAAAATAATAAATATAACAAAACAGAAACAGACTCACAGATATAGAGTACAAACTAGTTGTTACCGGTGGGGAGAGCAAAGTGAGGAAGGGCAAGATAGGGGTAGGTGATTAAAAGATACAAACTACTATGTATAAAATAAATAAGCAACAAGGATGTATTGTACAGCAGAGGGAAATACAACCATTATTTTTTAATAAGTTTAAATGGAGTATAATCTATAAAAATATTGAATCACTAATTTGTACACCTGAAACTAATAAAATTTTGTAAATAAACTATACTTCAATATAAAAATTAATACTCATATATTAATGATATTTTCTATATATATAGATATCATATATTCATATTATATATACTAAAATCATTAGATATTATATTATATCATATCATGTTATGTTATATCATATTATAATATGTTGTAATATATTATATTAAACATACTATCATTAAAACAATATTCTTACTTAGAGTTTCTCTGACATTTGATTTTATTATACCTGGTAATGAAGTTTTGGGGAACAAAGCTAGTTCTTTCCTCAAACATTTTTGGAGTCTTGTCATTATCTGCCCAAAATAATATGAGTTGTGAAGACCAAAGTGGCTTAAGTTGATTTACAATACCTTACTTTTATATTTTATGTATAAGACAAAATAATGTTAAATTGGCATGTTATCTGAAGTTTATTCTCAATCTATCATCACATTTTTTTGGTGGGTGGATAGGAGGAGGAATATTTTCACAGGCTTACTTAAAAAGCTTCTAATTTTTGAAAGGGATTTAAAGTTTTCTAAATTATATTCAGTTTTGCAAATGTCAAAAATATTTTTAAAATTAATAACAAAGTGTACATGAAATATATTTATGGCATGCAACTAATGACTGGTAAGCTCTTTTTAATTAAATTTTTCATTTTGAGATGATGGTAGGTTCACAGGCAGTTGTAAAAAATGATACAGTTATTCTGTACCCTATGCCTATTTTCCCCCCATGGTAAAAACTTGCAAAATTGTAGTACAATATCACAAGCAGGATATTGAAATTGACATTGATGTAGTCAAATTACAGAATGATTTCAAAACCATAGGTATCATTTCTGTTGCCTTTTTATAGTCACAACCACTTCCCACCCATATCCCTCTTCATCTTTAACCAACTAGAAATCACGAATCTGTTTTCCATTCTTATAAATTTGCCATTTTAATAACATTATATAAATGCAATCATACAGTATATATAACATTTCAGGGTTGTTTTTTTTCACTCAGAGTAATTCTCCACAGATGTATCCATGCTGTTGTGTGTATCAATAGTTTGTTTGTTGTTTTGTTTTTAAATTTTTTAAAATTTATTTTTGGCTGAGTTGGGTCTTCTTCGCTGCGCATGGGCTTTCTCTAGTTGTGGTGAGCAGGGGCGACTCTTTATTGTGCTTTGTGGACTTCTCATTGGGGTGGCACAGGCTCTAGGCACATGGGCTTCAGTAGTTGTGGCACACGGGCTCCATAGTTGTGGCTCGTGGGATCTAGAGCACAAGCTCAGTAGTTGTGGCACATGGGCTTAGTTGCTCCGTGGCATGTGGGATCTTCCCAGACCAGGGATTGAACCCATGTCCCATGCATTGGCAGGCAAATTCCTAACCACTGCACCACCAGGGAAGTCCCTGTTTGTTGTTTTATATTAAGTAATATTCCATATGGATATACTACAGTTTGTTAAAGCTTTTATCTGCTGAAGGACATCTGAGTTGCTTCCAGTTTTGGTTATTACAAATAAACTTGCTATGGACATCTGTGTGTAGGTTTTTGTGTGAACTTAAGTCTTTATTTCTCTCAGATAAATGCCCAAGAGTGTAATTGTTAAGCTTTGTGATAGTTGTATATTTAGTTTAATAAGAAATTGCCAAGTGTTTTCTATTGTTACCTGTACCATTTACATTCACACTAACAATGTATGAGTAATTCAGTGTCTTCACTTATTTACTAGCATTTGGTTCTGTCACTGTTTTTTATTTTAGCCATTCTGATAGATGTATAGTGAGAAGTAAGCAGTTTTAATTTTTATTTCCCTAATGGCTAATGATAATGAACATCTTTTCATTTTGCTGTTTGCCATCTATATGTCTTCTTCTGTAATATTTCTTGTCATGTCTTCTGCCCAGGTTCTAATTAGATTATTTGATTTTTAAAGTTGAGATTAGAAAGTTCACTATATATTTTAGGTATTAGTCATTGGGAAATATTATCTCCTAGTTGCTAGCTTGTCTTTTCTTTTTCTTAACAGAGTCTTTCACAGAACAAAGTTTTTTTGGGGAAAGAAGAATGAATTAGGAGGAATCAGACTACTGAATTTCAAGACTTATTATACAGCTACATTAAACGAGATTATGTGGTATTGTCAGAGACTGAGATGTAGGTCAATGAAGCAGAGTAAAGAACACAGAAATAGACCCATGCAAGTACTGATTTTTTTCTAATGTTTATTACGTTTTTCTTTTATGGATCCTGTGAAGTCTACAAACTATTTTCTTGGTCATAGAACCTGAAGAAT
Source organism: Phocoena phocoena (assembly GCF_963924675.1). NCBI lineage: Eukaryota > Metazoa > Chordata > Mammalia > Artiodactyla > Phocoenidae > Phocoena > Phocoena phocoena. The sequence continues at coordinate 77,666,334 of NC_089223.1, forward strand.
TTTATCTATGTTATCTCCTAAATGTTTTATAGCTTTATAAAAGTTAAGTTTGTGATCCACGTTGAGTTAATTTTTGTATAAGATGCGAGATTTAGGTTGAAGTTCATTTTTTGCCTATGGATGTCCATTTGTTCTGCCACCATTTGTCAAAAGGCTATCCTTCCTCAATGAAATTTCATTTGCACATTTGTCAAAAATTTAGTTGGCTGTATTTGAGTGGGTCTATTTCAGGGTTCTCTGTTCTGTTCCATTGACTATGTGTCAGTGCCTCTGACAATACTACACAGTCTTGTTTAATGTAGTTGCATAATATGTGTAACCTGATTTTTCCAACTTTTTATTCTTCCTTTTTAAACATGATTTGGCTAGTCTGATTCATGTACCTTTCTGTATAAATTTTAGAGTAACAGTGTATATATTCACGAAAAAGTCTTGGGATTTTGATACGAATTGCTTTGAAACTGTGTGGCAGTTTGGAAAGAATTGATACCTTTAATATGTTGTGTCTTCCAACCCATTCTCTGTCTCTCTGCCTCTCTCTCTGCTATATGAGGGTACAGCAAAAGGGTAGTCATCTGTAAACCAAGAAAAGGGACTTCACCAGAAGTGGACCATGTTGGCACGTTAATCTCTGACTTCCAGCTTCCAGAATTGTGAGAAATGTTTGTTGTTTAAACCACTGAGTTTGTTATAGCAGCTGAGTAAGACAGAAATTGGTACTAAGAAGCAGGGTGCTGCTATAACAAATACTTTCAAATGTGAAAGCAGTTTTAGAATCGGGTAATGGATAGAGGCTGGAAGAGTATTGAGGTACATTCTAGAAAAAAACAATATTGCTGTGAAGAGATTTTTAGTGGTGATTCTGGTGAAAGCTTAGAAAGAAAAGAAGAGAGCTGGAGCGAAAGGCTCTATCTTCTTATATAATACACAATCATGTACGGAATGTTGGTAGAAATGTGGATGATGGATGATAAAGTCCATTCTGATGAGGTCTCAGATGGAAATGAGAAGCATGTTAAATGAACTGAGGACAAAATTGTTGAGAAGAAAAGAAAACAGAATTTAAAGATTTGGATAATTCTCAGCCTATTCATATTACAAAAGTAAATAAATAAATAAAAATAAAGAGAGAGAGACAGAAAGCACGTTTGCAAGAGAACGCCAAGGGTATAGCTGACCAACTGATAAGGATATTAGTGTGAGTGTGAGCCATGGACCTAATCAGCCATCTCAGCAGAGGCTAGGAATAGAGATGGGCTTACACCAACAAAGACACTGCCAGTTTGAACTAAAGGAAATAGAGAAAATAGGATGTAGTAAAGGAAAGCTGTTGGATCTTTTGAATTTTGCAGGTTGGATCATAAAGCTATTCAGCTTTGAACATACACTATTCTTCAAAGCAAGGGAGGAGTGATCCTGTAGGAAATTCAAAGGCCATCAGGGCTTCCTCCTTGGTTTTAAAAGGGATGGGGGGAAGGGGACATTGCCTAGGTTTCAACAGGCAAAATGGTCTCTGCCCATAACCTTGGGAGTGAGGCTGCCCAGAGCTATGGCAGCAGGGCCACCCTGAGCCTTGGGGATGAGACCCCCATCAGACCTATTCCTGGGAGTGGAACCCCCTGTTTGGCAGAGCTGTGGGACCAAGACTACAGCCCCAGTGGGTCCAGAAGTTGGAATGTCTACTCCAGTGGGTCCAGAAAGCAAAGTATCTAGCCAAAGAGGACTATTCTCCAGGCTGAAGATCTCATGAAGTTTACCTTGCTACTTATGGATTTGCTTGGCACCTGACACACTTAACTTTATTCCTATTTTCCCCTTTTGGAATGGGAATGTCTATCCTATGCCTGTCCTATTATTATATTTTCGTAACACGTAACTTGTTTGGTTGCACAGGTTCATAGCCAGAAAGAAATTTTGCCTCAAGATGACTCATACTTCAAGTCTCACCTGTATCTGATTTAGATAATATTTAGGGAAAATTTTGGACTTTATATCTTAGAGTTGATAATGGAACAAGTTAAGACTTTTGGAGCTATAGGGATGGAATGAATATATTTTGCATAAAATAACATGAATGAGGGGTGCAAAATGTTGTGGACTGAATGCTTATGTCCCCTCAAAATTCATGTGTTAAAATGCTAATCCTCAATGTGATGGTATTTGGAGATGGGGGCCTTTGTTAGTTAATTAGAGAATGATGGTAGAAGCTCCATGGTTGGGATTAGTGCACTTGTAAGAGACTTTCACCCTCCAGATTTGTGGGAAATAAATGTTTATTGCTTAAGTGACACAGTCTAGGGTATTTGTTATAGTAATTCAAGCTAACTAAGGCAGTGTTAAATCTTCCTTAAATGTTTGATAAAATTATCTAGTAAAATCATCTGAGCGTGGACACTTCCTTTGTCCAAAATTCAGTTCCTTTAATATTTATAGGGCTACTCAAATGATCTATATCATATTGGGTGAGTTGTTGTAGCTTGTGCTTTTAAAGGAATTGTTTAATTTTATTTATGTTGTGAAATTTATGTGTGTAGAATTGTTTAAGGTATTTCCTTATTATCCCTGAGATGTCTTTGGAGTCTGTAGTTCTTTTCTGATTTTCATTCCTGATTTAGAGGTTTGTTGATTTTATTGATCTTTTCAAAGAAACAACATTTTGCTTCATTGATTTTTCTCTTTTCATTTTCATTGATTTCATCTCTTTATTATTCCTTTTCTTCTGCTTGTTTTAGATTTATTTTGCCCTTTTTCTAGTTTCTTGAAACTAGAAATGAAAACAGATTATAATTTCGGAACTTTCCCACTTTTCTAATGTAAGCATTTAGTGCTATAAATTTCTCAGGACTGCTTTAGTTGTATCCTACAAATTTTTATATGCTGTAGTTTCATCTTTCACTCAGTTTGATATATTTTGTGGTTTCCCCTAAGAAATTCTGTTTCACTGATGAATTATTTAGAAGTGTGTTGTTTGGTTTCCAAGTGTTTGTAGATTTTCCTGTTATCTTTCTGTTATCTAGTTTGAGTTCATTGTGGACAGAAAACACATTATATATGATTTCAGTTCTCTTAAATGTGTTGAGGTTGTTTTTCATTTTTTATTGCCTGGGATACATTCTATCTTGGTACATATTTCATAGATTCTGAAAAAATGTGCATTCTGCTATTGTTGAGTAGGTATTCTATAAATGTCTATTAGTTGCTGTTACTTGATGGTATTGGTAAGCTCTTTATATATATATATATATATATATATATATATATATATATACACACACACACATACACACTTGTTGATTTAATATCTTGTTCTATCAATTTTTTAGAGGGGATGTTGACATCTCCACTATACTCGTAGATTTGACTATTTCTCCTTTCAGTTTTTTGCTTCATATGTATTATAGCTCTGTTGTTTGGTTCATATGCATATAACAAAATTATGTCTTCTTGGTGGGGTGATCCTTGTCTCATTATGTAGAGTCCATCTCTGTCTGGTAATTTTATTCACTCTGAAGTCTATTTTATTTGATATTTCTATAGTTCTTCCTGCTTTCTTTTCTTTTTTTTTTTTTTTTTGCGGTATGTGGGCCTCTCACTGTTGTGGCCTCTCCTGCTGCGGAGCACAGGCTCCGGACGTGCAGGCTCAGCAGCCATGGCTCACGGGCCCAGTTGCTCCGTGGCATGTGGGATCTTCCTGGATCGGGGCATGAACCCGTGTCTCCTGCATCAGCAGGCGGACTCTCAACCACTGCGCCACCAGGGAAGCCCCCTGCTTGCTTTTGATTCATACATGCTTAGGATATTTTTCCCATCCTTTTACTTTCAGCTTTCCTAAGCTGTTATATTTGAAGTAAGTCTCTTTTAGATAGCATATATTTGTGTCATGCTTTTGACACACTCTGCCAATCTCTGCCTTTTAATGGATGTATTTAGATTATTTACATTTAACATAATTATTGTTATATTAGGGCTTAAGTCTGCCAATTTATTTTTTCTTTACCATTTGTTCTCTCTGCTTTTCATTTCTTTGTTTTCTCTTTCCTGCCTTCCTATGGTTATTTAAATGGTTTTTAGAATTCCATTTTGATTTATCTACAGTATTTTTGAATGTATCTCTTTGTGTTGCTTCTTTAATGGCTACTCTAAGTATTACATTATATATACATGACATAATAGTCTACTATTGTCGACATTTTATCAGTTTGAGTAAAATGTAGAAATTGTGTCTCCCTTTAGGTCTGTTTATCCCCCATCACTTATAATTGTTTTAAAATTTTTTTCCACATCCATTTAGAACCACATGAGACAGTGTTAAGAACGTTTGCTACAACTATTGAGTATAACTTAGAAAATTCAAGAGGAGAAAGAAATTCTGCTGAACTAGCCTATATTTTTGCTCTTATCCTGTTCTTTCTTCTTTTATCATATTTCAAGATTATTTCTTTGTCATTTCCTCTCTTTTTAGAGAATTTTCTTTAGCCCTTCTTTTGAGGTAGGTCTGCTGGTGGCACATTCTCTTAGTTTTCCTTCATTTGATAATATCTTAATTTCTATCTGTTTCTGAATAATACCTTTATTGATTATAACATTCTGGTTTGAAATTTCTTTGCTTTCAGCTCTTGAAAAATGTGCTGTATCTTTTTGGGCTCTGTGATTTCTCATGAGAAATCTCTGTATTCTAGTTGGTTTGTTTTTTTTTTTTTCCTATAAGTAAGATGTATTTTCTCTCTTGCTGCTTCCAAGTTGTTTTCTTTGTCTTTAGTTTTCCAAATTTGACTATGTGTCTTGGCATGGATTTCTTTGTGTTTTTATGCTGTTTGGGGTTTGCTTAACCTATTGTATTAGACAGTTATGTCTCTTTTAAAATTTGGGATAATTTCAGCTATTATTTCTTCAAATAATTTTCAGTCCTGCCTTCTTTCATCCCTCCTTCTAGGCCTCTGATGACACAAATGTGAGATTTCTATTTAAAATCCTACATGTCTCTGGAACTGTGTTAATTTTGTTTCTATCTATTATTTGTATTAGGTAATTTCAATTGTTCTATCTTCAGTATAACTGATTCTTTCCTCTGTTCCTTCCATCGCTTTTGATCCATCCATTGAATTTTTGTTTCTTTCATTGCATTTTTCATTTCTAAAATTTCCGTTTGATTCTTTTTTGTAGGTTTTGTTTCTTTGCTGACACTTTCTTTTCCTTTGCTGAGGCTTCCTATTTTTCCACTTGCTTCAGTCATGTCTGTTACTGCTCAAAGATTTTTATGAATGCTTTAAAACTTTTTTCAGATAATTCTCACATCTCTGTCATCTCAGTGTTAGAGTCTACTGGTTGTCTTTTTTTTTTTCATTCAGTTTGAGATTTTCCTTGTTCTTGGTCTGGTGAAATTTTCTGTTGGAACCTGGACATTTTGTGTATCATGTTATAAGACTCTGGATCTTATTTAAGTCTATTGGTTTAGTGGGCTTCCTTTGATACCTCTCTGGCAAGGGAAGGGGAGACATTACCTGTTACTGCCAGGTTTGGTGGAAATCCAGGTTCCCCACTTATCCTCTGTAACACCCAAGGAGGAGAGGAGTGCCAGTTACTTTTGGACAGGAATGGGAGTTCTGGCTGCACACTGGGCCTGATGCCACCCTGTCTGGGAGAGGCAAGAGGGCCTCACTGTTTCACAAATTACCTCCACTGACACTATGGAAAGGAGGTAGCCTCAATATTGCTGGCCATTGGTGAAAGTTCTTATTCTGCCTGGCCTCCTCTGACATTGCCCAGCAAGGAGGGGAAAGGGTTCTATGACACTATAAAAGATTTGCCTCCTTGTCTTCACCGACCATGGGGAGGCAAGGCTTATTATTGCACAGTGGATATGAAAGTCACAGCTCCCTACTGACCCTTTCTTGACACTACCCCAGGATGGGGTTTGAAGTAATTTGCTACAACAAGGTGAGGGTAGATGTCTAGACTTCCTACTCAGCTTTGCTGGCATGGGTAAGGGTGAGGCCTCATGTTTTTTTGTGATATTTGGCTTGAGTAGAGCAGTTATTATCAAAAAGTTTTCTGTCTTGCTAGGCTGCTCCGTTTCTGGTCCTTTGACTAAATGATTAGGCTTTACTTGGGGATATTTTTGTCTGCACCTGTTGAAGTTTCCTGGAGTGCTGGCTCCTCCAGCTCCACATCTGGGGAATGTGAAGCGAAAAGCAAACCCAGGGAACTCACCACCACATTGTTTGAGTCCCACAGTCCCTAGCCAGTCTGCTTTATATTTTAGAGTTTCATTACATTATGTGCCCTTTGAATTTGATGGGCCACAATCTGGATACACACACTTCAGTCCTGGATTGCAGCTCTTGACTAAAATGTATCTTCTTTTTATTTTTATAATGTTAAAAAGAATAAGAAGAAATTGGAAATAAAAGGAAATGGCCACTCAATAGTTTAATGGGTTAAAAATAGTCTGAGAATTACTTGAATTAAACTAGCATAAATTGCTTATAAAGGGAAATTGAATCATCAAAATTAGAATTTGAAAACTTTAGGAACTACTTAAAGAAATAATGAGACTTGTATCTTTGTGTCTAGCAATGACATGTAGCCATTTTCTGAGTATTTTTAATAAGATGAAAAGAATACATGAATATGTATATTATTACAGAGTAAATTACATTTTCTGTAATAGATATTGGATAAATGCTACCTAAAATTACTCCAGAGAAATAGAATTGTAGGTGGGAGATAACCATCAGTGATTTTCTCTGGCCCATTTTCAATTAAGAAACCTGTGAGTTTCTATTCAAACTGCTCTGAAAACTCTTCAATGTGAAGCAAGTAGATGTGGGTTCTGAAATGATCTGCCCACAGATCATCAAAACAGTTCTTTTACTTATTTCACATATTTGGGTTGACTATGTTTTTTCTTTGGATGGAGAATATATCCTACAATTTTGTTGATATGTATCAGGTGAGTTGGAATCACAAGTAAAACTGAAGTTAAAATAGACTATAGGCCTTACTTCCCCATGATTCTGTCATAGGATGGAATAAAATTGGACTAGTAGTGTACTCTTCTCATAGCCATGAGAAACTTTCATTGTGTATTCTATAAGAACCTTTTCTAGCTAAGCAGCCTACTAAGCCTCAAGGAAAGTCATTGGAGTTTAAATACATGTGCAGACCTACCCGTAAGATTGAGGTAAAACACAAACGTATTCAGTCATACTGCTAAATCAACCAATATTGAGAATTAATTGTAATCCCATTGGAAGATTACAGTACAATTCATTATGCCATTAAAACCCCATTTCACTTGCTGCAGAATAAATGCAGATATGATTATAACCTAACAACTATGGGACTGTACATTACTAGTATGTGTCATTCTGAATGTGAAATATCCAACATCAAGCCTGATCTCCTATGCAGCAGATTTTTTCAGTGAATGTGGATACAGGCACACTTTTTCTTGTCTTTAGTTTATGTGGAAAATAATTATCTTGAATTATCTACGAATATATAAAAACATATTACTAAATTCTTCTGAATAGCTTCATGTATTTTTACTTGCTTTTATGCTCTCTGAGTTTATCGTACAAGTATCACTTGCATTTTCCATTTTTACCATCAGTAGTAGTTTCTCACGTGAAAAGGATGTAGCAAGAATGTTTATTGTAGTTATACCTCACTAGAGTTAATATAGATCTCTTTATAATTATAAAATTCAAAAGGGATTTTGCATTGAGATCTAAGACCTTTCTGTAAGTTACAGAAATAAATATTATAAAATCATATGTGTAATTTAAAAATCTGATGATTGTTAATGCAAATTCTGTATCAGACTCTGTGATAAATGCTTTACAAATATGAACTCATTTAATTCCCTCAACCAGCCTCCATGATAAGGATTATTATCCCCATTTTAGAGAAAAGAAAATTGTGATGTGGAAAGATTAAATAATTGATCAAATAACAAGCAATTAGTATCTTATAACCTCCATATAGCACTCATCATTTTCTTTATTTTATTTAAAAAAAAAATTTTGGCTGCTGCATGGCATGTGGGATCTTAGTTCCCCAGCAAAGAACTACATTGGAAGCACAGAGTCTTACCACTGGGCCACCAGGGAAGTCTGTCATTTAGTTTAAAAAACAATCTTTATCTAATTTTCTGGTATGGTTTTGGTCCTGACAATAGAGAAGGCTGGTCTCATTGGTGATTTGGCTCAGAAATGTACATCTACACTGGCATAGGATTCAAAAATGGAAGGCTGGGGGATAGATTCTGCTAAATGTAAGTGGATAGTTGGAGGTGTTTGGGATACTCCATGTGCCCAATTTCCAAACACTGGATCAGAATAGGTCTTTCTCTCTTTAAGAATTTTTAAATGGACAGAATCTTGCATAAGTGTGCCAGTAATAACTGCAAATATCCAAAAGGGGAGCATGGCTTAAAATATGCAAAGAAAAGGCATTCTTTTGAAAATATATATATTTTTAAAAAAGCAAAGAAAATTTTAGAAAACATTTGAAGTAAAAGTGGACTCCAAACTAACAGGTAAAAGATGAGAAGAAATGGAATCAGACAGAGATGGGAAAGGAGAAAATGTAAAGGAAAAGAAGCAAATAAAGTACAATTTCAAGAAGTAAAATCTGCAGTTGTGGCAATAAATAAGAAAATGGTGCACTAGAAATGCAACTCAGCAATGAACAAAGTAGTATTGAGAAGCTTAATATTGATGCAGAAATAAAGGAGAAAGCTGTGAGAATTATAAAAGCAATCGAGAAAAGAAATATACATTGTGTGGATGTTGGTTATGCCTAAAGAGAAAATCAGAGCAAGTTAAACTGAAGCCATTATCAAAGTCAAAATATCCCGGTCTACTGATCAAAACTCTCATCAGGTACAAAGCAAAATCAATGAAAAACTAACATCTAGACCTATCCTGTCTTTCTATTTCTATTATTTCGGTAGTATCATAAAAAAATCCTGCATCCAAGTGGATAAAAGAGATGTAACAATCTAGTTGACTGCACACTTTTCATCAGTGCTAAATTTAAGGAGAAAATGTCTCACAGTCTAAAGAGTAATGGAGGAAAACATTTGTGATCCAAGAATTCTATACCCAATCAAGTTGTAATCATGAGCATAACCAAGGAGATTTAAATCTGGAAGGTCTATAATGAAATCCCTTTCATTATAATCTCAATAAATATTTTGTAAATGGTAATAAACTTAATTGAGATTATTTACTTAGAATTCTTAACAGGTATTTTTTAGGAGAGAGGAAAATCCTAAAGAAATAATTTGATGTTTTGAATGAATTCCTGAAAACAACCTCCAAATGACAGTTCATTCTGCTTAGTGAAAAGCAGAATGGGTCCTAAGCATCAGTGTTTTACCTCTACCAACACTGTTAGAGCTATTAAAATTTAACAAAGGATCAAGAGAATGAGGAGACACGTCACAGATTGGGAGAAAGTAGTTGCAAAAGACACATCTGGTAAAGGACTGTTATTCAAAATATAAGGAAAACAACTTAAGTTGAAAAATCAAAAATTAGAAAAACAACTCAATTTAAAAATGGGTAAAAGACCTTAACAGGCACCTCACGAAAAAAAAAAGAAAAAGAAAAAGAAAGAAATACAGATGGCAGATAATCATATTAAAAGGTGCTCCATATCATATATGATTAGGAGATAGCAAGTCAAAACATGATACAACTGTACACCTATTAGAATGGCCGCAATCCAGCAGAGTGACAACACCAAATGCTGGGGACGATGTGGAAGCAACAAGAACTTTCATTTATTGCTGATGGAAATACAAACTAGCACAGCCACTTTGGAAGACAGTTTGGCAGTTCATTACAAAAAAACACACATATTCTCACCATATAATCCAGTGATCATGCTCCTTGGTATTTATTTATCCAAAGGAATTGAAAAATTATGTACACACAAAAGCCTGCATATGGATATTTATAGCAGCTTTATTTATAATTGCCCAATTTGGAAGCAATCAAAAAGTCCTTCAGTAGGTGAATGGATAAGCAAACTGTGGAGCATCCAGACCATGGAATATTATTCTGTACTAAAAGGAAATTAGCTATCAGGCCATGAAAAGACATGGAGGAATCTTATATGCTTATTCTAAGTGAAAGAGGCCAATCTGAAAAGTCTATATATTGTATGACTCTAACTATGTGACATTCTGAAAAAGGTGCAACTAAAGATCAGTGGTTACCAGGGGTTAGAGGGGAGGGAGGGATGAAAAGGCAGAGCAAGGAGCTTTTTAGGACAGTGAAACTGTTATTTATGGTACTATAATGGTGGATACCTGTCATTATACATTTGTCAAAACCCATAAAATGTACCCCAAGAGTCAACTGTAATCTGAACTATGGGCTTTGGGTGATAATGATATGTCAATATAGATCCATTCATTGTAACAAATGTACTGTTTTCTTGTTCTCAGCAGCCTTTGAGCAGGTATTGAACTGAGTTGTTAGATATTAGGCCCACTCTTTATACAAATCAGAAAACTGAGAGTTAAGTTAGAGTTCCAGTTTCCTAAATCTCAATCCAATAATTTGTCAACAACTCTTGCAGCTACTTTTATGAAGAGACTTTATAGCATAAACCAGTATTTCTTCTCCCACTGTCATAGCACGTGGTATTATGTGAAACTTTGATGGTTTGCCTCCTAATTTTAACAAAAGTGTAAAAAGTAGTCTTACCACACTAAGCATATATGCATATGGAGTACCATCAGATGGAACACTAGCTGTGTAGGTCATGCAGCATCGTATAAGGCAAGGTAGCTAGAAAGACTGTGTGTTATAAAAATTCATAAAAACGTTTCTCATGAATATTCAAGAGAGCAAATATGGACAGAAAAAAGGAATACGATGCAAATTGTTGATTGTATGAAAATAATATGATGTGATAATTTAAAAATCATAACATAGCTAACTTTTGTTTAATATCTAATATGTGTTGGCCATTGTACAAAATGCTTTATGTACATTATCTCATTTAACCTTCAAAGAAACTTTCTTCATTTTAGTATGAGAAACATCAAGATTTAGAAAGTTTAGAAAGTCATGAACCTTGGTCAAAATTGTTTAGTCTCTACTAATAAATAGTGGAGACTAAGATTAGATCCAGGTAGTCTGTGGATCATTTTATAGTCCTAGCAAGACACTGTTATAATTTAGCAGTGCTTATGGAGTAATGATTGATGACTCATTTAGTGGTTTTATTCTTTCAAATGTGCTGCCAAAATTTCTGTCCTTCAAATGTATGAGCACAAAAAATATAAACCATTCACATAGACTGAGAACTAGAAAAATCTCCGGTAGAGACATTGAGAGTCCAAAGGGAACTCTGCAGAATCAATTAAATGCTTGCTTTGGATCTGCAGGCCAGAGGTTCAGTTAGAGTCACAGAAACCTGCACTAATAGGGGTTCTGCAAGGAAGACAGCTGGCAACTTTGATAGCAATGTTGAGACCCGAACAAGCCAATGCAGGCTGGTGGGTAAGAGTCAACCAGACTGCTCACCTCTTTACAAACCACGTTCCAGCAGCCTGCAGTAACGATTAGACAGCCACACTGCTGGGAAGCGGGCATTGTCAGCAGTAGAGAGAAATTAATGGAATGTGAATATGGCTGAAAAGAGCAAGAACAAATGCAACTACAAGTCTCTGCACGCAACCTACCACCATGTTAGAGAGTAGTGATTACCCAGTCCAATTCCATTTTACAACCACTTCAGTTTCTATAGAATCTGTTGCTCCCTTTCCAGCCGCTGTCACTGCCACTGCTTTCTCTCTGGCCCTCACCAACTCTCCCCTAGGTGCCTGTAACAGCTTTGAGTAGCCTCCCTGGCCCAAGTCTCTGCAGGTTCAGGTTCACGGTTGAGAGCACTGCCATAAGGCTCTTTCTATAGGACACATCCAAACTCATCCATCCTTAGGCTCCATCCACTACTCTCCGTATTTTATTGCAAAGCTTTGTATTCCTTTTTATTTTTAGAAATAAGACTGATTGTCAAGCTTAATCTTCTGTAGGGCCCAAAAATAAAACCATAAATTAAGAGCTAAAATGGTTGAAGTAAAAGACCAGTTTAACTTCTAGCCCTCCTCTTCCTCTGTCTCACATCCCTAGTTGTGAGCAGCCCTGGAGGTCCTCTAAAGAATATTTGGACTCCAAAAAGCACAAGTTAAAATCCAATGATCTACAAGAAAATGTCCACACTTCTTAGCAAATGCAGAGTTTTCTTTGTTGGGCTCCTGTAGCCCATTTCTGATCTTCTCCCATCAGGTCTGTGGTTCAAACAACTCTGAACAACACGCAGCCACTGACCAGATCATTCAGTTTTCTGCCATTCTGGATTTATACGTGCGGTTCTCACTGCATAGGAGGTACTGCCGCAACTTCTTTTTATCTGTCAAGGAAACATCCAGAACTAATGCATACCCTCTCTGTAAAGCCTTCACCACATCTTAGCCAAACCTATCACTCTCTTCCCTCTGTTCCCACTGTACTTTGCACAATGTTCTCGACTTACTTTATTGTAATTATTGGTGTATATGGTTATACATTTGTCATACTTCGAGCTCCTCTGATTCAGAGATAGTGCCTTATTCTTCTTTTGACTATAGTATCTAGTACAGTGACTGGCAGACAAAAGATGGGAAATAAATGATTGTTATGTGAATTGAAATCTGAGCGCTTCTCTGAGATGTGGAACTTCTCAATAATTATGCAGCTAATTGTCAGCAGAGACAATATTACAATCCAAGTCCCCTGACAACCATGTCAATGACTGTGACAATACCACATAGCCTCCAAACTTTCCAAATGAATTTAGGAATATCCTGCCACTCCAATGTCATGTCACACAATTCATTTCCCCAACTGGATTCCTCTCACAGCAGCGTTTCTCCTACAGCTGCACTTAGAGTGAACATCTGAACACTGAGGAAGTTGAAAGTGAATTAGTTTGTCATGGTGTTGACAGACCAATTAATTACATCAACAAATTTTTACTATTCAAATATATTCGGTTGGCCAAAAAGTTCATTTGGGATTTTCTGTAAGATGTTATGGAAAAACCGGAACGAACTTTTTGGCCAACCTAATATATGCATTCTGCTAAGCTTTATGGGTGAAACAAAGGAAATTGAGAATTCATACTTGTTTTCAAATAGGTCACTCTCTATTAGGGAGATTAAATATATCCCCACATTACTTGTGTGATAAATACTGTTAGAATGATACCAACTTGTAGTCACAAGAGAGGGAGCTATTCCAATGCTAACGTTTTTCTAAGGAGACTTCCTGGCACAACTGGCATTTGAAGTTTGACCAGATGGCAGGAAGTACCTCAACATGCGAAAGGAACACAGAAAGATGACAGAATACCATAGAAGACCTGGAGGTATAAGAGTCAAATGTCGAAATTCCACTCCTTGGATTCTGGCTTGGCTAGATGGTGTCTTTGAGAACAGGACTGTATACACCGACATCTGTAGGAGACACGATATTTACTTGGTGCCCAGAGCACAGTAGATTATCAATAATAATTTATTGAATGACAAATCCAAGGAGTCTATAACACAGGCAGAATAGTACAGAAAGTCAAGAATGCCTAAATAGATCAGTAAATTCAGGAAATAGAAAATGATATCCATATAGGGCATGGAGCAGATGTTCAGAGGGCCCATAGCAGGAGGCAGATTGTAGAAAGGAGCTGACAGTAGACTCTTAGCAAATAGCTGAAATAGATATTTAAATTGATCTTGAGATGGTACATGTAAAGTCCTGCTATGTTTAAAGGATCAAATAAATTCATCAGGAAAAGTGTAGTTAGGAAGAGCTATGATCAGACTATTTAGATATTATAATCTGGAAAGTATGTTGCATTACACTGGCTAACAGTATAATTAGATCTAAAAAATAATCTAAATTCCTATTAAAAAAAACTCTTTCCAATGACATGCATTATTTTTTTCGCCTTCTTTAGGTACAAAAGAATATTGCCCGTTAAGGAATCCTTTGCTATACCCATTTTTAATGACAGGCGTGACCCTTTGTATTATTCTAAGAGTAAGTTCTTACAGCATGGATTATCTGGATTTTGTTCTTTGTTGTAGTTAAGGTACTCAGTGCATTGGATGTCCACCTCACCAACTCGCTTGTGACTTGGGCCTCTAATCAGGTACTAAAATTCTGTTAGGGGGATAAATATTGTTCATTATGACTTGGTCCTGAGAAAGTTAGGAGTGTTCTGAATATGGCCTTCATCACAATGGACTATTTCTGACACTGTTCTTTAATGCTGGTTGAGATGTGATTAACAATGACTGATTCAACAGTACTGATGTAAATGCGCCATTTTCGCTTCACTGATTTTCAATCAGTTGATATTCACACTCCTACTTATTAGCTATAATGAGCCAGAAATGGCTAATTTTCCTTCCAAAAAGCCAATGACTTTTCCCTACATTTGATTTCATGGGAGAAGTGATTACTTTTCTCTATGTCCACTCCTAGTTCTGATGTACATTTCTGGCAATTGAGAAATATTGTAAGGGAAGAAATACATTCAACAAAATTGAACAACTACTACTATGCTGCATATGGAAATTTATAGTATTGTATTTGTGAAATGACTTGATGTTCCAAAGTCATTAATTTTTCTCCCATTTTTCAAAGGATTCTGTTGCATGTTTATGTGCATGTGCAGGCACCTCCCCTCTTGCCACATATGCGCACACAACATACCCTAGGTTTAATCAGCCTCCACTGTGGTCTCATTTGGAGACTCATTGCTCCTTCCTACAGAGGCACAAGGGAAATCTATTCATGCAAGAAGCCAAGGAATTGACACATTGTAGCTGACAGGAATTGTTAAAAATCCCAGAATTCCAACTTAAATGGAAGCAGTAGGAAATATTATAGAAAATACAATTTTCTGAGTTTCTTTTCACCACAGTGAATAAGGAAACTGAACAATATTGACTCCAGAACTATTTTCTGAAGAGAAAAATTTGTTTTAATTGGACAGCAGTTTGTGATATTACTGCCATTAAGAATTTTAATCAAAAATTGCATGACAGAGTGTCAGGTTAACACTACATATTTTGAGAAATGTGAAGACAAAACAAAGCCTAAGTTTTGTAGAATATTATGACAGAAGAGAGATGTTGTTCATAAACATGTGTTACCTACCATAACAGCTATTTTCTCAATTCTCAATCTTCCTTCACCACTATCTTATTTACTCATTTAAGAAGTAAATTCCAGGGTGGGAAAGGCAAGAAGAATAAATAGTAAGTCTTTCTTAGGAGGAGATTCTAGTCTAACGGGTAAGACATAAATTGTGCAAAACTTGTGGTGTGATAGTCAAGCCATAAGCTCAGGGTGTAATAATAATAACAATAATAACAACAACAAATACTACTACTACTATATTTTATCAATTTTTCTGTTATTCAGTTTATTTTCTACCTTCAACCCTCATTCTCCCAGGGGGCAGAAATTAAATCTCAGCCAATTCTGTTAATTTTGAGCAATCTCCTTTATAGTTTTCCTTGTCTTTTCCTAGGATCGTGTTTAAGTTAGCAATGGATGAGAGGCATACTTAGTGCCATGACCTCGCGTAGTGCGTCCCTGGCTGTCATCTCTCCACCTTGTCATCTGGTGAGGCACTCTGACCCACCTGGTCTTGGTGGTTGGTGGAGGCAGATTGGTAGTGCATCCTCCTTGACCCTGCCTCAAGGCCTCTTGTCTTGGTCCCCACTGTTCTTTGTTCAAGATGCTCTTTACTCTCAGACACTTAGGACAGCATGCTCCTGTGACTGCCCTGGAATGGGTGGAGGCTCTACAAACCTGCCTGATGAATCTGCCAGGATACCATACTTGAGTACATATTCACAACAGTTCTGCTGTGAGGCTGGCTGCCTTTTCAGTTCCACCCAGGGGTGTGAAGTACAAGCCTTCCCTGTGGTCAAGCTTGCAGTCTATCTGGAGTTCCATTACCCCAAACCTAGCTGACTGAAGGAGCCTCCTATTAAGTAAGAGAAAATTCTAAGGTCTTGCTTCTCCACCAATTCTCATTTTTAGCCCAGAGATAATAACCTCCATCTACTTAGATGAGGGGAAGAAAGGATGGGAAGAGTAGCTCTCTCCTAAGTTTTCTGCCAAATCTGTTGTCTATGGTTTTAAGGTGTTATGGTCTTAGATACAGCCTTAGATTTTGATACTCAAACGTATCAAAAAAATTTTAACAAGTTCCCCCCCCCTTTTTTTTTTTTTAATAAACATTTCTTTGTTGGTTTCTCTCAGCATTCTTACTTAACATTGAGGACACAGATGTCACAGTCTAGTTTAATGGAGAAAATCATGGGGTCAAAATAAATTACCAGAACAAAAAAATTGATTAATATATCAAAATATCATTATGCCACATAGGTACAGGATGTGATAAGTATTATAATGGAAAATGCTGTGGTAATATAGAGGAGAAGGAGATATTGGCCAAGTGTTGATATATAAATTATATAAAAACTAACAATAAATACCTTCCCTCTGATCTCCTCTCCACTGAGAGTTTCTCCCATGGGAAATGTCTATGTTTATGGAGTCAGAGACAGATGATCGTTATTCACTTAAAAGCAAATAATAATGTGGTTTCCTACATCATAATTCTTACTCCTGGGGAGGTGTAATAAAGTCAGGTTAAATGTCCTATGTGTACAGAAATGTTGAAAAAAATAAATCTGGATATTTGTATAGAAAAGGGAGGGGGTTATTCCCCCTCCTCTACCAAAAAAAAAAAAAATAGGAGAAAAACCTTTGTTTCTCATGGGAGATTTGGAAAGGACCTTGAGTTCTCATTCTAATCTTTTGAAATATAAATAAATTCTTCAAAGGGCCAGATAATCCCAATGTCTTAACCTTTGCACTTAGCAATGTGTCTAAGCTCCTGGACTTTCTTACCCCTTGAAATGTAAACACAGAGCTCCAGAATGAGTAATTCTCTTTTGAGTTCTCACTGTCAATATTGATGTAAATTACTTTCTAGGGCTTACTTTTAGTCCAGAACCCAAATTTTCAGAAAAAAATTTAAGTTAAAATGAATTCTGTAACAATACAAAGATATTTTTTTCTATACCACACATCTTGGATACAAATGCATAGTGGATACACAGGAATGGTGTTTGGTATTCAGAGTTCATTCCATTCAAGCATATAAACCATCCTCAATTTCCAGAAATCTCAATTGCAGTAAGGTAATATTTATTTTTAAGAATCCATAAACAAAATCCCATGTATTTGTCTGCCCAATGACAGTGTCTTCCCTTAGTGCCAGCTTGAGCCAATATCCAGTTGAATGTTGGGTTTAAGAGGGTTCTGGGAAACCAGAGATAATTTCCTTTTGGAAGATTGAGTTTGGACTATGGCAAAACTAATTTTATTTTATTTCTTACTATACCTAATGTAAACTCTCATATAACCTTTATAAATGAAATATAACATTGCTAAAAACATTAGGTCAACACTTACACTGCGAATAAAGCTAGACTTCTGATTTTTACATCAATGATACTAGAAATGTTTTGAGGATAGACTTAAATGGTCACTGTTAAGACAGATTAATCTGACATCTCATAATAGAGTCCCCTTTCTGATACAACAAAAGGAGAAGCTCATTTTTCTTACCCTTCTCTTCATTTATCTACTTTGTCTTTGAGTGTTTCAGAAACACTCAAAGACAAAAATCATTAAAATAAGCAAAGTTTATCTTTTGAAAAGTTTAAAAAATATTGTTGAAATCCTTTAAATTAGCACAAATGTTTGTTAATGTAAAATTCATTTAAAAAGTTGGAAGTTGAATTAAAAGTTAAAAATTGAGATTTTTACTGCTTGTTAAACTCACTTTTCAACTCAAAGAACCTTTCAGTCTTAAAACCTCTGAAACTTTGAAATCAATTTTTTTTTCTGTCTTTAACAGATCCTATCGCTTAATAGAAACACAGTGACAAAGAAACCACCATACTATGACCACCATTAATGAGAATATAGACTAATTGAGACTATAGTCAAGTGGTTTGAATAAGATACTCAACAATAGGGACAATGTGTTTATTTTATTTTATTATTTTTTAATACATTTATTTATTTTTGGTTGTGTTGGGTCTTCGTTGCTGCACATGGGCTTTCTCTAGTTGTGGCGAGCGGGGGCTACTCTTCGTTGCAGTGCGTGAGCTTCTCATTGCGGTGGCTTCTCTTGTGGAGGAGCATGGGCTCTAGGCACGCGGGCTTCAGTAGTTGTGGCACAGGGGCTCAGTAGTTGTGTCTCACGGGCTATAGAGCTCAGGCTCAGTAGTTGTGGCACATGGGCTTAGTTGCTCCGTGGCATGTGGGATCTTCCCGGACCAGAGCTAGAACCCATGTCCCCTGTATTGGCAAGTGGATTCTCAGCCACTGAGCCACCAGGGAAATCCCTATTTTGTTTTATTTTATTTATTTTTTAATATTTATTGAAATACAGTTGACTTACAATGTTGTGTTAGTTTCAGGTGTACAGGAAAGTGATTCAGTTATACATATATATGTATAAATATATATATATTATTGTTTTACATTCTCTTCCATTATAGGTTATTACAAGATATTGAGTATAGTTCCCTGTGCTATAGAGTAGGTCCTCCTTGGTTATCTACTTTATATTTAGTAGTGTGTATATTTTAATCCCAAACTCCTAATTTATCCCTCTCCCTCTCCCCCCTTTGGTAACCATAAATTTGTTCTCTATGTTTGTGAGTCTATTTCTGTTTTATATTTGTATCCTTTTTTTTTTTAGATTCCACATATAAGCGATATCATATGGTATTTGTCTTTCTCTGTCTGGCTTACTTCACTTAGTATGATAATCTCTAGATCCATCTATTTTGCTGCAAATTGCATTATTTCATTCTTTTTATGGCTGAGTAGTATTCCATTGTATATATGTACCACATCATCTTTATCCATTCATCTGTCGATGGACATTTAGGTCGCTTCCATATTTTGGCTATTGTAAATAGTGCTGCTGTGAACATTGGGGTGCATGTATCTTTTCGAATTATGTTTTTCTCTGGATATATGCCCAGGAGTGGGATTGCAGGATCGTATGGTAGCTCTGTTTTTAGTTTTTAAAGGAACCTCCATCCTGTTCTCCATAGTGGCTGTACCAAATTGTATTCATTTTAAGGCTGACTTAAGAGAACTTTAATAAGTTTGGATTTGCATTTTCTCATTTCTACTAGGTATTTAATAATACCTCACCTACCTCACCAGACTATTGTATAAATGAATAAAAGCAGAGGCATTCAAAAACTAAGGAATCCTATTAATACAAAATGAAGAAATTCCATTATGTTAATAAACTCTGAGTGTTTCTAAATTGCTTCAAGACATTTTCAGCATAACAGTATGTGACTGTCCTTTGTGTTGCTAAATGTGAAGGTGTGACTTGTAGTCTATGTGACTGCTTTGTATTTATTTAGAGGTACTCATAAAATATATGTATAAAAGAGCATACTCAAATTATCTGCACTTTTCTGAGGTGAATCCTGTTGAATGTTTCATCACAGGTGCATCAAATAGTTTTAGATAAAGATATCTACTTCTGCTAATTTGCTCAATCAAAAATATATAGAGGCAATCTAATGTAGCAAATGCACAAAAGGAAAAAACTAAATCTTATTTTTCCTAGGTTTTGTTTATTTGAATAAGCTATTTTTAATCTGTATTATTTTTGTTATCTAGGAAATCCGAATTTCCTTGAGCAGAACTGAACATACAAAAGGCAAAGATTTATAGTTGTGTCTTAGACTGTAGTTTTGATTTTCATGCATATACACTGTTTATTTCATATATATTTTTAAATTGAAGTATAGTTGATTTACAGTGCTGTGCCAGTCTCTGCTGTACAGCAGTGACTCAGTAATACATATAATCAGTAATACATATATATACATTCTTTTCTTACATTCTTTTCCATTATGGTTTATCCCAGGAGGTTGGATATACTTCCCTGTGCTATAGAGTAAGAACTTGTTGTTTATCTATTCTAAATGTAATAGTTGCATCTACCAACCCCAAACTCCAAGTCCATCCCTCTCCCTTCCCCCATCCCCCTTGGCAACCACAAGTGTGATTTCTGTGTCTGTGAGTCTGTTTCTGTTTTGCAGATAGGTCCATTTGTGCCATATTTTAGATTCCACATATAAGTGATATCATATGGTATTTGTCTTTCTCTTTCTGACTTACTTCACTTAGTGTGATAATCTCTAGTGGCATCCATGTTGCTGCAAATGGCATTATTTCATTCTTTTTTGATGGCTGAGTGGTATTCCATTATATATATGTATATACTACTTCTTATGAAAGAAAGTGATGAATCAATTATCCACCAACACCAGGACAAATGGGCTCACATGATTTTACTGGTAGTGGGCAATAACTAGATAGGGAAAAATTGATGGGCGTGGTCACAGCTGGCTAAAAGTGAAGGGTAAGAGACAGAGACTCCTTCCTGGATAATGTGACATTTGAGAACTGGGCCTTGAAGGAAACATATGGGTGGTTGGAGGTAAAAGAAATAGAACAAGAAAAGGCAGAGGGATAGGACACTGCAGTATCTATTTGTTGAATGATGGGTACTTGGGTTTGTTGCAAAGGTTGGCAGAACATACCAATCCCCAAATATGCCACTTTGGTGTATTAATTATTTTGAGCTCTAGGCACTTGGAAAACATCAAATGCAAGGAGAAGCTTTCTCTTAACTCCCCTTATCTGCCTAAAGACAGATCCTCCGAAAGAAACTCAATTGTCATAGATTCCTTCCCTGGGAGCTTCATCAACAAGGAAAGATTAACTCTTATCCCAGGTGAAGACACTAGAATTTGACACCACACCCAGACAAACTTTGTCACAAACTGTATCTCCCATCTTTTCTTCTGAGGGCCAATTCATCTTTCCTACAAATCATCTACTCTTCCCTAAGAGGCTAACATTCCCCTCCCTTTTCCCTATTAAGATGGTATTTAAGCCTGAATTCTAAGCCTCCTCTTTGAGTTGCCCATTTTCCCCTGGATATCTCATGTATCTGAGGTGTACATGTTAATAAACTTCTGTTTTTCATCATGTTAATTTCCCTTTTTATCATGGAGGTCTCTTCTGAGAACTCAAAAGGGTAGAAGGAAAATTACTTTTCCTTCCCTACAAGTGTAAAACAAGGCAGGTGCAAGAAAGTGAGTGAGGAAGCTGGATTGTGGAATGCAGTCAGATTATGGAGAAACTTGCATATTGGGTAAAGAATTTGGACTTTATCCCACAGATAATGGAGAGTCAATGGCAACCTTTAATAATAGAGGTGGCCTAAGTAGTCAGGAATCAGGAAAACTAATCTGTCAACATAGTACAAGAATTTAGCTGAAGCATAGATTAGAAACAGTTGAGAAAATATTGCAATCATACAGGTGGTTACATCCTAAGGCATAATGCATGGGATGTTATTTGGCAGATGAATACGGGGATAAGGTCATTAAACCTAAAGGACTTGGTGACTCTATGGGATATGTGAAGGAAGAGCCAAAGGCAACTGTAGGTGGTAAATAATGTCAAGGACTGTAGCTACTAGGACATACAGTTAGCACCCAATAAATACCAGTTTAAATCTATATGTAATGTGTTAATGATAGAGATTATACTTTTCTTGAAGCAAAGGATTCTGGAAACATGGTAAACTGATTATTACTTGGTTCCCTTTTCCTCTACTCCCAACACCAAACTTCTTGTCCTGCTTGATTCAAGCAGCTGCTGGCATGGAGTCAGGATGTAATTAAGACCTTGGACTGCATTGGGGGGTAAGGGAAGGTCAGGTAGGGAGAATTTCCAGGACTTCTTCTCTTGGGGACTGACTACCTCACTAAAAAGCACATAATATATATGAATACATAGAGAATAAAAATCTAAGGTCTAAAAATATTGAAAAGAAGCTAAAAAGGTAATAATGAATAATAAAGTAAAAGTTGAAAATTGTACAGGAGACAGAGGATGTACTAGTTATTTTAATGAATTCTAGAGTTTTAATAGCAAACGATGAAAACAAATGAGCAAACAGTGATAGACTTCTCATGACCTGATGGTTGATCCTTGGGAGATATAAGCTTTTTTCTGCGGGTTGTATACTATGGAAAACACATATTACACATATATGCTTAAAAAGGAAACTGTTATCAAGAGCCCTGCAGAAATGCAGAATCATCCTGAAACATCAATAAAGTAGTTGTAATAGAAGCCAAATTTTCAGAGGATTCAAGAGTGAATGGATGATTAAGAAGTTAATTTAATGTCATTTTTCTATTTGTGAGAATATTTGGTGATGAAAGAGAAAGGGAGGAAAAGAGCTCAGCAGTGTAGCAGAATTGAGGAGAAATTTTGTGGATGTTTGTTGTTATAGTACAGGGAGACCTGGACATATTTGTAAGCTACAGTTAATACAGAAAATAGAAGCAATGAAAATATACATTGAAGATGCAAGACATGAAGGGAAAATTGATGGAACTGTTACTGGAGCTATTTGGAACTGGGCCTATCATTATGCATGATAAAAATCTATGTAGTGGTTTACAGTCCCACCGTGAGCCCTGTGAGGGCAGAGGCCACATCTTTCTTGGTCCCATCCATACTCAGTGCTCAGTTCAGACTACCATATTCTCAAACAAATACTTGATAACTTAATAAATGGATACAAAACATAGAAAACATAGTCAGAAGTTTTAGCCTTATAAGGAAGGAAAACTACAGTAAGCATAAATTTAGAGTGAAATGACTGAAGACTTTGCAATGAATCAGTCAAGAAGGAAAACTTTCAAGTGGAAAGACGGGATTGTCTCTCATATTAATAAGATGGGAAGGAGTGAGGGATAAATTGGGAGATTGGGATTGACATATACACACTAGTATATATAAAATAGATAACTAATATGGACCCACTGTATAGCACAGGGAACTCTCTCTATTCAGTACTCTGTAATGGCCTATATGGGAAAAGAATCTAAACAAGAGTTGATATATGTATATGTATAACTGATTCACTTTGCTGTGCAACAGAAACTAGCACAACACTTTAAATCAACTATACTCCAATAAAAACTTTTTAAAAATAAAATAAAAAAATAAGATGGGAGAAGAAATTGGTCTTTATGGATGGTTTGGGCTTCAAAAGGAAAGATATTGTAGAG
Organism: Phocoena phocoena; assembly: GCF_963924675.1. Taxonomy (NCBI): domain Eukaryota; kingdom Metazoa; phylum Chordata; class Mammalia; order Artiodactyla; family Phocoenidae; genus Phocoena; species Phocoena phocoena. Next base: position 77,689,624 of record NC_089223.1, read on the forward strand.
CAGAGGTTTAAAGTAAACACTTTGGAGTCAGCCGTAGGTATATGTGAATCCAAGATCCGACCATTATAAATTATATGATGTTAAACAAATTAAAATAATTTTTAAAATAAATTTATTTATTTTATTTTTGGTTGCGTTGGGTCTTTGCTGCTGCATGTGGGCTTTCTCTAGTTGCGGTGAGCAGGGGCTACTCTTTGTTGCAGTGCGTGGGCTTCTCATTGCAGTGGCTCCTCTTGTTGCGGAGCGTGGGCTCTAGGTGCACAGGCTTCAGTAGTTGTGGGTCGTGGGCTTAGTTGCTCTGTGGCACGTGGGATCTTCTGGACCAGAGCTAGAACCCATGTCCCCTGCATTGGCAGGTGGATTCTTAACCACTGTGCTACTGGGGAAGTCCGCAAATTAATAATTTATATATACTTCCATTTCCTCATTTCTTAATGAGAAAATAATACCTACTTCACAGAGTGATTTAAGGACTAAATGTGATATTAGAGATAAATCACCAGCCCAAGCCTGTCACTTAGCAAGCACCATGCCCATTATAAGGTTTAGGTTTCATTGAGCAATTATATAGGACGATGACAGTTAAAGGGGAGCCAAGAAGAAGCTGAAGACTGACACACTCTGTTCCCTGACTCCCAGGCAGGGCTTTGCCGGAAGTCTCGTCATCAGAAACCATGTCAGTCTGAACCTGACAGCCTGACTTCCGAACCTGGCTCTGCCACTTATCAGCTATGTGGCCTTTGGAAATGCACTTATCTGGGCCTCGGTTTAGTCATCTTTAAAATAGGTTTAGGGCTTCCCTGGTGAAGCAGTGGTTAAGAATCCGCCGGCCAATGCAGGAGACATGCTTTTGAGCTCTGGTCCAGGAAGATCCCACATGCCCCGGAGCAACTAAACCCTAGTGCCACAACTACTGAGCCTGTGCTCTAGAGCCCGAGAGCCACAACTACTGAGCTCACGTGCCACAACTACTGAAGCCCGCGTGCCTAGAACCTGTGCTCCACAACAAGAGAAGCCATGGCAGTGAGAAGCCCGCGCACCGCAACGAAGAGTAGCCCCCACTCACCACAACTGTAAGAGAGCCCACGTGCAGCAACCAAGACCCAATGCAGCCAAAAAAAATAAATAAATTTTAAAAGTTTAAAATAGGTATAATGAGAATATCTAACTTAAAGAGTTGCTTCAAAGACTAAGTGAGTTAATGTATGTGAAACAGTATCTGGCATGTAGAAAGTGTGTAAATAAAATTAAAGTTAGGAGAAGGAAAGAACACTCAGGGATTTTAGGAATGGGATCCAGGCATTTGCTTATGAGAGAAGGCAGGTAGAGTGAGAAAGAGAAATGGAACAGGTGAGGGAGAAGTACAAGATGAGGAAGGACAAAAGAAAGTGTGACAAATGAACATAAAAATAAAGAAAACAGAAATGTGAAAGCTCATTTTGAGATTGGCTCAAACAAATATTTTCATTACATAATCTGAGGCCAGACTGGGCACACGTCCTGGGAACCCAATAATAAAATACAATTCCATTATCTTTAAAATTATATTAAAAAGTAAACAAAACATTTTTGCTGTTTTCTCAATTTTTCTCCCATATCTCTTGTTCTAATTTACTCTCATTAACAGATTTGGGGGTGTGGAGGGCATGGTTTTATATTTTTATTGGCATCTGTGACTAAAATATGTACTGTTAATTTGAACTTTGAAGAATTGACAACACATTTTTCTTTTAACATGTCTCAACTGGAGCTTTTCAGTGCTTTTATAAGCCGGAAATAACAGAAACCTTTTACCGTGGTGGATTCCAGTTAAATTTTAAAACAGGTGTACTTAACCTGAAATATTGAAAAGTTGAAATACTAGCATAAATATGACTGGACGTGTTCTATTCTCTGTAAAAATGCAGAGTTCAAGAAAGTGAGATTGTCCATTTTTATATTCAATTCTTATTCATATGGAAATTATATATAGTCTAGAAATATGAGGAGAAAATGACAGATACTTATAGATAGCCCAAGATCTTGAAACTTAACTTCTTGATCCCTATTGATCTGGAATGGCTTCCCATTGTAGGCCTAAATATATAAGATATAGAGAACTGAATAATAATACTAATAATAAAATTTAGTATTGTATATAATATATGAAACGATTATATATTTTTAGTTGCCCATGAAATACAAACATGTCTTAAAATCCCTCAGTTAGAAAAGTACTGATGGCAATCTCAGATCCTATCACAATAAAACCTCATATTAGTGACAAAAATACAAAACAGTAACTCCAACCACTAAGAATTTAAACTCTTTCCTAAATAATTCTTTGTCAAAGAGGAATTCCAATAAAATGTCAAAGTTATGATAATTAAAACACCACATATCAGAACCTGTAGGAGTAAACCAAAATCATACTTATAGTAGTAAAATAAAGTGCAACTGTAATTTTTATCACCAAATGAGAAAATAAAGAGATTGAGGATCTTCTCTTGTAGCATTGAATAAATGCCAACAAAACAAATCTGTAGAATGTACAAGAGATTAATGAATGCCCCAAACCCCAGATTTTATGAATAAGAAAAAAGTACAATCGTGATTTATTTAAAACAAAAAGTGCATTGATAAGTTGAAATTTTCTGATTTGAAGCCAGCAGGCTGAATTGCTTCATAATTATGAGTCTGGAAATGTAGAGGGACATCACTGACTATTAGTAGTGGTTTGCTTGTGGTGGAACTTGGGGGCAAATGTGCACCAGAAGTCACCAATAGGGCTATTAGTCATGCTGCTAAGAAGGGAAAGCACAGGCAGTTCAGCCCTGTGCATTCCCCTCTCCATATCAGGCAAGAGGGGGAATCAGTATTTGCTGCCTCCAGGCAGTACAATTAGTATAAAAACTTAGACTGGGAGACAAAGATATTCTGGATCAATAGGAAGCACAAAAAATTGAATATCCCAATTAGAGTACATTGTAGTCATCTCCCAAGCTCACTGTAAGGCTAGAAACCTTGTCTAAAATGGCTACAAACTGGTCACAGCACAATATCTGCTGCAGACACTAGAAAATCACTGCTCCTAACTGTAGTTATCACTGCCACCTCATCTGCTCCCCATCTGTGACACTGGTGACCAGGAACTAGAGATGGAGCCAAGTGCTCCAAGTATTCATGATTTCCAGAATTGCTTCTCAGCCAACAAAGCTTCAGTAAATGGCTTCCATCTCATCTCTGAATCCCAAATTCACATGAGTATATCTTGACTCTAATCCTTTACTGGAAAGGAGTCTCAAAAATGTAGTTTTTAGCTTTCTAACCACTGCTAATAAAAACAGGTTGAAATGAAGTCTGAGCAAGTCTATTCAAGTGTCTGCCACAAGCAAAATACAAAACTGCATCTGCAATCTGATTTCAAAGTCCAAGGAAGAAAGAGAGAAAGAAAGTATATCAAAGTTTAACTAGTGGTTATACCTGAATATTAAAATAAAGGATGATTTTACTTTCTTCCTTTGAATATTTATCTAATATTAAATTGACTAAAATAAGAATATGACACTTGTTTTAATTTTTAAGACACATATACATTGTACCTGTGTAGTAAAGAATTTTTCTTGTCCATAGAGAGGACTGACCTGGTTCCTAGAGTTAACCTCTACAGCCTTGGAATTTCCAGAGTGATAGAATTTTCTTTATTTTTCATGATAAGCCCCTAGTACCACATCTGATAATCTGATACTTAATGCTAACAAGGTAATGCATGGTGGACCACTCTGGCCACTTGACATTATACTAATCTCCAGGGGAGGGGGCACTGGGATTGAGTTCAGCCATATGGGAAATCATCCAATCAGTCATGACTACTTAATGAAACCCCAATAAAAACTCTGGACTCCAAAGCTCTAGTGAACTTCCTTGGTTGGCAATATTCCCTGCATGTTGTCACACATCAATACCAATAGGGTAATGTGTCCTGAGGAGAACAGAAGAAGCTTGGCATCTGCTACTCTCCTGGACTCTGACATGTGTGTCTCTTTCTTTGGCTGATCTGAATATATCCCTTCTCTGTAACAAACTATAACCATGAGTATAATAGCTTTTGATGTATTCCATAAGTCCTGTGAATTATCAAACCTGAAGGCAGTTTGGGAAACTTGAACTTCCACTTCATGCTAAAAGTGAGGGCAGTCTTGTGGAAGACTGTGCCCTCAGGCCTCGCAATTTGGCTAACTCCAGATAGCACCAGGAGTCTTTATGGAAACCATAGAAATTGAGTCTGGCTAACATAGGCAGAAAAGTCTTACTGGAAATGTATCTGGTAGCTCAAAGAACCTATAGATTCTAAAGCCAAGAAAAAAACTGAAAATGGAGCAAGGGAATTTAGCTCTGAAAACAGCCTTTCTTGGCCACTCCATGTAAAAAGCTCCCCATCACTCTCTATCATCTTACAGTGCTACATACTATTTATATAGCTTTCTATATACTATTTATATAGTTTTCTCTCACTTTCTCTCTCTCTCTCTCTCTCTCACTATATCTCAGGCTTAATGAAAATCTGGGCTTTCTTTTTCTTGTTCATTTCTATTTCCCTAGCACCTAGCACCTAGCTTAACCCAAAGTAGATATTCAGATATAATTTATTGACTGAATGAATGCGTAAATGACTGGAAAATGAATACATTAGCAGAGTTGCAGCCAGAATTATTTCTAGTAATAGTTTGGTTATAATATTGTTGGTACAGTTGTCAGACACTGATACCACCACACTGGACGTTTGATTCCAACACAATGAATTTTAAAGTTTCCCTGATACACTGCATTACTTTCTTCCTTCCAATACCTGGATGAGGCAGCATCCACGTGGCCTTGCTCTGGGCATTTGTTTGTATTTCATTCAGAGACTGAAGAGAACAAGTACCTGGTTTTTGTGACTCACAAAATAGCAGAGATCCCAGAAAGACAAAGGAAATCGAGTGATGATTGGCAAAGAAATCCAACAAATGTCTAATACAATGCTACTTAAAGTAAAATGGCCTTCTCTAGTAATTACCTATATTTGTCCCCATCCAAAATAGAATACTAACACATTTTAATTTTCTCTTTTCTTCTCTGCTTACTGTTACTCCCAAATTACGTGCTGATATAAACTGGAATTTTAGTTCCAGATCACTATTTTTAAAGAAATAATTTTACTACACAGTAATTTTTAGATTTAAAAATAAATTTTATAAATTTATGTGCTAATTATTACTTCATTCTTTCTGGACTTTTAAAAATTCTTCCTGGCCCATAGGCTCCTGGCTCTGCTTTCATAGATGGTCTATGAGTAGTGAACTCTTTGAGTCCATTGATGTCCATAAACATCTTTATTTCATCCTTACTGTGTGTGATAGTTTGGTTAAGTATGCTGTTCCAGGCCCAACATTATTTTCCTCTAATATTTTATTATATTGCTTTATTGTCTTGGTTGTATTCATTGTTTCTGATGAGAAGTTTGATGTTCAGCAGATTCTTTTGCAGGTGTAATACTTTGTTGCTTTCTGACAGCTTTTAGGATATATTTTTAATTCTAAGTTTTTACTACAATGTTCCCAGTGTATTTTTCTTTGTTTGTCTTGTTTTTATTTTTATTTTTTTCAATCTGAGGACTTAATATATAGGCCTGGAAGACTGTAGGCTATTTCTTTTTCTTTTCAATACTGCCACTCCTCTAAATTTTCTATTTCTTTCTCTCTTTCTTCTTCCTGTCTCTCTGTAATTCTTATTAGTCAGATATTGGGTCTTCTATTTCTTTAAACTTCTTCTATCTTTATTTATTTTTCCTCTTGTGCTGATTTCTGGCATAATTCACCAGTTATATCTGTTAACTGTGTCTATTCTACTAGTTAGTCCATTTTTCTTTTCTTTCAAAGCATAGATTGAAAAGAAATGGCCACAGAATCTTCCTCTCCTTGTTTCAATTACAGTAGTCCCCCCTTATCTGTGGTTTCACTATCCATGGTTTCAGTTACCCGCTGTCAATCACAGTCCAAAAACATTAAATGGAAAATTCCAGAAATTAACAATTCATGTTTTAAATTACATCCCGTTCCAAGTAGCATGATGAAATCTTGCACCATCCAGCTCAGTTTCACCTAGGACATGTATCATCCCTTTTCCCATATCCACACTGTATATACTACTTACCCATTAGTATTAAAAAAGCATGGTATATTTAGGGTTTGGTACAATCCATCTTTTCAGGCATCCACTGCATATACTGCAGGTATACCACTCTCTTACTAACACAGATTTTGGCTATATGACTTGCTTTGGAGAACTGAACAATAGAAAAGGCAACATAAACAGAGTTTTGAAAAGTGTTTGTCCACTTCAGAACCTTGAGACCAATGTAACGGAGCATAAGTTAGTCTGCTTAAGGATGGCAAACCATGTAAAGGATAATTAAAGTGTGCTAGTTAACTACACACTAATCACCAGAAACGTGAGTGAGGTCCTACAAGACCATTCTACCATCACAAATGTATCAACTGCCCCTAGACACGTGAGAAAGCCCAGCAAAAATCAATCTATATATAAAACACCACCCAACTGATCCAGAAAATCCTGAGATAAGAAAAATGGTCATGGCTGAAAGCTACTAAGTTTGGGGATGGGTTGTCTAGTAGGAATAAATAAGTGATACAAAAATTGGTGCCAATCAAAACCAGATTGTTTTTTATTCCTTGCCTGTGGTGTGACTTGTTGCAGGATAGAGCAAAAACATCATGGCAGAGAGTCACTGGCAGAGAGTCTCAGTTCCTATGTTTGTTCTAACTAGGAGAGATCAGAAATTCAAAATTACTTGAAGTGCTGGGATCTTTTGCTCTATTTTCTTCTTTTGTCTTTTTCTCTTTCTTTTATTCCTTTTTAAAATCATATCCATTTACCATAATTATAAAATACTGCCGTAAATTTTCAAGTACTTGACAAAAATAGATTTCTTTTATTTGCAAAATTATTTCTTTTTTTTCCTTCTTCCACTCATTTAAAAGAATAAAACAATAAATCTACAAGAATAATATTTAAAAGCACTATTTTTTATAAAAGTTTAATGCTAAACAAAGTATTAAAGTATTTTTTAAGATTTCCCAACTGAACATGCTTTTAGTTTATTATGTATTGATTGAAGCAACATGATTTAATAAGAAATATGATTTGGTCCTGTTTAATATTTTACCCATGGCTCTGAATCATTTGTCAATACCACTGCACAGAATAAAACTTACTTATCTATGTTGTATTAGCAGGGTTCTCTTGAGAAATAGAACCAATATAATATAAATTAATTAATTATAAGGAATTGGTTCATGTGATCATGGGGGCTTATAAATCCCAAGATCTGCAGGGTGAGCTGGCAAGCTGGAGACCCAGGAGAACCTCAGTAGTGTAGTTCTAGTTCAAGTCCAAAGGCCTGAGAACCAGGAGAACTGATGGTATAGTTCCAGTCTGAAGGAAGATCAGCAGTCTTGAGACCCTAGGAAGAGCCGATGTTTCTGTTTGAGTGAAAAGTGGGAAAAAGCCAACGTCAAGCTCAAAAGCAGTCAGACAGAAGGAATTCTCTCTTACTCAGGGGAGGACCAGATTTTTGTTCTATTCAGGCCTTCAGATGATTGCATCAGGCCCACCCACATTAGGAAAGGCAACCTGCTTTCCTGTCTACAGATTCAGATGTTAATCTCATCCCAAAACACCCTCACAGGAATACCCAGAATAATGTTTGACTAAATATTTGGCCATTCCATAGCCCAGTGAAAATGACACATAAAATTAACCATCACACATGTAAATTATTTGTAGATAGGTAAACAGATTAAAAAAACTCACAAGGATACTTAAACCTTTGATACTAGTCAGTTTCTTCCATCTTGTGCTGAGTCTTGGAAGTTTGAAACATGCTTCTCTAAGTTTCTTCGTTCATTCTTTTCTATTCTAATTGATCCTATTCCTTGCCATGACCCTTCATCATGGAGATGAATGCAATCCTTCAGACCCCTTTGACATAACCAAAGCCCTAGTTTCGGATCTGAGATTATCACTAGGATATTTATGTGGATGGCATTTTCTAGAACTTCTGACCAATTAGCTTTACTTGAATGGTGAAAATAATGGGAGATGGACGACTCCAGGTACTTTTATCCAACAGTGTAATCCAATGAAAAATACAATGTGAGATGACATATTCTTTTTCATTGGCATTTTATTCATCCTTGTCCATCAATTATAGCCAGAAATTGGATGGCGAAATTGAGAAATACTTGATTTTAAGAGACATTTGAATATGGGAGAACTAGAAATAAATGCCAAAGAAATTGGACATTAGATCAAATTCTAAGTAATGGCACCATCTAAAGGCCTAAATCAAATCTACATTACCTATTGATTCCTGCTCTCTGAACAGAAGGAAAAACATTTTTTGGCAATAATAAAAAGTGGAACTTTATAAACTATAATAGTTGTTGGAAAATGACAATTGATGTTTACATGTCTATAAATTACTGCTCTTTTTTCTCATCTCCATGAAGAGAGATTATTTTAATAATTTTTTTTAAAGTATTGCCAGGCTCTGTGAAAAGCCCATGAAATAAATACATGGATACATGAGTGTTTTTGAAGTTAAATACTCAAGGTCTAGTAGAGAAATAAACAATAAACTGTTAAGTTTTATGTACTAAGTTTTATAAAACATATGTTGACAAAATGCCATGGGGTCACTAAGGGGAAGAGTCTTAATTCTGCCTGGGACATTGGGAAAGTATTCCAGAGGAGGTAACATTTTATTTGGTTCTTGAAAGAGACGTAGTTTCCAGCCAAAGAAGAGACAGACGTTCTTGGCATAAAAGCAAAAATCTAAAGGCATCAAAGGCTGACCAAGCAGAGGTGTTCAGGGTGTTACAGCAAGTTCAATATGACTACAGAGCAGAGTTCATGGTTTGAAGCTTCAGAAAATGCGGATGTAAAAGTCAGGTGGGGCCTCTCTGTACCTGATGCCTTTTAATCCACATTAAACAGTTCAAACTTAATCTTTGAGCCACTGGCAAGCCACAGATATGTTTAATAACTTTACTGTGTTTTAAATTAGCTCGTGCTCATTTAAAAAATTAGAACATTCATAATATATACCTAGGAAAATAAAATCACCAATTTTCTAAACCACCCAGGGATAAGTATTAACAATATTTGTGGGCAATTTTTCCAGGCTTTTCCATATAAATACACACACACACAAGCACACACACAAGCATAAAACACATGTAGTGTTTTGTCTCTAGCTTTTTCTACTTATAAACATATTGAATATATATCTCCAATTTAATGAGTAGAGTTGCACATTATTGTTTCTTAAAAGGTACATGATGCTCTATAAGTGATGGACATTATGATTATTGTCAACTGTAGACCTTTAAGAAGAGCAGTGACATTATCCAATTTGATTTTTAGAGAGGTGACTCTGACAAGGATGGGGAAGACCAGTTTGGGTGAGTGAGAAAATGGTGGTAGAACCACCCATTTTGTTGCTATAAGAATGTACTAGATGATTGAAGATGAAGACTGGGAGTAATGTAGGGACTAGGAAATTAGGGAAGAGAAGCTAAATCTAAGAGATATGTCAAAGGTAGAATTCACTCTACTTGAACCTAATTGGTTCCAATTGGGGGTAGGCAACAAAGGGTTACATGGCAGGCCTGGGTTCCTCAAACCCTGCACATTCAAGAGAAAAGCACATCTTCAGAACTAACCCTTGGTCAGCTCCTAGGGGATAACCTCCAAGCCCTTGGATTACTCTGCCCAAGAAGAGTTTTTTTGTTTGCCTGAAACCTTATGTTTTTGCTGAGGTTGGGTGGACACGGGGAGTAGGGATGGGGTGCTGGAGTCAAAGTAGCTGCATACTTACATCACTGACCCCCAGTAAGAGCCCTGGACACCATGACCAGGATGAGCTTTCATAGTTAACAACACTTTTCACAATGTTGTCGCACACTGTTGGGAGAATTAAGTGCATTCTGTGCTACTTCACTGGAAGAGGAGACTTGGAAATGTGTTTTTGGTTTCTCCTGAACTTCAGCCAAGTGCATTTTCCCTTTTCTGATTTTAATCTATATCATTTTACTGTGATAAACCATAACTAATGTATAATCACTTTTCTGAGACCTGTATGTCCTTTTAGCAAATCTTGGAGCCTGTGAGTGACCTTGGAGACCCTGACACAGAGGGTGATTGAGAGTTCAGAGTCATTTCTCTTGGGAAGCCAAGGGAAATATGTGCCATTAACTAAAATGGGAATCATAGGCAAAATAGCAAATGTAGTTTGTGAAAATGAGGATAAAGAGTTCGGTATTAACCATGGTATTAAAATTGTTAAAGTTGAAGGAGAAGAACCATAGTACTCAAAAGAAAATGAATAAATTTAAAATTTTTGATTATATGCAGTCAAATACAACATGTAATTACACATCAGATCAAGATATGGAACACTTCCATTGCTCCATAAACTTTCCCTGTAACCACAGGTTAGTTTAGAATCATGCAGTATATACTCTTTATGACCACCTTCTTTTGCTCAACATTATGTCCAAGAGATTCATCCATATCTTTATGTGTATGAGTAACTTGTTCCTTTTTATTTCTGAGTGCTATTACAATGTAAGAATAAATGATAAACAATCTTGTGTTAGGCTAAATAATGGCCACCCAATGATATCTGTGTTCTAATACCTAGAACCTGTGATACGTTACCTTACATTCAAGAGAGACTTTGCAGATGTGATTGAGTGAAGGAGCTTGAGCTGAGAGATTATTCTGCATTATTCTGGTGGGTCCCATGTAATCACAAAGATCCTTATAAGAGCGAAGTGGGAGGTGAAAATAAGGACAAGTTGATGTGATGATGAAAGCAAGGATTTAAGTGACATAACCAAGAGACAAAGAATGTTACAGCCTCTAGAAGCTGACTCTCTTTTGGAACCTCCAGAAGGAAACAGCCCTATTGATACCTTGGTTAGCCCTAAATGACTCATTATCTCATTCTTTTTGGTAATTTGTTGTGATACTGAATGCATTCTTCTGTTAGTGGACATTAAGGCTATTTCAACTTTGGGACAATAATGAATAACATTGCTATGAGCACTTTGGCATGATGTTTTTTGCAGAAAAATGTGTTTATCTTGAGAGGGAAGAATAGGAATAAAATTTCTGGGTCATAAAATGGTTGTATGATTATGCTATTAGAAACTGATAATTTTCAAAAGTAGTTTTACCATTTTACATTCTCACCAGTTGTTCTACATTTCCATGAGTATTTGATAGTTTTAGGGTTTTTTTAAATTTTACATATTTTGATAGATATATAGCAATATTTCTTTATGGTTTTAACTTGCACTTCTCTGACGGCCAATGTTTGTGAACACATTTTCATTTGTGTATTGACCATTTGGCTATCATTTTGAGATTTCGATGAAAACCATAGACTGCCTAGAAAAAAAGCACACATGTAAATGTAAAACACTGTCCACATTATTTCAGGGATTCACGGAACACTGATAACCTTCATTCCTTGGACTCTTGGCCAACACTTGACCTTGACTGATGCTGTTTTTTCCAGCTTCACCTCTCCTCACCCTGCCTCACACCTTGTGTGCTAGCAATCTTGAATACCTTGAAGTGTCTTGCCTGATTTGGCTGTATCTTATCTCCATTCCTTTGAAATGCCCTACCTCCTTCAGACCCCAGTTTCCATAGCCCTAGTCTCCATTTTACACTTAGCTCACTAACTCACTGATTTTCTCCTCTAGGGAGTTTTCCTTGATCCTCCCAGTCTCTTCTTTATCAGCTATCTCCTAATGCCCCATCCCTCTTTTTTTTTTTTTAAACCAAACTTACTATATTCTAAAATTACCTGTTTGCATGAATCTCTACATTTTTAACACCTTGAAGTCAGTGACTCAGTCATATGTTGAACAGAGTGTAAAGCTTATGGTTGACACTCAAACTTTTATTGAATGAATAAATGAAAGGGAAAACCCTTAACCCTAAAAAATCATATTGCCAGTAGTGATTCCTTCTGTATTTCCAGAATTCAATGAGTAGTTTAATTGATGTAGTCTAAAAAATTAAAATATATCCTGGACAATTTGGGAGAACAGAGGGGAGCTATTTTGTGACAAACTAATTGTAATGATTTAATTTTATTTTGAATTCGATATTAAAGAAGACATCTCTGCCCTTTTATGTTTTTTATAGAAATCTCTTCATATTTGCTTATGGTCCTTATAAAGAAAAATAATTTTCTTTTGAGATGTATGTTTGTCTCTGGATAAAATAAACTCCTTAAGTCAGTTTTCAGGTTGGTTTTTGGTTTTTTAGTGGTATGAGGTAGGTGTTCAGTAAATCCTTGTTACCTGGGATTTGTTTGTTGTTGTTGTTGTCATTAGGACATTGACTAGATAATGCCTGAGCAGGCTCTAGCCTGACAAATGTTACCATCTGACATTAACACTTAGGCCAACTCTGTTTTGTTCGCCAAAAGTGAATAGACAAGCTAAAGGCAGAAATAGCCAGAAACTCGTCTTCCTAGAGAGCATGGCAACAGTTCTGCCTCCAGAGGTTAAGCTTGTGCTATTTTCATGGAAAGATAAGGTTACTCCTCACTGATGGTGACTCCTCACATTCTCCCTCACCAGGAAGAGAGTAGGCTGCTGGGTATTTTCATACCAATGCAAATACAGTTCTGCTTTGAAAAGAAAAATTCCAGCTGGGGTTCAAGCACAGGGATTCCTTAGACAAGGCTGAACTATCTATCCCCTTTCTCTGCACCAAGACACAAAGGCTTTACCCATTTACTCATTCTTCAAATTATATGTTTTGAAGGCTCTACAGCAAATCCTAAGTTGAGCACAGCAGGTAAAGCAAATTGAAAGACACATATCTGGCTATTGAGACATATACTAATAACTAGTATACAAATAACTTCTTGCAATATTTCTTTTCCATGCAGCTTTACTCTATTCCTAATAATTTTACCTTGAGAGTTAGCAAAAGGGAAAACTTTGAAATAAGCAAATCTAATTTATTATTTACTTTTTTCCAAACACATCCTCATTATTTTTCTCGTCCTACAAATGTCAGAATACAATTGTTCTATTTTCACATGTTTGCTCCAGGAGGAATTCTCTTTCCACCTTTGGTTCTTTAATGTTTTGACTCATTATTTCCATCAGCTTGCTACTTTTTTCTTCCATCGTCTTGCTCTGAAAGACTCCCTACTCTCCTTGAATAGCTCTTTTTCCTACTACTTCAGAACCACTGAGCTAGCTATATCTGGAGGAAATGCTTTTAAAAGGCTCATGTATTAAAGCTATTTTGCCATTTCTAGATGATAAGTGTGACTGGGTTAAAGAATTTAAAGTAGGCCACCCAGCGATATTTTTGCCAATCCAAGCCAATTTTCAAACATGTCTGACAGCAAAATTGAGCTTTAAAAAATAAAAAATAAACCTCTTAATGCTCAGTGTTGGCAGAGTGTAAATGCTAAATGGGGATATGAGAAAGAATTTGTCATAATTCTCCTACTCAAAATTGCTAGTATGCTAGAGTGAACACCTGTCGTCATTAATGATACTTTTCCTAGATTTTGACCTATAAGGCAGAATCTTGATGCAACCTAAAAAATTAAAACAAAGCATTAAATTTAAGGTAAAAATATAGTTTGCCTGTCTTATCAATCATACTTATTCTGGAATTAACAAAACATTAGAGGAAACACATGGACATATTGAATCACTCTAAGATAATACATAGGGTATTTACTGAGTGCCTAATCTAGTCTAGGCACTTTGATTAAGTGCATATAAATCATAGATTAAAAAAATAGAGATGGGCAGTTTTATATAAGCAGTAGTATTTGTGACTCAACTAAAGCTCAGCACACAGCTCCCTGTGTGATTTTCTCCCCAATCGGAAAACCAAGAACATTGGATAAATAATTTGAGAACTGTTATAATATAGTTTATTATTTTTGAGGAATGATCGGTTAATAAGCATTATGGTCATTAGTATTTTTCTTCTACTGAATAAACCTTTTCAGAAAATGTTCTGATCCATAATTATGATTACCAAGCATAAAATCAATACATGGTGTGTTTTTTAATTATTTTGTAGTGTCCTCTAAAAATCACACAATACGGAATAATCATAGAGGGTCATTTTTCTGGAAAGCCTTGGTATGCAAAGTGGGATTTCAACTTCAAGACCAAATGCAGGAAAGGTGAGAGGAATGACAGAGGTATACCCTGGTTGGGACAACTCCCTGACATTGGGCACGGCACAGGACTACAGGTCATACAGGGCATAATTGTGATGCAGAGTTTCTTTCATAATTGCATATTGTACAGGAAAATTTACTAGTTCCTAAGATACCTAATACTAGATGTTTTACATACTCGTCAGTTAGGGGACCTGGGTTGGAGCAGGAGAACAGCTACTTAGACTAGACTACTGTTTCAATGGAAAAGTCAAACTTAACCTCTTTAATACTTTGTTTTCCATCAGTAAAATTATGAAATCATATTTAACAACTTAAAAAGTCTGCCCAACCTTCAATAAACTAGAAGATATACAAATATATACACAGATATTTAATCATATGAACAAGTTTATGTGTATCAGGACATTTTATCTGGCTGTTGCCCGGGTAGACAACACTGTTCCTACACACCTCTGTTAAATTCATGCATGTGTTCACTGCATAAGTGAGAAAAGGGATGCGAACTTTAAAGATAAACTTTATCATGATTTACAGATGAGGAAGCAGAGCTGGAGAAGAGAGGCAGAACTCTGTCTTCTCCCTCGGGACTAATTTTTAGCAAGGGTATGAAACTCTGGCTTCAAGTGCAAAAATTTTAGAGAACAGAGTTACAAAGGCACAGAGAAGGAAGTCCTCTCTTTCCTCTCCTCACTACCTACCACTGTTCTGGTTCGCTTTGGGAATATCTGGGAATAGCAACGACAAAATATACATATCAACATTGCTGAAACAATACACGAAGTTGATTGACTTTTGGAATTACCTGGCCAGGGTGGACAGAGTCATCTTCACTCTGTGTTTCTCAGTCTTGTTTCTTCAGTCCTGGCCTCCCTTTGGCAGGATTTTCCCTCGTCACTGCAAGATGACTGGCAGCTGAGGACAAGATGAGCAACCAGCTGCACAAAGAATCTCTTCCTGGGCTTCCCATAGAAGAAGAAAGAAGCTTTTCACTACCACAGCAAACACTACCCAGTGTCTCACTGATTCTGACTGGGTTACACACCCATCTCTGAACCAATCCCTGTGGGCAAGGATTTGGGACACGCAGACACCTCTAAGCCAATTGGGGTCCATACTTGAAGTTTGTATTCTAACTAAAAGTGGGGAGAGGGTGGATTTCCTGAAGTGAAGTAAGGTTAGGTTATATGGAGGAAGGAAGAATAGATGCTGCTGACAACACCGAAGGTTTCCACTTTAGCTTCCTTTATGTAGGCTTTGGTGTTCTTCTGATGAGCAACAACTGCTAGGAGATTTTTCCCAAGAAACGTGCATAAACGGAGGTTGGAGAAGGAGAGAAGACACTCTACAGCCCTTTCATGGTGACTCTAGCTGACAGACTTGTTTATGGGCACATTAGAGACAGCCTTTGTGAATTCCAAGAAGTAAGAAAAGAATGGTTTTGGTGTCTGTGGTGAGAAGCTTAAGTCCTCCAAACAGGAAAGTGTTGCCTTCAAAGCCTGTATTATTGGCAAAATAAATATCTATTAACTTTTTTCCTCTCTTCTTCATTATCTCCCCAGCATTTCTTCTCACTTCCTACCTGATGCTCCCAGTAGCGCTGTCCAATAAAAATACAACACAAACACAAATGCAGTCACATACATAATTTAAATTTTCTGGTACTCATATTAAAAAAGTAAAAAGAAGATACAATTAATTTTATAATATACTTGATTTAACCCAAAATATTCAAAATACTAGCACTTGAACATAAAATCAGTTTAAAAATATTGAGATAGTTTACTTTTTTAAATTAAAAAATTTTTTTCACTAAGTCTTTGAAATCCAGTGTGTAGCCACATTACAAGTGCTGAATAGGCATCTGTGGACAGCATACTGGGCTGTGTAATTCCATACTCTAGTCATATTAAAGTACTTCCTCTTCCCTGATATTCTCATTTTTCTTTAACCTCTTTACTTCCTATATGCAATTTTCAGGCTTCAAATAAGCATTCCTCCTTCTCTCTGTTCTCAAACCTAGCCTCATTGATTTTGGTAAGTGTATTTTTGTCCTTTAGGGCAGTCCTTGGCTATCAGTGCATCCAGAAAGCCTTCCCCAAGCCCTATACAGGTTATATGGCTCTCCTATGGCCCTGTGCATATCCTGGTCATCCGTACACGTTAATGAGTGTCAAGAGTTTTGTGGTCAGCAGACCAAAGATCTAGTAAGAAAGAATTAAAATAGACCATGAAGACCATCTTGAGGCCAAAGATTTTGTCTTATACATTATAGTATGCACTGAAGTCAGTCCAGTACTTGGAGCAGAATAAAGACACAATAAATATTAGTGGAATGAAGAAAAGAGGAAAGGATCATAAGTTTAAACTAACTTGTACTCTCATCCAAAGTTTAAAACTTCAGTAGCACCAAACATTTCTACTGGGACATTGAATTCTTTTCTCAGTGGTGAACAAGCTGAAGTCTGCCAATATTTATCCTTTCCCAATTCATGAATGTAAACACACTTCAGGTAATCTTTGTCAATTTAATTAATAAGAGTATTTTAAAATATTTATATCTAGGAATGTGAGGAATAACTAAATCTAATTTTTTATTCACTTATTATATGCCAGGCACTCTGCTAAGCGATTCACTTGCATTATATGACTTGATGCCAACACATCCTAAATAACACTTCATGGATATTTCTTAAAAATCTCCAGTTATAGCAAAATACAGAATAGTGTTAAGATTACAAACAACCTGGGTTTATATCCCAGCATCAGTCTTACTAGCTATTTAAATATGACCAAACTTCTTAATGTCATAGTTTATTGTTCAGAAATATTAACTGCCCTCCACCTCTGATTTTACTAGACTATTTCAAATATCTAAAATTTTGACCTTTCAAAATGTATTAGAAAATTGGAGAACATCACTAATAGAAACTATTCTTGGGAAATGGAACAGGTCACAATATAAACAGAATGGGCTTTTGAGTTAGACAGACTTTAAACCCATTCAATAAACATTTAAGTTTTCTCTGGAGGCCACTCTGTTGAGCATGAGGAATGTGAAAATAAATTCAAGAGAGTTCGGTTTTTTTTTTGCTTTTAAACTGTGCTTTAATTTCTGCAATCAGATATGATGCAGTGAGATCAAGTATAAACTTTCACTATATATCCAGAAAATCAAAAACACATTTATACAGATTTAGCCCAACAGTTTACTCCCTTAAAAAATTTTTTTTGAATGTAATTAAAGCTAATTTATCTTCAGTGTAAAAACTTGGAGGTATAAACAAACTCAGGATATTACATACAGAAAATTAATGTACATTTCCAAATGTGCACAGTGCAACATTTTAAGCAAAGTAAACGGTCTCATTTCAGCTTTCACCGTTAAACATAATCCACATCTCAATCTTGAATAAAAATGTCACAATATATAAACCCACTGAGAATTCTGTACACATATATAAGTTTATAGACATCTGACTTCAAATATAAACACATACATTGTCATGACCATACATACAGCTTATGTTTCTATTGTAATTAAAAAAAAAATCATAGAAAAATATTTCAACGTACATTCAACTCCTATGACAGGGCCCATGACCTTGTGCCTTTAAACCACACTTCATGGAGCATAAAGCATCACACCAGGCATTTTTTGGAGTGAAAATTACTAAGATTCTAAGTCTGAAGAGGCTACTGTATAAATATTCCCATTATAATTTGGTAACAAAACTAAGTTAGCTCCATAGTGTATCTGGGAGGCAGTGGGGCAGAGAGGTGGAGGTTAGTACTACTTTAAGAGGGCCCACAGAATGTATGTGAAGGTAGCCAATGAATTAGGGTATTTTAAAAATTCCTATTGCAAGCCTAACACTGACCTTACTAGTGAGACTTTAAAGGCAAGCAAGACAGGGCATGTGTTTGGCTTCCCGATGCATGAATCCTACCCTCCCCTCAACCTCTATCATCTTAACAGACCAACAGGACCCGTGTAGCAATATAGTGTAGGGAGGACAGCAAAGCAATTTCTTGTGTGTACAAAAGGCCATTCGGTCCAAACTGAGAAACTCCTCTTTGTCAGTACTTTCAAAATTTTTTATTGCCCTTGAGCAACTGAAAGTTTTTCTAAACAGGTAATATTTAATTTGGGATCTATACTGGAGAGCTAATGTATATGAAAGGCAAACATTTGATATGAAACTTTCGAATGTGAGATTTTCCCCCCTTCCTTTTATGGAATTTAACAGGTTCCATGGAGAATGAAAAAAATTGGTCCTTGCAAAGTGTACCTTCCTGTATTTGAAATATATATATGTATAACATTTAGACAGATCCGAGGTTACCAGGAGTAGTCAAGTTTCTTCTATGGCTTTTTATATTGCTGAGGTACTATGTGATAACCATCACTTCTCATATTCTGTCTTCAGTGACAGCAAAGAAGAGACCAAGCCCTTCCTCTGTCATTTACTATCAGTGTAATCTTGGGCAATTAATATTTCTTAACCTCAGTTTCCTAACATGTAAAATTAGGACAATATTACCTGTCCCTGATAGGGGTTTGTGAGGATTGAATGAAATGGCATACGTAGCAAGCAGGGGCTGTTGCATCCTAGACAGTGAGAAAATACTAGTTTTTCTTTTCTATCTTTTTTGTTTCCTTTCTCATGAGAGCACTCTCACAGCTCTTTATGTATCACGTGAAGACTAAGTAAAATTAAATTACCTCACAACAGAAGAGAATTAATTTGAAAAGATGCTTTGGGAGAATTACTTAAGCACACTCAATTGTAATTATGGAATTCAAATCCCAAGTAAATAAAAACAATTTAATGAAAATTAAGTTGTGTGATAGGATCAGAAGTGCCTCCATCAAGCTGTACAGACAGTCGTTTTCATTTAGATTTCATGGTATTGCTTTTTGGGCAAACCTTTTCTTGTCTCATCCTTTCCTCCAATCCTAAAGACTTGAGAAAGAGTGAAAGTTTATCACTTTGAAAACTCATTTAAAAATGTTTGAGCGATTTTCTCTAATTCTGTGACCAATATTACTGGTTAGCTCACTCAGTATTCATGTTCAACCCCTTTTCCACACCTCCTCTACTCCAGAGGAGAGAAAAATTACATAAATGTTTCCTAATCTTCTTTGCAGCTAGAAGAGGCTATGGGACATGGTCCTGTCCAATGAGATATTAGGGGAAGTGTGCTGAGGGGTTTCTGAGAAGAATTTTATTGTTCTGTAGAATGAGCCATTCTTTCTCCATTTCCTTCCTCAAACATAATTCTGATGTCTGAGGCTTCCAGAATCATCTTAAGCACCATCCCCCACCACCAAAAAAAAAAAAAAAAAGAATAGTGTAGGAGAGAGAAAGGCCTCAGTTCCTTGATGATATCAAGGGATGACATTCTAAATATTTAAAAATAATTACCACATGGGCAGCAATCATTCAGAAAGGAGGTCAGTCTGGTTTAAATGAAGGATGGCTAGTTCACTAGACCTTACAAACCACTGAGCATCAGCCCTGAAATCACTGACATGTTATAACAAATGTGGACTGGACCTCAGAACTGCTTAAGCAACTCTTAGGTATGCTCTTGCTTGCAGCCATAAGCATTCTTAATAGAAACAAATGCATTGTCAGAATTTGCAAATAATGCAGCACTGTGGAAAAATAATTATGTAAATGGTTTTTTAACAGAATTTTTACAGACATTTTCATAGAAAATATAAAAAAACAAAACAAAAAATCTCTTACCATCTACTTAGACTAGCAGCCCTTAATGAAATTGAAATGCCTCATGTGAATACATCCCCTGAGAAAGGCAAATTAAATTAATATTTTATAAAATATTGCTTTATAAAAATGTTTGAACTTTTAGGGATTTTCAGAAATCAAATAAAAAATGAAGAAAGGAGATATGCTTTTCAGCTGTGTGCTTATGGTTAACAATGCTGTACTGTGCACTTCAAAATTTAAGAGGATGGAGTTTTTTACCACATTAAAAAAAAAGAGGAAGAGTTTAATCCAAATAAGTGCTTATTTGAAGAATAGTTAAATTCAGTCAAAAGTCTAGATAATAATCAATGATTACTAACGGCCTAAAAAAAACAAAATCCGAATGTCACAATGTCTGCTCACAATTTCTCTCTCTGCACCTCAGCCTTCTTTGTCATGAATGGGCTACTTCAGCCAACATTCAGATTAGCTGCATATTGCATAGGTCAAATCCTTTTTTTTTCTTCAGGTTTTACTGAGATATAGTTGACAGCACTGTATACGTTTAAGGTGCACTGTGTAATGACGGATCAAACCCCTTTTTAAAGGTAGGACCATTCTGTCTGCATCTTCTAGAGCAAAGATGATGGTGTTATGTGAAGAGCAAGACTCTAGAAAAAGACAGACCTGGGCATGACTCCTGTCTCCAGTTCTTTTGCTACTTACCCTTGGGCATGTTTCTTCAACTCTTTTCATCCTTAGATTTTCTCACTTGCGATCTGGAGATGATAATGGCCACCTCTTTGTTCTAAGTAAAGCTGCTTATTTTAAACACAAAGAATAGTGCCTGACCCATAGGAAGAACTCTATGTCTTAGTTTCACTTCACTCTTTTTTAAATTTTTATTTTAATTTTTTTATTGAATGAAAGCTTCTTTAAATTCTATATTGCTTTACAATTTTCAAAAGTTTCACACACTTGATTTCATATAATCCCATAATAACCCTTTTTTCCCCTACCCCTGTATTGCTCCACCTAACTTCCTTCTCTCCACTGGTAACCACTAGTTTGTTCTCTATATCTGTGAGTCTGTTTCCTTTTTGTTTTATCCACTAGTTTGTTATATTTTTTAGATTCCACATACAAGTGATATCACACAGTATTTGTCTTTATCTGTCTGACTTATTTCACTTAGCATAATGCCTTCCAAGTCTATCCATGTTGCTGCAAATGGCAAACTTTCATTCTTTTTTATGGTTGTGTAGTATTTCATTGTATATATATAAAACCACATCTTCTGAATAGACATTTTCCAAAGGGGAAATGCAGATGCCCAACAGGCACATGAAAAGATGCTCAACATCACTAATCATCAGGGAAATGCAAATCAAAACCACAATGAGATATCACCTCACACCTGTCAGAATGGCCATCATCAAAAAGACCAAAAACAACAAATGTTGGCGAGAATGTGGTGAAAAGGGAACCCTAGTACACTGTTGGTGGGAATGTAAATTGGTACAGTTGCTGTGGAAAACAGTATGGAGGTTGCTTAAAAAACTAAAATTAGAACTACCATATGACCCAGCATTTCCACTCCTGGGTATATATCTGAAAAGAACACTAATTTGAAAAGATATATGCACCCCAATCTTCACAGCAACATTATTTACAATAGCCAAGGTATGGAAGCAACCTGTGTCCATCAAGAGATGAATGGGTAAAGATGTGGTATATATTCATGTAGATTTTAATTTCAATTGCCGGTGACTATTCATGAATGTCTGCTGAATTGAATTGCAAGCACTTAAAATTCCAGGTGAAGAGAAACTTTCTCAAAGCCCTTTTTGATGTAACTATCCCACAATCATCTCCTCCTTACAGCATTTAGTAACCATCTCCCTTATACAACGTAATAGGCAGGTAGCCCATGTTGTATTGTGAACTGCATTTTAGGTAATGTCCTCTGTTAGAGTATAAACTCTAAAGAGTGATTATTCTTGCAAGTGATTTTTATTCATCCTCCTGGTGTCCCTATTGTTTCCCATTGTGCTTTTTTTTTTTTTTTTGCGGTACGCGGGCCTCTCACTGTGGCCTCTCTCGTTGTGGAGCACAGGCTCCGGACGCGCAGGCTCAGTGGCATGGCTCACGGGCCCAGCCGCTCCGCGGCATGTGGGATCTTCCCGGACCAGGGCACGAACCCGTGTCCCCTGCATTGGCAGGCGGACTCTCAACCACTGCACCACCAGGGAAGACCACATTGTGCTTTTCACAGGGAATTTAAATATTTTTGACAAAATCAGTTTGGTAGTAGTGACAGACATCATAATTTTAAATATGCCCAAGTCACCTACCTATATGTTTCCAATACAGAATATTTTCCAGTTGAAACAACATATTAAAGGTCAAGTGCCTCCTCAATCTCAGAAGAAAACCACAGGTTGTTTGGAAGTTAGGTAACCTACTTTTCTCCTGAAGTAATAAATCTGTGTCTCTACCAAGTATTATCTTCATGGTTTCTATAATAAGGTTTCAACCTGAACTCCTTGTTGAAGAATTGTCACCTAGGAAACAAATTTTAAATAATTTGCAAATGGAAAATCTCCCTGAAATGACCTACAATTTTCAATTTCATCCATCTTCAAATAAATAATCTTAAAAGATTATTCATTCACTGACCTGAAGAAAATTAATCAGATAAAGAGATACGTTTTTCATTTGTTCTGAATAAAGCTCACAGAAAGCACTAATCAAAGTTTTATTTTATCAACTCATTTTCTACAAGATTTTCCCTTTATCTAATGTTACTTCCAGTGTCCTATGAAGGTAGAATTTCTTCAACCCAGTGTAAAAATAGCAACATTTTAGGAATACAACTATGTTATTCTGTTCCTTAATGTACAACGACTATTGTTTATTTAGGAAAGAAATTAGTAAAAGTCAAACAACGTGTAAGAATACAATTCTCACCAAAATCAAGCAGCATAATCCTAAGAGGAAGTAAGGGGCAGAGGGAGGCATAGAAAAGAAAAGTGTATAGATTGCACACCACTTAGGAAATAAATATTATAAATTAATTTATATTAATGTATGCATATACTATATATAATTCTAATTACATAGAATTATATAATTTACATAGAATCAGTTAGGTGTTACTATTATTTATGCAGAGTTTATGCAGAGTGATAGCATTTTCCCTAATAATTTTGGCAACCAGTATTTTCCTTCCTTCTATAGACTGAGTAGCTTAAACCATTCATTACTTAGCATTTTTTAAAGCATTAAATATCAACTATATTAAGCTTAATAGCAGTTAACAATGCAAACATTATTCTTTTTCTTTTTTACTTTTTTTTCTTATTAATGCCTCACCCAAAATGGTAGAAACCATATTCAAGCCTTACTCTGGCTCTGGTTTGTCTTGTCATTCTGCCCACTCCAGGCACAAATAAAATGGCTGCCTCATCCAGAGGTTATCCTTAAAAGCAAGATGATTAGTTGAAGATTACTGAAATCAAACCCTTGAAAAAACCACACTCAATTTAAGAAACCATTAACTTTAGGATGAATCTACTTTAAACAGGCTACAAAATGATACACAAATTGAATTAGAAAACATTAGCACTCTTTCTTCACTAAAGAGGACCATATTGTTTAACCATAGCCATGAGTGGTTAAGCCATTGCTTCTGTTCTGGGTCTATGAACTTTCTCTTTATCAGCTGTCACTTATGACTGTGTTGTTCTCAGCTCTTCTTCGGGTCTGGTGGTGGTCCTTGCATCTGACTTGTACAGCTCGGCCTCTTGCCAACTCCTCTGTTTGAAAAGTTCAGTCATTACAGTGCAGACTTTCATAACCCATGTCTGGCTATCTCTGTTTGCTGCTTGTACAGTCTGTGTAGGTGCTGGAAGTACAGCTCTCCTACAACTTCTTCTGAGCCCTGGGTTCCTGTCTGGGAAGGCTTGGCTCTGAAATGCCTTCTTCACTGAGGTGATGGATACTTTGAGACTTCTTGTATCTTGGAAGGGTGAGAACACTGTTGAGTGCATCCCTCCTACTTCTTTTCTGTGATCCAGTGTGAATTTAACTCAATCACTCATTCAGCAAATATTTATTGAGCACTTAACTGTATGTCAGACACTGCATCAGAAACTGAAAATATAGCATTAAATCAGACAGAGAGATATCCTTGTCTTTCTACCAACTGCAGATACAAATAACTAACTGCCCTTCATGTCTTCATGAAGCTTAATTTCTAGTGGTGAAAGTAGACAATAACAGTTAAACAATAAGTAAATAAAATACATAAAACAGTAGAGAATGATGGATACTGTAGGGAAAAAAGCAGAGAAAGTTGCTGGGGCAGACCACCATGGAAAATTGTTATAAATGTTAACAGAGAAGTGAGGGAAATGTCCCAACCTTGCTGAGAAGACAATTAATCTGTGACAAAGGAGGCAAAAATATGTAATGGGGGAAAAACAGTCTCTTCAATAAATGATGTTGGAAAACTAGACAGCTACATGTAAAAGACTGCAATTAGAACGTTCTCTAATACCATACACGAAAATAAACCCAAAATGGGTTAAAGACCTAAATGTAAGACCTGAAACCATGAAACTCCTGGAAGAGAACATAGGCAGAACACTCTTTGACATAAATTGTAGCAATAAGTTTTGGGATCTGTCTCCTAAGGCAAAGGAAACAAAAGCAAAACTAAATGGGATCTAACTGAACTCAAAAGCTTTTGCACAGCAAAGGAAACCATTGTCAAAATGGAAAGACTGAAAGGAAAAAAAGTATTTGCAAATGATATGGCTGATAAGTTAATATCCAAAGTATATAAACAGTTCATACAGCTCGATATCAAAAAAACAACCCAACTGAAAAATGGACAGAAGACCTGAATAGACATTCTTCCAAAGAAGACATACAGATGGCCAACAGGCACATGAAAAGATGCTCAATATCACTAATCATCAGGGAAATGCAAATCAAAATGGCAATGAGATATCACCTCACACCTGTCAGAATGGCTGTCATCAAAAAGAATAAACAACAAATGTTGGCAAGGATGTGGAGAAAAGGGAACCCTAGTACAGTTAGTGGGAATGTGAATTGGTGCCGCCACTATGGAAAACAGTATGGAGATTCATCAAAAAATAAAAATAGAGCTACCGTATGATCCAGCAATTCTACTCGTGAGTATATATCCAAAGAAAATGAAAGCACTAATTCAAAAAAATATATGCAGCGTAATGGTCACAGAAACATCATTTACAATAGCCAAGACATGGAAGCAACCTAAGTGTCCATCAACAGATGATGGATAAAGAAGATGTGGTATAAACACACACACACGCGCACACACACACACACACACACACACACAATGGAATCTTACTCAGCCATAAAAAAGAATGAAATTTTGCCATTTGCAAAAACCTGGATGGACCTGGAGGGTGTTATGCTTAGTGAAATAAGTCAGACAGAGTAAGGCAAATACTGTAAGTTTTCACTTACATGTGGAATCTGATAAAAAAAAATCAAGTGAATAAATATAGCAAAACAGAAAGGGACTCACAGATACAAAGAACAAACTAGTGGTTACCAGTGAGGAGAGGGATGGGGGAACAGCAAGATAAGGAAGGGGAATTAAGAGGCTATGTGTGAAATAAATAAGATACAAGGATGTAATAATGTACAGCACAGGGAAAATAGCCAATATTTTATAACAACTTTATTTTTTTTTAATTGGAGTAAAATTGCTTTACAATGTTGTATTAGTTTCTGTTGTACAATGAAGTGAATCAGCTATATGTATAACTATACCCCCTCCCTCTTAGACCTCCCTCCTACCCACCTGCATCCAACCCATCTACGTTGTCACAGAGCACCGAGCTGAGCTCTCTGTGCTATACAGCAGGTTCCCACTAGCTATCTATTTTACACTTGGTAGTGTATTTATGTCAAACCTAATCTCACAGTTTGTCCCACCCTCCCCTTCCCCTTCTGTGTCCACGTCTGTTCTCTATGTGTACGCCTCTATTCCTGACCTACAAATAGGTTCATCTGTACCATTTTTCTAGACTCTACATATATGCGTTAATATACATTTGTTTTTCTCTTTCTGGATTACTTCACTCTGTATGACAAACTCTAGGTCCATCTCTACAAATGACCCAATTTCATTCTTTTTTATGGCTAATATTCCATTGTATATATGTACCACATCTTCTTTATCCATTCATCTATCATTGGGCATTTAGGTTGTTTCCATGTCTTGGCTATTGTAAATAGTGCTGCAATGAACATTGGGCTACATGTGTCCTTTTGAATTATAGTTTTCTCAGGGTATATTCCCATAGTGGGATTGCTGGGTCATATAGTAGTTCTATTTTTAGTTTTTTAAGGAACGACTGTACTGTTCTCCATAGTGGCTGTACCAGTTTGCATTCCCACCAGTGCAGGAGGGTTCCCTTTTCTCCACACCCTCGTCAGCATTTATGGTTTGTAGATTTTTTGATGATGGCCATTCTGACCGGTATGAGGTGATACCTCATTGTAGTTTTGATTTGCATTTCTCTAATAATTAGTGATGTTGAGCATCTTTTCATGTGCCTCTTGACCATCTGTGTGTCTTCTTTGGTGAAATGTCTATTTAGATCTTCTGCCTATTTTTTAATTGGGTTATTATTTTTTTTCTATTGAGCTTCATGAGCTGTTTGTATATTTTGGAGATTAATCCTTTGTCCATTGCTTCATTTGCAAATATTTTCTTACATTCTGAGAGTTGTCTTTTCATCTTGTTTATGGTTTCCTTTGCTGTGCAAAAGCTTTTAAGTTTCATTAGGTCCCATTTTTTAATTTTTGTTTTTATTTTCATTACTCTAGGGGGTGGGTCAAAAAAGATCTTGCTGTGGTTTATGTCAGAGAGTGTTTTTCCTGTTTTGCTCTAAGATTTTTATAGTGTCTGGTCTTACATTTAGGTCTTTAATCCATTTGGAGTTTATTTTTGTGTATGGTGTTAGGTAGTATCCTAATTTCATTCTTTTACATGTAGCTGTCCAGTTTTCCCAGCACCACTTGTTGAAGAGGCTTTCTTTTCTCCGTTGTATGTTCTTGCCTCCTTTGTCATAAACATTGTATGTTCTTGACCATATGTGCATGGGTTTATCTCTGGGCTTTCTATCCTGTACCATTGATCTATATTTCTGTTTTTGTGCCAATATCATACTGTCTTGAATACTGTAGCTTTGTAGTATAATTTGAAGTCGGGTAGCCTGATTCCTCCAGCTCCATTTTTCTATCTCAAGATTGCTTTGGCTATTCAGGGTCTTTTGTGTTTCCATACAAATTGTAAAATTTTTTTGTTCTAATTCTGTGTAGAATGCCATTGGTAGTTTGATAGGGATTGCATTGAATCTGTAGATTGCTTTGAGTAGTATAGTCATTTTTACAATATTGATTCTTCCGATCCAAGAACATGATATATTTCTCCATCTGTTTATGGCATCTTTGATTTCTTTCACCAGTGTTTTATAGTTTTCTGAGTACAAGTCTTTACAACAACTTTAAATGGAATATAATCTATAAAAGTATTGAATCACTCTGTTGTACACCTGAAACTAATATAATATTGTAAATTAACTATACTTCAATTTTAAAAATTCTTAAGGTATGCAGCTTTAAATGCCACTTATAAGTTATTTTTGCCAGTACATTTATTTCAGCTGGAGGACTGTTGTGAACGATACCTCACTTCACATGACATACAACCTCAGAGTCTCTGCTATTGATTGTCATACTTGCATTGTCTTCTATGAGAGAAGCAACTCATGAGCTCTCTAGCCAACCAGACAGAATAAAGAATCTGTCTTCATGGCACATTCACCTCATGATTCTGTTTCCTGTGAATTTAAGGTTCTTTCTTCATCGCGAAAGAATTCGGAGACAAAGCAGTGAGGTTAAGAAAGTGAAGTGAGAGTTTATTGAAGCGAGGATAGGCTCTCAGAGGGAGAGTGGGCAGCTGTTGCCCTGGGTTTCTTTGGCAAGCCAGTTATGAGGGGCATACAAATGAAGGGGCACAATATTCACTGGGGCAGGAGGAGTTTGGGGGTTTGATTCACTGATTTTCATCCCAGCTCCATTTTCCTGAGGGGAGGAGTGATTTTTGTACTTATTTAGCTTAGATCTGAAGTGTTATGGTGTTGGTGCATGTTGGGTGCTTCTTATCTGGAAGGCTAATTTTATTGTAATGAGAGCATAATGAGCAACAGGTTACATTCAGATGCAGGAGAGTCCCACCTTTCCCCACCTTTCTTTGTCTGCTAGCTGGACACATATCACACAGAATGTGTGGTTTCCTGTTAGTCTGGAGGTTCCTGCTTTCCTTTGTCTGCCTATGGACCCCCACTGTTTACAAGATGCATGATTTCCTGCCACCTGGCCCCTGCCCCCATTTCTCTGCTCATACCTAGCTACCTGCCTGCTGTGACAATTCTAGTCCAGGGTGTCCGTGGACTACACTTTGAGAAACTTTCTTCAGAGTTTAGAAATAGTCTTGTAGCTAGTTCCCTGTAGTGCCAGGATGCTCTCTGGATAGCTCATTGTCTCTAAGTCACCACATTTCCTGTACTCTCCCCTTGCTTTCCAACCCATGCCTGATAGAATTGGAGCTTTGTTCAGCTCTGCATCCATGTGGATGAAGCTCTGACACATAGGCTAGCAGTTGATGACTTCACATAGCCTAACAGTTAATGACTTCTTTGAATCTCACTACTGCTGCACCCCATTCCCTGGCTGTAAAATGGATAGAGCACCTGGATCCACAGTGATGACATCTGTCTGACCTGGTATATCACCACCTGCCATTTGTGACTACCCCCTGGCCATGCCATTTGGATGGGCTGGATGCTCGCACTCTGCTTACACTGTCACTCTCCAATCTCATCATGTCAAATGTGAACCTGAACTTTGCCTGAGTTTGCCTCATCCCCTGCCCATTGTTGGACTATTCATTTAGCTGAAGCAAGAGTGGCCACTGTCCTTTCTATAATTTTTGCTTCTGCTCAGTCTCTATTGGCAAATGTTACTAAAGTTCAGAATCCTTATACCTGAATCCCCTCATATTATAAAAAATATCTAAGCAATAATAAGCGTAATGGATAAGATATAGTAGCTTATTAAATTCATTAATGACCTAGCTGAGAGTAGGACCCTGAAATAAAAGAAATCATGTATTCGTCTGCTTTGCTTTTTTTAGGAGGAGGAACAGTTTCATGAGAATTGGCCCAGAATGGGAAATATGGTGACTTAGCAAAACTGGTTGCTTGGGCAGCCTGGTGGTGGCGTGAAGTCGGGGGTTTGGAAAAGAACAGATGCAAATGTGTGCTGATGAGTAAAACGAGTTGATGCAATGGACAATATGGGGTTTCTACCCTTGAACTCCTTCCAAGTGTTTCCTGGAACTTGGGTCAAAAATTCTGAATACATCTGCTTAAAAATCCCAGTAAGAAATCTTCCTCTCTCTGCAATGGGTTGACTGTTGATCCACTTTTAGAAGACTGGGATTTTATTCCACAGAGAAGGTAAAACAAAGATACTTAGAACTGAGGGATACCAGTTACTGATGCAAGCAGGATTCCTGTGCTGAAAGAAAATAGATGGAAAGGCAATTGTAGGCTGAATCCTCTCAGATGTCTTGTGCAACTAGGTTCCCAGAATTCTGCCAGCCTGTCCCTCCCAAGACCTGGAAGTTCCTTCTCTGAGGACTCTGACCAACGGAAGGGTTTTGAAAAGCTATTCCTGTGTGTAGATTAGCGCTGCATGGCTATCTTTGGATCATATAGTTCTTCTCTCCTTTACACTTCCCTGTATTCTTCCCATTTTATATAATAAGCATGTATCTGTTCTTCTATAATCATAAAAATTAACATGCATTGAGTAAATACGTGTTCTGGGCTCTGAGAAATGGAATATTTCCTGCCATATCAGTAAACAAAGGATGTCATCAGCGATTGCAGCCCTCTAACATGAGCCTGTGAACCCATGAGCCCTGAAGGAACTCAGGAAGGAAAGAATACCTGCCATCTAGCAGCCATCAGATTGATGCCACTCCCTAAGGTGAGCCCTGAGGAAACTCAGGATATGAAAACACAGGATACTGGCCCCAGATAGCTGAGGTACGTATCAAAGGAATGATTTCAGTGAGCCCAGACTTTTGCATCCTTCCATACATAGAGAAGCCTAAATTCCTTAACTTGGGATATCTGGTTTTCTTTAATTAGCAATAATCTTTTGATGTTATGACTACCTGTCCTTTGTTGCAAAACTCCTCTATATTTAGCTCCCCACCTCACCTCCCGGAGCTGTTGTCTCAGGGTTACTTGAGATGCTGCCTCCTGGCTTGAAGGCCTAAAAATTCCCACCGAATAAAACATAACTCTCAACTTTTAGGTTTTGAATAATTTTTTAGTCGACAGCACTATGCTAAGCAGCTTAAATTCATTATCTCTTCATTTTTACAGTAAATCTTATAAATTAGGTACTATTTAATTTTCATTTAATAATTAAGGAAACAGTGTCTTAGAGATTAAATTGTTTAACATCCAGTAACTAATTAGTGGCAGAGTTAGATTTGAACACAGTCTGTCTGGCTCCAAGCCTGTGTTTCTAATCATATCCTAAAATGCCTCAAATAATTTTAAAACGTTTTTAAGAAGGAGGAGTTCTAAACCCTTCAAAGTGTTCATTCTCTTTATTCTCATACCTCACCCTAATAAGCTTCAAATTATGATCCAGAATCATCTCTTTTTTCTCCCATTTCTGTTCTCATAATTTGTTTTTGTTATGTGTTTGTTTATGTCCCAATATACCCTTTGAACCTGATCGTTGATATCTGACTCTGCTTTGATTGATATAAATGGGTAAAGTGCTGCAGGGCTTTGGTGACACCACTAAGGCAGTGTCTCTAGAAACTCTTGTTAGAACATGGCCAGTCTAGTCAGAGAAGTGAGAGCTCCAGAAGGATGTTACCGGTGGTTGTGTCTCCCTCTGTACCTGATCCACCAATGAAAGCATATATATTCAGTTCGTACCATGAAATCTTATAGAGTAATTAACTATCATATTTCCAAATAATATTTGAATAATTTTATACAATTCTCATAAGATAATGTTACAATAATTGCAAGATCCAGAAGCATATGATTCCACTTTTTAAATAACAGCATATATGTGGTGAATGAACATACGTATGTGTGTGTTATGACTTAGTTAAATTAACATTTGTTAAGTAGAGCACATGATGCCAGAAGTTAGCTGCAGTTCAACAACAGACCACAAGGGAAACTGAAATAGAGAAGGCTAACTCATAGGTCCTGGAGGAAATACACAGTATGCTTTGAGGAGCCACATGGGGGAGTGAAGGCTGAGTACAGACAGAGAGAGAAGCAGGACCTGGGGTACAAGGCTTGATTAGGGTCCATGGGTATAGTTCTTTGGGGTTCCCAGGCTGGGCTGGATTAATCAGTTCAAACCAAAAGAGCAGTGTGCTGATAAACTCTGCAAGGGTCTTATGAAGGGGCACATAAGGGGAGGCATTGATTACAAGGGCTGTTGGGAAAGTCACATCAGGAGCTTACATTTGCTTGTGAACCTGCAGGCTGCTATCTAGGGCTTGTGCTTACATAAGGTCCCTGCAGGCTACTTGGCCAAACAAAATAGATGCCATAGCAGTAATACAATGGAGTAACTTAGCTAAACTCTTAACAGCGTGTAAAACTATTGACATTAATATTGTTTACAATATAATGGCCCATTCAGATCATTTTCAGTTGAAGGCAAAAAGCAACAAGCTCCATATATGCTCAAAACTGCCAACCAGATTATAGTGTCCTTTCTTAAAAAATAAACAGAAAAATAAGTCATTGAATATATGTGTCAATTTTTTAATATGACACATATGGGAACAGAACAAACAACCAGAAAAAGCTATTAGAGGGGAACAAACAGATAGATACTAACCTGGGAGAAGATAATTTTTTTAAATGGGAAAAGAAATAAATAAACTACCATTAATATCCTGAGAGAAAAAAGAAAAGGTATTATATTCATGAAAAAACAGAATATTTAATAAAATGGGGAGATTCAGAGACCAGAAGAATCCTGGAATGTTAAAAATACAGTGGTAGGAAAGGAAGACTCTAGAAAATTGAAGAACAAAGTTGAGGGAAACTGAAAGAAATAGAACAAAACATTGAAAGATTGAAAAAGAAGAAGGTAAAAGAAAAAAGTAGTTAGAGAACAAATCAAGAGAATTCTTCACTGAGATACCAGAAATAAAGAACAGAAAAAACAGAAAGCATGAAATCATCAAAAAAGTTTCAGGAATATTTCTAAGAACTGCAGAAAATGAATTTTCAATTTGAAAAAGCCCATAAAAATGCAACAAAAATAGACCTAATTTATGGCTCTTGTAACAATGTAAAAAAATGAGTGGAGAGACAAGATACTGTTTGTCTTGCTTTGACAGAAGAAAAAGTTAAGTGTTTTCATATTCTTCTAAATACACACCACAAACACTAATTCAAAAAGATATTTGCCTACCTATGTTCCTAGCAGCATTATTTATAATAACCAAGATATGGAAAGAACCTGTGTCCCTATATCTATATATGTGTATATATATGTATATGTATATATATATCCCACATCTTCTTTATGTAAGTATATATACATATATGCAATGGAATACTACTCGGCCATAAAGAAATGAAATCTTACTATTTGTGACAACATGGATAGACCTAGAGGGTATTATGCTAAGTGAAGTAAGTCAGATGAAGAAAGACATACTGTATGTTATGATTTCACTCATATGTGGAATATAAAAAGCAAACAAAAAAACAAAATAAATGAACAAACCAAACAAAAACAAACACATAGTACAAAGAACAGACTGGTGGTTACTAGAGGGAAACGGGTTGGGGAGGGCAAAATGAGTAAAGGGGGTGAGCTGTATGGTGACGAATGGAAGCTAAACTTTTGGTGGTGAGCACACTATAGAGTATACAGAAGTTGAAATATAATGTTGTACACACATGAAAGTTGCATAATGTTATAAACCAGTGTTACCTCAATAAATTTGTTAAAAATTAATAATTTAATTTTAAAAGTTGGATGCAAAGGAAGACAAACTAGAGAGAAACCTTAAACACCCTGAAGACAAAGTACAGACATTTTAAATAAGACATGTAAATTCTAGAAAAGTTTACCTCCCATGTACAATTTCTTGGGGAGCTCCTTGAGAAAGCCCTACCAAAACGAAGGAGGAAATCGAGTAAGTGGAAGACAGGAGATATGGAAATGAGGGGATACACCAGAGAAGCAAAGGACATTTTCAGGGTAATGGTGATGAATGAGAGATCCCATGTTGATAATTGTGCTTCATGCATGGAAGTCTATCAGTCCAGATGAATGCAAGTCAGTAGTCTCCAGTTGTGTTTTCAAAATGACATAAAATCTAAAAACTATCTGATGCATCTGAATATAGAAAAAGTTTTGGTAAGCTCCAGGGAATTTCTAATAAATCAGGATGATGGCCCTGACAGCAATGTATTTACTGTCTAGTAGCGAAGTAGAGTAGCCAGATTAAAGATTAAAAATAATTTTAATATTTAGTATCATGATAAAACATGATAAATGTAATAAAAACAAATGATAAAAATAACATGGGGATAGAGAAAAAATGGGACAATAAATTAGATATGGAAGAACTCATATACCCTGTTTGCTATATTTGACTCTGAAAGAATATGATGTCTTCCAAAAGTTCCATTCATTCTCTGAGTTTTTCTGTGGCTGAAGATTTCCAAAATAATTTTCTGTGGTCTTTGAAGATATTCCAAAAGAGTGCCAAGTGTGCTTTGGGCAGTGTTAGTACTATTAGGAAAAAGGTATAGAAGACTATTCAAATGAGGAGAAAGTATCAGGTTAGATTAGGACAAGTATGTTTGTTTAAGAAAATTTCTCACTAACTTATAATAAATCATATACAAATAATGAAACCACAGAATTTTAGAGCCAAGATGTAGTAGATTAATTTCCTCATTTTATGAACTTGATACAATCACTTTTCTTGTACATTTCACTTAAAACTCTGAGGAAGGCACATGTCAGAGCCTCAAGTGAAACAAAAATTCTCCCATTTTCTTCTGTTCCTCTGCCTCCATTCAGGAGAAGAGAGGGATGAGGGTGTAACTAAGTCTCATAAAAACTAAAATATACATATTTTACATTTAAAAAATTAACTACAGGGCAGAACAGATCACTAAATTATAGAAATCACAGTATGTATTTCTCCAAGTAATTATATATCAATTTCCAGTGAAAAAGAATTTCATATCACATTTACCAAATAAGAATGACTGCAAAATAATAATTAAGATACCCTTTCCCTCTAAAACAGATAAGATGATGATGCAGTTTTTTGTATCAGTAAGGTAGGTGATAACTTTTTTCCTCCATGTTGTAGCTAGAAATGAGTACATAAACACATTTGAAAAGTCACTACTTAATGATGAAATTCTTTTTAGAGTAATAGCCCACAATTTTGCCAGAGTCTAAGGGTACTATTCCTTTTACCAAAGTCAGAATTCAAGGTTAGAGGATTTCTTGCATGTGTCAAGAATGTACTCAAATTTTGCACATTTTCCTCAAAAGTTGTCTATTAACTACAAATATTTTTGTAGGTCATGGGGGAAATTCAAGCTCTTATGTGAATGCCAACTCTCAGTTACCCTTCAAGATTTTCTAAATAATTGAAGAGCAAATGGAAAAGGGAAAAACTGAACACATGCCAAGTGTGTTCTTTGTGCAATACTTCTAGAATCATAGGAAGAAAAATAGGGGAGAAAGAGACTGTATTTTCAAAAGATAACATTTCCGCCAGTTATTTTGAAGAAAAGATGCTTACTGTTTGTCTTTCTCAAAAAGAAGACATTAAAAAATACTAAAAATTAATTAAACATCCACCGTCATTTTGTTCCCAAATAACAGCATTGAAGTTTGGACACATGCAGAGAACTAAAAGTTTCTGAGTGCCCCCATGTGGAAATAAGCAATCATTACTGCCTCTTTCAATTTTGTTCCATTTGTTTATTTCATACCTGGTACTTTGAGATTTATGAAGATTTCTGATGAAAGCTGCCCAATTAATCATGTCAAAAAATTATGATTTATCAGCTTCTCAATTTATTTGATGACACGATTGACGGATGCCAACTGAAACTACAGACAGCGTCATTTTGTTTATCCCTGCATCCCTAATGCTTAGCTTAGTGCTTGGCACAAAACAGAAAGTAAATATTTTTTTTGAGATAATAAAACTATGATTATGCAGTCACATAAGCTGAAAATCTGAAGGCAACATTCATTCATCTCTTCTTCACAGCCAGCATCTAATCATCCAGTTCCATCGATCCTACTTCTGAAACTTCACGTGAATCCAGACCATTTCCATTTTGCTGCCTAGGTTTAGGCATAAGTAATCTCTTCTTTGGTCTTTGGCAATGGCCCCTAAATGGTCCAGTCTGACCCAGCATTTACGGGTAGAAGATTGTCCTAAAACAAAACTGTCCTGTTGGCCTTTACAAAAAAGTGTGGAGAGGTGGGACTACCAGTATGGCAGAGTGAGGAGGCTGGCACATTCTTTCCCCAGAAAACAACTGTAAAACTAGATAGAAAATTTAAAAATAAACATTTCAGAGCTCTAGAAATCCATGAATGGTAATGAGCCTAAATAATCTTTTCAGTAGCCGTCAATACTTAATGTTCCAGGTATTCATTTTGGTGAACACTATTTGAAATAATTAAAAGAATAGTATATGATTGAATTAAAATTGTGGGTTCCTAGTACATTTTTAAAAAGCTTGCCAATCTTAGTGTATTTGCTTATGTCTTCATTAGAAACTATTTTGATTTCTTTGCAAATATTTTTTTAAAAATTCAAAATCCAGGTTAGTATGAATGCATCAAAAATTAAATTCTTTGTTGGTAGGCTAACGTTATTTCTTTTCTTTTTTTTTTTTTTTTTAACATCTTTATTGGGGTATAATTGCTTTACAATGGTGTGTTAGTTTCTGATTTATAACAAAGTGAATCAGCTATACATATACATGTGCTCCCATGTGTCTTCCCTCTTGCGTCTCCCTCCCTCCCACTCTCCCCCTCCCACCTCTCCAGGCTGTCCCAAAGCCCCGAGCTTATATCCCTGTGCCTTGCGGCTGCTTCCCCCTAGCTATCTACCTTACTACGTTTGTTAGTGTGTATATGTCCATGACTCTCTCTCGCCCTGTCAAAACTCACCCTTCCCCCTCCCCATATCCTCAAGTCCGTTCTCCAGTAGGTCTGCGCCTCTATTCCTGTCTTATCCCTAGGTTCTTCATGACATTTTTTCCCCTTAAATTCCATATATATGTGTTAGCATACGGTATTTGTCTTTGTCTTTCTGACTTACTTCACTCTGTATGACCCACCCTGGGTCTATCCATCTCATTACAAATATCTCAATTTCATTTCTTTTTAAGGCTGAGTAATATTCCATTGTGTATATGTGCCACATCTTCTTTATCCATTCGTCCGATGATGGGCGCTTAGGTTCTTTCCATCTCCGGGCTATTGTAAATAGAGCTGCAATGAACATTTTGGTACATGACTCTTTTTGAATTTTGGTTTTCTCAGGGTATATGCCCAGTAGTGGGATTGCTGGGTCATATGGTAATTCTATTTGTAGTTTTTTAAGGAACCTCCATACTGTTCTCCATAGTGGCTGAACCAATTCACATTCCCACCAGCAGTGCAAGAGTGTCCCCTTTTCTCCACACCCTCTCCAGCATTTATTGTTTCTAGATTTTTTGATGATGGCCATTCTGACTGGTGTGAGATGATATCTCATTGTAGTTTTGATTTGCATTTCTCTAATGATTAATGATGTTGAGCATTCTTTCATGTGTTTGTTGGCATTCTGTATATCTTCTTTGGAGAAATGTCTGTTTAGGTCTTCTGCCCATTTTTGGATGGGGTTGTTTGTTTTTTTGTTATTGAGCTGCATGAGCTGCTTGTAAATTTTGGAGATTAATCCTTTGTCAGTTGCTTCATTTGCAAATGTTTTCTCCCATTCTGAGGGTTGTCTTTTGGTCTTGATTATGGTTTCCTTTGCTGTGCAAAAGCTTTGAAGTTTCATTAGGTCCCATTTGTTTATTTTTGTTTTTATTTCCATTACTCTAGGAGGTGGGTCAGAAAGGATCTTGCTGTGATTTATGTCATAGAGTGTTCTTCCTATGTTTTCCTCTAAGAGTTTGATAGTTTCTGGCCTTACATTTAGGTCTTTAATCCATTTTGAGCTTATTTTTGTGTATGGTGTTAGGGAGTGATCTAATCTCATACTTTTACATGTACCTGTCCAGTTTTCCCAGCACCATTTATTGAAGAGGCTGTCCTTTCTCCACTGTACATTCCTGCCTCCTTTATCAAAGATAAGGTGTCCATATGTGCGTGGGTTTATCTCTGGGCTTTCTATCCTGTTCCACTGATCTATCTTTCTGTTTTTGTGCCAGTACCATACTGTCTTGATTACTGTTGCTTTGTAGTATAGTCTGAAGTCAGGGAGCCTGATTCCTCCAGCTCCTTTTTTCGTTCTCAAGATTGCTTTGGCTATTCGGGGTCTTTTGTGTTTCCATACAAATTGCGAAATTTTTTGTTCTAGTTCTGTGAAAAATGCCAGTGGTAGTTTGATAGGGATTGCATTGAATCTGTAGATTGCTTTGGGTAGTAGAGTCATTTTCACAATGTTGATTCTTCCCATCCAAGAACATGGTATATCTCTCCATCTATTTGTATCATCTTTAATTTCTTTCATCAGTGTCTTATAATTTTCTGCATACAGGTCTTTCATATCCTTAGGTAGGTTTATTCCTAGATATTTTATTCTTTTTGTTGCAATGGTAAATGGGAGTGTTTTCTTGATTTCACTTTCAGATTTTTCATCATTAGTATATAGGAATGCCAGAGATTTCTGTGCATTAATTTTGTATCCTGCTACTTTACCAAATTCATTGATTAGCTCTAGTAGTTTTCTGGTAGCATCTTTAGGATTCTCTATGTATAGTATCATGTCATCTGCAAACAGTGACAGCTTTACTTCTTCTTTTCCAATGTGGATTCCTTTTATTTCCTTTTCTTCTCTGATTGCTGTGGCTAAAACTTCCAAAACTATGTTGAATAAGAGTGGTGAGAGTGGGCAACCTTGTCTTGTTCCTGATCTTAGTGGAAATGCTTTCAGTTTTTCACCATTGAGGATGATGTTTGCTGTGGGCTTGTCATATATGGCCTTTATTATGTTGAGGAAAGTTCCCTCTATGCCTACTTTCTGGAGGGTTTTTATCATAAATGGGTGTTGAATTTTGTCAAAAGCTTTCTCTGCATCTATTGAGATGATCATATGGTTTTTCTCCTTCAATTTGTTAATATGGTTTATCACATTGATAGATTTGCGTATATTGAAGAATCCTTGCATTCCTGGAATAAACCCCACTTGATCATGGTGTATGATCCTTTTAATGTGCTGTTGGATTCTGTTTGCTAGTATTTTGTTGAGGATTTTTGCATCTATGTTCATCAGTGATATTGGCCTGTAGTTTTCTTTCTTTGTGACATCCTTGTCTGGTTTTGGTATCAAGGTGATGGTGGCTTCGTAGAAGGAATTTGGGAGTGTTCCTCCCTCTGCTATATTTTGGAAGAGTTCGAGAAGGATAGGTGTTAGCTCTTCTCTAAACGTTTGATAGAATTCACCTGTGAAGCCATCTGGTCCTGGGCTTTTGTTTGTTGGAAGATTTTTAATCACAGTTTCAATTTCAGTGCTTGTGATTGGTCTGTTCATATTTTCTATTTCTTCCTGATTCAGTCTTGGCAGGTTGTGCATTTCTAAGAATTTGTCCATTTCTTCCAGATTGTCCATTTTATTGGCATAGAGTTGCTTGTAGTAATCTCTCATGATTTTTTTTATTTCTGCAGTGTCAGTTGTTATTTCTCCTTTCTCATTTCTAATTCTATTGATTTGAGTCTTCTCCCTTTTTTTCTTGATGAGTCTGGCTAGTGGTTTATCTATTTTGTTTATCTTCTCAAAGAACCAGCTTTTAGTTTTATTGATCTTTGCTATCGTTTCCTTCATTTCTTTTTCATTTATTTCTGATCTGATTTTTATGATTTCTTTCCTTCTGCTAGCTTTGGGGCTTTTTTGTTCTTCTTTCTCTAATTGCTTGAGGTGCAAGGTTAGGTTGTTTATTCGAGATGTTTCCTGCTTCTTAAGGTGGGCTTGTATTGCTATAAACTTCCCCCTTAGAACTGCTTTTGCTGCATCCCATAGGTTTTGGGTCGTTGTGTCTCCATTGTCATTTGTTTCTAGGTATTTTTTTATTTCCTCTTTGATTTCTTCAGTGATCACTTCATTATTAAGTAGTGTATTGTTTAGCCTCCATGTGTTTGTATATTTTACAGATCTTTTCCTGTAATTGATATCTAGTCTCATGGCGTTGTGGTCAGAAAAGATACTTGATACAATTTCAATTTTCTTAAATTTACCAAGGCTTGATTTGTGACCCAAGATATGATCTATCCTGGAGAATGTTCCATGAGCACTTGAGAAAAATGTGTATTCTGTTGTTTTTGGATGGAGTGTCCTATAAATATCAATTAAGTCCATCTTGTTTAATGTATCATTTAAAGCTTGTGTTTCCTTATTTATTTTCATTTTGGATGATCTGTCCATGGGTGAAAGTGGGGTGTTAAAGTCCCCTACTATGAATGTGTTACTGTCAATTTCCCCTTTTATGGCTGTTAGTATTTGCCTTACGTATTGAGGTGCTGCTATGTTGGGTGCATAAATATTTACAATTGTTATATCTTCTTCTTGGATCGATCCCTTGATCATTATGTAGTGTCCTTCTTTATCCCTTTTAATAGTCCTTATTTTAAAGTCTATTTTGTCTGATATGAGAATTGCTACTCCAGCTTTCTTTTGGTTTCCATTTGCATGGAATATCTTTTTCCATCCCCTTACTTTCAGTCTGTATGTGTCTCTAGGTCTGAGGTGGGTCTCTTGTAGACAGCATATATAAGGGTCTTGTTTTTGTATCCATTCAGCCAATCTGTGTCTTTTGGTGGGAGCATTTAGTCCATTTACATTTAAGGTAATTATTGATATGTATGTTCCTATTCCCATTTTCTATATTGTTTTGGGTTCGTTATTATAGGTCGTTTCCTTCTTTTGCATTTCTTATCTAGAGAAGTTCCTTTAGCATTTGTTGTAAAGCTGGTTTGGTGGTGCTGAACTCTCTCAGCTTTTGCTTGTCTGTAAAGGTTTTAATTTCTCCATCAAATCTGAATGAGATCCTTGCTGGGTAGAGTAGTCTTGGTTGCAGGTTTTTCTCCTTCATCACTTTCAGTATGTCCTGCCACTCCCTTCTGGCTTGTAGGGTTTCTGCTGAGAGATCAGCTGTTAACCTTATGGGGATTCCCTTGTGTGTTATTTGTTGTTTTTCCCTTGCTGCTTTTAATATGCTTTCTTTGTATTTAATTTTTGATAGTTTGATTAATATGTGTCTTGGCGTATTTCTCTTTGTATTTATCCTGTATGGGACTCTCTGTGCTTCCTGGACTTGATTAACTATTTCCTTTCCCATATTAGGGAAGTTTTCAACTATAATCTCTTCAAAGATTTTCTCAGTCCCTTTCTTTTTTTCTTCTTCTTCTGGAACCCCTATAATTCGAATGTTGGTGCGTTTAATGTTGTCCCAGAGGTCTCTGAGACTGTCCTCAGTTCTTTTCATTCTTTTTTCTTTATTCTGCTCTGCAGTAGTTATTTCCACTACTTTATCTTCCAGGTCACTTATCCGTTCTTCTGCCTCAGTTATTCTGCTATTGATCCTATCTAGAGTACTTTTAATTTCATTTATTGCGTTGTTCATCGTTGCTTGTTTCATCTTTAGTTCTTGTAGGTCCTTGTTAACTGTTTCTTGCATTTTGTCCATTCTACTTCCAAGATTTCGGATCATCCTTACTATCATTATTCTGAATTCTTTTTCAGGTAGATTGCCTATTTCCTCTTCATTTGTTAGGTCTGGTGGGTTTTTATCTTGCTCCTTCATCTGCTGTGTGTTTTTCTGTCTTCTCATTTTGCTTATCTTACTGTGTTTGGGGTCTCCTTTTTCAGGCTGCACGTTCGTAGTTCCCGTTGTTTTTGATGTCTGTCTCCAGTGACTAAGGTTGTTTCAGCGGGTTGTGTAGGCTTCCTGGTGGAGGGGACTAGTGCCTGTGTTGTGCTGGATCTTGTCTCTCTAGTGGGCAGGTTCACGTCTGGTGGTGTGTTTTGGGGTGTCTGTGGCCTTGTTATGATTTTAGGCAGCCTCTCTGCTAATGGGTGGGGTTGTGTTCCTGTTTTGCTAGTTGTTTGGCATAGGTTGTCCAGCACTGTGGCTTGCTGGTCGTTGAGTGAAGCTGGGTGCTGGTGTTAAGATGGAGGTCTCTGGGAGATTTCCACCATTTAATATTATGTGGAGCTGGGAGGTCTCTTGTTGATCAGTGTCCTGAAGTTGGCTCTCCTACCTCAGAGGCAGAGCCCTGCCTCCTGGGCTGGAGCACCAAGAGCCTTTCATCCACACGGCTCAGAATAAAAGGGAGGAAAAGTAGAGAGAATTATTAGAAGTATGAGGAAAGAAAGAAGGAAAGGAGGAAAGGAAGGAAGGAAGAAAGAAGCAAAGAAGGAAAGAAAGGAGGGAGGGAGGGAGGAAGGAAGGAAGGAAGGAGGGAAAGAAGGAGAAAATGTAGAGAGAATTAGTAGAAGTATGAGGAAAGAAAGTGGGAAAGGAGGAAAGGAAGGAAGAAAGAAGCAAAGAAGGAAAGAAAGGAGGGAGGGAGGGAGGGAGGAAGGAAAGAAGGAGGGAAAGAAGGAGAAAATGTAGAGAGAATTAGTAGAAGTTTGAGGAAAGAAAGAAGGAAAGGAGGAAAGGAGGAAAGGAAGGAAGGAAGAAAGAAGCAAAGAAGGAAAGAAAGGAGGGAGGGAGGGAGGGAGGAAGGGAGGAAGGAAGGAGGGAAAGAAGGAAAAAAGACAGAAATAAAGAAGATACAGTAAAAATAAAATAAAGTATAATATAGTTATTGTACTAAAAAATATTTATAAAGAAAGAAAAAAAAAAAGAACAGATATAACCCTAGGACAAATGTTGGAAACAAAGCTATACAGAGAAAATCTTACACAGAAGCATACCCATACGTGTTCACAAAGAGAGGCAAAGGGGGAAAAATCATAAATCCTGCTCCCAGAGACCACCTCCTCAACCTGGGGTGATTCACTGTCTAAAGGAGGGAAGGAAGGAAGGAAAGAAAGAAAGAACGAAGGTAAAGTACAATAAAGTTATTACAATTAAAATTAATTATTAAGAAAAAAAATTTTTTTTTTTAAAAAAACCATGGACGGATAGAGCCCTAGGACAACTGTTGGGAGCAAAGCTATACAGAGAAAATCTTACACAGAAGCATACACATACACGTTCACAAAGAGAGGCAAAGGGGGAAAAATCATAAATCCTGCTCCCAGAGACCACCCCCTCAACCTGGGGTGATTCGCTGTCTAAAGGAGGGAAGGAGGGAAGGAAAGAAAGAAAGAAAGAATGAAGGTAAAGTTCAATAAAGTTATTACAATTAAAATTAATTATTAAAAAAAAATTTTTTTTTAAAAAAAAAAAAAAACCATGGACGGGTAGAGCCCTAGGACAAATGGTGGAAGCAAGAGTATACAGACAAGATCTCACACAGAAGCATACACGCACACATTCACAAAAAGAGGAAAAGGGAAAAAAATCACAGATCTCGCTCCTAAATTCCCCCTCTTCAATTTGGGATCACTCCCTGTCTATTCAGGTATTCCACAATGCAGGGCACATCAAGTTGATCGTGGAGCTTCAATCCACCGCCTCCGCGGCTGCCGGGAGAGACCTCCCCCTCTCCTCCCTGCTCTCACAGCTCACAGGAGCTCAGCTTTGTACCCGGCCCTGCCCCTGCGCGCAGATCGCTGGAGGGCGTCTGTTTTTTTTGCTCAGACAGGACGGGGTTAAAGGAGCCGCTGATTCGGGAGCTCCGGCTCACTCAGGCCGGGGGTTGGGGGATGGGGGAAGGCGGGGCACTGCGTGCGGGGCGGGCCTGCGGCGGCAGAGGCGGCGTGACGCTGCGGCAGAGGCCGGCG
The DNA here is from genome assembly GCF_963924675.1 of Phocoena phocoena. Classification (NCBI taxonomy): domain Eukaryota; kingdom Metazoa; phylum Chordata; class Mammalia; order Artiodactyla; family Phocoenidae; genus Phocoena; species Phocoena phocoena. The sequence continues at coordinate 77,732,930 of NC_089223.1, forward strand.
TGACGCTGCACCAGCCTGAGACCCGCCGTGCGTACTCCCGGGGAAGTTGTCCCTGGATCCCGGGAACCTGGCAGTGGCGGCCTGCACAGGCTCCGCGGAAGAGGGGCGCGGAGAGTGACCTGTGCTCGCACACAGCCCCCCTGGTGGCGGCAGCAGCAGCCCCAGCGTCTCCCGCCCGTCTCTGGGGTCCGCGGTTTCAGCCGCGGCTCGCGCCCGTCTCTGGGGCTCGCGCTTCCCGCCGCGGCTCGCGCCCGTCTCGGGGGCTCGCGCCCTCAGCCGCGGCTCGCGCCCGTCTCTGGGGTTCGGGCTTTTAGCCGCGGCTCGCGCCCGTCTCTGGAGTTCCTTTAAGCAGCGCTCTTAAACCCCTCTCCTCGCGCACCAGGAAACAAAGAGGGAAGAAAAAGTCTCTTGCCTCTTCGGCCGGTGCAGGCTTTTCCCCGAACTCCCTCCCGGCTAGTCGTGGCGCACCAACCCCTTCAGGCTATGCTCAAGCCGCCAACCCCAGTCCTCTCCCTGCGCTCCGTCCAAAACCGAAACCCGAGCCTCAGCTCGCAGCCCCGCCCGCCCCGGCGGGTGAGCAGACAAGCCTCTCGGGTTGGTGAGTGCCGGTCGGCACCGATCATCTGTGCAGGAATCTCCCCGCTTTGCCCTCCACACCCGTCGCTGTGCACCACTCCGCGGTCCCGAAGCTCCCCCCTCCGCCTCCCCTAACGTTATTTCTAATAATAAAAATTATGGATATATTTTTTAGTAAATTAGTACTTTTATGTCCCTTTTCATAGTTCATTGTCATTGGTATAAATAGAAGTAACATAACTTTGAGCTAGAATTCTCAGTACTAATTAAATTTATTCAGAGTTTACTCATGAAGAAAAGGAGGCCTAGTTATTTAATGGTGAGAATTCAGAGTACATATCCTGTGAGAGATTCTGCTCTAAAACTTCTCATTTTATCAAAATAATGAATAATTAGTTTTAAATTTACATAGCAAGAATTGAGAATCAAGTATAGTTTTTTTGTTACAACAATGTGAAGAAAACAAATTCTTATCTCTTTTCTGCTCCCTGTTCCCAGTTAATTTATAATTATTACACAAAAGTTGAAACAAAATGATATTCAGCAAATTGGGGTCAAGGTCTGTGCTGTTATTGACAATGTTTAGCAAAAATGAGTTTTAAGAGTTCTTATATTAATTTACCAATACTACATTATAGTAGTATAGGCATGCGGTACAGTGGCGACAAGCTGCTGACAGTTCCTACTCCTTCCCCCACCAATTTCAGTAGATATTCAAAAACCAGCTTGACTTTGAGTGTGCTTTCTACCTGTTGAATATAGGAATAATTGCCATCCAGTAAACTGAGTTGTTTTGTGTTCCTGTGAAAAAAAATTAAGAGCTTTTCTGTTCTAAACAAAAGTTCAATAATATGTTTTAAATGTACACTTCATAAAATACTACTTGTAGCCATCAATACAGAAATCTAATTTCTTGTCCTATGAATGTATCCCCCCCAATACTGATACAAACAAGAACCACATATGTTGAACTCTTAAAGAATTGTTGATTGTTGCAATTCAGATCAAATATATAATTTTGTTGAAAAATGAGTCTTGTAATTTCATGACACACTTTGTTGTGTAATGATCCCCTTGCGTAGGCCCCAGTCCTTACCCTGATGCCCAAATCATCTTTTCTTGTTTCACTACCACGACCTTGGATAAGCACAAACATGATGATATCACTGCTCTGCTTAAACTATAGTACATCAGGGGTTCTCTGTTGACTCTAGAGAATTGCCAGAGCTCTTTGTATTCCTTCATGATCTCCCTCCTATTTTTCTCTCTAACCAGATTATTCTGCTACTCCTTCTCAATTATTATATCAGCAACAATGGACTCTTTCCAGTTACCCTACCAAACCGTGATGCTTCATGCCTCTTTGCATTTACTCAAGCACTTCTCTCTCGCATTCCCCTCTGTCTCTCAGCGGACCCTCTTCACCCTCCTTCTGCCACACCTAGCAGATTATTATTAATTTATTGATCTCCAGATTCCCCAAAAAACTTTTCATAACTTCCCACCACAAGAGATAATTAGTCACACCAATACTCTGTAACTTCTGTTTCTTGTCCATGATTCTGTTGTTGCTCTTACGCCACTAATGCAATTTGCTCACTTTTCTATCTCATCAGGCGGGCTGTGAGCTCCTTGATATCAGACACTGAATCACCTACATTTTATCAACATTCTGACACACAGCGGATTCTAAATAAATGTTTGCTGAAAGAGTAAAAGAAAAGAACTGTAACTACACAGGGGCTTGGGAATAGAAACTAAGCAGAAATTCATGTTTGTGGAAATTGAATCTATGAACAGAGAGCCTACCAATGAGGATGACTTCATTTTAAGTAAGGCAGATATCTCTGAGTACCAAAACCTTGGAAGCCACTGTACCATTTATTTAATAGAGATTATCCCATGTTTGACTTTCCTAGACTTCAATCATTGGCATATTTTTTAATGCTTTTGCCATATTAGCCTAACTTTTATACATGCTATTTGCTTGATATTTTTATTTAGATGAGCTCACATTGTACTCGATATTTATTTTAATGGATACTTTATATCATAACTATAAACAGAAAATTTAGCATTATGTTTCAAATACACAAATTATACTTAATAATAAATGTAATGGGAATTGAGCTTAGCTAATGGCATGGTAGGTAATTAGGACAAATCCTTCTACTAACACCAATAGGAAAAGCTAAACAAGATATTTCGTAAAGTTTGTTTCAGCGTGTTGAAAGTCTACCAAGACTTGCAAGAATTTAAAAGGCAAGATCTGGGAGAATATAGGAAACCAGAGGGTTGATTCTTGCATTTACAGCCACTTTTTTCCTACAAGTACTTGTTCTTAGATGCTTCAGAGCCAAGCAAAGCTTTCAAAATAGCTGCACTTCTAAAGAGGGGGCAAAAAGAGAATTTCAGGACTTGACAAGGAGGGAGGCTAGTAAATAAGCAGGCTTTTGGTTTGGGCCCCAAAAGTGAACTAGAAATATGCCAGTCCTCACAAGGGTGAAAGTCCAGCTCTCAATCTCCAACTCTGATTGGATTAGGCTGGTGTCTGTAACCTGACCATTTGTCAGAAAGAAAGGTAAATCTTTTCTGTAACAAGATAATGTCAAACAGATCCCAGGTCATGGATTGATAATTAAAAGAAAAAAATAGCCAAAGAGCCATAGTTACCAAGCATAGACTTTAAAATAATTATACTTATTTTAAAAAATATTTAAAATTCCACTTAAACAACTGTGAAACACAGTTGAGATTTTGACTGAGAACTAGAAAATAGATATAAGAAAATAACCATATTGAGGCAAGGTGACAAAAAGGATGGAAACTAGGTATTTTAAATATAAACCTTAGACTAATGAAGTTCCCTTTGGTTACTAATTTTCTAATTTTTTGTTATGGATAGATGTTGCCTTTTATCAAATGCCTATTCTTCATCTATTGAGGTTATTCTATAATTTTCCCCTTTATATTATTGGAATTTCCATATTTTCTATTTCTTATATCAGTTTTGATAATTTTTTCATAGGATTTTGTCCATTTTAATCTAAATTTTCAAATTTATTGGCATTTTAAGTTCTGTAGGATATTCTGTTTGTAAACTCTAATTTTGGTTATTTGTACCTTCTCTCATTTTTTTCTTTTCTTATATCTATTATTTTTTTCTTTACCGTTTCCTTGAGTTAATCTGCTGTTCTTTTTAAAAATCTCTTACATAAATTTGTTCTTTTATCACTTTCTGGGTAACACAAGAAACTTTGACTGTTTCAACTGCTTTAAGCCTCTTCCAGCTAATATTATATAGACGTTAGGTATTTTAATTTTCTATGTATTTTAAATTTCAAAAGACTATTTTCTGTTGTTTTGTACAGTAGAAATTTGGCATCTATTTAGATTTCCATGAGTGTTTGTGCTTTCCATTGCTAGTCATTCCTTCCTGCATCTCTGACCTTCTTCTATCCAGGATCATTTTCCTTCTGAGGGTCTCTTTAGTCAGGTTCTCCAGGTGGTGAATATTCAGAGTTTCTGTTTTTTTGAAAAGATCATTATCTCACTTCTTTTTTGAAACAAATTCATCTGTTCTGAGTATATAAGTCTATTTGTTTATTATTTTTTATGAGCCCTTTAAGAATTGGGGGGAAAGGGAGAAAAGAAAAAAGGCAAGGTCATATGCCGTGATTTGAGGCTTGTATGAATAGAGGGGGTGAGCACAGCTGAGACCAGCAGGAAATGAAACCACAAAGAGATTTAGGACTAAATCAGGTAAAGTTTTAAGGATTTCTTTCTTTTAAGGTTTTTACTCTAAATGAAGTAGAGTGTCACTAGATAGTTTTGAGCAAAAGGTTCACATGAATTTATTTATGTTTTTAGACAAAATTATCTCTATCCTATCTTCTGTACTTAGAATAGATTGGGAAGTGATTTGAAAACTGAGATCCCATTCAGGAATCCATTGTAATAATCTACATATAATATGATGAAGAGTTGGGCTAAGGTGATAACAATGGAGTGGAGAAATATGGTTAGATTAATATATTTTTAAGGTAAACCCAAGAGGTTTCACTGATGGATTGAAATGTTTGGTATGAGGAAAAGAGAAAAAGTCGAAAATAACTCTAGGGACATCCCTGGTGGCACAGTGGTTAAAACTCCATGCTTCCAATGCAGGGGGCCGGGGTTCGATCCCTGGTCAGGGAACTAGATTCCACATGCATGCCGCAATTAAGAGTTTTCAGGCCACAACTAAGGAGCCTGCCTGCTGCAACTAATACCCTGCACAACCAAATAAATAAATTAAAAAAAAAAAAACTAAGTTTTTGACCTAAGCAATACAAGAGGGAGATTTTCCAATTAATACTTGGATGGTAAAGGGACAAATATTAGAGATAAAAATCAGAAGTTCATATTGGTTATAGTGAAGAGGGAACAAGACCCTGCTTTCAGACTGAACATTTCAGACTGAACAGATACTAAAATGTTGTTCAGTTCACCCTAGGACCAAATGAGTAAGTCTGGAAACACTCTAGTATTTGCCAAACTGATACTGGAAAAAAGGCTAACTCATTATAATTTCTATTTTTGTATTTTAAAAATTCATCCAATCATTCCAGAATTAAAAAGACTCCTCTGGAGAGGGGTGAATGAGTGGAGCACAGAGGATTTTTAGGCCAGTGAAAATACTCTGTATTATATACCATAAGGATGGATATATGTCATTATACATTTGTCCAAATCCATAGAATGCACAACAACAAGAGTGGACCCTAATATAAACTTTGAACTTTGGGTGATTATGATGTGTCAATGTAGGTTCATCAATTGTTATAACTGTACCACTCTGGTGGGAGATGTTGGTAATGGGGAGGCTATGTGTGTGTGAATCAGCTCTGCTCGTTTAAAGTACAGGGCTTGATCATGGTACTTTCTTCCCCTTGTCTGTATGTGTTTATCCACATCTAAATCTCAACCATCTCCTGAAAAGACTACTATTTTTTATTGCTTTTACATTATAAGCCCAAGTCCTGTGTCTCACTGGTTAAATGGTAGTGCTTCATTAAAGATAGTTTAGAAGTTTTGATTCTAACCAAGTTTTCCAGCTCTGTGGAGTTCTAGGACAAAATGGGATACCATGTTATAACTTACAATGGTCAGCCTATCCATTTGGTTATAAAATCTGTCTTGCAGTGCGCTATGGAACTATCTCGCACAGATAATCTAACATAAAAGAGGTGGAAATTAACAAATCAGCTTCTTAGATCTCTTAAAACTTGTAGGTGTACCTGTGCTAATTGGCTTATGAAGATTTAAAAGGGCTTATATAAATTTAAGATATGAGAACTGACAAATTTCCAAAGGAAAAATAACTTTAATGCTTTAAATTTGCTCATTATTTAAGGGGAAAAAAAGTTATGCAATAATAATAATGGCCTTTTGAGTTTTGTGGGGTTTTTTGTCGGTACATGGGCCTCTCGCTGTTGTGGCCTCTCCCGTTGCGGAGCACAGGCTCTGGATACGCAGGCTCAGCGGCCATGGCTCACGGGCCCAGCTGCTCTGCGGCATGTAGGATCTTCCCGGACCAGGGCATGAGCCCGTGTCCCCTGCATCAGCAGGCGGACTCTCAACCACTGGGCCACCAGGGAAGCCCCCTTTTGAGTTATTCTGAAACCTCATAAAGCCATTAAACTATGGGCTGTGGGGCATTCATTGTTTTTAAGTGATTTAACAAGTTTCAATAATTGGTATGTAGCTCTAAAAAGGGGCACATTCAATTAATATATTTAATCAAGATGAATTATTGGAAATTATACTGGTTTGATAATATGCTTTCCCTCTGATTTTATCAGAATATAAAAATAATAAAATGTAAAACAATGCTAGAAAATATTAATATTCTAATTTATGCAAGACTTTTCTTACTTTTTCAATAGAAAGCCTAAATAATTGGAGCTTTCTAAGCTTCCTATTCTGGCTTTACTGGTCAAATGCACTAACACTGATGTTATATATATTTCCAATTATGAAAATAAAAGCATGTTTTTAACCAAATTTATACATAATAACTAAAGTTTTTATAAAACAGATTGATTATTACAACTTCTGATAGTGCTGTAACTTATGTGAATCTAGAGAGCTATCCTACTCAAATAATTTAGATAAATTCTAAAAAGCACTTTATTTTTATAGAACTTTGTAATGTCAACAGTGACCATATTGTTTTTTAAAGAATGACTCTAGGGCTTCCCTGGTGGCGCAGTAGTTAAGAATCCTCCTGCCAATGCAGGGGACACGGGTTTGAGCCCTGGTCTGGGAAGATCCCACATACCACGGGGTAACTAAGCCTGTGCGCCACAACTACTGAGCCCACATGCTGCATCTACTAAATCCTGCACACCATAGAGCCTGTGCTCCACAGCAAGAGAAGCCACCACAATGATAAGCCCACGTACCGCAAGGAAGAGTAGCCCCTGCTCACTGCAACTAGAGAAAGCCCACACAGAGCAATGAAGACCGATGCAGCCAAAAATAAATAAATAAAAAATAAATAAATTTATATACAAAAAAAAAGAATAACTCTAATTTACTAAGGCCTGCAACTGAATTTGAGTACTTGAAAGTCATTAGTGAATAATTTTTTGTTACAAAAAATAAAAATTCCTATAGAAATCAGTCTCCCTAAATCAGAGAGAACAAATATATCCCTAAATCAGAAAGAACAAATATACAGACTTGTCATATAGTATTTACTTACAATCTTGCAAGAATATTCTTGCATATACAGTTGACCCCTGAACAACATGAGTTTGAACTGCATGGGTCTACTTAAATGTGAGTTTTTTTCACTATGTGCATACTAAAGCATTACACCGTCCATGGTTGGTTGAATCTGCAGTCCTGGAACCTCAGATTGGGAGGGCCAGCTGCAAAGTTATATGTGGATTTTGCGGGGGAGGGTGTTGGCATCCTTAACCCCTGAGTTGTTCAAGCGTCAACATACATCTATGCATTTGTATCTTATAAAGGTTAAACCACAATGCTAAAATCAGTTGTATATAGACACTGTCTTATATATAAATAAGTTTAATTATATTTTAAGGCCAAAAAAAAAGAGAGAAACTTTAAATAATATTGTCATCTAACATTGTGCAATATGACTATGCTTTATGTTTAAATATATTATGCCATATCAAAACAAAAAGAATAAAGTCTTAATTATAATAAAAAGGAGAGAACTGATAGGTAAATGAAAAATGTGTCCTTAGATTATACTTTTAGCTTTTAATATGAGGGGGAAAAATAAGTACTGTTTGGCACTTATGTAAATATTTTACTCAGTAAATCAAAGCTTTTTTTTTTTAATGTAGACTTTCAAGTCTCATGAGTCTAATTTTGTGCTTTCATGCTGTCTTTTACCACACCCCTAGTTTGTTTTAAATAGAGCAATAAGAATTATTCACGCTAAGGAAAACTAGAATTTTCAATATGTATTATGTTAAACTATGCATGTTTATTTTAAATATTACATGTTATTCTGACTAACAAAGGGGGCAACACACCAAAAATTCTTTGTTTTTTGAGCAAAATGTTCTGACAATGATTTTTAATAATGTCTTTCCTAATTCTGGCCCTAGATGTTTAAAAAATGAAATTGTTATGGTATCTTTTAAACCTAAAATATTACTAGATTTTCTCAGGTGGCCAGTGGCCAACCATTAATACTAGTTCATAAAAGATAGGACAGAGGAGTTCATAAGTGACGTGCTCTTCGAATTTTATTTATTTTTGTTTTGTTAACTCAAAACAATTTGAAATCTCTTTTGGTTACCAAATACGGGATTCAAAAATACGTTCACAAATCAAAAGAGAGATCATGCCTCCTGAGTTAATGATATATAAGTAATGTGTTATTAAGACATTACTTTTCAGACTGAAAAGAGGCATACTCGTGCTCGCATAAAAGACTGACACTGCGTCTATAATTTGATAACAAAAATGATTTTGTTCCTATATTTAATTGACTTATAATTGTAACATAACTTATACTAGGAGAAAAAGAGCACTAGCACTTAGAACGCTGGGGAATGGTGCCGAATTGGGGATTCAGTGTTGGGTTTTACAGATCAGACTATTCTGATTACTGCTCTGGGTCCACAGTCCATCATGGTAACCACACTCGCTGTGTCTTTGGTGCCACCACTTGTCCCCTGCCACCCCAGGGTCCCATTATCCCCATTGAACTTAGAGATCCCAGTTTGATGATGGCAGTTCCCACTGGCATTTCTGACCTGCAGAGAAAAGAGACCACAGAGTTCTGCAAGGATACGGGGCTCCCTCACAATTTCATCTTATTCAGTTGTGGAGGAAGGTGCATCCTCTGGCCCCTCCCAAGGTGGGTGAGCACATCTTAACGTGATATAAATACTAACTTTCCAGTCTCCTTAAGCCGATGAACACCCTCCTCTAAAGTATACCAAGACAGTCTTGGCATTTCAATTTCCTTTAGTGTAGGCCATGTTTGAGTCCATGTTTCAGTTAACCAACCAAACAACTAGAGCTTTTTCCAACCCCTCATGGTAAAACTTTGAATCCAGAATCTCTTATACTGGGCTTATATCAATAAATCTAGCTTGATCCAATTGTATATTCTCCCACCATGATCCTAAACCTTTAAGATCCATTCTCACACACATTCCCAAGATTTTTGTCTATATGAATTGAAAAAAAACCCATACAGTTCTTTTGATATACAGTGAACCTCTTCTTGGGTTACCATCTCTACCTTAGCCTTTGGAGCCTACTGTGAATTGAGTCTAATAATAATAGGCTTAGCATCAAAGAGGGGTGGGTAGTAAGGGGCTTGCCTGAGAGGAATCAGTAGGTACCTTGTCAGGCAACTGCTTCTGGGAGGCCATTATGGTTTCTTTAGGCAAAGATGAAAGGGTTGCTTTTCCTGGCAAAGAAGATTTGGCAGAATTTAGGGGTTCAGTAGCCCCTAAATTATTGGGACCTACCTAAATGACCCTATTCCGAATTTTAGGATTTTATTACTTCCCAGTCGATGCCCTCACTTTAACAGAAGACACCCTGGGAGGTTGGGAATTCAATTTGTATTGTAATTCAGTCAGTCACAGGATGAGACTCTGGGTTTGGTTTTCAGAAATCTTAGCCCTGAAACTACAGTAGACAAAAGTTTCTTTTAGGGAAGATATAGAAGCTTTAAAGTTATTTATACAAAGCTTGTGCTGGGAATTTGAAGTCCGGAGATTATCCTTTTCTTTCTCCACTTTCTATAGCTCAGTTAGGGGCTGACAATCAATTTCATTATGCTACTTAGTTTGACTAAAATGCCCTATAATAGCAAATACATGCTCCTCCAGAACTTTTCCTTCTATAGATATTTGATTAGTAATGTCCAATGCAATATTTTGCATATTTCTGTTGCCACATCAAGCCATGGATTAGGTGCTCTCTTTACTACTGGAAGTGGAGTCATTAGTGCCTTAAATCTATCAACTAGAGAACCAATTCCAGAAAACCCAGAACCAATTCAGAAAACTCATCTTTCATATTCTGTTCCTCTAACCTCACCAAAATTTGTATTAGTCAGTGTTCAACAAAAGAAATAGAACGAGTAGGAGGTATATAATCATAGATTTATTGTAAGAAATTGGTTTATGTGATTGTCAGAACTGACAAAGCAAGTCCAAAATCTGTTGGACAGGATGTCAAGAAGAGCAGCCTGGAACTCTTAGGCACATACTGAAGTTGCAATCGTCTTCAGGGAAACTTCAGCTCTGCTTTTAAGACATTTCAACAGATTGAATCAAACCCACTCATTTATCTAGAATAATTTCCTTTACTTAAAGTCAACTTAATTTGGACTTTAATCACATCTACAAAGTACCTAGATTAGTGTTTGAGAGATAAGTGGGGACTGTAGCCTAGCCAAGTGAACACATCAAAAGACCATTATATGCCTCTTTGGGTTTTTTTTTAGTATAGAGCATGTACTACTTTTGTAATTAAAAACAATAACTATATGACTGAAAGCTTCTCTGTTTAAATGACAGCAGACATGTTTAGACTGAAGTTTGTTTTCTTCTTTGTACTTTACTTAGGCAATAACATAATTGGATCCTTTTTTTTCCCTCATTGACCTTTCTTTCATATTTGGCTCATTTTCCTTGTGTTTGAACTATCAAAGACAGGTGATGTAGCACACTTAACAGTTCTTGGATGGTGGTTCCAAATTAATACAGCTTTCAAAGATAGATTGCTTTTCCTAAAATGATAGGTTATACCCTGAGATAATTTTACCTTTAAGTCCGAGAAGCTCCATCAAAGCCACAAGGCATTCTTTATAATATTCTGTATAATATTCTGAACTTTAGGTGAATAAATAGTGCACAGTGACTATTGGTTAATGAAACAAAAGACACATTAATTTAAAAAATAAAGGTGGAGGCACTTTGCCCTAGTTTCTGTAACAACAGAGGGATAACCCAGTTCTACACAGTTTGATATTCAGACTCTTCATTGGCATGGGCTTATTTCCATGGTAGATTCAATTATGCTAAAGACATAATGCGAAGTCTTTTTAACACATTTTATATCATTTAATTTTGCTCTTTAATCTTGTTTGGCCTCTGTCATGTTCTAAATAGTTCAGCAACAAGATTTCAAACAACTATCCACATTCACATTGATTCATTTTCCAGGAAATCTCAATGCTGTCTCTTTTCATTAGAAAAGAAATGACTAACCAGTCAACCAGCAATTTTTGGTGTCCTTGGCAACAAAACAGGGTGACTTCTTTTCAATAAAGACCCTAGAGAAAGTCAGTTGTGTTCTGAAAACATTTTTCTCAATATTTTTAAAGGAAAAAAAAATGCCATTCTACTAATTGAATCACCCTGGACAGAAACCTGTTAAAAGTATAATGAGAAACAAATCACACTTAAAAGAATGCATAATTTTAAAATAGGAGGAAGATGTTGCATAGGAATTAACACAGGGAATCCACCTATTTGTTATTTGTGAATTATTAAATAGGTAACTTGTTTTTACCCTTAAAACTTTTTAGTCTATTCCTGTACTTTTTCCTTTATCATCTTCATCAAAAACTGAGAATAAGTTCTGAGGATCAAATGTACAGCATGGTGACTATAGTTAATAATACAGTATTGTATACTTGAAAGTTGCTGAAAGTAGAACTTAAGAATTATCACCACAAAAAGATGAAAAAAAAAGGAATTAACTATGTGAGGTAATGGATGTGTTAATTATTTTGATCTTGGTAATTATTCCATTTTATTCCGTGTGTGTATGTGTGGTATGTGTATATATATATATATTCATCTCATTGTAGACTTTAAATATATACAATTATTTGATATTTGTCAAATATTCATCAATAAAGTCAGAAAAAGAAACTGAATGGGAAAGCTGTCCTATATAGAATTGCTTCCTAAGAATTATTGGTTTGAAAGGGAAGTCTTTTCATACAACTTGACCTCCAAGCAGTTGTGGAAGGAAATTGTTTATATTCAGTTGGTGTATTTGTCTTCTCTGTCTGAAAGACATGGGTGGAGCTTCCTGCCCAAGAATGATCTGATGCAATCTGAGGTAATGTCTGTAAGGAGATGTTATTTTCATCTCCCTGAAACAGAAGATTCCCAGGCTGGGCGGGGTGAACCAGGATATGTATATAATTCTTTACAGTTTACAAAGCATTTCCTTAAAGTATCTTATTTAATCATTTAATCCTCACAGTAATTCAATAAATTAGACACTATTGCTTATCTTTTTAAAAAGAAGTATTTGAACCTTTGACAGAGTCCCTTGCCCAACTTCACAAAACATTTAGCTCATTTCTGACTCTCAATCTCATAGATTTTTCTGTTAGAATGACCTTTTCTCTCAGATGAGATAGCTTATGCAATGCTTCTGTGTTAGTCTGCTAGGGTTGTCGTAACGAAATACCACAGACTGGGTGGCTTAAACAACAGAAATTTACTTTCACACAGTTCTGGAGGTTGGAAGTCCAAGATCAAGGTGCCAACAGGGTTAGTTTCTGATGAAGATTCTCTCTCTGGTTTGTAGACAGCTGGCTTCTTGTTGTCCTCACGTGACCTTTCTTTTCTGTGAACTTGTGGAAAGAGAACTCTCTCACCTCTTCTTCTTATGAGGACACCAGTCCTACAGGATGAAGGCCCTACTCATATTACCTCACTTAACCTTTATTACCTCCTCCTACCTTTGTAAGCTCTATTTCCAATTACAGTTATATTGGGAGTTAGGGTTTAACATATAAATTTGGGGGTACACAATTCTGTCCGTAACAGCTTCCTTACAGAGAGATAAGAATCTGTGTGTTTCATATAGACTCAAAGATTTTTACAGTCTGAAGGAAATTCATTTTAAAGTAAACTAGAGGCCCAGAAAGAAAAATAACCTATTAATATAAACCATCTAGTAATAGTAGAATTGGGACTAGAACTCTGTCTTTAATTTTCATAGCGCTACCCTTTCCATTAAACAATTCATGTCTTATGATGTTATTGCTCATATGAAGTTCCACACACAAAGCAGAAAGTAGATGCAAACTCATCAATTTGGAAGGGACTTCCAAGGAGACCAGTGAAATTGATCTAAATTGTAAATTGATCTAAGGCAATGTGGGCCCTCATAGTTGCTGGCTTTAGTTTGGTATCGTAGCATCCAGTCTTTATTGTTAGGTGAGTGCTAAGAGCTCTCCTCCGGACACCTATGACCAAGTATCAAAGCAATCATTAGAATAAATTTTGTACACATACAAATGTTTATTAGCAAACAGAAACTAAGGCAGCCATGCAACCTCTCCCCTTAAGCTCAATGAAATCCCAGCTTTCTGTCCATGGTTAAATGCTTTGACTATGCTTGGCATGAAAGCTTCTCTGAGAGAAAATGTGACAATATGTTAGAGACAGGAGTCTGCTTATCTATTTGTAAGCAATGTACAATTAGATTCTTTCAAAGTAGCTACTGAATACCAGCCACCTTGGGAATAAAAATCCGATTGCTGGGTTCACTCTTTGTGTGGTGGCCAGTGTCTCTATGGTGTTTCTAACCAATATAGTCTTGACCATTACTCACTTCATTAATGAAGTCTTTTTTGTAACATCTGTGATGCTAGGTAAATAACCCCTTGTGTTGATTAGAGATAAATAAAGCTCAAGTCTCCTGACAATATCTCAACAATCTCTTTCTTCATCACTTACTCTGTTCTTAGCCCCACTAACTTTCACTAAATTTCTTCTTTGAATATACTAATGGCATTCTAATATACATTTATATTTATAATTGGTTCTGTTTCTCTGGAGAACCCTGACTAATACATCTATGTGTGCCCCAAGACTTTAGTGATATACATATATAAGACATTGTTCTTATACTGCTAGGATTGTATTACTAGGGTTTCTTAAAAATATCTCATCTTAGGACTTCCCTGGTGGTCCAGTGGGTAAGATTCCATGTTCCCAATGCAGGGGGCCCAGGTTCGATCTCTGGTTGGGGAACTAGATCCAGCATGCATGCTGCAGCTAAGAATTCCACATGTTGCAACTAAGAAGTCTGCATGCCGCAACTAAAGGTACCACATGCCATGACTAAGACCCGGTGCAGCCAAAATAAATAAATAATTTTTTTTATAAAAAGTATCTCATCGAGACAACCCCTGGTTACATAATACTATGAAGTCTTAGACATAAAAGAGAAGTCTAAGGGCCAGTCACTTGGTTTAAGAAAAAGGCTACAGTGATGACTTTTAATCACCAGAGAGCACCACTGGCTCAGCCACTGGTTCTATAATGCAGAGATATTTTATTATCTGGTACATAATTAAGATTCCTTCATTTATTCAAAAAAGCAATTACTAAGCACAAAATATGTTCTAGGTCCTGGGGGGATACAGCAGCGAATATGAGAAATAAGGTCTTTATTACTGATCTTGTTTAGGTTTCACTCAGAAATGATGGCTTGAGCAGCCTAAACTAGTTAGAATTAAGACACAAACAAATGGAAAGAAATCCCACACTCATGGAATGGAAGACTTTATATTGTTAAAATGCCTATACTACCCAAAGCAATCAACAGATTTAATGTAACACCAATCAAAATCCCAATGACATTTTTTTTTACAGAAATAGAAAAATCAATTTTAAAATTCATATGGAACCACAAAGGACAAGGGATAGCCAAATCAAACTTGAGAAAGAAGAAATCCACAACTGATCCTTGACAACAGTATCAGAAATACACAATGTGGAAATGACAGTCTCCTCAAAAAATGGTACTGAGAAAACTAATTTCCAAAATATATAAGGAACTCCTACAACTCAATAGCTAAAAAAAGCAAAACCACTGGTAGCTCAATTTTAAAATGCGCTAAGAGGTTGAATAGATACTTCTCCAAAGAAGACATACAGATGTCTAGCAGGCACATGAAAAGATGTTCACCATCTGTAATCATCAGGGAAATGCAAATCAAAACCACAATACCATATCACCTCACACCTCTCTGGAAGGCTGCTATCAAAAAAAAACAAAAGACAGCAAATATTGGCAAGGATGCAGAGTAATTGGAACCCTTTCACACTGTTTGTGGGAATGCAAAATGGTACAGCTGTTATCAAAAATAGTATGGAGGTCCCTCAAAACTTAAAAATAGAACTATCATATGATCCAGCAATCTCACTTCTTGACATTTATGTAACATAATTGAAATCAGAATCTCAAGAGATATTAGCACTTCTGTGTTCATTGCAGCACTGTTCACAGTAGCCAAGATGTGGAAAAAACCTAAATGTTCATCAGCAGATGAATGAGTAAAGAAAATGTTGTATACATATACAATGGAATGCTATGCAGCCTTGAAAAAACAAAACTCTGCAATATGTAACAATATGGATAAACCTTGAGGAAATTATGCAAAGTGAAATAAATCAGTCACAGAAAGACACATACGACATGATTCCACTTATAAGAAGTATCTAAAATAATCAAACCTACAGAGTCAAAGAGTCGAATGTTGGTTGCCAGGGATTGGAGGGAGGGAGGGAGAAATGGAGAGTTGCTAATTAATAGGCACAAACTTCTAGTCAAACAAGATGAATGTGCTCTGGAAATCTGTACAACATTGTACTTATAGTCAACAATAATGTTTTGTACACTTTAAAAATTTTTTAAGAGTGTAGATCTCAAGTCAAGTCTTATAACAATAAAATAAAACAAAAGTGATGAAATGCTGGGGCAGGGGAGACTCCTGTATGCCATTGTATTTAGACTGGGTATTCAACAGTGAACAAGACAAGGTTGTCTTAGTTATTGAATTTACAACATAGTAGGGAACACAAAATTAATTTTTAAATGTCCAATTATGACCAGTGATAAGATGGTAAATAAATGGCAAGGTGATGCCACAATACACAATAGGGTAGCTTTTTAGAGTTTAGCAAACGCTTTTCTGAAGAAGGCGAACATAAGGATGAGTAGAAATAACCTGCAAAAAATTTTCCAGGAAGACATTCTAGAGAGAAGTAACTGAAAAGAACTCAGTTAACCATAGCATGATATGAGAATGAAGGAAGAACTAAGCACAAATAGGGTTTGGCATAGAAAAGTGGCTGCTTAGGAAGCTCTTCTAATTTTCTTTTCTTTGTGGTGTTCTGGGACATAGCTGCTAATCTGGCACCTAATCCAGAGTAACCTCAGCCTTAAAACAGCCCCATGACCAATCCAGAGCCATCGACTTCGGGACATCTGGATGTTGCTTGTCAAGAAAAAGTAAAACTCACTGAGTTTAATTAGTGTGAGACTGACTTTAGACCTATAATAAGTTAAATGACAATACACATGACTCATAAACAGCCAATGATACAAAACACGCCTAGATCCAGGACAAAAATGCAAGGTAACGCTACACGATCAAAATCAGTTCCATTTTAAGTAAGAATGGCAGTTAGTATCTCAAAGGTACTAGAGATAGGGGAGAACCAATCAGAAATCAAGGTACTCTCATGAATCTGAGGGAATGAGGGATTAGAGATTTTAGGTAGATTTAGTTAGCTTCATGAATGAAATAACTAAATTTGTTATATTTCTGCTTTTTAAAAATAGACCCAAGAAATCACTCTTTTTTGAAAAGTGAAATTGTCTTTTGCAAGTAATATATATTATTAAGCTTACATAATTCTTTTTTTCTTTTGGCTTCCTAGGAGAGTGATTTGAAAACTGGCTGAAATTAAACATTAAAAGAAATTTCTTTAAAAAAAGACTCACAAGGGCTGAATAAGAAGGTAAAAGAATGCCAAAACAGAGATAGGGAAAAAAGGATAGTAGTACATGTAATTATTTAGTATAATTAGTAATCATCTGTTGAAGACCCACTAAGTGCCAAAAACTGGATTAGACTCTGAAAATGAAATAATGACAGTATTTTTTGAAATAATGTTTGCATCTTATCTTTAGGATTTTTCTGAGTTTGATCAGGGCAAGAAATATAAAAATAATCACAAAGCAATATGATAAATTCTGTAATCCAGAATACAATCCAAGGTCGGGTGTGAGAATAGTTAACTACCATTATTTTTGCCTTTTCGGTATTTCTTCCCCCTCCTTTCTCAGGTGACAGAACTCTTCTTTTCAGAGAAAAAACATTTCATGTGGTTCTGTAAGGCCATTGGAATATTTCTTATGACCCCAGTCTAGCCAAACAGGGCTCTGTAGAGCTCTGGTCAGAGTGACTAGTTCAGTAATGATCATGTGCTACATGCCAGGCAAATATGTCTTTTTGTGGACTTTTCCTTTAAGGACTATTGGGAAAAATTATCCTTCCACTGAGGTCAGTAAGCTTGAAAGATATAAGTGTAGGGCTTCTGGCAGCCATTTTGTGAATCACTGCAACAGCAGAGATAACAAGAGATACAGAATCTGAAGGAGCCCCAGGACCTAGCCATGCCTAAAATTGACCATACCTCATCACATCCAAGAAATTTAGCATGAGATTTTTTTCCTCCCACTTGCAAGTAAAAATAATTCTGACTTACACAGTGGACATCACTATACTGCAGTCAACTAGTATATACGTTTTCTTTTAAAAGAAAAACTATCTTGAATTTCAATCTTGAATATTTCATTAAGGAATTATAAGGTCATAATTTTTCCATTCAAAGGCAGACATGTCTAATGAATTCTGATTTTTTTTTGCATTGTTGATTAGGTATATCTAAAACAGTTCAGAAACATAAAAGAGAAAAGCAAGTTTAAAAGCAAGTTTATGAGATATTAGACTACAGGACTGCTGAGATTATTCAAACAACACAATGGCTTGTGTTGGATTTTAAGATTGTGAATCTGGCATGAAGGTAAAAATGCACACAGGAAATGAGGTGGATTATTGAGTGTGTGGAGAGAATCTAATTTAAAACTCATTGTAAAATTTACCTATAAACAACTTAGTCCACTACACATTCACTTATAAGTGTATCTTAATAGATCACAAAATGAAAGAGAATGTATGAAGTGTTTAGCTCCCAGCATAAAGCTGCTGGAGCTGACAAGTTCATTTTTAATATTTGATTTGAAAATCTTGGGCACAGCAGTCGCAAGTTAAGATGCAAATTAAATATTTCAGGAAACAGCAGAGATGCACATTTCAATTGAATTTCCCATGAATAAAAGGTTATAAAGTCCCCACTAGAGGGGAAGCATCATTGTTTCACAGCCTGAATTTCACTTTGGGTGGTTTGGGAGGAAGACTTAAGGTTATCTTTTTTCTTATTTTGTTCTTCAGTTTGAATTAAGAATCTCAAAATATTATCAGAAGGACTAGCAGAACATAAGCTTTATTTTAAAAACAGTCAAAGGCAACCAGGTGAATGAGTTCCATGTGATTTGAGATCTGAGGCAGATGCCTTGATAAAGGCAATTCATTCCCTCAAGAACACCTGCCCAGGTAACGCTGGGCTAGCATTTGCATTTAAATGCCATCTACAAATTTTTCTCTCTGAAAAATCTCAGTGAGCCTAAACTAAATATTAAATCCCTTATTCTTTGACCACCTAAGGGTAGCCAGCCTTTTCTCCTCATGTACAGGTAGCTCTTCACAGCTTCATATTCAACTGTTAAGACAAATACAGAAGGTTAAAAATGCTATTATCAACTCTACTAATGTTGTAACGAATTACAGTGTTCTTTCCCTGAAAGACCCAGAGGCTCACACATGATAGGCTCCCATTTCGTGTCTGATGCTTTCTCCATAACGCTATAAACATACAGATGCATGAGAGTTTGCTAAGACAAGAGCAGTAGAACGAAAAATGGCATCAGGAATTGCATTTTGAAAGGGAAAAGATTATCATGTTCCTTTACTGATGACAGGGATGAGATTTCAGAATGAAGCTCCCAAAACAATATCAATAGAGAAATGACAGGATGGGAGGTGAGCGTGTGGCTTGGGTCCAGAGCCCGGGGCTGTCATGTTGCAGCTGCGTGAAGTCAGTCCAGTTCCAGGCTGAGCTGGTCACCACAGTGACAGCTGGGACAAGGGAGGAATGAGACTGAGAGACACTGAAGCCGTGCAGAAGAGGTGTTTGCTACATGGGGACCGATGGAAAACTTAGATCCAAGTTTGTAGCCAATGAATGCAGAGAACATATGCCATGCATTGTGTATATTAACTCCAGGTGTTTTAAATTAAATTTTTAATTTTTCAGACCTTTACCCAAACTTACTCCATTTATTTTTCTTTGCCTTGAAGCAAGCAGGATTTTGCACCTGTAACCAAATTTGTAACAACAACAGCAACTAAACCCCACTGTGGCCAAAGACTATACTATATGCAGTTTATAAACGGCTGGTAAAATTCAATGTTGTATACGATGAACAAAGAGAAAATCTGACATTTTGTTACATTTGAGATAGTTGGAATTCTACCAGTACAAACCTCTGGTATCAGAAACTTCTTTTCCCTATTATAGCAAAAGACGTTTAATATATTGAAAATGCCTTTTGGCTTTTACCTTTATATGCTATTTCTATCCTAGAAACTCAATAATTATTTCATAACTTCTGAAATGTCCATAATTAAGTTTTTATTATATGTGTGTAAGGATATGTAGAGTATGTTGTATGTGCTACATGACATAAATACAAATAACATATATATACATATATATGTATATGGAGAGAGAGAGGAGGAATTGGGGAGATTACATACACTTTATTATGTGCTACTCTGATGAAAACATGAAGTTGATGTTTGTATCATTTATTCTAATTGGTCTAATGTGCATTTTAACAAATTACATTAAACAGAAAGCCAGTTGCACTTCAGTAATGGCACTGTCCTGATTAGCAATGATCCAGAGAAGAAATTACATTTCAATTTAGTCTGCAGCTATTCCTAGGAAATGTAAGCTATTACTGTGTGGAATTTTGCACATTTAAATATTTATGATTGGTTTATAAATATTTTATACATTAATAATTCTGTAGATTAAAAGTAAATGAAAACCTGCTATAAATACATGCTAGAACTGAACAATTATGTGAATGGATGGTGGGTGGTAGGTGCCAGGTTTCTCAGTGTTATAGTGGGAGGTGACAGATAAGCAAAGCCAAGAGGCTATAATGATCTACATGGTAGTGGATTATAGTTGGAGACATCAGTATGACTCATTTAGCCTAATGTAGTTTCAAATGGTTACATGTAGAAATATATAGAGATGTGTGTATATGCATAGGCTAGTCTATGCACATACATCTCCTTGCTTTGTCAGCTGAGAAGGTCTAGAAACAACTTGGTAGCAACAAGCACACCTAGTGCCCTGATCTTGGTTGCTGATACCATTCTCCAATAAAAGACACCAGGGCTCCTTGGATCCTTAGAGAAAGGGTTGACAGTAATATGGGCAGGAAATATACAAGATGAGACTGGAGCATTTTGTGGTGTCAGAAAGTTAGGAAGTACTAAAATTTTTTAAAATAAATATAGAAACTATGTTGATGGGAGTGTGTTAAAAGCACTATAGGAGCCTAATGAAAGAGCTCCAAATGCCTAAGTTAAGCAACAAAATAAAGTATCATTGGATTATAACCCAAAGTATAAAGCAAGTACCAATGAGTCCATCCCAATATAAATAAATGCGTTAGACTATAACTCCCCACTCTTTAGGTGTGCATTGCATATAGCAGCTGTTATGGTTTGAATTATGTCGCCCAAAACTACATGCGTTGAAGTCCAAGCTCCTAGTACCTCAGAATTTGACTTTATTTGGGAATAGGGCCATTGCAGATGTAATTAGTCAAAATTCGGCCATACTGGAGTAGGGGGGGTGGCTCCTAATCTAATATTAGGAGAGTCTAATAGAGTCCTTTTAAAGGACTCTAATAGAGTCCTTTTAAAATTTGGAAATTTGGACAGAGTCACAAGCACAGGGACAACACCAAGTGAAATGAAGGTAGAGATCGAGGTGATGTGTGTACAAATCAAAGAACTTGAAAGATGCCAGCGAACCGCCAGAAGCTGGGAGAAAGGCATGGAACAGATTCTCCCTCACCACACTCAGAACAAGCCGACTGCTTGACCTCAGATTTTCTCACCTCCAGAACTGTGAGACAATAAATGTCTGATATGTAATCCAGCCAGATAGTGGTACTTTGTTACGGTAGCCCCAGCAAACTAAACTGAAGCGACTTCCTTTCAAAGAGTAGAATATGGAAAGAAAAAAGAGTAACTTTACAGCGGAGAAACCTGACAAACACCATCTCAGCCAGGTGATAGAGGTTAACATCAATAGTGATGAGTCACATTTATTTATCCTTAATGTAATGTGATGAAAAGGGCACTTTCCCTCTGTGGTCTTCCTCACAAAAACCCATAACCCCAGTCTAGTCATAAGAACAATATCAGACAAATCCCAACTGAGGGACAGTCTACGAAATACATGACTGGTACTCCCCAAAACTGTCAAGGTCATCAAAATCAAGGAAAGCCTGAGGGACTGTCACAGCCTAGAGGAGTCTAAGGAGACCTGATGACTAAAGGTCATGTGCTTTCTGGATGGGATCCAAGAACAGAAAAAGGGCATCAGGATAAAAGTAAGAAAATGTGAATAAATTATAAACTACAGTTACTATGTCAATATTGGTTAATTAATTATAATAAAGGTATCAAACAATATAAGATGTTAGTAATATTACTTATTAAAGAATACGAAACTGGGCCTGGGTTATATAGGAATTCTCTGTATTCTCAACTTTTATGTTAATCCAAAACTTTTCAAAAATTCTTTGTTTTAAAAAGTAAATGAAAAAAATTGGCTCAGCTACATATCTGGTACTGTACTTAAAATGCGTAAAGCAAAGTCTTGTGAAATACAGGTATATTTTATGTGAAATTCAGTTTGCAGTAATTCCCAACATGCTCATAAAAGCCAATGTGCACATTAAATAAAAAATAGTGTGATCATAAATTATTAATACAAATTATGCAGTTCAGTGAGGCAGAATGACATTTCAAACATGATCTCCAACAGTTTTTTTTCGCGCAGGCTCAGCGGCCATGGCTCACGGGCCCAGCCGCTCCGCGGCATGTGGGATCTTCCCTGACCAGACCTCGAACCCACGTCCCCTGCATTCACAGGCAGACTCTCAACCACTGCGCCACCAGGGAAGCCCCCAACAGTTTTTTTATCCTTTCAAAATTGAGACTAGTAAATGGTTTTTCCCTGTCAGTTTACTATCATAATATTCTTTGACATATTATCCTCAGACAGTTACATAAACAACTTGTGGTTCATTTCATTTCAGTTGAATAATTTTTTATGTTCTACAGTAAAGACTTAAAAAAAGCAGAGTCAAATATTTATCAGTATTTTTTTTTTTTTTTTTTTTTTTTTTTGCGGTATGCGGGCCTCTCACTGCCGTGGCCTCTCCCGTTGGGGAGCACAGGCTCCGGACACTCAGGCTCAGCGACCACGGCCCGCGGGCCCAGCCGCCCCGCGGCATGCGGGATCCTCCCGGACCGGGGCACGAACCCGCGTCCCCTGCATCGGCAGGCGGACTCTCAACCACTGCGCCACCAGGGAAGCCCTATCAGTATTTTTTAATCCTGTGTATTACATGCAAAATCAAGCCTGTTTTGGGATTTGGGACAGACTTGTCAATTTCAGGCTATTGCTTTTTAAAATCAACAGAAGGCAGGGTGGACAATTTTAAAAAGCATCTGAACCACTAAACTACCAAGTCATGTGTATCATATTAACTTTCCCAACAGGACAAATATTTTCCATAATTACTTTGTGTGTGTGTATGGGGGGGCAACATTTAAAATCTACTCTCTTAGCATAGCTTTCAAGTATATAATACAGTATTGTTCACTATAGTCATTATGCTACATATTAGATCCCCAGAATTTGTCTTATAACTGGAAGTTCGTACACTTTGACCAACATCTCTCCATTTCCCCCAGCTCCCAGCCCCTGGCAGCCACCATTCAACTCTGTTTTTATGAGTTTTATACTCTCTATGAGTTCAGCATTTTTGGATTCCAAATATAATTGAGTTCAAAGGGAATTTGCCTTTCTCTGTCTGACTCATTTCACTTAGCATAATGCCCTCAAGGTCCATCCATGTTGTCACAAATTGCGTGATTTCCTTCTTTTTACTACTGAATAATCTTCCGTGTGTGTGTGTGTGTGTGTGTGTGTGTGTGTGTATTATTCATTCATCTATTGATGGACACAGGTTGTTCCCACGTCTTGGCTATTGTGAATGATGCTACAATAAACACGGGGGTGGAGATATCTTTTCAAGATAGGAAAAACTTTTTAAAAATTGAGATATAGTTGATGTACAATATTATATAAATTACAGGTGTAGAACATAATGATTCACAATTTTTAAAGGTTATACTCTATTTATAGTTATTAGAAAATATTAACTGTATTCCCTGTGTTATACAATATATCCTTGTAGCTTATTTATTGTATACATAATAGTTTGTACCTCTTAATCCAATACCTCTACCTTGCCTCTCCTCCCTTCCCTTTCCCCACTGGTAACCACTAGTTCTCCATATCTGTGAGTCTGTCTCCATTTTGTTATATTCACTAGTTTGTTGTATTTTTTAGATTCTGCATAAAAGTGATATCATACAGTCTTTATCTTTCTATGTCTGACTTATTTCAGACATAGAAGTGTTATCATACAGTCTTTATCTTTCTATGTCTGACTTATTTCACTTAGCATAATACCCTCCATGTCCATTCATGTTGTTACAAACGGCAAAATTTCATTCTTTTTTATGACTAAGTAATATTCCATTTTATGTATGTATGTATGTATGTATGTATACCACATCTTTTGTATCCATTCATCTGTTGATGGACACTTTGATTGTCCATATGGAACACTTTGGTTCTGTATCTTGGATATTGTAAATAATGCTGCTGTGAACATTGGGATAATGTATCTTTTTGAATTAGTGGGTTTTTTTTTTTTTGGATATACACCAAGGAGTGGAATTGCTGAGTCATATGATAGTTCTATTTTTAGTTTTATGAGACACTGTCATACTGTTTTCCACAGTGGCTGAACCAACTTACATTCCCACCAACAGTGTATGAGGGTCCCCTTTTCTCCACATCCTTGCCAACAATAGTTTTGGTGGTCTTTTTGATGATTGCCATTTTGACAGGTGTGAGGTGGTATCTCGTGGTTTTAATTTGCCTTTCTCTGATGATTAATGATGTTGAGCATCTTTTCATGTGCCTGTTGGCCGTCTGTATATCTTCTTTGGAAAAATGTCTGTTCTGGTCTTCTGCCCATTTTTCAGTTGGGTTGTTTGTTTTTTTGATGTTGAGTTGTATGAGCTGTTTATATATTTTGGATATTAAGTCCTTAAATTAAAATTAAAAAGAAATATAATTATCAGTCATATCATTTGCAAATATTTTCTCCCATTCAGTAGATTGTGTTTTTGTTTTGTCAGTGGTTTCCTTTGCTGTGCAAAACCTTTTAAGTCTAATTAGGTCCCATTTATTTATTTTTGCCTTTATTTTCTTTGCTTTAGGTGATAGACCCAAAAATTATTGCTTCAATTTATGTCAAAGAGTATTCTTCCTATGTTTTTTTCTAGGAGTTTTAGATATCTGTCTTACGTTTAGGTCTTTAATTCATTCTGAGTTTATTTTTGTATATGGTGTTAGAGGGTGTTCTAAATTCATTCATCTACACGTAGCTGTCCAGTTTTCCCAGCACCACTTATCGAAGATACTGTTTTTTCCCCATTGTATATTTTTGCCTCCTTTGTTGTAGACTAATTGACCATAAGTATGTGGGTTTATTTCTGGGTTCTCTATTCTGTTCCATTGATCTATGTATCTGTTTTTGTACCAGTACCATACTGTTTATTTTATTTATTTATTTTTTTGCGGTACGCGGGCCTCTCACTGTTGTGGCCTCTCCTGTTGTGGAGCACAGGCTCCGGATGTGCAGGCTCAGCGGCCATGGCTCATGGGCCCAGCCGCTCCATGACATGTGGGATCTTCCCAGACTGGGGCATAAACCCGTGTCCCCTGCTTCGGCAGGTGGACTCTAAACCCCTGCACCACCAGGGAGGCCCTACCATACTATTTTGATTATTGTAGCTTTGTAGTGTAGTCTGAAGTCAGGGAACATGTTTTCTCTAGCTCCATTTTTCTTTTTCAAGATTGTTTTGGCTATTTGGGGTCTTTTTGTTTCCATACAAAATTTTAAATTTATTTGTTCTAGTTCTGTGAAAAATGCCATTGGTATTTTAATAGAGATTGCATTGACTCTGTAGATTGCCTTGGGTAGTATGGTCATTTTAACAATATTGATTCTTCCCATCCACGAACACAGCATCATCTTCAGTTTCTTTCATCAGTGTTTTATAGTTTTCTGAGTACAGGTCTTTTACCTCCTTAGGTAGGTTTATTCCTAAGTAATTTATCCTTTTTGATGCAATGGTAAATGAGATTGTTTCCTTAATTTCTCTTTCTGATAGTTTGTGGTTAGTGTATAGAAATGCAACAGATTTCTGTATATTAATTTTGTATCCTGCAACTTTACCGAATTCATTGATGAGCTCTGCTGGTGGTGTCTTTAGAGACAACACTTCTTAAGAATAGATTAGAAACATTTTATTGAGAATTATATGTCTGGAAATAAATAATTTCCATCTTGCTTCTCATGTTACTAATAATTAGCATGCATCTTTTGTTGGTGAATCATCCCAGTTTCAATGAGTGGAGAAATGTCAGTCTGAGTGTTTTTGAGTTATTATAGGAAGTAGACCTTACAGAATTGTTGAAAAATACAGGTCCAGAAGAGGTGTTGGATCAGAGGTTGAGTCACCAACCGGTCAATTAGAGAAGCCATGTCCTACCAGCCATAGATGTAGAAGCATGAAAGGAGAGTTTGTGGAGAAGACTATGAGAAACCATTGCTTCTGAGTAGCTGCTGAATCAGTGAGTCCACAGGCAAGTGACTGGGGGAGAACCTGAGGTCACTGTTGGTCAGCATGGCCAGGAGCCAAAGAGGAACAACCTCAAAAGTTGCTGTGAGGAATAATAATGAATGTCTATGAAAACTCAGCACACAATGTCTGGCACACGATAAGTACTCCATAAACATAAGATCCATGAAGGCGGGGATTTTTTTATCTGCTTTGTTCATTGCTGGAACCTCAGCTCCTAGCCCTGCTTAGTTACATTTTATATAATTAATTGATTAATAGCAGCTGCTTATATTGCTGTTTTTGTATTTGTTGTTAATGTAAGGTCACGTGGTTTATGACATTCATGAAAAGTGATATCATGATTTCTTTTTAATCTCCAACCCACCTAGGCAGGGCCATCCTTAAAATATTTAGGTAAGACAGGTGTGGTGTTGAGTTTCCAATATATCAGGTGTTTCTACCTTCTTAGACTTTGAGAATCAGTCTTTTCTAACATCCTTATTATTCAACAGCATTTACCGCTGGCCCCCATCTCCCAATTCGTCACATGAGTGCACTCTTAAAGGCTTGTGGTAGTCACTTTTGATTTTTACTTCTCTCCTTAGGCATTGTAGCATAACCTTTGCTGAACAAACTTCTGTTATTTACCAGCTCTCAGAGTCTACGTGTAATACTTTAGAACACTTGAAGTCATGTGTCATGCTTTCTCCTCTCTTCCTGTTAGTTTCCTGGGTGTAGCAAATGCCATTGTTGTTTCACCTAACCCTTGCAGTGTCCAGCATATAAAGTGGGGACAAAAGTGTGCCCTTTTAAAAGCTACAGCCATTTCTAAATTCTAGGGTGAATGCCAACATCCTCCCTTTGCTCTTTTAAGGACCTCTTTGATGACTCTTTTAGCCTTGCATATATAAGGACATGAGAAAGTGAAAACACTCGTGCTTCAGACCAAGCTGTTGCTAATATTTAATCATATAAAAAACTGCTTATTTTGAGTTGAGTTAGTCTTTGCAAAGATTATTATGTTGTTAGGATACATTGTTTTCTCTGGCTAAGAACAAGTAGGGAGGGTGAATTAAGAGCTGAGAAAAGATGAATTTATTCCAAAGAAAGAGAATCAAGCCCCATTAATATGGAAATAAGCCATCAGCTGACAAAGATATGTCTAGTGGGAAAATTTAGATCAAAGATAATGAGGCAACACATTAGAGGAAGAAAATTATCAGAGAGCCAGTTTTAACCTTTCCTTATCTAGATTATAATTCCTTTCCATTTAAGAGAATGGACTCTACAGACAGATTGCCTGGGAATGAATCCTGGGTTGATCACGTATTAGTTAAATGTCTTTGGGAAATTTATATATCTTCCGCATGTTTCAGTGTCTTATCTAGAAAGCAGGGATAATAATAATACCTTTATCATAGGATTGGTGGGATAAATAAGTGAATATATATACAGTGTCTAGTCCTAGCAAGTGCTGAATGTATTATTGTTATTATTACCAACATTATGATTATCCCCAAGAGTTACCAAAATAGTAAAGATAAGAGTATCGCTTTAGCTATGTTTAGGGACCTGTGTCCATGTTTTGGGATGAAGTATGTTCAGGAATGAGAAATTGGTGATGAGACAGCTGGAGGCAACCTGTAAGACAGAAAAGAAGTGATATGCAAGACAAAATGGATTTCTAGGACACACAAGGAGTGATTTCAGAAATACTTAGGAAGAGAATTAGACTTCTTGCAGTTATGCAGTATGGGAGCTCAGATTATTGTTGCACATATATCAAAAGTAATAAACATCCTAGAGGGCTGAAGAACTTCAGGACCGTGAGGTTTTGATTATTATTTTAATAAATATTTACATATGTCACAGACAATTTATTGGTCACTGTGTGAGCATAACACTTTCTAGGTGTTAGAGGTACAGCTGGAACTTACATTTTGGTTGGGGAGAAAAATAATGAGCTAGTAAACAAATACATACAAGATAATTATGGATGGCGATAAATGCTATTAAGCAGGGCATAATGATAGAGAGTAATTTCTAAGCACATACTTTCCATAAGATTATCAGGAAAGGATTCTCTGAAAAAGAAGTATTTAGGCTGAAACATAAAATATGTGAAAGACGGAGCCTAAAAAGCCAAGAGAATAGTTTACCAGGTAGAGGGAAAGCCAAGTGCAAGTGTTCTGGAGCAAGAAAAATCTTGATGTGTTCAAGACACAAAAAGGAGGCCAGACTGGCTGGAGTTTTGTGCAGCAGGGAAAGCAGTAAGAGATGATGCAGGCAAGAGAGGTAGAACCCAGGTCATCCTCAACCTTGAAGACAAGGGTGAGGATTGTGGATTTTCTTCTGAAACAAGGAAAAATCGTTCATAGGTTTTAAGTGGGGTGGGGGGGTGAAATAATATATTTTATAACTTAAAAATACCATAGATGAATTTCCATGTTTCTAAAGCAGATCTCTCCACTGATGCCCAAGATCATCAAAGGACATCAAATTGTCCTTTCTAGTGGATTTTTCCCAGTAACACTCGAATATGCTCTTTTTTCTACCATCTTTTAAAAAATGTTCTCAATCCCCATTCCCACTTTATTTACCATCTTATTTCTCTCATTTCCTTTACATTAGAAAGAAGGAAGGAGGGAAGGAAGGAAGGAAAAGGAAAGAAAGGGAGAGAGAGAGGGAGGAAGGAGGGAAGGAAGGAAGAAGGAAGGGAGGGAGGGAGGAAGGAAAAGGAAAGGAAGGGAGGGAGAGAGGAATGAGGGAAGGGAGGGAGGGAGGGAGGGAAGAAGGAAGGAAGGAAGGAAGGAAGGAAGAGAGAAAATGACTTGAAAAAGTTGTCTGTACTCTCTTACTGCAAGGTATCTAATTCCATTCTCTTTTAATCCTATTCTAAATAGATTTGCACCTCCACTCCACAGAAACTGCCCTTAATCATGGTTATCAATGACCTTCATGTTACTAAAGCCACCTTGTCTGTTCTCGGTGTTTTATCTCAGGTGACCTATCAGCAACTGTTGCCACTGTTCATACTACCTCCTCCTTCCATCACTGGCTTTCAGGATAACACGTTCTCCTAACATCCCTCCGACTCTTCTGTATCCTCAGTCACTTTTAGTTTTTTCTTGTCTCCTCAGTCTCTAAATGTTGGCATCTCCTGCACCACTATTCTATCTATATCCCCTAGATTACTTTATCCATTCCTGTACCTTTTAAATATCATTTATATTTCTGAAGTCTCTCACATTTAGAGCTCCATCTTGAACCCCTACCCTGAACTTCAGACCCACATATTTAACTGTCTACTTAACACCTTGGATGTCTAACAGAACATGTTAAAGCAGCGGTCCCCAACCTTTGTGGCAGGGACCGTTTTGTGGAAGATGATGTTTCCACGGCCGGGGTGGGCGGGGAGACAGTTCAGGCGGTAACCGGAGCGATGAGGAGCATTGGGGAGTGGCCGATGAAGCTGTGCTCGCTCACCTCCTGCTGTGCGACCGGGTTCCTAACAGGCTGCAGCCCAGTACAGGTCCGCGGCTTGGGGGGGTTGGGGACCCCTGTTTAAAACGTAGCTCCTGCTGCCTGTCCCCCACCTGCACAAAAAGAAATGGCTCCGTTCTGTTCATGGTAGTTTCATTGTTCCAATTGCACAGGCCAAAACCTTGAAGCCATTCTTAAAGCCTCTTTTATCTACTTTATTGTCAAACCTGGTTGGTTCCACTATCAAAATATATTCATAAGCTCTCTAGTTATTTTTACCTCCACTGTTGCCATCCTTGAAAAAACCACTATTATCTCTTGTGTAGATGCTTGCAATTGGCTCCTAAATGTTACCTCTGTTTTTATTTTTGTTCCCCTAAATATATTCTTACTATAGCAGCCACAGTGACACTTTTCAAACAAATTTCTCGTCATATCACTCCTCGATTTAAAGAGGAGTAGTTTTGGTAGATTCAGTGGTGTCCCTTCCCACTCAAAATAAATACCAAAGATGTTTTTTTTTGTCTGTGAGTTACGAGGGTGTACATGATCTGGCCCTTTTTGACATCTCTAAATACTTTCTTCTCATTTACTCTGCTCCAACCACAGTGACTTCCTGGCCGTTTCTCAAACATTCCAGGCATGCTTCTGCTTTATGAGCTTTGAGCTTGCTTCTTCCACTGCCTGGACAATCCTTCACCTAGACATTCACATGGGTGGTTCACTAACTTTCAGCAGATAGTGATCAGCCTGGAAACACAAACCAAATGAAGTCTTTCAACAGAGAAGATTTGATATGGAATTGGTGAAGCAGGAGAAGGACAGGCACAGCCAAAAGCAACAGTAAGGTTAACACCAGATAGTAAAGGCAGGAAGCAGCTACCACCTCTATAAGTAGGAGAAGCGAATGGAAGGGTTTGGGGCTATCAGAACCCAGCAGCTCAGAAGAGTGGCCATGGAGATGTGGCTCAGACACCTGAGGCTGGTGTGCTGATCATCTGGTGTTGGGACCTCAGGAGCTCAGAGGAGGAACCCAGAAGATTTGGTCCTGTATCGCAGAGGAAGAACCATTGCCCATTTGCATTGATGCCTCAGAGGAATAAATGAGGGGACTGGAGAACTGAGACCTAGAAATGTGAATTGGATGTTCTCAGGGGTTAGAATGAGACTGGTTCTGAAAGTGCCAACAAAAATGGAAAAATAGAATCAACTTTCTTCCAGAAGGTGCCACTTCTAGAGTGATGCTGACAGGAATAGAAAGCAAATAGGAATGAAGAACTCCCTTCCTTCCTTTTCCTGCATTCCAGTCTCTTCTTAGTGAACTCTGTTGGGAGAAATGGTAAGAAACCAGCTGACAATAGAGAAATACAACTTATAGAGCTCCAACCATCAACCTGCAGAATATAGAATCACAATGACTTGATTCCTGGGCTCTATTCATAGAGAGAAAGTCTGACTCAGTAGATGTTAAGTGAGTACCAAAAACTCCAAAAATCGGTGTTGCTGTTGTTGTTTCTGGCTGCACAGCATGCGGGGATCTTAGTTCCTTGACCAGGGATCGTGCCCTCCTGCAATGGAAGCACAGAGTCCTAACCACTGTCTGTCCGCCAGGGAAATACCCCCCAAATTGGTGTTTTTAAGGTATCCAGGTGATTCTGAAATTCAGCTAGATTTGGAAACCCTGACCTGGAATAAACCCTTCATTCTCTAGTAAGGAAACTGAACAAAGAAGAGAAGTGTCTTATGGTCTATGATGGCTTATTTTTATGTGTCAATTAGCCTGGGCCATGGGGTGCCCAGCTATCTTAGGCAAATGTTATTCTGGGTGTTTCTGTGTTTAGGAGTGAGTTTAACATTGAAATTGGTGGACTGGGTAGAGCAGTTTGCCCTCAATGATGTGGATGTGCCTCATCCAATCAGTTGTTCTATTCAGGCCTGCATAGAATAAAAAGGCTGACGCCTCCCTGATTAAGAGAGAATTCCTCCTCCCTGACTGTCTCTGAGCTGGGACATTGGCTTTTTCCTGTCTTCAAACTGGAACTGAAACATTGGCTCTTCCCAGATTTCAAGGCTGAGGGCTTTGAACTAAATCTACACCATTGGCTCTCCTAGGTCTCCAGCTTGTTAAATGCAGATCTTGGAATTTTTTTGTTTGTTTGTTTAAGGTGTTTTTTTTTTTTTTTTAACTGAAGTATAGTTGATTTACAATGTTTCAAATGTAGAGCAAAGTGATTCAGTTGTATACATATACATATATATATATATTTTTTTTCAGATTCTTTTCCATTGTTGGTTATTAGAAGACATTGAATATAGTTCCCTGTGCTATACAGTAGGTTCTTGTTGTTTATATATTTTATATATAGTAGTGTGTAGCAGATTTTGGAATTTGTCAACCTCCATATTTGCATGATCTCATTTTTATAGTGAATCTCTTTCTATGTATATTGGTTCCTTTTCTCTGGAGAATCCTGACTAATATATGGTCTGTAACTCTGAAGTAAAATGTAAGAAAAAAATGAAAACTTATCTTCCTAAGTATTTGTCATCAACAATCACTGCGTGCTTAGCATGGATCATTTGTTCTTCTATACTTGGTTTATTGATCCACTGGATATAAATTATGTTTCACATTCACTTGAATGAAAACATAATCACATATGTTAGATTATAATGATACACTGTATTTTTTCCCAATTAATTAGGAGATGGCCATTAGGGCACCACAAAACCCAGCGTTTAGCCCAGTGATGTCTAACAAATTGTTAGACATTAGACATTGTTAGATCTGGAAGAGAGAAAGTTAATAGCAAATGTATAAAATATGTGGGTGATGCAAAGATTATAAATGATACAACTAACAGAAAGGGAAAAAATGGAGTAAGCATTACTTTTAGGGGATTTTATGTATACAGAATGAACAAAGTGAGATTGAATATGGAAAAATATCCCAATCAATGTGGTATGAAGTGAGAAAAATATTCCAGTAAGATGCGAGCCATTTGAGAACAGGGTATGATTGTCCTTTTCTGTGTGACTGTGGGGAAGCTTCTCTGTGTGTTAACAAGCACGTTTGGTGGGAATAATAGCATGTTTTCAGTCTAGAGCACTGTGTCATAAACCTATATGGTTTAGATTTAAAAATACCCCAGACTATTAATCAAAGGAACAGAATCAATGCAGGCGAAAGGCACTCTAAACTTACCCTGTCCTCCATACATCTTGGAACACCATAGTTCTAAACTATGAAGGCTAGAATGCCAATGGAGAATAGTTAGAATAATTGTACTTTAAGATTCAAATCTGGGGCTATCTGATTACTTCTTTTCCTGATAGTTTCTCTTCTCACCAAATATATTAAATATCTTAATATATTGCTGTTCTTCCCCCAAATATATTAAAATATAAACTATTTTTATTAAACTTACTATTTGTTCTCAAAGAAAACAGAGATAATTCTTGGTATTTCAAGCCTATGAGAATTTTTCCTTGATTTCATACACTGCTGTCCTACTGACAGCAATAAGCAGAAAAATACATGCACAGGACTTTGCATGACATCTGCTGGTTAAGAGTGTACATGATACAAGAGCTTATGTTTCTCCAAACACATCAGTGAGTAACTTCTCAAGGCTGCCCATGTAAGGACAATGCCCACAGGACCGGAAGGCTTCCTTTCACCCGAAGTGTTCCATAGATCCATTCTTTAAAGGGCAGGGTTTCATTTTACATAAGTAAACACTAATAAATTAGAGGCCAAAAGACAGTCTGATTGGGACATCCTAACCTCCTCATCTCCTGTATCTGATTATTTTCTTGCGTGCCATGGCATTTCCTCTGAAAACACATTAACTTAGCAAATCAGCAACTGCAGCTAACTTAAAAGCTGGTGAATGACTGAAAGCAGCGGTGAGTTCTAGTAACACAGAAGATGTGTGATAGGGATGGCACCTTGTAAGAGATCAGTATAATCTGAGGGTCAAGAGGTAGCCCTCACCAGCCCAAGATATTTCTTATCATTACCTTAAGTTACACTATTAGAAGATTATATCTTTAGTTGAAGGTATATCCCTTATTAATATGCAATAATATAATTTATCCATTTGCAACATAATTAGAATTACTTTTGTACTCCTAACTCTCCATTTGCCTCTCATCTGGACCCAGTCTCTGACCTCTGTAACCCCAGGTCTTGACCACAGCAGACTGCATCACCCAGGCTCCCTTGCTGTCTGGCTTCTGGGTGCGTTGGCCAGTGTGAGGCAGCAGCAGGAGAACAGGTGGCAGGAGGAGTGAGATATCACAGTATTTTTCTTTACTCCCTCCCTGCGTGGGTGCTGTGCCTTTGGCAGGGGCTGTGTCTCTCCATGAGCATAACTCCTATCTAAGGTTCTTTCTTCTGGGTTCAGGAACTTGCCATTGTTAGTTTCTGAATGTCCCCACCATCCTTTGTCATTCCCGTAGCTTTGATCATGCCTCTTTAAGTAGTGGCTTCAATAATGGCTCTTTATTTGAACCCTATCCTTATTTACCAGGACCTTTAATGATAACTTTCTATGGGAGACCCAGTTTATATAAAGGGGAAGAAACAAAAGGAGTAGAGGGGTAATAGAAGAAGGAGGAAGGGTGATGAAAGGTCAGGAGGCTACAAGGGTGGGCTCCACACTTTATTTGGGACAGACTTTCCCAAAATGACAACACCTAGGTATGTGATAACCCCTACTCTACAAATTAATATTCTGTGTCTGGGGGTGATTTTTGTATATTACTCCATTAGAACTTAAGCTCTATGAGAGCAGGGTAGTTTTTGGTTTTGTGTTGTTTCTTTTTGACTGTTTTGTCTACTAATAACCAAATACCTAAAACTGAACATATAGTAACTCAACAATAAGTATTTGTTAAATTGGAGTAGTAACTGGATTATTGTTGGAATGCATGAATTAATGGATGGATAGATGAATAGTCGTTCCCTGATTCATTTTCTTTAAATAGCCTACATATCCTTAGATCCTATCCTGATTATTTCTTGGAGACACAGTGATATATACTAACTAAGGTGCACTCAGAAAAAATAGGGGATGCTGAAATGATGTGCTGTGATAGCAAAGGATTCTACTTAATTACATTTAACATAAATACACTGTACAGCAATAAAAAAATTAAACTTCCCAGTTATTGCAAAGATTAAAAACATGCATTATAACAAACGGTTTTGTTTTGTTTTTATTGACTGGGTCATTCGATCATTGGATGACTTGAATAATATATATATATATATATATATATATATATATATATATACACAGCAGGTTCTTATCAGTCATCCATTTTGTACACATCAGTGTATACATATCAATCCCAATCACCCAATTCATCACACCCCCACCCCCACCCCCCTGCCCCTTTCCCTGCTTGGTGTCCATACATTTGTTCTCTACATCTGTGTCTCAATTTCTGCCCTGCAAACCGGTTCATCTGTACCATTTTTCTAAGTTCCACATATATGTGTTAATATACGATATTCGTTTTTCTGACTTACTTCACTCTGTATGACAATCTCTAGATCATCCACGTCTCTACAAATCACCCAAATTTGTTCCTTTTTATGGCTGAGTAATATTCCATTGTATATATGTACCACATCTTCTTTATCCATTCGTCTGTCGATGGACATTTAAGTTGCTTCCATGATCTGGCTATTGTAAAAAGTGCTGCAATGAACATTGGGGTGCATGTGTCTTTTTGAATTATGGTTTTCTCTGGGTATATGCCCAGTAGTGGGATTTCTGTGTCATATAGTAGTTCTATTTTTAGTTTTTTTGGGACCCTCCATACTATTCTCCATAGTGGCTGTATCAATGTACATTCCCACCAACAGTGCAAGAGGGTTTCCTTTTATCCACACCCTCTCCAGCATTTACTGTTTGTAGATTTTTTTGATGATGGCCATTCTGACCGGTGTGAGGTGATACCTCATTGTAGTTTTGATTTGCATTTCTCTAATGATTAGTGATATTGAGCATCCTTTCATGTGTTTGTTGGCAGTCTGTATATCTTCTTTGGAGAAATGTTTATGTAGGTTTTCTGCCCATTATTGGATTGGGTTGTTTATTCTTTGTTTTTGATATTAAGCTGCATGAACTGCTTATATATTTTGGAGATTAACTTTTTGTCAGTTGCTTCATCTGCAAATATTTTCTCCCATTCTGAGGGTTGTCTTTTTGTCTTGTTTATGGTTTCCTTTGCTGTGCTAAACGTTTTAAGTTTCATTAGGCCCCATTTGTTTTTTTTTGTTTTCATTTCTATTCCTCTAGGAGGTGGGTCAAAAAGGATCTTGCTGTGATTGATGTCATAGTGTGTTCTGCCTATGTTTTCCTCTAAGAGTTTTATACTGTCCGGCCTTACATTTAGGTCTTTAATCCGTTTGGAGTTTATTTTTGTGTATGGTCTTAGGAACTGTTCTAATTTCATTCTTTTACATGTATCTGTCCAGTTTTCCCAGCACCACTTATGAAAGAGACTGTCTTTTCTCCATTGTATATTCTTGCCTCCTTTATCAAAAATAAGGTGACCATATGTGCGTGGGTTCATCTCTGTGCTTTCTAACCTGTACCATTGATCTATATTCTGTCTTTGTGACAGTACCATACTGTCTTGATTACTGTAGCTTTGTAGTATAGTCTGAAGTCAGGGAGCCTGATTCCTCCAGCTCCATTTTTCTTGCTCAAGATTGCTCTGGCTATTTGGGGTCTTTTACATTTCCATACAAATTGTGAACATTTTTGTTCTCATTCTTTGAAAAATGCCATTGGTGGTTTGATAGGGATTGCATTTAATCTGTAGATTTCTCTGGGTAGTATACTTATTTTCACAATGTTGATTCTTCCAATCCCAAAACATGGTATACCTCTCTATGTATTTGGATTATCTTTTATTTCTTTCATCAGTGTCTTTTAGTTTTCTGCATACAGGTCTTTTGTCCCCTTAGGTAGGTTTCTTCCTAGGTATTTTATTCTTTTTCCTGCAGTGATAAATGGGAGTGTTTCCTTAATTTCTCTTTCATGTTTTCCATCATTAGTGTGTAGGAATGCAAGAGATTTCTGTGCATTAATTTTGTATCCTGCTACTTTACCAAATTCCTTGATAGTTCTGGTAGTTTTCTGATAGCATCTTTAGGATTCTCTATGTATAGTATCACGTCGTCTGCAAACAGTGACAGTTTTACTTCTTCTTTTCTGATTTGGATTCTTTTATTTCTTTTTCTTCTCTGATTACTGTGGCTAAAACTTCCAAAACTATGTTGAATAAGAGTGGTGAGAGTGGACAACCTTGTCTTTTTCCTGATCTTAGAGGAAATGTTTTCAGCTTCTCACCATTGAGAATGATGTTGGCTGTGGGTTTGTCATATATGGCCTTTATTATGCTGAGGTAAGTTCCCTCTACGCCTACTTCCTGGAGGGTTTTTATCATAAATTGGTGCTGAATTTGTCAAAAGCTTTCTCTGCATCTATTGAGATGATAATTTGGTTTTTATCCTTCAATTTTTTAATATGGTATATCACATTGATTGATTTGCGTATATTGAATAATCCTTGCATTCCTGGAATAAACCCCACTTGATCATGGTGTATGATTCTTTTAATATGCTCTTGGATTCTGTTGGCTAGTATTTTGTTGAGGATTTTTGCATCTATGTTCATCAGTGATATTGGCCTGTAGTTTTCTTGCTCTGTGACATCTTTGTCTGGTTTTGGTATCAGGGTGATGGTGGTTTCATAGAATGAGTTGGGAAGTGTTCCTCCCTCTGGTATATATTGGAAGAGTTTGAGAAGGATAGGTGTTAGCTCTTCTCTAAATGTTTGCTAGAATCCACCTGTGAAGCCCAATCTGGTCCTGGGCTTTTGTTTGTTGGAAGATTTTTAATCACAGTTTCAATATCAGTGCTTGTGATTGGTCTGTTCATATTTTCTATTTCTTCCTGGTTCAGTCTCAGAAGGTTGTACTTTTCTAAGCATTTGTCCATTTCTTCCAGGTCATCCATTTTATTGGCATATAGTTGCTTTTAGTAATCTCTCATGATCTTTTGTATTTCTGCAGTGTCAGTTGTTACTTCTCCTTATTCATTTCTAATTCTATTGATTTGAGTCTTCTCCCTCTTTTTCTTGATGACTCTGGCTAATGGTTTATCAATTTTGTTTATCTTCTCAAAGAACCAGCTTTTAGTTTTATTGAACTTTGCTATCATTTCCTTCATTTATTTTTCATTTATTTCTGATCTGATCTTTATGATTTCTTTCCTTCTGCTAACTTTGGGTTTTTTTAGTTCTTTCTCTAATTGCTTTAGGTGTAAAGTTAGGTTGTTTATTTGAGTTGTTTCTTGTCTTGAGGTAGGATTGTATTGCTATGAACTTCCCTCTTAGAACTGCTTTTGCTGCATTCTATAGGTTTTGGGTCATTGTGTTTTCATTGTCATTTGTTTCTAGGTATTTTTAATTTTCCCTTTGATTTCTTCAGTCATCTCTTGGTTATTTATTAGTGTATTGCTTAGCCTCCATGTGTTTGTATTTTTACAGGTTTTTTTCTTATAATTGATATCTAGTCTCATAGCATTGTGGTCAGAAAAGACACTTGATATGATTTCAATTTTCTTAAATTTACCAAGGCTTAATTTGTGACCCACGATGTGATCTATCCTGGAGAATGTTCCTTGAGCACCTGAGAAGGAAGTGTATTCTGTTGCTTTTGGATGGAATGTCCTATCAGTATCAGTTAAGTCCGTCTTGTTTAATGTGTCATTTAAAGCTTGTGTTTCCTTATTTACTTTCATTTTGGATGATCTGTCCATTGGTGAAAATGGGGTGTTAAAATCCCGTACTATGATTGTGTTATGGCCGATTTCCCCTTTTATGGCTATTAGCATTTGCCTTATGTATTGAGTTGTTCCTATGTTGGGTGCATAAATATTTATTTACAATTGCTATATATTCTTCTTAGATCGATCCCTTGACCATTATGTAGTGTCCTTCTTTCTCTTGTAGTAGTCTTTATTTTAAAGTCTATTTTATCTGATATGAGAATTGCTACTCCAGCTTTCTTTTGATTTCCATTTGCATGGAATGGAAATCATTCTTTTCCATTCTTTTTCCATCTTTTTCCATCCTGCTCTCACTTTCAGTCTGTATGTGTCCCTAGGTCTAAAGTGGGTCTCTTGTAGACAGCATATATATGGGTCTTCTTTTTGTATGCATTCAGCCAGTCTATGTCTTTTTGTTGGAGCATTAATCCATTTACATTTAAGGTCATTATCGACATGTATGTTCCTGTTACCATTTTCTTAATTGTTTTCAGTTTTTATTGTAGGTCTTTTCCTTCTCTTGTGTTTCCTGCCTAGAGTAGTACCTTTAGCATTTGTTGTAAAGCTGGTTTGGTGTTGCTGAATTCTCTTAGTTTTTGCTTGTCTGTAAAGGTTTTAATTTCTCCGTTGAATCTGAATGAGATCCTTGCTGGGTAGTATAATCTTGGTTGTAGGTTTTTCCCTTTCATCACCTTAAATATGGCCTGCCACTCCCTTCTGGCTTGCAGAGTTTCTGCTGAAAGATCAGCTGTTAACCTTATGGGGATTCCCTTGTATGTTATTTATTGTTTTTCCCTTGCTGCTTTAAATATTTTTCTGCCAGCATTCAGTAGGTGTTCTGTAGGAGTTGTTCCAAATGTATATGTATTTCTGATGTATTTGTGGGGAGGAAGGTGATCTCCACGTCTTACACCTCCACTATCTTGAAGTTGTCTCAGGATATCTAATTCTAACTTCCTGCCCTGATATTTAGGGATGCCAAATGTCAAAGAACAAGACTGTCTGCTAGAGGGAAGTTTCCATGACAAGAAATCCAGCTGTGTCACATTTCTATTCCTTTTAGGCTCTTTTTGTACTGTTTCAGTCATTTCAATGTGAAAAACAAAGTGTCCTGAAAACAATATACTGATAAAAAGGGACATATTTGTTACTGTTTCTCCACATTTTTATCAGTTTTATATCTATAACTCTACTTTTCAAAATTTATTTTGCAATGAACATAATATACGTTTCAGCATAATATACTGATATGGTAAATATATATCAGATTAATCAGTTTATTTAACATCCTTCATTTCCAGTACTCCTCCATGTAGGAAACAAGCTTCTCCCTTCTTTGTCTCCCTGATTCTTTAGTTCTGAAAGGATAGGTTGCCCTGCTGAGAGCATTTAGTCTACAGCTCCACCTACAAGCCACAGAGAATCCATTAGATTTTATTAGTATTCTCGGCAAAGTATTAAAAGGAAAAGTCCAAAATAATGATGCAGACACCTGGCCATGTCTGGTTTTGTTTACTTTTATATCCTCAGAACCTAGCATAATATATGGCACATAGTAGACATTCAAATAATATATGCTGTATGAAAGAATTACTGAATGAAATCTTCTCTAGAAAAAAAAAATGTTTTCAAGTTGTTGAAGTCACAGCATCTAACACTCTACCCAACTCTAGCTGATTGGTATTCAGTAATTAATTTGATGAGAAAACAATCATGAATGAATGAATGCAAGAAATGATCTTCTTTGA
This sequence comes from Phocoena phocoena, assembly GCF_963924675.1. Lineage (NCBI taxonomy): Eukaryota > Metazoa > Chordata > Mammalia > Artiodactyla > Phocoenidae > Phocoena > Phocoena phocoena. The sequence goes on from NC_089223.1 coordinate 77,773,110, forward strand.
AAAATGCACAGGTGTTCAATAGGGGTGGATACTACCTCACATTTGCTTTTCTCTATTAGGAGAGATATTCAAAAATTGTAATCTGTCTGCTGACTCTATCATCCTAATATAGTCAAACGAATACCGTCCCTATTTGTCTGGTGAGCAGAGTACTATGGAAGCCCCAAGACTGCAAACTGATTAATGGAGAAGTACTTTCCCATTGATCCTTCCAAGCTGTGCAGGGCAGCTTTGGCTCTGCATCTGTTTCTATTGCTCATGGTGCCAGTGTCACCACAGGTGTACTTGCTGACTTCTCAGCTGCCAAGAAAAGTATCTTTGCAGAGTCCAAGGAAAGATGGATGTGTTTTCAAGGATATTTCTGGTGTTCAGTTGTCAGATTAATGAATGGAATAGATACTTCTACTAAGGAAAAAAAAATGATACAGTGGGTGTTTTCCTCCAAAGCAAGGACCACATCCATCAGTCTCATGCTTCTGCCAGAGCTCAGGAGTGAGACGCACTCCTATTCTAACCTACTTGGCCTCAGTGTTGATCCAGGTGCTTGCTATTCAATTGTAGAGCCCTTTATAGTCAGCCAGAAGTTCCCTCTACTTTGACCCCCAATTTACAGGAAAAACCATCCCAGAAGTAATGTTTCTTTTAAAAGCATGGACATTTAGATATTTTATTATTCAAAAAAAATTTTCCTGAATGATGAGCAGACACTAATTGCACTCCTGATCTATCTACAGAAAATTGAAGTAGAGGTATTATATTATAATTCTTCCACACTAGAGTGGGATCTTCTTGAGGAAAAAAAACTGATGTATTCATCTCTGTATGCTGGATAGTATAGATGCTCAATAAATGTTTGCTGATTAGTTTGATGAATGGATGGAGAGACAGATGGACAGATGGGATGGACCTGCCTATACCAAAACCAAGCAACCCTCAACATGGAAAGAGTGTGAGGAGGAATCATCTCATTTATTTGCCCTTGGTCCCAGACATGTAATACTAAATAAAACATCTTCCCAGTGCTCAAAGAGCTTACAATCTAGCTGATAAGTGATGCAAGTGATGGAGAGTTTGCTCACTAACTAGTCTTTTGCAAACAGTTCCTTTAAATGGAAATTCTAAAACAGTTTTGGAGAAGTGGTATCAGGTAGGTGATCACAGCAGTATCTTTCTCAGTCAAGAATGGGCGGGGTTGCAGGTGAAGTACTATAGGGAGGTAATTGACTGCCTTTGGCCTCAGTTGGGATGAATCATACTTAAATTAGAATATATGGTAAGTGAGAGGTGATTCAGAGCCTTCCCAGAAACCAGGGCTGAGATCATTGCCAGGCTAACTGGGAAACATTTTTTAAGTTTGAGAGCATGGCATTTGGTCTCTCTTCTTCCAGTAGAAAATATTCTATACTATTACATGGAACTTTTTACCTCTTTATGTTCATGTGAATTTATTGTCTTTTTCATCAGTAATGATAATAATGGTAATATTTTTTACTCAAAATTTTTGTGTAAAAATTAAGTTTCATGTATGTTTCATAAAAGATTTTGGTGGAAATGTATGAAAAATAATACCCCAAAAGAGCAGCCTCACAATTAGGCAAATTTAGTAACCTTCTTTGTGGCAAGAACTGAAGGAGGCCAAGAAAGCTCTCACCCACTCTACCACTGGCTGAAATGTCTGAATTTGCCCATTGAAATCTATATATATTACTATTTAAGTGTTTCAGGCTTTCAGAGGCCCCTTATGAGAGTGATAGCAGTTATTAGTATCAAATAGTCTTTAAGTTGAATTTGCCAGATATGTGATACATGAGCCTTCATGACATAATCACTCTCTCCTTCACTTTTAAATTGGTCACAGCATTCATGGTGGTAGAATCCTCAGAACAGACTTCTAGGCAGCCATGCCAAGGGATTAGAACTGAACTACAAAATGATACATATTTGCTCTCCCAGCTCTAAACAGATCTACCGAGAGCTGGCAGAGATTAAGAGATTCACCTGCCTTGATCTCAGTGTAAAGCATACAAGTGATCACAGAAAAAAATCCCTGTGACAATTTTGTGATTATCAATTATCAAAATGTTAGTTACTCCAAAGGAAAATATAGCAATAATCTGGGCTTCTCAACACTTGAGATAAATTAGCGATGTACAATTAAAGAAAAGCACAAGGAAGCATTCATCTTCATACAAATTGTATGAATAAATGCTCCATATCCATTTTGAACATTGTCATAGAGGACCCCAAGGGAATTGAATAAGCATATATGTTTTGCCCTAATGAAGTTTCCAATCAGAAGGAAAGTTATATTGTTGAGCTGTGAAACCATAAAACACCATTAAGGAACTGAGTAAAAATATAAACCCAGGACTGAGAAATTCAGAATTTTAAAAAAATAACTTGACAAAGCAATCTACAGATTCAAAGCCATCCCTGTCAAACTACCAATGGCATTTTTCACAGAAGTAGAACAAAAAATTTCACAATTTGTATGGAAACACAAAAGACCCCGAATAGCCAGAGCAATCTTGAGAAAGAAAAACAGAGCTGGAGGAATCAGGCTCCCTGACTTCAGACTATACTATAAAGCTACAGTAATCAAGAAAATATGGTACTGTCACAAAAACAGAAATATGGATCAATGGAATAGGATAGAAAACCCAGAGGTAAACCCACGCACATATGGTCACCTTATTTTTGATAAAGGAGGCAAGAATATACAATGGAGAAAAGACAGCCTCTTCAATAAGTGGTGCTGGGAAAACTGGACAGCTATATGTAAAAGTATGAAATTAGAACAGTCCCTAACACCATACAGAAAAATAAATTCCAAATGGATTAAAGACCTAAATGTAAGGCCAGACACTATCGAACTCTTAGAGGAAAACATAGGCAGAACACTGTATGACATAAATCACAGCAAGATCCTTTTTGACCCACCTCCTAGAGAAATGGAAATAAAAACAAAAATAAACAAATGGGACCTAATGAAACTTAAAACGTTTAGCACAGCAAAGGAAACCATAAACAAGACAAAAAGACAACCCTCAGAATGGGAGAAAATATTTGCAAATGAAGCAACGGACAAAGGATTAATCTCCAAAATATATAAGCAGCTCATGCAGCTCAATATCAAAAAAACAAACAACCCAATCCAATAATGGGCAGAAGACCTAAATAGACATTTGTCCAAAGAAGATATACAGATAGCCAGCAAACACATGAAAGGATGCTCAACATCACTAATCATTGGAGAAATGCAAATCAAAACTACAATGACGTATCACCTCACAGCAGTCAGAATGGCCATCATCAAAAAATCTACAAACAATAAATGCTGGAGAGGGTGTGGAGTAAAGGGAACCCTATTCCACTGTTGGTGGAAATGTAAATTGATACAGCCACTGTGGAGAACAGTATGGACATTCCTTAAAACACTAAAAATAGAACTACCATACGACCCAGCAATCCCACTACTGGTCATATACCCTGAGAAAACAATAATTCAAAAAGAGTCATGTACCACAATGTTCATTGCAGCTCTATTTACAATAGCCAGGACTTGGAAGCAACCTAAGTGTCCATTGACAGATGAATGTATATATGTGTGGCATATATATACAATGGAATATTACTCAGCCATAAGAAGGAACAAAACTGAGTTATTTGTAGTGAGGTGGATGGACCTAGAGTCTGTCATACAGAGTGAAGTAAGTCATAAAGAGAAAAACAAATGCCATATGCTAACACATATATGGAATCTAAAAAAAAAAAAAATTTTGGTTCTGAAGAACCTGGGTTCTGAAGAACCCAGGAATAAATACGTAGATGTAGAGAATGGACTTGAGGACATGGGGAGGGGGAAGGGTAAGCTGGGACAAAGTGAGAGAATAGCACTGACATATATACACTACCAAATGTAAAATAAATAGCTAGTGGGAAGCAGCCGCATAGCACAGGGAGATCAGCTCGTAGTTTGTGACCACCTGCCACCTAGAGGGGTGGGGTAGGGAGGATGGGAGGGAGATGCAAGAGGGAGGGTATATGGGGATATATGTATACGTATAGCTGATTCACTTTGTTATACAGCAGCAACTAACACAACAATGTAAAACAATTATACCCCAGTAAAGATGTTAAAAAAAGGGGAAAAATAAAAATTAAGTAAATAAATAAATAAATTGACAAATAACAGGGCATAGTATAGTCACTTAATTGTTTTAAATGCAGCATTTCCCAAACCTGTTATTTCCATACGATCTTCAATTATTTTTAATCATTTTTGCATACTACTTGTATAATTATTTAAATGAGATTTAAAATTAAATTTTTTAAATATACATTTTATTTTAGAAGAGTTTTATATTTATAAGAAAATTGTGAAGATAGTACAAAGTACAAAGAGTTCCCATATAACCCACATCCAATTTCCCCTGTTTTTAACATCATACATTAATATGATGCATTTGTTCCAATTAATGAACCAATACTGTTATATTAATATTAACTAAAGGCCATGGTTTATTTGGAATTCCTTAGTTTTAACTTAATTTCTCCTTCATGTTCCAGGATCCCATCCAGGTTACCACATTATGTTTAGTCATCATATCCCCTTAACTTCCACTGTTTTGATAACAGTGACATTTCAGAGGAATATGGGTCAGATATTTTGTAGAGTGTATCTCAACTTAGATTCGTCTGATGTTTCTCTTATGAGAAGGAGTTATAGATTTTTGTGAGGAAGACCACAGTGGTAAAGTACCCATTCTGCTTGTTACTACATTGTTGCTAGTCTGATGGTAGAAGGAAGCAGGGTCCACCATTGCCTTGATTCAGCTTCAGTCTTAGGTAGGCTCTGTATCACTGCATCTCAGGACTTTTAGTGACCCTTCCCCTCCCTCAATGGTAAAAGATATCTTATGGCCTGGGCCCTGGAGATTTCCTGCCCCTACCAAGATGTAGAGAGTTTTTTCCTTTTCCATTTTCCAAGCCACAGTGAGTCTTGACCTGTGACCTGGATGTGGCAGGATTTGCTGCCTATCCCTCAGTAGCTCAAGGCTTTTTTTTTCCCATGGGAAGAAGCATCCAGGTGGACTTTCTGTCTTTCCCCTGGTCGTGGCCCTTCCCCTTTTCCACACCTGGACCATGAGGGAAGCTTCCTCTCTGTTCTTACCTCTTCCCAATCTTTCTGTGGGCATCCAGTGGAGAGCTGTGGAGAAGAGCCTCTGGGTGGGTGCAAATTCCCCTTGCATCTTCAGCTCTGAGGGGTTCTATACTCTCATACTTGCCCATACTACACTTTTAGCAGCTTTTCACTAAATTTTTTAGCTGAATTTCTCCTACCAACATGCATGGAAGCCCCATCTTCCACATGTGATCTTTCCTATGAGTCAGTGCATAAGGCCTGTATCTCCTTGAAAGTACCTGTCTTTCCTTTGCATTCAGGCTAGCTGGTGGACTTGCAACTTTGTCTCTGATGGATTCAAGAAAATGTAGTTAATCTTTCTGTTTCTGGTTGTTAGGGTATAAGCAATGCCTTTCTCAGACTTTTATGTCCTGAGCGGAAGCCAGAAGTTCCCAATGCATTTTAAAATGAATGCATAATAATTTTTAGTGTTCATCCATATCCACCTGGAATCATCTAGTTTACTGCCAGCATTGTTAAGTATCAGAATTTGAAATATGCTGCTATACTGATAGGTAAATGGACTGGATATCAAGAAACTTGGATTCTACTCCTGCTTTGCCAATAATTAGGTGCATAGCCTATGGAAAGTTATTTAAATACCCTAAACTTTAATCTTGTCATTTGCAAAATGAAGGTGTCACATAGATCCCTAAGAGCCTTTCCAATTCCAACTTCTGTTATATTTCATATTTTTGTAAGTAAACTTATATTTTTCACTTGTTTTTAATTGTGTGCACGTTGTTTATTGAATAGAGAACTGAAATTAGAACTCAGAGAGACAAATTTTCCCTAGGAGCAAACTACTTCCTGGCAGCAAGTTGGATACTTGATAAATTACACTGAATGTTAATTGTTACTTTAATAAGTGAAGATATTAAATAGCCCACAAAAAGTTCCTCTGCTTTACTAGCTGAGACCATTAATTTAAAAAATTGACTAATTATTGGCAAAATGTAGACAAAAATAACTCCACAAATTGAAAAATTATAAAAAAGTGAGTTTTCTCTAAATAACTCCCATAGAATTGTACCCCAGATTTCTAAGAGTTTATAATTCACTTGAAAGATTAAATTATCAAGAATCTTAATATTTTCATAAAATGTTATATGTATTTGTGTTCACTTTAGTATTCATCATTTTATCCTAAATGAAGTATCCAAATAAATACTACTTCCAACTATCCAAAAAAAAAACTTGTGTTATGTTTATCTGTCAAGATTTCTATTTGTCTTGACTTAAGATATAAATAAGAATTACTTGTTGAATATTTACTACAGTAGAAAACCACAAGATTTAATATAATTTATAATAGAGGAAAATATATGCTAGCATATTTATTCTTTGGTTGTCTCCAGTAGCAATATTGAATTTTTTCTTTTTTTAATTGAAATATAGTTGATTTACAACATTAAGTTGGTTTCAGGTGTATAGCAAAGTGGTACAGATATATATAGCTATATATCTAGATAGATATATATAGACATATATATATTAGTTTTTAGATTATTTTCCATTATAGGTTATTATAAGATATTGAAGATACTTCCCTGTGCTATACAGTAGGTCCTTGTTGGTTATCTATTTTATATATAGTAGTGTATATATTTTAATCCCAAACTCCTAATTTATCGCTCCCCACCACTTTCCCCTTTGGTAACCATAAGTTTGCTTTCTATGTCTGTGAGTCTATTTCTATTTTGTAAAGTTCATTTTTATCATTTTTTTAGATTCCACATATAAGTGATATCATATTATATTTGTCTCTCTCTGACTTACTTCACTTAGTATGATAATCTCTATGTCCATCCATGTTGCTACAAATGGCATTATTTCATTCTTTATTTTCTATGGCTGAGTAGTATTCCATTGTATGTGTGTGTGTGTGTGTGTGTGTGTGTGTGTGTGTGTGTGTGTGTATCTTCACATACACATCTTCTATCAATGGACACCTAGGTTGCTTGCATGTCTTAGCTATTGTAAATAGTGCTGCTGTGAACATTGGGGTGCATGTATCTTTTCAAATTATAGTTTTATGTGGATATGTGCCCATGAGTGGGATTGTGGTATCATATGGTAGCTCTATTTTTAGTTTTTTTAAGGAACCTCCATACTGTTCTCCATAGTGGCTGCACTAATTTACATTCCCACCAACAGTGTAGGAGGGTTCCCTTTTCTCCACACCCTCTCCAGCATTTATTATTTGTAGATTTGTTTAGTGATGGCTATTATGATTGGTGTGAGGTGATACTTCACTGTTGTTTTGATTTGAAAATCAAAGCAATATTGAATTTTTAATCTACATCGAGTCTCGTCTTATTCTCAAACTTTATCTGATAAATGTTGGCATAGAATTTATGTGAATGTCTGATATTACATTAGAAATATTTTTATTATGTAGCTAAAATACAGGTTGTAATCTGACCATCCCACTGACCTATCATACTGAGTATTTCCTGATTCTTGTGAGAGAGCAGTGCTCCTGATTGACCTGCATGATGGTTTCCAGGTGAAATATGAGGCACAGTTCCTTCAGTGTCTGAAAGCAAACTCAGATTCCAGGTGAAACTCCCAGATGTGCTGGTCCCAAATCCCTACCCTTCTCCTTTGCGGTGTCATGTCAAACCCAGCCACATTTGTTGAGTGCACGCTATGCACAAAATATCAAAAGTGATGATATAGTGAGCCTTAAATATAAGTGAGACAGTTTCTCCTTTTAATACGCTTACAGTGTCAAGTAAAACAAAGGAAGACAGTACCCAACACTGCAAGGGTGAGTGTCAAACCCAATACAAGAAAGCTCTTTAGTTTCAAATATCATACCATATATTTTTACAGCGCTTCATAGCGATGATTCTAAAACCTAACTGATAGTCAGAATGACATAAGGGACCTACAGAATCAGAACCACCAGCTTTGGTCCCAGGAATCTGAATTTTTAGAAAACTCAACAATGAATCTGATAGTCAGCCAGGATTGGCAGCCACTCTTTTAGAGTTCAGCAAAGTGAGGAACATTTTGTTTAACCAATTTTTTTCTTCTGGTAAAATAACCACATTGGTATTGAGTGAAATGCCTTAATTAATGCTTAAGTGTAGAAAGAAGGTAAGGCTCTCACCCAAGGCTGGGGCTGATGGTACCAGACTTTAAGGGAGAAGAGATGATGTTCAGCATAAAGATGGAGGGGTGTGTTGATCACTCTGTTCCTTGTCACCATGAGTGTCCCAGAACCTGGTACCCTCCTGGTCATGAGGCTATTTTGAGGATGGTCCAAATACTATGAGGTGGAGGTTTTATCATTCATTTTAGGTGAGAATCCTTCTCTTCAGAAACATGTGAAAGAATCTAGGCCAGTCAGCGCTCTTTATCCTCCAGTTCCACATTCATGAATTCAACTAACAGTGACTCAAAAATATTCAGGAAAAAAAAATTCCAGAGAGTTTCAGAAAGCAAAACTTGAATTTACCATGCATGGGCAACTATTTATGTAGCATGTACATTGTATTTACAACTATTTACATAACATTTACATTGTATTCAGTATTATAAGTAATCTAGAGATAATTTGAAGTATATGGGAAGATGTTTATAGGTTATACGCAAATACTACACCATTTTATAAAAGGACCTCAGTGAGATTTGGTATCCGTGAACCAACTGGTATCCTGGAACCAATCCCTCAGGAACACTGAGGGATGACTCTATGCTACAATCATGGGTGAAGCCAACCTGTGTACAGGACAACTCATTGACAACAATAGGTTTGAGAGAATCACTGAGAATTAGTATAAAAGCTCCAAAGCCCTCCCTTTATAGGAGAAGATGCTCTAAAATTTTCCCAACTTGTACACTTATCAGTATGTGAACTGACATATTCATTCTATTATCTTAACTACTTTGAGTTAAATTTTGCCTTTCTTGTACCCTAAACCAACTTAACCAGTTTATTTATTAAATATTTACTGAGCAACAATTTTGTGTTACATATTATTCTCAGCACTTGGGAAATATTAAAGAACAAAATAAAGAACCTGTCTGCATTTTGGTGACCAATTGCCCACATGTGTACCACAATTTACTATTAACTGGAAATAGCTAGTTGCTTCTTTGGCGGTGGTGCTGCTATAGTGTTTGCACCTAGCCGATATATCTAGTTCTTCGATTAATGTGATCATTCATTCAGTAATGATTTATGGAAGCCCTATGAACTAATCATAGTAATTAATCTATAACCATATTAGTGTATTTTTTGGGTAATGAGCTTTCTTTCCTAGATAATAGACTACTTTAACACAGTTCAAATGCCTCTGCTTCCAGGAGGAACTTAAAATGAGAATGAAGAGGTTTACATATTTCAACTTCCTACGGAAGATTGTCTGCTGTGTACAAGAGAACAGACATTATTTTCACTCTCAGCCGTGAGTTAGATTTGCTGATGTTTACCCAAAACATGATTTTGAACGGGCTATATGTTCTATGAAATTCTACTCTTTTCCCACTGGCTGGCATTTCCTTCAGACCCCCATTAGGTCACCTTTCTCTCTACTTTCTATCAAAGCTCCCTCCAAGGGAAGGCTTATAAATACATGTTGCCCTGGGGGAAGACTGTAGCCAAGGCCTCTTTTGCTTGGTCAGCATCTGAATGAAGTCCAGTCTAGCTGACACTCTCATATTCTCCAATACCATGAGAGTTTTGCACATCTACATTTTTTTAAAAAATAAATTTATTTTTGGCTGCGTTGGGTCTCCGTTGCTGCGCGCGGACGTTCTCTAGTTGCGGCGAGTAGGGGCTATTCTTCATAGCAGTGTGCGGGCTTCTCATTGCAGTGGCTTTTCTTGTGGTGGAGCACAGGCTCTAGTCACACAGGCTTCAGTAGTTGTGGCACTTGGGCTCAGTAGTTGTGGCTTGGGAGCTCTAGAGTGCAGGCTCAGTAGTTGTGGCTCCCGGGCTTAGTTGCTCCGCGGCATGTGGGATCTTCCCGGACCAGGGATTGAACCGGTGTCCCCTGCATTGGCAGGCGGATTCTTAACCACTGCACCACCAGGGAAGTCCCTGATATTTTAATAATTATATTCTACGGGCTATAAATTCTCTAAGACAAATAACCTTTTGATTCATGATCCTGTTCCACTTTTTAAAATGGGAGACATCAAAGTGTTTTTTCTTGTTGGTTATATCTAGCTATAGTTACCATATTATAATTAAAACAAAATTCATGAAATATTTATTAATTCATTTTAAAATAACAATTATAAGTCCATTATATGTTAACAGAAATAACATATTTTCTTTAAAAATACTATATTTTCCAAAACAGAAAAATAATAGAGAAGAGTGGCATGGTTTAAATTTTTGCAATTTAAACAATTTACATTATGTAGTCTCTGGGAAACTCCACTGTATATTAATAAAAGAATGAGAATGAAAAGGGCAAATAACATGTTAGTTATATTGCTGAGAGTTTTGACCTCATCTTCTGAGACCCCCTGACAGAGTTTCAGGGACCCCACCACTACTACCACATTTTGAGAACTGTTGCTCTAAGCGATAGTTAAGATAAAAGAAATATCAGTGGCATCTCACTGTAGTGCCATCTACAGAAGTAAAACTAACATGGGAAAGGTTAAATTTAATGTATAGTTTCACTTGTCTGGTCAGGTAGCTTGATGTTTACCTGCTCGGGTTCAAAGATGAGAGAGAGGCTTCCCCCAGCACCTTCTGTTCTGTTGCTACCAGATCTTTGAACGGTGTTGGTACAACAAGAATGGTCCTGGTAGGTGAAATATGACTTGATCTCAAAGTCTTTATTATACCCATCCTTTAGGAAGGGAGTTCACGTCTCCTGTCATGAAGCCTCAGGCAGATAGAGGAAGCCTATGACTTCTATTCTATTCTATAGTCTATTCTATAGACTCCTATTCTATTCTATTCTATTCAGACTGGTGTTTTCCAGCTTAAAATTAAATACATAAAATTACCAAGGAGAAATTATATTGAAGTGAAGGCATCAATATATTTTTAATTGAGATACAATAGTCTCTGGTCTTTTAATAACTCATAAAATAACAAAATCTAATGAAGTAAAAATAACCAATGTCATGTCAAAATAGCGATGTGCATAAACCCTATCTTAAGAAACTGAAATCTGAAACAATTTGAAATAATTGGAAGGTGATAATAAAATATCCCTGATTTCTATTGTGACAAGGCCAGGTGCTACTACTATTTCTGTGATTTATTGCCTATATTCAGCATTGGTTAGTAAAAACAAATATATATTTTTTTCAAATATAATTTTTAACGCATCTTTTTTCATGAACTCTCTGAATTCTATCCATAGATACCTTTGAGATCTATGAACTCTAGGTTAATGAATATTCTTCTAGGGAGCAGTGTTTCTTAAAATGTGATCCTTAGACCAGCAAATCACAATTACCTGGAAACTTGTTAGAAATACAGATTCATGTGTCCTACCCCAGACGTATTGAATCATTTACCGGGGTCGGGGCCTAGCAATCTGTGTTTCAGCAGATGCTGATGCACACCAGTGTTTGGGAACCACTGTCCTAGCAGTCCATTCTTCTCAGGAACAAAGTATGTCCTGCCTTAAGGAAAGGGCAGGCAAGCAAGGCACATAGTCAAGAATTGGGGCAAAATGGGACCCTTTGAGGTCATGCAAACTTTCTTGTATCAGAAGGTGCAACAAGAAACATAGAACACTGGAAAAATAGAAGAAGATTTGGGGACCATCTATTCCAGGAGTGGTATATTGTTTCATGTTAAATGATAACTCAATGTTAGTAAGTATATTGAAAACCAATGAGTTTAAGAATGAGGATTTTGGTTGAACTTGAATGAATGATTGTATGAATTGTGTCACGATAAACTATGTGTTATGGATACATGTAGAGATGAGAGAGTAACAACCCTCAAGTAGTAAATATGCTATCTCAAATATATCCAATCCTTTCAACTTTAAGTGAAAAAAAATGAGACCAAGATATTAAGGGACTTGCCAAAAGTCAACAGTGAGTGAATTTCAGAGCCTGAACTAGAGATTCAGGACATCTGACCCATAATCTAATACTGTTACTTTCACATATGTCATAAGGCAGTAGATTGACAGCCCATACTGTGCAATTTTTACATACTCTAACCCAGACTGTTCTCCAAAAGGCAGAGTTGCTCCTCTGCAAGATTTTATAAACTAAGTAAATATAGCTCCTTATTGTATTCTATTCAGTGACTAGAAGTGGCAATTTAACTTCTTTACACGTTATTCAAAACAGTGCAAAGCCTAAACAGAAAAGACATGCACGAACTATTCTCTTCTAGAAAGACAACTTGAGACATTAATTGAAACAATGTTACTGAATCTAAAGGTAATTACATCCCCAAATACATAAGAAGAACGAAGAAGATGGGGATTGTTTTCTTGAATAGAGATACACAATTCAATGTAACGAGTTAAAAATGAAAGAAAAGGAAATTGAACCTGGATGAAGGGCATCCTGACAGCAAATACTAATGAATAATGGAGCACACTTCAAGAGAGACACAAAGAAGATCCATTACTTAGGAAGCTTAGACTACTCTCTCATGGCAAGATCTCCTTTCATAAAACTGTAGGATGGAAAACCAGTTTGCTGCTTTTATGCCTTATTTTTGTATTTGGAGTAATATTTTACATAGATCTTGGAATGGGGAAGGGAGTCTCTTAAAATAAAGGTCATTTATTTTCCACATATTTTAGTTAAATGATATTTCATTATAGATACATATTATGAATAGGGAAAATTGAAACTATTCATGAAGCTTTTGTTACAGAAGAATAGTAAGGTTAAATAAGAAAGGATCTTGAACAAAAATTACAGGGATTTGTCCAAAAAATTTCAAATTGCCAGTAAATATTTAACCCATGCTAGATAAATAAGAAGAGAGGAAAAAACATAACTGAAGAGAAGTCAAGGTTATGGTAGAAAATACATACATTGACGTAAAAGACAATAGTAATGAAAGTGCCCTTATACTTGTTCATACTATTCTCAGGGGAAAAGCTTTTGCTTATGTGAGACTCCCGAGTCTCACATAAGGAAATAATGAAGAATTCTAGTCCAGCTGCTGCAGAGACTTGTATGGTCATAAGAAAGTTTTAAAAATGGAAATGTCTAAATTAAATTTTCACAGCCCTGAAAAATATCTCACATTCAAAGTTGTATATTATGGGTGGACCACTACTGCCACAAACTTTTACCTAGAGTCAACGAATAACTCAGTGTATCTGGAAAAATTAATAAAATTCATAGAATAACTTTGAAAAGAAGGGACTTGAGAGGTCATGAAATCATAGAAAATAAAATCATAAGCTCTGATTTAGAGGACAGCTTAGAGATCCTCTATTATATTCATTTCTCATTGCTTTTTCTTTTTCCTTATTTTGCCTTGTTCTTTATTGAACATATTTCTAAACCCTACTGTCATACTTTCCTACCTTTTCAAGCAAATTATTCTGAACATAAATTATAGTTTGATTAATGATGACTCAAAGTTATTAGCCTAAAGGAGAATTCATTAGTTTTCTCTTGCTGTGTAGCAAATTATCACAAACTTAATGTCTTGAAAAATACCTATTTATATGTTTATAGTTTCCATGGGTCTGGCACAGTTTAGCTAGTCCTTCACTCAAGCTTGGTCTCAGAAGCCTGAATTCAAGATGTTGGCCAGCTGTGTCCTCATTTGGAGGTATGACTAGGGAAAGATACACTTCCAAGCTTCATCAGGCTGTTGATAGCATTCATTTCCTTGTGGTTATAGGACTGATGCCCCATTGTCTTGCTAGCTGTCATCAGGGACTGCTTTCTTCTCCTAGAAGCTGCACTTAGATTTTGCCATTTGGCCCTATATATCTCAGGAATTGAGAACCTTCCTTATCTTGAATTTCTTTCATGCTTCAGTTCTTTCTGACTTCTTCTGAGATCAGCTCATATGATTAGGTCAGGCTCAATTGAATAATCTGCTTATTTTAAAGTCAACTGTGCCATGTAACATAACCTAATTCTTGAGTTAAATCCTTAATATTCATAATGCTGGGGATTATTCAGAGTATGTATGATAAGAGAGTGAGAAACCTTGGGGGTCTTCTTAGAATTCCATCAACCACAGAGTCAGATAGAGAGGGATTTAAAGCCTAACTTCACCACCCGGTAATTTAATAGGTGCTTAACAAATACTTCTTGATTGGGAATTCCCTGGTGGTCTGGTGGTTAGGACTCTGCGCTTCCATTGCAGGAGCACTGGGTTCTATCCCTGGTCATGGAACTAAGATCCTGCAAGCTGCACAGCATAGACCAAAAACAACAACAACAACAAAAAAAAAACCCAATACTTCTTCATTGAATGATGAGTTAGTGAATAAATTAACAAATGAAAAAGGGAATGTGTAAATGAATTAACATTTCAAGACCTGTTTCATCATCTAGGAAAGAAAAATAATAGCATCGAATTGAAGGATACTTATGAGAATAAAATGAAATGACATGTAAAAAGCTCTTGGCACACCGTCAACATTCAATAAATTGGTATCTATTATTAGTCTTTCTTCAGTGCCATAGTATTTGGGCTTGTCATACCTATAATGACTTTCACTTCCCCCCATTTGCTAGAGCAGTCTGCTGTTAACACCAACGATTCCAATCTTTGCATTTTTGCTGCCCTTCTCGTCACTTTTTCTTCTTTATGCTTTCCTTATAAAGCCCATGGCTCTGCTCCTTTTATTAAAGTCTGATAGCATTGATAACCAATCATAGTTTTTTTTTCTTATGCTTGGTAAATTAATTGCATCAATCAGGAAAACAGGGAGTTACAATGAAATATATTTTTCTCACATACTTTTTATGCTGTGTGTCACAAATAGGCTATGAATCTCTTCCATACTCCAGGATCCAGGGTGATAGAACATTCTTAATTGAGACATTGCTGATCTCAAAGCAGAGAGAAAAGAAACATGATGGAACCACTCGATGGCTCATGTAGCTTCTGCTCAAATATAATACTCATATTTCACTGGGTGCTCTGAATCACATGACCAAGAGTAACAACCACTGGGCAGGAAGGAATGCATTGCCTTCCCACAAAGAGAAGTGGCAAATATTTTAATACAATCAATCACATTTTAGTAGTTATCCTTGTATATTGACTGTTTTCAGCTCTGCTTATTTTTGCTTTATGTTCAGGGACTGCTCTATTGCCATCACACTGTTGTTGGTTTGTGTGTTTTGTGATGCTTTGTGGAGGGGTAATATTCACTTTTTTTTTTTAGAATTTAATCTCAGAAATACACTATTTTAAAATGACAACTAAAAATATTCTGAAAAATATCATTTGATTATTTTAAAATAATAATCTTAGTTCAGAAATCCACTTTGAATGTATGTAAGCCAATTTTACTTACTGGCAAACCATAACAACACTGTATTCAGAACATTTTAAAAGCTAGAAGGTAATTATTTAGAAATCAAATCAGTTAAATCAGTTTACTTTCTTAGAAAGTGAAGTGAGTCAAAAATACATTTATTCCATGATACATTCAATAGTTTATACTTTTAATTTTTATTTCGAGATAATTTCAGGGAACTTGTACACATCATTTCCTATGGTCAGTAATAGACTGCAGTCTTATTTCCATTGCTTTGACTGAAGAAACATAAGATACCATGTAATATAAAGGCCTCTAAAAATGCAGGAGTTTCTATATACTTTGTTTCTTTATATCAAATGAGAATTAGACATTTCAGAACATTAGAGCAGAATTTAGCCACAAAATGATGTACGATTACACTAACAATATATTGGCCATAAGTGAGGTTATGCCCCAAAATAACTTATAAAAAAATTTGTCAGCATCATGCAAAACAATCCTTTGACAACATAAAGGGATTTCTCTGTAGTGTGGAATGTTTCCTTAATTTTATCTGAGACACAGAGGCCCTCTTGTGGTGGCATCTAGGCATTTGCAGTGACTATTTTTTTAAGTTTCAACTTGTCTGGCACAGACATGGCCTTTCAGGTGGAGCAAAGCCTGGGTCACTTTCAATTTTTGAGGCCCTCAACATATATAAAAATGGACAAAAAGATGTCTACAAAGAATATAATATAGTGCATTAAAAATTTTTAGCACACCTAATACAATGAAATATAAATTTGCTCTTTAAAATTAGACAAAAGTTCAAAAATACTAATTCACAGTGTACAGTTGGGTATGTAATCTATTAATGGGACCAAATTTAAAGGCATAGAATAATCAGCTTCCAGGGGAGTCAGTTCATCTTTGTGATTTTGGCACTACTGTTCTCATTAAGACAGATTACTAAAACTCTGTATTTAGCTCCTCTGGGTCAGATGTTCCTCCTTCCCAATTATCCCAGTTCCCTGCCTCAGCTCTTGATGCCACCCTGCCTAGTCTTGTGAACAAATGAATTGTCTCAAAAGAAGACTATAAACTAAGAGAAAAAAAATCTTTTATATTCAGCACAGCACAGAACCTGCTCTGTTTTTTTTTGCTTTCCCTCCTGTGTTACTCTTGGGTCCATGCTAACCATGAAAAATAACAATAAAGTGCTTAGGGCAGGAAGTAAATAGAGTAGGCAACATCCTTCAATTTGTACGTATGTAAACATCACTTGAGGTATTCACTGAGAATACAGATTCCTCAGTTCTACTGACAAAGTTGCGACTTAGGGGGCTGATCTGTGTCCTGTGAAACTGAATTTTAGCACCCATTCCAGATTTTTCTAGGTCCATTTGGCCAGAAGAATGATTCTTAGCCTTAGCTGCAGAATCAACTGTGGGGGATGGAGCGGTGGGGGGGCGTGCTATAAGATTCTGATTTCTGGGCTTCCCTGGTGGTGCAGTGATTGACAGTACGCCTGCCGATGCAGGGGACGCGGGTTTGTGCACCGGTCTGGGAAGATCCCACATGCCGTGGAGCGGTTGGGCCCGTGAGCCATGGCTGCTAAGCCTGCGCGTCCAGAGCCTGTGCTCCGCAACGGGAGAGGCCACAACAGTGAGAGGCCCGCGTACCGCAAAAAAAAAAAAAAAAAAGATTCTGATTTCCAGGACTCACTCAAGATTACTTCAATCAAGATTTCTCAGGATGGGTCCAGGAACCTCCTGCTGATTCTAACATGCAGACATTGAAAACTACTGGATTAGAGCACAGAAGCATGGATGTCGGAGCCCAAACAGCCTAGGACTACCAGACACACACTTAAAGTTCAACAAAGTTGGGTTGATTGACTCACTGCAATGAGGGAGATTACACACCAAAGGAACAGTGGTGTCTCACTGAACAAAGGCAAAGACAGAGTTATTTTAGGTCATAGGCATAGAGTGGAGCTGAGTGTTTTGACCGCCTCAAAGCAAAGCAGAGCTTGTGTAAAGGGATCAACATCAGGTCTGCACTGCAAAGTGGGCCTAGTGTTCTGTTTCCTTGGAAACACTAACATTAAGACAGATGTGCAGTGTTGTATCCAGAAATCCTTTAGTTGATGCTCTGCATCCAGGTTGTCAGTCAAGACTGCTTTTCTTTGTCAAAGTGACTTAAATCCTCTAGCCAAGAGAGGGATATTTCTTTCTTATGGATATGATTTCAAACAGCAAAGTTTCTGATAGTCTGTGATTTTGGAGAACAAAGTTTCTCAGCATGTAAGAAAGCAGCAGTCACTCAAAGAAAGGGACACTTTACAGCTGTGGTGTGTTTGGGGGAGAAAAATCGGATCCTGGTAACTTTACAGCAGGTTTCATCTGTGTCTGTTATTCCAGCCTGATGAATGACAGAGCAGATGTTTAGAGTCCAAGCTAAATTTTACCTTTTCAGACAGAATATCTGCCCACACCGTGTTGCTTCCAGAAGGAAGATGGAACAGGAGAAGAGGGTCCAAGCATGTCAATATAGAGATGTCATTCATGCATTAATTCAACAAAGACTTGTTGAGTACTTACAATATGCTGTGACATGACAGGGTAATGGAAATTCGGTGATGAACAAAACTCAGTCTCTGCCATCAAGAAACTTACAGACTGGTTGGAGAAAAACACAGATAAATAGGCAACTACAACAGGGTAATAGAAGTGCTATAACTAGACTTAAGAATAGGGTGCCAATGACAATTAACTGAGTCTTGGTTATTCAAGAAACTGGAAAAACGTTACCCGAGGTTATGGAAGAGAGAGGGCTATGGATGGGAGAGGGGCGAGGGAGCCAGGGGCAGAGTGTTGGAAGCAGAGGAAAAAGGACTTTGTAAACAGAATCATCTGGGCTCTGATCCAGGCTCTACCACTGACTGGGTATCACTGTAACTCTGAGCTGCAATTTTCTCATCTGTAAAATGAGAATAACAAAACAGAGAAACATTCAATGAGTGCCAGACAGAGTTCCAAGTAATAGGATTACATCAGTGAACAAAAGGTACAAGCTCCTTGACCCTTGCATGACATACACTAAGGTGGTGATTTACAAAAATAAATAACTGTAATTGAAATATGTTATTTAGTATGTTAGATAATAAGTGCAGAGTGATAAAAATTGAAAGTGCCAGTGGAGGACACCAGGGAGAAGGGGCGAGTTGAGGATAAAGGATGTGACGTCTGTCAAAACACCTTGACGTAGCATAGGGGCATTCTGATGAGGTTAGGGCCCAGAAGCCGGCTTAGCCAAGATACAGGGGAAACCCGAGACCTGCGTCAGCGGCTCTTTCGACCTCACTCAACATTTCCCTTTTCTTCTGACCTACTACTCTTACAAATTCTTCTAAATTCAGGGAGCCTGACTATGTACCTTAGATGAACTTCTCATTCTAAAGCACAGCTCTGGGCTATACCCCAGGGGGAACCCTCATTGGGGATATTTCTGGGCATGTCATGAGACAGCAGTTGACATTTCTTGCAAACACTGATAGCAGTGAGAGTTTAAGCTAGGACCCTCTTTTGCTCATAAATTTCTAAATTTCCTTTAACTTATTCTTCCCCCTTTCTTTTATGCCCTGCTTCAAGTCAAAAGTTGATTAAGACAGTGGTTCTCAGCACCCTCCTTCAATGTTCATGACACCCTATTTTTAAGTCCAGTGACAGTACTTGTACTCTCCCGACCCCCCTCCCCCATGCCTGGATGTATGTGGAAGGAATTTTGTTTCTCATAGTTACTAGGGTCAGGCAGAGCTCTG
This sequence comes from Phocoena phocoena, assembly GCF_963924675.1. NCBI lineage: Eukaryota > Metazoa > Chordata > Mammalia > Artiodactyla > Phocoenidae > Phocoena > Phocoena phocoena. Next base: position 77,792,515 of record NC_089223.1, read on the forward strand.
TGTATTTGGTGGACAGAGCTCAGGGTGCTGAATGGCTTACGACGCATGAGCCAGTTCAGGTCACTTAAAAAATATTCCATTCAAAATGCCAGTAACACCCCCACTGAGAAACACTGGGTTAGGAGAATAGAACTTTCCTTTGCAAAATTTAGCTCTTTCAAAAGTTGCATCCTGATGCCCTCAAAGTCTACCTCACTTGCTTATTAAGGTATTTCTATTTTACTCTAAAATACTTCAGAATATACAATGTGATATTGTGTATGCATTCATTTAGGTTACATTTTTTAGGAATAATCAATTGTTCTAGTCACGAATTTATACCCCAGATACGGCAAGCATCTGATCAAGATAGCTATGATGTAATATCACAGGTTTTGTTCCTTAGAATAATAAATGTTAGAAGTATTTTAATTTATAAAATGTGGTACTTAATGATTAGCAAAATGATGGTTGTAATGGGTTTTCATTAGTGAAATTGATATTAATAGAGATATGTAGATCAGCTCTAAATGGTAGAAGCATTCTTACCCCTTTATGGTATAAAACAGGCATGTCAGTAATGATGCCCAAGGCTTTATTGCTAAATGGTCCTGCTTTGCAGCCGCTATTTTGAAGCGCTCTTGATGTGCCTGAATAGCCAAGTTGTGGTAATGTGGCTCTACTTATTGGTGATTACTGATATCTACTGCAAATAGCACAATATTTGTACATCACCAGTTTGTGTTAGGTCAATATGCAATATGATCCTCATCAGTCAGTCTCTTAAACAAGTCTAAGAGAGCATTTAACTAATTGAGTTGGGACAACTATCGATGATCACAACCCCTTCCCACCCCCTGACCCTTCCCCCATCCCCATCCTCAAAACTAATATCTATTTGTACTGCTGATATGAATTAGAAATACTGCTTTGCAAAATGAGAATTAGGAATAAAGTTTAGGTAACGTGATATGGTGGGAGCCAAGCCAACAACTTAACTTTGAATCCTGTGTCACTCACTTGTGACCTTAAACAAGGCACTCAATCTTTCTAATCTCCAGTTTCCTGTCTTGTAAAACTGGGCTGTGTACCTGCCTCATAGGACACTGGGAGAATTAAATAAGTGAATACTTGTGAAGGGCTAAGCCGAAAGAGCTTGTTTCATTATAGGCAATGAACAATACGATGATCTCATTCATTCAATCTCCCTTTACGCAGAAAGCGTAACCCAGGGGACTGTCTCTTACTCATTTTCGTACTTCTGGCATTGAACAGATTGCCAATTGCTTGACCCAGGGTTTGTGTTCAGTAAATATCTGTTGAATAAATGAATTTAACATTCCTTTTTTTGGAAATTAGCTATATTTGCTAAGTTCTCTGACATCCTGGAATCTGTCCATATGCTATATTACTCCTCCTTTTGATACTTTTTAAAGATGACAATGCCACTAGAATATGCTCTATTCATTAGTAGAAGAAATACTCTAAAAGATTTAAACCAATATCTTTTTTTCCAATAGAGCAATTAAAGACAATCCAGGCTTACCTAGGATGTAGAATTTCATGTTATGTGCCTCAAGTTGATTAATTTATGTAATAAATGTACTTAAATATACTGTTTTCCTAAGAATCTTCATAACCTGATGATTAGAATATAAAATGTCAATTTGGCAATGTGTATCAGGAGCCTTAAAAATGTTCCTAGTAAGTAATCCCATTTCTAAAAATGTATCCTAATGAAATAATAATTTATATACATATGTAGAAAGATGATCATTGCATCGTTATTTTTATGAGAAGAAGGAAGTCATCTGAATATACAACAGGAGGGGAAAGGCTAAATGAACTATGGTAACGAATTGTAGTACTCTTTAAGTATATGTTTGGAAGAAATTAATATATATGTTCACTAAAATGTGTCTACAGAAAGTTCATATAAACCCCGTTTGTGATAGCTCCAAACTGGAGTCTACTGAAATACCTATTTACAGTGAAATGGATGTATAATACATAGTATCTACATATAATGGAATATTATTTATTAATGAGAAGGAGCAAACTATTGCCACATAAACAACATGGATGGATTTCAACAACATAAATTTGAATTTGAAAGCCAGACATAAAAGAATATATACTGCATTATTTCACTTCTTAAATTTTCAAAAGTAGGCAATACTAAAATTAATTATGGTATGGCTATGAAGTGAGATATTATACAGCTATTAAAACATTTAAAGACATTGGAAAATGCCCATAATTTAATAAAATTTAAAATTTAATTTAAAATTTACATTTAAAACTGTATATATAATATATGACCCCCATTCTGGGAAAAAAAAATATGTAAGTTGCTATTAGAAGTACCAGTCAGGGTCTCAATAGGAAACACATGATACACTCAAATTAGGATAATTAGAGGAGGCTTTGTCTTAAAAGGGGGGGCAGGGTATGGAGGACCACAGGGAACAGTACAGCCATACGGCTGTCACTACACCAGACCGGATGGGACGTGAACAGGAGTGGTTCCCAATCCCAGGAGAGAGCTGCCCATAGAGGAGAGGGGCAGCGGCCTTTGGGTGAGGGATGCATCCCGGCTTCAGTGAATTCAAGGGAGGAAGAAAGGGGATCATCTAACTCATTCTTCTCCCTCCTCCCAGCCTCCTGCTCGGGCTCCCCATTAACCAAGGCCACCCAGAAGCCAGAGCATTGCCAATGTGGTCCCTACAGTTCAGCCCACCAGACAGAGAGCAGGATGCACAAGGATAGAGTGTGGATGTGGCACATATGCCACATATGGGACTGATAATTCCTTTGGTTACCCAAGGGAGAGGAGGTGCTGCAGAGATGATCGATTTTTTTGCTTTATATACCTTTATATTATTTTACTGCTGCCATAATACATGCATTTTTGAAAATTCTGGGGAAAAATGTGTGTCAGCATGTGTGTGTGAAGAGATATGTGCCCGTGAGGGTATGGATGTAAATGAGTTAGTGTGTGTGTGTGTGTGTGTGTGTGTGTGTGTGTGTGTGTGTGAGAGAGAGAGAGAGAGAGAGAGAGAGTGCAGGTGCGTGAGGATGTGTATGTATGTGAAGGTGTACAGGTAATGTGAGAGGGCGTATGTGTGTGTGTGTGTGTGTGTGTGTGTGTGTCGGGGGGGTATGCATGTTGACGAGTATATGTGTGCGTGTGCTGCAGGAGGGTGGTGTGTATGCATGGGTGAAGGCATATGTGAGGGTGTACATGTGAATTGGAGACTGTATGTTGTGTAAAGGTGTCTGTGCGGGGGACATGTATATGAAGAAGTGTGTCTGTGTGAGGCGGCAGGAGTGCGGTGTGTGTATGTGAGAGTGTATGAATGCAGGTGAGAAGGTACAGGTGGATGAGAGTCTGTCCCTGTAAGGGGCAGGAGTGTCTGTAACAGGTGTGTGGGAGGCTATGCGTGTGTCTATATGAGTGAGCGTGCTTGGGGGATATGAGGACACAGAGGGGGTGTGAGGAGATGTGTGAGTGAGTGAGGTGGTACATCTGAAGATATTTGCATGTATTTATGTGTAAGTGTGTGTGTGTGTGTGCACATAGGTGTGCTTATGTACATCTGCATACACAGAAGTAGAAACCTTTCCTTCCAGGAAAAAAGAAAAACTGGAAGAAAATATTTTCATAATAGTAGTCTCTAGTGGCGGAATAAGAGGCAAATTTTATTTTCATGACTTCTTTTTTACTTCGTAGTCAGAAAAACAATGAACATTTCAGTCTGTTTGCTTCATTCCAAGAATATGTGACAAATATTGTACCTTTCTGGAAACATGTAAAAATGATAAAAATCTTGACTGCTGAAAGGTTTCTTGATAGGAACATGTTTGAAAATTGGAATTCTCTTTTTTAACATATAACCAAATAGATCTCTAAGTCTCTGGTTAATTTAATAGACGGAAATCCTGCCTTTAAATCTGAGAACCATATACATGTTTAATTTTTCATGTAACTAATGTAAGGCCCACTCATGTCATGCTGTTACAGGAAGCTAAAGTGCTTTAGGGTTTCCAAAGCCTCAAAACATAAACATTAACAGGAATTATCGATGATGGAGGGGCTTAGGTAATTATTGTCTTTTTCTTTTAGTTTTTGTTTTTTTACGGGTGGTTTTTTTAAAAAAATAATGCTCCTATAGGGCTTATGTAATAAGGTTTCTGTCAAACTGATTTAGTAGCAGGTTGCTTTCCTAAGTCAGTGCAAAAGGCCCTGAGTTCTTTCACTTACGCTCCATGATCTCTGCGCTGCCACATTTTACTAATAATAACATATGAGGTTTTCCTGATTCTAGGCTAAATCTTATTAATAGTTTGTGGGAGTAAATGGCTGAAGTGTTCTTCTATTTTTAATTTATTTCAACCTTAGATGTTTTCTTAAAGTGATTTGCTATCATCAACATCAGGCGTCTGCAGCCCAATTTATTTTGTACTGTTATCTGTGGGCTCCATGGTATACACATAATGTGAATCAGTTGCTTGGAGTCCTGGGTAAGTAGTTTACTTTTATGTAGCTAACAATAAAAAAAAAGGGGGATTCTGTGTACCATACCTTTCCTTTACACTTAAAAAGCAACCCCAGCTATTAAATACACACACTCTATTACAAATGCTATTAAGTTTGGCTGCAGAACATGTATCACTGAACCATGAGTGAGGATTCACACCCACAGATGCCTTTTATTGTCTGATTAGTGCTTCTTCACTTGTCTCAATAACACATCATCAAAGAGATTCACCTCAAACAACATTACCTGGAAACTGCTAGTAAAATGTTGACAGAAACGGTCTTCAAACCGACTGTGACACTTTTCCTAGGGCAAAAGAAAGAGCAACGGGGCTGAACTCCACCACATCAGACCACTGCTGGGGTTCAGTGAACACTTTATTTTCCCACTTGAATTTGAGCTCTTCTGCAAGGTCACTCCTGCCGATCTTGCGGAGATGGTGAGTCAGAAGACGAAGTTTGTCCGTGGAATTTGGGAGTGATCTTTTCCAAAAGCAAAGAAGTTCGTGGGTCTGTTCTGTGAGATCATCAGGGTTCTTCAGTTTGATGAGCTGAATGGTGCTGTGGCGAAGGGGGAGGGATGAGAAGAGACACAGGACGTTTTCTTCTGAGAGCTCGTCTGCCAGCCAGTAGAGCAAGTTGTCCCACAGAGCTTCTGCCAGGCACATGTGGGACACTCAGTGTTAGGACCCTTTCATGGAGGGTGTGCTCATCTAACCCTCCAACTGTTCACAGGAAACTTAATCTCTGGTTTGGCCTCTGAGAAGCAGAAAGATTTGGGACCAGCCAGATGGACAGTTAAGAGTCTTTGAATCCCTGCCCTTTCTGGGGTCTTCTTCTGAGGGAACCACCTATTGCAAAGGGTTAGAAATGCTTCTCAAATTTTAACTTCCCTGAGATCCAGTAGGGCTCATTAAAATGGTGTTTAGGCCCCCACCCCAGATAGTCTAATGAAGTAAAACTAGGATAGGGGCAAATCTTGGCATTTTTAACAAGTTCCCAGATGATGCTGACGCTGAGGTCCTCAACCACACTTTGAGTAGCACTATATTAGAAGACATTTTTAGATTCAAAAATTACTTCCCTTAATTTGTACTAACCTGATGCATAAATTATAGCAGCAGCTAGGCAATCCTCATGCCCCAACCCCCCAATTACACACACACACACACACACACACACACACAAACTCACCAAAATTCAATATCCAAAGAGAAATTCTGTAGAAGGTCCATTTCACCAACATTCCCCCTGGCTTCTGGACTATTTAGAACTACACACATCTCTGAATATATCCTGTAAGTTCAGCATACCCCTTCCCTTACCCTGTGACTCCTGGCTACCACCTAAACTCAAGGTTCCAATTTTCTGTTGTTTGGTTGTTATTTATTTTATTGTGTAGCTCAAATCCATCGCTCTCAGCAAACCCCTCAAGCCCTTCTCTCTCCTTGCACACATCAGCCCTAACTTGCATCACAGTCATTTTCTCCCACTCATGCAAAACTCTGCTCCAGTTTCCCTGGTTTGGTGTCAGAAAAGAATTCTATGTCTGCCACCTTTTACTCTGTTCTTTCCATCTACCTACTCACATAAATTGCACCTGCTTTTACACTATAAATCATGCCACTTTTCTGTGAAAGCTACTCAGGAAATGGAGCCAACACATCCTTCCCCTCCATTGCCACTTTCAAACCAACATTCTGCTTCCCCCTTGCAATATATTCATTTTATTGTCCATGCTACATGGGTAGGCTTTCCTCTCTCCATCCACATCAACTGTCTCCTGCCGTTGGCAGGCAGCAGCAACAGCAACCCTGTTGATAGTCAGTCATACCTCTGACCACATAATTTCTTAATCTTGTCAACATCACTGACCTGTGTGGTGTCGCCATATTAAAAACTGACTTACATGGGCAATCCTTATGTTTCATCATTAGCTAGAACTATTCCACTTCCATGGCTTCAGCTGCTCAATATTACTGCTCATCACTACCCCCTAAACTTCCACAGCTTCTGTTCCTTTGTTCCTGCTTAATATGTTTCTTGCCCCATCACTAATACAGCAAGTCCTTTGATACCCGCAGTCATTCCATCATCTCTGCCTCTGTACCCATACTGCCCTAATGATCAGCTGTGTAGGTCAATAATGGTCTTGCATCCACCTTAAAATCTCTTGTCCTCTTTAGCTTTCAATGTTCTCAATTTGTCAATCTCCAATTCTGTCTTACTCACATTGCAGTCAACTACAGGGATGCCCAGGGTTATGAAATGATACTGAATGTGATCAACAAGCTCTAAGCTTTGTACACAATTTAAGCCTTTAGCAGCTTACAAATCCATTAAAAACTTTGTTTCTTGAATTCAATTAAAAATTTTCCAGAGCAATGACGTAATACTTTCCTACCATCCTTAAGCCCCAATCTCACTCTTATTCTGTTTCACTCAGCCAGTGTCAGTCTCTCCTAACTTTCCCCAAAACCATTTGACCAGAGTTCTCATAACCTCGTTTTCATTTCAAAATCACTTTCTTACAGAATCTCACTCCTCCATGTTTGCTGGGTGCCATCCCCACAGTGTTTTTCATCTAATAATTTCCCTTCACACCTGTTCCTTAACCTCCTCGTCAGGTTCTTTCCATTCTTCCCACAGGTACTCCCAAGCCTCCCCTTTCCTTGCTTCTGCTGCTGTTTTAAGCTCTCAGGCTATCTCTCCCCTCTCTCCCCATCATTTTACCATAAAATCTTTTCATGCCTATTGTAAATCTGATGCCTTAAGTCCATCACTATCAACTCACTCCTTAAGCCCTTGCTTTAGAGGTTATATAGCCTCTTTTTTAAAACTTTATTTTATTGAAGTATAGTTGATTTACAATGTTGTGTTCATTTCTACTGTACTGCAAAGTGATTAAGATATATATATATATATATTCTTTTTCATATTCTTTTCCATTATGGTTCATCACAAGATATTGATATCCTCTTTTAAAACTCTATTAAAGCCTTATTTTCCAATCTTTCTAGAGCCCTCCTAAATACTACTTACAGCAACTGATTCTCAGTCTACATCTTCTCCGACTTCCGCAGAGCATTTTACTCCTTCCCGTGGGTTCCATGGCCTGCCCTGCTCTTCCTCTTCCCTGTCTTTTCCCTTTGCTGACTGTCTTCCTCCTGACTGTGCTGAATTACTGCTTCCTATCTCAGGCCCTTTCTATTTCTGTCCCCTCCCCTCAGTGAATTCACCAACTGCCTTAATAAAGGGTTCTGCATAATTGCCATAAAGATGCTCACCAAACTTGGGAGAAGAATGGATGAACACAGTGAGAACTTCAATAGAGACAGAAAATATAATAAAATACTAAACATAAGTTATAATTGAACTTAAAAATACACTTAAGGGATTCAACAGCAGGCTGGATAAGGTAGAAGAACAAATCACTGACCTGGAACACAAAACAATAGAAAACCAAGACTGAGCAGCAAAATGAAAAAAAAAAAAGAAAGAAAAGGAATTTTAAAAAGTAAATATACCTTTAGGAAAACATTAAATGGAATAACTTTCACATTATCAGGGTCCCAGAAAGAGAAGGAAGAGAGAAAGAACCAGAAGAATTCTTTAAAGAAACAGTGGCTGAAAACGTCCCTATTCTGAGTAAGAAAAGAGACATCAAGGTCCAAGAAGCTCAGAGATTTACAAATAAGATGAACCCAAAGAGACATACACCAAAACACATTACAATTAAAATGGTAAAAGTTAAGGATAAAGAGAGAATCCTAGAAGTAGCAAGAGAAAAACAACTTGTTACATGCAAAATAACCCCCCATAAGTCTATCAGCAGACTTCTCAGCAGAAATTTTGCAGGCCTGAAGGGAAAGGCATGATATATTCAAAGTGCTGAAAAAAAATTTTTTTCCAACCAATAATTCTCTATCCAGCAAGCTTAGCATTCAAAATTGAAGGAAACATCAATAGTTTCCAGATAAGCAAAAGCTAAAGTCCATCACCAGTAAACCAGCCCTGCAACAAATATTAAAGGGACTTCCTTAAGCTGAAAAGAAATGGCACTAATTAATAGTAAGAAAACATACAAAAGTAAAAATCTCATTGGAAAAGGTAAATATATAATAGGGGTAGTGGATCAATAACTTGTAAAGCAAGTATGAAGGGTAAAAGACAAAGGTAGAAAATTAAAATTACAATAATTAGTTAAGGAGTACATAAAATAAAAAGATGTAAAATGTGTCATCAAAAATAGAAAATGGGGGTGGGAAGTAAAAGATAAAGATTTGGAATGTGTTCAGATTTAAGTAGGTACAAAGTTAAAACAGGGTACTATTTACATTGAATGTTCTATGTGAGCCTCACAATAACCACAGGGAAAAAAAAAATAGTGAATACACAAAAGAAAATGAGAAAGAAATCTAAACAAAACACTAAAGAAAACTACCAAAACACAAGGGAAGAGAAAAAGATAAGAACAAAAAAAACCCTATAAAAATAGCCAGAAAACAATTAACAAAATGGCAATAAGTACATACCTATAGTTACTTTAAATACAAATAGACCTAATGTTCCAATCAAAAGATATAGAGTGGCAGAATGGATTAAAAAAAAAAAGACCCATCTATACACTGCCTATGAAAGACTCATTTCAGAAGAAAGGACACACAGATGGAAAATGAAGGAGCAGAAAAAGATATTCCATGCAAATTGAAATGAAAAGAAAGTGGAGTAGCTATAGCCATATCAGACAAAATAGACTTTAAAACAAAGACTGTAATAAAAGACAAAGAAGGGCACTACATAATGATAACAGGATCAATCCAGTAAGAAGATATAACATTTATAAATATATATGTACCCTACAGAGAAGCACCAAAATATATAAAACAAATAATAATGGACTTAAAGTGAGAAATTTAAGCAATACAACAATACTAGGGGATTTTAACACCTCACTTACAACAATGGATAAATCATCCAGATAGAAAATCAATAACTTAAATGATACATTAGACCAGATGAACTTACTAGATATACACAGAACATTCTATCCAAGAGCAGCGGCATACACATTCTTTTCAAGTGCACATGGAACAATCTCCAGGATAGGTCATATGCTAGGCCACAAAACAAGTCTTGATAAATTCAAGAAGACTGAAATATTATCAAAGCATCTTCTCTGACCACAATGGCATAAAACTGGAAATCAACTACAAGAAAGAAACTGGAAAACCCACAAAAATGTAAAGATTAAACAACATGCTACCAAACAAACAATGGATTATTAGGAAATCAAAGAAGAAATAAGACATACTAAAATCTATGGAGAAGCACAAGCAAAAGTGATTCTAAGAGGGAAATTCTTAGAAGTGCAGGCCTACTTCCAGAACAAGAAAAATCCCAAATAAACAATTTAACTTTATACCTAAAGGAACTAGTAAAAGAAGAATAAACAAGTAAAAGGAAGGAAATTAGTAGAAGGAAGGAAATAATAAACATCAATGCAGAAAAAAATGAAATAGAGACAAAAAATAGAAACAATCCATGAAGCTAAGAGCTGTTTTTTTGAAAGATAAACAAAATCAACACATCTTTAACTAGAATAACCAAGAAAAAAAGAGAGAGCACTCAAATAAGTGAATTCAGTAATGAAAGATAAGTTACAACTGATACCACAGTAATAAAACAGATCACAAGAGACTATTCTAAACAAATATATGACCAAAAATGGGCAATCTGGAAGAAATGGATAAATTCCTAGAAACATACAATCTCTCAGGGCTGAATTATGAAGAAATAAATCTCAATAGACAAATTACAAGCAAGGAGATTGAAGCAGTAATCAAAAAGTTCCCAACGAACAAAAGTCCAGGACCAGATGGCTGCACAGATGAATTCTACCAAATATTCAAGAAGATTTAATACCTATCCTTCTCAAGCTCTATCAAAAAATTGAAGAGTTGGGAACACTCCCAAACTTGTTTTACAAAGCCAGCATTACTCTATCAAAACCAGTCAAGGACACCACACTCACACACACACACACACACACACAAAATCCAGACCAAATCCCTTGATGAATGTAGATGCAAAAATCCTCAACAAAATATTATCAAACTGAATCTAACAATTTATTAAAATAATCATATACCACAACCAAGTGGGATTTATTCCAGGAATGCAAGGATGATTCAATGAATCGATAGCCACAAATTAATTAATGTGAAGAATCACATTAACAAATGAAGGATAGAAATCATTTGATCATTTCAATAGATGTGGAAAAAGAATTTGACAAAATTCAGCATCCATTTATGATTAAAAAAACTCTTAACAAAGTAGGTATAGAGGTAACATACCTTAACATAATAAAAGCCATATATGACAAACCCACAGCTAACATCATACTCACTGGTGAAAAGTTGAAAGCTTTTCCTTGAAGAACAGGAATAATACAAGAATGCTCATGATCACTACTGTTATTCAACATATTATTGTAGTCCTAACCATAGCAATTAGGCAAGAAAAAGAAATAAAAGACATCCAAACCAAAAAAGGAAGAACTGAAACTATCATATTTGCAGATGATATGATGCTGTATATAGAAAACCCAAAAGATTCCACCAAAAAACCGTGAGAACTAATAAATGAATTCAGAAAAGTTGCAGGATACTAAATCAATATACAGAAATGTGTGGCATTTCTGTACACTAATAACAAACTATCAGAAAGAGAAATTAGAAAAAAAAAATCCTGTTTACAATTGCATCAAAAAGAATAAAATATCTAGGGATAAATTTAACCAAGGTGAAAGACATGTATATTGAAAACTATTAAACACTGATGAAAGAAATTGAAGACACAAACAAAGGGAAAGATATTCCATGTCCATGGATTGGAACAATTAATATTATTAAAATGTCCATACAATTCAAAGCAATATACAGATTCAGTGCAATCTCTATCAAAATTCCAATGGCACATTTTACAGAACTGGAACACATAATACCAAAAACTGTATGGAACCTCAAAAGATTTCAAATAGCCAAAACATTCTTGAAAAAAAAGAGCAAAGCTGGAGGTGTCATGCTCCCTGAGTTCAAACTATACTACAAAGCTAATCAAAAGAGTATAGTATGGCCATAAAAACAGACACACAGATAAATGAAACAGAATTGAGAGCCTAGAAATAAACCCACATAAATATGGACAATTAATTTATGACAAAGGAGCAAAGAACAGGTGAAAGGATAGTGTATTCAATAAACAGTGTTGATAAAACTGGACAGCCACATGCAAAAAAAAAAAAAAGAAAGAAAGAAACTAGACCACTGTCTTACATCATACGCAAAATTGAACTAAAAATCGATTAAAGACTTGAATGTAAGACCTGAAACCATAATAATCCTAGAGAAAAACATAGGCAGTAACCTCCCTGACATCATTCTTATTTATGTTTTTGTGGCTCTGACCCAAAGACAAAGGAAACAAAAGAAAAAATAAACAAATGGGACTATATAAACTAAAAAACTTCTGCAACGTGAAGGAAAGCATCATCAAAATGAAAAGGCAACCTACTGAACTGGAGAAGATATTTGCAAATCATATATCTAATGAGATGTTAATATCTAGCATACATTTAAAAAATTCATACAACTCAATAACAAACAAACAAATGATTTTAAAAATGGGTGGAGAGGGCTTCCCTGGTGGTGCAGTGGTTGAGAGTCCACCTGCCGATGCAGGGGACACTGGTTCGTGCCCCGGTCCGGGAGGATCCCACATGCCGTGGAGCAGCTGGGCCCGTGAGCCATGGCCGCTGAGCCTGCGTGTCCGGAGCCTGTGCTTCGGAGCAGGAGAGGCCACAACAGTGAGAGGCCTAAGTACCGCCAAAAAAAAAAAAAAATGGGTGGAGAATCTGAACAGACAGTTTTACAAAGACAGAGATGGCTAACAGGCACATGAAAAGATGTTCAACATTTTTAGGGAAATGCAAATCAAAATGACAATGAGATATTACCTCACACCCATCAGAATGGCTATTATTGAAAAGAGAAGAAATAACAAATGTTAGAGAGGATACAGAGAAAAGAGAACCCTAATTGTTGTGGGACTGTAAATTGGTGCAGCCATTATGGAAAACATTATGGAGGTTCCTCAGAAAATTAAGAATAGAACTACCATATTTCCACTTCTTGATATTTATCCAAAGAACACAAAAACACTAAATTGAAAAGATAGATGCACCCCTATGTTTATTGCAGCATAGAAACAGCATAAGTGTCTATTGATGGATGAATGGATAAAGAAGGTGTGGTATATATATACACAATGAAGTATTACTCAGCCATAAAAAAGAATGAAATCCTGCCATTTGTGACAACATGGATGGACCTTGAAGGTATTATGCTAAGTGAAATAATTCAGGCAGAGAAAGACAAATACCACATGATTTCATTCATATGTCTAATCTCAAAAAACAAAACAAAGGAACAAATAAAATAAACCCAAAACAAACTCATAGATACAGATATCAGAATTGTGGTTTCCATAGAAGAAGGGGGTTGGAGGGTTAGTGAAATGGGTGAACAGGGTAAACTGTATGGTGATGGATGGTAACAAGACTTGTAGTGGTGATCACTGTGTAGTGTGTACACATGTTGAATTATAATGCTGTACACCTGAAATTTATATAATTTTTTAAAAACTTACATTAAGAAGTTTTAATGGGAGGAGGTTAAGAATCAACATAAGAACAATGTAAATTTAAGTATATTGATACTGTAGCTCTGTAAAATAAGTGAATAGAATTTTTTAGATATGAACTATGTACTTAATCCTCTCAAAAAATTGAGAAATGCCAATTTAAATAGTGCAGCAGATTCTATCATTCCCATCAACAGGCATATGACCTGAACTGAGTCTAGGACAAGAGATGCACATTGGATTTTTTCTTTTCTTTGTGTAAACAATTTACCCCCTCAGTCATTCTTTCTTCGCAGATATCTCATAGCACCTTGATGCACTGAGAGTGATTCTAGTGTTTATGTATTTTGTTCACATACGTGAAAATTCAAGCCACATTCTTTATCTGGTGCCCAACCACAGAAGCAGTGGATTGTGGATGCACAGGAAATCTTGGGCTCTTTTACACTTCCAGGCACTGTGCTGGTCTCCCACATAGCCTCATTATTCAGGGATTTTCAGTGCCCCCTTCCTATTCCTTCCCTTCCCTTTTCTTTTTTTTCCCCCATGGTTTTTTTCTGTGCACTATTTTTGCCTTGCATACCACCTTTTAAATTTCACTGGTACTCAGGGTCAGCTCCAAGCCAAACAGGGAAGCCTCTGTTTGTCCTGGAGTGTCCCCTCCCACAGATTCTGTATCTACATGTGTTTCCTTGGATGCCTTCATTAGCAGGACTGGCTTTAATTTTTCCCTACTTCCCTTCTTCCAATCAAAAAGTGCTATTCTGTTGCATCTTCTCAGGATCTACTATTTGCTAAAGGAATTTTTATTATTCCTCTCAGGTAACCTGATTTTATGTTAATATTGTATATTTTATTTTGCTTAATGCAGTTTCTAAAATTTCACTGTCAACATGTTACTGCTCAGGAAGATTGTGTGGCAAATTTAAACCTGGCTCTCAAGTTCTCAGTAATATACATATACCTTGTAAAAGGGTGGCAGTTTTTCTTTCACTATAAGTCTTTCAAGGGCATCAGTATAAAAGAATAAATAACTCGGATATGTACAGATATGTCTTATCTATGCTGCAAAGCACAACAGAGATCTCATTGACTTAGAAGTGTTTTTAAAAGATTGGAACCAAAGACAGCCACTCACACCTGGAAGGGCTATGTGTCTTGAAGTTTACAGGTCACTGTTTTTTAAGACTCCTTCAATTACTGACTATTCTTTCCATCCTTCTTAAGTACAACCCTGTTATTGAATTCTTAAAACTAAGCCAACCATTTTTTAGTTCAGATCATACATGTACCAGCTTGATCTTTTGTGTGCAACCCAATAAATTGGACTTGGGCACAACCTTTATTTTACCCAACATTGTTTTCCATGGCACATCTTAAAGTTTCCTTTTGTTGTATCTTTACACCACTCCAAGAACCAGCCATGATCAGTCTTGGCTGTACTTGTTAGACTGCCATCTCTTTGAGGGCCAATAAGGTATCTTGTTCCTATATTAATTCTTCACCATGCTTTACATGGTATTGACATATACACATAGGATAGTAAAAACTGTTTATATGATACCTTCTCTTGACTTGAATGATCTCCTCCTTCAAATCCTACCATATTTACAAAGCCATTGGTCAAATTCCACCTCTTTTATCAACTACACTAGTCCCTGGTTTCTTATTTGTGAATTTACGCACTGCCACTCAATTTATCTCTTAACTCAATGTTGTCTTGTGTTGTCATCAACGCCATTCATATATTCTTATTCGCATATGTTTGTTTTCCCTCCCCAATTAGAATTTCAGTAATTTTTATATCCTTTTATTTTCAATCAAATAAATAATTTTATTAACATAATAATTTTTTTCCTCATCGTAAAGTTTTGATCTCAAATAACTGTCAGTTCTGCTACTCAAATGAGTTTATAGCTGGACAATTTATGGAACCCTGAAGATACCTGTTCCCTGTCCAGGTTAGTGTCCATTGCAGATAGTTCTCACTTTCCTTCTCCAGCCCCTCAAGGGCCTTTGCAAATATCTCTTTCATTTTATGCCCAGAATCCCCTGAAATGTATCAGAGTATAACATCAACTTGTACAGAATACCAAGATCTCATCTCCTATTCTAGTTTCCTTGTCAAAAAAGCTGAGTTAGGCTATCCAAACAAACTGGCCAGACAGATTATATCAGATAGTGTGTCACACAAAATATAAATTTTCAACAAAATACATCTTTCCTTCTTTGGTCTCACACAGAAACTAAAGTCCCAAAATACAGACAATACCATCCTCCACCCCTTCTTCTGATTCATCAATCTTAGCCAAGTCAGCCCCATTCACACTCCCAGTAGGAGTCTGGTCCCCTGTTCAGCTTCTTTAGCAGTTGCTGCATGAAATCATCTTCCAATAATAATGCAGCTCCTTTGGCACCTCCAGAGCTAGAGAACTCCATCTGTGAGTCTCATGAGCCACACACACAGACCCAACATTCCAGGGAGCTATCTGGTCGCACAAGAAAGAGCAAAGTACCTCAAAATTTAGAAATAACCCAAAGCCCAGGAACAAATGTGATTATAAGATACCTTACAAGAAGCTTGCAGTTTCTCTTACCACTGCAAGAGGCTTAGGCACTAATTCTCATATGTAAGGGCATTTTCCAAATAAAAGTTACTTCCCCAAACAAAAATTTTTGACACTTACAACTCATATTGAGGTCATTAACCACAGACCATAGCAGAACCTTAGTGTAAGTGAGGACAGTGTGTAAACAGAGAGAAAAAAGACTCTCTTGCTTCAGCTTCTTTAGGTTGTCAGCCAGTCTCCATTGCTTGACCAGAATCCATTATCTATAAATGACTGACCCTCTTTCAAGACAATTGCTTTTCTTTATCCACTGGACTAGGTCAGCCAACATCTATCTCTGCTATCTTTGCAGTTTCCTTCGCCTTCTCCTCCACCTTTTCACACCTTTCGGTCAATCTGCCCTCAATTCCATCATCTGGATTCTGAAGATGACTCAGAGTGCTTTTCTCTAAGGCTTCCACCTGGGTTTTTATTTGGATGAATATATGGTCCATCTCTTACAACTTGCTCCTATTCTGCCTATATGCTCTCCTGTGCACTCTGGTGCAAGACACAATAGTCTCCTGCCTCTTGCTGATGACTGGAAACAGGAACTGCTCAAAATATTCCTTAGACCCCAGCACTTTCACTTTCCCTGGTTCCGCCAGTTCCACGATGTCCAAGAGCTGCATTTCCCCTGCTACTTTAGAATCAAAGTGTGGACCTGAGCACAGAGCGGTGGGCAAGCAGTTGACCTAGAGGTCAACCAGAGCTCTGAGTGTCATGGCCCCTTTCATCACAACGCTGTGCCTCTACTGAAACAAAGCTCCTTTCCAAGGTGCCACATCAGCAAACATTCATGTCCCTGTAAATACTCTGCTTGACCAGAAAGGCAGTGTATCCAGTCAGCCAGTCCCCAAAGGCCAAGCCAGCTCTGGGCCTTCTCACCCCCAACAAGAGTGACTATGTGACCCCAGCCAATCAGATATTTTCTATTTGTCTCATCTTTGTTCTTTTTCTTTATCTTATGAAAGTTTCTTGACTTCCGCCCCATTTTGTAGTTCTCTGAAAGGAGACTGTCCACTTCATGAAGTCTTAAATAAAGTTTATTTGTATGATGTAAATTGTCTTCTTTAATCATTTTAGCACCTCTTACAGTCATGCCACTGGTAGAACCTATTGTATCATTTTCTGTGTTTTCTTTTATATCAGCACTTCTATTTACCACAGGGTTACCACACCATACCCTCAATCAATTCCTGATAACTTCGAGGACTCTCTGTGGACAATTATGAAGATTATTATCACCACAAATTTAAAGTCTGTAGTTTCAGCTGGGCACCAGGGCTGCTCAGCAATATTTTTATGTATCCCTGGAGATTTCTTCCACCATTCCCTACAGAAGACATTGCAACTCTTTACTACTCTTTGCAAGATCTCTACCTCACCCTTGGCTACCACTCCCACCAAGGAGTTTGGTCTTCTACTCACTGAGAAAATAAGGCAGTATTCTCAAAGCTTAGTATTCATAAAAATGAATCTTGAGAAAAAGGCAAAAAAGTAAGCCCACACTTTGATAGAATTGGTCTCAGACTAGGCCACATTTATAACACAGGTGTTTCTGATAGCGAAGTATGGTGGCTCCACTTAGAAAAGCACAATCAAGTAGGAATTACAATTATCAACTTGCATTCCAAAGGTACCCCAGCAAATGCATGGAAGAATGAAAGAAATATATTTATCCAAGAAGTTATGAAGATTTTCAATATCATGTCAGGACCAAAGTGAAATTCTGATTTCACTTTAGTCCTAATGCTATAGAGATACAGTAATAAAAATAATTTCTGATTTATAAATTGCCCCATAGGTGTCATACAGATGACCTAGTTCTGGTGCATTCCTCCTCACGCAGGAACTCCAACTCTGGCAAAGTCCTCTCCAGGTATTTCTGGCCTATGGGCTTTACTCTCTTGGTATCCATATGTTCCACCAGATACACCACAATGCTCAGCCAGGAAATGCAGCCATCCACGCTCTTTTTGTGGGCACAGGAGTTTCCTTCCTGTGTCTATCATGGAGTCTATCATGTGCACTACCACGTAGTACACCATGTTGGTTTCTACCCATACCACACTTTTGCTCCCAAGGTAGCACATAAGCACAGTTGTTCCACATCAGTGGTCACCACAAGTGTGTTCTACTGCAGTCCCAGCACCGTTCTGCTGGATCCTTCCAGTAGTGATACCATTCTGACCTACTCTTTATGGAGCCCATGATCTCTCCTACTTTTCTCCCAAGCAAAGCAATTCTCCATTAGTGGCCACCCTAAGCCCTCTTGGTATGTAAGTTGTATGGTAAAGTGTGATAGAATGAAGGAAGTTTTTTTGTTCAGTTTTTCTTTTTTTTAGTAAATTTATTTATTTAATTTTGGCTGCATTGGGTCTTCGTTGCTGCGTGCGGGCTTTTCTCTGTTTACCTTGAGCAGGGGCTACTTTTAGTTGTGGTGTGTGGGCTTCACATTGTGGTGGCTTCTCTTGTTGTGGAGCACAGGCTCTAGGTACGTGGTCTTCAGCAGTTGTGGAACGCAGGCTCAGTAGTTGTGGCTCACAGGCTCTAGAGTGCAGGCTCAGTAGTTGTGGCACACGGGCTTAGTTGCTCCATGGCATGTGGAATCTTCCTGGACCAGGGCTCAAACCCATGTCCCCCGCGTTGGCAGGCAGATTCTTAACCACTGCACCAGCAGGGCAGTTGTTTCCCATTCTGCGCTTCATAATATGTGTGATATCATTGTTTCCCAATGGATAGTAGGAAACAATGATATTCTTGACACCTAGAGCAATATCCTATCTCTTTTTTACCTTTACTGAAGTATAGTTGATTTACAATATGGTGTTAATTTTAGGTGTGCAGCACAGTTATTCAGTTTTATATATATATATATATATATATATATATATAGAGAGAGAGAGAGAGAGAGAGAGAGAGAGAGAGAGAGTTCCCTGTGCTATACAATAGGTCCTTGTTGTTAATATATTTTATATATAGTAATGTATATATGTTAATCCCAACCTCCTAATTTATCCCTCCCCCCACCTTTCCCTGTGGTAACTATAAGTTTGTTTTTTATGTTTGTGGGTCTATTTCTGCTTTATAAAATAAGTTCATTTGTATTTTTTTTAATCCCACATATAAGCGATATCATATGATATTTGTCTTTCTCTGTCTGGCTTACTTCACTTAGTATGATAATCTCTAGGGCCATTCATGTTGCTGCAAATGACATTATTTCATTCTTTTTTATGGCTAAGTAATATTCCATTTGGGCATATATTTGTAGAAAATTATAATTTAAAAAGATACATGCACCCCAATGTTCATTGCAGCACTATTTACGATAGCCAAGACATGCAAGCAACCTGAATGTCCATCGACAGATCAATGGCAATATCCTATTTTAAATTGTAACTTGGGTGGTCACTAATTTCAGGGGCACCTACAAGAATATACTATTTCTATTTGATGGATATAGAAATAACAAGTGGTAGCGCTTTCTTCTTTAATTTCTACCTGCCTACTGGCTCTTAGAGTCTCTACTGAAGAACCAGTTTTTGTGTAAGGTAACATGCTAAGAACTTTCTGATACCTGAAGCACCACCTAACATGGGTGCTTCCCAACCTTACAGCTAAATGTCATTGTAACACATCCAACAACAAAAAAATGTGATGCTGGCATTAGCATTTTTATCATCTGCCCTAAGGCACTTATCCATGAAGAGATTTTCACAGGTGATTACTCTAATATCGTGTGGCAACAACTCTTCCATCCAGCCTTAACCCCCATACTCCTCCCACCTCCACGCACTTATTGTAGATTTTTCTGATAAATAGGTCATTTATTTTGTAGTTAGAAGATATAGAAGTGAGAGTGGTATGAATAATAAACCAAGGGAATGTGCATAATTAGTATATTTCCATGTATCTTTACCACAGATTTTACCAGACTTTACAATACCATAGCCAACCAAGTACCAGTTTTCACTGCTTCCTCTGCTCTGTATTTATTTCATATAGAGACCTCTTCAACTAAGTAATAGTTGACATTTGCTTGAGTTCATTTATTGAATCACAATAATAAATTGTAGAGTCTCAAATTTATAATGTATGACTCCTATAAGATTCTTAGTGATTTTACATTGTAAATACATTAGAATATTGATCAAAGAAGTAATCTGATACAAAAGATTAATGTCAGCATAAAAACTCTGTGCTTCAGTTATGGCTCCAACATAATACAAATCAAATAAGAACTTATATCAGTGTTGGGTGAGGACATACTGGCATGAAGAAGTGGGCTAGACTTTCGGTTTCCAGTCTAACATGTGAGAGGTTAAAAGTTGCCACTCTGTCCTAAAGAGTAAAAAAGCAGAACAAACTGAAAAATCAACAACTCTCTTTAAATCTATCAGAGAAGTAAGGTCACAGGGCAAACCTCTGTGCCAAATTCGAAGAGACTGACAGGCAGATACAGAGAATCCCAACTTACCAGAGCAGAAACCCACAAGCACAAACCACCATGGGAACTAGGGCCAGGGTAAGGAAACCTGAACCAAAATTGATAAACTGCTAGAGGCTCAGTACGGATAACTCCAAGAGTTGTAAACTCCAGGGGGACCCCATCATGGGGGGGAGTTTCCACACTTTTGTGAATTTTACCTCCAGGAGCTCAATCGGGTTCTCATAGTGAACACCTGAAAAAAATCCCGTTGTGCTTCCTGCAGGGAGAGGGGAGCGGAAGCATTCTGAAATATCCCCAAACACTCTGTTCTTCTGAGCCAGGCCTGCCCTCTGAAGAAGCTATTTAACCAAAGCCTAATCTTTTGGTGTTTTATCAGAGCCTAAATGACCTGGGGAAGGGAAATACCCAACTTCAGGCCCCTCTAGCCATCCTGTCCCTCCAAAGCTGGGGGTGGGGAGGAGACTGAGACTGAGAATCAGGGAGACTGAAGTTCACAGGCTCACTGAAGACTGAGACCTAGTTACAGGCCTATAGAACACTTCCCTGCCCTCACACTTACCACCACATCACAGAAGGGCTATCTACAGCAGTTCCTTTTACCCAGTACATCACATTCAGCTATCAAGAAAAACAATTACAAGACATACCAGATGGCAAAAAACACAGTTTGAAGAGACAGAACAAGTATCAAAACCAGTCTCAGATATAGCAAGGATGTTAGAATTATCAGATAAGAATTTTTTAAAATTATCATTAATATGCTAAGAGCTCTAGTGGAAAAAGTGGACGGCATACAAGAACAGATGTGCAATGTAAGCAGAGAGATGGAAATTCTAAGAAAGAACCAAAGAGATATAATAGAGATCAAAAGCACTGTAAGAGACATGAAGACTGTCTTTAAAAGGATTATCAGTACATGTACATAGCTGAGGAAAGAATTTGAGCTTGAGGATATCTCAACAGAAACCCCAAAACTGAAAAGCAAAGAGAAAAACACAACATGCAAAAACTGTGAAACAACTATGAAAACATATGGATAATAGGAATTCCAGAAGAAGAAAAAGAGAAAGAAACGGAAGTATTTGAAGCAATAATGAGTGAGGGTTTCCCCCAAATTAATGTCAGACACCAAACCACAGAGCCAAGAAGCTCAGAGAATACCAGGCAGGGTAGATGCCAACAAATGAGCTAAATGTGTAACTGTATTATTTCATTCCAAACCCTTAACAGTAGTCTGAAGAACTGTCATCCCCATTTCACAGATGTAACTTCTCCAAGGTAACATGGAACTAATCTTGAAATCCAGGTCTGTCTAAAGCCCTGACTTAAATCATAAATATTATTGCCTCCAGATAATGATATCAACTGCTATTTTAACTACTTACCATGTACCAGTAATTATTCTAATAACTGAAAATATATAATCTTGGTAGAGTCTAGTACATCTATAACCTTGTGAGGTAGTTGTTATACCTACTTTACAACTGAGGAAACTGAAGTTTATTTTTTTAAATTGAAGTATAGTTGATTTACAATGTTGTATTAATTTCTGCTGTACAGCCAAGTGACTCATTTATACATATATATATATATATATATATATATATATATATATATACACATTCTCTTTTCATATTTTTTTCCATTATGGTTTATCATAGAATGTTGAATATAGTTCCCAGTGCTATATAGTAGGATCTTGTTGTTTATCCATTCTATATATAATAGTTTTCACCTGCTAATCCCAAACTCCCAATCCAACCCTTTCCCAACCCCATCCCCCTTGGCAACCACTGCTCTGTTCTCTATGTCCATAAGTCTGGTTCTGTTTTGTGTCATATTTTGGGTTCCACATATAAGTGATATCATATGGTATTTGCCTTTCTCTTTCTGAGTTACTTCACTTAGTATGATCACCTTTAGTTGCATCCATGTTGCTGCAAATGGCATTATCTCAATCTTTTTTATGGCTGAGTAGTATTCCAGTGTATACATGTACCATATCTACTTTATGCATTCATCTGTCGATGAACATTTAGATTGTTTCCATGTCTTTGCTATCGTGAATAGTGCTGCTATGAACAAAAGAGTGCATGTATCTTTTTGAATTATAGTTTTGTCTGGTTATATGCCCAGGAGTGGGATTGCTGGATCATATGGTAATTCTATTTTTAGTTTTCTGAGGAACCTCCATACTGTTTTTCATAGCGGCTGCACCAACTTACACTACCACCAACAGTGTAGGAAGGTTCCCTAGAAAACTGAGGTTTAGAGAGATAAAATAGTTTGACTAAAAACATACACACTAAGTGGCAGATATAATATTTAAGCTAACATTTATAAGACTATGGATCCTTTATTTATAACCTATAAGTTAAAACATACATAAAGTGAAGGATGTGAGGTAAGTTTTTCCCTAGGCCATTCTAGTACCTCTTGCATTATGCTCACCATTCACAAATATCATCATCACTGCTCTGGACTTAGAAGCAGTATTAGATGGAGGGAAAGAGCTCAACTCCTAATCACATTACCTTTAACCTTGTGATTTTATAGGTTTGTGCCTTGCTTGCCTCATTCATAAAATGGCCATGATAATAGTATCTGCTTCATAGTGCCATTAAAGGAAACCTTTAGCCATATCATGTAACTTAGAGCAGGGCACCATATGTAATAAGTACTCAAAATAATAGCTGCTATTACTTAACATTTTTCTTTAGAATTACTTTTTTACCTACACAGCTACATTTTTAAAAGAAACCATATTTCAGTCATAGGCGGAAATTCTATATAACACGTATAAACACACGGAAACCTTAAAAACACAGTTAAAGCAAAACTCTATTATATTCTCTTGCCAGTCAAGATCTCTGAGCCTGAGAGTTGTTCCCTGTTTGTTAACAGGGAAGTTTTGCAAGTGTTAGAGAGAGATAAAAACATGCAAGAACCAATCTGAGATCTACTCAGAAGATCATGGATTAAAAAGGATTAAAAATAAAATAACGGCCTTACATCTGAATCTATTTTATTCAAAGCTGGTATGTTATTGTCCTAAAAAAAAATCACTTACAATTCCAAAATTTAGGAAAAACATGACTGAGCATTGACTTTTATTTGCCAGGAATCATATCTTTTACTCTCTTTTACTGTAAACATGCATGGAAAGTATTTGTGTTCTTTTAAAACCATAGAGAACATTTTGAGGGCATCTGAGTGATAGATCATCAAAAAAAGCAAGGAATGCGAACTCATAACCTAAGCCAGAGAAAGCTGGAGCCTTCATCACGTTAAAGGGATGGCCATTATCTCTGCTCCGAAAATGAGGAGCTATGAGCTGATGTCACTATGTGGAAAGAACAGAGGAACTTATTGGGCTGTTTAGAAGTGACTATGCATTTAAAACCAAGATGATAGATATCTGCCTCAAGAGCTAAAAATTCCAGATAACAAAGGAAGCCACCATCTGAGGCTATGGTTGCTCTATTAGTTTCAGCAAAAGGTACAAGCACTCTGGCTCTCTGGAAGATCTAGATTTGTCAAACACACTGAAGGGGGACAAACGATATGTGAGGCTATATGACATAGTGACAAAAGTGGCAGACATAAGGAAACAAAAGACCCGGCTTGCACAAGGAATGGGGGAAGTGGAAAAGCATGAGAGAAGAATGACTTTGAATACTGGGTCCTCACACAGCCTCTGTCCCTGTGAGGTTATACAAGTCGAGGCAAACCATCTAAATGCTCTTGCTAAAGTCTCAGACTGGTGAAACAAAGATGATGGCTCCTACCTCTGAAGTACGCTACGAGGCTAAATTAAGATGATGTCTGTAAAGGACGTCACCTACACTGAGAATTCAGCAAGTGGTGGAGGAGACCCACAAACCAAATGCAATGTGTGGACAATTTTTAGATGTTGTTTTTGAACAAATTAACTGTAAAAAGAGAAAAGTAAATCAGTAGGTGAATATAGGGCTGGGTAGTAGACGCTATTAAGTAATAACTACTAATTTTATTGGGTTTTGCAATGGTTTTGTGGTTGTTTGTTTTAAAAGTCCTTACCTTTTAAAGAAACTTATAGAATTATTTACAAATAAAGTTATAGAATAGCTGTGATTTGCTTTAAAATACTCAAACAAACAAAAAACCCTATTACATGAAACAAGAATGGCAGAAAAATGATGAGTGATGGGTCCACATAGCTTCATTGTATAGTTCCTCTATTTTTGTGTGCCTCTGAAAATTTACACACACACACACACACACACACGCCTTTTAAAATAAATATATAGAGATTAAAAGACACCAGCATCAGTTAATAAATATCCTGTTATTGTTTTCATCACAGACATTATTTTAACTACACACTCAGTGCAGACTTCCTGTAGGTTTGGTCCACACAATAAAAGGAAGGGCTTCTACATAGAAAGATCTAAAGACCAGAATAAGCCCATGGAGAAGCAAGACTACCGTGGAAAAAAAGTAAAAACTGAGTTTAGAGCAAGAAGAACTGACCCAGAGTGGTCTCACTTGGAAATAAATCTAGGAATTAAGACTTTTGGAAGTGAAATCAGGCTGTTACCAATCCCAGAAGAAATGTCCATCCATATCTTTCTTTAGCTCAGATCTTTCTTAATTTTAAAACTGTACACCTTTTTTTTTCTTTTTTTTTTTTTTTTTTGCTGTACACAGGCCTCTCACTGTTGTGGCCTCTCCAGTTGCGGAGCACAGGCTCCGGATGCGCAGGCTCAGCGGCCATGGCTCACGGGCCCAGCCACTCCGTGGCATGTGGGATCTTCCTGGACCGGGCCACAAACCTGTGTCCCCTGCATCGGCAGGCGGACTCTCAACCACTACACCACCAGGGAAGCCCTAAAACTGTACACCTTTTACTGCAGCCAAACTTACATTTTGTTTCTTCATTATTTTTTCAATTGCTCCTTAGAAAATGACTATTTTTAAGGCTTCAGTTTGATTATGACTTTGTCAAGAGGAAGGGATTAAGTATCTCTCAGCCTTTGAAGGAGTCAGTCACAGAAGAAGACAGCTTTAAGAAACCCAGGAAACCAGATAGACCAATTCAAGACACCCCAAATGATCTAAAGAGCTGGCAGAGATAGAAGGAAGGGGCCCTAGGGATGGGTGCAGGTATAAAGTAAGCAAGGTCTGGATAATTCAGGAAATATATATGTAATACACATGGAATCAGTAAAGGAAAGTTGTCAAAAGCAGTCTGGAATAGGTAAACCTAATTTCTAAATTAATGTCTCCAGATTCATTTTTTAATCTACCAAAGGATGAAGCAGTAGACATACCACGTGGGGTTGCAGTGAAGATTAAATGACATAATGCATAGAGAATACTTCAAACACGCCTGGCACTTACCAAGCACTCTGTCAGTGTTAACTATGGTGAATATGGTTAAAATTTTGCTCACTATTCCAAGCAGTTCTGGCCAAAGCAGATGATTTTGATGCATAAATGCAGCTATGTGGGAGACCATATTGATTTTAAAAGCAATTCAACAAATCAAAGATACACAGCACTATTAGAACTTGCATAAGTTTCTACCTTCTCTATTGTTTCATTTATAAATTATAATCCCAACAAGATTTTGTCAGTCATGAAGACCTGTCAAGTTTCCTGCTCAACTCTGAGTAAAATTCTTTCTAGAATATTCTAACAGATTTTTTTTAATTTCCTGATTTTTTTTTTTTTTTCTTCTAGATAGGAATAGCCTTTCTGACAGAAAGGGTGATGTGAATGTGCCAGGAAAGGCCTGGATAGCTACAAACATCTTCCTCCCATATCTGGCCAGAGTATGTGAAACCCCCACATTAATCATTCCTTTGTAGGCATGAAAAGCTACTCCTAAATGTAACTGTTAGCTAGGAAAGGAAACACATAAAGCTTTTGTCAGCTGTTAAGACTCCACCTTTAATTGTTTTATCAATTTCCCCAGCATGCATTCATTTATTCTTTAATAGTTCAACAAAACATTATGGAATGTGTACTAGAGATGGGATTACAAAATTTAATGAGCTATGCTTCCAGCCCTGAGGAACTCTATCACAAAAGAAGACACTGGGTATAGTGGCTGGGAGTGCCACCATTGGAATCAGACAAACTTGGGTTCAAACAGTAGCTTTGCCATTCTCTAATTTCCTCTGGAGCAAACCTCTCTGTACCTCAGTTTCTTCAACCACTGACCTTTTTAGTAAATGGCTTAATAGGCGTAAATGCTTTATCAAGTTACTATCAGGGAATAAATATTAGTTATTATTATCATTACTTTTCTTTCATTACTTTTCTTATTACATGAATTAAAATTATAACAGACCATAAGTTAGTACATATTCAAAGTGTTTTGGTTGCAGATACAGTGTAGTACCTTATCCTGCCTGGGAAATTTAAGGGCTTCTTCTAAAGAGATAATAATAGAGCTAAGTATGGAGGCAGTGCTGTCACAAGGGCAGCAGTGGGAAGAGCCACAAGGCAGTTAAGACCACAATATGTAAAAGAAATGAGGCCTTAAGTGGAACTAGAGCAAAAGATGTTAGTTGGGTAAATGTAATATGAAGGGTTTGTAAGGGTAAGTTGTGGGGCTTTGTGAAGGGCCTTATAGGCCAGGGTAAGTGGCTTGGACTTTGATCAAGAGATAGAAAATGCCAATTGAGAAGTTTTAGAAGAAGAGTGAAAATCATATTTGTTTTTGAGAAAAACGACTCTATCACTTGTATAGCCTAGAGTAGAAAAGGGGACTGGTGATAGGCCTTCAAGGAGAAAGTTGCAATCATCTACTGGATGGGCCAACATTAGGGGGAATAGAGATGAGATGCAAGTTTGAACATACTCCCAAACTAAAGTCAGTGAAACACAAAGTTGTATCATAGGACAGCAGCACAAACCAGTGTCCTGGGAGCCATCCTAGGAAGCACCCACTTCACAACTTCCTCCATCTCCCAGTGCCCTCTGTGCACCAACCCGCATATGTGTTTACTCTATCACCAAGTCCATTTGATCCCAAGTCCTAAATCTCTCTCCAATTCTGCTCTCTACTTGCCATCCTTACTGCTATGGTCTGAACATCAGGCCATCACCACCTCTTCCAAGTACTACCTCATTAGCCCATTATTTCACTGTTGCTAAGCTTATCGCTTTCTAATTTATCCTTATAGGCGTCACAGTGATATGCTAACAAAATTTGATCATGTCACCCTCCTGGTTAAAATTTTCCAAACACTTGCCTCTACCTATAGGACAAAGTATGAGCTCAACGAAAACTAGATACCTACTTCTTCATCCTCAGTTATGGCCAGAGTCATTCCAAGAATACCAGTGGCTGAGAGATTTTGTTGTTTACTCATATGCTAAGTATCTCTGGTTTGAATCTCTTCTTTGCACATGATCTCTATATCATGAAATCAATCACATTCTTTTGACAAATTTTGACTAAAGGATCCCCCTATAACAATTTCACAGAGACATTTGGATGACCTAAATAAGACATTCAAGGCCCTCCATAATCTTTACCCATCTTTTTTCCAATATGATTTTTCCAAATCTTTCACTCAAGCCACATAGGTCTATTCATTGTCCTTTCTTGAAACACACCTGGTGCTTTGCTACTTCTAAGTTTCAGCTCATGGCATCCCTCTTATGTGGAACCCACTGCCTCTTTCTCTCTTCCTCTCCAGAACGTAAATATTCTCTACATGTGTCTTGCTCTGTGAAGTGTCCCCAAGTCACCTCAGCCCACCGGAACCACTCTCTTTTCTGTACTTGCCATCTTGGCCACTTATTTGCAATTTATCAGCAGTTCCTGTCTTGTAATATTACTGTATTGTTGTATTCAATTATTTATCTCTTGCATTGTTTTATAACTTTTAAAAAGTTTATGCTTTATTTCCTGCACCAGAGTGTAATTTCCTTGAAAGCTAGGACTTTGACATGTATTACTTATATATATATATATATATATATATATATATATATATATATATATATATAATATATTATATATAAAAGTGCCTTCTTTTTAGGAGGGCCTAAAAAGAAATAATACATGAGTAATATGTATATAGTAGGCACTTAATTAGTAATTAACAATTAATTAGTAATTGTTCATTGACATGGCTGATATAGCTACAGGAGAAAAAAGATTTGTAGTTCATGAACTAGAAAATTGTTTGAATTAATGAACATCATTTTTTACTTATTAAATGTTACAATTTTAACAGAATATATCCAAATACATCAATTACCTATTTTTGTTACATTTTCCCAGACAGGAAAGAATGTATGTGCTTCCTTTATGAAAGAATTATTGAGGGCTTCCCTGGTGGCGCAGTGGTTGAGAGTCTGCCTGCCGATGCAGGGGACGCAGGTTCGTGCCCCGGTCCGGGAAGATCCCACATGCCGCGGAGTGGCTGGGCCCGTGAGCCATGGCTGCTGAGCCTGCGCGTCCGGAGCCTGTGCTCCGCAACGGGAGGGACCACAGCAGTGAGAGGCCCGCGTACTGCAAAAAAAAAAGAAAAAAAAAAAGAATTATTGAAAGTCATATGACAAAACAAAACAGTGCACGGTTCTTGGTTTAGTTATACTGCCCACTGAGCAGAGAAAACCTTCCCTTTTATGGACAGAGGGTTAAGGAGGAGGGACAGAGATGGAGAAAGGGGAAGAGGGAGGGAAAGAGATGGGGGGAGAAGGACAAGGAAAGGGAGGGAGAAGCAGAAGAGGAAGGAGAAGGAAAAGAGAAGGGAAAGGTTCTCTTCTGATTAAATCGGTGGGCAAAGCACTTTCCAAAAAAGAATGCAGTATCCTGTTACTGACTAAACCAGTTTTGCTCATTTTCTTCCTTTCACATGTCATGTACAATATAAAGTCTATTTTTCACTGACATGGTCAAAACTGTGTCTTTGAAGATCATTCTGATGGCTTAGAGGAAGTTTAGACTACAGGTAGGAAAGGCATGTCTGGGCAGTGCCAGGGGCACCAGCATTGAAACACTGGGAAGAGTGAGGAGGCTTTTAAAACTTTCACAGGTTAAAGAAATTGACATGATAACTCTACTTACCAAGATTCTAGTGACTTTCTTCTATAATTGGTAGGGGGTGGAGTATGAAGCAACATAGTATTGTAATTAACTCTTGTATAGAAAGCATGAAACTAACTTATTAAAAAATTTTAAATTACTATTTTAAATTCACTATTGTTATTTTAAATTCATCATTCTCCCCAACACACACAACCCTGATTTCTCTTACAGGTTTTCTAAGATCCATGCTTTTTCTAATCTGCTTTCTTAATAGTTACCAATAGCGTTAAAAGTTCCATTTCATTGTTGAACCTTAATATAATTTTGTAAACTATTACAACTAAAAAGCCTGGGTAAAATTGAAGTGCCTGTGAGTGTAAAAATTTTCAGTAGTGGGAAACTTCTCATTTATTTAATCAAGGTTGTTCTCTAGTAGTTAATATCGTTAGGGGAAAAAAAAATAATCAGATAGAAAAGAAAGTCAAGGGACTTCCCTGGAGGTCCAGTGGTTAAGGTTAAGACTCCATGCTTCCACTGCAGGGGGCGTGGGTTTAATTCCTGGTTGGGGAACTAAGATCCTGCATGCTGCGCAGTGCGGCCAAAAGAAAAAGAAGAAAGAAAGGAAAGTCAACCCTGGCAGGGCAGGGATATGGCAATGAAAGTCCAAAGTGGTAAGAAAGTGGTGATTCTGAAGAACTGCATGTCGCATCAGCCTCTGCATGCTTCCTCCCTTTGACACAGCAAGTTATTTAATGTGGTGAGAAAGTAAGTGTTGAAGCAGTATCATTCTTTACTAGAAATCACATGTCAGGAGTTCAGTTTAAAAAAAAAAGAGGAAGTTCAGGCTAAGCAAAACTTGGGTCAACAGCTGGCTTACGTAAATGTGAAGGTTATGTATGACTGGGATGCTGCAGCCTCAAACAGAGTCCACAGAAGCAGCCACCTGGAGCCCTTCTCTCCTTCAAAACAAAGCCTCTGAGCAGACAGGAAGAGTCAGCATTCAAAGGCAGCCACAACTCAAGCTGGTGCAAATAACGGAACAGCACAGACAGTCACCTATGTGACTTGATTTCAAAAGCACACACGCATGCCACTTCCTGCCACCTAAAATAATCTTTGACAGTTCTCTGAAACTTGCCTTGTTTCTGCCAAAGCACAAATAGACATAATGTGAACTGAATTGACTTGAATATTCTGTAAAATGAGGAAGTTTGAAGCATAACTTAGGAAAAATTTAGAGATAAATCATCCTTCTTTTCAGCCATACATTTTCACATGTATTGACTATGTGATCGTTTTCAGAAGATCATATTGAAATGTGAACTAACACCAGGACCCTCTTTGTCTCTCAAAGCTCACCCCTTTTCTCTGTCCCTCATGTGTGCATTCACTAGATAGTCTTCCTTCGAGTCCTTGATGAGAAGCTTATGCCCATTGCAGTCTGGGTGCTTGCCATTTGCCTCCCTGGGTGCTCTCCTGGCTGCACGAGCACACAGGTCTCTTGTCACTGTAACTCCTCAGCCCAGAAGACACCTCCACAGTGCAGCCCTTACTGGCCATCCCGTCTGTAAGTGTCCACTGTGAATTCTGTCTATCTGCTGGTGCTAATTTACTTTTCTTCTTGATGCTTCTTATGTCCCTCTTTAAACTTTTGGTATTTAACATGCAAGCTCTATTTATGAATTCACCCATGTAACAAACGTGTTGAGCACCTAACATATGCCAGACATTATTCTAGGTCCTTGTGATTCATCGCTGAACAAAACAGATAAAGGTCCCTGCCCTCAAGGAACTTATGTCCTGGTTGTGGAGTGGAGGTGCTCCTATGAGAAACATAATGAATGAGGAAATACATGTTCAAAGATAAAAATGCTTTCAAAGAAAGAAAAAAATCAGAGCAGGGGCTTCCTTGGTGGCGCAGTTGTTGAGAGTCCGCCTGCCGATGCAGGGGACACGGGTTCGTGCTCCGGTCCGGGAAGATCCCATATGCCGCGGAGCAGCTGGGCCCGTGAGCCATGGCTGCTGAGCCTACGCGTCCGGAGCCCGTGCTCCACAACGGGAGAGGCCACAACAGTGAGAGGCCCGCGTACCGCAAAAAACAAAAACAAACAAACAAACAAAAAAAAAATCAGAGCAATTTAAGGAGGATAAGGAGTGTCAGGCTGTGTGTGTTGCAGCTGATTGCAATAAGAAATAGAATCAAGGTGGGCCTCAGAAGGAAGATGAAATTTGATCAAAGTGAAGGAGATGAAGGTGTTAGCCATGCAGATATCTGAAACCAAGTCATTGCAGGGTTTGGAGCAGAAGCAGGAGTTGGCTGATGGTTTAAAGGTTCACTCTGCCCTCTGAGTTGAGAGTAGTCTGTAGCGAGGCAAGGGAAGAATGAGACCATATACATAGGAACACCACTGTATGCCTGGCCCATGAAGACAAGAAGTGTTTGTTGAATGAATTAATATATGAATGAATGGAATATGGAGGCTGAAAAATAAGAGATCCTCACAAGCATGAAGTAATGGGCGATATCTTCACATCTTTGGGAAACAGACATAGTACATTAAGGTCACATCTTATAATTATTTGTATGTGAATATGTACGTGTTTATATCTATATACATATATATGAATATGTGCTGCTTGCCTTCTCTGTGGAAAACACTTTGAGTTTTGACAGATGCCTTCACCTGATTTATGCCACGTCCATAAATGTATGCATAGTGTGGTTTTCATTAATGCCAAGCTCCATATAATGTGACTACTTCCGTTTCCTGAAAAATAGCACATTCTAATACTGCCTAGCTGAGATGCCTTTTTTTTTTAAATTATGAACT
Source organism: Phocoena phocoena (assembly GCF_963924675.1). NCBI lineage: Eukaryota > Metazoa > Chordata > Mammalia > Artiodactyla > Phocoenidae > Phocoena > Phocoena phocoena. Next base: position 77,824,670 of record NC_089223.1, read on the forward strand.
TTATGGAAGAAGTCTGTTCTCATAAAAACAGAGGTCATGGTTTCAATTCCCATTTAGGTATGTTAGTTTTAAATGAGGAAAAAAATTTCTCCAGCCACAGATTCTTTCTCAAGGCCAAAATGCTACTTGTGAAAACTTACTTTAGGCATGAGAAAGGGCCAAAAGAGTGAATCCGGAAATCCCTATACAAACCAATATGGAGAGAAAAAAACAAACAAACAGGTGGCATACTGGCTATAGATTAATATACGAGAGGCAACAGACATTTAAAATGTAATGTTTTTTAAAAATGCCAATATAGTTCCAAGATGATAAATTTCAAAGTTGGACAACGTTAAGGTTTGAAAAAGTGTCTCATTTATCTAATAATTTACAAATAATTATCCAACGTGTACTATGCTTGGCACCGGCAATACAAATTGAGCACAACAGTGGATGTGTTTGTATGGTTGATTGCACTAATTCCCAACCAAGGTAACATCACTCTCAAGGAGAGAAAATTTGCTCTTGGGCAAGACAAAAAAGCTTAAACTTTTAACATATAAAACATAGATATACATACAATGCATAAACAGACATACAGTCTAAAGATCCCTTAGGAAGGCAAAAACAAACAAAAAAAGGTTGAGAAACACTTGTCTATTGGAAAGCTAGGGATTATGATAGAATAAGGTAACTGCACTGATAGGAAAAGTGTAGAATGTTGTGGAAACACACACCAGGAACACCTAACTTGGTTTGAAGGGGAGGTCGGGAAAGGCTTCCAGGGAGAAGTCACACTTCAGCAGAGCTGTATGGGATGACCAGTAGGGACTGCTCAGGCAAGCAGGTGGAGAGTGTTGTTCTAGAATCAAAGCAGAGGAAGAGCTCATGCAAAAGATATGGACGATCACTAGCACAGACTTTCCTTGAGGAAAATCTATATAAACCCCTTAATTATATGGCTTGGCTAAGTTGGCTAATTAACTCACAATGTCAGATAGGCCACAGAGGAAACACTGCAAACTGAAAGTTGAATTTGGGTCACATTTTATACCTCAAGTGTGTCCTCTCTCACATAGGAGTCTTCCTTTCCATCATCCACCATCATCACAGTGAGACTTTCACCACTTCCTGCCAGAGAGTTCCAACAGCCCCCCTTACTTGTTTCCCTCTGCTCACCCCATACATCAGAACAACACAGCGATCTCAGGAAGTAAAGTGCTAAATCAGGCTACCAAGAGGTCACCCCTGATGTATCCTTTCTCTGCTCTCAAATATTCATGTTGATCCAGATCAGCTCCTTGGCCTGCCAGCTAAGTGTTTGAATAGCCAGGCTCTAAACCACTGATGTGAGAGAACTCAAGTATTCCTTTAAGTCAGCAGTTCCCAAACTTTTAGAATCTAATGAACTCTATGGTCCTCCCCACATTCATCCAGTCACAAATATTTAGAGTGCCTACAATATGCCCAACACTGTTCTAATTACTGATGCTAGAGCCGGAATAGGGTAGACAAGGTCCTTAGCTCATGGGACTTGCTTTCTCAAGGAGGAAAGTCAAGTCGAAATTAAATAAACAAATAAATAAATCTAATAATTTCAATTGAAGATAAGCATTATGAAGTTTTAAAAGGGTCAGGAGTTAAAGAGTGACTTGAGATATGGAGATGGAGGAATAAGGATAAGGAGGTGATAGTTGAGCTGAGACCTGACTAATGAGAACCAGTTACATGACTATCTAAGGGAAGAGACCCCCAAACATAGGGAACAGCAAGGGCAAAGGCCTTAAGATGGAAGTGAAAACTCTCAGAGGAAAAACCGATAGTGGGTATACACTGCCCTAGCTATACCGTTCTTAAAATATAATTTTCACTATCAGTGGTTTACTAGACTATGCTACCCTACACATGCCTCCCAAGAACTCCAGGATCTCCCCAAAACCAGCAAGTAAAGGGTTGATGTCTCTAGGACCCTGCTCAAATGGCTACTTTCAATGTGAACGACGAGAACCCATGTCCTATCATTTGTGAAATAATTTTAATATCACCTCTACACTAAAGCATGGTATACATGGAATTGTCATACAACTTCCTGGGAGAACCCGAATGTCCTAAAATCCATCCTGTATCCTTGACTAAGAATCCTAGTGTTATCTGCTAAAGAGGAAATAGCACACAGTGGTTGCCTATGTGTGAAGCAGATTTTCTGGGTATGAATCCCACTTCTGACACTTACTTAGTTACGGGTCCATGGGCAAGTTGCCTAAAATTTCTATGCCTCAGTTTCCTATAAAATGAGGACAGTGATAATGCTTCACATGATTTTTGTGAGGATTTAATGATACAGTGCATGGAAAGCATTTGAAAGATCTTTGGCACATTAGAAATTATTTTAATGGTGGTTATACGAATTCTGAATTCCTACCTACCATCCCCCGTCAAATTCATTCCATTTCCTCAGCCTAACATACATTTTTCTTCATTCCCAATGGCCAAATTTCTACAAACTTATAAAGCTCAGATAAAATGCCACAACCACCATGAAACTTCTATTGATTTTAGCTTCCAGAAAAACAATTTCCCTCCTCTGAATAACTATTTGTACACTGTTTATACCATTAGTCTAATTATTCACAATCTTACAAGGTGATTTTGTATACATGTTCTGCATACTCTGCTAGATTGTAAACAATTTTGAGCAATGATGTCCTATAGAAATATAGTTTGAAACACATAATTTCAACTATTCTAGTTAGCCACATAAAAACTTTTTAAGCATATGAGATTAATTTTAATAATATATTTTTGTTTAACTCCATAACCAAAATATTATAACTTACTATGAAATCATTATGAGCAAAATAACGAAATATTTTCTATCTTTTTGTACTAACTTTTTGAAATCCAATGTGTATTTGACACGGTACATCTAAATTTGGACTAGCCATATTTCAAGTGCTCCATAGACACATGTGGATAGTGGCTGCATCCAGGACAACATAGCTTTAGGGCATGTATTATCCTATATATCTCTGTATTTATCAGAATGCTTAGCATAGCACATTTCCTATTTCAGAAGTTCAATTAATATTTGTCAAATTAATGACTTACTTTACTAATTTATTCAAAATCAGTACAAGATCTAATCCCATAGAAAACATGTTTCTGCTATTCATAACACAAGTAAAACCATGTAAAACTACTTCTGGCTTTCTTTAAATGATAAAAAGTTTGTTCTTCCTCTGGAGTGATAACTTTTTCAGTTATATTTCTCATTAGAATGTAGTTTAGAAGTACAAGTCCTGGATCACTGAAAGAAACAGTACATACAACAATAAAATTATTTACTTTTTGTTTCACGTGTTGAGAGAATTCATTCCTACACTCCTGATAAGAATAAGAATTTTAGAAAAAAGTAATTAACTCTTTTTAAAAATTGAGGTAAAATTGGTATGTTATCAATACATTATATACGATTCAGGTATACATTACAATTTGATATCTGTGTACACTACAAAGTGAACAACACCAAAAATCTAGTTACCAATCATCACCATACAACTGACATCTTCAACCATTTTGTCCCCCAAACCCCCCTCCTCTCTGGTTGGTAATCACCAATCTGTTATCTGTATCTATGAGTTTGCTTTTGTTTTGGTTTGTTTGATCATTTTTTTGTATTTTAGATTCCACAGATGAGTGAAATCGCATGGTGTTTGTCTTTCTCTGTCTGACTTATTTCACTTAGCATTGTACCATAAAAGTTCAGCCATGTTATTGCACATCACAAGATTTCATTCTTTCTATTGCTGAGTAGTATGCCATTGTGTATATATACCACATCTTCCTTATCCATTCATCCATCAATGGACACTTAGGTTGTTTCCATAGCTTGGCTATTGTAAATAATACCGCAATGAAGATAGGGTGCATACATCTTTTCAAATTAGTATTTTTGTATTCTTTGGATAAATACCCAGAAGAGGAAGAGCTGAATCATATGGTAGTTGTATTTTTAATTTTTGAAGAATCTTCATACTGTTTTTCATAGTGGCTGGATCAATTTACCTTCCCACCAATTTACATTCCCACCAACCCCAAAGTGTATAAGGGTTCCCTTTTCTCCACATCCTCTCCAATACTTGCTATTTCTTATCTTTTTGATAATAGCTATTCTATACAAGAGGTTTGAGATGATATCTCATTTTGGTGCTGATTCTCATTTCCCTAATAACTAGTGATGTTGAATATCTTTTCATATGCCTATCAACCACCTGTATGTCTTTTTTGGAAAAGTGTCTATCTGGTTTCTCTGCCCACTGTCTAATTGAGTTGCTTCTGTATTTGTTGTAGTATTATATGCATTCTTTATATGTTTTGGATATTAACCCCTTCTCAGATATATGATTTGTAAATATTTTTTCTCATTCAGTAGGTTCAACTTTTATTTGGATGATGATTTCATTCACTATGAAGAAGCATTTTAGTTTGATGTAGTTGAATTTGTTTATTTTCATTTTTGTGTTCTGTGCCTTTGGAGTCAGATCTACAAAGACATTGCTAAGACCAATGTCAAGGAGGTTATGCCTATGTTTTCCTCTAGGATTTTCTTGGTCTTACACACAAGCCTTTAATCCATTGTGAGTTAATTGTTATGCATTGTGTAAGATACTGGTCTAGTTTCAGTCTTTTGCATGTGGATGTCCAGTTTTCCCAACATGATTTATGGAGGAGACTATCCTTTCTTTGTAGTATGTTCTTGGCTCCAATGTCATAATTTAATTGTCTATATGTATGGGTTTATTTCTGGCTTCTAGTTCTGTTCCATTGATCTGTGTGTCTGTCCTTATACCATACTGTTTTGATTACTATAGCATTGTAATATAGTTTGAATCACAGTGCTTGATCCCTCCAGCTTTGTTTTCATTCTCAAGATTGCTTTGGCTATTTGGCATCTTTTGTGTTTCCACACAAATTTTAAAATTATTTGTTCCAGGTCTGTGAAAAATGCCTTTGGAATTTTGATAGGGATTGCATTAAACCTGTAGATTGCTTTAGTTAGTATGAACATTTTGACTATTTTAATTCTTCCAATCCATGAGCACAGGGTATTTTTCCATTTATTTGTATCTTCTCCAAATTCTGTTATCAATGTCTTACAATTTTTAGTGTATAGGCCTTTCACCTCCTTGGTTAAATTTATTACTGGCTTTTCTTTATACAATTGTAAATGGCATTGTTTTCTTAAATTCTCTTTCTGATAGTTCATTATTAGTGTATAGAAGTGCCACAGATTTATTTATATATTGATTTTGTATCCTGCAACTTTACTGAATTGATGAATTAGTTCCCACAGTTTTTGGTAGTATCTTTAGGGTTTTCTATATATATTATTATACCATCTGCAAATAGTGACAATTTTAAAATTTGGATTCCTTTTACTTATGTTTCTTGTCTAACTACTGTAGATAGGACCTTTAGTACTAAGTTAAATAAAAGTGGCAAGAGTGGGCATCCTTGTCATGTTCCTGATCTTAGTGTAAATGCTTTCAGCTTTTCACCATTGAGTATGATGTTTGCTGTAGGTTTGTCATGTATGGCATTTATTATGTTGAGGTAACTTTTCTCTGTACCTGCTTTGTTGATAATTTTTATTATAAATGGATGTTGAATTTTGTCAAATTTTTTTTCTGCTTCTATTGAGATGATCATATGATTCTTATCCTTTATTTTGTTAATGTGGTATATAACACATTGATTGATTTGCAGATGTTGAACTATCCTTGCATCCTTGGGATAAATCCCACTTGATCCCGGTGTATGATTCTTTTCATGTATTGTTGGATTCACTTTGCTAACATCTTGTTGAGGATTTTTGCATCTACATTCATCAAGGATATTGGCCTGTAATTTTCTCTTTTTTGTGGCATCCTTGTTTGGTTTTGGTATCAGGGTAATATTGGCTTCATAAAAAAATTTTGGAAGCATTCCCTCCTTTTCAATATTTTGGAAGAGTTTGAGAAGGATAGATAGTAAATATTCTTTTGAATGTTTGTTAGAATTCATCCATGAAGCTGTCTGGTCCTGGACTTTTGTTTGCTGGGAAGTTTTTGATCATTGTTTCAATCTCCTAACAAGAAATCAGTCTATTCAGATTTTCTATTTCTTCATGACTGAATCTTAGAAGATTTTTTTGTTTCTAGGAATTTATCCATTTCTTGTAGGTTGCCTAATTTGTTGGTATATAATTGTTTGTAGTAGTTTCTTATTATCTTTTTTTATTTTTGTGGTATCAGTTGTAACTTCTCCTCTAGATGTAACATTTATAAATATATATGCAGACAGTATAGGAGCACCAAAATAAATAAAGCAAATATTAACTGACCTAAAGGGAGAAATTGACAACAATACAGTAATAATAAGGGACTTTAACATTCCACTTATTTCAATGATAGATCATCCATACAGAAAATTAATAAGCAAACATCAACTTTAAACAACACATTAAACCAAATGAACCTAATAGATACATATAGAGAGAAAGAACATTCCATCTAAAAGCAGCAGAATACACATTTTTCTCAAGTGCATGTGGACCATTCTCCAAATAGGTCACATGTTAGGTCACAAAATAAGTCTCCATAAATTCAAGGAGATTGTAATCCTGTCAAGCATCTTCTCCAAACAACAGTGACATGAAACTAGTAATCAACTAAAAGAAGAAACTGAGAAATTCACAAAAATGTGGAGATTAATCAACATGCTACTGAATAACCAATGAGTCATTAGGAATTTGAAGACAAAATCAAAAACTACATAGACAAATGAAAACAGAAACAGGACATACCAACATCTATGCTAAAGCAGTTCTAAGAGGAAAGTTCATGACGATACAGGCTTACTTCAAGAAACAAGAAAAATTGCAAATAAGCTAACTTTACACCTGAAAGAACTAGAAAAAGAAGAACAAAAAAGTCCAAATTTAATCGAGGAAGGAAATAATAAAGGTTAGAATGGAAATAAATGAAATAGAGTCTGAAAAGACAGTATAAATGATCAATGAAACTAACAGTTGGTTCTTTGAAAAGATAAACAAAATTAACAAAACTTTAACTAGACTAACCAAAAAGAAAAAAAAAAAGAACTCAAATAAACAAAATCAGAAATGAAAGAGTAATTAACTCTTAAAACAAACGTGCAGGATTTGGTAAGTCTCACTGAAAATATTTTGATGTCATTTTCCTTGTCACCACATGATTTTTCAAAAATTGTTGTGTTCTGAAAGGTATTCTATGTTTTTATAAATGATTTTTTTTAGTTACTCAGAATCAGTTACAGAAAATGAATGACATTTTTTCAATAGTCATTAACAATTACGGTTAGGACCAGACCAATTTGAATTGTTCCTATTACAAAGTTGATATGGAAGAAAGTAGAAATCCTGACATGCATTCTGTCACTCTTGTAGCTTATCCTTCCTTATCAACATTATTCCTATCTTTCCTTTCAACCGTAAGTATCCGTATTTATGCAGTATTGAATTTGGTAGAGAATGATAGAGAATTAACAAAATACAGTAATTAGGGAAGTAAAATGACTCACCTTTGGCAATTTCAATGGTAATTTGCAAATTGGCAACTGATAATTGTTTTCGTTAAGTATAAGAGATTGATCCAAGTTGTGGACTATCTTTTCTTTAGGTACTTTATAAACTACAATGGTACCCTTATAATGAGGGCAGCTATAGTTTCCAAATTCATCCACCTCTTTGATTTGGAGTTCCAGTCTAGGTTTCCTTTGTAAATGAAAAATAAACTTGTAGTCTTTTCCATAATCCTTCCCATTGCCTAAATAGAAGTAAAATGCATTTGTTACTATTAATATATAGCACTATTTTTACTTATTTTTTAAAAATCCGAATAATCATTCATTTTTAAAAATTTGTCTTTTTTGTGTCAATATCTCTTGTCAAAACATAACCTAATAAACCAGCACTAGGCTGAGACTGTATAAATTACTAAAATGATTCTCATCTATACTTGGACCAGGTGCTCTCTGGCTGCTTCTAGGTCTAATAATCTTTGATTTTCTTTTTCTTTTTTTATGCATTTGTGGGAGTCATCATTGATCTGATTTTCTTTTTCTATTCCATTTTGCTACAACAAGAAACCATTGGAAATACTCATCTCTTTCTCTACTTAGAAAATTATTTTCACTTTTTAAGAATGATATTTTTCCTTTCACTTAACTATTCATATCACGTTGCACACTATCACGACCTCACAACAGACATTCTAGAACTGTGCTCTCCTATACGGTAGCCACTAGCAAAATGTGGCTTTTCAAATTAAAGTTAAAACTAATTAAGATCAAAAATTCAACTTTTTAGGTGCTCTAGCCACATTTCGAATGTTCAATAGCCACGTCTGTCTAGTAGCTACCATACGGGAGAGTACACATATAAAACATTTTCACCATGCAGAAATACAGTGCTGTTCTAGAACTTCCAAATGGAATGAATAGTTTCTAGATTTAATAGTTACTGAAATTTCTATTAAAACCTGGTGAATTCTCCCCAAACAAGCATATGTAAAAGTCTTCTCAACTGTCCACTGAAAATAATGGAGCTTTAGTGAACATAACATTTCACTCTTGGGGGTTTTACCATGACAGTCAGGATATTTCACCTTCTCATTGCAACAGTAAAACAGACACTGCGGTATTCGTAAGGCAAGTGTGCATTACCCTTAGCAAAATTTAAGCTGTAACGTAGCAGTTATAATATGTTTCTGACATAAAGATCTAGATCCACGTTCAGCCTCTAATATTTACCTACGCCGTAATATTTATCCAGTTCTTGCACATCTCTGAACTTCTTGGAGCCTTAACTTCCTTACCTTTAAAACGAGAAATAAAACTAACGTCCTAGGATTGTTCTGGGAATGAAATGAGGGAGTATGGATAGAATGATTGGCACAGGGCCTGGCACATAATAAAGGCTCAGTAAATAATAACAATGACAGCAAGTGAGAAGAACGAAGACGGATTCTTACATTGTTTTGAATTTGTATGACAAAAACCAACCCACTTAAATTTTTTAAAAGAGTGTCAATATGAAGCTTTTATATCTAAGTTGCAACTTTCTGCTGCTCTCAGAGGCCTGAAAGTTGACTGCCCAGAGCTTTCTCTTTCTCTCTCTTTCTCTTATGGGAAACTTTCCCTCTTGCATTCTGTGAGAGATGTAAATGACACTAATACTTTTCTCCTTGTTTTGACTGCTAGAGGTCATTTTGGTGAATTTCTAAAGCACAATTAAATCTAGAATTAGAATAACTCCAGGTTATGGAAGGTATAGGAGTATGTCCCTTTGCTTAAGTCTACATTTTGGAAGCAACCTGGCTCCTTGAACAAAACAGATTCCTAGGACATCCTAGGACAGGCATGACTAGCCAGGGTTTGCTTTAAAAGTTTCATTCTAGTAAGAAAGAAAAAGAAAGGGAAAAAGAAAAAAAAGATAAATTATTTGGAGTCACTGAAATATCATCTAGTAAATTAGAGTTTCTAGATCACTGTGGGAATACTTAGCAAACTTCTACTTCCATGCCACTAGAGTACTACCAAGAAAAATGTTGCTACTTTTGTCCCAACAGAATGTAATTTAGTAAATTTCTCCTTCCACCCCTTGCATGATGTTCCCTGCCAGGTATACAATTACTCATAAAGGATAATGTATGTAAGTATATAAAGATTGGAGGATGAGGCGTAGTCACATTGGTTCTACCTATTTCTAAAACTTATCTACCTCGAATTGCCAGTTAATTTTAAAAAATAAAGATTTGTAATGTAAATCTCTAAGAATCACATTTATATATGAAATAAGGATGAAATTATTGAGGATTTACTAGTAATAAATAGCATGATCTTAGTGTTATCAAAGAAAGTATTATGTAGACTTAAGTTGGAGTTTCATTGTTGCTAAGACGTAACACTATATTTTGAAGACCCTTTGTCACAGAAAAAAACAGAACCAAAAAAAGAACAAATAGCACAAAGAAATTGCATTATTTTATTTTTTTCTCCCACTCTGGCATATTTAGAGAAGTAAAACCAAAAGTCACTCATTAAATACCAAAATTACGAAAGCAATCATTAGTTGACATTTTGAGAACCTCTTTCTCGTCAATGTATTATGTACATAGTTCCTAGCAGGGATAGTAGGATAGGAGCTATACAATAAATATTTGTCATTGAAAGAACTAAATAATTTATTTATATTTTGTGAGTTACTAGATATTTTTTATAGCAATGTATTTTCTTCTCAATAATGCATATTGGAATATTTTTCATTGAAGACATAGGAAGTACAAACATAGTCCTATATGCTTTTGCTTAGAAAAGTCACATGAAGAAGTGGCATGCTACCAACACAGAGAACCAGAATACTCTCATGAGAACCACTGGCTCAGGATATTTCTGTGTCCTAACACATCTCCACCAGTTCTAGGTACTTTCACCATAAGCATCTTTGCTGTAGACATCTTTGCCACAAGCCTTTTTTCCACCACATTTTTGCCATATAACTATCTGGCCATAAGGCAATTTTGCTGTAAAAGATAAAATAACTGGTTAACAGTTTGGTTTGACATATACAACAAAAAAATCATGACAGATGACGATGTTTTACCCCACGAATTGGTTTCTTATTTCGAAACACACTACACTGGGGGAGAAAGAGGCTGAGACTGAGAGCCTGGCAGGCCCAGAGTTGAACCCACATTTCCCATAGAACTTTGGAACATCTGTGAAGAGACATGTGACAATATGCAAAGGACAAACAGTGTAGAAGGTTTTGCAATGCAACACAAAGCTCAGTTACAAGTGTGCATCCTAGTATATGGAAACTGATACCTCTCTCAGTGAAGGATGAAGTTTTAGTGAATAAGAAAAAGTGCGATGCCAAACAGAAAGATGAATAAACAAGTAAAAAAAAATGTATAAAATACTATGAACAAAAGACTTGGAAGACAAGTGCTTAGGTACAACCCACAAAATAAAATCAGTTATCTGTGCAGCATTGTCATGAATCTACACACATTTTAACTGTATTTAAATATTTTGTGTTGCAGTAAAGTCTTTATAATTTTGTTATTCATTATTCATGTTTCATTATGTGCTTTTAAATGTCCCTCTTTTATTTTTTACCATTATACCTTTTATGGCAAAATTGCCTTATGGCTAATTAGTTATGCAGTAAAAATACTTGCGGCAAAGATGTCTATGGCAAAGATGCTTATGGTGAAAATACCAGAAACAATTTCTAATAACTTTGCCTCTAAGCCTCCATCAACCCTTGCGTGATTCATTGCAATGGCTCATTAACCTGTCTCCCTGCTGCTACACTTGCCTTATAACCATCTAATCTCAACACAGATATAATCTGACCCAGATCACGTGACGGCCCTGTTGAAAACCCTTCTTGGCTTCCCACTTCATTTCAAATAAAAGGCAAAGTCTTGAAATGGCCTTCAAGGCATGACCAGTACCTACCTCATCTCCTCCAACTCTCCTCTCCCTCCCTCTCATCCAGCCATCCCAGCCTCCTTGCCCTGCCTGGGACAAATTCTCCTGGGATAGGATTATGGCTTGCTCTCTCATCTTCAAGTCTCTGCTGAAATGGCACTTTCTCTGACGAGTCTATTTAAAATTGCAAATCTGCCACTCTCTCTGAGACTTTCTATTCCCTTTCCTTTATTCTTCTGTAAGGAACTTTCCACCTCATTAAGCTGTACATTTTATTATTTATTTGCTTCTTCTGTGTGTCTCTCCAGTAAAATATAATGTACATAAGGACAGGGAATCTTTGTTAAATGAGTAAAAGGAAGGTCATTCTAACATTCTAACATTCTAACATGTGTGTCTGGGAAAACTATTTCTCTGGGCCAAAGGGCATTTGGGGTAACTTGGACACACACAGACCTCTTTGGGGCATTACTCGATGTTATGAGTGGTGCTAAGGTGTCATTATATAAAATTCTGTCTGCCCGTTTCCTAGCACTTTATGAATTTTCTGAACACTGAGGGCTTAGATGTGATGCAATAGAAAGCTTAAGTGCTGAATCAACAGCTCTAACCTAGAGAGAGAAAGAAGATTCTAGCTGTGTCCAGAAGAATTCTGAAGGCCAATATAAAAACCAAAGGAACACCTATCTTATTTTCTCTTAGACGTAGAAATTATCTCCATGTCCCAAGGTCCTCAGTCAAAAGAACCATCTGTATTGTATATAAGGAATATAGAGATTTTGATATTTCTCAGAGAGCAGTCATCTAAATTTATTAATTAAAGTTTTAAATACTTTTAATCACATAATACTATAATGTTAAGGTTGTTCCAAAGCTTTTGTCTTCATTCTTCAAACAAATACTTCTTCTAGCTTTTAGGCAGCTCCCTAAAATAAAGCAGGCCCACCAATAAAACAGGCTCTTCTTCCATGGCACTGTAGTCAGAGACACTGACATTGATCAAACAATTAAAAAATAAATAGAAGATTATATCTATGACCATGTCCACTAAGAGAATTACATAAGGATCTGAATAAGTAAAATAAGAACAGAGGTAATCAGGAAAGATAGGAAAAGCTTCTCCAAACATGATCGTTATAAGTGAGATAGGAAAATACAGTAAGAGATGACTAGAGAAGACGGTGGGGATGGATTGAGGGGAGGACCTCCAGGCAGACAACCTCTGGCAGTCTGTATCTGAGATTCACAGAGGCTACCACAGGCCCTGATGGAAGGATCAGGTATCAATTCTTTACTGAGGGTCTTGCTCCTCTTAGATGGAGAAAATCCAGTGAAGCTCCAGATCTGGCCATAAGTCTCTAGAAAAGGCAAAGGAGAAAGGATCCTGGCATCCTGACTGACTCATTTTCTTTGAGTGGAGAGGAGTTCTTCATTCCTATATGGAGGGACTGCACACATGCTGCCTGTCTCCAGGCACTCTTATTTTAGCATATACTCCCTATTCCCCATTATAGGCAATAGTACACTCAACCGTTGCCTATGAGAAGCACAGTAACTCTCTCCTGTTTGGAGCAGGAGGTAAACACAGCTGCTGTCCCAAGTACTACAGGAAGTCATTTGCATCACTAGTTTTGGTGGGACACTTCCAGGTTTTGACTCTCTCTTCTTAGAGGGATTATCCTAGCATAGTTTCTATTCCGGAAGCCAAGTAGGAAGGGATATCTTCCACCCTTCCTTCCTCTCCTCCCCCTTCCCCTTTTTGTGACACTCTGTCACTCACTCCATAGGTCCCATCAGCTGGCTCAGATGGCTGAGACTCTGCATGCGAAAGTGGAAGACATACTTCAAATTGGGACATTTTGAATCTCACTTATTTCTGAGATACCAAAAACAGGGCAGCCTCAGCTTTAAACCACATCGTTTTTGAAGTCACAGAGAGCAAAGAGCCAGTGGAGCTTAGAGTAATTTCCAGAATTAGAGAAAATAGGCACCATTTAAAAATCAATGAGATCTATATTAATTTATAAGTAAACAGAGACTCTTACTTCAAGTCAAGTCTATCACAGGACTCCGGGGCCAGAAATTCCCACAGAACCCATTCTTGAATTTCCCCCACACCTCATCTTTACATGCATGCTGTTTGATATTATTCTGCCTCAAGGAAAGGAGTTAGAAAGGAAAAGGGGTTGAATCAATAAAAAAGAAATGGCTGTGAGGGCAACTCCCCTAAAGCTCTTTTTCTATCTTCTCTCACACAGCTGTTTTCTCTCTGTTCTTCTTTTTCTTCCTTTTCTCTTTCCCTCCTTTTATCTCTTCTGTCTCACCCATTCCCTCACTTCTCCCACGTCTCCTGCCACCTCTCATAGTCACTCACCCTGTTTGTCTTCCTCAGCATCATCATATATATTCATTCATTCACTACATATTTATTGAAAGCCCTTGATATACCAGGCACTATTCTAGGCTCAAGGGTACACAGCAAGAAAGACACAGTCACTGCCCTAATGGAATTTACATTCCAGTGAAGAACATAAATATAAGAATGAAAAGTATATAAACAAATAAATAAGTAAAGTAATTTCAAGTTGTGGTAAGATTTATAATGGAAATAAAAGATCACTAGATAAATATAAAGATAAGAGGTAAGCAGGGGTATGTCATCTGGAGCTGAAGTTCTTAACCACTTTTGTGCCATGGTCCCTTTTGGACTTTGGTGAAGCTTATTGATTCCTTCCCAGCGTAGTCTTTTAAATATATAAAATAACATAACTGGAATTATAAATAATACAGTTACGCTGGAATATAGTCTATCCACACGTCTCTTGGGAGTCCACTGACCTCACGTTAGATTCTTTGTAGGACAAAATAGAGTTTGGGTATTATTTAAAGTGGAATAGGAGGTAATTACAAAGTTTTAATCAGGGAAGTAATAAAGTATGACTCATTTTTAAAAGATCACTGTTATTACTTTATGGAAATATTGATACATTCCATTTCACATGGCTAATAGTGAAAACAGAGGAATATTTACGAGGCAACTACACTGGTGTAGGAAAGAGATGATCCTAGCTTGAACGCAGCTATACAAATTATGGAGAAGATTATTTCTAAAAATGTCACTTAGGGTCTTCCCATTAAGGAATGTGCATGCTCTAAAAAGAGAAGAAGCAGACTGGAAAGAAAGAAGTAAATAAGTCCTTTTTCTCTACCTACTTTTCCAAAGCTTCCCCTCAGTTCTGTGAAGATTTCCTTAGTAAAACATGTTTAGTGGACTCCTTCTGAAGCTTGTGGCTGATAGCCCATAGCATATGCAAAAAGATTTCTTGATACTTACTTGAAGCAAATATGTTTCCAGTAAACCTTAAAAGGAGTTGTTCTCCTTCTTTCACTTGGAAACGGCGAGATGGCTCTGGAGGACCACTAGACGCTTCCAAGCGCAAGTTCCTAAGCACCTGATGTAAATCTTTAGAAGGCACCACTAAAATGACGATTCTATGTGGGTTGTCTTTCTGGTGATAAAGTACAATGCAAACAGTGATGCTGAGCATGGTTTCCTCCAAAGACTTCACAGAAGAAACCAAATGGCTATTGTCCACAATGGAAGACGGGTGAAGCACTATAAACCTGCATGGAAGAAAGAAGGAGTAACCTGAGGGAAACAGCCAGCTTCAAAAATATCAAGAATAACTAATAACACCCCCAAAAAGCCATTATTAACCAAACCTCCTTTAAAAATCAAGCATTCTGATGACTAATTGATTAAATTCATGAATGACTTGAATGAAACTCTTGGCAGTCAGGAAACCAGCTTAAATCAAGTTCTAAAACAGGTGCCCATAAACAGAGAAGTCATCCAGCCTCAGCTTAGCTCTAAATATGGCAGCATATTTTAAATTATATTTTAACTAGCATTACCAAAGAGTATTACTTCAAAAAGAGAAACATGATCCAGATAATCTGTTTACTATCAATAGGACACAAAATATATGTCATTATTAAGTGGAGATTGAAATATTCATCTCTTTCACTGTGTGATAAGAGTTGTTATGGTGGACCCTGTATGGGTTGAATTGTGTCCCCTCTACCCAAATCCTGTGTTGGAGGCCAAATTCCCAGTACCTCAGAATGCAACCTTATTTGAAGATATGGTCTTTACAGAGGTAATCAAATCAGTGTGAGGTCATTAGAGTACACCCTAATCCAGTATGACTGGTGTCATAAAAAATAAATTTGGACACAAATATACATACAGAGAGAACGCCATGTGAACATGAAATGAGCCATCTATAAGCCAAGGAAAGAGGCCTGGGACAGATCCTTCAGAGTCCTCAGAAGGAATAAACCTTGCTAACACCTTGATTTTGGACTTCTAGCATCCAGAAATGTAAGAATACATTTCTGTTGTTTAAGCCACTGAGTTTGTGATACTTTATGATGGCAGCTTAGCAAACTAATTCAAATCCCTCTTCCTGGTCTGGCCCACCTGTTGCCCAACTGTTCTCCAGAAAATTGCTCTATAAGAGCCCCCTCCCCCAGAACAGCACCACATCCACAGACAAAGACTAACTGATACAAGAGTGTAGAGCCAGCCTCCTTGGGACTCACGCTTCAGAGCTCCCCTGAGGTATCAGGCTGAGGTAAAACTTCAGCTCAAGCCATAATTTCTCCCATTTCTTCCCTTACCCTCCCTGCTTTCTTTCATCACTCTACAGGAGTCCCCTGAGAGCCCTCTCTCAAAGAATCACTTGCATTCTCATCTTAGACTCTTTTTCTAGGGAACTGACCCAAGACAATTATAGATGTAAGTTCTTCCTTTATGAGATAAAGGCTATCTTCGGACATGTGATTGCCCTGTCTTTATGAGTGTCTACTTCTCAGGAACCTTAACATGTCTAACTCTTCTCATAATGAGCTGTCTAGAAAACATGGAAATGAGAAAGCAAAATGAGGACACTGGAATAACAAATTCAGTTTATATATACATAGGAGATAAGCATAATATGAATGGTTAATTACTATCTCCATGAAATTTCAGAAATGAAGGTGCTATTTTAAAACTATTTTGGAGTTAGAAGAAAGCTGTAAAAATAAATTTAAGTTAAGAGTGGTTTCCAACAGCACCTATTAAACTATCGCGAATGAAATTACTGATAGGGTATTCATGTCAGGCCTAGTTTGCATTTTAAGCACGCCCTAAAGGACTATTCATATTTCTATTTGAGGAATAAAAGGTCTAATCCTATGATTCTACTTCTGTAAACATCAATTACGAACCATCAGGATATAATATCATCAATATTTTTTGTTTACTGTTGTATTACCTCTCTAAATGTTCACACAATTCAAATGATATCAAGCCACTTTGCACGGTTCTCACCACGACACCATCAAGCACAAACCAACCACTGTCTCGGCTTCTGAATCCCAATAATTTCAAAGATTCACAAGCATTGTTCCCAGGTTTTCTTACGGAAGTGCTTTTTGTCCTATAATCCGGAAGCAGAAGAGAAACTGGTAAAATTTGTGTAGCATAAATCATATTTAATGCATTCATTCTTTCATTAAGTGGATAATCCAATAACAATTCATTAAGTATATGTTGTGTGCCAGTAATTATGCTGTGTACCAGGAACATAAAGATAAGGTATATATTGCCCTTGCTTGACAGAAGCTCACAGTATTACAATATTAAACAATCACAGGACAAGGTGATCTGTGTGGTAATGAAGAGAATGTACAGGGTGGTTTAACAGCAGAAGGAAGGTGTTCAGGAAAGCTTGCAAAGTGAAAATGCTAGTATTGAAGATGAGCTTTGGAGAATGAGAAACATTTTACTACTGGCAAAAGAGTTAAGGGAATATCCCAAGTCAATAAATTCACTGATGTAAACGGATGCTTTAGGATAGCCAAGTCTCGTGGTATAGCAACCATAGACTCTGGAGCAATACTGCCTAATTCCAAAATCTGAGTGGCTCTGCCTCTTATTAACTGTATGACCATGAACAAGTTATTTGACCTCCCTATATTTCAGTCTTCTTATCTGTAATATGAGTGTAATAATACTATCCACCTCATGGGATTAAATGAGTTAAAATTTGTAAAGCACTTAAAATTGTAGTAAGGATAAATGGTATTGATATTCTCACCCTAATTCCTACAGCAGACATGGCCAATTAGCTTTCTTGTACAATTCTCCTTGCTAACTTGCCCCACCCCAAAGCCTTAAAAGAGACAGCTGTATATACTATGTGATACTTTCTCCCAACCAGAGCTGATTTCGCTAACACTAAATCAACTTCCAACACCCAGCCAATTTGATTTCTTTCTTTGAAATTTGACTAAGAAAAAGGCCCAGAGATTGTAACTTATTGTCCTTTGGCTGTAGTGCCCTGGGCTATGAATATGAATAAGCAGAGAGATTATTAAGAAAGGAAAAACAGAGCAGATGCTAAGAGAGAAAAGGAAAAACACAAGGTGAAAGAATTAGGGTAATTTTAGAGATGGAGAAAGCAGAGAGTACCTATTGTAGCCTTACAATAAACTCTTCTTAAATTCACTTAAATGGGTATCTTAAGTGGGTATTCACTTAAAAGCTACAGAAAGAAAAATACTTGATACTGAACATCTTGCTGGAAAAAGGAAAACAAAACCTGGTCTAATGCTGCTAAAACCCACAAGGCGGACAGAACCGTTCTAGCTAGGTACTAAAGAATGATGATGTAAGTGTGAATCCCACATCTTCATTTGTGAATAGAATTAGTTACGGGTTTAAAACCACTTTAGTTTCACAGGTTTAGCTGTCCTATAAATCATAAATTAGGAACTGAACTAGATTTAAAATGTCTACTTTGAAAACTTTAGACCGTGTTGATCAACCAGATTAAAATCAAGAGGATAGGGGAAAATATAACAGTTTTTGGCTTTTGGTTTATACAAATATGGTAAAATTTTTAACACTTGGAAGGTAATAATCTATTAACACAGGAAGATATACTCATACTGAATCCAGAACTTTGGTCATTTACTAGAAATTGACTTAATTATATGTAATATATTTTTTTTCTGATAATAACTCCTACTTTTTTCCTAATAATAGTCTGTTTTCTGTGAAAACCTACATGTTTTCAGCTACAGTGGGGCTGACCCTACTCCCAGGTCTAGGTGGGTATATGACCTGAGCCAATTAGTACATTTGGCATTCATCAATGTTGTTTTCAAAATACCCAGTTTCCCCCTACCATTCTGAGCTCATGATGGAGTTTCACTTCCTTGTCCCCTGTGGTTGAGTGGGGCCATGTAACTTGTTCTGGTTAATGAATAGTGAACAAGGTCATTCTGTCATTTCCAGGCTAAGCATTTAATTACTAGTGTGGGTCTATCCAAAGGTCTTTCTTCTGCCACCATGACAGCAACCAAACAGTGGCTGCCCTTCAGCTTAAGTCTAGGAGTGAGACAACCAAGCCTGTCTTTGATGAATCAGGTTTGTGTTACCATGCCATAAACTAGGCTAGCCTGCCTTGTACAGCACATCTTCCTTTTGGTTTTAGTGATCTGTTCAGTGATGGGTTTGTGACAGATTTGGAGTAAGAATAAGAGCCAGGGCTTTTATGTATACTCATGGGGAAAAGAAGTTTCCTCTTTTCTGCTGAACTTGGAGTTTTGAAGACATAGCAATATTACCAGCATGAGGAATAAGCATGTTGGAGGATGGAAGTGACACAGAGGAAGCAGAAAGAGAAGAGAGACTGGGTTTTTCCTGGTCCAAGAGAAATATTAAAATAAAAATATCCCCAGATTTGTAATTTATGTGGACCAAAGAATTCCTTTTTTCTTAAGCACTTTGGGTATGTTTTTCTGTCACTTAAAATCAAAAAAGTCCTTAATGATATTAAGGTCAAATTTAAACTATTTTTTTTTCCAGTTGAGATATAATTGACATGTAACTTTGTGCAAGTTTAATATGTACAATGTGACGATTTGATACTTGTATATACAATGTGATGATTTGATCCTTGTATATATTGAAACTTATTACCACAGTTAGGTGAGTTAGCACATCTATCACCTAAAATTTAGACTTTAATATGATAATAGATACAACTCATATTGAAATTAAATAATTTAGTGGCATCCTTATTTATCCCAGCTGTTCTTAACAGCACTGCAACTAAACACTTTTTTTTTAATACATACTATTAGCAAACTTTGACAACTAGTATTGCCAGGCAGTGAATAGCCCTTGATTATACTCCACAAAAGATGACAGTTTGATATACTAATAGTTCCATAAAACATAATCAACCTTTATTAAATCAACTTGTTTATTCAAGAATAACTGACTTTGCTATTTCTTTAGTTCAAGGCTCTTTCAATGTCCAAAATTCCAGGCATTAAGGGAATTATGATTGGCCCATTTGGGGTCAAATATTCAAAAATAATGAACAGGAACATTGAAGAACATGGAAGCTCCTTTAGATCCACTAGGATAGAAAATATAATTTCCAGAATTTCTGGTATAATTACCCAGAAATAAAATAGTAGTGTAGACAAACCATCAAGTGTCTTCCCCAGGCTGCCTTTTTCAAGTCTAAGAGTGTCCTGATGCATCATTCCCAGGTACAGGCCATAGTGCCACACAATTAAGATTTTTCCCTGAGATAAAAAAGGTTGTTCCAAGGTACCTCAATATTTTGTCTCTGCAAGTAGAAATAGACACTACAGGGAACTTTTCAAGGGTAGCTTCTTTTCTTGTTTTTTAGACTATATATTATTAAAATTTTTATTGGAATATAGTTGCTTTATAATGTTATGTTATTTTCTACTGTACAGCAAAGTGAATGAGCTGTACGTATACATATATCCCCTCTTTTTTGGATTTCCTTCCCATTTAGGTCACCACAGAGCACTCAGTAGAGTTCCCTGTGCTATAGGGTAGGCTCTCATTAGCTATATATTTTATACATGGTATCAGTAGTGTATACATGTCAATCCAAATCTCCCATTTCATCCCACACCCCCTTCCCCCTTGGCATCCATACATTTGTGCTCTACATCTGTGTCTATTTCTGCTTTGTAAATAGGATCTCTGTACCTTCCTCTCAATTTTGCTGTGAACCTGAAACTGCACTAAAAATAGTCTAAACCACTAATCCATCTCACTGATGACGTATGATATGGATCATCTTTTCAAATGCTTATCTGCCAACTGTACATCTTCTTTGGTGAGGTATCTGTTAAGGTTTTTGGCCTATTTTTGAATCAGGTCTTTGTTTTTTTATTGTCAAATCTTAGGAGTTCTTTGTAAAGTTTGGATAAGAGTCCTTTATCAGATGTGTCTTTTGCAAATATTTTCTCCCAGTTTGTGGCTCACCTTCTCATTCTCTTGACATTGTCTTCCCTGGAGCAGAAGTTTCTAATTTTATGAAGTCCAGCATATCAATCATTTATTTCATGGACTACACCTTTGATGTTGTATCTAAAAAGTCATTGCCATACCCAAGATCATTTAGATTTTCACCTATATTATCTTCTAGGAGTTTTATAGTTTTCTGTTTTACATTTATGTCTACATTCTACTTTGAGTTAACTTTTGTGAAGGGTATAAGATTTGTGTATAGATTCTTTTTTTTTTTTTTTTTTTGCATGTGGATGTTCACTTGTTCCACTGTCTTTGCTCCATTGTATTGCCTTTTCTCCTTTGTCAAAGATCAGTTGACTATATTATGTGGATCTATTTATGGACTATTTACTCTGTTCCATTGATCTATGTGTCTATTCTTTTGTCATCAATACCACACTGTCTTGATTACCGTAGTTTTATAGTAAGTCTTAAAGTCAGGTAGTCCTCCAATGTTGGTCTTCTCCTTCAATATTCTGTTGGCTATTCTGGGTAATAGTTTCTTTTTGATTTGGAAATTAAATTAAATTCTTCCTCACTTGGCTTTCCAATCCACAGGTAACATTATATGTTCTTAAGTATAAAAGTATATAATAAAGTATTTCTAGTATACTACGTCCAAATTTAATAAATGTGAAAAATCATATTTGCTCAGTAAGCACTTACCTCAAAATTTTGCTGAAATAATTTCATTCTATTAAGTGAGATTAACCTGTGTCAACAACATTGTACTGACTGATCAGTACAAAGAAAAATATGGCATGTGTGGTTTTACTTTTTATAAAATTACCATTTCTTAATGTAAAACATGGTGATTATAGTTGATAACACTGTTATATAGTTGAAATTTGCTAAGAGAAGAGAGTAGAATTTAAATGTTCTCACCAAAAATGTTTTTAAAAGGTTGATATGTGAGGTGATGAATGTGTAAATTAGCTAGATGGGAGAAATCTTCACAGTGTATCCATATATAAAATCTCCATGATGTATGCTTTAAATATTTTACAATTTTCTTTGTTAATTATACCTCAGTAAAACTAAAAAGTAAATAAAATGACTTTTTTACGTGGAATCTTTTAACTATTATAAATTAAATATACAAGACACAAGATTATAAATAACAAATTGACACTAATTAATCTAAGTTCTCTATCTCCCTAAGGCTAAACAACTAAATCCTGATAAATATGCTTTCTAATGTGTTTTTTTGTTTGTTTGTTTGTATTTTTGGCTTGCAATAAGCAGAAGGAATCTTAAAGGAATGTCCCAAATTCCCCTCCAAAACATCTGTGAAGCCAGGGTCAAATCAGGGGGCAAACAGCCAGGGATTATGGGATTACTATGAGGACAAATTCCTTTCCAATAACTTAGATACAGGAGAATAAAGCTGTAAGTGATAATCAAGTGAGCAAAACAAGGAGCTGTGATCCTTGAGATCTTCACCATAAAAGGTGAACTTGAGAACTTGACCAAGACTCTCAAAGAGGTTGAAGTAGTCCCAGGTAAGTAGCACCTGGTTCTCAGCATAGACAGAAATAAATGCCATCTGGAGGAAAGCAGCTCCATTTACAACTGCAGAAATCTCATATATACATAATCACAAACAAAAGTCCCCAAACATATAAAGAGATAAATACCATGAATGACAGCCAGCAGAAATAACAGGCAACACCCTCAAAAACTGCAGGTATCAGAATTAGTAGTTACAGTATGAAAAGACAACTATATATGAAAAGTTTAATAAGATAAAGGACAGTATCATAAAAATAAGCAGTCAGCAAGAAACTATCGAGAATGATAAGGGAAATCTGAATATGAGCTAAATAGAACCTTAAGATATAAAAAATATAATTGCTGGAAACAAAAAGTCGATGATAGATTAAAAGTATATTTTAAAGTATACAATATTTATGGCAATTGAACTGAAATGTGAAAAAATTACACAGAACATAGCATACAGAGACAGGAAGATGGAAAATGTAAAAGAGAAGAAAAGAAATATGGAATTTAGAAAGATATGGCCTAATATACATCTCATTGGAAATCCAGAAGTATGGAGTACATAAAATGGAGGTGAGGCAATATTTGATTAGAAAACATATAAGAATTTTTCAGAAATGTGAAAATGCTGTATGATAGCATTTATATGTGGAATCTGAAAAATACAACAAACTAGTGAATAAAACAAAAAAGAAGCAGACTAACAGATATAGAGAATAAACCAGTGGGGAGAGGGAAGCGGGGAGGGACAAAGTAGGGGTAGGGGAAGAAAGGGTTATTATGGGATTATATGAAATCATGTGTGTGAAACTTTTTAAAATTGTAAAGCACTATAGAATTTTAAAAAATCTTTCATTTAAATAAGTAAATAAAGTCCTTCAAAAACACAAATGAATAAGTAGTTACAAGAAGGTCTAAAAGCAATAGAATTTATTTTTTAAATCTAAAAAAATGTAAATCCACTTATTCAGAAAGCATAATGTATTGTATACAGAAAAATTGTTTAAAATTTACATCTAGATACATCATAGAAAAATTCAGAAATCCAAGTACAAAGAAAAGATATTAAAAGCAGCCAGCAAATAAAGCAGATCACCCAAAAGTTATGAAAATAAAATTCACTGAGATCTTCACGGCATCGATAATTAAGTCCATGAACAGTGGCATAATATCCCCAAAGAAATGAGGAAAAAATCAATATAAATCAAGGATCTTAAGCCAGATCAGTAGCTGGTCTCCAGAGATACTAACCATACCTCTCAATATTCATGTCACTGTGTAGCACTCTCCCACAATGAACTAGAGACAGTTCCGAGACTGGCTTCAATCAACAGAATATTTCAAAAATGGTGATCTGATAACTACGGGCTTAAAAATTAAGAAAGCCTGGCAATGTCTGCTTTTGTACTTTTGAAAGCCCTGATCCTCCATGTCAGTAGTCCAGCTATTCTTCTGGAAAGAGCCCATGACAGAAAGAGGCCATAAGGAGAAGTCAGGTGGAAAGAAAGAGACCTTGAGACTACCTGGAGAGAGAACGAGGCCCAGCCATTTCAGCATACAAGCGGAGTAGGCTTCCAGCTACCACTGCCAGGGCTCCAGACATGTGAATAAACCCATCTTGGACTTCCCAGACTCAGCACCATCTTGCTGCAATGCATAACAGTCCCTAGGCAAGACAAACCAAAGAACAGTCCAACTGAGACCCCAAACAACCCACAGAATCAGGAGAACTAGTAAAATGGCTGTTGTTTGGAATAGTTTGATATGAAGAAATAGATAACTGAAACACACAGCAAAATTCTATTTCAAGAAAAACAATATACAAACAAATGCTCATAGATTGGAAGAATTAATATTCCATACTACCCAAGGTGATATATAGATTCAATACAATCCCTATCAAAATCCCAATGGTACTCTTTATAGAAATAGAAAAAAAATTTCTAAAATTCATATAGAACCAAAAAAGACCCTGAGTAAGCAATCTTGAGTAAGAACAAAGCTGGGGGGCATCACATGTCCTGATTTCAAAATATATCACAAAGCTACAGTAACAACAGTATGGTACTGGCATAAAAACAAACATAAAGACCAATGGAACAGAGTAGAGAGCCTAGAAATAAATCCACACATCTATAGCCAACTGATCTTCTACAAGAATACCAAGAACACACAATGGGGAAAGGCTACCCTATTCAATAAATGGTTTGGGGAAAACTGGATATTCATATGCAGAATGAAATTGGACTTATCTCACACCACATGCAAAAATTAACTCAAAATGGATTAAATACATAAACATGCTGACTGGAAGGAAAAACAAAACTTTCATTGCTTAAAGTTGATGCAAGAGTTTACATAGAAAACTTGAAGGAATTCTCGAAAACAAATATTAGAAATAATGAGAAGGTTTAGAAAGGCGGCTGGCTTCAATACCACTGCAGAAAAATCTAATGCATTCATATATATATATATATTTTTATGAGAAAACAAAAATTTTGCATACCATTTATAATAGCAGTTAGAACTATAAGGTATCTAGGAATAAGCCTAGCAAAGCATGTGTAGTACATATGTGGGACTTTGATAACACTTCACTGAAAGACATTATAAAACTACACAAATTGAAGCATATATTATAGGTAACAGATTTAAAGACTTAATATGCTAAAGATGTCATTTTTCTCCAAATTGACCCATACGTCAGAGGAAATTACTAGCAAAATCCCAACAGAGTTCGTTCTTGTGGACCTTAACAAACTGATTCTATTTTATATGAATGGAAAAGTTTCAAGATAAACAGAAACAAAAATTCTCCTGAATAAAAAGAATATGATATGGCTTACCTATCAGATATCGACCTTTTAATTATAAAGCCTTAATAACTATGACGGTGTTAGATTGGCTCAGAACTATGTAAAAAGACTGACCAATGGGAGAGCTCAGAAAAAGAAAACTTGTTATGTGACAGAGGAGGCTTTGCAGATTGTTAGGGAAAGAAAGAATCGTTCAATAAATCATGCTGGTAAAATGTTATCCACATGGAAAAAAAGAATTCCTACCTCACACTGTATATAAAATTCAATATCAGATGGATCAAAGACTTCCTTGAAATTCAAACCTTTAAAATGATAAGATAAAAAAGAGGACCATTTTTATAATTTAGGTGATATAAGTATTTTAGGACTGGGCAAAAAGCACTGATCATAAAAGAAAAACATGATAAATCTGTCACATAAATATAAAAATACAGGCCACAAACTGGCAAAGGATTAACACTGAGACCATAAACAATCCTACAAATCAATGTAAAAAGTTCAAAAATGAGCAAAGAAATTAAGATACCTCACATATAAGAAAACACAATGTCTAACAAAAGCCATTATGAAAGATGTCACCTTCATTGTAATCAGAGCATTGCAGATTAAAACCACATGAGATCCATTTTACATCTATTAAATTTTCCAAATTACAAAATATGCAAGGCTAGAAAAGATAAAAAGCAATAGTGGGAGCATGAAATTTAGTTCTACCAGTTCGTAAAACTTGTAAAATTGTACATGTGCATGCCCTATGACTGAACATGACTTCTAGGTAGATACTCTAAAGAAGTGCTTACACAAATACACTTTGAGTGAAGAATAATCATAATAGTACTATTCGTTTTAGCAAAAAAATTGAAATTACCCAAATGTCCATCAGTAAGAACACTGGTAAATAAAATACGAAGTTATTCAATAAAATATTAGATAGAAGTGAAAATGAACTTTACACAATTATAGATGGAAAAGCAAGACTATACACAGTAGGGTACCAATTTTACAAACGGTAAGCACAAACAAAACCAAACAAGGTATTGTATAGTGATGAATAAAAATATATTGGGGCTTCCCTGGTGGCGCAGTGGTTGAGAGTCCGCCTGCCGATGCAGGGGACATGGGTTCATGCCCCGGTCTGGGAAGATCCCACATGCCGCAGAGCAGCTGGGCCCGTGAGCCATGGCCGCTGAGCCTGTGCGTCCGGAGCCTGTGCTCCGCAACGGGAGAGGCCACAACAGTGAGAGGCCCACGTACCACAAAAAAAAAAAAAAAAATATATATATATATATAGATAGATAGATAAAACTAAAAAATAAAAACAAAGGAATGATTCATAATTTCCTAGTGGTGGTTAACTTTGGTGAAGATGAAGAGCAATTAGGGTAGCAAGGTAAGGGATGGGATGGAGAGAGATAAGTAAGGAGATGTAATTGTATTGATAATATCTAATTTCTTAAGTTATGTGGTAGCTTTACCAGTTTCTCCATTTTATTATTTTTTGTGATATGATGCATATATTGTACAAATATTCTTGTGTATGACTCACATATTACATTTTAATAAGATGATCTTAAAACCAATAGCATTATATAGAAATGGCATTTTTCATGTAAAAACTTTCCCATCTAACTCTCTAAAATATTTCTTGCATAATATGGAATAAGTTTCTATTTAAGAAATTAATTTCTCCTTTCATTACTGTCAAGAAATCTTTTCTGGCTGATAATTAAATAACTCTCATCTTTTCCCCAGAAATCATTTACACATGAAAGAATGAACTGCAACAAAGACCTCTTATTCTTTATATTCAAACTATGTTTTGGCCTCAAATCGTTTTTATCTTTTTTATCTTCTGAGGTATGGATTGCTTCATTGTGTTTCTATTTCCACAGAAAATGTTCAACTGGCTTTCACTCTTTGATGAAAGAATGTTAAATAAATAGTTCATATAGGTTCTCATTTAATTGTTTTATGCTACACTGGATGGGGAAAGTGCACCGCCCATGTCTAGCTCTAATAGCAACAGAGCATATTATAACTTATCAATTTAGTATTGTCAGAAAGTATAGAAAATTAATGACACAATTTACTTTTCCACAAATTTACTCATTAATTTATTTAATTCACCTAATTCAACATAGCACCGACTATGTTATAATTATGCTGAGGGATGATAAATGGAAAAGGGAATTTAATAACACTATGGTGTGATTTAGGATGTACAAAAGAATAGGGCTGGCACAAAGAGAGGAGTGTTCAATCCCTCCTGGAGATCAGAGACTGTCTTGACAGATAAGGAAAGAGCTGAGCTTCAGCTTATAGAATGAATGAGAGTTCTTCAGCTAAACATGGTAGAAAAAGCGAAGAGACCATGTACTAAGGCAAAGAAATGGAGAAGAAAAAAGAAATTGACACTGGTCAGTTGAATTGATGACAAATGGCAATCTTAGAATGCTGGATGAAATGTCACACACACACACACACACACACACACACACACACACACACACAAGTTGAAGGAACTCAAAAGCTGGAAAGAAAATCTCCTAGATCTGGGAAAAAATAATCTCAAAAAGCTAGAATCCTCTTTCCTCTCTTGCGAACATGAGGGACTGAATCTATGAATCCTCCCACCCTCATCAGCCTGCTCCCCGCCACCAACCATGCACACACACCAGATGTGTGCTGTCTAGAGTCTAACATGTACTCGGGCACATTAGATACAGCCTCCAGCTGTCAGCTGGAACTAACTCAGTCAAAAAACTGGAATCCCCAAAGGGCAGCACTGGCTATGAAATGAGAAACAACAAAGACAACCAAAATCCCTTTGAACACTGGCTCAAGAAAGCAACAAAGAAGCACACAGAAGCTGCTCTGGGTGGAAGGGAAGGGGAGAATAAAAGCTGATCTGATCAAAAATTATAATCAATACTCAGAAATGAATTTTTAAGGCTAAGAGTCATAGAATGGAATTAGTATGATAGTTTACTAGATTAACCATGGTAATAGATAACTTAGTTAACATCATGCTCATAGATGATAGAATAATCTGAATGAAACTTAAAAAAAAAGTGTTTACAATGATTAAAGGAATAAAAGAAGAAATAGGAAGCATAATGAAAAAACAGAGTACCTTGGGAAAAGTTTTCTTAAGGCCTTTAAAATATAGCAATAGCCTTTTAGAAATGAGAATTTTAATTAATAAAATGAATAACTTAAACAATTGACAGTAAAATTGTTAAAATATATAATAATTCTAAGGAAACCTCTGCAAATACAGCATATAAAGTATTAAAAAAATAACATTAAGGTGGACAACAGAATAAATTATGTTTAACCCATTTATATTTATTTAATATAACTGATGATTTTATTTATATGATATTTTCTCTTTAATGTCACCATGCTGTTTTCTTGTTTTCTTTCTGTTGCCACTTTGCCATATGAATTTTTACTTTTTCTTTTGCTTTTATATTATTTATATTCAATACTAGATATTTGAAAATAAGAATTACTCTCCTATTCTTGATTTCTTAAATTTTATTTTATCCTTAGCTCATTAATTTTATCTATTTATTTATTTTGTTAAGAACAAGTGAGCAGTACATTTTGTGAGCCCTTGTATTAAAAAACAAAAAAACTTGTTTGTTAGGTGAAAACCCTAATTCCACAACATCTTCCCTTCAAATCTTTGAAGGCTTTAGTTCATTTTTCCTTGATATTTCATGCTGCAAAGAATGAGCCTAGGTCTAGACTGATTTTATTCCTTCTTAATCTGTTTGTGCTGAATGGATGCTTATAGAATTACGTTTTATTTAAATGTACATTTCAATTTGCCATGTTTTATCTAAGTATAGGGGTTTTTTTCCTAAATTTTGAAATCAACACTTTCTAACTCAAGGTTTTAATCAACATCAGAAAATCACATTTTCATGCCTTTGATTGTTGCTTCTTGTATGATTGTTTTGGTCTCTTTCAATGGTACTTATAATTATTAGGTTACATCACTTCAGATGAGTCCTTATCATACCTTGGTGACTTTTCATCTGAGCTTTTTATCTTTGTATCTCATTCTGTTGTTCTTCATTCTTTTCCTGGTCTATCCTGATGGCTTTCTGTTTCTTAGAAATTTTGCTTATTGAATACTACTTAAACTTACAAAATAGATTTCTATAAAATCCTCCAGGTAACTGTAATTCTCATTATTCAAATTACTGTGAAATGTCAGGATGACATTCTCTTTCCTTACTTCTATAGTTTGTTTTTTGTTATTTTTGTTCTTCTTTTGAAGTCTTGGTACTGATTGGTATTGATTTTTTTTTTTTCCTCAAGACATCATGGAGGACTTGGGTTTTTTCTTATCCTTGAAAATATTTTTCTGCCCACTTTCAATTTGGTTGCTGTTTGAATCTCTTTCTTAGATCTAGAAGGCAGATCCATGTGCATAATTTCTAAACCAATTTTCGGTGTCTAGTCATTTTTACTGAGTATAATTTCTCTGGATGAAGGTGTAACCTTCTCCTATCTGTGCTGATTGGATTTACAATGCTTTGAGTCGACTAAGTGTATGAAAATGTGTCACACTCAGCATGCATATCTTTTAGAGATCTTATCGCCTCTATCATTATCCCTGTACTTTTGGCAATTTCATTTTTGACAATGCAATACACTGCCTCTAATTTCTTTCCACATTCTGCCCTGTTGTTTCTGAGGGATATGGAAATACAGCAAAGGAGAGGCAAAGAAACACTGATCTAGTCACTTCCACAAATGATATCTGTGTATTACAGTGATACATTTTTATTCTCATTGGTATATATAGACTATGGAATCAACAATCAGGGACAGGCAAATTGGTTTTCTATTATCTTTCTGTGAAATAGAACTGCTTTGTTTTATGACGTAAAGTACATGTCAGGCACAAATTATTTTTATTAATCCTTTGCAATCTACTCTATAGACAGTAGAAATACTAGATTCTAGCAATAGGTGACCAGTCAGAATAAATTTTTAGAGTAAAGCTCTCATCTTTAATATATATATGTATATATACATATAAAATGTATGTGTATATGAAGTACATATTTCTATATATTTTAGGGGCTTTTGAAAGAGAATGTCTTAATCTGTTAGACTAATACATTTAAATAGGAAGCTCCAGGATATTTCCAGTTTTAAATCTTACCTTATCATGATATACAGGAACATGGATTAACTCAGTGCCAATTGGGAGATATATATATATCCCAAGTAGCAAAAGCAGGTACAAATGGATCATGTCTATATTTCTATGTTCTCTCTCACTTACCTAATACTAGGGAAAGTTTAACTTCATCTCCTAGCCACAACCCAATGTTCTACTATTGTCAGCTTCCTAAATTAGAAACAGTGGTAAAGAGCAAATAATCTACTTCTCTATTTCTAGTCTTGCAGCCTCAAACTAAATAGATGATGGCTACATAGAGTCATGATTAGGAATAGAGATACGTTGAGTCCAGACCAAGCTTGCACACTTCTCACGTACAGTCCTTCCCTGGTATCCAGATGCAAGAGATTGCTTCTAGGACCCCCAGAGGTACCAAAATCTGTGGATGCTCAAGTCTCTTATATAAAATGGCGTAGTCTTTGCATATAACCTACACACGTCTTCCCATATACTTTAATCATCTCAAGATTACTTACAATACTTAATACAATGCAAATGGTATGTAAATAGTTGCCAGTGCATGGCAAATTCAAGTTTTGCTGTCAGGAACTTGCTAGAATTTTAAAAAAATATTATCAACCCACAGTAGGTTGAATCCTCAGATGTGGAACCTGGGGATAACTGTACAAGTTCTTAATCTCATTGAGTTTCAGACTTCTCACTGATAAAATGAAGGTAAGGTGGTGGGGAGATTGGATGAGATAATGTACATAAGGAACCTGGCAAATAGTAACTTCTCAATTAATAATAATTTTTATTTCTTTCTGAACTTGTTTCTCCCTCTGATGTTTTTTCAAAGAAAAAAAAATTCCCTTCAGTACCAAAAAATAGAAAGGTCCCCTTCTACATTTCTTATTAGGAAAAAAAAGTAAGTATTAAATGAAAGGACAGAAAATAAGATCAGGGTTACTATTATTCAGTGTATCCTATTTGTTGTTAACATCTCATTTCTGATTTCATTTCTGGCTGGTAACTCAATATGTATATTAGTCTTATTTGTGGGGATATTTTTGAATTATAAAAATTAAGAGAGAAAGGAAACTGCCTATATGGCAAATATAGACTCAAATTTACTGCCTGCCGATGCAGGGGACACGGGTTCATGCCCCGGTCTGGGAAAATCCCACATGCCGTGGAGCGGCTGGGCCCATGAGCCATGGCCCCTGAGCCTGAGCATCCAGAGCCTGTGCTCCGCAACGGGAGAGGCCACAACAGTGAGAGGCCCGCATACCAAAAAAAAAAAAAAATATATATATATATATGTATATATATATATATATATAGAGAGAGAGAGAGAGAGAGAGACTCAAATTTAATTTATTTTTAAAAAGATCAGGTTAATCTTTTCCCACATCAACGGAATGCTCTTAAACATAGAAATTACAATCATCATATCACATCTTTGTAATTAACCATATCATAAATTTTTTGAAAATAAGGATTGATTTGATCTCTTTTGTGTCAATCTTTTCACATAGCATACTTGTGAACCCGTTACAGCTAAAATCATTACCCTTCTGGATACACAACATTTTATTTTCATATTAAAGATATTTCATCATATTTCAATACTGATATTTAAATACATCTGATTATACTTTTAATCATTTAAGTTTCTTTGTTTACCATCAAGTCAACTAGAGACATTAGGGTCTAACTCACCAGTTGAGGTATAAAGGTATGATTCTGTTTGTTGTGGCACTAGCTGTTCTTTTATGATCTATCTCAGACCCAAGATTTTTTTTATCAGGGTGTGGAGAGCAAGGTAGGAATACAGTGATTGGCTTCTGGAAAAGATGTATTGATGGGTGCTGAACATGAATCAGAGGGCTTGTGGATAGTACTGAGTAGGAAGTATCTTGCTGAGTTTTTAAATATGACACCAGAGATGGGTCAATTGGTCGGACCTATACAAAGAAAAAATAGATATATATTCCTATATTTTAATAGCAGAAGATACAAAGTATCAGCACATTTCTAAGTTAATTTCCTGAAAATTTAATAGAACATAGTTTTATACATTTTTCTCTACATTGTTAGCTGGAATCTACAGTATATTAATTTATAAAAGATCACAGGATTTGGTCTTCTTTTTACAAAGTCTTTCTGAAATCTAGGTTCCTTGCTCTATGTTATAAATAACTGAGAAACACTCTTAACTGTAGGCAAAAAAATGACCTAGAAAACAAAATAGACATTTTATATAATTTCTAATTAGAACTATTGTTAGATCAAGTGATCTTCAGAAACTAGAAAAACAAGACTATATTTATTTGTTTCCTCTCACATAAGAATGGCTGATAAAAATAGCTAACATGATTCCAAAATTTCAAAGTTTATGGAAAATATTCTTGAATAAATTGTACATAATATGATTTCTTCCTAACTTTTCTTCTTTGCTTACCACTTATGGTAACAACTGGGAGAAACTAGGAGAGCATGAGGGAGAGTTAGGCTAGAAGGAAATATTGAGGAAATATGTCTTCTAAAATGTACATTGATATGTCATTGTACACCTTGTAAATAATGTTTGTATGTTTAAATTCTCATCCCAGAGAAGTACTGTTTAATAATTAAATATAACCAAATATTTACAATCATAAGTATTATAATTGATTAGCCTTTTTTTTAACCATCCTCTCAGGTGGAAATCTTGAATCATATGAAAGTCCCAATGTCTGGCATTAGTTCTATCATAGATACTCAACATTTGTTTTTGTCAACAAATATCATAAATAAAACAACACAAAAAATTAGCTAGAAAAAGCTTTAAAATAAGGCAGGGATTTATTTTGGAATGAGATTTAATATGCTCCAAATCATCACTATATCAATGATGACACTGTAAGTTAGATTATTAAAAGTATAAGAATTCATTTACTGTTATATTAAATATTTGTATCTTCTCAATCCTTTTCGGATGATGTTTGATGACCCACAAAATCTAGGAGAAGAAACTCACCAGTTTTTAATATTTACCTTTAATTGTACAAGTACTGGTGAGCTGAAAACTCCTGGAGGGTAATTTAAGGATATTTGAGAATCCATGCTTGGCTTAAGAGTAAGGCCTTTCTTTGTTACTGTAAAGGACTCTTTCTTTAAACAAGACACAAGAGAAAAGATACCCAACTTATAAACTTTCCCTTCAGCACAGGTCACCTGTGTGGATTTAAGGACATTAAGACAATGACATTAAAGGACATTAATAGTGCATTGCTCTGGAAGTACATGCTGTACATATTCTCTGGCTGTGGGAAAAAACAACAACTATATGCTGTCCCTGTAATCTCCCACAATTGAGAATTACTTCATTAACCCCAAATGGATGGTCCTTTCATGAGATCAAGTAGAAGTAGATACTAGGAGTTTCTCAAATTTGAACTACATGATAGAAAAGAGAGAAATAAATGTATTTTTAAATTTAAATTATTCCCCACAAAAGGTAAACGGATAATGGGCAATCACATTTAGTGTTTTCACAAATATTAATTATATTTGGAATCCTATCCTGGACTTGGACTTTAAATATTGCCCTTTATCCAGAAGATTTAACAATGTTTTAGGAATTCCAAGGACTGAAAAATTTCATCATTTGGGTAGTTTACACAAATCCTACAGCACCTATACTATCAGCAAATTCTTCCTGCTGACAATTCACAATCTCTTGATAAAGTCATTTTCTCTATTTCTCTCTTCCATGCAGGGGGAGCAGATGATTGCAAAGAGACACATTTGTGTTTCTTTTTTATATAGTGACATTTAAATTTGGAATGCATATATGCAGGGACATATTCAAGCTTTTTTATCACAAAAAAGGAACTGAGTACATAAATGAAAACAAAATTATCTACTCATATAATCACCAAAGCTTAAAATGAAGAGGAAGACTTAGAAATAATCTGGTCTATTCATGCTTCCCTAAACATCAGCTGGGCTCCACCCAGGCATGAGAGGATATTCATGCAGACACACACACAAACATTTCAGGGACAGTAACAATGGAAAATAATCTATCATTTGAAAACTGATTAAGGAAGAGATTTCACAATATCTTGTCATGAATCCATTGTTGGGAAAATTCAGGGCATGATGGATGTTCTTAATTGGCCAGAGGGAAAATTGTGAGAGGTAAGAAAGAAAGGTTTTCTGGGAACTCATTATGGTTGCCGTGCAGTTAGAGTACATTTGGTAGGTTCTGGGGAAATGGAAGGGTTTTTAAGCAGGGGAGTGTCATGAGCAGAACTCTGATGATGGTTTGTCTGACTCCAGAATTAGAATTCTTAAATGTTGTATGAACCACATAAAAATTTGGAAGGAACCTAGAGTTTAAATTTTCTTGAGCTAAATATAGGGATAACAACCATTAGAAAACTATGAAAGAAAAGTATATGCTTTTATTTTTTTCAGTAAACAATGGCTCTCTTATTTTTTTCTTTTGCATTTTCTATTTACTAATCATCTTGTATACCCATTTGGTGAAAAGCATATGTGCTATGAACTGTTTTTGTTTTTATTATGATAGTCACACAGATGGGTCAAGATTAAAAAGCCACACGTAAGGGCAATGATAACTAGACTATTATACTTACAGACTTCCTAGACTAAATATAAAATGTTTTCGTTGCATGAATTGGCATAATTAGAACAGGCTTAGTTTTCATATTCAACTGTATAACTTTGTTTGTAACTCAGAAAAGACCCAAATCAGAAGAGATAAATTAAAAAGAATTGTTTGCATGTGTGGCTTTTTTTTTTAACATTTATTCCCTGCCCTCTTCTTCAAATAATGATATAAAGATGAAAACTTATATAAAGCTGAAAAGACAAATATTTTAATTATTTAAAAATAAGTTCAGTGATCCACAGAAGAACCTTAAACTTTAACTCCCATCAGCTCTATGCTAAGTTTAATAATTATGTATATATTCTTTCTTCAAAACATATGAACTTGTCGCCATGGATGGCTTGAGAGTTATTATAAGAAAGTTTACCATGAAAAAGATAATTTATTAACTACTAACGTGTTTATAGACTTCCTTTTATCTTCTTAAGTGTTTTTTCTCATTTAATCTTTATTACCCTATCAGGTAGACATTATTATTGTATTCATTTTTTAGATGAAAAAAATTGAGTCATATCAAGGTTACATAATTTACTCAAGTTCACATAGCAGGAAAGTGTAGGAACCAAACTTCAGACCCAGCCAATCTTCCGCGACAACCCACATCCTAACTACCACATATACTGTTTTCCACGTACAGACTAATAACTAGACTTAATAACTATCTCAAGGCATACACACACACACACACACACAAATTGTTGTTTTTACATATTTTTCCAACCCATGAATGATAAAAATAAAGCTAACGTCATCTGGGGATCCTAGAATTCTTAAATTTAGACAGAGGTCCATCCCATTAGAAATGTTAGTCTAAAGCTAGTCTAAGGTGTGAAGCTAATTAAACCATGATGTTGGCTTTGCTTCCCAGGCAAAAATATAACACTTGCTGGGTCCTAGACTCAAGTTCTTCACTCCCAAATTTGACCAATAAGCTCTACTCTTTTATCTTTATGGATAGCAAAACAAAACAAAACAAAACAAAAACACATGAATTCACCGGCATAAATCTTATCAATCCTTCCATTTTATACCAATGGAATAATTGTATCTGTACTATGATCTGGTAGTCTGAGTAATAGTTAGAAGTCAAACAGCAAATGTATGTGTAGTCAAGGATTTACCAACCTTGTAACTTTGTCTCATTCCTTCCAGTGAATTTGGAGTCAGGTAACTTGATTGAAGGTCTACATCAGACACTTTCACCATGATGTCTCTGTAATTTCCCCTGTAATGTTCAGTAAATGGAATTGCAATGCATATTGGAAATGGAATTCTCTTTTCCATATCTGAGCACTCTACAGTGATAACATTGCTGACCAATTCTTCATTATCACTCACTATTAAAGAACTCATGTTCTTAATTATCCGGCATTCTAGATGTTGTAGAACATAGGACGGTGCTGTAATATAACAAGACACTTGGGTGACAGTATCATCACTCAGCACATCAAGATACCTGCAGGGGAAAAAAAGGACATCATTTTTTCAAATATTTGATTTATAGACTGTATAGTGAAATGCTTAAGAGCACAAGCTCTAGAGACACGTTGTCATGGTATGAATCCCTGCTCTCCCACTTAGTAACTCTGTGACCTTGGGCAAGATATTTAACCTCTCTATGCCTCAGTTTCCTCAACTGTAAAATAATGATAAAATAATACCTATCTCATAGGAAGACTGAGAATTAAATGAACTATTATACAGTAAGTAATTAAAAAGCTGTGCCTGGCACTTAGAAAGTACTATATATATTAAGCTATTGTTACTATTGTTATTACTATTATTATTTAAGCAGACGATTCATTCCTGTTTTGTTCACTTCAAATATAAATCTGAAGATTGCTGAAGCTTCTTGATAAACCAAGAACTAGTGCCTGAATAGTCTTCTAAATTTTGAGGAAAGGTATAGATATGGTACTGGATTTGTTTATTACGTTTTTAAGAAAAATAGAGAAAGGTACAAAAGTACTGTGAATGTATGTTTAATCAAAGTAAATAGAAACAGAATATTTACAGTCCTCAAAGAATCAATCCAAAAACTGATTTTGACAATTGGTTTTACTCTTGCTTTTTGTACCATCACCTTTGCCTAAGATTTTAGAGTCTTATAGATTTGAATTCAGTTTTGAGATCAGTCACTTACTATTTGTTTGACCTTTAACATCAACTATTATTATTAAAATAGCTAATATTTTAGCTCTTTCTATGTACCAGGTTTTAGGCTATACATTATTTCATTCAAATCCTCACACCATGGGTATGAGGTACTACTCACCCATGGGCAGGTACTACTGTCATTACTATTTTACAGATAAAGAAACTGAAGTTTAGAAATTTTAACTTGCTGAGGATCACACAGATGGTAAGTTGTAGAATCAATAAATGAGTCCATCTATCTTTAACACAAAACCCCAAACTTTCTAATATAATATCATACTTCCTCAAATCATTCCAAAACACTGGTTTCTTTATCCATTATGAACTGAAATGAATACCAGGTTCACAATAATGTGAGGATTGAATGAGATAAAATATTTCAACCTCTTATAATAGTGGGTTAACATAAATGAGTGTTCAATAAATGTTAGCTCTCTATATTAAAACTACCAGCTTGCATTTCCTCTCTTCTCGCTATTTCTCATTTCATACCAGTGAAATGATTGAAATATAAACAATGTCAAAGAGAAATAAGAGGATCTTTATAAAATGCAGCATTAATATCAAGTTCTAGAATAATCAGCTTTTAATTATTTTTCAATTAGTAAATTGAATGCTATAGTGCCCCTCAACACAGAAATCTAGAAAATATGTTGAAATTTCAAGGAGGGTTATTTATTTATATTTACAATTCTGAACCCATAAAGTTAGAAGGAATAGAAAATTATCCAGCACATGGGTCTGTTTGAGTCTTCTCTGATCATGGTGATAAAGGTATTTCAGAAAATTAGATACATTGTTTAATATAGGATACAATGATCCAGTCTTTTTCTAAATCATCATAGCATTACTTTATTCATAAATTAATTTAAATCTTTAATATCATAAAATAGACAGTGTTCAAATTTCCCATTGTTGTTTTTAATTAGTTTCTTTTATCTGAATCCAAATAAAAGCCACAAATTGCAGTCAGTAGAATGTGTGTTTACGTCTTTTGCATTATATATGTTTCCCTCAATTTCTTCTGTCCTTCCTTCCTCCCTCCTTTCCTCCTTCCTCCCTCCTTTCCTCCTTCCTCCATCCTTTCCTCCTTCCTCCCTCCCTCTCTCCCTCCCTTCCTTCCTTCCTTTTGGTCTTACTCTCACTCTCTTGGTCTCTTGCTCTCAGGCTGGGGGAATACTACAGATCCAGTCTTGTATAACTTCAAAAATGACTCTCTTTTGTGCCCTGGAAACCCAACTCAATACACTCTTCTTGCAAAAGACTGACAGATGAAGTAGGGCAAGGGGACCTGCAAATGCTTCCATTTCCCCTAGACCTAATCAAATAGATCTAGTCTAGCCACTAAAATAATCACATTGGTTTATTCTAGTGTCGTTTCCCTTTGTATACACTAAGACAACTACCCTGGAAGAGATAGGCTTTTTTCAAAACGCTCTCCAGGGAGGAATCACAACAGATTGTGAGCTAGGTTTTATTTATGACTCTCATCTTTCTTGTGGCATGATGGCTTCCTAGCCTGAGGAATTGCAATGAGTAGTCATCTTCTGAAACATGCAAGCCAAGCAAAACTGGTTTGCATGCCACAAAGAGGAAATCACTAACTAGGAAACACCTAAAGGAGGTGTTAGAGGGAGTGGTTCAGCAATGACTCATTAGTTGATGCTTTGAGTCATTTCTGAATGTGAGGATATGAAGTGTTAATGTTTTTCTCAAGTGAAATGGGCAACCGCATATTGACTACTTTCATAGTTGTTTTGCAGGGGCAGTAAGCCTTTCACACCAGGGGGGGTCTTTCACGGGTTAAATATTACTCCTGTGACACCTATAGAATTCATTAGATTTTCAGACATGCAGGGAACCTTACAGCTAAACCAGCTCAACCTCTTCATTTTATAGATGAGACAACTAAGGTCAAAGCGAGCAAAATGACGTGCCTGAGATCATAGACTCATTCATTCTGTTGTCCTGGAAATGGTATTGTATTCTGAAAGAGCAGACACAGGATAAGTGAAGTTTGGTGGTGTGTGGGAGTGGAGAACGTGAGGGTTGTTGGGGGTGAAATAAATCAACATGCTAATATTTAGCTGAGAGTGAACATCTGCCAAGCAACAAGGCGCTAGGCCCTTTAGGTGATTTTCTCATTTGACCTTACCAAATAATCCCAGCAATAATTTCTATAAATAAGAAAATGGGGCTAAGAAATGAAACAAGTTGCCCAGGGTCACAGAACTAGTAAGTAATAAAACAGGAGATAAATTTAAGTCTGTCTCCCAAACCAATGATTTTTTTTTTTATTCCCCATTACCTTCTAAGGGTCTTAACTTTACTGTGAAAATATGGCTTGTGAATATTTTATTTCATTTGGACAATTATAGATTATTATCCCCTTGTATAGGGGAGATAATTCACAAAATAGATCAGTCAGTTTCAACATATTTTTTCGAAATCATGGGCTCTTTGAGAATCTGGTGAAAGCTCTGGACCATCTCCAAGGAGATAAAATAGGTGTGAAAATATACATTCAATTTTAAGAACCTCCCGAAGCTTATCCATGAGCCCTCCCAGAGTTCTTAACCCACGGGTTAAGAATTTATGATGATTTATAAATAAGATAAATGTGAGAATTCATTTGAGGATATAAATAAAATAAATCTGAGGCTTGGAAATTCTCTTCTAATATTTGAACTCTGCAGTCTCCTAGTTTTTTTCTTAGGATAACCTAAAGAGTAGTAATTTAGGAATGTGTCCATGTTCTCGACAATTGTCCATTTTAACTACTTTCTTATACAGTCAATTCTTTCTTCCTTTAAAGAAACCTTTAATATTTTTCCTGAAACTATAAGAAACAAACAATAGTATTAATAGCAGCCATAAACATTTTTATGGGAGTAATTTAAACTGAATTATTGATTTGTAATATCTTTTGGAGATCTGAAATGTATATATAAAATTTTATTCATGTGTAAATATTGTTTTGTATACAAGTAGAAACACACATATAAGCAGGAATATACAAGCACCTCTCACATTATATTTACTCACTCCTTTTCCATGATGTTATGCTTTTGCTTTAGACTCTCTGAATCACTGGGAAGAGGGCTATTCACATATTTACTGGAGATATCACATGTTGTTGAGGATGTGGTAATCTCTTCACTTTGGCTTTCTGAGATCTCTTGAATTTCTCTTTCTCTTGTCTGGATTATGTCATGCATCTCTTCCCTGTTGCTATTTATGTTCTCAACAGTCATGTGTTCTATTTGTTTATCATCTTCATTTTCTGCATTATCTGGGAACATTTTGTTCTGTGACTCTTCTTGCCCTGTTACATCTCCCTTCAATGACGTATTGTTTTATTTTCCCACTAGTTCTAAACTCCTATGTATTTTATTTTTTTTTAACTGAACCTGGTTTGTGTAATGACTTTCCTCTCCATTCGTGGGAGAAACAGTAGCTGTTTCTATGACATTTTGTTCCCCTCTTGCAGCAATGTCTCTTGCTTTGATATCTTGAATGGTGGACATTGTCTGCAGTGGAGTACATTCATCATGCATGCCGCATAAATTACACATCTCCTTTTCTTCTTTCTTTAGAAATGTAGCAGTGCTCCCCAAATATTACTTCTTTTCATGAGGCAATCTACGAATGCAATGATTTCTACACACACATACACACAGAGACACATTAAAAAGAGTAAATACAAAACTAAACCAAATTATGTTTCTCCACTGACATGTAATGAAATATGGA
Organism: Phocoena phocoena; assembly: GCF_963924675.1. Taxonomy (NCBI): domain Eukaryota; kingdom Metazoa; phylum Chordata; class Mammalia; order Artiodactyla; family Phocoenidae; genus Phocoena; species Phocoena phocoena. The sequence goes on from NC_089223.1 coordinate 77,865,625, forward strand.
GAAATTACCCTAGAAATCTACAAAGACCCTTACTAGGCTTTTAAGCCTACCTCCCTTCTGAAGAAGTCATTTGCACCACTGTAATTCTCTTAACACATCTAGAAATTGGGGATAAATTGCTTGTTAACATAGTAGAAAAGACTAAATCTAATCCCTCTTGCTTGTGAAAATGCTTTGAATATTTGCAGAAAGGTATCATGACCCCCATCCATAAGATGCCATTCAACTGAAGCCAATATCTCCCTCAGTCAGTCCTCATTTGGTATGATTCTGAGAATTGTTTTTCTTCTTTGAACGTACTATGCAGTTTATCAATGATCCACGTATAATTCTTCACCTAAAGTTTAGCAGAGCTCTCCAGATGAGGCTTGGGTAGCAGGCATACCAAAGCTACATTACTTCTGCTGACGCAGATGCTGTATTTTATTGGGTACTTTGTTTGCTATTATGATTGGATTAGGTTTCTACTACTTCTCCTTCTGGACTTTTGATGACTGGAAATTTTCAAATGAATCTTTCAAAAATAGCTCTAATTATCTCAATCCTCTGATTAGAACCTGGCTACTCAAGGACTAATAAACCAAGTGAAGCCTCTTTGCTCTGGTGTAAACCGTCACCATGATCTGATCAGATATAATCTCTCACTCCATCCCCATTTCTTATTATTTTCCTGTTTGTTCATTCCTCCTCTCCTCACAGCTGGGGTCACCTGATGGCTTCTTACAGGCTTAACAACTCTGCAATCTTTAGAATTCAATTCTGAACTCAAGAATATGTAATTTAAGGCCCTATAGCTCAGTGTTTTCAAAATCATCAGTAAATCATCCTTTAACTAGTCTAGCCTTATCATTGGGCTCCAGTTCTGACAACTTGTTTTTTTGTCTTGTATCTGAGACTCTGTCTTTATTTTGAACTCCTATTCCGGTAGCTGAGTCATCATCATTTTCCATGAATGATCATTTGTGTTGCCTAGGACCACATTCAGTTCTCTCCAGAGATTCCATTACTGGCTATGAGATCCAGCTGATGGTCTCTAGGACATGCTGCCTTTGGACAGATTTCCCTCATGTCCACAGTCTGCCCTCTAGACTGAATTTCTTAACGTTATCTGGGTTCCTGATTGATGAGACCTGCCTGCTTGCCTTGACACGACATTATTTAGAGTTAGATTTGATGATGCACGTATCTTCTTATCTAGAGTAACTTGTTGTTGTCTGAGATCATAGACATCAGATACCATGTTCTTCCTGCCATGCTGTATTTCACATCCATAACTGGCCCTATTCCCAAGAACCTGCACCCCACTTCGTGTGTGTGGGGGGGTCTAATTTCATATCCCATCCCATCCCATTCTTCCCAGTGTTTTTTCAATTAACAGCTTCAAGTTCAAATAAGTCTAAAAATAGAGTATCATACTCCAATATGAAAATACTGCTTGTCCTGCCTCACACTAATCCTATATTTTCCTACTTCTGAGTGTTGGGTCCTACGAATAACGTCTCTGCTGGAATGCTCTTTAAGGCACCCAGTTTCTGGCTGCATAAATCCAATTCATTCCTTAAGCTTCAGGTTAGTTACTGCATTTGTGCTAGTGAAATTCCCCACTCTAAAAATGGAATCTCGCCTATTTCTGAAGACTTAACGCATTTCATTTTTATGTCTCTAATGGAATTAGCCTCAATGTCCCCTGCATTATTGTGCAATTGCCTTAACTGATTTCCCATGTTAAATAGTTAGTCCCTTGTGGACAGAGACTCTATCCTGGTTTTTGTATGCTCCTTAGCGCTCTCATATTTCTTAGAGAAAGAATAAAGGAAATACTTGCCTTGTCTCCAGGTACAATAATTCTCTTTGTCAAGCAGTACATACAGCTGCTGTTAGGTGGAGCACAGAGTCCCTGCAGTATGTTCCAAGAGTTGGTGAAGGGCCTCACTGAGTTCTTGACCCAGAAAGACCACTGTGGCTATCCAAGTGGCCCCGCCAGCCCCTTCACAATGGTCTTCACCCAGGAGCTCCTGCTTTAGCATCAGGTTTTGTCTCCAAATCTGCTTCAATATTTGGCCTAGTTTACCTGAGCCTATGTCTTCTGTATCCATTTTATGCTCCACAGGTGGGATGTTTCCTAACAGCAAAGCCTAAAGGTTTAGCAAATTCAAGCTTGGCTGTGGTTTTTTTCTTCTAAAATCTAGGAGATGATCCAAGTCAGCTAGCCAAGCATTTTCCTGCAACATAATAGTTTATTCAGCTTCTTGTTGACCAGTGAAAAGTTACTAGGTGACCAAAGGAGGGGCGTTCCTGCACCATGGGTGCCACTGTGTACAGAATAGATTAACCACAGGGATGGAGTTACCTCACACAATCCCACTTTCCATGTAAGTTTTACACTTTCGATGTACTATGGAAGCCTCCTATACTTTTCAAGTTTTGAGGCAACAAAATATGGATTCTGTGGTAGGACGAGGAGTATATTAATCAAAGGTGAACTCTTTTAATAATACTGCTAATAACTATATGAAACTCAAAAATACTTATGAATGAACTAATATGTTGTCTGAATTGCTTCAAAATAAGCTGGGAGTGTGGGAGCGGTGTATAGATGAAATAAGGTTGGCTGTAAGTTAATAATTGTTGAAGCTGGATATGGTTACATGTGGGGGTCTTTACAATTCTCTCTAGTTAGCGTAGAACATTTTTATAATAAAGAATTTTAAAAATATTACTCTGCTGGAGCAGAGTCTATTACCACTCTGCTCTGTTAGGTTTATCAGTACCTTCTTCTATGGCAGGTCTGCAGTGAGATCGAGATAGGTACTTGGCCTCTTTCCTCTCTGATCATTTCTCTCTAATTAGATAAAATGCTCCTCCACGAACAGAAAGCAAATCTGAAGAGTGTCTTTCTCTGAACTAGCAAGGAATCCACCATGTGTAATTAAAATATAGTCACAGCGCGTTCTCACTGCTGCTGGCCCCTTCGTCGGCACATTTTATATGACACCATGGCGTCACAGGACCTGATACCGGGCGGAGCCCCGGAGTCCGCGGAGGAACCCAGAGCAGCCTGCTTCTTCCTCTGCAATCCCCTCCTCTCATAAGGGAGAACACGGCACCAGAGGGAGAGGGCCGTGCATTCCGGACGGGGTCATGTTCTCTCGGGGGCACTGGAATGAAATGAAAGCTCCCAAAGCACAGCCCGAATCCCTCCTGCCCACAGCCATCACCTTATCTCATCTTAAGCACTGGGCCTGTTAGAGCCACACTCAAGACACCTGAAAGAGGAGACGGGGAAACACAAACCCAGTGAATAAGGAATAGAAAACGAATGCCACCACAGGCGTAAAATACTGCCCAAGCTACTTTTGGTCTGCAGAGGCTGAAGGAAAAGGAAAGGAGCGGCGGTACGAAGAGGGGTGGTGAGGGTGAGGTTCGGGGTGCGGCCTCATTCTCTAGTGGAAATCTTATTTTTCAGTGACCTCTGTTCCTTTAATGCCTGAAATATATGTGTAATTCGCATTATAATGCATACGTGGCTTTAATTTGATGCCGATTCTGAAAACTTTCTGTAGCATGTGCTGTGGGCCAGGCACTCTCTACATGCTGGGAACTTCAGAGAGACTTCGGAGAGAAGCAGGCACCTGAAAAGATGACTAAAATCAGCTCAGACTGTGTTGAGAGCTAGAACAGAAGTATGAATTAAGAGTATCACCAAAGCTTTGAGGAGTAAAAATTTCATTCGGATTGGAGGCCTGGGAGATGTTTAAATTAGGAGCTAAATGATGGGCAGGATTTGAGCAGGCTTGACAACAGAGGGAAGGAACATTCCAGATAGGAAATAATATCATCAAAGGCAGGGAGGCAGGAAATGGCACCGTGTGAACAAAAAGGGAAAAGGATGGCTCTAGAAGTTTATAAGTCTGGGAAGTGGCAAGAGAAATAATTATGGAGAGTCAGGAGGAGAAGCTGGAATTTTGTTTTGCAGACAAAAGAGAGAAATTACATATTTTTGAACCAAGTAAATATATAGCCAAATCTATGCTGTAGGAATGCAGATGGTTTAAATGGTAGAGACACAAGAATTAAGTGACTTGAGGGCCCATATTAGGGCAACAACAGTGCAGGCAGGGGAAAGGGATGCTTTGAGAAGGGATTCGAAGTAGAGTAACCAGAACTTGCTAAATCATCAGTTAGAGGAAAAGGAATAGAAAGCACTGAAAATCCATTTATTTATTTATTTGAGAAATATTTATTGGCTGCTGGTATAGAACTGTGCTTGTTCTATATGGAGTATAACTAAAAATTTTGGTTTAGGTGACTGAACAGATGGTAAACCAACTGAGTTGAGGAATTTAGAAAAAAAAAACATTCAGCTTGATTGATAGGTAATTTGACTAATTTTGGATTTGTTGTGTTTGAGATACACAGGACAATTCTTTGGAATATGTTAGAAATTTAGAAGTCAGAATAATATTGGCACATTTGAATGTCATCAGTCAATAGATAGTGAATGTATCCCTATCTGGAAATAGAAGAGATTGATGGGGAATTTACACCATGTACATTTTAAGTATTGAATGAAACTGATGATGAAATGCTAAATCACTGGACCAATATACATTTATTCCCTTCTATTCTACAGATGTGGGAAAATTCTTTCTCAGGTCAGGGGGAAAAAAAACCCAAACATTTTTCCTCAGCCTCACTGACATTTGCTATCCTCAAGTCTAAACTTGTTCTCTGTCTGGCTTCCCCAAAATATGTAATATTTGCAAAGTGAGACCTACCACAGGCCACGCTGTGTTTACTCATTAAAACAAGCATCTGCATGTTCCTGCATCTTGTTTTCAATTAATTGATGTCACTAACCATGGAAAGAACTGATATTTGCAATCAAGATTTGTGACACCCACAAATGTGTAACCCACAGAAGTTAACTACAAAAAAATTCATCTCGATGGGTTTAACATTGGATTAGCATCTTCCTTGTGGCTACTCGTCATTATGACTACTAATACTTTCTTTTACTTTCTTTACTGAGAATTCTCTGCTTCCACTGACATTAAAGGAATTAGTATGCAGTCTTGAATTCACACAAAACATTATGTGGTTGAAAAGACAGCAGTTCTTCATAGTAAAGCATCAAAGTGAGTAGAAAGAAAATTCCAGTAAGTAGGATAATCACTCATTTACCAGCTGAAGAAATAAAACTTTGCAATAGAATGAACAGCCTATTGATGCGAGTCAGGAGGGAAGGACAATAAAGTTTTTAAGTGTAAGGAACTGGGCTACTTTCCATGGAGTTTATGGTGGGGAGCAGTGGATAAGTCAGATGTTAGCAACATTATTAGTTCTGTTACGTGATCTTGTTATTTTCTTCGAGTTCCTGTGTAGTGTCCAACACCAGACTTTGGTGCAGTTAGCCCAGATTAATTTTTCTCTGTTTGGTAACTCTATTATTGAATGTCTTTTATCTGTTTAGAGCAAGCTCACACAACTGGATGATGAGTAGACAGAGAATACAAAATAGTTGTTTTGTTTTTGTTTTCCCCAATAATTTATCACACTGGGAAAATACAAATTAAATATCAGAATTCTCAATATGCATATCAATTTTAAAATGTTTTTACATTTAACTAGACAGTATAAATAAAAGTTTGTAACAGATGAATAAAAAATTAAAATGTTTTTAAAAAGCAGGTGGTCAAAATCAAAGTTAAGACTTTTGGTTAAACAATGTAGATTAAATACATATTCTATTTCTGCTTCCTCCTAAAACACCACTGAAGAAGATAAAATAATATATAAACCACAAAGGACAAAGAAAATAGGTGATAATATGATGGAGAAAAGATGTCAACAAACTTTTAGTAGATCAAAAGCAGATGGACAAGTTGTAAATGACCTAACTGAGTAAAGAGGGTCCCTCTATGGTGGAAAATAGGCTGGTTCTTGCCATGGAATTTCAGGAGGGCCTAGGAATTAGAGACAACCAGTAGCTCTGGAAGTGAGAATGAAGTTGGCGCTGTAAACAAGTTTTGTTCCAATTCAGTTTTGGGAGCAGATAGATACCGAAATCCCTCTCCTCTGCCCCAAATAGCCAGGCAACAGTCTCTTTCCCACCCATTGGAAGCTAGAGATGTTCTCTATGAAAAAACTGCAGCAGAGGCAGGAGGTCTGGGCTGACCAGGAAACCAGAAGGAAGTGCCACTGTACACATAAGGGTTAAGTGAAATTCTACAATTTTAAAAAGTGAGGTCCCACTCTATTCTTCTGCTCAGCCCCAAGAACAGGGGTAAGCAAGTGTAACCTCTCAGGCAGAAGATTAGAAGTTTGTTCTCTAGAGTAACTGAATACCACAAGGAAAAAAAAAATTCATAGTGAAACTTTTAGGGTCCCTCCCCCTTCTCCCCACCCTCAATAGATTACCCTGCTCTTGTCAGATCATCAATAATGAAGCACCCAATCAGAAGCCCTATCTATGTATGTGAAGCTTCCAAAAAATGCCCCTAATGCTTCATTTTTCAGTATCAAATAATAGTCAAGGGGGTTAGGCATTTGAAATAAGCCTCATGTAATGCTGAAGACTAAAGCAAACACAAATAAAGAACTTGAAAAAAATAGAGCCAATACAGGAAAGAGAAGAAAATATCAAATAAGTCTATAATTAACACTCTTAAAGTCTAGGATATGAGAAGATAATGAGCCCACACAATAAGAAAAGATTTTCCTAAAAAAAGGAGCATTCAGAAAATGAGAAAGACCTCATAGAAAATAAAATATAACAGGAAATTTTTAAGCTTGTATATGGGTAGAATGAAGCAGTTGAGGAAGTATCCCAGAGTTAAACAAAAACCAAAGAGACAACAGGGGGAAGAAAAAAGGAGGTTAAGAAATTTAATAGTTCAATCTAGGTGGTTCAATTAATATGAGTTCTAGAAAAAGAAAACGGAAAGAAATTATCAAAGAAATAATATAAGAATATTTCCTAAATGAAGGACTTCATATTCCAGACTGAAAAAGATCAAAATTATAGATTAAAAAAAGAGGAAATCATAACTGGTCATATTATCATGAACAGTCAAAACATCAAGGACAAAGATCCTAATAGCCTCCAAAGAAGGAAAAAGGTTCACATTTAAATCAGAAGGCATTGGAATTTTTTTTTTAAACATCTTTATTGGAGTATAATTGCTTTACATTGTTGTGTTAGTTGCTGCTATATAACAAAGTGAATCAACTATACTTATACATATATCCCCATATCCCCTCCCTCTTGTGTCTCCTTCCCACCCTCCCTATCCCATCCCTCTAGGTGGTCACAAAGCACCAAGCTGATCTCCATGTGCTATGCAGCTGCTTCCCACTAGCTATCTATTTTACATTTGGTACTGTATATATGTCAGTGCCACTCTGTCACTTCATCTCAGCTTACCCTTCTCCCTCCCCATGTCCTCAACACCATTCTCTATGTCTGCGTCTTTATGCCTGTCCTGCCCCTAGGTTCATCAGAAACTTTTTTTTTTTTTTAGATTCCATATATATGTGTTACCATACAGTATTTGTTTTTCTCTTTCTGACTTACGTCACTCTGTATGACAGACTCTAGGTCTATCCAGCTCACTACACATAATGCATTTTTTTCTTTTTATGGCTGAGTAATATTCCATTGTATATATGTGCCACATCTTCTTTATCCATTCATCTGTCAGTGGAAACTTAGGTTGCTTCCAAGTCCTGACTATTGAAAGTAGTGCTGCAATGAACATTGTGGTACATGACTCTTTTTGAATTATGGTTTTCTCATAGTTTACGCCCAGTAATGGGATTGCTGGGTCATATGGTAGCTGTATTTTTAGCTTTTTAAGGAACCTCCATACTGTTCTCCATAGTGGCTGTATCAATGTACATTCCCACCAACAGTGCAAGAGGGTTCCCTTTTCTCCACACCCTCTCCAGCATTTATTGTTTGTAGATTTTATTATTATTATTTTGCAGTATGCGGGCCTCTCACTGTTGTGGCCTCTCCCACTCCGGACACGCAGGCTCAGCGGCCATGGCTCATGGGCCCAGCCACTCTGCGGCATGCGGGATCCTCCCGGACCAGGGCACGAACCCACGTCCCCTGCATCGGCAGGTGGACTCTCAACCACTGCGCCACCAGGGAAGCCCTGCAACCCTTCTCTATTGAGTCACTATTGTGTTTATGAAAACTATGACTCTTTATACAGTCATGGGCCTATGACATGAAACCAGTGAAGTAAATTTTCGTGTGAAATGAAAACTAGACAGTTGTCTTCTCTGCCAAAATTTTCAGAGACAGATTTTCAAATGAGGGTGTGCCAGATGCATTGCTACTGTGTACTGCATGGTATCCCAGCAATGAGAATGTGTTTCTCTACCTTCCTCATGGCTTGACCCCTACCAGGGTGTGATTAGAAATTTGAAGCATAGTTCTGGCAAAGAGAAAGAAGAAATATAGGTGAAAGAAGAAAAATATTTTTTTTAAAAAAAAAAAAAGGAGAAAGAAAAAAGTAAAAGGGTCTGATAATGTTTTGACACTACATGTACCTTTAAGTTCACCTCCAATTTCCCTCCTTTCCTCTGGACAGTCACAAGGAAATCCACCAAAGGAATAGGACTGTGCTATTCTAGACCTCACCTCCACAGAATGTCCTTCTACCCACACTCTGATATCTCTTAGAGACCTTATTCCTGGACATATCATACCAAGACTCATCTCTTTGAAAGTTGAATTATGATCAGAAGTCTTATTCCTCACGCTGCAAAAATAAATCTGCAAGAAAAAAATTCTTCAGCATGAACTGTACCCTGAGCATGATGGACGCTCTTTTATAAAGTGGAGAAAGGATGCTGAGTGGTGCCCAATTTGCTGCTTTTCAGAAGTAACTGAACTCTTCTAACTAAATATGGATGAGCTGAGAGCACCTCAGGATCTCCCCCAACCAGTGTCCATCATTACTCAGAGAAAGATATTGCACACATTGAATCCTCATGTGTCTTTGTTGCTCAGAAGTAAAATTCATTACAAATGGAAAGTATCGAGTTCCTTAGAACCACAACTTTCTCTCCTCTTAGACCATTGTTATCTTGGCACATTTGATCTTACGCTATCAGCTGCTGTGTTAAATTATTTGTATCCACTACAGATATTAACCAGGTCTGATATCTGAAAACTGTTATCAACCTTTCTTTTTTGCTTCACTTCCCCTCCTCATTGCTCTCATCAGCAGGTTCAGGGCACCCTAGCATCTCAGTGAGTGGCAGATGGTGGGAGGAACAACCATAGCTGGCCCTAGGCAAGCATTTCTCTTATGAAATAATCACTGGCATCTCCTTTCTGGCCCTGCTTCCCACCCACCCCTCCCTTTAAGCATATCTTCCACGTTGTTTTTCGTTTGCTGCCTTGAATCGTCTGCCAAAAATCACTTGGATAAACCCATTTATGCTAGAGTCTTGGCAGGTGTGTATTTCCTCACCAGGATTACTTGAATTTTTAAAGAATGAATCTGTGATGGTAAAGTTGAAGCTTCTATGGAATGCCTTTCCAGGTACCTCTCAGCCTATGCATTAGGTCTACACAGTGAAGTGCTATCATCGGGAACAGTTTTATCTGTTTTTCTGAGCACTGTCAGAAATGCATCATTTTGCTTTTTATTGGTTCATTTCTTAATTTATAACTAGCTTTAAAATGTTAAGGAAACTTCATTTGATTTTAAAAAAAAAATTGAGAACAAAAATGAATTCATTTCTATTCCCAAGAAGGGCTCAGTCTTTGTTAGGGCACAGACGATCCAGGATTATGTCACCTTTTAAAGATGCTGTTACAATTGCTGGTAGACCCAGATAACGGCCCCAATGTAATTAATCCCAGGCTCCCATATTGAATTAAATCTGCTTTGGGTTATTTAGGTCACATACTGCATAAATGCCCTCTCTGTGTCATTTCTCTGTAAAGAGTGAGTGTGTTTCAGTTTTCTCTATAATATACATTTATTTTTGGAGCTCATTAAACAGGTTAGGAAATTTAAATAGGTCTAACCAGTAGACAGAAGCTAAAGCTGAAGTTAGAAATACTCTCTGTGGTATTATCTAACACAAGATGAGGGCTGTTTTTTAACTCTTGGCTGCTACATACGAAGACACTAAAAGTGCTGTTTGAAAAGCAGGTCTTAAAATCAGGTCTATACTTTTTAATATATTTAGATATTGCTTCAGAATATTAGTTTTGGTTTAAAAGCAAAACTCGTAATAGGTAGTGAATGCTATATACCATTTTGTCCAGGTGGAGATGGGGGTAAGAAAACTCTAATTTATATAATATAGTCCAATTTGTCCTCCCCACCACCTCTCTCAAACTCCCTTTTGCTGCAAATACATGGTTGTGATCTCTCCTTAGTCTTAAATTGGTTTGCACTTTTCAAAAGTCTAAGTTTGCTCCTAGAAAATAAACCAGGTGCTTGGGGGTTAATGATTTAATTGCGTTTCAGTAAAGATGCTATATGAATTCATTTGATTATACAAAATGGTACAGTAAATCAGTGCCTCTGTATGGGAAGTGGCTTCCTTGTGTTTTGAAGAAGTTAATCCCCCAGTGCCTTATTCATGTCCTAAGAGGGACTGGTGGTACTGGGAGAAATATGCCAGAATGATCAAGACCAGAGGACTTCTTTTATTTCATTGTACAAAAGAAGTAATGTATTCATCCATTGAAGAACTGAGTCCTCTGTATGGGTGCTTTTAAAAACACAGTTTCATCTGTTAAAACTTCAAAATGTTAATGATAGCTTAAAGTAGTAAAAATGGAGCAATTTCTAAAGAATTGAAAATTACTAATCCAGTAACTGGAAGTATAGGGGCCTTCAGAGTTTAGCTTGTTGAGATAAGCTGGAAGATTTTAAATATGCATTTTCTACATATTCAAAATATTCTCATTAAGAAATTCTAGTTTTTTTTTTAAAGTACTAGACTCCTAAATATTTTATTGTACTTCACTTACTCTCATTTCAGCAACAAGCTGTAATCTTAAAACCTGGAAAACAACCTTATTCTTAAGAACCCAGAAAGTGGAGCGCTTCAAGGAGAGATAGCAGGGGACATGCTAGGAATTAAAAAAAAAAGTTAGAAACTATCTTTAATATGCTTTTTTGAGAGGAAGAGGTGATCCATGGTAGGGCTATTTTTGAGTATACAGGAGATTTTTGCAGAAGTTGAAAACTTTATCCTTGTCCAAAGGAAGAAACAGTAGTGTATTTGCATGACCTTGAAGACTGATGTTTTGAGTCATTACTTATTCCAGCAGCTGTGGCAATGCTCTTTTGTATGATACAAAATAAAGAAGCAGAATATACTAGGGAAAGTGAATTCTTGAGAAAGTTTGCTATGTGGATACAGCTTCAGCTTCCCTATAATGTTAACTATTTCAATGTGGTAGTGATGATACCCTCCCTACAATTTGGCTGTGAAATTTGGGCCAATAATAGATATTGTGACCCATTTGGGGACAACCTTAATCAACATCACTTGTGAGCCATGACTAGCACAGGCAGCAAGACAAGATCAGTGATAATCTACTGGATAGAAACCAGGTATTTATGACCAAATATCTGTTGAATAAATATAAGGAAAATTGACCTGTACATCTACATATTACAGAGAAAGGAACACTGATGTGAGACATTTGCCCACCCATCAATTAATATTATGGGTTTATGATATGCTAAGCATTGTCCTAATCCTCTGGGTGGCTTAAAAGACAGCTCTTGCTCCTGTGGATCTTAAAAATCTAGTAGGAGTGACTAAACATTGCATTTGATAAGGATCAAAGGAAACCACAAATTTAAAGAGCAAACTAGCCATGTATTAAACAGGATTTTAAAAGAGTGTGTGCTATGGATTAGACAAGGAAAGCAAAGGGAAGACACAGCAAATAGCACAGGCAGGCAAGTGGAATGGTGGATGTTAAATATAAATAACTTGAGACATCCTCAGATGCAACGTCAAAACTGTTGCAAAAGTCCCCAACTTGTAGAAAGAACAGTGGAACCACAGGTGAACCAAGAGTGCAGAAGTCAGGAGAACTTCCTGGTGAAACCATCCCCAGGGATGCAGCTGCAGCAACAGGGAGGTCGTTGTTTCACTCACCATCTAGTGAGACCAAGCACATCCTGTTTCCGTGGGGATAAGAAATGTGAAGCAGCTGTCTTGAACTTAAAAAAAAAAAATCCTCTAGGTTATATATCAACTTATTTTTAGCAATGACGTTTTTCTGCTCAATTCTTGAAACTTTTAGGCTGGTGGATAATTGAATTTGGTTGGCCCAGAGAAAACTTTGTGAATGTGAGTTTGAATGAAAACTTAAGCATTCTGACCTACAACATGCAAGGCACTGAAAGAAATAGTTTTTCTCACACGGGCTTCTTCTCTTAGGGATCCTGGGATTTCTACCACTCTATGTTAATGGCCAACATGACAGTTTTCCCCTGTTTACTCTCAAATGATTTTCTTGGACACAAAAATGGTATACAATATCAGGTAATTACTTCTAGCCCCTTTCAGCTGAATTTTCAGATGCAAAGCCTTTGGAGCTCTCATAAATCTTCAGAGAAACGCTGCTTTTGTGCTGTGACTGATTGTGTCTGCTATGTAAAATATTGTTTCCTTTTGAGGTTTTGAGAGGTATGTTCTTTGGAGAGCCTCAATATCAAGATTAAGTAGAGCTTATAGCACTTTGTAAGCTCACACCCAAGGGATTTCTGAGAGTTCATTTTTAGTATTTTAGAAGAAAACAACAGCAACCACCCTGACTGTGTACTAGACCAGAAATAGCACTGACATCTAAATATACATATATAATAACACACACGTTCTAAAATGTCTTCCATGCATTGTGGATAAGTAAAATCCATCCATTTTTGTGAGTGCTAATTACTTCAATTCTAAACCTTAAATTGAGCAAGATAACTTACAAACATATTCATTCATTTAACAAATGTTTACTAAGCATCTATTGTGTGTCGGGTCTTCTTTTTAGGCACTGGGAGACACAAGTCCCATCCCTCATGTAGCTGATGTTAAAGTGTGTGACTTGTATCCTGTTCATGTAGCTTAGATTACTAGGAGAGGCTAGCTGGCAAACTTTTTAAGATAAACTTAAATAAATAATTTCTAATACTATATAATCTGCCTTTATTAATGTATTTTTGTTTGGAGTTTATCTTCATGCTACAGGTAAAAGACCAGTTCCCCACCTGTTGCAGCATGTAAAGACTATCTGATATTTCACAATAAAGTTAACACCAAATTCTTTCAGATCTGATAGCTTTGTTTATCTTGACTGCTAGAATAAAATAATTGCTAACAGTTATGCTTGAAACAAAACAGAGTCCTCTAGTTCCAAATAATAACTAAGAGTATTCTCCATTGTTGATAGTATCTGTTTTATATAATGTATTTAAAAAGTATTTTTTAAACTGGTTATAGTTTCACAAAACTACTATAATGACTAAGACATTTGTAGGTCTTTTTAGCATCACTTTTTTTTCCCATAATGAATTAGCTCTTTTTGACTGGTGAAGGATTCATTTTCATGATGTCAGACCACAGGATAGAATTTTGAGTTCTGGAAACTTTAAAAGGCTCATTTTGTGATATATAACATTCAAATCTAATTTGAGAGAAAATGCTTGACTAGGGTCCATTTCCTGAGCGTGTTTTTGTAAATAGATGCACATATGGAATATATACGGTATTTAAGATTTTATAGCCTATGTATTTCCCTCCCCACCAAAATCCAAATATTTTAGGGTACTTAAAATAAACTCATGAATATATGATCATTACAAATAAAACCAGAAAAATTAGAAATCATTCAAGGAAAAAAAGAAAATAAATTACTATCAAAGAGATAAGATCATTCCTAAACATTGAACTTAACATTGAGCTTCCTGGCCACCAAGGCCATGGCAGGATGAAGTCTACTGTTCTCATTTTTAGATGAAAGAAGGTAAAAAACACTTCTAATACTGAATCCTAGATGATTTTAGCATATAGATATTTATGTAAAGAGGAATAAAATAATGAACAAGTTCTCCAAAAGAGGCTTCGAAAAAGTATCAAAATTTCTTCATGGTTCTTGTATCAAATTTAGTGGAAGTATTGGAACATTATATTATGGGAAAAGAATTGACTTTAGGACAATTAAGTACTTACTTAGATATGCATATTACTGATAACCTCTGTTGAAGCAGGAATACAGGTTAAAGCAGTTGAAGAAATGAGGATTAGCTTATCTCTGTTAAATTAAAGAAGGAGGCCAATAGATTGAGGGAGCTCTAATGCCATGGCGGCTACATAAGCCAACCCAAATCTAAGCCTGTAAATGCGTCAAGTTTATGAAATCAAAAATCTAGGGACAACCAATCACAAATAGCCAACTAAGTTTTAAACTACAGCCAATCGAATAATTTCCTTTCTTTGCTTCTGCACTTTCTTTACATACGTCTTTCCCTGGCTCTTGTTTATGCAGTGCTCCTAACCACTTGTGATTTGACACCCCCTGACTTGAGTCAACTTTTGCCCACATAAACTCTTAAAATTTTTAATATGCCTCAGTTTATCTTTTAACATCCCCTACAGTTTTATTCAAATATTATATCAGCTGTGCTTTGGACTAGAATAGATGCTGTCCATTCAACGCTACATTGTAAACAGCAGGAGCAAATGTCTCACTACCTACTTGGATTCCTGGGACCTGGGAAAGGCTGATACCCTTCACAGGATACTCTCCAAGCGATAGCTTCATTCCAGCCAAAAGCCCAGTGAATGTGAACAAGAAGGTAGGGAGATATGAAGTGGGAGTGCCTTCTCTGGGTCTTCATCAGTGTGGTCTCAGGAAAAGAGAATTTCCCCCTTCTAATTAGAGGACTCCCCATCACAGCCTGGTTTCTGTGAGGAAGGGCATGGTATATGAACTACATAAACTCTGTGTAAAAAAAAAACAAAACAACTTTTATCTTGAAACTCTGTAAACAAGGAAGTCTAGAATTAATACACAGGCAGCTTTTTTTTTTTGGTGGTGTAATAAAATTATGAAGGTCAGCTTTTCTAAATTAATCATCTGTTTATTAATTTTTCCTTTTTTTCACTTTTTGGTGCTAGATCTTATTTTCTTAGGGTACTGACCTTTTTCTTTTGCACTCATGTTACTCCATGTCCTCCAAGAAGCAAATACCAGTACCAGATTAAACATGCTAGAAATGTATTCAGGGGAACTTCCAATGAGACAAAAGGGGAGGGAGCTGGGAGAGGCTTGGTCTGACCTTGGGTGAAGAAGAAAGGAAGGAAGGATGGGAGCAAGGGAGGGAGGGAGAGAAGAGAGGAGTATTGATTCTAGATGGGCCTTGCAGTTCTAAAGAAAGTTCATCATCGTCATCTGGTAGGTCTTGAGCCAAAGTCTCTACTGCGAGAGGAATTTCTGGTCTCCCAGGAGCAGACCTGCCTTAGTATTGCTGCCACACCCAGTCACTGGCTAGAGGCCAGTGGGAAGGCATAGCCCTAAGAGAATTCAGCAAAGCTTAGCAGCTGGGTCCATTAGTTAGTTATACTCTAAGTAGTCAGAGATCCAAGGGACTTTGGAGATCTCATGGCCACCAAAACGATGTACATATAATGGCCTTAATTTACCTTGAGCAGAGTTAATCATCCTACTTTCTATATTTGTTTATCTATTTAATATATAATAATAACGGTCACTTTTTGAATGTTCATCATGTGGCAGATACTATTAGAATCTTTACATGCATTATGTTATTTCACCGTCACAAACACCCTGTTATTATTCCCATTTTACAAAAGATTGCCTAATGAGTTTCTTGCATGGACCGGCTGTGATGGATTATTACATCATCTTCATTAAACTGAGAACGATGTTTCCCAGAATCCCCTCACCTATCTGATCCCCCTACCTATAGAGTTAGCCAAAAGAATAACCTGCAAGAGGTTTGAAACTTGGAAGTGATGCTGCAGACATTACTTTGAAATTTATTCTGCAGCCAGATGAGATGATGGACAGATGAAGCTGTGATCAGTGGGTTCCAACGTGTCTTAGTTCTCTGCTCTGCCAGCTGTTCTCCTTGCAGCTTACTGGCCCTGAAGATCGACAGTGACCTTATGTATACCCCAAAACACTTGGCTGTGGACCCACAGAGTTGGTTGTCCTCCACAGAAAGAACAACTCTCCATAAAGCTCCCCATGGAATCCCTTTTTATGGTTCTAATTTAGGAATGGGATGTACTTGGCTTCTCAGACTGACTGCTTGCTAACTCCTCTGATCTTCTAAACTCTCCCTTCCAGACTTTTACTTCCCCAGCCCCTCCCACAATTGTAAAGTCTATTTCTCATAATAAATTCCTTTTCCCAGAACACATAGCGACTCTCCTCCCCTGCCTAAACAATGACTGATAGAGTAACGGTGCAATAAACATCTATTGAAAGAATGGGCAAGTTAGGCCTAGCCTAGGGATTGAGGTCTACACAGACAGCCTTCAGAGTCCAATGTCCTGTGTTTTGGATTAAAGCAAGCATGCTCCATCTGTTTCAAATATGCAAGAAGAAAATTTGACCAGAAGTTATTGAGATTAAAGTAACTCACTTATAGTTTTCCAAGTGTTTTAACAGTACCTGCCACATGGTGAATATTCAAAAAGTTATTATTATTATTATATTTTAAGTAGATAAACATCCTACAGTGTGTGATATGTGGGGCAAAAATTTTGTCCAAAAAATTAAATAAATATGGACACCTACATATGTACCTCGTTGGGATCGCAGATTTTTGTGTCCTAAAAAGCAGAGGATAACACTTTAGTCAAGAAAATTTAAGAGCAGGCATTATCTACCAGTTAAGCCCCTAATATTAAATAATTTCTAATGTGTCTAAAATTCTCTGCAAAATACATCTTCAAGATACTGAATGGTGCTAATTTAATATTACTCTCTCAATATATAAAATTGAATGTTGAAAAATATCTTCCAAAACTTATGGCTTTGTCATAATTAACTTTTTTCTGAGAGTAATTTTATGAGATACTTTATCTCTTTTATGCTTTTCAGCTTTAATTTTGAACAACAGAGAATCAAATATGGAAAAAATATGTCACCAATGGTGCTGTCACACCAACCTGGGGAAAAAAATATAGGTCCATAATTATAGTTGTACACAGTTCTTTTCTGTGCTTGCTCTGTTTGTCCATTTTGGTTTTGCCACAAATGTATCATTCCATATGCTTCTGTATGGTAGTTGTGCCAGCTGATGTTCTATTTGGTTCAGGGGATGGAGGGATGGGGCAGGAAGAGCAGAGAGGACCTCCCTCCTCTTTCTTGCTTTTTCTCTCAGCACTGTCTGTCCGCAGTAATCTACCCACAAAGTGACTCTTTATTCCCACTCCTTTTGGCACTTCCAAAATAAGTTTCATCACATGCCTTAGAGAAACCAGCACCAGACAAGGGGGACTCCCGATCAGAGGTCTGAGCCTCCACTCTGTGAGGCCCCACCTCTAAGCTGCTACTCTGGTAACTTCTATCTCTTCCCTTCTGTTCCCAGAGCCCTTGGGGTAGCAGTTGCTTATCCTTATTAACTCTAGGTTCACCCCAGTGTTCCCTCTTTCCTCTGAAGGCCCCCAAAGCCTACGTCATCATTCCCTGCATTAAATCTTCCTTGTTGAAACTCTTGATGTGAATTCTGTTTTACTCATTGGACTCTGTTACCATCACTATTACATGACTTCTAGCAAGTAAAGGGGGGCTTATATTTTCTTCCTTGCCTTTTTCTTCCCCTCAAGTATTTATGAGTGTTTCTAAAGTATGTCGTAAATGTCCTCAAGAAACATCCTATCAGCCACTCTGGGGCATCTGCAGTGTTTTTCTTCTTCCCAGTTCCATATGATGTCTACTGCTAAGGACTTGAAAGCTATGAAACTTAGGTCCTGCTGATAGGCATTGAAGGTGAGGTTCTCCCTGCAGATCCAAATATGGCAAGCCATTCTACTCATCCTGCCCCTCAATCTACTGTGCCCACCCCTTGCTCCAAAAATATCCATCATAATATAACCTCCACTCTCTAGGGCTGCTTTCTTTGATGTACATTACAAGTTACTTTTGTTTTGGGCTCTCAGTATCTTTTAGACATTTAGGGAATAGCTTCCACTTTTACAGTCCATTTCATGGGGCTGAGCTGCAAGGTAATCTGTGTCACTGATAGAGGGAATTGCTTAGAATTACCCACATCCCCACAGAGGCAAAGAGGCTCCACCCCCATGCCTGCCCAACTTCAATCAGAGTATCATCTGTTTTATCTGTTTTATTTTCCTTTCCTCTGAAGATTTCATTTGTACAAAGGAGTCTTCTGCTACAAAAAACTTTTCAAAACTGCTAGCATAGAACCTCCTGGTATGTCCAGACTTACCTAAATCCAATGGTGAAAATACCTAAGTTTTAATCTAGGACCACTGCTACAAATGTAAAAAATATTTGCGTAGCCTGTGATTCTTAGGATTCAACATAAAAATGTCTCCCAAATTTTAGAACATTTAAAAAGAATGAATTTTTCCCTTATTTGTTGAAAAATATTGCTGTGTGTACATGATCTTCAAGAAAACTCAAGGCCTACATTCCTTGAAATTGTATTCGTGGATGCAAAGAACTTACTAGAAAAACTGTAGTAGTTACACTTACTGCTTTGTAGGCACTAAGTACAAGAACTTCCATCAATGAAAAAGATCATAAATCAGAACCCCTGGATTTCACTAAACAAGAGAAAATTAAGAAATGTGTTGAGCTTCAGAGATTTCTAAGAAAACATTATACTTTGCATTAATATGCATTAGTTCCAAGGAGTAAATGAAAATTGCATATGAAAGGGATTTGAAAGTTAAAAAGTACTAACAAAAGTAAGGTGTAGATATTTGCAATGCTCTTCTCAATAAAAGTGAATACCTGGGAAAATATTTGAAAAGGTAAAAAACAAAAGAAAGGTTAATGAAAATACAAAATTTAAAAGAAATCAGAACTCTATATAGGAGGAAGCCATATGAAAAGAGGATTTTTTAAGACTGGTTTATTTCTGTCAAAGTGATAAATTCACTATATGCTAGTGTTTATTAGTTAAAACAAGCAAAATGTGGGAAAATATTAGTCTTTAAAAGCTGAGCCATTTACTTGCGATAGTTGCAGTAATTTCTCTGTGGTTCCGTAGATTTCTCAGATTTTTTTCCAAAGGAAAATGGTTCTTAATAAGCATTTCTGTAGAATTTTTGGATGTGTTGTATCCTGATGTAGTTTGGAATGGATTTCTGTAATGTAGATTTTTCTCTCACATGGTGTCCAAGTTAATCTCAAAGGTAGCTTGATGGTTTTCACATATATATTCAGTTAGGCTAACTATTCTTTATTTCTTATGATGTGACTTTTAACTGGTAAATAACACTTTACTCATACTCATATTTAGTTTTCTTATTTATGATCCATTTAATCCAGTAGGAATAAATGAGACTATTATTAGCCTTAGTGACTATTCCTTGACCCTTGTAGAAAGACATGTATTATTTGGGGATTTTCTGCATGAGTTCAATGTTGACCCTTTATGCTTTATCACAATCTATATCTTAACAGCACCATAGAGACATGGTGAGTATTTTTGATCTCTTGATTGATAGGACAATAATTTTCAATGACTTTATAATACTTTTGAAGAAGTTGGACATATCTTCCATCATGATAACAGAAAGATCAACTCTCTCCCATCCTTGTGAACAAAGAAGTTTTATTTGACTCAGACTCCACACCATTCCAGTCAACTGGCCCTGTTATTCAATTTCTAGCAGAAAAGACTGCCTAATATTAACTATCCTAAAGCCAAAACAAAATTTTTGAAGGATCTCTAATTAACCAGCTGTAGCTAATGACTCTGTGGCAAAAAGTGCTAGTTTTCCCCAAAATAGGCATTCTCCCCTATTCTTTTAATAATAGCAACTGGAATTTTAGGTGATCACATGGATGCCCAGAATAAAGATTTCATTTCTCATCCTCCCTTGGAGCTAAGTATAAATATTTAATTAAGCTCTAGTCCAGAGGATATGAGTAAAGTAATGGGCAACTTCTAGGTCTGGCCTATAAAACAGTACATTGTACATTTTCTTCTTCTTCCCTTCCCACTAGCTGGGATGTGGATCTGACGGTGAGTGCTAGAGCAGCCATGTTCAGCCGTGAGATATATGCCACATGTTAATAAAGATGGAAAGTGCTTTATCCAGTTCTGCACTACTTTTATGTGAACTAAGAGAGGAATAAGCTTCAATCTCATTTAGGTAACTGTTATTTTGGCCTTTGTTACCATATTCAAACAAGTATCCTAACTCACAAAACCCCAAGTACATAAAAATCTTATACTAGGCTATTGAATAGAGTGTCTAATTCTAGCTCAACTACCTATTACCAATATGAATTTGAGCAAATGACTGAAAGTCTCTTATCCTCAGGTTCCCTTCACTTCTATAAAATGTAGGTTGCTATGAGGATTAATATAGTTAATCCATGTAAGCCTTCAAAAATATTAGCTAGTATATTAGAGCAGTACGTCAACCCATTAAGTTATATATATGTATTTTTGGCAAATAACTATTTCAAGAGTTTCTTTGGAAGTTACATCACTAGTTAAACTAAATTAGTTATATGTCATGAGGGCACGTCAGTGAGATCTTTCGAAGCTCATATGGGTATTTGTTACCATCCACAAGTCTCCTAGGTTAAATTTTTCTATGGTATAGTACTTAGTGATCTTTATTACTTTTTGGTTGTCAGTTGGATGGGATTCTAGAATTGATTTTTAAGTAAAAACCCTAACTTTATCCATAGGGACATCTTATTTCATTTCCATTAAAAGGTAGGTAGACCTTATATTGAAGCCTGTGTCCTGGAGGCTCTATAATTTTCATTCAAGTTTGTCAACCCTCTTTCCAGCTTGAATTCTATGGACCAGGAACAGATGTCTAGAATGTATGCATGCTAGTGACATTTTAAAGATTATTTCTTTAAACCATGCCCACCAAAAAATTCTCAATAGTTTTGCTACAAGAAGTAATAGTCAGTAATCTTTGAGCATACCTATCAGATACAGGGCTCTCGGTGTTCCCTAATTACACTGGATTAGCTTTTCTAAAAGTTCTGAAAGTGGGTCCAAAAACTAAAGGTGTTACACGAAAGGATGTTTTCCTGATCAAATAAATTTAGGAAATGCTAAGTTAAACACGGTTAAGCAGGTTTCTTTTCTGCAGGAGTCCCGTGAAGACTTTAATATGATAACGTGTGTCATAAGTCTCTAGAAGAGAGCATTGATTGAAGCATTTTCCAAACTTACTTGGTAAAGTAGCTCTTGTTTTCATAAAGCATTATATAGACCTTGTATGAAACCCTAGTCTGGAAATGTTAATTCTGTGATTGACTTAAGCAGGGCCTTGGAGAGCTGAATGGGTTCTCTGTTGGCATAACCATCCCATCAGATTAAATTATTAGTCAAATGCTTTCTTGCCCCTATACCTTCCTCCTTTAACCGCTTTAGACACTATGCATTAAAATAATGACTATTTCTAGGGCCTGTCCTCAGGCCCGACTTAAGCTTTCTCTTTCTCTGCTGAATCTTGCCACTGAGGTCCCTCTAGGCCTAATAGCCAAGAACCTTAATTTTTTTTCAGGGCTTATCCACTTGCTCTGAATTCATGATGTTACTAATGTGGCTTGTGGATGACCTGCCTGGTAATTTTATTGACTGAACCCATTTTTTTCCTCACAAGTTATCATGAGTATTCAGATTCTCTTCAATGTTCAAAGTTGCCACAAGGAACCTGAAAACTAGGATTTGAAATGCATGCATCCTAGATATTATAACTAAATAAACTACAAATTTCATTAACAGAAGAAATTTGAATCAGGACATTGATGGCTGCATTATTGATACAATATGCAAGAAGATGTGTGAGGGAGTGGGTGGACTACTTTGAAGACTTGGGTTGTTATTGTTTTGTATTGTTTCATGGGATGATTACAGTCTTGTACAGGCCTGTACCCAAGACACACCTCGCTCAGTGAAAGATTTCCATCAATAACAAAGAGATGAAAGCTGCTGTTAAAGTCTGTTATCTGGGCAAACCTTTGACTAAAGATGCATGAATCCATTTTAATAGTCTAGTTCCAGTCACTACTTAATAATAATCTAGGCCCAAGGGGAGGTGGCCCGATGTAGTAATTACAGTGAGCTAGGCCTATACATCTGACAGTGATACTAAGCTTGCACTTCAGCTGTACACTTTTTCAAAGTGTGTGACTTTGAGTAAGTTACTTAAACTCTTAAACCCCTAAGTACCTCATCTATAAAATGAGGCTAATAGTGGAATCTGATTCATAGAGTTGGTGTGAGGATTGAGAGGGTTTTTATACTGAGCTTGCCTGTGGGTTGATAAATGTGACCCCAATATTAATACATATAGGTAATATTTAATAAATATGACCACCCACACATGCTCACATGCATGCACTCCTGCAAAAATGCAAGACCCCAGCCTTGTTGATGTAGTAGCATGTTCCTTTTGTCATTGTTCTACCCAATGATATAATTGGCCATAGGCTCTTATCCACTATTCTCGTCATGTTAATTGTAGTACATAATGTAGTTTGAGTGTCAGCTTTGAAGAAGGTAGAACAACAGTCCACACATCTGCAGTAAATGTCAGCTATCTATGAACCTTGCTGAAGGCTGTGGAGTGTCTGAGAGAAGTTTGAGGTGGATACTCAGTCTTTTGAAAGAGAAATTTAATTACCCAAAAGGGACTGAGGAGAGGGTGTCAAAAGCCGCTGGCTGAGAGGAAGAATTTCCAACATCTCAGGAGCAGCAGGCGGACTCCAGACTCCAGCAGTGATTGATGGGCAAGGAGTGAAGTGGGGACAGAGTTGGCAAGAGCTAGGAGAGAGAGCGAGCCAGAAAATTACAGCTGCACCTATCATTTAAGAGATAACCTTTCCTCTCCATCTCCTTTTCCCATTGATGTGAACCTTGAGGGGTCTGATGCAGCAGCTAGTGAAGTAAGGGAAAAAAGTCTACCCTTCCGATCCTATCCACCACCCCAAGCAAGGCTTCCAAACCTGAAGCAAACTTGTGAGAAAGGGAGTGTTGACCGAGGACAGTACTTTTTTTTTTTTTTTTTTTTTTTTTCTGCAGTACGCGGGCCTCTCACTGTTGTGGCCTCTCCCGTTGCGGAGCACAGGCTCCGGACGCGCAGGCTCAGCGGCCATGGCTCACGGGCCCAGCCGCTCTGCGGCACGTGGGATTTTCCCGGACCGGGACACGAACCCGTGTCCCCTACATCGGCAGGCGGACTCTCAACCACTGTGCCACCAGGGAAGCCCGACAGTACGTTTTATATTGAATGAATAATCCTGGAATTAGTCTGTTATGTTAGATGAGACTGGACTTTTTTTTATTACATAAACTAGACTTGTCATAGACACAGTTAATAAAATCTAAGGATTTTCATATTTCATTCAGGGGCAGTAGAAGAGTAAGTCCAAAAGCACAGTTTGAAAGGGACAATGGAAGAAAGACTAAAGTTCTTTGTATTTAGTGTTCCCTGTTGAGTTCAGCTGGTTCGATAAAATATTTACCTATCTGAGGATTGTATAAATGTTTTGTTTTTTTTATTTAAAAGTGCACTCTGCACTTATGAAGCTAATCTAATGAATTAACTTGGTGTCTTTTTTTTTATATTACTTTAGTAAAAAATTGGCCCTACCCAGGGCAAAAAATTGTCCCTACCCAAGGCAAGTGACTGCATCCAGTGCTGTTTTATTTTCTTGTTTTTCTGAAGATGAATAAAAAACCAAGAAACCTTCCTTTTATAGTGTCCTAGTAACTGTAATGAAAAAGCCAAGCATTCATGGCTGAATGAATGCATGAGCAGTAGTTCCTTTACAAGTGAAAGAAAGCAAAGTTTATTCAAGCATGACTGCCACAGTCTCCTTTATATGCTTGCAAAATGTACTGGGTAGACACAATGTATTCTGATTGCTAAACCAGGCTGAAGTTGCAGGAGTGTGTGTATGAGTGTTTCCACAGGAAAAAATATAAAACCATTTCACAGGATGCTACAGAAACCATGTGGAGTGAAGGAAATGCAAACTTGAGAGTTGTGTCTTTGAAGGTCTGTGCACCTGCTGTGGAGCATAAGTGAGATGGTATGTCATATTTCACACATAGAAAATGATCAAATGGCAGATAGATATCTTTTCTAAAAATGTGTTATAAAGAAACTGAGAACACTACCTTTTCAGACAGATAAACAGGATATATGGATCTTTGTTTTCTAAAGTAAGAACAACAGACGTGGATGGCACGGAAGTTTTAGTAAGCAGTGTACAAACTGCACATGAGGTCAAATGGTGAAAGAACTTTTAACTCATGAGTCCATGTCTGGCACTGTTAGAGACAGAGAGAGTAAAGTGGTTAGCAGCTTCATTCTCAAATCTACCAACACTTTCTTATGAAGGGCTGGGACATTTTTAACCTCTGTTCCCCTTCAGCCAATCTATTTTTAATTACCTGGTTTGGGGAAAATTATTAAATTTGTTTATATAACACAAAAGAGGCACCTCACAGTTAAAAACTTAATTTTTCCCTAACATTGGGATTCTACTGTAGAAACAAGAAGGATGAATCGACTTGATTGTCCATTTTATTGTCCCTAAACACAGAGATATCAAATAACAAGTATCAAATAATTTTTGTAAATCCCTCAGAAAGCTGTGACTCAGTCATATCTATTATTTGTAAGTTGCAGTCTACAAATAGACATATACCCTTGAAATATCTACAGATTAGACTGTGTACTTCTTTTGGATAGGTGGAATAGAAGAGTGATTAAAAGGATGGTCCCTGTTAGAAGTCTGTTTTACTGCAAAGACTCTTTTTTCACTTTGGCTTTTCTTACGAAGCATCGTTTTCACCTCTTCAGGAGACTTGGCTCTTCACGTCATCCCTCTACCATGGTTCTGAACAAGGCAGTTCTCTAAACATGGGGAGGCTGCATTAGGAAAAAAAAAAAAAAAAAAGCATGGTCCCTGGAATCATGCAAATGTGCTAGCTATCATATAATACATTTGCAACTTAAGCTCTCTGCATCTCAGTTTATACAGCTGACGTAAGAGCATAATAATAATACATTCCATCAAGGGGTTATTTTGAAGATTACATAAGATAAGGAAATGATTACATTCTCTCCTGCTTCAATCCCTTTGATGACTTCCAATCAACCTTCTGATAAAATCCCCAAATCTAGACGTGGCCTATACAGTTGTACATAATGTACCTGCCTGTTCCTTCAACTTCATCTTGTCCTTTCTTCACTGTCTAGTTGAAAGACCCTCTTTCAGTTCCTCAAAAATTCCTGATTTTTGCTAACTGTGAGGTTTTACAAATGTTCTTCTTTGCCTAGAACACACCTCTGTCCTCCCACTCACACGCGCAGCACACAAGCTCACTCCCACTCAGCCTGTACTTCTCAGTTTAAGCATCACTTGTAAAGAAGAATCTTCTGATTTACCATACAAAACCATTCGTTCCCCTTATTATTCTCTTGCATAGAATCTCATTCGTTCCTGAAACAACAAATGTTGGGGTACTTTGTTTGAAATGAATGGAAAGATAGACAGAAATCAGGTAGAGAAGGAATCAAACATTACTCTTCTTAGCTTTTGACAACATGCCAGGCTCTGGAAACTATGGATACATTCAAACCTCCCACAGGTTTTACAGCTTGGAAGAGCAACACAGAATTCTGGCTCCCTGTGAGAAAGAGGGAATGAAAGAGCAGGGCTCATGTGGCCATTTCCCCCTTCTAAAAACACCAAATAAGTAAGTCACTACACGATCACAGGGCAGGGTGTGTATGTGGGTGGAGGTAGGGAGCTAAGAGGGTTAGAAACTCACTACACAAGAAGGAAAGCCTGGGAATAGGGGAAAAGCAGTGCCTGCCTTCTCAGTTAAAATGTATTAATTTGAACCATAGGCAATGACCATTTCTGAAGTTAAATACAGACAAATATCAGCAAATTCATATGGTTTAAAGAAAATCATACACGTATAGATTGTATACACATGTAAATATATAAATACAGTATATAAATTCATAGATATACTAGTAAGATATGTAATATATATACCTATGTATATGTATACTACACATGTAGTGTACTGTACTATAAGTTATATATATGTATATATACATTATACTATATATATTTGTATGATCTTTGGGTAAATCTGCCTCTGTTATCATACTGTAACCTCCAAAAAGATAGTGAAGTAGGTCTACTTTATCTCTGCATCTCTGTGACTCATCACATCTTATAATAAATACAAAAATTTGTTGAATGAATAATAGTTGCAAAGTGTTTAACATGTTATTTGACTTATTTTAAGAACTCAGTAGATGCTAGCTATTCTGATGATCACACCGGTTACTGCTTTTGCTGATAAAACATTATTGATGTGTGGGTTATTGACTTTTGATCTGGGCTCTGTATTTCTAAGACTTCTACTTCAGAGATCCATAAGTTTGCCTCCGAGGGTCGCTCATACAGCTGGTCTTTCACTGGTCAGGATTTCAGGCAATATCCCATAGTCGCATCTTCTACAGCGCCTAAGTTTTAAGCAAGCAGAACTAGGGTGAGGAGAGACTATAATAAATTAGAGAGTGTATTCCTGTCCAAAAACGGCAGTCAGTTTTCCAATCTGTTCACACTTGCTTTGTGGGAATGTGAATTCAGTGTTATCAGACATTCTGATTTTTCAAAAGAAGCTGAAAATCCATATTTTAATGTAAAATCTTCTAAATTTGAGAAACTAATTAAAAATTGCTAAACTCTATGTAGTCAGAAAGATACTCAGACTTCATGCTGCCCGTGGGCAGCTAGTTTGTGACCACTGCTTTTATGGTAGTTGTCCTTGTGGTGAGGTTTTATCAATCCTTTTCTTGTTTTTCATTTACCTTTTACATGAATATTAGTCCGTGCTTTTCAAATTGGTCTTGTAACAGTTTAATTTCATTATTTTATAAGGGATCTATTTCTAGCTGTTGCTTGTGTACTTCTACCTCTCTACTTTGCTTCTCTGAATCCCTCCCCACTTCTTTTTTCCTTGATGTCAGAAGAACTCTCAAGGTTTATTATCTTATTTATATTATTTATTTATTTTAAGGGCAGCATTTTTAGCCAAAGGAAAAAAATGAAACGATATAGTATTTTCAAGCTATAGCAGAAAGAAATGGAATTTTGTGATGTATTTAGTAACTCAATTTTAGAAATACTTGAGAAAGATTGACACAACAAAGTGAAAGCAATGATGTTACACTCAGCTGATGTATTTCATGTGCAAATCCACTGCGTGTTAGTTAGGATTTCTGGACATCTTTTTTTTTTTTTTTTTTTTTTTTGCAGTACGCGGGCCTCTCACTGTTGCGGCCTCTCCCATTGCAGAGCACAGGCTCCGGACACGCAGGCTCAGTGACCATGGCTCACGGGCCCAGCCACTCCGCGGCATGTGGGATCTTCCCGGACCGGGGCACGAACCCGTGTCCCCTGCATCGGCAGGCTGACTCTCAACCACCGCGCCACCAGGGAAGCCCTGAACTTCTCTTAACGCTGATTTTTCCTTAAGAAACTTTTTTCCGTATAAAAATAAAATTAGATTTTTATGTTAGCAGAGGTAGAAACTACTGGGTGTTCACAACTCTGAAATGCAATCTACTTTTGGATACATGATTATTTTCTACACTATGAGAAAAAAATTCACTATTAAACTATGATATAACACTATTCGTTTAGAATTTTTATTATATATACATATGAAAATGCTCTTTGAGAATTATTTAGACATAGATTTTTATCAAATCTTACACAGCCCTGTTTCTTTGCCTTTCTGCAAAGAAATCTAGTATAATCTTCTTGAAGACATTTCAAATGACAGACTCAACATGTGTAGCACTGTCAGTGCGAGTAACTTCAATGAAGTGTCGACAACATAAACATCTATGATCAAGTTCATGAACACGTAGGCAATGACAACTATGCTATGACTGCTGCCTGGTCAACAGCAATTCATTTTAAGATGAATTTCCATTTCAGAAGTAGTAACTGTTAAAATATGTGTATCTGTATCAATGAAATACTCTAATCCCTAGAGCCTAAATGAGTTCCTGAAATATTAGTTTCATAGGAAAATTTGTGTTCACTTTTTTCTTGATATTATTAGTGGTTTCTGAAAAACTTATATTTTAAAATAAATTATTTCCACAATACCATCAACTTTTAGTCAATAATTGAATTGATTATTTTACACTGCTCTTTTGTCTACCTTACAATAAGCTATTCCCTTGTGGTGAGAAAGAGTTAAGAAAAAACTTTCAAAGCAACTCTTAAAACTTGTAACAAAGTACTGGAAAGAGTCAACCTAATGAATATATAGCATTTCAGTTTAATAAAGCAAACATTTATCTAAGGCCTTATGGTAAGTACTTCAGAGAATTCAAATATAAGATTCCAGGTATCCATAATGCAAGGCAAACTGACAAGAATACTATATTAGAGGTAATAGTACTTCAGTTATACAAATATTTAGTAATAAGAAAAATGTCTCAATATCCATAATGCAAAGCCCACTGACAAAGTGCTCCAATAGCAGTAAAAAGAAAGGGTAATGGGAAAATCCAAGAGAGAGTGTTGTATGTGCCTGAATATACTGTACATCGTTTTCCCCCCAAAATTAGGCATCAGAAAAAAGGTCCTTATGGTCAAAACTTTAAAAGTCTTCTCTGAGGCAACGTAGCAGAATGCTTAAGGCATAGGCTTTGAATCTACATTAGCTGAGTTCAAATCCTTTCTTCCTTATTTACTACTTGTGAGTTCTTAGATGGAATAATCTTTCTGTGTCTTGGTTTCCTCACTGGCTAAAAAAAGAGATAATGGTAGTATCTACCTGTCAGCCCTGTTGAGAGAATTGAGTTCATAAAGTGTAACAATGCCCGGAACATAGAACCTGTGTATCATAGGATCTCTACCTGCCTGTAATTATTGTACATCAATCTGAACTGCAAACTACAGAACTGTGGGAGTGGGGAGTGTAGCCTAAAACATCCTCAATCAATCCTAGTTTAGGATACATACAGAAGCCATCTGATGAAATTGGTTAAAAGGAGGTGAAGATATTTAAAACTGATTAAGCAATTATTTATGGGGTATGACCTCACAATTTTAAGTGTACCATGTTACTGCAAGCATCCTTTTAAAAACCAGTAAAAAAATGGGTGAATCATTAGTGTACATATTTGGGATGAATGAGAAAAAAACAACTTCTTAATATAAAGCAAGCAGGAACTTGTGGTTTGTAATAAAATTCCCAATGACAGAATCATAAAAGCTTTCAGCAAATTAGGTACCTTCAAAAATTTAGACAAGTGAAAATAATATACTCTGAAAACAAAACACCTGTGATTCAAAGTGAGGCTCCAATTATGAAGTCATTGATGTCAAAGTGGCAAGTTAAAATTTGAATAAAATTATTTTATAAAATATGCATGGAAAAAGCAGTATTTACACATTGATATATAATTTTACTTTTATGAATAGTTTATCTAAAATGATGAATTAAATATTATAAGTAGACATATGCCTATTTTATCTACATTCCTAAAATTTTATGTTTGGCAAAAGTAATATTGTATTTTCCTTTATAGAAAAATAGAGGGATTACTTTAAATTCTGTTCTGTAATAATTCTGGGTGTCAGAGATTTGGAAAGGCTTGAGAGGGAGGTGGGATTTGAACCTAGTTTTGAAGAATAATTGGACAAAAGAGAATAGAATTAGATGTATTGAGAGACTACTATTTTCTAGGTGCCTTAGATATGTAATCACATTAAATTCTCACAGGTATTATTATTCCCAGTTTACAGATGGGGAACTTGAGGCTCAGATAAGTTGAATTTGCTCAAAATGTCACAACCTACTGATCAGGCTTCGTTTTGAGCACAGACCTTTGCAATTCCAGCACTGTGTGCTTTCCCTAATAGGCAATCCAGTGCAGAGGATGGTTCCTGGAGAAGACTGGGTTGGAATTCTCTCTGTTTTATGGAATATTTGGTGTAAATCATGCAACATCTTTTTCCTAAGTTTCTCCTGGTGGGGATAATAACTATCTTTTCAAGGAGCTGCTGAGATTATTAAATGAGCTTTTACAAGTAAATTGCTGGGAATAGCAACTGGCACATAAATGCTCTATGGGTGTTCACCTTGATGATGTAAGGAGAAAGGGAAGGAGAAGAAGGACGGAGAGGGGGAGAGAGGAGGATGGTTTTCACTCTCTCAAATTGCCTCTTTCAGAAGCAGAGTGCATTCTAAGTAGGAGAGATGGGCAGAGCAAAGACATAATTTGACAAGGACAGAGGTATCCATGCTCTCTCACTAAAAATGGAGGAAATAAGTGTTGGAGTGGGTCATTTTGGAATAAATCCAGAAATAAAAATATATGTTCCAAATACATATTTGGAATAAATAAATAGGTAGAAATTAACTGGGACTATATACTCCAGTGGCCTTGGCAGTAAACAGATTTCCACACATCAATTCTTATAAAGATATTTTTCCTGCCTCCTTTTCTCCCTGAATGCCTCACTCTGAGGGCTGCTAAATAAATAATGTATAGCCTATGAATACAGCCTAGATGTGTTCAATTTATCCACTATTTACTACTTAATCTCTTTAAGTCTCAATTAAGCCTATGTTTATAAAACTGGAAAAAGAATTCCAACTCATGGAGTTGTTGTACAACATATACAACGTATATCTTAGGTGTTTGGCTAGAACCTGGTATGATTAGTGCCTCAGACGTCTTTTATTTTCCTTCATATATTAAGGTTCTTAAGATCAGCATACTTCTTATAACCAATGTATACTTTCAATGAGGGAGCATTGTTTTTCTTTCACTTCCCAGAGCTATTATTAAATCATTGGTGTGCCTTACAGTGCTTAACTTTATTTCCCCTCAGAGAAGACTGTAAATCTAGGGGTTGTATTGTCTTTGCTAACCACTGTATTTTCAAACTATTAAAAAGTAAATGTTCAATAGAATTTTCAAACAATAAATGACAGAATAATAATCAAGGAACTAAGATATTGCTGCAAAGAGGCACAAATTCTCAGTTATTTTATAAAATCTACCAAGAGAAGTAACTTGAGGACTCAGTGTTCAAGTAACGATGCTTGACGTTCTGAGACACACCATAACTGATGTAAGAATTTTCGTTTATTTATAACGAAAAGGATTTAAGATGGCTTACAAAGATAAAAATAAATGACAAGTATGTGAGAACTCTGAGGGAGAGGAAAAAAATTAAAAAACCACAACGAGTATGGACTTAACATAAAGTCAAGAAAGAGCCACAAAAATAAAATTCTACAGGAATTAAAAAAAAAGACAATTCTCAAGGTCTGGAAAATGTCAAGAAAACTTTCCCGGTGGAACTAGGGCTTGCTATAAAGTATTTAGTTTAAAAGAAACTGGAGATTTGGTGCCTCTGGAGCATGCTTGCCACAGCTGTCTCAGAGTCTCCCCAGGGGCAGGAGGGTGCTTTTTGATGGGCAGGTGTTTTGGTGAAGATGAGGCCTCCCTAGGGCCTGGGCTCCTGGGAAGCCTCCCACACTTCAGACTTCACCAGTTATTTCATTTTTATAATAAGCTCAGCGCTTTCCCTAATTGCTTTACTTCCATCAACAGGTCTAGGGGAAAGATAAGGACATTTCGTCTTTTAAGGGAGACAATTTCAGGCACAGCCTGTAAAAAGATGTTAACTAAAAAATTAGGAGCTGGCCCTTGAACTCACCAGCAGACAAGTGGATTTTATGGACACTTAGGTATTCTGGGGCGCACAAGGGTTTTTCTTTTTGGATTCCTGTATTTTCTTGCTGTCTTATTTTTACTTCCAAGGGCAGAGTGTCAAGGTCCAAGTCCAAGGGGAAATGTCTTTCCCGGATCTAACAATCTCAGGTGCCAGAAGGACTAGGGCAGGGTTATCCCTTCCCTCGGAGGTGGGGCGGGGGGGGGGGGGGGAGCGTGGAGACAAGAAAGGGGAATTTAAAAAATCAATGAGGAGGCTGTGTTAGTTCAGATCTAAATGGAAAATCACCTCCACCGCTTAAAGCTGTGTCTGCTTGGGCAAGTTGTTCTGCCCCGCAGACTCCTCAATTAGAAAATGGGAATATTAATGCCCTCCTCACAGAGACGTGAAGGAGGATCAGATATAATGCATTCAGCCTAATCAGTACGGGCCTTGGTAAATAGATTCCCAGGCCCATCGAATGTAACTTTACGCAGAAGCAGCCTGGGAAAATTAGCGCCCTAGATGAGTCTTAAATTTGTGAAACGCTGAGGCAACCTGGAAAGTACTTAGTAGGGTAATACGAATAACCAGTGGTGGTGAGGTTCCGCCCACTTGACAACCCACCCATCAGTGCGTACCGACCAACCAACTGGCCGGCTGGCCGGAGCCAGGGTAGGGTCACGGGCATCTCCGTCCCAGGAGGGTCATGACCTCGCCGCTTTGGGCTTCGGGACGCGACCTCGCAGCTTGTCCAACCCCGCCGGGAGCCTCGGGGCCGAGGTGCGTCAGGTGGCGAGGGTGCCAGGCGCGGCCAAGTCGCGGCGGACTGAGTCAGCCACCCAACTATGCTGTGGAACCCGGGAGGCCGGCTCGGCTGCCCGGATCGCTGAGCCCTGCTGCCCCCACGCCAGGCGCCTCTCCCCGCCCCCGCTGGCCGGGAGGAAGCGGCCGAGGCGCGGCGCCGAAGCACCTGGGCAGGGCGCGGGCGGCGGGCGCGGCGCTTCCGGAGCTGCGCGCAGGTCCGCGCTCCCCGCCTCCAGGTGCGGCGGCCGCGGCGTGCCGGCCGGAGTGACAGCGCCGCCCGCGCGGCCGCCTCCTGGAAGCAGACGGCGTGCGGGCAGCTGGCGGGGACAGGGAAGGAGGAGGCCCCGCGCCTGGGGCAGGCGGGTGAGGACCTATCGAACCGGCCGGGAGAGACGCCGGCGCTTCGTCGCGCCTCCCAGGTCCGCTGCCCGCTCGCAGGGCGAGTCCCGAGGGCCGCAGTGAGCTGGTCGGCGGGGCCGCGACCGGCGCGGGAGGACCGTCTCGGGCTGAGCCGGGGCTTTCCGGCACCTTTCCGGGTAAATTTCCAGAGCGCCAAGTGTTCGGCTCCGGTTTCTGCCCCTTGGATTTCGCTCCCGCATGTGGGCGTCTAAAAGGAAACCAGAAGTGGGTAAGTGACACAAAAACTCCGCTTACTAATGGGAGTTGACTCGGGAGGGTGACAATCCGGTTAGACAACTAGACCCCTTCCTCGAAAAGGAGCTGCCCTTTCTTGAGTTTCAGGTACCAGGTTATTTTCTCGGTAGAGATAATGAGTTTGCTCGGATCTCCGTGCTCCCCCGCACCCTGCTTGTTCTACATTTTGAGACGGCAGGCCTGTTAATTAACTTTAATTACAATAATTTGTCCTCCACTTGCCTGAACTCAACCTTATACTCGAGAGCTGTAGACAGTGAGTTTACCAGATTGATCTCGTTTACTTTTGGAGACAGAGTCTCCTGGGAGAATGGTTGCCCATCTCATTAAGTAAAGTAAATTCATGCTCGCTTGTTTTCTTAAACGTTTCCCTCACCTCCTTGCGGCGATCTGGAGCAATTTTGATTTGGGGGAATGCTTCGTGAAATTATATTGTGAACTATAATCTTTGATAATTACAGGCAAGTTAGAAGCTAGTTTGTGTGGAATAGTGACATTTTAGGCTGTCGCAAGTTTGTATGGTGACAGCAACTTTTTTTTCTTTTTTTTGCAAGCTTGTCCTTGAAGTAGGCTGCTCAGTGGAATATACCCTTTTGGTTAAAAAAAAAAAAGCGTACTGAAAAGTAAGCTATTTTTAAAAGTACATTTAATCGGATGTCACTGTGATTACCAATAACAATATTGTACTTATAAGCTCAGTATTGATTTCCCCCCGCACTTAAGCACGCTACACCCAGATGAGTTTATGGAACATTGCCCATAAATAATTGGAAGATGAAGTTATGGCTGTTTTAAAAAGGAAGCTAACTTTTTTAAGGGGGGAAAAAAAAAGAAAAATATTTTTGAACTCTTAGTTGTGACTTTTATGCCCATACAAGAGAAATATTGAGGGGAAAATCCTAATGACATTCCACTGTTCAACTATGTTTAAAAAAGAAAAAAAAAAGTAAAATGGGTCATGGAACTAGGCTAGAGCCTAAAGTGGAAATATCTCCCTGATTCCTTTTCAGATATTTAACACATACGCACTTAAGGTGAGTCTTAACACCAAGAGTGTTTTATATAGACTTGATTTGTCAGTACTAAAAGATTTATTTAAATTAAAATGTACCTAGAGGGGAAGTCAAATGACTTGTTAAAACTTATTTATCTGGTCATGTGTGTGTTTGTAGTTTTTCCTTCCTCTGTAAGCCTGTCAGATTTTATATGGATTGTCCCTGAAAGGAGAAACGGATGGTACATTTAAACACACACACACACACACACACACACACACACACACACACATATATATGAATTTTTCCTATGTCTCTTGTGTATTAAATTTTTTTTGAATGAAAGATTCTTTGAATTCTATAGTGCTTCACAGTTTTCACAAGATTCGCACACATGATTTCATATAATCCCATAACAGCCCTTTTTTTCCCCCACCTACTCCTGTATTACCCCTTCCCCTGTTCCTCTCCCCACTGGTAACCACTAGTTTGTTCTCTATATTATCTGTGAATCTGCTTCTAAAAACAAATTCTTAATCATCTAGCATCACTACAACTTTCTAGCAGTGTTTGGCTCATAGATATTCAGTGAGTACTTTTCAATTCAACTACTTACTGTGATCAAGTATAGGAGTAAGATTATAATGAATTGCAGTTTTCTTGGCAACTTTTACATTAACACCATAAGACTATGAAGTTTTAAAAACTCGCTTAGGACTCTGGGTTGTAAATGTCATGATATTTGAGAAGTTATTTCTTTTTGCTTTGTTTCTTTCTATCCCACCTCCTTGCAACTTTGAGAAAGTTTGGTGAAAGATGCTATAAAAATGCTACTTATAAATGACAACCATTGCTTTTAACAAGTGGTTCTTTTAATGTTTTCTTTTAACAAGTGTTTTGGTTTTTTTCCCCTTGTTTGTTGACTCATTCATTGAACCCAATTTTTGGACTTTCTAAACTGAGGGATTTTGGGAATTTTCTGTAAAATATTAGTTAGGTAAAGAACATC
Source organism: Phocoena phocoena (assembly GCF_963924675.1). Classification (NCBI taxonomy): domain Eukaryota; kingdom Metazoa; phylum Chordata; class Mammalia; order Artiodactyla; family Phocoenidae; genus Phocoena; species Phocoena phocoena. Next base: position 77,901,071 of record NC_089223.1, read on the forward strand.
TTATTAATGTTGGAAATAGTTCTTATCTTTGACCAAATGTGATTGTTGAGAGACTAGAGGCTATGAGATGTCTTCTCAATCTTTTCTGTGAAGTCCTGGACCACTGTAGTTTATCATTTTAGGTTTTTTAAAGTATTGGCCAGATTAAATACATATTATAGCTAAACCTTTTGCTCACTATTTCCTTAATTGAAATAGTGGTCAATGGTATTCTCTTTGCATGATCCTTTCTAATTAGAAATGTGACCTGTGAAATTTTTACAGTTTTGACTCAGAACAAACTTACTTCCTTATCCATGTTATAGAGGGAACAAAGGAGTTCGGACATGGATTGGAGTAATCATTTTGAGCAGCTTCAGGGGTAAAAACTACTAGTGAAGAGGTGGGGAGAATTATTTTTCTGTGTTATACTGTTTGTGTACCTGGTGGATGAGTAGGTGAAGGAATACTCAGGAAGGAACAAAGAAGATAAAAGTAGGATGCGAAAAAAGTAGGGTGCAGAAAAAAGGACTTTTGGTTACATTACATAGCTTTAGGAAGAGGAGAGAATGGTTTAATCAGTTTGGAATTGGAAAGATGATCAGGGAAAGGTAGAAGAGAAGTGTGGTCTCCATGCTGATTATCAGGTGATGGGCTCCTGGGGGTGGTCGTGGTGAAAGTAGTGGCCAAGACACTTGCACAGTATCTTGATGAAGTTCACAATATTTAAGCCCATTCATGGCCACTTCCAGCTTCCTTTTCTGTCATCACCTTTCATTACCTGTTGAACCCTAGGTCCTTCCCAGCTATTCTCGTCTCCTTGATTGCCTGAAGACAGCTCCCTCACAGCCCCCTTTGTGTCATTCCTTCTACTTGAGATACTGCTGTCTTCACCTGCTACATTTCTTCCCATACATCTTGAAATTCCCCTCCATAGCTCCTTCACTGATCACTCCATCCTCAGAGTTCTGAATTGCTGCATATTTCACTTATATTCATGAGTTGATTTGAGATTTTTGGAGTTCCTTGGCATTCTTGAAAGATGGTGGTGCTACTTCTGTATGTAATTAAACATAAAACAATACTTAAAATATAAACCATGTGTAAGTCAAGGTCACAAAACTTGAGTTTGCTCATCATTATTCTTTAAGTGCTTTTATTCAGTACATTCGAGTCTTTCAATTTTGGTGTTCCTCCTTTACTGGCACTTACTGACTAGTAAAGAACTGATCATATGCATGCCATTTTCCCTTGCTTACAGCCATGTCTAATCTATCCCTTTAGATTTTAAACTCTTGGAGAGAATACATTGCATTTTCACTTTCTTTATAGGACTTAGCACTGTTCTTAAATGAGATAATAGGTATTATCTTGAACTGCAAATATTTCCCCCTGTTATCTTTGAGAGAGTAGTTAGCGTTCCTTAAATATTTATTGAATGAATAAATGTAAATAAATGAGTCAATAAGGTGAGAGGCATTTGCTGAGATACCCTCTACCTAAGAAAAAGAGACTTTGATAATTACAGAACCAATAGGAATAAGCCCTCAAATTTAGTTGGAAAAGAGGTCAGGGTACTATTTATAAATGCTAAGAGAGGAAACCATGCACAGTAGGCTATTTTGAAACATCTGGTTGTTAGTCAAAAAAATGTGACTCAAATTCAGAGAAATAGTGGAGTGTACATTTGTACTAAAATTATAAAACTGATATATATAAAAGTGCATATATCATAAGTATACGTTTTATAATCTTTTTATTGAAGTATAATATGCTAGCTTTTATCTCAGCCAATTAAATGTTAAAGCTGTGCTCAGTGTAGCATGAAATAGAACAGAATCCTGAAGAATATGTATGTACCGTGCTCATATCAAGAATTCTAAAGGGTCAGATTTTCCTTTCAGCTGTCAGGAAACAGATGTGGCTAAACTGTAGAGGGTGTAGGAGGGGGCTGGCACCAGGCAGAGGCAGCTGCCCAGGTTTTAGGGGCACTCAGGTAGGAGTCCTCTACAGTGGTGCCGGTTTTGGCTTATTATGACTTTTCATTATCCCCACTCCTGCTCTTGTAGGAACTCAGGAAGATTCTTGACCAAGAATTAATGGGCCCACATTAAAGGTCTCTGAATTAGAATTGAAAGTAAGTCTCAAGCATTAGGCAATTAAAATCTGGAAGGACAGTTTGAAAGAGAAAAGACTTACTGAAGCTGAGAAGATTTTCAAGCCACGTAACTAGTAGGATGTTACTGAAAACACCTAAACCCAGGTACTACTTTATGCTAGTAATAACTTCTCAGAATAAGGAAAGGAATGATCACTACTGGCCTTCACTGGATGTGGAAATGGATATTAAGTTCTAGATTTTGAAAGAGTTGTCTTTCAGATTGCCCAGAAAAAAGTAATCTGAAAGTGACTTAGTCTTTTTTCCCTGATCCAAACTGCAGAATGCTTCTGCCTGGAGCCTAGCTATTTTCAGCTCAAACCTCAGTTATTCTTCATCTAGCAGCCAATAATTACATGCTTATTGCTTGCCAGGCACTAAGACCTTTATGCATATTTACTCATTTCATCCTCAAAACAGTCCTGTGGGGTAGGCATTATTGCTTACAGATCACTGCTTCCAGATGACAGCAGTGACAACAGTGCGACACTAAAAATAAAGGAACTTTCCGAAGTTTATGCAGGCGTCACATGGCAGAGCTGGGATCACTGGTCATCACTGTGCTTGTCCCAAGTCAAAAATCTTCAGGTAAAATCATCATTCTCGCTACTATAACCACATCTATATTTTACTAAATTAATAAAACTATGCTTACTTCTGTGTGAAGTGCTTTGTAGGTTTATTAGGAGAATAATTTACAGTGCTAATTGAAAGGAATGCAGTTTTATTAGGCCGGCAGAAGAATGCCAGTCACACCATGTATGACCAAGTGCAATATTGTATACAGCGGATGAATTAATAATCAGCCAACATTTTTTGCACACTTACAATTCATGTCAGCTACTGTTCTATATACGTTATACATTTTACTTTAAGAGAAATCCTATCAGACCTGTCGTCTTCATTTTACAGACAAGGAAACTGAGCTTCAGGGAAGTTAAATAACTCCAGGGACACAGTAAACAACTGGGAAAGACAGGGTTGGAATTGCAGGCAGCCTGACTCTCACTCTTTGTGCTTTGTGTACTATGGCCTGAATATTGCAAAGAATTAACTGTAAGTGACTTGTAGGCTTCCATATTTACCCACTTACATGGACACATATACTCACAGCTGCAAAGGTATATACAACTTGAGTTTGCAAGGCATGGTATATTTCAGCAGCATTTCCCTAGTGACTCTAAGTCCTTATGCATAACTAGACAGTCCAATGAGAGGGAAAATATGACCTCCTTGATACCCCTCTACTGTTAAATCAATTGCATAGCTTTTAGGAGGCATCACTGTTAACAGCACAGTTTGTGGAGTCCGACTCTTAGAATTCTGGAATCTGTCTGCTGTTTATCTTCTGTGTGGCTTTGGGCATGGGTCTTTCAAGGCAGCTGTGAGGATTGAATGAGATCCTATACAGATGGTTTGTAAACACTCCACAGATACTGGCTATTACTATTAACAATGTAAGTCTGAGGGAGAATGAAAGCGATGGATGTGTTTTGATGAATGGGAAAGAGAATGCTTAAGGTAGAGAACATGGGGCAGTGAAGGTCAGAGCCTGTGGGTGACCACAGTTCAGAGAGAAGGCCAGGTTGAGGGAACTGGGTTTCCTGTAAGGGGTTAAATGGGGGTAGTGTTGCCACAGGCTAAGGTAGGTGACTGATGGTAGGGGAGAGGCATACTAAATGACCAAGTTTACAGCTTCTGAGGTGAAAGTACTCAGACTAGAACAATAGGATTCTTGACCTCTGACCTTTTGTAATCTGCTCTGTACTGTAGGATGGAGTAATACAACAACAAGCCTGCTTTCTCAAAACCACTTCCTCTTCTGCATGGTTGTAGGGAGCAAGGTGGAACGATTTGTCTTTATGCATATGTGGAGTTAACATCTTGGTGTTAAACAGTGAGTTTGCTTGATATGCAAATACAGCAATCCCTATTTCTCCTGACTATATTCTGTACAGAAACAAGGGTGGAATTCTGTAAGACCTGTAGCCAGAACTAACTAGTTCAGTGTATTATTTATATGCAGCGCCCTAAGTTTTTAAGAGATTAGCTATTTCTCCACGTTAGTAACTTGAAGTCAGGGACACTTCTTTTAACCATCTCTAGTGTTAGGTATCCTTTAGGGATAGCTGATTAGCTGTAAAGATTTGGACAAGTAAAAATTGTACCTGAGGTTTCTACCTTGGGTATCATTGTAGGATGTCCTAAGTCATCTTTCTTATCTACTGGTGCCACTCAGTCATTATGACCAGCAAAAGAAATTTCTTACACATTTCTTGATTTCTCCCTAGGAGATAGTTCCACTCAATTGGGGATCACCGTTCTGGAATACAATAAACTTCCTTTGTTTTTAGAATGTGTAAGACTTGTATTGATGACACTGAAAAGTTTTGCTACTCATGTGGCAGCCTAATTTCTTTTATTTGGTACACATCTTCTAAGGTTCCTTTCAGTCCTGGGATTCTATGATTGTTAAGCCATTATTTTGACATATTTGCAGGCTTCTAAATACTGTAAGGTTATGTTTATGATTTTAAAATGGTGTGCCATTTAAAAAAATGGATTAAACTTATGAGTGAATTCAGTTGTACTATGCTACTTTTTACCTCCAATAAGATATTAAAATTAGGCAAAGGTGATTCCAAAAGTCTTCAGCACTGAATACTTAATGACTTTATGGTTTACTGGAGTGACCCAAGGTTTTCAGTTATTTTCTTTTCTAGTTCAACTAGGGAATATGACAAAGTTATACTGGTAATGGGTGGGGGGATGGGTGGTAGGGAGTGGTTTACTGTGGTGGTTTTTCATACTTGAGGCATTTGGAGGGGGAGGGCTATCCCAACCCATAAATTTGTTTTTTATTGAAGTATAATGGATTTACAATATTAGTTTCAGCTGTACAATATAGTGATTCAATATTTTATACTCCATTTAAAGTTATTACAATCTACTGGCTATGCTGTTCAATATATCCTTGTTGCTTATTTTATACATATATATTTGTTTGTATTTCTTAATCTCTAACCCCTATCTTGCCCCTCCTCACTTCTCTCTCCTCACCTCTAGTTTGTTCTCTGTATCTGTGAATCTGTTTCTGTTTTGTTACATTCATTTTTTAGATTCCAAATATAAGTGATAACAGAGTATTTGTCTTTCTCTGTCTTATTTCACTAAGCATAATATCTCTAGGTCCATCCACATTGTGGCAAATAACAGAATTTCATTCTTTTTTATGGTCAAACAACATTCCGTTGTATTCTGTGTGTATATGTATCACATCTTCTTTGTTCATCATCTGTTGATGGACACTTAGGTTTCTTCCTTATCTTGGCTATTATAAATAATCCTGCTGTGAACATTGGGGTGCATGTATCTTTTCAAATTAGTGTTTTAGTTTTTTTCTGATATATACCCAGGAGTGGAATTGCTGGATCATATGCTAGTTCTAGTTTTAGTTTTTTGAGAAACCTCCATTCTATTTTCCACAGTGACTGCACCAATTTACATTCCCACCAAAAGTGTATGAGAGTTCCCTTTTCTCCACATCCTTGCCAACATTTATTATTTGGGTTCTTTTTTTTTTTTTTTTTTTTTTTTTTTGTGGTACGCAGGCCTCTCACTGTTGTGGCCCCTCCTGTTGCGGAGCACAGGCTCCGGACGCGCAGGCCCAGCGGCCATGGCTCACAGGCCCAGCCGCTCCGCGGCACGTGGGATCCTCCCGGGCCGGGGCACGAACCTGTGTCCCCTGCATCGGCAGGCGGACTCCCAACCACTGCGCCACCAGGGAAGCCCTTTGGGTTCTTTTTGATGATAGTCATTCTGATAGGTGCGAAGTGATATCTCATTGTGGTTTTGATTTTCATTTCTCTGATGATTAGCAATGTTGAGCATCTTTTCATGTTCCTGTTGGCCATCTGCATGTCTTCTTTGGTAAAATGTCTATTCAGGTCTTCTTCCCACTTTTTAACTGAGTTGTTTGTTTTTTTAATATTGTTTGATACTGAATATGTGAGCTGTGACCTTATTGGTCATATCATTTGCAAATATTTTCTCCCATTCAGTAGGTTGTGTTTTTGTTTTGTGGATGGTTTCCTTTGATGTGCAAAAGCTTTAGTTGGATGTAGTCCCTTTTGTTTGTTTTTGCTTTTGCTTCATTTGCCTTGAAACAGATCCAAAAAAAATATTGCTACGATTTATGTCAAAGAGTATTCTGCCTGTGTTCTTTTCAAGAGTTACATGGTTTCTGGTCTTACATTTAGTTCTTTAATCTATTTTGAGTTTATTTTTGTATATGGTGTGAAAAAATGTTGTAATTTCATTGATTTACATGAGACTGTCCAGTTTTCCCGGCACCACTTATTGAAGAAGAGACTGTCTTTCCTCCATTGTAAATTTTTGCCTCCTTTGTCATAGATTAATTGGCCATAAGTGTGTTGGTTTATTTCTGGGCTCTCTATTCTATTCCATTGGCCTGTGTCCATTTTTGTGTCAGTCTCATGCTGTTTTGGTTACTGTAACTTTGTAGTATAGTCTGAAGTCAAAAAGTGTGATACCTCCAGCTTTGTTCATTTTTCTGAAGATTGCTTTGGGAATTTGAGTTTGCTTTTGTGGTTCCATGTGAACTTTAGGATTATTTGTTCTAGTCCTGTGAAAGATGACATGGGTATTTTGATAGGGTTGCATTAAATCTGTATATTGCTTTGGGTAGTATGGCCACTTTAACAATATTAATTCTTCCAATCCATGTGCACAGGATTTTTTGATATCATCTTCGTTTTCCTGCATCAGTGTTTTATAGTTCTCAGAGTATAGGTCTTTCACCTTCTTGGTTAAGTTTATTCTTAGGTATTTTTGATGAATTTTTAAAAGTCCCATAGGTGGTTTGGAATGCTTCCAGTTGTCCTACTGCCAACCTTCTCCTCTCCCCAATTTTTGATTTGAAGATCTCTTATAGTGGTTAGATGGATTGGAGAAATCTGTATTTGAGTCCTGTTTCTGCTCCTTAGAAGCCTGGTGACCTAAATAGACAAAACTTTAAAACTTTGTGTACTTTCCACTTGTTATCTTAAATCATCTCAAAGGTGGGAAAGGGTCATTCAGAAAACATTTATTGAGTACCTTTTATGTGCCTGACAGTGTTCAAACTTAAGGCCTAGAGCAGTGAACAGTAGACAAATCCCTACCCTCTTGTAAAAGACCACAGATGTCAGGTAGTGACAAATGCCATGAAGACAGAGAAAGCAAGGGTAAGGAATACTGAGGCACAAGGCATGCTTGTATGCATAGGGGCATTAGGGAGGGCCTCTCTGAAGAGGACACATTTCAGCAGAGACCTACTCAAGTGATGGAGTGAGCCATGAACCATGGGTATATGTTGGGAAAGTAGATTTGAAAGAGATGGAAGGGTGAGAGGTAGGGTCATGAGGTGGGAATAGGACTGAACCCAGCTTAGTGGTGATTGAGTGATGGGGGTCAGGGGGCAGTCAGGGGAAGCCAGGGAAGATGAAGTTGGGAAGTTGCAGAGAGTGACTTTCGTTATAAAGTGAATCATTCTGGCTGCTGTACTGAGAACATGCTGCTTGTGGGGGCAGGGGGCCAGGACAGAATCTGGGATATCAGTCAGGAGGCTGTTGCAGTGGTCTAAGATAGGCAGGATAGTGGCTTGGGCTAGGATGTGAGTAGGAGAGGTGGTGAGAAGCAGTTGTACCTTTAAGGTAGAGCTCAAGAAGATAATAAGATTATGGTTATTAAGTGATACTGAAAGCCAGGCATATAGCAGGTGCTCCTAAACGTTACTTCCCTTTTACTTATACTTTCTCTTGGAAATGGGTCAGGATAGCAAGGCAAATGTACATTCACATCTGCATTGCTAACTGTATGTTCTCTAAACATGTACAGCATATACATCATATACTATGTATAAACAAATAATTTGACTGGAATTTATTGGGCAGCCTATATGGGCTGGTCATCATCTTGGCAGATTTATTAGTTTATTATGGGATAATAAAAATAATTGTAATGACAAATGCTTGTTTAACATTTGTTGTGTGCCATTGGTGTTCTTGATGCTTTACAAAAGCTTTATGAAATAGGAACTATTATCACTCCTACTTTCCTGATGAGGAAACTGAGGCACAGAGAGGTTAAATACTGGGATTTGACCAAGATTGTCCAGCTCCCAAATCCTGGCTTTTGCACTGCACTACCCCACTTCTATAGGTTACTATGGAATGAATAGAATGTGATTAAATGCTAAGAAGTAAATGTGGTAGGAACACAGAGAAGAGAGTATTTCTTGTTCACTAGAGACCTTGTGAAGGAAATAGCATTTGAGTTAGACTTCAAAGAATGGGAAAGGTTTCAACTGTGGGAAGATAATGGCTTAGTGATGAAAATAATTATAATGAGGGAAGTGAATATGTACAAAACACTCACCGGGAACTAAGCACAGTTTTAACACTTAAGGTGGATTATCTCATTTAATCTTCACCAGCACTGAGGTACCTTTGAGCATTTCCATTTTATGGGTAAGGAAACAGACACATACACACGTGCCTATGAAAGTGGAGGAGGGTGGGAATTGAGTATGACTCAGACTCCTGGACTGTTTGGAAGGGCATCCATCCTAAGGCGGGAGAGTGATGGGCTTAGGCTCAGGTATGAGGAATTGAAAACCGAACCAAATTTTTGTTGTGCATCCCAGTCATCTTTGGAATGTGTTATAAATATAGATTCTTGGGCATGTTATCATCAGTTGTTGCTGTACAGCAGATCCACTGGCCGGTACCTGGAGAGCCACAAACTTAAGAGCATGGCATGTGTGCCCGGTGCCCAAGTGGAGGTCAAAACGTGGAGGGCTTTGATTTCATGTTAAGGAGTTTGCACCTGGTAGACTTTTATGGTTAGGCGTGCCCATCTATTTGCATCTGGTGAAGTGTCTGGGGGTTTGAAGCCTCTGAAGTGGATCTGTGAACACCCTTGGGTGGTCAGACTGTTAAAGAGTCAGATGACTGGAGGATGCAGCCGACACAAAAGTGCAGAGAGGATTTTAAGGCCTGTGGCAGGGAGCTTCTCTGGGTCACGAAAAGGAATCCGGTTCATTAGCCCTATTCAGCATGTCCACTGATAGCAGAGAGAGGTGGTTTTGCTTTGAACATTTGGTATATCCATCCCTGAGTCAGCCACTCAGGAAGTTTATGTGTAAGAGACAAAAAGGACTTGTGTATGAAAACACAAAGGCTCCCCACATGTGCACACACACCCCAAAAAATTCACAAAATGGGCTTCCGAACCACTGCTACCATCCTTCCCGGCTAGTCTCCCATCTCTTAAACATGTCCCGAGCACTTTGCAAATTTCTAGAAACCTAGTTAGAGATGTATATGGAGAAGGGAGTGATTCATTCTATTTCAAGGGGTTGATAGGAAGCCTTCAGAGAGGAAGTAATACCTGCCTACTCAGAATTTTAAATAGTGCCGAGGATTTTGCAAAATGTGTAGATTTGCAAGCCGTTGCAGCATACGCAAAAGGTATGGGGCCATCTAACAGTCTGCTGCCTGGGGTAAATGATAATTAACAATAATGTGCTAAAGTCAGTGATGTGGCACAGGTTAAACTTGAGCCTGAAGTTAGTACATGGGAACACCCACCTTGCAGGAAATGTATATGAGGTACGGTATCTGGAGCATCATTGCCGTTTACATCAGTAGTAGCTGCTGCTGTTTTTATTGTTAGACTGAGACCAGACTGTCATATGGCACCCCAAGGAGCTTAGACCGTCTTGTTCAGATGTGGAGTGACAGGCCAAATGTGGATTTTCAGTAGTTCAGTGGTACGTGGAGACCGGGCTGAGGGGTTTGTTGGGATGGTTGCAGTGATTCAGGCAGGAGATGTAATGAGGGTCTGAACTGTGTTGAGGAGGGTTGGAGGAATGTATCAGTTCACGTTTTTTTTTTTCACAGTTCTGGAGGCTGGGGAGTCTGAGATCAAAGTTTCAGCCGATTTGGCTATAACTATTTCCATTTTGTGATGGGCAAACAAAATTAGCTAATGCGTTTTTTTTAAACAAAATAATTTTGTGAAAAAGAATAATATATCTGAGAATTAGGCTCGTACGTGGTGTTGAGGTTTAACTTTCTACTTTTTTCCTGACATTTTGTCATTTTGAGTGTGACAGAGGGATACCTGTTTGACAAAGGCATTTCCTGCCTTTCATCTCTTGTTTGTATTTTTATTTCTCTCTTTCTGCAGTGCTGCCTGAAAAAGATATGTGTTTTCCCTTTTTTCATATACTTACTTGTCAATGTTGGCTGATGTTTTTGAACAGTTAAAGCAAGAGCTTATGGGCATGTAACACATAGAGGCTCTGAGTTATGTCTTCTGAAGAGCTACTTTGAGATGTGATTTCCAGAAATATTGCATCCGTGCTTGCTCAGATAAATATACCTTGTTTGGCTGTGTCTCATTTTATTACTTCAGTGTATGGTTGTTATGCATATTCTGTATTTTTTTCTTTTTCCTGATGCATAATATACAGAAATTTTTGCATACCATACATTTTTACAAACTGAATGCAGCCATGTAAACAGCACCTGATAAATCAACTTTTTAAAAAATTAATGTTGTTTATGAGAAAAATGAACCTATGTGTATATGCTGTATATAAAGGAAAATGTGACCTTCAAACTTTTTCCTTTTACTTTCATACTAACTTCCTGTTATCTACTGTACAGTTGCTCAGCTAGTCTTATCCTATATAACAATATTTACATACAATGCTGCTGCAATTTTGAAGTGAAAATTATTAACCTGAGAAGTATGTTCTAACTGTGCTTTTGGAGAGAGTCTTTGAAGAAGGTGTACTAAAGGGGGAGTTGTTCATATCTAGTTAGGTACTATTAAGAAAAATTATCTAAAATTTGGAAATCAAAAGAATGTACAGCATGTTCCTTCAATGCCTTGTTGGGGGTATTGTTTAACAGGCTCACCTCAGGGATATTTAATTCTAATTCTTGTGCTCCACTTTCCATTTACTATTTGTTTAGAGCTCTGGACTGAGAAGTTACCTGGTAGCTTATAGATTTTTGTCTAGTAGAAAGATATCTCCAAAGGTTATGGTTTTATTGTCCTGTAGGGCACTAACCAGTTTTTTATCTAACCTACCCATTTTATTCTAGCACTGAGGGAAAAAAAAAAAAAAAAAAGCCTTTTCTGATGGACTGTGTAAATCTGTTCCACAAATGCTCTTGGAACTAGCCCTACCACCTTACTGGTTCCCTCATTAATTAATGAATGAATTTTTTTGGATACATGTTCATTTTATATTTGAGAATCATTTTTTTTTTACCTTTTTGAAAATTGTCATTTGATACTACCACAGCATTTCTGTCCTGTCCCTTCACACTCTACCTAGGAATTGACTTTCTAGGGCATACAAAGTAATGCACAAAGATTCCAAACTCTCAGTGATCACAAGTAATGATCCTCATTTCTATTGTTTTTCTTCAGAGAACGTTTATAATGTGAAACTAGTTTTAATACCCAAAATGCCCTAATATATTGCTTTTCTTTTTTTCTAGGCTTAAGTACATAAAGCATTCACTGTGCAGAAAATAACATTTTGAGATAAGTGATAGAGGAAAATCCAATACAGAAGTGCACCCTCTTGTGTGTGTATTGCATTGTACTGCTTCTATCATATTGCCTAGTAATGAAGCCACCATTATGTCCTCAGTCAGTGAAGTGAATGTTGATATCAAAGATTTCCTAATGAGCATTAATTTGGAGCAGTACCTCTTACGCTTCCGCGAATTTGGTTTTAATAATGTAAGGGACTGTGCAGAAATAAATGACAGCGTGCTCCTCAAAGTTGGAATATCACCTACAGGACACCGGAGAAGGATACTTAAACAGTTACAGATAATCCTGTCAAAAATGCAAGATACCTCAATATATGCAAATGTTCATAAAACAAAGAAGAATCATGAGACTTCAGAGGATCACCACGCTCCATCTTCTGCTCAGAATACCTGCTTAGAACTTTCAGATTCACACAGTGTTCAGACACCCAGCCCAATGCAGTTGGAGATTGTTACAGAAAGTCTTGATCAAAATGAAGTTAGTGTGGAAAATAGCCAGTCTTTTAAATCAGATGATAAGCTGACTCTTCCAACATACAACTTTCCCATTCCGGAAGAAGAACCACACCTGAATTCAGATTCTTTTCAAGATTCTTTATTGGGTAGTGAAATTACTGACGTAGAATCTTTGACTGCACAAAAGACTATCGACTGTACAACCGAAGAGGAACAAACAAAAAAAGTTGATTTGATCTCAGAAAATGTGAGCAAGCTTCCTAGTGCAGACCCTGAATTCCTTTCTTCACCCGACTGTTCAGTATCAGAAGCAAATTCTGGAAATGGAACTAATGGTTTATTAGAAAGCTCACCACCATCCCCATTCTTTCAATTTCAAGGAGAAATGGTTGTAAATGATTTGTATGTTCCGTCATCGCCAGTCCTAACACCTACGAGAAGTCGTAGCAAGTTGGTTTCAAGACCATCTCGATCTTTTCTGCTAAGACATCGGCCTGTACCAGAGATTCCAGGGTCAGCAAAAGGAATTTCAGGGAGGTAGGAATTTTTATGATAAGTTGTGTGTATTCAATTTGGGGGAATTTAGGTTTTTTTTAACAATTTTATTTTCAGTGTTCATTTCTAAATTTGACCCACTCAACCAACCTTTTCTTTCTTCTGAAATTTTTTGTCATACCATCTCTCTTGTACACCACTGCCCAGAGTCGGTTTCCAACTTATAACTTCCTGGGACTCTTCAGCTTTCTACTACTTAATTGGGGGACTTCATTTCCCCTAATTCTGCCTGGACATTCTTTCCTGTACCTTCCTCCATGCCTGGTATTATATTCTTCCATGAGTGCACTTTATATTTGAATTGCTGACTCTATCTCCCCACTAGGTTATGTGTTTTTTGGCAGGGGCCATGTTCCTAATGACTGTATCTCTACTACCTGACACGATTGGCATGTATTAATCATTCACCACGCATCTAGCGAGCACTTGCTTGGTACTGGTCACGGCACTAGATGCGGAGGAGGTAGAGAGAAAAAAAGGGGCTTGAGTGTAGTGTAGAAGACATGTAAAAAGTAGTAGCAGTACAATATGAGACCACTTCAGCTGGAGACCAAGAACACTAAAGAGGGGGCCTACCGGCCTGTTGTGAGCAGTGTTCAGACACCCAGCCCAACGCAGTTGGAGACTGTTACAAAAAGTCTTGATCAAAATGAAGTTAGTGTGGAAAATAGCCAGTCTTTTAAATCAGATGATAAGCTGACTCTTCCAACATACAACTTTCCCTGAGGTAACTATGGAGTCTAAGAGGAGCTGACTTATAGCAGGGAGAGCTTTCAACCATTTCTCAGAGTTACACCTAAGATGTGGTTTTCTTCAGGGTTGTGGTGGGATTTTTTTTTTTTTTTTTTTTTTTTTTTAATTCACTAAAAGCTAACACTTGTCTCTGTTGGGAGTCATGAGGTTGTTTAAGTTCAATCCTTACCGCTGTGGCACTAAATGCAATTACAGATTCCTGTAAACAGGCTCTAGGCTGGCATTTCTGCAAGATTCTCATTCCCCCTTTGTCTCCCTGTGTATCCACTCTGTCCCTGGTACTGGATCTTGGTTGTATTTACAAGAGAAAAATATGGAAATTTAGTACATGCAAGAGAAAACATGGCAACTTACAAGACCATGTTAAGTACCTCCCATTAGAGTGTAAACTCCTTGAGGGCAGAGGCCCTAATTAATTTGTCTTTATCATGGCATCCCTGGTGCCAATGGCAATATTGAGTATTTACTGGGAAATCAATTGACAGTATCATTTATTAAACACCTAGAAGCTGGTTTGGCTTATAATTTTCCATGCGTTATCTAATTCTCACATTGGCCCTCTGAAATAGGTATTATTCCTCCATTTTCTTATGAGGTAACTGAGCCTTAGGTTAATTTTTCTAGGATCACATGGGTAGTGAACTGGGATTTCATTCCAGTACATCTCACTCTATAACACACTTTCTTAACCACTCATTTAGTAAATATTCTTAAAAGTGTTGATTGCATATATAAGAAATGGAGTATTTCTTAGGAAAGTAGAAGATCACCAATTTTTGTATGACACCATAGCTTTAGCGTATTTTGCTAATTTTAAACAATTAAAAGAAAGTAAATGAGAAGGGTCTGCTATGTCTTTGCAGGAACAGAATCCTTTTGCGAGCCATAAGAATAACTTCAGATAAGAAACATTTGGCTCAAGTTTTAAATAAGTTGTGCTATTTTTCATAAATTTTTGAGAATCTTTTGATGTTCATTTACTTCTAAGTGTAAGCTTTGCACCATGTGAAAGACTTGTTATTCACATTGTGACTGAGTCTTTGAAAATGAGAATTAAAATAATGTTGAAATTAGTAGTAAAGAGCTTAGCGGGAGCCTCATCATAGCACTGCCCGAGAACCCATTGTCACCTCTCTTTTCTTCTTTGATTATGGCAGTAAATGGTAACTAGGTATTTCTGGTGATCAAATTATAAAATGAGAAAGTAAATTAAATTATTTTCAGACTTCACTGTCTGTTTTTCTTTGTGGTCCTTGCCTGAACTGCAAACAGTAATTGCAAACTAATTACAGTGTTATGACTTTTATAAAATGAAACCGTGGCTTATATAATCTGAGATCCTCTCTAATCAAATAACATCTAAACGATATTTAGTACATTTCTTGCTGTACCATATAAATATATTTCTTTGTGGTCAGTGATTTGGACATAATTTCTTTACTCCTTAAAGATTTCATATAAGTGTTGACAGGAACATGATGCTGGATGTGTATTCCTGATGTGTGAGGTGCTTTGTTTCTATCTCCCTGGACATGTACCCTCACCCCACCACCCCCTGCCAATTTATCTGATGCAATTAACTTGCCAGTCAAATGGGTTATGTTTGTCCTTGCCTTGGGCTTCTTCCCTGAACTCCTGTCTGCTCCTTTTGGGAAGGCTGGGCTGGGTGGGGCTATGCTGGACACTGGACCTCAGGATCTCTTTTTTTAAGTCCTATCTTTTGAGGGCCAGGTCAGATCTAGGCTTGAAAAGCCAGCTTCTTCCTTATCAGCTCATCTGGAGGTCTCCCACAGAGGTCTCCAAGCAGAAAGCAAGTCTCACCAGCTGCCCTTCCCTGGGAGTCATAGATGTGTCTTGTGATCCTTCCAGGAGGATCCTCCTTAGTGCTCAAAGCAGGAAGGAACAAGTATCTTTAGCAACTGAAGAGATACCTGTCTTATCTTCCTTCCCAGTTTAATGATTTTCATCCATCTTTCATGTAACTGTTTTATCCTTGGCACAGTCAAAGCCCTGTCTTTTAGGTGTCATGCCTTTGAATGTTTGGGGGGAAGGAAAAATAAGGAAACAGCGGTAAAGGGAAGGAGTGTGGTATGCAAGGCTGCACTGTGACTGGAGTATCTGTTATAACTTGTTATAAGACTGAGGTGCTATAGTGACTGTTTGAGGGCTTTTCAAAAATTTGAATTCTAAACCTGAAGTCTCCAGCCTCCTGTGAACTTTTTATTAAAAGTAAAAATCTTAGATATTTTTCTCTAGATGTATTAATACATAGATATTAAAAATGGATGCAACTATTTTAGACTTTAATGTTGAAATACATATGAACCAAAAACATACAGAAAAATGGTAAGCAGTTGTTTGCTACATTGAATTAGAAAAATATAGAAACTCATCCTATCCTTTCCATGTTCAAGGAAAACTTTACATTTCATGTTATAGCAGGAAAATGCTTAGCATTCTAAAATTCAGACTTTTTCCTTTAAAATGACTTTTTATAAAATGGGCTGATTATTTCAATATTTGCAACTTTTGACTTGAATATCTAAATAATGAATCAAAATTAATAGTTAACCGTTTGATTTATTGTTAGAGGATAAAGGTATCTGTGTGATCCTTTCTACAAGTGAAAAGACATTAACATTTGTACCCTTTATTCATAATTTGAAAAGCCCTTCTTTGTTTGAAAAAATATAGTTTGAACTGAAGCTTCTGCTAGGTGATGAAAAAAGTTTCACAATAATGATGTAGACTTTTGTGCTGTAATCCTTCTGTAATTATTTATTCTTATCCTAAGGACATTTTTTGTAACTTTGTAGATTGAGACTTAATTATCTGTGCATTATACATTTCATATTCGTAGTCTGTGCTGTAATTAAGGCACTCTTGTGTTTTCCGAATTCAGATTTGTGTGTTTTAGTTAGACATTATGTAACCTCAAGGCAGTTTCTACTGCCGCCTAATGATTGTGGTGTTTTTCTTTTGAATTCAATCCTACAATGACCTGTAGTTTGTCTGTTATGAATTGTAAGAATTGCATTTTTTTAAATGCATTGCTTAAGTAATAGGTAAGTGTAGATCATAAAGAGAGATCTTTAACGTTAATTAAACTTTATGCCTCTGCTTTTCTTGGCAATTTTAATGATTAAAAAATATGTGAACACATAACATCTGTAGGCATGTTGAAGATTCACTTTGATAATCAGTTAATTTTTTGCAACTTGGTGTTTCCTTTAATATTATTTTTGAGATTTGTTCACATCCATGCACGTATTTTAGCAATAATTGCTGTATAGTATTTTATTAAATGATGGAAAACACAATTTATTCCCCTACTAGGTCATTGACTATTTTTTTTCACTGTTACAAATGAAGAGTTCTCATACTTTTAAGGACTTTAAGAAACATTTGTGCATATTCAGTGTACCAGGAAGACCAAACGTTCTTTTCACTAATAAAAAATATAACAGTTGGCTCATTCTACCTGAGTGTTTACATTGTGTAGGGCACACACCTTACGCTCTTTAAAAACATCATCTCATTAATCCTCATAATATTCATAGGCAGCAGACCCTTTTTTCATTCCCCTTCAATAAATGAGGAAAAATAGGCTCAGGGCTGTTGGGTAACTTGACCAAGATCACCAAAGCATAATAACAAAAAATGATAATAGCTACTGCTTTTCTAAATGGGTTTTAAATTTTTGCTAATCAACCATGCTTTATATTTCAAATTTAAAAGCAATCGCAGTTTTTAGGATAACTGATGGGGAAATAATAGGGCAGAAAGAGGGAGAAAGGAAAGAACGTGGGCTTTGCACTCAAGACGGAATTGACCTCGAATGTTGGTTTGGTCTCCTATTAGCTGTGCGCCTTGGGCTGGGAGAACGTCCTTTCCTTATTGGTAGGATTAGGACACTAGGTCCTACCTCAGTGGGCTATTAGGAGGATGAAATATGAGATGTAGATATATAAACCCCTAACAAAATGCTTTGGGCATAATAGATATTAGAATATAAAATAGCTTGTGATAATTTATTCATAGATAAATGAGAATATAAATTGCTAATCACCAGTTTTCAAAACAGCTTGTTTCCTGTATTGACCTACTTTTCATCTACAGTAGATCAAATGAGCTTGGTTGATAGATTTGGTAATTGCTTGCAGGTGGATATTGAATAGAGCTATCAATAAAAATCATCGCAAACTTTTTTCTTTACATTTATCAGACTAAAAGTAAAACCAACAGAATATGCTTTAAAAATACCACTAATGGATGTACTTAAAATAATTCAAAAATCTTTTTTAATTTACTTTTTTTTTTTAGTAAGTTAATGTTGAGTTTTTTATTAAGCATGGTGACTTAGAAAAGGGCTTATGGAGCTGGACTGCCTGAGTTTGATTCCCAGGTTAGTTACTTACGACTGTGGAAAAGTAAGTTAACTGCTTTGTGTGACAATCTTCTTAAAAAATGCAGATAAATGACAGTTCTTACTTCTTCGGGTGTTTGTGACTACACACACACACACATTATGAGTGTGTGTGTATTTATAAAATTTTGAGACCTGTGTCTGACATATAGTAAATGCTTAATAAGAATTAGCAATATATATTATTAGCACAAGTTACCAAAGATGTAGAAAATTTGAGTGCTGCTCTACTCAGCGGTTCAGATTATTAATATGTATTTGTGTCAGTGACATACAAATTTGAGGAAACGATTATAGCCATATGACAGTGTCAAGAATCTGGAGATAATGCACAAATAAAGGGTGACTTATTTTGCAACCCTTTGGTAAACTTGTGTGCCCTCCCCAGCCAAAGACAACTTCTATCCTGACTTTAAATAATGATGATTACTCTCATTTTAAAAAAGTTTTACATCTTAAGTATGTCCCAAACAATATACTGTCATTATTTTTTTTAGCATCTTTATTGGAGTATAATTGCTTTACAATGGTGAGTTAATTTCTGCTTTATAACAAAGTGAATCAACTATACATATACATATGTTCCCATATCTCTTGCATCTCCTTCCCTCCCACCCTCCCTATCACACCCCTCTAGGTGCTCGCAAAGCACCAAGCTGATCTCGGTATTTGTTTTTCTCCTTCTGACTTACCTCACTCTGTATGACAGACTCTAGATCTATCCACCTCACTACAAATAACTCAATTTCGTTTCTTTTTATGGCTGAGTAATATTCCATTGTATATATGTGCCACATCTTCTTTATCCATTCATCTGTCGATGGACACTTAGGTTGCTTCCATGTCTTGGCTATTGTAAATAGAGCTGCAATGAAGATTGTGGTACATGACTCTTTTAAATTATGGTTTTCTCAGGGTATATGCCCAGTAGTGGGATTGCTGGGTCATATGGCAGTTCTATTTTTAGTTTTTTAAGGAACCTCCATACTGTTCTCCACATTGGCCGTATCAATTTACATTCCCACCGACAGTGCAAGAGGTTTCCCTTTTCTCCACACCCTCTTCAGCATTTATTGTTTGTAGATTTTTTGATGATGGCCATTCTGACCGATGTGAGATGATATCTCATTGTAGTTTTGATTTGCATTTCTCTAATGATTAATGATGTTGAGCATGCTTTCATGTGTTTCTTGGCAATCTGTATATCTTCTTTGGAGAAATGTCTATTTAGGTCTTCTGCCTATTTTTGGATTGGGTTGTTTGTTTTTTTGTTATTGAGCTGCATGAGCTGCTTGTAAATTCTGGAGATTAATCCTTTGTCATTTGCTTCATTTGCAAATATTTTCTCCCATTCTGAGGGTTGTCTTTTGGTCTTGTTTATGGTTTCCTTGGCTGTGCAAAAGCTTTTCAGTTTCATAAGGTCCCATTTGTTTATTTTTATTTTTATTTCCATTTCTCTAGGAGGTGGGTCAAAAAGGATCTTGCTGTGATTTATGTCATAGGGTGTTCTGCCTATGTTTTCCTCTAAGAGTTTGATAGTGTCTGGGCTTACATTTAGGTCTTTAATCCATTTTGAGTTTATTTTTGTGTATGGTGTTAGGAAGTGTTCTAATTTCATTCTTTTACATGTAACTGTCCAGTTTTCCCAGCACCACTTATTGAAGAGGCTGTCTTTTCTCCATTGTATATTCTTGCCTCCATTATCAAAGATAAGGTGACCATATTTGCTTGGGTTTCTCTCTGGGCTTTCTATCCTGTTCCATTGATCTATATTTCTGTTTTTGTGCCAGTACCATAGTGTCTTGATTACTGTAGTTTTGTAGTATAGTCTGAAGTCAGGTAGCTTGACTCCTCCAGCTCCGTTTCTCTTTCTCAAGACAGCTTTGACTGTTCGGGGTCTTTTGTGTTTCCATACAAACTGTGAATTTTTTTGTTCTAGTTCTGTGAAAAATGCCAGTGGTAGTTTGATAGGGATTGCATTGAATCTGTAGATTGCTTTGGGTAATAGAGTCATTTTCAAAATGTTGATTCTTCCAATCTAAGAACATGGTCTATCTCTCCATCTATTTGTATCATTTTTAATTACTTTCATCAGTGTCTTATAATTTTCTGCATACAGGTCTTTTGTCTCCTTAGGTAGGTTCATTCCTAGATATTTTATTCTTTTTGTTGCAATGGCAAATGGGATTGTTTTCTTAATTTCACTTTCAGATTTTTCATCATTAGTTTATAGGAATGCAAGAGATTTCTGTGCTTAATTTTGTATCCTGCTGCTTTACCAAATTCATTGATTAGCTCTAGTAGTTTTTTGGTAGCATCTTTAGAATTCTCTGTGTATAGTATCATGTCATCTGCAAACAGAGACAGCTTTACTTCTTCTTTGCCAATTTGGATTCCTTTTATTTCTTTTTCTTCTCTGATTGCTGCAGCTAAAACTTCCAAAACTGTGTTGAATAATAGTGGTGAGAATGGGCAACCTTGTCTTTTTCCTGATCTTAGTGGAATTGGTTTCAGTTTTTCACCATTGAGGACGATGTTGGCTCTGCATTTGTCATATATGGCCTTTATTATGTTGAGGTAAGTTCCCTCTATGCCTACTTTCTGGAGGGTTTTTATCATAGATGGGTGTTGAATTTGTCGAAAGCTTTCTCTGCAACGATTGAAATGATCATGTGGGTTTTCTCCTTCAATTTGTTAATATGGTGTATCACATTGATTGATTTGAGTATATTGAAGAATCCTTGCATTCCTGGGATAAATGCCAGTTGATCATGGTGTCTGATCCTTTTAATGTGCTGTTGGATTCTGTTTGTTAGTATTTTGTTCAGGATTTTTGCATCTATGTTCATCAGTGATATTGGCCTGTAGTTTTCTTTTTTTGTGACATCTTTGTCTGGTTTTGGTATCAGGGTGATGGTGGCCTCGTAGAATGAGTTTGGGAGTGTTCTTCCCTCTGCTATCTTTTGGAAGAATTTGTGAAGGATAGGTGTTAACTCTTCTCTAAATGTTTGATAGAATTCACCTCTGAAGCCATCTGGTCTTGGGCTTTTGTTTATTGGAAGATTTTTTTTTTTTTTTTTTTTTTTGCAGTACGTGGGCCTCTCACTGTTGTGGCCTCTCCCATTGCAGAGCACAGGCTCCGGATGTGCAGGTTCAGTGGCCATGGCTCACAGGCCCAGCCGCTCCGCGGCATGTGGGATCCTCCCAGACCAGGTCACGAACCCGTGTCCCCTGTATCGGCAGGCGGACTCTCAACCACTGCGCCACCAGGGAAGCCCTATTGGAAGATTTTTAATCTCAGTTTCAATTTCAGTGCTTGTGATTGGTCTGTTCATATTTTCTATTTCTTCCTGGTTCAGTCTCGGAAGGTTTTGCGTTTCTAAGAATTTGTCCATTTCTTTAAATTTGTCCACTTTATTGGCATATAGTTGCTTGTAGTAATCTCTCATGATCCTTTGTATTTCTGCAGTATCAGTTGTTGCTTCTCCTTTTTCATTTCTAATTCTGTTGATTGGAGTCTTCCTTTTTTTCTTGATGCGTCTGACTAATGGTTTATCAGTTTTATTTATCTTCTCAAAGAACCATCTTTTAGTTTTATTGATCTTTGCTATTGTTTCCTTCATTTCTTTTCCTTTTATTTCTGATCTGATCTTTATGATTACTTTCCTTCTGCTAACTTTGGGGTTTTTTTGTTCTTCTTTCTCTAATTGTATTAGTTGTAAGTTTGGGCTGTTTATTTGAGATGTTTCTTGTTTCTTTTTTTTTTTTTTTTTTTTTTTTTTTTATGCGTTACGCGGGCCTCTCACTGTTGTGGCCTCTCCCGCTGCGGAGGACAGGCTCCGGACGCGCAGGCTCAGTGGCCATGGCTCACGGGCCCAGCCGCTCCGCGGCATGTGGGATCTTCCCAGACCGGGGCACGAACCCGTGTCCCCTGCATCGGCAGGCGGACTCTCAACCACTGCGCCACCAGGGAAGCCCTCTTGTTTCTTAAGGTAGGATGGTATTGCTATAAACTTCCCTCTTAGAACTGCTTTTGCTGCATCCCTTATGTTTTGGGTCGTCGTGTTTTCATTGTCATTTGTTTCTAGGTATTTTTTGATTTTCTCTTTGATTTCTTCAGTGATCTCTTGGTTATTAAGTAGTGTATTGTTTAGCCTCCATGTGTTTGTATTTTATACAGATTTTTTCCTTTAATTGATATCTAGTCTCATAACGTTGTGGTTGGAAAAGATACTTGAAACAATTTCAGTTTTCTTAAATTTACCAAGGCTTGATTTGTGACCTAAGATATGATCTATCCTGGAGAATGTTTCATGAGCATTTGAGAAGAATATGTATTCTGTTGTGTTTGGATGGAATGTCTTGTAAATAGCAATTAAGTCCATCTTGTTTAATGTATCATTTAAAGGTTGTGTTTCCTTTTTTATTTTCATTTTGGATGATCTGTCCATTGGTGAAAGTGGGGTGTTAAAGTCCCCTACTATGATTGTGTTACTGTCGATTTCCCCTTTTAACGCTGTTAGTATATGCCTTATGTATTGAGGTGCTCCTATGTTAGGTACATAAACATTTACAATTCTTATATCTTCTTCTTGGATTGATCCCTTGATCATTATAGTGTCCTTCTTTGTCTCTTGTAAAAGTCTTTGTTTTATAGTCTGTTTTGTCTGATGTGAGAAGTGCTACTCCAGTTTGTTTCCATTTTCATGGAATATCTTTTTCCATACCCTCACTTTCAGTCTGTATGTGTCCCTGGGTCTGAAGTGGGTTTCTTGTTGACAGCATATATATGGGTCTTGTTTTTGTCTCCATTCAACCAGTCTATGTCTTTTGGTTGGAGCATTTAATCCATTTACATTTAAGGTAATTATCGATATGTATGTTCCTATTACCATTTCCGTAATTGTTTTGGGTTTGTTATTTTAGTTCTTTTCCTTCTCTTGTGTTTCCTCCCTAGAGAAGTTCCTTTAGCATTTGTTGTAAAGCTAGTTGGTGGTGTTGAATTGTCTTAGCTTTGCCTGTCTGTAAAGGTTTTAATTTCTCCGACAAATCTGAATGAGATCCTTGCTGGGTAGAGTAATCTTGGTTGTAGATTTTTCCCTTTCATCACGTTAAATATATCCTGCCACTCCCTTCTGTCTTGCAGAGTTTTTGCTGAAAGATCAGCTGTTAACCTTATGGGGATTCCCTTATGTGTTATTTGTTGGTTTTCCCTTGCTGCTTTTAATATTTTTTCTTTGTATTTAATTTTTGATAGTTTGATCAATATGTGTCTTGGTGTATTTCTCATTGAATTTATCCTGTATGGGACTCTCTGTGCTTCCTGGACTTGACTATTTCCTTTCCCATATTAGGGAAGTTTTCAACTATAATCTCTTCAAATATTTTCTCAGTCCCTTTCTTTTTCTCTTCTTCTTCTGGGACCTCTATATTTCGAATGTTGGTGCATTTAATGTTGTCCCAGAAGTCTCTGAGACTGTCCTCAATTCTTTTCATTCTATTTTCTTTCTGCTCTACAGTACTTATTTCCACTATTTTATTTTCCAGGTCACTTATCCGTTCTTCTGCCTCAGTTAATCTGCTACTGATCCTTTGTAGAGAATTTTTAATTTCACTTATTGTGTCGTTCATCATTGTTTGTTTGCTCTTTAGTTCTTCTAGGTTGATGTTAAACATTTCTTGTATTTTCTCCATTCTATTTCCAAGATTGTAGATCATCTTTTCTACCATTATTCCGAATTCTTTTTCAGGTAGACTGCCTATTCCCTCTTCATTTGTTAGGTCTGGTGGGTTTTTACCTTGCTTCTTCATGTGCTGTGTGTTTCTGTGTCTTCTCATTGTGCTTAACTTACTGTATTTGAGGTCTCCTTTTCGCAGGCTGCTGGTTCATAGTTCCCATTGCTTTTGGTGTCTGCCCCAAGTGGCTAAGGCTGGTTCAGTGGTTTGTGTAGGCTTCCTGCTGGAGGGGACTAGTGCCTGTGTTCTGGTGGATGAGGCTGGATCTTTTCTTTCTGTTGGGTAGGTCCACATCTGGTAGTGTGTTTTGGGGTGTCTGTGACCTTATGATTTTCCGCAGCCTCTCTGCTAATGGGTGAGGTTGTGTTCCTGTCTTGCTAGTTGTTTGGCATAGGGTGTCCAGCACTGTACCTTGCTGGTCATTGAGTGGAGCTGGGTTGTGGCGTTGAGATGGAGTTCTCTGGGAGATTTTTGCCATTTGATATTACATGGAGCTGGGAGGTCTCTGGTGGACCAATGTCCTGAAATTGGCTCTCCCACCTCAGAGGCATAGCCCTGATGCCTGGCTGAAGCACCAACAGCCTGTTATCCACACGGCTCAGCACAATAGGGGGGAAAAAAGAGAGAAAGAAAGAAAAAGATAAAATGAAATGAAATTTAATGAAATAAAATAACGGTATTAAAATAAAAAATAATTATTAAAAAAATTTTAAAGTAATAAAGAAAGAAAGAAGGAAAGAATAGAGCAACCAAACCTAAAAACAAATCCACCAATGATAAGAAGCACTAAAATCTATACTAAAAAAAAGAGAAAAAACGGACAGAAAGAACCCTTGGACAACTAATAAAAGCAAAGCTATACAGACAAAATCACATACAGAAACATACACCTACACACTCAGAAAAAGATAAAAAGGGAAAAAAATATATATATATATATTGTTGCTCCCAAAGTTCCACCTCCTTGATTTGGGATGATTCCTTGTCTATCTAGGTATTCCACAGATGCAGGGTACATCAAGTTGATTGTGGAGATTTACTCCACTGCTTCTGAGGCTGCTGGGAGAGATTTCCCTTTCCATTCTTTGTTCTCACAGCTCCTGGGGTTCAGCTTTGGATTTGGCCCCACCTCTGCATGTAGGTCACCTGAGGACATCTGTTCTTCACTCAGACAGGACGGGGTTAAAGGAGCAGCTATTCGGGGGCTCTGGCTCACTCAGGCCAGGGGGAGGCAGGGGTACGGAATGCTGGGCAAGCCTGTGGCGGCAGAGGCCTGCGTGACGTTGCAGCAGCCTGAGGCACACCGTGTGTTCTCCCGGGGAAGTTGTCCCTGGATCACGGGACCCTGGCAGTGGCGGGCTGCACAGGCTCCCGGGAGGGGAGATGTGGAGAGTGACCTGTGCTCGCACACAGGCTTCTTGGTGGCGGCAGCAGCAGCCTTAGCATCTCATGCCCGTCTCTGGGGTCCGCGCTGATAGCCATGGCTTGCGCCCATCTCTGGAGCTCCTTTAAGCAGCACTCTTAATCCCCTCTCCTTGTGCACCCCTAAACAAAGTGGCAAGAAAAAGTGTCTTGCCTCTTCAGCAGCTTCAGACCTTTTCCCGGACTCCCTCCCGGCTAGCTGTTGCACACTAGCCCTCTTTAGGCTCTGTTCATGCAGCCAACCCCAGTCCTCATCCAACCGAAGCCTGAGCCTCAGCTCTCCACCCCCGCCCGCCCTGGGGGGTGAGCAGAGAAGCCTCTCGTGCTGGTGAGTGCTGGTCAGCGCCGATCCTCTGTGCGGGAATCTCCCCGCTTTGCCCTCCACACCCCTGTTGCTGCGCTCTCCTCCATAGCTCTGAAGCTCCCCCCTCCTACACTCGCAGTCTCTGCCCATGAAGGGTCTTCCTAGTGTGTGGAAACCTTTCTGCCTTCACAGCTCCCTCCCACTGGTGCAGGTCCCATCCCTATTCTTTTGTCTCTGTTTTTTCTTTTGCCCTACCCAGGTATGTGGGGAGTTTCTTGCCTTTTGGGAGGTCTTAGGTCTTCTGCTGGCGTTCAGGGGATGCTCTGTAGGGGTTGTTCCACGTGTAGATGTATTTCTGATGTATCTGTGGGGAGGAAGGTGATCTCCACGTCTTACTCTTCCGCCATCTTGAATCCCTTCTCTATACTGTAGTTTTGACTGTCTTATGGTTTTAAAAATGCAGCCATATAGTAAATCTTTTAGTTAAGTTCATTTTGCTTAACTTTGAGACTTAATCTATGTTGGTACCTATGTTTGTAGACTGTTCATTTTCGCTGCTGTATAATATTTCCCCATATGGATATATCATGATATCCATTCTACTGTTATAGTTCACATTCTCCACATCATCTAGTATTTTACATGTAAATGATATATATGTACACACATGTGTAAACCAGCTTTATTTATATCTAACTTACATGTAAGAAAAAAGACTGATATTAAATAGACAGGTTGATGAGTTTTGACAAATATATACACCCATGTGACCACAATCAAGATATAGAACATTTCTGTCATCCCTCAAAAATCGCCTTTGCACATTGGCAGTAAATTATCCTATCACCTGCATTGGGGAACCACTGATCTCACTGAATTACTTTTGCCTATTCTAGAATTTCATATAAATGGAATCATACAGCAAGTAACGTTTTGTGTCCGATATCTTTTATTCAACCTGATGTTTATGAGATGCATCCATGTGGCTGCATGTCAGTTTGTTGTTTTGTCTGTTGAATGTTATTCTTTTGTGTGATTCTCCCACAGCTTCTTTAACTTTTTTATGTTGACATACATTTGGGTGGTTTTTCTTTTCATCTACATGTATGTCTGTTGAATATATACTTAGGAGTAGCGTTGCTGTCATAGTATATGCTTATCTTGCACTTTGGTAGGTAATGCAAAGTGGTTCTCTTCATTGAGTGGTTATGCTCACTTATGTTAACACTAGCAGTGTTAACTAGTGCATTTCTTTTGTCTCATAGCCTCAACAGAATTTCGTTATTTAAAAAAATTTAGCCATACAGGTGGGCGGGTAGTTATATTTCATTGCGATTTTAATTTGTATTTTCTGATGACTAATGAAATCGAGCA
Source organism: Phocoena phocoena (assembly GCF_963924675.1). Lineage (NCBI taxonomy): Eukaryota > Metazoa > Chordata > Mammalia > Artiodactyla > Phocoenidae > Phocoena > Phocoena phocoena. The sequence continues at coordinate 77,927,875 of NC_089223.1, forward strand.
CCTTTTAACGCATTTATGGGTCATTGACCATGTTTCTATCTTCTTTTATGTGGTACCTTTTGGAGTCATTTACCCATTTTGAGGGAGGGGCGTTGTTGTTTTGAATTGCATTTTCTGTGTTTTATAATGATTTTTAAGAGTTATTGATGCACCATGAGTATGAGCCCTTTGTCGAATATATATTTTCCTCTTCTACATACTGCTTTTTTATTCTTTGATGGTGACTTTTAATGAATGAAAGTTCTTTAATTTAGTCAGATTTACCATTACTTTCCTTTAGAGTTAGAATTTTTCATATCTTAAGACACAGAAGATATTCTGTTTTATATTCTTCTAGCTTTATTGTTTGGCTTATCATGTTGGGATTTATAATCCACCTTTTTTTTTTTTTTTTTTTTTTTTTTTTGCGGTACACCGGCCTCTCACTGTTGTGGCCTCTCCGGTTGCAGAGCACAGGCTCCGGATGCACAGGCTCAGCAGCCATGGCTCACGGGCCTAGCCGCTCTGCAGCACGTGGGATCTTCCCGGACCGGGGCACGAACCCGTGTCCCCTGCATCGGCAGGCGGACTCTCAACCACTGCGCCACCAGGGAAGCCCCTATAATCCACCTTTAATTGATTTCTAGGTATAGTTTGAGGTAGGAGTACTTTTTTTTTTTTTAATACCAAGTGGATATCCAAGTCATCTTCTTATTAAAGACATGCTTTGCTCATTGCTCAAGATTGACATCTTTGTTTTAACTTAAATGAATATTGGGTGCCTTTATGCCCATTCTACTTCACTAATCTATATATCTGTCCTTCTATCAGTAATGTAGTGTCTTCATTACCATAGCTTTAAAAATAAATCCTGATACCTAGCAGAGCAAGTCTTCTCACTTTCTTCTTCAGGTGTCTTAGTTATTCTTGGTCTTTTGCTTTTTCTTATAAATTTAAAGATCAACTTGTTAAATTCCACCTAGGTACCCACCCCTGTAACTCTTTTGATTGGGATTACATTGATTCTACAAATAAACATAGGCAGTGTTAACATCTTTGCAGTATTCAGTCTTCCATATATTCCTCCATTTAATTAGATTTTCTTTAATTTCCTCAGGAATGGTTTCTCAGGAGTGAGTTCTTACAAATCTTTTGTTAGATTTAATCCTGGGTTTTTATATTTTTCTGATACTTTTGCATATGGTATCACTTTTAATATTTCATTTTGTTCGCTGATATTTGGCAATATAGTTTATATTTTATGTATCAACCCTATGAAGAGTAGTTTTGCTAAATTCATTTTTAACTCTTTGAGGTATAATATTTGCATAATAAACTGTACCAATTCAAAGCATATAATTTGATGAGTTTTGAAAGATGTGTAAACCTATTAAATTATCACCACAATTAAGAAGTGGCAGTTCCATCAACCCTAAGCATTTCTTAGTGTCCTTCTACAGTCCATCCGTCTTCCACGCTCCCTTATAGAATCATATAGGATATACGTCTTTGTGCCAGGCTTCTTTCGCTGAGCATGATGATTTTGAGAGTTATTCATATTATTATGTTTAGTATTAATTTGTATCCTTTTATTAGTTCCCACCCCCAAGCTTGGTAGTAATCCCTTAGGTCCTTATACCACTATTTGTTTATCATTCACCTGTTGATGTACATTTAGTTTGTTTTAAGTTGTTGATTATTGAGGGTAAAACTGCTATGAAGAAAGACCAGAAAACTTTATTTCCCTGGAAATATGTTTTCAATTCTTTTGAGTTTCTAGGATTGAATAGCTGGGAGCTTAAATTAACTTTATCAGAAAATGTCAAGCAGTGTTCCAAAATGGATGTACCCTTTTGCGTTCCTGCTGGCAGTATTTAAACCTTTTATTTATTCAACATACTGTCTAACACTTGGTATTTACAGCCTTAAGTTTATCCATTCTAATGAGTCCGTATTTATTATCACATTTGTGTATCCTCTTATAAAGTGTCTATTTAAATTTTTGTCTATTTTTAAATTGAATCATTCCTATTAATAGATTGTAAGTATTCTTTTTATATTTTAGAAACAAGTCATTTATCAGAAATATGTGACAGCATAAAGGTCCAACTTTTTTTTGGGGGGTGTTGTATCTTATTTAAGAAATCTTTGCATACTTAAAGGTTGCAAAATTTTTCTTCTGTTGGTTTCCAGAAGGTTTAGAGTTTTAGTAGTAACATTTAGGCCTAAACTGCATTTCAAGTTAATTTTTGTGTATGGTATGAAGTAATGGTTGATATTCATTTCTTTTTTAAAATTGAGCTATCCAGTTATTCCAGCAACACTTGTTGAAAAGACTATCCTTTCCCCATTGAATTGCCATGACATACTTTTTCAAAAATCACTGGACCATAGATGTGTGGGAGTATATGTGGACTTCTGTTTAATTCCATTGATTTATATGTCTGCCCTTTCACCAATACCACACAAATTTGATTGCTGTAGTTTTAGACTAAATATTGAAATCATATACTATAAATCTTCCAATTTTGTCTTTCTTTTAAATGTTCTGACCATTCTAAATTGTTCTTATTTGCATGTAAATTTTAGCATCACCTTGTTAATTTCTATAAAAAAGATCACTGGAATTTTGTTTGGGATTATGTTGACGCTGTATATCAATATGTGGAGAATTCACATCTTAATGATATTGAGTCTTCCAATCCATGAACATAATATATCTACTTATTTAGGTCTTCTTTAATTTTTCTCAGCAATGTTTTAGAATTTTCAGTGTGCAGATCCTGCCCATATTTTGATAAATTTACCCCTTAGTATTTCATGTTTCTTTATGCTATTGTAAAAGTTATATTTTCAAACAATTTTTCCAATTGTTCATTGCTAGTATTTAGAAATACTATTGATTTTTAAAAATATTTCCCCCTATCCTGGTACCTTGCTAGACTGACTGACTTAGCAGTTTGAGAAGCTTTTAGGTAGATTTTTAAGGATTTCCTGTTGATTAGATACAGACTTCTGCTTATAAGAGGCCTTCCTTTCCAATCTGAATTTTTTTTATTTCTTTCGTCTGTTGCACTGACTACTAATGTGTATATAACTAGTGAGCGCCCACCTTCTTGCCTTATTTCCAGTCTTAGGGAAAATGATTCAGTCTTTAATCTTTGATTATGATGTTGGTTTTTCATAAATGCCCTTTATTAGGTTGAGGAAGTTTTTTTCTATTCCTAGTTTGCTGAGAGTTTTTGTCATGAATGGATTTTGAATTTTGTCAATTGGTTTTTCTGAATCTATTGCTGTGAGAATGTGATTTTTCTCCTTTATTTTCTTAATTTGGTGAATTATATTAATTTTTCCATGTTAAACCAACTTTGCTTTCTTCTGGTAAATCTCACCTGGTCATAATATATTATCCTTTTTATGTATTGTTGGATTTGATTTGCTAATATTTTGTTAACGATTTTTGCATGTTAAATTTATAAGGATTATTTGTCTAATATTTATCTGTTGTTTTGTTTTTGACTGGTTGTGTATTAGTAATACTGGCCTTACTGAATGAACTAGGAAGTAGTCCTTCCTTCCCTATTTTCTGAAAAGGTTTACATAGAATTGGTATTATTCCTTCCTTAAATGTTTGGTGGAGCTCACCATTGCAGTATTTGGGCCTGGAGCTTTTTGTGGGTAGGTGATTAATTACTGAATTCAATTTTTCTAATAGATACAGGGATATTAAGATTTTCTATTCTTGTGTCCTATTTGATCATTTGTATCTCAAGGAATTTTTCCATTTCATGTAAATTGTTGAATTTATTGGCATAAAGTTTTTCTTAATAGTCTGTAATTATCCCTTTAATGTTTGTAGGATTTGTAGTGATGTCCTCTCTTTCATTCCCGATATTGGTAATTTGTCTCTTCTGTCTCTCATTCTTATTTTCCTTCCCTGAGGGTTATAAATTTTATTGATCTTTTCAAAGAACCAGCTTTTGGTTACCATTATTTTTAAATTTTGTTTATATTCTATTTCATTGGTTTCTGTTCTTTTATATAGATATCAATAAATAGATAACTACAACCACATATATATAGTCTTTCCTATAGTTACTTGGGCATATTTATATTTAAGAGGAGTTAAGGACACTGTCCTGATCCTTATATTTAAATGGAAAAATAGAACTCTTTCATATGGTAGTAGGTATTCATTATCTTCTGTTTCCACAGTGTTTTCCTCTGGCATTGCTGTTATGTTGTTTTCTAATTAACTACCTGTAGTATTTCTCTCTCAAGGCTGTGAGATCTTTGAGAAGAGGTCTTACGTATTTTCAAATTATGCTCTTAGAGCCAGACAGATTTTTTATTTAATATTGTAAAGCTAAAGACAAAAGAAATCATAAATACTTGGGCAAATATGTTCATTTTACTTTTGTGAATTATAAATGTAAGAAGCAAACACTTGTAAAATCCAATAAAATCTCTTCCTTTAAGGCTATTTAAAAAAACACATTTATGGAATTTGGCCATTGTATTTGTTCATTAAAATCAAACTTATTTTTGAATATTGGTTTTTCTAACAAAAAGAATATATGTGCCTACAATTAATCCTTTACTCAAGATGGTAACATCTATTTTTACGTATTTTATCTATTTTTCCCTTTGCCTTAAGCTATTTCCGTGAGAGAAGAAATGTTCCCACCTCAACTGGAAAATCTATGACACAACAAAGTGAGTCTCAGCTTTTAAAGTCTGTAAATTAGTTAGTACTCATTTGATACTCTTACAAGTGTTAAAATCATGATCAAGAAGGCAGCCCACCTGTGGAATAGGGAATAGTGGGAATAACTGTCTGCCAGGGTTCATAGTACTCCAGACACTTTTAAAGGTGAGTGAATGAAAGACAGTAATATATAAGCAGACTCCTGGAAATTTGCACATGCTAATGTAAAAAGATTTTTTTACCCAGGCTTCATTTATCATTAATCACAGTCGAAAGCATTTAACCAAATTATGTGGTTTCTGACAGTCTGAACTACAGGGCGTAGATTTATGGAAAGTAATTTTGCCATGGTAACAGGAAAGGGCTGACATTGCTCTGGTCAACTGCTCATTGAGAGAGGCTTTTCTTTCTTTTTGAAAATTCTGCGTGTACAAGTTCAGGAACATTCTTCTCAATGCTGTTAGCAAACACTTGACTACTGAACCTTTAAAAAAATTTGCCACAGCAGAAAACGCAAGTGTTGAGAATTCTTTCTTGTGGATCGATGTAATTCAGGGATTGTGGAAATTCTCTTGAAAGAATTTACTTACAGGTGCATTAGTAGTTATGGTATTAGAGGGATTATATTAAGTGGATTCTGACATTTTGAATGCTATAACATCTAGCTGTTATGTTAGTGAACTTTTAATGATCATTTGTTTAAAATTATAATAGAATTAAGATTAATTTTCTGCCATTAAAACTAATCTCTTATTTAGGAATTAACATTATAAACACACCATGACAATTTCCATTGTATGGGGAAATGTGCTTACTTATATTAACGTGGATCCTATAGGTTAGCAAGGACAAATGTGACACATCACACTTTGAGAAACAGTGAGTGATGTGTTTTGGTTGTGAAGTGAGGGGTGTATACATTGAGAAAATCATGCTTAGAGTTGATTTGAGGGTAAGAATTATGAGCAGAATTTTGGACTCTCAGAGAATAAAGCTTAAGTTGTGATATTGCTATAAAATAATTAAACACATGCTTTTTTAAAACAATATTTCACATTATTCACATCTTTCTATTCTCATCCTATAATTCCCCCAAAAGATACGAATGAGGAGAATTCATCTTCCATTTTCCCTTATGGAGAGACCTTTCTCTTCCAGAGACTAGAAAATTCCAAGGTTAGTCCCGTACATTTTAATTTTTTTCCATATTCAATTCTTTGCTTTTCTGCCTATATATGCCTCTTCATTTTCCTTTAAGCTGTTTGAAGAATGTGTTATATTGAAAAAGAAATTTCCATTCAGCGAAATCCTGCTTAGTAAAATCATGGCAGATTTATATCTTTAAAAATATATCACAGAAATACATTTCAATTTGATTTTAGGAATACAGATCAGTGGGTTTTCAAAATTTACCACAAGTTACTTTAAAAAAAAAGAATAAGACAAACCCCTGTAAAAAGGAAAGGCAAACTGACAAAAGCTACTAGATTTTACTTTGCCTTATACCCAAATATAGACAGACTTCTAACTATTTACAAATCTTAATTATTCAGTTTATCACTTAGTCTTTCCTCTCCACTACTTGTGCTCTTTTGTTATTTTATTTCTTGGTCATGATGAAAGAGAAGTTGGAAGACAAAAAGTAAGTGGGAAAGTAAAAGTAAATAAATTTTATTCTTAGCATCTTCTGTTTTTCTTAGTTGAAATGATGAGTTATTAATGATTTAAATAAAATATTGAAAAAGGGATCAAAAGGCTACTGTTTAATATAGTCACCCTAATTAAATTGTTTTTATTGAAAATTGATCTAAACAATTGACGTTTGTTTAATAAAACTAAACCCGGATACTGTGAATCTTTGTAGAATATTGCTCCCCTGAAAAATGTGTATTTTTTTTTTATAGAAGAGATCCATAAAGAATGAATTTTGGACCCAGGAAGAAACACTCAAAGGGGAAACTGAAAGAAACTCATTTTTTGTCAAATCAAGGTATGAGGACATGATTGATGATGATTAATTCTTTTGAATAAAATGTTATATAATATACAGTGTTGAATTCTTGCTCATATTATATTTCTAAGAAAATAGTTTAAGTTCAAATCCTTTCTTTTGACAACAGCACTCATTTCAGTAATTGAATTTAGAGCCTGTAAATCGATTCTATAGTCTGTAGCACATTATTTTTGTCTTTTCCTAATTGAAACCATTCTCCCTTTCCCAAAGTGGCAAATATGTGGTGACCATGTTTGCACTTTAAAGATAGAAAGTTACCTTACTATGAAGAAGAAAGGGACAGTGCCAAAAATGTCACTATGTGAGGTGCATAATTTTTACAAATGTAATGTATCCTTTTATTAGAAGTTCAGAATTGACAAGCAGCTTGAAAATTATCCAGTTATTTGGATCACACATGAGATTGAATAGAGTTTGTAAGGTACCAACTTAAATTTTATTTTTCTCTCAGCTTTATTAGCACTTGATGTAGTGCATCATTACCTAACATTTGTCTATTTTAACCTTTATTCTCCAAGGCTAACACTGTTGAGGGTTTCCTTAAGATGAGACTAAATCATTGAGAATCTTCAGTAGGCATTTGATATGAACTTACTACAGTGCAGAATGTGGAAGGGGCCAAGTTAAGTCCTTTAAGGTGGCAATGATTTTTAGAATACCACGTCCAGAAAGATGTAATTTGACTCCTAGGCATATCTGTTTCATTGATTAGCAAAAACTTCTTTGTAATGAGTTTTATTATGCATAAATGGCTGAGCCAATCTGTTTTGTCATTCCTTAAATCTATAGGAATATACTTAGTAACTATGTGTTCCAGTAAATATTATATGTTATACAGCTTTTACCTTCTGAATGTACCCTGGCCCTTTCTTGTTTTCTAGTTAGCAGTGTGGTGCAGTTTTTTTCTCATTAGTGATGCAAAATAATCCTAAAGTTCTCACCAGTCAGACGTACTCTTTGTTTTATGACATTATGATGGAACATAGGGTCCTTGAAGTCAATTAGTGGAGAGTCAGAGAAGGGGCAACATGTGGAAATAAGATCTCTAGTACCTCTCTCCACGAGGCAGTGGTTCATGATCTGGCCCATTAAGTGGCTGGCCACTTACTGGTGCTGGTGAAGACGTTTAAATTGTGATGCAGAGAATATGGCAGTCTCCATCCTCACCACTCACACCCAACCCCCAAAATAAACAGGTCAGATTAAATGATACATAAGAAAAAATACACTACTTCTAGTAGTATTCAAATATGTGTTAGTATAATGAGAGATTTCTATTTTTCAGGAAGTTTTAAAAATTATCAGATGTGTTAATTGAACTCCACCATTTTTCCTGGCCTTAAATTTCTGTGATTGGTTGTTTATAAATAGGAAAAGTAACCAATGGCTTAAGTCACATAGAGCTGTGGGAAATATTAAAACCATTATTTTTTCATTTAGCATATATGATAACAGGATGCAGAACGTAAGTGAAGACAAAGTAGAAGATATTTGGATACCTCGAGAGGACAAAAACAATCTTCCTATAGACTCTGCTTCGGAATCAGAATATTCAACAGTAGAAGAATGCTTTCACAGTTTAAGAAGAAAACATTCAAAGCCATATAAATCTAGGACTCAAAAAGCAGCGAATTTGGTCCCTGTTAATAGGCACAGTTATCCACTAAGCTCAACAAGTGGAAAGGCTGATTCATCAATCATTTCCTCAAATGTAATATCTCCCTATGCCTGTTTTTATGGATCATCTGCAAGAAAGGTTAAATCAGGATGGCTTGACAAACTCTGTCCCCAAGGGTATGTATTTATTCTTTTTTGGTTTTTTTTTTCCTAAGTGGCATATTTTTAAAAATTCAAGCGTATCCATTTCTAAACCTGCTAGGTTGCTGTTGCTCCTCCCCACCCCCCATGCATACAGAGACAGTTTGTAGGGACTTTCAATACACTTTTGCAAATGCTGTTCTTTAGATATAATGTGGGGCATGGGCCATGTGCTGTATGGAATTCTGGGTTAAGGTTCTGCATAGCAAATTAAAACTGGAAGTTTGATTTCACATCTAGATCCTTAATGTTAGTTTCTAACTTTGCACCAAAATGCACTATCCTGTATCTCAATTTGTAGCAAAGAAAAACAACAGCGATTGAGTTTGTATTGCTCAGCCCACACTGTTTGGCCTTCGCTCTTCGCTCCCATTATAACAGCGTTCTGTTTGGGAATACAAGGCTTATTGTAGTTAGGGGAAAGTATGTCACTGTTACATTTTAGGCTTCACTGCTATTGATATATTGTTTTGAGTTTTGAATGTTGCACAAAAGGTCAGAGTCCCTTGAATATTATACTTTAAAAGCAGATTTATCATTTCAGTTGTTGACAAAGAAACTTCTGTCCTTAAGCATTTTGCAGTACTGAGAAGTCTTTGGGGAGGGATTATGTTTAATTAGAATTATTTTCTGACATCCTGAATTTTGAATGTCCTTTTGAAATATTTACTGGAAATGTTCCTCATGAATTATTAAATTATTTAGGGATTAAATCTCTTCTGTTTAAGTAGTTGTTGTGGTGAGTCCCTATGTTGTGCTGGTTTTCTCTACTCTTCCCCTGAAAAGGTGTATCATTTCTAGAAAGCCTTGTTTTCTCCTAAAATAAATTTTATTAGCAAAAAAATTGCTAGAAGAAGCATCAGTTGACTAGTGGGAGAAGGAATGATATTTCTTAAGAAATCGAAAAAAAAAAGCTGAACCCTTTTGTGGTTAGTAATTACATGATTAATACTTTATAGGATTGCATCCCTTTAGCAAATTAGGTGTTGACTAAACTGAAGCAGAGAACTTCTTAGCATCACATATTTTGTCTCACTCCTTTCTGGTTCCATTAGGATGACAAAGTAGTTAACTGTGTCTGCTTTTCATCAGTCATCGGTATTATTGGTAAATGCACAGTCAAATTGCACCGGTATGAGTCATTACTCAAATATACACACTGGTGGAATGAAACATTGAGCGGGAATAGGCTCAGGTCTTTCATTTCTGTAGAATTTAAATGATTAGGGAGATCCCAGTGCTCTCTCAAAGTATCACTGGAAGATTTAGCAGATTCTGCATACCGAGCCCCTAGCAGCTGTGGTTTCTTGAATGATCTCTGGTGGGTGGTACCTCGATCTTGATGGAGTTAGGTTAGTATGTTTATGTTGCAGGCACACTGAGAAAGCTTCACCATTACTGGCCACCTCTGGGATAGTTAGAACATTTTCTCTCTCTTTTTATCAGAACTCTGACTTTCCATCCTTTCTATTCTGAACCTGCCTAAGGTTAAAGGCTGTAATTTTTTGAGATTTTTATTTTTCCATTTTAGAGAAAATAATTGAGTTTTCTGACTTCAGAGTCTTTTTCCAGATTACCAGGATGCAGCTAGGAAAGTAAACAAAGGAGCTTGTTATATCACCAAGAAATTAAAAAGCTCTTCTCCATGATTATATTGCTATGACTTAAAAGAAATATGTGTAACTGGCCAAGAAGCATGTATTTATTAGACCACAAGTGGAATCTCCATTTTTCCTTTTTCTAGTTAGACTCTGTAGGCTATGGTGAGGGTGTTTAAGATGCTCATTAATTAGACAAAATGATGCCTACCCATTCCTTATGCAGAGGTTACTGAGCTTTGTTTAACTCATGGTCGCATGTCTCTTTGGTGCAGGTAGCACTGATTTTGATGGCATTCTGAATTCCACAGAGAAAGTATTAGTACACTTTTTCTGTAAAGGGTCCGATAATAAATACTTTAATCTTTACAGCCATATGGTGTCTGTGGGCGCTCAGCAACTCTGCAGTTGTAGCATGAAAGCAGCCACAGAGAATGTGTAAACTGATGAATGAGGCTGTGTTTCCATAAAACTTTATTTAGAAACACATTTAATGGCCCAGGTTTGGCTTGTGGGCCATAGTAGCATAAAACAGATTTGAGGGTTAGCTGAAATCTTATACCAGCTTCCTCCGTCTCCTTTGGGCCCCACATCGAAAATTATAACCTGATAGATTACGGAACAAGGAAACTACTTTATTATTCTATCAAATCTAGACATAATAAGAAGCAGGATCTCTCTTCGAGTACCTTTGAACTTGTTCTTCTTTCTGCCCTGAATGCTCGTACCCAGAGAGCAGCATGACTTGTACCTTACTTCCCTCAAGTTCTTGCTCTAAAGTCTCCTTTGCACGAATCCCTGAACACCAAAGTTAATATTATCACTGCCCCTCCCTCACCACCCCATCACTCCCTTAATTATTTTTCTCATAGCTTATACACTTGATGATTTATTTGTTGCATATATGCTCCATGGGGACAGTCATCTATATTGGTTTTTGTTTACTGTGGTATCCTCAGCAACTAGAAGATTGCCTAGCAAGTGGTAGATATTCTTAGTGTTTGTTGTTGAATGAATTAGTAAAAACAAACTAGTATTAGACATCGTTTTTTCTTTCAATCTTTCTAAAACAGCTATTTTTTAATTTATAGGGATCTTGTAGTAAAAACTAAACTCCACACACTGTATTGGTTGGAAATCTGCTGGTGCCGTTGATAGTGCTGGTGTACATTAACAGAGCAGTGAACTCTCAGTGCATTTATTTAAATTCTGTTTCCCCTATAGACATATAGGAAACCCTTTTGACTTTTTAACCTGCTGTTTTCTGTATGTGAGGACATGTGTTGTCAAAACACAGTTTAAGAACAAATAGTGGGAATTCCCTGCTCTGTCCAGTATTTAGGACTCTGTGCTCTCACTGCTGTGGGCTCGGGTTCAATCCCTGGTCAGGGAACTAAGATCCCACAAGATATGCCACAAAAAAAAAAAAAAAAAAAAAGCCATACTTGGTTATCCTTCTCCAAATAGTATTGGAAACTGTCCTCAGTCATGAGTGACATTAAACAAAGTAATAAAATTCATAATCTGGATTTATTTCATATTACTGAGTGTCTGTTTGCTTTGAAATGGAAATGCCAGTTCTGAATCCATGCACAGTATGTGAAAACTGCCCAATATTTAGTAAGAAAATAATTGTATAACACCATGCAACTAGAGAAATATGGAAACATTTCCAGCTGAGCTTAAAGTATGAACATTTATTTAACTATTCGAATGATCTAATTATAATATAGCCTTACACTGTTGGTTTAAAAAATTGTATGGAAAAAACTTAAATGGTCTTGCGTTAAAAAAACCTCACTGGGTTTTGAAGATAAAAAAACAAGTCTCTTTCCTTCCCCTTTCCTATCTGCAACTAATACGCTCAAGCTTTTCAGCAAGTCTGAGTAGATGCAAATATGGAAGACTGGATAGAATTTATTCCAGAATTTCCTGAATGTGCAACTCAGAGGAAGAATCCTGTGAGTTTCTGTAAATCAAAGAGAATATGGTTGAATGTGCCACACCCCTTCTAGGAGAACCAGGTATTGAAATATCCAAGAATATCTGCAACTAGGAAACGCTTTTGACTTTTTAACCTGCTGTTTTCTAAAGATGTTTGTGGGTTTGGTATCACGCACTGAGCATAGTTATAAAAACCGCAATATATCTTGAAGAATTCATATTTTTACTTGACAAGATGTTTTAGAACATTTTTTCTTACTCAGCTAAATTCCTCTTTTAAAAAATTAATGTTTTTAACCATAGAGAAGCATTGTGTGGTAATGTCAGTCCGGGACAGCAGGAGCTGAACATTGCAAGGTTAACTCAGAAATTTGCGTATATAATATGCTCAAGAATTTCTGGACGAATACAAGGATAAGCAGGATGTGTTCCTGGCCTTTTTTGTATCTTCCACTTTGGGCAGAAAAAAATACAAATAAAAATAAATTTGAAAGATAACGTATAATAATTGGTACAGAAAGGTCCACAAAATACAGAATCATGAGGTTACAGAGGGGTTGAGAAAACATTTCCTCAGAGATCTTCTAAGGAGGAGAAATAGCAGCTCGACTGACCTTCGGAAAGTGGATACCGTTTCAACTGGCGTTTTTAGATGAAATACTTTGCAGGCTAGAGGGAGTGAAAAGGCACTGATGTCAGTGATATCTGGATGGCCTGAGGTCTATGAGATAAACAGAGGGGTTAGCTGAGGTTATTTTATGGAAGACACAAGTTAGGCTCTAGGACCAGGAGGGAGAAACTGCCAGAGAATTACATGTCCAGGTTGAACACAGAACTAGGGAAAATGAAAAAGCCAGTGATCAAATACCAAAACAGGGGTCGAATTCCAAACAGTGATTGAGAGATCACTTAGAAGCCACCCATGACTTGGAGGGAGATCAGAACTTATACTGTCGGTTCCTTTGTCAGTGGCTGACTTTCCAGCCTGTGCCCAGAATCTCCAAGGCTGCTTTAGTGGAGCAGTTTTCCACCTGCTCCATAAGTGTGTGAGGGCCTCAAGCCTCCTGGGAGTGCTGTCCTGCGGCCAGCCTTTCAGTGAAAAGCAGTTGTAGTGGAAAGTTGACAAGTCTCTCTATCTGACCAGGGTTTTCTATATCAATCAGTGTGTTGAACTTAAAGTTGAATCTTAAATCTCTGATAAAAAGTATCTTTTTATACTGGTGAACTAGTTGGCCTTTTCTCTCAAATCACACATAACTTGTGAAGACCATGCCAAGCAAATAAAAGGCTTCCATATTTTATTTGTAATTTGAGGAAAAAATTCTTACTTTTAGTGTTTATTAAAATAACATGGCTAATTTCAGTCAGTCTAGCTGCAGAGAAGTGAATGAGGGTGTTGGAATCAGGCAGAAATTAGAATTGTCAAGCTATCGCTCATTTGCTGTGTGACTCAATGTCTCAGAACTGCTGTTTCCCACACATAAAAGTGTAAGGTCAAGGCTTCCTCTGTGGGATCAGTTGGAAAAGTAGGTTAACATTGGGTCTGACTACAGAGCCCCTTAAGCAGGGCTCAGTAAACCTCAGCTTGCTTTCTTTTCAGAAGAGCATCATTTCATTTCAGGTGACCTTTGATAATGTTACCAAAAGTAAGTTCTAGTCAGTTCTTACCTTGGTAACTATAAGGTAAAGAAATCATATGTTCACATTAAACCTTCAAAATTAAGTTTTTTAGTGGTTATAAAAGCACATGGTTTAAAGCGTCTGAAAGTTCTGTATGGCTTATTTAGAAAAAATAGCTGGGGAGAGGGGAAGTTGGATAAAGACAGTCAAAAGGTCCAAACTTCCAGTTTATAAGATAAATAAGTACTTGTAATATATAACATGATAGATATAATGAACACTGCTGCATGTTCTATATGAAAGAGTAAAACCTAAGAGTTCCCATCGCAAGGAGATTTTTTTTAATATTTAATGTTGCATTTGTATGAGATGATGGATGTTCACTAAACTTACTGTGATAATCATTTCATGATGTATGTAAGTCAGATCATTATGCTGTGCACCTTAAACTTATATGGTGTGGTATGTCAATTATATCTCAATAAAACTGGAGGAAAAAAGCAGTTTTCCTCTTCTCCCACTTTATCACAAGAGGCAGCCACTTTCTACTTTCTTTAGTAGTTTCTTTTGGTACTTACTTTGTTTATCTTTTTTTTTTGTAATACATCTTTATTGGAGTATAATGGCTTCACAATGCTGTGTTAGTTTCTGTTGTACACCAAAGTGAATCAGCCATATGCATACACATGTCCCCATATCCCCTCCCTCTTGAGCCTCCTTCCCACCCTCTCTATCCCACCCCTCTAGGTCATCACAAAGCACCAAGCTGATCTCCCTGTCCTATGCTGCTCCTTCCCACCAGCCAACTATTTTACATTTGGTAGTGTATATATGTTGATGCTACTTTCACTTTGCCCCAGCTTCCCCCTCCCACCTGTGTTCTCAAATCCATTCTCTATGTCTACATCTTTATTCCTGCCCAGCCACTAGGTTCATCAGTACCTTTTTTTTTTTTTTTTTTAGATTCCATATATATGCGTTAGCATACGGTATTTGTTTTTCTCTTTCTGACTTACTTCACTCTGTGTGACAGGCTCTAGGTTCATCCACCTCACTACAAATAACTCAATTTTGTTTCTTTTTATGGCTGAGTAATATTTCATTGTATATATGTGCCACATCTTCTTTATCCATTCATCTGTCGATGGGCATTTAGGTTGCTTCCACGTCCTGGCTATTGTAAATAGTGCTGCAGTGAACATTGTGGTACATGACTCTTTTTGAATTATGGTTTTCTCAGGGTATATGCCCAGTAGTGGGATTGCTGGGTCGTATGGTAATTCTATTTTTAGTTTTTTAAGGAACCTCCATACTGTCCTCCATAGCGGTTGTATCAATTTACATTCCCACCAACAGTGCAGGAGGGTTTGCTTTTCACCACACCCTTTCCAGCATTTATTGTTTCTAGATTTTTTGATAATGGCCATTCTGACTGGTGTGAGGTGATACCTCATTGTAGTTTTGATTTGCATTTCTCCAATAATTAGTGATGTTGAGCATCTTTTCATGTGCCTCTTGGCCATTTGTATGTCTTCCTTGGTAAAATGTCTATTTAGGACTTCTGCCCATTTTTTAATTGGGTTGTTTTTTTGATATTGAGTTCCATGAGCTGTTTGTATGTTTTGGAGAGTAATCCTTTGTTTGTTGTTTCATTTGCAAATATTTTCTCCCATTCTGTGAGTTACTTTGTTTATCTTAATAATTTTTTCATACTGTTTCTTTCTGACTCTTCAGTGTTAGTAATTAGCTGTTGAGGCACTACCATGGAATATAATATTTATTCATTTTCACCCACTGTCCCCCCTGCATAGACACAGTTCCCATCTAATCATTCTTTTAAAGTAGCCATATAAAATGTCTACGTTATATCTGTATTTAGTTTTATACTCTTAATATCTATGTAAATGCTACTCATATTTGAGCTTTGCAACATATGATTAATTTTTCTTTCATTTGCAACCTTTAGTTTTCCTTGGAGTTAATAATTATTGATTCTTTTTGGTTTACTTAGTTTTTTATGTACTTAAAATTCATTTCTCCACAAATTCTTCCTCAGGACTATGAATTTGTGAAGTAATAAAAATACATACACATATCAATTTCACCATCTTACAGCCCCCTAAGAAAGCTTATTTAGCTTGTATTTTCTAACCCACTTTTGTTTTTTGTTGTCCTATATTTAATGTAGAAAACACTTTCTTTCTTTTGACTGTTCATCTTATAATGTACTGTTATTGTTCCATGAACTTAATATATTCTCTTATCTTTCTATGGATATTAATAAGTGTTTTGAAGCTTTCTTTTCCTGTAGTGTCTGTTTCTTTCAATATTTTGGAGGAGGGTTTCTTCCCCATCTTTTACCTTAGAGATGTTTTCCTCAAATGTTTTGTTAATCTTGGGCTTTTAATTTTTTTAATTAAAAAAAAATTATTGCCAAAAAATGCTAACCATCATCTGAGCCTTCGGCAAGTCATAACCCTTTTGCTAGTGGAGAGTCTTGCCTCAGTGTTGATGGCTCCTTGCTGATCAGGGTGGTAGTTGCTGAATGCTGGGGCTGTTGTGGCTGTTTCTTAGAATAAGACAACAGTGAAGTTTGCCGTATCTATTGCCTCTTCCTTTCATGAATGATTCTCTGTTTGGGCTGTTCATTTAAAATGAGATCCTACAAAGCTGATTGGGTCAGGCCCTGATGGGTCTTTCTATTTCTTGTAAGATGATCTTGCTAAACTCTCCTAATGTGTTTCCTTGGAGACTCCTCATGCCAGTATCTTTTAAATGAATCTCCTTATTGAGGGTGGTAAGAGTGGTTAACAGCTTTTTGGGAGCTCAGTAGGGGAATGTGGACGTTTAGGATAAATATTTATGATATAGACGTGATTCTACTGTTTTTAATGCTGTCCCCTACCTTTAGCCTTGTCTCCCAGTCCAGAGACCCCTGTTTGATCTTCTCCAGTGAATAAAACCCTATTATCCTGTTGAGGAAGAGGAGGGGCAGTTTCCCAGCTGAGAAGTAAGGGAGGGATTCTGGGATGGAGTGGTGAGGGGTGCAAGTTTATCTCTTTAATTGCCTTTCAACAACTCTTCTATTCTCAGCACCCCCTCTCCTTCATAGTCACTTCCAGAGTTACTTGTGCCTGTATCTCCTGAGACCTTCTGAAATTTTGTGAGTAAATTGGTTTTCCTCTCAGTTTGATCTCTTGCAGGCTTAGCAATCAGTTCTCTGAAACCTCCTGAGTTAGTTCCTATCCCTTCTTAGGCTTTCCTGATTTCTTGATACTGATGCTATCATTTACTTTTCTGGTCAGTGTTGGCTTGTAGCTATTTATTTATTTTTATTTGTTTTTTAATCCTTTGAGGTTTTAGGAGGAGTAGAGATAAATGCAAACTTTTCATTGGTCGTCTTAACTAGAAGCTGGTTTCATGTTGGATTTTTTGCTTTTTTAACAGAGTATGACTCCATAAAATAAAGAGGTCTGAGTCTTTTAACGTGGTTTTTCATATACCATGTCATGTAAGCACAAAGCTCTTTGTGAATATTGTAAAAGTTGGAAGTCACACATTAAAATTTGTGCTTTATCATTGGCTTCTAAAACTCCTTTTAGCACTTGAGATTTTATCTTAAAATTTGGTTTTTCTCATTTAAAGCAGAAATGGAAGCTGGGATTTCAGAAAATTTTTGTTTTGTTTTTGTTTTTTGGCCCCAACTCATTTTGATTCATATAATCTTGGAAACAATCATTTTGTTTTACTTAAAAGTAAGGAAATACAGTCTAGAAAAAAGGGCTGATATTTTCTAGAAATATTATAATTCCTTGGATGTGTGTCTATAAAATACTTCATAACTAATACTGCAGCATTTACTATTTTTTTTAATTTAATTAATTTAATTTATTTTTTATACAGTAGGTTCTTATTATTTATCTATTTTATACATATAACATACATATACATATAATATGCGTTTTTCTCTTTCTGACTTACTTCACTCTGTATGACAGTCTCTAGGTCCATCCATGTCTCTACAAATGACCCAATTTTGTTCTTTTTTATGGCTGAGTAATACTCCATTGTATATATTTACCACATCTTCTTTATCCATCTGTCTGTTGATGGACATTTAGGTTGCTTCCATGTCCTGGCTATTGTAAATAGTGTTGCAATGAACATTGGGGGGCATGTGTCTTTTTGAATTATGGTTTTCTGTAGGTGTATGCCCAGTAGTGGGATTGCTGGGTCATATAATACTGCAGCATTTAAAAGTCTCATACTTAAGAGTAATGAGATAAAATAACTACATAGAAAATGAGTAATTAGATAAACAAAAATCTATACTTTTGGAAATTGTAGTAGTTCTAAAAAATATTGAGTCTAGTTAGGCTTAGAGTAGAAAATAAGATAAAATATGCATATAATTCTTCAGGATTATGTAAACAAGGCAGGTGAATCTGGAACAGCATGTCTATGATATCTTTTTTCTTAGATATTTTTTAGAATAATTGAGAAGTATTTTTTGATGATTAAAATACCATGACTAATAAAAGCCATAAATTTGACTTAGTTACTTTGAGGTTCATTTCGGTTATGTGATATTTAAAGATGACAGTTTGGTAGCCTCTGCCAGTTTACATTAATATCATTGGTTACCATGCTTATCCAATTTTTTAGTTTTTTTAAAGCTAAAAGGTGTAATCTTTAAGAAAAAAAACAACCTTCTGGCACTTAGGATTGAAATTAAACAGGAGTGCCTTCATGTATATACTTCATAAATAGAGATGTAATTTTTTGTATATACACTGTTGTTAAAAAAGAATTTTTAAGGCACACAGTTTTTGAGACAACAAAAACTGACACCAGGTGGCAAGACTGTATTTATGATAGCAGTTGAAACTTCACACAAGCTGTCCTACTAGAACTCAAGGGAAGTGCTTATAGAAATCCATTCAATAACACCACACATGCCTTATGAATTATTCTAAAAAGGCTTCTCAAAGAAATGTTTTCCTTTAGAACCCTAAAAACAAAATAGGATAAAACCTAGGTTAATATTTTTCACGTCTACTTTACTTTTTTTTCCCGAAGGAATTCTGAAGCACTTTGCAGAATTGAACTCACATATTAAATGGGTAGAGGTCAAATGTTATTGCTACCTAAAGGGATATTGAGGGTGCTTTGCCATAAAATGTACCAGAGTCTGTTTTGTGTAGTTGTTAAGAGCATAGACTTTGGGACCAGACTGCCTGGATTTGACTTACAGAAATGATCTTTGTCAGTTGTGTGACTTGGGCAAATTATTTAACCTGCCAGCTCCTCTGTGGCTTTATCTGTAAAATGGGAATAATAATATTACTTGCCTCATATGATTGTTTGGAGGATTGAATGAATTAATGTTTGTATATGGCTTGCAACAGTACCTAGAACAAAGCACTATATAAGTGTTATTTTTATTATCAAGATTAATAAATTCTTTATTGACAGGCTTTAAAATCTCTTCTTTGTATAATAATCCATTAGTCAGTTCTAATTTGTGTCATGTGATAGTAGGAACACAGACTAGAGTGACACTGTATTTTATACTTTGTCTTTTTTTTAACATTTACTAAATAAATTGTTAATCAAAATTTAAGGGAAAGACATAACTTATGTCAGAGAAAGCGTTTAAAGTACTTTAGAAACCTCTAATTGTGTGTAATAGATCAATTTTACATAATTACACTGGATTTAGTTGCCTGATATCAAGTAGATTTTTATAAATACATGAGAAAAATATTTAACTCTGGTAAGGAAAGATAATTCTTAAAAATTTACTGTTCACCAATTTTTTTAATTCAAAAGTTTACTGAAATTTAAAAATAGTGCTTCTTAAGCTTTCCCTTTTATGTATCAATAGTTGAAATTTTGATTAATTTATTGAGTTTAACAATTTAAATTCAAGTTTCCATTTGCTAGAAAGAGGAATTGTGAGAAAGGATCTAAGTATAAGTTCTTATCTTTAATTAGCCAGTTATTAGAATTCAGTATTGAAGTTCACATGCAGAAAATAATTGAATGTTGACATATTTAATGAGAAAAATAGATTAAACATGTTTATATAAATTTAGTTTTAGAAACATTTAATTTATTAATTAGAATTTTTAAATAGGAAGGTACAAAATGCACACATGTTAAAGAATACATTTAAAAATATTTAACTATAAAATGTATTTTAAAATTACATGGAAACTAATGATGAATTACAAAGCTTTTGTCATATAAAAATTCTGATCTTTGTACTTGAAAAAAGCAAAAAGTGAAATTAAGGGTGAAGTGGTTTTGTTAGTAGTATTTGTTTTCTCTATACATAACATGAAAATTTGAGGAAGCATCTTGCAATGAGAAATCTACGTATTTGTTAGTTTATTCACTAGATATTCAGCATATTTTATATGCTAGAAACTGTGGTAGTTGCTGGTTTTACATTGATTAAAAAAACAAATGGTTTCTGCACTTAAGGATCTCAATATCTAGTATGGGAGGTGGAGGACACAAATCAAATATATAATTGCAAATTCTGCTAAGTGTCATTAAGTAAAGAAATGGAGCAAGAGACCAAAGGAATCTGAAGGATCTATGTGTTACTCAATGGTGGCCACTTGGGGGAATGACTTTTGAGCTGAGATCTCAAGGATCTCAAGGATCCAAGCCAGGTCAGGAACAGGCAGGGAGCATTCCAATGAAGAAAATGGCATATGGGAAGGCCACGAGGCAAGAAAGCATCTAGACAGAGGAGGCAGTATGGCTGGAGGACAGTGTCCACAGAATAGTTACCCACAGATTTGATGGCTGACTGGATGAATGAATGGTAGCAGAAGTAATGTTTTAACAGCAGGATAGCAAAGTGGCTCTCTCCAACTACAGAACATTTGATTTTTCAGCGGCCACACTCTCATTCCATTTCAACGTGGGCTGGGATTTGTCTTATTTACCTGTCCTTCCATAGATTATTAAACAGATTTAACCTTTCAAAATATTCGGTTAAAATGGCTGAACACATCTAATAGTCACCCGGTAGCTGAGAAAATTAAAAAATAGTTGGGGGAATATCTTAGGTGTTGAGTCTCTCAGAGGCTGACGTTTTGGTTGGCTTTCTTTAGAAAGCCAAGCATCCAGTGTGTGGTTTGTAGTCAGTGCCTGAGAAGAGAAATGTAGCTTGTCACCTGGTAGCATCTCTGACTGATCTCTGAGCTGTCTGCCCTCCCTGCTCTCCTCATTTTCCTGTGGACATGAATGTTAAGTTCCTGGATGATGCCTCAGACCTCAAACTGTCTATCCAGATGGTGATGGAATTCTAAGAAAACTTTGAGTCCAAGTGGCCGCAACTAAACCATCTTAAGTAAGACATGTTAAAGTAGGTTCTAGGGACTTCCCAGGTGGCACAGTGGTAAGAATCCGCCTGCCAATGCAGGGGACACGAGTTCCCAGCCCTGGCGCGGGAAGATTCCGCATGCCGCGGAGCAACTAAGCCCGTGCGCCACAACTACTGAGCCTGCGAGCCACAACTACTGAAGCCCGTGCGCCTAGAGCCCTTGCTCTGCAACAAGAGAAGCCACTGCAATGAGAAGCCCGCGTACCACAACAAGGAGCAGCCCCCGCTCGCCACAACTAGAGAAAGCCCTCAATGAAGACCAAACACAGCCAAAAAAAAAAAAAAAAAAAAAAAAAAAAAAAAAATGTAGGTTCTAAACTTTTTTTCACTTCCAGCTTTGGCACATTTTGAAACTTTTAATCTAACTCTGAGGTTTCGGAAGTTTTCTCGCCTTCCGGCAGCCTTTCTTTTAAAATATGCTGGTTATTTGAGTGGTGGTCATTTGAGGTTTTATCTGTCATCTGGCTGTTTTTTGCTAAGGGGATATGTGCTTAATCATGTCACTCTTTCATTGAACAGATCCTTTTCTGGTGCCATATGTGTCTCTGTGTTAGTTGCTGATCATAGAGTAGAGAGTGAAACATCCCTGGTGTGGGAGATATCAAGCAACTAAACAAACATGACATGTAATTAGAGATTGTGTTAAGTGCTATGAGGAAAAGGAGAGGGTGCTTTGAGAGGACAGCTTTGTGGCTTGCTTTGGATTGGCTCATCAGGGAAGAAGTGTCTGTATAGGTGGTTTAGGTGGAACTCTGAAAGGTAAGGAGTAGTTAGCAAAGGAGTTAGAGGGCTAATGGAAGGTCCTAAGGCCGTTATCTCCCACAGACGTTGATTATTTTTATTCTAAAATGGAAGATTATATGTACTACTGAGCTCTAGCTTACTACTATTCACCATGTAAGGCGGGCCTAAAACAAAATTTTGATTTATAGAATTACTGTTGAGATTGTGTGGGAAGATGTCTGCTCACCTGCCTTTAAGTGTGACAGAGATCAGTATGAAATGAGTGCTAAGTGATTTTATTCAGTGTATAATGACTGTGTGTTTGCTTAGTATTTCTTTACTTTGTAACTCAATGCTGGCAACTTGAAGAACCTTTGAGTCAGTGAAGGAAATGAAAACCGACACTGTTGGATGTTGCAAGGTTAAGAGAACACATGACAGGCCAAGGGAAGTTAAAAAGAAGCAGAATGGGGCTTCCCTGGTGGTGCAGTGGTTGAGAGTCCGCCTGCTGATGCAGGGGACACGGGTTCGTGCCCCGATCCCACATGCCGTGGAGCGGCTGGGCCCGTGAGCCATGGCCGCTGAGCCTGCGCGTCCGGAGCCTGTGCTCCGCAACGGGAGGGGCCACAACAGTGAGAGGCCCGCGTACAGCCAAAAAACAAAAAAAAGCAGAAGGAAGAGGGAGTAAGATGGAAAGAGAGCTGGGTCGTTAGCTGTAGTTATATAATTGTAAGGTCTTACGTTCTTGTTCTTATTACTTCATGATTAATTCAGTGCTTATATGTGAAAGTGTTGTCCATACCAATGAATTTTGAAGCTTTTCTCAGTTTGATCAGATTTGCTCTAATTTTATCTTAAGCAGAATAATTTGGCTAATGATCAATGTGGGCAGCTTGCTGTATTTCACTAGAGTAATAGGTGTGTGTGGCCCAGGAAAGAGCCCAGAACACAAGTTCTCCACTCTTTCTGAGGTGCTTTTTCTACCATTAAAGTCTTCTGAAAACCATAGAGAGCTATACCATTTCCTTATCTTAAACATGTTAGAGAACTGCAAAAGGAAAAGGTAGATGTGGTTATCTACCTGTTTGTTTAGAGATGACTCTTTTTTTAAACAGGAAGTTAGTTTTCATATATTATCTGTGATAAAGGCTAAAAGTATCTAGATTGTATCAGTTCACACTGAGAGTCGCATAGAGAATAAGACATTCAAAACCTTTAGGATTGTCTGACTTCGGGGAAGGGAACTGAAACAAAAAACAAAAACAAGCCCAACTGGAAATGGGTCTTCACTTTTCCCTTATATAGTCAGAAAATCTTTGTCTCCTTTATGCCTAAATAGGGAACATATGATGACATTATTTTGCTTTGTTTCTCGTGTCAGTAACCATTTTAAACTGCATTTGCCTTTCATATGATTCTTTTTCTCAAAATGTTAATGTTTCAATGAATTTTGGATGATTGCAAATGATTCTCCATATTTAGTCAGGGCTTTTACAGCTTATTTGATCAGAATTAAATAATATATCTATGTAAATCCAATTGACAAAGCTTTGTTATTTTAGCAAAATATTATGCATGCCCCAAAGCAAAAGTTTAAAAAAATAAGATAAAATGGTATAAGCTTAATGAAGGATAAAAATTTATGTTATCTTCATTGAGGAATTATCTCCTTTAAGGGATATGGGTGCCATGATAGTGTTTCTGACCACACTTTGTTTTCTACTCAATCTTACCGATGTGGATGATGACACTGCAAGTTACATTTTAAAAAATGATGACAGGGCTTCCCTGGTGGCGCAGTGGTTGAGAGTCCGCCTGCCAGTGCAGGGGACGTAGGTTCATGCCCCGGTCCGGGAGGATCCCACATGCCGCGGAGTGGCTAGGCCCGTGAGCCATGGCCGCTGGGCCTGCACGTCCGGAGCCTGTGCTCTGTAGTGGGAGAGGCCACAGCAGTGAGAGGCCTGCGTACCGCAAAAAAAAAAAAAAAAAAAGTGATGACACTGTTAGCGGTATCCTTTTTTAAAAGCACCTAGGGCAATTGATTAGAAAGTGTCATTGTACATATTTCCTTTCCTTTGTACCATTGCCAAAACTGTACATTGTCATAGCCTACTGTTCTCTTCACTGCTTACTATCAAATTGGAATGTACTCGACACAGTTCTATATTACAAATGTATTGAAAATCCAAGTGCATGGTTCTTAAATGTAAAATGACAATTTCATACGTTTTACAGAAAACGCATGTTTCAGAAGAGATGGGTGAAATTTGATGGCCTTAGCATTTCTTATTACAATAACGATAAGGTAAGTACGTTTTACAGTTTGCAAAGATTGTCCTACGCATGCTGAGTGTACGTCAATAAACTAAGCACGTGATTTGGTCTTTAAGAATAGGAGTTGGATTATCAACATGAAAAGAATTTGCATAGGATAAAACACTTAACTCTTTCCATAGTTTAACTTTTCCCAGACATATAAAATTGGGATTTTTTAAAACTTAAGTATCTAACAATTATTTATGGAATATCTCCTGCGAACTACGGGATTTGCTATACGTGATATGCAGATACATAAGAAATTGCCTTTATCCTAGAGGGTGCTCAAAAATGTTCACAAAATGACACCACAAGTAGAAAATGGCAAAGCAAGGAGAGGTTATTTTGTCCTCTGGAAGGGGTGTGGAAGAATCAAGGAACGCTTCTTGCATGAGATTTCTAATGGCCATGAATTTTGAAGAAAGAAGAATGTTTGTACGTAGAGAAACTAGAAAGAACAGGACTTGATAGCAGAGAGAACAATGAGATGCCCAGATTCTCTGATTGGAAAATAGAGTGTGTTCGGGAGACTAGTGGGAGATGAAGCTGAGAAGGTTGTGTTTGGAGTTAGAGCACACCGAATATCTTGATGTGCAAGTGGTTACAATATATTCTTCAGGCAGTTGAGTCTTAACAACATGATACTATTTTGATCATGTCCTTCTCCTTAGGGATGAGAATGTCTTTATTCTTAGGAGATGTAGGCTGAAATATTTAGGGGTGAAGTGTCATTATATATGCAAATGTCTTTCAAATGTTACCTATCTATATATACCCTCTCTATATGTATATTTATATATATATATGCACACATGCATAGCTAGGTAAAACAAAAAATAGCCATGTTAACAACTGTCCAATTGAGGTTATGAGTGTTCCTTGTACTGATCTTTCAACTTCTATGTGTTTGAAAATTTCCTTAATTAAAAAGTTGCAACTAATAAATAGACCATATTTTTTGTTAGTTAAAATCATATAATTTTACAATCTTAACTATATACATTCTTTTAATGTATTGATTTAACACTTAACCACATCCTCTTATTTATAGTTTATAATCTAATATTCTCATTAGTTAGTGATTTTTCACTGCCTAATATTGGTGCTATTGGTGGCTCAAATAGAGATTTAGATTCCCTTTCATGTATTGATTGTTCAGTGCTACAAGAAAGAAGAGCGTATGCTTTTAGACAGAAAGTAATACACACTGCATGCTCCAACACTAAGAATAATTGAAAGTTTAGAGAAGTATTCATTGGTTTCTCTTTGCAGTGATCCTGCTAAAGCATCGGATAGGTTTAAACACACCTCTTTGACATTTGCAAGATATGGGATGAACATTTTTAAAAGCTAGTTTTCTGCCTTAGCTATTGTTTTTAGTTTGCTTGTTCATTTGAATCTTGAGACAATTTCTGTAACCAAGGGTGGGTAAAATATAGTCTCTGTATCTGATGCAATCTGACCTCTGGTTTTCTTTAGCACCTGTGCCCTTCTCTGGTTTGCTTGAAATGAGGAAGAAAACTATTCTGTGCCATCAGGCTCTGTTGTTGTTGATATCATTATCATTCAGGAGAATTTCTAGTGTCTCTGTCCAACCAGACTCACTCTCTTTGTCCTTTAAAAGCTCATCTCAACTGTAGTGAGGAGCTGAGCACCTATCCACCCTGATGCAATAAAAACAGTGCAGCCTTGGTTTTAAATTGAGATAAAAAGTTTGTTAAGATGAATTATTACAAATTCTTTACCTTGACATTAAAATTAAAAAAAATATTCAAATTGTTGTTTCCTATGGCATTTCGTTCCTTTACTACTCAGATGAGTGGTTTCATGTTGGCAAAAAAACCCCAAAACACTAGGATGGGTGTTTCCTAAAAGGAGACGTGGTTTCTGTTGTGAGCCTTCTGGCAAAAGGGATGGATTGGTGGACTGGGAAGAGGGGATTTCAAGGCCAGTGAACAGAGAGCATAAGTATGGCCATAGCTTCTATCTCAGCTGGGTGTACAGTTTTTGTGGTCCTGTGCACCAAGGAGTTGTGTCTTCCAGTGTTTAAATGTGCACTTGAGAAGCCTGTGGTTGGGCTTTCAGGAGGTAGTTTGCAGAGTTGACTGTTCCCCTAGTTTTCTTCTGCTTTCCTCAGTGCTGCTCAATCATGTCTCAGCAAGGCCTTTTCATTGTATTACTGAAACTGGCATCATCCCAACAGCCTTGATATCTGGTCACCTGCCAAGAGATCTCACTCACCCCTGTTCTCACTCAGCTGGGGGCAGAATTGCCCTGTGGTCATTTCATTGCCTGAAAGTGGTAGATAAATGGCAAACTTGACCTAGATATCTGTTTATTATAGGCTCAAGGGATGCTTTAGAATTGCTTTCCTTAAGGAAAATTTCACACGCTGAAAAATGCAGTCATTTTGAGCCTAGTGTCATTTAGTTTAGTTTTTTTTTCTTTTTATTGTGTGTTAGAATGGAAATGTAAAATCAACTCTACAGTGTTAAAAATTTTGAGGTTTATCGTAGAATCTCAGAAAAGCTGATAGGTGAGCCATTAGAGAAACTACAACTTCCTGAGGTTAAAGTTAGCATAGTATTTCGCTTCTTAAGTACATTTTTACCACTTCTGGGGAATTTATTTTTCTATTACTCTTCCATAAGTACTAACGTTAAACAACATCATTATTGTAGGCATGTTGGTGAGTTGTTATGTTTTTAAGGAATTTTTTTTTTATCTCTTTGAAGAGATCTAGAAGAAGGAAAATCTCCTTTTTAAAATTCCTGTGTCTTTCTCTACAATGCTGCTTCATTTTTTTCTCTACTGAAAAATGGGTTAATGGTAACGTTTTATTCAACATATAGTTAATTATCTCACTAGAGATGTATTTTTGTAAGCTCCTCTAATTCTTAGGCAAACTACAGTTTGACAGTGGATCACCTGGGGGATAAAGTGTAAATAAATGTTTCTGGATATTCTGGATTTTTCACCGTCTGGACTCAGCCACTACAAACTTACAGCCAGAGGGACTGTATCACTGTCCCCAAAGGTGCTGTGCCCCTTTGAATCTCTCAGGTTGCCTGACAATGGGGAGACATTCTCTCCCTCCTGTCAATTCCTAGAGTACTTCCTGGTCTAATATTGCCATTATAACCCACTTGCATTTATTGGGTTTTCTTTGTTAAGCCAATCATGTCACATGTTTCTTTGCAGTGACCTTTATCAACAGTGTCTTGGTACAACTGTGGAGAACTTGTGTGTCTTTTCCTGTTTTCACCTCCATGGTTTTGCTCTTCCCTCTGACTCTCATTAGCCATTACCATCCATGAAAATCCTATGCAAACTTTAAGACCCATCCTGTTCTCCTCCTCCATGAATGTTTCCTTTATTCTCTCCAACTATGACATTTGAGCAATAATATGCAGGAAAGGTGAGAGGGGAAACAAGCTGAAAGTACGGAGGCAATTCAGGAGAGTGTGCAGTAAATCAGGCATTAATTTATCAGGGTGTGGGCTGTATAGGCCAGTGGAGGTGTTTAAAAAAATGAATTTCGAAAAGTACTAAAAATGAGCTGTTGGAGTTTGTATAATTGTGATTGATTGGACATAGGATTCATTCATTCAGAAAATAAGCAATACTGATTATGTGAAAGGTAATGGAGAAAATAGATGTAAGATGCACAGTCAGTTTGGAAAGACTGTACTGATCAGATGATCCCACAGTAAATATAAAGAATTATCACTTAAATTAGAATTAGTAATTGCTATAGAGGAAAGTACAGGTTACTGTTAAATTAGGGTTATCTGGCTGGGTGAGGATGAGGGGCCTGAGAGAAGAGACTGGTCGGAGGGCTTTCTTCAGAGCATATATTCATGCTGAAATAGGAAAGATGTAGAGGCAGTAAGTATGTGAAAATGGGTATGAAAAATGGTTCCTTGCAGAACAGAGTATGTAGAGTCACTGGACTGAGCAGGACCACAATGTATTCATGGAACTTCAATAAAGCTAATGTGACTAGAAAGAATCAGGAACTGGTAGGGAGCAAGTTGACCATGTAGATGTCAGAAGAGTCCCAGGTTATGTGGGTACAAAAGAGAAGCACAAGTCAAAGGCTACTCTATTGAAGACTGACCAGAAGAATGATATTTTTATGGACAGATATAGAGGAAGGGTATGTTTCCAGGAGCTAATTCAGTTTAAAAGTTTGAGATGCTTATGGGACAGTTATATGTCCCATTGATTCAAAATACCGGAATGGAGTTGACAGAAATGGACAAGGAAGGAAGGAAGGGACAGATTTTAGAATTCTCCACATAAATTTGGTAGTTGAAATAGTAAGAAGGGATTTTTTTTTTCCTTAGGGACAGAAGATAAAACCAAAAACATGGAAAATAAGGAGGAGAAAAAGTTATTTTGTTAGTACTTATTCCTTGACCTCCCTCCCCTTTTTCCAGGAAGTTGCCCCCTCATCTTCCTAAGTCACAGTTCAAGTATCTTACTTGATTTTGGCTGCTTGAGAGGATAAAGGAAAGCCTTCATGGTGTTGTTATTGAAGATGGCATTAAAGAATGGATAGGATTTTGATGGATACATAAAGGCAGGAATGGGAGTTAGAGTAGAAGAAACTGTCAAATAACTAAGAGGGAATACCATGAGAGTACAGTGTATCTCTTCAACTGGCAGAGGAGAAACTTCCCAGTAGACTGCCATGTTGCTCGCAGTAACTGTCTTTTACCCATCTGCTATTGTATGGCTGGAGTTTGCCGCTGGGAGGAATGTGAACTTGACCCTTGTGATCTGCATGGAATGGTTTAGTGCATTCTTCTCCTAACCAGTTGTTTCAGATACTTGGGACCCGGGTCAAAAGTGATGGTTCCATGGATGATGGAAAGGAATTGTAGAAGAAACCCCATGAAGTTGTGTCTAAACTCTTTTGACACTAAGACCTTTCATGATGTGGCCTTGATTTATGTTTTCAGCCTCATCTCTTTTGACTCGACACTGCAGCTCCTCTTACTTCTCTACTTTACACCTCTGTTATTCAGTCTTTCTGGCCAGGATACCCCCTCCCCCGTCACTTATCTATTTGGTTAACTTAAGGTTTCTTAAAGTCAGGTTCAAATGTCACTATTTCTGTGAAAATACCTCTGACCTCTTGTAAGCAGAATTGAGAATTCTCATCTTCGTACTCTTACTTCCCATGTCTTGTACTCTTTTTAAACTTTTTTCTCATTCGGTTAGTTGGTTTTTCATTTTGAGGCCACTTGAACATATAAATACTGTTGGAATTTTCTTTCCAATACAGGGCCCAGTAAATGTTACACTCTTAGTAAATAGTTGAAATTATGGGGGCGATGATTATGCCAATTGTTTTAGGAGGGTCCAGGAAAATGCAGATGGAGAAAACTATCAAGAGTCTTAAGAATGACTTTCTTGAGCAAAATTGTAATAGGTCTGTGCCAATTGCACAGAGCCGAATCCATGTTTTTTCACTCTTCAGTCACTGGAGAATAAAAAGTGATGCAGTGGAGATCAAGATCTTCATTATCAGAGCATCGAGTAATATGGGTTAATTGATACAATCCAACAGTCTGGTTTCTTAGATAATATTCTTGTTCACAATATGTAGCAGTGGTTTTGAATTGGTGTAGTTACAGTACCTGTGATGGCCAGCAGATGCCTGCAAACACCATAAAATCATTTTGACCAGATTGTTTCAAAGAACATACCGCTGTTTTTTGTAACTATGTATTGCTGGTCTGCTATGTTGTTTGTATGTGAGTTATTGTCTCTTAATTGCAGATGAAGAGAAAAGTGAAAAGACATATCACTTGGAAGGGGCACTTAATATTTTCCTTTCTGGGGACTTAAGTGTATATAAGGATATATGCTATTTATATGTGATTTTAAAATTTTAGATTGAAATTATGAAAGAGAAGCACTTGTAAATATCTTGCCATTCTGTTTTTGATAAAGGGAATTTTATTTTAATGTTTCTTCTTTATGGATCTTTTTCTCTAACCAATACAGGAGAAGTATTCAAAAGGAATAATTCCCCTTTCTGCTATATCTACGGTACGAGTTCAAGGAGACAACAAATTTGAAGTTGTTACAACACAAAGAACTTTTGTTTTTAGAGTAGAAAAAGAAGGTAAGTTTCTTTCTTTATCCCTATAAAAAGAGAGACATTAATTTCTGACCAATCGTAAGATTTAATAAGCCAGTTAAGCTAGAAATGTCAGACAATCTTTAAATATGTTACTTTTAAATGATTTACATTTTATATTAATTTTTTGAATGCCATTATATTAAAACATAGACGAGTTGACAAGTCATTGTTGTTTGTTCACTGTTCTTTCATGCAACAAATATTTAGTGTGAATCTACTAAGTGCCAAGGACTCTTCTAAATTTGGGGTACATAGCAGTGAAGAAAAGGAGACAAAAATCTCTGCTCATGGAACTCACTTTTAGTTGTTGATAATGCAAAATAGTTATTCAATGTGGAAAAATAATTTTTCTAGCAATTAAAACATTGGTTTTATGAAGTTTATGTATGACCTATTTTTACGATCAAGCAGGCATGGTAATCATTTTAAGATAGATTTTGGAGTATTTTTTATATTTCTTTAGTTTTTTTCACCTGTATCATTTGCTGTGGGTCACTTGATGGTGAAAATTGCTACAAAGATGGCACATGGTTTGTGGATGGAGTCTAAACCTTTAAATCTTCTCTGACTCTTTTTTCTGGGGTGGGGGAGATGGGGAAGGGAGAGACAGGCAAATTAAAATTCTCTGTTGTAACTTCGATTGACTCTCAGTATATCAGTACTACTTTTAAAGAATGTAAATAAGGCCATCTTCATTAACTAAAGAATTAGAATTTTAACTTAAAACATCTTTTATTTTAGTAGAGATGATAACTTGATTTTAAAAAGTACTTCTTGGTACTTAATTGTTTGAATAATAGTGGTATGGAAAAATTACTGAATATGTGATATTTGCTAAATGCTTCATTTTCCCAATAGTCTCATGAGGTTTGTAGGTAGTACAGTTATTTTACACATAACTAAATATTTTACACTATTTTACACATGTAAGTATTTACCTTTTATAAACTACAACAATATTAGGAATTATGGGGCAATTTTTATTTTAATTGCTGGATTCCTAGAACATATGCTAATGCATGGCACATGGAAAGCACTCAATAAATACTGTATGTCACTGGGAAGTTTCCATTATTACTTGGGATAATCAGTAAATGGATAAGTCCCAACTGCTGCTCACACTGCAGCAAATTTTTTCAAACTGTGAGTCACTCACTGTCAATTTGTGAGATCAGTGTAGTGGTTTCTGATAGTTCCCCCAAAGTCCCACAAAACAAAAACCAAACAAATATAAAATACAGCAGAATAAGGAATATCAAAGTGCACTGCCTACAGTAAGTGTAAGTCTCATAGTGTGAAACGTACCTATGTATATACTGCCCAGGTGTAACGTAAGAAGTGTTTCTCACTTGACTTGCTATTTAAAAACAAATGTCAAGAACTGTAGCCTAGAGCTGGGGTTGGTAAACTGGCCTGTAACCTGAATCTGGCCCACTGCTTGTTTTCGTAAGTACAATCTTATTAGACCCCAGCCACTCTCATTCATTTATGTTGCCTTATGGCTGCTTCTGTGCCTTAGTTGCAGTGCTGAGGAGTTGCTGCAGACTGTATGGCCAGGAAAGCCTGGGATATTTACTCTCTGACCCTTTACAGAAAAGTTTGCCAACCCCTGTCCTAGAGTATTTGATATTGACATATGTATTATGACTCAAATGTCTGAAATTCAGAAAATTATCCACAGTTGTGATACTCGATATGAGACTCTTTTTTGAAATCACAGTTTCTCTTTTTCTGTATTTTCTTAAAACACATGGCATTGCTCCTCTCGACTGGCTATCAGAATGGTCAGTCCTTATGCTCTGGTCTCCACTGCCCGAGCTGATTGCCTGTTTCTTTGAGGTGCTTATCCTCTTCCCGTTGGCTTTTCATAGGGAAATTCACATATGCCACAGAGTCTGCATTTTAGGCTAGACATAATAAAGCTTCGACTTGTGTGAAAATCTGTTTAGCCATATTTACTTGTGGCAGTTACAAATTAAACAGACACATTTTATTTAAAGAAAATGTATCAACCAACACATGTTTAAAAGGTACATGTTTACAATGGACCAGTAAGTCCCTCCCCGGTATATAGTTCATATTTATGATGTAAACTTAGTATATGGAGGGGGTGGAATCAAGATGGCGGTGTGGGAAGACATGGAGTTAGCATAGCCCCACAACTAGGGCGCCTGCCAGCCGCTGGTGGGGGACCCTGATGCCCAAGGAGATGGGAGGAACCGCCAAGTGAACCGGTAGGATGTGGGGTGAGTGAGGGGGGAGGAGAAGTGGAGGCCAGACAGGATCGGCACCCCTGAGGCAGGGGAGAGCAGGAGAGGCAGGCAGGAGGGGCCCTCTGGGAGGAGCGAGAGAGGAGCCAAGGGCAATAGCCTGGCCCACTCGATCCCGGAAAGACCCACTTCAGACCTAGGGACACATACAGACTAAAAGTGAAGGGATGGGAAAAGATATTTCATGCAAATGGAAATCAAAAGAAAGCTGGAGTAGTAATACACGTGTCCTATAAAATAGACTTTAAAATAAAGACTGTTACAAGGGATAAGGAAGGACACTACATAATGATCAAAGGATCAATCCAAGAAGAAGATATAACAATTATAAATGTTTGTGCACCCAACATAGGAGCACCTCAATACATAAGGCAAATGCTAACAACCATGAAAGGAGAAATCGACAGTAACACAATCATAGTAGGGGACTTTAACACGCCACTTATACCAATGGACAGATCATCCAAACAGAAAATAAATAAGGAAACACAAGCTTTAAATTATACAATACACCACATAGATTTAATTGATATTAATAGAACATTCCACCCAAAAGCAGCAGAATACACTTTCTTCTCAAGTGCACATGGAACAGTCTCCAGGATAGATCACATCTTGTGTCACAAAGCCTTGGAAAATTTAAGAAAATTGAAATCGTATCAAGCATCTTTTCTGACCACGCTATGAGACTGGAGATCAATTACAGGAAAAAAACTAAAAAACATAAATACGTGGAGGCTAAACAGTGCACTACTAAATAATGAAGAGATCACTGAAGAAATCAAAGAAGAAGTTAAAAAATACATAGGGGGCTTACCTGGTGGCACAGTGCTTGAGAGTCTGCCTGCCAATGCAGGGGACATGGGTTCATGCCCCGGTCCGGGAAGATCCCACATGCCGCAGAGCAGCTGGGCCCGTGAGGCATGGCCGCTGAACCTGTGCATCCAGAGCCTGTGCTCCGCAGCGGGAGAGGCCACAACAGTGAGAGGCCCATGTACCGCAAAAAAACAAAAAACAAAAAAGAACATAGGAACAAATGACAATGAAAATGCAACAACCCAAAACCTATGGTATGCAGCAAAAGCAGTTCTAAGAGGGAAGTTTATAGCAATTCAATCTCACCTGAAGAAAGAAGAAAAATCTCAAATAAACAATCTAACCCTTAAAACAGCTAGAGAAAAAAGAACAAAGAAAACCCAAAGTCGGTAGAAGGAAAGAAATCATGAAGATCAGAGCAGAAATAAATGAAATAGAAACGAAGAAAACAATAACAAAGATCAATAAAACTAAAAGCTGGTTCTTTGAGAAGATAAACAAAATTAATAAACCCTTGCACAGACTCATCAAGAAAAAAATAGGAGAGGACACAAATCAATAAAATTAGAAATGAAAAAGGAGAAATCACAACTGACCCCGCAGAAATACAAAGGCTTATAAGAGAATACTGCAAACAACTACATGCCAATAAAATGGACGACCGTGAAGAACCGGACAAATTCTTAGAAAGGTACAATTTTCCAAGACTGAACCAGAAAGAATTAGAAAATATAAACAGACCTATCACAATGAAAGTGAAACCGTGATTAAAAATCTTCCAACAAACAAAAGTCCAGGACCAGATGGCTTCACAGGCGAATTCTATTAAACATTTAGAGAACAGCTAACACCAGTCCTTCTCAAACTCTTCCAAAAAATTGCAGAGGGAGAAACAATCCCAAATTCATTCTACGAAGCCACCATCACCCTGATACAAAACCAGAAAAAGGTCTCACAAAAAAAGAAAATTATAGACTAATATCACTGATGAACATAGATGCAAAAATCCTGAACAAAATACTAGCAAACAGAATCCAACAGCACATTAAAAGGATCATACACCATGATCAAGTGGGATTTATCCCAGGGATGCAAGCATTCTTCAATATACGCAAATCAAACATTGTGATACACCACATTAACAAATTAAGGAATAAATACCATATGATCATCTCAATAGATGCAGAAAAAGCTTCTGACAAAATTCAATACCCATTTATGATGGATGAAAACTCTCCAGAAAATGGGCATAGAGGGAACCTACCTCCACATAATAAAGACCATATATGACAAACCCACAGCAAGCAACGTACACAGTGGTGAAAGACTGAAAACATTTCCACTAAGGTCAGGAAAAGGACAAGGATGTCCACTCTTGCCACTCTTATTCAACATAGTTTTGGAAGTCCTAGCCACGACAATCAGAGAAGAAAAAGAAATAAAAGGAATACAAATTGGAAAAGAAAACTGTCACTGTTTGCAGATGACATGATACTATACATAGAAAATCCTAAAGATGCCACCAGAAAACTACTCGAACTAATCAATGAATTTGGTAAGTTTGCAGGATATAAAATTAATGCACAGAAATCTCTGTCATTCCTCTACACCAACAATGAAAAATCAGAAAGAGAAATCAAGGACACACTCCTGTTTACCACTGCAACAAAAAGAAAAAAATACCTAGGAATAAACCTCCCTAAGGAGACAAAAGTCTTGTACTCAGAAAATTATAAAATACTGATGAAAGAAATCAAAGATGACATAAACAGATGAAGAAATATACCATGTTCTTGGATTGGAAGAATCAATATTGTGAAAATGACTATACTACCCAAAGCGATCTACAGATTCAATACAATCCCTGTCAAACTACCAATGGCATTCTTCACAGAATTAGAACAAAAAAATTTGCAATTCGTATGGAAACACAAAAGACCCCGAATAACCAAAGCAATCCTGAAAAAGAAAAATGGAGTTGGAGGAATCAGGCTCCCCAACTTCAAACTGCACCTCAAAGCTACAGTAATCCAGACAGTATGGTACTGGCACAAAAACAGAAATATAGATCAATGGTACAGGATAGACTGCCCAGAGATAAACCCACACACATATTGTCACCAAATTTACAACAAAGGAGGATAGAACATACAGTGGAGAAAAGACAGCCTCTTCAATAAGTGGTGCTGGGAAAACTGGACAGCTACATGTAAAAGAATGAAATTAGAACACTACCTAACACCATACACAAAAATAAACTCCAAGTGTATTAAAGACCTAAATATAAGACCAGACACTAT
Source organism: Phocoena phocoena (assembly GCF_963924675.1). Taxonomy (NCBI): domain Eukaryota; kingdom Metazoa; phylum Chordata; class Mammalia; order Artiodactyla; family Phocoenidae; genus Phocoena; species Phocoena phocoena. The sequence continues at coordinate 77,963,540 of NC_089223.1, forward strand.
AAAAGTCTTAGAGGAAAACATAGGAAAAACACTCTTTGACATAAACCACAGCAAGATCTTTTTTTACCCACCTCCTAGAGAAATGGAAATAAAAACAAAAATAAACAAATGGGACCTAATTAAACTTAAAAGCTTTTGCACAGCAAAGAAACCATAAACAAGACAAAAAGACAACCCTCAGAATTCGAGAAACTATTTGCAAAAGAATCAACAGACAAAGGATTAATCTCCAAAATATACAGATAGCTCACGGAGCTCAATAGCAAAAGAACAAACAATCCAGTTAAAAAATGGGCAGAAGACCTAAAGACATTTCACCAAGGAAGACATACAGATGGCCAAGAGGCACATGAAAAGATGCTCAACATCACTAATTGTTAGAGAAATGCAAATCAAAACTACAATGAGGTATCACCTCATGCTGGTGAGAATGGCCATCATCAGAAAATCTAGAAACAATAAATACTAGAAAGGATGTGTTGGAAAGGAAACCCCCCTGCACTGTTGGTGGAAATGTAAATTGATGCAACCACCATGGAAAACAGTATGGAGTTTCCTTAAAAATAGAACTACCATATGACCCAGTAATCCCACTACTAGGCATATGCCCTGAGAAAACCATAATTCAAAAAGAGACACATACCACAGTGTTCATTGCAGCACTATTTACAATAGCCAGGATGTGGAAGCAACCTAAATGTCCACTGACAGATGAATGGATAAAGAAGATGTGGCACATATATACAATGGAATATTACTCAGCCATAAAAAGAAATGAAATTGAGTTATTTGTAGTGAGGTGGATGGACCTAGAGACTGTCCTACAGAGTGAAGTAAGTCAGAAAGAGAAAAACAAATACCGTATGCCAATACATATATATGGAATCTATGAAAAAAAATGGTACTGATGAACCTAGTTGCAGGGAAGGAATAAAGAGGTAGACATAGAGAATGGACTTGATGACATGGGGTGGGAGGGCGAAGCTGGGGTGAAGTGAGAGTAGCATCAACATATATACACTACTGAATGTAAAATAGTTGGCTGGTGGGAAGCAGAAGCATAGCACAGGGAGGTCGGGTCAGTGTTTTGCGGTGACCTAGAGGGGTGGGATAGGGAGGATAAGAGGGAGGCTCAAGTGGGAGGAGATACGGGGACATATGTATGCATATGGCTGATTCACTTTGGTGTACAACAGAAACTAACACAGTATTGTGAAGCAATTATACTCCAATAAAGATCTATTAAACAAAAAAAAACCTTTATGAACCTTAGTATGAATTATTGTTTGTTAAAGAAGTATTAGGTGTTTAATTTTTGAAACCATGAAAATACTGCTTCAGTGAAAACTGAGACTGTCAACATAGAATTAATGAATATGCTGTTTTCATTGAAAGTCATTTTTACATAGTAACAGCTCACATTTTTAAGGATAAGTGTATAAGGGTGTATGTGTGTGTGTATATGTATATATATATAAATGGCACGTGTGTCTATATATTTGTTATGGAACCTTCAACAAGATACTATATGTATTTTATTAAGTTTTTTTTTTATTCCTCCTTCTATGTATACAAATGGTTGATTATTTTTTATTTGGTGGACACTGAGACATCAACCACAGTGGCTTATGAAAAACTTGACTTAATGAACTTTAAGCCTAATTAAACTTTGCTTCAATCTAATCAAGAAGCAAAATCAAAGTTTAGAGCAGAAGGGGGCAGTAGTTTGACATCGTAACAGAGATGAATTCTTCATTTTTGGTGAAAAGTATCTGAGTGACCTAAATACACAGCTCCCTTTGTCTCCCTTGAAACCAGTGTCAAGATTTCAAAAATGCTGCATTGCCCACTGGTGTTGCTAAGAGAAGATTACAATTTGGCATCTTTTCCCCACAAATTTTCTAAGGCTTCAATTCCCCTGGATTTCCTTGTGAAAATATTGTTATTTTCTTACTTGAAAGTTAATTTTATTGAAATAATAACATCTTTAAAATTCTCTTCCTCAACTAGAAAATTTAATCTGATTCCTTTTGTCCTCAAGCAGAATTGCTGGAATTGCTCAGAGGGTTGTAACAGCTAATGATCCTTCAGTTAGTCTGTATGCCCTTGGCACCTGTAGTCACACAGGTGTTGTGTTACTTTAAAAAACAGGTGATATCACATTTTCAGTGGGCAGTTCTCATAGTTAGAAGGCTTACGAATTCTGAGTGGTCCAAAAATAAACTCAAAATGGCTTAAAGACTTAAACATAAGGCATGACACCATAAAACTCCTAGAAGAGAACATAAGCAAAACATTCTCTGACATAAATTGTACCAATGTTTTCTTAGGTCAGTCTCCCAAGGCAATAGAAATAAAAACAAAAATGGCACCTAATCAAACCTGCAGGCATGGCAAAGGAAACCATAAAACAAACAAAGAAACAAACCAAACCAAACCAAACCAAAAAAAAAACCCTACAGAACGGGAGAAAATATTTGCAAATGATGCAACCGACAAAGGCTTAATCTCCAAAATACACAAACAGCCGATACAACTCAACAACAAAAAACAAACAACCCGTTCAAAAAATGGGCAGAAGAGCTTAATAGACATTTTTCCAAAGAAGACATACAGATGGCCAGTAGGCACATGAAAAGATGTTCAACGTCACTAATTATTAGAGAAATGCAAGTCAAAACTATAATGAGGTACACCTCACATTGGTCAGAATGGCCATCATTAAAAAGTCTATAGATAACAAATGCTGGAGAGGGTGTGGAGAAAAGGGCACCCTTCTACACTGTTGGTGGGAATGTAAGTTGGTGTAGACAGTATGTAAAACAGTATGGAGGTTCCTCAGGAAAGTAAAAATAGAATTACTGTATGATCCAACAATCCCACTCCTAGGCATATACCTGGACAAAACTATAACTCAAAAAGTTACATGCACCCCAATGTTCATAGCAGCACTATTCACAATGGCCCAAACATGGAAACAATCTAAATGTCTATCAACCAGTGAATGCATAAAAAGATGTGGTACAAATATACAATGGAATACTACTCAGCCATAAAAAAGAACAAAATAATGCCATTTGCAGCAACATGAATGCAACTAGAGATTATCATACTAAGTGAAGTAAGTCAGAAAGAGAAAGACAAGTACCATATATCACTTATATGTGGGATTTAAAGTATTGCACAAATGAACCTATCTACAAAACAGAAGAGTAGCTCTTGCTCGCCCCAACTAGAGAAAGCCCGCGCACAGCAAGGAAGACCCAACACAGCCAAAGATAAATAAATAAAATAAATAAATTTATTAAAAAAAAAGGAGCAAGGCATGGAACATTTGCTATGTGGAGGAAGAGCCAGGGGAGTTGAAAGTTCTCTGTTGTGTACTTTGATTGCCTATCATAATTTAATAGGCCACAAACTTTGGCGTCATCATCGAATCTTTTCCTACCTCGGTCGCATCCAGGCCATCAGCAAATCTTACCAGTTTGATTTTGGAAATATGTCGGGGTTCTGACCAATTGTCAGCACCTCCACCGCCGTCACTCTCCTACAAGCCACCATTTCTATCTTGATGATTGTCACAACCTCCCTTGATCGACTGCAGGCATATTTTCAGTACGGTTGTCAAAGTGATCCTTCAACAAGAAAGTCAGGTCCTGTCAGTTTATTTCAGATGCTCTGTCATGTTTCCAGCTCACTGAGAGTAAAGTACTGTGATTCCCAGAGTCCATGCATGATCTGACCCTGGTCTCTCTGTCCTTGTTTCCTTCTGTGCTCTACCTCATTCACTGCATTGCAGCTATAGGGGTCTCTTGTCCCATGAGCATGCCAAATCTGCTGTTGCCTTGGCCTTGGCACTTTCTGCTTTCTGTATCCTGGAAGGCTCTTCCTCCGGTCCTCCTCCTAACTTGCTCCATCACTTCCACTTCCTTTAGGCTTTTGCTTAACCACCACCTTCTTTCTGAGCCTTTTTCTATTACCCTATATAAAATAGCACTTTCTTTGCCCCTCAACCTGTGCTTTATTTTATCCCATTGCACTTGTCGCCGTGTAATATATGTCTACATTTTATTGCCTTCCTCCTTTCACAAGAGTGTAAGTTTCTGGAGAGTAAGGCCATGATCTGTCTTGCTCACTGCTTCATTCCTGGTATTCAGAATAGGGCTTAGAACATAGTAGGCACTCAGTAGACATTTGTATGAATGAATCATTATCAATTTCAAGAACAACACTGGTGTGTAATAATTCCTTCTCTAATATTGATCATGGGTTACACTGAGGAATCTTTAGTTAGATTATATTATATCAAAAGTTAAGAGTACATCCAAACTTTGTTAGATTCTTTTATTAATGTTTTACATGGCACTTGTGTAGTAACCCCTCATATAATCAATCCTTTTTTACTAATGAATATGCCTAGGGCTAAATCCAGTAGTCCAGAGGATGTTAAGTCTCTCCTGTTCATTTTTTTTAATCTCTTTTTTTTGATTTGTACACTCTGAGTTGGCATTCCTGAAAACCTCAAGAAATAATTTGAGGTTTGAGGGGATTGCTAACTCCTTTTTTTCTTTTTCCAACCTGGAATGCTCTACTCTGAGCAAAGATATATCAACATCAGAGTATATTCTCAGAGGGAATAGTGCTTAGCACAGTGCTAAGATCAAAATAGATGCTCAATAAACACTTGGTATTGGAAAGAATAAAAGTATTTTGGTGTGAAAAGCAGACAAAAGCCAGCTTAGTATCCAGCTTTGCCTTTGCCCAAGGGGAAATCATTATTTGTTTTGGAATATTGTGACTTGTCAGAGCATGTTCCCCATGTTCAAGTATGCACACTTTGCAAAGCCAAATACCAATGACACTTGTAATCTCTTTCATTGTGTTTGAATTGTCTGTATCACTGTTTATCTCCATTGGTATGGGTAATTAAATATAAACTGAATGTTACTATTCAATTCTGTTCTTCTTCATGACTGTATACTTCCTATTAGTAAATGAGGCCTTCAGGAGCTAGAGAATTCTTCTAGGCTATAAGGGCACCATTTGTTTAGATACAGCCATAATATACTAAAGTCCAACAGTTAATGGAGTTGCCAGTTTCAAATTATTTCCTGACAAACTGAGATATATGCTAATGGTAGTCTGGAAACCACAGTCACTTTGGCCCCGTTCATTAAATTATGACCTACATTTCAAAGTCAGTGATTTATATGGATTAACATAAACAAACAGAAAACACTATATACCATTTACTTGGCAGGAATATCTTGTGTGGACTTAATGATCACAAGTAATCACCAAGTAGAGTGGAAGGTCTTTTGCTGTTACTGAAAATGTAATAAATTATTGCAGTGTAGTCTGTGTAGATGTAAAATGTAGAGTAGCTACTGTGTATTGACATAGGCTTAGTTACCTGAATATTTTCATGTCTTTTACTTTATAATAATGCTGGGGAAACTTGAGAAGTATTTCATCCTGGTATATAGGAACAAACACTGTTATTGAGGATTATGTAATACCTGCAGTAAAATATGGTTGAATGAGTTTTTAATAAATACTTTGGCCTTGGTCATTAAAGACACAACTAGCTGGTTTTAGTAGTTTTGAAGGTGAGAAAGAATGAAGATACTTTAAAAATTAAGACTTGTATTGTAAAATAACTCTGGATCCATGCTGGAATGTAAGCAAGTCTAATATGGAGACTTATTTCAATCCACAATGACATCACCTCTAACCAGACCTGTCTTAGAAGGATCTGAGATACTAGGCAATTTCCCAAGCTTGGGTCCTACTTACTCTTTCCTTCTCAAAAAAGTTTCCTACCTGGAATTTAGCCTGTTTTGTTTTTTTCCTTTTTACCTTAATAATCACTTTTCCATTTGTTTTTTGCTGGCCCATTTTCTAGCCTCCTAGAATCAGTTATACCTCAGGTGTATACCATTTCTTCTCCTTTTACATTAAACATTTATCCACTGTCATGAGTCTTCCCTTGTATAGATTACCTTCATTCACATATTGCTATCAGTCTGCCTGGACGCTCATGCCAGGGAGCTAAAAACCTCAGGTGGTTCTGTTAATACAACCTTTTACCTTCTTTGGTTGACTCATGATACCCGGCTACCTTTTATTCTGAGTAATTAATTCATTTTTTGGTGAACACGTGTCAAACATATTCAAAACCACAGCTATTTTTTACTCTCCTTAATATCTTGACTCTCCATATGTTTCCCTTTTCACTGTATACTTTAAGTCTCTATTGCCTTATTCCTGACCTCCAAGCTTCCAATTTGGTCTGTCATCTTAATCATGTCCCTTTCTTGCCAAGAATTTTGAAATGGTTTTCTTTTGCCTCCATAATAAAGACCAAATTCCTCTCCTAGGCACTGTAGGATCTCCAGCCCTATTTCCCATTATTTCTTTGTGAGTTCAGAATTATAAATATGCTCATTCATAAATTAGTCCCTGAGCAGATGTTTGTTGTTTCTGCCTTTGGTCTTGTGTTTCCTCTGCTTAGAATTCTGTTTTGCTCATCCTCCTCCCAAACTCCAGTTTTGTCTTTTAAATTGCTCCGCATCCTCAAAAGCTCGCACAAATATCCTTTTTTTTTTTCTCATAGTGCCGAGGACAATTGTCTGAGAATTAAAACATTTGATTCTCCTAATTTTAATACGTGCTATATGACCTTCAGCAAATCACTTACCTCCATTGAATTGACTCATACGTTATTTGATACCTCTTGCATGACATTTGTAGTATTCTGTGTTCCATTATGTGTTCATATCACACTTGACTTATAGCTTTGATTGCTCTTTGGGGACTGGATCGCATTCCTATGCCTGTAACACAATGTGTTGTACATAGTTGAAGGTCACTTTGTGGAAAGAGTGAGAGAACTAAGTTTTAATTCAACAGATGAAGATGCTATTGTTAGTGAATGGAATGGGTGAGTGAATATCAAGACAAGCACGCTCTTGAGTAGATTCCAAGTGCCTGTTAGAAAGTAAGCTTTTCTGGATATTTTAGTAACTGCATTGCTGGGTACAATCTGTTACCTGTTCAGTAGCCATATTACTTTCTTATATTAAAAGAGACAATCCAATCTCATGAATAATCTAACAGAATGCTACTTAGACGTTAACATGGATACACATCATCTGGAGATCTTCTTAAAATGAAGATTCTGATTCATCAAGTCTGGAGGGGGGTCTAGGATCTTGCATTTCTATTTAGGTGCCAGTTGAAGCCAGTGATATTGGTTACAGGACATCTGAGTACAGTCAGCCCTCCATATCCTTGATTTCCACATCTGAGGATATTTTTGATCCCTGGTTGGTGGAACCCTCAGTTGATGAACCTGAGAATGCAGAGGGCTGACTGACTGTAAGGGACTTCAGCATCTGCAGAGTTTGGTACCCGCTGTGGGTCCTGGGACCAATCTCCTGTGGATACCAAGGAATGACTAATAAGTGTTATTTCTTTTCCCTGACAAAATTGGGCCATTTGCCCTGCTGACAGTAGCATTTAGATTGTGGTTCTGGGAAAGAATCTGTAAATGATCTGTTCCAGAGAAAGTCAATCTCTTTCCACATTTGTATGTGTTTATAACTTACTAAGCATATGTATTTTCTCTTGTCTATTTTCAGAGGAGAGAAATGACTGGATCAGCATCCTGTTAAATGCACTGAAGTTACAGGCCCTTTCCTCGCAGTCTCAAGGAGCTGTTGCACCTGAGAAATGTGGATATCTTGAACTGAGAGGCTATAAAGCTAAAATTTTTACTGTGTTAAGTGGAAACAGTGTGTGGCTTTGCAAAAATGAACAGGTGAGCTGTTACAGTGATTGCAAATTGTGGTTCCTTACATTACAAACATGACAAAGCTACATTAACAACAGTGCTTTGTTTGTTAGACTTATTCATGTTTTACTGATAGAGTTTTGCTTTTGCCTTCTGTACTCCACTAAATATAACAAAGAGTTGCTCTGTTGAATTTTCTCAGTTCCACCAGAATCAGGAAGGTAGTCTACATCAAATTTGAGACTGGACATCACCCTTTGAAGGAACTGAGGAAATAGAATCATGAAAATTAATTTTTGAAAAGTATTCTTAGCTGAAGTAACATTACAAAACTACATGAGAGAATAATTAAGAACCAATTAACCATTACAGCCATTGTTGAATAGACCTCGTTCTGCACCTGTTGTTATTTCTTTTGTTTTGTGACAGAAAATTATAGAGTAGGCACAGGTAACATATTTTCTTCAGTTTACAGGATTTGGGGGTTTTTTTGGAGTAGATACGTTGCTTGCCGAGGAGATAATTGACAAGAGACAAGTGATTGATATACACACATTCACACACATGCATACACACACACATATCACATATATAAATAAGATAGATTGTTGGGATATTAAATTTGTTAACATCAAAAAGACTCAGTAGAGAATTTAAATGTTTTGAGGAGACTGATGTTAGTTTTAACAAATTCTGTTAATTTCATTTGATTCTGTAGACTTCTTTTTCTCTAACATACCTGGTTTTTAATATGTATAAGAAAATTATTTTCTTACCCCTTTTTAGGAATGAATTTTTAATCTTTCAGCCTAGAATGTATTAGTTAGTCATTATTTGTGGAATTAAGCAGTGTGTTTTGGATATCCAATCTAACATGAACTTATTTTGTGATAAATTATCATGGGTTATGATAAAGTGAAATATAAATGCTGACATTTTTCATAACAGAAGATAAGAGATAGCAACTCAAAACAAACAGTAGTTTCAAAAACATTAACTATAGATCTTTATCCAGGCATCCTCTGAACTTCAGTGTGGATTTATTAATTACATTTTTAAGGATAAGATTTCTTAGTCAATTAACTGTGGAAGGCATCATTGAGCACTGTTGGCATATTAATAACGTGGAGAGTTAGCATATTCCTCAAGAAGGGTGGTGATGTACAGCTTAATAATGTGTATGAATTGAACATTTTCAGTCTGTGAAGATGCTTAATACTTAAAAAAAATTGGAATAAGGTTAAAAATGCAAAATTTGCATGTATCAGAATGGAAGTTACTCTGCCAAATTAATTGAGGTATTTATTTTTTACTTGCACAGACCTGGTGGACTTCCAATTACTAGTTTCATTATTTATATTAGCTAGATTGTCTGGGTTTATGTTATCCTCTAAAAATATATGTTTTTAAAGTTTTATTAATACTTTCTGGTTAGCAAAAAATTATAAGAAATTCTTGCTTTAATAATAATTGAGCTTGAAGAGCATAATAATGACCACCATATGTTGGATACCAGGTACTGTGCTAATTAATTTATAAACATTCCCTTTTAATCTTCCCCACAAATGTAGGAGGAAGATATTCTTATCCATGTTTTATAGATGAGGAGAATGACAAGTAACTTGTTTAAGGATAATACAGTTCATCATGCAGAGTTTAATTTAAAACAAGAACTTTATAACTCTAAGCCTAGCTTCTTAGCCACTATATCAAAGTGTCTTTTTAAAGTGTATGTTGAAAAGAAAATTTCTGGCTTGTGACCTTTTAGAAATAGACTAAGAATTCTTTCCTTGAATAACTTAGTTGCCTAGGAGGTTCAGAGTGTGCATTCAGTAAACATTGTATACCACGTCAGACACTCTAAAAATGATGTGTTTACTGAGGAGAACACAGTCTTACCTTCCAGGAGGAAAAGTCAGACAAATCAGCATTTATGGTGGATGGTGAGCTCAGTACTTTATTAGACTTGTGCAGAAGTTACAGAGAAGGGCAAAAAGGGCATCTAGTGAAGTCTGGGAATTAGAAACACTTCCATATACAACTAATCAATATTATCTCCTTAAAAATTAAAGCATTTATGCTGGACCCCTCCTCATCTTTTGAGAAGTAAACCTATTTTTGATGAATGTATATTTCAAGTCTGTTTTCAATGCTTTAACATGCCCATATGTGAGCCTTTAAAAAGTGCACACCATTGTTTGTATATGTGGTCTTAAAAAAAAATTGCATCGTATTATATAGAGCCAGGTCTTAAGGCACTTGGTCTTGAGTCAAGTCTTACAGAATTAATTAGTTGGCTCAAGACCAGATGGATAAATTAAGGAAGGCCCTTCATGTTTAGGCCCTGACATACCATTCCAGTTTCATCTATTTTTACATCCTGGTATATGTCTTTCTCTCCAGAGGAAAGTTGCTTGTGGGTTTTCTTACGTGGTTGAGCAGACTATGGAAAGAACTTGGGTGACAGGCTAAATAAGGAGTCCTTCTGAATGCAGAGGGCTTTAATCTAGTGTTTTAGGAAAAGCACTAAAAGATAGTAAAATAGTTAGATGTCCCTTCTAAAAGCTTTATACACACAACACATGAAGTAATCTTATGCTTTTTTTAAATGATAGAAAAAATAACTAATCGTAAAAATGTAAGAGATGTTAGATTTGAATCTCTGTATCTTAATTTGTATTACATCTAATTTAAGTCCAAGAATCAAAGTTTAGTTTAAAAAAAACTAATCAAAGTTTAGTTTAAAAAAAATTAGTTTAGTTTAGTTTAGTTTAAAAAGAATTAGTTTAGTTTAGTTTAAAAAAAATTAAAATAGTGATTTTTATCACCCCCATAACTTACAGTATAAATAAAATAAAAAATAAAACTGACCTACATCCCCCTCACATATGAACTATTTTCATTTTTCTTGCCTCTATTTATACATAGTTTTACTAGTTTACTTTGGAACTTTCTCCAGAGGAAGTAAACAAACAGTGGATAGAGGTGGAAGGGTAGCTGCTACAGAATGTGTTGAAGAGTTATTAAAATGGAAGATTGGAAGCTTATTTAGAGCAAAGAAGATTGGACTGGGCTGTAGCCGTTCTGGGTTTTCATTCTTGCTCTGCTACTGATTGGCTCAGATAATTAAGCTAATCTCTTCCAGTTTGAATGGCATCATGTGAAGAAGAGAGTTGGATTACTATCTCTAAGGCCATTATTTAAGTTGCATGTTAAAATTCCAGATATCTGGGCTCATTCCAGACCCATTGACTTATTTCTGGGGACAGGGGTTTGAATCTGTATTCCTATAAAGCATCCCAGTTGACTCAGTGACTGCTGATGCAAAAACCACACACAGTAAATCACTGCTTTACGGGTTTTTCTTCTTGAAAAATGATAAGCATCCAGCTAAAGAAACGAGATATTTCTGGAGATGGAAAATGTGTAAAGATCTCCTGTGACAGCACTGAGTGCTGCTTTTAGTTCATCATCCCTAATCTTGGGGTTGCTATACCTCTTTTGGAGGTTAACTTTCACTTGGAAGTGTGTCTTTTTTCTGATCAAACACTTTGAAATGTGCAAATGTTTAAGTGGAAATTTAAGAAAATCATTTTTTAGTGGTAATAAGTTTTTAAATAGTTTTGAAGAACTACTACTAATAACTTGTGTATGGTTCTAAACTAAAGCTACTGTTTTGGGGTTTTTTCCTACAATCTCAATTTTTATATAAAATTAAAATTTTTCAGCTTATAAATTATATGATAACTGCTTAATTCCTTTTTCTGCATACAAACTTTTGTTACCAGAGTGTGATCTATTGGAAAAATTAAAACTCCATTTGCAAAATCAGCATACAGGAAAGTATTTGAAAAACAATTTGAAAATGTTATTTCCCATAAGTTCCTTTAACTCTGTGTGCATGTCTGGGAATTTACTCTAACTTTGTGGATTATCGTTTATCTTTTCTAGTGCTTTTCCTTTACTTCCAATAGGTGTCCTTAATATTCCATGTCAAGCATCCGTACAGATATATTTGCAGTAATTCTTTCATTTTTTTCTGGATCTATCCCTTCTACTGAATGAAGAACTTATATTTTCTAAGTTAAGATAGCTATTAGAATAGACTATCATAATTATGGTCTTATTTTTGAAATGCTTTATTTTTTAAGAAAAGTGGCATGATAACAGAAAGGAAGATGCCAATCTGCACGTTCTCAACAGTACACTGCCAGGTCTAAACTCTATGCAATTAACATGGACTTTTCACTTTCTCAGTTCAAAGATTTACTTTTTTTAAATCTCTTTGTTTCCCTTTCATTTATTAGCAGATTGTTGAAACTAACTTGAAGTAGCTTCTGAGTAGGAGAAATGCCTTAGGTAATGTTAGGGTTTTTTGTTTTTTGTTTTTTTGTTTTTCCAGATGGGCTATAAGAGGCAGAAAAGAACTATGAAGAGATATGTCGAAACATTTGTTAGAGAGGAAGATGGCAAAGTAAAAATAGATACGAAAATTCTTTACCTAATTACTCAGTTGAAAAACACTGTGGTGCTATTATATAAATTAAATGTTATCCCTTTAAATGCTTACACCGTCTCTCAGCCCACCCCCCATGTGTTTAATTTTTGCATCGTTTCTTCTATTCCTTGTTTCTGCTTATGTTTATATGCCTGCAATATATTATAATTATGATAGTTTTTCCACATTGTTACTTCAACTTTGTATAAAATGAGTTGTGTAATAGAGTTTGATTACAGTTCACTGTATTTATTTATTCATCTGTTTTACAAAAGTTTATTGGGTACCTCTTCATTCCTAGGTGCTGCTTCAGGCACTAGGGGCTCACTGGTAACCCACAAGGTCCCTGCTCTTTAGGATCTTACCTTCTGATGGGGGTAACACATCGTGATAAATAAATGAGATTTCTGAGAGCCTTCTGTTGGTAGCCTTTTCTTTCTTTTAGATTTGCTTTTTGGACAAGAATTCCTATGACCCTTTTCTAAAGAATTGTTTATATTTAAAATGCTGTTAGGTACCTGAATAGGTACCTAACAGAGAATAGGTACCTGTTTCATTTTAACTTTAAAAGTGTTATTATTTTTATATTCCCAAATTAAGGCTGTGACAGTTTACTTTATTCACTGTTGTGCCCTTAGGAGTTCCAGGCAAGTAGCTGACACTCAGTAAACATTTGTAGAATGAAATGGTTGAATTAATAGTCATTTACAGCTGTCTTCATGATTAGAGAGTTTATATTTGAAAAAAATTTTTCTTTTAATATTATTTTCTTCTTTATAAATTCTCTTTTCATTTTTTCCTATTTATTTACTGGAATTATATTGTCACTCCTGACAATTTCTTTAAGCTCTTCATATAATATAGATATTTATCTTCGTGTCATGTTTTCTGCAACTGTTTTTCTAAGCTGTTGCTTATTTTTCACTTTTCAGTTAATTTTTATTTATTTATTTTTGGCTGTGTTGGATCTTCGTTCCTGTGTGTGGGCTTCTCATTGCGGTGGCTTCTCTTGTTGCAGAGCACGGGTTCTAGGTGCGCAGGCTTCAGTAGTTGTGGCGTGTGGGCTCAGTAGCTGTGGCTTGCTGGCTCTAGAGCTCAGGCTCAGTAGTTGTGGCGCACGGGCTTGCTCCGCGGCATGTGGGATCTTCCCAGGCCAGGGCTTGAACCCGTGTCCCTTACATTGGCAGGCAGATTCTTAACCACTGCACCACCAGGGAAGCCTTTTCAGTTAAGTTTTGTTACATAGAAATTTTGTTTATAGAGATAAATTGTGTGTTTTTTTCCAGTTCAGAGCTAATAGACTTTCTGTATTCTGAAAAATAATTATTTTATACATTTATTTATCTTGAAATGATGTGGGTGTAGTATATAAGCCAGTATTTTTTAAATTTTAGATAGGTAATGAAATATGAACATACACTCAGGTATATATATGTAGTGTTATATATATGGTACTGCTACTTGAACGGAATTTCTGCTGTTCAATATAGATATGAGGTGAATTTAACATAACTGACTTTGGTTTCCATTTGTTATGTTGTCCTGAAAGCCAGTCTCCCATCTTTTCCTGATGAGTTTTTGAATATCATGTTAATATTAGGGAATTTATTACAACCAGATGTCTTGCTTGGTGGGTTTGTGTATCCATTTAATGATAATTGTGGCATTGAGGTTTTAACTACATTCACTTGATTAAACATTCTCAAGTCGGGGTATAGCAAGAGACTCATTCCCCCAACATAACGTTCCCTCGTGTCTGGCATGGGAATGAAACTCTAACAGAATTTAAATAGACCTCATAGGGCTCTGGCTTGTGTGGTGCAGAAAGAAGCAGCAGGATGGAGGTGGTGGCCTGCTGTTTCTCTGGTTCTATATCTGGCCAAACTCTGCATCTGGTGTTTCCCTGGAAATCTTGTGCCAATGTCATACAATGCCACATCTGTTTTCCACAAATGTCTAAGCACCGAGTTCTTAAATTCCTGGCATGGAAATCTGGCATCTGGTGTTTCCAAAAATAGGTTTGAAATTTCAGCGAATTTGGGGTTAACAAACCCTTCTTTAATTTTGCTGTTTAGGAATCAAACAGTTGTTTTGCTCTGTCACTTTGTAGTTTTAAAAGGTAGTTTGAGGGCTTCCCTGGTGGCGCAGTGGTTGAGAGTCCGCCTGCCAGTGCAGGGGACGCGGGTTCGTGCCCCGGTCCGGGAAGATCCCACATGCCGCGGAGCGGCTGGGCCCGTGAGCCATGGCCGCTGGGCCTGCGCGTCCGGAGCCTGTGCTCCGCGGCGGGAGAGGCCACAGCATTGAGAGGCCCGCGTAACGCAAAAAAAAAAAAAAGGTAGTTTGAGCCAGGTTCTGTTGCTACGCATTTGTACAAATAACCCATTTCAGTGTCGTGGTAAATATTTGCCATTAATTCTAATCTGAAAGTTGAATATGGAATCATTGGTGTGAATACTTTCAATCACTGTAAATAAAATGGATATATTCTCATTGAAGACAAATTCTGTATTTAGAACCCTCAAATCAGGGAACTGTCTGGATGTATCAGACCCCCAACATGTATTTCTTTATTCACTTTTTATAGCAATGCTATATAAGGTAGATAGTACTGTCTTTTCATAAATGAGGAAATGGAGGTCTAGATGAATTAAGGACCTTGCCAGTAGTCATACAGCCAGTAAATGGATCAGCAAAGATTCTCCCCCAGTTCCGACTCTTGGTGCCCACATCATCATCATCGCCTTTGCAACATCAGACCTGCTCTGCCAAGTGTGGCCATTCATGCTCTTTGAGATCCTACATTGTATGACAGCAAATTAACTGTAAAATATAGTTTACTCCAGAATCTGTTTTTAGCTTTACGCTTTCTGTAACAATATATTTCTACCTATTGAATTTCTACGCTCTTGTTTTTTTTCAATGCAGTTTATAGGGTTTTAAAGGTTGAAGTTTGGCATGTTCCCGACTCGTGCTTATTTTTCAAAATGAGAATAGTACTCACAATCAGATTGTAGTTAATGGGTAATTTAAATTTCTTGAAAGTTTAACACTCACATTCCGGCCCATTTTACAAAATTTATATATGCCTGCTAGTTATTTTTAAGCATGCATTTTCTTGTAATTAACTTTTTAATAGGTAATATGTTCGGTTGCCTTCAAATTCAAGAGGTATAAAATAACAATAGTAATAACAATTAGTTAACTGGGAGTATGTATCTGCTCTGCCTTCTTCGCAGAATTGTTAAGAAAATCAAATAAGAGTTCATAGCTGTTTGTAAGCTTCACAGCACTACACTAACAGGTATTAAATCAGTTATGGAGTGTATATGCTTAATGAAGACCAATGCTTTTAAAGCCTTTGGACATTAGCAGAAAGGTTGGAATAGAGGACAAATAGGTTCTTGACAATCCAATGTGTCACTGTGTTCTGACCAGCCTATTTTTAACCACTAGTCTTAATAATTTCAAATGGTTTTTGTATAATCTGACTGCATGCTTGTTTTCTGCTCTGCAGAAGGCAGAGAGAAATGTTTGTATCCTGATATTTAAGTGCTGTAGACTCATACTGTCTAGATTCTACAACTGGTTCTGCTGTCTAATTCAGTGTGTCTCAGTATTGGCTATGTATGCGAATCATATGGTGGTAGTTTTGTTTTGCTTTTTTTTTAACTGAAAATCCTTAGGCAAGCCCTCTGATTCATGGGATCAGAATCTCAGGGTGGGAGGAAGAGATCAACACAGGTAATTTTGATGAGCATCAGGAATGAGATATGTTCTAAACATGTTCTAAAGACTGTGTGAAAAGATAGCTTAATGTCACCACAAATATTTTTAGTAAGAAATGCAGTTGTTTCATATTTAATAGCTTTCAAGAGCACTGACATTTATTTTGTTACTCTGCTGTACATTTTACAGTCCATTTGTGCCGGTGAGTTCAGGGGATACTCTAATTACTCAAAACCATATGGCCATGGCAAGCAGCTGATAAATGGGTTACAGTTTCTTTCCAGGCTAAAAAATCATCTTTGCCTTGCTTGGGAGAAATCTGGGGCCTTGAGCCAACCCTCACTTGTTTTATTTTTAACAGAAGTTGCAGCTTTATATGTAGATACTTCACGACTTGCTTGTTGAAATGAGGTACCATCTCTTCAGGCTGGAGCCTTGATAAGGCTCATCAGTTTCCATCCAAGGTTGTCAGTCTTACCATCTGCTAGTCTGATGGTCTGAGTCTGTATCTCCGCCCTTAGTAACATGCAGTACCTGCAGGCCAGGCCCCCATCAGAGAATAATAAGCGGGAGTAGTCTGATAGCCAGGTCTTGTCAAAAGCTGCATCACAGAGAATTGTTTGAAGAAGATGCAGCCTGACTGTTTTATTCTACAGGTACCCCCGTATCAAGCTGAGCCATCAGAAAGCTGTTTCTAAAATATCTTACCTGGTTACCCCTACTTTATTTTCTGATTTATAAAAGAGAGTTTGAATTTCTTTTTTTTTTTTTATTTATTTATTTTTTTTTTTAGAGAGTTTGAATTTCTAATCACATGCCCTGGGAGTTTCTCCAATAGTTACATTATCCAGCAGGAGCATTGGTATAGATAACTGAGAATCTGTTTTCTTTAATTTGATAATTATAAGTTTAACTCTATACCAATATGCTAAAACTTATTAAAATGGGGCAGATTGGAAAAGTTTGATTCCCCTCCTCCATATAGTACTGTTTTTTGTTAGGTGGGCTTATGATACAAAGTGGAAGTATATCACCTTCTAAGTATTTCACAACACCTAGCATGTCTCTGCATCTTTTATATTCCTGACTCAATTTCTGGCTTGTTTCTCCCAACAAAATTAACCATTGTTCTTTCATCAGAAAAAATCATACTCAGTTTACAAATGGGTCATTTCTTCATTCTAACTAAAAACTTGTACATTTTTAAAAATATGAAGTGAAACTTTTCTGCAGTTTGTGAATGGAAACCCTCTACGAATGGGGGAAATTTGTTATAATGTTCTTTTATTCCACTTATTTTATCAACCAGGAATGTATTAGATGACAAAAACCTGAAGGATAGTTTAAATAGACAGGGATTTGTTTTAACAAATCTCTTGCTAATGCCATCAAAGAACAAGATTCTTCCTATTTTTTTTTTCCTCACTCTGGCATCCTTACAGTACAAGAATTTGTCCTCAGGCTTTTTATCTCAAGGATGCTTATTACATTTTAAAATGGCTTTGTGCTTCTAGATGTTGTTTCCCGAGAAGATGGAAAGGCAAGGAACGAAAGTCTTTTCTTTGAAGATGTGTCTCTTCACCCCCCTTCTCTTGCCCCCCAGACCAGGAATTATTTGTATTTTATTGACCATAAGTATGACATATGTTCACTCCTAGCTGCAAGGGAGATTGGAAAATAGTACTTTTGCTTTTAGCTTGTACAACAGGAGAGACAAAGAGAAGACCTGTGAATTGTTTCTTTCATGGTCTCTGCTAGAAGTGTCCTTCCTGAAAGTGGACCAATATTTTTTGCAGTCGTCTTTAGTATGGCTACTTTTTCCTAGTCATAATTTAATTTAGGAATTCAGAGCACATTTAACCTGAACCTGTTCACATAGATAATTCATTTTTCGAGGTACAGATTAATTATATTTTTAAGGTGTGAGATGGTTTGATAAATCAAATTCCAGAACTCTTATGGCTAGATAATATATTGCAAACTTTAATGCTTTTAGAAGGCAGACTTTGTAGCCTTTTGAACAGTTTCTAATTTTGGTAGATCAAGCTGAATATAGTGGCTGTAGGTGCTGAACCAATGGCAGTTTTCATACGAAAATAGCATTAGAGGAGCTTTTAAAGAATCTAATTGAAGGAAGAAGAAAGTAATGAAATATTGGAAATGAGATAAAATTGTAATATAAGTAATGCTGTTGGTTGAGAGCAAATGAGGAAAGTAATGTGACAGAGCAGAGGTAACGACATACAGCAGAACAAAGAGTGAGCAGTCAGACAGCTTGGGTTTCAGTCCCTTTCTACCATGTACAGCCAGCCGCACTTTCCGCCTCACTTATTTACCTTTTTGAGCCTCGGTTTTCCCTTCTTTTCATCTAAATAGTAATTATACCAACCTCACAGTGTCATCTGGCTCCCCCAACTGGAAAACAGCTGGGCATATGGTAAGGGTTAGTTCACTGTTAGTTCCCTTTACTAAATGGCTAAAGGTGAAAAAGTGCCTAACTGTTAACAGGAAGGCATATGTAGTTCAAGAGATATGTCCTAGTCAACTTGTGTTTCATGTGAAAAGACCCTTGCTTTATTAATAGACTGTCAAGCTTCAAATGCTATCGTGTTACCATGTATTGAAAGTGACTACCTAAAATAAAACCACTCTCGATCCATTTTTAATGAAATCATTCCATCTTTATATGTTGTAGTAAAATTTGATGAGATTTATTAAATTTTAGAGAATATAAATGTACTTTCAAAATCCATATTTTTGTTTCTTTATAATGTGTTGTTTTTCTCCAAACTAGGATTTTAAGAGTGGACTTGGTATTACCATAATTCCTATGAATGTAGCAAATGTAAAGCAAGTGGACCGAACTGTGAAACAGTCTTTTGAAATAATCACTCCCTATAGGAGTTTTAGGTAAGTTATATTTAAACATTTTTTGTTTGTACTACTACAGGAAAGCTTGAGTGATCCCCTTTTACATTGCCAGTGGTGATTTTACTTCTTATAGGACACTTAATAAAATTATGTTCTTTTTCATATTGTACAATTTATTAGCCAGTATATAAAAATATGCCAATAGGCACATGAAAAGATGCTCAATATCACTGATTATTAGAGGTACACAAATCAAAACTACAGTGAGGTATCACCTCACACCAGTCAGAATGGTCGTCATTAAAAAGTCTACAAATAATAAATGCTAGAGAGGGTGTGGAGAAAAGGGAACCCTCCTGCAGTGTTGTGGGAATGTAAATTGGTGCAGCCACTATGGAAAAGAGCATGGAGGTTCCTTAAAAAACTAAAAGTAGAGTTACCACATGATCCTACAATCTTACTCCTGGGCATATATCTGGAGAAAACTCTAATTGGAAAAGATACATGCGCCCCAGTGTTCACTGCAGCACTGTTTACAATAGCCAAGACATGGAAGCAACCTAAATGTCCATGGACAGATGAATGGGTAAAGAAGATGTGGTATATATATACAATGGAATATTACTCATCCATAAAAATAATGAAATCTTGCCATTTGCAGCAACACAGATGAACCTAGAGATTATAATACTAAGTGAAGACAGACAAAGACAAATATCATATGATATTGCTTATATGTGGAATCTTAGAAAAATGAAACAAATTAACTTATTTACAAAACAGAAACAGACTCACAGACATAGAAAACAGACTTATGGTTACCAAAGGGGATGGTGGGGAGGTAAATTAGGAATTTGGGATTAACATATACACACTACTATATATAGAATGGATAAACAACAAGTACCTACTGTATAGCACAGGAAACTATATTCAATATTTTGTAATAACTTATAATGGAAAAGAATATGAAAAAATATATGTATATATATAAAACTGAATCACTCTGCTGTACACCTGAAACAAAGAAAAAGTTTATGTTTTTACTTTTTCATATCGTGTAATTTATTATCCAGTGTATAATAACACCTTGAAAAAGTGATTTGAATAATCATACAACCTGAAAGATACTAATTTCATGAGATTTGTGTAGTTTCTTTTCATAATACCTCTTTTTCTTAGAAGGCTTGGTGATTTTTGATCCAGAAATATGTGAAAAATTACTTTATTTTGAAGGTATATAAAATAAAAAGAGATAATTACATTGTCTTTAAGCTGTATTGTTATTTTGCCCTCTTTTAGCCTAACCAAATACAGTCTGTCCTTTAAGAGCAATCCCTAATTACAACCGCTCCGTGATTTCCTAAAAGTAACCTCAGCTCAAAATGTTGCTGAATTTAATGGATCTCATAGCACGTATGATCAAATACCTTAGCATTTTGATACATGTCTTGTATTATGGCACTCTGGTAATTGCTTTATTATGACAATGAAACAGAAAACTTAATGTGTGTTCTTAATATGTGTTAATAATCTGTAATGACTCTGGGTGCACCACTCTCCCAGCACCTCAATGTGTTCATCACCCTGAAAGCTCTTCGAACCCCTGCTGTTTGGGGGATTTTATGGAGGTTTCACTTCATAGGCAAGATTGATGAAATCCTGGGCCATTGGTGATTAACTCTACCAGCCTCTCTCTCCTTCCCAGAGGTCACGGGGCAGGGCTGGTTGAAAGTTCCAAGTCTCTAGTCACATCTTGGTCTTCTGCTGACCAGCTCCCATCCTGAAGCTGTCTAGCCTTCAGCCACAAGCTATCTCATTAGCGTATAAAGGACTTTTATCATTCAGGGTATTCCAAGGGTTTGGGGAACTATATACCAGGAACCAGGGACTAAGACCAAGTATCTATTTTCCATTGTACCACATGGGCTCTGACCAATCTCTATAGAGAAGCAGAAACCACTAAGGAATTTATCAATATTATAGTGATGATGGAACCATGAAGTGATTCAAAAAATATAATCCGTGTAGGCCACTCAATTTCTTTATAGATTATGTAGAAAATGTTAATCCTCTGTTGTTTTCATTGTCTCTCAGAGCATTTTCATCTTCAGAACAGAAAGTTTCAGTATTAAGCATCATTTTGTGGGTCATTGACTGAGTTTGGAGCACTGTATGTAGCACATTTTCTGGCACATTATAAGTACTCAGTAAATATTTCTTGAAAGAGTGAACTGATGTTTTAATGTTTTATTCCTTCACTCGGGCACGCAATAAACACTAAGAATTACATGGCTAAAAATGAGTTAGAATGCTGTTAGAATAGTAATCACTTAAAACTCTTTTGATTTCTCAGTTTCTTAAAGCCATCTGGACATTCTTCTATTTTAAAAACAAGCATCTATTTTTAAGACAAAAAATCAAAATTTCTCGTGGGTGTTTTTGATAACTTAGTTTCAGACTATGGCATATTTTCTTGGCAAAATAAGCCAATAGTCCTGAAACTCTGCCAGTCTCTTATTGATTATTATGTAACCACTGCTTAGGAAGCATGACTTCTCTTTTAAGCTTTTGACCTAACAAGGTGATTTTTATATCCTGGTCAGAAAAATGTGTATGTTAATTTTGGTTCAAGATAGGTAAACAAAGTCATAAGCAATGTGGAAAGTTAAAGGAAAAAAATAGATTTCTCAATGAGATGATTTTTAACAGAAAAGACTCCAACTGCCTGGAAGGCATATTTTTCAGCAGCTGTTTAATTTATGAGTGAAATGAATATGCAAACTGAACATACTGCTTAATTGGCTTTTACAAGGGAGATCGATAATGCAGAAATGTTCATTGTTTCAGCTTTACAGCCGAGTCTGAAAAAGAGAAACAAGAGTGGATTGAAGCTGTGCAGCAATCGATAGCAGAAACTCTCTCTGATTATGAAGTAGCTGAGAAGATTTGGTTCAATGAGTCCAACAGGAGCTGTGCAGATTGTAAAGCCCCAAATCCTGACTGGGCATCCATCAATCTCTGTGTTGTCATCTGTAAGAAGTGTGCAGGTAATTAGTGATAAGTTATGCTCATCACTGTTTGGTGGCAGATTGGCACTGAATGCTCTTTAGTGTCGTATATACTGTGTCCCAGCTAATGGCTATGAAAAATAAAAACAGAGAAAATTTATTACATTTAAATCAAATTTAGGAATATCATTCTAAACTTCTCTTATGCATGACTTAAATATAAAAATTGATTTTTAAGCATGTAATCATTTTTTTGTGCCTGCTGGCCCATGTATGGATTTTAAAAAGACGATGCTGAAATTTTTAGGTTTTGGATGAATGTGTTTCAGAATGCACCCTGAACACGCTTGCACTTCGTATGATTTGTCCCTTTTTCCTCAGTCATATTTTGTAAGATCTATTTTTCACATCAACCTGCTCTGCACTCTAATCTTGGTTCACCAGATCTGGTATCTCTTATAACGAGAATTTTTATATAGAAGCATTTTCCAGGTGTATTGAAGTTTATGAAAGTAACCAGTACTGTGACTAATTTTCTTCTTGTGATCTTATACCTTACAAACTATTTGACAGCTCCTTGTATTTGGGAGGTAAGACAGCTGTCCAAGTGAGTAGAGGGAATGGACCCTAGCTTAGGTATGCGACCGTGGAGGTCTTGGAAAAAGTTAGCTACAACCTAAATTTTCCTTCAGCTTTTCAGCTCTACCAGGTACTGTGCTGTTCCTGGGAATTAAAATGCTCTGTAAGACAAGACATGACATTTTCTGCACAAATATATAAATAGTAATTGCAATAGAATGTGATAAGGGCAGGAATAGAGTTGAGCACAGGTTTCACTGAGAGAATGCAGAGGAAGAGCACCTCAAAGCAAAGACAGGACAGCTGCTTCAAGCCCTTCAGAGTTTTCTAGAGCTCTGTGCTACCACATTTCTCATCACACTGAGGTAGATGTCCTCATGAGCTGATCACCTACATCAGTAAAAAGCATCAGTTAATCCTCCTTGACTTCGTATTTTTTCCTAACCTCTTCTCCTCTCCAGTCTCACTGGAAGAGATAGCGTTTGTGTTGTTTAAGGCTTCTCTGTCTACATATGTTCCCTTCCTTTCCTCTCTTCTCAGGATCCTCACCCTGTCACTTATTCACTCTCTGTGTAAGTACAGTTGGTCCTCCTTATTCACGGTTCTACATCGAACAACTCTGGATCAAAAATATTTGAAAAACAAAAATTTACAGGAAGTTCAAAAAAGCAAAATTTGAATTTGCAGGTACCAGCAACTATTACATAACGTTTTATTATATTAGGTATTAAAAGT
Source organism: Phocoena phocoena (assembly GCF_963924675.1). Lineage (NCBI taxonomy): Eukaryota > Metazoa > Chordata > Mammalia > Artiodactyla > Phocoenidae > Phocoena > Phocoena phocoena. Next base: position 77,986,755 of record NC_089223.1, read on the forward strand.
AATCTAGGGGATTCCCTGGCGGTGCAGTGGTTGAGAGTCCACCTGCCAATGCAGGGGACACGGGTTCGTGCCCCAGGCCGGGAATATCCCACTTGCGGTGGAGCGGCTAGGCCCGTGAGCCATGGCCACTGAGCCTGCGCGTCCGGAGCCTGTGCTCCGCAACGGGAGAGGCCACAACAGTGAGAGGCCTGTGTACAGCAAAAAAAAAAAAAAAAAAAAAAAGTAAACTAGACATGAATTAAAGTATACAAGGATGTGTGTGGGTTATATGCAGATATTATGGCCATTTTATACAAGGGATTTGAGCATCCTCGGATTTTGGTATCTGTGGGTGGTCCTGGTACCAATCCGAGATACCGAGGGACAACTGTATTCAACTATGGTTTATTTGGTTCAGCATATAAACTTGCATAATTCTGTTAACACCAGCTTTCTGAAAACTTACTATTCTCTTACGTATCATTCTCTGTTCTTTTTTCCTTTCATAGACAAGATACTTTCAAGTGTAGTGGTCTGCACAGGTTTTCTTCATTTCTTTAACTTCCTAGTGTATCATCAGGATCCTGTAATCAGTCTTCATTTCTCTCGCCTCCAGTAAAAATATTTTCACCACATTTACCAGTGTATTTTACCTCTCAGTTTCTGTGTGGTCAGTCCTATCTTCACTGCCTTCTCTGCAGTATTTGACAGTCTTGACCAATCTGTCGCTCAGTGACTTTCCATCCTCCCACAACTTCCGACACACCATTTTCTCTTAGTGTGCTCTTACTACTCTGGTCATCCTTTTCCAGGTTACTTTTCCTTTTCCTGCTCCTAAAATATGTGTGTTCCCTTGGATTATATCCTAAGCTCTCTTTCGCTCTGATGTTCCTGAGTGAGGTTGTCATTTGAATTCAATTCTCATTTTTAAGCAGGGGATTCTCACTCTGTTGGAAACTCTACTCTTATAGCTCCTGCTAGATTCTCAACTTGGATTTGCCCAAGATACCTCAAAATTAACATGATAAAATGGAGCTCTCATTGCTGCCCAGCTCATTACATTAAACTGTATATTCTCCTATATTCCAAATCTTGGTCAGAAGCAATACTATCTACCCTACACTGAAGCCTAAACCTTTAGAGACCCTCTTGACCCTTCCTCTTTTCTTAAAATCCACCAGGTCCCATCAATTTTATCTTCTGAATATCTCTAAATCTGTTCTCCACATTATTTCTTTTCCTGCTGCTTCAAGTCAGATTCGTTCCTAGGCTACTCCAGCATCCCTTCTTCCTGCATGCTTTTGAGCTTGACTCCTTTTGGTATTGCCTTTCTGTAGTCTTCATAAGTGCAAAGCTATGCAGATTCTTGCCATGGTAATTCTAGGGCTTTGTGCTCTGAGTAGTTTCCTTCTCAAAGAATGGAGGAAAGGAACCAATGTAATGTAGAGAGAGGAATGAGAGGAATGAGCTTTCTCATGTACATTAGGCAAAAGGTCCTTAAGATCAAGGATAATGTCTTATATACCTTTTTTCTGTCTCAGCTTAGAAAGAGTCTGACATATGCCTGAATGCCCAGTAATGGCTGAATGATGATTTATACAGCAGAATTAAATTGATTATGATAGAATGCTGGGCATTCTCTTCCAGGCATAATAGTAGAATAAAGAGTCGACTTTAGATTTTTAAGTAGGCATTTATTACAGTTGTAGCTAGTTTTTTTTAAGAGTAAAGGGATGATATCTGTATTCACTCACATAGGTATAATTTACACAGACCCATTATAAAATGTTTTCAGTGACCTACAATTTCTAGTTAATTACCAAACAATGAAAAATATATATATACGTATATACACATACATACATGCACACATACATGCATATGCACGCACACATATACACACATGTACATGTATACACACTTTTTAAAAGTGTAATTTTATACCAACACAGGGTGGTGATGGTGATTTCTGTTATCTTCAGTCTGGTTGGTTATGATTCCTGTATGATTACCACCACTACTGTAGGGTGGAAAGTAGGTATTGGTTTGTTTTAAGTTCAAAAGATATATTAATCCACACATACCTATACACGTACATATACACTTTTCTTTTTAAAGGTAAAATACGTTTACATACAAATTCAAATAGAAATCAATTGTTTCTTGACTTCAGGGCAACATAGATCTTTAGGACCAAAAGATTCCAAGGTTAGAAGTCTGAAAATGGATGCCAGCATTTGGAGCAATGAACTCATTGAGGTGAGTCCGACTTGACTGTGGTGGTGGTCAGCAGAGGTCCAGGAGGAGATGTGCAGTGGGGTGGTGTGGTTACTTTAAGAGCTCTCTGATCAATTCCTCACCACATTATAAAAATGGCTTATAGCCTGTTTGATAGTAGTAACTTTCTACTTTAACTTTCCGAATGCTTCCTAAATGAGACAGTTATTTTAAAAATAAAAAATACAAGGAGCTTTAATAGTAATAACTACTTGGGGCTTCCCTGGTGGCGCAGTGGTTGAGAGTCCGCCTGCCGATGCAAGGGACACAGGTTCGTGCCCCAGTGCGGAAAGATCCCACATGCCGCAGAGCGGCTGGGCCCGTGAGCCATGGCCACTGAGCCTGCGCGTCCGGAGCCTGTGCTCCGCAATGGGAGAGGCCACAAAAGTGAGAGGCCCACGTACTGCAAAAAAAAAATAGTAATAACTACTCTTAAAGGCTTGACAGCTTTTTTTAAAGCCAGAATTGACTTTCTTTTTAACCCAGCATGGATAAAATATCAGAAAAGTGAATGAAAACATTTGGCAAAATCGACTATTCTTTATCTTGGCCATGCTCTGTCAGTAACTGAGATCATGTCTAACTTGCTGTCTCCTGTATCCATTCTCTGCTCAGGTGTCTGTACCACTCACTGTCAACCACGTTAGCCCACCTACTCAGCCATTTTAAATGAATCTGTCTCAATGTGAGCTACCTTCAAAAAGTAGTATATATACTACCAAACGTAAAATAGATAGCTAGTGGGAAGCAGCCGCATAGCACAGGGAGATCAGCTCAGTACTTTGTGACCACCTAGAAGGGTGGGATAGGGAGGGTGGGAGGGAGACACAAGAGGGAGGAGATATGGGGATATATGTATATGTATAGCTGATTCACTTTGTTATACAGCAGAAACTAACACACCATTGAAAAGCAATTATACTCCAATAAAGATGTTTAAAAAAAAAGTAATAATGCTTTTGCTGCAATTTGTGTTGCTTGCAGTTTCTTTTCTAGCTATTCTTTTACCACTATTACGAGCAGCTAGACTATTTAAAATAGAAATAGTATCTGCTTTCACACTCCATCTTCTGGAAAAAGTTGGGTCTTGTATTTTGCATATTTTGTACCAAGCTATGCTTTAATGTCATGTGAGTCAGTTTTCTGCAGATTCAAATACATTTTGTGAATTGATATGTTTTATATATTTTTTTGATAATTCAGCTTTTTATTGTCATTGGAAACAAAAGAGCTAATGACTTTTGGGCTGGTAGTCTTCAAAAAGATGAAGAATTACACGTGGACTCTCCAGTAGAAAAGAGGAAAAACTTTATCACTCGGAAATACAAAGAAGGAAGATTCAGAAAAACCCTTTGGGCATCTCTTACCAAGGAAGAATTAAATAAGGTAACCAATGAAATGTAACAAAAAACATAGATATTAAGGTCTTTTTAAATATATGCCAAGGGTTTTGGAAAAAAGTTAAAAAAATTTTTTGCTATTGCATAATATTATTGTTTAATTTTATTTCCTTGTGAGATTGTGCCATTGTTTTTTTTCCTTCATTTCACTTGAGGATTCGTTATCAATAGCGAATAAACTGTCCCTAACTGAAGTTTCTATCTGACGTAGTTTCTATCTGAGGTAGGCCATTAAAACATTTCTATCTACGTCTATCTGACGTAGTTTCTATCTGACGTAGGCCATTAAAACACACCATTTAAAACTTCGACAATTTTCCCCATTTTAGGGACAGGATACTGAACATAACTTCAGCCAGTACATTGTTGACTTGCTATCACCAAAATAAACTTCAGTTACTCAATTAATTTATTTTTAAAAGCAGGAGTTTGTTTAGTGCCATTGATTTGAAGTGTCGTTTGCCTTTGGTTGAGTTATTCCAGGTCTTCTTGTGACCATTTTATGTTGCCCTTTTGGCAAAGAATTTGTTAAGCATCCTGCCCGCCTCTCCTTTATTGATTTTTGTGTTTGTTGCTTGTGGTGTCACATCCAAAAAATCATTGCCAATACTGATGTCAAAGAGCTTACCACTTATGTTTTTTCTAGAAGTTTTATGGTATCAGGTCTTATGTTTAAGTCTTTAATACATTTCAAATTAATTTTTGTGAGCAGTGTAAGGTAGGGGTCCAATTTCATTTTTTTTTTTTTTTTCGCACGTAGTTACTCAGTTTCCCAGCATCATTTGTTGAAGAGACTATCCTTTCTCCATTGAGTGTTTGTGGTGAATAGATATTTATTGCACACTCACTCATTGCTGAATTCATTTTAGGTTCCAGGGGTACAGTTGTAGTAAACAGTAGATGTGATTCTTTTATTCATGAGAGTGATCTGCACGCAGGGGAGATTGACCATAAACAGCTGCATGCCAATAAATATACCATAGCAAATGCACACTGTAAAGGAAAAGAATAGGGTAATGAGAGAGAGAATGAGAGGAAATACGTGGGATTAGATTGTGAGAGCAGTCAGAGGCTATATCCCAGTGGAGGGATGTTAGCTGTTTCACTTTCCAGTATCCTCATTTTGCAGGTGCAGAAAAACTAAGACCTGGAGATGAGAAGGAATTGCCCAAAATCACCTAGCAAATTAGTACAGTCAGGTACAAGAATTTAGGTTTCTTGATTTTGATGTGAAGGAAATTGTAGAGGTTAGCTAGACCATGGTAGAAAAGATAAGTACTCTTTTAGTAGTAGACCCTCTAGGCTGGAGCTGTGAAATGTGTCCTGGGACTTCTTGGTTGTACGCTCTTCTCTGAGCTGCCCATTGGGATAATCAGCGAGTGATTGTCCTGAAGTTGCATTACAGAGAGCAAATTAACCAGTCATCTGTCCAGGTGCACCGTGTCAGGAAGGACGAATATGGTGAACCCAAGGCTAAGAAGTCAGACGGAATCAGGGTGCCAAATCAGAGAGTTCAGAAGCAAATGGAAAGCCAGTAAAGTGTGGAAGCAAGAAGAGGGGATGGGAAAAGTTGTGAAGGCAGCTTATTATTTCAAAGGAAAAAACATCATGTTCCAGGAGTTTTACTGTTTGTACAATGATGATGTATACCATGTCAGTCATGTCTTATTGTGTCTTGCTTACTGTTCCTCCTCCCTACCTATACCCCCTTCCAAAAGGAAGGATCCTGAATTTGTACACATCTTTCAAATTCCCAAAGCATAACGGTAATTTAAAGATTCCTCACATCCCGATTGCTCTGGAAAATACAGACATACAGACATATATGCATACAACATTCATATGACATAACAAAACATTTAGTGGATGCTTCATTACTACGTTTGAAGTATTTTGAATTTTCTGAGCATCAGCCATTGTCATAGTATGTAAACATACAAAATATCTTCCACAGCAAATATGACGGATTTGAAGATTTGGAACATCACAGGAACAAAACGTGAATTGAGATTTGGACATCTTCAGTTGAAATTTAAATTCATGTAGAGCAGGCCTTTTTTTGTCTGTTGGTTAATTCAGGGCATAATGATTATTAGATTTATTTGTTAAAAAGGAATACAGGGGGCTTCCCTGGTGGCGCAGTGGTTAAGAATCCACCTGCCAGTGCAGGGGACACGGGTTCGAGCCCTGCACCTGGAAGATCCCACATGCCACAGAGCAGCTTGAGCCCGCGTGCCGCAACTAATGAAGCCCACGCGCCTAGAGGCCGTGTTCCGCAACAAGAGAAGCCACCGCACTGAGAAGCCCGAGCACCACAATGAAGAGTAGCCCCCGCAAGCCGCAACTAAAGAAAGCTCGCGTGCAACAACAAAGACACAACGCAGCCAAGATAAATAAATAAATAAATAAATAAATAAATAAAAATTAAAAAAAAAAAAGGAATACAGACTTCCTCTCATAAATGAATTGGCAGACTTTCACACATTTTAATAGCTAGAATCATACTTTCTTCACTTAAAAATTGTATTTTCTTTTATTGACCAGGCTCTGTGTGCTGCTGTGGTGAAACCAGATGTTCTGGAAACAATGGCTTTGCTGTTCAGTGGAGCAGATGTCATGTGTGCAACAGGTGACCCTGAGCATAGCACCCCTTATCTGCTGGCCAAGAAGGCGGGGCAGAGTCTGCAAATGGAATTTCTCTACCATAACAAATTCTCAGGTTAGTCCCTATCCCTTCACTAGCCTGATCTCTCCTTATATATCCCCAACAGAACTGAAGCACGAACCTGTTTGTTTCTCAAATCATAAAAACCATCAGAATGAAAAGAAAATGTAATTACCAAAAAGATGGATGATGCTTATCAAGACCCATGTTTTATTTCATTTAAAGGGAAAGTTTAGGAAATAAATCTTTTATGTGTCTTTAATTTTATAAATGGGAGATTAAAATAGTTCATCCCACATGATCATTTTCACCAAAATTAAATCTGATTTTCATGCATGAATAATAAATACAACTGAAGTGCTTACTTGCAAACTTTATGCAAAGTAAAATAAATATCTCTGTATATTTATTCTGCGGTATATTTGAAGTAGTTTTTCTTCTACCTCAAAACTCACCTACATATTTATAAGCAAAGGGAAAACTGTTTACATTTCAGATTTCAGATGTGTTATTTCTGTAACTTTTCTAGATTTCCCTCAACATGACATACATGCTGAAGGTGGATTAAGTCAAGAGTCCTCCCAGTCGACGTTCCTCTGTGACTTTTTGTATCAGGCTCCTGCTGCAGCTTCTAAACTCTCTTCAGAAAAAAAAATCCTTGAAGGTATCTTTTCTTGCTCCTTTTAGATTTGTTATCTGGTAAAATTTTATTTCATTATCAAAACAATTAGGTTTAAATTTTGATTGTTTTTTTCTCTTAATATGTTAGATTTGATCTTGCGGTAGAGAAATATTTTTTTTTAGGTTTTATAAATGCTTCCAGGCACAGATATTATTTCATGCACTGCAGCAAAGATTTACCACTGGTTTGGAATGCTGAGTGAATTCTCAGCAAAATTCAGTGACATCTACCTCAGGGCCAACCAATTCTGTTTTCAGGATTTAAGGGTTATTCCAAAGAAATGTGAAACTTAGCCCCTTCCATTCGGGACAGAAACCCTAACTGGGGAGATAATATAGATAAATGTCAACATGTAGGAAGAACTGACAAGTTTTCAGTACATATTCTATCAGTATTCTATCAGCATGTTCTATCAGTAGTTCAGTTTGTTCCGATGATAAGTGTGTGTGTGTGTCTGTGTAAGTAAAATAAAGCTTAAGCATGGTTTCAGAAAAATGATGTGAATTAATTTGATTTAACAACCTATTCTAGGTTTGTGGCGTTAATCTTAGCAGAATCATCATTTATCCATCTATCCTTTCAGCTCCTTGAATCAGGCATGTGCTGGGCATTCGGCATATGAAAATGAGTAAGACAGAGGCCTCATGCTCTTGCTATATACATTTGAACTAATTTTAGAAATGTAGGCATGAAAATATAATGATCTCTGTCTCACTGGAGCAAAGAGAATTTAAGAGAGATTAAGCTGTACAGGCCAGTTGATGATAGATATTCAGAGGCTTGGGAGCCTGGTTAGTAATTCCCTAGGTGGTAAAATCCAGCTATATTACTCGATCAAAGGAACAACAGGATGAAAAACTCACTTTAGAATGTTAATCTTGATCCTCATGCACTTGAAGTGATTATTTCAGTTAAAGGCTTTATTTCCAAAAAAAAATTGTAACCCTAAGCAGAATTGTACTGAGATTAATTATACTTTATTAGATTTTCCTGTAAACAGTACCTCTCCTTTAGTGAGCATGTACTATGTGTAAGGCATCGCTTTTTTATGTTCATTGTAATCCTCATAAAAGCTCTGCAAGATAGTTGATATTATGCTGATTTCACATGAACGGTGGAGGAACTTGACATGAAGCTGAGTTTTACATCTGATTTGTGTTATAATTGTTATTGTAAAACTTTGGCTTTGGTGAGTGTGATGGCTGGGTGACACTAGATGGCAGAGCATTTTTATTCTTTGAGCTTAGGGTTTTTTTGGTTCTTTCAGCAAGTGGTTTTTATTGTCTTCCTTTACTCAATCTAACCAATAATAAATAACGAATTTTACAGAGATTTTCTCATCTTCCATTGCTCCTTGTCTATATTTAACCCTTAAGTAGTCGAAAGTTGAGTGATCAGGAGGGAAGAAGTATCAGAACAATCTGTGAATTGGCGATAGTCATTATTAAAATAATTGAATAACAAGGCAATTAATGTACTTGTTAATAAGTGTACAAGCTTTCTAGAATGTTTCTTCTAAATTGTAGGATATCTTAGATCCACCCTTCAAACCACTTATACAAAGATGAAATAGGGAATTTGAAATATAAGCTTTGCTTCCTAAAGCTTCTCAATATATCATAAGTACTCTGCAGGCTAAAAATTAGCTTTTATTTGTTTTTTGGCAATTCTGGTTGTAATATTTATAGACTTACCAGTTTGTTTTAATATTTCATTGAAATAGATTGTTTTTCTTAATCACTTGAGGACTGAATTGATGTTTTAAACTTGTAACTAAATCATTCTTTCCTTTTTATCTTTTATAAGTTAACTATGGATTTTTGTTGTTAAAATTTACTTCAAAAAACAGAAACCAGTGCATTCTCCATATATGTAATTTAATTGGGGATATTTTCTCACTTTGGAGCATTCGGTTTTAAGTAATGGGAAACTGAACTTTTGTATTTTGACCGTACAGCACGCAGAAATGATTTCATTGGAAAATAATCTAATGACAGGGTATTCTTTGATGGTCTTCATTTCTTCCATCCAGTGTGTCTCTCATTTAAGACTCAGGATAGACCATGAATCAGTTGGCTACCCTCCATCTTCACTAACATCGTCCTAGCTCCAGCCACCATCCTGTCCTGCCTGGGCTGTAATACGCCCACCCGCATCCCATGCCCCAACCCCGCTTACTTGCCGATATTTGCCCTAGCTTCCCTCCAAACCATTCCCCAAAACAGTCTTAGTGACTGTTGAAAAAGTAAATCAGATCATGTATTTCCATCATTCAAATACATTTAATGGCTTCCCATGACAGAGTATAACTCTCTTCCTTATTAAGACCTTAAAGACCTTCTCGTGCCTTCCCCCTTTCATCTCACATCCTTCCTTCCTATTCTGCACGCCTGGCCACACTCGTTTCCTGTCTGTTCCTGCAACATGCCGTGTTCTTTTCTGCCTCCTCTGGACCTTTGTGATTGCCATTCCCTCTGCAAGGAGCGCACTTCCCCCAGCCTGACTGCTTCTCATCTCTCGGGGGATCAGTTCAGTGCTACCTGGTTGGAGAGACCTCTTTGGCAGCCCACTACAGAGTGCACCCACTGTCAGCTCTTCTCTTTCACAGTCTGCAGCTTATTTCTGTCGTAGCACTCGTCGCATGAAAATGATCCTTCCTTCTTTGATTTGTTTCTCTCCCCCTCTGGAGTGAAAGCTCATTGAGGCATCAGCATTTTCTGGCTTATTCAGGATTATCAAATCTCTGGTGCCTAAAACAGTGTCCACACATAGTAGTCATGTGATAAATATGTGTTGAATACATAGGCATTTCTCTAATCACATTACTACCAGGGTAAAAGCACACCTGACTTAATATAATTTTTATTGAAGTATAGTTTCTGTACAACATTGTATAAGTTACAGGTGTACCATGTAGTGATTCACAAGTTTTAAAGGCTATATTCCATTTATAGTTATTAGTTAATATTCTGAACAAAACACATTTTGTTCAGAAAAAGCCTACTTAAAAATGAAGAAGAAAAAGTCGAACTACCAAGAAACGTAGAGTTCTGGTGGGTTTTTTTGTTTTTCTTTTCTGTCAAGATTCTGCAGTGGTGGTACTCCTGTTGAGCACCAGCTTTATGGGAAAACTGAATTATTTGGAAAGATTTAGAGATTAAAGTGTGGTTGTCACCTTTGCCTCTGAAAGCATCTGGACTGCATACTTCCATCAGGGCTTGTCAGGATGGCCATAGAATAGACTGATTAGAAACAAACAAAAAAGTCGGGGAATAGAATGCATGCAAGTCCTTCAGAGAGTTACAGAGGCTTCAAATTGTCAGTTCAGGTTTTCAGGATTTGAAGTTCTTCTAGCCTCTGGTTATGAAGACTGATCTGTATTTTTCTTTTTCTTCCCAATTTAGTGTTCATGAAAGGAAAGATTGATAGCTCTTGTTAAACCAAAGTGTAGAGCTGAATAATAGCATCCTGGTTTTGTTTTCGGTTTTCTCCCCTCAACTGTATTATTTTCCCTTGGTATCTTACCTTGATTTGTTGACACAGCGTTTGATTTTTAAAAAGAAAGTGGTTGATACGGTTTACTAGAAATTCTCTATTAACTGTTTATATTTTCTTTTATAGATTAGCATTGAGGAATTTTGAAGGTCTTTTGTTCTATAAATACCTAACTCGTAGAGTTTAAAAATGTTTCTCCAAGGCTGTAATACATTTATTTTAAATCAAAAGGATTCCTAGTGTGTATTCCTGTCTTCTGTGAACACTGAATGCCATCAGTTGAGGAAATTCTTCATCAGGAAACAACGTGATGGTTTCAAAAAATAATAGTTTCGTCTTAACTATCATACCTTTATTGTGCACATATCTATTTGAAGGTATGACCTCTGCAGTACCCTGATGCATTTTAAAAATGGACATACATGCTTCAAGCATGTAACAGGCACAGAGAGGCAGTCTGTGAAGTAGACAGAAGGGTAGCTTCCCTAGTTGACTGCCTGGGTGTTACCCCCAGCTCTGATGTACTTGTGTGATGTTGGGAAGGTCAATCAACCAGCTTGTGCCTGTGGGCAGGGTATAAGGAAAGGGATATGCAGTAATACAACTGACCTAACTGGGTTGTTCTGAGGATTCAGTGAGTTAATGTGCATAAGATGTGTAGAACAGTGCGTGCCACGTGCATATAACGATAAGGGGAGGAGGAAGAGTAGCAGAGAGGCGATCCATGTACACAGCTGCTTCTGGTTTCCAGTAGGTATATCCTACAGGTGGTAGCTGACAACCAACCTGCCCAGCTCTGTTATAGTATCTACATCACTTCGTAGGAGTATTTCAGTAGGTCACCTCTGGAGTTCTTTAGTTGTGTGTGAGTAAATTCCAGTAGTGTTTTTCTTCCCTGATCTAAACGTCAAGGTTGAATAGAAACAGAGAACAACCCCTCCAGCCAGTACAACCACCATACACACAACCTTGTGTCTAGTAAATACCTTGTGTCCTCAGAGTTGCCCGTTCTGTGCACCATCTGGTGGACATCTTCTGGTAACTGATTAAAAAGTAAGACTTCTGTAGCAGAAAGGGTATCCTGTCTGAATTAGCCCAAGCAGACCAATGCCATCCAACGTAATTTTGTTGAAACTTTTGGTTGCTTCCCAGATGAATAGAAATGTCAGGATTTACTATCACAGCTTTGTTATTATAAATCCTCAAAGGTAATATCTGTGCCCACTTGGTTTGACCTCTGACCTGTTTTCACTTATAAAAATGAAGCTCATCAAGGGTTATGGTGATGATGCTACAGGATTAAATCTCCTCAAGCCCATATTTCTAACTTACAGTGAGCCTGTACTCACCTTTTAAAAGAGATCTGTCATTTGTTTCCCACTAGAATTAACATAATTAGATTCTGCATTTACATTTATTTTATGCATCATGCATTTGGCACTTTTTGTTTAAGACCTTCCAATGGCTCCCACTTGTCTACAGGTACAAACTCCTGAACACCTGTCTTGTAAGACTCCTGGGGCCTGGCCTCTGCCATGAGCCTTCAGTCTTGTTTCCTAGGTCCTAACTTCACGTGTAATCGCTTTCTTTGGCCAGGTAGGTTTTTGGCAGTTTCCCCTTTCTATGACTTTCCTCCCACAGTTCTTTCTCAGAATTATGGAATGATTGTAGCTCAGAAAGCAGTTTTTGCTGCTTTAGAAACATCCTTTTCAGTCATAAATGACTAGTTCAAAAGCTGTATTTTTGTTTGAAGTTATTTTCTTACCACTCCAGTTTGAGGGTAGCTTCGCTCCAAGAATGGGTCTAACCTTTGTAGGGTCCACTTCAGGATGATGATGAGAGAGACAGAGCTCTTACTAAAGTAGAGGCAGTTACCTCCTTATTCTGAAGACCAACTGCTATTTTCTGCCCTTGTTTTACTGGATCTCTTTCTATATTTAATGTTGGTAATCATTCCTTTCATAAATGCTCACCGCTTTCCTGTTTTATACACCGTCTCTTCTCATTTGCTTCATTGCTTTCATGGACCCTTCTATATCCATTGTTCCCTAAGTTCCCTAAGATTTTATCCTTGGTTACTGTGTATTTTCAACCACTAGCTGTATGCTAAAGACTTTCTGGTCATTGAGGCCTTTCCTTGCTCTGAAGATGCAAATTCATAGGGTGATCTGCCTAATAGGTGTTGCTACTTGGATTTCCAGGGGATAGCTCTCATTTAGTATATATCAAAGGAAATTCAGGTTACATGCACTAAAACTGTTTCTATTTTATTTTCTTGTAGAAAAAAGTAAACATTTCTGCCCACCTTGTAATCAAAGCTAAAAATGATACAACCATTAATAAATTCTCCCTTACTCCCTTCATCCCATCAATACATGTTGTATCCCTTTAAAACACAAAGGTGCATGTATGCATTTCTCTCTCCCTTTCCTCCCTCTGTCTCCTGTCTCTCTCTATTGTCCCCCATCCTTTCCCATCAGTCTGTCTCCCCCCTCCCCCACCCATTATCCTTAGTACCACTGTCCTGCTTTGGATGATCTTCATCTTTCACTTAGACTTCTTTTGACAGTGTCCTAACTGGTTTCCTGCCTCCAGCCTCACCTTCTCACATCCATTTTCCACAGAAATGAAGTGTGTAAAATTTAAATATGGGATTTTCTTCTGCTGAAACCATTTCAGTGGCTCACCATCAACTGTAAAATCAAAGCTCAACAAACTTTTCTGAAAAGGGCCAGATAGTAAATATTTCAAGCTTTGCAGGCCAGATGGTCTCTGCCACAAGTCATCTCTGCCCTTGTAGCAGGAAAGCAGTCCCAGAAAATCCATAAATAAATAGGTGTGGCTCTTTTTCAATAAAACTTTATTTACAAAAACAGGTGTTGATCTGGATTTTGCCTGCAGGCCATAGTGTGCTGAATTCTTAACAAGATGAATCTCAAATCCTCTAAACAGGGCATTAAGGGCATTGTAGGGTCTGACCCCTTCTTTCTTTGCTCACCTACCTCACATCATCCACAGTCTTACTTTTTAACCCTCCATTTTTCCCTCCTAATACTCTGTACAGACATTAGTCTTTGCCATTTCAGAGTTGTTTTGCAGCGGTCTCTTTATGGATCTGCTTGTTTCTCTGGTCATCAGTGTCATAGTTGTTTTTGTCTTGTATGTCCCTGGCTACTAGATTGTAAATTTTTTTGAGAGCAGGGAGTGTGACAACTTTTTATCCCATGCAGCAATATCATGCTCTTTACACAAAATAGAAAATTAATACATTTATTTATTTGAATCCAGTCATTATTTAAAACCACATATTTTAAAATTTGATTTATGGTATAGCTCAATTTATTTTGTGTTTTGCTTTCAATTCCTAGAGACAAATAAAAAGTGGTGTGTTCTGGAAGGAGGCTTCTTGAGTTACTATGAAAATGATAAGTCTACCACGCCTAATGGCACCATTAATATCAATGAAGTTATCTGCCTGGCTGTACACAAAGAAGACTTCTGTTTAAATACTGGGTAGGTCTATCATTAAATGGTTAGGAGTCGAAAGTATTTTCTGGTATGTATCATGCCAGGTAATAAGGATTTTATTATCATTTCACTTCAGTTGCTTCTTTTAGAAGAGTTTAATGGTTTCTTGAAGCCTACTCATTTTTCAGCTTCTGAAAGTTCCTTAGGGAATTCACTAAAAAGTGGAAAAATTTAAATATTATATTAGGTATTATGAAAGGCTGACGTGTTTGTATCTAATTTTAAGTAAGTTTATGTCATTCCATTCTTGAACATGTGGTCCCATAATTTTTATGACTTATTCATTATTTAAAATAGTGGACTAATGACAAAATTTATGCTTTCATTAAATGTATCATGGTTAAAAGAGATGACAAAAAATTCAGTGGTTTGTTCATAATAAAATAAACTATTAAGCATATTTAATAGCATATTGAAATACTAAATTCCTTAAAGATCTACTTTGGCATTTTTATGGTCTCAAAAAAGTTTTAATTCAAAGAGGAAGCATTTCTTATTTAATATGTTTGACTTGCAAAATAGTTTAATAGGATTCTGTGAGGACTTTTGGAAAGTGACCCTCTAAAGGTCTTTGGTGTGAAAGTTTCTTATCACATTTTGTCATGTAATTAATTAAAAAGTATGGATACTAAAATCTGCAAAAAACAGTTTTATAGGATCATAGTATTTTAATAAAAAGTTTATGTGAGAAAAGGAAGAGATTTGTAAAGCTATGTTATTTATATAAAATTGCATGAAACATATTACTGTTATCACATAATGACCAATATATACTAGTTGAAATGACTGTTGTTTTCTAGTAAATCTGATTTGATTCTTTTATGTGAACAAAACTGGTTATTAGTTGATTGGTTTTTTGTTTTAATCTTAATAGTGCTTTTACTCTAAATGAATGATCAGTTTAACATGGCTTACCATGGAATATTAAGTGCATCCTATTTATTAAGTTGCCTAAATAATTTTACATTAGCATATAATCATATTCAAAAATAAAACATCCTTGATGGAATGTTACTGATACAAGTAGATATGCAGGAGAAAGCATCTATAATGAGATGTGGTTAAAAAATAATTCTTAATTGCCTTCAATAGCATATTACAGAATTTTAAATCAGTAATGTAGCCACTGAAAAATCACACAGATTTGTATTTTAGGAAGAGAGCTGACTGAAGTGATAAAGAAGAGGTTGGAGGGAGAGAGACTGTAATTACTGAAAGTTTAGCTAGAGGAAGAAATAATTAAAAAGGAAAACAGTGGGTTGAGAGACTCTTAAGATTGAACTGATAACATTAAATGTCTGACTGAATGGATGAAGAGCTGATGTCAAGGGGAAGAATAAATTAGACTCCAAAGTTTTGATCTTGTTGCTGAGGTAGATGGTGATGCCTGTAAATTGGAATATGAAGGAGATACAGTAGGTTGGGGGTGAGAAAGAGGAAGAAGGAAGATGAGTTTGGTATAAGGTATTTTGAGTAATGGCAGAATATATACTTAGCATGTTCCAAGAAATACTTGGAGCTGTGGATGAGGAACAGAAGGAAAAATTCAGGGCTTGGGATGTTACCCTAATTTTATCTATGGTAAGGAGATGAAATTTTGGCATAAGACAAGATGATGGAAGGAAAATTTGTGAAGTAAGACAAGAAGAGAACTAATTAGAGAACTGTTTGGACAACGTTTGCGTTGAATAGGGGGTCAGAATAAATCAAGAAGGAGTGGTCTGAGAGGGAAGGGGAGACAGAAGACAGCCTTTGTCACATCAGGGCATCGACAAAGTCATGCTGTAGAGTGATTAGTCAGAATAATATTCCTTTTGTCTGATCCAGTGTGTTCCATTTAACTCATTTGAATAAAATATAAACCATCAACAGAAAAATATGGTAGGTAGGGGGTAGATAGATTTCACACCATTATTCCATTTTCAAAAAGAATTTAATTAAAAACTGGACCTTCGTGTTATTTTTCTCATAAAAGCCAAACATAACCAGTGTTATCTTTTTATTCTTGTGTGCTGTAGGCCCATCTTTACCTTCGAGATCTATTTACCCTCAGAACGTGCATTTTTATTTGGAGCTGAAACATCTCAAGCTCAAAGAAAATGGACAGAAGCAATAGCCAAGGTATTTAAATATTGTTTTATTACCTAAATCCAGAGAAGATTCTTAACCTTCAGAGGTCCATGAAAATTTTATACAGGATTCTGGGAAGAATGTCCATACTTCATTACGTTTTCATATATTGTAGTCAAAAGAGGTTAAGAACTACCTTCCTAGAGCCTTAAGCAGAGACAGAATTAATGTAGGATCTTGGACAAGTCATTCTTCAAATTAAGGCTGTGCTTTGATTATGGAGATCTTTTCAATGTTGTAAAGTCATTTTTATGTATGTGTTTTTATAGGTAGATATCTTATTCATGGTATACACAAAGGGGAAAAGAACAGATTCAGTAAAAGATACAAATGAAGACAAACATTGATGGTTGACATTTTGAAAAATGCCACAAATCAACAAAGAGAATGTCTTCCTATTTCAAATCTATATATAAGAAAAATGGCTTAAGATGCTGCCATTTGAAATTGCATTATAGCTCTTCAGTTTTAAGACTGATAGCAGGTTTAAATAATTGTTTTGCAATCTGGACTCCTTCTAAATCTTAAAAATAGAAAAACAAAATTTTCCACTTTCCCTCGTATCTGTAGCTATGTAAGGGATTTCCTATTTCCACTGTCTTTATTACTTTTTTGTATTTGTTTTAACAGCATTTTGTTCCCTTTGTTGCTGAAAACTTAACAGAAGCTGACTATGATTTGATTGGTCAACTCTACTACAAAGACTGCCATGCCCTGGATCAGTGGAGAAAAGGCTGGTTTGCTATGGACAAATCTAGTTTGCGTTTTTGCCTTCAAATGCAAGAAGGTCAGGAGGATAGAATGCACTTAAGAAGACTGCAAGAACTAAGTAAGTGTTTTTTTTTTCTCTCTCTCACTTTATATTCTGCACACAATTCTTTATTGTACATGGATGTAGTAGATTTCACATAAAATTATGATGGCTCACTCCCAAACATCATATGACTGACTCAGTAGTCTTTAAGGGTATTTTGTGTAATGTTTGTTTTTTTTTAACATCTTTATTAGAGTATAATTGCTTTACAATGGTGTGTTAGTTTCTGCTTTATAACAAAGTGAATCAGTTATACATATACATATGTTCCCATATCTCTTTTTTTAAAAAATATGTTCATGCTTTTCTTCTTTCCCTTCAGCAATTAGCACAGTACTTCAAAATGGGGAAAAATTGGATGTCTTGCTCTTGGTAGAAAAAGGAAGGTAAGTGCATTTTTGCTTTTTACTCTTTATCTCTACAGCTCTAGGGAGTTGAGTATACTGGTTATCCTCTTGGAGGAGAACCTATTATTTTGTAGCCTGTTGGGAATTTTCCGAATCGTACGTACGTGTGTGTGTGTGTGTGTGTGTGTGTGTGTGTGTGTGTACTCTTTAGTAGAAAGAGTACACCAATGAAGCTTGCATATTTTTATATTAATTAGGAGAAACTCAGTGTGATCAGTTATTAGAGTTTTCTACAGACCTTGATCCCTTTTCAACATTCACATATAAGTATTTGGAAGCACTTTGCCAGTTGTAAATATGTTTTCAGTGTAGTTATATGATGGCTATAAATAATACCCTGAATCATGCATAGCTAAAACCTGATTTCTCGAATTTATTCAGTTTTTCAATAAATATTAAGCTTCTACTGTATATCAGGAACTGTTATAGGTATTGGGGATACAGTGATGAGTAAAACAGATATGGTCTCTGCCCTTATGAAGCATCTACACTAGTGAGGGAAACACAATATAAGCAGACCAAAAATAAGGTGAAGAGAGTGTGCCTGATGGAGCAGTATTCTGTTCTCAATAGGGTGGTAAGAGAAGGTATCTTTGATCAGAGATTTGTATAAAGTGAAGAAACAAACCATACAGTGGTCTGAGTAGAATGTACCAGGCACAAAGTCAAGGGTATTTTGAAGACCCCAAGGCTGTGTTGTGCTTGGAATGTTCAGGGTCTTCAAGGAAGCTGCTGTGGCTGGGGAAATTTGAATGAGTGACAGTGGGAAGAAATGATTGCGGAGATATCCCTGGGCCAGAACATATAGGGCCTTACAGGCCATGATATGTAAAAATGATTTGAATTTTATTCTAAGCGTGACGGGAAGCTGCTTGATTTGAGAGCCAGGAAGGGAATCATATGACTTATGTTTTTAAATGACTACTGTGATTCAGATGAATAGCTTTTGGAGGACAGGAGTGAAACTGAGCATCCAGGTAGGATGATGCTGCAGAGGCCAGGCAAAACGTGACTTCCTAATGACATAGTGTTGAGTGTAGGATCTACTGTGAGGGTGGAGGTGAGCAGGTCTGTTGATGGATTCAATGACTCTGAGAGTTAAGGATGATCCCAAAGTTTTTGGCCTGAGCATTTACATAAATGATGAATGGTGCTGTGTTTTTGAGATAAAAAGTACATGGAGAGTAGAGGTAGGACACTAGCAAGTTTAGGGTAGTAGATCAAGAATTTGGTTTTGGAAATAATAATTTTGAGATGTCTATTTGAAAGCAAAGTGGAGCTGGTGACTGGGCATTTGGATATACAAGCCTGGAATTAAGTGGAGAGGTTGCAGCTGGAGATCAAGATTTGAGTCATCAGCATTTTGACTTATTTATTTAGCCAAGGAACTGGACAGATTCACCTAGAGAAGGACTGTAGATAGAAAAGAGACAAGGATGTAGCCCCAGGGCCTCCAATTGTAGAGGAGGAATGATCTAGCAAAAGAGCCTGAGAAGGAGCAGCTAGAGTCATATCACAACAATTAGGAAGAACAATTTGTTTTCTCTTGATGTTTCATTATTTGCTTTCAAATCCCTTAATTATATTAATTCAGAATGTTTAGTTCCAGAAGAGTACAGGATCATTTGTAAAAATATATGTAATGATAATATAAAAATATAGCTAAATCAGCCTTCCCTCTGGTGAATTTCCATGCTGGTGACAAGGATAATGACTTTGAGTAGTTATCTGAACCTGTCTTTTCTTGAACTTCATAGGAGAATATCAATAGCTTTAGACAGCAAACATATTGCTGATTAGATACTTATGTCAGAGTGTGTTTATTAACTTACAAACATAATTAGGATTTTATGTTTTTACTTGTTTATTTCTGGACTTACAATGGTCAATGATGCTCTTTAGATGCTGAGTTTCAGTACCAGATGATAGTTATACCGTTCTCTCAGAATCCTGTTACGTACATGTTCAGAAATGATAATGAGACAGTGGATAGTATTATGGCATTAAAGTACTAGCACAAATGTACTTTTTATAGTCATCTATTAATGTTTATGGAATGCCTGCTGCCTGTTATCTACACGGCAGGAAAAAATGGTCAGCAATACACATTGCATGTCTGAGTTCACAGAGCTTATGTTCTTAAACAAATAAGCAAGCAGAAACTTGCTAGTGGAATTTATTGTATTTATTATATGTATACATAATTTTTTATAAATCAGGTTACTATAGCCAAGGTATTTTTCTATCATTTTTAGTCCATAAAGGATTTGACCAGTTGTACCTAGATTTTAATTAAAATGTACCAAATGTGGGTTAGTGATATTCAATTTTAATTTTTCTTTAGTGCTTACTGCATGCAGCACACTCCCTCATGAATGCTAGATAAGGAAGCCAGAAGACCAAATGTTTTGTTACTTTGTGACATCTTGACCTTTCCCCTGGGCAACGGGAATCAGGAGGTGAATTCAGATACACTCTGAGTTCATGGAATAGTTAAAAACTAATAGAATATCAAAATAATGGTCAAAGCTGTGTAATTTTGTTTCTGATAATAATTTAAAGTTTTTAATCTACATGTGTTATCAACTAGTTATGCTGAATGCATTTTTATGAAAGGAACAGAGAATGTGTCGGGAGGAGAGTAGGAGAAATACAGGGACAAATATAAAACTAAGGTATTTTCCTTGGATCTCTTTGAATAGCTTCCATACAAAGGTACCATTTGAAAACAACTATGTTTATCACATGCTTATATCTTGGTTTCATTTGCTTTCCCTGTTTTCTTCAAATCAATAATATTCAGATAACAATAATACAATGACACCAATGTATAGAACTTACCATATACTAGCCACTATTTTAAGCACTTAGCCTTCCAGTGCCTATATGGTATTGAGGACAGTAATCCATTTTGACATCAAGGTAAGGTCATTTTTTTAACTTAACAACCTAAATATTTCTTCTTTTTAAAACAAGTGTTAAGTATTAATTTACCAATACTTTTGTGTAGATCACTCTCAAGAACTGTCATCAAATGTACTAGAAGCCTGGATAAATAAGTCACTAGAAATTAAAATTTCAACAACTTATTAGAAAATAAAATTTTTATTAGAAAACTTAAAAAGTTATTTTATTAGAAAAATGTATCCATACAATGCTTACATAATTAAAGATGAAGCAGAAAGAAGAGAGGTTAGAAGTGTGAATAAAGAATCAACCTGGGATGGTCAGTGCACTAGGTTGTAATCTTTGATGTAACAAAGAGCCTGCAGGTGTCCAGAGCACCTTGTGTGGTGCTGAACAGGGACCCATGTCTATATATTTATACACAGACATTCACACGTGTGTGTACATATATGTGGATATGTATATACATATGTAAATAAAGGGACTTGAGATAGGGAAGAATAGAAAAAGAGCAGGTCTGGGAGCGAGCTGGGGAGATAATGAGTTTGATTTTCGACATGTTGAATGTGAAATGCTTATAAATAGCTGAGGAGAAGTTGCTCGGAGGGAGTTATATTTATGGATCTGACAGTCCTGAGTGGTTAATGGGGTGGGGATATAGATTTTGGAGTACCCGCATATAGAAGAAAGAAAGTGAAATCACCTAGGGAGAGTCTACAGAGCGAGAAGGGAAGAAGTAACGTGTGAGAGCCTTGGTGAATACAGGTCAGTTGGAGGTGGGGATGGTTGTCAGAGAGGAATAGCTATCGTGGGGTGTAAAGCTAGTTCATCCAGAGAGTGAAGCAGGAGACCAAGAGACAATGTGGCACCAAGCCCGGGAGGAGGGTGCTTCAAGAAGGCAGGAATAGTCACAAGTGTCAGGTGCTATCTGACGAGGACAGATACTCCATTGGTAAGTGATGGGGAGTCCATCTGGGGACTCTGTGGAGAACAGAAGTGATAAAACAGAAACTGGATTAGAGTCAGGCTGGGAACCGGATCAGATTAGATAACCAGTTGGTCTAGGATGTCTGGAGGTTAATAGGATTAATGAAGTAAAAGGGATTTGATCCAGGAAGGGAATGTATGTGCAATTTTGTTTTAGATGGCTTGAACTTGTGCCATTTAAAACATTTTGATGGAGCAGAGGTTAAAAAAAAAAAAACAGGAGAAGAGTGAATGTATTAGAGAGAGGACAACGGGACAGGTCCCTCAGTTCTAACAGGAAGAAAAGAGGAATTGATGGATGTTTTTGGCTGTTGGTAGCTTTCTAGATTTGGTGGTGGGATGTTGAGAGACCAATCTGTTGGTTTTCAGTCAGTCTGCTGGTTTTCAGTTGTTTTGTGAGGTAGGAAATAAGGATGACTCCTGAGCTTTTGGCCTGGGTGACTTTATGAATGGTTTTATCACTTACCAAAATAGGGAATATGTACTGTACTTCTCTCCCAGTACTCAAACAAAGCCAGTTAATTATAGATGTAATGGTTTAAGATCTGTTTTAATATCATATAAAAATAAGAGAATTTCATTGCATTGCCCTATTTTTCATCTGTCTTTTGATCTGTTAGCCCCTTGGGAAATACTGACTGTAAAGTACAGTTGACTGCGGTAGACTTGTCAATGACAGACAAAATTGTGGCTTTAAGAAATAAAACAACTTCTAATTATTCACGTTGGTGGCATATAAAGATAGTGAGAATAATTGAAAGAAAGAGAAACCAACTAGCTATAAGTTTTAACCTTTATTTTTTTGCTAGTAACAGCTTGAACCAGAGCTGCAAATCATAAATAAACTTAATGAATTAATTTCACATATTTTCTCTGCCCTTGTCTACCCTTGATTAAAATGTTAAAATATATTAATGTTTCTTAAAGGCAAGAGAATGAACCCCATGAACTAGTTCATAACTTGATAACCATCCAGTGAATATAGTCACTAGATATATATTTTAATCTTCATGGTAATTTTCTCTATATACATAGCATGAGTGTCTTTAGACAGAAAAATATTGCAATAATATTTTCCACACACAGAGCATTTTTGCTCTGAAAAGCTCTAAGCAGAAGGTGCTCCAGATGGTGTCGCTTTAATGTGTATTCTTTGTATACTTTAAAAATTATTATTTTGGAAAATAAAGCTTTCTTGATTACACTTAAGGCTTTCTGCCATGATATTTGATGCTGTTATTGGGACTTAGATTCTGTGCTTTTCTTGGTGTAGGAAAAAAAAAAAAAAAGAAAGAAAGAAATCATGTTTTTGAATACCCATTGTTAGTCAGTGAATGTCCTGGACCCTGCTGAGGTCAGAAGGCACTTTTCTGGACAGTAGGTTATATATCCACTGTGACTGAAGTATTCAGTAGATTACAGCATCCTTTTCATAAAATTTAAAAACTATTTCTGCACTTGGCCCACATTCTCTGTGTATCTCTTTCTGATAAATAAGTTACTGTGTGCACCATCTCACATTCTGTAGCTTCGTGCTCGTTTGTCAAAGGCGCCTATTATTAAGCTTTTATAGAAAGGCTGTTAGTTGTAATAAACACAGTATGAATAACTCAACTGTGTTCATCAGAAACAGAACAGCCTAGCTTTTTGTTGTTGTTTTAATTTTTTAAAGATTGTTTAGTTGACCTATAGTAAAGCATGAAGCACTTGATGGCTCCCAAGCCTGATGACATCCAGTTTTAACTGCAAATTCCAGACATAAAGAAGTCGACACTGGGGAATAAACATTTTATCGATATGTTTCACAATTATGGGACAGACTATGTTTCTCAATTTGGGTGATTAATATCCTAAGTTGAAGATTCTTATTTCATATCAACTTATTGCATGTGATTTTTTTTCCCTCCTTGAATTGTGTTTTATAGCAGCTGATATGTTAGCAATACCCTCCAGGGTGAATTATCTTAAAGTGGTTTCTAAATTGTGCATTTAATTGCAAATTAAACAGTAGCTGATTGCCCACAATATCAGCTTGACTGCTTTTGTAACTTTCTGATGATTTAATTTGCAGAGATGGTTTAATCTGAATGTTGCCAAAGCAAACCACTCTTCTCTCACCACCCCTGCAGGTTTTGCAGAAAGAAAGGGACTATTCAAACTTACATTATAAGGTGATTTTTTTTGTTTGTTAAAGAGAATCACGATAAAGGGAATGTGTGCCTATTTAATAAAAGGTGGATTTTAAAGTATATATTATTTTCTTCAAAAATGTATTTCATTCAGTTCAAGACACCTCCCATATACTAGAATATAAGCTTATGAACAAATAAATGCAATATGGTGTGAAAAAATACAAAAGAATGAGAAGATCACTTCTAGATAAATGGGATCAAGATAATCAGTTTTTATTTTTTAAGAAAAAGTATATTTAAGTGGCTCTGGAATCCTAGGTAGGATTAGAGTAGGAAAAAAATGAGGAGTTGAGACACTAAGATCTTCAAAGAGGTGAAAACGATAGTTTCAGAGAAATAGGATGGGCTAGGGTACAACTTCAGTCCAGCTCAGCCTTAACCTTCAATTCTTAAGGAGGAAGCATGAGAGAGTGGGCCTGGAGAGATAGATCGATACCATATTAGTATTATCAATTAAATGTAATTAATAACTTGCCTTGTTCTGGAAAGGACTGCAGGCTCTTTACAAGGGTAATGACGGCTTTTTTTTTAAAGCAGACTTGAAACAGGGCTGTTTCTCACATTCCTATAGGTGAATGCCTAATACTATATAGAGATGAAATTGAAGACTTGGAGGCTTTTTCTTTCTCAGGGAATAGTGTGCCTTGACACTTTTTACTAAACTGTTGGCTTCGGAGGAAACAAGCTAGTTAAGCTAATATCTCATTCTTCATTGTTCTTGTGATACAGTCTCTGTATCTGCAGATTTTCTTAATAGTTGTTTGCCTCTTTCTGTCTAAAATGCCATCACTGTGCAGCAGTTTCTTATCTGAAGGTATGGGGGAAAAAATACTGTTTCTCTATAAACTAAGATGAGGGTGATTTATGGATGCAATGACTGAATAAAATGTTCTGGACTCCCATCTCTGTCCATGAAGAAATAACTGGTATGGAACATGCCCTCTCACTTTAAACAACTAGAAAACTTGACAAAAACATATGAGATGAACTATTTTCAGACTTTAGGACAAGAGGTATCCCAGGATTGTGATCATGGAGAGAAGGGAAACAAGTGACATAAGGGTTAAGATCACCTTGGCTTCTTATCAGTCCCTGGCACAGGGAATGGGGGAACCCAAGCAGAAGGTGGTGGTTTTGCTATATTGAAGAGGTTTTGTTGTGTTGACTTCCCCTATAGAGATAGGGGAATCTGTGGTAGCTAAACATTGCAGGATAGAGTACAGAGCAGAGGGGGAGATGTGCAGAGCAAGAGCTTCAGAAATCTTCAAAGGAGTTCCCTTCCATCTTCAGCTCAATACGAACCTGCATATTTGAAGGTCGAAACTCCAGGTAGAAATACTCCCAGGGTGTGCTATGAGTTGAACAATTCCCAGAGTTTAGACACTGCTGGAGTGGGTTCAAATTTTATCTAGCCAAGTTAGACAGACTTCATTAACACAGAGCATTTGTAAAGACTCCAGAGCGTTAATTCCAGAGTATTAAGGCTAAACCAGCCTTCAGGTAAAGGCTGCTCCATTTTTACCTTACTAAGCTTAAAAACAGACCTCTTCACAAGTCATTTAGTTACCTGGGGTCAAATAGGCAAAAGATCCCAAAACAAACATCAACACCCTTTAAAGGAAGACACAATCCTGGCACTGAATGATGTCTAGCATACAGTAAAAGTTACTAGCAAAGTGAAAAAGCTGCAAATCAGTTGATAAGAACAGACCCAGAAATGAGAAAGATAATGGAAGTAGCAAAGAATATAGACAGTAATTTTAAAATATTATAAATATTGTAAAAGATAACACCCTTTGACATAAATCACAGCAAGATCTTTTATGATCCACCTCCTACAGTAATGAAAATAACAAAAATGAGCAAGTTGGACCTAATTAAACTTAAAATCTTTTGCATAACAAAGGAAACCATAAAAAAGACAACTCACAGAATGGGAGAAAGTATTTGCAAACGAACCAATGGACCTTTAAAGGATTAATCTCCCAAATGTACAAACAGCTCATGCAACTCAACATCAAAGAAACAAACAACCCAATCAAAAAATGGGTGGAAGACCTAACTAGACATTTCAGCAAAGAAGATATACAGATGGCCAAGAGGCACATGAAAAGATGCTCAACAGCACCAGTTATTAGAGAAATGCAAATCAAAACTACAATGAGTTATCACCTCACAGTGGTCAGAATGGCCACCATCAGAAAATATACAAACAATAAATGCTGGAGAGAGTGCAGAGAAAAGGGAAACCTCTTGCACTGTTGGTGGGAATGTAAATTGATACAGCCACTGTGGAGAACAGTATGGAGGATCCTTAAAAAACTAAAAACAGAACTACCATATGACCCAGCAATCCCATTACTCGGCATGTACCCTAAGAAAACCATAATTCAAAAAGACACATGTACCCCAATGTTCATTGCAGCACTATTTACAATAATCAGGACATGGAAACAACCTAAGTGTCCATCGACGGATGAATGAATAAAGAAGATGTGGTACATATATATAATGGAATATTACTCAGCCATAAAAAGAAATTGAGTCATTTGTAGAGATGTGGATGGACCTAGAGTCTGTCATACAGAGTGAAGTAAATCAGAAAGGGAAAAACAAATATCGTATATTAACGCATATATGTGGAATCTAGAAAAATGGTACAGATGAACCTATTTGCAGGGCAGGAATAGACACAGAGAACGGACATGTGGACACAGTGGGGGAAAGGGAGGGTGGGATGAATTGGGAGATTAGGTTTGACATAAATACACTACCATGTGTAAAATAGATAGCTAGTGGGAACCTGCTGTATAGCATAGGGAGCTCACCTCAGTGCTCTGTGAAGACCTAGATGGGTGGGATTGGCGGGGGAGGGAGGTCTAAGAGGGAGGGGATATGTGTATACTTATAGCTGATTCAGTTCACTGTACTGCAGAAACTAACACAACATGGTAAAGCAATTATACTCCAGTAATAAATAAATAAATTAAAAGACAATTATTTACACAGAGAAAAAAAGATGTAAAGGAAAACATAAACATAGAAAAATGGATCTAAAGAAGGAACCAGATGGAACTTGTAAAGCTGAAGAATACACTATCTGAAAAGAAAATCTCACTAGATCAGCTAAATGCAAGAACAGACTCTACATTAAAAAAAAAACTCGAACTTGAAGGCATGACAATAGAAATTATCAAAACTTAAGCACAGAGGGAGAAGACTGAATAAAATTAGCAGAGCCTTAGTGACCTGTGAGACAATATCATTCTTATGTAAGTATAATTAGAATCCCAAAATAAGAGAAGGATGGAGTAAATATATATGTATATATTTGAAGAAATATGGCCAGACTTTTTTCAAATTTGATAAAAACTGTAAACCCACAGATGTACTAAGATCAACATACCTCATGCATGATAAAGGCAAACCACATCAAAACATATCATAATCAATTTCCTGAAAACCAGTGTGAAGATAAAAAAAAATGAAAAAGTACCAGAGGAAAAAAGACACATTAAAAATAGGGGACAAAGATGAGAATGTCTTGTCAGAAGCAGTGCAAGCCAGGAGATAGTATAATGATATCCTTTAATGTGTTGGGGCCAGGGGGGAAACAAAATAACCAAACCAGCAGCTATTAGCCTAAAATACTCTATCCAGCAAAAAGATCTTCCAGAAATGAAAGCAAAATAAGTATTTTTTGGTCAAACATGCTGACTTATACTACAAGACTCAGTTTTTGATTTCTGTATAAATGCCTAGGATATTATCTTCTTTAGTCATGTTTTTGGAATGTGTTGTTTTTGTTTTTTAGTTGTGTTTAAAATGTTCTTTATAAAGGTGAATTTATTTTTCATACAGCCATATTTATAGATCCTATCATTTGTTCTGGTTCTTGTCAGTAGACCAAGCTCAAATATGATAGTCTCTACTTTGTGGTTATTATATTACAGTTTTGAGAAAGTTGTTTTTATTAGTCTTGGGACTTGGTTTCTAGGTCTTATTGAACTGTCTTAACTCATTATTGGATATAGGGATTTTTTTTTATTTGGCTTTGAAGTACCATTTAAAATTTAGGCTTGGGGAATGGACAGGAAAATTTATTTTTCTATAATTAGAGTTCTTTAAAAGAACTTCCAGATTTTCAAGATATAAGTTCCTATTTCTTTGGAATCATTATCCAGAAATGTAAAATTGTTGTTCGATAACACTTGAAATCACAAAGTTGGCCAGCATTTGTGTTGAAAATATCTTTTGATGCTTTAATCAGTGTGCACAGAGTTTAGATAACATCAGAGAGGAGAGCTGTTGAACTGATGCTATTAAATGTCAAACATCTACTGCACAAGATGATGTATTTTAGGATTCAGCCTTTGACAAGTGGACTCAGGAGTTAACTTGGCATTATTCATTCTACCCTTCACTAGCTCACAAGCAGACAGCTAAACTTGTCATCACAGGATTTCTTCAGGTTAGAAAGAATATTTGAAGTTGGAAACATTTACAGTTAACGGCAGAATTATACTGCTATCATAGGAGGGCCATTGCCTTTTGGATTTCTTTTACTGCTTGCTCAAATACTCATTGTCGTTTGTTTATAAGCACACCTTTTCAAAGATTTTTGTCTCATATTCAGAGCTTAATTATCAGATAAAAAAACCAAGACTCAAAAAGAGTTAAAATTTTCTCTTTACCTAAACTCCTTAATTTAGCCAGAGGTAATTTTGATTAAGTCTACATAATGTAGGGGCTTGATATTCCTCAAGGAAGTTACCCAGGTTATGTAGTTTCATTTAGACAAATATGCCCAGCAGTAGAATGTTTTTGAGCTAAAGATGATATAAGGCTAAGGTATGTCAGGAGTATCAGAGCAAGTATCAGAATTCTTCAAAAAGAAAATTACAAGACCCGGAGGTCAAGGCTGTTGTGGTGGTGTGGAAAATAAAAACAATAGATAGAGATGCCAGGAGAAAAGAGATGAAGATTATGGGCACCAGTGTCACTTAAGAAGAAGTTACAGCAAGTTCAGAAGATGTTAGAAGTGAATGGAGTGGGGTGCCAGTAGCTTTAGCTTCTTAGAGGAGCATTTCAAGAAAAGAAACCAAAGGACAGGAAGGAGTACTTTTGTTTTCTTTTTAAATTAGGGCCAGTGAATTATCAGGAATGTGAAACATTACCCACTCCCCCCCAAAAAAAGAAAGAAACCAAAACAATCCAGAGTTCAAGCAGCTCATTCCTTTCTCTTTGGGTTGAATCCAAAGTAGCTGTCTCATAGTCTGAAATGAAAATTAAATAGTTTTATACTTAAATACATCAACGATTACTTTGTGTTTCAAGTCAAATTTTATATCTAGTGTTAGAACATTAAAACTTATTTACCCACTAAATACCTCGTCCTATGCTAAAGGCTGTTGATGCTGAAATGCTTTCTTTGTTTGCTTGTACAAAGTTTGGGGTATAGCGGCTAAAACATTCACACAGATAGAGCAGGCGATATGATGGTGGGTAGAGTGGATGTTCAGGATTAAGAAGGGATGCCTGGTACACAATAAGCATTGGATGGAGAGAGATGGGGATGGAGTGTCAGCGAGGGTTACCTGGAATACACCGATCGGGGAGGAGCTGGAGTAACCAGCCAAAGGGCCGGAAGTATTTATTATGAAGACAGGAACATGTTAATTCTTCCTTCCTTTCTTCCTTCCTTCCTTCCTTCCTTCCTTCCTTCCTTCCTTCCTTCCTTCCTTCTTTCCTTCCTTCCTTCCTTCCTTCCTCCCTCCCTCCCTCCCTTCCCTCCCTCCCTCCCTCCCTCCCTCCTTCCCTCCCCTCCCTTCCCTCCCTTTCTTCCCTTCCTTTCCTTCCTCTCTCCCTCCTTCCTTCCTTCCTTCCTTCCTTCCTGGAATGGCAAAATTGGAGGGGAAAATATGGGCCAGATCATGAGGGCCTTTTAATCTTGAAAACTCCAGAGCTGCTGTGGAAGGACAGTGGTTAGGAAGTGATGTCATTAGCTTCATATTTTAGAAAGATCATTCTGGCAGTCTTGGGGAGCAGGGACTGGAGAGGTGGAGAATTGGGAAACGAATTTTGTTTGGAGGGGTTTTAGTGATTTCAAGGAGCAGTACAAAGGCCTGAAAGAAAGTGATGTTCAAATAAAGAGGAGGCAGAGCATATATGTCAGGGAACTGGAATGAACAGAATTTTGTGACTGAATTCATGTGGCAGTGATGGGGTGGGAGTGGGGGTGGACCAATACACAGTTAATGAATCCTAAATTTCTGGTGGGATAAGTGGAGAAAGTAGTACTGGTTTGGTGTGAGGAGGGATAAAGATTTGAGATGCTTGTGGCACCTTAAGGTGAAGATGTCCAAAAGTCAACAATAATTAGTATTATGTTTTATTATTTACTAATATTACATTTATTATTATTCTCATTTTGCCAGTGATGAAACTGAGAACCAAAGAAGATTGATAACTTGTCCAAAGTCATAAAGGGAATGCAGAGCTAAAACCTGAGTTTGGGAATTGATTGGATTTCCCACTCTCTTAGCTGCTTTATGCTCTTGCTTTTCAATCACATAGAGATCTGATTTGTAAGACAGTTATCGCCTGGAGATAGGGATTTGGGAGTTACCAGCTTATATATGGGGGATGAAACCACTGGCCTGAATGACATGTCCCTGGAGAGTCCTTGGAGTTCATGTGAGTGCACTGAGGTTACAACTTCATTTTCAGAAACAGGAGGTGAGCTTGGGAAAGAAATTGAGGCACCAGAAAGATAGAAGGAAAAGCCAGGAAGAATTGTGCTACAAAAGCCGAATTGGGTGGTATTTTTTTTCCTCTCTTTTTTTTTTAAAGGAATGAAGTCATCAAACAGTTCTAAAATCTTGAAAAATATAGCCCCAAATATCCATGAGAAGTCACAGGTGATGCTTGCTACAAGGGTTTCTGTTCAGTTATTCAGAAACAGAATGAAAGGGGAAATGAAAGGAGGCAAGGAGGCGAGACCACAAGTTCAGGGAACTTCCTGGACTCTATATAGAGAGAGACGTGACTGTACATGCAAAGAGGGATTGAGTGAGTGGAAGCTGGTGGTAGAGGGGTTTTCTTCCTCTTTTTTAAAATATATTTATTATTATTTATTTATCTTTGGCTGTGTTGGGTCTTAGTTGTGGCACGTGGGATCTTTCATTGCGGCGCGTGGGCTCTCTAGTTGTGGTGTGCGGGCTCACTAGTTGCGGTGCACAGGCTTAGTTGCCCCGCGGCATGTGGGGTCCTAGTTCCCTGACCAGGGATCAAAGCAGCTTCCCCCGCATTGCAAGACGGATTTTTAACCACTGGACCACCAGGGACGTCCCCAGAGGGGTTTTCTTCTGATGGATGAGACAAGATCCCATTTATATGGATCTAAGGATAATCTGTGTAGAAGTTAAGAATTTTTAAAAAGGCAAAATTATAATTTGAAATATTTTTGAAACCTTACAGAACATTATACATCCATGGGCATACCAAGTTGGATTTCACAGTCTGGCATACTGCAATTGCAAAAGCAGCAGGTACAGATGGGAATGCATTACAAGATCAGCAGCTCAGCAGAAATGACGTTCCCATTATCGTGAACAGCTGTATAGCATTTGTTACACAGTATGGTAAGTGTCACAAAGTTTTTATTCAACCCACAGAACTCATAGTAGCATATTTACAGTTTTTAAGTGGTACCTCCATTGGACTGAATTAGAGCCCTTTCTACGTACATCAGTGAAAAAGAAAAGTGTCATCACTCTTCAGCCTAAATGCCATTCTTTCTCACAATAAAGCTCATTTAAATTATATCATGTGCCTTTACCATTTCCTTCTTCCTTTACATGCATAAAAATTTTAAATTACATAGTAGAAGAATCTATATTATAAAATGTATATTAAAAATTGATTAAGATTGTACTTTTCAGAGGTTATAACTTTACAGTAAATCTAGGGGAACGCAGAGGCCCCTTAGTGTGTTTTTAGAAGTGGTAAACTATGGGACAGTGTGTAAAAGAATTTACTTTTTGTTGGCCTGCATACAAAGTGTATGTATATTTATTCCACTCAATGTGCTACTGGTCACATGTTTATATTAAGAATCATGGTCATTAACTGTGATAGTTTGAATTAATTGTAACAAATATTTTTATGAATAGTTTGCAGGTTAAAACCAACTTGATTTATACCCACATGTGCAGCTTCATTTTAATTTAATATGCTATGGTAGTATTTTAGCTATGCCTAAAATTAACTAAAGTATGCCTTTATTATTCATGTTTATTTTCAAATTATTGTTCATTCTTAAAATTCCTTCTGTTACATATTTCCTTAATACTCTAAAAGGTAGAGTAAATAAATTGCTTAACTATATTTTTAATATAAAAATATGTTTTTTCTTTTAACCTGTCGATAAGTGCCATTGATTTAGATTGTACATGCAAAAAAGAGTAAAACGATTATCTGGTATTTTGGAAGCTATTGATATATTAACCTTTCATTGTTCTCCTAATATTAAAAGTATCTTTGGGGTTTTTAATTTGAAAAGAAAATGTTATCATTGAAAGAGCTGTAGTAAAACATTGTGTTATGAGGTTTTTTTTACTTATTTATCAAGTGTCTGTTGTGTGCTAGCTGCTGACTTTGAGACTGGAAGTTGAACAGTGGGAGTAAAGAGTGAAACACAGAGCCATAAATCATGCCTTCCAGTCTGAGAACTAAATAAGCTGATGTGAAACAAAATGTCAAAAATAACAAAGGCTACGAGGAAAATAATTTTAGGAAATTAAGTTTAGAATATGTGTATATTAATATATTTTCTCCTAGAGAGAGTGCCATTTTAAGTATTTTAGTTATTTCATATGTAATCCAAGTACAATTATCATTAATATTCAGATTTATTGTGTTTTAATTATATATCTATTGTAAATATGTATGTAATCACATTATGTGGGATTACTCTATGAAGTTCCTTCCCTTGATAGTATGTTTATATTTTTCTTATCAACTGTCATCATCTGTTTATTTGAAAATGGGGGAAGAAGAAGGTTATCATCTTCATTTATTAGTAATTCAGTATTAGTGCATTAACATTTTGTAGGTGTAAGTGAATTGCACACATATTCTGTTTTAGCAAGAGCATAACCTCATTGGGAATTTTCAAATCATCTTAATTTCATAATGGCATAAAGTGCTTCATAAGCTGACAAATGATTAAAATAACTTGACTAGCTTCAGCGTATCCAACTTAATGTTTCTCTGGGGAAATCAGAAGTTTCTTTGTGGTGTTTATTTGAATTTAAAATCATTAAGCATTAGATTGTTTTCAACTAAATTTCATACATTATAGCTACTTTGTAGCTCTAGCATAAGGTACATTAACTTGCATATTAAAGTAATAAAGCCAATAAAAGTCTTCATGTATTTTTAGCTTTTTTTTTTTTTAATGAGCAGAACATGGAGACCCAATATTACCAGCATGTATACAAGGGAAGATTTGATATGAACTTAGAAAATGCCCAATAATTATAGGATGCAAGTGGTTAGCTCAGAGCCTTTATGGTCATAATTATTTTGAATTTCCTAATCTTTGGGTTAAAATCTAAGGCCAATTTTTTGTGCTCATGGTGTCAAGATCCGAATCTGACCAAGTTCACAGAATAATTCTTAGAGTTTTAATCTTTTTAATGAGTTACAGTAGTTCGTTCTTGAGGGAATATATTTAATTTATGTAAACAAAATTACCTTCAAATTCACATTCAGTTACCTTGTGTACCAGCTATTAGAGATTCACTCAACCAGCAACATAATCTCTCAGAAACTTGGCTTTTTTTTTTTTTTTTTTTTTTTTTTTGTAGAATTTGCTTATTATTCTGTTGTGGTCATTTACTAAGTACCTACTGAGTTCTTCTAGGAACTGTGTAGCTGCTGTATACAGAAAATAAGACATGATCTTTGCCTTCTAGGAGTTTACAGATTGTGGATCAAAGGCAAACAAGTGGGCAATTACATATCAAGTGTACAAAATTCTATGGCAGAGAGGTTCAGGGGTTGGTACAGGTGTCAATGGTTTAAGGGTGAATTTCAGCAAGTGTAGAGGTGGTCATGGATGGCTTCATGGGTGAGGCATGGAACCTACCACAGGTCTTAAGAGAAAATGGGAACTAGTTAAGAGAAAGAGGGAATAGGAATTCCCGGAAGAGGAAACAGTGTATGCCTAGGTGCAGAGTCATGAAGGAGGTTGTCTGTTCAGAGAACTTGGGGGTAGATAAGTGTGGCCAGAACTCAGTGTGAGAAGAGTGGACAAATACAAGAGGCAGGAGGGTTAGTTAGGAAAATTCATGTAGGGTCTTATATATCATAATAAAATCCTCAAACTTGCCCTCAAAGCAGTGGGAGGGCTGTATCCATATTTTTAAGCATGTTGGTAACACTAGCCAACCTGTGTCTCAGACCATGCTGTTGTCATTTTCGAGGCTGACTGGAGGGCTGCACAGGAATAGGACAGGGAGTTGTGATAACATAGTGAGGAACTGGGTGCACAAAATAATAATAGCACAAGGGATGGAAAAAGGGGACACTTTTGAGAGAGAAGTCATGATGAAAAATATATGTGACATTTTTGTTTGGTGTGGTAAGTGAGAAAGAAAAGTTCTGACTTGTAAAGGACTGGGGAGGAAGCAATGCCAAATTCTGAGGTATAGGAACAAGATAAATAAAGAACATGCTGAGATTGGGAGGTGAAGTAGTGAATGGGGCAGGAGAATTAATTTGTTCATATGTATAAGTATAGTGTGTGTTGCATGTATTATTTATATAGTATATATATATTAAAGTGCATATGTGCATTTGAAATTTTAGGAATTAAAACCTGAGTGGAAATGTACATGTAGTAGTTGAAGTGATGAAGATGGATGGGTTCATCCACAGAATTTTGTAGGGGAGCAGAGAAGAGAGTTGAGGATGGATTGCTGGGATTATCAGTAAATACTAGATAGCAGAATAAATAGAAGACTAGAAGAGTAGTCATAGAGGAAGGGGCAAAAAAGATGAGATTATAACATCATGAAAACCTTGAGATTAACAGAATTTTAACAGGGATTCATTGGATTGTCAGACACTGCAGGGATTCTTATCACATAAAAACTGAAAAGCATCTAGAAAATAGATATTCTTGATGAAGATGGTCCTGATACAGTGGGAATTGGGCACAGAAGCAAGATTATGTGGTTGAAGGATTAACAGGGATGTGGGATGAGAGAAAATAAATATAGGAAACTCAGATTAGTTTTGGAAGGAAGAGAGACAAGAGACCTGGGGGGGAGGGGCAAAAAAGGATTTAAAAAATTTTTTTGTTTGTATATCATCATCACTCCTCTTCCTCCAGTTAATCACTGCTACTCCTCTTATTTTATATGGGAAACTTGATGAATCTGTAACTGTGAAAAGGACATGACCCAACTCTTCATGTAGAAGAAGGTGAAGGTGGGAACAGACAGAATTAATACACAAATGTGAGTGCAGAGACTTGAGGAAATTTATACCAGAGAGCCTCACTTTTGTCAGTGAAACTGGAGGCAAATTTGTATTCTGGGAGGCTAAGCGAAGGGTACTTGTGGTAAAAGAACATCTGAAAAAGATGCTATGAAGGACTAGGGGAAAGGCTGGCCAGAGACTTACTAAAAGCTGAGGATGAAATAGTTGTTCATCAGGTTTACATTTTAAATATTAAAGTTGCAGGGGGAGGGGCTCTTTTTTTCTCATGCATGTTTATATCAGCTCTTGGATAATGATTTTGTCTTGTGCATCGTTCCAACACAAAAATTTGTTCTATTTTTAAGATATCAAAGTGGATTTTGACCTGAGACTTCTTTCATATAACCATTTTCTTTTTTTTTACCAAAGGTTTAGGGTGCAAATATATCTATCAAAAGAATGGTGATCCTTTACATGTAAGTGAACTCCTGGAGAGTTTCAAAAAGGATGCAAGAAGCTTTAAATTGATAGCTGGAAAACATCAGCTTGAAGATGTGACGGGCGTATTGAAGAGTTTTCTCTCTGACATTGACGACGCACTTCTTACTAAGGAGCTCTATCCATATTGGATCTCTGCCTTAGGTAACACATATAATATAGAACAGAATAAAGGCTTTGCCTTCTCATTTGATAATAGATTTTTTAAATCTCCTTTGATAATCTGAATATTTAATTGAAAGGAACAATATACATAATGGTTCAGAACAGAAATTTTGCAATCAATAGTTGTTTATATCTGCCTCAAAAGAAATTTATGGTGATAATTGCTAAACAGTGTTTTATGGTAATACTTAGTTTTCAGTAGATTTCCTAGTGCTTACTTTGCCTTAATTTTGGAAGTGTTATTGTCAAGTCCATGTAGGCTGTTAATTTTCTCATTAAGATTAAAATGAAAGTTTTAATATAAGATTGGTTTTACACGGTTTTGCCATATGGCTGTTTGGCTTTCCTTTTTCATTTATTCTACCTCTTTAGAGTTACATAACAATTTTTTTTTTTTTACTCTTTAATTTTTCTAGATTCTGTCTAATGAAGCAAAAAAGATTTGCTGCACTGTAAGAGAACTTATTTAAGAAATGACCCTAGAAAAGTTAATGGGTCAGATTGATTTTAGTAAAACCTATATTTTAATAGGTTTTACTAATTATATTATATTAGTATTATATATTTTATATTATATTATACTATACTAATATATATACTAATATATACTAATTATATATTTTATAATATATATATATAATAAATATATATAGTATATATTTAATTATATTATATTAATTAAAATCAATTAATTCAAAATAACTCTTTTTATAGAAAGATTATGATAAATATTTTTAAATATAAACATTGCCTTTAATCCCAGATTTCTAATAGAGCTATTTTCATTTTTCACATTATTTTATAATCTTTGTCCCCATGCCTATGATTTACATATAATCTTTATTTTATTAATAAACCAAAAATATTTTCCATATATCTACAATGCTTTCAAAATGACAATTTTGAATCTTCATTTTTTCCACAGTTTTTAAAATGTATCATTGAATTATACCATAAGTTACTAATATATTTCTCTCTTGTACATTTAATCTGTTTCAAGAAATTTTTTTATAAAATGACCTTTGAGTTTAACTATATGATGTCCCTCTGTTGAGAAATAGTTTTTTTCATTGAAAGCATTTGTTTAATCTAAAACATAACTATGACATTTGAAGGGATTAATTTTGAAATGTCATAAAACATCCACAGTTTGAAAAATTATTCCAAGAATGTCCCTTATTTGTGTCAGCAAGAAGAGAGTAGTATTGCTATTAAAATAAAGCTTTTCACAATTTAACTGCCTAACTCAGAAGTCTTATAGTTACTTCCCGATACTTCTAAAATCAATAGTTTCAACTCTAATCACAAGAAAAGTTGATTGTATAATTTTCTGGAATATAAAATATGGAATTAGATGATATATCTTTTAAGCCCAATTACCCTGCCATCCTCATTTTTTGTTTTAAGATTTTATTGTAATTTATAACCATGAAGTTATTTATAGTATCTCCATTTTATAAAGAATTACAATTTGTCTTCATTATAAAATCATTTATCAAAAATCTGTGACAAATATGCTTTTGCTGAAGTTGTCAAATTTCATGATAGAGATGTCTTCATTGTTGTCAATCTACCAGCAGGAGGTAGTTGGGAAGTATTAGCATGTGTCGGAGAGGAGTGTGTTCACCTTTCATTTGGATGTGAATCCTTGAACATTTACTTGGAGGCTTCTACTATTGGGTCAAATAGTGTTAAAAGTTCTTTGCTTTTAGATCCAGTGTAGCTCACCCTGACCTGTCAGAAAAGTGCCCTTTGTTGGATATGACAAGAATAAACTAGAACTCTCTGGGTGAACTCACAGGAGAGCTCTCTTGGGTCCTGTGAGCCCAAGGCGAAGAATGCCCTACAGTGGCATAGCACCTATTTATATGATATATGACCTCTTCTTCTAAGAACGCTATTAAACTGTTTGCAGTCTGTGGCTAGTTGAATAGATCATTGTGTTTCCTATATGACCTAAAATCTATCTTCAGTTTTCCTTTCCAATTACTTAAGCTTTATTTTGAAAATATCATCTATTTTATTCTTATAAGATTTGTGGAAATATGCTGTAATAGCATGACTTGTTATAAGCGTAGTAGTATTAATTGCATTTTGTTGAATAAATACAATTACCTCTACAGTTAGAAACTGGATGACACAAGGGAAAATGTTTGGATTATACCAGGGGTGACAGAAAGTTCTTAATTCACTTCTAGTATCATCTTTGAATGTCATTTGGGTGTCATCCCCTCTTGCTTTTAGAGAGTCATCTACCAGCACAGTTAAGTCAATATGACCATGTTTACTTTTATAGATCTCATGTGCAAGCAAAGTCAGTACAAAAGAGCTATCAGTTGCAGTTTTGAATAGGAGCATACTTCAGAAATGTGTCACAGAGTCTCTTACCTCCCCAGGGATCGGAATGCCCTTTACAAGTGACTGTGTACTTTCAAAGAATCATAAAGTGCTGCTGGCTTTCTGTTAATAGAATGTGTAGGGCTAAGCAGAAAATGAAAAAGTCTTGTTTCCAAAGGTAGTTGGGAATTGAGAGGGGATATATAAGTGCAATCCCCCTGAGTTACAGAGTCAGCACAAGTTATTTATTTGAAGAGAGTTCTCCTATTTCCCCTGTGAGGGAGTAGGTTAGACCAGACCACCACTGCACATCTTCTAGACTCCAGAACTTTGGAGGTTCCTGTGTAGTTGCTCTAAGTATTTGACTTCTTGGGGTTAGGAGAGTGGAGGAGAGTAATTCCTTCTCATCCTTCTCTCCATGACTAAGGCAGAGGGTCCATCCTCCTCTCAGTCTATATCATC
Source organism: Phocoena phocoena (assembly GCF_963924675.1). Classification (NCBI taxonomy): domain Eukaryota; kingdom Metazoa; phylum Chordata; class Mammalia; order Artiodactyla; family Phocoenidae; genus Phocoena; species Phocoena phocoena. Next base: position 78,025,170 of record NC_089223.1, read on the forward strand.
GTTTCCAGGGCCTACACATGACTTCTTCCACTGTCCCCTTACCTTCTCCAAAGAGTTGAAGGTTCCAGGGCTGGTGAAAGCTCCCTTACATGGATCTGTGGGGTAAGGTACAGTTCATAGTTCTGGGATGGTTCATAGTTTGGGGAAGATTTTTATGATTCCACAAGGGAAAAAAGTCAGAAGTGTCATTTTCAAATAACAAATAGTGAAATCTTTCCATAGCTACAGTTAAAATACTTTTGGCTTATCTTTTCAATTTGTATTCTAATTTGTTATTAATTGAAAAGATTCCTCTTAGTTGACATTCAGTAGTTTGTAAAGTTGAAGATAAAATACAACCCTGGGTTTTGAAAGTGCTTCATTTTTAATTACAAAGTATAAGAACTATGACGTATAGCCCTGGAATGTTTTTGTAAATACTTTTCCAGAATTATAGAAGTTTGAATGTTTCCCTATTGAAACTTGATTGTGTCAGTGAAATAACAATTGCGAATATTGTTTTAAAATATTGATAAAAGGCAAATTGGTAATACAGACGATTAGTTAGGCCTCAAGTTTTACGTGTATGTGTTTAACCTCTAGATACCCAAGATGACAAGGAAAGAATTAAAAAATATGGAGCATTTATACGTACTCTTCCTGGGGTCAACAGAGCAACATTGGCAGCTATAATTGAACACCTTTATAGGTGGGTGGATTCATGAACTTTTCTAGACATTTCAAACGTGGCACTCAATAAGACATTATTTCTTAAATTTAAAGTACTGTGGTTAACCTTCTATTTGTGTCTATGAATCTTTCGCCATATCTTAAGAATAGTTTCAAAATGGAATTCCCATGAACTATCACTTTAGTGTCTCTTAGTGGAATTAAGACACGTTTCAAATAAATAGCACTGGAGAATTTCTTAAATGGATTAGAAATAATCATGCACAGCAAATCAGATACATCTAGTACATAAGCAAGAATTTTAAAACATTTAAGAGGGATGTCAGAGAAGGAAGTACAGGCACCAGAATTCTATAGCAGGAATCTGTGAGTACAGTATTTTCTCGTGGTGGACTCTTAATAAACCTTTATTTCTTTATTATGAGTTTGTGTCTAACTTGACTCCAATATTTTGGTGTCAGACAGTTGATTAGATGAGGGAAATTTTAAAAAACATTTTCTATGTTGGGGCATGTAGTCCCCTGCATTTGGGAGGATAAGAGGAATAAAATGGTGGCTTGAGAAATGACATCTGAAGGATGACAATGTTTGGGAATAACATTTTAAGTCAACAAACTTAAGGTTTGTTTGTTTTGCTATGAGCAAGTTTTGTCATTACAAAAACTTAAATCAGTGTAAATATTGCTTAAGGAATATATTGTTTGCAGCGTCCTTCGTGGATGCAATATTCCCTTGAATAAATTTCTATGAACCTGAATTCTACTAAAAGTACCTTATTTGGAGTTTAGATTCCTAAATCCTCCACAATTGGTCTTTTCTCTTTCTCTTTCTTTCCCAGCCACCACTTCTGATACTTGTAAACTCCATTCCTACTGTAAATCTGATTTTCTTATTGCATCATATAAATGTAGTCTATATATTTATAGTCCTGTCTCTATGCCTATGAGACATTGGGACAGATAATTTTTTCTTCAGAAGTTATAATATGTCACCAGGCTGCTACAGTTATCATATTAACATTTTAAACATTGTTACACATAATTCTTAAACTTTATACTTGAATTTCAGATGAGTTCCTTCCAATCCTTTTCTTCAGTTGACATATATTTTAGCTCCTACTATGTATAGTACAATGTCCATTAAGGTTCCATGTAACAAAAATAGTTGATAATAATACATGAATGACAAAAATAGTCTTAAGTCTGCAGTTTCTAAATAGCACCAAGGAGCCCTGGGACATCACAGTGGGAACTCACAGGGATGCTGCAGGGCATTTTATATTTTTTTAGGAAAACACAGCGCCCTCAGGACAGATTTTAATATGAAGAATTTTAGCATAAGACATGGAATTATAAAGGAGGGATTAAGTGGTTCATTGTGTGTTGAGGTCCAAGTGATGTTTTAGATTTAAATGGATAAACGAACTGGGCATGAAAGAAAAATAAGCATGAGACATGATTGAAGGATATTTTCTAGGAAATAGGTGTATCAGGAGATGAGATGGTTTGTAGCTAGCTGGCAGGAGGCTGCGAAAGACACTGTTGGTCATGCAGAAACATTTGGATTTCATTCCTTTAAGTGATAAGAAGTGGCTGATCCAATCTGTTTTAGGATAATAACCCATGTCCTGCGGTTGATTGGGAAGTTAGAGTAGAGGCAGAGAAACTATTTAAGAAACCATTTCCTTGGGCTTCTGATGAGAAGGGCTGAGTGGGAAGAGAGTGAGCTGGCTGAATATGGGACACTTGGGGATGCTAGTGTGGGAGCAGTGAAATAAAAGAAGAAAAGGAAAATACATAGTGTACATGCTTTATGCCAGAAATTAAGGCAGCTATAGAAACTGGAGAGGTGAGAAGTGCTGGAGGAGAAGAAGGTTATTGCAGAAGGAGGTCTCAGGAGAGATGGGAATGTTTGATAGTGTTGTCAAAAGTTTGAGGGCTTCCCTGGTGGCGCAGTGGTTGAGAGTCCGCCTGCCGATGCAGGGGACGCGGGTTCGTGCCCCGGTCCGGGAAGATCCCACATGCCGCGGAGCGGCTGGGCCCGTGAGCCATGGCCGCTGAGCCTGTGCGTCCGGAGCCTGTGCTCTACAACGGGAGAGGCCACGGCAGTGAGAGGCCCGCGTACCGCAAAAAAAAAAAAAAAAAAAAAAAAAAAAAAAAAAAGTTTGAGAGGTCAGTTTGAATAAGGTCAGGTTGACTTAGCATTCACTTCCATCCCCGCCCTAGATAACAGACCATTTCCTCCATGACTAACTTTGACTTAATTCCATTGACCAGGTATTTATTACGCACTACAGTGTGATTAACACAAAGTCTCTGACTGTGAGATGCTTAGATTCTAGTAGCACAGGCAGACATGCAGATAAATTTTCCAGATGTTTACAGTCCAGTGTGATAAAAAACAAAAAAAAGTACGGAAGTGGTTTTGAGAAGGATGCCCACATTATGACATCTTCCTCTATTAACTTGCAATGCCTTTTGCATCTTATAAATTATATATGATGATCAAGCTTGCTCTGTCTCTGCTATGCAATTTGGCATGTCCTTGTGAGTTTCTTACACTATCATATATATTCCTGTCGTGTTTCCTTATTTTTCTTGTACCTACTAGAATCTTTGCTCTTCATAGTCAGGTGTACCTACCTTAGTCTTGCTTTATTCCTTTGATAGACTTGGTCTCCCTTTTTTAGTATGTACTTTAGAAATTTACAAATGTAATTAGGCAACTGAGCAGCTGCTATGTCTATAGTCAGTGACAGAGAGCATTAACAGATACTTCCATGGGCATCAGTTAGAGCTCTCGAGCATTTTTATCAGTGTAAATTTCCTTTTATTGGGGTAATGGCTGTATTTTGTTTTTAATCACTTTGAACTTACATTCGTGAGTACTTTAAATGCTCTTTGTAAAACTCAAGTGTTGTAGCCTACTGGTTGGGATAATTGACTCCTCTGTTCATGTCTGTTCATTGTAAAAAGCCATTCTTAGTTCTATCCAAGAAAATGTAATTGTATTTTTTAATTAAGTGATTGCTTTTTGAGAGAAAATATCCTATTTTGAATAACTATCCAAACACATGCTGCCAGGCATTTTCTCACCCGATATGTACTTTCTGGGAACGTCAGTCTAGCCCTAAACCTTGAATTTGGAACTCTCTCCTGTATGCCTCCTGATTTGCCATTCTTGCCTTATTTCCTGCTTACCTACTGCCCCTTTCTCCTCTTTTATTATGCTTCTACCCCACAAGTCATTTGACACCATTCTGCAAGCACACCTTTATGCCTTAACTGCAGGTTGTCCCATTAGTGGAATTGTCTGGATATGGTGGGTGAGGAGTCCCTCTTCTAAAGCAATGATCAAGTACTGCTTTGTAACTTGTAGTAATATCTATAACAGTAGTCTTTTCTTATGTTCTTAATTACACTGAGCTACTTGGAAGAAAGAACTGTGTATTTTTCTTTAAATCACCACTGTACCTTTTACATCAGAGACTTTCAATATATGTGTATTAAAAAAAAGAGAGAGAAAAAAATAAATGAGTATGAAGACTTATAAGTTCTATGAAATTTTCAAATAGAAATACATTGTAATAAGCTCTGCTTTTCTCTCACAGGGTTCAGAAATGCTCAGAAATCAATCACATGAACGCCCACAATTTGGCCTTGGTTTTTTCCTCCTGTTTGTTTCAAACTAAGGGACAAACTAGTGAAGAAGTGAATGTAATTGAGGACTTAATTAATAATTATGTTGAAATATTTGAGGTAAATATTTTATATCCTACCATTGTAAAAATAGTTTTGATGTTACTGTTTGCAAACAAAAATGTGTATTTTGGGATGCTTTTGTTCAGGTCTTTATGAATATTTAAAGAAAATAACGGATAGTTATATGATCCTTAATTTTTTAGATATAACTAGCTTTTTAAGCTGTAGCCGTTCATTTAAATCTGGCTGCTTCTAAAGCTTTTTTACCATCTGGTGTCTTGGACAGAATATTTCTATTTATAGTGTTTCTATGGTTTTTTTCCTCAGTATATGTATGCATTAAGTATGTCTGCTTAGAGGTATGAAATTTGTGAATTTCACAAATTCGGTAATATACATCAGGCTGATAAGTTTTGCAGTTGAAAGCATTTTAGTGTTTTCTTTTAATTGCGCGTGAACTGGAAAAAAAGAAGATTCTGAATTAACAGTTTGTGGTTTTTATTAAGTCATCTCTGTTCTAATTATTTGACTTTTCAATTTGCTGTATTATGAAGTGCAGATTTTCATGTTTTATCAGAAAACTGTTAGAATAGGGATGATTTCTTAATTCAAAGGAGTAAAAATAGACTAAATAAACCTAGAATTTGAATATGGGGGGAATATAAAGGATCTGGGTCAAAGGTCCAGCTCCATTGCTTAACTGCTTCTGCCATCTCAGGGTTGCCATTTAGCCTTTTGGGGCATTCTATTAAACAGTCTTGTACAAGACCCCTTGTTTTCCAGGGCTATGTATATACCGATGAAATCAAATAGCTTAATGTAATAGGTCACCTTTTGTAGAGTTCTTACATTCTTACAATAACTGATAAAAAGGTTACTTAGCAAAGGGAAAGAAACTATATTTTAATAAAATAAAATAACACAGTTTGTATCTTAATTTATATAGGACTGGACCAGAATTGTTGGATCCTCTTTGCTCTTTGATCTCCTTTTTACTTCTTCCTATACGTGTCTACTATTTTTGATCAATAGCAACTTCTTTGCAATAGTTCTGATGCTGAGAAATGAAAGACGTAGAAAAAAAAATGTGTGGCTTTGCATGCTCTGTTTATTTTCTATTTTTGTACTGTTAAATAAAAATGTTTACATAGTTTTGTTAAATCCAACTTTAACCAAATGGCGAAAATTTCATAAGCACTTAATCAACATTTCTGTTTGAGAAATGAGTCTTGTCTGTCAACCTACATAAACTCTATCAAACACATCATCAGCCCCTTTGCTAATTAAATTGCCTCAGCAAAGGGGATTCCATTGATGGAATCTGCAGCCTGAAATGATATCGTCATAAGATGTTCTGAACTTTATGAGGCTGTATCTAGTTGGCTTTATTTCTGCCCTAGCTCTGTGGGCCCACACTGCTAAAGATGGCCATTCTCATTTATTTTTAATGTGTTGTTCTTTAAATTCCTGAAGAAAGTTATGTGAGGATAAGTACCATCACTCCTTGTATTTTATTAGAATGTCCCAAATTATATTTTAAACAGGTTAAAGAAGACCAAGTCAAACAAATGGACATAGAAAATAGCTTTATTACCAAGTGGAAAGACACTCAAGTGAGTAGTAATAGTTAGATCTCTGATAAAAAAAAAAAATTTTTTAGACAACAAAAAAATTTTCATTGTAAGTAAACAATTGTTGTGTTTATTTTCAAATTCCTATTTGAAGTGAAGTAAAAGTAATGGGGAAAAAGAACCTAGATAAAATAGTCGTGAAATTCTGTAGCATTGCATATATGCAAAATGCCAAAGTATGCTAATATAAATTTTTTAAAACATAGATGGAAAAATCAGTTTTAATCTTATCAAAATGTCCTTTTTAAAATCAGTTTTCATTTATAAAATCACTATTGAAAATATTAGTGGATTTCAAAAGAAGCATTTAAAGTCAAAAGAAATACTAGAATAAATTGAAAATTCAGACTCCCTAATGATTCTTTCCATTATCCTTTTGAAATAAGTTATTTCTTATATGCTTTTGCTTTGCATGCTCTTGGATGATTGCACTAGTGGGAATGTTTCTATTGTGCTCTTTGTAACATACGTTATTTATGTCTTAAGTTGACTTTTCTTGATCTTTTCTTGCTTTCCTTGGTTGCATCATACCAGATTTGTGTGTTCAGGTTGCACTATACTTTTCCAGAGTACCTTTCCTTGTTTGATGAATATTCACTGGACTTTCTTGAAGTTGGTCTTCTAATAACTAGGAATCGTAGTGGATTCAGGGTACCAATGCAAATAATAGAAGTGGGTCAAATATCAATAAATTCTCCATATAGATATACACTCATAGGATGAGGCCAATGCTTCCTTCTTAGTCAAACCCTAAGTTCACCTCAATTCCTGAAATACACACAACTAATTAGAGAAGTTGTCGGAGTTATCATTCCATATGAGGGATGTGAGGAAAGGCTTTCATCCTAGTGCCTAGCTCCCCGAGTACTATAACATTAATTCTCTAAGACAGTATGTCCTCCATTTTGACCCAAAGTAATTAATGCAGCCTCCAAACAAGTTAGCAGTAACACTAAAAAATGTGGCTCCTTATCAGTTAGTTCTCTTGGATTCTTGCTTTTCGGGGAGAGTTTCAGTTATGAAATAAAGGATTGTGTGAGCCCATGGGATAATCTTTGGCAGCACTATCTATATTGTTATTGGATAAAGTATGAGTACCATTCTGCAAGTGTATCATTTATATTCATACTAAAATAAAGAAATGAGCCTTGAATGCTTTCTGATTAAGTAGAAGTCAGTAAAACAAGAAAAGAATTGTCTATAAAATAGAGTAATTGGGAAAGAAAAGTAGAACAGTTTGGAAAAAATCTGTTGTTTTGCTGGAGTTTTTCTCTAGTCCATTCAAAACTCCTCTGAAGTAGTTTCCTGACAGTCTCTAAGTCTTATCCCTGTTTGAATTTCTTAGCTATTCTTGTTTTTGGCTGCATGCTATGAGTTCTTTGTATTTGGTTTTTTAATTTTTAAAATGTGTCCTTCCTGGAGAGTTGTTTATGCAAACACAGGGAAAAGTAAAAATGTCAACTGTATCTTTTCTTCCCTAGAATTTTTATGGAGCACCAAAAGTGAGGAAGAAAAATTGGAAATAAGCTTTTCTAAGCCTGTAGTGTCAGAATAACTAAGAGCAGTTCTTCAAAGTACATTTTTAATGTTTTTTCCACTAAATTTACTCATCAGGTTGATTCTGAGGCAGATTTAACTGTGGAAAGATCATTCCTCCATTATGACCTTTTTTTAAAAATGAGTGATGGATATTATTTCCAAGTGTTTATATAACTTAAGGGAATTTCTGAAAAAAGCGACTCAAAATATTTTTCACAGATTCGTTTCATTCTTTGTTAATCTTCTCCACATGTGCTGTCAGTCTACATAGTGATATCTTATGCTTTTTATTTTCTGGCTTGTGTATTCTTCACTTAGTGTGTCTTCTTGGTTATAACAGTGACCCAAATAACCTAGCACTTGATGCTTGGCTAAAGGTAATTAAAATAAAAACTTTATTATCTCCTTATTCTATCACTTCACTTTTAATTTTATTTGCTAAATATACTTTTTCTATTTGTAATTTTAACACAGCTCTGACCTAATTTATCTTCAAATTTCAATTTTTGGACTTATCATCTCTTTATGTCCACTGTAGCCAGATTCATTATCTCAATAAGAATGTTAAGGGTATGTGAGGTCACTAAACTTTTGAGTAAGAGAGAAAAAACTGCATTGCGATTGTGTTTGCTAACTATGTCATTTGTGTAGATTGCTTGTCCTTAATCAACCACATCCAGAAAATGGGTATCATTATGCAACTTAACAGGGGGAATGATCTCATTTCATTATTATAAAATCATTAGAAATATGACTAGGGTTTTCTAACCATCTTAAGTGTCATGTGTGTGTTCTTGCAAGATACTTACATTTGCTCTCTTCACATCTGCCCTTTTCTAGGTTTCCCAGGCTGGAGATTTGTTAATTGAGGTATATGTAGAAAGGAAGGAACCTGACTGCAGTATTATAATTCGGGTGAGCCCTAAAGATGGATGTAGAGTACTGTTGGAAGTCATAAGTGTTAGCATTAGTTTGCATATCTTGAATTTTCTATTGTTTCTTCTGTCTTATTTTACATGTCCAATTCAAGTCATGACAAGTTTGACCCTTCATGCCAATATCCTCTGGGAATTCCATGTTTTAATGATTTGGAAAGAGACCATCCTATGTTCTTTAGGTTATGGTTAGGACGTACTGTAGGTTCTGTAAAACTACCTGAGCTCAATCACCTGCTCCTCTCCTTTCTTCCTTGTCAACAATAGGCAACTTATATACTCCATCTGAGTCTCAATCTTCTGATCTGTAAAATGAGGGAAAATTACAGTATTTACATCATAGCACTGATATGAGGACTCAATAAGATCCTGCCTATGAAACACTTAGCAAATTGCTTGGTACATAAGTGTTTAATAAATAACTACTAGTAGTAGTACTATTATGATTAATCCCCCACCCTTGTATCCTAGACTTTAGCTTCCAGTCTTTCAATGTACTTGAATATTCAATAACTCTTTTCTTCCTTGAGACCATCAGTTAGCCATTTGTTCTGAATTAAAAAGATCCTTCTCGTGTTACCATATTCTGTACTTAGTCTGCCTTAGTGAGAGCGAGACTACTTTCTCTGTAGGCAGAATAGACGTGATGCCATCTAACAATAGAAATTCAGCTTTAGCTTTTTATCACTTTAAAAGTCCAAGATTAAACAGGGTCTTAACATTAGATATTTCTGGACTTCACTTAGGTCAAAGATATTGTAATTATTATTTTATATTTTTTAATGATTACACATAATGACTCTTTGGCACTGATTACTCGCCTAGTTGTGCAGTTGAACTACTATGAGCTGCCTTGCCCCTCCTTGTCCCCATCTATTTGTTATGCTGAACATGTGATGTTCATCACAGGGGACATGAGGAAACAGTACAGATTAATCAGCCCAAGTCCATCACTAATGCTGGAAGAGGTAGTCAAAGCACATGACTTAACTCCACTTACACATAAACTCTCTAGTAGCTCGTTTTAATCTTATCTGACTAATAAAGCCATAACAGAAGTTATTACAGTTGAGCAAAGTGCTTATTTTGAGTATATTCACATAAAGGACTGTCCAGTTTCACCTACAACAACTCTAAATTCTCTTGAAAAACATAACAAAAACTATACAAAAATAATCATTAACATGCGTTTAATGCTTAAAACTTTGCACAACTCTTACATTTATTTCAGCTGATCATTACCTCAACCCAAGGAGGTAGTTGAAGCAGGTGATGGCTCACATTTATATGAGTAGAAACTGGGAAATAATAGCATTCAGGCCTGGATGCAAACCTTAATCATCATATTCCAAACCTGATGATCATTATACTGATGTGTATATTGCTTAGAGTAATGATTTCCAAAATGTGCTTCGTGGAGTTCTAGGCGTTCTTAAGAGGGGCCTTGGGTGTCACCTGGGACAAGGAAATGAGTCCCAGTCTTACATTCCTAAGTCAACCTGAGGAACTCCCTGCTGACTATTTCACTAGTTTGGTTTCTCAGTTTCATTATTTATTTTAAGAAAGGGCTACACTTCTTAAATAAGTGTGAAGCCATTCCGATGAATGGTGTCACTGAAGTGACTCATCTACTGATGTTTCAGCTGCTTAAAGTGCTCTACTTTTCCCATGCTAATGTGTTTTTTCTTTTAAGGTTGTATTACATTAGGCTTTTCTAAATAGCAAATAGTGGACTTCACTGTATCATTAATATAATCCAAAGAAAGCAGTAAATTCCATGAACTCCAAAAGATAGACTATATGAATTACCTGTAAGAGAAATGTTTTATGTTATTTATATATGTGCAGTGTGCTTAAGATTAGTAATGGACAGGAGAAAGGGAAGTGAGCACATTTTCTAAGAAATTTTTGAATAGGTACATAGTTTTACTGAAAACGTGTATAATTAAGTTGCAGCTGCAATATTCTAAAGCTTAAATCATCTTCTATTTGTTTAACGTTATAACTAAATTCTAATTGGAGAAAGCCAACTTGCTTTTGGCCAACATACCTGTAAGACTGACTGGCAAAACCAAAACCAGGAAGAAACAAATCAAAAATCCCCTAAGTCCCTGAAGAAGGTGGCGTGCTTATGCAATGGCCTGAGGCGTTGGGACTCTTGTAGAGCTGACCCCCAGGCTGACACTGCAGACTCTGCCCTGTGCCCTGAAAGCCTGGCTCGAGCATACTTCGGTGTCCCACCATCTGTCACTTGGCATGGTGGGGCACACCACAGACCACTAAAACCCTGGGGCTTTTTGGCATGGCAGACAGCAGTCAACTGTGTATAATTTAGGGCCCAAGCTGAATAAACCAAACTCCTTGGAACTCCTAATTATAGAACTGAGTGAAAAGTTTTACCCCTAGAAGACCATTGGATCCAATGTCTGTGGAAGGTCTTAGTATGAGTAGGTATATTCTTCCCTTTTTGAGTGATGTAATTGTTCACTAAGTGAGAAAAAAACATTCTCTCTGATTATGCCTATATGGTGATTTTTTTTTACACATGCATTAAAATGTATTACATTATATGGAGAAGATCTGAATAGGCTTTCCCCATGTGCTTAGAGAAGCTAGGTAAACATACTAAGAGGAAATTTGGAGTATCATTAGGTGGTAGATGGGGGAGTATTACTGCCCTAGCAAAGGCCACTTCTGTGTCTGACATATATTCTGAAGAAATTTTGCTTCTCTTTTAGATATCTCCCGTGATGGAAGCAGAAGAATTAACTAATGACATATTAGCAATAAAAAATATAATTCCTACAAAAGATGATATCTGGGCCACATTTGAAGTCATAGAAAATGAAGAGCTTGGTAAGTGGTTCTCATGCTAGGGATTCTTAAATTGCTTAAAGTATGAAGAAATACTATTTTTGTGACAAGTCATTACTAACATTTTATGTTTTTCTAAAGCTTAACATCTCGTTATGACTTCCCTTCTACCTCAGTGCATGTGTTGATATATGTTAGTGCCACTTGAGGTTGCCCTCCTATGATTTTACTCATCAAAGTAATTAGATTATTTTATTGACCATAAACATATAGTATAAAGCATTAGGCATGTATGTTGCTGCCTCAGGAAATAAGGCCTTATTTATAAGAACAAGCAATTTGATGTGTAACAATATTCTAAATGTCACCACCGCTATCCACCGTATTCTACCTTATTCCTGTATGCTACTTATTTAACAAGAACAAGAGTACTGATTTAAAAAGTTATTTATTATTTTTAAAAATAATATTGTTTTAAGCCTAGCAGAAGCTTATTTTTCATTTTTTCTTTTTCATCTTTAGTGGAGTGAATCAGGTATTTTGTCATCTTTTATCTCAGATGCAGAAGGATAAAGAGAGCTTTTAAAACACCTTGACTGCCCCAAGAGTAATAAGCCTAACATTATAATGACACCATTTGGTTTTAAAGACCTCTAGGAAAAAAAACTGAGATGCAGAACGTCTTTGTACCTTGACCATCTGTCTAGCTGATACCTGCTAAGGTCTTGGGACCCTTTCAAGTATAGATGTCAAACTGCCAAAAGTAAAATCTTGCCACCCACAAGCTCAAGACAAAAATTAAAAATGAATGTTAAAATACCTCATCATGTATTATTAGGAGTCTTGTAATCAGTGTTAGAATGAAATGAGATTATCAAATACTTTGTCTTTCATTATTCCATCTTGATGTTTTTATTCCTTTTTTTCTTTTTATCGTGCACAATTCTTTAAAAATATAATTTGTATTAAAACACTACTTTCCAATATTCATTGCCAAGATTCAGTGACACTGGTCCTTCGGTGTCAGTTCACACTGTCTAGCCCATAGTTGGGCTCAGTCTGCCCCACTCACAGAAGGTGCTTTGTCAAACGACTCCTGTGACCCCTAACTGCCAAGTCCAGTGGATTTGCTTCCGGCTTTACTTTGCTTGTCCTTACCATGGCATTTATTGCTAATGACCGTTCCCTTTTTCTTGGAAAGTGTTCACTCTATTTTCATCGCTGCCTGGATTCTTCTCCTGGTGCTTAAATCGTTTTATCTCATTTGTCAGTTCTTCTTCCTCTGTCTATTCCCTAAGCAGTGGGTTTCTGCTGCTCTGATCTTTTACCATCTTTTCTCATTTTACATTTCTTTATAGACAGTCACTTCTACCCTTTGTGCTTGACTAACATGCAAGCAGGTGTTTCCCAAGTGTGCCTTTACACTTCCCCCTCTGGCCCACCTGTTTACCTCCTTTAAAACCCAGACTAAGTGTTCATTGCACTTTGTCTTTATCTTTTTTTATAATGCCTATCATGTGGATTTATTTTTGTCTTTCTTGATGAGAACTCTTTAGAAGGAAGGAGGGCCTCTCTTTTTTTCTATCTTTAGTACAGTCTCTGTCCCTGGCACAGTGCCTAGTACTAGCTGCCATACAATTAAAATCTTTTGCATAAGTGAAGCACACTTTTGTATTACTATATGGTTCAATGGTGGTAAAGTCTTGATTTTTGTTTAATTTTAAGGGGAGGGGCTAGGTTACCAGCTTCATCATACCTGTGAGTAAAAGATAATTGTCAGCATTACTGCCAGAACTATCTTTCTAAATCACAAATAGGATCATATTGTTTTATTTTTTTTCTTTTAATTTTCATCATTTTTGTTGTTGTTATTGTTTTAAACATCTTTATTGGAGTATAATTGCTTTATAATGGTGTGTTAGTTTCTGCTTTACAACAAAGTGAATCAGCTATACGTATACATATATCCCCATATCTCCTCCCTCTTGTGTCTCCCTCCCTCCCACCCTCCCTATCCCACCCCTCTAGGTGGTCACAAAGCACCGAGCTGATCTCCCTGTGCTACACGGCTGCTTCCCACTAGCTATCTATTTTATATTTGGTAGTACATATTAGTCCATGCCACTCTCTCATATTGTTTTAAAACCATTTTAAAACTCTTTCATTACTGGAGAAAAGACAGTCTTATCAATAAGTTGTACTGGGAAAACTGGACAGCTACATGTGAAAGAATGAAATTAGAACATTTTCTCACACCGTATACAAAAATAAACTTAAAATGGACTAAAGACTTAAATATAAGACCTGAATCCATAAAACTCCTAGAAGAGAACATAGACAGAAGACTCTTTTGATATAAATTGTAGCAATATTTTTTGAATCCGTCTCCCAAGGCAAAAGAAACAAAAAGAAAAATAAACAAATGGGATCTAATTAAACTTAAAAGCTGTGCACAGCAAAGGAAACCATCAACAAAACAAAAAGACAACCTACAGAATATGAGAAAATATTTGCAAATATATCTGTTAAGAGGTTAATATCCAAAATATATAAAGAGCCCATATGAGTCAGTAGCAAAAACCCCCCAAATGACCCAATTAATAAATGGGCAGAGGATCTGAATAGACATTTTTTCCAAAGAAGACATGTAGGTGGCCAACAGGTACATGAAAATATACTCAACATCACTAATCGTCAGGGAAATGCAAATCAAAACCACAATGAGATATCACCTCACACCTCTCAAAATGGCTATCATCAAAATGTCTATAAATAACAAATGTTTGCAAGGATGTGGAAAAAAGAGAACCCTAGTACACTGTTGGTGGGAATGTAAATTGGTGCAGCCACTATGGAAAACAGTATGGAGGTTCCTCACAAAACTAAAAATAGAGCTACTGTATGATCCAGCAATTCCACTCCTGGGTATATAGCCAGAAAAGAGGAAAACTGTAATTTGAAAAGATACATGCACCCCAAAGTTCATAGCAGCATTACTTACAATTGCCAAGATATGGAAGCAACCTAAGTGTCCATCAACAGATGAATGGATAAAGAAGATGTGATATGTATATACAGTGTATGTACAGTGAAATACTAGTCAACCATAAAAAAGAATGAAATTCTGCCAATTGCAGCAATGGGATGGACCTAGCGAGTGTTATGCTCGTGAAATAAGTCAGAAAAATACAAGTACTCTGTTATATCCACATATAGTCACTTATATGTGGAATTTAAGAAGTAAAGCAAACGAATATATATAACAAAAGAGAAACAGACTCGCAGGCATAGAGAACAAATTAGTGGTTACCAGAGGGAGGGAGAGGGAAGTGGCAGAGGCAAGATAGGGGTAGGGGACTAAGAGATACAAACTACTGTGTATAAAATAAATAAGCAACAAGGATATATTATACAGTACAAGGAAATGTAGCCATTATTTTGTAATAACTTTAAATGGAGTATAACCTATAAAAATATTGAATCACTGTGTTGTACACCTGAAACTAATATAATATTATAAATCAACTATACTTCAATATATAAATACATACCCTTTCATTATTTCTTCATTATCCATATTATCCATCCTTCAAGATCCAGCTCAAATGCCCCTTCCTCCAAGATGGTAATTAGATGGATATAGTTCTCACTGATCTTTTGTGATTATTTGCTTAAAGATCTATAATACTGCATACTAATCTGACTTGTAGAATAGTAAGCTGGCTCTGCCTTATGTTCTTTAGGATTTACCATATATTTTAGATCTTTATATCTCTTGGTACCTCTAGCATAGTGTATGATGTGGAACATATTTTCAATATCTTGTTAACTTAGGTGGAACAGGATAGGGGTGCATTCTGAACCTGAGTGACTGGGATTGTTGCTGCTTGGATAGATGTATCCAAATATGGAAGGCACAAAAAAAGTGATTTCTGCTTATAGATCAGGAACCACTAGGAGATATCAAAGCCCTGGAGAGATCTTAGACAGCTGATGGTCTCCTGCATGCTTCTGTTGCTGTTTTTGTTTTGTTTTGTTTTGTTTTGTTTTTAGGAGAGCCACAGCAAAAAATGAATCGTGGATTTAGGGGTAAGCATCCTCTCGCTACCACCCTTGTTCTCTCAGGGGTTGAGTCAAAGCATATCCCTGTGTCACAGCTCTGGAGGTCTGTGCCTTTGGGCATTGGTCTTTTGGACTGAGAGGAGTAAGCAGAATGGGTGAGGATAGGAAGAATTATGTAGAGCTAGAAGAGAGATTGCAATATATCTGGAAACAGTCTCTTTAAATTTCACCTGGGAAAATGAAGGGAGGCTTACCCTGAAAATGACTAATTATCAACTTGCATGTGCCCGTTAGTACATCACAAATGGTAAGATTGGAGTCGGGTTTTTGTTGTTGGTGGTGGTGGTGGTGGTGGTGGTTCCTTCTCGCTAATTAAAAAAAAGTTATCTTGATGAAGATATAAAAAGACTAGGAGACTTCAAGCTGTTTTGACTTGTGAATGTCCAAATATGTAATCAAAGGAACACTCCATGTACATCAAGAAAGAATACATCTGATGGAGTTAGGAATTCAAATTTGGCATGGCTTTAATGTCTGGTCAACCATTCAAGTCGAAATTGCCAGAAGGGAAAACTAAGATTATTTTCACTTCTTTTAGAGGAATAAAGCTAAGAAAGCAACAAAGGGGCCTGTGATTATGTTGGCTTACTGGAGCAGATGGGACCTGTGTGCTCCACCTGAAATTCTGAAATGTTAAGAGCTTTATTTCTAGTAACATGCAGGGAAGATAAAGTGAAGTGTAAAAAGAAGATAAAAGTGAAGGCATTGGTAGTCACAAGATTGTAGTTGATAGGAAGAATGTCAGCAGGGAATTCGTGCTTTTCCTAATGTAAATATAAATCCTCCAAGTAACTGAAGCAACCAAAAATAAATAAATAGATAGATAAATAAATAAATAAATGGATAAATAAGTGAACCAGAAGTGCTGGATTTTATTTTAGGTACCTGTAAATTTTAAAGCAATAGTCCTCTACCCTGTCTTTTCCAGTGCCCCCTTTGTATAATAGATATTTTGTTTGGTCCCTTTACTCTCCTGAGATACTCTATTATACCCATTAAAAAAATGTTATAGCCTAATTATAGAAATAAGTAAAAAGAAAATATGTGTTATAATACATAAATGCTCAGACATTCCTATATAGTCGAAGATAATGAAAATATATTCTTAAATGTATAAATGGAATTATCATGGATGTGACAGCTACAAATGCAGACTGATACAAGCATGTCAGTTTGTGACTCATGTATCATTAGCAGAATTGCCATCATTGGTGAAATGGCATCTTAGTCTGTTCAGCCTGCTTTAACAGAACTCCACAACAGAAATTTACTTCTCACAGTTCTGGAGGCTGGGAAGTCCAAGATCAAGGCACCAGCAGACTTGGTGTTTGGTGAGGGCCTGCTTCCTGGATCACAGATGTCCATGTTTTCACTGAGTCCTCACATGATAGAAGGGAGCTCGTGGGATCTCTTTTATAAGAGCACTAAACCCATTCAGGAGGGCTCTGCCTTCATTATTCAATCACCTCGCAAAGGGCCCACCTCATAATACCATCACATTGGGGATTAGTTTCAACATATGAACTCGGGAGGGGGCAAACATTCAGACCACAGCAAATGGTAAACAACTCTTAGAAAAGTTCTGACAGACAAAGCACAATCTTTTTTTTTTTTTTGCTCATACAGTAGTTACAGTCATGGGGGAAAAAATACCACACTAAAACCATATAAAATATTTTGAGAATTTATATGTAAAGCTGAGTTAGATTCTAAGCTGTTAGTTTATAAGTAGGTTTTCCTTTTAAATGAATGCCTGTGGGACATTTGAAACTTGTACTAGATGGAGAACAAGTCTTTCTCTGTTTCACTCTTTGAAAGATGTCAGGCAATCATCAGGACAAGCTGAAACCCACCTTAGGAGAGGGTATCTCTTTCACCATACTTATAAAGTACACTGTTATTTTAATGCTTCACCTTAAAAATGAACCTGTACCCTGCCAATGTAGTCCCATACCCCTTAGGTTTCTTCATATGCTGAAAAAAATTAACTGCCCACGGGGCCTCATTTAAGTGGGCTTCCTCACTGAGAGGTTCAAGTTTGTGAAGCAGTTACTTTCTACACAGCAATATCATAACAAAATGTTTTCTTCCTTCTCTTCATAGCTACTATGAAATGGAAGATCAGTTCAGTTTTAATCAGAGTCTTTCTAGCTCTTCTCTTGATTGACACAAGTGCTGTCACCCTCTGAGTATGTGGATAGGACAGAGAAAGACTTGCATGGCTCTAGGCTTGGCACTAAAAATAATTATTAAGGAAGTCATAATTGTCTCTGGAAATCCTGTGTCATTACTGCCAGAAGTTTAAGGACAACACCTGTTATTTCAGGTGGAAATGAATAGTTCTCTACCTAACAAGGTAGGCCAGGTTTAATTCTGTGGACAAGATTTTAAACTATAGAGAACATGATTTACCTAGCAAAAGAACCACGTCCAGACCTGTTGTTAAATAACTACACTGAATTTTCAGCAATTTTAATGCTATAGATAGTGTGCAAATTAGTTATTTCTAATAATGCCAGCTGACTTACATAGCATAAAATCTATCATGACAGATGGTTGTAAATGTAACTATTAATAAAAACTTGTTTATTTGTAGGAATTTATATTCCAACAACGTTTGATGACTCAGTCCATTTTTCCTGCCTCTTACCTCTTTCTTTTAGAATTGTATCATTTGACAGTCTAACGATTTAAAATATTTATCTTTTCAACCCATTTTTCAGCTCTGTTTTTTACAGCTTTTTTTAAAAATTATTTATTTATTTATTTATTTATTTATGGCTGTGTTGCGTCTTCGTTTCTGTGCGAAGGCTTTCTCTAGTTGTGGCAAGCGGGGGCCACTCTTCATCACGGTGTGCAGGCCTCTCACTATCGCGGCCTCTCCTGTTGCGGAGCACAGGCTCCAGTGGCGCAGGCTCAGTAATTGTGGCTCACGGGCCCAGCTGCTCCGCGGCATGTGGGATCTTCCCAAACCAGGGCTCGAACCCGTGTCCCCTGCATTGGCAGGCAGATTCTCAACCACTGCGCCACGAGGGAAGCTCTCAGCTCTGTTTTTAAGCAGGAACTTGGATCTTCAGGATTTTCATTCTCCTGAAGTATTTCATACTATTAGACTGATGTGAAAAATATACTTGGCTAATTTTTTGCACATCTATATTTATCTCTATGTCTGCTGTGATATATTTCAGTATAACTAAGAGCACTTCAGAACTATCACTATTGTATCTACTTGTAATGGTGACCCTCTTCAATATAAATGTTCTGATATTTGGAATTCTCATTACAAATTTAATCTTGTAATAAAGGAGAGTACACTTTTATTTCAATCCAGATAGTTTTGCAGTTAAGAGTATCATTTCCACTGCCAATCCAACTGCAATATCATCAGTTTCTTTACATATAGGATGTTGAAACTATCTTATTTCCTTACCATCTTCTCACTAAGGATAGGAAAGCAAAGGAGAAAGTGTGAACTGAATTGTTTTTCACTTTGCTTATATTACCTTATTTAGTCCTCAGAAATATCTTGGTGAGTTGATACTTTTCCCCCAAAATTACATGTGTGAAAATCATCATGGGGAGGTTTACATATTTGTCCAAAATAAAACCGAGTGTAGTAGTTATGATTTGGGGCTGTAAAGTCAGATACATTTGAGAGTGAAATCTTTGTTCCTTACCAGCTATTTGGCTTTAGGCAAGTAGTTGAACTTCTCTGGGAGACCAGTATTAAGGAGAATGTGATATATTTGGTCTTTTTTACTTGTGATTTTATTACAAATTAAAATAGCATGGGTCATATACAAGTGTGATGCTATTGACATACGCTTTGTTGTTTGTCATTAGCATTAATTACTACTTTAACCAAAAACGAAAAGCCAAGTACTATTCGTTTCACATGTAGGAGAGTATGAAAGAGCTGAACTCACTTATAAAGGCTATGGTACGAGGAAAGTTACATCAACATCTTCATGTTAGAGCTTATGTTCTTGCTATTTCAATTATGCTATTTTCAGTATACTGTGAAAAAGCTTGAATTTCTTTTTTTCTCAGCATATGCTACTGTCATAACATTTTATTAACTGATTGGCATATTTTGATCAGCAAAACAATTTCCTATGAAACTTTGATTGTAATTTTAAAAGCCTGTGATTTTTTTGTTAATTCTATGCTAAGAACTTGTGATGTATTTTAAAAGATGCTTACATAAAACAGATGTATATGAATGAGCATTTATCAAGGAGAAATCTTTTTTTCTGAATTTTTGAATTTTATTTTATTTATTATTTTATGCAGCAGCTTCTTATTAGTCCTCCATTTTATACACATCAGTGTATACATGCCAATCCCAATCTCCCAATGCATCACACCACCATCGTCACCCCACCACTGCTTTCCCCCCTTGGTGTCCATACATTTGTTCTCTACATCTGTGTCTGAATTTCTGCCCTGCAAATCAGTTCATCTGTACCATTTTTCCAGGTTCCACATATATGCGTTAATATACGATATTTGTTTTTCTCTTTCTGACTTACTTCACTCTGTATGATAGCCTCTAGATCCATCCATGTCTCAAAAAATGACCCAATTTCATTCTTTTTTATGGCTGAGTAATATTCCATTGTATATATGTACCATATCTTCTTTATCCATTCATCTGTCAATGGGCACTTAGGTTGCTTCCATGACCTGGCTATTGTAAATAGTGCTGCAGTGAACATTGGGGTGCATGTGTCTTTTTGAATTATGGTTTTCTCTGTGTACATGCTGAGTAGTGTGATTGCTGGATCATATGGTAGTTCTATTTTTAGTTTTTTAAGGAACCTCCATACTGTTCTCCATAGTGGCTGTATCAATGTACATTCCCACCAACAGTGCAAGAGGGTTCCCTTTACTCCACACCCTCTCCAGCATTTGTTGTTTGTACATTTTCTGATGATGGCCATTCTGACCAGTGTGAGGTGATACCTCATTGTAGTTTTGATTTGCATTTCTCTAATGATTAGTGATGTTGAGCAGCTTTTCATGTGCTTCTTGGCCATCTGTATGTCTTCTTTGGAGAAATGTCTATTTAGGTCTTCTGCCCATTTTGGGATTGGATTGTTTGTTTTCTTAATATTGAGCTGCATGAGCTGTTTACATATTTTGGAGATTAATCCTTTGTCCATTGATTCATTTGCAAATATTTTCTCCCATTCTGAGGGTTGTCTTTTCGTCTTGTTTATGGTTTCCTTTGCTGTGCAAAAGCTTTGAAGTTTCATTAGGTTCCATTTGTTTATTTTTGGTTTTATTTCCATTACTCTAGGAGGTGGATCAAAAAATATCTTGCTGTGATTTATGTCAAAGAGTGTTCTTCCTGTTTTCCTCTATGAGTTTTATAGTGTCCAGTCATACATTTAGATCTCTAATCCATTTTGATTTTATTTTTGTGTATGGTGTTAGGGAGTGTTCTAGTTTCATTCTTTTACATGTAGCTGTCCAGTTTTCCCAGCACCACTTATTGAACAGGTGTCTTTTCTCCACTGAATATTCTTGCCTTCTTTATCAAAGATAAGGTGACCATATGTGTATGGGTTTATCTCTGGGCTTTCTATCCTGTTCCATTGATCTATATTTCTGTTTTTGTGCCAGTACCATACTTTCTTGATTACTGTAGCTTTGTAGTATAGTCTGAACTCAGGGAGTCTGATTCTTCCAGCTCCGCTTTTTTACCTCAAAACTGCTTTGGCTATTTGGGGTCTCTTGTGTCTCCATACAAATGTTAAGATTTTTTGTTCTAGTTCTGTAAAAAAGGCAGGCCACTGGTAATTTGGTAGGGATTGCATTGAATCTGTAGTTTGCTTTGGGTAGTATAGTCATTTTCACAATATTGATTCTTCCAATACAAGAACATGGTATATCTCTCCATCTGTTGGTGTCATCTTTAATTTCTTTCATCAGTGTCTTATAGTTTTCTGCACACAGGTCTTGTGTCTCCCTAGGTAGGTTTATTCCTAGGTATTTTATTCTTTTTGCTGCAGTGGTAAATAGGAGTGTTTCCTTAATTTCTCTTTCAGATTTTTCATTATTAGTGTATAGGAATGCAAGAGATTTCTGTGCATTAATTTTGTATCCTGCTACTTTACCAAATTCATTGATTAGCTCTAGTAGTTTTCTGGTAGCATCTTTAGGATTCTCTATGTATAGTATCATGTCATCTGCAAACAGTGACAGTTTTACTTCTTCTTTTCTAATTTGTATTCCTTTTATTTCTTTTTCTTCTCTGATTGCTGTGGCTAGGACTTCCAAAACTATTTTGAATAATAGTGGTGAGAGTGGACATCCTTGTCTTGTTCCTAATCTTAGAGGAAATACTTTCAGTTTTTCATCATTGAGAATGTTGTTTGCTGTGGGTTTGTCATATATGGCCTTTATTATGTTAAGGGAGGTTCCCTCTATGCCCCCTTTCTGGAGAGTTTTTATTATAAATCAATGTTGAATTTTGTCAAAAGCTTCTTCTGCATCTATTGAGATGATCATATGGTTTTTCTTCTTCAATTTGTTCATATGGTGTATCACATTGATTGATTTGTGTATATTGAAGAATCCTTGCATCCCTGGGATAAATCCCACTTGATCATGGTGTATGACCCTTTTAACGTGTTGTTGGATTCTGTTTGCTAGTATTTTGTTGAGGATTTTTTCATCGATATTCATCAGCGATATTGGTCTGTAATTTTCTTTTTTTGTACTATCTTTGTGTGGTTTTGGTGTCAGGGTGATGGTGGCCTCATAGAATGAGTTTGGGAGTGTTCCTTCCTCCGCAATTTTATGGAAGAGTTTGAGAAGGATGGGTATTAGCCCTTCTCTAAATGTTTGATAGAATTCACCTGTGAAGCCATCGGGTCCTGGACTTCTGTTTGTTGGAAGATTTTTAATCAGAGTTTAAATTTCATTACTTGTGATTGATCTGTTCATATTTTCTATTTCTTCCTGGTTCAGTCTTGGAAGGTTATACCTTTCTAAGAATTTGTCCATTTCTTCCAGGTTGTCCATTTTATTACCATAGAGTTGCTTTTAATAGTCTCTTAGGAGTATTTGTATTTCTGCGGTGTCTGTTGTAACTTCTCCTTTTTCATTTCTAATTTTATTGAGTCCTCTCCCTCTTTTTCTTGATGAGTGTGGCTCATGGTTTATCAATTTTGTTTATCTTCTCAAAGAACAAGCTTTTAGTTTTATTGATCTTTGCTATTCTTTTCTTTGTTTCTTTTTCATTTATTTCTGCTCTGATCTTTAGGATTTCTTTCCTTCTATTAACTGTGGGTTTTGTTTGTTCTTCTTTCTCTAGTTCCTTTAGGTGTAAGGTTAGATTGTTTATTTGACATTTTTCTTGTTTCTTGAGGTAGGCTTGTATAGCTATAAACTTCCCTTCTAGTACTGCTTTTGCTGCATCCCATATGTTTTGGATCATTATGTTTTCATTGTCATTTGTCTCTAGCTATTTTTTGATTTCCTCTTTGATTTCTTCAGTGATCTCTTGGTTATTTAGTAACGTATTGTTTACCCTCCGTGTGTTTGTGTTTTTTATGTTTTTTTCCTTGTAATTCATTTCTAATCTCATAGTGTTGTGGCCAGAAAAGATGCTTGATATGATTTCAGTTTTCCTAAATTTACTGAGGCTTGATTTGTGACCCAAGATGTGATCTATCCTGGAGAATGTTCTCTGTGCACTTGAGAAGAAAGTGTGATCTGCTGTTTTACCTGGAATGTCCTATAAATATCTATTAAATCTACGTAGTCTGTTGTGTCGCTTAAAGCTTGTGTTTCCTTATTAATTTTCTGTGTGGATGATCTGTCTATTGGTGTAAGTAAGGTGTTAAAGTCTCCCACTATTATTGTGTTACTGTTGATTTCCTCTTTTACAGCTGTTAGCAGTTGCCTTATGTATTGAGGTGCTCCTATGTTGGATGCATATATATTTATAATTGTTATATCTTCTTCTTGGATTGATCCCATGATAATTATGTAGTGTCCTTCCTTGTCTCTACTAACATTCTTTATTTTAAAGTCTATTTTGTCTGATATGAGAATTGCTACTCCAGCTTTCTTTTTATTTCCATTTGCATGGAATATCTTTTTCCATCCCCTTACTTTCAGTCTGTATGTGTCCCTAGGTCTGAAGTGGGTCTCTTGTAGACAGCATATAGATGGGTCTTGTTCTTGTATCCATTCAGCAAGGCTGTGTCTTTTGTTTGGAGCATTTAATCCATTCACGTTTAAGTTAATTATCGATATGTATGTTCCTATTACCATTTTCTTAATTGTTTTGGGTTTCTTTGTGTAGGTCCTTTTCTTCTCTTGCGTTCCCCACTTAGAGAAGTTCCTTTACCATTTGTTGTAGAGCTGGTTTGGTGGTGCTGAATTCTCTTAGCTTTTGCTTCTCTGTATAGCTTTTGATTTCTCCATCAAATATGAATGAGATCTTTGCTGGGTAGAGTAATCTTGGTTGTAGGTTCTTCCCTTTCATCACTTTAAGTATATCATGCCACTCCCTTCTGGCTTGTAGAGTTTCTGCTGAGAAATCAGCTGTTAACCTTATGGGAGTTCCCTTGTATATTATTTGTCATTTTTTCCCTTGCTGCTTTCAATAATTTTTCTTTGTCTTTAATTTTTGCCAATTTGATTACTATGTATCTTGGTGTGTTTCTCCTTGGGTTTCTCCTGCCTTGGATTCTCAGCACTTCCTGGACTTCGGTGGCTATTTCCTTTCCCATGTTAGGGAAGTTTTCGACTATAATCTCTTCAAATATTTTTCAGGTCCTTTCTCTCTCCCTTCTCTTTCTGGGACCCCTATAATGCGAATGTTTTTGTGTTTAACATTATCCCAGAGGTCTCTTAGGCTGTCTTCATTTCTTTTCATTCTTTTTTCTTTATTCTGTTCTGCAACAGTGAATTCCACCATTCTGTCTTCCATGTCACTTATCCGTTCTTCTGCCTCAGTTATTCTGCTATTGAATCCTTTTAGTGTAGTTTTCATTTCAGTTATTGTATTGTTCATCTCTGTTTGTTTCTTCTTTAATTCTTCTAGGTGTTTGTTAAACATTTCTTGCATCATCTCGATCTTTGCCTCCATTCTTTTTCCGAGGTCCTGGATCATCTTCACTATCATTATTCTGAATTCTTTTTCTGGAAAGTTGCCTATCTCCACTTCATTTAGCTGTTTTTCTGGGGTTTTATCTTATTCCTTCACCTGGTACATAGCCTTCTGCCTTTTCATCTTGTCTGTCTTTCTGTAAATGTGGTTTTTTTCCACAGGTGCAGGATTGTAGTTCTTCTGGCTTCTGCTGTCTGCCCTCTGGTGGATGAGGCTGTCTAAGAGGCTTGTGCAAGTATCCTGATGGGAGGGACTGGTGGTGGGTAGAGCTGGGTGTTGCTCTGGTGGGCAGAGCTCAGTAAAACTTTAAACATCTTGCCTGCTGATGGGTGGGGCTGAGTCCCCTCCCTATTCATTGTTTGGCCTGAGGTGACCCAACATTGAAGCCTACCTGGGCTCTTTGGTGGAGCTAATGGCAGACTCTGGGAGGGCTCACACTGATGAATACTTTCCAGAACTTCTACTGCCTGTGTCCTTGTCCTCATGGTGAGACAGAGCCACCCCCTGCCTCTGCAGGAGACCCTCCAACACTAGCTGGTAGGTCTGATTCAGTCTCCCCTGGGGTCACTGCTCCTTCCCCTGGGTCCCAGTGCGCACTTGTGTGTGCTCTCCAAGAGTGCAGTCCCTGTTTCCCCCAGTCCTGTCAAATTCCTGTAATCAAATCCCGCTAGCCTTTAAGTCTGATTCTCTAGGCATTCCTCCTCCCGCTGCCGGACCCCCAGGTTGGGAGGCCTGACGTGGGGCTCAGAACCTTCATTCCAGTGGGTGGACTTCTGTGGTATAATTGTTCTCCAGTCTCTGAGTCACCCACCCAGTGGTTATGAGATTTGATTTTATTGTGATTGTGCTCCTTCTACTGTCTCATTGTGGCTTTTCCTTTGTCTTTGGATGTGGGGTATCTTTTTTGGTGAGTTCCAGTGTCTTCCTGTCATTGAATGTTCAGCAGTTAGTTGTGATTCTGGTGTTCTCGCAAGAGGGAGTGAGATCACGTCCTTCTACCAAGGAGAAATCTTTAAGATGTCATCAACTTCTTGCTTGTTGGCCTATTATATGAACAGTTAATGTATAATATTGCTACATAATGTTTCTGATTGATATTTCCACTAATAGTTAAACATAGATTACTCAGTACTGTTTGATAATGATTATCTTATATTCTCTGTTGAAGTTATTTTTTATAATTTCATGTAAGTTGACTGTATCAGCTATAAGTTATTCACTAATATTGATCGCAAATTATGCTAGTCTTGTTGGGAGAAACAAAGGGTTTATTTATGTTATTACTTAGTACTGGACAAGACTAATTTTACTAGTCCTTTTATAATTATTATTGGCATATTCAAGTACACAGCTTTCCAT
This sequence comes from Phocoena phocoena, assembly GCF_963924675.1. NCBI lineage: Eukaryota > Metazoa > Chordata > Mammalia > Artiodactyla > Phocoenidae > Phocoena > Phocoena phocoena. Next base: position 78,051,070 of record NC_089223.1, read on the forward strand.
AAGCAAACCAGAATGTTGTTTAAATTAAAAAGTAGAGTAATTCACTAATTTGTTGTACAAAAAGGTAGCTATATTTGTGAAATTATATTTAAAGGGTAGTACCTCTGAATTTCTTTTAAATTGTTGCATAACAAACAAATGTCCCTGCAAAGATTTATTTATACAGTAAATTTTATTACGTGCTTAATGCTATTCTAGGTCTTAGGGTTTCCTGTATGTAGTCCTAGCACTATCTTGTGTACCATAAGATACAGTCATGCTTATTGTCTTGTACAGAGCTTTCTAAAAGGACGTTTTAAATTTTATAATTAAAAAAAGTTAAGATTTTGTTTGTAATTTGATTTGTTTCTGTTTGCAGAGCGCCCTCTTCACTACACAGAAAATGTGTTGGAACAGGTGCTTCGGTGGAGTTCATTAGCTGAACCTGGATCTGCTTATCTTGTGGTGAAGAGATTCTTAACCATTGACACAGTTAAACACTATAATGGTAGGTGCTGTTATTTCGCATTGCAACTATGATTGAAAATTCAAGTGGTTAAAGGATAATTATTATGGCACAAGTGTTTTCTGAAAATGTAAAAATGAGTAGCTAAATGAAAAATCTACTGCCATTAGTCTTAGAAAGAAGAATATATAGACCAAGTGCCAGGGTCATATTTTCCTGGTGGGTCAGACTGTGGTAATAGTTGGTTAATTTGACCATATCAAATTAAAGATTTAGCAGGAATGATTCATCTTTTTAAGGTTTTGGGTTTATTTTATTTATTTGCCATGCTTAAGTGTTTTCCTAATTTTTAGATAGATGGTGAATCATCTTGAATTATATTTACATTTGAAAGTTCTCTGAGCATTCAAGAATCGCAAGCTCTGAGATTGTGTGCTTGTTATAATTCTCACCTATTTTGCAGTAATATTGGAAAACAAATACAAAATAAATACTTCCAATAAGGATATTTGCCATCCAACTGGGAGAAGACATGTATACATGTAAGGTTAAATAAGAAGTTAGCTAGCACGGGGGATCCATATAAGACAGTCTCTGAACTTGTTTGAGGTATCAGAAAACTTTCATTTTGAAACTTAGATTCTTCTGTTATGTTGACATCATCTGACAGAAAAAGATTTCTTGCCACACTGTCTATAAACCAACCCCGAAAGCAGAGGATTTAAGTTTTATAAGATAAAATTTACCACAACTTTTATAATTCATATTGATAATAACCATTACTATTTATTAATCAAGTATTATAAAATGAGCTCTCTGCATACCAAAACATTTATACTTTTTAAAAAATTTCTCCAGGAGTTATATTATCATTTGAATTTTACAATTGAGAAAAGGGAAGCTCAGAGAAATTAAGTAACTTGCCTCCAGATCACACATTTATTAAGTACTAGATTTGAGAACAGATTGGTTTTACTTCTAATTATTAAGAAAAAAGATGGGGAAGTGGGTACAGTTCTTAAATGCGGTAAAGCTACTTGGTATGATTGCAGACTCTCTAGCTAGTAGCCATAAGTCAGCAAGTTCTTAATTGTACCAGGCTAATCTGATATGTTTCTGATTTCATGATAATCTGGCTACTATAACAGACTACAATGGACTAGATGGCTCATAAACAACAGAAGTTTATTTCTCACAGTGTGGCGCCTAGAAGTCTGACATCAGGGTGCCAGCCTGGCCAAGTTCTGGTGAGAGGCCTCTTCCAGGTTGCAGACTGGGGACTTCTTGTATCCTCCCAGGGTGGAGAGCAGAGAGGGGAAGCGCACTCTCCGTGACTCTTAACAAGGGCACTAAGCCCATTCCTGAGGATTCCACCCTCATGACCTCATCTAATCCTAATTACCTCATAAAGGCCCCACCTCCTAAAACCTGATACCATGTAGGTAGGTTTCAACATATGAATTGGGGAAACATAAACATTCAGTCCATAACTCTGCCCTTCATATCTTACAATTACACAAAAGTATTTTTACAAAATGCAAGCAGTTTAACAGCTTCTATGTCATTCTGGTCTTACTAGCATCTAAAATAAACACAACATGTGTTCTTTTTGCTATAGAAATTTAGCCTTTTAGACAACTTTGTCTTGTTTAACTTCTTTCTTACTCCTACATATGATTTTGGCCACATCCTCTGTATACTGCTCAACGATTGCAATAGAAATTCTCTCTCATCATATGACTGCTACAGGCATCCCTGTCATAGAGCAGTGATTGTCAGGTGGGGGAGATTTTTGTCCCCCAGGGGGCATTTGGCAATGTCTGGAGATATTTCTGACGGTCACACTGGGTAGGGTGGTGCTTCTGGTATTTAGTGGTTAGAGACCAGAGATGCTGCTAAACATCCTACAATACACAGGAAGGCTCTTTACAACAAAGCGTAATCTGGCTCAACATGTCAATGGTGTCACGTTGAGAATCTCTGATTTAGATAACCTTTGAAATCTGGCCTAACTCTTAAATTCTGTTATTCTTTCATTTTAACATTGAGATAAAGGAAACGTATTGAGTTTATGAACAAACTCCTGCCTGCATTATGAAATACATTATAGGTTCTCATGGCTTCTTTTCTTTTAGAAAATAAGTCATCTTTTCAGGTAAATTTTAATTTATTTTTGGTGAGAATTTTTCTTTTTCTAATATCCCTCAAAAATGTCTCTTAATTCTCCATGTTGCAAAAACTTAGCTCTTGTTTGAATGCTAGTGGACTGTCTATGTGAATAAAACCAGACAAGAATAAGATCTTAAAAGGCTATAATATAAAGGAAGGTTTTGTGCAGGTGGCCTGAGGGATAACCCAAAGCAAGGATACCATTAAGTGCTGTATTAGCGATGTTAGATTGAGTGGGTTTAGAGCAATCACATCTGAGTAAAATCTTTGTTGTTTAAGGGCAACAAGAAATGGTCGAGTGACAAACTATAAATTGCTCTACCCACAAACTAGGTAGGAAGATTGGGCATTTAATTGGGCATTAAAATGATGCCTCACCTATTATACGTGTCCTCTTTTAGGGGTTATGAGTGTGTCCTGTTTTGAAAGCATCAGGCTTCTGTAAGGTCTAGACAAAGCACCTTGCATAAATACTGGGGAACCCAAGCAGTGGAAAGCAGGCTTACATGACAGTTTTTGAGATTTGGATGAAATATTCTCTAGAGTAAAATGTCAGTAAACTCTTATGCTACTCTCATATCTCCTGCATTCCTCTGACAGGGTGGGAGCTATGAAACTTATCACTGCCCCTGCACTCTACCCTCCTCAGCTGGCCAAGCCAATATGCAACTTGTTATTCTGATATCAATAGTTCTTTCTACCAGGAAATTATGTCCCTCTGAATGAAAAAAAAAAAGTCAGGTTTAGAGTAACCCTCAGGAAATACATCAATTAGACCATTTCATATTAGTAGTTATGTACTTTTGGTCAGAAACAGGAGTACCTATGGAGTAAATATTTAACTTTCTTTTTTAGTTTTCTAGCCAATAACATTTTTATAAAATGTTTTTAATTAGAGCTTGATTTATATTCAGATTGTCAAAGTAAAATCTTTTTCATTATGGTTGGTTCTGCATCTGTGTGCATTTAGGATTGTCATTTTAAAGAAGGTTTGGCCTATTGTTTGTTTTTAAATCAGCTTCTAAAGTCATGATTTTTTCTTATAGTCATGTCTTACAGTAACCTGGGGATTCTAAGTACTTCTTATGGGGTACCCTGTGTGATAGATTTTAGGTTGGTTAGGTATTCAGTCTACTTTGTCTTTGTCTTGGCAAATGTCTCCTAAATCAATCACAGTGACCACCTACTCCAGAGTTATTGCTCCATTCATTACATGCACTACTACTTAAAATTGGGATCTAAAAGGAAAATAGTGAAAGTAAATCAAATGTGATTTCTCTGTCAATTTGTTAGCAGAAAAACTGGAATCACCTCAGAAACACATGGCTCTTCACAGCAGAGAGGAAACAATGTTAAGGATTTCTTTTCCTTTCTTAAGATTTTCTTATTCTAACCTGGGGGCCAAGTGGAAATTAGCACAGTTTGAAACAAGGCTGGTTGGTTACAACCATACTTTTCTCTCAGTAATGAATAGCTATTGTGTTAATATTTTCTTAAAACATAAAGTAGCACCGACACCTCTGTCACACCTGTCTCATCATACCTGACACCTTTTGCCACAAACCTTAGTGTCTGTCTACCTATCCCTATCTCTTCCTGTCTCTCCTTTATCTACACACACACACACACACACACACACACACACACACACACACGACTTGCATTTCATTAATTGCATGATGGTATTTCTGATTTTATGCAACAAATTATAGGCATATACTTTTGTTTGATACCACCTTCTTGCTTAATGAAAAATTTTATCAAATAATAAGTTTAGGGGTTTGGGGTTGTTTAGGGGTTTTAATTTTCTCAATTTGTTCATTTTATCTCAATAGTTTAAAATATAGATATCACAAGAAGGAACAGACTTTAGAGTCAAACAACACTTAATTTCTGCTCATTCATTTAAGGTAATGAGGAAGCATACTTTACTTTTATACAAGTATGTAAGAGTAAATGAATTTTCTGTTGCCTCTACTTAAAAATCAATTCTGTGTTTTGCAAAAGCAGCATTGTATTTCTGAGAAGCATTTTGGGCTATTGTCCTTATTGTAATGAGGAGGTAACTAACCTGAAAAGAAAAATAATAGTCTGAATTTCTTTTCTACCCCATGGATTATGGCTGAGACATTGAGATAGGGAGAATGAAACTTCATTTAAATTGCCATTTAGACTTTGTCAGAGCTAATCATATTAGACCATCTTATATTATCATTACCTCATATTAAGTTTCAACATCTCTATCACAAGTTAGCCATAAATTTATAGCTTCTATAAGGTTCCAGAATAAATAATTTTTTGTTGCAGAAGTCTTATTTTAAGCACTAAAGTTCTTTAATATTACCCCAATAGAATGTGATACAACAGAATCAAGTTTTAATGATCTCAATGGGGAAGAACTACTTTTAAGATAGAAGATGTAACTCAAATGAAAATGCGTGTGGGTTTCTAAATTTAGATTGCCACATATGACAGATGCTTTGGAATTAAATTTACATTAGAATAGAATAGTTCAAAATGCAGCTGCTTCCAGCAAATTCAGACCTGGAAAGCTGAGCCATCCCCTATCAACTGACTTAAGAAAATAAAGGAAAATTCCAGCAAAAATAGTATGAGTTCATAAATCATAGTCTAGCTGAAATAATTTATATTCCACTCCCGTCATATCTTTTTAAATCCAAAGATGTGTAAAAGTTGAAAGTAAGATCCAGTCCACTTCAAGTGGAAGTATTTTCTTGGAAATTGATGATAGAATAGAAAAGTAGTGTTCTACTTTCTACAATTTGCTGCATTGTCAGTAAAATGGCGTGGAATCTCTGGTACTTTTCTAGTCAATCCTCCAGTAGTAAGTATATTTACAATTTTACTGCTTAAGGATAATCTAATTACAAAAGGATGTTATCAGGCTGCTAGTTCTATTAAGCATTACTTCTTCAATACAAGTAACAAAGGAGAATATACTACTCAGTCGTAGAACTAAATTTTATTAAATACATTTTGAGCGAATGTCATGCAGTGAGTGAACTATATCAAATTCTGCTTCCTCCAAATTATAAAGAATATATGTGTTCTATATAATCAATATCAAACAAAGGAAAATATGGATAATTTTTAATTTGGAATTTAATTTAATTTGGAAGAAATTTCTAGATTTCAGGCTGCAAATATTGCCAAATATCACTTGGTTGTGGCACATTCTCTCATGAAAACTGCTTGTCTCCTTCAGCACTTAGAGTACATGCGCAGGGGTGGAACTTGGTTTTTCAGATAATGTACAGGCCTGAGAAAATAGTCTTTGCCAGCAAAAGAGGAAGGGAGACATAGAGACCACGGAAAATAGACCCATTTGTTTTATATTCCCTTTTCATTGCTCAGATCATATATAAGAGATAAATTGTTCATAGTTACTACGCATTTACTGGGCACCAGATGCTGAGCTGATGGCTTTGCATACACCATGTCATTTAATCTTCCTAGCAGTCTTAAGGGGTTTTTTTTACTAGTACTCTCTAAGCCTTTTATAAACGGAGAAACTTGGACATGGAGATGTTACATAACTCCCTCAAGGTGACCTGCTGGTAAGTGGAGAAGCAGGTTTTAGTTTTTAAAACTCTTGTAAATTCAGTCTATAAATCACCAGGCCTTTGGAAGGGTAATTTTTTCCATACTGTTTACTACAGACTCTGCAGTACAGAAAAAAATGATGTTTGTCCTCCATTAGATAAATAAGCAATTACATTCTGCTTGCTATGTGCTAAGCACTCTTCTGAATACTTTACATACCAGATCTACTGGGTGATCACTGTATAAATCCCCATTTAGCAGGTGAGGAAACTGAGATTTAGAGGTTACTACCTGGGATCCAGTGGAGGATGTGGTTGTCATCCAAGCCCAGGTAGTCTAGCTCCAGAGCAAACTCGTAGTCACTGTGCTACGTTAGTTCTCACATAGGTTGGGGAGGAAAATTTAAAGCCCACAATTTTTTAAAAAGCAAACATGAAATTATTATTTTTTCAAGATCAGATGAGATTGGGTGCATTCAGGGTGGTATGGCCATAGACTGAAATTATTATTTTAAAGAGCAAAATTATGAGACAAACATGACTTTTCATGTATTCAATGCCTAACTTTTATCTTAGACTTTTAAAGACATGAATAACAAGTATGGACTGGAGTAGTTAGAAAAAATCTTCAAGGATGAGTTGGGTCCAGAAGTGGGGGTAGAATTTGTATAGAACCAAGGAGAATGGAATTTCCCTTAGGTTCACTCAGATGATCAACTTCAGTCATGCCACAGACACAGATTGGTTTTCCAAACAGTGTATTATGATCAACTGACTTATAAATAAATATTATATTTTAACTTAATAGCTTATGAAGATGAGTAGGAGGAGTCTAGTTTATTTATTTAGTCCTTGAAAAGTCAGGGAAAGAAGTTTAGGCTTTTCATGTTACATAAGTAAGACTTCAAATAGTAAAAAAAAAAAAAAATAGAGTTTTGGAAAGGGTATTAACATGATAAAACAGTATTTGCATAGCACAAATCTGGAATTATATGGAGCCATTAGAAAAGCAGGACATGGAATTATAGAATCCTGGCATCTAGGTATTAGGTAGAAAAGGCAGGGGTTAGGGAGATGATATTGGAAAAGAAGTGGAATTGAACCCCAGAGAGAAACTTTGAGAGAACAATGGCTGAACTGCTAGATGACTGGGCATGAAGGATAAAGGAGGAATATGTATTCTAGAAATACCATTCCTAGTTTATGTTCCCCCACCCGCTTCTCTCTCTTTGTGTCTCTCCCTATCTCTGTCTGTTTCTGTCTCTCCTTCCCAAGACCCTCCAAGCTCCTCCACAGATCAGTTATTTTACTGGGATTAGGGGCCACTAGTTAGGAATTACTGTTTTTGTCTAAGAACTTGAGGTTTTTCAAATGATTTAGAAAACTGTTTTTTTTCTTTGGGTGGGGAGATCAGTTTCATAGTCTCAGTAATATGATGTCTGTTCTGTTTAAATAAATAAATTGACCATTCTGCGTGGTTTCATACATGTACTTTTTAAGGGCTTTTCTAATTAATAACAAAATTACAGCACAATATAACTAAGAATACCAATCTGTTATCTTACCCAGTGTTACCTCTAAAGAACCTTCACTGAACTCAACTGAGCCTTCCTTCCTTGTCTGAGCAAACACCTGGAGGGGGAAAGGGGTTTATGATTCTCTAATGATAACAGTGTCTCTAGATCTTAAACTTTCTCCCCAGGATGAGGTAGAGGAAGTGAAAATATAAGTGTGAGGTACTCCACAGTTGAGGGACCTGGCAGTACTGGAAAAGCTTGGAAAAGCGAATTATTGGAAGCCATTTAATTCATATCCTTCGTTGTGTTACACACTGAGTCATGCACAATGTCCCCAAAGTACATAACTTCATCTTGGCCCTTAAGCGATGGGTGTTTTTTTCTACTTATTTTAACATTGTGTGAGCTTTTAGAAATTCTTCTAAGTTCTCAGTATTTATCATGGAACTTAGTGTTTCAAGGTTCTTTTTGGTCTTTCCTTCTCCTTACCATATATTCCTCTCAAAGCCTCCTCCCGAGTCCCTTAATAATGTGTACAACAAGAGTTAGCTAAGATAATTACATATGATTTTTAAAAATATATTTTAATAAAAAGCAACCAAAGGTGTCAACAATATTTTTTTTTCCTAAGCCTGTTTTCTATTTGACCTATGAGTGGTTTACTTTAACACTGGACATACGATTATTTCTTATTGGTAAAATTAGAAAGCTTTATTAAGTTGAACAAAAATCTTAAAGTATAATCAGAAGGTGTGAATGGAATTGGTTTGGCTTGAGCAATATATAATATCTTTATCTCACAACTTGATTATAATTTAATGCTCTTAAAATACTTTACCTATTTCTAAATCAATAGTATTATAAATGCCTTTCTCCACTTTTCTGTTCTAAATCAACTGAATCACTAGGCCCACCCAATGTTTTCTAAATTGCTTACTGTATTTCTCCTATCAGGATATATAAGCACTGTTCGTTAGTCCATGTTCACTCTGTCTCTTACACTGCACTGCAAGTCCAGAAATCATCTCTTTTGAGGTTACTGTATTACTGGACTCTTAATACTTCATGAAGAATGAATTGATGTCATATGAATTTTGCTGAATACTACTTTTATATTTTTTCCTTGATCTTCCTATTGCATTAAAATACATCTTCTTTCAAGTCTTTTAATTGGATAAGTGTTATTTTTAACTTAAATAGAAGTTATTTAGCTATAAAATATTAAGAGATTATACCAGAAGACAAATGTTAGCAGTGTATTTTTCAGAAATTATTTTAAGGTCACAGACCACCTAAAAAGAACCTATTTTAGTATAACATCGCAATTAAAAGAATGTCATCTGTGACCAGTATGCAGATCATGAAAACTATTGGGGCTTGTCAGTTACTTTTGTTTGCGGTTAGGATCAGTGATGTGATTAATCATGGGGATTTTTGCTTCCAGGTTGTCATCCCATGCTCATATTTGAGTTATAAGGCACTATTTCAACTTTCGTCTTCTTATACTAACTTTCGTCTTCTTATACTAACTATAATTGTGAATGTCTGTGTAGTATTTGCTGTATAAGTAAAGGTTTTCCCCAAACCAAGGGATGCTAGGTTTTAGATTGAGTTTTTCTTTCTAAAATCAAGTTATTTGTAAATTTTAGAAACTCTGCATGAATATTTAAAAATTGTGTCACCTTAATACCAGGAAATTGCTAAAAACCCTCATCCTGATATAATGTCTCATGCTTCATCTTTTATGGACATGATCTAACATGAGGATAACAATCTGCAGGATAAGTGTTATTACTCCCGTTTTATAGGAAAAGCAGGAGTTGACCCCAGAATGACCATGTCGTGGCTACTTGGCTTCAGGTTTCTTTTCTTTCCACTGTTCCTCAGTTCTCAAGTAGGCAGTTTAATACTGTTGGGATTTCAAGAAGAAAGCTGTAGACTAGAGATACAGTGATAAATTTATTCGTGATAAATCTACACAACTTCAACATTTTTTTTTTTACCAAAAATGTGATTTTTAATAGAACTGTTGAAATGATTTCTAAGTGTGGGACACTGGCAGTATTGCACGAGCATTATTAGCAGTTTTGCCTTCTTTACCCTTACCTGTTTCATAGGAATAGGAATTTCTCTAATGTCTCAAGAATTCCTGGATTCCTGAGACAGGATTCCAGAAGAGATTTCTCTTTTACCTGTGTATTTTGCATTATTTATATGAGTGGTATTCAGAGAAATAAAATGCAAGCTGAGTATGTAATTTTAAATTGCCTAATAGCCGCATTTTAAAATATATATATAAACATATATATAAAGAAATAGGTGAAATTAATTTTACTTGTATCTTCTATTTAAACTCACATATCCAAAATATTATTATTTCAACATGTAATCAGTGTTATAAAATTGTGATATGTTTACATTTTTTTGGTATTAATCTTCAAAATATGGTATATATTTTATACTCATAGCACATCACAGTTGAGACTAGCCATGTTTCAGATGCCCATTAGCCAGTAGCTAATTGGACAGCATGGGCAGGCCTATGTATTATAAATAGATATAAATAGATCTGGTTACTGGATCTATGACTTATCCAATACTCCCCTGACACAAGGTGTTACCAGAAATTAACTAGAGGCTTCTTAATGGTAGGAAACACGTTATTACTTTATATCATCAAAACTGAAAATACAAAAATGTTTTATATTCTATTACAAATAAATGAAAATGTACCCAACTTACAAAAGTAAATGTTGTACTTTACAGAGAGGAAGGCCCTGGAAAGTATCAAAGAGGGAGTCTTGAAAATCAAAGAAGAACCATCTAAAATACTCTCTGGAAATAAGTTTCAAGACCGGTATTTTGTTTTACGAGATGGGTATCTCTTTCTTTACAAGGATATGAAGGTATTTAATATATGTAGTATTTGAATATGTATATACTTTTGTGTGAGCGTTAACATTCTTATTTCATGCCTCTCAGCCCTCTCTCTTGGAAGTCAAGGCCTCTAGTAAATAAAATGTACAGTAAGCTGATGATTACTTTCAGCCTCCGGGATATGACATTAATGCAACTAGTAACACAGTAAAGAACTCCCTATACGGTCTTTCTGAGCACCTCATATTTTTTAGGGCAGAGATTGACTTAAGTTCTAAAGAGAAGTCTAATATGTGTTACATAAACTAGCATATAAATCAGCATCTCAGTCAATAAAATTAAGAGAATGTGTCATGCCTTAAGGCAAAAGTGGCTTGAGTTTAGCAAATGGAAATTAATAAAATGTAGAATAAAAAGGCAAAACCCAAATGCTAAATCTGATTAAAAATTAAATCTGATTAATTAATATATTTCCTATACTCTTGAATGAATTAACTCGTAATATTGTATTTATTAATTGAATCTTACTGATGTATCCCAATATGTTTGAATTTCCTAACAGCTTTTATTAATGAATTGAGGAATGGAGAGAGGACTTAGAGATGAAAAAGAGGGAGTAGGTATAAGAATATTGAACTTAGCATCAGAAAACCTCAAAACCGCCAAGTTGGTTGTGTGAATAAGAATCTTAAACTGTCATCCTCAATTTCTAGATCTGTAATATGATGATGATAGTATGAGTCCTGCATGCCAGATTGTTGTAATGCTTAAATAAGAATATATATAAAAGTTCCTTTCCAACTGTGAAACATATATATATATATGTATACTAGCATGCTCATCAAAACAGCCCACTAAGAATATGAATAGGGAAGTTCCAGCCTGAGAAAAATCTATTCATAGTACATATATCTGAAAAGGGACTCATTTGCACAATATAAAGAACTCCTCCAAATCAATAATAAAAAGACAACCCAATAAAAATTGGAGCAAAGTATTGGACAGACATTACAGGAAGGAAGACATAGGAATGGCCAATAAGTGGTTGAACCAAAAGTGCTCAGCATCATTAGTTATCAGGGAAAATGCAAATTAAAACCACAAGCTATACCATTAGTACAACTAAAATCATACGAGTGACAACATCTAATGTTGACAAGGACGTTGATTAACTAAAACCCTCATCAATAACTGGTGGAAGGGTAAAATCACACAATTACTATTAGAACTTTTTTGGCAGTTTTTAAAATTAAGTTATTCATACATCTACCCCATGATTCAGCAACTCTATTCCCAGGTATTATATCCACTAAAGCACTTGTTCAAGAATATTCATAAGCAGCTTTATTTATAAAAGCTAAAACCTGTAAACATTCTAAATGCCCATCAATAAGAGAATGATATATTCAGACAATGGAATAATATTCAGCAATAAAAATGAATGAATGCAACCACATGGGTGAATGTTCAAATCCTCACTGAGCAAAAAAGTTTGACCCAAAATAGTACCATATGAGTCTGTCTATAAAAGGTCTAAGAAGAGGCAAAATCATTTATGGTGATGGGAGTCAGAAAGTGTTTGCCTGTGGTGTGGAGAAGGTTTGCTACTGAAGCAAGGACATAGGGTCAGTAGGGTACTTTCTAGGATAATAGAAATAAATGTTCTCTATCCAGCATTGGGTGGTGGTTACATGGGTATATACAGTAACATTTCTACTTCCTTGAGATTCAAGCAATATCCAAGCAATTCTTTTAAATGTGGAATGACAGCAGGACCTAAAGCTACTTTTTTCCATTGAATTCTAATATTCGCTTGAGTAAGCATTGCTTGCATATTTCAAGTGTGTGACGCTTCACTATGTTGTGTTTTGGAGATCTATAAAGAAGGACCAGACTAGTAACATCTATTATTTAATACTGTATTGTTATGAAGGAAGAATTATTAAACAGCTTTCCAAAATTCTATAGCCCCATTTAGTTGTGGCTTCTACTGAGCTCTCCACACACTGACCACTGTCCTGTATGTTCCTCCAGCAGGGAAGCCTCCAGGTGGGCATAAATAAATTTTAGTAGCATTCTACTTAGTGTATCCATTTCATGTTCATGTTCTTCAAGAACAGTGGAATGTCCAGGCAGGGAGCTAACAAAACAGCACTGAATTCCGCAGCCCTTAATCCCTCTCTTCAGAGGGCTGTATTATATACTGGAAGTCACACTTTGTTACTCCATCTGATAAACCTAGCAGGGAATCTGTGTGGGTATCAAACGATTGTTATCGTTTATCATTTGATATCATTCTTCACTTTTTTCAGTGCAGGAAGAGTGGAGTTTGCAGAAATAAGGCATTTAAGAATTTGGGATTATGTGAGCCAAACACATCAGATTTTAAGGTTCATGAACTGTAGGTTTATGTTCATGAAAGGAAATGCTAAACTTCACAGCTGCTTATTCTAGCCATCTAGAACTCAATCTGATTGAATTTTGTTTGGTTTTCTTCAATGCGTCACCCACGTTGATCTTCATTAGACTCATTTCCTTCATCCTTGTCCTTCCATTTACATGTTGGTTAACTGTCACTTGTGTAGTTGGATATCTGCTTAGGGTATTTTAAAATCATCATGGACTTTTTAGTCCCATTAAGGAACCTACGCTTCCATTGTGTGGCAACAGAAGGTTGCTAGAAACAACTAGTAGCAATAGAAGTGCAGTCATAATGGCCCCAACTAACATTCAACCCATTAATCCATAAAAAGCAGAGTTCTATATATTTCGCTTTGATTATCGCACTTTATCTTTACAATAATCCTATGAAACTAGTGCTATAGTTATTCCCCCTTGACAGATGAAGAAATGTAGTATACCAAGATATTACATAACTTGCCCAAGATCACTTAGCCTATAAGCGATAGAGTCAGAATTCATTCCCAGATGTCTATTTCCAAAGGCTTTATGCAGAGGCTTTATTGTTTCTTACTATAGAAACAATAATTTGTATTATTTTGTCTTGGTGTTATTGCTGATGGAATTTTACTTAAAGAGGATAAGTGTTTTTCATTTTAATAGTACCAAATATTTTCAAATATGACACTTTACACAATTCAGGTTTTTTATAATGTTTTTCCCCAAGCTGATGTAAATTTTAAAACCTGCCACAAGGAAGCGTGAAAAAAGCAAATGGGGAGGGAGTGGTCGTTAAAAGTTGCCCGCACTAATAAGCAAACTCTTCTTAGTAACAAGAATAATTTTTTTAAGCACACTAATTTAATTGGCTCAGTTAAAAATTTTACTTTGAAATATACTGCCTGTAGCAACATACTATACACTTCATAACACTTCAACTTTTTGAAGAAATACTCCAGAAAGTACACATACCTAAAGTGTTGTAATAAACCAACAGTAAAGTTATAATGCCAAAAGAGATTTCTTTTAATAGAACTTTGCATTAGGATCCTTACAGTTCCTATTTACGCTTATTCAGTTTAAAGATTGAAACTGAAAAGGGTTTCTTTCCACCTTGGCTGAACTCATCTTAAATTATGGCATCTGTGTTCTCTTTGGACAGGATAAAATACAAAGTCATGAGCTGGCATGTCCAGAGTGGCTTGGGAATCAGTTGTATTACTTCAGGCTCTCTCTCTATTGCCAACAGTATTTCAAAATATAGGCAGTCCTGGGCTTATCAATGCCGTGTATAAATAAGACTACTTAGATCAGGCACAGTGCTTCTCATTCTTAAATGTGCAGGTCCCCTCTACCTGTACTACTGGAACTGCAGCCTCTCACCTGACCCTGCTGCTGCCTCCATTGGGACTAGCAGTCTAAGCTTTGAGGAGGGACATTAACCACAGATGTAATCCGATTGAACCTCTGACAAAGGGGTCCAGGAGTCTGTGCTACTATATACACTCCTACATGCTCCTCTCCTTGACTCTTTCCTATATGGAAAACTTACTGCATTACAAAGCTACCTCACTGTTCCATATCAGACTTCAAGTGTTATTCCTTAACATTCATTAAAATAGCAAGCTAAAAAATCAATACCCCCAAACCAAACACATAAACTAACCAGAAAATGACCTTAAGAAGAAGAGGCTTACATGAAGAAAACTACAGAACTGCACTGATAGAAATGAAAGAAAATTAATGTAAAGTCTACTAATATTGATCTATGGACTTCCCTGGTGGTGCAGTGGTTAAGAATCCGCCTGCCAATGCAGGGGACACGGGTTCGAGCCCTGGTCCGGGAAGATCCCACATGCCGCAGAGCAACTAAGCCTGTGCCCCACAACTACTGAGCCTGTGCGCTAGAGCCCTCGAGCCACAACTACTGAGCCAGTATGCCACAACTACTGAAGCCTGCCTGCCTAGAGCCTGTGCTCTGCAACAAGAGAAGCCAAGGCAGTGAGAAGCCTGTGCACAGCAACGAGGAGTAGCCCCCGCTCACCGCAACTAGAGAAAGCCCACGCCCAGCAACAAAAACCCAAAGCAGCCAAAAAATAAATTTATATATAAAAACACAAAAAAACACAAAGTCTACTAATATTGATCTATAGGTTTAATGTAATTCTTTTCAAAATTGCAAAGGGAATTATTTTTAGAACTTGGAAAAAATGATTTGATAACTCACCTCAAAGGGTAAACAGAGAAGAGTATTTGCAAACATTTGGGGGGACATAAAAAGTAAAATAATTGTCAAGTATTTCCCATCCAACTATTTATTCATACAGTAAAACTAAAATAGGTTAGATAATATCCTGGCATAAAAATGAACAGAGATAGCATTGGTAACATAAAGTGAGGTAAAAGATGTAACTGTTTATCATAATTTATTTTTGATAATTATGCCATCATAAATGCATGTCTAAAGAAAGATTTGTTTAATAAGGACTAGGATAATTGTTAACCAAAGTTTTTCAACTTAAATTCTCATCTATACTGTGGACTAACATTCAGTCCATAACAATATTTATGACCTTTACTTATTCACACTGTATGAAATGTCATGCATTTTTATAGAGAAATATGAATATATTTGAATATAGGGTGCTGCCCCAGACAACACTGGTGGTATCATGGAGTTACAAAGTATATTGCACATGTATTTTTTAAGTATGAAAAATTGAAAAATTATCAATTCTCATATACATCTGGTCCCAAGTGTTTTGAATAAGGAATTATTGTATGTGTGTTTGTATATATACACACCTATGTAATCATATATATGTATCCAGATTTATTTAAATTTATAACATTTTAATCAAAACAATCTTCATTTACTAAAAATTTGGTATTACATTCATGAAACATTGGAGAAACTAAACATTCTAAACTCAATTCTTAATACTTAAGGAAAATAGAAGGATACTGATAAAATCTGTTGAATTACAAATTTACCTTGTTTTCCTTTACAGAGTAGTAAACCTGACAAAATGTTTTCTCTCAGTTCAATGAAGTTTTATCTTGGAGTAAAAAAGAAGATGAAGCCTCCAACAAGGTAAAGCTTGGAAGGGAAGAGCTGTTGAAAAAGTTACAGAAAAGTATGTCTGTTCAAGGACTTAGGGATCAGTGGCATTAGTCTAACTGGTTATAAGTTAAGCTTTAGAAAGATTCCTTAAGTTGCCACAGACATGTGGCAGGAGACCTATGGCAGATCAAGGGAACCTGTGTGGGTGGATAAGGAGGGATGATGATGTTCCCGCTCAAGTCAAGCTACTGGGTGATTGCATCTCCTCGGTGTAGAACAAGAAATCCCCAGAAGGCCCTGTCTACTGGGAAGCACATGGGTTTCTCCACATCCCATTCCTTGCTCAGTCACAGCCTAGCGATGTAAGGAATGTTCCAAACAAGTCTACCCAAAGGAAGACAAATGCTGCCCTCCAGCCTCCATGGCTTTTACATCATCTTGGTCTTGGCTCTATAATTTGCCCCCTTCGTTTTGCTGAGTTTGGTAATAAACCCACAGCACACAGATGGTTGAGAGGAAGTGGACCCTTCTTAAATATTATGTTTCTCATTAGCACTTGAATCAACCCAACATTCGAGTTATACCACACTTTCTCATCATGGATTACTTCGATTAGCTAATTAATGTTTGCACTAATACTTTTAATATCATGAAATGCCATTTTAATGAACTGCATATGATTCAGATTCTATCACTGAAAATGTCCTCACTTTTGCCTCTGTGCTTAATTTCTAAGCCCAGCACATATATCTGTGTTGTGACTGGCACATTCTTTAAAATTTCTCACAGTATCAATAAGTAAATATATATATATTATCTTATTTTGGCCATTTTCCTAGACATCTGTCCTTACTCAGCCCCGAATATCCTGTGAGAGATTTCCCCCACTGCCGCATAACATCATGAGACCCTTTCCCCCTGTGTCCTTCAGTGTATTTAAATTTGTAGCCAAATACCTCAACATCTATCATTTACCTCTAGATAAATCATACCCAATGAATCATCACTTGTGGGTATCAATTCTGTTATGCATTCCCACCATTAAATATTACCTCCTTAACATCTAATCCTGTGTATTATCTTATAAAATGAATCATTTTTAATATGTATGCATGTGTTTTTTTCCCACGCGATGCAGTTGGGGATTGACGGCATATTCTGAAAAACATCTCTGGTAAGTTAACAGCCAGCAAGTTTTGGATTTGATATATTGATGATACAGGATGAGTAAATGAATAACGATATTATTTGGCAGATAGATCTAGAGACAGGAAATGTTTCTTCTAAGTGAAGTTAAAATCTTTTCTAAATACTTTGAGCTTATGAAGAGGAAAGTAGATTTGCTTCAGGGTTTAGGTCTATTTCAGTCTCGTATCCTATTTGCCACTGCCTCTAAAGAGAAGCTACACATGATTTCTTCCTACTCATTATGTAAATGAATCTCTGGTTTTATGGGATAAGCAGGCAAAACTCAGTTTTAAATAAAGGATAATAAGTAACCAAAACTCAGAGTAAAAAAAAAAATTTTAGTTTTAAACCTGTTCTTTCCATAGAGGTATTTTTTTCTCTAATCCATTTTGAGTTTATTTTTGTGTATGGTGTTAGGGAGTGTTCTAATTTCATTCTTTTACATGTAGCTGTCCAGTTTTCCCAGCACCACTTATGAAGAGACTGTCTTGATCTATGTTTCTGTTTTTGTGCCAGTACCATATTGTCTTGATTACTGTAGCTTTGTAGTATTGTCTGAAGTCACGGAGTCTGATTCCTCCAGCTCCGCTTTTTTCCCTCAAGACTGCTTTGACTATTCTGGGTCTTTTGTGTCTCCATACAAATTTTAAGATTTTTTGTTCTAATTCCGTTAAAAATGCCAGTGGTAATTTGATAGGGATTGCATTGAATCTGTAGATTGCGTTGGGTAGTATAGTCATTTTCACAGTATTCATTCTTCCGATACAAGAACATGGTATATCTCTCCATCTGTTGGTATCATCTTTAATTCTTTCATCAGTGTCTTATAATTTTGTGTATACAGGTCTTTTGTCTCTCTAGGTAGGTTTATTCCTAGGTATTTTATTCTTTTTGCTGCAGTGGTAAATAGGAGTGTTTCCTTAATTTCTCTTTCAGATTTTTCATCATTAGTGTATAGAAATGCAAGAGATTTCTCTGCATTAATTTTGTATCCTGTTACTTTACCAAATTCATTGATTAGCTCTAGTAGTTTTCTGGTGGCATCTTTAGGATTCTCTATGTATAGTATCACGCCATCTGCAAACAATGACAGTTTTACTTCTTCTTTTCCAATTTGTATTCCTTTTATTTCTTTTTCTTCTCTGAGTGCCGAGGATAGGACTTCCAAAACTATTTTGAATAAGAGCCGTGAGAGTGGACATCCTTGTCTTGTTCCTGATCTTAGAGGAAATGCTTTCATTTTCTTACCATTGAGAATGATGTTTGCTGTGGGTTTGTTGTATATAGCCTTTATTATGTTGAGGTAGGTTCCCTCTATGCCCCCTTTCTGGAGAGTTTTTATCATAAATGGGTGGTGAACTTTGTCAAAGCTTTTTCTGCATCTATTGAGATGGTCATATGGTTTTTATTCTTCAGTTTGTTAATATGGTGTATCATGTTGATTGATTTGCATATATTGAAGAATCCTTGCATCCCTGGGAGAAATCCTACTTGATCATGGTATATGATCCTTTTAATGTGTTGTTGGATTCTGTTTGTTAGTATTTTGTTGAGGATTTTTGCACCTATATTCATCAGTGATATTGGCCTATAATTTTCTCTTTGCATAGTGTCTTTGTCTGGTTTTGGTATCAGGGTGATGGTGGCCTCATAGAATGAGTTTGGGAGTGTTCCTTCCTCTGCAACTTTTTGGAAGAGTTTGAGTGTTGGCTCTTCTCTAAATGTTTGATAGAATTCACCTGTGAAGCCATCTGGTTCTGGACTTTTGTTTATTGGAAGATTTTTAATCACAGTTTCAATTTCATTACTTGTGATTGGTCAGTTCATATTTTCTATTTCTTCCTGGTTCAGTCTTGGAAGCGTATACCTTTCTAAGAATTTGTCCATTTCTTCCAGGTTGTCCATTTTATTGGCATAGAGTTGCTTGTAGTAGTCTCTTGTGATGCTTTGTATTTCTGCAGTGTCTGTTGTAACTTCTCCTTTTTCATTTCTAATTTTATTGATTTGAGTCCTCTCCCTCTTTTTCTTGATGAGTCTGGCTAATGGCTTATCAATTTTGTTTATCTTCTCAAAGAACCGGCTTTTGATTGTATTGATCCTTGCTATTCTTTTCTTTGTTTCTAATTCAGTTATTTCTGCTCTGATATTTATGATGTCTTTCCTTCTATTAACTGTGGATTTTGTTTCTTCTTCTTTCTCTAGTTCCTTTAGGTGTAAGGTTAGATTATTTATTTGAGATTTTTCTTGTTTCTTGAGGTAGGCTTGTATAGCTATAAACTTCCCTCTTAGAACTGCTTTTACTGCATCCCATATGTTTTGGGTTGTCATGTTTTCATTCTCATTTGTCTCTAGCTATTTTTTGATTTCCTTTTTGATTTCTTCAGCGATCTCTCGGTTATTTAGTAACCTAGTGTTTCGCCTCCATGTTTTTCTGTTTTTTATGTTTTTTCCCCTGTAATTCATTTCTAATCTCATAGCATTGTGGTCAGAAAAGATGCTTGATATGATTTCAATTTCCGTAAATTTACTGAGGCTTGATTTGTGACCCAAGATGTGATCTATCCTGGAGAATGTTCCCTGCGCACTTGAGATGAAAGTGTAATCTGCTGCTTTTGGGTGGAATGTCCTATAAATATCAATTAAAGCTATCTGGTCTCTTGTGTCATTTAAAGCTTCTCTTTCCTTATTTATTTTCATTTTGGATGGTCTGTCCATTGGTGTAAAGTGAGGTGTTAAAGTCCCCCAAAATTATTCTGTTACTGTCGATTTCCTCTTTTACAGCCGTTAGCAGTTGCCTTATGTATTGAGGTGCTCCTATGTTGGGTGCATACATATTTATAATTGTTATATCTTCTTCTTGGATTGATCCCTTGATCATTATGTATTGTCCTTGCTTGTCATTTGTAACATTCTTTATTTTAATATCTATTTTATCTGATATGAGTATTGCTACTTTAGCTTTCTTTTGATTTCCATTTGCATGGAATATCTTTATCCATCCCCTCACTTTCAGTCTTTATGTGTCCCGAGGTCTGAAGTGGGACTCTTGTAGACAGCATATAGATGGGTCTCGTTTTTTTATCCATTCAGCAAGCCTGTGTCTTTTAGTGGGAGCATTTAATCCATTCACGTTTAAGGTAATTATTGATATGTATGTTCCTATGACCGTTTTCTTAATTGTTTAGGGTGTGTTTTTATAGGTCCTTTTCTTCTCTTATGGTTCCCACTTAGAGAAGTTCCTGTGCCATTTGTTGTAGAGCTTTTGGTTTCTCCATCAAATCTGAGTGAGATCCTTGCCAGGTAGAGTAAACTTGGTTGTATGTTCTTCCCTTTCATCACTTTAAGTATATCATGCCACTCCCTTCTGGCTTTGTAGAGTTTCTGCTGAGAAATCAGCTGTTAACCTTATGGGAGTTCCCTTGTATGGTATTTTTCGTTTTTCCCTTGCTGCTTTCAATAATTTTTCTTTGTCTTTAATTTTTGCCAATTTGATTACTATGTGTCTCAGCATGTTTCTCCTTGGGTTTATCCTGCATGGGACTCGCTGTGCTTCCTGGACTTCGGTGGCTATTCCCTTTCCCATGTTAGGGAAGGTTTTCACTGTAATCTCTTCAAATATTTTCTCGGGATCTTTCTCTCTCTCTTCTCCTTCTGGGACCCCTGTAATGCGAATGTTGTCCCAGAGGTCTCTTAGGCTGTCTTCATTTCTTTTCATTCTTTTGTCTTTACTCTGTTCCACAGCAGTGAATTCCACCATTCTGTCTTCCACGCCACTTATCCATTCTTCTGCCTCAGTTATTCTGCTATTGAGTCCCTCTAGTGTAGTTTTCATTTCAGTTATTGTATTGTTCATCTCTATTTGTTCTTTAATTCTTCTACGTCTTTGTTAAACATTACTTGCATGTTCTCAATCTTTGCCTCCATTTTTTTTCCGAGGTCCTGGGTCATCTTCTCTATCATTATTCTGAATTCTTTTTCTGGAAGCTTGCCTATCTCCACTTCATTTAGTCGTTTTTCTGGGGTTTTATCTTGTTTCTTCATCTGGTACATAGCCCTCTGCCTTTTCATCTTGTCTGTCTTTCTGTGGATGTGGTTTTTGTTCCACAGGCTACAGGATTGTAGTTCTTCTTGCTTCTGCTGTCTGCCCTCTGGTGGATGAGGCTATCTAAGAGGCTTGTGCAGGTTTCCTGATGGGAGGGAATCGTGGTGGGTAGAGCTGGGTGTTGCTCTGGTGGGCAGAGCTCAGTAAAACTTTAATCCACTTGACTGCTGGTGGGTGGGGCTGGGTTCCCTCCCTACTGGTTGTTTGGCCTGAGGCAACGCAACACTGGAGCCTACCTGGGCTCTATGGTGTGGCTAATGGCCGACTCTGGGAGGGCTCATGCCAAGGACTGCTTCCCAGAACTTCTGCTGCCTGTGTCCTTGTCCCCACGGTGAGCCACAACCACCCCCCACCTCTGTAGGAGACCCTCCAACACTAGCTGATAGGTCTGGTTCAGTCTTCCCTGGGGTTACTGCTCCTTCCCCTGGGTCCCAATGCGCACAGTGCTTTGTGTGTGCCCTCCAAGAGTGCAGTCTCTGTTTCCCCCAATCCTGTCGAATTCCTGCAATCAAATCCCACTAGCCTTCAAAGTCTGATTCTCTAGGAATTCCTCCTCCCATTGCCAGACCCCCAAGTTAGGAAGGCTGACGTGGGGCTCAGAACCTTAACTCCAGTGGGTGGACTTCTGTGGTATAAGTGTTCTCCAGTCTCTGAGTCACCCACCTAGCAGTTATGGGATTTGATTTTGCAGTGATTGCGCCCCTCATACCATGTCATTGTGGCTTCTCCTTTGTCTTTGTATGTGGGGTATCTTTTTTGGTGAGTTCCAGTGTCTTCTTGTCTATGATTGTCCAGCAGCTAGTTGTGATTCTGGTGTTCTCACAAGAAGGAGTGAGAGGACTTCCTTCTACTCTACCATCTTGGTTCAGGCTCCCTCCCTTTTTTTCTTGATGAGTCTGGCTAATGATTTATCAATTTTGTTTATTGTCTCAAAGAACCAGCTTTTAGTTTTATTGATCTTTGCTATCGTTTTCATAATTTCTTTTTCATTTATTTCTGATCTGATCTTTTTTATTTCTTTCCTTCTGCTAACGTTGGCATTTTTTTGTTCTTCTTTCTCTAATTGCTTTATGTGGAAGGTTAGGTTGTTAATCTGAGATGTTTCTTGTTCCTTAAGTAGGATTGTATTGCTATAAACTTCCCTCTTAGAACAGCTTTTGCTGCATCTCATAGTTTTTGGGCCAACCTGTTTTCATTGTCATTTGTTTCTAGGTATTTTTTTATTTCCCCTTTGATTTCTTCAGTGATCTCTTGGTTATTAAGTAGTGTGTTGTTTAGCCTCTATGTGTTTGTATTTTTTACAGATTTTTTTCCTGTAATTGATATCTAGTCTCATAGTGTTGTGGTCAGAAAAGATACTTGATATGATTTCAGTATTCTTAAATTTACCATGGCTTGATTTGTGACCCAGCATATGATCTATCCTGGAGAATGTTCCATGAGCACTTGAGAAGAATGTATTCTGTTGTTTTTGGATGGATTGTCCTATAAATATCAATTAAGTCCATCTTGTTTAATGTATCACTTAAAGCTTGTGTTCCCTTATTTACTTTCATTTTGGATGATCTGTCCATTGGTAAAAGTGGGGTGTTAAAGTCCCCTACTATGATTGTGTTAACGTTGATTTCCCCTTTTATGGCTGTTAGTATTGGCCTTATGTATTGGGGTGCTCCTATGTTGGGTTCATAAGTATTTTCAATTGTTATATCTTCTTGGATTTATCCCTTAATCATTATGTAGTGTCCTTCTTTGTCTCTTGTAATACTCTTTGTTTTCAAGGCTATTTTGTAGATATGAGAATTGCTACTCCAACTTTCTTCTGATTTACATTTGCATGAAATATCTTTTTCCATCCCCTCACTTTCAGTATGTATGTGTTCCTAAGTCTGAAGTGAGTCTCTTGTAGACAGCGTATATATGGGTGTTGTTTTCGTATCCATTCAGCCAGTCTGTGTCTTTTGGTTGGAGCATTTAATCCATCTACATTAAGGTAATTATCGATATGTATGTTCCTATTCCCATTTTCTTAATTGTTTTGGGTTTGTTATTGTAGGTCTTTTCCTTCTCTTTTGTCTCCTGCCTAGAGAAGTTCCTTTAGCATTTGCTGTAAAGCTGGTTTGGTGGTCCTGAGTTTTCTTAGCTTTTGCTTGTCTGTAAAGGTTTTAATTTCTCCATCAAATCTGAATGAAGGCTTCCCTGGTTGCGCAGTGGTTGGGAGTCCGCCTGCCGAAGCAGGGGACACGGGTTCATGCCCCGGTCTGGGAAGATCCCACATTGCCACAGAGCGGCTGGGCCCATGAGCCATGGCCGCTGAGCCTGCATGTCCGGAGCCTGTGCTCTGCAACAGGAGAGGCCACAACAGTGAGAGGCCCGTGTACCACAACAACAACAACAAAATCTGAATGAGATCCTTGCTGGGTAGAGTAATCTTGGTTGTAGGTTTTTCTCCTTCATCACTTTAAATATGTCCTTCTACTCCCTCTGGCTTGCAGAGTTTCTGCTGAAAGATCAGCTGTTAACCTTATGGGGATTCCCTTGTGTGTTATTTGTTGTTATTCCCTTGCTGCCTTCAATACTTTTTCTTTGTATTTAATTTTTTGATAGTTTGATTAATATGTGTCTTGGCATATTTCTCCTTGGTCTTATCCTATATGGGTCTCTCTGTGCTTCCTGGACTTGATTACCTATTTCCTTTCCCATATTAGGGAAGTTTTCAACTATAACCTCTTCAAATATTTTCCCAGCCCCTTTCTTTTTCTCTTCTTCTTCTGGGACCCCTATAATTCAAATGTTGGTGTGTTTAATATTGTCCCAGAGGTCTCTGAGACTGTCTTCAACCTTTTCATTATTTTTTCTTTATTGTGCTCTGTAGTAATTTCCACTATTTTATGTTCCAGGTCACTTATCCGTTTTTCTGCCTTAGTTATTCTGCTAATGATTCCTTCTAGAGAATTTTTAATTTCATGTATTGTGTTCTTCATCACTGTTTGTTTGCTCTTTCATTCTTCTAGGTCCTTGTTAAACATTTCTTGTATTTTCTCCATTGTATTTCCAAGATTTTGGATCATCTTCACTATCATTATCCTGAATTCTTTTTCAGGTAGACTGCCTATTTCCTCTTCATTTGTTCGGTCTGGTGGGTTTTTACCTTGCTCCTTCATCTGCTGTGTGTTTTTCTGTCTTCTCATTTTGTTTAACTTACTGTGTTTGGGGTCTCCTTTTCGCAGGCTGCAGGTTCGTAGTTCCTGTTGTTTTTGGTGTCTGTCCCCAGTGGCTAAGGTTGGTTCAGTGGGTTGTGTAGACTTCCAGGTGGAGGGGACTAGTGCCTGTGTTCTGGTGGATGAGGCTGGATCTTGTCTTTCTGGTAGGCAGGTCCACATCTGGTGGTGTGTTTTGGGTTTTCTGTGGCCTTATTATGATTTTAGGCATCCTCTCTGCTAATGGGTGGGGTTGTGTTCCTGTCTTGCTAGTCGTTTGGCATAGGCTGTCCAGCACTGTAACTTGCTGGTCGTTGAGTGGAGCTGGGTCTTGGCGTTGAGAAGGAGATCTCTGGGAGATTTTTGCCCTTTGATATTATGTGGAACTAGGAGGTCTCTTGTGGACCAGTGTCCTGAACTTGGCTCTCCCACCGCAGAGGCACAGCCCTTATGTCTGGCTGGAGCACCAAGAGCCTGTCATCTGCACGGCTCAGAATAAAAGGGAGAAAAAAAAGAAACAAAGAAGATAAAATAAAATAAAGTTATTAAATAAATAATAATTATTTAAAAAATTTTAAGTAGTAAAAAGAAAGAAAGAAGAGAGCAACAAACCAAAAACGATATCTACCAATGATAACAAGTGCTGAAAACTAAAAAACAAAAAAATGGACAGACAGCACCCTAGGACAAATGGTAAAAGCAAAGCTATAGAGACAAAATCACACACAGAAGTATACAAATACACACTCACAAAAAGAGAAACAGGGAAAAATATATATATATATCGTTGCTCCTGAAGTCAACATCCTCAGTTTGGGATGATTCTTTGTCTATTCAGGTATTCCACAGATGCAGGGTACATCAAGTTGACTGTGGAGATTTAATCCTCTGCTCCTGAGGCTGCTGGGAGAGATTTCCCTTTCTCTTCTTTGTTTGCACAGCTCCTGGGGTTCAACTTTGGATTTGGCCTCGCCTCTGCATGTAGGTCACTGAGGGCATCTGTTCTTTGCTCAGACAGGACGGGATTAAAGGAGCAGCTTATTTGGGGGCTCTGGCTCACTCAGGCCTTGGGGAGTGAGGGGTACAGATTTCGGGGCAAGCCTGCAGTGGCAGAGGCTGGTGTGACGTTGCACCAGCCTGAGGTGCACTGTGTGTTCTCCCGGGGAAGTTGTCCCTGGATCACGGGACCCTGGCAGTGGCAGGCTGCACAGGCTCTCCGGAAGGGAGGTGTGGATAGTGACCTGTGCTTGCACACAGGCTCCTTGGTGGCTTCAGCAGCAACCTTAGTGTCTCATGCTCATCTCTGGGGTCCACGCTGATATCCACAGCTTGCGCCCATCTCTGGAGCTCCTTTAAGCCACACTCTTAATCCCCTCTCCTCGCGCACCAGGAAACAAAGAGGCAAGAAAAAGTCTCTTGCCTCTTAGGCAGTTCCAGACTTTTTCCCAGACTCGCTCCCAGCTAGCTGTGGCGCACTAGCCCCCTTCAGGCTGTGTTCACGCAGCCAACCCCATTCCTCTCCCTGGGATCCGATGGAAGCCCGAGCCTCAGCTCCCAGCCCCCACCTGTCCCGGCAGGTGAGCAGACAAGCCTCTTGGGCTGGTGAGTGCTGGTCAGCACCGATCCTCCATGCAGGAATCTCTCCACTTTGCCCTCCGCACCCGTTACTGTGCTCTCTTCTGTGGCTCCGAAGCTTCCCCGCTCCGCCACCCGCAGTCTCCGCCCGCGAAGGGGCTTCTAGTGTGTGGAAATCTTTCCTCCTTCACAGCTCCCTCCCACTGGTGCAGGTTCTGTCCCTATTCTTTTGTCTCTGTTTTTTCTTTTGCCCTACCCAGGTATGTGGGGAGTTTGCCTTTTAGGACGTCTGAGGTCTTCTGCCAGAGTTCAGTAGGTATTCTGTAGGAGTTGTTCCTTATGTAGATGTATTTCTGATGTATTTGTGGGGAGGAAGGTGGTCTCCATGTCTTACTCTTCCGCCATCTTGAAGCTCCCTTTCTTTCTATGTTTGTGTTCAACTTTACTTTCTCTTTTTCTCACTGTCTTATAATTTATTTGTTTATATTCCTGGCTCCCCTAATAGATGATGTGAACCTAGAGGGCAACATCTCTGTTTTGTGTAGGTTTTCAATAAAAGGTTACTGAATCAGTGTTATTGGACATGCAGTGGTTTTTCATTTAGTTCATTTTTCATGAGCCTTGTGGGTATAATGTTTATAATCATAATGAAGGTGGCTGATAAAGCCTTTTTCAAAAATCTGCTCTTATGTGCACAAACTTTTTCTTCTTAGACTCAGAGTTTCTGGGGAAAAAGATGTTTTACCGTCATGTACCTAAGAAAGCAAATGACATTGACCTTTCTGCCTTTCCAAAAATACCACCGATCATTTTTCAGCAGTTACCAAAGCCTCTGGCTATATTTTGGTTAAACTAGCATATTTATACTATTTTGATACTGTACACTTAACAGAAGGCTGAAGCAACTTGTTTTGAAATACTCCCATTTTGATTACATTAATGTCATTAAGAGGAGAAACCCCAAGAGGTTTCTGATCGCTTACTCACCAAATAAATACACTGGAGAATTCCACTGTCTTTTTCAATATTATAGTTTATAAACCTTGTTTTGCAGGCACCTGTGTTGTGATAGTTCACAAACTCAGATGGAGTGGATGGCCAATGTCTTTATCGCCCAGGTATTGTATCTGTTTCAACTAGCCAGTAAAGTATAACAACTGTTTATAGCAAATGTTAATAAGGTAGTAGTTTTCAAAGAATTTTTAATGAGTTTTATGTGTATACTTTTATTTTCTCATTCATGTTTTTTTAAATATATGAGAACCCAGATTTACCCATTACTCTTTGAAAGAGAGTCTACTCTTTGTTGCATCTTTTTTTTTTTTTTTTGCCAGCCCAGCA
Organism: Phocoena phocoena; assembly: GCF_963924675.1. NCBI lineage: Eukaryota > Metazoa > Chordata > Mammalia > Artiodactyla > Phocoenidae > Phocoena > Phocoena phocoena. The sequence goes on from NC_089223.1 coordinate 78,078,508, forward strand.
GCTCCTCAGCTTGGGGAGATGCTTCAAGACAATGGTGTAAGAAATGGACTTGTCTAAGCTGTGGTCCTCCCAGAGTCCCACATTAATCTTTGTTTAGAAAATGTGCTCTTTTCCTTCTTGTTCTCCCCACAGCTTCCTGCTTTTTCCAGAAACAAGGACAGGAACGTACATTTCTTTAAATACATATTGTGTGCTAGATACTTCAAAAGAGTTAACTCATGTATTCCTTGCAACAAATTGCATGGCACTGCTTATAGATGAGGGAACAAAGGTTACCAAAGGCTCCATGATTTGCTTAGGACCATACATTTAGTTAGTGGTTTAACACAGAGTCACCAGAGGCCAACGTCTATACTCAATTCCCCAATTAGTCTCCTCCCTATTGGAGGACTCACTCACTCTTTCAGTGAAGGGTTAAATAGACCCATTAATAGGACTGGTTTCTTCCCCAACCTTGTCTGGCCAAATTCCCAGCAACGCTTCCCCACAGAGCATTGAAATTCACTGGTAACAATTAAGTTGCCACTCTTTATTACTGAGGACGTGCTTCCCTGTTTCTTTTACAAGTGAGAAGTTAATTCACCCCCAAATCTTGTCCTTATTTGTTTTGAAAACCATTTTCTCTGTTCATATAACTTATTAACCTTCCCAGTGGTTAATAAACACTGCTTTTCTCAGCCCGATTCTACTATTACTACCTGGGAATGCATTTTCAGAAAAGGACCAGTGGCTAACATTTTAGAGACTTTGCTCCTTTTTTGTGACTGTTTAAAAATCCAGATATTCAAGTCCTACTGTAAAAAGAGTAGGCTTGAAGTATTAGTAAAATTGGAACTATAGAGTCTAAAACTGTTACAGTGTCTCGTTATGGCACAACTAAATTGTTTTCATTTTTATAACTGAAGTCAGTAGACTCTAGTTGAAAATCAAGGTGTAAATAGCCAGGAAGCAGAGGTTGCTCTTACCACCAAGTTATTTCTCCCTGACTCACCTGTCCCTCATTGTGTTGGCCCCAGAGACTCAGCCCAATTACATTTCTTAAGTTCATTCCACTTCTTAGGATTAAGGTAAACACTGAGGTCCGTTTGGATTTGAGGATTTAATGGTTCACCTCCATAAGGAAAGAGACAGGAAAATAGCAAACATTAATATATACGTTAATACACACACACACACACACACACACACACACACACACAAAAAATCCAACAGTGAGTGCCCCTTACAATGCATTCTTTCTGGTGCCCTGAATACTTTTCTAATATCCATCCCCATCCTTACCCCTGCCTCAAAAGTCTTCGGCTTACATGTCACATTCTCAGAGAAACCTTCCCTGACCTTCAGACCAATTAGACCTTCAGGCTATAGGAGCCCTTAGCCTTCTTTACTACTTCAACACTGTCATACTAATTAAAAAGCATTTGTGTCTTTAGGTTTATGTCTGTTTTTCCTACTAAAATGTAAACTCCATGATAGGAAGGACCTTGTCAGTCTTATTAGAACTAATTATATATCTGCATCACAGAACCCAATACATCTTACAAAGTACATGCTCAATTAGTATTTCTAAAATAGTATAGAGGATAATCTGATAAAATTTCAAATAGATATTAGTGTGATAAAACAATAAATAAAATAAGCTAGGGAAAGGAAAGCCAGTGTGACTGATATAAGGAGGACATTAATTGAGAAAGATTCTCAGGGAATACCTTTCTGAGTATCTGAAAGGTGTGCTAAGACCTGTCTGAAATGAGGGAGCCAGGTATGCAGGACAGGCAGAGCATTCCAGGGCAGGGTTAGGGGTCAGCAAGGTCCTGACATGTTATAATCTTGACTTATTCCATGACTATCATGAAGGCCTATCTGAGACAGGATGTAAGAGATAAGGAAGGCAGGGGACAGATGATGTAGTCCCAGTTTAGGAGTTTCAGTGGGAAACAAGGGAAAGATATAATCAGCTTATATTACTGGAAAATAATAATTTTGGTTCCTTTGTTGAACTGCACTGTAGAAGGTCAAAGATGGAAGCAGGAATAACAGCTCTGTGGAAGAAGATGGCAGCTCAGACTAGGGTGGTAACAGTGGGTCTGGTAAGACATTCAGATCCAGGAGTATTTGAAGGTCGAGGCAGTAAAGCTTACAGATTGATCAGCTATAGCAGTTTGAGGAGTAGAAATCAAGGAAGAGTCCGAGTTGTTTGTTTGGCCTTGGGCAGCTGATGAATGTAGGTGACATTATCAGAGATGCAGAAGAAAATTGAGAGTTCTGTTTTGGCCACATGAGATTTGAGATGCCTGTTAGACATACAAGGGGATATGATGAGTAGCAGTTTAGGTGTATAGATCAAAAACTCAGGCAAAAGTTTGTGGCCGAAATGTAAATTTTGTGGAAGTCAGCATTTGGATTGTATTGAAAGGCCATTGGAGGATAGGGTGAGATGAGAGAGAGACTGTATGAATGAGAGAGAATTAGAACACAAAATTGGAGAGGGGAGGCTATAGGGAAAGAAAGACAGAGAAAGAGAAGACAGACAAATAAGCCCTAGGACATTCCAAACGTTAAAGGTCAAACAGAAGCGAAAAATTGAGCAAAAGAAATAAGAAGCTTGGAGGAAGGAGGAAAACCAGGTGATACATGTAGAGAATTCTATCAAGGAATTAGAGGATAGAATATTAAGCCAGCAGAGACCCTGAGCCAACAGGAAGCAATGTGAGCAAGTGCATGTGTTCAGCATTGTGAAAAAAAATCATTGTACAACAGAGTGTGGGGCACATTTGTTCTCATATTATTGACTATATATTCTGGCCCACTGAGTGATTATAGATATGATTGGGGCAGAGTTATTTATAATCAGAGTAAATACTTATTGGAAGAGAAGGGAGCCTTGTTTATATGGCTATAGATGCAGAGAGACTGGTACATTTCATGGTGGGAAAATGAAATTATTGGATTACTAATAATTTTTCAATTAAATCAGTGAGGTCACCACATGTGAGTCAGGGGTGGATATTAGAAGTGTAGGGGCAGAATAAAAGATGAGATAATACCTTCAGAGAGTGAGGGAGCCAGTTGTACTATACTAGAATATGAAGGGAAGGCTAAGTGCTCACTTGAAATTTAAGGGTAAATTTAAAGTGAGATGCATCTCCAGATTGATTTTCTATTTTTTATTTCCCCTCCATGAATATGGAGGCACCCATGGAGTAAGTATAATTGGGTTTAACTAGGCTTGGGGCTTTGCCAGGCAAGTGTGATCGAAGGAGAAGCAACACAGGACTTGATCTTATTTATAAGGAGGTGAGTATACTGATTGACCATGAAATCTAAGCCAGACTGTGAAGGAAGTGGGAAAAAAATGTGAAAAGTAGAATGGTGGTGGAGAATGGACTGAAGGTCTCAAGGAGTCTAAAGAATATTTAGGGTTAATGAAACTAAACTAGGTTACCTGGAAAGATGTCAAGGTCAGAAAGTGAGAGGCAGAACCATGTTTACTGCAGGATTATTCACCATAGGCAGGGTATGGAAACAACCTTAAGTGTCTACTGATGGATGAATGGATAAAGAAGATGTGTGTAGTGTGTGTGTATATACACACACATACATATATACAAACATGTATACAATGGAATATTGTTCAGCCCTAAAAAAGGAAATCTGTCATTTGGGACAACATGGATGAACCTGGAGGGCATTTTGCTAAGTGAACTAAGCCAGACAAAGACAATTACTGCATGGTATCCCATATAAAAATCAAACTCATAGAAACAGAATGGAACAGTTGGTTGCCAGGGGCTGTGGGGGAAATAGTGAGAGGTTGGTAAAAGGGTACATACTTTCAGATATAAGATGAATAAGGTCTGAGGATCTAATAGATGACATGGTGACTATAGTTCATAACACTGTATTATATAATTTAAATTTGCTAAGAGAGTAGAACTTAAATGTTCTCACCAAAAGAAACCCAGAAAGGTTAAATATGTGAGATGATAGATATGCTGATTAACTCGCTGGGGGGAATCCTTTCACAATGTATGCATGTATTAAATCATCACGTTGTACAGTTTAAATATCTCACAGTTTTGTCAATTATACCTCAGTAAAGCTGTGGGGAAAAAATGTGAAAAAGTGGGATGCAGAAATGAAGATTTGGGGATGTGATCACTGGTTATAATAATGAGAGTATGATCCTCAGCTATATGCTCCATGCAGTATGACTTTTGAAGTCACTTATACATAACTATAAAGGTTGTCAGAACATATTACTTAGATCTAAAGATTTCTGTTATTGGGAAAAATACCTCTTGGATCAATCCAGTGAGAACTAATTAGCTGGTATTCACAGCATTGTATATCATGTCAGAAAAAAAAAATGTGTTTGAAAACTACATTTGCTCTTAGATTCCTCAAAATACCGTTTAACACATATATTATACATCAGTGAGTAAAAGTGTAGGCATAATTCATAGTATTACCTAATTCCTTCCCAGCTAGTATTCTCCCAGCTTTACATGTTGGGAACATCCCAATTATGTAATATCAAAGGTTTTTTTTACCAAGTTTAAGACCATGACATAAAAATAATAATATGAAGCTTGTAACTTTCTCTCTGATTGAAATATTGTATAATTTACCATTGTAGATTTGCTGAACCAAAGTAAGCACTTCACTGAAATCCAAGGGTAGATCTGATGCCTATGCACTAATCTAGTAATAATAGGACCTGCACTGTAGGATCATTGAGGATTAAATGAGATAATATCTGTATATTGATAAGCACAAAGTCAAGCAGTCTGCCCCTCAGTATAACTTAGCTGCTAAAGTGAGTATATAGTCAACATTTGTTGAAATTAGTTCTTTGCTATAAAACACAACGTTAAACTACTAATTGCAACATAAGAATAAGAATCTGTTCATTCTTAAGAGTAGAGGAAAAAAATGAGTAGGCATTTAGCTATATAGTTTACCAAATGGTTTTCATTTCATCATAACATCTGTAAACGTCTCATTGTGTGTAGTTGGTATTCTGTATTTCTTTCACAGGTTGTTGTCTGAAAATCAATTTGTTTTTCCCAACTTCTGAAAAGTTAATCTACCCTGAAGAATAGAAAAATTCTTTAAAGATTTTTCTTTTATATGCATATCTTAAGGATTTATCATCCAAGAGCTTATATTTTTAACCTATGGATATTTCTCCCCTTTGCAAAATTACCTTTTCTCCAGTGATATCTATAATTGCTCAGTGCCCAGAATATGTAGTCAATAGTTTGAGAACAAATGTGTGCCACTCTCTGTTGTACAATGATTTTCAGTATAAATGTCTGTGTACAAGGTAACATTTCTTTGGAATTCAATTAGATGAAAATAACATTTTTCAAAAGGTCATAAAATAAAGATAATTTTTCCAATAGCCATGCCTTAGGTTGACTTGGGGTATATATAATGTCAAATTATTTTGACACTAAAGTTATCTTTGGTGGTAAGGGAAAATGAATGTACAGTTGCTTTGATTACAGGGCCTAAAAATGTAGACACGTATATTAATTTTCTTCCACAAAGAGATTTGCCGGTTTCCTTAAATATTTTTCCCCTTTTGGTTGGATAAGTAGTACAGAAGGCATGTATTTGAAGTTTAGAAATTGAACTGAGACCTCAAAGCTCAGTTCACTTAAGAGTTTTACATCCTCAAGTGGTGCCACCATCAGAGTGAATATCATAATTACAAACAGGCTTCTCATGGAAAGCAGATCATCTGACTTGGATATATGAGAAAGGAGCCAAGTGACTATATAATTTGGTGAACCACGTAATAAAATCACACACCCACAGCAAGAAATTTTGTTTCCACAGCATGAAAGTGATATATGGCCACCAGCTGGAAAGGAACGAAAACGTTCTATAACCAAAACTCCCAAAATTGGAGGTTTGCCTCTAATTCCCATCCAGCATGAGAAAAATGCAACCCAAGCCTGGAGAGATATTGAGGTAAGGTTAGGATTTTATTTGTTTTTATATTAATCATAGCATTTGTTTTCTTATGTCTTAATGTGATTAAATGCATTAATTACTTCATTGGTTTCAAAAGCACAGTAATAAGCACTTTGAAAAGCACAGTAAAAATAACATCCATCAAGAAAACTTTACGAATAACCCTATGCCACTCTCTGAAGTTTTATATTTTATTAACTTCTCTTAAATGATCAATTTTAATAATGTCATTGACCACTCAATTAAATATGTACAATACCACTTTTTGTTTTTATTCCTAAAGTGGCCAAGAATGTTAAATATGTATATAGAAGTTCTGGTGATAAAAATCACAGTCTCAAATTAGCCTTACAAGTTCACTTCTAACCTCCTTAGAATGAGCCCATGGCAGAATGTCTGGAGCCATGGTAATTAGACTTTCCAGTAACACAATCAAATTTCAGAGGCTGGGAACCGATGGGGTGTCTCAGTTAATATAAGGAACTGCAAGATGACCCCTGAGCATCAATAAAGAAGATTTGGCATCTTTCATGAAAACTGTGTGCTTTCCTTCTCACCTTGAAGGGCAGGGTGACCATAAGTAGCATCAGTCTTGATTCAGGAAAAAGACATAGGCTGTTTGCACTCAAAACTCATTAGACAATTTGCAACTAATGTGCATTTCAAGGCCTTAAATGAGTCCCTCAAAGCAAAAAGAAAAGCATGTAAAAGATACTGTTATTTCTTCTTGGAGCCTAGGTTTGGCCATTAAGCTGTGTGAGTTCCTTGCTTTCCAAACAGGAATAACTTTTTTTTTTTTTTTTAATTTTACTGGAGTATAGTTGATTCACAACGTTGTGTTAGTTTCAGGTGTAACAGGAATAATTTTTGAAAGACAAAAGCCATTTTAATTTAGTGACCAGATTTTTTTTAAATGTTTTTCCATGACTGTCTTTCCTTGAACATTTATCTCACTGTAATATGCTTCTTCTCCAGAAGATAAAAGCTTTGAAATAATGGTTTATTCCCTTTGTTGCCTGTTCAGTCCTTATGCGCTGCTGTGATCAAAAGGAGGAATAAGACAGTAAGAACTCAGGAGCTTGTCCCTCCTGCCATTCTGCGCTTACAGGTTTTTCTTCCTAATAAACTGCTTTGCAGAACTATGGATTCCTCAGCTAATCTGGAATCTTAAAATTTTAAGAGTCATGTTTCCCAAGAACCCAGATTAGGGAACACAGAAACATAGGGAGTAGATATGTCCTACTGTGACTCCAGCTTCTCCTGACAGTGCCTCAGGATTGGTTACGGAGCAAAGCAAAAAATAAATTATTAGGATCAAAATACATTAACCAGTATCCAGTACAGAACTGAGGTGATGATTAAATATATAATTTCTTACTTAATCCCAAATTCAGAATTTCAGAGACAATTATTTTTTAGCATACTTGAGACCAGAAAACTGTACAAAAACTGTAACAAAATCGTTAAAGGCTTCAAAAGCAATTTTGTGAAATATTAATTGCTAGAAAATTTGTTAGTAAACTAAATCAAGCTTTTTTGTAAATTTAGTAAATGTGGTAATTCAACAAATTTTAAAATTTAATTCTTAAAAAGAAGACAAAATTAGAATTGCAAGTTTTCATATGAACCAATATTTGTTGAATTAGATTTATGTAAATACATAAGAAAATATATTAATAAAATGACAAAGTATTACTAAGAGTAGATTCATAAGAAAAAAATATAGTAATATTGGGCTTCCCTGGTGGCGCAGTGGTTGAGAGTCCGCCTGCCAATTCAGGGGACATGGGTTTGTGCCCCGGTCGAGGAGGATCCCACATGCCACAGAGCGGCTGGCCCCGTGAGCCATGGCCACTGAGCCTGCGTGTCAGGAGCCTGTGCTCCGCAATGGGAGAGGCCACAACAGTGAGAGGCCCATGTACCACAAAAAAAAAAAAAATATATATATATATATATATATATATATATATATATATATATATTCATATCAACAGATATATTCAAGAAGCGTTGCTTTTCAAACAAATTGTTGACAGATTGGTGAATTTGGTGACTTCCCATTCCATGAGCTGTCTTGCTTTCATGAGGTTCAGTAGAAACTTGTATGAGAATACCTCCTCCAGGCAGGGAAGGCTTCCTGGAGGAAGTGACTTCCAAAATTTATTGAGTAAATTAGTAGTGAGCTAGTGAATAAGCCAGAGGAAGTAAGTTGTTGACAAAGGAAATCATACATGAAGAGGCAAATAGTGCATAAGAATGTACAAGCTAGATGCTACCTACGGCCCTCCTACTTCCTCTTAGGTACCTACTTCATCATGTTCATTGTGCTCAGCTTTTATCTGTAAGCTCCTAGGGATAATAAAAGCCCTTACTTCATAGGGGGGGGTGTTCTCTCTGCTGGGAGACACACTCCATTTCAGATCCTCATTTCCATTTAAACAAACAGTTTTCTCTAAATGCCCTCTGACACAAACTGGCATCGTCTGGACCAGCCTACCTTTTACTCTCCTAATTTCATACCTTATCAGTATTTCTTTTTAAATTATTAAGACCTTAAGGATAGTGCAGCACATAAATGATGCCCTTCTTTCCACAGTACTGATGCCTTGGCTTTCTTTCCCCACAACATGCAAAGGCACTCCACACACCATATTGTTCATGCAAAGCACTCACTACCATCTCTTGATTTCTACCAGTTCACTTCATCATGCCTCCCCACCTTTGTATAAGGTTATGTCATTTAGGCTAATATCATAGTTTTACTTGAAATTTCAGCATTACATGTATGAATATTTGGCCTCTAAATTCTGCATCTAAGAGCGTCCCAAAGTCTTTCTGCTGATAACTGAAAAGTAATGAGAACTGTATAATATATAAAACCACTCTATATTGATCCTTGATTTTCTGTAATAGATGTCATGTGAAACTTTTTAGTAAGATTCATATTTAGAAACTCCCAGTCACATTCCTATGCTAAATAGCCATAATTTTTACTAATCTCTCATTTTTTTTTGTACTGTGATAAAATACACATAAAATTTTCCATTTTAACCATTTTAAGTGCATAGTACATTAATTACATTCACACGGTTGTGCAACTATTACCAGAATATGTATTCTGCTGCTTTGGGATGGAATGCTCTATAAATCTCAATTAAGTCCATCTGGTCTATTGTGTCATTTAAAGTGTGTTTCCTTACTGATTTTTTGTCTGGATGATCTGTCCATTGATGAAAATGGGGTGTTAAAATCCCTATTATTGGTTACTGTCGATTTCTCCTTATATGGCTGTTAGTATTTGCCCTATATATTGAGGCACCTATATTGGGTTCTTATATGTTTACAATTGTTGTATCTTCTTCTTGAATTGATCCCTTGATCATTATGTGGTGTCCTTCTTTGTCTCTTGTAACAGTCTTTATTCTAAAGCCTATTTGTCTGATATGAGTATTGCTACTCCAGCTTTCTTTTGATTTCCATTTGCATGGAACGCCTTTTTGCATCTCCTCATCAGTCTGTATGTGTCCCTAAATCTGAAGTGCATCTCTTGTAGACAGAATATATATAGGGGTTTTTTGGTTTTTTTTTTTGCGGCACACGGGCCTCTCACTGTTGTGGCCTCTCCCGTTGCGGAGCACAGGCTCCGGACACGCAGGCTCAGTGGCCATGGTTCACGGGCCCAGCCACTCCGCGGTATGTGGGACCCTCCCGGACCGGGGCACGAACCCGTGTCCCCTGCATCGGCCAGCAGACTTTCAACCGCTGTGTCACCAGGGAAGCCCTAGGGGTTTTGTTTTTGTATACATTCAGCCAGTCTGTTTTTGGTGGGAGCATTCATTCCATTTAGATTTAAGGTAATTCATATATATGTTCTTATTGCTATTTTGTTAATTGTTTTGGATTTGTTTTTGCAGCTCTTTTTTCTTCCCTTCCTCTTTTGTTCTCTTGTGAATTGATGACTAACTTTAGTGTTGTGTTTGGATTCCTTTTTCTTTGAGTGTATCTATTGTAGATTTTCAGTTTGCAGTTACCATGAGGTTTTGATATAGCAGTCTGTATACAAACAAGATTGTTTTAAGTTGCTGGTCTTTTCATTTCAAATGCATTTCCAATATCCTGCATTTGTGCTCTCCTCATCTCACAGTTGCTGGTTTTGGTAATCATATCTGTGTGCAGATGATTTCCTACCTTTACTGTATGTTTGCCTTTGCCAGAAAGCTTTTCCATTTGTAATTTTCTTGTTTCTAGTTGTGGCCCTTTCTTTTCTATTTTGAGAAGTTCCGTTAGCATTTGTTGCAAAGCTGGTCTGGTGGTGCTGAATTCTCTTAGCTTTTGCTTGTCTGTAAAGCTTTTGATTTCTCTCTCAAATGTGAATGAGCGCCTTGCTGGATAGAGTAATCTTGGTTGTAGGTTCTTCCCTTTCATCACTTTAAATATATTGTGCCACTCCCTTCTGGCTTATAAAGTTTCTGCTGAGAAATCAGCTGTTAACCTTAGGGGAGTTCCCTTGTATGTTTGTCTCTTTTCCCTTGTTGCTTTTAATGTTCTTTCTTTGTCTTTAATTTTTGTCAATTTGATTACTATGTGTCTCGGCATCTTCTTTTTGGGGTTATCCTGCCTGGGACTCTCTGTACTTCCTGGACTTGGGTGACTGTTTCCTTTCCCATGGTAGGGAGGTTTTCAGCTATTATCTCTTCAATTATTTTCTCAAATCCTTTGTCTCTCTCTTCTCCTTCCAGGACTCCTGTAATGTGAATGTTGGGGCATTTAATGTTGTCCCAGAGGTCTCTTAGTCTGTTTTCACTTCTTTTCATTCCTTTTTCTTTATTCTGTTTTGCAGCATTGATTTCCACCATTCTGTCTTGCAGCTCACTTATCCGTTTTTCTGCCTCAGCTATTCAGCTATTGATTCCTTCTAGTGTATTTTTCATTTCAGTTATTGTGTTGTTCATCTCTGTTTGTTCTTTAGTTCTTCTAGGTCTTTGTTAAACATTTCTTGTAACTTCTCAATCTGTGCCTCCATTCTTTTCCTGAGAGCTTGGATCATCTTGCAGTATCATTACTCTGAATTCTTTTTCTGGTAGATTGCCTATCTCTGCTTCACTTAGTTGTTCTTCTGGGGTTTCATCTTGTTCCTTCATCTGGGAAATACTCCTCTGCCACCTCATTTCCACAGGCTGCAGGATTGTAGTTCTTGCTTCTGCTGTCTGCCCTCTGGTAGATGAGGCTAAGGGACTTGTGCAGCCTTCCTGGTGGGAGGGACTGGTTCCTGCCCAATGGTGGGTGAAGCTAAGTCTTGTCCTTCTGGTGGGCAGGGCCATGCTCAGGAAGACTTTAAGCAGTCTGTCTGCTGATGGATGGTGCTGTGTTGGTTGTTTGGCCTGAGGCGTCCCACCACTGGAGCCTATAGGCCGTTGGGTGGGGCTAGGTCTTGGGGAGGAAATGGCAGCCTCCAGGAAAGCTCACACCAATGAGTACTCCTGAGAACTACTGCTGCCAGTGTCTTTGTCCCCCACAGTGAGCCACAGCCTCCCCCCTGCCTCTGCAGGAGTCCCTCCAATACTGGCAGGTAGGTCTGGCCCAGTCTTTTATGAGTTCATTCCTTTTTTTTCCCTGGGTCCTGGTGTGCATGAGACCCTGTGTGTACCCTCCAAGAGTGGAGTTTCTGTTTTCCCCCAGTCCTGTGGAATTCCTGTGATCAAACTCTGCTGTCCTTCAAAGCCAGATTCTCTGGGGGCTCCTCCTCCTGTTGCCAGACCCCCAGGCTGGGAAGCCTCATGTGAGGCTCAGGACTTCCACTCCTATGGGATAACTTCTGTGGTATAATTATTTTCCAGTTTTGTGGGTCACCCACCTGGCAGATATAGGATTTGATTTTATCACAATTGTGCCCCTCCTGCCATCTCATGTGGCTTCTTTATCTTTGGATGTAGGGTATCTTTTTTGGTAGGTTCTGGCTTTTTTTTTGGTTGATGGTTGTTCAACAGTTAGTTGTGATTTTTGGTGTTTTCCTATGAAGGGGTGAGCTCACGTCCTACTACTCTGCCATCTGCAAAATAGTCCCATTCTTAATATTATATACTGCCCCTTTTATTTCATCTTCTCTCTCTCAAACATTTGTAATATAATAAAAAAATTTTCTTTGGATTTCTTCTTTCTGTGCTTTTCAATTTTTACTAGGGAAATATTGAAGAAATTCCTTCAATTCTTGTTTGTGAAAAGAAAAATGACTATGCCTTCCTGCCCTGACCCAGTTTTTTGGGTAGCCTTTTGCTGTGGCTCCATATCCACTAGATGCTTGCTTCTCTGTTGTTCATTCTTTTATCTTACATTTGATGAGGTTGTAGTCACCTTTGAGAATCTCATGAGAGTTCTGGATGCCAGTACTTGCCCAGTCACAAGACACCCTGGACGCTAGTTAGGAAAGTGCACCTCTGTCCCAATGCAAGTTGTGTCTCGATGGATTTCTGGTACCTGTAGGCACTTAAAGTTCACTGAATGAATGTGTACTTTAATCCATTGATACAAAAGTGGGTTTTAATACACAACTATATATACCTTTCAGTATTTTCATAAGTATATATTTCTGTGGGATTCTAATAGGGCATTATGTGGGCAAAAGATTTCACTAGTCAAATATTTGGGGAAGAGAAAATAGAAAAAGAAGTCAGATTTTTCTGCTGTAATATTTCTTAGCTTCTTTAATATGCTAATATGTATTGTGACTCTCAAAGAGGGATCTGTAGTACAGAGCATTTCCTGGACTCATGGCCACAGAGACTCCCTTTTTCCTCTGTCCTTTGGGTATAACACTGTAGGAATTACAGATGCATGAATATGTGACACATATAAGTGGCCCTGAATTGGAAGAGGCAAGTTTGAAATGAGAGTCAATTTGAATAACTAACTTGAAAGACATCTTTGAAGTGGTATGTTAAATGCTTGTTAAAATGAATTTCCATGATCTCCATTTCAGTTGATTTTGTAGCTCTAAGGTCAGTCTATAAATTCAGACATGCTGCTTGTACCAAAGTCATGTTAGAACCTAAATCATAGAAATAAATTCTAATACAAGAAGCATCAACTTTTATGTGCAGAGTATTCTTTAAAAAAAGTGTGCCAGATCTTGCTTCCCTGTGAGATGTTTTGTTTTATTTTTAGAGTGCAAAAGCAGAACTCGAAAGGCTACGGCTCAGTGCAAAGCGTGACCAAGAGCCTGGGGATGGCACCTTAAGGGAGAGAGCCTCCATCGTGGCCCAGTGCCTGGAGCACAAGGATGAGAAACTTCGAAATCGAACCAGAAAACATTGGAGTTTCAACTGTCTGGAGGACACAGAGGCTGAGGTCCTTCAAGGGCAACAGAAAGGCCAGAAAGGCCTAAAGACATTGAGGAAGACTGAGGACAGGAATGGCAAAGCTACTTTGGACTCTAATAATAAGTTACCACCAAAGGTCATCGAAGAGCTTAGTGTGGTTCTACAGCGGGCAAGAACCCTTCCAAAAGAGTCACAGCCTGAGTAGATGGTGTAAAAATAAATAAAATGACTTGTCTTGCAAATTATTTTTTTAAATATTGTGTACAATGTATGTGTGCAAACCAGAAACCAAAATATATTTCGTGGTTGGTGAGATTTGTCTAGCTATCCTTAACCATTTAAAGAGCATTTTAAACTATGTATGTATATATAAGTGTAAATTCACTGTGTTTTGTTCTGAACAAAGCCTGTACAGTTCAGCTATATTAACCTTGTGTAGGAAGGCACTGGGTTACTTTGAGTGGCCAACCTTTTGAGGTACAGTTGACCCTTGAACAACATGGACAAGGGTTGGTGTGTTAATCCATGCATAATTTGTAGTTAGCCCCCTCCCCTCTATACAAAATTCCTCTGCATTTGTGGACTGAACTAATTGTGGATCATGTAGTGCTGTAGGATTCACTATCAAAAGATGTCCATGTATAAGTGGACCCATGGCGGTTCAAACCCACATTGTTCAAGGGTCAACTGTAGTTGTTTAAGTGGTGTAAATTTATGAACAGAAATCGTAAACTGTATTGTATAGAATGCTCTGTATAAATGAAGCCTATGAAATTATATGTAACACATTTTGCACTTTGAGAAACCTTGTATATAAAGTTACCATATGTTTTTAGGTTTACACAGGGCCAACCTTAGGGGAAAAAAAGGAAGTAAGTTGAAAAGGGGGAGGATTTATTTTAGTGGCTGCCTATCAAACCACACTTTAAAAGAGGCAAAGAGGGGGCTTCCCTGGTGGCGCAGTGGTTGAGAATCTGCCTACCGATGCGTGGGATACGGGTTTGAACCCTGGTCTGTGAAAATCCCACATGCCATAGAGCAACTGGGCCTGTGAGCCACAACTACTGAGCCTGTGCATCTGGAGCCTGTGCTCCGCAACAAGAGAGGCCACAATAGTGAGAGGTCCGCACACTGCGATGAAGAGTGGCTCCTGCTTGCCGCAACTGGAGAAAGCCCTCGCACAGAAACGAAGACCCAACACAGCCAAAAGTAAATAATAAACCAATGAACCGACATTTAAAAACAAAAGAGGCAGAGTTAAAAATGTCCTAAAAGTCAAGGAGGTCAGGTTGAGATTCATTCTAGTTCACTGTTGACCAGACCTTGTTATGAGAAACTGCTTGTTAAGAAAAAAGTCTAGTGACTAAGTATTTCCCAAGATTAGTATTCAGCCACTAAACATGAATAATGGCACTGGCCACTCTTCCTTACAGTGTCAGTGAATCAGCTGCAGTGCAAATCCATTTACTACACTTCAGTTCTTTGCAGGTGGCTGCTGAGAGGAAACTTATACTGCATTGAAGAGATTGTGTGCACAGGACCTGGCATGGATGACACTTGCACTGTTGCTGTATACAAGCAATTTTCATTTTTTTTTATTTAGAGTTCCTTACTATCATTTTGGAATGAGCAACATTCATCATCACAGGGTTTTATTGTTGGTTTATTGTTTTTCTTTGTATGTTCATTTCTTATTAGGTAAGACTGAGTCAGAATTTACTGGAAGTGTACAACATATGGCCACCTGGAGGTAGGAGTTAGATTAACAATTGATACTATACTTCTGGGGGCTACCACTTCACTTTTAACCTTGTCTTCTTTTTTTTTTTGTTTGTTTTTAATAAAGCAGCAGTCTCCTCCCTGTGCCTGATGAATAATGACAAAGCCCTCTATTTTTGTTTCCACATAAAGAGCACCTACTGAGTTATTTTCCTCACAGACAATACTATCTAGTTATAGGTGACATTAGGGGTAGCACTTTTTGTCAGTTTCTTTAGAATTTTATTAGGTCTGGTGAGTTTTTTTTTTTTTTTTTTTTTTTTAATTTTTTTTTTTTTTTTTTTTTTGCAGTACGCGGGCCTCTCACTGTTGTGGCCTCTCCCGTTGCAGGGCACAGGCTCCGGACGCACAGGCTCAGAGGCCATGGCTCACGGGCCCGGCCGCTCCGCGGCATGTGGGATCTTCCCGGACCGGGGCACGAACCCGTGTCCCCTGCATCGGCAGGCGGACTCTCAACCACTGCGCCACCAGGGAAGCCCCGGTCTGGTGAGTTTTGATCAAAATTATTTTGATCAAAATTATTTTAGGTAGCCAAGCTTCATTCCTAGCTTTATTCCACTTGCACTCAGTGCAAGTGGCATCCATGCGAGGTCCTGTGCACACAGTCTCTTCAATGTAGTGTAAGTTTCCATTTCCTTTTCCCCCTGCTTTTCAGGTGTCTTATCAGAATTTGTATACAGAGGCCCATACTTCAGTCAGTCCAATCATAGTGCAGTATAACACTGTTTAATGCTATGAATTTCTTCATTGAAAAATACTGATCACTTATATATGGTGGTGATAAAATAGTTTACCATGGGGGTGTGATATTTATTCTTTAAATCCACATAGATTGGAATTTTTTTAAAGAGAGAAACTGCTGGTCAGTTTATAGGTGGCACTGCTGGGGAGCCTTCCTTTAAAAAGCAAGAAATCATGGTATTTAGGAAAAAATCTAAAATAAACTATTATTTCTGGTAAATGATATTTATGTTTTATGAAATAAGGAGACATGAAAATTATGTTGAACAATGGGAAAGTATCTTTTTTTTTACCTGCCTTATTTGAATACTTTTGAAACTTGAGCTTAAAATCGAATAACTTGTTTCCCTTCCCTTCCTGTACAATCGTCTCCATTTTTCAAGTGTAAGATAAGGACTAATGATGACCTCTCATATATTTTGAGTAAAAATTAAAATTGTTTTACAAGTCCACTTGAGTGCGACTGTTTTCAAAATAACCACTTTCAACTTTTCAAAATAGAGAAATAAATCAAATAGATTGCCTTTCCTTTTTGCTTTTTTAAAAATCTGAATTTAATATACACTTCAAACTAGCTGTCATTTTTTCAAACATGTCAGTATGAATATTGTTCTTTTTTAAATGATGAATATATGCAGACATGACACAAACAGATTGATGGTACTCTCATTTCTAGAGCCCTAACTAAAGTTAATAAAACTAAGCAAAAGTAATTGAAGCAAAAATATGTGCACATAACTATATTAGCTGCTAATTTGCATTTACATTTGATAATTTTTAATCCTAAAATAAACTATATTGTAAAAGGAAATATTTTTGAAAATGCACCAAATTTATTTGGATAGATGGTAGTATCCAGATATTTGCACATTTTCTTAAACTTTTGATAATCTGGGGAGAAGAAAATGTAAACTTTCACTATCTCATCAAAATTTGCACCAAGACTTTAATATTATCAACAATGTGGATATCCTATTATGTGTACAATCATCACATTTATTTCTAATCATTTGGAAATAGACATCACAGAAATGAATCTTGTAGATAGCTAAAATTTATCTGCTTTACATTTTATAGTTATTATTTTTTGTTAAATGTTTTAAATTATTTTGTATATCCTTATCTTCTCTGCCATGGCTACTATATGTTGAATGTAACATTTTTAAAAATTGAGATACCTGTACAGATTTAAGACTTTTTGTGAATTATTAAAGTTCAGAATCTAAATGTCCTCATCGAAGAAGTGGGAATAACACTGACCTTGTTGTATGACTCATATACAGTTGGTGCTTGAACAACACAAGTTTGAACTGTGCCAGTTCACTTATACACGGATTTTTTTCAACAGTAAATACTACAGTACTACATAATCTATGGTTGGTTGATTCCACAAATAGGGAGAACCAACTCTAAGTTACATAAGGATTTTCAACTGGGCAGAGGTCAGCGCCCTTAACCCCCGGATTGTTCAAGGGAAAGAACTGCACAGGTCCACTTATCTGTGGATTTTTTTCAATAAGTATTCAGTTGGCCCTCAGTATCCACACATTCTGCATTCACAGATTCAGGCAACTGTGACTGAAAACTTAATGTGCTATTCATGGTTGGCTGAATCTGTAGATATGAACCCATGAGTATGAAGAGCTGACTATGGGACTTGAGCATCCTCAGATTTTGGTATCAGTAGCAGGTCCTGGAACCAATCTCCTGCAGATACTGAGAGATGACTGTATACATATTTTTATATGTGTGTGTATATCACATGCCTGACCCATAGTAGAGGTGTAGTAAATGTTATTTATTAATTTATTAGTTTTTCTAGCTCTCATTTGGTCTAAGTTGCTACTTCTTACTACTGTTCTTCAAATTGCTTATTTTTTTCTCATCCCTTTAAAAATATGTTATACACTAATAGAACAGATTACCACAGGTGGTAGGATGAATTGTGTTTCCCCAAAACCCATATGCTAAAGCCCTAACCCCTAGTACCCCCAAATTTGAAGTATTTGGAAATAGAGCCTTTAAAGAGGTGATTAAGTCAAAATGAGGTTGTTGGGGTGGATTCTCATAAATCTGACTGGTGTCCTTATAAGAAGAGGAAATTTGGACACACAACACACAGGGGCAAAACCATGTGAGCACACAGCAAGAAGGCGGCCATCTGCAAGCCAAGGAGAAAGGCCTCAGATGAAATCAAACCTGCCAACATCTTGATCTCAGTCTTCTAGCCTCCAAAGCAAATTGAGAGAAAATAAATTCCTAAATTCCTATTATTTCTGCCACCCAGTCTGGAATTTTGTTAATGGTAGCCCTAGTACACTTTTATATTAATCTGTTAATATAGGTATCAGATGAGCAGAATGCCCCCTGTTTTTTTCAAGCACTAGTTCTTGCACTCTTGTTATCCCACATCTCAGAATAACTTTGTAATACTACATCAGAGTTACACCTATCATCATGATTAATGGAGGATAAGAGCATTTTGAGATGTAACTACTTAGAAGTCAGCTAGCTAAATAACTTTAATACTGAAATAATACAGCACAAACGATTCAAAATTGTTGCCCAGCAAAATTACAGTTTGGGGCTGCTTGTAAGATCCAAGTTCTATGACATGAAGAACCACTATTCCAGAAAAGTGAAGATGCTGATTGTTCCCAAAACTGGATTGATAGAAAATATTGTTAATCCTTTCAAAGAACAACACAGAGAGGTCTTCAGTTAAATAACTGAGCATTCACTAAACTAGGGAGAGACAAAAAGTCATTTCAATCAACCCAGATAAGCCAAACCATGATCCTGAGATCAGATCATCACTAATATTGCTCAGAAAAAAGTGACATATCTCATTGGAGGGAATCTCATCTTCCCCTCCAGCTAATGCTTCATTTGACTTCTGTTTGCAACAAATCTCTTGGTAAAATTTGTCTCACTTCCTGCCTTCTACTTTTTCCCTCCCATTCTTTCTTTAAACCCTCTTCATTCAACATTTTGTTTCCCATTATTCTACCATAACTACTATTCTCAAAGTCAGAACAACCTCATTGCCAATCTAAATGGTCAGTTTTCAATCATCATACTTGACCCATCACTATCTGTAGCAATTTTATACAGTTTGTCTCCCCTCCTTTGTGCAATACATTCTAGGATTGGTCTCCAGGACACCATTATCTTGTAGTTTTCCTCCTTCACTAGTCAGTCTTCTCTGATCCTCTACTGGATACTCATCCAATCTCATAGCTTTAAATACAGTACATCTTCCAGCTATCCCATCTGTTTAACTACAGTCTGGACCTACTCACTGGGTTCAAGACTGAGTAATTTACATCTCCACTTGAGTGTCCAACTGTCATCTCAAATATACCATATCTAAAGCATCATTAAATGTCTCCTTACCAGACAGACTTCCTCTGAACATCTCATATAAAATGACATCATCATCTTCTATCCCCTTTATCTTATTTTTGTTTACATCATAGGACTTATCACCTGACAATTTACATATTATTAGTATATGTGTTAATGGTCTAATTAGCTACATCAGAATGTAACTCAGCCAGTGCAGAATCTTAGGTTCACCACTATATTCCCAGTATATAGAACAGTGCCTATAACATAGCCTATAGTCACTACTGAAGGATATGTTGAATAAATGAAGTCATGGTATAATAAAGTAGCTTGAAGGACAATGATCCCAACAAGAGACAGGAACTGCTCTAGGCTAGTCAGCCTGCCACAATACAAAGATCCATACAGCCCTCATGGGGTGGAACCGTAAAGCATATAGCTCTGGCAAAGAGAGAGAATTGCACTGCTGGCATGCATAGGACTTCTCCTTTAAAATGTCACTCTCCAAGGTCAGGAAACGTACCAGATACATAACCTACCAGATACATAAAAACCAAGTTAAGCAAAATGAAATGATAGAGGAACATATTCCAAAGGAAGGAACAAGATAAAACTCCAGAAGAACTAAGTGAAGTGGGTATAGACAATGTACCTGAGAAAGAGTTCAGGGTAGTGATTGAAAAGATGATCAAAGAACAAGGGAGGGGGACCTTGAAGATGGCGGAAGAGTAAGACGCGGAGATCACCTTCCTCCCCACAGATACACTAGAAATACACCTACACGTGGAACAACTCCTACAGAACACCTACTGAACGCTGGCAGAAGACCTCAGACCTCCCAAAAGGCAAGAAACTCCCCACGTACCTGGGTAGGGCAAAAGAAAAAAGGAAAAACAGAAACAAAAGAATAGGCACGGCACCTGCACCAGTGGGAGGGAGCTGTGAAGGAGGAAAAGTTTCCACACACTAGGAAGCCCCTTCGTGGGCAGAGACTGTGGGAGGCAGAGGGGGGAGCTTCAAAGCCGCGGAGGAGTGCACAGCAACAGGGGTGCAGATGGCAAAGCGGAGAGATTCCTGCACAGAGTATCGGTGCCGACCGGCACTCACCAGCCCGAGAGGCTTGTCTGCTCACCCGCTGGGGCGGGAGGGGCTGTGAGCTAGGCTGGGGTTTCGGTCGGAGCGCAGGGAGAGGACTGGGGTTGGCGGCTTGAACATAGCCTGAAGGGGTTAGTGCACCACGGCTAGCCGGGAGGGAGTCCGGGGACAAGTCTGCACCTGCTGAAGAGGCAAGAGACTTTTTCTTCCCTCTTTGTTTCCTGGTGCACGAGGAGAGGGGTTTAAGAGCACTGCTTAAAGGAACTCCAGAGACGGGCGCGAGCCGCGGCTAAAAGCGCGAACTCCAGAGACTGGCGTGAGCCGTGTCTAAACGCGGACCCCAGAGATGGGCGCGAGCCGCGGCTAAAAGCACGGACCCCAGGGACTGGCGGGAGACGCTAAGGCTGCTGCTGCCGCCACCAAGGGGCCTGTGTGTGAGCACAGGTCACTATCCACACCCCTCTTCCGGGAAGCCTGTGCAGCCCGCCACGGGGAGCCTGGATCGCCAGGGGAGCCTGGATTGCCAGGTTCCCGGGATCCAGGGACAACTTCCCCGGGAGAACGCACGGCGGGCCTCAGGCTGGTGTAACGTCACGCCGGCCTCTGCCGCCACAGGCCCGCCCCACATGCAGTGCCCCTCCCTCCCCCCCCACCCCCGGCCTGAGTGAGCCAGAGCCCCCGAATCAGCGGCTCCCTTAACCCCGTCCTGTCTGAGCGAAGAACAGACGCCCTCCAGCGACCTACACGCAGAGACAGGGCCAAATCCAAAGCTGAGCCCCTGTGAGCTGTGAGAATAAAGAAGAGAAAGGGAAATCTCTCCCAGCAGCCTCAGAAACAGCGGATTAAAGCTCCACAATCAACTTGATGTACCTGCATCTGTGGAATACATGAATAGACAATGAATCATCCCAAATTGAGGAGGTGGGCTTCGAGAGCAAGATTTATGATTTTTTCCCCTTTTCCTCTTTTTGTGAATGTGTATGCTTCTGTGTGAGATCTTGTGTGTATAGCTTTGCTTCCACCATTTGTCCTAGGGTTCTATCCGTCCATGGTTTTTTTTTTAATTTTTTTTCTTAATAATTAATTTTAATAACTTTATTATACTTTACCTTTGTTCTTTCTTTCTTTCTTTCTTCCTTTCTTTCTTTCCTTCCTTCCTTCCCTCCTTTAGACAACGAATCATCCCAAATTGAGGAGTTGGTCTCTGAGAGCAAGATTTATGATTTTTTCCCCTTTACCTCTTTTTGTGAGGGTGTATGTGTATGCTTCTGTGTAAGATTTTGTCTGTATAGCTTTGCTTCCAACATTTGTCCTAAGATTCTATCCGTCCCTTGTTTTTTTTTGTAAATAATTTTTAATTCAATAACTTTATTATACTTTATTTTACTGTATCTTCTTTCTTTCTGTCTTTTTTCATTCCTTCCCTCCTTCCTTCCTTCCTCCCTCCCTCCTTTCTTTCCTTCTTGTCTTCCTTCTTTGCTTCTTTCTTTCTTCCTTCCTACCTTCCTTCCTTCCTTCCCTCCTTTCTTTCTTCATACTTCTATTAATTCTCTCTACTTTTGCTCCCTTTTATTCTGAGCTATGTGGATGAAAGGCTCTTGGTGCTCCAGCCAGGAGTCAGGGCTCTGCCTCTGAGGTGGGAGAGCCAACTTCAGAACACTGATCAACAAGAGACCTCCCAGCTCCACATAATATCAAACGGCGAAAATCTCCCAGAGACCTCCATCTTAACACCAGCACCCAGCTTCACTCAATGACCAGCAAGCTACAGTGCTGGACAACCTATGCCAAACAACTAGCAAAACAGGAACACAACCCCACCCATTAGCAGAGAGGCTGCCTAAAATCATAATAAGTCCACAGACACCCCAAAACACACCACCAGACGTGGACCTGCCCACTAGAGAGACAAGATCCAGCCTCATCCACCAGAACACAGGCACTAGTCCCCTCCACCAGGAAGCCTACACAACCCACTGACCAACCTTAGCCACTGGGGACAGACATCAAAAACAGCGGCAACTACGAACCTGCAGCCTGCAAAAAGGAGACCCCAAACACAGTAAGATAAGCAAAATGAGAAGACAGAGAAACACACAGCAGATGAAGGAGCAAGATAAAAACCCACCAGACCTAACAAATGAAGAGGAAATAGGCAGTCTACCTGAAAAAGAATTCACAATAATGATAGTAAGGATGATCCAAAATCTTGGAAATAGAATGGACAAAATGCAAGAAACAGTTAACAAGGACCTGAAGAAATAAAGATGAAACAATGATGAACAACACAATAAATGAAATTAAACGTTCTCTAGAAGGGATCAATAGCAGAATAACTGAGGCAAAAGAATGGATAAGTGACCTGGAAGATAAAATAGTGGAAATAACTACTGCAGAGCAGAATAAAGAAAAAAGAAAGAAAAGAACTGAGGACAGTCTCAGAGACCTCTGGGACAACATTAAAGGCAACAACATTCGAATTACAGGGGTCCCAGAAGAAGAAGACAAAAAAGAAAGGGACTGAGAAGATATTTGAAGAGACTATAGTTGAAAACTTCCCTGATATGGGATAGGAAATAGTTAATCAAGTCCAGGAAGCACAGAGAGTCCCATACAGGATAAATCCAGAGAGAAATTTGCCAAGACACATATTAATCAAACTGTCAAAATTTAAATACAAAGAAAGCATATTAAAAGCAGCAAGGGAAAAACAACAAATAACACACAAGGGAATCCCCATAAGGTTAATAGCTGATCTCTCAGGAGAAACCCTGCAAGCCAGAAGGGAGTGGCAGGACATACTGAAAGTGATGAAGGAGAAAAACCTGCAGCCAAGACTACTCTACCCAGCAAGGATCTCATTCAGATTTGATGGAGAAATTAAAATCTTTACAGACAAGCAAAAGCTGAGAAAGATCAGCACCACCAAACCAGCTTTACAACAAATGCTAAAGGAACTTCTTTAGGAAAGAAGCACAAGAGAAGGAAAAGACCTACAATAACAAACCCAAAACAATTAAGAAAATAGGAATAGGAACATACATATCGATAATTACCTTAAATGTAAATGGACTAAATGCTCCCACCAAAAGACACAGATTGGCTGAATGGACACAAAAACAAGACCCTTATATATGCTGTCTACAAGAGACCCACTTCAGACCTAGAGACACATACAGACTGAAAGGGGATGGAAAAGATATTCCATGCAAATGGAAACCAAAAGAAAGCTGGAGTAGCAATTCTCATATCAGACAAAATAGACTCTAAAATACAGTCTATTAGAAGAGACAATGAAGGACACTACAGAATGATCAAGGGATCAATCCAAGAAGAAGATATAACAATTGTAAATATTTATTCACCCAACATAGGAGCACCTCAATACATAAGGCAAATACTAACTGCCATAAAAGGGGAAATAGTAACACATTCATAGTAGGGAACTTTAACACCCCACTTTCACCCATGGACAGATCATCCAAAATGAAAATAAATAAGGAAACACAAGCTTTAAATGGTACATTAAACAAGATGGACTTGATATTTATAGGACATTCCATCCAAAAACAACAGAATACACATTTTTCTCAAGTGCTCATGGAACATTCTACAGGATAGATCATATCTTGGGTCACAAATCAAGCCTTGGTAAATTTAAGAAAATCGAAATTGTATCAAGTATCTTTCCCGACCACAACGCCATGAGACTAGATATCAATTACAGGAAAAGATCTGTAAAAAATACAAACACATGGAGGCTAAACAATACACAACTTAATAATGAAGTGATCACTGAAGAAATCAAAGAAGAAATTAAAAAATACCTAGAAACAAATGACAATGGAGACACAACGACCCAAAACCTATGGGATTCAGCAAAAGCAGTTCTAAGGGGGAAGTTTATAGCAATACAAGCCCACCTTAAGGAGCAGGAAACATCTCGAATAAACAACCTAACCTTGCACCTCAAGCAATTAGAGAAAGAAGAACAAAAAAACCCCAAAGCTAGCAGAAGGAAAGAAATCATAAAAATCAGATCAGAAATAAATGAAAAAGAAATGAGGGAAACAATAGCAAAGATCAATAAAACTAAAAGCTGGTTCTTTGAGAAGATAAACAAAATAGATAAACCACTAGCCAGACTCATCAAGAAAAACAGGGAGAAGACTCAAATCAATAGAATTAGAAATGAAAAAGAAGTAACAACTGACACTGCAGAAATAAAAAAGATCATGAGAGACTACTACAAGCAACTCTATGCCTATAATATGGACAATCTGGAAGAAATGGACAAATTCTTAGAAATGCACAACCTGCCAAGACTGAATCAGGAAGAAATAGAAAATATGAACAGACCAATCACAAGCACTGAAATTGAAACTGTGATTTAAAAACTCCCAACAAACTAAAGCCCAGGACCAGATGGCTTCACAGGCGAATTCTATCAAACACATACAGAAGAGCTAACACCTATCCTTCTCAAACTCTTCCAAAATATAGCAGAGGGAGGGACACTCCCAAATTCCTTCTACGAGGCCACCATCACCTTGATACAAAACCAGACAAGGATGTCACAAAGAAAGAAAACTACAGGTCAATATCACTGATGAACAGAGATGTAAAAATCCTCAACAAAATACTAGCTAACAGAATCCAACAGCACATTAAAAGGATCATACACCATGATCAAGTGGGGTTTATTCCAGGAATGCAAGGATTCTTCAATATATGCAAATCTATCAATGTGATAAACCATATTAACAAATTGAAGGAGAAAAACCATATGATCATCTCAATAGATGCAGAGAAAGCTTTTGACAAAATTCAACACCCATTTATGATAAAAACCCTGCAGAAAGTAGGCATAGAGGGAACTTTCCTCAACATAATAAAGGCCATATATGACAAGCCCACAGCCAACATCATCCTCAATGGTGAAAAACTGAAAGCATTTCCACTAAGATCAGGAACATGACAAGGTTGCCCACTCTCAACACTCTTATTCAACATAGTTTTGGAAGTTTTAGCCACAGCAATCAGAGAAGAAAAGGAAATAAAAGGAATCCAAATCGGACAAGAAGAAGTAAAGCTGTCACTGTTTGCAGATGACATGATACTATACATAGAGAATCCTAAAGATGCTACCAGAAAACTACTAGAGCTAATCAATGAATTTGGTAAAGTACCAGGATACAAAATTAATGCACAGAAATCTCTGGCATTCCTATACCCTAATGATGAAAAATCTGAAAGTGAAATCAAGAAAACACTCCCATTTACCATTGCAACAAAAAGAATAAAATATCTAGGAATAAACCTACCTAAGGAGACAAAAGACCTGTATGCAGAAAATTATAAGACACTGATGAAAGAAATTAAAGATGATACAAATAGATGGAGAGATATACCATGTTCTTGGATTGGAAGAATGAATATTGTGAAAATGACTCTACTACCCCAAGCTATTGACAGATTCAATGCAATCCCTATCAAACTACCACTGGCATTTTACACAGACTTAGAACAAAAAATTTCACAATTTGTATGGAAACACAGAAGACCCCGAATAGCCAAAGCAATCTTGAGAACGAAAAACGGAGCTGGAGAAATCAGGCTCCCTGACTTCAGACTATACTACAAAGTTACAGTAATCAAGACAGTATGGTTCTGGCACAAAAACAGAAAGGTAGATCAAAGGAACAGGATAGAAAGCCCAGAGATAAACCCATGCACATATGGACACCTTATCTTTGATAAAGGTGGCAGGAATGTATAGTGGAGAAATGACAGCCTCTTCAATAAGTGATGCTAGGAAAACTGGACAGATACATGTAAAAGTATGAGATTAGATCACTCCCTAACACCATACACAAAAATAAGCTCAAAATGGATTAAAGACCTAAATGTAAGGCCAGAAACTATCAATCTCTTAGAGGAAAACATAGGCAGAACAGTCTATGACATAAATCACAGCAGGATCCTTTTTGACCCACCTCCCAGAGAAATGGAAATAAAAACAAAAACAAACAAATGGGACCTAAGGAAACTTCAAAGCTTTTGCTCAGAATGGGAGAAAATATTTGCAAATGAAGCAACTGACAAAGGGTTAATCTCCAAAATTTACAACCAGCTCATGCAGCTCAATAACAAAAAACCAAACAACCCAATCCAAAAATGGGGAGAAGACCTAAATAGCCATTTCTCCAAAGAAGATATACAGACTGCCAACAAACACATGAAAGAATGCTCAACATCATTAATCATTAGAGAAATGCAAATCAAAACTACAATGAGATATCATCTCACACCAGTCAGAATGGCCATCATCAAAATATCTAGAAACAATAAATGCTGGAGAGGGTGTGAAGAAAAGGGAACACTCTTGCACTGCTGGTGGGAATGTGAATTGGTTCAGCCAGTATGGAGGTTCCTTAAAAAACTACAAATAGAACTACCATATGACCCAGCAATCCCACTACTGGGCATATACACTGAGAAAACCAAAATTCAAAAAGAGTCATGTATCAAAATATTCATTGCAGCTGTATTTACAATAGCCCGGAGATGGAAACAACCTAAGTGCCCATCATCAGACTAATGGATAAAGAAGATGTGGCACATATATACAATGGAATATTACTCAGCCATAAAAAGAAACGAAATTGAGCTATTTGTAATGAGGTAGATAGACCTAGAGTCTGTCATACAGAGTGAAGTAAGTCAGAAGGAGAAAGACAAATACCGTATGCTAACACATATATATGGAATTTAAGGGAAAAAAATGTCATGAAGATCCTAGGGTAAGACAGGAATAAAGACACAGACCTACTAGAGAACGGACTTGAGGATATGGGGAGGGGGAAGGGTGAGCTGTGACAGGGCGAGAGAGAGTCATGGACATATATACACTAACAAACGTAAGGTAGATAGCTAGTGGGAAGCAGCTGCATGGCACAGGGATATCGGCTCGGTGCTTTGTGACCACCTGGAGGGGTGGGATAGGGAGGGTGGGAGGGAGGGAGACGCAAGAGAGAAGAGATATGGGAACATATGTATATGTATAACTGATTCACTTTGTTATAAAGCAGAAACTGACATACCATTGTAAAGCAATTATACCCCAATAAAGATGTTTAAAAAAAAAAAAGAATAACCGAGAAGAACATATGCACAGAGCAAGAAGTTAGAAGTTTTTAACAGAGTTAGAAAATATAAAGAATAACCAAACAAGAATAAAATAACTAAAATGAAAAATACACTAGAAGGAAACAATGATGGACTAAGTAATCCAGAGGAATGGATCAGCGAGCTGGAAGACAGAGTCATGGAAATCACTGATGCTGAACTAAAAATGGAAAAAAAGAATGAAAAGAAATGAAAACTGTGTAGGAGACCACTGGGAAAATATCAGGTCCACTAATATTTTCATTATAGGGGTTGCAGAAGGAGAAGAGACAGATAAAGGGGCTAAGAACATAATTAGAGATAGAATAGCTAAAAACATCCCTAACCTGGGAAAGGAAGCAGACACCCAAGTTCAGGAGGCACAGAGAGTCTTACACAGAATTAACCCAAAGAAGACAGATCAAAACACATTGTAACTAAAATGGCAAAAATTAAGGATAAAGACAGAATATTTAAAGCAGCAAGGTAAAAGCAACGTATAAAGTACAAGGTAACTCCCTTAAGGCTATCAGCTGACTTTTCACCAGAAACTCTGTTAGGCCAGAAGGGAATGGCACAATATATTCAAAGTGAGAAAGGGAAAATCCTACTACCAAGAATACTCCACCCAGAAAGGCTCTTATTCAGATTTGATGGAGAGATCAAAAGCTTCACAGAGAAGCAAAAGCTACAAGAGTTCAATACCACCAAACAAGGTTTACAAGAAACGTTAAAGGAACTTCACTAAGTAAAACAGAAAAAGACGCAACAAGAAACACGACAATCACAAAAACTAAAAGCTTATCAGTAAAGGCAAACTTATAGTAAAGGTAGAAAATCATCCATGCACAAAGGTAGTAGGAAGGGTAAAAGACAAAAGTAGTAAAATCATTTATATCCACAATAAGCAGATAAGGGATACACAAAACAGTCAGACATAAAATATATCAAAAAGAGTAATCATGAGGGAAGAGAGTACAAATGCAGGGTTTTAAAAATGCATTTGAAATTAAGAGATCAGCAACTTAAAACAATCATATGTATATATAGATTGCTAAACCTCATGGTAACCACAAACCAAAAATCTATGATAGATACACACAAAAAGAAATCCAAACATAACACCAAAGATAGTCATCAAACCTCAAGAGAATAGAATAAAAGAAGAAGAAAGGAACAAAAAGCACCTACAAAAAAACAACCTGAAAATAGTTAACAAAATGGCAATAAAAATACACATATCAATAATTATTTTAAAGGTATTTTAAATTATTTTAGATGTAAATGGACTAAAACCTCCAATCAAAAGACACAGAGTGGCTGAATGGATAAAACCGAGACCTGTATGTATATATGCTGCCTACAAGAAATTCCCTTCAGATCTAAAGACACACACAGACTGAAAGTGAGGGAATAGAAAAAGCTATTCCATGAATATGGAAATCAAAAGAAAGCTGGGGTAGCAATACTTATATTAGACTTTAAAATAAAGACTGTTATAAGAGACAAAGAAAGACATTACATAATGATAAAGGATCAATCCAAGAAGAAGATATAACAATTGTAAATATATATGCACTCAACATGGAGCACATAAATACATAAAGCAAATATTAACAGACATAAAGGTAGAAATCAACAGTAACACAATAATACTAGGGGTCTTTAACACCCACTTACATCAATGGACAGACCATCCAGACAGAAAATCAATAAGGAAACACTGGCATTATATGACACATTATACAAGATGCATTTTATACACACAAACACACACACACACAAACACACACAGAACATTCCATCCAAAAGCAGCAAAGATACACAATCTTTTCAAGTGCACATAGGACATTTCCATGATAGATCACATGCTAGGCCACAAAACAAGTCTCAGTAAATTTAAGAAGACTGAAATAATATCAAGCATCTTTTTCAATCATAACACTGTGAGAGCAGAAATCAACTACAAGAAAAAAACTGCAAAACACACAAACACAGGGAGGCTAAACAATGTGGTACTAAACAACCAATGGATCACTGAATATAATCAAAAAGGAAATCAAAACGTACCTGGAGACAAATGAAAATGAAAACACAATGATCCAAAATATAAGGGATGCAGCAAAAGCAGTTTTAAGAGGGAAGTTTATAGCAATACAAGCTTACCTCAGGAAACAAGAAAAATCTCAAATAAACACCCTAAACTTATACCTAAAGGAGCTAGAAAAAGAAGAACAAACAAAACTCAAAGTGAGAAGGAGGAAAGGAATCATAAAGATGAGAGCAAACTTAAATGAAATTTACAAAAGAAAAACAGAAAATTAAAAAAAGAAAATCTCAATGAAATTAAGAGCTGGTTCTTTGAAAAGATAAACAAAATTGATAAACCTTTACCCAGACTTTAAAAAAAAAAAAGAAAGAAAAAAGAGAGAGGGCCCAAATCAATATAATCAGAAATGAAAAAGGAGAAGTTACAACCAACACAGATATACAAAGTATCAGAAAAATCTCCTAAGAGCAATTATACACCAATAAAATTGACAACCTAGAAGAAATGGACAAATTCCTAGACATGTACAATCTCCCAATACTG
This sequence comes from Phocoena phocoena, assembly GCF_963924675.1. NCBI lineage: Eukaryota > Metazoa > Chordata > Mammalia > Artiodactyla > Phocoenidae > Phocoena > Phocoena phocoena. The sequence goes on from NC_089223.1 coordinate 78,108,532, forward strand.
AATGAGGAAGAAATAGAAAATATGCATAGACCAATTACCAGTAATGAAAATGAAACAGTAATAAAATATATATAAATTAATAACAACAACAACAAAAAAACTCCCAACAAACAAAAGTCCAGGATCAGATGGCTTCACCGGTGAATTCTAATAAATAATTAGAGAAGAGTTAACAACTATTCTTCTCAAACTGTTCCAAAAATATTACAGAGGAAAGAACACTTCCAAACACATTCTGTGAGGTCGGCATCACCCTAATACCCAGGCCACACAAAGACACTACAGAAAAAAAATTATAGGCCAAAATCACTGATGAATACAGATGTAGAAATCCTCAAGAAAACAGTAGCAAACTGAATTCAGTAATACATCAAAAGGATCATACACCATGATCAAGTGGAATTTATCCTAGGGATGCAAGACTTTTTCAATATCCACAAATCAATCAGTGTGATACACCACATTAACAAATTAAGTATTAAAAACCATGTGATCATCTCAATACATGCAGAAAAAGCTTTTGACAAGATTCAACAATCTTTTATGATAAAAACTCTCCAGAGAGTGGGCACAGCAGAAACATACCTTAACATAATAAAAGCCACATATGACAAGCCCACAGCTAACATTATACTCAATGGTGAAAAGCTGAAAGCATTTCTTCTAAGATTAGGAAAAAGACAAGATGCCTACTCACGCCGCTATTATTCAACATAGAATCAGAAATCCTAGTGACAGCAATCAGACAAGAAAAAGAAATAAAAGGAATCCAAATTGGAAAGGAAGAATAAAACTGACAGTATTTGCAGATGACATTATACTATAAATAGAAAATCCTAAGAATGCCACCAAAAAACCACTAGACCTAATCAATAAATTAGGTAAAGTTGCAGAATAGAACATTAATACACAAATGTGTTGCATTTCTATACAGTAACAATGAACCATCAGAAAGAGAAATTAAGGTAGCAATCCCAATTACAATTGCATCAAAAAGAATAAAATACCTAGGAATAACTACTAAAGGAGGTAAAATACCTGTAGTCAGAAATCTATATAACACTGATGTAAGAAATTGAATATAACAGAAACAGATGGAAAGATATACTACGTTCATGGATTGGAAGAATTATCATTTTTAAAATGACCATACTACCCAAGGCAATCTACAGATTCAATGTAATCCCTATCTAAATACCAATTACATTTTTCACAGAACTACAACAAATAATTTTAAAATTTGAATGGAAACACAGAAGACCCCAAATAGCCAAAATGATCTTGAAAAATAAGAACAGAACTGGAGGAATCATGCTCCCTGACTTCAGACTACACCACAAAGCTAGCATAATCAAACTGTATGGTACTGGCACAAAACCAAACACATAGGTCAATGGAACAGAAAAGAGAGCCCAGAAATACACCCACACATTTACAGTCAATTAATCTACAACAAAGGAAGCAAGAATATAAAATGTAGAAAAGGCAGTCTCTTCAATAACTAGTGCTGGGAATACTGGACAGCTACATGTAAAAGAATAAAATGTGAATGTTCTCTAACATCATATAGAAAACCTAAATATAAGACAGGACTTCATAAAACTTCTGGAGAAAAACATAGGTGGAACAGTCTTTGACGTAAATCATAGCAATAATTTTTTGGATCTGTCTCCTAAAGCAAAGGAAATAAAAGCAAAAATAAACAAATGGGACCTAATTAAACTTTTTAAAATTGAAGTATAGTTGATTTACAATGTTGTGTTAGTTTCAGGTGTACAGCAAAGAAATTATATATATATAGATAGATAGATAGGTAGATAAATAAATAAATAAATAAATATATACAACTATTCTTTTTCAGATTGTTTTTCCATTATAGGCTATTTCAAGATATTGAGTATAGCACCCTGTGCTATACAGTAGGCCCTTGTTTGTTATATATTTCATATATAGTAGTGTGTATATGTTAATCCCAAACAGGACCTTTTGCACAGCAAAGGAAATCATTGACAAAACAAAAGGAAAACCTACTGATTAGGAGAAAACATTTGCAAATGATATGACTAGTAAGGAATTAATATCCAAAATATATAAACAGATCATACACTCAACATCAAAAAACCCCCTACATAAACTAATTTTAAAATGGGCAGAAAATATAAATAGATATTTTTCCAAAGAAGATATGCAGATTGCCAACAGGCACATGAAAAGATCCTCAACATAGTTAATCATCGGAGCAATACAAATTAAAACCATGAAATACCATCTCACACCAAAAAGAACACAAATAATTAATGTTGGTGAGGATATGAGAAAATGGAATTCTAGTGGGGATGGTGGGAATGTAAATTGGTGGGAATGTAAATTGGTGCAGCCACTGTAGAATACATTATGAAAGTTTCCACAAAAAGAAAATCTAAAAAATAGAACTACCATATGACCCAGAAATTCGACTCCTCAGTATATGTCAAAGAAATGGAAACACTAATTAGAAAAGATAGGAATTGAGTATCTAGATGGTGGAGTAGTAGTACATGAAGTTCACCTTCTCCCACAAGTACTTCAAAAATACATCTACATGTGGAATGATTCTCACAGAATGCCTACTGAATGTGGGAAGAAAACCTCAGACAGCTGAAAGGGCAAGAAAATCCCCATGAAACCAGGTAGGACAAAAAAAAAAAAAAAAAAAGTGAGAAAGTAATTGGGATGGACCTGCATCCCTGGGAGAGAGCTGTGAAAGAGGAAAGTTTCCTGCACCCTGGAAGTCCCCTCACCAGCAAGGAGATCAGCTGGGACAAAGGAGGAGCTTCAGAGCCTCAGAAAAGAATACACAAACAAGTTTGCAGCAGCTGGATCTGAGAGAGACCTGCACAGATGGTCAGTGCCACTGCCTTGCATTCCCCAGCCGGAGACGTGCATCCACCAGTATGGGGGTGGGGGGGGTGGCTGGGTTCTGAGGCTGTGGTTTTGGAGATCAGATCCAGGGAGAGGACTGGGGTGGGCTGCATGAAAGCAGCCTGAATGTGCTGGGATCTTGTGTGACTGCAACTGAGGGTGTATGTGGAGGAAGCCCAGGTGCCTCAGAAACTAGGTGCCATTTGTTTTGGGGGATGTGGAGGAGGGCAGGATCTGCCATTGCAGTCTTTTTCCCTGTGTGAGCTCTCAAGTGGCAGGACACCAACTACACGAGCTCCAGGAGCAATCACAAGCCACCGCCACTGCTGCTGTCAGCACCTGCTACAGAAGTGGATGCAAGCCACCACCACCACCACCCTCCTGGATTCTGGGAGCAGTCGTGAGCTGCTGCCACCCTTGCAGACTCCGGGAGAGGTTGCAAGCCACCCTGGTGGATTCCAGGAGCAGTTGCAAGCTGCTGCTGTGGCCCTCCCAAAATCCAGGAGCAGTCATGAGGCACCTCCACTCCCATCACATGCTCTAGGTGGGGGGGCACACGTGAGCTGCCATCACCACCAAGAACCCCAGGACCGGGCACCAGCCACCCCATCTTCACACCCCCTATCAAGGGGATAACAGCCAGCACACACTGAGGAAATAGGCAATAGGCATCCACACTATAAACAGCCCTTGCACCAAAAATATTAAACCCACACAAGCTACACAGGGAGGCTCCCACATATAAATAACCCTCAAAGACCACAGTAGATAATTCTTTCTCCTAAACTCACAAAGAGAAATATAAGTACAGTGAAGAAGCAGAGGAGCCACTCCCAGTTAAAAGACCAAGAGAATTCCCCTGAAAGAATAAACAATGAAACAGACCTCTTCAGTCTTATAGACACCGATTTCAAAAAGGAGATAATGAAAATACTGAAGGAATTAAGAAAGGTGATTGAAAGAAATGCAGAGTACTATAAAAAGGAACTAGAAACTATAAAGAGGAACCAAGAAAAATTAGAAAACTCATTTGCCAAGATGAAAACCAAGCTAAAGGCAATGAATGGCAGAATGAATAATGTGGAAGAACGAGTAAGTGACCTGGAAGATACAATAATGGAAATCACCCAATCAGGATAGCATACAGAAAGCCAAATAAAAAAATAAAAATAAAGGCAATATAAGATACCTATGGGATAATGTAAAGCATGTCAATCTTTGCATAATAGGGATTCCAAAAGGGGAAGAAAGAGAAAAAGGGATCAAAAATGTATATGAAGAAATTATGGCTGAAAACTTCCCCAAAAGATATCCAGGTACATGAAGTACAGAGGGTCCCAAACAAGATAAACCCAAACAGACCTACACCAAGACACATTATAATTAAAATGGCAAAAGTTAATGAGATGATTCTAAAGGCAGCAAGAGAAAAACAAAGCATTAACTACAAGGGAACTGACGTAAGACTCTCAGCTGATTTCTCTACAGAAATGTTGCAGGCCAGAGGCAGTGTCAAGATGTATTCAAAGTCCTGAAGGGGAAAAGTCTGCAACCTATGATACTCTACCCAGCAAGATCATCATTTAGAATAGAAGGAAAGAGAAAGTATTTCTCAGACAAGCAAAAACTAAATGAATACAACAATACTAAACCTATCCTAAAAGAAATATTCAAAAGTATTCTCTAAATAGAAGAATCTATAGGAAAGAGAAAATCACAACTGGAAAGCAAATCACCTAAATAAACCAGTACACAGACTTAAAAAAATCAAAACATTTTTGTGAAACGGATGATAACTACAATGAACAGCAAAAGGATGAACAGGAAGATGTAGAAGAGGACATCAAAATCAGAAAATGTGGGTGAGGAGAGTAAAAAAATGTAGATATTTTCATTCCTTAGAATGTGTTTGAGCTTATATGACTACCAGTCTAAGGGAAATAGGTATAGGAAGGGAATAACATATTTGAAAAACAGGGTAACCACAAATCAAAAACATACAGTAGATTCAGAAAAACCAAAAAGAAGAGAACATAAGTATAATATAACTGAAAAACATCAAACCACAAAAGGAAAACCAAAAAGAAAAAGTATGGGACAAAGGAAAAATGTAAAAATCAATGAGAACACAAGGTTTAAAATGTCAACAGGGCTTCCCTGGTGGCACAGTGGTTGAGAGTCTGCCTGCTGATGCAGGGGACGCGGGTTCGTAACCCGGTCTGGGAAGATCCCACATGCCGCGGAGTGCCTGGGCCCGTGAGCCATGGCTGCTGAGCCTGTGTGTCCGGAGCCTGTGCTCCGCAATGGAAGAGGCCACAACAGTGGCCCGTGTACCAAAATAAATAAATAAATAAATAAATAAAATGTCAACAAATACATATCAACCAATAATTACCTTAATGTCAATAGACTAAGTGCTCCAATCAAAAGACACAGAGTGGTAGATTGGATTTAAAAAATAGGGCAAAGGACACACTGATTGAAAGTGAGGGCATGGAAAAATTATCTAAGGCAAATGGAAATGACAAGAAAGCACGTTCACTCAGACAAAATAGACTTTAAAACAAAGTCCATAAAGAAAGACAAAGAAGGACATTATATAATAATAAAAGGATAACACAAGAAGAGTATTTTACACTAGTCAACATATATGTACCTAATATAGGAGCACCCAAATACATAAATACTAAGAGACATAAAGGGAGAAATTGACAGTAGTACAATAATAGTAGGAGACTTTAACATCCCACTCACATCAATGGACAGATCTTTGAGACAGAAAATCAATAAGGCAACAGAGATCCTAAATGATAAAACAGACTTAATTGATATTTTCAGGACATTACATCCAAACAGAATACGCATTCTTTTCAAGTGCACATGGAATGTTCTCTAGGATGGACCACATACTAGGGCACAAAACAAGCCTCCCAAATTTAAGAGTATAGAAATTATCTCAGGCATCTTTTCTGACCACAATGGCATGAGACTAGAAATCAACCACAGAAAAAGAAATGAGAAAAAAATGATTACATGGGGACTAAACAATATGCTACTAAAAAAACCAATGCATCAACAATGAAGTCAGAGGAAATTAAAAAATACCTTGAGACAAAAGACAATGAAAACACAACCATACAAAGTATGTGGAATGCAGCAAAAGCAGTTCTTTGAGGGAAGTTCATAGTGATACACGCCTTCTTCAAAAAACAAGAAAAATGTCAAACAACCTAACTTACCACTTAAAAGAATTAGAAAAAGGAGAACAAACAAAACCTAAAGTCAGCAGAAGGAAGGAAATAATAAAGATCAGGGAGGAACAAATAAAATAGAGATTAAAAAAACAGTAGAAAAAAAATCAATAAAACCAAGAGCTGGTTCTTTGAAAGGGTAAACAAGATGGACAAAACTCTGGCCAGGCTCACCAATAAAAAGAGGGAGTGAAGCCAAATAAACAAAATAAGATATAAAAAAGGAGACATAACAACCAATACCACAAAAATACAAAAAAACATAAGGGAATACTATGAACAATTATATGCTAACAAATTCAACAACCTAGAAGAAATGGACAACTTTATAGAAACACACAGCCCACAAAATTGAATCAAGAAGAAATAGATAACTTGAACAGACTGATTCAAGAAGTGAATTAGAATCTGTAATTTAAAAACTCCCTACAAACAGAAGTCCAGGACAAGATGGCTTCACAGGTGAATTCTACTAATCATACAAAGAAGAACTTATACTGACACTTCTCAAACTCTTCTAAAAGAGTGAAGAGAAGGGAAAACTCCCAAAGACATTCTATGAAACCACCATCAGTCCGATACCAAAACCAGACAAAGACAGTAGCAAAAAAGAAAATTACAGGCCACTATCTTTGATGAATATAGATGCAAAATTTCTCAACAAAATATTAGCAAACTGAATTCAGCAACACATAAAAAAGATCATACACCATGACCAAGTACGATACATCCCAAGTTCATGTCTCATTCAACATACGCAAATCAATTACTGCAATATACCACATTAACCAAAGAAAAGACAAAAACCATGTGATCACCTCAATAGATGCAGAAAAAGCATCTGACAAAATTCAACATCTATTCATGAAAAAACTCTTACCAAAGTGGGTATAGAGGGAGCATATCTTAACATAATAAAAGCTATTTATGACAAACCCAGAGCCAATATAATACTCAATGGTGAAAAGCTGAAAACCTGACCTCTAAAATCTGGAGCAAGGATGCCCACTCTCACCTTTTTGTTGGAAGTCATAGCCACAGCAATCAGACAAGAAAGAGAAATAAAGGTATCCAAGTTGGAAGGGAAGAGGTAAAATTGTAATTATATGCAGAAGACTTGATACTATTTTTAGAAAACCCTTAAGGTTCAACACAAAAACTACTAGAACTGAAAAACTATTTCAGCAAGATAGCAGGACACAAGACTAACATATAGAAATTGGTTGCATTTCTTTACATTAACAATGAAATATCAGAAAGGGAATGTAAAATAAAATAATAAAAATTTTTAAAATCACACCCCCAAAAATAAAATACTTAGGAATAAACCTGACCAAGGAGGTGAAAGACTTATATGCTGAGAACTATAAAATATTAAAGAAAACTGAAGATGTTTCAAAGAAATAGATAGATATCCCATGCTCTTGGATAGCAAGAGTTAATATTGTTAAAATGGCCACGCTATCCAAAGAAATCTACAGATTTAATGCAACCCATATTAATACATTATAGACCAGGGGATTTTTGCAGAAACTAACACCTGTTGTTGGCGATTTGTTATGTAAGTGAATATTGAAACACCCACGATAGAATATTAAAAAACGTTTTTTCACTTAATGTATTTATTTGAAACTTTGTACATGTATTACTAAAGCATTCTAATATTTTGTTAGAGTGTGATAGGCAGTATAGCAGGCACCTCTGTGCAGGGGAACAGAAAATCTATTACATCTATACTGTGTTTCACTGTTCTTTCCCCTGGAAGAGCAGACTACACTTTCTAACAGCATTTTTTGTTTAGCCCTGTGGGTATTATTTCCTCTAGAATATGTTCTTTTATTTTACCTGATGGTCAACAAGGTGGATCTTTGCAGGGGGTTCTTTTAGAAATGCCACAAGAAGGACCAGGTGTGGGACTACCACTACATTCACCAGAATGGTCAGTTACCCACTCTCTAGCTACTGCTAACAAAAATTGCTTGTAAGTCATTTTATTCTGTGCATTATGGCTACAATATATTTTAAACACATTGAATAAACCACAATTGCTCAAATAGAAACCCTCTTTCTTATACCATTTTCGAGTTTTCTGAAGGATATTGAAGTTTGCCAGATATTGATTGGATCGATCAATTCCTTTCATATATTTATTATACTCTGATATACAAGTGGGCTTAGTTATCTGATGGCCAGTCCTCCTGTCTTCCTTTCCTGTAGATGCTATGGTGGTGTCATGAATAGCTGTCACCATATGGACTAGCTTCTTATGTTTCCATATAAGAAGAATCACTTCTCCCTTCTGTTAGAATGTCATTTCTCCCATCTGTAGATTTTTATATTTTTCCTTTAATTAGTTTGGTAGACCACGATTCTCTCTTATAGTCCCACAGACTCTGGTTTCATTTTTCAACAATATTTCAGATGTGGACACACTGTTGTAATAATTTTCTTGGTAAATATGGTGCCATGAACCAAGATAAGGTGGTAGGACTGATAGAATTGTTTCTTGCAGTTTCTTTCCTTCACCCATGTAAATCTCAAGGTTGCATATATATCCAGTTTCACTTTTGCTAATCATCCTGACCAAAATACCACATTTTGTAAGTTTTCCTGGATTATAGGCTTTGAATCTGAGTCGTCCTCTCCACTTTATCATTGCCTCATCAAGTGATAGCTCTTGTTTTTGTATACCAATCAATTGAAATGTTGGTAGAAAATAACCCAAAAGAACTTTGAAATTCTGTCTACAGGAAGTGGAGTTCCTGAGTTATTGTTAAAGTGAAGAAATATCATTATATCATTAAGAAATCTCATTATAACCTTTGGAAAGATAGGGGTTTCAAGTAAGGGATCAGTCCACCAATATTCTTTCCAGTGTGACTTTCTTATCTGTCCCATCAAAGTTATTAATCCAAGAAACATCTTCATGTCAGTATTGGTTATATCAGTCCATTTTAAAGCCTTATCATACTTTTTATATGATTTTTCATTCTGTTGGTGATGATACAAGTTTGTTTGAGAAGTGATGAACTCAAGAAAGTCATTACCAAAAATTAATTCTGTTATTACACTAACACTTTGTGGGTTATTACATTCAATAGTGACACCTGACACATGTGTAAAGTCTTCTCATTTTCGTGAAATGTTGTCTTCAGTCCGCTCTTCTGTAGAAACAAAGGAGGAATCTCCAGCTCCATGAGTTTAATCTTCAATTTCTATATCAGAATCAATCACTACACTTTGTTGTCTTTTTGTTGGCCTCATATTCACATTGTCTGGATCAGAACTATATTCTGGAGAGCTATCATTTTATGAGACACTAGTATATATGTCACTCAGACAATCAGAGAAAGTATCTGCATAAAATTCACCAAAAATTCTTCTTCACTCAAATTTTTGCGATGTGTCAGTTTTGAAAATTTTACTTAATAAACTTGCATTTATAATATATGCAAGCTTGGAACAAAAACCTAGTGGAGCAAAATGTATATGATAATGATGATCATAAGTTGTATAATGAACCCTTGATCAATTTTAAGCTCTAACAACTTCACACAGTGATGTTAATTGTATCGCTCTCTAAAAGCGTATTGATATGTCATTGGTCAATAATGTTCAGGTAACAAAAGACGTATTAATATGTCTCTGGTCAATAATGTGTTAAATTACTCATGACATTTTTTCACAGAACTAGAAGAAATAACCCTAAAACCTATATGGAACCATAAAAGACCCAGAATTTCCAAAGCAATCTGGAAGAAAAAGAACAAAGCAGGAAGCATAATGCTCCCAGACTTCAGACAATTCTACAAAGCTACAGCAATCAAAACAGCATGGTATTGACACAAAACAGCCATACGGATCAATGGAACAGAATAGAGAGTCCAGAAATAAACCCACGCACCTGTGGTCAATTAATCTTCAACGAAGGAGGGAAGAATATAAAATAGGAAAATGGCTGTCTCTTCAAGTGGTGCTGGGAAATTTGGACATTTGCATGTAAATCAATGAAGTTAGAATACACCCTCTCACCATACACAAAAATAAACTCAAGATGGCTTAAAGACTTAAACATGACACCATAAAACTCCTAGAAGAGATCATAGGCAAAACATTCTCTGACATAAGTCACACTGATGTTTTCTTAGGTCAGTCTCCCAAAACATTAGAAATAAAAACAAAAATAAACAAATGAAACGTAATCAAACTTACAAGATTTTGCACAGCAAAGGAAACCATAAACAAAAAATCAATTGACAGGGTTTACCTGGTGGCGCAGTGGTTGAGAGTCCGCCTGCCGATGCAGGGGACATGGGTTCATGCCCCGGTCTGGGAAGATCCCACATGCCGTGGAGTGGCTAGGTCCGTGAGCCATGGCTGCTGAGACTGCGCGTCCGGAGCCTGTGCTCCGCGATGGGAGAGGCCACAACAGTGAGAGGCCCGCGTACTGCAAAAAAAAAAAAAAAAAAAGTCAATTGACAGAATGGGACAAAATATTTGCAAATGAAGTGACTGACAAGGGCTTAATTTCCAAAGTACATACAACTTAATAACAAAAAAAGCAAACAACCCAATCAAAAAATGGGCAGAAGACCTAAGTAGACATTTCTCCAAAGAATATAGATAGCCAATATTCACATGAAAAGATGCTCAACGTTGCTAATTATCAGAGAAATGCAAATCAAAAGTACAATGAGGTACCACCTCACACCAGTGAGAATGGCCATCAACAAAATGTCTACAAATAACAAATGCTGGAGAGGGTGTGGAGAAAAGGGAACCCTCCTACACTGTTGGTGGGAATGTAAGTTGATACAGACACTATGCAAAACAGCATGGGGGTTCCTCAAAAAACAAAAAAATAGAGTTGCCATGTGATCCAGTAATCCCACTCCTGGGCATATATCCAGACAAAACTGTAATTCAAGGGGGAAAGAACACCCCTATGTTCATAGCAGCACTATTCACAATAGCCAAGACATGGAAACAACCTAAATGTCCATAGACAGATGAATGGATAAAGAAGATGTGGTACATATACACAGTGGAATACTACTCAGCCATAAAAAAGAATGAAATAATGCCATTTGTAGCAACATGTATGCAACTAGAGATTATCATACTAAGTGAAGTAAGTCAGAAAGAGAAAGACAAATACCATATGATATCACTTATATGTGGAATCTAAAATAGGACACAAATGAACCTATCTACAAAACTGACTCATGGACATACAGAACAGATTTGTGGTTGCCAGTGGAGAAGGGGATGGGGGAGGGATGGAGTGGGAAGCTGGGCTTAGGAGATGTTAGCTATTATATATAGAATGGATAAACAACAAGGTCCTACTATATAGCAGAGAGAACTCATTCAATACTCTATGATAAACCATAATGAAAAATAATGTATATATTGTATAACTGAATCACTTTGTTGTACAGCAGAAATTAACACAACATTGTAAATCAAGTATACTTCAATTAAAAAAGGAAAAAAAGTAAAGATACATGCACCCCAATGTTCATAGTAGCATCACTTACAATAGTCAAGAAATTCAAGCAACCTAAGTGGTCAATAGATGAATGGATCAAGGTGTATGTGTGTATTTGTACATATGTGTGTGTGTGTGTATGTATATACAGACACACACACACTCATACACAATGGAATACTACTCAGCCATAAAAAAGAATGAAATTTTGGCATTTGCAGCAACATGGATTGACTTGGAGGGTATTATGCTAAGTGAAATAAGTTAGGCAGAGAAATACTGTATGATACCTCTTATATGTGGTATCTAAAAAATAAAACAAACTAGTGAATATAACAAAAAAGAAACAGACTCACAGATATAGAAAACAAACTAGTGATTACCAGTGAGGAGAAGGAAGGAGGGAAGGGGCAAGATAGTAGTAGAGGATCAAGAGATACAAACTACTATGCATAAAATAAATAAGCAACAATTATATGTTGTATAACATGAGGAATATAGCCAATATTTTATAGTAACTATAAATGGAATATAACATTTAAAAATTGTGAATCACTCTTGTACACCTGAAACTTATACAATATTGTACATCAACCATACCTTAATAGAAATGAAAAGATGATAAAATAAATACTACTTCAGATAAATATATATGCTTCCCTAGAGATCTGTACTGAAAGGAATATTAAAGAGAGTTTAGGCAAAAAGAAATTGATCCCAGATAAAGTGCCAAAATGCAGGAAAACTAAAGAACAAAAGAAGGGGGAAAATGCAGGTAAACATAAATCAATATTGACTGTACCAAATAATGATACACTGTCTTGGTTGATATACGTAGAATAAGTAATAACTATACCAAAGGTGTGTTAGGGGCCACATGGACTTAAAGTTCCATGCATATGAGAGAAATGAATGTAATAAATTTTAATAAATTTAGCATGCGTGTCATAATCTCAAGTACCTAATAAAAGAATAGTAAAAGAATGTATGACTCATGTTTACAGAGAAGAAAAACAGAAAAATAAAATCTATTTAAATTATCCAAAAGAACAAAAAGAAAAATGAGCATAACAGAACAAGCCAAAAACAAATACTAAGGTGGTAGCTATAAGGCCAAATATATCAGTAACTACCTCAAATTTAAAATAACTAAATTTTGATTAAAAGCAAACAGCAACAAAGCCTATATGCTGCTTCTAATACACACTTTAAATATAAAGACTGAAAATAAATGTTGAAGAAAAAATATACTCTGCAGACACTAATCCAAAGAAAGCAAGTGCCCTCATACTAATACAAAACAAATTTGACCTTAAAGGAGGAAGCATTACTTCAGATAAAAAGAAACATTTCTCATACAGCAGAATATAAATGAATAAAATCTTTATATCTACCATACATTTGTAATCTTCAAGGTTCACAGTCCAGGATCACATTTCCCTGGAAGGTGCTATCTGGATAGCTAAGAGCTCCATACACCTATTGCATGTAACTGTTACATGACTGAAGGCACTGCAGTAAGTCTACAAATTTTCTCCTCTTGGCACTTGCTCTCACAAGTCTCTTTGGTTCAACTCATAAGCAAGGACAAGAGATTACAATGATAAAGGAAGTTATCAATAGTTGTACCGTTAACCTCTCCACTGACAGAAAATGTCTTAGAAACACTTTCCTAACAGTTATACAAGATTTAACTAGGGGCCCACCTGAATAAAGACAGATTAAGCAAATTAACTCTCTTCTTTTGAGGAAAAGACTTACCACCTCACAACTATTGAGATCATCCATCATTGCAATAACCAATGACCTCGGTGGTTGACACACACTTCTTCCCAAACACACACTTGCCTTTAGAGGCTAAGCAGTGATTTCCCACTCCAGAGACATGAAAATTTCCCTTCCAAAATGGAAAGGACTGGTTGCAACACTCAAAGCTATAAACCATCACCAAAACCATGGACCTTCAGCTCATTTCTGTTGAATTCCTTTTATTTACCAAATCCCAGCAACATAAGGCAACACTATTCAGCAATCCACTTAGACTTCATTCTAAATGTTGGCTCCTTTATCAGGTCTCATAGCTCCTATGGGGGAGTATCCATGGCTCTTGTTCCTGCAAGTGCTGACTAAAACACAAGTCAAGCTCTGCAAATGTGCCCTGGCTCCAGTGCAAGCATTTGTACCTTCACACACTTTCTACAAATGGTTACACCAATGAAAATATTTTTATATTTATATCTTTATATTGAAAATGGTACCTATAACCAGTATGCTTGAGTAAATTTGTATTAATCCTAATATTTCTTAATAATTTTCTGCCCAACTGCTCAATTACCTAATAAAACGACTAAGAATCCTTTAGTGAAATACATTTCTTCCTCAGCAGATGAACCTAGCCTTTGCTTCCAAGGGATTTGTCTGGCTTGTGTTTTCTTATGCATTATTCTAACTATACACCAATTCTTGTCTGTTCATGAAATAGAATGGTGAAATTACACAAGTAAATGAAATAGAATGATTTAATCAGCGATCTTTCAACTATACAGAACTACTCAGTTGAATAAGGAAATCAGACATCTAACTAGTACTGTATTTTAGAACAAGTTAGAAATTACACATTTGACATGCTAGATCAAATTTCTAAAGATGTGATGGTTATTATAAGTCTGATTTTACAAAACATAATGACCTTCTATTTTACTCCATCTCATGAAGAATAGTGCATGCACACAGAGAATGCTATACACTCATTCCAGGTATCTAAGATTTTAAAATCATCTTACAAAATTACCAGAATTGAGACTTCTTTATAGGATGTTAGTGGAATAATAAGACTAATTTAGTGGCAGATGTTGTACTCATGTCTGGAGAGGAAGTCAATCACTTTTTAAATATTTTTAATGTGCTCTTATACAATTAATACAATTTAAATACCAGAAACATTTAAATCATTTATATCAGTTGACTGTTCAAATGACAAAATCAACACCAGGAGTTATTGCATATTTTAAAAGGTATAACCTGTCAATCAGCTAAAGTCATTAAACTTGAATACTAAATTCCTGGCAATATACATTTTAAATTACTACTGCAAAACAAACTCCTCTCCTCATCAGTAATCAACAATCTTTATAAAATGTCCTATAAGTAGCCTATATGCCCTTGGGAGATTTCCTATTTTGCCACAGGACAAAGTGTTTAATAAATATTTCTTGGATGACTGCACAGACAAGAGTAGTAATCCGCCTTAGACTTGGTGAAAATTATTTCCAGATTTTGGTAGATGTTTATCTAGCAGTTTGTGGTAATGGTGTAATGATATTTTGGTTAGTGTTATTTGCCTATTCATTTGCTTATTTTGCCTTTTTGTTTGCTCTTTTCCCCCTTTTGTTAATGGTATTTAAATAGAAAATTTCATTTGTTTTATATAAATGTCATTTTATACTGGAAGTCTAGATCTGGTCTCAGTTTTGATTAAAATTCACTTTCCAGCTTGGTTTGTGAAGATATATATCCTTATAAATTCCTGTTGCACTTCTGAAATAGATTCAATTGCCTTTAGCATAGAGTATTTAAATTTACCACTTATCAGAAATTCTGTGGCTTTTTCTACTTACCAACTATAATAGAAAAAATTTGGCCCTGAAATAAAGCTGCTAATTTTTCCAGTTTTTAGAATAATAGAGCAATAACTGATTATGAATATAAACCACTGGCATTTGATATACTATTTACAGAGCTACTCCTTTCTGGTCCAGACAAAGAGAATTTGGGAATATGAAAAGATTAGTGTTAAGCCTATTGCAGGTGAGTAATCCAATTGCTGCTCTGATGTTCCTGGGGATTAAAACCCCTTAGCAAATTAGAGCCTGCACATTTCAGGAGTTATAGTGATGCATACTAGCAGTTATAGTGATGTATTGAGCATTTATCATGTACAAAGCATTAGCAAAGTGTACCTAACTTGCATGATTGCTTTAAGAAAACACAAGATAATATATTTAAAACGTGTAGCATTTTGCTAGTCATGTTCCCAAATACTTGGCAAATGCTAGTTCCCTCCTCATTCATTCTGTTTTCATTCACTCTTTTATTTCACTTAACAACGGTTTATTGTGTACCTTCTTTATGGCTGGTATTGAGCTAGTTAGCAATTTCATAATTGGATCTAAATGTGTAAGATAATCAACTAGGTGAAGAACAAGAAATGGGACCACGGTTTATCCACAGTGCTTATAACTTGCCAGCTCTCTGAGATTTAATGGAAGCTGCCTAATGCTTCACTCAGTCTCCAACTAAACCCAGCCACCCTTTAAATAATTTTTACTTTAAATAGTCTTCAAGTTTTATTCAACTATTTGAAAGGTGCATAAGTATTTTACGAGTACAATTTGAAATATTTTTCTTTTAAAGAGAGAGAAATTATTGTTAATGTCTTTGAAAAATGGACACCCAGGTAATTGAATGTATGGTAATTCCTTTTTAATTGGTGGATCAGTTTTAGAAATATACAGCGCTGTAGTGGAAAAATGTCATAAATCAAATGGGTTCTGAGTGCCAATTTCCAATGTGTGTGTGTGTGTGTTGGGGGGCTTTCCCCCACACCAACAGGCAATTCTCCAACACCAGCTGGGTGTCCTGCAATTCAACTCAATTATGACACTATCTAGCCAAAGAAGATATCATCAGACCCCATATATTGAGGACTCAGTCCCAAAAGACTGCTCCCCACTCCCCACTTCAGTTGCCAGTCACAAGTTCAGATTATCACCTGTGCGTCTGCGTTATCACCATGGGCTAAAGACTCAAAGTTCAAATGACCCCCTTTCCTGGGTTCCACTAATTTACTAGAGTGCCTCACCAAACTCAGAAATATTTTACTTACTAAATCACTAGTAATCTAGATTACTTATTTACTAGATTAGGTTTATTATAAAATGATATAACCCAGGAAGAGCCATATGGAAGAGATGCCTAGGACAAGGTATGGAAAGAGGGCAGAGCTTCCATGCTCTCTGGGAGCACAACTCTCCCCAAATCTGCATATGTTCACCAACCTGGAAGCTCTCCTTCGTGATTTTTACAGAGGCTTCCTTTTTTTTTTTTTTTTTTTTTTTGCGGTACGCGGGCCTCTCTCTGTTGTGGCCTCTCCCGTTGTGGAGCACAGGCTCCGGACGTGCAGGCTCAGCGGCCATGGGTCATGGGCCCAGCCACTCCGCAGCACGTGGGATCTTCCCGGACTGGGGCACGAACCCCTGTCTCCTGCATCGGCAGGCGGAGTCTCAACCACTGCGTCACCAGGGAAGCCTCAGAACCTTCTTTATACAGGTATGACTGATTAAATCATTTGCTACTGGTGACTGAACTCAATCTCTAGCCCCTCTTCCCTCCCCAGAGGTCAGAAGGATGGGACTGAGATTTCCAACCCTCTAATCACATGGTCATCTCCATGCTTAGGCACTTTCCAAAAGTCACCTTATTTACATAACAAAAAATACCGTTATTTCTTCATCAGAAAAATCTCCAAAGGTTTTAGAAGCTTTGTGCCAGAAATGGGGACAAAGATCAAATATATATTTATTATAAATCATAATATTACAGTAGTTGTGTTGGGTGGGGACAGCAATTGACTGGACTGATAATGAGGTAACTTTCTGGAATGGATGAATCATAGTCTTGATAGAGGTTTGGGCTACACAGGTGTATGCATTTATCAAAACCTCAGGGAAGATACATGTAATATATGTGCATTCCATTTTATGTAAATTTTATATAAAAATGCATGCTAAAGTATTTGAGGAAGTTGTTGTGATGTCTGCAACATTCTTTAAATGGGTAGAAACTAGGATGAATTAATGGATGAATAGAGAGGTGCAGATAGGATAGTTGAGCAAGTATAGTAAAATGTAAAGGGTAGAATCTAGGTGGTAGATTTCAGGGGGTTCAGTGAAACATTTTTTCAACTCTGCTGCATGTTCATGTGTTTTCATAATAAAGTATTGGAAAATGCAGCATAAAAGGCACATATAATTTTTCACTGTCTAGCATTTTTGATGTTAATAAAAGTATTCGAACTGAATTAAATTGTATTTAATTTCAATTCTGCCTTTTCATATGTACCCACAGTTCATAATAGTGAAAGCTGCTTCCTGCATGTTTTCCTTTTAGCACTCAATTAACATTGATTTGTCCATTGCTGCAGACTATATTAACACTAACGACTTAGAATTAGTGTTTGCTCTTTATGAATAAGTTCAATCACATGCTCCTTTCATTTCTTCCTTTCCAATGTGTTCTAATTAAAAGCTATTAATGTTTGTATTTCCTGGCAATTTTATTTTTACATTCATATTCAAATTACCATATTACTGAAATGTATATATTTCCTAATAAATGTCAGATTTTATCATTTGTTATTTCTATTTAAGAGTTTAATGACTCTACTTGGAAGTTCAACATTTAACTTTTTTTAAAAATTTCATAGTTCATAAATCTAACATGCCCTATTTTTCAGATATGAACTGTTCTAATATAATGCACTAGGTAATGGTCCAGAAAATGGTTAGGTTCATTGAAGGTGTCCAAAGAGCATATGAAAACTACTACCTGAATTTTATTTAAAGACTTTATTCATATTTAATCTACAGATTGACTAGGACATGCTCACTTGGTCTTCAAGAAAGAGTGATATGCAATGTGGAAGAGTTAGCAGTTATGTTCATTGTCTTATATTGTAGTTCATGCTTGACTATGTACATGGATTTATAAATATTTACTAATTTTAATTAAGAAAACTCTTAGACAAGGACACTTGGGTTAAAAGATTTTTTTAAAAAAGCAGGCAAGAAATGAAGAAAGAAAGGAAAAATGATCTGTGAAATGAAAATAATACTAATAATGTGAACATAAAAGAAAATGACAAAACCAACTTATCTTCCTGACCACAAAATTGGAGCATTTCAGAGCCTCATTATGCAATAAAGATGATGCCCTAAATTGATTTGACCAAAAGTCACCTAAAACTGTAGTTATCAAGAAGAAGAGTATTAGAAATTATAATCACTACCATTAATGCTGAATTTAGCCCTAAGGGAATATTCATGTCTTGAGATATTAACTAATGATAGTATAAAGTCTTCATGGGAACAAGACTTTTTAAACATGGAGAAAATGAAGACAAATCTCTGCAATTTTTAAATGGGATTTTAAAAGTCATTTGATACTTAATATTGTACTTTACAAAATTTTACTAACATAAATTATAAATTTTTAGAAGTCTTTTTTGAGTGAAAGACATGAAAACCAAAAAGAATTGCACAAAGACTTGTTCTTCCTGTAGTAGAGGGCTGGAGTAATACATGACAAACAAACATAAATGCATTTAATTGGCAGACAAAAATAATTTGCCAGAAGATCTGAACAAACAAGTGCAGAAAGTATTCATTTGGATGAAAATACCCATATTTCAATTGTGTCACAATTTACGGTTTTTTCTAGATTTCACTTCAGTAATGAAATACATAAAGAACTACTTTTTTGTGATCCTCTAAAGAAAAATATAGAGGATAAGCAGGTCTTAAATAATGACTAATAAAATCAATGTTTCTTGAAACACCTGTAAGTGCTCATGGAACAGCATCTGATTATAATGAAGAGAGGATTCCAGGATGAGAGAGTATATCACACGTAAATTCATTCCATCCTTATTCAGAGACAGGGAATATTCCATATGTTGTTAGGTTCATGTACTTCAGCTGGAAATGCCCTTATTTTGTGAGGGAATTCCAAAGAACTACTGCAGAATTACCTTCACACTAATTTTATATCAGTTGGCTAAACCTAAAAGAAAAAAACTCCTAACAAACATTACCAGACATGAGTTTCAGGTGATGTGGTTCTGACTTTCTGACTGGAGCAACATCCCTAGAGTCTGGCTGTGGATACTCTGTGTCAGAACATTTGTGAACACAGTCCTATGTGTTCACAACACAAAGCAGTTGGATGATTACATTGTTGTGGTGAAAGTTATAAGTGAGAGACTTCTAAAATATAGCAATTCTATCAATCTACAGAACCAAGTGAAAGAGGTTCCTTTCTAGGCATGGAAAACAACTCTCAGGTCATCTCTTTTAAGGCTTTCATAAAATATATACTGAATAAGTCCGTGTTAAATAAAAAAATGAACTAACAAATAACTTACAGTTTCAAATATAACCCCAAAATGCTATTGCCTCCTCTCCATTAACTTTGTTTTAATTATGCATAATTAATTCTAAGAAAAGTGTGAAAAGTTTTGAAGACAAACTCTATAATAAGTCAAGATATTTTATTCACATATCTGTCTGCATGCAAATGAAATGTCAAGCATTATATTTCATATTCATTGGCTAATTGTAGCCTTTTTTTTTTTTTTTACACTGAATAGTTTTCCTTTTCCATTCAACTCTCTTTAATGGACATTTCTTGAGCTCCTAGTGTATACTAGGCTAGGCATTATGTAGCTTCACACATCCTATCTCATTTTATTTAGAGCTAAATACCAATCTATGAGGCAAAGAAAACTTCAAAAATTTAAAATTTAACCATCAAGCAATGTATTTTGAAATAGCTGAATGCGTGAATTCTGAAGTGGGGACTTATTTAAAACAACTGTAGGAACTCAGTAACAATCAGCTATTAGCTCTCTTCAAGAAAATGGCCTAATAACAAGAAGCAAAGGCAGCCTCTTATTAGATGCCTGTGGCAGTCATTTTCCATAAGGCCTAGAATTCAGATCATGAATGCAGTTTCTAAAGTAAGGATAGCAGTTTGCCAACTGCTTCAGAGTTCTTCAGAAGGGGTTTACTCCAAAGGACTTACTATATTAAAGAATGATAGAAAACATTTTTTTGGAAAAACAAACATTTTAATCATATTAGAAAAGTCAGGAAAAACTTTAACTTAATTCTTAATTAAACATAAGATTAATTTATCACTATTAAAAACACAATATGCAAACAATCAAAATTAAAAAGAAAACCAAGGTGTTTCATAATTGTGATTTCTTGGACATAGTTCCCTCTGGGCATTACTCTCATGTGTCCAGGTGACTATTTTTGCAAAATAGAAGTTAATAGCTAGTATATAGTTTATTATGTTTAAAAAGGGCGAGGCAATAAGATAACTGGTTACAGGTCACAGTTACTAAATATAAAAGATGTACACCAGAGTTAACTTCTAGTTTTAGATCCTAAAGTTAAGCTGGTGATACGAAGTGTGGTCTTACAGTTTGTCCCAGTGGTAGACTCTTTATTTTATGCATTTTTCAGTGTTTCGAGAGTCTGTGAAGTGGCTCACAAGAACTTAGATAAGACAGAGACAGAACTAACCTTCAAGAGTTAATTATGAAATTAAAACATAACGGATCAAAGGAGAGATAAAGAAAGGAATCTTACAGGGACAAAGCACCATTCACGGAACCTGGGTTGAGTAACTGAGCAAGGTCTAGTTAGCTAGCTGGGGTTCAGTGATAAGCAAAATAGACCCTCTTACCCTCTTAACCCTTAAGAAACTTAGTGCTTAACAAGGAAGATTACATAATACTCACTAAATAAATAGATTTATACACTCTGATAAATGATTTGAAGAAAAGATATAGAAAGCATATAACAGAGGGACCAAATTTTATTAGGGAGTTATTTCCATTTTCCGTAAATCACAATAAAAGAATCACAAGCAATTTGTTAACCTGATGAAAAATTAGGCAAAGAATATTCCAGGTAGAGAATAATAAGTTTGAAATCTCAGAAGTAAGAAACAGTTTGCAGCATTAGGATATGTCCTTCAAATTTGTTTGATTTTACACTTCTACCAGTAAAATATTTGTGAGCATACAGTGCCAACAGCTAGCTAGCTTTATTCCTCTCCCCCCTCCCTTCCTTCCTTTCTTTTCTTCCTTTCTTCTTAGTTTCATATATATATTTATTAATGAAACAGATATGTTTCAACAAAAATAGGTACTAATAAAGGATGAGATAAAATATGTTTTGCATGTTTTCTTTTCATATACCAATATAGTAGCTGTCATAACTCAAAGATTAATGCCTCCTGAAAGGGAAATTGTTTCATTAGAGAATCTGAAATATCAATGTATATGAAGCCTAGGAAGCCATGATGAGAGTTACAAAAGCTGAGGCAAAGATAGGCAGTGGCTAGATTATGAAGGATCCTGACATACACATTTAAAGCTTTTGAATTTTTCCTCTAGCTTAACTGAACACCAATGAAGGATTTAGAGCACCCCATTTCAGCATATACTACTGAAGCTGCTAGGTGGAGAATGGATTGAATAGGGATGGGAGAAAAATAAAGGGAGCATATTATGGTAATCTAGGAAAGAAATGATGCAGAGTTGCATTAGATTATTGCAGTGGCAGTGAAAAAAATTAATATGATTAGAGGTATATTTTAGAGGTAGATTTGTCAAGTCTTAATTGTGGTATGAAGCAATGTATTACAGGGCTGAGGATCAAGATGGTGGAATATTACAACGTGAAGCTCACCTCTTCCCACAAATATGTTAAAAATACAATTACACGTGGAATGATTCTCCAAGAATATCTACTGAACACTGGCAAAAGACCTCAGACTTCTAAAACGGCAAGAAAATCTTCATATAACTGGGTAGGACAAAAGAAAAAATAAAAAAGGAAGAAAGAGAAGAAAAACTGGGATGTGACCTGTGCCCCTGGGAGGGAGCTATGAAAGAGGAAAAGGTTCCTGCACCATGACAAGCCTCTCACTGGCAGGGAGAACAGCTGGGACAGGGGGAAGCTTCAGAGCATTGGAGGAGAGTGCAGCAACCAATTTGCAGCAGCCAGAATGGAGGAAAACCTGCAAGACGATCAGTTCCACCCTCCTGTGCTCCCCAGCCTGAGACATGTGTCCATTAGTGTGGGCAGGGGCTGGATGCTGAAGCTTCAGCTTTGGAGATCAGACCCAAGGAGAGGACTGGGGTTCGCGGCACAGAAACAGCCTGAACAGGCTGGAGTCTGCTGTGACCGCAACTGAGGGCATATGTGGATGAAGCCTGGCTTGCTTTAGAGGCTAGGAGCCATTGTTTTGGAGGTAAGGGGAGGGGTGGGACCTGTCACTGCAGCCTTTTTCCCTGCATGCTCTGAGGGGACAGGACATCACCTACACAAGCTCTGGGCCACCATCACAGACTCCAGGAGTGGTCATGAGCCACCATTACTGCCCTTCTGGGCTGCAGAAGCAGTCGTGAGCCCCTCTCACTAGGCTCCTGGGCTCCAGCGGTGAGTTCAAGCTGCCTGTGCTGCCATCATGGGCTCCAGGGGCACATGTGAGCTGCCAATACCACCAAGAACCCCAGGAGCAGGCACCAGCCACTGAATCTGCACACCCCCTATCAAGGCGATAATGGCCAGTACACTCTGAGGAAAGAGGCAGCAGGGATCCATACAAAAAACAGCCCTTGAACCAAAAATATTGAACTCACACAAGCTACACAGGGATGCTCCCACATGTAAATAGACCTCAAAGACCACAGTGGATAACTGTTTCCCCTAAACTCACAGAGTAAGAGAAATATAAGTAAAACAAAGAAGCAGAGGAATCACCCCTAGTTAAAAGACCAAGAGAATTCCCCTGAAAGAACAAACAATGAAACAGACCACTTCACTCTAATAGACACTAGTTTCAAAAATGACATAATGAAAATACTGAAGGAAATAAGAAAGGCTAACAGAAATGCAGAGTACTGTAAAAAGGAAACAAACTATAAAGAGGAGCCAAGAAAAATTAGAAAACTTATTTGCTGAGACAAAAACTGAGCTAAAGGCAATAAACAGCAGAATGAATAATGGAGAAGAATGAATAGGTGATCTGGAAGATAGAATAATGAAAATCATTCAGTCAGAAGATTGAGGAGACTTTAACACCCCATCAATGGACATATCTTCTAGACAGAAAATCAATAAGGCAACAGAGGTCCTAAATGACACAACAGTTAGAGTTAATTGACATTTTCAGGACATTACATCCAAAACAAAGAAAATACACATTCTTTTCAAGTGCACATGGAACATTCTCTAGGATGGACCACATACTAGGGCACAAAACAAGCACCCCCAAATTTAACAGTATAGAAATTATCTCAGGCTTCTTTTCTGACCACAATGGCATGAGACTAGAAATCAACCACAGAAGAAATATGAAAAAAATGATCACATGGAGACTAAACAACTTGCCACTAAAAAAACAATTGGTCAACAATTAAATCAAAGAGGAAATTAAAAAAATACCTTGAGACAAATGACAATGAAAACACAACTATACAAAATCTATGGGATGCAGCAAAAGCAGTTCTTACAGGGAAGTTCACAGCAATACAGGCCTTCAAAGAACAAGAAAAGTCTCAAATAAACAACCTAACCTACCACTTAAAAGAATTAGAGGGCTTCCCTGGTGGCGCAGTGGTTGAGAGTCCACCTGCCGATGCAGGGGACACGGGTTCGTGCCCCAGTCCAGGAAGATCCCACATGCCGCAGAGAGGCTGGGCCCGTGAGCCATGGCCACTGAGCCTGCACGTCCAGAGCCTGTGCTCCGCAATGGGAGAGGCCACAACAGTGAGAGGCCTGCGTACCGCAAAAAAAAAAAAAAAAAAAAGAATTAGAAAAAGAAGAACAAATGAAACCTAAAGTCAGCAGAAGGAAGGAAATAATAAAGATCAGGGAGGAAATAAATAAAATAGAGATTAAAAAAACAAGAGAAAAAAATCAATAAGACCAAGAGCTGGTTCTTTGAAAGGGTAAACAAAATTGACAACCAGGTTTATCAAGAAGAAAAGAGAGAATTCAAATAAACAAAATAAGTAATGAAAACAAAGACATAACAACCAATACCGCAAAAATACAGAACCATAAGGGAACTATGAACAATTATATACCAACAAATTCAACAACCTAAAAGAAATGGACAAGTTTCTGCAAACACAGAGCACACCAAAATTGAATCAAGAAGAAATAGATAATTTGAACAGACCAGTCACTAGGAGTGAAATAGAATCTTTAATTTAAAAAAACCCTCTACAAACAAAAGTCCAGGATCAGATAGCTTCACAGGTGAATTCTACCAAACATACAAAGAAGAACTTATAATGACCCTTCTCAAACTCTTTCAAAAGATTGAAGAGGAGGGAACATGCCCAGAGACATTCTATGAAGTCACCATCACCCTGATATCAAAACCAGAAAAAGACAACATCAAAAAAGAAAATTAAAACCAATATCTTTGATGAATATTAATGCAAAAATTCTCAACAAAATATTAGCAAACTGAATCCAACAACACATAAAAACAACAACCAAGTGGGATTCATCCCAAGTTCACAAGGGTGATTCAAAATATGCAAATCAATCAATGTGATATACCACATCAACAAAAGACAAAAACCACATGATCATCTCAATAGATGCAGAAAAAAGTACTTGACAAAATTCAACATCCATTCATGATAAAAACTCTTACCAAATTGGACATAAAGGGAACATATATCAACATAATAAAAGCTATTTATGACAAACCCACAGCCAATCAAATGTTTCACTGTGATAAACTGAAAACCTTCCCACTAAAATCTGGAACAAGACAAAGACACTCCCTCTCACCTCTTCTATTCAACATAGTTTTGGAAGTCATAGCCACAGCAGTCAGACAAGAAAAAGAAATAAAAGGAATCCAAATTGGAAGGGAAGATGTAAAATTGTCACTATATGAAGATGACATGATACTATATATAGAAAACCCTAAAGACTCCACACAAAAACTACTAGAACTAATAAACGAATTCAGCAAGGTAGCAGGATGTAAGATTAACATATAGAAATTGGTTGCATTGCTTTAACAATGAAATATCAGAAAGGGAATGTAAAAAGACAATACCTTTTAAAATTACAAGCCCAAAAATAAAATACTTAGGAATAAACCTGACCAAGGAGATGACTTATATGCTAAGAACTATAAATCATTAATAAAGGAAATTGACAAGGATTGAAAGAAATGGAAAGATATCCCATGTTCCTGGATTGGAAGAATTAATATTGTTAAAATGGCCACATTATGCAAAGCAATCTACAGGTTTAATGTGATCCCTATTGAATTACCCATGACATTTTTCACAGACCTAGAAAAATTAATCCTAAATTTTATATATACCCATGAAAGACCAGAATTGCCAAAGCAATCCTGTAGAAAAAGAACAAAGCAGGAGGCATAACCCTCCCAGACTTCAGACAGTACTACAGAGCTACAGTAACCAAAACAGTATTGTATTGGCACAAAAACAGACATATGGATCAATGGAACAGAATAGAGAGCTGAGAAATAAACCCACATACCTATGGTCAATTAATCCTCAACAAAGTAATCAAAAATATACAATGGGAAAAAGTCTTTTCCAGAAATGGTGTTGGGAATGTTGGACAGCCACACACCCTCACACCATACACAAAAATAAGCACTCAAAATGGCTTAAAAACTTAAACATAAGACAGGACACCATAAAACTCCTAAAGAGGTCATAGGTAAAACATTCTCTGACATAATTCGTACCAATGTTTTCTTAGGTCAGTCTCCCAAGGCAATAGAAATTTAAAAAAAAATAAACAAATGGGACCTATTCAAACTTACAAGCTTTTGCACAGAAAAGAAAACCATAAACAAAACAAAAAGACAACCTACAGAATAGGAGAAAATATTTGCAAACGATGCGACCAACAAGGGCTTAATTTCCAAAATATACAAACAGCTCAAACAACTCAAAAACAACAAAAAACTCAAAAACCCAATTGAAAAATGGGCAGAAGACCTAAATAGATATTCCTCCAAAGAAGACATACAGATGGCCAATAGGCATATGAAAAGATGCTGAACATTACTATTAGAGAAATGCAAGTCAAAACTACAATGAAGTACCACCTCATAGAGGTCAGAAGGACCATCATCAAAAAGTCTACAAATAACAAATGCTGGAGAGGGTGCAGAGAAAAGGGAACCCTCCTACACTGTTGGTGGGAATGTAAGTTGGGGCAGACACTATGGAGAACAGTGTGGAAATTCCTTAAAACAACTAAAAGTAGAGTTACCATATTATCCTACAATCTCACTCCTGGGCATATATCTGCAGAAAATCATGGTTCAAAATGATACATGTACCCCAATGTTCATTGCCATGTCTTGGCTATGTTTTACAATAGCCAAGACATGGAAGCAACCTAAACGTCCATCGACAGAGGAATGGATAAAGAAGATGTGGCACATATATACAATGGAATATCACTCAGCCATTTAAAAGAACGAAATAATGCCATTTGCAGCAACATGGGTGGACTTGTAGATTATCATACGAAGTGACGTAAGTCAGATAGAGAAAGACAAATATCATATGATAATGCTTTAATGCAGAATGTAAAAAATGAACTTATTTACAAAACAGAAACAGACTCACAGACTTAGAAAACAAACTTATGGTTACCAAAGGGGAAATATGGTGGGGGAGGGATAAACTGGGAGTTTGGGATTGACATATACACACTACCATATTTAAAATAGATAACCAACAAGAACCTACTATATAGCACAGGGAACTCTGCTCAATATTCTGTAACCTAAATGGGAAGAGTCTGAAAAAGAATAGATACATGTATAACTGAATCACTTTTTTGTACACCTGAAACTAACACAACATTGTTAATCAACTATACTACAATATAAAATTTTAAAAAAAGAATGTATATAATATGTATAACTGAATCACTTTGCTATACAGCAGAAATAAAACATTGTAAATCAACTATACTTCAATTCAGAAAAAGAAAAATATGTATTTTATATATCTAACAAAGAATGTGTGAGTCAACGTAGGGGTTAGTCTATCATGAAAGTAGAGAAAAGGGGGAGGTGAGACCTAGCCCAGGAACCTAACCCCTATTTGGAAATGGATGTTTTCCTAGTGTAGTATTTTTAAATTAGATAAGAGATAGATAGATACAGATATAGATATATGTATTTGGTTAAACTCTGATTAAAGTTTACTTTCACGTATGTTATGTATATGAGATAGACAGCATTATCCAGAAAAATGCACTGTCTTATCCACTTTGCACTGAGTTTTCAGGGACATCTTTCATGTAATATGTATTCCAATGTAGTCTGTACAAAACGGAAGAACATGTCGAAGAAGATTCTGACTGCACACTAGGATTGGTCTCAGGTACTTTGAGCCTTTTGGTCCCATAATTTACCAATTGTTTGGCTTCTGCAAATTTACTTCATGTCTGCTTCCATTTTCTCATCTGAAAATTGAGAATCAAAATACTGATGGGATTACATGAGAAAATTTTCATAAAATGTATCACATGTGTGCTCATTAAACATTAATTGTTATTATTATCTGGGTCTTAAGCTATGTATTCATGAGAGAATTAGCAGTGCCCACTTGAGGAAGATGGAGAGAAATTGGTATCCACAAGAATGAGATGGACTTCAGTTACGCCAACAGGGAGAGAAATAGTCAATAGATATTGAGGAGTAAAAGAGCCAGTCACAGAATTGAGGTACCTGATAGAACAATGGAAATTTCAATAAGGAAGTTAGTATTGGAGAAAGTATAAAACTAAAATTGGTACAAAACAGGATGCTTGTACTGAAGAGACTAGATGACTAGAATGGTTTGTAATTTGGATTATTACCAAAGCTATGAGGATGGAAAATGCATTCGTTTTTATATAGTCTAGAATGAGTTAGGCCTGTCAAATGTAAGCTATGTCCAGAATAGATTGTGCCTTCTCAGAAGTCTTATATTTTCTTGGATGAGAGACAACTTGTCCCCTAATGAAAGGCTGTTTTGCTTGTCCAGTCACTGGGGAGTTATTCCTGGCTGGAGAGTGCTTAAACAGAGTGTGGAGGGGAAGAGCTGAAGACCTGACCTCCACATGCTGATCTAGGAGGCAGACACCCTGGTGGAAGGAAACATGATCTATAAGTGATGAACACTAGCACATCCCAAGTCAAGTTCTATAGATCCACATCACCTGGAAGGCATGTGATTCCCAGCATGTATCTCTGAAGTCACATAAGACTCTGAAGGTGCTGCCTGCTTGGATAGATTTGCCAGAAGTGGGCTCCTGAATGATCTGCTTCTTGACTATTCATGTGAAAGTGAAAAATTGTTTGTATTCTGTAGGTTTACTTATATGTTAATATAATCAGAACATATTTTGTTCACAACTTCTATCTAAAGAAAGTCATCTTACTGACCTAATGGCATTATGAACTATGTGCCTCACAGTCACTGTTTTTGGATTTTTGCTGAACTTGATGAATTAGTTCTGCTTTGGCCTGGACAGAAAGCTTAAACTTTCTGGTTTCCTTGTTCTGTATTATTGTGATTAGTGAGGGTTTTTCCTATGCCTGTGGGGAAGGCCTGTGGTTAGGTCTTTTGCTATTGTTGCTTACTTCTTTCACACACCACCTTTGGGGATAATGGCCTATACATTCCCACAAAACTTCAAAAACATTTTTTTTTCCTGTGGTCTACATGAGAATGTTTTCTAAAATCCACATAGGAATTCTCTCCTCACTGAGGTTTATAAAATAACATATTAGTTAGGAACTCCCTTACTTTTAGGCTGCTAGGATGTGTTTTGGGGCATGCACCCAGTTTACAGTGAGGTGACTAATCATTCCCCCCACTCCACAGGGAGAGGCAACATAGAGTAGAACTGAAGTGGAGAATCTCTGCAGTGAGGCATCCTGAGATTTCATTCTAGGTCTGCCACTTACTAACAGTGAAACTGGGGGCAAATTTCTCAACATTTCATATCTCAGTTTCCTCATCTGTAAATTGTTCTGACAACTGTCCCCTCTCCCTTAGTTTATAATTTTTCTGTCTCTGCATTTTTATTATCACCAACATTATTAGAGGAGGCCATCAAGAGGACATGATTGCCAGTTGACCCATGAGCTGGACCCGGGCAATCAGGGGCTCCTCACCCCCTCCTCTGTCCTTGGAATGCTTGTTCTGCCCACCATTCCCACTGTGAGAGCTATTTTCAAGGATGCAGCCTTGAGAGCGCATGTGTTATTGAAACCATCTGGACAGTATACATGACTTAACCCAGTTAAAGTTTCTATATAAACTTCTAGGATTCTGGTGGGTGGGTGCAGAGATCCGCTCATCTTTTGGTGGTACATGATAAGCCTTGCATGGATGTTCCCTTGCTTATTACACCGGCCACCTACTAATCTGGATTGATCTGCCTCTTTCTTTGGTCTCTCCTTGCCCTCTGTGTATGGGGGTGAGGGGCAGTTTCAGATTTCACTCAGGAAACTCTGGAGGCTGTGAACCAGCAACTCGTGAGCCATCCAGTAGAAAAAAATATATATGGGTCTTGGAAAAGAGGCATCCATGGGGGAAATCCAGATTAGCCAATGACCTCTATGTGGGGAGGGATAGGCTGTATGTGAGGTGCTTATGGACCACTGAGTGAATATGAGGATGTCCCCCAAGTGGGGACTTGTCTGATGCACTTGCTTGATGAACTGTGCAGAGTGCACTGTGGCAAAGAAAGGAGACCAAGGGCTGTGTAGTGGATGGGCCTCTACTGTGGGCAGATTGGCTGGACACTGATGCCTAACTAGAGACTAAAGCTTGAGTTAGAAAGTTGAAAGAAGGGGTGAGGTTAGAGAAGAATGTGCAAGTGTCCATGACTGTTAGCTTTGGGGCTGGCAGACAGGGTGGGAGAATAGGATAATAAGTTGGAGACCTTGGCATGTCATTTTGCAAAGCTAGGAGGACACAAATTACCACAGATTAAAGCCCAAACACTTTTGGCAAAGCCTGATTGAGACACTAAGCGGTGAAACCCCTAGCAAAGTGAGGAGAGAAAGGGGAGGATGTTGTAGTGATTGACAAAGAAAAAGATGAAGCACCATATGCTGTCCAACCACTAATACAGAAGAAAATTTTAAATAGTAATTACCCTAGACTTCTGATAATAAACAAGTATACCCCAAAACTCCTTAGAAAAAGCTTACATTCTTTCTCTGTCCCTTGAAGATAGAAATCTTACATCTTTGAAATCTAAACACCCCAGGAGATACCTAAAACACTGCCCATGACTGCTTGAGATTATTTCAAAAATGAGAAAGAAAAAAGAGGCTTTTTAAGACATAGACTGCTATAGAAACTTCGTTGCCCAAAATCTAGTCCACAGTCTCCGTAAGATTACTCAAAGGCAAATACAAATCTTAAAATCTTTCCCACAGATATTAGTAAAAATCGTTAGCTATGTGAGCAGGTAACCTTAACTTGCTCTGTCTGCCAGACACAATTTGTATTCAAATGTTATTCATAAACTAGTTAGTTTTGCACTGTTGTACATGATTTGTGATTAATATTTTGGGATGAAAGCCATAGGTTCTCTGCATCTGTATGTTTGTGTGTGTCTATAAATATTATATATATACATGTGGTATTTTTATACCATCAGATGGTATTTTTAAAATAATTTGTAAAAGAGCTCTGTTTAATTGGCTTAAAGAGAAATAAACTTTGATATCAATAGTGTACTTATATTCGGGTGAAAAGATGGAGGAGTAGAGGACGTGGAGCTTACCTTCCCCCACAAACATGTCAAAAATACATCTAAATGAGGAAGAGTTCTCATGGAAAACTAACTGGAAACTGGCAAAAGAACTCTTATACAACCAAGACTGCAAGAGATACCCATGTAATCAGGCAGAACAGGAAGAAAAACATCCAGTCAGGATCTGGGCCCCTGGGAAGAGACTAAGAGGAAAAGGGAAATTGCACCAGTGGACACTTGCCCTGGGGAGTGAGCAGGATGAGACACAGACTGGGCTTCCCAGCCCTAGGGACCTACATGGAGGAGATAAGCCCCCTTAGCTGCTTGGAGAACCACTAGGACAGACAGAATGGCTGGAATAGCAAAGACTCCAGTTGTGAGGAGTGCACAGGTGCTGGTGTGCCACAGTCAGGGCAGAAAGAGGTCTTCCCTAGCGGCTGCCATTTCACTCCCCAAACTGAACAGAGCAAACACCTCAGACCTGCTCTCTCCACCCCACTGCCTGGCACTGGATCTAGGGCAGCCAGGACCTGGGAAGATACTTGATCTAGGGATGCAGAGGCAACCTGGGTTCTGGGAAGTGATCCAGGTAGTATGGCAGTGGCCACTGTTGGCACTTACTCAAATAGCTCCCCCGAAGCAGCCCAGACTTCTGACAGTAGCTCAGCTGTTTGAACTCCCACAACCAACATGCTGCAATCCTCAGTCCTACCTGAGCAATCACTCTAGCCCTACACACACCATGTCAAAATATAGCACTAGATCTGGGATGACCACAACAGAGGAAAAGATGCAACCTTGGGCTGCTTCTGAGTGGAGCTGCAGACACCTACACAAGCAGCACATCAGACCTCTGTAAAGGCACAGGATCCACTTACTTCAACACTCCACTCCTTTGGGGTAAAGGCCCCAGTGTAGGGAGAAGAAATACACACACTTAAAGGGAAGAGTGCCAGCTTGAGCTTGACCTTTAGGGCTTCTGCTCTAGCAACTTGGGAGCAGAACCCATTCCTGACAGGTAGGTAACTGCCACTGAGCAGAAAGGAAGTCCCACCTCACAAAATGCACAGGCTCTAGCTATTCCAACACTAGCCACACCCCCTACTAAGGTGAGAGTGGCCAGCACACCCTGAGGAAAGACGTGTCTGGCATCCTTACCATACCTCACACCAAAAAGGTTGGGCACATGCTGTCTACAATAGGAATACTCCCACATAAAAACCCCCTTCAAGACCAAAATAGATTACTGTTTTACATAAATTCATAGAGACAGAGAAAGTTAAGTAAGATGAGAGTAGTTCCTCTGCCTTTTCAATTAAAAGAGCAAGAGACAACCCCTGTAAAAAACAAATTAAACAGAGATAATCTGTCTCCCAGATAATGAATTCAAAGAGTTGGTAACTACAACAACAAAACAAGTGGCTAACTAAATAAGAAAAGAGAATTGATCTATGCATAGCTCATTTTAACAAGGAACTAGAAACAATAAAGATGACCCCCAAAAATAGGTAATTCAATTTCTGAGATAAAAAGCACTCTAGAAGCAAAGAATAGCAGACTAAATGACACAGAAGAATGCATAAGTGACCTGGAAGATAGAATAATGGAAATCACCCAATCAGAACAGCAGAAAGACAAATAAAAAAATGAAAGCAACATATAAGATTTATGGGAAAACATAAAACATCCCAACATAGACATTATAGGGATTCCAGAAGGAGAAGAGAGAGAGAAGGGGAGCAAAAATGTATTTGAATAAATTATGGATAAAAATTTCCCAAATCTAAAGAAGGAAACATATCCAGGTACAGGACACACAGAGGGTCCCAAACAAGATGAACCCAGACAGACCCATACCAAGACATTATAATTAAAATGGCAAAGCTAAAGATAAAGAGAGAATTCTAAAGACAGCAAGAGAGAAACAAAGAGTCACATACAAGAGAATACTGATAAGACTATCAGCTTATTTCTCTACAGAAACTTTGCAGGCCAGAAGAGAGTGACATGATATATTCATAGACAAAAAAGAAAAAGAAAAATCTTCAACTTAGGATAATCTACCCAGTAAGATTATTATTTAGAATAGGAGAGATAAAGAACTTGTCAGACAAGCACAAACTAAAAGAATTCAGCAATACTAATCCTACCCTAAAAGAAATGTTGAAGGGTCTCCTCTAAATGGAAAAAAAGGAAGAATCTTTAGAAAAGGGAAAGTTCCAATAAGGAAGGCAAATATATAGTAAGGATTGAAGATTACTTAAGCCAGTACATAAAGAATGAAAAAACTGTAAAAGTAATTATAACTACAATGAACAGTAAAGGGATAGCACAGAGATATAAAATATGACATCAAAAACATGAAATGTAGGGGAGGGGAGTAGAAAGGAATAAAATTTCAATAAGTATATACCTATCAATAATTACATTCAATATCAATGGACTAAATAACCCAATCAAAAGACATAGGGTAGCTGGTTGAATAAAAAACAAAATCCTTCAATATGCTGCAACTCACTTCATGGTGAAAGACATACAGAGACTGAAAGTGAGAGGACAGAAAAAGATACTTCATGTAAATGGAAACAAGAAAGTAGCAATACT
Organism: Phocoena phocoena; assembly: GCF_963924675.1. Taxonomy (NCBI): domain Eukaryota; kingdom Metazoa; phylum Chordata; class Mammalia; order Artiodactyla; family Phocoenidae; genus Phocoena; species Phocoena phocoena. The sequence goes on from NC_089223.1 coordinate 78,142,425, forward strand.
TTCAGGTGGAGCAATATTCATATTAAACAAAATAGAATTTAAAACAAAGTCTATAATGAAAGACAAAAGAAGACATTATATAATAATAAAGGGATCAATACAAGTAGAGGGAATTATACTCATTAACATATACACACCCAATACAGGGGCATCAAATTATATAAAGCAAATATTAACAGAAATAAATGGAGAAATTGACAATAATACAACAGTAGTAGGAGATTTTAACATCTCACTGACATCAAGGGACAGACCATCCAGACAGAAAATCAAAAAGACAACAGAGGTCTTCAATGACACAATAGACTAGTTGGACTTAATTAATTGACATCTACAGAGCATTACACCCCTAAAAAGCAGAATACACATTCTTTTTCAAGTGCACATGAAATGTTCTCCAGGATAGATTACATACTGGGTCAAAAAACAAGCCTCAATAAATGTAACAGGATAGAAATAACATTAAGCATCTTTTCTAACCGTGAGGTTATGAAACTAGAAATCAACTACAGAAACAAAAATGGGAAAAGAACAAACATGTGAAGAATAAAGAACAATTTACTAAAAAGAAGTTAGTCAACAAAATCAAAGAGGAAATCAGAAAATACCTCCAGACTAATGAAGATGAAAACACAGCTTTCCAAAGTCTAGAGGATTCAGCAAAAGCATTTCTAAGAGTAAAGTTCAGAGCAATGCAGGCCTTACTCAAGAAACAAGAAAAATTTCAGGACTTCCCTGGTGGCGCAGTGGTTGGGAGTCCGCCTGCCGATGCAGGGGACACGGGGTTCGTGCCCTGATCTGGGAGGATCCCACATGCCGTGGACGGCTGGGCCCGTGAGCCATGGCCGCTGAGCCTGTGCATCCAGAGCCTGTGCTCTGCAACGGGAGAGGACACAGCAGTGAGAGGCCCACGTACTGCAAAAAAAAAAAAAAAAAAAAAAAATTTCAAATAACACCTAACCTACCACCTAAAAGAATTAGAAAAAGAAGAACAAACAAAGCAGAAATTCAATAGAAGGAAGGAAATAATAAAGATCGGAGAAGATATAGAGATAAAAATCCCCAACAGAACAGATCAATAAGACCAACAGCTGTTTTTATAAAAGAAAAAAAGTTGATAAGGGGGAGGGATAAATTAGTAGTTTGGAATTAACATATACACACTACTATATATAAAATAGATAATCAACAAAGACCTACTGTATAGCATAGGGAACTCTACTCAATGACCTGTAATAACCTATATGGGAAAAGAATCTTTAAAAGAATGGATATATGTATATGTACAATGAAATCACTTTTCTGTAACCTGAAACACAATATTGTAAATCAACTATACTCCAATACAAAATAAAAAATTAAATTAAAAAAGTTGATAAACCTTTAGCTAGGCTCACCAAGAAAAAGAGAGAGAAGACCCAAATAAACAAAATAAATGAATGAGGAGAAATAAACATACCACAGAGATACAGAAAATCATAAAAGAATACTATGAGCAGTCATATGCCAACAAGTTGAACAGATTTCTGGCTTATAACATACAGCCTTCCAAGACTGAGTCAAGAAGAATCAGACAATTTGCACATACTGATCACTAGAAGTGAAATTGAATCTGTAATAAAAATACTCCCAGCAAACAAAGTCCAGCTTTGCAGAGGAATTCTACCAAAGTAACACCTATCCTTCTCAAATTATTCCAAATTATTCTCAAAAATTCTCAAATTATTCCAAAAAACTGAAGAGAAGGGAACACTCCCAAATTCATTCTACGAAGCCATTACCCTGATACCAAAACCAAACAAAGACACTAAAAAAAAAAAAAGAAAAATTACAGGCCAAATCTTCAATGAATATAGATGCAAAAATCCTTAACAATATATTAGCAAACTGAATCTAGCAATGCATAAAAAGAATCATACACCATGATCAAATTGGATTTGTTCCAGAGTCACAAGAATGGTTCAACATATGCAAATCAATCAGTGAAATACAGTGACTTGGTTAATGCAATAACAGCATGTCCTGTGTGTTCCAAACAATCCCCAGGGAAAATGCCAAAGGAGTCTGGGGCCATTCACTGGAGTTCCCAGCTGGTGTGGAATTGAAAAACTTATATTGGCCCCCTCCCCCTCCAAGTGAGGGCTCTAAATATGCCTTGGTTTGTGTGGACACTGTGTCTGGCCTAACCCAAGTTACTGTGTCACTATGTAAACCAGGCTACCACCATTAGGAGATTAGAGAAGCTGAGTACAATGTACAGGTATCCTCATCAAATACACAGTGATTAAGGAACACATTTCAAAGGTCATGATATATAAGAATGGGCAACAGAACATGACATTGAATGGAGGTTCTATCTCCCCTATGACCCACAATGAACAGGGTTGATAGAAAGGAAGAACGGAATATCAAAGCAGCATATTGAATTACTAACAGTTAAAACCAGATTGACTGAGTGAACTAAAGTTCTACCCCAGCCTTTTATACATTTGAACGATTAATCATTAGGGCTTGTTGCCCCATATTCCAGACTGGGGATCCCTGCTGAGACACACAACATCATAAAGGTATAGAAGTCTCAGGGGAAAGACATTGCCCTGGCTCTCACCATGGATCAATGTGCTATGCTGCTGAGAACACCCAGCCTCGTCAGGCCTGGGAAAGGCATTATCTACTGGAATTTGCAATTGGATGTTCCACCAGGATGGGTGAACAACTTTGCACCCCTGGGTGAGGGGAAACTACTCAATCTCCACTGGGATCCCTTTGTTCTACTGCAAGCTGGACCTGTGGAAATGCACTATATCTGGACTGGAATACTTACCACCGAAAGAAGGTAGAAGGTGGGGGTTCTGACCTGGAATATCCCCAAATCCATCTGCTCACTTCTGCCTCTCCTGGCCGACATGAATGTTATGCACAACCAGGTCAAGTTCCTAAAGCTGCTACCCTCCGTCTCCTCAGGCCAGGTGGGCACATTGTGTTTTCCATTGGTTTGATCATTTGGATGACATCTTTGTTCCCTCCATTGGCTTGGAAGACATTATAGCATGCAGAGAAGTCCTCACTAAATTTGCCCAACAAACCTTACATAATAGTCTGCAAAGCTTTTCTTTACGGAACACTGAAATGTCTAATGAGAAAAGCTGTCCTCCAAAGTAGGATAGCCTTAGACATTATTACTGAACCACAAAAAGGTACTTGTGCCATTTTCCAAACAGAATTTGTGTATTTATACCTGACGAGTCTGCTAATGTGTCATCTTTATTAAATATCATAAGCATACGAGTAAATGCCCTGGGTGATCTGACCCTCAACCTAGGGGATTTAGTAAATCAATGGTTTGGATCATGTGGCTCTTGGTAAAAAGAAAATTCCTTATTTTGGGAATCACTGGCTTAATCTGTGTTTCTCTTACATGTACCTATATTGTTGCTGTGGCCTCTGCCTTCAACATAGTCTGAGAGTCACCTAACGAGCCATGTTCATACTAACAAAACTTCTTACACAGCTCAGGGCACATTGTGGAAGAGAGGGCATGTGGAAGAGAGGGCATGTGTAATATTGTAAGAGCTAGTCATGAGGGGAGGGTGTTGGAGGAGGTCAGCAAGAGAATCTATCAGTTGAAATGCAAGCTGGACCCAGACAACCAGAAGCTCCTTACCTCCTCCTCTGTCCTTGGAATGTAAGCTCCACCTCCCATTCCCTCACTAGGTGCTGTTTTCAACAACGCAGCCTTCAGAGAGAGCAACGTGTTACTGAGACCATCTGGACGGTATTCATGACTGAACCCTGTTAGGCTGCTATGTAAACTTTTAGGATTTCAGTGGGCAGGTGCAGAGATCTACTCATCTTGTGACTGCCCAAGACAAGCCTTGTATGTAAGTTCCCTGGCTCATGAAACCTGCCATCTCCCAACCTGGAGTGGTCTGCCTCTTTCTTCAATCTCTCTTTGCCCTCTGTTTGCTGGGCCAGTTTCAGATTTCACCAGGGGAATTCCTGAGGTTGCAAACCAATAAATATACCAACAATCCTATAAGAACTTTCATCTTAACTATAAAAAAGAAAAGCCCCTCTTGAAACCCTATACTCCTCCTGCTACTTCCCAATAGCAAACTACCTCAAATGACCCTCTTTTACAGTGTCCTGTTTAATCCTATTCTCTCTTGAACTCTCTCTGATCAGGCTTTCCTCCCCACCAGACCCCGCATTCTTCAACAAAACCTGAAACTACTTCTGGACAAGATCATGAATGACCTCCACTTTGCCTAATGAATTGATTAATTCTCATATCTCTGATAACTTCAGTGGTCTTTGACACAGTTGATCACTCCCTTTCCAAATCCTTCCTCACCTGGTAAAGAGGACACCACATTCTAATGAATGTACACAGAAAACTCAAAGTGTTGGCATGCTTAGCGCTCTTACCTCTTCTCTTCAATATTGGTGCTCATTCTTGAGTTCTTTCATTCGGTATCATGGCCTTAAATACCACACATTCACTAATTACTACAAATGTATATCTCACACAGTTTTCTTCCTCCTTGAATTGCATACCTTTAGGGTCTGGGAAATATATGAGACTATAAATTTCTAAAAAGGTTTCTAGCACTTGCAAACCCAAAGTCCAAGTACTTAGACTTCCGGGAATGATGTTTCTGATATGTGGACTACAATTCCTCTATATTGAAACACAGGGCAATTTTCAGGAGAAAACTCTAGCTAAAGCATAGAAGTGAAATATGGAAAGAAAAATGCAATTCTCCAAGGTTTCCTTTAGATTTTTCATATTATCAAAGATTACTTTATAAAATCATTGATAATTTTATTGAATACAGAGACCCAAACTTTGAAGATGTGTCAGGGGATCTTTGTCAGCATGGTGAAGCTACTTAATCATGGGTATGACTGCACTTCAAAATCAGGAAGGGACAGTGTCAGCACATGGCACTCCATAAAAATTTTTAAGAGAGAGGAGCTTCAAGATGGTGGAAGAGTAAGACGTGGAGATCACCTCCCTCCCCACAAATATATCAGAAATATATCTACATGTGGAATAACTCCTACAGAACACCTACTGAACGCTGGCAGAAGACCTCAGATCTCCCAAAAGGCAAGAAACTCCCCACGTACCTGGGTAGGGCAAAAGAAAAAAGGAAAAACAGAGTCAAAAGAATAGGTGCAGGACCTGCACCAGTTTGGGAGGGAGCTGTGAAGGAGGAAAGGTTTCCACACACTAGGAAGCACCTTCTCGGGGGGAGACTGCGGGTGGCGGAGGGGGAAAGCTTTGCAGCCATGGAAGAGAGTGCAGCAACAGGGGTGCGGAGGGCAAAGCAGAGAGATTCCACACAGAGGATCGGGGCCGACCGGCACTCACAAGCCCGAGAGGCTTCTCTGCTCACCTGCCAGGGCGGGCGCGGGCTGGGAACTGAGGTTGCAGATTCTTCGGATCCCAGGGAGAGGACTGGGGTTGGCTGCGGGAACACAGCCTGAAGGGGGCTAGTGCCCCACGGCTAGCCAGGAGGGAATCCGGGAAAAGCTGTGGAACTGCCAAAGAGGTAAGAGACTTTTCCTTGCCTCTTTGCTCCCTGGTGCGAGAGGACAGGTGATTAAGAACACTGCTTAAGCCCCAGAGACAGGCACAAGCTACAGCTATCAGCACGGACCCCAGAGACATGCATGAGATGCTAAGGCTGCTGCTGCAGCCACCAAGAAGCCTGTGTGCAAGCACAGGTCACTCTCCACAGCTCCCCTCCCGGGAGCGTGTGCAGCCCGCCACTACCAGGGTCCCGTGATCTAGGGACAACTTACCTGGGAGAACGCACGGTGCACCTCACGCTGGTGCAACGTCATGCCGGCCTCTGCCGCCACAGGCTCACCCCACATTCCATACCCCTCCCTCCCCCGGCCTGAGTGAGCCAGAGCCCCTGAATCAGCTGCTCCTTTAACCCCATCCCGTCTGAGCAAAGAACAGGCCTGCAGACGACCTACACACAGAGGCAGGGCCAAATCCAAAGCTGAACCCCAGGAGCTGTGTGAAGAAAGAAGAGAAAGGGAAATCTCTCCCAGCAGCCTCAGGAGCAGCAGATTAAATCTCCACAATCAACATGATGTACCCTGCATCTGTGGAATACCTGAATAGACAATGAAACATCACAAATTGAGGAGGTGGACTTTGGGAGCAACGATATATATATTTTTTCTCTTTTTGTGAGTGTGTGTGCATTGCTTCTGTGTGTGAATTTGTCTGTGTAGCTTTGCTTTTACCATTTGTCCTACAGTTCTATCTGCCCGTTTTTTTTTTTTTTTTTTTGTATAGTTTTCAGTGGTTGTTATCATTGGTGGATTTCCTTTTTGGTTTGGTTATTCTCTTCTTTCTCTCTTTTTATTTAATTATTTTTAAAATGTTTTTAATAATTATTTGTTTTTTATTTTAATAACTTTTTAATTTAATTCAATTTAATTTAACTTCTTTCTTTCTTCCTTCCTTCCATCCTTCCTTGCTTCCTTCCTTCCTTCCTTCCTCTCTTTCTTTCTATCTTTCTTTCTTTCTCTCTTTTATTCTGAGCTGTGTGGATGACAGGCTCTTGGTGCTCCAGCCAGGGGTCAGGGCTGGGCCTCTGAGGTGGGAGAGCCAACTTCAGGACACTGGTCCACAAGAGACCTCCCAGCTCCATGTAATATCAAACAGAGAAAATCTCCCAGAGATCTCCATCTCAATACCGAGACCCAGCTCCACTCAATGACCAGCAAGCTACAATGCTGGACACCCTATGCCAAAAAACTAGCAAGACAGGAACACAACCCCACCCATTAGCAGAGAGCTGCCTAAAATAATGATAGGGTCACAGACACCACAAAACACACCACCAGACTCAGTCCTGACCACCAGAAAGACAAGATATAGCCTCATCCACCAGAACACAGGCACTAGTCCCCTGCACCAGGAAGACTACACAACCCACTGAACCAACCTTAGCCACTGGGGACAGACACCAAAAACAACAGGAACTACGAACCTGCAGCCTGCAAAAAGGAGACCCCAAACACAGTAAGTTAAGCAAAATGAGAAGACAGAGAAACACACAGCAGATGAAGGAGCAAGGCAAAAACCCACCAGACCTAACAAATGAAGAGGAAATAATCAGTCTACCTGAAAAAGAATTCAAAATAATGATAGTAAGGATGATCCAAAATCTTGGAAATAGAATGGAGAAGATACAAGAAACATTTAACAAGGAACTAGAAGAACTAAAGAGCAAACAAACAATCATGAACAACATAATAATGAAATTAAAAATTCTCTAGAAGGGATCAATAGCAGAATACCTGAGGCAGAAGAATTGATAAGTGACCTGGAAGATAAAATAGTGGAAATAACTACTGTAGAGGAAAATAAAGAAAAAAGAATGAAAACAATTGAAGACAGTCTCAGCCACCTCTGGGACAATATTAAAAGCACCAACATTCGAATTACAGGGGTCCCAGAAGAAGAAGAGAAAAAGAAAGGGGCTGAGAAAATATTTGAAGAGATTATAGTTGAAAACTCCCCTAATATGGGAAAGGAAATAATTAATCAAATCCAGAAGTACAGAGTCCCATACAGAATAAATCCAAGGAAAAACACGTCAACACACATATTAATCAAACTACCAAAAAGTAAATACAAAGACAAAGCATCAAAGGAAAAACAACAAATAACACACAAGGGAATCCCCATAAAGTTAACAGCTGATCTTTCAGCAGAAACTCTACAAGTCAGAAGGGAGTGGCAGGACATATTTAAAGTGATGAAAGGGAAAAACCAACAACCAAGATTACTCTATCCAGCAAGGATCTCATTCAGATTTGATGGAGAAATTAAAACATTTACAGAGGGGTCTCGGGGAAGATGACAGAAGAGTAAGACGCGGAGATTACCTTCCTCCTCACAAATACATCAGAAATACATCTACACGTGGAACAAATCCTACAGAGCACCCACTGAATGCTGGCAGAAGACCTCAGACCTCCCAAAAGGCAAGAAACTCCCCCACGTACCTGGGTAGAGAAAAAGAAAAAAAAACCACAAACAAAAGAATAGGGATGGGACCTGCACCAGTGGGAGGGAGCTGTGAAGGTGGAAAGGTTTCCACACACTAGGAGCCCCTTCACGGGCAGAGACTGTGGGTGGTAGAGAGGGAAAGCTTCGGAGCCATGGAGGAGAGCGCAGACAAAGGGGTGCAAAGGGCAAAGTGGAGCGATTCCTGCACAGAGGATCAGTGCCAACTAGCACTCACCAGCCCGAGAGGCTTGTCTGCTCACATGCCAGGGAGGGTAGGGCTGGGAGCTGAGGCTTGGGCTTCAGTCGGATCGCAGGGAGAGGACTGGTGGCGTGAACACAGCCTGAAGGGGTTAGCGCACCACGGCTAGCCGGGAGGGAGTCCGGGGAAATGTCTGGACCTGCCCAAGAGGCAAGAGACTTTTTCTTCCCTCTTTGCTTCCTGGTGCGTGAGGAGAGGGATTAAGAGCTCTGCTCGAAGGAGCGCCAGAGACGGGCACAAGCCACGGCTAAAAACACAGACCCCAGAGACGTGCATGAGATGCTAAGGCTGCTACTGCTGCCACCAAGAAGCCTGTGTGTGAGCACAAGTCACTATCCACACATCCCCTCCCAGGAGCCTGTGCAGCCCGCCATTGCCAGGGTCCCAGGACCCAGGGACAACTTCTCCAGGAGAACACACGGCATGCCTCAGGCTGCTGTAAAATCCCGCAGGCCTCTGCTGCGGCAGGCTCGCCCCACACTCCATGCCTCTCCCTCCCCCCGGCCTGAATGAGCCAGAGCCACCGAATCAGCTGCTCCTTTAAGCGCGTCCTCTCTGAGTGAAGAACAGATGCCCTCAGGCAACCTATACGCAGAGGTGGGGCCAAACACAAAGCTGAACGCCGCCACCCCCCCCCCAGAGCTGTGCAAACAAACAAGAGAAAGGGAAATCTCTCCCAGCAGCCTCAGGAGCAGCAGATTAAATCTCCACAATCAACTTGATGTACCCTGCATCTGCGGAATACCTGAATAGACAATGAATCATCCCAAACTGAGGATCTGGACTTGAGAGCAAGATTTATTATTTTTTCCACTTTCCTCTCTTTGTGAGTGGGTATGTGCATGCTTCTGTTGAGATTTTTGTCTGTATAGCTTTGCTTTCAGCATTTGTCCTAGGGTCTGTCCATCTGTTTTTTTTACTTTAAAAAAATTCTTTTTCTTAATAATTATTTTTTATTTTAATAAATTTATTTTATCTTACTTCATTTTCTCTTCTTTCAACTCCTTCCTTCCTTCCTTCCTTTCTCCCTCCCACCTTTCCTTCCTTCCCTCCTTTCTTTCTTTATTTCTACATTTTCTCCCTTTTATTCTGAGCCATGTGGATGAAAGGCTCTTGGTGCTGCAGCCAGGAGACAGTGCTGTGCCTCTGAGGTGGGAGAGCCAACTTCAGGACACTGGTCCACAAGAGACCTCCCAGCTCCACATAATATCAAACAGCGAAAATCTCCCAGAGAGCTCCATCTCAACACCAACACCCAGCTTCACTCAATTACCAGCAAGCTACAGTGCTGGATACCCTATGCCAAACAAATAGAAAGACAGGAACACAACCCCACCCATTAGCAGAGAGGCTGTCTAAAATCATAATAAGGCCACAAACACCCCAAAACACACCACCAGATGTGGACCTGCACACCAGAAAGACAAGATCCAGCCTCATCCACCAGAACACAGGCACTAGTCCCCTCCACCAGGAAGCCTACACAACCCACTGAACCAACCTTAGCCACTGGGGACAGACACCAAAAACAACAGGAACTACGAACCTGCAGCCTGTGAAAAGGAGACCCCAAACACAGTAAGATAAGCAAAATGAGAAGACAGAAAAACACACAGTAGATGAAGGAGCAAGATAAAAACCCACCAGACCTAACAAATAAAGAGGAAATAGGCAGTCTACCTGAAAGAAAATTCAGGATAATGATAGTAAGGATGATCCAAAATCTTGGAAATAGAATGGACAAAATGCAACAAACAGTTAACAAGGACCTAGAAGAACTAAAGAGGAAATAAGCAACGATGAACAAGACAATAAATGAAATTAAAAATACTCTAGAAGGGAATAGCAGAATAACTGAGGCAGAAGAACGGATAAGTGACCTGGAAGATAAAAGTGGAAATAGCTACTGCAGAGCAGAATAAAGAAAAAAGAATGAAAAGAACTGAGGACACTCCCAGAGATCGCTGGGACAACATTAAATGCACCAGCATTCGAATTATAGGGGTCCCAAAAGAAGAAGAGAAAAAGGGACTGAGAAAATGTTTGAAGAGATTATAGTTGAAAACTTCCCTAATATGGGAAAGGAAACAGTTAATTAAGTCCAGGAAGCACAGAGAGTCCCATACAGGATAAATCAAAGGAGAAACACACCAAGACACATATTAATCAAACTGTCAAAAATTAACTACAAAGAAAACAACAGCAAGAGAAAAACAACAAATAACACACAAGGGAATCCCCATAAGCTTAACAGCTGATATTTCAGCAGAAACTCTGCAAGCCAGAAGGGGCTGGCATGACATATTTAAAGTGATGAAGGAGAAAAACCTACAACCAAGATTACTCTAACCAGCAAGGATCTCATTCAGATTTGATGGAGAAATTAAAATCTTTACAGACAAGCAAAAGCTGAGAAAGATCAGCACCACCAAACCAGCTTTACAACAAATGCTAAAGGAACTTCTTTAGGAAAGAAGCACAAGAGAAGGAAAAGACCTACAATAACAAACCCAAAACAATTAAGAAAATAGGAATAGGAACATACATATCGATAATTACCTTAAATATAAATGGATTAAATGCTCTCATCAAAAGACACAGAGTGGCTGAATGGATACAGAAACAAGACCCATATATATGCTGTCTGCAAGAGACCCACTTCAGACCTAGGGACACATACAGACCGAAAGTGACGGGATGGAAAAAGATATTCCATGTAATTGGAAATGCAAAGAAACATGGAGTAGCAATTCTCATATCAGAAAAAATAGACTTTAAAATAAAGACTATTACAAGAGACAAAGAAGGACACTACATAATAATCAAGGGATTGATCCAAGAAGATATAACAATTGTTAATATTTATGCACCCAACATAGGAGCACAACAATACATATGGCAAATACTAACAGCCATAAAAGGGGAAATAGACAGTAACACATTCATAGTAGGGGACTTTAACACCCCACTTTCACAAATGGACAAATCATCCAAAATTAAAAAAAATAAGGAAACACAAGCTTAAAATGATACATTAACAAGATGGACTTAATTCCTACTTATAGGACATTCCATCCAAAAACAACAAAATACACATTTTTCTCAAGGGCTAATGGAACATTCTCCAGGATATATCATATCTTGGGTCACAAATCAAGCCTTGGTATATTTAGCAAAATTGAAAACATACCAAGTATCTTTTCCGACCACAACGTTATGAGATTAGATATCAATTACAGGAAAATATATTTTAAAAATACAAACACATGAAACCTAACAATACACTATTTAATAACGAAGAGATCACAGAAAAAATCAAAGAGGAAATAAAAAAATACCTAGGAACAAATGACAATGGAGACACGATGACCCCAAAATTATGGGATACAATAAAAGCAGTTCTCAGAGGAAAGTTTAAAGCAATAAAATTCTACCTTAAGAAACAGGAAACATCTTGAATAAACAACGTAACTTTGCACGTAAAGCAATTAGAGAAAGAACAAAAACACCCCAAAGTTAGCAGAAGGAAAGAAATAAAAACTATCAGATCAGAAATAAATGAAAAAGAAATGAAGTAAATGATAGCAAAGATCAATAAAACTAAAAGCTCGTTCTTTGAGAAGAGAAACAAAATTGATAAACCGTTGCCAGACTGATCAAGAAAAAAAGGGAGAAGACTCAAATCAACAGAACTAGAAATGAAAAAGAAGTAACAACTGACACTGCAGAAATACAACAGATCATGAGAGATTACTACAAGCAACTCTAATGCCAATAAAATGGACAACAAGTAACAAATGGGCAAATACTTAGAAATGCACAATCAGCCAAGACTGAGTCAGGAAGAAATAGGAAATATGAACAGTCCAATCACAGGCAATGAAATTGAAACTGTTATTAAAAATCTTACAACAAACAAAAGCCCAAGACCACAAGGCTTCACAGGCGAATTCTATCAAACATTTAGAGAAGAGTTAACACGTATCCTTCTCAAACTCTTCCAAAATATAGCAGAGGGAGGAACACTCCCAAACTCATTCTGTGAGGCCACCATCACCCTAATATGAAAATCGGACAAGGATGTCACAAAAAAAGAAAACTAAAGGCCAATGTTACCGATAAACATAAATGCAAAAATCCTCAACAAAATACTAGCAAACAGAATCCAAGAGCACATTAAAAGAATCATACACCATGATCAAGTTGGGTTTATCCCAGGAATGCAAGGATTCTTCAATATACGAAAATCAATCAACGTGATACACCATATTAACAAACTGAAGGAGAAAAACCATATGATCATCTCAATAGATCCAGAGAAGGCTTTCAAAAAAAGTCAACTCCCATTTATGATAAAAACCCTGCAGAACGTAGGCATAGAGGGAAATTTCATCAACATAATACAGGCCATACATGGCAAACCCACAGCCATCATCATCTTCACTGGTGAAACACTGAAACCATTTCCACTAAAATCAGGAAAAAGACAAAGTTGCCCACTCTCACCACTCGTTTTCAACATAGTTTTGGAAGATTTAGCCACAGCAATCAGAGAAGGAGAAGAAATAAGAGGAATACAAATTGGAAAAGAAGTAAAGCTGTCAAAGTTTGCAGATGACATGATTTTATACATATAGAATCCTAAAGATGCTACCAGAAAACTACTAGAGCTATTCAATTAATTTTGCAAAGTAGCAGGGTCCAAAATTAATGCACAGAAATCTCTGGCATTCCTATACACTAACGATGAAAAATCTGAAAGTGAAATCAAGAAAACACTCCCATTTACCACTGCAACAAAAAGAACAAAATATCTAGGGATAACCTACTTAAGGAGACAAAAGACCTGTATGCAGAAAATTATAAGACACTGATGAAAGCAATCAAAGATGGTACAAATAGATGGAGAGACATACCATGTTCTTGGATTGGAAGAATCAACATTGTGAAAATGACTCTACTACCCAAAGCTATCTACAGATTCAATGCAATCCCTATCAAACTACCATTGGCATTTTTCACAGAACTAGAACAAAAAATTTCACAGTTTGTATGGAAACACAAAAGACCCGAAACAGCCAAAGCAATCCTGAGAATGAAAAACGGAGCTGGAGGAATCAGGCTCCCTGACTTCAAACTATATTACAAAGCTACAGTAATTAAGACAGTAGGGTACTGGCCCAAAAACAGAAATATACATTAATGGAACAGGATAGAAAGCCCACAGATAAACCCAGGCATATATGGTCACCCTATCTTTGATAAAGGAGGGAGGAATGCACAGTGGAGAAAGGACAGCCTCTTCAATAAGTGGTGCTGGGAATACTGGTCAGGTACATCTAAAAGAATGAAATTAGAACACTCCCTAACGCCATACACAAAAATAAGCTCAAAATGGATTAAGGACCTTCATGTAAGCCCAGATACTATCAAACACCTAGAGGAAAACATAGGCAGAACACCCTATGACATAAATCACAGCAAAATCCTTTTTGACCCACCAGCTAGAGAAATGGAAATAAAAACAAAAATAAACAAATGGGACCTAATGAAACTGAAAAGCTTTTGCACAGCAAAGGAAACCATAAACATGACCAAAAGACAACCCTCAGAATGGGAGAAAATATTTGCAAATGAAGCAACTGACAAAGGATTAATCTCCAAAATTTACAAGCTGCTCATGCAGCTCAATATCAAAAGACAAACAACCCAATCCAAAAATGGGCAGAAGACCGAAATAGACATTTCTCCAAAGAAGATATACAGATTGCCAACAAACACATGAAAGAATGCTCAACATCATTAATCATTAGAGAGATGCAAATCAAAACTACAATGAGATATCATCTCACACCAGGCAGAATGGCCATCATAAAAAAATCTAGAAACAATAAATGCTGGAGAGGGTGTGGAGAAAAGGGAACACTCCTGCACTGCTGGTGGGAATGTGAATTGCTACAGCCACTATGGAGAACAGTATGGAGGTTCCTTAAAAAACTATAAATTGAACTACCGTATGTCCCAGCAATCCCACTAGCGGGCATATAGCCTGAGAAAACTATAATTCAAAAAGACGCATGTAAAAAAACCTTCATTGCAGCTCTATTTAGAATAGCCAGGAGATGGAAGAAACCTAAGTGTCTGTCATCGGATGAATGGATAAAGAAGATGTGGCACATATATACAATGGAATATTACTCAGCCATAAAAAGAAACGAAATGGAGTTATTTGTAGTGAGGTGGATGGACCTAGAGTCTGTCATACAGTGTGAAGTAAGTCAGAAAGAGAAAGACAAATACCGTATGCTAACACATATCTATGGAATCTAAGAAAAAATAATGTCATGGAGAACCTAGGGCTAAGACGAGAATAAAGACACAGACCTACCAGAGAAAGGACTTGAGGATATGAGGCGGGGGAAGGGTAAGCTGTGACAAAGTGAGAGAGTGGCATGGGCATATATACACTACCAAACGTAAAAATAGATAGCTAGTGGGAAGCAGCCGCATAGCACAGGGAGATAGCTCGGTGCTTTGTGACCACCTAGAGGGGTGGGATAGGGAGGGTGGTAGGGAGGGAGATGCAAGAGGGAGAGATATGGGAACATATGTGTATGTATAACTGACTCACTTGGTTATAAAGCAGAAACTAACACACTATTGTAAAGCAATTATACTCCAATAAAGATGTAAAAAAAAAAAAAGATAACAGTTACAAACAAGCAAAAGTTAAGAGAATTCAGCACAACAAAAGCAGCTCTACAACAAATGCTAAAGGAACTTCCCTAGGCAGGAAAGAGAAGAGGAGGAAAACACCTACAATAACAAACCCAAAACAATTAAGAAAATGGTAAAAGGAACAGACATGTCGATAATTAGCTTAAATGTAAATGGATTAAATGCTCCAACCAAAAGATATAAACCGGCTGAATGGATACAAAAACAAGACCTGTATATATGCTGTCAACAAGAGACCCATTTCGGACCTAGGGACACACACAGACTGAAAGTGAGGGGATGGAAAAAGATATTCCATGCAAACGGAAATCAAAAGAAAGCTGGAATAGCAATACTCATGTCAGATAAAATAGACTTTAAAATAAAGACTGTTACAAGAGACAAAGAAGGACACTACATAATGATCAAGGGATCAATCCAAGAAGAAGATATAACAATTATAAATATATTTGCACCCAACAGAGGAGCACCTCAATACATAAGGCCACTGCTAACAGCTATAAAAGAGGAAATCGACAGTAACACAATAATAGTGGCAGAATTTAGCACCTTACTTATACCCATGGACAGATCACCCATACAGAAAGTTAATAAGAAAACACAAGCTTCAAATGACACAATACACCAGATAGATTTAATTGATATTTAGAGGACATTCCATCCAAAAGCAGCAGCTTACACTTTCTTCTCAAGTGTGCATGGAACATTCTCTAGTTTAGATCACATCTTGGGTCACAAATCAAGCCTCAGTAAATTTAAGAAGATTGAAATCGTATCAAGCATCTTTTCTGGCCACAACGCTATGAGATTAGAAATCAATTACAGGGGAAAAAACGTAAAACACACAAATACATGGAGGCTAAACAATACGTTACTAAATAACCAAGAGATCACTGAAGAAATCAAAGAGGAAATCAAAAAATACCTAGGAACAAATGAAAATGAAAACACAACGACCCAAAAACTATGGGGTGCAGCAAAAGCCGTTCTAAGAGGGAAGTTTATAGCCATACAATCCTAACTTAAGAAATAAGAAACATCTCAAATAAAAAACCTAACCTTACACATACAGCAATTACAGAAAGAAGAACAAAAACACCCCAAAGTTGGCAGAAGGAAAGAAATCAAAAATATCAGATCAGAAATAAATGAAAAAGAAATGAAGTAAATGATAGCAAAGATCAATAAAACTAAAAGCTCGTTCTTTGAGAAGAGAAACAAAATTGATAAACCGTTGCCAGACTGATCAAGGAAAAAAGGGAGAAGACTCAAATCAACAGAACTAGAAATGAAAAAGAAGTAACAACTGACACTGCAGAAATACAACAGATCATGAGAGATTACTACAAGCAACTCCATGCCAATAAACTGCACAACAAGTAAGAAATGGACAAATTCTTAGAAATGCACAACCTTCTGAGACAGAAACAGGAAGAAATAGAAAATATGAGCAGACCTATCACAAGCACTAAAATTGAGACTGAAAATCTTCCAACAAACCTAGGGGAAGACGGGAATTAAGATGCAGACCTACTAGAGAATGGACTTGAGGATACAGGGAGGGGGGTGGGTAAGCAGGGACAAAGTGAGAGAGTGGCATGGACATACATACACTACCAAACGTAAAATAGATAGCTAGTGGAAAGCAGCCACACAGCATAGTGAGATCACCTCGGTGCTTTGTGACCACCTAAAGGGGTGGGATAGGGAGGGTGTGAGGGAGGGAGACACAAGAGGGAAGAGATGTGAGAACATATATATATGTAAAACTGATTCACTTTGTTATAAAGCAGAAACTGACACGCCATTGTAAAGCAATTATACTGTAATAAAGATGATTTAAAAAAAAAAAATCTTCCAACAAACAAAAGCCCAGGACCAGATGGCTTCACAGGCGAATTCTATCAAACATTTAGAAAAGAGCTAACACCTATCCGTCTCAAACTCCTCCAAAATGTAGCAGAGGAAGGAGCACTCTGAAACTCATTCTACAAGGACACCATCATGCTGATACCAAGAGCAGACAAAGATGTCACAATAAAAGAAAACTACAGGCCAATATCACTGATGAACATAGTTGCAAAAATCCTCAAAAAAGTACTAGCAAACGGAATGCAACAGCACATTAAAAGGATCATATACCATGATCAAGTGGGGTTTTTCCCAGTAATGCAAGGATTCTTCACTATACGCAAATCAATGTGATACACCATACTAATAAATTGAAGGAGAAAAACCATATCATCATCTCAATACATGCAGAGAAAGCTTTCAACAAAAGTAAACACCCATTTATGATAAAAACCCTCTAGAATGTAGGCAAAGAGGGAACTTTCCTCAATATTATAAAGGCCATACATGGCAATCCCACAGCCATCATCATCTTCACTGGTGAAACACTGAAACCATTTCCACTAAGATCAGGAAACAGACAAAGTTGCCCTCTCTCACCACTCGTTTTCAACATAGTTTTGGAAGATTTAGCCACAGCAATCAGAGAAGGAAAAGAAATAAAAGGAATACAAATTGGAAAAGAAGTAAAGCTGTCAAAGTTTGCAGATGACATGATTTTATACATATAGAATCCTAAAGATGCTACCAGAAAACTACCAGAGCTAATCAATTAATTTGGCAAAGTAGCAGGATCCAAAATTAATGCACAGAAATCTCTTGCATTCCTATACACTAATGATGAAAAATCTGAAAGTGAAATCAAGAAAACACTCCCATTTACCACTGCAACAAAAGAATAAAATATCTAGGGATGAACCTACTTAAGGAGACAAAAGACCTGTATGCAGAAAATTATAAGACACTGATGAAAGCAATTAAAGATGGTACAAATAGATGGAGAGATATACCATGTTCTTGGATTGGAAGAATCAACATTGTGAAAATGACTCTACTACCCAAAGTTATCTACAGATTCAGTGCAATCCCTATCAAACTACCATTGGCATTTTTCACAGAACTAGAACAAAAAATTTCACAATTTGTATGGAAACACAAAAGACCCCGAACAGCCAAAGCAATCTTGAGAATGAAAAACGGAGCTGGAGGAATCAGGCTCCCTGACTTCAAACTATATTACAAAGCTACAGTAATTAAGACAGTAGGGTACTGGCCCAAAAACAGAAATATACATTAATGGAACAGGATAGAAAGCCCACAGATAAACCCAGGCACATATGGTCACCTTATCTTTGGTAAAGGAGGGAGGAATGCACAGTGGAGAAAGGACAGCCTCTTCAATAAGTGGTGCTGGGAAAACTGGTCAGGTACATCTAAAAGAATGAAATTAGAACACTCCCTAACGCCATACACAAAAATAAGCTCAAAATGGATTAAGGACCTTCACGTAAGCCCAGATACTATCAAACCCTTAGAGGAAAACATAGGCAGAACACCCTATGACATAAATCACAGCAAGATCCTTTTTGACCCACCAGCTAGAGTAATGGAAATAAAAACAAAAATAAACAAATGGGACCTAATGAAACTGAAAAGCTTTTGCACAGCAAAGGAAACCATAAACACGACCAAAAGACAACCCTCAGAATGGGAAAAAATATTTGCAAATGACAAAGGATTAATCTCTAAAATTTACAAGCAGCTCATGCAGGTTAATATCAAAAAAAACAAACAACCCAATCCAAAAATGGGCAGAAGAGCTAAACAGACATTTCTCCAAAGAAGATATACAGATTGCCAACAAACACATGAAAGAATGCTCAACATCATTAATCATTAGAGAAATGCAAATCAAAACTATGATGCTGTATTATCTCACACCAGTCAGAATGACCATCATCAAAAAATCTACGAACTTTAAGTGCTGGATGGGTGTGGAGAAAGGTAACCCTCATACACTGTTGTTTGGAATGTAAATTGGTACGGCCACTATGGAGAACTGTATGGAGGTTCCTTGCAAAACTAAAAATAGAAGTACCATACGACCCGGCAATCCCACTACTGGCCATATACCCTGAATAAACCATAATTCACAAAAAGTCATGTACCACCATGTTCACTGCAGCTCTATTTACAACAGCCCAGACGTGGAAGCAACCTAAGTGTCCATCGACAGATGAATGGATAAAGAAGATGTGGCACATATATACAATGTAATATTACTCAGCCATTAAGAGAAACGAAATTGAGTTATTTGTATTGAGGTGGTTGGACCTAGAGTCTGTCATACAGAGTGAAATAAGTGAGAAAGAGAAAAACAAATACTGTATGCTAACACATATATATGGAATCTAAAAACAAAAAAAAGGTCATGAGGAACCTAGGGGCAAGACAGGAATAAAAATGCAGACCTACTAAAGAATGGACTTGAGGACACAGGGAGGGAGAAGGCTAAGCAGGGAGAATGTGAGAGAGTGGTAGTGTATATATGGACATATATACACTACCAAATGTAAAATAGATGACTAGTCAGAAGAAGTCCATAGCACAGGGAGATCAGCTCCATGCTTTCTGACCTCCTAGACGGGTGGGATAGGGAGGGTGGGAGGGAGGGAGATGCAAGAGGGAAGGGATATGGGTATATATGTATATATATAACGTATTCACTTTGTTATAAAGCAGAAACTAACTCACCATTGTAAATCAATCATACTCCAATAAAAACGTTAAAAAAAAAGAACTTAGAGAAGGATCAAATGAAGACCATGCATTATTAAGTAAGTGATCAATGAATTCTTGATCAGAGGGAGCCATTAGCATGATATCCTCATATGAGACACTGAATAGGCAGCTAGTGAACCATATTTAAAAGGTATACTTGAAGGTTGTTTTTTCCCAGCAAAATAAATAGTTCTCATTATTTGAGGTAATCTTGTCATGTATCTAAGGAATAGAAAGAGTATAGGAAGTGGAAGAGAGACATTATGAAATATTTGAGAGCCAGGAATGATCCAAAGGAGTTACAAATACCTAATCTTATAAGAAAATAAATCCAAGAGAGAAAGATTCATTGTTCATTGGAAAATTCCCATAATTGTGTTAAGTCCCTTAGGGTTCATGTCCAGCACATTAGGCATGTTATAATTGAACTGTTGAGAAACAAATTAAAAATTTAATGACCTCTCTTCCCTTTGGAAGTACACTTAGTTCACTATTACCAATGCTGCCCAAACTCATAATATCATTATCTAATCAGCACTTAGTGGCCCACTCTTAGCGTGTCTAATTTTAGATAATTAATGTGCATGTAAAAAGCCTCATAAATGTTTTATTTTCATATGCTACATGTTGGAAAAATATGAGCAGTCTACTACTAGATCTTTACTTTGGAGACTCCCAAGATCTTGGTATTTTTGCAAAGAATAAGCATCTTGTGTGTTTTGTGTCTACATGGACAAATTTGTGCAACACAACTATTTTCTTCTGCTCAACCCCTAGTCTCCCCCTACTCTGTTGGCCACCTTTTTGAATGTCACTGGAAAGAATAAGAAAGTAAACAAATAGAAAAAAAATCTATTTTATAATCACAATAGGATTCAACTTGCAAATGCTAAAATTACACACCAATTTTAACTAAATTGTTCTTTTTTCATCCAAGGGTAATCACAGGAGTACATTTGTACGTTTTGTCTCATCCACTTTTTCATAAAAAATCCTTCTAGCTATGAGTTTTAATCTTCTTTAAAAACTTTCCCTAAATGGAGATTCTATTACCGCTTTCATAATTCAGTTTCCTTTTCTTCCTTGTTCATTTCTTGGCTGCCTAGCTTTTCCCCTACACAAACTTCTCCTGAGTTAATATGTTTTAAGGTGTAAAGTTTGTACTCAGAGCTGTTCCATCCTTATCTGCTTCTTAGCATCCATGCCCTTCTTTAAGGTACCTCTCTCAAGGCCTGCCAATCTCTTTTATCATAGTGACTTGCTGAGTCAAGAATATTTGGGAAGACTCAGAATAATTTCATTCCAAAGGCCTCAGACATAGGGGTCGTGTTATAAAATAAATTTGTTTTAAGGGAAAGGGGACAAAGGGTTGTCACAAAGCAGGGAAATGAAGCATGGTTATGGTTAAGAGTATGACGAGGGGGTGGAGTCAAGACGGTGGTGTGGGAAGACACGGAGTTCATGTCTCCCCACTACAAGAGCATCTGCAGGACGCTGGTGGGGGACCTTGACACCCAAGGAGATGGGAGGAACACCGAAGCAAACCTGTAGGACGTGGGGGGATTGAAGGCGGAGGAAAAAGTGGAGGCCAGACTGGACCAGCATCCCTGAGGGGTGGCTAAGAGGGAGGAGGGGTTCGCATGCCTGGAGGGACCCTTGGGGGCTCAGATCAGGGAGGTGTGTGCCCAGCGTATCCCCAGCCCAGTGGTCCGGGGAAGTCTGCCTGGTTCTCAGGCTGGGTCCTACGTCCTCAGAGGTGCCCTCCAGGCCACATTAGTCCTGGGAGCATAGGAGGGAGGCCGGGAGAGAAAAGGAGAGGCAGGTGGGAGGGGCCCTCCAGGACCAGAGGAGCAGGAGAAAGAGCAGAGAGCATGTGCCCCACCACATAGGCCCAAAAAGCCTGCTGAGCTCTCAGGCCAGGTCCCCCTCCTTTCAAAGTCCCCTACAGCCACGTGGGTACTTGGGGCATTGGAGGGAGGCAGGGGAGATCAGGAGACGCAAGTGGGAGGGTCTCTCTGGGAGCAGGACAGGAGTGGAGGACATTTGCCCCACCCACACACTGCACTCCCAGGTGGGGTCTCCCACCCTCTGAGACCAGAGGCATACCTGGTCCCTTTCTGTTCCCTTGAGAATAAGCCCCACCCCCCACACTCATTTCCGGCTTTCTGGGTCCTAAGCATTGGCTCCGTCCACCACCCAAAATCCACCCTTGCTTAGGCCCTGCCCTCCACAACAAAGGACTTTTCAACTTTCTTTTTTTTTCTTCCTCCTCTTTTTACCACTGTGGTTCTATTTTACCTTCTGGTTGTTGTTTCATCTACATTTTCATTTTTATATTCTTTCTATCATATCTGTTAGTTTCCTAGTGTCATTTTATTTTATACCTTGTTACTGTTCCTTTTTTTTTTTTTTTTTTTTTGCCACCTGACGCAACTTGTGGAATCTTAGATCATGAGCCAGGGGTCAGGCTGAAGCTCTTGCAGTGGGAGCTCTGAGTCCAGACCACTGGACTAACAGAGAACCTCAGACTACAGGGAATATTCATTGGAGTGAGGTTTCCTGGGGGTCCTCATCTCGGCATGAAGACCCAACTCTATGCAACAGCTGACAAACTCCAGTGTTGGAAGCCTCAGGTCAAACAACCAGTAATGTAGGAACACAATCCCAATCAAAAAAAAAAAAAAAATGAGAGAGCAAAATATATGTCACACATGAAGAAGCAATGTAAAAACCTACAAGACCAAATAAATGAAGAGAAAAAAGGCAATCTACCTGAAAAAGAATTCAGAGTGATGATAGTAAAGATGATCCAGAATCTCGGAAATAAAATGGAAGCATGGATTGAGAAAATACAAGAAATGTTTAACAAAGATCTGGAAGAACTAAAGAACAAACAGAGATGAACAATGCAATAACTGAAATGAAAAATACACTAGAAGGAATGAATAGCAGAATAACTGAGGCAGAAGAACAAATAAGTGAGCTGGAAGACAAATGGTGGAAATAACGGCCAAGGAGAAGAATAAAGAAAAAAGAATGAAGAGAATTGAAGATAATCTCAGAGACCTCTTGGACAACACTAAGTGCATCAATATTCAAATTATAGGGGTCACAGAAGAAGAAAATAAAGGGTCTGAGAAAATATTTGAAGAGATTACAATGGAAAACTTCACCCAAGGAAGGAAATAGTCACCCAAGTCCAGGAAGCACAGAGAGGCCCATACAGGAGAAACCCTAGGAGAAACACACCAAGGCACATATTAATCAAACTAACAAAAACTAAATTCAAAGAAAAAATATTAAAAGCAGCAAAGGAAAATCAAAAAATAACATAAAAAGAAATCCCCGTAAGGTTATCAGCTGATTTTTCAGCAGAAACTCTGCAGGGCAGAAGGGAGTGGCAGGATATATTTAAAGTGATGAAAGAGAAAAACATACAACCGAGACTACTATACCCAGCAAGGATCTCATTCAGATTTGATGGAGAAATCAAAAGCTTTTCAGATAACCAAAAGCTAAGAGAATTCAGCACCAACAAACCAGCTTTACAACAAATGCTAAAGAAACTTCTCTAGGCAAGAAACACAAGATAAGGAAAAGATCTACAATAACAAACCCAAAACAATTAAGAAAATGGAAAGAGGAACATACATATTGATAATTACCTTAAATGAAAATGGACTAAATGCTCCCACCAAAAGACACAGATTGGCTGAATGGATACAAAAACAAGACCCACCTATATGCTGTCTACAAGAAACCCACTTCAGACCTATGGACACACACAGACTGATAGTGAAGGGATGGAAAAAGACATTCCATGCAAATGGAAATCAAAAGAAAGCTAGAGTAGCAATACTCAAATCAGATAAAACAGACTTTAAAATAAAGACTGTTGCAAGAGATAAGGAGGGACACTACCTAACCATCAGAGGATCAATCCAAGAAGATATGACAAATATAAATATTTATGCACCGAACATAGGAGCACCTCAATACATAAGGCAAATGCTAACAATGATGAAAGGAGAAATCGACAGTAACACAATAATAGTAGTGGACTTTAACATCCCACTTACACCAATGAACAGATCATCCAAACAGAAAATAAATAAGGAAACACAAATTTTAAATGACACAATAGACCACATAGATTTAACTGATATTTATAGAACATTCCACCTGAAAGTGGCAGAAAACACTTTCTTCTCAAGTGCCTATGGAACATTCTCCAGGATAGATCACATCCTGGGTGACAAATCAAGCCTTGGAAAATTTAAGAAAATTGAAATTGTATCAAGCCTCTTTTCTGACCACAACTCTATGAGACTGGAAATCAATTACAGGAAAAAAAAACTGTAAAAATGAACAAATACATGTAGGCTAAACAGTGCACTACTAAATAACCAAGAGATCACTGAATAAGTCAAAGAAGAAAATTTAAAAAATGAATAGAAACAAATGACAATGCATACACAATGAGCCAAAACCTTTGGGATGCAGCAAAAGCAGTTCTAACAGGGAAGTTTATGGCAATTCAATCTCACCTCAAGAAACAAGAAAAATCTCAAATAAACAATCTAACCCTACACCTAAAGCAGCTAGAGAAAGAAAAACAATGAAAACCCGAAGTCAGTAGAAGGCAAGCAATCTTAAAAATCAGAGCAGATATAAATGAAATAGAAATGAAGAAAACAATAGGAACGATCAATAAAACTAAAAGCTGGTTCTTTGAGAAGATAAACAAAATTGATAAACCATTAGCCAGACTCATCAAGAAAAGAAGGGAGAGCACACAAATCAATAAAATTAGAAATGAAAAAGGAGAAATCACAACTGATACCACAGAAATACAAAGGATTACAAGAGAATACTACAAACAACTATGTGCCAGTAAAATGGACACCCACAAAGAAATGGACAAATTTTTGGAAAGGTACAATTTTCTAAGACTGAGCCAGGAAGAATTAGAAAATATAAACAGACCTATCACAAGTAATGAAATTGTAACTGTAATTAAAAATCTTCCAACAAACAAAAGTCCAGGACCAGATGTCTTTACAGGTGAATTCTATCAAACATTTAGAGAAGAGCTAACACTGATCCTTCTCAAAATATTCTCAAAAAATTGCAGAGGGAGGAACCCTCCCAAAATCATTCTACGAAGTCACCATCACTCTGATACCAAAATGAGAAAAAGATATCACAAAAAAGGAAAATTTTAGACCAATATCACTGATGAATATAGATGCAAAACCCTGAACAAAATACTAGCAAACAGAATCCAACAGCACACTGAAAGGATCATACACCACAATCAAGTAGGATTTAACCCAGGGACGCAAGGATTCTTCAATATATATAAATCAAATGTGATATACCACATTAACAAATTAAGGAATAAAAACCATATGATCATCTCAGTAGATGCAGAAAATGCTTTTGACAAAATTCAACACCCATTTATGATAAAAACTCTCCAGAAAATGGGCATAGAAGGAACCTACCTCAATATAATAAAGACCATATATGACAAACCCACAGCAAACATCATACTCAATGGTGAAAAACTGAAAGCATTTCTACTAAGATCAGGAATAAGACAAGGATGTCCACTCTTATTCAACATAACTTTGGAAGTCCTAACCACCTCAATCAGAGGAAAAAAATAAATAAAAAGTCTACAAATTGGAACAGAAAAAGTAAAACTGTAACTGTCTGCAGATGACATGATACTATACCTAGAAAATCCCAAAGATAACAACAGAAAACTACTAGAGCTATTCAATTAATTTGGCAAAGTAGCAGGATACAAAGTTAACGCACAGAAATCTGTAGCATTTCTATATACTAACAACGAAAAGTCAGAAAGAGAAATTAAGGAAACAATTCCATTTATCATCACAACAAAATGAATAAAATATCTAGGAATAAACCTACCTAAGGAGGAGAAAGACTTGTACTCAGAAAACTATAAAATACTGATGAAAGAAATCAAAGATGACATAAACAGATGGAAATTTATACCATGTTCTTGGATTGGAAGAATCAGTATTGTTAAAATGACTATACTACCCAAAGCAATCTACCAATTCAATGCGATCCCTATCAAACTACCAATGGCATTCTTCACAGAATTAGAACAAAAAATTTTACAATTTCTATAGAAACACAAAAGAACCCAAAGAGCCAAAGCAATCCTGAGAAAGAAAAATGGAGCTGGAGGACTCATGCTCCCTGACTTCAGATTATACTACCAAGTAATCCAAACAGTATGGTACTGGCACAAAAACAGAAATATAGATCAATGGAACAGGATAGAAAGCCTAGAGATAAACCCACACACATATGGTAACCAAATTTATGACAAAGGAGGCAAGAACATACAATGGAGAAAAGACAGCCTCTTCAATAAGTGGTGCTGGGAAAACTGAACTACATGCAAAAGAATGAAATTAGAACATTACCTAACACCATACACAAAAATAAACTCAAAATGGATTAGAGACCTAAATGTAAGACCAGACACTATAAAACTCTTAGAGAAAAACACAGGAAAAACACTCTTTGACATAAACCACAGCAAAATCTTTTGTGACCCACCTCCTAGAATAATGAAAAAAAAAACAAAATAAACAAATGGGACCTAATCAAACTTAAAAGCTTTTGCACAGCAATGAAACCATAAACAAGATGAACCATAAACAAATCTCCAAAATATACAAATAGCTCATGGAGCTCAATATCAAAAAACAAACAATCCAATTAAGAAATGGGTGGAAGACCTAAATAGACATTTCACCAAAGAAGACATACAGATGGCCAAGAAGCACATGAAAAGATGCTCAACATCACTAATTATTAGAGAAATGCAAATCATAACTACAATGAGGTATCACCTCATGCCAATCAGAATGGCCATTATCAAAAAATCTAGAAACAATAAATGCTGGAAAGGGTGTGGTGAAAAGGGAACCCTCCTGCACTGTTGGTGGAAATGTAAATTGTTACAACCACTATGGAGAACAGTATGGAGGTTCCTTAAAAAACTAAAACCAGAACTACCATATGACCCAGCAATCCCACTACTGGGCATATCCACAGAGAAAACTAATGCAAAAAGAGACATGGACCACAATGTTCATTGCAGCACTATTTACAATAGCCAGGACATGGAACCAACCTAAAAGTCCATTGACAGATGAATGGATAAAGAAGATGTGGTACATATATACAATGGAATATTACTCCACCATAAAAAGAAACAAAATTGAGTTATTTCTAGTGAGGTGGATGGACCTAGAGTGTGTCATACAGAGCGAAGTAAGTCAGAAAGAGAAAAACAAATACCATATGCTAACATGGATTCCATGCATATACATGGATTCTAAAAAAAAAAAAAAGGTACTGATGAACCTAGTGGCAGGGCAGGAATAAAGACGTAGACGTAGAGAATGGACTTGAGGACATGGGGTTGGGAGGGGGAAGCTGGGGCAAAGTGAGAGTAGCATCAACATATATATACTGTCAAATGTAAAATAGCTAGTGGGAAGCAGCAGCATAGCATAGGGAGATCAGCTCCGTGCTTTGTGACTTCCTAGAAGGGTGGGATAGGGAGGGTGGGAGGGAGGCTCAAGAGGGAGGGGACATATGTATGCATATGGCTGATTCACTTTGTTGTACCACAGAAACTAACACAGTATTGTGAAGCAATTATACTCCAGTAAAGATCTATTAAAAAAACATAGTATGGCGAGAGGGATCTGGCTCAAGATGGCATCACAGGAAGATTCTGGGCTCACCTCCTC
Organism: Phocoena phocoena; assembly: GCF_963924675.1. Taxonomy (NCBI): domain Eukaryota; kingdom Metazoa; phylum Chordata; class Mammalia; order Artiodactyla; family Phocoenidae; genus Phocoena; species Phocoena phocoena. The sequence goes on from NC_089223.1 coordinate 78,169,906, forward strand.
CCATGAACGCACTGAATCTGCAGCTACATATGGCACAACTTCCTCTGAAAAAACTCTAAAAATTGAGCAATTCCTATGCATCTGGTGAATGAGAAAAGACCACATCAAAGTGAATAGGAGAGGTTGGGACCCAATCTCACCAATATACCCCACCCTCAGTGTGGCAACCCACAATTGGGAAGGAACTCAAAACCCAGAGCTTCTCCATAAAGAGCAAAGGGTTTGAACATTTTGAATCAGGTAACCCAACTTTTACGACCTGCACTTGGGAGATGAGCCACCAAAACATCTAGTTTTGAAAAGCAACAATTCTTGAGTCCACGAGACCCTCAGCCTCTAGCAATCTGAGAAACAGCTCTTAAAGGGGTTGTGTGCTTGAATTCAGTTGCCCCAGGGTCCAGTGCAGAAACAGCCAATCAAGAGGTACCCATACTTTATGTGAATGAGGCTCATTTGTTAATTTTAAAGTGTTGACCTGAGGGACAGGCATCTAATTTAGAACACATCTAGGGGCCTGCTAGCTGGCGGGCACCATCTTCACATTCTCACTCTGCCTCATACTAGCCAGCAGGTTCCATATTTTTTCTTCTTGCAGATGACATCTACACACTCTCCCTCTGCCTTGTTCAAGCTGGCAGGTGCCATCCTTTTTTCTTGTGGGCACCATGTATATGTTCTCCATCTGCTATGGGTACCATCTTCATGCTTTCCCTCTGCTGTGATCCAGAGCACCAGAATCTCACAGAGGAGAGCTTTTACATGTGTCTGGTGCCTGAGTTTTTGAGGCTTCCCCTGGGATACCCTTTAGTCATCTGGCTCTGGAGGCCAAGAGGGCTTGTGCTCCTAATCCCCATGGGACTATAACATTCAGAGAGACAGTTCTTGGCTGACTACCACTTCCAAGGCACTGCATAGACAGAAGACTTAAATACACCCCCATTCTTTCTGTGAAAGAAGCCTGTTTACTTGTCCTGGCACTTCAGTCTGAGGGGCAGTCTTTTGGTTTGTCACACAACTAGGGTCCTTTGGAAACGTTCTCAGGGAATGGCGCCTCGTGAACTCAACCTTTGCACTCACCCTCTGCCTTGCAATAGATCACCAGTTTCTCTCAGAAAGGAACTTATACTCTTGTCTGCCACTCTGATTTTTGCATCTGCAAACACCTAACATCACCTAACTCTGATGGCCAGTGGGACTTATGCTCATGGGTCCCATAGGACTGTAATCGATGGAGAAAGAGTTCTTAAACAGCTATTCCCCCACCCTGAACCCCACCCCTAGCACAGCAAGGGGCAACAGATCCAGGAGCTCAGTCTTTCTGTGAAAGTGATCAGTTAGCTTACTATCACAGCTGCAGTCTGAGGGGTAGGCTTGTAATTAAACACACATCTAAGGGTTCACCATAATCCTTGTAAGAGAAATTGGAGGACAGGCACTATCTTCACACTTTCCCTTGGCTGTACTCCAGAGTGTTAGTATTTCCTGGGGGGAGCTTTTACATGCACCTAGTGTCACAGTTTTTATAGCTGTGACTTACTTTCTGTGACTGTCACCCATGGGATCCCTTGATTGCCTGACTCTGGTGGTTGGGGGAACTTGGATTCTTGGGCCCGATGGGATTTGTAACAATTGCAGAGACAGTTATTGGCAGGCTACCACCGTTAGGGCATAGTGAAAACAGCAGACTGGAAAATACCGCCAATCTTTCTGTGAAAAAGGCCTATTTGCTTGTCCTAGACCTTTGGCCTGGGGGCAGGCTTCTGGTTTGGCACACATCTAGAGACCTATGGAGGTCCTTTCGGGGACCATAGCCCAGGGGACACAATCTTTGTGCTTTTTCTCTGCCCCACTACAGCTCACCAGTAGCTCCCTGAGAGTAGCTTGTACCCTTACCTGGAACCCTGATTTTTGCAACTGCCACCCAGGAGATACCAACAGATCACCTGGCTCTGGTGGCCAGCAGGGATTATGTTTGTGGTCCCATAAGATGGTGCATATTTACATACTTTAAAAAGCTGCTGCCTGACGGTCTGGTTTCCACCTGCCTGAATCTAGGTGTTGACTGAGATCTTCCCCCTTAGGACACTGACAGGTCTTAGTACAACCTCAACCTCAGAGCCATTAAAAATAAAATGGGCTGCTTGGGCAATCAAAAAACAATCAAGAGTTATGGCAAGATTGAAAGATAAGTTTCATCTCCTACACAAGGCTACTCCAAGACTGGGAGAGGTCGCTATTTATCTGATGCATAGAAACCAACACAGAGAATCAAGGAATATGAAGAAACAGAGAAATATGTTCCAAATGAAAGACAAAATAAAACCTCAGAACAAAACTTTAATGAAATGGAGGTAAGTATTTTACCTTATAAAGAGTTCAAAGTAATGGTCATAAAGATGCTCAGAGAACTCAGGAAAAGTATGAGCACACTAAGAACTTTAACAAGAGACAGAAAATATTAAAAAAATGCCAAATAGAAGTCACAGAGCTGGGGACTGGAGACAAAGTGGCAGATTAGAAGAAACTTGAGCTAACCTCTTTTTATGAACACACCAAAATCACAACTAACTGCTGAACAACCATTGATAAAAAAGACTGGAACCTACCAAAAAAAGATATTCTACATCCAAAGACATAAAGATGAAACCATAATAAGACAGTAGGAGGGGCACACTTGTGATATAATCAAATCCCATACCATCCAGTGGACAACCCACAAACTGGAGAATAATTACATCACAGAAGTTCCCCCACAGGAGTGGGAGCTCTGAGCCCCACATCAGGCTCCCCAGCCTAGGGGTCTGGCGATAGGAGGAGCCCCCAGAGCATCTGGCTTTGAAGGTGGGTGGGGCATGATTGCAGGAATTCCTCAGGACTGAAGGAAACAGAAACTCCACTCTTTGAGGGTGCACATAAGGTCTCTTGCACACCAGGATACAGGGCAAAAGCAGTGACTTCATAGGAGCCTGGGCCTGACCTACTTGCTGATCTTAGAGGGTCTCCTGGGGAGAGTGGTGGCTCGCTTTGGGATCATAAAAGCTGGTGACAGACATATTGAGGACTGTGCATCTATGTGAACTCTTGCTGGAGGCAGACACAAAAACCCTTGCTTGGGTCATTAGCATCAGGACCTAGCCCCACCCAACAGCCTGCAGGGTTCAGGGCTGGGATGCTTCAGGCCAAATAACCAACAGTGCAGGAACACAGCCCCACCCATCATCAGACAGGCTGTCTAAAGACTTCCTGAGCCCACAGCTACCTCTAGACACACCCCTTGACACAGCCCTGCCCACCAGAGGGCCAAGACACAGTTCCACCCACCAGTGGGCACACACCAGCCCCTCCAACTAGTAAGCCTGCACAAGCCTCTAGACCAGCCTCATCCACCAGGGGGCAGACACCAGAAGCAAGAAAACTACAATCCCACAGCCTGTGGAATAGTCTGCAAACACAGGTCAGAACCTACCCTGGGACCAGCTAGTCCCTGGCCCTTGGGTGACGAGAGGGGAGGGCATTGCTGGGACACATAGGACATCCCCTACAGAGGGCTACTTCTCCAAGTCAAGAAAAGTAACAAACCTACTACAAACATAAAAACATAAATAAAAATTTAAACAAAACGAGAAGGCAAAGGAATATGTTCCTTCCAGATGAAGGAACAAGATAAAACCCCAAAAGAACAACTAAGTGAAGTGGAGATAAGCAATCTACCCAAAAGAGTTCAGAGTAATAAGCATAAAGATGATCCAAGAACTTGGAAAAAGAGTGGATGCACACACTGAGAAGTTACAAGTTTTTAACAAAGAGTTAGAAAATATAAAGAACAATGAAACAGAGTTGAAAAATACAAAAACTGAAATATACACTTGAAGGAATCAATAGTAGAATAAATGAGGTAAAAGGACAGATCAGTGAACCGGAAGACAGAGTGGTTGAAATCACTGCCACAGAACAAAATATAGAAAAAAGAATAAAAAGAAATGAGGACAACTTAAGAGACATTTAGGACAAGGTCAAATGCACTAATATTCACAATATAGGGGTCCCAGATGGAGAAGAGGGCAAGAAAGAGCCTGAGAAAATATTTGAAGAAATAATAGCTGAAAACTTCCCTAACATGGGAAAGAAAACAGTCACCTAAGTCCAGGAAGTGCAGAGAGTCCCAGACAAGATTAACCCAAGGATGAACATTCCAAAACACACAGTAATCAAATTGACAAAGATTAAAAACAAAAAGAAAATATTAAAAGCAATAAGGGAAAAGCAACAACATACAAGGGAATCCACATAAGACTATCAGCTGATTTTTCAGCAGAAACACTGAAGGCCAGAAAGAAGTTGCACGATATATTTAAAGTTTTGAAAGGGAAGAAACCACAACCAAGAATACTCGATCCAGCAAAGTGCTCATTCAGATTCGATGGAGAAATCAAAAGCTTTACAGACAAGCAAAAGCTAAGAGAATTCAGCACCACCAGACCAGCCTTGCAAAAAATGCTAAAGGAACTTCTCTAAGTGGAAAAGAAAAGGCCACAACTAGAAATAAGAAAATTATGAAATGGGAAAGCTCACAGGTAAAGGGAAACATACAGTAAAGGAAAGAAACCATCCACATACAAATATGATACCAAAACAAGTGACTGAGGAGAGTACAAATCCAGGATATTTGAAATGCATTTTAAATTAAGAGATCAGAAACCTAAACCAACCATGTTTATATACAAAGTGCTATACCAAAACCTTATGGTAACTGCAAAACAAAAATGTATAATAGATATACACACAAAAAAGAAAAAGGTATCTAAACAACACTAAAGATAATCATCAAATCACAATAGAACAGAACAAAAGAGGAAAGAAAAAATACCCTATAAAAACAAGTCCATAACAATTAACAAACTGGCAATAAGAACATACATATTGATAATTACCTTAAATGTAAATGGATTAAATGCTCCAACCAAAAGACACAGACTGACTAAATGGATCAAAAACAAGACCCGTGTATATGGTGCCTACAAGAGACCCACTTCAGATCTAGAGACACATACAGACTGAAAGTGAGGGGATGGAAAAAGGTGTTCTGTGCAAATGGAAATCAAAAGAAAGCTGGAGCAGGAATACTTACATCAGACAAAACAGACTTTAAAAGACTGTTACAAGAGACAAAGAAGGACACTACCTAATGATCAAGGGATCAATCCAAGAAGAAGATATAACAATTATAAATATATATACACCCAACATAGGAGCACCTCAATATATAAAGCAAATGTTAACAGACATAACATTTTGGATCACTGAATGCCAAACTGGAAATTAAAAAAAAAAAAAACCTAGAGCCAAATGAAAATGAAAACACAACAATCCAAAATGTACAGGATGCAACAAAAGCAGTTCTAAGATGGAAGTTTATAGTGATACAAGGTTACCTCAGGAAACAAGAAAAATCTCAAATAAAGAAACCTAACCTTACACCTAAAGCAACTAAAGAAAGAAAAACAAACAAAACTCAAAGTTAGTAGAAGAAAACAATCATAAAGATCAGACCAGAAATAAATGAAATGGAAACAAAGAAAACAATAAAAAAAATTAATGGAACTAGTTCTTTAAAAGGATAAACAAAATTGAGAAATCTTTAGGCAGACTCATCAAGAAAAAAGAGGGAGAGGGCCCAAATCAATAAAATTAGAAACAAAAAAGGAGATCTTAGAACTGACACCACAGAAATACAAAGGACGATAAAAGACTACTACAAGCAACTATATGCCAATAAAATGAACAACCTAGAAGAAACAGACAAGTTCTTAGAAAGGTACAGTCTCCCAAGACTGGACTAGGAAGAAATAGAAAATATGAACAAATTACAAATACTGAAATTGAATCTGATTTAAAAGCTCCCCAAAAAAAGAAGTCCAGGACCAGATGGCTTCACAGGCAAATTCTATCAAGTATTTAGAAAAGAGATAACCCCTATCCTTCTGAAACTACTCCAAAAAAAATTACAGAGGAAGGAACATTTCTGAACACATTCTATGAGGCCACCATCACCCTTGTACCAAAACTAGATAAAGATACCACAAAAAAGGAAAATTATAGGCCAATATCACTGATGAACATAGACATAAAAATCCTCAACAAAATACTAGCAAACCAAATTATTCAATTCGGATCATACACCATGATCAAGCATGATTTATCCCAGGGATGCAAGAATTTTTCAATATCAATCAGTGTGATACACCACATCAACATATTGAAAACTAAAAACCTTATGATCATCTCAATAGATGCAGAAAAAGTTTTGACAAAATTCAACACCTATTTATCATAAAAATCCTCAAGAAAGTGGGCACAAAGGGAATGTACCTCAACATAATAAAGGCCATATATGACAAACCAACAGCTAACATCACTCTCAACAGTGAAAATCTGAAAGCATTTCTTCTACGATCAGGAACAAGAGAAGGATGTCCACTCTCACCATTTTTATTCAACATAGTTTTGGAAGACCTAGCCACAGCAATCAGAGAATAAAAAAGAAATAAAAGAAATTCAAATTCAAAAAGAAGTAAAATTGTCACTCTTTGCAGATGACATGATACTATACATAGAAAATCCTAAAGATGTCACTAGAAAACTACTAGAGCTAATCAATAAACTTAGTAAAGTCACAGGATACAAAATTAATACACAGAAATCTCTTGCATTCCTATACACTAACAACAAAAGATCAGAAAGAGAAATTAAGGAAACAATCACATTTACCACTGCAACAAAAAGAATAAAATACCTAGGAATAAACCTATGTAAGGAGGTAAAAGACCCGTATGCAGAAAACTGTAAGATACTGATGAAAGAAATCAAAGACGACACAAATAGATGGAGAGATATACCATGTTCTTGGATTGGAAGACTCAATATTGTAAAAATGACTATACTACCCAAAGCAGTCTACAGATTCAATGCAATCTCTATCAAATTACCAATGGCATTGGTCACAGAACTAGAATAAAAAATTTTACAATTTGTATGGAAACACAAAAGACCTCGAATAGCAAAAGAGAAAAAGAAACGGACCTGGAGGAATCAGGCTCCATAACTTCAGACTATACTGCAGGGCTACAGTAATCAAGACAGTATGGTACTTGCACAAAAACAGCAATATAGATCAATGGAACAGGACAGAAAGCCCAGAGAGAAACCCACACATGTATGGTCACCTAATCTATGACAAAGGAGGGCAAAATATACACTAGGGCAAAGACAGCCTCTTCAATAAGTGGTTCTGGGAAAACTGGACAGCTACATGTATAAGAATTAAATTAGAACACACTCTAACACCATAAAATAAACTCAGAATGGATTAAAGACCTAAATGTAAGTCTGGACACTATAGAACTCCTAGAATAAAACATAGGCAGAACACTTTTTGACATAAATCACAGCTCTTTTTTTGATCCATCTTCTAGAGTAATGAAAAAAATAAACAAATGGGACCTAATTAAACTTAAAAGTTTTTGCACAGCAAAGGAAACCATAAACAAAACAAAAAGACAACCTATGGAATGGGAGAAAATATTTACAAACAATGAGACCAAGAAGGAATTAATTTCCAAAATATACAAACAGCTTGTACAGCTCAATATAAAAAAACCAAACAACCCAAGCAAAAAATAGACAGAGGACTTAAACAGACACTTCTCCAAACAAATACAGATGGCTAACTTGAACATGAAAAGATACTCAATATTGTTAATTGTTAGAGAAATGCTAATCTGAGGTATAACCTCACTCTGGTCAGAATGGCCATCATCAAAAAGTCTATAAATATCTAATGCTGAAGAAGGTGTGTAGAAAAAAGAACTCTCCTACACTGTTGACAGGAATGTAAATTGGGGTAGCCATTATGGAGAATCATATGTAGGTTCCTTAAAAAACTAAGAATAGAGTTACCATATGATCCTGTAATCCCATATATATCTGAAGAAAACTCTAATTAGAAAAGATACATTCACCCTGATGTTCAGAGCAGCATTAATCACAATAGGCAAGATATGGAAGCATCCTAAATATCCACTGACAGATGAATGGATAAAGAAAATGTGAGTATATATATATGTATAAAATATATATTATATATATACGCACAAACACAATGGAATATTAGTCATAAAAAAGAATAATGACATTTGTAGCAACATGGATGGACCTAGAGATTATCATACTAAATGAAGTAAGCCAGACAAAGATGAATACCATATGTTATCACTTATGTGGAATCTAAAAAAAAAAGAAACGAACTTACTTACAAAACAGAAATAGACCCACTGACAGAGAAAACAAACTTATCATTACCAAAGGGGAAAGGGGTGGGGGAGGGATAAATTAAGAGTTTGGTATTAAGATGTACACACTACTATATATAAAATAGATAACAGGTCACTAAACTGCCCCAGAGCCTGAGCAGAGGGCAGCCTCACTAAGGCTACTGGCTCTGGAGGGGCCACAGCAGTCGAAGCAGCAAAAGTCCTAGGGACCACAGTCCAGAGTGAGTAAGGAAGAGCTTCAAGATGGTGGAAGAATAAGATGCAGACATCACCTTCCTACCCACAAATACATCAGAAATACAACTACATGCGGAACAACTCATACAGAACACCTCCTGAATGCTGGCAGAAGACCTCAGACCTCCCAAAAGGCAAGAAACTCCCCACGTACCTGGGTAGGGCAAAAGAAAAAAGAAAAAACAGAGACAGAAGAATAGGAACGGGACCTGCACCAGTGGGAGGGAGCTGTGAAGAAAGGTTTCCACACACTAGGAAGCCCCTTCGTGGGCAGAGACTGCAGGTGGCAGAGGGGGGAAGCTTCAGAGCCATGGAGAAAAGCGCAGCAACAAGGGTGTGGAGGGCAAAGTGGAGAGATCCCTGCACAGAGGATCGGTGCCGACCAACACTCACCAGCCGGAGGGGCTTGTCTGCTCACCAGCCTGGATAGGTGGGGGCTGGGAGCTGAGGCTCGGGCTTCAGAGGTCAGATCCCAGGGAGAGGACTAGAGTTGGCTGCGGGAACACAGCCTGAAGGGGTTAGTGTGCCACAGCTAGCCGGGAGGGAGTCCGGGAAAAAGTCTAGAGCTGCCAAAGAGGCAAGAGACTTTTTGCCTCTTTGATTCCTGGTGCGCGAGGAAAGGGGATTAAGAGCACCACTTAATGGAGCTCCAGAGATGGGCGAGAGCCGCGGCTATCAGCACAGACCCCAGAGACGGGCATGAAATGCTAAGGCTGCTGCTGCAGCCACCAAAAAGCCTGTGTGCAAGCACAGGTCACTATCCATACCTCCCCTCCCTGGAGCCTGTGCAACCCACCACTGCCAAGGTCCCGTGATCCAGGGACAACTTTCTTGGGAGAACGCACAGTGCTCCTCAGGCTGGTGCAAAGTCATGCTGGCCTCTCCCGCCGCAGCCTTGCACGGCATCAGTACCCCTCCCTCCCCTAAGCCTGAGTGAGCCAGAGCCTCCGAATCAGCTGCTCCATTAACCTCGTCCTGTCTGAGCGAAGAACAGACGCCCTCAGGCGATCTACACTCAGAGGTGGGTCCAAATCCAAAGCTGAACCCCGGGAGCTATGCAAACAAAGAAGACAAAGGGAATTTTTCCAGCAGCCTCAGGAGCAGCAGATTAAATCTCCACAATCAACTTGATGTACCCTGCATCTGCGGAATACCTGAATAGACAATGAATCATCCCGAATTGAGGAGGTGGACTTTGGGAGCAATGATTTATATGTATTTTTCCCTTTTTCTCTTTTTGTGAGTGTGTATGTGTATGCTTCTGTGTGTGATTTTGTCTGTATAGCTTTGTTTTTACCATTTGTCCTAGGGTTCTCTCTGTCCAGTTTTTATTTTTTTCTGTATCATTTTTAGCACTTGTTATAATTGGTAGATTTGTTTTTTGGTTTGGTTGCTCTCTTCTTTCCCTTTTCTAATTACTTTGTAAAAATTTTTTTAATAATTATTTTTTATTTTACTAACTATTTTATTTTACTTTATTAATTCTATTCTATTTTACTTTATCTTCTTCTTTGTTTCTTTCTTTTTGTTCTCCCTTATATTCTGAGCAGTGTGGATGACAGGCTCATTGTGCTCCAGCCAGGTGTCAGGGCTTTGCCTCTGAGGTGGGAGAGTCAGGTCCAGGACACTGGTCCACAAGAGACCTCCCAGCTCCATGTAATATCAAACAGTGAAAATCTCCCAGAGATCTCCATCTCAACACCAAGACACAGCTCTACACAATAACCAGCAAGCTACAGTGCTGGACACCCTATGCCAAACAACTAGCAAGACAGGAACACAACACCATCCATTAGTAGAGAGGATGACTAAAATCATAATGAGGACACAGAAACCCCAAAAAACACCACGAGATGTGGACCTGCCCACCAGAAAGACAAGATCCAGCCTCATCCACCACAACACAGGCACTATCCCCTCCACCAGGAAGGGTACACAACCCACTGAACCAACCTTAGCCACTGGGGACAGACACCAAAAACAATGGGAACTACGAACCTGCAACCTGCGAAAAGGAGACCCCAAACACAGTAAGTTAACAAAATGAGAAGACAGAGGAACATAAAGCAGATGAAGCAGCAAGGCAAAAACCCAGCAGACCTAACAAATGAAGAGGAAATAGGCAGTCTATCTGAAAAAGAAATCAGAACAATGAACTAAGGATGATCCAAAACCATGGAAATAGAATGGAAAAAATACAAGAAACATTTAACAAGGACCTAGAAGAACTAAAGAGCCAGCAAACAGTGATGAACAAAACAATACATGAAATTAAAAATTCTCTAGAAGTGATCAAGAGTAGAATAACTGAGGCAGAAGAACGGATAAGTGACTTGGAAGATAAAATAGTGGAAATAACTACTACAGAGCAGAATAAAGATAAAAGAATGAAAAGAACTGAGAACAGTCTCAGAGACCTCTGGGACAACAATAAAAGCACCAACATTCGAATTATAGGGGTTCCAGAAGAAGAAGAGAAAAAGAAAGGGACTGAGAAAATATTTGAAGAGATTATAGTTGAAAACTTCCCTAATATGGGAAAGGAAAGAGTTAATCAAGTCCAGGAAGCACAGAGAGTCCCATACAGGATAAATCCAAGGAGAAAGACGCCAAGACACATATTAATCAAACTGTCAAAAATTAAATACAAAGAAAACATATTAAAAGCAGCAAGGGAAAAACAATAAATAACACACAAGGGAATCCCCATAAGGTTAACAGCTGATCTTTCAGCAGAAACTCTGCAAGCCAGAAGGGACTGGCAGGACATATTTAAAGTGATGAAGGAGAAAAACCTACAACCAAGATTACTCTACCCAGCAAGAATCACATTCAGATTTGATGGAGAAATTAAAACCTTTACAGGCAAGCTAAAGCTGAGAGAGTTCAGCACCACCAAACCAGCTTTACAACAAATGCTAAAGGATCTTCTCTAGGCAAGAAACAGAAGAGAAGGAAAAGACCTATTATAACAAACCCAAAACAATTAAGAAAATGGGAATAGGAACATACATATCAATAATTACCTTAAATGTAAATGGATTAAATGCTCCCACCAAAAGACACAGACTGGCCGAATGGATACAAAAACAAGACCCATATATATGCTGTCTACAAGAGACCCATTTCAGACCTAGAGACACATACAGACTGAAAGGGACAGGATGGAAAAAGATATTCCATGCAAATGGAAACCAAAAGAAAGCTGGAGTAGCAATTCTCATATCAGAAAAAATAGACTTTAAAATAAAGACTATTACAAGAGACAAAGAAGGACACTACATAATGGTCAAGGGATCGATCCAAGAAGAAGATGTAACAATTGTAAATATTTATGCACCCAACATAGGAGCACCTCAATACATAAGGCAAATACTAACAACCATAAAAGGGGAGATCAACAGTAACACATTCATAGTAGGGGACTTTAACACCCCACTTTCACCCATGGGCAGATCATCCAAAATGAAAATAAATAAGGAAACACAAGCTTTAAATGATACATTAATCAAGATGGACTTAATTTATATTCATAGGACATTCCATCCAAAAACAACAGAATACACATTCTTCTCAGGTGCTCATGGAACATTCTCAAGGATATATCATACCTTGGGTCACATATCAAGCCTTGGTAAATTTAAGAACATTGAAATCATTCAAGTATCTTTTCTGACCACAACACTATAAGACTAGATATCAATTACACAAAAAAATCTGTAAAAAATACAAACACATGGAGGCTAAACAACGTACTACTTAATAACCAAGAGATCACTGAGGCAATCAAAGAGGAAGTAAAAAAAATACCTAGAAACAAATGAAGATGAAAAAATGACAAGCCAAAACCCATGGGATGCTGCAGAAGCAGTTCTACGAGAGAAGTTTATAGCAATACAATCCTACCTTAAGAAACAAGAAACATCTCAAATAAACCACCTAAACTTACACCTAAAGCAATTAGAGAAAGAAGACCATAAAAATCCCAAAGTTAGCAAAAGGAAAGAAACCATAAATATCAGAACATAAATAAATATAAAAGAAATGAAGGAGGGCTTCCCTGGTGGCACAGTGGTTGAGAATCTGCCTGCTGATGCAGGGGACATGGGTTCGAGCCCTGGTCTGGGAAGATCCCACATGCCCCAGAGCAACTGAGCCTGTGAGCCACAACTACTGAGCCTGCGAGTATGGAGCCTGTGCTCCGCAACAAGAGAGGCCACAATAGAGAGTGCCCTCGCACAGAAACGAACACCCAAGATAGCCAAAAATAATAAATAAATAAATGAAGGAAATGATAGCAAAGATCAATAAAACTAAAACCTGGTTCTTTGAGAAGAGAAACAAAATTGATAAACCATTAGCCAGACTCATCAAGAAAAAAATGGAGAAGACTCAAATCAATAAAATTAGAAATGAAAAAGGAGAAGTAACAACTGACACTGCAGAAATACAAATGATCATGAGAGATTACTACAAGCAACTCTATGCCAATAAAATGGACAACTTGGAAGCAATGGACAAATTCTTAGAAATGTACAAACTTCTGAGACTGAACCAGGAAGATAGAGAAAATATGAACAGACAAATCACAAGCACTGAAATTGAAACTGTGATTAAAAATCTTCCAACAAACCTAGGTGCAAAATGGGAATAAAGGTGCAGACCTACTAGAGAATGCACTTGAGGAAACAGAGAGCGGGTAGGGTAAGCTGGGACTAAGTGAGAGAGTGGCATGGACATATATACAGTACCAAACTTAAAATAGATAGCTAGTGGGAAGCACCCGCATAGCTGCTAGACCACCTAGAGGGGTGGGATAAAGAGGGTGTGAGGGAGGGAGATGCAAGAGGGAAGAGATATGGAAACATATGTACATGTATAACTGATTCACTTTGTTATAAAGCAGAAACTGACACACCATTGTAAAGCAATTATACTGTAATAAAGATGTTAAAAAAATAAAATCCTCCAACAAACAAAAGACCAGGACCAGATAGCTTCACAGGCGAATTCTATCAAACATTTAGAGAAGAGCTAACACCTATCCTCAAACTCTTCCCAAATATTGCAGAGGGAGGAACACTCCAAAACTCATTCTATGAGGCCACCATCATCCTGATACCAACACCCAACAAAGATGTCACAAAAATGAAAACTACAGGCCAATATCACTGATGAATATAGATGCAAAAATCCTCAACAAAATACTAGCAAACAGAATCCAAGAGCACATTAAAAGGATCATACACCATGATCAAGTGCAGTTTATCCTAGGAATGCGAGGATTCTTCACTGTACGCAAATCAATCAATGTGATACACCATATTAACAAATTGAAGGAGGAAAACCATATAATCATCTCAATAGATGCAGAGAAACCATATGACAAAATTCAACACCGATTTATGATAAAAACCCTTGAGAAAGTGGGCATAGAGGGAACTTTCCTCAACATAATAAAAGCAATATAAGACAGACCCACAGCCAACGTCATCTTCAATGGTGAAACACTGAAACCATTTTCACTAAGATCAGGAAAAAGACAAGGCTGTCCACTCTCACCCATATTATTCAACATAGTTTTGGAAGTTTTAGCCACAGCAATCAGAGAAGAAAAAGAAATAAAAGGAATACAAATTGGAAAAGAAGAAATAAAGCTGTCACTGTTTGCAGATGACATGATACTATACATAGAGAATCCTAAAGGTGCTACCAGAAAACTACTAGAGCTAATCAATTAATTTGGTAAATTAGCAGGATACAAAATTAATACACAGAAATCTCTTGCATTCCTATACACTAATGATGAAAAATCTGAAAATGAAATTAAGAAAACACTCCCATTTACCATTACAACAAAAAGAATAAAATATCTAGGAATAAACCTACCTAAGGAGATAAAAGACCTGAATGCAGAAAATTATAAGACACTGATGAAAGAAATTAAAAATGGTACAAATAGATGGAGAGATATACTATGTTCTTGGATTGGAAGAATTAATATTGTGAAAATGACTCTACTACCCAAAGCAATCTACAGATTCAATGCAATCCCTATCATACTACTACTGGTATTTTTCACAGAAATACAACAAAAAATTTAACAATTTATATGGAAACACAAAAGACCCCGAATGGCCAAAGCAATTTTGAGAAAGAAAAACAGAGCTAGAGCAATCAGGCTCTCTGATTTCAGACTATATTACAAAGCTACATTAATCAAGACAGTATGGTACTGGCACAAGAACAGAAATATAGATCAATTAAACAGGATAGACAGCCCAGAGATAAACCCATGCACATATGGTCACCTTATCTTTGATAAAGGAGGCAAGAATATTCAGAGAAAAGACAGACTCTTCAATAAGTGCTGCTGGGAAAACTGGACAGCTACATGTAAAAGAATGAAATTAGAACACTCCCGAACACCATACACAAATATAAACTCAAAATGGCTTAACGACCTAAATGTAAGGCCAGACACTATCAAACTCTTAGAGGAAAACATAGGCAGAACAATCTATGACATAAAGCACAGCAAGATCCTTTTTGACCCACCTCCTAGAGAAATAGAAATAAAAATAAACAAATGGAACCTAATGAAACTTAACACTTTTTGCACTGCAAAGGAAACCATAAACAAGACCAAAAGACAACCCTCAGAATGGGAGAAAATATTTGCAAATGAAACAACTGACAAAGGATTAATCTCCAAAATTTACAAGCAGCTCATGCAGCTCAATATCAAAAAACAAACAAGCCAATCCAAAAATGGGCAGAAGACCTAAATAGACATTTCTCCAAAGAAGATATACAGATTGCCAACAAACACATGAAAGAATGCTCAACATCATTAATCATTAGAGAGATGCAAGTCAAAACTACAATGAGATATCATCTCACACCAGTCAGAATGGCCATCATCAAAAAATCTAGAAATAATAAATGCTGGAGAGGGTGTGTAGAAAAGGGAAACCTCTTGCTCTGTTGGTGGGAATGTAAACTGATACAGCCACTATGGAGAATGGTATGGGGGTTCCTTAAAAAACTACAATTAGAACTACCATATGACCCAGCATTCCCACTAGTGGGCACATACCCTGAGAAAACCATAACTCAAAAAGAGTCATGTACCATAATGTTCATTGCAGCTCTATTTACAATAGCCAGGACATGGAAGCAACCTCAATGCCCATCAACAGATGAATGGATAAAGAAAATGTGGCACGTATATTCAATGGAATATTAGCCATTAAGAGAAACGAAATTGAGTTATTTTTAGTGAGGTGGATGTACCTAGAGTCTGTCAAAAAGAGTGAAGTAAGTCAGAAAGAGAAAAACAAATACTGTATAGTAACACATATATATGGAACCTAAAGAAAAAAAAAAAGGTTATGAAGAACCTAGGGACAAGACAAGAATAGAGTTGCAGACCTACTAGAGAATGGACTTGAGGATATGGGGAGTGTGAAGTGTAAGGTGGGACAAAATGAGAGAGTGGCATGGACATATACACACTACCAAACATAACATAGATAGCTAGTGGGAAGCAGTCACATAGCACAGGGAGATCAGTTCAGTGCTTTGTGACCACCTTGTGGGATGGCATAGGGAGGATGGGAGGGAGGGAGATGCAAGAGGGAAGAGATATGAAGACATACGCATAACTGATTCGTTTGTTATAAAGAAGAAACTAACACACCATTGTAAAGCAATTATACTCCAATAAACATGTTAAAAAATATAAAGAAAAATAAAAGAGTAAAACTTAAAAAAAAAAAGATAACCAGCAATGACCTGTAGTATAGCAGAAGGAAATATACTCAATATTTTTTAATAACCTATGAGTGAAAAGAATCTTAAAAAGTAAATATATATATAACTGAATCACTCTGCTGTACACCTGAAACTAACACAACATAGTAAGTCAACTATACTTCAATTATATATATATATATATATATATATATATATATATATATATATATATGAATCTTACTGTCTGGTAGGGGAAAAAACATGAAAACAACAATAATTGCAATAAAAATGAGTTAAACAATAATAACAAAAAGAAGTCATAGAGCTGAAGAATACAATAACTGAACTGAAAAATACAATACAGGGATTCAACAGCAACTAGATGAACAAGGAGAGATCAATGAACTGAAGGACAGGGCAGTGGAGCTACTCAACCAGAGTGAGGAAACAGAAAAATAAAATTTTTAAGTGAAGATAGCTTAAGGGACTTATGGGACAACATCAAGTGAACTAGCATTCACATTATAGGAGTTCTATAAAGAGATAAGAGAAAGGGACAGAAAACTTATTTGAGAAATAATGGCTGAAAACTTCTCTTAACTTGGAGGCCCACACCAAGACACATTATAATTAAAATCTCTAAAGTTAAAGAAGAGAATCTTAAAAGCAGCAAGAAAAAAAAATAATTTGTTACATACAAGGGAATCCCCATAATACTATCATATTTTTCAATAGAAATTCTAGAAACCACAAGGTAGGAGCACAATATATTCAATGTGCTGAAAGAAAAGAAAAACTTCCAACCAAGAATACTCTACCCTGCAAAATTATCTTTCAGAACTGAAGAACAGATAAACATTTTTCAAGACGATCTAAAGTTAAAGGAGTTCGTCACCATTAAATTTCTTACAAGAAATGTTAAAGGGACTTATTTAAGCTAAAGAGAAGGGGCTCTAAATAGTAACAAGGGAACTTAGGAAGTATAAATCTCCCTGGTAAAGGTAAACATATAGTAAAACTAGTGGATTAAGCACTTATAAAGCTAGTATGAAGGTTAAAATACAAAAGCAGTAAACATTACTATAACCACAATAATTATTTAAGGGAAACAGGATAAAAAGATGTAAAATGTAACAACAAAACCTAAAACATATGTGGTGGAGAGTAAAAATACAGAGCTTTAGAATGTATTCAAAGTTAAGTTGTTATCAACCTAAAATAGATTGTTATAAATACGTGGTTATATGTAAGTCTCATGGTAACCACAAAGCAAAAACCTGTCGTAAATATACAAAAGATAAAGTGAAAGGAACTAAGCATTCTACTGAAGAATGTCGTCAAACCACAAAGAAAGAGAGCAAGAGAAGAACTACAAAACAGCCAGTATACAATTAACAAAATGGCAATAAGTACATATCTATCAATAATTACTTTAATTGTAAATGGATTAAATGCTCCAATCAAGAGACATAGAATGGCTGAATGGATTTTAAAAAAACGAGCAAAAACAAGACTCATCTATAGGTTGCCTACAAGAGACTCACTTCAGATGTAAAGACACACACTGACTGAAGTGAAGAGATTAAAAAAAAAATTTCATGCAAATAGAAATCAAAAGAAAACTGTGGTAGCTATACTTATATCAGACAAACTAGACTTTAAAACAAAGACTGTAATAAGAGATAAAAAAGGACATTACATAATGATAAAGTGGTCAATCCAAAAAGAGGATATATCATTTGTACATATTTCTCCACCCAACATAAGAGTACCTAAATATATAAAGCAAATACTAACAGACTTAAAGGGAGAAATAGCAGTAGGGGACTTTAACATTCTACTTACATCAATAGGTCATCCAGATTGAAAATCAGTAAGGAAAACATTTACCTTAAACAACACATTATAGCCAATAGAATTAACAGATATATACAGAATATTCCTTCTAAAAACAACAGAATACATATTTTTCTCAAGTGCACAAGGAATATTTTCTAGGGTAGGTCATATGTTAGACCACAAAACAAGTATTAGTAAATTTGACATTGACAGTATCACTTATCTTCTCTGACCACAATAGTTTGAAACTAGAAATCAGTTACAAGAAGAAACTGGAAAATTCACAACTATGTGGAGATTAACATCCTACTGAACAAATAATGGGTCAAAGAAGAAGATCAAAAGAGAAATAAAAAAAATACTGAGGGACAAATAAAAATGGAAATATAACAACCCAAAACTTATAGGATATAGCAGAAGATGTAAGAAGGAAGTTCATAGAGATAAATGCCTATTTCATAAAACAAAAATCTCAAATAAAGCACCTAACTTTACATTCAATGACCTACATACAGAAGAACAAATGAAGCCCAAAGTTAGTAAAGGATAGAAAGTAACAAAAATTAGAGCAGAATAGAGACTTAAAAGACAAAAGAAAAGATCAATGAAACTAAGATCTGGTTCTTTGAAGACAAAATTGACAAAACTTTAGCCAGACACAATTAAGAAAAAAAGAGAGCACACAAATAAATAAATGTGGAAATTAAAGAGGAGACATTATAACTGAAATCACAGAAATACAAAGGATTGTAAGAGATTACTATGAATACTTACATGCCAACAAATTTGACAAGCTAGAAGAAAAACTTCCTAGCAGCATGTAACCTACCAAGACTGAACCATGAAGAAATAGAACATCTGAACACACTTACTACTAGTAAGGAGGCTGAATCAATAATGAAAAATCTCCCTAAAAAGAAAATTCCAGCCCACGTGGCTTTACTGGTCAATTCTACCAAACATTCAAAGAAGACTTAATAATAATCCTTTTCAAACTCTTTCAAAAAATAGTATAGAAGACTTACAAACTCATTTTATGAGGCTAATATTACCCTGATCTTAAAACCAGATAAGGGTGCCACAAGAAAAGAAAGTTGCAGGCCAATATCCCTGATGAACATAGATGCAAAAGTCCTCAACAAATTATTAGCAAACTAATTTCAACAATAAATTAAAAGGATTATACACCGTGATCAAGTGGGATTTATTCCAGGGATGCAAGGATAGTACAGTATCCACAAATCACTCAACTTAATACACCACATTAACAAAATGAGGGGTAAAAATCATATGATCATCTCAATAGATGCAGAAAAAGCACCTGACAGAACTCAACCTCCATTTATGATAAAAACTCTCAGCAAAGTTGGCATAGAGGGAACATACTTCAATATGATAAAGGCCATACATGACAAGCCCACAGCTAACATCATACTCAACAGTGAAATGCTGAAAGCTTTTCCTCTAAGATCAGAATCAAGACAAGTATGTGCACTTTTGCTACTTTTTAAAAATATACTATTGGAAGTCCTAGTGAGAACATTTAGTCAAAAAATAAAAGACATTCAAATTGGAAAGAAAGAAGTAAAACTGTCACTATTTGCAGATCATCTGATATTATATATAGAAAACCCTAAAAACACCACCAAAAATTGTTAGAACTAATCAACATATTCAGTAAAGCTGAAGGATACTAAATATTCAAAATTCTGTCATTTCTATATGACGATAATTAACTATCTAAAAGAGAAATTAAGTAAATAATTCCATTTATGATTACATCAAAAAGAATAAAATACCTTGAAATAAATTTAACCAAGGAGGTAAATGATCTGTACAGTGAAAACTATAAGACATTAATGAAAGCAATAAAGAGGCAAATAAATGAAAAGATATTCCATGCTCATGGATTAGAAGAATATTGTTAAATTGTATATAGTACCCAAAACAATCTACAGATTCATTGTAATCCTTATTAAAATTCCAATGGCATTTTTCACAGTAACAGAACAAACAATCCTGAAGTTTGTATGGACCACAAAAGACCCCAATTTGCCAAAGCCATCTTTAGAATGAAGAACCAAGCTGGAGGCATGCTGCTCCCTGGTTTCAAACTATATTACAAAGCAATATGAATCAAAACAGCATGGTTTGGCATTAAAAACAGATGTATAGATCAATGGAACAAAGTAGAGACTCCAGAAGTACACCCACACATATTTGGTCAATTAATTTACAACAAAGGAGCCAAGAATATACAATGAGGAAAGGAAAGTTTCTTCAATATACAGTGTTGGGAAAACTGTATGCCCCATGCAAATGAATGAAACTGGATCATTGTCTTACATCATACACAAAAATTAAATTAAACTGGATTAAAGAATATAAGACCTGAAACCATAAAAATCCTACAAGAAAACTGGTGTACGCTTCTTGACATTGGTCTTGGTGATGATTTTTTGGATTTGATACCAAAAGCAAAAATAAACAAGTGTGACTACATCTAATTAATAGCTTCTGCACAAAAAAAAGGAAATAATCAACAAAATGAAAAGGCAACATACAAAAGGGAAGAAAATATTTACAAATTACATATCTGATAATGGGTTAATATCAAAACTATATAAAGAACTCATACAACTCAATAGCAAAAAAACCCAAAGAATCTGATTAAAAAATGGGCAGACGGTCTGAATAGACATTTTTCAAAGGAGACATACAGATGTCCTACAGGTATGTGAAAAGATGCTCAACATCACCAATTATCGTGGAAACTTAAGTAAAAACCATAATGAGATATCACCTCACAACTGTCAGAATGGCTACTGTTTTCAAAAAGATAAGAAATAAGTGTTGATAAAGATGTGGAGAAAAGAGAAGCATTGTGCCCTGTTGGTGGGAATGTAAATTGGTGCATCCATGGAGTTTCCTCAAAAAAATTAGAAGTAGAGCTACCATGTGATTCAGCAATTCCTCATTTCTGGGTATTAATTTGAAAAAAACACAAATTCGAACTGATAGAGGCACCCTCATGTTCATCAAAGCATTATTACAATAACCAAGACATAAAAACAACCTAAAGGTTTGTTGATAGATGAATGGATAAAGAAAATGTGGAATATATATAAACACACAACAGAATACTATTCAGCCATAAAAAAAGAAGGAAAATTTTCCATTTGCAACAACATGGATGGACCTTGAGGACATTATGCTAAGTGAAACGTCAGATAAAAGATAAATACCATATGATCTCACTTATATGTGGAATCTAAAAACAAAACAAAACCAAAAAAAACAATAACAAAAAAGCCCCATGAGCTTATGGAAAATTGAACACATTAGTTGTTGTCTGAGGCAGGGGGTGAGTGGTGGGTGAAATGGGTAAATGTGGTTAAAAAGTACAAGTTTCCAGTTATAAAATGAATAAGTCATGGGGATGTAATGTACAGCATGGTAAATATATTTAACAATACTGTATCAAATACTTGAAAGTATCTAGGAGAATGGATCCTGAAAGCTCTCATCACACAGAAAATTTTTGTAACTTCATATGGTGAAGGATGTTAACTGGACTTATTGCGGTTATTATTTTGAAATATAAACAAATATCAAATCATTACACCGTTCACCTGAAACTAATACAATGTTATGTCAATTATACCTCAATTAAAAAAAAAGATGATTATGGGCATGAGGAGAGCCTGAAAATACGAGCAGGATTTTCAGGCTCAGCCTTCAGGCCAGGCATTACTTCCAAACATTCAAGCCAGCCAGGACACATAAGCAGAAGTAAATGAAAATTGTACAAGCCAGTTCTTTACAGATCGAAAGAGGTTAACCTCCAGAAGTCTAAGTTGAGAAAGAAGGTTTAAGCAGAAACAGCCCAGTAACACAGGCACCAACCCAGCATTCAAACTAGGTCTGAGGAAACTATAGGAAGTGTATTTTTTAACTAGATGACTAGAAATAGCTGTTCAAAATCTGGAAGAGATGTGAAGATTTATATAGTGTGGGGCTAGTACAATAACTCCAGAACAAGAAGTGGTTTATTCTTTGCCATTATTTTAGTCACCTTTCTGAGTGTGTGTTGGAGCAGGTGGGTGAATGATTAAAGGATGGAAGGTGCAAGATGCTTCCAGAGAGAGGCAGAGCTCTGCAAGCACTGCTGTTCAGAGCAAAGGCTGAATTCCTCACTGAGCCATTGTTTTCCTCTTTGTCTTCCTATCCTTGACAAATATCTTGAATACCCCTTTTACTCCTTCACCTGAGTTTTCCTTGTCTGTAATTCTACTGAAAAAGACAATAATTATTTAAATACTATGACTATTTTGTCAAAGGCATCTAGCCATTTTACTTTTCCCCTTTAATTAGGTGGGAGTGATACTGAAGAAATTTTACATTTAGTTGGCATAAATGTTCTTGGAAAATTAAAATAAATGCAAAATATGACATTTTACAAGATTGCTTTCCATTCTTAACATAATGAACAATTCAGTCACTGTTGACTGAATTTCTTTTATTTTATTTCTTTGAACAAATTTCTTTGAACAAATCTATTTTATTTCTTTGAACAGATTTTACGGTAAGAGCCAACATCACCCATTTGCTTCCAAAGCAGAAAGTAATTGTCATCACAATTAGCTTTTACAAAGATGCACATTTTCCTTATAGCATTGCTTCTCATCTTCACCTTCCTCCCCAATTTGTATTCATATCTCCAAAGCGGCTGAATAAAGATTACTTCTTTTGAATCTACTTATATAGATCTGTTGAGAAACTCTGTAGAGACATTAAAATATACCTAACTGTTGCCAGAGTCACCAAAGTTATATTTTAGCCAATATGTAAGGTCAAGGCATATTGTCAGGGTCTTTTGAGATTCTGAAGCAATTTCAGAGATATGGATGTTACTTCACTGAGGACAAAATATTCAAAATTGTGTCTCTGGATATTTATGGAAAACACAAGGCTTTTAAATTGCTACTCTGACCTCCCTGATCATTCATAGTCTTTTGAGGGAGTCAAATGCTTTTAACTATAATTGGATATGCTTTAGAAAAGATAGGAAGCAAATGGAAAGTTGGAAAGATGAGACTTCTTGCCTTCACTATAAAGCTGTGCAGGCAGGGAGGGTCCAATCAGAGATTTTAGTGGCCCTCTAAGACATGCCAGGAAGATTGATATACAAAGGGATTTTTTTTTTTCTTTTCGCGGTACATAGGCCTCTCACTGTTGTGGCCTCTCCTGTTGTGGAGCACAGGCTCCGGACACACAGGCTCAGTGGCCATGGCTCATGGGTCCAGCCACTCCGCGGCATGTGGGATCTTCCCGGACCGGGGCACGAACCCGTGTCCCCTGCATCGGCAGGTGGACTCAACCACTGCGCCACCAGAGAAGCCCACAAAGGGAGAATTTTAATTGCTTAACTCTCTTAGTCAAACTGTCCAGAATCTGCTAGAACTCCCACCAAATGGCACAAAGGGAGAAGGCAAAAAAGAACAGAAAAGTTCTTATATATGTGTGTGACTAAATTTTTATTAGTTATTTGGGCATATGTATTCATATGGGTAATAGTGAGGAGCTCTCTCAGAATTGGGAAAACAGGGAAAGAAAATTGTTCTCTAACAATTATAAAATCCACCCAAAATGATGAGAGATTCAAAGTCATCTTGAAGAGACAAGTTGGCCTCCTGAACAGAACAAGATGAAAGAAGATATTAATGAATCTAAAAAAGAATTATTTATTAGAAACGGGGATTAATTAGCATAAAATACAGAAAAGCAAGACCATTAGGCAATCAATGTCAGCATTTCCTCCTCCTAGCTTGTCCTGGGGAGACAGCGCATTGATAAAAGATTCACTATGCTTGGTTTTGGTAGCAGGTACCTCTTGATTCTGATGAGAGATGTAATAATTAAAATCCGGATGCAATTAAATATTGAAATGCTGAACTAATTCCCTTTGCCCTGATTTTATGTTCACCAATCAACATTAGGACTATAATTTTATTTTGCAGGAGATAGTTTTCCTTCAGGGAGAGAAGGCCAGCTAGACTACATGTATGTCCAATCTTCTCTTGTAGTGTGATTACATCCCTGAAGTATAGGTCCCTACTGCTGCCAAAGTCACCAGGCAGGCAAAGCTAAGGAATGATAAAGGTGAAATCAATAAGGTGAATGTCAGTTTGGAAAGTCTCTTCCTCCCTGCCAGTTTCTCTGATGATGCCACAATTTCAGTGCATTGATTGAAGTAGAGAATCTAGTTCAAGTTTTTTTCTTGTTGTTGGTTTTTGTTTTGTTTTGTTTTGTTTTTTGAGCATCAGCTGCCCACATTCCTTGCTTGGCACCTGCAATAAACTCTGCATTTTCCTTCATCACAACCTGTTGCCAGTAGATTGGCTTTACTGTGCACAGGCTAGCGGACCCAAATTTGGTTAAGTAACAAACTCCCTTGTACAATCATTTAGGTAAGTTCTGTTTTTTGGGGGTGGGTGGGGGGGTGGGTGATGATTTTAAACTATCCATTTTCTTTAGTAGTTATAGATTTATTTAGATTTTTTAAGAACTTTTTCTTGATTATTTAAAAAATGTAAGTGGACTAAAATTGTCAATATAGGAATTATCACTTGTAAAAATATTTAAATTTCAGATATATATTGTTTATAATAAAATTAGATAAAGTAAACACATATGCAGAGGTTGAAAGTTAACTAGTGTTAAAGGATATATCAAGCAAATAATAACCAAGGATGAAGACTGCATATCTATGTTGATATCAAACCAAATACGACTTTTAAAAAAGAAGCATTATTGGGGGAGCATAAGTAGATAGTAAAAGGACATTCTATTTATATATTCTATTTATAAAAAGCTATAGCAATTCTAAATATGCATCTAGTAAACTAGCCTCAGCTTTTAAGAAGCCAAATTAATAGAATTATATGGAGAAATTGATACATTTTCCATTATAAGGGGAGAATTAAATAAACCTCTTTAAATTAGTGATAGCACAAGCATAATAAAAAGCCAGAAAGAATATATGAGCTGAACAATTAGCACGTTTTACTTAGTATAAGCATATCGAATTCTGCACATCAAAGTTAGCAAATACATATTTTTCTCATGTACACATGGTTCAGTTAAAAATTAATCAAATGCTCAACATATTAGAAAGTGAAGATAATTGCATACTATGTTTTCTGACAGTGCAATTAAAAAATAAGTTCGTTTTTTAAAATAGCTAAAAACCCTATAAATGTTTAGAAAATCAAACACTTTGTTAAATAATTCAAGAAGAAAAAATTGTAATAAAAATTTAAAAACATTTTAAAACTAATGAGTAATGAAAAACCTAAATATCAGGACATATGGATTTCAGCCAAAATAGGGCTTCAGTGGAAATTTATATCCTTAGGTATTTTAAAAAGTTATAAAGAAAATTTTTATTTATTTTTGTTGTTGTTTTTAGAAGGCAGTTTTATTAAGGTATAATTTATACAATATAGCATTCACCAATTTTAAATACAGTGACCCTCACAACCCACTTTTAGAACATTTTCATCACCCAAAATGATCCCTACTGACTGTTTGTAGTTACTCAATCCCTGTACCACCCACAAAGGCAGGCAAAAAATAATCTGCTTTCTGTCACTATAGATTTGCCTCTTCTAGACACTTAATATAAACGGAATTGTACAATATGTAGTCCTTTTTTCGGTTTGGTGTCTTTCACTTAGCATAAGGAGATTTATAAATGTTTCATGTAGTAGTTCCTTCTTTTTGTTGCTGAATAGTATTCATTTGTATAAAAAATTTTCATTATCCATTCATCAATGAATGAGGTTTCCAGTTTCTCCACATCCTTGCCAACAATTGTCACTGTCTGACTTTTAATTACAGCAATCCTAATGGGTTAGAGGTAGTATTTTATTCATTTTAATTTGCATTTTTCAGACATTTAATGATATTGATCAACTAGAGAAAATTATTTAATAAAACTTTTTTTGGAAACAGAGAAAAGCATGAAAACTAATGTGTTGTGTCTATCTGAAGCTTGAAAAATAACAAAATATATCCAAAGACATTAAAAGATATAACAAAAGTAGGAGTGTTAACTAATGACAGAAAATATATAATAAGGAAGATTAAGTCTAAAAAATTTTTTATAAAAATATACCGAAAGTCATACCTTTGATGATATATCTGGAAAAATAAAAGATATATAATAACAATTTTTAAAGTGAACATAAAAGAGAAAAAGGAATTTAAAAAATAAGTGCACAACTATTTGGCAACATTTTAGTGAACTTCAATGAAATGTACAAACTCATGAAAAAAGGTAGCATATTAAAACTTTAAGTTACATGACATACTTTACACCTGTATTCTCCTTCTTACTGAGTAAATACAAAACTATAGCTTTTAATAGTTGAAACAGTCTTATACCCTTAGTTAACCATGTATATGGACAATGTTTCTTGGTAAAACTGAGTTTTTGCTACAGCTTTAAAAAAATTCCTATTTAAAGAGCTAGATTTTAAATAGAAATGTAGTTGTGTGCACTGGCTCTTCTAACAAAATTAACTTTTCATAGAAAAATGAAAATCTGACCTAAGAGAATGTCAACAAATAACAATGCTAATGTTATAATTTCACGATAATTTTAAGAGAAATTAAACTCATTTAATAACAAATTGATTCTTGTACTATTTAAACCCTTTAGATGACTTCGAATTTTCATCTTGATGATTATAACTCTGTTCTATTTTTGCTTGTAATATGTATCCATTAAGATCTTATTTGCCTATGGCATCTTGTTTCTGCACACAATTTCTTTGGTCATCTTCTAGGAATAATGAAAACATGACATTGTCTCAAGGAGTAGAAATTAAAGTTTTCTGATGGTTTTGACTAGACTCCCTCTTTGACCAAGCTTTATTTTTTTCAGCTTTGAGATATAATTGACATATAAAATTGAGTAAGTTTAAGGTGTACAACATGTTTATTTTATACCCATATATTGCAAAATGACTACCATCATAGCACTAGCTAACACCTCCATCACGTCAAATAATTATCATTTCTTTTTTGGGGGTGAGAATATTTAAGATCTACTCTCTTAACAACTTTCAAATATATAATATGATATTATTAACTATAATCACCATGTCATACATTAGATCTCCAGAACTTACTCCATTTATAACTGGAAGTTTGTACAATTTGATTAACATCTCCCAATTTCCCCGACTCCCCAGCCTCTGGTAACCACCATGCAAGTCTGTTTCTGAGTTTGGCTTTCCTATATTCCACATATAAGTGATATCATCAGTATTTGTCTTTCTCTGACTTATTTCACTTGACACAATACCCTCAAATTTCACTCGTGTTTTTGCAAATGGCAGGGTTTCCTTTTTTCTCGTGGCTGAATAATTCCATTGTGTGTATGTATATGTACACAACATCTTCTTTATCAATTCATTTGTTGATGGACATTTAGGTTGTTTCCATATTTTGATTATTGTCAAGAATGCTTCAATGAACACGGGAGGGCAGACATCTCTTGGAGATCCTGTTTTTATTTCCTTCAGCTATATACCCAGAATTAGGATTGCTGGATCATATGGTAGTTCTATTTCTGATTTTTTAAGGAATCTCCATATCATTTTCCATAGTGGCTGTACCAACTTACATTCCCACCAACAGTGCACAAAAGTTCCTTTTTCTCCACATCCTCACCAACATTTGTTATCTCTTGTCTTTTTGATGGAACAACTCTAACAAATGTGAGGTAACATTGTGGTTTTGATTTACACTTCCATGATTAGTGATGGTGTATCTTTTTTGTGTAACTGTTGGTCATCTGTATGTATTCTTTGGAAAAATTGAGTTTCTCTGTCCATTTTTAAAATTAGATTGTATGTGTATGGTTGTTTTGTTTTTCTTATTGAGTTATATGAGTTCTTTATATTGACATATTTTGGTTATTAACCTTTATCAGATATATGACTTATAAATATTTTCTCCCATTATGTAGGTTGCCTTTTCATTTTGCTGATGATTTCATTTGCTGTGCAGAAGCTTTTTAGTTTGACAATTCCATTTATTAATTTTTGCCTTTGGTGTCAGATCCAAAAAATCATTACCAAGACTAATGTCAAGGAGATTTTTTCCCTATGCTTTCTTCTAGTTGTTTTATAGTTCTAGTTCTCATTTTTAGGTCTTTAATTCATTGAATTAATTTTTGTGAGTAGTTAAGACAG
Source organism: Phocoena phocoena (assembly GCF_963924675.1). NCBI lineage: Eukaryota > Metazoa > Chordata > Mammalia > Artiodactyla > Phocoenidae > Phocoena > Phocoena phocoena. The sequence goes on from NC_089223.1 coordinate 78,198,335, forward strand.
GAGTTCTTTTCATTGTTCTGTATGTGATTATCCAGTTTTCCCAACATCATTTATTGAAGAGACTACCCTTGTCTCATTAAGTATTCTTGGCTCCCTTGTAAAACATTAGTTGCCAAATATGTGAGGGTTTATTTTTAGGTTCTTTATTCTGCTCCCTTGCTTTATGTGTCCATTTTTATACCTCTACCTCACTGTTTTGATTATGATAGCTTTATAGCATAGTTTGAGATCAGGAAGTGTGATGTCTCCAGCTTTGTTCTTCACTTTCAAGATTGCTTTGGCAATGGGTATTTTGTGGTTCCTTACAAGTTTTAGGATTGCTTTTTCTATTTCTGTAAAATATGCCATTGGAATTTTGATAGGGATTGTGCTGAGTCTACAGATGGCTTTGGGTGTAATGGACATTTTAAAAATATTAACTCTTCCAATTCATAAACATGGGATATCTTTCTATTTGTTTGTCTCCATGACCAAACTTTAGTTAGGTTCGTCTGAGCTCTCTTGACTATGCCTTGAAATTGGCCTGCCTTTAGCTAGAATCCTGTTGAGTCCAGTTTAGTGAGAATTACCCACCCCTGATATATGATCAAGTTCCTCGTCCTCCCCCCTTAATGTCCTTATCATTCACTTTTCCTTGTTGTATTTGGAGTTAAGTTCAATCTCTTTACCCTTTTGAACTAGTCTTGGATCAAATCTTCTGTACTGTTTTAACAAATGACAGAATAATTTTTTTTTAATTTTAGGAAAAATACTAATTATCAGTATAAAAATTTGATTTTATATCTAATTATGAGAACAGGCTAGAGAAAGGTTTTTTTTTTTTAATGTATGTCAGATTCCTTTCCATTTACCAAGTGTGAGAGCTGATTCAGCACATCAGTGAAGAAACCTGATACAGGTACTAGCTATGTTAACTATATGACCTTGGACAAGTTTTCAAACCTTTAATGACTTTCATTTGAAATAAAACAAGAAAATATCCTATTTCCCCAGTCCAGTTATAAGAGGAGTGAGGGGTTTGGGTTGATTACTAGGCTCTTTAGTACAAGAAGCCCTTCTATTGCTATAAATGAAGTTTTATTTATCTGTGGTAACATATTTATTGGGGGAAGGGTTGTATATAAGAAAAATAGAATATTTTAAAATAAACAGAAAATGGCAGACAAGATCCATACAAGGGGAAACATAAGAAAAATTTATAAATTGAGATTAATTTATTTTGGGTGAAAAGTCATCTTCAAAATCAACCATCATGCAGATGAAAACACCTTGAACCAGATATTCAAACACACAGAATATAAATAGTCCTCTGGGGTCACTCATGGCCAGGAAGAATCTGTGTCCCTAGAAGCCAGAGTGTAAAGAAACCCTACCCAAAGGGATTCAAATACAGTGCTCAGAAGGGTATTGCCTCAGTAGAGGGGCCAAAATATCCATCAACGGAAGGTCCCAGCTACCAAAGATTTAAAACAATCCTTCAGAGCATCACCATGATTCCAAATAACTTAATGGCAACCCAGAACAAAGCTCAACATTATTTATAGAAACAAAAATATCCAGTACCCCACAATGTAAAATGCAAATTCCTGGTCTCCTACCTAGAGTTACCAGGTGTGCAATGATACAGAGAAATACAATTCATCACTAGTAGATAAATCAACCAGTAGACCCAGAAATGACACAGATGGTAGAACTGGTACAGAAAGACTTAAAAACAGGCATGAGAATTGGACTCCCTATGCTCAAGCATGGAGGGGAAGCAGAAACATAAGTGCTAGGAAGACACAAACAACCTAAATGGAACTACTAGAGACTAAAAATGCAGTAACTAGCATAAAATATCAAAGCAGACACACAATCCCGTTAAAATCAGGAATCTGAGAAGGGATACGCCATCAAGCAGTTGAGAGGCAGCAGAGAACAGCTTTAAGGTCATGGACTCAGGAGCCACAGTACCAGGTTCTCATTCCCAGCTCTGAAGTTACAACTGTGGATCCCTGTTTAAGGTAATTACCATGCTGTGCCTAAGTTTCCTTCTCTGTAAAATGAGCATAGTAATAACACCTTCCAACAGGCTTGCTTTGTGTATTAAAATATTTACTATTTTTCTGTTTGTTTGTTTGTTTTTTGCGGTACGTGGGGCTCTCACCGCCGCGGCCTTTCCCGTTGCGGGGCACAGGCTCCGGACGCGCAGGCTCAGCGGCCATGGCTCACGGACCTAGCTGCTCCGCGGCATGTGGGATCTTCCCGGACCGGGGCACAAACCCACATCCCCTGCATCGGCAGGCGGACTCTCAACCACTGCGCCACCAGGGAAACCCAATATTTACTATTTGTAAAGAAAAGAGAAGTGTGCAGGGCACAAATTTTAAAGGCTCCAAAAATATTTATGAAATAAAATGAAAGACAACCCGTCTATCCTCCCACAAACACACAGGAAACTGGTTCCCTCTCAGCTTACCTTCGCTTTTATTCTTGAGTATTTTCTGCAGAGAGTGGGCCTACTCCAGGGCCTGCAGAGAGCTGGTATTTCCTCTGACCTGCTGCAGTTCAAGAGAGTCAGGAGCTCCGGAGTGTAGAAAGGTGTCCGCTCCTCACCGCTTCCCACATTCTCTGAAGCCCGTGGGAGGTCCGCCCACTATTAAAGGTCCTGGGTGGTCCTCTCCCATCACCCAGTAACGCTATAGGTCAAGCCGGCTCATAGTCCTCAGGCACTTCTAAGGTTGTCACTCAGTGCATAGAGGTCTTTCCAGACAACGATATGCCTCAGAGGTTATTTCCCTGTTATTCTGCCCTCGACCTTGACTAACGCTTTGTACAATTCAACATAACTTCCAGGTCAAGTGTAGCTCTCCCAGCAGTCTGTAAACTCAGGGAAATTGTAGAGCCTGTCTGCAAGTGAATTCAGCTGTAAAACATCTTCCCAGCCCTCATTCTACAATGAAATCAGCTGGAAGGCACTTCGAAGGCCAACCCCCGTGATTCAGACTTAATTATTTTGGGCTGGGTCCCAGGCATTTGTGTTTGTGAAAAGCCCCCTTGGCGATTCTCATATGCAGCGGTGGGATGAAATCTGCTATTTTCGAGAAACATCATGCACTTTGCCATGAGCTGCACCTGATTCTAGGGGCCTCCTGGGTCCATTCCCACTTCATTGTGCTCCAGGGTGGCAGAGACTTTAGAAACTGTGAGTTGCACCCAGGCTGCAGATAAGAACTACCTGGAGAGGGTTTAACTATCCCAGTGAGGGTCCCTTTCCAGAGATTCTCACATAATGATAAAATCTGAAGCCGGAGCTCGGGAGTTCTTGAATATCTCAGGTGGTTCTAATGCATGATGAATGTGGCGAAGCTTCTCTTAAAAGGGTCTGATGGGTGGAGAGCTTTGTTTTACCTCCTGACAAAAAGATGGTGTCTTTCAGAGAATCTCTGGGGCCTGGGGTAGAAGTCGAGGGCCTGATCTAGGAAAGACTTCCTGTGAGATGTGAGATTTTAACAGGGGCATGTGGATTTAAAGAAGTGATTTCATTCAATTTTAGGGCTGCTTGTCTTTCTCAGGATGAGAAAATATGGGTATTGAGTTTTAAACCATAGGGAAATTTTTCTAATTTAGGGGAAACCATTTAAATATGTTACTGTAAAACATTAATTTATGAAATTTCTTGGATGAATTTTTGAAGTGAGAAGGGCAACAATAGAATTTTGGAAGGAAAAGTTGTTGAAGTTGATGAAAGTAGAAGATGATCCTGGGTGTTCCTGTGTGAAGGAAGGTCTTCAGAGGTCAAAAAACAGGGCTGACTGCTCCAGGCACCAGTAGTTTCTCATGTGCCAATGAAGTGACTAGGAAATATTTTATTTTCCAAGATAAAACAGGGTCTTTTCAGATTTCTGAGTGACAAAAGGAAATTTTAAAAGGGATCAAGTGTCATGAAATAAGGGAGATTGAGCAAATGAGAAATGTTACAGTCGATAGCAATTTCTCTCTAATTCATGTTGTGAGAAGCTGAAGTAGTGAGAAAGCCGCCAGAAAAGACATATGGTCATAGAGACAAAAACATACACTGATTGTTGTGGTGCAGAGAAGCCAAGCCCTCCCAGGCTGAAGGCAATCAGTGAGCAAGAGAAAGGGGGGTGGGGAGCACACCAGATATTGCCAGAGAGGCCTCTCTGTAAACAAGGAGCAAAGCTTCCCACCCTGGCCCATGAATTTTCTCCTTAAGGGTCAATATGAGTCTTGTAAAGGGAAGTGCACTTTGCCATGATTTAGAGCTACTTGTATCCTCAAGGCTATGAGAGGAAACTCGCAAGCTGATAGAAAAATCACCAATTTAAAAAATTTCGAATGCCAACATGAAATACAGCTTAGGAAAAAGTTCACACAGTGAATTTTGGGAGTAAAGTGAATGTGGAGGAACAGAGAGGGACGTGGGTAACAGTGATTGAGGTTTCAGTGGGTATGGAGTGATATCAGTGTTTCTGGGTGGAAATAGTTGTCAAACATGAAAAGAGGTTTGAGGAGAAGTCAGAAATCATGGGTGTGAGCGGGATACAAGGGAAGTTTCTGCTGAGCCCTGGCATTAGAAGACTTGTATCTATAGATAATAGGGAGCCCTTGCAGGCTCTTTACTACCAAAAGAAACATTTTAAGGTGGACATCATGTTGTCAGGAAACATGAATTTGGACCCGAGAGAGAGAATGTCATTTGGAAAGGGAGTTTGACACTCTTACCCAAACTGTGAAAGGAGAGCTGATGGAGAGGATAAGACAGAGAACAGAGGGGTCACTTCCTGGCAGTGAATATCATGGTGCAGGGGGTCCTGGAGGCCCTCGGGGCAGTAACTGGCTCCAGTACCCAGGAACTGACTACCACCCACAGTGGACACTGGGCATCAAGGCCCTGATTTTCAAGGGAAGTACTGAGTTCCATTTGTTCTGAGATCTCATAGACACATCCTTTGTTCTCTTTGATTCCTGGTATCTTCCACTGAAAAGGTGGGCAGGGGGTGGGGTGGGTGACTTAAATCTTACATGTAGTTGAGTCAGGCTAATCCTGGGCCTCATCCCTTTTTATTAACTTAAGGACTAGGACTTTGATTGCATCTGCCAAATCCCTTCAGCTGTACCTAAACTGCATTTGATTGGATAACTGGGAGAGGGTCTGCCTGACTTCAGCTATAGGGCAGTGATTCTAAAGGATTCTGGGCCCTACACCCACAACTACAAAATAAGAGACTGTCTCATCTCTACAAATGCACTCTCCTGATTTCTGAATTATTTTTTTTAAACTTCACAGAGAGCTTCCAGTCAAACAGGAAGTGCTGAAACCCCAGCCTCTATAAAACTGTGGAATTAGCTGGGTTTTCTTCACTCTGGGATCAAATCAGTTTGGGCACTAAAGGTCTTTCCCATGGACAATAGCAATAGCATCCTCAGGGGCAACCCTGCTTGTATTGTCCTTGGTGTTCGGACCAAATCTCCTCCTGGAAGAGGACATTGCCGTAGGGGGGTGGGGGTGGGTAGGGGAAGGGCCTCTGAGCCTATGGTGGTGGTGCTCCAGTCCAGTGCCTGACCCATGCCTGTTGGTGAAGGTTGGGCTGGATTTCCCACACCTGTGGGTCCTAGCTGTAACCCTCTGCCTGAGATTTAAAACACAGGTAGTGGTTCTAAACCAACCCTGCCCCCAGCTGCAAATGTTCATTTCCATCCCATGGGCGAGATAATGGGGGTCCTCTAGTGACCCATCAGCCAACTGAGTTCTCACAAAACTTGTGTTCTCTATGGGTAAGCAATATTATGCAAGGGACCACAATAGTAGCTATTTTGCCTTATTTTAGTCATTGTTAGAAAAGTGAAAAAATAAGGGTGTGTGTGTGTGTGTGTGTAAATGATGGTAAAAGTTGTTCAAGAGAAGAGATTTATGAAATTGGAATCTCCACAAAAGAGAGGTAAAATAATGTTTATAAACTTGATCCATGAAATGTGGAGAAACAAGTTTAAGACACAATATAATTATATACTTAAAACAGTTTACATTTATATGCCACGTATGCACATTATCCACAAGTGAGTGCTGAAGTAAGAAGCATCAGCTGCAGCTTCACAGAGAGTGAACGGAGGTCCAGGAACATTAAATATTAGGACTCTGCTCACTCACACAGCCAGAGAATGCTGACAGTAGCATTCCAACCCGTTGATTCCCTTAGCCACAAGTGGTCTCTGATGGTTAATGACCCTCCATGCAGCAAGAAAATTGGAGAGAAGAGAGTGAGAGGGATGACAAATCTCATGTCACCAGGAAGCTGGGCTCCCTCCCTGCCCTTTGGCCTATTTGCATTTTTGAGTTCCATCCAAGCCCTGGATACATGGCAGAACTAGAGGCTCCTCCAGTCCAATCTCACATTTACTTTTCATTCCATTGGGATTGAGGAAGAGAAGGACTCATCAATTCCTCTATTGCTCAAGTGGAATTTGGGTCCAGGTTCGAATTTTAAGTTCGGGATTTGTATCAGAGACAGGGGAATTTGATGCCTGCTTCTGGGGTGGGGTTTGCTGGGAGAAAGGTAGGAACCGGGCATGGAATTGCATGGAGGGCTCAGGATTCCAAGTTCCCATCTGGGGGAGGGCAAAGAAAAAAAGAAATAGTTAAAAAAACAGGGAGATGTCAAACAAGAGTTACTGGACATAAAAAAGTATTGAAGGATAAGACAGAATAATCTTAGCAATTAATACTAAATTAGAAGTTGATCAACTGAAAACATAATAAATGGATTTTAGGCAAGTTACAAATATATGTATGAGAACAAAAGAGAACAAAACCTTAAAAATAGCTAGAAAGGATTACAGAGAGTAGTAATTTTTAAAGAAGTAAAAAATACATCAAACATATGCCTACTTGAATTCTATGCAGAAAAACCAAACAATGCAACAGAATTAATACTTAAAGTGATTTTCCAAGACAACTCTATGGAAGTAAAAAACTTACATATTAAAAGGATACCTGGTGTATCTGGAAAGATTGATTAACGTTTGTCATCTCAAAACACATAGTAAAAGTATTTGATTTTAAAGATAACAAATTCCCCTGGAAAATCAATAAAATATAAAACAAAACAAAAACCAAGTCACTTACATAGAAAAATCATTTGCCATCAGATTTTCTGACAAGAACAGACAAATAAAGACAACCTTATAGTAGCATTAAAAACAAAAACGCTAAAAGATAGGCATATGTGGGCCAAGGATTTTATATCCAACCAAACTGTCCTTCAATTATCATGGTAATTGAAACAGATTTAAACACGCCAAAACTCAGGGAATACTGTATCCAAAAGCTCTTTCTGAGTAATATACAAAAATATTGATCATCATACAACCAAGAATTGACTATGATATTTTTGGCAAAATAATTTAGAGTGACCACTGAATATATTTAATTGTATACTTAAGAGAGTCAAGGGTAGAAGAATAGAATTGTTATCTGCCTTGACATTAAAAAGTAATAACACTATAAAAAGGAGAAAGAGAAGGTGAAGAAGGAATTAGAATAAGCTCAGCAACGGTCATTTAAAAAATAGGTGGAGTCAGTGTGTATCACTGTAAACTGACAAATCAAATACAGGTTTCGCCAGTATCTGGAAGTAGAACATTCCTATGAAACCTTTCATAGGCTGAAATGGCATAAAGCAAGAAACAATTACCTCAGGACACATCTTGCTAACAGATGCACAAAATAAACTGAGATCAAGCACAGATACTCATGGACACAGTTCAAAGCTATGGTGGCTTGATGCTGAGATGCTGAGTGCAGTTCTCAGGGAAGGTGCTTGCTGTACCTTTCTCACTGCTCTGGGTGTGTGCTGCCTCTATAACTGTAGCTGCAAAGCAAATGCTGAATGCTATTTTCACTTTTCACCTTTTTTCCTCAAAATGCAAGTCCTCTTCAGATTTCATTTGGTTAGTGAAAATAGGCACTAATGCAGGTCTTTCGTAAAAGGGTGGTAGCATAAAGCAAATTTTAAAAAGCAGGGAATAACTGTAGTAGAAATCTAAGTAAGGTAAAGTGGACCAAGCACATTATTAAAGGTGTTATTAAAACGGTAATCTCTGGAAGAAAACCCCAAACCTTTATAAATAACAAAAGAAACAGAAAAGGAGAAAATAGAACACATTCAGAAAGGAAAAGTATATATAAAATATTATACTCAGTTAAGAAGAAATATATCAATCATATCGATAAGCACAAGTGTGCTTAACTTATCTATTAAAATAAAGAACGTTTCAAATTGCCTTGCTGACCAAGAATCAACTCTGTTTTAGATAAGAGACACACTAAAATAAAATTATTCAATAAGACTAAAAATAGAAGGGTAGGCAAATATATATGGGAAATCCTTACATCACAAAATGAAACTAACTAGAAACCAAGAGTTCTAATCTGAATACAGATGAGGTGGAATTCAGGCCAAAAACCATTAAGCATGACAATGATGAACAACTCAAAATATTACAGAACAAAATGTACAATGTTGATAGAAATAATTATGAATATGCAGCAAATTACACAACAATTACTTAAAACAGAAGCTGCAGGTAATACAAGGAGAAATAAACAGAAACACATAAATAATAAAATACTTTAACCTTTAACACCTTTAATACACTATGCTTAGTCCAAGAAAGGCTACACAAACAAATAAATAAGGTTATAGGAGATCTAAATAATGTAATTAATAAGGTAAGTTTTATTGATATGTTTTGTTATGTATTTATCCATGAAACTTTATATGCTTATAGCACAGAATATATCTTATTCTCAGGCATTCATTTAGTTTTCACAAAAATTGATTTTTTATTATCAGTGAATGCTTCATTAAAATCCTTAAAGTAGAAATAACATAAACAATATTCTTTGATCACTACACAATAAAAGTAGAATTAATGCTAAGCAAAAAAAATAACACTTTCGGGCTTCCCTGGTGGCGCAGTGGTTGAGAGTCCACCTGCCGATGCAGGGGACACGGGTTCGTGCCCCGGTCCGGGAGGATCCCACGTGCCGCGAAGCGGCTGGACCAGTGAGCCATGGCCGCTGAGCCTGCGCGTCCAGAGGCTGTGCTCCACAGCGGGAGAGGCCACGGCAGTGAGAGGCCCGCGTACGGCAAAGAGAAAAGCAAAACAAAACAAAACAAACCACACTTTCATCTGGTGGGAAATCTCTCACACAATTGCAGGAGAAAAGGTAAAATAGACATAAAAATTTTTAAACGTCTAAAAAATAAAAATGAAAAGAATTAAGGAGATAAAACACTAAGTAAGCCCAAATTTAAAAGATAGTAAGAGAAAAATAAAATAAAAGTAAAATCATAGATTTAAGAAAAAAAATGTTCATACAGGATTAGAGAGAGAAAACAGGACAAAATTAGAATTAGTAAATAAAAGACTGATTCTCCGAAAAAAAATAGACAAGCACTAAGCAACCTAATAAAAACAGAAAAGGAAAAAGTGCAAATTTATAAGTTAAAAATGATAAAGGAAAAGAACCATTGAAACAGAAAAATATTAGAAAAATAACAAGATTACCTGATATAAATCCATACAAATTATATTTGGAAACCTAGGTGAAGAGAAAGTATACAGTGGAAATAAAATTTACCAAATTTTATTAGTGTAGAGATAGAATGGTTAAAACCAAGTTATTTTCATGAAGGAAATAATGTTTTTAAAGACACACTACTCAAAATAGCCCCATATGTAGGTGCTTTCATGGAGAAATTCTTAATGCATTGCAGAGGCTAGATAATCATAATCATAATGATACACAAATATTTCCAGAAGGGAAAAATAATTTTTGAATGCTTTTAACGAAGCATATATAACTTTAATATTTACATTGGTAATAATAGCATGAAGAAATATAAATGTAAAATTATAAATAAAACATTAGCAAGTAAAATCCCGTACCACCATAAAAATAAATACATCACGGACCAGTGAGATTTATTCTGGAAATGCAAGAATAGTTCAACATTAGCATATCCATTTGGGTACCTCAATCCTAAAGTCGGTAACATACCCAGTAATTTAATGAGTAAATATTTAGTGGCATTCCCACTGGTTCCTGCCAGGGATGGCTTAATGGCTATGCATTCAGTGCAGTCACACAGGTACTCATGTTTAAAAGAGCCCACACTTGGGTTAACACTCTGCTGTAGCCATCTTAAATTCTTAATTTTTTCACAAGTGGTCCCACATTTGGTACAGGCCAATCTGGATTTGGATCCAAGCTCTGTAACTCATTATCTGCCCGACCTTGGGCAAGTCACTTAACTTCTCTGTGTCATGCTATTGTTCAGTGCTATGGTAGACTGAAGTTGGTATATGACAATGCCAAGCACATAGTAAGTGCCATAGTAAGTGATAGATGCATGGTAATTATCATTGCTGTTGTTGTGGAGCTGGTGATTGTAGCTGTGGTTGTTGATAGTTTTTACCAAGGTCTACTATCAATATAAAAAAGAGAGAGAGAGAGTAGGTAACTCCATTTGAAATAGCAGCGATAGCTTCATAGGGAAAGAAATTCCTTAGCTGAGTCTTGAAAGGTGGAGCTCAGTCAGCTATAAAGGAGAAAGGCATTCAAGATGGAGGAAATACACAGGTAAAGAGGTTTTCTTGGGCATCTACAGTGGTAGCATGGTGGACAAGAGCATGGATCTGGGTGGATTTGTGTTAGAATCTCACTTCTAACGTTGGGTAAATCACCTCCCCTCTCTGTGCCTTAGTTTCTCCATCTGTAAAAAGTTGAAATAGTACCTATCTCATAGGGTTATTTGAGAATTGAGAGTTTATGTATGTGAAGTACATAAAAGAGCACTTAGCAAACTGTAAATGCCGAATAGGTGATTTATTGTTATCCAAGGAAATCTGAGTCAGACAAGAAATTTAAAAGGAGGAGGCCAGAGACAGTTCACAGAGGATTTGTCTGTCATGCTAAGGACCCTGAATGTGATTTCTCAGGCAGTGGAAAGTCATTAAAGTGTTTAAGCAGAATTGTGACAGGATGTGACCTGCCTTCTAGAAAATTGCTGTGACAGCATTATAGAGAAATGAAGAATTGTGGAATAAAAGTTGACTTCCAGTTACTGTTTCTTTCCCTACTGGCACACCTGACAAAGACAATTTCACTTTCTAGTGTAAGCAATAGTCAGCATTGAGCAGATAAATTTTCAGCTCAAGAAAGTGCCTTCCGGCTACAACATCTGTCCTGGGAGGCACCCTGGTGAAGACTCAGCCATAATTCACATCCTAAACACTGCTTACATCCTGCACCCAAGAAAGAGTCAGAATATGTTCTAGATTGCCACCCCTCATGATATCTTTTCCAACCCAATTCCATGCTTGTGGAGTCAGAGCCAGTCCCCTGCTGAGGGCTTGAACACTTCAGTCCCATGTTACCCAGTACATTATCCTCACCATTTGCTAGAGCTGCCACAGGATCCTTGGATACACTCACCATCGTTCACAGCAGATGTAATGGCAGCCAATAAACAATGTTTATTGAGCACCCACTGTGCTTAGAACACAGGGATATGGCTACAGAAAACCGCCACAGCAAAGAAAGTAGTGGGAGATGGTTGTACCCCTGATGCAGTAGTGTCTGACACCTCTGTCAGTAGCATAAGCTCTTCCACGCTATTAAGAATTATTCAGTTCAGCTGAAATGGTGATATGTAGTCTTCCCCTCCACCAATTTCTAAGGTGTCTGACAGGTAGGGATTTGCCAGGCATTGGGAAATTCTGAGAGAATATTCTGAATTCTCTTTATGAATCAAAGAAAAAATGTCAGTTTGTCATGCATGATTAATCATCTCTCGATTTCAATTTGATTTATTTACTCAGTTTTGAGCAGCAACAACTGTTTAAAATATTAAAAAACACATTTTGAGTATTATATTTCATTTACAAACTTTTGATAGCATCAATACTAAATATGTTATTTCCTCCAGCAGTTTGGGAGATTTTATTGTTTTGTAAGATAAACCATTTTGAACTCTCATAGAGGGAAAAACATGGTGAATACAAGAAAACTGCATTTTGAAAGTTTATTTCTCTATGACATATCTTGGCACCACCCATTTCATTATTTAAGATATTCTTAAGCACAAAAGTCATTAACATTAAAATTAAGCTTCTTTGTTATATGTAGAAATATAACTATTTTAGGGGAATGATATTATTCCTGGGTATATAAAAACCATTTTACATAGTACCATTATCTCATTGTCAATCACTAAGTAATATTGAGCTGTTGTTTGTGGTTACATTCTGTATTTCAAGTTTTCTTTTTTCTGAAAAATATAATTCCCCACAGCCATGCCATAATTATATTTGCAAAGACAGATGAAGGACCTTGTTACAGGTCTCAACCTTGTCCAAAAAATGAGATTGAATGGGCTGTCAGATTGTTCAACCCTTCTGAAAGAAAAATATGCTGGAGATCCAGTGACAACAACATGCATTTAACAAAACAAAAAATAATCAATTTCATGCCAGTGACAGGAGGTGATTCAGCTAGCTGGCTGGCAGTAAAGGTTGTTTAGCTGGTTTCAGATTCCTAATTGGGTGTCTAGCTTGTTAAGTAGCATCTGGTCTTTAATTAGTTGAAAAATTATTACCACAAAGAGTTGCTTTAAAAAGAAAAAGAACAGAATAATTAAAATGTTAGAATCCATATGGTGGGTGCTTAGCCTCTCTAGTCAACAACTCTTTTCCTTCTTTATCACTAATATGTTTAAAAATATTCCCATGTCACTTACTTTTTTTTTTGTCACTTACTTTTTAAAGTGTACCTCACGTAAATGTAAACCCCCCAAAGACTCCCAGAATGGAATAACAAAAAAAAAGCTGCTTGTCGTTTAATAATTATTTTTGAGCATGAAATTGTCTCCAACACCCACACCTCATGGGTGGAATATATAACTGATAAGTGAATCTTGCAATTGGTCTCATTATTGAAGGGATTAGTAAATTCCCTGACTCGATTTGTTTTAAATACAGTGACACTGGTGAAAATATCAGTACTTTACAGAGGACAGAAAAATTGCCTTTGCACACAGATTCCAATTAATGATTAGCAGGAAGTTAATATTGCCTGTCATTAGAGGAAACCCAAATTTGCCATGGTTTTGTAATTATATTTCTACTTTACTTAGAGATAAAGTTTAAAAAATGTTATGTGGTAATAAACCAGTCTACCTACACACTGCACATGCCATGAAACTCTATAGTTAATTATACACATTTGACAATGCTCTCAACTCCAGTATTGACAAAGCTGTGCTGAGTAGACCAAATATTTCAAAAAAACATTTTGCTTTTTACCTTTAATATTTTCAGTAGGGGGTGGTGGTATAATAGAAAGTGTATGCATTTTGGTGCTAGCAGACTGAATTCAAATTTTTTTTCTCTCCCTTTTACGAACCTAATGTACCTTAACTTTGGCTGTCTTTTTTCTTCTATGATGTAAGAATCATAAAATTCAACCTGCTAGATTATAGTGAACTCTACAAAGTACACAGCATTGTTTCTAGAATGTATTACCCACTCCATAAATACGTTTCTTATACTTATTTCTAAATACATGTAATGCATTTCAGTAATCTGGGAAAATCAATTTTGGGGTCCATTTCATGATTTTATGACATGATACCAGTGAGGAGTGATTTACGTAGGTTCCAATGTCATTTTGGATAAATATATCATTTATTCACCAATCTTTGAGACTCGGTTACTTTTTGGAACATGAAGGTCATCTGATTTTTATGCCACCCCCCCATGGTTACTGAAGATAATGAGGCTGATTTGAATGGACATTTTGATGTAATATTTATTCCTCATCCTTCTGAAGTTTCCAACTTGCATGAAGAGGAAGAGTTCTCATATAGTTATCCAAGTCAATTCTTTAAATGTATCTATATTTTAACTTGCACGTGCTTAATAAGCAGAATCACAGTCATGCCCAACACTGTGGTCCTTTGTGGTCGCTCCAGGACAACATGTCTTCCCTCTGGACAGAATGAGAACCTCATCTTTTTTTCTTTTTTTTTAGTGTTTAAATTCTTCTTTAAACCATTTCTTTTCTGTATTTTAATATTAGTTCTTCAAAATTTATTGCAGAACAATAAAATGAAATCCTTTCTAATTAAATGTTTTGTATCAACATTTGTCCCCACTTTTCTTCTTACCTTTCAGCCCTCTCTAAAGTCTCTGTCCATGAAATGTCTCCATCGTTATCTTCTGCATATTGCTGAGTTCACTGCTGATGTACCGTAGATATCACATTGTCATGATCAGGCAATGCCAATCGGGAGAAACACTGATATGTGGTATAGTAAGATGCAAAACAGGCAAAATAGATTAATAGCAAACATTTGGTTGACATCTCTAATTCCACTTGGATTGAAACTAAAACTTGATTGCACTCCTCTGTGGTCTGCCATACTGCCAGCTGCCTTTTCTACAGATGTTCTCAACATAGGAAGGGGAGTCTGAGCATTAACCCCCTGCTGCATATCAACAAGATGCCAATGATCATGCAATAATTTGCTCTCTTTTCAAGAGCTGATTGTTGATACGACATGATGGAAAACCTCATTGTTATACACAGTTACAAATGTCTGTAATTACTGCTGCTATACAACTAAATGATTCAGCTCATCTATTGCATTCTGCTCAGAGGATACCCAAGTGACATTTTACTTCTCCATGTCCTTGGTTTTCCCCAATTCATGGCAGCTGGAAAGCTCTTTGGCTTAATAGTGAACAGCCTAACTAGAATATTTAAAGTTCCACTATTCTGGTCTATGGGGAGACAGTGACTGTTTTTGAGCTAGTTAGGGACAAGATATAAACAATAATGGAGGATTCCCTGTGTCCTGGATGGACTGGAGAGGGGAAGAGACTGATGCTAGTCTGCACAGGTCTCTAGGAAAAACACAAACCTAAGAAAATCATAGAGAAAGGAGGCTTGCCTCAGGGAATTTTGTGTAGTTTCTTGTTTTTTCTCCTAAATATATTCTCTGATTTTGCCTAAAGACATCAATCCTACAAGAAGTTCTGAGTTTTTTTCTCTTACAACCTTGAAGTAAGTTTAATACAACATGCCAAATCTCTGTTAACCTTGCTCAACAATCAAAATAGATTGTCTTGGGCTGTCTACTCTTTCTCCTGTCCCCTTTTATCTGAAAGTAATATTTTTTCTTAACCTTTCATTGTTCCTCTTTAGTACCACCTTTCTGTTGCGCCCTCTGGAACTTGACTCTCCTCTTAAGATAATGCTTCCTGCGACTTTCTTGAGACAAGATTATTCTTCTGGAAACCATCTTGAGATGCAGTTGGTGTCCTTGTAGCTCTCCATTGTTAATCAAAATCATTAATTCCTCACTTTCAAGTAAGTATATCTGCTTTCCTTGGCATCAGCCTTAACCCCTCTCTAAGCTGCCATCAATTGATTGGCTGCTCACTCCCCACTCATTGAAAGTCTGTGTATCTGGGGACCTCGCTGGTGGTGCAGTGGTTAAGAATCCCCCTGCCAATGCAGGGGACACAGGTTCTAACCCTGGTCTGGGAAGATTCCCACATGCCGTGGAGCAGCTAAGTCCGTGTGCCACAACTACTGAGTATGCATGCCACAACTACTGAGACCTGCGTGCCTAGAGCCCGTGCTCGGTGACAAGAGAAGCCACTGCAATGAGAAGCCTGCACACCGCAACGAAGAGTAATCCTGGCTCGCCGCAACTAGAGAAAGCCCACGTGCAGCAACAAAGACCTAATGCAGTCAAAAATAAATAAATAAATAAATTTGTTTATTTTTTAAAAATACATTCGTTTTAAAGAAAAAAAGTATACGTATCTGGCTTACAGTCCTCCTTTTCCTGGCAAGTTCCAACGTCATCCTGGATAAGATTTATCCAACATCCTAGTCTCTTATTTTTAATCTCATGTCAAATGATTTTATCTTCCACCTTACAATGGCCACCTACATGTAGGACTATAATCCTTAAACATGCATTTAGGTGGAATTATAAACCTAGTTTCAGATAATAGTTTAGTCTCCTTCATACTCTCCCTCTGAACTTTTTCCAACATCAACTCATCAGGCTCATTGATGTGTTTACACAAAGGTCTCTTGTTTCTCCTTATCTACTTGCAATCACCAGTCTTGGTTTCCTTTTCAATAGATCATATATCTTGTTTTTTCATTTGGACCCTTTGTTTTTCAGTGCCTTCAACACTCTTGCCCTATTAAACTGTTTCACTTGAAAACACAAAACATGGTTGCATTTATCTGATTGGCTGCTCCTCATGTGCGCCTAGGTGCTGAATGTTGCTGAAAAAAGTGATAAAAAACATTTTAAAAAAGTGAACATTGAGCTCCTTTCTGAGTAGCACCACATCATGGTTCACAGGCACCCGTAACTCAGTGTCCAAGGGAACACATCATCTTTCTTCGCAAACTATTCCTGTTTTCCTTATCTAACTGGATGACACTAGCATTCATCCAGTTTCTCAAACATCTGAATTCTCTCTTTCCTCACATCATCAATCAATCATCAGTTGCCTCTTCACTGGTGTTCCTGCTTCCACCCTTTCTTCTCTACACTCTATTCCTCTGCCCAGAAATCCTCATTCAACATAATAGCTAAAGTACTGACAAGGGCCTTTTTAAAATGTCTTACAAGTTCCCAGTGTGAACTCTCACTACTTTTTGACCTTTCCCCTACGTTTTTCCTTCACTCTCTACATAGCAGTCATGTGATTCCTTGGGTACACCAAGCATATTTCTTCCCAAGCCCTTTGCACATGCTGTTCCTCCTGCCTTGGAACACTCCATAGAAAGCTCTTATCACTTTCCTAGGTCTCTGTTTAAATATTGGTATATAAAGTAGACATTCTGTGACAACCAATTTCTATTAAAGAGTAGCGCCTCCCACCTCCCTGCTCCTCTTATCCTCCTCATCCTGGTTTGTTTTCCTCCATATTTCTATCACAGTCTGACATGTATAGTGGTTTGGCTGTTGTCTGTCTCTCCCCAACAGTGTAAGATGCATGTGGGAAAGAAATTAGTTTCATCCACTACTATATCTATCCCTAGCACCTAGAACAATGCTTGGCATACAGGAGACTCTCTACAGTATTTGCTAAATGCACAAATGAATGAGTCTATCTCATTTGAAATGCACCAAAATTAATGATTTGATAAGAAGCATATCAATTTTTAATTTGATGCTGAATTGAATATATATTCAAAAATGAGTTTCATAAAAATTATAATTTTTTTATTCAAGTTTTTAGCTGTTACTTTATGTTCTGGGCTTCAGGCTTTTCAGGCTTGTGTGATTTCAAATAACATATGGTAGAACAAATGAGCATAGATTTGACACAACCTGACCTTTAAATGACAATGAGAGCGAAAGGGCAGAATAAATGTGGCCTTGTCAGACTCTTATGAGAATAGAAAATTTCCAGCAGCTTCAGGGAAGGTCAAAAAGTGTTCCTTAAATGGAATGGGGAACCAGCTGAAACTTTTTCATCAAATGAGGGTGACAGACAGAGGTCTCTTAAAGAATATGTAATGAGGATCATCCAATTTACTCAAACTGAAGAATGGCCAAGAGGTTGTATGATTTATGTCACATTTCCAAGCATCACATGATCATTATGGAGAAATAATATATTTTTAAACGTAGCACATGATCATGTTATAAAAATTTATAGAGTATCAAAGGTATAAAGCTCCAGGTCTTCTTTACCCTGTGTACCCCTTAGCTCTCTGATTCCCTTCCTCAAAGACACCCACTGGTACTAATTATGTTTATAAATTTCTAAAAGTATTCTATGAAAACACAACATGGATTCTATTTTATTTAAAATTCTCTTAACTCTGAAAGATTTCAAGTAGGCAAGAACTGTAAAAGATAATAGAACAGTCACCAATGTACACACAAAACAGATTTTATGACTATTAATATTTGTCCAAATAGCTTTAGATAGATGTTGAAAAACAACATATTACAGATACAATTGAAACCATTCTTACCCTCCCAGTCCCAGAGATAAGCACTACCCTGAGGTTGATCTGCATCTTTCCCAATAATTTTTCTCATACTCTTACTTACATATACCTCCGTAACAATATATACTATCATATTACTTCTTAAATTTATGTAAGTTCTACCATACTGTAGTATCCTTTTGTAACTTGCTTTCTAATTTAACATTATAATTTCAAAATTAATACATATTAATACATGTAACTCTAGTTCATTCACTTTAAGTAACTACAGTTCCCCATTTATGAATGTATTCTAATTTATGTATTCAGTTGATGGACACTAAATTGGTTTCCAATTTTTTGATTTACAGACAATTCTGTCATTTGCATCCTTATACTTGCTTTCCTATACACATATGCAAGATTTTCTTTAGAGTATATCTATAGAAGTGAAATTGCTAGTTTGGAAGATATATGCAGATTTAATTCTGATCAATATTGACAAACTCTTGTTGCAATCTATCAAACTTTTTACACCACCACCAGTACTCTACATATTTACACATATTCTTGCCATGATTTGGATAGAGATTGTAAACATGACCACAACAATTTATAGCTTCTCCCTTCCAGAAGTAGAGTCTGTTTCCTACCCACTGAATTTTGGCTTGCCCTGTAATATGTTATGACCAAGAAAATAGGAAATTACATTAGGTGAAATCCAGAGCCTAGACCTCAAGAGACCTTGCAGATTCTGCCTTCCCTTCTTTGGAGAATATATAATATTATGTGAAGAATCCTCGTCTACCTTACTGGAGAAAGATAGAACATGTGAAGAAGAAAAGAGATACCATAGCCAACAGCCATCTGAGTGAGGCCACCTTGAATCCAGCCCCTTGAAGCCAACAGATGGAAGGAAGACCAGTAGAAGGACTGCCCAGCTGATCCTAGCCCAAATTGCTCATCCAGTATTATGGGTAACTAATGATTGTTGTTTTAAGCCACTGAGTTTGGGGATGGTTTGTTATACAGCTACAGATTACTCAATACCCTTGACGTTATCAGACATTTAATTTTGCTAACCTGATTGGACTCTTTCTATGAACATGGTATTCATTATTTATTTAAGCATCTTTTAGTACCCTTCAAATCAGAAGAATGATTTCAGATATCAATCAATAGAATACAATCAATAGAGTATCCAAGTAGTCATGACTTACACAAGAGTAAATAATTTCTCTTACATAACAAGAAATCTGGAGGCAGGCCATTGCTGACACTTGTTTTGTAACTCAATGGCATGTCTCTAGTTTAGCATCTCTGTGATTCTCTTAACCTTCTCTTCATAGTCAAAAGTGTAGTCTAACAGTTTCACATAGCACATCTGCATGCACTGGAAGGCAAGATGCCAGGAGTGGCATGGGATAGAGCACTTTTCCTTAGGCATCATGGCCTTCCTAATTATAATAGGAATGCTTTTCAAAGAAACTCCCCAGCAGATTTCCCTTTACATCTATGGATCAAAATAATCACTCTAGACCAGGTAAGAGTCCACTTTCCTTCAGAACAAGAAAAGTATGAAAAAGATTATTAAAAAAAAAAAAAAAAAGATTATTGTTTTGTTAAATAGGAATAGGTACAGAATCACTTTTTAGTTAAACAAGGAATACTGTCAGCTGTACTTTGTAAAACATTTACATAATTTTCTTCATAAAGTTCTCAGACATATTTATTTAGACATCTTTTCCTACATAAGGGAAAATAAATTTTGCTATTATAGTAGTGGGATATTTTATTTAAAAAAACATTTCTTGGTTCTTGCAGTTGTATAGAAATACTATTGAATTTCTGATTCTGATATTGCAATAACAATCCTATTCAATTTGTTTATTTGCTCTAATAGTTTATAGAATTTCATGAGGGTTTTTTTTGGGTGTGTGTATAAATAATCACATAAACGATGAGAAAGCACATCTGTGATTCTTCTTTTTATCATCCCTGATTTCTTTCCCTTGTTTTTTTGTACCAGTTAGGACCACTAGTAAAATGCTGAAGTGGTGTCAGTGGTTGTCAGTGGTGTCAGTGGTTGATACTCGGTACTTTGTTTTACTCAACAGATTGATTTTCTTTCTGATAAGAAATCTGCTTTACCTTATTTAAAGTTTTAACATAACTGCTCTCATTCTCATTTTTTTCCCTATCTATGACTGCACAAGTGGAATAGTTTACAGTTTCAAAAGGTGTGGGTTCTTCTTTCATGTCTACTTTTTCCTACAACTTTTTGTCATGAGAATTGGTGGTGTTTACCAGTTATTGTCTTAAGATAATTATATTAAATCTTGGGCTAGGATAATTCTCCTTTTATTTTTGATGTCTGCTAACACTCCGCCATGTTGGAATATTTCCTGATATGATCTGCAATAGTTTCTTTAAAAGAAAATTCCACTGCCAAAAGATACTAACCTACCTTCATCTAAATCCTTATATGCTACCTTCCCTCTTATAACTTTCAAAATCTAGACTTACATGCTTCTCACCTACTCAAACATCCCATTACTGTAATTCTCCCTTCTCTTTCCTTACTTGTAGTTTTCTTCCTCTCTATTATTCCAATCAGCATTGAAGCATGCTAAAAAATCTTGAAACCAAATCAACATTCGACTAATTTCTCACACTCAACCACCCTTTTTAGTAAATAATTACTGGGAAGAGATTTCTGTCCTAGCTGGAACAATTTCTTATACTTCTTTCTTGAGCCCACTCCAGAAATGGTCCCACAGTATTTAGTTAAAAGTAATTATTTCTTAAATGATCTAGAATCTCCCTTTATAAAATTCTAAGTTCTAATGAATTTTGGAGTATTTGTCTGGTCTTTCTATTCTGTAACACTGGTCATGGACTAGTATCACACTTATGAAAGAGAGACTTTGTAGTATGTTTTGTATCTGACAGTTCTCCTCATTGATTTTTTTCCCCAGTGTTTTCCTATACACTTTGCATATTTATTTTTTCCATATTAACTTTACAATAAATGTTTCTAGCTCAAAAATACCGACAAATACTTGTTGGTATTTAGTATTTTTTTTAGGTTCACACTAAATCTATGTATTATCTAGGTTTATAACATCGTTATAAACCTGTGTTATTATGTGCAAGAAAAAGAGATAGTTTTCATTTGTTTGAGTCCACGTTAGTGTCTTTCAGGAGTTTTAAAAAATTGCCTCACATGTGTATTAAGTAGTTCTTATTAAATTTTATATGTATTTTCTCTTTATTATGATATTGTATATATAATTTTCTCATATCTTTCAAAGTATTACTTCAAAAAATAAAGGCTATTGATTTTTGAGTATTAATTTTATATCTGCTACTTCATTTTTTTTGTTAGCATTGATTTTTGTAAGAATTAATGTCAAATCATCAGCTAATAGAGATAATTTGACTTTATTTTTTAATAGATTTTTATTGGAGTATAATTGCTTCACAATACTGTGTTAATTTCTGTTGCAGAAAAAAGTGGATCAGCTATGTGTATATATATATCTCCATATCACCTCCCTCTTGCGCCTCCCTCCCATCCTCCCTTTCCCACCCCTCTAGGACATCACAATGCACCGAGCCGATCTCCCTGTGCTATGCTGCTGCTTCCCACCAGACAACTATTTTACATTTGGTAGTGTATATATGTCGATTCTACTCTCACTTCACCCCAGCTTAGCCCTCCCACAGCATGTCATCAAGTCCATTCTCTGTGTCTACTTCTTTATTCATGACCTGCAACTAGGTTCATCAGTACTTTTTTTTTTTTAGATTCCACATATATGTGTTAGCATACAGTATTTTTCTCTTTCTGACTTACTTCATTCTGTATGACAGAATCTAGGTCCATCCACCTCACTACAAATAACTCAATTTCATTAGTTTTTATGGCTGAGTAATATTCCATTATATATATGTACCACATCTTCTTTATCCATTTATCTGTCGATGGACATTTAGGTTGGTTCCACGTCCTGGCTATTGTAAATAGTGCTGCAATGAACATTGTGGCACATGTCTCTTTTTGAATTATGGTTTCCTCAGGGGATAGGCCCAGTAGTGGGAATATTGGGTCATATGGTAGCTCTATTTTTAGTTTTTTAAGGAAGCTCCATACTGTTCTCCATAGTGGTTGTATCAATTTACATTCCCACCAACAGTGCAGGAGGGTTCCCTTTTCACCACACCCATTCCAGCATTTATTGTTTCTAGATTTTTTGATAATGGCCATTCTGACCAGCGTGAGACGATAACTTATTGTAGTTTTGATTTACATTTCTCTAATTATTAGTGATGTTGAGCATCTTTTCATGTGCCTCCTGGACATCTGTATGTCTCTCTTGGTGAAATGTTTATTTAGATCTTCTAGCCATTTTTTAACTGGGTTGTTTGTTTTTTTCATATTGAGCTCCATGAGCTAGTTGTACACTTTGGAGATTAATCCTTTGTCTGTTGTTTCATTTGTAAATATTTTCTCCCATTCTGAGGGTTGTCTTTTTGTCTTGCTTATTGTTTCCTTTACTCTGCAAAAGCTTTTAAGTTTAATTAAATCCCATTTTCTTATTTTTGTTTCTATTTCTGTTACTTTAGGAGGTGGGTCAAAAAAGATCTTGCTGTGGTTTATGTCAAAGAGTGGTTTTCCTATGTTTTCCTCTAAAGTTTTATAGTGTCTGGTCTTACATTGAAGTCTTTAATCCATTTGGAGTTTATTTTTGTGTATGGTGTTAGGTAGTGTTCTAATTTCATTCTTTTATGTGTAGCTGTCCAGTTTTCCCAGCACCACTTATTGAAGAGACTGTCTTTTCTCCATTGTATGTTCTTGCCTCTGTTGTAAATTCAGTGCCAATATGTACGTGGGTTTACCTCTGGGCATTCTATACTGTTCCATTGGTCTATATATTTTTTTTTGTGCCAGTACCATACTGTTTTGATTATTGTAGCTTTGTGGTATACTTTGAAGTCAGGGAGCCTGATTCTTCCAACTCTGTTTTTCTTTCTCAAGATTGCTTTGGCTATTCAGAGTCTTTTGTGTTTCCATACAACTTGTAAGATTTTTTGTTCTAGTTCTCTGAAAAATGCCAGTGGTAGTTTGATAGGGTTTGCATTGAATCTCTAGATTGCTTTGGGTAGTACAGTCATTTTCACAATATTGATTCTTCCAATCCAAGAACATGGTATATTTCTCCATCTGTTTATGTCATCTTTGATTTCTTTCATCAGTATTTTATAGTTTTCTGAGTACAAGTCTTTTGCCTCCTTAGGCAGGTTTATACCTAGGTATTTTATTCTTTTTGTTGCAAAGGTAAATGGGAGTACCATTGGTAAATTGATTTCTCTTTCTGATTTTTCATTGTTGGTGTATAGGAATGCCAGAGATTTGTGTGCGTTACTTTGGTATCCTGCAACCTTACCAAATCCATTTATTAGTTCTAGTAGTTTTCTGTTGGCATTCTTTAGGATTTTCTATGTATAGTTTCATGTCATTGGCAAACAGTGACAGTTTTACTTCTTCTTTTCCAATTTGTATTCCTTTTATTTCTTTTTCTTCTCTGATTGCTGTGGTTAGGACTTCCAAAACTATGTTCAATAAGAGTGGCAAGAGTGGACATCCTTGTCTTGTTCCTGATCTTAGAGGAAATGCTTTCAGTTTTTCCCCACTGAGTATGATGTTTGCTGTGGGTTTGTCATATATGGCCTTTATTATGTTGAGGTAGGTTCCCTCTATGCCCATTTTCTGGAGAGTTTTTTTATCATAAATGGGTGTTGAATTTGTCAAAAGCTTTTTCTGCATCTATTGAGATGATCATATGGTTTTTATTCCTTGATTTGTTAATGTGGTGTATCACATTGATTGATTTGCATATACTGATGAATCCTTTCATCCCTGGACTAAATCCCACTTGATCATGGTGTATGATCCTTTTAATGTGCTGTTGGATTCTGTTTGATAGCATTTTGTTGAGGATTTTTGCATCTATATTCATCAGTGATATTGGTCTATAATTTTCTTTTTTTGTGATATCTTTTTCTGGTTTTGGTATCAGGGTGATGGTGGCTTCATAGAATGAATTTGGGAGTGTTTCTCCCTCTGCGATTTTTTGGAAGAGTTTGAGAAGGATTGGTGTTAGCTCTTCTCTAAATGTTTGATAGATTTCACCTGTGAAGCTGTCTGGTGCTGGACTTTTGTTTGTTGTAAGATTTTTCATTACAGTTTCAATTTCATTACTTGTAATAGGTCGTTTATATTTTCTCATTTTTCCTGGTTCAGTCTTGGAAAATTGTACCTTTCCAAGAATTTGTCTGTTTCTCTGTGGTTGTCTATTTTTTTGGCATATAGTTGTTTGTAGTATCCTCTTATAATCCTTTGTTCTTCTGCAGTGTCAGTTGTGATTTCTCCTTTTTCATTATCAATTTTATTGATTTACATCCTCTCCCTTTTTTTCTTGATCAGTCTGGCTACGGTTTATCAATTTTGTTTATCTTCTCAAAGAACCAACTTTTAGTTTTGTTGATCTTTGCTATTGTTTTCTTTGTTTCTATTTCATTTATATCTGCTCTGATCTTTATGATTTATTTCCTTCTACTGACTTTGGATTTTCTTTGTTCTTCTTTCTGTAGTTGTTTTAAGTGTAGCATTACATTGTTTATTTGAGATTTTTCTTGTTTCTTGAGGTGAGATTGAATTGCCATAGACTTCCCTCTTAGAACTGCTTTTGCTGCATCCCGTAGGTTTTGGGTTGTCATGTTTTTGTTGTCATTTGTTTCTATGTACTTTTTTATTTCTTCTTTGATTTCTTCTGTGATCTCTTGGTTAATTAGTAGTGCACTTTAGCCTCCGTGTATTTACAGTTTTTTTCCTATAAATTGATTTCCAATCTAACAGCATTGTGGTCAGAAAAGATGCTCGATACAATTTTATTTCTTAAATTTTCTGAGGCTTGATATGTGACCCAAGGTGTGATCTATTCTGGAGAATGTTCCATGTGCACTTGAGTGGAAAGTGTATTCTGACACTTTTGGATGGAATGTTCTATAAATATCAATTAGATCTATCTGGCCTATTGTGTCATTTAAAGCTTATGTTTCCTTATTTATTTTCTGTTTGGATGAGCTGTTCATTGGTGTAAGTGGGGTGTTAAAGTCCCCTACTATTATTCTGTTACTGTCATTTTCTCCTTTCATCATTGTTAGCATTTGCCTTATATATTGAGGTGCTCCTATGTTGGGTGCATAAACATTTATATTTGTTATATCTTCTTCTTGGGTTGATCCTTTGATCATTATGTAGTGTCCTTCCTTATCTCTGGTAACAATCTTTATTTTAAAGTCTATTTTATCTGATACAAGTATTGCTACTCCAGCTTTCTTTTGATTTCCACTTGCATGGAATATCTTTTTCAATCCCTTCACTTTCAGTCTGTATGTGTCTGTAGGTCTGAAGTGAGTTTCTTGTAAACAGCATATATATGGGTCTTGTTTTTGTATCCATTCAGCCATTCTGTATCATTTGGTTGGGGCATTTAATCCACTTACATTCAAAGTTATTATCAATATGTATGTTCCTATTACCTTTTTCTTAATTGTTTTGTGTTCGTTTTATGGGTCTTTCTCTTCTGTTGTGTTTCCTGCTTAGAGAAGTTCCTTTAGCATTTGTTGTAAAGCTGGTTTGGTGGTGCTGAATTCTCTTAGCTTTTGGTTTTCTGAAAAGCTTTTGATTTCTCCATCAAATCTGAATGAGATCCTTGCTGGGTATAGTAATCTTGGTTGTATGTTTTTCTCTTTCATCACTTTAAATATATCCTGCCACTCCCTTCTGCCCTGCAGAGTTTGTGCTGAAAAATCAGTGGATAACCTTATGGGGATTCCTTTGTATGTTATTTTTTTTTTCCCTTGCTGCTTTTAATATTTTTCTTTGAATTTAGTTTTTGTTAGTTTGATTAATATGTGTCTTGGTGTGTTTCTCCTAGGGTTTACCCTGTATGGGACTCTCTGTGCTTCCTGGACTTGGGTGACTATTTCCTTTCCCATGTTAGGGAAGTTTTCCACTGTAATCTCTTCAGATACTTTCTCAGACCCTTTCTTTTTCTCTTCTTCTTCTGGGGCCTCTTTAATTTGAATATTGGTTCATTTAGTGTTGTCACAGAGGTCTCTGAGATTATCTTCAATTCTCTTCATTCTTTTTTCTTTATTCTGCTCCTTGGCAGTTATTTCCACCATTTTGTCTTCTAGCTCACTTATTCATTCTTCTGCCTCAGTTATTCTGCTATTCATTCCTTCTAGTGTATTTTTCATTTCAGTTATTGCATTGTTCATCTCTGTTTGTTCTTTAGTTCTTCCAGATCTTTGTTAAACATTTCTTGTATTTTCTCAATCTGTGCTTCCATTTTATTTCTGAGATTCTGGATCATCTTTACTATCATTACTCTGAATTCTTTTTCAGGTAGATTGCCTATTTCCTCTTCATTTATTTGGTCTTGTAGGTTTTTACCTTGCTCCTTCATCTGTAACATATTTTTTTGTTGTCTCTCTTTTTTTTTTTTTTTTTTTGATTGGGATTGTGTTCCTACATTACTGGTTGTTTGCCCTGAGGCTTCCAAGACTGGAGTTTATAGGCTATTGGGTAGAGCTGGGTCTTGGTACTGAGATGATGACCTCTGTGAGACCTCATTCCAATGAATATTCCCTGGGGTCTGAGGTTCTCTGTTAGTCCAGTGGTTCAGACTCAGTGCTCCCACCGCAGGAGCTTCCACCCGACCCTGGGCTTGCGAACCGAGATCCCACAAGCTGCATGGGGTGGCAAAAAAAAATGAAAACAAATTAAAAAATAAAATTAGACTAGGAAACTAACAGGTATGTTAGAAAGAATGTAAAAATAAAAATATAGATGAATCACCAACCAGAAGGTACATCAGTACCACAATAGTAAAAAAGAGGAGGAGGGAAAAGAAAAAAAGAAAAGGAGTGTGGGGGAAAGGCCTTGTCTGTGGAGGGCAGGGCCTAAGCAAGGGTGAGGTTTGGGCAGTGGGTGGGGCCAATGCTCAGGACCCAAAGGGCTGGAAAAGGCTCTGGGGGCTTTGGTGGGTGAAGATTAGGCTGAAGGAACAGAAAGAGCCCAGGGGTGCCCCCAACCCCTGGTCTCAGAGGACAGGGGACCTCACCTGGGACTCAGCAGGCTTTCTGGGCTCGAGTGGGCAGGGCAATTGCCCTCTGCTTCTCTCCTGCTCCTCCTAGAGGGCCCCTTCTACCTGCCTCTCCTGATCTCCCTGGCTTCAGGGCCACCAGTCCTGTCTGGCCTCCACTTCTCCTCCCCTCTCAGTCCCTCTACATCCTACCGGTTCACTCTGGGGTTCCTCTTGTCTTCTTGGGCATCAGAGTTCCCCACCAGCGGCCCTAGCTGTGAGGGGGTGCTAACTCCGTATCTTCCCACACCGCCATCTTGACTTGCCCCCAATTTTACTTAATTCTCATGCCTTGATTCCTTGTCTAATTCCATTTGATTAATAACTCCAACACAATGCTAAATGGTAGTGAAAAAAGTGGGCATGCTTGTCTTACTCCTGACTGTAGTGGAGAGATCTTAAACTTTACCTTACCAAAATTCTTTGCACACAGAAGGTTAGGTGTTTACTAATTGGCTTTGAGTAGGTAACTTATCCGAATATGATTCATTTGAGAATTTTATGTATATTTCTGTTTCCTCTTTAATTGTGATAAACATAAATTTTACAACACACTTGTTGAAGCAAGAGATCTATAAATGAGAACAGCATTCTCTAGTATTCCTATTTTCTTTTTTTTTTTTTTATAAATAATATCTAGCAGTATATTAACCAATGGAGTATATTGCACAACAAACTACCTCACATCTTTCAGGAAGAAAAACCACTGAATTTGAAAAGTAAAACGATGTCACCCACTGAATTCAGACACAATTAAAGTGTGTTTTAAATATTTGTTTTGGGGGAGGGGGGTCACACACTCTTCTCAATTAAGAGAAACATTTATACAGTCCAGGTCTTTTATTTTCTTTACACACATCATGCCATGAATTAATAGGGAATGGGTTCCAACAGTTCCAGCTCCTTTCCATTGGTTCTCGTGAAGTGTGCTTCTCTGGGTGGAGCAGGCTGATGCTTCAGTTGAACCCAAGTGCTTTTCTCTTTGGCTTCCTTCTTTTTCTGATCATTTTCCTTCACCCGTTTCAAGAAGATATCTCGACTCTTAGAGTGCTTAATATGCTCGATATGCACATTAATTCTCTTGGCAAGAATCTTGCCCTTAACTTGTTTGGTTACAATGATGCCAACAGCATGCTGGGTAACATTGTAGACTCTCCCTGATTTGTCATGTAACATTTGTGGGGCATTCCTTTTTGAACAGTGCCCATTCCTTTGATATCTACAATATCACCTTTCTTGTAGATTCACATGTATGTGGCCAAAGGAACAACTCCATGTTTTCTAAAAGGCCTAGAGAACATGTAGTGGGTGCCCCTCCTCTTTCCCTTTTTTGTTGGTCATTTTGGCGAATTACTGGAATATGGCAGTTCCGGCCAAAAAGCTAGCATTCCTATTTCCTATAGTGATAATATCCTGAACAAATTTTATATTACAAAAAGTCCAGTGTTCAAAATAGTTTAATATTAGTAAAAGAACCCTACAGGGAGACAGTTTACTGAAAAATGCTTTTCTCTCCCATAAAACCTAATGCTGACAATTGAACAAAGATGTTTGTGAAGGATAAAGCTTCATTAAACTACAAATACATTAATATCTAGTATACTATATGTGTATTAACTAGTTTCAAGTCTTTATAAGTACAAACTTAAATTTCGTTGCTTTGAAAGACATTACATTCACAACTTTGGACTGTAATTCTATTTTATTTTTATTCATTTTAATGCATACTACTTGCATAAAGTTTGGTGAATGCCGAAGTTTCATGATAATTTTACTCTGGTAGGTAGTCATGAGTTTTAGAGAAAACTCTCCATGTCCTCCAAAGGAAAGAGCTAAGGTTGGAATAAGAAACATACTCTCAAGGGAGTTCTGACTACCTGTATGCACTTGAGTTACCTGGTGTGGACCCTGTCCTGCAGCCTTGGAATCTCCTTTTTACTGAGCGAGGAAGTAGATGTACAGCATGAAGAAGGATGCCCTTTGGAAATGTTAGTATATACAGTTAAGGACTACACAACCCTTTGAGATGGTTCTTCTTATTTCTTAAGAGCTGTGAATTTTGAAAAATATGGGTGGATGAGAAATGATGTGGATTCAATGTGCTTCAGCTGTAGATTTTATGAAATTATATAGGCTGGAATTATGATGTGCAGGACAAATCAGAAAATATGTCTGTAACATTTATATTAAAAAAACAGACACACATACAGATATTGATAAAATATGGGCACACTCAACACCAAATAAAGATGAAAGATGTCAATGAAGATGTCAATGAAGACAACTGGCTGTATGGAATACTTAAGAAAACATGTTTAGCAATGAAGAAATAGCATGTTTTCTATTAAAGTCAGTGTATTTTAGTGACCTAAGGCCTAAGTTGTACCTGACAAAAGTGAAATGTCCTGAGGTCATGAGACTAACACTTTTTGCCTCTGCAAAATTTTACATCTACAAAAATAGCTTTCAGGTGAAAACCACAGCCTTTTCTAAACAAGCTACATATCACAGTTGACATTTTCTGGAGAATCATAGAAATTTTAATTCACACATTCTAAAAATTATAAATTAAGCTTCCTTTGTAAATAATTTAATAATAATAAATAACTTGAAAATTTTACTCAGAGGCTACTTGATTATCATTCCCCCATACTTTAGATATTTTGGAATCATTGACACATTTTTCTTTAAATTGTGAAGTAATAATCGATTACTATCATTTATAACTTTAAAAAGTCTTTCACTCCTATTAGTTTATTTAGAAAATACTCTAAACCTGCTATAATGTCTTTTCCTGTGAAGAGAGAAATGTAGCTCTCAAATTTCTTTCTTGTGTTTGAGATTTCCCTAATTCCATTAATGTGTTTACTTAACATTTTAAAATTATGAAATATACACACATTCAAAAGGATGTATATAATTATATTTATGGTTTAGAGAATAATGATAGAAACACCTTTATGCACAATTCCCAATGTAAGAAAGAAAATGCTGGTGCATTTGAAGATTCTGTATGTGTTCTCTCCAATCCCATTCCATTCCTTCACTGCCAGAGGTGACTGATATACTGCTAATCATTGTGCTCTGTAGTGTTTCTAAGTCTCTGTGGGAAAAGGGTTCCATGGTAAAAGAGGGTTGGGAAACTCAATGGGTAGGCCAGATTTTATGGCAAGAGTTTGGGAATTCACATAGCCAGCCCTAATGTGTTAACGAACATTTGAATCTATATAGAATTTTATTTTCATGGAACACATTTTACAAATTATTGATCTAAGTATTTTACCAAACTTTTGTGCAATTCATAATGAACAGACAAGTACAGATATTTCTCTATAAGATTTGAAGGATATTTGATGGAAACTGAGTCTGTAAGGTGGATGAGTAATGCATCCACCAAAGCAGGAACTAAATGCAAACTCTCAGGGGCATAAAAGAGCAAAGATTTATTTATTTTTTTTTAATTCTTAGGGCTTCCCTGGTAGCACAGTGGTTGGGAGTCCGCCTGCCGATGCAGGGGACAGGGGTTCGTGCCCTGGTCCGGGAGGATCCCACACGTCGTGGAGCGGCTGGGCCCGTGAGCCATGGCCGCTGGGCCTGTGCGTCTGGAGCCTGTGCTCTGCAGTGGGAGAGGCCACAGCAGTGAGAGGCCCACGTACCGCAAAAAAAAAAAAATTTATTGGAGTATAGTTGATTTACAATGTTGTGTTAGTTGCAGTATCCACTCTATTTTTTTTTTAAGATTCTTTTCCCATATAGACCATAACATAGTATTGAGTAGAGTTCCCAGTGCTATAGAGCAGTTTCTTATTACTTATCTATTTTATATACAGTAGTGTATGCAAAGATTTATTTCTCATTCACAATACTCATCAGAGGTTTGCTAGGGGCTCTATTCTGGGTGGTCTTCACTTTGGGCCACTCTCACTTGGACAGTGCTGATCAAGACACTTCTCACAATTTACCTGGCAGAGCTTGTCAAATGTCTCCACCCAGAACAAGAAGGGCAAGAAATGCTATGTGGGAAATATTTGGGGACCAGAATTAGATCATTCTCAGAGGCTGAGGGGCAAGGCCACTAGTCTATGCAAAGGGCTGAGGCTGTTTGAAAGGTAAGAACATTCATTATATCATTCAGTTTGGAAAAAGCCTCAGACCTCACATGAATCAGATGAGGGGACATTAGGATGGCATCCAGGCTTCAGAATTCTTGTCTCTGATACTGACGAATGTGTCCAGTGCCTCAGAGATTGGGGTTTGAGTATGAATCAGAGTGTCATTTCACATATGCAGGTAAGACTGGGACAGAGCAGTAAAGCACTTGAACAAATCCATAAAATGCTGTATAACTGGGCAGTTGATGTCTCCTGAATTATCGTGTGGAATTGGTAGGGTGACTCAGGAGAGCATGCCAATTAATGTTAGGATTAGGCCACTGTACAGAATAAGCAGGCTGTTTTTTCTGTGTCTACCCTTTTCTTTATTCCCTTTTTATGATTCTATATATATGTATTACATGTATATATTAAATATGTATAATTTTTCTGAAAGTGCTCACCCATCTCAGTTGTTACATATAATACATAATATAAAATATGTAACAATATTTAACATACTGTATAATATAGAATATTTAGCTTTGTATATATATATATATATATATATATATATATATATAATTTTTTAAGTCTAAAACTGCTTCTCCTGCAAATGACAAAGCTACTGTCTGACTTGGGACCAAAGGGTGAAAAACGAAATCTTGAAAATAGTATACACTTGAGTATAAATGTGATGGTAGCAGCAAAATTAACAGAAAAGAAAAAAAAAATCTCAAAGAAGCTTCTGTATTTTATTTCAACAAAGGTGAGGAAATTTCCTGTACAGAATTACCTTCTCCATCTCTAAGGATTTCCTTTACGTATCTGTTTGCATCCATCAGAACAGCATTTAGAGTTCTCAGACAGATAAGAATCTAACAGCTTTTAAGATAGTGCTTTTCAAACTTTTGATTCCTTATAAGTGAACTTACAAGTGGACTCTATGGTATCTTTATTTATTATTTTCAATGTTAAAGTTTCTATTAAGTGAAGTGATGGATATTTTCTATCAGTCTGTGTTTAAGTGAACACAAATTTTTATTATTTTAATACTGCTGTTTTTGCTCATTTAAAAAGCATAGTATATTTATGATTGATGTCATTTAATTCCATTGAGATTCAACTGCCCTTTGAAAATACCCTTTTCTCAGCATATTAAAATGTCTATGCAGACAGGTAAACTAATATTTACATTGTTACAGGGCTGCTGTAACAAAAGGCCACAAACTTGGTAGCTTAAAACAACAGAAAGTTATTCTCTGATAGTTTGAGAGGGCAGAAGCCCTAAATCAATGTCAGCAAGACTGCTCTCTTTGAAGAATCTTGGAGATAATCTTTCCTTGTCTCTTCTAGTTTTTGGTGGCTCCAGCCATTCCTTGGTTTGAGGCCACACAACTCCACTCTTTGTCTCCACCTAATGTACACTTCTGTCTCCCTCAGTCTGTCTTTTCTTCTTATAAGGGCACTTGTCTTTGGATTAAAAACACCTGGATAATCCAAGCTGCTCTCATTTCAAGATACTTAATTGCATCTGCAAAGACCCTATTCTTAAATAAGGGTCACAATCATAGGTTCCAGGTGGGCATATCTTTTGGCGGGGCTGCTATTCAACCCACTACAGGTACCAACCTAAATACACTGGACTTTGACTTTGTTCTATTACATTTAGATATTCCATTCACATTTGTATGGATACAGTGCCAATTTTAGTTTTACATCATCCTCTCTGAAAAATTCTAGCTGTTAGTATTTGAATTCAATGATAAATTTTTATATACATATGTAAACAATTAGTTAATATATTTTCTTGTCTATTTCATAAATGCATAATAGACAAGTCACTTTCTTCTGAGCTTGCAGATAGGTTCTGTTTGCTTAGCATGATTACCGATGATGTTTGATATATTTTCCAAAATAGTCTACTCTGTTGAGTAGCTTTTCTCAGACATTTAAAAATAATTCCATATTATTTTATTTCCTCTTCCAAAGTCAAATATTTTTGAAGTCTTTTAAAAAAGTTATACAAAAGCTATAAAATATACAAATTGTTACAAAGAGCATTCCACTCCAACTCCCTATTTTTTAACATCTTTACTGGAGTATAATTGCTTTACAATGCTGTGTTAGTTTCTGCTGTATAACAAAGTGAATCAGCTATATGCATACGTATATCCCCATATCCCCTCCTTCTTGTGTCTCCCTCCCACCTTCCATATCCCACCCCTCTAGGTGTTCACAAAGCACCGAGCTGATCTCCCTGTGCTATGCAGCTGCTTCCCACTAGCTATCTGTTTTATGTTTGGTAGTGTATATATGTCAATGCTACTCTCTCACTTAGTCCCAGCTTACCCTTCCCCCTCCCTGTGTCCTCAAGTCCATTCTCTATGTCTGCGTCTTTATTCCTGTCCTGACCCTAGGTTCATCAGAACCATTTTCTTTTCAGGTTCCATATATATGTGTTAGCAGTGCTGTGAAGAGTCTAGACATTGGAGCCAGAAATCCTGGCTTCAATTGTTGGTTCCATTCTATGCTAACCATGTGACCTTAGGCTAGTTTCTTAACCTCACTTCTTACCTGTAAAATTACATAATGATTCTATCAATCCATGAATCAGTGCTCTTTAAGTGTTTTAAGACAGTGGTAACATTCACTAAGCCCTCACTAAATACTCATTATAAATATTATAATGAAAATGATTATTATTTAATATATTTTATTATCATTATTATTAAGGACACTAGTTCCTAAAATCAAGAGATTGCAAACTTCCTTCTAAATAGTTCAGTTTTCTGTTAGAGCAGGTTCAAAATTATTTTGTAAGAAACCACTAGCTCTACAGGAGGTATTAACCTGGTTTCACTCTCGGAGGAATAGAATAGAATAGTCTTCTACTTAGAATAGTCTTCTACTTAGAATAGTCTTCTACTCAGGACAGATTCACGGTGGGCTGCTCAGGTCCCTACCGTTCTCCATTGTCATCCAGTTGTCTCCATTGTCAGTTAAGGCTTTGCACTTAACCAATAACATAGAAGAGCTACATTGTAGAAACTCATGAGTGAATACAGAATCAAACTCCCTGCCACATCCTATCTCTCAAAAGATTACAAAAGAGAAACAATTGGAAGGAAGTGTTTCCTGGAAGCTTGCTGCATCAAATGGTTCCTTATTAAGAATGTTAGTAGGAATTACACTTACATTTAATGCCACGGTGCTACTTTGAGAGAATCTCTGAGAGAAAAAAGGATCCTGAAGTTCTGAAGATGTTGTTCACTCCGTTACACAGGCTCTTCATTTTGAGAAACTTAAGAGACATTGTTTTCTGAGATTAATATCAGGAATAGTTGTGACTTTTCTGTGCAGCTGGCTTGGTTTGTTTATCTTAAAGAGAGATTGAAACATATAATTTACTAGATTTTGCTCCCTATGTTGACTATTAAGAGTTTAGAGGCAAAATTGTGGTTAGCTCATGGCAAATGTATAGAACTTCACAGTATATAATTTTGATTAGTCTTATTTGTGGGTTGATTTTTTTAATTAATTTTTATTAGAGTATAGTTGCTTTACAATGTTGTGTTAGTTTCTGCTGTATAGCAAAGTGAATCAGCTATACATATATGTATAGCCCCTCTTTTTTGGATTTCCTCTTTTTTGGATTTCCTTCACATTTAGGTCATCACAGAGCAATGAGTAGAGTTCCCTGTGCTATACAGCAGGTTCTCATTAGTTATCTATTTTATACATAGTAGTGTATATACGTCCATCCCAATCTCCCAAGCCATCCCACCTCCCTTTCCCCTCCCCCACTCCACCCCGGTATCCATATGTCCATTCTTTACTGTAGGTTGATTTTTTTCTTTTGTTTTTTTTTTTGTTTTTTTTCAGTATGCGGGCCTCTCACTGCTGTGGCCTCTCCTGCTGTGGAGCACAGGCTCCGGACACGCAGGCCCAGCAGCCATGGCTCACGGGCCCAGCCGCTCCGTGGCATGTGGGATCCTCCCGGACAGGGTCACGAACCCGTATCCGCTGCCTCGGCAGGCGGACTGTCAACCACTGCGCCACCAGGGAAGCCCCTGTAGGTTGATTTTTATCTTTTGCTTTGTCTTGTGTTTGCCCAATTATTCTCACTTTATTAAATTTATTCTCTTTAACTGTACTGTGTATTTCTTTTAAAGTCACCTGAAATTGTTTTTGGAACAAAGTGGGTTAGTAATTAATAACTGTATCATTTATAGGGGAAATTGTAATTCCTCTTTATATCTTCATAGATCCTTCAAACATCATGGTATGTGAATCATAAACTGATAATTAACAGAAATATTTAAATGACAAACTGAGAAAGTTTAAGGTATGTTGGGGAAAGATGCAACTCTATAGGCTATTATAAAAACAGTGAAAGATGCTGACTTTTTGGTTTATCAAATGTTAAATATTTATAGATGTTAAAAAGTTATTCATACGAAACATCTTAAACTGTGAAATAAAATGAAAGAACAAAACCTACATATTAGTGATGTTTGGGTTTTCCTTTCATAAAACTTTATTTCTTCAAAGCACAGAAATCGTTTCCATACACTGAAAATTCTTCTATAGATGACTACTTAGGAAAAAAATTCTACATGCCATATGGTAAAAATATATAGGGTAAAACAAACAATTTGTTAGAAAAATTACTTTTCTTTTATGAAGTATGTCTCTTCAATTAAATTTTGTGGTGCATGATTTAGGATTTAGGTTAGTAGAGGAGATAGGTTAAAATTTACGTGATAACAAGAATATTTTATGAAAAGCCAGTGAGTATAGAGTTATGTTTTCTTCTTTTCTATTTTGACAAAATGCTAAATTAAAAAACTCAAGAAGATGTGCTTATCAGAACTGTAATTATATAAAGTGGCTATGATAGTCTTCCTCCACAAATTATGGGTGGATATTACTTCTAAAAAAATACATGACAAGTTAATCATTAGAGAAAAAGGTAGTTTCTCGTGTTAACGTACATTTCTCAAAAGAAATGATCTTTTAGATCTTGCTCTTTGCGCACTCAGAAGCGACAAGCATTTGTTACATATGCTCAGCTGACAATGAGGCTGTCTCTCATGAAAAGAATTGGATTAATTTAGTTATAAAGAGATTTACATTTTGTGGTTTCTAACATGTCTTTTGGAGATTAATGAATAAGAAATGAGATAAGAAAGCCCTTCAGAAGCAACTATTGCTGAATATGGTAGAAAAATTGCTCTTGGCTGGAAGATGAATCAAGTTTCTGTCAGGTAAAGCCAGGGAAAATTCTCTTGTGTTATGAACTAATGTTACCCGAGAGGGAATATTATGCAAGATGTATGATATTGCTTTCTCCTTCTCCCAGAAGCCAGTTGGTTGTGCACTAAAGCAATGTAACAAGATTTCTATACCTTCACTTTATTTATTTACTAGTTTAGCCGTGATTCTAAAAAAAATATTGTCTGATCTTGCCTGTCCACACAGATTCTTCTAGAAAGTTTTCACTATTTAAAATTGGTTATTAAATCTTTTATAACAATGATAAAATTCAATTTACTGAAGTTATTTGCTTTACTCTATGTTTTTCTGATTAAAATATATACTAGTGAGTAAAATATAACTAATCTAAATTCAAGGAATATGTATTTTGTTATTTTGTCTGCTTACAACCTTTTAAGTACGTACTCTTCTGTCAACCAAAATCTTAATTTCTCTTTCTTCAGTAGCCTTTATATTCAGCATATATTACCACAAAATCACAAAACTGTAATTCTGTCTAATTCTAAAGCTATATGGGGATTTCACTAATATTTTGCCAAGCACAACAGTTGCAATAAAAATCAACTTACTGTGAAAACTCATCCCAAGAAAAATATTTAAGTTGCCTAGACTTAAGTATTCTAGAATGCACAAGCGTGAGAAAGCAAGCACCCATTACGAACAGCTAGGGAATTTTTCAGTCCTTACCAGAGCAATTTAATGTGCTCCTTCAGTGTTCTGAAATGAAACTCCTTGAGAAAATCTGGAAGACCTTTGGATGCTTGTAATAGCTGATACAATAGTGGTGCTTCAGGAGAAAAAAAGAGGAAATGCAAGATTCAAGCACCTTTTATTGTCAAAACAGATAAACCTGATTACAATTAGGTCGTCTCATTTTTGCCTAAAGCCCTGGAATGGCATCCCACAGCACTTCCAATAAAAATTCCAACAGAACCCGTGTTGTTTACAAGGTTTTCTACCCTGCTGCATGCCTTCCACTAACCTTCCATTCAGTCCTCATTGTGGAGCCCTCCCCCTTACACTCACTCAGCTTTGTTCAGGTCATCCTGGGCTTCTTTCTATTCCTCTACTGCAGGTGGATTTTTAATCAAATCTCAATTTTATTTTAGATATGGAAAGCCTTAGAATTAGGAATATTTTAATGCCAATCTATTTCTTCCTTTCTCCTGGTGTTTCATAAGTACTTATGTCGAATTAAATTCTTTATATTAAACAATACAAGAAGTAAATAAGTCCTTAAAAATGTGAGTCAAGGAGGAAAGAGTGGGGTAATATGGCTGAAACCTAATCATATACTGTTTATGTTCTAAAGCTGAATTTATGAGCATGAGTTTTCCTTTGTTTCCGGGAGGTAGCTGATAGAGACTCAGATGTTTTTCTTAAAACTGTTTACAGCCATAGCAACCACTGGGATATGATTTCTCATATACTTTCCCCACATAGCACTGTCACCCATGACTTCTTCCCTACTGATGCTGTTTTAGATTGTTTTTCTTAATAGAGTGACTTCTCCCTTGAGCTAAGAAAAACTTTTGAAACCATATAACAAGCATTTCAGTTTGTAAATACTGAAGGAACTATGTTTGACAAGACTCCACAAAAACTATGGCTTAATATTCTCTCTACAGTGGGCATAATAATTATAGAAAATCTCTCTCTCCCCAGTATTCAAAATTTTCATTTGTAGCCCAAAATACTTAAAGCATAGAAAATAAAATATTGGTTTCCATGGAATTATTACATCTATTTTCATGCTAATATAATTAAAATATAACTGGATTCATTATAAATGTGTAGTTTAAAGTGATTTGCTTATGGAAGTGAGATGTCTTATTTGTCAATGAGTAAACTCTGTATTTCCAAGTTGGTAATTTCTTTTTATATTTTAGCATTGTGACCAAGAAAGAGTTTATGTATCCAGAGAGATAAAATTAAATAAGACAAATATGAAAACAGATTTGTTTTTTTCCACAGAGAAAAATAAGTTAGAAAGATTTATTCTAGCATTGGATGTCTTTTTACATATATTATAATCCAAAATAAGCTTACTTAGATCATTTGAGGATTTGTTTTTGCCTGTTTCATACCAGCCATGTTATCTTTGAGCAGTGGTTCTCAAATTGAGTGCACATCAGAATCACCAAGAAGGCTTATTAAAACATGGATCTCTGGGGTCCGCCTCCAGAGTTTCTGAATCTCTGGGTCTAGGGTAGGGCTCAAGAGCTGCATTTCCAACAGCTTCTCAGGAGACATTGCTGCTGCTGGTCCAGAGACCACGGTTTGAGAAAGTCATCATACATCAATCACTTAATTTCTTTTCCTCATCTATTTCATCTATGAAATAATGGTGTTAAACTAAATGGCCATTCAACAAACATGTATTACATGACTTAAATGTGTCAAATGTTTGCTAATCATGGTCCCTGCTTTTGGGGAGAACATGGAGAAGAAAGTGACTGATCCTGCCTGTGGTAGAAAAATCTAGGGACACTTGATAGAGAAGATGAATTCAAAACCCATAAAACTTGTTGTAAAAAGTTAAAACATAAAGAAATACATTTAGAAAAATATTACCTCCTGTCCTCCATCCCCACTCCAACCCCACCTAATTCCCACTTCATAGATATAGCAATGTTAATAATTTGATATGAATCTGCCAAAATGTCTCCAAGTTATCCAGCCTTCTGGGATGATTCATTAAATATTCATATGCAATACAGCAAATATTTCCACATATTTTCTAGGATCCTCAAATATATAGGGAATGCTTTACTATCACCTCAAGCTCTAAATTCCTGATATGGATTCCATTCTTATTCCTCACTCTTAGTTCACCATCCTTGACTGCAGTTTTCTTCACCCTGCATTGCTTAATGCACAGACACCTTTATACCATCCTCCCCCAAAGCGCCACACATCCAAGGCTGTTGTGTATAACCGACTTATACTAAATATTTTGAGTTCACAGAGGTTAATTATAGCACTGAAAAGAAGATTGTACTCAAGATATCAGAGATCTGTAGTGACACCAACCTATCCAGTACTGCAACAAGTATGTGAAGACACACAGGAATTGACAACAAAGTATAACTAGGGTCAATGAAAAAGTTGTGGTTTGCTCTCTAGATTAAAGAAAAATTAAGAACATAAGCTGTTAGAGGTTAGTTCTTAATTTTATCTAATTCACATCTCTGAGTTTTGTTGTTGTTTTGTTTCGTTTTGGCTGAGGAAAATATGGGTCAGAATTTTTGTGACTTGTGATGGATTAAAGTTGAAAATTGCAGGAAAAATATAAGAATAAAATGGTATTATAAAGCAGCAGTTCTTAACTGTTGGGGTGTTTTCTTCTGCTGAACTATGGTTTTTCTCAAAGTAATCCAAATATGTAGATAGACATATAGATTTGAAAGCTCCTCAAAAAAGGCTGCTTTAACAGGGCTTATTTCTGACTATGTGTACTAATAATGCACTATATAAATAATTAGGCACTGGAACATCATAGAAATAATTATAACCTGCAGCTAAGGTGGTTCATCACATGATGAAAGAAAAAGATCACCTTGAATTTTGCAAGGCATTTTTTTGGTTATAAAAATAGACCATTTCTAATACCTGCACATAATGTAATGAGAAGACTGCTATGCTTTGGGGTTAAGTCTCCACAGATTCAACTGCTTCAAAAAGGTTTAGGATTCTCTGGATTCAATTTTATACTCTAAAATCCAATCTCTTCAGAATATTTCCCCATTCATGAGACTGATCCCTCAAAGTTGCTGTTAGCCTGGAAGAATCTATAGAGATTTTTTTTAAAATGGACTTCACTTTGGCTAGCACATAATATTTCTTCTAAGGTGTCAGACCAATACATTATTTCCTTTGCCAAAAATACATATGTTTTTGTTTTTATAAATTTATTTATTTATTTTTGGCTGTGTTGGGTCTTCTTTGCTTCACAGGGGCTTTCTCTAGCTGCAGTGAGTGGGGGTTACTCTTCGTTGTGGTGTGCGGGCTTCTCATTGCAGTGGCTTCTCTTGTCTTGAAGCATGGGCTTTAGGTGCGTGGGCTTCAGTAGTTGTGGCATGTGGGCTCAGTAGTTGTGGCTCATGGCTCTAGAGTGCAGGCTCAGTAGGTGTGGCGCACGGGTTTAGTTGCTCTGCGGCATGGGGGATCTTCCAGACCAGGGCTTGAACCTGTGTCCCCTGGATTGGCAGGCAGATTCTTAACCACTGCACCACCAGGGAAGTCCAAAAATTGCATATGTTTTTGTTTCTGATTATTTCTTAAATCATTTGTGTAAAAAGAATTCAATTATGAAAATAAAAATCTTGTTTACCCTAAGGCTTTATTTCTCCTCATATTACATTTTATTTCACTTTTAAAACATCTTTATTGAGATACAATTTGCATGCCATAAAATTCACCAAAGTGTACAGTTTAATGGATTTTAGTATATTCAGAGTTGTGCTATCATCAACACAATCTAAGTTTAAAACATTTTCATCACTCAAGAAAGAAACCCCATACTCATTAGCTGTCACTCTCT
The DNA here is from genome assembly GCF_963924675.1 of Phocoena phocoena. Lineage (NCBI taxonomy): Eukaryota > Metazoa > Chordata > Mammalia > Artiodactyla > Phocoenidae > Phocoena > Phocoena phocoena. The sequence goes on from NC_089223.1 coordinate 78,239,513, forward strand.
GTTGTCACCCTCTCCCCTTTCCTTCCTCTCCAGCCATAAACAAACATTAATCTACATTCTGTCCCCATGGATTTGCCTATTGAGGATATAACTACAAACATACAATGCGTGACTGGCTTGCTTCATTTAGCAGAGCGTTTCCAAATTTCATCAATGTTGTAGCATATATCAATATATTATTCCTTCTATTGAAGATAATGTTTAATTTACCCATACATCAGTTGATGGACATTTGAGTTGCTTTTACTTTTTGACATTATGAATAATGCTGCTTTGAACATTTGTGTACAAGTGTTCTTGCATTAAAATGTTTTTATTTCTCTTGCATATGTACGTAAAAGTAGAATTGTTGGATCATATACTAACTCTGTGTTTAGGCTTTGTAGGAACTGCCAAACTGTTTTCCAAAGTGTCTGCGCAATTTTACATTCTGATAAACAATGTATAAAGATTCCATTTTATTCACACACTCACCAACAATTGTTATTGTGTCTCTTTTTGATTATGGCCACCCTAGTGGATGTGAAGTGGTAACTCATTGTGGTTTTGATTTGCATCTCTCTAACATGCTTACAGGTCATTTGTATATCTTCTTTGGAGAAATTTCACTTAGATACTTTGCTCATTTTCTAATTGGGTTGTATTTTTAATTCATAATAGTTCTTCATATAGTATACATACAAGTCCCTTATCACATATACGATTTGTATAAGTTTATTTCATTCTGTGGGTTGTCTTTTCACTTTATTGATAGTATCATTTGAAGCACAATATTTTTAGTTTTGATTTAGTCAAATTTATTTATTTTTTATTTCTTGTGCTTTGATGTCATATATAAGACACCATTGACTAATCTAGCCTCATGAATATTCACTCATGTTTTTATATAAGAGTTGTATTGTTTTAGCTCTTACAATTAGGTTTGTGATTCATTTTGAGTTAATATTTTAGTATTTTTTATGGTGTGAGACAGGAATTCAACTTTATTGCATGTGGATATTCAGCAACATTTTTTGAAAGCACTTCTTTTCCTGTTGAATTGTCTTGGTACCATTAATGTATGGGTTTATATCTAGACTCTCAGCTCTATTCTATTGATCTATAGTTTTATTCTTATATAAGTACCATGCTGTATTAATTACTGTAGTTATGTAGCAAGTTTTAAAATTATAAAGTGTAAGTCCTTCAACTTTATTGTTCTTTTTCAAGATTTTTTTTTCTTGGTATTCTAGTTTTTTTACATTTTAATATGAATTTTAGTACCACCTTGTCACTTTTTGGAAAAAAGGCAGTTGGTAATTTGATAGGGATTGTGTTGAGCCTATAAATTAATTTGTAGGGTATTGCCATCTTAACAACATGTGACAAGTTGTTAATTACTAACTCAGTCTTTACTTTGTTATAGCCTATTCTGGTTTTTCTGTTTCTTATTGACTCAGTTTTGGTAGTGTGTGTATTTACAAGAATTTTTCCATTTTATCTAGGTTATCTAATTTATTGGAATACATTTTTTTCATAGTATTCCCTTCTTATTTCTGTAAGGCTGTTAGTGATGTTTCCTATCTTATTCTTGATTTTAATGATTTGAGTGTTCTTTTTTTTTATGGCCAGCCTAGTTAAATGTTTGTCATTCTGTTGATCTTTTCAAAGAACAAACTTTGCTTTGATTTTTTTTCTATTCATTTTCACTTCTCTATTTTATTTATTTCCTTTCCTCTAAATGCTTTAGATTTAACTTGGTCTTCTTCTCCAAGTTTCTTAAAGTATGAGTTTAGGTTATTGAATTGAGTTCTTTCTTCTTTTTTAATATAGGCATTTACAGCTACAAATATCCCTCTGTGTAGCTACATCCCATAACGTTTTACATGTTGTGTTTTCATTTTCCTTCTTCTAAAGGTATTTTTGAATTTCACTTATGATTTTTTCTTTGACCCAGTGGTTATTTAGGAATAATGTGTTGCTTATTTTCCATACATTTATGAATTTCCAAACTTCCTTTTGGTATTGATTTATAATTTTATTCAATTTTGTTGGAAAATATACACTGCATGATATTTCAATCCAGTTAAATTTATTGAGGCTTGTTTTATGTCCTAGTGTATTGTGTATCCTGAGACTGTTCCATGGGCACTGGAGAAGAATCTTTATTTTGCTTTTTTGAGGTGAAGTATCATATAGATATTGGCTAAGTATAGTTAGTTTAGTTTACAGTGTTGTACATGTCTTCTATTTACTTATTAATCTTCTACATAATTTATCTATTATTTAAAGTGGGGTGTTGAAGTCTTTAACTATTATTGTTGAATTATTCTTCCTTTACTTCTGTCAGTTTTTGCTTCTTATATTTAGATACTCTTTGTTAAATGCATATATGTTTATAATTTTTATATATCCCTAGTGAATTGACCCTCTATTCATTATGAAATGCCATTCTTTTTCTTTTTGCCACTTTTTTTTTGTTTTAAAGTTTACTTTTCTGTATAGGAAAGTTTACTTTCCTATTCCATTACTGTTGTTTTTTGCATGGTATATCTCCTATCCTTTTACTTTCAAACTTTTTATTTATTTGACTCTAAAATAGTCTCCTGTTAACAGCATATGGGTGGATCTTGTTTGTTTATCAAATCTGATGACCTCTGATGTTTGATTGGATTGTTTAACTCATTCACATTTAATATTATTATTGACATGGTTGGATTTACATATGCTATTTTTTTTTGTATTCTATATGTCTCATATCTTTTTTGTTTTAATATTCCTGTAGTTGTCTTCTTTATTCTTAAGTAGATATTTTCTAGCATAATATATTAATTTCTTTAATAATTTTTATTATGTTTTTGAACTTTTTTGTGGCTATTCTAGGGCTTAAAATATACACATCAATTTCTCAAAATCTACTTCATATTTAAAATACCTTTATTCTAATGAAAGAAACTTTCTCTTGTATATCTCCATTCCTTTTCCCTCTTTTGTTTGGTACTATTGTTGTTATACATTGTGTGCTACCTTAAAAACCCAACAATAAATTGTTATTATTGCTTTATATAATCCTATGTCTTATAAAGAAGCTGAGACAAGAAAGGAGAACAAGTATGTATTTATAGAATTTGTTATATTAACATTTTTATCTACTGTTTCTGGTTCTCTTTATTTCTTTCTGTGGATTATAGTTACTGTCTTGTTTTATTTTCTTACTCTTTGCAGCTTTGTTCCCACCCAACTCTTTCTGCATTTAATCAAATATATTTCATTTTTATATTTTGTAAGTCTAAAAATACAATTATATTTATATTGTTTTATTCAATTACTTTTAAAAACAATCAAGAGAACAATAGAGAAAAATATGTAATTGTACTCTCTCTTATAATTACCTATACAATTATCTTTACTGACACTTTCTTTTTTTTAATGTGGATTCTAATTACTGCTCAATGTTATTTGCTTTCAGTTGGGATAATTTCCTTTAGTATTTCTCAGAAGGCAAGTCTGCTAGCAACATAGTCTTTCAGCTTTTCAGCTTTGGTTTATCTGGGAATTATTTTATTTCACTTTCTTTTCTTTTCTTTTCTTTTCTTTTTGACCATGCTATATGGCATGTGGGCTTTTAGTTCCCTGACCAGGGATCGAACCTGAGCCCTGGCAGTAAAAGCACTGGGTCCTAATCACTGGACCACCAGGGAATTTCCTCACTTTCATTCTTAAGAGACAGTTTGGCTCTATGTATATTTTTTGGTTAACAAGATTTTGCTTTCAGTACTTGGAACAAGTCATCACACTGGCTTCTGTCCTCTGCTGTATCTAAAGAAAAATCAGCTATATATCTTATTGAGGGGGAGTTTCATAATTAATGAAGCAGCTTTTTTTTAAAAAAAAAAAACTGATTCTAAGATTTTCTCTTTATCTTTTGCTTTCAACATTTTGGCTATGATATGTCTGCATGTGGGTATCTTTGAATTTATTCTACTTATAGTTCATTGGGCCTCTTGGATATGTAGATTAGTGGTTTTTCTCAGTTTGGGGGAGTTTTCAGTCATTATTTCTTTACATAATTTTTCTCCCCCTTTCTCTCCTCTCCTTCTGACAATCCCATTATATTTATGGTGATGCATTTAATAGTGTGCTACATTTCTTTGAGGCTCTGTTCATTTTTCATCTTTATTTTTACTCAGTGTTCTTCAGATTATATCATCTCTGTCTATCTTCAAGTTTGCTGATTCTTTCTATTTTTTTTTTAATGTTTTGGGCAACTGGGTGGATTTTTTAATTGAAATATAGTTTGATTTAAATATTGTGTTAGTTTCATGTGTACAGCAAAGTGATTCAGTTTTATATCTATATCTAAATATATCTATAGATAGATCTATAGATATATATTCTTTTTCAGATTCTTTTCCATTATAGGTTGTTACAAGCTATGGAATATAGTTCCCTGTGCTATACAGTAAGTCCTTATTGTTTATATATTTTATATACAATAGTGTGTATCAATCAATCCCAAACTCCTAATTTATCCCTCCCTCCCCTTCCCCTTTGGTAACCATAAGTTTATTTTCTATGTCTGTGAGTCTATTTCTGTTTTTCTAATTTTTAAAATGTTGCTGATTCTTTCTTTTGATACCTCAAATCTACTGTTGAGCCCCTGTAATAGATTTTTTATTTTAATTATTGCACTTTTTCACTCTAGAATTTCTACATAAATGGAAGTTGATCAACTGAAAACTTGACATTATATATACTTATTTCCATTCAGGAAATTATTCATATTTGATAAGCAATGGCATTTTAATTTACATGACCATATATATAGAAAATTTTTTCAGTTAAACAAAAATATTTGGAATAATGAAACAATATTGTAGTTGGTACTCTGATTTCTAATGGTAATCTCTTCTGAATTATTCATAGTTTCTCCTGAAATTCATAAAATATTTAACTGATATGTCTAAGGAAATGTTAATAGCCAATTGGATAATTTAGAATACAATGTCAAAATAACCATGTATTTAATTGTTTTACTGACATTCTCAGATATTGAAAATATACATGTCTACAATTAATTGTGAGATTTACCTCCAGGAGCTCAACCATGTCCCCACACTGAGTATTAGAAAAAAAAAAATCCCCTTTTGCTTCCAGCAGGAGAAAAGAGAAGTAACCATTCCTGAGATCTACAATTAATATTTATAAAAGCATACTTAATAAACATGAAATAAATGTCTTCTTTAAGCTGGAAAATTTTCAACTTTTCATATTTTTTTTCTATACTTCTTTCCTTTCTAGTCTACTATGATATCTGAAATTTTAACTCCCCTCAAAATAAATGTTTACTAACTCTCTAATTAATATCAAATAATTGGTACAAAAACCAAGAGGAAGATTCTTACAGCTTTCTTCCCCAAGGCCATGTAACAGGTAGTAAATGAAATAAAAAATGGACTGGCTATCAGAAGTTCAGTTTTCTGCTTTAAACCATATCAGTAATAACAGTGTGACCTTGGAAATGGGCAACATCCTTAGAATTATCCTATCCCCATCTGAAAAAGAAGGTAGAGGTCTTGATTTGATAATCTCCAGTAGCCTCTTCACTTCTCACATAAAAGGTATATCGACACACTACTCAGTTGTGGGTTTGCATGTGTGTCTGACTTTGTTGTGTCTACATTTGCATGCATAAGTAGACACAATAAAATCAATGATTACAGTGCAAAATAACTACTCAAAATTGTTCTTGTTTCTGTGTAAGCATTTATTATAATCATATGATAAGGGGCTTGAAGGGAAAAGAAAGAAATAATATACTGCTGGAGATAGAGATGTAAATTTAAATCCCCTCCCTAAGTGCCAGCACATTATGGATACTTTACTGTGCTGCATCACTGGATGTCACAGAAAACCTGAGGAAAGTTTCCTAATCCCCATCTGCATGAGGGAATTGAGTTTCGGAGAGATCAAGTAACTTGACCAAAGTCACATAATTAAGTGATAGAGAACAAGTGAGGAGGGGAATACAGGATGATAGATAAGAGAGGCATCACAAGAAAGTCAAAGAGGTGACGGGGAAATAGAAGGAAACAAATCAGAGTGACGTAATCAGGTTTTTAATTAAAATCTAATTAGTTGAAAAAGTTTAATTCATCAATAGGAAAGTACCCCTGTGGTCTATAACTTTTCCATTTCTAACTGCAAATCAGGGGGTTCTGGCAGGCATATACTAATGGAAAAAAAAAATGATACTGGTGTCCTGACCTTGGTTCTGTACTTATTAATAACATCCACAAATTCTCTAGAGACTGATGTCTATCACCATGCAAGACTCCCTCCTTCTATCTGTGTGTAATAAGATAGATCTGTTTCTGTTGTTGCTTTAGTCCAGTAAATGAACTTCCAGATACTCTTTTTTTTTTAATGAAGTATAGTTTGTTTACAATATTGTGCTAGTTTCAGGTGTATAGCAAAGTGATTTCGTTATATATAACAAAATATATATTCATGTATATTCGTATATATCTATGTTCTTTTAAAATTTTTTTTCCTTTATAGTTTATTACAAGATATTGAATATAGTTCCCTGTACTATACTGTAAATCCTGCTGTTTATTATATATATAGTAGTGTGTATATGTTAATCCCATACTCCCTATTTATCTTCTCCCCTTCCCCTTTGGTAACCATAAGTCTGTTTTCTATGTCTGAGTCTGTTTCTCTTTTGTAAATATGTTCTTTTGTACTATTTTTTAGATTACACATATCAGTGATATCATATAACATTTGTCTTTCTCTGACTTACTTCACTTACTACGATAATCTCTAGATCCATCCATGTTGCTGCAAATAGCATTAATTCATTCTTTTTATGGCTGAGTAATATTCCATTGTGTGTATATATATATATATATATATATATACACACAATGGAATATTACTCAGCCATAAAAAGAATGAATTAATGCTATTTGCAAATTAATGCAAATGGTATATATATATATATATATATATATATATATATATATATATATACCATTTGTCTGTTGGAGAACACTTAAGTTGCTTCCGTGTCTTGGTAGAAGTGAGATGGTGCAAACTTTTAGCTCTGCAAATAGAAGGTAACTGGGCCCTCTTGGAGCCAGAGCTTGTCTAAAAATGTAATAGTTTAGCAAAACCTTCTTGATTGAGACACAAAGTTAGCCACTAGATAGAGAGTTAATAAATTTGCACAAAAAGCTCAGGGCATTTTGGGAAGAAAGGATACAATATCCCAACTTCAAAACTATTGGAGTCTAAATTAGAGACTTATTTGGGTTAAAATAAAATGGTAAATATTATGGCCTATAGTAGGGAGAATAAAGCCCTGAAATTAAATGACCTTGAAGAATGGGGAAGACTAAACACATGAAGAGAACTAAGATCTTGTGTAAGACTGTTTTTGGCACAGGCTATTGCTGAGGCTAAAGATGCCTTAAAATGTGGCTAATTTTGAGAGGCCCTGGGAGACAATGGATGAGGAAGTGAACAAGAGTAAACAGCTGTGTTTTTGCTCCCCAGTGTGGGAACCACTGCAATATCAGCAGGGAGATGGAGGAGAAAGTCTTCATTCGAGATACCAAGCATTTGCATCTGTTCCTCAATGGCGGTAGGATTGGGTGGCAAGAAGAAACCAGAGCGGTAGTGAATGAACACATTTAGTGTGTTCTCTGCTCCAGTTTTTGACTCAGTCCCTGAGGCTTCCAGTTATTTTTGAGGGGAGGTCTCAGCTGGTGGTCCGATCACCTCCTGTTCACCCTGTTGATAAGGGAGGGATCTCACACCTTAAATCGTACAAAAAGACTGAACACGTAGTACCTGACACTGGATAGATGGGATAGAGAGCAGTTTAATAGACACATATACTCTCAACCCAGGTGAGGAGGATACTGCATGCCCTGCAGGCCAAATAGTGATTGCATTTAGGAACAATGAACAAAGAACAGCAGTGGGAGGCAGATTTTGTAGTAACAAAAGGATGAAGTAGGTGTCCCTTGGTCCATGCAGAAAGATGCAATTGACTTATTTGAATAAATTCTGGGGCTGGCAGGAAAGTCAAAGCTGTTGTGTTGAGGATCAAGTCGGGTACAGCTGGTCCATTTGATAAAGGAACTGGCCTTTCCTTCTGGGTGGGTGACATGTCTGGTCAGAGCAGTGGAACTCACAGTTAGGCTTTTGGGTCCCTGTGACGGCCAAAGATGTCAGGTCAGGACATGAAATCTTGGGCTTTGTAATACAGCTGGAAAGTTTTGGATTTCTGTGATTGGCCAGGTGAGCACCTGAGCAATTAATTGGAAAATGTATGAGCTGTGACTGTGTTTATACTCTTGAACATAAATACTTGGGAAAGAGTTCTATTTTCTACAGTATGATATAATTTTCCATTTTGCTCCAGGGTATATGAGAAAGCTTAAGAAATCACAATGTGCTGAACAATTGTATTTTTGTAAAGAAATGTGCTGGAATGCCATTTTGGATTCTTTCCAGTAGAATTGTTCAAGCTTGAAATGGCATTCCAGAATCTCATTTTAAAATAAAAGTAAATTCATATGCTGTGTAAAGCAATAGATGCTATATAAAAATGAAGGTTATTATTTGAATCAAATACAATGTTTATATGCGTTTGCAAAGTTAATCTTCCTCATTTACTTAGGGAGCATTTGGTTCCCAAAATAAACTCACTTAAATTAGTTTATGTAAAAGAGAATTTTATTGGAAGAAAACAAGGCTATTTTATCAAATGATGAGTAAAGAAGTATAATGAAGCCCAATGAAGTAATGGAACTGGGATCTGATACATACAAACCTCTGATAAAGTGGCAATTTAGCAGAAACTTGAAGAATGTGAAAGAGGATTAAGATTTATTCCCTAATTGTTTACTTCCATGATAATTTGTGCTTTCCTTTTCTAGCAATGGACCTTAGAGTTATTTAATTATTTGAATTTAAAAAATGTCTATTTTAGTGCAGAGTTAAAGCTACATGAGAGCAAGAATCACGCATATCTTTTTTTTTTTTTTTTTTCTTTTTTCCGGTACACGGGCCTCTCACTGTTGTGGCCTCTCCCGTTGCGGAGCACAGGCTCTGGACGCGCCGGCTCAGCAGCCATGGCTCACGGGCCCAGCCGCTCCGCGGCATGTGGGATCTTCCCGGACCGGGGCACAAACCCATGTCCCCTGCATCGGCAGGCGGACTCTCAACCACTGCGCCACCAGGGAAGCCCCACGCTTATCTTTTCATCACTACAGCAGCTCCACCATCTACATTGGGGCCAGGCATAGAGTAGGTGCATCAAATATTGCTTATTGTTGTTTATTATTGAAGGTGCGGTATTTCTTGCAGGTGCTAATTAATGATGTTCTCTTTTATTTTATAAGAAATTATAGATATCATGCTGTATTGTTAGGGAGTAGGCTAAAATGTTCCAATAGAAACCTAAAATTTCAGTGGCTTAAACAAGATTTATGTTTATTTCCAGGAAGGCAGGTGGCTCAGTAGAAGGAGAACATCCAGAGATGCTCTCTGCTGGGTGATTCTGCACATCTCATCATATTGCCTCTACATCTGGTTAGAAGGTGTCTGTGCACATCGACATGACCTCTGAGCTAGAGAGAAAGAGAAAAGGAAATTCCAGTGCAGGGTGCTTTCTTTTTAAGGAGATGACCTGGAAGTCACATACATCACTTCTCTTTGCATTCTTTTAGCCCAAAATTAGTCATGTGGCAACATCCACTGCACAGAGCACTGGGAAATGTGCCCATCTCTAGGGGTGCTGTTATTAAAGGGGTGAAAGATAGAAGGGACACTGAGAGACTATATATGTATATACACACACATACCTATAAGAAAATATATTATTGTGTTTGTATTGTTTAAAGTATAGGCTGAGCTGTTTTAACACACACACAGTCACACACACACACACACACATGCTTGTACACACACAAAAATCTCCACTGTCCAGTGTATGGAATTGAGAAAATTTATTTGTTTATTCGTTCCCCTACAAGTGGATATTTCATTGTAATTTATGTGCTTTGAAATTTCCTAGGTAATTTTTAGCAGCTGATCTGACATCTTTTCATGAAATAGCAATTGAGATGAATTTAGAGGATAATTGAGAATAGAGAAAGGTAAAGAAAAGAAGATGCAAGGGCAATTAAAGCCAAGGGGTAAGGGAGAGGTAGGCTGAATTGGGAAATTGGGATTGAAATATATACACTATTGATACTATGTATAAAATACATAACTAATGAGAACCTACTGTGTAGCACAGGGAACTCTACTCAGTGCTCTATGGTGACCTAAATGGGAAGGAAATCCAAGAAAGAGGGAATATATATATACGTATAGCTGATTCACTTTGCTGTGCAGTAGAAACTAACACAACATGGTAAAGCAACTATATTCCAATACAAATATTTTTTTTAAAAAAAGGGCAATTAAAGGATCAGATGGAAGGTGATGTAGTTTCTACGTCTTACCTTTGTCTATTGTAGTGCAGTGTTAAAAGTCTTTGTCTATTGTAGTGCAGTGTTAAAAGTGTTGTCAACATACACTTATGAAGTGCCGACTCTATATCAAGCTAAGTGTTAGGTATAACAGAAATGGTGAAGAAAGGAGAAGAGATTGTACCTCCTTGGAACGCAGAGTTTTTTCAGTTCTGCTGACTTTGCAGCACAGTGGTCAAAGCAGGTATTTTTATTGCTATTTAACAAGATAAAAAACTAACAAATTAATAGCCTGTGAGCACATTTAGAGTCCAGCCCTCCTGACTCTTAGTACAGGGTCTTCTTTACGATAAACTGCCTTGCAGGGGACTGTAGATGAGCAGAATCACTTGTATGCACACAGTCAGCCATGTGTTTAACCTCCAGACCAATGAAACTGAGTCACTATCAATGATAGTTTATTTTGATAGAATATGTTCAGTTGAGGAGAGTCCTAAGAAGAAACAAGTGGGGAGCTTGAGTTTCTCTGCAGAAAAAGTCTTACCGTACTCCATAGCTGCCCACCAAATACGACCCCTTGACTAGCCCTCCTGTTGGAGCAACTGTTGTAATCTTGATGAAATATTAAGAATGAAACCGCAATTAACAGCAGCTGGGAATTCCATGTTGGGATGTTTACTGTCATTAAGGGTCAAACACAAGGACCAACGTTATTGTGAGCATTAGGTGAGGACCTCCAGGGAAGAGATCCACTGGTTTTAAACTCTGAAAAAATTTTTCCACCCTATCAAATTATTTGAGAATTCAGTTCAGAATCTAAGGTCACTTCTAAGATAAGAGAACTTTGGAGAAACTGAAGAAGTTCAATACCGATATTATATTTTTTATGCTGGTATAAACTCATTGATATATTTAGTGGCTTATCTAGCTCAGCATGTACCTTTGGTCTGATGTCATTTACAAGATATTGGTAAAATTAAGTTGCCTTTGTCTAGATTTGTCTCTATTGAAACATGGCAGCTAATGTAAAGAAGACTTTTTTTTCCTGTAAATCATTTAATACTAACATTTTTTCTTCCTATTTGTATAGATTGTATCCTTTCAAATAGTTCTCATCGATTTCTTTTTTTTTATGGATTTCACCCACGTTTCTTTTTTTTTTTTTTTAAACCCCACATTTGTTTGTTTACTTATTTTTGGCTGTGTTGGGTCTTCATTTCTGTGCTAGGGCTTTCTCTAGTTGTGGCAAGCAGGGGCCACTCTTCATTGCGGTGCGCGGGTCTCTCACTGTCACAGCCTCTCTTGTTGCAGAGCACAGGCTCCAGATGCACAGGCTCAGTAGTTGTGGCTCACGGGCCTAGTTGCTCCGTGGCATGTGGAATCTTCCCAGACCAGGGCTCGAACCCGTGTCTCCTGCATGAGCAGGCAGATTCTCAACCACTGCGCCACCAGGGAAGCCCCAAGAATGATTTCTATCTTAAGCTAGTCTCATACTTTCCTCCTGTGGTTGGTTAAACAGGTATTGTTATCCTGGTTTTACAAATAAGGTAAGTGGGTATCAGAGAAGTTGAAACACTTTGAATAAGTGATTCTATAAGAGTGGAGAAGGTAAGAGGCAAACACCGGGTCTGTCTCTCCAGTAAGTAATCTCTCCTCTACTCTACTCTACTCGTGAACTCTTGCTATCCTGTTCTAACTCCTAATGCTGCATGGCAATGTGGTGCAAGTGTTTGAAAATTCAGCTTGCTAAGAAATGGCCATTTGTTGAGTCCTTTTTATATGCTAGGCAGAATGCCAAGCACATTAAAGGCATAATTAATGCTCACAAACACCCTATAACTTAAATGTTCTTATACCCATTTTACAGATAAAGAAAATTGAGGCTTGAAGAAATGAAGTAAATGAGGCTACATGACTGCGCTCAAGGGAATACTGGAAATTTTCCAGCCTCTCTGGAAAGTAAGACTAAGACCTCACAATACTCTTTAAGAGTGAGGCCAATTTTTAGTATTTATTTCTTCTGATATTTGGAGAATGGGAATCATGGGGAGGAAGAAGGAAGAGAAAGAAGTCTGAGAGTTAAAGCCATACTGTCTACCTAACACGTCTTTAACTAGGCTGTTAGTTCATTGAATGAAAAAGCCATGCCTGATTCATCTTTTAATTCCTAATAGTTTAATGATTTGAGAAGAGTAAATGCTTCTTAACTATTTTTGGAAAGAATACTCTCCAAAGCAGAATTCTGAACAAGTTGCATATGTGTAATTGACCCCTTCAGGGATCTGCCCATGTCTTCTTGGCTCTCATCCACCTTGTGTACACCTTTGTCTTCCTGTTACAAAGTCCTGCAGCTCTCTGCCTTAGGGCTTTCTCCTGCCACCTGCCTGGCCCTGTGCAAAGCAAGCTGAGTATACTGGAGAGTTAAGATCTTCCAGAGCGATAACAGATACCAGTTGTTGGAAAAATACCCACTGTCTCATGGCCTAGGTGAGACAGCTCTGAGGACCTCTAGTGTTATTTAGTCCCCAGCTGGATTGAGTCCCAGGTGCCAACATTGGTAACCCACTGATTAACAGATTTAGTCTGGCTTCCATTTCTTCCCTGTCTCAATTCTCCACAGCCTACCTGTGCTTCTTGGAATTAATTGCCCATGAAACTCCTTGCACTATAATCCTAGTTTGGGGGTTTGCTTCCAGGGGAACTCGAACTAAGACATCTTTCTCCAAGTTTTAAAATAAGCCATACAAAATGCTGTATGCAGTAGATGAGCATTTGCTGTATGAAAGGCCTAAATCTCATGTCTTACAGTCCTATCAGGTACAGACTACTAAACATTGCCATTTTACAGATGAGGATACTGAGGCACCATGAGATCAAGGAACATGCTCAAAATCACAGCCATTCATCATCAACGTTAAGATTGCAACCTAATATCCCAATCAGCTTTTCAGTTTTAGAAAATCTCTTGGCTTGATTATGACCAAGCATAATTGATTTACTATCAGAATACTTGCTGAAGATAATACTTGGGAGACTTGATTATACTCTTTTGCTTAATTGATGCAAATAAGTATATTTGTTTTTCAATATAGGTGATTGTAACATTTATTATAAAAGCAATTTGTGTGTAGGAGTGCTGCGAAGTATCTGGTAAACCTAGTCTTTGAACTAGTTTGTGTAGTTTCAGCTTCCCCAAAAAGCACAATGGATGTGAATTATTATAGTTGATTCCCTATAGTCTTTTCAGTTCTATAATTACTAGTTTTCTTCTCTTTTATTCTTTCTCTTCCCCCTCTTTTTATCCTGCTCCTCATTCTTCCCTAATTTTCTTCTCTCTCTCCTCTTCTTATTTCTCCCCTTTCTTTCTCTCTCTCTCTCTCTCTCTTTTTTTTTGCTGTCGTTTATTAATGGCCCCAAAGAACTTAGCATTCTTTTCTTTAATTTGAAGTATTAAGATTTTAATAGTTAAAATCCAACAATTAATTATAAAACCAAGGAAAGAAAACCAATAAAAGACAGCTATTAATCATCACTGATTCAAATTGCAAAAAAGACCGCTGTACGTATTAGGTTTTATTGAATGATGTGCTGAATTGGTTTTCTTTTATTTGCCAAAGTAAGTGGAAAGAAAATCATTAGCTAAAAGAAAATCATATAAGCACAAAATGATAAACTTGCCAACTGTGGACAAACATTGCACATTTAAAATATTACATTTTCAGAACTAGTGACAAAGATGTTTCTGTAAATGCCAGAGTGTCAAATGTGAATATAGGTCAAACAAGTGTAAAAAATGTAGTTTGAGGGGAGGAGGGAGAATGTGGAAGCCCTTTTAAAACAGTGAATATCTATTCCTAGAAACAAATGTTTTAAAATTTGAGCGAGTATACTATTAAATGAAAATTATTACTTGGAAATAGTAGCTATTTAAATATTATAAATAATTTTTAGACAAAGAGGTTATAAATTTATTTCTAGACTTAAAATAAGTCTACCTCAGAATTAAAGTATATAAGAGAACCCATCATAGAATTTCAGGAACATAGAATCCTGGTCTAAATCTGGCCTATTAAACTTTCTCTAAGTATGAGGATTACTAAAAGTATTTCTTTACTGCTTCTCCATTCAATAACCATTCTTACGTTAATGAACCGTGAGATATTTTTTATGAGGTAGCATTTTACAAAATTCTTTAGCAAGAAGCAGCAAAATTATGGAGCTAAATGTTTCTGGTAACTCAAGGTTAATTTTTAGCTGCATGTGTATTTTGGAAGTACGTTTCTAGTTATCTTTCTGTATTGCTTTTTGTAGCTCAACTGTATATTCTTGTTACCAAGATCTTCCTTTCGAGTTTCACAATATAGACATGGATATGTCACATTCTGTGGTTTGTAAGGGATCCAGATTCATCCTTGTGGTGTTTTCAGCCTAATTGATTTAATTTCTATGGAGATGGGGTAGAGTGGCTTAAAAGATAGCCTGTAATTACAAGAGAGGGAAAGAACCTCCCACCACGTAATCAAGCATGGTTGGTGTCCTACATATCCTGGTTGGGAGATTGACTCTGAGATCCCTAGTTGAGGTTTTGCTAGGAAAGGGATGATACATGTTTATAATATATATTATATATGCACATTAAAGAACATAGTGTATACTTCATGTCCAGAGGAATACAGTCTGTTTTTCATTCAGATGTATGCTTTATGGAGTCTACTATGTTTTCAGTTTGTTTAGTTTTTCGAACAGTTTTCCAACAGGTTTTTTCCTCTGTGCCTTTATTGTTCTCTAATTTCTCCTCTTCTTCTCCACAGTAACCTCTTCTTAATACCCTTAGCATTTTCTTTTACCTGGTATTAGATTTATTTGTGAACTTGTATCAGTTTCTCTACTAGACACGATTTGTCCTCATATATTCCACAATACATTAGCATAGTTTCTTGAAATACTAGACAATATGTGTTGAAATAATTAATAAGCAAAAGATATGATGACTGGGTTACCTGTTTCAAAGTAGAGTGGATCCTAGTCATTACTCGGCCACTTAGTTCCTGTTGACTGATAGCAAGTCCCAGCATTTCTCTGGGCTAGACTTTAATCATTTGTAAAATAAAGGTCTGGGACTAGGTCCCCTCCAAGGCCCCTTTCAGCCTTGACTTCCTTCAATTTATGAGATAGGGAGAACCAGAACAGTGAAAGTGCAGGGGAGGGGAGCTTTGATTATTGTAAGAATTCTAGGATCCTGATAAACAAGCCTTCCCTCTTACTAGATTTCACTGGAGCAAATGCCATTTTTGCTGAGATGATAATCATCATGACATAGAAATTATTTTCACTGAGTTATTTATTGCTTTCTTATTTTAAGGACTTCTTTGATTATAACAGAAATATAATATGTATGCTCATTATCTTAAATATGAAGAAAAAAGGAACAAAAAATAAATTATTCACAATTCGATCACCAGATATAACAGCTATTAAAATTTTAGAGAATTCTACCTTTATAGTATGACTCTATATAGTTCTTTATAAAGTCAGGCTCATACTCTATACATTTATCTATATATATCTATTTATACATCTATTTTCCTATCAATACAAATAAGTATGTTATATATAGACATGTATGGTACAGTATCTTATTTATTAATTTAAATATATCCCAATTTCCCAATATCAGTTAAATGTCTTTGAAGACATTATTTTAATAGCTACTGTAGTGCATTGGGGTGGCTAGAATATTTATCTGTCAGCATCCTTTAACTTCCTCTCTCTCCTTCTTTGGGTAGTAGAGACTGTCTTATGAAGAATCCGTTTCCAGGTAGTCCACAGCCATTATCATAAGTCTGGGCACATGACCAAGCCATGGCCAATCAGAACACTGCATTCCACAGTAGTTTAGGGGAAAGAAAAAGAACCAAGACATCTGGGATGGATGAGTATTTCTCTGGGGCTTTTGATGGAAACACTGAAAGAAAGGTACCATAATTTTATTGAATTAGTGGCTGTAAGACTGATGTAAGCCTGTTTGCCGGTGCCATTTTTGCCGGAGAATAAAGTGCACACAGGAAATAACATAGCTGAAAGATAGTATAAAGTCAGTGAGAGTTTTTATGATATCATCTGATTCTCTGATTCAATCAATGCCTAAAGCCAGTGTGTTTGAACTTCTGACTTATGTGAGTCAGTGGAATCCCCTGTCACTTCCTTTCTTGAATTAGGTTTTCATGTCTTAAAAAAAAATGCTTTAACTCATACATTTAGACATGTATCATATGGAATTTAACAACCTTTTTCTATTTGTAATATTGGAATCATTTAGCATTTTCCTAAAATAAACAACATAATAATGCATATTGCAAAATAATTTTTGCCCATATCTCTGAAGGAGGAAATAGGACAGTCTAGGATAGTTTTCTGAAAGAGAAATTTAAGGAATGAGAAGTCTGTTAAGACTATGTATATTATGAAAATACTGTCCAGAAAATGTGACAAGTTGATTGGCATCAAAAATCATCTTTGAGATATATACATCAGGGCTAATGGGCTGTGACAAAAAAAACTCTGTTTTTGTCATCCATTATCTCTTCAAATCAGTTAAGAGGGTTAAATCGTCCCTTGTCTCTGGGTCGGGCAATCCTATGATTTTTATGCTTACTCTGTCATCATACAAAACCATTCAGTCAGTAATTAAAATGTCCAGACTCCTGTAATAGTCAAAACATCCTCCTCCACTCCAGTTTGCTTGATATAGACAAGGAGGCTTCAAAGTCAGTGCAGGATACATGAATGGCTTCTCTTTCTCCACCTTAATATTTAACTCTTTTTTTCTCCATCATATAAACTAAAGATTCTAAATAGCACTCTCCCCCTCCCCCAGGATGAAGCAAGAGTAGGAAGAAAAAATAAAAAAGAGCAGAGAAGTTCTTATGTTGTTGCTCCTTTTTTGAGCTGGTGTTGAGCTCACCACGCCTGAAAGCTTAAACACGCTCTTGGGAGCTGTTATGGGTTCTTTGGACTCCCCTCCAAACACCAACCCCACCACTGTCACTGAACATTCCTCCTCTGTAGTTGCATTGATAATGGCCAATACTCTCTGTTACTGCTGGTTGCTTATGCCTCCCACAGTCATCTGTAGATAGGGTCTGTTTTGCTAAAAGGAATGGTTCTGTAACATATATTAGGTTATACATGACTGGTAAACAGCAGAATGATATCAATATAACACAGAAGTCTCAAGGGGTCATATGCAATTTTGTTTTCTAGCATGTCATTAGTTTGCAAAATATACTAAAAAATTAATCACAGCAAGCTACAGAAATGTGCGTTCCTGGACATGATGACCAATCACCTCACATTTTCCCTCTTGGCCTACGTTGGCCATATGCTCTGCCTACAAAGCGCTTATTGCATTATTCTCTCTCTTCTGTGTTCATTTTGCCCCTTTCTCCATAACTTAGCAGGCTCAACCCTTCCTTATGCACCCTTACATTGAGGTACCTTAATTTTTAAGATAAAACCCTTCATTTACTATGCTATTTATTTGTCCAGAATTTAACATGTCTTTTGGTATGTTAGAATTACCCAGCTCTTGGAAGTGTGTGTGTGTGTGTGTGTGTGTGTGTGTGTGTGTGTGTGGATAGATTAAAAAAAATAAGATTATAAAGTTGCCTAGGTTTCATGTGTTCTGCCCCTAACATTATTATCCCTTAAGCTCAGGTAATTTTTGCAGGTTTATCAGGATCACATATATCTTTATTTGAAGATTCCTATGCTCTAACTTCTCTCTTATGAGACCTGTTCTACCTTCCAGGTAACATTTGTGGACAGAACCCAAGATAAGTTCATGTTGATTCTCTAATCTCCCACATCTCACCCACAGGAAGAGTGATGGCATTCTTTTTTCCACAAAACTTGGGGTGAAATTTTCAGAGTGTGAATAGTCACAAATTGAGAAATCTGCTTGTTTTCCTTTGCCATCAAAGTGGCCAGCAATCCCATATCTGGCCTATAAATCTCCCAGCTAGGTGGCAGACACAAGTCCATTATATTTCCCAGTGGTGATGCATATTAAGCATTCTAAGTGGGATCCCTAGTGCCTGTCTTTGCTTACTTGGAGTTAGGAGATAGTACGACTGGTACATTCTCCTTGAGAGTGTATGCCTCCCAGCACAGTTCTCTCCAATGAATCTTCCCCAAGATTGCTTTCTTTTGCTCTGTGATCTCCTGACTCTATTTATTATATTCTTGATGTGACATGGGGTTTTAAAATCCTCTAATCCATTCTTATCCATGTACTTTGTTACATCTAGACCACTTTGGAAATTGCTTGTTAATGTATATTCTGAAACTTCCATTTTAAAATTCCTGTTGCATAGATCTCTGTATTGACACATATCTATAACTATTTTGAACCATATTGCAGAACAAGCTGGCAAATTAGTGCATTTCAGTTAACCCAAGAAACATACAAAGCCCATATTTCTTTCCATTTTAAGATTGCGTTTATTTTTAAGATACAGAAGGATTTAGTTTAATCAGCCAGACTTTTAATTTATTTGAGAAAGTGTTATTGCTCTGAAAACAAACAGAGATACCTTAAATGACTCTGTGAGTTATGAACATGGGACACAGCCTCGCAGAGTGATTGGAAAAGAATGCGTCACATCCTTCAGGGTGTACGCACTTCTTGGTCACTTTGGTCAGGATAAATGTTGCCAGTAATCATGGACTGTCTTTCTAAATATTTACCATGTGGTGTTTTTTTCACATTTTTCTTCTTGCTGGGGCATGCTTCTCCTGGAATCCATGACTTCAGCTCATCATTCTCAGTTTCTGAAGGAGCAAATGCTGAAAAGCACCATCAATAACAGCATATGAAGCCCATGCAGGTTCTGAATCACACTCTTAAAATATAAGTAACATCAGTAGACAGAAATACCCTGATTTAAGGTTCCTTTATTCACTTGTTGAAGGATAATTTTCTTTTAAAAGGGATAAAATCATGACTCTCCTACAGATATAAAATGAACACATGTCAAATAATTTATTTGACTTATTAGTTAATGAGGAAACCAGTGGTTCAAAAGATAACTCAGACAGCCCCACATTAATAGTCAGATAAGGAAAGCTGAAACAAATTTACAAATGGATGCAAACTGGCAGAGTTCTTGAATATCTATAGGGCCATAATCAATTGCATTTCACTGGACATAATTTGCATTTATATGGATAGGAATTATTTACATCAGTATCAGTTTACAATAACTTAACTTCTATCTGTTCAGAGTAGTAAAATAGCCTATTCAGAGACAAACAAAGATGATGACAACTTGGATGAATAAGCTATCTAGAACAACCACTAAATTTCAAAGCTTTTTACAATTTTTTCTTAGGAAAGTATATCTCAGATACTTTTTAGGCACTACTTCATATATTTGGTGGGAATGCTAAATGCTTTATATTTACGTATACACTATGAGTCAAATCTCTGTGATAAACCACAACCTCTGTAGAGGGTCATCTGAACTGGCTCTGCAGCTTGCTTTGTCAACAATAGTTCCCCTTTATCTGCAGGTGATACTTGCAAGACCCCCAGTGGATGCCTGAAACTGGGGATAGTACCAAACTCTATATATATGTTTTTTTCACATATATATGATTTATGTATATATATATATATGATAAAGTTTAATTTATAAGTTAGGCACAGTAAGAGATTAACAATAATACAGTAGAACAATTATAACAATATACTGTGACAAAAGTTATGTGAATGTGGTCTCTCCCTCTCTCCAAAAATATCTTATTGTATAAATTTAATGCCTTTTCTATATTGACTAAGCACTTATCATGACTGTGGCCATAACTTTTGCAGTTTGAGGTGTGACAGCAAAACTAGCACAAATTTCTTTCTCTTTCACAATTTCATGGATAAAAGATTTGTTCTTACTGTAGATCTTAGCAACTTCAGTATACAATTTTTTTTTTCCTTATTGAGAACTCTTACCTTTTCACTTAAAGGAAGCTTTTTATGCCTTGTCTTTGGCATATTCAAATTGCCAGTATCACTACTCTTGCACTTTGACACTGTTATGAAGTAAAGTAACGGTGACTTGAACACAAGTGCTGTCATAGGGTGACAGTTGATCTGATAATGGAGACGGCTACTAAGTAACTAAAGGTGGGATATGCTGGACAAAGGAATTGTTCATATCCTGGTTGGGAAGGATTTGGGAGAGTGTGAGCTTTCATCACACTACTCGGAATAGCATAAAATTTAAAACTTATGGGGCTTCCCTGGTGGCGCAGTGGTTGAGAGTCCGCCTGCCAATGGAGGGGACACGGGTTCGTGCCCCAGTCCGGGAGGATCCCACATGCTGTAGAGCGCTGGGTCCGTGAGCCATGGCCGCTGGGCCTGCGCGTTTGGAGCCTGTGCTCTGCAACGGGAGAGGCCACAGCTGTGAGAGGCCCGCGTACCGCAAAAAAAACCCCAAAAAACTTATGAATTATTTCTGGAATTCTCCATTTAATATTTTTGGACCACAGTTGACCAGTTTCAGAAATCAAAATCATGGATAAGGGGAGGATTAATGTATAGCTGAGTTCTGATGTCTTCTTGACTGGTGTCTCATTAAAGTAAGGGCTCTTAGAGGCTAATGACTGTGCTTTGTGTGCATCGCCCAGTGATCCCTGGTTGACTCAACTACTTAGTTAGTGTTGAATGAAGGCATGAATGGTTTGAGAGATGATTATTCTAAGGTTATTTCTTTATCCCTCCCATTAAAGATTTATTCAAATGCAAGTACCAGAAAAAGAAGCTCAAGACATCGTGCTTCTTTATAGGACAAGTAAGTGTTCAGTTCATTTTTTGTTTTCATAAACATTTTTGCTTAAGAAAATATTATTTGGAGACAACTGGACATACTTCTTTATTTGTCACATTTCTTGTAGGATTCAAAGTATTCTTTGCCCTTATCTTGGAGCATTTGGCATTTATGCTCCAAGGAGTGGCTCTGGTAATGAGAGAATATGTTCTGTGCACTCTTGGTGCTGCCAGTAATGCTTTCAAACTAAAAATTAATTTTTAAACAGTAGGCTTCTGTGACCATGACACTGGTATTAAAATCTCT
Organism: Phocoena phocoena; assembly: GCF_963924675.1. Taxonomy (NCBI): domain Eukaryota; kingdom Metazoa; phylum Chordata; class Mammalia; order Artiodactyla; family Phocoenidae; genus Phocoena; species Phocoena phocoena. The sequence goes on from NC_089223.1 coordinate 78,261,114, forward strand.
TTTTGGCACAATATCCAGCTTTCTTTAGTCATTGTTAATGCTTTTATTTTAAAAAGCTATATTTTATATTACATTGGTAACTTTTCCTCACAATTAATATTTAATCCAAAGTATATTGGAAAATAAAATAGAAATGCGCTAACATTACATAAGCCTGAAGTTAATAGGGTCTTAAACTTTTATTTAGCATGTTGGAACAGGGCACATTTTTCTCCCTTTTCTGGAAACAAATAAAAAGTATGGGAAAAAATTGTGCTAAGGACAAATAGATCAGGACATTCTACAATATTTGGATTCAAAAGTAAAATAATAGGGCTTCCCTGGTGGCGCAGTGGTTGAGAGTCCACCTGCCAATGCAGGGGACACGGGTTCGTGCCCCGGTCTGGGAGGATCCCACGTGCCACGGAGCGGCTGGACCCGTGAGCCATGGCCGCTGGGCCTGCGCGTCTGGAGCCTGTGCTCCGCAACGGGAGAGGCCACAACAGTGAGAGGCCCGCGTACTGCAAAAAAAAAAAAAAAGTAAAATAATAACGTTTAAAAGTATAAATCCATACATTCTATAGTCAAAATAGACTAAATATCTTAGGAATCGGCATTTATATTATTTTTGTACATAATTATAATTTATGTTTTAGAAATGTTAACATTTTAAAAGAGAGGAGAATATCAGAATCGTTTCTGAGTTACCTTGAAATGATTCCTTATTGAAACTGTTTCTCATTTTTAGTTTTAGAATAGTAATACTTGTCTTTTAAAAAGCAATAATAAGAGCATTTAGTTGTAGATGGTAAGGCCTTTTAATAATAAAGTCAGATTTGTCAGGGACATTTGCTGCTACTGCTTTGAATTAATTTGACTCTCAGTCTCCAAATGGATTCATTCTCTTTTCGGAAAAATAGAACCTCTGTCTAAGTCTGCTTCTTCCAGAAAAAAACTGCTGGCCAGTTCCATTCAGGTCAGTTTATTAAGTATCTCTTGACAGTCTATTATGTGTCAGACCTTATTTTTAATTTCAGGGGTACAAAAATGAATAGCACTTTCAGAATAGTGGGAGAGATAAACAAAAACATAATTTCTTGTTCAAGGGCATAGGATGCTAAGGAATCACTTTAAATTCCCATAAATTCAAGGAAATCTTCTTGGAGTATATGGACCCCTGGGCTGAGGGTTGAACAAGTTAACAAGGTGGAAAGGTGTGTGTATGTGTGTATACTTTTACTGGAGGAACTGTTAGAAGTTTGTTTGGTGTTTTGGGGGTATGTTGTTTACAGAGAGGAGCTGGAATGATATGAGGCTGGAAAGGTACATGGGGCCTTCATACACATACATACGTATATACACATTGGGCCTATATACCTATATATAATTTTTAAAGTAACTTTTTATTTTAGAACAGTTGTACACTTACAGAATTATTGTGAAGAGAGTACAGAGAGTACTCCATACCTCACATTTGTTTTCCCCTATTATTAACATCTTATGTGTTAGCATGGTGCATTTGTTACAATTAATGAACCAATTTGATACGTCATTATTAACTAAAGTCCATACCCTATTCAGATTTCCTTGGTTTCTGCCTAATACTCTTTTCTGTCCCAGGGTCCCATTCAGGATATATCACACTTAGTCCTCATGTCTCCTTAAGCTCCCCTTGACTGTGACTTTCTCAGACTTGTTTTTGATGACTTTGACAATTTTGGGTAGTACTGGTGAGGTATTTTGTAGAATGTCCCTCAGCTGCAATTTGTATAATGTTTTTCTCATGATTAGGCTGGGACAATGCATTTTGGGGAAGAATACCAAATTGCCTTTCTAGTCACATTGGTACCAATATAATTTATCACCGTTGATGTTAACCTTGATCACCCGACTTGATGTAGTGTCTGTTTTCTCCACTGTAAGTTTACCTTTTCTTGTTGTCTCTTTTCTTACTATGCTGTTTGAAAGGAGGTCACTATACACAGCTCACAAGTAAGGAGTCAGAGTTGTCTTCCAGCTCCTTGAGAGACGAGTATCTACATAAGTTATTTGGAATTCTTCTGTGTGGAATATTTGTTGATTCAACCCCATTTATTTACCCAAGCATTTATCCTAATAACTCTGATTATTTGTAAATTTGCTTTATCCTTTGGGTTATAATCCCGTTCTACCTTATTTATTCCATTGTTGGAATTATCCCAGTTTTGTCTATTAGGAGCTCCTTCAATCATCTCCTATGTCCTTTTGAAAACCCCCCAGAGTTGTGGGTGTATTTTTGACCACTTTCTTTATGGAACTACAGATTCTCCAGGTTCATCTTGTCTACTTTCGGCCCCCATCCTGGGATCAGCTGATTCCTTTTATTGGAGAATGCTATTAAAACCAAGATCTGAGTACCAGATGTGCTCATTGCTACTGGGGCATGTTTGCTTTTAGGCCCTTCCAGATGACACTAAAAGGAAATCTTTCTTGTGGCTTCTGTCCCATAGAGTGAGATAAAATAATCTCATGACTCAAACAGTGCCAAAGCACAGAGGAGATCTCTTATGGGTGGTTTCTTATTCTTACAGGGCCCACTTTGAGGAGCCTACTTGATACTGAGCAGGGCCCTGTGGGGCTCCTGGGCACAAAGCCTCTCTGTGTCCCTCATTTCTTTGATTACAGAAAATAGCCTTCATCCAGCCTCCACGACCTTCCCTACGTTCCAACGGGCAGGTTTAAACAGTTCTTAATTAGGGAAGGGAGGGGATACAAACAAGGGAGAAACAAAATGAAGAAAAACAATAGTTCAGCCTTAGGGCAAGGTCCGGTGCCCCATTAATGCCTACATACAACAATATCTTTGAGCTATTTTGCAGAAGCTAAAACCCCCCTCCAGGCAGGAGAAGTTAACAATTAATGATTCTATGCTACCCACAAGCATGGAGACCCCAGACCAGCTGGAACCAGAAGGTTGATGATGTTAACTCCCACTTACCTCACGCCAACTAATCAGAAGAATGTCCACGAGCTGATCACACCCACTATGAACCATTACAATAAAACTTCTCACTACCCTCTCAAAGGGAGGCACAAGGGCGCTAGTCTACCGTGTTCTCTCTTAGCCTGGCAAAAAATAAAGTTATTCTTTCTTTTTCTCCAAAACTCTGTCTCCGTATTTCTGTTTGGCATCAGTGCACAGAGAGCCAAGATTTTTTGCATCATACTTTGCTGTTCTGCGGAGGGCATTGGCAGGACCATCATTCTGCTGCTTCTGTACCCCAAGGGGAACAGAAGTCTTGGGAAGGTGAGTAGTCCATATACCCCAGGATCAGATGCATTGCTGTCGCTCCTTATTAGAGGGGGGATACAGAGTGTAGGGCACAGATCATTGTTGGTCATAGGACACACAAACCTCCATCTTTTCCTCATCTCTACGCATTTCAGCCCTGCTGCTTTTTCCAGCCATTCTTTTTTCTCACCTTTCCTCTCCCTTTTCTCATAGGAAATGCTCTTCATTATAGTTTCAACATATTAAATGTTTAAATATCTCTTCAATATATTAAATATCTTTGAGAAAATGAAAGCCAGAAAGAGAAGTGTGTTCCTGAAGAAAACCTAAATTTCCCCTGGGCTGTATCTTTAAATTCAACAGATCTGATATTTTCTCAATATAATATGTGCCCTAACACCAGTAGCTTTGTGTGCTTGTGTGTGAAGACATACGTGAAAATACATGTATGTAGGAGGAGAAGCAATGGAAATGGGAAGAATACTGGGAAATATTGACATTTAACAGTAATCACAGGTGGATTTTTCTCCCCCATTACATTAACATCTTTAATCTAGATTCAAAAAGTGGGAGGGAAAAATCTCCAAATGTTCTCTTATTTTTATATTTCAGCACAGAGACTTCTAATGACTGCAGCCTTGATATATTCTAAGAGTTCAAACTCTAATTCAGTTTGATCTACAGATTAATATGCCAAAATTTCAATGTTCCTCCTTCATTATTTCCTGTATGGATTTTTAAAATGAAACTTCTACAATTGCATTAAATAATAAATTCTTAAAGCATTACCCTACTCCTATAGTATTTAAAATAGACATATTTTAAAAACTGCTCTGATTAAGAGTACAATACAGAATCTAGAGTATATCTAAGAGATTTACTTGTAATCTATGAAGCTTATAAATACTTTATTTCTGGAACAGAGAGAGATTAGCTGGAAAAATGTTGGGAAAACAGAGTATCAAAAAAACACAAATTGCAGGGCTTCCCTGGTGGCGCAGTGGTTGAGAGTACTCCTGCCGATGTAGGGGACACGGGTTCGTGCCCTGGTCTGGGAAGATCCCACATGCTGCGGAGCGGCTGGGCCGGTGAGCTATGGCCTCTGAGCCTGCGCGTCCAGAGCCTGTGCTCCGCAACTGGAGAGGCCACAACAGTGAGAGGCCCGCGTACTGCAAAAAAAAACACAAACAAACAAACAAACCACCACAAATTGCAGCACAATGGTTGCTGCTGATGCTGGGAAATGAACCCCAAGCCTCTGCTTCCAGAAGGTCTTTTCACAATAACTCTTTGTTTCCAAATAATCCCCATGGCACTTTTATTTGAAAATTGTGTACATAAGTTTGGGAAAGAGCATGTTTGTGTCTGAGTATGTGTGCAGACATACAATTTAAAAGCAAACTTTTTTTTTTTTACCATTGTAACATATTTGGTGTGTTTTTAAGTGCATTGCATGTATTTACTTATTGTAATTTTATAATAATCCTCGCATTGTAACTACCATTAGCATTCCATTTTTACAGAATGGACACTTGAAGTAAGTAACTTGCCAAAACTTACTTAGAAGTAAACAACTCAATGCTAATTAAATCCAGGATTTAAATCTAGTTAATCTGGCTCCAGAGTCCATGTTCTTAACTTCTCTCTGTGGCTCACCATGCTTGGCTCACTGCATTATTTTATTAGCAACTATATGAGTAATAGCACAAAATGAATATAATATTTTATGTTCCAATCCATCAGTGTTTTTCATAGTGAAGTAGTGATCTAAGATAGAAAGACACAAGGTTGTTTTGCTTTCTTTTCAAAATACTTTTCTGTACCCTGTTTTAATTTCAGTTTCTCAAAGCTATGGAATAATAAAGATATCAGAATAAGGCATCAGTGGGACTTCCCTGGAGGTCCAGTGGTTAAGACTTCGCCTTCCAATGCAGAGGGTGCGAGTTTGAACCCTGGTCAGGGAACTAAGATCCCACATGCCTTGCGGCCAAAAGCCAAAACCAAAAATAGAAGCAATATTGTAATAACTTCAATAAAGACTTTAAAAAAATGGTCCACATCAAAAAAAATCTTTAAAAAAAGAATAGGGCATCAATATAATACTAATATTCAGTTTTATGAATATATTTTATATTAATATACATTATATTAAATGTAATATGTTGTTATAATATATAGTGAACATTATAACTATTATTATCTATTCAGAGAGAACATACAGGGATAAAAGTATTAATAACAGGTTGGATTGATTTGAGTAACATGTTACCGTGCTTCATTCACCTGCACAACCTCGAGATGCTTTCTTATAGTTTCTGTTAATTCATCATTCAAATTGCAATCAAAAAGCTAAACTCCAAAGGAGTCAACAATTATTCACAATGGATGGAATGTGGGAAGAAACCATATTTCTTAATTCTAGGATGTCAGTGTGTCTTCTGGGATAAATGGTATTTTGAATATGTTCCCTATTAACTTCCCTTCAGTACACAGATTGGGTTTGTTATCGGTTATATTGACGGGGTGTCCTCAGATGGCTGATGGCTGGGGCTGCAAGAATGATTGAAAACTGTAGGCGAAGGAGACAACTGCAGTCCCTGGAGGTGTTAGAAGTCTGCAGCGTTTTGGAGGTCTGGTGCTGCCATTTATACTTCTCTTCCCTGGAACTCTTTCTTCATAACAGATTTTGAACTAAAAATAAAGATAATATCCCATACTCTGCTGGAAGTTTAGTTTTTCAAAGAAATCTTGCCACCTCCTTTGGGAAATTTTCTAACGGATTTTATACCCTTTCCTCCTTGCATTATTTCTACCAACCTGGCTATGTTTTTCTTTTAAAATAAAAACATTAAGGTCAACATTGCTTTTCATTTTCAATTAATTTGTTAGTTTTATTTCTACCAATTCTCTAGACACTTTGAGTTCTTGGGGCAAATCTTCATTAACTTTATGCTATCATTTAACTAGATTTCTATTTGATATTCAGTAAAAACTCAAGTTTAATCACAGTATATTACATTGTGGTGTGTATTGTGTGTGTGTGTGTGTGTGTGTGTGTGTGTGTAAGGCACAAACAGTTGAAGGTTTTTGTTGTAAATAATGTAAACCATTGAGCTACAAATAAGAAATGCTTATATTTATTTTGCCTGACACAAGTTCAGGTGCTTTTTGATGGTTCTGTAATTTCTCAGTAGAATTGCATATCAAATACCTGTAAAAGGGTGGAATTATAAACAGTTTTTCAGAAAGGGGGCAGACCTATATTAAAACTACTTCTGAGAATCCATCAGGTTATATGCAAAAATCGTTTGATTAGAAAATATGCATATTATCAGAGCTTTATTGTGATGATATATGATTACTATATAGTTTTAACATAATCCAAGTCCATAGTTTCAGGGCTCTGTACCCAGATTTTCTGCAAGTTGGAAATTCATATTAACAAGCAGAAGAGTTAGATGAAAAAGACATGCTAATGAGATATGCCCTGCTTCTGGTTTTAAAAGGATAAATTCTAGATTAATTTGGGCATTTTGAACATTATTAGTAGGTTTTTGAACGTCAACATAATATCTTTTGAAATAACAGACACTCTACAACTGTTTCTAAAGAGGCTACACTGGGCTTTAGATGTAATTTCCTGTGCAAAACATTTTTTGAGACAGAAGATTATATTACCATCAAGAGGAAATCGCAGAATCTTAAATTGAAAAGGATCTTGGAAGTTACCTGGTAAACTTTCACTCAAGTTGGAAATTAACTTAATCAAATGCCTGACCACATGGTGGCCAACCAGTTGCTCTTTGGACACATCTATGAAGGGTGTTTTGACCCCTCTTCAGAGTGGTTCTAATTGTTACTGAGCTGAAACCTGCCTTATTGTAATTTTATTTATAAAATTACTATAAATCTATAAAAATTTAATTTACAGTAAATTAAATAATAATATAGTTATTTATACTATTATAAATTATGGTAATTCATGATAAAATTAAATTATAATAAAATTTTATTAAATTAATACATTTAATTTATTAATTTATAAAAATTCTATTCCTCAGTTCTTCCTTTTTTTTTTTTTTTTTTTGCGGTACGCGGGCCTCTCACTGTTGTGGCCTCTCCCATTGCAGAGCACAGGCTCCGGACACACAGGCTCAGCAGCCATGGCTCACGGGCCTAGCCGCTCCGCGGCATGTGAGATCTTCCTGGACCGGGGCACGGAATGGGGCACGAACCCACGTCCCCTGCAGCGGCAGGTGGACTCTAAACCACTGCGCCACCAGGGAAACCCTGTTCTTCCTTTTGAACTTAGTAGAATAAGTCTCACTCCTCACTGACCTACTGTCTTTTTATTGAGGGTAGCCAACCTGTCCCCATTATCTTTTCTTTCTACCCTAAATCAGCTCAGCTTTGTCATTCAGATAAAAGGGTACCGGAGGGAAAATTAATTTCTATTATTCAGAGTTCTGGTTCTCACTTGTCTCTTTAGGCCCCTCTCTCCCTCATCTCCTTTCTTCTCTCAATTCTGTGAGTTACTACATCTTATTCTGTAGGTTCCTTTTTTTTGCTGAAATTAGCTAGAATTGAACTTTATTGTTTGTGACCAATGAACTCTAGAGTAGAAGAGTTATCATGTGTAAAAAAAAGTGTAAAAATGTATACATATTTTGCATCTCACTCTTTATTGATTTTTTTCTTTTTAAAATTTTGTTTTGGATTTCTTTACATTGTAAATTGAGAAAAATGACACATTCTTCTAAATGTTTGACTGCCCCATGGCCCAGCATTGTTACTTTTAGGAGTAAGAATATCACCGTTTGATAAACAGTCATGACCTCTTTGGTAAGAGGAAAGGAAAAGGCAGTACAGAGTTAGAATTTTTTTTATACATTTATTTATTTTATTTTATTTATTTTTGGCTGTGTTGGGTCTTCGTTGCTGCACATGGGCTTTCGCTAGTTGTGGCGAGTGGGGGCTACTCTTCATTGCAGTGTACAGGCTTCTCATTGTGGTGGCTTCTCTTGTTGCGGAGCACGGGCTCTAGGTGTGGGTTTCAGTAGTTGTGGCACGTGGGCTTCAGTAGTTGTGGCTCACAGGCTGTAGAGTGCAAGCTCAGTAGTTGTGGCACGCGGGCTTAGTTGCTCTGCGGCATGTGGGATCTTCCTGGACCAGGGCTCGAACTCAGGTCCCCTGCATTGGCAGGGTATTCTTAACCACTGCACCACCAGGGAAGCCCACAGAATTAGATTTTAACAAGTAGTCAGAGATGGTAGATTTGATTTAACTTCTACTTTGATGATTTAACTGTTAGTAAAAAATAATATCTTAGATTTTAGTAGTTAAAACATGGATCTGTTTTTGTCTTATATGTTTTTCTTAACTAGAAAACATATCACTATTTGAGGTACTCATCAGTAAAATTCATTAGGTAATTCATTCAGGCAATGTACTTGACAGAGAGCTTAGATGAGCGACAGCTTCAGTATTTATAATTATTGCCAGAGCGCCTCATCTTCAGAAATATCACATGCTGGCTAACACCTGAGAAAGGATGGTCTTAATTCATATACATCAACAATTTTAATACAGTAACCTTTCCAGTATCCTCTAAGCATATAAGAAATAGTTAAGCCTGCCTAGCAGGCACATTAAACCTTGCAAGCCTGACTGAGCTCAGCTGGGTTCCAATGGGATGATTCAAAGCAGGATATGAAAAACAGAAAAAAAAAAAAAAAAGATTTAGTTAGAAACGACATGATCATCAACATTTGGACACTGCTGAGTATGGACAATCCTTTTATCAGTTTTTCTCTTTATTTCCCAAAGAAAGGGCACCTGAGGCACCTAACAGTGAATATTTTACCCATCTGGAAGGAGTTATGAACAGCTTTATCATTATAGCTCTGGTTTTGTTTTGTTTTGTTTTCTCTTAACAACTTCAGTGATATTCACTTTAGTGAAGCAAGTATAATTGACCATGCAAATGCAGTTATCAATACAATTTTCTCTTCTAATTTAAATGTTGATGCAGATTACATAGCAAACAGATAGATATTTATTGGGATCATATGTCTTCCATATTCTCAGTGGGCCAATAACTGTATGCAATTTATTTTATGTTTTTTTAAAATGTTTTCAACAGGTTCAAAAGAAGGGAGTTGAGATTGTCTTTAAAGTAGGTGTTCTCCCAGGTATGTATTCATTATATATATATATGCGTACACATATACATATATATAACTGACAGAGAGGATGACAAAAGATGTGGCAAAATGTTAACCATGAATATCTCTGTGCAGAGGAGGTACAGGAGATCCTTGTATTATTCTTGTAACTCTTCGGGAAGTTTAATATTCTTTAAAATAAAAGGTTAAAAATAAAACAATGTACTTCAAATGTATAACAAAAAAGAGGTGCATCTCATAATTTTAATTAAATTATCCTAAATTCAAGAGTTTCAAAACGACTTAACTATTTAAAGAAGACACATCTGAGAATAGTTTACATACAAAATGGACTTTTGTCCCTTAATACTTTCATACGTCTTTCCTAGGAACAAGGATATTCTCGTATGTGACCACTGTAAAGTTGTCCAATGTAAATAATTTAACATCGATACTTCATTCTATGAATCATATTCTGATTTTGCCCCAGGAATGTCCTTCATGGCACTTTTTTTTCCCAGAGAGGGTAGGGTGTTGGATCACATATTATTTACATTTACTTGTCAAGTCTCCTTATTCTCCTTCAACCTGGAAAAGTCCCTTAGTCTTTCATTGCCTTTCATGACACTGACATTTTTCAAGAATCCAGGCCAGTTACTTAATAGAATTTTTCTCAGTTTGGGTTTGTCTGATGTTTCCTCATGATTAGATTCTGGTTATGTATTCCTGATTGAAAGATAACAAAAGTGATGAGTCCTTTTCAGGATAGCAGAACTGCTGGGAACACTATCAAACACTCGATTTTATTTTTACTGTTTTCTATCATGGTACATACATTCCCCCCCGCCCCCGCCCAAATCCAATGGAATTAAAAAAAATAAACACAAGGGGGTGAGGCAGCTGAAACTGGATTGTTAATGGTGCCTCATCAGAAGTATTCCCAATGGAAAAGGTATTTTTGTCTTGTTTGCTGATTGGTGAATCACTTTTCCTGCAGAGAATATTGAAAGTACATCTCCACCCAGTTGTATACCTTTTTCCTAGCAGTGATACAACATTGATCAAATGATGCAGAAAGCCTGAACACTGAGATGGCTGACCAGTATGATCAGAGCAGAGAGAGACCATGAGGATAGGTTCATGCAATGTCCAGGGCTGGGTCTCAGAGAGATGCACCTTTCCTACAGCGGCAAGTAATGCACAGGAGGTCTGGTTGTCAGAAATAAATATACTGGTGTTTAAAATCTGAATGGTGACTAGTAATGTACTGAAAAGAGAGATGTTGATATAGTTTTAATTTAATCTACACTGTCTTAATTAGAGACTCGGTGCTCTGACTTGTGGTTTTTCCCAGTCTCTGGGCATCTGAAAGTGAACTGCAGCAGGGCAGAGTTGACCTAGAACTTTAATTAACTTTCTGTGAACTCTCTCTAACCATACTCTTTTTAGCTCCGTTTCCATTCAGACTCTAATTCAATCTAACTCAAAATTCTTCTTATTTTTGACTCCTCTTACTTTTCTGATTAAAAGATGGCAAGTCAATCCACAGTTCTTGAACTCTACCTCTCTCTATTTCTCCACAAGTTCTGGATGCCTGTAGACTTTTTTCCTAACTTTTTTTCAGCTTAACTCCTTTGTGCCTCCCTGCCTCCTTTGCTAGATTTCACCACTGTCATTAATTCCCACTGAGCACACCACAGCCTACTTTTTTCTGCCATGCATGGAAAATGGCCTTCACTAATTCTTTAATGAGATGATAAATGAAAATACATTATCAGAAAACATATTGCTTACCATCTATAGTTCGTGGTCAATAGTTCTGCAGTGTGCCAATCCTTTATGTTATCTTCGGAGCATCTCTAGGTAAAGAATATGCTAGAATTAGGTATCTGAAAGGAGATGGATTCTCTGGTGCATAACATTTGCACAATAGGATAAACAGACCTCTTTCAACAATATCCTAATTTTTGTTGAGTTGTGACATGTCACAGTTAAATATGGGTGACATGAAAACAAGTCACCTTTATGGTTCAGGTGCTTAAATTGGACAGAAACAAGGGTTATCAAACATACACGAGACCAAAATAGTGAAGTGACACTATATATCTATACCATAAGGCTGTCAAGTCTTATTGGGGCCGACCCATCACATTTTACTGTTACTATTACTATTTATCCTCCTTAATCTCACACTGTCAAAGAACCTTTGGAATAAGACAAAGAGAGAGAGTAGTTAAAAATGTCAGAGACTTTACAGGAAATGGAAGATTATGATAACTTGAAAATGAAAGTTGGCAATATTTATGACAGTTGGGTTATTTATTCTTGAACTAAGTATTGCAATATATTGATTTTAGGGCACAGGCTGTAGGTAAAGGTGACTTGGATAATGGTGAATCTGTAGCCCACATGCAGATCTCCTGTATAATGCCAGAATTTAGGAAGCAAAATGCATACTTTTAATATGTAATGAGGAAGTCTTTCTGCACTCATCCTTGCTTTTAATGGCTTCAGCATCTTATGTCAATGACTTTAGAGGGAACAGGATAGGAAGGTGGTTTGATCAGGAATTGGACTTGAAATAAGAAATTGATGCTCTTACTTTGTTGCAACAACATGGGTGGACTTGATAAAGGCACTTAAAAACACCAAAAATCTGTCCTTGAATTTCCTCACCTGTAGCATAGGGAAGTTGGGCTGGGAACACAGGCTCTGCTGTAATATGATCCAGGGAAACACTTTGTAAAAGCAACTGCATCTGTCCCATTCCTCAGATTCTCATGTTGAAGCGGATCATGGTGGAGTGAAAGTGGAGTGATTTTTTTTTTTTTCGGTAGGCGGGCCTCTCACTGCTGTGGCCCCTCGCATTGCGGAGCACAGGCTCCGGATGCGCAGGCCCAGCGGCCATGGCTCACGGACCCAGCTGCTCCGCGGCATATGGGATCTTCCCGGACCGGAGCACGAACCCGTGTCCCCTGCATCGGCAGGCGGACTCTCAACCACTGCGCCACCAGGGAAGTCACGAGTGATATTTTTTTATTGAAGGGTCATCATTATGGTCACCCGATGTCTTGAATTCAGTCATTTGTCAGAAATTCTGCCATACACGTGCACTGCAAAAAAGAAATGCATATCTATCACCTTACAAACTGAAAATAGAGCAATTCTTCCTGAAAGACACTTTCTATCTAATCCTACAATTCTGAGGCAATTTTCTTCTTTTGATCTATTATATTCTGCAAGCCTAATATGCTTTAAAAGTTTCACTGCCTGAGAATATTAAGTGATGTTTATATCAGCTCTGTGCACCTTCCTGCCATCTGGGGGAGGTAATTATGACCATCAAGTTAGTGATGATAGTGACAAAACTTGGGCACATTTCAAAATGCGGCATCAAATGCTCATTTTGGTTTCTTATGAAGCCGCATTTTTCATTTTGGACTGTTAAATCAGGAAAAGAATTTATCATAGTGTAGACTTGCTTTATCTTCTGTAGGTTGGTCCTGTAATGGAAACCTCAAGTCCTACTGAGGTGAAAATTGTGATTCAGTGGAAAGGGCAGGGAGGACACATAAAAAGAGAAAATGAAAAGAGTGTGAATGATTAATAAATGAGCCTGAGTGACTTTGAATCAGAATCACTGACATTCGAGCTTCAATCTGTGTTCCTTGGTTTTTGGTATTGCAGCCCATTCCTACCACAGTTTCTCCATCTCTCTCTTACTTGAATTCTTTGAAATTAACAAAGGCAACCTGACATAAAGATTCATGAAAAAAATGTCTAATACTTAAAAATTAATATATATTTTGATGATTGTATTATCTCCCTAGGTTGCCTGTAACAAAGTACCACAAATGGCATGGTTTCAAAAACAGATGCTTACTTTCTTACGGTTCTGGAGGCTAGGAGTTCAAGATTAAGCTGTCCGCAGGGCTGGTTCCTTCTGAGGGCTGTGAAGGAGAATCTGTTTCTTACCTCTTTAGCTCCTGGTTTTTAACTGATGCTCTTTGGCTTTCCTTGGCTTCTGCTGCATCTCCCTGATCTCTGCCTTCATATTCACACGGCCTTCTCCCTGTGCACCTGTCTGTGTCCAAATTTCCCCTTCTTATAAATTCTATGGTCATGTAAGATTAGTGACCAACCCTGCTCCAGTATGACCTCATCCTAATTTAACTAATTATATCTGCGCAATGACCCTATTTCCAAATAAGGTCTCATTCTGAGGTACTGGCATATAGGACTTGAAATTTTGTGGGGGACGGAATTCAACTCCAACAATTATATATTAGAAAGTAATCACAAAATTGGCCAACACCTTTGCTGTGTCTTGTCTCCAAGATGAAGTGACACCTCACATTGCTGATTGTGCTGTTCGCTTTTGCTGTCCTAGTTTTTCTGTTTTTCTTTTATTGTTATTAATCTCTAGTATCTAGCACAGTTGCTGACACATAGTATGCCTGTGAAATTGAACTGAACTAGTTCATACTACTGAAATATATCTTTGTATTTCCTCTATTTTCCCCTCTGTTATAAAGACCATCCTGCCTGGCTCCTGGTCTAGTAATCCTTTGCCTCTCTTCCAGGAGACTTATTTCCATTTCGGTAAATGTAAAGCCTATATTATTGCCAGAACCAGCATCTAAATATTCAAAAGTCAGGGTAACTTCTTAAAAGCATGTGAAATGACATAATTAATTCCCATTTCCTGATATAATTCCCATTTCCCTAAACATTTATAAATCAAGACTAAATATTCCTTCTGATATGAATAATTCCATGACCCCATTGATCATATCAAATAGACTTACTTTATATTAAAGTATTTTAAGTTTGAAATAGAGTTTTCATTTAACCTTGTGATTTAGAGAAAGAAATTTTGTAGAATATTAGTTCTTCATGGATTCTTCTTGTCAGTCGCTCACTTGGTGTGAAATAGCATAGCAATAATTGCAACCTTCATCTGGTTGTGAGTACTAGTATTTTATATGACATCTCAATTTGAAATCAATATACTATTGATGCTTTGCAAAGTCATGGTTTGTGGAGATCCTAAACTGGACGGTTAATGTAAAATCCATTGATGATGACAATGAACTGAAGTCGCTGTTTATTTACTGAGGTGGCCAAAGCAATATAAAGACAATTCACCCAAAAAATAAACTCGATAATGTGGTCAGTAGTAGTATGTTTTCAATTATGTAATTTCAAATGGTCAGGGCAGTGTCGGAGATACTTTGAAATGAAATGAGGTGCTTTGTCTTCCAAACGGATGTACCACCTGCGGCTAGTCTATGGCGGTTTAGAGTTACCTTCTCTTGTCAGCAAACTAATGAGCCCATGAATACCTCGGCATTAGACACAGAGGGCAGGTGTGTGCTTAGTCTGTCACATCACTCAGGAGACCAACACTAGCTAGTACTATTATCTCTGAAGCAGCTTTTATTTAAGAAACCTGGAAAGGATAATGATTTCAATGAATGTACTAAAAATGTGAGTATTGCTGTTCATACTCTCAGAGAGAGGATATATGAAACTCAGGTATTTTCTCTAATTCCTGTTAGTTATTTTATATTTCGTTTATATGCTAACCACTTAATAAGGATCTTCTATGTTTAAAAGATTGATGATATAACTCTTACCTCATTAATACTACAGAGATCTTATACCTATGTAAACAAACAAATCTAAAAGAAAACAAGAAACAAAAAACTGAACTTAACCATTTGTCAAATTTCAACAGAAGTTTGTAATCTTAGGATGTGTCCTAAGCCCCAATTCATTTCTGATTTTGGAACTCATACTCAATTTGTCTGACATTTGTTCATCATCAGTATGTTTTCATTTGTCCCACATATACCTCATAATATTTTCAATTCTGTAGGAGACACACAATTTCAAGTTATTTATGTGTGAACCTCAATTCCTCATCTTTACAAATGGGAGTCATGGTGTTTCATACTCTATGGGGTTGTTTGAGGATAAAACAGAAAAATATACAAAAAGTGCCCAATGTCTATAAACTAATAGTTAGATTCACCAAACATATATTAAGTACCTATCATTTTATGGTCAGTCTGAACATAAAAATATATTAATTATTTTATTTTCTGAAAAACTATTTCTTTATGTGCTGCCTACCAACTTGGAGAAAAAAAACACTGTGAAAATAAGTAAAGGACAATGACTCTAGTGTTTTACTGTATAAATTGTAACCACTAATAATTACACAAATGATTCACTTCAGCCATTTAGTGCAACCAAAACCTCGAAATCAAGCAAGACTTAGTTGTCATTTCTTCTCCCTGGTTTCCTACTTGATTAAAACTGGCATTTGGAATTACTCCTTGATTCACCAAAGCAGAGCAGTTTGAAATGCTTTTAATTCTTTTCTCCAAATTTATCATCTACCTTATACCATAATATATCTTGTGGGAGTTAAAACAATGACTATTTAATCTCTGAGTCTCGATCCTAAATCTGTCTCTTCCTTACTGTCACTCATATTTAATCTTCTGCCATGTAGGATTATCAACAAAATCAGAAACATTAAATCTGAAAGAGACTTAAGAAATCATGCAGTCTTCCCACCTCATTGAAGAGGGGGCAGCTTAGGCCAAGAAAGGTTAAATGACTTTCACAAAGTTATATTCTTAGGAATGGCAAAGTCATGTCTGGAATCCATATTTCTCAAGTCCAGGCTCAATTTCTTCTCCCTATGTTTATGGAATTTTTAAATATGGAGGAATGTTTGAAAATTCTACTAAAATCATCTAAACAATATCACATCACTTCAGGCGACTTATAGACCTTCAACTTATATTTTTCTTATTAACACACAAAAAATTCATCAGTCCGTTTGTTAACCTTGAAAAAGGGGAAAGAAATCCTAAGATTTCTTAGGATTGCCCTTGAAAAATTAGAGGGACTATAGATATGTAAACAAGACTATAGGGACTATAGGTATCTATACTATAGATATGTGGGAGAAAAATTCTGTGTGATAAAGGCAATTGTAAAGAATTTTGGGAGAAATGAAAGTAACATATGAAATAATAATGGAAAATGATAAGAACCATTCTGTAAAGTTCTCAAATAGAATGAGTCTGGGCTTAGTCAATCTCTTAATATGGGTTATATTAGTTAGAAATACAGTAAGGAGAAGGGAGCTTTCAAAATTTTAAATTGTGACTCATGGTAGCAAATGCATTTTATATCATGATCCAAGAACACATTTGCATGTGTATATGTATATCTGAAAGAAGTTTCATGAAAAAAAATTGTCCTTATTTTGTATTACATACTCTGATCCATTTCATTCCATTCTGATGACCTGATCGTGAGCAATAATATTGACTTCATTACTTGCAGTCTGAGATACTCTGAACTGTCATGTATCAACATCTGTTCTATATCAGCTTTTTGGCTGGGCATTTCACACATGCTACCGCACATGATTTTCCCGGGGCTTGGTAAGGTAAATATTATCACATCTTTTTAGAAGTGAGTGAGCCGAGTTACCTCCCAGTTATATTCCCATTACTTTATCTGGGGCTCCCAAACAGAGTAGATTCTAAGCTATGATGACAGGGGAAAAGCACATAGTGGTGTAGAAACCTGGAAGAAGCATAATCTGTTATCCCGTCCTGGTCTGAGTCCAAGAAGACTTAAATCAACAGGAGCAACTACCAATGACAGCTCATCCTTTGGGGGCTCTTGTGAAAGATATTGATGGTGTCTCATCTAATTAGCTCGAAAAATAAATGTTAAAAGGGCTGTTATTTAAATGATGAAGATGTGTATACAAAGAAGTCCTAGAAAGAAACTAAGAAACAGAAAGTGGCTGATGATGAGGCAAGTAGAGAGAGTGGCTTTGTCATTCAGATACTTTAATAGTTGACAATTAACTAATAAGTAAGTTCTCCTCTTCCATATTACCCAAAAACACATCTTATAAAATAGCTTCTAATTATGGAAATCATTCTTTTCATGCTCACTATCAGTTGGATGATAGCTAAGCACTATCTGATAATTCCTCCATTTATTTCTCATAACCATCCATTGTGATAGGTATTACTATCCCCACTGAAAAGATAAGGTGACTGAGGTTTACTGAGGTGAAGCAACTTGCCCAGTGAAAGTTGTATAGGTATACTTCGGGTTAGAATATTAATGTATGGGGTTGAGCCTTGTGAAACTGGATATTTCACCTCTTTTGATTTATGAAAAAAAAGCCCCACCATTTCATATGATTCCACCTACAAATTCAAAGTTCATGATTTTAACCACTATGTTATATTTCCTCACTTGAAGGAAAAAAGAAAGGAATTCAGAATCACTGGAGTTTTACATTCATTTTAATTTTCCTGATTCTTGTTTCTCTCTTCCCATTTCTCTTAAGGAATTTGACCTAGATGCCAAGACTTTGGAAACTACTGGAAAACCTAATTCTAAAAGTGGTCTTTAGTCCTGTGATGTCTGCAGTAGTCTTCCACAAGATGCCTATTGACTGGAATGTTACATATTTCCCCTTTTCTTTAATGGGAAAAGGATGAAATTATGTGCAATTCTTTCAGCTTGTAAAAGTGTTAATTTTCCAATGCTTTTTCTTATTTGCAGCTTCTATTCTAAAGCAACTTGTATAACTTTAAAAAGTCAGAAAGACCCTGAAAATTTATTTGTGACTCATAATTATAGTAATTTACAGTGGCACTATGATTTGTCAGTGTTAGGGTGACCTAGATTAAAAAATACTACTTAAATAATTTTGACTCTAAATTCTACTTTCACTAACTTTCATTTCCTTCACAGAATTTTCCAGGAACTGTGCTCTTCTTAATTTTATCCTTACCACCAGCAACTGTTATAATTGATCTGTTTTAGAAACTGTTCCCATTGTACACTGCACACAATTTATGCATAAAAGTAAATTTCAAGAAGTTAAAAAAGGATAGGTTAATTTTTTAAAGTATATTTTTCAAACTAGGCTTTTAAAGAGCTCATCTTTGCTGGCAAAAACACAAGGAAAAAGTGGGTCGGGTTGTTGAAAATATAAATTTGTCAGATAAATGTATGATTCCACTAGGTGGCACTGTTGATTTATCTACTCACGGTTTACCCTCACATTTTTATCTTCTTGAAAGCAGTAAGAGTCTGTTTTTTCTTTTTTTTCCAATCTAATGAAAATTCCTGCATAGGAAAAAGCTGATTTGAGCAATTCTGAACTTGAAAAATGGGTGCTTCTTGCCATTAGAAACCTTATAAATAAGCCTCTACCAAATAGGTTAGTTCTTTCGGCATACAGACAAGTAGGTTGATGACATATGTAACTTCCGTCTGGATTCAATAGGTGTAGAAACTGTTGTTATTTTATCTATATCTCACTATTTGGGGAATATTTTAAATAGGAATTATGTCATTGAAATATCTTCCTCGTTACCTGCTTTCTTTGGTAATCAGAGACCTTGGCATGCCCAAGAAATCCAGATTTTCAATGGTTTTGCAGCCCATGTTGAGAGAGGCAATTTACCATGGGCCTGAGTGACCCTACACGTTCTCTCTGGGTATTCCAAGAATGCAAAACCTTGGCTACCTGGGCCGTCTCTCTGTGTTGTGTTTGCAGGGAGCAACCTTGAGTGAGTAGGCTTGCTTTTATTTTCTATAAAAGTGATGATTTCCCCCAAGCTCCATGTTCCTCCTCTGTAATCAAGCATCCATCATGGGTCCTTGGCATTGCCCCCATGGGACTTGGGGAAAATGGAGGAGTTGATTCAAACAAACGTGAAGCTCTGACTACTGCTTTTGCTATGAGTAATAAAGGCTTTTTCTCTGATCCAGGAGTCTCATTTTTTTTTTTTTCTTTCTGCCAGCATCCATGAAATAGTAAATCCCAGATCCTCCACAGTTTCTGACAGTATCTCCTGTTTTCCATCATCCTTACAGCATAGAAGATTTTGATTAGAATCAAATCTGATTCAGATGAGTAACAAGCTGTCTAGTGGAGTCCAGCTTTCTAATCTAATGTAGGAAGACTTTCTACTACTTCTCTGAGTAGTAAATGGCCCATTCTCAGGTTTAAGCCTTCAGTGACAGGGAATTACTATGAGCGAAGTAGCTTAGTACATTTTGGGGTAGCTCTATTAAAAAGTTTGCTTTGTGCTGAGACTGATTTTTCACCTTATGTCTTTCTCCCAATGGAACTAGTTCCACCTTTGAAAGCTATCCAGATATTTGTGGCCACTTTTCATGTGAGAACACTTCAGACTTCCCTCTTCTCCAGGCTAACTGGTTCCTGTTGTTTTGACCATTTCTTTGATGTGTTGGTTCTTAATTCTCTTCTATTGCGGTTGTTCTCCATTTGTTATGTGTTGATTTCTTAAAAAAAATAAATATGGTCCTCGAATATGGCAAAAATATATTTTTTAGATGTGACCTGATTCTTCTTCACCCCATGTATCTCTCCCTATCCTTTTCCCTTCTGACCAAATTAATGAAGTTGATGATTCATTCTAACTCACCTTCGAATCATGGGTACGAAGTGCAATCTCTTAACACTTGGTGTGTTCTCATAAACATTTCTTTAAAGAATTAATGAATGAATGACCTGTATAGACTGGATTACCATTACTGCCACCATTCCGGGTATTAGGTTTCTGGTAATATGGCCTGAGATTTGTATTCATGGAGTTTCATTACTCTATTGAGTTATATCAAGGAGATGGGAAGGTAAAAAAACAAACATATTCTGCCTCTTCTAGTTTCTAGACATGTGACCTTGAGCAAATTATCATTCACTCAGCTTCAGTCTCCTCACTTGCAAAACGACAAATAGAGAGCATCTACCTCATCGGGTTTTTGTGAAGGTTAAATGAATTAGTATAAATCATGTAAAATGTGTAGATGTGTATGACAAAGAGTAGGTACTATGCAAGTGTTGGCTATATAATTATAAGCTGGCATGGAAGCAAACAATATCTCATATACATCTAAGTGTAGTAGAGGCAATGTGAAGAGTAGCACGTACATGTCCAATGAAAAGTAGACCCAACCAGGGAAAGCTTCACAGAGGAGCCACTGAGGTTTGATAGAAGGAAAAAGATTTCCAGGCTGAGAGACCTGAATAAGCACAGGTCTGTAATCGGGAAACTTTTTTTTTCTCTACCACTATTATTAATTACCACAATATAGGAAATGTATACTGTCAAAATAATGTTAAGAAGACAAAAATATCACCACTCACAGATGGAAAACTGTCATTCGTATAATACTTTGGCTTATAAAACAGCTTTCCTACATCATTTCATTTGATTCTCAAAACAAACAAACAAAACCAAAAGAACTAATCAGTACTATGTATAAGGTAAGCTCTATTCTTTTTCTCCTTTATGAGAAGAAATAGAATTCAAGGTGATTGCTAGATAAACAATAACCTTCCTATTAGCTGCATTGATAGTGCAGTTAAAAACCAATCTCCATTTTCAACAGTAACGTCACTAGACAACATAGAATGTACCAGACTTCTGCACTTAAAAGCCCAACAAAGATTGATGGAAAAAACTAAGAACACTTGAATAAATTTGGAAACAATTCTAATTCCTAGATGGGAAGAATAGAAGTAAACACTAGAAATGGCATTGTTTTCCCTAGACAGATTTATATATTTACTGCAATACCAATAAGAAGATGGACAGTACTTGTGTTCATATATCTGTGTTAGTTCCACGCTGTTAAATATGGTGATTTGTTTTCTAGAATCACTCAGTCAACAGGTGTTGAGAACTTAGTATGTGCCAAGCACTGTAGTACATACTGGGAAGTAGCTATGAAGAAGGCAGGGCCCTCGTTCTCAAGGAACTTAGGTTTAGCAGAGGAAGACAGAAAAGCTAACACGTAAACAATAAATTAGGTAATATCAGATATTGATAACTGTAGAAGATAGAATAGTCTATTATGGAAGAGAGCAATATAAAGGGACTTGCTTTATCTAGAGCTGGTGAAGATCTTTCTAAGGAATGATTTTCTAAGGAAAGATACTTGAATTGAGACATCAGTGATAAAAAGGGGAAAGACTGGAGTTCAGTGACATGAGTGGTCTAAAAAAGAAGGAACAGAAAATGAAAACACTAGGGAATAAAAATAAGCATGCAGAGTTTAAGGAAACACAAATTTTAAACATGAATTGAGTGATGATAAACAAGGGTGGAGCAGAGGCAGATGAGGTTGCAGATATAGCGAGATTGTTAAGAACTTGTAGAGCAAGTAAAGAATAGTTCACCTTTTTAAAGTAAAAATTTTTTTAAAAATTGGGTGTAATGTGACTTGGTTCATTCTGACTTCTAGATGAAGGATGGAGCTTGGGAAGTGGTCGGTGGCAGTTACAGTGCTGTTAGACCAGTTATAAGTTGATTGTAGTCTCTCAAGGGGAAAAATTCCATAATCTATAACTGTTTTGGATCATAACTTGCCTTCAGTATTGATTCCTAAGTAATTTGTAATCACCTTTTCCAAAAATCTTTACCATTATTAATTTTATGATGAACAAGATCCAATATTTATCATTCCTCACTTCTAAATTACCTTTGATTTAAAAACTGTTGCCATTGGATCGTAAAGAATAAATAACCCCAATATATTTTCAATTCAAATTAAAACAGATTCTTGGCAAGCTATTTGTGCTTTCCTGCATTTCATCATCTACTGTTATTTTTTCTCCTCCACTCCCCCCATTTTTCTTTTCAGTTAAGGTGTTTCTGGCAGTGTTTTTTTCTTTGAATATTTCCTTCTAGTTTTCACTTTCTGCAAGCAATGGGAAAACTGAATACACACATGCACACACAAACATACAAACACACACAATGTTTAATAAGCTAAGAAGCACTTAAGAAAAAGACAAGTCACACACATACCCATAAACAGACATGCCACTAAAGAAGCATCTTGAACAAAATGGAAATGTTTTGAACTGCATCTGCTAGGTCAGTAACCAGAAGTGGTACTTTAGTAAGAGAAGACACATGTTTAGAGCATAGGCAAATACTTCAGAGAAAATAGTCACTCTTTTCATTATCTAGGTGGGGAATATCTAGTTCAGTGATCATTCTCAATCCTGTTAATGTTGTTAATAGTGGTTTGGAATCTCCAAAGTAATCGATGTCTTAAAATAATATGAGGGTTTAGAAATGAATGAATTACCCAGAATATGCTCTTGAAAAATGTTCACATCTGATAGCCTGAGTATCTATGTTGCCCAGGGCTCTCTGAGGTTCTTTTCAACACAGAATTCTTTTCTCTGGCTTCTCACACACTTATTTTCTCTTGTCTTTTCAGTGCTTTTAAAAATAATAGATCCTTTTACTGTTAGGCTTCTCTTTGCTCTCCTGCAAAAGGAGTGAGATCACGCTTCTCCCACCCATGTTCTTTTCATCATAATTCTCCCAAAATTTTTTGGCAATGTCAGCACAGAAAAAAATGTCATGCTCTAAACAATGAACCACAGGAGAGTGATTGTGATTTTCTCTAAGTGTCTAGTCTCAGCCTCTTCTCCTATAAAATAGGAAAAATAGTAATTCCTACTCATTCTTCCTCAAGGTTTGGGTGAGAATCAACTGGTATAGTGAATGTGAAAGTGTTTCACACATGGGAGAATAACATGAATGTGAGTTATGTGAGTCATCTTTAGTATCCCAGATTTACATAAAAATGGATTGAAATAAAGTACATGTTGACTTCACCAAGTTAATTTCTACAACGACATCACAGTCACACCATTCATTTGTTTCATGCATTCAGAATATATTTGAATGAAAATGCACATGGATGTTGTGTTAAGAGATCTTTAACTCTCTATGTCAATGGTATGGAACTTTACGATGAATGACAATTTTCTGAATTCTTTGTTAAAAGTATGTTCTTCAACCCAACCTGCAAAGATTTTTAACTCAGTAACTCCAGATGGAGTCAAGGAAAATGCATTTTCAGCAAGGCCTTACAGGTAATTCTGCTGAGGTCATCTGGAACCCTGCTTTGACCAAATGCTGCCGCAGTCTTGGTGTATGGAACTTTCTGCCAGTGTTGTCCCAGATGTCCATGAGCTTTGGAAATAGTGGACTGGGTTTGGAACTCTGCTTGGTCATTTTCTACCTGAATGACACAGTAGACTGCTGAAACTCTCTCTTTGAGCCTCTGTGTCTGTATTAGTTTCCTAGCGCTGTCATAACAAATTACTACAAATTGGGTTGGTTGAAAACAAGAGAAATTTATTCTCTCATAGATCTCAAGGCTAGAAGTCTGAAATCGAAGTTTTGTCAGGGCCATGTTCCCTCTGAATACGCTCTGTAAAAACCTTTGCTTGCCTCTTCTAGCTCCTGGAGGCTCTGGGCAATTCTTAACTGTCCCTGGTTTGTAGCTGCATTACTCCAATCTCTGCCTCCATCTTCACAAGGTATTTGTCTGTTTCTCTGTGTGTTTTCTTCCTTTCTTTTACAAACCCAGTGATTGGATTTAGGGCCCACCCTAAGTGAGTATGGTCTCATTTTAATTTAATTACAACTGCAAAGACTCTATTTCCTAAAATGTTTACATTCAGAGGTTCTGGGAGGACATGAATATTGAGGGGACATTATTCAACCCACTACAGTGTGCTTGTATTAAGAAGATGCATTATGATAACTTTTGGAAGCATCTAGTTGGTACCTTATAGTGGATGCTCAGTAAACAATAGTTTTTGTTCTTTTTGTAAGTATGGCTTAAACACTGGGTCTCAAACACTAGTCTGAAGACCAGGGCTAACTACTTCAGATTCACCATAGGAACATTTGAAAAATACAAATTCTAGGCCATTCACTGTAGATAATTGTTATTCAATAAGTAAGTCTGGGGTGAGGCCTAAGAAGTTGTATTTTTCAAAAGTTACCCAGGTGATTCTGATGTGCATTCAGGCTTTGGAACAACATTCTCTTGACTAAGAATTTATTACCTTATCTATAGAACTGGAACTCAAGGATACCTCACTTATAGAAAATCCGCATAAAGTGTAAAAATATATACTTCTTATAGCACACATGTATTTACAAATGATGATGCTAAAATTAAACAAAAAATGTTAAGGCAAATGCAAAGATATTAAGCTGGTGTATTTGGGAGTCAAATTTTACCTTTCTGATTCCAGTTTTAGAATCTCAAGGAAAACTTTTCTTCTGTCTATTATGAGCTTAAACGGAATTAAATATTATTAGAAGAAAACTACAATAAGGACCAAATACTGTGAGTCACACTCTCTCAAACCATTACTTTCTTCTGCGTGTTCTGGCTGTTTTTCAGTTGAGTTCATGAAGCCTTCCATTCATTCCTTCCACATCCTTTCTAATGAAGTCTTTTTAAAATTAATGTTGAATATCCTTTTTAGAGTTTCAGTAGTTTACAGTGTACCTTTCTTTGGAAATTCCCCATTTGATTTCTGAGTCTCACAAATTTTCTTCTTGCTGAAGAACACTGAGCACAGTGGTTTTACTCACGGCTTAGTGGGACAATTGACATCAGAAGTCTCAGCTTTATAGCCAGTGAAAATCATAGTGACAGTGAATTTACTGTGAATGAAATTTATTTTGTTGATTTCAACACTCCTCCACTCCTGGGGTACCCTGTCCTCTTGTCACCATCAGTTGTCACACTTACTCTGAAAGGAATGTGAAATGGTTATGTGAAAAGAAGAAATTAGTCTCATGTAATAATTCACATCCTTAACATACTTAAACTTAGAAAAGAATATTCAGCTACCTTTTCTGTTACCTTTGTGTATTAGCTTTGGCAACTGGATCTGATGCATTAGAACAGCATGTGGATATCTGCTCTTTCAGCAAGACAATACACATTTCATTCGAAGACTTGACTAGATTCTTTATGCTGAACTCTGGGAGATAAGCTAATTCTCCTGGAGTTGCCAAGGGCAACTCGATCGCACGAGAAATTAGGAGCTACTCTGAAAAAATAATGTCTAGACACATTCTTATATTTCATTTCAGAGAAATAGTCACCTAATATCTGTAATCTCCTGCTGTCAAAACACTGCTGATGAATTCTATGAAAGAGTGAGCATAATAGAAGTGATACTATTTCTGAGTAGCAGGAAACTTCATTTAAGCATAGAATTGTCAAGTAGCACTAACACATTTGACTTTTATATATTTTTTATGTTTGAAATTGTTGACATATGTTCAGGTTATGCCTCCACTTATTTCCTCAGAAATGTCATTCCATTGAAGATTTCCTTCTCTGCTTTCTCCCTCCTATTTTTGTTATGTATTCAATTCCTCAAGTTATAAGTTACAGCTGTGGCTTTTTTCATACTAGATGTTAATTTATATCATTTAGTGTATTCTCTATACTTAACTATGAAGAATCATAGTTGCAATGTGAATATTCATGTATATAAGTGTGACTCTGCCTGGGAAAGTTAGAGAGAAATAAGGTGTCACAGATGGAGATTTGTGAGCCTCCCAGGCAGGCCCTTTTGACGTAGCCATATCTTGGCAGTTACCACCTCTCAACTTCTGGCACAGAGATCCAGAGCCATTTACACTCAGGGTGAGTCAGAAACTAGAGATGACCCATTAAAATGAACTTATGAAAGATTGATGCATAAACCAAATGCTGATGGAGTCATTTCTTGTGAAAAATAACTGGCAAGAAGTCCCAGTACATACACTAGCTCTTCAGTGCAGAATCCAAATCCACCTAATGGAAAATCTATGCCAGAAATCAAGTTATACTCTGAAAGTTGGTAGGTGAATCTGAATTAGAGCAAAGGAGCAGATCATAGGTGAATGACTCTTCAGGCTCCATGTGGGATGTTCTTGCTGACCCTAGAAGCGGGATCAGCAGAGTACTTTCCACATAGGCAGAGTTGGAAATACATTGACAATTGTCTTTTTTTCGTTCTGTTTTGAAATTTTCTTTGCTTTTGACTTCAGACAGAACATCCTTCTAATGTTAATAATTTATTTCTTGGATACCAAAGGATATGTTAGAGTATGACTTTTATATATCATGAGGTAGATGTAGACTAGATTTCCAGATCCTATCTTCCTGTATTGGGTGTTAGAGACATTCTAATTTTTAAGATATTGTCTGTAGACAGTGTTTCTCAGTGGCTAACTGTTTCCACTTTAATAACCTTACCTTATTTCCAAGTTTCCAAGTTCTAGTGACACTTAATGGTAGCCCTCTTTGTGTCTATTCAGTCTCATGTGACTGTCACATACAGTTTTTTATACCTGGTCTATGAGTAGTGAAACCTTATGGGCTAAAGAAAATAAGGTCTTGCCACTTAATATCTTATGTCGCCCAACACTTATACACACAGACTGCCTGTTACAATGAGGTGCAAACTGCATTTTAACCTTGATAGTAGCATGACATAATTAATAGAACAGTTGTGGTTGAGAGTATAGCTGGAAGAACTGGGCATGGCAACTTCTTCCTCAGTAGCTGGGTCAAAGGGAAATGATGATGAGGATGCAGAAAAAAATTTAAATTACATGGTAAAAAAAAAAAGTGTGTTCAAATAATATTCCCAAAATGTTTTCAGTCAGGTGTGGATGATTAGCTGGGGAATGAGAACCCTTAAGGAAAGAGGGAAAACTTTGGGAAAATTCCTGTGAGAAATGTGATGGGGGAGGGGTGTAAGGAAATGCCACTTCCTTTAAGTGACATTATATCCAGAGTTTCACAGATAACTACTTGAAGGGACTGTCTGGATCAGGACAACCGACCAGAGGGCATCAGTCCCTTTTTGGAGTTTTCCAGAATTGCTTCACCTTAAACAACAGGTTCTTTTTTTTTTCCTCATGGCTTTCAACAAAGCCAAAAGATGTTGGTCGTTCCAAACAAGTTTAACTAAATAGCACATAATAATATGAAGATATTAAATACTGAAATAATAAGAAAATAAACAGTTAAATTTACAAGCAAGAAGTTTACACTCCCAAACTTATTGTCTACACCTTTTTACACATGGAACCTCTAGAAAGAGCCAGGTCATGCTGGTGTCTCTTACTTTTTTGCTCTTGGCAATTGCCATATTTAATTTCTAGGGTATAGGAACACCATCTTACCTATACTTTAAGAGTGTAGAAAAGAGAGATTAACCTATTATCTAATGTTTGTTGTCCCCCTTTAATTTTTCTACTATGAATGGCAACCATTTCTTGAGGTATTATTTGAAATGAACCCAGATTTCAGGTCAATCTTTATTTTTATAGATACATAACTATATAAGCTATAATAGAGAGACTATAGATTTATCATCTGTAGATGGATAGTAGTCAATCATTCAGGTGGGAAGAATTACATCTAAGCTTTTCTTCACCGGGTGTCATTAAGGAGTTATGAAAACAGTGCTCACCTAGGAAACCAGAAACACTTCAAAATACAGAATTTGTTGACGTACTGTATTAGATATAACAAACATGATGTCCTGGTTAAAATGTAACAAAACCATTTAGTAAAATGCAGAGCTGAGGAACTAAAAAATAAAGGAGATTTAAAGAGGCCAAAAATGGGGAAAATGGAAAACCAGAACAGAAAGCATGAACTGAAGATTTGTCTGCCAGTGAGCATTTGCGGAGGTTGGTAACAAGGGACTTGGGTTTGAATGTCTGGGTGGGAACAGCAAACAGGGCTCCAGTGAGTAGATGATTTGGAATGTACTGTATGGATATTGCCTATACTGCTGTTTCCATTATGTTCATTTCTGTGCAGTGCTGTTCAACCCAATTAAAATGTGTTGACAAAGATAAATGCCTAATAGAAGGAAAGGAAAAAAATGAAAGAAAGGAGGTATAAATGAAGATACATTTGTGTACGTACCTATTTATATGAAACAAATAGTATTTAAAGTACTTTTTGAGTACTCACTTATACTGTAAATTGTTCTCTTTTTTTAAAACTGAGGATGTAATCTTAGTTTTCATTTAATAAGATCCTCACACTATCATTCAATTTTTTTCCATCTAAAAATGACATTTGAAGAACATGACATAACTTTTTCAATTAATATATATTGCTTCAGGCACTTTAAAATATGAAACACTCAACCTTTGTAAGAAATCACTTAGGGCTCAAATTCTAGATCACAAAATATTTTCAAAGAGGGTGAAAGAAACAATGAATCACTTTTGGCCATTCCAATAAAAAATTCAGAAATAGAAACAAAGAATAAAAACACTGAAAATCGCCGAATATTACTCGGCTCATCTCTGATTTTGTTTTTGACCTTGTGAAAGTTCCCTCTATCTTTAAACTCTCTGCTCTTCAAAAATGGACTTTTTTTTCCAGAACTTTTTCAAAGAGTATACATCTAATGTACTGCCTCAAACAAGTTTGGAATGAAGCAGAATATGAATTATTAAATAAATAACATCTAATGTTTTTAGTCTGGAATAAAAATATTATGGGTGTAAGAAGAAAAGTCTTTCTGTTCCGTTTCGAATCCCTGAGATGAAATTTCCTCTTCTGTGATTCCATTCTCCTCCTAACCCTAAGAATTGCAAGGAGATTTCATCAGGATGAAACTTTACGATTATCTGCTCTTAATAAGGGAGGATCAGGGTGAGTGTGTGAGGAACACCACAGGAAAACATTAACAATTCATTTCTTTTTTATGCCTTTCCTTTAGAGGCCCAATTAAAATGTTACTTAAATTTTATTGCAGCAGTTGTTTATACTTTTGTTGAGAGAGCATTTTAAGCTACACAAGTAGGCACTGAGAAATAGACTGATTATTCTACCCACTCTTAAACCTATAAACATGTCGAGACTTTTCTCAATTAAAAATAATCTAAGAGGAATGTCTGTTTTGGGCACAGTTTTATCTAGCAGTTAACACCAAAGGAAAAAGCAATGTAAAAAATTAAATTACCCAGTAATTATGTCATTTATTTTAGAAAGCCATATTTTTTTTTACATAAGGGATTGGCAATATCTATATCTATATCTACATCTACACATATATCTATATCTAGTTTTTTACTTTATAACCTCACATTCTAGTTGTATTAGGGTGTCTGCTTTACTCACTATAAATTAGAAAACATACAAAAAGACAGTTTTTAAAAAAAATTTTCACCTGGCCTTGTACAATATGAGTTCCAGGACTTTTATCAGGGCAGTTGTTTTTTAACTTTCTTCATTTCTCTTTCCTCGGGGCCACATCTTCAAGACTTGTGCTTAAAGTTATCACAGGACTTTCCAGCTTCATTCTCTGAACACTTTGGGAAGATCCAGAATCCAAGGAACTGGATGTGTCTTGAGTTTCTTCATTTCCTGAACAGAGAAACTCATAGTCACCTTCAGAATTTTATTTGTTTATTTATTTATTTACTCTGATTCATTAAAATTTGTTTCTCCTGGTGAATGTTAAAGAAAGTGATGTTATTTTTAAAATAAAATTTTAAATCAAAAAGAACATTCCTTTACAATTTCTGATTACAGTTATCTCTTTGAATCAATTGTCATATACCTTCTCTTGTCTTCCCCTGAGTGTCAGAGGCCCCTGAGACGTTTTCCTCAGTTATATTTCAGATGGTTCTTAGCACTTTGTGTGACACTCAGAGGAGGTATCACATCCTTCAGTCAGTGATCTATCATTAAGTGAGAATTTTTTGGCACTTCCCTGGTGGTCCAGTGGTTTACACTCCACGCTTCCAGTGCAGGCTGAGGGGGTTCCATCCCTGGTCAGGGAGTTAAGATCCCACATGCCGAGTGGCCAAAACAAAAAAAGGGAGAACTTTTCTTCAAGAAAGGCACTAATGGAACATGAAAACTTTTCTTTGTGTGAGTTTGACTTATAAGTTTCATTGACCAGCCCCCTCCCTGCATTTTCTTTTTTAAGCTAAAGCATTTTAAAGAAAACTTCACGTATCATTTCTCCCATAAGTTCATCAGCATGTGCATCTAACTGATAAGAACCTTTGAAAAAAAGACCACATTGCAGTATTACCCAAAGTTAAAACTAATTTTTAAATTTCGTTAATAACAATCCACTTGAATCTAATTTTCTTAAAGATATCCTTTAGAGTTTATTTGCTAAAATCAGGATCCAAAAAAGGTCCACATATTGCTTTTTTTAATTCCTGTTTTTCCCTGTCATTGATTTGTTGGAGAAATCAGGTTGTTTTTCCTTGTAGCTTGTCTTAAATTTGGCTTATTGCTTCCAGTGATGTCATTTTTCTTATCCTACTATAACCCATGTATCCTGCATTCTGGTGGTTAGATCTAAAGGTTTAATTAGATTTAGATTCAATTTGTGGGAAGGATAAGAATGTTTTATAGAACATCATATCAGGAATTACATGATTTATGGTTGTCTCATTTTTAGTGATGCTTAAGCTCATTAGTGGGTTGAGATAATGCCAAAGTGATCCTCTTTCATAAATTCTTTGTCAAATTTCATTTGGTGTTTTTACAGAGGTGTGGGAGGGCAGGAGGAGTAGTGCTTGAGAGACACTCAGCTTGGGGGTCAGGGCTGGTGTCCAGAGCCCAGGCAGAGCGGGAAAGGGGTCAGGTAGGCTGAGTGACTGTGGGAAGAGATCTGGTGCTCAGAGCCCACTGGCGGCCCCGAGAAGGGAACAGCAGGTAAGTGGAGCTCGGCCAGGGAGGAGAAGTGGGGCAGTGAGGCAGTGCTCTGGCTCTGGGTCCTTCATTTGTTCTGCTAAAATCAAGCCTGAGCTTGTGTGTGTGTGTGTGTGTGTGTGTGTTTAGAGGAAGGTAGCGTGTTGAATTCATGGATTTTACATGTTTAACGTGTTTTATTTTTTTCAATTCAGTATTTTAACACTTCTTGCAGGGTAAGTTTGATGGTAATAAATTCCCTCAGTTTTTGTCAGGAACAAATTTTTATTTCTCCTTCACCTTTGAAGATAATTTTGCTAGATACAGAATTCTAGGTTGGTGTGTGTGTGTGTGCGTGTGTGTTTTCCTTCAGCACTTTAAGTATTTCATTCAACTCTCTTCTTGCTTGCATAATTTCCTCTATAGATAAGAGGAATATTTTCCTCTTTTTCAATATTTTCTCTTTGTCTTTGTCTACAGATTGAATAGGATATACTTAGGTGTGTTTTGTTGGTATTTACCTTGCTTGGTGTTTCCTGAGCTTCTTGGATCCATGATTTGGTGCCTGTCATTAATTTTGAAAAGTTCTTAACCATTACCACTTAAAACATTTCTTCTATATTCTCTCTGTTTTTATTCTCCTCTGAGATTCCTGTTATGAGTATGTTACACCTTATGAAATTGCCCCAAAGTTCCTGATGTTCCAGGGTTTTTTGTTTTCTTTTTCTTTTTTTTTCCTTTTTGCATTTCTGTTTGGGAAGTTTATATTGATGTATCTTTAAGCTCACTGAATCTTTCCTTGGACGTGTCCAGTCTACTGATGAGCCTATCAAAACACTCTTCATTTTTGTCACAATTTTTAAAATTTCTAGCATTTCCTTATGATTCTTTTTAGATTTGCTATCTCTATAATTAGATTACCTTTCTGTTCTTGCATGTTGTCTACTTTTTCCATTAACCCATAACATATCAATCATAGTTATATTAAATTCCCTGTCTCATAGTTCCAACATCTGTGGCATATCTGAGTCTGGTTCTAATGCTTGCTTTGTCTATTCAAACTATATTTTTACTTGCCTTTTGTTGTGCCTTATAATTTTTGTTGAAAGTTGGACATGTTATATCATGTAATAGGAACTGAGATATTGATACATCAGCCTTTAGTGTGAGGACTTATGTTAACTTAGTTAAGAATTAGGCTAGGTTTAAAGTTTTCTGTCACTATACTTGCCAGAGGTTTCAAATCCTCTAGTGTCATAGTATATGCTGTTCCTCTTAATGTTGGGCTTCCCTACATACTCCTCCTGAGAGACGGTTTGTGTCTTGCAGCTCTTCTAGATATAATCCACTGCAATTATACTGGAACTCTGTTGGTGCATGAGTGAGATGTTAAGGGGAAGAATTCTGTAGTCTTATGATTATAGACACATGTCTTTTTGTAGATATGTGTCTCTGGATTGTGATCTTTATAAGTGTTTCTCCAGTAGCTTATTTTCTCTCCTCTTCTTTACTCTTTCCCCTGGATCAACTCTTATTCTCAATTTCCTTAGAGACTTTATCTCTATTTATTGAGATTTTCCCTGCTGATATGAGAAAGGAAAGCTAAAAGAGACTGGAGTGGGGGGAATGCCCTTCCTCTACTAGGATGAAATTCTGGTAAAGTCTTTCTCCCTAAAAAGTCAGTCCTTGTTATGGAGAAGGATCTACACATATTTCACAATGATTCCTCTCCCCCTCCCCTTCCAGAACCAGGAAGGGGACATTTCTTAGTTCTTCACCCTAAGAACATGTTGGGTTTCCCAAAGTTAATGTCCATAAAAGTGTGGAGTCCTTCCTAAGACTGTGGCTCCCAAGAACTTTTAACTCTCACACTAGTCCACACTCAGCTTCCAACAATTTGTCAAAATTACCATTTAAGTCTTCCTACCAGTTCATATTCCAGAAGCTTTTGTACAGGTAAGAAGATCTTAGCTGTGACTGTCCAATTCATCTGTCTCTACAGATTTCAGGGTTGTAGTTTGTTCTGAAACCTCAGTTCTCTGAGAGGTTCAAGAAAAGTCATTGATTTTCAGTTTGTGTAGCTTTTTCTTGTGAGAATTGAAGGGATGACTTCCACGTTCTTTCCAAGTCAGAGTGAAGACTAGAAGTCAAAGACAGTATTTTTCTTGAATTCTCAAATTATTCCATCCTAGAATCATGGAAGCCACAGGAAAATGGATTGCATATCATTTCGATATAATCCAGTTTGTATTTTATTGATTCCTTGCTTTCAGATAAAAGATATCCCAAGTCATCTTGTACATTGTCTTTGCCAAACCTGCAATGAACAGTTTCTTCAAGAAGCCTTGAAAATAATCATTAAAGAGCAAAACAAAAAAAGAAAATATCCTTGATGAACTTTAGCTAAGCTATTCTGTGGTATTGCTCCCTTTGGATCCATTTGGTTTTGCCAAGCGGCCTGAGTGAACCTGAAACTGATACTAGCTCTTCATGCGAGTAAATACCCTGGTTAACAATCCACAGAGACACAAGCAAATATAAGTCCCTGATATGAGTTTCCCAACAGCCCTTGTGATCAACAGCCTCCCTTGTCTCCCAGTACCTGTATACCTTATATGCCCCTTAGACAAGACTCCCATGAGGCTTACCAAAACCCTGATCTTTTAGTTTGAATTGACCAATCTGGCGCTAGCCCAGGATCCCCAAAACACTGCACCCATGGGCCCTAATAAAGCATATGCCCCAGGTTCTACCTCTCTTTCTGTCTGCACTCTGCCTTGACTTCCCTATGTGGCTCCTCGAGGTGTGCCATTTACTTTTTCCAGGACTAGTGAATAATACACTTCTGTCTTTTAATTTCTTTTGTGGTCCGTTGTGGAACCATGGCTTGCACCCAGCACCTGTGCTCCACTTAACAAATGTTTATTTGACAGATTCGTAATGATCTTTGTGATAATTTGCCTATTTGATATTTATATTTTTGTAGTGCATAATCTACTGATGATTATTAAGCTTAGTTAGTATTTCTTCAATAATTCAATAATGTTTATTGAGCACCTGCTCAGTGCCAGGCACTGTTCTAGGTGCCTGAAGGTGTAACAGTGAACAAAACAAAACTTTTGCGTTCATTGCACTTCATTATAGAAAGAACAGGCAAAACACAGTAAACTCTAATAAGGAAGCAAAGTATATAGGTTGCTATAAATTGCTAGGTACCATGGAAAAGAAGAAAAAATAGAGCAGAAAAAGAAGGACCAAGAATGTGTGCATACGTATGGTATGTTGCAATTTTAAAAAGAGTGATCTGGGTGGTCTTATTGAGTGAAATTGGGTTAAACTTAAAACGGGTTAGGGGGTTTGCTATGCTGATATCTAGGGAAGAGTGTTCTAGACATATTCTACTGTCCCATAGCCAACGAATTACTACACGTCCTGTTAAACGATGATGATAATATTTCTCCACATTTGGATTTAGGTAACAGTGAGGAATAATACTAAAGATATATGTAATCTTTTGGAGCTCTGAAGTACTAAGAAATTGAGAAATTTTGGCTATAGAATTTGGTATTTTCTGCTTAGAACAGAAAGAGACCCTAATCTGTCTAAGAAGGAAAATAATTACATTATATAAAAGAAGTTCTCTAACATTTAAGGAGGATTTTAGAAAACATTTCCAAATAATAATTTTTACTAAATGTATTTACAATGCACTGAAAGTGATACCATGCCTTGGACCATCAGTTTCTGACATTTTCTTCTCAGTCATATTTAATTAAAGAAAATGTTCTTGTTACATAAAACTCTTTCATGTGCATAAAGAGGACTAGGAAAGGTCACTAATTATGGTCTCTAATGCAAGAAAATAATTAAGACTTAATTATTAAACCAAAAATGAAGTTGCTATACACACACACATATTTTGTTTTTGTAAAAGAGAATAAGTAAAATAAAATCAAATCTCTTGGCATAACCTTGGAAAAGGTGAGATGATTCTGGGAAGCCAGAAGGATAAGACAATCTAAGGGACATCATGAATCAAAAGAATTTTTTTTTGAACTGGAAACAATAAGACAAAAGCATCAAGAGTACATCATAGTTAACATTTTCTCATATACTTTTCCACTTGGACATTTTAACATATCTTTTGAAGTTGCATGTGTTAATTTACAATGTTTTAAACTGGAATTTTAATGAATCCAGTCATAATACTCCTTCATACATTGACTTTCATATATTAAAGTCAAAAGACCTTAATATACATTACCTTGTTAATTAGCTACAATTCTGAGTTTTAGAAAAGGGAGAGCTTATTATCCAAACAAGAATCAGAGAGGTTAAAAGATTGATTCTCACTTATAATAAACCTAAAAGTAGAAACCATATCTTATTGCTCCTAGTCTAGAGAACTCTTTTGCCAATCCTTTCTTATGTAAAATGGATCTTTTCCAAAAAGTCAGCAAAGTACTGGGTCACTGGTACTTTTAAAACAGATGACCATGGTTTGGGAAGTTATGGGATAATACAGGTGAGTGGGAAAGAGATTGACTGAAACAAGGAAAAAAAGAACAGTTAAACTGCCCATTTAAAGCTGATTATTAAATTAGGAATTCTTCCTACTGACTTCTTAAAAAGAACAAAAGCAACAATAAAACAGTAATTTTTCTGAAGCCTGTGATTTCCCAATGATGAGATAAGATACTATTAAAACTCCTCCGTACAGTTAAAGACAGTTAAAGATAACCACAAATTCTTTGAGATTTCTCCTAGCAAGGGATGGAATCTATAATTTCTTCCTTTCGAATTTGGTTAGGCTGTGTGAGGGTTTGACCTTTAGGATTAAGTGGAAATAACACCAGCCTATTTTTGGGGCATAGGCCTTAAGACACTGAAAGCTATCAATGGAATTTGTCCAACCACCTATTTGGAAAGACCATGTGCGGAAACTCTAAGATAACATAGAGAGAGAGAGGCCTGGTGAGCCCAACGTTCCAGCAATCCCAGCAATATTAACTTGCCAGCCTCACCCAGGAAACTGAGTGTCCTAGTGGATGCCAAACAAAACTGTAGAATCACCCAGCCAAGCCCTACCCAACTCCTGATTTACAAAGCAATGTGAGATAATAAATGGTCTTGTTTCAGACACCACATTTTGGAATAGGTCGCTGTGCGGCAGTAGGTAAATGGAACACCTCCTTCCCTTGCCTTCCCTCTTACTGGGCTATAGGACTCTCTCAGATATTTCTATATAAAGTGCTCACACAGTCTAAAAAGGGAGAAAATTTCTCCTTAAGATATGAACACAATGTTCCCAAGTATTCCTCATGCCTCTGTATAATCTTCTTCCTTCTTTCTCAGTCATTGACTCAAAGATTAAATCTCACTTCTATAAAACAACAAACAAACCTGATAAACCTTTAACCAGACTCATCAAGAAAAAGAGGGAGAGGACTCAAATCAATAAAATTAGAAATGAAAAAGGAGAAGTTACAACGGACACCGCAGAAATACAAAGCATCATAAGAGACTACTACAAGCAACTCTATGCCAATAAGATGGACAACCTGGAAGAAATGGGCAAATTCTTAGAAAGATATAACCTCCCAAGACTGAACCAGGAAGAAATAGAAAATATGAACAGATGAACAAGTTTTCAACTTGGAGCAAGGAACACACAGAAGTTAGGCTCCTACACTCACATAGAAACTGGAATGTAGAGGTGCTATATCTAATTGTTACATTCAAAGAGATAGGTCCCAGGGCCTCCAGAGAGACCTAGGTCAAAAGCTGACAAAAGGCCTATAGTCTTCAGAAAGATTTGTATACATTTCAAAGGGAGGAGAAAGTACATACAAGTTTTCTAAGGTAAATACTCTTAAGAAAAACAAAGAAGAGGGATCTCTTTCCTTATTTTCAAGAGGAGAATTAAGCCTCTTATTTTTAATTTTTCTGTGTCCTTACAGCCTCTAGACTCTCTGATACAGATATCTACTTTCTCTATAGTGCTTGCATCACAAAGGAGTCTGGCACTTTAAAGCCATTGAATCTCCTTCCATTTTAGAGAAAAAGGATATTAACAGAGTGTGATAAGGTTATTTTTTCAGAGCATTAGGAGTTCATCAGTATAGTATACCGATTTTAGTTAGTGGAAAAAAAAAAAAAAGGCAACCAGGTTGTTATATGTTAAAGAGAAAGTGAAGAAAGAAAAAACATACAGTCCCTTTCAATTACTTCACACAGCTAGGAGGCTGCCATGAACTGGAATCAACACCCAAGATTTCAGATGATTGTCACCTCTTCTTTTCTTTTTTTAAAACATTTTTATTTATTTACTTATTTTTAAAATTTATTTATTTTTGGCTGCATTGTGTCTTCGTTGCTGTGTGCAGGCTTCTCATTGCAGTGGCTTCTCTTGTTGTGGAGCATGGACTCTAGGCATACGGGCTTCAGTAGTTGTGGCACACAGGCTCACTAGTTGTGGCTCACGGGTTCTAGAGTATAGGCTCAGTAGTTATGGGTGCATGGGCTTAGTTGCTCTGCGGCATGTAGGATCTTCCCGGACCAGGGCTCAAACCCTTGTTCCTTGCCTTGGCAGGCAGATTCTTAACCACTGCACCACCAGGGAAGTCCCTCTTCTTTCCATTTTTGATGCAATTTCAAGTCTCTTAAAATCAGCTTTCAAACTGACAGGTTTTTAAAGTTTACTCTCTAAAGCCCACACATCAGATTATTTGGCACTTTGTGGCCTGATTTATTTGATTAAAATACATGGAAATCATTACTCCAATTTCTACTTGATTCTTTTTTGTGTAGTCCTGGCTTTGGGGTCTGCTTTTAAGTAGTTCTATTCTCTCTCTCTCTCTCTCTCTCTCTCTCTCTCTCTCTCTCTCTCTCTCTGTGATTTCCACCTTCACTTTGGATAAAATGTCAAAACACTGCCTACCTTAATTCTATGAACCACGTAGACATTCAAATCCCTCTCAAATTCCTGAGATAAATAATCAACATACAGGTTAACTACAGTTTATTTACAATTTAATGAATTTTTCAAGCAACAATTGTATTTTTTCATTGCAGCAATGGTATACATAATTTATATTTTGTTTCTAAGCTAACAAATGTGTTTTCTAGAGATAAGAGGTCTATTTTCACTATGCTTGTTCTCTGCACAGTCAAACTTTTTGAAAAGGTTTATGAACGTTACTTATGACACATATGTTAATCATTTCCCCCTTTAATTGTGGATTTAGACTCAGTTTTGCATGCTGAAATTTCTGTCTCTCTTTTGTTACTTTGATAGTTTAATGTGATCAGATTTGACTTCCAGTAATGTATTAACCTAATGTAGAATTAATCTTGCCTTCCTCCAAACACACATGTATATTAATACCACATATTGAGAATTTAAAATGTTATATGCAAAATTTCATTGTTGATGGGAAATGAAACTAAGCACAATGTTAATTTGATTCTATGACCTTTTGGAATCTTATCCTTGAGACTGTCCTATTTTGGGATTTAGGTTCTATTTCTCTATTTATTAGTAAACCTCAGAAACAAAGTTGATGAAAAACTTTCTTTAAATTCAGTAGAGCTTAATCATCGAGAGGTTGCACAGATTTAAGTAAAATTTCCCATGAGGTACTGAGACATAATAGCAGTGGTGATCCCATATATGTTTTTTATCACATTTTAGAATTGATATGAAATAACTCCTTTGGAAAGTAAGTCTTTATAGAGTAAAATATCAGAGTAACTGTCTGATAATTTTTCCATATTTATCTAGTATTTTAATGTATATGTATTCTCAATATATTTTTGCTAATAATTAATTGTTTATGTTATTTCTTAAGCTAGTATAACAAGGAGGGCCTAACTACTAATATGTTATAATAAAAGATATCTCTTGTTCAACTCTTCCTATATACTAGGTGTTTTGTCAAGTGCTTGCATGCATTATCTCATAAATCTTTATGACACTCTATGAAGGACAAGCACTCATTACTTTTACAGATGAGGAAATTGAGGCTCAGGAGGGTTAGTTAGGTGGCTGCACAAGCCCAGGCACAAGTAAGTGCTGGGGCTTGAACACCAATCCAGGTCTGCTTGCATAAACACCACTGTTCTTAACCGGTATACTAACTGCCTCATTTAGAAATTGTCCAGCTCAGTAATTTAAAACTAATTAGGTGAGAGAGTAAATTGGAAACTCTAGAGAATCAATGAATATTATGTTTCCCTTCCTGATTCTTCTGCCATATCCTCCAGAGATCAACTTGTATCTTTTCTTCGTTTTTGTATCACAGGAAAAATTTCTAACTCTGGTTATTTACCCATTCTGGCTTGCATTCTGTGCTTCACTGTGTCGTGTTATTTCATCCTCATAACCACTTAATGGTTATGAGGATGAAATAAGTATATGGCAGTATATGAAGTATATGGCAACTCAAATTGGTTAAATAAATTAAGATCTCTGGACTCCATTTAATGATTTTTTTCTTTATGACACTATGATGGTTCATTTTATGTTCGAACTTGGATTATGTTTTAGATGTGATTAACATTTAAATGGGTGAACTTTGAGTAAAGCAGATTGCCCTCCATGATGAGAGTAGGCCAAATCCAGTCAGCTAAAGGAAAGCCTAAATAAAAAAAAGACTGACCTACTGGAACAATGGGCAATTCTCCAGCAGCCTGCCTTCAATCTTTATTTGCAGCATCAGTCCTTCTGGGTATCCAGGTTGCCAGCCCACATTATAGATTTGGGTCTTGTCAGACTCTAAACTCATGTGAGCCAATTTTTATAAAACAATTTAATATAAGGACATGTCCTATTTGTTGTGTTTCTCTGGAAACCCTGACTAATACACACACTGGGTTTCTGGCATGCATAATTAATGTTAGAAAACTTGGTTATAGGTAGCAAGTCACATACAACTCACAGTTGACCACTCCTGGAGATTTCCATTCAGGGCTCTACTTGGCTCTTCTAAATGTGACCTTTGGTTTAAAAAGGACTTTAATAGCAGTAAATATTTAGAGGAAAATATTGCTTGAAGAGTAATCATTATTCAATTACAAAGGCAAACAAACAAATTATATGTAAGCAACATCCTTTATACAAAGTCTAAAGATCACTATTTAGGAGAGCTGGGACTTATAGTGTATTGATTTTTTTTTTTATTTAAGTATTTGAATTAGGTGCCAGGTAACTGAGCATAGCAAATTCTGTAGTAGCTAGTTGTTTATCTCGGTCTATCAAATTTTACCCATAGTGCCTTGGTCTTTTACTATAAAAAATTCAAAGAAGTTTCTCAAAGATTCTTACACAATGTTATTATATATTTATTGGAAAGTTTATCAAAATGATCAATATGAGCATATAACAGAGTAGTTTACCTGCTTCCTTTATGAAAATGGAGTGGCAGTTTCCAGTAGTTCTTCACTTAGATTTGGCATGGACAAAAGCCACGCATGTATGCACTGGACTTTTATTGAGGACAAATTTGTAAATTATAAAAGGGGCAGCACATCTGTTAAATTCACTATCCAAAAACGGGATAGAAGTTAACTTGAATACAATATATATGCATAATGTGACCTTAGAAAGACTGAGTAGCACAAAAGCTGGGTGTAAGTCTATTGAAACTTGGGAGCTATGGAGTAGATTCACAAAACAGAATAGGAGGAACCAAATAAAAGATCTAATTTTTAATTACAATAAAATCTAGAGTATTAGAATTTAAAAAGAGGAAATCTAAGATCAGAAAAGAATGTATTCATGTAAAAATAATTATGATAAAATTTTTAAAAAGAGGTAATTATTTGATTGGATTTTGCAGGACAAAGTATCCATTTGGATACTAAGACTTGAAATATATTGAGTAAGGATTAGAAGAACCACTATACTGCTGTTTGAAATTAGAATAAAAGAGAACAGAAAAAGGTGGTGGACATATGATCATCAAATAAACATTTTAAAAAGTTTCCTGATCTGAGGAAAGACTTGAGACATCAGATCAAAACAGGTCAGAGAGTACCAAGAAAATGTAGTGACAATAGACACCCTGCATATCCAACAGAAAAGATGGGTTGCTTTCAAAAGATATAATGAGGTTGGTATTAGATTTTTTTTCTCCTGATCACTGAGGGGCAGAAATAAAATACTAAAACATCAGCAGCTTTGAAAGAAAAGAATATTAAGGCCTAAGAATTCTATACCCTAAGAAGCCATCATTTATTTGGAAGGAGAGGAGAAAGAGATTCTCTGACATGCAAGGACATGAAAATTATACCATCTAAGCAGTCATCCTGAAAAAATTACTTGAGGATATATCCAGCTAATGGTAACATGCATCAAAATAAATTTTTCTAGAAAGTGTGACAAGCCATGAAACCAGGAAAAAGTAACATAGAAACAACTCCTGTTAATATGATAAAACAATGAGAATTTTGAAGCAAGAACATGTTTATTAATTTGTAACAAAATTAAATGATTTCAATAAAGCCAAGAAGAAAGAAGCAGTAAAAAGTGGGCAATTTTCAGTTAATAGTAGAAGTCAGTAATTTATAAGTAATCACTTGATACCAACTTTTCAATACAATGAAGCACATTTTTCCAAGGCTAAATGCAACCTGAATCATCTGGACAAGTTATTAAGCATACGTATTGCCAAGAGTCATCCCCGATCTTCAGAAACAGAATGTGAGACTTGGGAATCAAAGCCGTTAAAAAGCTCACCCCAGGGGAGGAGCTTTAAGACGGTGGAAGGGTAAGACGCAGAGATCACCTTCCTCCCCACAGATACATCAGAAATACAACTACATGTGGAACAACTCCTATAGAACACCTACTGAACGCTGGCAGAAGACCTCAGGCTTTCCAAAAGGCAAGAAACTCCCCACGTACCTGGGTAGGGCAAAAGAACAAAGAAAAAACAGAGACAAAAGGATAGGGACGGGACCTGCACCAGTGGGAGGGAGCTGTGAAGGAGGAAATGTTTCTACACACTAGGAAGCCCCTTCGCGGGCGGAGACGGAGGGTGGCGGAGGGGGGAAGCTTTGGAGCCACGGAGGAGAGTGCAGCAACAGGGGTGCGGAGGGAAAAGCGGGGAGATTCCTGCACAGAGGATCGGTGCCGACCAGCACTCACCAGCCTGAGAGGCTTGTCGGCTCACCCGCCGGGGCGGGTGGGGGCTGGGAGCTGAGGCTCGGGCTTCAGTCGCATCCCAGGGAGAGGACTGGGGTTGGCGGCGTGAACACAGCCTGAAGGGGGCTAGTGCGCCAAGGCTAGCCGGGAGGGAGTCCAGGTAAAGGTCTGGAGCTGCGGAAGAGGCAAGAGACTTTTTCTTGCTTCTGTTTCCTGGTGCGCGAGGAGAGGGGATTAAGAGCGCCGCTTAAAGGAGCTCCAGAAATGGGCACGAACCGCGCTATCAGCGCGGACCACAGAGATGGGCATGAGAGGCTAAGGCTGCTGCTGCTGCCACCAAGAAGCTTGTGTGCAAGCACAGGTCACTCGCCACACCTCCCCTCCCGGGAGCCTGTGCAGCCTGCCACTGCCAGGGTCCCATGATTCAGAGACAACTTCCCCGGGAGAACGCATAGTGCGCCTCAGGTTGGTGCAATGTCACAACGGCTGCTGCCGCCGCTGGCTCGCCTGGCATCCGTACCCCTCCCTCCCCCTGGCCTGAGTGAGCCAGAGTCCCCGAAGCAGCTGCTCCTTTAACCCTGTCCTGTCTGAGCGAAGAACAGACGCCCTCAGGCGACCTACATGCAGAGGCAGGGCCAAATCCAAAGCTGAACCCAGGGAGCTGTGCGAACAAAGAAGAGAAAGGAAAATCTCTCCCAGCAGCCTCAGGAGTAGCGGATTAAATCTCCTCAGTCAATCTGATGTACCCTGCATCTGTGGAATACCTCAATAGACAACGAATCATCCCAAATTGAGGAGGTGGACTTTGGGAGCAATGATATATATATATATATCATTTCCCTTTTTCTCTTTTTGTGAGTGTGTAAATGTATGCTTCTGTGTGTGATTTTGTCTGTATAGCTTTGCTTTTACCATTTGACCTAGGGTGCTCTCTGTCAGTATTTTTTTTTTTTTTTACTTAAATTTTTTTTTTCTTAATAATTATTTTTTATTCTAATTATTTTATTTTCCTTTATTTTATTTTATCTTCTTTCTTTCTCCTTCCTTCCTCCCTCCCTCCCTTTCTTTCTTTCTTTCTTTTCTCCCTTTTATTCTGAGCCGTGTGGATGACAGGCTCTTGGTGCTCCAGCCAGGCATCAGGGCTGTGCCACTGAGGTGGCAGAGCCAAGTTCAGGACACTGGTCCACAAGAGACTTCCCAGCTCCACGTAATATCAAACAGCGAAAATCTCCCAGAGATCTCCATCTCCAGCTCCACTCAACAACCAGCAAGCTACAGTGCAGGATGCCCCATGCCAAACAACTAGCAAGACAGGAGCACAGCTCCATCCATTAGCACAGAGGCTGCCTAAAATCATAAGACCACAGACCCCCCAAAACACACCATCAGACGTGGACCTGCCCACCAGAAAGACAAGATCCAGTCTCACACACCAGAACACAGGCACCAGTCCCCTCCACCAGGAGGGGTACACAACCCACTGAACCAACGTTAGCCACTGGGAACAGACACCAAAAACAAT
The DNA here is from genome assembly GCF_963924675.1 of Phocoena phocoena. Classification (NCBI taxonomy): domain Eukaryota; kingdom Metazoa; phylum Chordata; class Mammalia; order Artiodactyla; family Phocoenidae; genus Phocoena; species Phocoena phocoena. The sequence goes on from NC_089223.1 coordinate 78,304,799, forward strand.
GAAAACTACGAACCTGCAGCCTGCAAAAAGGAGATCCCAAACACAGTAAGTTAAACAAAATGAGAAGACAGAGAAACACACAGCAGATGAAGGAGCAAGGCAAAAACCCACCAGACCTAACAAATGAAGAGGAAATAGTCAGTCTACCTGAAAAAGAATTCAGAATAATGATAGTACAGTTGATCCAATATCTTGGAAATAGAACAGAGAAAATACAAGAAACGTTTAACAACGACCTAGAAGAACTAAAGAGCAAACAAACAGTGATGAACCACATAATAAATGAAATTAAAAATTCTCTAGAAGGGATCAGTAGCAGAATAACTGAGGCAGAAGAATGGATAAGTGACCTGGAAGATAAAATAGTGGAAATAACTACTGCAGAGAAGAATGAAGAAAAAAGAATGAAAAGAATTGAGGACAGTCTCAGAGACCTCTGGGACAATTTTAAATGCACCAACATTCGAATTATAGGGGTCCCAGAAGAAGAAGAGAAAAAGAAAGGGACTGAGAAAATATTTGAAGAGATTATAGTTGAAAACTTCCCTGTTACGGGAACGGAAATAGTTAATCAAGTCCAACAAGCACAGAGAGTCGCATAAAACATAAATCCAAGGAGAAACACACAAAGACACATATTAATCAAAGTACCAAAAATTAAATACAAAGAACAAATATTAAAAGCAGCAAGGGAAAAACAACAAATAACACATAAGGGAATCCCCATAAGGTTAACAGCTGAAGTTTCAGCAGAAACTCTGCAAGCCAGAAGGGAGTGGCAGCACATATTTAAAGTGATTAAGGAGAAAAACCTACAACCAAGATTACTCTACCCAGCAAGAATCACATTCAGATTTGATGGAGAAATTAAAAGTTTTGCGGATAAGCAAAAGCTAAGAGAATTCAACAGCACCAAACCAGCTTTACAACAAATGCTAAAGGAACTTCTCTAAGTGGGAAACACAAGAGAAGAAAAAGACCCACAATAATAAACCCAAAACAATTAAGAAAATGGTAATAGGAACATACATATTGATAATTACCTTAAGTGTAAATGGATTAAATGTTCCAACCAAAAGACATAGACTGGCTGAATGGATACAAAAACAAGACCTGTATATATGCTATCTACAAGAGACTGACTTCAGACCTAGGGACACATACAGACTGAAAGTGAGGGGACGGAAAAAGATATTTCATGCAAATGAAAATCAAAAGAAAGCTGGAGTAGCAATTCTCACATCAGACAAAATAGACTTTAAACCAAAGACTATTAGAAGAGACAAAGAAGGACACTACATAATGATCAAGGGATCAATCCAAGAAGATATAACAATTGTAAATATTTATGCACCCAACATAGGAGCACCTCATCACATAAGGCAAATACTAACAGCGATAAAAGGGGAAATGGACAGTAACACAGTCATAGTAGGGGACTTAAACACCCCACTTTCACCTATGGACAGATCATCCAAAATGAAAATAAATAAGGAGACACAAGCTTTAAATGATACATTAAACAAGATGGACTTAATTGGTATTTATAGGACATTCCATCCAAAAACAACAGAATACACATTCTTCTCAAGTGCTCATGGAACATTCTCCAGAATAGATCATATCCTGGGTCACAAATTAAGCCTTGGTAAATTTAAGACAATTAAAATCATATCAAGTATCTTTTCCGACCACAACGCTATGAGACTACATATCAATTACAGGAAAAATTCTGTAAGTAATACAAACACATGGAGTCTAAACAACACACTACTTAGTAACCAAGAGATAACTGAAGAAATCAAAGAGGAAATCAAAAAATACCTCGAAACAAATGCCAATGAAAACACAACTACCCAAAACCTATGGGATGCAGCAAAAGCAGTTTTAAGAGGGAAATTTGTAGCTATACAAGCCTACCTTAAACAAGAAACATCTCAAATAAACAACCTAACCTTATACCTAAAGGAATTAGAGAAAGAACAAAATAACCCCAAAGTTAGCAGCCGGAAAGAAATCATAAAGATCAGATCAGAAATAAATGAAAAATAAATGAAGGAAATGATAGCAAAGATCAATAGACTAAAAGCTGGCTCTTTGATAAGGTAAACAAAATTGATAAACCATTAGCCAGAGTTATCAAGAAAAAAAAGGGAGAAGACTCAAATCAATGAAATTAGAAATGATAAAGGAGAATAACAACTGACACTGCAGAAATACAAAGGATCATGAGAGCTTACTACAAGCAACTCTATGCCAATAATATGGGCAATCTGGAAGAAATGGACAAATTCTTAGAAGTGCACAGCCTTCAAAGACTGAACCAGGAAGAAATAGGAAATATGAACAGACCAATCACAAGCACTGAAATTCAAACTGTGATTTAAAATCTTCCAACAAACAAAAGCCCAGGACCAGATGGCTTCACATGCGAATTCTATCAAACATTTAGAGAATAGCTAACACCTATCCATCTCAAAGTCTTCCAAAATATAGCAGAGGGAGGAACATTCCCAAACTCATTCTACGAGGCCACCATCACTCTGATACCAAAACCAGACAAAGATGTCACAAAGAAAACTACAGGCCAATATCATTGATGAACATAGATGAAAGAATCCTCAACAAAATACTAGCAAACAGAATCCAACAGCACATTAAAGGATCATACATTATGATCAAGTGGGGTTTACCCCAGGAATGCAAGGATTCTTCAATATATGCAAATCAAGCAACATGATACACCATATTTACAAATTGAAGGAGAAAAACCATATGATCCTCTCAATAGATGCAGAGAAAGCTTTCAACAAAATTCAACACCAATTTATGATAAAAACCCTCCAGAAAGTAGGCATAGAGGGAACTTTCCTTAACATAACAAAGGCCATATATGACAAACCCACAGCCAACATCATCCTCAATGGTGAAAAACTGAAATCATTTCCACTAAGATAAGGAACAAGACAAGGTTGCCCACTCTCACCACTGTTATTCAACACAGTTTTGGAAGTTTTAGCCACAGCAATCAGAGAAGAAAAAGCAATAAAAGGAATCCAAATCAGAAAAGAAGTAAAGCTGTCACTGTTTGCAGATGACATGATACTATACATAGAGAATCCTAAAGATGCTACCAGAAAACTACTAGAGCTAATCAATGAATTTGGTAAAGTAGCAGGATGCAAAATTAATGCACAGAAATCTCTTGCATTCCTATACACTAATGATGAAAAATGTGAAAGTGAAGTTAGAGGAAACACTCCCATTTACCATTGCAACAAAAAGAATAAAATATCTAGAAATAAACCTACCTAAGGAGACCAAAGACCTGTATGCAGAAAATTATAAGACACTGATGAAAGAAATTAAAGACCATACAAATAGATGGAGAGATACACCATGTTCTTGGATTGGAAGAATCAACATTATGAGAATGACTGTACTACCCAAAGCAATCTACAGATTCAATGCAAACCCTATCAAACTACCACTGGCATTTTTCAGAGAACTAGAACAAAAAATTTCACAATTTGTATGGAATCACAAAAGACCTCGAATAGCCAAATCAATCTTGAGAATGAAAAATGGAGCTGGAGGAATCAGGCTCCCTGACTTCACACTACACTACAAAGGTACAGTAATCAAGACAACATGGTACTGGCACAAAAACAGAAATATAGATCAATGGAACAGGTTAGAAAGCCCAGAGATAAACCCATGCACATATGGTCACATTATCTTTGATAAAGGAGGCAAGAATATACAGTGGAGAAAAGACAGCCTCTTCAATAAGTGGTGCTGGGAAAACTGGACAGCTACATGTAAAAGTATGAAATTAGAACACTCCTTAACACCATACACAAAAATAAACTCCAAATGGATTAAAGACCTAAATTTAAGGCCAGACACTATCAAACTCTTAGAGGAAAACATAGGCAGAACACTTTGTGACATAAATCACAGCCAGATCCTTTTTGACCCACCTCCTAGAGAAATGGAAATAAAAACAAAAATAAACAAATGGGACCTAATGAAACTTAAAAGCTTTTGCACAGCAAAGGAAACCATAAACAAGATGAAAAGCCAACCCACAGAATGGGAGAAAATATTTGCAAGTGAAGCAACGGACAAAGGATTAATCTCCAAAACATACAAGCAACTCATGCAGCTCAATATCAAAAAAAAAACAACCCAATCCAAAAATGGGCAAAAGACCTAAATAGACATTTCTCCAAAGAAGATATCCAGATTGCCAACAAATACATGAAAGAATGCTCAACTTCATTAATCATTAGAGAAATGCAAATCAAAACTACAATGAGATATCATCTCACACCAGGCAGAATGGCCATCATCAAAAAATCTAGAAACAATAAATGCTGGAGAGGGTGTGGAGAAAAGGGAACACTCTTGTACTGTTCGTAGGAATGTAAATTGATACAGCCACTATGGAGAACAGTATGGAGGTTCCTTAAAAAACTGAAAATAGGACTACCATATGACCCAGCAATCCCACTAGTGGGCATATACCCTGAGAAAACCATAATTCATAAAGAGTCATGTACCAAAATGTTCATTGCAGCTCTATTTACGATAGGCAGGACATGGAAGCAACCTAAGTGTCCATCAACAGATGAATGTATAAAGAAGATGTGTCACATATATACAATGGAATATTACTCAGCCATAAAAAGTTATGAAACTGAGTTATTTGTAGTGAAGTGGATGGACTTAGAGACTGTCATACAGAGTGAAGTAAGTCAGAAAGAGAAAAACAAATACCATATGCTAACACATATATATGGAATCTAAAAAAGAGAAAAAAAAATGGTCAGAAGAACCTAGGGGCAAGATGGGAATAAAGTTGCAGACCTAGTAGAGAGTGGACTTGAGGATATGGGGAGGGGGAAGGGTAAGTTGGGACAAAGTGAGAGAGTGGCATGTACATATATACACTACCAAACGTAAAGTAGATAGCTGGTGGGAGATAGCTGCATGGCACAGCGAGATCAGCTCGGTGCTTTGTGACCACCTGGAGGGGTAGGATAGGGAGGGTGGGAGGGATGGAGATGCAAGTGGGAAGAGATATGGGGACATATGTATGTGTGGCTGATTCACTTTGTTATGGAGCGGAAACGAACACACCATTGTAAAACAATTATACTCTAATAAAGATGTTAAAAATAAATAAGTTACCAAAAAAAACCCTCACCCCAGTATTTTTTTTCATGTATCTGGCATGTAACCACATATATGTATACACATCTATGTACACTAGACGCACTAAAAACATCAATTAGAAGTAAAGATGCATAATTCCTTAAAACAGGGGTCCCCAACCCCTGCTGACCCATGATTGTCCGTGGCCTGTTAAGAACCACGCCACACAGCATCGCTCCCCATTGCTTGCCTTACCGCCTGAACCATAATTCCGTAACCCCCCTCCCGTGGAAAAATTGTCTGATGCCAAATAAGTTGGGGATCGCTGCCTTAAAACATAATTCCTAAAACATAATTCTTGGCTAGATTATCTCCAATAGCTAGATGTCCCTGCTATAAGATATAAAACTCTTAGTCTGGACTCTTGTCTTTTTCAACATCCTGAAACTCCATCTGATTACACTTAAAAGAGTCTAAATTAATCCTAGCTCTCTGAAAGGTGTCACCCCAATAAACGTAGACTAAAATCTTGAAAACTTAAAAAAGAAGAGCATGAATACTTTAACTGAAAAATGAGCAAAGGACCCAAATTTACAAGAAAAGAAATAAAAATGGAACATAAGAAAAATTACATTCAATTTCACTAAAACCACAACAGGCAATGACTCCTCCTTCAAACTAACATAATGTTTAAGCTACTAATATCCAGTGTCAATTTGGTTGTATTATCCATTCTTATCTATTGCTGTGTTTTTTTTAACAAGGTAGACTGTCTTTTTTTGCGTACTGAAAAATAACAAGAAATATGTATCTACAGTCTTAAAGTAATGTTTACCCTTTGACTCAGTAAATTCACTTCCAGCAACCTACCCTAGGGAAATCAACAGAGATATGAATCATGATTTATGGATGAGGGTATTCAATGTAGTATTATTTATAATAGTGAAAAATTGGTGAAAAATCTCAGTTATAGTAAAATAACTAAATAAATTGTGTTACAGCCATATTGTGGGTGTCACTCACTCATGCAATAATGTATTTCAAAGCAGCTATGCATGAAAAAATGTTCACTATATAACATTAACTGGAAAAGGTAAACTGTAAACATGTATATATGAGCTATGTTGTATACATGTATGTAGTATATGTATACAATATATATGATATATAGAATATCAATTTTATAATAGAAAGTAAAAACAAAAATGAATATTTGAAATGAAAACAATACGTATAGAAGAAAAATAATAAGATTTATGCTAAAATATTAATGGTTTTCTTTTTTAGGTTTTAATATTAGGAATGATAAATCTTTATTCTTTTATGTGCTTCTATATTTCTAGAATTTCTATTGCTAACATATATCACTTTATCATTTAAGATATTCTGTTAAAGAATAAAATATAACACTTTATAGAGTCATAAAAACTTAAATTTGGAATAGATTTTAGATATTAAGTATTCTGAACTTCTACTCAATGCAGTAATCCTTTCCATACTAAAATCATTACTGACTGGTGCCAGTCACCAAAAATAGTTTCTTTAAAGTCTGATAAGCATTTCTGTATATGAGAGCAGTTGAGAAATCAGTAGAAAGAACCAGGGCTCTAGAAATTTATTTTATATTTATTTATTTAAAATTATTCTTTTTTTTAGTTCAGTTTTTCCAAATGATTGTTTTTTAACCAAAGAAATATTTGAATAAAAATCGAATATAATTAATAATTCATAATTAACATTTCCATTAGCAGTTTAAATGCTTATAAACAGATTTAAGCCCCCCCACCCCGCCTTTCTCCCTCTGTCTTTATCTATCTCTCTGCAAAATGAAAACTTGATACCTATATGACAAGAGCATCTCCTCTTCACTTTTGGAGATGTTGATTAAAAAAAAAAAAACATTTTCTACATAGAATTTCAGAAGATGCTTTTAGATAACTCTATTCTATTTGTTTTGAAAAAGTGCCTCTAAAGTAGTCTATTATAAAGTATGCAGTTTTCCAAAAGCCATAGCTAGTTGCCTAGCAACACATTTGGTTATGCCATACATTGAAAGCAATATGATAACATGCTATTTTTCAGGTATTAATTTTCAAACACTTTTATAACTGAAAGAATACATTTTACAGATGGGAATTTTTGAAAGATGGGCCTTGTAAAAACAAAATAAGAGAGAGTAAATACCACACTAATTGAGAGTCATTTTCTTAATGACACAATATTAAAATTCAAGCCCAACTGTAAGGATTTGAAAACTTTTTGTCAGGTCCCCAGGCTCTACCTTGTACTCCCTGAAGCACTCACTGCATTAAGAACTTGCAGTAAGAGGATAAAATTGTATGTCTGTGAAGGCGACTTAATGACATTATGACATTTTCTGAACATAGAGTGCCTTAAATGCAACAGGAAATATCTTTTACTTTGTAAAAGTTCTTTATTTTTTTAAATCTCAAAACTGTTAGAGCAGACAATTTTAAAAGCTAAATTTAAATTGTAGCGTGAAAATCAGAACAATCATCCACCTCGTGTTTTTTTTAAATTCATTGCTATTTTTTTCCATTTCAAAGAGTTAACTGAAAAATCCCACACCTCTTCTTTTTTGCTTAAACATTTTCCTGATATTCACTAATATTAGAGATCAACCAGAACTCCTATTTCTTCTCTGTTTCCTTTTCAAAATTTTTTCTGCTTTTTCTATTTTCCACAAAGCTCAAATTCTTTCTTCTAGTGTCTTTTTTTCTGCGTGTGTGTGTGTGTGTGTGTGTGTGTGTGTGGTTGTGTGGTGGTGGTATGGTGGGAGAGTTCATAAAACATGGAGATCCTCTCATATGAAAATAGGTTTAATGAGTAACTGAATATATGGCCTTCCTGTCAAATTTGTTGAGGGCTTAGAACTTAAACCTAGACTACTGTTCAGAAGTTTTCATTTTTATCTGATTTTTATTCTTTTGACATTTAATAGTTATAGACATACTGCTGTCCATTATACTCTCAAATTCCAAGACATTGTTATCAGAGAAGGGTGGGAAAGGCAGGCAAGGCAAATGCCTGACCACCAGACATTTTAATGTTTCATTCATTGGCAAACTAGCTTTTAGTTTGATGTTACAGCTGCTATTAGGAAAGCTTATTTTTATTAAAGTCTCTATCCTCCCCTTTCTGTCCTACAAACAGTTGCTCATAAAAGTCATGGAGTAGTGATAAATCTATGCTTTCACCAAAGAATTTCAACACAAGAAGACTACATGTTTCAGCCCCTTAATCTAGGTGAGCCACATAAGGAATTGGATCCAATGGCGTTAGGGTGCAAGAAAGATTGCCACTTGCAGATTAAGGACAATAAATATCCTTGTGCTATGCAGTGACATTGTAGCCTGAGTATTGAGGATGGTAGGTGGCTTCCAAGATGAGAGCATCCCAGATCCCTGAAGTTGAGTGACTGTTGGGAAACAAGCCACCAGGAAAACTGCCCAATCAGAAACACCCCCATTTTATTTTGATTACATAAGAAATGACTTTCATTGTGTCGTCATTAAGATTTGAGAATTTTGGGTCATAGTAGCTGGTGTTACTCATACTGGCTAATATAAGCTCATTCACTTTGTGTTCACATAGCTGATTCAGTCTCATGTTCAGGCCTGCATACTACAATCTGCAGCCACGTAAGACCTGTCTACCACTCTTGCATAATATTTTATCCTTCCTATATGATCCTCTTATTATATAAATTGTTTATTTCTTTCCTGAGGAAAAGTAGGCTATTGATATCCATTTTCACATTAGTATGACATTGTTTTAAAAAAAATTCAGTACCATGGAGATTCCTAACTAGGTGTGTGGATGGGGTGGGGTGGCAAGGAGGGCACTGATTATATGAGGAGCTAATATTTAGGGAGAGTCTGGGGTATCAAGAAACCATGTATCACTGGCAAATGTTGCATACTCCTCTATGTGACAAAATAATGCATTTTTCCCATTTTTTTTATTATGATAAAATACATGTAAAATTTACCATCTTGACATTGTTCTTATTGCACTTCTGTCTTAGTGTGTCCCCATACCTAACTTAACAAGCAGGCTTAAGGACTATAACGTAATCCATGGGGAAAGAGAAAGAGGGCAGCCTCAGATCCTCAAGCTTCCCTCACCTTCCCAACTTCTGGCATGTCCATGGTTACCAACTTCTTACCTTTACTTTTGGACCTTGTCCCAAGTTGTGCCAACCTCTAAGGAAGGATAACTCCTTAGGTTTCAATGCCATTGGCAGACTAAGTGTGACTAAAAATCAGAGGCATGGTTTTATGGAAGGGAGGGATCCTGGGAGTAAAGTGACAAAGCTCCAAGACTACGTAGAAGGGACAGTGAGTGTTAACCTGGGGATCACAGTGAAATATTTTGCATTATACAGTTTTAAGTTCCAATTGTTCCTGCTAATGTATTTTTGACATCCTTGCTTTTTTCAGATCCACCTCTTGCTAACATTTTTATTCAAATTTAAATACCCAAACACACACACATCTTAACCATTTTAAGTGTACAGTTCAGTGGTATTAAATACATCCATAATGTGCAACCATCACCACCATCCATCTCCCCAAAATTTTTCATCTTGTAAAACTAAAATTCTGTACCCATTAAACATTAACTTCTCATTTCCCTTTCCCCTCAGCCCCGGCCACCACCATTCTACTTTCTGTCTCTATGGTTTTGACTACTGTAAGTTTTAAAATCATTATTTCTATTCCTTGCTTTTGTTCCTTGTATTTTCTTTTGCCATTTGCCACCTTCTCCAATCTGCTCTCTTTGACCATTTTATGATAGTACTTACTGTTTCAAGGAAGAAAAGCATGGAACTTTTTAGAAAAGGGTGAAAGTGGAAAGAATGGGGAGAAATAGAAAGGATTCCAGGCAAATACAACATATATTGGGGGAAACCTTATAAAAATGATGACTTTCAAGCAAGACTTGGAGTTCCTGAGATTTGTAAAAGTTTCTGGTTTAGGAGTTGGGAAAGAGTTGTAGGTGAAACAAGGAGAATTTTGTAAATCCTAAAGGATTTTTGGATGTAAGAGCAGAGAGTATGGTCCCAAAGAATATATGATTTTGTAATATACTTAAGGAGACAGGATTTTAGACAGCTTCAAGGAATTCTCAGAAAAGTATAGAAACAGCAAAATAAGTCTGCACACAAGAGTGCCAAGAATGTTGTGAAACACAGTGCATCTGAGTAAACCACAGTGTAAAATGTTCTGTACTTGGCAAATAAACTCCATTTGTTTAAGGACAGCAGGGAAGTGGGTGTGGAAACGAACTGTAAACAACCCTCTAAAATTTTTACTAAAGCAGAAAAATGTTACCTGGTTACCAGATTTATTAAAGAACTGCAAGACCTAAAAAGCTGCAATTGATAGAAAACTGAGAGGTGGCCATACAGGAAGATCTAACTCTTAGTCAATGCCCTCAGTAGCAAATTACATTGAATAAATGTAATAAATTCAATTGATAACTTGAATTCCATCTCCATCCCATACCTTGCCATTATATAAAGACTCCAGATTTCAGAATCAGTTTCAAGGAAGAGAATACAGAACATCAAAAAAAAAAAGAATGAGATTAATTTCTGCCAAGTGGTAAAAGGGGGCTTCATATTGAAGTTAAATTCAAAGATAAAAATGAAATTATACTTATTGTTCACCTGAGTATCTTAATGTAGAATTATAACTGCTGTTGTAAGTATGCTTACATAGATCCACCTTCGCAAACCTTACTTCTTGGTTTACATTGGAGCTTCAGGGATGCTGAGGGTTGGTTGTGACCTTTCTGTTTTCAGTAGTTCACTGTGAAGTAGTTTCTTAGGCATTTGGAGTCCATCCATCATTTAGCTACATGCTCCCAGATGAGTTACAACGCGTCAAGCATTTACTCTGAACTGTCACACTAACTGTGATCTCATAACTCATCCTGTCTTACTAATCGTCAAAAATAGTTCTTGGGTGGCTGTGAAGCTCCATGAAGACAATTATGCCATTTGGAGCTAGTGGAAGCCCAAGAGTGTCAAAAATCTGGGGGAGAGATTTTTAAATGAGAATAATCAAGAGAGTTTTGTCAGAATTTTCCTCCACTCAAAGGATCTGATATAATATTCAAGTGTCGCTGGAGAAAGATAACAATTTGGATGAATTTTGACAAAGCTCCATTGATAAATTCAGTACTCTCCACTCATGTTTATTAATACTATTTCTAATGTGGTCATAAAGTGTTTGGAGGATTGTTAATTCAGTCGATAGATAGATATTTATTTCGAATCTCCTCTGTGTAAGACATTGTTCGAAGGGTTGAAAATTACAAGAATGAAGAGAGTTTTCAGAGTCCTTGCTGACATGAGTCTTATAAAGTAGTGTGGGAAGAATAAAAATGAAAGAAATGAATGTTATGTGGCAATAGTGTTATTTAAAGAAAAGCAAAGAAGGACAAAGTGAAAGCAAGTGAAGAGGATTCTTTTTATAGAATGGTCACGGGAAGTATCTTTGAGAGCTGGCTCTTTATCAACACTTGTAGGAAATTGGGGAGTGAGCCACATAAATATCCTGGGAAAGGCATTCTAGGAGGAAAACACAGGGATTGTAAAGTCCCAGGCATGGCAGTGTGCCTAAGTATGTTGGAGGAATGGCAATAACACCAAAGACTAGAGTTAAATTGTTGAGGAGGAGTGAGGTAGGCAACAAAGTCATAGTGGTAATGAGGGCTTGATCACACAGAGCTTTTAAGAAATTAAGCTTTTACTATGAGTTGGGAAGCCCTAGAGAGTTGTAAGCAAGGAAAGAACATGATCTGATTTATGTTTTGACAGTATTATTTGTGGTATAAAGGAGGCGACACACCGGGGGAAAGATGATGCTGTCTTGGGTGGTAGCAGTGGTGGTGGTGAGAAGTATTCTGTTTTGAATTTACCTTAAGGTAAAGCTAATAAAATTTTCTGGTATCATGGAGATTGGATGTGACAAAAAGAGAAGAATTTGACAACATGATACAAAAAGTTGCCATATACTGGGAAGGGGAAGCCTGAAGGAGGCATAGATTGTAGCAAAGATTGAATTGTATTGTGCATATATGATAAACTTGAGATTTATAATGAGATTTATATCATTATAATATAACAAAATTTATATTCATATTATATATTAAAGAGAAAATGTTGAACAGGAAGCAAAAGTTCTGGAGACAGATCTTATTTGGGGACATAAATTTGAGTATTTCTAAGTATCGAATTGGTGATTTAGTCACAGGACTAAATCAGATCACCTAAGAATCTAGTGTAGATAGAGAAGATGTCTAAAGACTAATTCCTAAACTAATATTTAAAATAAGAATAGTGATGAGGGTACAGGAAAGGAAAATAAGAAGCAGCAGCCAGTGAGATAAATAAAACATGATGGAAGATTAGACTCAGATGGCAAAAAAAGCATTTAAAAAATATTGGAATGATTAAACATTGATGCTAGATTAAGGGAGAAGTGGGTAAAAAATTGACTGTTGGATTTAGCCATTGGGGATGTCATCAGTGAGCCTGGAAACAGCAATTCTAGAAGTTGGAGTTAAAAATCTTGATTAGTGTAGGTTCAAGAAAGAATGGAAAGAATAGAATAGGAAGAGTTTTAGTATAAAAAAGAATAGAGGATTAAAGAAGTAGGTGAAAGAGAAGAAGGTTTATCCTTGGTTCATTTTTAAGATGTGCAATAATTCATAAATATATTTAATAAGTATATGTTATTACATTAAAAACAATCATACATGGGCTTAGTTGCTCCATGGCACGTGGGATCTTCCCGGACCAGGGATTGAACCCGTGTCCCCTGCATTGGCAGGCAAATTCCCAACCACTGCATCACCAGGGAAGTCCCAGCAGGCAGATTCTTAACGACTGTGCCACCAGGGAAGTCCCTTCTGTACCTTTATTAAAGGGTGTTTCACTGCTTAGTTGGAAGCCTATGGGAAAACCATTAAGAAAATTATCTAAATGTATCTAAACTATCCTAGTGCTAATTTTCATAAACATCAAAAAACAGCTATGATACTCAACCAAAGAAACACACAAAAAATTACTTTCATGCCATTCCACACAAGGAAAATCTTGAGTTTTTATGTTAAAAACTGAGCCCGTGAGCCACAACTACTGAAGCCTGTGTGCCATTTATTTTTAAAAAAAGGAAAAAAAAAAAAAGAATCCGCCTGCCAGTTCAGGGTACATGGGTTCGATCCCTGGTCTGGGAAGATCCCACATGCTGAGGAGCAACTAAGCCCATGCACCACAACTACTGAGCCCGTGAGCCACAACTAGTGAAACCTGTGTGCCTAGGGGCCATGCTCCGCAACAAGAGAAGCCACTGCAATGAGAAGCCTGCTTGCCACAACTAGAGAAAGCCCAGGTGCAGCAACAAAGACCCAACACAGCCAAGAAATAAATGAAATTGAGTTATTTGTAGTGAGGTGGATGGACCTAGGGTCTGTCATACAGAGTGAAGTAAGTCAGAAAGAGAAAAACAAATACCGTATGCCAATACGTATATATGGAATCTATGAAAAAAAATGGTACTGATGAACCTAGGGGCAGGGCAGGAATAAAGACACAGACATAGAGAATGGACTTGAGGACATGGGGAAGGGGAAGGGTAAGCTGAGATGAAGTGAGAGAGTGGCACAGACATATATACACTACCAAATGTAAAGTAGCTAGCTAGTGGGAAGCAGCCACATAGCACAGGGAGATCAGCTCGGTGCTTTGTGAGCACCTAGAGGGGTGGGATAGGGAGGGTGGGAGGGTGATGCAAGAGGGAAGAGATATAGGGATATATGTATATGTCTGGCTGATACACTTTGTTATAAAGCAGAAACTAACACACCATTGTAGAGCAATTATACTCCAATAAAGATGTTAAAAAAAGTCATACAATAATTGATATAATTATATATTTATATATATAATTAGTATATATTAAATAATTATGTATAATATATAGTAAATAAGTATATATAATACTTATATATACTTATTTAAAATTAATTATATATATAAAGAAGTAATATTTTATATATTATATATAGACTTATTTTATATATATATGTATATGTGCTTATTTAATATATACTTACTAATAGGTCAGGTTGAAGGGGAATAGTATGATCCATAATCCATGAGTGACCTTGAGTCAGAGAGGGGTCTGGCTGAGTTGGGGAGTTTGCTTAGGTAGGGGAATAAAAGTTTCAATAAGAAAGGAAGGCAGGGAGAAAATCTGGGCACAGATGCAAGTAAGCTGATGGATTTGGTGGTGGGAGTATGTGGCAGCTCTTTGCTGATGGCTTCATTTTCTCAGTGAAATAACTTAAAAGATCATCAGGTGAAAGTTAGAAAAAGGGAAGAGGTCTTGGAAGCTGAGAATAGAGTATGAGATAGTCATCATAATAAGTAGGAGAAGGTACTGACGAGAAAAATGTAGTAGCATTTTGGGCTAGCACTGAAACTGAGAACTCATTTGGTATTTGATTTCACAAATGTAAAGAGATACCAGGTAACATCGTGTGTTTTTTCTTTCATTAATTTTTTTTTTCCCTTGAGGTCTGCTCAATTTCTCAGTTCCAGTAATGAGTAAGTGGAGAGGTGGCCTGAACAAGCCAAATCAGTATGTCTCAGGGAGAGATGGGCAAGGAATTCAGGTGTGTATTAGTTAGGATAGTCTAAATTGCTGTAAAAATAGATTCTTAATGTAATGGTTCAACACAAAATAAATTTATTTCTCACCCACATATCAGGTTGATGGACATCTTTCTCCCATTCGGTGATTCAGGGACCCATCATTCCCTTGTGTGACTTTGCTATTCCCTAAGGCCTTAACTCAAAGGTTTTTCTAGAAAATCTAGAAAACGAAGACCAATTTTTAAAAATCATTCTGGTAGTAGCTCACATCACATCCACTCACATTCTATTGGACAGAACTAATCATACGACCACAGTTACTTCAAATATGCCTGGGGAAATCATTCAGCTACACATTTATCACTACAGAAGGGTAGAGTAAGTTTTGATGGACTTCTAGAGACTTCTGGTCTCTGACATACTGGTTATAATGATGAATATGGAACTTAACTAGGTATGGAGTGTTGGGGAAGCTAGTGAAGTAGTCTTGTTCAGGCTTCAGAGGCGGCACTAGGCCTCTCTCTGACCGGACAATGACGCTAAAGCTGGCTGCATGCCAAACTGCTGAGCTACACCCATGCCAGCAGAGGTGGTGCTGGCACACACTGTAAACCACTAGATAATATAGAGAGTAAGTCATGGGACTTCTGGCACCTTGAGGGTCTGGCTAGCCCCCCCAGGGATCAAGAACATTCCAAGACTTACGAGTTAAGACCAAGGCATTTATGACAACAACCAGAGCTGCAAACTTGCACATTGGCTGATTGATATCAGCCTGCGGCCTGGTGCTAAAAGCTGGGCTCCTTTGAGTGGCAAACTGCAGTCTCACCTGTGGGGTGGATGCAATTGGGACTCCAGATTGCTGTTCAAGGGACTTCCCAGCACTGCTTGGATCTGCATGTAGGTGCTTCCCCAATTCTGTGATGTATAAACCCCTGCCTTTACTATGCTTTCTTAGTTAGTTATACTATTTTTTTTCTTAATTAGTATACTGTAATCTTTGTTAATTCAATAAACTCTCTCTAAACTCTTGTTTAAATGAATGTACAGTGGTTATTTTGCCAGTGAATCCTAAGAACCTTGAAACCGAAAGTAAGGCTTTTGGTAAAACAGGAGGGAAGTGGGAATAAGAAGGTTTACTGAACAGAGTTAAATGGATTAGAGATCCTGATGCTCGTGGAGGAACTGCTGGAATTGGACTACTAGAGGTGTTGACTCAGAAAGATAGGAGGTGATGGTCAGTAAGTAGGATACTTGGAAGAGTGAAGAAAATTGACTGGTTCATTGCTAATCTGTATGAGTTGCAAAGCCAATGTTGAGTAAACCTAAGGCAACTCAACATCAGAGCAGATATCAATTCCCATCCTAATTCTTCCCCTGATAATGTGTGTTATAGAATAAATTTATCATTTTCCCTGAATTTTAATTTTATCTTGTTAAATATAAATACTAAAACATCCCACTGGATTACTGGAAAATTAAATGACAGTATGCAGACAATATGGGCTATAAAATGTATACATTCTGATTATTTAGTTTTTCATATTTCTAGCTAAATTTCAGGATGCTGCTGATTCCTGTGAATTTGGAATACTTGTAAGCACTAGGGAGAAATAAAGGTTGCTTCTAACGTGTCAAGAATCTTCACTGATTCATGATGACTTTTCAAAAAAAAAAGGAATCAGAATATTAACATAGTAAATGGGGAATGTAGGTTGGGGTAGAATAGAATTACATGGTTACAATGCAAAACCCTGTCCACTTTCTCAGAGTAATTCATTTGTGAGGTCTGGATTCTCTCCTCAAGTCTGCAATACAATAATATATTCAAGTGAAGGTTAAAATATTTTGTTGTAATAAAACATCTTTTCACCATTTGTCCTAAAATAAAACTGGTAAGCTTATTCTAAATTAGAATATTTTTCCAACTCATGATAATGTAAGAAAAGATAGGAGTGTAAATTTGCGCCACAGTAAGAAATAAAACTATGAAATATATAATTATATCCTCTCCACTTTAAAAGGGGAAAGAAAATAAGTAAAAGATATTTGAGGGCTTCCCTGGTGGCGCAGTGGTTGAGAGTCCGCCTGCCAATGCAGGGGGCACGGGTTTGTGCCCCGGTCCGGGAAGATCCCATATGCCAAGGAGCGGCTACACACGTGAGCCATGGCCACTGAGCCTGCGCGTCCGGAGCCTGTGCTCCACAGCGGGAGAGGCCGCAAGAGTGAGAGGCCCGCGTACCGCAAAAAAAAAAAAAAAAAAAAAAAAAAAGATATTTGACATTTATCCTTCCTTTTCCTTCTCCATTACCCCCACAAGGAATTTTGTACATCGCTGACAATAAAACAAAACAAAACAAAACCAACAAACAAACAAAACAAAGCAAGAACACCTGGAGATTTTGGAAGCTCGAGAGGCTATCAAGATTTGCACTATAAAAGAAAGGAGAATTTAAGGCAGAAGACAAGAAAATTTGCAGAGGAAATGTGAAAAGAGAAAGTTAAGTCTACAAGGAGTTGACTGGATTTTGAGAAGAGATTCTAGAGGTGTTTTGTAAGAGGTAAGAGAGATTTTGATAATACCTAAATGTTGGTAGCCTGCTGTCTTAATGAGTCTGGGCTGCTAAAACAAAGTACCATAGACCAGGTGGCTCAGAATATTATTTCTCACAGTTCTGGAGTCTGGAAGTCTGAGATCAGGGTGCCGGCTTGGTTGAATTTTGGTGACGGCCCTCTTCCAGGTTGCAGATTGTTGACTTCTTCTTGTTGTATCCTCCCATGGATCAGAGTAGAGATAGGAAGCAAACTCTCCTGTAACTCTTATACAGACAGTGATTCCATTCATGAGGGCTTCACCCTCATGATCTCATCTAATCCTAATTAACTCCCAAAGGCTCCAACTCCTAATACTATTGCACTGCAGGTAGGTAGGGCTTCAACATATGAATTTTGGGGGGCACAGACATTCAGTCCATAACATCTGTATATTAGGGTGTTGATAAAATAATAGAAGCAAGTGAGAAGTGTTAGTGGAAATTGAGAATGGTGAAATCTGATATTTAGGAGAGAGAATTAGCCTGCAGTTCCATGATTTGGGGCCTGATTAGAAGTGGGGAAGAGGGCACTTGATCTTTTCTCTGTTTTGAAATGCCCTCCCCACTGAACACTCTTACCCTTCATACTCTTTTCTCCGTCTTTAGATTTAAGCTCTATCATCACTTCCCCAGGTCATCAATTCCCAGGTGACACAGTCTTAAATTCTGTCACAGAATCCCACCGATGTCCTTGGGACTAGCCATTATCCTTATTTCATGTATCTCTCCTATTAGACCATAAGCTACCTGAGATCAGGGCCTGTTTGTATTCTGCTCAATGTCTCACATACTGCTTGGCATATATAGTGTACACTCAATAAAAATCTATTCAAGAAATTAATGATTAGGAAGTCTCAAGCACATCTTGATATGTTCTCAGTAAGATATGGGTATGACAACTAATTGGAGAGTGTTGTCATTCACTAGGGTAGAGCAGGAACAGATATAGGAGGTGGGAGAATGCGCTTACGTTCACTATTTTCGGTGTTGAGTTTCAGATGCCTGTGGGTCACGTAAGTGGAGGTGGTGAGTCAGCTGTAGAGTGTTGTGGACAATGTGCTTTAAATGCCAAGATAAAGGGTTTAAACTTTATTCAGCTGGAGCAGGATCTAGAAAAAAGACTGAAAAGGAGCGAGTGGGCCGAGAGGACATTTTCACAGAAGCAAAACTGACAAAGGGAGAGAAAATGTAACTGACATTCCAACACTCATGGAAGGAGCAGAGGATTAGGCTGTTGCATGTTATAGGTTCTTAGCACCTCATCTGTTGCTTAGATGTATTATGATGTTAATGCTTGATCAGAGGCTCCAGCACACAGAGAAATTACTTCTCCTTTTTTTATTCATATTTATGAGAATCTGTACCTTATAATTTTGCCAGATATGAAAGGCCTCACCAGAGGCCTTGGTGACCAATCATTTAAATGTATATTTGAGCCAAATGAAACCTTGAGAAATCCAGACTCTACAAAGTGTTTCCTTAGAATATTTTTGCATACATTATTGGAAGAAACGTTTTTAGGCTAATTTGTATAACTTATCAGTGCAATACAATGTAATTAGGTTGAAAAACAGTAAATTTTCTTTTTCTATCAGAAACCTATAAATGACAAAGTAATGATTTAGGTAATGTATTTGTTAACTTGTAGCTAACCTTTTATTTTTGATAAAGTATTGAGAACTGTATTTTCCTTCTTTTTCTAATTGAGATATAATTGGCACGTGACATTGTGTAAATTCAAGGTGTAAGCTCTCTTTCAAAGCTAACTAAATAGTATGTCTTTGCTATTGTCCAAGCACAATTTTATTTCTTCGCATGCAGCATTTTAGACGTTAGATAAAAAGCTAGTTCTGGCCAGGAAAGGCTATGCTTTAGAAACTAATATTTATACTGCACTTTTTACTTGAAAAGCCATTTAAGAACATAAATTAATCTTTACAACACTGTTGAGAAGTAGTTAATGACAGGAAGGATGATCATTACTCCCATATTACAGATGGGTAAAACTGCACTGCAAGTTTAGAAACCAAATTAAAATTATTACTCATGTGGCAAAACATTCATGACTATCCCCATCTGATATTTCACGCTTCAAGTTTTTTTTAATGCATAATCATCCCTTGGATGAATAATTGTATTGCTCTGAGGTCTTTAAGAGAAAAAATACTGAAGTAATAAGGCACATGGAGTTTGGTCAGTACACGCTGGAATATCTTTACCCTCTACTGCACACCCAGTGGGAGAGAAAACATACATTACTGACATACTTCATCACTTCCCATACAGGCATCATATTCAATTAAGTAGAGAGCTCTCTGTCAACAAATTTGACATGCTCACCTAGGGAATGTCACAACCTCCCCCAAAATCAAATTCAAGTTGTGACGGACTGACAGCTTCACAGATGAAGGAGTGTCCCTTGATTTTTACCTACTTCTGCTGCAGAACAGAGAAAAGTGTTCAAAGCAAGAAAAAACAAACTTAATTAAGCTTAAGGGATATGGTTGAGTCATGTAAATCCGGATCAAACAAAGTCATGGAGCATTAAAGAACAGCTTAATGAAATTCTGATCAACAGGAAAGAAATGAAGTGCTGCTTCAACTGATTCAATAACGTTGGCTCTTGGTGATTTAGGAAGGTAAATGTTCACTTTTAAGTGGTTACTTTTGAGAAGTAATTTCCTAGACTCTTTAGACTGATGCATATCTTGAGAATTTCTATACTTTCTAATATACTTGACAAATCCTGCTGATAGTTTTCCCTTTCTGCTTTGATCTGTAAAATGATTCATAACAGGCTCCAGAAATGAAAAAAAAGAGGATTTAAAAACTTTAGTGGGAAAGCACAAAGACTAGGGTTATCAGAAAACTAAGTGCCCAGCCTCAGAAGTTTTGACAGATATCATTCTCTGGGACAACTTTTCTTAGGTGAGAATATAGTGATAACACTTCTAATAGTGTTTGGTTCATCTAACTTACCTCCTTTCTAATCCCTTGTTCTATTCTCTGACTTTTCCTCTTAGACTCCAATCTTCTTGGGGATGTCACATTAACCACTTCTTTGGGCAAAGGTTAAGGCATCCATGAAATAATTTAAATTATAAATGATATCATTAATCTACAACTTTGTGCACGCTGACACATGAATCAGCTGGCAAAGCCCTTCTGAACAGGATAAGTGCAAGAAAAATTTACTGGGAGAGAGAAAGGAGTGAGCAAGTGTACCATGACACATAAAGACATAAAGTTCCAGAGGAAACCTTTTTTTTTTTCTGTTCAGAAATTGTTGTGTCCCTAACTTTAGATTACAAACTCGACCTGACTTTATGAAAAAAAGAAAGTGGAGAGAGAGAAACAGAGACAGAGAAACGTAGAGATCCATTTCTACAACTGAACACAGTTCTCTCCATAAGAAAAAATGTAAATAATAAACAATGAAATTATGTTCACATTCAACTACAAATATTACACTTTTTCTCCTTTGGATGACTTCACTTTTTAGAAGGGAAATATAGGGTAGCCAATGACCTTTGATATTAATGTATAAATTGGAGAAAAAAAGAAACCCTGGAAAACCACAGAAAATAACTCAGCCATCGGGATTCAGTTCTTCTAATATAATTCAAAGTCAGGAAGTTAAAAGAAAAAAAGGCAGCAGTGGGTTGTCTAAGTACTGTCACAAAAGTTCATGCTGAATGACATGCATTTACCTATAAATACTCTTGTTTTTCACGTGGATATAGTTCTATGAAGTTTGGTTAAAATTTTCCAAGACAATATCAGATACAGACAATTGGAGGGAAAAGCATTAACGGGGATTCTGATTTTAAGGATTTTAATGATGATTCTATGTTATCAACAAAAGCGTAAACTTTCTTCCATATTTTTCTCTTATTCTTTCTTTTTCTTCCTTTTAGTTCTTCAATGATGCAATAAATACTGTGTGCATACAATATAGCAGGTGCAGTGCTGGACACTGAGGGTGTACATTTCT
Organism: Phocoena phocoena; assembly: GCF_963924675.1. Taxonomy (NCBI): domain Eukaryota; kingdom Metazoa; phylum Chordata; class Mammalia; order Artiodactyla; family Phocoenidae; genus Phocoena; species Phocoena phocoena. The sequence continues at coordinate 78,326,238 of NC_089223.1, forward strand.
ATTACACAGGGGCAGGGCAGTTTCCTAGGTGATAATTAAGGCAGATTTCTATTTTAAAAGGCTGGAATGAATCTTTTTGTTATTTTGCATTTTCATTTATTCATAGCTTTTGATATTTGGACAACTTAACATTTTTGATGCTTAGTTCTTTCTTCCACAAAATAAGGAGATAAGAGGAAATTCTTAAGCACCTGGTCAGTGCCTGGCACATAATAGGCATGTGACAAAGATTAGTGCCATTTAGTATTAAAGGCAAAAATTTCAGCCATTCTGAAAATATACCTACTTAAACCCAGTTTACCCCCAATGTTTTTGCATACCTAAATTTTACTATTTTTGTTAATATCCATTTTATTTCTGTGTTCTTTCCTCCTTGAGAGAGGTTTCAAATATAAGGTACTCAGGGACTTCCCTGGTGGTGCAGTGGTTAAGAATCTGCCTGCCAGTGCAAGGGACACTGATTCGATCCCTGGTCTGGGAAGATCCCACATGCCGTGGAACAACTAAGCCCATGCACCACAACTAATGAGCCTGTGCTCTAGAGCCTTCGAGCCACAACTACTGAAGCCCGTGTGCCTAGAGCCTGTGCTTCGCAACAAGAGAAACCACCACAATGAGAAGCCCATGCACTGCGACAAAAAGTAGCCCCCACTCGCTGCAACTAGAGAAAGCCTGTGTGCAGCAATGAAGACCCAATGCAGCCAAAAATAAATCAATAAATTTAAAAAAATATATATAAGGCACTCAGAAACTCAAAGTAGGGAGTTTGATTTTAAAATGGGCAGAGGATCTGAATAGACATTTTCCCAAAAAAGACAAGCAGATAGCCAACAGGGACATGAAAAAAATGTTCAACATCACTAATTATTAGGGAAATGCAAAACAAAACCAAAATGAGATTGTTAACGAATGCAAGTCCACGTGCCCGATGCACAGTGAGGCCAAACAATACCAAAACGTCGAAGTTTGGAGCAGAGAAAGTTTTATTACAGGGCCATGGATGGAGACAGGTGGCTCATGCCTTAAAAACCCTGAACTTCCCAAAAGCTTTCAGCAAGGCCCTTTTATAGGAAAGGTGAGGGAGGGGCATGGTTAGTTTTTGAAAACTTCTAAGTGTCAGATCCTTTATTCTTGAGGTCAGGTCATAGTCAGTCATGATGTTGCTGTAAACCTCCACAAAAACAAATGTTATTCTCTGTTCTGACAAGAAAGGGCAAGATCCCAAGGCTCAACTTTTACCCTCTGAGGTCCAGGCCCTGGCTAAGAGGAGGGGGTCCCTGCATGGGCTGGTTACCCTGCCTGAGAGCATTTGTCCAGCACCCAGTATGGGTCCTCCTACCAGTGCCCAGGCCCAGCTGAGGAAGCAGATATCAGCTGGCAGCAGGGATGACCCTGCCCAGCCGTCATCACTCAGGGATCCGGGCGCCCAGGACACAGGTGGCCCTCAGGCTCCTCAGGCTGCACAAAATGGGGGCAGGTCCTGCAGACTGTGACCCATGAAGACTACCACCATGGCCATTAGGTGGTGGAGGAGGGGATGGGGGAGAGGTTCGCTGCTTCTGCAAGGCCTGGGCCTGGCCAGTGGGAGGCCATGGAGAGGGCTCTGGAGCTCTGCAGGACACAGCCCCCCAGCTCACCTACCGGCCCCAGGCTGGAGGGCCTGGAGGGTCCAGAGGGCCCAGGGGAGAAGGCTGTGATCCACCTCTCACTGCACTGTCCGCTGCCAGGACCATTGCCCAGCCTGACTGCTAGTGGAGCGGGATATCTAGGGTCTTGCGCTAATGGCCTCGCACCTGCCCTGCCCCTATTACAATTCCCCTCTTTTCCTGCAGGACAGAAACAAAAGGGTAAAGTCCAACAATCTCCTCGACTTTTTCACAGCCACTACAGAAAACAGTATGGAGGATCCTCAAAAAATAAAGAATAGAACTAAAATATGACCCAGCTATTCCATTTCTGGGTATTTATATGAAGAACATGAAAACACTAATTTGAAAATATATATGTACTGCTATGTTCATTGAAACATTATTTAAAATAGCCAAGATATGGAAACAACCTAAGGGTCCGCTGATGGATGAATGGGTAAAGAAAATATGGTATATATATACAATGGAATACTACTCAGCCATTTAACAGAATGAAATCCTGCTGTTTGTGACAACATGGATAAACCTCGAAGGTATTATGTTAACTGAAATAAGTCAGACAAAGACACATATCATATTATTTCACTCATATGTGGAATCTAATAAAAGAAAAACAAACTCATAGGTACAGAGAACAGATTAGTCGTTACCAGAGGGAAAGTGGGTTGGGGGTAGGTGAAATGTGTGGAGGGAGTCTACCCTATGGTGATGAATGGTAACTAGACTTATAGTGGTGATCATTTTGTAGTGTACACAGATGTCAAATTATAATGCTTTACACCTGAAACTTATATAATTAAAAAAAGATAAGTAGGGAGCTCAAGTAGAAGCTGTATTTCAGGGTGTTTGAATGTCTGGACAATCGAAGCTATTTTCTATAAGTGAAGAATTCACTGTATAGTTTTTCCAATTCTATATTTTCTGTTATCTTTAGAAATAACCTATGTATTTAGAATTTCCAGCTCTTGTGCAAATGTTAGCTGTTTATCCCAATTCTGATTTTTTTAACTTAGAAAAGAAAGCAGCAAAAAACACATCAACTTCCACCATAAAAATATTGATTTGGTTTCTTTATGATACATGTTGTTGCTTCTAGAATCATTACATTCACTCACTAATTCCCAGAAACAAACTTTCCTACCTTTTTAGAAACATAGTAAGCCATCTACAATGTCACCCAGAGCTGTAATTGTAATTATGGCTAAAAAAATTCATGGCTTCAGACCAGTTAGATATATTTGAAGATAAACACAAACATAAATGTGGCACAATATTAGCGCAATGCCCTGTCTCCTGAGTGCCACCAAACATCTGTGTTGGAAAGAAAGAAGCAAATGCACAAGCAAGCTCTGGCTTCTCCATCTCTGAATGTGTGTTCTGAGATGACACACCAGGGTGTATGTGATAAATAATGAGAGAATGTTGTGATCAACACGACTCATTACCCACATCTCATGAGGATTCCTGTTGGTAGTTTGTTGCCAATTTGTGCCTCACTAATTCTGTGATCCTGAACAGAAAACTAACTCAAACCAGAGTTAAAGGAATATTGGTTCATTTCTAGGTATTTGAATGAACTTGTCAGGCTGTTTATAGTTACAAATCCCCTGAAATAGGGAAAGATTGATATCAATCACATTGGTAATGGAGCCCACTTCTTTGTTACTTCCAGCTACATAACATGATGGTTCTAAATATCTTCCCCCATTGGCACTGTTTTGTATACCATGGATTCCAGTTATACAAAGCTTTGCACTTAACTGCTCCACAAATATGTGCTGATCATGTGATGGGGAGAATGAGTTTATTCACCAAGTCACACTCCTAGGATTGAGGTGAATCAGTTTGAGCATAAAGACCTTGGTTAGTTAAAGTAAACATTTATTAATTCACATTTATTATATAATAAACTGTGTTAAATGCTGGGATATACCAAAGAGCAAAAATCAACAAGATTCCTGCTGCATGCAGGTGAAGATCTTGTGGGAAAGAAAATTTTAATTATACAATCAAAACTACAGCTTTAGTAATGACTAAGAAATGAGAGGCATCAGTACTAGTTAACAGCAAAGAGGAGAGGGAAGAAGCAGTTTATGCTGAAGAATCAGCCCTTGCAAAGGTCTTATGATAAAGAGATTAAAGAAGGATTGCATGACTGCAGTGGAGAAACTGGAGTGGAGTATGACTCAAAATGAGGCTGGGGAAATAGTTAGGAACACGACTTTTGTTCCTGTTTTGTTAATATTTTGTTGTGAGACCAATAGGAAATTGTGAAGGGCACATCATTGTGGCTGTGGGATATATAAAGAGCAGACTGATGAGAAGGAGTCAAGTGTGGTTGAAGATGAATAAGTGTATAGTGAGGAATTTAGCCCCACCCAAAGAAAGGTCTGGCTTTTGTTCCTGGCTCCTGTCAGGTAACCTCTAAATCCTTGGAATTTCCTGAGTGATAGGAGTGTCTTTGTTACTTACAGCAGGCCCCAGGGATGATACCTGATAGTTTATGCTAATGGCATGACCTGTGATGGGCTCCTTGGCCCACATAATATTGGCTTGACCTCCAGAGAGGAGTGAGATTGAGTCCAAACACATGGGCAGTTGATCAATCTGTCATGTCTACATAATGAATTCCCAATAAAAACTTTGGACACTGAAGTTTGGGTGAGCTTCCTGGGTTGTCAATACTCTGTGCAGATTGTCACACATGAAAACTGAGAAGGTAACACATTCTGAGGAGACTCTGATATTCTTCCCTGTCTCTTCTTTTGGCTGAATTTCTGTATCCTTTCCCTGTCATAAACGTAACTGTGAGTATGATAGGTTTTCATTAGCTCTGTGAAGTTTTCTAGCAAATTGATGGTTTTGGGAAACCCTCTCTGATGGTTAATTTCATGTTTCAATGTGGATGGGCTAGGGTGCACAGATATTTAGTTAAACATTATTCTATATGTTTCGGTGAAGATGTTTTTTAGATGAAATGAACATTTAAATCAGTGGATTTTGAGTAAAAAAATTAACCTCTATTATGTGGGTGTACTTTATCCAATCAATTGAAGATCTTAATAGAACAAAGACTGACCTCCCCTGAGCAAGAAGGAATTCTGCCAAAAGAATGCCTTTGGACCTCCACCTGCAACTTTTCTCTAGCCCTCCAGCCTTATAGCCTACCTACAAATTTTGGACTGGACAAAGCTCTGCAATTGCATGAGTCAGTTCCTTAAAATCTCTCTCTCTCTCTCTCTCTCTCTGTACATATACGTACCATTGGTTCTGCTTCTCTGGAAAACCCTGACTAGTACACCCTCCAAACTTGCGGTTAGTGTCAGGTAGGGTGATTTTGTGTGGACTCTTCCCTCTAACTTTGTAATTGGACCCTAACTTCCTGCAGTATGGGTCAAAAGTCTTGGGCAGACTTGGAAGTCAGGTGCACTTAACCTCATGGCTTGGCTAACTCTAGGTAACAAGTTATGAGGAACTTCTATAGTCCTGGAGAAGATACAGTTTTAGAACAGATAAAAATAGAGCTGAGAGGTATATGTTAAAATCAACAGGAATTAGTGAGAGGGGTGAAGAAGGACAGGATGTAATGTTGATCAGGGAGTGTGCAAATGTTCTCATTGGATCATTAGGAGGGTATACTAGTATGCAAGGAATTAACTCTTTGGATAAATGGAGTATGAAAATTATTTACAGTGGTCACATACAGATCTTTGGAAAAAACCAATCCTTTTGGTGGAGAGATGACTAATATCAAGAATATATGTGGAGAACAAATTATGCAAGAACAAACTAAAGCCAACAGTTAACCCCCTTGTCATCTCCCCTCGCCTGTGTTCCCCTTCCCATTCTCCCCAGCAAGCTTGAGGACCAGCTCATTTCAGTTGATTCAGGATGAGCCAGTCATCACAAAAACAGACTCTACACTTTCAGGCAGTTCCAAAAGGTGCTGGCTAGAGGAAAAGCACCAAGAACAAGCAACGGGTCTGTAAAATTTGTGAGATATTTGAAAGAACAAATACTGACATTTGCATTTTCCTCCGGGAGACCAAAAGCAGAGATGTTTCAAGAGAAAGGACTTGAAGTGTAAGGGGAGAAAGAATGGTGACTAAAAAACAAACAAACAAACAAACAAAACTTGTAAAACATCTTCTGAGAATGTAGGGACCGTCTGTTACCTTTCTCTCTATTATTAATAAGTGACAGAGTTTGTGCAGAGTGTAGCTGGTGGACCAGACACACACTCTGATTCTCCCCTTTAGTAGTGCCTGTCCCTCTCCTTATAAACCCCAGATGCTCTACTTTGCTCTGTGTACTAACCATCACATTCTTGAGTGAAGAACTGATTAAATCCTCCTTGAAGTACTCAGATCACTGGTGATATTTGGGATAAGTGGAAAAGTGATGGTCCCTTCTTCCCTGGACTGAGGCAGGCTCTGGTAACATCATTTCCACGGATTGTGTGTCACAGAACATCTTCTTTTCCATGTTCCTTTTTGGAACATTCTAATTAGAGAAGTAGTATGGTAAGTTATTTAAGCTTGCTCTCCCCACAAGTTCTGAATGTGTGGTGTCATGTTCTGTGGGTCAAGAAAAGAATGGGCCTACCACATTCATTACAATCTCTTTTTCCATGTTTCAATTTAGATTTCCTTTTAGTTCATCAAGTCCTTTGATGATAAAACACAATAAGAGGATTCTGATTCTACTGTAGTCGGACAAGAAGCTATTGTTTTCCTGAGGTGATATACTCACTCACTTTTCAGAGGTGTCAAGACATACACAATTCCAGGTAGAGAGAGAATAACTGTCTATTAGCAATAATGTGAAAAGGGCTCCGAAATAAGACTCAAGACTGAGTTCCAAGATAATTTGTTTACACCTTCCAACAATAACACTAGTTACCAGTCCAACTACAGAAAATTCTATAATCTGACCTCCAGCCTCGGGCCATGATGCTTGACTTGACTTAGGCATGTCTGACCCCTCCTCCAAAGCATTCAGAACGTTCTCACAAAACAGGCTCACACTTAGTTCACTGGGAAATGGCTAAAAAGAATGATTTCTGTGAGTAAATTGAATCCAAATAGTGGTAAATGTATAATCCTTGTTCTAAATAACCCTAATGATGGGAGGAGGTTTTATGAAAATTAGGTTTGAGAAACATTTCTGAAGCACAAATTCTACTGATGCATATATTAATCAGATGTATTTATGGCAAATGTTGAATGCATAGGGACTTTAAAATGTGTCTGAATTTAGTGATAAAATATTGTACACATTTTAGTATTTTAAATTGTTTATCAGTTGAAGATTACATAAGCTATATTGCTTATACTGCTTAATGCATATTTCCAAAGTCTCACAGACACATGAATCCCTGGACTCATAAAACTCTGTTGCATATTCCAGTAAGGCAGCATATATATTTCTGGGCTTATTGTGGAAAATTACAGAGCCTCAGGTGTCTACAGTAAATACCAAATGATGTTTAAAGCTGTCTTTATCCTTATTTTTGAAGTAGATTTCTGATGAGAAAATACTGCAACGACACACCTTGCTTCTTTAAACTTAATATGTTTCATGTGAAAGTAAGAGATCAGTTGTCATTTTACCAGGGAGATTAAGATGTTTGATCATCTTAAGGACTGCTTTAAGAAGGAAATATCTTTCTTGCATTATTTTGGGAGTCTGGTAAATTAATAGCTTAAAAGTATTACATGCTCTGCAGAAACGGAGGTGTATATACTCAGAAAACCTTAGGAACATGTAATTGAGAACATTTTGAACTTGCTTAGGCTTTTTAAAATTCAAAATATACCAATATAAGTCAATTATTTAGACTGTTCTAAGGCTAGGTTTCCTCCAATATGAAAATAATAAGGTGACATTGTCATTAAATTAGAGGCTTACATTTGACCACTGTGAATTTGCCAGGCTTGAAGGAAATGTGAGGGAATGATAGTAATTATGCAAGTGGTTTTTTTTTTTTTTTTAGATATTGGGGGTAGGAGTTTATTAATTTATTTATTTTTGCTGTGTTGGGTCTTCGTTTCTGTGCGAGGGCTTTCTCTAGTTGTGGCAAGTGGGACCACTCTTCATCGCGGTGCGCGGGCCTCTCACTATCGCGGCCTCTCTTGTTGGGGAGCACAGGCTCCAGACGCGCAGGCTCAGTGGTTGTGGCTCACGGGCCTAGTTGCTCCACGGCATGTGGGATCCTCCCAGACCAGGGCTCGAACCCGTGTCCCCTGCATTAGCAGGCAGATTCTCAACCACTGCGCCACCAGGGAAGACCTATGTAAGTGTTTTTGAAGACAGGAGTCTCTCTTGCTCTTTGAGTATACACCACGATCTCCACCTGTACAAGCTGGCAACCAATTGGCATCAGGGGATTGGCTAATTAAATGAAAATAAACCTAACCCATTTAGGCTAGCTTATACTTTATGAAACTGGGGCACACAATATTAGTATATTAATATTCAGTAGAATACGGGGAAATATCAAAGCAGATGCGTTAAGTTCAAACTCTGAAGGTACTGGCAAACACAGTCAACAATTCTGCCTCTCCCTTCATTTATAAAAATATTTAGTAAGCTGAAATGCTTAAACAAATGTTAGTTACTGTTATTTATAGACCTTAAATTCTAGAATGTCATCAACATCACAGACTGCTCACAGATATTCTGTGAGTTAGTTGTAATGTTAGCATTCTAGCCTAATACCTTCATCTATTAGATGAAGAAAACAGGCCCAGAGAGCTTATGAGACTTCCTGAATGAAGTCCACACTGTAAGTCAATAGGAAGTGAGCTTAGAATCAGGCTTTCTGACTCTTATATTGGCACTATTTTCACATTATCACCGACACTGACTGTTTTGAAATATTAGTTTTTTAACTAAATCTCTGTTCTTATTTAAAAAGCAGTTTCAACTTGGTATTTTCCAACTTTGTGTATCACAATGACAATGACAAAAGTACCAATGATATATTGAAGTCAAATCATCATAATAGGTGCAGGGTAGGCATGCAGCGTTAACGCTGAGGTTAGATGCCTGGCTCCGCCAACAGTCAGGTGGGCAGTGGTCCTGGTGGCAGAGAGTGCGATGACAGGTGGATTGCAGCCTTCTCCCCGGGGACCTCCAGTCCCTCCAGGCTTGGGGCCGGCAGGTGAGCTTGGGGGCCCAAGGACAGGCTGAGGGCTGTGTCCTGCAAAGCTCCAGAGCCCTCGCCAGGGCCTCCCACTGGCCAGGCCCAGCCCTTGAAGCAGCGGCGAACCTCTCCCCCGGTCCCCATCTCCGCGACCTAACGGCGGTGGCAGTCTCCATGGTCACGGTCCATGGAGGCCTCGGGAACTGGAGTATATGGACACTGCCATTAAGGTAACAGCTTCAGCCACTTCAGTCTCTCCGTTCAACTCTCAAAAACTGGTACAGTTTAGATCAGTTGTCTACCCCTAGGAGATGGCCAGAGGTCAGCGTTAAGTTGCAAGGACATTGCACATCATTACTGCAGGTCCATCTCTGTGGTTGGGACTATTCTCAAAGAAGGGCAGTTGTTGTGAGCTGAGAATTAACATGATTGGTGTTGGCTACACCATGTATTCCTACTGATCCTATACAAAGGATTCTCTCCAGTTTAAATGAAAAGCCCAAGGGCCGGCTGGGTCCTGGGCACTTTGCTCATTCAGTGATGACAGCTGGGCAGGGTCTGGGGACCTTGAGATCTGCCTCCTTATCCAGGCCTGGGCACTGGTAGGAGGACCCAGACTGGGTGGGTGCTGGACAAATTCTCTGGGGCAGGGTAACTGGCCCACCCAGGGACCCCCTTCTCTTAGCCAGGGCCTGGAACTTGGAGGGCAAAAGTTGAGCCTTGGGACCTTGCTCTTTCTTGTTAGAACAGAGAATAACATTTTGTTTTGGTGGAGGTTTACAGGAACATCCTGACCTGACCATGACCTGACCTCAAGAACAAAGGATCTGACACCAAGAAGTTTGTAAAAACTAACCAAGCCCCTCCCTCACCTTTCCTATAAAGGGGCTTTGCTGAAAGATTTCAGGGAGTTTCGGATTTTTTAAGGCATGAGTCACCTCTCTCCTTGCATGGCCCTGCAATAAACCTTTCTCTGCACTAAACTCCAAAGTTTTGGTATTCTTTGGCCTCACTGAGTGTCAGGCACGTGGACTTGCATTCAGTAACACCATGTCTCAATTAGCAACAAGCAAACCCAGACAGAGAGAGGCAGGGAGAAACTACCTGATTCCTAAGGTCATGGGTGACAAAGACAGGACTAGAATGGATTTTGTTGACCTTTAAATTATGATAAAAGTTAGAGTTGATCCTAAACAGCATCAGAACTGTAGGAAGAGAAGGAGAATTGGGAGGTGTTGTCAAGTACTAGAAGGGTACAGTGAGACTGTGATCCTGAGGACTCACTTGGAAGTAAGGGAACATGGTGGTTGCCTTTTCTTGTTGAGACTTTTTCTGTTTTTCTTGCCTCACTTTTGCTGTTATCATCTAGGCAGCCTCTTCATAAAGGAAGGAGGCACCTGACCCACAAGATGAATAATTAATTTAAAACAATCATGATGATTCCGTTTCCCTTTGCCACTGATTGGATTAGTGGTGGCCATGTGACCTAGATCTAGCCAATAAGATATAAGGGGAAGTCTTCCAGGAAAAATGACCATATTAGCAAAATAGAACAAAAAGAGAAAGCTCTCTTGGCTTTGAGCTTACTTGTGTAATTATGTGATGTTTGGAAATGCAGAAACCTTTTTTTCACCATGCAAGAAAATTAGGAGATTCTTGAAGAAGTTTAGTGTCCTGACATCATTGAACTGGTGAACCAACTCTAAAATTTATATCATCAGATTTTTTTTTCAATGAAACAAATAATTACATTTTGCTTAAGCCACTTTTAGTCAGGAAATTTGTTACTTATAGCCAACAGCATCATAAAGGACTCTGGTTCCCATTAGTCTTCCTTTGCCTGCAGGTCCATTCTCTGCCCATCTCTGTCTTGCTTTGTGCCTGGAAGACTGACCCCTATAGGGACTGTAGCACCTAGACCTCTTTGCCTTCTGATTTCTGGTTGGCATTACCGAATGAGAGGCTCCTATAGATCAGAGTATTTTTTTCCTACAACTGTGTCTCTGTTTCAATGTGGTTCTGACTGTGCTATGCCCCTAAGGGGGTGGCTTCTTTCTGGTAGCCTTTATTTCATGGCTGCAGCTTTCAACTAGGCTTAATGACTTACATTTTTTCCCCTTTTTCCTTCAGGTCAAGGGGACAATATTAGATTCTTGCTGTTGATTCCTCCCCAGTGTCTCAACATTTTGTGGATTCCTTTAGCCTTACCTATACCTCTATAGATCCTTCATTAAAAATTCTCAGCTGAGGCTGTTGACTGTTTTCTACTGAAAATATGACGGATACATACACTGTCTAAAGGCTTTTAAAAATGAATCAGAGGGGCTTCCCTGGTGGTGCAGTGGTTGAGAGTCCGCCTGCCGATGCAGGGGACACAGGTTCGTGCCCCGGTCCGGGAAGATCCCACATGCCGCGGAGTGGCTAGGCCTGTGAGCCATGGCCACTGAGCCTGCGCGTCCGGAGCCTGTGCTCCGCAACGGGAGAGGCCACAACAGTGAGAGGCCCGCGTAACGCAAAAAAAAAAAAAAAGAATCAGAGCAGAGATATGTCATTTATTTAAAGAGTAGAATAATTCTAGGCCAACACAAGTTATTTGTATTGAATAATTAAGGTGGAAGTCTTACCGTGTGTATTAGTTTGATAGGACTGCCATAACAAAATAACACAAAAGAGTTGGTTAAACAACATAAATTTGTTGTCTCACAGTTCTGGAAGCTAAAGTCCAAGATCAAGGTCTTGGCAGCGTTTGTTTCTTCTGAGGTCTGCGGAAAAGAATCTTTTCCATTCCTCTCTCCTAGTTTCTGGTGATTTGCTGGCAGTCTTTGGTGTTCCTTGGCTTCTGAAGCATCACCACAATCTCTGCCTTCATCTTCACACGGTGTTCTCCCTGTATGCTTGTCTGTGTCCATTTCCCCCTTTTATAAGAAATCAGTCATATTGAATTGGGGTTCCACTCTACCCCAGTATTACCTCAACTTTACTAATTATATCTGCAATGACCTTGTTTCTAAATAAGGTTACATTCTGAGGTGCTGAGGGTTAAGACTTCAACATATAAATTTTGGGAAGACACAATTTGATCCATAACACCCTGTCTGAAGAAACCAGTATGGGTTAGTTGTTCTGCCTTGGAACAGAAAAAGGACTTAGAAAAGCCTGTCAAACACTAGTTATGGTTGATGGTACCTGGACCAGGAATATCAACTCTCCACATAAACTCTCTAGTCTGAATAGTAGATACACTGCCATCTTGGAAATGGTTATCTCACATAACTTTAACCATATTTACCAAGAAACATTTTGACTGTAATTTACCCGTCCATTTTAAGATTTAAACATTTATTTAAATACTTTACATGTTTTATTTAATTTAATCTTTATAACAGTCTTATAAGTTATTACTAGCCTCATCATTTTTCAGATAAGTTTGAAGTCACTTGACTGAGGTCTCCCAGCTTGAACAAGCCAGAATGGTGAAGCTGGAATTAAAATCTAAGATTTGACACAGTGAGATGTAATTCCTTACATTTAGTCAGACAAAAATTGCCTTATTGGACCAGGTAAACTTCCCAGGTCAATCTTGTTATCTTTAAGGACAATTGGATGCCTGTGGTCAGAGTGGGTGTATTTTTGCTGCTGTTTTACCATTTATAATGTAGTTTAAAAGCTTTGATTACATTTCAAGCCAATATACTCTTCTCTCATCCCTCTATAATTGGGCTTCAGAGACTTGAGATTCAAATTGGCTTACGTATAAAGTTATAAATGCAAAATTTATGGATGTCAAATAAAACAAGATGTTTTGGATGCTCAGTATTATGGAGAAGTGGGAAGATGAGTGTCCATGATGTGCCAGCTGATCTCACATAGATGAGTTCCCTTGATTTCCTTCAGCAGTGTTTGAAGTGGATATGCTTACATTTATCAAATTTATGAGAATACCGGCGTTCGGAGACATTAAATTGTCCAAGGTCTCATAGGTAGGAACAGAAGACCTGGGAATATAGATATCATCATTTTAATCTTAAACTCTTTATAGGATAGCACACTCCCTTACATAGCAAATTAAATTCCTTACCAGACACGTTATAACACAATAGTTACAAAAAGTCTGTTTTGTAATAATTGACTCTGCCAATTCATTAAGTACATTCCCATCCTTCTCTCCCTTCTTACATCTTTCCTTCCATCTCTCCTTCCTTCCCTTCTTTCTCTCTTTCCTTCCAACATTTTTTATTGGGCACCACAATGAACCACATCGTTTCATTTTAAAGGGGACATGGATTCATTGAGCTGTAATTCTCAGGTAATGACAGTTGTCTCAAGGAGTCCCAGGCATCAGAGATGAGAGACCTGGGCCTATACTGGGTGAGCTAGGAAATCACGTCCTCATGAGCCTGGCAAGATGGTATAAATCTGGTGGGAGAAAAGGAAAGTTCAGAGTATGGCGCACAGGGTAGCCACCTCTAAACAGAGCAACATGGCCAGTCCTACTTTTCATGTGAGATTTTATTACCCTAATTCTAGTAATAGCAAACTTAAGTCATATATAAAGTAACATTGACCATTTAATCTACGCTCCTTGGTCAAGTAGTTCTGTCTTTAGAAAACAGACTGGGAACAACAGAGATTGAATTTGGGGATGTGGCCGCTGGGCAGTCCTTTGCCGCACGTCTCTGGAGTCAGATTTAACACAGTTTTGAATACTACTTACCTTTGAATGTTAATTAGAAATCAGTTTCCCTGGACTTTTCATATGTTCATGATATACTTTTAACTAATTATCGTTCTTTACTTTTGTTCATTTCTTTCTCTATAAATCAAATACAAATTAAGGTTTAATATTTTTTCCTAGCCCAGTGGTAGGCTCTGCAGTTAGAGGAAAGAAAAATAAAGATCTCTGTTCTCTGAACTCCATTCAAATTATGGCTGGTGTATGTTTGCTGTCTATTAGGCTTTCACCAACAAACATACCGATGGGTATTATCAGAATACAAATATCAGTGTATTAAATAGAAGTCAACATTTTAACATGTTTATCATCTCCTAGAATTTGAATATTGAATTGGTTCATCGATGTAATACATTACATGATAACATAGTACTTGTGATTTAAAAATACACAACAGTCTACCATTCAGATTTAAGTATTGGACCAAAAAACTTTTTATGGGAAAGTCCCAAGACATCGCTTAAAACACCTTGAGAGGAATCTGAGATGAGTTGATTGCCATCTTGAGACAAAGCAGTGCTGAACCTTGTCAAGATTCAAGCCCATCCAACTTTTCACTTTGATAACTTGATTTTTCAGCTTTTCACTTTGATAACTTGATTTTGCATTCAACACAGTCTCTCAGCATCTGAAGCTCTGTCAAACTTAACAGCTCTGCTTTACATACATGTTTTGAAAAGCCTCACAGACTTTCTGTTTGCACATACAGTGTACCTTTTAAATAATATAAACTTGAAGCAGCATTGAACGATTATTTTCACAAAAGGAAAACTAGAAACCAGTGAAGCTTACATGTTTGCTGTCTTCACAGGAAAAAGAAATGCACTCCTTGCCTTATTTTCACTCTGTAGCAGAGCTCTGCCATTTTGAGACTGTGAGCACAATTCTTCTTTTTCAAATAATTCAGAGCCAAGATACGGGGTTGCTTCATTTTTCCCTAAACCTAAGAGCTTTTTCAATCATAAAGTAAATGTTTTCTCAAAGAATTGAAACTCTGGGACACACATTTTACCTATCCTTTGTAGCCCAGAATTCCAGAGAATATTATTGGTAACCTATAAACTCAAAGACTGGTAATAACACAGAGCCTACTACAGAGTTTGATTGTGCTTAAAAGAGTGTAGACCATGGTGTGGGGGTGATAATTCTTTCATGATTTTCTTTTTGTTATGTCATGATTTTATCTACCTTTGTATCTTATTCTTAAACTGTTTATAAGACAGCATATACCTTGCATATTAATCAGTTTCTTTATTTACAAATTTACATGTACAAATTACTATTTATAAAAAGCATGTTTTATAAATATGCTGATTGATCCAACCAATTCATATATGTACATTTCCTTCCTTACTTCTTTCTTCCCATTTTCATCCTCCTCCCTCCTTCAATTACTCCCTTTCCCCTTCCCTGTCTCCCTCCTCCCTTCCTTCTTTTTTTCCATCCAACACATGTATTGTGCACCACAAAGAACCAGGTTATGTTTCAGTTCCACAGAAAATGGGTCCATTGATCTGTAATCATCATGCTTGCAGGATGATTGTTATCTCATCCCAGGGGTCCCAGGGCTTCAGAGATCAGAGACCTGGTACTATATAAACTTTTAAAGGTTTAGAAATCTAATTTTTATTCTCTACTCTTTTCTATAATGGATTTCCTTATAGAGAAATAAATGTCTCTTAGTCTGTTCTATCCTCTGGACTGAGTAATCATGTATAGATATGAATTCTATAGGTGCTATATGGAATTCTGAATCTGATGCCTTCATGCTTGCATTAGAAATTTGATCAAAGGAAGAACATTATAAGGGATGAGATTGTGGGGGGGTTTGGTGCTTAAATTTTGCATATTCCATTTTAAGCCTGGTGATGCCACATGTTTCTAGTTAACATCCAACAGAGATGAGCACTTTACTAGGCTCAGCAGTAATTCATGCTGTGAGCTCATAAATAATACTACAGGTGTTGTTTAATAATAAGTAATGTTATCAGGAATAAAAAGGATCAACACAGAAGAAGGGGCAAAGAAAAACAGCATCCTAAAACGTGACATTTTCCATGGTTCTTACCAAAATCTTAAGAGGTTACTCCTGATAAGTAAATTTTCTGTGTTTATTTAGCTCATAGATAACCAGACTGGTATTCATAACCTTAAAATTTTAGAAATCTGGCTACAAGTCTATATGCATTCCAGTCTACTGTGATTCCTCTCCTATTGATACAAACCTCCCATTTGCTCCATGCTGAGACAAACTTTTATTTTACTATGTACGTATGCATTTATTTAGTCGTTTGATACTTATTTTCTACTATGCTAGACATGGATTTATAAGAGATGCAAAAGAATGAGGCAACATGATATAGTTGAATAAGTATTGAAATCAGGAAGATTTGGATTGAATTCTCATTACTGTCATGGAGACTCAAGCTGGTAGTGGCATTAAGTCATGCCCACAATGAAATGTAATATATGTCAAAAGTAGCACATTTTTAGTACCATATGAATATGATAGCAAATAAATGCTTAGAATTCATTGGAAGAAGACCTTACAGTGTGTGAGGGTGTTCATATTTAGTTACTTTGCTTCTATATACATAAATCTATCTAGTACAATCAGCCTGAGAAAGATACCCATGTCTTTTAAAGTCCACTTGGAATTATCAGGTTATATAGAACATTTTACAATTTTGCTGTATTTTAAATAAAACTTCTACAATGTTTAATAACATAGAGTAATCCTACTACAACATAATTTCTTTATTTAGCTTTACTTCCTAGAATGGAGTACACATTTAAAAAATGTACCTAAGTGGGACATAAATATTCCTGATTTATTAAATAGTCTATTGAACAAGGTTTATATTCTCCTTTTAAAGATATTAACCTTCATGTTTTGCATCCTGTCTGTCGAATAACTGGAAGAGGAAGAAGAGGAATACACTCATTTTGAAACATTTTACTGATTTATCCCATTCCTGACTCTCTCAGCTTCCTGTACTGTTTGCCCTTAACAAATCTGAGTGCAATACAATCAGAGGTTGTAAACTGGCAGCTGGAGGACCCCAGATGGTTCACAGATGCATTTCGTTTGACTCATACAGTGTTGGTTTACACAGTATTTGTATTTTATTCTCAGTTAGAACTGGGAGATTTCACTTCATTTGTGAATAACTGACTTCCCTTGAAAAAATACCAGAAAATTTCATACCAGTGGATCTTTTTTCAAACATTGTGATTATTGGCTGTGTTGAGGTCACCTTCCCTCTAGTTCACCACAGTCCCCACCATTCCGTATTGCATCCTAACACTGAGGCCCAATGTCAATTTCTATGTAGCAGAGCACTTGTGCTATTGTTTTTCTTATTGTTGAATGAGAAGAAAAGTTAAATATTTTTAATACCTGCCTCTATCTTATACAAGGCCAACATTGCATATTTATATAGTCATCTGTTGAAATCCATGGTGGATTGGTTCCAGGAACCCTACAGATACCAAAATTCATGGATGCTTATGTCCCTTATATAAAATGTGTAGTCAGCCCTCTGAATCCACAGGTTTTGCATCTGCAGATACAGAAGGCAACTCTATTATATGCCTTTCTCTAAAATTATATGATTTTAGGACTCCTATATCAATCATTGGATAGTTGACCCAGTACAGTGAAAAGAATCAAGCAGGTTTAGATTCTGACAGATCTGGGTTCAAATCCAAGTTTGCCACTCACTGATGGCATAATAGTACAGTCAACCCTTGAGTAACAGGAGTTTGAACTGTGCAGGTCCATTATACATGGATTTTTTCCCCAATAAGTACATATTAATGTATTACACCATCCACAGTTGGTTGAATCTGCAGATGCAGAGCCATGGATATAGAGTATGTGGACTGTACTGGGTAGAATGAGAGTTGGCGCTAATAACCCCTGTATTGTTCAAGGGTTAACCATATACAAATTAAGTCAAGTGACTTAACCTTGCCAGGCCTTTGAGGTGTCTAAAAGAAAATACTAAAAGTATTTTTATACTTCTAAAGAAATTGAAATGTATTTAAAATATTTATAGAAATTAAATACATTTCAGAATGGTTTTTATGAGAAATACATGATACAATGCTTGTATGATACCTTTGGTGCAGAGCAGATATTACATATACATGCAACCTCTATGCAGTGATGAGACGGATTTCTTTGTGGACTCGTGTATTTTGGTGCTTCTCAGTATCATAAGGAAGTGTTAGTCTTGCTTCTCCCTCCTCAGACCTTAGCAGGGAACTAAGGAGTCATTAATAGAGAGTCATTAATAGGGAGTCATTAAACACAACTACAAACATTGCTGCTTCTAAATTCCTTAGGAAACATAGAAGTTGCCTCTGTGACATGCCATCTATTCTTTTTTTAAATCTGTCTTCTGATTAGAGCAGAGCATCTAAAAATCTAAACCCTGTATTGTTATCTATGCCTGCTCCTTGTCAAGTTTAATTAATAACTTGTATTTTGGCCTTATTTCTTCCACCTACACTGAAGAAAAGTACCTATGCAACTATGGTTGCATATGGATCATTACTATAAATATGTTGTGAAGAATACTCTATTTCCTTACCATTTTTTAATGTATAAAAAACCATTGCAGGAATTTATCCCTAATTATATTAATCATTTTTAGAAATACATGTTCTTCTGTGGGGGGTAATCCTGTTTTTTAACAGTATGTGCAGGTCCATTTATACACAGATTTTTTTCCAATAAGTACTAAACTCATAGTGAACAACATAATGAAACATCCTACCCTATGACACCCTAAGAGGGTCTGAAGGTTCCTCTCAGCCTGTCAAAACTTCAGACAGACTTCTTCCTGACTCTAGGGCCCTGTCCTCCCTGTTCTTGGAGCATTTACTTTAGAAAACTTGCAATTGTAAATTCTTTCTCTGCTCCTTTGAAATGTGTGTAACTCTTTCCCTCGCTTCCTGCCAGTTTTACAGCACAGGAAATGTCTTTTTTTGAGGACCTGGGAATCATCTGTTTAAAATGCAAACATATAAGGAGATAACATCTCTATCTTCTGGTCTCTGTAGGAGGTTGGAGCCTAATTTCTATGCCAATTAGCAAACACAGATGTCCTACTCACAGAGAAAAACATTTGCAAACTGAGGAATAATTCAATATGCTCCACACATCCCATTGATCAACTTGTCCCCTAATGTTCTCCAGTTCTTTCTAGTAGCCCTTAAAAATTCTTCCACCTTTTGTTTCAGCAGAGCTGAGTTCAGTCTCTCTCTCCTATTGCAATAACTTGAATAAAGTCTTCCTTGCTTGTTTAACTTTGTCCAGTGTAACTTTTTCCTTGATACATTTTTGAACTACTCTTAATAACTCAGTCAAATTTGATACCTGCTTCTAAGAATACTGTATGTTGTGTACCATTTCTCAATTATATATTTATAATATTTTGTTTTGAATATTAAAGTCTTTTTAAACTTTCCTTATTTTAACATTTTAATTTTAACTTTATTGTGTTTTATTGTATTTATTTGCTAAAGAGACAAATATGTTTTGGAAGATGGAAGGAAGAAAAATCAGTTTCTTTTTCTTATTTGCTATTGTTACAGTGGGATGGTAATGGCATTATGGAGTCATGCAGACATAGTGAGAAGGATTTTTACAGAAGGTTACAGAAATTTATGTATATGGTTAGTAATATAGGTGGTAACACAGAACACTCTCAGAAAGGATCAACTTCCCAGAGCAGTTGTGGATAATCCCTCTTATTCAGAGGACAGAATGTGGAAAGTCCCTTTAGACCTTCATTCTTTCAGTGTTGTTTTTTTTTCTTTTCTTTTCTTTTTAATCTTCCTGACATTTCTCCAACTCCTGACTGTTCCATGACAATGGGCTCATATGTGCTCACTCTTCAGGGGAAAAAAAAACTTGCAAAAAACCCTTCACTTTCCTTACAAGATTAAGTGAAGTGAAATTTAATTTCCTTAAAGTGTCTCTTAGCAGTCCAAAGTCAGTCCAAAGTCCATTCCTGCATCTCAGGTCATATTCTTGCCATTATGGAATAAAACTGAAAAAGCCTATGATTTTGTGCATCCAAGTTTGATAAAACATAATTTATTTGATAAGTTTGTCTTATAAAATATATTTGTCATAGAAAGGTATTCTTAATGGAGGCAAATAAAATCAACTGTGAGTATTTTGGGGGTAAAATGTTTACACATTTTAATATAAAAGTTATTTTTAGAATCTTTTCCATTGAGCATATTGGCTCTCTATGGACAGGTGCTTCAGCAGGAAGAGTCATGGCTGCTCATATCTTCCTTTAAGAGAAATTGCTGCAAGGAGTATGGCTGTCTCACAGCCTCCAGCTGCCACACCTAGGGATCTGGTGTGGCATTCATGCTGAAGCATATTTTCTCTGAGATCAATCCATATGCGATATATTGAATTATGTTCCTTAAATTCCTATTTTGAAGCCCTAACGCCTCACCCCCTACCCAAATGTGACTGCATTTTGAGATAGGGACTATAAGGAGGTATTAAGGTTAAATGAGGTCATGAGGATGGGGCCCTGGTCCCATAGGATTAGGGTACTTATAAGAAGACATACCAGAGAGCTTGTTTTTTCTCTTCCTTTGTCATGTGGGGAAACAGCAAGATGGCAGCTGTCTGCAAGACAGGAAGGATTCTCAGTAGAAATAAAATTGGCTGGCACATTGTTCTTGGACTTCCCAGCTTCCAGAACTGTGAGAAACAAATGTTCATTGTTTAAGCCACCCAGTTTGTAGTATTATAACAGTGGAAGCAGACTAAGACACCAACCAATAACTGAGCCTGGGGGTGGGGTACTAAAGCTCGGTCCTTTCCACTCAATGCAGTCTTTGTTGGAGACTCCTCAGAAGCCTGGCCTAGATTTTCAGAGCTGTGCTCTTTCTACACTATTTTTCTTACTTTGATCTCTCCTTTCACAGGTATTAGACCTGCATCATTGTCTAGAGACTCTCCCTGCCTACTCCTGGCCTTCTTCTTCTTTATCCTCCATCAATCTCTTGCACATGTGAATTCATCCTGGCATCTTACTTCAGGAGGACTGAACTGACACAAAACTCAATTTAAAATGAGAGCAATTTCAAAATTTTTAGTCTTAAGTTTCAACTGTGAAGTATGTTCCAGGCAATTTTGTGAAAACCAAAAAGGATATTAAGACCATATTTAAAAATACATTCTTCTGAAAAACACAGTGTTAGAAAAATAAAACTAAGAAGCTTATTAAAGTATATAATTATCTACCAAGAATAATTGTCTCTTCTGTTTTTATTTTAATGTATAAGATATAAATATATAGTTGTTTGTTTTTATATTCACTGGCATACTTTAATGTTTGGAAATAACTAGATTTTTAAAAACAATTTTTAAGCAGGAGTATATGTAAGTTTACCAATATAATGCAACATGTTTTCAGTCAAAAAATAAATATTTCAAAAAGTATGTAATTTAAATTATTTCAGCACTCTGTTTTAGAACTCGAAAGTGTCTTGGTTAAATAGTATAGTCACACTACCTGTAGCGTACTAATCATGATCACATTGACCATTTATGTAAAAAGGCTAGGAAAACTTTAAAGTGATGTATGAGTCAGGATTAACTAGGTTACTCTGTGGCAAAAAAATAACTCTAATACTGCAGCAGCAACAAGCAGTGGCATGTTTTCTAATTCAGAATAATTTCTTCCTATCCTTCCTTTCCTCCTCAATTTCATTTTTCTCTTACATTCTCCAGATATGAATCTATCATCTATTTTCTTCATTGCCTGCACTCTGAGCTATAGAGCTACATAATCAGCAATCTACAAGAAACTTCCCACAACAAATCTCTAAAAATAAAAACATAAAAAAGCTTCTAAGGCAGTATCTGACTTAGCACCAAATGGTATTAGGGGAAATAATTATATATTTATTCACAAAATATTTATTGACAAGCTACCATATGCCAGATGTTATTCTGGCACTAGGATAGAGAAGGAGAAAAACAGGAATTTTTTTTCCCCTCATGGAGCTTACATTCTAGTTGGGAGAGGTCAATAACAAACAAATAAACAAGTAAAATTTTAATTTTTTCAGACATAATAATTGTATGTGTCAAGGAAAGTTTCAGTTAAACATGACATTTAAGCACAGACTTTGTGAAGATAAAGGGCCAAACCATGAATGTATCTGGATGAACATTCAAAACAGAGTTAGTAGCTATATTTAGAATATAGAACTAACATGGTTTGCTAAGAGATGGGATTATCAAAGAATGAAATTCCCATTTATTGACTTCGGGATAGACTGTGGGAAGAGCAAAGTTGGGGGTAGGTCAGGAAATCAGGAATTTGAACATCTAAGGATTGATGTTGGCAGTTGGATTTATGTGCTTGAAGTTCAGAGATAATGTTCTGGCTCTAGATATAAATGTTGAAGTCATTAGCACATAGATGATATCTAAAGTCAAGGGGCTAGATGAGATTACCTAGAGAGTAAGTGTAGAAAAGGGATAAACGTGTTTGCTGAGTGGGCCCAAGCTCAAGTCAGCATTTAGTTGTTGAGACAATTGGGAAACACCAACAGAGGAGACTGAGAAGGGAAGAGCATGACAAAGAGGAAGAAAAGAAAAAGAGAATGATGTCCAAGAAGCCAAGAATATATCTCAAGGATAAATAACGAACTTTGTCATGTTGACCTTTAAAATAAAACAGCCAGTTACTTTACCAGCAAAATGGATTTATTCAGGAATAGCAAAGGAATTGCAATTTGGGACATGCAAGCTATGGTAAACCAAATGCAAGTCTGGCGAACAAAGGAGAGGAACACTACATAGAAAAAAGAAGAAAGTTGGGAGGGGCTACTTTGAAGGAAAGTCCATTGGAGTAAAGTGAGGGATCACAGTGGTGATGGTTTCTCATTGTCTGAGTTGTGGTAGTTTCTCATTGGCTGAGGCTGTTGCTGGGCAAGGAGAAAATCCTCCTTCTTCCCGCTGGAGTATTAAGGTAGTGACCTTCTTCCTGTTGGTGATGCAAGGTACATCTCTTCCTGCTTGGGGTTTTCAGAAAGCAATGAGTGATAGTGCGTGAGAGCTCCCTGTTCAGGGCTTCCCGACTCCATTTGAAATGAGGTCACCCTTTATTAATTTTCACAGTAAAATTCTACTGATAGGTCAAGTAGGATAACTAAAAATTGACCGTTGGAATTAGCAACATAGAGCCATTGTTAACCTTGGTTTTTGTAGTTTCAGTGGCATATTGGGGACAATGGTTTTATACTCTAGGGTTCAAGACAAAATGGGTATAGAAAAATTAAAAACAGTGACTAATGACAAGCATCAGAAGGAGTGCAAAAGGAGTCAGTAGCTGGGGATTATGAGTGAAGATTATATGTTTTTTAAGAGGGAACGAAGGAAAGCATTTTTTTTTTTTTTTAAAGAAAAGCATTTTTGCTTCTGGGAGTGAGTCACTGGAGAGGGAGAAATTGAGAGACAGTGATAAAGAGTCAGGTAGTATGGAGGCTGTGGAAGTAGGAATCTCTGCTCTAGGATGGATAGAGAACCTGCACCATCTCCTAGGAACTGAGATAATTCTGGTTCCTAAACATGAGAGAAGTTTGTTAAAAGGATACATTTCTTGCTTTGATTTAAACACACTTTTTTTTTCTAGTACATATACCATACCTGTAGCCAGAGAAAGCAGCTGATGAGATTCCCATCATAAAAAATCCTGATTAGAAATGGGGATTGGTAGCTTCTTTGCCTTTTTTCCTTCTTTACTTCTCAGCCTTTTATTTAATCGAGGGGTTGATATGTATCTGTCTACATCTCCTTGCTCCTAAGAGGAAAACTATATAATGAAGTTTAATATATAATCTAAGAACAGTGATATAAAAGTGATTCATTCTTCATTTATTATTTTTATGTTCTTGCTCTAGCTTCCTAACCGTAAGTATTTTAGAGTGTATATTTTAGATCCTGCTTTTTTATGCATGCTCTTGTATCCAATATAATAGATTAGAAAGAGACCTAGATTTATAATACCTGTATTTGTGCTCTTTTGCTCCCACTTTTAGCTGTGTGAACTTTGGCAAGTCACTTAGTCACACTAAACCACAGTTTATTCAAGTGTAGATGGGCATGACATTTTTTGATTCACTACATTAATGTGAAAATTTATTAATTAATTCAAAAATAAATATTCAGTTAATGATATTTTGCCAGGTATATTTATATGAAGTTGAATTTTAAAAGTGTCTTTATTAGTGATGTGATAAGTTATGGGAGAGACTATCTCCTACATTATCATTGTCATCATTATTGTAAAATAATACTTTCAAATCCTGAAGCCTGAAGTCCAGTTTAGTCATGCCTCTGAGGTAGTTTTTACTATTTAAAATATCATTATAGGTTGAGGTTAATAATAACTTATATGAAACCTAAATGTTGGATCTATGTAAGGAAATGATCAGAGTTTTGGGTTTTTGTAGAGGTCATTGTGATTTTCTCCCCATCATTTCTTCTTATGAGTGAACTAAGCCCCAGTTTAGGGTTGGTTTTTAATTTGTACAGATTAACCGTCAAGAATTCCATTCCCAATGAAGCACTCCTATGGTGTACCCTCATGCACAGGTATCAGTTAAAGGATAGTATAATCAGTTTAACTTCATTAGATTTGATGAGGAGAGCACTGTGGTGGTACACATATCATGCCTGAAAATACACAATAATTTTGGTGTAATGACAGAAGTCCGCTTGAGAATGAATCCTACATTTGGAATAGGGCAGAGAAAAGAGAATTACAGGGGAAAGGAGCAAGAGACTGAAACAAACCATACTTGGAACTAACTCTGCTTCTGGATTTTTCAGCAATATAGAAAAACTTACGTATTTCTTATAGCAGTTTGAGTTGTGTGTTCCATAACTTGCAACAAGCATCCTAATTGATTCAGTTTAGCAATCAGCAGTGAAGTAAAAAAAGCAGACTCGTTTTCCCTGGCATCATTCTTTTTGAACACAGCCACTTTCAAACTTCCATATGAAATTAAAATCCCTATGTGTTCCACAACAGATTTGTTGCAGAATTTTCTCTACAAGTGTACCAGATATGCATTTTCATTATGAGACGGATTTCTCATGCAAGAGAGAAAACAAGTTTATATCAAGTTATAATTCCATGTTAATAGGACTTTATAAAATATTTTATCGTAGGATGGACCATGTACGTTTGCAGAATATAGTCAGCTATGAACTGAATGACAGAAAATTAGAAATCAAGGAGTCTGACTTTAACAGCTCGTACTTTATCATCTCTTTATGATAATTTACAAAAAAATCGTTAAAGAAACTTTTTCTATTGTAATCTGATAAAGTATAAATATTTACACAGCCCCTAATATGTACAAGGACCTATGCTAAATATCTCCAGAATTCAAAGGAAGAGTTTGTGGAGATGTCTTCTCTCAAGATACTTAAAATCTACTTAGAGAGATGAGGTGCTCATGAATTACAAGTAAGAAATCAGACCACATCTAATCGGCAGTTAAATTAGGACTTAACCTCTAATTCAGAGCAGAAAAATATCAGTAGAGACTGAATAAATCAGTGAAAGCCTTCCTGATTTTTATTGGGTTATGGCCAAGGATTTTTTTTTATTGAAGTATAGTTGATTTATAATGTTTCAGATGTACAGCAGGGTGATTCTGCTATACATATATATATATATGTATTCTTTTTTCAGATTATTTTCCATTATAGGTTATTACAAGATATTGAATATATTTCCCTGCGCTATACAGTAAATCCTTGTTGTTTATTTTATATATGGTAGTGTGTATCTGTTAATCATAGTCCTAATTTATCCGTTTCCCACTTCCCCTTTGGTAACCATAAGTTTGTTTTCTATCTGTGAGTCTATTTCTGTTTTGTAAATAAGTTCATTTGTATCATTTTTTTAGATTCCACATATAAGTGATATCATATGATATTTGCCTTTCTCTGTCTGACTTACTTCACTTAGTATGATAATCTCCAAGAATGTTTTTATATGAAAATATTAGAACAATATTCAATATCTTCATGAATGAGGATCCTCATGGTCTGTAACCAAGACTCCCACTCTTGTGTTTTTATAGTTGTACTTATGATTGAATTTAGAAGTTTCATTCTCTGTACATTTTATAGATTGTGGATATAAATCTAGCACATATTCATAGACACTAACAGTGTTTAAATAATGAACCAGAAATTGGGATTTAATATGTTGTAAGAAAGGCGTTTTGCATAGGTAAATTGAGTTCTAGAAAGGCTTATTGTTGGATTGAAAAGAGTTAAAAACTTGGGATCAAAAAACTTTGGACTGTTTCCCAGCTTTCCAGTTTAGTGGTTTTGTGGACTTGCCTGGTTTTGTTCTGAGTTTTAGCTTTCTTGTACGTAAAATGGGAATAGTAATAACATATATAGCACTGAAATACTGGTGATAATTGTGTTTCCATACAATATGGAATATCAAATACTTGTATGTTGCATGTATTTATATGGATTTTAGTTATTATTGCTGTTTGTCCTAGGAAATTTCTAGATTTCTATTTTAATAGCTGGTGTGAAAACTTATAAAACTACTTTCTGGTGAAAGATAGATATAATAGAATCAAAAACTATAAGAAACTTGGTCATTGATGATTAACTTTTGTCCAAATTTGCCAAATTTGTAATGAATTTCTTTTAATACTATAAAGAAAATAAATTCCTTGGTCATCTAGTATAAAGGAAAAAGCCCCACACAAAGCTTCTTCTAAAATACCAGCAGATCTTAAAGTTCACTGGTTGGAGCTCTGAAGATGAACTTCACAAATAACCAAAGGAACCAAGTCTAACTGTATGGAAGGGTACAGTACAAGCTGTACTCTGCTCGTTTCTGATTTTTATAGTCAGTTTTGTTTAGTACTAATGTCAGGCAATGTAACCCAATACTTAGATCTATCAGAAAAGGTGTTGTAAGAACAAAATGAGAGTAGAGCCTCTGGTCAGATATCTCCTCAAACTGAATAATTTTGATATATGTGCAATTTTGAAAACTGGGCTTAGAAGGATGAATCAAAAGCCATATTCTGTCTATTATGCACATTTTGTAAATGGAGATTTCGAAGCATGAATTAAACAACTAAACAAAAATTTGAAATCCTTATAATATGAGCAATCAAGTTCAAGAACAGTATAACTGCTAAACAGGTGTAGAAAATTACCTGTGTGTCTTTCTGCTTATGGTCGTTAAATCTAAATCTAAGAACCAAATAGTGCTCTTACAAAATTATGATGCACGATAACTTTAGTGTCCTCTTATCTTCATGCAAGCTATTTTCACACGTAGAAGAAAGAAGTCAGAGTGGAGATGAGAGCAGATTTTCTTTTATTAACACATCATGAACTATTGCTCTTTTTCTAATAAAACATGTTAGTAAAGGAAAATTGATTTCCTTTGGAAAGAATATACTTACTGTAATATTTCACTTAAACTGCAAAGAATAGTGAATGATGAATAATTCACTGAGAACTATTTTAAGGAATTTAAATGACTAGTTTACCTGTTGTGTTATTAACTAATTCATTCTCCATTGATTTATATTAGTCATTTTTCCCCCCTAACTTAAAAAAAAATTTTATTGAAGTATAGTTGATTTACAATATTGTGTTAGTTTCAGGTGTACAGCAAAGTGATTCAGTTATATATACATAAAGAATATATATACATCCTTTTTCAGATTTTTTACCATGGTAGGTTATTACAAGATATTGACTAGAGTTGCCTGTGCTATACAGTAGGCCCTTGTCTCCCAATATTTTTTTTCTTTTTTACATCTTTATTTGAGTATAATTGCTTTACAATGGTGTGTTAGTTTCTGCTTTATAACAAAATTAACCAGTTATACATATACATATGTTCCCATATCTCTTCCCTCTTGTGTCTCCCTCCCTCCCACCCTCCCTATCCCACCCCTCCAGACGGTCACAAAGCACCGAGCTGATCTCCCTGTGCTATGCAGCTGCTTCCCACTAGCTATCTACCTCACGTTTGGTAGTGTATATATGTACATGCCTCTCTCTCGCTTTGTCACAGCTTACCCTTCCCCCTCCCAATATCTTCAAGTCCATTCTCTAGTAGGTCTGTGTCTTTATTCCTGTCTTACCCCTAGGTTCTTCATGACATTTTAAAAAAAAATTCCATATATATGTGTTAGCATATGGTATTTGTCTTTCTCTTTCTGATTTACTTCACTCTGTATGACAGACTCTAAGTCATATCCACCTCATTACAAATAGCTCAATTTCATTTCTTTTTATGGCTGAGTAATATTCCATTGTATATATGTGCCACATCTTCTTTATCCATTCATCCGATGATGGACACTTAGGTTATTTCCATCTACGGGCTATTGTAAATAGAGCTGCAATGAACATTTTGGTACATGACTCTTTTTGAGTTATGGTTTTCTCAGGGTATGCGCCCAGTAGTGGGATTGCTGGGTCATACGGTAATTCTATTTGTAGATTTTTAAGGAAGCTCCATACTGTTCTCCACAGTGGCTGTATCAACTTACATTCCCACGAACAGTGCAAGAGGGTTCCCTTTTCTCCACACCCTCTCCAGCATTTAATGTTTCTAGATTTTTTGATGATGGCCATCCTGACTGGTGTGAGATGGTATCTCATTGTAGTTTTGATTTGCATTTCTCTAATGATTAATGAAGTTGAGCATTCTTTCATGTGTTTGTTGGCAGTCTGTATATCTTCTTTGGAGAAATGTCTCTTTAGGTCTTCTGCCCATTTTTGGATTGGGTTGCTTGTTTTTTTGTTATTGAGCTGCATGAGCTGCTTGTAAATTTTGGAGATTAATCCTTTGTCAGTTGCTTCATTTGCAAATATTTTCTCCCATTCTGAGGGCTGTCTTTGGTCTTGTTTATGGTTTCCTTTGCTGTGCAAAAGCTTTGAAGTTTCACTAGGTCCCATTTGTTTATTTTTGTTTTTATTTCCATTACTCTAGGAGGTGTCTCTAAAAGGATCTTGCTGTGATTTATGTCATAGAGTGTTCTGCCTATGTTTTCCTCTAAGATATTGATAGTTTCTGGCCTTACATTTAGGTCTTTAATCCATTTTGAGCTTATTTTTGTGTGTGGTTTTAGGGAGTGGTCTAATCTCATACTTTTACATGTACCTGTCCAGTTTTACCAGCACCACTTATTGAAGAGGCTGTCCTTTCTGCACTGTACATTCCTGCCTCCTTTATCAAAGATAAGGTGACCATATGTGCGTGAGTATATCTTTGGGCTTTCTGTCCTGTTCCATTGATCTATCTTTCTGTTTTGAGCCAGTACCATACTGTCTTGATTACTGTAGCTTTTTAGTATAGTCTGAAGTCAGGGAGCCTGATCCCTCCAGCTCCGTTTTTTGTTCTCAAGATTGCTTTGGCTATTGGGTCTTTTGTTTTTCCATACAAATTGTGAAATTTTTTGTTCTAGTTCGGTGAAAAATACCAGTGGTAGTTTGATAGGGATTGCATTGAATCTGTAGATAGCTTTGGGTAGTAGAGTCATTTTCACAATGCTGATTCTTCCAATCCAAGAACATGGTATATCTCTCCATCTATTTGTATCATCTTTAATTTCTTTCATCAGTGTCTTATAATTTTCTGCATACAGGTCTTTTGTCTCCTTAGGTAGGTTTATTTCTAGATATTTTATTCTTTTTGTTGCAATGGTAAATGGGAGTGTTTTCTTGATTTCACTTTCAGATTTTTCACCATTAGTGTATAGGAATGCCAGAAATTTCTGTGCATTAATTTTGTATCCTGCTACTTTACCAAATTCATTGATTAGCTCTAGTAGTTTTCTAGTAGCATCTTTGGGATTCTCTATGTATAGTATCATGTCATCTGCAAACAGTGACAGCTTTACTTCTTCTTTTCTGATTTGGATTCCTTTTATTTCATTTTCTTCTCTGATTGCTGTGGCTAAAACTTCCAAAACTATGTTGAATAAGAGTGGTAAGAGTGGGCAACCTTGTCTTGTTCCTGATCTTAGTTGAAATGCTTTCAGTTTTTCACCATTGAGGACGATTTTGGCTGTGGGTTTGTCATATGTGGCCTTTATTATGTTGAGGAAAATTCCCTCTATGCCTACTTTTTGCAGGGTTTTTATCATAAATGGGTGTTGAATTTTGTTGAGAGGTTTCTCTGCATCTATTGAGATGATCATATGGTTTTTCTCCTTCAGTGTCTTAATATGGTTTATCACATTGATTGTTTTGCATATATTGAAGAAATATTGCATTCCTGGAATAAACTCCACTTGATCATGGTGTATGATCCTTTTAATGTGCTGTTGGATTCTGTTTGCTAGTATTTTCTTGAGGATTCTTGCATCTATTTTCATCAGTGATATTGGCCTGTAGTTTTCTTTCTTTGTGACATCCTTGTTTGGTTTTGGTAACAAGGTGATGGTGGCCTCGTAGAACGAGTTTGGGAGTGTTCTTCCCTCTGCTATATTTTGGAAGAGTTTGAGAAGGATAGGTGTTAGTTTTTCTCTAAATGTTTGATAGAATTCGCCTGTGAAGCCATCTGGTCTTGGGCTTTTTTTTGTTGGAAGATTTTTAATCACAGTTTCAATTTCAGTGCTTGTGATTGGCCTGTTCATACTTTCTCTTTCTTCCTGATTCAGTCTTGGCAGGTTGTGCATTTCTAAGAATTTGTCCATTTCTTCCAGGTTGTCCATTTTATTGGCATAGAGTTGCTTGTAGTAATCTCTCATGATATTTTGTATTTCTGCAGTGTCAGTTGTTACTTCTCCTTTTTCATTTCTAATTCTATTGATTTGAGTCTTCTCCCTTTTTTTCTTGATGAGTCTGGCTAATGGTTTATCTATTTTGTTTATCTTCTCAAAGAACGAGCTTTTAGTTTTATTGATCTTTGCTGTTGTTTCCTTCCTTTTTCATTTATTTCTGATCTAATATTTATGATTTCTTTCCTTCTGCTAACTTTGGGGTTCTTTTTTTCTTTCTCTAATTGCTTTAGGTGCAAGGTATGGTTGTTTATTTGAAATGTTTCCTGTTTCTTAATATAGGATTGTATCGTTATAAACTTCCCTCTTAGAACTGCTTTTGTTGCGTCCCATAGATTTTGGGTCGTCTTGTCTCCATTGTCATTTGTTTCTAGGTATTTTTTTATTTCCTCTTTGATTTCTTCAGTGATCACTTCGTTATTAAGTAGTGTATTGTTTACCCTCCATGTGTTTGTATTTTTTACAGAACTTTTCCTGTAATTCATATCTAGTCTCATAGCGTTGTGGTCAGAAAAGATACTTGATACAATTTCAATTTTCTTAAATTTACCAAGGTTTGATTTGTGACCCAAGATATGATCTAACCTGGGAAATATTCCATGAGCACTTGAGAAAAGTGTGTATTATGTTGTTTTTGGATAGAATGTCCTATAAATATCAATTAAGTCCTTCTTGTTTAATGCATCATTTAAAGCTTGTGTTTCCTTATTTTCATTTTGGATGATCTGTCCATTGGTGAAAGTGGGGTGTTGAAGTCCCCTACTATGAATGTGTTACTGTCGATTTCCCCTTTTATGGCTGTTAGTATTTGCCTTATGTATTGAGGTGCTCCTATGTTGGGTGCATAAATATTTACAATTGTTATATCTTCTTCTTGGATTGATCCCTTGATCATTATGTAGTGTCCTTCTTTGTCTCTTCTAATAGTCTTTATTTTAAAGTCTATTTTGTCTGATATGTGAATTGCTACTCCAGGTTTCTTTTGGTTTCCATTTGCATGAAATATCTTTTTCCATCCCTTTACTTTCAGTCTGTATGTGTCTCTAGGTCTGAAGTGGGTCTCTTGTAGACAGCAAATATATGGGTCTTGTTTTTGTATCCATACAGCCAATCTGTGTCTTTTGGTGGGAGCATTTAGTCCATTTACATTTAAGGTAATTATCGATATGTATTTTCCTATTCCCATTTTCTTAATTGTTTTGGGTTCGTTATTGTAGGTCTTTTCCTTCTCTTATGCTTCTTGCCCAGAGAAGTTCCTTTAGCAGTTGTTGTAAAGCTCGTTTGGTATTGCTGAACTCTCTCAGCTTTTGCTTGTCTGTAAAGGTTTTAATTTCTCTATCAAATCTGAATGAGATCCTTGCTGGGTAGAGTAATCTTGGTTGCAGGTTTTTCTCCCTCATCACTTTAAATATGTCCTGCCAGTCCCTTCTGGCTTGCAGAGTTTCTGCTGAAAGATCAGCTGTTAACCTTATGGGGATTCTCTTTTGTGTTATTTGTTGTTTTTCCCTTGCTGCTTTTAAAATGTTTTCTTCATATTTAATTTTTGACAGTTTGATTAATATGTTCTTGGTGTATTTCTCCTTGGATTTATCCTGTATGGGACTCTCTGTGCTTCCTGGACTTGATTAACTATTTCTTATCCCATATTAGGGAACTTTTCGACTATAATCTCTTCAAATATCTTCTCAGTCCCTTTCTTTTTTGTCTTCTTCTTCTGGGACCCCTGTAATTCGAATGTTGGTGCCTTTAATGTTGTTCCAGAGGTCTCTGAGACTGTCCTCAGTTCTTTTCATTCCTTTTTCTTTATTCTGCTCTGCAGTAGTTATTTCCACTATTTTATCTTCCAGGTCACTTATCCGTTCTTCTGCCTCAGTTATTCTGCTATTGATCTCATGTAGAGTATTTTTAATTACATTTATTGTGTTGTTCATCATTGCTTGTTTCATCTTTAGTTCTTCTAGGTCCTTTTTAAATGGTTTTTGCATTTTGTCTATTCTATTTCCAAGATTTTGGATCATCTTTACTATTATTATTCTGAATGCTTTTTCAGGTAGACTGCCTATTTCCTCTTCATTTGTTAGGTCTGGTCTGTTTTTATCTTCCTGCTTCATCTGCTGTGTGTTTCTCTGTCTTCTCATTTTGCTTATCTTACTGTGTTTGGGGTCTGCTTTTTGCAGGCTGCAGGCTCGTAGTTCCCGTTGTTTTTGCTGTCTGTCCCCAGTGGCTAAGGTTGGTTCAGTGGGTTGTGTAGGCTCCCTGGTGGAGGGGAGTAGTGCCTTTGTTCTGATGGTTGAGGCTGGATCTTGTCTTTCTGGTGGGCAGGTCCACGTCTGATGGTGTGTTTTTGGGTGTCTGTGGACTTATTATGATTTTAGGCCGCCTCTCTGCTAATGGGTGGGGTTGTGTTCCTGTCTTGCTAGTTGTTTGGCATAGGATGTACAGCACTGTAGCTTGCTGGTCGTTGAGTGAAGCTGTGTGCTCGTGTTGAGTTGGAGATATCTGGGAAATTTTCCCCATTTGATATTATGTGGAGCTGGGAGGTCTCTTGTTGACCAGTGTCCTGAAGTTGGCTCTCCCACCTCACAGGCACAGCACTGACTACTGGGTGCAGCACCAAGAGCCTTTCATCCACACGGCTCAGAATAAAAGGGAGAAAAAGTAGACGAAAGAATTAGTAGAAGTAGAAAGAAAGAAAGAAAGAAAAAAAAAGCAGGGAGGGAGGGATGGAGGGAGGGAGGAAGGAAGGAAGGAAGGAGGGAAAGAAGGAAAAAGAGAAAGAAGTAAAATAAAATAAAGCAAGGTAAAATATAATAATGTTATTAAAATAAAAAATAATTATTAAGAAAAAAATGAAAAAAACAAACAAAAAAACCCCGGACGGATGGAACCCTAGGACAAATGGTGGAAGCAAAGCTATACAGCATAAATCTTGCTCTCAAAGTCCACCTCCTCAATTTGGGATGATTCGTTTTCTATTCATGTATTCCACAGACATCAAGTTGATTGTGGAGCTTTAATCTGCTGCTTCTGAGGCTGCTGGGAGAGATTTCCCTTTCTCTTTGTTCTCACAGCTCCCTGGGGCTCAGCTTTGGATTTGGCCCCGCCTCTGCGTGTAGGTCGCCGGAGGGCGTCTGTTCTTCGCTCAGACAGGATGGGGTTAAAGGAGCCGCTGATTCGAGGGCTCTGGCTCACTCAGGCGGGGGGAGGAGGGAGAGGTACTGAGTGAGGGGCGGGACTGCGGCGGCAGAGGCCGGCATGACGTTGCACCAACCTGAGGCGTGCTGTGCGTTCTCCTGAGGAAGTTGTCCCTGGATTCTGGGACCCTGGCAGTGGCGGGCTGGACAGGCTCCCCAGAAGAGGGTGTGTGGATAGTAACCTGTGCTCGCACACAGGCTTCTTGGTGGCGGCAGCAGCAGCCTTAGCGTCTCATGCCCGTCTCTGGGGTCCGCGCTTTTAGCCGCGTCTCGTGCCCGGCTCTGGGGCTCCTTTAAGCAGCGCTCTTACTCCCCTCTCTTCGCGCACCAGGAAACAACGAGGGAAGAAAACTTCTCTTGCCTCTTCGGCAGGTCCAGACTTTTCCCCGGACTCCCTCCCGGCTAGCCGTGGTGCACTAACCCCCTGTAGGCTGTGTTCACGCCGCCAACCCCAGTTCTCTCCCGGTGCTCCGACCGAAGCCCGAGCCTCAACTCCCAGCCCCCGCCCGCCCAGGCGGGTGAGCAGACAAGCCTCTGGTGCTGGTGAGTGCCGGTTGGCCCTTATCCTCTGTGCGGGAATCTCTCCGCTTTTTCCTCCACACCCCTGTTGCTGTGCTCTCCTTCGCGGCTCCGATGTTTTCCCCTCCACCACCCGCAGTCTCCGCCCGCGAAGGGGCTTCCTAGTGTGTGGAGACCTTTCCTCCTTCACAGCTCCCTCCCACTGGTGCAGGTCCCGTCCCTATCCTTTTGTCTCTGTTTATTCTTTTTTCTTTTGCCCTACCCAGGTACATGGGGAGTTTCTTGCCTTTTGGGAGGTCTGAGGTCTTCTGCCAGCGTACAGTAGGTGTTCTGTAGGAGTTGTTCCACGTGTAGATGTATTTCTGGTGTATCTGTGGGGAGGAAGGTGATCTCCGCGTCTTACTCTTCCGCCATCTTCCCGGAAGCCCCTATATTAGTCATTTTTTAAAACGTTGCTCATATGGCAAACGGGAAGGACTTATCACAGTAATGATGGATCGTGCGATTCTGGATAACATTGAAATATGTTAAAATAAGTACAAAAATAAGGATTTCAGACACATTTCCATCACAGTAGAAGCAAGGGAAGCATGCATATCATTTTTTTCTGCTGAAGAAAATATCTTTGTCCTATTTTCATTCTGCCAAAGTGGCACAGGGTCCGCATTTTAATGATGACCAGAATCTTCCAAGTAGAGAAATATTTCCCTGAAGAAAGGTAGTATTATTAAGATAGAATTTCTAACTGAAGTTAAACTGAATTTTTTCTAAATATGTAATGTTTCTTCCAGCTTCCTAATTAATTATTGGTGCTTATGAAGTTTATTATCGAAGTTGGATTTGCGATTGGAGGAAGATTGGTGGAATATTTCACAAACGTTGTCAGAGTACAGAATGAGAAGAATGTCATAGCCACCACTCCATTTCATTGACTACTGGAGAGATGGGGAAATGTGCAGTCATTTTGCTGGTAAGGAAATTTCTAGCCCTCTAACAGACACATACAATTGATGCTCATATTTCAATATCCATGCCATAATCATTAATTGAGGATCTTCTACGTGTCTATCACTTTGCTAAAAGTTATGCAGACAATGCAAAATAAGAATAAGAGGTGGAAGGGGCAAGGAAAGACAAGAGCAAGGAAATCATCATGCTACAATTGTGCATAATGAGATAAAGTCAGTGTTCTTCTTCTGAAGCTTTTCATGAGTGTTATAACTGAGCATGCCTATAGTTCTCCCAAATGGCAAAATTTAGCATTTGTACTGTTTATATTGTTTACCATATTTTCACTTTGTAGCATTTTTACCCCATGATGCAGACTCCCTGAAAATCCCATTTTCACTCCTTTGCAAGCCCCATTACACTTAGCACAGGGCTGAGTGTGTATTCAGCAAATTGTTGTTTGTTAGGTTAAATGTGACATGTGTCACCCCAACCCCAAGTTTACAGAATATAGAGGTCTTCTAACATGCTGTTTTTGACAGATGTCATTGAAATGCTTCAGTCTGGAAGAAGCCTTTACCAAGCTTTAGACTGGCACAGAACAGAGTTCAGTTATACAGAAATCAAAGAATAAGTAGGACTGGAACATTTATAAATTGTTGTATTTTATTTATTTATTGTTGGCTGTGTTGGGTCTTTGTTGCTGTGCGCGGGCTTTCTCTAGTTGTGGCGAGTAGGGGCTACTCTTCATTGTGGTGCGTGGGCTTCTCATTGTGGCAGCTTCTCTCTAGAGCATGGGCTCTAGGCACGCGGGCTTCAGTAGTTGTGGCACGCAGGTTCAGTAGTTGTGGCACGTGGGCTCAGTAGTTGTGGCACGTGGGCTCAGTAGTTGTGGCTCATGGGCTCTAGAGTGCAGGCTCAGTAGTTGTGGCGCACGGGCTTAGTTGCTCCGTGGCATGTGGGATCTTCCCAGACCAGGGCTCAAACCCATATCCCCTACATTGGCAGGTGGATTCTTAACCACTGCGCCACCAGGGAAGCCCTGGAACATTTAAAGCAAAGAATTTCTTGGGATTCTTTGGACCCAGGCTGACAAAAAACAAAAATAAAACAAAATTTAAAAAAATGCATTATGTTAGTATAGGTTTTGATGTAGCAGTTACTTAATAATTTCTAAAAAAGAGGGGTACAAGTCTGTGTTCTGATTGGAAGGAGTTGGGGGCTTAACACCAAATGTGCATAGCACTTTACTTGAAATTGGTGCTAAAATCAATTTTTCCCGTCAAAGATGGAGTTTTTAAACCTGGTCCACCCAGCCCCACTTGGAATTGTCTCTTAGGCTTGCACCTTGCTGGTAAGACAAGGGGAAGGAGGGTTTTTTTCCTAGGTTTTAAAGATATTCATTACCAAAACAGTTCATAATTTCCTGAACCTCATAGTATTGACTTCTTTAGGCAAAGATAACAAATTAGGTAAATAAGCACTCTTTATTATTTTCATTTTGTTTTAAACAAAATATCATGTGTAACTTAGAAAAGTGCTTAACTGCTATTTTCTATGTAGTACCAATAAATATATAAATGTTGTGTTGTTCTATTTAAAATCAAGTAAGGTAAAAATTTTCTAATTATTAAAATTTAATCAGTAACTGATAAGAGGTAACATTTCTTGATTGAGAAGTTTAAATGGTTGTCCAAAATCTGAGTAAATGCACTAAAATTTTATTGGCAAATTCAAAAGTATATTTTCTTAAACATGTGAAAAAAGTAGTGGTTAATATGTCATTTCATTTGGTCTTTGTGTGATTCACTCTCTGAAATTGTGTCTCTAATTAAATTTGGATGAAAATCAGTAACTACCCGATTTCTATAGGTATTTTTATGTCTTCCAGAAACACAGATTAATTTCTTACAAAGGAATTTTTTTATTAACTTACAGAGGAAGGGTTACATTTTTAAAAACACATCCCTAGATAGCAATGTCTACTCTTTACATGAACCATGTATATTTTAATGATTCCACTGAAATCACTTTGGTTGTTTTCACTTACTCTACCCTTTTATTTTTAAGCTTTTATCATTTTACCAATTTGTTATTTTTAATCCTTGCATTCTCCTCAAATGAAGAAGATAAGTTTTGTTCCTACATGTGTATCCATGTCATATTTTTTCATCTTCAAAATCCCCATTTGTGACTAATAGACCCTTGTAACTTGAGGGAAGCTAATTCCATTCCTACTTTCATGGGTAGAGCACATGACCTAGGATGAACCCTAGCAGTGCATTTCAATGTCTGGCCAATGTGATTAGTAAATGGAGCACATATGACTTAAACTGATTGGAGTACATCTCAGAATTTGCTGAATGTTTTGGGCAAAAGATACTCTAGCACATCTGTAGAATACGAAAGAGGACCTATACAGCCAAGTATCTGGAGAAAGCATTTTGAGACCATAAGAGGAATCCTCTGCGGGAGAAGACAGGGTAGCAAACATTGTAGAGACAAGGAAAATAATGTGGCCTGGCTTGGTAATAACACTGTGTTCTTGGCTCTCAAGCCTCAGGACATGTATTTGAATTGGGTTTGCTGTTGTTCAAACTAAAACCATCCAAATGGAAATATCAGTACTAAATTTTTTATTCATGGATGAATACAGTTAAAAGTCTGTTTTAATTGGAACTGAAAGCATGTGGTATGTCCTTCCATAACTGTGTGAATTCCTAAGCCCTAGAGCTACCTAGCTAAGATCAGAAATGAGCTCGCTTTGATTTCTAGTACAAATCCATTTTACCTATCTCAGCACTTCCCCAGCCAATGTCCCTCAAAACACCTCTACAAGTTAATAGGTTTTCCATGGAAATATTCCTTTTTGCTTGAATAAATTTAAAACTTGTATTTTGTACTTTAAACACATTCAAAGTCGTGTCCTTTCTGTGTAACATCTCAGGGACTTCTCAATACACTAACATACTAGTGTGAATCCACAGGAGAGAGATTTAAGTTCAGAATTTCCTAGTCTTATGTAAATATCACATTTGCAAAACACTCTTACTAATGTTTTCTAGATTAGGGCTGTAATGAACAGAACCTTGGTGACCCCAGTCCTATTGTATTCTTAATACTTTATATTATTTTTTAAAGAATAGGCAATTTACCTTGTAAACTCTTTGTCTTTAATAATTTTATTCTATGTGATTTTGACATTTCAAGGAACATTGTTTTGCGATATGATCTTCATGTCATAATGAGCTGTGTTATAGTGGAGTTCTATTTATGTTTTTATATTTTATAATATATTTTATCCTTTTTGATAGGCAAATATTAGAGGTGTTGTGCAAAGACATCATTGGAAAATGGATACTGTTATTAGATGTGTTAAATTATTACTACCATCACTACTGGTAGATTGGACACTAGAAGAATAACAGTAATAATACCACAAGGGATCTAGAGACAATTCACCCTCAGTATTGAACCAATTACAGTGAGAAGGATGAGGCTGGAAATTTGAAGGTGCTCTTATGGTAGAACACGTAATTTTAAACAGTAACAATTTTTATCACATTCTTTGTACATGTCATTTAGTTTAGCAATGAAGCAATGGACATTTTGGTGAATGTTTTTTCAATCAATTAATTTTCATTAATTACTTATCCTATGCTCCAACCTCTGTGGGATATAAAGAATTATGCTGATTTTACTATGTTCTTGAGAAATCTGAATTATACTGGCAAGAAGAGATTGATATTAAAGACCAGTAGCTAGTCAATAACGGCTCTGAAAATACAAAAATAAAAACAAAAATTACTATGAACTTGTGTAGTTGGAAAGTCTTGCCACCTACAAATTGGCACTTGCCATCTACTTCTACAAGGATTAAATCATGAGCTACTGCAGCTGCTGACCTTCAACACTCCCTGCAAAGAGTTCAGGGTGGAGATCAGGAATGAGGCACTCTGTGCTCTGGGAAAAACTGGCAGAACAGGTCTTTAGATAGCTAAATATTTTCCGAAGATTTTATGAGCCCGATTCTTGCATCTTCTCGTATCTAGAAAAGCACTAAGATCATTAATGGTGACATCTGCTCCTCGTGACGAGCAGCAAGCCTCTGCCAAAATGTGTGCTTGACTGCACATACCCCTCCTCACTAAAATTATATATAGCACCGACCTTCCCTCCTACGTCTTTGGAGCAGTTTCTCAGAGCTATCTGAAATGCTGTCTCCTAGGCTATATTCCTCATTTTGCCCCAAATAAGGCTTAACTCACAACTTGCAGGTTGTGCATTTTGTTTTCAGTTGACAGTCTTCCCAGGAGGACAGCATGGACTGAGGGATAAAAAATTAATAGCATCTGGAAATATGGAGGAAATGATCACATCTCAAAGGAGAGAAAAATTTAAATATTCTGAAACACTGGATATCATTAACTCATTAGACATTCATTTATGTATATTAACTAAGGATGCATATATGATGTACATTCTTCACTTATAAGCTGTTACTGTTGACTCATATCAGACACATTTCAGTAAAATTTGACTTCCTTAAGCTCTTTTATAATTAATATCTTCACTAATTGTTTAGGCTTTGCTCATCAATCTTATGATTAATTCTAAGCCATAAAATACAAGAGAAAAAAATAATTCTAGTGCCAAGAAGATACACACATACCATAAAAATTCTTCACTGAACTTCTAGTAGCTTCTGATCATAGTTTGGAGAATTCAGCATTGATAATTATCTTCATATAAGGTAAAATTCACAGACCATATTTTAAAATATGGAACTTGCAGCCAGTTCACTCAAGGTTAGCATTCTTTTCTTCAAACATGCATTTTTAGGCTTACAATATGACAGCTGCTTAAGCAAAGAAAAGCCTGGTTTACTAACAGAGAGGAGGAGTAAAAATCACCACTGCAGTGCCCCTGTTAAAATAACTTGAAGTTTTCTTGGCACTGGAATATGTTTGAGATTTCAGAGACTGCTGCCCTGTATCTCTCTAGACCTGTGCCTGAGTAATCACTTTTCACTCTGTGTGCCATAGATTTATCCCTGAAAGTATGATTATTAGGTTATTTTGGCATCATTCAACGTAAAGCATCTTTCAGGAACTGGGGCAGGGATCCCCAACCCCTGGGCATGGACCCGTACGTGTCCATGGCCTCTTAGGAACCAGGCCGCACAGCAGGCGGTGAGCGGCGGGTGAGCGAGTGAAGCTTCATCTGTATTTACAGCTACTCCCCTTCACTCTCATTACCGCCTGAGCTCCGCCTGTTGTCAGATCAGCGGCAGCATTAGATTCTCATAGGAGCGCGAACCCTACTGTGAACTGCGCATGCGAGGGATCTAGGTTGCGCGCTCCTTATGAGAATCTAATGCGTGGAGCTGAGGCAGTGATGCTAGCACGGGGGAGCGGCTGCAAATACAGATTATCATTAGCAGAGAGGTTTGACTGCACAGAGACCATAAGAAATCAGTTGCTTGCAGACTCAATATTAAAACCCTATCAGTGAGTGGCAAGTGAAAACAAGCTCAGGGCTCCCACTGATTCTGCATTATGGTGAGTTGTATAATTATTATATATTACAATGTAATAATAATAGAAATAAAGTGCACAATAAGTGTAATGCGCTTGAATCATCCCGAAACATCCCCTCTGAACCACCCCCAGTCCATAGAAAAATTGTCTTCCACAAAACCGGTCCCTGGTACCAAAAAGGTTGGGGACCGCTGAACTAGGGGGAACACATTCAAGTTGGTCATCTAAAATGCAACAGACTTCCCTCTCACTAGTAATACAAGGTAAACACAGGGCTCGGCTTATTGAATAGCTGGCTCTACTCTATCAGTGCATTCATTTGCAGTGGGAAATACACATGACAAAATTATTGGGCCTGGAGGTTGTTGTAGATAGGGTGGCCTTGGTGACTCTTTTGAGTGGGAATTATGGGGAGAAAAGCATCCAGTAGAAACAGTCCAGTAGAAACAAAAACAAATTCCTCCCTCCAAAGAGCCAGGAGTAGAGTGTTGGACATAATGGAGATAGTATGTAGAGTGTGTACAAGTATCATGGAACTTAAGCAGCTGGTCCTATTAGAAGTATCAGAAGGTCATGTGACAATATGACGAGGGATGGAATAGAATCTGAAAAATATATATACATATGTGTATATATGCATGTGTAATTGAATCACTGTGCTGTACACCTGAAACTAACATGACATTGTAAATCAACTATACTTCAATTTAAAAAAAAAAGAAAAAAAGAAATGAGAAGAGAGAGGCACAATTATGAAAGTCTAATAATAAAAGAAATGTAGAATTTGGTGAACATTGTGATTGGCTTCTCAACACTCATCCCTGCCCCACTTATTGATTAGCAACCTGAGAAGCAGTTGGAGGGCTTGATCCAAGACAATAGGCCAATTAAGTTACTTTTATCCCTTGACAGTCATTGTTTCAGGAACTCTGGTCTAAGCCAAAGAATG
Source organism: Phocoena phocoena (assembly GCF_963924675.1). Lineage (NCBI taxonomy): Eukaryota > Metazoa > Chordata > Mammalia > Artiodactyla > Phocoenidae > Phocoena > Phocoena phocoena. Next base: position 78,367,764 of record NC_089223.1, read on the forward strand.
AATCAAATTCCTGGGACAGCAGGGATTGATTTTGGAAGGGGCATGTGCTATTCCAATCAAATAATGAAATGCAAGAAGAACTGCCAGCAAAGGAAGCCAGAGCTGTGGGACTGAGTCATCTCTGAGGCCTGCCCTAAACTGTACTCCCAGGGTTTCCTTTCTACTTAAGAATAGTGGAGGTGAATTTTCCCATTATTTTCAGCTGAAAACATCTTAACTGATACAAAGTCTGTATAGGAAAATTATACCTATTCTCTGAAGCTTAATGCTAGCACTCACAGGCTAAAGAGACAAATTATTTAGCCTAGATTACATTATTCACAACAGTCCTAATTTAAGGAAACATTTAAACTGGAATAAAATTACTTTTTTTCAGAGAAGTGCAATCCCTTTGGAACTCTTGTCAACCGATTCTTTATTTCCTCTTTAGTACCAAAAGCAGTGCTTTTCAAATTTTAACATGCATACAAAGCAACTGGGAGGGACTTGAGATTCAGCAACTCCAATAAGCTTTAGATGATGTTGATTCAGTTGGTCCATGGGCCACACTTTGAGTAGCAAGAACCAAGTGGACTTCAGACTTCCGCAGTAATAAGGTCAACGAAAATGAGTAATCACTGGACTCTGACCATGTATTGTATTATATTCAAAAAGATCCAATGAATATTTCTACATAGAATTCAATCCCAAACAGAGCTGTATATTTCACATTCATCACCACCTCAAATATATATTAAAAAAACTGGGAAGGATAGAGTGCTGAAGCGGAAGCTTCTTGATTAAATTTTCTTTTCCCACTTAATTTGATTTTACTGAAATAAATTCACAGACTATGAAAAAATGGGAAAAACCATTGACACATAAATTGGGCAAAATAATCCCAAGATACACAGATTTCTATGAAGAAGCAATGTGTATAACATGGTTACTCAAATAGCTTATTGTATTTTACTTGGATAGTTTTAACTGGGCCTTCATCCAAATGCTTTCATTGCCCTAATTAGTTACCAACATATTCTAGATTCTCTTTAATTACTTGTATTGTTCTTTTTTATTTCTTGAGCGAAACAGTACTTTCAATTGTGTGCTAAAGTGAAAAAAATATTAAAATGAAGAAATTTTATAAAGATGCAAATTTTGTGATGTGTTCCCAATTAATATTTTACAATTTCTTTTCAAATAAATTTATTTTATTTATTTATTTTTGGCTGCACTGAGTCTTTGTTGCTGGGTGTGGGCTTTCTCTAGTTGCGGTGAGTGGGGACTACTCTTTTGTGGTGCGTGGACTTCTCATTGTGGTGGCCTCTCTTGTTGTGGAGCACGGGCTCTAGGCATGCAGGCTTCAGTAGTTGTGGCACGCAGGCTCAGTAGTTGTGGCTCACGGGCTCTAGAGTGCAGGCTCAGTAGTTGTAGCACATGGGCTTAGTTGCTCCGGGGCATGTGGGATCTTCCCAGACCAGGGCTTGAACCTGTGTCCTCCACATTGGCAGGCAGATTCTTTACCACTGTGCCACCAGGGAAGCCCTACAATGTTCTTTTTCCCTCTATATTTGAAAGAAGTGACATATAATTATCACTATACTGTAACCACATTTGGAGAAATGCAAGAGAGGAATGCTTTTCTTTTTTGCTGCCTTCATCCATTTATGCAAATATGTAATATGCAGGTACATTATGAACATTAATTTCAAAATACTTTTCTATCTACTTATATTAATTGGGGGTAATTAGCAACTATAACACCTTAAGCAAATATGTCTTAATATGATAGAAATTTATTCTCACTCATGTTTCCCAGTGAGGGTCCTTTTGGCAAGTGGGTAGCTTGCTCCAGGTCATACTTTGGAGACTCAGGCTTTTTTCATCTGTTGGTTTCTCCTTCCACCAAAGCCTTGGAACTCTCTACATTCAGTTAGTGAAAGGCAAATGGGAGAGTAGAATATACCAAGTTGTTAAAAGCCCTGGCCTCAAAGCGATATATCACTTCTTCTAAAATTTCACTGTTGAGAACCAGTCATGTACATTATTAGGGAGCTGGCAAATTTAGTCCACAGGTGGGAAGTTCTTTCCCAGCAACAACTAAAAATATGAAAGGAAAAGCACACATTTTGGTAGAAAGATTGCCTGTCTCTCCATTATTATTTCTATATTATTATACATATTTTGTACAAAAGTTGTACATATAATTATTTGTATTATTAGTTCATTATCTGTGCATTGGACCAGGTCAGGAGAGTCTGTAGAAAGGTGAGTGAGACATTGAGCATTGCTATCTAATGATGTAAGCAGGAATGCAAACTTTTTAGAAATGTAGTATAGTGTGGTAAGTACTAGGAGTTGAAAACACCAGCAAACAATGTTTAATGAGAACATTTGCTTTTTGTGTAGTTTATTCTGATGACATTAGAAGACAAACAGTAGAGAGAGAAGACTCAGGAAGAAGTTGCAATTGCTTATGTAAGTCTTGACAAGAGCTTAAAGTTAGATATTGACAACGTGAAGAGAGGGAAGAGTCAAGAGTCATTTATTCAGCAATATTAAAAGAATGTGTACAATAAAATAAGAAGCTAAAGTTTCAATATAGCATGATTTAGCGCTGACCTTGAGAAATTGGATGAATGATGATACCGATATAGGGAATTAAGAAATTACAATAGAATTTCAGGGGGTGAATGTCAATTGATTCATTTAGAAATGCCTAGTGAGTATATATGAAAAGTTATGCTTTGGTTCCTATCACTCAGGAAAGTGATCAGAGATTGAAATAGAATTCAACAGCATAAACATGGTAGCTAAAGCCAAGGATGTAGCTGAAATTGTGAGGAAGAACATGTATAATTAGAAGAGACAAAACCAAAATTGACTAAGGACAAAACCAAAATTTAGGCTGCAAAAGTAAATAAAATAGAATCCAAAAGAAATTAGATTTACTGCCAGAGTTTTGCTCAAAGAAGACAGGTTAAGTAACTCAATCTTCAGTGAAGTAAGTATACTTGAATGAGTTTTCAATGATTCTTAGTAGTTTTGCACTCATAAGTATTGCAATGTGACAAATAATTTTCTGTGTCAACTTGATTGGGCCAAGAGATGCCCACATAGCTGGTAAAGCATATTTCTGGGTGTGTCTGTGAAGGTGTTTCTGGAAGAGATTAGCCTTTGGATTGGTGTCTGATAATGCAGATTGCCCTCCCCAGTATTAGTGGACATCGTCCCATCTGCTTAACGCTTGAATAAAACAGAAAGGCAGAGAAAGGTTGAATTTTTTCTCTCTGCCTGTTTGAGCTAGGACATAATTCTTCTCCTGTCATTGGATTGGGGCCATCACCCTGCTAGTCATCAGGCATTTGGACTTGGACTAAGCTACACCACTAACTTTCCTGAGTCTTCAGCTTGCAGATGGCAGATTATGAAATTTCTCAGTCTTCATAATCATATGAGTCAATTCTTCATATTTATATATATCCTATTGGCTCTGTTTCTCTGGAGAACCCTAATACAGACATATTTAATAATCAATGAAATTCTTACCTTTTCTCTTAAAATATGCACATATGCATATGCACATGAATCATTCCAACTAATTTCGGGATCTCAGGCTTCTGGAAACCCATACATGGCATGTAAAATCCAGGTTAAGAATTCTAGCACTGTGTACCTAGAGGTCTTAAACTGTAAGATAAGTTTAAATAACTTTGGTGACTTATTTCTTTTAAGGCAAGCAAAGTCCTGAATATGTTTCTATCAAGTGAAAAAAATTAAAGGAGGTACTATGTTCTCATTGCACTGATACAAAGTCTTTTATAAAATCAAAGACATAATGGAATTCAGATTTTTAAATTTTGCTCACTTTGATTTTCTCTTTTGTAGGGAGATCCTGAAATATAATATAACAAAAATACATTTTATTTTGGTGTTTTATAACCAGACATGTTATCTGCTACTTCTTTTAATTGTCAGCTTCATTATTGTTTTCATTTCATGGTTGGTTTATTTATAAAATTCTTCATAGAAGATACTGATTTTTCTCCTGCTCATCTTCTGTTAGTAAGATTTGACTTCTGCTTCTAGTTTTCTGATTATTTCTAATGGATTTGAAAAATGATATTAGAATGGATTGTTTATTACGCTCATTAAAAAAAATTTACCGTAAAAAATGATGTCAACAGTACCCAACATAAACAAAGATAGAATATATTAATGACTGAATCAACTAGAGGAAAACTGAAAGATAATCAGAAAAATTAGACTGATTTCAGTTAGGCTGATAGAACATTTTCTGTAGTTTGTTTTATAGTGTTTTGTCCATTTTGCTTTTAGACAATCAAAGTAATCCATATTTTTCACTTTTATAGAGGGATGTATTCCTTTGATTGATTTTTACTTCTAAATTTGTATCACTCCTCCATTGCTACAGATTACGAGATATAATGTTCTTTTTTTTGTAAATATATTTTACTTATTTATTTATTTTTAGCTGCTTTGTGTCTTTGTTGCTGTGTGCGGGCTTTGTCTAGTTGTGGTGAGCAGGGGCTACTCTATGTTGCAGTGAGTGGGCTTCTCATTGTGGTGGCTTCTCTTGTTGTGGAGCATGGACTCTAGGCCTGTGGGCTTCAGTAGTTGTGGCGCGGGCTCTAGAGCGCAGGCTCAGTAGTTGTGGCGCACGGGCTTAGTTGCTCTGCAGCATGTGGGATCTTCCCAGACCAGGGCTTGAACCCATATCCTTGCATTGGCAGGCGGATTCTTAACTGCTGCACCACCAGGGAAGCCCTATTACGAGATAGAAATTGATGTAGTTTAGTCATTTCTTGAAGCTAGCTTAATTCATTTTCTGTAGATCTTAAGACTGTTATAATTAATTAGTAAGAACATCAACTTTTAAACATCACCTATTTCCAATTCTCATTTTTCACATCTTAGCAAGTAGTTTTTTAGGGTTTTTTTGTTTGTTTATTTTATTTTGTTTTTGTTTCTTAGTAATAGTTACCCTATTTGAACGAGTTATCTCTGTGTACCTTAACTTCAGAGTGGCCAACGCTGGGAGACACTGAAAGAGAGAACTGGTCAAAATACTCCAAGAAGAGTTTAGTATTCCATGCTTAATCACCAAAGGCAAGATCTCATTTCTACTCCACCCACAAGTAGGACAAATGAATTCCTGATGTCAGTAGTCATTCACATAGACATTGTTTTATTTAGCTCATTTTCATTAAGTGCTAATCATATGTTGGGCACTGTTTTGGGAGCTGAAGAATAACTAGTCAAGGATACATATGTTAAGTACCAAAAAGTATAAAGAAATTCCTACTCCCTCTTTATAATACAAACTTATATTTCAGTATCCATTCATTTGACCAGTAGTTAACACCTTTTACTAGAAGTGCCTAACCTCATGAGCCCACTCAATCAACATTCTCTGGTTTTCTTTGGCTTAAGCAGACTGGATCCCTTTTCGCAGAGGCAGTCTTGTACTTTGAAAGAAGCAACTTTTTTTTTAAGACTATTTTTTTAGAGCAGTTTATGTTCACAACAAAATTGAGAGGAAGGTACAAAGATATTTCATATTCTTTCTGCCCCCACACATACATAGTCTCCTCCACCAACAGCAGATTTGTAACCATAGATGAACCTATATTGATATATCATATTCACCCAAAGTCCTTAGGGTTCACTCTTGTACATTCTATGGGTTTGGACAATTGTATAATGATGTATACTCATTATTATGGCATCAGACAGAATATTTCCACTGCCCTAAAAAGCCTCTGTGCTCTACTTATTTGTCTCTCCCCATCTCCTTCATCCCTATCAACTGCTGACTTTTTTATTGTCTCCATAGTTTTGTCTTTTCCAGAGTGTCATATAGTCAGAATTGTACAGTATACAGCATTTTCAGATTGGCTTCTTCCACTTAGTAATATGCATTTAAATTTCCTCCATTTCTTCATGTCTTGATAGGTCACTTCTTACTGCTGAATAATATTCCATTCTCTGGATGTACCAAAGTTCATTTATCCAGTCACCTACTCAGGGACATCTTGGTTGCCTACAAGTTTTGGCAATTATGAGTAAAAGTGCAGTAAACATCTGTGTGCAGGTTTTGGTGTAGACAAACTTTTCAACTCCTTTGGGTAAATAACAAGGAGTGTGGTTGCTATAGTAGGAGTATGTTTAATTATGTAAGAAACCACCAAACTGTCTCATAAAGTGGCTATACCATTTTGCATTCCCACCAGCAAGGCATGAGAGTTACTATTGTTCTACATTCTCACCAGTTTTTGGTGTTGTCAGTATTCCAGGTTTCGGCCTTTGTAATAGGTGTGTTGTGGAATCTCCTTGTTTTAATTTGCATTTCCCTGATGACATATGATGTGGAACATCCTTTCATATGCTTATCTGACATCTGTAAATCTTCTTTAGTGAGTTATTTTTAAGGTTCTTGGCTCACTTTTATTTATTATTATTGTTTTTTGCTGCACCACACGGCATGTGGGATCTTAGTTCCCTGACCAGGGATCGAATCCCTGCCCCCTGCATTGGAAGCGCAGAGTCTTAACCACTGGACCGCCTGGGAAGTCCCTCTTGGCTCATTTTTAAATTGAGCTTTTTGTTTTCTGTAGTTGAATTTTAAGAGTTCTTTATATATTTTGGATAACAGCCCTTTATCAGATGTGTCTTTTGCAAATATTTTCTTCTAGTCTGTGGCTTGTCTTTTAGTTCTCTTGACATTTTTCTTTTCAGCACAGAATTATTTTGGTTTTAATGAAATCAAGCTTATCAATTATTTCTTTTCATGGATTGTGTCTTTGGTGTTATATCTAAAAAGGCATCAACATACCCAAAGTAATATGGGTTTTCTCCTGTATTATCTTCTAGGAGGTTTATAGATTTTGTCTTTTACATTTAGTTCTGTGATCTATATTGAGTTAATTTTTGTGAAGGGTGTAAAATCTGTGTTTAGATTCACTTTTTGCATGTAGATGCCAAGTTGTTCCTCTATCATTTGTTGAAGAGACTATCTTTACTGCATTGTGCTGTCTTTGCTCCTTTGTCAAGGATCAGTTGACTGTATTTGTGTGAGTCTACTTCTGGGCTCTCTATTCTATTCTATTGATCCATTTATCTATTCTTTTGTGAATACCATGCTTTAGACTATGTCTTGATATCAGGTACTATCAGTCCTCCAACTTTCTTCTTCTTCAATAATGTGTTGGCTATACTGGGTCTTATGCCTCTCCATATAAACTTTAGAATCAGTTTGTCAATATCAATAAAATAATTTGCTGGGATTTTGATTTTGAGTTAAACGTGTTACAGAGCATGTTGGATAGAAACTGACATATTGACAATATTAAACCTTCCCATCCATAAACATGGATAATCTCTCCATTTGCTTTTTTTAAAAATCAGTTTTCTAGTTTTCCTCACATAAATCTTATACATATTTTGTTATTTTTATACCTACATATTTCATTTTGGGGGTACTAATGTAAATTATATTGTGTTTTTAATTTCAAATTCCACTTGTTCATTATTCCTGTATAGAAAGGCAATTAACTTTTTCATGTCAACATTGTATCCTGCAATCTCGCTATAATTGCTTATCGGTTTCATAAGTTCTTTTTCAACTCTTTCAGATTTTCTACATAGATGATCATGCCATCTGTGAACACACACATTTTTGTATCTTTTGTATCTTCCTTTCAAATATGGATAACTTTTCTTTCCTTTTCTTGCCTTATGGCATTAGCAAGCACTTTCAATACAATGCTGAAAAGGAGTGGAAAAGCTTCAAGGTTCTCATCATTAAGCATGATATTATCTGTGGGCTTTTTGTAAATATGCTTTATCAAGTTGAAGAAATTTCCCTTGATTCTTAGTTTACTGAGAGTTTTTATTCTGAATAGTTGTTGGGAGAGCAATTTCTTTTAATGGTAGAATGGCAAGGGGCCATTTGAAAATACAAAAGGACTTCTTTCTACATAAATGGATTGATGACAATCCCTCATCCTCAGAAAGCATACTACACATATTAAACAATGGGATTGGATAGGGAGAGGTAATGAGATTTTTAAGTCCTTCAAACTTTAAAGAAAAGTTTCAGAGATTTAAAGGAAAGGCTGAGAAGCACACCACCAGTGGGAGACCAGTGGGAGTCTTTCTCTTTCTCTGACTCCATATCCCACCCCACCCCCACCCCCAATACACACTACCCTTGTGGAGGAAGGCTACTGATAGGGATCTGTCAAAGACAAGAAAAGACGTTGACCATGTTTTGAAAGAGTCAAAGAAGTGCTTTATGTGTGAAGAAAGAAGAGGGTAACAGCTCTGAATTTTCCATAGCATTTTCTTTTAGGATTTGTTTTCTCTAGTGGATGCTGGGTAATGGCTATCTAAGTGTCCATTCCATTCTCCTTTTACTGCATATGCTGAAAAACTGAAATCATCTACATTAGTAGCTAAAATTCTGAGTGTACATTTGGTTTCATCAATTACATACGTTATATGCGTTCAAGTGAGATTTGAAAATAGGAATAGGAATTATGTTGCTGATCTTTTGATTGTCTTTTCTTGGTCATGGAGTAGTGAATGTGTAGTTTACTTCTCATAGGTCTGCCTAGTGTAGGCAGAAATTATCCTTGCAGCTCCCTGTGGTTCAAAACTTCATCAGAATCAAGAGTTCCATAGGGGAGCTTGAGAGATAGGCAAAACTTCTTAGTAGTAACCTGGCATTGCACTGGACACATGTCTTCTTCAAATACTGAGTAGAACTGACCACAGTTATACCAGGTGGCTGAGCAAAGCATATTTGATTTGGTGTAGGGATCCAGCACACCTCCCTCTTTTTGTACCCGGAGAAACAGCTCCCTCTTTTGTGCCATTACTTTTCTTCATAGATATTGTTTTCCTTCTTTGTACAAGTCGTTGGCTAACAGACTAGACTCTGAGCTCATTGGAGGCATAGGTGCAAGACTTTTTATATATTTGTATCCAAGGTGCTGTGCAGGACACTTCATAGAGTTCACAAATAATTACTGAGTTAGTGAATAAGCAAATTCATAAATAATAGGCACCAGAAATTTTAGATTAGACCATTCTTCAAACTACTTGCAATTCTGCCTTCAAGAACAAGTATTAAGTTTTTTATTTGTCATTGCTAAATGAGTATAGAACTCCAAATGTTCTAAGAGTAGAAAAAGTACTTTTAAATATTACAGCATATTATTACACTATTACAGTATTAACTACTTAGCCAAACAGAAGAGCAATAAGAAATGTAGTAATTTTCTTCAGCTCTTGTCTATTAATTTGTTTAGGGATTGAAGAAAAGTGTGGGTCACTACCAGAAAAGACATTAAGGCCTTGGAAATCTAGATTCATGATTAGTTTTTAGTTCTGAACTTGTATATTTTTACCTACCTGGATGAGTTTTATTTACTTTTTGACTAAGTATTTAATGTAGCACTTCTGTACTTACTTAATATTTCCTATTTTGAAAGGTGATTTAAATTCAGAATTGAAGGTTGAAATAGGCCAAAGGATTACAGATTCATGTGACTCATCACTACTTTCTTGTTTATATTTCCCCTTCACAGCCTATGAACATGAACTTATACAGGCTATAGCATAAAAGCTGAATAATATTTAAGAAGTATTTGATCTCTGTAGGTCTCATTTTGTGGCTCAAGAAACTGAAGCAGTTAAGCTACATATTCTGCACAGAGACCAGAAAGCATAACACCTTCAAAGGAATATACATATACACGTATATATAATATGTTCCTTCTCTAAAAGCATTCTTTATTACATGAGAGTAATCCCATCACTTTACATATCGGAAAATAACTCAGGGCTTACTGATTTCTGTTGAAATAAACAATAGCAATTCATTTTAAACCCCATTTGGGGGCATCTTTCCTAGAGGACAACAGGAAAACTTGGATGTACAGGTTATATCTCCTTTTTTTTTTTTTTTTTTTTTCTTTCCAAGTATAACCAATGTTTCACCAGTCCCAACCAGCCTGGACAGAAACAAGTTTACATTATTGATAATAAGAGACCATCTCTGTCTCCATTTGTAATTGCAAATCAGTGGAAATCCAGAAACTCTAATTTGCTCCTAACCAATTTCAGAACATCTCAGGGAGATTGTCACATTTATTTCCAACACTCTGTCCACTTATACATTTTTGTATCCTGCTCAAAATGACCTAAAATTAACTGCTCTGAAGTGAACAGTTGAATATTATTCTCTTCTTCTTGTATTACACATTTTAAAAAGCATATTTTGGCAACACAGAGAAAGACACAAGTTTGTTCTTTTATCTTGTACCTGAATTTGAGCTGAGTTCCTGGGGATGCATAGGGCCTCAGGCCAGAGGTTAATCTTTACACCAATCTCTCTGCTGATCATTTGTTTTTGGATAAAATGTGCAGATTCTGAACCTCTTTTCTCTTTTGGTGAAAACATCACGGTCCCTTCTGTAAACCGATGCCTAAGGAGCCTGCTTCAAGGGCATCTAAATAGGGGATGAGTTTTTTTGTGGGGATACAGCTGACACCAACATTGTGTGCCTCCATTTCATCTGAAAATGCATTTATTCTATAAATTACTCATGTAAAAAGCGACCTTTATTTTTGTCCAGATAATTGTTTGCAATCTCTTTCTAGTTCACTGGAATACTAATGAAAAAATATTCTGATATACATACTTTCATTTTGTTATCCTTAATGTTGTTTTACTCACATGATGATTGTGTGTTTCATGACTTCCTCAGTCTTCATAAATCTGTCTAGCTCAATGGAAGATTGTTTTCCCCTTTCTTTTTTTAAATTTATTTATTTATTTTTGGCTGCGTTGTGTCTTCGTTGCTGCACGCGGGCTTTCTCTAGTTGCAGCGAGCAGGGGCTACTCTTTGTTGCGGTGCACAGGCTTCTCATTGTGGTGGCTTCTCTTGTTGCGGAGCACGGGCTCTAGGCACATGGGCCTCAGCAGTTGTAGCACGTGGGCTCTAGAGCTCAGGCTCAGCAGTTGTGGCGCACGGGCTTCGTTGCTCCGCGGCATGTGGGATCTTCCCAGACCAGGGCTCGAACCCATGTCCCCTGCACTGGCAGGCAGACTCTTAACCACTGCGCCACCAGGGAAGCCCTCCCCTTTCAAACATGCTTAAAATAACTCCTTATAGTGGCTTCCAGAAATTCAGCTAAGGTTTAAGAAGGTATAATGGATATTAACAGTCTATGTGCTACACAACTTTAGCTCAGTAAGTAAAATACACATGAAAAGGATTGGGATTAATAAGACTCTAGGGCTTAATAGAGATGTAGTATAGATATTACACTAAGTGGAACAGAGCTCTTGCTTTCCAAATGAAATTCTTACATGAAATCGAGAAAGTGATTTTTTAATGACCAGATGATTTGGTAGGTAAAATACACCTGCCATCTCTAAAGAAGAAGGGCAACTTGCTTCTAACTAGAAAGTAAAGTTCAAAGTCACAAGATGCCTAGTCTTAACTATGGCAAGAATGCTTGAACATGTTTTTTGTCTTGAATGAGATGTTTATTGATTTTCTGATTTTTAACGCAGATGGCAACTGTGTTTAAAAGTACTTTTTCCCCAGACATGTGGAAAGCTTAAATTCATCCACATTTCATTTGCATATGTGCTGAGATTCTGGGTGCATGATACTGGGCACAGAGCATGGCACTTTTGAGCTATGTGAACTCTTAGCAATCGTTTGAATTGATGTCATCATTTTACGACTCAAAAAATTGATGCTGAGATAGAGTATGATATACCCTTAAGGTTACACAGTAAGGTTTGTAGCAGAACTTAAATTTGAACTTATATCTATGATACCCAAATAGTCCATACCCTTTCTTGTGCTCTTTTCTACCCAAAATGATGCAAATATGTCAGTTTGTATAACTAAATGAATAATGGTAAGTCATTTTTATTAGATTTGATGCAAATCTACTTCACTGGCATTTTTGCTTCTCTTTTACCTTATAGTTTTAGTATGTGGGCACAGTTGAATATTTTAGGATATGGACACAGTTGATGACTGAGTTCAAAACAAAAAGAAAAAATAACACTCATTGCATGTTTTTATAACGTGTAGTTATTTGGGATAATATGATACTTATTGAAAGGTTCCAAAACATGTGAACCTTAAATATTTTCTGCTTCAGGTTGATCAATTTATTATTTCTGCTTACAAAAATAAGCTACTCAACTCATTCTTTGCCCTATTGATTTATTTTTGATTTTTACCTCCTTTTTTTCCCCCAGAACATTTTTGCTTCAGTACCTTTTTGCTGTAAAAGACACTAATCAAATGTATGGAGTACTTTAAATGATTAGCAGAAAAGGAAATTATCTGTCTAGAAACAAATGTCGCCATCTTTTGTATGCAAAGAAGACAGTGCGCTGACTATAGGATTTACCCAATACTAGGAAACTAAGAGATGAACATAATTCTCCCAAATCAGCATGGACCATAGTTGTATAATTTAATGTAATATTTCTTTGCTTAACTAATGATTACTGATGGTGATGATGGAAATTAAGTTTTCAATTTGTGTGTGTGCTATGTGCTAAAGATTGAATATAGGCTGATGTCATGTGATTACAGGAGCCCTATTAGTATATTCACTTTGGTTCTGCTTGCCCCTCTACCACTGACAGCTACACATTGGACAACCTGAGACATGTCATTCTTCAGAAATATTTGCTGAAGATGACCTACTGTAGGAAATGCCAAAAGAGGGCACTTCACACACAGCTGTGAACTTCATGTCTTTATCTCATCTTGAAATGTATGAGTATAATACAGTAAGTAATTCTAAATTTTTAGACAATTGAATTTGTCAGTGCATGAATAATCATGATCTGACCTTGCCAATGATTATTCCCTTTTAAACATTTCAATATTTGTTGAGACCTGAGTATGAAAAGGAGTTCTGAGAAATAAGTGTATGAGTTTGTCCATCTTTGAAGATTTATTTCCAATCTATAGATACAAAGGAACTAACATCAGGCTATTGCTATTAAATTTTTAGAAACACTACCCATGCAGTAAGATTTCCTGACCTTGCAGGCTAATAAAATGTTTTAATGTATCGGAATCAGCAGAGCATGTGGGTGGTAAGTCACTGAGCTAATTAGTCACCCCTCTCCCAAGAGCTGTGTATGACTTAGTGGAGTGTGTTTAGCATTACAAGTAAATCAACATTGTTGCGTCAGGGAAGTATCATTTCGGAGTCATTTCCATGACTCTGCCACCTTGACTTTCCAATAAAATCTTCCAGGTTTATGATGCTTACAGCTTGTAAAAACGGGATGTAGCAGGAAGGAAAATTAATGCCACACGTAATCTTATGATAACCAGAGTACACTAATTTTAAGAAACAGAATGGATTCCTGAGTAACGGAAATGAAGATATAAAAATATGCCAGTTCCTATACATAAATGAACAATGATGAGTAAGTTATTTTCATTAGAAATGATCCACTGCTATTTCACTGGCATTTTTGCTTATTTTCCTCCATTATAGTTTTAGGATGCAGACACAGTTGAATAGAAAATCAGCAAACTTGGATCTATAGCTAGAAACAGTTGAGGCTGAGTTTCAGGCAGATCCTTTTATGAGAGTAGCAAAGGGAACTCTCATGGCTCTCCTTGGAATTCTTCCAAGGAGCAGGAAACAAACAATAAAAATAACAAAATTTTAAGCTTTCTATATAATTATATTTTAGTTTTTAATCTTTACTTGTACATGTCATAATCTGTTTTGCAAATACTTCTAGTTTGGACTCTCTGAGTGAGTAAACCCATAAGTTAGGGCAGACAAAGACTATTGTTGTTATTCTAATTTTTTTTTTTTTTTTTTGCGGTACGCAGGCCTCTCGCTGTTGTGGCCTCTCCCGTTGCGGAGCACAGGCTCCGGACGCGCAGGCTCAGCGGCCATGGCTCACGGGCCCAGCGGCTCCGCGGCATGTGGGATCTTCCTGAACTGGAGCATGAACCCGTGTCCCCTGCATCGGCAGGTGGACTCTCAACCACTGCGCCACCAGGGAAGCCCTGTTATTCTAATTTTATAGATGGAAAATGAGATACAGAGAGACAAAGTTTATTGCTAAAGCTTACCTGCTTGAAAGTGGCAAAACTCAACATACTTAATACCTTAATACAATGAAAAAGGGATCAAAAATTGCGATAAGGAGGGTGCAAGAAACAGTTTCCCATAATTAATGCTTTCTGACTTTCTCTCCTCATCAACTCTTTCTGTCCCTTTATCTTTTAAATAGGCAAACCTCTCTGATCTTAAGACTCATTTCCTTGGCTCTATATTTTCCACAATTCTATTCGTTCCTCCTCTCAATTCCAACATCTGAAAAGAACGAACAACCATCACTTTCTTACCAAAAATTCCTTTTGTAAACATTTGTAATCTGGCTCTTGCCTCTTACTACAATGAAATTGATCTCTTGACAGACACCAATGTGTATTCTTAACTTCAATATTTTGTTCTCAGTAATTCCTCATCCCTCCTTGAACTCTGCAACATTTAGAACTCTTGAAAATTTGCTTACTTAACCTCGCTCCTCTCTGGAGTTAAATGACACTGCAAGCCTCTGGAAGAAAGAACATTTCTCAGACCCCACTTCTGCCTCCTCTTCATCCAGGTCTTGAAAAAGGCCTTGGTTAAGTCTTTCCTTTGGCTGTCTTTCCTATATGTCATTCTCATCCATTCCTATCAAATATCATCTTACTGGGTTCTTCCAAATTTCTTTCCTCAGCTTCCACTTTTCTCTTGAGCAACTGACCCATATTTCTAATTACCTGTTAGATATCTTCCTATAAACTCAATTTAACTACACTTATTATCTTATCCCTCAAGACCATCTCAGTTAACATTCCACAATGTACCTAATTCTCTAGATCAAAAACAAAGCAAAACAAAAACAAAACAAAAATAGGAAAGCAAACTTGATGTAGAATCTTTTCTTGAATCTAAGGCTTCATTATTTCCTTTTGATCCTATTTCCCCTCTGTCTCTTTCATGCATTCTTTCCATTTTATTTTTCACTATCATTTCCCTATGTCAGTTCTAATACTTGGAGTACTGAATTTCTCTGTTGCCTAAATTTTTCAACTATAAAAAGGGTTTTGTATTAGTATAATATCTTATCACTGTTATGAGGTTGAATAAATTGATACACACAGGACACTTAAACCAGAGTCTGGCCCAGAGCAATTGCTTAATAAATGCTATCTTTCGCTGCCACTACTACTACTATTACTATTTTTACTACTACACCAGGACCACCTACATAAATTGTGGAGCCCATTAAAAATAAAAGTGTGGGGCCTCAGGGTCAACAAGCAGGAAAAAAAAAAAAAGCTTAAATCAGTTTGTATTACCTTTTATGTTTCTAACTACATTTCCAAAGTCAGTTTCTATTCCACAAAGTGACAAAGTAGTGTCAAAGAGAAATTATTCACCAGACACTGGTTAAAAATTACAGGCAGTGGGACTTCCCTGGTGGCGCAGTGGTTAAGAATCCGCCTACCAATGCAGGAGACACGGGTTCGAGCCTTGGTCCGGGGAGATCCCACATGCCACAGAGCAACTACTGAGCCTGCACTCTAGAGCCCGTGAGCCACAGCTGCTGAGCCGGCATGCCACAACTACTAAATCCTGCGCGCCTAGAGCCCGTGCAAGCCACCGCAATGAGAAGCACGCACACCGCAATGAAAAGTAGCCCCTGCTCACTGCAACTAGAGAAAGCCTGTGCGCAGCAGTGAAGACCCAACGCAGCCGAAAATTTTTAAATAAATTAATTAAAAAGAAATTACAAGGCAGATTTTATTCCGACTACTGCAGTAGGGAAGAGAGAGATTGCAGTATACAATGTGCTCAACTCCACCAAAACAAAAGATAGGAGGCTTTTAAAATGCTGGTTACGCTAAAAGAAATGTACTGAGCATTAAGGGAGTTAATGACTAGGCCAGTTAATGTGACTAGGCCATCAGGGCTTGTTAATTAACACTTATCTGGAGGAGAAACAAACTTTTAATAATTTTTGGACATGAGTTAGTTTTTTAAATTGGATAAGGCACCTACCAAAGTTAGGCTCCTACCCTCCCACAGGAACTGAGGGACAGGAGAGCTATCTCTCTGGATGTTCTTATTTCAAAGAGCTGTTTCCCAGGTTCTGAAGGAGACATTTCTGCATGGTAGAAGATTTACATCTTGAAAGGACAGAGAAAGGATTTATAATACAAGTTTGCTAAGGTAACTGCTCCAAAAAAAAAGGAAGGTCAGGGGCCTATAGTCAGGTTTTGGCTGGAATAAAGAGTAAATTCTTTTGTCAGTTATAGTAGTCAGTGCTCTCCAGTGATACACACACTCAAAAAGGATACACACACATGATTTATTCTAAGAAATTGACTCACACCATTACAGAGGCTGAGAAGGACCAAGGTCTGCAGTCTGCATGCTGGAGAACCAGGAGACCCAGGTGTGGTTCCAGTTTGAATCCAAAGGGCTGAGAATCAGGAGAATTGATAGTATAAGTTCTCGCCTGAAAGCTAGCAGGCTCAAGACCCAAGAAGAGCCAACATTTCAGTTTGAGTCAAAGTCAGGAATGAACTGATGTTACAGCTCAAGGCAGTCAGGCAGGAAGAATTCCCTCTTTTCCATGGAGGGTGAGCCTTATTGTTCTATTCAGTTTATTGGATGAGGGCCACCCACATTAGGGAAAGCAATCTTCTTTGTTCAGTCTGTTGGTTCAAATGTGAATCTCATCCAAAAACACTCCCACAGACACACCCAGAATAATGCTTAACTAAATATTTGGGCACTCCATGGCCAAGTCAAGATGACACATAAAATTAGCCAAAATTAACCATTACAGCAGTGTTGAGCTTTCTCAAGTAGACATCTTAACAGGGATGGCAGGCTGTGATCATCCAAGGAACATGGCCTTGGGCCAATAGAAGCTATTGTCGAATTTGGTTAATTCTCATAGGATGGGAAGATTGCACAGTGTTGCTTGTGCCAAGAACTTTACAGTTTTCGGCAATCAAGTGGCATTATTATTATATAATCTCCCTTATAATAATTTCACATGATTTAATTGGTCAGCGTTTTAAGCCAGTTTAGAATTTTAAGAACATTTTAAATGAAATTTGCCATGATAAAAATTATAAGATAAAAATAAATGATTCATGTATCCATTGTAGAGCTGTGCATTTTTGAATTGAACTAATTTCTATATTTTGAAGGGCTACAAATTCAGCTCTTATTATTATGTTCAAGTTGCTGCCTCATGATGTCCTTACTCACAGCTTGATGTGTACATGATCTTAGGTATTTTGAAAATATGGAAGCAATGAGCTCAGTCACACAGGCTTGAAATTTCAGAAAATATTCTTCTGGCTAAATAAATAGAGCCAGTTTTATATTATTACTCTTTCCCCTTTAAAGATCAATGTTCTTCAGTTTACTATTATTACATACCAGGATCTTGTTATGGAATTTTGTCACTATAATTAAATGAATAATGAGTATAGCAAATATTTAGTAAGTATGTACATAGTAGCAGGTTCTGTGGAAAACAATTTTTTTTTCTCAGTTTACATACACACCTCCTAACCAAGGAGCTCTTCTTAATTTGAAAGCCCTTTTTTCCAAGTATGCATGCTTCTCTCTCTTCTGAATGAGACTTCAGTCCTTAGTCAAAGTCCTTAACCTGTGTATTTAACATTTATTTCCCCCTTTGTGAATTCCCTGAAGTATCTATTGGTGAAACTTTTAAAAGTGCCTTCCATGATAAGAAGCAGTTAGCCCAGTACACCCTCCAAAGAAAGTCTGCCTCAGTATTTTTTTTTTCTCTTCTAGATATCCAGTCCTCTTAATATTTTAACCTGTGTCCATAGTATCAGGGTAATTTATAATACAGACTATGTTCCTATTTACAGGGGAAAATTACTAGTATCATGGCAAATAGACCAATTTCCAGTATTTTAAAGTTTTTATTTTCTTGATCCCACTTTAGATATTCAACAAATATTTATTGAGTTCCTATTATGTGCTACAAATATATATTGAGTGCCTCCAGGAAGCTGAGACTACACTAGCTAATGAAAGAGAGCATGGCCTCAGTCACACAGAGCTTTTAATCTGGGAAGACAAGGAGTATTCAAATAAATAAAACATGATGAGTGATAAGTGTTATGAAAAGAAAACAGGAGTATTGATAGATATGGAGGCCTTGGTTAAGTGACCATTTTTAACAGGTGAATAGGAAGGTTTCATTCCTAAGGTGACATTTCAGAAAAGAAGCATGAGAAATGGAAGTGTAATCTAGAAGAGGATTCCAAACACAACTCAGGGCAAGTGTGAGTGTCCTGAGGCAGAAGTGAACTTACCGTATTAGAGGAATAGCAAGGAGGTCAGTGTGATTGGAACAGAATGAGCAATTGAAAAGTGGTAAGAAATGAGCTCTTAGAGAAATAGTAGGGGGGTTAGATCACATAGGGCTTTGCTTATCAGAATTTGGATACTGTCTTTCACTCTGAATGTAAAGCTATTTAAGGGTTTTGTGTAGGCCAGTGATGGGTATATGACCTACATTTTGGAAAAATTCCCCTCACTGCTGTTGTTGAGGATAGATTAAAGGAGGATGAGTTTGCAAGTAGAAAAATGAATCAGATCTTATTGAGATAATGATGGCTTGGATGAGGGTGTAAACTACAGAGGTGATGAGAAGTGGCTTGATGCTGATTTTATTTTGAGGCTAGAACTAACAAGGGTGATATCCAGAAGTTTGAGAAATAGGACGGTCTAAGATGAATCCAAGATTTTTGGCCTGGAAAACTGGAAAAATATAGCTGCCATCATCTAAGAAGCGTAGAAGAGGCAATATCAGGAGTTCTATGTTGAAGGTGATACTTTTGAAACTCAATTATTAATCTGAGTGGAAATGTAGACTAGATAGTTGGTTACATGAGCCCACAGAATTCTGGCTGGATATATATATTTAGTAGTTGTCCACATATCACTGGTATATAGAACAGAGAGGCTGGATGAGCCACCAAAAAAGTAGTGTAGATAGAAAAGAGGAGGTTCAAGGACTAATCGCTGGGGGCCCTCATGGTGTTTACAAGTTGAAGATTCAAGTAGAATCTGGCACAGTGGACTGCAGGTAGGAAATAAGGAGGTTGTCCTGAGAGCCTAGTGAAGAAATTCAAGGATGACTAAATGACCAATAATAATTATCTGTCGGATTTAGATATACAGTGATCATTGGTGACTTTGACAGACACAGGTTCAATGGAATGGCAGCTTAGAAGTCTGAATAGAATTGGTTCCAAAAAAAAAACCCAGGAAGACAGTCATGAGATCCAGCAAATATCAAAAACTCCTGAGGTGTTGAGGTATATTACTGTTAATAAAAGGAACCTGAGATGGGGTATCAAGAGAGAATTTATTAAAGATAGAGAAATTGTAGCAGATCAATTGAATGGCCATGGGAAGAATTTTCAATTCTGTTTATATCTGTAAAAAGAGGGTCCTGTAGGAATCTCAATGTCATTTAGGAACCTATTCAGATAACAAAATTTGATCATGATCAGAGTTAGCTAGAGAACACAAAACAGACAGAAACCATAGAGAAATTGGTACATAGGGCTGAGAGGTAATGGAGACAGAATATCAGTATTTCTGGAAAGTCTGAATATTCAGACTTAAGTTTATATGGTCATTTTCTAAGCATATGTATATGAATCGTCTTGTTTTATACTCTCAGCAACACTGGTAATAAGTGGAAGTTATTGTACCCTCATACTGAGGCAAGAATGAACTATCTCCAAAGTTAAGGGCTTGACTTAACTTAGCAATTTTTACTTTCTCATGATATATTAGTGTCACAGCATAGATCAGGGTCCTCAGCTTTCCACTCTAAGAAAATACATATTCTAGGAAGATGACTAGTAAAAAAAAAAAAAAAAGATAACCAGTCATTTAAAACATATGCAAGCATTGGAGGTCATTGAGAGGACATGACCGCAGGTTGACCTGTGAGCTGAACCTGGGCAGTCTAAGGCTTCTCACCCCTCCCCTGTCCTTGGAACGTGCATTCTATTTGCTTTCCCTGCAATAGAAGCTGCCTCAAGGACAAAGCCCTGAGATAATAATGTGTTATTGAGACCATCTGGAGTATATGTGACTGAACCCACGTAAGACCTCTATTTAAACTTTTAAGATTCTTGTGGGTGGGTTCGGAGATCTACTCATGCTGCCATAGCTGCCCAAGACAAGCCTGAGATGTCACTTCCCTTGCTTATTAAAACTCCAGGGGCTTCCCCAGTGGCGCAGTGGTTAAGAATCCACCTGCCAATGCAGGGGATACGGGTTTGAGCCCTGGTCTGGGAAGATCCCACATGCTGCGGAGCAACTAAGCCCGTGAACCACAACTACTGAGCCTGTGTGCCACAACTACTGAAGGCCACGTGCCTAGAGCCTGTGCTTCGCAACAAGAGAAGCTACTGCAATGAGAAGCACGCACACTGCAACGAAGAGTAAACCCCGCTTGCCGCAACTAGAGAAAGCCTGTGCACAGCAATGAAGACCCAATGCAGCCAAAAATAAATTAAACAAATAAAAAAAAAACAAACATAGCAAAAACCCCCAAAACTCCACTACCCAGCTGGAGTGACCTGCTCCTTTCTTTTTTTTTTTTTTTTTTTTTTTTGGTGGTCTGCGGGCCTCTCACTGTTGTGGCCTCTCCCGTTGCGAAGCGCAGGCTCAGCGGCCATGGCTCACGGGGCCCAACTGCTCCGCGGCATGTGGGATCTTCCCAGACCGGGGCACAAACCTGTGTCCCCTGCATCGGCAGGCGGACTCTCAACCACTGCGCCACCAGGGAAGCCCTGCTCCTTTCTTTGGTCTCTCTGGCGTCCCAGTACAGGGGCCTGTTTCAGATTTCACCATGGAAGTTCTTAAGGTTTTGAACCAACAGCAAGAGGTAAGTTGAAAAATATAGTGAAATATATTTACAGTAATGCAAAATATAGTTTAGTTTTATGTTGGAAAATGACATCATAAATATAGAAATCAAGGGAGATTTGTACCAAATGGTTTCTACAACCATAGGTAGAGCCAAAGCTTCTCAGAAAAGAACCTGAGATAAAATTAGCTTTAAGAACTTTGACAGGGAGTTAACTGTGTTTTCTGTTGTAGAGAGGGAATTTGCTGTCCTTGTTAAACAGATTTTTAATTAATAAGGAATTATCACATATACTATACATGGGGATTACCAATTTTCCAAAGAATTAGAAAACAATAGAATATACTTAACACTAAATTAAATCAAACACAAGTTAATCATGTTAATGACTCCAAAGTTTGCTAGAAATACTTTACATTAGTAAATAAGATTCAGCAGTTGTCGAGTGCGACACAAATACAAGTGTATGCAATAAGAAATCAGGTTACTGAGATTATATCAATATTTTGGAGGTGCTAATAACACTAAAGTTCAGATCATAGAAACGTATAGACATGGTGTTTGTTTTGTAATACAAGAGGATTAGTCATGACTTCATTCATTCATTTATTCATCCTACATTTGTTGAAAACATGTAGGAAGCTTGGCTTCAGTTGTAGTAATTGTATTGTTATCAGTAGGCGTTGCATTAACAAAACATTGTATTTTCAGGAAGTTGACCAAACAGTTCAGAGAGCAGAAAAGTAACGTATAGGAGTATATGCTTGATAGTATGGAAGCACAGGAGAGAGTTTCTCAACCTAGTCCTAGGGAAGGGAGAGCTCCTGCTCTAAAGACCCCTTCTCCAGGGGTGGGGTGGGGTGGGGTGGGGGGATGGTGAGGGGAAGCGGGAAACTTTTAAGGGGTAAGAGATGAGTATGCAATCAGAAGTCGGGAAAGGAGAGGCGAGTTCCAGAAAGAGACGGAGCATGCGGAGCATGCGCAGTCCTCTGGTCTCCTTTGCATGCGGCACTAATCCAGCCTAACAAAGTGCAGTCCTCCGGTTGGGCGGAGATCCTAGCATGGTAAAGAAGCAAAGGCAACTTTCTGTCTCATCTGTGCAGGCGCTGCCGTCCTGGTCAGGCTGGAGCCAGTTCAGGGCAGTTGAGTGTTGCCCTCTTGGTCCTTTTTGGCTTCAGAGTGGTTCTATGGTTTTGCTTATGTGGCATCTGCCTTAGTTTCTGTTAAACAAGTACGGCTGTGGGCACAGACTGACAGATTTTGGTGTTGGGGAAAAAAAGTAGGTTAGCCTCTGTGCAGGATGGGTCTCTTCCCTGTGACATTAGGTTGGAAAAAGGACAAGAATTTTTTGGGAAACTCACCTCTCTATGTTTGAAATCCTGAGGTTTGTTGCCAATGTATCTATCGTGCATATGGGAGCATATTTAATGGGAAGAGAGATAAGTGCATGTAGTGGAGTAAAGAATTTGAGGTGAAAGTCTTGGGTATTGCTGGTTTAGACTGCTTGAATATGTAAGAGAAGGCAGTCCTTTCTGCAAACCTGTTGATGATGACTGAGAAGGTATTGGAAACCACTTTTCACTGAGTTAGTAATGCTGGCCCATTTTTTTTCTAAAAAAGCGTAGTGTTTAAATGCAACTCTGGTTTCTTTATCAGTGGCCTTTAGGGATTAAAGTTCAGCTGAAAAATTCATAAGAATTTACACACTGATTTCATAAACAAATACATGTAGGCAAAAGGATCATTTGTTAATCTGTAATTAGGACATATGTATCATTCAGGGTCCAGTCTGGAGATAGAGCTATAGCAGTTTTCATTGTTGTTTTTTTCTGATTTTGGTTTTGATCAGGAGTAATATAAAGATGTGATACTAGTCATTGGAGGATTGGAAAGGCAGAAAGGGTATGATAATGCCTCCGAGATAGTAGCTACTGGAAGGTGATTCCATCCTAAGGCTGGGGCATTTGAGAGGTTGAAATTATTAAAACATTGGAGATGGAGTAGGGAATCTGCAGAGCCTGAAAGTCAGGTGGATGGAACTCAGATGTCCAAGGAGGAACCACTGCTCACTCTGTGAAGCTGACATCTCTGAGGAGGTGTGATAAGTTTGGTCCTGAAAGTGTTTGGAAAGTGCAAACTGAAATCAATTGCTGTTACTAAAATGGAATTGTTAGGGTGAAAATTTGTTGCTATGGTAAGAGCAGCAAGAAGCAAAAACAGGAACAGGAAGCAAACAGGAAGGAATGTGTCCCTTCTTTTTCCTTAATTTTTTCAGTACTTTCCTAGTACCTAATACTGGTAGAGACTTACAGAAGCCAGAGGACAAAGCAGTCCCAGTCCCAGAATCACAGACTGAGTATAAAGCACGGGGTTAACTGGGACAACAGAACTTATAACATACATTAGCAATAAGCATACTTGAGTATAATCTTGCATTAGCCCTGTATAATTTAAGTTTAAGGTTGGAAGTGAAACTTTGTGAAGAATTTGCTTTTGCTCCCATAGAATTGAAAGTCAATGCATTTATACTTTTAAAAAGCTTAGTTAGATAAAAGTTGTAGAATACTGTCATAAGTTCAACATGCTTCAAAATAGAGAAAGCTCAATGAGTGGATGGATCCCTCTTGAAGTCATTTTATTCTTCTTTGCTGTTTTATTAAAGATTGGTATTTAATTTTGTTTCTGGAATCCAGTATGAAAGTTTGGACTGAATTAAGGATATCTGAACATAAATACAAAATTTGCATCAAGGCAATAAACTAGTTTTGTATTTCTTTCCTTTTTCATGTTACTAAAAGAAAAAATGCTTTATTTTAATTCTGAAATATTCTCATTTCAGTTTTATCATGTTTTATCATTTTCTCAAATATCAATCCACAATTAACAATGGGAAGAAGTGAAAGAATCTGGTCTTCTGATTATTCATGTAAAAATCTAAAAAGAGCTCAGGATTAGAACAGTCACGAGCTAAGCTATTGGAACTCTTACAAAACTATAGAAATTGCTCAACACAGGAATTCACTCAAAGATGAAATAATATTTAGAGGAAATTATTATTTTCCTTTATTAATGTTGGTGTTAAATTGTTAAATTGGGTGTCATGTCAAAACTGAGCATTTTGTTTCTTAAGGGGAAAAAGGTAGGCAGAAAGTTGATCAAGCAAAACAATAAGAAATGAGATTTTGTAAAATAAGTAGATTTTAATTGCATCAGTTGCTAAAGTGTTATTTTTCCCTCAAGTATTCTAAGTCAATTTTTCATATGCATCATTGCATAGCACCAAAGTTGCTTATTGTCCTCCATTTAGATTTTGCTTCTAATCATAAGTCTTTTGAGCAAATTAGTAAGTCTATATATTTTACCTGACTCTCAAGATGATTTTCTTTTAATTCAGCAACTAAACTACTGTGGGTTTCTTAAAAGTATTATATAGCATTATATAGTTTTGTGAGTTTTCTGATTTATTCTTTGCTAATAATTATGCATTGTGGGAAATTTAACATCAAGTTTGAAGTTTATACCTAAGATAAATTGTAATACATATATTTTTGATATAAAAGACTAAAAAAGACATGGATCTCTTTAGTCTTCAAGAAAGAGAGGCCTTTGCAAGCCCTTTTGAAAATTATTTCTTTATCTTTATCAAACTAGGTAAATAAATATTAACATAATTATATTTTTGATTCAGTTAATTAAATTAATAAACATATTAGGCTTGGTTTAAAAGGGAGAAAAATATTATCAAATGCTAAGATTATAATCTCATTATAATCTCAATTTTTAAAAATCTTGACAAAATATTTAAAAATTCTTATTTAAAGCAAACAATAAACTGGCATTTCAAGATGTTCAGGTATGCTTACGTATATAGAATGGAATGTTTTTACTTTTGAATGATAGTTTAACACAAAGTCATAGTTAATAATGAGAGTAGTATCAGTATTAGTTATCATTTATTAAAAGAAAACTCTGTGGTCAGTACTGTGCTAGACTTTATTTGTGCTTTTATTCAACAGATTTCTTGATTGATTTTTGTGTGTTAGACATTAGGTGAGACAACTGAGACCTCAAAGATTAATAAGGAAAATCTTCTGCCTTTAAGATGACAATACAATATGATAAGCATTGGAGATATAAATACGTTTTTAACTTCTTCATTCCTTTATTTATTCATGCACTCATTTAACAAGTATCTATTTTGGCAGGCATTGTGCTAAATGGTGATAATTCAATGGTGAACAGATATAGACCAACTACTTTCCAAAAAGGAGTTTATAGTATGGAGTAGGAGGTAGAAATTAATGGGATTAGTACATAAGTAAATTTAAAACTGAACTGTTATAAAAATTACATGGGGGCTTCCCTGGTGGCGCAGTGGTTGAGAGTCCGCCTGCCGATGCAGGGGACACGGGTTCGTGCCCCGGTCCGGGAAGATCCCACATGCCGCGGAGCCGCTGGGCCCGTGAGCCATGGCCGCTGAGCCTGCGCGTCCGGAGCCTGTGCTCCGCAACGGGAGAGGCCACAACAGTGAGAGGCCCGCATACCGCAAAAAAAAAAAAAAAATTACATGGGAGCTACATGGTCCTATGAGAGGGTGTGATAGGAGTGTCTACCCTAATCAAGGAAGATAGGAAAATATTTCTTGAGATCTGAAGAATGAACTAGAGTGTGTTGGGGATCAGAGGAGCCAGCATCTTGGCAGAAAGACCAGCATTGTATTAAGGTCCTGTGACAGGGAGAGGAATATTTTAGAAAGTGAAAAGGGACAAATGTGACTACTTTGGTAGATAAAATTCAATTTAGAGCCTTCAAGTTAAGAATTTTGATATTTATCCTAAAAATTAAGAGAATATTAATATTATTTACTCGATCAGATGTACTGGTGGTATTATTGAACCAATGCAGTTTTCATTTTTAAAAATTGCTCTGGCTCTAGTGAAAAACTTGAAGAAAGAACGAGATAAAGACAAGTGCATCTCTAGGAGACAATGTAAGAAGCTATACTTGACAATATTTGCATTCATTTCAGTGAGCTCATAGATCTCTTGGAGCTAATCCATAAAAAAAGATCTGCTGTTCTAGAGATTTAGTAATTAAAATAAAATTTTATAAAAGAGCTAGTAAGACTAGTTCTGAGATCTGAAGTTTATTTTATCATGGAGGAAAGAACTAGAACAAACCCATGGATTTTGAACTCTTTTTATATATGGTACTTTTTAATACAGTAGTCCAAGATTGACAATATGAGACTATTCTGCCTTGCAGACATTTGTTTATGTTAAGCCCATGGGATTAAGAAACACATCTATACAGCTACACATCTCAGGTTTTTAGTTATCATTCGTTTTGCATTTATTTCTTGTGATTTAGAATTCTGCTGTGAAAGGGAGTGTGTGACTTCAGTATTCATTTTGATTCAGTAACAATGATGATGAAAGCAATAAAAACAAAATGATAGGTAATATTTGGTTTGTGTATACAATAAAATAAACACTGCTCTAAGAATCACCATCTCAAGAAACAAAACTCTGAGGTGAAACTTTTTATTATTATTATCCTAAGGATATGAGGAAATTGAAGCTTGGTAGAGTAACTCACATAAAATTATATAGTTAACAAGAAGAAATTGAATTCAAGCCAGTGTCTGTTTGACTCTAAAAACCATACTCTCCCTTATTGGGAAGCAGGTAGGGAAGGTCAGTTGTAAATAGTAAGTAAAATCATCCCCTACATTGTCACTTGTCAGCCAACTAGTTTATAGAGGTATTAAGTACAATAAACAGGGTTTTTTGAGATAGAGAATAAAAACAAGTAAAATAGAATTTTAATGAATACCACATAATCGTAAGAATGTAGACATTCTAGATTTAACACAAAGATTACTATTTTTAACTTCCTGTTTCAAATTGCCAGAAAATATGTAAAACAATAGAGAAAATTTTAGAAAACACTCTCCCCTTCTTTTCTCATAAGAGACAAATAGGGATGTGATGTATCCCTTTTGTTGTATCCTGCTTAATACTTTTTACAGAATATTTTGTTTCTCTGTAAATAAATGAAAGAATTTCACGATAATTTAATTATACTGTTTTGTTAAGCCTTCCTGGCACATCGGAAGAAGTAATAAAAACGAAACTGGTTTGTTCGGATAGTACAATGATGATAGTGGAATATTTTAATCTCTTTCTCTAGAGTGCATTCAAGGCATCACAATTTCTCCTCATTATAACCAGAGTTGGAAGGAGATGTAGTGGAAGTTGAATAGCCCTCTCTGGGTTTATAAAACATATTGTGAAGAGAATACAACATGCTTAGTTGTGAAAATGAAAGACTAATTCTGTACAGAAGGTTTTTAATTTTTAAAAATAACTTACTTCATGCAGTCTGATTTTAGTAAGATTTAGCTTTTTTTAACATTAGATCCTCTGACTTTATTCATCATTTTTTGTTTTAATTAAAGTATAATTGATTTACTATATTATACTAGTTTCAGGTGTACAGCATAGTGATTCAATATTTTTTATAGATTATACTCCATTTAAAATTATAAAGTATTGGCTCTTTTCCCTGTGCTATACATTACATCTTTGTATCTTATTTCTTTTTACATGGTAGTTTGTATCTCTTAATCCCATACCCTTATCTTGCTTCTCCTCCCCTCCTCCCCACTGGTAACCACTAGTTTTTTTTCTAGATTTATGAGCCTGTTTCTGTTTTGTTATATTCATTCGTTTTATTTTTTAGATTCCATACATAAGTGATAACATACAGCAATGACGCCCAACCCACCTCCCCTCCCACCCCTGGGCCGCACAGCAGGAGGTGAGCGGCGGGTGAGCGAGTGAAGCTTCATCTGTATTTACAGCCGCTCCCCGTCACTCACATTACTGCCTGAGCTCCTCCTCCTGTCAGATCAGCGGCAGCATTAGTCTCATAGGAGTGCGAACCCTACTGTGAACTGTGCATGCGAGGGATCTAGGTTGTGGGCTCCTTATGAGAATCTAATGCCTGGTGATCTGAGGTGGGGCTGAGGCAGTGATGCTAGCACTGGGGAGCGGCTGCAAATACAGATTATCATTAGCAGAGAGGTTTGACTGCACAGAGACCATAATAAATCAATTGCTTGCAGACTCAATATTAAAACCCTATCAGTGAGTGGCAAGTGAAAACAAGCTCAGGGCTCCCACTGATTCTGCATTATGGTGAGTTGTATAATTATTTCATTATATGTTACAATGTAATAATAATAGAAATAAAGTGCAAAATAAACATAATGCACTTGAATCATCCTGAAACCATCCCCCCACCACTCTGGTCCATGAAAAAATTGTCTTCCACAAAACCTGTCCCTGGTGCCAAAAAGGTTGGGGACTGCTGACATACAGTATTTGTCCTTCTCTGTCTGACTTACTTCAGTAAGCATAATAATCTCTCTAGGTCCATCCACATTGTTGTGAATGGCAGAATTTCATTCTTTTTATAGCTGAGTAATATTTCATTGTATATGTGTATATATATAGAATGTTGTGTATATATATATTTTTTCAAATTAACAAACTGTAATTGTTTTCTCAAAGATACATTTTTTTAATACACATCCATCATACTCTGTAACCAAAAAAAGCAGTGTACGTGAAATAAGAGAAAAGAAAGTAAAAATCCATAGCATAGGTAAGGAGGCTCTAGTCTGGAGCACAGCTGAGTTTCCAGTAATATAAGGAGGCTCAAAAGTTTCTTTTATAAGAATGCCTGCTAACAAGGGTTCCAGCCACATGGTTGGTTGGTCTATAGGTCAGTCTTGAGTACTTGAAACAGTTCTGTTCGTTTTTTTTCCTTAGCATTTAGAATAGCCATCATTGTCCTGCAATACACAGAGCTATCCAGGAAAAATGAGGGAGGGAACCACAGAGGCAGTGTGAGATCCAAATACAGCTCAAAGGTAATTTATCCAGTGTTGCCTAGGGAAGGAAGAAGGGGATGGCACTCCAGGGTTAGCCGTCTTCCTTCGGGGGAGTGTACCAGCTGTTTTTATCGTGGATCTGCACCGAGGACATGTAGGACTGCTGTGCTCTTGTCAGGCTGTATTGAGATTTGTTGACTCCAAACTGCACACGTGCTTTTCCCTTCACCAGTGTGGCACTGATCTGCATGATCACTGACTCTACTGAGTAGGCACTGCTCCAGCTCTGCTTGGGGAGAAGTTCCATGCAGATGGCACCTCCATCTGTTGATGGACATTTAGGTTGCTTCCATATCTTCTTGGCTATTGTAAATAATGCTGCTATGAACAATGAGATTCCATGTATCTTTTCAAGTTAGTGTTTTGTTTTTTTAAAAATATATGCCAAGGAGTGGAATTTCTGAGTCACATGATAGTTCTATTTTTAGTTTTTTGAGGAACCTCCATACTTTTTTCCACAGTGGCTGCACCAATTTACATTCCCACCAATAGTGTACTTGGGTTCCCTTTTCTTCACATCCTCGCCAACAATTTTTATTTGTAGACTTTTTAATGTTAGCCATTCTAACAGATGTGAGGTGATATCTCATTGTGATATCTCATTTGCATTTCAATAATAATTATTGATGTTGACCTTTTCATGTGTCTGCTAGCTATCTATATGTTTTCTTTGGAAAAATATCCAGTCAGGTCTTCTGCCCATTTTTTAATCGAGTTGTTTGGGGGTTTTTTTGCTGTTGAGTTGTATGAGCTGTTTATATACTTTGGATATTAATCCTTTATCTGGCATATCATTTGCAAATATTTTCTCCCATTCAGTAGGTTGTCTTTTTGTTTCTTGGGTGGTTGCCTTTGCTGTACAAAAGTAGGTCCCATTTGTTTATTTTTTCTTTTATTTCTTTTGCCTTAGGGACAGATTCAAAAATATATTGCTACAATTTATGTCAAAGAGTGTTTTGCCTATGTTCTCTTCTAGGAGTTCTACGGTTTCCAGTGTTATATTTAGGTCTTTAATCCATTTTGAGCTTATATCTATATATAGTATGAGAAAATGTTCTAATTTCATTCTTTTACATGTAGCTGCCCAATTTTCCCAGAACCAGGAGATTTAACTTTTTTTCCTCTTTTTCTTTACCACTGCCCTCTGTCTTTAGTTAGTCTTAAAAGTTAGGTTTTACAGGAAAAGTAAAAAAACAAATCTGAATTTATCTTTTTAACTTCCCTCCCAAAAGTCTACTCAGATTAAAGGGTATTAATGCCATCCCTTCTTTTATTAATGATAGGTTTCAACCACTGGAAATATCTAAACTATGTTCAAAGTGTATTTTAAGTTATGGAGATAATGTGCAAGATAATGACGTAGCTTATTTAAGGTTTGCAGAGTACATTCCTGTCACTGGATGCTAGTTATGTACAATACCTAGCATTTTGTTTACAATCTAGTACATCCCCCATCCATGGTATGAAGACATAAAGTTCCATTCTCCTATTCACACATTCTTAAAGCACCCTGAAAAGAAAAATAACATGGTAAAATTGTTTTGTTCTTTGTTGCACTACTCAGGTTTAGGTTAAACCCAAATCTTCATAATTTCTTCCATGGTCTGACAATTCTGTCTGCTTATTGTGAACCCAATGAAGCTTCTCTACAAGAGAAAGCCTAGCTTTGGGGAAAGCAGTTGCAGAAGGCTGCAAAAGAGAGTGAAATGAACAATGCTAACCTCAATTTGTTAAAGTCATTGGTTAGCTTTAGAGAATACTGTATACACAATTAAGCAAGCATTTCACACTGATCTTCCTCGTTAACTGGTTTTGAGATATTCGGCTGAACAAAAAATTGATGGGCAGGGTAAACATGCTCTAGTTGCCTTATTAGCTCATGTAGTATAATTACTGGTGTTCAATGTCTATCAACAAAGCAAAGGTGCTTTAAATGTCATATAAACACTAGAAATAAAAATACAGCACAAAGGAATTTCACACAGCCATCTGAATGAAAGTCAACTTCTTATTAATTCTGTCTTGTAATATAGAAAACTCAACTTAAGGAAAGAAAGACAGAAAAAAACCTTATTTGATTTAAAATTGCCACTTCTGAGCATTGGAGAGGCATTTAATAGGGTGTTTACTAGCTTTATAAAACCTCACATTAACTTGGAATACGAATATAGTTATCTAAAAAAGTCAGACTAAATGATACCAGCAGAAATTCTCCCATTCTGTAGTCTCTCCCACTATGCAGAATAGGCCACCGGGAGGATTAAGGATTCCATCCTACAGAATGCAATAAAGTCTCTACAAGCGCAAACATGTCGGTGTGGTAGACTGAACTTACATTCAGGTATAAATTTTTAGAATGTTGTTTTCTTCTAATATCATTTTTACCAATTCTTAGATGTAGCTTTCCTATCATGCCTGCCATTTATCCATTTGATTATTGAGCTGGTACTTTTTAAGTAACCACTTTGTGCTAGGACTGTAGTAGCATATACTTGAAATTCTTTGTACATAAAGAATGTCTCAGGGTAGTGGACAGGCTGTAATGGACAACCCAGGTTGACTTTTCAGTGTTCATCCCCACTTCCTTTATTCCTAGGAGGACCTCTCTCCATGCAGCCTTGTGACTCAGGGAAACCTGAGTCTACCTTCAGCTCCAGGTGGTGAGTGAGCTAAGGGTAATTCCAGTTCCTTTCCAAGAGATTAGTTTAGTAGTGAGCTCCTCACCCATTGAGCAACTGAGTCATTATTAGAGATTTGCTGGAGATTTGGGGAAAGTTATGCCATACTTTTAAATTCTTATGAGAGAGTTTCCAAAACTCTTTTCCTCTGGATTCTGTAAATAATAAATGTCAACACAGAAAATGTTTCCATCATTTTTCACATGAAGGAAACAGCCCGTAGTAGAAGGGATCACAGAGAGGAAGGCACATTCAAGGCAACAGCAGTTCAAAGAAAGCAGAAACATGGGATTAGGCTGACCCTCAGGAAACCCACTTTACCTCTGACTTTATTATTTTTATGTCAATGTATGTTGCTTTTACTGGTACTTGGAGTCATAGTACATTAGTTTATAACTCAGAGAAATCCCTTTATCAAAAAATTATTCAGAACCATTTTGTTTTATTTCTTATTGTTTTCTCATCTTTCTGTCACAATTTGTCATAAAAAGTGTAACAAGTCAAGACTACCTGATTATTGGTATATTATACAAAAGGAATTTCTTAGTTTATCATCTTTGTTAATGTAACACATGCTCATAGTTTATAAATCAAATAGTTCTGAAATGCTTGTATATATCATTTAGATGCAATATCTAAACTGTGAGAACACCAACTGATTTTTCTGAGGACTTCTGGTATTATCTGGATGTGCTTTTATTTTCTCCCTTTTTCTGTTTAGTTTAGTATTTCTCTCTTAATTGGAGACTTTCATCAAATATCTGGTGATTCTTGGCTATTTGTTAATAGTTAAAATTAAGAACTCAGATAATTAAAAGTCTTAAAAAAACATTTATATACTTTCACCAAGTAACTTTTGATTTCCTTATTTCCCTCCTACATCACAAGTTTCTGTATCCTAATCTCCTCAGCTGGCTTCTCCTCCTGTGTCTGAATTTTAAATTCCATTCTCTTGTGAAATACCCCAACTTCAGAGAATTCCCTGAGCAAACTTATTGAAAATGCTACTCCCCACCAGCCACTCACTAATCAGTGCTCCAAAGCACTGATTTTTATCTCAAAATATATTACACAGCTCTATGCTCTGGTTTATGGTCTGTCCCCTCCTCCTTGTGCCTAAGCTCCATGAGGTTGCAGATAAAATCCTGTTTGAATCTGTATTGCCATGTAATATGGTGCCTGGCACATAATAGATTCTCATTAAATATTCATTGGGTAAATGTATTACCCTTAAATGAGTACTAAGTTCAGCGTGTCTATTATTAAGGGCAGATTGTTCTTTATTAAACTTTTTTTGGGGGGAGAGGGATTGCAAGTATAAATAGAAAAATTGTTTCAAAAGTCCGGAGAAGTCACTACAGTTTAAGACCTCTTAAGTTATATATTCAATGTATGCATGGCAGGCAGTGCTAACCATTGTGCCAAAAATCACAAGGAAAGTCTGGCATTTTTGTAAAGTAATTTCAGTGCAAGTATCTTTAGCTTTAGAACCTAGATGACTGGGAAACTGAAATAATTTCCCACTAAAAAAACAGTGATGCACTCAGTGAATCTGTCATTCTGTCACATAAAGGACTAAGGGACTCTTCTTGATTTACTCTAGAGAGTTTTTAAAAGTAGTTCCTTTGGAAAAGTGTTCATCTTGCTTAAAGCTACACCTGGTAAATGATGCTCAACAAGGCAAACAGTTTAATTTCATCTAAATTATTCCATGTGTTAATAGACAAATCACTAAGAGAGAAGAGAGCACTAGATACCATTTTAAAAGAAATATTGGGAAGTACATATTCCACGTATTTGGAAATTTTATTAATGAGGGAAAGACGAGGACTGAAAGCCTTTGTTACTGTTCTTTTTTTCCCTGTGAATTCAGATATTAGACTTCAACTAAATGCAGCAAATGTTAATTGACTGGCTTCTGCATGGAAGGTGTTCTTGGATTTAGATACTAGAGATACATAGATAATTAATCTGGGAAACCTTTTTCACAGGATAAGCTCAATGTAAGCAAAAGTTTGCAAGACATATAGCAAAGTGGTGTGTGCTAAGTCATACAGAATGGAGCGAAAAAGAAGGAATGATTATCTCTGGTTTGGAGGTTGTGTGACTGAGGACATTCTAGGAAACCTGAAGTAAACTCTGAAGACTTGTTGGGGCTTTAGGAACCATAAGGAGTAATTCAGATCAGACTGTTCCAACGTCGATAGAGTTTTAATAGCCTCGAAAATTTGAGGGGTGAGTTTGCTGGGAACCACAGGGGTAAGTGTGTGCATGTGTTTAAGTCTGTGTTAGGGAGAGACAGAGAGAACCACTTTAGTGACATTTATGCAAAAGACTCTCAGTTATATTTTAAAATGGCTTAAAACATATAAAGTTTGAATCAAATTTGAGTTCGATTTTAGCAACTATAATTCAGGCTTATACAGCAGGAAGCTAAGAAGTTTTTTCAGTATAGTACTCCTATGCTTTAAATAATCAACAGGGTTGCAATGTCTTTATAATTTATATATTTTTAAATAAAAAAACAAGATCCTCAGTAAGCAACCCAAACTATTTGTGACACACATGCTTATCCTCCTTGATTATATTTATATTTTCTATAAAAGGGAGGTTTACAGAATTGAAAAAAAAAAAAAAGATGCAAAGCACCAGCAATTACTTTGTATTTGAGATAAAGGAGGAGAGACAGGAGTCATATCCATGTCACTTCTTACAAGTGCAGTAGTAAAATTTTCCATATTGGTCTTCATTTCTCTGTCTCCTTTAACCTTGGAACATGTTAGATTTTACTCCTCTGTGGCTTACAAGGAATAACATTTATTAGCTGGATATTATGCACAGTTGTTACCATTAATTACTTTGATACTAAATCAGGATAATAATACTCAGCTTAAGATAAATTAAAAGTTGCTTTGTATTCTGGAGTCTGACTTCTCAAGAGAAAAAAAAAACTCTCCTATGCTTAAAGAAAACAAATATCTAAACTGAGAATAATCTAATATTGAAGCAAGACAAAACACTAAAATGTTATTTTTGGTCTCAATTCAATAGATTAGAAAGAACTTATTTTTTACAATAAAGCAAAATAATTTATTTTGTACTATCTATATATTTAGGTATGTCAGCTGCCCATATCTCATGAAATATTAGTATCCCCATGAGACAAAAGAAAATAACACAGAAAATGAATGTGTCAGTACTTGGGTTATATATTATTAGTTTAAAAGTTATATCGTTTATTTTTTGTAATTGCTAGGTTAGGACAAGATTTTAACTTTAGCCTTCAAGGACTTTAATTCTGAACATAAAAGGAAAAAAAAACTACGTGTCTCTGTGAGTGCGTATCATTTTGGGAGCTGTCAGACTTTTCTGAAAAGGTAATTAATAATTCATGAAAAATAGAAAACTCTCTCATCCGTGGGTGTTTGATCTCAGAGGTGTAGATTGAGGTGTAAGACCAAAAAAAACTCTATGAAAATGTATACAGCTACAGGCAGCTTTCCTGCTGATCTGGTAACTAACCTGCAGCCCTGAAAAAGACAGGCTTCCTCCCTGCCAGTAACAGGAGATGAAAATCCAAAAGGCAAACAGTTTGTGTGGAAAATAAAGACATGGCATTTGAAAGTGTTTCTACTTGTAGGAAGAAATGCTGCATTAAAGGTTAAGTACCTCATAAGACTTGGTATCCTTATGTATAGAGTCTATATATTTTTCTGAACTACATCTGTGGGTTATAAAAGTTCTATTTGTTTTTATATAATTACCATTTCTTTTTCCCCTTGTCATCCTCACAGTGAAGCATTTAAATAGTATAAAAAATAATAATTAAATACATAATCCAAAACATATTCTACCACTCTGATATAAACACCAATAATATTTTAAAATTCACATTTCATATGTTTTCTATGGATACACATATATATCACATATTATCATCTATTTTATGAATATAATCAATTTTGTAGATTTAAAAGATTTTCTTTTCTTTGAACTTTCTCCTGAACTCCTCTCTAAGATAACAATCTTTATAAATATTTTCGTAGCCTTCTCTCGTCTCCTATCATACAGACCATAGAAAATTTTGGTCATTTTATTCTATGTGAGGTCACGTTATATGCACTGCTTCCTTGCTTTCTGCCTTCAGCCATGCATCTTTAAATCAATGGATACACAGATAACCAATTTCATTTAATGATGTTGCTGAACCTCAATTTGTTCAACCATTCCACAATTGATGGGATATGCTTAGCTTCTAATGTTTTGTAACTATACAAAAGATATTACAAGAAAGCTTCTGCGGCAAATATCCTAAGGTCCATGTGCTTACAGTTCTGGGGAAGAGACATGACATTTTTAATTGAAATGCATATTGCCCGTTTGCTTTCCAAAAAGACTAAATTTATTAACAAAACTTTCTGAAATATTAGCTTCTATTTCATTTCAAACATCAGTAGTTATTATTACTCTTTTTAGTTTTTGTTAATCTGATAGGTGATTAATAGATTATTTTTGTTAAATGTTGTTTTCCGTATTGGCTATTGAGTTTGAACCTGATTTCAGTTATTCATTGGTCGTTGGCTTGGTTCTTTTGTGATGTTCACTCAGTCTTGTACCCATTTTCATTAGTTTTTTGACCTTTAGTCATCAGTTTATAACCAACGTACTATATTATAGATAATTTATCTTATTTGTCTTATTTTCCCCATTCTCTCAGCTGCATTTGATATCGTCTATGGTATATTATAGCATGCCACATAATTAATTTCATAGCCAAATATATTTCTTTCTGATTTTTTTCTGACATAGAACAGATATGCTTATCCTTAGCTTGTTTTGGCCTAACCACATACAAATCTTTTATTTATTTGTTTTATTCATTTAATATTGGAGTTTATAATTTATTTTGTAGTAATAGCCAACATTATTTTATTCTAGATAGCCAGTTTTAGTAACACTATTTATTAAATTAACATTCATTTGTCTCACTGAATTGAAGTTCAAACTTTTTAATAAAATGAATTCACAAAAATATTTGCTGCTATTTCTGGATTTTCTACTCTGTTCTACTAATTTAGTTGATTATTTCTATAATAATCTCATACTTTTCTTTAATTAATTGTTTTTGGAGTATAGTTGATTTACAATGTTGTGTTAGTTTCTGCTGTACAGCAAAGTGAATCAGTTACAACCTCATACTCTTGATTACAGTAACTTTATAGTATATTTTAACAATTGGTAAGGCAAAGTACTTATGATTATTTTATTTTTATAATGTTCTTGTCTATATTTAAACTTTTATTTTGTTCACATTTACTTTATGTTGATTTTATGCAATTTCCCATTTCCTTTTCCACCATAAATATTGAGACTCAATTATAATCATACTAAAATTCTATATTAATTTTGGGAGGATTGTCACTTGTCTTTCTGTCAAGAATATGATAGGTCTTTCTATTTTCAATGTTTATGTTTTCTATTAATAAAGAATATCTGACATCAAAGATCCTGTTTGTTCTTTTTAATTAATTTAGACTTTTACATCATTTGTTTATGGACTATTTGTAAAAATTGATATATGTTTTGGAAGCCAGATGAAATGCTAAAATCTTTTTTATTGTCACCTACAATTCTTTCACATTTCATTCAGAACTTTTGCAATTTTTACATGATCAATTCTTGGATATATCATCAAACTACAGAAGATTTCTTGTCTTAGAGTGGCTCTTTGGTATGTAATGTCGACTTGAAACTCATTTCTTCATCAAAAAAATAAACACACACACACTTTTTTTTTTCCTTTCTGGTAGATTTTAGATGTTAATTTTTTTCCTTTAATAGTTTTTCTCCTTATTTATCCTCCTTGAATCTCTGCAATCCCATTTAGTTTGTAATATAGGAAATGTTAGTTGCAAGATAATTTTTTTCCCTAAAATTTCAACTTAAGAGTATTGATCTTTTCAAATCCAAGAGTGGAGAATTCCACGCTGACTTAGAGGATCTGAACTTTGTAGGTCATGTTGTCTTCCCACTCATATTTAGTTTTGTTCTAGCTCTCTGCATCTCCAGTCCAGGTTTACTTCTGGAGCTCATGGTTTTCACAGCAAACACAGCAGACCCAACTTTGCACATTTATCTTAATGCTGTAACTTCCAAAGAAACAGGCTATTGAAGGTAAACTTGATGCTAACCCTGTGCTCAGAATTTTTCCCCTTTGTTTATATCTAATCAAAATGGTGCTCCATTTACATTTAACATAAAATCCACACTTCTTCCCAGTGCTGTAACAGCCCTGCTTCTTTGTTTAGCAAGAAAACTATATTTGCTGGCCATTCTTTCTTGTCCAAGTAAGAAATAAATTTAATTTGTGTTTTTTTCAGCTGGGTGTGAATTATGATTACTTTGAGCAAAGCGAATAACCTCAAATACAGCCCTCCACTCTAAATCCCATGGACTTTTTGGAATTCTTAAACTTTATCAAACTTTGCAACAGTTTTCAGAACCATATTTTCTAAATATATTACTTTTTAATTGTCTTGAGCAAAATTTTTAAGTGGGAAGAGTGCAATTTTAGTAAAATCTTTGTATTTTGTTCTCTCTTTCCCTATTCTCCTATTGACACATTTACTACTCACACTGCCTCTATTGGCTCTGTTCACATCCTCAGGTGTACCAAAATGTTTCAGTAAAGTCTGCTGCTTTTCCCGTAAGCTCAACTCCTCCACACTCCATGCTATCCAAAATAAATCTCTGTCCTGTGCTTTGCTCCAGTAAAGCTCTTGAAAGCAACACAAGATAATCTGACAAACATTCGAACCAGGACATATTTAACAAACACGGATAAATACTAGAAATACCCTACGAAAATTAAAAGCTAAATGACTGACTCTGAATATCAAATAAAAAATTCATATACTTCTTCATGTTGAGTAAAATGTAGTTAAATGCACAGAGATCATTATTTGTGATGTGTGTGTGTGTGTGTGTGTGTGTGTGTGTGTGTGTATGTATGTGTGTGAAGAATCCTGTATAAAGTGGCTTAAAGCATATTTGTTTAGTAAATTTAAATCTTCAAAAGAAAAGCTGTCTATCCCTTAAATGTCATAATTATACAGTGGAAAGAGGAGAACTGGATCATTAAGTTATGAGTCAGCCATGGACACAGAGATTTTTTTCATGGCATTTATTGGGGAAGAGAATTCATTCAACTTCTTGTGAGAGAGAGAGATATAACACAGCTCACTAAGACAAGCCAGGAGTAGGGTGGGAGTATGTGGAATAGAAAAAGCCAGTACATCAAAATGCTAAGAAGAAAATTATACTCTTTTCTCTGTATGGCTGGAATAAAGCATCATTAATTTCCTCCAAACATTAAGTGTTAAAAAGATATTAAACTTTGGAGGCAGTAAACGGTTTTCTTTGTTTCCTGGAGTTAAATCTATTTTGATGAGTTTGAGGAAGCCAGTCTTTGACAGTGCATTTCCTAGTGAAGCAAAGTGGTAAATTGGAGCACTGGAATTACTATTAGAAAACTAGTGTTGAGATTCCAGCTTTGTTAATTACAGATTATGTGATCTTGAGTGTAGATAATTGCTCAGCACTTCTATTTCCTCAGGCATAAAATAGTTAGGTTGCTGCTGCTACTTCTTACCTCACTATGTTGTTCAAAATTACATTACATGAAGTATGACAACAGCCCTACCTCAATAGTGGTATCTTACAATTGCTATATTTACTGAAAATAGTATATGTGATGAAGACCTTTAGCACAACATTTACCATGTATGAAAGATTACTCTAAAAGCACAGAACTTAAAAAGTACTGTGGTGGAAAGATTTTAAGATGTCCTTCATGATCATTAACTCCTAATATCCACAGTTTTCTGTAATTCCCTCCCTGAAACATGGTGGAGAGGGTCTGTGACTCGCTTCTAAGTGATGGGATATGACAAAGGTGATGGTATGTCACTTTCATAATTATTTTATGTCAAAGAAAACTCTGTCTAGCTAACAGACTCACTCTAGAATCTGTGCCTCCATTGCTGGCTTCAAAGAAGCAAATTACCATGAATTCTCCAGCCTCAAGGTAGTGAACTTTGCCAACAACCTGACCCATCCCCAGCTGAGCCTTTAGATAAGTACCACTCCTGACCATCACCTTTGCTTGCAGCCTTGCAGGGAACTCAGTTAAACCATGCTCAGAATTCCTACCCTCAGGAACTGAGGGTGTAAATGTGTGTTATTTTAAGCCATTAAATTTGTGGGAATTTGTTATGCAGCATAGAAAACTAACATCAGGAGCACTTCTCTCCAATGAGCTAGAGAACAACTCTTAACAATTGTTTTAGCTGTGTTTTAGCTCTGTCAGTCATAAACATTCACACTAAAGGAGTGGTATATTTATATATTAGCTAGAAAATATACCAAAAAAATCAGCAAAAGTAACTGAGTGCAGGCTCTTGACTGGGGAGTTAAATAGGAAAAATTGATTTTAGTTTTGAGGGTATACTTTGTAGAATATAGACAGTAGCAGTAAAAGCAAAATTCAGCAGAGTCTGGGAGTGGAAATGAGGGTCACTACTTATATTTCATAAGATGGACAACCAAAAGTAGGTCATGTTGGCATTCTTCTCCCTATGATTACAGTTTTAATAACTAGTAAAAAGTTATTTCACTATTAAGATATAATTCTTTATCTCCTCACCTATATTAGTGACAGAAAGCTACAAGGGGCTATCAGGATTTTAAGTGATTTATAAATATTCGATTAAACCTAATACACAATTATCAAGCAGCTACTAGCATTATCAACTTCATATTTTGGGTTGATATATCTAAGAATATTTTACTGACTATTTCTTGCTAATGTGTTAGGAATGCAGTTGAATTTTGTTGGTTCATCTTGTTCATTTAACTTGCTGAACACTTTTGTTAATTCTAATTAGGGTATATACAAGACTTCATTGGTCAAATTTGCTGGGATTTGTCTATTACAATAATCTTTTAACGTTTTGTTTTATAAATTGTGGTACTTTCTTCTTAGTTCTTATGATTTCAATTGCTAGTAAACTCTTTGTTCACTGACCTTGTTAATCTTTTCTTCATATATATATATATATATATATATATATATATATATATATCTTTAGTTCATTTTATCAACAGGTCTATAAATTCAGGGTTTTAAAAAAATTTATTATTTGCTTTAACTTTTCTCTTTCTTTTGCTTCCAATTGCTTTGCTTTCTTATGTCTTTTCTAAACACTATTCAACTAAATTTTGGTTTTTGTTCAGCTTGATAATCTTGCAGTGCTTTTTCACACATTTGTATTTGGTTTGTTTTAAAAATCTGGGTTGACCATTTTACATTTATTATTCTTTTTATTACTATTATTATTACAGATTTTGCTTTATCTTAATTTCATTGGATTTTTGGAAATATTTTAAGTTCAAATTTATTTTTATTTTCTGGATTGAATGTGATGCATCCAACTTTCATTGGTTTTGTGTGCATTTGTTGTGTGTGTGTGGTTAGCCTTAGAATTTTAACTTTACACTTGGC
The DNA here is from genome assembly GCF_963924675.1 of Phocoena phocoena. Taxonomy (NCBI): domain Eukaryota; kingdom Metazoa; phylum Chordata; class Mammalia; order Artiodactyla; family Phocoenidae; genus Phocoena; species Phocoena phocoena. Next base: position 78,408,983 of record NC_089223.1, read on the forward strand.
CTAACAAAATTTAAAGTAACTAAAATTTATATCCTGAAGTTTTTATAAAGCAACATAGATGGTTTTTAATCATTACCATTTGTGAAAAGACAATGGTGGCTCTGAGTCCATGAGCTGGAGGATACCTCAACTTGACCTGAATAAGTTTCTCTAGGATGAACTTGGGCTCTGATGATATGGCCATGTTCTTGATTTTTAAAAGGCAGTAATTTTGAGAGCACAGACAATGGTCATGCATGGCAGTGAGGGATGACCTATCCTTCTTCTTCACTCTTTGAATGACCTGAACAGATTCTACTGCATTAGGTCCAATCCAGACCAGAAGTGCAGCAGCAGCCAGATGTCCTGACTCCAGTGTTGTATTTTAGCACCATAACAGTGGCAAGTGGAAGATCTTCCTCAGATTGGAATTGATAAAAGAGTTGACCATCACCAATGGGTTGTTGTCCAGGTACAAAGTGAGAGCTGCCAGAAATCACTCTCAGTATAAATAACTATCAAAAAAAATAGGCATTTTTGATAGTTATATCAGGATGGCAGAGTGGGAAACTTAATCCATTTTAATTAGAAAATTCCAAGGTTATTTCTTACTACAAGATGATAAAGTGAGACAAATTGCTGCATGCTTCCTTGTCTCCTAGAAGAAATCTCAAATACTGGCCTAGCATTATCAAAACTGGTGACTAACAATCTAACTGCAGGTTACTCTTTATTGGGCTCCATTCTCAAATAGCTTAAATGCCTTTCCTCTTGACCCTCACTACTCTAATCATTACTATTGGCATTATAGTTTTATACCAGACTAGATTCTTGCAATACAGGCTGGTGTGTTCTTTGATACTCTTTTTTCTGTGCCGTATCATCATGCAGATTTGCTTCCTTGAATCTCCTTTTACTGTCTTTTGATGTTCCTTATGAAAAAATTTTTCTTCCTCGGCCGTGCCATTAATCTAAAATTATTACTCCCTCTGCTATTGTTTAATGTTTAACACTAATAAAAATGCTACTTAACATTTACACAAAGGTTCATATTTTTAAAGTGCTTTATAAGGACTATTACTCAGGTGTTTTTTAATGAGAGTATTTTTAGAGGCAATTTATATGAATATTCAAGAGATGTTATGAACGTGAAGCTAAAGCCCTGCTCCTGTGATGATTTGGAATTTAGATATGTAATACACAGAAATAGGAAAGTGCGGATATGGCAATCACAAATAAAAAAGAAGCATTTATAGTACTTTATTGAAGTCAGTAAAATGCTCATATCTATAATTTACTTATTTATAATTTGGATAGATTATTTTTATAGAGGACAATGTCTCTAAAATAGGTTTTTAAACCACTTGAGTCTCTCATTAATATAACATTCATTAAACTGAGACTTTTGTTTTTAAATTGAGAGCAAGCTTCAGTTTGATTTAAAGCCAGAATTTGTTACTTAAGGTTTCAGTCTGTTGTTGTGTTTTAGCTTAGTTCATTATGGGTGTGTTTTAATTTAAATTACTCTGGTAGAGAAAATGTTCTATTGTCCTATTCAGATATTCATAGGTATTCTGAAAATAAAATTCATTGCCTTACACAATGCACTCCAATTCTCATCAATAAATGCAAAGAATATGTTTGAGCTGTTAATAATTCTGTCTTTGGTTTTGTCGTCACAGCTCTCAAGAATTAGAGAGCTATGCATCTTCCAGAAGCTTTTGTACCACAAGAGAATTTCTGTATAGGGAATAAATATAAAGTAAAATTATTTCTTCATGCCTGTACTGAGAGTAGGGATGATGTCTCATTATTCTTTGATTCTCTGATGATTAAATAGTCATTGGCATATATTAGGTACTCAGTAAATGTCTGTGGGCTGCTAGTTACTGATCATATGTAGAGGAACATCATTTCAAACAATACTAATAGCTTGTGTGGGAGAATTCTGCTGCGGCCAATGCTGATTTCATGGATTGATTGTCTGTGCATCACTTGGAACCATGCAGAAGCTTTCCATCCCACTCAACATTAAACTTAAGTTGCAGACCACAGCCTGCATAACTTTCTCACATCCTATATGTGGTACCATTCCTTGTCCTCCTTGTCCCCAGTGCTCTGATCACACAGGACTTTGTTTTGTTCTTTGACTCATTTTGTTTCCTTCGTAGAGCTGTCTTCATTTCCGTAGACTGTATCACGGGTGTTTACTTCTTGTCATCCAGATCTCATCTTGAACATAACCTCCCAAGAGAGGACTTCCTGACCATTCAAGTCCCACAACTCTCCATTATGTTATTGTAATGTGTGATGGTTAATTTTATGTGTCAACTTGGCTGGGCCATGGGATGACTAGATATTTGGTTAAATATTATTCTGGGTGTTTCTGTGAGGGTGTTTTTGAAGGATTAGCATTTAAATTGGAGGACTTTGAGTAAAGCAGTTTATCTTCCATAATGTGGGTGGGCTTTGTCCAATCAGCTTTTTTTTAAAAGGCTGACATTTCCCTACCCCAGCAAGAGGAATTCTCCAGTGGATGTCTTTTAGACTTGAACTGAAATATCAGCTCTTCCTAGTTCTTTAGCCTGATGGTCTTTGACCTGGAACTGAAGCACTGGCTCCTCCTGAGTCTCTAGGCTGCCAGCCCACCCTGCATATTTTGGACTTGACGGCCTCCATAATTGCATGAGCCAGTTCCTTACAATAAATCTCTTTATCTATCTACCTATCTATCTATCCATCCATCTATTTATTTAATCTATCTATATATCTAATCTAACTATCTATCATCTATCCATCTAATTTATCATCTATCTATCTTACTGGTTTCTGTGAAGAACATTGATTAATGCAGTGTGTTTGCTTATTATATTTTCCTTCCTCACTAGAGGTATGTTTGATGAGAACTGTGACCTTACTTTCCTTGTTCTTGGCTATATCCCCAGGGCCTAGAATGGTCTTACCATGAATAATTTATTACTATGTATAGTAATAAATTATTGTTGAATGTTATAACCAATGACTTAATCCATAGATACCAATTTGTAAGGATACTTAAAAGAATAAATAATAGTTGGGTGCTTCTGATTATCATGTATTCTCTGGTGTGAGCTATAAAAATATATGAATACATAGGAATATATACACATAATATAATTACAAACAAATCTATTAAATAAAAATATATATTTTGAAATAATTATGCATTTTAATTACTTGTTACATTATTATAGTAGCCAAAACAGCTATCACTTATTGCATGACAATTTATACTTGATGTGACTTATTAGATTATTAATATTAGATATCTATATATCTATTTAATAATACAAGAATACAAATGATTAGGCTTTATCATTCTCATTTACTTCTCTTTACCTCACTTTCCTCATATGTAAAAATAATGACAGTGTCTATGGCACAGAATTTTTGTAAAAATTAAATGAGTTAGAACAGTGCTTGCAGATCATATTAACTATTATTGTTGTTACTATAATTGGCATTGACAACTGCACACTCTTATAGGTTAATGTAAGATTTCATTAATTATATTAATGGAATAAAAGCAACTAAAGTGGAAATTATGGTTTTTTAATGAAATTATAATATTTTCAGGTAACATAAGGAATTCTTTTTTGATATTATTCTATTTTATTATATCATATTCCTGTGAGCTATGCTAAATAATTACTTTTACTTCTTCCTCTTCACACCTTTCAAATATTTATAATATTTTTTTCTTGCTAAGTTATACAAATTTAGCTCCTTTAATTTTTTCACTTAAGACATTGTGTTGACTTCTTTAATTATTTAAATTTCTCTGTTCTGGATGTTCTCCAAATTTCTTAAGTTATTTGGAAAAGATAAGCTAAAAATACATATTATGAAAAGTTTAAATATATAATCTCAACAAAAATGATTTCAAAATAATATTTTTGGACATCCAGTGAAAATATGTTCATTACATTCTTTTCTGAAGTGCATGATGTGTTTTGGTCACACTGGATTTTATTCATTTCTCTAAATATGTCAGTACTAAACTAGTATATACAAAAACACACACACAGAGACATACATCTACATTTACACAGTTGAAAACACAAACACACAGAGGTGTGTATGGATTATTTCTATGATTAGATTGGCAAAGGTTTTTGATAAAGAATTTCTTTTGACCCTTAATAGGAAATCACAATTATCCCCAGTTTCCAAATATAAATACTAAGAGGTCAAATCATGGGCCTTGAGAAAAGTCTTATTTATACTTTCTTTTGCTTTAAGCTAGTGTATTTATTGCTACAAATTCTTTAGAGAAAATGAAAGAGACCTTGCATTTGCATCAGTTTTAGGCTCTGTTGTCTATACTTGCATGCCCCTCACCTTAGAACTCAGCTCTCAAAACATTTCCATGGGGACTTTAAAAATGCAGCAAACTTGCTAGAAGTAATAATGAATTCAGTAAAAAGAATTACTATGGCTCCTTTACTGCTACATCATCAGTCAAGCTTCAGTGGAATGTTTTCTAGCTGAGTACCCAACATTGAAGCAAATCGGTCTAATGACTTCCTTCTGGGTCACATAGGATTGAAGGAATGACCCTCTGTCTAAGCAGAATGAATATCTATATGACAAAGTTAAACATGGGGTTATCACACAATCTCAATTTTCTCCAGAACCACACACCACTCCTTCCTCTCTAAAGAGGATCTGTTTAGATTTTCCCATTTGAAGCAAACCTGTCTGATGCCCATATGTGTATGTTGTTTATGTGCCTCATAGTCTGTCTGTGGAAACCCTAGAAGCTGTAATTGTGACTCCCAAGGTAATAAAAAGCATTCTGGGGCCTGGCAGCCAGACATCCCAGGACCTGGCTCTGCCCACAGATGGAAAGATACACCATGCTCATGAATTGAAATAATTTATATTGTTAAAATGACTATACTACCCAAGGCAATGTACAGATTCAGTGCAATTCCTCTCAAAATACCAATGACAGTTTTCACAGAACAAGAACTAATAATTCTAAAATTTGTATGGAAACACAAAAGATGAATAACCAATCAATCTTAAGAAAGAACAAGGCTGGGGTATAATGCTCCCTGATTTCAAATTATACTACAAAGCTACAGTAATCAAAGCAATATGGTACTGGCAGAAAAACAGACACTAGATCAATGGAACAGAGAGAGAGAGCCCAGAAATAAACTCATGCTTAAATGGTCAATTAATCTATGACAAAGGAGGCTAGAAAATAAAATGGGGAAAATACAGCATCTTCAGTAAATGATGTTGGGAAAACCAGACAGCTGCATCAAAAAGAATCACACTGGACTAATTTCTCATGCCATGTACAAAAGAAAACTAAAATGAATTAAATATTTAAGTGTAAGATCTGAAGCCATAAAACTCCTAGGAAAAAAACATAGAAACATAGGCAGTATGCTCTTTGACATTGGTCTTGGCAATATTCTTTTTGGATCTGTCTCCTCAGGCAAGGGAAATAAAAGCAAAAATAAACAAAGGGAACTACGTCAAACTAAAAAGCTTTTGCACAGCAAAGGAAACTATCAACAACAAAAAAGTCTGCCTGCTGAATGGGAGAAGATATTTGCAACTGATATATCTGATGAAGGGTTAATATCATAAATATACAAAGAAATCATACAACTCAACATTTTAATAAAACAAACCTGATTAAGCAATAGGCAGAGGACTTGAATAGACATTTTTACAAAGAAGACATACAAACCCTGAAAAGATGCTCAGCATCACTAATCATCAGGGAAATGCAAATCAAAACCACAATGAGATATCACTTCACACCTGTCAGAATGACTTTTGTCAAAAGGACAGCAAATAACAAGTGTTGGCCAGGGTGTGGAGAAAGAGAACCCTAGTACAGTGTTGGTGGGAATGTAATAATAATAAATTGGTAGAGCCACTATGGAAAAGAGTATGGAAGTTCCTTAAAAAATTAAAAGTCAAACCACCATAAGATCCAGCTATTCCATCTATGTATTTTTATAAAGAAAACAAAAACACTAATTCAATAAGACATAACACCTCATGTTCATTGCAACATTATTTATGATAGCTAAGATATGAGAGCAGGTAAGTGCCCATTGATAGCTGAATACATAAAGAAGATGTGAGCTATACACCCACCCCCCCCCCCCACACACATACACAATGGAATATTAGCCATAAAAAAGAATGAAATCTTGCCATTTGCAAAAACATGGATGGACCTATAGGGTATTATGCTAAGTGAAATAAATCAGACAGAGAAAGAAAAACACTGCATGATTTTACTTATTTGTGGAATCTAAAAAACAAAACAAATAAACAGTCATAACAAAACAGAAACAGAATCATGTATACAGAGAACAAACTAGTGGTTGCTAGAGGGGAGGTTGGGGGAATGAGTGAAGTAGGTTAAAAAGATTAAGAGGTACAAACTTCCAGTTATAAAATAAATGTCACTGGGATGTAATGTATAGCTTAGGGAATATAATTAATAATGTAATAATTTTGTATGGAGACAGATGGTAACTAGACTCATTGCGAAGATCATTTTGTAATGAGGAGTTTCATAGTCTTGATGTGAAAATTAAAAGAAATAATTGAGATACATTCAATCATAAATTGGTAATGTATCCATTGTAATGGCAATGTTAGTGTTTCTCATACATTTTCTTCATGCTAAATGCATACCTAATACTGTAGGAATGTATTTTTTTAAGCACCATTTTTACCTTCTAAATGATCTGACATTTCCTCATTTTCTCATTATAGGCATATCACTTCTATTTTTGTTTCACCACTTTTAATTAATCAGTCATTTCTATTTATGAAGATTTCTCCACATCCCCTAGTCTTTTGATATCAGTCTAACACTCCCAGAATTTGTCAAAATAATTAGAAATGTTTAATGAGTTTACAGGATAATTATCTTAATTCCATATGATAACTGCCATGGAGTTCATTTGATATGCTTTCTTCTGAGTATTCTTTTATCTTTGTGCAAAGCTTTAGATCTTTTGAGAAGCCTTTCACTAGCTGGTGGCATTAACTCTAAAAGTTTCAGCTTAAAAATGAAAATCTATGTTTAATAATTATTATTTTTGTTTCTAGTATTTAAAGCAATATCTTTACTCTATTTTTAAATTGCAGATTACTCTAGTTATATGGAGAAAAGGTAAAATTACTGTTTTAAATAATTTTTTTCTTCATTTGTTTTCTATAACTCATCATTCTCTTATTTGTACAAATAAAATATGCTTGATTTTTCCATCTTATATTTAGTATATATTTGGCACCTTTTGCAGGTCACTATTCAACAAATACTGGATTTTAATTGCCCTTTTACTGTGTTATCCTAAATGCATTAGCTAATTACTCAATTTTTAAGCTTTTCTGGTTCTTCTCCTCATAATAATTATATGCTCCTTTTGAAGAGAAAATCAAACAAGTTTACAAGTGAAGAAATGTTTGCTTCTCACCCTGGGAAATTTCCGATCTTGAACAACCTTACTTCTTACCCCTCTGGTTGAATAAATTAAGTTGGCATCCAAATCTAGTTGTTCCTTGTAAACTAAGAAATATAGACCATAAATGTGACTGAGTACCAGGTATTTGAGTAGCCACACTTTTCTCCAAAAACTGGAAGTAAGTCAACAGATATTTAGGCAGAAAAATCCTCTGATACTGTAAGAGTTGACCTATTCTGTTTCTTGCCATGCATGTAAAGATTAAGGGAAAAAGAAATTCTTTATATAAATTCATTTCCTTAGTAAAATGAAACTGGTGGAAAATAGTTCTAGTGGAATGAATGGATGAAGAATTAAATGCCTATGGACACTATCGTTGTGTCCATTTGCTTCTTACCTTTGAGTCAAATAATTATTAACAGTGAATTTGTGAGATCACAGCATTAAACAGACTATATTTTAGATGTTGACCAAATGGCCATTTGCTTCTGTGATGTCAATTTCAAGGTGATTTTTATTTTATCTAGATATGTCTATTGAAAAACCAAGAGCAAGTTTGACAAAGCTCCATGTTTCTACATTACTTTTTGCTGAGAATTAGTTGAAACTTGTTAGTTAAAGCACAACTACTAAAGTTTTTTGGATTTTGTTGTTGTTTTTGTTGTTTTCTTTTTTGTTTGTTTACTTGTTAGGTAGTGATAAAGTTAATTCATATATCAGGATCCACAAAATGGAGGACAGCACCTTGGTCCAGCCCACATCACAAATCTAAGTCAGCCTTAAACTTAAGTCAGACTGAACTTACTGAAATGCCTGTCAAGGAATTCTAACTGTATATCAATCACAATCCTCCAACTCAGCTTTAGCTAGCTCACCTAACCCCAGAAAATAAAACCTGCTATTCCTATAAGGACATCCCAGACCTTCTAGCCAACCATCGCCTATTTTCATGTTGCCTCTAAGGCTCTTTAAAACTCGCTTTTGCCCCAAATTCCTTAGAAAGAGTGCTCCACTGCTTGTGAGGCACTGTACGCCTCCAATTCATGGATTGTTTTCCCTTCTCACTAAATCATTTTAGTTTTGTCATTTGACAGTTTGTGATGGTAGAAGTCTATAATCAGTGGTAGGTGACAGTTAGCTATTCTTCAGAAAGTTCACTGCCAGATTGTGATGAAAGTCCTAAACCAAATTCAATTGCACAGATGTACACTTCTTAGCAAGTAGGCACTAAACAGTGACACAGCCTGCTCTGTGAGCTCAAAGAAATTTATCTTTCAGTCTTTTTGGTGCTGTAATTCTACCTTGCATAAAAGGGTCCTCTTAAGCAAATGCAATAATATCCTAACACAACATTTGTCTAATCATCTAAAAAACTAGATTGATTCTAAATCAGTGAAGAATCTTCAGAACAAATGATGGAACAGAGCATCTGCTGTTATAGATATATAGGTATATAAGTCTGCTGCTCTAGGTATAGGATGAAGAATCGGATAAAAGTTTTACATTTGGTTAGGAAAATCTCTGACATATTTAATCCACCCACTTAAAAATATAAATATATATATAGTTCACCAAGAAGAGTCTTTTGAAGCTTCCATTCTGCTCATACACAAGATACTAATTTCACTCATGAAAACCCATTTCTAATGCTTATTTTGCTAATTACCATTCCTGGCATTGTTCAAGATAAGAACTGAAGTTATAGAGACTGACTCTAGAGTGGCCTCTCTGATTAAATGATAGAAGACCACCCTTGGAGGGTGACTTACTGATTAGAAACTGACTGTCCCTGGAGTACAGCTTAAACTACCCAACACCTACACAATATCACACCTTCTGTATAGAAGTTATTTTAAAATAATTTACAAACATGATAACGTTGATCTTCTCTGAACAGGATCAGAAAGTACCATTTTTTTTGTGCCATTGTGCCATTGTGCCATTCAACCACAATGTGTGGCATGGAGCCAGTGTTGAAGAGGGATAGCTTAAATTGAATTTTGTGGGGGCAGGAATAAATGAAAAAGATGAGGAATTAGCCGTGAATGACTCATCCTATCAATTCTGCTCCTGATATATGTGGGATTTGGCTCAATCTCCTTGAAAACACTGTGTTTGACTAGTCTATCATTCTTAACAATTCAGTGGTTTTTTTAAATCAAAAAGTATGTAGATTATTTAATAACCTAAACATTTTAAAGTTTGTTTTGAATATTCAAAAATATTTATTATAGAATTTTTACCATTTTACATCTCTGTATAAGATGTATAATGATGTGACACTAGGGACATTGAACATAAATTTAAGGCAATCATATTGCTAAAACCAAAACAGTAATTGCTATTTAATAGATGTATTTCATTATAGGAAATTATGATGGCTTTTCCTAATTCTACCGGATTTTAGTATTTTCTTCCCATGTAATCTGTATGTATCTCATCTCTAGTTTTCATACCATTTTATTTGTAATTCATTTTACTCTTTAGATAATTGTTTTTCATATTTTAAATCATTCTATTATACTTACTATAGGTGAAGAACAACATTGCCTCTTCCAAATTTATGTTCTTTTGCAAAGTGTTATTTTAAATTTTATATGAGTAGAAACTGATAGATAATTTACACATGCATTTTTCTTAGTCTATAATATAAGTTTTTAACTTTGGAAACAATGAATGTGATTTAGACTGTAAGATTTTTATAAGAATAAATAAACTTTTTCGAAGATCTATATAAAGTGATTTGTGCATGCAAAAAATGTTCTGGAAAAAATACAGTAGTCTAACTTTCAGTTTGAGATTACTATGATAGCATCTTTATTTTATAGAAAAAATTAGAATATATGAGTGTGTTCTAGATTTCTCAAAAGTGGAAGGAGTGTGTGTTTCTGTATGTAAAAAAGTGCATACAAATAATTATAGCCAAGAATTAGCTTTCTTTTTCTTTAATTATTTATTTTATTCATTCATTTTTGGCTGTGTTGGGTCTTCGTTGCTGCGTGCAGGCTTTTCTCTAGTGGTGGCAAGTGGGAGCTACTCTTCTTTGCAGTGCATGGGCTTCTCATTGCAGTGGCTTCTCTTGTTGTGGAGCACAAGGCTCTAGGCACACAGCTTTAGCTGCTCTGTGGCATGTGGAATCTTCCCAGACCAGGGCTCAAACCCATGACCCCTGCATTGGCAGGCAGACCCTTAACCACTGAGCGACCAGGGAAGCCCAAGAGTTTTCTTAATAGCCAATAATGAAGTAAATTGTACAAAGCTGTCTGGCAATAAAACAAATATCAATTTCAAATGAACATTTTATATTTTAACCTTAATTTTAAGCTTGTTAACTACTAACAAGCAAGGACCTAATAGTGTTATAAAAATAGCTATATTTCTGTTTGAAAAGATACATTGTTGTAGAACCCAAGTTCATGTGCCTGATGCACAGTGAGGTCAAATAAACCAAAATGTCAGAGTTTGGGGTAGAGAAAGGTCTACTGCAAGGGCCAGGCAAGGAGAACTGGTGGCTTATGCTCAAAAAGTCTTAACTCTCCAATGGGTTTCAGGGAAGAGTTTCTATAGGCAAAATGTGGGGGCAGGTCTGCAGGGTGTGTGACCTTCCTCTGGTTGGTTGATGGTGGGGTAACAGGGTGGTATTCCAGGAATCTTAATCATCAGCCATCTGATTCCAACCAGTCTGCGGCTCACGTGCTTGTGTTCACTGAAATTATCATCCTCTGCCTGGGTCGAGGCCTTAGTTCTTGTAGAACTCAGATTGTTATGTATCAGATTGTTATTTATATCCCATGAGGAGGAACCAGGACCCTGCCCCATTGCTGCACTATTTTCTTTTCTTTTTTTTTTTGACAGTGAAGTGTTAGGTTGTTTTTTTAATTATTAAATTTAAAATTTTTTCTGTGGGTTCATATTTTAGTTATTTATTTTTAATTGAAGTATAGTGATCTACAGGGTTATGTTAGTTTCAGGTGTACAGCAGCAATATGATACTTTTAGAAATATGTTGATTATTCTCTTCAAACATCTGGCTTGATACTAAAGGAATTATATTTTGCATTCTTGCTCTTTAAAAAATTTAATTCAGCAAAGAATTCGCAAATCTATTTAGCTAGTTTCATTGTAGCCACATTTAATATAGCAAACATGTTGAAAAAATATCAACAACAACAATACAAATGTTCATGGGAAGGATAGTAGATAAATAATGATATGATCACAGAATAAATATTATTATAAAATTGTTAAAATGAATGTACCAAAATGACACATAATATGGATGAATCTTAGTAATAAAATATTAACTGAAAAAGTACATTCAAATGATCATGTAGAACATCAGTACATTTTTATAAAGCTAAAAACATTTAAGATATATATGTGTGCATATACATTTAATAGTCCCATATATGTATTCTATATTATATACAAATCTTTTTTAGTAATGCATATAAATGTAATTTGAGATTGATTATGCAATGATGAATGTGGAACTCAGGATGATTTTTTATTGATTTAGGGAGGGACAGGAGGTTTGATTGATAGGAGGAGGGAAACCACATAGTTGAATGTGGTTTGTCAAGATCTTAGATTTTCTTTTGGGTGGAGGGCCAAGGTTGTCTATTGCAGTATTAAAAACAATCAATTAATAACTAACTAAATAAGTAAATAAAAGTGAAGTGTTCATGGACTAATTATCAATGAGAATATATCTTGAATCAAACTCTCTAGAGTTTTCTTAGGTTCTAGTTTATTACTAGCTCTTTTTCCTAGTTTGTCTTTCTTTTTCAGGCTTTTCAGTTTACAGCTCTTCAGACAGTTTTTGGCCTGTCTTCTATATCTCCCTTTCTTTTTGATCTTTTAAAATTCTATCTTTATTTGATTTCTTTTGACCATTTTTATTTTGTTAGAGAAAATTTTTACCTTCATCCCTTCTCAGTTCTTTGGCCTAATAACTAAATTGACATAAGACAGATTAACAGGAGAAAAAACCCCACAAATTTAATTTTGCACATATGGGAAATCATAGAAATATGGGACTAAAAAAGTGACCTAAGCAGAAAGCATTTATACCTTTTCAACAAAGAAATAACTATTTGTGAAGAATTGACAAAGGGTTTTGGTCTTGTGGTGCCAATCACTGGAGAAGAAACGAAATTTGTTTACACAGCCTTCTTGGCATGAATTCTCTATTTCTACGGTAAGGATGCATTCTACCCTCCAAGCACAGGGAGGGCACCCTTCACATGGGAATTTATTTCCTGTTTTCAGGGGGACGAAGGACAGAGTGTCCTTCTCATACCAGTTGTTTCTTAAGTAAATTTAATTCAAAATAATCAATATGCCAAAGTGGCATATTTTGAGATGGCCTGCCCTAAATCCTAAATTCCTTCCTCTGAAATTTCTCTGGAAGTTTCACATATTAAAAACTGAGCTGATGGCTGTACAGAGGAGAATCAGGTTAGCAGTTGAATGGCAAGAGATCTGCAAAGGGGGAAAAGAATCTAGATTAGAATGAGAATGAACAAACAGAAAAGAATAAATCAAAGAACATTCCCCTATAACTTATTAAACCAGTCTCCCAATCCTGGGAATAGATCAGTCCAGTAAAATGGCTGTGCCTCATTTATGTGATGGGAATTATTGATCCTTTCTTTTAATAGATATAAGTTAAACACTATTTGTCCTCTTTGATTTATATATAACCAGCATTTTTCCCCCAGTGATTACACAAATTCCTCTTTGCTGGGCAGTCAGGGTCTCTAGGGCATGATGATTTTGGAGTACAACAGAAGCTAAGCTGGATTAGTTCCAAAGTTCACATAGTGGTATCGAACTCTTGTTCTATCGCCATGAAAAGATTTAAGATTGCCCTTTACAATTCATAAATTGTAAAGTTTGGGAATAAGGTCCTCAACGTTGTAAAGAACTTAGAATTGTGTTTACAAACAGATTTTCTATGATTTCTTGTCCAACATGTTTGTACGGCGTGACTTTACAAACAAAGGAGCTCAAGTTTGTCATTTGGCTGGCATTTAAGGTAGAGTATCTGGTGACGGAAGGAGCCAGGTATCCAAATCCATACTGTCCCAACCATTTAGATGGGAATGCTTTGTATACCTTGTCACCATGTAAGATAAAAAATCCAAGGTGATTCAAAGTCAAGGTCAGAGTGAAGTCTGTAATTTCTCAGATCTGGGGCATTCATTACCTTTGCTATTAGTAGTGTTAGCAACCATATATTTCCACTTTCCAAGTACTCTGTCAGTTTGTAAGAGCAGAACAGGTTTTGAAATATCTGATATAGAAAGCTTGCAGTCTGGCTTTGACAGCTACAGAGCTTAGTTTTGTCACATAAGTTAGTCCAGATTTTTGGTCCACCCATATATAGTTTGAAGTATTGAGCAGTCTAATCAGAGGAGCAGCTGAGATATCCCAGTCGTACAAGAGTGGCCAATGAACTATTCAAAATATTTGGTAATTTGGCAAGCATCTGTGCCAGCGTAGTTAGTACTAGAGTCACTTTTACTTTCTTTGACAGTTTTGAAGATGCCATCTATGGAAGCAAACCGCAGGGTTTCATTGCAATAGTTTCCTGGTATGTCACCCAGGAAAGGTCCAGTAGTATACCTGTTTTTAATACAAAGGGAAAAGTTTGCATTTATTGTCTTTATCTGGGCAACAGACAGCCCTTGAGCTTCTATAGAAATTTTCCTGGACCTAATCACTCACCAGAAGAGTCAGAGTGATGTTCCTCTAGTCGTGGATACCATGTCTGTTGTTTATCTCTCTTCAATACTTAGTCCAGCAGGTGCTAACACTGGCAGGAATGAAAACTAGTTCAGGTTCTTTTATACTATCTAGAGTTTGACACAACCAACAGTCAGATTGATTAGTGAACGTGGCCAAGGTTTGTTAAACTGGCACAAGAGAGTGGTTTGTGCCTGAGCTGCTGAAAAAGTAAGCAAGACACAGGTTGAAAGAAAGCCTATAATCAAAACTCAGAGGGGGAGTAGGACAGATGAAACCAGCAATTTCCAATCAGCCTTTTAATAAAGATTAATAAATGTGAAAGAAAAGAAATATTTAATAAAAAGGGGTTTTTCTGTTTGTTGGTTTTTGGTGTGTGTGTGTGTGTGTGGTGTGTGTAGGGATTCTTAAAAAGGGGGGTTGGGACAGGTGAGAGAAGTTTCTTGATCTGTGCTCTTGGGAAAAGTTGTCTACTTCATGATGATGTCTGCTTCTGGAGCCTGAGCATTGGTTCCGGAAATCCCTATTTTAAGGTCATTTGTAGGGAATGTCTTCCATGTCTACATTTTTACATTCCACTTGCCCTGATAATAGAGGACAGTATGGGTATGAAATTTTAATGAGTACTCCTGAGTTTTTGTAAGCAAGTGTATCTCTGTTGTAAAATGAGTTCCTTGGTCAGATTCAATCCATAAAGAAATGGGAAAATACAGAATGTTCTCAGTTATTAATTTCTCTACCCTTGTTGTGGTATCAGCATCTAGATGGAGATCATTCAGTCCATCCACTAAACCTGCAGACAATACCGTGACAGTAAGAATAGCCTAAAGCTGGAGGTAAGTCTGAAAAAATCCATTTGGAGTGTGGCAAGATTCAGTGTGGGCTTTGCAGGACTTCAAGGTGTATATTGATTTCTTCCACAAATTCGGTGAGATTTACAACTGGTGCACTGGAAAATAATTTGTTCAGAAATTTTGTGGATACCAGAGTAGAACCAATGGTCTTTTAGTTCCTTAATTTCCTCCACCTGCACTCATGTCCCCTTTAATAGGAAATAAGTGCAAGCCTAAAGGTCAAAATAAAAGAAGGCTATAGGTAGTCTCTTTGGACCAATGTATAATCTGCTTGATAGGAGATTGGAACCAAGATGGTGGAGTAGAAGGACGTGCTCTCACTCCCTCTTGTGAGAACACCAGAATCACAACTAGCTGCTGGACAGTCATCGACAGGAAGACACTGGAACTCACCAAAAAAGATACCCCACATCGAAAGACAAAGGAGAAGCCACAATGAGATGGTAGGAGGGATGCATTCACAGCAAAATCAAATCCGATAACTGCTGGCTGGGTGACTCACAGACTGCAGAATGCTTATACCACAGAAGTCCACCCACTGGAGTGAAGGTTTTGAGCCCCATGTCAGGCTTCCCAACCTGGGGGTCTGGCAACAGGAGGAGGAATTCCTAGAGAATCAGACTTTGAAGGCTAGTGGGATTTGATCGCAGGACTTCGACAGGACTGGGGGAAAGAGAGACTCTACTCTTGGAGGGCACACACAAAGTAGTGTGCACACTGGGACCCAGGGGAAGGAGCAGTGAACCCAGGGGAGACTGAACCAGACCTACCTGCTAGTGTTGGAGGTTCTTCTGCAGAGGCAGGGGGTGGCTGTGGCTCACCATGGGGACAAGGACACCGGCAGCAGAAGTTCTGGGAAATACTCCTTGGCATGAGCCCTCCCAGAGTCTGCCATTAGCCACACCAAAGAGTCCAGGTAGGCTGCTCCAGAGTTGGATTGCCTCAGGCCAAACAACCAACGGGGGAGGGAACCCAGCCCCACCCATAAGCAATCAAGCAGATTAAAGTTTCACTGAGCTCTGCCCACCAGAGCAACACCCAGGTCTACCCACCACCAGTCCCTCCCATAAGGAAACCTGCACAAGCCTCTTAGAGAGCCTCATCCACCAGAGCGCAGACAGCAGAAGCAAGAACTACAATCTTGCAGCCTGTGGAACAAAAACCACATTCACAGAAAGATAGACAAGGTAAAAAGGCAGAGGGCTATGTACCAGATGAAGGAATAAGATGAAACCCCAGAAAAACAACAAAATGAAGTGGAAATAGGCAACCTTCCAGAAAAAGAATTCAGAATAATGATAGTGCAGGTGATCCAGGACCTTGGGAAAAGAATGGAGGCAAAGATCGAGAAGATGCAACAAATGTTTAACAAAGACCTAGAAGAATTAAAGAACAAACAAACAGAGATGAATAATACAATAACTGAAAGGAAAACTGCACTAGAAGGCATCAATGGCAGAATAACTGAGGCAGAAGAACGGATAAGTGACCTGGAAGACAGAATGGTGGAATTCACTGCTGCAGAACAGAATAAAGAAAAAAGAATGAAAAGAAATGAAGACAGCCTAAGAGACCTCTGGGACAACATTGAATGCAACAACATTCACATTATAGGGGTCCCAGAAGGAGAAGAGAGAAAGGACCAGAGAAAATATTTGAAGAGATTATAGTTGAAAAATTCCCTAACATGGGAAAGGAAATAGCCACCCAAGTCCAGGAAGCACAGCAAGTCCCATACAGGATAAACCCAAGGAGAAACACACAAAGACACATAGTAATCAAATTGGCAAAAATTAAAGACAAAGAGAAATTATTGAAAGCAACAAGGGAAAAATGACAAATAACATACAAGGGAACTCCCATAAGGTTACAGCTGATTTCTCAACAGAAACTCTACAAAGCCAGAAGGGAGTGGCATGATATACTTAAAGTGATGAAAGGGAAGAACCTACAACCAAGTTTACTCTACCTGGCAAGGATCTCATTCAGATTTGATGGAGAAATCAAAAGCTTTACAGACAAGCAAAAGCTAAGAGAATTAGCACCACCAAACCAGCTCTACAACAAATGCTAAAGGAACTTCTCTAAGTGGGAAACACAAGAGAAGAAAAGGACCTACAAAAACAAACCCAAAACAATTAAGAAAATGGTCATAGGAACATACATATCGATAATTACCTTAAACGTGAATGGATTAAATGCTCCAACCAAAAGACACAGGCTTTCTGAATGGATACAAAAAGAAGACCCATCTATATGCTGTCTACAAGAGACCCACTTCAGACCTAGGGACACATACAGACTGAAAGTGAGGAGATGGAAAAAAATATTCCACGCAAATGGAAATCAAAAGAAAGCTGGAGTAGCAATTCTCATACCAGAAAAAATAGACTTAAAAAGAATGTTATGGGCTTCCCTGGTGGCGCAGTGGTTGAGAGTCCGCCTGCCGATGCAGGGGACACGGGTTCGTGCCCCGGTGTGGGAGGATCCCGCATGCCGCGGAGCGGCTGGGCCCGTGGGCCATGGCCGCTGAGCCTGCGCGTCCGGAGCCTGTTGCTCCGCAACGGGAGAGGCCACAGCAGTGAGAGGCCCGCGTACCGCAAAAAAAAAAAAAAAAAAAAAAAAAAAAAAAGAATGTTATAAGAGACAAGGAAGGACACTACATAATGATCAAGGGATCAGTCCAAAAAGAAGATATAACAATTATAAATATATATGAACCCAACATAGCAGCACCTCAATATATAAGGCAACTGCTAACAGCTCTAAAAAGGAAATTGACAGTAACACAATAATACTGGGGGAGTTTAACACCTCACTTAAACTAATGGACAGATCATCCAAAATGAAAATAAATAAGGAAACAGAAGCTTTAAATGACACAATAGATCAGATAGATTTAATTGATATTTATAGGACGTTCCATCCAAAAACAGCAGATTACACTTGCTTCTCAAGTGCGCACAGAATATTCTCCAGGAGAGATCACATCTTGGGTCACAAATCGAGCCTTAGTAAATTTAAGAAAATTGAAATCATATCAAGCATCTTTTCTAACCACAACACTATGAGATTAGAAATGAATTACAGGGGAAAATCGTAAAAAACACAAACACGTGGAGGCTAAACACTATGTTACTAAATTACCAAGATATCACTGAAGAAATCAAAGAGGAAATCAAAAAATACCTAGACACAAATGACAATGAAAATACAGCAACACAAAACCTGTGGGATGCAGCAAAAGCAGTTCTAAGAGGGAAGTTTATAGCTATACAAGCCTACCTCAAGAAACAAGAAAAATCTGAAATAAATAATCTAACCTTACACCTAAAGGAACTGGAGAAAGAAGAACAAACAAAACCCAAAGTTAGCAGAAGGAAAGAAATCATAAAGATCAGGCAAAAATAAATGAAATAGAAACAAAGAAAACAATAGCAAATATCAATAAAACTAAAAGCTGGTTCTTTGAGAAGATAAATAAAATTGATAAACCATTAGCCAGACTCATCAAGAAAAAGAGGGAGAGGACTCAAATCAATGAAATTAAAAATGAAAAAGAAGTTACACCAGACACAGTAGAAATACAAAGCATCCTATGAGACTAGTACAAGCAGCTCTATGCCAATAAAATGGACAACCTGGAAGAAATGGACAAATTCTTAGAAAGGTATAACCTTCCAAGACTGAACCAGGAAGAAATAGAAGGTATGAACTGACCAATCACAAGTAATGAAATTGAAACTGTGATTAAAATTCTTCCAACAAACAAAAGTCCAGAACGAGATGGCTTCACAGGTGAATTCTATCAAACATTTAGAGAAGAGCTAACACCCATCCTTCTCAAACTCTTCCAAAAAATTGAAAAGGAACACTCCCAAACTCATTCTATGACGCCACCATCACCCTGATACCAAAACCAGACAAAGATACCACAAAAAAACAAAATTACAGACCAACATCACTGATGAATATAGATGCAAAAATCCTCAACAAAATACTAGCAAACAGAATCCACCAACACGTTAAAAGGATCATACACCATGATCAAGTGGGATTTATCACAGGGATGCAAGGATTCTTCAATATATACAAATCAATGTGATACACCATATTAACAAATGGAAGAAGAAAAACCCTACGATCATCTCAATAGATGCAGCAAAAGCTTTTGAAAAAATTCAACACCCATTTATGATAACTCTCTCAGAAAGTAGGCATAGAGGGAACCTACCTCAAGATAATAAAGGCCATATACCACAAACCCACAGCAAACATCATTCTCAATGGTGAAAAACTGAAAGCATTTCCTCTAAGATCAGGAACAAGACAAGGATGTCCACTCTCACCGCTCTTATTCAACATAGTTTTGGAAGTCCTAGCCTCAGCAATCAGAGAAGAAAAAGAAATAAAAGGAATACAAATTGGAAAAGAAGAAGTAAAACTGTCACTGTTTGCAGATGACATGATACTATACATAGAGAATCCTAAAGATGCTACCAGAAAACTACTAGAGCTAATCAATGAATTTGGTAAAGTTGCAGGATACAAAATTAATGCACAGAAATCTCTTGCATTCCTATACACTAATGATGAAAAATCTGAAAGAGAAATTAAGGAAACATTCCCCTTTACCATTGCAACAAAAAGAATAAAATATCTAGGAATAAACCTACCTAGGGAGACAAAAGACCTGTATGCAGAAAACTATAAGACACTGATGAAAGAAATTAAAGATGATACCAACAGATGGAGAGATATACCATGTTCTTGGTTTGGCAGAAGCAATATTGTGAATATGACTGTACTATGCAAAGCAATCTACAGATTCAATGAAATCCCTATCAAATTACCAATGGCATTTTTTACAAAACTAGAACAAAAAATCTTAAAATTTGTATGGAGACACAAACGACCCCAAATAGGCAAAGCAGTCTTGAGGGGAAAAAAAAGGAGCTGGAGGAATCAGACTCCTTGACTTTAGATTCTACTACAAAGCTACAGTAATCAAGACAATATGGTACTGGCACAAAAACAGAAACATAGATCAATGGAACAAGATAGAAAGCCTAGAGGTAAACCCACGCACCTATGGTCAGCTAATATATGACAAAGAAGGCAGGGATATACAATGGAGAAAAGACAATCTCTTCAATAAGTGGTTATGGGAAAACTGGACAGCTACATGTAAAAGAATGAAATTAGAACACTCCCTGACACCATACACAAAAGTCAACTCAAAATGGATTAGAGATCTATGACCAGACACTATAAAACTCTTA
The DNA here is from genome assembly GCF_963924675.1 of Phocoena phocoena. Classification (NCBI taxonomy): domain Eukaryota; kingdom Metazoa; phylum Chordata; class Mammalia; order Artiodactyla; family Phocoenidae; genus Phocoena; species Phocoena phocoena. Next base: position 78,429,338 of record NC_089223.1, read on the forward strand.
GAGGAAAACATAGGAAGACACTCTTTGACATAAATCACAGAAATCACAGCAAGATATTTTCTGATCCACCTCCTAGAGGAATGGAAATAAAAACAAAAATAAACAAATGGGACCTAATGAAACTGCAAAGCTTTTGCACAGCAAAGGAAATCATAAACAAGATGAAAAGACAACCCTCAGAATGGGAGAAAATATTTGCAAAAGAATCAATGGACAAAGGATTAATATCCAAAATTTATAAACAGCACATGCAGCTCAATATTAAAAGTACAAAGAACCCAATCCAAAAATGGGCAGAAGACCTAAATAGACATTTCTCCAAAGAAGATATACAACTGTTCAAGAAGCACATGAAAAGCTGCTCAACATCACTAATTATCAGAGAAATGCAAATCAAAACTACAATGCAGTATCACCTCACACCAGTTAGAATGGGGTTCATCAGAAAATCCAGAAACAATAAATTCTGGAGAGGGTGTGGAGAAAAGGGAACCCTCTTGCACTGTTGGTGGGAATGTAAATTGATACAGCCACTATGGAGAACAGTATGGAGGTTCCTTAAAAAACTAAAAATTGAATTACCATATGATCCAGCAATCCCACTACTGGGCATATACCCAGAGAAAACCACAATTCTAAAAGACACAGGCACCCCAGTGTTCATTGCAGCACTATTTACAATAGCCAGGTCATGGAAGCTACCTAAATGCCCATCGACAGATGAATGGATAAAGAAGATGTGGTACATATATACAATGGAATATTACTCAGCCATAAAAAGGAACAAAATTGGGTCATTTGTTGAGACGTGGATGGATCTAGAGACTGTCATACAGAGTGAAGTAAGTCAGAAAGAGAAAAACAAATATCGTATATTAACGCATATATGTGGAACCTAGAAAAGTGGTACAGGTGAACCAGTTTGCAGAGCAGAAATTGAGACACAGATGTAGAGAACAAACGTATGGACACCAGGGGGGGAAAGTGGCAGGGCGTGGAGGTGGCGGTGGGATGAATTGGGCGATTGGGATTGACATGTATACACTGATGTGCATAAAATTGATGACTAATAAGAACCTGCTGTGTAAGAAAAAAATAGAATAAACCTATTTATTAAAAAAATAAGGCTTTTTCAAAAAATAAAAACCTTCACAGCAGCACCTAGATTGGCACTTGATTAAATCACTGGGTACTATAACCTAGCCAAACTGCCATAGAAAAAGAACTACCACAGAAGCTAATGGAATTCATTTCTCCTTATTACCATTTTTTCTCTATTACTTTTCCAAAACCTTTGAATGAAAAGACAAAATGGCATGGGCATAAGGGGAGATTGCTACTTTTGAAAAGCTGCTACACTTAGACGGTTGTTAAAGTGAAATTACTTCCCTTAAAAAATGAAAAAAAATCCCCTTGATAACTGGCATCTTTTAGTATCCTTTTGTCTTTTTCAGATTATGGGGTATTTTCCTGATAGTTACGGAAGAAGGTAGGTTTAAAATCAGTTGGAGAAAGGACAGGGGTGTCCATTTGGGGCTTCATCTTTAGCAGCCTTATTAGCCCTATCGTTTCTTAAAGGTACTGCATTTCCTTACTATGGGCTGAACAGTGAACAATGGCGATTTTAGAAGGGAGATAATTAGCTTGTAATAGAGCAGCAATTATATGCACTTTAGCAATAGGAGTGCCAGCAGAGGTTAAGAATCCACATGATTTTTAAATCGTGCCAACAATATGGCAGACTCTAAAAGCACATCTGGAGTCAATGTAAATAGTGACAATTTTCCCTTTTGTTAATGTGTAAGCCCTAGGAAGAGCTATGAATTCAGCAGCCTGGGCTGATTTTACATTGGGCAGAGTATGTCTCAAGTGGTTCATGCGGGGAAAAGCTGGCACAACATGTTATTAATAGTGTTTACAGGAACCATTACAAAATAGAAGTAAGCCTAAAGAAGTGTCTAGGAGGTTCTTTTGTGGCTTTGAGAGCATTTCTGTGGAATAAAGTAGGGCTCTCCATCATCGGCAAGGGGTAGTAAAGAGCTGGGTTCAAAGTGTTACTATGACATAATATGATGGAAAGTTTAAACAGTCCTGTTTGTAAAATAAGGAATGTTGCCCACCATTCCAGTTCAAGCCATTAGCCACTGTAGCTGCTCACAAACAGTGTACCTTGAGGGGAATTCAGGATGGAGAAAAATAGGACTCATTCTGTGCTTTGCCCCTGGATAGTTAAGATGAAATTTCTGTGAAATTTCATATGTAAATTTCAATGACTCCAGATTCTTGCATCTTCCCATACATAGAAAAGCACTAAAATCATTAACTTGAGATGTCTGTTTTTTGTGATTACCAGTGATCTTTTTATGTTTGATGACATACTCTTTTCTAGCAAAAAAATCATGTGTATCCTGGCTCCTTCCTTACCTCTTTGGATCAGTTGGTCAGAGCTACCTGAGAAGCTGTCTCCCAGGCTATAGTTCTCAGTAATTTCCCCCAATAAAACCTAACTCACAACTTTTATGTGTGCTTTTTTCTTTCATTCTACATGTTCATAGGTGATCTGTAACCATGCAGACAGGTGTTGTCTCATGAACTTGTGAGAGGGCAGATGTAGCATGGGGAACATAAAGGCAAATGTGGGAGTCTAATGTAAGAGTACTGACTTTGTTAATTTAGGTGGCAGTTGGACACAAGCATGGGGGTGTATTTGAGAGGCAAAAGCTTGTCCTAGAATACCTGCAGCAATTCCATTATTTGTGTGGCAGTATAGATGAAAAGGTTTGTCAAAATTAGGTAAGCTGAGAGCTGGTGGGGAGTAGAATGTTAATTTTAAAGCTTCAAAGGAGATTAATGCCTTTGAAGGTCAGGAAATGAGCTCTGGAGTAGTGTATGGGAGGAGGGCATACAGAGGTCTAGCAAGGGCAGCAAAGTTAGCAACTGGTGGCAGCAGCTAGTTGCCCTGAGAAATTTATGTAACTTTTTTCATTTTGGGGATAGGAATGCACAAAATTGACTCAATGCATTTTGGGGTGAGTTTTTTTTGTTTGTTTGTTTTTTGCGGTACGCGGGCCTCTCACTGTTGTGGCCTCTTGCGTTGTGGAGCACAGGCTCCGGACGCGCAGGCTCAGCGGCCATGGCTCACGGGCCCAGCCGCTCCACGGCATGTGGGATCCTCCCAGACCAGGGCACGAACCCGTGTTCCCTGCATCGGTAGGCGGACTCCCAACAACTGCGCCACCAGGGAAGCCCTTTGGGGTGTTTTGAATGCCCTGAAATATCTCCTGTCCTAAGTTTATAAGAGTTGTTTGTACCCATTGAAGTTTGGATCGGGAGACTTTATGGTCTTGTTCAGCTAGTGCCTTTAGGAGAGTGAAGGAGTATATAAGGGCAGCCTGCTTAGTTTGGTTACAGAGCAAACGGTCGTTAACATACTGAATAAGAGTGGAGCCTTGGGGAAAGGCTACAGAATGTAAGTCAGATAAAAGGATCTGGGAGAATATTGAAGGAGACTTGTAATGTCCCTAAGGCAGATGAGTCCACGTTAACTGTCTCCCTCTCCATGTAAATGTGAAGGGAGTCAAGATGCATTGGGATTGAAAAGAAAGCTGAGCAGAGGTCAGTCACTGTAAAGCAGGCTGCATCAGCAGGAATTGAGGTAACAATAGTGTCTGGATTAGGGACTACGTGATGGTGAGGAATTACAAAAGAGTTTATGGCTCTTAGGTCTTGCACAAATCAATAGATTTTGTTCCCATCTGAGTCAAATTTACCTTCTTTCTTCATTGGCAAGATTGGAGTGTTACTGGGTGAGGAAGTAAAGACAAATACACCCTGCTGTAAGGGAGAGTCTATTATAGGTTCATTTCCTTACTCTGCATCTCTGGAGAGGGGGTACTGGGTTACTGATGGAAATAGTTTATTTGTTTTTTGTTTTTTGTTTTTTTGAGTAATGCACATGGGCTCTGCACTTAGTAACAATCCAATTCCATTTGCATGTGTGGCCCAGAGACCAATATCTTTAAAGATGCATCCTTTTCAGAACAATTTAGATCAAGAGGAGTTTCCAGTAAAGTAGGAAACTTAGGGTTTGGTCTGAGGGCAAGGAAACAAAAACACTTTTCTCATTTATAGTGGCATTACATTTATATAACAAATCTCTACCAAAAATTTTCCTGGTAAGGAGCTGTAAACTAGTGTCTACTGAAAACAAACAAACACAACATAAAAGCTGTGGGTCTAATTTATTCAGTGTCTTACTGAGGACCATAGCTTGGGAGAAAGCCTCTCATTCAGCTCTGAGAAACTGTTCTGGAGAGGTGGGGAGGAGGTCAGTGTAGTTAATGATTTTGGCAAAGGGAGTACATGAAATCAAGCACACATCTCAGTAGAAGGTTGTTGCTAGTCACAAGGGGCAGGTGTCTCCATTAATGATTTTAGTGACTTTCTAGGTGTGAGAAGATGCAAGAAATTGGGTTCATAAAATTTTCTCCTGAAAATACCCATCTGAAGCCCTGTTCTGTCAGTTTGATTTTTTTTTTTTCCCCCAGAACACAGAGTGCTTCATTCTTGATCTGCAACCTGAATTCTGTTCAGGGTGTGTTGGAGGTCAGCGACTGCAGTGGCTAATAACTTAATCCTCGTAGAGATGGATGGCAAGCCACATTCTTTAGTTGGCCTTAGAAAGGTTTGATGAGTATTAAGAGGACCTAAGGATATTAGGATGGGCTGAGATATGGGCAATGAAATAGGTTGTCTGAAAACTCCAACCTTGAATAGAATCAGAGGTGACAGGTAGAGATAAATCCTCTGAATGGATGGTAGAGAATTGTTCCAGTGTCAATTTAAAATTCCAGTTCTTTATCCTGTATTTTAAGTTTAATGGTGGGCTCTAGAGTGTAACTGAGGATTGGCGGACCTCATCAATTGATGGAGAATTGTCCCATCAGAGGAGAAAAACATACCCTCTCGGGGTGCTGGGACCTATGCAAATTATTTTTTAGATGTCTCTTTTCCCTTAACTGCAGGATAATTATTCTTCCAGTGTCTTTTTTTTTTTTTTTGAGAAGGGGTATTTAGAGCCAGGATCCAGAGATCCAAAAGATTTTCTGGAGGGTCAGAAACAGAGTGGTGCGTAAAAAGATGGAGAAGGGGAATTAATGCTAGATGTGGTGTTTAATTTCTGTTCCAAATCTAATTTCTGTCCTTTTGTCTTGTGAAGGGAATCCCTAAGGCTAGGCATTATAATGTTTGTATCCTCTTCCCAGAGATAACAATAAGATAACAGTACAGGATGAGAGCTCTGTAAAAAATTTTTCAAATACAGAAGTTTTCCCAATGCAACCTATCCATCTGTTGGCCATTGAGGAGTGGGATCTCTATTCATATATTTATTACAATAGCAATTTAATCCAATAAGGCTTTTTTATGGAAAGACCTGGAGGTAAATTCCCAGGCTTAGAATAAATCTTTACCATAGACACAAGCGGTGTCTTTGAAGTGGGTACAGAAGATGCAGCCCCCATGATCCAGGAGTTCATTTCCAGAGTTAGCAAAGTAAGAAAGCAGAGACTTTTGCCATATGGGCAGTAAGAATGGTGTAGCAGAACCAATGTCTTCATGTTCTCACGGGAATATGAGTCCTCCAGTTATAGACCCAATAATCTGTGATACCAGGCAGGTGCTACTACAATGAGACTTTTCCAGCACTAGCCAGACAACGAAGGTTGAGATGACAAAGGTCCCTTCTGACAAATATTCCCGAAAGCTGACATGACCAGACAAACAGCATGCTGCTTGTGATGGTGTCTCAGAATCTCAGTCTATTCAACTGTTCATCAGATACACGGCAGTACATGCACCTTCCAGGTGGTGAAGGCCAGAGGGAAGGTCATTTGTCCTAAAGCCAAGCTCTCGGGATGTAGAGCAAGACAAAGGGAAAGCTTCATCCAGTTTTTATACAGAGGACCCACAGCAAACTTTGTCTAAACAGATGTCAGTCTGGTGAGAACCATGAACTTGCCAGTCTGTGAGCCATCTTGAACAGCAGACCTATGCCTGCCTTTTACACTATACTTTTCCTCCTTATAACACAAAACACAGAGACAAAAGAAAACAATGACCATCTCTGGGAGGAATGAGATCCATAGAAAACAAGAGTACTCATAACAAATCTTTATTAGAGCTGCTATACCCAAGGCATGAGTTCACCCAAATATTTTCTCCTGTCAATCTAAATTTCGAAAAAGAAAAGACTTTCCCCACTCTGTTTCTACTGGATCCTGCAGGCAGAGATCCAAGAGATGGAAGTGATAAGAATTCTTACCTTCTGCCAGCTCTTATCAGAGGTCCATGGATCTCTCCCCATTGGTAGTCCCAGAGCAGCAGTGTCCAGCCAGTGAAATGTCCCACATTGGGCATCAAAAATGTAGTAAAGAGGCAATTTTTCCCTTCCTCCCTTCTAAGTTCTTTGGCTGGACTAATAATTAAATTGACATAAGACATATTAACTGGAAAAAATAAATTTGGTACATATGGGAGCTCATAAAAATATGAGACTCAAAAAAGTGACCAAAGCAGGCAGTTTTCATACATTTTAAACAAAGGAATAGTATTTGTGAAGAATTGACAAGGGGGTTTGGGCGTGAGTGGCTAATCACTGAAAAAAGTAACAAAATTGTGAATTCCCTATCTCTGGTAATAAGGATGCCTTCTACCCTCCAGGTGCAGTGAGGGTATATTTCATATGGAAATTTATTATTTTGGGGGGACAAAGGAGGGTCAGAGTGTCCTTCTTGTGCCAGCTGTTTCTTAAGTAATTTTAATTCAAAATAATCAATATGCCAAAGTGGCATATTTGGGAATGGCCTGCCCTGAACCCCTTCAATTCCTTCTGAATATCCTTATCATATTTTCAGGTCAATATATCTCCATTTTTATCTTGCTATTTCATCTTCAATTATGTGATATTTTGTCTGTTTTAAAATTTCTTTCCTAAGCTCACCTGATCTTTTACATGTTTCTGCTTTTGTCTATTTTTTTTCTGAGTTTCTGAATTTCTGATCAGAGTTACTCCTTTATATCTGCAAGTGCTTGCTTCAAATGTTTTTCAAATGTGAGTACTATACTAAATTTTTTCCCTGCTCGCATTTTGTTTCTGTGAGTGTTTTTGTGTATTTCAATGTTTTGATTTGTATTTTCTATGACAGCTTTGTATGAATATTGCCTGCCTTTTTTGGCTTATTTTAAACTTTTCACATTCTCATCTAGCAGTAGCAGTGTTTCTGTTTATTTATGGTGAGAGATTTTTATAGTTCACACAGTCATGTAGTTCATAAGTAGCCTATTTGGGGAGACAACGTAGTGGGATGTTAGTAGGTTGAGACCTTGTTTTGGGAGAAGATATGATTCTGCTTTTGAGATAGCTCCTTTTTTTTGTAATACCCTGATCTCCACCATGTGTCTTCTTTTCTTCAGCAAGTCTCCAATAAACATGCCTTCTCCATTCCCTCCAGCAAATAGTATCTTCAGGAGACTCTTACTCTTGTCATGCAAATATTCATGCCCCTTCTTTCAATTCCTTAGAAGCCCTATTCTGACTCACTATGTTGCAGCCATGTTTTGAGCATTTCCACTACATCAGGCAGGCACTTCTCTTTTTTGGGAGGGGTGGTGACTTTATGTGTTTTCTGCCACCACTGGCCTTTGGTAGTTCCCTCTTTTCCCTGCTGCCTCTATCTGGCTCTACTTAGGTATTGAGTCTGGAGATGGCTCTGCAAAATTTGAATGTTTATTTCTTGACTTACATATACACTTAAGTTTGTAGTATTCTCCATCCCCAAATTATTTTTGAGAATAGTGTGATTTGCTCTTGGATCTTCCATCTGTATGGTTTTGGGGGAATTTGTGAAGAGATTCGGATTTAGGCAGCCTCCATACCTCCTTGGGAGCCCTGAAGCCCGTATGGTTTTTAAGCATGAGTCTTTATTGACTGGTGCCTCATTGAGAGGCTCTTATTCTCTCCTGTATATTTTTCAGCTCTGGCTGTGCTTGTGTTTTACACAGGCTGTCTATCTCTTTAAGCATTCTGTGGTTGCTTCCTCTCTGTAGCCTTGGTGTTCTTCCATTTACTGTTACCGGGGTGGAGATTTTAAGCACTTTTTATTGGAACGCAAAACATGACAAGCTACCTGCACGACGTCAGTTCATTTTTGTACACAACATCAAACAATGTAATAAAAGCTCCCTTTCCCCAAACTGCTTGTGTGAATAAGAATAAGGGAACCCATCTTTCTGGATGACTCTTCTCTGAGCCAGAAGTCTCAGCTTTGCATGTGAACCTGCAGTGGACTTCAGACTATTTTTATCCTCTCAGCTTTGGCAGGGCCCATCCTGCAAAACCTTACATAGCAGTTTCCTGTGTCTACTCCCCATGGAACCACAGTAACCAGAATCATCTTTTGACATGCAAATGCCATTTAGAAGGGCTTAACTTTTTAATATTACCTTTATTTAATAATAAAACTGTCACTTCCATAAGCAGTTGGCAAGGAAAAAGAGCACAAGTTGAAAGAAAGGACAGCAGTAAAGCTGGGCTTACTAATAATGCTGAGGATGGGCAAAGTCAGATTAGATATCAGAATGAAGGGCTCTGAGATTTGCTTCTAATGGACGGGATATGATAGAAACGCATATTTGAGAGGAAGCTCTCTTTCTCTAAGCTTTGGGCTGCTGTAAAATAATATCATAACTTTGTGAAAGAAGTTACATTTTGTACTGTCTGGGTACTTAAAAGTGTAGAACAGAAGCGAGAGTTGGCTCCCACAATCACTAATTGACAGAATGATTTAATATTAAGTGACTATTTCAGCAATAATTTTCAAAACTTGTGGAAGAAAATGCTCTGGAAAATGTGGCTAAGGGCTGAATCACTGTGAAAGCACTGTTTCAGTAAGTGACACTAATTGCAAAGTAATGGCCATAGACTTTGCAATCAGACTTATTCTGATCAATGTTTTATTATTTTTTAATTTACCACCTTATAAATCCAGTTGGCCTGCCAGAACACCTTCTTGAATTCTTTTGGAAATGAGCCTGGACATTTTTAGCTTGTTTCTGCTTGATACATGCCAAACATGGGTTCTTAATTTAAACTCTAATTATGGCAGTACCAGCTACCCTTCCTAAAATCTTAAAGATCTATCAAGATATCTTCCGAATCTTGGTTTCCAGTGAGTCTTAACTAAGCTGTAAAAATATGATTTCTCTCGACACTTGGGATGTCACATTTCCAGGGTAAAAGTAGCTCTTTTTCAATATCTTTCAATTTCTATCCTTTTCAGATATTTAAAGAATAAAGTGTTGCTCAACATAGTTATGTATTGGGAAAATATTTTTGTCATTAATGCTAATGGTTAAAAATTGAAATGTTGTCTTTGAAAAACTTTATATTGCTACCATTACATTTCATTTTATTCTGAGCACAAACAAGCATCTCCTTTAATGCATGCTTGACTGTGATGTTTGATTCCGGGACAAGGTGGTCCCTAGAGAATTCTGGAGCTAATTCTGGCAAAGCAAGGCCTATGGAGCTAATTTCAAAAAAAGAGTACAGCTGAGTGTCTTGGTTTTGTCTCTTAATAGTAGCTCATTATTCTTCCATTTATTAATATTCATGGAATTTCAATAAATTATTTTATGTTTCCTGAGTCTTTCAGTGTCACTTTTCCAAAGATTTTGTTTGCAACTTGTCCTTGTGCCCTTGCAAATTACTGTGAAAAAGAAAAAGAAAAAAATCCATCAATGCAGCTGTCAAATGTATGTAAAGTGCCCCTTATTACAAATGATTTCTGAAAGGTCTTTGACTCATGTGCAAGGTGTAGTGGAAAGAGCATGGCACTTCCAATGGGGCAGAAATAGATTCTGTAGAATCTACAGTCACTTTACAATCTACATAGTCACTTTCTAAAACATAAAGTAGAACTTTCAATGCCTCCTCTTTGTCTCAAGAATTTTAATTTCTCTGTTTAAAAGAATCTTTATTGCTATTATTATTATTATGTTAACAGTGATAAAGCTCATATCTTTTGAGTGCTTATTATGTTGTAGATATTATAATCATTTTAGTGGCATTGGCATATAATACCTATATCACTGAATCTATTCATAATTATATTATGATATAATGTAGAGGAACTTATTAATTACTCTAAGCTTCCAGTTTTTTATTTGAAATATCAAAGCAATATCTTAGGGTTGTTTTTCAGATTTAAGAAAGCAACAAATTTAAAATAACTAGCATAATGTCTGGCACATTATAATCTTTAATAAATGTTAATTTCCTTCCCTTGTTTACTGACCAAAGAGAATGGATGCTGTATTTCTTTCTAATATTGAATATTATATATATATATTAATTGAAGTATAGTTGATTTACAATGTTGTGTTAATTACTGCTGTACAGCAAAGTGATTCAGTTATACATATATACATTTTTTTTAGATTCTTTTCCATTATGATTTATCATGGGTTATTGAATATAGTTCCCTGTGCTATACAGTAGGACCTTGTTGTTTATCCATTCTGTATATAAATGCTTACATCTGCTCACCCCAACCTCCTACTCTAACTCTCCCTCAACCTCCTCCCCTTCGGCAACCACCAGTCTGTTCTTTTTTCTAGTATTATATTTTATTTGAGAAAATCACTGTATAGTTTAAAATTTGCTTTCTTATACATCATCTTAATTTGTTTCTTATTGAAACAGTTTTATTCATGCCACGTACCTAATGGAGAAAGAGGCCCAGAAAATTCAGTAACTGTTCTCAGACTAATACCAGACTCCTAAGAGACTTAGTCTGCACCTCATCTATTCTTCTTGAAGCCTCATATTTTTACTTATGTGCTTTCAGGAAAACTTAAGTCACTTTTACAGACTATTGTTTTGTCATCTAGGTTTTGACTGATTTGGTAAATATTATATTGAAGTAGGAAGCAAAAGTACTTTCAGAACCACGTAGATCAACTTGTACAATGTACTCTTGCCACATCTCAAGTTCTTAGCAAAGATAAAAAATTTAGAAGCTTGTTTGTAGATGTGGAAATGACAACTGGGTCAGGACTCTTTATTTGCTATCATGAGGTTGAATGGAAATGACACGGAGGAGCATGGGAATGGTTGCAGAAAGAACGAATCAAACAGAAGTGTGAGAATACACATCTTTGCCTTTCCCCCAATTTTATAAGGAAAGTATTAAATACTTCATCATTATGTGTGATATGAGCTATAGGTTTTTCAGATGCCTTTAGCAGATCGAGGAAGCCCCTTTCCAGCCCTAGTTTGCTGAGATTTTGTCATTTTATCATGATTTAAGGTTGAATTTGTTAACTTTTTTTCTGTACCTATCAACATGATCATATGCTAATTTTCTTCTTTATTCTGCTAAATTGGTGAATTATATTACTTGATTGTAAAGGAGTAAACCAACTTGCCATCCTAGAATAAAACCCACATGACCATGATTTATTTTCTTTTTCTCATTTTTTAAAAATAAATTTATTTATTTATTTTTATTTTGGGCTGCGTTGGGTATTCGTTGCTGTGCATGGACTTTCTCTAGTTGCAGCCAGCAGGGGCTAACTCTTTGTTGCAGAGCACGGGTTCTGGGCGTGTGGACTTCAGTAGTTGTGGCATGCAGGCTCAGTAGTTGTGGCTTGCCAGCTTTAGAGTTCGGGCTCAGTAGTTGCGACCCACAGGCTTAGTTGCTCTGCAGCATGTGGGATCCTCCCAGACCATGGTTCAAATCTGTGTCCCCTGCATTGGCAGGTGGACTCCTAACCACTGCGCCACCAGAGAAATCCCTATTTTCTTTTTATATATTACTAGAATCTATTTGCTAATACACGTAGAATTTTTCGCATCTTTGTTCATGTGGTCATTGGCTTAAAATTGTCTCTCCTTTTGATGTATTTGTCTGGTTTTATTATCAGGGTAATTCTGGTCTCTGCAAAAAAAGTTGAGAATATTTCCTGTACCTTACTTTTGGAAAAAGACTGTGTAAGATTTGTGCATTCTATCAAATTTCATAAGATGCACAAGTGAGAAGTTACCAGTGAAGTCATCTAAGCTTGAATTATTCTTTATGGGAAGATTTTTAAATTATAATTTCAGGTTTTTAATAGATATTGAGCTATTCTGATATGTAAGTTTAGTTTTTTACAGAATTTGTCTATTTCATCTTAGTTGTTAAATTCATTAGCTAAAAGAGTTTCATAATGCTGTTCATAATATTTTATTACCATTTCAACGACTTGATTTAGTTATCTCACCTCTTTTACCCTGTTATTGATAAATTTGTATTTTATTTCGTATTCAGACTTGCTAGGGGCTTATCAATTTTATTAATTATTTCAAATAAGCAAATTCAGGCTTTGGTAATTTTCTTGACTGTTTGTTTTGTATTTATTGACTTTTGTTTTCATCTTTTTATTTTCTTTTACTAATTTTTGGCTTAATTTGCTCTTTTATTAGCCACATAAATTAGACACTCAGGCCATTGATTTTAATCCTTCTTGCTTTTTGAAAGTAAGCATTTAAGCTATACATTTTCCTATAAGTGCTGTTTTAGTAGCCTCTCAAAAATTTGGAAAAGACATTTTTATTAAAGTTCAGTTCAAAAATTTATTTTTGGCTTGTGATTTCTTATTTGACAATTTGGCTATTTAGCAGTGTGTTGATTAATTTTGAAGTATTTGGAGATTTTTGAGATATCAAAATTATTGATTTTTAATTTAATTCCATATTGGTTGAGAGGACATATTCTGTAAGATTTCAAAGTTTTGAAAATTTTGAGACTTACTTTATGGCCCAGGATATGATTTATTATGGGTTATGTTCCAGGTGTACTGGAAAAGAATGTATATTCTGCAACTGTTTGTAGAATGCTTTATAAATATCAATAGTTCAAGTGGATATACAGTGTCATTTCAGACCTTCAGTATCCCTATTGATTTATCCATTTAGTTGTTTAATCAATGACTGAGAGATTTCCAGATCTGGCTGTGGGTTTGTTGATTTCTTCTTTATTTGTAAGTTTTGGTTTATGTATTTAGAAGCTCTGTTACTATGTACATGCACATTTAGGATTTTTATGTTTCCTTGATCAATTAATCCTTTTTCAAATGTCCCTCTTCATTCATACCTTTACTTTTGAACTATCTGTCTCTTTGTATTTAAAGGGCATCTTTCTTAAATAGTATGTAACTTTTTTATTCACTAGTCTGAAAATTTTCTTATAATTGGAGTGTTAACTTCATTTGCATCTAATACAATTTTGATATATTTGGTTAAGTCTATCAGAAACTGTAATGATATATGTACAAGCCAAGGAATGCCAAAGATGGCCAGCAAACCACCAGAATGTAGGAGTGCAGCATACAGAGCTTCTCCTTCACAACACTGGAAAAAAACAACCCTACCAACACCTTGATGCCAGAACTATGAGCCAATAAATTTCTATTGTTGAAGGCACCTAGTTTGTGGTACTTTGTTGGAGCAGTACTAGGACACTAGTATACCAGGTACATGTAGAATTTATACTGAGGGTTTATTTGAGATGATATTACTTAGAAAGGTAAAAAGTGTCAAGCAGGCAATTGATATTTAAATATCAATTTAAATTCTGGAATTTTTCTTTTCCAACACTGTTGTGTTTTTCTCCTCTTAGGAAGTAGCACCAAAAGTAATAGTTGCCTGATCAATGTTTCCAAAGTGATTATATCTTAGATTAAAAATGTGCCATAGATCAAAGACCACTTGAAATAGCATAACTAGTTCACAATAATATACATATTTATTGTTTTAAAATATATTTAACATAAAATTCACCATTTTAAGTGTACAGTTCAGTGGCATTAAGAACACTTGCATTGTTGTACAACTATCATTACCATCACAATATATCTTGACATCTAAACTTAGCTTGTTATGAAGAATTGAGCATTTAAACCAATTTAGGCTCTCACTCCTTTGACTGAGACTTAGGAGTAAGTAAGCCAGTGAAAATAAGCCCATCATTTCTAATGTCATTAGGAAGATTATTCACTTGATCCCTTGTGACTTCTTCAACAGCCCACACTTCTTTCACAAGGACAAGTTAAAGACAAAACAAAAAAGCAGGAGAACAGGAGAGCTAGCAAAGCTGAGTTCTAGTCCAAGGTGGTCATTAGTGTTTTCTGTCATCAGTCATATCAATTCATACCCACTCTGAAAAATTACACTCATATCATGATAACTTCTTATCTTGGGCTAAGATGTGAGATTTTAGGGGGATAAAGAATTGCTACTGTTTCATTTCCTTTTTATCAAAATAAACAGACCCTTCTATGTTTAATTACATGGTATACAAAGGTATATTTAGTGTAATGAGAAAGGCCAATGGAATAGATTGAAAAGAAATATTACTACCAATTACATAAGCCAACCCAGAAGACTTGAAGTGATGGCAGCATTCTTGGTATAGATCAACATTTCCTGATTCATGTATTAACATCACTCACTCAGTGTATTCCAGAGAGATCAGGGCTCTTTTCTACTCCATGAGAAAGTTATATGTATGCTGGTTTATAGGAACAGATAGATATGAAATGGGGACCCCAACTTTCCTTCCTATTGCAAGAAGAACTGGGATTTTATCAACAGGAGAAAAAGATATAAAGGTCAGTCCTTGAAAAGTAAAATGGATAGAAGTAGGATGATTTTGATAAGCATGGCACTACATTGATTGTTATATTTCTCTGATCCCGACTTTTAGGCACAATAAGGTGTGGAAAAGCGTTATCCGAAAGAAATGTTCTTGTTTCCTCTGATTTCCCTTTGCTTCCTTGCTCAAAACAGCACTCTTACCCTCTGAAAATCTGAGAGGTGATATATTTATATATGAGTTATAAGTCTATTAAGCAATTTTAATTGCATTCAATAATGTGTATATATATATATTCTAAAAATGGCTTACATAATGCTTATTATTTAAACAGGATATATGTATAAGTTACTGAATTTTATGGGGTTGGTGGCATTAATGTAGCTTTTCAAAATATAAAAAGAGAGAGAGAGCATGCAGGAACCCCAGGAGTTACTGTTCTTATGGTAAAAACACTAGTACCAATTCCCTGTCACTCTTTGCCAACTCAGCACATGGCTCTAGTTTATTCACACCATACATGTCTATCCCATACACACACAGTACCAGATTAGTAACTCATCTGAAATCTGCACTACCTGGATCATTGAGAAAGTCTTATTATATAGTACTTCAATAAAAGCTAATGAAAAATTTTTTCAGGCTTTATAAACCTATATTGACTTTATAATTTAGTCATCTTGGTATACATAGAAGACAGAACCTTTTTTTCTAGTTTTCTCTGAGTTTATTATAATGTTCTTTGCAGCCATTACCCCTTGCTTGTGATTATTTTCAATGGTTTGATGTTTAGGGATTCAATCTAGCCTTTAGCTGACAAATTGCCTTCTTAGCAAAACAACAAAAAGCTGTGATGTTATTTGCTCTTTGTGATCAAGTGCATGGCTGGGAAAAAAATAGTTCTTCACTTGCCTCAGGTTGCTTTCCTATATTACAGCCCCTGTGAAGACTACAACTTTCAGTACAGCATTTATAGCAGGATGATAATTTCCTCTCCAAAAGTCAGTACAGCATACAGTCAAGGTAAATTAGAATGGTTCTTTGCCTGTTTGTTTGTTCTTCCTTGAAAACACACTTTCCTAAAAAGTATATTAAACCAAGGAAATTAAATCCCTGTTATTTTTGAAAGAGAGCCTTTTATTTTTTATAAATTAATTAGTTAATGGAAGAGGGAGTGACTTGAAAACAGGAAGGGACAAAATTTCTTCTCAATTATTCCAATTTTCGTTTTCAAATTCAAATCTTAAAGTTCTAACATTTTGGAATGCTTGTTGAACAATACTGCACTTTAGATGCTGTCTTCAAAGAGGGCAAGACATGCATATCTATACCATAATATTCCTTATATCTTTGTTATCAGTACTGACATTTCATAAATATTAGCTAGAAACAACTTTCTCATCATCTTCTCTTAATCTCACCTGTCCTTCCTCTACTGTCCTCTTCTTCCCTACTTCCTAGGACAAAATATGTTTGCTGAATTTATTTGAATATCAAGTGTTAAAACATATTAATAGCAAAATTATTTATCCAAAGCCACAATACGTACATACATACACATGCACCATTCCTGCCATAACAGTTGCAATTTTTATAATCAATCCAGTTCCTAGCACTGGACTATCAGAGGAAACTGAGGGCACCAAGAGTGACATGGTTTTGTTAAGAAAAGGTCATTTTGGTGAAGAAAAAAACCCATAGGATTACAACCTAATGATTAAAAACTTAGATGAACACCATTTCTGGCATTTCAGAGTTGCATGATCAAGTTACTTAATCATTCACTCCAAACTCAAACTTCTTAATTCATAATGTGGGGAATGGTAACCTGTCTTATATACTTACTGTTATGCTTAAATAAGATAATGTGTAGAAAATGCTTAGCATGGTGTCTGCACAAGATGGCTTCTAAAACAATAACTTCCTTGATGATGTTGGGTGGCAATTAATTTTAGTTCTTAGCCAATTGTTAACATGCAACAATTTTTGCATGAAAAATAATAATTCAGGAATTGGAAAACACATTTCTCCCTTTTGCTTTTCTTTATTAATCAGTTTGGGAAAGGAATAACCAGATATGTGTGATATGCTTAAGTTTTAAACAGTTGTTGTTCTGAATTTATTCTAATAACTTATTATTAATACCTCCTCTCACAGTTTTCTCAAATTACACAGGTTTAAACCACTGCTCAGTGATGATCTGTAATATTTATTTTAACACAAAGCCCACTTCTTTTTGGACTTAATTTTGGAAGTGTAGTTTGAGGTCAGCATTTAAGAGGACTCTGAGAACTTTAAGGCAATGGGGAGCTATGGAAGCCTTCTGATTGGAAAGATGGATTATTAAGTGTTATTTTAGGAAGATTATTTTGATATTCTGACTAGATTGAAGTGGGAAGGTAAAGAGTTCTGTTAAAACTGGCATTTTATGTGTAAGTGAAGTAATCAGGAAGTCAATAAGGGGCAACTATAAATTAGAAGGTCTATAGAAAGAACTTCTAGAGGACTTGGGGGCAAATGGACTTTGCAGTTTTTACAAAATAAATATCTGATTATGCTACTCCTTTGCTTAAAATCCTTTGGTAATTTCACAATGCTCTGAGAATAATTTCCCACATCCTTAACATCATTAGATTGTTTTAGCCTCAGGTAAAATCAAATCTAAGTGCAGCTGAAGTTTATTATTGTAAAAGGAAGAAATCCACAAAAACTTCTGATTCCAAAAAGCCACCATATCTTCTAGGCTGTGATCCATCCTTCTGTTCTGCCATTCTCTATATGTAGATTTTATGGGATGAATTGCATTCCATAAATATATATGTTAAAGTCTTAACCCTTGGTACTTGTGAATGTGACTTCATTTGGAAAATGAGTCTTTGTAGATGTAAGCAAGATAAGATGAAGTCATACTGAATTAGTGTGGGTCCTGACCCAGTATAACTAGCATCCTTATAAAAAGATGAGAAGAGACACATATGCACACATAGAGAAGAATGCCACGTGAAGACACAGACATACGGGTACAGTGTAATCCTTTTCCTGACTCTAGGGTTAGTCCTCCAGAGCTGCCATAACAAAATACCACAGATTGGATGACTTGAAGGATATTTATTTCTCACAGTTCTGGACGCTGGAAGTCTGAAATCACGGTGTCAGCATATTTAGTTTCTCCTGAGGTCTTTCCTTGGTTTGCAGATGGCCATCTCCTTGTCGCTTCCTCATGTGGCCTTTTCTTTCTGCACACACTTCCCTGGTGTCTCTTCTTCTTCTTCTTATAAAAACATCAGTTCTATTGGATTACAGCCCCACCCTATGACCTCATTTAATTACTGATTTAATGGTCCTATCTCCATATACAGTCCCATTGGAGGTTAGGACTTCAACAAATGAATTTCAAGGCAGGGAGTTCCATCCATAACAACTCCCCAAATAGGTTTTCCTTCATGTTCAATTGGCCAGGGTTTAATATTATGCCTAATCCTAATTGCGGGAAAGAGAAAAGAGAATTGCATGGTTAGTTTATTCCAAATAAGATTTATCTCTTAGATCGGGAAGGGGATTAGCTATCTTAGACTCATTGAGGGTGCATATTTTAATGAAATTGGAGTTCTGCCTACATGGAAGAAGGGAGGATAGCCTTGTAATCACAATAAGCCATCATCCCACAGTGTCTTCAAGGCCTTTTGTAATCGTGTTCCCTACTTTCTCTTTAGAATCGTATATTTCCACTTCTTGCCTTGCTCTCCACGCTCTAGCCAGACTTTTTTTTCTTCTTTTGAGCTCATCATACTCTTCTAATTTTAATGCTTTCATGTTGGTTGTTCCATATAATTGGAATCTTGTCCTTTATGTCCTTACATAACTCACCTATTCTTATGCTTTAGGTCTCAGCTTAAGTGATATAACTTTGGAAAGGCCTGACTTTTCATATAGCACATATGTTGGTCACATAGCATTCTTCATTTTTAAAAATGTTTATCACACATATTATTTAGATGATATTATCCTCCATACTAGACCTAAAAAAAAAAAATCCATAAGAAGAATGTCATCTGTCTTATTGATTTCTTCAACATGATTGCTTGACACTCAGTATTTGTTGATTGGTTTAATGCATACAAATGAGAAACAGGAATATTAAAAGACAATTTAGATATTGAACTTAACTCTTTGAAAATGGTTCAGTCCATTAGCTGAATTATGGAAGACAAGAAGCAAAGATTATTTAGAGAAACAGTGGAAAGTGTCACCTTTAGTAAACTAGTCATTTTTGGGTAGAGATACATTTTAATGACTTAAGTACATAAAGTAACATACAAGAATATTTTTCAATACTCTGCATCTGTATTATGTTTAAATTTGGTAGATATGCCAAATTTAGATGTTTAAAATTTATTAAACTGGTCATTTATTTTCATGGAGCTAGGTAAATTATTTTAGTGAATTTGATTATTTTCTTTTCTCTTCATGTTGCAAAAACATAGTGCCAATTGTGCCACATCTTCTATGAATTCCCTGACTTTTAAATTAGACCAGGGACTTCCCTGGCAGTCCAGTGGTTAGGCCTCCATGCTTCCACTGCAGGAAGCACAGGTTTGGTCCCTGGTCAGGGAACTAAGATCCCACAAGCTGTGCAGTGAGGTCAAATAAATAAATAAATAATTAGGCCACATTTTTAATATAAAATTAAAATCTACAGTGTGATATATACTAGTGAATATATAAAAATTGGTAGCATTTCAGACTAGCTAGCTTTCGGTATGCTTAATCAGATTTCATTGTTGTTGTTTTAAGATGTAAGGACATGACAGTGTATCATAAATACAATTATAAAGCATTTACAATAACCTGCTAATGTTTAAAAGATATTATTTTCTCTTGTTAGGGCAAGCAGTTTCCAAACGTTCACAGTTTAATGTAATGATCCCTAATGGATGGGACATTTTGTGGATTTAAACTTTAATTTTCAGCTGTTTCATAGAAAGAAAAGTTTATTCTTTGCTTTTCCAGGTTGTAAAAGATTCAGGAAGGTTGTCTTTCAATGATTTCTTCACCAAGGTCTTAGAAGACTTTTTACTTACGGGAACCTTCAAAGAACATAACATCAGCTAAGGTTTCAAGCCAGATTTTATGGCTTGCATGATCTTTTAACTCTTGTCATAGTAGCTTAAAATGTTGAAAGCATGAAGGTGAGATGAAGCAGAGGAGACAGGTGGTACATGGGGAGAAAAGAGCACAAGGCACAAAGCTACTGTGAGAAAGTAAATGACTGAAAAATTGCTGAGAAATTTATGTGGTGCTGCATGAACTTTTATCTTAACTCTGAATGTGACAAGTCATTGGCTTCAGTCGCATTGACTTTGAACTTGTAGACAGCATGTGTTCTGAATTTGTATTTATACAGTAACAACTGCATTTTCATTTTTAGTCACAAAGACACAATTTTAATGACATTTGGGGCCAAAATGAAATTAAAAACAGTCATAAAAAAGATTTATATCTGTAACTGATGGGTTTTCAGTATTTTTTGGTGGTTGGAAAAAAGCCATTTAAAAGTTGCTACAAATTTTCTATTTTTAAAAGTGAAAATGTTTGCAGTAGAATTTGTGTATTTTGAGAAAGGCCTAGGCTAGGCTAAAGTTCCACATGTTTTTGAAGAACTGTAAAGAGGTTCTAAGTGCTAAAAGTTTCATTTTTAATGTAAACAGAGTTATGTCATTACTAGAAGTAACTTTGCCCTTGCATAATTGGAGGAGAACTCCCTTCTGTGTGATTGTGTTCTGTGTGCTTGTGTGTGTGTCAGAGTGTGTTTGTGTTTATAGTGCAAGTAAGAGTTGTTTACAGGAAATGGGCAGTAGAAATGGGCCAGAGAGCTCAGGGGGCAGATCTTTCCCTGAGACTGATGTAGATGTATAAGAGAAACGGCAGGCAGTGCAAAGGTCCATTTGAGTGGAACTTAGTGCACAAATAAGCCAGATTTGGGAAATGAACTATTGACTATTATCTTTACCCTGTTTAGGATATGGGGGTCCAGCTCAAATTTTGATGAAATACTATAAGAAGAGGAAGAGCACTGACAAGAAACTAGTTCTGAGATGGCAAAATGCTCCCCAGACTTCCGGGGCAGCAGCATTGTGCTGTGAGGACAAACGAATGAGTTAAGAAGAGATCAGTAGGATTGAACTGTAGAACATGCCAGAATTCCTCATGAGTTTCCCAGAATTTGCTGGAGAATTTAATTTAAATATTTGATTTTGTGTGGTCATTTGATGAAGTCTCTGACTATTGTTACCAAATACACTTGGTTACCAAAGAGAACCATATATACTTGGGGATAAATGGGAGACTTGTTTATGGCTGCCTCTTTCTCTATCTCTGTCTCTACCTCTCTAGAAAATGATCTACTTAGAGCAAACTTGTAATCATATAGATTTTTATAGAGGCATCAAATTTCAGGGCCAAAATGGAATTTAAAGGCCAAATAGTCCAATCAGCTCTCTGATGTTTGATTGAATCCCTTCTCATGGCTTGGTCAAGTGGTTATTTACACCCACATTGTCAGGGATCTCGTTACCTACTGAGGGAATATATTCAATCAACTGATGACACTGAATATTATACATTGACCTCATATTTATCTTCTTGGACTTCCACCTATTTGTCGTACCACCTAGGGCCATGTAAAGACATTGTTTGATGTTATTCGAAATGACCTATCATGACCCACTTCTCTTCAATAGGCTACTTATCTTGAATATCTCAAACTATTCCTCACGGCACATTTTACTCTCTTCACTTCTTATTTTGCAACATGACACTTTTACCTGATTATTGAATTCCTCTTTTTGAATGCTGGATCTAGAAAGACAAAAGAAATCATGCAGAAACAAAACTATGCTAATCTCATCATGGCTTTTATACTCATATTTTGATTAAAATAATGCAATATGGTGATAACCTATTCAGAAACATTTGTGATGAACAAGTTGAAGGACTCTGACTCTCTTTACTCTTATGTATTTGTCAAATTTTAATTGCTGTGTGCCAGGAACTGTGCTGTTTTATCTGCATTGATAATCAATTCTATGACTTTAGTATTATTATTTAAGGCTAAGTGGAGTTATATAGCTTTCTCAAATTTATACAGCTACAGCATAAGCCAGGTTTCAAAACCTAACCTTTGTTGCCAGTGGAGATAATTTGACTCTTGGTCAGTTTGTAGTTCTTTCCCAGAAAAGGAACTGTCAATAGCAGCAAGCTTGTGTTCAAAATTCACAAACTTGTGATGCTGGTGGCAATACTACATGTTCTCTTGGTCAGGATATTTATAACAGTCTTCAGAGTCACAAAGAGTATAATATAGGAAGTAGGTAGATGAGTAATGACTTAGAGGTCATAGAAAATAGAGCCTGAGCCAGACTTAGACCTCATATAAAGACACAGCAAAAACCAGACTGCCACTGGGACTTATCACAGCACCAATTCAATTGCCAGGAACTCACTGCACTTTGTCAACAATGACAGCTACTGTCTATATTGTTTTTGTTTGTTTGTTGAGGGCTCTAGTTGATTTAGAGATCCATTTAAGTGATCTTCTAGAACACTTCACAGTACATTTTGAGAGAGTGGTACTTTTAGGGATAGGGCAGGGGTCTCATTCTCTTTGGCTCCCCCACCCCTATCCCCACTTTTAGTTCAATATTATCAATATAAATTTGTTTCTGTATCTATTCATACAATGAATGCTTATTTAGTGACAAATAATATACTTAGCTAATATGTTAAATGAGTTAGTCCCTAACCTCAAGGAAATTACAGTCAACTATAGGAGAAAGACAAATGTATTTTAGGGGCACTTTTAATTAGCATCAACAAATTCAGTTTTTATATTTCATTTGGTATTCCTCATGGAATTCAAGATTAAAAATGTTGTTGAACCTCAGGAATAATAGGAATTAGACACTGTCAGAGCTCAATGTCTCGACTTTTCTCTGCATATATGCTTTGTTTGTCTCCATTCCTCCTTCTCTCTCACTCGGTCTTCTAACTGGCTCTTCCTTCTCTCTTACTCATTCTATCTCTCCAGTTTGTCTTATTACTTTACATAAGGGGTCACCAAACAATTTCTGTGAAAGCTAAATAGGCAATATTTGATGCTTTGTGGACCATAAAGTCTCTGTTGCAACTACTCAAGTCTGCTGTAGCATGAAAGCAACCATGGAAACTATATAAACAAATAAATGTAGCTGTGTTCTAATGAAACTTTATGTATGGACACTGACATTCTAATTTCATATAATTTTTACTTGACATGAAGTAGTTTTTTCTTTTCATTTTCAACAATGTTCTTAGATTTTCAACAATTCAAACACACACACACCATTCTAGTTCACAGCGCATGCACAAATAGGCTCATGGGCCATAGTCTTCCCACTCCTGCTCTGTAGAGCAAAATTTCTGGCAGCTGCCAGTTCCTGAGCCTTCTATCTTACAACTTAGATCAAGATCTTTTCTAAAATTCTTAACTAAAAATTCTTACTTCTTATGGGCCAGAGGTTCAGGCACATGTACAAAATGATCTAACTCAGAACAAGCATACAAAACAGGATGTGAGTGTGTGGGTTATTAGTGGGAAATATCAGGAGAGTTTCAAGTCAAGAAGAAAGACTGCCAAGGAGAATATTGTGTCCAGTTCAAAAATTAAATAGGCTGTTTCAATACAGAGACTTGGAGAGATTACAGTTAGGGTGACACATGGAAATCATTTTTTTTTTTTACTGGCCTGTAAACAGCCAAAAAACTAAAGACATTGGCATAGGATGTGATGTATAACCAGGGAAATTACAGTGTTACCTGTTCAATAATCTGGAGTGTATATTGAGATGTGGAGTATGCTAAAGATGAGCCTAAAGGGAAAAGCAGAGAGCAGATTATAGCAGCTCTCTTCTGCTACACCTAGGAGCTTGGACTTTCTCCAAACTCATGATGGTTATGGGTTGAATTGTGTCTCCACCAAAGATGTTGAAGTCCTAACCCTTAGTACATGAATATGAACTTGTTTGGAAGTAAGGCTTTTGCAGATGATCAAGTTAAGATGAGGTCATTAGGGTGGGCCCTGATCCAATGTGACTGGGTATACTTATGAAAAGGGAAAATTGAAACGCAGAGATAGATATGCATAGAGAGAAGACAGCGTGAAGACACAGGGAGAAACAATGCATTCTGTAAGCTAAGGAACATCATAGACTGCCAAAAACTAGGAGATAGTCTTGGACCTGGTTTTTCCTTACAGCTTTCAGAAGGAAACAACCCTGCTGACACCTTGATTTCAGCCTTCTAGCCTCCAGAATTGTGAAACAATAAATTTCTATTGTTTTAGCCCCCCAGTTTGTGGTACTTTGTTGTTTGGCAGCCCCAGTAAACTAATACAGAGAGTAATAAAACAGAGGATACGATCTCTTGAATGTTTGCTTTGTATAGGTCACTGATGTTGACAAGGAGAACAGTGATATGGAGTTCCAAGTTTGAGATTAGAGACAGCTATTTAAAATACTTAAAGACAGAAAAGAAATGATTTAGCCCCAGGAATCTGAGACAGGTATCAGAGGACCAGGCAGCAGAACTCAAAATTAATCACTTCATTTTCTTCCCGTTAGAACATGCTGGATTCTTGACTTTACTGGAAGCAGCAAGAACAGCATTACTGTCAAGCTGTGTATCAGATTCACCACACAGCCTGTTATTAATTCTATAATCAAAGAAAATGTGACTATAGGAGCCTTCAATATTTGTTTGTGGTTTTCTTCACTGTTTTTGTTGTTTTGCCTTCAGGGGCACTGCTGTTTTGGTGCCGATCTCTCTTAATTTTGTTTAAAATAATTGTGAACTTCAAAGTTATGAAGACAGATTTTAAAATAATACCTGTTATACACATACAGTATGGATGTCAACTTTTTCCTGAAGCCTGTCCCTCTGGGTGGCACACAGTGGGATTGCTTTCAAGTTAGTCTTGACTAAGTTCTAAGCACCAGAACTATGTTTGCTTAATGACTGCCAACTTGAATCTGTTAATAAAATAATTCAGAAATGAACTGTATATCCTAAGGAGGTAACAGTGATCACAGCACCATCTTAAGAACTGAAAAATATTTAAATTGTAGACTTTCAATCTAGTTCCCAATAAATTTGTTCCTAAAAACACAAAACCTATTCATTTGTAATTATTACCTTAAAAGATTATATGGTAGGTTTAAATGAAATATTTTTTGTTTCTCTAAAAGAATCTGTTACGTAAGTTAGTTTCGGCTGAAGCTGTCAAAATTTAAGACGGAGTGCCATATCCATCTCAATGGATGAGGGAAAGGAGATAAAGAATTGCTCTCAAAGAGTGGTCTGGCATCCACTTTCCAGCTCCAGAGAGCAAATAGAATTAATTTAGAATACTGGATAAAGCAAAGGAGTCAGGGAAGGGAAGCCTGGTTGCAGAAGAATCAGAGGCAATGTATTGCTTGTAAGAATAGATATCTTAGGTCTGGGAAGGAAAGTGCATTAGGTGTCACTTGTAATCATGGGGAAATTCCTTTGGGGTTTACAATAACTAGTCCGCATATTGGTGGTCAATAATTTATGCCTTCTCTTTGCATATCTTCCACGGATAGGTAGAGTGTATTTCCCTTTCTTGTGACTTGCATTTATCAATAGAATGTGACAGAAGTGACATCTTGCAAGTAGCTTTGGGTTCAGCCCTTAAAAGACCTGTAAGCTTCTACTCTTGCTCTTTCAATCTAGTTGTAAAGAAAAATCAGGCCTTCTTCTCGAAAGAGAGATTGTGTTGAAAGGCCCCAGAGGCTAAGGCACATGCTGTTAGAAAGAGACCAAGTGGAGGAGAATAGCGGCACCCTAGTCAACCACTGGCACTAAGGCTCCGGATATGTGAAAGCGGTCTCCTTAGAACTTTCAGCCAAGCCTGTCCAGCTTGGGTGACCTCACCTAATTCTTTGGGGATTGGATTTGCCCAGTCAACTTTGAGAATGGTAAGAAATAGCAAATAATTTTTGATTTAAGCCACGAAGGTTTGAAATGTTTTTTTATGCAGCAAATCATATTTCCTGTGCTAGGTTGAAGAAGTATGAGTAACAGCTTTCTGGCAGAGAAAATATTAAAAGTGTAGATGGCTAGAATAGTGATGGATAATGTAAAAACATGTTTTCTTCCTTCCAAGGGTACTTCAATAGCGTAAACATTCTCTTTATGCCCTCTTTACTTATTCTGCCTAAAAGGAGGTGAAATGAATTGTTTTAAGTGAGTGTGGCAGGAGAAACAAAGCCATTTGTAGGCTAGTTTTTCCCTTTCTTTTGTCTTGCAATGAATCCTCTGTACCCATTTTCCTCTGTTAACCATCTCTATGATGTAAAAGGGATAATTCCCACCTGGCATGGCCTATCCTTTCTTGTATTGCTATAAAATTGGGTGAGTGCATCTATCTAATTCTGAGATTTGGTGTCAGGAGTACAACTCTCTTAAATATATAAACCATATTCTACAACATCAGCTGCATCAGTGCTATCTGAGGACAGTGAATCTGGTACTGAAGGAAGAATTAGGTTTGCACTTCCAGCTTAATTAATGTTTGGGCTTTGGCCAACAACTTTGTTGTATAGACTAGAAATTGGGTCCTAGATAACTGGACATTTGAGAACACTCCTATTTGGAGAATGCAGTTATGGAAATCTTTGTGGGAATTCTGAGGGTGAATTGAGGTAGGCCCATTCTTTTTTTAAATTTCTCAGTCATTTAGAAGTTCTGTGGGGAAGAGGCATATCACTATTGGGCGTTGCTTAAGGCCTGATGCTGTTAACCTCAAATCTAAGAGTGATGTTTTAAAACTCACTTTATAAACAAAAGTTTTGTAACGATTATTAATTCTTAACTACCTAATCAAGAATGTATTTAGCTTTATAAAATATTGCTATCCAGGTATTTGAAAATGACCTGCAGTGACTAAATAAATGAGTTTTGTACCTTAACTTTGAAATGCATTTAAAATCAGTCTCTTCGATTACATAGGTCTTTGTTGTTTAGAAAAGTGTAAACTATGGCAAGCTACATATTATTAAAAAGCAGATAATTTTTCAAGAAAGAAAGGTTTTGTGGTATAATTGGATGCAATCACATGGAGTAAGAATCAGAACACCTAACTCTTTTATTGATTTTTCTCTTTTCATTCCTCAATTTACTCAGCTAACCAGTATAGAGCTGTCTAACTCTCCAGGTGGTTGTAAGCATGAAATGAATAATGAATAAGTATACAGAAAACACTTTGAAAACAATCACAAATATTAAAATATAAGGGTTCATTTAATATATTCTCACAGATATGTATTGTTATGCCTTTCTGGGAGTTAGGTATTTTTGTATACACGCTAGGCTAAGTGAAACTTTGAAAGGTTTTCTATTTGGGACCCAAGTAAACAATTACTACAGTTCCATCTGGAGTTAAAATGAAAGTTGAATCATGATCATTACCAAGTGCAATAGACCTTTCTGTAGTTGTTTTGCTGTGAGTTCAAATTTTTAAGTACTATATATATATTCCTCTCTTAGACTTTATAGCTGCATGGTTGACCACTATTCCCTGATTAAAGTTAAAAACCACAGCACCCTTAACTAACAGGTCATAAATCATCTCATTCATAAAGGTGCTGATTACAACAGGGGTACAACCTCATTACTTTTATGGATGACTGTTTCTGATTAGGCAAAACATACAACAGGTATATTTTCCAAGCCTGACAGAAGACTCTGGCTCACAATGGTGCAGGGAACATCTGTCATTTTGCCTCTCAAGCATCCATCAGGCAAAATTATTAAATCAACATGCATCATTTTGTATAATAGAACTAAAATCACTGTTATAGAACATAATTCTTGGATTGATTTTTTCCTGCATTGAAAATAAACAACTTGGCTTCATGTTCATGGTTATGTAACAGTGGGAGATCATAATCTTGTGACAGAATTCTATATTATTGACATTATCTCTAAATGATCCCTTGAAAGGATATATAAAATTTAATATACATTCAATTTAGAAAGATTCCATTCACATCACACTGACATCTATCTATTTTCTATTTATTTTACAGCCAACATTTGAATCCAAGCACAATATTTATTTCTGTGATGTTTACTTCTTGCTTAAGTCTCTCAGCAAATATAATCCTGATGAAAATCTTGATCTAATGAACAGACTTTGACACCAAATGCTTAAGGATGCATCCTGACCCCAGTAGTGTGACCTTGGACAGGATACTTGCTCTCTGATGAAGTTTACTAATCTATGAAATAGGCAGAATAATAAGGTGTAATTCATATAATGTTGCCTGGCATAAATAGGTTCATACATTTAATATTCTTAAAGCATTGTCTGGTATATAGTAGGAGAAATATGACATTCATTTTATAGCATTCACCGTTTCATTCATTTTTTATTCCTTTCTTGGTTCTGTGGCTTAGAGCAACATGTTTCAATTCTCTGAGCCACGGTGTGCTAAAAAGACCTTCTGCCTTTCAGCTGTTTGGCGTATTAGATGAGGCAACATTTGCAAATTATATTTTTAAACAGCATAGAGAAATATCTCATAAATGATTCAGGGCAATTTGGAAATTAACTCTTCACAAAAGTTGGAATTATGATACTATAGAAAATTTTGTTTTGCAATCATTAATTGAAAGTTGTTTTAAACTGACTGTGTATTGCTCTGAGTATTTTACTTTTCCTCCTCTAGTTCCATTCTTTATCCTTAATTCTGCTCTGTGCCACAGAAAGCTGGCATCTATAGACTGTGTCAGTCTGTACTTTTGCCCTATGGCTTCCTAGTGGATTTGATCTAAGTGGGGCATCAGTTGAAGAGGGGAAGTCAGAAGTGAGGGAAGTGAGAGTATGTATAGTCTTGATTCTCTCTCTACCAGGTCACAGGGAATTAAGTGTGTCTCTTTATTGAAGGCCACACCCCGGTTTGGAGGTGACCCCCTCCAAACAACTCTCACCGTTTTTGTTCTGTTAACCGCTTCTTATTCTTGCCCATTTAGACCTAGAGGTAGTAAGGCTCCAGCTCTTGCCAGCCCAGGAAACTGTATTGTCCCTTGGTAGTTTTCCCAATTCACCCTTGTGAAGGCCACCTTATTAAACTATCTTGAATTACCCAGTTTGAGTGTGCCATCTGTTTCCTGTCTAGACCCTCACTGGTACATAAATCTGAGTTTGAACTGTAGAGTAAGCAGGCATACCTGAGGCACATGAAAATGTTAAGTGCTTCAGAGATGAATTTTATGGTTGCTGAAATTCTTTAGTGTGTCCAGGGTGTGGTAGTTGAAGTGCTTGTTTTATGTGTAATCGTTTTGAAGATGTGAGAGTGTTTGTCATCCTCAGTAATACAGTTTTTTAAAAAAGTATTAAAAAGTATAGTGCCTTTTGGAAACATAAGGTCAGATTAGCATTCATTTGGATTTCACAAGGTAACTGAACACAGATTTGAATTGCAAAGTAGCTGTAATTTTCTTTTTAACAGACACAGTAACTCTTCTTGGCAACCAGCACTATAATTATAGACATTGTGTTCAGTACAAACTTCCATGTTTTTGACAGGCTAGAAGATGAAAAGATACACAAGGACTTCCAATTTTTAGTCTCACTTTTTGTCTCTTCACATCTCTTTATATCTGAAACTATGACCCAAATGGGAATTACACTTCATTATTCATGACATATTGTCCTCTTTAGAGGAATAAAGAAACTATGCATTCATGGAATAAAGCTGATGTTAGGGCTAGAATGAAATTTATTGTTTGCATGATGATGATAACCTTTCTAAAGAATAAAATGTGCCTAGATATTGAGATATTTGTATAGGCAAATAAATACTACTATAATATAATAGTAAAAGTGAAATAATTCTTAATAATAAGATATAACACATCAGAGATAGTGGGAATAACAAAGCACGTCAGAAAACTCAGGAAAAATGCTACAGCAGAAATGTAAAAATGCATTTCTTTTTTGAACGTCATTTGGGGGGCTTATGATACATTAAAATGGTCACCAGAGCAATTTTTGGTTTTTCAAGCAACTCTGCCCAAATTAGGGGCAGACATATTCACACTCAAGAAAGCTGCAAACCCCAGAAACAAACCTCATATCCCCAATTTCACACGTCACCTTTCTAGCTGATCTCATACTTATAGTGCCTCTACCAATTTGGTTGATAAACGCTAATGTGTTTATAGATATCAGGGAAAGATTTTGCTTAATCTTTTGAGAACGAAAATCACACTTTTAAAATGAGTATCTTTATAAACTTCTTTTCTATTCTGACTTGAGGTGAAATTTTTTTTTTTTTTTTTTTTTTTTGCGGTACGCGGCATCTCACTGTTGCGGCCTCTCCCATTGCGGAGCACAGGCTCCGGATGCAAAGGCCCAGCGGCCATGGCTCACAGGCCTAGCCGCTCCATGGCGTGTGGGATCCTCCTGGACCGGGGCATGAACCTGTGTCCCCTGCATTGGCAGGTGGACTCTCAACCACTGTGCCACCAGGGAAACCCTGAAAATATTTATTGTAACGATTAGCTGAGTGGTTAGGCAATGGTATGGATATACCAAGGAAATGAAATGAGCCATAATTATTTCAGAAAAAAACAATTAAAAAAAAAAGTAATGGGAAAATTTAGCATTTTCAAGGAGAAAGTTTAGTGGGAGGTAAAGGACGAGTCCATGACGTTCCAGACACTTGTATTTTGTGATTTATTATATAGTATGTATAATAAAAATTATTTATAGAAAACATTATTATTATTATCTCATCTTCCATCCCATCTACTTTCACACAGGGAAACAGCCTCAAGTTTTAAAGAGATAAAACAAAACCTTGCTCAGGTTTATAACCTGCAACCGTTGCAACTCACCACACAGTCATCCCAGGGAGTGACTGAGTCAACGCAGGGTGCCGTAAGAGTATACCATGGACTGGGTGGCTTAAAAGATAGAAATCCCTTTCTCACAGTTCTGGAAGCTGGGAAGTCCAAGATCAAGGTGACGGCAAGGCAGGTTTCACACTGAGGCCTCTTGGCTTGTAGGTAGCCACCATCTCACTTTGTGCTCACGTGATCTCTTCTTTGTGTGTGAGCAGAAAAAGAGAGCTCTGGTCTCTTTTCTTCTTTTTATAAGAAGAAATCTCATCAGTAATCTTGTCATGGAGGCTTCACCCTTGTGCCATCCTCTAATCCTATAAACCCCTTCAAGGTGTTACCTGCAAATATCACATTGGGGATAAACCTTCAACATGTGAATTTTGGAGGAACAGACACATTTGGTCTATAACGGAGAGGGTACATTTTATACCTGTTGATCCATTGGTATTCTGAATTGGGTGATAAAGGAAGTTATCCCATAGGTGATTTTCTTGCTTTTCTTTCTTCTTTCCTTTTTTCCTTCCTTCTTTCCCTGCTTCCTTCCTTCCTTCTTTGAGGTTTATACATGACTATGAATAAATATGAGTAGATGATGTGTTCCTAACCAGTTTTTTTCTTAGGAAGTATATGGCCATTCCTCTTTTAATTTACAGTTTGATTCACAATTACGTTACTACTTTTCCAAAGAATGCAAAGAATTTATACATATTTTATAGTGTACACTTTAACAGTGTATAATGATTTTTCAAAATAATAAAGAAAATTAAAATTTCAGCTCCAATTACCTGGCTCTCAGAACTCATCTCACTTGTTTGCAGCCTCTGGTGTAAGAGTTATTTTTTTTTAGTGCTGATTTTAGACATATCGTCTGATCACTTCTTTTTTTATTGTAACTTTAAGCTTGTACACATGTGCGTATAAGTTTATTATTTTATAAGAATATGTATATTGAGGAAATTATGTAATCCTAATCCTTCCTATCATTCAGGAAACGATAAAAGTGATTTTTTAAAAAAACAAGACTGTGACTTTTAGTGATACAGAGTAAAGAAAAGTATATTTGGAAAAAGGAGAACAATTAGATATAAGAATAACTTACATTTTTAGGAATGGACATGAAATTAATCAAAAACATTTGAAAAGAAGGTGGTAGATATAGTGGTAGATATTTGATGATTATAATTGTCAAATGTAATTTCAGAGAGCATAATTTTGAATGGAACAGACAGAGAAAGAATCCAATATTCTGCTTATAGTGTTTTATGTTTTAGTCCTAGTCTTTCTCTCAAACATCCCCCCCTTATTATTACATTTTTAAGCAAATTAAATGAACCAAGCTGTTTGATTTGAATAAAGTAGCCTCTGTATGTCATATACAGTGGTCTTCAGGAAGTCTTTACTTTTTTCTAACTCATTGACTGATAGAGATGATAATGATTGGGTGAACTTGGGGAAGTAGGGGGGTAAACAGATGATTCTTTTTTCTTTCATCTACCTTCTGAAATGCCAAAAGACCTCTGGTCAAATATATCTTGTAATATTGACTTAAGAAAAGTATAGGAGGATACAGGATACAAGGTAAATGAGAATCTGGCCAACAGCTGAGTACTAGAGCAAACATCTGTACTTCAATATCAATATTGGCTAATAAGTAATGACTAAGTGGTATTGATGGGATGCACCTAAACCAGAGAATGAGAGCTATCCATGTATTCCTGAATCTACTAATTAGGAGTAAAAGCTGAAAGAAGCCTAGATCTGATAACTTCCCTAAGCTGAGGTTGAACACACCTAACCATCATCACTGTGACCATGCACATCTCAAGGATAGAATGATTTCAAGATGTTCAGATGCTGGACTTGTTTATATGCCATTCTTATAATCTATGTAGTTACTTGTTTAATTTTTTAAAGCTAAGTAAATTTATTGCAGGAAGAATTTACTATGTCTGATAAATTTGGTTGAAAAACTGAACCCAGGATTACTGCACCTAAGAAAGTAGAATGTTCATTGCTGCTAAGAATCAGGGATTCTTGTGGCAATAGGTAAAAGGAGTCTCAAGGTTATGTGATTGTGTCAGTGCCTTACTCTGATAAGGAGGGACTTGTCTTCTCCTGCCTTTGAGCATCTAATGATGACTAATCCCTATCTTCTTTTGGGCAAGGTACTGACATCCACTGCTGAAGTCTGTAACTAATCAAATTCATGGTTTTCTTTCTGTTGGCTCCAGTTCCTAATGAGCTCACCTTGTATGATTTTTGACCTTATTTGGATTCAGTGCTGCAAGATCTATCATGTGTCACATTTAATAGTCCTCATTTGCTCTACTGGGAATTCCTCCTTTGCCTCATGACATCTGGGATGCAACAAAGGACTCTGCATGTTTCTAAAATGTATGAAAATTTCCAATTTTTTGTCCCTGTAACTGATAAACAATCCCCAATTGTATCTGGTTATTTCTAGCTTCTGCTGGCTTCAGAGTTTCTGCCCAGACAGGGATCTAGGACATATTTCTCACTTCCTGTCCTCTTCCTTCTAATTCTCCTTCAGATCATTTAATTGTTACTTCCTGTTTGGAAGAAAATACCCCTAAGTCCTATGGTTTTCTTTTTCAAAGCACCACTCGTTTTCTCCTTTACTTCAGACTATAATTGAATACTGAAACTAAAGAATTCATTCATTCTACATCAAGCAAAATCAACATCTACCATGAGCCACACTTTGTTCTAGATGCTCGGGTTAGAGTTGTGAACAAGTGAGATAAGATCACGGATCTCATGCAACATATTTTAGTGAGGAAAAACAGAAAAAAGCAAAAAGTATAGAGATAAGAAAGGTGATAAATGTTAGACATACAATAAAACAATATGATTTGGGTGATAACTTAGGTTGGGTGGTCAGAATAGATCTTAATGAGGAGGTACATTTGAGCAGAGACATGAATGAAAGAATAATAGAGTGAGACCTGCAGGGATGACAGGCCAGATCATTCAAGTGAGGAAACAGTGAGGGCAAAATCTCTTGCTAAAAAATAGTTTGAAGGCCCATGAAGCAAGAGAATAAAGAACCACTGAGAGAAGAGTAGATTAGGTCAAAGAGCTCAGTAGGCAGAAAGTTTTTACCATGATGAAACATTTAAATTTGAGTGCATTTGCAAAGAGAAAGTTTTGGAAGATTCTAAGCAGAGATGTGACATAATCTGACTTATATTTTTCAAAGATCACTCTGGGCTTGTTTGGAATTCCATGCAGAAACTGTAGCAGGGTAAAGAGAGCAAGCAAAAAGATCTGTTATGAAGCTATTGCTGAAATCTACATGAAAAATGGTGATATATAGAGAGAAAAGGATATCCAAGGAACATCTTTTTGTGGTAGGGCCTATAGGACTTACAAGTGGATTGGTTGTAATACTTAAGGAAATATAAGAAAATAAGAATGATTCTACATTTTTGGTTTAAACAAGTAGGTGGATGGTGACTCTATTTAGAGAGATGAGTAAGATTAAGAAAATAACAATTTAGGTAGGGGTGGGAGAAGAAGAGGGGGATTGTTCTATTTTTTTAATATTAAATCTGAGATTTCCTCTTTAACATCTAGCCAGCACAGATGTCAAGAAGTAGGTTTATTATATTAGTTTGAATCCTAATGAAAAGTTCCATGTTGGAGTTATAAACTACAAGGTACCAGTAATTTTAGTACTTAAAGCTCAAATAAAATAAGGTTATGTGGAAAGAGAAGGCCTAAGATTTACCTTGGAATAATACAACACCTAAAATTTGAGTTGAAGAGGAGATGGAGAAGAAAAGTGGTTGTTACTTAAGAGGAAACCAAGAAGTATGTGTTGGCATGGAAGACAAGTGAAGAAGGCGTTTAGGAAATAGGGAGTGGTCAACTGTGCAGAACACTCCTGAGAGGTAGAGTAAGACGAGGCAGTGGATATAAGTATGTTTTCTATTTAACCTTCCAGATCCACTCTCTGTCCTTCATGTGCCTGCGTTCTGTCCCAAAAGGCTGAGATGTGCAGAATAATCAAGAGTTTCCTTGATCTGTGAATTCTGTCAACTCAGTTAACTGGGATCTCCAGCATGACATCTGGAGAGAGCGAAGAGAGTAAAGTCAGGATGTTTATTCCTTACCTCATTTCTTGGAGGCTTGCTTTGTTCTGGCTATGTTCCTCTACTGGAAGACATAGCTCCTCTCCAGGGGGCCCCCTCTTCATGACTTTTTTCTTCCTGATTAGCAAATGCATTCTTCCATCATCATTCCAAGATTAGGGTCAATTACAGCTCTGCTGTTAGTCGACCTTGGGTGCTATTTTATCTCTGTGGTATTTCTAGAGTCTTCCTACATTTTGTAAATAAACCCTGTATTCAACCTTCCTTGAATTACGCTAATTGTATTACGTAATCTGTTTCCTGTTGCAACTCTGAGTGTGACAGTGCATAAAAATGACATTGGATTGCAGTGTGGATGTTGCAGCAGTCCTTAACAAGAACAATTTCATCTTATGAGGGCAGCTGAAACCTAATTAGGGTAGTGCACAGGGAAAATGATGTGAGGAATTAGAAACAGCAACAGTAGAACAAATTTTCAGGATGTTTTGCTGTAAAGGGAATAGGGCATTGGGGTGGTTCTGAAGAAGGGGGCATGTGGTAAAGAAAACATTACTGACAATGAAAAAAACTGAAATGAATTTCAAAAATATCCTTATAGTGAGAATTTTTTCATATATGGTATCCAGTTATGTTACCTTCATATAGAAAAACACCGTGACTCTGAAGCTCTAAGAGGGATTAAGAGGATGTCCTACATGGACATTGGGGAGAGAAAGCATAAACTCTGTTCCTTAGTTCAACTCTGCTGCTTCACCTGAGAAAAAATAGAAAACAAAGGAAGAGGAAGGGATCTTTGAGACTGTAATTTTCCAAGATTTTTTATGGTAGGAAAGAAAGCAGGGGTTAAGGGGAGAAGATCTGTTCACTGATTTCTCTTTTAAAAAGTTGTGTTTTGCTAAGCTGTTCAGATGTTATACATCTTTGGAACATGAGCAAAAGGATAACACACATTTGAATAGTTCTACACACATTTTATCAAGTATTTTATAAATAATCCCCTTTAGCTTTTAACATAAAATTAATTATACTTGAAAATAACAGCTAATTTCAGACTTTAAGAGTTCTCAGTTTCTTAAAATCTGTGCTTACAGCAATTTACAGTTTGTCTCATAAGGAAAGGTGTTGGTGTAAGATACATCTGTGGGAAAAATGAGAAAAATGGAACTGCTGTGAGATCAACACTGCCTGGGAAAATAGGGTCATGGAGATATAATTGCTGAGACTCACCCCTTAGGTCTCATTTATTTCTCCAGGAAAAACATAAGAAGCTTTAGAGAGGAGAGAACATCTGACAGTAAAGAAACTAAGCAGATCTAAAGTGTAGTTGATAAAAAAGTACAAACCCCTAAAGCTTTTTCTTTGCCAAACAATGATCACAGAGATCCTGACCCTCTTCACAGGTCTCTTGAGACTCGATCAGTTTTGTGAGGTGCCTCATTAGTTCAAGAGAGCTGGAAATGGCAAGCTACTACATTTGTATTACATTCAAAGACACCACTCATTTTTATGATATACACTTGATGGATTCACTTGAGTAATTACATTGGTTTAGAGCACAGCAAAAATCAGGTTTTGGCAATATATTTATTTCACTAACCTATTAAATGAGTTTTTCCCTGTAAAAAATTATATAATAAAATAAAGTAACAAGTGCAATCTATCTAGGTCAAATACTGAAGCTATAATGGTATAAAATTCTATAGATTGGCCAACAAAGTTTTTAATAATATATTCATATATCTCCAAGATGATGAGAGGCTAGAATTTGAAAAAGTATTGGAAAACTTCCAAAATTATATTCTGTTCTACAAATATTAAGGTATTATTATTTATAAATATGTGTTTAAGTTGGCTTTAATTATTTGTCCCAATGGTTGTGGCTTCTTTTTGAACCTACAATAACAAAAAATCAGAACAAAGAGTTCATGATAATGTAGTTTTAAAAATGTGTGTCAGTTGTCAATTATGTTGTGACCTCTGATAGGCTTGCTGACCATAACAAATATTCAACAACAGTAATATTTGCTTAAAAAGGCAGAGTAATATTCCAGCTTAGTAGGCTTATTTATTTCCTTTCCGAGGGGAAGGCACAGTAATGATAGGAGAGCAATGATTACTGCACACAGGAAACTGCAGTTTCATAACAAGCAGAAGCACACAGATAAGCATAAAAGGCAAAATGCAATATATCACAGATAACTGATTAGACTTAATATTAATTAATATTCAAAACTCATCACCCTAAACTCATCATTCTGTTTGGGTCTGAGGAAAATCAGTGATTGGTATCTCTGTTTACTTCACTTAAGTTCAAAATCTGTTAAGAAAAAAAATGGTTATGGCAGATAAAAATCAAAGTAGAATATTTATTACCAATAAAGCTGATACTAAAGAATGTAAATTAGGTGTACTACAACAGTGTTTTAACACTGAACTTCAGTGTTAGACCTGCCCATCTACTAGGTTGGAAGATCTGTGCACCACACGTTTGTGTTCCTCCAGGACAATCGAACAAACTTCACAGTCATATTTTTAAAAAGCTCTTCAAGGTACCTATTGTAATTTTTTTTGTTTTCCTCAGGCTTTCTAGCTTACAGCCAATATCTCTCCTCTCCTTTCTTTTTTTTGACAAAACACTTCAAAATTTCCTTACGGGTGTGGTGTGTGCATGCGCTTGTATCGCGTATTTGTGCATGTGTAGGTGTATGTGTCAAAGTCCACCTTATCGACAATAAAATATTTTTTTAAATTGTGGTTAGATTTGATAGGCAGTGGAAAATATTAAAGTTTTTAGACAAATATCAATTTAAGATTAAAAATTTATGATTACAAACTGAAATTGAGAAATTGATCATGTTTTAGAACTTGCCCCTTTCCCTACAACTACTATATTTCATTAAGTGAGGGCATTAAAGGGCAGCATTTATAAAAGTTAAAGCAAGTGGCTCATCCACAGCTGACTCTCAGTAAATGACAGTTCCCCTTCTCCCTTCACTTCCTTACTCTGGACCCTTGGAGGGAAAGGATGTGAATTCTGAATTTCTAGTTGAATTTTATAATCAAGTAGAATTGGTAGCTTCTGAAATTATCGCCATTGAGTTTTTTGTATCATTTAAAAATAGAATTGTGAAGTGTTATGAGAAGAAATAGGCCTGTTATAATTTGGGAACAGGGACCGGAAAACCAGTTTTCTAAAATTTCTTTGTGCTCTTCAGAATTCACCAAGTCAGCATATTTGTTCTTGATGTTATCACTACACTTTCAGTTTCACTTTTCAATTTTATGGTGCTTTTGAAAGAAAGTCTGTAGCTTAAGCTTTATAAATATTTAAGCTGCTGCCAGATAGAGTAGAAATCTGAAGCCGAGTGGAAAGAAGGAAACGTATTTGAGGAAAAAAGACAAAACATTAGGAAAACCTCAAACAGTGCCTGGAGAACTTTGTAGGAAAACAAATGTGTTGACAGACAGAATCATCTACTTTGGAGCTAATTTTAAAATACCCAAAAGCTGAAAAAGTACACAAGAATTCTCGCATGTTCCATTGTAATAATTTGTTTATAGGACTAGTATTAATATAATCAAATTCCCTTCTATAGGTTTGGGCTTAGAACTAGGATCTTAGTAAGAATAGATAGCATTAAACAGCTAGTATAAACCTGTTTATTCTATTTATTCTAAAAATAAATTGTGATTACTCATAAAGCACATATTTAATAATTATAGCAATAATAAAAAGTTCAAAATACTTCTAAGTAGTAGGTATGATAGTAAGTGCTGCAGAATTATCCTCTCATGTGGTCATCCTCATGAAGTAGATCTTATTATTCATACTTTATGTATGAAGGAATTGACATTTATAGAAGTGAAGTGACGTCAACTTCACAAGGCTAACAATCAACAGAGCCAGGACTCTTAGCCAAGTCTGTTCTACCCCAAAGTCGATGATCCTAACCACACAAAACACAATTATTATTATCACTTGGTGCAGTAGGCAGACTTCAGAGAGGGCCCCATGATACCTGTCCCTGGGTGTTCATGCCTGGTATAATCTCTTCCCCCTGAGTGTGGTAAGACCTCTGAGTTGCTTTTAGACAATAGAGTGCAGGAAAGGTGAAGAACTTTTGCAAATATAATTACAACCCAAATCAGACTCTCTGTGCAGGCTTGGTGAAATAAGAGGCCATGTAGGGAAAGCCCATGTGGCAAGGAACTATGGGCAGGCTCTAGAAACAGTGGGCAGCCTCTAGGAACTGTGGGAAGCCTCTAGGACCTGAAGCAAGCTCCAGGCGACAGTCAACAAACAGGCAGGATCCTTACTCACACAACTGTAAGGAAATGAATTCTGCCAACAATATGAATGAGCCTTGAATTGGATTCTCCCCCAGCCAAGACTCCAGATGAGAATGTAAACCTTGATTGTACCCTGTGAGACCCTGAGTGGAGGACACACCTAAGCTGTGCTCAGATTCCTGACCCAAAGAAACAATGACATAATAAATTTGTGTTGTTTTATGCTGATAAATTTATAGTAATTTGTTATATAGCAATATAAATACTAAATTATATTAATTGTAAGAACATTTCTTTAAAAGAAATTTATTTGGATGGACCAATGTTTATAATCTACTTTCCTCCCCCCCCCAACTTCATTGAGGAATAAATGACAAGTATAATTGTATATATTTATATAAATATATATAATTGTATATTTTAACGTGTACAATGTGATGGTTTGATATGCACATACATTTTGCACATACATAATTTAAAAATCAAGATAATTAACATGTCTATCACCTCAATTAATTTTTGTGTGTGGTGAGGATGCTTAAGATATACTCTCGGCAACTTTTGAATGTATAATACTATATTATTAACTATAGTCACTATGCTGTACATTAAATCCTCAGAACTTATTCTTCTTATAACTTCTTATAACTTTGACCTATATCTCCCCGTTTTCCCCTTACCCCAGCCTCTGACAACCACCTTTCTATTTTGTTTCTGTGAAGTCAACTTTTTTCTTTTTTTTAAGTTTCCACATATAAGTGATGCCTTACAGCATTTGTCTTTCTCTGTCTGGCTTATTTCACTTAGCATAATGCCCTCCATGTTCATCCAGTTTGTCACAAATGGCAGGATTTCCTTCCTTTCTATAGCTGAGTGATATTCCACTGTGTATGTATATAACATATTCTTTCAGTTTTTCTTCTTCCAGTGTTATTTATTTATTATTGAGGCAACATTGGTTTATAACATTATATAAGTTTCATATATACATTATATTTCTAGTTCTGTATACACTAACACTACAGCATGTTTACCATCAAAACTTTAGCTTCCATTTGTCACCGTACAGTTGACCCCCCTACATTTCACTCTACTCCCTGCTCTTTTCCCTCTGGTAACCACTACTCTGGTCCCTGTAGCTACATGCTTGTTTTTGTTTGATTTGGTTTGTTCAATTATTTTGTTTGTTTGGTCATTTGTTTGTTTTATATATTCTACTTGTAAGTGAAATCATATTATATTTGTCTTTCTTCATCTGTCTTATTTCACTTAGCATAATACCTTCCAGGTCCGTCCATGTTGTGGCAAATGACAGAATTTCATCTTTCTGTGGCTGAGTAGGATTCCACTGTGTATATATACCACAATTTCTTTATTCATTTATCCATCAATGGGCACTTAGGTTGTTTCCATATCTCGGCTCTTGTAAATAATGCTGTGATGAACATGGAGGTGCAAAATCTTTTCAAATTAGTGTTTTTGTATTCTTTGAATAAATATCCAGGAGTGGAATTCATGGATCATATGGTAGTTCCATTCTCAATTTTTTGAGAAATCTCCATACTATTTTTCATAGTAACTGCACCAATTTACATTCTCACCAACAGTGTATGAGGGTTCCCTTTTCTCCAAATCCTCTCCAGCACCTCTATTTCTTACCTTTTTTATAATAGTCATTCTAACAAGCATGAGGCTTTATCTCATTATGGTTTTGATTTTCATTTCTCTAATAATTAGTGATATTGAATGTCTTTTCATGTGCCTGCTAGTCATTTGGAAAAATGTTTATTCAGGCTCTCTGCCCATTTTTAAAATCAGGTTATTTGTTATTGCTGTTGTTGAATTGCAAGAGCTCTTTACATATTTTGGATATTAACCCTTTATCAGATATATGATTTGCAAATATCTTCTCCCATTCAGTAGGTGGTCTTTTTGTTTTGTTGATGGTTTCATTTGCTGTGCAAAAACTTCTTAGCTTGATGTCATCCCACTTGGTTATTTTTGCTTTTGTTTCCTTCGCATGAGGAGAATTATCAAGAAAGATATATCTAAGATTGATATCAAGGAATGCACTGCCTGTATTTTCTTCCAGGAGTTTTATGGTTTTGGGTCTTACATTCAAGTCTTTAGCCCACTTTGAGTTGATTTTTGTGTATGGTGTGAGAGTGTCTAGTTTTATTTTTATTTTTTGCATGTGGCTGTCCAGTTTTCCCAACACCACTTATTGAAGAGACTATCCTTTCTCCATTATATGTTCTTTGCTCCTTTGTCATAAATTAATTGTCCATGTATGTGTGGGTTTATTTCTGTGCTCTCAATTCTGTTCCATTTATCTAGATATCTGTTTTTCTGCCAATACAATGATGTTTTGATTACTTTAGCATTGTAATATAGTTTGAAATCAGGTTTATTCTTTTTTCTCAGGATTGCTCTGGCTATTCAGGGTATTTTGTGGTTCTATATACATTTTGTAGTTTTTGTTTTATTTCTGTGAAAAATATCCTTAGGATTTTGATAGGGATTGCACTGAATCTGTAGATTGCTTTAGGTAATATGGACATTTTAACAATGTTAATCATTCCATTTCATGGGCATAGACTATCTTTCAATTTATTTGCGTCTTCTTCAGTTTCTTTCAAATGTGTCTTACAGTTTTCAGTGTACAGGTCTTTCACCTCCTTGGTTAAATTTATTCCTGAGTATTTTTTTATTCTTATTGTGATTGTAAATGGGATAATTTTCTTAATTTCTCTTTTTGCTAGCTCATTGTTAGTGTATATAAATGCAACATACTTTTGTATATTATTTTATAACCTGCAATTTTACTGTATTCATTTATTATTTCTAATAGTCTTTTGGTGGAGTCTGTAGGGTTTTCAATATATAAAATCATGTCATCCACAAATAGTTAAGTTTTACTTCTTTCTTTCCAATTCGGATGCCTCTTATTTCCTGTTCTTGCTTAAGTGCTATGGCTAGGACTTAAAGTACTATGATGAATAGAAAAGGCAAGAGTGACATCCTTGTATTGTACTTGACCTTAGGGAAGGCTTTCAGCTTTTCACCACTGAGTATGATGTTAGTTGTGTACATAATCATATATAGCCTTTGTTATGTTAAGGTACATTCCTTCTATACCTAATTTGTTGAGAGTTTTTATCATGAAAGAATGTTGAATTTTGTCAAATGCTTTTTCTGCATTTATTGAAAGGATCATGTGATTTTTACCCTTTATTCTGTTAATGTCGTATATCATATTGATTTGCATATGTTGGACCATCCTTGCATTCCAGTGATAAATCCCACTTGATCATGGTATATAATCTTTTTAATGCACTTTTGAATTCAATTTGCTAGTATTTTGGTGAGGATTTTTACATCTATGTTATCCAGGGATATTGACAGGTAATTTTAACTTCTTATAGTGTCCTTGTCTGGTTTTGTTTTAACAGTAATGCTGGTCTGGTGAAATGAGTTTGGAAGTGTTCCCTCCCCTTTAATTTTTTGCAAGAGTTTTAGAATAATTGATGTTAATTATTATTTCTTTAAAGAATTAAAAAAATCAAATATCAGGAACAGGGAGGAATGACTAGACAGAGCACTGAGGACCTTTAGGTCGATGAAACTAGTCTGTATGATACTATAAATGTGGGTACATATAATTATATATTTGGAAAACCCATAGAGTATACCAAAAGGGAACCCAAATGTAAACTCTGGGTTTGGGCTAATAATGAAATGATTTGCCAGTGTAAGTTCATCAATTGTAGCACTCTGATGTGGGATGTTTGTAGTGGGAGGAGGATTTTGCATGTGTGGGGGAAGGGGTATATTGGAATTCTCCGTAATTTCCACTTAATTCAGCTGCGTACCTAAAATTGTTTTAAAAAATAAAGCTTATTTGAAACAAAGCACAGCAATGCTAAAATGGATTTTTTAGCCAATATTTACCATTAATTATCTCTGTAAATTATGGTCAGGAAACTGATTTTACTTAGGTTTAATTTAGATAGCAGCAGTGAGATGTACCACATTTTTTTGCAGTAGTGTGGACAAGAAGCAAGCTTCATAAACACAACAGTTTGAGCAACAAAGGACTCCACAATCCACTACCTAATTACCTAAAATATTACTTGTAACTGTTTTCTATTTCTTGTATTAGTTCTTTGCTTTTGAACCCCTCTTGTTCTGCCTTCTGTGATTTTAATTGATCATTTTATTTGATTCCATTTTATCTCATCTCATCATATCGATTATATTTATTAAAAAAAAAATTCTAGTGCTTGCCCTAGATCCTAAAATACATACTTGTAACTAATCTGAGTCCATTAGCAAATAACGCTATACTGCTTCACGGGTAGTGTGGTTACCTTAAAAATTGTTCCCAAATTCTGCCTCCCATTCCTTAGTATATTGCTGTCATTTATGTCACTTACTTTACACATTCATTAGATTCCCTGAATAGATTCCCATTGGCTTCCTAATATTAGTGTCAGAGAATCCTTGGATCATAAAGTAAGAAGTGCCCTGTGCAGCTGTGGCTGGCTGCTATCAGGTCACTCCTGCACGTAGCTTGCTGCTGTAACAACTCAAGGAAAAATGTAGTCAGCAAGGATGTGAGATAGGTTTCAAGAAGTGTACACTTTGGCTCTGGAGCCAGATTGATATAATTTAATTGCCTATTTTACTGTTTTTACTTAAGTAGCATTGGAAAAACATTATTTTATATTATTTCTGAACTTGTTTCCTCATACACAAAATGAGCATAGTAATAACACATAATTCATGGAAATATTGTAAAGGCTAAAGGCATATATAGATATACCTATTATATACATATGTATACACAAACATACACATATATTTCTGTGGATAGTAAATATCAAAAAGAGTATTTGCTATAATAAAATAATTATGTGATAATGAGGGAGTAGGAGAGCCTGGATGGAGGCTGGGTCGAAGGTTAGCGCCTTTTCCTAGCTGCCATAGCATGGATCCCTACCTGAACACTGCAAGTGACTTTTACCCTGGGATTCAGGAATGTCTACAGGACTGAGACTGGACCTGCTAAAGCTATTAAAAAAATCAGTAAGATCAGGAGAGGCAGGTGGGAGCAGCCCTCCCAGACCCTAGACTGG
Organism: Phocoena phocoena; assembly: GCF_963924675.1. Classification (NCBI taxonomy): domain Eukaryota; kingdom Metazoa; phylum Chordata; class Mammalia; order Artiodactyla; family Phocoenidae; genus Phocoena; species Phocoena phocoena. The sequence goes on from NC_089223.1 coordinate 78,473,543, forward strand.
AGGAGCAGGAGAGGAGAGGAGGGCATTTGCCCCACCCACTTGAGCCCAGGAAGCCTGCTGGGCTCCCACGTGAGGTCCCCTGCCCTCTGAGACCAGGGATGGGGGCCACACTTGGGCCTCTTTGTTCCTTGAGCTGAAGCCCCACCCTCCACAGCCCCCAGGGCCTTTTCCAGCCCTGTGGGTCCTGAGCATTAGCCCCGCCCACCACCTAAACCTCACCCTTGCTTAGGCCCTGCTCTCCACAGCCAAGGCCTTCCCCCCCGCCCTTTTTATTTCTTTTCCCTCCTCCTCTTTTTTACTATTGTGGTACTGATGTACTTTCTGGTTGTTGATTTATCTATATTTTTATTTTTACATCCTTTATAACTTATCTGTTAGTTTCCTAGTATAATTTTATTTTTTACTTTGTTATTGTTGTTTTTTTTTTCTGCTGCCCCACATGGCTTGCGGGATCTTGATTGGCGAGCCTGGGGTTGGGCAGAAGCTCCTGCAGTGGGAGCTCTGAGTCCGAACCACTGGACTAACAGAGAACCTCAGACCCCAGGAAATATTCATTGGAGTAAGATCTCACAGAGTTCCTCATCTCAGAACCAAGACCCAGCTTTACCCAATAGCCTACAAACTCCAGTGTTGGAAGCCTCAGGCCAAACAACCAGTAAAACAGGAATATAATCGCACTAAAAAAAAAAAAAAAAAAAAATTAGATGGCAAAAAAATATGTCACAGATGAAGGAGCAAGGTAAAAACCTACAAGACCAAATAAATGAAGAGGAAATAGGCAACCTACCTGAAAAAGAATTCAGAGTAATGATAGTAAAGTTGCTCCAGAATCTCAGAAATAGAGTGGAAGCACAGATTGAGAAAATACAAGAAATGTTTAAGAAAGATGAAGAACTAAAGAACAAACAAACAGAGTTGAACAACACAGTAACTGAAATGAAAAATACACTAGAAGGAATCAATAACAGAGGCAGAAGAATGAATAAGTGAGCTGAAAGACAAAATGGTGGAAATAACTGCTGAGGAGCAGAATAAAGAAAAAAGAATGAAAAGAATTGAAGACAATCTCAGAGACCCCTGGGACAACTCTAAATGCACTAACATTCGAATTATAGGGGTCCCAGAAGAAGAAGAGAAAAAGAAACGGTCTCAGAAAATATATGAAGAGATTATAGTGAAAAACTTCCCTAACATGGGAAAAGAAATAGTCACCCAAGTCCAGGAAGCACACAGAGTCTCATACAACATAAACCCTAGGAAAAACACACAAAGACACATATTAATCAAACTAACAAAAATTAAATTCAAAGAAAAAATATTAAAAGGAGCAAGGGAAAAACAAAAACTAACATACAAAGGAATACAAAGGAATATGGTTATCAGCTGACTTTTGAGTGGAAATTATGCAGGCCAGAGGGAGTGGCAGAATATACTTAAAGGGATGAAAGAGAAAAACCTACAACCAAGATTACTCAGGAAGGATCTCATTCAGATTGAATGGAGAAGTCAAAAATTTTTCAGACAAACAAAAGCTAAGAGAATTCAGCTCCATCAAACCAGCTTTACAACAAATGCTAAAGAAACTTCTCTAAGCAGGAAACAGAAGAGAAGAAAAAGACCCCCCCCCAAAAAATTAAGAAAATTGTAATAGGAACATGCATATCAATAATAACCTTGAATGTAAGTGGATTAAATGCCCCAACCAAAAGACACAGTCTGTCTGAATGAATACAAAAACAAGAGCCATATATATGCTGTCTATGAGAGACCAACTTCAGACCTAGGGACACGTAGAGACTGAAAATGAAGGGATGGAAAAAGATATTCCATGAAAATGGAAATCAAAAGAAAGTTGGAGTAGCAATACTCATATCAGATAAAATATACTTTAAAAAAAAGTCTTTTACAAGAGGTAAGGAGGGACACTACATAATGATCAAAGGATCAATCCAAGAAGAAGGTAAAACAATTATAAATGTTTCTGCACCCAACATAGGAGCACCTCAATTCATAAGGTGAATGCTAACAACCATGAAAGGAGAAATCAACAGTAACACAATAATAGTGGGGGACTTTAACACTCCACTTACACCAATGGACAGATCATCCAAACAGATAATAAATAAGGAAACAAAAGCTTTAATTGACACAATAGACCAGACAGATTTAATTGATATTTATAGAATATTCCACCCTAAAGTGGCAGAATATGCTTTATTCCTAAAGGTACATGGAATATTCTCCAGGCTAGATCATATCTTGGATCACAAATCAAGCCTCGGAAAATTCAAATCATATCAAGCATCTTTTCTGACCACAATGCTATGAGATTGGAAATCAATTACAGGAAAAAAAACTGTAAAAAACACAAATACATGGAGGCTAAACAGTGCATTACTAAATAACCAAGAGATCACTGAAGAAATCAAAGAAAAAATTTAAAAGTACACAGAAACAAATGACAATGAAAACATGACAACCCAAAACCTATGGGACACAGCAAAAGCAATTCTAAGAGGGAAGTTTATAGCAATACAGTCTCACCTCATGAAACAAAAAAATCTCAAATAAACAATCTAACGCTACAATTAAAACAACTAGAGAGAGAAGAACAAAGAAAACCCGAAGTCAATAGAAGAAAAGAAATCAAAAAGATCAGAGCAGAAATAAGTGAAATAGAAATGAAGAAAACGATAGCAAAGAGCAATAAAACTAAAAGCTGGATTTTTGAGAAAATAAACAAAATTGATAAGCCCTTAGCCAGACTCATCAAGAATAAAAGGGAGAGAACACAAATCAATAAAATTAGAAATGAAAAAGGAGAAATCACAACTGACACTGCAGAAATACAAAGGATTATAAAAGACTACTACAAACAACTGTAGGCCAATAAAATGGACAGCCACAAAGAAATAGACAAATTCTTAGAAATGTACAATTTTCCAAGACTGAACCAGGAAGAATTAGAAAATATAAACAAACCTATCTCAAGTAATGAAATTGAAACCATAATTAAAAATCTTCCAACAAACAAAAGTCCAGGACCAGATGGCTTCACAGGAATATTCTTAGCAAACATTTAGAGAAGAGCTAACACTGATCTTTCTCAAACTCTGTCAAAAAATTGCAGAGGGAGAAACACTCCCAAATTCATTCTACGAAGCCACCATCACCCTGATACCAAAACCAGAAAAAGATATCACAAAAAAAGAAAATTATAGACCAATATCACTGATGAACATAGATGCAAAAATCCTGAACAAAATACTAGCAAACAGAATACAACAGCACATTAAAAGGATCATACACCATGATCAAGTGGGATTTATCCCAGGGATGCAGGGATTCTTCAATATAGGCAAATCAATCAATGTGATACACCACATTAACAAATTAAGGAATAAAAACCATATGATCATCTCAATAGATGCAGAAAAAGTTTTGACAAAATTCAACACCCATTTATGATCAAAACTATCCAGAAAATGGGCATAGAGGGAACCTACCTCAACATAATAAAGGCCATATATGACAAACCCACAGCAAACATCATGCTCAATGGTGAAAAACCGAAAGCATTTCCACTAGGATCAGGAACAAGACAAGGATGTCCACTCTCGCCACTCATATTCAACATAGTTTTGGAAGTCCTAGCCATGGCAATCAGAGAAGAAAAAGAAATAAAAGGAATACAATCGGAAAAGAAGAATTAAAACTGTCACTCTTTGCCTATGACATACTATATGTAAAAAATCCTAGGGCTTCCCTGGTGGCGCAGTGGTTGAGAGTCCGCCTGCCGATGCAGGGGACACGGGTTCGTGCCCCGGTCCGGGAAGATGCCGTGGGGTGGCTGGGCCCGTGAGCCATGGCTGCTGAGCCTGCGCATCCGGAGCCTGTGCTCCGCAACGGGAGAGGCCACAACAGTGAGAGGCCCGCGTACCGCAAAAAAAAAAAAAAAAAAATCCTAAAGATGCCAGCAGAAAAATACTAGAACTAGTCAATGAATTTGGTAAGGTTGCAGGATACAAAATTAATGCACAGAAATCTCTGGCATTCCTATACACCAACAACGAAAAATCAGAAACAGAAATTAAAGAAACACTCCCATTTACCATTGCAACAAAAAGAATAAAATACCTAGGAATAAACCTGCCCAAGGAGGCAAAAGACTTGCACTCAGAAAACTATAAAACACTGATCAAAGAAATCAAAAATGACATAAACAGATGGAGAAATACACCATGTTCTTGGATTGGAAGAAGCAATATTGTGAAAATGACTATACTGCCCAAAGCAATCTACAGATACAATGCAATCCCTATCAAACTATCGATGGCATTCTTCACAGAATTAGAACAAAAAGTCTTACAATTTGCATGGAAACACAAAAGACCCCAAATAGCCAAAGCAATCTTGAGAAAGAAAAACAGACTTGGAGGAATCAGGCTCCCTGACTTCAAACTATACCACAAAGCTACAGTAATCAAGACAGGATCATACTGGAACAAAAACAGAAATATAGATCAATGGTACAGGATAGAATGCCCAGAGATAAACCCACACACATACAGGCACCTAATTTATGACAAAGGAGGGAAGAACATAAAATGAAGAATAGACAGCCTCTTCAATAAGTGGTGCTGGGAAAACTGGACAGCTACATGTAAAAGAATGAAATTAGCACATTACCTAACACCCTACAGAAAAATAAACTCCAAATGGATTAAAGACTTAAATGTAAGACCAGACACTATAAAACTCTTAGAGGAAAACATAGGAAAGTCATTCTTGACATAAACCACAGAAAGATCTTTTTTGACCCACTTCATCGAGTAACAAATAAAAACAAAAAAATGGGACTTACTTAAACTTAAAAGCTTATGCACAGCAAAGGAAACCATAAACAAGACAAAAAGACAACAGTCAGAATGGGAAAAAATATTTGCAAATGAAACAGCAGACAAAGGATTAATCTCCAAAATATACAAACAGCTCATGGAGCTCAATATCAAAAAAACAAACAATCCAGTTAAAAAATGGGTGGAAGACCTAAGTAGACATTTCACTGAAGAAGACATACAGATGGCCAAGAGGCACATGAAGAGATGCTCCACATCACTAATTATTAGAGAAATGCAAACCAAAACTACAATGAGGTATCACCTCACGCTGGTCAGAATGGCCATTATCAAAAAAGCTAGAAACAATAAATGTTGGAAAAGGTGTGGTGAAAAGGAACCCTCCTAGACTGTTGGTGGAAATATAAATTGATACAACCACTATGGAAAACAGTATGGAGGTTCCTTAAAAAACTGAAAATAGAACTACCATATGACCCAGCAATCCCACTACTGGGCATATACCCTGAGAAAACCATAATTCAAAAAGAGACATGTACCACAATGTTCTTTGCAGCACTATTTGCAATAGCCAGGACATGGAACCAACCCTTATGTCCACTGACAGATGAATGGATAAAGAAGATGTGGCACATATATACAATGGAATATTACTCCGCCATAAAAAGAAATGAAATTGAGTTATTTGTAGTGAGGTGGATGGCCCTAGAGTCTGTCATACAGAGTGAAATAAGTCAGCAAGAGAAAAACAAATACTGTATGCTAACGCATATATATGGAATCTAAAAAAAAAAAAAATGGTACTGATGAACCTAGTTTCAGGGCAGGAATAAAGAGGTAGACATAGAGAATGGGCTTGATAACATGGGGTGGGGGGTTGAAGCTGGGGCAAAGTGAGAGTAGCATCGATGTATATACACTACCGAATGTAAAATAGTTGGCTGGTGAGAATCAGCAGCATAGCACAGGGACATTGTTGCAGTGCCTTGCGATGACCTAGAGTGGTGGGATATGGAGGATGGGAGGGAGGCTAAAGAAGGAGGGTATATGGGGACATGTGTATGCATATGGCTGATTCGCTATGTTGTGCAACAGAAACTAACACGGTATTGTGAAGCAATTATACTCCAATAAAGATGTTTTTTTAAATAAATAATTATATGATAAAATTAATCAGATTTTAGATTAACAATAAAAAAGCAGACAAAAATTATTGGATGAAATTTTTTTAATTGATCAAGATGTGCGTGGGAGGATAAGTGAATTGGTCTGAGGAAACAACCCTTGTTAAGTTCCTCATATTAAATGAGGAGTACTCAAAAGATCCTATTTATTCCCAACCCTGAAAAATAGATACATATATTTTAAAGAATACCTTGGAATACTGTGAATTAACAATTGATTGGATAAGATATTCTCTATACCTTCAAAAGTACTAGAGATACAAGCAAAAAGTCTTAATCTATGGAAATCATTTGCAAGTCTTAAAAAAGGCAAGATGACCAAAGATCAAGTAAATCACTATAAAATCGCAAATGTGATACAAATTAATTTTTGTAAATGAGAAAATTTACTTATAGCAAATTTTAAACTTTCTCCAAGGTCATATAATTACTTGGAATACATTTATTTTTTTTGTGTGTATATATACATATATTTCACAAATATATGTGTGTACATATCACATTTTGTCCAAAGGTTTTGAAATCCTTTACATGACAAGTTAAAATACAAAATTTAATTTTCTCAGTTCCTTGAGGACTGTCAAACACAAATCTGTGAATAAATATTTTCTTTCCATTGAGTCAGTATATTTTATGTGCACTATATATTTGCTTGGAGTATCTATCATTAGGAAACAGGAAATATAATGCCAGAGTTATTTCAGAATTTCAGGATATAATTTGATGAGGAAGAACCATCACTTTTATGATATTTTATGAAACCTTTATGAACAGGTTGATATCACTGATTTGATAACATTTATTGAAGTTGTAAAGCATAAAGAAACTTCATAAGTTTTGTCTTTTACTCTTGGAAGTAGATATACTCCAAATACCTACTGAACTTAGGGCAATGTGGTTTATTATTTTTTTATATACTTTGATATGATTTTTAAATCTAAAACTATTAGATTGAAGCTCTATGAAACTTTAAGACAAAGAGTAATGAAAACGCAAAACAAATTAGCACTGGGGATTTTTATGGACTGAAATGTGTGCCTCCAAAATTCAACCAATAAAGCATTAACTACCAATGTGAATGTATTTTGAGATAGGGACTTTAATGAGGTAAATAAGATTAAATTAAACCTTAAGGTTTGGGGCTCTAGTCTTATAGAACTGGTGCACTTATAGGAAGAGATACCAAACATCTCTCTTTCCACAGGCACAGAGGAAAAGTCACAGGGAGAAGGTGGCTGTCTGCAAGTCTGGAAAGAGAGATCTCACCAGAAAGCAACCCTGCCGGCACTTTGATCTTGGATTTCTAGCCTCCATAACTGTAAGAAAATTAATTTCTGCTGTTTAATCCACCCAATCTCTGGTATATTATTATGGCAGCCTAATCTGACTAATACAGGGATAAAAATGATGGGAGGAAATACAGAAGACTCTGTGGGAAAATCTACAAAGGTAACATCTCAGTCTTAAATTGGTAAATAAGATAGTTCTAAAGTGAGGAAAATGATAATAGGAAAATGGAAAGATTAACTTAAGGTTAACTAAGAACTATATCAATTAAGTCTTAACATAAAAGTCTTTAATTAGTTCTTCTATAATGTATATAAATATAGCTAGAGAATATAACAGGAAGCATACATAATTGCCAGAAATGATATTTAAAATTCAATGGACTATGTTTCTGTAAAGTTTGTTTCACACACCCTAACTTGTGAAAATCCTAAATGAGTGACTCTGCTTCAAGAAGTCTGTGTGTGTGAATGTGGTATGTTCTCTTTTTTCTTCTTTTTTAAAATTAATTAATTAATTTATTTTTGGCTGCGTTAGGTGTTCATTGCTGCCCACGGGCTTTCTCTAGTTGCAGACAGCGGGGGCCACTCTTCGTTGTGGTACACAGGCTTTTCATTGCGGTGGCTTCTCTTGTTGCAGAGCATGGGCTCTAGGTGCATGGGCTTCAGTAGTTGTGGCACGTGGCCTCAGTAGTTGTGGCTCAGGGGCTCTAGAGCGCAGGCTCAGTAGTTGTGGTGCACGGGCTTAGTTGCTCTGCGGCATGTGGGATCTTCCTGGACCAGGGCTCGAACCCATGTCCCCTGCATTGGCAGGCGGATTCTTAACCACTGCACTACCAGGAAGGTCCCAAATGTGGTATGTTCTATACTTTTATAGCCAGGATAATTTTTTAACTTTATAATTCATTTTTTAACAGAAAACAAATATACGTTTATGTTTTATGTACTTGACTCTGTAAACAAATCTAATGCATAAAATTAGTATGTAGGAGCATTCTGATATTCCTCAGTAATTGACAAACACATTCATTTTTAAATGTAAATAAGATGGTCAAAATATTCATAAGATATATCATAGGCATTTTCAAGCTAATTATACCATAGATCCCTTATTATTAGCACTCAAGAGAATTTATATGTATCAGAATGTAAATAAAAAATGTTTGTGAAAGACAAAGTACTTCAGTGTTACATTTTGTAGTTAAAGTACAAATCATTCAGGGAGTTATTCTAATGGTTTATTTTTTCATGGGAAATAAACACAATACCTTATGTCTTAGTGTGATTAATTAGACTAGGTCATATTAATGTAGGCTTTGAGAGGGAAGAGGGGCTGACATATACACACGGAGGAATCTGAATGGTAGTGTCCTTAATACTGAATCACATTGTTTGCTAGAGTCTTACTGTTTCTCCAATTTGGGATTATAGGCAGCCTCTCTCTAACTCTACCTAAAACACTTCGGTTCTATTTTTATTATTATTTTTTAGATTTCGATATGACTATAATGTTCTACTAAAAAAAATTTAAAACTTGACTTATATTTCAATATCAATTTAGTTAAATTATTGTAACTTTCAAAAAGTGTTATCATGTTTCTGTTTCTTTTACAGACTCTGAAATGTTGTCCTAGTTCTTTCTCCCCATCCTAATAACATGTCTGGCTCTCACAAAAGATAAGAATTTTACCATACCCTTCCACAGAGCCCTTCCCACTTTAAATTTTTATTGTGAGAATCTAAAAAGGACACTTCATAACTTTTTTAGACATTAGATTCTCACACTAGCGTTCAGAAAAACAAGGTATTTATTATCATCTGCAAAATGTAATGTCACATATGTGGAAATATTATATAGTCTTGGAGCAGCTTAAATCTAATAACAAGATTGATGAAAATAAGATAGTCTATGAATAATGATGTGTTTTCAAAATTTTCAGAATACCTGTATGGTTAATCTTAGGTGGTTTATATGGGGGAGTGGAAAGAGGAAAAGAAATGAGTATCTATGTTTAATCATGCACTGATGATGTCAGGACGAAATGATTGGAACTTATTCAGTAGACTACAGTAATCCATTTTGAGTTATTAAACACGCAAGTAGGAAGACAAAAAATATTTTGGGAAGAATAATATTGCCACAATATTATGGAGAAACTTTAAAAGTGGAGTCATTGCAGCCCAGTGAATTGTTCTATTACAGAAAGGTATAAAGACAGCATGAATTAATGCAAAAGAAAAGGTATAAAGTTTTGTTGCATGAACAGATATAAGCAGGAGAGAGAGAAGTATAAAATGAATTTGGGATTTTGATTTAAAGAAATAGAAGAATGTAATGCATTTAACAAAGTGAGAAATTAGATATATAGGGGAAATTCATGAATTCTCCTTTAGGTGTGTTCATGAAATGGAAGTGGAATATTCAGTAGGTAATAAACATATAGGACTTACTACATGTACACATACTTCTAAGCAGTTTACAGATATTTACTCATTCAATATCAAATAATATATTTTAGAATATGTAAATAATACTTTAGGCAATTGTCAGTATCTGGTTTAGAACTGCAAACTTTCCTACATGATCATCAGTATTTATTGTTGTTGCAGATCCACAGATGTGTGGATGTGTATGGATGTGTGGGTGGGAGGTTTTGTAAAATCTCCTCTGACTCAATTTGTTCTTTGTAAAATTTGAACTAAGGTCGGAGCTAATAATAAGAGAATGGCACTACTGGAGAAATAAAGAGAAAGGAAAAGGTATGGAGTAGTCATTTAGAAAAGTGGAAGAATGAGCAAGGGAAATATGATTTTTCCAGGCACTATTAAGGACCACTTGATGTTTTTGATACTGACATTAAAGTGAGAGTAGTCAGCACTGTTTTATTTTGTTTTTTTGTCCTTAGATGCTTTCAGTTCTGGAGATACTGGCCTGCAATATGTTTACCCTTGGCTTTAACTAGGTTATTGCTTTAATCAAGCAAGTATATCAACAAGAGAGAGGGGAGCAAAGATATTGATGGTGTATGCATATGTGATAATTTATCCAAACATTTATTTGTTTATTTTCTTTTAGGTGGCTTTATTAGTAGGGTTTCTCCAGAGAAACAAAACCAATAGGGTGTGTGTATGTTTACATATCTATGTATCTATATCTATGTGTATTTCCATATCTCTATCATCCATCTATCTATCTATCTATTGAGAGACTGATACAGAGACAGAGAGATAGAGAGAAAGGAAAGGAAAGCACTTTATTTATTTTAAGAAATTTCTTCATGTGCTTGTGGGGGCTGGTACATCTGAAAGCTGCAGGGCAGTTCTTCAGGCTGAGGACCCATGGAGGAGGTGATATTTCAGTGCAGTCTTCGGTGATGGTAGTTTGGAACATAATTTCTTCTTTTTCCAGGCCTTTTCTCTTAAGGCCTTCAGCTGAATGTGAGACCCACCCACATTATTTAGGGTAATCTACTTGTTCGCAGTCTACTGATTTAAATGTTAATTACATCTAAAAATTAGCTTCACAGCAACATCTAGACTGGGATTTGACCAAAAACTGGGTACCATAGTCTAGTCAAGTTGACACATAAAATTAACTAGCATAGTGGTTTATAATTTACTTGCCATCACAAACATTGCAAAGAACTATCTTTCTGGGGTATGATACAAATATCTATAGGATACTTTAGGGTATGATATAAATATTTATGTTATAATAGTATATTACTATATTATTATATTTTTAGAATTTTTCTCTAAAAGTGGAATTTGCTGGGAAAGGTGTTTTTATGTGTTAAATATGAAATATATTGTCTTCCAAAAATGCTACATTTAATGTATACTTTGAGTCTATGAAATTGCAAGATATATTTAAGGATTTTTCAGTAATTCTCTGTGACTACCAACCATAAAAAATATGATTTCATTTATTCACTGTTCAATCCAATATATAATTACTGAGTTCCTTCTACTCTTCAGGCATTAGGGAAGTAATCATACAATTAAGTAATTGCCCTCAAGGGGCTTAAATCTAGGGGGGGGAAATACAGACAGTCAGATAATTATAAATGATGTGGAAAGTGCTATCATAGATGTGTGCACAGAATATTCAGCAGCATGCAGTAAGTGCCTTCTCACTTCTCTTAGAGTTTGGGAGGGAGGGACATCTGGGTTAAAGTCTTAAAAACTAGCAGAAAGCCATAAAAAAGAAAGGGATGACATTTCAAAAACAAAACTCTGTATGAGCAAAGACTCAGAGGTTAGGGATTATATTGTATCTCTGGGGACTCTGTACAGTTTCACACTGTTTGAGCATGAAGTGTGAAGTCAGTCATGACAGAAAATGGGGCTGTGGAGCTAAGCAGAAGTCAGATCATGGATGACCTTGCAAGCTATTTTGATGAGCTTGCATTTTATGTGCTAGATGATGAGAGGATTTTACAGGGTGTTGAGCAGGACATGGAAGTGATCATATTCACATTGCTGATACATCGTGTGGAGAAAGGGTTTAAGCAGTGCAAGGGTGCAAGGGTGATGACAGAGTAACCGGGGGAACTGAAGTGAGATGTAGGTTTGAAATGGTTAGCAATGACCAGACAAATGGGAACCTTATTTGAGTAATGAATTTCAACTTTATCCGACCTAAAAGGAAGGAATTCAGGCAGAGGATTAATGTAATTAAATTCTAGAAAGATCACTTTCAATGATATAAAGGATGGATGGGAGTAGTGGGGATACTAGTTTGATGAAATTTAGTTAATATTTGCCAGACAAAAGATTACTGTCTGTAAAATTTTAAGGTATTCTATTAATTAGTGAGAAAAAACTAAGTAATTCAAAATAAAAAGCACAGTCTGCTTCCCTATATTTTCCCAATTTTCTAAAATCCGTGTTTTCCATTTTTTAATGTAATGGGTTGTGATGAAGTCCAGAAAATAGTATTCATATCTTTCAGGTTATGAAGCAACTGGGTATTAGAAGAACCAGTAGTGAAAGAGTAAACTGTTAACTTTATTACTGATGAAGATAAATGAATCTATGAAAGGTGGTATTTAACCCAAGTCTCTGCATTAGAGGAAGGCCCATTAGGAGGAGTGAACAGTAGATACTGAGCATCAATTTACCTTATCTCCCAATTCCTGAGCCATGTCACTTCTTAGGAAGGTTAAGGGGAAAGAGGGGGGCAAGAGTCATTCCCAGCTCTTTTTTCCCCTCTTAACCTACTGGATATAATCACAAGTCAATGACTGATCAGTATAGTAGTTATGGTTACCACCTATCAGGATGATAAGTCTCTAACCTCATGAGACAATTCTCTAAGTACCAATGACTGCTCCTTTGGTTCTCTTCCTTGGACCATTCGTCAGCAGAGTAGTTTAAGCTTATACTCTCAGAAGTCTCTGATATGGGTCAGATTTGTCTTTAGTAAGTTTCTTTCGGGGTCATTCTGTTCACAAGCCCAAAAATTCATTTATCATTCAGTTTCCTATTACAAATTTTGCTCAGCCACATTGTTTAATAAAGACTGTTAGAGATTCTGTAATAAGAGGAAATAAAATCATAAGAGAATTCTATTATTTAAACACTAGCTACTCCAATAATAAAATGTCAGTCACATTGAGATGCCCCCAATTTTAATAAAACCTTTTTCTATTTTCGAATTCCAAAGATAAATTGAACATTAAAGGTTTAAATTCTCTTGAAAAAATTAAATTCAGAAACAGAAAGAAAGAAATTTTAAAGTCAAATTTTATTTTATTTTATTTTATTTTTTTTTTTTGCGGTGTGCGGGCAGGCCTCTCACTGTTGTGGCCTCTCCCGTTGCGGAGCACAGGCTCCGAACGCGCAGGCTCAGCGGCCATGGCTCACGGGGGCAGCTGCTCCGCGGCACGTGGGATCCTCCCGGACCGGGGCACGAACCCGTGTCCCCTGCATCGGCAGGTGGACTCTCAAACACTGCGCCACCAGGGAAGCCCAAATTTTATTATTTTTAAACTTAAAAGTCTAAAATCCAAAATCATTGCTACATATTTTTCCAAAATCTATCCTCCCCACTATTTTTTGTTTCATTTTGGACAAAGTCAGTAGGAGGGTTCTCAATGCCAGTGTGAGGTTTGGACTTTTTAGAAGCTGAGCTTTTATTGGAATGGCTGTGGTAATTTCTGGGTCTCAGAAGTTGTATTAATTTAACATCAAATTCTTCTTTAGCTTTATTTTGAAAGAATTGAACGAGTTAAGATGTGCAAGAATAATACCAGCACTGAGCTTATGTTTTCCAAATTAGGAAAATATATATTCTAAGCCCTCAGGCTAATTATCTCAAGTTTAATTAACAATTCTGTTCCCAGAAATCTAGTTGTAGTTTTGTAAACACATACACACACCCACCATAGTATAAAACAACTGGTACTGAGTGAAGGTGGAGAAACCTTTGTATTTACCTTATTGGAATGCTAGTTGGCCTTTGCCAGCTGTCAGAAATTCATCACCTATGAACCTAAACTGACCTGGTTACTATACATTCTTAGGGGGCAACAATCCATATATCTACTCTTTCAGAGTAAAAACTGAGACATCTCAGAATTTGCTGACTTCTCACGAAGTTCAGAAATTTAGAGTGACTACACTCATATTCCGTGTCTTACTTGCCTATCCAATTATACTCCACTACCACATCAATAATGAATTGTGTGTAAAGTCTGAACATTAAAAGAAAAAAAACTAAACAAACAAACAAAACTTCTTTCTTTAATGAGAAGGCATTCCTGGGTTGTATGCTGCAGTGTTTCTACTGACTGTTATTACAGAATTGCTTAGGTCTGAGAAACCTGCCTCTTATAGAAGGAACTTTCCTCATATGCAGTGAATCCCTGCAGAGCCAGATTTAGTCCTTGTGGCACCAGATGCCTCCAGAGCATGTGTTCAAGCGACAGGAATCCAAGCTTAGTCAGCTCTTCTGCAGTTCCATTTGGGAACAAAATAAGTACTAATTACATTATTAAGTTATAATAAGTAACGTCTTTCCCTAAGTATGATTTTCATTCATTCATTCATATATCCACTCATTTATTTATTTAGTTTTTTTCTGTGAATATATGTGGTTTCCTCACTTATTCTTCCTTTTTCCTTTCCTCCCAAAGAAGACCTGAAGGTTAGAGCAATTTTTCTCAGATACCACTAACTGGTAGAGAGAATAGGTGGGATGTTCAGCAGAGAGAAAATTTTCTGAGATCCTAATGAACTGTAAGAGAGTTAGACTCGTTAGTTACCTTACCAAGTAAAAGGGAAGGTGAGCAGATGTCATCCTATTTGGTGAAGCTTACTAAGATGCATTAGAGTTATTCACGGTGCAGTTCGGCATAGGGGTCTATGTATATTTATTGCTATCTGGAAGCTCCATGTCTCTACTCCCTCCTCCCAAACTAGTTTTGGCTCTGGAGTTATAAAGTTATAACTTGGTAGATTTATTTAGGAACTTTTGATAACTTTTAATAGCTTTAAATAGCTAAGAAAAAAAGGATCCTTCTCCACTTCCACTATCCTTCATATTATTATCAGAGAAATCCTCCTTCATCAGTCAGCCTGCTCACTCTATAGTGGGTTTCTACTCTTCCCTAATGTGAAGAGCCAACTTGGCACTCAGGCTTGGTGTATTATACCTGCTATGCTCTTTTCTTCACCTCTTTTCTTTCTTCCTAATTCCCATCCAATTCCCATAGTTAATGATTTCAAATAACAGAGTCATGGCCATAATGGAGATAACCTGCCCAACGAAATTGGGTATACAGTACAAATTTTCAATATAAAATCTGTGTACCCTAAAAACATATATTTTTTAATCATTTTTATTGTAAAATAAAACTCATATATACATAAATCATCATAAACAAATGAATTGCTTAATGAGTTATTGTAAGACTAACCCCCATACAGTTTTACACCCAGGTCAAGAAATGTAACTTTGCCACCCACCCTAGAAGTTCATCATGTGTCCCACCCCAATTTCAAATTCCTTTTCCCTCAAAAGCAGCCATTATCCTGACTTTTATGGTAAATTCTTTCTTACAATTTTTTTACAGTTTTATCACTAAAAATACATTCCTAGACATGATAGTCTTGCCTATTTTTTTTAAAGTGGTGGTATATTTTGACATTTTTTAATAAGTACCCTCTTCACTACTTTGATTTTCTTATATTTTATCTGTTGGTATTCCAACGGTATTGCTGTTTTGGTATTGCTGACTGCATATGGGTAGCTGGATCCAGAGGCTTAACCAGAGTCTTGTTTGATCCCTTTGTCAAGACTATAGACAGAAGTGTCTTCTTGCAGTAATAGAAGGTACACAATATCTAATTGTCTTAGAGATGCTGTTGGTATTCAACGCCTGGTATATCCAACAATTCATTAGGTGTTTGCAAAAATGGTGATACAAATCAATCACCTTTTTCTTATTTATTAGTTAAAATACTTTTTATAAAGAGATAAACACCTTACATCATCTAGTATTTGGTTATTCAGTGGCACAGTTAGTATAGGTACAATGGGCTAAGTATTTGCAATTTCCTCATGTTTACTGGTTTTCAGAATAATGAATGGATTCCCTGTCATCCTCCAAAGTGGACCAATAAGCTTTTTTTTTTTAATTAATATTCAACTCACAAATTCAAATGAATGTAATGAGTTTCAAACAGTGGAAATTATTGCTCTGTTTGAAGCTTATAATTTTAAGTTAGTGGAAGATTCTTTGAGTTGGCTCCTTTGGTTTGTTATTGTTGCTGTTTTGTTTGACATTACCCTAGTTGACTGATATGACCCTACTTCACTTTGATAGCCTCCTCAGTATTTGGTATGATTAAGATATTCCCGGTTGTCATATACATTTTCTGCCCCAGACTTGGATCAGCACTTCTTCAAGGGGTGCTGGTTTCTCTTCGTGGGTAATGGAATTTCAAACTACAGTCTCAGCTCTAGAGATTCCTATTAGCTTCCGAGTTTGTCATTGTTTCCCAGCCTGATCATACTGATACTTCCAATTTAAATTTAGGCCTAGCTTTTAAAATTTAACACTTTGTTTTAAATCTATGCTTATTTTTTTTCCATTCTGAGAACTCTTGTCCTGAATGACGTAATGGATAAAACATTCATCGTTTTTTTCCATAAGATGGCTGTAGTATCACTTAGTTGTCTTTAACTTCATTCAAAACAATTTTGTTAGATTATATGTGACAGCTGTCATATCAGAGTGCATTTAAAAAAGACTTATCAAAATTGGTGAATTTTTGTGTAGCCATTTTAATGTTGAAGATGGAAGGAAAAAAGCAACATTTTTGGCATGCTATGCTTTATTATTTCAAGAAAGGTAAGAACACAACCGAAATGCAAAAAAAGATTTGTGCAGCATATGGAGAAAGTGCTGTGACTGACTGAACGTGTCAAAAGTAGTTTGCCAAGTTTTGTGCTGGACATTTCTCTCTGGACAATGCTCCATGGTTGGGTAGAGCAGTTGAAGTTGATAGCGATCAAATCAAGACATTAACTGAGAACGATCAACATTACACCACGTGGGAGATAGCTGACATACTCAAAATATCCAAATGAAGCATTGAAAATCATTTGCACCAGCTTGGTTATGTTCATCGCTTTGATGTTTGGGTTCCACATAAGTTAAGAAAAAAACCCCTTCTTGACCATATTTCCACACGCGATTCTCTACTTAAATGTAATGAAAATGTCCGTTTTTAAAACAAATTGTGACGGGCAGAGAAAAGTGAATACTGTAAAATAATGTGGAACAGAAGAGATTGTGGGGCAAGAAAAATGAACCACCAACAACCACACCAAAGGCCGGTCTTCATCTAAAGAAGGTGATGTTGTGTATATGGTGGGATTGGAAGGGAGTCCTCTATTATGAGCTCCTTCCAGAAAACCAAATGATTATTTCCAACAAGTACTGCTCCCAATTAGACCAACTGAAAGCAGCACTCAACAAAAAGCATCCAGAATTTGTCAACAGAAAATGCATAATCTTCCATCAGGATAATGCAAGACAGCATGTTTCTTTGATGACCAGGCAAAAAACTGCTACAGCTTGGCTGGGAAGTTCTTATTCATCCACCGTATTCACTAGACACTGCACCTTCAGATTTCCATTTATTTAGGTCTTTACAAAATTCTCTTAATAGAAAAAATTTCAATTCCCTAGAAGACTATAAAATGTACCTGGAACAGTTCTTTGCTCAAAAAGACTGAAAGTTTTGGGAAGATGGAATTATGAAGCTGCCTGAAAAATGGCAGAAGGTAGTGGAACAAAAGGGTGAATATTTTATTCAATTAAGGTCCTGGAGAAAATGAAAAATGTGTTTTTTATTTTTACTTAAAAACTGAAGGCACTTTTTGACCAACCCAATACTTCAGCTATGAAATTTAAGGGGAAATAATTGAATCTGTAATAATCTTTTTTGAAATTGAAGTATAGTTGATTTATAATATTATATTAGTTTCAGATGTACAGCATAGTGATTCAGTATTTTTATAGTTTATACCACATTACAATTTATTATAATAGCTATAATTCCCTGTGCTGATACTTTTCTATTATTGAATTATATTTGAATTGGTTTTCCTAAACTTTTAGAAGAAAATTTTTCTTCTAAAAATAATTTTTCTACCTTCAGAGATATTCCTCTTAAGCTTGTTTAGTGAACAAATACATGGTAACTTGATTTTTTAAGATTTCCTGGCTCTATCCTCTCTTTCACTTTTATGTGGATTTTTACTTTCTAATATCAGTTTTTCTACTAAATTTTGAGTTCAACTCTTAGCACTTTCTCCTCAATGTGGGGCCTATCCTGGAAAGAAGTTCTGTATGTTCAGGTTCAAGAGTTTATAGATGGCTACTCTAATCCTTTACAGGTCTTGCCATGGACCCTTTGCACTCACCCTTCTGGATTAGGCACAGCATTTCTCCATTTCAGCTGCTGTTCTGACGTTGTCTCACCAGGGTCTCTACTGAGTACCTGCTAATTATTTTGAAGCTCTTGTTTCTCAGGTCCATCAGATACCTTGTTGCTATCCTTGCTTTCTCCTGCACAGAAGCTGATACCATGCAGGTGTTTTTTACTGTGACTTGTATTTTTGAGTTCATAAAGATACATTTTCACCTGGTTTAGTTTTAAGAGTGGTTCATGAGTTACTTTTTTAAAAATTCTACTATCTATTTCCTCTACTTGTTTTTATGTAGGGATTTGTAGACTCAAAAATGATGGCACCATTGCTCTTTTCCCAGGATTGACCCTGCAGCAGGGAAATAAGCTTCATTTAAACTAATATAACTACTCATTCCAATAATTCTTTCCCCTTTTTTTCCTTCCTTAATTCTAACCACCCCCTCATTTGCCATTTCTACTACCTGAAGCTGTTTAGGAAATGTGGCCTCAGTGGAACACCAGAGCATAAAGGAGTGAATTATCACCTCTTGAATTCTAAAATAGTGTTTCAAAATTTCTAAAAATCATAATAATTTGAAAAAAAGATTTTTTATCTCCTAGAGTATATTTACATGCTAAATGTCAAAGTTATTTAAAAACAAAGACTAGATTTTGGAGAAACATTTCCTGATTTACAGGTTAGATTTTCTATCCTAGACTTGGTTTTGTGACCAGGCTGGAAGATTTTTTGACTGGGCTGGAAGTGTCATCAGAAGAAATAACAGAATTTAATAGTGTTGGAAATATCTGGGAAGGGACTTTGATCTAGAGTGTATATTTTAGGAAATGAATGTGTAGAGATGACTTCTGTCCTAATCCTTTCACAGAACCCCAGTAGAGAGTAGCTCAACAGAGGTGTCCTTTGCCAACACGGAGCAATAGTAGAAGAGAACTGGCTTTGCTCAGTGCCAGGGGCATTGAGAGAGAGCCCTAAAGCACTTTCTGTAGAATGGACTGGAAGAGCAGCAGCTTGCCCTGTGGCTGGAGAGGGCACATCCATTTGTCAAGTCAGAGGCAAGCCTCCAGAAATCTTTCAGAAGTGATAAGAGGCCACAGAAGCGATAACCGATTTGTCCTGTGCCAGCAGAGATAAGATGGGCTTTACCCTTTGTGGAAGATGGCAGAGAAGAGGAGGAAAAAGCCAGGATTCATGCAGTTTTAGAACATATCAGACCTCTGCAGATTTCAGTGGGTCACCAAATACAGACCCCCAAGTTTATTCACCCCAAGGAGAAGAAGAGCCGAGGGTGAGGTCTGGAGTGATTTTGAAAACACTGAAGTGAGCATTTATTTTGTTACTATTACATGGACTAAATGCTTAAAATAATATTTGAGTTATTGATAAAACAAGATTTTTTTTTAATTACATAGTCCAATGGCGATATTTGATGCTTGTGTTCTCTGGTGTTCTGCTGAGACCAATTTTTCCCAAATAGCTCTACATGGTTGAAATGGCAGGTGGGGGATGGGAAAAGTTAAAGAAAGGAAAAAAGGGAAGAGCTTTTGAAATAAATAAAAATACTAGTTCAAATCAATTCTTGTGACTTGAAAATACTACCTCTCTATATCAAGTATTTCAGATACTAATTTTCAAATAATTGATATAAAGTGCTGTCTCTTAGCAGTTGTTTTCAATGTATGGACAATGAAATCTGAACTTTCTGGGACCTCCAGAGAATGAATAATGTAAAACATTAAAATTTTTCTAATAACTCAGTTTTACTTCTTAAACACCAAGAGTTTGACAGTATTAGTAATTTCTACCTTGGACTCCTTCCAATATGTATTACAGATTTTCTACACTAATAAATAGTATAAAATAGTGTAGAAATAGAAATGAAACTTTTCTTTAAGACATATGATCTCAAATATTCAAACTAATTATTTTGTAACCCTTGTTTTCTGACCCCAAGCCGCAGCATCCATAACTTAAAAGTTAGGGGGCCCTGTGACACACAGCTCAGTATCCCTAGGATCATTTCTACTCCATAGTTTCTTAGCCTCTGTGAAGGAAACTCTAAGGGAACTGTCTTGTAGGAGGCAGGAGAGGATTGGAATGAGAGTAATTACTTACGTAACAAAAAAGATAAATTTGGCAAATAAGATTCAGAAGAATCAGAAATATTATCCAGTAACTAGTATTACTAATAACTTCAAATATGCAAGCTATCAAAAGGCACAAGAAACACAAGGAGAGGACAGGCATATCGAGGTTGTCTCCCCAGATCCTTCCTTTGCTACATTAGATGTGCACTCTGGCACAGAATGGTTGAGTCTCTAAGTGAAGAATGTGAAATATTACCTGACACATCTTGGATCATTTAATTTATGAAACCTTTCCATTTTATGCATCAGCCTATGTGTAATTTTCCATAAATCCATAAACTCTGAGTTTATTTACCAAAAACAAGAGAATTACATAGGTAATAATCTTTCTCTTAGCAAATATCATTAGTCTACAACCAGGAAGGTCATTTATTAGTGTATTTATGAGGAGATTAGACTATGTCATGTGATTTTCCCCAGAGGAACCCCCCTCCCAATAAACAGAGTAAATGTATTACAGGAGAGTTTCTTTAACTTCTGCCACCCCAATTACCCATAGAGATAAATAGCCCCTTACACAGACTTTTACTTATTCCTAGCATTTAATACCAAGTGTGTATTCATGTCTCTGTAGAAAAGACCTTTATATTGGAAAGAATCTTCAAGACAACTTCCCCAACACACACACACATGCACACACACTCTACCACTAATACCACCACTACGTAGCATTATTTCATAGAACATATGAAATATATTCACGGAATCTCCATTCTACTTAGATTTCATCTTTTTATCTGTCTTTAACAGCTATATTGCTGAAGAACTTCATTTATCTTGACCTGACTCAGAAATAATTCTATATAAACCCTCTTTTTAGATTGCTGAGATACCTCCAGGCTCAGCCCTAGCGTCCTTCTTTGTGGTTTCTCATCCAGGCTATTACCTGGATTAATATTAATTGTATTACATTAATGTATTATTACATTAATATGTAACTGAAACACCCATTTATATAACTCCTTCTTGAGCTTCAGACTGTTATATCAAGTACCTTCACTTGAGGATCTGATATGTATCAGACTTAACATATTAAACACACACACACACACACACACACACACACACACACACACTTCCCAGATTTCTTCTTTGTTATTTTGCCAATATTTCCCATTTTGGTTAAACCACCATTCATCTCTTTTGTTGTTAACATTAAAAATGCCAAAATATATAATGATGCTTTATAAAATTTATAAAATTTTATAAAATTTATAAATTTTTTAATAAATTTATAAAATTATAAATGATGCTTTCTTTGCTCATTCTTCACATTTAATTCACAAGCAAGTCTGGTCCATTCCCACCCCCTAACTGCCAACAATATCATCTGTCAATCTTCACTGCTAATAACTTAGAGCAAGACACAAATTTACCCTTAACTGAACTATGGCAATGACTTCCTAACTGGTCCCCTATCACTCTCGCCCCTTTAAACTCCTTTTGTCATAGAGGGGCAGAAGTGATCTCTTATCTATGTCATTATAGGTTAACTTGTGTCCTCCCAAAATGATATGTCAAAGTCCTAACCTCCAGTACCTCAGAATGTGACCTTATTTGGACATAGGGTCATTGCAGATATAATCAGTCAAGATGACTGGTGTTCTTATAGCAGCTGGCCCTGTGAAGATGACACAGAGGGAGAACGTCATGAGAAGACTGAAGCAGAGATTGGAGTTTTACTGTCATAAGCCAAGAAATGTCTGAGGATATCCAGAAATGTTTGGAAGAAGCAAGGAACCATCCTCCATTAAAGGCTTTGGAGTGAGTGCTTCGTGGCCAACACCTTGATTCAGACTTCTAATCTCTAAAACTGTGAGATAATAAATTTCTGTCATTTTAAGGTACGCAGTTTGTGGTACTTTATTGCAGTAGCTCTAGGAAACTAATACATTTGTAGATCAGATCCAGTTAATCCTCTGCTTAACACCCTCCCCTGACTTCATAGAGCAACCTTATTGTGGCCTCATAGTCTACAAGGTCTTATCTCCATCTGCTTGACCAAAACTCATCTCAGACTTCTGTCACTCTCAACACTACACCCCCAAGAGACTACTCCACTACACAGTGGTCTCTTCTCTTCTCCTCTTCCACAGGCCAAACCTAGGCCTTGCCTTTCTCTGGACTGGGAAGCTCTTTGGGCTATTTCAATCTCGTATATGTACCGTATATTACTAAATTGTCTGTCTTGCTTCTCAGCATTCAGATCTCAACTCAAGGGACATGTCTCTAGAGGGACCCACCCTGAGTGCCCTCTGAGTCTTTCTGTATCGAATTACCTTATTTCTTCTATAGCACTTTTCACTATTCAATATTATTTTGTTCATAAATATTTTTGTCCTTTTCGTGTAGAATGAATAGGGGCATCATCTCTCTCGTTCAATATTGTATTCCTAGAATATGACAGGCACTCAGTAAAAGCTTGTTAAATAAATAAATACATCTTTCTGTAATAACACTACAGGAAAAGGTCAATATAATACTCCATGTTGTAAACTCTCTGCACTTTCTTTTGTTGTACCTTGAGGCAAGACAGACAGCCTGTCTTTACTATCCTTGTTCCTTCAATAAATGGTACTGGATTTGCTTGTATTTCTGTATTCTTCTCAGTTTCCAGCTCATAATTTGAACTGTGTGAATGAAGTCCACCTACTTTTTCATCCTCAATTGTGATAATTTCTATGAGAGCCTTGAACTTTCTGTACTATTGTTAGAAGAATACTGCCATTTAGGAGGACCCAGACATTCAATCTTGAGTGTGACTGTCCACAGCAGCCTTTTTTCTTCATCCTATGATTTTTCTTCTATTCTGCCATTAGTCTGCAAAGCCAATAACAAGACTTGATAGAATTGTTTGGGGGATGATTGTAGAATTTGAGACTGATTGCTTCTTATATGAGTAAACCAAAGAACTGTGCTCATGAAATTTGAGGCACCTGCTTTGCTCTTTAAGAGTCTTTTTTCTCCATGATCTTTGAAATTATTCTGTTGAACTTCTAGGGCAGCTAAATTTTACATAATTAAGGCACAGTATATTGCAAAATTGTCTGTCTACTTATCTATCTTCTTCTCTATAGTTTAAAAAATTTAGTTGTGTTCCCAAAAGTATGAAGATACATATATGTAAGGTATATTTCTGTGCCTGGTGTAGGGTGGCCAACTGTCCTGGTTTGGGACTGAGGGATTTCACTGGCAAAACTAGGGTGAACTTGGCCAAACTGGGGTGGTTGGTCACACTTGTGGCTGAATATGTTGTGTTTGTCCCTGACACAAAGGTATTTTTGTTTATTATGACGTTTAATATATACTCATATATAATTGTATGAGATGAATATTATCATTATCCCCATAATCCAAATTAGAATTCAAGAGCAGTAGCTTCATGTCCTGGGTTACACAGCTAAATTCTGCCAAAGCTCAAGTTAAAACCCAGCTTTGTCCTTAGAGTCTGAGATCTTTAGAATGTATGGAAATAGATGGGTTCCATTAGGTCACTTTTAGTGAGTGGGTCACTCACTAAAAGTGACCTAATGAAGAAAATTCCAGGAGACAACAAGTATTCTGTGGACTATTTTATGACTTGTGCTGATATTACTGATTATTTATAATAATCTCATTTATACAAAACTGAGAAATATAATGTTTATAAAAACTGTCTAAAATCGAAGTATTTTTGTCAGAATTGTTCTTTCGATGAAATTTGTGTACAATTTTTAAACTGCCAGAAGAGTGTTAATATTTTATGAAAAGGTCATATTTGCATTTATAATTGAATCAG
Organism: Phocoena phocoena; assembly: GCF_963924675.1. NCBI lineage: Eukaryota > Metazoa > Chordata > Mammalia > Artiodactyla > Phocoenidae > Phocoena > Phocoena phocoena. The sequence continues at coordinate 78,497,742 of NC_089223.1, forward strand.
GACTTCTAATCTGGATTTCATCATGTAAGTTGCTTGGCCTCTGACAATAAAAAAAAATTACTCTCATATATTTCTACACAAAGTGCTACATAGAATCTGACTGTGGTAAAATGAGTTGATTAAAAAATTGTAATTCAAGAGGGCAGATGGCAAAAGCAAGAAGAACTACAATTCTGCCACCTGTGGAAAAAAAACCACAATCACAGGAAGATAGACAAAATGAAAAGGCAGAGGGCTATGTCACAGATGAAGGAACAACATAAAACCCAAGAAAAACAACTAAATGAAGTGGAGTTAGGCAACGTTCCAGAAAAAGAATTCAGAATAATGATAGTGAAGATTATCCAGAACCTCAGAAAAAGAATGGAGGCAAAGATCAAAAAGATGCAAGAAATGTTCAACAAAGACCTAGAAGAATTAAAGAACAAACAAACAGAGATGAACAGTACAGTAACTGAAATGAAAGATATGCTAGAAGGAATCAATAGCAGAAAAACTGAGGCAGAAAAGTGGATAAGTGACCTGGAAGACAGAATGGTGGAAATCACATCCATGGAACAGAATAAAGATAAAAGAATGAAAAGAAATGAAGACAGCCTAAGAGACTTCTGGGGCAACGTTAAATGCACCAACATTTGCATTATAGGGGTTCCAGGAGGATAAGAGAGAGTGAAAGGACCCAAGAAAATATTTGAAGAGATTATAGTCAAAAACTTCCCTAACATGGGAAAGGAAATAGCCACCCAAGTCCAGGAAGCGCAGAGAGTCCCAAGCAGGCTAAACCCAAGGAGAAACAGGCCAAGACACATAGTAATCAAGTTGACAAAAATTAAAGACAAAGAAAAGTTATTAAAAGCAACAAGGGAAAAATGACAAATAACATGCAAGGGAACTCACATAAGATTAACAGCTGATTTCTCAGCAGAAACTCTGCAAGCCAGAAGGGAGTGGTATGATATATTTAAAGTGATGAAAGGGAAGCACCTACAACCAAGAATATTCTACCCAGCAAGGATCTCATTCAGATTCGATGGAGAAATTGAAAGCTTTACAAACAAGCAAAACTAAGAGAATTCAGCACCACCAAACCACCTTTACAACAAATGCTAAGGGAACTTCTCTGAGTGGGAAACACTAGGGAAGAAAAGGACCTACAAACACAAACTGCCAAAATTTTAAAAAATAGTAATAAGTATATACATATCAATAATGACCTTAAATGTAAATGGATTAAACGCTCCAACCAAAAGACACAGACTGGCTGAATGAATACAAAAACAAGACCCATATATATGCTGTCTACAGGAGACCCAGTTCTGAACTAGGGACACATACAGACTGAAAGTGAGGGGATGGAAAAAGATATTCCATGCAAATGGAAATCAAAAGAAAGCTGGAGTAGCAATACTCATGTCAGATAAAATAGACGTTAAAATAATGTTACAAGAGACCAGGAAGGACACTACATTATGATCAAGGGATCAATCCAAGAAGAAGATATAACAATTGTAAATATTTATGCACCCAACATAGGAGCACCTCAATACATAAGGCAAATGCTTGCAGCTATAAAAGAGAAAATCAACAATAACACAATAATAGAGGGGGACTTTAAAACCTCACTTACACCAATGGACAGACCATCCAGACAGAAAATTAATAAGGAAACACAAGCTTTAAATGACTCAATAGACCAAATTGATTTAATTGATATTTACAGGACATTCCCTGAAAACAGCAGATTACACTTTCTTCTCAAGTGCACACAGAACATTCTCCAGGATAGATCACATCTTGGGTGACAAATCAAGCCATGGTAGATTTAAGATAACTGAAATCTTATCCAACCACAATGTTATGAGATTAGAAATCAATTACAGGGAAAAAACATAAAAAACACAAACACATGGAGACTAAACAACACGTTACTAAATAACCAAGAAATCACTGAAGAAATCAAAGAGGAAATCAAAAAATACCTAGAGACATATGACAACAAAACCACGACAATCTAAAACCTATGAGATGCAGCAAAAGCAGTTCTAAGAGGGAAGTTGATAGCAATACAATCCTACCTCAGGAAACAACAAAAATCTCAAATAAACAATCTAACCTTACACCTAAAGGAACTAGAGAAAGAAGAACAACAAAACCCAAAGTTAGCAGAAGGAAAGAAATCATAAAGATTGGAGCAGAAATAAATGAAATAGAAATAAAGAAAACAATAGCAAATATCAATAAAACTAAAAGCTGGTTCTTTGAGAAGATAAACAAAATTGATGACCGATTATTGAGATTCATCGAGAAAAAGAGGGAGAGGATTCAAGTCAATAAAATTAGAAATGAAAAAGGAGAAGTTACAATGGGCACCGCAGAAATACAAAGCATTATGAGACTATTATAAGCAACTGTATGCCAATAAAATGGACAACCTGGAAGAAATGGACAAATTCTTAGAAAGGTATAACTTCTAAGACTGAATCAGGAAGAAATAGAAAATATGACCAGACCAATCACAAGTAATGAATTTGAAACTGTGATTAAAAACCTTCCAACAAACAAAAGTCCAGGACCAGATGGCTTCAAAGGTGAATTCTATCAAACATTTAGAGATGAGCTAATACCCATCCTTCTCAAACTCTTCTAAGAAATTGCAGAGGAAGGAACATGCCCAAGCTCATTCTACGACACCACTATCACCCTGATACAAAACCAGACAAAGATACTACAAAAAAAGAAAATTACAGACCAATATCACTGATGAATATGGATGCAAAAATTCTCAAGAAAATACTAGCAAACAGAATCCAACAACACATTAAAAGGATCATACACTATGATCAAGTGGGATTTATCACAGGGATGCAAGGATTCTTCAATATACACAAATCAATCATTGTGATACACCATATTATCAAATTGAAGAATAAAAATCATATGATCATCTCAATAGATGCAGAAAAACCTTTTGACCAAATTCAACACCAATTTGTGATAAAAACTCTCCAGAAAGTGGGCATAGAGGGAACCTACCTCAACATAATAAAGGCCATACATGACCAACCCACAGCAAGCATCATACTCAATGGTGAAAAATAGAAAGCATTTTCTTTAAGATCAGGAACAAGACAAGGATGTCCACTCTCACCACTCTTATTCAACATAGTTTTAGAAGTCCTAGCCACAGCAATCAGAGAAGAAAAAGACATAAAAGGAATACAAATTGGAAAAGAAGAAGTAAAAGTGTCACTGTTTGCAGATGACATAATACTATACATAGAGATTCCTAAAGATGCCACCATAAAACTACTAGAGCTAATCAACGAATTTGGTAAAGTTGCAGGATATAAAATTAATGCACAGAAATCTCTTTCATTCCTATACACTAACAACAGAAGATCAGAGAGAGAAATTAAGGCAATAATCCCATTCACCATTGCAACAAAAGAATAAAATACCTAGGAGTAAACCTACCTAAGGAGGTAAAAGACCTGTACTCAGAAAACTATAAGACACTGATGAAAGAAATCAAAGATGACACAAACACATGGAGAGATATATCACGTTCTTGGATTGGAAGAGTCAATATTGCGAAAATGACTATACTACCCAAAGCAAGCTACAGATTCAATGCAATCCCTATGAAATTACCAATAGCATTGTTTACAGAACTAGAAGAAAAAAGTGTTAAAATTTGGATGGAGAAAAAAAAGACCCTGAACAGCCAAAGCAATCTTGAGAAAACAAACGGAGCCAGAGGAATCAGACTCCCTCACTTCAGACTATACAACAAAGCTCAGTGATCATGACAATATGGTAATGGCACAAAAACAGATATATAGATCAATGGAACAGGATGGAAGGCCCAGAGATAAACCCACACACCTATGGTCAACTAATATATGATAAAGGAGGCAAGGATATACAGTGGAGAAAAGACAGCCTCTTCAATAAGTGGTGCTGGGAAAACTGGACAGCTACATGTAAAAGAATGAAATTAGAACACTCCCTAACACCATACACAAAAATAAACTCAAAATGGATTAAAGACCTAAATGTAAGACCAGACACTATAAAACTCTTAGAGGAAACATAGGAAGAACACTCTTTGACATAAACATAAATCACAGCAAGATCTTTTATGACCCACCTCTTAAAGTAATGGAAATAAAACAAAAATAAACAAATGGGACCTAATGAAACTTAAAAGCTTTTGCATACCAAAGGAAACTCTAAACAAGATGAAAAGACAACTCTCAGAATGGGAGAAAATATTTGCAAACGAAGAAAGTGACAAAGGATTAATCTCCAAAATATATAAATAGCTCATGCAGCTGAATATCAAAAAAACAAATAACCCAGTCCAAAAATGGGCAGAAGACCTAAATAGACATTTATCCAAAGAAGACATGCAGATGACCAAGAGGCATATGAAAGCCTCCTTATCATCACTAACTATTAGAGAAATGCAAATCAAAACTAAAATAAAGTATCACCTCACACTGGTTACAATGGGCATCATCAGAAAATCTACAAACAATAAATGCTGGACAGGGTGTGGAGAAAAGGGAACCCTCTTGCACTCTTGGTGGGAATGTAAATTGATACAGCCACTGTGGAGAACAGTATGGAGGTTCCTTAAAAAACTAAAAATAGAATTACCATATGACCCAGCAATCCACTACTGGGCATATACCCAGAGAAAACCATAATTCAAAAAGATACATGCACTCCAATGTTCACTGCAGCACTATTTACAATAACCAGGACATGGAAGCAACCTAAATGTCCATCGACAGATGAATGGATAAAGAAGATGGGTACATACATGCAATGAATATTACTCAGCCATAAAAAGGAATGAAATTGTGTCATTTGTAGAGATGTTATACAGAGTGAAGTAAGTCAGAAAGAGGAAAATAAATATTGTATATTAATGCATATATGTGGAATCTAGAAGAATGGTTCAGATGAACTGGTTTGCAAGGCAGAAATAGAGACATAGTTGTAGAGAACAAGCATATGGACAACAAGGTGGGAGTGGGATGAACTGGGAGATTGGGATTGACATATATACACTGATATGTATAAAATAGATAACTAATAAGAACCTGCTGTATAGCACAAGGAACTCCACTTCTCTGTACAGTAGAAATGGACACAACACTGTAAAACAACTATACCCCAATAAAAAAAATTTTATTTCACAAATTAAACAATTTAGACTATTACTAGATTGCCTGTACCTGTTATGCACACATCATAACAGCTTGAATCTGAAAAATGGGGAAGAGTAATAGTCAAATTGTCCTTTTTAATTGTACATTAATTGTGATCAACTTCTTGAGCACTTAATATGGTTTGAGAATGGTTCCAAATTGTTAATATTTTAAACATACTGTAAATGGTTTTTATATTTGACACAATATAATACAGAAATAAATTCAATACCATAGTTAATATGTAAAGATCTAGATTATACATTTTAAACAAAATAAAATTCCAAGTATTCAGGCATAGTTGTTTATATTTCTTTGAAGGAAATGTTTCCAGTGAATGTTCATCTCCCTGCAACATGGTAATGTTATCAAGAACATGCCCCCTGTGTTCAGATGGCATGTGTTTAAATCCCAGCTCTGTTGGTTGTGAATTATGTAGTCATGGATAAATTACATAACTTCTCAGTGTCTCAGGTCCTTGGTCTTTACAGTTCTTACTTCTTCTAGTGTTTGATTAGTTGAAATAATACCTGTATGTCACTTAGAACAGTGGCTGATACACTGAGCTTACCCATGTGTCTTTCTATATATAGCCTTCGATTTTTAAATAAATTATAGACCACATTGTTGCATGCATTATTTTAAATATCAGTGTTAGTTTAGTTAATATTACTGCTAGCACACTTTAAAATATCTCAAATATCCTGTTGGTGAAATTAAGATGTAAACAATAAATGGGTTTGTATTCCTTGAGTGAGAATGACCATTAATATTCACTTCTTTACATCGAAATTGAAATAAAAGGCGCTATGTTTCTATGCTGTGTAAGTGTACAGCTGACACATTCCAAATGCTTTCTGGAAGAACTGTTACTGAGCATGTCCCAGAGGTACAGAGTCAGCAAAAATTTCCTAGTCCTGTTATCCTGAGGAATCGTGTCTCTAACAGATTGCAAGGAAAGATTAACTGCTGCAGGTAGGAGAGCTGCTGGTTCAAACAATTTTGATCTTTTGATATCTCGTGTTCATTCTGTTCCGAGGCAGAATTGGCCCAATTGTTAAGGAGAGCTGCAGGTAGTCCAGCTGCTGGTTCAAAAAGTCTGGTTTTCTTATATGTTGTGTTCATTGTGTTTTGACATAGAACTGGCTCAGTTGTTTTTGGAAAGCCCCCAAGGGAAAGTTTTTACAAAATAGTTTCATAACCTTTTCAAGGAGACAAAATACCTCCCATGTTTACTTCCTTTGGCAAGTAAAATAGGCCATTCAGGAAACCGAGCTGTAAAACTTTTGCCCTAAAATATATTGAAGAGAGTGGTATAGAGTTCAATAAGTTAATCAGGGAATTGATAAATGGCCAGACTTTCATGATTAGCTTTTTCATTTTTAAATGGATATTTGGCCATTACAAATGAGATTCCTGCATTTGTGTGTAGGAAGGTTTCTGTGCACTTGAAACAGCAAAAGGAAATTGTTCTTCTGAAGCATACTTTAGAGAAAGTTAATCGCCCCTTACTACAGGACTTTCCCCACTCAGAGTACAGTAGCAGGGCTTTTGGATTGTGTTCATCACAGCCTTTTAAACATTTAAAATTATCAAAAAGAATGTATATTTTATATAGACATATTTGTAAACATATATAGTATTTACAACAATAATATCCAGATGCTATATATAGCTGCATGCTATTAAGGTGAATTTCCTTCTGCTCCTTCGGGTTTTTGATTCTAGATATTCTGAAATCCAATTCTGAGTTTCATGCCATTACATTCCCCTACCACCAATGAATAAAAGTTACATGCAAAATGATTAACATATGATTGGAGAAATCACTTTCTAGGACATTTGTTCTTCTTTGTGGAAGATTACTGGGTGATAAAAAAATCTATATGCAAATCTCTCCCTATTTTAATTAAAATCTTTAGCTGACTCTAATATCATGTATATATTTTTGGCATTCTCTATATCTTTGTGCTTCTCAGATGCAACCCTCGTTTAAATCCTTCCTGATAAGAAATAAACAATGAAATCATTAATTTAAATAATAAAAACATAATTTTGATTAAATACTAGTAGCATAAAACATCATTAAAGAGAAAAACCACAGGCCCCAAATGGTGCTAAAGTCCATGATACAAAACCTAGATTTAATACCTAACCTAACTATAGTTTCAACCTTCCTCAGAAATGTAATCTTAATCATCCAGAAATTTTCTGGTCAGTACCAATGAGGTAATAAGTCATGTGGGCCCTCTCTATTCTCCCCCCACCACTAGCCCACCTCCAGGAAGAAGAGGCAATCTGCACTATAAAACATTTGCTGTTCTCTTTCCGGGGAAAAGAGGGTGTCCTGGCCTAAAAATAATCCTTTCTTTTCTTTTGCTAATAGCTCCCTTGCCCCACCCTTCTCCCTACAAAACCCTCCACTGTGTATAAGCCCTCAGAGCACCCAAGTTGCTAGAAGGGATGCTGCCTGATTCATTGATTGCTGAATAAAGCCAATTAGATTTTCAAATTTACTCAGATGAATTTTGTTTTTTAAGAACATGTAGCTTATTAATCCATTGGTTTTCAAAAGATAAACTATAATTTAATCAATTGTTGAATGACCTATCATAAATGTAGAGAACAAAAGATGATGAAATATAAAGTTTTGTCCCATAATTGTTTTGAATACCAGTGTATACCCAACATAAAGTACAGCATATGACATAGAGTAGTTAATTAATAGATAAGAAAAATGCATTGTAAATCTTCCCTTTAATATAGGAATTGGTTACCACACAGGTAAACGTCTACTCATATCTATGACTAGATAAACAACTGTCTTCAATATTCTAAGATTTCTACCTGAGACAATGAACATAATTTATGATAAATCAACTAGGCATGATTTATTTTAACAAACTAGCAAGAGCACTCTAGAAATGACAAAATAGCTGGTGTTGGTTCTAATACTCATGGAAATAACAATTGCAAACACTGTACAAAATATAAAGAAACTCTTCAAAGACCCTGAGGAATGGCAATAGCAAGCAGATATTAAAAGAGAGTCAACCTTTGAAAGAAGAAAACCACACTCACTGGGTGACATTCACAATTATATTACATTTCCCTAAAGTCACACCCCTGTCAGTGTGACGTGAGGCCGCTTGAAATATAAGCAGAAAGGTACAGTTTTATTGACTTAAGGTGTCCAAGGAGAGCGTTTAGGGCTGTCAGAGTAAATGAACATTGGTTGGGGGTTAGTGGGTGTCCAGGAAAGAAGGGAGACCTAAAATCTGTGAGTAGATTTCCCTCAAATATTTGCCTGACTCTAAACTTCATGTGTTTGGAATTCCTGCTAAAAATGACACCAGAAAGCTAAAAGAATTGGGCATATATTTTAGCTGATGCCTATTGCAATAGAAACAGTTTGCCATTTGAGTTCTGCTGAGTTTGATGAGTTTGATAAACTCATGCTTTACACAAATCTGCACTGTCCAATATTAAAATCAAGCCTCCACAGATTCTTGATGATCATGTACTAATTTGTCTGCCTGCTACAACAATAAGCAAGCATCTTTAGAGAACATAATAGAACCAGGGAAAATGTCCTTAATAAATGAAAAGTCACTAGGCATGTGTAGGACAAGAAAATGTGGTATATAGTTAAGAAAAAAAGCAGTCAATAGGAACAGACCCCAAGGTGACTCAGATGTTGGAATTAGCAGACTGGCACTTTAAAACAGCTATTATAAAAGCTCAAAAATTTAAAGAAAAAGACAGCTATAATAAGTAAATAGATGGGAAGTCTCACTAGAAACATAGAAACTACAAGAAAAAAATTAAATTGAAATTCTAAAATTGAGAATTACAGTGTCTTAGGGGTAAGGGGGAGAGAGATAAACTGGAAGATTGGGATTGACATATACACACTAGTATATATAAAATAGATAACTAATAAGGACCTAGTGTATAGCACAGGGAGCTCTACTCAATACTCTATAATGTCCTATATGGGAAAAGGATCTAAAAAAGAGTGGATATATGCATAAGTATAACAGATTCACTTTGCTGTACACCTGAAACTAATACAATATTGTAAATCAACTATACCCCAATAAAAAAAAATTTTTTTTAAAGCTACAAAGATATATTGTACAACACAGGGGCTATATTTTATAGTAACTATATCTAACCTTTAAAAGTTGTGAATCACTATATTGTACACCTGTAACGTATATAACATTGTACATCAACTATACTTCAATTTTTAAAAAATGGAAAGAAGAAAAAAAATAGTGTCTTAAATTAAAAAAAACTTACTGGATGACCCTAATAGTATTTTGGTGATTGAAGAAAAAGGATCAGTAAATTTGAAGACAGATCAATAGAAATTATCTAATTTGAGGAACAGAGAAAAAAGGATTTAAAAAGAAAAATCAATGAAAAGAACATCAGTGACCTGTGCGGCAATAGCAGGCAGTCTAGGTATGTGTAATAAATTTCATAACAGTCTACTGTGCTTGTCTATACTTTCCATCATTTCATTTTCTGTTTCCTTCTTAGTTTTAAACACATCTACAATCATCTCATATAATAATATTTTGAAATTTCATTATCTTAATCTTTGTAACACATAATTGAAATTGGCTCTGATAGGCTACCTGCATTTGTTGGACTAAGGGATATCATAGTCTGGCTTTCTTATGATATTAAGAATAAAATCTGATGTAGAGAGAAATGGGGAGCCCCTGAAAATTCCAGCATTTGGATCATACTTCATTTTCCTTAAATATTTCCTTCATTAGGACATTCTGCCTAATCTACATCTATCGATCAACTTTAGCAAGTTGAATGTACTAAAGGTTACTAATTCAATCAATCAGTCAATAAATCATTCTTCATTTATTACACAAATATTATTAAGCTTCCTATGTGCCAGGCACTGATTTAAGTATATGTTTATTTCAGTCAACAAAATCTTTTCTTGTTAAATTTGCATTCTGATAGTAATTGACAGACAAAAAATTAAATGATATAAGATAATCATAAGTACTTTAGAAAAAAATCAGACAAACTGAGAGATGATTTTGAGTAATGGGCATTAAAGTTTTCAATAGATCAGTCAAAGGATCCTCACTAAGAAAGTGTCATTTGAGCAAAGATTTGAAGGAGAGGATGCAAGAGGGGAAGATATGAATGTGTTAAGGGAAAATATTTTAGGTAGAGAAAGAGCCATTGTGAGTCCCTGAGGTAGAAGAATGCTTGACATTTTTAAAAAACATTGAGGAGGCAACTGTTGCTAGAAAATAGTGCACAAGAGAAGATTAGTCTGGAAGAAGTACAACTAACTTAGGTCCTATTAAACATTATAAATTCTCTGACTTTTACTCTGAAGAAAATGGGCAGCCATTGGAGGCATTTGAATAGAGAAATGGCATTGGCTAAGTCGCATTTTGAAAAAGGATCACCATAACTCCTGAGCTAAGAATGGATTATTAGAGGGAGGGTTAAGGGTAGAAGCAAGGAGCCAGTTGCAATAATATGACAGACTGAATTTTCTTCTTGTATGATGGCATTGCGACAGCTAAACCATGTTTGGTTTACTGAATTATAACATGTCCAGCGTAGATCTCTTTTCAGTTGAAGAAGACTTAAGAACTGATTCACGGATTAATATTCTTCCAGATTTTTAGGATTCATCATCTTGCATAGATTAATTAACAAGTCTCTGTTTTAAAATTTTTCTTTCTCTACTACCAATACCAGTTTCAGGGTATTGAGGGAGACAGGTTTCTTTTAATGTATAGTAAAATTACTTTTCAGTTTTTCATATTCAAAGACTGTGTAGGCCATTAATCTACTTAAAGTTATGGCACTGTCTTATAAATCTAGGTTTGAGCCCTTGTTTTTCAAATACAGAGCAGGTGAAAGTACTTCTCCAGGTGGAGGGTGAGACCATCTTCAAGCATTACGGAGTCTCATTTTTCACCTTTCACATGCCTATCACAAAAACATGCTTGCTGATCTGTATTCTCTTAGATAAAAATGTCATTTGCATCTGTTCATCCCTTAGCAAATGAATAGACATTTGATGGTTAATTAGTTTGTATGGCTGCAAATATTGATTTTGTTGAGCAAAATTGTGTGAACAAAGTTCTGCAAAGGTACCAGCATATTAATCAAGAATGCTAGAACACACACACACACACACACACACACACATCACACCAATGACCTCATCACTAAACATTCTAATACAAAAGTGAAGTTGGTTCTGACAGCTTACATTTCTAATGGGGCTAATGGATTTTGTTGTGCTAAGAGTTTTTAAATGGAGAATGAATTCAAATTTAAAATGCTCTTATATCCTGATATGAGTAATTAAGCACATTCATTTTACTAAAACACAGATCTAAATTCAAATCAGAGTTTTGAACTTGATATATACGTGAACTTGGAAAATAACTAAGCCTCCCTAAAGTTCAGTTTCCTTCTCTCTAAAGTGGAGAAAATTATAGTCTCTGTCTCATAGGTTTTAGAAAAATTAAATGAGATAATGCATGTAAAGAGCTACCATAGTTTCTGTCATAGAATAGATATTCAATACATGCTAGCTATCATCACTATGGTTATCAGCAGTATAGTTCTTTATATTAAGGTCATTAGTAGTAGTACATGTGGAATTCTTATCAAATAGGGAAAAGCAGCATCATGGGTCTATATCTGTTTCTCGCAATAAAGATAACTTAGTTTGAAGTAAGTATATATATAAGTAGAAAATGGAGACAATAGTAGTAGTACATGTGGAATTCTTATCAAATAGGGAAAAGCAGCATCATGGGTCTATATCTGTTTCTCTCAATAAAGATAACTTAGTTTGAAATAAGTATATATATAAGTAGAAAATGGAGACAATTTTAAATTGTTGTATAAAGACATACAAAAATACTAAATCAAGTTCAAAGTAAAACACATCTTAAAAGGGAAATTTTATCCTGTTTACTTAATATCAGACTATGCTTTCTTCAGTACACAACTTGTACACTTGACCTCAACATACTTAGTCGAACAGGAACCAAAAATATATATTCATATTCTTCTTGTCAAAGAAGTAGACACAGAAAGCATGAATAAAACAGAAAGGTAATTTACTTTTAGAGTTCAGGATGAAAAGATTCAAGATATATATATGTGTCTTTCTCATCCTGAGATAATTATAGTCTCTGTTTCACAAGATTGAGAAAAATTAAATTAGATAGTGCATGTAAAGATTATATGTATAATTATGTATTTTATAAATAAGTATATATAATTTATTAATAATAAACAGAGGATCATTTTTACCATGGAAATATTTTTATAGTTTACACTGTACAGAATGGTATACTTTTATTATTTCTTTGGATTAAACAATTGCTTTAGGAAAAACCTAATAGGATAAAGATTTATGATATTTTAAATGTGGATCATCTACAGATGGTTAGACTACAATGAAGTGAGGATAGACTGACAATATATAGTGTTGGTAGGATTTCTCAGCCAAATAAAAAGCTAATAAGCAGATTTTTATAATATATAGTTTTTTTTATATCATAGAACTAATAGATGATCTACCAACTTAAAACCTATATACAAGAACTCTGTATTACTTAACAGATTATTAAGTAATTTACTATTGAAAATTATGTAACTTTACTTCTAAATATCCCCCATGTTCAATAGTTGTAGGAGTATTTACATGCATTTATAACATTTTTTTTCACTGCATTATTTTCATCTCTGATAGCTTTCATTGAGGAAGGGCAGTTGTGAACTTCTTATAACTTAGTATGTGCTGTTGAAGAAGTGTGAACTGAGTAATTAAATCATACTTGAAAAAGAAAATAGATTTAGCCACTGTTCATGCCTCTTCAACTCCCTTTATCTAGCTTTAATAGCTGCATTTCTGAAACAATACTGCCATTTCTGTTAACCTCAATAGACAGTTTTAGGCAAAATTTATAATTTGGTTTCCTGCACTATTGAAAATTATTTTATGCAATATTTATTCTTCTTGCTTGGAGAGTAAAAATCAATTCAAATAGAAATTTAGCATACAGATGCTTTGTCTTCAGATAACACATTGAAAAGGTACCAAAAATGTCTCAATGGATATTTTTGTCCCTAGGCCTACCCATATTTGATCTTTTTGATAATTTTATGTGATACTTGAGTAATAGAGCATTTAACTAATGAATTCAATTGCAGTAGAGTCATGCTGGCTCTCAGTTTAGACCCTGAAGCATGAAGACTTAATTATCTTTAGTTTATCTAGATAGCTACAGGTAGCATAATTGGTCATAAAGTTATACAGGGCTTTTTCAAAATTCAGACATGGTATTTGACTCAAGAGTCTCCTGCGTCAGTGAATTCTATTAGCAAATAGAAGTTTTTTTGGAAACAATCTCATTTGTTTGGAAAATTGCATATATTACGTTTCCTTATTTCCTTATTTGTATGTACTATACTTTTTTTTTTTAAAACATCTTTATTGGAGTATAATTGCTTTACAATGGTGTGTTAGTTTCTGCTTTATAACAAAGTGAATCAGTTATACATATACATATGTTCCCATATCTCTTCCCTCTTGCATCTCCCTCCCTACCACCCTCCTTATCCCACCCCTCTAGGTGGTCACAAACCACCGAGCTGATCTCCCTGTGCTGTGCGGCTTCTTCCCACTAGCTATCTATTTTACATTTGGTAGTGTATATATGTCCATGCCACTCTCACACTTGGTCACAGCTTACCCTTCCCCCTCCCCATATCCTCAAGTCCATTCTCTAGTAGTTCTGTGTCTTTATTCCCATCTTACCCCTAGGTTTTTCATTACCTTTTTTTTTTTCTTAGATTCCATATATATGTGTTAGCATATGGTATTTGTTTTTCTTTTTTTCACTTACTTCACTCTGTATGACAGACTCTAGGTCCATCCACCTCACTACAAATAATGATGAAAAATCTGAAAGTGAAATTAGGAAAACACTCCCATTTACCATTGCAAGAAAAAGAATAAAATAGCTAGGAATAAACCTACCTAAGGAGACAGAAGACCTGTATGCAGAAAATTATAAGACACTGATGAAAGAAATTAAAGATGATACAAATAGATGGAGAGATATACCATGTTCTTGGATTGGAAGAATCAACATTGTGAAAATGACTCTACTACCCAAAGCAATCTACAGATTCAATGCAATCCCTATCAAACTACTAAAAATACAGTGGTATTTTTCACAGAACTAGAACAAAAAATTTCACAATTTGTATGGAAACACAAAAGACCCTGAATAGCCAAAGCAATCTTGAGAACGAAAAATGGAGCTGGAGGAATCAGGCTCCCTGACTTCAGACTATACTACAAAGCTACAGTAATCAAGGGAGTATGGTACTGGCACAAAAACAGAAATATAGATCAATGGAACAGGATAGAAAGCCCAGAGAGAAACCCACACACATATGGTCACCTTATCTTTGATAAAGGAGGAATATACAGTGCAGAAAAGACAGCCTCTTCAATAAGTGGTGCTGGGAAAACTGGACAGGTACATGTAAAAGTATGAAATTAGAACACTCCCTAACACCATACACAAAAATAAACTCAGAATGGATTAAAGACCTAAATGTAAGGCCAGACACTATCAAACTCTTAGAGGAAAACGTAAGCAGGACACTCTATGACATAAATCACAGCAAGATCCTTTTTGACCCACCTCCTAGAGAAATGGAAATAAAAACAAAAATAAACAAATGGGACCTAATGAAACTTAAAAGCTTTTGCACAGCAAAGGAAACCATAAACAAGACCAAAAGACAACCCTCAGAATGGGAGAAAATATTTGCAAATGAAGCAACTGACAAAGGATTAATCTCCAAAACTTACAAGCAGCTCATGCAGCTCAATAACAAAAAAACAATCCAAAAATGGGCAGAAGACCTAAATAGACACTTCTCCAAAGAAGATATACAGATTGCCAACAAACACATGAAAGAATGCTCAACATCGTTAATCATTAGAGAAATGCAAATCAAAACTACAATGAGATATCATCTCACACCAGTCAGAATGGCCATCATCAAAAAATCTAGAAACAATAAATGCTGGAGAGGGTGTGGAGAAAAGGGAACATTCTTGCACTGCTGGTGGGAATGTGAATTGGTACAACCACTATGGAGAACAGTATGGAGGTTCCTTAAAAAACTACAAATAGAACTACCATATGACCCAGCAATCCCACTACTGGGCATATACCCTGAGAAAACCATAATTCAAAAAGAGTCATGTACCAAAATGTTAATTGCAGCTCTATTTACAATAGCCAGGACATGGAAGCAACCTAAGTGTCCATCATCAGATGAATGGATAAAGAAGATGTGGTACATATATACAATGGAATATTACTCAGCCATAAAAAGAAACAAAACTGAGTTATTTGTATGTACTATACTCTTATTGGCATAGATAAATTTTGCAAGAAAGTAAAAACTAAATGAATCACATTTGATTTTTGTTATAGAATAATCTTATTTGTTAATAAAAATAATACATGTACTCCATTAATTTAAGAATAGAAACATTAATCTCAGTTGTGGTGTAGAATGACTATCACATCTTTTCTACCTTACTATTTTTGACACTTCCTTGTTCTCGCTTTTGTGGAAAACCATCTCCTCAATTCACTGAGATCTGGATTTGCTTTCATCACTTCACCAAAATCATCCTCACTTATTCAAGTGTAGCCTTTATTTTTTTGATATCCAAAAGACATTTTTTCAATGTCCTTTATTATTTACCTCACTCTTTTTTTTTTTTTTAGCGGTACATGGGCCTCTCCCTGTTGTGGCCTCTCCCGTTGTGGAGCACAGGGTCAGCGGCCATGGCTCACGGGCCCAGCTGCTCCGCGGCATGTGGGATCTTCCTGGACTGGGGAACGAACCCATGTCCCCTTCATCGGCAGGTGGACTCTCAACCACTGTGCCACCAGGGAAGCCCTTTTTTTTTTTTTTTTAAATGAAACTTTCTGGACTCTAGAATCTCATGAGACAGTGCTTTCCTCTTTCACCCTATATCTCTCTGGCTACTATTTCTAATTCTTTGCAGGCTCAATCTCCTTACATTCAATGTTATAGTCCTAGAGCCTTTTTTTGCATAGATTTTCTTTAGGCAATATTGTACACATCTATGACTTAATTTCAGCTATACAAAAGTGATCCAAATATCATTGTATTTCTTAAGATTATCAGGAAATAAATATTTATTAAGTGAATAATCAAATAAATAGAGTTAGAGCTCTTATTCCAAGTTATGCCATTATGAATTTTAAAAAGCTTCTTTTTAAAATTAAAACTAATGAAGTGAATTTATTGGGATACAGCCAATTATTTTTTTCCTAGGAAGATAATAAAAAAGATCACCTAGAGAGTTTAATTTCCAACTCTATAAACAATTTAAAAATAAACCCCCAAAGTAAAACATGAAATTTTTGTTTTTATTTTCCACTGAACACATGGATAGCCAACATAATATAGGATGTGTATATTTAAATAGTCTCTCAGCCAGGATTGCTCTACTCCAAGGAGATTTTTAATGGTCATACATAGGAAGTATATTATCCATCCATGGCCCAGCCCCATGTGACATTCCAAATTCAGTTGCAACTCCAATTTTGCCAGCATAGAAAAAGAGGTTTAAAATACCACTTCTATTCTTCTTGGAAACAAGGGAGCAGAAGTCTGTTTGGAGAACAGCAGTTTTGGTTTAGACAAGAAAATGCAAGAATGCATAAGCTTAGAGATAACTGTCTTTGACATATAAATAATTAGTAAAATTTAATGCTACTGGGTCTGTGTGTTCTTAAATATGAATATAGAATAATATGTTTTATTTGTAAGTTTTTTATGCTAAAGAGATTTTTTGAATCAGATAAACCTGGGATTAAATTTCACCTTTGCTTCCTAAGAAGCTAGAATTTGTACAACGGGACCTTTGCTTCCTATTTTTGAGTTGAGATCAGTTTGCTCGTTGGTAAAGGGGAAACCATGAGGTATTCCTCAAGTTATTTTACGAATAAGTCAATGACTTACATTAAACTACTAGACTGTGCTTTTCTCATATCAGGAGCTCATGAAAGATTTGTTATTTTTCTTGGCTTCTCCATCTTTTCCATTCCTATTTCTATCTCTCTATATATCTGTCTAATAACTACCTATCTATCTATATATCTTTTACAGGGCCTTTATTATATTTATTATCCACTAAGATCTTAAACGACAGCACAGTAAGTCTTTTGTGACTTCATCAGAGAGGAGAAGATAAATCTAGATGAGGATCCTTTCTAAACTACTGGTTAAAGAGCACAAACTGTGGTATCAGAAGGAAGTGAGTTTGAATCGTACCTTGATCTTTATAATATAAGGCAAGCTACATTATCTTTCTAAGACACTGTGTGAAAAATTAAAATGACATTTGTGAACTGCTTGTGATGTTCACAATATCTGCATATATATTATAAAGCACTCAATAACTTTTACCTCTTATTTCATTGTCACCCCTGAAACTACTAGATTCATAATACATCTGACTATTCTTTATTCTGTTTACTTATAAGGGCTGGTCTTAATACAAATATGAAGCACATAGATATTTGTGGAATTTTAACACCAGGCTTAT
Organism: Phocoena phocoena; assembly: GCF_963924675.1. Lineage (NCBI taxonomy): Eukaryota > Metazoa > Chordata > Mammalia > Artiodactyla > Phocoenidae > Phocoena > Phocoena phocoena. Next base: position 78,515,655 of record NC_089223.1, read on the forward strand.
AATCAGTGTTTTTGAAAGCTTTCAAGAAAGAATTAGCTTCTATAATATCTGAGTAAAGTCAAGTTTTATTTCCCTAGATTTACTGATTTAATAAACGAAACCCTGAAACTCCCAGGGAGGTTTAGCCAAGAACTTAACTTCTTTAAGTTCATACCAATTCCCTCATTTATTTTTGGTTTTTCATAGTCTAGGATCTTACACCCCTCTACTTGCAAAATTAAAGTGCTTGGCTTGCACTTACTTTCCTGTCCCAGGCTCCCTGCCTGGTGGGCTTGTAATATTATTATTACTTAGTCAGAATTGAACTTCCCACTAAAAACAACAACAAAAAAAGCTTAAATAAAGTTTAAATGAAGGAAGTAAGGAGTTTATAAAACATACATATTTTATTATTTTATATGTTTCCCTTAGTTTCAATGTTAAAAAGAAGTTTTCAGGAAAGTTTCATACTAAGAGCAATAAACTGGCACATTAAACAAATGTTGACTATTTTACATTATTCTTTCTTTGAGCTCACTGATTTTAGTATAATCCTTTTATTTGGGACAAACTTTCTTTAAAGTAACTTTAAAAGGATAGGAAGGAGTTGTTTATTAGTTCCATTAATATTTCATTACTTGCCTTAGTATGTTTTTAATTATTTTAAGGGTTGGAATGAAAAGTAGTATGACTAATATTACCATGTTACATGTAATTTTAAAGATTATAGACCAAAAGTAAGTTAACATTTACTACAATGATAATTTTTTAAATTTAGTAGTCAAAAAATTTCTTCTATGCAGAAGTCTATTTCCTAATTTTTAAATTATATTGATGTAAAAGATTGTAGCTCTGCTATGTTTTATATATCCAGGCTGGCATTAGTCCTTAGTCAGTATATAACTTAATACCAAACCTCTATACCTTTACTTGAGCATATAAAAAAATGTAAGTGAATAAATTAAAACAAGCATACAAAAATCCCACAGGCAATTAGGGCATATTTTATTGAGGCACTCTTCCCTGCCTTGTTATGTATTCCTTCAATAATACTCAATAACTTTATGGCTTGGGCTACATCAGTTGAGGAAATTGAGGCATAGACATATTCAGAGAGTTGCCCCAGGACACAGAACTCTGAAGAAAGTGCCAGGATTATGACCCAGATTATGGGACTCCAGTGCTCTTATAATCATTACACTAAATAGGCTTATAGTATTTACCTTGCTATACACATTCGATCTATCTTATACAAGTCCTATGTCTTAGCATCAAGTATGAAATATTACAGATTGTTAGTAATTGAACATTGAACCTTAAAATTTGTCACAATAGGTGAGAAATGTGTCTGCATTCTAAAGATAAAGAAACCTTGATGAGAATGTGATTGCAAATTTGAAATTTGCTTGGAATAGGCATTACAATACCACAAATAAAATTGTTAGTGCTTGAATATGATTTTAAAGGCTATGGCTCTATTTGATGTATCATCCAGGCACAGGAGAAAGAGTTCCAACATCACTCATCTAAAAGCTGAAGTAGGAAAGAATTAAATTGTTTCCTACTTCACACACTATCAAGACAGTTCCTTCAATAAACAAGTAAAGGAGGTAACAAGTTTAAACATGACAGCAGAAGTCTTCCATGAGGGTATGCACCATTAAATTTCAAAGGCCACTAAGTTTGAGTGTATTTCCCAGCATGAGTTTATCCTACCTTATATTCACTGGCCTAATTCTCCCAATCAAAAACAGTCTCTGTGAAAGGTGAAATAAGACCTGATATCTTGTTTGAAAGCTTAACGGGTAGGCAGAATAATGGCTCCCCAAAGATGTCCATGTCCTAATTCCTGGTGTTAAACCTGTGAATATGTTAACATTATACAACAAAAGGGAATCATAGTTGTATATGGAATTAATGTTGTTAATTAGTTGACCTTAAAATATGGAGAGTATCCTTGATTATCCAGGTGGGTTCAGTGTAGTAGTCACATGGGTCCTTAAAATTTCAGGAGAAAGCAAAAAGAGTGGGTAGGAGAGATACGACAATGGAAGAAGAAGGCAAGACAGATGGCAGCATGTGAAGGATTTCATACCCTGTTGCTAGTTCCCAGTAGTAGGGAGCCATGAGCAGGGATGAGAAAGATGCCTCTAGTTGCCAAATTCAGCCCCCAGATTACAGCAAACAAGTAAATGGAGACCTCAGAACAGTTGCGTGGAACTGACTGAATTCCGCCTACACCTGAGTAACCACGGACATGGATTTTCTCCTGGAGCCCACAGAAAGGAATGCAGTGTGCTGGCATGTTGATTTAGCCAGTGAGACAATGTTGGACTTCTGATTTCCAGAAATGTAAGATCATAAATTTGTGTTGTTTTAAACCACTAATAGAGTTTTTAGTAATTTGTTATTTTGTTATTGTAGTAATAAGAAACTAATACACTAGGAACCCATAAATCACCACTCAAAAGATTCTGTTTTTCTATCACCTCTCGGTACTTTTCATTTTGAACATTTTAACATACAAATAGTGGCTCAGTCCTCTTTTTAATTAGTAACCAAGTGGTCAAACTGCAAGAAATTGCTTTTTAAAAGTTAACTGCCAATATTCTATTTTGAAGAAAATAATACAACCAGAAAAAAAAATACATATGTTATAATCTAGGCATAGAAATAACGAATTGTCTTTTATTTCCTCACAAAGCCTTAGGGTTGTCTGATATTTTATAGACAAACTACTTGATATCTGGGTTTCATTTTAGAAAAAGAAATGGTCTTGTAATATTATTGATTATTGATTCAATTTCTTTATTAACTATAGGCCTATTCAGATGATTATTTTTCCTTGTGTGAGTTTTGGTAGTTTGTGGCTTTCAAGGTACTTGTCCATTCCATATCAAATTCGTGAGCAAGGAGTTTATCAAATCTGCGGACATAGAGTTGTTCATTTTGTTCTTTGTTATTCTTTATTGCCATGTGATCAGTAGCAATGACCTCTCTTTCATTTTAATTCTAAAATTGGTCATGTTTGTCTTTTCTCTTTTACCTTCTTAAGAATGTCCATCAAAGGCACTATTTCTGTTAAAATGTTTTTTTTTTTGAGTTCTTATATTTTCTTTTGATTCCTTCCTAGAGTTTCCATCTCTCGGCTTATATTACCCATCTGTTCTTGCATGTGGTCTAATTCTTTCATTAGAGCCCTTAACATATGAATCACAGATAGTTTAAATTTCCTGTCTAAAAATTACAACTTCGGTGTCATAGCTGAGTCTGGTTCTGAATCTTGCTTTTCCTCTTGACTGTGTTTTAGCTTGTCTTTTGGAAAGCCTTGTAAGTTTTTGTTGAAACCAAAAATGTTGTACTGGGTAATAGGAACTGAGGTAAACAGACTTTAGTATGAAGTTTAATATTGACCTGGCTAGGAGCTGGATTATGTTTAATGTTTGTTCTGGTTGGATTGAGAGGCTTCCAATTACTTTAGAGGATTTATTTTTGTCTCTCCTCTTGACTTTGGTCTTCCAGGTGTATTCCTACTCAGAGACAACCTGCGTCATGCAGCTCTTTCATCTGCAAACCATAAAATTGCAAAAAACTTTCTTGTGTGTATCTTCACATTTTTAAGAATAACCTGGATTTGATAGTTTGTACCTGGGAAAATTCAAGGCAGATTGAAGAATACCAGGATATTATTTCAATTCCTATTGGTTAAATTTATTCAAAAAAATTTTTCACTAGCTGAATTTAATATTCTTAGATGTTTAACAATTTCTTTGGGAAAGAAGTCAGAAGTTTATGACCCAGAGATATTTAGCATTTGAGTGATATTCTATGACATGTAAGTTGCTCACAAGAAACATTTTTCTACCTTAAGGAATTGAGTATTCTGAACTATTTGGCCATTCTGTTGCTATTTATTTCATTGTGTGACATATGACATATAATTTTCTGAGTGTCTAATAGCTTTACAACATGTAAATTTTTAAGACAAGTGAGGATTCATATTCAATTACATGGTTCAAAATCATAAGTGAGATGACAATCTAATAAGAGGTATATTATTCAAGGTTCCTGGTTCCTACCTATTTTAAGCAGAAAGAGAATTGATCAGAGAACATTAAGTAACTAACAGGCTCTCCAGGAGAACCTTAAAACCAACCATGAGAACTACAGAAACTGAACAAATCTACTGAAATCTCCATTGCTCCCAAGCTTTGGACCATTGAGTTGGGGGAGATGACACATATAACCCTGTTGCTGGAAATAGATACAAACTCTATTACTGCTATTGCTGCTAAGACAGATATGTTAATCCTCACATAAATGATCAATACTGTGCATCCTTGCTTCTTCATCTAACATGCTTCTTCATGTCACTCAATTCCAAAATTATGAAGCTTAGATGTTCTTAATTGAGGGTCCTAGGTTACATGCCTGCACCCAAACTGCAGAGAATGCTGGGGGAATGAGTTCTACCTTTTGCTTTTGGAAGGAAGGACCAATCATGTGAAAAGCTTCTTTGAATAGAAATGTCAGTTTAATACTTCTAAGGTGAGTTAAATTTGAATAATGGCAATGAGTGAGGCTATATAATATCTGGATAGCTGGTAAAATTTTTTCTTACACTGACTGTAAGGGAAATGTTAATTTTTAGGAGTTAAATGTGCAAAAAATAAATCATAGAATCAACTACATGAGATTTATATCACTTATTTTCCCACTCTATGAATAAAGAAATTGAAAGCCTAGAAATAAAGTTACTTCTATAGTATGTGAGTTGTGGAGTCAAAACAATTGTCTTTTACATGTGAATACAAGTTTTAAGGTTAAGTAAAATGATGTATACTATTTGGTGTATTAACTGTAGATATAAAAGTAACATTTTAAAATAGCTTTCTTTTATTAGTTACAGGTAAAGAATAAATTTCTAATTTATATAGCATATATTTAGTGAAAATTGCAGCTGTTGAATTAAAAACTTGGGTGCCTGTATGGTGTACATTGGGTTTAATATATATATATAATCAATATATGATTATGTTTTCTAAGTAGCTAGTAAATAAATGCCTAAGTAGATGGTTTGAAACTCTTTTAGGACCTCAAGATGGAAGGGAAAATCTGTAACTGCACTGTAAATTGAAGAGCATATTGTGATCTTTATAGAAGTTATCTGTTTTAGTAATTACCTGTCATCTGCTGGAATGAAAGAATGGAAATGGAGCCAGAGAGAAGTAAGATTCAAGGGATAGTTTTTTATAGACTGAAAAGATCTTGCAAAATTGAAAATTTTCTTTAGTAGGGAATAATGTGAAATTGATCTTTCAGACTATAAAATTGACAAGCATTTTCTGGAGAATTAAAAGCTTGTGTAAATGATGAATCTCAGGGCATAGGCTAATACAATTTTATTTCTAATTTTTGCATAACTATTTGTGTAGTTAGAAACATCTATTTGTGAATTCTGAATATCTTCTTTGTAATATGAATTATTAACCTGGAGTTAACATGGATGCTATAATTGTTTTTTTCCTATAAACTAAGAATTTACAATTTGCATTGCTTTTTGAAACTTTAAAATACTGAGAGACAATGAGCCTCATATATGTCCCTTTAACAGATGTGTATCTTAGAAGCTGATATCTAGAATCTGCTCATTATTAAATCATAATGTAAAATCATTAAAGAAAATAGAAAAGAAGGAAAGAAGGAAAAGAAGGATGCAAAGAAGGAAGGGAAAAAGAAAGGGAAGGAAGGAGTGACAGAGGAAGGAAAGGAGGGTACCTTTCTGTTTCAATTTCTCCAACCCCAGAACTTAAAGAAGCAGTTGATTTAAATATTGTTTATGTCAAACTGACTTCCCGAATTTAAAAAATGATTTAAATCTTTCAAAAATAGATGAAATCTTGCCATGATAGGGACTCTGTTACATAATGTAGAATGGAATCACATGATTAGTAAAATAGGATTACCTGATGAATTATTATGCAACTGGGAAAGATTCGCCACCCTCCTGTACCACCCAGGTGCAGGTCCTTTGCATGTTCCTTTCCTAATGAGCAATAACTTTCTAATACTAATGATGCTATTTTGTGTTTGGGGCTATCATGTATGCCCTAGAGCTTTGAAAAGTGACACTTCAACTTGGGATACTACAAATGGGTCACAGCAAAGTCTTATTGCATGAAATGACATCATTGCTTCTTGTTCACCCATAGACAGCACGTAGGTAGTTGTAGATGGAAGACCCTCAGCAAAGACCAACAAGACAATGCGCTGGGCTAGGAGAGCTCTCCAGCTCTGCTGACAGAAAGTACGTTCTTAAATAGTCATGGATGTTTTGCAGGCTTTGACTCAACTTTCACAGGTGTCGCTGGTATTGGTCAGTCATGGTTCTGGACAACTTCCAGATACTGATTCTCTCTCTCCATCAGCTGATGTGATTCCCTTGTCTCAGGCTTCTTGAATCTGCTCCAAAATCATGTCCCTTTCTTCTCCAACTGTTCAGCCCAGTGAATCCCTGGAGAATGGAATAATCTATCTGGCTCTTACATCTTCCAAATTGTTGCAGTAAAAACTGTTGCCTTGATTTCCTCAGAGACTTCCATTATGATTGCTTTGAGACTTTTCTTCTCTCAACACAACCAGTTCTTGGAAATCAAAACTTTGGCTTTATTATTTGTGTGTTCCTGCAGATCTTTTATAACAAGCCTTAATGCCCCTAAAGAAATGTGGATACTTCTGACATACAAAAATAGTGATTCTCGGACCTGGCTATACATTAGAATCAGCTGGAATTTAAAATTACTAATATCCATGTACCAACCCATGAATCATATATGATTGCTATGCTATGTAACCTAAAGATCAGTATTTTTTAAAAAGCTGCCTGGGGAGTTCAACATGCAGCTACAGTTGGAAATAATGATACAACAAGAAGAATCATACAAAGATGAGTTAAAAAGTAAAGTGCAATGATTAATATTGATATTTTAATGTTATAATTATTTAACACTAAAGGGAAAATTACCAGTATGGGAGCTTTTCAAATATTAAATAATTGTGAGATTTGTTTGTTAGAATTATATAAAATGTCAGACAAACAATAAACTATGCAAAAAAATGCTCCAATGAAATGGATATGTTCCTTTAAATATTACCTTGGGAACTAGACAAGAGTCTCAGTCATGCCATTTTGTTTCAGAACATTAACAAAGAAAAATGTCTAATATTATTGATTTGGAAAGATTCTTAATTCCTATAAAACAATTTTAAATGAATTTAATCTTTATTTTTTGGAAGGAAGATTTAAATTTGGAAATTGTGAAAATGTTTGCAGATATACCTGCAAGATCATTTTTTTAAAATGTATTCTATTTTTAAATTTATTTTAAAAAATTATTTTGTTCCAGACATCATCTTAGGTTACATGATTTCTCCAAATGTTAATAAAATGTGTTTTGTGCTACCTGAGAATTATATTCTGTTGGGGAGCAAATATGAAAAAAAATGCTATATAAAAAAAAGCAAGTTTCTCTGGTTTTGTTTTAATATTAATAGAATTGAGATACAGCTAGTCATATTTTCACCAGATTTGGAGAATAAGATTTGGGATGATCTATCATAGAATGTAGGCTATATGGGGACTCTAAGAGCATCCCAGTGATATAGGTAGGAACACTTAAAAGCAAATAACAGATATTTCTATTATGACTCAACCAAAATAGACATAGTTATACAGCTTAGATTCTTTAGAAGCATTTTAAATAGGTGAATAGCATGCCCAGACCAGTTGGTAAGACCACTCTGGCTATGGTGTGTAGGATGCATTGATTCCAGTAGAAGACCTGGATTCAATAATAAGGAAGTTTCAACAATCATTCAGGAAGAGATGTGACCTAATCTATGGCCTTTTAAAAAATCCATTCTTTAATACTTTTGGGGAAAATAATTTATTAAGATTCTTTTGTGGTGATAAAAAGAGTCTTCTCCGAGAGTAATTTCATTAAAGGCATTGCCATGAGCAGTGGTACTAAGACTGAGACGAGAGTGCAACCTCCAAATAAACTTCTTGAACTGTAACACGCAAACACATGCATCCTAGAATTTTTAATGCACATTTGTCACTATTTTGTAAAATGAGGTGCAGAATTTCTGTATATATTTGACATAAGGGAATAAACTTTTTTTAACATTTTTATTGGAGTATAATTGCTTTACAATGGTGTGTTAGTTTCTGTTTTATAACAAAGCCATAAAAAGAAACGAAATTGAGTTATTTGTAGTGAGGTGGATAGACCTAGAGTCTGTCATACAGAGGGAAGTAAGTCAGAAAGAGAAAAACAAATACCATATGCTAACACATATATATGGAATCTAAAAAAAAAAAAAAGAAAAAGGGAATAGACTTTTTAACCCTGAAATCTACTAACCAATTAAATTGACCCAGGAACTGTGTCTAATAAAATGATTAGATTTAGATAAACTATGTCCATCTGGTTATTTGCTTGCCTCATAGTAGCCAAAATGGATAGACTACCAAGTTGCAGAATTTAGTAGATAGGGGGACAAAATAATGAATGAAATACTGTCAATAAAATAGTATAATTATAGTGTAACACTTCCACCGTGCTTTAGTTTTGTGTTTTAGAAATAAGGTCTGAGTTCATTTCACGAGTAGAATAGGCTTTTAAACTTTCACATTAGAATCCTGAATCCAACTTGACTTCTCTGAATTAAGTAAAGGAATATCTGTCGTCTCAATAATGTAATTATGTTAGTGAGTATCATGGGGTATACTACGTTAAGAAGAGATGGCCAAGTAAGCAGTTTATTCTGGCTGTGTGCCAGAAAACTTCAAACGCCTCCATGGATTTCCAGAAATCAGATAGCTTTTCAGTCTCTTCTGAGCCTGAGAGACTTCCAAAATACTGGGTAACATATGCCAGGTCTGAGGATAATGAAAAACGTGGCTTAACGTAAGATATTGGTGCAAAGATAACTAGAAAATATTGACAGTAAAATTAGCATAAGAGAACAGCTCAAGCATATTAAAATAGTATCCTAGTTATGTAAAATTCATAAATTAATGCTCCCAGCACAGTAACTAAAAGAGATCTGTTATTGAATTCCATTCCATTCTATTCCATTAGAGTCAAATGTTCTTTTATTTCCATGGGGAGAAATTCAGTCCCAGATGTTTTTCTTCCCTTTCCTGTCAGTAGAATTTCCGCATTTGTACCCAAGCATAGAAAAATTCTATTTTACTGAAAGCCCTAAGAGACTTTTTATCATATTCTCCAAAGCCTTGTTACAAAATCCAAGCAATTTTACATTATAAAATGTTAATCAAAATCTTGGGTCTCATCATCTATAACTAGTTGCTTCTCATTCCTATATTTACCTCAATGGAGGTGACTTTTCCTTCTACATAGACTGATCATGTTTTGTAATGTATGCAAAAGAGTGCTGTGTAATGTGATTTTACAGTAACGGTTGTGGTTCAAAATTCTTTCTGAAGGTAATTCTGTTTATTTTCTTTTAAACTTTCTATCACAATCTCAAGAATACAGATCTGCTATAATCCTCTTAAGATTTTTTATATATCGTTAAAGAAAGGAAGGAGGAGACCTTTGCTTGTTTCTTTGAGTGTTCATCCAACCAACAGTGGTTTTTCCAAGCCACTAAACCGTGAGACAGGTCCTTAATTCTTAAGTGAATGTAATCAAAATATCATCAGGATTTTGAATGGACCAATGATCACATGAGAGGAAGTTAAAAAATGAAGAAGAGATATAAAATTAGAAGTATGCTATAAGGCCATTTCTCCTTCACTTATCTAAGCGTCCTTCATCTTTTATGCCTCTAGCTGGACAATTTTAGTGAGGGCTGGATTCTTCAGAGTAGTTGTCATTCAACTTAAAAGAGACATTTCTCATTTAGGCTTGAGGGGTAAAGAAATGCATTTAAATGCAGGTAAGAATGAGAGGAGAGTCATATATATATATGGAGTCAAATACTGAGCATTATGTATGCAAGGGATTATTAAGTACCCAAATGTATAATCAACGTATATTTAAACTCAACAGATCATAATATGACTGAAAGTTTATCTTATAATCATCAATTATATTACATGGCTCATTTACTAAACAAATTATGCAAGTTTTAAGTTTTGAAAATAGAAAATATCTGAACCATGTATGCTTCACTTTATGTATTTGGTAATTGTTGTAGAAATATGTGGTATTATTTTGTATACATACATCTGTTTCCTTAATAGCAAAAGTAGAAAAACAGTAGTTAATATTTTATAAAATGTACAATTTGATGAAGATATTTGATGTCATTGGTACTGTGCCTAGCAACATTTTCTACTGTGTTAAATATATAAATATTTGCTCACTAAAATAGGTGCTCTTCCCTAAGACTGACTAGATAGACTATTGTCATATTTACAGTGTTTATGCTTATGGTGATTTTTTTTTTGCTCTTATCAGATTTTCAAACTGATTACTCACCTCTTAGGCTCACCAAAACTAAAAAAGCATGATATTATGAAAATCAATCTTTGTAAACTGAAAAATGCTTTCTACATTTTAGTGTTAGTGTTGATACCCCTACTATGACTGAGTGTCTAAGACATAAAAAATCATGTGCTACTGAAAGTGACAGTTGAACTCTTTTATCCCAGGGGAAACCACTTAGGATAGCAGAGATTCAAGTCACTTTTTTTTTCTCTCTCTTTATTGGTGACAAAATAAAGGGTGTGTTTTACTATATGCTAAGTTGTAAAGAAATCATTGTATATAAAAAGGAACAATGGAAATATGTGAGAGACAATCATTAAGTTTGGCTGACTCTGCATTCTGAGAACTGCCTCTTTCTGTTTCCTTCTTCCCTACCCACAAAATTACAGAGAAGGACCTTGGAATACATCTTGAACAATGTAAAGTGCATCCCACCATGTGCTACATCCCTGAGCCCTGCACAATTGATTAGTCCAGAAGGGGCTAAATCATTTACTTCTTTAGGTGTCTGAAATTTAGGTATGGAGGGAAAGTCTAGGTCTCTCTTTAGGTTTCTGTAACCAGATATTGTAAAGTGGGCAGCTTTCATTTTATGTGTACAGCAGAGAATTTCTGTTCTCAAAGTCAGAGAATAATGATGCTACGAGGAATAAATTGAGAGATAGGAGTGTTTTTTATTTCCTTGTTTCAGTCCAATAGACTTCAGTGAGACAACTGTTTATTATACATCACTGTTTTACTTCTTGATTTTAAGCTGTTTCATTTGTGTTACATCTTAAAAGAGTGCTACAAAATTTAAATCTTGAAATTCACAAAATTTATTGATAGTATCAATAACAAAATTTACAACATTTTCATAAGATATCAAGTATAGTAGGTATTTTGTAATTTATTTGCTAACATTTTTCCTAATTCCTCCAATAATTTCTGGTATAAAAATGAATATAAACCGGGTGCATTCAACTGTATTCTTACCCTGAGGCATTATTGTATTTTAAAATAGAATGGATTAATACCGTGTTGAGTAACTACTGTAGAATGCAATTCTCTATGGGTGTCTCCTGTTTCCACACATCTCCTGAGCAAAGCGTTGACTGCACTGTGTCCTGGACTATATTTTTAAGATGTGTATATAGTGAACAGCCATGGGAGGAGCCATGGGAGGTAGAGATAGGGCTCACCTATTTCGCAAAGGACAGATTTGTTCGCAGTCTTTCAAGACAAAGACAATAATACTCTTTCTGGAACAAAGGGCAAGCATGCTCACTTCCCCAAAAGATTTGGGTTCCCTAAGCTCAGGGTACCTCACCCTAAAATACACATGAGCTATGCAGGTCTTATCTGGCCCTCTTTGTGTCACCCTGTGGGAATTGGGGCTCTGGGAAACAGTGAAAAAACACTGATACTCCATCTACTGCTATTTCTGTGAGTACTAAACTGTCTTCATTCTCTAACACAGGAATCCCATGTCTTCTATCATCCATGGAACCGAGACAGGCTAATTTATTAGTTTGCGTGTGGGATGATGTTTGAGATCCTTCATAGTTTTGACACTTATTTCTTATCAAGTTTGTAATAAATTATTCATTCTTAATAATAATTTTGTCTAAGCTCATTAACACACACCTTTAATGGTAAAAAAAAGTAGCTCAAATTAAATAATATGGTGTACTGGCTTATTTAGAGACAGTGTTTGAACTTTGTTCTGTCTGCTTAAAAATATATAATCTTTGTCAAGTATACCTCAAAAAAAAAAATATATATATATATATAACCTTTCTACAGTACCACATACTAACAGGTGGATTAATTCTAAGTTTTTAATGATCTCTGTCAGCTATTTAATATTTGTTGGATTTGTATTTGTATGTTTCATTTGATTGTTGAGTTTCAATCATCTATTAATCATCAGGAAAAAATAAGATTCTTATATTTTGCATTTAATAGTCTCATAGGATTCTTCACAGTTTAATATAAAATTAATCACAAACCTTGGTTAATGTGACCATTTGGTATGCTGTATTTACAGTGCTCTTATATAAATTATTAACGCTGTTTTTTAAATTATCATATTTTATTATGCTCTTGCCATATTTCATCAACTCACATCTGATTTCTGTAGTAGATGGTTCAGTGGGAGCTCAGACCCACCCCTCCACGCTAGCATAAGTGGTACAACTATCTAACCCAGGGTCTTCTCCAAAGCATGGCTCTCAACCAGCCCTCAGATTTTATGCAAGCAAGGCTAAATGGCCAGGGAATTAACACCCATGGGGAAATTTCTCAAGGAAGGGTGAATAACATTCTAGATATAAAGGTCCTTGCTCCCCCCCTTTTTTTCCCAAAGTACACAACTCTGGGAAGAATTCTGTGGACTTTCAGATGGTACCACCAGTATAACAACTCTTTCTCAGCAGTGATCTCAACAAACTCTATAATATATCCTCCTATGGTCATTTCCTCTTGTGACTCTCTCTTGAAGCTGTCTTCTTTCTGCCTCCGGGGCTCACCCCGCCAACATACCAATAGATCATCTCCAACCCTGCAAACAAGGGCTTACCTCAGGCTCTGCTCTGAGCAGAACACAATGAAAATGTAATTTAATTGAAGTTCATTGAATGTCTTCTCTATATCAGGCATAATATAAACTTTAGCTTCATTTCTTAATTTTACAGAAGAGGAAATGAGTGATATAGGAACTAAATATTGAATCCAGGTGTCTTAATTCAATGGCCCGATCTTTTCTACTTTATGTTTATAATACCTAGTCAGAACTAGGTGCATTTTAGGTTAAAAAATTTCTTAGTGATATTCTTGAAAAGATGGTATTTGTTGTGGGAGCCTGTTCTATAAATTGTAGGATGGTTAACAGCATTCCTAACATCTACTCACTACATGATTGTAGCACCTTCCCTTCCAACAAGTTGTGACAAGAAGAAAAATCTTGGGCTTCCATGGTGGCGCAGTGGTTGAGAGTCTGCCTGCCAATGTAGGGAACACGGGTTCATGCCCCGGTCCGGGAAGATCCCACGTGCCGCGGAGCGGCTGGGCCCGTGAGCCATGGCCGCTGAGCCTGCGCGTCCGGAGCCTGTGCTCCGCAACGGGAGAGGCCACAGCAGTGAGAGGCCTGCGTACTGGAGAAAAAAAAGAAGAAAAATCTCCAGATATTGCTAAATTCCCCTTGTGTGGGGGGCAGGGGAGGCAAAAATCCAAAATCTCCCCCACCCCAGCCCAACACACGTACAACGTTTAAAACTACTAGACTGCTAGACTAAGCTTTCAAAGCATAAAGACTGCACCATTCTTTTGTTCTTCAGCATTTTTCACAGTGGTTGACACCTAATCAGGACTTACTAAATATAAAGTTGATCCTTGAACAAGGAGAGAGTTAATTCTAGTATAATTTATAATTGGCCTGCCGTATCCACAGTCCCTCCACATTCTCAGATTCAACCAACCATGGACCATGTAATGCTACAATATTTACTGTTGAAAAATACCCATACATAAGTGGACCTGCTCAGTTCAAACCTGTGTTGTGCAAGGGTCAACTGTATACTGCAAAAATAGAAAGAATAAACCCCTTAGAATTAAAAAGAAAATCACTATAAAAGCTTACAACTCATTTATTAGAAGTGTCAGGTATCTATTTAGTAATTTGCAAACTACATTTTTCATGTTACCTGTTAAATTTTGGTTACTAAAATTGTGTAAATGTATTTTTTTTTCTCAGTTTTAAACAACTGACCTCTATGGGGAAAAATACACTAAAAGAGAATCCTGGAGGTTTTTTTTTTCCATTTTCATTTTTCTATTTCAACAAAAACTTTTAATTATTACTCAGTATAATGAAGTTATTCTTTTCACATGACTGTAAATTTGTGTGAGCTCAGAGAAAAGCCTCAAACACTTGTTGTTGATGCCTTGTGTTATTGTTATGTCTTTCATGAAAACATTTTCCATCAGAGTTTCTCCTCCTTCCATAAAATATATTTCCACCTATTGAATGGTGTAAGTTTTTGAAACACACAGCAATATTCATTGAAAAAATTGATAAATACATAGGAATTTAGGTGTAGTTAAAATGGAATTCTTATGATTTATGAGGCCTGCAGAATGTCTGAGAGTAAGACCCATAAGATAGCTGTCTCAGAATGAAATTTCATCACTTTTTTTTTTTTTTTTTTTTTTTTTTTCAGTATGTGGGCCTCTCACTGTTGTGGCCTCTCCCGTTGCGGAGCACAGGCTCCGGACGCGCAGGCTCAGCAGCCATGGCTCACGGGCCTAGCCGCTCCTCTGCGGCATGTGGGATCCTTCCGGACCAGGGCACGAACCCGTGTCCCCTGCATCAGCAGGCGGACTCTCAACCACTGCGCCACCAGGGAAGACCTTCATCACTTTTTTAATACTTAAAATATAACAGTCTCATCAAATTTATCAGCAAGATGTGTTTCAATGTTTTCATGGTATTTAAGAGATAAACTTAGCATTCTTTTTTTCATTGTAATATTGATGTACTTGTTCCATATTTTCAAAATCTGGGATTTTATGTCTTCATAAAATCAGTGGTTGAGATGACCTGCCATAGTATATTTGAATAAATTATACTTATTAGAGGTGTTTATTAAAATCAATTCCAGTGATAATTTTTAAAAATTACTTTGCTTATATCCCTAGTACCTGCTTCAGCCAGAAAAAAACAAACAAAAATTGGTGGATTAAACCAGGGTTTGTTATATGGCTATAAATGTGTACTGATAGGAGATTCTAAGCATGTCATAATATGATACAAACACATTTCTACTGCCTAAAATATCTTTATTCTTAATAAAACTGCTAAGTTTTAAATAGGGGCAACATTCTTTCCAAAATTTATTCAGAGATAGGATAACATAGCATGAAAATTTGACTACTTGGCTTCATATTCCTGTCTCACATCCAACAAAATTTAAGCTACATGAAAATATATTTTACCTGTTTTGATCACTGATGTATCCCAAAGAACTAAAACAGTTTCTGGCATATTACAGAAACTTAAAGATTTCGTAAATGAGTGAAAGAAAAAATAAATGCGGTCCTTGAGTATGAGCTTTCTATTGTTGCTGTATCAAATCACTACAGTCTTGGTGGCTTAAAACAACACAAATTTATTATCATACAGTTCTGGAGGTCAGATGTCTGGCATGCGTCTCCCTCAGTTAAAATCAAGGTCCTAGCAGGGCAACCTTGTTCCTGGAGGCTCGAGGGGAAAATGCATTTTTGTGTCTTTCCCAATTTCTAGATGCTGCCAGTATGTCTTGGCTCACCGCCACCTTTCATCTTCCAAATGAGTAATGGCTGGTTAAATCT
Organism: Phocoena phocoena; assembly: GCF_963924675.1. Classification (NCBI taxonomy): domain Eukaryota; kingdom Metazoa; phylum Chordata; class Mammalia; order Artiodactyla; family Phocoenidae; genus Phocoena; species Phocoena phocoena. The sequence goes on from NC_089223.1 coordinate 78,531,506, forward strand.
TTTTCACATGGCATTACTCTGACACTAACTTTTTTTCTGCCTCTTGCTGCTTTTGAGGATCCTTGTGATTATGTTGGGTCCACCTGAATAATCCAGGATAGTGTCTATTTTGAAGTCAGCATATTAGCCTCATCAATTCCAGAGGCAATCTTATTTCCTCCTTGGCATCTATGTAACATAACAGATTCCAGGGATTAGGACATGGATATCTTCAGGTGGTAATTCTGCCTACTACAATTTGGCACTCAACAATTATGGAATATTAGGTAAATCATTTAACCATATTGAACTAGTTTCCATATCTATAAAGTGCAGATCCTAAGAGAACCTATTTATCAATTTGTTTTGTTGCATTATGGGAAGCTCTTGGAATAGTATCTGGCACACTGTAGCACACAGTAAAAGTAGTTCTTATTATAATTGTGTCTCTTTGAAGCTAAACTTTTGTATTTAATAATTTAGTTCTATTCTTGCTTAAAGGAGGATGGATTGATGTCATCTGCCTAAGGTTCTTTGTATACTGAATGACATTCAGGATTTGAAAATAGAAAAGGTGAATGAAATTTCAAGATTCTATCCTCAAAAGGAAGATCTTCCTGGCTTTAAGTGTTGAAAAATCACCTAAAGATATTGTCAGAAAAGGTGAACATGTTTGCAGGGTAGATGAAGTAGCGAAACTCTTAAGTTTAAAAAGGATATATATACATATACATTTTTTTAAAAGATTATCTAGTTTTTATATATTTGCATTGTACCTGTAAGGCAAATATATAAAAACTAGATAATCTCGAAAAATAGAAAGTTTGGGGGCCCTCGTTTTAATGTTTCTTAAACAATAGGTGTACAGGTGGTATAGGAGGAATTAATTAGATTAAACAAGGGACTGTCATTTCAGATCAAAACCATAGCATAGTGTGAGGAATTAACCTCTTTCTAGAGAATGAGTGTTTAGATACTTGAATTAATCTTTTGGCCTCTCAGCTAAACCAACCAAACTATCCCTGCATCTTCCTAGGAGAAAAGTGAGATATAATAATGACAGCTATTTGTCAATGTGAGTTAAAGATTGTTAAAGATTATTAAAGATTGCATGCTTGTGTATGGTGTTAGGAAGTGTTCTAGTTTTATTATTTTACATGTAGCTCTTCCATTTTCCCAGAACTACTAATTGAAGAGACTGTCTTTTCTCCACTGTATATGCTTGCCTCCTTTGTTATATAGATTAGTTGACCATAGGTGCCTGGGTTTATCTCTGGGCTTTCTATTATGTTCCATTAATCTATATTTCTATTTTTGTGCCAGTACCATACTGTTTTTATTGCTGTAGCTTTGTATTATTGTCTGGAGTCAAGCAGCCTGATTCCTCCAGCTCCATTTTTCTTTCTCAAGATTGCCTTGGCTATTCAGGGTCTTTTGTATTTCCATACAAATTGTAAAGTTTTTTGTTTTAATTCTGTGAAAAGTGCCATTGGTAATTTGATAGGTATTGCATTGAATCTGTAGATTGCTTTGGATATTATAGTCATTTTGATGAAACTGACTCTTCCAGTCTAAGAACATTATATATCTCTCCATCTGTTTGTGTCTCCTTTGATTTCTTTCATCAGTGTCATAGTTTTCTGAGCACAGGGCTTCTGCCTCCATAGGTAGGTTTATTCCTAGTTATTTTATTTTTCTGATGCAGTGGTAAATGGGATTGTTTCCTTAGTTTCTCTTTCTGATCTTTTATTTTTAGTGTATAGGAATGCAAGAGATTTCTGTATATTAATTTTGTGTCCTGCAACTTTACCAAATTCATTGATGAGCTCTAGTAGTTTTCTGGTCGCATCTTTAGGATTTTCTATGTATAGTATCATAAACACCAAATGGATTAAAGACCTAAATGTAAGGCTGCGTACCATAAAACTCTTAGAGGAAAACATAGGCAGAGCACTCTGACATAAATCACAGCAAGATCTTTTTTGACCCACCTCCTAGATTAATGAAAATAAAAACAAAAATTAAAGAAATGGGACCTAATAAAAGCTTTTGCACAGCAAAGAAAACCATAAATAAAATGAAAAGACAGCCCACAGAATGGGAGAAAATATTCGCAGACAAAGTGCCCGGCAAGGGATAAACCTCCAAAATATACAAACAGCTCAATATCAAAAAAAACAAACAACCTAATCAAAAAATGGGTGGAAGATCTAAACAGACATTTCTCCAAAGAAGACATACAGATGGCCAAAAAGCACATGAAAAGATGCTCAAGATCACAACTTATTGGAGAAATGCAAATCAGGACTACAATGAGGTATCACCTCACACCAGTCAGAATGGCCATCATCAAAAAATCTACAAACAATAAATGCTGGAGAGGGTGTGGAGAAAAGGGACCCCTCCTACATTGTTGGTGGGAATGTAAATTGGTACAACCACTATGGAGAGCAATATAAAGGTTCCTTAATAAACAAAAACAGAGCTACCATATGATCCTGCAATCCCACTCCTGGGCATATATCTGGAGAAAAACATGGTTCAAAAACAAACATGTACCCCAATGTTCATTGCAGCACTATATACAATAGCCAGGATGTGGAAGCAACCTAAATCTCCATCAACAGATGAAAGGATAAAGAAGATGTGGTACATGTATACAATGGAATATTACTCAGCCATAAAAAAAATAATGCCATTAGCAGCAACATGGATGGACCTGGTGATTGTCCTACTGAGTGAAGTAAGTCAAATAGAGAAGAACAAATATCGTATGATACCGCTTATATGTGGAATCTAAAAAAAAACGATACATGTGAACTTACTTACAAAACAGAAATAGAGTGACAGATGTAGAAAACAATCTTATGGTTACCGGAGGGAAACAAGGGAGGGATAAATTGGGAGATTGGGATTGACATATACATACTACTATATATAAAATAGATAACTAGTAAAGACCCGCTGTATAGCACAGGGAACTCTACTAAATACTCTATAATGACCTACATGGGTAAAGAGTATAAAAAGAGTAGATATATGTATATGTCTAATTGAGTCACTGTTCTGTACAGCAGAAAGTAACACAACATTGTAAATCAACTATGTCCCAATAAAAATTTTAAAAAAAGAAAGATTACATGCTGATTGTGTAGCAAAGGGGCAAAGCTGCAAACAGTAGCCACTTCCTCAAGATGCAAATAATTTCATGCAATTTAATTAATAAAATAACAATTAAATAATTCTTAGTATTGTCTAATGTAATTATAATTTGAAGTATGGGTTTATGTGTTCTCCAGTAATCCCATAATATATGAGTCAGTGTTCTAATTGCTTCGTTTCATTTCTCCTAAAAAAAGAAAATTATTTTCAAACAGACTCTAACTGTATTTGTATCACATACGTTTGTACATTTTGAAGATACATTTATCTTCAAAATAAAATTTTGTTTCTTGGCAAAGAAGTTAAACTTAAGGGGAAAATTGCTGTTAAAATGTAAAATCTTTCTATGTTGCTTTCAATGTTTTTTCTGGCTCTTCTATTCACACTAAAACTCTAGTATTGTTTTTCCCATACAATAAGAGAGAATTCTTTTTCCAGAACAACTTGTGTATATTTTGGTCATGCATTTAATTTCACCAGATATCATCTTTCTCATTTGTTAGAAATGGGCATATTATTACTTGTCTTTCTCTTATCACTGTAAATATCAAATGAAATGACAGATGACCAAAAACATTTTGGTCTATGAAGTTTTTACGCAAGTCATATTATTTAGTATTTTAGCCTTGCTATTGAGTTGCATTAGCTCTGTGAGTCAAGTCCATTTGAACCTCCTGAATAGTTAGTTGGCTGCTGTGTGAGGTCAGTGACTTGGAGTTGCAGAGATGGGTGGCAATGACAGTTATCAAACTTGCAGGAATTTACTGTTTCAAATGTAGCCTCTTTATTGTTTGTTATGATATTGTAGAGTTGTTTTGAATTTATTTCAAGGAGGAAGTGGGCAGAAAGAGTTTAAAACAAAACAAAAATCAGAAAGAAACCAATAACTGGACACAGACTTTCCCTCAATATCCTATTACTACTATTTGCACTACTATTACTACTACCACCACCAATAAACACAGCAACAATAACAACTTTTGTCATGCCAGAAAGTTTTCCAAATGCTTTTATAACAAATTATGTACAAATACAGTGATTTTTCAATTTCTCTAACTCACCTCTATTATTATTTACTTAGTATATTTTGTAAAACTTTCATGCAGACTGAATATTCCTACTTACTTTAGCTTCCTCTTGAGAATTATTACCTTGAAAGAATGGGAATGATATGGCTAGTCATACTGTTTTCTAATCCTGATTAAAATAAAGCAAATATGGAAATTTTAGAAAATTTATTAATATGTCTCCTAAAATAAGCTCTTGCTCCACCATTGGTTTGCTAGCTACACTTTAGGAAAGACTAGATGCATTTCTATACTCATTTTACAAATGTAAGAATAGAGACTTATGGAGGTCCAGTTACATGTCCAAAGGCACACAGTAAGTCAGAGGTAGAGCTTTTCATCAGTGTAAAAGTTGTACTCTAGTAGCCTGTGAGCTCATAATCCCTTGGTATGCTAGCCCAAATTCACACCATCTCATCATCCATTAGGGATTTTTCAGAGTGGCTTTTTGTCCTGAGAAAAAGACAGGGCCAGATGTCCACTTAAGCTATTATAAACTTTAACAAGCCAAACAAGAAAGTTCATGTTGTTTGTCCTTGTATTGTGCATTTTATTTCTCATATATCAAGTTATGCCTTTGTTTGCGAGCATCATGACATTTATTAATTATCCAAGCTGAATTCTCATTTTCAGTAAATGGCACCTTACACAGTGGGACCATGTCAAACAGGAGCCTTGACTGGGGAACAAATGTCAGTGTGGTGGGGAGCCTGCTGAGTGTTTAATAACTACAAGTGAGTGCACTGCTAGTGTTATAAAGCATCGTTTCATCACCCAGTAGGTTTCCTTTGTAAGTAAAGATAAAATGACTTGGACAATCTGTACTAAATCCATCAGCTTTAACTGTAAAAGCACCAGGCAAGACAAGATCTCCTCTAATAGAATGGATGTTGGAGAAGAAAGAACAAAAAGGTCATTATCTAATAAGAGGTGAAATATGTAATTTCAATGTAATCAATGAATGCACAACATTATAGTTTTGGGAAATGAGCTTTAGAAATGATGAGCTATTTTTGAGCCCTACTCATTCTCTGAATGTTGTGGACTTAAGGAGTTGGAGAGATGTGCGTCTATACTATGAAGTTATTTTTGTATTGTAACACTGAGGGACACAATGAAAAACATGATAACTAATTCTAAAGGAAAAGAGTCAATGATTTTATTGTGCCTGTAGGTCTCTAAAAGACAGAGAATATGAATAAAGTGAGCACACTGTACATAATAAAAATGTGACATATTGTCACCAGGGCAAGAGATCTTTCTTTCAGCAAAAATTCTAGTGTTTTTGATGTTGTCCTGAATTACAGCTCAAAGAAATGACAGTCCTTGGGAAGAACTGTAGGCAAATAGGAAAAAGCTGGATTAAACATGAAAGTTTCATGAACATTTTATTAAACATAGCTTCTGAGCTATTTGTTTCATGAATATCATCTTCTTTAATTCTTGCAAACATCTTGTGAAATAAGTAGTATTATAACATATTTAAAGCTGGTAAGAGTGATGCTCGGTGATTTAAGGGAAGTCAGGGTCAATCAGAACAAGGGAGATCAAATCCATGATCCTTCATGGCAGTACTGTGGCCCTGCTATATAGTCTTCAAAAGAAATATGGGTCTGTATGAGTCCAAGTGATATATTAGTAGAATCTATACTGACCCTGGCCAGAAGACATTAAAAAATGGAGTATATTTCATGGGCAAGACTACATGTGCATGGAAAACTTTCATGGTAATATTTTTAAAAATTACTTGGAGCAGCCAAAGCTGGTATATAGTTAAGTTGGGACAGAGATATAGAGGGAGAGAGAGAAAGAGAAAGAGAGATACTATCTTGGAATGAGTTCATCAGGGGTGTCATTGGCTCACCTGGCACTGATTCAGTCCTGAAAGTCCCATGATTTGAGTTTCTCTCAATCCTTCATTTCTGTCTCAGATGTTAAATTATCTTTCCTAAGATCCTCCTCAGCAATTTATACTGACTACACCTATTCTTTTATTCATATTGGAGACATTAAACTAACATCGAGTTGAGGAATCACCAGGTTTGGGTTTGAACTTTCATTCTTCCCCTGCTTGATGAGTAACTTGTACAATGGACCTGACTTCTCTGGATGAACTTCAAAATTTTTATTTTTAAAATGAGGATATAACCACTTCTCATGGGATGGCTCTGAGAACTACATAAAGCAATGCACCTCTGCCCTAATGATAAGTAGCACATGCTTACTATTGCATGGGGTTTACAGAGATTTTCCCTCTTGAACCATCAGAATTGTTCTATTAGTTATTGTTGTATTAGTTATTCTGTTAGTTCTACTGGTTATTCTGAACTCAGGTGACAGTAAGAGAGTGGTCTGTTCTCTTGCAGCTGAAATAACTTGCAAGTTATATCAGTTCAATTTGGAACTCATGAAATATTTGACCATCTTTTAAGATAAACAAGCAACAGCAACATATAAATACCCTTACTTAACTTAAGCAGGAGACTGGTTCCAGGGAAAAAAAGAAATGCCTGAAGACAGGGTAACTTCATGAAATATGATACTGCACCTGTTTATGCATATATTTCATGAAGTTACCCTGTCTTCAGGCATTTCTTTTTTTCCCTAGAACCAGCGTCTCCTGCTTAAAATGTCAATTTCTATGTTCTTTCAAAATTATTAAGACTTTTTTAAATAAAGAAGAGTCTCTTATGGAGGAAAATACATAAGAAAGAAAACTACACATTTTTGTCTACCCTAAAGTCTAATAATGTAATGACTATAATTAATACAATTAAGAAAATATCTTTAAAACTTCTGAACAATGAGAAAAGCTACTTTTTAGGAATCTGCCATCTGAGTCAGAAGATGGTACTCTTTCCTTAAAGTAGCACAAAAGTATCTAGAATCTTGGGAAGCATCTAATATGACTACTATTTATACTTAAAGAGATGGTGGTAGGTTGGCCATTATCTTTCCTGATGAATCTATACCATTATAAGTACATCACACTTTCTTCTGAAATTTGCTCTACAAAAGATCAGCTTTCTATTAAGATTGTAGCTGAATACAAATTAGAATCTTTGTCAACAGTTCTAGGAACAAATCATTAGCATTAATGACTATTTTTTTTTTACATATTTTGACATTAGCTTATTAGAATAAGAAGGAAAAGGGTGTCCAAGTAATTTACAATCAATAATAGCTTAGCTGTCTTGTCAAATTTCAGGAAGTGAACATTTTACCTTTAAAATGAATATTAAACTATAGCTGAAGTTCCTTCAAAATTTTATAAGTACAATGCTATAATTTGTTAAAGTAAACATTTTCTGGATATTTTTCATAAAAATATTACTGTGATTTGTCAGTACATATTATTTAGAGGCTTCTAAAACATGGCATGTATTCTTTAATTGTTGAATATATATAATGTGATATTATAAATGATTATTCATAATTATTCATACTTTACTTATATTTGTATATTTTAAAAAGGAAAACACTGAAAAGAGAAAATGCAACAAGAAAGCTAGAGTGAAGATGTGTTGTTTGATTTTGACTTTAATTAATGATTCATAGAGCTACATTTTAAATGTCAAAATGTGTATCACATACGTATTGGGATGTGTCTCATATATATCTTTGTGCTAACAAAATTTTTTTTGCTAGCATAGCCGGGTCAACGTAAAATTGGAAAGACAAAGTGTGTGTTTCCTAGACTCTTTGTCAACCATCTTTGAACCCAGGTTGGAGGATATATCATTATTTCTAATTATAGTCAGATTTGTGTGAGATTAAAAGAATGGCTAAGCATGGGGAAATACGACATATTTTTAAGTGTGAGGTGCTTTGATACTGATCTCCTAATTATTCCCAATAAGGGAGTTACTATTTTCAATACAGAAAGTAAGTTAAACTTCATTGAACTGGTTTCTCCAACAAAGAATATCTATTTTATTTATCAATAAAGATTTACTAGAGTATGTAAAATCTTTAAAAGCTGAATTCATAGAAACAAAGAGTAGAAAGGTAGATGTCACTGGGGAGGGGAAATGGGGAGATGTTGGTCAAAGGTCCAGCTATGAGGTAAATGAGTTCTGTAGATCTAATGCAAAGCATGGTCACTATAGTTAACAATACTGTATTATATACTTGAAAATTGCTAAGAGTGTAGATATTAAATTTTCTCAGCACACATACACACACACACACACACACACACACACACACAAACACACTGCAACTATGTGAGGTGATAGATGTCTTTTTTTTTTTTTTTTACATCTTTATTGGAGTATAATTGCTTTACAATGCTGTGTTAGTTTCTGCTTTATAACAAAGTGAATCAGTATACATATACATATGTTCCCATATCTCTTCCCTCTTGCGTCTCGCTCCCTCCCACCCTCCCTATCCCACCCCTCTAGGTGGTCACAAAGCACCGAACTGATCTCCCTGTGCTATGCGGCTGCTTCCCATAGCTATCTATTTTACGTTTGGTAGTGTATATATGTCCATGCTACTCTCTCACTTTGTCCCTGCTTACTCTTCACCCTCCCCATATCCTCAAGTCCATTCTCTAGTAGGTCTGTGTCTTTATTCCTGTCTTACCCTTAGGTTCTTCATGACATTTTTTTTTCTTAAATTCCATATATATGTGTTAGCATACGGTATTTGTCTTTCTCTTTCTGACTTACTTCACTCTGTATGACAGACTCTAGGTCCATCCATCTCATTACAAATAGCTCAATTTCGTTTCTTTTTATGGCTGAGTAATATTCCATTGTATATATGTGCCACATCTTCTTAATCCATTCATACGATGATAGACACTTAGGTTGTTTCCATCTCCTGGCTATTGTAAATAAAGCTGCAATGAACATCTTGGTACATGACTCTTTTTGAATTATGGTTTTCTCAGGGTATATGCCCAGTAGTGGGATTGCTGGGTCATATGGTAGTTCTATTTGTAGTTTTTTAAGGAACCTCCATACTGTTCTCCATAGTGGCTGTACCAATTCACATTCCCACCAGCAGTGCAAGAGTGTCCCCTTTTCTCCACACCCTCTCCAGCATTTATTGTTTCTAGATTTTTTGATGATGGCCATTCTGACTGGTGTGAGATGATATCTCAATGTAGTTTTGACTTGCATTTCTCTAATGATTAATGATGTTGAGCATTCTTTCATGTGTTTGTTGGCAGTCTGTATATCTTCTTTGGAGAAATGTCTATTTAGGTCTTCTGCCCATTTTTGGATTGGGTTGTTTGTTTTTTTGTTATTGAGCAGCATGGGCTGCTTATAAATTTTGGAGATTAATCCTTTGTCAGCTGCTTCATTTGCAAATATTTTCTCCCATTCTGAGTGTTATCTTTTGGTCTTGTTTATGGTTTCCTTTGCTGTGCAAAAGCTTTGAAGTTTCATTAGGTACCATTTGTTTATTTTTGTTTTTATTTCCATTTCTCTAGGAGGAGGGTCAAAAAGGATCTTGCTGTGATTTATGTCATAGAGTGTTCTGCCTATGTTTTCCTCTAAGAGTTTGATAGTTTCTGGCCTTACATTTAGGTCTTTAATCCATTTTGAGCTTATTTTTGTGTATGGTGTTAGGGAGTGATCTAATCTCATACTTTTACATGTAGCTGTCCAGTTTTCCCAGCACCACTTATTGAAGAGGCTGTCTTTTCTCCACTGTACATTCCTGCATCTTTATCAAAGACAAGGTGACCATATGTGCATGGGTTTATCTCTGGGCTTTCTATCCTGTTCCATTGATCTATATATATTTTTTGTGCCAGTACCATACTGTCTTGATTGCTGTAGCTTTGTAGTATAGTCTGAAGTCAGGGAGCCTGATTCCTCCAGCTCCATTTTTTGTTCTCAAGATTGCTTTGGCTCTTCGGGGTCTTTTGTGTTTCCATATAAATTGTTAAATTTTTTGTTCTAGTTCTGTGAAAAATGCCAGTGGTAGTTTGATAGGGTTTGCATTGAATCTGTAGATTGCTTTGGGTAGTAGAGTCATTTTCACAATGTTGATTCTTCCCATCCAAGAACATGGTATATCTCTCCATCTATTTGTATCATCTTTAATTTCTTTCATCAGTGTCTTATAATTTTCTGCATACAGGTCTTTTGTCTCCTTAGGTAGGTTTATTCCTAGATATTTTATTCTTTTTGTTCCAATGGTAAATGTGAGTGTTTCCTCTAATTTCACTTTAAGATTTTTCATCATTAGTATATAGGAATGCAAGAGAGTTCTGTGCATTAATTTTGTATCCTGCTACTTTACCAAATTCGTTGATTAGCTCTAGTAGTTTTCTGGTAGCATCTTTAGGATTCTCTATGTATAGCATCATGTCATCTGCAAACAGTGACAACTTTACTTCTTCTTTTCTGATTTGGATTCCTTTTATTTCCTTTTCTTCTCTGATTGCTGTGGTGAAAACTTCCCAAACTATGTTGAATAAGAGTGTTGAGAATGGGCAACTTTGTCTTGTTCCTGATCTTAGTAGAAATGCTTTCAGTTTTTCACCATTGAGGATGATGTTGGCTGTGGGTTTGTCATATATGGCCTTAATTATGTTGAGGAAAGTTCCCTCTATGCCTACTTTCTGGAGGGTTTTTATCATAAATGGGTGTTGAATTTTGTCAAAAGCTTTCTCTGCATCTATTGAGATGACCATATGGTTTTTCTCCTTCAATTTGTTAATGTGGTATATGACGTTGATTGACTTGCGTATATTGAAGAATCCTTGCATTCCTGGAATAAACCCCACTTGATCATGGTGTATGATCCTTTTAATGTGCTGTTGGATTCTGTTTGCTAGTATTTTGTTGAGGATTCTTGCATCTATGTTCATCAGTGATACTGGCCTGTAGTTTTCTTTCTTTGTGACATCCTTGTCTGGTTTTGGTATCAGGGTGATGGTGGCCTCGTAGAATGAGTTTGGGAGTGTTCTTCCCTCAGCTATATTTTGGAAGAGTTTGAGAAGGATAGGTGTTAGCTCTTCTCTAAATGTTTGAAAGAATTCGCCTGTGAAGCAATCTGGTCCGGGGCTTTTGTTTGTTGGAAATTTTTAATCACAGTTTCAATTTCAGTGCTTGTGATTGGTCTGTTCATATTTTCTCTTTCTTCCTGATTCAGTCTTGGCAGGTTGTGCATTTCTAAGAATTTGTCCATTTCTTCCAGGTTGTCCATTTTATTGGCATAGAGTTGCTTGTAGTAATCTCTCATGATCTTTTTGTATTTCTGCAGTGTCAGTTGCTACTTCTCCTTTTTCATTTTTAATTTTATTGATTTCAGTCTTCTCCGTTTTTTTCCTGATGAGTCTGGCTAATGGTTTATCAATTTTGTTTATCTTCTCAAAGAACCAGCTTTTAGTTTTATTGATCTTTGCTATCATTTCCTTCATTTCTTTTTCATTTATTTCTGATCTGATGTTTATGATTTCTTTGCTTCTGCTAACTTTGGGGTGTTTTTGTTCTTCTTTCTCTAATTGCTTTAGGTGCAAGGTTAGGTTGCTTATTTGAGATGTTTCCTGTTTTTTAAGGTAGGATTGTATTGCTATAAACTTCGCTCTTAGAACTGCTTTTGCTGCATCCCATAGGTTTTGGCTTGTCGTGTCTTCATTGTCATTTGTTTCTAGGTATGCTTTGATTTCCTCTTTGATTTCTTCAGTGATCACTTCATTATTAAGTAGTGTATTGTTTAGCCTCCATGTGTTTGTATCTTTTACAGATCTTTTACTGTAGTTGATATCTAGTCTCATAGTGTTGTGGTCGGTAAAGATACTTGATACAATTTCAATTTTCTTAAATTTACCAAGGCTTGATTTGTGACCCAAGATACAATCTATACTGGAGAATGTTCCATGAGCAAAATGTGTATTCTGTTGTTTTTGGATGGAATGTCCTATAAATATCAATTAAGTCCATCTTGTTTAATGTATCATTTAAAGCTTGTGCTTCCTTATTTATTTTCATTTTGGATGATCTGTCTTTTGGTGAAAGTGGGCTGTTAAAGTCCCCTACTATGAATGTGTTACTGTCGATTTCCCCTTTTATGGCTGTTAGTATTTGCCTTATGTATTGAGGTGCTCCTATGTTGGGTGCATAAATATTTACAATTGTTATATCTTCTTCTTGGGTTGATCCCTTGATCATTATGTAGTGTCCTTCTTTGTCGCTCTAATAGTCTTTATTTTAAAGTCTATTTTGTCTGATATGAGAATTGCTACTCCAGCTTTCTTTTGGTTTCCATTTGCATGGAATATTTTTTCCATCCCCTCACTTTCAGTCTGTATGTGTCTCTAGGTCTGAAGTGGGTCTCTTGTAGACAGCATATATATGGGTCTTGTTTTTGTATCCATTCAGCCAGTCTGTGTCTTTTGGTGGGACCTTTTAATCCGTTTACTTTAAAGGTAGTTATTGATATTTATGTTCCTATTCCCATTTTCTTAATTGCTTTGCGTTTGTTATTGTAGGTCTTTTCCTTCTCTTGTGTTTCTTGTGTAGAGAAGTTCCTTTAGCATTTGTTGTAAAGCTGATTTGGTGGTGCTGAACTCTCTCAGCTTTTGCTTGTCTTTAAAGGTTTTAATTTCTCCATCAAATCTGAATGAGATCCTTGCTGAGTAGAGTAATCTTGGTTGTAGCTTTTTCTCCTTCATCACTTTAATTATGTCCTGCCAGTCCCTTCTGCCTTGCAGAGTTTCTGCTAAAAGATCAGCTGTTAAACTTATGGGGATTCCCTTGTGTTTTATTTGTTGTTTTTCCCTTGCTGCTTTTAATATGTTTTCCTTGTATTTAATTTTTGACAGTTTGATTAATATGTGTCGTGGCGTCTTTCTCCTTGGATTTATCCTGTATGGGACTCTCTGTGCTTCCTGGACTTGATTAAGTATTTCCTTTCCCATATTAGGGAAGTTTTCAAATATAATCTCTTTAAATAGTTTCTCAGTCCCTTTCTTTTTCTCTTCTTCTTCTAGAACCCCTATAATTCGAATGTTGGTGCGTTTAATGTTGTCCCAGAGGTCTCTGAGACTGTCCTCAGTTCTTTTCATTCTTTTTTCTTTATTCTGCTCTGTAGTAGTTATTTCCACTATTTTATCTTCCAGGTCACTTATCCGTTCTTCTGTCTCAGTTATTCTGCTATTGATCCCTTCTAGAGTATTTTTAATTTCATTTATTGTGCTGTTCATCATTGCTTGTTGCATCTTTAGTTCTTCTAGTTCCTTGTTAAATGTTTCTTGCATTTTGTCCATTCTATTTCCAAGATTTTGGATCATCCTTACTATCATTATTCTGAATTCTTCTTCAGGTAGACTGCCTATTTCCTCTTCATTTGTTAGGTCTGGTGGGTTTTTATCTTGCTCCTTCATCTGCTGTGTGTTTTTCTGTCTTCTCATTTTGCTTATCTTACTGTGTTTGGGGTCTCCTTTTTGCAGGCTGCAGCCTCATAGTTACCGTTGTTTTTGGTGTCTGTCCCCAGTGGCTAAGGTTGGTTCAGTGGGTTGTGTAGGCTTCCTGGTGGAGGGGACTAGTGCCTGTATTCTGGTGGATGAGGCTGGATCTTGTCTTTCTGGTGGGCAGGTCTACGTCTGGTGGTGTGTTTTGGGGTTTCTGTGGACTTATTATGATTTTAGGCAGCCTCTCTGCTAATGGGTGGGGTTGTGTTCTTGTCTTGCTAGTTGTTTGGCATAGGGTGTCAAGCACTGTAGCTTTCTGGTCATTGAGTGAAGCTGGGTGTTGGTGTTTAGATGGAAATGTCTGGGAGATTTTGACCATTTGATATTATGTGGAGCTGGGAGGTCTCTTGTGGACCAGTGTCCTGAAGTTGGCTCTCCCACCTCAGAGGCATAGCCCTGACTCCTGGCTGCAGCACCAAGAGCCTTTCATCCACATGGCTTAGAATAAAAGGGAGAAAAAGTAGAAAGAAAGAAAGAAAGTAAGAAAGAAAAGAAAGAAAGAAAGAAAAAGAAAAGAAAGAAATAAAGAAAGAAAGATGGGTGGGAGGGAGGGAGGGAGGGAGGAGAAAGAAAGAAAGAAAGAAAGGGGATAAAAGAAAATAAAATAAAGTGAGGTAAAATAAAGTTATTAAAATAAAAAATATTATGAAAAAAAGTTTTTTTAAAAGAAAAAAAAAAAAAAAGGACAGATAGAACCCTAGGACAAATGGTGGAAACAAACCTATACAGACAAAATCTCACAGAGAAGCATACACATACACACTCACAACAAGAGGGAAAGGGGAAAAAATAATAAATCTTGCTCTCAAAGTCCACCTCCTCAATTTGGGATGATTCGTTGTTTATTCAGGTATTCCACAGATGCAGGGTACATCAAGTTGATTGTGAAGATTTAATCCGCTGCTCCTCAGGCTGCTGGGAGAAATTTCCCTTTCTCTTCTTTGTTCGCACAGCTCCCGGGGTTCAGCTTTGCATTTGGCCCCGCCTCTGCATGTAGGTCGCCAGAGGGCGTCTGTTCTTCGCTCAGACAGGACGGGGCTAAAGGAGCCGCTGATTCTGGGGCTGTGGCTCACTCAGGCTGGTGGGAGGGAGGGTTACGGAGTGCGGGGTGAGCCTGCGGCGGCAGAGGCTGGCGTGATGTTGCACCAGCCTGAGGCGCCGTGCGTTCTCCCGGGGAAGTTGTCCCTGGATCACGGGACCCTGGCCGTGGCTGACTGATGTCTTAACTAACCTTACTGTGGTAAACATTTCACAATATATACATTGATTCATATACACTTCAAAATAACTTTCATACTTTACTTTATTCTACAGAATAACTGACTGTGATGTTACCACCACTTTGTAGGTTAAAGAACTGAGACTCAGGGGTACAGAACTCCTAAGTAGAGAATCCAGGAAAATTACTCAAGCCTTTTTTCATGAAACACTGAACTGAGGAACTGGGGGAAAGCTGGGAGAGAACTTTAGGGAGAGATATTTGCTGGAGGAGAAATGAGTTTAGAAAAGTTTTCATTATATAGTTGAACACATTTCAGGGCCAGAAGAGCTAAGTTCATAGCAGTTTATTCAGTTACCAGCTCTAGAAATCCTTTTTCTTCAGTGTTGTAGAGTATTGCATCTAAGTGCAGAGGCGGCCATAAGAGGTCAGAAAAAATTCTGAATCTCTAGATATCAATATATTTCTTAAAAAAATTTTTTTTGCTACTTTAAATTTAAATCTTTTATCACATAAATAAGGAATTAAAAGGAAAACTCAGGATATATTCCATTATACCTTTGTATATCCTTTTTGAAGTTGTAAAGCATGTAAGATTTTCAGAAGACTTGCAACTGCCACCAGGTATATATATCTCAGTTTCATAGAAGGTAAAAATAATATTTTAAAAGCTCTTTTCCAAATAGTCATATCTGTTATTTACTTTTACTGCATCTACTGTTGTGTATCAGTTCCATGGGTATGAGCAGAGACACTTACAAATATGTTTTTGTCTGTACCTTTTTCAGACATTCTAATCCCACTGGCAAGTTTCCCAGCTCTGATTTTTTCCCCAGTAATAATGCTTTGCCATATTTTCATAGGAAAGAACAGAATGCAGGGAATATTTGGGAATGTTTAAGATGGCTCATTCTGTAGCACTCTTTCATAGGTAGTTTTTACCAAGTATGTACATTTACTGTTGTTGCGTACGTATTGAGTATATTCATTTATTTGTTATTATCTTGTGGTGCATACATTCTTGGGATGTTTTACTTAGAATAGACAACATATATTGCAATATAAGGTATAATAATGAAGAAAAAAGGAATAAAAATGTGATTTTGTGCACATATATATTATTGTGGGTTTTTTTTGGTTTTATTTTGTTTTTTTTTTGCGGTACGCGGGCCTCTCACTGTTGTGGCCTCTCCTGTTGCGGAGCACAGGCTCCAGACACGCAGGCTCAGCGGCCATGGCTCACGGGCCCAGCCGCTCCGCGGCATGTGGGATCTTCCCGGACCGGGGCACGAACCCGTGTCCCCTGCATCGGCAGGCAGACTCTCAACCACTGCACCACCAGGGAAGCCCACATATATATTAAAATTTAGGAACTTATTATCACTATCCAATGTCCAAAAATCTTAGCTGTAGAAATTAAGAGAAAAGAATATAGTATTTGGGGATGGAGAGCTGAAGTTAGAGATAGCAAACTATACATATAACTCCATAAGCCAATGGAGAAAAATGAAATGTGTAAAAGTGATATGGAATTTGGTTCTCATAGTAATAGATTACAGATGTCATTGACAATTTGTTAACCCACCTTGTTCTTCTCTCCAGTGTATGTTTACAGTGGGTGGATATTCTGCCATGAATTCTGGTCAAGAGTCATGGTAACTGTTCATTAAAGTCTGATTGAATATCTGACATACACTGATTAACAGTTTTCTCATTAAAAGATAAGAAGTCAGTTGGCGAAAAATGGAATCGAATGGTCATGTCTTCTTGGGGGCTATACTGGAATTTGAACTATAGCCTTTTGCCCCTCTTTAAACATGTGAGTTAAGTGATATTCTTGCTGTACTATTAGTTCTACTCAAGTTAAACTTCTGAATATATGGTTGAAAATTTAGCTCTTTGAATAAAATCTGTGTTATTTGGTTCCTCTCAACCACCACTGTTTTTGAAAAGGCAGTCCGACAAGACAGAAGGAAGAAAGGAAGGAATGAAAACCGTAATAAAAAGAGGAAATTAGAAAATGAGTAAAGAAGCAAATGAGTAAAGAAAGAAATGGGAAAGTAGGAATAAAGAAGAGTAGGTAGAAGTGGAGGAAAGAAAGAGAAAACAAATGAAATGAAAAAGGTAAAGAAACTAGTGTTTATTGCATCTGTCTCAAAATTCTACTGAGTTCCCACAGTTACCTTATTTAATTCCTACATGAACTTGAAATCTTTTTGCATGTAAAATGCAAAATTCATGTCAAGCTGTCTCTTAAGCCTATACTTGAAAGATGATCTGTTCCTACTATCCTATAGTCTGCCCTGGACCACATATGCTTGTCCTCAGTAGCCACTGAGGATTGGACCAACTTGGACCACTTGCCCCATCAGGAACAACCAGTTTCTTTAATAAGTGTTGGTCTTTGAGTATCATGATTCTAATTGGTCTTTGCTGAACACTTGAACTGATAAATTATATCAAGAATAAACTGGGGCAAATAAATCTCTATGGGGACAAAAAGACTAGATGGTAATTCATTACAAAGTCAGAGACAATAAGCCACACAGACCCATAGAGAAGGAGAGAATGGCCTCAGTAACCTATTGGCTTTTTAATGCCTAATCCTGTCCCTTGTATTCAGTTCCATGAAATATCCATGTATTATTTTCAAAAACTCACTTTTTTCTTAAGTTATTTTGAATACATTTTTATTTGCAATTGAAAGATTTCTGACTGAGGCAATAATATGAGTAATATTCCATATTTAAACAAGAAATCAAGAGTTACAGTGAAAGTAAGAGCCCAAAGTGAGACTGCTAATGTGGGTCAAAGCTGTGTTGAGGAATACACACACTAGGCAACATTAATTTTTCCCTAGTTGATGTATTAGTTAGTAAATTGTCCTTTACTATGTGTTCTTTTCTCCTAAGAAGATTTTCTTATTCTAGAAAGCAGAATTTATGTCTTTTCTTTTTAAAGTTCCCACAGTAACCTAATATAGTCCTCTGTATACACAGTGTACATTGGATATTGTTTTCTACCTGAAACTATTGCAATTAATTCTGTAAGCAAAATGGGAAAACTTGTGCCTAGCAATTTTTGTATCTGTTCTTATGAGAGACACCTTCAATAACTTATAAAATTGTATAAACATTAAACTATAGCTACATTAAATTCCAAACAAAATACCTGCATTATTAAAAATGTATGAAGCATCAATATGAATTATCAGTGGTTACAAATGCCAAAGGGAACAATTCATCTCTAGTTTCTAAATATAGCCCCTTTGAATACTACACTGAGTGCTTCATTCCAACAAAATGATCTTTCAACATAGGCTGTAGGGGCATCAAAGATTTTAGTTTTACTTTTTCAAAATTTATAGGGATACAATTTATATAAAATAAAATGAATATATTTTATGTGTACAGTTTGATGAATCTTGACAAATCTGACTGTGTGACTATAACCATAATCAATATACTATAGAACATTTCCATCATTACCCCAATTTTCCTATTTCTCTTTCCAAGTCAACCCATATCTCCAGCACCAGATTTCTTTCTATAACTGCAGAAAATATTTGACCTTTCTGGAGTCTCATGTCAGTGGAATTATACAATATTTTCATGTCTGGTTTCTTTTGCTCAGTATAACATTTTGGAGAATCATCCATATTTATGTAGTGTGTGTATGTGCATGTGTATGCATGTGCATGTGTGTGTTCCCTTTTACTGCTGATTCATATTCTACTTAGGAATATATAAAATTTGTCTTATTTATTCTGATGGACATTTGAGTTTCCTCTAGGTTTTGGCTATTATAATAAATAAAACTTCTAAGAATATTCATGTGTAGGTTTTTGTGTCATTATATGTTTCCATTTCTCTTGAGTAAATACTTAGGAGAGGAATCACTGGGTCATTGGTAAGTATCATTAAACCTTTTAAGCAACTGCCAACATGTTTTCCAAAAAGTACCATTTTGAGTTTTACAAGCAATATGTGCATGTTGTAGTTGCTTTGCATTTTCAGCTTATTTTAATGCTTATTATTAAGCAGTCTTCTTAAGAACCAGTCTTCTTTATTTTAGCCATTCTGATGGATAAATACTGCTTACTCTACTTGTATTAATTTGCATATTACTAATGACTAATGATGAACATCTTTCCATGGGCTTATTGGACAATTTACATATTATCTTTTGTGAAGTGTCCTGTCAAAATTTTCCACTTAAAAAATTAGGTTGTTTCTGTTTTTATTTTTGGATATAAAAGTATTTTATACATCCTGGATAGTATAACTTGCCATATGTATATTAGGAATATTTTTCTGTCTTTTCATTTGTAATGGTGTGTTTTGAATAGAAGTCTTTAATTTTGATGAATCCCATTTTATCAATTAGTGTATGGATAATCTTTGTCAGTGTGTTTTAATCTGCCTACTTCAGTGTTTTAAAGATTTTCCTCTGTTGTTTGCTTTAATAGGTGTATAGTTGAAATTTTAGTTTATATCTATGATCCATTTGAGTTAATTTTTGTGTATAGTATGATGTAAGTGTTGAGTTTTATTTTTTATCATATTGTAATAACTTTTCACATTTTCCATTGATTTGTGCTCACATTTTAATAGTTCCCTTCATTCTATTTACTTTGGGTCTGTTTTCCTCTTCTGTCTATAATTTAAACTGAAAATATATTTAATTGATTTTAGATCTACCTTCTTTTCTAATATAAACATTTAAATTTATACATTTATTTCCAAATACAGCTTAGATGAATCCTACACATTTTGATGTATATTTTAATTATTTATGTAAAAATACTTTCTAAATTCCATTTTATGTTTATTTTTGAACTATAGATTACTTATAAACACGTTGTCATCTAATTTTCACATAAATGAAAATATTCCAAATATCTTTCTGATTTTCATTTTTAATTTAATTCTGTTGTGATTAGAGAACAGACTCTGTATGATTTCATTTCTTTTAAATTCAATGAGATTGATTTTATATCCTAACGTATGATTTTATATCCTAATGTATCATCTATCTTGCTGACTACTTCACAGAATTTGAACAGAATCGGTATTCTGTCCTTGTTGGGCAGTGTTTTCCTGGGCAGAGTGTCATTTGCATCAAATGTGTTGATAACAGTAGTTGCAATTACCTCAGCATTTGTTTCTCTGAAATTGCCTTCCTTTGTTTCTATTTAAAAAATTTTTTTTCTGAGTATGGAATTCTGGGTTCCCAAGATAGAGTATTTTTTTCTCAGCACTTTGAAGATGAATTCCATTTTCCTTCAGTGTGCTAGTTTCTAATATGATTCTGAAATCATTCTTACCCTTATTCTTCTATACATAATGTTTTTTATTATCCTCCTGCTATTATTAAGATTTTCTCTTTATCACTGAACACAGGAACTTTATTTGATGTGTCTTGAGTGGCTTTCTTTGTATCTTTCCTGCTTTGGGTTCACTGAACTTCCTGTTCAATGAATCTATAATTTTCAGAAATTTAGACAGTTTATGTCATCATATCTTCTAATATATTTTTTGTTCTCCCTTTCTTTTCTCCTCATATAGGACTACAATTACGCATACTGTGTCTAATATTGTTCCATATAACACTGAGAATTTTTTTGCCTTATATTTTTCTCATTTTTTTTCCTATGGGATTCAGTTGTTATATCTTCAGGTTCACGGATCTTTGCTTCTGCAGTATCTAACCTATGAAATTTTTATTTCTGATTAAAAAAATTATCTTCTCATACTTCCCTGATTGTGTTAATATTTTCTTTTATATCCTGGAACTTATGGAGCATAATTATAATAATTATTTTAATATCCATGTCTGATAATTATTTCACTTTTGTCATTTCTGGTTCTCTATTGACTGATATTCTTATGAGTTACATTTTCCTGCTTCTTCTTTGGTCCAGTAATTTTTTATTGCATGTCAGATGTTATGAATTTTTGCATTCTTGAGTGTTAGTCTATATTGCAGTCTTCTAAGGAGTACTGGACAATTTCTCTGGTTGGTAGTGAAATAACTTACAGATCAAGTTGATATTTTCAAGGTTTAGTTTTAAACTCTTTTAAGTTTATAGAAAAGTGTGTACTCTAGGGCTCATTTAGCTGCACTTGAAGTTATGGCCTATCTGATGTCACTATTGAAAGTCTCGTATACTAAATGAGGTCTTTGATGAGCGGAAAGTTAATCAGCCCTTGGCACTCTGATCTCTGGAAATTTCCCATCTTACAGGTGAGACTCTCTAGTGCCTTCTGAGTCTAAGCTTTTTTCAGTCTTTTTTCTTTACTCATTTGTCCCATTTCCACAATGGAATGAATTTCCCAAGGGAACTAATTTATTCCTTGCTTTGGCTATCATCAGTAAACAGAAATTTTCTTTCTCAACTCTATTCACCCTTCTCCCCTCTCTCCCTTTCACTTTCCTCCTTTTATCTCTCTCCAGTGCTCTGTGCCTCTGTAAAGTCCCAGGTGAAATTTAGGGGCCAGAATACAGAACAGCCACATAAAAATAGTACATTTCCTACCTTATTAGTTTTTTGTTTAATTGATCTTTATGTTACATAAATTGCATTTGATTACAATTTTCTTTTCTAGACTTGTTGATATTTCCTCTTGTATTTGTTATTATTTCTCCTCATATTATTTGATATTCTCCTTATTATATATTTTTTTCTGCTAACTAATAAAGGACAGATTAATTGGAAATGGAGAGAAAGAAGTTCAAGCAATTTGATTCTTCAGGGTTATATTGACCGTGTATTTGTTTCAGGGCTAACACTTTTGGTTTCCAGCCCTGAACCTTTCATGTAGAGAAAAGCCATGATATTAGAGCAACTATATATTTTTTAGCAAATTATTGATTCAAGTTTAATTTGACATGTGGACATAAAGGGATAACATGAAAGCTGTAATTGTTTATAAATAAATCTTTCACATTATAATATTTTAACTGAAGATGTAATTTCTATTTTGAGAAATAATGAAATAGCTTAATAGTGGAAGATGAAGATGGTAACTGCAGGCTTCTTGATCTATTGATTTACAAAAATATGTGGTTATATGAGTTATTGGATTAAGTGCATGTTTATGGACAATAATCCAAAGCATAAGACTAGAAGTACTGATAATGGCTTTTCATTTCGTTTATGTTTTTTGTAAAAAGTCAATTCCTTTTTCCCATTCTCTCCTTAGATAACAGAATAACACTCACTGCAAATTATTTTCATTAGTATTATTTAATGGCTATAAGATAGTATATGTATAAATGATGTGCATTAGCATTATTTATAATTTATTACTTAGCTGAGCTTTTATCGCAATTCGAATTCATTCAAGAATAATGAAGCTTCATCATCACTAAATTATCCAATTGTCTTCCAAAAATTCTTCGGAGAACAGATTTTACTTATGCTTTTCATATAAATCCTTCTAATGTAAAGCCTATGATGATGGTGGTCTGTTATGATGATCTAAATGCTTTTACCATCAGTCATAGTTACCTAATGCTGAATAACAAATCATCCCAAAACTCAGTGGCTTAAAATGATAACTATTAGTTCATGATTCTGTAGGTTTGTGATGTGGGCACCACTCAGTATGGACACGCAGTTTCTGCTTCACAGCCTGTCAGCTGGGCTCACTCAGGTTTTGTAGTCTTGGGTGTGATGGTGGGGGCTGTGTAGTCTCTGGTGGCCTCACTCACATGTGTGGAGCCTGAGCTCCACTGGCAAGGCTGTGACAGCTGAGCCTCTCTCTCTGCACAGTCTCCCTCAGTTAGATCTGTCATCCTGATAGATTCTATCCTGAGCCTCTGCACAGGTAGTGATGCTCTGAAGTGGCAAGAGCAGAAGCTACAAGATCTCTGAAATCTTGGATTCTGAAGTTATACAATATTTCTTCAGATACAGTCTGTTGGTCACAACAAGTCATAAGAGCAGCCCACATTGAAAGGCTGGACAAAGAGACTCTGTTTCATTATGGGAGAAAAATTTGTGGGCATATTTAATCTACAACACTATTAATTTTTAAACCACCTTTTTACTTAAAATAATGCCATGGATTTTCCTCCCAAATGATTTATTCCAAGTCTCCATTCCCAAATGCAAATCCTTTCTCAAATATAGTGCTTCTAGAAACTTTCAGGAAAGAGAAAAATATCAGCATGTTTATGTAAATATAAGAGGAGATAAGAGAAACATTTTTCAAGTTTGAAGACCTAGATTAAAATCTTGGTTCAGTCTCTTATTAGCCATATGTTTAACATCAAAGCATGCAGTTTCTCTGAGTCTTCCTTTCCATAATTATTTTATTAATAAAATAGATGTGAGAAGTAAGACTTGCACCTGGGTTACCGAGTGTATAAGACAGTTAAGAAATGTAGGTAATGCATAGGGAAGAATTCTAAATGCATAAAGTGTTATGAAAGTGTAAGGTAGTCATTTTATTCCCATAAAGGTTCAGTTTGGGCCATGCTCTCTATAGGGAATTTGAAATAAACACATCATATGCAACTACTGTACCTCACTGCTATCATTGCCTCTACAGTTCTTTTAATGGAAGTGGTGTTGTACTGTAATTGATGTCAGTTTTCTCTGAGGCCTCTATTTAGAAAATATCTACTCAGCAAAACCTCAGAAAAGGTTGTCAATACTTTGGACCAGAATTCTTTGTAGAGATTTTGATCCTTTGTTGTAGAAGAGAAAATTTAATCTGAGACCTACTATGACCATTTTTTTTTAATGACATTTTGCATTTTACCCTGTTGATAGATGATGGATAATACAGCTTCACCTGAACCATTCTCCTTGTATATTTCTCTTAACTCAGTTGACATTGCGGTCTTTTTCGTACTTCTATCTCCCTGTCATATGGTACTCTGAATGTAATCAAGAGCTTTTAAATTATTCTGTCCTTGCAAAAACACTGATAGATTATCATTTTCACTTTATGGATTATAAACCCAAAGCCAAAGCATTCAGTAAAAATTCCAGTAGATTGATAATGATTTTTAATGCTATCTAAGGATAGATTCTTATGTACAGAATTACTGGAGCAATGGTAACAACTATTTTGAAAACTCTTGATGCAAATTGAGAAATTGCTTTCAAAAAAAAGCATCTAGAAATGAATATATCTGACCCCAAAGAATTTGCCAAACACTCCCTATCACTGACGATTAACTTTAAAATGTGTTAATTTGGGAGACAGAAAGGCCTTTTGTCAAAAGCCATCAATTACCATTGAGATGAAATATTTCTCTAGGTTTATTTAAATTATACATTTCTTCTTTAATTCTCTTCTTTGGTTTACCTTTTTCTATTATCAGTTTATTATTACCTATTTGCAGCAACATTTTTTATAATTTACAGTTGTTCTTATAATTTTTTAATGGTACAATTTTATGTAAAGTGGTTTATATTTCTACTTATTATTTCAGACTTTTATTTTGGCATTTCTACCATACATTTTTTAATTTATATTTTTTAATTGAAATTTTTATTTTGTAATAATTGTAGATTACTTGCACTTTGAAGAAGTAATACAGAGAGATCCAATGTACCTTTTTCCCAGTTTCCCTCCAGTGGCAACATCTTACAAACTTATAGTACATTACATCCAGAGTATTGACATGATGCATATTTCTATCACCATGAGGATCCTCGTGTTACCCTTTTATAACCATGCCTACCTCCCTCCCAACTCCTCCCTTCTGTAACCCCTGAAAAACCACTGCTTTATTCTTAATTTCTATAATTTCTTCATTTCAGAAATATTATATAAATAGAGTAACAAAGTATGTAACCTTTTGCAGTTGACTTTTTTTTTCACTCTTCATGATTCTCTGGAGATTTATTCAGGTTATGTGTGCATCAATAGTTAGTTCCTTGTTTTGATAACTAGTATTCGATGGTATGAATATATCATCATTTGTTTAATCATTAACCTGCTGAAATAGTTTGTTTAACCATTAACCTGCATCTGGATTGTTTCCAGGTTTGGGCTACTACAAATAAAGCTGCTTTACACATTCATGTACAGTGAACATGAGTTCATAAGTTTTCATTTCTATGAGATAAATCCCCAGAAGCACATTGCTGAGTGGTATAGTAATAGCATATTTGGTTTTTAAGAAATCATTAAATTGTTATTCAAAGTGACTGTGTGATTTTACATTCCTACTAGCAGTATATGAGTGATTCAGTTTCTCTGCATCCTTATCAGCATTTGGTGTTGTCACTATTTTTTAATTTTAGTTATTCAGATAGGTACTGTAGATTATAGTTTAAACTTGCAATTCCCTAGTGGCTAATGATGTTGTTATTTCATTGTGCTTATTTTCCATCTTTATATCCTTGTTGGGCATATTTGTTTGGGTTTATTTTTGGGTTCTCTTCCATTAATTTATCTGTTTACCCCTCTGTCAGTACCATATCATCATGATTACTGTAGCTATATAAATGTCTTGAAACCATATAGACTGATTCCTCCCCCTTCAATCTTCTTTTTGAAAATTGCTTTAGCAATTCTAATTCCTTTGTTTTCGATATAGATTTTCAAATTATATTTTTTATATCTATGAAAATATCATGCTTGGATTTTCATAGGAACTCTATTAAATTCATATATCCATTTGGGAGGACTGACATCTTTTCTATGTTGAGTCTTCTGATTCATGAACATAGTTGTGGTAGACATTCTAATTACTATAATTTGTGTATTTTTCAGTTATAAAATTTCCCTTTGGTTTTGCTTTGTATCATCAATTTATTTACTGATAGTTTATTTTTTTTGCTAATACTATTTTCCATTTGTTTCAAGCAGGCTCCTAGTTGCTTGTTGAAATATTTTTTAAATGGCTACTTTAAAAGCTCCCTTAGCTAGTCCTAACATTTCTGTCATCTTAGTGTTGGTATCTTGATTGCCTTTTTTTTCATTTAGTTTGATATCTTTCTGGTTCTTGGTATGATGAGTGACTTTCAAATGAAACCTGGACATTTTGAGTATTACGTTACAGACTCTGGCTTTTACTTAAACCTTCTATTTTATCTGGCTTCTTCTGACACCACTTTGGTAGGAAAAGGAAGTTACCACCTCTTTACTGCCAGTTGGAGATAGAAGTCCACGTTCCCCACTTGGCCACATCTAATACACAAGGGAGATCCTCATTACTCCTGGGACATTGGGTCATTTTGCTGTCCACTTGTCCTCCATTATACTGCCCTGGTTGGGAAAGGCATGTATGCCTACTTTCTGCTTCTCATGTGGCCTTCAATGACACATGGGAGGTGAGGATTCATTATTGCTGTATGGTGGTGAAAGTGCTGACTATCCACTGGGCTCCCTCTGATACCACTGGGGAAAGGGAGGGGAATTCGTTACTGTTGGATGAAGGTTGAAGTCCAGACATCTCACACAGTCTTCACTGATTCCACAAGGGAGAGGGCTCATTAATGCCTGATGGGGATAAAAGTCTTGGCTCTCTTTGTAGTCTTCTCTGCTACCACTCTGGAAGGGAGTGGAGAGGGTGTTGGCTGCCTACTTTCAGCTGAGCCAGGGTAGAAGTCTAGGCTCTTCCCTTGGCCTTTGTTGGCATGCATGGGGATCGAGCCATATGTTTTTCTTGTGACTTTTGCATGGAATAAACTGGTTGTTGTCTAAAAGTTTTCTCTTTAACTCATCACTGTGTTCTTCCTTTGGTTTTGAGGTCCCTAGTTGGTCTTTCTACTTATCCAGCTTTCAGAGTCTACATATGTTTGTTTCATATATATCATCAAGTGTCTATTTAGTGGGAGGATAAAGAAAAGAGCCCACTGGGACTTCCCTGGCAGTCCAGTGGTTGGGACTCTGCACTTCCACTGCAGGGGGGCACGGGTTCAATCCCTGGTCAATAAACTAGGATCCTGCATGCCGTGTAGCATGGCCCACTGAGAGCCTGTTGCCATGGGAGCTACCAGTGGCCATGGGAGCCTGCTGGTGCAGGTGAAACAGAAGTGTGGTTTCACAGGAGTCCTCTCAAAGCTGCCTGGAGCCATGGGAGCTACCTGTGACCCCTGGAGCTGGACTGCTCCCAGGTGGCCTGAGGGCCTACAGTCACTGTGTCCTCTAGGAGCCTGGAACCAAGGAAGCCCCATGAAGCTGCGTGAGCTTCCTGGAGCCACTGGAGTGGGCACACTGGTGTGAGACGGGAGCCCTTTGGGAGCTACTGGGGCCACTGGACCCAGCAGGCACAGTGAACCAGTGGTCTGAAGTCACTGGGAGCTGCCTAAGACTGTATGAGTCAGCTTGGTGCTGGGACAGGTCAGCTCTGGAGTCCAAGGTGAAGTTGGGTGCTCACCACAGGAAGGGTATCTCCATGCTAGGCTGCCAGCCCTTTGGGGGCCAGTGATGGGGGAAGGGTGAATCCATCTTCTACTCTCCTCAATGTGTCTTTTCTTATTTCTCTGTTTCACTCAGGTGCTATCAACTCTCACCTGGAACCCTTGGCTATTGTGAAGGTCTTCTCCTGCACAGAGCTGTTCAACTTGAGGTTTCTGGGTTCGGGGTGAGTGCTAGCAATTCCTCTTTTGCTGACCATCATCCAAGTGTCTAGTCATATTTTAAAGTAAATCAAATTCCTAGTAGTGTTTGATTAATTACCTTAGGTTTATAAGTGAATTTGGAGGGCTTTACCTCTTTACTATATATAATATTTTCCTATCTATGTCGATTTTTTGCAAGTCTTTTTTTCTGACATCATAGTAGTTTTAACATAGTCTTTTGGCATTTGTCGAATGTAGGTACTTCATATCTTTTGTTACTATTGTTAATTGGCCTTTTCTCTGGTATATTTTATGAATGTTTTTACTCATATATGAAAAAATATAGCCAATGGTTATGAGGTAATTATTATTTTTCCAGTAGCTCTATCATATGTCTGAGTGTTTAGTAGATGATTTAGGAGTGTTATTAAGAAAGTGTTATTATGAAAGATGCCATATAATTATCTTTACAGTCCAATCTGTGAGTCTTTCACTTTTAATAGATGAGTTTATTCTTTTTATACTTATTATTAACATTCATGTTTACTTTTCTATTATGGACCTATTTCACTTTTCAAATACATATTATTTAAAAATTTTTTATTCCACTCTATAAGGTTACATTTTTTTTCTTTTATATTATACCTTCTATTATATGGCCTTGCTCTACTACTATCCTCTGCAAAGATCTTGAAGAAATGGCACATTTCTTTTAATTCTGTTGACGACTTTGGAGCTCCTTTCAGAGATTCTCTTATATTTATCAAACTAAGCGCCTATCAAAGACGATATTTTAAAAGGTAACTTTAATGCTTTTTCGAGATATGTTTCCAGGTTTTCATATATCTACTTGATTTTGTTAATTTTATGTGGAGTCATAAATTATGCTATTTGAATTTTTTCTTACATTGCAGATTCTAATTGGTTTTGTATCCAAACTTAAACTATAATTAGACTACATGTGTGACTGGTTTTAATACTGTCAGTTAAAAGCCAAAAAATTTATTAAAGAAGGTTACATAATTGATGCATTTTCTGATATCACACAAGTCTGAGAATTTCTATGGCTATGCTCACATTGCTTTGGAATGACAAACTTATTTCCAGCACTTTGCAGTTATTTAAAATTTTTTTCTTACAGTTTGGCATTGCAGAAAGATCAACAATATTCCTTAGATTTTTGTTACTTTATGGGTAACAATATTTTCTTTTTTTTATTCAAACTAATTTATGAATATTTATTTATTTATTTTTTTAACATCTTTATTGGGGTATAATTGCTTTACAATGGTGTGTTAGTTTCTGCTTTATAACAAAGTGAATCAGTTATACATATACATATGTTCCCATATGTCTTCCCTCTTGCGTCTCCCTCCCTCCAACTCTCCCTATCCCACCCCTCGAGGCTGTCACAAAGCACCGAGCTAATATCCCTGTGCCATGCGGCTGCTTCCCACTAGCTATCTACCTTACTACGTTTGTTAGTGTGTATATGTCCATGATTCTCTCTCACCCTGTCAAAGCTCACCCTTCCCCCTCCCCATATCTTCAAGTCCGTTCTCCAGTAGGTCTGCGTCTTTATTCCTGTCTTACCCCTAGGTTCTTCATGACATTTTTTCCCCTTAAATTCCATATATATGTGTTAGCATACGGTATTTGTCTTTTTCTTTCTGACTTACTTCACTCTGTATGACAGACCCTAGGTCTATCCATCTCATTACAAATAGCTCAATTTCATTTCTTTTTAAGGCTGAGTAATATTCCATTGTATATATGTGCCACATCTTCTTTATTCATTCATCCGATGATGGACACTTAGGTTCTTTCTATCTGCGGGCTATTGTAAATAGAGCTGCAATGAACATTTTGGTACATGACTCTTTTTGAATTTTAGTTTTCTCAGGGTATATGCCCAGTAGTGGGATTGCTGGGTCATATGGTAATTCTATTTGTAGTTTTTTAAGGAACCTCCATACTGTTCTCCATAGTGGCTGTACCAATTCACATTCCCACCAGCAGTGCAAGAGTGTCCCCTTTTCTCCACACCCTCTCCAGCATTTATTGTTTCTAGATTTTTTGATGATGGCCATTCTGACTGGTGTGAGATGATATCTCATTGTAGTTTTGATTTGCATTTCTCTTAATGATTAATGATGTTGAGCATTCTTTCATGTGTTTGTTGGCATTCTGTATATCTTCTTTGGAGAAATGTCTATTTAGGTCTTCTGCCCATATTTGGATTGGGTTGTTTGTTTTTTTGTTATTGAGCTGCATGTGCTGCTTGTAAATTTTGGAGATTAATCCTTGGTCAGTTGCTTCATTTGCAAATATTTTCTCCCATTCTGAGGGTTGTCTTTTGGTCTTGTTTATGGTTTCCTTTGCTGTGCAAAAGCTTGGAAGTTTCATTAGGTCACATTTGTTTATTTTTGTTTTTATTTCTGTTACTCTAGGAGGTGGGTCAGAAAGGATCTTTCTGTGATTTATGTCATAGAGTTTCTGCATATGTTTTCCTCTAAGAGTTTGATAGTTTCTGGCCTTACATTTAGGTCTTTAATCCATTTTGAGCTTATTTTTGTGTATGGTGTTAGGGAGTGATCTAATCTCATACTTTTACATGTACGTGTCCAGTTTTCCCAGCACCATTTATTGAAGAGGCTGTCCTTTCTCCACTGTACATTCCTGCATCCTTTATCAAAGATAAGGTGTCCATATGTGCGTGTGTTTATCTCTGGGCTTTCTATCCTGTTCCATTGATCTATCTTTCTGTTTTTGTGCCAGTACCATACTGTCTTGATTACTGTAGCTTTGTAGTATAGTCTGGAGTCAGGGAGCCTGATTCCTCCAGCTCCTTTTTTCGTTCTCAAGATTGCTTTGGCTATTCGGGGTCTTTTGTGTTTCCATAAAAATTGCGAAATTTTTTGTTCTAGTTCTGTGAAAAATGCCGCTGGTAGTTTGATAGGGATTGCAATGAATCTGTAGATTGCTTTGGGTAGTAGAGTCATTTTCACAATGTTGATTCTTCCCATCCAAGAACATGGTATATCTCTCCATCTATATGTATCATCTTTAATTTCTTTCATCAGTGTCTTATAATTTTCTGCATACAGGTCTTTTGTCTCCTTAGGTAGGTTTATTCCTAGATATTTTATTCTTTTTGTTGCAATGGTAAATGGGAGTGTTTTCTTGATTTCACTTTCAGATTTTTCATCATTAGTATATAGGAATGCCAGAGATTTCTGTGCATTAATTTTGTATCTTGCTACTTTACCAAATTCATTGATTAGCTCTAGTAGTTTTCTGGTAGCATCTTTAGGTTTCTCTATGTATAGTATCATGTCATCTGCAAACAGTGACAGCTTTACTTCTTCTTTTCTGACTTGGATTCCTTTTATTTCCTTTTCTTCTCTGATTGCTGTGGCTAAAACTTCCAAAACTATGTTGAATAAGAGTGGTGAGAGTGGGCAACCTTGTCTTGTTCCTGATCTTAGTGGAAATGCTTTCAGTTTTTCATCATTGAGGATGATGTTTGCTGTGGGCTTGTCATATATGGCCTTTATTATGTTGAGGAAAGTTCCCTCTATGCCTACTTTCTGGAGCGTTTTTATCATAAATGGTGTTCAATTTTGTCAAAAGCTTTCTCTGCATCTATTGAGATGACCATATGGTTTTTCTCCTTCAATTTGTTAATATGGTGTATGACATTGATTGACTTGCATATATTGAAGAATCCTTGCATTCCTGGAATAAACCCCACTTGATCATGGTGTATGATCCTTTTAATATGCTGTTGGATTCTGTTTGCTAGTATTTTGTTGAGGATTTTTGCATCTATGTTCATCAGTGATATTGGCCTGTAGTTTTCTTTCTTTGTGACATCCTTGTCTGGTTTTGGTATCAAGGTGATGGTGGCCTCGTAGAAGGAATTTGGGAGTGTTCCTCCCTCTGCTATATTTTGGAAGAGTTTGAGAAGGACAGGTGTTAGCTCTTCTCTAAACGTTTGATAGAATTCACCTGTGAAGCCATCTGGTCCTGGACTTTTGTTTGTTGGAAGATTTTTAATCACAGTTTCAATTTCAGTGCTTGTGATTGGTCTGTTCATATTTTCTCTTTCTTCCTGATTCAGTCTTGGCAGGTTATGCATTTCTAAGAATTTGTCCATTTCTTCCAGATTGTCCATTTTTTGGGCATAGAGTTGCTTGTAGTAATCTCTCATGATTTTTTTTATTTCTGCAGTGTCAGTTGTTACTTCTCCTTTTTCATTTCTAATTCTATTGATTTGAGTCTTCTCCCTTTTTTTCTTGATGAGTCTGGCTAGTGGTTTATCTATTTTGTTTATCTCCTCAAAGAACCAGCTTTTAGTTTTATTGATCTTTGCTATCGTTTCCTTCATTTCTTTTATTTCTGATCTGATTTTTATGATTTCCTTCCTTCTGCTAGCTTTGGGGTTTTTTTGTTATTCTTTCTCTAATTGCTTGAGGTGCAAGGTTAGGTTGTTTATTTGAGATGTTTCCTGCTTCTTAAGGTGGGCTTGTAGTGCTATAAACTTCCTCCTTAGAACTGCTTTTGCTGCATGCCATAGGTTTTGGGTCGTTGTGTCTCCACTGTCATTTGTTTCTAGGTATTTTTTTATTTCCTCTTTGATTTCTTCAGTGATCACTTCATTATTAAGTAGTGTATTGTGTAGCCTCCACGTGTTTGTATTTTTTACAGATCTTTTCCTGTAATTGATATGTAGTCTCATGGCGTTGTGATCAGAAAAGATACTTGATACAATTTCAGTTTTCTTAAATTTACCAAGGCTTGATTTGTGACCCAAGATATGATCTATCCTGGAGAATGTTCCATGAGCACTTGAGAAAAATGTGTATTCTGTTGTTATTGGATGGAGTGTCCTATAAATATCAATTAAGTCCATCTTGTTTACTGTATCATTTAAAGCTTGTGTTTCCTTATTTATTTTCATTTTGGATGATCTGTCCATGGGTGAAAGTGGGGTGTTAAAGTCCCCTACTATGAATGTGTTACTGTCGATCTCCCCTTTTATGGCTGCTAGTATTTGCCTTATGTATTGAGGTGCTCCTATGTTGGGTGCATAAATATTTACAATTGTTATATCTTCTTCTTGGATCGATCCCTTGATTATTATGTAGTGTCCTTCTTTGTCTCTTTTAATAGTCCTTATTTTAAAGTCTATTTTGTCTGATATGAGAATTGCTACTCCAGCTTTCTTTTGGTTTCCATTTGCATGGAATATCTTTTTCCATCCCCTTACTTTCAGTCTGTATGTGTCTCTAGGTCTGAAGTGGGTCTCTTGTAGACAGCATATATAAGGGTCTTGTTTTTGTATCCATTCAGCCAATCTGTGTCTTTTGGTGGGAGCATTTAGTCCATTTACATTTAAGGTAATTATCGATATGTATATTCCTATTCCCATTTTCTATATTGTTTTGGGTTCGTTATTATAGCTCTTCTCCTTCTCTTGTGTTTCTTGTCTAGAGAAGTTCCTTTAGCATTTGTTTTAAAGCTGGTTTGGTGTTGCTGAACTCTCTCAGCTTTTGCTTGTCTATAAAGGTTTTAATTTCTCCATCAAATCTGAATGAGATCCTTGCTGGGTAGAGTAGTCTTGGTTGCAGGTTTTTCTCCTTCATCACTTTCAGTATGTCCTGCCACTCCCTTCTGGCTTGTAGGGTTTCTGCTGAGAGATCAGCTGTTAACCTTATGGGGATTCCCTTGTGTGTTATTTGTTGTCTTTCCCTTGCTGCTTTTAATATGCTTTCTGTGTATTTAATTTTTGACAGTTTGATTAATATGGGTCTTGGCGTATTTCTCCTGTATGGGACTGTGCTTCCTGGACTTGATTAACTATTTCCTTTCCCATATTAGGGAAGTTTTCAACTATAATCTCTTCAAATATTTTCTCAGTCCCTTTCTTTTTCTCTTCTTCTTCTGGAACCCCTATAATTCGAATGTTGGTGCGTTTAATGTTGTCCCAGCGGTCTCTGAGACTGTCCTCAGTTCTTTTCATTCTTTTTTTCTTTATTCTGCTCTGCAGTAGTTATTTCCACTACTTTATCTTCCAGGTCACTTATCCGTTCTTCTGCCTCAGTTATTCTGCTATTGATCCCTTCTAGAGTATTTTTAATTTCATTTATTGCGTTGTTCATCGTTGCTTGTTTCATCTTTATTTCTTCTAGTTCCTTGTTAACTGTTTCTTGCATTTTGTCCATTCTATTTCCAAGATTTTGGATCATCCTTACTATCATTATTCTGAATTCTTTTTCAGGTAGACTGCCTATTTCCTCTTCATTTGTTAGGTCTGGTGCATTTTTATCTTGCTCCTTCATCTGCTCTGTGTTTTTCTGTCTTCTCATGTTGCTTATCTTACTGTGTTTGGCGTCTCCGTTTTGCAGGCTGCAGGTTCGTAGTTCCCGTTATTTTTGATGTCTGTCTCCAGTGGCTAAGGTTGTTTCAGTGGGTTGTGTAGGCTTCCTTGTGGAGGGGACTAGTGCCTGTGTTGTGGTGGATGAGGCTGGATCTTGTCTCCCTAGTGGGCAGGTTTACGTCTAGTGGTGTGTTTTGGGGTGTCTGTGGCCTTATTATGATTTTAGGCCGCCCCTCTGCTAATGGGTGGGTTTGTGTTCCTTTT
Source organism: Phocoena phocoena (assembly GCF_963924675.1). Taxonomy (NCBI): domain Eukaryota; kingdom Metazoa; phylum Chordata; class Mammalia; order Artiodactyla; family Phocoenidae; genus Phocoena; species Phocoena phocoena. The sequence continues at coordinate 78,565,550 of NC_089223.1, forward strand.
TTGCTAGTTGTTTGGTATAGGTTGTCCAGCACTGTGGCTTGCTGGTCGTTGAGTGAAGCTGGGTGCTGGTGTTAAGATGGAGGTCTCTGGGAGATTTCCGCCGTTTAATATTATGTGGAGCTGGGAGGTTTCTTGTTGACCAGTGACCTGAAGTTGGCTCTCCTACCTCAGAGGCAGAGCCCTGACTCCTGGCTGGAGCACCAAGAGCCTTTCATCCACACGGCTCAGAATAAAAGGGAGAAAAAGTAGAGAGAATTAGTGGAAGTATGAGGAAAGAAAGAAGGAAAGGAGGAAAGGAAGGAAGGAAGAAAGAAGCAAAGAAGGAAAGAAAGGAGGGAGGGAGGGAGGGAGGAAGGAAGGAAGGAAGGAGGGAGAGAAGGAAAAAAGACAGAAAGAAAGAAGATACAGTAAAAATAAAATAAAGTATAATATAGTTATTGAATTAAAAGATATTTAGAAAAAAAAAAGGGACGGATAGAAACTTAGGACAAATGTTGGAAGCAAAGCTATACAGAGAAGATCTTACACAGAAGCATACACATACACCCTCACAAGAAGAGGTAAAGGGGGAAAAATCAGAAATCTTGCTCTCAGAGACCACCTCCTCAATTTGGGGTGATTCGTTGTCTAAAGGAGGGAAGGAAGGAAGGAAGGAAAGAAAGAACAAAGGTAAAGTATAATAAAGTTATTACAATTAAAATTAATTATTAAGAAAAAAAGTTAAAAAAAAAAAAATGGACGGATAGAGCCCTAGGACAAATGGTGGAAGCAAGACTATACAGACAAGATCTCACACAGAAGCATACACGTACACATTCACAAAAAGAGGAAAAGGGAAAAAAATCACAGATCTCGCTCCTAAAGTCCACCTCTTCAATTTGGGATCATTCCTTGTCCATTCAGGTATTCCACAGATGCAGGGTATATCAAGTTGATTGTGGAGCTTTAATCCGCTGCTTCTGTGGCTGCTGGGAGAGATTTCCCTTTCTCTTCTTTGTTCTCACAGCTCACAGGAGCTCAGCTTTGGATTTGGCCCTGCCTCTGCGTGTAGGTCGCTGGAGGGCGTCTGGTGTTTGCTCAGACAGGACGGGGTTAAAGGAGCCGCTGATTTGGGGGCTCCGGCTCAGTCAGGCCGGGGGTGGGGGGTGGGAGGGAGGGGCACTGCGTGTGGAGCGGGCCTGCGGTGGCAGAGGCCGGCGGGACATTGCTTCAGCCTGAGGCCCGCCGTGCGTTCTCCCGGGGAAGTTGTCCCTGGATCCCGGGAACCTGGCAGTGGCGGGCTGCACAGGCTCCGCGGAAGAGGGGTGCGGAGAGTGACCTGTGCTCGCACACAGGCGCCTTGGTGGCGGCAGCAGCAGCCTTAGCGTCTCCCGCCCGTCTCTGGGGTCCGCACTTTTAGCCGCGGCTCGCGCCCGTCTCTGGGGTTCGCGCTTTTAGCCACGGCTCGCGCCCGTCTCTGGGGTTCGCGCTTTTAGCCGCGGCTTGCGTCCGTCTCTGGAGTTCCTTTAAGCAGCGCTCTTAAACCCCTCTCCTCGCGCACCAGGAAACAAAGAGGGAAGAAAAAGTCTCTTGCCTCTTCGGCAGGTGCAGACTTTTCCCCCGGACTCCCTCCCGGCTAGCTGTGGTGCACTAATCCCTTCAGGCTATGTTCAAGCCGCCAACCCCAGTCCTCTCCCTGCGCTCCGACCGAAACCCCAGCCTCAGCTCGCAGCCCCTCCCGCCCCAGCAGGTGAGCAGACAAGCCTCTCGGGCTGGTGAGTGCCGGTCGGCACCGATCCTCTGTGCGGGAATCTCCCCACTTTGCCCTCCGTACCCGTCGCTGTGCACTACTCCGCGGTCCCGAAGCTCCCCCCTCTGCCTCCCGCAGTCTCTGCCCGCGAAGGGGCTTCCTAGTGTGTGGAAACTTTTCTTCCTCCACAGCTCCCTCCCACTGGTGCAGGTGACGTCCTTATTCTTTTGTCTCTGTTTTTTTTTTCTTTTGCCCTACCCAGGTACGTGGGGAGTTTCTTGCCTTTTGGGAGGTCTGAGATCTTCTGCCAGCCTTCAGTAGGTGTTCTGTTGGAGTTGTTCCACGTGTAGATGTATTTCTGGTGTATCCGTGGGGAGGAAGGCGATCTCCGCGTCTTACTGTTCCGCCATCTTCAAGCCGTCCCCCCAACAATATTTATTTTCTTTCCTGACTTTTATAGTTTCTTTCATTTTATTTGATAAATTATCCTTGAAAACTTCAAAATGATACATCATATAATACAACTATATTATTTACATCTATCTAAATAATATAGTTTTTGATGATTACATAAGACTGCTTATGCACTTTGCAGAAACTATGAAAATATAGAAAGTATAACGTGAAAATCAAAATCTACCATAATTTCAAACCAAGAGAACACTTGGTCAATAGTATATCCTATGATTTATTTAGATACACTGCTATAAAATAGCTATAACAAATACTGGTTGATACTATCATCCAGCTTGTATTTGATCTTTTTTATAGATCAAACAATAGTTTGAAAAATTCTTTTAAAATTATTGAATAAATACTATTTATTTTTCAGATATAATTTTATTGTTTAATACCTAAGGTGATTGCACTAAGCTTCAGTGAACAAAGATGAACCTGTCTTTTTCCATACTTATGATTCTGTTCTTAGATTAATTTCATACAAATATAAATAATAGGTTAAAAAGCACATTTAAAATATTTGTATGTATGACTGAATTTCCTCCCTGATGGCAGAGACAATATAGAAATATACAAGAGTATCCATTTTCAGGAGTGTTTCTCTTAAAATTAATTTTGAATGCATAACTTACTGTCAAGTTTTGGGCAATATGTTAGGACAGCGTTTTACTTCCTTCCTTTGGCTTCATTTGTATTGCTTCAGCTGCAGTTTATTTCTCTTTGCTCTAGAACTTCTATACTGAGATTTTATTGATCATTTGTGTAATCTAAGAAAATACATCAACTACGTAACTTTCTTTAATAAATTTGTTGGCTATTAACTGACAGTATTAAAACCAACCATACACATGGTATAATTATAGTTTAAATTTAGTTTCAAAACTTCATATTTATTTTTCTCTCATTGAAAAATCAAAAGGCTTCTCTATTATTTTTTTGTCAGATTTGGGAAATTTTTCCAACTTTCTTTATGGGTAACTTAGTTATCTCTTTCTTAAAATTTTATCAGTATCTGGCCTGCTCTTCAAAGACACCACTATAGTTTTAACTCAATAATTACGTTATTTACCTATACAGTGTTTCCTACTTTTAGAAATCTTCCTTTTACTGTGTAGATTTTATAGACAGAATTTTCTTTGGAATTTTGTTTAGATTAGGTGTATGTTTTACTTCATATTTGCCAGGAGTAAATCCATTGCAGATCATGGCATCTTCCATTTTCTTTGGGTCTTCAGTAAGATTGTTTGATGGGTGGAAATGACTAAGCTTTGATGTTATCCGTTCGTACAGTGTGGTCAATACCTGCACTGCACTGGTTTATATATGTATCTAAGGGTCGAAAGGGTTTTTCACTACTGGGTGACATTCCTGACCACATTTTATCTAGAGGACCTCAAGCGATGGGGATGAAAAAGTAAAAACTTGACGGTAAATTTCTAGTTCAAAGAGGGAGTATGGGAGCAATGAACAAAAAGAGCTGAATTTATAGGCAACCATGAATGCCTTGGGGGCCCTCTTTTAAAACTGAAAACATCTTTGTGAAATACACAGAACCTGATACTTAACTTCTATTATAAATCCTGAGGCTTTTTTTGTTGAGGTTTTTCTTTGCTCTTCACAATACCAAGTTGCCATAGCTAAATTCAACTGGCATGACTTTCTACAGTAGGGGGAAATCTTCGACTGCTGAGAACCTTCTTTAACCAGTCAGAAGAGATGAGAGCCCAGACTCCTTACCTCCATCTGTCATCCTTTTAGTTGGGCAGATCAGAGAGCATTTTCAAAAATATCCTCAGTCTTTATTTCGTGAAAAGCTGTTCTGTTTTTTAGATGGTAGAGGGAGAGGGCATCAGATGTAGTGAAATACTGGAGATGGGGTTAGACAGATTCTCAATGCTTCTATCAAGCTCTTGTCATTGAAATTGTATCAACCACACCAATAGCACCTATCCTAAAGGTTTCTTTTTCCATTTTGATACAGGTTTTCTCTCTTTTATTTTTTTCAGTTATTTCTGTCAGTGGGAGTGCCCAGTGAGGGATATAACTACTGTGTTCATTCTAACATCTTGTCTAAAATGCCTATAGATGTTTCTTCAAATGATTATTTGAATAATAAATAACAACAATAAATAAAAATAACATTGTTGGGGACTTCCCTGGCAGTCCAGTGGTTAAGACTTTGCCTTCCAATGCAGGGGGTGGGGGTTCAATCCCAGGTTGGGGAGCTAAGATCCCACATGCCTTGCGGCCAAAAAACCAAAACATAAAACAGAAGCAACATTGTAACAAGTTCAATAAAGACTTTAAATAAATAAATAACATTGTTAACAAAATTTACCTTGTACTTACTTCTTAGCTCTCTTTCATATTTTTTATTTTATAACAATTAACATCAACAAATATTACTAAGTTATTATATTTGTGGGTATAAGCTACATAAGGACACATATTTTATTGTTTTATTCTTTGTCATTCAAGAAATAAGGAGCTTTATTGGGTGAAACAATTTTCTCAGTTTCTTTTTTGCATTTTCTAAATGTATTTTACTGTTTATTAAGATATAGGAATTGTACCTATTCTCCATATCTCATCATCTGCTTTGCTTTATTCTGACTCACTTTTAAAATCCTGCTAGTACAAAAAGTGGCTTGGTGTCCATACATTTGTTTTCTCCACCTGTGTCTCTATTTCTGCCTTGCAAACCGGTTCATGCCTACCATTTTTCTAGATTCCACATATATGCATTAATATACGATATTTGTTTTTCTCTTTATGACTTACTTCACTCTGAATGACAGTAGAGAACAAACATATGGACACCAAGGGGAGAAAGTGGACGGGGGTGGGGGCTGGTGGTGGGATGAATTGGGAGATTGGGATTGACATATATATACACTAATATGTATAAAATAGATAACTAGGTAAGAGCCTGCTGTATAAAAATAAATACATTTTTTAAAAAGTGGTTTGGAATCTTTAAGTTGTCTCATGCCTGAAACAGGTTAAAAATTAATCTATTTTTGAGTATGGATGACCTTGTTACAGAACACCCTAGTCAATTGATATAAATTAATATCTTCTCTGAAGTTAAGAAAAATAGTTAAGAGAAAGCATTAAGCTTAATCAAAGATAATTCTCCTCTAATAGCTTGCTTTCCTGACAGTTATTCAAGTGACCTGCAGAGTAAGATGGTGAAGGCCGTTCTAAGTGGACAGTCTGGGGTTATTTATTATTCCTGACTATTAAAACCTTCTGTAATCTATGAAAAGCCTAATGTCATAATTTACAATGACAATCACACTTCATAGAATCAATCTGAAGACCTCAGGTCCTTTCCGAAAATATAATTTTTATTCACCATAAATAAACTAAGATGGGTTAAGTAGCTAGACCTGGATTTCTTTTTTTTTTCCCAAATGCAGGCTCAGAGTTTAGTAGTAGCCCTTAAAGTAGGTTTATGGTTCTACAGAACTGGCTTCCAGTGTTAGAAATAAGAACAGCTGAGTATTTTAAAGAGAGACTCCCTAGTGGATATAGTTGCCTGAAAACTCACAATATCTTTGTCTCAGTGTAAATACCATATGGGATAGACATGGTTGAGGTCAAAGATGTACTTTTATTTTTATTCCTAAGCTAAAACAATAAAGAAAATCCATATGCAAAGGATAATTTTAATGACATTTTAAGTAACATTAATTTGTAATAGAATTTACCGTGCAGTTTAATATATCTTTGATTCCTTTGTGACTTGTGCTTCTGATGACCATATTTCATTCATGATATAAATGGGAATGATTACTGGTAAGGGACATACATATGAATATAGAATATAATTAAGAAATAAAACCATTCTGCCCAATTTTTTCCTACAGTATAAATTTCTTTACCTTGGCAAGAGTGTATCATCTTATTCTGAAGGTTTATGTGACTCTATGTAGATGTGGTAATTAAACCAACGTGCCTCAAAAACAATTCCATGAAATATTAATTCTGTAAGACAGATTATGAGTGAAAAGCAAATTTATAGGAAATTCAAGTTTGAAAAACATGGGATTCAATCATGTGTAGTAGTTTTTGCACTACAGCAAATTTCAAAGACTTTAATCCCCTAATATGTGTTTTTAATTGATAAGAAGGAGAGATGTTCGGAGCATTTTCTAAGATGATTTTATCGTGACATATGACATCTTATTGGACTATATTTGAGAATAAGGATTTAGGCTTTCTGAATGTGTTTCCTCTTTTGAAGAATGCATATATGCCAAATGATCTTTTTGAGAGTCTTCTGTACCTCATTATACCCTTGGAAGAAATCATTTTGTCTAGTTTTATCTTTAGACTTTTCTTAGTGATTTCTCAAGATAAAGTCTATGAATAAGTTAGAGTATGAACATCAGGGCAAAACACAAATTGGTTTGTTTTGTTCAGAGATGCATTTGCTCCTAGAACAATGCCTGGCACAGAGTAGGTACACAAATATTGTTGTTTAGTGATGGAAATAGTAAGCTACTGCTTTTCGAGGAGGGCTTTGATTTTCTTCATCAACTTTTAGAAAACATTGCCTTCTTGGTCTGCTGATGCCATAGCTGTGCCATGCTGATCTGAAAGCATGGCAGCCAGTTACCTTCTTTCTGCTGCTCCTAGCACCCAGTGTGACCAGAGATGGGGTGGCCATTTTGAACACATTTGGCTGTGGAAGAATTACCTCTTTCAAAACTGGAAATAGTATGTCCATCTACACTTTCATAACATCAATAACAGCAGCTCTTATTAAATCACTTCATGCCCAATATAAGATGACACAAATAGCATCTCACTGCATTAGCCATGGCTTAGAGAGTCAGCAAGAATGGAACAGTGGAAAATATCACAAAAGTCAGAATAGTAGAAGTCAGTGAACATAAGGTTAACCACTACCTTAAGAGAATTAGTAAGACAATAGAGTGACTTCAAGATTCTCACAGTTACCAAAAATTATATATAAGAAAGGAATTTATGCATGTGTGAATTTCCCTGCTGAAGAGTTCATAGCTGTAGAGGTTGCCATGCTGTCTCCTTCTCTTCCTCTCTCCTCTCTCTCAATGCCTGCACATCAGTATATATAAAAAAACATATTCACTGGCACTGTCATCCTCATTACATATATATCTCTCACTAGTGCCTTAAAAGAAGATATATATAATATATATGTGTGTGTATACACATTTACATGTATGTTCGTTACATATATATGTGTGTATGTAATGTACATATCTCACTTCTATATTCCTAGAGCCTAGCACAATGTTTAACACTAGTAAGTGAAGAACAAAAGTGTAAGTAGAAATTCTAAATTTTCAACAAGATCAGTTACATGTTCTTTAGTTTACAGTTTTCTGGGATAAAATTAAATTTAATTTTAATCACACACACAAATGCATACACACACTCTATCATATGCATGAGCAGAATATTAATCTCATGGAGATAAATTTCCTCTGTGTTTTAAGTTGGAGATTTTCAACTGAATGTCTCCTTGGCTGTTTTAATGAACGTTGTTAGAAATATGCATCCATAAATATTCATAGGAAGGAGTAATATGAATATTTATAAGGAACTGAAAATTTTCTGAATTGGAGGACATTTATTTCTTGGAAATCCAGTATTAACAATAACAACTACTGTTTCTCTTACCTCTTGTTATCTTGTTAAGGGCTTTATATAAATATTTCAGGAACCTCTAGGCAAAATACATCTGAAGAAGCCAAACTTTGTTGCACTGACTTTTTTTAAATGAAATATTTGAAATGCTTTTTTTTTGTGTGTGTACCACAGTACAATGCAATAAAACTAATGTATGTACATAAACCAATTTTGCTCTCAAATATGCATATGTAGAAAATTTGAAAATAAACCAAATCTATTGGAACAGTGTACTTTCAATATGAATTAATTGCTGAATGCTTGGAAATATTAATTTCTCTTGAATTCTTGGAGGATATATACTTAAATCTTCATATTTGAAGTCATAAAATTATTCTGTTACCTCAAATAACTGACAAGTAAAAGCATACACTGGAAACCTCAAGAATTCCCCTATTTGGGACTTCCATGGTAGTCCAGTGGTTAAGACTCTGTCCTTCCAATTCAGGAGGCGCTGGTTCGATCCCTGGTCAGGGAACTAAGATCCCACATGCTGTGTGGCATGGCCAAAAAAAATTTTTTTTAATTAAAAAAGAAAAGCGTTCCCCTATTTGTAATATCACAGGACACATTATTTTTAAAAATCACTTTAAGTCATAAAGTAGAATCCAGGTACTGAAAATTGTACCATAGCTAGAAAGACATAACTTGTATTTTGGGTTGAGTATGGCTGATTTAATCTTTATTTTCAAAACCAATGGCCCACGAAACTGACAGTTAAGAGACATTATTTTTTAATGTTTCTTCAATTGATCTTATAGTTCATTAATTTTTCATTTAATAACAATAATAGAACAATGATAAGGAACATCTGTGGGATAGTTACTATGTGTCAGACACCTGTCTAAGCGTCCTTTAGAAAGTAGAGTTCTTATTTTTCACATTTTATAGATAAGAAAATGAAGACTTGAAAAATTTGATCGGTTTGTCTAACATATCTCAGCAAATTTGGTGTTTTGAGTTGAGATTCAAACCTCTACTTTGGAGTCAGCCTGACTCCGAAACTCTATTCTTTTCAATTCTTATAGTGTGCCCAGATGGCACTTCTGGAAAAAAAAATTGTGTTAATGCAAACCAAAACCGGAAAGTCATAAGGACAGATTTCTAAGTGAAAACTAGATGCAGTGAATGAAAATATTTGCACTTATCCCAAATGCCAACTCAACATCTATTTATTCATACTTTTCTATAGTTCTCACAGATTACTTCACTCTGTATGATAGTCTCTAGGTCCATCCATGTCTCTACAAATGACCCAATTTCATTCCTTTCTATGGCTGAGTACTATTCCATTGCATATATGTACCACATCTTCTTTATCCATTCCTCTGATGATGGACATTTAGGTTGCTTCCATGTCCTGGCTATTGTAAATAGTGCTACAATGAACATTGGGGTGCCTGTGTCTTTTTGAATTTTGGTTTTCTGTGGGTATATGTCAAGTAGTGAGATTGCAGTGTCATATGGTAGTTCTATTTTTAGTTTTTTAAGGAACCTCCATACTGTTCTCCATAGTGGCTTTATCAATTTACATTCCCACCAACAGTGCAAGAGGGTTCCCTTTTCTCCACACCCTCTCCAGCATTTACTGTTTGTAGATTTTTTAATGATGATTATGTAAATTTAGAATATTACATTTTCTTTTTCAGTTATATATTCGAACAAGTAAATTTGTCCCCATCTTTCATTTTACTATAATCTAAAATCTCTCTTTCTCACTCTTCATTTTGGAGCTGTTAAGCATGTTTTATTCCTTTGTTAACCTCAAAGGTATAAAACATTTTACGACAATGATTTATTATATATTATGTATATATTATATATATTGATTCTAATATATCTAGGTGATAATTTAATATATTTCCTGGATCATTGTACAGAGTAAATTATTGATTTTAAATGATTATTATGAGTGTTCCATGAAGCAAAAGGACTTACTGGTGTTTATAACAAGTATAACATTAGTAATATGATGTTGGTAAAAAATATGGACTACATTTTAGAAGAAATGTTTCCTTTGAAAAGTTAAATAAGTATATGTATATATAAGCACATACAGTTATATATTGCTATGTATGTATACATATGCATATAGATATATATGTGTATATACATATAAATATATACAAATGCATATATATGTATATCTAAAATAAGGTGATAACCCTACAAGTATGGTAACTCCTTTGTTTGCTTACTGAGTTATCAGTATGAGGAGACCAAAGTGATCAGGTGCCAGCTGCAGATTCATGTTTAGTGGGGATCTTATTGTGTCTTGTAATGAAAGATTCCTTTCTCTGGAAAGCAGGATATCTAGACCTACAAGGTATAAAATTGTGAGATCAGAAGTAGAAATTCCTCAAGGGTATCTCTAGGAGTAATGGGAAACTAGATGCATGGAGTCTAACCATTGGTGACACAGTACAATATAATGCCAGATGTTTAAACCATATATCAGATCCTGACACTTTCTTAACCTCATAGTATGTCATCTTTATTTAGCTCCTTAGCTGTACCTTCAAGAGGCTATTCCAGTGTTTCATCAGGCTACCATTCTTCTCAGGAATGTGGTATATGGTAAGAACAGTGGATCCATAATCATACGCCTTTGGCCACACTTCCTTAGCCATATAATTGTTCCTTAGTCCATGGTGGTCTTATCTGGGATCCCATGTCAATAAAACACATACTTTGTGAGTTCTTGGATAGTTAGTCTGGCTGAACTGCTGTAGACATGAAAAGCTAACCATATCCAGAATAACTGTCAGTGGTGGTCAGAAAGAACTGCTGCCTTTTCCAGAAGGGAAGAGCGTGATACAAACTATTTTTTTCACAAGTGGCTGGTTATTCTCTTTGATGACAAGAATTCAAAGATGTCTCCCCAAGATGTCTACTCCTAATCCCCATGACTGTGACAATGATGAGATATCATGCCCGTGATTGTTCCATTGCATGGAAAAAGGAATTTTGCAGAGGTAGTGAAGTTGCTAAATCTTAAGTACCCGTGTGTAGTTAATTCATGTGGATATCAGTTATTTACATCCATCAGTTGCCTTTGAGTTAATCACAATGGAAGTGATCCAGGTAGGCCTAACTGAATCACATGAGCCCTTTAAAAGCAGACCTTTCTCCTGCAGGTTGCAGAAGGTGGAGTCAGAGAGACTTGAAACAGGAAAACAACTCACATATTTTAGCTGTCTTTGAAGTTGGAGGGGTCAAGTGCCAGGCCTTGAAAACGGCCTCTAGGAATTGAGAAGCTTGACTGACAGCCAGCCAAGAAAAGGTTAGACTCCTACAAACACATGGAACTGAATTCTGATAACAATTTGCATGAGTTTAGATGTGGATCTTCCCCAGAGCCCCCAGATAAGACCTAAGCTTGGTGGACATCTTCATTTTTGCCTTGTGAGATCCTATAGGGCCTATATAGGGTCTCACACTTTTCTCATGCTTCTGACCTACAGAATTGTGAGGTAATAAATACTTACTCTTTTAAGTCACTCAGTCTGTGGTAATTTGTTGTGCAGGAACAGAACAATAGTATCAATACATTCTCCTTGAGACATGGTGCCATGTTGAGAGCTGTGTTTCCCTTGTCTCCTAACTGTCCATGCAAACAGAATGGTCAGTAACTAGATCAGTCTTGGCAAACACATGCTGTTAGGCCTGTACAAGGCTTCCATGACTGCTCCTTGCATGGGGTTTTGGACAATCACATGTGTTGTCAGGACCAGAAAGTAGTTCATATCTCTGAATTAGTTACGTTTTCCACCTGGGTGTTTGTTGGTTATTTTGCAGTTGTTTTATTGTGGCTATTAGCTGAAAGTTAAAAGTAAAAATCTTCAGTTCAAGATGTCCAAGGGTAGAGAACATTGGTAGAAATTACTAATGATACACACACTTGGTTATGAAACATTTACATTTAGTTCCTCCTATAAGCTAGGCAACCAGTGAGTTAATGAGGGTGAGAAGGACAATAAGGACACTGTTGTATTAACAATGGTCAGTCTGCCATTGACTCAGATGCTCTGACTCTCCTGCTGGCAGGTCAGTGACCTCTGTTAGGAAAATTTTTTCTTATAGCCTGCATAAGAAGGTTGGAGTTTTCTCACAGTGTGTGCATCCAACAGAAAACCCAGTTCAGCACAATCCATGAAAGTCCCAGGGAGATTGATGCTTAATGCTTACTCATTGTAGGGCTGGCTGAGTTTCTGTGCCACATTTTTTTCCTGGGTGGTCAGAGGTTCTGGTAGCTTGGAGTATTAGCAGAGATCTCTATCAGGGCTTCCACAGGCTTTCTTTCAAACACAAACAACTGGCTTACATTACTTTGTGTTATGGACTGAATGTCTGTGTCCCCCCAAAATTCATATGTTGAAGTATTAACCCTCAGTGTGGTGATATTTGGAGGTAAGGCCTTTGGGAATTAATTAGGTTTAGATGAGGTCATGAGGGTGGCGCCATCATGCTGGGATTAGTGTCCTTATGAGAAGAGAAAGAGACACAAGTGTGTCCTCTCCCTCCAAGGTGTGCACTGAAGAATGGCGGAGCACATAGAAGGTGGTTGTCTACAAGCCAGGAATGAGGCACTCACCATGAACCAAATTTGCCAGCACCTTGAACTTGGGCTTTCTAGCCTCCATAACTGTGAGAAATAAATATCTGTTGTTTTTGCCATTGAGTCTGTGGTAGTTTGTTACAGCAGCCTGTGATGGTTACTTTTTTGTGTCTACTTAAGTGCACCATGGGATGTCCAGGTTAGATGTTAGTTCTGGGTGTATCTATGAAGGTGTTTCTGGATGAGATTAGCATTTGAATTGGTGGACTCAATAAAATAAATTGCCTTCCCCAACGTGGGTGGGAATCATCCACTCTTTTGAGAACTTGAATAGAACAAAAGGCAGAGAACGGAGGAATGCATCTCTTTTTCATCTTGCTGACTTGAGCAAGACATTGGTCTTACCCAGCCCTTAATCTAAGCTTTACATCATTTGCTCCCCTGCTTCTCAGGTCTTTGAACTTGGACTGAATCATATCACCAAGTTTTCTGGATCTCGGCTTGCAGATGGCAGATCATGGGAATTCTCAGCCTCTGTAATCATGTGAGCCAATTTCTCATAATAAATCTCTTTATCTCTATACTATGTATCTATCTATCTATGTATCATCTATCTATCTATCTATCATCTCCTATTTGTTCTATTTCTCTGGAGAACCCTGACTAATACACAGCCTGATCTAAGATAATTTCTTTTTAGGTAAAAAAATTTTTTTTCGCATTACGCGGGCCTCTCACTGTTGTGGCTTTTCCCGTTGCGGAGCACAGGCTCCAGACGCGCAGGCTCAGCGGCCATGGCTCACGGGCCCAGCAGCTCCGTGGCATGTGGGATCTCCCTGGACCGGGGCACGAACCCGTGTCCCCTGCATCGGCAGGCGGACTCTCAACCACTGTGCCACCAGGGAAGCCCTAGGTAAAATTTTTATCAAAATGCTTTCTCAAAAATAACAGGTCCAAAATAAGTTTTAAAGAAATATGTTCATGAAATTTTTAATGACAAAATTTTTACAATTTAACAAAGTAGGGGTGAAAATGCTAGTAAAACAAATTCACTTTGTGGGCAAGTGAAGCATAATCCTTTACAGATTCTAATACAAATTACACACATAACAGTAGGGGATGCTCCCTGGCGAGCATTAATGTGTGATGAACCAGTCCTCACACTTCCTGTTCACTTCTTCAGTTCTGTCAACATTCCTTTTACCCGGCACCTTGTTTCTTCCAAACCTTGATAAAAGTCAATCCATTCACCATCATCCAGGGATCCAATTGTACTTTTACATCAGAATGCTTCTCACTGTCCACAAAATGACTGACCAGATCCACTGCCCAGAGCTCTTCAACTGTTCTTTTCTCATAATCTTCCGTCTTTTAGGGATATCTTTGAGTAGATCTCTAGTGCAGCAGCATTTTATCTGTGCCTTACTCCAACTGAGTCAACCCATCTGGGAACTAGGCTCAGCATTTTTCTCCTCTTCTAGCTCTTTATAGGGAACCACTCATGAGACCATAGGTATAGGTTGAGGGAGAGGCATTGATGCAATAGTGATAGGTGATTTGTAGGTAGAGACGACCTATTTATGCAACTTATTTGTGTTCTTTGGTTTTCCTAGAGGGTAATTCTGAATATACCATTTCCAGTGATATAATCTTCTGAGGCTGCCCAATTACTTATTTGACTTAGTGTCTCTGCCCAAACTGAGCTAATAATGGGAAGCTTTGGTTTCTCAGTCACTTGATGTTAGTTGCTTCGTCTCAAATAAGACTCTCTATCCAAAGCTCCCAAAGATCTGGGTATTTCTATCTCCCCAGTATGAGTTAGTCCTTTTGGGCCATATGTCTCTTTGGGCAGGACTATGAAAGAGCTATACATTCACTTGCTATATTAAAGTGAACAAATAATTTTACTTCTCCTTTAACACTCACATGCATAGATACCATATACTTTTATAATTAGGAAAAAATTATTCTGCTTTAGGTATTATTTGGTAGTAATTTGTTTTCCTTAAGTAAATCATATCTGAAAAAGTTTTAACTATAAATAGGTAAAAAGATTTAATCTTAAGGTAAACAATAAATAGTATAATTATTCTTAAATTGTATAAATTGAATAAGTTACTGATATAATTTAAATAAAAATATTTTGAAATTTAGCATACTAATTTCCTATTGCATAACATTAGTTTCTATTGCTGCTAAAATAAAATATCACAAACTTAGTTGCTTGAGACAATTCTAACTGAATATCTTACATTTTTTTATGTTATAATTCAATACAAGTTTTACTAGGCTAAAATCAAGGTGTTGGTAGGGCTGCATTTCTTCTGGAGTCTCTAGGGCAGAATCTGTTTCCTTGCCTTTTTCAGCTTCTAGAGGCCACTTGTATTCCTAGCTCATGGACCTCTTCCTCCATATTCAAGCAAACTAAAGCAGGGAGAGTCCTTCTCATATGGCATCACTCTCCCACTGAATCTTTTGACACTCACTTTTAAGGACCCTTGTGATTACATTAGTTTATATAAAGTAAAAGTGAGTGTAACCTATTGTACATTAGGTTATCTAATGTAAAAGTGAGTATAACCTAATGTAATCACCTGGAAAATCTAGGCTACTTTTATGTTCTAGGCTCTTTTATATCAGGTTATTAGCAAACTTAATTCCATCTGCAACCTTAACCTCCTTTGGTTACCTAATATATTCACAGATTACAGATACGAGGTAGACACTTTTGGTGGGGAGGAGTGTCATTATTCTGCCTACTACAAACACACACATGATACTGTATAAAATGGGAAATATTTACTCCACAATTATTTTCCTTGCTAGGTTTATTTTACAGTGGAACAAAATCCCATCTGTGAATATATCTGTGAATATATATTTATATATTATATATATAAATGTAGGATATATGTAAATGTAAGTCATATATATGGATATAAAATAATTTTATCATGATCTATGTAATGTTTTATAACTTTGTTTTATTATTTTAAATTAATGAAAATATTATTATATATTCCTAGAGCCTAAATTCAGCACTGAATTTATTTAGACTATAGAAATTGTTGCTCTGATTGCTAAGCATAAACTGTTAGATGATGAAAAAAGGGAATAATTTTGTAATGAAATTCAAATTTTCCTTAATAGACATGGCTCATGACACATACACACTGTGTACTATTCAGTCAATTGAAGCATCACAATACTTTGAAATACAAGCTTAGCTTGATATGCTAATTGGAATCATCACCAGATGATACCTGTAATATGACATTTTATTATAGAGATTTCTTCTGAACTTGGTAGTTTGAGGCATACCAAAGAAAAACTGAACATATCTTTTGTTGTTATCAAATGAGAAATAATTTCAATTTTCTGGCATTTATTAGTAAAGTGGAAAAGTGTAGTTTCTTATTGGACATAATTATTGAGAAATAAATTTTAGAGTAAGCCAAATTGAATGATAGCAAGGTTACAGTGAACTAATGTTATTTTATTCCTTTCTCTTTTCTTGGTTCAAATGATTATGGGCCTGACATGTAGTTTATCCTTGATGGATGAAAGAAGACAGTAAGAGAGGGGATGAGCTAATAATGGTAAAGTCAGTATTGAATCAGAAATATATTGAGATTCTGAGAGAAATCAAGATATGTGCTCCAGTCATTAGAGTTTGTCACTACTGAGATTTGTTGGTTGATGAGCTGTCAATGAACCAAGAGCAAAAGGTTTTATAAGAAGCAACTAGACTTGCAGAAAAAGCAGTTTAATACCCAAAAGACTCTGTATAAAGAGAACTTATAAAGTAAAAGTGGCAATAAAGTTTGTAGACCAGAAGGGATAGAGTTTAACTTAATTCAAAAAAAGACAGCTTCTATATTTCCCCTTTAGTATGTAAGTTTTTTATAATGACTTTTAAATATGATAATGTCCTTTTTCCTTTTTCCTCTAAGTAAGGAGGCGTGTACATGCAAAACATGATAAACTACAGGATGTAATTTTGTCCTCAAACCAGTCCATTTTAGTATCATTAGTATAAATATTTTCTATGGTCAATTTAAATCAAGTCTCTATTATCCATGGGTCATGAATAATTGAAATTCACAGACTTTCCATGGATTTAACTCTGTTAAAAGTTCTGAAAAATGTATCTAGTGAAACTTTTACTAGAGGGGCTAAACATGGCTTTGGGTATATACTAAATTTTTTTTTAACTTCATGAATAGAGAAATAGATTATTTTTGGTCATCCCACAAAACACTGAAAGTGTATCATCCCCATGACATTAATCAAGTACTAATTCCTGATGTTTCTCTAAAACTTTCTATTATGTCTATTGTTTACTTCACTAAAATTTATGATAGATTCTGAAGACTTGTGTCTTTGTTCACAAAATTATCTGCATGGATCCCCTTTTC
The DNA here is from genome assembly GCF_963924675.1 of Phocoena phocoena. Taxonomy (NCBI): domain Eukaryota; kingdom Metazoa; phylum Chordata; class Mammalia; order Artiodactyla; family Phocoenidae; genus Phocoena; species Phocoena phocoena. Next base: position 78,582,396 of record NC_089223.1, read on the forward strand.
TGAAAATTCTTAGAAGTCAGGAACAGACCTATTTGACTGATGTGATTTACTTGTTAGTCTGTGTATCTGAAAGAAAGATGGATTGTTGAAGAACAATCTACATTTGAGATTCTTTGATTTGGGGAACTTTCATTTTGGGAAAATTGGTCATTTTCTTTATTGAATAATTTGTCTTGGAGTACTCTGGAGAGACCACAAGGCCAAGGTTTCCCCAGAATTCATGCTGTTTGATACTTTCCAATGCTTGTTCACAGGCTCTCAAGAGGGAAATATTCTGCTCATCTGGGTCCTAGGCCTTACAACCTTCAAACTTCATGTTTGGTCTGTTTGCTTCAACAGAAACAGTAAATATTTTGATAGGCACTGGGAGAGGATAGCCACAGGGATATGTTGAATCTGCCATCTTTCCAACATTGTTAGCTAGTGAGAGTTGTATAAAAAAATGTGTTTCCACTCATTCCAATAGTAGTTACTTAAGCTATACAGAGGGTCATCTATTTAAAATGGAATTTTGTTTTGGTTTGTTTTCCTCTAGAATCAATACAATTAGTTAGCTGAAACTTTAAATTTTAGGGTATGTATGACATGGAAAAAGCAATCTCATTAGCAATTATATACATAAAATATAACTTAAAATCAATTTGTTAAATTGTAGCACTTGGTACCTGGGGACAAAACCTTCCCTTATTTAATGTATGAAACAAAAGTACACAAAATAATTCTGAATAGAGTCCACTGAATAAAAATATCTAATTCACATATATAGTAAAATTTCAAATATTACATTGTGGCAGAAAGATGTAGTAGAAAGGAAATGGAATTTGGTGTCAGACATGGTTGGATTTTATTCACTAACTAGATCTTTAAAGTGTGTAAGGTGCTTAAAATATGAGAAGCTTAAAAATATCTGGAGTGAGTGTTACTGTTCAGAGACTAATTTGATTAGGTGAAGTCTACTCTGTGCCGAAGGGTAGTGCTGCATTTGATGTCTGGTCAGGCCTAACATTTTGGTCTATTTGTCTACTGAGCAGGTAGTATGGACTAGTCAATACACTAACCATTTGAGATATAAGGAATGAGACTAGGAAAACCCTGCCATTGCAGAGTCTACAATCAAGTTGACAAGAATGGCATTTAAAAATCATATTGATTTGATCTGGATAATTTTATTGGCTGGAGACATAGTTTATTTCCTCCTAGACTTCTATAGTCAGTTTCTAATTTCAGTGTTTTCTTTACCTTTTATGAATCAAAAGTAAATTTTTAACCTAGCTGTATATGATTTTGAGCATTATTTTGTACGAGGTATTTGAAAAATGTTGCAATATAAAAAAGCTTTTGCGATATATTCATTTTGGCAAAAGTGAAATGAGTTTGAAATATCTCTTTGGTTACTCCCCTAATGCTGCTCATAAAATATAAATAATAATTAAAACTCTTAAGATTATATATTTATGATAATCTTCACATTACTGATAAAATTCAAAGACATGACTTTACACAGAAATAGATAACAATGGTAAAGTTGTTCAGTGAAACTCAGTGAAATAATACATTCATCTGTGAAACAGAGTATGATAATAAATTTCCTGAAGGATTGTTTTACATTTAAAAGAAATAACCCCAGTATAGTAACTAACACTGTGCATGACATTTTGTGAGTTTTCAATAATTATTACTTTTCTTCTATTTCCACTTATTGAGTAACTGCTGTATATGTGGTGCTATATGAAAATCAGGAAGGTAGCCCAAAGACTATCGAATAGATTGACAAATGGAAATTAAATTATTAGAAAAGTAAAGAGACAGGGAATAAAATAACTAAACTAGTTGTGGCAATTTGGAATTTCTACCAAAAGCTTAATTCCAGGACATTCAAACTAGACTACAGAAAAGTATTTGAGGTGGTTATAAAAATTTGCTATGAAAAATACTTCATAAACTTTGACTTGCATTTCTATGCCTTATCCCCTTCCTCAAAGCATTAAAGAAGAAGAATTGAAACCAATAAATGATGGGCGGTGTATAATCTCTCTCTTGCTTATTTCTCCTTTCTCATTCCCAACACAAATATTCTATCACACGTCCATTAAGAGATGCTTGCCAAATTCACATTCCTCTTTAACATTCTTGAGCATATAGACTGCATTGTCCAATCTCCCCTTGCAGTCATGTGTGGCTATGTTCCTGAGTTCTAGCCAATGATATGTGCTGTAGGATGAATGTATCCTCCAAAATTCACATATTAAAACCTTATCCCCAATGTGATGATATTTGGAAGTGGGGCCTTTGAGAGGCAACTAGGTCATGAGTGTGGAGCCCTCATTAGTCAGATTAGTGCGCTTATACAAGAGACCCTAGAGATTTCCTTCACCTCTTCCACCATGTACAGACACAGAAAAAAGACAGTTGTCTATGAATCAGGAAGTGGGCCCTCACTAGGCACTGAATCTGCGGGTATCCTGATCTTAGACTTTCCAATTCTCCCAGAATTATGAGAAATAAGTGTTTGTTGTTTATGAGCCACCCAATCTGTATTATTCTGTATTAATCTGTTATACTGGTCCCAACAGACTAAAACAATATGTTAACAGATGTTAAATGTGCCTTTTTCAGACATAGGTCATACAAACCTCTTGTGTTTTTCTAATGGACATTATTACTGCAAAACTTAGCAGTTTAAAATAACCACTTTATTTTTCTCAAATTCTGCGGGGGGTGGGGTGGTCAGAAATTTGAGAAAGGATTGGTTTGGCTGTTCTTGGGTAGAGTCTTTCATGAAATTGCAATCACCTGAAGGATCCCCTTGACTTCATGGAGATATTAAGTCATTCACGTGGCTAGATGTTGATGCCGGCTGTCAATTAGACTTTCTGTTCAGCCAAGAATTGTGACTGGAGCATCTACATGGGACATTCCAGTAAGATGGACTCAGGGTAGTGGGAATTTTTAAATGGTATCTGCCTTCTCTGAGAGTAAACACCTTGAGAACACCAGGCAAAATTATCATCTCCTTTTCTGAACCAGCCTCGGAAGTCACATAGCATTACACATAACACACTGGATTAACTGAATTCCACCCAGATTTTTTTTTTTTTTTTTTTGCGGTACACGGGCCTCTCACTGTTGTGGCCTCTCCCATTGTGGAGCACAGCCTCCGGACGCGCAGGCTCAGCGGCCATGGCTCACGGGCCCAGCCGCTCCACGGCATGTGGGATCTTACCGGACCGGGGCACGAACCCATGTCCCCTGCATCAGCAGGCGGACTCTCAACCACTGCGCCACCAGAGAAGCCCTCCACCCAGATTTATGGGGTAGGACATAAACCTCATATTTTGATATAAGTATCGAATAATTTGGGAGCCATTGTTATAAGCTTCCACTCCTTTTTTTCTCTTCCTTTGAGTCACCTGCATATTGGTGTCCAGCATAACACTGGAAGTCATATGTAGAATTTGGAAAAGATTACCTTAGTTTAAGTCCTTGAAGAAAACTGTGTGGAGGAGGAACTGCTCACTCTTTCATTCCTATAATACAAGAAAAGCATAAATTACCATTATTTGTTAGATAGGGTACATTTTTATTGTATTCTTTATGACAGCCTTTTCTAACACACACACATCTTTTTTTTTTTGCTTCTCAAGAAGTACTCTTTAGTATCATTTTTTTCTAACAAAAAGTTTCGGGTTTATAAACAACACACACTTTTTGTGAAATCCAGATTGAGAGATGTGACATATTTAAAATGTATTTAAGTAAACACTATAGCTTTTTGTTAAAATTTAGAGAATAATTAAAATAATTATAACATCAACTATTATTATATTATAATATTGATAATTGATGATAATTAACAATTAAATTCTATGAAAGCTTTACTCATTTGATTGTTTTTTTCATTTATGCAGTGACCAGTGTTTTGTTGTTTGCTATAAAATGTACTTGCAAACACAATATACTTGAATGAGATAGAAAATATAAAACACAGAATCTCTATTCAATAGTATAGTATAAAATCAATCTTTGATTCATAATATAATTTTTTCATTTAGTTGTTTGGCTGTTTTACTATTTATATTTCTTTTTAAAAAATTTTTATTTTATATTGGAGTATAATTTATTAACAATGTTGTGTTAGTTTCAGGTGTACAGAAACGTGATTCAGTTATACATATACATGTTTCTATTATTTTTCAAATTCTTTTCCCATTTAGCTTATTACGAAGTATTGAGCAGAGTTCCCTGTGCTATAAACTATTTATATTTCTATTCAAAAATGAGTTTATATTAAATAAGATGCTAAAATTCAGACATGTCTCCAGTTTTACTTTTTAAAGTGCAATTAAAAATTTTCTGCTTTATTCAAAGAGAAACTATTAGTTAACTCTTATTTGAGTGACTTGGGAAAGTTGGCTAGCCTCTCAGAAGTGTTTCCTTATCAGAATAATAAGGATAATTTAATTAATTTCCTCATAATTTTTGTGAGGATTCAGATCAGTGATGTAAAAACAACATGGGTCTAGCACATAGTCACACCCAATAATTAACAGTCATTTTCTTATTATAGTTCAACATTATTTTATATTTACTGAGAACCTAAATTATTTAAAATCCTTTGCATATCTCATATACCTATTTTAATTCAGACAATAACTTAGAAGTTAAAAAGCTATTTTAATCACTAAAAGATAAATAAAAAAGTCAGGGAACTTAAATCATTTTCAAAAGCAGTAGAAACATGGCTGAAACATAAAATTATTTTTCATTTGTGCATTCTAGATCTGCTTCCATTTTGTCAGTTGAAAACATACTCTTTTCTCAAGACCTCTGAAAAAAATAAACCACCCACTAATCCCATAGCAAAATGATTCCTTCTTTGCGAAATGGTCCATAGTAAATAGTGGTACCTATCACGTATTAGATAGAATTCTCATTGTGTGTGTGTGTGTGTGTGTGTGTGTGTGTGTTTTGTACTAGTTTGTAGCCTCTCTGAGATCAAAATATACTTATTTTGACTACTATTCTTCCTAGCATGTATGTTCCATATATTAAGTGACCAATACATATTTATTACTTACATTTCTGAAATATAAAGTCAGTCTCCAAAAGGAGAGAGCTATGTGGGGAGAATCCACTCTTAGGAAGTACTAAGATAATGGAAGGAACACTAAATTAATGACTTCTCTACCTACTTAGACAAATTTGCTGTCATTATTTTTGTAGTGAATATCTGCATGAAAATTTGGAGAGCTTTGTAACAAAACCTTAATTTAAAATGGTTAATTATAGTCATTAAATTCTTAACTGTTTGCTGTGTAATATGGATAACACTTTCTTATGTGTTATGGATAAATGAAGATGTTTGTAAATAAATTCAACCAGAGGGAATACTCTACTCCGCTGAAGATACCCACGAGGATATATCAGAGGGATTATCATGCAGAGCATGATATTTCCCAGGGGTCTCTTGAGAATTCTGAGTTATAATAAATTTTGCGCAGGAAAAATTCAAGTGCCTTAGTACCTCCTTGACTGCGCTCCCACTTTTTTTCCATATTTAGTCCCTCACTCCAAAGCACTCGCTGGTTAAGCTAGTTATTATTTCTTTATGAAAAGGCTAAACTAAACTAATCAATCTACTGGCAGATAATCCTGTGTTGGTGAGAGGGGTATTTTCTTCCAGGTCTTTCCTATATAAATGGGTAAGCACTAAGATTGAAAAAATGCATGGGTCAGTCTTCAACTCTTCTCACTACTCTTATCAACTTCTTTATGATCCTTTCCTCATTAAATTAAAAGGCTCAATTTCTGAAGGCTTATTTAGCTATGAGGGAAAGAAAATAAATTAACTAAGAGACTGTAAGGGATAACTCACTTAGTTCAAAGATAATTGCCTCATGACTGATATTTTGCAATCCAAATAGAATTTAACGATGGAAATAAGTGAATAAGATACAAGTCAGCATAAACCTATAGCCAATTAAAAACAATTAAAGGAATGAATAAGGCATTAAATTTATTCTAAATAAAAGTAAAACTGAGTACACTTACAACTGATAGAGAGGAAGTTGCTCTATTTATTGAACAGAACAAGACATATTAATAAATTATGCATACTATTATATTAAACTGAATTAATGTGAAATTAGAGCATATATGTTAATCAGCATCCTTTTCAAACTATAATTTTATAGGAAAATATTCAGATTATTTCCCTTTCTTTTCTGTTTAATGGAAATGAAAAGGATGATTTTTTTTTTTTTTCTGTTGAGGGCTGGTTCAGGCATAGTTGGTCCCCAGTGTAGGCTGTATGTTAAAAATAAAAAATAGTTTCACATGGTAAGCCTTTGCCTACTCATTAAATTATAAGTACATTCAACAACAAAATTTTTCCTAGGAAAATTATCAAATTTATATAAACTTCCTATAAGGAGTTAATAAATAGTATCATAATTTTTCTTGATATATTGACAGATAGAAGAAAAGGTTTATGGGAACCATAAGAAAAGATGGTTAAGAAAAAGAGGAGGAAAGTACTAACTTCTGACATTACACGGAGCAAATTTACCTACAAAAAAGTATCAGCTTCAAATATTACAGCTAGAACTATATTCCCAACAAAGATTTAAAGTAAGCTAGTCTTCTCTACTTGGGGTCACTCTTCTCAAAATACATTCTGAAAGCAGTGATATCTGCTATAAACTGTAATAGCCTAAGAGTATCACCATTATTTGGCAATCAGAAAACTGACATAAGAGAAACGATTATCATTAGCATATGTATAGTATATGTTATTTAAGGTGATGAAAAATAGGAAGTTTCTTTAATCACGATTTGGACCTTTGAGATTATATTCTAACAGTAGAGATATACATAGAAGATGGAGAATCTAGTTATTATCATGATACTCCTGCCTAGACTCCCCTCCATTGTTGAGAACTGGGCAGTGATAAGGAAAAAAATCAGAAGCAGATGGTGACTCTGCCACTAGGATTAACAAAAGGGAATCTATTCTATAATCAACCTATTTTCCTCACAAGTATGTATATATACATATATATTTTAAAATTTTATTTAATTAATTTATTTTTGGCTGTGTTGGGTCTTCGTTGCTGAGCAGGGGCTTTCTTTAGTTGTGGTGAGCAGGGGTTACTCTTCGTTGCAGTGCGCAGGCTTCTCACTGCGGTGGCTTTTTTTGTTGCAGAGCACAGGCTCTAGGCAGGCTGGCTTCAGTAGTTGTGGCACACAGGCTCAGTAGTTGTGGCTCGTGGGCTCTAGAGCACAGGCTCAGTAGTTGTGGTGCATGGGCTTAGTTGCTCCACGGCATGTTGGATCTTTCCGGACCAGGGCTCGAACCCGTGTCCCTGAATTGGCAGGCGGATTCTTAACCACTGTGCCACCAAGGAAGCCCTCATATATTCTTTAGTTTATTACTTTCTTAATTTATTGAAAAGAAACATTAAAGTACACTTAATATGTGCTGAAAACTGTTATAGATACCGAGGAGGCAAAGATGAGAAAGAACCACTTTTTGGTTTTGAGGAAATATTTTCCAAAAGGTGGACAATGAAAATCAGGTGGTCCCTATTGGTCTCTGAAGTGGCTCATAGGCAGCTTAGTTTAAGAGGAAAGGCAAGTAAAGGCAGTTGTTTTACAAATTTGATATGTAAGACTTATCTTAATATTTATGCTTTTAAAGGTGGAACATATGCTACAATAATTGAATGTATCTGTTGACATTTCATCAATAAGATACAGTTCATCTTAACCAATACAGTTTCATAGCATTTTCATGCTAGAGTTTACACTTTTTAAATTACCACTTTTCATGTATACTATTGTGTTGCTCTAGCTTCTCAATTCACAAAATATTTAAACCACTCCAAAGGTGTTCAATTAAAAATAAAAATACATTTCTTCATTGAGTAGTTATGAATACTACAATTTAGCCATTAAGAAAGTAAAATTAATGGAGAACTTAGTGTGTGCCCAGAGGTAAATATTCAACAGTGAACAAGACAAAGTTTCCAAATTCAAGAACCTTATATTCTAGTGGGAAGAAACACAATAACTAGTTAAATAAATAAATATGCAACAACATCTCACATAGTATTTACTGTAGAGAAATGTAAAGCAAGGTAAAAAGATGGTGAGTGATAGAGAATGATTAAGTAAGGTGATCATTGGAAGATATCTAAGTAAAGGTAATATTTGAAGAAAAGACCGAATAAAATGGAGAAGCAAATCAAATGAGTTTTGAGGTTAAAATTGTTCAATGAATGGAAAAGATTAAGTGAACCATTCTTGAACAGAAACCTGTAACTAAAATATGAATTTTTATATGCTAATGATAAGAAGTCTTATCAGCAACTAAAAACGGAAAGATATAAAAAAGAAAAATGTCAACAACATGAAAATAAATATTTTTAAGAAATGTAATCCATTTAAACATCATCTCTTGTGTTACGAAATTATCTCTAGTAGTCATCAAAATGTTGAGTCATTTTTCATATAAGGCATAGAGTGCCCTTTTTAAGAAGTCAAATGAGTTTTTCTCCAGAATACACATAAAATATTGCTTTCCAATATTAAATTGTTTAACTTTGTTGTAAATTGTTTCACCATAGTATTATCATTCAAGTATGATATGGAATGGTGTTAAAAGTCACATTTTTCTTGAAAAGTTTATGAAACTGATCATAACAATTATGTTTGGAGCAAAAAATACAAAGAGCTCCTGGAAATATTTGTTGTCAAATAGCACAGAAGATACATATTTTATTGTCATCAAGAACACAACGAAATGACAATCACACGTGTGTTCTGCAAAAAAGCTCACTAGAGAGTTGGAAGAAATTACTAATGACCAGATTATAAACCAGTTCTTGACCCTGACAGTACAGTGCCCAATTAATTATCTCTGGTCACCATTGAAACTTTATGCAATATGGCTTTGAGTTTCTTATTCAAATAAATTTTAGAGCCAAGATTAATTCTCTCTCTCTTTCTCAACTCTGACCCCACAATTTTTTACATAATCATACTTAGACTATAGGGAATTGGTTCCAGTTATATGATCAGGTGGGTTGAGTTAGCCCTAATATATCACATGATTCTTATTCAGACAAGTAATTCCCACCAACAAAGTGATGATAGGATGAATACTATGCTGGGCAGAACAACTGATATTCTCTTCCTCTACCCCATGACTGCCTAATACATATGCAACCATCAGTGTGAATGACTGATGTGGTACTATGATAGGTCATCAGTAGGTTGTATAACCACACAATGGTACTTAAAGAAGAACTGCACTTAAAGTTCTCAATACTTACATATAATTTTAGTAGGGAATAAGTAGTTTCCCTCAAGAGTGGATAAAAGCAGTATAGGGCAAAAGGGCAGATAGGGACATTAGAAGCCTACTGAAATATTTAGTAATGGTTATTGATATGTATTTGTGAGAATAGTTATCATCTTCTATTCACAATTTTGGGGGAAAAAAATCCCTGTAATAGTTTTATAAATCTTGAAATCAAAGGCAGTAAAGTAAGTATACTACCTGATATTGTGTATCAATTGAAATTGTAGGAAATTAAAATGTGGCTTCTGAGGAAATGCTCTTTTGAGATGTTGTAGAATAGCAAGAATTCTGTGTAAAAATATGTTTGGAAAAGACTGCATGTTTTACTCCCCACTCCTTTAGTGATTAACAAAACCTCTTCATATGGTTCTGCTAAGTAATACAGAAAAGCAATTTATTTAGTCTTTTTACCTAGAATTTCCTAAATGTATTTGCCTAAAAAAAAAATCTGTTTTCTGGTGTTAAAAGCCTGTGTAACCATGCTCCTTGGCATACAGTTTGGGAAAGACTGTTTTAGGCAATCTTTTGCTTTACTGTAAAATAGGAAATTTGTGTCATCTGTTTTTCTTAACAGTGAAATTGAAATTTTGAAAGTGAAAGCACTGTTCAGTAGTGCCAACTGAATTTGGCAGCTAGGATAGTATTTTCATGATGACTTTTGAAGCTAAAAGCTGAAATTTCACTTGGTAAAATCTTATTTAATCATAATCTCTTAAAGCTTCAAAAACATCTATGAGAGCAAACAAATAGCCATGGGGATTGAAAAATGAATGCTTTCATGTGTGAGGTCTCAATGGATCCTGTAAACTTTTACAGTATTTTCTTTCTCTAGATTTCAGTGCTCATTGCATCCTAGGGGGAGAAAGAGAGAGAGAGATAAACACATACATATACATATATTTCTAAAATCTGCAACTGCAAAGTTAATTTTCTTTACTCCAATCTATCAGTAGTCTCAACTGTTAAATCTGTTGTTTAAATCCCATATCAAAAATTAGAAAATTAAAAGGCATTTGTTCTGAAGCTGTTGACTAGGAGCACAAACTGGACAGATTGATAAAATCCATTTTAAGTGTGAAGTCTTATTTAGGTACTTTATTCATGTCATTTTTGGGTTTTAGCTCTTTTACTCAGGTGGTAGACTATAAATATAGGATGATGGCATTGGGGGGTGAATACTTGTGGATACTTTTATACATATTTCTTCATCTCAACAGAGAAACTACATTATTGCACTGTTTTAGCAAATTTGGACTTTGAATGATTATGCATTTGTGTCATGCATGTAATCACATTAGAGATGTGTGTTCTTGGAAAGAATGTACAGGTAACCTTCCTATACATCTCTCTTGCATTACTCCTTTCTAAAACTTCCTTTGGGGCTGGTTATCTGAGGTCACCAGCAAAACATTGTCCCACATTTATTAAGTGATGACTCTGGTATTAATGTCCAGAATTGAGTGCTGATTCAACATTATCACTCAAGACAATTTACTTCATATTTTTGATTCTCTGTTTATATATCAATAAAATGGGTGTGATAAAGAGCATACTATATTGCATTGTTACAAATAAATGGGATAGTATATATAAAGATTTTGAAGAAGTGTATTCAAAAAATGTGCTCAAATAATTGCTATTTTTATTACTATCTAAAATACCTTTCCCTCTAGCCCCTTCTCATCCTTTTAAACCCTACAAAACTAAACTACTAAAAAGTCTTCCAAACTTCGTTGTGCATCAGAGTCATAATACGGACTTGTTAAAAAAAAAAAAGCACAACAAAGCAAAACAGTACAAAAACAGATTCCTGATATCTATCTATAGTCTTCCTGAAGCCAAATATTGAAGTGGGGTTCCTCGCCATACAGATTTACATCAAGCTTTCCTGGTGTATCTTATGCAAGAATGTGAAGTCTGGTTGTATTTTAAATATGTTTTATTGCCAAGTTATTCTCCTACTTCTACCTCCAAGTACCTTAAATATACTTCCTTATTTTCATATCCCTGGCCAGTAGTTTTTCTTTTTATGGATTCTTTTGTTCCCCTGCCTTTGCTTAAAAAAATGTCATAGCAGGTATAGTTTTAAAAACACTTAAAAATATTTGTTATATATAGTATATAAACTAATATATTTACCTATTTTTATTCAATAAAATTTTCTCTCTGGTCAATATAAATACTATGAAAATTTTCCCATGCTGTAGGTTGGCTCTTACTGTCTTCTGTTTCAAATTTTTATAGCTTACTGTGAAGGCTCTCTCTGCAGACGTCATCTTAACATTATTTCCCATTATCCTTAGGTATAGATTTTGTTTTTTTTTTGTTTTTTTTAGCAAAGCAAATCTTTGCTTTATCTAGAGCATAGATGATTTAATTCATCCTCCCAAACTATACACAACTTCTTCTTCTTTTTAAATTAATTAAACATATTACCTCTTTAAAAATATGACTGAAGATTTTTCTTATTGAGATGTATGGCTTGCAGCATGAAGCTTCATGGAAGTAGAAATGATTTTGAGTACTCTGCTTGAGCATGGTGGAGTAAATAAAAACTTATGTCATACTTTGGTAATATTACTGTTTAATAAAAAAGGCTGAGGTGTCACATGTTATTGGGTAATTGTCTATGTTAATTTTTAACTTATAAGTATTTAATCAAAAACTGGAAATATCAGATTATGACTTGGAACTAATCAAGGTAGAATCATTTAAGTGAGATGCAAAGAGAAGTTGCTGAAAGAAGAAATCACAAGTGAAAAAGTATGAAAGAGCATAATATGTTTCAGATATTCTCATTTTTTCTGAAATATGGAACACTGAAATCTTACAGAAGAGTAGGGTAGAGGGAATACAAGAGATCGGGACAGGTCCAAAATTCTGTTTGTATGCTTGACTAAATAATCCTAATCCAAGAATTAGAGCAGAATATGAGGTACTGGCTGCAGAGATTTTACTAAAGTAACCCTATGGATAAGTCATCCAGTGCAACTGAGGTAGGAAATGGTACAGTGAACCTTGGGACTCTTAATTCACCATAAAGTAGAATGAATGGCAGTGGTTGGAGATTTAAATGAAACTGAAGACCAAGGATTTGTAATAGCACCCACCAACACAATCATAATTTTTCTCCAGCAGTGAAAACTACCTGGATTTTGGTAGGATGACTAATGGCCTCCCAAAATATCCAGGTCCTAACCCCTGGAATCTTGTAGCAAAAGGAATTTTGCAGATGTGATTAAATTAAGGCTCTTGAGATGGTGAGATAATCCTGAATTATCGAGGTGGGCCATAAATATAATCAAGAATGTTTTCATAAGAGAGAAGCTGAGGGTGATTTGACTACAGAGACAGAAGACAATGTAGGAATTGAAGCAAGATACTATGCTGCTGTCTTTGAAGATGATGAAAAGAGCCACGAGCCAAGAAATGTAAAAAATGTAGCTGAAAGCTGGAAAAGACAATGAATTGATCTTCTCAGACTCCCTAGAGGGAAACTGGCCCTCCTGTCACTTTGATTTCAGCCCAGGAAAACTGATTTTGGATGACCCTAAAAAGTGTGATTGTTTTCAAGAGAAGTATGCTGTTTTAGATACCAAGCTTTGTGGTAATTTGTTAAAACAGGCATGAGAAACTAATATACTTTTTTTTTTTTCCCCTAAATAGAATAAGAACGGGCATTGATTGGATTCTGAGGAAATAAGGCCACCCACTAGTGTGGATGAACAAGAAGCTTAGGTATCTGAAGTTATCAGTGTGAGAGAATTGAATTGATGGCAAAATAAGGTAGTTTATTCAGAGTAAGTTGAGACTAGTAGCTAGTGCTGTGCAAGTGAGACTCAAAGAGAAAGGAAAGGCCATGCATTAGGACATTTACTGAGTTGAAAGGAGGTTAAATGAAAGTAAGAATTGAGAGCTCTGAAGGAGTAAATTTTTATAGTAAGAGTTATTAGAATTTTGGAACCCACAGATGGAACCCAACATGAGGCAATGGAGAAGTGCTGAGGCTCTCAAATGGAGGAAGGTCATGGTACTGAGAAGTGAGTATTCTATTCTTAATTCTTTTCTCTTTTTCCTTTCAGTTCACCCTCAGATAACCTCAAACTAGCAAAAAAAAAATTGTTCAATGACTAAAACGTGGAAGCTGTGCATTTGGCTCTATTTATTCACTTATTAAATGTTATTTAAGAGTTTTTGGGAATTACCCATATTTTCTCATGATAAAAAATGACTGTGAAAAAAAGCATTTGGGATAGTAAATTCATAAATATACTAACTCTATCAATTTGTATAGGAATACAGAAATAACTGTTGCTCTAATTGTAGGTATAGAGTGTGGTGTTACTTTACTAATGCAATTCATTGTATGAGCATTCATTTTCCTAAAGCTGGAGTGTTCTCTTTTTGTTCCTTAAGGCAATAATATCAGAAGAAAATTGGCATCAGTTTCCCTTTCTTAAAATATATTAACATATGAAAAAGAGATTGAGAGGAGACTAAAGATTTATGAGACTAGGAAGATTTATAAAAGATCAGCAGGAAGTAAATAGTACTAAAATAAGCCCTTTAATAAAAAGAGTCCTCTTAGTCTTTCTAGCCTTTTGAGTCCAATTCTTTGTGACTCATCCTAGTGATTCCTTCAAGGGTAAGTTATTGTACCCTGGACACACAACTGAATGGTTCTGGGTCAGGAAGTACTCATAATATAGAAAGTTCTACGCCACATGTTATACATTTCTAAGTTTTTAGGTAGTCTTCTTCCGGTCATATAGGTATCTACTATATTGCAGTTCTCCTCAGGTTATGGAACTTTGCCTATAGATACTGTGGGGTTATTTACAAAATATCAAATAGAATAGTAAAACTTAGCAGTAGTACTCCTGGAAAATAATAACACATTTCCTGATTTTTTTTTTTTAACAAATGAGGCTTACATTTTAATTTTCACAATAGAGGGAAATAAGCTACTCTAATTTAACCCATTCTTAGGTTATCTTTCCGTACCTAGTTTGAGAAGGAATTGCTCACCATATACAATTAGCATTTATTTCAAAATTGGGAGAGTTCCTGTTGCTGACACATTTCACAGGGTATCTGTAAGAATTTATGTATGAATTGGTACACAAGTTTATGTCCTTGATGAATGAGTAGGGAATAACTGGAAGGATATTGAAAGACAGAAAAGTGGAATAGTAGAGAGTAGTAGAGAGATGACAAGACTCTCAAAGAAAGATATTTTGTAGAAAATGTAATATTCTGAATGTAGGAAGCTAAAATATTATAAGCCCTACTCTACACTTCATGACACATAGGGTACAATATTTAATATAAGCATAGAGAAATAAGTTTAGATAAATAATAATAATGACATTAATACTAATTTTATGCTTGGCACTGTGCTAGGAGATTAGCGCTTATCTCTTAAATTCACCAACACTAATGAATTGTTATCATTATCTGTATTTACAGATTAGGAACCAGAGGCTCTTAGATTCTGTTGGCTGCCAAGATACAAGGGCAAAAAAGTGACAAACTTGACAGGCAAATGCAGGAAGTGTGCCCACTAGCTGATTTACTTACCTTTATGTTACTACTATCAGTCACTATGCCAAGCATTCCACTTAATTACCAGTATTTGAAATAAAAATATGTAAAAGTGTAAACTTTATGTAGATAGATAACTAAAATTATAGACATATGACATTGGTCCTGAATTTATATTATTTCTTCTTGGCATAAGATTTGAAGGAGCTTAGGTATTAAATGTTCCTTCTAGATTTGCTCAATATCCACATTGGTGGGATGGCTTTTTAGAGATTAGAAGTGCAGTTTCATAGACTGATTCTCTGACTGATCTTGAAAATCCATTAATGACATAAATTCTATTAATTCCACATACTCATTGAATGAGAAAACTGGACCCAGACAAATTTTAGGTTTGAAAAATTCAATAAGAATAGAATGTTTTCCAATTTTGCCAACTGCATTTTATAATCTCCATACATGTAAATACACACGCACACACACACACACACACACACATATATATATATATGAAAGTAAATTTAGATTCTGTCTGTTTTTTCCCTTGCATTTCCATTCTCACCCTTTGATTTATGGATTGAAAAAGAGCCACAAGGACATTGCAAGAGAAAATATCCTCTTGGTTTCCCTGGTTTGGAAAAGAAGTTAAAGTATAGTAAATCTCATGAGAAAGTCTGCTTTGTGACATTTACAGCTCAATTTTACTGATTCAGAAGGTTTGAATAAGCTTCAGATAAGCATCCAAACTTATCCAGGGTGAACTTGAATTCTGAAACTTCTAAAGCTCCATCATTGGTAATCTGACCTTACTTGTGAAGATGCCAGCCATAGCATCCCAGTGGAAATCCTGGTTTGCCATTGTACCTCACAGTCAAGGATGAATAAGTTCATGTATTCGCCACTTTATTAAAAATATGACATAAGAGCAGGCTGAGAGGAAAACTCCTTAAGAATCAATGATGGAAAGAAGTGTGAAGATGTCTTAATAATGACTAGGTAGTATAAGGTCATGCAATTCATCTAGTACATTTCAAAACTATTTATTAGATAAAGTAATAATGATACCAATTAGTTAAATGTAATTTTGTCAACAGAATTGATATTTTTATGTGTACAGACCAATAATGTCAGTAGATCAGTACTTGGAAGAGCAGATATGCAGAATAATAAAATAATATACACACTAAAAATTATTTAATTATATACATGCAGATAATTTCAATGAATATTAAATTAAAATATTTAATGGAGCCTCTCTCTAATATAAATGTATATACGTAATTTACAGTATCCTTTGCATAAGAATGTTTCAGAACAAGTTGAGGGGCAGTTTGGTTAGGAGTAATTAAATATTTGTATAAAATTTGAGGTTTATGTCCACCTTTGTAATGGTCTTCACAACTGAACTTATTTAAAACCCTCTCAACAGAGAAAAGTCAACTGATAAAGCTGTTTCAAATTTAAGTTCTTATACTTTGGTACAGCTGAATGAAAAATAATTTATTTTTGATTTTCTGTCTTTAAGTTCATGTAAGAGTAAGAAATAAAAAGAGTAAATCATCCACAATGGCTTAGTATGTCTCTTTTAATTACATTTTTTCCCATATACTAATTAGTTTTTGAAAAGTTGCTTAGACTAATCTCAGGAGCTCAGAAACAATTTTCAGTACCACACTTTTATTAAGCTCAATCTACTGTATGCAACTTTTAAATAGATTTATAGGAATTATCAAGTGAAGAACAACTTAATGTGTGCATGTTCTTGTCTCTTTATTTTCTCTTTGAAGCAAAATCTTAGAATCCTGCTATTGTTTTCTTCCTAGTGTAGCAGACTAACATCTGTGCAGTTACACAAACCTGCAAATTATTTTTTTTTCTTGTGAGCTAATTGCTTCAAAATTATAGTGGAAAAAGATTTCAAAATCTAAATATAAAGCAATGATGGGCAAAATTAAACAGTAAACATTCTGATTAACATACAAAATTTAATGAGTGTGTTTTGATAGAAAATCTTGAAAATAATGCAAGGATATAGAACTGTTGGCAAATATTTACTTTAATTAATGAATTTCTGTAATTGATAGTTGTATTTCACATTAAATGATTATTATTTAACCCACATTCATTTTCTTTTCTGCTTTATAAATGAGAATACCCTTAGGAATCTGAAGAAAAGTAAAACTGAGTTGAATTATGCTCCTTTCACAGACTAAGGAAAAAAATGAAAACATACAAGTTTAAATAACAGTATTATTTTGATATATTTGAAACAGAAAAAGTCAGCAAAAAACTGTAGTCCATGGAACAAACTCACTTGTGGGACTTTTACTGTCTGGACCATGAATATTAGTTAGATGTCATCTTCTATCATTTCTTGTCTCCAGTTTCAAGTTTTCAATAATGAACTGTTTGTACTCACCCACACAAATGTGACCATACAGAAGTATTTTTCTAGAATGTTCCTTTGCCTTTCTGTCCCAGCTAGTCTTACTGTACATATTATTTCCTTCCAAATGATTTCTTCAAATCTTTAAGCCACTTTGTAAATAATTTTTATACAGCTGACTTTTCCTTGTTTAAGATTTCCTGTCTTCTGGATATGGAGTGGTCTTTTTAAAACACAAGTATAGTCATACCTTTACTTATAATTAAACAAAGTGGTAACAAACTGGAAACCACTTGAATATTTATAAAGGAATGGTTTAATTAATTATGCTAATTATCTAGTATGGAACAGCATGCCACTATTTAGTAAAATGGTCTAGACATTTCTTAAGTATTAACTATTTACCTGGAATGTTAGTTATAATATTTCATTAAATAATGAGCACCAAGTACAGAGCAATAAGTGTAATATTAATTTTTTAAAACAAGCATATGTGTGTTTATGAGCATAAAAAAAAAGTTAGAAAATATATTCACCAGGTGATGGTTACCTTAGAAAACAGAGTGTGAATGGTAGGTATGGAGTTAGGGTATTATTTTGTCTTCCATGTACAGAAGACAAGTAACCTCTAAACCTAAAGAAAAAGTTCTACATAAATTATTCAAAGACTACAACTTGTGATCTGAGATTTTCAAGGCACCATTACAGAATAAAAACAAAGAAAATCATACCTGGGCACATCATAGTCAAGTAATATAAAACTGAAGATTAAAAAGTAAAAATCTTAAAAGCAACCAGAGACAAAAAGACATTACATAGAGGACGTAAAGATAATGGCTGAATTTTCACTAGAGAACATGTATAACAGAAAATGGTAGAATCACAACTTTAATGTGTTGAAAGGGATCAGACTCCTGTCATTGAAAAATTCTATATCCTGCAAACATATCCTTTGGAAATGAAGGTAAAATAAAGGCATTTTCCTATAAAGAAAAGTGAGATAATTCTTTGCTGGCAAATCTGCACATAAGAAGTACTAAATGAAGGGATTTCGGCTAAAAGAAAATAGCCAGATGAAAACTCAGATCTATAAGAAAAAGTAAAGAACACCCAAAATGGTAAATATTACATAGCGATATGCATAATGTAGATTTTTTCTCTATTCTTAAAAATATAGTACTGCTTTCAGAAAGAATTATAATATTGTATTAGGTTTGTAACATATGTTGATGTAATACGTATGACAAAGTACTATGAATAGAGCATATTAAAACTGCTTTTGCAAGTTTCTTACATTTTACATGAAATAGTACAGTACTAACGTTAAATATATTATGATAAATTAAAGATGCATATTATGATTCTGAGAGCAAAATCTAAAAGAAATTGCCTAAGTGTAAAGCTAAGAGATATGAAAATGAAATAACAAAATTATGTTAAGCTCTGAATATAAGTCTATAAAATATCTTTTTAATATCAAATAAGTAATAGATATATCATGCTTTTCATTAGAATCTCATGAATAATATTATGTACCATTCATTGTGATGCTTCATTAATATTTACATAAAGAGCCAAGAAAAACTGCATAGAAATTTAAAGTACAAAGGCAAACTTTATAAAAAGATTCCATTTTTCTAAAAGTAAATATACTATATTATTTTAAAATAATATAAGTATATAAATTATATAAAACAAAGTCAAAATTAAAAATTATTATTTTTTTCCAATCTCCCCCCAGATATCACTGCTTTAACTGTTTGGCAAAAGGGAGGGTTCCTTATGACTTCACAATATACATGGTAGAAGATCCACAGAAAAGACTGGGATAACACAAGAAAACATACGTGTTTAAGAACAGAGGGAATATTATGGAATAAGAGAAGGGAAACACAGGTTGTCATTCAGGATATGATGAAAGAAGTTGCCACTTAACACTTTAAAAATCAGCCATTTGGCCCATAAGGAGATATGGTTCCTATTGGATTTCAAGGGATAGTGTACTTGCCAATAAAGCAAGAGCAGAAGGCACCCATAGACTGATCCTAGGAAAAGGTGAAATAACCAATGTGTTATAGTTATGCTCTATCTGTGGGACACCATATCATGAATTTAAATTTGTTGGAATGGTAGCTAACTCAAAGGAGTTACTCAAATTAAATATAGGTTGAAATAATGTGATTTTGTCAAAATGAAATTGTTTCTTGTTAGCTTGTTGTAAATATCAAATATTTTTAAAAAGATAAGTTCAAGTCTCTTGATTATGTCTCATCTCTCCATTTGATTTTTAAGTGTTCTTATAATCATAGTGCCTTATTGACATTATTACTAAACATAAGCGTTTTAACTTAAACATTCAACCCTTAGTAGTTATATTTCTTTTTTTTACAATAGCATAATAATAAATAAAATGTGCTTACTCAATTTAAATTGATAATACTGGAATAGAGAGAAATTGAGCGATAAGATTGAATTCTAGAGGCATACATACAAAAATAAATTTATTTTATTACTTTAAGAATCCAAGAAGTAGCAACAAAAATGGAATAAACTATGATAATAATAGAAAGATTAACAGCTAGTCCCACATTCCTTCTTATCAGACATATGATCTCTCTAGGTTTCAGTTTTTTGTTTTCTAAGACAGAGGTGAGAAGTTTCAAAGGAGAGAGACCCTTACAAGAGATTGGGATTGGTAAATCCATAGTACACACACCTTCCTATCCTGTGTCCAGGACAGACACTGTTAATTGATGATTATATTTTTCATTGTTAAGTTTCAATAGTGACTCAAACTTTCCATACAATGCTCTGGGCCATCAGTATCAATTATTTAGAGTTCCCAATAAAGATGAAACTTGTTATTTATTGCTGAGATGACTTTTATAGTCTCTTTATTATCTCTTCAATAAAGGTGTCAGTTCAAACATTTTATTATTCTCATTTTATAGAAGCTACCATCATTATTGTTTAAAAGTGATCTATTGAGATGTATTCAACTGGCCAGCATCCCAGTACCAGGACATGAGTTCGATTCAGGTTGATCCAGATTAAAAGTCTATGTTCTGACTTAACTACCTATGATGTGATTTTATGCATCAACCTGACTGGACTGAGAGGCACCCAGATAGCTGGTAAAACATTTCTGAATGTGTCTGTGAGGGGGTTTCTGGAAGAGATTAGCATTTGAATTGGTAAACTAAGTAAAGAGATCACTCTGACCAATGTGGATGGGCATCAAACAATCCATTCAGGGTCTGAATAGAACAAAAGGTGATAGAAGGGCAAATTCGATCTTTCTTTGAGTAGAGACATCTTCCCCTGCCTTCAGACATAGGCATCTTGGTTCTCAAGACTATGGTCTCAGATTTAATTACACCACTGGCTTTCCTGGTTCTCCAGCTCGAAGACTGCAGATCATGAAACTTCTTGGTCTTCATAATTGTGTGAGCCAATTATAAATAAATATATTTATTAATACTTGGAGATATCTAGACAGATGATCCCTGACTTAATGATCTTTCAACGTTATGAAGATGCAAAAATGATATGCATTTAGCAGAAACTGTACTTTGAATTTGATGTTTTCCTGGGCTAGCAATATGCATTATGCTACTCTCATGATGCTGGGCACTGGCAGTGAGCTGCAGCTACCAGTCAGCAATGTGATTGCAATAGTAAACAAATGATACACTCAAACCCATTCTGTACCCATATAACCATTGTTTTTCACTTTCAGTACAGTATCCAATAAATTATATGAGATATTCTTTTCTATGAAATAGGCTTTGTGCTAGATGATTTTGCCTGACGGTAGGCTAATGGAAATGTTCTGAGCACGTTTAAGGTAGGTTAGGCTAAGCTATAATGTTCAGTAGGTTAGGTGTATTAAATGCATTTTTGACTTACAATATTTTCAATTTATGATGGCCTTATTAGGATGTAACCCCATCATAAGTCAAGGAAGATCTGTATATCTCCTATTGGTTCTGTTTCTCAGGAGAATCTTGACTAATATACTATCCATTTTACCTTCTTTAAGTAACATAAAGTTTAGAATGACCCAAGATAAAATTAAAGTCATGATGCTATTTTTTTCTTATGTCTGAAATGATGGAAATATTCATGGTAATCTTTGAATATGTACTCTCTTTAAAAAGAATGTCCTAAGTAGAATTATATTTCCTTCTTTTTAAGGGTTGTTTCTGTTTACAATTCAACTCTATTACTGTCTGTCCACAACATTCTAATATTTCCTCATCCTTTCCAGTTGACCTTGCTATATGCCACTTGAGGGTTTGGAGCAACACAAAACTAATCCTCTTTTTCATTTTCTGCAAGTGTTTACAGGTAATAGCACTAATAGCCTCTATGCTTCATTAAGTAATATATTTAATTTTCTCTACAAATTCATGTGATAGGAGCCATTAGCTGTCTTCTGAGTCTTTCATAATTGGGAGTTCGAACCATCAATAATACACTAACATGACTGATTTTCACAAAGCTGTGATCACAATTCAGATTTCCAAATCAGGGGACATGATTATTTTTAATGACTTAATAATTAATTTAAATAACAATGAGCACTTTTGTTGGTTTTCCTGCTGTAAGTCTTTTCCTCTTAAAGTTTTTTTCTATACCCTACACAGACATTGATATTCCAGAATCATTTTTCATTACTGAAAAGTCAATTTAGAAAGGCATGAAGTATTAGTGTTAATTTTCTATTCTCAACTCTTATCTAAAGCAGGTATCTACTTTAAAGGTTCCAGCCAGTTTCTCTGGCTTCTGCATGAATATTTTTGTTAGCTGGGAGTATGAATTCTGCAAAGCAAGTTATTTTCTATTGTAGAGTTCTAATTAATAGATAGTTTTGGTTTTTATTAATTTGAATCTCCATCTGCTTTTGGAAACTGCTTTTGAGTATTCCATTTTTATCAATCCCTCCTCTAGTCAAAAATTTGCTGACATTTGTTTAGAAGTCTTTTCCACAGTGCCCCCCCATAGGTTTCTTTTTTAAAAGTATTCACATTTACATGGGATTTTTGTGTAATTTATGACTCACGAGTTCTTAGTATTTTTAGGTAAATTATAGTTGGTCTCAGTTTAAATTTGGATTAGAGAGAATAAATAATTCATAATGATATTCAGATGATTTCTTTTCATACGTGCTATACAAAACATGTTAAAGAAAGGGTAGGTAATTCTCAAACTCTATCTTCTACAAGCCTGGGGGAAGGTGGAGAGAAAGAGATGCTGATTGATTTTCAATTCGTTTTTTTTTGCAACCCATTGCTCCATTTCAATAACAAGCTTTTGCAGCCATTGCCTTTGGTGCAAAGTTTCAAGCATTTTCATAATTTTTCTGTAACTCCAATAGTAAACATTAAACCTTAAAGGTAAGAAGAATTATTGTCGGGAGCCGCATAAGAAGTGCCTTTGAGTCTCAGCACGGACGAGACCCATAGTGCCTAGCAAAGCTGGTACTATCAGGTACAAATAGGGAGAAGCAAAGCTCTCCTCTGTGTGGTTCCCCTTGTTTTCCCCTGGTTTTGCTTAAAGTGATTTTTATAGGATTACTATTAATGTTAGGAATTATTCCCAGTTCCGATGGAGGGTTTAGGGAAAGACCCCAACTTAGGGTAAAACCAAAAAAGACTCCGGCTCCCCCAATGACTACACCCGAAATCCCCACTCCCAGGCCAGGACATTGGGTGCAGGGAAACACAACAGGAGCATTTATGTGGCAAGAGCTTACGTTAGAAGAAAAGCTAGATGAACTATGGCCCCCCTGGGGAGTAGTAGATATGCTGGGAAATATTTGGGTAAAATGGCGAGGAGGACTTATGCTACGTTGGGTGTATTCAAAGCTGGATGAAGTAGGCTACATGGCAAGCTTATACAAGTTACATTGCTCTTTGTGCAGAAATGCTTATAAAGGACAAATTATATATTGTAAGTATTTTGCAAAGGAATTTGCTAATAGGTTTAAGGTAGAATGTCCACCCCCAAAGCCTCCCAAATAATTATAAGGAAAAATGTGCGATGTCTGAAGGATAACGGTGAACGTGTAAAGCCTGTGGGAGAGAATTTTTATTACTGTATGGGTTTGTAATTGTTAAGAGAAGAATATGCTTAAGTTTTGGGTTTGTAATTGTTAAGAGAAGAATATGCTTAAGTTTTGGGTTTATAATTGTTAAGAGAAGAATGTACTTAAGTTTTGGGTTTGTAATTGTTAAGAGAAGAATGTACTTAAGTTTTGGGTTTATAATTGTTAAGAGAAGAATGTACTTAAGTTTTGGGTTTATAATTGTTAAGAGAAGAATGTACTTAAGTTTTGGGTTTATAATTGTTAAGAGAAGAATGTACTTAAGTTTTGGGTTTGTAATTGTTAAGAGAAGAATATGCTTAAGTTTTGGGTTTGTAATTGTTAAGAGAAGAATGTGCTTAAGTTTGTACCTTGATTAATGGCCTGATTGAATAGAATGTGCAAATACAAGAACATCTGCTTTTAAGAAAGGTGAAGAAACCGCAAACAGAATTCCAGACCTAGATGTGACCAAGATATACCTAACCAGAGGGGATGAAAGAGACCACAGGAGATAAGAGGATTACCTGATCATAAAACCTGCCTAACCTGCTGATATAATCTTTTGATGTAAATGACCTTTGGTTTTACTGTTGTGTACCTTTATTTTGTGGCTTTGGTATGAGAACTAGAATGTTAAGATTGAAAGTGAGATTGCCTCACAGTATAAAAAGCTTCGGAATTGTAACAATAAATTGGCAGATCCTCGCATCCTCTGAGGTGTCTTGCGTTCTGTCCACGCCGACTCCGTCTCCCCTTTGGGAGAAACCTGTTCTGCTGGGGCTGGTCCCCGGCAAATTATAAAATATTTTGTTTTTGTAAAAAGCCTTTTTTGTATTTAATGTATATAAAGGAAGGTGTACTAAAGAAAACTTGATGGATGGTGAGAGTTTCTAAATGTGTCTAGGTTTTTTTTATTAATTGATATAAGATTAACATACTTGAATAATACTCTTCACTATAAGGGCTGTAATTCTAAGTATATACACATATATGTTATATACACATATATTTTAGTACAAAATTGTTAAACATATGGGCTAGAATGAAAAGAAGTCAATTTTAACCCATATTTCAATATTCATTTGCTGTGTCTTTGTGTCATTGTATTGGACAGTTTACCTGAGAAGATGAGAGAACACTGAGAGAAAGTAATATACGAGGAAAATTGGTTCTACTCTAAATTAATGATTAACGACTCCAATAGACTATCAAAAATGTTTGGCAATCCTACTATATTTCTCATTTAGTTTAATCTCCCATTTTCCATAACATCTATTTCAAATTTTATTTACTAAATTTCCCCTTTTCTCCTTATTCCCAATAGATAATCGAACCTCTGAATTTACAAAAAACATTATTTATGTAAGACCTAATTTAAAGAAGCAGTGAGATGAGGGATATTTACCTATGTTTGTACCCATCTTAACATCCTTCTCTCCTGCCATAATATTGCCTTCGCTCCAACTAAATTAAGTCCATTAATATGTGGCATGCCCCATGCCCCTTTTCTGCTTTATACAGTAGCTAAAATGTCATCAAAGTCAGGGAGAGAATGAGGTTTTTCTCCTCTGAAACGGCAAAGAGTAGGCGTTTAGGATAGGTTGTGAGGAAGTATACATAGTAGATGAAAGGCTCCAGAAGAAAAAATGTGAGGTTTTTGATCAAATTTTACCCACAAATGTTATGCAGAATAAATGCAGTAAAAATTTTCAAGATGTTACAATGCTAGGAATTCTCACTTTGGTGTACTTCAGTTACTAATGTCTCCTAATGAGTGATACACAGGTCTCAATCCATATATCCAACTGGGTTCACAGAGTTTGGATAAGAGCTATATTCTAGGCCTCCCTTGTTCTTATTCCACCAACTTCACTAGAGGGATAAGTCTCCCACTTGCATGTTCAAAAACTGAGAGTATTCCTTTCTCCAACACTCCCTGAGAAGGTATCTCCTGTACAAGACTCAAACTTTCTAATGTGTTTTGTGAGAAATTCCTATAAGTCTTCATGTATTGCCTTGCATTTAAAAAAAAAAAAATCCTCTAGGAGAGAATTACCTAATTTCCTGGCCTAGAAGTTGCAGTGGTGGTTCTGACAATTTTCGGGCAATGACTCCCTGGAACTTGTTAGAGAAATTGAGCTTTACAGAAAACAATAATAACTGATTTGTATGTCCAGGTGGCCCTGAACTGCTCCTTACTGAGAAATGAAACTTCA
This sequence comes from Phocoena phocoena, assembly GCF_963924675.1. Classification (NCBI taxonomy): domain Eukaryota; kingdom Metazoa; phylum Chordata; class Mammalia; order Artiodactyla; family Phocoenidae; genus Phocoena; species Phocoena phocoena. The sequence goes on from NC_089223.1 coordinate 78,607,997, forward strand.
CTTCTTAGCAATTAAATAAACTTGTAATAGTAAACTCCTAGAAAATGGCACAACTTGTTTACTTGGTAGAAAAATCTCACACTGTGAGGGATATTTTGATATGATGAATTTGTTTTTATTCTCATCTTTGTATTAATAGGAAGTAGTGGAAATATTTTTTAAATGGGTTATTCTTATTTAACCTAACAAATAATACAGATTAAAAAAAATTTATCAATACATTGATAAAGACATTCAGAAAATCAAAATTACAGACTCTAGCATCTAATCAAATATCAATAGATGTAACAAAAAGAAAAATCATCAAGATAAAATTCAGTCCTTAGAAAACTAGGAATAAGAAATTAGCAGACACAGATGTTAAAACTGCTGTTAAAAACTATTTACAAGTACTTAAAGGAAAAAATGAACATAATGAGCAAATAAATGGAAAATATAAAACAAGACTCAAGTAAAACTCCTAGAGGTAAAAAATATGATATCTGAATTTAAAATCTTACTGCATATGACAGTGGATTAAACACTGCATAAAGAAAGTATCGGGGCATTTAAAGACATAGCAATGAAATGTATTCAGATTGAAACAGAGAAAGAAAAATGACTGAAAAAAAAGCTTTTAAAAAAAGAGCCTCAGTGATTTTGAGTGATCTAACATATGAGTGTAGGTGCTTATAAAAATACTGAGTGAGGGCTTCCCTGGTGGCGCAGTGGTTGAGAGTCCGCCTGCCGATGCAGGGGACATGGGTTCATGCCCCGGTCTGGGAAGATCCCACATGCTGCGGAGCCGCTGGGCCCATGAGCCATGGCTGCTAAGCCTGCGCATCCGGAGCCTGTGCTCCGCAATGGGAGAGGCCACAACAGTGAGAGGCATGCGTACCACAAAAAAAAAAAAAAAAAAAAAAAAAAAATACTGAGTGATACTTTCCCAAATTCATTGAAAAATATGTCCACAAATACATAAATATCAAGGAACTCATTCAAAAAAGAAATTAAAAAATTCTGCAACAAAACCTATCACAATAAAATTGCTTTAAAAACAAGTGATAAAGTCTTTAAAGAAATGAAAAATAGATTTTTTTTTTGTACAGAGGAACACATATAGGGATGACTCCAGACTATGCAAACCAGAAGACAATACAACAAGTTCCTTAGAGTGATGAAAGAAAGAAAAACAAAAAATACTGTCAACAGAGAATATTATATCCAGAGAATATCCTTTAAAGCAAAGAAAAATATTTCCAAAAATAAAAGCAAAGAGAATTTGTCACCAATAGTTCTGCAATTCAATATATGTTAAGGAAAAGTAGGATTTTAAGATTTTTTTAATAATAAATGTTGAAAAAAAAAAAAAGATTCTCAGGCCAAAGGGAAATGATACCAGATAGAAATAGAGATTGACACAAATAAATGATGATTGGACATGTTGAGTATGTTAATAAATATAAAATAATTGAAAAAATTAATTAAAATGATTTATAGAACACTCCATTAAAAAAGCTAACATTATTTTCAAATATTAATAGAGCATTCAACAAATTAAACCATAAAATGAGTCATAAAACATGTATCAACAAATTTTAAACATTTAAAAAATCATCTAAAGGATGTTTCTCTCCATAATGTTATTTAATTACAAAATCTCTAGAAAAACCCAAGACATTTAAAAATAAATAAACCTTTACCACCACCACAACCATAACTTTTAATTGCAAAATCACAGGGAAATTAGAAAGTATTTTGAAACTGAATGAAAATGAACACATAACCTATTCAAATTTAGGGATGCAGCTAAAGTGGTTTTCAGGGAAGATTAATTACTTCAAATGCCACAAATTATTACTCTTATTCAAATGCTTTCAAATTAGAGAGAGAAAATTATTAAATACATTGTGTAAACACCCATCTTAATATGTCAGAAGAAGGAGACAATAAGGAAAAAAAAGGAAATAGTACAGATAATAATGGAAATCAATGAAACAGAAATAGTAGATAATGTCAACAAAATCCAGCTTTCATCTGAGCTTTCATATCAACTTGCATAGATATGGGGCAGAAAGCAAAGTGAGAGGGTTGAGTTTTATAAGTTATTAGACCAAATTAGTGTTAGCCTCTCTATTACAAATGGACAACTTCCTTGAAAGAAAGAAATTACCCAAAGTGACTGAAGAAGAAATAGGAAGTCTGATTACCATTATGGCCCTAATATAATTTAATTCCTAATTAAATCTTTCCAACAATGAAAACTCTTGGCCAGATGGTTTACCTTGTCCACATAAACATCTGTTTTCCACACACTGATTTATTGAGAAAAGCAAAGGATTTTATGATTTCCTTTAAGTAATACCAAAAAGAAAACAATAGGAAAGCAGCCATTTAACTGATCTCCTATGTCTCAAGTACTGTTAAGAATAATTTGCTCTCCAATCCTTTTAAACTATACAGATTTGCCAAAATTGAAACCCAGCAGTCTAGATATTGTAAATGAAATTTCTGCTGAGATCAGTGTAAGCCTTTGGTCTGATTAAAAGCACTGTGGTTTTAGTCCACTTTATTTGCTATCAACAGAAATAGTTATCAATTATGGACTGCATCTGCTTGCTTCTTTATCAGTCACTACATGGTGAAAACCTTGGCTTCTTATACTCCACAGTAACTAAGGTGGATTCTAGGCCTCACCATATCAAAATTTGACCTCTTTTGATCAAGAAAATAGAAATCAAGACAATAGAAATAGTGCAATAATCAAAATATTGATATCAGATTGCATCTTGGATACCATTAACTCCAAAGCTTTCAATGTTGGGCTTTCAGTTAAATTTAGGTCCAGATGTTTTTGCTCTGATAATAACAAAAACAAAACAAAACTTGGAACAATTCTAGTTAAAGTAAGTTGAAGGGGTGTTTATATTCCATTAAATTCTTCATGAAAAAAATGTGAAGTTTTAAATGCTAGTCTCAAGTTTTAAAAGTAATAGAAATAGTGAAAAAGATTTCCTGGAGGGTAAGACATTGATATGATATTTGATTTAGTCATGGATCTAGGAGAAGTTCTATGTTCTATTACCAAGAAGTGAAATTCACCTTTGTGAACTGGAAGCAAGAAAAACAGATAAAGAAGCCATCATTAGGGGATTTTTCAGGAATCCAAGATTCATAGTATGACCCCACTAAATACGTATCTCACAAGAGATTATTAAATCTGCAGCGATTTTCTTACATAGTAGTGGAGTAATAAGGAAAGACTAAATTAAGTTCCACACACTCTGTTTAAGAAACAGAGAAGTTATTCAACATAGTTTTGGAAGTTTTAACCACAGCAATCAGAGAAGAAAAAGAAATAAAAGGAATCCAAATCAGAAAAGAAGAAGTAAAGCTGTCACTGTTTGCAGATGACATGATACTATACATAGAGAATCCTAAAGATGCTACCAGAAAACTACTAGAGCTAATCAATGAATTTGGTAAAGTAGCAGGTTACAAAATAAATATACAAAAATCTCTTGCATTCCTATACACTAATGATGAAAAATCTGAAAGTGAAATTAAGGAAACAATCCCATTTACAATAACAAGAAAAAGAATAAAATACCTAGGAATAAACCTACCTAAGAAGACAAAAGACCTGTATGCAGAAAATTATAAGACACTGATGAAAGAAATTAAAGATGATAGAAACAGATGGAGAGATATACTATGTCCTTGGATTGGAAGAATCAACATTGTGAAAATGACTAGACTACCCAAAGCAATCTACAAATTCAGTGCAATCCCTGTCAGACTACCAATGGCACTTTTCACAGAACTAGAAATAATTTTTTCACAATTTGTATGGAAACACAAAAGACCCCAAATAGCCAAAGCAATCTTGAGAAAGAAAAATGGAGCTGGAGGAATCAGGCTCCCTGACTTCAGACTATACTATAAAGCTACAGTAATCAAGAGAGTATGGTACTGGCACAAAAACAGAAATATAGATGAATGGAACAGGATAGAAAGCCCAGAGATAAACCCATGCACATATGGTCACCTTATCTTTGATAAAGGAGGCAAGAATATACAATGGAGAAAAGAAAGCCTCTTCAATAAGTGGTGCTGGGAAAACTGGACAGTTACATGTAAAAGAATGAAATTAGAACACCCCTAATGCCATACACAAAAATAAACTCTAAATGGATTAAAGACCTAAATGTAAGGCCAGAAACTATCAAACTCTTAGAGGAAAACATAGGCAGAACTCTCTATGACATTAATCACAGCAAGATCCTTTTTGACCCACCTCCTAGAGAAATGGAAAAAAGAACAAAAATAACCAAATGGGACCTAATGAAACTTAAAAGCTTCTGCACAGCAAAAGAAACCATAAACAAGACGAATAGACAACCCTCAGAATGGGAGAAAATATTTGCAAACGAAGCAACTGACAAAGGATTAATCTCCAAAACTTACAAGCAGCTCATGCAGCTCAATATCAAAAAACAAACAACCCAATCCAAAAATGGGCAGAAGACCTAAATAGACATTTCTCCAAAGAAGATATACAGATCACCAACAAACACATGAAAGGATGCTCAACATCACTAATCCTTAGAGACATGCAAATCAAAACTACAATGAGGTATCATCTCACACCGGTCAGAATAGCCATCATCAAAAAATCCAGAAACAATAAATGCTGGAGAGGGTGTGGGGAAAAGGGAACCCTCTTGCACTGTTGGTGGGATTGTAAATTGATACAGCCACTAAGGAGAACAGCATGGAGGTTCCTTAAAAAATTAAAATTAGAACTACCATATGACCCAGCAATCCCACTACTGTGCATATACCCTGAGAAAACCATCTTTCAAAAAGAGTCTTGTACCACAATGTTCATTGCAGCTCTATTTACAATAGCCAGAACATGGAAGCAACCTAAATGTCCACTGACAGATGAATGGATAAAGAAGATGTGGCACATATATACAATGGAATATTACTCAGCCATAAAAAGAAACGAAATTGAGCTATTTGTAATGAGGTGGATGGACCTACAGTCTGTCATACAGAATAAAGAGAAAAACAAATATCGTATACTAACACATATATATGGAATCTAAAACGAAAAGAAAAAAAAAGGTTCTGAAGAACCTGGGGCAGAAGAGGAATAAAGACGCAGACACAGAGAATGGACTTGAGGATACGGGGATGGGGAAGGGTTAGCTGGGACAAAGTGAGAGAGTGGCATGGACATATATACACAACCAAATGTAAAATAGATAGCTAGTGGGAAGCATCCGCCTAACACAGGGAGATCAGCTTGGTGCTTTGTGACCACCTAGAGGGGTGGGGTAGGGAGGGTGGGAGGGAGATGCAAGAAGGAGGAGATATGGGAATATATGTATATGTATAGCTTATTCACTTTGTTATAAAGCAGAAACTAACACACCATTGTAAAGCATAATTGTAAAGCAATTATACTCCAATAAAGGTATTTAAAAAAATGAAAATGAACACAGAATCCAAAAAAAAAAGAACCAGAGAAATCTAATAATTTAAATATATTTCCCTTAAAATGTTTATATTTAAGAAGTGGCGTTTAAACAGTTAAACTTTAGTTGTCAAGCAATGAAGTTTTCTTAGAGACCCAGGCCATGACAAAAATAGTAATAAAAAAAACACTAGTGAATGATTATGTGCATAGAGTATTTATAATTTATATGTGATATATACCCCGAATAAAGTAGGTTCCAGAGATGGCAAGGCAGAGTTAAGAGTGAGGAAGGTCAGAAATGTGTTTCTCAATTGGCATGCCCTATAGGAATGAATATGGAGCGTCTGTCTAGGAGAAGCTGTAGTTTTTCCTTTCTGTCATTGAACAAAGCACACTCTGCATAAAGCCTATAGGACTCCTCTGCTGCTAATTGTGCTCCTCTTATTTGCAGTATGACCGATTATTTGGCTTCTGCGGAAATGGCTGAAGTCTCTACTTTTAATGAAAGCAATCTTATTATTTCTCTAGAGTTTTATTAACTTTCAGACATAGATAAATGTAAAGATTTAATCACACAGTGTATCATGTTTAGTACATGCTTTTGATTTCAACAATTTCTCAGGGAGGATAAATTATTTTAAGAAAGGCAGCCTATAAGCAATGATTATCAAAAACCTATCTTTAATCATTTGTTACATGATATTTAATATAGTAATAATTCATGTCAAATTGTATATGACCCCAATTGACAGTTAATGATAATGTGATATATAAATATATTAAATAATATTGAAACTAATACCTGAGACTGGATTTTTTTCTTATCAATTAAAAATTCCACAAGGACACATGAATTACGCAGCTTTGAATCTAGTACATTCGAGTGTTTCCTGGGGCTAGATCAGCCTTTAGTATGACCCTGATTTAATAACCATATTGACAAAAAGCTAAATTATTTTAAAGAACTGTTGAAAGTAGAAGCAAAGATGACTATGATAGAGCTTTTAACTCAGGTGTGTGCTCAAAATTTGAAATGTAGCAGGAAGAGTTGAAGGAGCAGTTTAAATGTAACATTAGGCAACTGTATCTAATTAGGGCATTACTAAAATGTAAGTTCAAATTTGGACAGAAATAATTTTCTAAATGCTTCTTTCAAAAATATAATTTTTTATTCTGTGAAAGAAATATTTGTGGCAACATGTTTTTGAGTACTGATTTTAATTGCTTTGTAGAAACAGCAGTATTTGTTCTTGCTAGAAAGTTTGCTATGCTGATGTTGTATTTAAAATATTATTAAAATGTCAAGATTTTGAAAGTGGATGTACCAACACTAATGTAGCACACTAAATAATGTTTTTTCCCAAAGAAGGGATATTTAGAATTGATTTACTAGAAGTTGTTAAAACCAGTGTGAAAATTAAAATATGATGAATACGCAACAATGATTATTATGATTATTAGTGCAGAGGATGGCCTGATTAAGCGAGTAAATGCAATGCTTTAAATGGATAGATAATGTACAGGCAACAACCTGCAAAAATGATGATGCTTACTTCTTTTTATTTATGAAAAAAATTGATTAGGTGAAAAGAACAGATTCCATATTAGGTAATGATTTATATAAAATGGATATAAGTATGTTATACAATCTTGTATTATATAATGGATTCCATTAATATTTCACATTCACTTAACACATACTATATATGTCAGACATTTTACTAAGTACTAAAACAAGATGAATAGGAGAGTTTTTTCCCTCAAGATGATTACTTTTTGATAGGAAAGGTAAACTTAAATCATATAAATAAATATGTATCTATTCACTCATATGATAAGTGTAGAATTAAATATTTGGATTATTATAAATATTTACATCATGGAAAAGTATACCAAAGTAAAGGACCTCTGAATCAACAAAATTCAAAATTTTCTGTACATTCATAAAGAATAATATAGACCTACATTTAATCAAATTGCTACATATATAGCCATTATAACTACAATTGTTTTTTAGTGTTGATTATCAGTCTCTTTTTTACTCCTCCTAGACAGAGGTTACTGCGGACTGTTTGGGATGATGTTGGTGTCTTGCTCCTTCTTTTCTCATGTCTGTTCATGTGTTTCAAGTCTGTGCACTGCCAATATTGATTTCTGAATATCCGTTGGTGTGTAAATGACTTGAATCATAGCAGATATAATTCTTAATTATGTTTAGAGTTGCTTAACTTTCAATCTTTGCAGTGCAAAGTTTGTATCACACACTCACACACAGACACACTCATATTTCTTTCCTTCTATTTTGCTGATTTTAGGATGGAAAACTGGCCCATCCTCTTTTAGCCATAATGGCTGGATTGAAAGCAGATATTACAGTGTTGTGCTTTGCTTTGTTCTGTTTTTTGTTTTTTTAAAATTGAATTATTAGATGTTGCTCTTGAGGATTTATATACTGGGTATATGGTTCTGAGGAGATCTCTGTAGGAAACAGATTTCTGCTAGGATTAATTTTAAGCCCATCAAATTTCATCATAGAATAAAAGGCTTTCAACTAATACTGCTTTTCCATGAACAATTCAACCAAATTTTTTTTTCTACTTAACATCCCTTACATGTATCTCTTTACTACCTGACTTTAGGTTTACTAATTGAATTAGCTGTAATGATAGAATCAAGAACATTCAATTTAGAAAAAGAGGAATAAACTTGAAATAATACATCAGAATCAAATGGAGTCAAACTTCATTTTAAATTATTGCTTAATATTTAATTTTTAGTATAGGCCTCCCAGAGGGCTTCAATTTGGTTCAAGATCATCGCCTACTTGTGGAGTGCCTTTTATTTTTCTCTATTTTCTTACTTGTTTTAGGTGTTTCAGTAGCCTATGTGGATTTGGAGTCTCATGGGAATATGTTGTGATCTCCTGTAAAACTTGCTTTCTATTTTATTTTATGTTCATTTTAAAGATGACGTAGTAAAGTGCTATTGAAAGTGAAGAAATTCACATCAGGGTAGAAAGTTATTGAAGTACCAGACTTACGTATTTGCCATATATTTCAGATGTAATAACAAAAGAACAGTTTTCCTTCCTTCTTTTTAAAAACTAATCATTGTTGATTTCTTTTGTACCACTTAACTAAATAATTGTCTTTTAAACTTAATATGAATTTATCAAAGCCAAATTCAAAATAAGTATACCAATGTCAGACCAAGTCTAAAATATTTGAACACTTTTAACACTTTAAGAAGTTTTATTGACTTTGTTGACTCTTGGAAGATTGGCATGTATGTCAGGGTCCAGCATCATGACCATAGCAATTTAGGATCAGGATCATTTCCTTATTTTTAGCATTAAAATGAGGGGATTGGAGGATGTAGGCTATATGTTCTTCTGAAAATCTAAGCTTTCTCTCTCTTAGTCTTCAAAGTTGATTCTGACTCTGCTTCTGGTTTTCCAAAATATGTCATAAAATACTGCAGCAGGAGTGCTCTATAATTCTTTTTTTTTTTCCAGTTAGTGCTTTATTTTTTCATTCTCCATAGAATGCTGATTTTGTAACATTGATTACAGTCTGATATGTACCATTACAACAGAAGTTTCACTTTATGAAAGATCAGATACGGATACACACATCCCGTCCCATTGGCAGGACCGCCTAGGTCCGGGGAAGGAATTTGCCGACGTACTCGGAACTGTTTCCAAGGTTTTCTCGGGCTCGGGTTTGTGTCGCGGCTGCTGGTCCTGGGAGCCAAGGCAACGGAGATCCTCCCAGCTCGCGAGAGCGCCCCCTTCTCCCACGGCTTCGGGGACCCAGCAACAGCTATGGATCTGGTGTCTGGCTCCCGCAGCCCGGAGTGGGAGGTCTCGGGCTCCCGGGGGAAGCGTCGCAGTTCGTCGAAGAGCCCTAAGCCCAGCAAAACCTCTCGCTCCCTGCGTGGCCGCCGCTCTCGCTCGCACTCTTGCTCTCGGTCCGGGGACCGGAATGGCCTTAGCCATCAACTGAGTGGCCCCAGCCAAGGCTCCCAAAACCAGTCCTACCGCTCCCGCTCGCGGTCACGCTCTCGAGAGCGGCCCTCCGCGCCGCGGGGCGCCCCTTTCGCTTCTGCCTCCTCGTCCGCCTATTATAGTGGCTACTCACGCCCCTGCGGGAGCGACAAGCCATGGCCTAGCCTCCTGGACAAGGAGAGGGAAGAGGGCCTGCGGCAGAAGAGATTAAGTGAGAGAGAGAGGATTGGAGAATTAGGAGCTCCTGAAGTATGGGGACTTTCTCCAAAGAATCCAGAACCAGACTCTGATGAACATACACCAGCAGAGGACGAAGAGCCAAAGAAAAGCACCACTTCAGCTTCTACTTCAGAAGAAGAAAAGAAGAAGTCTAGTCATTCAAAAGAAAGGTCCAAGAAAAGGAGGAAGAAAAAGTCATCTAAAAGAAAACACAAGAAGTATTCTGATGATAGTGACAGTGACTCTGATTCTGAAACAGACTCCAGTGATGAAGATACAAAAAGGAGAGCAAAGAAAGCCAAGAAAAAGGAAAAGAAGAAGAAACGCAGATCGAAGAAATATAAGAAAAATAAGTCTAAGAAGAGCAGAAAAGATTCCAGTGATTCATGTTCTAAAGAGTCCCAAGAAGAGTTTCTGGAGAATCCCTGGAAGGATCGATCAAAGCCTGAAGAACCCTCAGATTTGATCGGTCCAGAGGCTCCCAAAACACTTGCCTCTCAAGATGATAAACCTTTGAACTATGGCCATGCTCTGTTACCTGGTGAAGGTGCAGCTATGGCTGAATATGTAAAAGCTGGAAAACGTATCCCACGAAGAGGTGAAATTGGCTTGACAAGTGAAGAAATTGCATCGTTTGAATGCTCGGGTTACGTAATGAGTGGTAGCAGGCATCGCCGAATGGAGGCTGTGCGACTGAGAAAAGAGAACCAGATCTATAGTGCTGATGAGAAGAGAGCCCTTGCATCCTTTAACCAAGAAGAGAGACGAAAGAGAGAAAACAAGATTCTGGCCAGTTTTCGAGAGATGGTATACAGAAAAACTAAAGGGAAAGAGGACAAATAAGGATTTTCTGATTGTTCATCAGACATTTTTAACAACAAAAAAGAAAGTTTGGGTTCCATATATACACACAAAAAGATTACCATGATCTGAAAAAGCTTTACAGTGCTACTGTGCCTTCTATTTAATTCTTTCAGTCCTTCTATAAAAAGCTGCTTATTGATGCCTCCACCCCAAAACCAACAAACAAACCAAAAAGCAAACTAACCCACAGACTTTTGAATTGAAAATGTGAACATTAGTTTTAAAATTCTTAATAGGCTTATTAAAAATGGTTATTTCAAATATAAAATATTGGGACGTCTCCTGTTGTGCCAATGTAAGTACATTATTTCTATCTGAGCTGTGTTTAGATCATTATTTGAATACTAGAAATGGATGGGAGTCAACAATGATCAGGAGTTTAATAAGGAAAAATATAATGAGTCATTGTTTTCATTGTTTTAACTTGGTTGCTTCATAAGGATGAAGCTAAAATGATGTTAAACGTTTTTAAAGTCTGTCCTTTGTAATAAGCAGATTTCATTTTAAGCATTGTTAAACTTTTCAGTTTATTTTTTACATCTGTCATTCAGTTTAATCTGTAACTTCATATAGAACCCCTCACTTTCTCACTTTTTTATGGCTACTGTTGGCTTTTAAGTTTGGGGGAAATGGAAAATTCTGGGACTGTGATATCGTGATCTTTTTCCTTCCCTCCTTTTGTTAAAGTTTAGTTGTTAGGACATACGAGTGAAGGGGGAGGGGATAGTAGAAGTTTTGGCTGTTTTTGTTAAGGTTGTTTTGAGCTGCATTATTATGTGCCTAGGATAAATTTAAATTATCTGAGTGATGGGGAATTTCTGACTTTGCTGTTATAAAATGCCCTCTCTCCTTATAATAGTTTTAAAGTTATTTTTTAAGTGTTTTTTTGAAGAGTACACTGCATTTATTTAACCCCATAAATTATAACATCTTAACACATGTAAAATTTTTGTATTTTTAAAGTGCTTTGCAAGATATTTTTTTTTAACAAGTGGAAAATAATGTTCTTTAAAAGACATCAAACTTTTAGTGGAAAATGATATTACTAGAGGCATGTAAGGATTTGTTCATCCTCTTCAAGAAATGGGATTTTCATGTAAAATATATATGTAGCACTGAATGCCAAAATGATGGGTATGTGTGATTGGAATTAAAAATGAGATTTGCTAATAAAAAAAAAAAGAAAGATCAGCAAAAATACATCAGCAAGGATATAACTAGTGCATTTACTAAAACACATCATAATCATAAAACCAAGTGATCACACACAATAATCTTTACATTTGACATACCAGTTATATCCTAGCAGAGCCAGTGTGTTTGGCAGGTGATTAAAATATGTAAATAATGACACTGATCAATCTTAACACTTCTGAAGTGTTAATTTTTTATCAGTTAAACTTAAAATAAATCAATAAGAGTATTGAGACATAACAAGGAGGAAATCCAAAATTTGTTGAACAGGGACAGTAGTAAACAGTAGGAAGAGCACTGAATTGGGAGCTAGTACATTTGGATCCTTGTCTTATCTTTGGCCCTGGATGGATGACCTTGGGCAAGTATTCTGGGCTATATGAATCATTCACTCTTAAAATGAGAGAGTTGGCTGGATGGTTCTCTAAACTCTTTATAGATTTAGCTTTCCATAATTCTAAAATCTTTGACACCGATTCATTTTTGTGTTGTAAAGTGAAATGTCTAACAATACTAACTTGGCAGTTGGGTTGAGTCCAGCTCTACCACACAAATACAACTTGTTGCTTGTGTTCAAATCTCTTCCTTCTGAGCCCCATGACAGCCCTATCCTCAAATTAACAAACAGTAATGACAAGCTTCAGGAGGTAAACAAGCTTGTCCTCCACTAGACACAAACTCAAGACCCCCAAAGTCATGGTTATTAAGAAAAGCTATAATGGAAGAACTATGTGGGAAACCCACAACATCCTCTTTGGTAAATGGTACAATAACACAATTCACTAATAGAAGAAGGCAGGTACAGATATTAACTACAATACATAGTTTTCAACTGTTATTTGTGAACCTGCACAAAAAATATACACACAATTAGAACTGTATCAATATGAACTATAAATTCACAGTCTAGATGTACACGGAAGCCTCTCTCATGCTGCTAATCTGAAGGAGGCTTATTGTAGTTTCACGTGTTTGTAACTCTACAGGAGGAAGCTGGGATTCTTTTTACTAACATTGGCTTCTATTCCATTATCTGAAAAGCCCAGCTCTCTCATATAATCACAGAAATTAAAGATGTCCAAGCCCCCCTTTAGGGCATTTCCTCCATCTCCTACTTTCCTTATCAGATTACTGTCTTTTTATTCTAAAACACTGAATGACTGGCTTCCATCAGCTCCCTATCTGAAAATCAAGTAGACTTTATCTTTTTTAATCTAAGGAATAAATTTGTCCATATTTCTTCCTAATATTTTAATGTAATTCCTATCTCAATTGTATTTACACAGTTCTGAATATTTAACTACAGTATCCATTATAGAAATTAATCCAGTTCGATGAACATGAATGTGCAAAGCAAAATTACTTTGAAAATGTTGTTTTCTTAATAAACATTATTCTTTCATTAAAGTGCTTCCCCTTTGACAGCAGTGATTACTTTAAGCAACTTTATGAGCCTTGAAACATTTTCCAACATCTCTAACCCGTGCCCCCTTCCAGAAAATATAAAACACCCTTCACTGTCCTCCTCCCTCCTGAGGGGACTGAGGATTTTTACCCTACAAGGTCTCTTCTCCTGATTGAGAATCCCTGATACTGAAGAAATGGCATCACCAGCCGTATATTTGCTGAGCTTTGCCTTTCCATAATTTGACTGTAAAACAACAGACTTATTTTTGCCTTCCCAGAAACGTCATTTTTTATATTACCAAATATGCTTTTCGAACTCTACAGCTCCCTTCTATCCCTCATTCCTTACGAGATTTTAATACACTTCTTTATGGGGAAAAGACATCCCCTCTTGAGAATCACTGAACCAAAATATTATTTCTGAATTACTATTCATGATAAGGCTCAATAACTAAGTTTGAGAAAACAGTATTCAATTTAAAGACGGAAAAATACTGTATCATTGATGAAATGAATATTATAATATTGAGTATATTCTAATTATTAAACCAAATTATTTAAACTTCATTCTTCAAAACTAATGTAGAGACTTGTTTTTAAAATGATCTACTGAAATCATAATGAAATGCACCTTTCATACTGGTAAATTATAGTAACAAATTATATTGCTTTCCTTTGTTGAAATGTTTTCTTCGATTATATAATCCACTCATTTTCAGATATTCAGAGCTAAAACTTTTAGATTTTTCTAAATAAATTTTTATCAGTTTCACCTAGTTTAGTAACTTAGAATTGAATCTATTTCTTCTATAGAATTGCCAACTAGCACAAACATCTCTCTGACTGATGCACAATGACAAGAATATAAAATAGCCATGTCTGCAAGAAATACTTATATTGTCTTTATTTTTCCAAATTCTAATAGAGTGAAATTCTGTATAGCCTGAAGCTAGAATGATAACGCATATAGAGTTTTAAAAATAGTTTTGGAGAAAATATGGATGCATTTCTTTCCAAATTTTAAAAATGATCTTCTGCGTCTAAGTTAAGCAGATTGGAAAGAGTAAACAGGAAAGGTCTACCTCCAGATCCAAGGTGAAGGGCCTAAATAAAATCATTCAACACAGCCCCCAACCAGGCACAATAGTTTAAAATTTTACACCAGTGACACCAGGGAGGGGTCCCACTCCCATGGCTGTCAGTATTCTGAATCAATGCGCTTTGGGATGGTGTTCGGCTAGATGTTTGAAGTTCCTTCATATCTTGTACCAATCTTCACATCTCGGAAGTATTTTCCCACAGGGTAATTTTTGGTGTAGCCTACTCCTCCCATCCACTTGATACATTTGCCAGTTATTAGGCCCTCAATCTCTGATGCATAGTACTTGGCCATAGATGATTCTTTAATGAATGGCCTTCCAGCTTCTAAAAGCCTTGCAGCGTTGTATGTAAGTAATCTTGCAGCTTCTAGCTGGGTGGCCATGTGAGCCACTTGGTGTTGGCATCCCTGAAAATCAAATATTCTTTTGCCAAACTGTTCCCTTTCTTTAATATATGGAATAGTGTAGTCAAAACATCCTTGAGCCAGTCCCAGCATCTGTGCAGTCATTCCTATTCTACTTTCATTAAGACCCCCAATGGTTTACTTATAGCCATGTCCAATTTGTCCCAGGATATTGGCTTCTGGAACCTTGACATTTTCAAATGTTAATGGGCAAGTAAAAGAAGCTCTGCTTCCCATTTTGTTCTCTGGTTTCCCTATATGAAGGCCCTCAGTATGACAATCTACCAAGAAGCAGGTAATTCCTGTATACCCAAGAGTAAGGTCTACATTTTCCATCACCATGAAGAGCTTGGCATCCTTGCCATTGCTAATCCACATCTTTGACCCATTGATGACATAATAATTTCCCTTTTTATCAGGTTTGGTCTTCAAAGCAAATGAATCGCTACCTGCTCCAGCCTCTGAAAGGCAGAAACTTCCCATTTGTTCCGTAGCTAGCTTGGGCAAATAGATAGCCTTCTGTTCTTCTGTTCCATATTTTCCTAATTACTGTGTTCTGGATGTCACATACCAGAGCCAAAGACGCATCAACTTTGGCTAATTCCTCTATCACTAGGATAGAGGAAAAAATGAAGCTCCTGTTCCTCCATATTTTGTGTCAATTTCAATACCCATCAACCCTTGTTGAAATAATCCTCGTATTACTGATTTTTCCATTTTTGAATTTTCATCCATTTTTGAAACCAAAGGAGCAATTTGTTCCTGGACAAATTTTTTAACCGTGCTCTTTATCATCCTCTCTTCATCTGTAAATGTTTGCAGAGGGGCATAGGGTGGGCCATTATTTGTTGCTTTGAGTCCAGCTTCTCAAAGCTGGGAAGATTTTAAGATATCAGGAGGATTTTTCCAGGAAGACAGGCAAATTGGGAAGTTTCTTCTTAACAGTGCACTGCCACACAGCAGCCGAACCGTGGCTCCCTCCATCTGTGCCCCAGGACAATCGCCCTATAATTCTTTTCGTTTAAAGCATATTTATGTTTTTAAGGTTCTGCAATTTCTTTAGCATAAGATATATTTTTAAAGATATATACTATTTTAAAATCTAAAAATCACACACATTTTCAATAGTGACAAAACATATTTTCCTATTATATCTCTTGTTAAGGTTTTGTGACGCAGAATTAAGTTGGGACCAGGGTAATATTACTACTTGATACACAAATTATTCCTTTGACTTACTGAATGCAAACCCACAGTCAACACATTTATCAGGAGAGGAATAGTTAAGAGCATTTGTTAGGTTTGTATATATACACAGTAAATAGAAAAATATTAGGTTTATGGGACAGAACAAGATAAGCGAAATGAAAATTAAATGTTTGATAGTGTATTTCTAGTCTGTTTCAGCTGCTCTAACAAAAATATCATAGATTGGGTAACTTTTAAACAAAATAAATTTATTTCTTATACTTCTGGAGACTGGCAAGTCCAAGATCAAGGTACCAGCAAATATGCCTGGTGAGAGCCAGCTTCTTGGTTCATACACAGTCTTTTCATTGTGTCCTCACATGGTAACAGGGGAGTGGGAACTCTCTGGAATCTCTTTTGTAAGAGTCTCTTCAGAGTGTCTTTTGATCTCATTCAATGTGATGGTATTTTGACATGGGATCTAATGACCTAATCAGAGGTCCCATCTCTAAATACCATCACATTGGGTATCAGGTTTCAACATATGAACTTGGGCAGTGGGGAGGGGGCATACATATTCAGTCTTTAGCATAGTGACTAAAGAATAACATAATATATCTTCCATACCATTCCACAGAAAAGGATGTAATGCAGAGGAAAAGAAATAGTGGAAAGTTTGAAGGTCTGGGTTCTAGTCTTTGGCCTGCACATGCTGCTTTCCTTTTGTTGTAGACAAGCTGTGTAGCCTCTATTAACCACAAAGTCCTCATCTAGGAAATATACTTGTTAGCCCCTATGAAAATCCTTAAGGTCTCTTCAAGCCTTAAGATTTTTTTTGTTAAATTAACAATAGATCAAAGTAGCAAGAACCATGAATAGTTAAAATAACATGAAAAGTTATGATGTATATAAAGATCTGTGGATTGTTCTCATCATAAATAAATTGTAAATTTTGCATTTTAATTATCCTTCCTAGACCCCCATCTAAAAATATATCTATACTGTTATTTATTTTGTAGTGTTGGGAGAAATGAACAAAGCTTGAGTGCTACACATGGTGATAAATTTAAAATATGTTAAAAAACCACGTTCTGATTTGGCAATCATTCTTTTGTGTATATAATGAACCTGTAGTATTTTTCTTTCAAATTTTACTTCTGAGCTATAGTTATCTACAAATACATGTGCATACATGCCTAATCTTTGGGTTTCCAAGAATGATTGTAAAGAAATATAAAAATAAATCACTTTACAATCTCTCATACAGTAAGTATGTGCTAGAGCAACTTATTATGGTGAGCGAAAGGATGTATCACATTGAGGTTTCATTAATTCCATATTGTGCTAAAGCACTGATACAAAAGAAGGACGTGAATTAACAAACAGCACATCTTACTATTGAGGTATGTTAGATAATACAGTCAGATATTATAACCTAATTTCCAACTTAGAAAAGTTTTAATGAAAACTGTGGATAGTTGCTCAGATAAGCCAGAGGAGGAATGAAGAGCACAATTGTCCACCATTAATCCATTTCATTAAATTCAAGAATTTGAGCATATTAAGATAAATCAGAATAAAGATGAACGCTGAAAGCCATATACCTTTCAATCAAAAACAGGATTAGGAGCTGACATTGAACTGAGAGAGAGCCTAATTTAAACATGCTAGCCTCTGAACTTTTGGAGCCCCCCTGAGAATGAAGTTTTATTCATATGAAGCACTTGTTCTGAATAATAGCCATGTTCCTTTGGCACTTATACCTAAAGAGTTTAACTTAGTCAATCATCACTTCTTTCCATTGTCTTCTTACAGATAATTGTGTCTTGGGGCTGCAAATAATATCATTATTAACTCTTTGAGATAGCCACTGTGTCTTCTGAATAGTGGCAAAATCCATAAAGCAGTTGATTTTTACATCACTGGAAACTCATCAGTCAAGAGATGGTAGTCCTGTTAAGCAGGTGACAGACATTAAAGAGATTCATTACATCTGAAAATGCCAACTCCTTGTAACAGCTTACTGAATATCCCTGCCACTACAAAGGTCAGTGTGTAAGATGTGACTAATACTGTTGTCAGAAAGCTCATACACTTCAATGCCAGTTTTCATTGCACCTTTTGTTTGGCACATATTGGGTGAAAGTTGTATTAGTTTTCACCCACTTGAAGAGGTAGATAGTAGCTAGAGTTTATGATCACAGTGCTTCATTAAATGCATTCTGCATTGAATGAATCAAACTTATTGGCTTTATTTCTGTAACTTTCTGTTGAAGTGTTTAAGGTTACACTATGAGTGATCAAAAAATACTTCTTGAGTAAGATGCTATGTTGACAGCTTTGACAGAACTAAGAATGACTTTTAATGAATCTGTATCTAGGTAAGTGTCAATGCTTCAAATATGAAGGTTCCAATACCCTGTTTGGATTAGAAGGGGAAAAATGGTATTTTGCCTATAGCTAGCATTTCCTAAAGATCCTTTCATAGGCAATTGTGTTAACACAAGAACAGTTCTCTATATAAATGTCTGTGGTATTGGCACAATTCCTGGAATATTATGGTTGTATATATACATATACATATATATATATATACATACATATATATATATATATACACACGTGTGTGTGTGTGTGTGTGTGTGTGTGTGCCTGTGTGTATAAAATACTGACCAAAAGTAGCACCAAATAAAAGTTATGGGCTCCATTCTTCCTCTAAATTCTGGGGAATATAGGCTCAAAAATACGAAATCAATATACCCTATTTAATTTTCTCAGCTTCAAAGTCTCCAATTCACATTAACCAAAGAGTGTGATTATTGATGCTATATGATCCCGACATCACTTACAGTGCCTGGAAGTGTTGCCTTGGTAGGGAATAGACAATGATCTTATAATGTTTCTCTGAAGTTGGGTTATATATTTGATTCATATTTAAGTATGCTTTTTCTTGAGAGAAAGTATAACATTCTCTGAAGAAAATTTTTTCTAACATTCGTACCTGAAATGTCTTTCCTATACTCTACGCTGGCCGTTTTCCTATCTGAATGTAACTTTAAAACTTTTAAAAATATGAATGGATCACCCTACCTTAAAGTCCAGTACACTGGCTTCCTATGAATAAATTGTTCCCATCCACTTTAAGGAAGTCATCTGACCCAGAAATCTGACAGATTAAAGTATGCCAGAATATGGCATTTTTTTTTCTTTAGAAGAGGTAAATCATATATCCTAGGAATAAAGTGTCTACTACATTAATGCAGT
This sequence comes from Phocoena phocoena, assembly GCF_963924675.1. Classification (NCBI taxonomy): domain Eukaryota; kingdom Metazoa; phylum Chordata; class Mammalia; order Artiodactyla; family Phocoenidae; genus Phocoena; species Phocoena phocoena. Next base: position 78,627,110 of record NC_089223.1, read on the forward strand.
TGACTTCTGGTCATAGTCTGTCCTTACACAGTGACTACTATATCATTTATATCAAACATTTTAAAGGAGGTAAGGGAGGTGAGTGGCATTTGTCACACAGCTGTGCAGAGATATCTCAGGTAATTTCTTGAGCCTCTGATGTATTGTGCTATCAGTCTTAATTTTCTCCTGCCATTTCTTCATGAACCAAAGAAAAGGAAAAATTATTTTCTTAAGATCTCAAGGGAATGTGAAAATAAGATCAAATAACCTATATTTAGCAAAGAAAGTTTAAAAAAAAAAGGAAAAATGAAGTGGCTTAAATTTTAGAAGATAGGCCTGACATATTATGTCCCCTTTAAATGTTTCCTCATCAGGTTACATGTTCTGCTAATTTTTAAAGAAATCTGAGCTAGAGATTTTATATTACTTAGATTAAAATAAACTATTTTATGTGAAGTAAAATGTACATAATATGGAGCTTTAAGTAATGTTTTATTATGTCACTGTATCCCTGCCGGTGAGAGGCAGTATTATTTAATTCTGAAAGGATGGTATGGTAAACTCTGTACATATTATTAGCTCTTCTAATGCACACAATATGAAGAAAGAACTGAGATTTAAAGCATGAGACTTTAGTTCTAGACCAATCTGCCACTATCCAGTTATGAAATATTAGGGAGTGAACAAGTGTCTCTGGACATTGATAAATCTTCTTTTAACTGAATACATGCAATGAACAATATCTGAACTTCTATAATCAGTAATGTCTTTAACTTTAATCTCTTGAGAATAAGACCAAAATATAGGCTAAAATCACATTTAGGAATGATTTTTCATTATATGTATACATGTATATATGTTTTATATGTATACGTATATATGTTTTTCCTATTTCTAATCTCACGTCCCCACTAATATAAACATATATTTTGGGGAAGAAGTTTAGAAAGGCATACATGCACAGATTTTATTGGTTAGTGAGGTACCTGAACCTGCCAAAATAAGCATTTTATTAAAATATTTGGTTGAAATCAAGTAAACACAGGTTTCTTCTTTCAACCTAATAGATTGTCATCATATGTTTTGGTATTGAAATGATGCTAGCATGCCTCCAGATTACTTTAAATGAGGAACATAAAAGGTACAATAAATGGCAAAGTAAATGGTAGAATAAAGCACTGATCTAGATTCCCTCTCCGGTAAGCTCTAGGGATAGTAAGTTCAATTTTTTTAAGGCAAGGTGTTCAGTGATAAAAGATTGGGCCAGCTATCATTTATAGTCTCTCCGCTCCAAACCCAACCTTCTTTTTCCCAGTTTTGTGGACCCTGTACGTATTTCTATTTCTCTAGCTGGTACATTGATGGGCTTTTGTTCCAATAACGAGTGCTGGAGCGACATAGTGAGGTGATAGTGACAAGAAGCCACTTCCCTCAGGTTGGGTGCTGCCTCCATATTTTATCCAGTACAGGAGGTGAGGCTTGGTGGCTCTCACTTCATGAGACTTTATAGACAGTTTCTAGCCTCACTGTCTTTCACAGGGGCTGTGCCCCTACTTTTAAGCCATGCTCTTCCTACGTGGCTGGCTGCTTTTACAGATGAACTTCATCCATCATCAAGCAACTGACTATCCTTTATGAGGTTGCTTCTAAAGAAGGTCCAGCTGAGACCTCAGGCAACTGCCTCACCAACACGTAACTTACTTCTACAGACCAGCTCACATCTGCCCACTTCCTCTGGCAATGGCAGACCATTTCTGTAGATCAGCACTGGCCTGCATCCCCTCTAGAAAGCTTTGTTGCCACTGGAAGACTGCTTGTCTCTCTCTAGCCATGCCTTCTGCAAAGAGTTTGAAATCTCAGCCTTGGGTGGAGGAACCTCTCCTAAGTCCTTTCACTTTCTAAGTTTCTTTCACTGTCCAGTATCCTTTAACTTAGTAATAGTATAACGTGTTTATTTGCACTTGCAAATTCTGGACTCCATAGAGTTCCTTATATCTCTTTTAGTAGTTAAAGGCTTTGTATAAGTTAATGATTCTTTATACTAAAGATTCCTTGTTTAAATTACTAGTGTATTTTTTGTCTCTTAACTGGACCCTCATTGATATAAAAGTATAATGGAACTCATTGCTTTTGTTTAGCAATTCAACTTTCATATTTTTTGGAAGTAAAACAAAAAAAATGCAGTGAGTATATGAATGTTAGGAAAATAATTTGAACTAAAGTTCACAACATTATTGTCAGAGGAAATATTTGTCAGAGGAAGAAAATTAATATTCCTAGGCACTAGACACTCTTATGACTTCCTGAGATATAAACACCCCTTTCACCTGCCAAGATCCAGGATGCCTATATAGGGCTTAGGTATTGGACAAATGAATTATCTGTAATTCATGTCATCTGTATCAACAACTAATTTCATCTTTCTTAAAATGTCCAGGTAATTGTAAATTTTCTGACCATTCCACTTAGCAACATTTTAATCTTTTCTTCTGTCAGTATAGTTTGCCTCCTTTTAGAGAGGGGAAGAAAAGAGGGTGGAATATTAGATTGAGCTATGGTATATAAAAGAGAGACAGAGAGACTTGAGAGAAAAGAGGGGGAAAACTATTAAAATAAAGCTTGGTCTTTATGTTTCATTAACGGCCATATTTGCCAGCAAAATACAACAGAAAAGAAATTGAACTGAAACAAACTACCATGTGATTATTCTGGAAGTTTTAATTGCCCTTACCTTTTCTTGTTCTCAGCTTGCTTTTGTTAACACGCCTACCCACTTTTCCTTTTCCTTTACCTCTGCTCCGTGTTAAAAGCTAGAATGTCCCCAGTAGATGTTTAAGCTGAACCTCTGAGCCAACTGAGGCAACAAGTTGTGGTTAATAAAGTATAAGAGTTTAGAACTAGAAGCGGCCTTAAAGATTGTCTACTCAAACCCTTAATTTCACAGAAAAGGGGGATAAAGCTAAGGGAGTTAAGAACTCAAAAATAAAAAAGGATGGTCTGACATAAGAATGGGCAGTTTGGGTTCCTGGGTTCAAACTTGGTTCCATGAACTTGGTTCTCTATCTATCATATACTCTTGAGGTTAACATCAGGCCTAACTTTCAAAGTACATCAAGATTTTGCTCAGAAAACAAAACATTATCCAGATAAAATAAATTTTTGTTGATATTAGTAATTATATTCTTAACTCTGGCATTCCTGGAAGATGCTAGTATAATGTTTTTAGGTCAAAAGGATACTCTCACAGTTTTCTAGGCAATTCTCAAATATTCATTCTTTCTTTCATTTAACAAGCAATTATTGAATGTCCTTAATGTGTTCTTGGTGTTGGCTAGGCATTCGGGGGGAAGAAAGAAAATTAATAGAAAAAAGCAGAAATGTTGATCCTTGATTTCAAAAATCCTAAAACCTATATTTTAAACAACATAAGCACATTTGATTGGCATTAGTACATTTAAAATACTATAATTTTAGGCATAATCATGGTAAGGTACATTTAATCTAGAAGTTTTTTGAGAAGGCTCAATAATGTAATGAATACAAAGGTGAAGAGGAGAAAAAGTAGGGAAAGGCTTTTTAAATGGTAAAACTCGCACAAAGTCAGGAAAGTAGCAGATGAACTAATGTGGATGAAATAGTAACTAGTTTGAGAAAGTAATTTTAAATGGTAATATTTATCTGCAGTAAAAGAAAAGAAACTTGATTAAAAGTAGATATTCATAACATGGACAGCAATTCTATTAGATAGGTAGGTAGGTAGATAGATAGATAGATAGATAGGGAAACAGAACTACATCAGAAATATAAAATCATTAATATAGAAAACAGTACAATGATGACATACTTGTATTAAAACGAGGAAAAAAAGAAGTGTTTACCTGTGTATGTGTTTCTGGAAACTCTTTATTAAATGGTTAATATGTATTCTTGTTCACTTTTACTAGTTGTGTTCAAAGAAAGAATAAATTATATGAAGATTTGACCAAAAGCAAAGAAAAACCCAGCAGGCTTCATTGAGATTAACTGTTTCTCAGAAGCTCATAAGTGAACAAGTCAGATCATCGTGGTCATTTATCTGTAGTTGATTGCATCCAGTTATCAAACCTCTTTTGTTTCCCCCACTTTTTTTTTTTTTTTAGTAGAAGTCCACTTCAGTGATAAAGTAACTTTACATGATGCTACTTTTCTTTAAATAATTTTCTTCTCTGACCATTATTGCTTTCTTCATTTCTTATATCATTGCTTCTGATCATTCATTAAGCAGTTAGCAGTTTTAATGATGAAAAAAAAAAAAGAAAACTAAAACTAGAGAAGATGGAAGGAAGGAAGGAAAGATATACATTGTAGTAAACTCATCATCTTTATACCACGTTTGTCAGACTAAGAAAGGAGAATTTCTTAAAACATGTTTGGATGTCACCAATAAGATTACTTGTAGGTTTTTCTAGGAATGATGATAGTCTTACCTGTATATTCATATAGAGAGTTGAACTATGACTATATGAAGATCAATCACTCAATTTTTATTTTAAGAAGGGATTTAGAATTTATCTTTAAGTCAATATAGATATTTGAGATTATAGATGCATTTTCTATTATAATTATTGTATATTTATGAAAACTGACTACAGATTGAATGTGAAATTATAGGGATTATTATAGTGTAGTTATGGAAAAATATGAACATTTTATGGGATAGTCTTCATTTAAAAATAAAATTTCATATCTGAGAGTTTAGACACTGGAGATAGGCTTACTCATACCATAGAATATCAAACTATGCACTTTCATAATAGTAAATGCTACCAAGAATAAGTCTTTACTGAATTAAGAAGACATAATATTTCTAAGTTGCTAAGTAATATAAAAGAAATTAAAGCACATGCAATAATTAATACTGGTTTTATAATTCTGTTTAACTGTTTGTAAAATGTCTAATGTATACAGTGAGTTAACTATAAAAATAAAAATATGTGCCGTAATTGAGTAAAAGTCAGTACATATCATAAAAATAATTTGAAATATGGTGACTCGAACGTAAATTTTTGCTGAAGATGTCTAGCCTTAAATCTGATACAACTTTTCAATATACCTATACTCTTTTCCAGAGTTTTCACAGCATAGTCATAACATTAGCCTGATGTACATGTTAAAAGCATATTTGAGTAAACATTTCAACTTGTACAATAAGTCAAAATAAACACAGAAATTGATACCTTATAAACAGATCAGGATTGAACATGAGATAATTCTATGTATCTAATAGATTGAATGATTTTACATTTTCATGTACAAAACTACAAATATGCTACAAAAAATACTGAATTTGAAGTCAGAATTTTGGGGTTTCCATTTTCATATGTCCAATCATTAGCTTTTTACCTACTTTAGCTCTCTGAGAAACTTTCTACGCTGTGACTGCTTTCCCTACTGGTCCATTTCTCTCATTCTAAACATGTCATTATATTTCCCATCCTTAGGAAAACAAAACAAAACGGTAACAATTATATCTACACTCCAAAAATAAAACCGTTCTCAGATTCACCATCTACACTTTGGAATAGACTATCCTATTGTTCTCTTCCTCTTCCTCCCTAAATTTATTTTTAGACCACAGGAATAAAAGATTGAGTAACCATTTTCATTAGTGTAAAGCACTTTATCACCATCAGTAGAATGCCCCTCTTGTTATAATATTTAATATTAATTGTATTCCTTTTATATCCATGGATACTCTGATCCCCATTGGCATTTACTTAAACACATATGTATATATTTGAAAAACGATGTGCCCTTGCAAAATGCATACTGCTGTTTTATGTGTATACTACACATGTTAAGTATATGTGAATGGCATTTTGCTATTCAGCCCTTGTTATTCATTCAACACTATGTTGTTAATGTGTTTTTTTTTTTCCTTTTAATGACATCTTGGGAAGATTCCAGAGCTTTCCAGTTGAGAAACTAAAATAGCTTATCTGAATGTCATTCATTCTGTTAAACAGGGGGAGCACCTCCAGAGGAAAAAATACATAAAACAGGTCAACCAGACTAGTTTCCTTGTAAATGTATTCTCAATAGAAAAAAAAAAAGATATCTGCTGAGGGGAAGAGAACTTATCATTAAAATGCACTTCATAGGATGACTCTGCCTAAGAATAGCCTGTACTAAGTAGAACTTAGGTTCTCTGATACTTGATACCCTGGAGAATTCTGTGTAAGCTATGCAATCTCTGATATAAAATGGAGATGTGTCATAATTGAAATTCTTGCTGTGTGAAGCAAGCAAGCACTCTAGAAACTCATTAGGAACCTCATCTCTCCTGTGCCAGAGATGCATATCTGACATGGAAAGGTGAGGGCCTGGGGAACTGCCTCAGTTTCCCTGACCTCTTTTTGCTTCACTGCACCTCTTGCTTGCCTATGTCCTTGAATTTATTTAGTAAAGCTTGACACCCAGTGAGATCTCTGATTTTAGCTGACTGAACAGTCTGATCCTGTATTTAGCCCATTAGTCACTTTCTGTTATTAAATGTCTCATTTGATAATTTAAGTACATTCTCAAGCATTAAAACTTTCAGTCTAGTTCAATTTAAGATATCAATCTCACATCCAATTCAAAGCTTCCAAATCCAGTTTGAAACTTGATCTTAAGCTCAAGAACCTGCAGCAGGAAGAGAAGCACAAGCTGCTTTCTGGTTATTCCTTCTCTCTCACCACCTCCATCCATTCCCGCACTAGTGGGATGAAAGGTTAAGTTGGGATGAAAGGTTAAGGGATGATGTTAACAGGTAAAGTCCTTATAAGACTGCCGCTACTTTAATTTAGACTTCAATGAGAGCTCTATCACAGGCATTTAAATGTTGCTGTTTCTAGGATCCCCTTCTTCAATTTACATTTTTGGGAGGCCTTATTAAGGCATAGCAAGACAGATTCCTTATGTGGGAAGTGCATTTTCATGAAAGTTGACTTCTTGTGATCCTACCCCTCAGGGCTCTTGCTACTGGCAACTCAAGCAAGCCTCGCACAGGGTCTGCGAGACAGATCCTTGGTGAAGTCTGCCATGACTATGAAGAGAGGAGACTTAGCTGATTATCTGCTGAACCTTATAGGCTTATCTGAATGAGCCCTCAAATTGTATCACACAGGAAATTGTATTTCCTGTTCACAAAGAGCATCAATATCCACAGAAAGAACTACTACTTACACCACGTAAATGAAATGCTTTTTCCCATTTTCTATTAACTACACCCATCATACAACTCTGTAAGAAACACAAGCTTCAGGGTAGGGAAGGGAAGATGACTGAAAGAGTATAAAGAAGAAGAATAAATCATGCTCCCATACTTTCTCTTGGGAAGGATGCTAAGCCACAGTTCTACTGTGAGCCCAGAATAAAATAAGTTGTTGTATTTGCTGTGAGATTAAAGTTTGACAGAGTACTGGACAGGACTTTATAATATCTTAAGATAAATAGCAATCACCAAAATTAGACCAATTGCAAAACAAAAATAAAAGGAAATCTCTGGGATTCACTGAGATCATCAAAGAGTAGATGTGAGAGAACTGGCAGAGCCTAACTGAACACAGGAGTAGAATAAAAATAAAGCCATTGCTTATTTGTGCCCCATTAAAGTCAACTCATTCAGTGCATCCATTACATACATGAGTCATTTGGGGTTCTTGTCTAAATTGTCTCTTTATAGCCTCCCTACATTTTTCTTTTAGGTTTTCTGAGATTTTTGACTTCTCTCTCAGCCAAGTATTATCAAAATTATCCAGTCACTCATTGCTTTACTACACATTTCCCACCCTCAAATATATTAACACAGCTTCTATTTCTTCCACTCTATTAAAGCTGTTTTTCTAACATGGATCCCTGCATGCATATTTTACTGAGACTCTCTAATGCTGTTTAATGGTCAGTTTTTAAACTCTTTGTTCCTTCTAGTTTAATGACACTATTTTGTCTGATTTTTCATCCCCAGTCCTTTGTATCCACTTTTATACTTGACCCTTAAACACTGAATCTCCGAAGGAGTTGTAAACTAGTCCACTGTTTCTTTTTCTTTCTCTTTGTTTGTTTTAATTTACTCTCCTGACTGAATATTCCATCAATATGCTAATGATTCCCAATGCCTCTCTTTAGCCCTCAACCTGCATTTCTAACTCATCCATTTACCTGCTTATAAGTCAGGTTTGTATGTCTCAAAGATGTCTTAAGCTTATACAGTTCAAATTATAACTGAATACTTATTATGATGTCACTTAAACTTCATATATATATTTAATGGCATATATCTGTTAATTTAATGGCAAAAATTTATCCCAGGTACATGAATCTGTAACCCAGGGTCTATCCTGTAATTCTTCATCTCCTCCCACTTCCATTCAATTATCGACACCTCTAGAAAATTTCTCTAAAATGCCCTTCCCCTCTTTGTCATCATATCACACTATACATGCTTTTATTTTAATGCCTATATTGGAGTGGACCCATTTATTCATTTGTCTCTCTCATTAAAGTATATGCTTATCCCGGACAGGAATTCTTAGGCACCTCTGTAGTATATTACCTAGCATAGAGTCTGCAATCAAAAAGTATATGTTCCATATGTATTTTCTGCCCTGAACTGACTTCCAGTTTGCAAAATAGTTTTCTTTTACTTGCTTCTAACATTGATAACCTTTCACTAGATCAAAATATCATTCATGTAAAATATTTTATAAAGAGAAATATGATGTGTCCTTATTAGCTGTGGCTGACCATCTGAATTGCTTTGTGAAATGATGCATAATAAACAAACAACAAAAAATTGATCACTAAATTTAATTTATAAATGTTTTTTCCTTCCTTTTTAAACATATGCAGTGCCAATTTTTATAAAATTATTGATTCAATTAGGAGAATGCCACTTTATAAAGAACATAATTAAAGTATAAGAATACTTCACAGAATTGCCATAAAATTAAATTTAACAAGTTCTTTCTATTTATTTCCATGCTGACTGCATATGTACTATTTCCTTCCTTTTGCATTAAACTAAGTCCCTCTCTCACAAACAAACTTATTTGCCCTTGCTGTGCACTGTATCTATAACCAGTTTTTTACTTCTATTTTCGACAAGATATATTATTTTGCTTTTTACGCCTACTACTGCTCTCTCTTTACCTTGCTTTCACACTCTTTCTCATTATAATCTGGCAGCTATATCCTCTTGGTCTTTGTTCTCCTTAATCATTTTTGTAGGATTTAGCAATGTTGACCATTTCCTTTTGGACACCTTCTTAAACAAATACTGTCTACTCAACTGCTCATTCTGTCTCATTTTCTCTTCATAATAGAGAAGGTAATAAATTTCCATTGATTTATTCAGTCAGCCAACAAGCATGTATTAAATGGCTCCTGTGTGTCAGCACTTTGCAAATGATAATAAAACACTTATTCCCAAAGAACTTACTATTTGGATGGGAAGACAGATATATAATGAATTCAAACATAGAGAGGAAGGCATTCTAAATAACATATAAACATCTAGAGGGTTAAATTTAATTTTGACCCAAAAAGCATTAAAGGAAAAATTAGATACCATATACCAAGAAATATGGTGAGAATTTCCTATCTAATATTTATTCCTTTGTAAGGAATAAATTCAACTATGAATCACTGATAGAAAAATCGGAAAATATAAGTCAAGAAAGACTAGCTTTGCATTCTCAAAAGATATTGCTTTAGAAATTCCTATGCTAATTTTCCACTTTTGTAATGTATTTATGTTTTAAAAATAATCTATTTAGTCAAGAATTATATAATATTTAAATAATATTTCCCCCCGATACACTGTGTACCTAATTCAAGTGCAGTAGTCTGCTGTAGCACAAAGTTATTATCATAGCTTTTGTGATATTTCGTACCGATAGGATGTCTGATAGGATGTCTCCTGTCACTCAGAATGATCTTGCACAGCCTTTTGAGGGCTCATGCATGTGAAAAATAATCCTTCATGACAGTTTCCTCCAATTTAAGACAGCAATTTCTTCCACATCTGCCTGTTTTATTGATAAGCATCATTGGTGAAAGGGAATTGTCTGCAAACCAGTATAGATGAAAATGAATAGTACTGGAGATTATAAATGTAACCTTGCTAGAGAAATTATATCAATTTGAGACATATTGTCTCTTGAAGGTAGACAGATACTAAAGAGCTGAACCATACAGTTTATGAAACAATTTATTTTTGTCATCTCTTTCAGCAAAATCAAAACCAACTTTTTCTTCCTTCCTTCCTTTCTCTTTTCTTTCTTTCTTTTTTCTTTTTCTTTCTTTCTCTTTCTCTCTTTTTCTCCCTTCCTCCCTCATCCTCCCTCCCTTCCTTTCTTCCTCCCTTCCTTTCTTCCTTCTTTCCTTCCTTCCTTCTCTCTCTTTCTTCCTTTTTTGTGCTGTATATGTTAACACTCTGTACCTCAGTTTACTCATGTATAAACCTGGGACACCAATCATACTTCACACAATTATAATTTTTAAAAATGAAATGTTTTCAACAGTGTATTTCACAGTAGTGTTATTTAAGTGTTGTAATATTATTTTTTCAAATCCTTATCAACTTCTTATGAAACATTCAAGTATAAACGTCTGTACCTTATATTGTGAGTCAAGAGCTATGATTCCCTCTCTTATGCTATGTGCAGTGGGCAGAATTCCCCTTAGAACTGTCAATGCCCTAATCACTGGAAGCTGTGAATATGTTACCTTACATGGCAAAAAAAAATTTGCAGTTGAGATTAAGGTTAAGGCTCTTAAAATAGGTAGAAGATCATAGATTATCAAGATGAGTCCAATATAATTACATAAGCTCTTAAAACACAGTAAACTCTCTTGATGTGGAGTCGAGTGAGGTGAAGTAGGAAGAAAAAAAGAGAGATCCCAATCACAAGAATATTGCCACCAAGACAATTTGCCCACCATCACTACACTATTGAATCTCAGAGGCAATAAGATAAGAGAAAGACAGAGGGGGAGAGAGATAGTGCAAGGATAAGAAGGAAGAAAAGGATGGGAGAAGGAAGTAGTAAAACAAGAAAAACAATAATAACTTATTCCAAAATAAAGTAAGACTGTAGAGACATCACTTAAAATAGCAACAAAATTAAAAGATATTTAAGAATGAATCTAACAAAAATTACACAAAACATAATTGAAAGAAAATTGAAAAGCATGATTGAAAGACATAGTAGATTTTCATTTGAAGCAAAACAAAACACAATAGTGTTATAACAAATGGTATTCAAAGCTAAGTCTCTTATGAGAAACACAAAGAATGGAAGGCAGTTTTTCACATTGTCTAGAAATCAAGACATATTATAAAATATACTAATTAAAATTTAGTAGTTTTATACAAAATTATGGAAATAGATTAGTGGACAAGACTACAGAGTCGGAGGACAAAATATACATATATTTTGCTCTAATCTGAGAGAGGAAGCCTTATAAATAATCAAGAAAAGATTACTTAGTAAATTTTCCAAAAGTTAGAAAAACCAAATATATGAAAAGAACACATTAGATTTCAAATCACTCAAAATTATATAAACATGATAACAGTTAAAACTTAGAGAAAAATTTCTTATCTTGGTATATGGATATATATCTTAAAAAGCAAAAAGCAAGTATATTAAATAACTGATACATTTTACCATATTAAAACTAAATATTTTGTGAAACAAAAGACATTCTAAATGTTCAAATAAGCAAAAGATGTATGAGTATAAAAATGGGTATAAAATTAATCAGTGTAAAATTATGACAAGCAATTTATAAAAAAAAAACAATGATCAAAGGAAGAGTTCCTCATAATCATATAATGAGATTCTGTGGAGCAAGAAGAGAAAAATTCCTTGATCTACAAGTATCAACATGGATGTGTTTTCATTATGTTAAATGAAAACAGCAAATTTCTATGAGGCAGGATAATAGGACAGAACTCATGTGAATTACAAACGTTCATAAAAAGTATCATCATAAAGTTTATGGCTATACATATATTCAATATATAGAAATATGCACTGGAACAATACATACTTTTTTTTTTCCTGGAAATATCTGATGGGGGCTGGAGCAGTGGAAAAATACACATTAATTTTGAGTGCTGTGTACAACTTGTGTCTATAATATTAGTTTCTGTGCTTTTAATGTTTTGAAAAAAAACAAAGTAAAACACGTGGGGAATAATCAATCAGGCTTTTTGGCTCTTTTTGCAACATTATATTTGTTACCAAACTCAAAGCTTCCATCACTTTCTGTATCCATATTATTTTGTCCCAAAAGCTCTTATCTCATTTGCATTCAATTTACTTATAAGAATTTCATCATACCAAATTATTTTTCTTGCTGACAAATTTGTAACAGAAATAAAAAGATCTTATTTGACTTCTACTAAACCTAAGTACAATAAAAGTATTATATTTAATAGTGATGTCTCTAAAGACATGTCTGTATTAATTAGATCAAGAAACTAACTTTAATACCAGGTATTAACTTAATATTGAATATTTCCCAGTTCACATAAACCTGAAACTCATTCTGTCTAGTTCCCCCTATATTTTTTAGAGTTTAGTTTGTAAGTGCTTATTTTTAAGTCAATTAAATAGGGCTCTTTTATAAGTTCAATTTTGATAATATTTTCCAGGGGTAGAGACATGGCATATGTATAATGTGTACACTGACATATAAACAGACAAAACTAGAGGTCTCATAGCTTCACTTTAAAAACTTAGTCACAACACAGAACACAAAGTACACATGCACAGCCATCACAGGTTGACCAGTAGAGGCCCTAATCAGACATTCCCTTAAATACAAGTGTCTCTCAATGGCATATGCACGTCAGAACCAACTGGCCCAAAAGAGCACCCCTTACCCAAATGGTGCCTGGTGCCCACAAATGATTCTCAATGGCAGATGCACATCAGAATCAACTGGCCATAGAAGGAGGCTGCCTGGGCATGCTCCAATGGGAAGTCCTGGTCTTGGAGCTTGTCAGTTCATCCAAATGCACGTTCCCATCTCCACCAACTGAAAGTGAAAATGGGCAGCTGGTGCTGAGCAGGGGAGAGACAGGGAGCAGCCCAGGAACGAATAGTTTCAGCAGCTGCTGGGACTTCCCTGATAATACCCCACTCTGGCCCAACTAGCCATAAGCAGCTCTCAACCACTCCGCCACCAGGGAAGCCCCCTGCTCAAATTTTTTTGATCGATCTTAACAATGAAGCCCTAATGCATAATTCAGATATTTAAAATGTGTCAATTTTAAAAGCTGAATTGAACAGAAACGTTATTTAGAAATCAAACAAATCTCTCTCACTTAAAGTTGATGCAAAATAAATTTCTCTTAAAAATGCCCTTGGGCTTCCCTGGTGGCGCAGTGGTTGAGAGTCTGCCTGCCAATGCAGGGGACATGGGTTCGAGCCCTGGTCTGGGAGGATCCCACATGCTGCGGAGCAACTGGGCCCACCGTGAGCCACAACTACTGAGCCTGCGCATCTGGAGCTTGTGCTCCGCAACAAGAGAGGCCGCAATAGTGAGAGGCCCGCGCGCCATGATGAAGAGTGGCCCCCACTCGCTGTAGCTAGAGAAAGCCCTCGCACAGAAACGAAGACCCAACACAGCCAAAAATAAATAAATAAATAAATAAATTAATTAAAAAAATGCCCTTATATTTTTTACTATATGTTAATGCATGTAGTTTTATTTGCTATGATTTTTTCTTCTATAGAATTATATTTCTAATAAACATAAAAGTATTAATTATAGGCTTAATTAAATTATCTAGTGATATTGATTAATTACATATTTTAATATCCCGGTAAACTTTAATTGTCAATTAAGCTTTCTAAAAAATTTGAATTTTTTATTGGCTAAGAAAGGGAGATCTTTTATGGGCAGTGGACAACGAGGGGACCATTGAATTACTATAATGCTTTTAAGCTATATAATTGTAAAATTTTGTCTATGTTCTGAATAATCTTACAGATATTTGTTTTGCTATTTTTCATATGTAGAGCTAGCTGTGATTAATCATTTTTTTCAAAGTAAATTCATATTGTTTCCATTAAATTAAGTACGTTCTAAATCAATGAATACTTAGAGCATAAATGGTATCATGCGGTTGTCTGAAAATACTTAGACATAAAAAGTGTTCCTCACATTGGATCATTTAGAAGATAGTTCTGCCATTGTTTGCTCATTTTAAGAATTATTAATGTTAACTTTTTCAATGCATTCTATTTTTTCATGAGATATTTTATTGTGATGTCTCCATTAAAATTATTCTCCTGCTAAAGAACTAGAAAAATGATTATTGTAGTATTCTCTCAAGACAGCAAACATCTAATGAGAAAAATTTATTTTTACTGGCAATGATAAATTACATTTTAAAAAGAGTTTCTGAGGGAGATAGGATATGTAGATTGACTTAATTATATATTTAGTCAATCTAAACAACTGTTGTTTTCATGTATAGCAAATATATCTCACATTTAGAGCAAACAAAAATGAGTATTAAATTACTGTTATCTACTACTGCCATTATCGTATTTTGCCAGATTACATTATGAACAATATATGACGTTAAGACTTAGTTGAGCAGAGTTCTGAAGTCTAGAAGTGTGATTCATTCTGTTACATGCCTTGCTCTGTATATACATCTGAAGTTCATGAATAGAATTAAAAAGAAACAAAATTCTAAAATAAAATATGTTCTTAATATTTAGTCAACTTTATAACAATTAACATGTGGCTGTTCCTTCACAGGGTGCATTCCTATGTCAGGTGTAATAAACATTGTGTGGTGAGGCAAGATAGTAGTCACTGATGTATTTTTTAGTGTTCTAAATTTGGTAAGAATGGCTTGCCTGATTTAATACTTCCAGATTTTTTCCATTATATCCATGACATATGATAGTCGGGTCTGATAATCTGATATTTTGCTAGCATTCTTCTTGTTTTTAACGATTAAGCCTCTTATAGTATTTTATCATTAATACAATCTATAACCAATCATGATGTCTCAATATAATTATCTCCCTGCTATTAGGCTAAAATCTATTTAACTGGGAAAACCTTTCCTTATTAATAGGGCAATACTTTTTCTTATACAAATGAGGAACTGCTTCTCATGAAAAGAAATTCACATAATATGTGTGTGTGTGTGTGTGTGTGTGTGTGTGTGTGTGCCGTGGTATACTTTGTAAATTTGCAATCTTTTCAATCGTGTGACATACAGCTACCTCATAAACGATTCACATGGTGCCCAGAGGTACACTTAAAAAGGGCAAATTGATGTCATGAATGCTTGTTTGTATAAAGCTCTATTAATAATAAATTAGTTCTCTCTTCTAGAGTCAGGATATAGTGCCTGTGTCTAGTAAATGGTAAGCATAAAATCGGGCAGTTCTTTACAAAGAAAATGTAAACTTCCAGAAATATATATGTATCCTTTGGCTCTTTGTAATGATTGTCTCAGAATAATAACAGTGAAAATATAACAACACATTTAAAATAAGTTTTTTACTGTACATTGTTGGAAAATAAATAGGGACCCTCCATTTTATATTTCAGCACATTGTTCTTTTTTTTTTTCAGTACACGGGCCTCTCACTGCTGTGGCCTCTCCCGCTGTGGAGCACAGGCTCCAGACGCCCAGGCCCAGCCGCTCCGCAGTATGTGGGATCTTCCCGGACCGGGGCACGAACCCGTGCCCCCTGCATCGGCAGGCGGACTCTAAACCACTGCACCACCAGGGAAGCCCTGCACATTGTTCTTTTTATTTTTAAATCTATGCTGGTAAGATACTACTACAAATTGACCCACTGTGCTAAAAATATGCTATGAAAATAACAAAAAAAATTTATATTTAACCTTCCATTTAGCGGACTTCTTATAGCTGGATGAGCTTATAGTGTGTCTGAGAGTCATTTTCATAATGTATTCCTTTATATGCATATGTGTAGTAGTTATGCTATAGCTATAAAGTGTTACACTTCTCTTTTTTTTTTTTACCACATTTGAATTATTTTTACTTAGTGTAACATGAAAATCAAAAGTACTTAAGAAAAGTAAAACTTCTGATTAAAATCAGTGAATTGAACATTAAGTTCCACTATGTCTGCAAATCCCCAAATGACCATAATGGAGTTTTTAAAGGTATTTCCCACAACGACATAACAAAGGAAAGAACAGCAGTATATATCTTGAGATCTGGTTTGACGTTAGATGAATGGAAACTGGGCTTACCTGAACCAAAATCTCTAATCTAAACAAAACAAACGAACAAAAAAAGAAAACCAATTTATATCATAAATACGTCAGAAGATTGAAGAAGATATGAGTGGGGAGATGTGATGGAGGATTAAGCATGATAGGATTATGTGGCAGTCTTTTAAGAAAAAGACCAATGTATCTACCAGGTTAATTCTACAACCCTGTGTTGAACCCTAATGTTCCTCTACCCTTTGGGAGAAGTCTGGAGATTTAATCTCTGCAGAAGGTGAGAGAAAATATTTCTGGACATCAGGCACAATGAAGGACCCAGACTGGACATTAAAGGAATGTTTACAGAATGTATAGACCACTACTTACTTTCCCCATGTGCTAGGCACAAAATTGGTAACCAGGTGGTTTACAATCCATATATGATATTGGAATAGTCTCCTCTCTGAAATGTGATGAACCCAAAAGAAAATTCACAAAGATATTCTAATGGAGTGTGTGTATGTTGAATTGATGGGGAATGGTCTTTTTCAATCAGATTCTTAGTTTTCTATCACAAATACAAAGTGACCCGTAAGGATCACCACACATTTAAGAAAAAAATAATCTAAGGAAAATATCTTAAGAAAATTATCTAAAATTAAATGCAGAAACAAAAGAAAAACAAGAAACAAATGTAAATTGAAGGAAACAGCTTAGATAAAGCTGGAGTAATCAAACTTAAAAGATCACCAGTAATATTTTTAGCCTTTTGAGTATCCCTAATAAAAGAAAAAAATGCTGTAATAATTATTTACCAAAAAAAAAAGGAAGTTAAAAGTATGATGGTAGTAACTAATACTTAGTAGAAATATTGGAAGAAAGATGTGAAACAACCTCCCAGAAGGAGAGAAAACAAAAGAAAATTAGAACACTGGTCTGGAGAGCCAATAAATGTTGTTTGTCGGAAGAGGGAACTCAGAGGCAATGCAGTCTATTTTCACTAATTTTTGAATGATTCCTGCATGTTTCAGAGAGAGACAAGGCCCACGACTCTTGTGAATTGCTGATCCCTGGAAGGTGATAGTGAAGCCCTTGATTTACTCTTTACTTAGAGCAAGTGAAATCACTGATTCCTTAGAAGCTGAAACATGTATCTTAAACACATCCCCAGTGTCTCTGATGTTTGGCGTTCAATTCTGTGATAATCCATAGAAACTAAGGGAGTCTTCCAGAGCTTTCACTTCAAGATGCTGAAGGAACAAAAGGCATCCCTGCCTGGGTAGTCAGGACTTTCCAAACAGCTCAGAAACAAAGGTAAAAGGGGAACCCTTCCAGGCTACCTGGGGAGGCACTATTCATTCCATCTATTTCCAGTGGTAGATGAATATGTTATAATCTTTTTTCTGACTTTTTCCCTTCTAATCTATTTCACTTTGAGGGCTGAGAAAATATGTTAAAATTTAGGTATCCCCTAGGCAACAAGAATATCACTGGACTCATTTTTGGCAGGTCATTATGTATATACTTTTGTAATTTAACCTGACAGTCTTCCATTCAATGGTCCCAGTTTCATATATGCTTGTACTCTGTAAATTCTTGTCCGTAACCTCAGCAAGGTCATTTGGAAGGGAATTAGAGATAAATTTTCATGCTACACAATAACCACTTGTTGATTTGTTTGGCTCCAGTAAAAATAATATAAAGGTGTTACTTAGGAAATGATCCCAAACTAGTTTCCAAAAAGTAAAAAGTTCATTATTTTAACAAAACTCTGAAATAAAAGAATAAAAAGAATCACTTTACTTTTGATCTTGTAAAAGTATGCATCTTCTTTGCTTACATGATATAAACTCTCCTGGTATGTGTATAATGTGTTGAATGTAGTTTTAAAATAACCTATAACATAGGTGGAGAATATTATGAAATTTACTCAAAAACTTCCTAAAACTCTTTCTTATGCAATGTTAAAGGCATAATGTGGAGGACTGCCACTTCCAGCCACAATGAAGTAACAATTCTTGCCTGAAATAACTAAAAATCCAGGAAAAATATATGGAAAAATTGTTTTTAGAAACAAGGTAACAAGCAGCACAAGGCAGTGATCACTGAGAGAGCGAAAATAAGCAAGTGGAGCCCAGTGTCTGTCTCAGTTTATTGCCTGGAAGAATCCCAGATCAAAGCACAGGGAGTGGGACCTCAGCTGTTCTACCCTGGGCTCACTGGAGTATCCTGTGCACATGCACATCCAGCCAAGGATGTGAGGGGGTTTATACTCAGAGCTTTTGTATTCACATTATATGACACCTTCCTTTCCAGGTTTCTCCCCCCGGTGACAGCTCTGAATCCCTCTGACACCTTAAGCCAGTGACAGTGAAGATTTCCCAGAGAGCTCTTACCACCCCTTGCTAATCAACTGGAGAGTGGTGTTAGGGGCCAAGCCACATAAATGTGGACTTCACTCTCTGCAGTTCACTTCTTTCAAGGACTGAACTCTTCCAGATTCTGTGTGATTTAGGTCATTCCAATTCCATCAAATAACCATTTTATTTTTTGGTCCAGTATATAATGGTCATCAAAGTTAGAGTCGAATCCAAAACCAGTCATGTGAAATTATTATTCTCATAACTGTTTACACGTTTCTCAACTTGAATTGGAGCATATATATAAAAATATAGGTATCTACTTATATTCATTATAAAATATGGCAATGCTTAGCAGTCTACCATCTAGTACTCATACTGGAAACATACAAACTCATTTAGTATACTGGAATCTCAAATATTTCATTTTCTGATCATATTTTTTCACCCAGGTACATCGTTGATGAATAAGTTCATAGTTATGGTCTCATTTTATAATCTTTCATAATTTTAAGCATAAAAGGCAGCAAGCAGAATAGGTGACATTTCCTTCTGTAAACAATCTTTGACCAAGCTATTCCCTATCTTGTTCATTTATTTGAATCTAAACATATTATTACCAGTCAACAGTTAGTATTCCAGTTTGAGACACAGACAAATAAATACAAAAGACATGAACGTATAAAGTAAGCGCTATATTTATTTTGGGACTCATCCATGTTGCTGTGTGAATCCCTAGCTCTGGCTCTTTGTTGCTGAGCCAGACTGGAAAAAAATATATATATACTTTAAAATTCCAGTTGCACAAAATTCTATAAAACACAAACTGATGGAGTCACAGACAGCAGGCCATAGTTGCCTGGAGGTGGCGGATGCAGGAGGGAGGGATTGCAAGGGGGTGTGGTGGAACTCTTGAGGGAGTTGTGCATGTTTACTGTCTTGACTGTGGTAATGGGTACATATGTCAAACATTTATCAAATTGTGCACTTTAAATATACATGGTTTATTGCATGTCAACTATAACTCAATTGAAAAATTTAAATTAGAGTCATTAAAACATTAACGATCCCCTAAAAAAGAAAGTTAAGTACGTATTGAGATGAATGCCATTGGGGAAATACACAAATATTATGAAAGGTATGCCCCTCCTTCATGCAATGTTCAGAGACAGCCTCCTGGAGAGCGTAACATTTAAGTACAGATATGACGATGAGACAAAGTCACTTTGCTACACTTTGATGGAATGTTTTCCATGCAGAATGAACAAACTATGCAAAGACGGACTATAGAGACCAGTGTGACCAGATTATGATGAGAAACTAGCATGAGATGAAGGGGAAAGCTCAACAGGGATCAGATCATAAATATCCTTATCTCTATGGTATGGAATTTAGACTTTTAAGTATGAGAAAGAAAAATCTACTGGATTTTTTGTAAGGAAATATGATTTAAAATTTTAAAAATAAAGTCATTCTGTGCTAAATGGAGAAGGGAGTATGAAACTAGCAGAAGATAAGCAGGGAAAAGTTGCTTTCATGGGTGGTTGATTGGAATTTTGCTGATTGGGGAGGTGAAGAGAAAGTGAATTAGATTAAAAACATAGATTAAAAATACAATCTGAGCGTACAACAGAGAGATTTAAAATGATAGATTGAATGTATGTGGCTGATGAACAAGGTAATTCTTTGATCCCTTTGCAATTCATGATTATTACTATAATGATGGGGGGGTTGATTAAGAAGTTGGTTATTTCATAATCCATCTGATTATAAGAAGTCATATTTGTCATGCATCTTAAAATAACTTGATGAGATTCTATACGTTTTAGCAAATTCCTCCTGTGCATTTTAGATATGGCACCAAAACCACAGTCAGGGCTGGTATATAGCTATTGTCTTGTACATCTAAACCACTTGTGTAAATGTTGAATTTCAATACTTCTATACTGGTTGGTCACTACTCCAAGTCCTGATATGCTCCCTTTTCCTCTCTCAGGACCTCTAGATTTTCTTGTGATCCAAAAATTAGAGGACTGAAACTTAGCATGGTAGGAAGTGTCCAGAACTCTGCTCTAGTTTTATGGTTTAGTTCCTGTGTCTACTCAGAACGCTAAAGCCCAAGCCATGTATTTTGGATAGTACACGAGACCAATTCTTTACAATTATTCAATTTTTCTCTAGAAAAAATTTCCTAGCTATATTCATGACACCTTTTAGAGCATTTTTCCATCTCTAAAAAATATTGTTCTAATATTTGTATTGTGATTACACTACATATATGGATACATTTAGAGACATTAAAATTCTTCACAAAATTGAAAATAAACCAATTTTATCCTAGGTCTTAAAATAGAATTTTATAATTTTATTTATATAAGTTCTATACATTTATAAAGAAGTTTATACTTCTAGATTTTATGTTTTAAAAGTGGGAATTTAAAAATAATTATACTTGCTATGTGCTATTAAAATTTAAGAAAAATATTTCTTCTCTCACATTTATTGGTGCAACTGACCACCTTACTAAATCTCAGAATTTTCCAGTGGTTTTCATCTTTCTATGCTTTGTGCTTAGTAAATCAATTTTTTTGATGAGTAATGATCATTTTTTTCCTTCTTACCTATATTTATATTTCTTGTGTATATGTTATATACATCAGAGTTTCAATTAAATACTTATGGCTTCTTTCTCTGCAATTGTAGAATTACACTCCTTTACTCTCCTCAAATCAGATATGACTATGAGGCTTGCTTTGAACAATATTTATGCATGTCAGAATGGTTAGAAATATTTCATTATGCCCCACCTAAAGAAGACTATACAATCCTGCATCCTGCATGTATTCAATATGCATTATGTCTAGAAGAAATTCTACAAAAATATGCTAAATGATTAGTATCAATCCCTATTTTCAGCTCAAAGGGATTTTCCTTCTTATAATTTTTCTATGAAGAAATGTACTTAAATTATCTGATTCAGAAAATAAAATTCGATGCCATTTTTGCATATATAATTGTGTGTATACATACATATCTATTTCTATTTAAGAAGACAATAGTGCT
The DNA here is from genome assembly GCF_963924675.1 of Phocoena phocoena. NCBI lineage: Eukaryota > Metazoa > Chordata > Mammalia > Artiodactyla > Phocoenidae > Phocoena > Phocoena phocoena. The sequence goes on from NC_089223.1 coordinate 78,648,763, forward strand.
TAAAATTAAGCAGAGTTGAATCTAACAAGTATAACATCATATACATATGCTTTATGTATGATATACATCCCCCCACACACACTTTCTGTTGTATAATAAACTCCTTGAGAGAAAAGGATTACTTATTTTAAAATTTTTCTTTATATATCACATGCCTAGTATAATATCTAGTTTAAGAAATATTTCTTGACTGAAGTTCTAACTGTAAATGCTACTGTATATCTTATAGTTTCTGCACTATTGATGTGGTCAAATAATTTGTGCACTTAAAGTATGAAAGGTTGTAAAACTTGCCACTGTTTAAAAATTAAAAAAAAAACATTTAGTTTTCTCTCCAGCCATAATAAAACGATATAAGCAAAGCTTTAAATGACTATATAAATGTGTGTAATTCTCTGTTTATAGTTTAATAAGTACTATTATTATTTCATGAGGCACCGTTAACTTTTATGGTGGTTTTTCTATACATATAAAGTCACTGCCCATTTGATGTACTGGGAATTCTTATTTTAAGATTAATAGAAATAATTGCATGCACAGGGCTCTGGTTATTTTTTTGTAAGAGCATATTTTAATTGAGTTTGAATGCCTAGGCAAGGAAATAATAATTAGAATACCAAACATAAAATCAATCATCCTTATCCAGGACTGTTCATTTGTGCTAATCTTTAGGATTGGAATCATTAACAAATAAAATATATATCCTGAGCATGAAAACCTGAAGGCAATGGATTTATCCCAAGTCCAGTGGTCTTACCTCCTTTTATTTAAATTTTCTTGTATAAAGCATTGCATAAAACCTGGGAACTTGCCTGCTGTGTAACTATTCTAACTCCAAAGCTAACTTTGCTCTATCTCTAGATATTTAGAAACAAAATGTTCTTTACAAAAGTTGTCAGCTTAAGGTAGAAAATTAATTTCTTCTTACTCTACGAAATAAGTTTAAGGAGTGTAGCTAATGATTTTTAAAAATGTGATGTGATACAAGAATGATGTAAAAGAAATGAGATGAGTTATAAGGTAATAATAGATAAAAAGTAGTGATAAATATAATTTGTATGGCAAAATAGCCAATACCTGAGTCATAAGCACTCTAAAAATTATAGTTAAATTATAAGAAGAGTAAAAGTAATGCTATTAATTTACATAAATATATCATATCTAGAAGACATCCATTCCATATGTCTGGAAGTTACCAGAAAAGAATCTTAAGGGGGAGAATATACTTATTCTCAGATGCCTTATGGATTATTATAATCTCATTTAAAAATATAACTGGAAACTATCTTGATATTTTCAGTGTGAGGGCTTTGGGAGGGAAATTAATTATCATGTTATTTCCTCCTAACTTCCTTTTAATGCCTAAAATCCAAAAATCATACTTCCACCTGTTCCAGGGTTCTCAGCTGAAGAGGCTCATGGAATGGATGCCATTGATGATATGGCTCAGCTCTCTGTGATGCCCAGATGTTGTGCGCTGTATTTTTAATCTTAATTCCTAGAAAGGTAAATATGAATGTTCAAGGTGAACCCATCAATTGGTTCTGGGAGACCAGGTCCAAAATCAGGAATATGAGAGGAAGCCATTATTGTGAATACGGCAGACTTTTCCAGCAATTACATACTGGTTTCTTCTAATACATATCCTTGAGTCTTTTTCTGACTACTATCTCACCTTGTATCATAGTTTCCAAGTCGCACCATTCTGCAGATATTCTGGTCTCCCAGTTTCTTAACCATATGCAACTATTTTCTCAGCTGTGGGCTTTTCACTTGTTTCTTCTAACTGGTATATGTCCTTCTATGCTTATTGCCACACTTAACCTAGGGGATCAGGGGGGATCTTTTTCTGCATGCTGAAATTTCACAGGTAAATTACTCTGTTGAAATTAGCATCCTCCCCCTGTGTGGTCTTTCATATCACCCTTTAATCATCCTGAAAAGACTCTATTAAAATCTGTAGCTTTCTTCTTTGTAGCAGAAACATGTAGGTTTACATGTTTTATTCTGATTTTGCCATCAGAATTTAAGATTCATAAAGGCAACATTTTTTAATCCTCATTACTGTTGTATCTCCAGTGACTAGCACAATCAATACATTTGCAAATGAATAAATTTAAATAATTCAATAGTGAAAAGTGAGCTTGAATATATGATTCCTGAATGTCCTCCTCCCATTTCACAATTTTAAAACAGAATTATCAACTACATTAAACAATTAAATATAATTGGTGAATACAGGTAAGTTGTTATTAAAAATGAAAAATCATATACATTATTAGCATTAACAAGAGTTAATGTTGTTGTGAAGACATCTTCATGCTCATATTACAATTAATTTTCAAAATTCTTGTATACTAAAGCAGAGAGGCCTGAGAGTGTAGGGTCTGGAAACAAGCTGAGTTTAAATCCTAGCTTGACACCTTCTCTTTACGTCACTTAATTTCTCTGTGACTCAGTATTTGTATCATGAAGGTATGATAATAATAAATATGAAATAGATTTTTATGGACATTAAATAAATACATAAAATGATTAGAATATGAAAATTATAATTATGTTCTGTCTTTAACACTGGAATATTCACTAATCATTTGTTTACATATCTAAAAATGAACTACACAGAGAACTAACTGATTTCTTAGTAAATTGCTCAGAAAAGTTGCGATCCAATGACAGAATTTATTATATCTTCATGATATCAAGTCCCATGGCAAATATAAACACAATATTTGTATTTAAATTTGAGCCACATTTATTAATCTAAATCAGTCATTACATTGATGTCTTTACTTTATAAATCATGGATTTTTTTCCCACGATATAATTCTAACTCCCTTTTCATCTATTTTACAATAAACTGTCCTTCAACTTGAACACAGGAAAAATTTACTGCTTTTTAATAGTGTGTGATTATCTTTTTTATTTATGCCTACAGCCAAAAGGATGAATTTGCTGTTTAAACTACATGACTCATCCTAGACAATAATTGTCATTCAACAGCAAAAGCTTCACTTTCATTTTTACTCTAGGCAAAATATGTCTTTATTTGTTTCGAACAGAGAGAATGGAAAGAGATGGTAAGCCTAACTATTTGAATCCTGGGGTAAATATTAAGAACTATGTTTAGGAATTCAATGTCTCATTTTTTTAAATGTAAGTTTTATCCTTATTTCATTTTTAAAGCAAAGAAAAAAAGTTTATCATAATTGTGGAAGTATGATTGAAAAGATTTGCTCACATAGAGAAAATCATTTATGGTTATCCATAGTTTAAAAAGTTTATTTTAAAAGAGAAATGTAGCTGATTTCACAATTTAAATAGATAATAAGGATCAGAAGGAATGTTAAAATGAAACCAGATGACAACAATAAGCATAAAGATTCATGAGAAAAGATCTGCATAAATAATGGCTATAAGTTTCTCAAATTTGAGAAAAAACATTAACTTATACCTCCAAGAAGTCCATTCAACTCCAAATAAAATCAAACCAAAGGAAATCACATGGAGACACATTATAACAACACTGCATAAAGCCAAAGCTAAAGAGAAAAGATTGAATGCTGCAAGAGAAAAATGATACATCACATACACAAAACAATGAATCAAATAATGGTTGAGCTTTCATCAAAAATAACAGAAGCCAGAAAACAATGGAATGACATATTCAAATGTTGAAAGACAAAATCTGTCAAGCAAAAATTCTTCATACATTGTAACTATTCTTCAAAAATTAAGTGAAATAAAGACATTTCTAGACAAACCAACAGTGAATTTGCAAGCAGACTTACATACAAGAAATTCTTAAGGAAAAATTGTTGAAATGATGTCAGATGGTAACTTGAATCCACAGAAAGGAAGAAAAACACCAGAAGTTATGTTATCTAAATTTATTTTATAGTCTTAGAACCATTTAAAGTAAATAGGAGAAATAAATACACCTAATGATATTGTAATATATAAAGTAAAATATTTTTCAAAATGTAAGAGAAATAAATGTGCCTAATAGCATTGTATTAATATATAATTTTATATGAAAATATAGTGCTCTCTGCTTAAATCAAGTTATTTATAATTTCAATATCTTTCATTTAGACCAGCGGTCTCCAACCTTTTTGGCACCAGGGACCGGTTTCATGGAAGACAATTTTTCCATGGACCGGAGGTGACTGATGATTCACCTCCTGCTGTGCGGCCTGGTTCCTAACAGGCTGCAGACTGGTACTGGTCCACAGCCCGGAGGCTGGGGACCCCTGATTTAGATTATGCTTTTTATACGCATTCATTGAAAACTCATTTCTTTTAAAAGACAAAACAGGGATAAATTTAAGTATACACTAATAAGGAAATCAGCTATGTTTCTTCATTTTATCTAACAGCTTTAACTTTTTTCTAAAGTCCATTTGTTTCAAGTATTTGAGTTAATTTTAACTTAATAAACAAGCACAGTTCCTTTCATAAACACAATTTTATTAACCTTTGTGGGAAAGCAGAAGAATTCTAGAAATTGCGTTTTTGAGAAAAACACCTATTTACATCATGGACTGAACAGTGTTCCCCCCAAATTCATATGAAGAAGTTCTAACCCCCAGTACCTCAGAATGTGACTGTATTTGGAGATGGGGCCTTTAAAGAGATAATTAAGGTAAAATGAGGTCATTTGGGTGGGCCCTAATCCAATAGGACTGGTGTCCTTATCAGAAAAAGTATATCAGGACACAAATAACAGAGACCGACCATATGAGGACACAGCAAGAAGTCAGCCATCTGTAAGTCAAGGAAAGAGGGCTCAGAAGAAACCAAACACCTTGACTACTAGCCTCTACAACTGTGAGAAAAATTTTTTTCACCACCCAGTCTGTGGTATTTGTTAGGGCATCCATTTCAAACTAATAGAACTCAATACCTCAATATTCTTACAATAATAACATAGAAACACAATATGATCTCAATCTTACTGATTATTTTCTGACTTAGTATTACTTTCTCAGTTAACTATGTCTGTTTTTAAGTTATTATAAGTTTATAGGTACTGTACACACATGTATACATACACACACATATATATATATTTTTGCTTTTTAATATTTTGATTTTTAGAGATAAAACTAAAAAATACCTAAAGACAACTGAAGATTTATTAATTACTATTCTTATATAATCCAAACAGTAACCAAAAATCATGTAATACAGAGATACCATGAAGCCAGTTGATATTGTATCAATAAGAATAAAATATGACATTTTACCCTCCTTTTCCTTTATATATGTTATTTTTCAAAGATTATTTTAATTGAAACAGTTTTTATAATTTTTTTGTTTCATTTGGTTTTATTGTTCATTCATCTGTCATTATGAGTTATATGTCTTTCCAAAAGTATATACTTTTTGAAAGAGAATGTAATTAATAATGTGGTTAATAATTAACTAATATTTAATTTAGATAAGAACATAATGTCAGAACCTGAATAGCCCATGACTCTTATTAAAGTTCCTTAAAAATTCATAAAGTGTCTAGGGGTTTATATTTGCTCAAAATCATGACTCACCAAGATGTATGTCACAGTTAATACAGTTTACATATATTATTTTCTATTTTTGTAATATATTCCATATTATTTATGCTTAGTAATGTATATAAGTAGAAAGGTAGGCAGGTAGATAAATAGGTAGATAAATGGATATTGCCAAATTCCTCTTTCTAGAGTTTGTATCATTCTGTCTCTTCACAAGCAAGATATAAGAGTTCCAATTTCTCCAAACTTCACTAACAGAATATGTTTTAAATTTTAATCAATCTGATAGGCGAGAAATGGTATCTCAGTATATGCTGATTTTTTATTTATTTTATTAGGAGCAAGGGGTTGAGCATCTTTTATACATTTAAGGCTATTGGTATTTCTTTTAATCAAACTGTGCATTCATATTTTGACCATTATTCTATTCAAATTTGGGGTTTCACCTCTCAATTTATAAGAGGGAGGAAACAGAGAGAAGTAGACAGGTTCTATTTCTATATTTAGAGAATCTAGATTTCTCTGAATGTAAATTATTATAAACTTGAAACTATATGGTAAATAAATAAAACTAAACTTAGTAAAGGGGGAAAGCATTCCCTAATTTGGAATACAAACTCTAAATGTCTTTGGAAAACAATTGTAGATGAAAAATAATTTTCCCCCTACCCTTCTAGGTTCTTGGATAAGACTCTCCTGTAATAAAAGAGAGATTAACAGGAGAAAAACAAATAGAAGTTTAATAACTTGTATACCTCCTGGTTATATGGAAAATACCCAGGAAAACTGAGTAACTCCCCCAAATGGCCCAAGCCTCCACCTTAATTCCACCTCCAGGTAAAGATAATAAGAGAATGTTGGGAGGGGTGAAGGATTTCAGGAGGTTACAGGAAAAACACAGTAAACAAGGATATATTTGCTATGCAGATTTAAGTCGGTACCATCTTCTTTGATAAGAGTTTCTAGAGATTTGGTCATCCTCCTTTTCCTGGTACAGAGATGGAGACACCCTCACAAATGGAGATTTTCTTTGTAAATGTAAATGTCTCTTAGAAAAGAGTAATTTCTACTCTGTTTTCAAAGCTTCTCCTATGTCTGCTGTTTCTCAAAATAATCTTTATGCCAAAGAAGCATATTTTGTGGTGGCATATTCTGCTACCCTTCAGCTGCTTTGTGCTTCTGCCACGATCATAAAAAGACATACCTAGACTAGTCCAGTGTTCTTAAAAGAGGATAATAGTCAGAGCAGAGCCCTTATGCCCAGGTGCCCCCGAAGAGTAGCCCACTCCTAGCCTAAAGCATGAGCAAATTTAGCTATGATCAGCACAATCCACAGACGTCCTAATCCTGGATCAGCTGACTTTCAGTCCATGCATGGTAACAAGAGCTAAATAAATACTTATATTGGGTTGGCCAAAAGGTTCGTTTGGTTTTTTCCATAAGATGGCTCTAGTAGCGTTCATTTGTTTTAACTTCATTCAAAACAATTTTGTTAGATTGTATTGTGACAGCTGTCATATCAGCGTGCATTTAAAAAAAAAAACTTATCAAAATTGGTGAATATTTGTGTAGCCATTTTAATATTGAAGATGAAAAAGAGCAACATTTTTGGCATACTATACTTACTTATTTCAAGAAAGATAAAAGCACAACTGAAACTCAAAAGAAGATTTGTGCAGTGTATGGAGACGGTGCTTTGACTGATTGAACATGTCCAAAATGATTTGTGAAGTTTTGTGCTGGAGATTTCTCGCTGGATAATGCTCCACTGTTGGGTAGACCAGTTGAAGTTGACAGTGATCTTAATTGAGAACAATCAACATTATACCACGCGGGAGATACTCAAAATATCCAAATCAAGCACTGAAAATCATTTGCACCAGCTTGGTTATGTTCATTGCTTTGATGTTTGGGTTCCACATAAGTTAGCAAAAAAAACCTTCTTGACTGTATCTCCTCATGCGATTTTCTACTTAAACATAACAAAAACGTTCCGTTTTTAAAACAAATTGTGACAGGCGATGAAACATGGATACTGTACAATAATGTGGAACGGAAGAGATTGTGGGGCAAGCAAAACGAACTACCACCAACCACACCAAAGGCTGGTCTTCATCCAAAGAAGGTGATGTTGTGTATATGGTGAGATTGGAAGGAAGTCCTCTATTACGAGCTCCTCCTGGAAAACGAAACGATTAATTACAACAAGTACTGCTCCTAATTAGACCAACTGAAAGCAGCACTCCATAAAAAGTGTCCGGAATTAGTCAACAGAAAACACATAAACTTCCATTAGGATGATGCAAGGCCGCATGTTTCTTTGATGACCAGGCAAAAACTGTTACAGCTTGGCTGGGAAGTTCTGATTCATCTGCCATATTCACCAAACATTGCACCTTTGATTTCCATTTATTTAGGTCTTTACAAAATTATCTTAGTAGAAAAAATTTCAATTCCCTAGAAGACTGTAAAATGCAGTTCTTTGTTCAAAAAGACTAAAAGTTTTGGGAAGATGGAATTATGAAGTTGCCTGAAAAATGGCAGAAGGCAGTGGAACAAAACGGTGAATAAGTTCTTCAATAAAGTTCGTGAAAATGAAAAATATGTCTTTTATTTTTACTTAAAAGCTGAAGGAACTTTTTGGCCAATCCAATATTTGTATAACCACGAGTTTTGTTCTTGTTTCTTTCACATTGTGGCAATAAATAACTGACAGAAATAATAGGAGACTCAGAAAATATGTATAAGCTAAAAACCAAAACACCCCAAATTTCATGTGCACAGAGACAGTCCAAATTAAGCATTTGGTGTACATTCTTCCAAATCTGCAGATGTAATTGTGATCTTTTAAATAGAATTTGTTCATATCATACACTTTTCTAACCTTTTTTCACTATATATTGTGACTATCTTTTCATGTCAGTCAGCACATTTCAGTGATTGCATATGAAGTCAGTCCTCCATTTTTGGTCATTGAGAGATTTTCTAATTATTTGCTAGTAGTTATTTCCTTTGGCTAGGTTCCCATAGTGGAAGAGCTGAATCAAGGGTATGCTTATATTGAGTTTATTAGTAAAACTATCAGATATGAGATCCAGCTGAACCAAGTCTACCAAGCTGACAGATCTGAAAGCAAGCTAAAGGTACACAGCAGGAGCAGTGTTCACATATGGCCCCCTTGGTTGGACAAGCCAGCATCCAGATAATGTACGGTGCCCCTGAGGTTAGTGTTCACCCTGTGGTGGCACAAGCTTTGTCTGTGTTCAAATGCCATCTTTCTTTCACATATTGGCTATTTAATGTTCTGGAAGGTTCTTAAACTCTGAGTTTCCTCATACATGTGATGTGGATAATAATACTTAATTCAAGAGCATTAAATGACAGGGGCATGTGATTGTTTCATAGTAGGGACATATTTCGTGTCAAATACAGCAGTAATAAAAGTATTAAAATATTTCAGGTATTACTCATTTTTCAAAGAATCTTTCTTATCAATTTTTAATTAATCATATGTTTTTGATTACCTACTATGTATCAGGCTCTGTGCTAAGCACTGGGAATAAAATGATAAGGATGATAAAACCAGTGTCTGTTCTCATGTAGCTCAAAGTTTAGAAAAAGAAATAAACAACAGACAAATAATATAAACATGCATATACAATTGCAGCAAGCATTACGAAAGTGCTATGTGATGATATCAAATTTAAAGCAGTGAGAACTGCTCTGACATCGAGGTTTAGAGAAGATATTCCTAAGGAACACTGTTTGAACTGAACTATGAGTAGATAATTTCAAATAGATCTCTTCATAACCCAGATGAGTGTTGTGTATGTGTTCGTGTGTGTATGTGTTGTACCTTACTATCTGGAAAAGTTTGGACTATCTGAATCTTTTAATAGGTATCACTGATTAATTCTGGAAATGTATTTGTTATTATTTTGTGAATGATTACATTTTCTTTGTTCTTCAAAGTATTTTTCCTGGAACTCTAATTAGGCCAATGTTGGGCTTTACACTCTTCTACATTTTTCCTAAAGTTACTTCTATATTTTCTAGTTCTATGATATTCTTTGTTGAATTTAGGATAATATCTTCAGCTCTATCTTCCAATTTACTAAGTCTTTCCTCACTGTTCATTGAGGTGCTAATTTTTATTGTCATGTATCATATTTCAAGTTCCAATTGATTATTTTCCAACATTGCTTTATTTGTTAGTTTCTTTTACCTTTGTTATACTTCACTCATTTCCTTTTATTCCGTAGAACATACGAAATGTGTCATTTATATTTTTATTTAATAATTTCAATATGTACATACAATATAGAGGTTATATTTCAAATAATTTTAAACCATCAATGTTTCTGTTTGTGTTTAGTAATATTTTTAAATTATTTGCTCATTACTATTTCTAATATTACATGTGGCAGATTTTCGAGGACTAACTTTAAACCGTTTTCTCCAGAGAGATTTGCTTTCTGTTTCTGCCAGGCACTAAGGCTTCACATTAAACTTTAAGTCAAATTTCTAGGTTCCTTGGTTGTTGACATTTTTATTATTGTTTTTATGGTTGTTGATATTTTTATTATTGCTTTTATTTTAACTGCAAAGATATCATTAAATATAGCTTAAACTCATGAAAAAGTGTCCTTTATTTAGGAATGGCCAGAGGGAAATTTTGTTCTTTTTTGTTGAACTTATACTTCTTGCCTTCTACCTAGAGCCAAGTTTAAAACAGTCAATTAAGTATTCCCTGTTAATTCTGAAAAATAAATGTTTTCTAGTTCACTCACTGAAGAGAATCTGTATTATCTGGGTAAATCTGAGTTATCTCCTGTATTATGAAAGTATAGTTCTTGCCTCCTTTGCTGTAGATTAATTAACGATAAGTGTGTGGGTTTATTTCTGGGCTCTCTATTCTGTTCCATTGATTTATGTGTCTGTTTTTGTGCCAATACCATACTGCTTTGATTACTGTAGTTTTGTAATATAGTCTGAAGTCAAGGAGTGTGATTCCTCTAGTCTGTTCTTATTACTCAAGATTGTTTTTGTTCCTTGGGGAGTTTTATGTTTCCATACAAATTTTATTTTATTTATTTATATATTTAATTACATCTTTATTGGAATATAATTGCTTTACAATGGTATGTTAGTTTCTGCTTTATAGCAAAGTGAATCAGTATACATATACATATGTTCCCATCTCTCTTCCCTCTTGCGTCTCCCTCCCTCACACCCTCCCTATCCCACCTCTCTAGGTGGTCACAAAGCACCAAGCTGATCTCCCTGTGCTATGCAGCTGCTTCCCACTAGCTATCTATTTTATGTTTGGTAGTGTATATATGTCCATGCCACTCTCTCGCTTTGTCACAGTTTACCCTTCTCCCTCCCCATATCCTCAAGTCCATTCTCTAGTAGGTCTGTATCTTTATTCCTGTCTTAGCCCTAGGTTCTTCATGACATTTTTTTTCTTAAATTTCATATATATGTGTTAGCATATGGCATTTCTTTCTCTTTCTGACTTATTTCACTCTGTATGACAGACTCTAGGTCCATCCACCTCATTACAAATAGCTCAATTTCGTTTCAATTTATGGCTGAGTAATATTCCATTGTATATGTGTGCCACATCTTCTTTATCCATTCATCTGATGATGGACACTTAGGTTGTTTCCATCTCTGGGCTACTGTAAATAGAGCTGCAATGAACATTTTGGTACATGACTCTTTTTGAATTATGGTGTTCTCAGGGTATATGCCCAGTAGTAGGATTGCTGGGTCATATGGTAGTTCTATTTGTAGTTTTTTAAGGAACCTCCATACTGTTCTCCATAGTGGCTGTACCAATTCACATTCCCACCAGCAGTGCAAGAGTGTTCCCTTTTCTCCACACCCTCTCCAGCATTTATTGTTTCTAGATTTTTTGATGATGGCCATTCTGACTGGTGTGAGATGATATCTCATTGTAGTTTTGATTTGCATTTCTCTAATGATTAATGATGTTGAGCATTCTTTCATGTGTTTGTTGGCATTCTGTATATCTTCTTTGGAGAAATGTCTATGTAGGTCTTCTGCCCATTTTCAGATTAGGTTGTTTGTTTTTTTGTTATTGAGCTGCATGAGCTGCTTGTAAATTTTGGAGATTAATCCTTTGTCATTTGCTTCATTTGCAAATATTTTCTCCCATTCTGAGGGTTGTCTTTTGGTTTTGTTTATGGTTTCCTTTGTTGTGCAAAAGCTTTGAAGTTTCAGTAGGTACCATTTGTTTATTTTTGTTTTTATTTCCATTTCTCTAGGAGGTGGGTCAAAAAGAATCTTGCTGTGATTTATGTCATAGAGTGTTCTGCCTATGTTTTCCTCTAAGAGTTTGATAGTTTCTGGCCTTACCTTTAGGTCTTTAATCCATTTTGAGCTTATTTCTGTGTATGGTGTTAGGGATTGATCTAATCTCATACTTTACATGTACCGGTCCTGTTTTTCCAGCACCACTTATTGAAGAGGCTGCCTTTTCTCCACTGTACATTCCTGCATCCTTTATCAAAGATAAGGTGAACATATGTGCATGGGTTTATCTCTGGGCTTTCTATCCTGTTCCATTGATCTATATTTCTGTTTTTGTGCCAGTACCATACTGTCTTGATTACTGTAGCTTTGTAGTATAGTCTGAAGTCATGGGGCCTGATTCCTCCAGCTCTGTTTTTTGTTCTCAAGATTGCTTTGGCTATTCGGGGTCTTTTGTGTTTCCATACAAATTGTAAAATTTTTTGTTCTGCTTCTGTGAAAAATGCCAGTGGTAGTTTGATAGGTGTTGCACTGAATCTGTAGATTGCTTTGGGTAGTAGAGTCATTTTCACAATGTTGATTATTCCAATCCAAGAACACGGTATATTTTTCATCTATTTGTATCATCTTTAATTTCCTTCATCAGTGTTTTATAATTTTCTGCATACAGGTCTTGTGTCTCCTTAAGTAGGTTTATTCCTAGATATTTTATTCTTTTTGTTGCTATGGTAAATGGGAGTGTTTTCTTGATTTCATTTTCAGATTTTTCATCATTAGTGTATAGGAATGCAAGAGAGTTCTGTGCATTAATTTTGTATCCTGCTACTTTACCAAATTCATTGATTAGCTCTAGTAGTTTTCTGGTAGCCTCTTTAGGATTCTCTATGTATAGTAGCATGTCATCTGCAAACAGTGACAGCTTTACTTCTTCTTTTCTGATTTGGATTCCTTTTATTTCCTTTTCTTCTATGATTGCTGTGGCTAAAACTTCCAAAACTATGTTGAATAAGAGTGGTGAGAGTGGGCAACCTTATCTTGTTCCTGATCTTAGTGGAAATGCTTTCAGTTTTTCACCGTTGAGGACAATGTTGGCTGTGGGTTTGTCATATATGGCCTTTATTATGTTGAGGAAAGTTCCCTCTATGCCTACTTTTGTGAAAGTTTTTATCATAAATGGGTGTTGAATTTTGTCGAAAGCTTTCTCTGCATCTATTGAGATGACGATATGGTTTTCTCCTTCAATTTGTTAGTATGGTGTATCACGTTGATTGATTTGCGTACATTGAAGAAATCTTGTATCCTGGAATAAAACCCACTTGATCATGGTGTATGATCCTTTTAATGTGCTGTTGGATTCTGTTTGCTAGTATTTTGTTGAGGATTTTTGCATCTATGTTCATCAGTGATATTGGCCTGTAGTTTTCTTTCTTTGTGACATCCTTGTCTGGTTTTGGTATCAGGGTGATGGTGGCCTTGTAGAATGAGTTTGGGAGTGTTCTTCCCTCTGCTATATTTTGGAAGAGTTTGAGAAGGATAGGTGTTAGCTCTTCTCTAAATGTCTGAAAAAATTCGCCTGTGAAGCAATCTGGTCCGGGGCTTTTGTTTGTTGGAAGATTTTTAATCACAGTTTCAATTTCAGGGCTTGTGATTGTTCTGTTCATATTTTCTATTTCTTCCTGATTCAGTCTTGGCAGGTTGTGCATTTTTAAGAATTTGTCCATTTCTTCCAGGTTGTCCGTTTTATTGGCATAGAGTTGCTTGTAGTAATCTCTCATGATCTTTTGTAGTTCTGAAGTGTCAGTTGTTACTTCTCCTTTTTAATTTTTAATTCTATTTATTTGAATCTTCTTTTTTTTCTTGATGTGTCTGGCTAATGGTTTATCAATTTTTTTTATCTTCTGAAAGAACCAGCTTTTAGTTTTACTGATCTTTGCTATCGTTTCCTTCATTTCTTTTTCATTTATTTCCGATCTGATTTTTACGATTTCTTTCCTTCTGCTAACTATGGGTTTTTTTGTTGTTGTTTTTTCTCTAATTGCTTGAGGTGCAAGGTTAGGTTGTTTACTGGAGATGTTTCCTGTTTCTTAAGGTAGGATTGTATTGCTATAAACTTCCCTGTTAGAACTGCTTTTGCTGCATCCCATAGGTTTTGGGTTGTCGTGTCTCCATTGTCATTTGTTTTAGGTATTTTTTTGATTTCCTGTCTGATTTCTTCAGTGATCACTTCGTTATTAAGTAGTGTAGTGTTTAGCCTCCATGTGTTTTTATTTTTTACAGATCTTTCCCTGTAATTGATATCTTATCTCATAGCATTGTGGTCGGAAAAGATACTTGATACAATTTCAATTTTCTTAAATTTACCAAGGCTTGACTTGTGACCCATGATATGATCTATCCTGGAGAATGTTCCATGAGCACTTGAGAAAAATGTGTATTCTGTTGTTTTTGGATGGAATGTCCTATAAATATCAATTAAATCCATCTTGTTTAATGTATCATTTAAAGCTTGTGTTTCCTTATTTATTTTCATTTTGGATGATCTGTCCATTGGTGAAAGTGGGGTGTTAATGTCCCCTACTATGAATGTGTTACTGCTGATTTCCCCTTTTATGGCTGATAGTATTTGCCTTATGTATTGAGGTGCTCCTATGTTGGGTGCATAAATATTTACAATTGTTATATCTTCTTCTTGGATCGATCCCTTGATCATTATGTAGTGTCCTTCTTTGTTTCTTCTAATAGCCTTTATTTTAAAGTCTATGTTGTCTGATTTGAGAATTGCTACTCCAGCTTTCTTTTGGTTTACATTTGCATGGAATATCTTTTTCCATGATTGAGTGGGTGCTGGTAATGTTGTATTTCTTAATATGTCTTGCAAATATTTTCTCCAGTCATTTTTAGCTTTATATTTTAATCATATGAAAAATTTTAATTTGTATATAGTGAAATTTATAAATATTTGATTTTTTAGTGGGGGATTTTAGCTTTGTATCACTCTTGTATTCTTCTAAAACATTTCAGGTTTAAATTTTTATAACTGAATATAAATCTATGCTCCATTTGAAATAGATGTTGAATACAGGTGGGAAATAACATCATTTTTAATTTTTTAATAATATCCTTTAAAAGTTTTTTGTCATATACAGCTCGTTGATCCAACACCATTTTTTCTCAAGGATTCAAAATACCACATTTTCTTTTTCAATTTTATCTAAAATTTACCATTAAGGATCACTACAGAAAGTGAATAAATATTAATTTTGATTGAAGATGTGTAAGAAGTAAAACTATATAAAAAATCATTGGCCAAGGTTCCAGGTACAAACAACGGCACAGAGAGGTAAGCATTTGCAGGGGGAGCTCAGTAGAACCTGACACCCTGGTTGGAATCCTGAAGTGCTTCACCCTCAAGGTAAGTAAAATCCATAAACAAACATAGAATTCTTTCTGGACGAAGAGAAACTTACCCTAGCCATCAAATTATTTACTACAAAGAATTGTGCAAACCCAGTATCTGGCACACAATAAAAAATTCCAGGCATATAAGAAGATTATATAGCATGAATGACAAGTAAGGGAAGAAACTGACCACAGAAACAGAAAACCAGGGGTCCAGTTATTGGAATTCTTTAAATAAACTGTAGTATATCTGCTTGCTATGTTCAAAGAGTTAAAAGGCAAGATAGAGAAACAGATGCTATAAAGAAATGGGTGCTATAAAAGAGAAACGTGATAAAAGAGAATCAAGTGAAATTCTAATCCTGAAATATATAATAAGCAAAATTAACTCAAAAAATGACTGTAATGGAGAGATACAGATAGAAAAATAATTATTGGGAATATTGTCCAGAGGAAAATATAAAGAATGAATAATTAATAGAAAAATTATAGGGAATTAACTAAATAAATGTAGTAATACAATATATTAATGGTTTGGTAAATTAAATACCATCATGATGTCCATTATTTTCAAGCAGATCCTTAGATTCAAAGTTATCCCGATAAAAATCTTATGGAAAAAATTTTAATATGTATGTGTATAGAATTGAAAAGGTCAATTCTAATTTTTGTACACAATTTCACAAGAGCAAGAATAGCCAATGTTATTGAGAGCAAATGAGAATAAGTAGGTCCACCTGATATAAAGATGTATTGTGAGACTTCAGTAATTTTAAAAGTGTCATTAGCACAAGAATAATCATGTAAATAAAGGAAATATAAAGATTCCAAAAATATATTTACTTTTTTGTTTGTTATTATTTATTTTTCCAGCTTTATTGAAATATGATTGACAAAAAAGTTTGTATATATACATAGATTGTACATGTGATTTTTTAAGGTGTAAAAATGTGATGACTTAATAGACATATACATTATGAAATGATTACCATTATCATTTAATAAGTTACTAATATATCTATCATCGCATATAATTACCTTTTTTGTGTGGTGAGAACACTTAAGATCCACTTTCTTAGCAAATTTCAAGAGCTTTTGGGGCTTTTAGGGCTTTTAGGGCTGAACCATAGCACTTCTAATTTTTTCAATCAGGCTTTGGGCTCTAAGAATGGAATTCCTGGGTTAAGAACCTGGCTCTGCTGCTTATTGGCTATGCCTGGCTTACAGTATTGGTATTCTGATCAGATCTTCCTAGATCCCTATTACCATTTTCTGTCTCTGCCTCTCCCCCTCGAGCACACACTTCAGTACGCTTTCTTGTTCTAACAGTCAGACTGCAGCTCTTAAGCAACTTGAGCCTGCATTGCCCTTATCCAGAGAGACCCAGACATTACTGGGAATTTGTAGCCCCCAGGGTCCCAAATTAATGACTAGAGAGAATGGAGGAATCAAGCTGAAATGCCTTTCTGTGGGAATTTGCCTGAGATCTCACCCTTACCTCGGTGCTCTCCCTTTCCTGTCCTGTTTCTTCTGCAAATTTTCTGATTGATTCTCCCTGTAACCACTTAGAAACCCTGGCACAGGAATCTTCATCCCGGAGCCTGTTTCTGGAGAGCACAACTGAAGACTTGGTGTAATATGAAACTAGTTGTGTAAATTCCTCAGTTTCTTCCACTGCAAAAATGTATTAAAAAAACACCCTAGTTGCTATGGCAATTAAAACGATTAGCACAGAGCTGGGTGTGTGCATACACATATGTATATATATTCTGATTTAGCTTCCTCTCATGAAATGTTTTACCTTTTGTTTCATTAAGTAGTTATATTAACTTTATTTTATTGTCTTGGGTGACTGCTTTCAGGGAAGAAAGTATACTATTGTGCTATTTTTTACAAAGATATCTAATCAGTTGCAATAGGAATTGATTTTACAACACTGTTATCTTTATAGATTATAAAGACATACACTTATAAAAAAGGGACATAATTAATTGTTTTGTATTTTCCTTCATTTAAAAATTTTCTAAAGATGTAAATCCAGGAAATGAATACATAAAAATACAAAAAATCCAAGTATATTTTTGAAAGTACAATATGGCTCCTTTTTTTTAATCAAACGGCCCTAATTCAAATTTTGTGAAGTGTTGCATGAGCCTCTCACTACATGATTCCCGTTAAAGTCAATGATCCCCACAGACTGTAATAGGGATCATACAGTTCCACCCCCAGAAAGCCCTTTGCACATCTACTTATGTCTATAAAACTGCTTAGGCAACTTAGGTATTATTTTGTTTCAATAAGAAAAAAAAATGGTATTTTAAAAAGTCTTAATTTTCACCAAAAAAGCATAGTCTAAAACAGTTGAATAACGTTTTAAAGAAAGAATGCCCCACATAATTGGATGTTGTGACTAAGTTTTGGCACCACTTAATTTCATCTCATGAAGTAAAATAAAGAAGTGTAGTTTAATGACATGAACATTTAAATAAGAATACAGCATCTAATACCAAGACCTGGTCAGGTAATTTCTGATTGACAGTACTGGAAATTTTATTATTTCCACCACTTCTCTATTTCCTTTGCAAATAAGAGGGGTCATAGAACAATGACCTTTTTTTTTTTTCTGGAAAATTTAAAGGAGCAAAAAAATACTAAATCATGTGTTTAAAATTTATGAAACACAAATTTGGTAATTTTCAACCTTATTTATCATCTCTCTCTTACAAACAAACACACATTTGCAAACACAGATACACACACACACTGAGCATGAAGATGCATGAACACGTTTCATTTCTAAGTGGAAACAGTATATCCTGAATGTAAGCTCTACCTTCTGTAGAGCTAGACTGCTCAAATGGAAACCTATCCCTTAATAGCAAAGTCTACTTCGATAATATCAAACCTCACAATTTTCCTAGTCTATAAAATGGGGATAAGAGTAGGATTTATATTGTAGGGTTATTATATGAAAATATATGTGTTAATATGTGAAAAGCACTTAGAACAGTGCCTAGTATGTTAAAAGATCTCTGCATATAAGCTAATAATTTGAATTACCCATGTCCATATTTCAACTAGGTGATTTACATTATGTATACTTTGCCTAAGAAGAATGGGAAGGAAATGAAAATATGTGTGTTAATCCTAGGTATAAGACACTGTGCTTGGTACTATATTGTGCATTCTGTAAGTAAGCAGCAAAGCTGTATTAATACCTTTATTTTGACAGATAAGGAAACAAGTTCACAGTGCTTAAGTAACCTTAAAAGGTCATGAACCTACCGAATGGTGGATCTGTGAGTCGAACTTAGATTTTCTGGAAATGTATCAATTCATTTCCAAGTCAGTGATATTCATATGCTAGATATGTGCTATATAATATCCCTGAACAAAACAGACAAGGCCCCTTCTCTGATGCTTCACATATTCTAGTAAGGAGAGAGAGAAAATAAACATGGTAATAAACACAAGATAATTTCAACAATGATAATTATCTAAAGAAAACAAAATGAGATCATTTAAGAAATTGTAACGAGAAAGGAGGCTTACAGTAAATAGAGTTAACAGGAGAAACACTCAACAGAGTTAACATATGAGTTAAGAATTAGGGTTGTTGGAGGTGGTTAGATTTCAAAGCAGAGAGTACTACAAGAGTAAAGGGCTTGATAAGAGAGAGAAAGATTAAAGATGCTAGCTTGAGCAGTTGATTAATAGTGGTAAGGATTACTGGGAAGAGAGAGGAACCAGTTGGGAATCAAGTACAATAATTTGATCTTGGACAAGTTAAGTGTATAATATCTTAACAGATATTCCAGTGGAAATAAATCAGCAATTGAAATATAGGTGTAGAGCTTAGGAGCAAAATCATCTTCGTATGTAT
The DNA here is from genome assembly GCF_963924675.1 of Phocoena phocoena. Lineage (NCBI taxonomy): Eukaryota > Metazoa > Chordata > Mammalia > Artiodactyla > Phocoenidae > Phocoena > Phocoena phocoena. The sequence continues at coordinate 78,667,840 of NC_089223.1, forward strand.
GATGTGAATTTTGTTGATGGCACTGAATGAAAAGGATCTGGAGAAGAAAGCACAGAAAAGAAGGAGGCACAGGCACAAGGCTTGGGGTACTCAAAATTATAAGATTAAACAGAAAATATATTCAGTAAAAGAAATAAAAAAGGGGCAGCCTGGTCTAGACAGAAAACAGATTGTATTGTCACAGAAGTCAAATGAAACAAGTTTTTCAAAGACATGTGAAAGATTACTTCAATCAGAAGCTATTAAACAGGAAAGCATCAAGAGCATAGAGGATAGTTTGCAACACAGATTTCAGGGATTGATGTGGAATGATGTGGTAAGAGGTCTGGTTGCTCCGGATTAAGGGGAGACTTCGGGGTAGGGGATTAGAGGGAGCTGGTTGGGACAACTCTTTCAGTGGGTCGTCTGGAACAAGAGCAGGAACCTGGTTAGTAGCAAATGAAGAAGTCATATAGAAAATGTAAGAACAGCTTAAGAAAATAATAGACCACGTTGTTAGGTAATGAAAATGAACAAGTAGAAAGAGTTAATTTGATGATGTACAAAAGAGAGAAAACTTGTCAGAGCAAAATGATTAGAATATATTGAATCTAGGGCACAAAGAGGAGTTAGGCTTAGAAATGTGTTCTTCATTTTAGGAAGAGGAAAAGGAGAAGGTTTAATTGTTGCTGCAGGTGGGTTGGTAAATTTGAATATGGAGGATTATGGAATTCTCACTTGATTACATCCCTGTTCTGTAACTAGTGTAGAGTAAAGCCTTAATCTTCTTTTGGTGGGTTAGACGTTTAAAGAGGGAAGAGAGGATGCAAAATGGTTGTTTTGGAAAGTACAGAAGTAAAAATACTAACGTGAAGGAAGATTCCTGTAAAATATTAAGTGTATGAGCCAAATCAGAGGACACATAACCAGAATTACATGAAGCAGAGATCAAGATTTGCTAATAATTTGAAGTAATTAGTCATTTAAGAGGGGCTGAAGAATTAGTGAGAGAGCTAGGATGTTGAGGACAGCTATGTTGGTCCTATATTCCTGTACCAGACATGCACTCTCTGGCCCAGAATAATAAATGAAGTCTCTAATGAGGTCTGCATGTCACCTCACATAGCAGGCAGAATTTACGTAATGGAACATATCTGTTTTATATTATAGACAATTGCATAGCTTACATGACTTTATCCAGTGAGCCATGTCTCAGGTTTATTTAGTATAAGATATACTTTAGGCAGGGAACATTCTATAGATATGTCCTTCCTTCTAATAAATACCCTCGATTTACTTTCCTGGAAGTGCAGTTGACAAGGATATTAGCCTAGATGCATGTTCTCTTTTCTTCCCTTGCCTCAAAGGAGTTTCCCCACCTTCCCAAGGAAGCAACACAATACATGCCAACAGTTTTAACCCCTTGCTCCTCAGTGCTCATTTGCAGTTTGCGCATTTATAGATTTTAAATGAGAGAAGTCATCATGCTATTTGTTGCCATTATTTGTTTGTTTTATAAAAGTAGTAATGTTAATAGATTGGAAGTCTTGAAAAGATTTAAATAATATTGGAACGAGGGATTCTAGAGTAAAAATACTTAAGAGTAGTGGCCTAGTGGTGCAGTGATTAAAGTTAAATCTTTAGAGATGGTGTAGTTATTAGTGATAGTAAATTTAAGATAACCATGGGAGTGGAATGTGGAAGGAGAATAAAGGAAAATACTTTAGGAGGTAAGGAAACCAAAGAATTGAGAATCTGGGTTGAAATCATACACATATGAATATACATATCCATTCATATATATATAGATATATGGATATATATACATATATATTCAGTTGAAACAATCTAAAAGCTATCATATAGAAGTTAAAATAAAATGTGTTTACATTGAACTTTTGTGAGATATTTTTTGAGTTAATTTTCTGGAAACTATCTTAATCAATGTTATTATTCTAAAGCCATAGAGCTGTAGGGCTTAACCATATTTTCTTTAATGAAATCTACCTTTCAATGTTTATTCACAATGTTCTAATTAATTGTCAAGTGCAATTCATCAAAACAAACTGGGATACAATTTGCACAACGTTGTGTAGAATTTGACCTTCACCAAATTTTACCTCACTAAATCTTCCTCATACTCCTTTGAAAATGCCCTCCTAAGTCAAATGTATTTCTCAGTTGTCTTGTACGTCAGGAGGAAATACAACTAGAGGAAGTGAATGATAGGTTTACATTTTATATTAAATATTCAGTCAGCCCTCTTCCATTCAACAGCCGACTCACACAGTCCTAAAAGTATTAAGAAAAGAATGAACAGTGGAGGTAACACTGTTTCCTCCTCGTAGGACTAGGTTTCCCTCCTTTCAATCCACTAAAAAAAAACCTGGATTGTGATATGTGTGTATTTCACACGTATGGCACACGTGTGTATTTCACACTTCTGACTCTAACCATACCATCAGAAAGAGAGGAGACAAGTGTAGGACTACATGGCATAATTGGCAAGATCTTCAAAAAGGAACGAAAGATTCAGCTGAGTTAACAAAAATATACGCATTAAGTTTCATAACAAATACCTATCAATCTTAAGAACAGCTCAGGTAATTCTAGGAATGCACAAATAAACTAACCAGAATCACGGAGGAGAAAATCCTAGAGTGTATAAGAAAATGTCTGGGGTGGGAATGTTGGAAAGATGGGTTGAACCCAGACTTTCAAGGATTATGAAATATAGAGCCATCAAATAGTTTTACACCAATTTTAACTAGAATCATTGAGCCATAAAGAGGTAAATGCCCACTGAAAGTTGCAGATTGTTGTAACTAGGCAAAACAATGCCCCCTTCTCCCAAATATTATACATACTGTTTCTATAAAACTAGAGAAAATAGAGTGTATAACATGTAAATTGAATATTCCAAAATGTTTTTTCCCTAATGAAACAATAATGATTGTGGTAAAACTAAGGAACCTGAGAAAAGAAAACAAAACAAAACAGAATTTCAGCATTTCTGTAGGCAGTATATTGGGTGAGGGGCGGAAGTGACTAGCAATTGCAGCAAGGCAAGGTATTAAGCAGATGAGGTAAAGCAAGAGACGAATTTGCTCAAATGCAAAAATAATCCTTCTTCATAGAAAATTGGACAAGTTACGCTTTTTCAATATCCAAAACGGATTACTCTAAAATGGAATGATATCAGTCTTTGATTGAAATATCAGAAAGAGAAATACTAAAATCCTTAAGTTCAGAAATTGAAGGGGAAAAGTGAACCAGATAATTGATCATCATTTTGACACCAAAGGAAAGAGAATTTTAAGGAAATCTTAATTCATTAAAGGACTGAGAATCTGAAAAGTATTGATAAGTGCTCAGGAGAAAATGAATATCTATGAATCAATTCCAATGCTACGTTAGCAGTAACAGGAAGAATTCAACAGGGAAAGATTTATGACCAGAGTGAGGAAGATCATCGACAGCAGGGCAACGGAAATATAATTTAGCTAGATGGTGTGATAATAAAATTGTAATAAAAAGGTCAAAGGCTTAGAGACTCATAAAACATTTTGAAAGGTGAACAATGCGTATTATATTAACCAGACAATAAAAATATGAATATGATGTAGCTATATTCTAAAGTTTAGGAAAATGCTCTTTGCTAACCCATGCAAAATTGAAGTGATATGCATGGCTAGGACATTACCCAGTAAACCTACTTGATGTCTCATAGAAATGAAGGCAACATTGTTTCCAAATGGCAGTTGATAAAAACATAGGAAGGTAGTGGCCTACTGTAATATGATATTAAAATTCCTCTAATTCTGAAGTATTATGTTGATCAAAAGAGTAGCGAGCAAATATTTTTTATTTTACTACTAGCAGTAAGTAATTTTAGACTGAGGATAAATTTTAAATTGAGACTCACCATAAGAACACATGTTTACTTAAATGTTTAGATATTTGCGTTCAGTACTAATAGTTGCGGAGAAAGTGACGCAAACAGAATGATCTATTTAGCCTTAGCCTCCCAACTATCACACACACACACACACACACACACACAAATTCCATATTCCTCTTATATACTTTATTTCATATTGATATTTACATTTTATGTATTCAAACTGACAGAACATGTCAGTAATTGATATTAAGAATCACAAACTCTTATAAATCAATAATACAAAAGATAAATAATACAAATGAAAAATAGACAAAAAAAAAGAAAAATAGACAAAAATCCTAAAAAGTTAGTTCACAGAAGAGGAACCACCAGTTGCTAAAAAGATTTGAAGAGAAGCTAAACCTCATTAGTGATAAGGGACACGTGCATCGAAATTTCTTTTAAAATCGCATTTTTTACGCATTCTATTGGAAGCAATTAAGAACTCTGATAACACCAATGTTGGAGAATATATGGATCAATAGGGCTATTTATTCATTTTGAAGGGGTGGGGAGTATAGAATGCTTTAGAAAATGAATTAGCGTTACTTTTTTTTAAGTTGACCAGTCACATTCCCTACTACTCAACAATTGCACTTCTTGGAATAATCAAGATAAATTTTAGCAGATTTGAACCAAAAGAAAAGGAAAATGATATTTATACTATTGTTCGGTTAGTAATGGTTACAGCAGAAATAGTAGTTATAATAATAATTATTATTATAATAGAAATAATAACCTGAAGATAATTCAAATGCCCATTGATAGGAAAATTGTACACATAATTTGTGGTCTATTCATATAATGGCATAAAGTTAGGGGTAGTTACACAACAATATGAATTCTAGTAACTTAAAACTGAGTTGCCAAAAAGGAAGTAGAGAAGAAAGAATGTAATATATTATAGAATGTTCAATCAAAACTAAATCATGTATCATTTGAACATACATATATGTGTAATAGAAGTTGAAAAAATTAAATAGGAGGGAAATGATGAAACTAACTAACAGAAAAACATCTGGGGAGGTACTAGGTTCAGGGTATAGGGAAGAGAATATGGGAAATATAAGAAACAAGTAATTTCGTAGTTATTTGAGAAGTAGGTTCCTGAATGTGGATCATATATAATAAATTTTAAGTTAAGTCATCTATTCACTCTTTAAAATAGCAGAGGGCTGTATAGAGGAAAATAGGATTAACCTAATTCTGTGCATCTGAGGATAAACACAACCATTAGAAGAAATCTTTGATAGTAATTTATGTAATGTATTTAATTAGGAGGTAAATATTACAGTGAATACAAGAGTTAAATTTATCACCAATATTTTTATGCTTCTTTAGTTTGTGATAGTTAAATGTATGAACAGGCTTCCTTTCTGTAAGTCAAGTTTCTCAAACTTTCTTAGCCTCACATTTCACATGTGGAAAATTAGCATAATAAAATCAGTTTGCTTAGTTATTTGGGGCATTAAATGTAACTGTGTGTGTGAAAAATAGGACAGAGTATTTTCTCAGTAAATACTATTATTGTATTACAATTCCTGGCAGTGGCCTACATTCCCCTCTACTAATATTATTTAGAGAAGACATTCCATATTAAATCAGATGTTTTGGGTTTGGCAAACAAGCATTATCTATTCAGTTAGCTCCTCTTTCCAACGATGTCTTCAGATGAAAATCATAGACAGCTCAGTATTTTATAAAATGTGACTATATAGCATTCAGAGAGCTCCGGCAAATATCATCACTTCCTTTATATTATGCAATTTATAGAAGTTATTAATATAAAGTAATCTAGCTACAAGTAATTGATATAAAAGATACTCGAAAAATTATTTAAGAAGAAAAAGGAGAAGCAAACTCAGGAAAAATTACCTGATTAATGAGGTAAAATGTGAGATTTGCTTACAAGGTGCTTGAAGACTTGAGATGGTCTTGGAGGAGTTCCTAAAAAACATTAGCATAGGAAAGATATAGTAAGAAAGCTAATACAAGTTTTACACATTTTTTCTAGGAAAAAATTGGGTTGAGTTAAAAAACAGCTCACTTGAGTTTCTTTTTCTTTTTTTTCATTAAAAATATGAGACTTTACTAACTTCTGAAGATGAAAGTGTAATTTTTGAATTTGCAAAATTTATGAAAATGTTATGAAATTGCAAGATTTAATTAAAAAAAGGAAATGAAAATCAACCTAAGTCTGATCAGCAAGTTAGGAACTTCTAGTCATGACCAGTGTGGAAATCAATTATATATGGAGATGAAAATATTTCTTTTTTTTTTCTTTCACTTTGTAGGTTTTATTTCATTTAACTTTTTATTATGGACAATTTTAAACATGTGCATAAGCATATGGTGTAATAATCCACATACACCTAACCCAGCTTCAACAATTAACAACTCATAGTCAATTGTGCTTCACCTCTACCCCCACCCAACCCTCACCTACCCCATATCATTTTGGAGCAAGCATCAAGAGATCATATAATTTACTCCTTAAATTTTCCAATATGTATCTCTAAAAGATAAGGATTTCACAAAAAATAACCACTATAGCATTATCACACCCAAAATAAAATTAAGTCACTTGAGTTTCTTGAACTTCTGGTTCAAGCTTCTATCTACAAGATTTGGCTCATTAAGTGTTTTAATTATTTTAGGTACATATAGTAGTGTCCAAAAACAATGAGTTAGTTAAATGAATAAAATAAATAAGAAAGAATTAAATATGTTAATAGCTGGAGATAGACTACATATGTTTTTAAAAACTTTTCTCATCTTATTTTTCTTGATTCTTGAAACCACAGTTCATGTAATTTTAGTTTTAATTTTTTATATCTAATATCATCATAGCCCTCCAGGTTCTTTCCTGTTCATAATTCATATGATTAGTTTTGATCTCTGGCCTCATTACTGAACATTCTGGCATATTTAATCACATTAACAACTTTTTTTAGCCTGTAAACTTTACCTAGGAGATTTTGAAGGATAGCATGAATTGAAATTCATAGTTCCTCTTTGTAGTAATTTGTGTCTGCTACAAATTCAGGGCCTATATGCTATTTAATTTAGTTTATGTAATTATGTATAACATCATCTTGCTCTGAGAAGTCTCTTTTAGTCCATTTAAATCGTAAGTTTTAATTACTTTTCTGCATAACAACTACCTTTAACTTTTGCTCTATTAAAAACTAACAGTAACTTGAAAGTTATCATAGAAGGTATTGGTGCTAAAAATTATATGGAAGAAGCTATAAAAATAAGGACTGGTTTGCATAATTAAACTGATTAAACTTTAAAAGCATATCAAAATTTGTTTAAAGTTAATATTTCCCATGTTTTCAGACTTTGCATTACTATCAATTGTTTATTAATAATTTCTTGATTATTTAATAACTCTCAGTCCACCTCTTCATTGTGTTATATGTGTCCATTATTGGAAAATATATGCTTATGCCCATATCCTCTAAAATTAACTGGCAAATACCCCATTAATTCATTGTTAAAAATGATAATTTAAAGGATAATTTACAACCAAATTAATTTTAGGAAGACAATAATAAAATTATTAGGAATGTTTTCAATTACCAATGTAAACTAAACCAAATTGTATAATAATATCTGAAAGCCATTTGATAAAATTAATTCTCCTTAACCCACCTTTTAAATAATTATTTCCTAGCCATTTAGTTCACCTAATATTGCTACTTATGACTCAGTCTATACAGTATATTTATTTTACTTTTACAATGAAAAACTATAGGTTTTCTATTAAAAGAAGGAGCAAAGTGTCTGTTAAAACAACTGGGGTCTGTTAACACAAAGCTGTGGGAGAAGTAACAGTCAGGTATATTTATTTGGAAAGCATAGAATAACTCAATTATATTTAGAACTTAAATAAATTTATAAAAAGTTTTGGTTTTCATATAACTCCTTTGGAAAGAAGTTTAATCTTAGTTATTATAGCACATGATGAGTATTAATTATTATTGAAAAATTGCTGGGATGATATAAAATGAGTTTAGAATGGAATGAAGTAACTATAACTTTAGTTAACCCTCTTACTCTTGGAGAAATATGTCTTTCCTATGGGGAAACTCAATCCTTGTAGTCCCTGTGATGTCACCACCCTTGATCCACACCAGGGAAAGATGTATGTCTTAGGTTCTGCTAGTCAGAGCTCTTCCTTCACTTTGGTACAAACACATAGACAGGAAGAAAATTTTTAATTATATAATTCAAGAAATTTCTCCTTTCGTTTGCCCCAGGTGTTTTGAGATGGATTTCTATAAGAATTCTAGTTAATATATAGTTTTAAAATTACAATTAAAGTTGTATAATCAATGATTGCTGATTTGATAACATGAATTATTGACCTCATTTGTATATTTCAGTAATAGCTGAAAAGTCCAATTTTTAAAAGGGTTAAGTAATTGATAACATTACAAAATTCTGTGCTAAAGAAATTTCAAGAGATTCCTTAAAACTAATCTCAGAACTTTTGATATGCTAATAAGTGATAGAACTCAAAGAAAGGGTCTAGTTTGCTGAACTATCCAGGTTTCTTTGAAAACAGAAAAATTTCACCATCCAACCAATGTCTCTCAGGATACTCATGTTCATTAATAGGGACTGGCAAAACTGGGCCAAGCTGCTTGTTTTTGTAAATAAAGTTTTATTGGAACAGTTACACACATTTCCTTTTTTTGTTGTTTTAGTGTATTTTCTGTGCATATTTTTGGGCTACAACAGCCAACTTGCTATGGAAACTGTATGCCCCATGAAACAGGACATATTTACCATCTGACCATTTACAGAAAAAGTAAATTGCCAAACCCTACTGATATGAAAAGTTTGGGGACAGCATATATGAACTTTTAAAAAAGAATTCAAATTATTGAATGAATCATTTAATCTGAACAAGACTATTAGCATATGTGACATTTTGGAAGGCTAGAGAGGTATCTGAAAACTATTATTCATTAAATATAGGCCATTTCTATACATACTCCAGTATTTATTTAATCTCTATGAATATAAGATACGTTCTTATCTTTTTGGTATCGTTAAGACTAAATAACTGTAGTAAAACAAGAGGCATGGAGTAGTCCAGACTCTTTCTTTTAACTTGAATTCAGTGGGTCTGAAAATTGCTAGATTATTTGCATAAGATCATATGACATATGTGTGCAAAAGTGTATTTATTTATTTTCAGAAATAATTTAAATCTTGCATCTTATTCCATTAAGATGGGACAGATCTGACAGTTAACTCTTGTGCCTTTTTTGTAAGACATATAGAAATTCTGAATGTGATGGGTTTTAATAACCAAATCTCTCAATCTCTCTGCAGACAAAACTGTAGACAGAATGGTGAAATTCAGCCTCCTTTAAATCTTACTTACTATTTTGATAAAATACTTATGTCTATGAACTACATTACATTTGACAGGAAAGGAGAAATATTATTAAAATATGTAAAGATTGAACACATCCAACCCAAACTCTGATTTCTCACACTGATAAAGTACCTTTCTCTGGCACCAATTTTTACACATAAGTTGATTTATAAAACATTTTATCCTAAATGCTTTTGAGATCATTTCCTTCAGGGGCTCAGAATAAAGTATTTATTTAGAAGTAAGCAATGATTTTAACATAGCAACTATTTGGAGTTATCCAAACTTTTAAATTCTGCCTACATCATTAATTTGAAAACATTTATCAGTGCCCTTCCTTTAGGCACTAAAGTATGTTTCCCTTTTGACCTGCCTTGCAACTCAGGAAAATTATTCTGAAATAATTATCCCAACAGAACTTAGTGATCAGTACATCAGCAGACTTGTATGTCTTGGGAGCAAAATCAGCAAATTAAAAGGGCATTTTATGAAGATCAGGTCATTTAGGCTAGTTCAATTCTTAAACCTGAAAGGAAAACCATGACAGAGAGCTATTTTCCTAATGTCCTTGAGTATACTGGAGCAAAATCTTCTCAAGTCTTTTACACAAAGAGCTCTGTTCATAAGAAATTAGGTCAAACTATTAAACTCACCTCTGTTTGATGTAAAATAAAACTGCTTATTGCAGATCTAACAAAACACTCGGTGTCCTATTAGGTTGCCTTCAAAGAATGTCCTAGATAACCTTAAGGTAATTTAAAGCACAAGCTAACTTCAATCCTTGTCTGCTATAGGACTCAAGCACATTAGAATATATTTGAAAATGCAATGTTGCCAAAACATAGCCATTTCTTGCTGATTATATGTTTCTTTTCAACTGGTCACCTGTGTTTTAATTTCTCTATGTTTTGCATATGGTAGAGAATGTTAAGATAATTAAAGGTAAAATAAAAGAACTAGGTTAATTAATGTTAAATCGATGAAGTTTTGAAAGGCATATTGATATACAAAGCATCAGTGCCTTCTTGTGTGATATAACTTGACTCCTTCTCTTTCCCTTCTCTCTCTCCTTTCTTTATCTCTCAGTGTTTTATAACCATAGAAAACTTCATGTGAAACTATATTTTCCTCTTTCATTTCCTAAAATGATAGAGGGGGAATTTTAATCTCCATTTTATCCCCAAATATTTGTAAATAATATTTTAAAATACTCCTTTAATTATTAAGGGAAAAATTACTCATAACCCAGATGCACCATCAAACAAAATTACTTAAGAACACTTGTATATTGATTCAGTATACTGTACTCTATCTTTCTTTGCCTATAAGACAAAGAAAGATACATTAATCCATTTGGATGTTGCCTATGCTACTCCACAGCAAGGCAGCAAGAAGAGACTCTTACATATTTTTGAAAATTACATGAAAACTATTAATTGACTGACTTCTATTAAAATATCTTACAACATAGTGCCAGGTAAGTTTGCTGCATGACAAAAGATCCTCAAACGTATTGGCTTAAATGTTATTTTAGTTCATGATCTGTGTGGTGTTTCTCCTCTCGGTCAAGCTCAGCTGATTCCAGCAAGGTTCACTCATGGGCTCCCTACAGTAGGCAGGTTATCTAGAGACTGGCTTGCACTGGATGGCCTCATTCACATGTTTTGTATTTGCTGGATTTTGGCTGGGACAACAGAGACTTGGTTCTCATCATCTCGTAGGCTAGCCTGGACTCTTTCACATTGTAGATGGATTTGAAATATTATGTTTTCTATTTTAAAATTAAAACCAATTGTTATGAATTAAAAAGGAATTAAAATGTAATTCAAATTTGATTCAGATTACAAATATCACACATTATAAATGCAAAATACATTATATATATATATTTACAAAAACACCTGTTGTTTAATAAAGTACTGGGGTGATATTTACATTTGATTTGGCATTTATTTTACAGGTTTATGGGTACTTAGATTTTTTTTTTGAATTTTAAGGGCAAGTCTGCTTAATTAGAGATAAATAAAAATCAGACAAGATTTCAGATGGGATTTTAACTATATCGATGTTTATTCTATATGAATTTATTTTGGAGATAATATTTCTCCAAATATTGTCCAAATTGAAGATAGAAATGCTAGTTTTTTTCTCATATTTTTCTCTTGTTCTGGCTTGAAATTTTTTTCTACTAGAATTTAGTATTGGGATTTTGGTAAGTTGTACCATGGTTCCCAAGTTTTTATTTTCCTTTTTTAGGAGCTTCATATTCACCTGCTCCATTGACATCTGACTTTACCATGTGACTTGTGGTGTCTCACCCAGAAGGAGGATTAAACTTTACTTTCCACTGCTGTCATGCTTGGTGATATGATTTGCTTTGATAAAATTTGAGCAAATGGTATTCATCACCTTTCAGCAGAAATTTTAAGAGATCCCTTCTATGATTCTACCATGGCTCATGTTTCCCTCTGCAAAAAGTTTAGGCATGTCTCAGATAGCATATTCTTCCAGTAGGGTCCTATACTGAAGGACATGTGGAGCAGATTCAAAGAAATCATCAATGAACATGTAAAATAAGACAGAAATAAACATTTTTTGTGTTAGCCCACAAAGATTTTTTAAAAACTATCACATGTTGACTGATAGAGAAATAAGTAATTAGAAGTAGGGTGCTTCCAATGTGAGAAAATCTATGATATGTGACTTTGACCTGGGAAGAGGCAGCATCTCATGTTAGAGGCATTGTATTTGGATGTTAGAGATGGCATTCCATGCTGCTGTGCAGTGGCAGCACACTTGGTAAATGGTGCCTGTGATAACATATAAAGAAAAAGCATGTATCTAATAAACGTGTGGTTTTAGGTGGAAATAAGGGAAAACAATGTTAGTAGTTGACATTGTTGCTCTTGGCTCTCCTAGACGAAATACTTAAAGAAACCAATGAATTTAGAAAATAATAGGCCAGATGCAAGAAGAAATGTAAAAAAATAAAGCCCAGAAATTCCAAGACTTGCAGAACTTGAAGATGAAATTATTATCATTGTTAACCCAAAACTGAAAGCCCCTAAGTGGCAAGGATAATTCAAGTGCAGCATCATGGCCAAAAACAAAATCAAGGATGTGGCCCAAAACCCCCAGAAAAAAATTCTGATTAAGATGGCATTTAAATACTTTTTTTTTACATCTTTATTGGACTATAATTGCTTTACAATGGTGTGTTAGTTTCTGTTTTATAACAAAGTGAATCAGCTATACATATACATATATCCCCATATCTCCTCCCTCTTGTGTATCCCTCCCACCCTCCCTATCCCACACCTCTAGGGGGTCACAAAGCACCGAGCTGATCTCCCTGTGCTATGTGGCTGCTTCCCACTAGCTATCTATTTTACATTTGGTAGTATATATATGTCCATGACACTCGCTCATTTCATTCCAGCTTACCCTTCCCCCTCCCCATGTCCTCAAGTCCATACTCTGTCTGCGCCTTTATTGGATTAAATGGCTCAAAGAAAACACAATAAATGCTGGCTCTCAAACAAAGTCTGATTAAACTCAGTATAGATGTAATTAAGCTAAATTTAATAACAGTATGGTTATTGCTATAGGCATGTCAAATTTATTGAAAGCAAATAAATTTTTTTACAGGTTTTGAGAGAGATGTATGGCCAAAAGGACTACCGACCTGGATTAAAAGAGATCGCAATTGTCTGAAATTCAATATAATTTTTGGTTTCCAACCCCCCTCAAGTAGGAAGTCCTTTGGAATACCGAAATATTTCCCATTTAATTATTTATATATGGCCAAGGAGGATAATAGGAAATGAAAGACTTATTAGATAGCACAGCCAAAAGTCATGGCAAAGAACAGGCTAGGTGAAATTTCCCAGGAAGCAAAACTGGGGCCTGGCAAAGCTCCAGAGTTGAGACTCATATTTGCCCAAAGAAATTTCAGAATTTCAATTGACTGATTACTGCTCTAAGCTTTCCATTCTTTCCCTTTTTAATGGGAATGTTTATTGCATTTGTCTTGTCCCTGTTCCATCATTGTGTACTTCATGTTTTATTAAGGAGCAGAGAGCAGATAATTTTTTTTCTTGTTGTACTCTTTTGTTGTATGTTGGTTGTTTGGATTGCTTCTTGCTATTGTTCATAGGTCTCAATATCAAAAGCAGCCAGGCATAACTAGATATAAATAGATACTATCATACAATTCTGGACTTTGGGACTGATGTTGTTATTGGATTAGACGGTTGGGTTTTCACCCTTAGGAGAGGGTAAGTATCTTTTCAAACTTAAGGAAGAGAATTGGATCATAGATACTGGTTGAGTATATTTTCTTCTCAAGTTTCCTTACCATTTCCTGAAGTAGAATTATGCTACATGCCCCAGTGAAGTCTTACATTTCCACATTATATACCTTGGCCAAGGATATATACGTGGAAGCAATTTATGTCACTCTTGAGAAATTTAAAAGTCATTGCTTGGTTCTACCATTGTTTTTCCTTTCTTTCCCAGCTCAAAATATGCCAAATAAAGGCAGCTCCTTTTTTAGCCTGGGCCCTGTGATAAAGAAAACATGAAATAAAACCGACCCAACATGCAATAAATGAAAAATAAATATAAATATCAATTAATTTATATAAACTATTTGATATTAATTATTTTGATATTTAAAAAATTAGATATCAAATATTTTTGATATTAAAAATATAAGGTGTTAGAGTTGTTTGTGTATTTGAATAACTCATCTAAGCTGATTTATTCAGACTCCTTTTGAGCAGAGCCTAAACATTCTTAGAAAATTGAAGTATTAAATTTAAATCACACGTGTTTATGTAGAGAAGAGGATCCATGGGAAGGCTCGCTGCCTAGACAGGCCTACACCCTGCTGAAATCAGGAAGTCTCCGCTCTTTATTTACCAGGCTACAAAACAGCACTTGTCAACACCACAGATCTGTATCACTTTAAGAATGAGAATAATACTAGCCTTTATTTCTTAGGGATTTTAAGGAATAAAAGTATCTGGAAAAATATAAATTAGTATAAAATAACATTTTCTGGTTCTTAATTATATATAATATAATATGTCTTATGTGACTGGCATCTTGGTGTTCTTATTGATTTATTTAAAACAAAGGAGGTCACATCTGTATAACAATATCGATATTTTAAGGTTTCATATCAATATTTTTAAGGTTTTACATAAGGTAGATTAATGTTTTATGAATTATTTTAATGCTTTAGGAATATTACAATAGTATTTAAAATGTACAGTACATAGGGATGTCATAATTAATGAACTGCTGTTAAATAGACTAATTTTGTTGAGGCCAATTTGACCGTTGTTAAATAGTCAATTACTGGGAGTTAGAGCTGTAATAATCAAATAGTCTTTGATATTAATTAGAGTTTGACACTTCTATTTCTTTAGTTGTGATTCATCATTTTCATACTTAGAAAGAATTGGCCTAAGTGGACTTAAACATCTAATAGATAGCAAGACATTTAAATGGCAGAAACAGATTTCTAGATACCTTCTCACACCTCATTGCCAGTAAACCTCTTCTTTCCCCATTCTCCCCAGCTCAGTAAAGCCACTCGCAACTCCTATGCTCCTAGATGCACAAGATAAATCCAGGGAACCATCCTTGAATCCACTTTGTTCCTCTCTTGACATCTAGACTCTAGCAAGTCTTATTGTCTGTCTTGCCAAAATATATTCTGAGGCCAACCACTTCTCTCCGTCTTCACAAATAATTCCTTAGTCCAAACCATTGTCCCTCAGCTGAAGTACTGAAAACCATCCTAAAAGTAACTTTATTAAAAATAGTAAAG
Organism: Phocoena phocoena; assembly: GCF_963924675.1. Classification (NCBI taxonomy): domain Eukaryota; kingdom Metazoa; phylum Chordata; class Mammalia; order Artiodactyla; family Phocoenidae; genus Phocoena; species Phocoena phocoena. The sequence goes on from NC_089223.1 coordinate 78,682,996, forward strand.
CACATCATGTTATCCTCTATCTTAACATCTTCCACTATCTTCCCTGCATACTTAAAATATAAATCTAAATTTTTATCAGGTCCCTAAAGGCCTGTGCAGTCTGGCTCCTGTGGCCTTTGTGAACCAAGGTCCCATAGCTCTCCCCTTACTCATGGCACTGTCCATGTCACTCTGACCAAGCTCCTGCCTTCTTCAAGGCCATTCCTGGGCTCGAGAACTCTGGCTCTAATTGGTCACATAACTGACTTTACCTCATTATTTAGGCTTTAGATCATAGACTGCCTTAAAAAGTGCCTTTTCAGACCAAGCTAGAGAATCATAGGCCCCAGATACTTACTGTATAACATTGTTTATTTTCTTACTGAACTTCCAGTAACTTAAATTATGTTATTCAATTATTGGTTTATTGTTCAATAAAAAAAGGAGAGAGAGATCTTGTCTGCTGTAATTCTCCCTATAATTCAGTTCTTAGAATAGTGCTTGCCAAATATGAAAAAAAATTCAATGCATGTGTTGAATGATAAATTAATGAATATTCCTTTTCCTTTGGGGAAACAAGTGGCTAAATTTCTGCCAAATCATTTTCTTTAGTGGTTTACCATGCAAAAGCACCCAAGTCCAAAGACATTTGTGTAAACGTTTTTTTTATGTAAGATGACAGAAAGAATGATCTCTGGAAAACTCTGCTTAGAACTGAGAGATTAATTTTAGTTTAAAAATGCAGTATGTAAAACATTATTCATTTCATCAGAAACTTCACATTTATATTTTCAATTACTTTTCAATAAGTGAGCAATACTTCATCAAACATTACTAATAGCTTTCTAATCAATACAGTAAAATTTTCCCCATAGTAATCTTAGATGCCAAAAGATTACTGTATGCATATGAACTAGCAGTATCCTATATTAGTTTTAGACCATTTCCCAACTATATTCCTGTCTTCTAAATGGAGAAAAGCATAGGAAAGAGACATTTGTGTATGTGAAGGCTTTTAAATGCATGATCAAAGGTCTAATCTGATTTCAAAATGACCATATTTTAATAATATTTTGTTGTCCTAGCTGATACCATACAGTCATATATAAATATATCAATAAACAAAAAAATTATGAAAATGAACTGATAAGAATGGTTTGTAGCACTTCCTTTAATACTATATCTAAGGAGATAACAATAGGGAAACTGACTTAGACACTAATAAAATAAAGAACTGAAATACTGTGTAAGTATTTTGAAATAAATGCTGTTTAATATCTGAAATGCTTTAATCTTAAATATAATGTTTAGTTAAATTTTAATGTTTAATGGTTACGGTTCAGAAATACTAAATACTCAATGAGATATTATAGGTTGACATAGTATATTGCAATTGTATTTGGTTATGAAGCTGCCTCTTCAGCTACCAATTGTTGGTGACCTTGGGAAAGTCACAAAATATTTCTAAATTTAATTTTCTTCTTTGTAAAATGGGAGTATGGAGATTTCTTATAGCTATCTTCATGCCTAGCATTATTTTTATCTTTGTGACCTCTTCCTCTGCATTATTTATTTTTGACCTTCATGTAATGAATTTTTCTTTTGGCACTGACAATTGTGCTCCAACTATCTGTGCTGTACATTTAATCTGAGGTCTGAATTTTTATTTTGTCTGCATTCCTCGCATATATATCCACTTCATTTTCATCATAGCTTGCATGTCCTGCATTTTCTATGTGAGACAAAATTAAAATCTTCCTCTTTCCTTTAGAAAATATTTCTCATGGATATAATATTAATGCAAAAATAACAACTGCTGAACCTTCATTTGGCTAAGCTTTAGGCTATTTGGTGTAAACACACACACATGTACACACATTATTTTCCTACCACCATAACATTTGTATTATTATTCAAGTTGTATATATGATAAAAGTGAGGCTTATAATGACAAAGTAATTTCTTGTCCAAAGTTATACACTTGCTAAATGCTAAAGCCAAGATATAAATGGCGGTTTCTCTGATTCTAAAACTCATGTGATTATGCATTAAACTCCACATCTGCCAACTTTGTATTGTACCTTTTTTTCCTGAAGTTTTAGAGCAGTGATCTTCTTCTACTTGACATTTTATTTTATTTTTTTTTCGGTACGCGAGCCTCTCACTGTTGTGGCCTCTCCCGTTGCAGAGCACAGGCTCCGGATGCACAGGTTCAGCAGCCATGGCTCACGGGCCCAGCCGCTCCGCGGCATGTGGGATCTTCCCGGACCGGAGCACGAACCCGTGTCCCCTGCATCGGCAGGTGGACTCTCAACCACTGTGCCACCAGGGAAGCCCTACTTGACATATTTTATATAATGTATCCATATATTTTAAATGAAATACTTATTTTGGAAGAAGAAACATCCTCAAGATTAGTGTTTGCCAACTATCAGAGTGTGTGTGTTTCCACATCATCGATTGTCTCATTTCTTCTATGATAGTGCTATCAGTTAAGTTGAAAGGACAGAATTTAATCAGTCAAATAATGAAATTTCTGGTGTCAAACAGGTATTCATAAAGGATCATTCTGCTTAACCGAGGCAGGATATTCTCCTCCAGTTATCTATTCTCCTGAATATAAAGTAATTATTTTCTGATAGATTTGAAAATTATTTTATACATCTTACTAGAAATAGTTTTTTTAAAAAATTACATTTCCTGACGGCATTCCTTTGAGCCCTCCTTCTGCTTTTGCCACAGCTGATTGGTTTATTTCTAATCCAGTCTGAAATATGCCAGCCCATTCCACAAAAGCTCACTTTTATTTTTATTTTATTTGTTTAACATTTTTATTGGAGTATAATTGCTTTACAATGGTGTGTTAGTTTCTGCTTTATAACAAAGTGAATCAGTTATACATATACATATATCCCCACATCTCTTGCCTCTTGCGTCTCCCATTACCTGGGCTGAACTGAGTTCTGGAGAGACAAAACCTCCTTTGGATGTTTAAAAGTTTTGATGTAGAAAGGAGAAAATTCAACTTCCTTTCCTTCTTAAAATTGGCTTCTGAATAATTGCAGAAGACTTTTTTTTCTCACTAATGCAGCCCTAAGCTGCTGATACTGGGGCACAAGGCAATTCTAAGTTTGCTTTCTTTTAGAACTCTAGATATTAGTCAGTGTAGTAGGTTGAATTTATCTCCCCAAAAGATATGTTCAAGTCCTAATTCCTGGTACCTGTGAATGTGACTTTATTTGAAAATAGAGTCTTTGCAGATGTAATCAAGTTAAGGTGAGGTGATACTGGATTAGATGATGACTAAATCCAATGACTGATGTCCTTATAGGAAAAAGGACACTGAGAAGAAGGCCCTGTGAAGATGGAAGCAGAGATAGAAGTGATATAGCTATGAGTCATGGAATATCTAAGATTCCAGGGGGCCACCAGCTAGGAACAGGCAAGCAAAGATTCTCTCCTGAAGCCTTCATAGGGAGCATAGTACTACTAACATTTTAACTTCAGACTTCTAGTCTCCAAAACAGTGAGAGAATAAATTTGTGTTTGTTTAAGCTACTTATTTTGAGGTAATATTTTATGGCTGCTGTAGGGAATTAATGCAGTGAGCAACCTGTAATTCCTCAACATTTAGCAGCTATCTTCCTTGAGACCACCCTTCCTAAAGTTTAAAAATTTGTCTAATAATATCCTCACATTTCTGTACTGTTATGACTTTGTATCTTGGAATGCATCATGAATATTTCTTTTCACTCAAAGAGATGTAATTGAATTCATCTATTAGTCACAACAAATTTGAAGTTTGATATTTACATTTTAAAGTAAAATAGTGAACATAAAATTTATTTTAGAGAAGCTTAAAGCAGGTTGACTTTCAAAATCACAGAGTATATACATAGTATTTTATTTCACCTAAACATTTCAAAGCATACATATGCACACAAATAAAGGCTTTTAGTTAGATTCTTATTTGTTGACTATTATTCCATTTTTTTACTTGCAAGTATTTATTTGTTTAAAAGAACAATACAAATTCATATTAATATATGCAAATGATTGTATATGGTTATATAGGTATATATATGTTCTCTCAGATTATTAAGATCTACTTCAGAAGTTAAATAGATGAGAGAGAGAGAAAGAAAGAAAACATCATAAACTGGAAAAATGATTCTCCTAAGCCATAATAACTAGCCCAAATAATAAAGGTTTGATTATTGAAATTTTATTTTATTTCTATTTTTAGAGCATTATCTTTGTCTTAGTTTCTGAATATTCAGGGCACTATAGAATAGGAGTTAACTAAAAAAGAAAAGACAGTGGAAAGCCTTTCAACAAGTATATGGAGCTTTGGGCTATATATTTACACTATCTAAAGTAATATTTAATTAAAGATACTACAATAAAAATTAGTTTACATTTGCTATTGCTGCTGTAAGTATTCCTGGCTGCATCCTCATCACAACAGAAAGCCAAAGCTTTGTTCCACCCAGGGGTTTTTGTTTTCAGGCTTCCCTGAATAGTAGACAGGCATTAAGAGACACCTCATTAGGATGGTCTCAAAAATGAGATGGAAGGAGGCCTGACTTGGGAGTACAGGACTCACAGCAGAACACAAGGGTCCCTGAGACTGTGAAGGAGTAAGTGTCCATGTGCTGCAAGTGTGGGTGTGTGATCAACTTCGCATGTTTATGATGACTTTTATCCACGAAACTTTGCACATCTTATTCCATTATCTTTTAACAATTTGATTGGTTGTGGACTGAGTTTATTTGTTTTTATTATTTTTCCCTGATAGCAAAAAACAATTTTATGCCTAGATTCTAGAAGGATTTTTCTTTTCCATGCTTCAGAATTATATGAAGATCTATATCTATTAATGTATGTATAGATGTAGAAAATAAATCTTCCTTTTTCTGTATTATATTTAGCAGCATATCTATTAAAATATTTTTACACACTAATTTTCCATATGTGAGCTATATCTGGCCAGTCCCACCTATTGCACAGTCTCTGTCTTTTCCTCCAAAATTTTGTCCTTTTTCTCTGCATTCTGATGTATTGTTTTCAAGTAGATCCTCCATATCACTGCTTCTTTTTTCCATGCTATCAATTTGTTCTTTATTCCTGCTTCACTCTTTGAAATTATTATGTCCTATATTGTTTCTAAATATTCACCCACTTAGAATTCACTGAAATCTTTTATTATAATTGCCGTGATGCCACTTCTCTTTCTACTTCCTACAGTTGTTTAATCACTGTAATTACAAATTTCCTTTTATGTTGCATCCTGACCTGAGATACATTTTATTTGGTTTCTATCATGTAGGCTTATATCTTTTAAAAGGTGAATAGCTAATATTTAAAAAATGGAAACTTTCAAATAAAAATTTAAGTGCCTTATTTCTCTAGAACATAATTAGAATAACTGTCAATGATGGTACCACATTTCCATGTGACAATTAAGTGGAACTTAGTAGTGATTCTTCCTTTTAGATGAAACAAGCATGCACTTCCCAGAATGTCACAGTCCCCACTACTGCCTATTTATGCTTGGCCTACTTAATCTATGAATCCTTCAATCATTTGCACTTTCCTCACTTTTTAACTTTCTGGAAAAAAAGTGATATAAGCTTACAATAGTAAATTATATATTATATAATCAAAATTTTCCTGAATATTCAGCATGGAACACAGAGCTTCCATAAAATGAAAGTGCTTTATGTTATCACACATTTACTATAAAAAATAAGAATATCAGATAATTACTGATATGAAACATTAAGCAATCAGAAAAATTAGTTTTTGTATTAACACACTAGAATTGTCCTGAAAATTCTAAACATGAGGAACCAACATTATTGGAAAATATAAACATGTTTTTCCTAAAAAGAGTAACAATAAAAGCTTCATCAAATAAATATGGCTCAGAAATCCTTTTAAAATTTTTTAGAAAATTTAGTTATTTTCCTAAAGGCTATCAGTTGCTCCTCTTTGTTTTCAAAATCAGGATCTTAGAGATATACAGCCCCACTTTTGTTATAGCATCATTCACAATTGTTGAGATATGGAAACAACCCAAATGTCTACTGCCAGGTGAATGGATAAAGAAAATGTGGTATGTACATACAACAGAATATTATCCAGCCTTAAAAAAGAAGGAAATTCTGTCATTTGTGATAACCTAGATGAGCCTAGAGGTCACAGTAAGTCAAATAAGCCGGTCACAGAAGGACAAACACTGCACAATTCCCCTTATACAAGGTATCTCAAATAGTCAAACTCATAGAAGCAGAGTAGAATGGAGGTTGCCAGGGGCTGAGGTGAGGAGGGAGTGGGAAGTTGCTCAGAGGGTACAAAGTTTCTGTTATACAAGATGAATGAGTTCTAGAGATCTACTGTACAACATAGTGCCAATAGTCAACAATACTGTATTGTGCACGACAAAGTATGTTAAGAAGTTAGATCTCATGTTAAGTGTTCTTACGATAAAAAACAAAAAACAAGCAAACCACACAAGGAAATTTTTGGAGGTGATGAATATGTCTAGTATTTTCATTGTGGTGATGGTATCATGGGTGTTTGCATATATCCAAACTCATCAAAATGTATGCATGAAATGTATGCAATTTTTTTGTATATCAGTTATAATTCAATAAAGCTTAAAAAATGGGTTCTCACGGCATGTTGTAAATATATTAGCTAATCTTCATTTACAAAATAAACTCGATTATATGAAAGTGTTTATGGAGAGAACATTAAGATTCATTAAGATTCTGGTGATGATGATTTAGTTCTGTATTTATAAATAAACAATATCAAGCTTTAGTTTAAATAATAATATTCCAGGACTTCCCTGGTGGTGCAGTGGTTAAGAATCCGCCTGCCAGTGTAGGGGACACAGGTTCGAGCCCTGGTCTGGGAAGATCACACATGCCGCAGAGCAATTAAGCCCGTGTACAGCAACTACTGAGCCCAAGTGCCACAACTACTGAAGCCCGTGCGCCTAGAGCCCATGCTCCGCAACAAGAGAAGCCACCGCTATGAGAAGCCCACACACTGCAATGAAGAATAGTGACCACTTGCCACAACTAGAGAAAGCTCGCATGCAGCAGCAAAGACCCAACGCAGCCAAAAATAAATAAATAAATTTATAAAAAATAATAATACTATTCCATTCTTAAACTTTGAAATTTCTCTCTTTTATTTTTAACTTGAGAGATACAGGATGCCAATTTCATTAGTTTGTGTTGATTCTAACTATATTATAAAACCATACATTCATAGTCAAATTTTAAGTTGGAAGATATTATAAAAATACTGTTCATATTAAGATTTTATGATGATCTGGGAATACTTAAATTTTAATATTTCTCATATTCTAAATTACTCATGCTAAATATCATACTACAATACATGTTATAAATAATATGACAAGCATAACAAATACGTTTATAAGTTGTGTATGAAGATGCATTTTTCTTTAAAATTCAAGCATAAGAATAATGAAATATAGAATATGTCAGTAATTAAAGACCTTTAACTTTTCAAATATATTTATATATTTCATTTTTAAGTATTAAATATACTATATATAATTCCAGGTATTATAACACATATAATACATCCTAAATATCTGTGAAACTAGTAGAAAATCCAAAATTCAGAGAATAGATACTATGGGTATCAAACATTAAAGTGTGTCAAAGGAAATGAAAATTAAATATGATATTGCATATCAAATTATGTAATTATTTTAATGAAGCTTTGGCGGTACAAGCCTGTTAGAACATTGTTCTGGCTCTATAAATGTACATAATGTGGAGTAAAAATAATGTTTTAATTACGTTTTCAAACAAGTATTTCATAAAATTCCCCTAGGATAAATTCATAAAAATAGTTACTGAATTAGAATTATAAACAGTGTGAGTTCTTGATATATATTGTCATATCTATTTTCCAAAAAAGGTATACATTTATAAACATTATAATTAAGTAATTTTAATTAATTCAGATGTATTTTTTTCAAAATGAGTCTTAAGTAATAAGATCAATTATATAAACTAAACTAAATTTATTTTTCATGTATCCAAATAGTCTTTGCACTGAAATCTTATATTTTGTATTAAAATAAAATAGAAAGATGTTTTATAAAACAAGGGAAAATATTAACCTGTAATTTGCCATACTTAATACTCAATATTTTATTCCAATACAAACATATTTAACATGTACTTCTAGAAAATACACTTGGTTACCATGTAATAGATGAATAAAAAGTAGCAAATAATTAACTCTTCCTTGGTGGATAGGAACTGGTTAGGACAATATTAAGATTTGATTTTGTATCTTTGAATGTTCAAATTTCAGGGCTTAAATTATGTACTAAATTATTAAATTACGTTTTTAGGTCCTTGAAAAATAAAAATTACATTTAAAACTACTTAATTTTTTTTCTGTTATGCACTGAACATTTGTCATTCATTATATTCCCATTGTAGAATTCTAACTTTATTAAGTATTTTATCCATGTTTTAGAGGATAAACTATCCCATATGATTATCAAATAATGAATCACTTATTCAATTCTATCTTTTAATCACTAAATCAGAATAACAGTAATTTATCAGATATAAAAGTGATTTTTAAATTTTTCTGATCAACTGATAATTGTATAGAGAGAAGTACTCAAACATGTAATGTAAGAAAAAGTGATGAATTACTTTAAATCTGTATTTTTTGGCAGAAGAGCATTTTCTCAGGATCCTATGAATCACCTAAGGGTGGTTTCAGGCTTCTATGAGGTATAAGTCTTGAATATAAATAATTTATTATTTTTGTCTCACTAAGCACTATTCTAATTAATATACAGTAGGTTTGTAAACTGCATTGAAATATAATTTTAGTGTCAAAAAAACAATTTTTGGTGCCTCCTGGAGTTCAAAGTATGAATCTAAATGGACATAATTTGAGTGATTATAAGTGGTATAAATGTATAGTCCTTCTACCCATACATTTTTCTAGTTGCTCTACAGTGATGATGTAGAAATTCTTACTACTGTAGAAATACTTTTGAGACAATGCATATATAAATACTTTAATCAATTAGTCACTTTAATCCAATTAGTGTGTCAGATTAGAAAATCAGCTCCTGCTGAGATCATGAAGGCAAGCAACACGGCACTGACTATTCAAAATAGTGAGAAGATGTAATGTTGAAAATCTGAATCAGGCTTATTAAGATCATATGGAGTGTTCCAATCACAAATTTTCCTATTAGCTTCTCTTAGTGCTGTTTATCTTTCCTATATGACATTTTTACCAATTGCATGGACTGAAAAAAATATCTAAGTGTCATTTTTTTTACAAAGTACACAGAAACATTTGATTTTCCTTGTATGCTACTAGTTAATCTAAAATCTAGCGTTAACCTAATATTACTGTGTATGTGGTTTTTAAGTTCTTTCATGTTGATAATGTATGTTACTGATGTAATAACGATATACATATTTATCTTCAAAAATAATACAAAGACCATGAAAGCCTTTTGAAATATACAAAATAAAATGATGAAAGGTCAATGACTATATTTTTTCTATTCTACATAATAAGTGACACATGTCATATTTTCTAAAAACACACAGTAATTTCAAATTCTTTTAACATAGTCACTCATTAAATTATAAAAAAAAAAGTATATTGCCAATTTTGTTCAATACACATACACACACACATACAACCATCACCACCACCAAAGCCTGAAGCTAACAATAGTCTGTTTGCCAAATATTTAAAAGTTATCTTGCAACTTTCCTAAAATATTTTGCTTTATGTTTATTATGACCACACCTAGAGCCAGAATCACATTAATAATAGTTTGTAAGCAATGGAAACAGTTTCTACTGCCTTAAGTCCAAAACTGTCTATGATGTTATTTCCTTCTTTATACAGCATATCTGTCATACTGATGAAATTAGCAAATAAAGAATAATCTTACAAAAGAAATACAATTTGTAAGATTCAACCTAATTGCTGATTTAACAAAAAGTTAAGACAAAATATAATGCTTGCATAACTAAATCATTTTATATCAGTTTTATAAAGACTTTAATTCTGGCCATGTGAAAGTCTTCATTCATGTGAAAACTAATTTACATTGGATTACTAAAAAGGCTCATTATTGTATTCTTAATAAATTCATCTTATTTGGCTAAAAAGGACCGTAATGAAATTTGTTTGATAGTTGCCCAGTAAACACACATTTCATAAAAAGCTGGAGAAATAAATAATAATTACATCATAATAGTCTTCATTTACAAATATAGCTTAGTTTTCTCCTAAAAAAATTTATACTGAGCTTATGAACATTTAGTGCTTCAGAAAGAGAATGGTATGACCTCACTTAGCAATTAGTTTTCTTTCTATGCGCCATAAAATTGAAGAGATTTACAAAGCAAGTGGAAACACTAACTTTTATAATGATGAGCCATATGGTACTTGTTTTACTACATTTATGCTTAGCAGAGAGTATAAAATTATAGTTATTGCATTTTTTTTTTTTTTTTTTTTTTACAAAATGAGGTTACTACTTCTATTATGCTTACAAATTAGCAAAATGAGGATAACAACCACAAAAAATTCAGGTTACTTTAAAAAAAAATTGATTCTGCTGAGACTAACATTTTCCTTGAGCTGTTTTGGTTTATAAATAAGTTTTAAAATGTTTATAAACATGAAATATTATGTTTATAAAAAATTGTCCAGGTGAAATCCATGACACAGTCCATTTGATGTGGGAAAATGAACTTACTTACATCTTACTCCCAGTCCAAATGTGTTCTTAAAGGAAGAGAAACAGAGGCACTAACTCTGATCTCCCACGTACTCCCTATCTCCTCAACTGAGTATATTTAGTTTGAAATGGATAAATTTGTACTTAGTGATAGGTTAATCTATAATTCATTATAAGAGATTGTATAGGCCCATACTTTGGTAAATTTTAATCTCCAAATGACCTGGAGAGGCAGAGTTATATACATGAAATATGGTAGATTTAGCTAATAAAATGTAGAAACCAATTACGCCATTTATTAGCTGTGTGGTTATAAGTAACTTACATTTTCTGCTTGGGGGCAGCTCATATGCCTTAAAGCAGACGGTATAAAAATATTAAAAATACAATTTTTTTTCAAATTATAATAGGAAGTCTTAGGAGCATTGTAAGCAAAAATGATTAACCTAGTTCACATAAAATTTGAACACTTTCACCTCTTACACACTGGCCACAGAGGGGCCAACATAATGAAATGATCCTAGGAGAACAATGATCAAGTATGTTGGTGATAACACATAAAAAGAAGACTGAATTTCATCTCACCTCATAATAGAGTGAGGATGGATCAAATATTTTTTAATATTAAAAGAGTCATCAGTTGAGTGAAAACTCAGAATACCATGTTGACTCACCCACAGTATTTTATTAACATAATTATACCAATTTTCTGAGGATAACAAATATTTACCACTACTATGAACATATTTTAAAATCACAATAGGTCTTGTATACAATGTCTTGGCTATGCAATCTCAGTTTGAAAATCATCATACTATGCCCTCATCTCAAGCAACAAAAGGCAATGAAAAGTTTATATGTAGAATTTTCTCTTTTAGAAAATACATAATATATATATACCAGCTATTCTTTTAGTAAGAATTTAGTATATATTTATGTTATTTTGGTGCTACACAATCAACATCTCATAATCAGAGCCCATTAGTTTGTTACCGTACTCACAAAATGATAAATTACTCTCACAGCCTTCAGTTCTAGCTAGTTTTGAATACTAGATCAAAGTAGCATTTTATAATGAGAGTAGGGCTGAACTCAAGCTCATGGTCATTGCACTGAATTAAAGAGTAAAAACATTATGCTAGTTTCAAAATAAATAGGATAAACTATCAGGTATTTGCAGAAACAAAGAACGGATCATAAACCAGGGAAACTTTCTAGTAGTATTTTTATTTTCCATAAGTCAGAAAGATTAGCTTTCCTTTGTATAACAATGTGCTATCATTTTGTAATGCTAACAGAAATGATTAAATCAAAAAACGTAAATGTAATCAGTATTAAAGCCATCTGAAGACTCATCATCTAAGATATAAATTATAGGCTTTCCATGGCTGCTGAAAACTTAATAGCTTTATTTCTAGAATACATACTAAGTTGAAAGTCTGATGTTTTACACAGCTTAATGAGAATTCAAATCAGAGTACTTGTAAAAAGAAAGTAGTGGTTCACACTCAGTCAACCATGATAAAAACCAGTTCCTACAGCTATCTGAACTACTACATAAATCCATTCTCTTGTCGATTGTAACTTGTTTCAATTGCCCCTTCATACCTTTTAAACAAAATGTAAATGGACTATTTCAGTCTATAAATGGATTAGGTCTTTTATACATAGATCTATCTTGTACATTTATTTTCAAGAGCCTCTACTGTAATGTCAGAGAGATCAAACTCCTCAACGGGCATCACAAAGATCATTTCTAAACTTTTAAAACCCCCTCTTGGGAGCACAAATTTTTCATCGACTATTTTATTTATTTTTTGCTTTTATAGAGTTCTAAACTGGCATTATTGATAGCAGTGTAATCTGCCACTCTTTTCCCTTCTGACTGTCAGTAGTCATAAAAGTGGTGTAGTTTAAAAGATGGAGCCTATTGATTCTTAGACTCAGTTAATGAAAATACTTTCTCACTGCCTGAAATATTTGGGAATGTTGGCAAGAAATGTGACAAAAAAGATAAAGTATGATTAATACAATCTCAAACTTTGAAAATAAATTACTTTTACTTGAATTCTGACTGACCAATTTATAGAAAAAACACTGAAGTAGGTGAGGACAGGAATTTTATATTGCTGACATTTTATGAAAATGTTTGTATCAACTAAATCCTTGATTCTCAGTGTCAGTTTATAATCTGAATGGAACACATAAATAATGAAAGATATGGTTTGGGAACTCTTGTTAAAAAGAATTTAAATCATATTTGTCTACCAATCTAGTGAAAACCAGTTTTACATATTTGGATGTAAGGTTCAGAATAAAATTTGCTGTGCAGAGTGAGATCAAACTGAAAAAAAATTGTTTAAAAATTACACCTGATGAAATTTAGAGCTGTGGTCACAATAATCTTGGAGAACAGACCCTGTCAAGCATGAGAAATGTGGCTGAGGGGATTTGACACAAGTGTCATAATGCATTTTGGAAGTGAAGTACCTCATGATGATAGATGCTGGACTGAAGTGAGAAGAAAGTTATCTCTATGGGCATTTTAGTAAATATATATTTCAGTAAACTAGAAGGTATTAAAGAAATGTATTAAAACCTTCCAGTAAAGAGAGATGCAGAAGAGTAACTGTGTTTTAACAAAGCCCTGTTCTCTAAAGGCCACATTTGATTGTTATATTGTTTGCTTTTTCAGTGGAGACTGAAGAGTGTCTATAAAATATACCTTACAGCTTCTTTACTTTTAGCTCTTTCACATGAACTGCCAAATTTTTCACATACTTGTGGTGGAATTTTCCTTAGATTTTAATATCAAACTGTGTAGAGCTGCCCTTTATATTTTCAAAAATAGTTACACATTGATTCTTGATTTCAATTTTATTCTTATTATGGATAAATATAAATATTTTTGCACTTCCAGTTATGGTAATGTCTGCAATATCTAATTTGTTTCAATTTTAGCCTATTCTCCCACTTCCAATTCATCACCATCTTGTTGCTTATGTTGTATGTGTGAGAGAGAACAAAAGGAGAGACAGAGACAGAAAGACAGAGAGAGATATTTCCCATGTGTAAACTCATATGTATATTCACACGGACACACACACACACACTTCATCCTCCTCTCTTGTTCTCCACCACTTCTCTGACTATATACTTCCATATGGCGTGTCACCTGCACCCAGGGTACTCTCCACAATGCAGCAAGTGTGATATACATTTTTTACTGGAAATATCATCATATATCTTCCATGTGTAATATAATATACTTCTTACTGGTTTTAGTTTCAAAGAAGTCAAAGTTCTTAACTAAACCTGCAATACTTCGTCCTTTCACCCCTGCCTAAATCACCAGTCTCATCTTTCAACACTTATTCCTCTCCCTCTCAACGCTCTGGCCAAAATGTCTTTTAATTTTATAAGCGTGCTGCATTCTGTTCTGTTCATGACCATTGCATATGGGTTCCTTTTCCCAAGACATTATTCCTGAGGTCTATGCTTGGCTGACATCTACTGTGCTCTTAAGTCTCGAAGAGTCTCAGGATCTTCCTTTATGTGGCCTCAAAAAATACAGCGTGCCCCCTTCGTGGCTGATGTGGCCATTTTTTCCAGCTTCTTTTTCTCACTACCATGGCAAATGACTGAGGATACAGACTTGCCATTTCTGTCCTTCACATTATTCCTAGGACTACCTCATTGATCAGCATATTGCTTAAACATGTTTATAGCCGAAAGGAATAAACATGATGTGAAGCTATCCATAGTTAGACATGAAGTGTTCCATTTAACCCCCTTCCCTCTTTCTCATGGGTACTGCAATCCAAATGGGCATTGCTAAACTGTCACAGTACCCATGCTTCTACCTAATGGCTATTATTACTCCAACTTAATAAACTCTACTCCTTTGAAGCTCCTGTAATTAAATTGTACGTGCAACTTCGGCATTGCCACCTATTGGCCTCCTGTGGAGAGTCCATGGTTTATTATGGTTTTAGAACATGGTTTACAGTTTACCTTTTCAACCAGATGCCTGTTGCTAGCCTAGGTATTTGCATGTCCGTCATCATGGACAGAGTGAGACATATACTCTTGCCTTTGCTTTTCTCTTTGCCTCGCTCGAATTCTATTATCCAGAATCATCTTCCTTCTTAGGCAAATTCCCTAAAATCATTGCTATTTTTTCCAAAATCAATTCAGCGATTCTTTTGCATTAAAGTGTTTAATTCCACTCAAGAATATTTTATAATCTGGAATTTATAACATGACAATATTAATAATAGCTGCATTTACTATATGCCAGGCCAAATAGTTAATCTTCACAATAACCCTATGAGGTAAAGGTCTTTTATCACTACATTCAACAAAACTTCCAGTTTCACTTGTCCATTTTAGTACATTTCTCTTATTTAATTCATTCATTCACTCTTTGCTACAATGATTTTCATACACTTTCTCTCATGGGATCCCTCAACCTTATCTCTGCCCCACGACTCTCAGTGGATGACCTTTCCTCATCTTTCACTGACTGATTCCAAGCCACCCAGTGGAACACCTCCACCCTCCTGCCACATCTCTCTCCAGCATCTCTGCAGGTACTCTATCCTTCCCTCCCATTATAGTGGCAGAATTGTCTCTACCAATCAGGGGAAAACTACTCTGCATGTGTCCTGAAGCCTATCCTCTTCTCTCCATGTAACTTGCCTTCTACAGAATGTCGATTATTCTTCCCCATTCTTTTATACAATTCACTTTTTCCTGTCTCCTAGTCCTTTTTATTTCTCAACTTCCAGTATCTTTTCTTTTTCCTAGAAGCTGGATACAATTAACTGTAGCAGGGCAGTGCTCAATACTACTGAAGCCTCACACTTTAGGTTCTACTACTTTAATATCTGTAAATGCGAGAATGCAGATTCCAAGAACTGCAAACTAAAATTTGACATTATACCAACAAGTTTACTCAATATTGATGTAATTATACAGAAGCTTAAATATATCACTCAAACTTTAATATTACAGAATTTGGCCTTCTTATAAGTCATCTTACATATAAACAAAGTTACTCTTTGCTTATCTGTCCTAACCTATGAAATGTTGCACCAACAGACTCTTCCCATAGTTCTTCACTCTGTACTTAAACAGGTGATTCCTCCCACTTTGGCAAAGTGAAAAAAATCGAAATCCCTATGCAGAAAAAAATGTTAACTCAGAATTACCAAATTCTGAAATTACAGCTGATGGTACACCATAAATAAGCTTTGGGAAACTCCTATTAAAGTCTTTTACCTAAGTAGGACTATAGGAAGTTACAATGGTGACCAAAAGAAGACACACGTTCTTCATTAAAATTTGTTTTAATGGGTCTCAAGGTTCTGTGACAGATTTGTGGTCAAGTTGTTTCCATTAGAAAGTACTGATTTTAAAAAACTAATAACTTAAAATAGTCACACACACGCACACACATGTAAATGGCCCACAAGACATTCTTTCCTTCTGAAGGTTTTACGATGTGTTTTATCATTAACCAGTCTTTTACTATTAAACTTAAATGGCCAACTGAGACAAACAGTTCTGAGACTGTTCTTCTACCACTGATTAAGACATGGGTGGCAGGCATTGGGGATAATATTCATTTAACCTTCTGAGCTTTTTGGGCAGACTTGGTGACCTTACCAGCTCTAGCTGTCTTCTTGTCCACTGTTTTGAGGACACCCACAGCAACCACGTCTAATGTCACCAACACAAAAGTGCCCCAGATGAGGACTGTCACAGAAGCTCTCAACACACATGGGCTTGCCAAGAACCATATCAATGGTGGTGGAATCACCACACTTCAAGAATCTGGAAGCATCTTCCAGCTTTTTCCCAGAACAACAATCAATCTTCTCATTCAGCTCAGCAAACTTGCAAGCAATTTAAGCTGTGTGACAATACAACACAGCTGCATATTCAGCACTGCTCTGGCTGGAATTGTTCAAGATAATCATCTGGGCTGTGAAGCCAGCTGCTTCCATTGGTGGGTCACTTTTGGTGTCACAAGGCACACTGCCACAATGGACATCTTTGACAGACATGTTCTTGATATTGAAGGCCATGTTGTCCCCAGGAAGAGTTTCACTCAAAGGTTCATGGTGCATTTCAATAGAGTTTACTTCAGTCGTAACACTGACTGGAGCAAAGGTGACCACCATGCTGTATTTGAGAACACCAGTCTCCACTCAGCCCACATGGATAGTACCTATACCAACAATTTTATAGATGTCCTAGACGGGCAGACACAAGGGCTTGTCAATTGTATGAGCTGGTGGCAGGATGTAATCCAGAGCTTCAAGTAGCATGGTTCCACAGGCACTGCCACCTTAATGGGTAGCTTTTTAATCCCTTGAACCAAGGCATGTTAACACTTGGTTCCAGCTTCTTGTCACCATTTCAACTAGAAATTGGCACAAATACTGCTCTGTTGGGGTTGTAGCCAATTTTCTTAATGTAAGTGTTGACTTCTTAAAGATTTCTTTGTACCTCTTCTGGCTGTAGGGTGGCTCAGTGGATCCATCTTGTTAACACCAACAATTAGTTATTTCACACCCGGTATGTAAGCCAGAGGGGCATGCTCACAGATCTGCCCATTCTTAGAGATACCTGCTTCAAATTCAGCACCACCATCAGCAACAATCAGGACACTGCACAGTCAGCCTGAGATGTACCTGTAATCATGTTTTTGATAAAGTTTCTGTGTCCTGGGGCATCAATGATGGTCACACAATACTTGTTGGTCTTGAATTTCCACAGGGAGATATCTATCAGTAGTGATACCAAGCTCAGTTTCAGCTTTCAGTTATCCAAGACCCAGGCATACTTGAAGGAGTTCTTTTCCATATCAGCAGGCTCCTTCTCAAATTTTTTGATGGTTCTTTTGCTGATCCCATCACATTTGTAGATCAGATGGCCAGTAGTGGTACACTTGCCTGAGTCTACATGTCCAATGATGATAATGTTGATATGAGTTATTTCCTTTCCAATTTTGCCTTAGATTTAGCAGTGGTTTTCATGACACCTGTGTTCTGGTGGTAAACCCATTGTGAAAAAGCCCTCCTATTCCTTTTAATCGATATTCAATATTCAAACATGGGCTGATTGCTCCCAAATTTAAAAAAGGGAAAATAAGATTCATCAGACACCATGTTCTCTTCCAGCTCCCTTCCACTGACAGCTAAGTTCAAAGAGAAAGTGACCATACCCATAATTTCTATTTCTCCATCTCTCATGCCTCTACCTCTGCTCTTACATGTCCTATTTCCCCAAAACCTTCATTTTTCACTCTGACTGTTCACCTAGATGATTTAATCTCCCCACAAGTTGTGAAAAATAGTCAACTCTATTATATTGACTCTGAGCTGTAAATTTCTTTCATATTTAATGTCAAAAAGGTAACTCACTTTTAGATTAACTGCATGTCATATTTCTACTGGAAATTTTTATTTATTGTTTCTTTCTGTGTGGTACAAAAATAATGGTGCATATTACAAATACAGCATCTTCTATATGAAGAAAGACAGAATTGGCATAAGCAAACATATGTTGATTCTCCTCTCAATTCCAAACCTGTATCTGAGCAATAGTTACATGCAACTTTTCCTCAACATTTGTAGATGGAGTTTTCTCAAGCATCTTGTGTTCATCAAATAAAAAAGGAAATCTGTGGAGTACATTAATCACATATGCTCCAACTCTAGTTTTTATCATTAAAAAGAAGCCTTGATTTTTCAGAAATTTGGGAGTGATTATCAATATTTGTCTTAAATCCACATTCAGTCATTTGGTAAGTCTTACCTCCTAAACAATTATTAGTAAAACTAACATTTATTAAGGAATTCATGTACCAACACTTTAGGCTCTTTGCATGCATTACCTTAGTTTTATTAGAAAAGAAAACAAAAACTAAGAGTTTGGTACCACTGTCATCCTCAATTTACATATAAGGGAACAAAGACGGAATTTTCCAAAGCTACTCAGCTAGTTAAGTGGGAGTCCAAAATTTGATTTAAACTCCTTAGGATCTGTGCTCTGTTAATTTTTCTTTTTCTCACATTTTTCATGAAATTCATTAGAAAATCCACTCTTAACTCCTATTAACTGTGTACACTGCATACAAGCGATCTTTTAAAAGGACAAGTTGAATTGCTGATGCTTCTCTTGCTTAAATTCTTTAATTTGTTTCCATTTAAAATACAGTCTAAAATTCTTATCATAATCTCCAAAACTCTTCCTTACCAGGTCTGTCTCTCTTTTAAGTTAATTACATAGTATCATAGTATGGTAGGCAAAATAATAACCCTCTCAAAGATTTCCATGTCCTAATTCCTGGAACTTGTGAATATGTTAAGTTACATGGCAAAAGAGGACATTAAAGCTGCAGTTGGAATTAAGGTTCCTAATTAACTGACTTTAAAATAAAGAAATTATCCTATATTATCCCAGTGGGGCAAATGTGACACAAGGGTGATTACATTAAAAGAGAAAAGAGAACCAGAGAAATGTCAGTGTGAGAAATACTGACATTGGTAGCATTGAAGATAAGGGAATTGAACAATGCATCAAGGACTACAGGCAGCCTCTAGATGCTGGATAACACAAGGAAACAAACTCTCCCATAGAAACTCTAGGAAGAATGCAGATGTGTCAATATCTTGATTTTAACTCAATGTGACTCATTTAGGAATTCTGATCTTCATAAATGCAAGATAATAAATAAATTTGTATCATTTTAAACCATTCAGTTTGTGGCAATTTGTTACAACAGCGATAAGAAACACATGGTGATATTTCTTTCAAGCATTCATTTATTCCTTCAGTTATTCTTTGAACAGGTGTACTGTGCAGTTGCTATTACTTATTAGAAACTGCATATTCAGTCATTTAAAGAAATACTCCAATTTTCTCAGATGTATATATTTTCTAAAATATATTGAATTTATTTTAGATAGATATATGAAATAAAAAGAGATATGGGGATATATGTATAGCTGATTCACTTTGTTATAAAACAGAAACTAACACACCATTATAAAGCAATTACACTCCAATAAAAATGTTAAAAATATATATTAAATGAAAAAAAAAAAGATGCTAGCAGCTCCATTTACAATACCCAGGACATGGAAGCAACCTAAGTGTCCATCGACAGATGAATGGATAAAGAAGATGTGGCACATATATACAATGGAATATTACTCAGCTGTAAAAAGAAACGAAATTGAGTTATTTGTAGTGAGGTGGATGGACCTAGAGTCTGTCATACAGAGTGAAGTAAGTCAGAAAGGGAAAGACAAATACCATATGCTAACACATATATACGGAATCTAAAAAAAAAAAAAAAAGGTTGTGAAGAATCTAGGGGCAGGACAGGAATAAAGACACAGACATAGAGAATGGACTTGAGGACATGGGGAGGGGGAAGGGTAAGCTGGGATGAAGTGAGATAGTGGCATGGATGTATATCCACTATCAAATGTAAAATAGATAGCTGGTGAGACACAGCCGCATGGCACAGGGAGAGCAGCTCTGTGCTTTGTGTCCACCTAGAGGGCTGGGATAAGGAGGGTGGGAGGGAGATGCAAGAGGGTGGGAATATGAAGATATTGCATATGTATAGCTGATTCACTTTGTTATATAGCAGAAACTAACACACCATTGTAAAGCAATTATACTCCAATAAAGATGCTAAAAAAAAAAACTAATAAGAACTAGAAAAATAATTACAGAGGAGATAGGCGATTATGTAAGGAAAAGAAAGTGGCAAGAGCTCTGAGGCAGAAATTTAGTTTTTGAAGGATAAGAAGCTCTGCACTTCATTGGAAGTTTAAAAAAAACTGATTTTTTTACATCTAGAATATAGCATATCTAGATTAAAATATATAAAATATTTAATATATTAAATGGGGGATTATCGCCTTACAGCTTTATTGTTTTCTCACCTCTACCTTCAGTAGTGACTTACTGAATCTTCCTCCTCTTGACTTGGCAAAATCTCAAGTAAATATGCATCCATTATTGATTTGATCACTTTGCTATTCTTGACATTTCCCATAATTTTAGCTCCTCTCAGTTCCTTGAACATTTCTCCTCACTATCATGTGTTCTCCCTCTAATTTCATCTTTTTAATTCCATTTTCTGGTCAGTACCTCCTATCATTCTAGATCCCTCTCGTGTTCTTTGATCTCCTTTGAACTCCAGTCCATAAACTCCTCCACATTTTATATTTTCTCACATACCTCATGTTACAGGTCAAATGTAATTGTCAATGGTTACAACATGGACTATAGTATGATCTAGATCATTATTAGCCTTTCTTCCAGTTCCACCTTTACATCATTATAAGCTTTCATGATTAAATTTAAATCAAAAGGGAAACATGGGGCCAGAGAGATGATTTCCCAGAGAGAAGCATAGCAAGGCACTGAACAAAACAGCAAACCACCTGCATTTATGACTGCAAGAGTATTTCCGTTTTCTAGAAAAAAGATTACAAGAGGATAGAGAGTGCTTATATGCAGGGCACAATTATTATCTCTAATTGTGGCTTTTACTTGGGCTACTTGCATGTGTTTTTAAAATGATATATACTGTAACAATCCTGAACTTTTATTTAATGAAACAGCATATCCATCAATATTTACCACTGCCTAATTTGTGACATTTTTCATTGCACTAGAGAGATACATTGTTTTCAAATATCCGAAAGCAGCCTTAATATTGTACAATTTTCAAAAACAAACTTGAAGGTCTGAAGTTAGAATACTAACAGAAAATTGACTCTCTAGTTACAGGACCCGCAAAATGTTAAATGCAGAGGTGACTCCTTCCTGTGCTCTGCTTACATTCCTAAGTGCTGGATACAAGTGCTCAGTTCTGGGAGGAATGGAAGTTTATGCATCCATCTCACATAATTTTTCCTTTGTCTGACAGTGCTGCCAGCCAAGGAGCCTATTAATGCCAATCATCATGGCAAATGTTAAACAACAGAGTCCTGTCCAGTTAGAACTGGCCACAGCGAACCACCTCATTTCACCAATGTACAGAAGTTTTCAGTTTTCAGAGGATAATATGTTTTTACTAACATCTAAAGAAATAGGAATTATATTTTGGGATCAAAATGAAAAGTGAAAATTAATATACTTATTAGCACTTGAATCAGGACCATAATTCTGCAGAAAGAGATTTGTAATTTTTATTGTTTTTGACATTATTGAGGGGTGCTTTTTGTTACAGACCTTAGGATTTCTGATGCTACAACGTATCATAAAAATTAATTAGTAATATCACTATCAGTTTAGAGATGAGAAGATTTTCCAGTTATATTCTAAGGGTTCGATCACAAATTTAATTCATCAAAGTTATATGAATTGAACAAATGAATAAGGAACTCATAAACAAGAATAAACTGATGGACTTGGCACACAAGTCTGGCATCTGGGGTGATACTGCTATACTAATGTGAAAAGAGAGAGAACTTGCTGCTGAGATCCATAAGATGAAAAGCTGTATGTTTATCTGGAAAGTTTGGCCAATAAATGCCTGAGTTCCTTAACAGAGGTGAAGGAGCCCTGTTACCAATAGTTGACAATGATCTTGCATTAACTTTTTGGAATCTCACTAAACTGACCTTTCATAACTTATTAAAATTACAGCACAATCTAAAATAGAACAATACAGAAGTATAGGAGTTCATAAGCTAGAGTTTAAATTTTGTTCCCATACTAGCGCACATAGAGGGTTTTAAAAAAAAGTGGAATGATATATCTGAACATTTATTAAATAGATTTTCTTTTGTAGACACTCTATTTTACAAATACCATTGGGTACAATTATTAAAGTAGTATAACTAATAGTTTGTAGATATTTTTTAAAAGAGTTTGGGATAAAATACACACACTGAAAAACAAATTTTTAAATATGCAAACACCATAGAGAAAAATATTTAAATACATAATCCTGTTGGCATTTGTCCTCGCAAATTTTTCTATGTATCCAGTTTTTATTTTTCAGTGAATAAGGATCTTGGTGACAATGAGACTTATGAAGCAGAATAGAACAGTCAGGAACCCAAGAATATAAATAACATTATGTGGTCATGGGAATGATTAAAATATTTAATGAACAGTGAAACAAATAATTATACTAAAAGGGAAAAATACTATTGTACAATACAGTAAAAATAATATGCAAGTATATTATAATACAAAAATAAATGCTTTTAAAACTTTATATAAAATATATAATATTTTTATGTAATTGTAGTAAAAGTTCTTCAAACAATATCATGACTGATATTTTAGAACTTTAAAAAATATTCTTGCTAAATTTAGCAATTCTTTTTTATTTGAATTTAATTTGAATTTCTTAGATTTTGGGTGAAATTAGCTATACTGTTTGTGTCATGGATTCTTTATCCTTGAACATTTATTTTTAATAAATTTTAGTTTTATAAAATATATGCAAGGGTTTTTTCTATATTTTATGTGCTATGTTTTTTAGCCGTTTGTCACAAATGTTCTATATTGCCTTTATAGATGACTGACAGTTTGACTACAAATAGAATTACTTGATCACAACCATATCCTACAATGCTTTCCCATTAATATTGGATATCACCCTCCTTTGTTAATTTTCTTAAACTTGCTTATACCTTCGTAATGAGTGTCTTTACTAAACTCTCAATTACACCTTTGTATTTGCCATTTATTTTCTACCAAAACCCTATTAATCTTCCATACAAAAGAATGAAAGAAGTTAACAGGATCTGCCCTTTCAGAAGTCTTTATATCTCAGAATACTTGAGTTGGAGTTTGTGCTCAGTTAGCTTTCTTCCGGAGAACTCTGGTAGTGTAACCTATCATACTGAAACACTGGTTTGAGTACTGTTTGTTGTTTATTTCTGGTGTTCATTAATACTTCATGTTTATGGTTTGTTCCCTTCTTTTTCTGGGAATATATGGCTTATTTGAAATTTCCTGCTTGAAAAAATAGGCATTCAGTTTATTAATTCACGGATGTATATATGATATAGCAAATCAATGCCCATATACATCTAGAACAAAACACATAGATATATTTTATGAACAAGCATAAACTTAACAGAAAAATAGAACTCTACCTAATTTATCCATGTATCTATATATTTACCTCTCTCTCTATATATGTATGTATATATCTATTTGGATCACAAAATTTTTTAATCAGTTTATTCCTAGCTACTATATTTTGTTGTGACTGTTAATAAGATTGCTTGTCATTATGATTTTAACTGCTTACTACTAGAACTTAATATATTAAAAAAATTAACAAATATATACTTTACATTAGCTTCAGTGTATTTCACTTGATTGTCTTGGATTTTCCAAGTATCTTATTCTTACATTTGCTTTATTAGTATTTTATTCTAGTTGCTTTAGCAGTTTATTTTAACCTATCAATAAAACTATGAAGTAATTAATTTTTGAGATTTGTAACCTCAACATGTTCATTATTTTCTAGGTTATATGTGTTTTTAAAACATTTGTATTTTTAAATGTAATAAATTACTGTAAAATTTGAAAAGCTGCACATTATTACATTAGATATAGTATATTATACAGCTCTATATTTTATATCACATATTTCATACTTTCATTTCATTTTCCTTTTCTTCAATGTCTTTGAAAGTATCTCAACTTTAATTTCTACACTACTCTTCAATTCTGCTTTCTAGATATTTTTAGATTTGTTAATAAAATTTTATTTTCCTCCAAGTACTTACTTATATGATAAATTATATTTTCTCCAATTATTTTTTCTCAATCTCTTAAATATATTTTTTAATTTATAAATGCTATATTTTTATACATTATATTTTACTATGGATTTGAAAACCTTTCTGAAAATTTCCTCTTAATCTCTATATAAAACATTTTTGTTAGAAGTTTTTACTCTATCTTTTCTAGTAAACTTATTCAGTGGTCTACTTTCTCATGAAATAACATCCTCAGAGTTCTGAGGTAGGTAGGTAAATGTTGAGAGGAGGGAGGAGAGGCTTATGAGAATCTCCTGGTTAAAAAAAAAATAGTCTCCTCTCCCAACTCCACAAAGAGGGTCTTCCATGACCACTTATACTTAGCAATACTTGACTATGTTATTCAAATTGCTCAAAGGCCGCTTTTCAACAGCTACCATAACCACTACATTTCTTACTGCAGCTTTTACTGCTCTGATTTTTCTGGCCCCACTTTACCATGTTATTAGTTATTTTTTCCATAGCCTTTATTATCTTTTAACAATACATAATTTGTTTTTTTTTATTGTCTAGAGTTCCACCTTACCTCCTGCTAGAATGTAGGCTCCATGAGGGCTCAGAACTGTTACACCTGTGCCTGGAACACATTTTATTTCATGTGATTAAAACTCTGAAGCTCACCTCAGACTTAGTAAAAAAACAAATTCTGGAATTCTGAATTTTTATAGGTTCTCCTCTGATTCTTATGCACAAAAAGTTGGAAATTACTGTACTCTAAAATTAGAGATAGGGGTGGAATGCAAGTATGTGTATTTTGAAAAGCTACCCAGGCGACCTCATTAAACTCCTGATCTTCTTACGCCTACTGGCCTGGTGGATATTCAGCAAGTGCAGTCCTTTTGTACCCAAGCTGGGATCTACTCTTAAGGTCATGCTCGTTTTCTGAAACTTGAAAGTTTTTGCTTCCTGCTAACACTGTCATTAGTCACATCCAGAGACACTAGGTCTAGTCATGCCTCTGTCTTTGCCTGGCTTACTTATCTTGGTCTGTGAATAAGGTGGTATCCACCAGCTTTGCGGACCCCACAAGCTTTCCTGCTCTGTTCTTTACTTATGGCTCTCTATATGAAGGGAAATAGTGCCCCCTGGAGGCACCAAAGTGTCTTTTATCCATCTATATTTAGGTAAACTGGGCTGCTTTTAAGTGAAGTAAATTATAGATGATACACTTTTTTTTTTCCAAATTGACTCTGTTCTTCTTATTTGTGAAATCTTCCAAGTAATTATATAATACCTTTAAATGTTTAAACTTTCAGCTTTCTTTTTTGTCTTCATGGGAATTTTAGTGAGAAGCTGGGAAAGACTACATGATAGACTACTATCAGATGTCATGTGAAACCAGACATTTCTCTTGATATAATTTGTTTTGATGTCTCACAAGGAAGTAAACTATTTGTTTTTATTACTGATATATTTCAAAATACTTCAGGATCAAGATAAGATACCACTATTGTTAAGAGATATGTAAGAGATATTTATGAGATAGACTAATGAAAAAGACCAGAAAGTCAGGTGCAGTGCCAACAGAATTGATAACAGAGTAGGCCTCTGAGGATTGTTTTGTTTCAAAGTCAGTGTCTGTAAATTTGCTAATATTCTTGAGACTAACTGGCATGGGAATAGTGAAAAACAGATGTACAGGAATTTTGGTGACTTATGTTTCACAATGTTTCTGATGTTTTAATTAAGTTATACAATTATAGAGGTCTCATCAACTTAATATGTGAAAAGCTTAAGTATTTAGTCATTAAAACAAGTCAAATCAGTATTACTAAAAGAACTTTTACTATGAGCCAGATACTTGTGCCATGGACTGTGAACACTATGATAAATGAAACTTCAAGTAGATAGAAATCTAATATAAGTGACACACACAAGCAAACACATGCACGGCAGTAGTGGGTACAATAAAAGGCATATAAGCTCTTTAGGGGTGACGCAAAGGAAGGAGCTATCGATTCTGATTCAGTGCTTCAGGTAAAGGTTCAAAGAGGTGACTATTTAGGACCAGTGAGCCTCAGAGAAATAGGTAAAATATCCAAGCACAGAATGCTATCTAATGCCACAGTTGGAACTTGCACAGAAACAAAAGACTACCAGAGAGTAAAACTCTCACTCTTACATAGTGAGAACACTATGTAAAACACAGCCCTTCATTGTTGTCTCCAGAAATTTTTCTTTTCTTCTTAAACTTCAAATCTATTTGAAAGATTATATTAAAATATAGGGAATAACAAATATTGGTTCCTTATTACATATATAAAAATGTAATAAGCCTGTGGCAAACAATGTGTAAAATATTTAAACTGGTATCTATTCTAGAGCAGTTCTCCAGAGAGAATAATGGACACCCTCATCCAACACAGGCAGCAGTAAAAAAACAAGAGAACATAGGCTGTTTGGCATGGTCACAATATATACACTAGAAAGTAATTTGGTAATAGAATCAAATATAATCAGAAGCCTTAAAACCTTCATTATTAGAATCGTTTTCTATTTTTAAAACTTATGCATAGACTGTAATGAAAGAAATGTGAATTACTGGATGGCAAAAGGTGTTCATTTGCATCCTTGCAAATAGTATATTTTTAAAATACTCAAAAATAAAAGTGCTGTTAAATAAACTATGCTGTGTTCACATAATTGAATATTGTTAATTTATTTTCAATCTGTATGCCATGAGCTCCCGGGGATTAAGATAATAAGATTCAGGTTTTGCCACATGCTTGTAAACAAGAGTTCCTCCTAAATGTTATATTAGAATTTAATATAACATTTTATCTTAAAAGTCCCAGATATAAAAAATTCAAAAATATTCTATACCTATGTAACGGTATAAAATTAATAAATGTGCATGTCAATAAAAATATTTCTGAGAGTGCTCATGCTTGATTTCAAAAATAGTTCCAGAATTTATCTAGAAAACAAAACTGAAACAAAATGAAGAGAACATTAGTAATAATGTGAGTTAAGCAAAATCTTTAAAATACAGAATGAATCATGTTGAATTTTTTTTTTTTTTTTGTGGTACGTGGGCCTCACTGTTGTGGCCTCTCACGCTGCGGAGCACAGGCTCCGGATGCGCAGGCTCAGCGGCCATGGCTCACGGGCCCAGCTGCTCTGCGGCATGTGGGATCTTCCCGGACCGGGGCACGAACCCGTATCCCCTGCATCGGCAGGCGGACCCTCAACCACTGCGCCACCAGGGAAGCCCCATGTTGAATTTTTATACAGTTTTCCATACAGATTATATCACAGCATAATTTGAGTTTCACAGCATGATCATATATTTCTACTTTTGCAAACTTTCAAGATCTTAACTCATTTCCCCCAGCTTCATTCACTCTTGATTTTCAAATAATTTTCCTTTGAAAACCAATCATATCTTCATGCTTGTAAATGTTACCCAATTGATTGCAATTGGCTTTTTAGTTCTCCAATATCATTTCCATTAATTTCACAAAATCCTATATTCATGAAGTATTGCTATGTACTTGCACTGTGCTATAGAATGTTTCCAAAATCCAAAAATCCAAAAATCAGCTAGATTAGGCCAGAAAGATATAGCTTATGTAATCTCATAAATGTAGGACTCAATTCATAAGTAACTAAAAAAATATTTCTACTGATATTTTGAGACCTGATGTGTTTCTGAAATTGCTCTCCATTTCATATTATAATTATTGTTGCCAAGTTATTCTGTCTTCAGGGGCAGAATTTAGATCAAAAGTTGGTAAATATAAGTAGACAAATATTAAAAAAAACACATTTAGGTAGAACTTGCTAAACATAAGACTGTGTCCTTTGTAAGAATGGAAGCTGACTACAGAACCACGGAGATAGCAGCTATTGTAAAGGATCGAGCAAGCACCTCACACTTGTCAGGGCTGGTGGCTGGGCTAAATGGTCTTAATTCTATACTCCCAAGAGTTTTCAGTGGTTTTAATATGATGATGAGGAACAGCCTGAAATCAGAGATTTAAATTAATTTGTGGGTTCTGTCCCAATCTGCTTATGCCAGTCTATACAGAAATTCATCAACCTCAATTTATATTTTAAGGAAAAATCTTTATTTTTAGTTTTTTCTGATATTATTCCAGTAAATGTGGGCAGCAGAAGCTAGTTTTTTATTCTATTTTACCTTGATCATCAACTTTTTGCTTACAAATAGGAAAGAGCTGAATGGGGGA
The DNA here is from genome assembly GCF_963924675.1 of Phocoena phocoena. Classification (NCBI taxonomy): domain Eukaryota; kingdom Metazoa; phylum Chordata; class Mammalia; order Artiodactyla; family Phocoenidae; genus Phocoena; species Phocoena phocoena. The sequence goes on from NC_089223.1 coordinate 78,711,783, forward strand.
GGAAGTTGTTTTACCGCTCACAAGATTCTTTTGAATTACAGGTTAGAATCCTACAGCAAGAGGGTATTTTATTTTAGCTCCACTTTAATAAATGAGTAAATGTTTTCCCTGACACTATCATTCTGACTCCTGTGAGCAGCTGACTGAGGATTTACTACCAATCCCAAAAGAGATAACCTAGGTGACTAAATTAACACTGTAAATAACTTCTGTTTTTTCTAAACTAGAGGTTTAATTAACCTCTGTCCTTTCTGTTTTCTGATGAATGGCTTGCCTGTACTGAAGAGCTAGCATCTTCACTAAGCGGTAGCATCATTTCTTCAGTTTCACTGGCCTTTATTACTCTTAGAGGTTATTTGGAATCATTGAAACACATTTTCAAAATAACTGAAAAAATGTAACCTACTCATACAGTAAGCATCTTACCAGAACTCAACAAATTTTAATATACTATTTAACAAACTTTTCTATCTTGTTTTCTTCAAATTTACAGTCTGACTTGGCATACGAAAAGCTGTAGATGTAACAGAATTCTTAATTACACTGAGTTTTATGTACACTGACATAGTTCATTCTCTAGTACAGGTCAGAATTTCATTCTATTACCATACAATTTGCTATACAACAAAATAATTTAGAAACTGAAGTTGATGTCATCCTAATTTCAAGAATGGTAAATGCATGAAAAAAATTCACTGTAACAAAGGTCTTGTAGCCAAGACTTTGGTGTTTATTATGAGGTTTTTTTCAATTATTATGACAGTCAATTTCAGTTGTTTGAATTCATGAGTTAAATAACCTTCCAATCTTGCTTTATTTTTCTGAAGGCAACAAGTTTCTCCTTCATTTGTGAACATCGAACTTGAAATTTCTGCTCTCATTTGCAAGTGTAAAAACATTCTTTCGCTGTTAAGAATTATTCTATCCTGGTTAAAAAAAAGGTAAATTTTCTTCTTGCTTTTTCTCAAGACAGCATCGTTTTTCAGCTTCTAAAGAGATTTACAATCTGTCTAGCCAAAATATAAAGCTTTCTGTTAGATATGGTTGACTCCTTTTTATCCAATGACCCAGAAAAATGGTTATTTTTGATCAAGAGAAGAATCAGACATAGTTGGCAATTAAAAAAATATTAACCTCTGTAGTCATGTAGGTGATGAGGGAAAGAGACTAGGGCTGGGTTAGTGTTGGCGGGGAGGGAGTGAAGCTCTGATTTTTTGAAAAGGCCTCATATCAGTGTATTCAGCTGGGTCTATACAAACACAAAATCACTTATTAACTCAGAGATTTTGGTGTCAATGATTCCTATAAAATTCAGAGATAAATAAATAAAGCTTGAGTATCAGGGCTTAAACCTTAAGTTTAACCTAAGAGATCCTAAGGAAGCCAGGTCAGTATGTGTGTAGGAGACAAGGAGCTGAGGGGACAGTGAAGAGCTGGTATGACACACAAGAGGGACAGTGTCTACCGAACCAAAGTAATACTAAACTTAGTATTTTAAGCTACTATGGTTATGAACTCTATGTAAGATCCAGATATATTTACTGATACTTCTTAATATTCCTAAAGTAAAATATGTACTTTTAAAAACACTGTTTCATGCTATGCTTATCAGAACTCTGTTGAACAGATAGAACATGTACAATCTATGATACATACAGCTTAAACATCTTACCTAAAAGTTCATCAAAGGGAATCCTGCTTTCTTACTGATTATTTTTCCTGATGTATTTCAGGGATAGGATGACAGTATAGTAATGTTTCCATCATTGTCCTATCTCAAAATAAAAATTCTATTTTTTGATTCTTCCAAGAAAGTCAAGTTCACACAAATGTTTGATTTTTCACTATACTGACTGCTTTAATATTCTAATCCATGCACTACTTCTGTGTTATAAAAGATTGTTTTAGTGTGTTTATTATGTGTGAACAGGGAGAATGTGGGTTGTATACTTTGAGCTATGTATATTTGTGATAACAATCTAAGTTATTTACCTACGTACGGCTCTGTATTTCCCATGTAAATAATACTGAAATGTGCAGAGAGACTTCTCACTTTCTGGAAGAAGACAAAAAGATGAACAGAGTAAGTATCCTATGCAATAAAATAAAGATCCTACCTCTACCTTAAAGAAGTGAAAAAAATACCCTGAAAACCTTGCAGATCTGTCTTTCAACAATAATCAGTTGAGCTCAGAGATTATTTGGCCATGTGAATATTTTTCTTTAATTTTTACCTTATGTCCGTCAGACAAAGCATGAGCTGATATATTTTTCAGCTCCACATCACTTTTTCTTTATTCTTACTCTAAATAAATCCACAGCCAACTCTGACATTTGGATTTCCTGAAATTTTGATGATAGCCAATGGGTACATAAAAGATAAATTTTAAGAAACTGTCAAAATAAGACCGGTAATCTAAAGAACCCTCAGGTACTCTTGCAGGATAAATATATAAATGTTGAGACATATTATGTGTATTTTTTTGGAGAGCTGAATAAAAACTTAAAGAAAGAATAGGTATTGGGAAGCTCAAAATCATTTATAAGATGTTATTTGTGATTAATATGCCTCCCTTTACTAAGATATTTTGTCATGAGGACTTAGAGAAAAGGCCAAAATTTTGCAAATTATATTACGATTTTTTTGTATATAGCAAAGGTCATTTGCTTAGAATTTCTAAATTTAGTATATTCCACCACATTCCAAAAGTGATTTAAGATGTGAGATGTTTATTTCAGAGGCAGGCTCTCTCAGTTAATTTACAAAACTATAAAAAAAGAATGGGTTGATAATCTACTTTACTGCATTAATGAAGGTATTAAATAAAGCCATGTGTATATTGTAATGTTGGGAGAAAATAATTAAGGCAAAAAGTAAAGATATGGATCTGAAAATAAGAGTTGGCTCAGTTTGAACTTCGATAATAAGGGGACATTTCAGGAACTTGACTGAGGTCTCAAAATCAGTCCAAAATTTAAGAAAACCTCAAATGAACAATGTACTAATAAGTGCAAGTTGGGATTATGTAATGGAAATCTTGCATATTCACCACTTACTTGAAACATTTGGCATAAGACAATTAAATGAGAGTGAATCCCATATTTAATATTTACTTATGTGGCATGTTTTACCTCATTAGTGAATATGTTGGTATGCTGAGGCATCTTGCACATGTCAGTGGCAAGTGTGCTGTACTTGAGATAATATAAAATATACAGTTACAGTATTAAAATTTAAGAAAAATAAAGTTAGCACGCATCAGTTCCACATGGCACGTGCCCCAAGGAATACTTACACAACATTTCTCAGTGTGAATTAATCACTAATAAGCTCTGCTTACCAAAATGCCTAGGCATTCTTTTAACTATTGAACAATAGAAATTAAAGTTTTCCTGGGGGATTCTCTAAATGCTATCCCAAGGCTTAGTGTTATATATCAGGTATTCCTCAGTCATCAAGGAAGACAGATGACAAACATGCTTGATTTTTTGAGGACTGCTCATCTTAGGGTAAAGAATGACTGTTAACACCTTTGTAACCACTTACCAGAAGGATCTGAGGCAACCATAAGTTTGTTACTATTGAGGTAATCCTAGAAAGACATTGATTCCAATGCATTTATTCAAACACTCTGGAAATGGGAAGGACAATCAAAGACCAAATAATTTAGTTCTAGACCCCATACAGCCTCTCAAGCACTGCCTATCCATTGATGCATTAACACCTTTCCATACCATATATTGGTATTCAACTATGTATTCAGTAATTATATTGTGAAATCTTACTATTTGCCTGGCATTCTGTTAATGTTCTGGAGATACTTTGGAGAGATACTGTCCCCAAACTTGAAGTGGTTTGAAATTCAGTGTATGTGATATTTCTTTATGAACTACTATAATATGGCAAATAATTGAGAAGCAAAAACAAAAACAACAACACGACAGAACTAATGTCTTGGAAACATGGTGTGGACTTAGCAGGGAAACATCCAACATCTGCTTTTCCATGCACACGCCTAAATGAGAAATCTGTATTATGTCTCTGAATGCCTGTACTTTCATTAGAGGGAAATGAACGTGTGTGTGTGTTTGTGTGTGCGCATGTATGTGTATGTTCTCGATTCATTCAAGCAGAGCAGTTATGAAGGATCATACATCCTCCTCTATTCTACTTTTGCTTCTATTATCAGCATTCATAGTTTGGAGAAAGATCCATTATTACTCGTGGGAAACAAAGAAAAGTAAAAACATAATACATCCCAGTGATATATTATATTTGGGTCTCTGGTAAAACTACAACCAATGTATCAGATGTTGGTGGCATTCCATATCCATCTCTCCTTTTTGCTTTCTCTTTGCTGTGGGCCTTAGTTTTTCTCACTGAAGTTTGGCTACTTCAGTGTGTCGCAAGAGAACAAAAGTCACTGATCGTAGCTTTCTTTTAAATCTGACTATTCTAAGTCGGAAAAAGGTTACTTATACTTTTTTTCACAATATTTTATTTATTTTTTATTTTATTTTTTTAACATCTTTATTGGAGTATAACTGCTTTACAATGGTGTGTTAGTTTCTGCTTTATAACAAAGTGAATCATCAGCTATACATATACATATATCCCCATATCTCCTTCCTCTTGCATCTCCCTCCCACTCTCCCTATTCCAACCCTCTAGGTGGTCACAAAGCACAGAGCTGATCTCCCTGTGCTATGTGGCTGCTTCCCACTAGCTATCTATTTTACATTTGGTAGTGTATATATGTCCATGGCATTCTCTCACTTCGTCACAGCTTACCCTTCCCCCACTGTGTCCTCAAGTCCATTCTCTACATCTGTGTCTTTATTCCTGTCCTGCCCCTAGGTTCTTCAGAACCATTTTTTTTTTTTTTTTTTTTTTAGATTCCATATATATGTGTTAGCATATGGTATTTGTTTTTCCCTTTCTGACTTACTTCACTCTGTATGATAGACTCTAGGTCCATCCACCTCACTACAAATAACTCAGTTTCGTTTCTTTTTATGGAGGAGTAATATTCCATTGTATATATGTGCCACATCTTCTTTATCCATTCATCTGTCGATGGACACGTAGGTTGATTCCATGTCCTGGCTATTGTAAATAGTGCTGCAATGAACTTTGTGGTACATGACTCTTTTTGAATTATGGTTTTCTCAGGGTATATGCCCAGTAGTGGGATTGCTGGGTCGAATGGTAGTTCTATTTTTAGTTTTTTAAGGAGCCTCCATACTGTTCTCCATAGTGGCTGTATCAATTTATATTCCCACCAACAGTGCAAGAGGGTTCCCTTTCCTCCACACCCTCTCCAGCATTTATTGTTTGTAGATTTTTTGATGATGGCCATTCTGACCGGTGTGAGGTGATACCTCATTGTAGTTTTGATTTGCATTTCTCTAATGATCAGTGATGTTGAGTATCCTTTCATGTGTTTGTTGGCAATCTGTATATCTTTGGAGAAATGTCTATTTAGGTCTTCTGCCCATTTTTGGATTGGGTTGTGTTTTGTTTGATATTGAGCTGCATGAGCTGCTTGTATATTTTGGAGATTAATCCTTTGTCACCTGCTTCATTTACAAATATTTTCTTCCATTCTGAGGATTGCCTTTTCGTCTTATTTATGCTTTCCTTTGCTGTGCAGAAGCTTTTAAGTTTCATTAGGTCCCATTTGCTTATTTTTGTTTTTATTTCCATTTCTCTAGGAGGTGGGTCAAAAAGGATCTTGCTGTGATTTATGTTATAGAGTGTTCTGCCTATGTTTTCCTCTAAGACTTTTATAGTGTCTGGCCTTAAATTTAGGTCTTTAATCCATTTTGAGTTTATTTTTGTGTATGGTGTTAGGGAGTGTTCTAATTTCATTATTTTACATGTAGCTGTCACAATATGTAGAATATTAGACAACATATAACTCCTTTGATAGGTGAAACACTCAAATTTAAGTGGCCAATTTTTCACTGACCCTTTTACTCATTAACCAAGCAGAGCAGTCAGATACGTACTAAAGGAACATTGGGTAGTTTGTTGTTTGTTTCTAGTCATATTTTACTGCTTTGAGGATTTGTGAAGTTACACTCCATGGTGTGAAATTACATGCTAAATATAAACCAAGTTTATAGACATGGGGCAGATATGCATATAATTTATCATTATACTTTAGAACAATCTGCTGAGTAGGCATAATTATTTTCATATTATGTATAAAGAAACTGAGATTCAAATATTTTAGGAGCATATAACTTGTAGTCTAGTGCTTTTACAACCTTTTCTGCATTGCTCTATTTTCCTCAGTATTGCCAAAAAAAACAAACAAAAAAACAAAAAACAAAAACAAAAACACCCCTAATACCAAAAAAACCCATTGCAGAGTCAGTGGTCAGTGGTTCTGCATGGGAAGGCAAATAGGGCTGATGCAGAATTCTGTATTCAATAATTGTAAATTATCTTGAAATAGCTATTTCCCTTTAGGCTTACATTGATATCCTATATACTATTCCTTTGGTATTCATTTCAATAAATTCAAAATCCACTTAAACATTTGATTTCATACCATGCTATTTCAGGGGCCATGGCAAAAACATATAAGCTGGCTTATCTAATGAACTAATCCACTCTGAAATAGCCTTGACATCCAACCATAGATTATTCTACTGTATTAGGAGAGATTAGCATAAGCTTTTATTATAATTACTTACATTATTAACATGTAACTGATTAGCTGTAGAAATTTCAAAAGATTATGTCTACAAAAATATTTTGAAAAGGAATTAGCAAGAGTGCACATGAAAAGACCATAAATGGGAAACTTTAATGCTAGGAGAAAATTGTCTTAAGTTGGATAACAATTATAATTTCTGGCAGAATTTTACAAAAGGTAACTGAAAAGATTAAAACATAGGATTATGATAAAAGGAATACTAGTATGATTTCATTAATAAAACATGCCCAAAGAATTAACTTCACCATCTCTTTTCTTATTGAAAATTGATTGTAAAGTTTTTTTTTTTATAGTAATTTATCAGTTAGCAAAGATATTTACATTTCTTTCCTAAGCATGAAATGCATGGACAACTTCAGAGAGAAAAAATAAATTTTGTTGTTTTAAGAGAAGCAAGATGTTTATGGCAAGTTAGTTACTTTGATAAGAAATACTAATATGCAGTTGATCCTTGAGCAACACAGATTTGAACTGTGTGGGTCCACTTATAGGCAGATATTTCTCAGTTAATACATACTACAGTACTGGTTGAATCTGAAGATGCAAAACTGTGGGTATAGAGGGCCAGCTGTAAAGTTATATGTGAATTTTCAACTGCATGGAGGGTCAGTGCTCCTAACGCATTCAACATGTCCATGACATGCCCTAGATTGAGACAGTATCAATTTTACATACATGCATGTGTATGTATTGTCTCCTTACTAGGCAGTTTACTGGAAAACCAGGAAGAACTAAAGGCAATCTACTGGAGAATTTTCTTTAATGCTCAGGATGCTGGTTTTTTGTTCTATTCAGAGCTTCAACTGATTGGATGAGGCTCACCCACATTATGGCAGGTACATGCTTTACTCAAATTCTATTGATTTAAATCTTAAGATTTGGGGGATAATTTGAATGATCTAGATTTCTTTGGAAATTAAAAGTTGCTGCCAGGGGAAATATGAACCATGGCTTTCTCTTTTTCTTAGAGAGATGACAGTGTCCAATCTTTCTTAAATCCTGCTCAGTGCCAGACATTTCATGGAGGGCTCCAACAAACAAAATAATTCAAACTTATAATGTTGATATAAAACCTTCATTTGTTGGGACCATTCTTTCCAAAATAGCTGTTGCATTGTTTAAGTATTTGAAAACCTTACTACAGAGCTTGATTACATCCTCAATGTCACCTATTTATCATCTCTATTTAATATATATTTTAATGATGTTTTCAAAATGTTAATCTCATCTGAGAACACCCTCACAGAAACATCCAGAATAATGCTTGACCGAATAGCTGAGCACTGCTAGGCTGGTCAACTTGACACATAAAATTATCCATCACAAGTATACCCCTTGTCAACCTGTCACTCATATACATCTCCTTAAACCATACTTAACCTACAAATAAGGATAGTAACAAGGTTATACTTCTACCTGACATGATACAACTATCCTGGATACAACTGCTCTAGCTCTTCCCTAGAATAGGAAGCAAATTCCTTGTAGATGTTGACTCTTCTCCTTGATATCCCATAACTTAAATGTATATTATAATATAAAGTCAATGCATTTTATGTTATATGAGGATAAGATATTTGAAATATATATATACATACACATGAACATATTCATAACAAATTAAGGAGGGAATACTCATGACAATTACATTCCTTGTTTCTGTAACTGATCATGCAGTCAAAGCTGGCATTCATAGCTATAATACCTTTTTCCAATAGTCTTTCCATATTCCCTTTGCCTTAAGCAAGCACCTCAGCTAGTCATGTTTCTTTACGTGGTGAGGGGACCCAAAACTTAACTACTGAAGGGTCTTGGCCATTGGTAGTCTAGCCTGGTTTGGGTTGTTGCAGTTTTTCATTGACTTTAATCACAGGGCATGGTAATGCTAAGAGACTCCTTGGATCTTCTGTATTCAGGATATGAATTCTTCCTTAGCTCTGTTGTGGTGTAGTAGTCCAATTTCCCCTTGATAGTCAGGATTTATCATCCTAGCCAGCACAATAACTTCCCTATTTGCCCATTGATTTTTAGGCATGAGGAGCCCAACAGAGGCTAGATGGTAGTCGTAACTTCCAGTTCAGTAAATCATTGTTGTGTCTCCAGGTGGAAGCATCCTTCCTTTTGGAACTAAGACCACTAGACCAGCAGAGTATAATGTTTCAGGGACAGGAAGCAAAAATTTGGCTAGTGGGTCACTAGGGGTAACAGTAAGTGATGCTGCTCTCATTTTCATCCCTTGATTCCTGAACCTATGAATCTCACCTATGGGAGAAACAGCAACATATATCGATGCTGATGCTCCTGGAGAACCCTGCCACAGTCCTGCAAGGTATTGCCACCTATCTAGCACCGTAACTGTCTTCAAAAGTCCCTTTGTGACATAAGAAATGCATATTTCATCTTTGCCCCTGTTTCCTTGCAGATGGCACCTAAAACCCTTGTAATCTGTCAAGTTATGTACATTTTTGCATGCTAATGAGATGACTGATTGCATGGGGCTTCTGGGTAACCTTAGGATGGGGATTGGTTGCCAGGGGAAACAACTATATGGATAGAGGGTTGAAATTTTCAGCCCTTCTCTCTGACCTCTGGTGATGGAGCGAAGGGGCTGAAGGTGGAATTAATAACAATTTTTATTAATAACAATAATTTAATCATTCATACTTATATAGGAAGGCCTCCATAAAAAGCCCTAACCAAAGGGGTTCAGAGAGCTCCTGGGTTGGTGAATACACTAAGGTGCTGGGAGTACAGCATGCCCAGAGAAGCATGGAAGCTCCACCTCCCTTCCCACATGCCTTACTCTACCTACCTCTTTCTTTTGGCTGTTCCTGAGTTGTATCCTTTGTAATAAGTGGGTAATTTATCAGGGACACATAACTAACATAAATATATAAATTACATGGACTAATTACCATTTCAAATTCATAATTGGAGAATACAATATTCTTCTATAGAAAATAATAGAACAACTAGATTAAAAAATTGTCATAAGAGACAGGAAACTATCAGCTACCTTAGATATACTGATAGTTAATATAGCACCACTACTGACTACAAATTTGTACATTTTTGAAAATTCATTTTTTTAAACTAATTTATACCATATATTGAGCCATAAAAGCAAATTTTGATGAATTTTTACAGGATTAAATGGTATAGGGTATTTCTGGTTTTTTTTTTTACCAAAATACAATGAAAATTGAAGTCAATAAAAATGAGAAATCTAGAAACTACCCAAATATTTGAAAACTTAGCTACATACTTTTAAATAATTTATAGGTTAAAAAGTAAGTCATAAGGAAAGTTATAAAATAAGTGGAACTGAATAGAAATAAAAGTTCAACATACCAAAATTGGGGGATAAAGTTATGCCTAAATGTAAATTTAAAAGTTTAAATTCTAATTTTAGAAAAAAAAACACAAGGTGAGGAAAGATACTAAAGATCATCAGCCTTTAAGTAAGTTTTTCAATAAAGGGAGTAGAGAGATTTTATTAAATATCCCACTAAATTTATGAAGAGCTCAACTGAAAATTGTGACACTAAAACTGATATTTGAAGATACCATGAGGCAAATATTATTCAGAATTTAGTGTTAAATTATTAACATTGATTTTCTATTATGTGTTAAATATTTTATGAACATAACATCATTTGATTCTCACAAAAATAGGTCCTATTCAATTTTTGTGAGACGATTGAGACCTAGAAATATCAGTTTATTTGTCTAATGTGAGGTTTAGTAAGTGATAGAGCTCATTTTGGAATCCAGGTAGTGAGGATCCAGAATCTTCTCTTTCACATCACTGTGCCTCTAACTACAGTGGTCTTTTGATGGCATTTTACTTTAGAGATTAGAATATACTGACTCTGCCATATAGACAATGTAAAATCAAAGAGTCTGGAAAATAAATTGAATCTGATCAAGAACCTCTTCTAACTGCTGCCAATTCTGGAACCACGTCTATAAGATTTGTAATTAATTGCTACCTTGTCACTTATGTTTCTTCATCTCTGACATTGAGAGAACACAGCAACTAATCTGGTTTATGGCAACAGAAGTAAAGAATTCTTATTACTACTGGTCTACTGTCTCTGTAGCTTCCTTTCATTAATCCTAGTTATGTATTCTATATCTATAAAGGCACTCTAACCTCTATTCTATTAACCTGTTTTATATTTGAAGACTTATCCACCCAAATTCAAGACCTCTCTCAGAAATATATGTCTATTGCTTTTCTTCTTCTGTTTTGGCTATTTTTAAACTAAATTTTATTTAACCAATATTTTTATGCTGTGAATACAGACTACTTTATATAAACTAGAACAGTAATGATTCAATGCATCTGTGGGCCTTTAAATGAAGACTTAAGCTTCCCTGTACCATCAATTCTACACTTCAAGAGAAAAAAATCTCTCTTGGAAATGAATGAAAAGCACAAAACAATGCTATTCTGACAGTGTCAGGAAAAGAAGACCTATCTCCAGAATATTAAGTATATATATTTTTTCTATTGCAAACTTCCACAATGGGCTATATGCTGGACTGACAGTAAATTTTGATGTGCGAAGAATATGAGCTAGAAAGTTATTTGAAATTGCAAAAGAAAATGCACATGAATAACAAGTGCGCTTTGAGCAAGTGCTGCATAATTATTGGCAGGTGGATATACATTATGTGTTACCTTCTACATAGAAAAAGTCTGCATAACCAGACAAACTTTTCTTTTATTAACACTTTATAATTTTAAAAGATGTGGCTTTGGGGGTTGGTTTTATAGGCATTGCTTCCTCAGTTGATTTGGGAGAAAAGCAAAATAAATATTCTGTAAATACAGAAGCAGTAATTAATATGCTTATTAAATAGGAATTATAATTTTAAGATGAGAAAGATGCTATCTCTGAAAAAGTGATGATTTCAAGTTTAACATTGAATTAACTAGTATTGAGTACTTTGCTGAAAGATATAAATGATTAATAATTTCACACATTAAAAAAGTAGAGGGGCATAACAGTGATATGTGTATAGTACTATAACACTTTGGTCATTAAGCCTACACCTCAAAAATTCAAGATACAAGTTATCAATTGCAAAATAAGAGAAAACCATTATCTCTGAGTTATGGCTCAATCTGAAGCTTTTACCACATCATTCATGATGATAATCTTATAGGCAGCAGTGAAAATCATGCTCATGGACAGCTTTTCTATTACAGAAAATGAGATTTTGAGAGGAAAAGGGCTAAATAATTTGAACAGCACTACTTAATTTTCACCAGAAAGGCTGAACCATATTGAATATGCAGTATTGATTACTTATTCAATGAATCAAACTCATTAGCCTGCACATAAGTAAGTAGATGGCATGACTTTATGTCATCTCTGACTAATAAAAATAAGTTATGTTTGCTTAAATTACTTAGATATATTCATCTGTAGATTACAGGAGAGGCAAACTTGTGTCATGAATGACTTTAAAAGCTGCCTGAGTAAATTATTCATAAAAATTACTAAGTGTTCTTTCGATGAATTAATATACTTCTAAGTGAGGTTAATATCTCATCCTTATTGAAGCCATACATATAGGAATAATCTTGCTTTTTGAAATTGATGTATTATTATTCTTTCTAGTCTTTTATAAATGAGAGAAACAGATTTTACAAGTAAGTAGCATAAATTTGTAGTGAGCTTAGACATAGAAACTTCATTTGCTACATATAAATGGTTTTAAGTGATAAATATAATCTGTTTTTGGATTCTTACAATCTGACTTGCCACTTTCTATTAAGTTTAAAATATTTTCAGGATCTAAAAAGAGAAATATTAGGGTGGTTATTTGTTGATCTCTAATTCTCTGACATTGTGATAACCTGTAAGGGAATGTCTACTTCATCTTGGTGTCTGCATCAATAGAAGACAAGACTCCTTCAGACAAAGCAAATTCACAAAACTAGAAGCAACAATGATTCAATGCCCAAAGCACTTATTCCCATCACAATTATATATGAAAAGTGTGACACAGACATGTACATTGGCATTATATATGTTGAGAACCAATTGGGAAAGAATAAATATAAGTTAGATGTGGAACATTTTATTTCTAATAAAAGCTGGATTGGGTGCATGAAATACATGTGCTGCCACAATAATCTAGTACTGAAATATACACATTCATTCACAGGAAGTACTACACAGCTACAACTCACACTGCAGCCATAGGTCCCAGTTATTTGGCTTACTGTAGGAACCCTTGGTTAATAGCCATTGGAACTACAATATTATAAGCAATTGTGTAGGTGAATTATGGATTTTAATTCCTTATGACATCAATTTAGATATCTGAGTATTGGACTATTAACATACATTGCCAAGTAAATAGTATGTTTTGACTGATATTTCACTGGTTATTTAGTAATTTGAAAGGATTATGTTGGGGGCATTTATATATTACTGCCATAATATTATAATAATATAGCTGTGATATGATTTTACTTCATTATATAACCTTTAAATAGCTATTTTTGACAGTGTATTATGGGGAACAGAATAGTAGTGAAATACTATCCTGGAGCATTCCAAGTTCTTGGGATGGAAAAATTGGTATTATATTCAAAGTCACTTCAGGACTTTTGAGGGCCAAGTCAAACTGTAGCAGCTCAGAAGGATCCACAAAGTGCAGAGGATGCTAGTTTTTGGAGCTGCCTCATAAAGGTAGGAAGAGGAGCTGGCCTATGCTTATAAACTCCTGTTTTCCTCTGCAAGGACAAGATGCATATCTAACAAGCAGAGGTTTGTTGGTTAAGCCCAATATGTTAAGATAGGGGAGGGGATGTGAAAGGAGAGCTGGGGAATGTTAAGGCTAACCTCTACTTCCCTGACTTCATATTTCCATGTGGAGGTACTTCTGTCAGAATAATACTTTCAACCTCTATTCATACCTCCCCAATGATTTTGGCTAAATAAACAAATAAATAAAACTGCAGTAATGTGGAAAGTAAAAAATCAATACCTAAAGAACTGGATGATTTTGTTAAGGAAATTTCCAGCCAGGATGTTGAAAATATCATCTGATTTCTTCTTATTGCTTATAATAAGATGAGAGGAGAGAATTACACTAAAGGAAGGAATTTAAACATGAAAGAATCAGGACTTTATGATTTGAAAAATCCTCATCCTCTACAGATATCAAATGATGTTAAAATTAAGAAACAGTTTTGAGCAGAGATAAATTTAGGGCAATGCCAACAAACCATAGTTCAAAGCATGTGGCAGACCAACCATGTGATTTTTAAAACTTTTGTTAAGTTCTCATAAACTATGAGGAATAAATGTTTGTTTAATGCCACTAAATATTGAAGGTATCTAAGTACAGTTCAGACAGACACACACACACACACACACACACACGTTTCTCTGAAGTATTCATGGGTGTGCTTCATAGATTCTCTCAATCAACAAAAAGAGCTTCTAAAACCCCTGAGATCAAGATGGTGACACATAAGGCTTCTGACATTCCCTCCTCCTAATAACACACCAAATATACAGCTACACATGGATCAACTCCCTCTAAGAGAAATTCAGAAACTAGCTGAGTGACTCCTTCGTATCCGGTGACTGTGAAAATACCCACATCAAAACAAATAGGAAAGGTTGAGACACATTCTTCCTATAAACCCAATTCCCTGAACAGTGACTTAAAATCAGAAGGGAATACCCAACTCCCAGCTTCTCTCTGAGGAATGAAAGGTTTGGACTACACATACAATGGCCTAACTTTAAGGCTATCACCTGAGGTATGGGTCCCCAAATCACCTAGCTCTGATAGCCAATGGTGTTTTGCATTCATGAGTCCCGTGTGAGTATAGCAAACAAAAAAGCAGCATTAGGAAGCATTGCAAATAGTGCAGACCACTTGGAAGAGAGAATCAATGAGAATTGGGAGATTGGCATTGACATGTACACACTACAATATATAAAATAGATAACTAATAAGAACCTACTGTATAGCACAGGGAAGTCTACTCAGTATTCTGTAACGGCCTATATGGGAAAAGAATCTAAAAAAAGAGCGGATATATGTATGTGTATAACTTATTCACTTTGCTGTACACCTGAAACTAACACAACATTGTAAATCAGCTATACTCCAATAAAGAATTTTTAAAAAGGTAGAAATCTAGATATAATTCAGGTAGAAGAGGAGAGTGAACTAAGATTTTTAAAAAGTGAAGTAATTCTCCAAGAACTATCTACTCCATTAGGAAGGGCAACATAAGGATAATGGGTATCTCAGAAGAAGAGAGGGAGAAGGGAACAGAGAGTTTATTTAAAGAAATAACAGCTGAGAACCTCTCAAACCTGGAGAAGGAGCTGAATGTACAAGTCCATGAAGCTAAGAGAACACCTAATTATCTCAATGCAAAAAGATGTCTCCAAGATACATAATATTAAAATTGTCAATGACAAAAAGAATTTTAAAAGCAGCCGGGGGGAAAATGGTAACCTACAAGGGAACCCCAATTAGGCTAAACACACATTTCTCAGCAGAATCTGTACAGGCCAGGAGAGATGGAGAGTGTGGAAAGACATACTAAAAATATTGAAAAGATAAAATCTGTCAGCCAAGAACACTCTATCCAGCAAAGTTACCTGTCAGATATGAAGGAGAAATGAAAGCTTTTTTAAACAAACAAAGGCTGAAGGGGTTCACTGCCACTAGATCTACCTTACAAGAAATGCTGAAAGGAGATTTTCTACCTGAAACAAAAAGGCAAAAGTACACAAATCTGTGAATAAGGTAATAACTAGACAGAACCAATAGGAAAATTGCAACTGTAAATCAGAATAGGCTCTTAAACAATTATAGCATAAAGGTTAAAGTTAAAATAAGTTAAAATAACTATAGCTATTTCAATGTGGTAACAAACTCACAACATAAAAAGGGATAACTTGAAATAACAAAAACATAAAAGGGGAAGAGGAAAAGAATGGATCTCGTATAGACAAATACAAATTAGAAGCTATCAGACTATTTTATCTATGAGACATTTTATACAAACCTCATGGTAACCACAAAATAAGTCTACAGCAGAGACACAAAAGTTTTTTTTAATAAAAAGAGGAAACAGAAAATTTTAGAAAGCCACAAAGCTAAAACAGCAGACAGAAACACAAGAAAAAACAATGGAGTTATAGGGCAACCAGAAAATAAAAGATAAAATGGTAGTACCAAATCCGTATCTGTCTATAATCACCCTGAATGTAAATGGATTGAATTCAACAATCAAAAGACATGCTGTGGCTGGATGGATTAGAAAACAAGACCCACTATAGGCTGCTTCCAGGAGACTCATCTCAGCTCTAAAGATAAACATCGGCTTGAAGTGAAGAAATGGAACATGATGCTCCAAGCAAATGGCTGCTGAAAGAAAGTGGGTGTAGCCATACTCGTTCGTATCTGACAAAATAGGCTTCAGGTCAAAAAAGTTAACAAGAGATAACAATGGACATTATATAATGAAGTGACAACTAACCAAGAAGATGTGTTATTAATATACATACTTATAGGAACAGAATGTGGGTAGATGAAAAAAAAAGTATATTGCAACACAGCCATTACAACCACCAATTTAAAATTCTACTAATAAGTCCCTGAACTACATCATTATTAGACTAAGCAACTTTAGAGTTTTCAAATGTAGGTACTTAATAAAACTTGGTGTAAAACAAAAGGCAATATCATTGTCTTTGATAAAAGAAAATGATTGCTAGCATAAAATATTTCTCCTTAATTTCTCTATAGCTTCTTAATATATAGTACCCAAATTATCATAATCTTTATAACACATGGCTCTGGGTATTAATCCTCATTGTTGCTAATGCCCAACTGCATACTTCTCAATAAAATGTGAAAATGTGTTCTCCTATTTATTGAATTTGCTTGATGTTGACTACTGTGTCCAAATTTGCTTTAAAATCAATAAAATGTCACTGAATATTAAAAAGGTTTCACTTACAAACCACAGAATAAAATTGATCTCCTAGATATTTTGTCCCATAAAGGCTAAAATGTTAATTCATTTGCTAGAATTGTATAACACACAACTTGCCCATCCTCTCTGGAAGTTAACTTATTCATAATCTAGTTTCACTGATTCTAAGTTTCCTCATCTATAACTAGATTTTATTATATGTTTATATTTGCATTTTTTTGCACTTTGCGTATGCAGTTTACATATGACTTACCCAGTGAGCTCAAGACCAACTCGCCAACCTTCTAGACCAGGAGAGAATATGAGGACATCCTCTACTTTTTGTTGAATTAAGCTTTCAGCAAATGATTGCTGAACAAACGGATGAAGTATATAAATTTATGTATATTTGTAAGATCAAAGACTGCTAATATTCATATTTCTGACTGGCCATTTAGAGGCGAATTCTCTGCTATTCACATACTACACACTAATTCTACAAGGGTCAATGGAGTTTATATACTTTTTTAGCACATGGATGATATTTTGCAAATGCAATTGCCCTAATCAGAGCAAGCCTATACTATTCATTTATTCTTGCATGTATTCATTCATTTAACATATATTTATTGAATGCCTACTACTTGGAAGGTACACTTTTAAGCACTGGATACACAACAGTGAACAAAATACTATCTCTGCCCTCATGTGGCTTAAAATCAGGGGTTGATATGAATTAATTTTTTTTCTTTTTTTAAAATTTTATTTATTTTTGGTTGTGTTGGGTCTTTGTTGCTGCACATGGGCTTTCTTTAGTTGCGGCAAGCGGGGGCTACTCTTTGTTGCGGTTGCTTCTCTTGTTGCGGAGCACGGGCCCTAGAATGCACAGTCTTCAGTAGTTGTGGCACGCAGGCTCAGTATTTATGGCTCGTGGGCTCTAGAGCACAGGCTCGGTAGTTATGGCACATGGGCTTAGTTGCTCTGCAGCATGTGGGATCTTCCCAGACCAGGGATCAAACCCGTGTCCCCTGCATTGGCAGACAGATTCTTAACCACTGCACCACCAGGGAAGTCCCTGAATTACTTCTTGATAATATATTCAGTTACTCAGTTCTGTAACCGTTTTGTGATAGATAATATGCACTTTTGACATTGTGGCCATCCGTATTTAATTAAACCATTTCTTGGAAATCATTTGGGAAAAGTATATTTCTTGTTACAGAGTTGTTTTCTCATTTTAATTTTTTTCTTTACCTTTATTCCACTGCTGAGTAAGCGAACAGATACAACTATTATTTTTTCTGGCTGTCAATGTTCATATAATCAGGTATTATAAGGAATCACCTCTGTAGCTCAGCCATCAACCCAGTATAAAAATAGTCCCACCCAATATTTCCTCTCAAGTGACAACTGTCTATATATGTATTTTAAAACCTTGGGCTTCCCTGGTGGCACAGTGGTTGAGAATCTGCCTGCTAATGCAGGGGACACGGGTTCGAGCCCTGGTCTGGGAGGATCCCACATGCCGCAGAGCAACTGGACCCGTGAGCCACAACTACTGAGCCTGCGCATCTGGAGCCTGTGCTCCGCAACAGGAGAGGCCACGATAGTGAGAGGCCCATGCACCGCGATGAAGAGTGGCCCCTACTTGCCACAACTGGAGAAAGCCCTCCCGTAGAAACGAAGACCCAACACAGCAAAAATAAATAAATAATGAACTCCCACCCCCCCAACGTCTAAAAAAAAACCAAAAAACAAAGTGAAGTAGAAAAGATGCAATGAGAACAAGTCACGTTCAAGAAACTTTAGAAAAAAAACCCTTTATACACAGGATATTAAAAAAATGTACTCAAAGTGAAGTGTACAGAAAACTGTTCTCAAAAGCACTTTCTTGGAATTGTTTACAAATAGCTCTGCTATCTAGCAGCCGTTTATCTTTGCACATTATTAGAAGCAAAAGAGTCAATTTTTAGAATGGTAATACATGATAATATTAGCAATTCATTTGAATTCTTAATTTCTGAATTTCATCTATTCTTCTAGTCAATTTTAGTGCACAGATGATTATCTGGTATTCCTCTTCCATGTATTTCCACTTTCACTTTTGTGATAGCTTATTTGTAAAAATGTCAATATCTTTTCCATATCCTTTGCAATTCGATTTTGTTGTCTCTTCCATCAATAAGCGGAGTCTATTTCCTCACTTTATGAATCTGGGCTGGCTTTGTGACTTGCTTTAACCAACAGGATAGAGTAGTAATGAAATTGTACAGGTTCTGAATCTAGGCTTCCATAGGCCTCTCACTCTTCTGCTTTCTGTCTGCATTGCTTATACCCCAGGCCAGCCTCCTAGAAGTTGAGAAACCACACAGAGCAGAGATAAACCATCACACATGAGACCAGCCAAAATCAACCTGCCTCTACCCAATTCAACAGTTGACTGTAGTCACATGAGTGAACACAGCCATACTCAGAACTGCCTAGCTGAGCCTTGCCCAGATTACCGACAAAAAGGATGCTATGCTAAAGGACTGCTGCCTTAAGCCACTACTTTTGGGGATGATTTGTTGTACAGAAATAGTTAATCACTATAACCTTAGAATATTGGTCAACGGTGGGATTTTAGATTCTACTCCTATGCTGATGACACCAAAATACATATGATAATGTTCAGCTCAAACAACTTTTTCTTGTGCTTCCATGACTTCTACCACTACTATAAGGTAATTAAATCATTTAATTGGCCCAGATCACTATTCTGAGATACATGTCCACATATCTCCTTGCCTGTCAAGAATCTTGGCTCATTTAACTTACAGGCTATTCATATTCAGAAAGTCAAAAAGTAAATTAAACATTTTCCCTAGAAAATTCCTTCTCCTTTATCATCTCCCTGGTGAAAGACACTATGCCAAACACTCAGCCATAGTGATATTAATTTTTACACAATCCTTTACTCTCCATAATAACTTTTAATACCATAATAACTTTTGCATAATAGCACGTGACCATTCAGGTGAATGGATTACAGTGGTAGGGAATCCAGAGATCAGAAAGACAGAGGCCCCTTTTATCTATGAGTAGAAGAAACATATTTCCCATCCAGGAAAAAGACAAGAAGGAATATGGGTCTCTGTCAAAGGTCTGATGTTCTTAATAGTGCTGTGTTTTGCAGGGCATATAGTATATATTGCAAAATAATAAATTAAACGTAGCAGTAGGGGTGGCACAACATAGAGAAAGACTGAAAAAGTCAAAAAAAAAAGGCAGTGATGTTGGTACAACATGGCTTTAGAGCTGTGGTCCCTAGTAAAAGATACTGTAAACATACTGGCATCAAGGGCAACTTAGAAAACAATAACTCTGATTGTCAGTGTGTCACTGAGTTCCAAATTTGAGAGTAAAACCTAAAAATTTTAAGCCCCATCATATGAGTAGATGTAGTTGTTGATATTTCTATTATCCTAATCAGGATTAGATAAAAAACTAGATTGAGATTTTAGGTGGAAAAAATCAGTGGATCAAGTTTCTAGGAAAAATAGAATGGACAAAAACATTTGTAAGTGATTAACACTGTTCCAGCCAAGAGTAACACATTTTTATTCTGAATGTGCCCAGGATTTTCCATTACATGAATGTATTCTTGCATTCTGTCTTATCTCATTTGCTCTCCCTGCCCATTGCAATTGTGAAATTCCTATTAATCTCTAATTCTACTTCCTCCAAATAGTTAAAGTGTAATGCAATGACTTCCTCATATATTTCCTTTTTATCACATATCATGTTTTCTAATAATTTATGTATTCCTATGAAGCAGCAACTAGAATAAGAACACAGTAACTTTTACATAATAGATGTCCTATAAATATCATGGACAGTAATAATATTGTTGTCAATATTATTAAAGGTGTTTGCAGAATATATCATTTAATTTCTTTATTATATTTTTGCTACCATAAAATAAGCCGGCATATTCTAATGATTATATATAAAATGTCTATGCAAAATATTTTAATGACTGTTTCTCAGAAATCAACCTTCATATATCACAAGTAAAATTCCATTTTTCTAAAGTGTGAGGAATTTTCAACCTTAAGAAACAGAAAGATAGTGACAGTGTAACTAGGTTATAATTTTCATCTTTTTAAGTAAATAGTATAGGTAGATAAATATTAGGTAATTTTTATTGTAAGAGTCACTTGAAAATGCTAGTGGCATTTGCTAAAAGATTTATCTGATACTCAAGGAAGCATTTTAATAATAATAAAAAAAAGCATTTTCCTTGGACTTCATAGGTCCTATAGTGAATTGTTAAATGTTGGTGAAAAATTTATAAATATTAACTGTATCTTGGTATTTTCCCCATGCATTAGAAGCAACAAAAGCTAATATCTTCTCTTTTTTTTCTTAATAGCACACAGAAACTGTCTATAAGAAAAATCAATAGGTTTGGGGAAAGGGAAAAAATAGTCTGTTATTAAAATGGACTATATATATATATATATATATATATATATATATATATATATGTATAGTGGACACTTGATAGGCCACCTCTCTTATTTCTCAACTTAGAAACATGATCATTTGTCACCTATGAATTTGATGTTTTAATATATTAATCCTGGACTTGGATTTGGAACTCTGGCGTTTTTCCGTCTCAACCATAATGAAATTAATAGCTTTATGCATATCTACAATTTAAAAATGAGTAGAAATTCCACTTTCTGTGAACCTAAAACTCATTAGAAAATAGTCTATTTTTAGAACATGTAAAGAAAAGCCTAAACAAGCTAATATTTCTTATCTTTGAATACCAGTTCTACCCTCAATTTCATTAAGTATAACCTTTTCAATATTAATTTTTTTGCCTCACTCGTGGGAGCTGTTCTTTTCGAGATTAGTTGGAAAATATTTTCTGAAGAAATCAACTTTACTGAAGGAACTATCTGACATGTCCCAATTGAGAAATACCTAAGTAACATGTAATATGTTTCAATTTAAGTTAAATTTTGATAAAGTGCTTACTGACATTTTACTGATCTTTTAGCATGACTTACTGATATTTTAGCATAACAATTAGTAAATAAAAAATAAAAATTCAAATTGTTAGCTGTCATGG
The DNA here is from genome assembly GCF_963924675.1 of Phocoena phocoena. Classification (NCBI taxonomy): domain Eukaryota; kingdom Metazoa; phylum Chordata; class Mammalia; order Artiodactyla; family Phocoenidae; genus Phocoena; species Phocoena phocoena. Next base: position 78,733,606 of record NC_089223.1, read on the forward strand.
TTAATTTTTTGCAATGGCACATTTCACATTGAAAATTTGGATTGAAATTTTTACTATTAATGAGACATTTAACATAACATCAGTAAATTCTAGTTATATTTGGAGACACAGAAGTCATTCAGATTTGGTTTATGTAGAAAAGTTTAAGAAAAGTACTAGAATAACTTCAATAGTTGGGGGAGGGAATAAAGCTTAATTTGCATTTGGGTAAAGAGGGTCAGCTTAACATATAATTTAGTTTCATATTCAAAAAAAAAAATAAATTTACAAAACCTAGGAAGGACCTAGGTAGGAATAATTAATGAGATACTGTGTTAAATATCTGGCTTTATTAACTAGCCTACTAAAAATCTTTTCATCTCTCTTTTTCCATATAAGCGAATGATTCTGATATTTTCTATGGGAAGGTTACATTTTCCTTTCTTGACGGGTTTTGATAATATAATAGCTACAATATCTGGGAAATAGGACAGGGTAAAAACTGCAAGTTTTTAGTATCTTTATTCTCTATATATGTATTTCTTGATGATCTGTACCTTCACTACCAACCACCTATCAGTGTTTATTCCATTTTAGTGAGCTGATTATTCTTTTAACATGAGCAATTTAAAACATCTATTCAAGTGCTTGAGAAGATATCAGGTCCTTTAAGAAAAGGATGTAGAATTTCTGCTTGGCTGGATGAGGAACTGTGTCCTGAGGAGGAATGAAACCAATGAACAAAACTACCTGGTGCAAAGTTTAAGGATAACTTGCTAGAAAGACTGTTGTATGGTCTAACAGAAGAAAGCAAGGCCTACAGGGAAATGGTGAAACAATACACAAAGCAATTAAATCAATGGAAAGTCTTGGCAGAGATATGAGACCAGTTCCATCATTCTTCCCTTGGAATCTACCACTACTAATATACTATCGAAACATCATAGTCTATATTGACAGCACACAGTTCACACATAGGAAATTTCAATATATTCAAACTTTTTATTTATATGGTTTAGTTTTTCATTATTATTTACATGACTAGAGTAGTGTGTTGGCTAAGCCCGGATATCGTTGTGTTTAACAAATTTATATAATGCCTCACACAAAGTGCCAGGCACATAGCAGGCCCTCAGTTAATATTTGTTGAGTGAATGAATAATCAATCAATCAATCAATAATCCTGGCATTGTTGTGAACTGCATTACTTATTTCAAATTAGGAGGTGAGAATTAAGATCAGTACTCTATTGGCTTGGTCCCCTATGTTATCATTTGCCATTTTTGTATAATTGATTTGGTAATATTGACTTAGTTTCATTTTTAAAAATTCAGCACACCTACATTGAAACAAAGACTATGTTACATATTGAGTGTACAAAGTTAGATAAACAGCCAACTGGTCTTAGAAGATTTTGAAATCTAGAGGTAGAGACTAACATTTAAATCAGGAATTATACTGGCAGGATTAGTGTCATAATTAGATAAGCAGAAAGTAAAATCAACAAGGAAATATCATCTAATAAACTCTTGAGTTCTTTGACAAAATAAAATATTGGAAAATTTGGCTGAGTTGAATCTTTTAGGGTGAATGAAAGGAAATCAAGTGGAGAGGAAAGGACAAGGCAAAGAAGTAGCAACCCCCCAGCTCAATCTGTAAGAATTTCAGCACAACTGAAACGGATGGGGCTTGAGAACCTGAAAGACAGAAGAAATTACAACACAAATGAAGACAGTGATCCTGAAGTATCTTAGGTATCAGCTTGTCTAATGAGTTTGAACTTTATCCTGAAAGCCTCATGGACAGCAATTGCATTATCTGAAAATGAAATATTATTTTAAGCTCATAAGAATAAATTAAAATAGTTATTTCATGAAGCAATTAAGATGCTGAAATAGTACCCATTAACTATCAGTGGAAGTGTGAATAGTGTGATAAGAACTCTAGTTATTATTGTAACTGTATCATTCCATTGAAATCTTACTATCAGGAATGTAAATCCCTGCACAATACTGAAAGAATGGTGCACCCATGAAATTGAGAAGCAGCAAGATATGGTTATGGAGCTCAGTTTCAGATGATGAATTATTTTGTGATGCTATGAGTCAGTAATTTGTTACTAAGATCAAAAAGGAGGACGTTTAGTTCGTAAGGAATCTCTGATAATTTTGGGGAGTTCAATTCTCTTCTTATATTCATTTTCTTGTTTCTTGCTTCAAAGAATATCTGTTACTTCCTAAGCCTGTTTAAAGCATTAATATGCTTAAAACCTGCTCATAATAGAATATATAGATGGCCTCTGAAGCAATTTACCACATTCAAACTCAATACTCATATTAATCTTCTCAAGATACTTGAACACCTTATAGTGCTAATTATGTCTATTAATGTGTCATTTACTTTGAAATGATATGTATGTTTTCTTCTAAAATAGAAATCCCTAATTTTACTTAGCAGAGTTCTATTTCAGTAAGCCTTTATGATCTAATGACTCTGATTTCTCTTGGAAATAATAGGTTTACTTGTACAACGAATAGTAACACATATGTTTAATGCAGATAACTGGCTGCTTATCAAATTGGTTCTAATTAGACATTTTTGCATTATGGGATTAATATAAGCACTGCTGGGACAGGGCACATAAAGCATGTGAAATTTCCAAGTGAGAATACATTTGTAAAGATGGCATTTTCCATTTCACACTAGCTTTGTACCATTTGCTAAATGAAAATGACTACAGGTGCACAACTGGCTCTTGATAGTACCTGCCTAGTACCTGGATATTTGGGTAGAAATAACAAATATGGTGAGATTTGACAGGAAAATGTTTAAAATGCTGACATTTCCACATAGTACTCTTAAATTAATATATGAAGAGATGAGAAATTTCCCAAGTGATAGGTTCCTGTGCTAAACTAAATTTATTGGTACCAAATGATGTCTTTTCCAGCTTGCTATTGAACACTAGCAAGGAAAGCCTGGATGATTCGTCCCTGAGCCTATCATTCTTTTGCTCACTCATCCATTTTTTTTCTTATATGTATTTAATCAGGATTCCTGATTAGATGTTACTAGATGAATACAAGGTTCAGTTTCCCACAATTTTTACTCTATTTTAAAGCAATTCTACCAATTTATATTTGTAACATTTTTCCTTATATCAGATTAAGATATACTTCCACTTTAGCTGAAGAACTATTTCTTGGAAATTAATTTTTACACAAAAAAAATTAGATGCTAAACTGCTAAACTCTTCTTTATGTAGAACTCTATTTGCCCTTGTTTTGTTGTGGGGTTTTTTTTTGCATAAAACAGCATATTCTTTTCCATTATGATTTTACTAAAATTTCCATGCAATTATCATACCTTTCCAACATAATTCTAGTAGGTAAGTGATGAATCCTTAATTACCTACATATAGTATGTGTCATGCCAACAGGAGCAAACAGCTAAGCAGTTCTGAGCCCAGGTCTGTTGGTGCAGCTTGGAATGGGGAAACCTCCCAGGGCAGTATCAGCAGCAGATGCATTGGTCACCCAATACCTGTCATCCTTGAAGACATTGCACAGCTATCTGGCAGGGCCAGACATCACACTTAAAACGAACTTAAAAGGGAACCCCAATGTTTGACTGAGGGGCTTTGAAGCTGCATGATCAGGGAACCTACTTCTGGTGTCATCAGGGGTTGGTCCTAAAATATAACATGCAGAATCTTGGCTCTAGCCCTATTCTGCCAGTACAACATCAGTCCCACCTGTGGTACAATCCAGGGGCTGGGGTCTAGTATTTGATGTTGCAGCTATTTGATGGGGCATTATTTGCTATCTCTGCTTATGGTTGGGAGATCTTCTGTCCCTCATTCCTTCCCTTATGATAGGGACTTGGCTAGGAAAGGGCTATGGGCCAAACTTTGTAGTCAACTAAGGCTGCTTGTCTCTATGCATCTATGCAGAAGGCCAATGTCTTTCTCAGGAGCCCAGCTAACAAGGGATCAATTTGGAGAAATGTTTCCTTACCACTGAGTAAGACACTAGTCTACATAAGTTATAAAATATTACATACTATTTATATTACATACATATGAAGTAAAATTATTTTAAAAAAACAGAGAAAAAGAAAATTTTTTTTCTCAATTGTCAATTATCCCACAACCATTTATTGACTAGTCAGAATGAACAGTCTACTCATTTTGCACTGCCCCTTCTATCAAATACCAAGTTTCCATACATGTACAGGAGTATTTCTTCACTTTCTATCATTGGTTCATTGGCCTAGCCCTGTATCAATGCTATACAGACTATGGCTGTACATCATTTAATTATCCATATTAAATGAAAGATAGTTAATGTTCAAGAACTTCTTAAATGATTTAAATGTTATACTTACATGCAACATACAGGCAAACATTATAAAAAGTTAATATTTGCTAAGAAAATTATGATGGCACAGTCAAGCAATACAAAACATTTCATGTCATATCTCGAATATGTAACACATTCTCTAAAACAACAGTGTTTACTGCTTCCCCTCACTAAATTTTGGATTGTAACTCATTACATACAAAAAAACCTTATAAATCATTAATAATCTTAAGAAAGTATCAGAAGATGCTTTGAAGTAATTGCCTTTATATGTGAATTATATTGAACAAAACAAATCTGGAAAGTTCAGAGCTACAAATGTCCCAAAACAAAGTATTTTCTTCTTTAGGAGAAAAAGTTCCTTTGTTCTCTTTGATAAAACCTGTGGTTATAGAAATGGGATAAAACATAGTAAAACAAAGTTATTTTGTGAGGAAGTTGGATGAGAGAGGGAATGTCAGTTGGAAAATCAAGTATGTGACTACCAAATATGTGACAATTTTAACAGGATAGTTATTCCTAATAGTCAACAGTTAAATACTGTAATCCCTATTGCACAGTCTTGAAATCACTATAAGTAATTTACTTACTAAGAGGTCAACCGAGTCACTTAAACATGAGATAAATAAACTTGTCAGAGAAAGATGCTAGATAATAGTACAGGGCTTATATCTGCTCCTCTAACATAACCCTCCCTTTCCTGTGCAATATGAGAAATCAGTTTCAACTGGGATTATAAGGAATATCTAGAGTCTCAATTCAATAGTTCTCATTAACTGTTACAATTTAATGACCTAGATTACAGTATTAATTACCTAACTGGTGTCCAAGCCTTTCTTTATACTTCTCCAATTTATTTTCCAAATGGTTTCAATAGACATTTCTAATCTAAAAAGTGGACTACATCACCATCTTAATTAAGATCCATCACCAAAAATATAGAGTCCCAACACTTTAATACAGCATACCTTACCATGGTCTTTGCCTATCTGCGTAAAGTTATCTCCACCCACTCCCAATAGACACACACACACACAGACCTTGATAAGATTTCAATTATCAAGCAGTATGAACCACATGCAGTTCCATTATTCACTGGGAATACTGCTGTGGAAGAGACAAAATACCTGCCCGTATTCATTTACACTTTAGTGGAAGAGGCTAACAAAATAAGTAAAATATATAGTGATACATACTAAGGAGAAAAATAAAGAGGGAAGAAATAGAAAGTATTATTCTATTTCTATGAGGTAAACAAGTGGGAGAATGTTACAGGATGACTGCTGTTGCAAACACCTCTTCCTTTATTGTCAACACCAAGTCTTTACCAAGTTTTATTCCTGTTTCAAAATTTGCCTTGGACAATCCTTCCAACCAGAAGCCATCCCTGCTATTTACCAAAGTCTGGTGAAGGTAACACTTCTTAGAATTTTAACAGCATGTTCTATGTACCTCTATCAAAGCTATTCAAGCACATTGTTGTCTACATGTTTGATTGTACATGTTTGTTGAATTATTCATCCCCTGCACAGGCAGTTATTGACTATTGGTGTAACTCAAGGCTAAAGGGAAGTAAAGGATAAAAATTAAAAATTAGAATCTTTGGGTTCTAATGTCAGGTTTTCCATGAGCTAGCCATGACTTAAAGAGTTAACTAACCTCACTGTTTCAGACTCCTCAGCTCTGAATTGGAAATAATTGCAATAATATAATACTTGATATGGGCCAGGCATTGTTCTGGGAGCCTCATAGTTATTAATCCATTCATTTTCACATTATTCTTACCTGTAAAACTTGCAGGGTTATGGTAAACGTACTGATTTAGTTAAATTATGTAAAATGTCTTTCTGGCATACAGTTAGTGTTTGATTCTGTATGCATTTAAAGAAAAATATTCATGAAATAAATTGTTATGGATTTCCTAAAATTTCTTCACATTCAAAGATCTACTTTTAATCACTTTTCAAAATCATTTATGGCCATGTTCTATTATAAAATGTCATCTTCTGTGAAGTAATGATTGTGGTTCATACCATATTTCTTAAAACAGTGTTCCATATTCGTCCCTTGGATATTCTCTAAGCCTTAGACATTCATTCTGGTATTTTCTTGATATTAGAAAATAATAAACACTCATATTCCTTCCTCAAGGGACCCTTATGTGGGACAATATGTCAAAATATTAAAATTGTCCAGTCATGTCCTCAAGAACTACTTGTATGCACACCCAAGTAATGAAAACTATTTCTCTACTGGCTAATAGTAATTTTAAGGTTTCATAAATTTAAAGCTCACTCATGCTCAGAGATATAAACAAGTGAAATTTTTCAGCCAGAGAAATATAGTAATTATTTCTATATCTCCTGAATTTAGCAGTGTTCTTGGAAAACTGTGAAATTGTAGGATGAGTAAATCACTCATAGAGGGAATGAGATAGATCTTTCTTATACAATAAAGTAGCATCAGCTAAATTATATAGGTAGAATTTTCCTAGGGAAGTTAGAAAAGCCCTGGGTAGTCATGTGTAAATCTAGAGTACAAGCAAAATAACTAAAAGTGTCATACATGGAGTGGTAATGATCCAAGAATTGTAACCATCATGAAGAAATAAGGAGTCTGTTTCAGCAGGTAAAGCAATACACTGCTTCCTTTATCAAGAAAATCTTGCCATGAAAATGTAATGGAAGCTTAACCAGAGTATGCTTTATAAAGGTTTTTTTTGTTGTTGTTGTTTTGCAGTACGCGGGCCTCTCACCACCGTGGCCTCTCCCGTTTCAGAGCACAGGCTCCGGACGCACAGGCTCAGCGGCCATGGCTCACAGGCTTAGTCGCTCCGCGGCATGTGGGATCTTTCCGGACTGGGGCACGAACCCGTGTCCCCTGCATCGGCAGGCAGACTCTCAACCACTGTGCCACCAGGGAAGCCCTATGAAGTATTTTGATTTACATTCTGGCTCAAGCTTTTTATCTCCTCAAGTACATGTAATAAACACTTTGATACCATCACTTTGGGACTGGTGTAGAGAATATATAGAAAACAAATGAATTACAATTTTGCAAAGTTGGACAGTACCAGAATATGGAATTCCTTAAATGGCAGGCATCGATGAATATTAATGCTCTGAATAGTGTAATCATATGATCAGTTAATTTTAAGGACTCGTAATAGCTAATCTTACAGGAAACACTGGAGTGGCAAAGAAAGGAGATATTCACCTGGGGGGAACTAAAACTATGAAGGGTACTCATCAGCATGCTAAAACTTGAAAATAAAAGGAAGAATTTGATAAACAGTACAAGTAGATAACCAAATGGTTTTGGAAGCTTTTTTTTTTAATCCATTGGGATACACTGTATGCAAATTTGCTAATAAAGCACATCATTATTTTAAAAAAGCATAATGCATGACTGTACATAAACAAAAGAAATATACAACAGGACTTACACATTATCACTTTTGTTTTTTGCTTGAAAGGCAACTAGTCCATCAACAATTGCAAGCATATCTGGGTCTATAATGTTAACCAGCAATGAAAATATAATATTAACACCTGGAAACAAATATCTCTATAAATCTCTGCATCAGAGGTTAACTTGTACAAAGCCATAGAGACAGTTTCCATGTGTGTAACTAAACATTTACTTAGATAAGTACAGATAACATAATCGTATTTAAATCTAACTCTGTTAAACTTGAAAGTATTTTAAGAGTTACCAAAATATACTAAGGCAAAAGGACCATAGGAAGTGGTTCTTTCATGGTTGGACCTCATGCGGAAAGGGGTAATAAACAGAATATATTCTCAACAACAATATATTAATATATTTTTAAAAGAAATAAAAATATGAACACTTTTCTTTATAACATAGACTAGATTTACCAAATGAAAGAGAAACTTAGGTTACTTAGGTTACTTATTCAACATAAGTGAAAGGTCAACATAACCTTCAGAAATGAAATTACAATAGTACTTTTGAATTTGACTTAAATACTACAGCAATTGCCAACAGAATGATGATAAATTATGTCTCTTAAATCTAAGTGCTACAATTATAAAATTCTCAGAGCAGTCTTAGAAATGATAGATTCAATGTTCTGCTACATAGAAGACAAAATAACAGTACTCAGCGGGAAAAGCTTTTCTATAACAAATTTCCTTTTCCCTTTTCAGAAAGGATTGACAATAAGAACAGCATTCCCTGAGGATGGTTTGGAAACATCATAATATCTGTAATATTTTTTGAATTTCAAAGAAGAAATGATGGAAAAGAAAAATGTGCATAGATTATTTAACGTAATGACAAGGCTTGCACCCTCAATGAAACATCCATCAAAAATTACTTTTATCATATATCCATTGGGGTTTGAAGGTAGAGAACTGTCTATAAAAATGGAAAAATTAACTATGAACAAAGATTTGCTACATAGGATAATTCGGCATCCTTAGACTAGAAGTTCAGACAACAAAACTGTGATTCAGTCAAGTAATAGGAGTTTTTGTTTCAATAATCAAAAGAAAGTGATATTGGTTATATAATGATGTTTATGTATAATGTATAGACTTTAAAACATTAAAAAAAACCTTCAATGTCTGTTAACTATATAGATCATGCATATTAAACTTATCCAAACATTCAACACTGTTGTCAAAATGTTAAACTTATATGTATAATAAAAAGCCTGTGAATATAACACTCCTTAGGCTTCAAAACACCACATTTAGAGAAAAAGAATGTGTTCAACTAAGGTGGGGATCAAAGAGAACTTGATCTAACCATGGCACAATCTGCAGTACTACGGGCATAGAAGAGGGATTTTTGAGTTCATATGTAAGAATTGCCTTCAAAGAGAAATGGAGATTGTCTAATCAAACATTTCATTAAAAATGTCTTTTTCCACCAACAAATAAAAAGATATTATTTTAATCCAGGGAGATTTTGGTCTCTTGTTGCTTCAAAGAAGATTAAAAACACTGCCCTACTACCATCCAGTTCTAACAAATTTATTAATATTTATGCCATTATGAAGAGTCTTAAGAAAAATGTCTAATTGCTGGAAAACTTCAAACTTATTTTTAAAATTGATTTGGCTATTTAGGTTACATCAATATCAAAGGCCAGAAGTGCCTAGATAATTTTAGTATATAGGAAATCCTATGACAAGTAAATTTTAGGGAACCTTCCAAAAAAGAGAAAAAAGTTAAGTAGGTATTAACTGTGAGTACAAGGAGTTCCTCAGGGCTTCCCTGGTGGCACAGTGGTTTAGAGTCCGCCTGCCGATGCGTGGGACGCGGGTTCGTGCCCCGGTTCGGGAGGATCCCACATGCCGCGGAGCGGCTGGGCCCGTGAGCCATGGCCGCTGAGCCTGCGCGTCGGGAGCCTGTGCTCCGCAACGGAGAGGCCACAGCAGTGAGAGGCCTGCGTACCGCAAAAAAAAAAAAGAGTTCCTATATCCATTCTCTAACATATGTTATAGCACTAAATTACAGAGATAAATGAAAAACTTAGCATTAACAATTTAAGAATCAAAAAGCCCCTCCCAAAATATCAGAAGGTAACAAAATTAATGAAAACCTTGAAAATAATGCTGAGTCACTCTTTAAATGATGGTAATAGATTTTATATATAACAATTTGCAAAGGCAATGCCACTCATTCATATCTTTACACCCATCCAGATTTTGCCCCAACATTTTTCTGTTGAGCAGTGTATAGCAGTTCAATTTCATACGTATCATTTATGAGTGGAGATCTTTGAAGACCATAAGGCTAAAAGAACTTGGTAGCACTATCTAGCCCTTTTAAGTGGCAATTTATATACTATAACCAAAAGGCTAAAATCAATTCAATTGAACAAATCTTCATTAAGTCACTCATATCAACAAATTGCTAGATGCAATATTCAAGGAACTCAGAGCCTAATGAAAGTATACAAACACTTTAAATAATATACGTTAAATACATTTCAAAACAATCTATAAACCATGGTAGGTTCCTAGTGTAGTGTATCACATAAAATTATTTATCAATGAAGTATAAATTTGTTCCTTGCCTTTTACTCTTAATGACACTGCTTTATGATACTCAAAAGTATAATGAATATTTCTAAAGTTGCATTTTTCCCAGTTGATTATATTTTGCTAATCGTGCATTTTACAGGACCAGGCATGACTCTCCTCCTTTGCTATAATTGCTCTCTTGTTTCTTGTCATTTTTTAGTCGGGCGCTTTTTTTTCTTTTGGTATTATATCCTTTTATCTTCCTTTCTCAATGCATTAGTTTTTCAAAAGATTTTTTTTTTACAAATTTCACCATTTTTGTATTTTTCAATAATTTAACATGTGATTTGTATTAACACATAAACTTTTCAAAGATGTTTTCAAAGAAGTAAATAAAGTTCCAGGTGCAATCATTATAAACAGTTACTCTCTTCTTATCATTTACTGTCAGCATTGGATAATCAAGAGGTGTGGTTTTCATAATATTTCCTGCATGCCTGTCTGGTTTTCCTGTGGTTTTCATAATATTTCCTGCATGCCTGTCTGGTTTTCCTTAGTTGAAGCCCTTCCATTAAAGTCATACTTGCACAACATTGTAAATCAACTATATACTTCAATAAAAATTAAATTAATTAATTTAAAAAACATACTTGGCTTTATGTGGAATAGAACATGCAAAATATGTCTTTAGATGTTAAGAGAAAGTATAGGAGGTTGCAAAGTCAGGTACACACAAATGTCAAAATCTGGGAGAAAATAAGGTATAATGAAATTAGAACAAACAATCAGAATGATTTGAATTTGTATAGTGTATAATATAGGATTAGACACATAAATAGCATTTTCTATGTTCTAGGCACCATTTAAGTGTTTCAACTATATTAACTCATTTAATTATTTTAAAAACTCTACAAGGAAAATGCAATTTTTATCCCAACTTTAGAGATGGAAAAATTAGAGGCCCAAAACTACAGAATAGCTTGCTGAGGTTCTCATAAGCAAGCATCAGAATTGTGCCTTGATGCAGACAGCTAGGCTCCAGGATCCTGAGCTCTCCAAAACCAGGCAATATTGCCTTTCAGAAGATACATGTGGGGAAAATGGAGGCTTATTAATGCCAGGTTAAAGAGTAAGAAACTGTAGTTACCTTAGCAAATGGTTCTAAACAGGAATATCCCTCATGATATATATTTTTACAAAGATAACCATTGGACAAGATTTTTTTTATAGATCTTTATTGGCGTATAACTGCTTCACAATACTGTGTTAGTTTATGTTGCACAACAAAGTGAATCAGCCATAAGCATACACATGTCCCCATATCCCCTCCCTCTTAAGCCTCCCTTCCATCCTCCCTATCCCACCCCTCTGGGTCATCACAAAGCACAGAGCCGATCTCCCTGTGCTATGCTGCTGCTTCCCACCAGCCAATTATTTTACATTTGGTAGTGTATATATGTCGATGCTACTCTCACTTTGTCCCAGCTTAACCCTCCCCCTCAAGACCTCAAGTCCATTGTCTATGTCTACCTCTTTATTCCTGCACTGCAACTAGGTTCATCAGTACAATTTTTTTTTTAGCTTCCATATATATATATATATATATATATATATATATATATATATATATATGTCTTAGCATATGGTATTTGTTGTTCTCTTGGACTTACTTCACTCTGTATGACAGACTTTAGGTCCACCCACCTCACTACAAATAACTCAATTTCATTTCTTTTTATGGCTGAGTAATATTCCATTGTATATATGTACCACATCTTCTTCATCCATTCATCTGTCGATGGACATTTAGGTTGGTTCCATATCCTGGCTATTGTAAATGGTGCTGCAGTGAACACTGTGGTACATGTCTCTTTTTGAATTATGGTTTTCTCAAGGTATATGCCCAGAAGTGGGATTGCTGGGTCATATGGTAGCTCTATTTTTAGTTTAAGGAACCTCTATACTGTTCTTCATAGTGGTTGTATCAATTTACATGCCCACCAACAGTGTAGGAGGGTTCCCTTTTCAACACACCCTTTCCAGCATTTATTGTTTCTAGATTTTTTGATGATGGCCATTCTGACCAGAATGAGGTGATACCTCATTGTAGTTTTGATTTGCATTTCTCTAATAACTAGTGATGTTCAGCATCTTTTCATGTGCCTCTTGGCCATCTGTATGTCTTCCTTGGTGAAATGTCTATTTAGGTCTTCTGCCCATTTTTTAACTGGATTGTTTGTTTTTTTGATATTGAGCTCCATGAGCTATCTGTATATTTTGGAGATTAATCCTTGTCTGTTGTTTTCATTTGCAAATATTTTCTCCCATTCTGAGGGTTGTCTTTTTGTCTTCTTTATGGTTTCCTTAGCTGTGCAAAAGCTTTTAAGTTTAAGTCCCATTTGTTTATTTTTATTTCCCTTAGTCTAGGAGGTGGGTCAAAAAAGATCTTGCTGTGGTTTATGTCAAAGAGTGTTTTCCTATGTTTTCCTCTAAGAGTTTTATAGTGTCTGGTCTTACGTATTTAATCCATTTGGAATTTACTTTTGTGTATGGTGTTAGGTAGTGTTCTAATTTTATTCTTTTACATGTAGCTGTCCAGTTTTCCCAGCACCACTTATTAAAGAGGCTGTCTCTTCTCCATTGTATGTTCTTGCCTCCTTTGTTGTAGATTAGGTGCCCATATGTGCGTGGGTTTACCTCTGGGCATGCTAACCTGTACCATTGATCTATATTTCTGTTTTTGTGCCAGTACCATACTCCCTTGATTACTGTAGCTTTGTGGTATAATTTGAAGTCAGGAAGCCTGATTCCTCCAACTCCGTTTTTCTTGTTCAGGATTGCTTTGGATATTCAGGGTCTTTTGTGTTTCCATACGAATTGTGCAATTGTTTGTTCTAATTCTGTGAAGATACCATTGATAGTTTGATAGGGATTGCATTGAAACTGCAGATTGATTTGGGTAGTATACTAATTTTCACAATATTGATTCTTCCAATCCAAGAACATGGTATATTTCTCCATCTGTTTATGTAATTTTTGATTTCTTTCATCAGTGTTATATAGTTTTCTGAGTACAAGTCTTTCACCTCCTTAGGCAGGTTTATTCCTAGGTATTTTATTCTTTTTGTTGCAATGGTAAATGGGAGTGTTTCCTTAATTTCTCTTATTTTTCATTGCTGGTGAATAGGAATGCCAGAAACTTCTGTGCATTAATTTTGTATCCTGCAACCTTACCAAATTCATTGATTAGTTCTAGTAGTTTTCTGGTGGCATCTTTGGGATTTTTTATGTGTAGTATCATGTCATTGGCAAAGAGTGACAGTTTTACTTCTTCTTTTCCAATTTGTTTTCTTTTTCTTCTCTGATTGCTGTGGCTAGGACTTCCAAAACTATGTTGAATAAGAGTGGTGAGAATGCACATCTTTGTCTTGCTCCTGATCATAGTGGAAGGGCTTTCAGTTTTTCACTATTGAGTATGATGCTTGTTGTGGGTTTGTCATACATGACCTTTATTATATTGAGATAGGTTCCCTCTATGCCCATTTTCTGGAGAGTTTTTAATCATACATTGTGTTGAATTTTGTCAAAAGCTTTTACTGAATCTATTGAGATGATCATATGGTTATTGTTCCTTAACTTGTTAATGTGGTGTATCACATTGATTGATTTGCATATACTGAAGAATCCTTGCATCCCTGGGATAAATCCCACTTGGTCATGGTGTATGATCATTTTAATGTGCTATGGGATTCTGTTTGTTAGTACTTTGTTCAGGATTTTTGCATTTACATTCATCAGTGATATTGGTCTATAATTTTGGTTATTTGTGATACCTTTTTCTTGTTTTGGTATCAGGGTGAAGGTGGCTTAGTAGAATGAATTTGGGAGTGTTTCTCCCTCTGCAATTTTTTGGAAGAGTTTGAGAAGGTTCAGTTTTAGCCCTTCTCTAAATGTTTGATAGAATTTGCCTGTGAAGCCATTTGGTCCTGGACTTTTGTTTGTTGGAAGATTTTTAATTCTGGTTTCAATTTCATTACTTGTGATAGGTCTGTTTATATTTTCTCATTCTCCCTGGTTCAGTCTTAGAAAATTGTACCTATCCAAGAATTTGTCCATTTCTTCGTGGTTGTCCATTTTATTGGCATATAGTTGTTTGTAGTAGTCTCTTATAATCCTTTGTATTTCTGCAGTGTCAGTTGTGATTTCTCTTTTTTCATTTCTAATTTTATTGATTTGCATCCTCTCTCTGTTTTTCTTGATGAGTCTAAGAGTTTATCAATTTTGTTTATCTTCTCAAAGAACCAGCTTTTAGTTTTATTGATCTTTGCTATTATCTTCTTCGTTTCTATTTCATTTATTTCTGCTCTTTGCTATTATCTTCTTCATTTCTATTTCATTTATTTCTGCTCTGACCTTTATGATTTCTTTCCTTCTACTGACTTTGGGTTTTCTTTGTTCTTTTTTCTCTAGCTGTTTTAAGTGTAGGGTTAGATTGTTTATTTGAGATTTTTCTTGTTTCTTGAAGTGAGACGGAATTGCTGTAAACTTCCCTCTTAGAACTGCTTTTGCTGCATCCCATAGGTTTTTTGTTTGTTTGGTTGGTTGGTTGTTTAAAATTTATTTATTTATTTATTTATGGCTGTGTTGGGTCTTCATTTCTGTGCAAGGGCTTTCTCTAGTTGTGGCAAGCAGGGGCCACTCTTCATCGTGGTGCACGGGACTCTCACTATTGCGGCCTCTGCTGTTGCAGAGCACAGGCTCCCAATGTGCAGGCTTAGTAGCTGTGGCTCACAGGCCTAGTTGCTCTGTGGCATGTGGGATCCTCCCAGACCAGGGCTCTAACCCGTGTCCCCTGCATTAGCAGGCAGATTCTCAACCACTGTGCCACCAGGGAAGCCCCATTCCATAGGTTTTGAGTCGTTATGTTTTCATTTTCATTTGTTTCTATGTATTTTTTTTATTTCTTCTTTGATTTCTTCAGTGATCTCTAGGTTATTTAGTAGAGCACTGTTTAGCCTCCATGTATTTGTGTTTTTACAGTTTTTTTCTTGCAATTGATTTCCAACCTCATAGCTTTGTGATCAGAAAACATGCTTGATATGATTTCAATTTTCTTAAATTTTCTGAGGCTTGATTTGTGACCCAAGATGTGATCTATCCTGGAGAATGTTCCATGTGCACTTGAGAAGAAAGTGTATTCTGCATTTTTGGATGGACTGTTCTATAAATATCAATTAAATCTATCTGGCCTATTTAAAGTTTGTGTTTCCTTATTTACTTTCTGTTTGGATGATCTGTCTATTGGTGTAAGTGGTGTGTTAAAGTACTCTACTGTTATTGAGTTACTGTTGATTTCTCCTTTCATGGTTATTAGCATTTGCCTTATGTATTGAGGTGCTCCTATGCTGGGTGCATAAATATTTATAATTACTATATCTTCTTCTTGGATTGATCCCTTGATCATTATGTAGTGTCCCTCCTTATCTCTTGTAACAGTCTTCATATTTTATAGTCTAGTTTATCTGATATAAGTATTGCTACTCCAGCTTTCTTATGATTTCCATTTGCATGAAATATCTTTTTCCATCCCTTCACTTTCAGTCCGTATGTGTCCCTAGGTCTGAAGTGGGTCTCTTGCAGACAGCTTAGTTATGGGTCTTCTTTTTGTATCCATTCAGCCAATCTGTGTCTTTTGGTTGGGGCATTTAATCCATTTACATTCAAGGTTATTATCAATATATAAGTTCCTATTATCATTTTCTTAATTGTTTTGGGATTGTTTTTGGGTCTTTTTCTTCTCTTGTGTTTCCCACCTGGAGAAGTTTCTTTAGCATTTGTTGTAAAGCTGGTTTGGTGGTGCTGAATTCTCTTAGCTTTTGCTTGTCCGTAGAGGTTTTAATTTCTCCATCGAATCTGAATGAGATCCTTGCTGGGTAGCATAATCTTGGTTGTAGGTTTTTCTCTTTCATCACTTTAAGTATATCCAGCCACCCCATTCTGGCCTGCAGACTTTCTGCTGAAAAATCAGCTGATAGCCTTATGGGGATTCCTTTGTATGTTTGTTAGTTTTTGTTTTTCCCTTGCTGCTTTTAATATTTTTTCTTTGAATTTAATTTTTCTTAGTTTGATTAATATGTGTCTTGGTGTGTTTTTCCTAGGGTTTATCCTGTATGCGACTCTCTGTGCTTCCTGGACTTGGCTGGCTATTTCCTTTCTCATGTTAGGGAAGTTTTCCAGTATAATCTCTTCAAATATTTTCCCAGTCCCTTTCTTTTTCTCTTCTTGTGGGACCCCTATAATTCGAATGTTGGTGCGTTTAGTGTTGTCCTAGAGGTCTCTGAGATTGTCTTCAATTATTTTCATTCTTTTTTCTTTATTCTGTTCCTCAGAAGTTATTTCCACCATTTTGTCTTGCAGCTCACTTATTTGTTCTTCTGCCTCAGTTATTCTGTTATTGATTCCTTCTAGTGTATTTTTCATTTCAGTTATTGTGTTGCTCATCTCTCTGTTTGTTCTTTAGTTCTTCCAAATCTTTGTTAAACATTTCACGTGTTTTCTCAATCCATGCCTCCATTCTATTTCTGAGATTCTGGATCATCTCTACTATCATTACTCTGAATTGTTTTTCAGGTAGATTGCCTTTTCCTCTTCATTTATTTGGTCTTTTAGGTTTTCACCTTGCTCCTTCATTTGTGACATATTTTTTTGCCATTTTTTTTTTTTTTTTTATGAGTTGGATTATGGTCCTGTCTTACTGGTAGTTTGGCCTGAGGCTTCCAACACTGGAGTTTTTAGGCTATTGGGTAGAGTTGGGTCTTGGTGCTGATATGAGGAACTCCATGAGACCTCAGTCTGATGAATATTCCCTGTGGTCTGAGGTTCTCTTTAAGTCCAGCGGTTCAGACTCAGAGCTCCCACCACAGAAGCTTTAGCCTGACCCCTAGCTCATGAACCAAGATCCTGCAAGCAGCATGGGGCATCAAAAAAAAGATCAATAACAAAGTAAAAAATAAAATTCGACTAGGAAACTAACAGATATGTTAGAAAGAATATAAAAATAAAAATATAGATGAATCAACAACCAGAAGGTACATCAGTACTACAGTAGTAAAAAAGAGGAGGAGGGAAAAGAAAAAAAGTTGGGTGGGGAAGGCCTTGGCTGTGGCAGGGTCTAAGCAAGGGTGAGATTTGGGTGGTGGGTGGGGCCTATGCTTAGGACCCACAGGGCTGCAAAAGGCCCTGGGGGATGTGGGGGGTGGGGCTTAGGCTCAAGGAACAGAAGGGGCCCAGGTGTGCCCCCCACCCCTGGTCTCAGAAGGCAGGGGACCTCACCTGGGAGCCCAGAAGGCTTCCTGGGTTTGAGTGCATGGGGCAAATGCCCTCCTCTCCTCTCCTGCTCCTCCCGGAAGGTCCCTCCCACCTGCCTCTTCCATTCTCCCCTCAGCCTCCTTCCTATGCCCGCAAGGACCCAAGGGACCTGGAGAGAACTTTGGAGTGCAGTAGATCGGCCTGGGAGCTTAGCAGGCTCCCTGGGCCTGAGTGGGTGGGGCAATCACTCTCTGCTCCTCTCCTGTTCCTTCCAGATGGCTCCTCCCACCTGTCTCTCCTGATCTCCCTGGCCTCTCTCCTATGCCCCTAAGGACCCATGAAGCCTGGCGGGGGCTTTGGAGGGCACGGGATTGGTCAGGGAGCTTAGCAGGCTCTCCGGGCCTGAGTGGGCCAGGCAATCACCCTCCGCTCCTCCAAATGGGCCCCTCCCTGCCTCTTCTGATCTCCCCTGCCTCCCTTCTATTGCCCCCAAGGACCCACATGGCCTGGATGGGGACTTGGAGGGGGGTTACTGGCTTGGGAGCTCAGCAGGCTCCATAGCCCGAGTGGGCCAGTCGATTGTCCTCCACTCCTCTCTTGCTCTTCCTGGAGAGTCCCTCCCTCCTGCCTCTCCTGATCTCCCTGGCCTCAGGGGCACCTATCCTGTCTGGCCTCCAGTTCTCCTCCCCCCTCAGTCCCCCTATGTTCTACGGGTTCACTTTGGGGTTCCTCGCATCTCCTTGGGCATCAGAGTCCCCCACGAGTGGCCAGCAGGTGCTCTAGTTGTGGGGAGATGCTAACTCCATGTCTTCCCACACTGCCATCTTCCTGCATCTCCCTCTATTGGATAAGATTTTGATGAGCATATCTAATGCTGGGCTGAGGGGATTCAAGATAGTAATTAAAGTGCTGGTAAAGACGAAACAAGAAGTTGAAGTCAGTTGCTTCAGTGTAGGGAAATGGAATGCTGGATGAGCATGGGACAACGTCAGAGGGAAAACTTTTAAAGCACTCTTGTGTGTGTGTGCATGCGTGTGTATGCACGTGCATGTGTGTTTGCCCACAGAGATACATGTGCATGTAAACTTTTGAAATAACCTCACTTTTTCCAAGGAACACAGAGACAAGTGAATGTTTTCCAAAAAGAGGTCATATGCAAAGCAAATTTAGACAGCTGATTAGAAAGTATAATAAGGTAGATAGGTAATGTATAAATTGTACATATGTACAATTTTTAAGTAAGAAAGGAGATATTTTTCTCTTTTAATAACAAGCTATACATGCTGGAGAGGATGAGAATTGAAGGTCACAGAACAGATTTATTTATAGTGCTTTTTAAGAGGAAGAAACAGTTTGGACAAAGTTCTAGGGTAGCGGTAGCTCTGAAAATTGCCTTTAAAGAGGCAAAGTGTTTCTGAAGTAGTTTGTCCTTTTGGATTTAAACATACTGATTTTTGCAATGAATTGTTATGTCAGCACTTCATCTACCCCAAAGGAAAAGCATGATAAATCTGCATTATGCTTTGAGGAAAGAGCATTACCAAGCTCTTGTATTAGCTTTCAAACCAGCTATTTCTAATAACAGGTCAGATGTACCCACCAGCTATTCTGCCACACATGCACAGATTCACACTTTATGCTGAATGGGCTGTATGTTTTTGAATGCACCTATTAATTTAACTCTTATTACAGCATTTATTTTCAACATTTAATAAATTAAACTAATTTATATTTACTTTGCAGTTTTTCCTGATTAGGATATATAATTAATTTCAAATAGTATCTGAATGCAAAGTGTTTTATGACATGAAACAAGTCTTTTTAAGCAAGAAATATTATCCGGTATTACCCCTGCATTGACTCTACACCATATTATTATTATTGCAATAGAAATTATTTATATTCTTCTTCACATGAACTGGTCTTTCTTTCATGTTTATTTTGATTTTAAAGAATTAATCAAGGTAAGTCACAGAATCTCTCCCTTAGGATTTTACTGTGTCTGCTTTGAAATATAAATTGGATTGTTAGCTGAATCTTTCTAAGGGCTTTAAGAACATGTCACAGAGTATGGAACCAAGGGTACTAAAATATTTTATTTAGAATACAACCTTGCTTTTGTTTTTGTTTTTTTTTGTCATAACCTGAGTCTTCCATTAAAGATATTCATTTCTATTCACATCATATTGGCTTTGACTATGCCAGAACTGAAAACAATAGGAAGCGTAAACACTCTTGGTTGCTTGGAAGGAACTGGGAAGCTCAAGAAAAATGAATACTTTCTCAAATTCGTCATCTTTCCCTCCTTTGCGTCTCTGATTTGCTTCTGTAACAATTTGATAGATGTATCATACTGCTAGTCTACAAATAGCTTAGTTATTTTGAAGGAAATGGAAAAAATGGAAGGAATGAGCTAAAATATTTGCTGTTTGTCTCTCTCTAGAACAAAGCTAAAAAGATACAATAAGGAAATGCTTACATATTAAAATTACCAAACCCGATTTTCCCATCTCTATGCCTGTCTCCCACTTAATACTGTGTTCCAAATAACTTTCCACACACCAGCATGTTGAGACTACTGACTTATCAATAGACACCAAAATTACTGATCATCTTAAAGGTTTAGGACCCTGTGCGACGTACTAGAAAAACAAATTAGTGTAAAGTATGAATCCTTCCTTAATATAAGATAGTAATTTAGGAAAAATGCACACAAAATAATGATTCAAAGTACCATAATATAAGGATTGAATGGGTGGTATGTCCCTTAAAGTCAACCACACTCATATGAATGAGAATACTCTTAGAATCACCTGAGAAGATAACAAAAGATATCCTCTCCTGCTAGAGACTAGGATAAACTAATTCTCACTCTTACCACCATCCACAGCTCCTGTTTTCTCTTCTCAGCAAAGAGAACAGTGAAGAATGCAGAATAGCATGTGATTTCTGAGGACTGGGGCCAAATGAACAAGACTTTGTGTCTTAGCCATTTTTAATGAAGTGAGGGCATTGCAAGTTTAAGTAGTACATTTAAAGATGTAAAACACAGTAGTAGAAGGATTTTTGTGAAGCTTCTTCTTACTAGAACTGCCTTTATCAAACACAGGAAGAAGAAATATAGAATGATAACTTGAAATGGAAGTATAAAGGGAAGATTTCTCAAAGCTATCAACACCTAGAAGAGTCTGTTTTTTGAGTGTTTTTCTTGGGGAGGGGGGGCGTGTTGCAGAAGGGAAAGGGCTCACACAGCCAGGGCAAGACTAAAAATACAAAGAAATAAAAGGGGCTAATTGATGAACCATGACCCAAGACAATCCAGAGAGAAGAGAAAAGAAACAGAGAAGGAAGACTTTGTTTTAGAATAAAAGAATAATTTTTCTCATTCTGGGGCCTGGAAAGGAATGAAAATATAAATGAAGATTTTTTTTTAAAAAGAGGTAGATAAAGACATATTTAGTGACGGAAAATAGAATTTAAAGTGTGTTTAACGTCTAATGGCATCTTCATTTAGTGTTATCTAATATTCCCAAACATTAACTTTAGAGAGATTATATCAAGAAAATAGACATTCTGAAAATAAGGATGGTATTTAAAACATTAGGCTATCTACTATGTTTTATTTTTTAATTAAAAAATATATTTTTTATTGTTTAATTTTTTAATTTATTTATATTTTAAATTTTTATTGGAGTACAGTTGATTTACAATGTTGTGTTAGTTTCAGGTGTACAGCAAAGTGAATCCGTTATGCATATACATATATTCACTTTTTTGTAGATTCTTTTCCCATATAGGCCATTACAGAGTATTGAGTAGAGTTCCCAGTGTTATATAGTAGGTCTTTATTAGTTATTTATTTTATATATAGTAATGTGTATGTGTCAATCCCAATCTTCCAATTTATCCCTCCCCACCCCTTAACCCCTGGTAACCATAAGTTTATTTTCCTCATCTGTAACTCTACTTCTGTGTTGTGGTTAAGTTTATTTGTAGCCTTTTTTTAGATTCCACATATAAGCAATATCATACAATATTTGTTTTTCTCTGCCTGACTTACTTCACTCAGGATGACAATCTCTAGGTCCATCCACGTTGCTGCAAATGACATTATTTCTTCCTTTTTTTATGGTTAATATCGCATTGTATATATGTACCACATCTTCTTTACCCATTCCTATGTTGATGGACATATGTTGCTTCCATGTCCTGGCTATTGTAAATAGTGCTGCGGTGAACATTGGGGTGTGTGTATCTTTTTGAATTATGGTTTTCTCCAGATATATGCCCAGGAGTAGGATTGCTGGATCATATGGTTGCTCTATTTTTACTTCTTTAAGGAACCTCCATACTGTTCTCCATTGTGGCTGTACCAGTTTACATTCCCACCAACAGTGTAGGAGGGTACCCTTTTCTCCACACCCTCTCCAGCATTTATTGTTTGTAGATTTTTTTGATGATGGTCATTCTGACTGGCATGAGGGGATACCTCATTATAGTTTTGATTTGCATTTCTCTAATAATTAGTGATGTTGAGCATCTTTTCATGTGCTTTTTTACCATCTGTATGTCTTCTTTGGAGAAATGTCTATTTAGATCTTCCACCCATTTTTTTATTGGGTTGTTTTTTTTTGATATTGAGCTGCATGAGCCATTTGTATATTTTTGATACTAATCCCTTATCGGTTGCTTTATTTGCAAATATTTATTCTGAAGGTTGAATTTTCATTTTGTTTATGATTTCTTTTGTTGTGCAAAAGGTTTTAAGTTTCATTAGGTCCCATTTATTTTTGTTTTTATTTTCATTACTCTAGGAGGTGAATCGAAAAAGCTCTTGCTACGATTTATGTCAGAGAGTGTTCTGTCTACTTTTTCCTCTAAGAGTTTTACAGTATCTAGCCTTACATATAGATCTTTAATCCATTTTGAGTTTATTTTTGTGTATGGTGTTAGGGAGTGATCTAATTGCATTCTTTTACATGTAGCTGTCCAGTGTTCCCAGAACCACTTATTGAAGAGACTATCTTTTCTCCATTGTATATTCTTGCCTCCTTTGCCATAGATTAGGTGACCATAGGTGCATGGGTTTATCTCTGGACTTTCTATCCTGTTCCATTGATCTATATTTCTGTTTTTGTGCCAGTACCATACTGTTTTGATGACCATAGCTTTGTGTAGTATAGTCTGAAGTCAGGGAGCTTGAGTCCTCCAGATCCATTTTTCTTTCTCAAGGTTGCTTTGGCTATTCAGTGTCTTTTGTGTTTCCATACAAATTTTAAGATTTTTTGTTCTAATTCTGTGAAAAATGCCATTGGTAATTTGATAGGGATTGCATTGAGTCTGTAGATTGCTTTGGGTAGTAAAATCATTTTCACAATATTGATTCTTTCAATCCAAGAACATGGTATATCACTTCATCAGTGTCATCTTTTATCACTTTTATCAGTATCTTATAGTTTTCTGAGTAGAGGTCTTTGGCCTCTTTAGGTAAGTTTATTCCTAGGTATTGTATTCTTTTTGTTGTGATAGTAAATGGGATTGCTTCCTTAATTTCTCTTTCTGATCTTTCATTGTTAGTGTATAGGAATGCTAGAGATTTCTATGCATTAATTTTGTATCCTGCATCTTTACCAAATTCATTGATGAGCTCTACTAGTTTTCCGGTAGCATCTTTAGGGATTTCTATGTACAGTAGCATGTCATCTGCAAACAGTGGAAGTTTTACTTCTTCTTTCCCAATTTGGATTCCTTTTATTTCTTTTTCTTCTCTGATTGCCAAGGCTAGGACTTTCCAAAACTGTTTTGAGTAATAGCAGTGAGAGTGAAAATCCTTTTCTTGTTCCTGATCTTAGAGGAAATGCTTTCAGTTTTTCACCACTGAGAATGATATTTGCTGTGGGTTTGTTGTATACTGCTTTTATTATGTTGAGGCAGGTTCCCTCTATGCCCACTTTCTGGAGAGTTATTATCATAAATGGGTATTGAATTTTGTCAAAAGCTTTTTCTGCGTCTATTGAGATGATCATATGGTTTTTATTCTTCAATTTGTTGATGTGGTGTATTGCATTGTTTGATTTGCGGATATTGAAAAATCCTTGCATCCCTGGGATAAATCGCACTTGATCATGATATATGATCCTTTTAATGTTATGTTGGATTCAGTTTGCTAGTATTTTGTTGAGGATTTTTGTGTCTATGTTCATCAGTCATATTGTCCTGTAATTTTCTTTTTTTGTGATATCTTTGTCTAGTTTTGGTATCAGGGTGATGATGGCCTTGTAGAATGAGCTTGGGAGTGTTCCTTCTCTGCAGTTTTTTGCGAGAGCTTCAGAAGGGTAGGTGTTAACTCTTCTCTAAATGTTTGATAGAATTCGCCTGTGAAGCCATCTGGTCCTGCACTTTTGTTTGTTGGAAGAGTTTTAATCACAGTTTCAATTTGAGTACTTTTGATTTTCTGTTCATATTTCTATTTTCCTGGTTCAGTCTTGGGAGATTGTATCTTTGTAAGAATTTGTCCATTTCTTCCAGGTTGTCCATTTTATTGGCATAGAGTTGATTGTAGTAGTTTTTTATGATCTTTTGTATTCCTGTGGTGTCCATTGTAACTTCTCCTTTTTCATTTCTAATTTTATTGATTTGAGTGCTCTCCCTTTTTTTCTTGATCAGTCTGGTTTATCAGTTTTGTTTATCTTCTCAAAGAACCAGCTTTTAGTTTCATTGATCTCTGGTCTTAATGATTTCTTTCCTTCTACTAACTTTGGGTTTTGTTTGTTCTTCTTTCTCTAGTTGCTTTAGGTGTCAGGTTAGGTTGTGAGGCGTAAGGCATTAGGTGTAAGGAGGCAATCACTGGGGTGTGCATGCTCACTCAGCTGGGATCCTCCTCCAGTGCCTGTGGCAGCAGGAGCCAGTAGGAGGTGGTGATGGACTGGGTCTTGCTCAGGCATGAGGGGGACAAGGCAGCAACTATTGGGGCATGTGCCGTCGCTCTGGTGGGAGCCCCCCCTCCAGTGCCAGCTCTACCATATTTTAAAATGCCATTTCTTGATAGAAAATGGTAGAAGCTTTCAGTCTTGGAATATTAAATTGTCTTCTTCTGGCTATTGATTACTGCACTGAGAGACTTTAAATTGCACTATATGGATCTAGTAATGTTTTTGGGAGAGGATCCACTAAAATTGGAAATGTCCCACAGTAGATTCTTATGTAAAATCATACTACCTGGAGGAAATGGTAGATAATACTTTTTTTTTTTTTTTTTTTAAGTAAAACTGCTCCTTGATTCCGTGTCATGTTTGGACTCTTTCTTCATAAGGAAGGGATCAGATCTTCATTAAAAATTCTCTGGCTAAGGGCTAAATAATAATTCCTATAAAGCACATATTTATGGACCACATAAGCATCTTATCTATGTTATTCATAATTTAAATTTTAGCATATTCTTGCTAACTAGACTATCAAATCCTCAACGATGGAGACCATTCCTTATGCATGTTTGTATGCTATCATCTAGCACATAGTCTAACACTTAATAGAGGCTCAACATGTGTTAATAAAGCCAACTGATCACAAAGACCACAAGAAATATATTATTAGCCATACCAGTTAAATTTTATTAGCTTTATTAGAATGCACTTCAGGATAACTATGGGGCATATCAAAAAAAAAGGTGGTTACAAAAGGATATTTATAGGATTTGGAGGACTAGAGTTAGTCATAGGATTATCTTTGAAGGAACTGATAAATATTTCTCATGGAGAACAGCAAGGTTTCAATTAATCGACAGTCTAGCTGATTATAGTGCATTGATAAAGCCAGGGAGTCAGTGACAGATTATAGAAATGCTCATATTCCTATGAGTTGGCCATAGGACTTTCTTTGGCCATGGAGACATTGGCAAACATTATCTAACCCTAAGCTTAAAGACTGTGTGCCTTAGTGCTTACACTTTTTGCTTGATAACCCAATTGTTAGGTAAACAAACCACCCATTTGTATGAACATCCAGGAGGAAGAGGGAGGTCATTCTAGATTAGGTTATCCCAGATGAATAGGACTGGTGACTGACTGTACAAAACTGAGTGAACCAAATGGAGAACATGTGAACCACCCAGGTAAGCCCAGCCCAAATTACTGACTCTCAGAGTTGTAATCTGAATGTGTATGGTTTTAAGCTACTAAGATTTGGTGTGGTTTTGTGTCTCCAAAGCTAACTGATAAAGAGAGAATAGAAGATGAGCCAAATCAGGAAGTCTTTCTATTACCATTCAAGTGTGCAATCATTCATTAACTATGTTCAGAATTTATGTTAAATGCGTAAGTTGAGGGCATTTTATTGAAAGTTTTCTGCACTGGTTGCCTCAAGGTTTGTTCAATCCTTCTTATCTACCTTGAAAAGACAACTCCTTTTTCAATGGATTAAAATCTTCAAAAGATACCTTAAACTGAAATAACAGTGAGAACAAATGAAGTGAAAATCCCCCCTCCCCCAATACTTGTCTTTGCATTAGAAAAATGGAGCTAGTCCACAAGATGATGAACCTGTCCTCCCACCAGAGTATGTGTTATATACCAATACAAATTGCTGGAAAAAAATCAGAACGTTTGGGAGATTCACAATTCTTAGTCTGGCTTCAAAAATAAACTTGACCATCTGCCTGCACATTTTAGTTTTTTTCTTTGGCAAAACTCAATAGATGTTACTCAGAAGTCTGTATTGCTTACAAATGAAAAAGAATTTGGAGTAACTCAATGCAAGTATGGCAGCTTAATTACAAACATGAAGTGTGTAACATTTTGGTAAAGCACTGGCTCTACTGAAGATGTTGTTATAAAGCAGTGTTTTAAGTCCATATTTTGTCATGCCTATAATTTAATGGTGTAGAAGCAAAATTAATGTGTTGGTGTTCCCCTTTGATTAATACAGAACATTTTATTCAAAGTGGCTTGCTATTCCTTTTTGTTTCTGCCAGAAAGACCTGGTAGACACTGACAAGCAAATGGAATATTGTATGGGCCAAATTTCTGATATTCATTTCCCTCGGACAGTAATTTAGTACAAAGGAGAATAATCTGCTGTTCACAATGAAGAAAAAAAAGATCCCACACATTTGAAGAGAAATCCATTTACTTAGAGGTTATAGTGACTGAAACTAATTTTTTCAGGCGGGAACTTTGATGTCTGAAATGTCTAAGAATCATCAGAAGGGAGAGTTAGCTGCATCTTGTCAATTGTAGGTCTTTGGGTAGTTAAGGACACTGAATAAAGGAGAAAATTCCATCTGTTTGGAATCAGAATCAATTTTGACACAAGCTGTCAAATAATAACAACAAAAACAAAAAAGAAGCCAAACTGCCCTAGAGTAATATAACACTGCTAAACCAACTTGATGGAAAATTAGAAAATTATACCTGTATTTAATTAAATTTGGGCCAGAGGAGACTACCAATTCAGCTCTTTGAAACAAAGTTAGAAATAAATAGACCTACATAGACTTTACCATCAGAGATTATCAAAGTGTTTTTTGAAGGTGAAGTACAAAGACAAAGTGTAAAAAAGATGTTGAATATTTTCATAGAGTAATTTTTAAATTCAATCCATTAAAACTTCTTTAACTAAAATCTAGAGGTTGAACATGACCAGAGGCATTTTTAATTCATAACATATGTGGTAGCAAAGAACTGGTACAAATTACTGAAGAAAATTGAAAGGAGATAGTTTACTTATTAGAAAACTGCATCTTTTAATAGATAAAGAGCAAATTCTTATACAGTATTAACAAAGAAAGCAAAGGGAATGTAACTTTATATACAGACATTTCTACTGAATATGCACAAAATATATTTTATGTAGATATACATAAAATATAGAGGATTTTGCTATATAAAACTGGTCTTCACTTTCCTGATGCCATATGAGGTCTACTTAACATCTTAAAAAATACATGGTTATCAAGATAACAGAATTGGGACTTCGGAAGAATCCAAAATGTTTTAATTTTATGAAGACAAAATAAAGTTCTATTTATTACACTTATTCTTTTACAGCCGTCAAACTATAAAAAGGAGAGTAGCTTAAACATGTACTCATGGGTAAGAGTGCTTGGATTCAAATTTTTACTCTGCCAATTCAGCCATATTTTTAAACTCTCTTAATATTAATTGAGTCACATAATTTACTTTATCTCATAGATTGGTTGCAAGATTTAAATATGATGATATATCAAAAACATTTAGCAGAGTGCCTGTTTAAAACATTTAAAAAGCACAAAAAAATGGTGATAAAGACCATTTATCATTTATTCCAATGAAAAAGTACAAGATCCCAAAGAACTCTTATCAGTGAGGGACTATTTGTCGATTTGATTTAGTTATTTTAGAGTACAGTGGCGAAATACTTTCGTACAGTTCATTTAACTTTTCAAATTTTCAAATAGCACTGTCATTCATA
Organism: Phocoena phocoena; assembly: GCF_963924675.1. Classification (NCBI taxonomy): domain Eukaryota; kingdom Metazoa; phylum Chordata; class Mammalia; order Artiodactyla; family Phocoenidae; genus Phocoena; species Phocoena phocoena. The sequence goes on from NC_089223.1 coordinate 78,761,698, forward strand.
AAATAGCAATATGGTCCAATAATGAATTCACATATTTATTGTCTATATTTTAGTAAACACCTAATATGTGCCAGGAACTCCCTAAGCACTAGCTATACTGCAGTGAACCAAATAGATAAAAACTCCTATTCTCATAGAGTGTGCATGTTAGTGGTAGAAAATGTATAATAAACAAATGAGTGGTAAATATATATCATATGATGTGTTAAGTGCTGCAAAGGTAAATAAAGCAGGAATTGGGGAACAAAGATGGCTGGGAAAGTGTTTGCAGTTTAAAATCAAATAATTAGGGTAAGTTTCAAAAGACAAAAAGGACATTTGAGCAAAATATCTGAAGGTGAGGCAGTAAACAGTGAGATGGGGAAAGTACTTTCCAGATGGAGAAAACAGCAAGTAGATTGGATGTGATGTAAGAGAAGAAAAGGAATCAAGGTGATTTAAAAGTTTTGGGCCTATGCAACTAGAAGAATGGAGTTTCCATTTTTTGAGAAGGGGGAGAGTGAGAAAAGAGGAAGTTGTAAGGAGGACATAGAAACATCTAGAGACCACTGATTTTAGGGATTAATATTAGATATTAGTAAATATTTAACATTAGTGAGAATATTAGATGACTATTAAACATCAAGTAGGGATATTGAGAAAGTAGTTAACATGAAAGTCATAGTTCAGGGGAAGTGCTAGGCTAGAGATAAAAGTTAGAGATAAAAGTTTATGCTAAAAATAGCATGAAAAATACTGTTTTTAAAACATTAAAAAAAATGATCCCTGTCCTTAAGTACCTTATTTTTTTTTATTTTTTTTTTTTTAAGTACCTTATTTTTACCTTGTTTTTTACCCAAATATTTCAAATTCCTTAAGACATGCATTTCCTCTTCTTGGAAGCCAGACCAGTCTGAAATAAGTTCTTTTCCTAAGTAGATGTGCATCTCTCTATTATTATAACACTTATCACTCTTTATTGTAATTACCTTTTTATTTAGCATCTGCACTCTAGTAGAATGAGAGCTCCCAAACTGAAGAATTTGTCTTATTCTCTTTGTAGGTCCAGTTCCTAGGGAAGATTCTCAATTCAAGACTGAATAGTGTTATATAACCAGGAAATATTTTCATGTGATTTAATTAAACAGTTTATTGTAAAGAAAATTATACAGAACTGGAGAAAAAGGGCTGGACTTTGTATATACAAACGTAAGGAGTTTGCATCCTTCCCTGAAAACTATGAAATTCTAAAGAATTTTGAGCAAGTGATTTGCAATTTACAAAACAATTCTCTTAGGACTTGATGGAAAATGGACTGGAGTGAATACAATGGTGGTTATGTAATTTGGGAAATGGCTGAAGTTGCCTAAATTAGGGTGTGGATACTGGGTAAAAGCCTATATCGCAGCAGAGAAAGAGGATCTGGGGATTAATATGGGTGGCAGTTAAGGCATTTACTTTGGGAGACTGTAGAATGAGAACAATTGATAAAGGACTGCTTTTTTTTTTTTTTTTAGGACTGCTTTTTATGGAAATACTAATAAGTTGTGGAAGTAAAAGTAAAATAAGGGACATAATGAAAAAGAGAAACAAGAGAGAGAAGAGAATGATCAGAAGAAAGTTGTACCATAACGAAGAGAGAGTTTCAAGGAGAGAGAAATGGATTAATATGAAAATTTTCAGAGAGGGAACAATTACATAAAGAGCAAAATTATCTACTGAATTTGACAATAAGTTCATCACTGGAAATTTTAGAAAAACAATACTTCAGTAGTAATAAACTTAGGAGGGAATGGGAAGATTAAGAAAAAAAATTTTGAATACGATACACCATTACAAAGCTTAGAGGTGAAGGAAAAGATATGACATTAGCTGAGGGCAAAAGGGCTTAATCAAGGTTTCTGGGTTTTGTTTACCTAATGATAGAAGCAATATGAGCATTTTTATTTTCCAAAGGGAGAGATTGCTCAGAACCATTTGCCATTGCTTTGGATACTCTCTCTGTTACAGTTAATGATAAAAATACAAATGTTCACAAGCTCTGGGCTTCTTCCTCTGGCAAATGAGTGTCTCATTTTTGCCTTTACTGTAGATTGAGCAAATTTCAAAATTTGATGTTTCTAAAATAATTGTCTTTGTGTCTCTGAGTATCTGGAATGAGAGTTGTTTGTATTAATGGGACAACTGCTTTGCAGTTAATTCTATGCATCCCTTTTCATGACTCCCTAGATGAAACCTGCACTTTTTTAATATTCTTAGGCTATCATTAATTCAACGAAACACTTCTTGAAACTTAAAACAAATTTTCTTTGAAATGTCTTAACAAGAATCTGTAACCCATAAGTTAGGTCCAAAACAAACTAGAAGAGTGTAATCAGTCAGACTAATTAGTCCTTTGTAGCCAAGGGCTATTCCAGAATAGTATCTGTCTAGCTTTCTGTGTTCAATCCCTGCAGCTACTTTTGAGCACTTCTGGTATAGTAGCTTAAACAAATCTCTTCTCACAAATATTTATGTTCAGGTGTTCTAAGAGTCCACAAAAGAAAAAAAAAAAACCTCTGTTTTCAAACTAAAATATAAAGCTTATATAAATGTAATATCCCCAATAATTATATGAAATAAAGTTCATTCTAGTTACAAGAAAATAATCTTTTTATTTTATAATTGTATATAATCCATCCATTTTGGCTAAATAAAAAATAGAATCAGATTTGTATTGCATATGAATCTGTGTGTGTGTATAATAAATCGTGACTCATAATTTGCACTAGTTTCTAAGGGGTCAGTACTAGAAACAAGAGTCTGGTTTCTGTAAAAACAATTTAGGATTGTGCAACAGACAGTGCTATCTATGTCCTTCATGGAAGGACTAAAGGTCCAGTGACTCTGCTATATGGCTGAACTGTTGTTTAAATTGTTGCCAATTCTGCCTGACTGCTATTCTCATTCCTCTTATCATTAATCCTTGATCCAGATGTTTTGAAACTCAGGGAAAGTTCAGGAGAGTGAAATTTTTCTTTAAGTGAGAGGTAGAGAGCATGAAGCGGTCTGTTACCAAGAAAGCCCATCTGGGGAATGCTGGGTTTATAGTCTTGAGATAAAGGTGGCAAGAAGCAACGTCTATGGGGTAAGGGATTAGTCCAGGAAAGCTAGCCTAGTGTGCTGTGAGATGAAATGTGGTGCCTTGACCATAGAAAAGAGAACAAGACTTCATATCAGACAAGAATAAATTCTCTAGGAATCCTTGAAAAATGGATGACCTTAGACCAACCCATTTCAGAAAAGTATTCAATCAAGAATTGACCTCTCCCTTGAGCATACACCAATATGAAACTTTGAGGTTAAAAGAAAAATGGAGACACAGATAAATGCAAGTAACAGCCCATCCTAAAACTCTCTAGATAATAGACTTTCCACACCTGGTTACAGCTATATCAATTTATCTTCCTCTCTCTTTCAGTTTTAAAATCTACCATATAAGCCAGAAATTAGAACAACAAAATACAATATAAAAAGAGTAAACAAAACCAAAGCTAGTGACAAATTACTTTCATTTTTTGTTTATACATATCTTTCCCATCATCCAAAGATATTAAGATCTGTTGATTATGTGCTCTGTCCTCAGAAAATCATTTTTATAAATTCAGTTGACATCAATAAAAATACTGATGCTCATATGTCATTTCATAAAGAAAAATATATGACTAAGTTATTATCATCTGTTACAGAGTAAACTAGAAATTAGTTATAAAGAAACTCATTATATCGTTAAAGAAGATTAGTTCACTCATAACCTGGCCATTCTAAGATTTTTGGAAATTTCAAATTTATACACAGTAACTGAGACACTTCCAGCCATTTCAATTTTATCTACACCTTCAGAACTTGTTAACAGACCTAGGTCCAAGTCAGAAACTCCTTTTTTAGACACTCATTTAGGTACATGGATAATACTCAGAATATTGAATAATCAATATAAATCTGTGAATCAGCATAAAAACACCATAACCTTTGTTATTGAAATCAACTTAAACTAGATTTTTAGAAAGTGTTTAACATGTGACTTAAGCTGTGGCACAAATCAATATATTCTAGAAATTTTCAGTCATCCGTTGATTTATAGAAGTTGTGAGGTGACCCTTCTGTGTGATACAGCTATCAATATGTCAACACGATAAGGAACTGTATTAGTCTCTTCAAAGGTTTATCCATTAAATGACACCATTAGTGACTGAGTATGTGGTAGATGCCAAAGGACACTGAAGTCACTGCCTTCCGTCTTAGTCTTCCCACTGCCCTCCGTGTTTTCCCTCTTCTTTCACTCTCCTTTTTCCTCTACCATTAGTCAGGATCTTCTAATCTGGACACTGTTTACATGTCTACAGTGAGGGTGAAGAATACTCACACCAGATGGGGAGGAAGCCATGAGAAAACTAGAAGCGTGTGGGCATATACAGAGCTAGTTGCTGGACCCAGGAGTCTGACCTTTTTTTTTTTAGCCTGACCCCATCCAGGGAATGAGATAGCTGTGTGCCTTGCACAGACCAATTCAGCAAACAGTTGGTTCCACACACGGAGGCAGTTGTTGGCTGAGGCTCTGTTGTTAAACCAGAGTAAAACAAAGGGGAAAAAAGGAAAGATACCAAAGAGTTGAAGTAGTGATTATTGATAGACTGAGTCAACACGCAAGGGCTCTCCTCAAAGCTAACTGTTCCAGCTCACAGGAGGGAATAAGCAGAGGAAGGGGAGCTGGGGAGCTGGAGGGAGGCTCCTTGGCCTCGCAGGAAGAGGGGGGGAAAGAGAGGAGGGTCACCATGCCACACCATCAAGATATGTTTATGTGTGTACCCTGTTAACAAGGATACAATGTACTGTTTCCCTTTGCACAGATCTTATCACAAGGAGTCAAAAGGGCCTCCACTTGCCCTTGCCAACACTACAAAAGGACAACTTTCCGATAAGGAAAGAACGTGAAACGTATCTAAGGAATGAAGTCTCCACACATGTATATCCGACGCAATAAATTTTCAATATCCTTGGGTCCTCCATAGCCAGGGTCTGAGCCCATAAAATGCTGAGCATTTCTTTGTGCGTTTGTGTGTAAGAGGACACACAATATGCCTTCCTCAGCTCTGTGGTACAGCCTCCCTGTCCACCAAGAGCTTTTAAGCTAGAGACAGTTTTTCACATCTGATATCATTAAAATACCTGTAACACTCTCAGCCCCATACCTCCCATCCCACAACACCCATATACTCCAAACTGTGTGCTCCAATTTCCAAACTAGAATTAGAGAACAAGTTCTGTGTGCTAGATGAATCACATGCACTAGAAATATTAAATAATTTAACAGACTGCAATTATATACTATTCCCCAATGATGACACACATTGTAATTCAATATTTTAATCCTTACTGCACCTGTGATTGAGCAAATTGACTCTCCTGTAAGCCTCATATTAATTATATTCTGTTTGGCATGTGGTTCAGGGCTCCTATTTGTTTCAATCTTAAATTAATACTAAAGTGGCTGTTAAAACCCACCCCTCTGCTAGTAGTTTACCCCCATTAAAGTCATGTACTTTTGTAATTTAAGATGGTGCTATTGAAGATATTTGATAGTTTCTACATTTGATAAGTTTCTGCATTTGCTTTGTCAGCAGAGTTTGACTTAAGTACACTACTTCTATCCTTGCTAAATTTTGTCTCAAATAATTGAGAATATGTGTCTAAGAAGTGACTAGACTTAACTATTCTTTAGAAACATTTTAACTTAATTGATTTTTAAGACCCTTGTCTAGAAGGATATGTTATTTTGTCTAATTGCTATCTTAGACATTCTGTTTCCAGTTGGAATATATTGATAGATTTTCACAGTTCCTCCATATAAGATTTTTATCATTGTTATCTGTATCATCACGTACCACTGAATGAAGAAGGATTTGAACTCTTGGGATTTGAAAAAGTTAAAATACTAACCATGGTTTATAACTGTATTAGGAGATGTGAGAAAAATAAAAAGGCATAGAACTTCAAAATATTAATTCGAATTCAATAGCTTAAATGAATTTGGTTATTAAGAATAACTAAATACACATTTATAAATTACATATGTAAAAAGGCCAAACAGAATTACATGTTTGCAAGAAAGATACATTTTAAATATCAGGCTTTAGAAGTTTCCCATAATTTGAAATTTGATGTTTTCATTACATGAAAACATTAAATAAAATACTATGTGTACATGTCTGTGTTCTAAAGTTTAAAGTTAAATTGCTTTAACTCTGTGAGCGTAAGTCATCTTCCGAAATTTACTGATGGAAAACATGTCGATCCTAGTAAGAAGTTCTTTTTTAAAAAAATCTCTTAATTATGTTAACCAGTGAAAGAGATGAAGCTGGGGAGTTAATCAATGAAGAGATCTCAAAAGGCCTTTCCAAGAATGTGAAATTTCATTTTATCCTGAGGAAAATGTGGGGTCATTAATGGCTTTTAGCTCTTACATCATTAACATTTCTACCAAATGTCACTTCCTTAGAGATGTCTTCCCTGACCACCTGATCCAAAATGAAAGACCCTCTAGTTCTTTATTGTCCTCCTTTATCTTTCTTTGTTGGCATTGCCTACTACTATTTTATTTATCTATATCTTAGATATTTGTTTAATGTCCAACTTTCTCATTTTCCCTTTAGAATTTAAGCTCCATAAAAGCAAGAACTTTATTTTCTTACTTCTGTTGTTATTTTTATTTATTGCTGTATTCCCAGAGCCAATAATACTACCTGGAGTTAAGCATTTTTTGAATGAATACTGGTATAATAAACACATGAGTTGCATATAATCAGCAATAGCTCATCTGAAAAACACATGGATAACTTCACCTAACCAGAAAATAGGTAAAATCTGAAAATAAAGACACAGTAGCCACAAAATAACCTAAAAAAGGCATAGATATATTATCTAATGCAAATTGTTTTTGAGTGCTGAGGAAGAGCATTGTCTTTCTCATAGGACTTATTAATTACATATAACTCTAATTTATTTAGTGATCAGATTTCCATCCCTATATCAAGTTAGAAATGCAGAATATTAGAGAAACAGGAAGGTGGTACACTTTGCAACAAGTGCAATCTTTTGAAATTCAGGTATTGTTAGGTCACGTTACTCCCTATTCTGGGTTGAATAGTGTTCCCCCAAACTTCTTGTCCACACAGAACTTGTGAGTGTGATCTTATTTGGAAATAGGTATTTGCAGATGCAATCAAGTTAAGAGGAGGTCATGCTGATTAGGTGGGCCATAGAGCCACTGACCTGTATCCTTATAATGAGAGGGCTACTTATAGACACAGAGAAAAGATGGCCTTTGTGAAGACAAAGGCATAAATTGGAGTAATATAGTCACAAGCCAAGGAATGCCAAGGATTGCAAGCAGCCACCAAAACCTAGGAGGATGCAAGGAAAGATATGCTCCTAGCATCTTCATAGGGAGTATGGCTCTGCTGACAACTTGATATCAGACTTATAGCCTCCAGAGTTGTGAGGGAATATATTTCTGTCATTTTAAGCCACCTAGCTCATGGTAATTTGTTACAGCAGCCTTAGGACACTAACGTATTCCCTTGTTTAAAATGCTACAGAGGCTTACAACTGTACGAGCAACAGCACTAAATGGTGTAACATACATATGATATGTACACAAATGTCTGCTGAACATGGGATAAGCTCACAAAAGTACAAAGTTGGCTGGATATATTAAGAATTCTCAAGTCAGTAGGAGCAATCCAGGTATCATATAAAGAGGAGATTCAAATTGCCCTCAACGTCTATGTTTGTGAAATATATGTTAGGATATTCTTGGTTTTGGATACAGAATACCAAACTAAGGTGGGTTTATAGAAATGAATATGGCTTTCATTAGTTAAGTCTTTTTTCCATGGGATAGTATTGCCAGGGTTGGGTTTTTAGTGGCTCAGTGGTATCAGACCTTTCAAATTCTATAAAATTTCACTGGCTTTTACCTTTATTGTTGCAAGATGGACATAGTAGTTCTAAGTATCATGTCTTCATTCAAGATGTCCAGAGAGTAGATTCTAGGGTTGTGTTTGCACATGCACATGTGTGTGTGTGTGTGTGTGTGTGTGTGTGCATGCGTGCGCTCACGCTTGAAGAGAAATATCCCATAATCCACCCAGAACAAATTATCACTCATTTCTTTTTGGCCAGTATTTTATCACATGCCTATGCCTTAACTAATTATTGGCCATGAGAATGAGGTTAACAGGTATGGCCTAAACCCATCAAGATTCCCTCCATGGGGCTAGGCAGGAGGGCACTGTCCTCTTCTCTCCTGAAGGACAGTTTCAGCTGAATGGTGGTGAACAGACTGGGTTTCTGTTGGCAAGAAAGATTTGTATATGGCTGTTAAGTAGCCAACAATTGTGTCTACCACAGTTTAAATGTGGAAGCCACAGACTGTGACAAGATATGAGTGTCTTAATAACATGATTATCAGTATCTCAGTTTATTCATATTTCTTATTATAAAAATCAAACTACCCCCAGAAAGTCAGTCAACATTTCTGACTTCTCGAATTCGAGATTCTCTCCAGAATCCTTTTTGTACAATAATGAAAAGTTAAGAACAGGGTATGACACATTTATCTTTGCATAAATATGTCTGTTGGGTGGCTAGGGATTTTTCCCCCTTAATTCTAGAGAGATGGCCAACAAATAATAGTAATTCATTCCAACATCAACTCATTTTTTCCTTTTCTCAAAAGGGTTTGATTAAAATATTTACATTTACATATTTTACCAAATGTACAGGATTATGTTTTGGCTCTAACAGCAATGTTCTATAATTATTTTGATCTTATAACTACTAATAGGATTAGAGAGGTACTTAAATAAAATTATAGTGATTGGAAAACATTATAAATTCACTAAGTTAATAAACATTTATTAACATAAAAACATGTGCTTAAAACTGTGTTGAAACAACATGCATATGTGGATATAACAATTTAATATCTGAACCATTGCTCTGGGAGGATGGCAAGATCTCTGTTTCCTAAAGTAGCTGAATCAGGGGATATTGTAGAGGTGTTTCCTAAAGCCTTGGGATTCCTTGGAGTTCTGTAAAGTTGTCCTTGGAAGGTAAAAGAGGAAACAAATAAAATGGGGCTCTCGGACCCATTCAAACTCCTCTTCTCCGAGGCAGATCAGACTTATACATTAGAGTGTCCAAGAACAGTTAAGGCAGAAGGAATAAAGAAAAGAAGGTTGGGTGGAAGCAAGGAAGAGGAGGAGTTTTTTTAACTGTGGACTATTGTCTCTTGATCCATTCTTTTATGACAAATAATTATTGGTCAGCTAGAAGATTATACATACAAGTATATAATTTTTAATTTAGGGAGGTTTTAGACATATTTCCCCAAAATAGAGATGCACATGCAGAAGGTTTATTGGGGAGTGCTCTTCAGAATAACACGAAAGAAGTGAGGGAATCAGTGTCATCAGAGGGAAAGGATGAAGTACAAATGCATTTGTAACAAAGGCCTCAGCAGCTCCCTGAGGAAGCTCTGGAGTTGGAATGGTCCTTCAGAAGTGCTTTGTTGATGCAAAGGGCTGGGCCTTTGTTCTCCTACTTGTCCTTAAATACAGACTGCTCCTGGGGGCTGGTCTAACCTTAGATGATGTGGCTTTTTAAGCTGAGAGAAAGCTTTGGCTAGCAACTCTCCAGGCAACCAGGGGAAGGAATGCCTTGGTCCTAAATTTGGAATCTGGGGGAGGGGGAGAGTGCATCACAGCATTCACTACAGGGTTTAGACTTTCTTGATTACATGTTCAGAAAACAAAATAGGCTACCTCCCTAATTTATCTCTCCCATGCATATTTTCACACGGTTGCAATTTTTTCTCTGTACTTCTCCCTAGGAGAGGTAGCTAGGAAACCTAAGGCTTACTATCTAGAATGTACTACAATGGTTATTGCAGAGACATGGAGGTGGAAAAAAAGCAATTTTCAGTTTCTAACTTTCAAATTGACATTGAGGAATATAGCCCCATGACAAAAGTTTTTTGCTTTACAAAATCCAGGACTTTGTTTTTACAAAAGAAGATCAGAGAAAGATGCCATTGCTTAGCATAAGAAGGAATGTCTAAAGGGAAATCAACAAAGACTGAGGTGCTGCTGTGGATATATATATATATATTCTACTTCTGTCACTAGCTGAGCACAGTGCAGTGGCATGGGGGTGGAGAAAGACCCTTCTGATGGGTCAGGGTTCTAAACCAGAGAAGCTATGCACTACTTCCATGGTAGGCACAAGCTCCCAAAATTCTTTGTTTCCATGGCAAAGGAGACTAGACTTTGAGATTTGGTATGCCTAGGTTGATGCGTTACAGGCAGCCTTACAGAATTCCTTAGAACTCCCAAAAGTTTGCTGGGAGTTTGCTCCCAAACTCTACTTATGTGGTCAAAAATCTGACATAAATATAATACTAAGACCAGGCTAACGCAGAAAGAGCTTGAAGTTTTGACAAAGTGATACCATCAATAAATAAGTCATAGATTGTTTGGTTGGAAACCATTTGGGAAAGGTCATGCCTCAGAAATTCCAGTGTGCAGGAATGGTCATGTTCAATGAGGTTTAAAGTATATCTCAATGGAGATGCATGTTGAACATGCACAAATGTCTTTCCCCAAAGACATGCTAATACATTAGATATAATTTAGATGTAGGGTTTGGAGAGTAGAGTACTGACTGATGGCAGAAAATACAGTAAAAATGTAACTTAATTATTGAATTGCAGAAATTTCTTCAGATTTCATAGATTGTTCCCACTACTATACAAAATAAAATCAAGATAGAGATAAGGTTGAAATATTGAAAAATAAAGGCAGTTACATCTGTTGCAAATCTGAGTAAAGAGCTTGAAAATATCATAGTCCACATAGGGGAAAATAAAGCAAAACCAAAAATTATAGTGCAAGAAGGCAGAGAAGAAACAGGAACAATTATAACACTGAGAGATGCAATCATTTCAGCCTAAAATTGGAGGTAATGAGGGTTGAATGAGGACTCTATCTGGTGACACAGCATCCTTAACTCTGTGAGAAGGGCATTTTCAAAGTCCCAGTGTCTGAGGAATATGCCTGCTCAGGAAAGTTTTTGCCTTACCATTGTCAGGAGAGTTTTTCAAAGACTTAGAACTTGACCAAAGATATTACTGGGTATCTTTTCAGTCACTGTTGGGTACTGATTAGTGCGCCTCTGAGGATTATCTGATTGTATAGGGTTTTGTACTTTTATTGTCTTTCTATTGATTATTCTATTTCACAACTCTTAGGTGTAGAAGTTAAGTGGTGAAAAATTGATAATAATGTAAATATAAATGCATATAAATTTTGTTTACAGAAATAAAATTGATTTTTGCCCTGTAGAAAATATGAGCCCAAATATTAAATTTTATTGCCCTATGTATATGATATTTACTAGCTTTGCAACTTTAGCAAATTTATTTCAGTGTTCTTTATATATGTGTGTGAGTGTGTTCATATTTTGAGCTAGTTTTAATATCTTAATGTTTTCCTCATTAATGAGTTAACTTACATGACTGAAATACATTCACTTTATACTTGTATGAATGTCATGATTTTGCATTTTGTAAGTTATGCTTACCATTCCATTTCACTTCAGCTGGAAAATCACTCAGATTCTTGAATTAAAATTTCTAATGCTATATTTGTCACTAGAGGCCTAGTGTGGATCTATACCTCAGTCATGTGCTAGGCAAAACACTTTTAGAATTCCACAAATTTCTTAAATATATTTTCCTCAGGACCAAGCAGTATCTACAAACCTGCCTGCCTTAAGCTCACTGAGCAATTCTTTGAATATTTTCAAGGACCTAATTTCATAGACAAGCTACATGTATTAAACAATTTCCTTCAATCCCCCCTTGGCCCTTAATACAGAAAATAATTTGGAACAGCTGATGTAATTTTACAAACATAGGCCTAAAATGCCTATTGTATCACACTAATATAGGGTTGTTAGATAAAAAACAGGAGGCCTGGTTAAATTTGAAATTCAGACAAATACTTTTTTAGTATAAGTCCCATGCAATATTTGGGACACATACTTATTTACCTATACTAAAATAGTATTTATCTTTAACTAGTATTCAAAAGTAAATGGCATATTGTATGTTTATTTGCTAAACTTAATATGCTGCCTGTACTGAATATATGCCCCAGCAGTCCCTATTTAACTGTCTCAATTGGACTACAACAAAATACTGTAAACTGGCTATAAACAACAAGAATGTATTTCTTACCATTCTGGAGGGTCAAAGACTGAGATTAGTGTCAGCACAGTCAGGTTCTGGTGACAGTCCTCCTCCAGGTTGCAGATTGTCAATGTCTCCACAAATCCCTCACAGTGGAAAGAAAGCAAGAGAGCTCCCTGGGGCCCTTTTTATAAGGGAACTAATCCCATTCAAGAGGGCTCCACCTTCCTAAACTAATTACCTCCCAATGGCCCCGCCTCCAAATACCATTACACTGGGGATTAGGATTTCAACATATGACTTGGAGGAGGACAGAAACATCTAGTCTATTGCACTTAGAAATCAACAGCTTGTAACTGACATGTTCTTCTTGCCTTCATTTATGCTTCTTGATGCTGCTGCCCACACACAGGCATCTTTGATTTTGCTGAGGCTGCCAATGTTTGCAAATTGCCAGAGGTCCTCATCTTTGCTTAAAGGTTCCCAATCTTGTCTGCACCTTGGAATCACCCCTTGAGTTTTAGGACACTACTGACACCTGGGGCCTACCCTCAACAAGTCTGTATGGGGTGCCCCCAGGTGACCCTAATTGAAATCAAAATTGAGAATGTCCAGGTGATACTAATGCTGCTAACCTAGGGAACCACTGCTCTACAAAAACAACCACTCAGCTGTGGATAAAGCCAAGGTCAATATACTAGGTACCCTAAGGTTTAAAATCTCTTTCCTATGCCTCAATTCAATTGTAAAAACCCAGTCAACCTGATCTTTACACTCTACCAAGGTGAAAAGGCCTCACTGTCCTACAGAAGTCCAAGTTTCAGGGTCAAATAGCCAACCTCATTAAAACCCTATCTACACATTTATTTTTCCTCTAAAACTTTATCAGCATGACCACCTACAAAAACAAGCAACTCATTTTAATTTCTCTTTCTTTAGTGTTAGGACCTCTTAACATCCCTCTTCCTCATCCAGGTCCTGAATAATTTGAGGAATAATAGAATATCATCTTATTTTTGACAAATACCAAGTTAAATGACTTCACTTTACCTCTGTTCTTGGCCCACACCTGCTGGGTAAGTTCTCCTAACTCTGCTGTTATTAAACCGGTACATTAGCTTCATATATTAAAGACTAAATAAAAGGTCAGCTTTAATTAGGGGACTGATTAATGTACACCAGAGAAAACTGTATCATGACACCAGAGTAGTAGTCTGAATAAAAGGAGTTAGTTGGGTGATTTACTACTTTACTAATCAATCTTTGACAGCTTAATGGATCCATCACCCTGTGAATCATATAAATGTCAAGTTAACTAGAGTATTCATTTAACCTGAAATGGTCTGCTTACTTCCTTATTTGCCCTATTAGATTTTAAGTTTCTTTAAGAAATGGATTTATTTCTTTTAACTTTACCTCCAGCACCCAGACTAGGTTAATGACACAATGAATATCAGTTGAATTAATGGTAATGCCATATGAAAAATGGCACCACCAAGTTAGAGACAGAAGGACACCTCTATGATCTCATATGTTATAGAAAAGTTCTAAAACACAGAAATGTTGGAAGAACCTTCCCAAGAACAGGCACCATCTCACGTGGACCGGAGGAGGAGCACAAGAGTATGTTTGCACATTTGCTAGATATTAAATAGTTAATAGACCTGGAGATCAGTGCATATATGAAGGCATGTTGTGAGAAATGGCTGGAACAAATTTATGAAGTGTCTTTTAATATTCTAAGTGACTTGAAGACTGGTACAAAGAGCTATGCAAGTCTCCAAAGGAAAAAAAAATATGTTTATTTTTATTGTACCAGTGGACTTTTAAAAATATGTAACACAATAAATTACATTGCTTAAACTGGATCCTGCTCTGATTGACAGTAAAGCAACAGATCTGCAAAACTGTCCCTGCTCTTTGATCTCTTTACCCAGAAGCAACCCATATTTGGGGAAAAAAAAATCCTTCCTGTTACAAACGAGATATTTCTTTTGCTGTCTTAAGGCAAAATAATAATGATGATGATGATAATACTAAACAATAATAGCAATTCTTATGATAATATCTAAGAGCCTGTAGAGTGACTGAAATCTAGCTTTGTCTTTACCTGAATTACTTTACCTCTTTGTGTCTCAATCCCTTCATCTATAAAATGAGTATATCACAGTGTTTATTTCATAGACTTGCAAAGGATTCTTGAGTTAATCTGTGTTAAATACTTGGAGACTGGCAAAGAGTAAATGCTACATAAACAGTATCTGTTATTAATGACAGCAGAATTTTCTACAGACTTTCCACTTAAATTTATTTTTCTAATATTTACTTACATTTCCAATAAAATGGACTTTGTATTAGTCAATATTTATGTCCTTAACTTTGAATCTTCCGATTTCCAGATTTTTTTAGAAATTTAAATTATGATTTTTATACTCTATTTGAAAAACTATACATGATAACAGAAGCCCAGTTAGCCAAAGTCTGGAAATGAAAAGTTGTTCATCTAGGAAAAAATAGTACTTTTCTACATTTAGAAGCAATTTACATTCAGGAAATAGTCCTTAGCATTCTATGTCAGATGCTATGTGTTCAGAGCATGATAAGGACTGGATTTGTTCAACCATCTCTCTTGACCTGCCATGTAGAAACCTCATGGTATCAAATGCATATCATTAGCTGAGAACTGGAAAAAAACATTCTCTCAAAAACTAATAGTAAATTCTGTAAGTTTGACTTATTGGTATCTTGTCCCTCATGCTAGGAATTTTGCAAAGAATATTGATGCCGTATGACAAATAATTTTTGTAAAAGAGTAGTATGATTCTTAAATATTGTTCTTTCTTTAAATTGCCATCTAATTCAGTATAAAAATATCATAAATAAAATTAACATATAATTAGTTATATAAGATACAGATACAAAGACATAGATATATGTAACTATTCTTGGAATATCAGATTTTAACATTTTTACGTTACTTCTAGAATGCTTCTTAAAGAAAACATACACCTTATGGCTAAACAAATCACTGAGGTTATTAATTAATTAGAATTAAAGTATTATTAAGATTAATTTTCTGTTTGACCTGTACTTTTCAACATCAGTAGTATTTTTTTTTTTTTTTTTTTGCGGTACACGGGCCTCTCACTGTTGTGGCCTCTCCCGTTGTGGAGCACAGGCTCCAGACGCGCAGGCTCAGCAGCCATGGCTCACGGGCCCAGCCGCTCTGCGGCATGTGGGATCTTCCCGGACCGGGGCACAAACCCATGTCCCCTGCATCAGCAGGCAGACTCTCAACCACTGCGCCACCAGGGAAGCCCGAACATCATTAGTATTAATGAGTATCTGGTCAAAGAAATGTTCTGGTTTTTTATACAGATGCACTTTTGTTTGGAGATCAAAAAATGTGTCTAAATGTCGTGAATCATTGAAATTACAAATTGTACTATAATTTCCATTATTTGAATCTCTGAATTTGAAAGGGACCTAGAGAATTATATGAGATTATTTAAATTATGATTGGGAGTATTCTACGTAAATTAAGTACTGTAAACATATTAAAATTATCATTACTCTTTAGTTTGTCTTACAAAATTTTTGTTCTAGTACTGAATGTCAGAATTAATATACTCTTCAGAACTGCTCTTCTCATCAACATACAGTATTTTGTATTTTGAGAATAGACCTATATTGACTGACTTAGGCATGGTCCAACAGAAAATCCTTATGAGTATTTTCATTTTCATTAAATGTTACTTTGGGCCAATGCAGATTTTGCAAAACTATATGAGGGTAAATAACAATTCTAGAGGGTAAAAGCAGAAGGTATATGGATTTAAAGGAAAATCTGATAGGAACAAATGGATTACTTTAAAATAATTGCTTGCAATTCAAAACATGGTAACTAATTCTCCTTTCACTCTTTTGAAATTCCAGGTACACTGCCTTTCTTATTTTTCTAGGTATATTCCTTAGTGGGAAGTTTGTAAACATTCTTGTTATTAACCTCATTAGTACCCTTTATGTACGACTTGCTGCCTAACATGGTCTTGTGGTGGAAAAGCTGTCAAGAACAAGCGACTTTACCTCTGCACTCACAGAAATATTTCCAAGAGAACCTCTGGTGAACACATCTAAGTTTCAGGCACTTGCTTGCCAAATGCCATCTGTTTTGACATATAAAATTCTCTAGAAACCCAGAGAAGGATGTAATGAAGGAATCTGACTCATTTGTCATAACCCTTTAAGATATTTTTGTTTATCTGACTTTAAAAAGAAAACGATGACCCTTAAAAAGACAATTATTGGTTTTGACCATATTATGAATGTACAAAAGAATATCAGCTTGTCGTTAGTATCCCTTTAAGAAAGGAATATGAATATATTGTAGACAAAAACATCAGCGTCTAGTGTTGCAGAGGCTAAGAGCATTCTTACAATATGATTAAAACTGGTGACTTTTAAAGTAATCGCTTGGGAGAAACATAAAGACACTTCAAAGAAACTCAGGTAATGGCTCTGCTTTAAATACATTCATCTTGTGATGTTTTTGAGAGAGTTTATACAAATCAACACCGCAAAAGAAATTAACAGTTTAATGTAATCAAAACAATTATTTTAATATGTTATCGTTGCTGAAGTTAATATTACCTCAAACCTGCAGTATATAATGGCGCAAACATGGCAACGATAAAGGTACAAACAAAATAGCAAAGATATTTCTACTATGGTAAGCAAGGTCTAAGACAGCGCCCAAGACTCCAGTCCCCAGGTGTAATAAATAAGATGGGCTATCATTCACTTGATTAGATTCTAATCAGTCAACTTTGAATTAATCAAAAGGAAGATTGCCTGAGGATACCTGGACTAATTAGGTGTGCCTTTTTAAAAAGAAGGTTGGAAAAGTCAGAGATTGGAAGTGTGAGAGGGCCTGTGGAGGGGGCCACCTGGCAAGTCGCTGAGGGGAGAAGCACACAAGTTAAGATCAGTCTCTGGATGACAGTCAAAAAGAAAACAGGGCCTCAGTTTTACAGCAGCAAGGAGTGAATTCTGTCAATAACTACATGAGCTTGAAAAAGGACCCTGGGCTCCAGAAAAGGCAGGTCAGTTGACACCTTGATTTCAAGTTTGTAAGACCTGATGCAAAGAACTCTGTTCAGTTGTGCCTGGACTTCTAACATACGAAAACCACAAGATAATAAACAGGTGTTGTTTCAGGCTCTAAGTTAGTGCTAATTTATTAGGAAGCAATAGAAAACGAATAGTGTACCGGGGCAAGGGGTGAGGGTTTGGTGACAGGAGAGGTATGGAGGTTCATTTTGGTTAAAATTCTGAACCCATTTTAGAAATTGTTTTCAGGAGGTAAGCACACCCAAAGTGTATCTCATTGAGCAGTTCTACATATTAATCCTCTACTATTTATTATTTTACTACAGAGAACTATGGAAATTCTTCAGGAATTATTCGAAAACAGTTGAAATTTATTCACTGACTGTTCACCTGCTTGTTAGATGTTATTAGATTTATAGGAATTCACAAGTGTAATCACTGTGAGGTATCAATACAAATTCAAATAAATAAAAATAACAACTATAAAAATGAGAATTATTTGAAGATGTGCATTAAAATCATTTCCAAAGTTATAGTAATGTATTTGAAATGGTCTTCTAATTAAGGATAAGTTAAAAATGAGGACATCTATAAAGTATGAGATATGTGGATACATGGCAGTGCTAATTAGAGTAGAATTTCAGCCTCTTTATAGACAGTCATAGTTATAGATTTAAATATATATATATATTAAATATATACACACACATGTATCTGTCTCATTTGATAGAGAGCACTAAGCACCTTTGCATATTTTTGACAGGCAGTACTGGCTCAACAACTATTGCTCCACTTTTTTCATTTACTGTATAGATTTGGAAGATAAGGTATGGTGATATAATCATTCCACCTATATACCTACAGATCTTTCTAACCAAAAACAGTAGCTTCGAACTTCCTTAAGGGAGATACCAAACTCTGTAGTTTAGTCCTATACTTTCTCCCATATTCTTCAATTTTCAGATCATTATGAGATTCCAAGGCACTTTTTTTCTGTGTGCTCAGCTTTCTTCTTTTTATTTTTAGTTTATTTTGTTTCTCACAATTACACTCTTTTTCTGTTGCAGTCCAAAAAGAACCAGGCCTGGATTAACTCAGGAAAAAAACTCAAGAAGGGCAGATGATTATGAGAAACATTTATAGTAAGGTTTTCTACTTGGAGGTTCACAAAACACTTTAGCCTATGAGCAGTTCTGAACGTGTTTGTGTTTCAGGGGATGGGGGGTGGGCAGCATTTCCCCAAATATTGAGGCAACAAGATTTTTATTTTCCATGTAACAACTGACATTCTGGATATAATGTCGCTTAGGATAAGCATTAAAAAAGGCTGAATCAGACTCTGGAGCTAAAATTCTTCCCATTTTTGTGTTGCTTTTCAAAGCACTTAAACTCAATGGTATTTGCATATTTTAAACATCTCTGTTTGACAATCCTTTGTCTTCAGAGGTCATTCCTTTTGAGTAACTTTCCTAGGCCTCTGGCAAAGTTGAAGGAATTATATAGGAATGCCAACTTGATAGAAAAAGATTGTCCTGGATTACACAGCTATCTTAAAATTATAACATTTTTCTGCCTTATTTTAGGACTTCCTTACTTCTACTTCTAAATGGCCTCCTAACCATTCTCCATAACTCTCCATAACTCAAAACTTTTGTACAACTTCACATACAACTTTCATGACTTTTGTACAATTATAACTCAGTAATTTTTTTAATGGAAATTTGGTTATGTCATGTTCTTTCCTCTTGGATTGGAAGCCTCCACATTTCTTTTTCTTTCTGTTAGATTTTTAAAAATTATATAAGAATACTCCCCTATATTTAGTAGTTTTAACTGAAATTCTGTGGACAATCTCTCTCACCTTTTTAACCACTTCTGAAAATTGCACCCTGCATGTTGTAGTTTTTGTTTTTTGTGTTTTTTTGTTTTTTACAATAGCACTTCATTTAACTTGGTCTTCCTGTATTTGGAAATCACTTTCTCTTATTTAGTCATGAACTAATGATGTTCTAATATCTGGGTCTATCAAATGTTCTTATATCTTAATATATATTTTCATCTATGTTTTCCATACCTGTTTCTTTTATTTTGTTTTCCTGATTGAATTTTCAGAATATTACTGCTCATTTATCTTAGTAGTAACAATAAGATATAATGGTTTCATTGTATTGAAACCCTTATTCATATTCCAATAGAACAAGATTCTAGAGCCAAACTGTCCAGACCACCTACTTTTGGATGAAATCCGGTAACTTCGTAAACCTTTGTCTCTGTGTCCTCATCTATATACTTGTGATAGACATACTGCTTACTAGAATAGGTTGTTGCAAAGATGAAATGAGTTAATGCATTTAAAAGAACTTAGAATTATTCCTAGAATGTAGTAAATATAACTTTAAATTATAGTAAATTTAAATGTAGCTAAATATAAGTTTTACAGTTATTATTATCTAGTTAATTTGTTATATTTTTTTCTTTTGACTCAGTCTCTTTTAGAATAAAATGCTTATTTATGTCACGTTTTATATAGTAATTAATTAAATAAATCTAAGATGATTTTATAGCTTTAAAATATTTTGATACTTGACATTTTGCTATTTGTTTTTGACCTTGGTGATTAAACCATTATCTTTTCACATATATTGCTACTGAATATTTACAGCTAGGTGAATTTTGATAACATCTAAGTTTTGGAAATATAACTGGCAACATTTGGGGGAATTAATTGGAAGTGAAAGGCACAGAGATAGAAGTATGAGGAAGAATGCAGAAAGAAACAATCTAATTAGGAAGTAAATTTTAGCAAGAGAGATATGCTATAACCAGAAGTTAGAGAACATTTTAGAAATATATTATTTCATCTATTGATTACAGTCCTCTACAAACATTAAAAGCATTCATTTATTTTATCTATATCTATTTTATCTATATCTATATCTATATATCTATATATCTATATATATCTATATATATCTATATCTATATTTTTTCTATATCTATTTGCAGGTCAAAACAGAAAAGTGAGGAAAAAGGAAAACCAAGAAATTGTTATGTCCCAGACACCACAGTATGTAAAGTATTTAAAGATGAAAGGGAAAGTCAATTATATAAAATTCTGCTGAAAAGTTGAGTAAAATAAAGACCAAGAACTGACTCTTAGTTGTCCTAATATGTTACTGGTGATCCCAGTAAGAAAAATTTCAAAAGAGTGATGAAGGCAAAAACAGAGAGGAATGTGCTCAAGACAGAAAACATGCAGGCAGATATTTAGTACAGTTTTACTCTAAAAAACAGATGATGAGATTGTGTTGGAATGGGTGATGAGAGCAATCTAGGAAGGATTTTTTATATTACAACATGTTCTTATTATTATTGAGAACTACTGATAATGAATGAAAGAGTGGATCATTGTTAAATCAAAGACACTGATGACATGATGACATGGATGTTGGCTATTGCACCAAGGAGCAGTAAGACTGAGAGGAGGGAAAGCAGAGATTATGGGTACAGATGTAGGTAGGTTATTACATAATATAACGGAAGAATACGAAAGTTCACTTCTGTTAGCTTTTACTTTCTCAGTTAAATAAGAAGCAAGATAATCCTCAGAGAGAGAGTAACACACACACACACACACACACACACACACACACACACACACACATACACACACAGAGAGAGAGAGAGAGAGAGAGAGAGAGAAGGAGTGTATGTATGTGCGTGGCATGTTAGAGAAAGGAAAGTTATGAAATACCTGCCTGAGAGAAGTTATTGTATGTTAAAGGTACACTGGAAAAACGTTGGAAAAGAAGTGCATAGTTTGTAACTGTAATCTTTATCTACACTTTTAAATTAAAATGCAAATAATTAAAATATTTTGCTAGATTTTCAAATAAACACATATTAGATAATGCAAAATGAAGTGTTGAAATATGGCCGATAACACTTTAAGATTATACGTTTTAATGAAAAATCTGTTCTATCCTTGAAAAAATAATATGCCTTATTTCATTGCATTTTCAGGGGCTTATCTAAGAAAATTTACAACTAACTGTTCTTATGGGCAATACTCCAAATGGCTTGCAATTTGTTGACTCATTCACAGCTAGCTGAAACTCTGAATTCTAACTATACCCAGTGGTAGAAGTTTAATCATTGGGATCACTGCTTACTCTGGAAACAAACTGAGCAAAATTGAAATTATCATCCTCCCAAACCCAAGAAACATTCTCAGGGGCAGTGACCTATTTTAGATTTCCTGCACTAGACTTCATCCTAAATTCAGACCATGCTATCAAAACACAATGATGTCCGCCATATTTCACAAGTTTCATGAGGTCTGCACTCTTATTTCTAAAAGGAAAAAAAAAAGGCCGTGGCATTATTACTCCCCCACCCCACAGGTTTATTTATTCTTCTCAACAGGTAGAAGCATTTCATTCAGTATTTATTGAACATCTCCTGTGGGCACAATACCAGGAAACTGGTGATAGTAAATGAGCCAGATTATATTGTTAGCAAGCAGATGTTCGAGCATTATTTGTCACCTGTGACTAGTGGGGTGCTTGACTTAGCTGATGTTTGAAAATTCAGCAAAGCAGCTGGAATCCTTTATGTAAATGTGTGTGTTTTTTGCAAAGGATGTTAGTAAAAATGTAGTTCATTGGAGATTAGTTTCCTGGTGTATACATTCAGAAACTCACAACCTCAAATATCAGAGCTGTATTTTCATCAATAACAATGAAGACATCCATAGAAATTTATGGGAAATATATATATGTATTACTGGCTCCTTACCACCACTTCTCTTCTGAAAATGAGTTTTACCCAAAACAAAGATAAGCTTACAAAATGAAATCTGAGACAAAGCCAGGCTACCATTGTAAGTATCAAATGGATTTTTCCAAATTTCTTTTTATCCATGCAGTGTGTTATTAAATTAGAATAGCCAAATGGATCCTAAATATATTGCCTCTCCAAACATTGTAAAAATGTATTCAGTGCTGTAAAAAAAAAAGTCTCTTTACGAATCAAATAAATCAACTAATTTCCCATGATTATACAGAAATATTGATGTAAGATAATTTTTACTGACATAAATCATCCTTCTATTTTGAATTATTTATTTCATGAATCCCTATTTTCAGCAATGACTCTTTCTCTCTCTTACTTCCTTCTCTCCCACTCTTCTTCTCTCCTTTTTTCTTCACTTCTCTGAAATAATGAAGTAAAAAATTTAAGATATATATAACTGAGATATAAATCTGATTAATACTTATATACAAGCATACTTCTGATCCACCCTCCACTTGCTCAAATTTCCTCCATGAATCTCAGTAAATGGCAGCTTAATTTTTCAGATTACTCAAAAACAAAACTCTAAAGTTATCCTGCTATACTGGTCTCCTTGTTTCATTTCCTATGCTCAAATTATCAGCAAATGTTCGTGGCTCCATCTTTCCATATTTTCTGATTCCAACCACTTCCCACCAAATACACCAACAGCATTATTGTTCAAGCTACCATTTGTCTCATTGATTGTAATAACACCCAAACTAGTCTCCTTTCTTCTGTCCTCATCCTCTTCGCTTCATTCTCCATGCGTTAGCCAAAGCAATTAAAATTCAAATCAGATCAGGTTACCCCTATTCTATACTCTTCAATGACTTTCCATCTCTCAAACTGGCCTATGAGGCTTTACATGTTTCGTTCCTTGCTATTCCTCTGATCTGATCCCTGTTTGCTTGCTCTAACTTAGTCATTTGCCACCTTACCGCTCCTTGCTCATACCTCATGCCAAATATGCTCTGGCTTCAGGGTATTTGCACTCCCCTATAGGTGGAATCTCTTCTCTAAGGTAACTCCAAGGCTCCTACCTTCCCTTCCTTCAGGTCTCTGGTCAAATGTCACATTGTTGAGACAGATCTTCATTTACTAGCCCATAAAAAATAGTACCTTCCCTACCTATGTACGTATTTTAGCCTTTTCACTCTGGAATATTTTTTCTCATAAACCTTATTTGAAAGAAAAACAAATATTTATTTCTCTGTGTGTTTTCTGTTTCCTATCATGTGTTTTCTGTTTCCTATCATGTAGCTGTAAGCTTTATGAGAGCAAATGTTTTATGTGTTTTGTTCAATACTATATCCAGAGCCTCTAAAAGAATGGCTTATATATAGGAGCCACTTTAAAAATTGTTTAATTTTAAAATTTATTACCTCTAAGTCATGGTCTATTTATGTACTTTGCATTTTTCAACGTATCTTAAAAAACACATTCAAAATTAGATTAGATTTTAATGGTCTAAAAATAAACGCACTTCATGTAACAAATAAATATACTATACTTCATATCAGTTTAAAGCATTGTGCCTAACCTCCATATCCCATCTACTTAATAGTGGGAAAACAGCAGTAAATAAATAAAGAAAAATCCCAGTTCCTTTGAGAGATTTTGATTAAAGAAAGAAGTCCTCACTGCAAGCATCTTTGCTGGTGAGCTAAAGTGGAAAGAAAGGATTATGGTTGCCTTGTTCTTAACTCATTCATTTGGAATAGCATAAGGATTAACACAGAAGATGAGAGAAAATGAATGTAACAGCTACAAACAGAAATATCACAGGAGAGTCTGTCACTGTGCTTTATGCAATCCCTATAAATTTTGCTTCTAGATAATGCTGAGGAAAATATTTTCAATCTCATGGAAGCATAATTACTCAAGGACAAGCAAATAACTTTAATAAATTGAGTTCTCTCTTATAAGTATATTCTATAAAAAATAATTTGGAACCTCATTCATAAAGGATCTAAGAGCACGGATCATATCACACAGTCTGGGAACTTCTTTCTCTTAGTCAAATGACACAAAGCAACTATAAAAAAACAAATCAAAAGCAGCAATAGAAGGAAAAGAAGTGATAGGCAAAGGAAAAATATTTTGGAATGAAATAAAATATAATTTCATATATAATCTTTAAAAATTAAGTAGGTGACATAAAAATATTAATAAGTGCTTACCAAAGATTATCAGCACATCAGTGAGGAAACTACAATTTCAAAAAGCTGTTATAAAAAACATTTTGAGTTTTTGGTATTTATAGGCATTAAAAAATTGTTAAAATAAGATTGCTGGGTTGGTTATAACTTGTTTAATGTTCTTATTCAGGATAGAGTTATTTTATAGTTAGATGAGGGAAGCTCTATACTTATCTCTGGAGATACTGGGATATCTGGTTTGATTCTTGGCCAAAATAAGGCCTACTTTACTAATAATTTGTGATGTACTGTTTAAAGTCTGAAGCTCACTGGTATAAGAAATGTTTATTTATGGATGACTATCTCCTGGAGTAACAGATTGCACAACTTGGCTTGGCTAAGTGACCAGAGAGACATAAAATACACTGCTGAAAACATCTGTCTGGGGTTCTCTGAAACCAAATTTCATTGCACAAATCTTGAAAGTTCATCCCAAAGGCTATGCATATCTTTGTGCAAATAACATAACATAAGCCTTGATGTCTCTTGGACCTCCTCCAAAGTTTTCTGAACTCTCCTTCTTTTGCTGTCCTGTATTTTTTGTCTTTATTACAACACCTGAATGTGTTCTGTAGAGTCTCATGAACCCTAGGAATTATCCAAACCTTTGTCATATTTGCAATTATACACAGCAATTATTACAAACAAAAAAATACAACAAAACAAGGACACCAAAAAACAAACAAAAAAAACCCAACAGATAGCCTTCGATGGTATCTTCTACAGGAGAGGAAATCTTTGCAACTCTACTATATAAGATGTACAACATAACATGTAACTTTATGGTATTTTGGCTCTAATTGAATAGTAAATCAAAATATATTCTTCTACAGAATTAAATAATCCTTTAGAGGGCTTGTTAAACAGTGCCCCAGTATGATACTGAAAAGACATACTGTTTAACCTTTGTCTTATTTCATATTTTAAATGACTTTCCTTAACAATAAAAGTGAGTAGGGGGGAGACCTTCAAGATGGCGGAGGAGTAAGACATGGAGATCACCTTCCTCCCCACAAATACATCAAATATACATCTACTTGTGGAACAACTCCTACAGAACACCTACTGAATGCTGGCAGAAGACCTCAGACTTCCCAAAAGGCAAGAAACTGCTCAGGTACCTGGGTAGGGCAAAAGAAAAAAGAAAAAAAACAGAGACAAAAGAATAGGGATGGGACCTGTACGTCTGGGAGGGAGCTGTGAAGGAGGAAATGTTTTCCACATGCTAGGGAGCCCCTTCACTGGCGGGGACAGGGGGGTGGGTTGGGGGAAACTTTGGAGCCATGGAAGAGAGTGCAGAAACAGGGGTGCAGAGAGCAAAGCGGAGAGATTCCTGCACAGAGGATCGGTGCCGACCAGCACTCACCAGCCCGAGAGGCTTGTCTGCTCACCCACCGGGGCGGGTGGGGGCTGGGAGCTGAGCTTGGGATTTGGAGGTCAGACCCCGGGGAGAGGACTGGGGTTGACTGCATAAAGACAGCCTCAAGGGGGCTAGTGCACCACAGCTAGCTGGGAGGGAGTCTGGGAAGAAGTTTGGAACTGCTTAAGAGGCAAGAGACCATTGTTTTGGGGTGCGCGAGGAGAGGGGATTCAGAGCACCACCTAAATGAGCTCCAGAGAAGGGCATGAGCCGCAGCTATCAGCTTGGACCCCAGAGATGGGCATGAACTGCTAACGCTGCCCCTTCTTCCACCAAGAATCCTGTGTGCAAGCGCAGGTCACTACCCACACCTCCCCGCTCTGGAGCCTCTGCAGCCCACCACTGCCAGGGTCCCATGAACAAGGGAAAACTTCCCCAGGAGAATACACGGTGCACCTCAGGCTGTTGCAATGACACACTGGCCTCTGCCACCGCAGGCTTGCCCCACATTCCAATTATGACTACCATACTCCTCCCTCTCCACAGCCTGAGTGAGCAAGAGAACCCTAAACAGCTGCTGCTTTAATCGTCTCCTGTCTGGGCAGGGAACAGATGACTGAGGGCAGCCTACATACAGAGGCAGAGCTAAAACCAGAGCTGAGCCCCAGGAGCAGTGCAAACAAAGAAGAGAAAGGGAAATTTCTCCATGCAGCCTCAGGAGCAACAGATTAAATCCCCACAATCAACTTGATAAACCCTGCACCTGTGGAATACCTGAATAGGCAATGAATGTTCCCCAAACTGAGGCGGTGGATTTGGGGAGCAACTGTTGACTTGGGGTTTGCTTTCTGCATCTGATTTGTTTCTGGTTTTATGTTTATCTGAGTTTTTAGTGCTTGTTATGATTGGTGGATTTGTTTATTTGGTTGGGCTGCTCTCTTTTATTTTTATTTTTTTATTTTTTTTTTATTTTTTATTTTTTTTCTTTTTTGCGGTACGCGGGCCTCTCACTGTTGTGGCCTCTCCCGCTGCGGAGCACAGGCTCCGGAAGCACAGGCTCAGCGGCCATGGCCCACGGGCCCAGCCGCTCCGCCGCATGTGGGATCCTCCCAGACCGGGGCACGAACCCGTGTCCCCTGCATCGGCAGGCGGACTCTCGACCACTGCACCACCAGGGAAGTCCCTCTCTTTTATTTTTATTTATTTATTTTTAATTTTAAAAAAATTTAAATTTTTTCCCCTTTTTTCTTTTTGTGAGTGTGTATATGTACGTTTCTTTGTGTGATTTTTGTCTGTTTAGGTTTGCTTTAACCATTTGTCCTAGGATTATGTCTGTTGTTTTTTTTTCTTTTAGATTTCGTTGTTGTTGTCTCTTTGTTTCTTTTTATGAGCATGTGTGTGTATGTTTCTTCGTGTGATTTTGTCTGTTTAGATTTGCTTTTACCATTTGGTTAGGGGTTCTATCTGTTTTTCTTTTTTTCTTCCTTTTCTTCCAAGCTGCGTGGCTTGCAGGGTCTTGGTGCTCTGGCCGGATGCTGGGCCTGAGCCTCCAAGATGGGAGAGCCGACTACAGGACACTGGACCACCAGAGACATCCCTGCCTCACATAATATCAATCAGCGAGAGCTCTCCCAGATATCTCCATCTCAACATTAAGACCCAGCTCCATCCAACAGCCAGCAAGCTCCAGTGATGTAAGCCCCTTGCCAAAAAACTAGCAAGAGAGGTACAAAACCCCAGCCATTAGCAGAGATGCTGCCCAGTCATACTAAGTTCACAGACACGCCAAAACACACCACCGGATGTGGACCTGCCACCAGAAGGACAAGATCCAGCCCCAACCACCAGAACACAGGCACCAGTCACCTCCACCAGGAAGGCTACACAAGCCACTGAACCAACCTCTCTCACTGGGGTCAGACACCAAAAATAACGGGAACTACAAACCTGCAACCTGCGAGAAGGAGACCCAAAACACTGTAAGTTAAACAATGAGAAGACAGAGAACTATGCAGTGGAAGAAGGAGCAAGGTAAAAACCCACCAGACAAAACAAATGAAGAGGAAAGAGTCAGTCTACTGAAAAAGAATTCAGAATAATAATAGTGAAGATGATCCAAGATCTTGGAAATAGAATGGAAAAAATATAAGAAGCATTTAACAAGGACCTAGAACTAAAGAGCAAAAAACAATGAGGTACAACATAGTAAACAAAATTTAAAAAACTTTAGAAGGAATCAATAGCAGAATAACTAAAGCAGAAGAATGGATAAGTGACCTGAAAGATAAAGGAGTGGAAATAACTGCCACAGAGCAGAATAAAAAAAAAAGAATGAAAAGAATTGAGGACATTTTCAGAGACCTTTGGGACAACATTAAATACAATAACATTCGAATTACAGGTGTCCCAGAAGAAGAAGAGTAAAAGAAAGGTTCTGAGAAAATATTTGAATAGGTTATAGTTGATCAATACCCTAACAAGGGAAGGGAAATAGTCAATCAAATCCAGGAAGCACAGAGAGTCCCCTAAAGGATAAATCCAAGGAGAAACACACCAAGATACATATTAATCAAACTATCAAAAATTAAATACAAAGAAAAATATTAAAAACAGCAAGGGAAAAGCAACAAATATCATACAAGGGAATCCCCGTAAGGTTAACAGCTGATCTTTCAGCAGAAACTCTGCAGGCCAGAAGGAAGTGGCAGGATATATTTAAAGCAATGAAAGGGAAAAACCTACAACCAAGATTACCTTACCCAGCAAGGATCTAATTCAGACTCGACAGAGAAAGTAAAACCTCTACAGACAAGCAAAATTTAAGAGAATTCAGCACCATCAAACCAGCTTTACAACAAATGTAAAGGAACTTCTCTAGGGAGGAAACACAAGAGAAGGAAAAGACCTACTAAAACAAACCCAAAACAATTCAGAAAATGGTAATAGGAACATAATATCAGTAATTACCTTAAATATAAATGAATTAAATGCTCCAACCTAAAGACACAGACTGGCTGAATGGATACAAAAACAAGACCCGTATACATGCTGTCTACAAGAGACCCACTTCAAACCTAGGGATATATACAGGCTGAAACTGAGGGGATAGAAAAAGATATTCCATTCAAATGGAAATCAAAAGAAAGCTGGAGTAGCAATTCTCATATCAGACAAAATGGACTTTAAAATAAAGAATGTTACAAGAGACAAAGAAGGACAGTACATAATGATCAAGAGATCAATCAAGGAAGAAGATATAACAATTGTAAATATACACACCCCCAACATAGGAGTACTTCAATACATAAGGTAAATGCTAATAGCCATAAAAGGGGAAATCGACAGCTACACAATAATAGTAGGGGACTTTAACACCTGACTTTCACCAATGAACAGATCAACCAAAATGAAAATAAATAAGGAAACACAAGCTTTCAATGACACATTAGACAAGATGGAGTTAATTGACATTTATAGGACATTCCATCCAAAAACAACAGAATACACTTTCTTCTCAAGTGCTCATGGAACATTCTCCAAGACTGATCATTACTTGGGTCACAAATCAAGCCTCAGTAAATTTAAGAAAATTGAAATCGTATGAAGTATCTTTTCTGACCACAAAGCTATAAGACTAGATATCAATTACAGGAAAAAATCTGTAAAAAATATAAACATATGGAGGCTAAATAATATGCCACTAAATAAGCAAGAGATCACTGAAGAAAGCAAAGAGGAAATCAAAAAATACCTAGAAACAAATGACAATGAAAACACGGCAACACAAAACCTATGGGATGCAGCAAAAGCAGTTCTAAGAGGGAAGTTTACAGCAATACAATCCTACCTCAAGAAATAAGAAAAATGTCAAATGAACAACTTAACCTTACAACTAAAGCAATTAGAGAAAGAAGAACCACAAAAAAATCCAAAGTTAGCCAAAGGAAAGAAGTCATAAAGATCAGATCAGAAATAAATGAAAAAGAAATGAAGGAAACAATAGCAAAGATCAATAAAACTATAAGCTGGTTCTTTGAGAAGATAAACAAAATTGATAAACCACTAGCCAGACTCAAGAAAAAAAGGGAGAAGACTCAAATCAAAAGAATTAGAAATAAAAAAGAAGTAACTACTGACACTGCAGAAATACAAAGGATAATGAGAAACTACTACAAGCAACTATATGCCAATAAAATACACAACCTCGAAGAAATGGACAAATTCTTAGAAAAGCACAACTTTCTAAGACTGAACCAGGAAGAAATAGAAAATATAAAGAGACCAGACACAAGCACTGAAATTGAAACTGTGATTAAAAGTCTTCCAACAGGGCTTCCCTGGTGGTGCAGTGGCTGAGGGTCTGCCTGCTGATTCAGGGGACACAGGCTCGTGCCCCGGTCCGGGAAGATCCCACATGCCGCGGAGCAGCTGGGCCTGTGAGCCATGGCCGCTGAGCCTGTGCGCCCTGAGCCTGTGCTCTGAAACAGGAAAGGCCACAACAGTGAGAGGCCCACGTACTGCAAAAAAAAAAAAAAAAGTCTTCCAACAAACAAAAGCCCAGGACCAGATGCATTCACAGGCAAATTCTATCAAACATTTAGAGAAGAGCTAACACCTGTCCTTCTCAAACTCTTCCAAAATACAGCAGAGGGAGAAACACTCAAAACTCATTCTACTAGGCCAACATCACCCTGATTCCAAAACCAGACAAAGATGTCACAAAAAAAGAAAATTACAGGCCAATATCAATGATGAACATAGATGCAAAAATCCTCAACAAAATACTAGCAAACAGAATCCAACAGCACATTAAAAGGATCATGGACCATGATCAAGTGGGGTTTATCCCAGGAATGCAAGGGTTTTTCAATATAGGAAATCAGTCAATGTGATACATCATATAACAAATCGAAGGATAAAAACCATCTGATAATCTCAATAGATGCAAAAAGTTTTTGACAAAATTCAACAACCATTTATGATAGAAACTCTCCAGAAAGGGGGCATGGAGGGAATCTACCTCAACATAATAGAGGCCATATATGACAAACACACAGTCAACATCATTCTCAGTGATGACAACTGAAACCATTTCTTCTAAGATCAGGAACAAGAAAAGGTTGCCCACTCTCACCACTATCATTCAACATAGTTGTGGTAGTTTTAGCCATGGCAATCAGAGAAGAAAAAGAAATAAAAGGAATCCTAATCAGAAAAGAAGAAGCAAAACTGTCACTGTTGCAGATGCCATGATACTATACATAGAGAATGTGAAAGATACTACCAAAAAACTACTAGAGCTAATCAACGAATTTGGTAAAGTAGCAGGCTACAATATTAATGCACAGAAATCTCTTTCATTCCTTTACACTAATGATGAAAGATCAGAAAGAGAAATTAACGAAACAATCCCATTCACCATTGCAACAAAAAGAATAAAATACCAAGGAATAAACCTACCAAAGGAAGTAAAACACCTGTATGCAGAAAACTATAAGACAATGATGAAAGAAATTAAAGACAATACAAACAGATAGAGAGCTATACAATGTTCTTGGATTGGAAGAATCAACATTATGAAAATGACTATACTACCCAAAGCAATCTACAAATTCACTGCAATCCCTATCAAACTACCAATGACATACTTCACAGAACTAGAACAAAAAATTGCACAATTTGTATGGAAACAGTAAAGACCTCGAGTAGCCAAAGCAATCTTGAGAAAGAAAAATGGAGCTGGAGGAATCAGGCTCCCTCACTTCAGAATATACTACAAAGCTATAGTAATCAAGACAGTATGGTACTGGCACAAAAACAGAAATATAGATCAATGGAACAGGGTAGAAAGTCCAGAGATAAACCCATGAACATATGGTCACCTTATTTTTGATAATGGAGCTAAGAATATACAATGGAGAAAAGACAGCCTCTTCAATAAGTGGTGCTGGGAAAACTGGACAGCTACATGTAAAAGAATGAAATTTGAACACTTTCTAACACCATACACAAAAAAAACTCAAAATGGACAAAAGACCTAAATGTAAGAGCAGACACTATAAAACTCTTAGAGAAAAACATAGGAAAAACACTCTTTGACATAAATCACAACAAGATCTTTTTAGACCCACCTCCTAGAGTAAGGGAAATAAAAACAAAAATAAACAAGTGGGACCTAATGAAACTTAAAAGCTTTTTCACAGCAAAGGAAACCATAAACAAGGTGAAAAGACAAGCCTCAGAATGGGAGATAATATTTGCAAACAAAGCAACTGACAAAGGATGAATCTCCAAAATATGCAAGCACCTCATGCAGCTCAATATCAAAAAACAAACACTCAATCCAAAAATGGGCAGAAGACCTAAATGGACATTTCTCCAAAGAAGATATACAGATTGTCAACAAACACATGAAAGGTTGCTCAACATCACTAATCATTAGAGAAATACAAATCAAAACTACAATGAGGTATCACCGCACACCGGTGAGAATGACCATCATCAAAAAGTCTACAGACAATAAATGTGGGACAGGGTTTGGAGAAAAGGGAACCCTCTTGCACTGTTGGTGGGAATGAAAACTGATACAGCCACTCTGGAGAACAGTATGGAGGTTCCTTAAGAAAACTAAAAATAGAACTACCACATGACCCAGCAATCCCCCTACTGGGCATATACCCTGAGAAAACCATAATTCAAAAAGAGTCATGTACCACAATGTTATTGCAGTACTATTTACAGTAGTCAGGACCTGGAAGCAACCTAAGTGTCCATTGACAGATGAATGAATAAAGAAGATGTGGCACATATATACAATAGAATATTACTCAGCCAAAAAAGTAACAAAATTGAGGTACTTATAATGAGTTGGCTGGACCAAGAGTCTGTCATACAGAGTGAAGTAAGTCAGAAAGAGAAAAACAAATACCGTATGCTAACATATATATGTGGAATTTAAAAAAAAATGGTCTGAGGAACCTAGGGGCAGGACAGGAATAAAGACGCAGATGTAGAGAATGGAGTTGAGGACACGGGGAGGGGGAAGGTAAGCTGGGACAAAGTGAAAGAGTGGCATGGACATATATACACTACCAAATGTAAAATAGATAGCTAGTGGGAAGCAGCCACATGGCACAGGGAGATCAGCTCAGTGCTTTGTGACCACCTAGAGGGGTGGGATAGGGAGGGTGGGAGGGAGACGCAAGAGGGAGGGGATATGGGGATATATGTATGCATATACCTGATTCACTATGTTATACAGCAGAAATCAACATAACATTGTAAAGCAATTATACTCCAATAAAGATGTTAAAAAAATAAAATAGAGTAAAATTTGTATGAACTAGTAGTTACTATATTTGCTTATTTTATGATATTGTAGGAATAATGCTTCCTTATTCAACTTCTGGAGAGTGACATTTAAAGAACATAGTTAATAAGACCCAGAGCCATTTACCTAATGTGCTATACTTTAAGAAATCTCTGATAAGGTTTGAGTCCTATAGAGAAATTATACATTATACTTTTGTTTATCTAGATATATTTTAGTACAAGTGTATTTATTGTGGTTGAACTGTTCAGAGAGCTTACACAGTGCTGATCAAAACAGCCCTGACACAAGATGTCCTCGTTTATTTTAGGCATACAGTGAGGAAATCTGGTATTCTGCTAGTCTACTTTATAGCTACTGTATAAGTAGAGATGAAGGGAAGAAAAGGAATAATGTGCAAGCTTAACATGGAGTTAAGAAAAGGGAAAATGTTTTTTTCATAGTTTGCTTTCATATTTTATACACACACACACATATACACAGGCATACATATATACATATGTATGGGAGTTTTTCATGTGTTTATCACTTAATGAAATATAAAATTTAAGATGTAAGATATATCTAATATATCCCCATACAGCTTTCACTAGTGTAAACTGAACACTCAGATAATGCAAGCTAATGATATAAATTTTATAAACAAGGAGAAGCTTATATCATAAGGAAAATGGCATTGCAAATGTGAGATATTCTTTTAAAATACACTATATTTAAAGAAGATTTAAAGTTGATTTATACGTATCTTTTTTTTCTTTTCTGCAGTATGTGGGCCTCTCACTGTTGTGGCCTCTCCCATTGTGGAGCACCGGATCTGGACGTGCAGGCTCAACGGCCATGGCTCACGGGCCCAGCCGCTCCGCGGCCTGTGGGATCTTCTCGGACCAGGGCACGAACCCGTGTCCCCTGCATCGGCAGGCGGACTCTAAACCAATGCGCCACCAGGGAAGCCCTATACGTATCTTTAATGGGAAGCATTCTCCAACAATTCAGTTAGTTCTTAGAGTGAAGTGTGAACTAATCACCCAAAATTTTAAATACATGTATATGCTGTAATTGTTTACTCTAACTGATACTTATGGAATAATATTTTGTATAATTTTAAATATGCTGCCATTATTTGAATAAAAATACAAACTACAAACTTTGATACAGTAAATTTTGAAGGTCATAGTTTATTTTATAAAATAGAGCTTGAATATAATTTCAAGTTTTTCCTTTATATAATTATGCTCATAAAAACAATTTATCTCAAAATGTGGTATATTATTAAAAATGTCATATTATTTCCTTTCTTGCTTTTTTCCAAATTTTTAGCCTTTTTACTTATTACTAGTTATTTTAGGAGTAGCCAGAATTTAACTACCCATTTTGTTGCTAATGGCATAGAGATCTAAGAGCCCATAGTTAACTTTGTTCTATCAAGAATATTTTTAAAGTATTTACATAAAAGCTTAGCCAGACATTTCTCTCAGAATCAAAGACTGATTTCTAAACTTTAATTTAAAGAGAAACATTTTGCTAGAAATATATCTTATTTAAATTATCTGGAGAGTTTTCTATGATAATTATGAACTCTCCTTTTGGTATATTCATCTCTAAAATTCTCGTAATTAACTGAAAGTAATGTGCTGTGGTGTTTCCTAGCTGTAAAAACAATTGGGTCTCAAAGAATAGAGTACCTCATTAAAGCTAAAACATAATGATCATCTGGGTATTTTTCCAACAGACTAATTTTGCTTTACAACTATAAGTTTATCACATTTTTTGCA
Organism: Phocoena phocoena; assembly: GCF_963924675.1. NCBI lineage: Eukaryota > Metazoa > Chordata > Mammalia > Artiodactyla > Phocoenidae > Phocoena > Phocoena phocoena. The sequence continues at coordinate 78,796,574 of NC_089223.1, forward strand.
ATATCTTATCACATAATGAAAAGTAACTGCTTAGATGCTTATTGCTGACAAGTTGGAAAACCAGCACAAGCTTCTAGTCCAATCATGGACATGTTCTGGAGGTCAGAGAAAAATGTAAGACTACAAAGAGTTACAGTGAAACCAGTGGGAAACACCTGAGGAAAGAGAAGGCACTTTGACCTGATGAGGAAAGGAAAGGGCAGTCCAGAGCTAAGCAGAATCAGTTTCCAGATTCAAGTGAGGGGATCAAAAAAAAAAAAAAAATACCCCTACCTTATGCCATACATAAAAATCGACTAAAAATATATTAAAGACTTAAATGTAATACCTGAAACTGTAAAACTTATAGAAGAAAAAATAACGGAAAAGTTTCTTGGGCTTCCCTGGTGGCGCAGTGGTTGAGAGTCCGCCTGCCGATGCAGGGGACACAGGTTCGTACCCCAGTCCGGGAGGATCCCACACGCCGCGGAGCGGCTGGGCCCGTGAGTCGTGGCCCCTGAGCCTGCGCGTCCGGAGCCTGTGCTCCGCAACGGGAGAGGCCACAGCAGTGAGAGGCTCGCGTACCACAAAAAAAAAAAAGTTTCTTAACATTAGTCTTGACAATGACTTCATAGATACGACGCCAAAACTATAAGCAAAATGAGTAAAAATAGATAAGTGGGACTGCAATAAACTAAAAGGTTTCTGCATAGCACAGGAAAAAAAAAGACAAAAACAAAAACAATGCAAAGACAGCCTATAGAATAGGAGAAACCATTTATATGATAAAGGGTTAATTTCCCAAATAATTCAGAAACTCTTACAACTCAATAGCAAAACACAAACAAACAAAAACAACTCGATTAAAAAAATGGGCAAAGGACTTGAACAGACATTACCATTTTTAAAATATCTTCTTGTTTTTCTGCTACAATAGGCACCAATTTCAGTAGCAGGGTGGAGATAGCTGACTAGACAGAGGAAAAACTAACATATAACTGTCTTTCTAAATGAGAAATAGGCCTTCTGGGCCTTCTGGAAATGTATATATTTCTCACAATATAGCTTGAGAACCCAGATTTTGGTTCATAAATACCGTTCCTAACAAAAAGAACTGAAATTTCATTTCTGGGGTGATGTGGCCACCCTACCAAAGCAGCATGGACACCTACCCAAAATTTGGTTTTGGTGTGGATATTGAGACTAATATCATATACACTAGAGGGTATGAAAAGATTTAACACTCAGATTATGAGGCTTTTCAGAATATCAGGGCAGGACCACCAAGCTGTTTCAAAATGGTTTGAGGTAGCAAGAAAGTGAACTAGTTTGATGTTTTTTTTGTAGTGAGAAGGGAAGGGTTGGGATGAGTATTGGCAAGTGTGGGAAGGGGCTTGTGTGGTTTGAACCTCCCACTGACACTAAAGGAAAGAGTGCCCAGGCTTCCTTATCAACTTGCCCAAATGTTCAGCAGAGGAGAGGGCCAAGGCTTAAAAGGTCTCAGCAGTCTAACATCAAAAAATGGAGTCTTTTTACAATTCATCTCTATTACAATTCATCTCTGATGTTTGACTGATGATTAAAATGTGACATTTAAAAAAAAATGTGACATTTTTCGTTTAATCAAGTTTGAACTTGTTCAGAAAAGGCATTATGGTGATCTATGAAGCCTGTAGCCTGTAAAGAGGTGAAAGTTCTATTGGATGCCTTATTCAGGAGCCTAGCATTGTACATTGTGGGAAGTGCAAAGAGTGCTTTGGTCACTATCAGTAGTGCATGTAACTCCTCAAAATATTAGTGTCATGAAAAACAGTAAAAGGTAGGAGGGATGTCTTAAAGTAAAAGAGACAAAAGATATATGTCAATTCCCTGTTCTTGTTTAGATTTGGGGGAACATATACGTATAAATTGGGGGGGTGGCAATTGGGGAAATGTAGATATTACACTACATATTATTTTATTGATAAAATATTTATATGATATTTGAGGTGTAGAGCAGTAGGAATGTGTCCATGGGAAGCACACACTGAAATATTTGATGAGATAGCTTTATGTCTGCTATTTTGTAAAATATTTTTACAAAATTGAATACAAAATAATACTTGAATATTCCATCTTGACTTTGTAACTGTGGCTATTTGAAATGAGGTTTATCTGGGGTTGATGGATGAATGGTAGATTTTTGCAATGTCTCAAGGCAATAGGATGTGTATTATTAAACTGTAGATATTCTTAGTATAGTAAATTTATGCTGGTAATTTTATTTTGTATAATTTTTACTTTTTTGTTAATATTTTTTCCTCTCACTTTATTGGTTTGCCTCCTGAGCTACCCTCCTTACCCTCCATTCTCTCCCAGTGTTTCAGCAGATTTAATTTAGGGTGCCTAGAAATTGCAAATATGTATCCTTTTTTGATTTTTATTTTATTATATTTTACACAAACAACTGGGTTTGTGAATTGTATTACTCCTGGTATCTTTAAAATATTGTGGGTGTTTTAATAAATTTTATATTTATTTTGTGCACAAAAAAATGTTTTTTCATTATCAAATATTTTATTTTTCTTAACATCTTTATTGGAGTATAATTGCTTTACAATGGTGTGTTAGTTTCTGCTGTATAACAAAGGGAATCAGGTATATGCATACATATATCCCCATATCCCCTCCCTCTTGTGTCTCCCTCCCACCCTCCCTATCCCACCCCTCTAGGTGGTCACAAAGCACCGAGCTGATCTCCCTGTGCCATATGGCTGCTTCCCACTAGCTATCTATTTTACATTTGGTAGTGTATATATGTCCATGCCACTCTTTCATTTCGTCTCAGCTTACCCTTCCCCCTCCCCGTGTCCTCAAGTCCATTCTCTACATCTGTGTCTTTATTCCTGTCCTGCCCCTAGGTTTGTCAGAACCATTTTTTTTTTTTTTTTTTTAGGTTCCATATATATGGGTTAGCATATGGTATTTGTTTTTCTCTTTCTGACTACTTTACTCTGTATGACAGTCTCTAGGCCCATCCACCTCACTGCAAATAACTCAATTTTGTTTCTTCTTAGGCTGAGTAATACTCCATTGTATATATGTGCCACATCTTTTTTATCTGTCGATGGACACTTAAAGTGCTTCCATGTCCTGGCTATTGTAAATAGTGCTGACATTTTTTTTTTTCTCAGCTCAAGTTTAATAAAACTACAAAAGACCAAAAGTGATACCCTACTACTACACATATCAATTTTCCTGCCCCATAATACAGCTCAGGCCATTCCCTCCAGAGAAAGAAAGGCTGGCCTCCCCAACCCCTGCAGGAAAGGCCTGTCCTGTCCCACACCACATCTGGGCTGAGTATAAGGTCTTGTGTTTTAAGCATGACAATAGTACAAGAGAGGTTTGTTCTCATAGCCACCTACTGCAGCCTGGCCCTAAAATGGCCCAGTGTTCACTTCTGCTTAGAGAAATATTCTTTGCTCTTCTGGACATTGGGCTTTCAGCCAGCTGGGCACACTTCCCCATGTTTGTCAGTAAACTGGAAGGCCTGAACTAGTCTCAGCGTCTCATCCACTGAATGGCCAACAGGAAGGTCATTTATGGTGATCTGTCGAAGGATACCTTTATCATCAATAATAAAAAGGCCCCTGAATGAGATGCCTTCATTGGCCTTTAAGACTCCATAGTCCTGAGCAATGGTGCGTTTGGGGTCTGATATCAAGGGAATGTTCATGGGTCCCAGTCCTCCTTGTTTCTTGGGTGTGTTGATCCATGCCAGGTGACATAAGTGAGAATCCACAGAAGCACCAATCACTTGGCAGTTGAGTTTCTTTTTTTTTTTTTTAATGGAAAAATGGTATATTCTTAGCCTCCTCAGAAAGGCAAAGCATACATGGGTCAAACAGAAAATCTGTGGTGGCCATCAGACCTTTGGCAGGGGTTACATTACATTTGTTAAACAAGTTGGGTTTTTAGCCATTTCATAAGTTTATAAGACCTGGTCATTTACATTGGAATATACCTATATATGAATATACACACACATTTTTCACCAATACAACATATATACTATCTAGAGCCCATTTATTTTCTTATGTCAACTTTGGTTTCATAGTGATCAAATTGTGGCAAAACTAAATTAGAGGTACTGATACTGTCATTAATTTGACTTAGAAAGTTAACACAAAGAAGAACCAACTGTTTTTAAAAAAAGTCTTTGGTTGCATGTTAAAGGCATACTTCAGCATGAATAGAGAAAAACACTCAATTACAAGATTTAGTTTAAAAAAAAAGGATAATCCTAGAGGTCTCACAGCATGACCTATATATTGACAGAGTCCTCTGTTATGTGATTTTTTTTAATGGCTAACACACTTCAATTGTACTATTTTTACAAAATTTTGTAAAATTAAAAAAATGTACACACATATACAGAAAGACAGATGATGGAAATGAGTGTGGTAAAGTATTAAAAATTGGTAATTCTAGTTAAAGGGCATATGATATTCAATGTTCTATTCTTTCACCTTTTTTGGTAGGTTGGAAATTTTTTAAATAAAATTTAAAATCTGTTTTGTATGAAAATTTTTATTAATTTATAGAAAATAATATACAAGATCTACACCAAAATATTTTGAATCTTACAAATCTTAAGAAAAATTAGGGTAGACTATAAGGAACAAAAGTAGCAGTAAGGAGACCAGTTAAGAAGCTCCCACAATAATTCAAGTGAGAGATGTTAATGGCAGGTGAATAAAGGTATAGAAGAAAACCAAGAAAATGTGATACTCCCGAAACCAAAGGAAGAAAGAATGCCAGTAACGCTTCTCAAAGACTGAATAAAATGACTAAGATGTTTTATCATGATTGGATAAAGTGAAAATCCTTAGTTACCTCAACAGAAGAGGTTTTTAAGGGTTTTTAACTAGATTGGAGGGGATATATGTGTGATTGAAGTGGGCTATAGAGAGGATTTCGAAGAAAAGAGTTGAGAAAGCAAATAATGAAGAATGTATTTGACTTTGTCTTTTCTGTGAAGAAGAACAAGGAAATGGGATGTCAGCTGGTGAGAAGTGGGTTATTGCAGGGATATTTTTTCATGGTAGATGTTTTAGCATACTTAGTTTCCAGTTAAAAGGCTGTTAACAGCAGAAGCATTGCTTGCATTGTGTAGAACTCACAGGATATATTATAGAAGTGCAGGAGATGGCTTGGGGAACAGAAGAGGTCTTCTCTTAGTAAAGAAAGGATGTCAGGGTATATGGATACATGTGAAGGAGAGATGATAGATTGCATAACGAATAGATAGTGTAGTTCTTGTCCAAATACTTCTATTTTCTGAATAAACAACAAGCCTCTGCAGTAGAGAAGAGGAGGAAGAATTTTTAGGAGAGATTGAAATTCTCACTTCAGAGAGTGGAATTTAACAAATTTAACTGGGGAAAAAAGTGGGATTCCTATAGACCATTGCTAAACATCCAGTAAGTAAGTAGCATAGTTTTTTCCAGTCATCTTAAATGATGCACAGGGAGTTATAACTGGAGTTGGGGTTTCAAGAAGTGAGTAGGGGAGAGATAGTGGTTGATGAGTTACATTCTATGTGAGAGTGTTATGATGAACAATGGAATCTCAGCTAGAATGGAAGATAACTTAAGATATCAGGGGAGTAATATGGAAAAAGGAAAGGGACAATGAACTAGATTTCCTGATGAATTGAAGAATTTTGATGTGGCAAGTGAGTTAGGAGATGTTGACCAGAGTGTCATAATTGAAATTAAGATTTTAGAGGTGATGAAGTTAGGATTGATATGAGTGAGCAATATCTAGAGTATGGCTATGGAAGTGGTTAGCTGAGGTGTAGGAAAGGGGGAAATGTTTGAAAAAGTAAATTCTGGAAATAGAAGAAAAATGATTTAGAAATTGGAAATATAGACATAATGATAGATCAATAGAACAAAATTGAGAGTCCAGAAATAAAACAGAGTTATAATTTCTGTCCAGGGGGTCAAGACAATTCAGTGAATGAAAGGGAATAATCTTTACAACAAATGGTGCTTGAATGACTGTACAGCCACAGTTTTTGTGAAGTCAAACGTTTCCTCACACTATACATTAAAAAAAAACCCTCAAAATGAATTATACATCTAAATGTAAGAGCTAAAACTGTAAAATACTTAGAAGAAGACAGGAGTAAATCTTGATTAGGCAAAGATTTCTTAAATATGACATAAAATCACAAATGTCAAAAGAAAAACATAGATAAATTGAACTTCATCAAAATGATCAACTCTTGCACAAGTGATACCATTATGAAAGTGAAAGACAACCATCAGAATGGGAAAAAAATATTCGCTAATTTTAAACCAAATAAAGGACTTATATCCAGAATATATAAAGAATTCTTACAACTCAATAATAAAAAGAAGACTATTAAAAATAGGAAAGGATCTGAACTGCCATTTTGCCAAAAGAATTAGACAAATAGCTAACAAGCAAATGAAAAGATGATTAACACTTCATTAAAATGCCAATAAGAGTCACAATGAGATACCATTTGCTTTGGAAAACAGTTTGGCAAGATGTTAAACATAGAGTTACCATGTGATCCAGAAATTGTATTCCTAGGTAAATAACTAAGAGAAATGAAAACATGTCCAGAGAAAAACCTGTATGTTAATGTTCATAGCATCATTATTCATAGTAACAGCAATAGAAACAGCAAAAATGTCCATCAACTGTTGAATGGATTAATACAATGTGGCATATTAATATAATACATGCTATAACATGGGTGAACTTTTAAAACTTTACTTTAAGTGAAACAAGCCAGTTATAAAAGATCACATTTGTATGATTCCATTTATCTAAAATACCTACTGTAAGTAACTCTATAGAGACAGAAAGTATATTAATGGTTGCCTTGAACTTAGGGGTAAAGGAAATGGTGGAATCAGTAGTGCTACTGGGCCGAAAGTTTTTTTCTGACATGATGAAATGTCCTAAAATTGATTGCAGCAATAGGATACTACTTTATAAATATACTAAAGAACATTGAATTGTACTCTAAATGGATGAATTATATGGTATATGAATAATATATTAATGTCTGTTTAAAAATGAATACAATGAAAGCAAACAATAAAGAGTAGAAGTGTGTGTGATGCAAAGTATTCAATCTAATGACAGTCTGGTATAAATATGGAAAACTGGACTCCATGCAATAACTTAGAGGTTTGTGAGGTGTCAGTATATCATGGCTTAGAATCAGAGGCTTTCTAGTTATACTTCAGTGGAAGCTTATGTTTCAAGTTCCAAACATTAATGTTCTTTATTGACATTTGGAAGACAATTTTTAAATGTGCTACCATTTATACTGTGATGTTTTTTGGTCACTCATTTTCTAGGACAAGCTATAAAATAAACAGTACTTAAATCCAAGATCTAACAATATTAAGTCATTTCCTGAGTAAATAAAGACATATTTATACTTTATAATTTTTCTTTGTAGTAATTTAAAATATAGGATCACAGAGTTGAATTGAAACTCTGCCTCTAGATAGATTGTCTCTATCAGGCTTCTCAATGGAGGAACGTAAATTATCTGTATAGCACCTTTGACAGAAGTAATTTTTGTCAGTAATTTAGTGTAACATCCTAGTTTAAGAAGAAGCATACTCATTGCTAGACATCCCTAAATATTTAATTTCTCCTTATATTCAAGCAACTATGGTCCTATAAATCTCATACAAGCAGCTCCCATCTGCTATCTAAAGCAAAAAGTACAGGCTTCCCTGGTGGTGCAGTGGTTAAGAATCCACATGCCAATGCAGGGGACGCGGATTCAATCCCTGGTCCGGGAAGATCCCACATGCCGCAGAGCAACTAAGCCCATATGCCACAACTACTGAGCCTGCGCTCTAGAGTCCACGAGCCACAGCTACTGAACCCGTGTGCTACAACTACTGAAGTCCGCATGCCTAGAGCCTGTGCTCCGCAACAAGAGAAGCTACTGCAATGAGAAGCCTGCGCACCTCAACGAAGAGTAGCCCCCACTCGCTGCAACTAGAGAAAGCCTCATGCAGCAACAGAGACCCAACACAGCAAAAAATAAATAAATAAAACAAATTAATTTTTTAAAAAATAAAGCAAAAAGTACATGTCTACGCTCAATTCTAAAATAGATATCCTCAAATATTTGCAGATAAAAATACCTCTCCTTAGTTTTCAGCTTCCCAGACTAAACATACCATTTAAAAATGTTCCTCCATGCTATTCCACTCATTAAGTAATCCATCCACCTATCCCACTATGCATTCATCCTAATAGTCAGCCCTCATATATGGACTGATTGAGCTTTTATTAAAATCCAGGGTAACTGAATAACTATGCTAATTAAAGGAAGCACAAGATTCATGGTCCACAACAATTTTCTTTTTTCTTTAAGGAAAGAAGTTTAATGAGTGATTTCTGGTCTCAGTTTGCTTTCTTTGGAATATTTTGATATTGACATTCAAATGTTTGTCAGTTGAGTAATTATGTGATTAGAGTTATTATACACTTATGAACTAATTAGACATGGAGAAAGGTTAGACCAAATATGGAAATAGATACAAATATAATAAACTAATAAAAGTAATAAAGCCAGTATAAGTCATATAGTTGGTATAAAAGAAAAATATAAAGTTATCTTTAAAAAATTCCTCTGTGATCTCTATGTAATCAAAGTTTGTGCTATTTTTTATATGTAATGACTTAGTTTTATTCTTATTCATTTTGAGAATGGAAAATTTCAAGCAATATAAAAATAGAATAGTATAATAATTTCCTAATTTCTGTTACTCATGTTTAACAGTCATCAATGCAAGATTAATATAGTTTCATCTATACCCCACCCGCTACATCCTCCAATATCATATCATTTCATTCATAAATATTTCATTAGGTATCTCTAAAAGTTAAGAAGTTTAAAAAAGTAACCACATTAACACTGTCATAATTAAAAAGTAATAATATCTTAATACAAAATATCTTTTGTTCAAATATGCAGTTGTCTTATAAATGTCAAATGTTCTCTTGTTTTTGCACTTATAGCTTTTTTATTTGAATCAGGATCAAAATAAAGTCTAAACATTGCTGTTAGTTGATGTCTCTTTAGGTTCTTCATATATATATATATATATATATTTCCCTCTATTTGTCATGTTTTAATTTTCCATATAATTTATTTGATGAAGAAACTAGGCTATTTATCATATACTTTTACCATAAACTTTTTGTTCTTCTAAGTTCCCTATAAATTGTAGTTAATTTCAAGGCATATAGTTATCATGAAATCTATAAACTGTACTTAATATATATAATATATAATTTCCAAAACTGAATCTCTAATTGAAATACTCATACTTTGTCTGTCCTTGCATATTTTTCTGTAGATCTATGGCTCTCAATTATTAAAAAAAACCAAAAACAATAACATATACTTGAAAAAAAAAGCATGACTGAAAACACAGCAACTGCATTTAAATTCCCTATTAAATAATATATTGCAATAATTTAAATATATGTGCATATGCTCATCTTTAAATTGAGTTATCTGATAGGCAAAGAAATTACATTATACTCTTTACTGCTTAATTATAAGTAGTTAGACATTTGGATAAATCTTTTGGAAAATAATCTCCTGGATTTAACTTGAAATGATTCACAGTAGCCAGTAAAATGTGGAGAAAATTATTCTAGCTGCTAATGTAATTATATTCATATTATAAAATACAGTTAGCTCAAGGGATTATTACTGCTCAGAACCTTGGGGAATTCAACGGAAGATTTTTATTTAAAATGACGTTTATTTCAGGGACTTCCCTGGTGGCGCAGTGCTTAAGTATCTCTCTGCCAATTCAGGGGACACAGGTTTGATCCCTGGTCCGGGAAGATCCCACATGCCGCAGAGCAACTAAGCCCATATGCCACAACTACTGAGCCTGCGCTCTAGAGCTCTGAGCCACAACTACTGAGCCCACATGCCACAAATATTGAAGCCCATGCACCTAGAGCCCATGCTCTGCAACAACAGAAGCCAGCGCAATGAGAAGCCCAGGCACCACAAAAAAGAGTAGCCCACGCTCACCACAACTAGAGAAAAGCCCAAACACAGTAATGAAGACCCATCACAGCCAAAATTAATTTTTTTTTAAAGTGACCTTTATTCTGACAAGTAATTGTAGGTACACATTATTATTAATTGCACAAAAATATTATAGCACCATTAGAAATAAAAATAAATTGCTCCTGGTTCCACTGCTCAATCTTAAACATTTTGTTATTTTTTTCAAGAGTTCTTTCATTTTGCTTATACTTGTAAATATTAATTGTATATTGCTGCAACCTCAGATTAACTGAAATTCTCTAGTCTATATTTTTATTGAACATTATATCATTAGTAGAATTGACAGTACAACAGTGGTTAAGAGCTTTGGAGTCAGGATTAAGGATGTGATTTTGAGGCTTAAACTACTGGGTATTGATTTTCTCATTAAAAAATAAAAATAAAACTACCTTGCGATAATTAAATAAACTATTAAATTATATGTAATATACTTAGTAAAACATTTGATGAAAGGCACTAAATAGATGATAGCTTCTAAAAACATGGTTATGTTTATTATTATCATAACCAACAGTTACAGAATATTCTCTTGAATGAGTTAGTATATTATACTATGCTTAATCATGCACCTTAATCATCCCTATTCATAACAGTCATCACAAAAAGCCTTAGACTCTTATACTCACCCTCATATTTATACACTAATTCCTGTATATATAACTATGTTAATTTGTTCCTTATCACACTCCTTCCCAACTTCTAAGACCATTTTCCTAGCTGGGAAAGGAAAATGCATCTCCTGATAGACAAGAGATGGCCTAGAGCTCACAATTAGGTCATGGTGTTCTCCTATTGAATATAAAACTGCACAGAACACCAACATAAGACAAAAACACTGTGACTGGATAGATAAAAACAAAAACAAAACCCAGACAACTTCATAATTATGTCTGAACACAGACAAAAGGAAGGACATTATACTAAACATCAAATTGACTAAATATTCTCTTATACTGGCTAATAGGAGTCACCAGTGCTTCTTTCCTAATCAGATGTAGCCTCTTTTCTTCTGATTTTCTAGATAGGAGTTAATAAAATACCGAATTAAAGAATTACTGCACTTCTTTAAAACAATCCAGTCCAGAGCAAAATTCCCCTTTTTTGTACTTTCTACCAAAAAATCTAACACAAGACCAAATCCTATAAAAATCCTTTCTACCCTTCTCTCACTGAATACCCAATGTTGCATTATGGTGCAACAGGTTTTGACAAGCCAATAAACCCAACTTTACTGAACTATTCAATACATGTGTGTTCCTTATGGTCTTTGGCCGAAGGGTATTGACAGAGCCCTCTGAACTTTAACATACATAAGAAGCAACATCTGCTATATCCTCAATATTTTCTCCAAACCATCTTTTCATGTTTTAGCTGAAGAGTAAATCAAAAAATCATATGTTGCCTCAAGTGTAGCACTTCTTCTGCAGTTTCCTCAAATGCTGGTTGCTTTTTCTTCCTCAGTCTTCATATCACTGCGCCTAAAGCTGGAAAGAGGTCCTATTGTTGCTCGTTTTTGTCTCTTTTAGACAATTCTTCCTCTCACTTCCACTACTCTCCTCCAGTTTTATATCATGTGCCATGTGATTATCTCATCCAGCATATCTATCTCAATGATACCATCATCTGCCAACTCCTAAATCATTCCTACTCTCTTTAAAAAGTTTTAAGACCCATACATATGCTGTCTACAAGAGACCCATTTCAGACCTATGGACACATACAGACTGAAAGTGAGGGGATGGAAAAAGATATTCCATGCAAATGGAAATCAAAAGAAAGCTGGAGTAGCTTGTGGGTTTCTGTGGGTCAGGAATATGGGCACGGTTTAGCTGGATAATCTACTTCAGGGTCTCTCATGAGGCTACACTCACAGTGTCAGTCAGGGCTGGGGTGTCATCTAAGGCTTTACTGGGGAGAGATCCTCTTCCAGTCTCACACAGTTATTGCCAGGATCCAGTTTCTTGAGCATTCTCAGCTTGGGGCCTCAGCTCCTTGCTGGCTGTCAGTCCAAAGGCACCTTTAGCTCTTCCACCTGAGCACCGCTATATGATGGCTTATGTCATCAAAGCCAGGAAGAAAGAGAATCAATAGAGTTTACTAGCAAGACCGAAGTTAAAATTTTATGTGATGTAATCATGAAAGCGACACCCCATTATCTTTGTTATATTCTATTGATTAAAAGCAAATCACAAGTTGTGCCCACACTTTCAGGGGCATAGATGCCAGATATATTGCCAGATGTAGGTGTATTTGTGGGCTATCAGTTTATTTGTCACAGATCGAAAACATCATATCTACCCTAGAATCTATACTCATCATTCAAGAAGTTTCTTGATCCATTTTTTTACCAGCTAAGCAAACCATATATTTGTTCCTTTTTTTTTTTTTTTTTTTTTGTGGTACGCAGGCCTCTCACTGCCGCGGCCCGCCGCGGAGCACAGGTTCTGGACGCGCAGGCCCAGCGGTCATGGCTCACGTGCCCAGCCACTCCACGGCATGCGGGATCCTCCCGGACCAGGGCACGAACCCACGTCCCCTGCATCGGCAGGCGGACCCCCAACCACTGCGCCACCAGGGAAGCCCTATTTGTTCCTTTTTAAAACAAAACTTCAGGAAATTTTTATCTTTACTCACTGTCTTTAATTTCTCTCTCATTTTCTTTTAAACCCCCTCTAATCATGATTATACTCATTACTTAGATGGAATTGCCCCTTTCAAGGTCACCTATTACATACATGTTGGTAAATTCAATTGTAAATTTTAATTTCTCACTTTATTGATTTAGCAGTTAGCGCAGTATTTGACATGGTAGATTATTAGCTTTCTTGCAACATTTATTTTATTTGCCTAGGATTCCATATACTTTTGCCTTTTCTCCTCCCTCACTTCACACCCCTTCTCAGTCACCTCTGATGTTTTCTCTTCCCCAACCCTTCATCGTTCATCTTTAGAAAATCTTTACCCTGTTATCTACACCTAGTTTCCTCTTGGTGTCATCTGGTGTTACAATATTCAATGCCAACTTCGTGCTCAAATCTCTCCAATAATCTTTCCAGTCCAAACTGTTCTTCTGAAAAGCAGGCTTGTATATTCAACAGATTACTTAGCACCTTCATTTGCATACCTAACAGAGACCTTAAACTCACTATGTCTGAAACTACACTCTTGATCTCTTCACCTCCCCCACCCAAAATATCCATCACTTTTCCCTTCTGAGTGAAAAGCAAGTACATTTTTGCAATTGTCCTTGGAGTATTATGACTCTTGCCTTTTTCTCACACTTCATGTATAACCGTTTAGAAAATCCTATTAGCCCTACTTTCAGAATTTTAACATTTTCAACATCTGCACTGCAATCTCCCTAGCTTATGCCAACACCATATTTGACCTGGATTACTGAAAACAGCTTTCTTAACTGCTTCTAATCTCATGTTCACAGCCTGTTACCAATACAGCCAACAGAATGTACGTTTAATATATAAGGCAGATCATATTGCCTCTCTCCTCAAAACTCTGCAATGCCTATTCCATTCAGAGGAAAAGTCAACATCCTTATCACTCCCCAAAGATCTCACATTTTGCCTCTTTCCTCACTAGCTTTATATACACTACTTTCTTTTTACTCTGTAAGGTCTGGTCACTGAGCTTCCTGGTTATATCCAGACAAAACCTCAGTGCCTTTGTATGAGCTGATGCCTCCATTTGGAATATTTCTCTCCCACACATCTACTCGACTTAGCTCCTTCAAGCCTCTCTTCAAATCTCAATTTCTCAGCAAGGCCTATCCCAGTCACTCTATTTAATACTGCAACTACTTCCAACTACTGCTTGCAATGAGCCACCTTTCTCTTCTTTACTGTCCCCCCAGTAAAATCTATAATCTTGTAACATACTATCTATTTGCTTATTAATTATGTATATTGCATAACCTTACCCAAGAAAATGTTAGCTTTAAGAGAGCAGGTACCTTTCTTTTTTGGTCATTAACAGTTTGCAAGCAGCTGGTATGGTACCCGGCACACAGTAGTCATTCAAAAATACATGTCAATTGAATGACTAAATAAAGGAACAAGCGTGTGAATCATTTTGGAGTAATGAGATTAGACTTTCTGAATTAAATTCATGTATTTACTGTGGTGCTCTGATTTCATGGTAATAGCCAAGGAGTTTTCTTCCTTCCTCCCTTCCTTTTTTCCTTTCTTTCTTTTCTTCCCTCCTTCCCTCCCTCCCTCCCTCCCTTTCTCTTTCTCTTTCTCTTTCTCTTTCTCTTTCTCTTTCTCTTTCTCTTTCTCTTTCTCTTTCTCTTTCTCTGTCTCTCTCTCTCTCTCTCTCTCTCTCTCTCTCTCGCTCTCTCGCTCTCGCTCTCGCTCTCGCTCTCTCTCTTTCCTACTCTGGGAATTAAGTGCCGTATTAGAATAACACTACTTTTTTTAACTCAATCTGTTTATCCCATAAACTGTTTCCTATACTTTACTTTTAAGAAAAGTCCTCATTATTAAAAGATTTATTTAGACTTAATAAAGAAAAACTGCAACAAAATTTGCTTTTATTCTTCATACAGACTTTAAGAAATAGACCTTATCCTAAGAATGATTTAAATGCATGTATAAAGAAATCTCATTTTAGACTAGGTTCCAGGAAAAATAGAATCTAAGTGGAATTTAGTCCTGACCTGGAAGGGAAAGAAGAGAAGCAAAGATAAGACTGTATCACTAATCTGAAATTATAACAAGTGCAGCTGATTATTCTGTTTTACAGGATGTCTTCTAATATAACCTAGTGTTGAATACTTTGTTCAGAGCAGAAAGAGAGTCTAATTATCTACTTGCTTGCATCTCCCATTGGTCAAAGTTCACTCCACAGGGTGTCAATCCAGGCACTTCCAGGCATTCTTCTTTTTTGGGTAGTTTCCAGGAAAACCAGATCTCAAGATAGCAGTGGCAGTCTCTAAGGCTTGTGCCAGCAACACTCACAACCTTCCTTTGTCTTTCAGTCTTGCAGGTCCCATTGTGGGGTGGGTGTGGGATGAAACGTTTGCTGCAACGTGCAGTAGGTGAACACTTCAGGTCTCTGGCTTCAGGGACAAGAGGGGCAGGAAGCATGTCCCAAGCCAGGGCCAGTTGTTTACATAAGTGATGTGAAGGAAAAGGGCTAGGTGCTATAGAGGACCACCAGACACTGCCACAACAACAAGTCCACTACCATGTATTGGTGATGAAGCTCATAAAGCTCCATCTATAGCCTATAAGAATTCTCTAAGTCCAGACAATCATCCTGACAGATCATCAGTAGCATCAAGCAAAAACCACTGTCAAGTAAATCCAAGGAAATATCTCAACAGGATCCAGCACATCTAATCAATGAAAAATTTCTGCTATCACTCTCATAATTTCCCATTCTTAAGCCTGGGTTTAATTATTTTGAATAAATTTATATTTAGATGTCTATATCAATTATGTCAAGTTTTTTCAGTATTTCTTATGATACTCTCACTTTGCTTTAGACAACAATGAAAATATTATTATTAGAGTGGTCAGTTTCATGTGGCAATCTATACTGGAATGAGTCAATTTAATCAGATGACTTTATTTGCTTCCACTTTAGGACCACTTACACTCTTGGAATAATTTTCAAACTAGGCAAGAATGAGATGAAAATTCCATCGAAGGTAGTAAATTCATTATAAAACATCTTCTATGTTGTTCATATCCTAACACCCACTTAAACCCTTTAAGATCTGCTGTTCTCTACATACATCATTATGAATTTCTATTTTTTTAACCACAGTTGCAGTAGAATCTCTAGCTCTGTGCTGCCTAATATCCATGCACAAATTCTTCAATGTTTGATGACATTTCTTAATGTCTTTATAATTTGAGGATGCTAAAATTCATGGCTCTTCTTTAGTCTTTGCCTGACCTTAGGCTGCCACTTAACTCTGGACCCTTTTTTTCACTGAAAATTCTTGATATGGTTCTATGAAAAACATGATTGTCAAGAATCTAAAAACTGGTCTTTTTTTTTTTTTAAAGAACTTACAGTCTAACAGAAGAGACAGAGAAGTGAATAACCTTAACAAAAGTGCTAAGCATGTTCATGAAAGCATGAGCAGATTGCCTTAGAAGGAATTGTTTAGTCCTGCCAAGAGCAATGAGAGAAAACTGCCCTTCATTCTACTTTGCCTTGCATGATTCACATTCCTAATTTTGAAAGGATCATTTCACTCTCTTCTCTCCTCAAAACATAAACACCAGTTTCTTCTTCCACATTTTCAGCTGAGAATTTTGCTCCTTATTTTACTGAGAAAATCTACAGAAAGTTCTTACTTTGTGCTTTGCTAATTCAATGTTCAGTCCTTATCTTAACTATCAGAATCATTTATCTTTCATGAGATGTTTCTTCTTTGTCCTCTTTCTTATCCCTCCCCTCTTCTTGCCCCCTTTCATCCTCCTCCTCCTCTAATTAGAGCCATTTGATTTCTCTCTAATTTAGTTCTTTTCTTTCCTCACTGCCTCTCATTCTCACTTCTGCTAGTGCTATCTTCCTCCTCCTTTAAAATAATAGACTGGCCTAGGACTCAGGTTTTGCATATCTTTGCTTATTCACTTCCTAGATGATTTTATCCATTCCTAAGGCTTTAAACATTATTTTTACCCTAATGACTCCAATGTCTTTATCTCCTGTTTCAACACCTTCTGTGAACTTCTGAATGATATCAAACAGAATATTTGCTATCTCCATTTCTAAACCTACCAAGCTTCTCAAACTTGACATATCTAAAAGTAAAAGTTCCCTCTTATAATGTTACCCCATGTCATTAAATGGCAACTACATTCTCTTATTTGTTCAGTCCACAAGACTTGGAGTCATCTTTGACTTCTCTATTTCTCACTTACTACTTATCTCATCAGTCAAGAAACCTTTCAGCTCTACTTGTGGAATCCAGACTTTAACCTTGTTATCACCAACAGTACTAACAACCAAGATACCATCATTTCAGGCATTGTTACAATAGGCTTCTTCCCAGTTTACTTGCTTTCCTCTTTACACTTCCCAGTCATTTTCCAACAGAGCAGCCTGAGTGATACTAGTAAACTGTAGGTCTGATCATGTAATTATTTATTAAATTCCACTAATAACTCTCATTTTACTTGGAATAAAATACAAATACCTTACTGTATTTGACCAGCCTCTACCCAACTGTCTCCAAACTATCATTCTAACTTCAAATGCTACACCATGCCCTAGCTCACTCTTCTCAACCCAAAATGGCACGTTTTATGACCTTAAAGAAATAAGGCATGCTCTTTCCTTAGAGCCCAGGCATTTGTTTTCCTATCTGCCTGGTCTATTTTTCCTTTGGTCATCTTCTTAGCTGATTTCTTGCCTTTCTCAAGATCTCTGTTCAAATGTCATCTTACCAGAAAGGACTTTCTTCAGAGCTATATGATTTGCAAGTATTTTCTCCCATTCTATAGGCTGCCTTTTCATTTTATTTATTTATTTATTTATTTATTTTTTTTTTGCTGTGCAGAAGCTGTTTAGTTTGATGTAGCACTATTTGTTTATTTTTGTTTTTGTTACTTGTACTCTTGGTGTCGTATCCAAGAAAATCATTGCCAAGACCAATGTTAAGGAGTTTTTTCCCTATGTTTTCTTCTAGGAGTTTTACAACTTCATGTCTTACATTGACGTTTTTCACCCATTTCAAGTTAATTTTTATGAGTGGTGTTAGATAGGAGTAGATTTCTGCTCTTTTGTATATGAATATACAGTTTCCTTTACACCATTTTTTGAAGAAACTACACCTTCTCCATTGAGTATTCATGGTTGCCTTGTCAAATATTAATTGACTTTACATGCAGGATTTATTTCTGGGCTCTTGATTCTGTTCCACTGGTCTATGTGTCTGTTTTTATGCAAGTACCACACTGTTTTGATTACTATAACTTTATAATATAATCTTTAATCAGGAACTGTTATCCCTACAGCTTTGTTCTTCTTTAGAATTGCTTTGGATCTCTGGGGTCTTTTGCAGTTCTATACAAATTTTAGAGATTTTTTTTTTTTCTACTTCTGTGAAAAATGCCATTGGAATTTTGATAGGGATTTCATTGAATCTGTAGATGGTTTTGGGTAGTATGGACATTTTAATAATATTGAGTCTTCTGATGCATGAACATGGAATATCTTTTTATTTATTTGTGTCTTTTTCAATTTCTCTTATCAATGTCTTATAGTTTTCAGTATACAGATCTTTGATCTCCTTAGATGAATTTATTCCTAAGTATTTTATTCTTTTTGACGCTGTTGTAAATGGGATTGTTTTCTTTATTTCTTTTTCACATAGTTTGCTGTTAGTGTACAGAAGCACAACTAATTTTGGTGTATTTATATTGTACCCTGCAGTTTTACTAATTTGTTAGTTAGCTCTAACAGTTTTTTTGGTGGAGTCTAGGATATTCTACATATAAATCATATCATTTGCAAATAGAGACAAGTTTTCCTCTTCCTTTTCAATTTGGATGTGCTTTATTTCTTTTTCTTTCCTGATTACTTTAGCTAGGAGGTGCAGCACTATGTTGAAAAGGAGTAATGGGAAAGGGCACTCTTGTCTTATTCCTACTCTTAGAGGAAAAAAATTTAGCTTTTCATCTCAATATGATGTTAGCTGTGAGCTTGTCATACATGGCATTTATTATGTTGAAGTATGTCCTTTCTATATCAAACATGTTGGGAGTTTTTACCATGAAATGATGTGAATTTTGTCAAATGTTTTTTCCACATCTATTGAGATGATCATATGATTTTTATCCTTCATTTTGTTAACGTGCTGTATCACGTTAATTGATTTGCTGATATTAAACCATCCTGGTGTCTCAGTGATATAGCCCACTTGATTATGCATATAATCCTTGTAATGTGCTGTTGAGAATGTTTGCATCTATACTCATCAGTGATGTTTCCTGTAATTTTCTTTTCTTTTGTCTGGGTGTCAGGGTAATTCTGGCCTCATAAAATGAGTTTGGGAGTGGTCTCTCATCTTCCGTTTTTTGGAAAAGTTTGAGAAGAACTGGCACTAAGTTTTCTTTAAATATTTCATAGAATTCCCTAGTGAAGGCATCTGGTCCTGACACTTTTTTAGGGGGGAGGTTTTTGATTACTGACTCAATCTCTGAACATTTTTTTCAAGGAATACATACAATAGCCAACAGGCACATGGAAAGGTGCTCAAGCATCACTCGTTCTCAGGGAAATGCAAATCAAAACCACAATGAGATATCACCTTACACCTGTCAGAATGGCTATTATAAATAAGACAAAAGATCACAAGTGTTGATGAGGATGTGGATAAAAGGGAACTCTTGAGCATTGTTGGTGGGAATGTAAATTGGTGCAGCCACTAGTGAAAATAACATGGAGGTTCGTTTGGCAATTAAAAGTGCCGGGAAATTAAAAGTGCCATATGACCCAGCACTCCCACTTCTGGGTATATAATCCAAAGTAAGTAAAATCACTACTTTGTAGAGATACCTGAATGTTAATGTTCATTGCAGCATTATTCACAATAGCCAGGACACAGAAACAACCTAAGTGTCCATCAATGGATGAATGGATAAAGAAAATGTGAGATATTTGTATTATTATATATACCATTATATAATAATATATAATATTATATGACCATAATACAGAAGGAAATACTGCCATTTGTGATAATATGGATGGACCTTGAGGGAATCATGTTAAGTAAAACAGAGAAAGACAAATACTGTATGATCTCACTTATATGTGAAATCCAAAGAGCCAAACTCATAGAAACAGAGAGTAGAATGGTGGTTGTCAGGGGCTAGGGGTTAGGGGGAAAGGGGAGAGGTTGGTCAAAGGGTACAAACTTCCATTTATAAGATGAACATGTTCTAGGGAATCATGTACAGCATGATGACTATATTTAACAATATAATACACGTGAAAGCTGCTAAAGGAGTGGATCTTAAATGTTCTCACTACCTACCAAAAAAAAGAAAGATAATTAAATGACCTGGTAGATGTGTTAACTAACTAATCTTATGGTAATCATTTCACGATATATATATATATATATATATATATATATATATATATGTGTGTGTGTATCAAATCACTGGAAAATGTGTGATTTAAACAGAAGTAGAAATTTAAATGCTTATCTCATCTTCTACCCTTAAGAATTGTGTAATCATGGAAATTAATTTAACCTTTCTGAAATTCACTAATTTCTTCTCTAAAATAAAGATGCAGTTCCTAACTCTAAATATGAAACACCATGTTCATAAAACGCTTAACACAATGTTCAAAACATAGTATGTGCTACATAAAGAACATTTCTTGTTATTGAACATCCAATACAGTTTTATCTTAGCAAATTTATGAATTTTAACATACTAAGAAGTAAGATTTTATCTTCACTCTTTAACAATCTGAAAGCAATAGGAAAGAGAAAGCTGTTTAGTTCTTTTTTTTTTTTTTCCTCTTTGTCTTAATAATTTGTAGCAAGAGTCTACCCAGGTAGAGCTTTACCATTTAATGAAGAATAATATGAATACCCTGATTCAGTGACTTTTGTCTTTAGTTACTACTCATTACAAAAATGATAAATATGTTCATTCCCTTAGGGAAAAGCATTTAATGGTTGACAGGTAAGTGAAAGATTTGCAAAGATCTCACATCTGACTAAATTCATGGAGAAAATATCAACACCAGAATCAAACTTCCCAAAAAATATGTTATCATGAAATGTTTTTTCACCTTACAGCAAAAACATGTTTTTGTAATATTCTGCTTTAAAATCTTCCATAAAAACAGATATAATTAAATATATGTGATACATTGATAGGGAGGTGTTAATTAGGTTGCATTAGAGAAACTTATCTAAAAGCACTCAGAACTGTTTTCCATTTTTAATGGACAAAAGATCATTTTGGGAAGAAAATATCAGTAGCCTCAAATGCTTTAGATATGCTTTTACTCTTCATGATAATTGAATGTTTTACAACTCAAATCCTTAGAGTCTTATGGCATGTTTCTGATTTTAAGTTACCTACATAGATATACTGTAGGGATAATTTGAGGAGACTCACTGCTCTTGAATCTAGGAGATAAACACAACCACCATTACAATTTGGAAGGGCATGAGGGCATGCATCCTGGCCTCTTTTCCTTTCCAGTAAATAAGACTTTGGATTTGCTAGTTCAGTTTATTTACCTCCTTTCACACCCTGTCTCACTGCTTCTTTGTACCCTGGTAAATCTAAAAGAGGTAGAGAAAGGTACAGAAGTAAAGACTGAGGAAAATATAACGAACAAACAAACAAAAAACATACCAAGTACTATCAATGGCTTAAGACTTTGGGAGTTGGGAATTGGTAAGAAAGGCTTTAGAACATCTAAAGGAAAAATAAATGGGAGAGAAAAGGGGATTTTAAGATTGTTTTTAGGGACTAGCTTTTGCTTTAACAATGTAAATGAACATATAATATTTTGAGAATTTTTCTTTAGTGGTTGGATAGTACTTCATTAAAATAGGTATATAATGATTTTAGATTGACTACATAGTTCAAAGCTTCAATAGGGCAATAAAAGATATGTAAGTCATGCAAGAAATAATTTAAAAATTTCCCTTCTCTATTTTAAGAATAATAATATTACAGGGAAACTCCAACTTGAGGGTAAATGGAGTAGAACACAGAGGAAGAGAAGGAATAGATCCTAAATTGTGAGAAACAGAATACATGACAAAGAATTTTGGACACAGGGGATTATAGTAGGGTATGTGAAAATCAAGGTCTCAAGCCTTCAGATATACTTAGAAATTTTTTCTTTACTAAGTCATTGGCAGACACTGCTTAGAAAATAGGAACTAATTCAATGTATAGCTTTTTTTTTGACTTCCTATTGTTTTCATCTTTTGACTACATTATTTCTGGGCACATAGTCAAGTACTAAATTAAAATATGATAGTTGGCATGAGATCTCCCCTGTGGTTTCTTTTTTCAAAATGGTTTTTTTCAATCTTTTAAAACCTGTGTTCTCTTTAATGAATATAAAATCTAATTGTGGTCTTTAAAATTATTTGAAATTAAAAAAAAAAAAACTCCTGTGACTAAAAATAAATTAATACACATTGCTGAGAGAAGCAACTATTAACAGACACGTAAAATATGATAGCTAACTTATCCTAAAATGGGAATACCATAGTATATTAACAAAAGCATATATCCATCTGATTATGGAATTTTCTGTAAAGGTATACCTCAAAAATTACTTTTGCTTCTATATCTTTCTGAGCAGGCATTTAAAACTCCTTGAAGATTAAAAATTAAGTATCTTTTCGGCACAATGAAGTTCTTTTAGAAATGTTCACTATATTTTACCCTCTTAATTTATCACAGACACAGACAAACTGACTTCTGTAGAATTTACAAATTCAGCTCCAGCAGTAGCAAAGCAGATTCAGAGCTTATGATGATTTTTATCATCCATGAAGTATTGTTGAAAAACTTAAAAATTTGTAATTTCATTATAATGCTGACCTTCATTAAATCAAATTTCAGAATGCTGCAGATACTATGATGCCATATATAAATAATAACTTTTTTATTAACTTATTTATCCCTTGATATGAAGCAAGTGCACAGAATTATTTGACTACAATTTGTCTGGGCCTTTTTCAATTTGTAATAATTTTAAAATGAAACAAAATATAGCAAGAGGAAACTGTGGTTTCCATGGGCACAAGAGAGAAAAACAATGAACTGACCATCTTGGCTTCTGGAGATCTGAGTAACAACTCAAAACCAGCATACAAGTTATGTTTGCCTAGAAATGCCTGTGTTTTGTTTGGAGCGAATATTTTAATAATTTAACTTCTCCTAATTTATTTAGCTTTAAAGATCTTAGATGGAAAGGAATGAGAAAAGTTAAAGATGACTGCGATTTAATAGTCAAGTAACCTCTCTTGTTTTCAATACAAAATGCATACATCCAAATTTTTTTTGAAAGACTCTGTGCCAATAATGTTCAAAACTGAATTGATGAAGCCTTGGCACTTGAGCTTTGTTATTTTATCAGTACACAAAAAATAATTCAAACTGCCTCTGATAGCTATCGATCATTATCATCATTTTCAAGTAAAAATTTTCATATATTAATATTATGAGAATGGATTGTTTTATTAGGTTGATAATAATGCAGGAATGCTTTCTCTGGCACTCTTGTTTAAGATGCAGGGGGAGTAGAGAAGGAGGCATATAAGGAAGCCAGGATAGGAACTGGAAAAGCTGATCTGGCTTCAGGATTGACCCTTCAAGAATAGCTCAGTCTTCATATGTTCAGCATCTCTTAGGTAGCCAAGATCTCCCTGTGGTCATTCATTCCAATAATCCTTATTGAACACCTTGTCTATGCCAGGCAATTTGTTAGGCACTGGAGATTCAAAGGTGAGAAAGCGAGAGATAGTTTTTGTGCTTATGGATCCTGTAGTCCTAATGGAGGAAACAAAAGTAAAAAAACAAAACCCAGATGGTAGCTCAGGTTGTAGGGTCAGACCTATACAGGGTTCATCTAGATTAGCTAACATAGACTGTGATCCTAGAAGGTGTATGAGAGATAGGGAAACCATGATATAAACAAAGCATTTAGTGGGGTTTAAAAACAATCACACATGGGTTCAAATCCAACCTCAACTATTTGAGAGATAGTACAGTAGTTGTAGAGAGCAACTCACACTAATCTGCCTAGACTAATATACCAGTTCTATTATTTCTTGGCCAAGTTACCTAAGCTTTTTGCATCCCAATTTCCTTATCTAGAAAATGAAGCAGATAATGAGGGTAAAAGAACAAACCTTACGGTGACTGAATGAGTTAAAATATGCAAAATTCATTGAACAGTGTTTGACATATAGTAAATGCTAAAAAAAATTATTATTTTCTTTTTATTGTGTAAACTGAGGGAAATTACTGGACTTTATTAAGACTCAATTTCATAATAAGCAAAATAGCATAGTAAAATGCTTACCTAATGGCATTCTTGTTGTTTTAGTTAGCTGTTGCTGTGTGAATCTTAAAATGACAATTCATTATTATCTCTTGCTGGTCTATATATTGAATAGGCTCAACTGGATGGTTATCATGTGGAGTCACTTATGCTGTTAAAGTCAAGTGTCAGGTGGGGCTGCAGCCATCTGAAGTCTTGAAGGGGCTAGACTTGCAAAATGACCACATCCAGCGTTAATAGTTGGTGCTGACTATCATCTGAGGCTCATTTGTTTTTTTGGTTTTTTTGGGGGTTTTTTTTTGGCCACACCACACAGCTTATGGAATTTTAGTTCCCTGACCAGGGATCGAACCTGGGCCCTCAGCAGTGAGAGCAGAGTCCTAACCACTGACCACCAAGGCACTCTCCTCATTTGGTCTTTCCAAACAAAATGACTATACACAGCTTCTCCATGTGGCATGGGAAGGGCAGGTGGACTTCATAAGGGAACCTCTTGCGAGTGAGTACCCTTCCAAGAGGCCTGATGGAAGCTTCAAGGCTTCTTCTGACCCTACCTCAGTAGTCCTAGAACTCCACTTTCGCTATATTTCATTGGTCAGACAATTTACAAAGGCCGGTCTACATATAAGCAGAGGTGAATTCAACTTCAGTTGTCAATGGGAAGAGTAGCAAGTAGTTTAAGGCCATCTTCAATCTACTTCACTTGTGATGAACCTGCCATGTAATAATCTACCAACAGTAGTCCTTGTTCCTGTCATCATCGTCGTCATCACTATACATGTTTACCATCATTCCACATTGTAATGACCTTTGTGATATAGACATTATTTTCAGTTTTTCTAAATAAGGAAGGAAAATGATAGAAGCCAAGTGGCTTAATATAAGGTCATATCACCTAGTAAGCAGACAGGCAAAGTTTTGTCTTGGACTTGTTGATTCCAGAGCTTATAAAATGCAATTCTTAAAAAATTTAGAAACCTAAAATGCAACTCATTCCAGTATTTCAGTCAAAAAATACTTTTTAAATCTTGAGTGAATCATCAAATATTAGAGCAAGAAGAAAATAGAGATTATAATTTGAAATTATTTTAATAATTTGTACTATGTACTTGATTATATGTTTTTCTACTTTAATAATATTTTTGGAGAAATTATTCAAATTTATGATATATGTTCCTTAAACATTATAGCTTTAAATAAGATGTAGCAAATACTTTGTATCTTCCTTCAAAACTAACATCTAAATGCAAACATTGAACTTTCCTGTGGGTAAAACTATCCACCATTAACCTACTTATATAATTTGTTTGTTGATGTCCAATACTGAACTTTTTTCCCCCAAATTCTAACTTTATAGTCAATAGTGCATAGCAAGTTTCTAGCATAATTATATATGAAAGAGTGAATGTCATCATTTCAAGTTAATATATCAGTGGGATATTTGGCAGAATATTACCAAAACTTCAAGTAAAGGCAATGTTTAATCACAAATACAGCCACTCAGAAGTCTCTCAAAAAGCAGAATTATAGAGGGCCACTGAACAAGAACACTCAAGAGAATCATCTTTCTCTTAAAATCTCTATGTTCTTGTATACTAATTAAATCATGCCTTTTTCATTTTAAAAGCACAGGCACACTACTTGCCCTAAGGATACATTTTATTATCATGTGGAATATGAAATGTTATTCTGCTTCAGGAGATAAAAGCAATTTAATTTGAATCTCTCTGGAAACTAAAGCATCAGCACAGCTAGTCATCTGTAACATCCGTGACTATTATCTTTTAGTAAACTATTTTATGCTGTCATTAATATATGTGACATTTTTGTATACTGAGCCTATTACAAGGTGATGCTATTGCACCTCGCCTCTTATAGCTAGAAAAAAAAAATCCACTGGTTGGTATGGTAAGTCACTTTTGCTCAGAAGATTTTTGCTTAGATCACTCATAGTTTTAGAAAGCAGCCAAAAGTAAAAAGCAGAAGGTGTTCTACAGAGAGCCAGGTGGGGACTATTCAGCATCCTTATTTTATTAAAAAAAAATTCTTCTGAGATTAAAAAAAAAAATTCCATTATAATCTCCTGGCTGTCTAGATCAGTTTCACAGTCCATGTAGGCTTTAACCAATCATAGCGTGCTGCCTAATGGTGTTAATGGGAATTCATTTCTTCTTCTAATTAAACACAGATGTAGATCTAAAATTTAAGAGAAAAGCTGTATTCCCTTGCCAAGCACATAATTTCTCTTTTTTTTCACACTACAGGGTCGTTGACAGTACCCAGGAGCCTAACACAGATGCACATTAATTACTCGTTCTCTAATTACTAGGGTACCAATATAACTGCTCAACCATTCATTATACATTCTTCTCAACTTCGCAAAACCCCAGAGACATATGCATGAAGCACACCACTTGGCAACATTAATTGAACCCTATTAACTCATAAAATTTATGAAAAGTGTAGCTATTAATTTAAAAAAAGTGCTCTTCATTTAATCCACGAAACCCACAATGTACAAATGATCATTTTCCTTGTGCTGTATATTGGATATCGGACAATGCAGCTGCTCACAGATTGTTAATTATCAGGAATACATCTACAGGATTAGACTAGAATTCTGGTGGTTAATTTAGCCAGGCTAATTTGCCACTCTGGAAGTTATTCACAGTAATAGTTAGCTGTATAAGCAACTCTAAATAGGATGCTTAGACAGGGAGTTAGATTAAAAAAAAAAAGTAAAACAAGAAGTAAACAAAACTAGCTTAGTCATAAGCTCAGCCATAACAAATCATTGTACTACCAATTTGTTTACTTCCAACATAATTCAAATTTTTATATTTTTGTTGGAAATATATCTTTTTCTTTTATTGCGGTACGCGGGCCTCTCACTGTTGTGGCCTCTCCCGTTGCGGAGCACAGGCTCCGGACGCGCAGGCCCAGCGGCCATGGCTCACGGGCCCAGCCGCTCCGCGGCATGTGGGACACGAACCCGTGTCCCCTGCATCGGCAGGCGGACTCTCAACCACTGCGCCACCAGGGAAGCCCCAGAAATGTATCTTTAATAGGATATTTTACATTGGAAACAGTGTATTATTCATGTCAGATATATTTTTCCTTATCTGTATATTTATTACTGCTGGATATAATCCAAACCCCATAACCTAGATTCACAGTGACCTACACTGGTTTAACAAGGCATTTCCGGTTTATCTCCTGGTAATCTATACATGAATCTCACCTTTAAGCCAACTGATATATATGCCTGTCTCCCCACCTGTCATCCCATTCCCAACACAGATACTACTATGGGCCTCAAATGTGCTCCATCTCTCTTCTTTTTGAAAAACATAAACCAATGGGCCTCCAATATTCATTAAATTTTTCTCATCTCTCACTTCTGAATTGATGTCTTCTACACACACTGATTGAAAAAATACTAGGTACTATGCATTTGACTAGTCACTGTAGGTACAGAAGTGAGCCAGATGAAATGTAAAACAAACAAAATAGAGAATCTGACAGTTTAGTGGAGAAAGGAGTAGTAAACAATTAAATACATGAGATATTAAATGCAAAAAAAAAGCTGGAAAAATGGTAGCAGAAATGGAGATTGACAGCTCTGGACTCCTAAGACACAATATGTCCATCTAATTCACATGTTATTTAGCATGTGCTGGCTTGTTTGCCCACTTATATTTTTATATATCTACTTTTTTCTGCAATTGAATTATTTTATTTCTTTCTAATCACATTTTCATATTAGAGACCCTTACTTAAATATTTATTGACATTAAGAAGATCCTGAAAATACAAAAATATCTGAATTCTTTACCTGTACTAAGATATTACTTGGCATTTTAAGAACAGATTTCAATAGTAAAATCTATTATTCACAACTTTTTCTATTTTATTTATATCATCTTGAATGTTTCTCAACAAAATAAGATACATACATGATATGATAAGGAATGGAAGAGTATTACCATTGCCTTCCCTATTACCCTCCTTGAAATTAGGGTGCAAATTATACCACCCATTTAATGTAGTGAGGCATTGTTTCATTTCTTTATGTGGACATGATTTAATTTATTACTTATGTGATAAGTGAGCAAATGACTTTCCTTAAATGTAGCTAAATCAACCAGATTACAATATTGTATCTATCCAGGTTGCAAATGGTCTTGAAAAATTCAATAATACTCTTTATGTGAGTTAAGGCAGCCTATAAAAGTGGTTTGCATGTCTATGTTTTTTTCTTTCAGTTTTCCAGGGCCATTAAAATATAAAAATAATGCAATCTAATAAAAATTCAAGCTTGGTTGTGTATTGGGAAAGACTGATGAAACTACTTAGATTGTACGAAACTTCCTCCAAAAATCTCTCTTATTTGAAGGAAGGTCACAAAATCTAAGAGGGCAAGGAGGTGACATGAGTTAGAAAATACACAAAACATGTGCTTATATTCTTCTTGGCTTCTAATACATTAGAATCTTTGGAGACCAGAGAAGTGTGCATATCATATTCCATGAATTCTATATGTGCCTGGAATACATGGACCTTGTATTTTAAATATGAACCCCAGGATATTTAGTAATAGCCTATCTTATCAAAAATAAATACCATTAGTTCTAAATATCATTTTTTTTCTTCTGCCAAGAGATGTGCTAAGAATATACCTAGAAAATACATTTACTTAAAAAAATTTCCATAAAGAAACCAACATGAATCTAGATATTGCATTACATAGGATTAAAAATGGATCATTTTTTAAGGAAGTTTCTTATATGTCATTTAATTCTTTGGCTTTCATGATGCATGGATGCATTTTCAGAAATTAGAAAAAAAATAACTGATTTACTTGCTTAAAATATGTGTTGTGTTAACACCAGTTAAGACATCAATATGCATAGAGAAAATTAACTTCTGCTATTAAAGCCCTATAAAAACAGAAATCAACAATTTGTATATTGTCTAAACATAATTTTTTAAAAATAGGAATCTTTAAAATGCACAGATATCTGCTGCACAGATATTTGGTACTACACACAGACATACGTATAATATATGTGCATTTATAATAAAAATCTCCATGACCCTTATATACATGTATGTTTGTGTGCATGTGTATATAGAGAGAGAATCATTTTCTCAGCAACCCAACTTACAACATTTCTTTGATTTCATAGAATACTTAGAATTCTATGTAGTTTCAAATATACTTGGAATCAACCTGTCTCTAATTTATGTTCTATTAAATTAAAATAATACCTTCTAAAGTAGCCCTGTCATCTGTTTGTCCCTTGGGCTAAGAACAAATATATTTTATATGTGAAACAATAATTACCTCTTATAAAATACCATGCATTTTTAATGAAGATAAGAGGATCTGGAAGTCTCTCAAATTTAGTTTCACCAGCGAAATTTCTGATTACTCAGGGTACAAACCTATGCTGCATAGCAAGTCAAGAGAAAGGAAGATGTTTGTTGTTTAGCAAGTTTAAGCATGTGTTTCTGAAAAAAACAAATTATTTGTAGCATGTTATGTTCTCCCCACTGCGTTTGGTACTCCAAGTACGGTTATACTATAGTGAAAGAAACTCAAAGGCACAAAGACATGTAAGAGAGACAATTGGAATTTTAGGTAATACATGGTAATTTAAGGTAAAAAAGGGCATGGAGAAGGCACAGAACCAGCACCCCTAATCTGTTCTCTGGTTGTCTGGTTAATTTTTGCATGTCAGAAACACTTAAGCTTAAAGCTGAGAGTAGCTGGGATATAAAGCAGAAGTAGGATTTAATAGGAGAATCTTGTAAAATAATTTCTTTTTCCATCTAAACAGGGTTGGAAAAGTAGGGATGTGACTAAAACAGGAAGTTAGTTGTAGGGAAAGATAAGGAGTTTAGTTTATATCTAAAACCTACCTGGAAGGCAGTGAAGTGTTAAAAACATTGGTAATACAAAATTTAGTTAAAACCAAAGTCACATCCCCTTCACAGTATTTATTTATTTCAAACCATCCACTCTTTGACTATCACCCAGAATCATTCTACTTTATTTATTTTAGGACTGCCAGTTCAAAAATCCTTTGACTCACTGAGGTATCTCAGTGATATACTGACACCATCACTTTTTATGTTCTCTATTATTTCTGTTATGTTTTTAATTCTTTATTTACCATGCTTAGATTACTTTGTCAATAAGTGGAAATGCTTACCAGCTTACAGATTTAATTCCCTTTCCTTTATCTTTCTCAGTGAGGTCATCTGGAAAATTCCAAACCTGATTTAACTCCAAGGCTCTCCCTACTCCTCACCTGCTTCCAAATTCTCCCTCAATAGTATTAACTTCCTGCAGTGATTTTGTTTTACTGTTTTTTCTCCTTAGTCTTTCAACACTCTTCAATCTTATTTAGAGATATTAAATCACGTTTCATTGAGCAAATAAATTCATCAAATGAAAAGCACTTCTTCCATTGATTCTTTCCACCATCAAATACTTGTATTTGCAACTATACCCATATACAATCTATTCCATTTTAGTAAATGAATTCTTCTCCATATCTAGCTGAGGCCACTCCACTTTAAAAAAAAAATCAAACCACATTCACTATCCTTTAAACCCACAAAATTATCCTGCCCACTGGTGTCAGGATTTGTTCCCTTTATATTGTATCACTCCTAATATCAAATGAACATACTTCAGGAACCACCATTTTAAAACACACTGATAGACAAAAGAAAAACTCATTCCTTGATCTTACGTATTCCTCCATCCACTCCCCCAAATCTTCATGAACGCTTCCACAGCAAAACTCCTAATAGGAGCTACATAAATGTAAGACTTAAATTCCCATGTTTTATCATCTCTTTATTCCAATCAATCACACATGTGCTTCTCCCTACTCTCTGGTAAACCTATTGGTCAAAGCCATAAATAACTTCTCTCTTACTAAATTTAATAGTCAACACTCACTCTTCTTAATCTTTTTATTGAGAGATTTTCCAAGTGGCATCTCTGATACTTGCCTAATCATATCTACAAGTCCCATTTATTAGGGAAGCATCACCTGACCTAATTTATAAAGACAAATGTCCCTAAAACAGGTTGAATAGCAATATGAACTTCTTAATAATATTTACCAGACTTGGAATTGTGTGTGTGTGTGTGTGTGGCCCAGGAAATTAGTTCTGAAAGAGAGAGAAAGAGACAGGCATGTAAATCTGCATAGAAAGGAAGAAACAGAGAAAAATGATATTGAAGCAAGCTTAGTTAATTTAAAAATATATTTACTTAACATTTTCTATGACTTAGGCATTTTGGGATTTTCTAAAATTTTTAAGAAATATTTGCAAAATTTTTTAGAAAGAGATTAAAGAGGAAAAAAATCAGCATGGGAGTATAGAAAGTGAAGAAAAGACAGGATTCTGTGACAGCAGATGAGAAATAAACATGAGAAGCTACTGAAAGCAAAATTATGATAGTATATATGAAAGAATCCTGTTTTTCTAATGAGAAAACTAAGAATAAAATTAATTAATTACTCAACAAAAATATATATGCTTTTAATTGCAAAGTAAGGATTCCTAAGTGGATTTTTTTTGGGGGGGCATTGGCTTTGATTTTCACATCTTTGAATATTCATATGTAAATTTTTTGATGTTTGAGATAAATAATAGGACTACACAGTTTAGAAGACTAAACCTGATCACCTTCAGTCCACCTCAATTTCTTTATTCAAAGTAAGGCTTCAGTAATTCAGAAAGAGAAGAAAAGAGAGCATATAGAAATAAAGGAAAAGCAATGATAATTAAGATAAAATATTATTTTACTACAGTTAAATCAAGCCCAACTTATTTTTCTTTAAAATCATTTCTAACATTCTAGACGATATTGGCTTATTTTTGATAATGCTTTTTAACAAGATATAAATATGCATTGTAAGATGGGAATGTTTCTTTCACTGCTCTCTTATTAAGTAAAGTATGAATTCTTTTTTCTATTTGGAGAGACTCTGTGATATGTCTCCCACAAAGACCAATTTAATTCCAATATGAACTGAAATTTTCACAATTCATATTGTCATTTAGGTTTCAGAAGGTTAAGTAAAGGACAATAAGATATTCTTGATAGAGTAAAAAAAAAAATGAAACAGCACAAGTTTCCTTTCCCTGATATAGATTCCTTCATGCACTTTCCCAGGATAACAGTATGTCTATAGTATTCTTTAACCATCTACCCTTTTAAGGCATTTTACTTCACACTATCTTTTTCTTCATTTTTGAAAAGTATTTCTAATTTTATTAACATCTTGTGAAGAGTCATTTGCATGTAATTCGTTTCTTCATAAAATGATTTCTCTTTCTGAAATTATGCACTAGCACATTATAGAACAATCAAATTATCAGCCTCTCTTCCAAGGATCAATTCCACACTCAGAAATTATAATGAGTGAGGTTCTCCATCATTAAAACTGCATACAAATTCTTTAGAGCTGTCAAAGCAACATCAACAGTTGTTATTTAATGTGTTTATGACTATCAGGGGTTAATGGCATTTTGTAACACAATAGAATTCTCTAGGAAGTTAATTTTTCTGTGAGTGGAATATATAGCTAAAGGCCTAAAAAATCCAAAAGAGCAATATATTACTATTTCTAGGCCTTAGCTTCTCAACAAGTCAGTCTACCACCTTTCTGATCTACACATTAATGCTACATGAGTTCTAATTTAAATCTGATAGATTTTAAAAACAATGGATTTTTACCATTTAGTGCACTAAGTTACCAAATGAAAAATTAGTATCTAGGGAGCAGGAGTTTAGTTTTTCCCTGAGGTTTTATGAATTTTGACAGCCTGTCCTTTTACTGATAAGCATATTTTATTTTTCTTCACCTGAAGATAAATGTGAATTATTTTCCGATGTAGTCACATTAATAAATGCTAAATAATGTTTCAGGAAGAAAATATGTTGCCAATAAAACAAACAAGCAAAAACCAAATGGCACACATGCAATGGCAGGATTTATTTCTATGCAGAAATCACATTATAGGACCACATATTTTCCAGATCAAAAGTAGAATGACAGAGCAGATGTACCTCTTCTGTTCCTTTTATTTCATTATTTCTTAAACATTAATGTGTTACCTGAGGATCTTATTGAAATTCAGATTTGGGCTCAGTAAGACAGGTGTTGGGTTTAAGACTGGGCATTTCCAAAATACTTCCTGGTGAGCAGATGTTACTGGTCTTTTTATCTGATGCCACTTTGAATAGCAAGGCTCCATAATACATGTGTTTCCAAAAGAGAAGTGTTTCCATTGCTTGTAGTGGCTTCTTTTCTGGGGATACTTTTGGAATCTATCAGGTTTATTTTCTGTACCCTCTGTTTACTAGTGATATTACCTGAATCTAAACCTTGGGCTAGTTAGCATCATATTCTTATGCAGCTCTTAAAACACATCAGATATCTTGACCCCAATCAAGACCTACTGATAGGAATCTCTGACAGTGGAGTCCTCAAATCTATATCTGTAAAACAACTACAAAAGTATTTACAACTTACACTAGTGTTTGAGATCCAAAAATACTAAAAGGTGTCCATCATAAGGGCAAGAATATTCATATGGCTGGGGGAAAATAAATAACCCTGCTGATTCTTTGATCTCTATTTATGCCTATTTTATTTATTTTAGTCCGTCTAATCCAATAACATATTTTCTTTCAAACTGGAAAGAACTGACCTCTTAACACAAGCAAAAGTCTCTCAAGCTATATGTTATCCCACTCACTCTGCAAAATAGCTATTATATTTTGTTGATAACTGATTTCACTCTTATGCTGTTAGAAGCTCCTGAAACCATATATGAACTATTAATCATACCTGCCTTTTAACAACCACTCATTTACTCATTGGAAAAGGGAAAAGGAAAGTGATTTCTCCACTCAGTCCTAAGGTAGTCCTCTCCAGTGTACCACTGTGACAAACCTGGTTGTTATACACAATGTATCTGCAGTAGTGTTTTGATTTGGGTATTTATAGTATTATAAAGCAAGCAAGCAAACAACAAACAAACAAAATCCTCAGGGTGTATAGATTAGTTTCAAAGTATTGTATAATATTTCTCTCAGAAGAAAACTGTTAATGATGATGAATCATGTAACCTGATTATCAATGTAGAAAAAGATACAATAGAAGTCTCCAAGCAGAATTATCTTGATTTAAATCTTCTTTTTGCTAAACTTGTAATCCTCAGCTGCATACCAATGCACGCTACATTTATGTTCAAAGCTTAAGTATCCCAATTATTTTAACAGTAATATTGTTTCTTGATGGAAGGAGTAATATTTTATTTATTATTTTAATATTTTATGTTACAGATTATTTCCATACATAACCTGTTTTTATATGATGAAGGCATTCGATATATTGAAAGACATACATCCAGTGCTATTATATCATTTCTACTGAAAGACGGAGTATTAAGTTCTTGTCTTATTAAACTTAACATTGAATTAAAGTGGATTGGTAAATGCCTTACAGTCTCTTGCACTGAGTTCTAATATGGCTAGTGTCACTTTTAGAGCAGGTGGCTGTTACTCTCACTCTGAGCCCAGAAATGACAGCTGTAATTAAGAACTTATTTGGAATACATTTGTCAGTTTATTCATGGCAAGTGATGTTGTTCACTACGTATATGTTAAAATAAAAATAAAATTATAATTTCCAGTCTTATTTCAATAAATATTTAAATTAATAAGCATCTAGTAAATTTTTCAAATTAACCTTCATTATCATAATGTAATATCTATTGAGTGCTTACTATGTACTAGGCATTGTTCCAAGAAAATTTAATGGACTGACTCAGTTTTCACAATTCTAGGAAATATACTACTAAAAATCCCATCCGGTAGATGAGGCAATTGACACACAGAGAAGTTAATTTACTGAGCTGAGATCATAAAATTATCAAATTTTAAGAATCAGAAATTCAGAAGACTTTCTAAGCTTCCAAATCAATGTAATTTATCACTGACTTCCATGAGCCTCATATTTGTGGCGAAAAAAGTCATGGCACTGCACTGAAATCATAATGAGTTTTTTTGTTTCCCTTGTTTCCTCATTTGCAAGAGGTCAATGTCTAAACCATCCAGAACTGATTGTTTTTAATTTTTTAAACAAATTTCAGGGCTGAGACATAGTTCCTTTGGCTATGGAACTAGGCCAAAGGAACTAAGCCAGTAAATATAGAATTTAAGAAAATGTTTTTATTTATGAATGGTATGTAGAGGCAGTTGGAAAATATTTTTAAGATATTGATACTATTCATGGTTGATAAAAACAAAGGCAGAATCCTTCAATCTTACCCTGTTGTATATGATGACTATAGCCAAATATAATTTACAAGAATACCTTTAGATTTTTGAATGGCCTAGTGTTTCAAGGTCACCAGTTTCAACTATATGAATATTACTATGTAGAACGAAATGGTTCCATGGTCAAAAACAGTGATGAAATATTGGGATACATAAATTTATAAATCCGCATTTACTGAAAATCTTTTTGGAATTTTTTTTTTAACATCTTTATTGGAGTATAATTACTTAACAGTGTTGTGTTAATTTCTGCTGTACAACAAAGTGAATCAGCTATACGTACACATATATCCCCATATTCCCTCCCTCTTGCATCTCCCTGCCACCCTCCCTATCCCACCCCTCTAGGTGGTCAAAAAGCACCAAGCTGATCTCCCTGTGCTATGCAGCTGTTTCCCACTAGCTATCTATTTTATATTTAATAGTGTATATATGTCAATGTCACTCTCTCACTGCGTCTCAGCTTACACTTCCCCCTCCTCATGTCTTTAATTCCACCCTCTACATCTGTGTCTTTATACTTGTACTGCCCCTAGGTTCTTCAGAACAATTTTTTTTTTTTAGATTCCATATATATGTGTTAGCGTACGGTATTTGTTTTTCTCTTTCTGACTTACTTCACTCTGTATGACAGTCTCTAGGTCCATACACCTCACTACAAATAACTCAATTTCATTTCTTTTTATGGCTGAGTAATATTCTATTGTATATATGTGCCACATCTTCTTTATCCATTCATCTGTCAGTGGATACTTAGGTTGTTTCCATGTCCTGGCTATTGTAAATAGTGCTGCAATGAACATTGTGGTACATGACTCTTTTTGAATTATGATTTTCTCATGGTATATGCGAGTAGTGGGATTGCTGGGTCATATGGTAGTTCTACTTTTAGTTTTTTAAGGAACCTCCATACCATTCTCCATAGTGGCTGTATCAAGTTACATTCCCACCAACAGTACAAGAGGGTTCCATTTTCTCCACATGCTCTCCAGCATTTGTTGTTTGTAGATTTTTTGATGATGGCCACTCTGAGTGGTATGAGGTGATACCTCATTGTATTTTTTTTTTTTTTTGCGGTATGTGGGCCTCTCACTGCCGTGGCCTCTCCCGCTGTGGAGCACAGGCTCTGGACACACAGGCCCAGCAGCCACGGCCCACAGGCCCGGCCGCTCCACGGCACATGGGATCCTCCTGGACCAGGGCACGAACCTGTGTCCCCTGCATCTGCAGGCAGACTCTCAACCACTGCGCCACCAGGGAAGCCCCTCACTGTAGTTTTGATTGGCATTTATCTAATGATTAGTCATGTTGAGCATCCTTTTTAGTGTCTGACGGCCATCGTATATCTTCTTTGGAGAAATGTCTATTTAGGTCTTCTGCTCAATTTTGGATTGGATTTTTTTTTTTTTATACTGAGCTGCATGAGCTGCTTGTATATTTTAGAGATTGATCCTTTGTCAGTTGCTTCATTTGCAAATATTTTCTCCCATTTTGAGGGTTGTTTTTTCGTCTTGTTCATGGTTTCCTTTGGTGTGCAAAAGCTTTTAAGTTTCATTAGGTCCCATTTGTTTATTTTTGTGTTTATTTCCATTTCTCTAGAAGTGGGTCAAAAAGGATCTTGCTGTGATTCATGTCATAGAGTGTTACGCCTATGTTCTCTTCTAATAGTTTTATAGTGTCTGGCCTTGCAATTAGGTCTTTAATCCATTTTGAGTTTATTTTTGTGTATGGTGTTAGGGAGTGTTCTAACTTCATTTCTTTACATGTAGCTGTCCAATTTTCCCAGCACCAGTTATTGAAGAGGCAGGCTTTTCTCCATTGTATATTCTTGCTTCCTTTATCAAAAATAAGGTGAACATATGTGCATGGGTTTAATCTCTGGGTTTTCTATCCTGTTCCATTGATCTATATTTCTGTTTTTGTGCCAGTACCATACTGTCTTGATTACTGTAGCTTTGTAGTATAGTCTGAAGTGAGGGAGCCTGATTCCTCCATCTACGGTTTTCTTTCTCAAGATTGCTTTGGCTATTTGGGGTCTTTTGTGTTTCCATACAAATTGTGAAATTTTTTGTTCTTGTTCTGTGAAATATGCCATTGGTAGTTTCATGGGGATTGCACTGAATCTGTAGATTGCTTTGGGTAGTATAGTCATTTTCACAATGTTGATTCTTCCAATCCAAGAACATGGTATAGCTCTCCATCTGTTTGTATCATCTTTAATTTCTTTCATCAGTGTCTTACAGTTTTCTGCATACAGGTCTCTTTTTAATATGTTTTCTTTGTATTTAGTTTTTGATAGTTGGTTAATATGTGCCTGGGCATGTTTCTCCTTGGATTTATCCTGTATGGGACTCTCTGTGCTTCATGGACTTGAATAACTATTTCCTTTCCATATTAGGGAAGTTTTCAATTATAATCTCTTCAAATATTTTCTCAGTCCCTTTCTTTTTCTCTTCTTCTTCTGGGACCCCTATAATTCAAACGTTGGTGCGTTTAATGTTGTCCCAGAGGTCTCTGAGACTGTCCTCAGTTCTTTCATTCTTTTTTTCTTTATTCTGCTCTGCAGTAGTTATTTCCACTATTTTATCTTCCAGATCACTTATCCATTCTTCTGTCTCTGTTATTCTGCTGTTGATTCCTTCTAGAGAATTTTAAATTTTATTTATTGTGTTGTTCACCGTTGTTTGTTTGCTCTTTAGTTCTTCTAGGTCCCTGTTAAACGTTTCTTGTATTTTCTCCATTGTATTTCCAAGATTTTGGATCATCCTGACTATCATTACTCTGAATTCTTTTTCAGGTAGACTGCCTGTTTCCTTTTCATTTGTTTGGTCTGGTGGGTTTTTACCTTGCTCCTTCATCTGCTGTGTATTTCTGTGTCTTCTCATTTTGCTTAAGTTACTGTGTTTGGGGTCTCCTTTTCGCAGGCTGCAGGTTCATAGTTCCCGTTGTTTTTGGTGTCTGCCCCCAATGGTTAAGGTTGGTTCAGTGGGTTGTGTAGGCTTCCTGGAGGAGGGAACTGGTGCCTGTGTTCTGGAGGATATGGCTGGATCTTGTCTCTCTCATGGGCAGGACCACGTCCTGTGCTGTGTTTTGAGGTGTCTGTGAACTTATTATGATTTTAGGCAGCCTCTCTGTTAATGGGTGGGTTTGTGTTCCTGTCTTGCTAGTTGTTTGGCATGAAGTGTCCAGCACTGAAGCTTGCCGGCAGTTGGGTGGAACTGGTCTTAGTGTTGAGATGGAAATCTCTGGGAGAGCTGTCGCCATTTGGTATTATGTAGGGCCAGGAGGTGTCTGGTGGACCTATGTCCTGAACATAGCTCTCCCACCTCAAAGGCTCAGGCCTGACACCCGGCCAGAGCACCAAGACCCTGTCAGCCACATGACTCAGAAGAAAAGGGAGAAAATAAATAAAGTAAAGTAAAATAAAATAGTTATAAAAATAAGATAAATTATTAAAATAGAAAAACAAAAAAAATAATTAAAAAACAAAAAAAGAAGAGAGCAACCAAACCAATAAACAAATCCACCAATGATAAAAAGCACTTGGGCTTCCCTGGTGGCACAGTGGTTGAGAGTCCGCCTGCCGATGCAGGGGATATGGGTTCGTGCCCCGGTCTGGGAAGAACCCACATGCCGCGGAGCAGCTGGGTCCGTGAGCCATGGCCGCTGAGCCTGCGCGTCCAGAGCCTGTGCTCTGCAACGGGAGAGGCCACAACAGTGAGAGGCCCGCGTACCGCAAAAAGAAAATAAATAAATAAATAAATAAAACAAAAAGCACTAAAAACTATAGTAAGGTAAACATAAAAATCAGAAAATAGTCGCATACAGCAAACCCCAAGTCTACAGTTGCTCCCAAAGTCCACTGCCTCAATTTTGGGATGATTCGTTGTCTATTCAGGTACTCCACAGATGCAGGGTACATCAAGTTGATTGTGGAGATTTAATCCGCTACTGCTGGGGCTGAATGGAGAAATTTCCCTTTCTCTTTTTTGTTCGCACAGCTGCTGGGGTTCAGCTTTGGGTTTGGCCCCGCCTCTGCATGTAGGTCACCCTCTGGCTTCTTTTTTTCACTCAGAGAGGAGGGGTGAAAGGAGTTGCTGATTATGTGGCTCTGGCTCACTCAGGTCGGTGGGAGGGACAGGTACAGAATGCAGGGCGAGCCTGTGGCAGCAGAGGCCAATCTGATGTTGCAACAGCCTGAGGCACACCATGTGTTCTCCTGGGGAAGTTGTCCCTGGATCATGGGACCTTAGCAGTGGTGGGTTGCACAGGCTCCTAGGAGGGGAGGTGTGGATAGTTACCTGTGCTTGCACACAGGATTCTTGGTGGCTGCAGCAGCAGCGTTAACGTTTCTTGCCCGTCTCTAGTGTCTGTGCTGATAGCCGCAGTTCGTGCCCATCTCTGGAGCTCCTTTAGGCAGTGCTCTGAATCCCCTCTCCTCATGTGCCCCGAAACAATGGTCTCTTGACTCTTAGGCAGTTCCAGACTTTTTCCCTGACTCAATCCTGGATAGCTGTGGCACACTAGCCCCCTTCAGGCTGTGTTCACGCAGCCTACCCCAGTCCTCTCCCTGCGATCCGACCGAAGTCTGAGCCTCAGTTCCCAGCCCTCATCTGCCCTGGTGGGTGAGCAGACAAGCCTCTCAGGCTGGTGAGTGCTGGTCGGCACTGATCCTCTGTGCGGGAATCTCTCCGCTTTGCCCTCTGCAGCTCTGTTCCTCTGCTATCCTCCGTGGCTCCGAAGCTTCCCTCCCCAGCTTCCCCACCACTGACGGAGCTTCCTAGTGTATTGAAACTTTTCCTTCTTCACAGCTCCCTCCCAGAGGTGCAGGTCCTGTCCCTATTCTTTTGTCTCTGTTTTTTCTTTTTTCTTTTGCCTTACCCAGGTACATGGGGATTTTCTTGCCTTTTGGGAAGTCTGCGTTCAGTAGGTTTTCTGTAGGAGTTGTTCCACATGTAGATGTAGTTTTGATGTATCTGTGGGTAGGAAGGTGATCCCCATGTCTTACTCCTCCACCATCTTGAAGGTCCCTTCTCTGGAATCTTCAATATGCTAATGTGCTTGATATTTTATAGTGCTAATGTGACTCAATATGCTAATATATTCTAAATCAGAGCAGCGTTTCCTAAAAATTATTTATTCACAACTTTGTTGTTTTCCATGGAGCACAGTGTTCCATAGCACATGGTTGGGAGATTTTGTCTAGAATCCTGGGAATGAAAATGAGTTACAGGCAAATAAGGGCGATGTGCTAGAGGTAGAAGAGGTCATATTGAAAACAGACTGTGTATGAAAGGTGAGAGACAGACTAGGGCTGTGACTCCTATGAATTTGATTTGAGATATGAACAGGAAATGTAAAATGCATATGTGTGTGTATGCCATGCATGTATTATATTTTAAATGTATAGACTGTTTGCAATCATCTTGGGAGAGAAAACAGATTGAGAAGAACTTCTAAAGCTCTAACATCTTAGGAGGAGGAATGAAAAAAAACAAAAAATTGAATATAAATGGCCAGTGATATAAGAGAAAAAACCAAGAGAGTATCAAGAAAAGGAAAAGTCTTTCCAAGTTAAGGGGGTTGATAAACTGTATTAAATGTTGTTGAGAAGTTAACTAAAGAAAAGAAGTATACACTAAAAATAAAAATAGGGAGGTTTCTGTTAACTCTGGAAGAAGAGGCAAAAATTTCAATTGTTAGTTTGTTGATCTTCCCCCAATGCAAAAATATTTTAAGGGCAGAACCTGAGTCTTAAATCTTATGTCCTACTGATTTACAATGTAGTTGAAATGTAAGTAGCTTATTCGATTTGATTTGATTGTTAATTTGATTTGATTGCTTATTTGATTTG
Organism: Phocoena phocoena; assembly: GCF_963924675.1. Classification (NCBI taxonomy): domain Eukaryota; kingdom Metazoa; phylum Chordata; class Mammalia; order Artiodactyla; family Phocoenidae; genus Phocoena; species Phocoena phocoena. The sequence continues at coordinate 78,837,971 of NC_089223.1, forward strand.
ATTTGATTGCTTATTTGATTTGATTGTTAATGTCTAAAAGAGTGCCATAATATCTATTTATCTTTCTCTGCAAAATAAGCACATACAATTTATCTTCCAACAAATTGATACGATAGAAACAATTAATTTGGTACTGGACATTCTAGATTCAAGAAATGTAAGAATTCTGAATATAAGTTATGGTTCAGAAGAATTAAGTAATATCTCAAAATGCTGATTCTAAAATTAAATAAATATGTTATAATTCACATGATGCCATTTTTATAAATTAAAATTATTTCCATGAATATATATCAAAAATATATTTTAACAGTTTAATTATTAAGTCAAACCCTAAAGAAAGATTAATGAGATCGTCTTTAATTTAGGTTGCCCATGTATATGAATTACAACATAGCATAAACAAACATAGATCTACATTTTTAGACTGATTAAGTGGTTCTGTGTTAGAGCCCAGCCATATCAATAATTTATTTTTAACAGCTTTATTGAGGTATAATTGTTATATAAGAAGAAATGCACATATTTAAATTGTACAATTTGATGAATTTGGAAATATGCAACACCCATGTTACCATCATCAAAATAAAGGTAATAGATATATCCGCACCTCCCAGAGTTTCCTGTGTCCTTAGCTTTTTGTTGTTTTTTTCTGGGTAAGAACACAGCATAAGAGCTACCCTCTTAACTTCTGAAGTGCACAATACCATACTGCAACTACAGGCATCATGTTGTATAGCGGATCTCTAGAAATTATCCATCTAGTATAACTGAAACTTTATACCCATGGAAAAACAACAACTCCCCATTTCCTCCAACACCTTATCACTGCCAACCAGTACTGTATTCTCTGCTTCTATGAGTTTGACTACTTTAGATTCCCAAGTAAGTGGAATCAATGGGTTTATATCAAAAAGAATATCGAGGAGCCATCTGCACTCCCATGTTCATTGCAACATTATTCACAATAGTCAAGATGTGAAAACAACCCATGTATCCACTGACTGATGAATGGTAAAGAAAATGGGATATTATTCAGCCTTATGAAAAGAAGGAAATGCTGCCATTTGTGACAACGTGGATGAACCTGGAAGACGTTAATGAGTGAAATAAGCCAGTCACAGCCATTGTTTAACAAGTTCCTCAGTTCTTCCGTTATACATCAGATTGTGAGATCCACTCTGCTAAATTAATCCAAATGAGCAACAAAATGTAAAGCCACTGTTCTTTTTTCATTATCAACATGGTTATAAAGAAAATTCATGTTGTTATATTTAACATGTCAAGTATATAAAATATACTTGGTGCTTAATAAAATAATGCTTTTATTTTTTTTTTTGTTTTTTGTTTTTTGCGGTACGCGGGCCTCTCACTGTTGTGGCCTATCCCGTTGCAGAGCACAGGCTCCGGACGCGCAGGCTCAGTGGCCATGGCTCACGGGCCCAGCCGCTCCTCAGCATGTGGGATCTTCCTGGACCGGGGCATGAACCCGTGTCCCCTGCATCGGCAGGTGGACTCTCAACCACTGCGCCACCAGGGAAGCCCTAATGTTTTTAATTAATTAGAAATACAGTCTAGTTTCCTAGATCAGTGATGTTCCATGGAGACTATATCATACATAAAATTTGAATTTTTAAGCCAAATTTATACAATTGTTTTAAGTTTCTGATAGAAACTCTTTTCTTCCAAGCATGCATATGTTTCCAACATGCTATATAATATAATCAGGTAATCTTACTGGTGGCTGAACAGCTGGTGTTCTTGGACTTCCACCCTGATAACTCAGATCCTCTCTATTTTTGCTCTTCTAATCTGGCCACAAACAACCTCATTTTTTATTCCATTTCACTCCCTCATATCTGCTCATTAATCATAACTTTTGATAATATGTAACTTTGTTCATCATGCCTTGTATTGTCCATGATATGTGTGTATTGTTTTTTCTGTATGTATATCCTCCAGTGTCAGTTCCTTTATTCATAAAGAATATGATTTGGCCCAAATAACTACTGATACTCTTTAGGAAGATTTTTTTCCCTTATTGGCTGATATCCATCCTGTAATCTACTCAACTGTGACTAGGGAGATGATTTACATGGCAACAATATAGTAACCAATGCATAAAGAACTGCTAGGCTATTTTTTCAACAGCAGACTGGATGAAGTAGTTTCCTTTAAAAAAAATCTGGGGCTGTTAAAGGTATTTGAAGAAGACAACAAAAACAAAACAAAGTAAAAACTCTTCTCTAGTACATCAGGACAAATTGATGCATGCAATTCCTTGTAACTCAGCAAAGCAATGACGTCTTCACTTAAAGATGAGTTTATTGTTTAGAACAAGGCATTATGTGCCTATTCATATATTTCAATAAGATGTAAACACCAAATCTATATCATCATGTATTAAACACATGAAATGCTTATGACATAATTTCACATTCTTAGGGGGAAATTTTCCTAGGTATAAAAGAGATCCAATAAAGAAAGGTAAGAAATAACAAAAAAGGTACTAATTCAGAGGTCCAATATAACATACATAAATTATTATTTTTCATATAATATCAATTAAAATTAACTAGGCATGTTTACTTTCTGAGTAAACTGTTGGTAAATAAACTCCATTAAAAAATGACACATCTAAAAATTCATTACTGAATTAGAATTTAAAAATTAGAATCATGAAATTTTTATATTTATGAACATATTTAATAAAGGAAAAGTGAGTCTTTTAATCTCGGTCCTTTCGTGCTCCTAACATTCCAGGTGAAATTAATTTGAAAGCTTCAGTATATAGCAATGTAATTTTCCTATGTATGCTTTCACAGGTTCTAAATTAAGAAAAAAATAGTTGTTAATCAGTTCTGCTTTTAGTGTTAGCCTTAAACTTTTCAATTTTCAATTACTTACTTTAGACATTTTACTAAGTTGAAAAAAATTCATAAATGATTGCATTTTGGCAGTAGCTATATTTGAACAGACTATATATTTGCTCAAGGAATAAATTCATAATGAATTGAAGCTTAAGTTTTATAATTTTGGTATCTAGCATATATTAAAATCTCTAAAAAGTCATTTTGTCAATTATCAGATAATTTCTTCTTGAATAAGGAGAAATGCAATGTCACTTTCTGACCATGAGTTTTGTAACACAATATGTGCAAGTTCTCCATTTAAAACTGTTGTATTTCAAGAAATTTCATCACTAATATTGTAATTTCTTAAATTGAATATGTGAACCAACTGCTAATTTTGAGAAGTGAAAAAGGAAAAAAATGTTTTGAAGTTTTATGATGAACATCTCAAATCATGTAAATTCTCTGAGAAGCCAGAAACAACCTCATCCATTAGTACTATTTTGTCCTCCCTTCTTTCACACTGAACTTCCTGTAAATTAAGGGGCTACTTCTATTTTTCAATCATATCAAAGTTTCTATTGATGAGTCCTAGAGAGACAGTCTTTTTTCCTTTACTCTTTATCCCTGACACCTCTTACTAAATACACAGGCTTTCTAATTCTCTAAGTTTTCAGTTACAAAACAATATATTCCATTTGATGTCATTTTATTTAATGACATTGAGATAAACAGTTTCAAATGACTTTTGGAGCAGTTTATTAAAATTTTCATTAGCCTTGAAAGCATGTTTCAAATTAGAGATTATTCACACCATACACTAAGATATAATAAATGCTTATAGAGAGCAAAAAAAGAACTGGCAGAAACTAACTCACTCAATCCAAACTAATCTCTGTTCTTGGGAGAGAGTACTATCAAGCTCATGACATTCTTTCACGTGGAGTAAATATGACTGACAGGAAATGTCATAAAGTTCCTCTTTAAAAGTGCAGTGTACTTGTCTTTTAACCTACTCGGGAAGAGCTGAAACTACTATACAACAGTTTCGTGTATACCGATGCTGAGACCTTGACAGTACTTTCCTTATTACTGCAAATTATCAAATTATCCAGACCAGCTTCTCAGGAGTCATTTTTCTCCAAACATGTTACATCAGAAGCAGGAAGCTTAATTTCCCCTAATACCTGGTTAAATAAGAATAGGGTTTTTAAAATGTAAAATAGATAGCTAGTGGGAAGCAGCTGCATAGCACAAGGAGATCAGCTCCCTGCTTTGTGAACACCTAGAGGGGTGGGATAGGGAGGGTGGGAGGGAGACGCAAGAGGGAGGGGATGTGAGGATATATGTATACGTGTAACTGATTCACTTTGTTGTACAGCAGAAACTAATACAACATTGTAAAGCAACTATACTCCAAAAAAGATGTTTAAAAAAGTGGTATTTAAATTATTGGCTCAATGATTCCTTTTACTTACAAAAACATAATTTATTAATACTATAGGAATCAAAACTATCTCCAACAGTTTCAGTAATACAAAGTTTTCATTAATACATTGTAAACTATACTAAAGTAAGAACAAATTTTTCTTGCAATTGCAGAACCTAAAAAAGAATCTGGAACATAATTCTCAAATATCATTATTGAAAGAATTCCTACATTAATAATATATTTAAATAAAAGCACATCTAATAAAGAAGTCTAAATATAGTCAATGTTAATTTTTCTTCTTTCATAATTACTTTCTCTCTTTTAATCTCTTCCAGAGATACCCTCACCCAGAAATAATGTTTTACCAGCTCTCTGGGCATCCCTTAACCCAGTCAAATTGACACATAAAGTTAACCACAACAGCAAGTATCTACAAGTTGCTATAATCTAAATGCACAAATACTTCAAATAACCCAGGAATTAAAACTCTCAGCACTGAATGTGGCTGAAAGGATATCTGGGAGCTGATCTATGAGTACACTATCTTACCCAATTTTTGGAAAAACTAGGAAATTCCATGCAAACCCTCTGCCAACTGGAAAAACACAATTGGTTTCCAAAAATTTCAGGTACTTCATCCAAAGTTTTTTTTTATCTTCACTGTTTTACGTTTCCAATAAAAATTCTGACATAACTGCCTAGCTAGATGATTTCTATAGATTTTGTAATGGTAATGTGGATTAGAATTCAAAACACGTCACAAAGATATATTTCATTCAGAATGACAGAAAGTACTTTGGAATCAGTTTTCTATTTTGCAAAACTGATGTTATAAATAATGGATCTATAGATGCTCTTTTGGTTTGTTTAACTTGTTTTGTATTTCTTTTGATGCTGTTCAGATAAAGGAACTTTAACCCCATTCTTTTCATTCACAGTAAGTCATTTATAGACTTTGAGAGTATTCTTACTGATTTCACTATTTCCCCCAACAAATAAAACAGTTTGAAATGTAGCCCTAAGAGCAAAATAAAGTGGTACGCTAAGCCACTAGCAGTCATGACCAGGGTAGGCTTTGATTTCACATCAATTTTCCTTCACCACAAATGTAAGTTGGGGATAAATATTGCTATGAAAATTCAGTGAACGATTTTACAGTGCTTGCAACATGGCAAGTGAATATACTTTGTGCCCAACACAATTTAATTTGCTAGTGGTCATTTCATTTTTAACAGCTTCTCTACAATTGAATATATATGAGTGCCTGCCCTCCACTCCACAAACCTTTGAAATGATCATTTGGAAATTACTGAGCTTTCTCTCCCCTAAAAATGGCTTGTACCTTTCATTTATGTGTATTTACCTCTTTGTACTTTTCATTTTCCCAAATACTATCATCCCTTAGTATTCAGCTCAAAGCCCAGGTTCTCCCCTAAAGACTTCCTTTACATGATCTTTAATTTACCTAAAAATAGTGCAGAAAAAAAAAAGTGACATATACACTTTTGGGGTAACTATTTTCCTAATGAGGGTTAACTACTAATAAATAGGTAAGTTACATAAATTATGATTCACAAAGAAACATCTTGGAAGTGTGAGAGTTACTAGGGCTGCATTTGATTTTCATTGTGTATTTCATAGTTTATTCAACCAATACACAATTTTAGGACATTTCAGTTCTTTCTAGTCATTTATAATTAAAAATAATATTTTATGCATATGTCAGTTTACATATTTACTGGTTCATAATTGAGATGCAATGCTAGAAGATAATTGGTGAGTCAAAGTTTTAGTTTACATGTAGTTTTGTTAGATATTGCTGTTTTTGTCTCCATTATAGAGGCACCCATTTGCATCCAGTCTAAGAGTGTATGAATCCTAGCAGCCTCAAAATGGTATATGTTGTTAAACTTTGGGATATTTTCAAATCTTTTAGTTTATAAAGCTAAACAAAAATTGAGATCTCAGTTTCATTTTAAATTTAAATTACATTTACAATTATATGAATGAGATTGAATATTTTTCATAAGTTTAAGAGACATATAACCATATTAATTTCATTTTCTGTGAACTGTGCTCATTTGTCTGTTCTTCCATAAGTTTTTTGCTCTTTTTAATTGACTTGGAGCACTCTCTACACTAGATCTACTTGACTCTCACCTATGATATAATTTGCAAAGGTAAACACATACGTACTTACATACACGATATATGACCATCCAACACATTTTTAATGCACTCAAATTTGTCCCCTCAAACTTGCTATTCCCTCAAGATTTTGAGTCATTGTTACAAAACTAGTCTCTCCTCCCAAAATATAAAGGAGAAGTTTTCTGTAAGAAATTATTTGGTTTCATTGGTAATTTTTAAATTTAGAACCTACCATGGTGAATGATGAGATATGTGGATCTAGCAAATTAGCACAAATGTCCAGAAATCAAACAGAAAATAACATAAACAAATTAACTTCCTCTCCATCCTCCCTGTCTTTTTCCTTTTTTTCTCCTCCTGTTTCTCTTACATCATTCTTTCCTTTCTATGCTTCTTGTTATTTCCCATTTTGTTTCTGAAAGTATCTATGGTAATAAAAAAGAATACTGTAAAACATAATAGCTGAAACAAAAACTAAGGCAAAAGAAGAAATTTAAAAAGCTTTATAAATATATTGAATTAGAAAATATTGGACAGAAATCTCATGTGACTGTTTACATAATCACTTAATCAAAGTCACTTAACCAGTGGTAATACAGAATCTGAACCCAGTTAACTATAATTCCATAAAAGCCCCACAAAACCAAAGTATGAACATCTAATCAACCTAATCCAAAAATGTATGACTTAGGTCAATGCTAACAACACAAAAATAATATATTCCTGACAGATAAAAGTAGGTTGTATGCTGAAAGGTCATATTACAAAGAGCAGCCCTATGCAATTTGAAAATCTTCCCATTACATTAATTTTTCTTTTGTACAGATATATATTTGATCAGGGTTAGACCTGAATATATTTTACTCTACAGATTATCTTCTCAGTAAAACAATCAAAAAGAGATTATCTTTCAATTTAGGAGGCTATTTTAGATTTGTATTTCCAATTAACACATAACAAAATTGAGTCAAGAATGAAAGAGGCCAAGGTATATTCATTGTATTTGTTTATTTTTAATACTATTTTGTTGATGAGAAAACAAAGAGAGGTTATGGCTAATGATAAAGAAGATTTGTTGTTAAAAGAAAATCTTCATGTGAGGAGCAACAGAAAGAAAACAAAGATAACAATGTAAAAATTATTTTAATTAGTTCTTCGTTGCTAGAAAGATATCTTTCCTAATTCGTTTTTTCAGTAGATCAATCATTTAAAAATTTAATTAGATACTTAAAGAGCTATCAGCCTTTACAGTTTATTACAACAAAATCAGGTTCACAGGATAGCACTTAATCAGAAGGTTCTGTTCATAGTTCATAACACCACATCAGGGCCAAATTATCAAGCTGGTGCAAAGATGAATTAAAATAGAAATGACTTTTATAAAGTAAAAAATGCTACCTCATTAATCAAGACAAATTAATTTGATTTTAATCTTTCCAAATGCATATGATAAGGAGTCATAAAATATCTAAAGATATAAACATTTGTATAAATTGTTTCCTATGTGAAAATAACAAATTGGAAAAAAAATATTTTTATAGCAATCAATTAAGTTACTTCCTATGGTTTTGTAAGTGTTAGATAAAATTATTTCTCTGGTAAACTTTAATAGGCAATATTTATGAGAGAATATTTTACAGATCTAAAAAATTAAGTCACTTAATATTTAAGTTAGTTTTTAAACCTGTCGATTCCTTTAATATGAAATAGAATGTACCCGTATGCTGATACATGATGGAATTATATAGAATTACATATTATATATATATATTTAAATTACATTTATCATATATACTGTGAGCAAACATGTACAAGTATAAATGTATATTTTTATATTTTAAGAAAATATAATTTTTCTATATTTTTAATATTTTGAATTATTTTTTATTGGTTTTGCCATGAAAATATTTTGAACATGGTTTTTAGTGTTTTGCTAGAAATTATATATATTTATATACATATATATACATGTATATAAATATGCATATATATATATGTCCATGTATGTGTGTGTACGTACATTGATTAATTGTTTCTTTTTTGGCTTATGAAGTTAAACACATCCTCAGAAAATCATTCCCACTAATACAGTACATCAAAATCCTCACATATTTTCTACTAAGCCTTCTGGGATTTTATTTTTAATGTTCAAAACTTCTATCTTTTCTGAATTTATTTCTCTAAGAAGTAAGGTAGACATCATCTTTCCTTTTTTTCCCCCCAAATGGGAAAATGCTACTATCTAAGTTTTCCAAATGCTACTGGAAAATGAATCATTTACTAATTGATATAAAATGATACAAGACAAAACAATATATAATACAAGAAAATGTAATAATGTCTATTATTTCATTGATTGGTTTCTCTCTTCTTGGGCTACCATCACATGGCTTCCATTCATTTACATGGAAATAATTATATATTAGGTCTAGTCACCCTTCACTAATTCAATTTTTCAGAATTTTCATGGACAATTTTCCCAATATTTTTATATCAACTCTAGAATCAATGTATCTAGTTCTCAAAGTGAAGAAACACCAAAAAACCTAATCCTTTTGGTATTTTTATTAAGATTGTATAGAAATCATTTATGGAAAGTTGACATCTTCATGGTAGCAATGTTTATTTGCAAGTAAAACAAATCATGCCTTTGATATTTAATATTCTTATGCCTACAATAGTAATTTTATGTCTTATTTCCTAATAGCCCTATTTAAAAACTTTTTAAAAAATTCAACATCTATAATTTCAATCATAAAGTTATATCCTTTTTGCCAATTACGATTCCTAGTCATTTTGTTCCTGGTATAAATCCAGACCATATGACTTACTGGATTTTAATGACTTACTGGATTCTTATTGCTAAAAATTCATTTAGATTTTTAAAAATTATTACATGTGATTTGGTCAGAGGGTTATTTTTCATGACATCTGAGTCAGGTCAGGTTTCTATATCTTTATAAAAGGGTTTTATTACGGTTTTTTTTCTTGCTTTTGTATGATCTGGAATATTTTAAATAGCCTTGGAATTTGTTTGCAATTCTATGGTTTTCCATGGACATGATGCTTTATTATAGCAGTAGGGATAGTTGACTCTATCTATCTATCTATCTATCTATCTTAGAGATTGCTTCCAGGAAATTGGCTCACACTGTTGTGAAAGCAGGTAGGCTGAAATCACATTGCTTATTCATTTATTTCCCTGATTTCACGGCAATACGTTGGGTCATAATTTTTATCTGCTCAGGGGCAGCATTAATTTTCAGTGAGTGATCATAATCTGCTATTTTATCTTTTCTTCTTATAGATATCGTGTTGCATCCTTTTATTCTTTTTACCTTAATTTGGAGTGACTAAGGTAATTTTTTTTTTTCTTGCCAAGCCACTTGTAGAATGTCTAAAGTGAATAAAGGAACCAACACAATGTCTTGCTGGAAAAATTCTGCCTGTTCTCATTTAAGCTCCTCAACAAACAGACCTGTGTGTGTGTGTGTGTGTGTGTGTGTGTGTGTGTGTGTGTGTGTGTATGTATGTTTACTTTTACTCCTCAGCCAACAGGGGTTAGTAGTTGACTGGTTACTTAAAAAGTAATCTCAATCTCTCTCTATCTCCCTCTCTCTTCCTCTCCCCCCACCCTGCCCCTGTTTAACTTTACTCAGTTTCATGGACAGATTGCTTCTGGTAAAAATGGGATGTCTATTCTTCTTCTTTTGATGTGTCTTCCATTCTACTCATTAGTGACAGGGTCCAAGAGAATCCTGATGCCAACTTGTGTACCCCTTTCCTGTGGTTCCAAATAAGAGATTGTTGGATTTCCCCCCTGCTTAGTGTGGCACCTGCTTTGGAGAACTGAGCTCTACTGTCTTTGCTTAAGATTTGCAAAGCAGATGTCCTCTCTAGGCATTTTTTTGTCACCCTGGTTTGATCTTAACTGCATTTGGCAGCCCTTTCTGATATATTATGGTTTACATTATCATTGAAGATGGAGATTAAGTTTGCATTTCTCACCAAACTTTCTGTTTAGGTATAATATACAAAAGAGGAAGGGAAGTGCTTCTTAACTCTACCTCCACAGAATTGGAAGTTATTCTTATTTGCTTAGATATTCTTTTCATTCATTCACTTATTGCTTTACTTAAGTACTTATTAGAAATATTATTTTTAGTTAAAATGTTAACATTTGAAAGATTTTGTGGAGAACAGTAGATGATGATTGTGAAGGTTAATTTTATGTGTCAACTTGGATAGGTCATGGTACTCAGATATTTGGTCAAATGCTAGTCTAGATGTTGCTGTGAAGGTATTTTCAGATGAGATTAATATTTGAATTAGTAGATTCTGAGTAAAGCAGATTACCCTCCATGATGTGCGTGGGCCTCATCCAATCAGTTGAAGGTTTGAAGGCCTTAAGAAGAAAAAGACTGACTCCTCAGAGAAGAGAATTCTACCTGCAGTCGGCTTCAGACTTGAGCTACAGCAGCAACTCTTTCCTGTGTCTCCATCCTGCTAGCTTCCACAATAATGTGAGCCAAATCCTTGAAATGAATCTCTCTCTCTCATACACACATCCTACTACTTCCATTTCTCTGGTGAACCCTGATGGACACAATGCATAAAATGAAGTCTATGCACTCTATATAATTGCCTAATAGGAGAAAATAACACCTCTTTGCAAAAGATTTTAATACAAAATACTATAATATCATTATGTTTTTCATTTTTATAAAGGCATCATGTGGATTCTAATGTCATGAGTTATATGGAAACTAAGAGGCAGAAAACAATAAATCTTGGAAATTATCAAAAACTTTAAGGAGGATTTTGTAGATTGTGAAAATGGCCACAAATCTTAACTTCTCCTTCTGTGCATGCCCTTTTATTACGTGTGATTTTGCAACACCTTTCTCTACCACTTAAATTTGGTCAATCAAATGTGGCAGAAGCAATACTATTCTGATCTTGAGTGCAGAACTCAAGATATCTTGCATACTATCATACTTTTTCTTGATTTCAAGCCAAACTACCTTGTGAACAAGTCTGGCTAGCCTGCGAGATGATTAGACTTCATCTAATCTTAAACCTGCTACACCCAGATTTAGTGAGCCAACTGCCCTAAAATAGCACAGCTTTGCTATCCTGTAGCTGACTGTAGCCACACAAAGAGACCAGCTGGTATCAGCCAAGTGTGATCCAGGTTAACAAAACCATCCAGCTGAACCCAGCCTAACAGCCAACCATTAGCATGTGAGGTAAATTAATGGTTGACATTTTAACTTTTGGGGTGATTTATTACACCATTAGATACTTGATAGTACAGGATGTGACATTTGAACTTAATTAGTAATGTTTGGAAATGTGATTTCTGATGGGCATAACATGTTCCGTAATTATTTATGAGGTTGTAAATTATGTAAGATTCTTTTAAAATGAACTTCACATATAGTAATATCATGCTTTATTTTTTCTGTTTGCATTTAAACTTCTTAACCTCTCATCAGAAATCTTAGTTTTCTCTTTGACAGAGAGTTAAGGAATTTAAAGTGAAAAATCATAGTGTCTAGCTCAGGGCCTAATACATAATAGACACTTAAGGAAGAATTTCTGCCTTTAGCCAGCTCCAGGAAGGATGCTTTTTCTCAATTGTGAAACCTATTACTAAAGCAATGTTATTCATTTTTCTAGTTAATGTTCTTCTCTGATTTAATTATTTTATTAATTCAGGTTAATAGTTATTTGATTCAGAAACTGGCCAGAGATTGGTATATTTGCATGGATTCTAACCCCTGACAAAGTAAAATAAAAGATTTTTCTTCTGATTAAACACTAAGAATTAGTAAAGCTACTGCTTTCTCAGCTGATTCATTAATTGACTTCAGTTAGAAGTTTTGCCAAGAGGAGTAATGACTGCACAATTGACCTCAAAGTGATTAATCCATGGAAGGGTACAAAAGCAAGGCAAGGAAGACAAAGGAATAAAAGCAAAGTCTTTGCTTCTTTATATTTCACTGTCTACTTGAGGTTAGTCAGACAATGCAAATGTTGCACTTTTCATATATAAAACAAAATCCCATCTCAGAAACAAAGTTTTTTAAAGTAAGCAATTTGTCAAAAAGATGAATGAAATAAAATCTGATTTTCATGTTTTTTTTTAAATTTGCTAAGTGGAAAATACACATACATACATAAAAAGAAATAAGGAAAAAAGATAAAGTTACAAATTAAGTACATCCATCAAATAAAATTGATTCTTCAAAAATATTTCTATTCGGGTTTCCCTGGTGGCGCAGTGGTTGAGAATCCACCTGCTGATGCAGGGGACACGGGTTCATGCCCCGGTCCAGGAAGATCCCACATGCTGCCGAGTGGCTGGGCCCGTGAGCCATGGCCGCTGAGCCTGCGCATCCAGAGCCTGTGTTCCGCAACAGGAGAGGCCACAATAGTGAGAGGCCCAAGTACCGCAAAAAAAAAAAAAAAAAAAAAAAAAAAAATATATATATATATATATATATATATATTTCTATTCTATATTTAAGTTTTCTTACTAAATTGTTAAATATGGTTACTTCTCTGAAGCATAGTAGATTGTTACACAAGATGTAATCCTACACAGGATCAACATTGTTTAATCAACTCATTAATCATTTTCTCCCTGAAACCAAGTCTTTGTCAGACTTGGGCATATAAAAGTGAATGAACTATAGTCATAACTGCCCTTTAGGAATTCAGTCATGAGATGCAGACAAAGAGATGAAACATCAATTACAATAGTTGTTATAAGTGCTACAATGGGTCACTTAGGAGATATATGATTTTATAAAATATTATCAAAAGCTTTACAGGTCAAAAAATGCTTAGTAACGGTTTCATATTTGGATAGATATTCACCATTCGAAAAATGGAGAATAGCACTTGATAAAACATGCTTTGTATACACAAAAACATGGATTAAATAGATCATGGCATATTCTGAAAATTAAATCCATTAGTAGTAGGAGCACAGTGAGAAGGGTTGGAAATTGTTTATGATAATTTTAAAGATTCAGGTACAAGACAAGTGATGGAAGGTTTCTTCCCTTCCTGCCCCATTGGCATAAAATGTTGACACCAACACATGAGCAAGAGACATCAGTGAAGATTTGTATGTAAGGAAATATCACAATCTGATTCCATATTAGAAAACTCAGTGTTTCCTGATGATATGTGACATTAGTAAGAAGTGATTACAACTTTTTATACATATAGATTGGCTTACATATTTGACTTTAAATAAACTGCGTAGAAAGTGAGTCTACATTTTACCCATGTCATTTTATAAAGGAGTTTTACCAAGAGAGACATAAATAAAATAATTATTTAACAAGTTATACTAAAATAAATACAAAATAATGAAGTAATTATGAACGCAGCACAAATATTATATGACAAAGAAACATCTCTCTCATATGAATGCTTTAGTTTTAGAGTAGTTTGAAATTGTGATAATTTCAACACTTGTTTATCAGAAAGAAAATATTTACACCAAAACAAACAAACATGCTTAAGAAGAAAATGAACTCAAGTGAAGTAAAAAGGAAGAATATACAGTTGCTTTCTTTGCATTTGAGTTTCAAGTTCTAGTCTGTTTTGTTGTAAATCTGGGGAGTGGAAAGCATGAAATCTTGTTTTAGTGCTAGGTGAGAAGAAAAAGAAAAACCAGGATGTGGAAAGTGCACCAAATCCTCATATTCCAAATTATAGATTGTATTTAAATTGGGAACATCACATAAAAGAACAGCAGTGTATTGGAGGGATAAAAAGGAGACAGAAGCAGCAATTTTCTTGTAGAAAAATCATATAGAATTATTTTACTTTAAAAACCTTTGCAAATGTAAATTTGCTCACAAAAGTTACAAAATATTTAACAGGATAAACAGGACAATTTACAAACTTTCTAACCTGAACTAATTCAAAAAGTCTTCTAATTGTTTTTTCCTGCTTCCATATTTCTCCCCTTCTAACTATGTCCACACAGTAACCAGGGAGCTCTTTATACAACAAATTGAACCATATTTCCTTCTTGCTTAACATCAAATGGCTACTCACTGCACCAACAACACAATTTCATTTTGTTGCCACGTCTGTCAGCCATGCATTGTCTGCCTACCTCTGATTTCATCTCATAACCTTCCTAGAGATCATTATTCTTCAGCCACATCAGCTATCTTCCTGTTTCTCAAACGAGCATAGTCTCTTTTCACCTGAAGTAATTTGTGCTTGCATTTTGCTAAAACTTGTATATTTTTCATTCCTTCTCATAAATTTGATGCCAATGCTCTTTGCTCAAAAAATGCCCAAGCTTGCAGAAATGTCTAACTATTCACGGAGCACTGTCCCCTAATATCACTCATTTATAAAACTAGAGTAATAATTGTTTGGATTAAGGAACATAATATACATATACATGCATATACATATAATATGCTGTTGGTTTGAAATCTCGGGAGTTTCCCAGGTATGATCTGAAACTGACCCCTGTATATGGAGAGAAAGGAGAGACAGAGAAAGAGACAAACCACTCCTGATTTGTAGGTTGCAGGGTTACTAAGCAAGGGGTTTTATTGACAAAGGCTTGTCTTGGGTGGCCACAAGATGAGTAGATCTCCCCGACTGTCCACCAGAATCAAGGCTGCATCCTTCAAAACAACTCGCTCTGTGGGACTGGTGGGCAGAACGTACATTCCAAGGACAGGGGAGGGGGGAGAGGAGCCTCCGATTGCCCAGTCCAGCTCAAAGGTCAACTTGTGGTCACATCCTCTCCATAACTTCCTTCAACACCTCACCCCTCCTGACTGGATCTTCCAATGTTATATGTTCCGCCTCTTCCACAGTGTGCCCTGGGAGGCCAATAAGGAGTTTCACTAGCATGGAGGTGGCTCATTTGACATCTATCTGGCCACACTGGAGGCAGATGCCATAGCAACAATACAGGCATATGTAAGAGAAACACAGGTTAAGATAATGATTCCCAAAATAAGTAACAGTTTTTTCCAACAGAAGCCCTATGATTCAAACCACTAAATTACTAAGTCTCCTAGGTTCAGGACAAGATCACTGACAGTGTTCACTTGTGTCCTCAAGTGATTTAATAAAGATAATACATCAACTCATCAGATATGAACACATAACATTCTGTTTGGATAATGGCTCAGGTGCCTTCTTGTGAAGCACAAACCCTATTTTGGAGGACAACTTTTCTCATTAGAGATATTTTAGTGCTCAGTAAGGACAGGCTTTGTTGGCTATCATTTAAGGCTTGTTGGATGAATTTAGTAAGGGCTTCTATATGTGCTATAACGTCTTCCAGGACAAAGGAGGGGACAAAAACAGCAGACAAATCAGTGTACCAGTGTTAAAGAGAATGTGCCTATCCTATAGCCAGACACCACAGGAGCAGCAGCAGAAGTCTAAGGTCTAAGGTCAAAATGACAGGTATTTAGTAGGGATCACATGGAAAGGTCAACTTCTTCTGTAATAATTACACATGTAGCCTGATCCTTAGATGTTGCTGTGGCTATAGCTTTAGGATCTTGACCTGATTGTGCATAACATGCATGTTGGTTAGGGGAGGCAGCACTGTCAGGGGTGAGTAGGTGGACTGGGGGTGGCATATGTGAGATCAGAAGTCCCACTTTCCAGCTCTAGCCACCACCAGTCCCTCCCATCAGCCCTCTTAAATAGCCTCATCCATCAGAGGGGAGACAGCAGAAGCAAGAAGAACTACAATCCTGCAGCCTGTGGAACAAAAACCACATTCACGGAAAGACAGACAAGAGGAAAAGGAAGAGGGCTATATACCAGATGAAGGAACAAGATAAAACCCCAGAAAAACAACTAAATGAAGTGGAGATAGGCAACCTTCCAGAAAAAGAATTCAGAATAATGATAGTGAAGATGATTCAGGACCTCGGAAAAAGAATAGAGGCAAAGATCGAGAAGATGCAAGAAATGTTTAACAAAGACCTAGAAGAATAAAAGAACAAACAGAGATGAACAATACAATAACTGAAATGAAAACTACACTAGAAGGAATCAATAGCAGAATAACTGAGCAGAAGAACGGACAAGTGACCTGGAAGACAGAATGGTGGAATTCACTGCTGCAGAACAGAAAAAAGAAAAAAGAATGAAAAGAAATGAAGACAACCTAAGAGACCTCTGGAACAACATTAAATGCAACAACATTTGCATTACAGGGGTCCCAGAAGGAGAAGAGAGAGAGAAAGGACCAGAGAAAATATTTGAAGAGATCATAGTCAAAAACCTCCCTAACATGGGAAAGGAAATAGTCACCAGTCCAGGAAGTGCAGAGAGTCCCTTATAGGAGAAACCCAAAGAGAAACACGCCAAGACACACAGTAATCAAACTGGCAAAAATTAAAGACAAAAAAAATTACTGAAAGCATCAAGGTAAAAACGAAAAATAACATACAAGGGAACTCCCATAAGGTTAACAGCTGATTTCTCAGCAGAAACTCTACAAGCCAGAAGGGAGTGGCATGATATACTTAAAGTGATGAAAGGGAAGAACCTACAACCAAGATTACTCTACCTGGCAAGGATCTCATTCAGATTCGATGGAGAAATCAAAAGCTTTACAGACAAGCAAAAGCTAAAAGAATTCAGCACCACCAAAGCAACTCTACAACAAATGCTAAAGGAACTTCTCTAAGTGGGAAACACAAGAGAAGAAAAGGACCTACAAAAACAAACCCAAAACAATTCAGAAAATGGTCATAGGGACATACATATTGATAATTACCTTAAACGTGAATGGATTAAATGCTCCAACCAAAAGACACAGGCTTGCTGAATGGATACAAAACCAATACCCATATATATGCTGTCTACAAGAGACCCACTTCAGACCTAGAGACACATACAGACTGAAAGCGAGGGGATGGAAAAAGATATTCCATGCAAATGGAAATCAAAAGAAAGCTGGAGTAGCTATACTCATATCAAATAAAATAGACTTTAAAATAAAGAATGTTACAAGAGACAAGGAAGGACACTACATAATGATCAAGGGATCAATCCAAGAAGAAGATATAACAATTATAAATATATATGCACTCAACGTAGGAGCACCTCAATACATAAGGCAACTGCTAACAGCTATAAAAGAGGAAATCGACAGTAACATAATAATAGCGGGGGACTTTAGCACCTCACTTACACCAATGGACAGATCATCCAAAATGAAAATAAATTAGGAAACACAAGCTTTAAATAACACAATAGACCCGATAGAGTTAATTGATATTTATAGGACATTCCATCCAAAAACAGCAGATTACACTTTCTTCTCAAGTGCGCATAGAACATTCTCCAGGATAAATCACATCTTGGGTCACAAATCAAACCTCAGTAAATTTAAGAAAATTGAAATCATATCAAGCATCTTTTCTGACCACAATGCTATGAGATTAGAAATGAATTACAGGGAAAAAAACGTAAGAAACACAAACACATGGAGGCTGAACAATACGTTACTAAATAACCAAGAGATCACTGAAGAAATCAAAGAGGAAATCAAAAAATACCTAGAGACAAATGACAATGAGAACACGATGATCCAAAACCTATGGGATGCAGCAAAAGCAGTTCTAAGACGGAAGTTTATAGCTATACAAGCCTACCTCAAGAAACAAGAAAAATCGCAAACAAACACTCTAACCTTACACCTAAAGGAACTAGAGAAAGAAGAAGAAACAAAATCCAAAGTCAGCAGAAGGAAAGAAATCATAAATAACAGAGCAGAAATAAATGATATAGAAACAAAGAAAACAATAGCAAAGATCAATAAAACTAAAAGCTGGTCCTTTGAGAAGATAAACAAAATTGATAAACCATTAGCCAGACTCATCAAGAAAAAGAGGGAGAGGACTCAAATCAATTAAATTAGAAATGAAAAAGAAGAAGTTACAACAGACACCACAGAAATACAATGGATCCTAACAGACTACTACAAGCAACTCTATGCCAATAAAATGGACAACCTGGAAAAAATGGACAAATTCTTAGAAAGGTATAACCTTCCAAGACTGAACCAGGAAGAAACAGAAAATATGAACAGACCAATCACAAGTAATGAAATTGAAACTGTGATGAAAATTCTTCCAACAAACAAGTCCAGGACCCGATGGCTTCACAGGTGAATTCTATAAAACATTTAGAGAAGAGCTAATATCCATCCTTCCCAAACTCTTCCAAAAAATTGCAGACGAAGGAACACTCCCAAACTCATTCTATGAGGCCACCATCACCCTGTTACCAAAACCAGACAAAGATACTACAAAAAAAGAAAATTACAGACCAGTATCACTGATGAATATAGATGCAAAAATCCTCAACAAAATACTAGCAAACAGAATCCAACAACACATTAAAAGGATCATACACCATGATCAAGTGGGATTTATCCCAGGGATGCAAGGATTCTTCAATATACTCAAATCAATCAATGTGATACACCATATTAACAAATTGAAGAATAAAAACCATATGATCATCTCAGTAAATGCAGAAAAAGCTTTTGACAAAATTCAACACCCATTTATGATAAAAACTCTCCAGAAAGTGGGCATAGAGGGAACCTACGTCAACATAATAAAGGCCATATAGGACAAACCCACAGCCAACATCATTCTCAATGGTGAAAAACTAAAAGCATTTCCTCTAAGATCAGGAACAAGACAAGTATGTCCACTCTCACCACTATTATTCAACATAGTTTTGGAAGTCCTAGCCACGGCAATCAGAGAAGGAAAAAAATAAAAGGACTCCAAATCAGAAAAGAAGAAGTAAATCTGTCACTGTTTGCAGATGACATGATACTATACATAGAGAATCCTAAAAATGCCACCAGAAAACTACTAGAGCTAATCAATGAATTTGGTAAAGTTGCAGGATACAAAATTAATGTACAGAAATCTCTTGCATTCCTATACACTAATGATGAAAAATCTGAAAGAGAAATTATGGAAACACTCCCATTTACCATTGCAACAAAAAGAATAAAATACCTAGGAATAAACCTACCTAGGGAGACAAAAGACCTATATGCAGAAAACTAGGGGGGACCTTGAAGATGGCGGAAGAGTAAGACGCGGAGATCGCCTTCCTCCCCACGGATACACCAGAAATACATCCACACGTGGAACAACTCCTACAGAACTCCTACTGAAGGCTGGCAGAAGACCTCAGACCTCCCAAAAGGCAAGAAACTCCCCACGTAACTGGGTAGGGCAAAAGAAAAAACAGAGACAAAAGAATAAGGACGGCACCTGCACCAGTGGGAGGGAGCTGTGAAGGAGGAAAAGTTTCCACACACGAGGAAGCCCCTCCGCGGGCGGAGACTGCGGGAGGCGGAGGGGGGAGCTTCGGGACCGCGGAGTAGTGCACAGCGACGGGTGCGGAGGGCAAAGCGGGGAGATTCCTGCACAGACGATCGGTGCCGACCGGCACTCACCAACCCGAGAGGCTTGCCTGCTCACCCACCGGGGCGGGCGGGGCTGCGAGCTGAGGCTCGGGTTTTGGTTTTGGACGGAGCTCAGGGAGAGGACTGGGGTTGGCGGCTTGAACATAGCCTGAAGGGGTTAGTGCACCACGACTAGCCGGGAGGGAGTTCGGGGAAAAGCCTGCACCGGCCGAAGAGGCAAGAGACTTTTTCTTCCCTCTTTGTTTCCTGGTGCGCGAGGAGAGGGGTTTAAGAGCGCTGCTTAAAGGAACTCCAGAGACGGGCGCGAGCCGCGGCTAAAAGCGCGAACCCCAGAGACGGGCGCGAGCCGCGGCTGAGGGCGCGAGCCCCCGAGACGGGCGCGAGCCGCGGCTGAAAGCGCAAACCCCAGAGACGGGCGGGAGACGCTAAGGCTGCTGCTGCCGCCACCAAGGGGCCTGTGTGCGAGCACAGGCACTCTCCACACCCCTCTTCCGCGGAGCCTGTGCAGCCCGCCACTGCCAGGTTCCCGGGATCCAGGGACAACTTCCCCGGGACAACGCACGGCGGGCCTCAGGCTGGTGCAACGTCACGCCGGCCTCTGCCGCAACGTCACGCTGCCTCTGCCGCTGCAGGCCCGCCCCGCACGCAGTGCCCCTCCTTCCCCCATCCCCCAACCCCCGGCCTGAGTGAGCCGGAGGCCCCGAATCAGCGGCTCCTTTAACCCCGTCCTGTCTGAGCGAAAAAACTGACGCCCTCCAGCGACCTACACGCAGAGGCAGGGCCAAATCCAAAGCTGAGCCCCTGTGAGCTGTGAGAACAAAGAAGAGAAAGGGAAATCTCTCCCAGCAGCCACAGAAGCAGCGGGTTAAAGCTCCACAATCAACTTGATATACCCTGCATCTGTGGAATACCTGAATAGACAAGGAATGATCCCAAATTGAAGAGGAGGACTTTAGGAGCGAGATCTATGATTTTTTTCCCTTTTCCTCTTTTTGTGAATGTGTACGTGTATGCTTCTGTGTGACATCTAGTCTGTATACTCTTGCTTCCACCATTTGTCCTAGGGCTCTATCCGTCCATGACTTTTTTTAAAAATTCTTTTTCTTAATAATTAAGTTTAATTGTAATAACTTTATTATACTTTACCTTCGTTCTTTCTTTCTTTCCTTCCTTCCCTCCCTCCTTTAGACAACGAATCACCCCAAATTGAGGAGGTGGTCTCAGGGAGCAGGATTTATGATTTTTCCCCCTTTACCTCTTTTTGTGAAGGTGTATGTGTATGCTTCTGTGTAAGATTTTCTCTGTATAGCTTTGCTTCCAACATTTGTCCTAAGGTTCTATCCGTCCCTTTTTTTTTTTTTTTCTTTTCTAAATATTTTTTAATTCAATAACTATATTATACTTTATTTTATTTTTACTGTATCATCTTTCTGTCTTTTTTTCCTTCTTTCCATCCTTCC
Source organism: Phocoena phocoena (assembly GCF_963924675.1). Taxonomy (NCBI): domain Eukaryota; kingdom Metazoa; phylum Chordata; class Mammalia; order Artiodactyla; family Phocoenidae; genus Phocoena; species Phocoena phocoena. Next base: position 78,859,346 of record NC_089223.1, read on the forward strand.
TTCCTTCCTCCCTCCCTCCCTCCCTCCCTCCTTTCTTTCCTTCTTTGCTTCTTTCTTCCTTCCTTCCTTTCCTCCTTTCCCTCTTTCTTTACTCATACTTCTACTAATTCTCCCTACATTTTCTCCCTTTTATTCTGAGCTGTGTGGATGAAAGGCTCTTCGTGCTCCAGCCAGGAGTCAGGGCTCTGCCTCTGAGGTAGGAGAGCCAACTTCAGGACACTGGTCAACAAGAGACCTCCCAGCTCCACATAATATTAAACGGTGGAAATATCCCAGAGACCTCCATCTTAACACCAGCACCCAGCTTCACTCAACGACCAGCAAGCCACAGTGCTGGACAACCTATGCCAAACAACTAGCAAAACAGGAACACAACCCCACCCATTAGCAGAGAGGCTGCCTAAAATCATAATAAGGCCACAGACACCCCAAAACACACCACCAGACGTGAACCTGCCCACTAGAGAGACAAGATCCAGCCTCATCCAGCACAACACAGGCACTAGTCCCCTCCACCAGGAAGCCTACACAACCCACTGAAACAACCTTAGCCACTGGAGACAGACATCAAAAACAACGGGAACTACGAACCTGCAGCCTGCAAAAAGGAGACCCCAAACACAGTAAGATAAGCAAAATGAGAAGACAGAAAAACACACAGCAGATGAAGGAGCAAGATAAAAACCCACCAGACCTAACAAATGAAGAGGAAATAGGCAATCTACCCGAAAAAGAATTCAGAATAATGATAGTAAGGATGATCCGAAATCTTGGAAGTAGAATGGACAAAATGCAAGAAACAGTTAACAAGGACCTACAAGAACTAAAGATGAAACAAGCAACGATGAACAATGCAATAAATGAAATTAAAATCACTCTAGATAGGATCAATAGCAGAATAACTGAGGCAGAAGAACGGATAAGTGACCTGGAAGATAAAGTAGTGGAAATAACTACTGCAGAGCAGAATAAAGAAAAAAGAATGAAAAGAACTGAGGACAGTCTCAGAGACCTCTGGGACAACATGAAACACACCAACATTCGAATTATAGGGGTTCCAGAAGAAGAAGAAAGAAAGAAAGGGACTGAGAAAATATTTGAAGAGATTATAGTTGAAAACTTCCCTAATATGGGAAAGGAAATAGTTAATCAAGTCCAGGAAGCACAGAGGGTCCCATACAGGATAAATACAAGGAGAAACACGCCAAGACACATATTAATCAAACTGTCAAAAATTAAATACAAAGAAAGCATATTAAAAGCAGCAAGGGAAAAACAACAAATAACACACAAGGGAATCCCCATAAGGTTAACAGCTGATCTCTCAGCAGAAACCCTACAAGCCAGAAGGGAGTGGCAGGACATACTGAAAGTGATGAAGGAGAATAGCCTGAAACCAAGACTACTCTACCCAGCAAGGATCTCATTCACATTTGATGGAGAAATTAAAACCTTTACAGACAAGCAAAAGCTGAGAGAGTTCAGCACCACCAAACCAGCTTTACAACAAATGCTAAAGGAACTTCTCTAGACACGAAACACAAGAGAAGGAAATGACCTATAGTAGCGAACCCAAAACAATATATAAAATGGAAATAGGAACATACATATCGATAATTACCTTAAATGTAAATGGACTAAATGCTCCCACCAAAAGACACAGATTGGCTGAATGGATACAAAAACAAGACCCTTATATATGCTGTCTACAAGAGACCCACTTCAGAACTAGAGACACATACAGACTGAAAGTAAGGGGATGGAAAAAGATATTCCATGCAAATGGAAACCAAAAGAAAGCTGGAGTAGCAATTCTCATATCAGACAAAATAGACTTTAAAATAAGGACTATTAAAAGGGACAAAGAAGGACACTACATAATGATCAAGGGATCGATCCAAGAAGAAGATATAACAATTGTAAATATTTATGCACCCAACATAGGAGCACCTCAATACATAAGGCAAATACTAGCAGCCATAAAAGGGGAGATCGACAGTAACACATTCATAGTAGGGGACTTTAACACCCCACTTTCACCCATGGACAGATCATCCAAAATGAAAATAAATAAGGAAACACAAGCTTTAAATGATACATTAAACAAGATGGACTTAATTGATATCTATAGGACACTCCATCCAAAAACAACAGAATACACATTTTTCTCAAGTGCTCATGGAACATTCTCCAGGATAGATCATATCTTGGGTCACAAATCAAGCCTTGGTAAATTTAAGAAAACTGAAATTGTATCAAGTATCTTTTCCGACCACAACGCCATGAGACTAGATATCAATTACAGGAAAAGATCTGTAAAAAATACAAACACATGGAGGCTAAACAATACACTACTTAATAATGAAGTGATCACTGAAGAAATCAAAGAGGAAATAAAAAAATACCTAGAAACAAATGACAATGGAGACACAACAACCCAAAACCTATGGGATGCAGCAAAAGCAGTTCTAAGGGGGAAGTTTATAGCAATACAAGCCCACCTTAAGAAGCAGGAAACATCTCGAATAAACAACCTAACCTTGCACCTCAAGCAATTAGAGAAAGAAGAACAAAAAAACCCCAAAGCTAGCAGAAGGAAAGAAATCATAAAAATCAGATCAGAAATAAATGAAAAAGAAATGAAGGAAACAATAGCAAAGATCAATAAAACTAAAAGCTGGTTCTTTGAGAAGATAAACAAAATAGATAAACCACTAGCCAGACTCATCAAGAAAAAAAGGGAGAAGACTCAAATCAATAGAATTAGAAATGAAAAAGGAGAAGTAACAACTGACACTGCAGAAATAAAAAAAAATCATGAGAGATTACTACAAGCAACTCTATGCCAATAAAATGGACAATCTGGAAGAAATGGACAAATTCTTAGAAATGCACAACCTGCCAAGACTGAATCAGGAAGAAATAGAAAATATGAACAGACCAATCACAAGCACTGAAATTGAAACTGTGATTAAAAACCTTCCAACAAACAAAAGCCCAGGACCAGATGGCTTCACAGGTGAATTCTATCAAATATTTAGAGAAGAGCTAACACCTATCCTTCTCAAACTCTTCCAAAATATAGCAGAGGGAGGAACACTCCCAAATTCCTTCTACGAAGCCACCATCACCTTGATACCAAAACCAGACAAGGATGTCACAAAGAAAGAAAACTACAGGCCAATATCACTGATGAACATAGATGCAAAAATCCTCAACAAAATACTAGCAAACAGAATCCAACAGCACATTAAAAGGATCATACACCATGATCAAGTGGGGTTTATTCCAGGAATGCAAGGATTCTTCAATATACGCAAATCTATCAATGTGATAAACCATATTAACAAATTGAAGGAGAAAAACCATATGATCATCTCAATAGATGCAGAGAAAGCTTTCGACAAAATTCAACACCCATTTATGATAAAAACCCTCCAGAAAGTAGGCATAGAGGGAACTTTCCTAAACATAATAAAAGCCATTTATGACAAGCCCACAGCAAACATCATCCTCAATGGTGAAAAACTGAAAGCATTTCCACTAAGATCAGGAACAAGACAAGGTTGCCCACTCTCACCACTCTTATTCAACATAGTTTTGGAAGTTTTAGCCACAGCAATCAGAGAAGAAAAGGAAATAAAAGGAATCCAAATCGGAAAAGAAGAAGTAAAGCTGTCACTGTTTGCAGATGACATGATACTATACATAGAGAATCCTAAAGATGCTACCAGAAAACTACTAGAGCTAATCAATGAATTTGGTAAAGTAGCAGGATACAAAATTAATGCACAGAAATCTCTGGCATTCCTATATACTAATGATGAAAAATCTGAAAGTGAAATCAAGAAAACACTCCCATTTACCATTGCAACAAAAAGAATAAAATATCTAGGAATAAACCTACCTAAGGATACGAAAGACCTGTATGCAGAAAATTATAAGACACTGATGAAAGAAATTAAAGATGATACAAATAGATGGAGAGATATACCATGTTCTTGGATGGGAAGAATCAACATTGTGAAAATGACTCTACTACCCAAAGCAATCTACAGATTCAATGCAATCCCTATCAAACTACCACTGGCATTTTTCACAGAACTAGAACAAAAAATTTCGCAATTTGTATGGAAACACAAAAGACCCCGAATAGCCAAAGCAATCTTTAGAACGAAAAAAGGAGCTGGAGGAATAAGGCTCCCTGACTTCAGACTATATTACAAAGCAACAGTAATCAAGACAGTATGGTACTGGCACAAAAACAGAAAGATAGATCAGTGGAACAGGATAGAAAGCCCAGAGATAAACCCACGCACATATGGACACCTTATCTTTGATAAAGGAGGCAGGAATGTACAGTGGAGAAAGGACAGCCTCTTCAATAAATGGTGCTGGGAAAACTGGACAGGTACATGTAAAAGTATGAGATTAGATCACTCCCTAACACCATACACAAAAATAAGCTCAAAATGGATTAAAGACCTAAATGTAAGGCCAGAAACTATCAAACTCTTAGAAGAAAACATAGGAAGAACACTCTATGACATAAATCACAGCAAGATCCTTTCTGACCCACCTCCTAGAGTAATGGAAATAAAAACAAAAATAAACAAATGGGACCTAATGAAACTTCAAAGCTTTTGCACAGCAAAGGAAACCATAACCAAGACCAAAAGACAACCCTCAGAATGGGAGAAAACATTTGCAAATGAAGCAACTGACAAAGGATTAATCTCCAAAATTTACAAGCAGCTCATGCAGCTCAATAACAAAAAAACAAACAACCCCATCCAAAAATGGGCAGAAGACCTAAATAGACATTTCTCCAAAGAAGATATACAGAATGCCAACAAACACATGAAAGAATGCTCAACATCATTAATCATTAGAGAAATGCAAATCAAAACTACAATGAGATATCATCTCACACCAGTCAGAATGGCCATCATCAAAAAATCTAGAAACAATAAATGCTGGAGAGGGTGTGGAGAAAAGGGGACACTCTTGCACTGCTGGTGGGAATGTGAATTGGTTCAGCCACTGTGGAGAACAGTATGGAGGTTCCTTAAAAAACTACAAATAGAATTACCACATGACCCAGCAATCCCACTACTTGGCATATACCCTGAGAAAACCAAAATTCAAAGAGAGTCATGTACCAAAATGTTCATTGCAGCTCTATTTACAATAGCCAGGACATGGAAACAACCTAAGCGCCCATCATCGGATGAATGGATAAAGAAGATGTGGCACATATACACAATGGAATATTACTCAGCCTTAAAAAGAAATGAAATTGAGCTATTTGTAATGAGATGGATAGACCTAGAATCTGTCATACAGAGTGAAGTTAGTCAGAAAGAAAAAGACAAATACCGTATGCTAACACATATATATGGAATTTAAGGGAAAAAAATGTCATGAAGAACCTAGGGGTAAGATAGGAATAAAGACGCAGACCTACTGGAGAACGGACTTAAGGATATGGGGAGGGGGAAGGGTGAGTTTTGACAGGGCGAGAGAGAGTCATGGACATATACACACTAACAAACGTAGTAAGGTAGATAGCTGGGGGGAAGCAGCCGCAAGGCACAGGGATATTAGCTCGGTGCTTTGTGACAGCCTGGAAGGGTGGAATGGGGAGAGTGGGAGGGAGGGAGACGCAAGAGGGAAGACATATGGGAACATATGTATATGTATAGCTGATTCACTTTGTTGTAAAGCAGAAACTAACACACCATTGTAAAGCAATTATACCCCAATAAAGATGTTAAAAAAAAAAAAAAAAGAAAACTATAAGACACTGATGAAAGAAATTAAAGATACCAACAGATGGAGAGATATACCATGTTCTTGGACTGGTAGAGTCAATATTGTGAAAATGACTATACTACCCAAAGCAATCTACAGATTCAATGCAATCCCTATCAAATTACCAATGGCATTTTTAACAGAACCTGAAAAAATCATCTTAAAATTTGTATGGAGAAACAAAGACCCCAAATAGCCAAAGCAGTCTTGAGGGAAAAAAACGAAGCTGGAAGAATCAGGCTCCCTGATTTCAGACTATACTACAAAGCTACAGTAATCAAGACAGTATGGTACTTGCACAAAAACAGAAACATAGATCAATGGAAAAAGATAGAAGGCCCAGAGATAAACCCATGCACCTATGGTCAACTAATCTATGGCAAAGGAGGCAAAGATATACAATGGAGAAAAGACAGTCTCTTCAATAAATGGTTCTGGGAATACTGGACAGCTCCATGTAAAAGAATGAAATTAAAACACTCCCTAACATCGTACACAAAAATAAACTCAAAATGGATTCAAAACCTAGATGTAATACCGGACACTATTAAATTCTTAGAGGAAAACATAGGAAAAACACTGTTTGACATAAATCACAGCAAGATCTTTTTTGATCCACCTCCTAGAGTAATGGAAATAAAAACAAAAATAAACAAATGGGACCTTATGAAACTTCAAAGCTTTTGCACAGCAAAGGAAACCATAAAAAAGACAAAAAGACAACCCTCAGAATGGGAGAAAATATTTTGCAAACGAATCAATGGACAAAGGATTAATCTCCAAAATATATAAACAGCTCATGCAGCTCAATATTAAAGAAACAAACAACCCAATCCAAACATGGCAGAAGTCCTAAATAGACATTTCTCCAAAGAAGACTTACAGATGGCCAAGAAGCACATGAAAAGCTGCTCAACATCACTAATTATTAGAGAAATGCAAGTCAAAACTACAATGAGGTATCACCTCACACCAGTTAAAATGGGCATCATCAGAAAATCTACAAACAACAAATGCTGGAGAGGGTGTGGAGAAAAGGGAACCCTCGTGCAGTCTTGGTGGGAATGTAAAGTGATACAGCCACTATGGAGAACAGTAGGGAGGCACCTTAAAAAACTAAAAATAGAATTACAATATGATCCAGCAATCCCTCTACTGGGCATATACCCAGAGAAAACCATAATTCAAAAAGACACATGCACCCAAATGTTCACTGCAGCACTATTTACAATAGCCAGGTCATGGAAGCAACCTAAATGCCCATCGACAGACAAATGGATAAAGAAGATGTGGCACATATATACAATGGAATATTACTCAGCAATAAAAAGGAACGAAATTGAGTCATTTGTTGAGATGTGGATGGATCTAAAGACTGTCATACAGAGTGAAGTAAGTCAGAAAGAGAAAAACAAATATCATATATTAACACATGTATGTGGAACCTAGAAAAATGGTACAGATGAACCAGTTTGCAGGGCAGAATTTGAGACACAGATGTGGAGAACAAACGTATGGACACCAAGGGGGGAAAACCATGGTGGGGTGGGGATGGTGGTGTGCTGAACTGGGTGATTGGGATTGACATGTATACACTGATGTGTATAAAATTGATGACTAACAAGAACCTGTAGTATAAAAAAGAAACAAACAAACAAAAAAAACAACTAATACTAAACTTTCTTTGGGTTATTTTATGGAAATATGTTAACATAAATGTTTCCGACATTACATGAAATTTCTAAAAATCTTATATGTTCTCGTAAAATGTTATGTCATAATTCTAGTTATTACTTTAAAATGTATATCTCAGAAATAACTAAATTTCCTTGTCAACTGCATTATTATGAACTTTCATCAAATCTTTAACCGTGGTCATTTTTAAGTCTTTTGTCATTTACAGACAGTTCTGGGTGTACTCTGATGCTTTTGCAAAAATGTTCCGATAAAAGGGTTTCATCTTCAAGGAATTCATGGAAAAGACTCTGAGAAGTACAGGTTTTGGTAACTGACTATACTGCAGAACTGAATGAATAAGCATTTTCAGAACTCTAATGGAAAACTGATGAATTCATAAAAGTACTAACAAAAGATCAAGATGAAAAAAAAATAATTACCTGGGACTGAGTGAACTGATGAGGATGATTATAATTTTTGTGACTTTCTGTTTGAGTTAAGAAAAAAAAATCCCACAAGGACTCAGAGGCAAAAACAAAACAAAACAAAAAAAAAAAGAAGTCCCACTTTCTTCCCTCTTTCAATGGTGCATGTTCCATTCCAGATACAGTGCATTTCCACAGATCCAGCTTGCAGTAGAACAAAGGGATCCCAGGGGAGATTGAGTAGTTGCCCCTCAACCAGGGGTGCAAAGTAGTTCACCCAACCCGGTAGGACATCAAATTGCAAATTCCAGTAGATAATGCCTTTCCCAGGACCCATGAGGCTTGGTGTTCTCAGCAGCATAGCATGTTGAGTCATGCTGAGAGTCAGGGCAATGGCTGTTTCCTGAGACTTCCATACCTTTATGATGTTGGGTGTCTCCGCAGGGGTCTCCAGTCTGGCATTTGGGGCAACAGACCTACTGTTTGATCATTCAAATGTATTAAAGGCTGAGATAGTACTTTAGTTCACCCATTCAATCTGGTTTTAGCTGTTAGTAATTTAATCTGCTACTTTAATATTCCATTCTTCTTTTCTATCAACCCTGCTATTTGTGGGTTATAGGTGAGATGGAACCTCCATTCAATGTCATGTTCTGTTGCCCAGTCTTACATGTCATGACCTTTGATGTGTGACCCCCAATCACTATGTGCTTGATGAGGGTACCTGTACATGGTATCCAGCTTCTCTGACTTCCTGATGGTGGCAGCCTGATTTGGGTAGCAACAGGGGGAAGCTTGGGTTAGGACATATGCAGTGTCCACAAAAACCCAGGCATACAAGTATTTGGAACCCTCACTCAGAAGAAGGGGGCCAATATAATCAACTATACAATCCCTCACCAGTTGGGAACTCCAGTGGGTGGCCTTTGGCTGTTACTCTCGGCATTGTTTAAAACACAGAGCATGCGCTGTTACTGCCTTAACCAAGTCACTGTATTTCAAAGGCAATCCGGCATCCTTGGCAATATGCCATCACACGTAGGCCCTATGGGGGCCCTTCTTTCTATGTACCCAATCTGCCGTATCTACTGAGGGGTCAGGTGCTAGGGCTTGTACCTGGTCTAGGGCATCAACTTACTAATCGCCAGGGGGTGTCTGTGCCTTATGAGCCAGGGCAGGGAAGCCAAGACTGCCTCAGGCACTTGCAGGCAAACTCAAATGTCTTTCCACATATCCCAACCCCACAAGGGCTTATTCATGATCATCCACTCCTGGGCTTCCCATTATGTAAGCCATAGGGTTAATCCCTTTAGAGCAGCCCAACTGTCATGAGTAAGGGGCAACCAAACATTTCAATCCAGATGGTGTCAGTGTTGGGCTGAATAGTGCCTACAGTTTTTGAGAAAGGGTTGCCCCAAACTGGGTCCATTTATACACCAGGGATCAGCGGGAATCTCCTTCACTTTCTATAGGTCATAGGGGCCACCAGAGGAATAGGGGCAGGGCGTTTGGAGGATCTACATACTCTACAGGGCCTAGTAGTATCTGCATTTCTAGAGACAGTGTGCTGGCAGACAGAGTGTTCTTCCTCTGGAAATAGGCTGCCACTTAGTGAAAGTGGCAGTTTGAACCATGGCAGAGGTGGGTTTATAGAACATACTCTCAACCCAGTCCCTTCATATGAAGGGAAGTCCTTACCAAGATAGGCACTTTAAGGGTTGGAGACACTGTGCCAGATTGGAAATAAGTTCTCAAAACTCTCAAAATCCCTACAGAGGGTTAAATGTCTTTCATGTTCTTAGGGGTTGGATAGGCTGACACTTTATCAACCACCCTTCTGCAACAATGCACGTCTTCCCCACCAAACGACTCCCCAAAACTTTATAGTGGTACCTGGGCCTTGAATTTTCTGTGGGTTTACTGCCCATCCTCTCCCTCACAGATGTTCCAGCAAAGTTTACAGACTGTTCTGCAGAAGAGGCAAGTCTTGTTAACATTATACCATCAACGTAATGGGCCCATTTTATTCCAATGGCTTCCAATGGCCCTCACCTAGAGAAAAATCTTAGTCTGCCTCCTATACCAGGAGTTTCTTCATGGGAGAAAAATCTTAGTCTGCCTCCTATACCTGCCCTGAACAGAATTGTACTGCTGAGGCCTCTGTTTGAGAAGTGGGCCATCATGGATGGTAGGGGCAAGTTGAAAAGTTGTTTAGGTTTTAAGTCTTTCCATGGGGCAACAGAGCATTGTGTTTTTGTTTTTGTTTTTTTTTTACAGTACATGGGCCTCTCACTGTTGTGACCTCTCCCGTTGCGGAGCACAGGCTCCGGACGCGCAGGCTCAGCGGCCATGGCTCACGGGCCCAGCCGCTCCGCGGCATGTGGGATCTTCCTGGACCGGGGCACGAACCCATGTCCCCTGCATCAGCAGGCGGACTCTCAACCACTGAGCCACCAGGGAAGCCCCAGAGCATTGTGTTTTAATGGGAAGCAGATACAGGTACATCACAGGGTGGGAAGCAGCATGATGCCTCCTCGTGAGACTCAGGAAAAAGGCAGCCAGAGTCAGGGATACCAGCATGACCAGGCCTAAGGCCAAGTCCAGAGAGGTATGAGAAGAGCTTGACCCTCCATATCATGATCACTAGCCATTCCCAGGAAAGTCAATGGCCCCATTGTGGCATCCACTTCTGTCATGTGCCTGTGACCATGGGAAGCAGACTTGTGTCACTGTCTCACTAGGTGGGACAGCCTCCTGGAATGCCACAGCCAGCCTTGTTACAGCATCAAAAGATGTCAACAGTGTCTTCCATTGGGTACCAGCTGTTCAGGGACTTGAAAGAACAAGTTTTGTTTTGTTGGTCCAAGACTTGATCAGCCAGAGTGACCTGCTGTTGGGGTCCTGGCAGTGATGAGGTCAAACCATATTTGCTTCTGGGTCACTTTTACTGGACACTTTAACAGTTGTTGGTATAGCCTTTTGACTTCTTGAGCTTCCTCTCTGTCTCAGATCTTTTGCACAGCCTGTGCCCATTCAACAGATGCATAATTTCTCCCAGATCAGCAATGGATTGCCTAACATCATAATAAATGTCATCATCATAAATGACTTATCCCATGACTGGTCATGGATATCAGCATCCCATACCAGGTGCTGGGGGCTGACTGGAATATCTTGGCTTTCATTCCTATAGTGAATGTGGCCCAATAAGGGCCTTCAAAGACAAGGGTGTAGATGGCCTGTTTCATTTTCAACTCCCTAAGAATTTGTTGAATCTCCTCTATAGATTTCCAGGGTCTGCCTCACTGGGCTAAGCCTCCCTGCAGGCTAGTATAATTCAATCTAAAAGAGAGTAGGTATCTTGAACCCCCAAGCACCATGCAGGCACTGCCAGCAGGCAGGATGTATGATGACAATGCTCATTTCTCTGTTTCCTGCTGTCAGAGAAATGCCACTGCCCCCTCCATCCCACAGCAGCACTAACCATGCTTGGAAACTGTCCCTAGCCTAGTGCTGGAACTTGGCAGCTATATCAATAAAGATTCTCTCATCATAAATGTTTCCTGAATTGGGGGCTGCACCACTGGCTAGGGTTGTTGCTTTACTTTTGTTTTCCTTTGTATTTGGGGTCGAGGGCACATGCATTTCATTTCACTGTCAATCACCACAACATTCTTCTATCAGCTCTCCTCACTTTCACAGGGATTCTACCTCTTAGTGTCTCAGTCAGGCTCTGTCATAAGTGCTGGGACCTTAATCTACAGCAGCTGTGTCCTGTCACTCATAAAGCCCATTGAGAATTCCCAGGAAATAAAAATGGAATCTGGGTAATAAAATAGTCTAACCTTTCTGTTTTTCCTTTTCCTTCATGCTTAGTCTAGTTTCACTTGCTCATAGGGGTGTCCTGTGCAGGGGCCTTGCCCCTGGCACTTCAGACCAGAGTTCCTAGTATGAAATAGCTGCCCCGACACTTCAGCTTGGCAGGCCTTGTACAGAATCACTGCATAGGACACTTCAATTCAAGAAGGCGACAGTGCACCTTGTGCAGAGATGCTGAGCCCAGCACTTTGATCTGGAGTGTCGTAAGCAGCACAGTTGCACCAGACCCACCCTCCACCAACAAGAACCCTAAAGCAGCCCTGCCTAGGACCTTTTGGGAAGAGCGTGTACTTTACATTGCAAGCTCTCACCTCTCCATTCTTTGATCAAAGAATAAAGCTTTCCTTTGCTTCTGAACCAAACTCAGTCTGGTTCTACTGGCTCAAACAAGGAAGAAGGAAACAAAAGAAGGGCAGAAGGAAACAAAGGTTGGAGACCAACTCAGAAGAGTTGGTAATAAAATGTTGCTGACCAGATGGGATGTACCATGGCCTTTTCATCTGCACCTATCCACTAAGCTCTGGGCTTACCTTGGCTCCAACGGGACAGTAGAGGCTTTGGGAGGTTTGTGTGAGGATAACTGACTCTGGTCTTTAAGTTCACTCTGACGAAGTAGGATGGTGGCAGCCAAATTCAGAGCAACCCTGCCCAGCAACCTGATTTCCCGGGTGTGGTGCACACACAGGGTAGCCCCCAGAGTAACCTGGACTGTGCCCCCTTGAGGGGGTCATACTGTGGCATTGTTGGGGATGGGAGACTGAAACTCATGCATGCCTACCCGCTGCCTCTGGCTGGCTTTCCTGTGGTATTGGACACCCAGGGATGTTGGGGACCTGTGGACAAGAGGGAGCGAAGGCAGTCTTGCCCACTGTCTCACCAGTAATGCTGTCCTCCTGACCACTGTACAAGGCAGTGGAGGCTGCACCAGGGCTTTTTGCTCTCCTCACTGACTTCCAGGGGTCAACAGTAGCATTCTCCAGTCATTTTTGGTTTGGTAAAGGAAAGTGGCCAGCCCCATGAGCCAAGAGAGGAGAAAAGGCCCAGGTAATAAGGACCACCTGACAAAAGAGAACGAGGATGCTCTATCCAAGCTCAGGAAAAGGCACTGGGGATGCCCATGGGTGAAAGGGTCCCAAGGTATATATGAGACCAGTGACATAAACCCCATTATTGGGAAGCCCTGAGAGCTGCTGGCAAGAACTGGGAACACCCACAACTGGAGACCCCTCCTCCCCACTCTGCTTGTGAGGTGAACCTCGGGTGATGCTTTATCAATGAAGGTTCCACAGGCTCTCCTCCCTGTATCAGCACAGAATACCAGCTGCCCCAGTGATCTGGTGAGTACCCTACAGGAATCCCTCATGATTTTAGTTCTTACCCAGTGGGAAGTCCAAAAACTCCTCCTTTTCACCCAAAAGCAAGAAAGAGAAGACTCCACCCCACCCCCGCTGCCTCAGACAGCTGTGCCACTCCCTGAGGGACCAAGTTGGTCAGGAACTAACGTGGCTAAGCTGCTCTGGCCCAAAGGAAGTCTCCTCTAGCCTCCTGTGGGATATTCTGACTGAGGATGGACAATCTCGAGCCTGGGCTGTTACAAATTCAAGGGGAACCCCCAGTTATATCAGAGTCCACACCATTTGGATGACTCCTATTTTGGTCTTTTGAGGGATCCATTAACAACTTGGTGTTGGTTCCAAATTTCCCCAAACGGAAACCTTATTTGGGTCAAACCTTGTGGCCTTTGGGTGCCAACAAATCACTCCAACCACCCCCACACCACTTGGTGGTTGGAAACAAATCCAAAACAGACCATCTAAGGTATGGGGAACCAAACGTCCACCATACTGAAGGATATCCCATTACGGTGTATTCTATAGAACTGGAAGTTTTTCAGGTATCACTCCCTGACCCCGAAACATTTAATTTCCCTATATAATATAACTTGGCCCTGATACTGGCTGAGAGATGGGGAAAACTGGCCCATCAATGGGTCTCTGAATTACAACAACATTTTACAATTGGACCTGCTATGCCAGAGACAAAAGAAATGGGATGAAACTCCCTATGTCCAGGTTTTTATGGCCTTATATCAGAACAAAGGCCTTCAAAAGGGATGTGGGCTCTCCTCCACTGAGGTGATACCAAAGGAGATCAAGAGCCTTCTACCAGTCCTTGGCCCTCCCCTAGAGGGTCTTCTTGATCTCCTCCCTAAGCCACCTCCTACCTCTCCTCCCTACCCCTTTCCTTCATGTATCCTGAGTTGGGCCACAGGCTGGAGGGATCCCCTCCATACCAGCCCCTCCTCTAGAACACAGTCCGGCAAGTACATGCCTCCCAAGAAAAGTGCTCCCTTTGAGGCAGGTCCCTGATGGAGAAGGAGGGCTCATGCAGGTAACACATCCTATTTACTACTTCTGATTTGCATAACTAGAAAAGTCATAGTAAGGGGTTGAGGGAAGATCTAGAGGGATTCCTAAATCTGATTAGGGCAATCTTTCAGACCCATGACCCACAAGGGCTGACATCCAGAGACTCCTCAATGTACTCGTAACAGGGGAAGAAAAGGCCACAGTCTTTTCAAAAGCCCAAGAGGAAGGAGGCAAAGAGAACAGAAACAATGCAGGTCATGCTACTTTCAGACCAGGGACTCAAGAAGTCCCAGATAATGAATCCAACTGGCACCACGGAGACAATGGAGAAGGGGGTAGAAGACAGAGACTGACCCATTATAAAAATATGATGCTAAAGGGAATTCAGGCAGCAGAAAAGAAACCTGTAGGTTGGAATAAGATAAAGGAAATCAATCAGGAGCCAACAGAAAACTTTTTGGCATTCCTAGAATACCTAAGGGAATGCCTCTTAATCTATACTACCACTGACACCTTGATTCAGTGGAAGGTAATGCAATCCTGGGGTCATATTTCACTTCCCAAAGTTCCCCCGACATTAGGTGTAAACTTCAGAAGCTGAAAATAGAACAAGGTACCCCTACCTCTCCCCTAGTTGAGGTTGCCTTGGTGTTCAATAACCAAGATATAAGAGGAGGAAAAGTCAGAGGATAAAAAAGCCCACAGGCAAGCCCACCTGCTGGCTGTTGCCCTCCAATGTCAACAGGTCAGCATGGGAATCTGGACTCACCATCCACGGAGACTGTCAACTTTGGTGAGAGACTCCCGGCCCTCACAGAGGGACAGCAAGCCAAGAACACTAAGACCCAAACAGTGCACCATATATAAATAAGAGAGTCACTGTAAGGGAGAATGCCCTCACCACCCCTGAAGGGGGAAGGTAATGGTAGATTCCAGCCACCACCCTCAAAGGCAGATAGTCCAAATAGATGAAGAATGACAGGGCCAGGGGGCTCCTAAGCTGGCACTTCAACTGACCCCCAAGGAACTCTGGCTGACATTGGACAAATGGGGAAAGCCTGTTGAATTCTTGGTTGACACCGGTGCCACTTACTCGGCTCTGAATACCAGATCAGACAAAGTCACAAGAGCTGTAAAATTATGGGGGTATCAGGGAAGGCCCAAGAACAGGAATTCATAGAGCCATCATAATATAAATTAGACAAACACATGCTCATTCATTACTTTCTATGTCCCTGAATGTCCTACACCCCTGATAGAAAAAGTTATCACATACATTGGAGATCGGCATCCCCGCAGACAAAGGGCACAATATGATAATGTTAAAGGCTGAGGACAAACCTCCTCGAATAGAGCAAGTTGATCTCCCCAGAGTAAATCCTGAGGTCTGGGCCCAGGGATGGGTGGGACAATCTGTAGGAACCAGTCCCATAATGGGCCATCTAAAACCCTGATATACATGGCCTGGTAGAAAACTGTATCCTCACTGTCAGGAGGCCTTGTTGGGCATTGCTCCTATTGCATGGGGCCTAATTGACCACGGCCTTAGTAGACCATGCCAGTCAGCTTGCAACACCTCCCATTCTCCTCATAAAGAAACCAAATGAGGAATACCTGATGGTACAGGACCTCAGGGAAGTTAATGAAGCCATAGAGGATGCACATCCAGTAGTCCCTAATCCTGATGCCCTGCTGGCCACTCTACCGTCCACCAGGGCCTGGAATTCAGTATTATATTTAAAAGGTGCCTTCTTCTGTATCCCACTAGCTTCAGAGTCACAAGAAATCTTTGCCTTTGAGTGGCAGGACCAAAACACACCACAAAAACAATACTGTTGGACAGTCCTGCCCAAAGTGTTCAAAAATCCCCCCACTATCTTTGGAGAAACTTTAGCTAAAGACCTGAAAGATCCACATACTGGAGGAGGGAATCCTCTTTTTTTTTTTTTTTTTTAAGCAGGAAAAAAAATAAACTTTATTTCTATCAAACTAAAAAGGATGAATCAATCTTCAAGCAAGATAAAATCATCAATAACACAATTAACAGTTAAGAGGACATGTACAGATTAGATTACAGGTTTAGATACTGTGAATTAGGCACATCCTCCTCCTCCAGTATGTAGATGATATTCTGATCACCAGCCCTACTAAGGAGGCCTCTGACAAGATACTGTAATCACCCTGAACCACCTAGCCCATAAGGGATGTAAGGTATCCAAGAAAAAGTCTCAAATATCACAGACTAGGGTGACCTACCTAGGATTCATTCTCACAGAAGGTCAGAGAAGCCTACCCTAGGAAAAGAAAGAAACCATTTACAGCCTCGCCCCTCTGAAAAGTAGAAGACAGCTTAGGGATTTCCTGGGAATGGCTGGGTTTTGCAGCATCTGGATACCTAGCTCTGGTCTAATAGCTAGGCCTCTACATGAAAAGTGAAAGGAAAGGATGATGATCCTTTTGAATGGAATTCAGAATGTGTGAAGAATTGAAAAAGCAATTACTTCAGGTCCCTGCTCTGGCCCTCCCAGATTTAGCTAAACCCTTTAAGCTTTACATTCCTGAGAGAAGGGGAATTACCCTTGGGATATTAGGTCAAAAACTGGGACCCCTTATTTGGGAGGGTGCTTATTTATCTAAATAATTAGATCAAACCACTAAGGGATGACCTCCTTGCCTACTGGCAGTAGCGGCTACTACAATCCTGCTAAAGGAGGCTGAAAAGTTAATGTCTGGTCAGCCAGCCACTATATGGACCCCACACCAGGTTCAGGCTTTAGTAAGTTCTAAGGAAACAGAATGGCTATCCTCAGGAAAGTCAATTCAAGTTCAGTCTACACTTTTAGGCAACTCATGGCTACCATATAAAACTGCCAAATGCTAAACGCTACCACCCTGCTACCCACAGAAATGGGGCCCCTGGACCATGATTGTATAGAGACCGTAGACATGATCTAGTCACCCTGACCTTAGAAGTGAGCCTCTCCCAAACACTGAAGAGGAATCATTCCCAGATGGGAGAAGTTTTATGAGAGAAGGAAAAAGGCTGCCCGGATATGTAGTAGCCTACCAGACCCTGATCATAGAAGCCAGAAGCCTACTCCCAGGGACTTCTGCACAAAAGGTGGAGCTGATAGCCCTCACCTGAGCCTTACAGCTCAGGACAGATAAGATCTTAAAGGTTTACACCGATTCCCGGTATGTGTATGCCATCCTACATGCACATGAGGCTATTTGGAAGGAAAGAGGTATACTTACCGTGGAGAATAAACAGGCAAAACATGGCTTAAGCAAACTGAAGCTCTTAGAAGCAGTATGGCTTCCAAAAAAAGGTGGCAGTGATTCATTGTAGGTGTCACCAAAAGGGGGATGCAGAAATAATAAATGGAGACAATGCAGATGCAACTGCCAAAAGGGAGGCCTTAGAACCAGTAACTTGGCAACAACTCCTCATACCTCAAAGGCCAGATCCATCCAAATATTTCCCAATCTATACAAAGGAAGAATTTGACAAATCCCAGTCTAGGAGATGTAGGAGGTCATGGGTGGCTAGTTAACGAACATGGGCAATACTTCTTTCTCCAAACTGTACCTTGTCGAGACGTCAGGGAGGCTCATCAAGGAACTCACTATGGGAAGAAAGCCTTAATCAATTGGTTAGTTGAGGTCATGGTAACTCCTGGTATGAAAAGGATAATCAGTAGGATAGTTGAGACATGCCTCATCTACACAATGAACAACTCCAACACCAGACCACCCAAAACTCCCCAGATAAATCCCGTTTACACTAGAGTAAAATATCCTAGAGAATACTGACAGATTGATTTCACTGTCATGCCAAAAGTACTGGGCAATTTCAGGTAAGCAGCTGAAGTGGCTAAGATAGTACTAAAAGAAATAATCCCCAGGTTTGGGCTCCCAGGATCCCTACAAAGTGATAATGGTCCAGCATTTGTGTCTCAGATGACAAAGGGGATAATTAGTGCACTGGAAATAAAATGGACCTTGCACTCAGCCTGGAGATCCCAATGGGGGAAAGTAGAGAGATCCAATCAGACCTCGAAACAGGCCTTAGCCAAGCTACGTCTGGAAACTCCAACTGCCCTGCTCCACATGTGTTTAGCCCCAAGGGTTAAGTTTAAATGCACCTGAACTCATCTATGATAGACCCACTCCCCAAGCCAGAGAGAAGCCATTAGCCCCCTCGAAATGGAACAACTCAAATGTGCTCTCCAGGTAGAGAAACCATGAAAGCTCTGGTGGAATATGGTAAACAGGTGCTGCCACACCCACTGACCAGCCTTCCACCCCTTTCAGCCAGGAGAATGGGTACGCCTAAAAACCTGGAAAACCGGCAGCCTGCAAGGTGAGCTCACTCATAAGTGGAACGAACCTCACCTGGTGATCCTAACCACTCATTCTGTCCTCAGGTTGCAGGGATCACTGTGCGGATGTCACACACAGTGAAAAGGGCCCCCGAGCCCCAACCTCTGGAAACAACCTGGGGCAATGGATCCCCTTGACTACTCGTGTGAATCTCTCTCTGGTCCGAAGCTTCTCTTGTGAAAAAACACCAAAGTATGACCAGGGATATTCAAGCTACAGCAGAGCCTCAATATCAGGGCACAGTTTTGCCTACAGGCCAAAGACGTAGATGCCTTCATTTTTAGAAAAAAAATTCACATGTGACCATTATTCTCTTGCTAACATTTGGGCCATGTATCTTCAATTGTCTGGTATCCTTTGTCTCCAAAGGGTTAGATCCCCGATGGTTGCTCAGGGATACGAAGAGTCAGGGCTGAGGCCTGCTGACAATCAACCATATCCAAGGGCTGCTGCAGAGAAGTTCTGCTCCTCCACCCAGGCTATGACAATGCTGAAATTCAAGAGGAAGTGGTTTCAGAAGACAGACCACTGTCCCTCCACTCCCCTTAAGAATGAGAACAAAAACAGATGAAGGTTCATCACCGCCAAAGCCCATTAACAATTCCCAGAAAATAAAAATAGAATTTGGGTAATGAAATGAAATGTAACCTTTTTTAACTATTCCTTTGTGGTTAGCCTAGTTTCACTTGCTCACAGAGGGCCGCATGCAGAGCCCCGTGCCTCAGACCAGAGTTCCTGGTACTAAACTGCTGCACCAACATCACAGCTTGGCAGGCTGTGTGTGCAGAAGCACTGTGCACAACACCACAATTTTAGATGGTGGTGGGCCATGTGCAGAGACGCTGCGTCTAGCAATGCAATCTGGAGCCTTAAGCAACACAGCTGTGCCAGCCCCGCGAGAATTCCACCCCAACCCCACTGACGGAATCCCTGTAAAGCAGTCCTGCCTACCACCTGTCCAAGAGACCGTGGAATCTATAGCAGGAGCTCACACATCTCCATTATTTGATCAAGAATAAAGCTTTTCTTTGCTTCTGAACTGAACTCGGTCTTGTTCTATTGGCTTGAATGGCTCCAGGCCAAAGGACTCTTGCGAGGGACCTACTCAGGAAGGCCTGTAATACTCGTTGCTCTGCAAAACAACATGCTAAGGTTTCCAATTCATTATCTTGTTCTCCAACCATGTCTGCAAGCCTGAAGCTACAGAGCAGCAGACACCCACATGTCCTTCTCTAACCTCAGCTCTTCATGCAACTAATCTAACTTGAGCTTCAGCCTCTGGTTGGGCATGGGTGGAGAGCCAGACCTACCCACAGTAGAGGCCAGCCTGCTGCCTAGCATTCACCTCCCTTCTTTGCCACAGCGCACTCTGCACAGTTCATCAAACTAGTGCATCAAAACAGCCTGCTTTTTCTGGGCATCCCAGTACTCACACAGTGGTCCACAAGCATCTAACATACAGGCCAACCCTGCCCACCTAGAAGCAGATAGTTAACTGGAAGTTTCCCCTACAAATGCCTCTTTCCCAAGATCCATTTCATTTTTCAGTCTGGCTTGCCAGTTGTTGGTTTGCAACCAAAGCAGCTTCCCAGGCTGAAATCTGAAACTGGTCTCTGTACATGGAGGGCAAGGAAAGACCAAAGAAAGAGGCAGATCACTACAGACTGGTCAGCAGTAGAGTTAACAAGCCAGGAAACTTATATACCAGGCTTGTCTGGTATGTAGATGACTACATCTTGGCACATGCCCGCTAGAATCTTAAAAGCTTATATAAAGGCCTTAACTGGGTTCAGTCACATCTTCAGTCCAGATGGTCTCCACCACCATTACTATCTCTCAGAAACTGAGAACTTCTTAGAAGGTATGTGTGGTAACTCAAAGGAAACTGGGACACTAATTGGCAAGTTTGAGTTTTTCCAACACACAAAGATAGGGAGACACTTGTGCAGAATATTAGATCAATCAGGTTTGTGCTACATATTTGAAGAACACTGTGACCTCTGAACCTTACCTCCTCCTTCCTGCTAGGTAAGTACAGTTAAAATTACGTTGTTGGTTTGTTTTTTAATGAGGGAACTGGTGTTTAAGAGTGAAATCATTGTTCAAGGACAGTGCTTTGGATCCATAAAATCAAATTTCAGATCTTATAATCCTGATACAATGTATACTGTCTATAAGAGGTTAATACAAGTATAAAACTTAATTAAATATCTCTTAGTATAGCTCTCCCAGGTCAGAACCAGGTCCCTCTAGATCATTATGCATCCCTGAGCATATCACTTATGCTTTAAATACTGTAGGCACTTAAAATATATTTGTTCAATTAACAGAAAAACAAATAATTTTCTTCTTATCACATAGAATTGAAGGTATTGACAAATATAATTATTTTTCTCAGCTTCTTCCATAATGAATCGCCCTTATGCATGAATCTGATTATCAACAAGTTTTCTTCAGATATTTATCTTCAAGTGATTACTGATTCTGATTGAAGGATTGGCTATATACTTTTCCACAGAGAAACTCAACATTGGTTTTCTTCACACTTTAAATACTTGAAGAAACTAGTGCCGTACAATTGGAATAATAGCCTAGATATAAAGGAAATACAGCAAATATCATGTTCTAAGGTTAATTAATGATGAATTATGCCTACATTATTTAAACAAAGTACATTTATAAAAATAGACATAAACACAAAATGCCATTAATTTATTTCCTGATGTGATTCACAAAGACTTCAATGAAAGACCATGCTCTAGATGGATTTAAAAGAGGGCAGATGGATTTGGGAAACTATCTGAAAGGCATGCAGAATTGTATAAGATAATTAATGGTCCATATGTAATGCAGTTTAGAGCTAAGTATTGTTTAAGGAATCATTAAATCAGACATAAAGTTGTGGTGTATTATTATGTTAAGGAAGGAGAATATTGTCCTAATCATTTTCTTCCAATTGTTTTGCCCTGGATGTTCACTGTCTCTTCTCATGTCAATAAAGTCTCAGTTTTACTAGACTCCAGAACATGGAGGTATATGTTTGGGGAAAATCACCTTCACATATTGCATTCACATTTTATTGTTGCATAACGAATTGCCACAAACACAATGGCTTAAAACAACTCACTCATTTGGTTAAAACTAATGTGTTGAAGGTCCTGCTTCTCTTTCTGGTGGCTGTAGGGGAGAAACTACTTCCCTGCCTTTTCCATTTTCTAGAGCCTACTGAGGAGCCTAGGCTCATGGCCCCTTTCCTCCATTTTCAAGGTCAATAATGTTGCATTTTTTGTGTCTCTCTTCTGCAGCCACAATTCCCTTTGAACACAGTGTTGTGATTACACTTCATCCACCTAGATAATCTAGGATAATCTCCCTATCTCAATATCCATAACCTTCATCATATCTGCAAAGTACTTTTTACCATATAAAGTCACATATTCACAGGTTCTGGGATGCACGGTTTCGGGGAGACCTATTCTGCCTATCCCATACCTTATTGTTTTTTTCCATATAAAAAATTGATTTTACTCTGTCTTAGTCTATTTGCCCCATTATAATAAAATACTATAGACTTGGTAGCTTATAAACAACAGAAACTTATTTCTTACAATTCTGAAGGCTAGGAAGTCCAAGATCAAGGGGCCAGCAGATTCGGTGTCTGATGAGAGCCTACTTCTTAAATCATAGTCATCTTTTTGCTGTAACTTCACATGCATAAGGGATAGCCCCTCAAATTCATATGTTGAAATCTAATCCCCAGTGTAATGATATTTGGAGGTGAGACCTTTGGGAGCTGATTAGGTCATGAGGTCAGTCAGTGAGTATCGAAAAGACAATTTCTTAAAATATTATTTTTCCATGCAACTGCATTGTTTTCCTTTTACTGAAGTTATTTTCAATGTTGAGATTTATTTAAAAATTGTATTATGACATGAAAATGGAAGAATAGTAAAAATACAATGAATGAAATAGAGATGGCTGAGTACTCTGGTTAATTATGAATTAATCATTAAAGTTCTTTGAATTTTAGTTTTAGCATCTAACATAAATTTATTTGAATTACTCTGGTTTGTATGGTTATTCAAATTATCATTTTAATCCACTCCTATCACTGTAAAGTAATGCATTCATATACGCCATAAAATATTTAAACAACATAAGGTGATAGCGACTACGAACGTAAGTTAAATTAAATCCCAGATATTAACTTTGTTGTTATTGGTCCTTTTTCCTAAATTGCATTTTTTCCCTAAATTGCAGAGTTATTTAAAACTTGCAGTTATTTGGTCATGTATGGTAGAGTTCATTACACATATTATAAGAAGATTAGATTTTAAAAGTCATTTTATGCGTATTTTACAAAAGTAAAACAGTAATGACAAGCAAATTTATTAGAAATTTTAATGAGAACTTAAATGTACTAAACATAAATTACACTTCATAATTTCTTGGGTTTGAAAGTATAAATACCTGAAATGGGCAACATCCTTTGAATACAACTAACTTCTCATCAACTCTCATCCATAAGCCTGCAAATGTAGCCATCTTGTAAATATTGATTCCATATTAGAGCCAGTACAGCTCTAATATGCTCCAGCTTATCCTTACTTTGGGTTCTTCTTGCACTTACAGCATAAAAATGCAATGTAATTTAAAACTTTAATGGCTCATAATTTTGTTGAAAGAATGGCCAGCTTCTTTGCTCTATAATTCCAAAAATATTTCATAGTTTATTTCATTTCATATTTATAAAACCAATTTTAATTATCTATCCAATTATTTCTTTCACTTATACGTTGTGTATTTATTTCCAATCACTTTTGTACACACACCCACCTTCAGCATTTGTCCTCTTCTGAATATTAAGTAGATTTCAGTTATCATAAAAGTTAATTTTGTCGCATGCTTTTGGCACAATAGAACCATCCAGATTCATTCTATAAATGTTATGAAGGTCTTCCTATTGCGTAACTTACTAAGTTTTTTTTCTTAGAAGTGCATTGTTTAATTACTAATTCTTGAGTATAAAAATTCAATTAAGATAATATGTGAATAGTCATACTCTGAGATTGTGCTTATATGATCAATTTCACTGTCATCATTAGAGGTTAGGGTACAGCTCTCTGTCCCTTTGCAGTCATCTTATAATTTGTCTAATAACTGTGATAAATCTTCCTCTGTCAATTTTCTTCTCTTTGCTATTATGGAAGAAAATGAAAATCTGAATCTCATGTGTTTAATGAAGCCTAAAAAAAATAAATATTACTACAAAAAATGTCTCCAGAGTTCTTTTATACCTTTTTTGAAAGCTGATGTAAAATTTTTGGCAATAAAGAAAAATTAAGGATAATGAAAAGTGATAATTTATTTCAACATTGTATTACCTTTGGGCAATTCTCTTTCCTTTCTTTTCTTATTATTGTAGCCTTTCTTTTAGCATAGTTGGGATAATTGCTGAGTAATAAGTAAACGATTCCTATCATGATTAAACATCAAATTTTTATTACATAGAAATAATATTATTACAAAAATTTATAATGTATTTTATATTTACAAAATCACCCAATGATGGCAATTGTAATGTAGAATACATTTTATGTTCTATTTAAAATTTGTTCTTTGTTTGTTTTAGGAAAATCTCTAAGAATAAAAAATACTAAAATACCAATGCTAACAAAGAGCTGTAAATACTCAAAAAGAAATTCAAGAACTAAAATCAGATTCAACTGACATTGATTGTATACTAATGGTTAAGTAAATAAAATATATGTATCATTTTCAGGCCCATCCCTGCTCTTAATGTATCTGGGAAATGCAGACTTTCTGATTTCATATTTAGTATGCAAATGAATGCTACAGAGAATTGCCGGATCTTATGTAGTACACATTGTTTTTAGGTGGCACTTACACCATTAACAATGAACAAATTTCTCAAATCCTCATTGTACATTTAGAGCAAATGTACATTTAATGGATTACAAAAATACTATAAATTTCTGAGATCATAATAAAATATTTTTAACATTTATATGTGGGTAAATCTATTATATTTGATTGGAATTCCTAATAAATATTTGTACACACACATATACTTACACATATATGTACACACACACACACACACACACACACCCATCTATATGATGTTATTTGCCATTTTATATGCATTTTGCACTGGTTTTATCTCAGTTTCCAGACCCTTGCATAAGTAAATATGGTTTGAAAGCAGACAAGAATTAATAGGCTCAGGTAAATTAATGTCCTGCAACAATGCCTCAGGTTTGATTAGTCTTATTGGATTTCTGCTCTAAACATTTATCTACAAAATAAGACACAGGTATCCCAAAGCTTACAGAGCAGGCGTTAACCTGGACGTAAATACTTTAAAAATCATTGCATTAATTATTAGGTAAAGCCACCTTGGAGAACTATTCAATTTAATCAGCTCTAAAACTTAGGAGAAAAAGAAGATAAGGCTGTTTTCACACCCTGAGAGGCTCGAGTAATTAGCAAATTAATTTTCATCTGATCTTTATGAATTTGCATATATGGTCATTTGCTTCAGGAATTCCTAGGAAATATACATATAGATAGAAATAAACAGAGACTGATAATGTCCTTATATTTTGATCATATAGGTTACATATATAATTATCTACATAGGTAATTATATATAGAGATATATAATTATCACTAATGTTTGTTGGGCACAAATATAAATGCTTGTGTCTGCAAAACATATAAACTGATGTACAGATATTACATTCTAGCTAATTCGATCTCTTCAGCAACAAGTCTAGTCAATACAGATGAGAGCACAAGTTGACTGAATACAGTGCTCTAATCCTCCTTTCTTCATCTGCTTTAGCAGATTAATAGATTACTTTCAATATCAAAATCTTCATCAAGCCCTCTTCTAAAAACTCCCCAGGCAATCATGGAAAACTGCCATTGCTAGCATGTTTCCCACATTCTCATCGCCCCTCAAGCACTTTTGTAAATTGCTGAAAAAGACAGGTAGGTCTGAAGTTAAGATATAAAACTTAATACAACCAATTCTGAACATGGAAATTAAATATCATATTCCTAGAGACACCACAAATAGAATCCTTTATTTGTCTATAACTCATACATATGGCTAAAATGACAGTACCACTTCTAAGGTGATCTTCCCAAGGCCTAAGTGTAAGAATCATATTTATTCTTGCTATAGTCCATGAAAGGCTCAATCATTTACGATATTGCCTCTCTTTTTACCCCAAATAAGGTTCAGAAAAACAGGGACATATCCCACTGTTTTAAACTTAGAAAAGATCCATAAGCAAAGTCAGAATCAATTAGGCCAAATTAAAACTCAGATGCCAATTGAGATCTAATGCAAACAATTCCAAATTGCTAAAGGTGAGGTTAACATCAGAGTCATACAGCCAAGTATTTGAAAGTTAGCTTAAAAAAATAGATTGATGGCAAACAAGCTGGAACAAGGATAGGAGTGGGGCATCCTTGAAAACTACTTCAATCTCAGTAGGTTTTTTATGGTCAAACTTCCATATTACTATGTCCGTATTAGCTTTAATAGATGAAAATGGAAGGCAGCACAGGACCTAGGGGAGTTAGGAGTAGCATGGAATCAAGGAAGCTAAAAAGAGTTTGTATTTTCAAGGCAACTGAAGATAGGAGGTGGTGTATTTGATTGACTTGATAATATTTGACCAGCCCTAGCACACAATCTTTCAATTTTCATCAGAAGCAGGTGGTATGAATGTGTCAGATGGAAGGCCAGGTGGGATTTGGAAATCACATGTTATCTTTGAAAATTCAATTTCTATCAGCATATAATAGGCAACTCTCTTGACATATTGTCGGGTGTCCTATTGCTTTTCCTGTGTGTCCTACTCTCACTCAGTATCACCTGGGTACTGATTGAACATTGATGTTTTGTTGCAATCTTGTTATAGAAAAGTGGCAGGATGGAAGGTACATTTATTTTGGAGTGGTGTTTTAAGAGTAGAAGTATACGCAGTGAATTGCTATAGGAAAACGTAGTCATGGCCAGAGAAGATGTGAGGTTGGTAGTTTTCAATTTCATTCTAATAAAGTTGTAATGGTGTAGACATTTTCCCAAGGTCTACTTGATATTTCTGTGCAGCAATTGGACTATGAGTGATGGCTAATGGACAGGCAGCTACAGAGAGGGACAGTTTTGAACAACATTTTTCAATATCCTAATAAAACCTATGATGACTGTTGGTGTTAAAATCATTTTATGAGAGAAAATTTCTTTGATAAAATGAGATAAATTTGCTGAGGCAAACCAAAGAGATGATAGGGATATTATTAAAGAGACCATGTCCTAACAGAAATTGTGAGTGGGATTAGATTGATTATAAATGTCACTGTGATGTCATAGGACACTCAGTATGTCAGTGAATGGTAATTTTTAAAACTATATATATCTACGACATGCTTAAGGCAGGATGTGGATATAGTTATTCTATACACAGAACCAAAAAAAGACTTAGCGAAGCACATTTAACATTTTTAGTAAATTATGTTATCTCAGAATGGGGTCATGAAAGATGTAGAGCTCTTATAAGTAAGTCAGTGACAGACGTGTATGGGATGGGCCATGAACAGGCCCATTCTGCATCTTAATCCAGAGGCTTGTATGTGTAGTTATTGTTTTATTTTGGCTACACAATATAGATATCTTCAGCTATGGCTTAAAAAATACAAATTTTCAAGAGTGATGAGCTCTTCATATTCTTTTTATTGACATTCTGCTTGAATGAAAAGACATCTGGTTCGAGGGTCTTCCTTTTGTGATCCCTAATGAAGAGAGAATTTGTACAAAATGCACACACAAAAAAATGTATTCACTCCATAAGTCCAAGATTTCTCCTTTGCTTATGCTGTTTCCAGTTTGAAGGTTCAGATGTTAAAGAAATGAGGTAATGGACTCTCATAAAGTAAAGTCACCACATATTAAATCAGTCACTGATTAATGGGTTCTGGTCCCACTATATAACTGACTTCTGCTGTGAACAGCATGCTTAAGTAGTCATAGGGTCAGTGGTTCTTATATCAGCTAGAGTCATGCTATGAAGATTGTTGGTCATCGTGTTTCGGAAGGGGTCAGGGGTGGGTGTGGTAAGATTATAACACATAGAATCAAGGCTATACTGGGTCATGAATTCCTGAAATGCTGTGGCTGAGGCTGATGAAAAGCACCAGAGATTGAGTCATTCTTGGTTTATGGTTTCACAAAGGTGAAGTTTTTTGATTGATATTTGTTTTGTCACTAGAATGTGAGCACCTCTTACTGGGTTCACACATGCAGGTAATGGAGGTAATGGTTTAATTACAAATTTTTCATGGCACTATCACTGAGACAAATATTGCCCACGTTTATCTCAATGAGAATCCAGTGTATACCCCAGAGTGACTGGTCTATGTTGTTGTTATTGTTTTTATTTTTCTGGGGATGGAGTGAGGCTGGTTTCATAATAGAATTCAATTATTTTCTTCACTATTGGAAGGTTTGGGGTTCTCAATAATGACGTCGATGATGTTCAAGTTGAATTCCCATAATTGAAACTCCACTAGTCCAACAACGGAACAGGAGCAAGAACTCACTGTGTTGTAAGTTAATAAAATCAGTTAGAGTATCTAATATCCAGAGATCTATTAGCCAGGGTTTCCAGAGAAGCACTAACAGTGTGTGTGTGTGTGTGTGTGTGTGTGTGTGTGTGTGTGTGTGTGTGTGTATGTTTGTGGAGAAGGACAGAGAGAAAGGGGCTCTCAAGTCCAAAATCCACAGGGCAGCCCAGCTAGCTGGAGATCATGAGAAGAGTTGATGTTGCAGGTCAAGTTCAATGGCAGTCTTCACTACATCAGTATAACCAGAGCTCTTTAGCATACCTGAATAAGTTCTAGGAATTCATTAATCCATTCTGTAAAAATTTTCTCAGTGCCTACTCTATAGCAGGACTGTTCTAGGTACTGAGGAGATTGCATTGAATAAAATCAACAATATCCTGCACCATGGAATTTTATTCAAGTGTGGTGGTGTCAGGAGAAGAAGTGACATTTTATATATATATATATATATATATATATATATATATATATATATATATACGTATCAATCATACAGAGTATCAGAGATTAGAATATGCTATGGGGAAAAAAAATAAAGCAATGGGGGAAAGGGTGCCAGGTAATCTGCTATAGCCTCCCCTGAAGAGGACTGTTGTTTTCGGACTAGTGCTTTTAAACTTGCTGGCAGTCCAGTCAAACAGCATTCTAGCAATATTGTCTTCTCAGGTTTTTCCAAAACATAATAGCCAGCACAGTCCATAAATAGGTTACAGCAGCTGGAAAAGGCCAAGTATTTAAAGGGTAATTTTTTTTCTAGAGAATAGAGAAAGACTCTATCTAGAGATAAAAAGTGAAAGTCCAGATTAAACCTCAACTCTGATCACTGGCTACCAAAAGTAGACACCTATCGTCCGAAAGCTGAATTTCCATGGCATTTACCATATTTCCAAGTCCAGTCGATAAGAGTTGTTCTGACTTTCCTCTTGTCAGGTAGGACACAATAATGGATTTGCATCAAGTTATCTAAACTTGTCTCTCCCCTTCAGAATTGACGCTAACTCAGAACAGATGTGGATTAAATGTAAAGGGTAAGAGTGTAGGTTTCATAAAGCTCAGATAAGGGTGAAGTTTCCTCTTTAATAAAGGGGGGTGTACAATACAGATGTGCAGCATCAGCAAGAATATACTAAAAGGGCTTCCCTGGTGGCGCAGTGGTTGAGAGTCCGCCTGCCAATGCAGGGGACACGGGATCGTGCCCCGGTCCGGGAAGATCCCACATGCCGTGGAAAGGCTGGGCCCGTGAGCCATGGCCACTGAGCCTGCGCGTCCGGAGCCTGTGCTTCGCAACGGGAGAGGCCACAACAGTGAGAGGCCTGTGTACCGCAAAAAAAAAAAAAAGAATATGCTAAAAGATAATTGGAGAAGACTATTAGGAGAGCATGAGATCTAACAACTGAGACAATGAGTGTAAATAGAAAATGCAAAGAACAAAAATTCTATTGTTAGTCAGTGATGATTGAGTTAAATACAGAATAGATAAGGAATATGTAGGACAGGCAGTTTTGGGGAATACTGTTAGATTCATCTTAACGTCAACTGGGACATGATGTAGGGATACCCATTTGTCTTAATGAATAAAGGAAAAGTGGGCAAAATCAGGTAATTTCCATTTTTTTTAACAGAAAGGAAAGAAAAGAATCTCCTATTTTTTCTCCATTTCTGAAAACATTCTTGAGTCTTTTTTTTATGATGTTACTTTTTACATCTCTTTATCTTATCATTTTCTGGCCAAACTATTATGTCAAGTTTTCCTTAGTACCTTAGTACCTCGCTTTCAATTAATATGCCAAACTGACACTTTTTATTACATTACTGTAACATCTAGCTAAACTGTCAACTCCAAAATTACAGAACAGCTTAATTATAGAGTATGGCCCTTTAATATTTATTTAGATATTGAAATGATTAATGATTTCCTTGGATAAATATAAAATTACAAATAAATTATTGGCAACTTCATTAAATGAAGTAAATGTATAAATGAAGTAAAATTAGAAGCTGCAGTATTTTAAGCTAAGAAAAAACGCACACTTCTCAGCCATGAAGATGTAGTCAAGAGAAGGGGACTTCATATCATGTAATAAAGCAGCTGTGGGTCTTAAGAGTAAGACATAAGGGTGGGGGGGAACACCAAAAATATACAAATTGTTTATAGGAAAGCATTAAGACAAGTAATACAACTTGCCATATGACCAGACACTCCACTCTGAAGAAAGCTTAACTAGTAGGAAAGTCAAACACCTTTGAACTCGTTTATTCTTCCTGGGAAAACTCCACCTTGCCTCACACAGAGGGTCAATCAACTGAGCAAAATGGAATCAAGCAGCTTCTACATGTCAGACATTCTGACCCCATTATACAGCGTTGTAGGAAAAGCAGCTAGAGAGCTACTTCTAGGATTCTCATTAAAATCCTTGGAATCACATGATGACAACTTTTTTATATAACTTTATTTATTTTATTTATTTTTGGCTGTGTTGTGTCTTTGTTGCTGCGCATGGGCTTTCACTAGTGGCGGCGAGCGGGGGCTACTCTTCGTTGTGGTGCGCAGGCTTCTCATTGCGGTGGCTTCTCTTGTTGCAGAGCACGGGTTCTAGGTGCGTGGGCTTCAGTAACTGTGGCGCACGCGGGCTTAGCTGCTCCGTGGCCTGTGGGATCCTCCTGGACCAGGGCTTGAACCCGTGTCTCCTGCATTGGCAGGCGGATTCTTAACCACTGAGCCACCAGGGAAGCCCCATGATGACAATTTTTAGATTAGAAAAAGAAAGTCACCAATGCCTTTAATAATTTTTATTTCAGTTGGAATTAAGAGGCCGTGAAGCACAGCTTTGAACATTAATTTTCCAAACTTTTATCTGCAGAATACTTTAAGTCATTATTTCCCGAAACAAAGAAATGACAAGGCACACTGTCTGTAGGAAGATCAGGGAGTCACCAACTTGAATACTCAGCATTTCTCTCACTACCTACAGTGATTCTTTAGCTGCTTCTGTGGAGCCTAGAGTTGAGCAGGACTCAGTTTGGAAACCATTCATCTGGAGGAGCTCAAGAGGACGGAATTTAATGAGTTATGATGATAATGTTTCTTTGGGAACTGACAGCATTAAGAAGAACATTGTCCACTATACATTTAAATTAGTGATAAGAATATGGTATAGCGCAACACTTAAACCCCGCAGTTCTTTTTTTTTTTTTTTTTGCGGTACGCGGGCCTCTCACTGTTGTGGCCTCTGCCGTTGCGGAGCACAGGCTCCGGACGCGCAGGCTCAGCGGCCACGGCTCATGGGCCCAGCCGCCCCACGGCATGTGGGATCTTCCCGGACCGGGGCACGAACCCGTGTCCCCTGCATCAGCAGGCAGACTCCCAACCACTGCGCCACCAGGGAAGCCCAACCCCGCAGTTCTTAATCAAACTTCACCTAGTCAGAAATATGATACAGCATTTAAAAAATGAGTGCAGTCTATTTAAAAACCTACAATCTGGCTTAAAATAGAAGACCCTGCAATTCTGAGTGTGCAGCAAGGCAACAATGAACTGAATTTAAGCTTTGGCTGTCCTTATGGATTTAGCCTGCACTCTTGAATTGCCAACTTCTTCATCTTCCTATTTTGATACACCTTGTATGATTCACTGATTTACTGTTACCTGATTACCAGTGTGAGTTTGCAACCTGTGCAGAAGAAAGAGTAAAGGCACCAAGGTCAGAATTATTTGATTCCTGATCCCTAACAAAAATCATATGATACTCAGAATTTTGGAGTCCTAATCTGTACGATGAGGATAAAACAAATTACATTTCAAATGTTTGCATGAGAATTAAACAAGTAAATATATTCTGAACAAACTGTATTTAGAATGTAAAAACGGAAAGGACTATTTCTTAACAAGCCAAAATGACTAACCAAATATGCTTATTTACTAATGTAAAGTAAGCGCTGAAAGACTTCAGACTTATGATATTTACTTATCACTACCCTTTGATTTCTCACTCCCCCGTCACAACACCTTGAAAAATGTTTCAAGACTAACATAAAAATTATAAGGAAAAGCATATATCATACTCTCCTATTTGAGTAAATCCAAATGGATTTTTATGCAATTACATGAACATCAATAGTTTCACTGAGCTACTGACTAAGGAAGCATTGCCCTGCCCAGAAACATATTCTTGATTTTAGGTTATGCTAATCTTGTAACCTTGACCAAAGAACTTTAAAATTAAAAATCAGATAACTTATAAACTGGAATTAGCTACTTTAAGTACTCAACAGCCAATTAACTTGGTGACCTTCTATGCATGACATGGGGAGACTGTGTAAAAGTATGAAGAGAAAAGAGGATATTGGGCTAGTGCCCTTTAGGATTAAAGAAAATTCTAATGATGAGCATAATGAAGAGAATTTCATTAGTAGATAATTCATGCATTTGATATATACCAATTAATTGACTGGAATAATTACTTGGCTCTGACTTTTTTTTCTTTAATTTTATTACCTTCTTTTACTGGCTTTTAAAAGCACAATTAATAGTAAGATCCCCTGAACTCTAGTTTACATTATTTATATGGGTTTAATTAGAAACCGTAGGCAATATATGAAAGGTACAGCCTAAGGACAATTTATTACATATTAAATTGGTTTTAGTCTTATAGTTGAAAAAATCATTACATTAGTTAGACTTACGTTTACCAACACCTTCAAAAATACCAAATAAGCATATATTACATGGCATGTTCTACATGCTGGGATACAGTAAACAAAATACACAAGAAATAAAGCCATCTTGAAGAAGACGTTCTAGCAGGAGAGGAAGTTAATAAACAAAAAAGTAAGACGTAGTATTTTATATGGTAAGCAGCACCATGGAGAAAAAATAAGTCAGAAAGGAATGGGATGATAGCTGGGAAAGGGTTAAGTTTCAGATAGAATATTCATCTGTGGATAAGATGACATAAACACAATGACTTGAATGTGGTCAGGGAGTAAACTGTGTGTATATATGTTAGGGAAAAATATAAAGATAAAACAGAAAATTTCTGAGCTGTAAAATCACCGGCATATTTCAGAAGCAGCTATACGATTGAATGGCAGGAGAGGAATTATAGAGGGTGAGTTGAAGGCCAAGAGATAACAAGGGTGTAGGTCATCACACAGGACATTTTACAGGACTGTAGGAACATTGGCTTTGATTGTGAGATGGGAAGCCATTGAGGTTGAGTGGAAAAATCATATGACTTTGCTTATATGTTAAAAGGATTACTTTGGCTGTCAAATTATGGATGGTTTATGAATGGCAAAAATGAAAGCAGGGACACCATGTTGGAGCCTGCATGATTGTGGATGGTGGCAGGGTGATGATAGTAGGTGTGAATATAAGTAAGTGTATTCTAGATAAGTTTTGAATAGAGTCAATGGGAGTTGAGGATTGAACATGGGGATTGAAAAAGACAGAAGGATCAAAGATGATTCCAAGCTTTTTACTGTGAAAAAATAGATCAGGAAATGAAAGCAACTATTACTAATCAGATGGTCTGACTGTATTAAAATATAGTTAAAAAGCTAACTTATACTAACATCTTAATTGCTAAACTATATCATGACAGTCAAAGAATAAGCTATGCCTTATATGAAGATTAATTTAGAAATTTGCTGAGTTAAAGAGAATACTATAATACAATGCTCACTATATTAATTCCTGTCTTAAATAAATTCATGATTTAATAATTTTGGTAAACTTTAACTCTATATATCTCATTATTAGAATATTTTGACCTCACAACCTATTTAAAAACAAAATTTCCCCTTCTATCTCATACTCAGTTGAATTGCAGCAAATTAGCTTGTACTTCTGGAGCTAAAACAAAGCCACTAATCCTCCCACCTACCTACTTCACTTGAGAACTTAATCTAATTTAAGACATAAAGGAATAATTAAGCAATGCCTCATCTATTTTAGCATAGTTACCTCTGCAGATGTGATGAAAATATTTCCATACGTTTTTGTTAAATTTAAAATAACTTAGAGATCTGAAGGTAATTTTTTAAAAAAAGTGAAATACTTATATATTTTACCAGTGGAAAAGCACAAAGAAATTTCATATATTTGTATTGCTCTAAAACCCCTTAAAATGATATAGCTTCAAATCTACAATCTGTAGCACTTTTCTTCTTGCTTCATCCTGACATTCAACTTAGATTAATTAATTCAGCTTAGATTAATGGGGGAAAGCTGCCATTTTGAAAATAATCATTCTTTCCAAAGAGCTTGTTTTAGATTCTGCATTCTAATATAGTATTCTCAGTGGAAAATAACAACATATTTTATGGTTGCAAATGACCTTATGGATTTAAATCTCAGGTATAAACTATACCTATTATTTTGAATCACCTTAATAAACATTTATTTAAACATCCAGAAAATGTTGTCATTAAAGATGCAATATTTGTTATTAGTCTATCAGTTAGGTCTCTCTCAGTGGAAAATGACGGAAGACATAATGCATTCTAGCCTACACAACGATGAGAAATTATTGACTCATATAACTTGGCGGGCCTGGATTCCAGAGATATACTAGGTATACTTCTTGGGCAACACAGTTTAGTCAGGGTATGGGTGTGAGTCCCACTATACATCTCAGTGGGTCCCCATTTCTAAAGAAAACTCATTAAAAAAAAGTATTTCAACACGTGTATGTTTTTAAGAGACTCCATTCTTTAGAAAAACTGGATTTCCCTGAATTAAGGACACAGAAGATATCAAAAAAAGAAAAAGAAAAAAGAAAGAAAAAAAATCTACCGGATCACCAAAGTTAAAGATAGTTTCTTCATAATGGAAAAACATGGTAGTCTTTTCCCCACATGATCATCGAAACTACAGAATCATCTCACATTTATAGGCACCAGTATTGTGAAAGGGGGAAAAAAGTCCTATTTTATATATGTATAGAGCAAGGAAAGAGCTCAAGTAGTCTCTCTTAGCTGTGAACTCTTCTCTAAGCTGTGACAGTTTCTCAGACTTTCCTTGCTTTTAAGGGTCTTGAGTTTTAAGTTCCAGTTAGGTATATTGTTGTAGACTTGTTAATAGGGATTTTGCTGATGTTTTCCTCATGATTAAACTGTGGTTTTGAGTTTTAGGGAGAAAGACCACAAACGTTAAAAGCCACTTTCATCACAATGTATCAAGGGTACATACAGTCAACATGACTTATCACTGCTGTTGACCTTAATTACATGGCTGAAGAAGTGTTACGTTTCTCCACCTTAACTTTACTGTCCCCCCATCCCCCTTCATACTCTTCAGAAGTAAGTGACTATGGGCATCCCATACTTAAGGAGTAAAGAGCTATGCTCCACCTCCTCAAGGTCAGAGAATCTATATATGAGTGTTTCTGACCCATCTGCCTCCAGTCAGTAACATACAAATTATTACACCAAACTCATTAGCTACATATAATTCTCAGTAGTGATTAACTTATATTTTTAGCCTCAATTTCCCCCTGCCTGCCTGCCCGCCACATACACTATTTAATAGCATTGCTTGGGTGGAAAAACTACAAGCTTAATTTGGTCTTTGCTAGCAAAGTCAATCTTAATGGACCTTTGTATTATACTTAAAAGTTTTTCAATCCTATTTCAGATTATTTGGAATCAAGAGGCAGAAGTTTTACCAAGTACGCAAGCCTCCATCTTTAAATTCTATTATTCTTTTCTTGCATTTCTCTTTTCAGAACATCTAGTCTTTTCATGAGCTCATCACTTTCTTCTAGTACCTTATTAAATATAGCCAGGGATGACCAAACACACACATCTATGATTCTCTTTTGCAGCCTCTTCTATAATTAATTTTAAGTAATTATAAGCAACCAATTTGGTTTATTTGGGGGTTTTGATTTTTACTAAAGATTACCATAGCATAATATTATCCCCCAATTCAAACTTCCTACGTTAGTTTCTTTGTCCAACTACAACTTGTCTGCTAAGCCAATGTTATATAACTTATTTTTATTTATTATATATATTTATTTCATATATTTATTTATATCTATAAATATATTTATTTATATAATTTTATTATTGCAACACCCTACTTAAGGAACCTACATCTGCATTGCTCATGGTATATTAACTAGTGTATTAACCGTTCCAAATGTCTATGCTTAACACATCAAAAGTTTATCTCCTGCTCATACAACAGCCCAAAGTAGCAGTCCCTGGACAGAATGGATAGCCTTAACATATACTAATGAGGTAATATTACTAGATCTTGATGGTTGAGAGGACGTGGGACTGAGGGACTATGATATTTTGGGATTCACTACCCGATTTCTGGCTTGAGCACTGGGGTGTTTTACAATGCTCTTTATGTGAGGGGGGACTAGAGTTGGATCAGGTGTTAAAAGAGTGAACACGAATTAGGTATATACATGTTGAATATAAAGTGTCACTAAGACGTTTAGGAAGAGCTATAAAAAGGTGATTGTATATATGACCCAAAAGAGATATCTGGGTTGAAGATTTGTAATGTGATGTAGCCAAGTTCCCGTGACCCAGCTTTTAAGTGAAGAAGGAAGACTTTGGGTTCACTCAGGATTGTTCTTTTGTTAGTGAGGTAAAATGGAAAGGACAGAGGGTCAAGGAATATGTATATATTATTGCCTACAAATTTTGTGGTAAGCAACATTTTAAGACAGCTCCCAAGATTCCCACTGCTGGTACAGCTGTGATTAGGATGCACTATGTGGCAAAGATTGAGGGTTTCTGCAGGTGTAATTAAGGTCTTAATTGGTTTGACACTGAGTTAAATGTAGATTAACCTGGGTAGGACTTAAGCAAGTCCTACTTGCTCAATCTGTTTATCTCTATAAAAGAGGACTTAGGCCCTCCCTGAATTCAAAGATATTTTCCTGTTGGCCTTGAAGATGCAAGATACTATGAATTCTATAGACGTAAGAAAATGAATTCTGACAATAATTTCAGGATCTGGGGAGAGGAGCCTCGGCTTCAGATGAAGTCAGAAAACCGACTGCAGCCTCATGACAGCCTGAGCAAAGGAGCCATATAAACTGTGCCTGGGCTCCTGGACATGGTGAGATAATAAACATGTTTCATTTTAAGCTTCTAAGTTTGTGGTAATTTATGATACAGCAATGGAAAATGAAAACAGCCTTTATAGGTGTTATTAAAGTATTAAACTTTGAGTCTGAATTAAATAAGGAGAAAAGTAAAGGCAGGAGTAGGCTGACAAGATATAGCTGGAGGGGTTAATGTACTGTTTGTATGAGATTAAAGAATAGTCACTAAAGTGTACAAACTTGAGTGCACTGTGGTCAAAAACAGTGATAGTTTTATGCAGTGAATTTCTGCAGTTAACTCTGGCCTGAATGAAAGTACATGAGCAATTGGGCTAGATGGAAAGACGACGGGCACTGATTAGCTGGGTTCTCTGCTTGGGATCTCATAAAGCTGAAATCAAGGAGTTGCTTGGCCTCTGTTCTTTTCTGGAGCCCGGGGTCGGGGGTGGGACAGGGCCGCCTTTCAAATTCATGTGGTTCTTGGCAGAATTTAGTTTCCTGCAGATGTAGGCCTGAAATACCTGTTTTCATGCTAGCTATCAGTTGGGGGCCACTTTTATCTCTCAAAGTTTACCCTAAGTTCTTTGCCATGTGGCTCCCACCCCCATGGGCAGTTTACAAAATGACTATTTGCTTTTTCCTGGGCCAGCAGGATCCCTTCTCTCTGACTTCTTCATCTCCAGTCAGCTACAACAGAGTCTTGCCTGATGGAATGTGATCACAGGAATGACTATCCTATCACCATTTGCCTTATAATATAACCTAGTCAATGGAGCCACAATCCCAGCATAGCCACAGGCTCCCTGGGCACCAGAGTGTCCATGTTATACAAGAGTATAACAACCCAGGGGGCAGGGTTGTTCTGGGCCATTTTGGAAATTTGCCTATAGCAATTAACAGGGATTAGGAAAACAGGAATATTTATTCACTTTTTATGGATTATAAATTGATTTAAAAATCTGTAAGTAAATTTGTATCAAAACTCAAATTTTTCATATCGTGTGATCAATAACTTTACATTTAAGATCTATTCTGAAGAAATAATCTGCTGTGAAACTCATTGAAGTGTTTTATAAAATATAAAATAAGATTGAAAAAATGAGACTGTTGGAGGATATGTGATTGATTATACAGAGTTTTAGTACCACACAGTAATGAAAATCACTTTCTCACTATTTTAAATATTTGACTAATACTAGCAGAAAAAATGAGACTTTGTCTTTTCACTTAGCATAACTAAAAGTACTCTATGAGTATACATATATATGTATGTATACTCATAGAGTGTGTGTGTGTGTATATATATATGTATGTATATATATATATATATATCCACGAAAATTTTTAAGTTGTGGAGTGAATTAAGGGCAAAATTCTTAGTAAATCATTATTAATGCCTTACTAACAAGTAGGGAAAACTCTCAATATATCATCCTTCACGAATATCTTGATGCTCTCCAGGTTGTAAAGATTCATTTTAGCAAATAGGAATTTTTTTCATGAAATACAGTTGCCCATATTAATTATCTTAGTACAGAGATTCCTATATGAAAGGGGCATCCTATTGACTTACACTCTAAATGTAAAAATTCTTTTGAAATTTAAAAAGATTATTTGTCCCTGGAATAAGAAATTAATTCGCCCTAAATCAATGCTTTAATTAAGAACATTTAAGGGCTTCCCTGGTGGCGCAGTGGTTGACAGTCCGCCTGCCGATGCTAGGGTTTGTGCCCCGGTCTGGGAAGATCCCACATGCCGCGTTGCGGCTAGGCCCGTGAGCCATGGCGGCTGAGCCTGCGCGTCTGGAGCCTCTGCTCCGCAACGGGAGAGGCCACAACAGTGAGGGGCCCGCGTACCGAAGAAAAAAAAAAAAAAAAAGTTTAAGTATTAAAAAGCAGAAATTCTGCATATTTTGGTGGATTTCTAAAATATTAGCATATAATATCAAAACATTTAAATTCAGTTTTTGACTCGGGTTATTAGGTATATTTTGGGTTTGTGTTGACCAGATGGATTATAATACTCATTAAACTGCTGAAAAAAAAATGGGACTATGCCTTGATAATGCTTTTTATCATGCCCAACATCTGCATTTCTAATTTGTCTTAATTATGTACATATACAGTTTGGTCAGTGTTTTGCATTTCAAAAATCCTTTCTAAATTTCAAATGTATGATAGTTCATATGAGCAATTATGTATTTAAATGAGACAATCATTGTCTAATTGACATATTTCAATTTCCACTGAGATATGCCAATTAAGCAGAATCCACTGTAGACCATAATATCTCCAATAGACAATTTATGGACTATCAACTAAACACAGTGGTTTTGAAGTAACATATCCTAAAGTTCATTTCCCAAAATGACTTTCACCAAGTGGGGCTGTGCTCAAGTGCATAAATTGCATTTCCACTAAAACATATATCATCATTGGCGGTGCTTTGTCTATTTCTAGGTTCAACATCCTCCTGTTTTATACACGCAAATGTAATGAAGTTAGGTTGTTGGAATGATATTTGATCCACTGCATTTGTATTTAATGTCTCAAGAACACTGCTAACTTCTGAAGGTGACTGAAAAGCAATGCAGGGTATCATCTTTACCTTCTATAAAATGTCCAAACCAGTGATCCAGTGATGAGTCAGCCTGCCTATCTATCTATCTACTTATCTATCTTTCTATCTACCTACCTACCTACCTATCTACCTATGCTTTGTTCTATATGTGGCAGTATATGACAAACAGTGTGGATGACTTATACAGGTTATTAGGGATACTGAATTTCAGATAAGGTTTTCCTATGTTTTTTTCTTTTAAAATGTATTTACTGAGATGACCATTTAAGCCAGTACAAAATAGCAAATTTACAAGTATGAAGTCAAGAAATTGACATTTTAATATAAAAGTAAAGGCTTACTATGAGAGCATAGGACAGGATTTCCTTCCTTTTCAAGGTTGAATAATATTCTATTGTATGTGTAAAACACATTTTGTGCTAAGTGGAATAAACCAGTCACAAAAAGACAAATACTGTATAATTTCACTTACATGAAGTACTAACGTAGTCAAATTCACAGAAACAGAGAGTGAATGATGGTTGCCAGCAGCTGAGGTTAGGGAGGGAAAAGGGAGTTGTTTAATAGATGTAGAGTTTCAGTTCTGCATGATGAAAAAGTTCTGGAGACGTTTCACAACAATGTGAATATACTAATAATACTGAACTGCGCATTTAAAAATGGTTAAGGAGGTAAATTTTATGTTATTTTTTTACCATAATAATTAAATGCAAAAAAGTAAAGTTTTACCAAATTGTCCTAGGAGTCTGGGGATTACAATCTGTATTTCATGTTTGCTTGTACAGATTGATAAAATGTACCCATTGTCAGTTCTCACTGTCATATTTTGGAACTTCTTTTTGTTTGTTTTTAGATTTTGAAACTTATTAGCCTCTATTTCTCTTTACCCCATAAGTTTCACTTTTTTCTCTTAGTTTTCTCTTAGCATGCCTTTTAACACCTGAACTTACTTATTCCACCTGTCTTTTCACAAATTCTCTAAAATTATTATTATAATTACATCAACGCAGTCTAAAATCTTTCTGACCTTTTTGGCTCTCTATATGCCTGGGATTTCACATTTAATCTTTACAACATAAATCCAAGTCTAAGCTCAAATTCTCCTTTGTCTAGGACACTCCTAAGGTGTTGTGTTTATGCTGTGTTTCCTTCTCCATTTATGCCTTCCCACGAATTATATCTGTAAATGGAAGGGTTCTCCCTCTCTCTTTTTCTCTTTCTGTCTCTCAATTTTTCTTTCTCTTTTCAGTTACTGGGCCAGTTCTGCTTGAGAGTGTCTTAGTCTTCCCTAATGTCCTTTTGTATGTAGAAATGAGCATTATTATCTTAAACTAGGGTTTCTCTAATGTCTTTATGAATGTATGCAGTTAGAAATACGTTTCATGCTACAAAATGCACTACAAAATGCACTACAATTTTCCCTTAACTAGATAATTATTGAATTTAATTTTTAAATAAAATTAATTCATTGTGGCTTTAGGTGGTAAATCTAGTAATGGTATATAAATTTAAAGTTGTATGAGAAACATCCTATTTATATTCAATAGTCTGTAACTACATATGTAAAACTCATTTATATATAACTTGATAAGTCTAAATTTGAGATCTTTATTAGATGTGCAGTATGGGTCGAATGATTCAACTGGCCCCAAGCTCTGATTGGCCCTGAGTTAAACTAATAATGTGGTAGCTCATCTCTTGTCCCTATAATCAGAGGTGACACCATCACCACCTTCAGGATAAACTTACATCTTGTGTGGGACAGTTCTTCCAAAGATAAAAATGGTTAACACTTGTTCTCCAAAATGAGTCATCTGTGTTTGAAGTGTCACAGATTTTACTTTAATTCCATATGGAATTTATTTGTTTCTTGGTCTAAATTAAGTGACATAACCAGTTAGGTTAAATAGGTTTGAGGCAGAGTAATAAGGTAAACAATGGGTATTTTGAGAAATGGGTTTTCTCCAACACCACAGAGCTAGAAGTAGTGTTACTTCTGCAGGCATGTGAGCAAAGCAATTCTGAGGAAAAAGAACAAAGCCTGGAGGCATAGCACTTCCAGACTTTAGATAATACTATAAAGCGACAGTAATCAAAACAGCATGGTATTGGCACAAAAAACTGATATATAGATCAATGAAACAGAATATAGAGGCCAGAAATAAAACCACACACTTATGGTCAATTCATCTACAACAAAGGAGGGAATAATATACAATGACGAAAAGACAGACAGTCTCTTTAGCAAGTGGTGTTGGGAATGCTGAACAGCTACAATGTAAATCAATGAAATTAGAATACTCCCTCATACCATGTACAAAAATAAACTCAAAATTATTTAAAGACCTAAATATGAGACATGACACTATATAACTCCTAGAGAGAACATACAAAACATTCTTAGACATAAATTACAACAATATTTTCTTATATCAGTCTCCCAATGCAAAAGAAACAAAAGCAAAATTAAACAAATGGAACCTATCAAACTTAAAAGCTTTTGCACAGCAAAGTAAACCATCAACAAAACAAAAAGACAATCTAGGGGATAGGAGAAAATATTTGCAAACAATGTGATTGACAATGGGTTAATATCCAAAATACAGAAACCGCTCATACAACTCAATAACAAAAAAACAAACAACCCAATCAAAAAATAGGCAGAAGACCTAAATAGAAACTTCTATAAAGAAGATATACAGAAGGCCAACAGGCACATGAAAAGATGCTCAACATCATTAATTATTAGAGAAACACAAATGAAAACCACAATGAGGTATCACCTCACAACGATCAG
This sequence comes from Phocoena phocoena, assembly GCF_963924675.1. Lineage (NCBI taxonomy): Eukaryota > Metazoa > Chordata > Mammalia > Artiodactyla > Phocoenidae > Phocoena > Phocoena phocoena. The sequence goes on from NC_089223.1 coordinate 78,902,001, forward strand.
AATGGCTATCATCCAAAAGTCTACAAACAATAAATGCTATAGAGGGTGTGGAGAAAAGGGAGCCCTCCTACATGTTGGTAGGAATGTAAACTGGTGCAGCCGCTATGCAAAACAATATGGAGATTCCTTAAAAAAAAAAAAAAAAAAACTTAAAAATAGAGCTACCATATGATCCAGCAATCCCACTCTAGGGCATATATCCAGAAAAGATGAAAACTGTAATTTGAAAAGATACATGCACCATGATATTCATAGCAATACTATTTACAATAGCCAAGACATGTAAACAACCCAAGTGCCTGTCAAAAGATGATAGGTTTAAGAAGATGTGGAATACACACACACACACACACACACACACACACACACACACACAATTGGAATACCACTCAGTCATAAAAAAGAATGAAAATATTGTCATCTACAGCAACATGGATGGACCTAGAGATTATAATACTGAGTGAAGTAAGTCAGACAGAGAAAGACAAATATTATATAACTTATATGTGGAATCTGAAAAGTAATGTAAATTTATCTGTATACAAAACAGAAAGAGACTTACACACATAGAAAACAAACTTATGGTTACTAAAGGGGAAAGGGAGTGGGGGGAAGGATAAATTAGGAGGTTGGGATTAACAGATAAAAACTACTATACATGAAATAGATAAGCAACAAGGATTTATTGTATAGCACAGGGAACTATATTCAATATCTTGTAATAATCCATAATGGAAAGTGATCTGAAAAAAAAAAATAGGACTGAATCACTTTGCTGTATACCTGAAACTAACACATTATTGTAAATAAACTACACTTCAATAAAAAAAAGAAGAGTAGTTTCTGTCTCTATACTATACATAGTTTGTTTCTATTTCTCTACCTACATACCAGTACTACCTACATGCCAGTGCTGATTGTCAAGGGACATATTTTTATTGTCATACAACTTCTGGCCATGAACCTTCATGTAATAACGTGGGAGTATCAGTAAAATTGGTCAGGAGTATCCCTGGAAGTCATTCCTACATCAGACATCTGGTAGTGATGTAAATGTTGACAAAGGCAACTATAAGTCATACAAATATATCCAGGAAAAGCAAATAAATTGAAATCCCAACTCAACTTCCTGTTAACTGGTTCTCCCAAAATGTTCTCAGCAATTCTAATGTAACTAGCACAAAGGTAAATAAGAAAAAAAAATAATAATAAAGATTAAGTTGAAGTGTTGTTTTAACCAACTGCAATAAAAAACAATCTTGATTTTGCCTATTTTATACAAAAGTATGACCATATGGACACTTTGCTAAGGTCCCTGCAAGGTGCCTGGAAGACATCCAAAAAGTGAGGAGCTCTGATCTGATATTTAAGCTTATTTAGCTTCACGGTGAATTTGCCTCTGGCTCTGAGTATAGACCTGTATTAAGTATTTGTTGTTTTTCTCACACACAGCAGAATTCTACCTTGCAAATAGACCCACCAGGGTATCTTTTTCGACCTTACTTTCAATAGATTTTTAAAAACTAATTTATTTAGTAACTGATGAAAATTGTGTGTGTGTGCGTATGTTTCTGATTTATAGCGTTCCTGAAATGCCACAGCCTTTAATTAGGGACTTTATCAACTGACCTATTTCCTTAGTATTCTCTTAAGAGTGTGGTCTTGGCTTTGTTTTATCAATAATTATTGGGACACTGAAACTCTGATTTAAAATGCACCCTCTTATCCTAGGAATTTAGGACCTATCTGTCATTCTGCCTGTAATTCCATATTCTACCTGGCTGTACCCAACACTGACACTCCCAAGTTCAGTCCCCAGAAACAGTATAGTTTTGAATATTTGATCAAATTGTGTCTAAAAACTACCAACTAGTATTCCTATATGTATTACCCCCCCAGAAGAACTTCTAAGAATTTTCTTAAAGCTAGAATAACTCCTGAAATTTCTAGTCCATACTTACTGGTAAGTCAACTTTCAGTTTCACTTTTTCAGTATCTTTTTTCAGGCCTTATTTGAATCTAAGAGAGTTGTGTTAATGCTGGAAAATTAGAAGACAGGATAGAAAATGGCAATATAGTAGCTTATGTTTGTGAATGCCAACCACCTCCTCATCCTTCTTCTGGTAACAGATTCAATGCACCTGACTACATACGTGGACATGTGACTTACGATGAGCCAATCATAATGCTACATCTCTGTGTCTAAGCTGATAAGATCAAATATTAAGGGAACATTAACTGGAAAAATTCATATGTTCACCACGAGTCTAGGTTTGGGAAGGATACAAGTAAATGAAGATTGATAGAACATATTAGGGAGTTTTCATCTAAAAAATGAGTTCTGAGACACTTTCCATAGAAAGAAATGATGTTAGTGAAGTAGACAGAATAATGCTCCCCCAAAGATGACCATTTCCTAATCTCCAGCAGTTATCAATATGGTACCTTATATGGCAAAAAGGACTTTACAGATGTCATTAAATTAAGAATTTTGAGATGGGGAGATTATCTTGGATAATCTGGGTATGCCCAATATAACTGCAAAAGTTGCCAAAAAAAGTGGCAGAAGAATCAAATTCATAGGAGACAATGGGATGACAGAAGCAGAGGGTCAGAGTCAGAGAGAGAGATTTGAGGATGCCACACTGTAGGCTCTGAAGATGGAGAAGGGGTCATGAACCCAGGAAGCCGGGCTATGTCTAGAAACCGGAAAAGCCAACAAAATGGATCCTTCCCAAGCCTCCAGCAGGAACATCTTAATATTAACCCCATGAGATTGATATGGATCTCTGCCCTGCAGAATTGTAAGGTAATATATCTATGTTGTTTTAAACCACTATGTTTGTGGTAATGTTAAGTAGCAACAGGAAACAAATACATTTATCTAAGATCTAAGAAAATTAGAATCAATTTTTCAAATAATAAGGAAAAGTCTATGCAGAGGGAGAAGATCCTTTAGCAAGCGTGTTCACTTAAGAAGAACAGAAAAAGAAAAGTCACTGGGAAGATAACGGATGCATTCTGAAAGAAGAAATTGGAGTGGGAAGGGGTAGCCATTTACCGAAGGGCAGTTCAGGCCAAGGTCAGGATTCTGGGAGACCATGGACGCATTTTAATATAAGACTATGTAAATGGGATACGGTTAGACTTTCAATTTGAAAATATTTCTCTAACTTCATTCTGGAGAATGGTTATGTGTTTTGGGGGGAAATCTTGGGAAGTTACTTCAAGTCTGGAGAATTATTTAGCAGTGTGTGATGTGGGGAGGGGCATGCAGGAGGTTGAACATTTAGAAACTACTGCAGAAATCCAGGCAAGGGATGACAGCAGCTGGCCTAAGTGGACATGCTAGAAGTACACAGAGATTGACATGTTCAGGAATTGTTTGGAAGATAAAATTCACATGTGGGATGTGTGAGGCTGTGGATATGTAAAGTACATTCTCCCCAGACATTTTATATGGTACACATCAAAGCTGAGAGAAAGGTTTTGAAAGGATCCTATGGATGTGGTGAAATTTTACTAACAGTTGGAGAAAACTAAATAGCACCAACCAGAAATAGGGGGAAGTAGGGAGGGAAAAACTGGAGAAAAAGGGAGATAGATTGACAGAGAAACAGAGATTGGTCATTTTAGATGCAAGTTCTGCCTAGGCACTTCTCATGTTTTGACCGGATGAACCAAAAATTTCCCTTTCACTTTTTAGTTAGGGCTCCACAACCAGCTCTTGACAAATACTAATGCAGTATCACTTCAAAATAAAATTTCCAAATATAAATGATTTTATAGTTAACAAGTCAATAGACAGAAACCAACTTCTAGTGGCTACCGGAATCTGTACCTAGGCTCCTGGCTAAACCGTACTACTGTAAAGAGAAGGTTTTGACCCATCTTAGCAATTGCATGTGTGGGGTAAGGGGGAGACAGTACGGGTCCTCTGGAGGGGCTGATGAGCCTGCACAGCCTCCAGTGATGAAGTAGCATCATGCTGGCTCCTGCCACCAGACATGCTTTTCAGGCTCAGTTGATTCACAATAATTGATGTAATTCCATCAGAACTTTTTGAATAGAAGTATTTTTAGGTGTTACCTCTATTAGTATAGTCAAGACTACTGAAAGCCAATTACCTAGGATTTTCCTGTCAGCAGTTAGATACTTTTGTGGCAGAAATAGCCTTCTCTTAGGCTCTCATGGTCAAGTATAGGAACAGATGGTAAGAACTAGAAGGAACATGCAATGGACTTATATTTTTTATTCTAGCCAAAACTCTGTAAAAGTCATACATCTTGACAATGATAAAATAATGCTTCATAATATGGCTACATCTAAAAATATACAGTATTAATTTTATTATAAAAATCATCTACGAGTCTTAATCACAACACTGACCACAGATAATGTCTGCTGTACATACTACTGATTTATCATAATGCATATTACATTATTTTTACTAAAGAGGGTTTACACATGCATATTAGTATATAATCTGCCTTTCACCTAAGTAAATATCTCAAATATTTTCTACTTCATTAAAATTATCCTACTGATTATATCTTATGCTTTTTGTAATAATTTTCAGATAATACATGATATGTGTTGAAAAATAGAAAATATTACTATCTTTTTAGCACAGCAGGCAGCATGTCAGTCTCACAATTTGAAAAAATTACAAAATTTTGATTATCAAAATTCCACTACATAGAGATAACTGCTGTCAACATTTATTTTTTCTAGACATGTTAATGCATGTGAATCCATATTATATTATACACATGTATTGCAAATCTGGATCATATTACATATAACGTTTTGTACTTTTTTCATTCACACAGTATTATAGCCTAAATATATTTCTATACCAATGGATATACATTAGCAACTTCATTTTAATGGTTAATATTCTATTTTCAGATGAACTATAATTTATTCAATCAGTTGACTGTTATTGATCATTTAAGTTACTGTAAATGTTTTGGTACTATAAAGTGCTATAGGGGTATGGTGGTGACTCTATCTTGGTGCTTACATTCATGTGAGTGTAACTTCTGGATCAAATTTTTGTGAAAAAATATTTTTGCCTTTAATCTCAATTTTTATTGAGAAAACAATAATGGTCTCTTCTCTCCTAATATTCTTAATTGAGTATTTAGAGGATTTTATAGAGCTTTACTTAATTGTCTTTTTCTCATTATAATACCCAAATGACTCTTAAAAGTTATATCTTCGTCTGAAGCTATGTCAACATTGAAAGTGACATTGAAACAGTGTTAGACTCTGGAGTGTCATTTATTTTTTTTTTTTTTTTTTTTTTTTTTTGCGGTACGCGGGGTTCTCACTGCTGTGGTCCCTCCCGCTGTGGAGCACAGGCTCCGGACGCCAGCGGCCATGGCTCACGGGCCCAGCCGCTCCTGCGGCATGTGGGATCTTCCCGCACCGGGGCACGAACCCGGGTCCCCTGCATCAGCAGGCGGACTCTCAACCACTGCGCCACCAGGGAAGCCCTGGAGTGTCATTTAAATATCGCTAATTTTTCCCTTTTAAGGTTGGCTTTAAAGGATTAATTGTGCTTTAAAAAATTTTTCTTAGTGTTACTTTTGCCCCAAGTGCATTCATAAAGATATATTTCTAATATAATCAATTGAAGCATCAGTCTTCTAATTCAATACCTTCAACAACAGAACAATGCTTATTTTCTACTTTGGGTGATATATAATATATATATTTTTCACATGCTCCTAGTAAAATATCATACTAAAATATATATAGATACATCTGCCAGCATCACCACTGTTGATAGCAGGTGGTGAACACAGACTGCAAAATGTTCCTCAATGACCCTCTTTCATATTAATAGCACACTTACCTGTACCTATGGCCACTCAGAACAAAGACTGTATTTTCAGCCTCTTCTTTAGGACACAATCATAAGTTTAAATTGTGACAAGAAGAATGGCAGTAGAAACTGTGAGTGCTAACTTTAAGAACTCTCTTAGCAAGCATGTGCCTTCCTTCTATTTTATCTTCTTGTCAACATCAAGAGGAATTTTAGTAACTGGAACTGGAAAAGCCATTTTGAATCACATGGGGATGGAGGCTGCACACAAAGGCAAAATGACATTGAAAGAACGTGAGTCCCTGACACTGTAGAGCAAACACCAGCTCTGGACTATTTATCTCAGCTTTTACGTTGGAGAGAAGTAAATATCTATCTTGGGGTTCTGTCATAGCTTAAATTAAAACCTATCTATACACAAGGAAAATATAAAACATTGCTTTTTAATATCTAAAGTAACCAAGGATTATCTTTTTTGAAAATATTGTGAGAAATACAAATATATACATACACACATGTATACTTACTGTGTGTGTATACATAAATGCATATATATGCTCTTATTGAAATAAAAGATAGGGATAAATAACTGCAAAATTCCCAAATACTTTTTTAATTATATTTTTAATCTATACAGTTGTCATTTAGCATTATAAACTGGTATATAAATGTGACTATTTGCCATGAATGACATGATTTTCTGTAGGCATTAGGTTTTTAAAAAATTTTTAGACAATTAAAATACTCAGTTGTCATTATATTCTTTATGCAGAGGTAATATTCAAAGGATTTTAAAATCTATATATATATATAGATTTAAACCTTCTAAACTTTAAAATTCTCCTTGAGTTTTTTTGTGTGTGTGTGTGATACGCGGGCCTCTCACTGCCGTGGCCTCTCCCGCCGTGGAGCACAAGCTCCGGACGCGCGGGCCCAGCGGCCTTGGCCCATGGACCCAGCGGCTCCGCGGCATGCGGGATCCTCCCGAACCAGGGCACGAACCCATGCCCCCTGCGACGGCAGGCGGACTCCCAACCACCGCGCCACCAGGGAAGCGCTCTCCTTGAGTTTTTGAAGAGGGCTTTTAAGAACTGACTTGTGAGATGCTGTAGTAACCTTTTGAAACATAAACGTTCAGTTTAGTTCTATTATCTGAAGCAGGAATCTTGCTATAAAAGAATTTCAAATTTACCTCACTGGACATGTTAGTGAAAGTAGAATAAAGCCTTTTCCTACCTGCCACTGTTTACTTTGTTACTGCCTATTAAAAATCATTCACTGCTATAATTCCCATGAATGAGACACTATTTCTATGTTAGTAGAAAACTTTCAAGGGCAACTCAATATAGTTAAAATGGAACTTTGCGAAGGTTTTGGCTTTCTGCAAAGTTAAACCTTCAAATTGACTCATTAACTTGAAGGAGGGCAATAATGAGCCTGCTGGAAATTAGAATTCTATAAATTTGCAGAAGAAATGGAGTTCTACCCTTGATGATTAAGTCATCGCTTATTTCTAAAGTGGTATGTATCCACAACATTGCTATTCATGCCTGTTTTTTTTTTTTTTTTTTTTTTTTTTGCGGTACACGGGCCTCTCACTGCTGTGGCCTCTCCCATTGCGGAGCACAGGCTCCTGACGCACAGGCTCAGCGGCCATGGCTCATGGGCCCAGCCGCTCCGCGGCATGTGGGATCTTCCCAGACCGGGGCACAAACCCGTGTCCCCGGCATCGGCAGGCGGACTCTCAACCACTGCGCCACCAGGGAAGCCCCATGCCTGTATTTTGATTAGTGCCTGAGTACACCTCTTGTCAGATTCCTTCCCTAGCCCCCTCAACTCAAATAAGATGAATATACACTTGCCAACATTTGCACCTTCACACCTAGAGGTTAACCAGGTTCAGTCGTAGTTCAGGGTCAAAGTTTTAAATGTCATTTTTATGGTTACTCTGACCCTTGGATACCAAAATTCTGTCTTAGGTTCTAGGCCTTTTGTTTGTTAGCATTCTTTTCTTAGTCATTTCCGTCTTTGCTTAGTTTCCTCAAATAAACCCTTGCTTACTTACATATGTTTGTTTGCTTGTTTTTCCTGACCACCTCTTCTTTCCTTAGGTGGATTCTCTGGTCTTTCATTCTGACTTGCCCGAATTACTGTGACTCTCAGTTCTTTGACAGCCATTCCCCAGTTTTGACCAGTTTTTCCCTTACTGGGCATTTAGTACTCAGGCTTTGAGATTGAACACAAGAATACTTTAGCTATTCTTCTTATTTTTCTTTTTAAGTGGGGAATATTTTAGAAATATCAATTCTGACTCTTACTTCTAATAGCCTCTACATTTTCTTAGAAATGTTTTAGCATATTCTTAAAAATAACTCAGAAATGGTCTTTAATCTATGAACTACAAGAATGAATTAACCCATATGACCAGAACTCTTAAACTTGATGAAAGTCAAAAACCTGTAGATAATTCCAGTAAAAAGATTAGTGCTTATAAATTTTAGAGATTAATCCTTTGTCAGTTGCTTCATTTGCAAATATTTTCTCCCATTCTGAGGAGTGTCTTTTCGTCTTGTTTATGTTTTCCTTTGCTGTGCAAAAGCTTTTAAGTCTCATTAGGTTCCATTTGTTTATTTTTGTTTTTATTTCCATTTCTCTAGGAGGTGGGTCAAAAAGGATCTTGCTGTGATTTATGTCATAGAGTGTTCTGCCTATGTTTTCCTCTAAGAGTTTGATAGTGCCTTGGCTTACATTTAGGTCTTTAATCCATTTTGAGTTTATTTTTGTATGTGTGGAAGCAACCTAAGTTTCCATTGACAGATGAATGGATAAAGAAGATGTGGCACATATATACAATGGAATATTACTCAGCCATAAAAAGAAACGAAATTGAGTTATTTGTAGTGAGGTGGATGGATGTAGAGTCTGTCATACAGAGTAAAGTAAGTCAGAAAGAGAAAAATAAATACCATATGCTAACACATATATATGGAATCTAAAAAAAAAAAAAAAATGGTCCTGAAGAACCTAGGGGCAGGACAGGAATAAAGATGCAGATGTAGAGAATGAACCTGAGGACATGGGGAGGGGAAAGGGTAAGCTGGGATGAAATGAGAGAGTGGCATGGACATATATACACTACCAAATATAAAACAGATAGCTAATGGGAAGCAGCTGCATAGCACAGGGGGATCAGCTTGGGGCTTTGTTACCACCTAGAGGGGCAGGGTAGGGAGGGTGGGAAGGAGATGCAAGAGGGAGGAAGATATGGGGATATATGTATGTGTGTGGCTGATTCACTTTGTTATACAGCAGAAACTATCACACTATTGTAAAGCAATTACTCCAATAAAGAAGTTAAAAATAAATAAATAAATGTCATCTTATCCAAAAAAAATATTAGTGCTTATAAAACATATCACTACACAGATGATAAAATGGTTAAATGTTTAAAGGATTGATCACACTACATTTTACTAATGATGTGGAACAATTAGAACTTTCATACAATTATTTTGGGAGTGTCAGTTGACAACACTGATTTAGAGAATTTGGCACAGTGGATACTAAAGTTGTCACTAGGCATAGCATATGTCCCAGAAAATCCACTCCTGGTATGTACCCAGTACGTATGTGCAGATATGTTCACCACAATACTTGTTCAAGAATGTTCACAACAGAGATACTGGTAATGTCCAAAAAATAAGAAACATCCAAATATCAAACAATAGCATAATTAAAATGACTTCTGGTATATTTAAACAATGGGATAGTATACACAGGGATAGAAAATGAATGAAATGCAGCTACAACACAATGCCATAATGGATCTCATGAACATGATATTGAGAGAAAGCAGCCGGACACAAAAGATTGAATTTATATAAAGTTCAAAGAAGCAAACAAGAAGCTAGTGGCTGGGAAAGTGGCAGAAAGCAAAAGACAACCCTCAGAACGGGAGAAAATATTTGCAAATGAAGCAACTGACAAAGGATTAATCTCCAAAATTTACAAGCAGCTCATGCAGCTCAATAACAAAAAAAAACAAACAACCCAATCCAGAAATGGGCAGAAGACCTAAATAGACATTTCTCCAAAGAAGATATACAGACTGCCAACAAACACATGAAAGAATGCTCAACATTATTAATCATTGGAGAAATGCAAATCAAAACTACAATGAGATATCATCTCACACCAGTCAGAATGGCCATCATCAAAAAATCTAGAAACAATAAATGCTGGAAAGGGTGTGGAGAAAAGGGAACACTCTTGCACTGCTGGTGGGAATGTGAATTGGTACAGCCACTATCGAGAACAGTATGGAGGTTCCTTAAAAAACTACAAATAGAACTACCATATGACCCAGCAATCCCACTAGTGGGCATATACCCTGAGAAAACCATAATTCAAAAAGTCATGTACCACAATGTTCATTGCAGATCTATTTACAATAGCCAGGACATGGAAGCAACCTAAGTGTCCATCATCGGATGAATGGATAAAGAATATGTGGCACATATATACAATGGAATATTACTCAGCCATAAAAAGAAACGAAATTGAGCTATTTGTAATGAGGTGGATGGACCTAGAGTCTGTCATACAGAGTGAAGTAAGTCAGAAAGAGAAAGACAAATACCATATGCTAACTCATATATATGGAATTTAAGGGAAAAAAATGTCATGAAGAACCTAGGGGTAAGACAGGAATAAAGACACAGACCTACTAGAGAATGGACTTGAGGATATGGGGAGGGAGAAGGGTAAGCTGTGACAAAGCAATAGAGTGGCATGGACATATATATACACTACCAAACATAAAAGAGCTAGCTAGTGGGAAGCAGCCGCATAGCAAGGGAGATCAACTCAGTGCTTTGTGACCACCTAGAGGGGTGGGGTAGGGAGGGTGTGAGGAAGGGAGACGCAAGAGGGAAGAGAGATGGGAACATATGTATATGTATAACTGATTCACTTTGTTATAAAGCAGAAACTAGCACACCATGGTAAAGCAATTATACTCCAATAAAGATGTAAAAAATAAAATATAAAAAAAAAGCAGCTTATAGGATAATGGTAATGCTTGATTTCCAGATCTAGGTGATGGTTCACGGTTGTGCTCACTTTGTAGTAATTCATCAACATGTACACTTAGGATGATTTACTCTTATTTCCCTGTGTTCTAATATATAAAATATTTGCCACAAATCTTCAGATATAATTAGCATTAACCATTGCATAAGGCATGAGATTATTTCAGAAACATTTTCTTCATAAGTTTTAATACTCAGATTACTGTATATTTGCTAAGCCAAAGAAGTTGTGTAGGAACCAGGGAGATAATGTAAATGAAAGTTTGGATGAGTGGATTAAAAAATACACATTGCTGGGCACTCTAAGGACACAAGAATCTAAAGTGGGCAGTCACTCTTGCTTTACCTTAGTGTTTCTGAGAAGGACTGTGAGCCCTATGATGATGATTGGACATGTTTTCAAGACAAATCATAAATCTGTATTTAACATGCAGTATTCTGATTAAAAAGTAGGCTAATAATTAAAAGGAGTCATAATAAGAACCATAAATACAAACCCATTATGACTCAAACAAAATGCACCTATGAAAAATGTCATTATATCAGAATTAATGTAAACGTCTGAAATAACTCTATATATTTCTTTAAAAAAATTTTAAAGAAAATAACAAAATAATTAGGCAGTGAACCTTTTCTAAGATGGTCAGTGACAGAATTAAAACTTGAATATAAAACCTACAATTTAGATAAAGTAGAATTTTCAACTAATATTCATAGGAATTTTGGACATCTTTTGGACATAGCTTTTGATGAAGAAAAGTCCAACTGGCACAATTTAGGGACCTTAGTTGGAGTTTAGTATAATGGTTGAATGAGAGAGAGTAAATCAAACTAAAGAGTCTTCTATCCTAGAAGTACTATGACAATGAAGCAGATGAAGAGTATAAGAACATGGTTCAGAACAGAATGGCACACAAAGGAGACCAGCTAAGAAGAGATAGCCTAACGTAAGAAAATAATTAGTAAAAAGGAAAAGAAAGTGACAAATACGATTCTACAATTTCTTGTTTGCACAAACCTCTGTCTTTCTTCTCCCTCATAACTTGTTATTCTAATGTTATTAAATACCCTTCTTACTGTCACAGCAGCAAACCCTCAGTTCAGCATTTTCCACTCTGCTTAAAGTACTGCAAATATATTATTATTATTTTAAAATCAGGTGTTCTCTGACCTTTGTGATCTGCCAGTATATGTACACAGGTCATGCCAGTCAGGGTCTAAGGTGAAAGAAGCAACACACTACAGTGTGATAAGTAATGTCAGAACACTGACACTACATAGAAAGCAGGTCAGAGGAGAGTCCAAAAAGACAATGGGAAGCCAGATATCTGTTTTCAATGAACATGAGAGTTGGAGATGTTGAATGGCCGAAGGGTCAAAAATCTATCAGCAGGTTGACAGAGGTCCAAGAGGGGTAATCCAGTGTCAGAGGTATCCACTGGAGATGAAAGAACAGGTATTGCTTCTCAGGAGGGAAGCAGTGTCATTCAATCTGGCTGCATCAAAGAAATTCTGTGTTTTTCTATTTGGAAATAAATATGCTTTTTTTGGAAATTTGTTCATTTTTTTCTGTTTTCTGGACACTTTCTTTTAACAAATGAGCAATTTTTCTATTCAAATTTCTGATCAATTCTATTTTGAGCCTATAAAGAAGTTATTTAAAGCTGACAGATATTACGTATTGAATTAGTTTCCTCAAAAAATGAGGCTGGAAGATGAGGATCATTTCAAATATGCACACAACTAGGTAAAACAAATATATTTTTTACCCTAATGAACCACACTAATAAATACTCAGCTTTAAAACAATAAAGAAATCAATGGAAAAAATCTGCCAGATATTTATGGTGGAAATGACCTTACAAGACATGAGGGAAAACCTACACTTTCACTGAGGCATGCATGGGTTTCCTTCCCTTTATTGTTTTAACAAGTCTATCTGCTGCTGATATTTCTCCTTTAAAAACCTGGTCTCTGTGGACTCCTCTAGAGTGTTTTTTTTTTTTCCTTTTTGTCATTAATTCTCTCTGTATCATTTCAATTTATTCCTTTCACTTCCTCCTTTTTTCGACCCATAAATATGATACTTTGTCCTTTAAAAACAATTAACAAAAGCAAAAAAAAATCCCTGGACCTTGTATCATCCCTACTTAGTATCAAATTTCTTTTCCCACAGCAAAGTAATCTTCCGGAAAGAACAGTCTATACTAGGGGTCAGCACACGTTTTTAAGTAAAGAGCCAGAGAGTAACTATTTAGGCATTAGAGTCTATACAGTCTCTACCACAACTACGCAAGTCTTCCCTTATTATGTGAAAGCAGCAAAAGACAATATGTAAATGTACAGACTTGGCTTTGTTCCAATAATATTTTATTTATAAAACTAGGTGGAGGGCTGGTTTGACACACAGGATGTAGTTTGGCAAGCCCTGGTCTATGTACTTACTGAACTCACTTTCTTCTACCAGCGTAAAGTATTTTATTCCTCATACTTTATGTCACCTTCCCAGCATTTAAACTATGTCCACTATGTAAACCAAATGAATTATACATAGTCCTTTTAAAACGAGACTCTCTACTTGTTCACTGGATTCCTTCCTTTGGCTTTCTCAGAGACATTCATCCAATAATTCTCTGTCACACGGCATTTTTTCAATTATTATTTCTCTTAGATCATTGATGTCAACAGACAAAATGCTGCTATTTCTCTCATGTTTCAAAACACATAAAAATATTATTGACTCCACCTTCCCGATGATTACTATCTCATAACTCTGACATTTTTCTAAATTTGCTGTCTCTAGTTCCTTTTGTACCATTCTCTCTTAAATTCACTCCAGGAAAGATTTTGCCCCCATCACCCCACTGAAACTTCTCCCATCAAGATCATCAGTGACTTCTGTGCAGCAGAATCTAAAGCTCAACTTTTGGTCCTCATCCTACTAGACTTACAAGCAGCATTTGACAAAGTGTTATCTCCTCCTCCTAGATATACTTTCTTTTGGCTTTCTGTTGCTATTTTTATTATTTCCCTCACCTCAATAGTTGCTTGGTTTCAGTTAACTGTCAATGGTCTCTTAGGTGTTGGGGATACCCTAGGTTCCACTCCAAGTTTTCTTCTCTTTTCTAGCCAAACATTCTCCCTAGAAGATCTCATCCTGCTCCATCCATTTAAGTGGCATCTCTTTGTTTACCACATCCAAATTTATATCTCTAGCCTACATCTCTTTTACAAGCTCAAGTCTCATATATAAAAGATCATGTTTAATAGATATCTTAAGGCTGACATGCTTAAACCCGAATTCTAATTCTTCATCCCTTGTTTCATTTAATGGCGACTACATTCTTCTAATTGCTCAGGTCTAAAAGCTTGGAATTATTTTTAATTCTTCTCTTTCTCAAATCCTCTATATCAGAAAATTTTGTTGAACCTGTCTTCAGAATGTATGAAGACTATGATCACTTCTCACCATCTCCTCTACTATTGTTCTAGTACAAGTTATTAACCATCTTTTACCTACCTTCCTAAAAGGTCTTCTCCCTTCTACCCTTTCCCTCTACAGCCTATCCCCAAAATAGCAGCCAAGATGCTCTTCCTCGCTGTAAATCAGATTATTCCACTTTGCTCAAAACCTGCAAAGACTTCTCATTTCCTCAAAGTAAAATCCAAGGTCCTTATAATGATTTATAAAGCACTGACTTATTTGCCACTCCTCCTTGAATCACTGCCTCTTTGACCTCTCTCTCTCTACTTCCCTCCTCACTATCTATGCTCTAGCTGTATTCACCTCCATGGGGCTCTTCCAACATATGCTTTGATAGCTTTAGTTGAAAATAGTCCCCTTGTCTAGAAATTCTTCCTCCAAGAATCCTTAACATACCAGATCACCTTTACCAAGTTTCACTTTTCTTCTCTTTTCACTGTTCTTCAAATTTAATTGAATTCTCATGTAACATTAATTTTTCAACCCACTGCAATCTGAATATTACCCTAAGTTTCTTTGAAAATATAATCCCTAGGGTCACTTTTAAGCTGCCATCTTTCAGATCTCAATTTAAATGTCACTTACTCGGAGAAGCCTGTCTTAACTTTCAAATATAAATTAGGGAACTCCTTATTCTCTGTTCCCACTCTTCTTTTTCTAATAAGTACTCATCATGATTTAGGGTAATAATTTTTCTTTTATGATTTTCTTCCCCACTAGACTGTAATCTCCATGATGAAAAGGGGCATGTCTATTTTTTTCACCTCTGTGTTGGTAGTGCATAGCACACAGTAGATCTTCAGTGTATATCTACCAAAGAAGTGAATGTCAACTACCAAGGATATTTTTAGGCCTTAATTTTCTGCTTCATTTGACACCTTTGCTCACTCTTTCTTTCTGAGACCCTCTACTTCCCTTGCTTATAACATATTGTAAATTTTTTTCTAACTAACTCTTCTTTGCTGTATGTACTATATTTTGGCCCACCATCTATATTTTTGTTTTATAGAATGCCATCCAAAGTCAAATGATTTTTCATTCTACCAGCTCCCTAGGTGATCTCAACTAAGTCTATGCCAAAGTCTAATAACTATGTGCTAATAATTCTTAAATTTATATCTCCCTCCTAGATGACCTCCATGATTATGGAAACATCTCACTGACTCTGGAATCCCAAATTTAAACTATGAAAATCCAAGTTTTCCCTATAGGCTTTTGTTTTTGTTTCATACTTTATATATTATCAGCACTACCATCCACTCAGTTTCACATCTAATAAGGACTGATAATGTTAACCCCTGTGACACCTTCCTGCTGCCTCAACAACAGCCAGTCAGAGAATTGTGCACAAGCTGATCACGTACCCTGAGACCCACACCCCTCACCCCGACCTTCAAAAATGCTTTGCTGAAACCCTTCGGGGAGCTTGAGGCCTTTCAGGGCATGAGTCTCCTTGTATGGCCTTGCAATAAACCTTTCTCTGCTCCAAATGCCTACGTTTCAGTTTGTTTGGCTTCACTGTGCATTGGGCACACAAACGTGCATTAACAATAATCTGGAGACATTTACTGGCTTAGATTTTGGTTTGCTTACATAAGGCTACCAGGGCTTTAGAGCCAGTTCAGTCTAATGGCCTCCTTGATTAATAGATTTAACAGAGCTTATATTATTTTCATGTCTTAATTGTTTGCAAGTATAAGTTGGCTAGAGGTTTTGACTTTGTTTTGTGAAAAACAGCACAGGAGAAAAATGATTGACACTGATGATGTAAAACTGTTAGCCTGAGTTCTATGCTCCTGGAATCAGCCAAGGTTAAGGAATCCCCTCGTTTTCTGTTCAGGAAACAGCTTACCGCAAAGAACCATTCTTTCTCCATGAGTCTCCATAAGACTCATGAATATCCCTCTCATTTACATATGACAAGGCCAGACTCGGATTGTCCAAATAACCATTATTTGCCTCATAAAAGATTAGCTGAACAGCTGGCGGCCACTGCTCAACAGTAAAAAAAAAGTGCTTGTTAACTAATTTGACTAAACTTTAGTTAAGATTTTTTCCTTTTTCCAGGTCCTGAATTTTGACCGACGCTTAGTATGTAATCACTCCTTAATGTCCTCTCCTGAGAACATGCTGAACACAAGGAAAAACAGTCCATGATGAACTGTCCTCTAGTCATGCCACCCACACCCTATGCCTATTCTTACTAGACTTACTTCCTTTCCCTATAATATACAATCTTCTTCTGCCTGCCCATGAGATTGTCTATATCCATATTGCAATAGTCTCTTTTCCCGTATTGCAATAGTCCTTTTAAAAAAGTCTCTCTTTCCTAAGTTCACATGTGATTTAACAACATCTAAATTTTTAATCATTGAATTATATTAACCTATATATTTTGCTTGAGAGAAACTTGAGATGCTTCTCTGCATCTATAACATAAAGTACATAATTATCTGAGGTCTAAGAAGGAACACTGCTTTTAAACACAAATTGATGCAGTTACATTTGCTTTCTGTTTCTTTAAATTGCCTTTAAAACACTTTTTTTGTTAAACTTTCAAAAAAATCTTAAAAAAAAAACAAACTTGAATTTCCTAAAGACCACTTAAGCACAAATCAATGCATTTTTCTGTAAGGCTAAATTTCCATACCTTGAAAATACCTATTAATTATGCTATAAATATTATATTACATCTATGAGTACAGAATCTAGAAGGATGAATGCCCTAGAGAATAATGTTCCACTTTCAACAATCATTTTCTTCCAAATCAAGTTTAAAATTGTCCTTTCCTTCAAGGCCATCCCATTGTTCCACAAGAGGTTACATTACTTGAAAGTTCCTCCTGCTCTCTTTCTCCTACACTTGACACCATTAATTTCTACGTGTTATATAAATGGCTGTGTGGCAGAGCAGAAAGGGCTGTTGATGTGGAATCCTGTAGCATGGGTTCAACTGCAGGCTCTACCATACATTTTCAGTTTGAACTCAGGCAGATAATATAGCCTGTCTATTCATAAAGTGGGGAATATAAATTTACCTTGCAAGAAAGATCAGTTAGAAGATTAACTAAGATAAAGATGCAGGACTTTGCAAAAAGCTATTCATCCTTAATAAACAATGATCTCTGTTTCTTCTCTCGCGTGACCTGCCAACAACTTTATAAAATCACTCAGGAAGTGCTTGGTTCAAGAATTCTGGATAGAAAGTCATAGATGTTGTTAAAATGTAGAATAATGAATAAAATTGTTACTGTTCTCTGTGGAAGAGAGCATTTAGTTAATTCCCCATTTTCCTCTAAGAGCGGACATAGATAGAATTATTAATATAAATTAGGAAATTATTCCAAATCATTTTCTATATAATCCTTCCTACCATCGTTATTTCATCCCTGTGCATTCTTTAAAAATAAGGGCTGTAAGGAATTCATTTAATTTTCCACTGTCTACATCATACACATTTCTACTATTTATTAAAATAAGTGAATTTAACATTACTTTGAAAAAGTAAAAAAATAAAAGCAATGGGCATTACAAGTTATCTGCTGTATGATTCCCACCTTCTCTTTCATTTAGGGCTCTTCTTATTTTGTTTTATTTCTGTTCTTTCAGATTATGTGTGTCTATAGGAATTAAAAGTACATGTCCATTAAATTATATGGGATAGTAACAGATATCATGCATTAGGCATTTACAACAAACCATGAAATGTGAAGTGACTTTCATTCATTCATTCAACATCTGTCTTCTAAACTGTATTTCTTCTTTTCTTCCTTTTTTAACTAAAATTTACAAATGAAAATTATCTTTTAGGTGTACAACATGATGAATATATATTTCACCATACATAAATATAATGAAACAATTACTACAGTCAAACTAATCAACATATCTATCTCCTCACATAGCTACCATTTTTGTATGTGAAGTGAAGCACCTGAAATTTACCCTTTCAGAAAATTTCCAGTATTCAATATAGTATTATTAACTGTAGTCATCATGCTTTATGTTAGATTTATAGACTTATTCATCCTACATAATGGTTATTTTGTGCACTTTGATCAATCTCTCTGCTCCTGGTAACCTCCATTCTACTGTCTGATTCTATGTATTTTACTTTTTTAGATTCTGTATGTAAGTAAGATCATGCAGTATTTTTCTTTCTGACTTATCGTACTCAGCATAATGTCCTCCAGGTTCATCAGGTTGTTGCAAATGGTAGAATCTCCTTTTTTAAGGCTGAATAACATTCTATTTCTGTGTATGTATATTTATGAGTGTATATGTACATATATATACACATATATATGTGTAGGTACATATATGTGTGTGTGTATCTCACAACCTCTTTATCCATTCATCCACCAATGGTCACAGGTTGTTTCTGTATCTTGACTATTTTGAATAACGCTACAATGAACATGTAGTTCATGCAGAGTGTAGATAGATATCTCTTTGAGGTACAGTTTCATTTCATTTGGGTATATACTCAGTAGTAAAATTGCTGGTCCATATGGTAGCTCTATTTTTAATTTTTTGAGGGACTTTCATACCATTTTCCATAATAGCTATACCAATTTACATTTCCATTATAAGTGCACAAGGGTTCCTTTTGTCCACATCCCCACCAATATTCTAACCCAACTCAGGTTTAGCTGCTCACTGCTTGAAAGCCAATACTGGAGAGACAAATGTTGGTAGGAAAGGAAAAGTTGCTTTATTCAGGAGGCTGGCAACCTTGGGGGAAGGTGGACTCTTGTCCAAAAACCAATTCCCAACTGCTGACCAGGGCACAAAAAGCATAATGTCTATGCTCTCTTGTAGGAGTTTCATGGTTTTAGGTCTTACATTCAAGTCTTTAAACCATTTTTAGTTTATTTTCCTGTACTGTGTGAGAGAATGATCTATTTTCCTTTCTTTTCTTTTTTTTTTTTCAGGTGGATGTCCAGGTTTTCCAGGACCATTTATTGAACAGACTATTTTTTTTCTATTGTATGTTCAAATTTACATATATATATAGGACCTGGAATTTATTTGTGTATGGTGTGGAATAACTGTCAGATACCATTTTTTTCTATATGTAACATTTATTGAAATTTATTAGGTTTCCTCAGCACTCTACTATATTACTGTCGTCAAAAATCAATTGTCCACCCATGTGTTGATAGGTTTCTAAACATTATTCTTTGCCATTGATCTATTTTTCTATCTTACTACCCATAAAATGGATGGAGAGATATACCACGTTCTTACACTGAAAAAAATCGATATTGTGAAAATGACTATACTACCCAAAGCAATCTACAGACTAAGTGCAATCGCCATCAAATTGCCAATGGCATTTTTCACAGAACTAGAATTTAAAAATTTACAATTTTTATGGAAACACAAAAGACCCCGAATAGCCAAAGCAATCTAGAGAAAGAGAAACAGAGCTGGAGGAATCAGACTCCCTGACTTCAGACTATACCACAAAGCTACAGTAATCAAGACAGTATGGTACTGGCACAAAAACAGAAATATAACTCAGTGGAACAGGATAGAAAGCCCAGAGATAAACCCATGCACCTACAGACACCTAATCCATGACAAAGGAGGCAAGAATAGTCAATGGAGAAAAGACAGCCTCTTCAATAAGTGGTGCTGGGAAAACTGGACAGCTACATGTAAAACAGTGAAATTAGAACACTCCCTAACACCATACACAAAAATAAAATGGATTAAAGACCTAAATGTAAGGCCAGACACTATAAAACTCTTAGAGGAAAACATAGGAACACTCTTTGACATAAATCACAGAAAGATCTTTCTTGACCCACCTCCGAGAGTAATGGAAATAAAAACAAAACTAAGGAGACCTAATGAAACTTAAAAGCTTTTGCACAGCAAAGGAAACCATAAACAAGATGAAAAGACAATCCTCAGAATGCAAGAAAATATTTGCAAATGAAGCAAAAGACAAAGGATTAATCTCCAAAATATATAAACAGCTCATGGAGCTCAATATCAAAAAAACAAAAACCCAATCAAAAAATGGGCAGAAGACCTAAATAGACATTGCTCCAAAGAAGACATACAGATGGCCAACAAACATGAAAAGATGCTCACCAACACTAATTATTAGAGAAATGCAAATCGAAACTACAATGAGGTATTACCTCACACGGGTCAGAATGGCCATCATCAAAAAATCTACAAATAATAAATGCTGGAGAGGGTGTGGAGAAAAGGGAACCCTCTTGCACTACTGGTGGGAATGTAAATTGATACAGCCACTATGGAGAACAATATGGAGGTTCCTTAGATAACTAAAAATAGAACTACCATATGACCCAGCAATCCCATTACTGGGCATATATGCAGAGAAAAACCGTAATTCAAAAAGACACATGCAGCCAAATGTTCATTGCAGCACTATTTACAATAGCCAGGATATGGAAGCAAACTAAATGTCCATTAATAGAAGAATGGATAAAGAAGATGTGGTACATATATACAATGAAATATTACTCAGCCATAGAAAGGAATGAAATTGGGTCATTTGTAGAGACATGGATGGACCTAGAGACTGTCATACAGAGTGAAGTAAGTCAGAAAGAGAAAAACAAATATCGTATATTAACACATATATGTGGAATCTAGAAAAATGGTATAGATGACCTTATTTGCAAAGCAGAAGTAGAGACACAGACATAGAGAAGATACCAAGGGGGAAGGGGGTGGTGGTGGGAGGAATTAGAAGATTTGGATTGACATATAAACACTATTGATACTATGTATAAAATAGATAACTAATGAGAACATACTGTAAAGCACAGGGAACTCTACTCGATGCTCTATGGTGACCTAAATGGTAAGGAAATCCAAAAAAGAGGGAATATATGATGCACTTTACTATACAGTAGAAACTAATGCAACATTGCAAAGCAACTATACTCCAATGAAAAACTTTTTTAAAAGCCCAGTATTTTAATTAATATGGCTTTATACTAAATACTTATATTTAAGAGAGTAAAACAGTCCTCTCCTCTTGTTATTTGCCTTCAAGATTGTCTTGGCTGTTCTTTGCTCTTTGAATCACCAAACAAATTTCAAAATGAGTTTGTCAGTATCCTAACAGGAATTTAAAAAAAAATTAAAAAAAAACCTTAGATTGCATTAAACAATTTAATTTATTTGAGGATGATGCTATCTTTATACCATTGAACTTATCAATAGATAAATATGGTATAGCTTTACATTTATTTAGGTTTTTATATCGCTTAATGGCACTGTATGTTTTTCTGGGTAGATTTATTCCTATGTAAATGGATGCTGATGCTTTTCGATGTTACTTTAAATGGCTTTATTTTCCTATTTTATTTTCTAATTGTTTATTTAGCATGTGTAACATGCAAATTTTTGTACTTTAACCTTGTATCCAGCCATTCTCATAAATTCACTAACTTATAAACATTCTAGGGGCTTCCCTGGTGGTTCAGTGGTTAAGAATCTGCCTGCCAATCCAGGGGACACGGGTTTGAGCCATGGACTGGGAAGATCCCACATGCCACGGAGAAACTAAGCCCATGCCCCACAACTACTGAGCCTGCACTCTAGAGCCCACATGCCACAACTACTAAGCCTGAGTGCCACAACTACTGAAACCCATGCACCTAGAGCCTGTGCTCCACAACAAGAGAATCCACTGCAATGAGAAGCCCATGCACCACAACGAAGAGTAGCCCCCGCTCACTGCAACTAGAGAGAGCCCGTGCACATTAACAAAGACTCAACACAGCCAAAAATAAATAAATAAAATAAATAAATAAAAAAAATGTTCTAATAATTTATTTGTAGATTTTTTAAGATTTTCTGCTTTTATAATCATGTCACTTGAGGATGTAGTTTTATTTCTTCAATTTCTCTTATTTTCTTTTTCCTTTACCTGAGGCTAGAACTTCCAGTAAACTGTTGAATAGAAGTATTTATAAATAAGCATTATTATCTAATTTCCAATATCAAAGAGTAAGGTCTAGCATATTACCTTTAAATATGTTGTTTTATGATATTTTTTTTCTTTTCTGAAGATAGCCTTTATTAAATATGGCAAATTCCTGTCTATTCCTAATTTGATAAATACTTTTATCAAAAACAGGGACTAAATTTTATTGTTTCATAGTATTTTTTTGCTGTTTGCACCTTCTTCATTTTTAGAAAGTGGTTAGATATTGTAGAGTATTAAAATGTAATTATTTTAACAATACCTCTTTAGAATCCTAGTTTAATGCTGGCAAATGCCTACATCTATAATCCACAGGGGTAAAAAATTAGGATTTTTTTGTGAATGACATTGTCAATTAAAAAAAATTAGTCTATGAATTAGTTATTTTTTAGTATTTTTATAATACATTTCTCAAGAAAACTTTTGGTATTGTGGTGGAATAAAGTGGTAATATGAACTCGCCTGTATATATGAGTTATAAAAATTGCCTATAATATTTTTGATGGTCCTTCTGACTATATGCAACAGGCATCCACTTTGTTCTTACATCTGACTCTGTCCTCAGCAAAGTTGATACTCTTTCTATATTTCTCTCCTTTATATTTCTCTTTAACAATGATCAATTTCTACCTCTTATATTGTTCCTTAATTATTTTGTTCATTTTCTTCTCTTTTCCCCACTAAAATAAAAGTTTCATTCAGAAAAAATGTTTACTATAATGAAAAGAAAAATTCTAGGATGGCCTCAAGATTTCCTGCATAGGTAGCAAAGAATTACTAGGATAACTATACTTTTTTTATAGGATATAGGTCACATTTGTGACTTGCTTTTGTTAGTGTAACAGTGAGATAATTTGGAAGGATTTAAGTTGAGAATTTATCATATGGTGTTTTAGACTGATTCTGTTATTCAATAAATTTATTATTATAATGAAATCATTTTTATAATCATTAGCTTATCTAATAATTAATCACTAGTAATTAAACAGTAACTTTGTAATCTACTTTGTTACTAATCTATTAGATAGTATTATAATTCCATTTGAATATGAAGAAAATAATGTTTAGAGAGATTAAGAAACTTTCACAAGTTACATAGTGGATGAACCAGGATTCAAATCCATATTATTATTATTATTAAAATAACAAATTTAATTATAATTCTATATCATTGTAGTTTGTAAACACAGCTGATACTTTAACCTCAATGATGAGTCTTTTAAAATACTGTTTCCTGGGATCTACATCAAATGATTCTGATTTTAAAGGTCTAGAATAGGGTCCAAGTATCTGTATTTTTCAGAAAGTTGTCCAAGTGATTTAGATGAATAGCTTGATTTGGAAAGCGGAAATATGCTTGATGGTATTTTTTTTCAAAACTAGGCTTAGCTAATTAGAAAGAAAATTATTTTCATAGTGCAACTCAATTAAAACAGAAAATGGTGAAAGGGTAGTTATGATAGAATAAGAAGCTGTACGTGATAGAACGTAGAATATGATGCTTACTTGTGTTAGTCAGGGTTCAGTTAGCGAAGCATGAGCACTGTGGGTATAAAGAAATAAGGAATTCCTCTTTACACAATTTTGGAGGAGCAAGGAAATTAAAGATCTAAAAAGGGGGCTAGAAAGATCAAAGAAAGGTCAGTAACCCATCCCTGTGTAGGTGATATAGTTGGGGTTTCCAGGAAATTCTAGAGGCTAGGTTCATCCAGCTTCTAGAGAAGGAGCATGATAGAGACATGGTGTACAAGCCTATGGCAGGATGTTGTCTCTTTGTGGCAACTGCCATCCTCAGTTTAATGAGATCCAGCCCCTTGCTTCACATAAATTATCTGTCTAAATGTGCTTACAAATAAAACTTAAAAAATTAAAAAATGAAGTACTAAGAAAGGCAGTCAAAATAATGACAAAAAAGAGAGAGACAAATTTACTCCTGGTGAAATAAGTCAATACTACAATCTGTTGGAGCACTGTTTTCAAAAATTTCCCCTCAAGATAATAGTTTACAGATTCTCCTGCCTGTTCTGTATGAAAAATTCATTCATGCCTGTAACTTCACCCCTGGTTAACACAGTAGGTTGCTGTTACCTTTCTAAAGATGGTTATTATTGTTTAGTGCACTCTATTCTTTTAATTATCTCTGTTTTAATTTTATTGATCCTGGCTTTGTGTTATTTTTATGGCTACTGGCTTCCTGAGTTTGGGGGAAAAAAAAAAGTCTACTTTTGAGCCAAGAGTGACTGTTATATCAGCAGGGCAAGCAGAAAGGAGAGCTCTTAGCGATGCAAGAAAGAGCAAGAACTGCACACCACTAGCACATCTGTTTCAGCCTCTCATTTCCTTTCATCAACAGCAACCTTCAGAGAAAAATGGCTGCTGTTTTATTTTTATCTCCTAAATATTGCATATTTTCAATTTTGTCTAACTCTTTTCTGGAATGGGAACCTGGGAAACATAAATCCAAATAACCTTATTGATATAAAAACAGTCCAGCACACATAGTAAGAAAAAGGTCAGTTTGGATGATGATGATCATAGGGTAATGAGGCAAAAGTTTAAGGACTAAGAATACTGAATTAAATGAAATAGATCACAATGGAGTATGCGTTGATAGTAATCTAAAGCATTTTTCTTTCTAATTCTCTATTTTCAATCTCACATCCCGGTTAATATTTAGTAAGAATAGAAATAATTACAAAGTTAGAAAACGATAAATACATTTCATCTTTCTGTTATCTATATTGTCTTATATTATATTGCGATGACAAAATTTCCTTTCACGACCTGTTGGTGTTACATAACTAAAAAATGCTTTTCTATTACTTTCCTATCTCTTATATACTACTTCTCTCCTGATACATAATTGGCCAGTTCTGTGACTTTTAGCATGAGACATGACCTAATTTCCACTTTTTGTGATATACTCATTTATTTTCTTCACTCTACTACTCTGACTATAGTCAATTTTGCATCTCCCTATTGCATCTGTGCTTTTACCTTTTATAAAAAAAGTTTTCTTTAACATCAGTGATTTTTAATTTAAAGAGTATAAATTGTCCTTCACACTTCTTTCTCACTGAGTTAAGCTTTTGGATACCTATTTTACTCATATAAATTTTAATTACAGTATTAATTATATTTCCCAGAAACTGACTGCTTTTACAGTATAATATTTCCAAGTATGTTTCCACTCATTCTTACTTATTCAACTATTTGTTCTGACTTGCCTCGAGGACATTTTTTCCTGTTTTAATAATTTTTCCTAAGATTATATAATCTAACGAAGGCATGACAGTTCAAATGTAGGAGCAGATATAGAAATAAGTCAAAGAAAATTGGGATTGAAAACAAATATAAGTTAAAAAGAAATATTTAAAATCAGGTATTTGGCCAAAACTAGGAATTAAAGTCAACCTATATATCTCGAATATATTTAAAATATATAGGTCGTAGGAATTAGGATAAAACTACTCAGAAACACTGGCCTTTTATTCAATTTATTCCCTAGTAATAGAAAATGTAAGTAATGATCAGAATTCATTTGTAGGACCAAGTTTGAAAATAAACATGTGATTATCTAAGAATCCACATGCTGTCCTGTGTTATCATCTGTCTTTGCTTTTCTCATTAGGATAAAAGTTCTTTTGCATGGGTAGCTTCTTTCATTTATTTTGTCAAATCTATCACCTCTGCCAAGGAGCTATCACAAGGATTAAAAAAAAAATCATTGTTCAATAACTCACAGTCTAATTAATTAGTTAATTAATTGTTATAGTACATGAAATACCACAAAAAGAACAAAGCCAACTTTAGAACTAACTATACCCATAGTGAATAAATGAGTAATAGATTCCAAAATGATGCCTTTCAGTGTCAAAGCAGTTACTAATGCTTCAAAATTTCTCATAATTTTCATCAAGCTTTTCAGTATGTTCCCATACACTTCTTTGGTTTTATGGCAATAAATATATTTTCTTTCATGTTTTATGCTTCTAAGTTAAGATGAACAATCAATTACTTCTGAATTGAAAATACTGAATGCAGCTGAAATGGGATTCTCACATTAAGCTTGCAAACCTCAGTGTAATTCTAAGAGATGATCAAATTTAAAGTATATGTGCTTTACAGAAAATTAAGAGGAGTCATACTAATACTGAGTTGTTGGTATGATGTTTTGTTTTTAGTACACTGTCAGAAATTCTGTCCAACAGCCTTACAATGAGTATCT
Source organism: Phocoena phocoena (assembly GCF_963924675.1). Taxonomy (NCBI): domain Eukaryota; kingdom Metazoa; phylum Chordata; class Mammalia; order Artiodactyla; family Phocoenidae; genus Phocoena; species Phocoena phocoena. The sequence continues at coordinate 78,928,617 of NC_089223.1, forward strand.
GTGTTAATGAAACTTGCTGCCATTCTTTAAGACACAGATATATCCTAATACTATTAAAGGTTAACATGGGTGGCAGTGGCTAAAAGTGATAGAGAGGTTCAGAGAAGAAAGAGATGAGGGTTATTTGGACAAGTCTTTATCAAAGCGATAAACGAGCTAGGTTCAGGAATAGCTGAATACAAAATTTCCACTGCAGTATCTTAATTGTGGCTAATATAGCTCTTTTACTCATTTGCATTTTGTCATAAATATCATGATTTTTAAAGATTTTCCTTCTGAAAAAAGTATAAAACTTATTTCTTAAAATATTCTTGAAAAGGTTTTATAAATACAATTTTTGTTTGGTTTTATTTGTAATATATTTAGAACAGTCTATGGGAAAAAGTAAAATTATCTAGGAATATCTATGTGTGAATTTTATTTTTTATTAATTTTTTTTAAAATTGGAGTATAATTGCTTTACAATGTTGTGTTAGTTTCTGCTGTACAATGAAGTGAGTCATCTATACGTATACATATATCCCCTCCCTCTTGGACCTTCCTCCCACCCCCCACCCTGATCCCACCCACCTATGTCATCACAGAGCACCGAGCTGAGCTTCCTGTGCTTTATAGCATGTTCCCACTAGCTATCTATTTTACGCATGGTAGTGTATACATGTCATTCCTAATCTCTCAATTCATCCCACCTTCTCCTTCACCAACTCGTGTCCACGTGTCTGTTCTCTACGTCTGCGTCTCTATTCCTGCCCTGCAAATAGGTTCATCTGTACCATTTTTCTAGATTCCACATATATGCGTTAATATACAATATTTGTTTTTCTTTTTCTGGTTTACTTCACCCTGTATGACAGACTCTAGGTCCATCCACTATGTGTGAATTTTAAAACTTCCCATTTCATTAATTTTAACATTCTTGTAACTACTAGCTTTTGACCCTCTGTTGTGTGTCAGGCACTATCCTAGCAACTAAGGATACAAGAGATACTTTTCCTAAAGATCCTAGAGTCTATGAAAAGATAGAGGATATGTAAAATAAATAAGTAAAATATAGAGCAGAGTTTCTCAACTTTGACATTTTTAATATTTTGGGCCAGAGAACTGTTTGTTGTCTGGGGGCCTTTCCTGTGTACTACAGGATTTTTAGCAGCACCCCTAGCTTTACCCAGTAGATGCCATGATCTTCCACAGTTATGAAAACCAAAAATGTTGCCACATATTACCAAATGTGCCCTAGGGGACAAAATTTTTCCTACCGAAAATCGTATAGAGCTATATGGAGTATAGTTTAATACACTGCTTCTTGAAATTAAGATAATGGGCTTCAGATTATCCTCTCTGTAATTAAGACCGGAGTTCTACTAAAATATTAATATTGTTCACATCAGAGGAATGGCATTAAAATATATTTAAATATGTAAATGTATATATTTATGAAACTTAAAATATAGAAAGGACCTTATTAATTCCTAGAGACTATATTAATAATTAAAGCTCTTGCATTTATTGTCTCTTTTTTACCATCTCTAAAATATATAATATTTTTGTTATCACTGTGCAAACATTTAAATAATTATTCCTTTCACACTACATTTAAATCACCTGAATATGAAGTATCTAATGAAATACTGACTGATAATAGTCATGATACCAGGAATTGAAATGGCCAAGTTACCAAGTAATAAAGCAAGGTAGGTAATAAATTGGTTATTTTCTAATAGATTTTCCTCACTCTGCTTTTCACAATATGTCAGAGTTTTACGTTTTATTCAGTGCTGCTAAGGTGTTTGGGTCTGTTTTTAATGAGCAATGCATAATAGTTTCCATCTATGTACAATCTCAAAACTACCCACCTTCAAAAGTATGATTTAAGAAACGACATATGAGAGAAAGCCTATTCCACTCAATTCTCCAAAATTAACACTGCGATCCACATTAGCAGGAAATGTATATGTGGACCTTTTAACATTCTATTTTTGCTCTGTCACCACAATCCCTGCAACACACACAAAATGAGTCAATGTTATTGAATTGCACACTGGTGCATATGCCCCTTTTAAAAAGTGCTGTAGGAAACATACGAGCAAAATTCTTGTTTGGTCCACTATAAGAAATATTGTTGAGGATGATGTTAATTATATTATGTAGTTTGATTTTTATGATTTCTCAAAGGTAAAAAAAATTCTAATATTAAGTCTGTAAAATAACTGGCCTTTTGATATCATAGGCATTAGCTACTTTGCAATTAACCTGAATTCTTTTCACTGATGGGATTCATGGAATAATAAAAACAAAATTGGTGTCCTAACCATCTCATGTAATAGGTTTGCTAATGACATGATATGGCCCTACCTTACTATTACTTATCTTTGTTATTTCAACAATGTTATATTATATCCTATGTGTCTCTATATTCACCCTATGTCTTTCTGAACTGAGAATACATACAAATAAACTGTTCTAAAAACCTAAGATATAAATATGTGTTAATTTATATAAATGAGAAAATATGTTTTGCTCCACACATAAGGTTTGATTAAATATTCATCTATCATTTCAAATTTAAACTTTACTTAAGAATCTTTGACCCAAACAACATAAACAAAAAGAATAACAGTAAAAACAACAATAAAACCATTTCTTGAATTTCTACAGCATCCTACGTCTCAACTTAGCAACTCACTAGTAGATCAATAGAACTCAGAACCTCGTCAAAGCCACATCCTTGTCACATTCATCTTCAGTTTGTTCCAGCATCCAGTTCAATTTTTGCCTTTAGATTCCACCCTGCATACTGCTGCCTGATACTTCTTTTTAAAATGACTTTTAAAAAAATATTATAAAAGCAAATAATATTTGAACCAGAAAATCTAAAAAGTATAGATAAATTTCTTACATGTGCATTAGTATCTCCAAACTCTCTTTTATGAAACTTTGTGCTATGACTAGATAGGAACACATTTTTCATAGAAATTATAGAAGCAATAAAGGCAATCCTTTGTAATTTCCCCCCACATTCCCCATCCTTTTTTACATTAAACACCCTCCCTCATTTCTTTTTAATGACTACAAATTAGTCTACCTAATGCACTTACCATAATATGTTTAATAACTCTCTCATTATTAGGTGATTTAAATGATTCAGCAATATAAGCAATGCTTTGACTATATCTAACAATTTAAATCTGAACAGATGATGTCCAAAGTTTAAGTTCTTGAAGTGAAGTTGTTGAGGCAAAAAACAAACCAAATACCAAAATTCTGACAGAAGATGTCAAATTGCTTTAAAAGCTGAAATCATTTTTTTATCACTTTTGCACCATATTATTCTTGTTACTCTAACATATTTATCATATTGCCACCGGCTTAAGAATCACTGTGACTGATTATATGATATCAAGTCTAGACTCCTTAACTTGCCATTAGAAAATGTTTTGTGCAGACTTACGTGTACAGATTCATCATTTTATCCTAAATGATGTTTAAAACAAGAAAGCTAGCTTTTATAAACATTTTTTACCTTTTATTTTGTTTTCTGCCTGTATTCATTCACATTGTCACTTCGATTGTGCCTCCATACATACACTGTCAAATAAAATTCTGTATTTATATTAATCTTTATCGTGACTATAACCCCAAACCAATTTAAAATGGAAAACAACTCAAATCTTATAAAGGGAAAGGGCATGACCTCCAATTTTATACATTCTATGATAATTATGATATAAACCTAGAAAAGCTATATTATTAATGATGATAGTAAGAATTATAATAGACATTTTATTTAGTGGGTGCTTATATGGTAGGTACTATGCAAAGTGCCTAAGGTCAACTCAGAACTTCTCTGTGAAAGGCATTCATTGATTGGCTGATTCACAGATTGCTATTTACTCAACAATGTGTATTCAATATTTCTTATATGCAAGGCTACGTTCTAGGTCTGGGCTGCAGTATTGAATAAAACAAAGTACTTCACACAGAGATTTTACATTCGAGAGAAAATTTAGTTTATTATCTACACATTACAGGCAAAGAAATGAAGGCTTAGAGTGTTTTGATAACTAGAACATTTCACATTGAAGCTATACTGCACTCTGTATGTTCATTCTAAATGTTAACCCCATCACATGTCTATTGTCAGTAGTTTGAACATCTGAATATCAGCTTCATTAACATATCCACCTCAAGATTACTATTACAAAAATATTCTTAGTTAGTTCTCCTTTTGGAGAATAATCACTTATCAAAATGATATGAAGATAGCTAGCTAGTTACCTATCTGACTCTATCTACCCAACTATAAATATACATATATAGCCCTAGTGTGTGTATAATACAGATATGAACCATTTCATTTAGTCATTAATATATAATATATGCACATTTGCTGATTTTTATCTCAGCATTACTGTAAACCACCCAACATGTAATCATCATATAGTAAAGATGAAAAAGCTCAAATAAAATTTTTGAGTTTATTTTTGAGAAATAATTGATAAGTTGGTTTTAAAATACCATCTCTCATTTCAATTTTTTCTATTAATAATTTCAAATGACAGACTTAAAGTTTTGAAATCCATTTCTAGGAAGAGAAGAAAACATTTTGTTTTAAATTCTTTTTCAGTATATTTAAAAACAGGCAGCATCCACTAGACTAGTAGCACCACTAGAATCACAAGGCAGCAACCATGTCTATATATTCTTTTCTAACTCCACAGTTTCTAGCAGAGTATCTGACTAGAAGAAGCATTTTAAGGCTACTTTCTGGGAAATCAAATCTTATTTATATTTTGCTCTGTGTTACTTGTCTGCTCATCTGATACAAGAAGTGGAAACCAGAAGAAGTAGTGATAAGATAGGTTCAAAATAAATATTTAAGTTTCAGTTTACCAGGCCAAAAACAAACATTTGGGCAGTGATTTTTAAACTGATTAGCTCCAAACAATGAAAGGAAAGACCAAAGAAACTTTCTTATTAACACTAATAGGAAAAAAAAAAAGATACAAATGTTACCTGGGCAACTGCTTTAAACTCAACAGGAGACCTTGTTGAACTAAGATTCTAGAGAAAAATACTATATTTAGAGAGGGCATCTGTATGTGGTATTATCATTCAATGCAGCTCATTTCAATGCAGAATTATTTCCTCAGCACAAAATCTATTTAAATTAATTCAGAAATGTTAGAAATAGATTTATTTTCAAAAATACTACAAAAAGTGAAAATATGTTCTGTGTTGTTAAGAGAATTTATTAAACCTAGAGGGTAAAGAGACACTAAATAATTTAGGCTGGCACATATTTTTGTCATAGCCCCCAGCATAATAAAAATACATTTATTAGTCCTACAAACATGCTACTTTTATCTGTAAAGGAGTTTTATAACTGTATTCATAGTCACACAATAGTTAAAAGTATCTAATTTGCAAACATCTACCAAGTGTTATATTTTAATACTGTTATCAAAATGTCATTATGTATAATATATGTATAAGAAGAATATATTGTATTGAGAGGGAGGTAAATTAATGATTCAATTTGAATGTGCTACTGTATTTGATCATCTTTGTTATTCACCATTTTAGCAAAGAACTATTCTGTAAATTAATCTATTGATTTGTACAAAAGAAAAATCAAGAGATTCAATTATACATATACACGTATCTATTCTTTTTCAAATTCTTTTCCCAATTAGGTTGTTACGGAATATTAAGCAGAGTTCCATGCGCTATACAGTAGGTCCTTTTTGTTTATCCATTTTGTATATAGCAGTGTGTATATGTCAATCCCAAACTCCCTAACTATCCCTCCTTCCCACCATTCCCCCTGGTAATATGTTCTCTAAGTCTGTGAGTCTGTTTCTATTTTGTAAATAAGTTCATTTGTATCATTTTTTGTTGTTGCCGTACACCTGAAACTAACACAGCATTTAATCAACTGTACTCTAATATAAAATAAAAAGTTAAAAAAAAAAGGAAAATCAAGAGAGGTTTATAATACCATTTAAACAGTTTCTTATATGTAAAATACACATACAGATTACATTAGAAATATAATTTGAAGCTATATTAAAATACATAGAAAGCAAATTATGTTACTATGTCATTAATTTAGTGTAAAAACATTATTTAGTGTAAAAACAGTTTCAAATACCCATTGATGCCATTTGAGATAATTAACTTATATGTTGTTTGTAAAATGAATCACTGTTTATTATAAGAAAAAGTTGTTATAAACTATAGAGAAGCATAAACTAATAAGTTAATATTACTCATAATCACTTTACCTAGAACTTTATTTTTTAACATGCAAAGAAATTTTGATTTTTCTACTTTTGTTTCTAATATAGGTAAGTTAAATTTTATTATATGTAATACATGCAAACATCATCTATATTTTTAAAGTATTAAAATTTCCGTATTTCCCAATATATATATTTTTTAAAGAAATAATATTCATACAAAAGAGTCCTCTTTGTTCTGGTCATTATCCCATTTCTTCTCTTTCCAACCTAACATTTAGCAGCATTTTAAATTTAACATATATGCCTTCCTAACATTGTTGTTATGTATTTACTATCCATGTATAGTGTAAAAATATACTGTATTATCTTCTTAAAATTTCCCTTAGTGTTATCATCTGAATATATATTTTGTACTTTGCCTTTTGTATTCATTTTTTAAAAATATCAACCCAGGTTCATATAGATTTAGTCATTACTTTTTACTGTTATATAGAACACACACACACACACACACACACACACACACACACACACACACACACCACCCCACTAAACCTATTTCCATTGTTCTGCTGGTATAAATACAAGATGCTTCCAATCCTCCATTACAACCTCGCCAAAAAGAAATTTTGCATGTTTTCTTGTGTAAGTGTGAAAATTTTTCTTTGGATTTCATGCCTAATGCAGAATTCCCATGTCTTAGGATATGTATGTCTTTAATTTTGTTAATTATTGCTGAAGACCATTCCAAAGTGCTCTAACAATTTGCATCTCATCAGCAAAAATGCAAGTATCCTATTTTGCATCTCCTCTTATTTTGCCCATAGCATATGCTAAGAAAATGTTTAAAAACATCTTGTATAATTTTGTTAAATTCGAAAAGGTATTTTATTATTCTTTTAGTTTATATACTGTAGATTATTGGTAGAAAGAAACATCATCTCACATATTTATTAGCCATTCAAATCACACATTTTGTGAACTGACTGCATGTAAGTTTTTCGCTTTTTTCTATTGAATTGTCTTTTTTAATGAATTTTAGACATTCTTTATACATTATTGATACTAAAATCTTTCAGTTTCTTTCATTTTACTTTTTTAACTTTATCTTTTGTCAAAATAAAATGTTAACATTAGCAATTTTATTAATTCCCTTTTTTATTCTTGAATTGAGTGTCTTATTGAAGAAGTTCATTTTTACTTAACATATACATTTCTCTCTATATTTTTAACAATGTTAAAGTTTTATTTATTTTTCTGTCTTTAGTATTTGAGAAATATATTATGTACAGTGTGAGGTCAAGAACTAAGAAAAATATTTATGTACAGTGAGAGGTGAAGAGCTAATTTCATACTTTTCCTTTTGCATGTGATGAATTAATTGCTCCCAAAGGAAGTTATTATATAATAAAGGTTTTGGGACTAATTTATAAAGCTAATTCTGTCACAAATATTCACACATATGTGGTTCTTTTCTGTCAATTTTTTTATATCTATGTCGATATCATACTGTTTTAATTAATATTGCAGTATTACCCAGGATTTGATCAAGCCAACAGAAACCATGCCAAATGGGAATTATTTGTAAAGGTGGCAGAACTGAAAGGGAATGAAGAGGCAACCCAGAGTTTGGCAACAGCAGAAAGGCATTACAACCCCCAAGAATGGAAGGAACCATGGAAGAGTTGGTATTTGCAAGGTCCTGTGGTTAAGATGGTAGGAACAATTTGGCCTGGATGTAGCTAGAACCTTGGGGAAGATGCAGTCACTGCCAGTGATGCTGCCTGGAAGTAGAGAGAAAGGAGCAGAAATAATCCATCTTCTACCTGACTCCCACTCTTTAGTCTTCTGTAGTACCATCCATCCTGAAGCCAGCCTGAAGCCAGTAGGTAAGGTGGCCTGGGAAATAGGGTTTAATTTATCAGTGCAAATAAATGGTGGGCAAAATAAATTCCAATATAAAATAAATCCTCATATAAGATAATGTTAAACCATCACCCTTTCTTAGTCTTTCTTATACAAATTGCCTTTGCTTTTAAATTTACCTCGATTCCTTTATGTGAAATTTAGAAGTCAATTGTCAAGTTCACTAAGTACATTTTAAAAAAGCAAAGAATAATTTTGTATTATAATTTAATTAATACATAAGTGAATTTGGAAAGATCTTGCCATATTTATAAGGGGGTGGTATGGCATACTACTAAGATCAAGAATACTAGCAAACGTTTATGCAAATTCTACCACTTACTAGCTGTGTAAATGACATATCTCTGCATCAGTTTTCTCACTTTTAAACCGAGTATAATGGTAGTACATAATGTAAGTTTGTTGTTTTTTTTTAATAAAAATGTGTAAAGCACTTAGAACAAGGCCCGGTATACAGTAAGCATTCAATAATACTGTCATTGTTGCTGTTGTGTTATTATTATTATCATTAAGGATTTTTTTTTTTTTTGGTTTTCTGGTTCATTATGATGACATCACTATTTAATTCTTTATAATTAAACAATATTTGTATAGAGGACTTGTATATCTTAAAAATTATTTTTATCCTAACTCTATTTTGAATTCTTGGTAAATTTCATATTATACACTCCCAATTTACTAATTTTTGAACACTGTCCAGCCTATACATTTTGTATATTCTAATTTTTACAAATTTCAGTATCTAGGTTTTCCATTCTATGTTTAATAGGTTGCTCTTTTCCTTATTATATGTATTTTAAGGTTTATTTTGGTTTCTTACCTATGGTTCCTTTTTTAGAGATTAGATATGAACATGTGGGTGTTCATGTCATCAAACTGCTATTGTTATTTATATTTTACTGGGAGTAAACTTGTGGTGCAATGCATTTAAGTGTGAGTGTGTGTGTGTGTGTGTGTGTGTGGGCTGTCTTCTTTAGTATCAGTATTCCTTTTCTTTTTATTTTGTAGGTTCATTTTGAGTGGGAGTTTGTGTGTTCTTTCTTCTTTAACTGTACTTTGTTGTTTTCAAGTTACTTTCTCCAAGCCCCTCCACGTCATGACTTTTATTGGCAGTAGTGCCTCCCATTCTGTAGAAATACAGAGACATCAAAGATCCAGCCACTGAGCCAGTAGGCTCATTCACGGTACAGATTATGATTAGTTTACTGTGTCTGTTTCTTTCTGCTTCTCTTAATAATCAGACTGAGGAAAAAAAAGAGCACAGGCATAACTCAGACATTTTTCCCCCTTAGCCTCATTTTATGGTTGAGGAAACTCTAACCCACACCTTAATCATATAATAGGATGAAATCCAGACACTTGTTTCACATAAATTCCTTGTTTAGACGTTCTGACAAAATTAAAAAAAATAAAATGATAAAGAAATACTATACTAAGAAAAGCAGGCAACATAATGGAAAAAAAAGTGATAAATTTACTCCTGGTGAAATAAATTAATACTGCAATCTGTTGAAGCATTACTAGTCATAACTTTCCCTCATGATAAAAGCTTCTAGATTCCCCTGCCTGCTTTTGTGTGAGGAGTTCAATATACTTGTGACTTCACTTCTAATTAACATTTTAGCTTTCTGTTATGTATCTAGAGATAGTTATAATTTTTAGTGTACTATGTTCTTTCAATTATCTCTATTCTAATTTTATTGGTCATAATCTTGTGTTTAGAATGGAGAGGTTTCCTTAAATATGAAATTATAAAGCCATTTGGTCACAAAGCCCATGTGTCCATTGCATACACAGTTTCTAATGCTCACAGCAACACTGCAAGTGTTGGGCAGCACCCCGCAGGCCTACAAGGCCTGCACTTGCCCAACTTTTAGACCGAAGAAAGAGCCAAAAGTCAGTAACAGAGACATCAGTGGTTTAGTGGATGGGGGAGCTTACATGTCTGAGGCAAGGTCCTGGAGCAACGCTCCACCACGTGTGGTGGACGGTGGGCAGGACATGTTGGCAGGCTTCGCTCCTGAGGGGAAAGGGAGCTTGCCAGTTATAGGGGGAATTACATCAGTTTGGCTCATTAGTTACCAGGGAAATCAGCCGGGGCATACCCCTCACCACCCCCTTAGAACAGCTATCACTAGCTAGGGCCTGGGGCAAGTACGTAGGAAGGTCAGTCAAGTGAGTAGGGTATAAGTGAAGCAGGCACTGGTCGGGCAGGGGATGGACAGAGAGCAAGAGAACTGCCATCTTGAGTGGCCTGACCACATAGCATAGCAAGGTAGGTGTGAAATCATGAAGCAGGTGCCTAATATAGGGTTTGAAGGTTGTTTTGTTTGATTCCAAAACTCATGCTCCTTCCATTTTATCTCCGATTGTAGGGACAAGGAGATTTATTTTCATCTCTTCTTTGTATTTTGTGCAGTTGGTAAAGCACAGTGAATGTGGGACATGGAGGGGAAGGAATCAGATAAATCTGAGCTCAAATACAAAGGATACGAGTAGAAACTGTGTGGAACCTAAGTGATGGCTTATTGTCAGAAAGAAACTCTCACCACTATCAGTGCTTTTGATTGGGGTGATGGACATAGATGAATAAGATCGTGGATATGCAGTGTGAGAATCACTTTCTACTACAGGTCGAAAGCATCTCAAAGCCTGTCCCTGAGGCAAACCACATATTCTAGTGCCTGAAGGGCTGTTTAATGTATGGTAGAGATAACTGCAGTTTCTTTGAACATTAGTGCCATCAATATGGATAGCACATGTTCACTGACATGGGAGTACACAACACAGAAGCTTGATTTCTCTAGCAAATAAATAAATAATACAGAACTTGAACCTGAGGCTCCAGAAACAATTCTAAATAACTTATATTATAAATACGAGCAACATTATTAAAGTTTTTGAACTTATTCAGATTCTCTTGCTCATTAATATAGACAGTGTGAGTAACAGAGCCAGGATTGGACAGAAGGATGTCTTGTGCTAAATGCTGTTGTGTTTTCCGTTTGTAGCATGCTGCTGTAAGTAGTAAGAACTTTTAAATGACACAGAATATTCAAAATTCATTGAAGCTATAGAGGGACTATCCCCATCCAACAAACCAAGTGCCAACTCTGCCTAAAGGAGACAGTTAAACTCTAGCATGTTTCTCAATGAATCAGCAGCTGTCTTTAGCTCTCATTAACTGCCTCAGGGACAAGCTAAATTAAACAAAGTAAAAATTAAAAATAAAATCATTGCTGAAAACTTTATAAGTAGTTAGACTGAAGACTGTACTTAGTACTATTCTTAGATCACTGACGTCATATATTTTTTTTACCCTGAAAGTCTTGGTTGGATATCCAAGTCCAGAAGCCACCTGGTAAGGTGAGTGTTCTTTTACTCCTACTTGTACGATGTCTGCATCTGTCTGCTGATACTTCTCAAATCTTGCTGCTTATTTGACTAATGTTTTTGCTTTAGGCTCAAGAACAGTCTTGGTCCTTGAAAATCACTGCTTCATCTATTTCTTTGCAGAGGCCACGGCCCAAAGTGAATCCTTCCAACTTCCTCACCTCTTTCCTGACCATCTGCAGCTGTAGTAAGCATCCCGAACCAGGTGTAAAGGAACTCTAAAAGATTTAGCAGCTTGTTTTTGATTTCTGGTCCATATAATTTCCAAATACTCATGCTACTTTCATGGAGATCCAAATAATATCATTATGAAAAAAAATAAATAAATAAACTTTCTTTACTAGGATAAAAAGACTGTATTAAAAAAAAACTATGAAAAAAGAAAATAATAAATCTATCTTCTTATTAGCCTTAATCTTTGGGAGATATTTGTGGTAGCCATTGACTAGCTCTCAATATGTGCTATGTAATATGTTAATAATAGTAATAAATACAAGTAAAACAATTTCTGCCAACAAAGAATTAATATTTCAGTGGTAACAGATGTAAAATAAATGCAATAGTATATGAAAAGCAAAACATTAAAAATGTGTACAAGGATGAGTTGGCATAAATAAAAAAGCAATTCACTTTTTAGAGTTTATTTGGGAGAATTACTTGAAGAATGGTGATTTCTGAACTTACTCAAACAAGAATACAGTTCCATTGGAAAAACGGGAATGAGAAAGTATGTTCTAGTATAAATGAAATCATAGAAAAGAATGAGCATGATTTCAAGATATTAGAAGAAGTTCAGGTCTAAACAGTAAAGAATTCGCTCATTTTATACCATTAGGCATGATATAAAGACTAAAGTTAAATAACTCTTCAAAGTTCTACACTTATTCTTTCCTCCTGTATGTGCATGCAGTTTTAACAACTGAGTTGATGAGTATTTTCAAAACTCACTAAATTTCTATTTTGTTTGGAGGCTATTATATATAATATATATATATATGCACATATACATACATGCATATTTGTGTGTATCGTATGTATACACATACACACACACACATATATACATATAAGTATATACAATATATGCATGTATATATGTGTATATATATAAATACACATGCATACATATTTAAATTCAGTGATTACAATCTGACTTTACTATTTTAAAAAATTTTGTTTCTCAAATTATTGATGAAAACTTTAATAGTCTTAATAATAGAAAAATAAATCCTATTAAAACCGTTTTAGTTTCTTTAACCTATGTCAACTCATTTCAAGTGAGCAGCAGACTAAAATGAAACCTTCTGTGGACTGAATTCTAAACAGACTCATGCCTGTATTTAAAAGTTGAGGTGGTGATTTCAAATTCTGTACTCGTTCCGTAATAAATGGACACATAGGAGTATCAGTTAAGTTGATCTTGGGTCACTCTAGTTCCCAGAAAAAATAGTGTCATTTTTTTTTTCCTGACAACATCCTAACACATTAAAATACAATTAAAGAAAAGAAGAGGTAAAATCATTTCCTTCATACAAATATAAAATGAATATATTTTAAAGATATTATTTATATAATTAACTAACGACAGCTCCAGTAAGATATTAAAGTTTGTTTAAAAGACAATTCAATATGGCAGGAACCATTTACATTACCTCAATAAGAAAACATGGGCCACCAATTTCTCCATAAGTTAAATTCTATCTCTACATAGTTCCAAAATAGACTAAATCTATGAAATGAAAAGACCCCTACAGAATAAGACACTCCTTAAGGGTCTACTAGACACTGTACTCGTTTCACAGAAACAATTCCAAGTAATCTTTTTGCCTATTTTATTCTTTTATAATATTTTTAAAAAATACGCTTTCATATTTTTGGGACAATAATATTTAAATCTTATTTAAATGACAACATCTCCCAACAGGACAAAATAGCTTGTATTACTTTCCCAGAGGGTTCTTTTTACACACAAGGCAAAGGGAAATCTCACTGTTGTGGCCTCTGCCGTTGCGGAACACAGGCTCCGGATGTGCAGGCTCAGCGGCCATGGCTTACTGGGCCAGCCGCTCCACAGCATGTGGGATCCTCCTGGACTGGGGCATGAACCCGTGTCCCCTACATCGGCAGGTGGACTCTCAACCACTGCGCCACCAGGGAAGGCCCATACTATACTTTTTAATACTTCAGTTAGTTATTTAAAGCAACTTCCTCCTAAATCTCAAAGCAACACCTCTACCTACATCTTTGTAATAAAAAGTTATTCACATGGGCATACCTGTCCACATGAAAACATTGGAAAAAATATTCTTTAATTGCAGTGACAATATAAATTGAGCCCCATTATCCAAGAGGAAGCATATACAATAATTCCTACTGAAGAGCATATTCTCACTCTCAAGATGTCTTTTTTTCCCATGGCATTCTGGTATTATCATTAATATACTAACTTATTTAACACTCTGAGGATTCTAAAAAGGATTCTGAATTTTATTTTTCTAGAATTGTCATTCCCTATAATTTATTTTATACTTTCATTGTTTTGGTCTCAGTTTTTCATTGAAAATGTTCTTTAAATATCAAGTGAACCTATGCTGTTCACTTATAGTTAAGTGTAGGACACACACAAAAAAGCTAACTAGAAACTATGTATAAGAAGGAAGAAACTTGTTAACTGATGAATCTCAATATAATGACTCATTTACTCTAAGAGTTTAGGGGGGAAATTACAACTCTCAGAAATACTAGATTTCTGCGCCTCTAAATTTCTCTAGAAAGAATAATCAGATTTCCAACCTAAAAGACATAAATATTTATCTCAGATTTCAACAGGGAAAGGAGGGTTCACCATGTAGGTATTACTTAAATTCATTATTTTGATTTGAGTAGTCCAGACTTCCTCTAGGTTATATACCTTTAGTCTTCAGAATCCCTCAGGTGCTTCCGTTCTAGTTAATTCTAACTACTTCCAGTTTTCATTTGCTTATGAGAAGTGCCTTCTCCCTGACTGTCTGGCATGGTAAAGAGGACGGTAGGAACAAATTTCCAACTGACACATTTTAATGAGGAATGTCACCTGAGCATGAACATATTTTACCTCACTGACAGTAGTGTATAGTTAGGATGGAGATAACCTGGAGAAAGGGAGTGTTTAGCATGTGATTGTCATGGCCCAGTTGGCAAGTGATAAAGGCCTGCAATTAAGGTAGAGGCAGTGAGAATGAAGATAATTTCCTTCCATTCTTTTTCATGTGGATGTTGAATTAATTGGGTCCATGTAAAAGCCGATTGTTATTAGGTTTCTAATACATAAAGTAAAATATTCCATCATGAGGAGTGTAAGGACAACGTATAATTGAACTCTAAATTCCTATTACCTAAAACTTTCCACTGTGTTTGTTCTACACAACAGCTGTTCGCCCTCTGGATTTATCCGTTTAAATAAACAATTTGATACCATGCACACTGTGTTTTTGATTATGTAGTTACTACAAGAGCATTCAATTCCAAAAGAGCCCAGAGTACTTAGAAAAAAAAGATTCTCAGATTTATCCTGTACTTTATTTTATACATATTCATTAGGACAGAAGACATTTTAGCAAAGCTTCAGCTAGGGATTTCAAACTGGATTTTAATGAATACAAATTGAAACAAACATGGCATCTTACAGTTAATTTTCTTTAGTACAAAAGTAAAACTATAGAGCAATAAAGTGAGATTTCTAAAAATTAGGTTTTTTAGTCATTTAATGTAAACAACAAACCATAACTCTTTCTAGTTCAGCAAGATGAATAAAAAAAGTACTAAACACTGTAGGTATTATTTAGCAGAAAACTGCTAATTTCATGGGCAATTATAACACATGTAGGTAATGCTCTCTAATCTCACTGTAATTATATTTCATGCTTCACAGAAAAATGTAATCACTACAGATGTAGAAGAAAGACTATTTATCACCTCAGAAAGCAGGTGGGCACAACCTAGGTATCACAGTAGATGTGTTTATCTTTGTGAAAGACCTTTGAAGGTCAAAAATTTCAAGGCTGTGGTGAAAGAATCACTTATTTAATATATTATTGTGAGCAGAAGATATTGCCAGCTTAAATTGCTACTAAATATAGTGTTTTCACCAAAATTAATTAAGTTTAAAAGTATTGTCATTGCCTGTAAATATGTCTTTTTTTTTTTAATTTGTTGGTTTTCTCCCAACTGTGATTAGGTAGAATTCTTGATACGCCTATTCACTAAAAAATGTAGATTCACCTAAGGAGAGACAGATGTTTCCTCATTTTATTTTAATGTTTATATTATTAAGATAACAGACAAAAAAGAATAATATAGTATTTTGTACAAAACTATTATTGTATGATATTAGTTTTAACTTTTGAGGTGAGAGACAACTTAGTAACTGAAACATGTCTAGGATCTTAAGTCATATTGTCCTGATTTCTGATTTTCCAAATTTTACAGTTTATTAAAGAAGTGCATGGTAAAATGTTATGATAACCTCTACTGACAATGGGTAAAATGAAAAGCTCAAGGACTTTGAAGGCAAGCAAATATATTCTGAGTAACTGTGAATTTTAGATAAATCCACTCTAAGACTTGTATTTGATAATGGTTTCCAGGACACAGTGCTAGTATTCCCTTTGTTGTGTGGAATTAAATAATGAAATAGATTATTAAGTAATTTTAATAATCTATTTTATTTCAACTTATTAAAACTATAATGTACAATGTAAAATAAATATAAAATATATTAAAATAAAATACTAATTTATTAAAATAGATTAACATTTATTTAATAACTCAGTATCTGTTATATAATAAGTCAGTGTTTAACTCCTATCTATCACCTTTTCTCCCTGATCTTGTATAATCATTTGACTTACAGTTTTTAGTCTGTTTTAGTTTTCAGTCATTAGTTAGGTAGGCTTTTTTTTAAAATTGCACAATATACCAGGCATATTTAATAACAATCAGTGTAAAAGCTTATTATTGATTATTGATCGTGAAATCATTGTAACTTCACTTCCTGTAACATTAAAAAAGAAAAAAATTACAGTAACAGAAGGGTAAAGTGGAAGGGCAAGAAGAACTGTGTAACATATTGTTTATTTTTTTTTTTTTTTTTTTTTTGCGGTACACGGGCCTCTCACTGCTGTGGCCTCTCCCACCGCGGAGCACAGGCTCCGGACGCGCAGGCCAAGCGGCCATGGCTCACGGGCCCAGCCGCTCCGCGGCATGTGGGATCTTCCCGGACCGGGGCACGAACCCGTGTCCCCTGCATCGGCAGGCGGACTCTCAACCACTGCGCCACCAGGGAAGTCCCATATTGTTTATTAATTGTCTCCTAGGCAGTTGCAAAGAAAATGATCTGACAGAGTGCCATACCATCTACTGTATTCTATATACCTAACTACTTCAGACTCTGCAAAGAGCACTGGATAAAGAGAAGTTTAGAAAGAGTGAACAAGACAATCTGAAGACTATGACATTAACATGACAGAGAAAAAAAGCCATAGTAAGGTGAAAAAGATAGGAATCTAAATGCACTTACCTCAGTGCTGACCTTTCTTTAAAATATGGGAAAATGTGACTTAATTTTGTTTCTCTGGAAGGTTTACCAGTAATTATATTTTCAAGAATATAAATGATTAAAAAGTATTCAAGAAATAGAAAAGTCAATCCTCAAATTCAGAAGGAATTTCGAAGGACCTCAAATCATCAAAATGATCTTGAAAAAGCAGAGCAAAATCAGATGAGTCACACTTCCTGTTTTCAAAACTAACTACAAAACTATAGTTATCAAAACAGAATGATACTGGCATAAAGATAGATACACAGGCCACTGGAATTGAACTAAGATCCACAAATAAATTTAGACATGTATGGCCAGTTGATTGTACACAGGATAGACAAGTCCATTCAAGAAAAGTCTCTGCAACAAATAGTGCTGGGACAACTGGATTCTCAAAGGCAAAAGAATGAAGTTAAACCTCTAATTCATACCATATATGAAAATTAACTCAAAATAGATCAGAGCTAATTATAAGAGCTAAAATAATAAACTTTTAGAAGAACACATAGGTGTAAGTTCATGATCTTAGAACTTTTAAACATTAAAAACTTGTGAATCAAAGAAAATTATTAGGAGAGTAAAAAGTGAATCTACAGAATGAAGAAAGTATTTACAAAACATATATTTGACAAGGGTTTAATATATCAAATATGTAAAGAATTCCTACAACTCAACAACAACAAAATCCAATTTAAAAAGTGGGCAAAGGACTTGAGTTGATATTTCTCCAAAGGAGATACACAAATGGCTAATGAGCACATGAAAAGATGCATAACATCATCAATCAGTAGGGAACAGAAATCAATACCACAATCATACTTATTAGGATGGCTATAATAAATAATATTTTAACTAGAAAAAAACCACAAATAACAAAAATGTGGGAAACATGGAATCCTTATGCATCACTGATGTAATGTAAAATTGTGCACCCCCGTGGAACACAGTTGGATGGTTCCTCAAAAAGTTAAACATAGAATTACCACATGACCAACAATTCCACTTCTAAGTACAGTTGACCCTTGAATAACTCAGGATTTAGGGGCACTGACCCCTCACACAGTCAAAAATCCAGGTATAACTTTATAATCCTTCGAACCCACAGTTGGATTCAACCAGCCAGATTGTGTAATACTATAGTAAGTACTTATTGAAAAAAATCCACATATAAGTGGACCTGCACATTTCAAACCTATGTTGTTCAAGAGTCAACTGTACATACCCAAAAGAAATAAAAAGAGGGACTCAGATATTTTTATAACAGTGTTTACTGTAGTATTATTTACAATAGTCAAAAGGTGGAAACGATCCAAGTGTCCATACAGAGGTATATGAATAAATGAAATGTGTGGTATATATTGGGTTGGCTAAAAGGTTCGTTCGTTTTTTTTTTCTGTAAGATGGCTCCAGCAGCACTTAGTTGTCTTTAACTTCATTTGAAACAATTTCGTTAGATTGTATTGACAGCTGTCACATCAGCGTGCATTTAAAAAAAGACATCAAAACTGGTGAATTTTGTGTAGCTATTTTAATATTGAAGATGGAAGAAAAAAACTCAACATTTTCAGCATATTATACTTTATTTCAAGAAAGATAAAAATGCAACTGAAACGCAGAAAAAAAGATTTGTGCAGTGTATGGAGAAGGCGCTGTGACTGATCGAACATGTCAAAAGTGGTTTGCAAAGTTTCATGCTGGAGATTTCTCGCTGGACGATGCTCCACAGTTGGGTAGACCAGTTGAAGTTGGCAGCGATCAAATTGAAACAATGACTGAGAACAATGAATGTTATACCACGCAGGAGATAGCTGACATACTCAAAATATCCAAATCAAGCGCTGAAAGTCATTTGCACCAGCTTAGTTATGTTCATCACTTTGATGTTTGGGTTCCATGTAAGTTAAGTGAAAAAAATCCTTCTTGACTGTATTTCCGCATGTGATTCTCTACTGAAACGTAATGAAAACGTTCCGTTTTTAAAACAAATTGTGACAGTAAATGAAAAGTGGATACTGTACAATAATGTGGAACAGAAGAGATTGTGGGGCAAGCGAAATGAACCACCACCAACCACACCAAAGGCCTGTCTTCATCCAAAGCAGGTGATGTTGTGTATATGGTGGGATTGGAAGGGAGTCCTCTATTATGAGCTCCTTCTGGAAAACCAAATGATTAATTCCAACAAGTACTGCTCCCAATTAGACCAACTGAAAGCAGCACTCCATAAAAAGCATCCGGAATTAGTCAACAGAAAATACATAATCTTCAATCAGGATAACACGAGACCACATGTTTCTTTGATGTCCAGGCAAAAATTGTTACAGCTTCGCTGGGAAGTTCTGATTCATCTGCCATATTCACCATACATTGCACCTTCGGATTTCCATCTATTTTGGTCTTTATAAAATTCTCTTAATGGAAAAAATTTCAATTCCCTGGAACACTGTAAAAGGCACCTGGAACAGTTCTTTGCTCAAAAAGATAAAAAGTTTTGGGAAGATGGAATTATGAAGCTGCCTGAAAAATGGCAGAAGGTAATGAACGGAAGGGTGAATATGTTGTTCAATAAAGTCCTTGGTGAAAGTGAAAAATGTTTTTTATTTTTACTTAAAAAACCGAAGGCACTGTTTGGCCCACCCAATACATACAATGGAATAATATTCAGCTTCAGAAAGGAATGTATGATACTTCCTACAAAGGGGATAACCCTTGAAAATATTATGCTAAGTGGAATAATATATGAAAAATCTAGAATCGGCAAATTCATAGAGAAAGGCAGTTGTTTCAGGATTGGCATGGGCTGGGGTGAAGGGGTATGGGGATTTATTGCATAAGCATTACAGAGCTTCTGTTTGGGGTGATAGAAATATTTTACATAGTAGTGATGGTTGCATGACATTGTGAATGTAATTAACACCACTGAATTGTACACATTAAAATGGCAAATTTTATGTTATATATATTTATCATAATAAAATTAAAAAAAAAAAAGTAGTTCAATTAAATACATGAGAAAGCTCTTTAGAGGTAAAACAAATCACATAAATTCATTGTTTCCAAAATGCTCTATAAAACAGGAGGAAAAAAATGCTCTTGAAAAAGGAACAGTACATATTCTCAGTAGCAAAAAATACAGTGGTTTATTATTTAGTTAACCATGGTCAATCGGCCCATATCCTTATACAGGTATCTCAAAAACAATTCCACTCAATTTTTTTTCTGGAAGTTTCCTTTAAAGACTAATATATTCCTAATAATCTGATTGTATACCTCTATACTTTCAAGTGATGTTTTGACAACTTGGAACTTAATGAGTTTTGAGGCGTAGTACAAGCTACTGGGAAATCACTAAAAAGAAAAAAATCACATTCTTTAGAATATAATTATTTCTAAAATCCTGATATTATTAACTGATCCATCATATATCTTCTAATATAATAGAATACTATTCTACCTAATTACTGAAATATTTATTTTAGTTCATGCCACAGTCAGTGGTCAATAAATGTTTGTTGATAAAAGTAATTTAAAGATAAAATGGCCCAAAAAAAAAAAAAAAAAAAAAGATAAAATGGCCCCTATAACAGGATATAGTTTTGTTGTCCAAAAAGCATGTCACAGAGCAATGTGAATGCTGTGGAAAGTTTTTTATGGTGCATAATTAATGACAAAATTCTAGCCAATAGATTATTTGTTGAGACTTTACACTGAAACATAAACTACAAATATGTGTAAATCATGCCAAATGCATTAAATTGATGGAATGCATTAGATATGCCATGTCAACAGTGATGGACAGAACTCTTTTAAGACAGTACAGAAAATGATGTTCATTAATACTTAACAGGAAAAAATGCCATTTCTAATACCCCCTATCTTTAAAGTTATGGTTTTCCATTAATAAATACATACATATATACACAAATCAAAGACAGATGAGATAGATAGATAGGTATTTAGATATAGTTATAGATAGACAGAAACACCTTTATGTCATCTTCTGCTCTGGTGGCAAAGAAGCTCTCAGGTTGAGATGGATAAGTCATATGTATAAAACAGGCTAGGCAGCTGAGCCATACCTTGAAGGACAGATGCTCTGAAAGGGCTCCTAGGTCTGCAGTGATGTAGTGACTGTTGACTGAGTGTATAGACACACACTCACAAACCTACATGTGAATGTGAGAGTGGATGTGAATTAACTCATAGACTAATTTGGGACTGTTTTATCCTATAGCACAATCTAGCTTAAACTGAATGACATACATACAAAGAAATATTTTTTCTATTTCTGATTTTTTTTTAATGATTCACGCATTTATCAAATTATGACTAAAATATCACTTATAGTCTCCTAGAGTCTGTTGTCTCATAGGTGCCAAATATGTGAATATTGGAAATGAAAGCAGGTATGGATGGCTTTTATCAAATCTACATATGTATTTAGTGGGTAATTTCAAACAACTCCCTAATATGTTTGGGTCATTTATATGCTTTTCTTCAGTGCAAACAGATACTGAACAGATTCTCTTACCAGATTTTCTTGTAGAAGCTAATACGCAGACACAAGGCTTGGATTTTTTTTCTCTTATTTTCCTTTCTGGACATCACTCACAATCTGGGCATAAATTGTATTGCTCCTCTAAGCTTATAATTCCTCATTTTGAGATTCCAACCTCTTCTCAGATTTTATCTTAACCTTTTCTGTCCTTAATTTATTGCTAATTTCCCTATGCATATGCATGTAAAAAAGCATGTTTTATGTATATTTGTTAAAAGGTTTGGATTTTGTAAACCACCCTAAAGACCTTAAGGAGAAAAGCAAAATATAAAATATGTGTCAAAGCCAAAGTTATTGTTTGAACTTTTGCCTTCATGAAATGTCTACAAAACTTATGAAATTGCTTAAGAAAAAACTTTGAATGCCTTTGGATAACTGTAAAAGAGACAGGAGAAATGTGGTTAAGAGCAGATGGAAGTAATCAGTCATTTGAAAACACAAGCATTTTAGTATTACATCTGCAAGCCATGTAAAAACTTCAAAATAAAGGATAATATAAAAAGTATTTTAAAGAGCAAACCATTTGTTTTTTATACACTTGATTACCAGAAAAATTAATCTAGAGAAATCTAGCAAATATTTGGATGGTTTATATTTGTCAATATTGTGGAATATATTAAAAACTCTATTTTAAGAGTTACATTTTTTTAATTATTGGAGTTTGAATGTCTCTAAGACTGCATTTTTAAAAAATAAGCAATCAACTAAACTTTTAAGAAATTGGTATCTGTTTGGCCTCGTCCCAGGACACTCTGCACCATGGTTCTCAGTTAAGGGGCTGTTGACTGACATAGGGTGTGTTTACCAATTTCCTGGAATGCCACAGTATAAGATCTGGGATGTCATTCAATTTCCTGTAAGTTGTGCAGAGCAAAGAAAGCACAGTCTATCCCTGGGAGTAAAGGGAGAGCTATTTGCGCTTAGTGCAGACCCTGTGCCTAGAGGCAGATGTGGTTCCTCCCAGCTGCAAGCCAATCACTGAAAATCACACCCAGTCTTCAGCACATTCATCAGGCCGTGGGTACCACTCTAGAATGTTAATGAGTGTCAATGCCAGTGGGGTCTGCCAGAGTGGGGAAAGCTTCTGCCATATTCAAGGCAGCCAGCAGCGCTTTCTAGGGAAGGTCTAGGAAGGAGACACCATTTCCTATGGATACCAGTGTTGTAGCAGCATATGTGTTCCTATGAAGCTCTTTAATCTGAATGTTGCTGTGGATTTTATTTTATTCTTAATTAAGACATACTGATGTAAAATATCCTGTAATTTATGTGTGTACAACATAGTGATTCACAATTTTTGAAGGTTATACTCTATTTATAGTTATTATAAAATACTGGCTAGAGTCCTTGTGTTGTTCAATATATCCCTGTATCTTATTCATTTTATACATAATAGTTTGCACCTCTTAATTCCCTACCCCTGTCCTGACTTTCCTCCCTTCCCTCTCCCCACTGGTGACCACTGGTTTGTTCTCCGTATTTGTGAGTCTGTTTCCTTTTTATTTATTCACTAGTTTGTTTTACTTTTAGGATTCCACCTATAAGTGATATCATAAAAAAAAGAATCAATCACAAAAAAACTGATACTTTCTAATTACATCAAATTAGTTACTGTTAGTTTCTAATCACAACTAACTTTCCTTGGGGAAGAGTAAAAACAATTATGGAACAAGAGAATCTTACTTTGGAAGCATGTCTTTGCATTGCTAAAAACATTCTTGGTTATTTAGCAATAAGTCTTATGAATGGATCACAGAAAAAAAAGTGAATGAAAAGAAAATCTATATTTTTTTCAATTTAGTCTTAAGTTCAGATTGAAGTCAGTACCACAAGTATTTTCACAGACAAAGCTATGAATAGCACGATTATAGCCAGAAAACCAGAAGACTATGAAAAGCATCCACCAGTTAAAATTAGACACTC
This sequence comes from Phocoena phocoena, assembly GCF_963924675.1. Classification (NCBI taxonomy): domain Eukaryota; kingdom Metazoa; phylum Chordata; class Mammalia; order Artiodactyla; family Phocoenidae; genus Phocoena; species Phocoena phocoena. The sequence goes on from NC_089223.1 coordinate 78,952,237, forward strand.
ATCCCTCTACCCTCCTCTGCACTCATTCAGGAATATGGGCTCCCTGAAAAGGTTACAGGATGGATAACTCAATAGATACACTACTTGTTGCTGGTCAATGCATCCACCTCTGGTTGGATTTCCTACTAATGTCCACTCATCTAGTCTCATTTAATATGTCCTCTACATATGCTCTGCACATGCTCTGGAGTAAAATGTATCTCTTTTTTTGCCTATATATATATTTTTCAGATTATCTTACATTATAGGTTATTATAAGATATTTAATATAGCTCCTTGTGCTGTACAGTAAATTCTTGTTGCTCATCTACTTTATGTACAATAGTTTGTTTCTGTTAATACTATACTCCTAATTTATCCCTTCCTCCTCTCTTTCACCTTTGGTAACCATAAATTTGTTTTCTATGTCTGTGAGTCTGTTTCTTTTTTGTATATAGATTCATTTGTATTATTTTTTAGATACCATTTAAAATTGTGTCCAAAAAATCCCCAAAATTAAAAGTAAACTTAACCAAGGAAGTGAAAGACCTATATGCTGGAAACTAGAAAACACTGATAAAGGAAACTGAAGATGATTCAAAGAAATGGAAAGATATCCCATGCTCCTGGATTGGAGGAACTAATGTTTTTAAAATGGCCATACTGCCCAAATCAACCTCAGATTTAATGCAATCCCTATCAAAACACCTGTGACATTTTTCACTGAACTAAAACAAATAATGCTGAAATTTATATGTAACCACAAAACTCAGAATTGCCAAAGCAATCCTGAGGAAAAAGAACGAAGGTGGAGGCATAACCCTTCCAGACTTCAGACAATACTATAAAACTATGGTAATCAAAACAGCATGGTATGGGCACAAAAACAGACATACAGATTAATGGAACAGAATAGAGCATCCATAAATAAACCCACACACCTACGGTCAATTAATTTTTGACAAAGGAGGCAAAACTATACAATGGAGAAAAGACAGTCTCTTTAGCAAGTGGTGTTGGGAAAGGTGGACAGCTACATGTCAATCAATGAAATTAGAATGCTCCCTCATACCATGTACAAAAATAAACTCAAAATTGTTTAAAGACCTGAATATAAAACATGACACCATAAAAATCCTAGAAGAGAACACAGGCAAAACCTTCTCAGACATAAATCATAGCAATATTTTCTTTGATCAGTCTCCCAAGGCAAAACAGATAAAAGCAAAAATAAACAAATGGGACCTAATCAAACTTAAAGATGTATCTCTTTATTTGGTGTCCTCGTTGCACTGACTTTCACACTCATGAAGTTTCAGAGTTGGTCCTCATAAGTTTCTTTTCCATCTCTGGATCTTAATAAGTAAAGACCACAAACATTATATTTTCAGAAGGATCTGCTGACACTATATGTTCCAATCAACTGATAGTATGTGGGCCAAGGAAAAACTATATCCCCACTCATTGCTTTACTGAATATTCTTGTGGTCCTTATCTTTCTTTTCTTGCATGGGGTGCTTTTTTTTCTTATTTTAGTTGTTTAAGGATCAGTGGTCTTGATATTTTAATTCCAAATGTGAAAGAACAAGCCCAAAATGTCAATATTAGTTTCCTCTTTCCCTTACAGATAATACAAATTATGAATTTCAACTTCAATATAAACCATATTTTTTCCAAATTTAGATCATATGATTCAATTTTCTTATGTAACAACATAAGATTAATCAGATAGAACTGACCAATTAGGATGTTAACTTGCTAATTATTCAATTAGTTATAAATAAAAAGTAAATTATATATATATTTAATTGATTTTTTAAGTATATATATATACTTAATAAATAATTTTTATTAATTATATATATGGTGAAATATATATACTACACCTAATTCATTGGAATAATAGTATATGGAATATAGAAATTATTGAAACCTGGATTTCATTCTTTAATTCATTCTCCATTCCTAAGAACACTTGACCAATAATCAGATGAAATTTTAAAATGCACTATTTTTAAGTTAAATTTCTGGAGCTACAAAACACACCAGAGCTGTTGGGTATAGGTATGGTGTTTTGTTTGTGAGTTACAAGGAGTTTGAGAAGGGATTGACTGCTTCCATTGACCTAATTCACTGAATGATAATTAAATAATTAAATTTCACCCTACTGAATATGTAGACAAGCAAGTAGTATTTGTTCAGGTATCAGATGAGTCTCTGACCTAATGAAATTACTTGGAGATTTTAATGGGTGATAGAACTATGTCTTAAAACAAAAAAAACCAGACAAACAAAAATCAGGCTCCATGCCCTCAAAAAAAGAAAAAAAAATTAAAAATGGAGTAAAAGAAAGGTAAATGAATGAACTATTGCTGTTGTTAAGGATGAGTAAAATGTAATCCCCATTGCATATATTGACAACATCAGATACAGTAAAAGGCCAGCCTACAAGGGAATTGAGTGTATTTACAAAGGTACTTGTAACAGAAACCTCTAATTATAGAGAAGGGCTTTAGTTTTCAAAGGACACTCTGAAAGCATGGAAATCTGTCATTGCTTTGTAGAGTAGTTCAAACTGCTGAGGCAGCATTGTGAATTCAGTATAAAGCTAAGCAATACCTTACAGAACGAAACAGTACCAAATTGGTTGTTAACACAACCTGGCCTCAGAAACAACCTAATACTAAAATTCTAAAAACTGTGAGGACCACAGTAAATGGTAGGGGGAAAAACTTGCAAAATGTATTTATGTTCTCTTATAAATCAGTTTGAAAACTGGAAAATATCCATAAATACATTTTTCTAAATAGCATCCATCTAATTCGTTGGTTCTCACTTTTTGATGTGCATAAACGTCATCTAGGAAACCACATAAAATTTAGACTTCAAGCTTCCTCACTCCAAGAAATGTGGATTAGCAGGTTTGGAATGGAACAAAATCCCTGCATTTTTACTGAGCACACCATGTGAATCTTAGATCTCACTTTGAAAACCTCTGCTAATCACTTCAGCATGTAACAGGGAAAGAGAAAACAGCATCAAAAATCAACAAAGTAGTTTTTTTCTTAAAATGCATAGATATCATTTGTTATAGGGCTTATATTAGGGGGAAAAGGGACTAATCACAGAAGTGGCATAAGTGGAATTAATGAAGTTTGTTCCTTGGATCAGATACCTATGTTACCTATACATCATTATAAAAACATCCTAATGTTAAAATATCAAGAGATAGTTCTAAGACTGCATTTCACCTAACAATGATACAAATCAAAGATAATCTAATAAAGGTAGCAAGGGGAATGACATACCATCTTGCCTATATACTTTTAGAGTAGACATATGCTGTTTTATTAGAGGGTTGCTTTTTTTTTTTGAACTAGTTTTATTTGATTGTACTGTATTTAGTTTCTGAAAGATTTCTAGGATTTAACCAAGAATAAATAACAAGGAATGTTGCTTTTTTCTAAGTTGTCTTGAGGAAAACACATTTGCAATTGACATTTTTTGCATTCATATGGTGAAATCTCAGTTTCCCCAGTGTCCATTTTGCAACTGTAGTGATAAGAGTCACAAAACACATACCTTTCTTCCTATATTAGACATGGAAATAAGAAATTATTATGTTTTCGGGCTTCCCTGGTGGCACAGTGGTTAAGAATCCGCCTGCCAATGCAGGGGACACGGGTTCGAGCCCTGGTCCGGGAAGATCCCACATGCCGTGGAGCAACTAAGCCCGTGTGCCACAACTACTGAGCCTGCACTCTAGAGCCCGCGAGCCACAACTACTGAAGCCCACGTGCCTAGAGCCCGCACTCTGCAACAAGAGAAGCCACCGCAATGAGAAGCCCGTGCACCACAATGAAGAGTAGTCTCTGCTCTCAGCAGCTAGAGAAAACCCACATGCAGCAGTGAAGACCCAATGCAGCCAAAAATTAAATAAATGAATAAATAAATAAATTAAAAAAAAGAAATTATTATGTTTTCTAGCCTCACTTCTTTCTCATCCCAAACCATAGTTCAGTCAAAAAGTAATAATGATAGCAACAATTCATAAGAGTGGCTGAGCACTCACTACAGGGACAATCAGTGCTGCTTGAGTCATCTTATTTCATCCTCATGACAGCCTTTCAAATAGATACACTCATTATGAGTGCAATGCAGAGGAAGAAACTGAGTCTTAAATGGAACAAGCAGTTTTCTCAAAGTCAAAGAGCTAGCTAACCATGTAGGAAGAGCAGTGGGTTGAATGTGAAGTAGAAAATGTATCAATATATGAGACATGAGGCCTGACTTGTCTTCCTTCCTCAATTTGTTTTGAGTAAGGGGTACTTTTCTTTGGAAGGTCTAATATTTTAAGGCAGCATTTTTGATGGGAAAGGGCTGGAGGAAACATTAATAAGACATGGTCTCCTCCTTCAATGAATTCACTGTCTAGTCTGAGAAAAAGACATATAAACAAACAATTCTGAATTCTAAACATAAGTAAAAATAACACAATGCATGGTTTCTATAACAGAAATACCTTATGTTGTATTTGGAGGAACAGGACATATTTGACGTACTACTAGTATTTAATTTGGTTTTTGCATAACGGTAAGAGATTGTTAAAGAAAATGGTAGAAGTGTTTTGGGCTGAGGGAACAACAAAGGTAACCAAAAAATGACAGATGTCTTCTACCAATTACATAATGAGTATCAAACATGAGTGCTAAGAGCCACGTATTATCTCATTTAATTCTATGAGCTTGGTCTTATTTTTCCAGGAAATTGAAATATAAAGAGATTAAAGGATTTGCCAAAGGCCATAACCAAATAAATGATATCACTGGGAATTGAGCCTAAGGAAGTCTGACTTCACTGCTCAAGCTCTTAACAATAGAATAGTAGTTACTCCCCCCTGAAAACTTGGTTGACACATTTGGGGACCAGCAGAAGAGTATAATTAGACTTCAGTGATTTTGAAGGACATAATGTGAAATGAGGCTGAAGCGTGAGATTAGGAACAGATTGTGGATGGCCTAGCATGTCTTGCTGCAGAGTTTAGAATTCACTCTATAAGCAATACTCAGTGACTGTTAAATATGAGGAGAAGAAGTTTAATAATCAGATGAATGTCTTAAAGAAGGTAACTGTAGAGGCAGTATGGAATCAGAATGGTAAAATATTTTAGGCAGGCTGAGAATTCTGGAAAATATTAAAATAGTTTACATGTGAGTTTAAAGAATGAAATCAAGTCAGTAGGGATACATTCCCAGAAGCAAGAACTGCTGCTTTAAGTGGCATTATAATGACAGAATTGACAAAATTTGCCAACCTATTTTATGTGCAGAAAGTGATCCAAGGATAGTTAATTACATTAACAAAAGCCTGTAAGAGTCTGTAGCAGGCCTTGTCTTACAAACATTCAGCCATTTAATCATCTTAAAGCCCTAAAAGGAATGTACCACTATTAACCATTACAGAAGTGAAGAAACTGAGGCAAAAAATAGCTAAGTACTTTGCCATAAATCCTTCAGCTAGTAAGAATTGGAGCAAAATTTGAACCCAACTATTGTGTTTCATTAGAAGGCTTTATTAGAAGCATTGCAACTGATATTTGCAAAACAAGACAAGTAATATGTTGTTATGTCTTGGAGAATACAGTTGAAAACAGAATATTCTGCATCATAATTATGAGAGGGTCATTACCAGGGGTAACTGGCAGGTTGCCCAAAGAGATCCTCACCAGATGGCTTTGATCTGTGTGACTTTGGCAAGTGTAGTTTTAACTCTCTGTCTTCAAGGCACAGAAACTTGATATTACCTGTGTCCCCAAAGTAATCAAATTTAAGAATTCTAATTCATAATAACCAAAGCTTATGAGAGAAGGGTACACATTGCCACAATGTCAATTCATTTTTTATAAGGAGAAATATAATTCTCAGAATCAGATCAGCTTTACCATCATTCTCTCATTTTGAACAGGCTTCAAGCGAAGCCAAATTACAATTGGAATTTTTCTCAGTGAGCATGGATATGGTGCAAATTGATTTAGCTACATGACACATGAGCAATATCAGGCTTTGTTAGCCTAACATACAATTCTATGTGATTGGGATTGGCCTACCAGGAAGATAAGATATCCAAATTAACCCTAATAGATACCCTCTCCCAGGTGGAGTCTGGATAGTGGTGCCAACATATATAGGTGACTCTCCTATTCTTTGTTTGCTGAGCAACACCATCCACAATGACTCATACATGTATATAATTGTATAACTACATACTTAAATATCATTTCATATATTTCATACATAATGGTCTACACGTGCTATGTCATTCACATTACACTCGTCTTCACCCGTCTCTATTCTTCTCCGTTATATGATAATTCAGAGTGTAGAGTCAAGTTCTCAATCTTATTCCCTCATTTTCAAAAGCTTACTGGGTGAAGGTACTTTTTGCCCTAGAAAGTACCATTTATGATTATGTCCATTTTAGAGATGTTGATATTAAATTATTGAAGAGTTATCCATCCATAGGAGTCAAGTAAGAATTTTGGAATTTAAAAATGGACCCCAAGCAAAATGACAATAATTTTCAGTTATAATTAAAAAGTCAATAATATTATGATATTTGTTCTCACAAATTCCACATCAAATATTTCTTAATATTAACAGGGTATGTCTCAGACTCAAGAGACATATATTATTTACATTGTTTAACAAAAGAAACATTCCTCTGCATGATGGAATTAAAAGGCAACTATGTGTTTGGCAAGGCTTAGAACATCTAATGCATCCTAATTTCAAGGATTTACTTAGCATTGCTATTTTACTATGGCAAATGTATTATATGCCTCATAATAGAAATCAATTACCCTATTATGTGTGGTCTAAGATTAAACTCATCATTCCACTATACACGTGGGTAGGCAGATATTTAGGCTGTTAGAAGGAAAAAATGAAGGCAAGGTGAAATAATCACAGATAAATGTTTCTCTTTCAAGGAATGTCAGTTTTATAATTTTACATCATCAGCCTACTTCTCTCACATTTATGAAACATAATATAGTTAGTGTTGTGAGAAAAAAAAACAGCTAACACTTGTGCTAGCTAAGCTTCCTGAACCAGAACCTTCTTAAAAAGATGAAAACTAGTTATAATTCAACCTTGTTGAAGGTTGGAATAATTTGATTTACTGAAAACACTTTAATAGAAGTTACTACAATTTTATTTTGTATATTCTAATCAATTATGTACATGGTAAGTGATAAGACCAATTCACACTCAAGATTTGGTCTCTAGATCTTATCAGGTGGTTCTTTTAAGTTGGTTCATTGGCACACATTTCAACATGTGACTGTATCATGCCACCTATTTAGATGAGGTGAACAAACTAACTCAATTTCAATGCACACTTGAAAACATATACTCTGAGGTGTGCATGATAGTAAATGGCTCAAGCAATACTTGCATTCAAAAAGCATTTGCCATTATTTTGTTAATAGGCCCTATTGCTTTAAATGTACAAGGAATGCAAATAACTGATAATTCTACACTCATTGAGGAACTCTCCAGTGACTTACTTCAGTTAAATGTTCCAACAGGCATGTTTAGCACTGCTTTCGGGATTGGTAAAATTCCAAAAGTCTATAAATTAAAGTTCTGCAGAGTGTTATCAAATATGCATAATGAAGCCCAAGATGTAAATTAAGAAGATTTATATGGCTGCATTCTGCTTACGTTATTCAATAGCAAAGCCTCACAGGCTTTTATGCAGCAAATAAAGTGTTCTTGAATTCCATTTTAAATGGTCACTATGGATTCATTCTGACATTACTTGGTTCACCCATTATAGAATTGTCATTTTAAATCTATAAATCATCCTAAAGGTTTATCACACAACACAGTCAAATTACATGGTACTCCACACATAATGGTCTAAAGATATATGAACAGTTCAAGCAGATTCAGAAATAAATGCACACCATTTATATTGATGGCCTTTCAAAATATCATCCAGGAATTATGATGTGACACTCCAACAATTTCCTTGTCGTTTTTGACTTAGAGATGCTCATCTCTGAAATTTGAAGAATGTTATAAGTTTGATAAGTAATGTTAAGATCTATTAAGAGAAATGTATGAATTTTATCTACATAGAGACAATTCACCACCACGTATAATTGGGCTGATGAGATAGGCATGTATCCTAATATTGGAAGTGTGAAGCCTGGGTTCTTGAAAACATGCATTATTTTATATAACAGTTAAGTAAAAAAATAGTATCTAAGTCTTCACATCATATTTTGCAGTAAGACTAAAGGCATTTAAAAGCAGAAAAGGGACAAATAGGAAAATATGGCATTCCATTTAAAGAAACTATTCTAAAAGCTTGTGACTAAAACGTACAGGGGAAGGATGCCAAGTGGAATTAAGAACTAATGTTAAAGATTACAAAAAAAAGTCTAACAAGTTTAGAGATATTCGAACATATCTTTGAATGTTTATGTCTGCATGCATCGGGAAATAAATGCTATGTTCAACTTAAAAAGATTGGATAATTTTCTAACTGAATATTAACTTTTACTGGCACAAACTAGAAATCAGTTTTCTCTTAGTGTCTGTTTATTTCCAATTTATTTCAGGGCATTGAAAATATGTGATAATTTCATATTGTGTATTTTAAACAAAAAGAAGTATAAAGCAGACTGAATAATTATAATAATCCATTAATATCAAAGTATTCACAAGCTTTAAACATTGAAATATACACTTTTCATTCAAATTTTTGCTCTTACACATAAAATATTGTCTCTTTGGTTCACTGTAAATGTTTTATTTGTCTGCTCCCATTTTGAAGAAAGATTTTCATCATTGTGGCAAGAAAGAACAGCTGGGGAAGCTTAACACCAATTTATTATTATAACCCTCTCTTCAATATACTCCATCTGAATGAGAATATTTCAGTAAGATCATTATTCATTAAACTTTAGTTTAACTTAAAAAATAGCTACCTTAACATTTTACATAAAATGGTTTATTTTAAATTAAAAGTTTCATGATTAATAAAATGGGAGTGATATAATTTAGGCTTTTCATTGGGTACCTCTGTTGTTCTAGCAAGAGATTACAATGTTTATACTTAGCGATCTGGTTCAGACCCAGTATCATCAGACTTTGCATCTTTATAGCCACAATGATTTGTAAAAGGTGTTGGACTAAGTAAGTCCAAAGATTTTGAGAATATGTTAAAACAACCAGAAAAGAAATTTACTCATTTTCTTAATATTCTTTAACTTGTAAGGAGAGACTGGCATTTCTGTGCTCATTGGGAGAGAGAGAAAGAGAGAGAGAGAGTGGTAAGACAGAGATGCAGAAAGAGATTAAGAGAGATAGAGAGAGAGAGAGAGATACGTAAAGAGATGAAGGAAAAAAAGATCATCACTTGTGATGGTTAATTTTATGTGTCAACTTGGCTAGGCTATGGTGCCCAGTTATTTGGTCAAGCATTATTCTGGAAGTTTCTGTGAAAGTGTATTTTGGTATCAACATTTACATCATCTGACTTTGAGTAAAGTAGATTACCTCCACTATGTGGGTGGGCCTCATCAAATCAGTTGATGGCCTTAATAGAACAAAGATTGACAACTCCTGCACAAGAAGGAATTCTGCTAGCAGACTGCCTTTGGACTTGAATTTCAACTCTTTCCTGAGTTTCCACACACCCTGCTGGTTCTATTTTTCTGGAGAACCTGGCTAATACATCATTATATTTTTGTTTTATCAATGTCTGAAGCCATATCTACTTCTGATCTTCTCAGTTGCTTGAGGCCACTAAATCTCCTTTTTGCTAAAATAATTTACCTTGATTTTCTCTCATTTATAGTTGAAGGAATCCTGATGCAGTTAATATACTTTGAAAGAAGCAGAGAAAGAAAAGAAGGAACAAGTTCTTAATAAATGCTAACATGTTTGTAAAATGTCAAAGTAAAATAATTTTACTCTCTGAGTCTTAGCTTCTTCACCTGCAAAATAAATATAATTATAAAGAATTATTTTGCGATATAAAATGAATATGTGCGGTAGTGTTTTGTAAACTATAAAATGTCATAAATACAATATATTATGTAACAATTTCAAGAAAACTTTTGGGATTTTGCTGACTTTCAATTAAAAATATTTTAAATTATCATTTTATTTATATTATGCTTCTTTGTAATGTCCATAGTTCAAATAATAAATAGGAAAATATTTAGAAATATGGTAAGGAATCTCTGAAATAAATGGATGGTTGAACAAGACAATCGTTGTGGTATACAATTAAGGCATTCATTGGATCTTTAAGTAATGGTGAGAAAGTTAAGTCAAGCAGCTTACACACTTTATTCTCATAGGTAGTATAGTTTGTTTTTTTCCCTAAAGTATGTTCCCGTATTGTACACCTGCCTCCAGAGATTTTCTGCAAATAGATGAGGCCTGTATGGATGTATAAAGCATTTCAGTACACTTTATGAGATGGCTTTTCTGAGAAGTCTTCCAATTTAAAAAATCTGCTTAAGTGTGTTAAATCCAATATGTTCCATATTTATATAACCACAGGTATTTTTATTCACATGATATATTGTACCATCCTCTTGAATCACATTACTGAGAACATAGCTGGAAATCACAACCTAGTAGTAGGTCTATTTTCATACTAGACACTTTATAATTTAGTAGAAAATCTAGAACCATGGAATTCTGCACCATTACAGATTTCTATAGCACTCAACAAATTATATTCCACTCTTATACATTCATTAAGTTCTGTGTTAAATTCAAGCTCAAGGAATAAAGGAAAAACTGGAAGGGATAGACACAGAAATTGTCAATTCTTGATTGTTCTTTGTGTGTGTATGTGTTTATATGAGATGGACAGAAACATAAAAGGAAGAATAAAGAATAGGTAAGTAAAATGAAAATTCAAGCCCTCTTCTCCAGAAACGTGAGACATGCCTGGAATTGTTCGTAGGGCTCAGATTTCTGGAAAAAAATAGACACTAATTTTTAAATATAGAACTTACAGAATCAGAAAATTGATTAGTAAATACTGTATCATTTCTTCCCAGTCTACTTAAAACAACATTAATAAAACCATAGGGGAATCCAATAGCAAAAAACAATGACGTTTACATTGCATAGAAACCTCTTCTCAAATTTTTAAAATTTTTTTAAGATTTTTTATTCATTTATTTATATTTTATTTTTGGCTGTGTCAGGTCTTAGTTGCGGCATGTGGGATCTTTATTGAGGCATGTGGGATCTTTTGCTGCAACATCTTTTGTTGCAGCACATGGGCTTCTCTCTAGTTATGACGTGCGGGTTTTTTTCTCTTCTCTAGTTGTGGTGTGCAGGCTCCAGGGCATGTGGGCTCAGTAGTTGTGGCGTGTGGGTTCCAGAGCACATGGGCTCTGTAGTTTGCAGCAGGCAGGCCCTCTAGTTGAGGCGTGCGAGCTCAGCAGTTGTGACGCACAGGCCTAGTTGCCCCGCAGCATGTGGGATCCTAGTGCCCCCTCCAGGGATCGAACTTGTGTCCCGTGCATTGTAAGGAGGATTCTTTACTGCTGAACCACCAGGGAAGTCCTGACATCTCGAATAATTTATCACCATTCAGGTTTATTACCAAAATTATTCTCAAATTTTAAGTGATATTTAATATTTTTACAGAAAACTATTTTTTCCCCAAAATATGGATTTATAAGATATTCAAGTTGTGTTTGTGTGTGTGTATATATATATACTTGCATGAGATATGTAATTTTTTTGTTAAATCATGCTTAGAGATTTTATTTCTTCTTTTTTATATTTTATAAATCAAGTAATTAAAATGAGTTGAATTCTCTCTTTTGGTAATGATACATCTCCCCAGTAAGTCAACATGATTGCTGTATTAGTCACATATATTCAATAAAATGATTCCACATACCTAGCCAGTAGCATGAATATTACAAAACCCCATGGTTTAATTTAAAATTTCTTTTCTGTTAGGTGTTGTTTTTGGATGTTGACTACAAATACTGCTTAAATTTAATTAAAAATGATATGCCATAACTCTTTCAGTAGCATGCACACGCATGCACACACACACACACACACACACACAAACACACCTGTAAAACCCTGAGTTATTTAGAAGGAAGGCAAATGTGAAAATAATGTGACTATAAGTTTTTCTAGGCAAAGAAGTTTCTTCTTAAGTTCTATACAACCATATTCTTATATTCTTACGACACAATACATTTCTTCTTTAGCATTGCATTATATCTCTAAAAGCATGTTCGGCATATGACTTTAAGGGAGTTCTACTACTCATATTGTTTCATCTAAAGGACAGAACTCTAATCTACTTCTTGCTAAGAGTGACAATAATCTAACACTTTTATGAGGACAGATCTTAACTGAACTAAATTAAAATTTTAATTGGAAAGGGATTTTTAGATTGTCACATCAAGAATCCATTCAGGGCTTCCCTGGTGGCGCAGTGGTTGAGAGTCCACCTGCCGATGCAGGGGACACGGGTTCGTGCCCCAGTCCGGGAAGATTCCACATGCCGCGGAGCGGCCGGGCCCATGAGCCATGCCCTCTGAGCCTGCGCGCCCGGAGCCTGTGCTCCGCAACAGGAGAGGCCACAACAGTGAGAGGCCTGCGTACCGCAAAAACAAAAAAACAACAACAAAAAAAAACAAGAATCCATTCAATTTAGGCTAGTGCTGGATTTGTAATTTTCCTCATTTGTTTTGAGGATGTGCATTTTTCTTAAGAATAATTCTCAACTTCATGATAATAATAATGCAATATTTTAATCTCATTGACACTGGTAAATGTTGTGATTAGCTAGATATATTTTTAGTTCTGCAGTTATAGTGTACATTTACCAAACAACAAACCAATTTCATTTATTGGAATTAAACTTCAGTCATTATTATGAATCTATTTGGAGGAAGAGAGAATTGTTTAAGTGGACATGCAGAGAAGATTTAAGCGAAAAATTCAACATTTGCTCTGACTCATTGACTCCTTTCCAATAAATTCAACTTAAACATTCCTTTTCATGTGTCACGGAAAATTTGAAATGCAAAGAACTATTACAAAGTGTGTCTGGATTTTTAATATGCAGTTTATCTGTCATGGTAAAAGAACACTACTTCAGTAAAAACAAAAATGGTTGGTACGTTTGTCTTATATCTGGAAATACTTTCATTAATATAAAGATAAGATGTTAGAATATATGCAATGGCCCTTTCTTGTATACTAAATGGCTGGCAAGAGTTTCACAATTTTAGCTGTAGAAGAAATGAAGTCCTGCCTAATAGACCTGTAGAACCAAATAAGAGAATGGAAGATAATAATATAAAAAACTGCATATAAAAGAGTCAGTTGCCTTATTTGTGCCCTTTTTGTCAAAGGATTAATTTAATAGCCAAAAAGATAAAAAGTAAAATATTTGCCCTGGCTTGACATGGATGGAAAATATTGTAAGAGAGTTCTTCTTCCTTCAGTGATAAAAAGAGAAATGACCAAATGTGGTATAAAATATTTCCAACATATATCACTCTCAAAAGGCTTCTATCCAGAATACATAAAGCACTCCTATAAATTAATAAGACAAAAAAACTGAATAGAAAAAAGGGCAAAAATCACACGCTAGCTTTAGAAGCTTTCTAAATGAACAATAAACATCTGTAAAGGAAAGAATATCAGTTATTTTATACATATGCACTTTTGTGATATGTCCAAAAATGTCTCCTTAATTATAATTTAGTCCTGTCCCTTTCTCATTTATTGCCTTTCTATCACCTCCACATTTATACAAGCTGAGATGCCTCAGCTATGCTAATTTCATCAAGACCAGGTATGCCTTTCAATTAGGGTATGTGATCCAGAGTACAATACTTTTCAAGGAGGACAGGACATGGATTGTTTAAGGCAATGAATTTCTAAGATTATTGATTCCAAGCTACACCCCCCCTAAAATTCACATGCTTGAGGATGTGTATGTAACTGAGGGACAGTGCACGATCTCCTTCCCTATACCTTACTGTTCACAACCACCTAACCTCACTATGTAGAAGAAAGATATATATCTCAATTAAATGAATTTTACTGTAATGTGTTGCCCTATTGTCCTAAGTGCCCAGTTTGAAAGTAAGCAAGTTTGAAAGTAAAATATTGACATGAGCAAAGACTCCTTTAATCAAGAAGTGCATACAATCTGAAGGACTTCTTTTTTTACCTTTTCCATTTCTAAAGACTAAGCCTCATACTAGAGTCAAGACATACTGGCCCATGGAAAAAAAATATTACCTAAGTGTCAAATTCATGGCCATATATTACTACAGCTAGAATTCAGAAATAAAATGTATATCAAAAAGATGAATGTTAAAATATTTTTCAAAATTAATAATGAAATCAAATATTTTCTAATGGAAAATAAGGCAAATTTTTTGCTTGTTTGGTAAAAATAAATTTGCCTTTTACAAGTGGCTTTTATGAACTAAACAAACTAATTACAACCACAATATTTAAAAATATAAATAATTCGTATGGAAACACAAAAGACTCCGAATAGCCAAAGCAATATTGAGAAAGAAAAATGGAGTTGAAGGAATCAGGCTCCCCAATTTCAAACTATACCACAATACTACAGTAATCAAGACAGTATGGTACTGGCACAAAAACAGAAATATAGATCAATGGTACAAGACAGAACGCCCATAGATAAACCCATGTACATATGGTCACCTAATTTACGACAAAGGAGGCAAGAACATACAACAGAGAAAAGACAGCCTCTTCAATAAGTGGTGCTGGGAAGACTGGACAGCTACATGTAAAAGAATGAAGTTAGAACACTACCTGACACCATACACAAAAACAAACTCCAAATGGATTAATGACTTAAATGTAAGACCAGATACTATAAAACTTTTAGAGGAAAACATAGGAAAAACACTCGTTGACATAAACCACAGCAAGATCTTTTTTGACCTACCTCCTAGACTAAGGGAAATAAAAATAAACAAATGGGACTTAATTAAACTTACAAGCTTTTGCACAGCAAAAGAAACCATAAGCAAGACAAAAAGACAACCCTCAGAATGGGAGAAAATATTTGCAAATGAAACAACACACAAAGGATTAATCTCCAAAATATACAAACAGCTCATGGAGCTCAATATCAAAAAAAACCAAACAATCCACTTAAAAAATGTGTGCAAGACCTAAATAGACATTTTACCAAGGAAGACATACAGATAGTCAAGAGGCACATGAAAAGATGCTCAACATCACTAGTTATTAGAGAAACGCAACTCAAAACTACAATGAGGTATCACCTCACACCAGTCAGAATGGCCATTATCAAAAAAGCTAGAAACAACAAATGCTGGAAAGGGTATGGTGAAAAGGGAACCCTCCTACACTGTTGGTGGGAATGTAAATTGATACAACCACTATGGAAAACAGTATGGAGGTTCCTTAAAAAACTAAAAACAGAACTACCACATGACCCAGCAATCCTACTAGTGGGCATATACCCTGAGAAAGCCGTAATTCAAAAAGAGACATGCAACACAATGTTCACTGCAGCACTATTTACAATAGCCAGGACACGGAACCAACCTAAATGTGCATCGACAGATGAATGGATAAAGAAGATATGGCACATATATACAATGGAATATTACTCAGCCATAAAAAGAAACAAATTTACGTTATTTGTAATGAGGTGGATGGACCTAGAGTCTGTCATACAAAGTGAAGTAAGCCAGAAAGAGAAAAACAAAACCATATGCTAATGCATATATATGAAATCTTAAAAAAAAAAATGGTACTGATAAACCTGGTGGCAGGGCAGGAATAAAGACGCAGACATAGAGAATGGACTTGAGGGCACGGGGGTGGGGGTGGGGAAGCTGGTGTGAAGTGAGAGTAGCATCGACATATATACACTACCAAATGTAAAACAGTTGGCTGGTGGGAAGCAGCAGAATAGCACAGGGAGAATGGCTCAGTGATTTGTAATAACCTAGAGTGGTGAGATAGGGAGGATGGAAGTGAGGCTCAAGAGGGAGGGGATATGGGGACATGTGTATGCATATGGCTCACTCTCTTTGTTGTGCAACAGAAACTAACATGGTATTGTGAAGCAATTATACTTCAATAAAGATGTATTTTAAAAAATACATACATATATAGAAAGAATGTATTTAATAAGATAAAGACATTTTATCAAAAATATATTGACAGTGGAGTATTTAAAACAATATTTTAATTTTCACAGCATTTTAGGTTATACAAGATGTCTCTAATTTAAAGGGTAATGTCTAATAAGTAGCCATTCGTTGGATAATGTTTTACTATATCTCTTCTTACACATGCCTTTGAAATATGAGGAAGTAAATAACTTTGTATCAATGCCTCAGTAATAAAATATTGTGAAACTTGGAGAATATACAATTAGGAATTTAAACAAAATTTAAATAGGACCAAAAAATCTTTTATATTTTATACAATTGTGCTTACAACAGAAAGATTTAAAAGAAAAAAAGGATAAACACCATAACAAGATACTTCAGTTCCAATCTACTTAATTATGTTAATAAGATTTCTTAGTGTTTGCATCCAAACATACCAAATTAATGAATATAACTGATAGTTAACCTTTCCTCATTCTAGTAATATTATTCATTCACATATGTGAGCTAAAGAGAGTAAATATAATACTTTTATTTTTCTGATTATTTAATGCATTCCAAAAATATTTGCTTTGATAATATTTGCTTTGATAGGTTAAAATTCATTCATTGTAATTAGTTTATCATTTGTGCACTACTGCATGTGCACTAAGAGAATTATGCTTGGAAGAATACAAACTAATGTAATTTTTCTTGAGTACTTTTTCATGGATTATGATGGAGACAAAATGCTATGACATGTAGATTCCACTGCACACTTTTACATATGACATAGATTATTCTTTAAATTTCTAAATGCCAATATCTGGCTTCCAATTCTGATACAGCATCTATAATGACTATAAATTCTTGAGAAAATCAAAAAATTGAATGACCTTATGGCACTTCAAAGTGAATAGAAGCCGTAAGGCTCTGGAGGTGAGCCAAAAATTGGAAGAAAGAGACAAACAATAGAGAAAGTTAATATAGCCAAATGTTGACTCTTTGAAACACTAAACACAAGGTTAAAAGCAAAGTAAACCTCTAGGTAGACAGAACAAATAAATTAGAGTATGGAATTTACCAATATCAAGAATTCAAGAGATGTGCATGTAAAGATATACCTTCATGGGTACACAAACCCTATGTCTTTTGATTGGAGCGTTTAGTCCATTGACATTTAAAGTAATTATTTAAAGACATAGGGTGGCTGACTGGATTGAAAACAAGACTCATCCATATGCCACCTACAAGAAACTCACTTCAGAACTAAAAATGCACAGACTGAATATGAGGGGATGAAAAAAGATATTCTGTGCAAATGGACACACAAAGTGAGGGTAGCAATACTCATAAGACAAAATTGATTTATAAACAAAGTCTAAAACAAAAGAAAAAGAAAGGCATTATATAATGATAAAAGGATCAACACAAGAAGAGGATATTATACTCATTAACATATATGTACGCAATACGAGAGCACCTAAATATATAGAGCAAATATTAACAAATATAAAAGGAAAAATTGACAACAACACAATACTAGTGAGGACTTTAAAACGCAACTTACATCAATGGATAGATCTTCCAGACAGAAAATCAATAAGGGAACAGTGGTCTTAAATGACACAATAGACCAGTTATATTTAATAGATATCTACAGGACATTCCATCCCAAAGCAGCAGAATACATATCTTTTCAAGTGCACATGGAGCATTCTTGACAACAAATCTTATACTAAGCCACAGAACAAGTCTCAACAAAGAAGACAGAAATTATGTCAAGCATTTTTTCTGACCATAATGGTATAAAACTAGAAGTTAATTACAGGGGAAAAAAAGGGGAAATCACAAAAATGTGGAGACTAATGAACATGCTACTAAAAAAACTAATTAGTCAGTGAAGAAATCAAAGAGTAAATCAAAAAAAAACACCTCAAGACAAATGAAAATGGAAATACAAATTTCCAAATTCTACTGGATACAGCAAAAGTAGTTCTAAGAGAGAAGTTCACAGCAATACAGGCCTTCCTCAATAAACAGGAAAAATCTCAAACAACTTAACCATCCATTTAAAAGAACTAGAAAAAGAAAAAAAAAAAAACAAATCCCAATGTCAGCAGAAGGAAGGATATAATGAAGATAAGAGAGGAAGTGAATAAAATAGAGACAAAGATTATAAAGAATAATAAAATCAAAATCTGGTTCTTTGAAAAGATAAACAAAATTGATAAACCTTTAGCCAGGCTCATCAACAAGAAAAGAGAGAGGATACAAATAAGCAAAATAAGAAATGGAAAAGGAGAAATAACAACCAATACCACAGAAATACACAAAATCATAAGGAAATACGATGAACAGTTATATACCAACAGATTGGACAACCTTGAAGAAATGGACAAATTTCTAGAAACATGCAACCTCCCAGGACAGAATCAAGAAGAAATATACAATCTGAACAGACCGATCAGTAGTAGTGAAAATGAAATAATAATATTTCCAGCAAACAAAGTACAGGACTAGATAGCTTCACAGGGGAATTCTACCAAACATACAAAGAAGAGGTAGTATCTATTCTTCTGAAATACTCTAAAAAAACTGAAGAGAATGGAATACTAATTTTTGTGAAAATTGAATAATGCTTATAGAAGAAAAAGATAAAAAGAATACAATAAACATAAGGAGTCATTATTTTTAAAATTCTGACACAATTATCCAAATAAATTTTAGAATCCAAACATAAATAACATCTTACACATATAATACAGAATTGAGTAACACAAAGATTCAGTATTTGACTATTTATTAATATGTAAAATAATGAAATATTGTCTATAAGTATTAACACTTGCCTTTGGTTAATTCTAGAAATATCTGAAGATTATTTTCAAATAAAGGTAAGAATGATATAACATTAAATCAACATTTATAGTTCATTAAGAGTGAAAGAGTAGATTCATATGTATAAAAAACAGAACTAAGACTCTATTAAAACTATTATATTTTTGGAAGTTTTTATCTAAAACTGTAGAGCAGAAAACATGCAAATCCTTAACCACTGGAAAGAAAAAAATCAATATTGATAAACAATAGTTTTTATATAATGGCATATTTAGAAAATCAAAGAAAATTTAAAAGAGTAATAAAAGGAAAAGTATAGTGGATAGAGAATACAGCAATGATAAATTTCATGAAATTAGAATTGACATGCTGTGTTCACAAGAAAACAAGTCTTGTGAGGCTAGAGAGAATGAGGCATTGGAAGCAAGGCCAGAGAAGCGATTAGAGGCTTCGGCAGAAGGAAAATCCTTTCAGAACTTTACTAAGGCAATATTTTTAGATTATGTTCTGAGTATGATGGGAACTCATTTAAATGTTTTGAGAAGAAGGATATGTTTGCGTATTGATTTTAAAATTTAGTTTACTTCTTACTTTTAGAGTTTTATTGAGTAATAAGTGGTTTACAACATATATGATTTAAATGTATAACTGGATACATTTTGACATATATATGCAACCATGAAACCATCATCACAATTAAGACAACAAAAACATCCCTCACTGCAAAGTCTGCTCTGCCATTTTATCATTTTTCCTCTCAATTACTCTTGTACCACCATGCCCAGGAAAACACTGATAGGCTTTCTGTAACTATAGACTATTCTGTGCCTTCAAGCATTTTATATAAATGGAAACATGCGATAAATACTATTTTTGTCCTTTTTGTCATTCAACATAAATTATTTTGAGAATTTTTTTCATGTTATTAGGTGCATAGACATAAAAATTTTTATGCTTTCTTGTTAAACTGAACCATTCATTATCATGAAAATAATCTTTTTATCTCTGGTTAACATATTTTATTATAAAATCTACTTCGATGTTTATATAAACATTCCAATTTTATTTTTACTGAAGTTAGTACTGTATGCTTTTCTATTATTTTACTTTTAAAAATTTTATGTCTTTATATTTGAAGCAGTATTTATAGACGGTATATATTTGAGTCTTGCTTTTTTATCCAATCTGAGAATTTTTTTTTTTTTTTTTTTGCAGTACGCGGGCCTCTCACTGTTGTGGCCTCTCCCGTTGCAGAGCACAGGCTCCGGACACGCAGGCTCAGCGGCCATGGCTCACGGGCCCAGCCGCTCCATGGTATGTGGGATCTTCCCAGACCGGGGCACGAACCCGTGTCCCCTGCATCGGCAGGTGGACTCTCAACCACTGCGCCACCAGGGAAGCCCAATGTTTGCCTCTTAATTGGTGTTTTTATACCACTTCGATTTGATGTGGTTATTGATATTTATGTTGGTATTTCTATTTGCCCCATGAATTTTGTTGTTTTTTTAATTAATTAATTTATTTATTTTTGGCTGCATTGGGTATTTGTCGCTGCGTGAGGGCTTTCTCTAGTTGCAGCGAGCGGGGTCTACTCTTTATTGCGGTGTGCGGGCTTCTCATTGCAGTGGCTTCTCTTGTTGCGGAGCATGGACTATAGGTGCGCAGGCTTCAGTAGTTGTGGTGCACAGGCTCTCGAGTGCAGGCTCAGTAGTTGTGGCGCACAGGCTTAGTTGCTCCGTGGCATGTGGGATCTTCCCAGACCAGGGCTCAAACCCATGTCCCCTGCACTGGCAGGCGGATTCTTAACCACTGTGCCACCAGGGAAGCCCGAGGGTTTTTTTTTAATTCATTTTTTCTGCCATTTTGAATAATTAAATAAATTTTTATTCCATTTTTCTAAAAACAGGTTTATTGAGCTATACTCTTTAATGAAATTCATCAAAAAAATTATAGAGTTCAATGAGTTTTGACAAATGTATACAGTCTTGTAACATCACCTCAATCAAGATAATTTTTCTATAGTTCCCCAAAGTTTTCTCAAAAATTGAGTTAATTCTCCTCTTCTTAATGAGTTGTAAAAATTATATATTCTAAGTACATATTTTTATCACATGTATGTTTTACAAATATTGTCTCCAGGTCTATGGTTTGCCTAAGTTGCTTTTTTTTAACTTTTTATTTTAATTATAGACTTATAGAAAAATAGGGAAGATAGTAGAGAGAGTTCCCATATGCCCCACATCGTTTCCCCTATTAGTAATATCTTACATCAGTTTGGTACATATCACAATTAATGAATAAATGCTGATAAATTATTATTTAACTTAGGTCCTTATATTATTCAGATTTTCTTAGTTTTACCTAGTATCCATTTTCTACTTCAGAATTCCATCCAGGATACTACATTACATTGAGTTGACACATTTCCTTAGGTTCCTCTTGGCTGTGACAGTTACTCAGATTTTCCTTGTTTTTATTGCCCTTATCATTTTTGAGAAGTCCTGGTCAGGTACTCTAAAGAATGTCTCTAAATTTGGATATGCCTGATGTGTTTTTCTTTATTAGACCTAGGTTACTGGTTTGGGGGAGAAACATTACAGAGGAGAAGTGCTATTTTCATTATAACATGTCAAGGTTACATACCACTGAACATTACTTATCACTGCTGATTTACCTTGATTTTCTGGCTGAGGTAGTGTTTCCAGGTTTCTACACTAAAGTTACTCTTTTTTTCGCGATTTCCACAGAGTATGCTTTGGAAGGAACTCCATGTGTGTTCCACACTTAAAGAGTGGGAGTCAGGCTTTACCTCCCTAAGCGTTACTTTATTTGGCATTCTTAGGCACTGGAGATTTATCTATCCTCCCCCATTTATGTATGAATTCAGTCATTTATATCAGTATGGGCATATGGATATTTATTTTATATTTTGGGTATAATCCAATACTATTATTGTATTTTTATGTGGCTCAAAATGTTCCAACTTTAGCCACTGAGAGCTCTTTGACTTGTCCTGACAGTTTTCTGTGCCTCTTTGTCATACCATCATTCTTTTCCTTAGCACTTCCTTGCTTTTGGACACTACCAGATGCTCCAGGCTCATTCTGTATATTTCCTGACCAAGTCCTAGAATGAGCCATTTCTCCAAGGAGCTTTGTTTCTTTTTACTAGAAAATGGTATTAAGACCAACATCTGGATACTAGGTGTGCTTGTTACTACTGGGGAGTGACTGCTTCTGGAGAACAAAGCTATATATTTAGGCATGTTATGTGAATTTCTATATATTTAATAAACTTGATATTCTCTTTAACTCTCAATGGTAACTTTATTTGGGGGTTAAGTTTTCATAGTACAAAATTAGAGAACTTTTGAACACATTTATCTGCAGGTTAAAATATTTGCTGTTTATTTTTCACCCTTCCACTGTAAGCTAATCTTTATTTTCTTAACCTGATTTGTGCTTCATGGTGCATTGTTCACCCATGAGGTTTGGTTCCTCAGCATTAATTTTTCTTAGCCCAGTTTTAGCACTTAATCATACACTGACTAAAATCGTTCCCTAATTATGTTTTTATAAGTCAATTGCACCAAATATATTGTAAGTACCATGAAGATGCACCCTACATTACATTTAGTTCCAGCTGCCAGCACATCCAACATTGAACTTATAGATAAAGTTCCTATTGAGCACTCCTCTTTCTCTTTTGGCAAATAAGAATCCATCTGTAGTCACAGATAGATAGATAGATAGATAGATAGATAGATAGATAGATAGATAGATAACATAGATATAGACATATAAATACATAGATATAGATATAGCCATGTGAAAGCCAGAAATAGTTTGGGTACCATATTTAGAACAATATGGGTTATTTTGAATCTCTAGCAGTTAGAACTGAGCTTGACCTTTAGCAGCATTTCAGTGAATACTTGTTGAACAAATTAATGATTTCTTGCTAGGGCACAAACATGTTCATCCACATCTGACAAGTAGCTTCCAGCTATAATCTACTGTATCTAGGCCCTTGGCATGTCATCATTCTGACTGATGCCAACACATAAAACTATCTTCACAGGTCTTGTACTGAGTTTCAATAGTTGTGTTTTCTGGTAAAATTTTGCTCATGGCCCTTGGAAAAGAGCTGACACTTATTAAGTATCCTATTCAAACTTATGTCTGCCAAACCAAGCAAAACCTGTTCTGTGCTGTTGGCAAGATGGGCAATTCTGACAAACATAAACAGCCTCAGGGGTACCTAGAAAAATATTGTCTTGAACCTACTGCTTACATAACTCACTTCATGAACCCACTTTTGCACAGACCCAATTTGTCATCTTTAAAGCCTATGCCAAAATTTCTGCCTTCATATTACAGCATTTCACTCCTCCAACAACCTACATTTACAACTCAAAAGCCTATACACATTTTCACAATTTTATCCCTAAACAGAAATGTTTCAACACCTCTTTCTAGTCTATCTGTTGGAACAGACAGCCAGAGTCAACATAAATCCTTGGAGCACAATTGGATGTTTTTGTATCTGGGTTTGGTGTGCCAATCATACTACATAAAAACCAGTCCATTAGAAAGATTAGACTTTCTTTCTTTGAGAATCATTTTCTGAACTGGATGAATGATTCAAGACATCCAACCATAACCCTTCTCAGTCAATAAGATGATATTCCCAGTAAAAAGCAAACTTGATCTTTTTCTTTGGAATTTAAAGTTTCCAATGTAAAAAGCCATAAACAAAATATAATATAAAGATGGTCTGGCTTGGATGGTGTCAGAATAGCTGCTACTTGGTGATGGACTCCCTCCTATTCTCATAGACAAATTTCATCTCAAAAGAAAATGTCAGTGAGCTAATTGTGTGAAACACACAATTGCTCAGCTTCCCTCCTATAGACACTTTCAAGATGATGATCCAGGAAGTTGGAGTCCAAGAATAACTTTTATTACCTTTTGGGAGCATTGGAAAAATATGAATAGTATTCATTTCTTTAAATATTTTATTTGTATTATGGAAGAGCTTCTCTCACTGTTAATTTCCCATTAAAATTAAAACAAATTCTTAAGGCCTTGAGGACCACAAAGTCCTCCATGATCTAGCACATGTGTAGAATTTCAAACTCATTTTCTAATACTGTCCACTTTTCTCACTACTTTCTCTCCACATTGGCTTTCTTGCTGTTCATGGAATATACTAAGCATATACCATTATCAAAACTTTTGTACTTGTGTTTCCCTCTGCCTGATATGTTTTTCCCTCAAATAGCCACATATATAGGTTAGTAGTATCTCAAATCAAGTGGTATTCAAATATTACTCACACTATGAGGTCTTTCCTGATATCCCTATACAAATTACCATCTTTTACCATGATTAGTCTGTCCTTAAGCTCAACTTTTATTCAAAACACTACAGAGATTTATAGTTTACTTTTATTTATAGTTAAATTACTGCCTATTTCTCACTCTAGATTGTAAATTTTATGAAAGCAAGAAGACTGTCCACTTGATTCACTACTGTATGTAATTCCCCAAGTACCAATAATTCTAGGCTAGGGTCACAATTACCACCTTAATCTATGAGAATTGCTCCATGACAAGTACACTGCACTATTCCAAATGCAACTCCCCTGCGTGATGTAGTGTACAAACTACTTTCTGTATATATTTACCTTAACTGCATCCCTGGAATCTATAAGAGTGACTGGCATAAAAGAAGCTCCAAAAATGTTTTTTGGATTATTATTTCATAACAGAAAAATATTTTCATTGAAACATCTGGTCCCAGAGCTATTTGAGACTTTTCAAGTCATCTTGTTCACTCTCAGCCAGTGTTAGCTAGCCTTGCAGTATTGTAGCTGTGTTAGAATATTTTCAGTTTTAAGACCCAATGGCACTTTGTATTAGTTAATGTATACTAAACTTCTATAAAAACCAAACTAAAGATAAGTAAAGCTCAAAGACAATAGACTTTTTTTTCCCTTGCTCACATGAGTCTAAGGTAGATGTCCCTGATTGATGGATGACTCTCTTCCACATAATTATTTGTGTCACTTGTACCCTCACAATGTTATTTTATTCAGATGTTGGAAGGGAAAGAGAGTATGGAGGAAGTACACCAATTATTCAATAATCTTTTTACCAGAATTGGCACAAAAATTCTACTCACTTTTCATCAGCAAAACTATTCACGTGATCATAACAAAGTTCAAACAGGACTGGGAAATGCAGTACCTAGCTCTGCAGGTGCATTCTAGCTATAACTGTATATTATAAAGGAGAGAATAGGGTTTTAGCAAAACACAGCACATGAAATATCTGTGCACACACTTATTTCCACAGATAGAATACATTCATGCCACACCCACTGCAAGGTCAGAGACGGACAAGGGGAGATGGAACCTATAGTTCCAACCATTCGTACCATATATGCTAAATTCCAGGATCTTCACGGGATATATTTCAGGTTTAGATATAATGCTTCGAAACTGTATATTTTGTACCTGCTTCTATAAACCTTGACCCAGATTTTGTATGTTCACTTCTACCTACATGCATTGGCAAGAACTACTCACATGGCATGCCTAATTGCATAAGAGCCAGAAAAGGAAGTCCCTAAGTGGGAAGCCATTTCCTAGCTATGCATGCACACTACAGAAAGATGATGGACTTAAATGTATTTAAAAAGTATAGTTTGTCATGCTATGCCCAAGTAGTAATGTTCTTCACTGACTTCTGCTAGAATCTCCAGACAGAATTCAATCCTCTACCAGATTCTTCTAACATAATAAGTAGATTAGAGTAAGAACTATTCTTAAAGGACCTAACCATGCTACAGTCTTTTTTTTTCCAAGTTCAGTTAGTTCATCCTGCTGCTTCTCTCTTCCTCATTTAAAAATGGTATGTTTTGGGGCTTCCCTGGTGGTGCAGTGGTTGAGAGTCCGCCTACCGATGCAGGGGACATGGGTTCATGCCCCGGTCCGGGAGGATCCCGCATGCCACGGAGCGGCTGGGCCCGTGAGCCTGTGCTCCACAACGGGAGAGGCCACAACAGTGAGAGGCCTGTGTACTGCAAAAAAAAAAAAAAAAAAAGGTATTTTTACATGCCACTTGTTACATGGATATCATAAGCACACCCAAGTTTGAAATACAATTCCTCTAAAGTGCAAGTAATAATAATCCTTAATTATTTATTTATCTTGATGTAAGATAAGAAATAACAGAGATTTTTAAAATATCTTTATTGGAGTATCATTGCTTTACAATGTTGTGTTAGTTTCTGCTGTACAACAAAGTGAATCAGATATAAGTATACATATATCCCCATATCTCCTCCCTCTTGAGCCATCCTCCCATGCTCCCTATCCCAGCCCTCTAGGTGGTCACAAAGCACTGAGCTGATCTCCCTATGCTATGCAGCAGCTTCCCACTAGTCATCCATTTTACATTTGGTAGAGTATATATGTCAATGCTACTCTCTCACTTCATCCCAGCTTCCCCTTCCCCCTCCGTGTCCTCCAGTCCATTCTCTACGTCTGGGTCTTTATTCCTGCCCTGCCAGTAGGTTCATCAGTACCTTTTTTTAGATTCCATATATGTGCGTTAGTATACGGTATTTGTTTCTGAGATAGTAGAGATTTTATTGCTACATATTTGTTCTTGTCGTTCTTGGTTTTCGTGGTTTTGTTGTCATTGTTTGGCAATATATGAGTAGCCTAAACATATGTCATTCTCACTTTGGCTGGATTGACCAGTCAATCTCAGAATGCCATGTGTTATAATAACTTCTTCATATCACAAAACTACTTCTTTGTCTATGACTTTCTGCTAATATTTTACCATAAGGAAATTAATTATAATACAGGTGCTGGTTATCACAATCAGATATTTCCTGATTTTATCCCATTTTCAAGAAAATTAACATAACCTGTTGGCACCACATGAAGATATACTGCATCTGTGATGGCTTTAAAACATCTTCACTAGGTTAATTATGTGAGGCTAAGGATGTGTTAAATTATCTTTATGTTAGTAATTGTTTTATAGTGTTCATGCATATCTAATCATCATGTTGTACACTTTAAATATATTTATTTATTTTTTTTTTTTTTTGCGGTACGCGGGCCTCTCACCGTTGTGGCCTCTCCCGTTGCACTGCACAGGCTCCGGACACACAGGCCCAGCAGCCATAGCTCACGGGCCTAGCCGCTCTGCGGCATATGGGATTCCCCCCAGACCGGGGCACGAACCCGTGTCCCCCGCATTGGCAGGCAGACTCTCAACCACTGCGCCACCAGGGAAGCCCAAATATATTTAATTTATTTGCCAATTAGTCCTCGATAAAGTTAAAACATAAAAAAAAAAAGAACATGTCTACTAATTCTTTGATATCCCTTTCCTAGAATAGCTGGAACCTAATTCTTTCCTTGACTGTGGGATGGACTCAATAACTTATTTCTAACAAATGGAATGAAGTGCAAATAGTGGTGGGTGGTTTTGGAGATAGAAACTAGGTTATAAAATACATCCACAGTCTCTTCCTTGTTTTCTCTTGAGGCTCACTTGCTCTGGGGAAAGTCAGGTACCATCTCATGAGCAGAAGCCCACATGGTGAGGAATCAAGGGCTTCTGCCCACAAACCTGTAGGAGAGCTATTTTGGAACTACATCATTCAGCCACAGATTAGACTTCATATTAACAATGCTCCTGCTGACATGCTGACTGCAACCACATGTAAAATTCACTAATGTAAATTACTCCTGAATTCTTGATCCCCTGAAACTGTAAGATAATGTTTTACTTGTTGTTTTAAGACACTAACTTTTGGGGGCAATGTCAAGAGTAGCTAAGGTATTCCATAGTGTTTTTGCCTCCGTATCCATTTTACTTGGCCACATGGCCTGCAGGATCCTTAAACCTCAAGTAAGCATATGCCCTAGATAGCAGCCCAGAGTCACAAGCAAATATAAGTCCCTGATATGACTTCTTCAACAGCCCTTGCAATCAACAGTCTCCTCTACTTCCCAATGCATTCACCTTATGTAACCCTTTGATAATATCCCCCCCCACCCACCCATGGAAAAAGCCTGCTCCTTTGGTTTGAATTCACCAATTTGGTCTTAATCTGGGAACTCCAAAACACTTTATCTAATAAAGCCATGTTCCCCAGTTCCTTTCTCTTTCTCTTTGTCTGCACGTTGCTTTAGCCTCCCCATGGAATCCCACGAGGTGTGCCAGGTACTTCTAGGAACTGTGAATAATAAATTTCTATATTTCACTTTCCTTTGCGGTCTTCTGTGGAACCGTGGCTCACCATCCAACATCCTGTGCTCCACTTAACAAGTGCTAATTTGACAGGTAATCTGCCATGCAGTGATAGATGACTAATAATGCATTTCATTCCACATGTAGTCCCCTAGCTAGTCTCTGAGATTGAACCAGAAAAGGTATTAGCAAGTTTGATTATGCTTAGCCTGCTTAACATATTTTACCTCAGGTATCATGCCAGTGGAGGAATGCCTTCATGGACTCCCCTTTGATCAACTGCAATTCCCAAGTTTCATTCTGCTTTGTATGTAATAACCAGGTCAATCTATTATACAAAGCGTTACAGTGTATCAACCCCTCCAATGAACATTTCTTAATTGTTAGCACTAATTCCAATTAATCCCCAAAGGGGTCTATACTGCCTCAAATTCACCTCAGCTCCTGTCTTTTGTAAATCCTAAGGTTCTCATTTATTCTGTTCTATTAATTTTAGATAAAATACAAATGCAGCTTTTTCTATTCACTCATCACATCCATACGAAAAGTATGTTTGTGCTCTGTGTAAGCCATCATTTCTCAAAACAAAACTTATTTATTCCTTTAAATATTTCCTAAAGCAACTGCCACATCAAGAGTTTAATATTGGATGCTTGTTACAGTATCCTATCATCACTGTATATTAATGTTTTGTATCTACATGGGGAAAAATTGGTCCTCACGTCTGGGCAATTGAAGCTGTGCCTCGGCACATGGCTTCACATCTCCTTTGGTGACCTAGTGAAGAAATCCAAGCTTGCTTGGATTTTGAGCTTATAGCATCTCCTACAGGAGGCCTCCCTTCACAGAGCAAGATAGCAAGACTACTTCTTTAGTTACTATTTCTTTACATTTTTCCTCTTATCTAGGAATTGTAAAAAGTCTAAATCTTTGGATATAGTGGATATATATATATATCCACTCTTTTTTAGGTTCTATTCTCATATAGGTCATTACAGAATACTGAGTAGAGTTCCCTGTGCTATGCAGTAGGTTCTTATTAGTTATCTATTTTATATATAGTAGTGTATATATGTCAATCCCAATCTCCCAATTTATCCCTCCCCTCTTTCCCCCTTGGTAACCATAAGCTTGTTTTCTACCTCTGTGACTCTATTTGTTTTGTAAATAGTTCATTTGTATCTTTTTTTTTTTTTAGATTCTACATATAAGCAATACCACATCTTCTTTATACATTTATCTGTTGATGGACACTTAGGTTGCTTCCATGTCTTAGCTATTGTAAATAGTGCTGCAGTGAACAGTGGGGTGCATATATCTTTTTGAATTGCGGTTTTCTCCAGATATATGCCTAGGAGTGGGATTGCTGGATCATATGGTAGCTCTATTTTTAGTTTTTTAAGGAACCTCCCTACTCTTCTCCATAGTGGCTGTACCAATTTACATTCCCACCAACAGTGTTGGAGGGTTCCTTTTTCTCAACACCCTCTCCAACATTTATTATTTGTAGATTTATTGATGATGGCCATTCTGACCAGTATGAGGTGATACCCTACTGTAGTTTTGATCTGCATTTCTCCAATGATTAGCAATGCTGAACATCTTTTCATGTGCCTTTTGGCCACCTGTATGTCTTCTTTGGAGAAATGTCTGTTTAGATCTTCTACCCATTTTTTGATTGGGTTCTTTTGCATTTGTTTGTTTTACTTTTGATATTGAGTTTTATGAGCTGTTTGTATACTTTGGAAATTCATCCAAAGGGGAAAGGGGGGAGGGATAACTTAGGAGTTTGGGATTAAAATATAGACATCACTATGTATAAAATAGATAACCAACAAGGACCTACTGTATAGCACAGGGAACTGTACTCAATATCTTATAATAACCTATAATGGAAAAGAATCTAAAAAAGAATAGATAGATAGGTTAACTGAATCACTTTGCTGTACACATAAAACTAACACAGCATTGTAAATCCACTACATTCCAATAAATAATTTGAAAAAGAAAATCTGACCAGACTAATTACTAGTAATGCAATTGAAAGAGTACTCTATAAATTCCCAACAAAAAAAAAGTTCAGGGCTAGACGACTTCCCAGACAAATTCTACTAAACATTTACAAATGATTTAATGCCTATCCTTCTCAAATTATTCCAATAACTGAAGAGAAAGGAACACTTCCAAGTTTATTCTATTAATTCAGCAATACTGATATCAAAACAAGACAAAGGTGCTACACAAAAGAAAATTATGACCAATATCCCTGATGAATATAGATGCAAAAATCCTCCAGAAAATATTAGCAAACCAAATTCAACAATTCATTAAAAGGATCATACACCATGAACAATTAGGGTTTATTCCAGAGATACAAGGATGGTTTAATAAAGTCAGTCAATGCGATATATCACTTTAATAAATGAAAGATAAAAACCACACAATCAATTCAATAGACACAGAAAAAGCATTTGACAAAATTCAACATCCATTTATAATAAAAACTCTCAACAAAGGTAGAGAGGGGATATACTTTAACATAATAAAGGTCATATATGACAGGCTTACAGCTAACCTCATACTCAACAGTGAAAAGCTCAGAGCTTCTCCTCTTGGATAAGAAAGAAGACAAGGATGCTTGCTCTTGCCACTTTTATTCAACATAATATTGGAAATCCTAGCAATAGCAGTCATACAAGAAAAAGCAACTAAATTGGAAAGAAAGAAGTAAAACTGTCATTATTTGCAAATAACTTCTTATATACAGAAACCACTAAAGACTCTACAAGAGAGCTTTTAGAATTAATAAATGACTATAGTAAAGTTGAAGGATACAGAATAAATATACATAAATCAGTTGCATTTCTATACACTATTAACAAACTATCAAAAACAAAAATTAAGAAATCAATTCCATTTACAATTGCATCAAAAAGAATAAAATACTTAAGAATAAATTTAGCCAAAGAGGTGAAAGACCTGTACTTTGAAAGCTATTAAGACACTGATGAAAAAATTGAAGATGGAACAAATAAATGGCAAGATATAGTGTGCTCCCGGACAGAAAGAATTGCTATTGTTAAAAATCAATACTACTCAAGTATTCTACAGTTTCAGCATAATCCCTATCAAAATACCAATGGAATTTTTTCACAGAACAAGAATCCTTAATTTTTATGAAACCACAAAAGCCCCAAAATAGTCAAAGCATTCTTAAGAAAGAAGAACAAAGCCGTAGGTATCAAACTCTCTGACTTCAAACTATATTTCAAAGCTATAGTAATCAAAAGTGTAACATTGCCACAAAAACAGACACATAGATCAATGGAACAGAATCAAGAGCCCAGAAATAAAACCACACTTACGTGGTCAACTAATCTATGACAAAGGAGGTAAGAATATACAATGGGGAAAAGAAAGCATCTTCAATAGATATGAAGATATTTGGAAAGCTGGACAGCTACATATAAGAGAATAAAACTAGACCAATTTTTACATCATATTAACAAAAATAATTCAAAAAGGATTAAAGACCTACATCTAAGAACAGAAGCCATAAAACTCTTAGATGTAAATATAGGCAACATGTTCTTTGACATGGGTCTTAGCATTATTTTTTAGGTCTATCTCCTTAGGCAAGGACAAACAAATTTAAAAACAGACCTCATCAAGCTAAACAGCTTTTGTACATCAATGGAAACCATCAACAAAAGGTAAAGGCAACTTACTTAATGGGGGAATATATTTGTAAATGATAAATCTGGTAAAGGGTTAATATCTAAAATATACAATGAAAACATACAGCTCAATATCCAAAGAAAGAAAGAAAGAAAGAATATGACTAAAAATGAGCAGATGTCCTGAGTAGGCATTTTTTTAGTGAAAACCTACAGATGGCCAACAGGCACATGAAAGGATTTTCAACATAGCTAATCATAAGGGAAATGTAAATCAAAACCAAAATGAGAAGTCAACTCACACCTGTCAGAATGGCTATTATCAAAAAGACAACAAATAACAAATGTTGGCAAAGATGTGGAGAAAAGGGAACTCTTGTGCACAGTTTTTGGGAAGGTAAATTGGTAGAGACACTGTGGAAAACAGTATGGTGGTTACTCACAAAATTAAAAATAAAACCATATTATCCAGAAATTCTATTTATCTGAAGAAAATAAAAGCACTGATTTTTAAAAGATATATGCACCTCTATGTTCACTGCATAATTATTTAAAATATCCAAGATATGGAAACAACCTGTGCCCATCTGTGGATGAATGGATAAAGAAGATGTGGTATATATGTACAATGAAATAAAGAAGAATGAAGTCTTGCCATTTACAACAACATGGATGGACCTTGAGAGTGTCATGCTAAATGAAATAAGTCTGACAGAGAAAGACACATTCCATTTGTTTTGTTTTTTAGAGTCAAAAAACAAAAAACAAAACAAATGGAAAAACAAAAAGCAGAAACAGACTCACAGATTCAGAAAACAAACTGGTGATGGCCAGAGTGGAGGGGAGTAGAGTGATGTGAGAAATAAGTGAAGGGGATTAACACGAAAAAATTTCCAGTTATAAAATATGTAAGTCATGAAGATGTAATCTATAGCACAGGGAATGTCAGTAATATTGTTATAAATTTATATGTTGACAGATAGTAACTAGATTTATCGTGCTGATTATTTCATAATGTATAAAATAATGAAACAATATGTTGTATACTAGAAACTTTCATAATATAGTAAGTCAATTATACTTGAATAAATGAAATAAATTAAAAATAAAATAAAAAGTTCTATGCCTTACATCAGACTCCCTTATTTGGTGTTAATGTTATAAAATCATTTGTTGTATTTGTTAATTCCATTAGCATTCAAGTAGCCAAAGTATTTGATGTTATATTATTTTCTGGTTACCAGTGAAGATGATCCCATAAATTTATCAATGGGAGACATCAATGAAGAGAGTCAGGAAATGTTTTTCTTTTCTTTTCTTTTCTTTTCTTTTTTAAACAACTGAAGTATAAAGTTCTGTGGGATTTGGAAACTAGAGTATTATAATTAGGAACAATGTTGATGAGAACACTTGCGATTAGTAAACATGGCCATTTGAAGAAGTTAATGATTCTAAGTTGAAGACTAGCGGGATAAAGGCTATTCTGAGCCAGCCATAGAATGTTTTCTCCTCTCTCTTGTACTTATGCTTTCATTTCTCAAATAAACGATCAAAATTTCAAAGTCAAATGGGAGGGGGGGAGTTCTGAATTTTATATATGTAATCATGTATTTATGCACAGTTCTTCAAAACCTATAATCATAAATTCTATAAAATTTGCAGAACACTAGGAAATCATTCGGCAAGAACACTTTATTGATGGTTCTGCTATTCAGAGAATAATATACAAATTAGATTTTATTCTAGGTAAATTGAATGTATGCAATCCTAGGAAAACACTGTTGGTGGTAAAAATAGTTAATAACCTGTTACCCTCATGGAAAAGACACTTAACAGGGAAATTTATATTATTAATAATAATGATAAAGTTTTAGTATCACATGGAATATTTTTCTTGCAAAATTCCTAAGGTAAATTATGCATTGTTCTCAGTATGTATAACACTGCTGCTCTTCAACTGATTAGCCTACAACTGTCAGATACAATTTTATATTAATATTTCCACAGGCTGCTTTGTCATGAATAAAAGCATTGTGTAAACTTTGGCAAGAAATGTCATGTAAACAACAAAACACTAGGATATTCTAAGGAATTCCAGTTGGCTCTTTCTCAAGAGAATTCCTGAGGCATTATCAACCTAGTAAACTCTCCATAGTCTATAAACTCCTTATTCTTAAAGGTTTCAAATGCTGATTTCCTGGCATACACAAAATAAAGTCATTTCCAGAAAAAGATTTACATTCACCTTACATATTGAACAGAAGTTTCTTATTTTGGAATGTTTACTCTAAGTAGACTTATGTTTTTTAGAGGGAGCACTTACTAATTCTCTATTCCTTTCTTCAACTTAAACTTTAGTTTTTAAAGAAGAGCCTGACCTTTTCATGATCACTTATCTGGAGTGATCTGGAATGGAATGGAGAGACGACCTTCTTCTTAGGCTCAATACATAGAAGGCTCCTTATATTCATATCAATGTCTTGGCTGATCTACATATAAGAAGATGAGGGAGTTGAGCTCTTTGGTATATATCAAGATGACGTGGTTTCCATTTCAGCCTTCATTAGTGTTACCTCAAATGTAGCTTTTTGTATACTATATACCTTTACCAACACTCTCAGCCTGATATACTGCTTGGCATATATATGCTAAATAATCATTTATCAAAAAAAAAAAAATAGCAAACTTCTCTTCCTCTCCTGGACTTCATATATTCTATTCTCTCTAGGACAAAATATCTTTTTAAGGATCATTCATGAATGTTTTTCAGGTTGCAACTTAAACATCCTTTTATCAAGGGGTCTTCCTTGGTCTATATTTCTGTATATAGTTTTATTTCCCCATACTAAGTGCTAATTTTGAAGAATACACACACACACATAATAACACATTCTGTACAAGTTGGTGTAAAAAAACTATCAAATTGTCTGTTTTCTGGTAGAGTATAAGCCTCATGAGGGCATTTTTCTATCATTCTGTAGCTCCAGAGCCACGGACATAGGATGAGTTCAATAAATATTTGTGGAATGATTGAATAGTGTTTCAGAATTAGCCAATAATCACACACATAGCTGTAGAGGCTATAACAGAATTCTCTCCATCTTCCCAGTCATAAGTTATTTTAACTGAGCATTCTGTTACTTACCTAATTTATTATGTTCCTCATGTTCCATGAAAAATTAAATATGTTTATGGCTTGAAATGTTGGCATAAACCCCCCAAAATCAAGTTTAAGCAATTTATGATAAAATGTTGAAATTAATATTATTTATGAATATAATGATAGTTTGAGCCATAATAGCCTTTTTACTCTCAATTAAGCTATGATAATAATACAGATATGCTTACCAAATATTTATTCAGCTGAGTATTTGAAAACTTTATTCTGTAAAAACAAATTAATTAAAGCTATTTCGAATCCAAAAAAAACCTATAACATTTTACTTAAATTCTTTACTTTTTCTTGTTTTTACTTATAAAATATTTTAAATTTTGGGCTTGGAATGGGAAGAGTTCAACAGTATCTACACCTAAATTCCATTAATCTAAATCCTGGGTCTGATAGCAAAAGCCATTAGTAATTTTCTGTTATGAACTTAAGTATCTTTTTTATTTAGGTTTCAATTTCTATAAAATTAAGAGTTTACCAACATTATCACTAAGTTCCACTGTGCTCTAAATTCTTGGGTTCTGTGGTGGGATACTGGCTTCTATGGTAACTTCCTGGGTTTTTAAAAAATTGTTGTTGTTTTGTTTTGTGTTAATATGTTGTCCAGAATATATGGATGAAAGAAAATGTTGAATAGGTTGAAAGGGTCTTAGTTCTCACTTTCAATGTGGGGCATATTACTTTTATTTTAAAATAGGTTTTATAGTGGCAAAAAATACAGAAATGACCTACATAATGCCTATATATCTGTGTCAGATTCTGTTTAACTGTTAAAGTTCCTCATTAACATTATCATTAAAATTAATAAAGGTCAACGTCATCTTGAGATCGTAACAGACTAATCATTTTAGAGTACCCTCCATGCATAAACAGTTAGAAGACTGAACAAAATATATAAAGCAAATGTTTTTAGATGTTGGACAACATCCAATACAAAAATGCAAATTCTGTGGGAAGGGAAAAATATGAAATGAAACACACAATTGCTCAGCTTTCCTTTTATAGGCACCTTCAAGATTGTAATTTAGGAAGCTGGAGTACAAAAATATGATGGCCGCCACGGAGATAAGAGTTGGAGATGCAGAGGCTGCTGAAAATTTGTAGGTCAGGGTACCAGAGAGGAGGAAGTCCTTAAATATAAATAGGGATTTCTTGAATTGTCTAAGTAATAATCTCCGCATAAGAAGGACAAAACTCTGTAGATTGTGAGAGAAAAGGTATAGGGAGCTCTGAGCTGAACATATACTACAGAAGTTTCAAAATTCTAGAAGCTGTTCAGTTTCCAAAGAGCCAGTCAGCATGGAGTGACATCAATGACAACTCTTGCATGGCCATGTACTAGTAGTAGGGGGACATCCACCTTTGGTGAGTTCACTGAATCTAATTTAACAAAGTTTAAAGCCAACCTTTGAGGAGTTTGTTTGGTTAGGATGTAGAAAGTTTCAAGAAAATATTGTCCTTACTCTAATGACAATTTTTTTGATAATGTATAAAATCATAATTTTTCTTGAGATCAGTTGTGATTACAGATCTCCCAGTCAATCTGCTTTGGCATGGCTATCGTTTGACATGCTAAGAATCTCATCCTTAAAATTAAATTGTCACAAAAAAAAGGAAATAAGAGACAAAGCTGAGGCTACTACTGTTCTCCTAAATGTATATACCTCAGCCCCTCGGAGGTTGACTGGATCATCCTGAAGAGGCCCCACACCCTGTCAAACATCTAAAGAGAGAGAAAATACTTATAACCACCAAGAGACACAAGTAATAATTATAAAAAGATTTTGCTTAAGAAAATAAGAAGAGGAGGTGGGAAGGGGGAAACATTCTCCGGCAGACAGGGGTCATCCCAGGGAAATGTTGCCAAGAGGTTGACCTGGGCTCTTCCACTTTCCCTCTTTTCCTCTTACAAGACAGAGTTAGAAACTAATGACTCAGGTTTCAGGAAGCTAAAAGACTAAAGCAGGAAAAAAAAAAAAAAAAAAGACAGAAAGGAGAAAAAAGAAAAAGGAAACAAACAACATATTTAGCAAATGCCATGTCTAGCAAACATAATGCTAGCCCGAGATAACTTATTGATTTAAAAACAAACCCCTACAGAGCTACCACTTAGTGTTTCCACTTTTGGGTACTTATCCAACAGAAATGAAAACACTAACTCAAAAAAGATATATGCACCTCCATGTTCACTGCAACATTATTCACAATAGCCAAGACATGGAAGCAACCTAAGTGTTCATCAATGGATGAATGGATAAAGAAAATGTGATATATATAGATATCTATAATAGACATCTGTATCTATCTACCTATACATATAATGGACTATTAATCAGCCATTAAAAAAGAAGAAAATCTTGTCATTTGCAACAATATGGATGGACCTGGAGGGTATTACACTAAGTGAAATAAGTCACACAGAGAAAGAATACTGTATGATCTCTTTTACAGTGGAATCTTAAAACAAACAAAAACTGCACTCACCGTTCTAGAGAACAGAATGGTGGTTGCCAGAGGCAGGAGGTGGGTGGTGGGTGAATAGGTGAAGGGAGTCAAAAGGTTCAAAGTTCCAGTTATAAAAATGTTCTTGGATTGGAAGAATCAACATTGGGAAAATGACTATACTGTCCAAAGCAATCTACAGATTCAGTGCAACCCCTATCAAACTACCACTGGCATTTTTCACAGAACTAGAACAAAAAAATTTTGCAATTCATATGGAAACACAAAAGACCCTGAATAGCCAAAGCAAACTGAGAAAGAAAAACGGAGCTGGAGGAATCAGGCTCCCGGACTTCAGACTATACCACAGGCTACAGTAATCAAGACAGTATAGTACTGTCACAAAAACAGAAATATAGATCAATGGTACAGGACAGAAAGCCCAGAGATAAACCCACGCACATATGGTCACCTTATCTTTGATAAAGGAGGCAAGAACGTACAACGGAGAAAAGATAGTTTCTTCAATAAGTGGTGCTGGGAAAACTGGACAGCTACATGTAAAAGAATGAAATTAGAACACTCCCTAACGCCATACACAAAAATAAACTCCAAATGGATTAAAGACCTAAATGTAAGGCCAGACACTATAAAACTCTTAGAGGAAAACACAGAAACAACATTCTTTGACATAAACCACAGCAAGATCTTTCTTGACCCACCTCCTAGAGTAATGGAAATAAAAACAAAAATAAACAAATGGGATCTAATTAAATTTAAAAGCTTTTGCACAGCTAAGGAAACCATAAACAAGATGAAAAGACAGCCCTCAGAATAGGAGAAAATATTTGCACCCTGAGAAAACCATAATTCAAAAAGAGACATGTACCACAATGTTCATTGCAGCACTATTGCAGGCAGGACATGGAACCAACCTAAATGTCCATCAACAGATGAATGGATAAAGAAGATGTGGCACATATATACAATGGAATATTACTCAGCCATAAAAAGAAACAAAATTGAGTTATTTGTAGTGAGGTGGATGGACCTAGAATCTGTCATACAGAGTGAAGTAAGTCAGAAAGAGAAAAACAAATATTGTATGCTAACGCATATATATGGAATCTAAAAAAAAAAAAAAATGGTACTGATGAACCTAGTGACAGGGGAGGAATAAAGACGCAGACATAGAGAATGGACTTGAGGACACGGGCGTGGGGAGGGGGAAGCTGGGGCGAAGTGAGAGAGTAGCATTGACATATATACACTACCGAATGTAAAATAGTTCGCTAGTGGGAAGCAGCTGCATAGCACAGGGAGATCAGCTCAGTGCTTTGTGATGACCTAGAAAGGTGGGATAGGGAGGGTGGGAGGGAAGCTCAAGAGGGAGGGGATATAGGGATATATGTATGCATATGACTGATTCACTTTGTTGTACAACAGAAACTAACACAGTATTGTGAAGCAATTATACTCCAGTAAAGATTTATTTTAAATGTCATGGGGATAATAATATACAGCATGGTGACTGTAGTTAATAATACTGAATTGCATATTTGAAAGTTGCTAAGAGAGTAGATCTTAAAATTGTCACCACATGAAAAAATATTTGTAACTATGTGAGGTGATAGATGCCAACTAGACTTACTGTGGTGATCACTGCACAACATGTTCAATATAGAATCATTGCTGTACACCTGAAACTAACAGAATGTGTCAACTGTATCAATTTAAAAATTCCTAGATATAGGGGGAGAAAATAAAATGTAATTAAATAATGTAATTAAACATCTATATATATTTTTATAAAATATATAATACATCATGTGTATACATGTGTGTGTATATATATATATATAAAACAAAATTAAAACAAAGTTTAATAATTTGATCCAATTGGAAATCCAAAATTTATATATAAAATCTGTATAAAGAATTTGTGTAACAAAAGGTAAAGAGGACAGAGATTAGACTTTGTGCCTACACAACATACGTTCTCAATTAACTTTAACATTAGCTAAAATGCATCCGTTGACAAAACTTCATAGATTTAATTTATACCAGGGCTCAAATTATAATTATACCTGGGGATTCTACTAAATTTAGACACAGTGCCTCCTATAATCTTAAAAAAGTTAATTAAATACAAATAGAGGAAAAACTAACATGCCTCACTGTAGACTTGCCTAAATTTCTCATAGTCCTAGTACCCATGGAACCCTAAAATATTCCATATTGAGCTCTAACACATGAATAATAAATTAAAATTAAAGTGTTTGACACTTACAAATTGACTTGATAAATGGAACCCCAAGGACCACCCAGCTAATATGGTCCAAACTAAATTAAAATAGAGCTTTTAAAGATTAAAACTTATTATATGAAACCTAATCAACAAAGGGGTGATTAGCTCCATGGCTTCTTTATTTGGCAGCCCAATTTTGCCCATTCTTAAATCTGGGAAAAATAAAGCAAACTTTTTGGTGGATTACTACAACTACGTTCCCATCCATAAAGGCCTGTGCTCCCATCCATCAAGACCTGCATACCTAATATATAGTATTATTAAAATTACTGATTCCATTCAATCAATAACCAGTACATAATTTGCTGATATAGATTTGGTTAACATATTCTATTCAGTGCCTATTTCAACAGCCTCTCAACTGCAGTTTGCTTTTGCCTCTGAAGGGACATGATACACCTTTTCCAGACTACCCATGGAGTACTTCAGGGGCTTTGCCATCACACACAATCTTTGCAGACAATATTTTCACTACATCCACCTTTCTCCAAGAACACAGGTATGACATTACATTGATAACATCCTCTTCCAAAGAGATTAATTTGACACACCTATTAATAACATGTGAGTCCAACATCTTTTAGTCCTTTTTGGTTGCCAACATACTCCTCATTTACAAATTTTACTTACAAATTAAAATCAACAAGCACTGATGATAGTGTCATCAGAAACTCTTTCACTATAGATGCTTTGGCAACTTCTTCCCATGCCTACTAGGGTCCCTGGATAACCTATGTCCATTAGTTGCCCCAGGGCTTCTAATGTAAGAAACTGCTCCTCTTGGCTTTGGGCTATAAACCATTAAAGCAACAAATGACTGGCTACCTAGTGGACTCTCCTGGAAATAGAGGCTCTCATAGTCCATTAGCCTATGAGCCTCCATACCCAGATGCTTCTTTACCTTGGGTCATGAAAACAGCACTTCACAACCTCAGCACTGCTACTGAGGCCTCCTTAAGACAGGATGAAGTCAAACCTGGGCTCTCTGGTATATTCCACATTCAGGAGAGAATGCATTCCCCCATACTCAGTACATTACCAGATTCCCCAGGTCATCCTTCCTCCAGACCCCTTGGCTACCTGGTAACTGCTTAGGATTAACTGAGAGAACAGCAATGGGAGTTAGTGGAATAACCATCACATGTGATGAAGCTTTGTGGAATATTGCTGCTTTTGATCCCTTAGCTAGAATGTTGATAAAGGATGGGACCCAAGAAACAATATACGTGGCCAAACTTCAGTCAATAATCTTAGTGCCATATGCCTTGGCCAACAAGGACCCCATCTTAACATTTATTATAAACTGCTGAATCACTGCCTAAAAATTGCTTCTTTAAGGGTAAAAAAAAAAAAAAATGCTGGGAGACTCTTCCCCCCCAGTTACCTAAAATATAAATCAAAATCACATGTTTCTACATATACTAAGGTTGTAAAACAAGGCCTTGCCAGGACACTCCTTATTCTCTTCAGAATTACAGACATTACTGGTAGCAACCAAAATGTACACTTTCTCTTTTCAAAATACTAATGCTGGACTATTTTTTTTAATTGAAGTATAGTTTATTTACAATGTTGTGTTAATTTCAGGTGCACAGCAAAATGATTCAGTTATATATATATATATATATATACACACATACATACATATATATATATGCTCTTTTTTAGATTCTTTTCCATTGTAAGTTATTACAAGATATGGAATATAATTCCCTGTGCTATGCAATAGGTTCTTGTTGTTTACCTATTTTATATATAGTAGTAGGTATCTGTTAATCCCAAACTCCTAAGTTATCTCTCCTCCCTCTTTCCCCTTTGGTAACCATAAATACACTCACAGACATTGGACTCTTGAAAGAAATATTCAGTAGAACTTTCACATGCCCGATAGTTCCCATATAACTAGTTTAATTGGGAGACATATTATTCTCCTTGAACAACTCCTTTTCAAATTCCAATATAGCAAATAACCCCCTAGAGTTCTCTATCTTTCCCAGGTCTTAACCTAATTTTATACATTTTAGCTCTTCCCCCCCAGATCCTGGGCATATAATCTCCTGGGGCTTATTAACTATAGATCTCATTGCAGGCTGGTCAGCTACTCATTTGATACAGGATCCATTTGAACCTAGATTTCTACCAAAACAAAAACAAAAACCATGTCAAGTACATCTGCATACCATTCTGTTGACTGTTGGCCTTATTACTGCTGGTCTGGGTGCTTCCATTGGCTTACAATCCAGAAACCCACATCAATTCAAGCAGATACTCACCTGGAAAGGATACTCCAGCGCCACATACCAGATGACATTACGTAACCCAGGAGCTCACCACTGTAGATGACATTGCCTCAGATGACTTCACCCCCTGTGCCAGGGACAATTTCACTTGGACACTGAGGTCTCTGCCCAAGCAATGTCCACAGACTGCCTTAAAGTCATAGGACATTTTTGCTTTTGTTCCTTTGATATTAGGGATTTTATTATGTTTCTAAGTTCACTGTCTGCTTAGGCTGTCATCTTGGTATATTCTTTGCTTTCAGCTAAAACTTTCATCCCTACACTACAAGGCCTAAAGAGAAATCTGGTAGAGGTTACTAAAATTAATGGAGATTATTGCTTTCCCCATGAGGCACCTGCTTCATATTAGTCAACCCCTTCACTCCCTGAAGACAGGACCACCCACTTCCTGATGCCTTTTCCTACTATCCTTTTCCAGCTTTCCACAACTCTCTCTTACCTTGCACCTCCAATCATGACCACTACACAACCAGTTTTTCCCCTTGGTTAAACACAACACCACATTCTCTCAGTTACATTATGTTATGAATAATTATAACTTCAGGTTCTACTGTGGCCCAAATTCACAGGCACAGCACCTTTTATATTTTTCCTTGCCAACTCCCCAGCAGGGTTACCCTAATGAAGCCATACTCCATTGTGCAGTTGCTATGCTGGGGATTTCCATAGTTCTTTATCCACCAGACACCTCCCTGTTTCCATCAACCAAAGGACGCCAGGTAAAATGAAGACTATTTATTCCTATCTTAATAGGACTTGCCAGAGTCACAGCAGCCACTACTATTGACACCAGTAAAGCAGGCTTTGTCAACAAAATCAAATCATAACTGTCAACTAACACTTTTCAGTGGCCCTTTACGTCACATTCAAACAGTGCATGAAGTATTGTTCCATATGCAACAAGCCTATAAGTCTCTAGCTCAAATAGTAAAAGATGACATACTAGCTCTTGACTACTTACTAGCCAGGATGATTTGTCCCATACATCCTGCTGTATGTTCACTATTAGCTCTGAATAGGTACAGGCAAAATTATGAGAAATAGGCCAAAAGGTAAAGAACCTTTATAACATAACCAAAGTTTTCTATCAGATTTCCTTAAAATCAGAGATACTTGACAAATTCTCTTGGTGATCACGCAAAGTGGTATGCCTGGTTGTGAATTAGGTTTCAAACCTTCCTCATATGCCCAATAGGACTCTTCCTAGCTGTTTCTTTTGTCAGAATTGGCCCACTTTTTCAAGTTGTCCCACTCACCTTTAACATCTCCACAACCAAGGTGACAAGTGTTATCCATCCTAATTAGTATTGTTTACGATGTTGACACATCACATCAAATTTTATAAATTTACAATTTGTAAATTTACATTGTAAATTTTTTAAATTTGATGTTTTCTTGATGCCTCGACATCCCCACAAACAGGCTGTGAGCACCCTGCCTAGGTGATCAAGTGCACCAGTGTGATATGTCTGGTCCCTGCCACCAGCTCCCCTCCTTACCCTCCCCTGACTGTGGCATAGTGATATTTAAATGTACCAATGAAGTCCCCTCGTGACTTTTACTGTGCATTCCACCTTGACCCCGAATAAAGGCACCTTCCCTTAGGTCATTATTCTCTCTCAGCCCCCCACCTGCTTGGTTGAGCCCGCTTCCTTGGAACTCCTTCTATATGACATTTAGACAGCAGAAAAACAAGAGCAAGATAGAAGCTTTAAATCCAAACACAGCAACACATTTATATTAAAAGTAAGTAATCTAATAACTCCCATTGAAAACAGAGATTGTAACAATAGAAAAAAATACAAATCATACACTGTCTACAGAAACCCACTTTAAACAAAAAGAAAGATAAAAAAGCAGGTGAAAAATTATACACCATAAAATGTTTCAGCAAAAGAAATCTTGAGTGACTATGTGCATATTAGACAAGTAGATTGAGGAAAAAGAAACATTACCAGCAATAAGGATGGACACTTACCAATAAATTCTATCAGATATTTAAGAAATAAACAATATTCATGTCCCACCAGCTCTTTGAAAAATTAAGAGGTAATACTTTTCAAATTGTGTCATGAAAACAACACTACAATTATATGAATGATTACTATGATATTAACAAAGAAATGAATTCTCCAACAAACTGAAATAAGCTGAAAGCAAATTCTTCCCCACAGACGCCTCCAGATCAGAAAACAGCCGGTTGACAAACTGAATTCACCCTAACCCTGATCAAAAGACTCATGCCCCACTCATGACCAACAGAAAGTATAAGGTAATAAAAGTATACTGATTTAACCTGCCAAGTTCTTGGTAATTTGTAACACAAGAGTAAAAAACTAATAAAATCATATTAAATGGTGAAAGAACAACCATATCCCCCGCCCCAAGACTCACGACACAACAAGAATGTGTAGGTCCTAAACATTACAAATGGCCAAAAAATAGATAAAACCATACATTTAGAAGGGAATAAAATAAAACAGTGTTTATTTACTTATATACAACATGATTATATGTGTACAGAATCCTAGGTACTAATCAGGTTTTATCATTTAATTTCTATTGATAT
This sequence comes from Phocoena phocoena, assembly GCF_963924675.1. Lineage (NCBI taxonomy): Eukaryota > Metazoa > Chordata > Mammalia > Artiodactyla > Phocoenidae > Phocoena > Phocoena phocoena. The sequence goes on from NC_089223.1 coordinate 78,997,000, forward strand.
CTGTGTTATATTGTGGGCAATAGGAATTTCTTAGTTTCATTTTGAATAAACTAAACATGTATATTAAGCAATGCAGATTTAAATGGGGAATACATAATTAACAAAAAAGTTCACTATTGGATATCATGCATGTTCTAAATTTAAAATATTTATGATTTTATTAACACGTAATTTTTACATGTTGGCGTTAGATCATTTCAAAAACAAAGAGATACCGAAAGAACATCTATTTGAGAAATCAAGTTATATCATTCATTTTTGCATTTAAGAGTATTGAACAAATCAAGTAAAATAATACAGAGTTTAAGAAAGCATATACCTTTTGAGGACCTTTACAAGTTATGGAATTTGAATTTAACTGTGTTAAGACATTTTCAAGTTTTGGACGAAGTTTACAGTTGAACCAAATGATTTATCCATTTTGAAAAGTAATTGTAAATCTCCAACTGAGAAACCCATGAAACCTTACTAGTAGAAAACTGTTTAAAGATCATTCTAATCTTGATTTCCTTTGACATTTGTGAACATGCTAATTTTCATTTGGGAGATTTTCTCCAGATCTTATTTTACTCAGCTTTGTCACTAAGCATAATGATAGAATTGTTCACAAATGAAGATAATAATAATCTTAGATAATTTAAGTTTGGTGTTCTTTCTTTCCATGCCTTTCATATGCTAAAAAGTATCCAAAAGGACTGATAGCAAGGGTCAAAGAGCTATGAAATCAAGTAAATTAACAACTAGTTACTAAATAATCAAGGGCAAATGGTGTTATTGCTAAAATGCTACAAATTGTAGTATTATATTTACCTTGTAAAATTAAGTTTCACATTTTAATGTTCTATCACACTTTTTTACTGTTAGTGTTCTATACATTCTGACATACATTTCAGTATATAGCCATAAAAAATAAATATTTCTTTCTTTAACACTTATTACATGTTCCACCCTCCCCACACACACACAAAATTGACAGCGTAGGGTATAAATAAGAAGAATAATTTAGGTTTTCTAAAAACTTTACTTTTTAACAGACTTCAATAAGCTGAATATAAATAAGAAGAAATATTTAGGTTTTCTAAAAACTTTACTTTTTAACAGACTTCTATCAAGATGTCTTTTGTAATGTCTTTGTGCTTTGTATCCAAAATGCACACTAAAACGAGATTCATTTTTCATAATATCATTGTCATTTCAGAGCATAAAAATGCAGAATTAGCATCAGTATTAGTTCCACAGTGTACTTTCTTCAGATTAAAAGTCAGCAAATTATTGTAAACAACATGATTTAATTCATTGGCAGTGATATTTTTGGCAGTTCAGTCACTGTTAGAGTTATGCTAGAATTATTATTTTTTATTAGCAGTCATGATGTAAGTGATGCGAGAAACAACTATGAAATTATAATGTGCATAATAGACAATTCTGAAGCAGTTATTTTTGTTTGCACCTGCTTTTAAGAATATGAAAATAAATTAACTTCCAGCCATTCTTCATATGTTTTCCTGTACTAACTATGAATACCAAATGCTCATTTGTAATAGCAATAGAACTCAAGAACAAACATAATCCAGAGATTTATATAAGCAAAATTGATGGCATAATAAAATATTGTTTTTGTAAAAGAGCTTAACTGCCATTTGAGTAAACTTTCTGGATATTTAACAATCTGGCCAATGACATATTTTCTTAGCATTGAAGGTTTAGGTTTTGGTAGATAATTCGAATATTCTCTATAGTTACCCTCTGAAATTTACAGGTTATGGGTTTTCAGAAACTCTCTAATTTTGGTTCTGTCAAAGTAGAATTCTATTAAAATTATATAATCTATATGGTAGGTAAATGGATGAAGTTATCAAAAATATTAAAATAAAGAAGATATCCAATAAGAATAAAGTGCTCTTATAGAAACTGAACCACATTTGATATTTACAAATTTAATTTGTATATTAAGGGAAATATATAAAAAATAAATGAAAAAATTTAAATGAAATGTCTTATATTTTAAATAATATGGAACAATGAATTCTAAACATTTAAGCCTGTGATCATTTCACATTTAAGCAATCTAGTTTTAATGTTTATAGGTATAATATATTTAATGATGTTAATCAAAATATATTTATTTACACTTGGCATTCTCTTTTGGTAGATATAATCTGTATTGAAAATTCACTTGAAAATAAAAGCATCAAAAATCGTACATTTACTGAATCTACACAATGGAAAAAAAATAAGAATTCTTCCATACAGTTACTTCAAATCTAAGTGATAAGATGACACAGGGAATAATTAAAACATTATAAAACAGAATTTGATGTATCATTTATTATGCAGATAAGTTTTTCCAGAAAGATAGAAATATGGAGGCTGAAATATTGTCAAAATCATGACACCACTAATTGTCCTTCCTCCCTTCAGCAGAGAATGTTACTGGGTGTTTCTCAGAACTCAGTATTTGTCAACATTCACTTAAAAGGAGTCCACATACTTCTGGAAAGATAATGTAAATTTTGACAAAAATGCAGTATTAAGTCAATAATTAAACTCTGCCAACGTATTGGGTTTACCTTGTTCAGATAATGCCACCAACATCCGACTGCTAAGCTACTGTATATTCTGTCATATGCAATCTCTTCTGCTCTTCTGCTCTCCTCTTTTCAATAAGACCTTGTAAACTTGGACGTTTTATGTCACCCTACTGCGCCTGAATGCGGGTGTGTGTGTTTGTGTTCAGTTTCACCTAATGCATATTTCATCTGAAATACTGTAATCACAGAATGTGAAAAGAAGTTCAGAAGAATAGAAGGAACTACTTCATCTCTTTTTCCTAGGAAATGAACTACTTTGTGACGTCTTGATGTATAAAAATCAACAAGATCTGAGCAACAGAATAGCTTTCATATACTGATGTTTGCAGTATGACAAGAAAGTTATAAGTAATCTCTAGTTTAATCCCTACAAATTTTTGAATTAAGCATCATTATATTCATTTTACATTGGAGAAACTGAGGCTATGAGACATTAGAGATAAGCAGAACATCACATACTGCTTATACAGAGAAACTAGATTTAAATGGTGGTCAACTGGCTTTCTAGCTGATCCCTTCTTGAAAGAAGGAACTGGATTGTCACACCTAATTCTTCTGTCATGAAGCTCACTCTACTACAAAAGATTTATATCTACATTTTGCATAAGTTTTACATTATGCCAAAGGACTTATTAATTAAATTACTGTGAAACAGTGAACATACTGTCAAGGCAAGTGTTTAACCAAATAAACAAGAACAAGCAAAATAACGTTTCAAAAAATTGTAACAGCATACAAATTCACCAAAACGTAGTAATTTAAAGTATAAATTACTATTAAACATAGTGCTTTTTAAAGAAATAAATGCCATAAGCATGCAACTTTCTAGATACACCATTACAAACAGCAATGTTACTATTGTCACTCTTCAGATTGGGTTTTTTTGTTGTGGATACCTTAAGTTGAAAATGATAATGGGTTTTCTGTGTCAGAATAGAAACAGAATATCAAACACTTATAAGATGGCTTATATTTAAGCTAGTATAGCACACAAATGAAACTTTTCATTCTGTGTGTTCAATATATTTGTATTTCACCTAATTACTATAGTCTTTAGGTATTTCATCATTTTACAGAGGGAAGATAAGGCAATGGAGGAATGTAAGTAGAATATAAAAGAAGAAAATGATTGTTTTAAATGTATTTCATTATATTTTTATCATTTAAGTACACACTTTCTCTAAGGCACAGTAATATACTACCGAAAGGGTGTGTCTGTGTGTATAAGAATATGTGTTTGTGTGTGAACATGTCTTTCTATGTATGCTGTCTCTTCAGTGGGAGTGAACATATGTATCACACACACCCATCCAATATTGTGATTAACATGATGTGAATACCCACCAAATATATGCATGTCCCATAGTCTTCTCTCTATAGGAAAGACAACACTGACAATACACATGAATATCCAGGATATCGGTGACAAAAATCCAACAGTCTAAAATATGTGGACTCAAGAGTCCAAAAGAAGAGATCAGAGAAAATGGGTCAGAGCAAATATTTTAAGGGATAAAAGAATTCATCCTTGTTATGTGAGTAAATAGTTTATTCTTTTTATAGTTTAGTAGTATTCTATTGTATAAATATGAAACGTGTATATTCTTTTATGTATTAAAGGATATTTATGTTATTTCCAGTTTTTGATTAACACAAACAGCTATAAAAAATTGGGGTACAAAATTTCTAAGGACATGCTTTCATTTCTCTTGGGAAAATACCCAGGATTGAAAAAGCTGGGTAATATTTAAGAGTATGTTTTACCTCTTATTAATTTAGCAGTGTCTTTAGAACACTTTCTGAATTTGATCAAGTCAAAAGTATCAACGTTTTCTTTACGGGTCATGCTATTGGTGTTGCACCTAAAGCATCTTTGCCTAACACAAGGTCACAAAGAACTTTCCTGATATTTTCTTCTAGAAGCCTTACAATTTTAGGGTTTATATTTAGGTCTATGATTCATTTTGAATTAATTTTTGCATATAGTGCAAGGTATGGATCCTTTGCATATGGATATCAAGTTGTCATAGCCCCATTTTTGTTAAAGTTTATGTTTTCTCCTTCCAATTGTCTTGACAACTTTGTCAAAAATTGAATTACATATATGTTCAGGGCTATTTCCAGGTTCTCTATTTGTTTCCACTGATTGGTCTGTTTTCATGCCAATACCACACTCTCTTGAATACTGTAGCTTTATAGTAAGTCTTAAAGTCAGGTTTTATGATGAAGAATGCCTGGAATTACCAGAGGGACACAGCTATTGAAAAGTGTAAATAATTCCAAAGGTTTATCATATTTCATGATAAATAACAGGACATCAATCAAAATAAATGTCAGTGTCCAGAATTAAACACAATTAAAAATACATAAAAGCACATAGGACATACACTGAAAAACAGAATATAATGAGATTTCTAGAAAACACATTTTTAGAACATGTCATCAAGTTAGGCTCTGAAAGAAGATCACATCACTTTCAAGTTATTCCATGAAAGGTGACAATGATTTTCTGACTCATACTATTTCTGAAAAAATTGACATAATCCAAAGAAACTTATGCTGGTGGATGTCAATGAAGTTTTAATAGTAGTACATTCTTCAAGAACTCTTGACAAAAATAATGCTTACTGTCCTGCTTCTTTTAGTTTAGCTCTGTGACTATAACTGTTATGAATAAAATTTTAGATGAATTCAAGCTACATTATACCAAATTAATGTAATTAACTAACACATTTTGAACCAATATATTAGTGGATTATTGTATCTTTGTTACTTAATCAGGCTCCCTGACTTCAGACTATACTACAAAGCTACAGTAATCAAGACAGTATGGTACTGGCACAAAAACAGAAATATAGATCAATTGAATAGGATAGAAAGCCCAGAGATAAACCCATGCACATATGGTCACCTTATTTTTGATAAAGGAGGCAAGAATATACAATGGAGAAAACACAACCTCTTCAATAAGTGGTGTTTGGAAAACTGGACAACTACATGTAAGAGAATGAAATTAGAACACTCCCTAACACCATACACAAAAATAAACTCAAAAAAGATTAAAGATCTAAATGTAAGGCCAGACACTATAAAAGTCTTAGAGGAAAACATAGGCAGAACACTCTATAACATAAATCACAGCAAGATATTTTTTGACCCACCTCCTAGAGAAATGGGAAAAAAAAGAAAATTAAACAAATGGGACCAAATGAAACTTAAAAGCTTTTTCATAGCAAAGGAAACCATAAATAAGATGAAAGGACAACTCTCAGAATGGGAAAAAATATTTGCAAATGAAGCTACTGACAATAGATTTATCTCCAAATTTACAAGCAACTCATGCAGCTCAATATCAAAAAAACAAACAACCCAATCCAAAAATGGGCAGAAGACCTAAACAGACTTTTCTCCAAAGAAGACATACAGATTGCCAACAAACACATGAAAGAATGCTCAACATCACAAATCATTAGAGAAATGCAAAACAAAACTACAATGAGGTATCACCTCACACCTGTCAGAATGGCCATCATCAAAAAGTCTACAAACAATAAATGCTGGAGAGGGTATGGAGAAAAGGGAACCCTCTTTCACTGTTGGTGGGAATGCAAATTGATACAGCCACTATGGAGAACAGTATGGAGGTTCCTTAAAAAACTCAAAACAGAACTACCATATGACTTAGCAATCCCACTACTGGGTATATACCATGAGAAAACCATAATTCAAAAAGAGTCATGTACCACAGTGTTCATTGCAGCACTATTTACAGTAGTCAGGGCATGGCAAGAACCTAATTGTCCGTCAACAGAGGAATGGATAAAGAATATGTGGCACATATATACAATGGAATATTACTGAGCCATAAAAAGAAACGAAATTGAGTTATCTGTAGTGAGGTGGATGGTCCTAGAGTCTGTCATACAGAGTGAAGTAAGTCAGAAAGAGGAAAACAAATATTGTATGCTAATATACATATGTATATATAAAATCTAAAAAATAAAAAAATAAAGGTTATGAAGAACCTAGGGGCAGGAGAGGAATAAAGATGCAGACATAGAGAATGGACTCGAAGACATGGGGAGGGGAAGGGTAAATTGGGACAAAGTTAGAGAGTGGCATGGACTTATATATACTACCAAATGTAAAACAGATAGCTAGTGGGAAGCAGCTGCATAGCACAGGGAGATCAGCTTGGTGCTTTTTGACCACCTAGAGGGGTGGGATAGGGAGGGCACGAGGGAGACGGAAGAGGGAGAGATATGGGGATATATGTATATGTATAGCTGATTTACTTTGTTATAAAGCAGAAACTAACACACCATTGTAAAGCAATTATAATCCAATAAAAATGTTAAAAAAATAATACTGGGGTTCAGAGATCTGTTTTATAATGATAATCAATTAACCAATCATACTTATGTATGCATATTTTCAGACAGTATGAAACAAAATCTGGTAATCTTCAAGATCTGTCCATAATAGACATTTTTCCAATTGTAGTAAAAATTTCACCTCTTACAGAAAATTGCTAGGCATATGGAAGACTTAAAAGATATTATCAACTAAATTGATGTAATTTTTCCAGTAACATTAGAATATAAATTCTTTTCAAGATCACATGGAAATTTTATCAAAATAGACTATATACGGGCCATAAAAAGTCTCAATAAATTTAAAATGATTCAAGTAATACATATTCTCTGATCACAACAGAAATAAATCAGATATCCATAATAGAAAAACTGAGAAATCCCCAAATATCTAAAGTTTAAATAAACTTCTGAATAACTCATGAGTCAAAGAAATCTTGATTATGCTGATGGTTTCAGGGGAGTCTAGCTATGTCAAAATTCATCAAATTGTACTTTAAATGTGTTGTTTGTTGCATGTCAATTAAACCTCGAAAACACCTTTAAAAAAAGTTTGCTCCAGTAATTTCCGAGGCATATTCAAAGATACTTCTGTGAGGAGAAGGAAAGCCAGATGCTGTCACATAGCATGGTCTTGGGAATGGGTAGGGAGGCATCTTCCTAGGATGACAGAGATCAGCAGTGGTCTCTGGGTCTGTGGGTCCAAGGCCTATTAGAGAAGCTCCACCTAATAGCATTTGTAAATGTGTCTCTATATTCATCTGTTTCCCTTGGGCCATCCCTGACTTTAATTAAAGTACTGCTGAAGGTGCAGCCACTGTCCTTGTGGGCAATGAATAGGCATTTCTGTGTTAACATTTGGGTCAAAGACATTAGGAAAACATGCAACTGAGGAGAAACAATCCCACAGAAATCAGAAGATGTGCTTCAGAGAAGTGAGAAGTGGCCTCTGGGAGAAAAATAGCAGTGGTCATGAGTCAGACAGCTACCTTAGTCAACAGAAGGCTATAGGCCAGATTTGGGAAACTGGAGCCATTTACCATAAGTACAAAGATGGAGATTCACTAAGCAATTTGAGCATCTGTAGACTATAGCAGTTCTAAGAATTCTACATCAAAAAGGCCAGCATCTGTAATACAGTTGGAAGAAATATCTAGGTACTGGGGTTTCCCTTGTTACATTTAAAAGCAAGCACACTGCTTTTGGTTAGATAGTATGTCTTCTTTGGGTGGCTTCCAGAATCTGACAGAGATTTTGCCAAATTAAAAAAGTTTCCAGTGGGTCTTCACTTTTATGTGAAAAGAGTTAAGATACAGAGATTTAATTGACTAATTACATCTGTGTTTATTCTGTGTATATGTAGATAACCACACATCCACACACACAAATACACACAGATTGCTCTAGAAACTGATCCAGGCACCAAGAAAGCAACACTAAACAAACTGCATCCCTGATATTTAATAGAGAAGAAGCGATCATAAATGTTAAATAATTGAGATAATTTCAGATATAAATGGTAGTTGAGATATAAAACAGGGGACTGATCTAGAGGGAATTACTGGGAAGAGGCAAGATATATGTGTCAGGAAGAGCCTCTCTGAGAATTATCTATTTGAGCTGAGATCTGAATGATTATGCAAAGTCAGACATGGTCAGTTCCAAGGGCATTAATTCCACACAGAGAAAGCAGCCTATGCCAAGGTCTGAGACAGTAATGAGCTTGGCAATTTTGAGGAAGAGAAAGCAAGCTGGTATGGCTGCAGTATATTAATAAAGCCAGTGGCAGAAAATTAGGTTCTGGACACAGGCAATGGCAAGATTATGCAGGACCATGATGGATGTGTTAAGATTCTCTAGGAATCTGGAAAGCATTCTAACATGGTAATACGCTAAACTTTTTGATCAGAGGAATGACTTGATTCTTAAAAACTAATGTGCTTTGTTTTGAGCACTAGCTGATAAGCCCAGAACTTATGGGTGACTGTTATAAACTTGGCATCACTGCCATCCCTCACAAAGGTCTCTTCTGAACTGCAGAAGAGAGTCTTGCATTTATATTTCTTCAAAACACATTTCCTGTATAGTTGGGCATTAATTCCTGAAGATTGCAACAGCTTTATTGGGAGACTGAGAGAAATACACTCCTTAGTGTTGTAGGATCAGATCTTCAGACTCAGCTTCTATGACTTCTAGCACCTGCATCCCTGTCCTTCACTATTCAGCTTTGCCTTTATTATGTAAGTCCATAATTCCTATATTAAATATTTTATACTCGGAATATATTAACTGGCATACATTTTACTGTATAAATTCAATTTAAGATACTGAAAGTGGTCTCAAAAGAATAGAACCTTAAACATGGGGATCTGGAATAAGTTCTTTGATCTGATTAGAAATAAAAGGTAGTAATGATTTCATTACCAATATTAAATGAGGTCCTGGTAGAAAAGGGCCAAAATAGTTACATAAATTCTATTTGCATGTATTCAAGGGCCTAAAGAAGAGTGAGATTTGAGATTGTAGTACATTTTAGTAATAACAGACTCTTACAGATGAAAATAAAACAAAGAGGTTATAATATGAGATAACTCCTTACCACACTGGAAAACTTGGATAAATAAAGCATTAAACTTATGGTTTTAAGTTCTGAGAACAAGAAATAAACAAAGAAACTGAAAGCCTGTAGTATGGCTGTGATAGTTAGTTTTATGTGTCAACTTGGCTGAGTCATGATGCCCATATTTGGTCAAACTTTGTTCTGGATGTTTCTGTGAAGGTGAGTTTTTTGGATGAGATTAACATTTATATTGGTGAACTTAGAGAAAATCAGAGTGACCTCCATAATGTGGGTGGGGTTCATCCGATGAATTCAAGACCTTAATAGCACAAAGACTAGCCTCTTTTAAGGAAGAAGAAATTCTGCCAGTACACTGCCTTTGGACTTGAAGTTCAACTCTTCCCTCATCTCCAGTCTACTGACCCATCTTGCACATTTTGGATTTCCCAAGCTTTCACAATTGCATGAGCCAATTTTAAAAAATAACTTATTTCTCTCTTTCTCTCTCTCCTTCCCCCCATCCCTCTCTCCCTCTACACACACACACACACACACACACACACACAACTTGTTGGTTGAGACTGCTGAACAGAAACTCTAAAGTTTGATTCTCCATGTGGATAAATCAGGATGCAAATTGGATTCACAGCTGCATGTATTTGTTATATTCAAGTTAGGGATTGGTTGAGTAATAGGGAGACTCTGAGCAGTTTACAGTGTGATTCTGACATCCTTAATTTGTTATCTCAAGGGAGAACTTCCACGTGTGCTTCCTTGATCTTGGTTGGCAACTTTCTGAACTTTTCAGAAGCTCTCTTGACTTTTACTCTGCCCTCAGCTTTTCTGATAGTTATCTAACTTTTAATTCCTATATTAAGCCTTTTATACTGAGAATGCTTAGAGCAAATTCTGTTCTCATAACTTGGCTTATTAATTGTGCTAACCCCCAGAGAAAGCAACAAAAATGTAAGCAAGAAAGTCATAATGAGAGACTTAAAAAAATGAAATAAATAGAAATAGCTTTTGCCTTCATAAGCTCAAATTTTATTTTAAAACAAAAATGTTTCAGTAAAACAGAACAAGTGAAATCAAAATATAAAATAATAATTAATGGACTCAGTAAGTTTCCAAAAAAAATTGATCATTCAACTCTCTGAATACCAGAGGATCAAGGAAAATTCCAAAATTATTCAAAGAAACTCACAGGAAATTATAATAAATAATGCTTCCGGTAAGAAAATAGGAGTAATTAACTCAATTGTGCTGCTGGAAAATTTTACCAATACAAATGAATCCTGTTACTTTGTCATCATTATACCCAACTTTCAAAAATATAGGTTTGCTATTATGTATTTTCACCAATTTTATTTAATTAATTAGTTATGTACCTAAACCTTTTAAACTGGCCTATAAGAAGAGTTCATAAAATATGATAAAATTAATAAATTAATATATAAGATATAAAAATAGGGATGAGAATAACTAGAGTTAAGAATGAGGATAAAATGACTATTTCAAAGTTGGATATAGTTTTCTTCCCGTGAATTAAATGCAAGCTTGTCTCTAAAGCTTTTAAAAGATTACTCAAAAAGGAAATCTTATGTCTAAAACATCCACAAAATATAAAAGAAACAATTTATCCACCAGGATCTAACATCATTCAGGAATGACTCAACAGAGCCTTTATTAAACAAGGACAGTTATTCATGAGACAATGGAAAGGAAGACTGGAATATGGGTAGAAAAAAGCAATACTGTTATAGGAACCTGAATACCAGCTAATATGACTGAATCTTGGTATCTTTTTAGCACAAATGAAAAGAAATTAAGTGTTTTTCCCAATAGTTTTACTTATTTTCTCAGCTGAACTTTTGATAAATACTGGGTTGGATGTAACAGCTAGTCGATTTGCTTGTTGAATACAGCCATGTAAAACCAAGACTTAGTTTTGTATAAACAGATAAACCCTATAGTAAGCACAGGTGACAAAAAAGAGGGCATTTCTTTAAATAAAAAGCAATTCTCTGTGATGAACTGATAGAACAGCCAGGATTTGCTTTAAATTATGTAAATTTTCTCCAAGTCAAACAAATGACCAGTTCTCCCAAACTCATCTCACAATAGTATAATGAAAAGTGGTAGTTTAAATTTCCTATTCCTTCCATGACAAACATCACAAATCAAATGACTTAAAGCAATACCAATTTATTTTGTTATACAATTCTGTTGGTCCAAAGGCCAAAACAGTAAGTAGTTCTGTATTCCTTTTGGAGACTGTAGGGAGGAAACTGTTTCCTTGCCTGTTTTAACTTCTATAGGTCACCTGGATGCATTGGTACACGGCCCTTTCCTCCATCCTTGAAGGCAGCAGTTTAATATCTGTATCCTCTGTTTGTGTTATCACATTTTCTACTCTAATTCTGACTATCTGCATCCTTCTAAGTACCCTAATGATTATACTAGGCCCATCCAGGTAATTCAAGATAATCTCTCCATCTCAAGATCTTTAACCTTTATCACATGAGAAAAATCTTCTTGCCATGTAAGGTAACATATTCACAGTTCCAGGGATAAGGACATGGGCATTTTTGGGAGAAGAGGCATTATTCTGTTTCCCACAGTAGTTTACCCTAATATAACATCAGGGTAGATATTAGCCAACATTTTGTAAAATCTCACCAACAAATCAATGATAGAGTTAGCTTAAAATAATGTTACTTCTGTATTTTTTTGACAAAACAAAAATTGCACTAGCATGTAGTGAAGTAACCTGTTAAGTGAGATTATTATGTATAAAGTTAAATTTGGTGGGGGAGGAGGCTCCAATACTCATTCATAATAGAAACTGCCAGGAAACTAGGATTAGAGGGGATATCATCAACTTGATAAAAAAAACATCTACAAAAGCCTAAACCTAACATACTTCATAGTGAGAAACTCAAAGTTTCCCACGCTAAGATTAGGGAAAAGGCAAGGAAGTTTCCTCTCACCACTCCTTTTCAACATTGTGCCAAAAGTTCCAGCTAATACAAAAGGTCAAGAAAAGGAAATAAAAATGTAGAGAGTGGCAAAGAAGAAATAAACTTACTGTCTTTGTTCACAGATGACAAGACTGTCTATGTAGAAAATATGGAAGAAACAAAACAAACAAACAAAATCTTCTGGAAGTAATAAGTAATTGTAGCAAGGTTGCAGGATACAAAGTTAATGAACAAAAATCAATCGCCTTTCTACATGCCAAGAATGAATAGGTAGAAGTTGAAATTTCATACATAATACCATTTTAATTAGCATACCAAAAAGTCAAATACCTAGGTATAAACTAACAAAATATGCACAAGATATATATGAAGAAAATACAAAATTCTGATGAAAGAAATTGAACTCAATAAATGGAGAGGTAGTACATGCTCATAAATAGGAAGATTCAATACTGTCAAATCAGTTCTTCCCAAATTGATCTACAGATTAAACATAATCCAAATCAAAATCCCAGAAGATTATTTTATAGAAATTTAGAAACTGATTCTAAAGTTTATATGCAGAGGCAAAAGACCCAGAATAGCCAACACAATATTGAGGAAGAACAAAGTTGGAGGACCGACACTACTCAATGTCAAAACTTACTAAAACTACAGTAATCAAGAAAGTGTGGTATTGGCAAAAGAATACACAAATAAACCAATGGAACAGAAGAGAGAACCCAGAAATAGACCCACAGAGATACAGTCAACTGATCTTTGCCAAAGGAGCAAAGGTAATACAATGGAGCAAAGATAATATTTTCAACAAATGGTGCTAGAACAACTGAATATCCACATGCAAATAAATAAATAAATAAATGAAAATAAAAACTAAAGAAAAAATAAAGAATCTAGACACAGACCTCACACCATTCACAAAAATTAATTCAAAATGGATTATAGACCAAAATGCACAATGCAAGACTATATATCAAGCCACAGACTTGGAGAAAATATTTGCAAAGACATATTTGATAAAGAATAGTTACCCAAAATATACACAAAACTCCTAGAACTCAGTAAGAAAATAAGCACTTAATTTAAAATGGGCAAAACGTTCGAACTGACACTTCACCAACAAGATACAGCAAATGAGCATATAATAAGATGCTCAACATCATGTTATTAGGAAACTGCAAATTAAAACAACAATGATATACTATACCTATTAGAATGGTCAAAGTCCAAAACACTTTTTTTTTGAATTTTATTTTATTTATTTTTTTATACAGTAGGTTCTTATTAGTTATCCATTTTATACATATTAGTGTATATGTGTCAATCCCAATCTGACAACACCAAATGCTGTTGAGGATATGGTTCAACAAAGGCATTCATTATTGCTGGTGGAAATGTAAAATTGTACAGTCACTTTGAAAAAGACTTTTGCAGTTTCATACAAAATTAAGCATAATCTTCCATATGATCCAGCAATTGTGCTCCTTGGTATTTACCTAAAGGAATTGAAAATGTACACACAATGCTTACAGCAGCTCTGTTCATAATTGCTAAACCTTGGAAGCAACCAAGATCTCCTTCAGTAGGTGAATACATAAACAAACTGTGTTACATCCAGACAACGGAATATTATTCAGTGCTAAAAACTGATGAACTATCACAACATGAATAGACATGAAGCAATCACAAATACATATCAAAAAGTGAAAGAAGTCAATCTGAAAATCTAAATCCTGTATGACTCCATCTATTTGACATTCTGGAAAAGGTAAAACTATGGAGACAAAAGATGAGTGGTTGCCAGGCTTAGAGGTGGAGGGGTGAATAGACAAAGCATGGATTTTCAGGGTAGTGAAACCAATTTGTATGCTGCTACAAAGGTGAATACATGTCTTTATCCAACTGACAAAAACAACAGAAGGTACCACACCAAGCGGGAAGCCTAAGGTAAACTGTGGACTTTGGGGGATAATGATGTTTATCAGTGCAGGGCCATTGCTTGTAGTAAGTGTACTATATGCTGGCACAGGATGTTGATGCTGAGGGAGGCTGTGGGGGTGGGGTGGGTTGGGGAAAGTATATGGGAAATCTCTGTACCTAAAAAAAAAAAAGTTGGTAGGACTTCTACCAAGGATATAACATAACAAAAATTAGCTCATAGGGTGTGTTATGTGCTCATGATATCCAATTTATATGTTAAGATGATTAAGAAAACTTTTAATTAATTTCCATTGGAGTATAGTTGCTTTACAACGTTGTGTTAGTTTCTGCTGTACAGCAAAGTGAATCAGCTATATGTATACGCGTAACCCTCTTTTTTGGATTTCCTTCCCATTTAGGTCACCACAGAGCACTGAGTTCCCTGTGCTGTACAACAGGTTCTCATTAGTTACCTATTTCATACATAGTATCAATAATGTGTATATGTCAATCCCAATCTCCCAGTTCATCCCACCCCCCTCCCCCCATGGAATCCATACATCCATTCTCTATGTCTAAGTCTCTATTTCTGCTTTGCAAATAAAGTCATCTGTATCATTCTTCTAGATTCCACATATAAGCAATATTATACGATATTTGTTTTCCTCTTTCTGACTTACTTCACCCTGTATGACAGTCTCTAGGTCCATCCACGTCTTGGCAAATTGCACAATTTTGTTCCTTTTTATAGGTGAGTGATATTCCATTGTATATATGTATCACATCTTCTTTATCCATTCTTCTGCTGATGGACATTTAGGTTGCTTCCATGTCCTGGCTACTGTAAATAGTGCTGCAATGAACAGTGGGGTGCATGTATCTTTTTGAATTATGGTTTTCTCCAGGTATATGTCCAGGGGTGGGATTTCTGGGTCATATGGTAGTTCTATTTTTAGTTTTTTAAGGAACCTCCATATTGTTCTCCATAGTGGCTGTATCAATTTACATTCCCACCAACAGTGTAAGAGGGTTCCCTTTTCTCCACACCCTCTCCAGGGTTTATTGTTTGTTAAAGAAAATTTTAAAGAGATATGTTGCAACAGCTGTATGCACAAATTCTGCTTTTCAACACTGGTAACATGTAACCACTGAAACATGTTTTCACTCTCGTTGGTCTGACACTGGATGTCCTACTGATATACTTTCCATAGAAATATCTGTAATTAGGAAAGTAGCCTCTTCCAAAACAGATACACTTGTTCCTGTTCATAGAGTCAACAGCCCATGACATGTTGATTAAAGCCACAAATAAGCTAATATTATCTTTAGTAGATGTTCAGTGTTCTCTATTTGCCAAACACTTCAGTAAGTCTAAGGGTTTTTTTATTTGTTGTTGTCTTTCCACTGAATCTGTCTTACTGATTGTCCCGTGGTATCATAACCATGATGAATCTTTTATCATTTCTAGTTTTAGTTTTCTTTCGAGAGTTACATCTTAAAGACATTTAACAACACACTGACAGAATAATTAATCTAAATTGTATTACTTTATTTCTGGATTTTATTTCATAGTGTTGGCCAGCATTAATTTGATACCATTCTTATTAGCAACTTAACTGTCTTGGATTTCCCCCAATATTTAGTTATTCAGTTTCATTTAGTATTTAATGAAACATTCGCTTCACTTACAGACTCTGATTCCAACTGCTCATCAAATATTTTATTAAAATATGTAATTAAAATGTAAAATCCTACTTGTGTAACCATATTTGGGAACAAGTACAAACAACATTCAATAAGCCTTCAGTTCAATTGGTGTTAGTAGCTCAGAGCATGGTGAAAAGAGTCAATGTTTGTTGAGGTAAGCATGCTGATGTGTGTCAATTAAGTGGAGCTTATTGAAGAGATCCTACCACCAATTTTATTCCAATATATTATGTCTTCTGTACTTATTCCTCTGTGGAAGTTACAGTATTGTCACATCAAGAAATTATCTACTCCAGCATTTTGTTAGGCACACTTTGTACACATTTAAAAAATTTCTTTTTTAAGGCAACTTAAAATGTTCATAAGAGCAAAAGAAATTGAACACGAAACCTAAATTCCATATTATATAAATTTTATTATTTACTTCCAGAGATTATTTCTAGAAGAAAAATAAATCTTAAAGCAAGAAAACAAAAAGCAAAGTAAAAAACAGAAGAAACTAACACAGATAAAAACAAGCATAAAATAGAAAGCAAAAATAGAACTGAGAAAATCAACAAAGACAAAAGTTGAGTTTTTGAAACTATTAAGCCAATTTGCAAAGTCCTAGCTACTAGACTGATGAAAGAGAGACAGAACAAACTTAATACTGACAATTAAATAAGGGGAATTACTATAGATCAAGAAGACATTAAATATTATTTAAAAAAATAGAAACAATTTTACAGCAATAAATTTGAAAGTTTTGATTAAATGTTTTTATAAAATAATCAACTTTAAAATGAGAGTAATAGATAATCTGAAATATCTAATATCTATTTAAATAGTTTAATCTGTTATTAAAACTCATTTCAAAAATAAAACCTTAGGCCCATATGGGCTGGTTAAACTTGGATTAGAAGAATTTGATCTGAAATGATACCTATATTCTAAGAACTTCATTAAAATCAGTAGATATTATTGACCCATTTTTATTAAAATATATAATTTGCAAATAAAAAACCCACAAATTCTCATGGAATGATAGATACTGAGTGTTACCCTTTAAAACAGATTCTATTTTTTGTATATGTCCTGAAAATAAACTTATGTAATTTTCCAATAAAATAATTGTACCCAAAGATATCAATTGCACATTTAAAGTAAATTTAAATGGCTGAGAAATATACCTCCACAAAGAGGCATTCTAACCGAAATATCAAGTGACCTTTAACTGGAGTGGTTCTAGTTAAGAATAGCTATACTTGTTTGGAAAAATGAAAGAAATTGCTCCTGTGATTTCTCCATTGGTAAAAATGAAATGCTGCTATGTGATTGCTTTTTGGAAATTGGCTGCCAGGTGAATTTAAGTCATGAGAAAGTTAGCTTAAAAGGTTTATGAAGATGACTAAATTTAAAAGTCAACAAAATAAAAGGAACATGTACATGGACTACAATAGTCTTAAAACATGCTTTGTCCTTTGATGTTTCTTCCCCCCTCCAGCTTTACTAAGGAATAACTGACCAATATAATTGTATATATTTAAGTGTACATTATGATTTGATATACATATACATTGTGAAATGATTACTAAGATCAAAATAATTAACACATCTATTGCTTCACATAGCTAACTTTTTTTTTTTTTTTTTGGTGAGAATGTTTAAGATCCACTCTCAGTGAATGTTAAAAATACAATGCCATATTATTAACTATAGTCACCATGCTATACATTAGATCCTTAGAACTTATTCATCTTATAACTGTAAGTTTATACTGATTGACCTACATCTCCCCATTTCCTCTCCCCGTAAGCCCCATAAAAATTACCATTCTATTCTCTGTACCTATGAAATCAGTTTTTGTTTTTGTTTTTGGAGACCACATAGTATCGTCTTTATCTGGTTTACTTCACCAAGTATAATGCCCTCTAGGTTCATCTATGATGTCACAAATGTCAGTATTTCATTCTTTATCAAGGCTGAATAATATTTAATTGTATGTATGTATGTATACATATACACATACATACAAACTGCATCTTCTCCATCCATCCATCCATTGAAGGACACTTAGGTTGTTTCCATACCTTGGCTATTGTCAGTAATGCTGTAATGAACATTTGGTGTGCAGAAATCTCTTCTAGATACTGATTTTGCTTCCTTCATATAAATATACAGAAGTGGGATTTATAGTACGGTAGTACTCTTTTTAATTTTCTGATGACCATCCATACTGTTTTCCATCATGGCTGCATCAACTTATATTTCTACGAACTGTGCACAAGGGTATGCTTTTCTCTACATCCTCACCAACAGTTGTTATCTTTTATCTTTTTGATAATAGCCATCCTCACAGGGGTGAGGTGATATCTCATTGTGGTTTTGGTTTGCATTTCCGATTAGTATGCTTCTTAAATAAAGATTCTCAGTTATTATAATATAGAAAACATATAATATAGAAAATTGATTCACTCTATGTTGCTTAAGTTTCTGAGTTACAGATATCGTTTCTCAATGGTTTTAGCAGAAACAGATGTATTAGTTTAAGTAGTCTTTGAAAAATCCATTGCAGCCAACAATATTCTTCCATACTACAAGACTATTCTATCAGAAAACCACTATTGCCATGCTGTTTCACTTGCCATTTATGATGCTATAGACCAAATAGTGACCCTTCACTGGAAGTGAACTAAAAGAACCAAATAGTTCTAGCAGTATGCCTAGAAGAAATACACATCTCCCATTAACATGCAGTGTTCCACGTTGCTCATGTCTTCTTTCCAGGTTGTATGTTGGGGCTACTGCTTGGCCTAACCTAGACCATATCTAGAACCCTACCCTAGTGAAAAGGAAGCCTGAGAAATATTGTTTTACTGAAAGAAAATGTTGAAGAAGAATAGATACAGAGTAAGCTAATCCATAGAATACACTTTACTTTCACTATTTTGAGCGCTAAACATCCATGTACATAGTCACCATATGGAAGACAACAATGACAAAACTGCTGGGTTGACCAAAAAGTTCATTTGGGTTTTCCCGTAAGATGTTATGGAAAAACCCAAACGAACTTTTTGGCCAACCCAATATATCCTTGTCTAACGAAACACCATTTTACTTCATAAAAATGAAATCCACTTGCCCTTTCACCTAAAGGTAAGAGGTAATGTTTCAATAGTCACTGTATCTTTCTCTGGCTAATGTTCATTCCTCCCTAAATTCAGTTACAATCCTGTGACACTGTAAATAAGGACTAAGTTATATATTTAATAACAAGATTCATCCTCTGAATACAGTTACAGAAGAAAGAGAGAAGAGGGAAAGGGAAAATTGATTAATAAATATAAATATGCACATAACAAATGAAATAACACATTTAACTAGCACCTACATTTCTTCTTTCTGAAATAAGTCCCAAGGCAATAATTAATATTTATAATTTTCTCCTTACCTTATCCCTCCATTTATCCTTGTCTTCATCCAGCAACTCCAATAGTCAGGACGCTGTACTTGTTGGACTGACTCAGACATTCTTGATATTACAGCTTGAGTCCTAAAGGAGTTGGCTGGCAGAACTCCCTCCTTCTCAGGAGAGGTTGATCTTTCTCTTAAGCCCTTTACCTGACTGGATAAGGCCCACCCACCTTATGGAAGTTAATCTGCTTTACTCAGTTTACTCATTTCAATGTCAATCTAATCCAAAAAATAGTTTCACAGCAATATCCAAACATGTTTGGTCAAATATCTGAATACCATGGTCTAGCAAAGTTGACACATAAAAGTAACCAACACAATTCCACTCTTTATTAGCTTGGAACCTGTGCACATTACATTAACCACACCTAATCTCCAAATAAAGACAAAAACAAGTTTATGCTTCCGCCAAGCATGATACAACTACCCTGCAAACTGTGAAAATGCGCTACCTTTTCCCCAGAAGAGGGTACAAAGTCCTTAGTTCATTACTTTTATTCTTGATATCCTGTAATAACTTAAATACTGTGTTATAAAATTAATGATACTTAAATACTGTGATATAAAGTTAATATATTCTATTTTATATGGTAGCAGAATAAGAAGAAAGCAAAGATATATCTATATATGTATGTGTGTATACACATAAGAAATTTTCATAATAAAATAAGGAAAAATACTCATAACTATTATAGTCATCATTTCTGTAACTTGTTACATGATTGTAGCTGGTATTTATAACTTTTTCCACTACCCATTCTATATTCTCTTCGTCCTCAACTGATCATGTTTCTTTACCCAAACGTACATTCCTAAAGGGTCTGGGTCATTAGTAGTCCTGCCTGAATTGGGTTGTTGTAATAGTTATCCATTGACTTTAATCACAGGGCAAGGTAATGCTAAGAGGTACCCTAAGGGATCTCTGTATTCTTGACATCCTCTTCCTTATTCTTATTGTGTAGTAGCAATCCAATTACCTCTTGGGAGTCAGAATTAATTACTTCAGCCAGTACAGTAATACTCTTTTCTGTCTGTTGATTCAGAGCCATGAGGAGCCCAAAGTGGCTAGGTGGCAATTTTAACTTCCAGTTTAATGGAATCATTGTTGTGCCTCCTGATAGAGGCCTCCTTCACCTTGGAACTAAGACCTCTAGTTCAGTAAATCATAAGACTACAGGAACAGGAAGTGATTTATTTTATGGGTGAGTTACTAGGGGTAAGAGTGGGTACTGCCACTCCAATCTCCATCCCTCGGTTTCTGGACCCATGCATTGTGGCTATACTGATTTAGAGTGTATACGGCCTTCAGGAAGACATTGCCCTGCCCTGATATTGCCACCTACTTGGTGGTGTAAGTGATTCTTCGAAATTTATTACACCATTACATTAAATCCAGTTTCTTCAGAATGGTAGGGAACATGGTAAGACCAGTGAATTCCATGAGTTTGGACCCACTGTGATACTATTCATTGTGAAGTGAGTTCCTTGATCAGAAACAATGTTGCATAGAATACCATGACAGAGGATAAAGCATTCTATAAGTCAACAGACAGAAGTTTTGCAGGCAGAAGAAAAAAATACATGTCCAGAGTAAGTATCTACTTTAGCAAGAACAAAATGCTGTCCCTTCTATGATGGAAGTCATTCAATGTAAGCAACCTGTCACCTGGCAGCTGACTGATAACCCTTGTTCATGGTGCCATACCAGAGACTCAGTGTCAGTCTCTACTAGCAGATGGGTACTCAACAGTGGCTATAGCCAGGCTGGCCTTGGCAAGTGGAAGTCCCATGTTGCTGAGCCCATGTATAACTCCCATCCCTTCCAACTAACCACTCTGTTCATGAGCTTATTAGGCAATGACAAGAGTACCTTCAGGAAAAGACTGACATCCCATCCAAAAAACAGATCATCCTATCCACTCAATTATCAAAATCATTTTTTTCTGGAGTCATCATTTAGTAAGCATTCACATGGGACACAAATATTTCACATCCTTTGCCCATTCAGAGAGCTCTATCCATATACCTCTTCCCAAGACCTCCTTGTTATCAATTTTCCAAATATGTTTCTTCCAAGTCAAATCATTGTCCATATCCCATAAATCAGTATATAAATGTCTGCCTAGCCATTTCTACTTTCAAGCAAAATGAACAACCAGGAGTAGTCCTTAAAGTTCTGCCCATTGGGGCTTCCCTGGTGGCGCAGTGGTTGGGAGTCCACCTGCCAATGCAGGGGAAGTGGGTTCGTGCCCCGGTCTGGGAGGATCCCGCATGCCACGGAGCAGCTGGGCCTGTGCATCCGGAGCCTGTGCTCTGTGGCGGGAGAGGCCACAGCACTGAGAGGCCCGCATACCGCAAGGAAAAAAAAAAAAAAGAAAATTAAAAAAAAAAAAAAAGTTCTGCCCATTGAAAGGATTGCCTTTCAATTGTCTTTTAGGAACATTCCAGAAAGGGGCTATAGTGCTACAGCTGTCCATTTCTGGTGGTGCCTACATTTCACATAGAAAAATCTGTAAACCAGGCATGACTTTTCTATACTTTTCCATCAACTGATTGTAGGGGACACCCCATGAAGCCATAGGTGCAGATTAGGAGAGAGAACGTAGTGTAGCACGAGTGAGGATCATTGACATTTGAGCCACTTCTTAATGTAAATTACTTGTGACTTTAGCACCTGCTTGAGCTTGATTTCATACATACCCCTTCCATTTGACGATGGGGTGCTGCTGTGTATGCCCAACTTTATGACTTGGTGTGTCAGAAAACACCCGATTCTTGATAGGAGCTCAGGTTGGAAAGTAATTTGGTGCCCATGGATAAGGCTTCAGTCTTTTACTAAGGCCCAGTAAAAGGTCAAGAGCTGTTTCTCAAAAAGATAGTAGTTATCTGCAAAGGATGGCAGAGATTTGCTCCAAAATCCTAAGGGCCTGTGCTACTATTTACTCATAGGGGCCCGCCAAAGGCTCCTAACAGCTTCCCTATCTGTCACTGTCACTTTAGGCACCACTGGATTTGGTGGATCTTGTAATCTAAGTGACAGAGAAGCTTGCACAACCATCTGAACCTGTTGTAGAGCCTTAGTTCTTGGCCCCACTCAAAATTGGCAGATTTTTGGATCACTCAGTAAATAGATCAGAGTAGCACACCCAGATAAGGAACATGTAGCCTCCAAAATCCAAAGAGGCCCACTAAGTACTGTGCTTCCCTCCTGGCTGTAGTAGAGGCCAGATGCAATAACTCATGCTTCACCTTAGAAGGGATATCTAAACATGCCCCACATCACTGGGCTCCTCAAATTTTCTATTTTTTGGCTTGTGGGATCTTAGTTCCCTGACCAGGGATCGAACCCAGGGCCAGGGCAGTGAAAGTGCCTAGTCCTAACCACTGGACTGCCAGGGAATTCCCAGATTTGCATTGAGGTATAAGGTCCCTGAATTTTTTTTCTGATTTATTTCCCTCCCTCTGACATACAAATATTTTAATGATAAATCTAGAGTACTTGCTACTTCTTGCTCAGTAGTTCCAATCAGCATAAATGTTGTCAATTTAACGGACAAATGTGCTATCTTGTGGAAGGAAAAGGCAGTCAAGATCCCTGTGATATAAATTATGACATAGGGCAGGAGAACTGATACACTCTTGAGGTAGAACAGTGAAGGTGTATTGCTAGCCTTACTATCTGAAAACAAAATGCTTCTGATGAGCCTTACAGACGAATGGAAAAAAAGGCATGTGGTAGATCAATAGCTACATACCAAGTACCAGGGGATGTGTTAATTTGCTCAAGCAATTAAATCACATCTGTTACAGCAGGTGCATTTAGAATCACCACCTGATTAAGCTTACAATAATCCACTGCCATGCTCTCAGATCCATCTGTCTTCTTCATGGCCAAATAGACGAATTGAATGGGGATGCGGTAACCATCCCCGCATTCTTTGAGTCTTTGACGGTGGCACTGATTTCTGCAATCCTTCCAGGATTTGGTATTGCTTTTGGCTTACTATTTTTTATATGTTGAAGCAGTTCTAATGATTTCCATTTGGGCTTTCCCACCATAATTGTCCTCAATCCACAGCTCAGGGAACCAATGTGGGGATTCTGCCAGTTGCTATTTATGTCTGTGCTAATGATGCATTCCAGCACTGGGGAGATAACTGCAAGACAGGATCAGGAACCTACCAGCACCACTGTGGAATGGTCTTGAGCTAAAACTCCATCGATTACCTGACCTCCATAAGGGCATACTTTGACTGGTGGACCACAAAGATGTTTTGGGTCTCCTGGAATTAGTGCCAGTCAGAACCAATGTCCAGTAATCTCTGAAATTTCTGATGATTTCCTTTTCTCCAATGCACAGTTACCCTGGTAAAAGGTCATAGGTCCCTTTGGTGAAGGATGGGAGAAAGAATAATGGTATAAATTTTTGGCAGTGTAGCAGAGTTCTTCAGGGGCACTTGGCTTCCCCATTTTATTCAAGAAATTTTGGATCTACAAACTTGCTCTAATGTGGGAATTTATTGACAGACCATGAGTTTCTTTTTAATAATTCAAGTTAGAACTTTGTTTATTTGATCTAGAACCCTTCCCCTTGTATAGTGCAAGTAAGAACTTAGGCTTCCTATCTATTTCACTCCTAGAAACACTTTGATCAACTTGCCAATACCATAGCTCTCTGCATGTCAGATTATTCAGGTTGCTGTGTTGACTCTATTGTCCATTATGGTAATCCCACTTCTCTTTTTTTTTTTTTTTTTTTTTTGCGGTACGGGAGCCTCTCACTGTTGTGGCCTCTCCCGTTGCAGAGCACAGGCTCCGGATGCGCAGGCTCAGCGGCCATGGCTCACGGGCCCAGCCACTCTGCGGCATGTGGGATCTTCCCAGACCAGGGCACGAACCCGTGTCCCCTGCATCGGCAGGCAGACTCTCAACCACTGTGCCACCAGGGAAGCCCTCCCACTTCTTTTAATTCTGGCAATTGAGTGCTGCCACCTGGCTCCTCCCACCCTGGGATCCAATTACTCCATTTTATTCATGCTTCTCAATTCAGTAGCAGCAATTCCTGCTGTGATTTGTGACATACAAGAAGAACAATCAGAGCTGAAGCTCCGTGAAACTGAGGCACCCTTCACAAATTTATTTTCACTGTCAAGGTAAAAGGTATGTCCTCGAGACTCTCCCAGGGTGGATCTTAAATGATGAATCCATTCTAACATTACAATCTTGCTAAGCCGTTGAATCCCTTCCTCTACAATTACCAAGGGAGGTCTGGCATTTTAATTTATTTAGTGTGGGTCATCTTTTGGTGTTTGTTTCAATCAATTCAGCCTAATAAAACGTTAGAGATCTTTCTAACACCCTTAGCTGCAACATTAAACCCAGAATCTCTACTTAATGGGCTCATATTCAACCTGATACAACTTTAAGTTCCTTCCACCATTATCACATACCCTTAATATTCATTCCTATAGCTATTCCCTGGCTTTCTGTCTATAACACATTGGAAAAATCATGCAGTTATTTTGGAGTGTAGCATCCTTCCTCATGGGTCACACTTTTTATCATACACTTAGGGGCCTGCTGGGATTTGAGTCTAGTTTTTGGCCTAGAAGAAAAGAAGAGTAGTGGGGGTGGGTCCTGAGGAGAACCGGCTGGGTCTTGTAGGCAAATACCTCAGGGGAGGCCATTCAAGTTTTCTCAGGCAAAGCAGAGTTAATACCCTCAGCCAGCAGTGGTTTGTCTAATCCTATACGCGAAGAAGACACAGCGGAATTTAAGGCTTCGACGTCCTCAACCTCATCGGGATCTTTTCATGTGTCCCCATTTCAGTTTTAAGGATCCCATTCCTTCCTAATCAACGCATTCACTTTAACATTAGGCACCCTGAAAGGTTGGGATTTCAATTTGATTGTAATTCAGCTACTTGCAGGAAAAGACTCTGGGTTTGGTTTTCAGCAATCTCACCTACCTGGCTATAGGAGATAAGGGACTCTTTCAGGGAAAACATAAGACGCTTTCAGGTAACATATGTAGCACTTGAGCTGGGAATTTGAATTCCTAAACTCATCCTTTTCTTTCCCCACTTTGCCTAGAGAAGCTAGGAGCAACAAGCCATTCTCATTATACATGTTTGTTTGACAAAAATGTCCAAAGGTATCATATTTATGGTCACCTAGATGCTTACCTCTTATAAAGTATTTGGAGTATCCAATGGTGATATTTTGCATATGTCTATTGCCACGTCACACTATGGACTATCAGTGCTCTTTTTACTACTGAAAATAGTCTTAGTGTCTTTAAATCTAACAGATCACAGAAACAATTCCAGAATCTCCAGAACCAATTCAGAAAACTCATCCTTAAGATTCTGTTCTTCTGGAACCACTTCTGGTACCAAAATCTGTATTAGACTCAACAGAAACTGGAGAACCAACATGATGAGTATATATAATAATGATAATAATTATATATAAAATTGTGTGCCTAATAGATACTTAGATCTAAGATAAAGCTTTATTTTAACAAATCAGCTCATGCAGTTGTGGGCTAGCAGGCTGGAGATCCAGGGAAAAGTTGATGTTGCAGCTCAAATCCCAAGACAGACTGCAGGAAAAATTACCTTTTCCTGGGAGTTGTCAGTTTTTTCTCTTAAGGCCTTCAACTGATTGGATGAGACTAACCCACATTGTGGTGGAAAATATGCTTTACTCAAAGTCTACTGATTTAAATGTTAATCTCATCTATAAAATACCTTTGCAGCAACATCTATGCTAGTGTTTAACAAATATCTGAGTACCTTGTCCTAAGTATTGATAGTATTCCACTGAATGGAAATACTACAATTTGGTTATCATTTCACATGCTTATGGACATTTTAGTTGTTTCTAGCTTTGGATTAGTATGATTAAAGTTGCAATAAATAGTTCTGTGTAAGGCTACTGTGGACATATATCTCATCTCTCTCTAGGAATTGAGTTGTGAGGCACAGGCTATATATAAGTTTTAATTTTTAAGAAGCTACCGAATGGTTTCCAAGGTGGTTATATCATTTTAGACCCCCACCAGTAATGTATGAGGGTTCCAGTTGCTCTACAACCTCTGCAATACTTGATATGGTCACCATTTTTTTTTCATTTTAGCCACTCTAGTAATTGTGTGGTCATATCTCATAATGGTTTTAATCTGAATTTCCCTAATGGTTAATTATGCTGAGCATCTTTTTATTAGCTTATTGGCCATAGATCTTAGTTTGTAAGGTATCTGTTCAAGGCTTTTACTTTTAAATTAGGCTGTCTTTTTATTATTGAATTTTAGCAGGGTTTTCTGTATGTTTGTTTCTTGAAACCATTCCCTTGATGATATAGTTGAATATTTTCTCATTATCTATGGCTGACATACTAAGTTTCACAATAATGTCTTAATGAGTCAAAGTTTTAATTTTTGATAAGGTCCAATTTATCGACAACCTTTTCACGGTTAGTGCCTTCTATGGTTTCTCTAACAAATTTATGTGTAACCACAAAGCCATGAAAATATTTTCCTAGTTTTTTTCCTATAAGATTTACATTTTTAGTTTTTATGATGAGGTCTATGATTGATCTTGAAATAACTTTTTTGTGTGATGTGAGGTATGAGCCGACATTCTGTCTTTCCCTGTCATATGGATATCCATTTATTACCACACCAATTTTAGAATAACAAAAATTATTTTCCCATTGAATTGCTTTGGCATTTTGCTGAAAAATCATTTCATCATATATGTGTCAGTCTATTTATGGAACTTCCACTTTGTTCCACTGATTTGTCTATTCTTACATAAATACAGTATGTCTTCATCTCTCTAGCTTTATATAAAATTTTGAAGTCAAGTAGTTAAGTACACAAAATTTGCTTTTCTTTTTAAATAATCTAATCTATATTCTTTGAATTTTTTTTTTTTTACCCTTCCTGAAATGCAATTTTCCTCTACGATTCTATATAGTAAAGGAATGTCAATAACTACCTACTTTCTTTTCTTTCTGGTTATCTATAAATTATATATGACTCAAGAAATATGCATTGCAGTAACTTAGAGCCACTCGACATGGCCCATTCCACAGCATTTCCCTATCTACTGCCACTATTGTGAATTTTGAGATGATTATTCTTATGCTTTTTCTTTATTTTTTTTTAAACCTATGTATGAACTCATCAAGTACATTAAATTTTCATATTTTAAAATTTTATTTAAATAAAAACACTCTTTTTCATTCTTTTACAACTGTTATTATACTAAACAATCTATTTGTGCAATTTAACCATTATGACTCATCTTTCTGTAGTTTGGTCATTTTCACTGTTGTATAGTATTCTGATAAATAGCTATACTACAATATATCACTCTAATATAGTATCAACAGGCCTTATGTTGGATTCCAGTGTTTGTTATTATTAACAATGCTGTTATGAACATTCTATTATATATGTACAACAGTTTCTCTGGAGCATATACTTAATATATATCCTATATATCTCTTCTTCTAGGCAAGGATTTTGACATGCATAATTTTTTATGTTCCTCATTTTCTCTACTGATATATAACAGATTCAAAATACATAATTTCTGCTGGATGCATAGATGAATTAAACAAAATCAATTACCCTGGTTAAAAAAAAAGAACTTATAATTCAGACATGTGCAAAATTTCTAAGAATATTCATTATAGCTCTGCTAATAATAGAAAACAATTAGAAACTAAACTAGGTATTAAATAAAAGAGTGATTAATTAAATGATATATTAATACATGGATTATTTTATAATTAATAAATCAGCCAAATCCTGTCAGACTAGATGGTAGATGAACCTAGAAAAAACACAGAAAGTGCCAGTGTGCCTAGCCTAGGTATCCAAGTCTCAAGTTGATGGGGTAAATATATGTTTAT
Organism: Phocoena phocoena; assembly: GCF_963924675.1. Lineage (NCBI taxonomy): Eukaryota > Metazoa > Chordata > Mammalia > Artiodactyla > Phocoenidae > Phocoena > Phocoena phocoena. The sequence goes on from NC_089223.1 coordinate 79,025,509, forward strand.
TTTGTATGCCATTAAAGACTGATTTTTGTTTGTTATGCAACATTATTATTACAATAATAACTGATGACACATATAACTGACAGAACACTAAGTAATCAAAGATTTTAGGAGTTTCTTTGTATCTATTACAAAGAAAAAAGTGAAAGAACCCCCGAAAAAGAAGTCTAATGGCCAATAAGCTAAAAAGGATGTATAATATTAGAAATCAGAGGAATTCAAATTTAAATTACAAAGAGATACTATTATATATCTATCAGATTGGCAAAAAATTTAAAAGTCTGACATCATGAATTAGCAAGAAAGTTCCAAGCAGTGGGGACTCTCCTCACTGTTGGTGAAAGTGTAAATTGCTATAACTTTGGAAAATAATTATCATTTATTTATTACCTGATGAGGTTAAAAATCCATATACCTAATATCTAATCAATTTTACTTCTAACTATAGATCCTTTGAATTTCTATAAAAATTTCAGAATCAGCTTGTAAATTTATATTTTCAAAAACCTAGAGATTTAGATTGGGGTTGCATTGCACTGATAGATAAATCTGAAGAGAACTGACATTTTCACAGTGTTGAATTTCAATCTATACCATATATATTTCTATTTATTTAGTTTTTCTTTTATTTCTCTCAGCAATGTTTCATAGTTTTCACTATGGAAGTCTTACATTTTGTTAAATTTATCCCTCAGTATTTCATGTTTTGGGATGCTATTGTAAAAGGTATTTTTAAATTTTTATATTCAACTGCTACATAATAGTAAATGTATGTGTGTATTGTATGTGGGGGTGTGTGTACATATGTATGTGAGTGTATGTATATACAAATGCAATTTAGAGTATCCTTGTTTTTAATCTCAATTGCTCAGAATTGCATAAATATACTCCTTAGTTCATGGTACAGTCTCACAAGCTCATCACTGATCCCTGCATAGCATATATATTCCATGTATATATGTATGTATTTTTAACAATATAATAACTACCCTCTAAGCCACCTCCCAAAATAAGACTTCACTGGCATTAAACTATACCTAATCATATGGTCTCCTGCCTTCAAAACCCTACAGACTGCTTGCTCACAATCAAGGTACCCTTCATTGGAAAGAGGTAAGTAAAGGGATGGAGAAGGTGCAGAATTTGGGAGAGGACTGGAGAGGGTGAGGAAGTTCACTTGATTTCTTAAGTTTAGAAACAGTCTGAGTCAACTTTTCATCTACAGTTGGGAGGGAAGTAATTTTCTCAATGTTAAGCTTAGAGTCCTCTCGATACCAATTAAAATATGCTTCCCACTCATTTTGTCTAACTCTGATATTTTTTCTAATGGTGTATGAATATAGATTAATTTGGGAATTTTGAGAACTCCCCACCTTGGACAATGTAAATTTAAACAGTCCCAGGTTAAATGGACCCATTTAGATAAATAGTTACAGGACGGGGATCCACAGGTGTTAAATATAAAGCTGGCAGAGGTTCCTTGGTGGGGGGTGGGGGGAGGGTGCATCTTCCTTTAAATTCTTCCTATAAGAACTTCTCATTATTCTGAGAACTCACGAAAAGTAGAAAGAAATCCTGAAACCCAAATCTCTTACCAATCGGTGAAGACAGAAAACCTAAATCACAAGATGGAAAAACCTTGAACCCGAATCTTGAGATAGAAAAACCTAAAAGAAATCCTCAAATAAAGACCTGAACCTCAACCAAATGGGAGGTTCGGATCCAGGAGCACTCACCCTGCAGCTCTGATGCAATTGAAGAGAAGGCTGGACACAATGGGTTCGTGTAGGTACCATAGGTAGAGTCAGAAAAGGTGCTGGACGGCTGAGTGGGGGGGTCACTCCAGATCCTGCCAACTACGCCAGCTATGTTCACCAAAATTTCAGAAACGGAGACCTGATTAAAATAAAGAGGTGTTTATTGGGGGACTTGTTAGGACTGCTGCCCCAGAGACACAGATTCAAGAAGCACTTAAATTGTGTTCTCCCAGACTACAAAATGGAGGAAGCTATAAAGGCAAAAGCTGCAATGCCACAGTTTGTTTCATAAATTGTTTGTCAATAATTATAATTGGAGCTGGCAAGAAGTGAGGGTTCTTGTTAAGCAACAGTTGGCTGGAGTCTGAAATGACTGCATAGTTACAAGGGGGAACCTTGAGACCATAAGGCTGCAGCTTATAGATGTCATCCTGAATATGGCATGTGGTGTCCTTGGGTTTGGTACAGTTCAAAGAAAGTTCATGTCCTCAGTGGTGCAGGAATGTGTCTGATCCCAGAACCTCAGTGGCTGCCTGATTCCATTTTTGTATGCCTGAATGTTAACTTTTATGGTCAAAAAAGGAGAGGGGAAGTCTTTAATGACGTGATTAAGGATCTTGAAATGGGGAGATTATCCTGGATTATCTAAGCAAGCTGGTAATAAAGGCAATTAAGTGTAACCTTAAAAGAGGAAGATAGAGAGAGATTTGACATACACACAGGAATAGTTAATATGAAGACGGAGCAGAGAGAGATTTGAAGATTCTGACCTTGGAGACTGGAGTGATGTGAACATAAGCCAAGGAATGCTGACAGCCACCAGACGATGTAGGAAGCAAAGAATGGATTCTCCCCTAGAGCATGCAGAGGGAGTGTGACCCTGCAAACATTTTGATTTTGGTCCTGTGATACTGATTTTGGGCTTCTGATCTCCAGAATGATGAGAAAACAAATTTCTGTTGTTTCAGGCCACCAAGTTTGTGGTAATTTGTTACAACAGCTACAGGAAACTTATAGCAGAATATAGGGTTATATGGGGTGGGCTATGTGGCCCTTTTGGATACTCTGGTCAAGGAAGTCCTTGCTGCTCAAACCTAAAGTCTAAAAGCATGGAGACGGGATTGCAGGAGACCAGGGTTGTTTGGGAAGACCAGCTATCATGGGAGAACCACCAAGAGACGATAGAGTTAGAGGGGGATTAAAGGTTTGGCAGTGAAGCTGCTGACAATCTGAGAGATTCAAGAGACATTTAGGAGACAAAGCCTACAATTCTTCTTACTACCCTGGATGTGAAAAATGAACAAGAGAGTTAAGAAGGATTCCCAGCTTGAGCAAGGAATGAGGTAATTGTTCCTGCCAACCATGGGAATTGGAGACATCAAGAAGAGGCTCTGTGAATTTTTGAGGGCATAAGACCTGAAAATATTTAGTGTTTTTTTTTTTTGTTTGTTGTGTTTTTTGCGGTATGCGGGCCTCTCACTGTTGTGGCCTCTCCCGTTGCGGAGCACAGGCTCCGGACGCGCAGGCTCAGCGGCCATGGCTCATGGGCGCAGCCGCTCCGCGGCATGTGGAGTCTTCCCAGCCCGGGGCACGAACCTGTGTCCCCTGCATCGGCAAGCAGACTCTCAACCACTGCGCCACCAGGGAAGCCCAAATATTTAGTGTTTTAAGATGACTTTGAATAATTTGAATAAAGTGTTGTTGAATAGTCATTTGGATTTATGAGTCTGAAAGCTCACAAGAAATGTCTAAGCTGGAGATGCAAGGTTTGGTCATTAAAACAATAAAATTAAAAGATGGAAGGTTTGGACAATGAAACAAGAAACTGTTGGGAAGTGATGTTGCTCTAAAGCCCTCCTAGCCCTGGTTAACACATTATCACAATGGAATCAGAACTAGCTGGTAGTGGTATCAACACCCACCCCGCTTCAGCACACAGCAATCACCCTGCTCTCTCTCTTAGTGAAAAATAATGGTTTCTTTAAATAGTTGCATAAGGAAGCATTATCTTCTCCTCCAGCTTTATCTGGAGTAGCCCTCTGATGCCCAAACCCCTCTCATGGATGAGGGAACTTCTGAAACACCTCTTCAGAACTGTGCAAGACCACCTCCCACACAAGGCTGATTGTGGGATGAGGTCCTCCTGCATACTTCTCACAGGACAAGTCTTATAAAGCCAAGTTAAGGAAGATAACCATGTTGTTCACAGAACGATCATCATTATGAAACTCCTGTTAGACACTCACAATGCATAAGTCCTTATTAAAATGCAGATTTGGATAGGATCTGTGCCTAGGCTTAATTATATACTATACTATGATTAATGAAAATATGATTCTTAAACACCATGCAAAAATGATTTTTCATCTAGCCCACATTCTTAGCTCCTGAAAGTCATCCACTCATTCATTAATTTATTCAGCAAGTAGTTACCAAACAAGGTACCAGAAGAAAAAAAGTCACTGTCCAAAACGGTAGAGGAGAATTGACTTGTAGACATGTAACCTCAGTACAAGGCAATATATAAGCGAGAAGCAGGAGGCGCAGCATGGCAAAAAAAAAAACAAAAAAAAACGCTACAGACCTCACAAACCAGCTTCCATTTCAGAGGTCCCCAGATTTTGAATTTTATTGACCCTTACCATTACAACAATAACAAAATCTTATGGGTTGCCAACCTTCCATTTTGCCAAATAATAAAACTTTAAAAATTACCCTCATAATTTCTATCATTTTGTGAGATAACTTTCCTGAACTTTTTTTTTTTTTTTCTTTTCCTGTTAGACAACTTCTCCAGCCTGTGGCAGCCTCAGAAGGGGATATATGAAGACTTCGGGGAAGGCTGAGCTAACCAGCTGTACACAATAGCCCTGGGGAGATTCTTCTCTTGCTCCCACACACTATCAATCAATCATCAGCAAGTCCTGCCAGTTCTACTTTCAAAATATGACCAGGTTCTAAGCGTGTCTCCTTACCTCCATTGCTTCCACCCTGTTCCAAGCCACCTTGTTCATCTCTCTCCAGGATGCAGTTGCCTCTGACCTGCCTTCCCTGTCTTTCCCCCTCAGACTATTCTCAGCACATCACTTAGAGAGATACCTGTTAAAAGTCAGATCATGTGACTTCTCCACTCAAAACCCTCCAATGGCATCCCATTACACACATGATACTACCCCAAGCCCTTACCATGATCTACAAGGTCAATAAAATCCATCCCCACTATCTCCTATCACAGTCTCCCTCACTCTGCCCCAGACACACAGGCTCCTTGTTTTTTCACACACACCGAGCACATTCCACTCCAGGGCCTTTATACTTGCCGCTTATTGTCTGGATACTGTTATGGCCACGGCTTTGCTTATTCTGGTGCTCAGCTCAAATGTTACACTTTCAGAGAGATCTCTTTTGTTTTGGGAATCACCTGTGGCTCCAGAACACTCAGTAAGGATTTGACCTCCACCCTATTACGATCATTCATGCTAGTTGTTGGTGTTCTGACTTCTACTTGTAATCCTGGGAGATTCCCATGCCAGAGCTTCTCAAACTTTAATGCGCACATGAACCAGAAAGACGACTCGCCTGTGCTTTTCACACTGAAACATGCAAATTCACCTGCAGATTCTGACTTAGATTCTGCATCTCAAACACATGTCCAGGAGATGCTGCCGCTGCTGTCCCCCTCCCATATTTTAAGCGGCAGGGTTCTGACTTAGGTGAGGAAACTCTGCCCCTCACCCCAGACATACAGGCCGAAGGCTGGACCCCCACCTCTCTCTTCCCTACCTGTTTACAAGTTACTCCATCAGTCAGAGGGCGGTCAGCTCTTCCAGCCCCACGGATCTAACGACATGGCAGCTGAGTCACCTTGGGGTACCGGCCTGTGGGGTAAACACTTGGCGGGACTGAGGCGGCTGCTCGCGGAACTTTACGAACTCCGCGGCTCTTTCCCACGCATGCGCACCACGCTCACCACGCCCACCACGCTCACGACCGCGCGCCGCGCACCACACGCACCACGCAGGTTCAAGGCGACACCGCGGTGTAACCTGTTGTCAGCCCTCGGCGCACAAAGGGACCTGTATAAGTTGAGAAAGCAGAGAAAACCAGAAAACTGTGAGAGGAAATGAGGTCTGTGTGTTGAGATCTGAAGAATGGGAGGGTTGGGGCAGGTGGAGAATGCAGGTGGTGTCTCTGACTGGGGAACAGGAAGTAAAAATGAGCAGCTCACATTCAGGGACAGTAGGGTGGCAGAGCAGTGGGGGAACACTGTGATCTGAATGATCAAAACCCCAACCTGGGTACATTTAAATTGTCTGTTAAAAAGTTACAAAATAATAAGTACTTTGTTTCAATAAAATAACAATTTTAGGGAAGCATATATTGTTTAAAAAAAAAGAAAGAGAAGGAAGGAAAGGGAAGAAAAAGCTCCTTCCTGTTCGCTGGAGGAAGGAAGAGTTCCTCCAAGTTCCCTTGGAGAGGGAACTGCCCTTCAAGAACTTTAAAGGGACTCCTCTAAGTTGTTTCGCACCTGGTTATTTTAACAAAATATACTGGATCTGTTTATGGGCCGATAGTTTAAATTCAATTGTATAACATTCTCAAAATGTCAAAATTACAGATGATAGAGGTGGAAAGCACATTAGTGCTTCCACATTAGGGGTATGGAGGTGGATGTGACTACAGAGGTAGCATAAGGGAGAACTTGTTTTTTTTAATGGAATAGTTTTGTATTTTGGATACCCTTAATTGTATGTAATGAATGTCATAGAACTATACACACATATTGTGCCAGCATCAAATTCCTGGTTATAATTATGTAATATGTCACCATTGGGAGAACTGGGTAAAGAGTACATTGGCCCTCTCTGTACTGTCTTTGCATCTTTCTGTAAATCTTCAATTATTTTATAATAAAATAAGTCTAAAAAGTTATAAATCTGGAACTGAGGAAATCACTATAAAACAGTTTCCCAGGGCTACTGAGCTCTTTATGAATCATTTATCAAGATAAGCCCCTTCTGGCTTGTGGACAATGGTAGAATTCTCTGTTCCCAAGGACGTAAGTGTCAGCTCAGAGAACATTTCCAAAATTCTTCCAAAATGTGCTTTCCCCAGTGAACATTTTCTCTGATAAATGACTGCAAGTCCATCAGGGAAGACTGGAAGGAAGATGTACTTATGGAGTTCTCTCAGGATTCTTTCAAGATGAAACCCAGCCTCAGCTTCTTTGAAGAAATTCTGTATCTATGAATTGCCTCAGGGCTGGGAATTACATCAGGGCCATTTAAGGAAATTCAAATTAGTCTCCAGAATTAGAGGGCTCCCTCCTCCCCCCTCTCCCCAACTCCAGTTAAGTTAATCAAAGAAGATCTTGGTGAGACTTAGTCCTAGGCCTCATACCACTGGTTGGCCAAAGATTCATGAAGTTGATGTTCTGATTACAAATGCAAGTAGTTGGCTGTTAGAGAAACTAAGACAGCGTTGCTTTAGCAATTTTGTGTTACTGCTTTGTTTCTGCCACTCCAGGAATCCATCAATCGATTCCAAATAGAGAGTCTACTTCAGTGGTAGCATTTCTTCTATAACAACAGAACCGTTTTAAGGAACTGTAAGGCTGATATTCTACTCATCAGTGTATTTCTCAGTGCTTTGGAAAATACAGTGTTCTCTGAATTCTCTCAGGGACATAGGTAGGAGGTGAATGTTGTATCACATATAATTCATTAACTCCAACATTTCAATTCTCTAAGTGTTTGGATATCTTCCTCTGTATTTTATCATGGAATCAACTTCCAATAAAATAAACCACTAATAACTTCCAGATTAAGCCAAGAAATGAATCAGCAGTTGAAACCACTCCTAGCTTTTCAAACTAGTAGATTGATTCAGAAATTTCTGGCAAGTGTTCCACATTAATAAATTTGGCCTAATATACTATTATTTTCTTCTCCATCTAGCAATCTAAAAATATCCACACATAACTCCTAGGTTCCTGGCCTGAATGTATGAGCCAAATCTTGCAATTATGTTGGTGTATAAACCATTTTATACAAGTTTTGGCTTTGCAGTTTCTCTCCTGGAACATCTTGAGTGTGATGTATATTGTAGATCTGGTGGCAATAAGAGAAGATAAGAAAGGAGTATGAGGGGAATTTGCATTCTCATCAATGCTATTTCCTCATGTGGATTCATTGTATATGTTTGAAAAAAGGCTAGAAAGCTTTATCATATTTTGCCAGAGGTTTTTGGAGAGGTTTTAGAATCATGTTCCTGTCACTCAAATCCTATCAAATGACCTGTTTCCAAATTTCACTATCCCACTTTCACTTAATAGGTGTCCTAATTTTTAACATATTTGAAAAGGCTACATGTTCAATCTACACTTATTATGGACTGAATTGTGTAACTCAAAAAATATATGTTGAAGCCATAACTCTCAGTACCTCAGAATATTCCCTTATTTGGAAATAGGTATACTTTACAGAGAGAATAAAGTTAAAATGAGCTTATTAGGGTGGGCCCTAATTTAATGTGACAGGGGTCCTTATAAAAAGGGGGAAACTTGGACACAGAGACAGGCATGCAACAGAGGGAAGGCATTGTGAAGACACACAGGGAGAATTCCGTCATGTGACTGGAATGATGCATCTACAAGCCAAGGAACGCGAAGGATTGCTATCAAATAATAGAAAACAGAAGAGGCAAGGAAGGATTCTGCTCCAGAGCTGTCAGAGAGAACATGACTCTCCTGACACCTTAATTTTGGACTTCTAGCCTCCAGAACTGGGATACAGTAAAATTCAGTTGTCTTAAGCTACCATTTTTTAGGACTTCGTTAGGGCAACCCTAGGAAACTAATGCAGTGCCATAATTCACCAAACTGAAGGGTTAGATTTTAGTTTTGAATTTATACCTATGTGAACCTTGCCGTTAACGATAAATGATTACTTTATTGAAAAAGAAAATCCTGGTGTTCTCACCAGGCTTTGAGGTGAGAATTTAAATCTTGAGCTGGTCACCATCTTTGTAGCATAGTAGAAACTGCCAGCCCTCCCTCCCTCCCTCAACCCTACTGCCCTGTGAGAACATTGTCATGATCATCTGTCCTAATACCGCTACATCTCTTAAAGCTTAGCTCTCAATAGGCAATTCATTTCAGGCAACCTTAGGTAATATTTAAACTAAGTATTTTGCCACTGCATGCCATGGATTATTAGTGTCTTGCCTTTTTGTGTTAATTGACTCCTCACTGACTTAATCTCAACCTTGTGAAATCACTAATCCTAAATATCCCTGAGAGTGTCTTTTTTTGCAAGCACCTTTGTAACCAATTACTGTATTGCTTATAATTCTTTAGTTTCAGGCAATAATACGCATGCTAATTTATGAAGAAAGGCTCATATTAAATAATTTTCAGAATCTCCCAAATAGGCAAAGTTTAAGTACTGCATAGCCCGGAATGTGTATATATATATATATATATTTGTTTTTCTAGTTATAAATAACATGAGATACACTATAATACTCTTCTAAATATTTCTTCTAAAGATTCTTCTGGAAATTCCATTGATGCACCACCACATTACTCAATATCTGAGATTCTAGGGAGGCTAGGAAAGATAACAGAAAAGGTAGCCTAGCATAGTGGTTTAGAGCATGGACTCTGGAGCAGGACTAGCTAAATTCAAATCTTGCTTTCACCATTCATTAACCCTGTGACCTTGGCCTTGTTAGGATATCAGCTGTGCTTCAGTTCCCTCCATCTACAAAAAAGTAATAATGCCTATCCTCTAATGTTGTCATGAAGATTAAATGAATGAGTATTAAAAACATCTGATACTCATCAAGCATTAGCTAAAAGCTTGTGAAATAGGAGATGAATAAGTAAATAGGGATTGAACACTATAATGTCTGCCTGATTTGTTCCAGATAAAACTACTCCAACCATGCTAGAAAGATAAATCAATTTATTGTGAACATTTAAAATTTTCTGCTTTCCGGTCTCATGTGTGTGTTCCATCTTCTACACATCTAGAATCCTGGCAGCAAGTAAGTTTGAGAAATACAGTTTTTAGATTTAGAGTATCCATATTGAAAATGCACAGATCATTTCATACTGTGCATGGTACCCAGCGACAGCCTCTTCCCACCCAGACATCACTCTGTTTAGATAACAGAAAGCATGTGATACAAAACCCCATAGCTGCCTAAATCTCTTGGAGAAGAATTTCTAAAACATATTACATAATAAAACTATTACAAAACATATTACATAATAAAACTATTACAAGATCAGAATTTAGAAAAAATTCACTCAAACATCTTTGTAAATCAGAAACTCATTCCCAGCTGCGTAAGTGACATCCCCAAGATCAAATTCCAACTCTGCTAAATGCAGCAAGCAGCAGCTCCAGGAACTTGTTTATAGTGACTCCCCTTGACACATAAATTTCCTTGGCCATATTGCTGTTTCACAAAGACCATGTTTGGGGAAAAGTAAATTTTGAAAACATTGTTTTTTACGTAAAGTTCAGTCTGGCTAGCCTATGGTGAGCTCGTACTGTTGGTACAGAATGATTATTGATCTAGCTAAAACTTTTTGCTCTGGTTTCTCATGCTTTCTGCCATGTGTGATAATATACACAAAAGTTGTCAGAATGTTTCCGGTGCTGAGTTTTTCAATTATTGCTGTCTTTATCTTGCGGCCTGTGATCAGGAACAGTCAACCTGCTCTTAGCACACCTTCAATCCAATATGTCTATGCCCCTATTAAGCTAAAACCCAAAACACTAAGAACACCAAATGCTGGTGAGAGTGGAGCAATAAGAGCTCATTCATTGCTGGTGGAAAGATAGAATTAAATATCCACTCTGGAAGACAGTTTGGCAGTTTCTTACAAAGCTAAACATAGCCTTGCCTATAATCCAGCAGTTGCAGTCCTAGGCACTTGCTGAAATGAGTTGAAAACTTATGTACACGTGAGAACCTGCACACAAATGTTTGTATTATAGTTTATTCATAATCTCCAAAACATGGAAACAACCAAGATATCCTTCAATAGGTGAATGGAAAAACAAACCGTGGTACATCCGTACAATGGAATGTTATTCAGCACTAAAATAAATGATCTCTCAAGCTGTGAAAAGACACAGAGGAACTTTAAATGCAGATTGCTAAATGAAAGAAGTCAGTCTGAAAAGCCTGCATACTGTATGATTTCAACTACAGGACATTCTAGAAAAGGCATTACTACCAATTTAGTAAAAAGATCAGTGGTTGCCAGGGGTTGGGAGGAAGAAGGGAGGAAAGAATAGGTTGAGCACAGGGAAATTTGAAGGCAGTAAAATTATTCTGTATGATCCTGTAGTTGTGAATATATGACGGTATGCATTTGACAAAACCCATAGTGGATTCTAAAATAAACTATAGGTTTTTAATAATGTATCAATATTGGTTCGTCAATTGTAACAAAAGTACACATCAGTGTAAAAGACTAATATTACAGGATTTTGACGGGGCAAGGAGAAGGGAATATATTAGAACTCTCTGTACTTTCTGCTCAGTTTTTCTGTAAATCTTTAGCCACTCTAAAAAGAAAGTCTATTAATTAAAAAAAATAAAATACACAGTGCCTATACAAATGATCATGCTACAAAAAGAACTGTGTTTATTCATTTAACCTCAACTACAATGTTTATTTAAATAAACCTATTGGTCAGTAACAGGATAATAACTAGATTTCTATAGAATGTCTGCAATGTTAGTAATCTTTTTTGAGAATATTACTTGACAAAAGTTAAAATTAAATATGTGCTAATTTTCATAAGAAACATTTTTTAAATCAGTGAGTTGAGGTTATAGTTCAACTGAAGAACAAATGAATCATTACTGCATCACAATAACATTCACAATAATGTACAGTTTTTATAAAATATTTTCACAAATATAATCTCACTTAATCCTGACAGTAATCCATTTGAAGTTGATTCTGTTTTATCTGAAGTTGTTGCTGTTTTCTGTATTTGAAAAATGGATCAACTTTCATTCTGAAAGATTCTTGGACAAATGGTGGTACACCCCAATCATGATTGTGATCTGTATTTCCTAAGCCCAGGACAAGTGAACCTGCCTTCTCACACTGCTTCCATCTTCATTAATAGGAAGTTCAAGAGCAGAGCTAGTGTCTTCAGTGAACTTGGGAAAGGAGAGGAGTACATAATACTGTTGTTTGAACAGCTTATTATTACACAAGTGAATTGCAGTGCTTGCTAACTAATGTGTACTTAGCAATATGTGCCATTTGTTTTGAAAGTCTCAATACCTCACAGAATCTTTAAACTTTCTGCAAGCTCCATATACATAAATATGTATCCGTTTTTTTAAAATGGCTTCAAAACAGCATGAGCTTCTGTATTATTGCCTCTGGAAGTATTTACAATCTAAAACACAACTGGTTTAATTATATGCTGACTGCTGAAACCATTACATACACAAGTATCATCCTAAATATTTAAACAATTTCTTTCCAAATTTTAAATAAGCAAACAAAAAGAAAAGCAGGGAGATTCATTGAAATCTCAAGATTAAAAAATGTTCTCAGTGTAGGGTTGCCAGATAAAATACAGGGCACCAGCTAAATTCGAATTTAAGATAAATAATGGATTGTTTTTTAGTGTAAGTATTTAGTATAAGTATTATGGAGATATTTATACTAAAACATTATCCATTCTGTATCTGATTTTCAAATTTAACTGTGTATTGTCTATTTTTATTTCCTAAATATAGCAACCCTATCTCAGAGAAAAATCCTCTTTATATCTATGAATTTTTTACTAAGTCCTGCTGTTAAAAATCAGTGACTAAAAAGATTAAACAAGAATGTGTGGAAAGTAAGTGTCAGGAGTTAAGAATGAGACTGAGAGCCTTTAAGGAATTGGCTCACACAATTAAGGAAGCTAACAGTGCAAAATCTACAGGGCAAGCCAGCCGGCTGGAAATTCATGTAGGAGATAATGTTGTAGTCTTGTTAGGACAGGCCAAAGGGCTGAAAGCTCAGGCAGGGTTTCAGTGTTGCAACCTTGATACAGAATTTCTCCTTCTTCAGGAAACTTCAGTCTTTTGCTCTTAAGGCCTTGCTCAAAATGATTGAATGAGGCCCATTCACATTATGGGGCATAATTTGCTTTACTTAAAGTTACAGATTGTAAATGTTAATCACATCTTAAAAATACCTTCACAGCAACATCTAGACTAGCGTTTGACTGAGCAACTGGGGCACCAAAGCTTAAAATTAAGAAAATTAATCAACACACTAATCTAGGCACTACCGTAATGGATTTTGAAGATGCAATTAAGATCCTAAATCAGCTGATCCTAAGATAGGGTGAATATTGGGGTAAGCCTGACATAATTACATGAGGCCGTTAAATCTGGGTTAAGTGGTCAAAAAAGGAAGTATGATATGTTTAAATCATGAATGGCATTTGAGCCATGAGAAATTTTCCATTGCTGACTTTGAAGAAGAATGAGGCCCATGGCAAGAGGGCAGGTGGCCTGGCCCCTAGACCCCTAGGAACCAAATGCTCCAGCTGACAGCAAGAAAATGGAGACCTCAGTTCTACAACCATAGGGCAATGAATTCTGCCAACAATCTGAATGAGCTCTCAAGCAGAATCTTCCTCCAAGCCTCCAGATGAGAACAGCCTGTCTGACTCTTCAGTGCTGCAACATAAAAACCCTATCTTGTGATAACCTGAGCAAAGAACCCAGTCATGCCTTGCTGGACTCTGACCTAGAGAATTATAAGCTGATAAATAGGTGTTAGTTTAAGCTACTGTCTGTGGTAATTTGTTAGGCAGCAGTGAACTGATACACACTATTTATATTTTATTATAAATAGATTATCTTGAATCCTCTATATTCATGGAAATTGAATATGTTAAATATATAATATTATACATTATGCAGTGTAAATATAATTTATGTTTACACATGCGTGTGTATATATATCCCTATTTTTTTGAAAATTTAACATACACATTTTTCTTTAACTTGTCTTAATTATCTTCCTAATATAAACTGGATATATTGCCTTCTTAGCTCAGGGAACTCTATGCATTATATGGTGGTTAACAGTGCAGCATGTGGAGCCAGGCTGCCTGATTCAAATCCCAGCTTTGACACTTCCAAGTTGTGCAACTTTAAGCAAATTAATTTTTCTAGTGTCAGTTTTCTCTTCTGAAACATAGGGACAATAAGGCTGCTGTGAGAATTCAGCAAGACCTGTGAAAACACCTGGAACAATTCATACATAGCACATAGCTCTTGAAAATGTTAGCAAGTAGTGCTATTCCTCTTAAATTTTTAAATTGTACAAATAATATACAAATGCATTCTCTTGTAATAAGAAAAGGAATACTGACACATATAAGGATAAAGAGTGAAAGTACTGTCCTCACTCTACCCACAATAATGTTCTCTTACCTGCATCAGTAACTTACTCTGAATTTTTACAGTTTACTATGTTACCTCATGTAACAAGGCCTTCTTCATATTCATTTGATATTCTTGCATATTTTCCTGTGTAAAAATATTAGTTGATATTTTTCAGTATGTAGTTAGCTTGTCGAACCCATCAAACATCCCATTGAAAGTTTTTTTTAATTCATTGATTTATTAGATTAATTTGGGGAGAAGAGTCATTTTCATATAGTGATACTTTTTCATGGATTTGAATTTCTACACAGAAGTATTATATTGAGCAGAACCTCAAGGGAAAGAAAAAATGTGAGCAAATAAATTAATAAATGATCTAATAGTTGACATTTTCAAATTCCCTCCACCTAAAACTGGCAGATAATTCATTATGACATTTGTGCTGATCTGTTTTAGTTACTAAGGAATCTATGTGATCTGTATGTGTTCAAATTAATACCTTGAGTTACACTGGTAAAGCATTGGGAAACTAGTGTTAGAAATCTATGTCATGTTTACTACCATAAAATTTGTTTCTAATTAGAAAAAGAAAAAATTGTGGAAACAATTTTTTTATTTATTTGTAGCTTTTATTTTTTTTTAGAGCAAATTTAGGTTCACAGCAAAATTAAGAGTACTTCCTATATACTCCCAGCCCTCACACATTGTCAGCATTCTCCACCGAGTGGTACATTTGTTAGAATCAGTGAAACTGTACTGATATATCATTATCATCCAAAGTCCATAGTTTACATTAGGGCTCATTCTTGGTGTTGTCCATTCGTTCTGTGACTTTGACAAATGTGTAATGATGGGTCTCCATCATTATAGTATCATACAGTGCATACAGAGCAGTTTCACTGCCCCAGATAGACTCTGTGCTCAGCCTGTTTATCCCATTGCCTCCCCAACTCCTGGTGACCACTGAGATCTTTTTGCTGTCTCAGTACTTTTGCCTTTCTTAGAATGTTATATAGTTGGATCATACAGTATGTACACTTTTCAGATTGGCTTCTTTCACTTAGTAATATGCATTTAAGGATCCTACATGTCTTTTCATGGCTTGATAGCTCATTTCTTCTTATCGCTGAATAATATCCCATAGTATAGACGTGCCCCAGTTTGTGTTTTCATTCACCTTCCAAAGGACATTGTGGTTGCTTCCAAGTTTTAGCAATTATGAATAAATATGCTATAAACATTTGTGTGCAGGTTTTTGTGTGCGTGTAAGTTTTTATCTCCTTTGGGCAAATACCAAGAAGTGTGATTGCTGGCTCATATGATGAAAGTATATTTAATTTTGCAAACTGTCAAACTGTCTTCCACAATATCTGTATCATTTTACATTCTCATCAGCAATGAGTAAAAAAGAGTTCCTGTTGCTCCACACCTTTATCAGCATTTAGTATTATCAGTGCTATGGATTTTTGTCATTTAAATAGCCATGCAATGTTATTGTGTTCTACTTGTTGTCCTTATTTTTTGTTCCTAACTTTTATCTTCCATTCTTTTTTCTGCTTTTTTAGATTATAACTGAGCACTGCATATGATTCCATTTTCTTTCCTTTCTTAGAAAATCAGCTATACTTCTTTTTTACTTTATTTGTGTTTGCCCTAGAGTTTGCAACATACATTTATAGCTAATCCAAGTTTACTTTCAAATCACGCCCCCATACCTCACAGGTGGTGGGGGTACCTTATAATAACAACATAATCCTAATTCTTCTCCCCATCCCTTGTCTTATTGCTGTAATTCACTTCATTATATAAGCATATATATGTGCGTGTGTATATATATATATATATATATACACACACTATATGCATAAGCATACATAATCAAATATATTGTTACTATTATTATTTTAAACAAACTGTTATCTGTTAGACCAATTAAAAGTTTTAAAACAATATAATTTTATTTCTATTTAAAGTATTTCTTTTAACATTTCTTGCAAAGCAGGTCTACTACCAACAAATTCCACCAATTTTTCTTTCTCTGGGAAAGTCTTTATTTCTCCCTCACTTTTGAAGGATAGTTTCTTAGGTACAGAATTCTGGTTTGGTGGGGGGTGGTTTGTTTGTTTTCCTTTCAATACTTTCAACATTTCAGTCCACTCTCTTTTCCTTGCATAGTTTATCGAGTAGAAGTATGTAATTCTTATATTTGTTCCTCTATAGGCAATGCATTTTTCCCCCTTTGGCTTATTTCAGATTTTTTTCTTTATCTTTAATTTTCTGTAGTTTAAAAATTATGTGCCTCTGTGTAGGATTTTTGGTATTCTACTTTGTACTCTCAGAGCTTCCTGGATCTGTGGTTTGGTGCCTAACATTAATTTGAGGAATTTATCAGTTATTAATATTTCTTCTGCTTTTTTTCTCCTTTTGATATTCCCATTATATTAATGTTACACATTTTGTAGTTGTCTCATAGTTCTTGGATATTCTGTTCTTTTTTTTCAGTCTTTTTTCTCTTTACTTTTCAGGTTTGGATGTTTCTGTTGAAATATCCTCAAGCTTAGAGAGTCTTTCCTCAGCTGTGTCCAATGTACTAATAAGCTCATCAAAGTAATTACTCATTTCTGTTGCAGTGTTTTTGATTTCTAGTATTTCTTTTTGATTCTTTCTTAGCATTTACATCTCTCTGCCTACATTGCCCATCTGCTTTTGCATGCTATTTTATCCATTAACACCCTTACCATATTAATCATAGTTATTTTAAATTCCCAGTCTGATAATTCAACATTGCTACCATTTCTTGTTGTGATGCTTGCTCTGCCTCTTAAATTGTATTTTTTTTAATCTTTTGGTATGGCTTGCATTTTTTTCTTGATAACTAAACATGATGAACTGGGCAAAAGGGACTGCTATAAATAGTTCTTTAATAATGTGCAGGTAAGGTGTGGGGAGAGTGGAAGTGTTCTATGGTCCAATGATTAGGTATCAGCCTATGCCTCTGGACTGTGAGCTTCACAAGAATTTCTGGATTTTTTTCTCAATCTTTAAATGGGAGAAGCTGGCTCACATGGGCTGGAGTTGTGTTATTTCCCTTCCCTATGTCAATTAGGCTCTAACAATACAGCAGGTTAGGTTCTGGTTACTAGTTTCACCTGAGCGCAGGCCTTGTTAAGAAGAACAGAGTGCCCTGGCGTATTTCAAAATGGTTCCTTTTCCCTTCTTGCAGGAAGCAGGAGGGGATTATTTCTCCAATATTTACTGTGGGAACCTGGTCAAGCTCCTGGAAGCAAATCTCCCATTATTGTGGGGTACCCCCTCCACTGCCGACTGGTTCTTCATGAAGTTTTTAACTCTCAGAGTTGTCCACACTGAGCCTTCAGCAGTTTGTTGACTACATTTTCAGTTTTCCTATCCTGGCACCGGTTCCTGTGGCAGTTTCACTCTTGAGTCTCTGCTCTGGTAAGTCGTGACTCCCCATGTTCACCACTCTGTCTCTAATATTGGGGTCAGTGTTTTGCTCTGTATCCTCTCCTCTCTTATTGATCCAAGAAGAGTTTTTTGTTTTTTGTTTTTTTTCCAGTCTCTCTGGTTTTTTACTTGTTGTTAGTTTGAAGTGCTAGCTTCCAGGCTCCTTACATCTGTAACTGAAAAACAGAAATCCTCAATATTTTTTTTAAATTTACTTTTAGAATGTTTGAACTTTAATATGTTGATTATAGCACAACCAATAAATACAGTGGATAACTTATAAAATGTTCTAAAGGACTTCCATTTGAATTTAAATGAGTGTGATTGCATAATGTGCCTGTTAATTGGACAGAGCTTAAGAAAAAACAAAATTATAAATTTGGAATCCTTGAAGTTTACAATTTCCTGGTTAGGAACCTTTCCAGTGTTTGAAGAATATATGATCTCTTATCTAAAAAAGTCACTCCTTTGACATGTGTTTCTTTTCCCTCACCACATTGATATATATCACAACAAAGCATTGAGGTAAGTCATGTGTGAAACAAATACTATTAGCACTCTTAGAATTTAATTAGGAAAGTTAAATGTAACACACATGTCTGGTATCAGTGCTAATAAGTGGTACTTTTAACTTTGACAAGTTGATAGGCTTCTTAGTAACAATTTCAGTCAATTGATGGGATAATGGTACACCTGATACCTCAACTTTCTATAACACACAGAATGACTGGACCTTAGATAATTCCACATAGGAGTTAATCTATGCAAAATATTCAGTACATAGTAAAAACGCATTAAGAATGAACCAGTATTATTTGAAAATATTAGCAGCCCCTGAGAAGTGTGATCCTAACTTGGAGACTAAAAGGTTGAAAGTGTCTTTATTCTGAATAAGAAAAAAACATGTTGTTTAAAGGTATATTTATAGATAGTAAACCACTGATCCATATCACCAGAACAATCCAAATTTCATTCAGTTCTCTTTGACTGCTTAATTCTTGTGCCTGCTTTTTTTTTTAAAAAAAGGCTTTTATAAAGTAATGTAAAATAATAAATTTTGATGATAAATTAGACTTTTACAAATTTTGGTTAAGTAATAATACCAGTTAAAAATATGTTCATATATTATAGCACAGAAATTTGAAGCCTCAATTGACTTTGCTACTTTGTGTTGGATTAGACTCCAAACAGTATTTAGGGGAAAGACTGTGTCTGGCAATTGTACTTGTCAAACACCTATAAGTAGGTAGTGGGGCTTTATAATTAGGAAGGGGAGCAGGTCAAACCTTTCTGTCACCCTAAGGGATGGGCACATGTTATACAGTAAAATAATATTTGGTAAATAAAAAGAATAAATAAATAAAGCTCCAACCCAGTTGATAAAGCATGTGGATCTGTACACATCTATCAATATAGGCTATCAGATCTTCATTTACATTTCAAGATAGGGCCAAGTAGAGAAAATAGAAAAGTTAATAATTTTTTTCTTTTGTTTTTAATGTGACATTTTATCTTCCAATCTCTCTCAGACTTTAGCTATACTGTGTCCTCTGAAATCAGTGATTTTCATAGTCCATTAAAACTTTCTTGGAACATATAAATCTTTTCTCTTTTAAATAAAATTAATGGAGAACCCAATTATTAAAACACACACACACACACACACACACACACACACATACACACATTTTTCCTAGCAACATAATATACTGAATATGAAAAAAACTAAGCACAATTTCCCCTACATTATCCCTTGCTATGTTTTTTTCAGTTTAACCCTCAGCAAATGGATTTTCATAGGGGAATTAAACACTCATATTGGTACTTGCAAACTTTTGTCCATAGACAGGATTTTGTATCAGACACAAAACATTAAATGTGTGAAATAAGATAACATGGTACATAAATGCTCTGAGTAAAGTAAGTCATCTGGGAATAGAGTGATTTGCAATCTATTATAAATGTAGCCCAAAATACAAAAGGAGTTTAACTATCTCAAATTTATTGCAAAATCATAGAAATTTGTACACTCATTTTGATATTTAAGTTCAGCCACTTCTTAGTAAATGAGGTAAGATCTAAACATAGTAAACTGTTTTTATCCTTTGCTTTTTAATTGCAGTATAACCCCACAAATTAAAATGAATAAATTTTAAGCATATAGATCACTGTATTTTTAAAACTAAGCATTCCTGTATATCAAATATATCAAGATCTAGATTACCAGCCTCCAACATATTCCCTTATGAATTTACTTAGTTACCAGCCCTTCCAAAAGTGTAATCACTCTACTAATATCTACTACCGTAAAAAGGCCCTGCATGTTCTCAAACATAATCGGTGTTCACTATTCTTTCTATGGATTTCATTTTTACTAAACACTGTGAGGTTCATCTGTGTTGTTGTACATAGTTATAGCTTGTTCCTATTAATGTATAATATTCCATTTTAGTAGTAATTCTGAAGTTTTTCATCCTACTTTACCTATTTTACTGTTGTGATAATTTTGGTAATTTCTAGTTTGGGGATGCTACAAATAGTGCTTCCTTAAATATTCTTGCACTTTGGTAACATATACAGATTTCTGTGAAGTGTATACGTAAATTTCTAAAATATATCTAAGAATTTAATTGATTCATAAGTATACATATGTTCAGATTTGGTAGATACTGCTAAACAGTTCAAAGTGTTTGTAACAATTTACACTTTCACTAGAAGTGTGTGAGAGTTCCTGTTACTCTATAGCCCTACTAACACTTGGCATTGCTGTTTTTTATTTAGTTGTAACCATTCTAATTCTTTTATAATGATATTTTATTATAGTTTTATCTGTGTTTTGCTAATAACTAAGTATGTTAGGCATATTTTTATAAGCTTAATTTTGGATAACATCTTGTTAAAGTGCCTGTTCAATTGATTTGCTCATTTTTATTTTAGATGTAGTTGTTTATCTCTTCATTATTGATTTGTACTTATTTTTTATGTATTTCTATGAATCTTTAATTGGTTATGTGTGTTGCAAACATCTCACTCTAATCTGTGGAGTGCCATTTACACATTCTTTCAAAATTGTTTTTTAATGAATTAAGAATTAAGAATTTCTTAATTTTAATAAAGTTCAATTTATCATTCTTTTCTTTCATAGTAAATATTGTGTAATGTTGAGGAAATAGTATGCTATTTAAATGTCACTCTTCTATGCAGTGTTGCAGAAAATTTATTGTTTCACCTTTCAGATTATTTATGATCCATTTAGAATTGATTTTGTATGTGGTGTGAACTAGAAGTCATAATTTTTTTTCCATATGGGACAATTATTCTGATACAGTTTATTAAGAAGGCCATCATTCTCTTGTATTGAAACTATTTGTTAATGTAATTCAAGTGATTTGGCATTCTGAAGTTCTAGCAATTCTATTTTTTTAAGTCCATGTGATTCAGATTAAGAGGCTGATCAGAGAGTGTAACTCAACCACACTCATCTTTTCTATTTTTCTTATAATTTAATCAGTCTTCTATACCTGGCTTATGTTTGGTCTTTCTATTTTTTTTTTATCGAGTTTTATTTGCTGGCATGCTTGGTATTATCTTGGATACTTTAAGTGAAAAGTTGTGAAGTCTCTGGATAATATTATCATCCTCCAAAAAAGACTTTATCTTTTTCTCTACTGAGAGCACACAAACAAATCACCTTACTACAGCAATGACTGTGAATGCTTGAAGCTTTAAAGTTGTGAAGGTTCATCTATTTCTTACATGTCCTTTCTTTTAGGGCATAACCCTTTAGAACTATGAACTATAAACCTGGAGTGATTGCAGGGTCTGACTTCCTTTTTAGGACTTCAACTATATCAGTGTTTGCCTTAGAACTCTGAGACTGCCAGGACCTTGGTAGAGTTTTGTTGTTTTTCTCAGTAGCCGTTTTTCTTTGTTGTTTTTGACCTTTTACTCTAGGCATGTCCAACTTAGGAATTGGTAAATGCCTTTTGAGGGATTATATATAGAAGGCCTGGATTGACTTCCATCCTTCCATTTTTCTGCCGTTCTGTCCTTTTAATTCCTGGTTGCTCTGGCATCCATGAACTTCACTATCTGTTGCACCAGCTCAGTGGAAACAACACAAGTTCCTTCCTGATCATACTCTCTGATCAGGCTCTACAACTAAAGATAAGGATAGCAAATAATAGCTTTTCAGGGAGAAGGCTACTCTGAATTCAATCTTGGTGAACCTCTATAGATAAGGTCTTTACTATCAAGTCCTGGTACCTTAGTTGCTTTCTGATGCTTTCAATCAGTAATTTTTTTATTTGTTATTTTCATAATTTATAAGGCTCTTAGCTGTTTTTATTGACTGAATATGATGGGGTTGCTCATTATAGGTAAGAATGAAACTCAAGGTTAATTTACACCAAGTTATATGGGTGGCAATAAAGAAGTAAAAAAATATATATGAAATGCAAGTCTTTTGATTTTGTCCAACACTCTTAAGTGGTAGATTTATAGAAATTTCCAAGTGGCAGATTTTCAACAAGTCGTCAAGTTCCCCTGATGTGGTACCATATCACATTTTCTCCCAATGAGTGACACTGGTTCCATTTACAAAAAGCTCTGAAACTCATCCTTTGAGGGTCAAGAGGGGACTCTTTCTTGAACTCCTTGTATCTTTTTCTGTACAGTTGTCTCTCATTCCTTATTATTCCTCTCTTAACATTAATTAATTTATATATTAAACTTTCCCTGTTCAGATTACTCTATGATTTCTCTCTCCTCATTGTACCGTGACTGATACAAGTACATAAATAAGGGTTTTGAAGAAGATCCAGACATAAGTAGCAAAGATATAGCTACTCTAAATATAGTTTGTGTCCTTGGGTCTGAAAAGACTGGTATACAGAAAAGAGAACAAAATATAGGTCAAATATAAATTCAGAATAGGAATATCAATAATGTAGTCCTGATTCTAAGCCAATGAGATGCATGCCTACTTATACTCAGAGTTTTTGTAACTCAGAACTGCTTAGAATTCAGCAACGGGTGCCACCATAGCTAGAGTTATATAACCTAATCTATACAAGTCAATTGACTGCAGAGTCAAGAAGTTGAGTAGACAAAACCAACAGAGTAAAAAAATTAGTGGGATAAAACTTCTGGTGGATATTCTGGAGACCTGTTATTATGATGATTAAAAACCCTAGATTTAGAGAAAGATAGTCAGAATTTGAATTCTGGAATTGCTTCTAATTAATCATGGAAATTTGTCAATTTTTAAAGCCACCTGGCCCAAAGTTTCTTGAAACTAAGGGAAAAAAGTCTTTAGTCGTAGGTATGTAGGATGTGTGCAGTGGAAGAGAAACAAGTAGAGGGATAACAAGAGCCACAGTGGTGGGTTTCAGCCTTATTGTCCTCATTATCAACAGCAGCAGCAACATCAGAATCCTCAAATTAATGATAAAAAAAATAGTGAAAACAGAACAAAAACTATTTCTCAAGGAACTCTCTGCCCAAGGAGTACATAACCTCTTGATCTTCCAAGTTTTTTGGAGCCTGAAAAGTCTGAGGGCATGAGGAGAGTCATGCCCTAGGGATCTCGCTTGGGAGATGGACAGGAGAAGGCTTTAAGAAATATTGTTGCTATAATCTATATTTCTCCCAGTATAGTGACTAGAATAGCAAGCACAACTTTTTAAAAAGATTTTTGTTAAAATTTTGTTGTCATTGTAGAAATATGCTTCTCAAGTAGGACATTAATCAAACATTGAACTATTTAAATCATGACTTGTAAGTATCCCAGAGGCCCATACCTTTAACAATATCTATATCTCCTTTTGTTAATACCATGCTCAAAGCATTTTGGTAATTGTATTCAGCATGTCACTTACTCAAAAGGAGAAAATGTGTTTGACAGGCACATAGACAGCTCAGTTCTTTATTTACTTTGGAATAAGTGTACTTTAACATGTTGACATTGTGGGTTACATATTGTTGTGTTAAATATTTTGTGAATATGTTTTCAGTCACTCTGATACAGAAGAAATTAAGATCCTAACTCATCTGGACGTAGAACCAAACTCATGGCAATGCTGAATTCACCAAGGTTAATATGACCTTAGGATTTAATAATTTGGTAACCACTCAGGCTTCCCAATCACTTTTTCGTTGGAAACATTGTCAGTATAGGCTAACCAAGGTAAAACTGGACACACTGATAAAAATTTTTTCAGTCCAATTTATTATTCTCTCCTTATAAGATACCTCAAGCCACAGATATTAAAAATAGCCACTCCAACAAGTAAGAGAGCTAAAATAATATAGAAATAAATATGAGGAGATAAATTCAGTGACTTATAAATAGTAAAATGTCATATGAATTCATGTAATATTCAGAAGAAAAATATAAAATATAACCTTGTTCATATTTATAAAACACATATCTAGCCAATATGATGAATAATCTTCTTATAACTGTGTTATATATATTGTATGCACAGTACAGATTTAACTGTTAATTAAAATTGTATTATCGTTGCTGGGAGTTAAAATTTCATACATTTTAATATTAAGCTGGAAAAGAATGCTTAGAGGATTATGACTTTTTTCTTTCATTTATAATATTGTTGTTTTCTATTAATGAGAGATAATTATGTGGTAAATAAATAGCTCTACTCGGGAACTACTTTTTTTCACATTTTTATAGAGTTTACCATCATCACTGCTTGTACAGCAGACAATGATTTGAGTCTTTGAAGATCCCCAAACTGTATTCATTAAGGTGATTAATTATTGTAGAATCTAAGAATTTAATAACATTAAACAACATGTAATTTTTTATATAATTGTGCAAAGTTTAGTTTTTTTGGTTTTTTTTGTGGTACGCGGGCCTCTCACTGTTGTGGCCTCTCCCGTTGCGGAGCACAGGCTCCGGACGCGCAGGCTCAGCGGCCATGGCTCACGGGCCCAGCCGCTCCGCGGCATGTGGGATCTTCCCGGACCGGGGCACGAACCTGTGTCCCCAGCATCGGCAGGCAGACTCTCAACCACTGCGCCACCAGGGAAGCCCCAAAGTTTAGTTTTAAAACGTGAAAATTTGGTACAAGTAATTAAAGAGAAAAAACAAACATAAAGATTTCATTTTCTCCATTAAAAGTAAATTAAGACATTAGCAAACGATTATCTATACTACCCACCTACACAGCTCAATCCAGCTGCACCTGTGAGTCAGAGTATCTTCACCTGCTTTGAATTAGCAGTTTTTGTGAATATCTCAGAGGCTGCAAATTAAAGAGCACTTTGACTAGCAAATTCTGTACTGTTTAGAAAGGAAATGTCCTAGGGAGAACTCCAAATAGTGATTAAGAATCCCAGTAGTGGGCTTCCCTGGTGGCGCAGTGGTTGAGAGGCCGCCTGCCAATGCAGGGCACACGGGTTTGTGCCCCAGTCCGGGAAGATCCCACATGCCGCGGAGCGACTGGGCCCGTGCGTGAGCCATGGCCGCTGAGCCTGCGCGTCCAGAGCCTGTGCTCCGCAGCGGGAGAGGCCGCAACGGTGAGAGGCCCACGTACCACAAAAAAAAAAAGAATCCCAGTAGTAATGAAAGGTAATGACAGGGCACGTATGAGGAAATTTTTTTTAAAAAGTGACAACTACTAAAGTCTCAGACTTGGATGACATAAAATTAAGATTCAGAAGAGATTAGATGAATTTCTCTCCTACGATTAATAGAAATTTGGAAAAAAAAAATCTACCATCTCACTAAAAACAGTTTAAACTGTGGTACTGACTAAAGTGAGGTGATCTGATTATTATAATTTTTTATGTACGATATAGATTTTCAAAACTCTATCAAATTTACAGCACATGGTATTGTCAAGATTTTACTTTTACTCTTACCCATATCACATAATAAATACTATAGCTCAGACTATGTAGTATGAAAAATAAAAAACTGTTCTTAGAGAAGTACTGCAAACATAGAGATTCAAGTCTGGTTATTCAAGATTTTTTACATTCATTTTTAATACACTTTATTTTTTAGAGGAGTTTTAGGTTGACAGAATTGTGAGGAATGTACAGAGATGTCCCATATACCTCCTTTTCCCATATACATACAGCCTTCCCTGTTATCAACACACACCACCCCCTGCCAGAGTGGTACTTTCATTACAATTGATGAACCTACATTGATGTATTATCATCCAAAGTTCCATAATCGACTTTAGGGTTCGCTCTTGGTGTTGTACATACTATAGGTTTAGACAAACGTATAATGACATGTATCCATCGTAATAGTATCATACAGAGTATTTTCATTGCCCTAAAACTCATCTGTGCTCTGGTGTTCTGCCTAATCTTTTCATAATCAGGGTATCTTGAATGCCAGTTTTGTTTTGTTTTTTTATTAGAATGAACTATGCCTAAGATACTGTCCTGAAACAAACAAAAAAATTATTCCAAGCCTATCTCCAATTTAGAACAGTGTTTTTTTCCCTACAAAATCAGCTGGTAAGTTAGTTTAAAAAACAGTGGGATACATTTTATAGAAATACTACTGAGGGGTGATTGATTTATTAGGCTAGCCTATAAAACTCCCATCTATCTCATATGAATATGTATGTATGAATAAATATGTATATATTCATCTACACTTCCCAGCTCCACTGTCCCCAAAATAGAGGTTAAATCAGTTTTAAAATCATACAATTCAGAAAAAAAATAGGAAAAGATCAGAGTAGAGGTTTTGCTCTTTTGAGGTCAAGAGAACCTTGACATGCTTTGGTTTACAATATTTGATTTTTGTTTTATTTTTAATTCAGGATATTCATAAACCATGTGTTGAGTAAATAAATGCATAGATAAATAGCAGCTAAGCCACTATTGAACCATTCCAAACAAAACAATTAATAAAACATGTTGGGTAGAGGTTTTGTTTTGTTTTGTTTCTATTTTTTCTGTATACCAATTTACATAGCCATTTTAGTTTTACCTCATTATTGAAAACCATGCTGGTTTAATATATTTTCTCATATATCCCTCAAATATTATGCACAAATATAATGCTAGATGTTGACTGTAGGAGGGAGACTGTAGGGAGACAAAGATGACATTTCCTCACGTTTAAAGGTCAGATCATTTACAGAAGTTCTTGTATGGTTCTGTTATTATGCCTTAGAGGGCATAGTCATGTGTGATTATTCATGTATTGTTACAGAAGTTAGGAATATTATGTTCATTTATTTCATCTAATATATATGTAAAGTTCACTAATATTCAACAGAATATAAATTGTCTCAAAAATATGCTTATAATAATGTTATCTAGCCTAATGATACTTTTTAGAAAACAATCTATATGCATAAATATTGAAAATGCAATATGTGATATGTATCCACCCAAAGTGCCTAATTTACCTTTAAGGAAGAGCATATGTTTCTGTTGGTTCTAAGGACTTAAACTTGCATTAAAAAATGCTGATAGGAAATTCCTTAACCCAAATGTAATGTTTGTTCTTCATGGTAACTTAAGGCAGAATTCTGTATTAACTTAGTACTCTAACTATAATGCTTGTAAAAAGAATGTAATAAATGAGGTTATTTAAAATAAATACAATTGATTTATAGCCATTTTTCTTATGTCATTCTAAGAATGAGATTATATACTTATTAAAGTGTCAAAACTTCTCTATTAGCTATAATTTGGTACTTAATTCAAGAATGCTGAGCAGATGTTGATGGAACACAAATAGTCTTTTTGAACTTTCTCAACTGATTCAAATATGAAGTAAAAGGATCAAGAAATTGGCAAATAGCAAGATATGTTCCCTACCCTCTTCTTTTTCTTTGACCATAATTGGTCCAACTTGGCCTGTTATAGAAGTTGAAGATCCCTTATCTACTGCTTTGGGCCTTAAAGTTTCCTCATCTGTAAAATTGGGATCAATAACTTAGGGCATTAACGATAATGAAATAATTTAATTATATATGGTATTTAGAATAGTGAGTGCCCCATAGTAAGAGAGATGTTTTCTAGGATTATATTTATCATCTGCTCTCAGACAGCCATTCAAATAGATTTTATTACTTTCTGATAGGATTAAACACTTCAGGTTAATTTTTTTAAAGATAATTAGAAATGATTTCCCTAACAGGAATCAAATCTTCTGTAGCATTTTTAAAAATGTATCTTTAACATTATAACATTGATTGAACCATGTCAATGATTAGATTTAAGGCTAAAATTTTGTTTATTAGATAGATAGATTGACATACAGATGATATGCTGTTAGTTTTTAAACTTAACTCAATATTCCCTGGTCAGTTTTCTTTGTGCTTTGAAATAACTTCAAGTATACAGAATAGTTATGAGAATTTTTAAAGTAACTATTTATTTTCCTGAACATTTGCAGATAAGTTGCTAACATAATGGCCAGCCAAAATAATAAGAAATAACATTGATAGATTAATTATTATCAAATGCTCAAACCTCATCAAGTTTTTTTAATACATCTTTATTGAAGTATAATTGCTTCACAATGCTTTGTTAGCTTCTGTTGTACAACAAAGTGAATCAGCCATATGCATACATATACCCTCATATTCCCTCCCTCTTGAGCCTCCCTCCATCCTCCCTATCCCAGCCCTCTGGGTCATCACAAAGCACCGACCTGTCTCCCTGTGCTATGCTGCTGCTTCCCACTAGCTATCTATTTTACATTTGGTAGTGTATATATGTCGATGCTACTCTCACTTCGTCCCAGTTTTCCCCTCCCCTCTCGATGTCCTCAAGTCCATTCTCTATGTCTATGTCTTTATTCCTGCCCTGCCACTAGGTTCATCAGTACCATTTTTTCTTTTTAGGTTCCATATGTATGCATTAGCATACAGTATTTGTTTTCCTCTTTCTGACTTACTTCACTCTGTATGACAGATTTTAGGTCCATCCACCTCACTACAAATAACTCAATTTCGTTTCTTTTTATGGCTGAGTAATATTCCATTGTATATAGGTGCCACATCTTCTTTATCCATTCATCTGTCTGTGGACATTTAGGTTGCTTCCCTGTCCTGGCTGTTGTAAATAGTGCTGCAGTGAACGTTGTGGTACATGTCTCTTTTTGAATTATGTTTTTCTCAGGGTATATGCCCAGTAGTGGGATTTCTGGGTCATACAGTAATTCTGTTTTTAGATTTTTTAAGGAACCTCCATACTGTTCTCCATAGTGGTTATATCAGTTTACATTCCCACCAACAGTGCAGGAGGGTTCCCTTTTCACCACACGTTCTCCAGCATTTATTGTTTCTGTATTTTTTGATAATGGCCATTCCAACTAGTGTGAGGTGATACCTCATTGTAGTTTTGACTTGCATTTCTCTAATAATTAGTGATGTTGAGCATCTTGGCCATCTGTATATCTTCTTTGGTGAAATGTCTATTTAGGTCTTCCACCCATTTTTTAATTGGGTTGTTTGTTTTTTTGATATTGAACTCCATGAGCTGTTTGTATATTTTGGAGATTATTCCTTTGTCTGTTGTTCTGTTGATTGCCCTAATAAATCCTTTAGAGAAAAAGGATCCAACCCAGGAGATCATGTTGTATTTATTTTTCATTAATCTCTCAGTTTACTCAAAAAAAATAATGATATGCCCCTCAGATATACAACATATACTTGAGTTCCTGTTATTTATAGGAGAATTGCTGTTAGGTTCTAGGGACTGAGAAATATAGATTAGCAAAGCAGCAAGGACACATTCTCTCACATATGCATATGATGAAATAAAAATGATTCACAATTCACTTATATTAGGAGTATTTATATTCAGAGTACTGTGTAATAAAATAGTGGTTGAGGCAAAAAAAGAAAAAAAAAGTATTTAATGTAATCAAAGAAAATAATTAGTATCTATCTAATATTTTGAAAATTGAATTAAATTTATTAAAAAATGGTAACTAGTAAAATGTAAAATAGCTCCCCAAACGTTCACAGTAAATCTGGAATACAAGAATGCCAGTAGGAAACAAAATTTTCCAGTGATTTTAGAGGATTTTTATTGCTTCAAATGGCTGATTGTTATATAAGCAATTTTCTAGAACTTGTGAAATTTAAGTCATTGAAACAGTTTTTCATCTGAAATTTTGTACTGTTTAGAAATAGCCTTAATCTAGCTTCCATTATCTATAGATGAATCATGAATCCAAATGCATTAGATAAGTACATGCAGCAAAGGCTGGAAATGTTCCATGAGTACCCAGAGCTTCTCATTTGTACCATATACTATAGGCAGTTCTAAGTAAATTCAGCCCTTTCTTATAAATGCTATGTTTTCTGTACTAAAACAGACCTGATGACCTCACACAGAAAGGTTCATGTGCTTTAAATTTATAAATATGTGTTTGAATTAGACCTCAAGCAAATTAGATAAATGAACTGACATTTATTTGAGAAATATCAATAAAAGATAAATTTTATCTTCCAATATTTTCTGGTTCTTAATAGCTGTTTTGAATTGTCAATTGCTTAAAATTTAGACTATTTTGTATTCTATACCATATAGTATTTTATTTCCAATTTTAATAGAACTTTTATATTTTTGCTCAGAAAATGAAAGCCTTATTTCAGGTATAGAATTGGCTCTACTGTATTAGTTTCTTTATTAAAAATGTAGTCTGTTAAAAGATTAACTACTGCATATTAAAATTTTTAAGAGTTTGAGTGAAAATCTGTTTGGAATGAGGCAGCACAAATCAGAAGTGGTTAGGAGCACTGTTCCCACAGTAGTTAGGGGAAAAACAGAGAAAATATGGAAGCAAAGAAAGGAAAAATTTGTTTGACTATGCCTTAAAGCCTCATTGGTTATTTGTGATTAGTTGTCCTTCGTATTTCAGTTTCATAACCTTGAGGCATTTACAGGCTTAAATTTTGGTTTCCTTAACTAGGCCACCACCACATTAGAGCCATCTCAATCAAATGACCTCATTGTGTAATTAATTTAAGAGTTCTGATACTTTAGAGGGTTTGGCATTCAACTTTCAGTATAATAAATTGTGGTTCTAAGAGTTGTTCATTCAGACAATTAAATTTAGATGGTTTTGACAGCTGTCTATATGTATTGTAATACAGAATCCTTGACAGCTCTTCCTCCTTATTAAAACTGAGAAAACTGGACAAGCGTTCTTAATTTCCAAGCTTTACAGTGTTGGTGTTCCCTGAAATTTGAAAAATAAGGAATGCTTTACAAGCCTTGGTAAATTTAAGAAAATTGAAATCATATCAAGCATCATTTCTGACCACAAAGCTATGAGATTGGAAATCAATTACAGGGAAAAAAAAAAAAAACCTGTTTAAAAAAAAAAATGAAACACATGGAGGGTAAATAATACGTTACTGAATAACCAGTGGATCACTGAAGAGATCAAAGAGGAAATCAAAAAGTATCTAGAGACAAATGACATGAAAACACGATGACCCAAAACCTATAGGATGCAGAAAAAGCAGTTCTAAGAAGGAAGTTTATAGCAATACAATCTTACCTCAAGAAACAAGAAATATCTCAAATAAACAACCTATCCTTACACCTAAAACAACTAGAGAAAGAAGAACAAACAAAACCCAAAGTTAGTAGAAGGAAAGTAATCATAAAGATCAGAGCAGAAATAAATGAAATAGAGATGAAAAAAAACAACAAAGATCAATGAAAGTAAAAGCTGGTTCTTTGAGAAGATAAAAAAAAAAATAGCTACACTCACCAAGAAAAAAGGGGGAGGATCCAAATCAATAAAATTAGAAATGAAAAAGAAGTTACAACAGACACCACAGAAATACAAGGGATCATAAAAGATTACTACAAGCAGTTATATGCCAGTAAAATGTACAGCCTCAAAGAAATGGACAAATTTTTAGAAAGGTACAACCTTCCAAGACTGACCAGGAAGAAATTGAAAATAATAACAGACCAATCACATGTACTGAAATTGAAACTGAGATTAAAAATCTTCAAATACTAATATGTATAAAATGGATAACTACTAAGAACCTGCTGTATAAAAAAATAAATAAAATAAAATTCAAAAAAAAAAAATCTTCACACCCACAAAAGTCTAGGACCAGATAGCTTCACAGGAGAGTTCTACCAAACATTTAGAGAAGAATTAACACCTAAAAATTGCAGAAAAAGGAACACTCCCAAGCTCATTCTAAGAGGTCACAATCGCCCTGATACCAAAACCAGACAAAGACATCACAAAAAAATGAAAATTGCTGGCCAATATCACTGATGAACATAGACACAAAAATCCCCAACACAATACTAGCAAACTGAATCCAACAACACATTACTCCATGATCAAGTGGGATTTATCCCCTGGATGCAAGGATTCTTCAATATATACAAATCATTCAATGTGATTCACCATATTAACAAATTGAAGAATACATACCATATGATCATCTCAGTAGATGCAGAAAAATCTTTTGACAAAATTCAACACGGATTTACGATAAAAACTCTCCAGAAAGTGGACATAGAGGGTACCTACTTCAACATAATAAAGGCCATATATGACAAACCCACAGCAAACATCATTCTCAATGGTGGAAAGCTAAAAGTATTTCCTCTAAATCAGGAACAAGACAGAGATGTTAACTCTTGTCACTATTATTCAACATAGTTTTGGAAGTCCTAGCAACGGCAGTCAAAGAAGAAAAAGAAATAAAAGGAATCAAACTTGGAAAAGAAAAAGTAAAACGATCACTGTTTGCAGATGACATGCTACTACACATAGAAAATCCTAAAGATGCTACCAGAAAACTGCTAGAGCTCATCAATGAATTTGCTACAATTGCAGAATACAAAATTAATACACAGAAATCTCTTGCGTTGATATACACTAACAATGAAAGATCAGAAAGAGGAATTAAAGAAACAATCCCATTTATCATTGCAACCAAAAGAATAAATACTTAGGACTAAACCTAAGGAGGCAAAACACCTGTATGCAGAAAACTTTAAGATACTGATGAAAGAAATCAAAGACGACAGAAACAGAGACCTATACCATTTTCTTGGATTGGAAGAATCAATATTGTGAAAATGACTATACTACCCAAAACAATCTACAGATTCACTTCAATCCCTATCCAATTACCAATGGCATTTTTCACAGAATTAGAACAAGAAATTTTACAGATTGTATGGAAACCCAAAAGACCCCAAATAGGCAAAGCAATCTTCAGAATGAAAAACGGAGCTTACAGAATCAGGCTCCTTGGCTTCAGACTATACTACAGAGCTACAGTTATCAAGGCAGTATGGTACTGGCACACAAACATAAATATAGATCAATGGAACAGGATAGAGAGCCCAGAGATAAACCCACACACCTATGGATACCTAATCTATGACAAAGGAACCAAGAATATACAATGGAGAAAAGACAGTCTCTTCAATAAATGGTGTTGGGAAAACTGGACAGCTACATGTAAAAGAATGAAATTAGAACACTTCCTAACACCATACACAAAAATAAACTCAGAATGCATTAAAGACCTAAATATAAGGTTGGGCACTATAAAAGTCTTAGAGGAAAACAGAGGCAGAGCACTCTTTGACATAAATCACAGCAAGATCTTTTTTGATCCACCTCCTAGAGTAATGGAAATAAAAACAAAAATTAAAAAATGGGACCTAATTAAACTGAAAAGCTTTTGCACAGCAAAAGAAGCCATAAACAAAACAAAAAGACAACCCTCGGAATGGGAGAAAATATTTGCAAGCAAAGCAACCAACATGGGATTAATCTCCAGAATATACAGACAGCTCATGTACTCAATATCAAAAAAACAAAAGACCCAATTAAAAAATGGGTGGAAGATTTAAATAGACATTTCTTCAAAGAAGACATACAGGTGGCCAAAAAGCATATGAAAAGATGCTCAACATCATTAATTATTAGAGAAATGCAAATCAAATCTACAGTGAGGTATCATTTCACACCAGTCTGTATGGCCATCATCAGAAAATCTACAAACCATAAATGCTGGAGAGGGTGTGGAGGAAAGGGAACCCTCCTACACTGTTGGTGGGAATGTAAATTGGTACAGACACTATGGAGAACAGTATGGAGGTTCCTTAAAAAACTGAAAATAGAACTACCATATGACCCAGCAATCTCACTCCTAGTCATATACCAGGAGAAAACCATAACTTGAAAAGATTCATGCATCCCATTGTTCATTGCAGCACTATTTACAATAGTGAGAACATGGAAGCAACCCTAACTGTCCATTAAAAGAGGAATGGATAAAGAAGATGTGATATATATATATATATATATATATATATATATATATATACATATATATACACATACAATGGAATATTAGTCATAAAAAAGAAAAAAACAATGCCATTTGCAGCAACATAGATGGATATAGAGATTGTCATACTGAGTGAGGTAAGTCAGACACAGAAAGACAATTATATGATATTGCTTTAATATGGAATCTAAAAATGGCTACAAATGAACTTATTTACAAAACAGAAGTAAAGTCACAGGTGTAGAAAATAAACATGGTTACCAGGGTGTAACGTGGGGGAGGGATAAATTGGGAGATTGGGATTGACATATACACACTACTATATATAAAATAGATTAATAAGAACCTACTATATAGCACAGGGAACTCTACTCAGTACTCTGTAGTGGCCTGTATGGGAAAAGAATCTAAAAAATGAGTGTATGTATATATATATATATATGTATATATATGTATATATATATACATATATATGTGTATATATATACATATATATATGTATATATATATACATATATATATATAACTGACTCACTTTGCTGTACACCTGAAACTAACATAATATTGTAAATTATAATTGTATTTATAATTGTATTATAATTGTAAACTATACTTCAATAAAAAATTTTTTAAAAATTCTCTACAGTTTAAACACCTGCTGTTACTGGATAGGTGGATTTATACAGGAGGTAAAAATAAAAGACTTTGGTCATTTTACTCAAACTTGTAAAATAGGTATACCAACATAAGTACTCATTTGTCATATCCCAAAATACAAGAATAAAAAAGATTCAGAACATCCATATTACTACTACTAATATTATTACTGAAAATAACAAGATATTTGTAGTTCTTTTTATGGTATATACCAGAAGAGATATACGACTAGGTTATTGTATTTTAAAGTCAGTTATGGTAATTTCTCTCCATGTGGTTATGCCACCAACTAATTACACTAATTACACAGATGTATTTCTTTCATTTTTGTTTATGAGATTTCAATTTTTAGGGATTACTTTGGTATTTAAATTTCTCATATAATTATAAAAAAATTTACATGATTCTAAAGTCAAGTCTACAAAACAGGGTTTCAATGAATGTACCTTCCTTTGTAGATTTACCAGTATTTTGGGGGGACAGAGACCTAGAGGTAACTGGATTTGTGGATCACATGGTAATGCATGTACTTTTTGGTAGATATTGCAAAATCTCCCTCCTAGATTTGTATCACTTTTTGCTCTCATCAGAAATGCATAGCATGGCCTGATCCAATTGACCTGTCTGTGGGTATGTTTTCACATGTTAGTTTTGTTCCAATCTGATGGAAGAAAAATGGTAATTTAGTGTCTTAATCATTTTGGTTGCTGTAACAGAATACAATAGACTGGATGCCTCAAACATTTTTTTTTTTTCTCACAGTTTTGGAGGCAGGGTATCTAAGATCAAGGCACTAGGCTACTTCATTCCTGGTGAGAGACCCTCTTCCTCATTTGCAGGATGATGACTTCTTACTATATCCTCACCTAGTGGAGAGAAATGTGTCTCATACTTGATTTTATAAAGACATTAATCCCATGAGGAAGGCTCCACCTTTATGACCTAAACTTACCCTAATTATCTCTCAGAGACCCACCTTCTAATACCATCTTATTAGGGTTTATGATTCCAACATATGAATTTTGGGGAGACACACTCATGAAGTCCATAACCCTCAGTATAGTTTTAACTTCCAATGGTCTTATTATGAGAGAGGATGAGCATTTTTCACATGGCTTATTGATATTTCTTTTGTCCTATTAAATGCCTGTTCATATATCTCTGCTAACTTATGTCATCCTATTGGTCTGTTCCCTATTTTGGAAATGTTTATAAATATAAATATAGATATTAACTCTAAAATAAATTGAAATTATTTTTCCAGTTTGTCATTTACTTATGGTATTTTATTTTGCCATATTTTTAATGTTTTTAACCAACATAAAAATTAAATGGCTAGATCTTCACCATATAAACCACAAAATTACAATATTGTCTGATTTTATTTCACTGGTTCCCAATATAGATGAAAACCTTTAAATCTACAGTCGGGTAACAACTACTTATTCCAGTTGGAAAGGCCTCATTGCATGGTAGATTTTCTCACTGGTGCCCATGAGAAATTAAGTTAGTAGATACTCTTTAAAAATAGGTATAGGTTGGATTGTTCAGATGAAAGTACTTGTCCAAAAATATCTCCCAAGAATTTGAATAGAACACCTTGACCAGTATTTGTTAAGACTCTCACACTGTCACCCAGAAGAGGAGACCACAAGGAACTGAAAGAAGAGGTAGGGCAGCATAAGGCAGAACCATTTGTCTTTTTAAACAGTTCACTTTTTAATGCTCTAAAAATAAGAAAAAGTACTTGATATTTATTTCAGAATTAGTGCTTTTGTAGTTGTATAATGTCCACTTTATCATCTAGAATTTAACTAATATGTATAAAATGGATAACTAATAAGAACCTGCTGTACAAAAAAAATGAAATAATATTCAAAAATAAAATGGGACTTTTAAAGTGTGTGTGTTTGTAATAAACCATGACAAACATCTTATTGTCAGATTCCATAATGTTTCTTGATTTCACTGAGTTGGAGAAGATAACTTTTAATTTCTAGGATATACACCAATAATTGATGTTTTAAAACTTTTATATGTTTATTTCACAACAAATTGCAAAATTTGGCATTTTGAAATTAATACATTTTGAACATGAACTTGATACAAAGTCTGTATGATGGTAGCATGAGAAATGGTTGAATTTTATTGAGTTCCAGTCACTCAATATGTTAAACATTAAGCACACTGTCTAATTTCACCCTTGAAAATAATTTGTGGTAGGTATAATTATTCCTATTTAAAATGAAAAAAAATAAGTTATTAAGAGTTAGGTAGAATTCTGAGTAGTACCTGGATAATTAATGACAGTTTGAAATTGAACCAGAATTCTCTCCAGAGGTTATGCTCTCAACTCCTCAATTTCAATTGTTTCTATTTTATTAGGAAAGGTAAATTTTATAATATGTTTCATAATGAAGCAATGCCTACTACCCTGGTAGTGACTCAAAGATACCTTTCTTCCCTTAAATCTATCATAACCTGACTCAGCAGAGAATTGTACACCAGGTATAATAAAAAAGACAATGACAAACATAGACAGGAAACAACTCAGAAACTTTTCTTGTTCCTGAAAAGAACCAAGTGCCAGGAGACCTGGCCCAGTTATAGGTAGTAAGAGAAATTTGAGGCAGGCATATCAAGCTTGTTATACAACAGAAAAAAAAAAAAAAAATAGAGAATTGACTGAAATGTTAAGATGTATTCTCCAGAAGAAATTGAATTTATTTTATAACATAAATATATAATTTATAAAAAGTAAATTGTTGATTTATAAATATATTAATTTATATTAAATATAACAAACCCAAAAGATTCTATATTACATAAATATTTATTGATACATATAGATAATTTATAAATCAGTAGACTGCAATTCATATTTATAAAGCTATTTTTTTTTTTTTTTTTTTTTTTTTCGCGGTACGCGGGCCTCTCACTGTTGCGGAGCACAGGCTCCGGACGCGCAGGCTCAGCCGCTCCGCGGTATGTGGGATCT
This sequence comes from Phocoena phocoena, assembly GCF_963924675.1. Lineage (NCBI taxonomy): Eukaryota > Metazoa > Chordata > Mammalia > Artiodactyla > Phocoenidae > Phocoena > Phocoena phocoena. The sequence goes on from NC_089223.1 coordinate 79,063,125, forward strand.
TCCCAGACCGGGGCACGAACCCGTGTCCCCAGCATCGGCAGGCAGACTCTCAACCACTGTGCCACCAGGGAAGCCCCCTATAAAGCTATTTTAAAAGAGTTTGGAGGAAATACAAGCCATCTTTTCAAAACAAGGATAAACTGTGAAATCCAGCGTTATATGGGATGTCAAGCAGACATGAAAGTCAGGGTGTACGAAAGCCAGCAGCACATCAGCTATGGAGCTAAGGAACTACTTCAGCAGAAAGATTACAATGAAAATCCTGCTGGGTCCAGAGTCTAGAGGAACTGAAGAACACAGTGGGTTTTGACCATAGGAAAAATCAACATCTAAGTTACAGGACGAGGGGTGAAGCTTTAAACCAGGATAAGCATTAGAGTTGACTAATATTCACACCAATGAGGGCAAGAATATGCCTATCTTTTTCTTTTATTATATTCCTAAAATGCAACACAGCACCTGGCCCAGAGTGGACCTCTATAAATAGTATTGAATAAATTATTCTCTCAGTTGGACACACATTTCACCAAGGGCTATGATGAATTAGAGGAGAGACTATAGCTGTTGAAACCAAAAGAATCTGGAATCAAGGCACACACTAGTATTTACTGTGTATGTGATGATAGCCATTCTGACCGGTAGGTGATACCTCGTTGTGGTTTTGATTTGCATTTCTCTAATAATTAGTGATGTTGAGCATCTTTTCATGTGCCTATTGGCCTTCTGTTTGTCTTCTTTAGAGAAATTTCTATTTAGGTCTTCTGCCCATATTTTTGATTGGGTTGGTTGTTTTTTTGATACTGAGTTGTATGAGCTGTCTGTACATTTTGGAAGTTAACCTCTTGTCGGTTGCACTATTTGCAAATATTTTCTCCCAGTCTATAGGTTGTCTTTTCATTTTGTTTATGGTTTCCTTTGTTGTGCAAAATCGTTTAAGTTGTTTATTTTTGCATTTATTTCCAAAACGGCTACTGTAAATGTTTCCATTGCAAGTAACAGAATAGCTTATGCTCAATTTTGATTATGCTATCAGAAACAAATTATCTCATGCGAGAATCCAAAATCATGTGAGTGCCAGGGATGGTGCAACATATATATATATTTTTTTCTTCACCCAAATTGTCCAGGCCTCTTTATCTGAGTGGTCATTCCCCCACAACAAACATGATATAACCCCTTGTGTCTCTCAACAATTACTTTTGGAACTTTAATATATTAAACATTTCAGATATATCCATCTCTCTCGTGGAATTTTCAGATATTGATTGAGGGAAGGAGCCAACCACCTGTGTTTTTTTTCAAATTTATTTATGAAATTGAGATATTCAGACTTTAAAAAAAATCAATTTGAAGATAGTTTATGATAAGCCTGTTGCAGGCTACTCCAGAAGAACTAAACTCTTATCACCCTTTAAATTGATTTTTAAATGTAGACTTATTTACAGTGGCAACATATACTTAAAATCATGATAACATGCTGAGCAATAATGATTGCAGGATAGTCCTGTTCATCTTTTCCTTTAATGGAATTTCATCAGAAGACTGCTATAGCACCCCATATTAGCTTTGACTAAGATAATTTCAAATTAATACACCTTTTACAAAATTTATTTAAAATAAAATACCTGATAGGGGAAATCAAGATGGCGTGGTGGAGTAGGAAGACACAGAGTTCACCTCTGCCTATGAACACATCACAAATACATCTACATACATCTACATGTGATGCAGTTCTCACTGAAAACAAACTGGAGACTGGCAGAAGGACTGATACAGCCAAGGCCCTAAGAAAGATCCACATGGAATCAGGTAGGAAGGGAAGAGAAGCAATCAGGTCAGGGCCTGTGCTCCTGGGAGGGGACATAGAAAAGGAGGGAATTTACTTGGGATCAGAGATCCTCCCTTTGGAGTGAGCAGTTCGAACCACATATCAGGCACCCCAGCCCTCCAAAACCTGGAAGACAAATCCCAGGTTTGACAACCAGTGGGATGAACAGGATGACTATAAGAAACCTAAAACTCTCGTGAAGAGTGCAAAAATACTTGTTTACTCCCGAAACGAGGCAGAGGAAACAGGTTGAAACTGCCTGGGACTCTGGCAGGTTTCCGGCACTCTAGCCTGAGTCAAGTGCCCGCTCTGACCCCTCCTTTGCAGAGGAACAGCTCCATATTTGTGTGAAGGTTACCTCAGCTGAGGGGTATGCACAGTTGTGGGCAGGAGGGCTTGTTCAAACCTGGTACAGCATCTGAATCCAGTGAGGGTGGCCATTGCTGGCACTTGAGGTGGCAGCCTATTGGGAGCAGTCTGAAACTCTGACTGGGGCCTTGACTGACACAGCTCACACCCCAATCCATGCTGAGTACCCGCTCCAGCCCCTCTTGTTCCAGCACTGCTCGCCTCTGGGGTGAGGGTGACGGTACTGGGTAGGGGTGGGCGGAGAAAGCACACACTTAGTGGAAATGGAGCCAGCCCAGAACCTTAGGGCTTCTGCTCCAGCATCTTGGAATCCTACCCTGCCTCTAATAGGGTGGTGTTGGCCACTGAGCAGAGGAGAAGCCCCAGCTCATTTCTGACTTTGGCTCTAGCCCCTCCATGTCCTACCAAAGCAATAGCTGCCAGCACACTCTAGGGGAAGACAGAACTTGTGCTCACGTCAGACCCAGGTCACCTACCGAGGCCACTGGGTACATGTGGACTGTATACGGATGCTCCCACACAAGGAAACCCCATCAAGACCAGAATAGGTAGCTGTTTCACCTAATCTCATAGAGATAGAGAAGGTTAAGGAGAATGAGAACACAGAAGAATTGATTTCAAATTAGAGAAAAAGAAAACCCCTGAAAAAACAACTAACAAAACAGATAATTTACTGGATAGAGTTCAAAGCATTAGTAATAAGAATGCTTACTGAATTAGGGAAAAGAATAGATAAACACAGGATTTTAACAAATTAGAAAATATTAAAAAGAACCAGTCAGCACTGAAGAGTATAATAACTGAAATGAAAATTACACTAGAAGGAATTAACAGCAGATTAGTGTTACAGAAGAGCACATAAGTGATTTGGAAGATAGAATAGTGGAAATCACCCTACCACCAAATCAGAACAGCAGAAAGAAAAAAAAATGTGAGAACAGTTTAAGGGATCTCTATGACATCAACAGTACCACCATTCACATTATAGGAGTCCCAGAAGGAGAAGACAGAGAAAGAAGCCAAAACTTGATGAGAGTGTTCTAATTTCATTCTTTTACATGTAGCTGTCCAGTTTTCCCAGCACCACTTACTGAAGAGACTGTCTTTTCTCCATTGTATATCCTTGCCTCCTTTGTCATAGATTAGTTGACTATAGGTGCGTGGGTTTATAGGAAGAATATTCTTTGACATAAATCACAGCAAGATCTTTTTTGATCCACCTCCTAGAGTATTGGAAATAAAAAAAAAATAAATGGGACCTAATGAAACTTAAAAGCTTTTGCACAGCAAAGGAAGCCATAAACAAGATGAAAAGACAACCCCCAGAATGGGAGAAAATATTTGCAAATGAAGCAACAGACAAAGGATTAATCTCCAAAATATATAAACAGCTCATGCAGCTCAATATTAAAAAAACAAACAACCCAATCCAAAAATGGGCAGAAGACCTAAATAGACATTTCTCCAAAGAAGACATACAGATGACCAAGAAGCACATGAAAATCTGCTCAACATCACTAATTATTAGAGAAATGCAAATCAAATCTACAATGAAGTATCATCTCACACCAGTTAGAATGGGCTTCATCAGAAAATCTACAAACAACAAATGCTAGAGAGGGTGTGGAGAAAAGGGAACCCTCTCGTACTCTTGGTGGGAATGAAAACTGATACAGCCACTATGGAGAACGGTATGGAGGTTCCTTAAAAAACGAAAAATAGAATTACCATATGATCCAGCAATCCCACTACTGGGCATATACCCAGAGAAAACCACAATTCAAAAAGACACATGCACCCCAATGTTCATTGCAGCACTATTTACAATAGCCAGGTCATGGAAGCAACCTAAATGCCCATTGATAGACGAGTGGATAAAGAAGATGTGGTACATATATACAATGGAATATTACTCAGCCATAAAAAGGAACAAAATTGGGTCATTTGTTGAAACGTGGATGGATCTAGAGACTGTCATACAGAGTGAAGTATATATATAACAAAATATGACATTTTTTATGCTTAAACATATTGAACAAACCCACACAGGCAGACACCTGATGTGAATTTATCCATTTGTTTAAATCTAGACACAAATCCCTTAAGAAATTGTTTTGGTATCTTGGCAACCACATTAAAACACACACACATCTAAACCTTTGTAATACCTAATCCATACATTAGAGTGAAAAAGTTTAACTAAAATAAAGTCATATAGAAAAAAACAGGGTCGGGTTTTAGGTGATTTTCAAAAAACATAATAAAAATGCTATTAATACCGCACTTTTCTAGTCATTTACCTACCTTCTTATACAGGCTCAAAATTTCAAAGGCTCTGGAAACGATGATGTGTAAACAAGTTAATTATGGAAATATGATGTTCATTTTTCAGAAAGAATTTACACTTGACTTCGATTCTGTTTCCAAATCCTCTCCAATGTACTGATTGAGTACAGCTAGAAAATAGATTTAAGTCCAAAACACCCAGGTGAGAATTGAATTAGAGATTATATATTCAACTGTAGCTCACTTATGCTCAACGGTAACTAACATTCTGAATTAATTTCTGCCTTAGGTTTTGAGAAAACAAATCCTCTCTATGCAAACATCCAGCATTTTAATCCAACTAATTTACACTTAGAGTTGACCTCTTTTAATAAATAAAAATTAAAGTTCATACAACCATAATTTTTAAAGTCAGATCAGAAGAAATGTAAGTATCTATCTGGACAACACATCATTATGTGAAAACCCAGAAAAAAATATGATTAATTTTATACACAAAAGGATATAGAGTAAAACAAAAAATGTTATCAGAGAAACTGAGAAGAGAAATTTAAATTTAGTTTTAAAATAACATATCAGGAAGTACTCTTAGCTGTCTCAAAGAACAATGGAGCTAAACATGTGGCTAGGAGGCAGAAACACAAAATCTTAGGAGACGATCAAAATGTAGCTCAGATTTGCTGAACACACCTGATGATGTAAAGTTATGAAACTTAGGTGAATAGAGTTTAGAGAAAACACTAATCTACTTGAAGCTATTTATGGGGGTGGGGGAACTATGGGAAAAGCATGCATTAATACCCTCTTAAATGAAAAACTATATGTATGTATATCTATATGAATGCTTATATATTAAAGCAAGCCATTTAGAAAGAAATCCTATGGCTTTGTATTATTATTGTTATTTGATTATAACTTTTTATCCTGATTCCTCAGGAGGTCATGAGTACCACTTTCATTGTTAGTGACTCAAACCAATGAGCTTAAAAATCAAAAACACTCCTGTTTTTACATTAAATTACTGTGTGAAGTCAATGGCTATCAGGCCGTTGCCCTTAATTATAACTTGTATTTTCCAAAAAATTTTGTTAGTAAATCTCTCCCTAGATTCTGTAAGCATGATTTGATTGTATGCATTTGATTTTGTTTGAATGTATTCTATAAGGAGAACATGCCACAGGGGACTGAAAACTCTTGAAGATAAAATGACTGCCCATGGTTAAATGTTCTTAGAAAATGAGAGTGGAAGGCAAAAAGTCAGCAGATTAAATTAGCACATGATTGAACTGAAAAGCCAGATCCAATCACAATGTTGAAGTCCAGTTGAATGCCAGAGGCTGAGCTTGCTTGAAGTCACTTGCTGATGGAAATCTGAGGAAGAAACATCTTTGTTCAAATGAGCTGGAAAAAATGCTGGCTGAATATACTCTCTGTTTGACTTTTCCAAGAACGGAAAACAGCAACGTTGCACATAACAAACAGCACTTGTCTTTTTCAAAGAAAGTGAAGGTTGGCCGGCAGCCAAAGGCAGTCTTGCTTTGAAAGTAAAGAAAAGCAAGTACAGCATCACAGCTTAGCCAGGAAAGAAGAGATGGAGAAGAGAAAAGTGAGAAGTAAAAGAGAAAGCAAGTAGAGAAAAGACGAACAGAACAGAATGGGTTATAAATGAATAAATAGCATTGCTGAAACTCTCTAATACATTGATGTGCAGAAGTGTAAAGGGAATTTATTAATAGAGGAGAGACCGCAGGACTCACAAACCTAGGTATCAGTCTTGGTTCTGTTATGTAACTAAGGCCTCTCTGGTTCACCTTGTCTCTCTGGGTTTAAATATGCTTATTTTTAAAAAATAAATCAACAGAAAGGATGGTTAAAAGAAGGTGAGCCTATGGACCCTTCCAACTATAAGACCTGAGGGATGATGTGTGCTTGGTGTATGATTTTTGTAAAGTAGTGCTTATTTCCTTACCAGGGTACTTCATCAAAATCTAAAGGGACTACACTTCCATGTTTTATACTGATATAAAATACAAATAGTGCCCTCTCCAAATAATAGTCAACAAAAACAAAACAAAAAACTTGGCCAATGGAATTTTTTTGGAAGCTAACTTTTTGTTAGATATCATTGCCACACACAGAAAGTAGTATATGGTTGTAGTTGTTGATAGTCCACAAACTACTTCTTCCTTTAAAAACATGCTGATTACCGATTCTACCCCTAAAAATAGTTAGAAGAGTAAATTTTATGTAAATATATTTTACCACAATAAAAAGTATACACAAAAAAATATATTGATTAATTCCAGCAAGGATGTGTTACGGAAAAACATCGAAATTTTGCTGTTCACTTATCTGGGTGAAGTGGTATGTGTTTGTGGAGAGGGCATCCTAGTTTTCTCCAAAATATTGTTTTTACAGGTTAGATATATTTACTAAACCTTAGCCATTTCTTCGAGTAACAGTATGAAACTCTCAGTGCAATAGAATTGCTTAGTGACCTTTAAAAAATATAGCTGCTCAGGGCTTCCCTGGTGGCGCACTGGTTGAGAGTCTGCCTGCCGATGCAGGGGACACGGGTTCGTGCGCTGGTCCGGGAAGATCCCACATGCCGCGGAGCAGCTGGGCCCGTGAGCCATGGCTGCTGAGCCTGCGTGTCCGGAGCCTGCAGAGGCCACAGCGGTGAGAGGCCCGTGTACCGCCAAATATATAAACATGCAGCCAGGGTTGAAAACAACTGCTCTAGAATGTAGAATCTTTGAAGACAGGAACTACATATGTCTTGTTCACAAGACATATGTGAACATATAGCCCTTGCATATTGCCTGACTTACTAAGCATCTGTGGGTTGAATGAAGGATTGCATAAACAATAATCTCTTAGTCTATTTTGCCTGTACATTTACCCTCTATTAGATTTTCTTTGAAACTGCAAGAGTCATGCAGATTCCACAAAATCAGCCAGAAAATGTGAAAGTAAATTGAACAATTACCTCTTCTTTCTTCCGATCCTCCCACCACTACCCCATTGATAAAAGCTGGAAGTATGGTACATGAACTTTCAATCATTATATCTCGCTTAGCGTGCAAATAGACACAAATATAAATATACATGTGTTTTTTTAAAAATTTCTACCACGCAGTTACTCAGCCAAATGGGATGAAAATATCCACCGTAGTCTACTTTTTTTTTTTACTTAAACGTTTTACTTAAACTTTTCTCAAAAGATCACACCTTAAGGACTAGTTCATTCTTTAACATAGAGCTAAATTGTATTCTAATAATATGTCTGTTCCCTAAGCTATTTAGCTATTTAACCATATTATCTCTATATTATCTCTTCACTTCCTTCCTTTCTCTCTTGCACATATTCCAGTAATATTCTGGCTTCCATCATACCAGAAAAGCCAATGTTAAATTGTCAACGTCATTCTCAAACTATGTGTAATATTTGACCAAGTCTTCATTCCTTCCTAATTGGAATACTTTCTTTTTTCCCTCTTTGGCCCCTGAGCTGCCGCCATCTCTCAATTTCCTACTTAACTGTTGCAAAAACATTTGTAGGTAGTTCCTCATCTTCTCTAGCTGTAAGTTTGGAACTAAGCCCCAAAGCCTTTTCTCTTTTATATACATTCATTCTCTTGGTTCATCTAGTCCCATGGTTTTTAAGACCCGTTATATTATGACAGCTCCCTAAAATTTTAATCCAGGCTGAAACTCTCTAAATTACAAAGTAGTTTAGTAGTCTACTGATAGCTTCAACTTTGCATCTAATAGGCATCTTATACTTAATGTGCCCAAGATAGAAATTTTGACTTTGCACTAAATTTCCCATTATCTTCCCCAGTTCAGTAAATGGCAGCTCTGTTCTTTGAGTTGTCAGACCAAAATCCCTTAAATCTTCCTCAACTTCCCACTTTCTTTTGCATCCTGCAACAATTTATTGACAAATTCTGCTCTTAACTTAGAAACCTATCTGTAATACAACCAGTTTTTACCACTTCCTAGTCAAAGACAGCACCATTTTCCACCTGGAATATGGCAATAGTACTCTAGTCATTCTCCCTGCTTCTCTCTTGGTTTCCTAAAATCTTTATACAGCAGCAGCAGTGATATTTGAAGATATTAATCAGGTCACATCATAATACCCATGTTCCACATTCTTAAGGGACCTCCCATTTTACCTGGATCTCATTTTCCTTCACTCATTGAGATCCTGTCCCTACATATGCGTGACTCCTGCCCCCCGCCACCCCAACACACACACCATTACTCCTCAGATTTCACTTCATAACATTTTTATTGTCATTTCCTCTATTCCCGTTCTACCTCTCTACTTAACGCTTCTTTGGAGACACCAAACATGTTCTAGCCTTTGGGTATTTAGACTTGTCGTTTAGCTGATGTAATTCTTGTGTAGATATCTGCATGGCTTGATCTGTCATTTCATTTATGTCTTAGCTGAAATGTCACCTAATCAAAGAGGTCTTCCCTGATAATTCTAAAATACAATCATCAGAACTTGTTACACCTTACCTAGGTTCATTTCTTTTAACCTTTATCATACAGTTGCTGAATAAATGAGTTATGGTTATTACCAATATCTTCTATGCATAAAATGCTGTGTCAGTCATCTTTTATACATATTTCTCTACATATTGGTGTTTAAGAAATGGAGTAGAATTATAAAAAAAAAACATGGTCAGTTCTCTCAGGGATTTATCAGATTTCTTTCAAAAACTAGTGTAGTTTTTTGTATCACACCATGTGTTTATATATTTACCTACATTGTCACCTGTACTGGAGCTTGCTGCTTGTTGTCTCTTTCTCTCTGTTTCTCTCTCTCTTTTCTCCCCTCTCTTTCCCTCCTTCCCTCCCTCCCTTCCTTCTTTCCTTAAAATATAACCACAAATTCTTCAATATTTCTCATTTAAAAATGTAGAAATGTAATTCCTTCCTCTTGAGTGTGGGCTGGCTTTATATAATATCTTGCTTCCTATAAATAGAATAAAGTGGAGATAATGATGTACACTTTTATGTGGAAGCCATTCTGGATATATGTGTGTGCATATATGCATGTATAATGCAACTGTATGTTTATATATATATGTACACACACATATATATACACAAATATGCTTATAAATTTGTAGTTCAATATTTTTCATAATAGTCTCTTCAGTAAAATTAGACAATATTTGAACTTATACATAAAAATAATTTTATTTTTTAATATTTTTACAGGTTTATTCTCATGTTATATCATGTAACTACAGGAATATTTTAATATTTCATGACTTTATATTGGAGTTTGTAAATATTTTCATTTTGTTTAATTTTTTTTCTATTCTGACCCCTTATAAACCTCTTTTAATGTAGTTTAATTTATTTCAACTTATTTTAAAGTAGATATTATGTTATTTAAGGAAGTTTCAATGTTCTGGGACCTCGATTTACTTTTATAGACGCATTATCTCTCACAAACACTAGGGAAATATTTTAGACATATTTTTCTAGGAACTTTGTAAACATTACATGTTCCATTTGTCTAATGTGATACGGAGAATGGTGCATACAGATTGCAATGGGACTGACTTGAGAATCATAGATAACAGCCTAATAGTTTCCATTTTTTTTCCCCAGAAGAGGTAAATTTATTAAGTTCAGGTTGCCTTATTTTAAAGGGAAATGTTACCAGACATCCTCTAGACTCTCAGTTCAACTTCTAAGGACATACCATGTTGCAAAAAAAAAATAACTGGGATTTAGAACAGATGCTTATTATCAACAAAAATCTATTGATTCAACTTCCTTTTTTCTTTTACCTGCCTTTTCCATTGGTAGCTTCATGCTGTGTTCCTCAAAGGTTACATAGATTCATCTGGTCACCTACTTTTCACAAAAGTCCCAAAGGAAGCCCACCCAGATTTGTCACCATAAAAAGGACTTCAAAATCTTATTCTTAGTTTTTTACCCTGTCCTGAGAAGAGATAAGAATATTTAGAAGAATATAATTTGATGAAGGCAATTTTTTGTTTGATAGTTTTGCTCTAAAACAAAGACTTTCATTTTCATGAAAGATAGGTGTTTGGGGGAAAGTAATACATTTTTCCTTTTAGGTCTTTATTCCTTCAATTATTTCTGAGCATCCTATGTTTTACATGATATATTAAATATCTTAAACTAAACTTATCTTTTGTAGCTTATCAATATATACTGTATTTTATATCCATGCAGTATTTTTATATCATTTACATTTCATAAATATATCAGACATATAAGTATGTTTTTATTTTTAATGCATATGTATTTAGCACATTTGTCATAAATGAATGAATAATTTATATTCATTACTTTATCAAATTATTTATATCTATAAAATTAATTTCATAGTTAATGTAGCTCTCCCCCCACCCCAGTCACCACTAACAGTAGTTTTAAAGTAACTGAAAATGAGAAATGAGATGTTTGGGAAATGAGAATGCCAAAGCCTCTCCTACTTCTTTACTCTATGCTACTGGGTGGAGGAAAGCCAAACTTTATTGATCAAATTCCCAAAATTCCAACTAGAAAACAGTTTTATGGGTTAAAGCTTTCACATATGTTAAAGGGTAAAAGTCACAACATATAAAAATTTATTTTATCTCTCTTTTTGTGATCTCTTACTCTTTTAGAGCTGTAGGTATGGTACAGGCCCATGTATTTTCTCATATGGAAGATAGAATCTGTCTTTATTCCCTCTGCTTTGTTCTGAATCTCTCACTTTCAACTGTTAAAGTCCCAAGCTGTTTTTTCATGAAATAATGAGCCATCATTATTTTCCCTTTAAGGTTTACTCTTTCTTTCTAATAGACAGAAAAATTAAAATAGGTTTGGAGGCTGCCGTACTTCACTTTATCAAGATGTCACTGGACATGTACTCTAGACCCCTCCTTTCGTAAGCACTATGGCAAATGTCCTCTTACTTCTGTTTCCGTTCTTTGACTTGTTACTCTTCCCAACCCTCGGATGGCATGGTTTCAAAGTTAAGATTTGGGTTAGAGTTGGGGTAGAAGCTGACTGTTTAAGTCAAACCTCTTCAAGCAAATGGAGTCTGAGACATAATTCAGGATAGTTAGCTGAAGTGATTTTGGGACTTGGGACCCAAGCTTCAGTAAGAATACAGTTGACCCTTGAACAATAGGTGTTTGAACTTTGGGGATCCACTTTATGAGTATTTTTTTCAATATATACTATAGTACTACATGATCCATGGTTGGTTGAATCTGCTGGTAAGGAACATTGGATGCAGAGGTCCAATTGTGAAGTTATGCAAGGATTTTCAACTGCCAGGGGTTGAACCCCCTCATTTTTCAAGGGTCAACTGTATTTTATTTTACTTCTTTGACTTCCTTTTCTTGAATTGAATAATCTTATTTGTCCAGTTCCATGTTGATTTTGTTTAAAAAGAGGAATAAAAGGTTTCTTATGATGACATGTAAGCATGGTTATGCTGTATATTGTCTTGTGTGTGTACACACATGTATGTGTCTAAATGTTTCATTGCGGGTGTGAAATATTAAAACAAATTTTATAATTAAAATTATTTATATGTATGCATCTGGCATTTGATTCGTAGATATTCTAATCAGCAATACCAGTCATAATACCAGTTCATCAGTCAGTCAAAATGTAAAATTCTCTACAGTTATTTGATATTAGCTCTTTTAAAAGCAGGAAAAAATTACTATGAACACATTATCAGCATTTGAGGAATTCATTAAACATCTTAAGCATGTGTCATATAAAATAAAAATGCTGGAATCTCTCTTTGTTACTACCTAAAACATAATCACTGTTGTCAAAAACAAATCTCTCAGTAGTTTTATAGTCAAAGCAGAGTACATTGAATGTCTAAGTTGAAACAAGCATCCTGTTGTAATATCTTATTTGCATCTATTCTTTATATATTTATACATTTAAATGTAGATATTTTAAAAGTAATAGTGGCACATATACTTTATTTCCTATACTCTCGTATATATGAACAGTATTTAGTTTTATTAAAATGATATTGAAGTATAACATTTAACAGAAAAAATTCATAAATCATAAGTGTATATTTGATTGATTTTCAAAATCTGAGGCTGCCCATGTGACTAGCAACCAGATCAAGAAACAAAACAAAACAAAAAACAAAAAAAACAAACAAAAAAACAAAAGAAACAAAACATACCACAATTCCAGAATGCCTCCATACTATTCCTTCTAATCAATACTTACAAAAGGTAGTCATAATCTTGCCTTCTAAAATCATGGATTAGTTTTGCCTTTTTTTGAACATTATGTAAGTAGGATCACATAATATCTTTTGTATCATATTTATTTCCAATTATGTTCATGAGAATAAACCACGTTATTGTGTTATTATTTTGATAACAATTTTTAACTTTTAATAGAATCTGATTTATTATTTTCTCATTTTGAGAAAGAGATTTTCCATTCTGTTTAAAAATAAATTGGCATAATCAAATCATAAGACTATAATCCATTTATTTTTTAAAACTTTATTTTTTAATCCTTTAGATTTAACTCTGTAATCCATATGGAATTAATATTTGTTAAAGTGTGAGGTAAGGATAGAATTTCTTTTGATCCCTTCTGAATATTCAGTTGACTTGGCACCTTGTATTGGAAAATTAACTAGAAGATAATGGGTAATTTTTTTAAGTTAGTAAATATATACAATCACGAGATTGAATATATTTCTATACATTTCAAACTCATCACCACAATAAGTCTAGTTACAGTATGTTGTGTGACAGGAAACTAACAGTGTTATAGGTCAGTTATACTTCAAAAACAAACTCATTGTAAAATATAAGATTTGTGGTTACCCTAGGTGGGGAACGTGGAGAAGGGGAATTGGATGAAGGCAGTCAAAAGGTACAAACTTCCAGTTATAAGGTAAATAAGTACTAGGGATGTAATGTACAACACAATAAATATAATTAACACTGCTGTGTGTTATATATGAAAGTTGAGAGTAAATTCTAAGAGTTCTCATCACAAGAAAAAAAAATTTCCCCTATTTCTTTAATTTTGTGTCTATGTGGGTTGATCGATGGTCACTAAAATTGTGATAATCACTTCATGATGTATGTAAATCAAATCATTATGCTGTATACCTTAAACTTATACAATGCTGTATGTCAATTATATCTCAATAAAGCTGGATAAAAAAATTTAAAACTGTTGAATATGCACACATATACTCACACTAGCACACACAAATTAAATGTCTACACATAAATGCAAACCAAAGAATCAAATCTAAAGAAGATATTCAGGGCAATTTTAAGTGTACATAACCCAGATGAAAGTTATGTCCCTCAATAGTTAAATTAGTTAAAAAAATTAACAAGTATCACACTACAATTCAGCAAATAGATACGTAAATGAGGCAATAGACAACAAAGAATAAAATACAAATTAAGGAAAACAGGTTAATATATTCTTACTTTAGTAAATTGAGAAAATTAAACATTCTATATTTTTACCCAATTAGCCAATATTTTAAAAATAGCATCCCTCCTGTTGAGGAAACAGTGAAAGATAGCATTTGCTTATGCTGTAATTGATCACTCAATTCGGCATATTGTTTTTAGAAAGCAGTTTGAAAATTATATATCAAAATCCTCTAAATATACTTATGGTCTCTGTCTCCATAAATAACAAATGTTATAATCATTTATCATGGCTATATTTCATAAAATAGAAAATTAACCAGTATGAAAGGTCCCACAAAATATATACTTAACTGTATGACCTGTGGAACATATTGTTGATCTGAATCCATCATGATTTGTGGTATAAGTATAGAAATCAATTAACATAATAGTCCCAATAGGATATGATATATGATGACCTGAATGGTTAAAAAAAAGAATCTCAAAAATCATTCAGTGTGCAATGATGATAGAACTCTTATGAGAGTACAAGATAAAGACAAGTAAAAGCATAGTTACAATGAAGATTGAAAATACTGCAGTAGTTGTCAACACTGTTGTCATGGAAATGAAGTGCAACTAATACATACAGACTGGGTGGGGGGAAGTTGATGAGAAGTTTTCTAAAGGAAGAGTCATATAAGCAGGGTAGGGAAGGAGAAAGAAGATTTGGTCAAACAGAAGGGAAATGGGTGAGGAAAGTGTTCTAAGCAGAGGGAACAGTTTGGAGTAAGGTCCAGAGATTAGAGTGAGTCACTTGAGGAACTAGATGTTTCAGTACGTTGTTATAGATAGTTATGTGGGGTACAGGCTGAGATGCAAAGTGTTATGGTACATATGTATGATACACTAGAGAGGCAAAGGTGGGGGTTGTGCTGATGGCAAGAGATAATGTTGGAGAGGTAAACATGGGCCAGAGAATTAGGAACTGAAATATTTAAAAGATTAGGGACACTAGTTGAAAATGTGAGGAATTTAAACTTTAAATAGGACCTTAAGATGAGGACTGACTTACATTCTTTGTGTAAAGAGGATTTTGCTATATGGAAAATGATTGATTGGAGATTAGACTAAAGAGTATAAATTCTATTAGAATCCTGTCACAGTAACCCCCGCCAAAGAAGATAATGGGGGGGAACGGGATAGGGGCAGTGCAGGTGAAAAAGGATTCCAGATATCTTTACAGAAGTAGATTTGGCCCAGCTTTGCATATACTGTGAACAGAGATTTAGAGCAAACCATCAAAAATGACACCTAGGATTATGACACAAAAAAAATGAGAATATGAAAGAAAAAGCAATTGAGGAAAATTATAATGAATTGTTTTCTGTACATGTTAACTTTAATGTGTCTTTGGTCCATCCAAGTTATTAGGCCTACTAATCAGCTGAAAAAGAAAATGTGCCCATGAGAGAGACCTGAGTGAAAGGTATTCAGAGAATAAATAGATGTTTTCTAATAGCTGAAAAGTAGAGGGAAAAGATGAGAGAGATTGTTTAAATTGTGTAAAATGAGCAAAGGCAAAGATAAAAATGCTAGAAAGTGAAATTATGAAAAGTTATTTGAGGGATAAAAAAAATAAACATTATTAGTATAACTTAGATACCGGCACACTCCTACCTAGAAAAGCATAACCCAGCACACGCTGGCATGGGATGGAAATAACCTGAGACACAAAATAACATTAAGTACACTTAAAGGATAAAAAAAGCCAAAAACAAAGACAGGAGTCAAACAGGAAAAAATACATATATTTCCTACACAAACCTGACTAAGGACTTTATTCCTTCCTGCAGAATGAAATCAAAGCTTCTCTGTATTATATTTATAGTTTGCATATAGAAATAAGCTATATATTTTTACACAGAATTACATGTATGGTTTGCTTTTCATGTTGTGGATTGAGTGAGCAAAAAAATCATTGCATAGTGATGAAATCTGTCACACAAGCACACACACACACACACACACACACATACACACACACACACACACCCCTCTGGCAATTTTATTTACGATCCAGGTGTTCAGATAGTAATGCCTGTTAATTCTTAGGATGCTATTCAGGTGAGTCTTATTTCTGTTATGTATGTTACAGTTTTATATGTTGTTTTGCTTATTTCAAAAAAAATTAAGAAAGTACTGTGATATAATCAATAAATGATGATTCTGTAGTTCTATTCCATGTCTTTTTACAGATGATTCTGACATACAAAAAAAAAAGAATTAGATAATTGACAACAAACTAGGACAGGCTGAAAAGACTATCTTCTTCCATTATGGGGCAATTTGTCTCATCTTCCCTCATGATAAGCTCTGGAGAAATAAAACTGCACTGCAATAGAGGGTTTTCCTTAGATACAAGTAGTCTTGTTGCTAGGGGCAACCGTGTTTGTAACCTCTTGTAAACTTGGTGACAGATAATGATGTACTTGGTGCTCTTCAGTTTTAAAAATATTCCCTCTTATACAGTATGCAGTTCTTTATTTGGTTCCATGAACTTGGAATTGTCTAAAATTTATATAAAGACTCATAAACATATCATAAAAATATAGAGATGGAAACAAAATCTTGTCCAGAAATTGTTCACACTGGACTTATGTTTCCCCACTTTTTCCTCCCACACTCAGAGAGAATCAAGAGACCTCTGTTGTGCTTGGACATGATTTCAGAATCCTTTTCCAAGCAACAGGGTAAGCATCAAGTATGTTAAAATGGGTTTGACATAGAGATGAGTCCTAAATGATATTCTTAATTTGTTACAAATTTTAATTGAGATATAATTGACATATAACATTATATTAATTTCAGGTGTACAACGTAATGATTTGATATATGTATATACTGCAAAATGATTACCAAAATAAGTCTAGTTAATATTCATCACCATACAAAGTTACAATTTTTTTCTTATGATAAGAACTTTTAAGATGTACTCTCTCAGTAACTTTCAAATATACAATAGTGTTTGATTACATTTCCAGTTTTTCGTTATGGAAATTAAGAAACTGAAATGGACGAAATTCAATCTTAGCTCGATAGTAGCAAAAAGAAGACTAAATTGCATTTTCAACCTTTTGTGTTTTCAGGATAAAAAAAGTAATGTTTGGTGTAATTAAATGTCTTGCCTAAGGTCATTGGATGCCATTGATACATCTAGATACCTGGTTCAGAGCTTCTTCCTCTAGAACAAAGCTCTTATTGAAGTCCTTCTTTTTAATTTTCAACTTCAGATCCTCTCTGTTGTTTCTATTTGCTAGTACACTGTGCATGGATTCCTAATAATCAATACTAAAACATAATGGGCTCTCCCCTTCCCTCCTCAGAGCTAGCTTCTTCTACAGTGTTCCCTTAGCTTGGCCAATGCCACCAGCGTAAACACTGCTGAGAAGCCTGAATATTGGCTGTTATCTTTGACTCCACTCAATCCCTTGTGCCTCACCCCCTTTCCTCTCTAAATTCTGTGTTCTTCCTCCTGGTTATCTCACATATCTATTAATCTAATTCCCAGTGTTTTCAGCATTCATTTCTCTCTCTGTCTAGTATAGCAGCCTCTTGAAACTGATCTTCCTTTATTTTCTCTTCCTCAACACCTCCAATCCATTCACTACTCTGCTCCCAGAGTAGAATAAGAACCTGTACATGTCACTATGCTAATTAAACTATGTTATGGTTTCCCATTTCTCTTAAGGTATAAAATATTTATTAAAATTTATGTCTCTATTAGTAGAACAGTTTTCTCTCTTCTTTTTATGACCCCTTAGCCTAGACTTGTTTTTTTTTTAAAGGTCACTACCTTTTTTTTTTTTAATTTATTTATGTATTTATTTTGGGCTATGTTGGGTCTTCATTTCTGTGTGATTGCTTTCTCTAGTTGTGGCAAGTGGGGGCCCCTCTTCATCGCAGTGCGCGGGCCTCTCACTATCGCAGCCTCTCTTGTTGCGGAGCACAGGCTCCAGACGCGCAGGCTCAGCATTTGTGGCTCACGGGCTTAGTTGCTCCGCGGCATGTGGTATCCTCCCAGACCAGGGCTTGAACCCGTGTACCCTGCATTAGCAGGCAGATTCTCAACCACTGCGCCACCAGGGAAGCCCCTAGACTTGTTTTGTTTTTGTTTTTAATAGACTTTATTTTTCAGAGCCGTTTTAGATTGACGGCAAAATTGAGTGGAAGATACAGAGATTTCCCATATAGCCCCTGCTACTACACGTGCATAGCCTCCTTCCTTATTAACATCCTCATCAGAGTGATATATTTGTTGCAATTGATGAACCTACATTGATACATCTTTATCACCTAGCATCCATAGTTTACATTAAGGGTTCCCTTATTGCTGCTGTACATTTTAAGGGTTTAAACAAGTTTATAATAACATGTATCCACCATTACAGCATCAGGCAAAGTAGTTCCACTGCCCTGAAAATCCTCTGTTCCTCCTATTCATCTCTCCCTCCAACCACTGGCAACCACTGATTTTTTAGTCTCCATAGTTTTGCCTTTTCCAAAATGTTACACAGTTGGAATCATGCCAATATATAGCCTCTGTCTAGCTTGTTGACTCCAATTATTTAAAAAGAAACAAAATTATCTTACCTCTTTAGATAGGTCTGTCTACGTTTTTTTCACATGTACTGTTGCCTCAACCTACATAACTTTATATTTCAGTTCTCAGTTAAAATGCCATTTCCTTAGGGAAACTTTATTGAAATTTCCCAGAATAAGTTATCTTTCCTATACACACTTCATGGCATGTTATACATCTATCTTCCCAGTATTTAACTTCAAAAGTAAGTAAGAGATTATTCTTAATTATATGTATAAGATCCTTTTGTCCTGCATATTTTAAACTCTGTTAGGACAAGCATTATGTCTGTCATTTACATTGCTGTATCTCTAGCAACTAGCATGGAAATTACTATATATTAAATGCTTAAAAATATATCGAATGACTAAATAAATTAGTGTCCATGTACCAAGTGGGTAGGAATAGGGTGTGTACAACTTTAGTAAATGATATTAAATACATAGATTATGAAGACTGCATTTAAAAGTCATATGGAGAAACAGCTGATTCATACTTGATGATAACTTGTGTTACATAACAGTTAGAGAATCATAATTTTAAGAACTGATTAAGCCAATCTAAATTAAAATGTTATAAAATGTTAGGATATATATAGAACTAGAATAGTTTTTTAATGTCAAATATACATATGAAACTATCAGTAGGTGAAGAAGTGTTTCTTGATAGAAGCCACAGAGGAACATATTAAAAAGATAGCTTTTTTCAGGTAGGTAGTTATTTTAGTGGTTTGAAAGAGAAGTTTTTATTCCTAGTTATTAGCTTTTCTCTAATTGATTAAGCACCCTCCTAAAGAAAGAAATCTTTTATTCCTCCTTCCCTTAATATTCCCAATACTTTTGGATAATATTACAGGTTCTTTTGAGAAAACCTATACAGATAAAAACATAGTCACATTACAGTGTTTTCTTTTTTTTTCTTTCTTTTTTTTTTTAAGTCTTAAGCAAAACTCTCTGGCCCAACTGTGGAAGGCAGAAATAGAAATGAGGTTGATGACTATAGATTTCTGTTGGGCAAACAGTATCACTTGCTTTAAACATACTTGTGCCCAGAATTATTGAGCCAGACAAACAGATGGAGAAAGTATAAAATCTGGGTAAGCTTCATCGAGGAGTGTGTGTGTATATGTATATATATATATATATATATATATGTGTGTGTGTGTGTGTGTGTGTGTATATATATATATATATATATATGTATACACACACATATATAATACTTTTTTCCCTTTACAGAAATTTTACAGAAATCTCCCCCTAGTGAAAGTTCTCTCACAAAATTTATAACTTCATGTAAATAGTAAATGAAATAATATAAGAGAATATTCTAAGTTTTTTTTCGACATTTTAAATGGACCTTTATCTTTCATGCAGGAAGTCAGTAGGCTTCTAGGCATCATCTTCACATGGATATTAACAGCTGTTTATTAATTATATTTTATTGAATACCTCTCTCATTTAAGTTTTTCTAGGTTTTTAAAGATATACTTTATCCCCATAATTTGCAATAGACAAAAGTTCTGATTATGTGGGAATAGTATTTTTATAATTTATTCTACTTTCTGCCATTCCTTTTCTTCCATGTTTAACTATTGGATATTAGATTGTGAGGTGATGCCAGCTGTCATTCACAATATTGAAATTAATAAAATTTACCAAAAGATTATTTCAAGTAGCAAAACAATATCTCCAGAAGTATTTTGTTTCAAGCACTTTTTCATTACATATTAGTAAATGAGACACATATATCATGACAAAGGTGATGATGTGCTTCAAAGAGAATACTTGCTAAATTTAAAGCACACATTTAATATCTCCCTACAGAGGTCTCCAGCACACTGATTAGTATTCTAATGAAAGTTTTATTTTTCTCAGCTAGCTTGAAGGTGTAATATAAGCATTTTAAACAGACAGTACCAATGAGACTACTTGAGCCTGTGATCAATAATATCCCTGTGGATCTATAACCTAGACAAAAATCATATAGAAGTCTTACCAACCCATTAGTTAATTGCTCATTTGGGTCATGGAAATAGCACATCTTCAAAGTGCTAACAAAACGTAATGTCCAGCATCTACAAAATAAGTATTGGTAGACTTCAAAGAAGAGTCAATACTATTTATCAAATTAATTTTCAAAATCATTATTTGATGTAAATAAAAGGTGGTAATCTGGCATAGTACAGAAATCTTGATGGTTTACTCTTTCCCATCTCAATTAATGAACATTTCATCTTTCTATCTAATCAGACCAAAAAAGTCAGGCTTGCTTTATTTCTTTTTCTCTCACATCCTATTTTCAAGCCATCAAATTGTGTCCAAAGTCTTACCACTACTTCAAAACCTGTACTGCTATTCTAATGCTACCATCCTGGCTAAGCTTTTTAAACTAGTCAGCCTGCTTCTATTTTCATTCTCCTACAAACCATGTTCAATATGTCAGCCAGTGTGATCCTTCAAAGACAGATCAAGCCTTTTCTCTGCTTAAAATCCTCCAAAGTCTCCCGATTTCACTGAGTCAAAGCCAAGACCCTCACAGTGCTATACAGCATTTGACCGCAATCAGGTCCTCAGTTTGCTCTCTGAATTAATCTCCTACCATTTCTTCCTTAATCACTGATTCACCTACATCATCTCCTTGATGTGCCTCAACCATTCAGGTAAGTCCCAGCCATAAACCCTTGAACTGGATGTTCCCTCCACGTGAAGAGAACTTTCTCCAGGTATCCACATAGCTAGCACCTTCTTCTCCTTCAAGTCATTGCATAAATGTCATCTTCTCACAGAGACCCCACTTGAATCATTCTTTTTAAAATTGTGACCTGTCCTTATCCCCTCACAGATTGGTGTATGTGATTCAACTTATCCCTGCTCCTTTTTCTCCCCTTCAATACTACTTTGACCTTCTAGTTTGCTATACAATTTACTGTTTATTATGCTGCTTCTGTAAACTCTGCTGGGCAAGATTTTTTTTTTTCAATGTTTTGTTCAGTGATGCCTTTCAGGTGCCGAGAACAGTGATTCTGGCATCCAGTAAATATCTAAGTGAATGAATGAATGAATGATAACCCAGCATCTGTGTCGATTGCTTCCCAAAGGAGAGATTTTTTTGTTTGTTTTTTGGTGACTTTTGATAGCAGAGGGCAAACCAGATGGGCAGAATGTTTATGAGCTGTGATGAGGCATTTTTTAATATATCTTGTTAGATTGAGACATGAATTGATGCTTACACTATAGCATTTTGATGTGGTCAGGCTGTATTCTAGAATCCAAATAATGTGTTACTTTATAACAATATGTCTTTAAAATTTTCATTAATAATTCATAAGCTTTTTTACACAGTAGTAGATTAAATTTAGGAACAGTAGGCAAAATATGAAAATATTTTAAATTTTTTATATAACTATACACATAACTCCTAGAATTTGGATAAAAATTGAATCACTTGAAAAAAATTAAAACAAAGAGTATTTAATGGAGTTAAATAAAATATCCTTTATGCTATGTGATGTAAGAAGCCACACCTATACCTCACACATATATACACAAATTGTAGCTGCATTTGAGAACCATAAAATATCTGAAGAAACGATCTTGAAAACAAGTAGAATATCTGAATTGTATCAGTTACGTGATTTGAAGATAAGTTTTACCATAAAAGATCTTATATTAGTAGAATACTTAGAGATTTTCCTTTGGAAATTGAATTGAGCCTTAACACTGTATACTCTGTATATTTTCTGACACTAGGTAGTTTCAAATTACACAATAAAGTAAGTATGCTCTATATTTGAAACTTTTAGCATTTAGGAATCAGAAGTACAGGAAGTTTTAAAAATCTTCAGCAAAGTGGAGTAGTTTAATGTCTTCTCACCTACATAATGCAAATTAAAATTAAAAGTCTATGTGCTTTCAAATAGCTAGCAATAGATACTTATTCTTCATGCTTCTAATAATTATTTCTTTGCCTTTTGTAAATAGGAATGCTACAAACAGCAACAATAACATCAAGATGAGAAATAGCAATGAAAATACATATTGGATGGCTACATGCCAGTACTTATATTAAATTCTGTACATGTGCCAGTTTTTCCTAATGCTTGGGGATAATGCTAAAGTGACTTCTAAAATTAATACTTCTTTTTTTAATCATAGTGCAATTGTTATGGAAAGAAAACATCATGAGCCATTATTATTTGAGAACAGAAACTATTCCCATTTCCTTATTATGGAGACTATTGATCAGTTTTGAAATTTATTTCTGAGAAAACCTTTGCCATCTGATAGATCTGTAATGTGATATCTTCAATCTGGCCACTAATCATTGTCCCCCAGATAATCAGGATATATAAGATCAATTTCCATTAAAAATTAACATATACTAACTGAATAGTAAAAAGTCTAAGGTTTTATTACACATTAAATGTCATTTTGAGAAACCATGACTCTGAAACAATTATGATCATATGACAAGTTTCAGAGAAGGAAGGGTTCTAATGACATTATAGTATGTGAACTCTGCTATTTATGGTTTGTACTAGGGCTTAACCTTGCAGCATTATTGGAATTTTAGTATATATAAACAATTTTGAAAGCACATGCTAAGTTTAACTTTGCAATAAAAAGATAAAATGTTTATTGAAATCAAGCAAGCAAAACAATATCAAACTATTGTCTGTGAAGGTGCCTTAAACAAAGCATGTTCAGTTTGTCCTTTAGCAAATCAACAGGACTATTTTAATACTGAATGAGGCAGTTTGATGTTTAGCCTCAAGATTGCTATTGACTCTGTGCCTAGACTAAAATAATCAACATGTGGGTTTACCAGTGATTTTAAATTAGTTACATTGAAAGATCTCAATTTTCAAAGTCATTCTCATACTTATTAGGAGTTTACTTCTTGCAAAATAATGTAGAGGTCAGAAAGAGAAATCAATATCTTAAGATTTTTAATAGAAAAAGAAAATTCATATAACTACACTTGGATATATTAACTAATCATAAAGAATGGCCTGCTTTAAATGGCAGGGAAGGGAGCAAGTCTGGACATCATGTATAAGCCTATGGTAGAAATATAGTGTTTGTGTTTATAAGTGCCACCTTTTCAATGTTCTAAGCTTCCTTACCTGTTGAAGAGATTGCATCAAATTTTACATGAACTATTTTTTCAGCAAGAGATTAAATATATAATAAGTAATCTCTTATACATGCATTTAAAAATATTGCCTGCAGTCAAACTAATTATGTCTATGCTATTATATCGGCATATATGATATGATATGGTATGGAACAGTGGTTAGGGCATGTTCTTAGAAGACAGGTAGCCAAGTTTGATGCCCAGCTTCCCTCTAGTATTCTAGGAGATCTTGACCAATGCATGCAACCTCTCTGTCCCTTAGTATACTACCTATGAAACGTGGGAAAATACTGGTTGCTCTCTATTCTTTAAGATTGTTGTAAACATTAAATTAAAAATGTGAAATATTTGTGACAGCATGAGCACATACTGTGGGGAGTACAAATTATAGCAAAGATTTACAATATATGTGATACATATAGCAAACATATAAAATGCTATTTGATATGTAATGCATACTCTATTATATAATATGTAATGTAATTATACCAAAATGTATAAAACGTATATGTCATACAAATTTAACCTATATAAAATATCACAATGGGGAAAATTGAAAAACAATAAAAATAGAAGTATAAGACTTTTTTAGCATAACAGTTTAACACTGCAATAAAACAACACAAAATACATGTTTATAATATATAAAATAGCATTGCTACTTTGACATTCTCAATTTAAGTGGAAGTTTGTATTCAAAAATTTATTATGATTATACTTCCATATTGTGTCATTGCTTATAGTTAATGACTTACAAATATAATTGTTTTAATAAAGTAAGATATTAAAGAACAATTTATAAGGAATTCTTGAAATACAAACACCTATCTTACATATAAACTATTTAAGATCACCCTAAGCTCTGTTTTATCTATATCACTCTACCTGTAGTCCATTGCTATACCTCCTTAGAGAGAGCTGAAAAGGCTTAGAACTTCTCAGAAACTGTGCAATCAGAAAGGAAAGAAGGAAAGAGCAAAGACCCACTCTCAAAACAACAGCAACAACAAGAAAACCTTTAGAATAGCCATCCCTTGATAAACTCCCAATAATGGCTCTCTCAAAATTCATAGCCTCCACCACCTCTTCCAAAAAAAAAAAAAAAATTCATCATTCCAGTATTTACTGATAAACTCTATTTAACTTTGTTAAACTGTGTTAAATTTTTTATGATTTACAGATTATTGTTTTTAATAAATATTCTATTTCAAAAAAAATCAGAAATGTCTGTCTCATAGCTCCAACTATAGCAAACATTGATTATAGCATTGGTGTGAATTGGTACAATATAATTAATTTTCACCTACCACCTAATGAAACTTTGCTGAAAGACTGAAAATGTTACTGAGTGAAGGGGAAGTTTAAGATAATCGGTGGTAGAGGCTATGTCAAAAATGGTTTACTAATATCTGATTTAAAGTTATTTGTAGGACATAGACATCTGGGAGAAAGTATCCAGGAAGAGTGAAAATGGAAGAGACAAAGAGTCTATAATTTTAGTGTATTCTGCAATGTATTATGAGCAAGTTGTCTAGGATCCTTTATGACATTCACTGGCATATAACTGTTTCCATTAAAAATAAATCATCTTTAGTTTTAAATGACCATGATACAAACAGTTCTGAAAACAATATATTCATGGTTTAGAGAAAACCTGTTTGTAAAAATTATAGTATTTGGTTTCCCATGGGAGATAGCCAAAAATACTGTAGATTATCTAAAACCTTTCTCTAGTCTTTGCCAACAATAAACTTAGAAGATTCATTTTCAGCAGCAAAGATTTGTTTTTCTATATATTTCAGTGGTGTTTAGGTTACTTCTGCTTATCTGCACGGTAAACAAGGAAATAAAGCAAGAAACAAAGCAAAAGAAGCAAACTTTGATGAGACATTCTCATGCTGAAAATCAGCTTTTTTAGGATCAAATAAGAGAATGTATGTTTGACACTGGACTTCTCTGGCCTTGTGCAGGATTTGACTCTGTATGAGTCATTCCAAGTCCCTCACTGAGGAATTCACCACTCAGCAGAGAGTAGAGTACCTCAATAAATTAATCTGAAACAACCTATGTGAAAGTTGACTAATAATCATAAAGATGAACTTCATTAACTCATTCATTTATTCAACCATGCAATACAAAATCATTGTACCTTCCATTGCATTATGTTGTATATTAGGGAAGTAAAGGAGAATGAGATATATTCTCTGTGCTCAAAGACTTCACAGTTTTCTTGGTTGGGGGTGGGGGAACAAAACTGAAAGGAAAAGCAGATTAAAATATGGTATAGAATATGAAATGATATAGCTTGTTTAAATTACAAAAGGTAGAACTGAGGGAATGCATAATCTTGTTGGAGTCTTTAAGGAGAGTTTTATAGAGCATTGGATCATTGATGAAATGAATACGACCCATTAGATAATAACTGTATCTTCACTGTGTACAATCTGAATCAACCTATGAAAACTTGTTAAATTTTATTTTTCATTATTTTTTTTATTGTTGTTTTACAATGTTATGTTAGTTTCAGGTGCACACCAAAGTGATTCAGTTTTATATATATATATATATATATATATATATATATATATATATACTTTTATAGAGTAAATATATATACTTTTCATATTCTTTTCCATTATGGTTTATTACAGGATAGTGAATATAGATCCCTGTGCTATACAGTAGGGCATTGTTGTTTATCCATTCTATATATAATAGTCTGCATCTGCTAGTCCCAAACTCCCAATCCAGCCCTCCCCTGGCCCTCCCTTTGGCCACCACAAGTCTGTTCTCTATGTCTGTGAGTCTGTTTCTGTTTTGTAGTTAAGTTCATTTGTGTCCTATTTTAGATTCCACATATAAGTGATATCATATGGTATTTTTCTTTCTCTTTCTGACTTACTTCACTCAGTATGATAATATTTAGGTCCATCCATGTAGGTGCAAAAGACATTATTTCATTCTTTTTTATGGCTGAGTAATATTCCATTGTGTATATGTACCATGTCGTCTTTATCCATTCATCTGTTGGACATTTAGGTTGTTTCCGTGTCTTGGCTATTGGTAGCGAAGTAGTGCTACCATGAACATAAGGATGCATGTATCTTTTCGAATTATAGTTTTTTCCAGATATATGCCCAGGAGTGGAATTGCTGAATCATATGGTAACTCTATTTTAGTATTTTGAGGAACTTCCATAGTGTTCTCCATAGTGGCTGCACCAACTTACATTCCCACCAACAGTGTAGTGTAGGAGGGTTCCCTTTTCTCCACACCCTGTCCAGCATTTTGTTATTTGTAGAGTTTTTAATGGTGGCCATTCTGACCAGTGTGAAGTCGTACCTCACTGCAGTTTTGATTTGCATTTCTCTAGTAATTAGAAATGTTGAGCATCATTTCATGAGCCTATTGACCATTTTTATGTCTTCTTTGAAGAAGAGTCTATTTAGGTCTTCTGTCTTTTTTTTTTTTTTTTTTTTTTTTGCGGTACGTGGGCCTCTGACTGTTGTGGCCTCTCCCGTTGCGGAGCACAGGCTCCGGATGCACAGGCTCAGTGGTCATGGCTCACGGGCCCAGCCGCTCCGTGGCATGTGGGATCTTCCCGGACTGGGGCACGAACCCATGTCCCCTGCATCAGCAGGTGGACTCTCAACCACTGTGCCACTAGGGAAGCCCTTCTGCACATTTTTTGATTGGGTTTTGTTTTTTTTCTTTGTTATTGAGTTGTATGAGCTGTTTGTATATTTTGGAAATTAAGCCCTTGTTGGTCGCATCATTTGCAAATATTTTCTCCCCATCTGTAGGTTTCTTTTAATTTTGTTTATGGTTTTCTTTGCTGTGCAAAAGCTTATAAGTTTGACTAGGTCCCATTTGTTTATTTTTGCTTTTATTTCTATTGCCTTGGTAGACTGACTTAAGAAAACATTTGTATGATTTATGTCAGATAATATTTTGACTGTGTTCTTTTCTAGGAGTTTTATGGTGTTATGTCTTATATTTAAGTCTTTAATCCATTTTGAGTTTATTTTTGTGTATGGTGTGAAGGTGTGTTCTAACCTCATTGATTTACATGCAGCTGTCCAACTTTACCAACACCATTTGCTTAAGAGACTATCTTTTCCCCATTGTATATTCTAGCTTCCTTTATCAAAGTTTAATTGACCATAGGTGTGTGGGTTTATTTATGAGATCTCTATTCTGTTCCATTGATCTGTATGTCTGTTTTTGTGCCAATACCATGCTGTTTTGATAACTGTAACTTTGTAGTATTGTCTGATGTCTGGGAGAGTTATGCCTCCTGGTTTGTTCTTTTTCATCAGTATGGCTTTGGCAATTCTGGGTATTTTATGGTTCCATATAAATTTTAGGATTATTTGTCCTAGCTATGTGAAAAATGCCATGGGTAATTTGATAGGGATTTCATTAAATCTGTAGATTGCTTTGGGTTGTATGGTCATTTTAACACTATTAATTATTCTGGTCCAAGAGCATGTGATATCTTTCTGTTTATTTAAATCATCTTTAATTTCCTTTATCAATGTTTTACAGTTCTCAGTGTATTAGTCTTTCACCTCCTTAGTTGGCTTTATTCCTAAGGATTTTTTGATGCAATTTTAAAAAGGATTCTTTTTCACTTTCCCTTTCTTATATTTCATTGTTAGTATAAAGAAATGCAACCGATTTCTGTATGTTAATCTTGTACTCTGCTATCTTGCTGAATTCGTTTATCAGTTCTAGTATTTTTTTGTGGAGTCTTTAGGGTTTTTCCATATATAACATCATATCATCTGCATATAATGACAGTTTTACCTGTTCCCTTCCAATGTGGATACATTTTACTTCTTTTTCTTGTCTGATTGTTGTGGCTAGGACTTCCAGGACTATGTTGAAGAGACGTGGTGAGAGTGGGCATCCTTGTCTTGTTCCAGATTTTAGCAGGAAGGCTTTCAGCTTTTCACCATTGGGTATTATGTTGGCTGTTGGTTTGTCATAAATAGCTTTTATTATGTTGGGATATGTTCCCTCTGTATACACTTTGGTAAGAGTTTCTGTCATGAATAGATGTTGAGTTTTGTCAGATGCTTTTTCTGCCTCTGTTGAGATGATCATGTGGTTTTTGTCTTTTCTTTTGTTGATGCGGTGTACCATATTGATTGATTTGCATATGTTGAACCGTTATTGTGACCTTGGGATGAATCCAGCTTGGTCATGGTGTATGATCTTTTTTATGTGTTGTTGTATTCATTTTGCTAATATTTTGTTGAGAATTTTTACATCTATATTCATTAAAGATATTGGCCTATAATTTTCTTTTTTGTTAGTGTCTTTGTGTAGTTTTGGTACCAGGGTGATGGTGGCTTCATAGAATGACTTTAGGAATATTCCCTCCTGTTCAGTCTTTTGGAAGAGTTTGAGAAGGATTGGTATAAGTTCTTTGTAAATTTGGTGTAATTCCCCATTGAAGCCATCTGTTTCTGGACTGTGGTTTGCAGGGAGGTTTTGTTTCTTTTTTGGGGTTTGTTTCTTTGTTTGTTTCTTTTTTTAATAGATTCTATTTCACTTCTAGTTATTGGTCTGTTCAAATTGTCTATTTTTTCTTGATTCAGTTTTGGTGGGTTGTATGTTTCTGGAAACTTTATTTCTTCTAGGTTGTCCAATTTGTTGACACAATTGTTTATAGTATTCTCTTTGTATTTCTGTGGTATCAGGTGTAATTTCCCTCTTTCATTTTCATTTCTTATTTTGTTTATTTGGGTTTTCTCTCTTTTCTTCTTGGTGAGCCTGGCCAGAGGTTTGTCAATTTTGTTTACCCTTTCAAAAAACCAACTCTTGGTTTCATTGATTTTTCTAATTCCTTTTTTTAATCTGTATTTTATTTATTTCCTCTTTGATCTTTTTTTTTTTTTTCTTTCCTTCTGCTGCCTTTAGGTTTTGTTTGTTCTTCTTTTTCTAATTCTTTTAGGTGGTAGGTTAGGTTGTTTATTTGATTTTTTTCTTATTTTTTGAGGAAGGCCTGTATCACTATGAACATCCCTCTAAGAATTGCTTTTGCTGCATTCCATAGATTTGTGCAGTTATGTTTTCACTGTCATTTGTCTCAAGGTATTTTTAAATTTCCTCTTTAATTCCATGGTTGACCCTTTTTTTTTTTTTTAGTAGCATGTTGTTTAGTCTCCACATAATTTTTTTTTCTCGTTTCTTTTTTGTTTTGATTTCTAGTTCCATGCCATTGTGGTCAGAAAAGATGCTTGAAATAAAGAACCTAGTAAACAAAAAAAGATACATATATACGTATATGTGTGTTCAAATACACACACATAAAGAAATGTATTTACCTGTAGAATAAATAGAACTTAACTGGTTTTCTTTGAATCCACGTATAATCTGAAACAGCTCAATTCAAGGGGGAAAAAATGAGATTTAGGGACTCTCCAAGAAGGGAATAGACCACTTCTCCTGAACTAGAGTGAGAGGAAATATAAAAGTTAATTTTAGAATAAACTTCTATGAAAAAAATCTAGTTTACATAATACATTTCAGCCGAGATCTGACTCCTCAGTTAAATAGCAAAAAGGGAGCCTTTGATGTGTGAGCTGGAGAGTAAAACAGAGGTATTTGACTGTATAATCCCTCAAAATGTACCATGTGTGGAAATAAAATTTATTTCAGTATATGCACTTAGCTAAATATGTTGTATATCATATATGTTTTACCTGTTAAAGAAATAAACCAGGTTAGTCAATTTAAAGGGTACTTTTAAATTTTTCTTATTGCTATCAAATATTTGTAATCAATATATTATTGAGAAAATAAATGTAATGTGCAAAGTGCCAGACACATGGGTGTCGCTTGCTGGTTGGTGCACTTTACTTCTATTAAAATTCAGGACATGTGATAAAGTATAAAGAAGATGAAAATATGAAAAGCAAATGGTTGAAAACAGAAACTCGGGGCTTCCATGGCCGTCCACTGGTTAAGACTCTGCACTTCCACTGCAGAGGACGCAGGTTGGATCCCTGGTTGGGGCAATAAGATCCCCCATGCTACGCAGCATGGCCAAAAACAAAAACAGAAACTCTACTATGAAGAGTTTTAAATATTTGTATTATTATTCAATTAAACATGTTCATTGTCAAGAATGTAACATTTCAACATGATTTACATTCTCTGAAAAATCTAATTTACTTAGTGGATGAGGGTATACTTTTGTTAAATAATCTAGTAAAAAAATATATAAAGAAATGGACATTTCCTGTAGAAGAAACAGACTTAACTGGTTATTTTCTTTGAATCCAACTGTAATCATGTGTCTTATTATTCTGAAAACCTGAATAGTCCTTAGAATTCCATATTTATTTGCTGATTTTCACCAAGTAATGATCACATGATCAGTTGTAATATTTAGTGTGGTGTATCAACTCACAGGCTGAAATAAAGGCCCTTAGTCACCACAGAGCTATGCATAGTTCCGTAGAAGTTTGTTTTGTTTTGTTTTTCCCTGTTCCTTAAGATTCTTATTTACCCAGGAGTCATACTCATGATCTATGTTTTGTTGCAAAAAAGTTTTCCCTGTTCTTGAAGATTATTCTTTACCCAGGAGTCACAGTCGTGGAAGAATATCAAGTACTAGCACATTCTGCCAGAACATAATAAGGGCAAATACACTTGCAGATACACCCCAAGAGGAATTCTGGATTGAGATCAACTATGAACAAACAGCTATTATTATTATTAAGCAGCCTAAAGAGAATACAGTTAGAGGAGAAGGGAGTACACTGGAGAGAGAAATAATATGGAGATAGATTGATCACTAGTTCACACACCCTGGTGTCTTGGGCTAAAATTATTTTGACTGCTATGAGAAAATAGATTTCAAGAGGCTTCTCTACCTTTCTAAAAATATTCATTCATTGTTAGCTAACAGAATTCTACTGTAAAAACTAGATAGTAGTTCATAGTACTATTCCCATAATTTCAATTATTAAATATGTGTATAACCTATTTGGTTTCTGAGTAAGCTTATTGAGGTTAGGGGTCTGCCCTAACCCATAGATATAGCTGCTTTACTTGTCACAAAATGAACGAATCAAACTGTCAAATAAACAACTAGTCTTCAAGTATAGATTCATTTAAAATAAGCTGGGGAATTTACACTACTGATTAGAATGATTCTATAGGAATATTTTATTTTTTCCTTTTTTAGTCCATAGATTACTTGATACAATATAGAAATGTGCAAAAAGAAAAGCAGAAGAGATATTGAATGAAGTAAAACAAAGAGGAAAGTCTTCTTTAAATATTTTCATATTTGCAAAAATATTTTCTCCTTCTGTTTCAAAAGGTTTTTTCAATTATATGTAATTTCCTGAAGTAACAGCGTCAAACACGTAATACTACTCTAGGTTATACTTAGATTTATTTTATTAAATTATTATCATATGCATTTTCTACTTATTCTATAAATAATCATCTGTGACATTTGAACTTACGATACATTCACTATTTATTAGCTATGGAGTATTTGTTAAAATATTTAAATGTGTCCAGATTAAGATTCCAAATCTGTAAAATGACAATTAAATGCTTCATGCTACAGCAGTTTTGTGCTGATTTAAATAAGACATAATTGAGCATGACTGCATATGGTTCCTTTATCCTACCCTTCTTTGTCAAGAATGTCAATCATGTGTTGAACTATAAGTGACCTGTGGGCAGTAATTGTGTTTTGAGTATGCTTTGACAAAGTACACTTTTGAGTGCACCTTTTGAGTACTCGCTGAGAAAAAATGAATTAATCTGCAATTGATCATTGACCATCTTGCGGGGAAGATGGTCACTGACCATGCTTTGAGAAGTAGCATACTTGACTTTTGAGTGGAGCAAGATTTTCTTCACCTAGTAAAGGCAAATTATTTCTGCTAACGTCATATAAAAATGTATGCATCAACTTTCAGAATAGTCCTTACTTTAAATAAACACTAGGAAAAACATATTTCAATGTGGCAATACAAAAATTCCATGAATTGTGCCACGTGCTCTTCAGGGAACTAAAATTTGGTCAGGGAAAATGGGCTGAAGAGCAGTATATCAGTAGCTTAATGGAAGTGACTTTAAAGCTTAAAGTCAGCATTTTTCAGTTTTCTATAAATGACACAACCAGATTGAATTATGAATAAAATAAAAACTACACATTCCTCAGGATACCTAGATTTGATCCTTATACTTTCCTTATCTGCTGTGTATTTTCCTTATCAACTGTTCCCCTCAACTTCAAATGTAGGTGCTTTTCCACTTTGCCTAATAAAGCCATACCATTTTTGCTGTAGTGACTCTTCCAAGACTATTGACTATTCAAGGCAACCTGTTATTATAAGCTCTCATATTATCTTCCTCATGTGTTTTTCTCAGCAATTGTCACAGTTGTAAATTTCCTGTTTGATTATATGTGGTGTATGTGTTATGTGTGTGTCTGAGTATGTCTCCCTCTGAGAGTATAAGCTAGAGTATGTGATGGGAATGTATTTTTGTTTTGAGTCACCATTGTAGCTCATGGTTTGGCACAGCATTTGGCACAGCATTTGGCATAAACTAGGACCTCAATTACTATTCTGAGTTTCATTTCTTCTATTACAGAAAAGTACCACCAATGCTATTAATAGTAGCACTTTTAAATCCATTCTATAAATGTTATTTTTTCATTTTTATACATAAAAATGAAAATCTGATTTATACTTTAATAGTGTCTTCCACCCCTACCCCCATTGTTTTCTTTTAATTTGTTATGACTCATCACTTTGTCTTCTAACCTGCAATACTTTCTCAAGACCTGACCCTGACTCTTTCCTTCCCCCACTGCTCACTGAGCACCTGAACCCCATCATGCTTTCAAAATCCCTTTTTTGGGGTTTTATCTGAATTTCTTCATCAACCACCCTTGCCTTCTCATTCTTCCACCTCCATAACTGAAGCAAAACTCCTAACTTTTCCCTGGGAACAGTTTTAAGAGTTAGCAGTTTAACATTGTATTATGTGTGGTGATCTACACAGCCTGACATCCTGGTGCAGCCGGGACATTTCCCCCTCGTGGAGCTCAGCTAGTCCCTCTGAAGAGCCACATGCTAGAACTGTTCTTACTTTTATGGGGTTTTCCCCATCAATTCTTAGGGTCCTAATCTCTGTTTTTCTCCCCTACTCTCCCTCTCTATTCCAATGTAAATGGTTGCATAGCATCAGTGTTTAGAGTTACCATCATTTATTTAATCTCAAACTTAAAACTTTCAGCCAATTACATAGTCTTAGCTACTTAGCTGATTTTTTAATGTATTTATAATTGCTTTTTTAGATTAAGTTCTTAGTTTCTCCTCTTAGCCTTGGTGATTGAGCTCTAAATTCTCTACAAGGGTAAATGAATACACAATGTCAGTGAATGAAGATTTATACTTAGTTCTACAAACTATATAACTGGATGAGCCAGAGGTTCAGAGGAAGGGATTTGGTTAAAAAGAAACTGCTAAAGTTAAAGGGCATTTATTTGGCTTACTGGGACTTATAGAAGTGTTGAAGAGGACTACGGTATTAGGAGGAGGAAAGGGAGAGAATCATTTCAAGGGAAGGGAGTATGGGAGATAATGTGGCCAAGTCATCTTTCTATTAAAATTGTACTGGATAGGAAGGGCATTCAAATAATGGAAATGGGATTTCAAAGGTTTAATTTAGGTCAAAGCCTTACATTAGCAAATGATAAATACCTGAAAGAAGTGGCCCTATGAACATTCCTTTGAATTTCTTCACTTGCTCTGGCCTTCATGTCATTTTTAAATGGTCATTTCAATTTTCAACTTCAAATCAGCACTTTATTCTTTCCTGCTGCAAGTGTTTCTGGTCTCATTAATGATTAATGATAAAACATATGCTCCTTGAATACTAATACTCCCCTTAAGTGTGGAATTCTTCACAGAAACCATCTTATTTTAAAAACACACCCAGAGATGCAAAGTATCTTGTTAGGTTTTTCTGTTAAACAGTGAAGTGTTTTAAATGGCTCTTCCAGTAGTCTTTTAAGATGCATTCATTTACTTGTTTGAAGAAAGGAGATATGCTCAGGAACCATTTAAAAACCTTTACTTAATGTCTTTTCTAAAGCCCTAGGGAAGACTGGGATGTAAATCAAGAAATGGAAGGCATCTGGAAATACATCTTTATAAATTCAGAACTAAACTGTCCTGGGAGTTTTGGGCTCCTACTATCAAATTATAGAAATCCCAGAAGACCCTAAAGGATCTGATGTTCATATCAGTAACTCAAATATACAAAGTCCCAAGTTTATCATGAGGTTTTTGAATGGAGAAAATAGTTCTGACATTAACTTCCATAGGGACCATCAAAAGAGCCGATGGCTTCACTTTGCAAAACTGTGATGTGGACAGTAATTTTACCATTAAAATGATAATCCCTGTTGGGCAACACAATGATTCTTGTCATATCAAATATGATTTCAAAAGGCATGGTAGTGCTGAGTCTGCATTTCTTTAGGTTTAATTCCCTGAACAATAAAAAAGAAAGCAAAACAAAAATGATGAAATCCTTGTAGTGATTTTACAATGCTAATTCTCAAGATTCAGGCTGAAGTCTGTCCTCTGTTTTATGTGGTATCGTACAGGACATTTAGTTAGATTACTAGTCTAGGTCCTAGTGACCTCCTGAGTACAGTGGTCATTCTGTCCCTAAGCCTATATTGTAAATGTTGTGATTAAGCCTCCACCAGAAATTATTGATATACAGTTGGTCAGCAGTTGTACTTAGAATTCCACTGTTTTTGCTCCTGATAATTTTTGTTTGCTCTTGATGTGAATTTCATGAGTAGAAAATAAAATCCAGTTTCCAAAGTGAAATAAGGAACTTTATAAACATGAAACAAACAATGAAAGAAAAGAGGAAAATGACAAAATTAGAGATATAGTCAATTCTTGTTATTCATGGTAGTTCTGTTCTATCAAGTTGTGTGGACACTGAATTAACAAACATGGAAATTCAGGGTTAGGTTCCTGCAGAGCCTCTGTTCACAACACTTAGACAACTGATCAATACATACTTTTATGTCTGTTTCTGCTTAAAAACACCTTATTTAGTGTGTATTGTTAATTCATAACATTGAACTCAGACACTACAGCACTATAACTCTTGCCTGAATACTTATCTAACATGCATTTTTCCCATAAAGCACATCAGAACCTTTTTGTGCTTAGGAGCACAATAGCCCTCAATACTATGCTCTTGGGGCATTTTTCAGAAATAAAATCCACATAAAAGCACAAAAACAGAGTGTAAAGTGGTACTAAATAGACTGCACAAAGGAGACTTGTTTACAGTATGAGAATTGCAACACGAAGGCAGAGCATCATCCTACTCCACCTCAACTGGGAAAGTGCACTATGGGGAACTCACATTTTGTGCAGCTCTGTGTCATGTCCACAAGTGACTGTGAAAATGTTGTGAACATTGATTTTGGGATTACAAATAAGTTTTTGTGAGTATTCAAATTCTTAAAAACCAAATCTGTGAATAAAGAGAATTGACAGTATACCTCAAATGATTTAGAAAAAACATGTATTTTTTTTTTTTTTACAAGAGACCGTTGAATTGGGTACTTCAGAAAAATATTTCCTAAGAAGATACCCCTTTCAATGACCTAATGGATGATCTCATGTTCAAAATATTAATCTAGAACTATTTGAAAATCCTGGGAAGATGAAAATGCCAAATGTTGCTATATCCTTTAATATTTTACTCTTTCACTATTTGAGATGTGTAAAATACCACATACATAATTACTAGGTATTTGGAACATTTCTATTTCTTCCTTAGAGAGTTACAATTTTTGGACCCAAACCTTTTATTTTTCTATTGATATATATATTTTTCATGATGTTTAAGTATACTTTATAATTAAATGATATTATTTTTGTATCTCTTATTAATAATTTCCTTTGGTTTCCAATTTAGTTATTTGCTTTTTCAGTTGAATTTATTTGTTCTGCTAGGTCATAATTATGCTGTGGTCTTGGCAGCCTGGGGCTGAGAAGTAGTTTAGCGTTTATCAAGTACAGGATGTCCTTCTTCATCTGACTCAGCTGTTTTTCTTTATCATAAATCTAGTTTGTAAAATTCACTTTTTCTGTTAAAATCTAATGCACTTTTTCTGTTAAAATCTAACTCCTTCAGTTCCTTTCTTTCTGTCTTACTGTTGAATTTTCAAGTATGTAGTATCTGATAACCCCATTATAATGAACTCTGGGTTGCAGATGTATACGGCTCCAGAATCTGAGTTCAGAAGACTTGTAGAAACAAGTTGAGTTCGTTTGCTTATTCTAACTCCATAAGCCTGTTTTCAAGCTTTCATTTTTTTCTTTTGTTCTGACAATAAAATTTAATTGAATTGACAATTCAACAGGTACATAATGTCTCTTTGTATATAGGATTATGACTGTTGTATATTTTTTTTGTTTTGTATTATGATAGGTCGTGGATCATATTATCTTTCACCTTCCTCTTTGCCTATTTTTCATGTTGGCTGCTGCTTTATAGTTTATTTTTCCCCAGTATTGTATGATGAGTAAACAAAAGTAAAGAAAAAATGGCAGAAATAAATAAATGAACAGGGAAAACACACTGGAAAATATTCCAAGAGTATAATATATATAAAAGGAATAGAGTAGACATCTAGAAGGTAAGAGTTAATCAGTGAAGCATTAATAGAAACATAACAAGAACTTTGATAATAACCTCATGATATGAACTCACTTAAAAGTTACATGAGTGGGGACCTTCAAGATGGTGGAGGCCTAAAACGTGGAGATCACCTTCCTCCCCAAAAATACATCAAAACTACATCTACATGTGGAACAACTCCTATAGAACACCTGCTAAACGATGGCAGAAGACCTCAGGCTTCCCAAAAGGCAAGAAATTCCCCATGTACCTGGGTAGGGCAAAAGAAAAAAGAAAAAACAGAGACAAAAGAACAGGGATTGGACCTGCACCTCTGGGAGGGAGCTGTGAAGGAGGAAAAGTTTTGACACACTAGGAAGCCCCTTCACTGGCGGAGATAGGTGGTGGGTGGGGGTGAAGCTTCAGAGCCACAGAGGAGAGTGCAGC
Organism: Phocoena phocoena; assembly: GCF_963924675.1. Lineage (NCBI taxonomy): Eukaryota > Metazoa > Chordata > Mammalia > Artiodactyla > Phocoenidae > Phocoena > Phocoena phocoena. The sequence goes on from NC_089223.1 coordinate 79,100,968, forward strand.
AAGAGGGGTGCAGAGGGCAAAGCAGAGAGATTCCTGCACAGAGGATCAGTGCCAACAAGCACCCACCAGCCTGAGAGGCTTATGTGTTCACCCACTGGGGCGGGTGGGGACTGGGAGCTGAGTCCCGGGCTTTGGAGTTCAGATCCCAGGGAGAGAACTGGGGTTGGCTGTGTGAACACAGCCTGAGGGGGCTAGTGTGCCACAGCTAGCCAGGAGAGAGTCTGGGGAAAAGTCTAGACTTGCCTATGAGTCAAGAGACCATTGTTTCGGGGTGCATGAGGAGAGGGGATTCCTTCCCCATCTGCACACAGAAGGCAGAACACTGCCTAAAGGAGCTCTAGAGATGGGCATGAGCCATGGCTTTCAGCTTGGACACCGGAGACAGGCATGAAACGCTAACACTGCTGCTGCAGCCACCAAGACTCTGGTGTGCAAGTGCAGGTCACTATTCACACACCCGCCCCTGGGAGCCTGTGCAGCACGCCACTATCAGGGTCCTGTGATCCAGGGACAAATTCCCCAGCAGAACACACGGTGCACCTCAGGCTGTTGAAACATCACGCTGGCCTCTGCCGCTGCAGGCTCGCCCCGCATTCCAATTATAACTACGTACTCCTCCCACCCCCCAGCCTGAATGAGCAAGAGCCCCCTAATGAGCTGCTACTATAACCCCATCCTGTCTGGGCAGGGAACAGATGTCCTCAGGCGACCTACATGCAGAAGTGGGGCCCAAACCAAAGCTGAACCCCGGGAGCTGTGCGAAAAAAGAAGAGAAAGGGAAATTTCTACCAGCAGCCTCAGGAGCAGCAGATTAAATCCTCACAATCAACTTGATGTACCCTGCATCTGTGGAATACCTGAATAAACAATGAATCATCCCAAAATTGAGGCGGTGGACTTTGGTGGCAACTGTAGACTTGGGATGTACTGTCTGTGACTTACTTGTTTCTGATTTTTATGTTTATCTTACTTTAGCTTTTAGCACGTGTTACCATTGGGGGATTTGTTTATTGGTTTGGTTACTCTCTCCTTTTTTTTTCATTTTTTTTAATTTTCATAATTTTTAAATTTATTATTATTTTTTCTTTCTTTTTTTCTCCCTTTTCTGCTGAGCTGTGTGGCTGATAGGGTCTTGGTGCTCTGGCCTGGTGTCAGGCCTGAGCCTCTGAGGTGGGAGAGCCGAGTTCAGGACATTGGACCACAAGAGGCCTCCCAGACCCACATAATATCAGTCGGCAAGAGGTCCCCCAGAGACCTCCATCTCAACGCTAAGACCCAACTCCACCCAGTGGCCAGCAAGCTCCAATACTAAATGCTCTATGCCAAACAACTAACTAAGACAGGAACACAACCCCACCCATTAGCAGAGAGGCTGCCTAAAATCATAATAAGTTCACAGACACCCCAAAACACACCACTGGACATGACCCTGCCCACCAGAAGGACAAGATCCAGCCCCACCCAACAGAACACAGGCACCAGTCCCCTCCACTAAGAAGCCTACACAGGCCACTGGACCAAGGTCACCCATTGGGGGCAGACACTAAAAACAATGGGAACTATGGACCTGCAGCCTGGAAAAAGAGACCCCAAACACAGTAACTTAAACAAAATGAGAAGACAGAGAAATATGCAACAGATGAAAGAGCAAGGTAAAAACCCACCACACCAAACAAATGAAGAGGTAATAGGCAGTCTACCTGAAAAAGAATTCAGAGTAATGATAGTAAAGATAATCCAAAATCTTAGAAATAGAATGGAGAAAATGCAAGAAATGTTTAACAAGGACCTAAAAGAACTAAAGAGCAAACAAACGATGAACAGCTCAATAAATGAAATAAAAAATTCTCTAGAAGGAGTCAATAGCAGAATAACTGAGGCAGAAAAACTGATAAATGACCTGGAAGATAAAATAGTGGAAATAACTACTGCACAGCAGAAAAGAAAAAATAATGAAGAGGATTGAAAACAGTCTCAGAGACCTCTGGGACAACATTAAATGCACCAACATTCGAATTATAGGGGTCCCAGAAGAAGAAGAGAAAAAGAAAAGGTCTGGGAAAATACTGGAAGAGATTATAGTTGAAAACTTCCCTAACATAGGAAAATAAATAGTCAATCAAGTCCAGGGAGCACAGAGAATCCCATACTGGATAAATCCAGGGAGAAACACACCAAAACACATATTAATAAAATTACCAAAAATTAAATTCAAAGAAAAAATATTAAAAGCAGCAAGGGAAAAGCAACAAATAACATACAACGGAATCCCCATAGGTTAACAGCTGATCTTTCAGCAGAAACTCTGCAAGCCAGAAGGGAGTGGCAGGACATATATAAAGCGGTGAAAGGAAAAAACCTACAACCAAGATTACTCTTCCCGGAAAGGATGTCATTCAGATTCGATGGAGAAATTAAAACCTTTACAGGCAAGCAAAAGTTAAGAGAACTCAGCACCACCAAACCAGCTTTACAACAAATGCTAAGGGAACTTCTCTAGGCAGGAAACACAAGAGAAGGAAAAGACCTACAAAAACAAACGCAAAACGATTAAGAAAATAGTAATAGAAGCATACATATTGATAATTACCTTAAATATAAGTGGATTAAAAGCTCCAACCAAAAGATATAGACTAGCTGAATGGATACAAAAACAAGAACCATATGAATGCTGTCTACAAGAGACCCACTCCAGACCTAGGGACACATATAGACTAAAAGTGAGGGGATGGAAAAAGATATGCCATGCAAATGGAAATCAAAAGAAAACTGGAGTAGCAATTCTCATATCAGAAAAAATAAACTTTAAAATAAAGACTATAATAAGAGATAATGATCAAGGTATCAATCCAAGAAGAAGATATAACAATTGTAAATATTTATGCATCCAGCATAGGAGCACCTCAATATATAAGGCAAGTGCTAACAGCCATAAAAAATTGACAGTATAGGGCTTCCCTGGTGGCGAAGTGGTTGAGAGTCCGCCTGCCGATGCAGGGGACATGTGTTCATGCCCCGGTCTGGGAAAATCCCACATGCCGCGGAGCGGCTGGGCCTGTGAGCCATGGCCGCTGAGCCTGCGTGTCCGGAGCCTGTGCTCCACAACGGGAGAGGCCACAACAGTGAGAGGCCCGTGTACCGCAAAAAAAAAAAAAAAAAAAAAATTGACAGTATAACAGCTGGGGACTTAAACACCCCACTTTCACCAATGGACAGATCATCCAAAATGAAAATAAACAAGGAAACACAAGCTTTAAATGGCACATTAGACCAGGTGGGCTTAATTAATATTTATAAGACATTCCATCCATAAACAAGAGAATACGCTTTCTTTTCAAGTGCTCATGGAACATGCTGCAGGATAGATTATATCTTGGGTCACAAATCAAGCCTCGGTAAATTTAAGAAAACTGAAATCGTATCAGGTATCATTTCCAACCACAATGCTATGAGACTAGATATCAATTAAAGGAAAAAGAACTGTAAAAAATACAAACACATGGAAGCTAAACAATATGCTACCAGAAAACCAAGAGATCACTGAAGAAATCAAAGACAAAATCAAAAAATACCTAGAAACAAATGACAGTGAAAACATGACGGCACAAAACCTATGGGATGCAGTAAAAGCAATTCTAACAGGGAAGTTTATAGCAATACAATCCTACCTCAAGAAACAAGAAAAATCTCAAAATAAACAACCTAACCTTACACCTAAAGCAATGAGAGAAAGAATAACAACAACAGAAAACCCCAAAGTTAGCAGAAGGAAAGGAATCACAAAGATCAGATCAGAAATAAATGAAAAAGAAATGAAGGGGACAATAGCAAACATCAATAAAACTAAAAGCTGGTTCTTGGAGAAGGTAAACAAAATTGACAAAACATTAGCCAGACTCATCAAGAAAAAAAGGAAGAAGGCTCAAATCAACAGAATTAGAAAGGCAAAAGAAGTAACAACTGACACTGCAGAAATACAAAGGATCATGAGAGTCTACTAAAAGCAACTACATGCCAATAAGGTGGACAACCTGGAAGAAATGGACACATTCTTGGAAAAACACAACCTTCCAAGACTGAACCAGGAAGAAATAGAAAATATAAACAGACCAATCACAAGCACTGAAATTGAAACTGTGATTAAAAATCTTCCAACAAACAAAAGCCCAGGACCAAATGGCTTCACAGCTGAATTCTAGCAAACATTTAGAGAAGAGTTAACACCTATCCTTCTCAAACTCTTCCAAAATATAGCAGAGGGAGGAACACGCCTCTGCTCATTCTACGAGGCCACCATCACCCTGATACCAAAATCAGACAAAGATGTCACAAAGAAAGGAAACTACAGGTCAGTATCACTGATGAACATAGATGCAAGAATCCTCAACAAAATACTAGCAAACAGAATCCAAAAGCACATTAAAAGGATCATACACCATGATCAAGTGGGGTTTATCCCAGGAATGCAAGGATTCTTCAGTATGCACAAACCAATCAACATGATACACCATATTAAAAACTGAAGGAGAAGAACCATATGATCATCTCAATAGATGCAGGAAAAGCTTTCAACAAAATTCAACACCCATTTAAAATAAAAACTCTCCATAAAGTAGGCACAGAGGGAACTTACCTCAATATAGTATTGGCCATAAATGACAAACCCCCAGCCAATGTTGTTCTCAATGGTGAAAACCTGAAACCATTTCCTCTAAGATCAGGAAGAAGACAATGTTGCCCACTCTCATCACTATTATTCAACATAGTTTTGGAAGTTTTAGCCACAGCTATCAGAGAAGAAAAAGAAATGAAAAGAATCCAAATCAGAAAAGAAGAAGTAAAACTGTCACTGTTTGTAGATGACATGATAATATACATAGAGAATGCTAAAGATGCTACCAGAAAGCTACTAGAGCTAATCAATGAATTTTGTAAAGTAGCAGGGCATAAGATTAATGCACATTAATCTCTTGCATTCTATACACTAATTATGAAAAATCTGAGAGAGAAATTAAGGAAACATTCCCGTTAACCATTGCAACAAAAAGAATGAAATACATAGGAATAAATATACCTAAGGAGACAAAAGACCTGTATGCAGAAAACTATAAGGCACTGATGAGAGCAATCAAAGATGATACAAACAGATGGAGAGATATACCATGTTCTCAGATTGGAAGAATCAACATTGTGAAAATGACTATAACACCCAAAGCAATGTACAGTTTCAGTGCAATCCCTGTGAAACCACCAGTGGCATTTTTCATGAAACTAGAACAAAAATTTTTTTCCAATTTATATGGAAACACAAAAGACCCCGAAAGCCAAAGCAATCTTGAGAAAGAAAAACGGAGCTTCAGGAATCAGGCTCCCTGACTTCATACTATACTACAGAGCTACAGTAATCAAGGCAGTATGGTACTGGCACAAAAACAGAAATATAGATCAATGGAACAGGATAGAAAGCCCAGAGATAAACCCATGCACATATGGTCACCTTATCTTTAACAAAGGAGGTAAGAATAGAATGAAGAAAAGACAGCCACTTTGCTAAGTGGTGCTGGGAAAACTGGACAGCTACACATAAAAGAATGAAATTAGAACACTTCCTAACACCATACACAAAAATAAAGTCAAAATGGATTAAAGACCTAAGTGTAAGGCCAGACACTATAAAACTCTTAGAGGAAAACATAGGCAGACCCTCGATGACATAAATTACAGCAAGATCCTTTTTGATCCACCTCCTAGAGAAATGGAAATAAAAATTAAATAAACAAATGGGACCTAATGAAACTTAAAACTTTTGCAAGCAAAGGAAACCATAAATAAGACGAAAAGAGAACCTTCAGAATGGGAGAAAATATTTGCAAACGAAGCAGCTGACAAAGGATTAATCTCCAAAATATACAAGCAGCACATGCAGTTCAGTATCAAAAAAACAAACAACCCAATGCAAACATGGGCAGAAGACCTAAAGAGACATTTCTCCAAAGAAGATATACAGATTGCCAACAAACACATGAAAGGATGCTCACCATCACTAATCATTAGAGAAATGCAAATCAAAACCACAATTAGGTATCACCTCTCACTGGTCAGAATGACCATCATCAAAAAATCTACAAACAAATGCTGGAGAGGATGTGGAGAAAATGGAACCCTCTTGCACTGTTAGTGGGAATGTGAACTGGTACAGCCACTATGGAGAACAGTATGGAGGTTCCTTAAAAAACTACAAATAGAACTACCATATGGCCCAGCAATCCCACTACTGGGCATATACCCAGAGAAAATCATAATTCAAAAAGAGTCATGTACCACAATGTTCATTGCAGCTCTATTTACAATAGCTAGGAGATGTAAGCAACCTAAGTGTCCATAGACAGATGAATGGATAAAGAAGATGTGGCACATACATACAACAGAATATTACTCAGCCGTAAAAGGAAATAAAATTGAGGTATTTGTAATTTGTTGGATGGGCCTAGAGTCTGTCATACAGAGTGAAGTATGTCAGAAACAGGAAAACAAATACCGTATGGTAACACATATATATGGAATCTTAAAAAAAAAAAAGTGGCTCTTATGAACCTAGGAGCAAGACAGGAATAAAGATGGAGATGTAGAGAATGGACTTGAGGACATGGAGAGTGGAAGTGTAAGCTGGGACAAAGTGAGAGAGTGGCATAGACATATATACACTACCAAATGTAAAATAGATAGCTAGTAGGAAGCAGCCTCATAGCACAGGGAGATCAGCTTGGTGTTTTGTGTCCACCTAGAGGGGTGGGATAGTGAGGGTGGGAGGGAGACACAAGAGGAATGGTTTATGGGGATATATGTATACGTATAGCTGATTCCCTTATATACAGTAGAAACTAATACAACATTGTAAAGCAATTATAGTGCAATAAAGATGTTAAAAAAATTACATGAGGCCATGCTGGATACTAATTGTTTCATGCATTGTTTGCCTTAACCAAAAATAAACACAGGCAAACATGAATACCATTGCCTGATGAATGAACCTTGGGCCTGATTTTTCAGAAATGCAAAGGGGGCAATTTTAGATATTGTGATTTAACAACCATGAAGAATCAGAAGTAAAAAATGTCATGAATGTCCTTGGAGAAAGATAAATGTTGGAGAGTTTTCTGCTAGAACACTGGTCAGTGAGATCCCTTTATCAGCAGTCTTGCCATTATCTGGGAATTTGTTAAAAATGCAAATTCTTGTATTGACCTCATGCCTTCTGAATCTAGTTTTCTTAGAATAAGACAGATCAAAATGTGTTTATATAAAAGGCTCCCTTGTATTTCTTACGCACTCTAAGTCTGAGAACCACTGAGCTAGCACAACATGGGGAAAGAATAAGTAAGGACTGTGTGTGTGTGTCTGCAGGTACTACATTGTGCATAGAAATACCATGTAAATAATATAGTAATTGGATATTATCAAAGATAATGACATCTACACATACCAGACAGTATGAAATCTAGAGTCAAACAGGTTCTCAGTAATTCAGTTTCTTTTTCTCACAGCCAATATATTTTGATGCTGGATACTGATTCTGGCAGAGTGAAGACGAGCTTTATTATGTCTCCTCAGAGTGGGGATGCTAGTGTGTTGATTAGCCTGTGGGCAGTGAAATCACACTGCCTGGGTTTAACTCCTGACTCTCCCACTTACTATCTGCATGACATCACACCAATTACTTAATATCTCTTTGCCTTTTTGCTGATTTGTAAAATGGAGAAATCAGTGATACTTACAGGTTTGTGGTGAGGATTAAACAAATGAATACTTTTAAAGTAGTACCTGAAATGTATTTGAAAAGTAATAAAATTTTAACATTAGGTCTTATTTGTATGGATTCATTGCTAGAAATAATAGTGTACGTATTCTTAAATAGAATTGCATGAAGAGAGTTTATGTCCTACTTCTCTGTATTCCCTAAAAATATCTAAAAATTCAAATTAATTTGCATGGGAACCTATAGAGTGATAGTTTGGCATTTTTCTTTAGTATATGTATTTTCTATAATCCTAGAATCCATTTTTCCTTTTGTCCAAATGGCATTTTCCCATGTTCTGTCTGTCATTGGCACAGTCTCCTAATTTTGAAGCAGAACTTTATCTTAACCACACAGATGTTCTTTGCTAGTTTTCTGGAGTTTAACAATGTGCCTGACACTCCATTTTCCTGACAATTTGGTGAAATCCCTTTATGTCTTTGTATGCAGGTTCTGTGCTTCAGAGGGAGCACTTTTACCATGTTTTGAAATGGGACATCCCTGTCAGTCACTGCAGCCTATTGTATTTTTCTAAGACTTGCACATTGATCCTTAATCTGTGTCCCCTGAAAGGCTGCTATTTTTCACTATTTCATTTGACTTGCTAAGTTTATGGTTCCAATTAAAGGATTCTGGGTCACAGTTATAGCAGTTGAACACTGTCATCCGAAAGATCACAAATTTCATACACCAGTCTACTCAGTCTTATCCACATAACATCAATTACAACAGTTCTATAAGTGTCTAACAGATTTTGACATTTATGTCTTTATTGGCAATAATCTTAAGGGGGCCTATCCTTATATTTGAAGCATGAAGGTACTTAAAAGTTACAATCTCTGATGCTGGCATTCGGAGACTTTGAATGCCCAAATCTGTTAGCTTCTTGAATGGTCCCAATGCTTTATAGATGCTTTTAAAGTACCTTCAAATAGTTGAGCTGGAATTAGGTGAATCCTATAGTTAAGCAATCCCATGGATGTCGATGGGAGAGGAAATTGAAGGTCTTTCAGATTAAAAGTTCAAATTGTGATGATTGCACCTTTTAGCCTCCAAACTGGCTTTACCTTGATCTCCCTAAGCCTGTTCAGTTCATCATATTGAAAAGATTATGACATTTTCTAAATCACCTGGGGGGAGTATTCCATTTCAATTCAGTGACTAAGTCTTTCCCTGAGCCTACAGTAGTATCCTGCTGCGTTTAGTCCTTTAATGTGGAAGTAATTCTTATGTTTATAAAGTTTTGTAGCTTTTAAATCCCACAAGGAAACCTCACACTTTAATGTGAGATACGCTAAAAAAAATTATTCACTGTACCTCAACTGGTCTAAAGGAAAAGCTTATCAAAGGTAGGGAAATGCTAGCCAGAGCTACTTTAAACATCAGTAAAGAGACATCACTGAAAAAATCACACAAAATAACCTTTTGATGTTGGGAATTTTGAATTGAGATGCCAAATCTGAATCTTCATTTTTCACAAATAACATTTTAATAATTTCAAAAATTATATGTAGGGCTTCCCTGGTGGCGCAGTGGTTGAGAGTCCGCCTGCCGATGCAGGGGCCACGGGTTCGTGCCCCAGTCCGGGAATATCCCACATGCTACGGAGCGGCTGGCCCCGTGAGCCATGACCGCTGAGCCTGCGCGTCTGGAGCCTGTGCTCCACAACGGGAGAGTCCACAACAGTGAGAGGCCCGCGTACCGCAAAAAAATAAAATAAAATAAAAAAGTTATATGTACTCTTGGGAAGAGATTTTTAAAATATTAAAAACAATAGACAGAAAGTACCTTCAGTTGAATACAACCATAACTCTATACATCTTTTCCAGACTTATTCTATACATGCACACATGAATTTAAATAAAATCAGTTCTCTGAATTTAGCATTACCTTATAAATTTTGTCCAAGCCATTATATTTTTGAATTGGTTTTTAATATTTTATAGATGAACCACAATATTGAATTTCCTTATTTTTATTAACATTAATTTTGGGTTTTTTGGAACTATAAATCAATTATAAAGTCATGAACATCTTTGTAAGTAAATCTTGGCCCATAATTTTTATTACTGCCTTAGGCTAAATTCCTAAGAATAAAACTGATGGTTAATGATATTAAACATTTAAATATAATGCCAATATTTCCTCCAGAAAGACCATACCAATTTTTGCCCTCAACTTTGGCAACAATGAGATTTACAAGTTAAAAAAATAAAAAAAAACTTTTGACCAAAAAAGATAAGTTAAAACCTCGTTCTAAATTTCATTTACTGTTTCACTGGAGAAAAAAAAAAAATCATGTTTTTTCTTTTTTTTGGATTTTTCTGTTACTTTAACATTTCTGTGTCATTTTTACAAATGCTGGAAAGTAGAATTCTGCTTCTAGTTTTAGTAATTAACATCTTTAATACAAAGTTTTTTAAGAGAAGACTTTATTTAGCTTTTATAGATATTTTGTATATGAAATAGAACTTCTAGTAAAACATGACGTGCCCTCTACCATTTCTTTACTAATTTGTCCGAAGCTAGAACACACTTTTTTTTTCTCTTTTGTTTATTGCCTATCTCCTTCCACTCTAATGAGGGTAGGCAGAGATTTGTGTGTCTTGCTCTCTGAAATCCCTCTAGAGCTACAACCAAGCCTGACATGGTAACTACACAATAAATAGTTGTTGGATGTTTAATGAAAAATTCCTTGACCAGACAGTTCCTCAAATATGAGATAGTTAATGCTCTCAACATTCACTCATACACCTTTTGCATGGTGTGGTCTTTAGACCTGGGGGTAGCCCACAAAAACCTGATGGCTCGTAACATACCTGGAGACCTGGCCCCCAGCCCGGGCTGCTGCCATGAAGACAAGGCCAGCACAGGTAAAGCTTAGAAGGCCAGGAATGCCTTGTCCCTCTCCACAACCGCCCCCCCCCCCCCAGTAACCCCATGAGAGAAGGGCCTTGTAGCTTCTCTCAAAGACAGGAAGAAAATAAATTTTCAAGAGACAAAGGTGAGTGGAAAGAGCATTTTCAGGAACAGGAATGGGGGCTGCTTTAGGGAGAGGACCAGAGTGCTCCAGGGATGGAACATTCTCTCATGCCTTTCCTGTGGGTGTGTTGTGGCCTCTGCCTCCTCCCTAGCCACACGGCACCCTGTGCCCCCGGAGACCAGCTGGCCCGCCCCGACCGCCAGCTGCCTCTGGCCTGAGCCCCAGCTGAAACTGTGCACCTCAGATTGGGACTTGAACCCACGTGCCCGGGCTCGAACCCAGCCTAAACCCACAGTCTTCCAACTGAGATCACACACCTGGTTTCAGAACTTAATGAAGCTCAGGTTCTTGATGTCTTATCGTAGAAAGAACTCAGTGAGAGACAAAGTGATTGGTAAGAAGTGGATTTATTTAGAGAGAAACAGTCCACAGACAGATTGTGGGCCATCTCAGAAGGTGAGAAAGGCCTAGAAAACACTTTTAAACCCTCTCTGCTCATACTGAAGTTTATACCTGTTAGAAAACTTGAGAGCTGTAAGACCAATAGCAAAGAAGAAACTCACTATGCTTGGAATAATTTTAGATAAAGGGTGTGAGATCTTCCTCTTACTGCTTGTTGTAGTGTCATAAAAGTAGTTAACTAAAAATATTGCTATTTTGACCTGCCTTCTTCTTGAGAATGTTTATGTGATGTGTTGGTCTAGTTTTTATCCCACTGCCTGTAAGAACTATCTATAACCGTTATATTCCTGGGCTTTGTCTTACCCTACTATGCAAAGCAAGTCATGAATTCATAGAAGTCAAATCTTGGAACAGCCATCCTCACCTGTTGTCTAAGCTCCTGTATATTTTTTTTTCTTTTTTTTTTTGGCTGTGTAGGGTCTTAGTTGCGGCACGTGGGATCTTGGTTGAGGCATGCAGGATCTTTTGTTGCAGCGCATGGGCTCTTCATTGTGGTGCTCAGGCTTCTCTCTAGTTGTGGTGTGCAGGCTCCAGAGCGCGTGGGCTCCGTAGTTTGCGGCACGTGAGCTCTCTCGTTGAGATGCACAAGTTCAGTAGTTGTGGCGCATGGGCTTAGTTGCCCTGCAGCATGTGGGATCTTAGTTCCCTGACCAGGGATCGAACCCGTGTCCCCTGCATTGGAAAGAGGGTTATTTACCACTGGACCACCAGGGAAGTCCTAGCTCCTGTAAATTATTGACTCTCTAACCACAGGTGGGAACAGATACTTCTATCTACTCTGTAACATCCAGTTGTTAGTTTTTAACTCTGTGGAAATTTCACCATATCAATTAGGCATAATCCTCTAATTAATTATTGTTAGTGGCTGCATAATATCCACCAGTGTATATGTTCCATTGTTTGTTTAATCATGTTTCTTTATCAACAATAATTTACTTATTTTTTCTATTATAAATAGGTTGCAGTAAATACAAATATTCTCATATATATAAATGTAGGTATCATATCATTATGGGGTTGATTTTATGATATATGGTGTACACAGTTACATTGAATTGTAGTAGAAGTTATCAAATTGCTTTCCCAAAATTATGTAACGATTCATACTTCTGACATGTTATCGAGTTGCTTTCCCAAAATTATGTAATGATTCATACTTTTGACATGGTACATAAACACAGACATTTTATTCAGATCCCTGACAAAAATAAATGTCTATTTCATGTTTGCCAATATACTAAGTATAAAATGATATCTCACTTTTACTTTAATTTGCATTTCTCTGATTGCTGAAAATGTTGGCCATTTTGTTATGTTATATTGTTCATTTTGAATTCTGTCCTGGGACTTGTCTTTTCATGTATGTTTTACCTGTATTCTCTGAGATAAATTTGAGTTTTTCTTCGTGATTTGTAAATGCCCTTTTTATAACCATCACTTATCTGTCATTTGTGTTATAATATTTTCTAATATTTCTGTTTAACCTATCTTTAAATTTTTTTTCAAAGGGTGTGTTTAGTATTTTTCAAGTAGGTCACATTGTTTTGGTCTCATTTTTATCTAATGGTGAATTTATCACTATTGAAATTCCAGTTTCAGCTTTTTTTTAATTAAATATTTTAGTTCAGACTTCAACTTATCATTGTAAGTTTTATCTTTTCTGATTTTCCTCAAATAACTTTAAAAGGAAGTTCAAAAGCCAAATAATCTTTATATCCACAATATTGATAGTTTTATTTAAAAAAAAGAATAGTCTGTTCTTTACTTAGTCCTAGATATAATTTTGAATTACTAGTTTGTATTGTTTGAAGCAATTTCTAGTCTAGTAGATTCTATTTATTTTTTTTGAAAAACAAAGTAGAATTCTAGCACATTGCATTCTTGTAACATAGTCTTTTATGATAGTGGCTCAACTTTAGTACTGTCAATGAAAATAATCAATAATCAATAAAAAGAATAGAAAAGAATTTTTTTTGCCATGGAAAGGTGAGTTTTAATTTTTTTATTTTTTTAACATTTTTATTGGAGTGTAGCTGCTTTACAATGGTGTGTTAGTTTCTGCTTTATAACAAAGTGAATCTGCTATATGTATACATACATTCCCATATTTCCTCCCTCTTGCATCTTCCTCCCACCCTCTCTATCCCACCCCTCGAGGTGGTCACAAAGCACCTAGCTGATCTCCCTGTGCTATGTGGCTGCTTCCCACTAGCTATCTACTTTACATCTGGTAGTATATATAAGTCCATGCCACTCTCTCATTTCGTCCCAGCTTGAGCCAAAAGGAGGACTACCATGGAAGCCTGCTTTCCAAATAACTCTGAGAAACGACTCACTTATTGAAAAAAAGAAAAGAGACAAAACTCCTTTTGTCAGAACGTTGAGAAATGTCCCTTGAACCAAAGATTAGCTTGGTTAAGAATAAAATAATTAGTAAAAATAATTAGTAAAATTTTTCAGCAAACAGAGGAGATCTGCTGCACAGAAAGAAAACAAGATATTGTAACATTTAATGCCCCTCCATCCCATGGTCACCAACCTGGGTTAAAAGGTTTGGGGTCTAAAGGAAAAAATAACTAAGTAACACGGTTGTTATTTTGATTTCAATCAAAATGCATTCCCAATTTACAAAGTAATTCTAATTTCTATCTCAAATAAAAGGTAGCAAGTTCAAAAAAAAACAAATAAGTGCTAGATTGATACATAGAATTGGTCTTGTAGGGGCACATTATATCTTAAGGCAATGGTGTTTCCATAATATGCAGTAACAAATGCCAATCAAAAGGAAAAATAACTAAATAAATAAAGCAAAAAATAATGAGCACACAAACAAAAAATCCTAAATCTAAAACACTCTGGTAGCAAGGCATTCCAGGAAGTATAGATTTTTTGAGTTCACTATTATTTTAGCTTGACAGAAGACTATGTGATGTGAGTAGAATACTCTGTTTGAGACACAAAAATTAGTGCATGCTATCTACATGGAATTTAGTCTTTATTTTTATCTGAGAGTTGGACATAAACAGTATCCAATTTGTGTGTGTGTGTGTGTGTGTGTGTATGTGTGTGTGTGTGTGGCATATGTGTGTGTGTTTAGAGAGAAACCAAATAATAGAGGGAAAAATAGTATGCTAAAGGTGTTATGCTATAAAAGTTATTATGCTAAGTGTTAAATAGACATAATAGAAAACATTTCATAATGTGGAGAATAAACTTCTGGAGTTTTCCCTTAAGGAAAAAAATGCAAAAGTGATTGAAATGAGGGGAGAATAGATTTTGATGTGAATAATATATCTTACTCATGAATAATAGAAATTCAATGGAAGAAAAGTATTATAAAAGACAAATCGAGTTAAAAGTATTTTTGAGTCAAAAGTACACGAAACCAAATCAAAAAGACTTTTATTTATTCCAGGGCTAAAGATATATGCCTAAATTATTCATTCAGGTAGAAAATAAAATTGTGCTATGGGGAAAATATGCTTTATCTTTGCAGATTTCAAAAGAAGATAAAAATGAATCATTGAAAATTGTGTAAGATATTTAGCTTTAAGAAGGAATAGAGATTTGAAATTATAATATTTTTTTAATGGAAGATATTACTATATATGTATAAGAATATTTTGATATCTCCATGTGATAATATGTGATCCAACAGAAAAATACTTGGTAACTACAGAACATGTATGACGTACAACTCAAGGAACTATGTGTAGTCCTTGAGTCATTAGACCAACCTTAAGAAGAGGATTTAGGAATCATTGTACATACTGAGATGTGTTCAGTCTGTTGGAGAGCCTCCAAATCGCACCCAAAAATAAATTTAAAAAGAAAAAAAAAACATGAAATCAGCCACACAAATTAATGGAAATGGGGAAAGGTTTTCTTTGTAGTAAATTGCTGAAAACTTTAAAAATTGATCTGAAGTTTCTTTCCAGAAATTTGTATGAAAAACGGCACATGAAAATAAACTAAAATAATTACATTTTTTAACCTATCATTAAGTTCCACATCGAAGCAGTATGTTTTACAATTAACAGAATTTTCACCAACTGACCTAAACCCATTTTTATGTGCAATAAACAATGTAACTCTACAGTATTTCCAGTCAGTACACAGCTTTTGAACACCTATTGTGTTTGCCAAAGAAACTCATTTCTCACATCCATTTTACTAATTAAGTAAGCCACTCATTTTGCCAATGATATCCCATGTCTGTAACATCATTAGGTTTAGTTAAGACCTCGTTAAGACTGCTGGTGATGATCCAAGAAAAAGACTAGACTGATAGTAGTTCTATCTAAGTTGTGGACATTTGAATAAATACTAACCATCCTTGAAGTTTGTGTCACTGATTAGGCAAATTGAATATCCCTAACATGAAGATAAAACTAAGAAACACTTAAGATGCACATATACACATCAATCTTACCATGTTGGGGAAAATATATAAACACAACATTATTGTGGGATTTTATGTCAGGAGGACAGGTTTGAAACTGATTCTGTCTTGGGCATTTTGCTTAGTAGCTATGAGCTGCAGGTCCATCATGCATGAAATGGATATAATACAGACCACCCACAATAATATTGTAAATATTAAATTAGATAATGAAATAAAAGAACAGCATGGTGCCTGGCTTGTCACAGATTGTAGTTGTGTTGATGATTGTATGAGATAATTTTCCTTGGAGGATAACTCTAACATTCCCATGAAAAATACTTCAATATTTGAGCACACAGCTCCTGAGACATAATTCTAAATATATATGATTTAAGACTGTATTCCAAAATGCCTGATGAAGTATTCTGGATCCCATACAATTAGTCTCCCCAAATGCATTTAATAATAAGGGATCATTCTTTAAAAATTAAATGTAAAATCAGAATAAATGTACATATGTTCAGTGGAATATTCATGTAAAATCATCTGAAGAGGCAAACTATTAAAACTAGACAGAGATAGTGATTTTAAGGGGTATTTTTTAGGTATTAACCTAAGTTTTTATAAGGCACATGTGTAACTGCTCTGAGGGCAGAGAAGAGACAAATGATCATATCCATACTATAATGTTCCTTTATTATTATTATTTTGATGAGTTTTTTGATGAGTATGAGTTTGCATCTAGGGGAGCATGTGGGAAAAGCAGACATAGAATTTGGAGCCACCAAGGTCATTCTAGAAGGGATGGAGTAAAGAGGTTAGATGGTAGAGAAAAGCAGAACTAGGACTTTGGTGGTGTCAGAAGGCCACAAAATTTTTCCACATGTCCCTTTGTTTACCTTAAAATCTTCAAAATTTTTGCAAAATTTCTGAAATTCTTGGATTAAGGATGGCATTTGTCAGCCATTCAAGGGAATGAATTTTGAACATCTGGTCCATTTACTGCACAGCATAGTCAAACTTGGAGGAAGAGAAAGGCAGGAGAAAAATCACCCTTTGGTTACTTGAAGAAATCTCAGGAGTGGGTGGATTTCGAATTTCATAGTCCTTGGAAGGAGTACAGAATGAAGTTTCTCCACAGGACAAAGGAGACCTAAATGTTAGGTTGCAATATAAATAGTAAGTCATTTTATTATTTGTTTCTTCTTTAAACTGCAGCAAGGGATGTAGTTATAATAGTCAGATTTTCATTAAAGTAAAAACGATTTCTGTTTAATTTTTTTTTCAGGGCAATTTTAATTGAATATGTCATCATCTGTGTCTGGTTCTCTTACATTGTTTTTTCCCATTATGGGTCATATTTTCCAGTGTCTTTGAATGCCTGGTAGTTTTTATTGGTTTCCAGATATTGTTATTTACTTTACTGGTTTCTGGATACTTTTGTATTCCCTTAAATATTTCTGTGCTTTGTTCTTGGATGCAGTTAAATTACTTGAAACAGTTTGATACTTTTCAGGCTGTCTAGCTCTATGCATCTATGTATCTGTGTATCTGTGTATCTATGTATCTCTGTATCTATCTATGTATCTATCTAATCTGGCAAGAACAGAGCAGCCTTTAGTCTAGGGATAATTTTGCCCTACAATGGAGACAATACCTTTTTGAATACTCTGTCCAATATTTCATGATTATGAGTTTTTTCCCCAAATTGTTGGTTGGAACACACACTATTTCTAGCCTTTTGTGAACACTGGGGCATCTTCTATGTGTTCTTTTTTGGTGGTTCATTTTCTAGCACCTATAGTTTCCTTGCATATTGATGCTGATCAGTTCTCAGCTGAAGACCTCAATGGAACCTTCTGTAGCTCTTTTTAACATGATCTGTCTGCATCTCTCTCCTCTTAGTGCAGTGTTCTGCTCTCCTGCCATCTGTCCTGAAAATTCTAGCAAATTGGCCAAGCTGAACCTTCAGCTTTTTCTCTTCAGTTCATGGAGGCTGACAGGATCTGTTTGGGTTTTCCCCCTTTGTCCTTGCCCTAGAGAATCTCTCCATATAGTAACTTGAGGTAATTGTAGATAGACCTCAACTTGTTTGTTTCACTCTTCTTATGGATCACTGCCCTGTGCTTCTTGTATCCCAGTGTGTAAAAGTATATCTACCAGCTAACTATCAGTGTTCTACCTTGATCAATAGCAGAAAAAGTTCCATGGACTTCCAGTTCAATGACCCTTGCACTCGCTAGCCCACAAGAGTATGATTTCATATATAATAAGTAGTACAGTCAGAATTCAGACTTATCAATAATGAGATATTTGGGGACATGGACATAATGATATTCATCAAATGTTAGGTATTTCCTGATTGTCTTATAAGTAATAGAATAAATACATAATGAAAATTTCATAATTAATAAACATGATTTCTTTCTGTACATATTATGTATAAGATTTCTTCAGATATTTACAAAACACTGGCTTATCGTGTGGCTCAGCTAAGAATATTGATGTATTATACCTGTTAATGCTTGGCATAGAGGAAATGACAAGTGATAATACAAACCATATAAAAGTAGACAAAACATTAGTTTTGAATGAGTTATTTCAATATTTCATACCAATGAAAAAAAGCTTAAGTAGACTAATTGAAAATAAAATCACCTGATTAAAACTGAAGAGTAAGCAACTTAATTTGTAATTTAATTTCAGTTTTCATTTTCTGCTAAAAGATATGTTTTTATGTATACATATTTTATGTAGATCATTATTTGTGTAATTTGTAATATTAGGCATTGCTTGGAATATTTTATATTTAAATCTATTAAAACATATTTATTGTAAAAAATTAATATCATAAATTAACACTCTTGTACTCTTTATTGCACATAGCATATCCTTTGAAATGAACATGCTTAATCAAGAACCAAAATTTTGGCATTTAGAATACTTGAGAGAGTTAAAAATATGTTTTTTTTTTAAACATCTTTATTGGAGTATAATTGCTTTACAATGGTGTGTTAGTTTCTGCTTTATAACAAAGTGAATCAGTTATACATATGTTCCCATATATCTTCCCTCTTGCATCTCCCTCCCTCACACCCTCCCTCCCACCCCTCTAGGTGGTCACAAATCACCTAGCTGATCTCCCTGTGCTATGCAGCTGCTTCCCACTAGCTATCTATTTTACGTTTGGTAGTGTATATATGTCCATGCCACTCTCTCACTTTGTCACAGCTTACCCTTCCCCCTCCCCATATCCTCAAGTCCATGCTCTAGTAGGTCTGTGTCTTTATTCCCGTCTTACCCCTTGCTTCATGATCTTTTTTTTTTTGCTTAGATTCCATATATATGTGTTAGCACACGGTATTTGTTTTTCTCTTTCTAACTTACTTCACTCTGTATGACAGACTCTAGGTCCATCCACCTCACTACAAATAACTCAATTTCGCTTCTTTTTATGGCTAATATTCCATTGTATATATGTGCCACATCTTCTTTATCCATTCATCTGTCTATGGACACTTAGGCTGCTTCCATGTCCTGGCTATTGTAAATAGAGCTGCAATGAACATTTTGGTACATGACTCTTCTTGAATTATGGTTTTCTCAGGGTATATGCCCAGTAGTGGGATTGCTGGGTCGTATGGTAGTTCTATTTGTAGTTTTTTTAAGGAACCTCCATACTGTTCTCCTTAATGGCTGTATCAATTTACATTGCCACCAACAGTGCAAGAGGGTTCCTTTTTCTCCACACCTGCTCCAGCATTTATTGTTTCTAGATTTTTTGATGATGGCCATTCTGATCAGTGTGAGATAATATCTCATTGTAGTTTTGATTTGCATTTCTCAAATGATTAATGATGTTGAGCATTCTTTCATGTGTTTGTTGGCAATCTGTATATCTCCTTTGGAGAAACGTCTTTTTAGGTCTTCTGCCCATTTTTGGATTGGATTGTTTGTTTTTTTGTTATTGAGCAGCATGGGCTGCTTATAAAATTTGGAGATTAATCCTTTGTCAGTTGCTTCATTTGCAAATATTTTCTCCCATTCTGAGGGTTGTCTTTTGGTCTTGTTTATGGTTTCCTTTGCTGTGCAAAAGCTTTTAAGTTTCATTAGGTCCCATTTGTTTATTTTTGTTTTTATTTCCATTTCTCTAGGAGGTGGGTCAAAAAGGATCTTGCTATGATTTATGTCATAGAGTGTTCTGCCTATGTTTTCCTCTAAGAGTTTGATAGTGTCTGGCCTTACATTTAGGTCTGTAATCCATTTTGAGTTTATTTTTGTGTATGATGTTAGGGAGTGTTCTAATTTCATACTTCTACATGTACAGACACTGATGAAAGAAATTACAGATGATACAAATAGATGGAGAGATATACCATGTTCTTGGATTGGAAGAATCAACATTGTGAAAATGACTATATTGCCCAAAGCAATCTACACATTCAATGCAATCCCTATCAAACTACCAATGGCATTTTTCACAGAACTAAAGCAAAGTATTTCACAATTTGTATGGAAACACAAAAGACCCCGAATAGCCAAAGCAATCTTGAGAACGAAAAATGGAGCTGGAGGAATCAGGCTCCCTGACTTAAGACTATACTACAAAGCTACAGTAATCAAGAAAATATGGTACTGACACAAAAACAGAAATATAGATCAATGGAACAGGCTAGAAAGCTCAGAGATAAACCCACACACATATGGTCACCTTATCTTTGATAAAGGAGGCAAGAATATACAGTGGAGAAAAGACAGCCTCTTCAATAAGTGGTGCTGGGAAAACTGTACAGGTACATGTAAAAATATGGTTTTAAGACCAAATTATGATATGTGAACAGTAAAAAGCAGACAATATTCAATTCAAAATTAGGCCACATTGAATTACCACTTCTATCAATCCAGTTTCCTTACTTTTAGTTTGTAACAGGTATGTCATTAAGAAATTAATAAATAGCTTTATACAAAAATATTTATAAACTAACAGGTTTTCAAAATATTGTTCTCAGCTATTCAGAGCTCCTCTAAGATATTATTGCCATTAGAGATTTAATATTCAACTTGTAATCGTTCTCTCATTTATTTCAACTTTACTTTTCTGATTTGTAAAGTGATTAATCCTCTGAGTTTAAGGACATAGATTAGATGGGGGAAGCATTCAGAAATCATTACCATAGTAAATAATGAAAATAGAATGAAACAAGATAAAATTATATCAGTGGGGCTTCCCTGGTGGCACAGTGGTTGAGAGTCCACCTACCAATGCAGGGGACGCGGGTTCGTGCCCCGGTCCGGGAGGATCCCACGTGCTGTGGTGTGGCTGGGCCCGTGAGCCATGGTCGCTGAGCCTGCATGTCTGGAGCCTGTGCTCTGCAATGGGAGAGGCCACAACAGTGAGAGGCCCGCATACCACAAAAAAAAAAAAAAAAAAAAAAAAAAAATTATATCAGTGGATGCTTTTGCATATAGAATTAAGTCTATAAATGTTTTCACAAGCTAAACTCAGTGTTAAAAGTCATTTAGAATTTTTAGTTTTGAAAATCAAAGAAGGTAATGTAAATGAACAGAAGTAAATTTCAAACAAGCAAATAGAAATAGTAAAGGTGTTCTTTTTTCTGTTTTGTTTTTAAATGGAGAACCTAATTTGTCTTCTGTTTATAATGAGATCTTGACCTAAAGTATACTTTTGAGTTTAGGGAGATGATTCTTGTCATAAATTATGCTTGAATATTTCTATATATGATAGATTGGAAATATTTAGAAGCAGATTAAAATTTGAAACAGTGCCCTGTCCTTAAATTTTGCTCACAGTTAATTCTGAGAAATATTTTTTATAGGTTAAAAGACAAAGAAAATGATTTTATAATTACAGCTTTATAACGAGTTCTCATAAAAGAAGTATAATGTTTCCATGAATTCCTTCATGTTAAATATTAGGAAAAGTTTTCAAATATGTTTCCTCAATTTCATGTCCTGGAATATAGACTTTTTAAAAATTTTACATTGTAAGGTCTCATTTCATAATGAAAAAATAATTTCAATTGCTTGTTTTGATCTCAGTAATAAATTATTAAAGCATGCTCTAATTTAAATGAATTTTTTTGTTTTTTATAGTTTTGGAATTTGCTTATGATTTAGGGTTCAGCTAAGATCTATTAGACTAAAACTACAGCAGAATTTCTGTTGCTTTTGTAAATAAACATTTAGTAAATATTTAAATATCTCTCTTCTCTGTAAACAAGGGATAATATGTTTGTTTAATACACTGTATTTAACCTTTTCATACTGTTCTGTTCACGGTTTTTCAGTGACCATCTTATAAAATAAGTTTTCTTTGGCCAGGTGACATTATTTTTGATAATCTTTCTTTTGCCAGTGCTTTAAACTTCTCTTTTTATTCACTGATTACTTAGGAAATGCAAGAAATGTAACTCCATTTCTCCAGACCATGGCAAGAAGTTAATATAGGTGATAAAAAGGCAAGAAGTCTTAAAACTCTAAGCACAGTTGAAATCTTCCTACTCTTATCATCGTTTTTGTATACTGTGCTAAAATAGTTTCTCAAAATGGTTCCTGTCTTTAAAAAATCATATCTCAGGTATATCTTAACCATTGTATATAATCCTACTTACACACTCCATGCTCTCTGACACTCAGAAATCTTTGATTGTCCTTCCCCAACTCAGTGACCTACCATTCTTCTAAAGTCAGTCTGTGTCTCCACATTGTAATCTCAGCCTTCCACTTAATATCCTCTTCATTGTGTGTAGTAGGCCATGCATTTTGCTCCTTCCAAAATATAGTTAAAAAGCTCACACCTTAGAGAAAATCTTTCAGGCATAACTCATCCTGGCTGAGTCATTTATTTGACTCAAATTCAGACACTCTCCCACTCAACCTTACTCAATTTTTTTTTTTTACCAGATGGATTTAAAGAAAGAAAGAAGGGAAGTAGAGAAGAAGGAAACAAATATAAATAAGTTTATTTATTTATTTATATTTCACTAATATAAAAAGTGAAAATATATAATTGGTGAGATATAGCTATATCTATATCATCTATACCTATATCTCACTTATTTAAATTGTAAGTGCCCTGCAGTGCTTTCTCTCCAGAGGTAGATAACAATTAACCTGAGTATAAGGACAAAATAATTTTGCTAATTTTCAAAATCCTTCTAAAGTGACCTGCCGATAAGCAGTTTCCTGTGGTTTTAAAATAAATATGAACTTCCTGATATGCTGGTAAATGATAACTGGTTATATATGCCATAATTACAGTGATTAACAGCAAATTTTAATGGATTTAAAGTTAATCTTGGATTCAGTGCCTAAGGGCACATAAAGTATTTACTGATTATAGGACTAAGTGGTTGAGGCAAATAAAATAACAGAATAGTAGTGGTAGAAACAGAATAGGTTCCTGACATAGTTTAAGGAAGTAAAGGTGGAGATAATGCTATCTAACATAGGTAGAGCTCAGCCCAAAATTCATTGCATTGCAAGTAAAATATCCAAGATAACTGATCCTCAGGAAAGAGTATAGTACAATTTTAAATTTAAATGTCACACATATGTTAAGTGAAAGGTAGAGAATCATATGATTAAAAGCAGCACTTTGAAATAGCCATTCTTTTGAGAATACAAAGAATGTTTGTGTATTTCTATCCTGAAATGCCTAAACCCAAAAGATATGTTAATTAAATAACTAAACAACTTGGTAAAATACAGTAAAATTAGAAGTGTTCGTTATTTTCAATCTTCTACATATTTACCAAATTATAAAATCCATGTGGTTGAGAAGTTTATATTTGTTCAAAACCATAACTTTAGCACCTAGTAAAATGCTAACACATAGTAAATACTCAAAATATTTGTTGAATGAATGAATAAATGAATGAGTATTACAATAAAGGTAAAACAGTCATTTAATAACCATGTTGACTCTACAATAGAATGACATCTAAAAATTAAATTGATTGGGTACTCTCACTTATTAGGACAACTGATTGAGACAACCATGTCTGTCGTGTTTATACTACATGATACATGATGTCACCATGTGTCTATGGAACCTATCAAATTAATTTAGGATCTGCAAGATAAAGGCAAATAAGCCCTTGAATTCTGCATATGCCTATGAGGATTTGAGAAAAAAATTTTGGTATGTTTTTTATTTAGAAGAATTGAGAAACGATTATTTAAAAAAAAAGTCTAGTATTTTAAATGACATTTTTCTTGGGTGAAATATTAAGGATAGCTTAATGATGTGAAAAAACAGTTTTCTTTTAGGCTAGACACTTGCTATATATGTGAACAGATGAAGCCATAAGGTTAAGTTGAAATCTTTTCCAACAAAAACACTGTTGTGTGATCATTATTAAACACCAAAAATGAAAATTGTAGTCCTTTAAAAAAATCTTGACATGATATTATGTTTAAAATAATCACTTGATCTGTTTAAAATCACAATACAAGGAAAGAAAGTTTTACAAAGTCTTAATATTAGTAAATTATTTTTCATTTACATGCAATAAATCTAGTTTGGTAAAAGCATATGCTCGTCAATTGCTTGAAAGCTGGATTTGGCATAAACAGTGTGAAGCATATGGATTAAAATTCTGTTATTGAGCTCTATAAAGCACTTCACACACAAAACATGGATCAATATGCTCTGAATTTTAAATTTTATTTCAGTATTACTTTTTTCACTAAGGGTTCTTATCACTTGTGAATTTTTTAAGGTATCATGGACATTGCTTATTTCTTGATTTAAAGCACACCAGTGATATATATATATATATATATATATATATATATATATAATATTTATTATACCTCCATATTTACTATAATTTCTAAAGTTTCATAGACATTCATTATTTTATTGCTGTTTTAATAGTTTTTATTATTTCAATTTCTTGACAGTCTGACTCTTTTTTAAAGTGTTGAAAAATACTATTTGTTTCTAAAAAATGCATTGTGAGTCACTCTATTAATCGGAAAATGTACCTTTAAAGTGAAAACAATTCTGGAGGAAAATGATAAATGTTGACTGTTTAGTGGCTTCAGTTTAGCTACCCTCATCACAATAAATGCCTTCCTATTGCTTTTACTTTCCAATATTAGCTTGTGATCCTAAAGATGAAAAAGCTGTTACCTATAGTTCTCACAGTGACTAAAATCAGGGTTGTTTTCTTTTTTTAATTTCTACTAGGAAATTAATTGAGACTTATAACTTTTAGTATAAAATACTCAAAATGACATGATTTTTAATTGCACTTTGCCACAACTCCTATCCTTTCAATTCAATTTTGCCCTCAGATGTCTCTCTGTCTTTTGTGATATTTTAATTTGTGTAAATCCAAACAAAAGCAAGGAAAAAAATAATTAAATAGTAATGCCCTTAAGCCATTGCTGTGCTAATACTACCAACAAGATGTATTAAAATTGTTCAACATGAAGTGCCATGGAATTACCCACTATATTTTCATCTTTGACTCAGAGTTAAAATAAAATCTTGCAGAAGCCAACGTGAGTTTAAAAAGTCATTTGTAAAGACGCAGAGTTTAGAGTACCATTGTCTAATGGAAATATAATGTAAGCATATGCTATTTTAAATTCTCTATTAGTGACCTTAAAAGAAAACAAAGTGGAAGGAAATGATGCCCTACTTGCAAGCTAATAAACTAGAAATTGGATGGAGAGATAGATAGATATAGATATCTATATGTGTGTATACATATACAGACACATACATACATGCACACATAAAGACAATTTATTAATATATGTTAATATGTATATATATATTTAGTTGCAAGTAAAATATCCAAGATAGCAGATCCTCAGGGAAGAGTACAGTGTCATTTTAAATTTAAATGGCAATTTAAAATTTACAGTTTTAAACTTATATTTGAGATATATCTATATCTATCTCACACACATGGTGGGGAAGGGAGAGGGAGGGTGTATGGGAAGTAGGGAGGGGAAGGACTGTGAAGAGAGAGAGAAAAGAGAGAGAACTACATGTATACTGTGGGAGGAGACACAAGCTTCGTGGATCAAACTAACAAAAAGTTACTATTCATAGCTTGGGCCGGTTCCCAGTTGCCCACAGGACTATGTGAATGAATAAAAGATATCACCTCCATATGCAGTGGGTTTGATTCTCAATAAAGTTATCCCAGAATTAGGACAATTTAAGTTTATATAAGATGGTTGTCATATCTGTAAATCCTCTCCTCCAAGAGGGGAGAGAAAGACAGAAACAGAAATAAAGAGACCTTTACTTTGGAGTTTAAACAAATTTTATCCAGGGTGTGAAGGGGAAAATCTATAGCTTCACTACCATGGAATTGCAAATTACTGCAGAGATGTAAATCTCTAAATTTCTCCAGAGTGATGCACTGTCACTAGCTTCAATATATAATTTCCATTCAATCAGGTTGTGAGTGCCCTTTCCTCAGAAAGCCTAAACCATGCAGAAACTTGAACATATTTTTGAGAAATTCTTCCCAATGCTACTGTATTGGACAGTATATACCTAACATATAGATGAGAAAAATAACATTCAATGGACTGAGTGTTTAAAATTTATATGTTGAGATCCTAAGCCCCAATGTGATGGTATTCGGAGAAGAGATCTTTTGGAAGTGATTGGGATGAGGGTGGAGCCCACATGACTGGTATTAGTGCCCTATAAAAGAGACCTCAGATGTTCTCTCACTCTTTCTGCTATGTGAGCATAAGAAGTCAGAAGTCTGCAACCCAGAATAGGGCTTTCACCAGAATCCAACCAAGCTGGCACACTGATCTCAGACTTACAGTCTCCAGAGTTATGAGAAACACATTTCTGTTGTGTATAAGCCACCCAGTCTATGGTATTTTGTTACAACAGCCAAGAGGACTAAAAGAAACATAGACAGGCTCTATATAAATTTAGAGAAACAGAGAGGCTCAGATATGAATACAAAGGCCATTTCCAGGCAGTGGAAAAGGAATACTCCAGAAAGAATATTCTTAAAGTTCAATTTGGACATTTAGAGATATGAAGACTAAGAACTAACTATCTGCAAATTGTAACCAGAGACTCTGTACAAGAATGCAATATCTTAACACCAAATGCCTGAGGACAAGAACATATGAATCCCTGGAAGACAAATCTTGGATAAAGAACATTTACTAAACAAAAAGATTATATTTTATTTTCTCCATTGCAATGGTATGAGTTGTTACTTAAGAGAAAGTAAATAAAATGTTGACATCAAAACATTAATATAGGACTTCCCTGGTGGTGCAGTGGCTAAGAATCCACTTGCCAATTCAGGGGACACAGATCTGGGAATATCCCACATGCTGCAGAGCAACTAATCCTGTGTGTCACAACTACTGAGCCTGCGCTCTAGAGTCCACGAGCCACAACTACTGAGCCTGCGTGCCTAGAGCCCATGCTCCCCAACAAGAGAAGCCACTGCAATGAGAAGCCTGCACAATGCAACAAAGAGTAGCCCCTGCTCGCCACAACTAGAGAAAGCCTTCGCACAGCAACGAAGACCCAACACAGCCAAAAATAAATACATAAATAAAATAAATTAAAAACAACAAAAAAGCAACATCTTAAAAAAAAAGAAACAAGGTGACATACATAATTTTTTAAAAATCAATATATAATTGGATATGTAACCTCATCAAATAATATGTATGTAATATAATAATATGTATGTAACCTCAACTAATTTTTCCGTGTTCTTCCTCTCACACCTACCTGTTTTTCCTCAGATCCAGCTCTCATTTCTGGGAAGGTGGCCATGAGAGGCAAGCTAATACATTATTGTGTCTTCAAGGAGATACGCTTTAAGTATTTCTTTCTTTCTTTTTTTTTTTGAGAGGATGCTGAGTGCATGATGGAGCAAAAGAGAAGGACTATCGTTCTTAGCAATCAGTGGCTAAGATTTTGCTGTAAAGTCAGCAAATCAAAAGTCCCTCTGGGGGCTTCCCTGGTGGCGCAGTGGTTGAGAGTCCACCTGCCAATGCAGGGGGCACGGGTTCGTGCCCTGGTCTGGGAAGATCCCACTTGCCGCGGAGCGGCTGGGCCCGTGAGCCATGGCTGCTGAGCCTGCGCGTCCAGAGCCTGTGCTCCGCAACGGGAGAGGCCACAACAGTGAGAGGCCCACGTACCGCAAAAAAAAAAAAAGTCCCTCTGGATCTACCAAAATTAGAAAGTAGTTTATATACATTTGAAATATTCAGCTCTCTACTCCATATAACTACTGAAAATATTTCTTACAACCATGTAGTAGTGTACTCTCTTTGATATGACTTCTGAAAACACACTATTCTCCATTTCATTATATCAATATATAGTACCTTTGTGATTTTTCAGATAACTTTAAATGATGTCTTAATCCAGTATTGCCTTTTAAAGTTAATGTAAATATTTACATATATGCAAACATAGAGTGATGATTTGATTAAAATACTTTGGATATAAGATCCATTATAAACATTTTAAAGTTAGTTAATCTTTATCATTTGGAGATTAGGAAGCCTATATGGCTTAAACTATTGTCAGCAATTTTGGGTAAATAAAAATGTTCAGTATCTGTTTATAGCGGATGAGAAGTAGGTGACCAAACCTCACATATATTCTGTGATAGCTGGAGCTGCTGAAAAGTTGATTATCACTGGAAAAATGGAGATTTAGTACAGGAGGACATAAAACTGAAGGTGATTGCAGTAATTGTTGAAAAAAGAAAAGAGTCTGAGAAATGGAAGCTATATGGAAATCATATGGGCAAAATTCATATAAAAGAATTGTACCCTGGAAATGTAAATTTGAGGACATCTGTCCCTAAAAATGTATGTATTTTTGGGTGAGTTTGTGCGACTATATAGAGAGATGTATTTGCATGTAGTCCTGATCCTTCAGTTGATATCCTGCTGAATATAAAAATGGGTACTAATCATCACAGGAGAAAAAATAACAGGAAAGTGAAAATGAAGCAAGATCCTAAAATTCCTAAAACATCAAGTAGTAGTAAGTAAAGTATGGGAAGAAATGCATGACTCCAGCACAGAAAACTACAAAGCATTGCTAATGGAAAGATATGACATGAACATTGATCAGAAGAATCAGTATCATCAAGATGTCTATTCTCCCCAAAATTGATCTATAGACTCAATGCAATTTTAGTCAAAATTCAACTAGGATTTTGTTTTGTTTGTAAAAAACTCCTTCTAAAACATATATGAAATCACAAACCACCTTAAAGAGCATGGTATTGGGTGGTTTTTGTTTGTTTTTTGTAAAAGAACACATCGGGCACTTTTCAAAAAGTTATAGTTTATGCTTAGAACCCCTTTACAATACGTTACTGTGAGGTTTCCTTATTAATGATAAGTATGTTGTGATTTGTAAATGATAATACCCTAACTTCACAAGGCGCTCGCTGAGTTTTTTGTAAGTAACTACTTTAAATGGCAGCTGTTGGACAGAAATTTACTTCTATTGAGCTTTGTTATGTTTAATTAGGAAAGGTTATGGAGCATGTTTTATATTCCTTTTTGGCCTCAGAGTGTGATAAGCATGAGCTGACATGACAGATACTGCAGAAGATTTCCACGTTGTGAGATGTTTTGCAAAGCTTTGCATTGGGAATCCTATTAATAAAAGTAAGAGCTATTGAGTGTATAATTCCCCAAGTACCTCTTCAAAAATTAACTCCAGTGGGTTAATTTTTGATTTGCAGACCACAGGGTTGGTCACAGATTTACTTTTTAGCAGATATTTGTTGGAAGTAATAAATAATAACCTTTCCCAGAATAAAATAGTAATGGGGGAAATAGTCAATATGGCCCTCTAAATTTAAATTTTCTTATGAAACCTGAAGTGAAATTCATGGTCACATTCATATGTATAGCAAACCTTTGGGCACAAAATAATATGATGAATATTGTTAAAAATCATAATAAATGTAAACAAATTGAATGAATTATCATTTTGACTTATATCTAAGTGTACCAAATACCCTCATCCATAGTTTTCTAAAGGTGCTTGAATAGAGATATTGAAGTTAAAAATATCTCTTTTAATTAGATATAATTAAGGGTAATGAAAATATTACAGAAATGTAATTACAAACATTAAATACTTGTTAAAGCCACAAAAAAATGTTTCCAAAAGTGGTAATATTAAGGGAAAATGACTTTATTTTTAATATATTCCAAAAGTAAACTAAGATAAAACCATGCATATTCTCTATTCAAAAAATATAAGGATTGTTAAACATTGGAAATTTATGATGCCAATAAATAAAACTTTACATGCTAATAAAATGAAAATATTTTCTTCAGACATACTATTTCTATTCATTTATATGATGTACCCCTTAAAGCAACATTACTACTACTGATGATAATACTAATAATGAATTTCAGAAAATATTCATTTGTCCAGACGTCAAGATTCTGTCAAAGTCAACTAATCAGTAATAATCTAGAACAGATCAGAACAGAACAGAAAGTGTGATTTAAGTGATAAACAGACATCACAAAGACCAAATTTGTCATCCTTTATGTGATCAGGACTCAGCACAGGCTCTTACCTGGCTGTGCATATAGAATGAGAAAGCACATGAGAAACATTTTAAGAATACACAGTATAAACATTAACAAGTGGCAAACTATCATCTGAAAAAAAAAAGTTGGAAAATAAAGGCAAATAGCTAAACTTACAGTGATACAGAATAAATTTAATACAGAAAACAGACATTAACTTAGAAGCCCTAATATACTACTCTATACTACTGTAGATATACAGTCTTAAGGAGATAGTATAATTGTCAGTAAGATACATGTTGATAGAATGAACAATATTTGCCATCTTTAAGTTACTGATATGAGATGAAATAAAATATATGTATTGCCTACACAATTCTACTGTGCATGTGTGTGTGAGAGAGAGAGAGAGAGAGAAGGCGGGGAGGAAGGAGGGGGAAGGAGAGAGAATTGCATGAGACAAGGATCTCTATTTGGTTAGGATTTATGTTTGGTTGTGGAAAAGTTTGTGTCCACTTAAGCTAACAAATAGATGATCATTTTTAGATTTAACATGTTATAATTTACATTCAATAATATTCACTCATTTTAAGTGTATAGTTTTCTAAATTTGGTAAGTTTATCTAGTCATATAACCTGAACTGTAAGATATAGAAGAGCTACATCATTGTGAACATTTCCTCAAGCCCTTTTGCAGTCAATTCCCTAACCCTTGGCCCAAGACAATTGATTTGTTTTCTATCACTATCCTTTTGTCTTTTCTAAAATTTCATATAAATTAAACCAAACACTATATAGTTCTTTTGCTCAACCTCAGCTAAGAGCAATGCTTTTGAGGTTCCTCAGTGTTGTTTTATGTGGTAATATTTCATTTTTTCAATTTACTTAGTAGTATTCCATAGAACTGATAGCCCACAATTTAGGTAGTCACCAGTTGATGAATAACTGTGTTGTTTCTAGCTTTTGGCTAATAATAATACTACTGAGAACATTTGTGTAGAAGATTTTGTGTGTGACATATATTGTTTTTATTTCTCCTTGGTAATTCAAAGAAGTAGAAGGTAGATGAACATTTAATCTTGTAAATTGCTGTGATAACTGTATTCTAAAGTTGCTAAAGATGATTATCACCAGGACAGGATGACAGCCCCACATCTCATTCACATTTGTGTTTGCCGATCTTTTCAAATTTAGCTATTTTATTGAGTACGTAAAAGTACTTTATTATAGTTTAATTTTAATTTCCCTGATGACTAGAGATATTGACCATCTTTTCATGTACTTATTGGTTATTTGTGTATCTGCTTTTATAAACTTACTATGCAAATATATCAATTTTTTAAAATATGAGTTTTGTTTGTTCACTGTGTATGTTTTTTATATATTCTGGACATGATGCTTTTGCAAGTATAGCTTTGCAAATATGTTCTCACTGTGGCTTGTGTAGTCTCTATTTTGTTTAGATTTTGAGGAGAAGAAATTTTAATGTTGATAAGATTAATTGTACCTTTTTAAAATTTTGCTTTTTATAGTGTTTGAGAAATTGTTTTCATACGCAATTTCACAAATATTTCTTCTATATTTTCTTCTAGAAGCTTAATTATTTTAGCTCTATTTAAGTGTATGATTGATTTAGAAGTAATTTTTCTATGGAAAATTCAATGGCCTTATAAATGTGGGTTTAGTACTAGCCTAGTTAATTTGTTCCATTTACATTTGTTTGTTGTAGCAATACCATGCTGTTTTTAATAGTGTTGCTTTATAAGAAGTCTGAAAGTTAGGTTCTTCAATCTTGTTCATTTTCAAAGTTTTGACTATTCTAGATCCTTTATACTGCATATACATTTTAAGCTTGCTGATTATTTTTCAGAAATCCTGGCTAGGATTTATATTTATAATGACTTGAATCTGTAAATCATTTTGTGAATTGCCCTCTTAGTAATATTATCTTCTAATCCATGAGTATTCTATGGATCTTTAGATCTTTGATTCCCCATTAATATGCTTTATAGTTTTCAGTCTGCAGGTTTTGAAAGTATCTAAAAACTATTTTGAATGTATTAATTTTGATTCTACTGTCAATTAATTTTATCCCATTTTCTAAATGTTTACTAATGATATTAGTATATAATTTAGTTTTATATACTGAACTTAATTCCTGTGACCTTGTTAAATTTACTTATTAGTTCTAGGAGCTTTTTGTAGATTACTTAGAGTTTTCTACATAAATAATCATGTGATCAGCAAATAAAGACTTTTTATTTCTTCCCTTCATTTGCTATGTCTTTTATTTATATTTTGTGTGCTTTATTACACTGACTAGGACATAAAACACAATTTTAGGTAGATACAGTAAAAGTAGGCATTCTGGCTTTTATTTTTCTTAAGGAAAAAACATTCACTATTTCACCAAAATATTATATTAGCTATAGATTTTCCATAGTGTCTTTTTAGTAAATATTATATAAATACAATTATTTGTATATTATTATGTTTATATATTTATAATTATAATTTATATATAAATTTACAACCACTATCCAAAAGTAAAACATTCCTATGAAACCTTTGTAAGCGTAAATGGTGTAAAGAAGCAATTACCTTAGGACACATCTTACCAACAAATGTGCAAAATAAACCAAGGTAAAGCACAGATGCTCACAGACCACAGACACAGTTCAAGGCTCTGGTGGCTTGACGCTGAGATGCTGAGTGTACTTCCCTGGGAAGGAGATTGGTGATGCCACTCTCACTGCTCCAGGTGTGTGCTGCCTCTATAACGGCTCAATGGAAAACAAAAGCTGAATGCCATTTTTGCTTTGCATTTTTCCGTAAAAGTAAAAATCCTCTTTAGATTTCTTTTGGTTAGCAAAAGCAGGTACTAATTTAGGTCTTTCGTCCAATGGAATGGCATAAGGCAAACTTTCCAAAAGTAGGGGATATCTGTGTTTATATATCTTGTATAATATATGCAAAGTTATATACTAATAACATTTACATATATTTATAATCATATAATATATATTATATATAATGATAATACTTTATAAGTGAAACAGCGAATTACATTTACATAAAATTATATAATAATTTGAAGCTCTGCTATTACTTGTATACAAATTTATAATCATTATGTCTTTCTGATGATTTGACCTTGTTATTACAATAGTGTTTCTCTTTAACTCGGAAAATACTTTTTGTCTTGAGATATATTTTATAATATTAATATAGTTACTCTAGCCTTCTTACATTTAGTTTAAATGGTATATTTTTCCCATCTATTTTTTCCAGCCTGTGACTTTGTATTTAAAGTAAGTGTCCTATATATAGCAAAGAGTTGGAACTTACTGTTTTTATTGATTCTGACAATATCTTTTAATCAGTACTTAATCCAATAATGTTGAGTGCAATTATTCCCATGCTTGAGTTTTAGTCTACCTTTCTGTTACTTGTTTTTTAACTTATTGTTAAGTTTCTTCCTTACTCCCTTTCATTTTAATTATTGAAATACTTTAAGTTTTTTATTTTAATTTTTCTGTCGTATTTTTAGCTATACTTCTTTGAAATAATAGTGAGGGCTTTAGTGATTACCATATACCTCCTTAACTTCACAGTCTACATGTATATAGTTATTATTGTACCACTTTACCTAAAATAACTTGCAAAGTTACTTCCCACCAAACTTTATAATTCTTACACAGAATGCATCTATACATGTAAATACCACCAGATAATGTTACAACTTTCATTTTAGAGATTATTTGAGTTTTAAAAATTCAAGAAGATAAAAGCAGAAAATAGTCTTTTGCATTTACCTAGGTATTTATTATTTCTGATGAACTTCATTCTTTTCTGAGGGTCAAAGTTTCCATTTGGTATGGTTTCTCTTCAGCCTGAAGAATTTCCTTTAATGTTACCTGTAGGGTAAGCTTGCTGGCGACAAATTCTTTTAGGTTTCATTTATCTGCAATTGTCTTTATTTCTCCTTCATTTTGAAGGATGTTTTTGCTAGAATTCTGGGAAATATATATATTTTTTGTTCTTTAATGTTGCACTACTCACTTGTGGAGTCCATGTTTTTTGATAAGAATTCAACATTAATCGATATATACAAACACAACACACTGTGTGTGTGATTTATGTCATTTTTCTGTAGCTCTTTTCATGACTTGTTCTTTAGCTTACACCACCTTTACTATGATACACCTTTGTGTGGGCTTCTTTCCATGATGCTTATTTTTTTGAGCATCTTGTATTGCTTAATTTCTGCTTTCACCACATTTGGGAAACTATCAACCATTCTTTCTATTCTCAACTCTCCTTGTGGGATTCTCATCACATCTGTGTTTGACTGTTTGATATCATTAACGTGCCCCCTGAGACTTTGCTCATTTTTTCATTATTTTTCTCTGTGTTCTTCACATTAGATAATTTTTATCATTCTGTCTTCAAATACACTTACTCATTTTTCTGACATCTGTTTTCAGACTTTAAGTCCATTTAGTGAATTTTTAAATTTCAGGTAATGCAGTTTCTAGTTCTAGAGCTCCCATTGAATTCCTTTTCTGTCACTCCTAATTCATTAGTTAACACTTTTTAGTTTTGTTTGAAGTTTTGTAGATATTTCTGAATGAATTCTTTGTTTTCTTAGTTTGCTTCATTAATGATTGTTATAACAGCCACTTTAAAACTTGTATAATAGTTTCAGTATGTGTTTTATTCAATGGTCAGATGTGGTTGATTCTCTTTTCTCTTATTTCTTTATATGTCAGGTTATTTGGGGTTATATTCTGAACTTTATGAGTATTAACTAGTAGGTATTGTGGATCTGTTAGTATTCTCTGAGTTAAGTGCTGTTGCTTTTGTAAAATTAGGCAATAATCTTTCTGGGCTTGAAGTGAAAACTCTTGTATCTCGCTGACAGCTCCAGCCTTAATTCATAATTTTGTCTTTAGCTGGGAATATCTGATTCTGTTTTATACATGTTGTGGTTGAAAGGTCATTTTTATAGGCAGACATATCTAGTTCTTTTCATTCTAGAATTTCCTTCAGCCACAGATTGATTGATTGATTGATTGATTTAGGTTTCCATGGCAAGGAGAGTACAACTTTTCCATTCTTTTCTTTTACTGGTATACATGTCCTTCTGCAGGTGTCAGGCCAGTCAACTCAACCCTAGGCTAAAATCTGCATAATGGGGAAAGTTATACTTAACAGATCTTACTCATTTTCTCTTAGCTCTGTTAAAATAACTTCAGCAGGGGTTTCTCTGGTGGTCCAGCGGTTAAGACTTTGTGCTCCCAGTGCAGGGGGCCTGGGTTCAATCCCTGGTCAGGGAACTAGACCCCGCATGCCACAACTAAAGACCTGGTGCAGCCAAATAAATAAATAAGTAAATATTTAAAGATAAATAAAATAACTTCAGCAATAGATACTTGTCATTGAAAAGGTTGACCTGATAAATACTATTGTTTGTGTGATATGAAAGTGATTACACCGAGAAGTGCTGTATGACATATTTAGATAGGCCAACAATAAGCCATGCCAAAACATAGCGTTTAGAGAATTTAAAAAAATACTACTAACATCTCATGATTATTTATTAAGATAACTCTGTATGGAAGATATTCAGATAACTTTTCCTACTTGAATTATTTAGCCAACTGCTGTAAAATGCATTTGAATATAATTACAAATCAGAACACAATTAGACAACATTAAGAAAGCATGTATATAGGAGTTTACTGTATTTGCTCATTTTAGTGTTAGTACCAGCTATAAACAAAATGAAATTTCTGTGTAATACTATAAGATCCATAAATGGTATGAGACCAAGAAAAATATTTTGGTTTAGAAGTTTAGAAATATATTTGTTAAACATATTTATTAAGCATTTACTACAGGACAGGCACTGTTTTAAACACTGGCAATCTGTCAACTAACAAAATACCTGTCATCATAAATCTTACATTATGTTGATGGAGAAATAAAAATATGTCTTTTGGTTCTGGTTCAGTTGACTTGGATGGTGTTATATCATATGTAGCTATATTTCCTAATACTAAATCCTATGTCTCTGAAGCTGAGGTACAAAGAAATATGATATGAAACTTGTCCTGAGGTATACCCCACACATACATGAATAAATGGCACATGTGAAGGAAATTCTCAAGTGTGATGAACAGCTTGGGGACCACTGTAGAGAACAACGTCACAAATGACTAGTAGCTAAAGCACATCATGGAGTTGCTCTCAAAAAAGGTAACAGAAGACATGACAGAAGCAGAGTTTGGGTAAAACAGAGAAATAACTTCATAGCCTTTCAGCATCCAGCTAATAGACACCAGTAGGAACTCCAAGTAGAGATTGTGTCTCTCTACTAATAGGTCCCTCTGTGACTACACAGGGCACACATCCTGGGGAGTGAGGAATAGAGAGGAGTCACTAGTTCCGCTATCCACATGCCTTGCAGAGCTTCCTTGGTCCAAAAGTTTTCAAAACTTTCTTTTATACTTCTGGATATTGCTTTCCCTCAGGGAGAAAAGTACATCAGAACAAAAAATTACTCCAGTTGTTTGAAATAACATTTCTTTAGGGAAATGTAAGCCAACAATTCGATGAGAAGAGGGCAGGTGGTCACAATATTTGTGGGAAAAGAATATTCCATCTAGTATCTAATGCTATACAAGAAGATTTTTTAAATGCATGATGTTCTTTGAGTTATAGGTAAAAAAGCAAATAAAAAATCATAACTAATAAAATGGACCCAACAGTGTTTATGTAAATATTTGTCTAACATTGTATAACCATTGCCCGGACCTGAAATGATATTCACATGTCCAGAGGGCAATTGTCTGTCAAAGTTAAATATTTCCTATTTCCACATCTTGTTTCAGTATCTTCCATGGCCTTCAAGGTAAATATATTGATGTATTGTGAAGAAATGTCAATAGGTACACATGTGACGTATCAAGATCTCTAAAAACTGGTTTTATTTCAGTTGAAAAATCAAAAAGCAGATGGCACCCGAGAAAGGGGCATTTTGAAGATACACTGTTTCTTAACAGAAACTTTCTGTTAAGTACTACTTTTCTTTTCAGAACTACCCAGAATTATATGCAGGATGCCGAACATAGAAATTTCTTCACATTTTGTGGTGAAATGGGTGATTGTCAGTAAAATGTCTGTGGCTACTTTCTAATACAGAACTTAACTAATTCTGTTTATTATTTCCCAACTCAGTTGTAAAATGCATATGTTGACATCTAAAAATTGAGATTCAATATGAAATGATCATAGGAGAAAAAGAGCAGTTGTCTTAAAAATACAGTCCCACCAACTACATGATAAATTCTCCCAGTGTTTTTTTCTTTTAACCTTAGAGTTAGCGTGTTGAGAATATTTTCTGTTATGTATATTTCTAGTTGTTCTAATAATGATGAGGCTTTCTGCTTTTTCATGCTTATTTAAGTTATTAATGTTTCAGAGGTAGACCTGTGATATTTTCTGTCATTTATCTTCAGTACCTTCCATTCTATTGGGGCACAAGTTTTACATCTTACAAAGTATCTGTAACATTATAATAAATAAATAAACAAACAAATAAATAACATGTTTGAGAATAAATTAGCATACCAAATTGCTTTTGAATTTATTTTATTTATTCACAAACATATAAATATTTACTATGTACCTATTAATGCCAAGTGTTAATAAGCCAACTATTTACATGACAAAATACCATCTTCTAAGTCTCTATAATCTTGAAAAGGGAGATTAATTAACATAATATAATAGCATGAGGATATATGTCATTGTATACTGTTGGATTTAAGAAATGAGAAGTCATTTATTCCTATCTACCTGTGAATATTAAGGAAAAGTTTTTACAGCTTAGTCCTGAAAGTGAGAAACTATGACATACTGGAGCACATGCAGGCAGATGGAGAAATGTGAGCAAAGGAAATGCAAATATATAGTGGATGTTTTGGGAAACTGAGTTTCAAGAGTTCTATTTCTGCACCACAGAACGTGAGAAGGATGAAAATAGAGATACATGCAGAGGATAGTTCATGAAAGTTTATATATGTTACACTAGACATTAAGATGGAAGTCATATGATTAATATTTCTATTGATTATAGGGAATTGGAGGTAAAGCAGTATGATTTTAACGTAAAAACCATGACAAAAGATAGATCCAGAATATGGAACACTCACCAGGAAAGGCAAACTTTGTGAGGCTTTAGTCAAATAAGAGGTAAAGTCATCTAATAGAATAGAAAAAAGTGGGGAAAAAAAGGATGAAAATCACTTTTTCTTATTTATATTGATGGGTTTGGAATTCTGAGACTTATTTTATTTTTTTGCAGTACGCGGGCCTCTCACTTGCTGTGGTCTCTCCCGTTGTGGAGCACAGGTTCCGGACGCGCAGGCTCAGCGGCCATGGCTCATGGGCCCAGCCACTCTGCGGCATGTGGGATCTTCCTGGACCGGGGCACGAACCCGCGTCCCCTGCATCGGCAGGCAGACTCTCAACCACTGCGCCACCAGGGAAACCCCTCTAAGACTTATTTTAAACGGAGGCTTAGATATGAGGGGATTTGGCTGTGACATCTGTCATTCAATTGATCTCCAGGGTTGAGTTGGCTGATTTGGCCGGCTAGGCAGCTGTCCCCTTCCTCACTACTGCGTATGTTTCTCCCATAGCTACAGTGTGCTCTGTCGAGAAGGACAACAATTCCCGATGTAGGAGGATCATTCTTTAGTCATTTTTTAGGGTATACCAGTAGCCATGCTCTCCTTTCCTTTTAGAATCCCAAACAAGCTCTATAAGGTCCATTTGTAGGAGAACTTAGGGTAGTCAAGTTTCGAAACTCCAGGCACCTCCAAATGAGGTGCTACCTGTGGCTGTCTGCCTTTTTGGAAAAAAAAAAAAAAAAAAAAAAAAGGCTTGCTCTAAAGAAGGATGTAGAACAAAGAGACTATTCAGGTATGACGATATCTTTTAGCTATGAATTCATTTTCTCTTTTGTGTGAAAAACATGAATCCCAAGGCGGTTTCTAGAATTTTCTAAGGTCCCACAGGGAATTAATGAGAGAATAAATAAATGCTAACCTTTCTAAAATAGTTCATAGTTACATTTCTTAAAAACAAAACATTGTTACATTATGTAACAATTTTAAGACTATTTTTAGGACAGTTTTAGGATTAAACTAAATTGCAAGTGAGGTACAGAGCTTTCTCATATACCCCCTGCATAGCCTCCTCTATTACCAACATCACTCACCTGAATCGTACAGTTTTTGCCAAGGGTGAACCTAATTGACACATCATAATCACACAAAGTCCATAGTTTATCTCAGAGTTTACTGTTGTTGTCATTCTATGAGTTTGAACAAATGTATAGTGACATATATCCATCATTATATCATACAGAATAATTTCACTGCCCTAAAAATCCTCTTTGCTCTGCCTATTCATTTTTCCCCAACACCCAACCCCTAGCAACCACTGATATTTTTTATAATCTCCATAGTTTTATCTTTCTAGAATGTCAGGTAGTTGGAATCATATAGTATGTAGCCTTTCAGATTAGCTTCTTTCACTTAGTAAATGTATTTAAGATTCCTCATACTTTCCATTACTTGATAGCTTGTTTTTTTAGTGTTAAAATCCCATTGTCTGGACGTGCCACAGTTTACAATGAATTTGAGTTCCAGTTGCTTCAAATCCTTACCACCATTGGGTGTGTCAGTGTTCTGGATATCGTCCATTCTAATAAGTATATATTGGTACCCCATTGTGCATTAATTTGCATTTCCCTAGAGATACGATGTGGAGCATCTTTTCATATACTTATTTGCCATCTGTACATCTTCTCTGGTGAAGTATCTGTTAAGACATTTGATCCATTTCCTAATCAGGTTGCATCTTTTCATACTGTTGAGTTTTAAGAGTTCTTTGCATGTTGTGTTAGAGGTCTTTATCAAATGTGTCTTTTGCAAGTATTTTCTCCTAGACTATGTTTTGTCTTCTAATTCTCTTGATATTGTCTTTGCAGAGCAGAAGTTTTTTCATTTTAAGGAAGTCCAATTTATCAATTATTTCTTTAATTAATCTTTATTCATAGGTGACAGTACCACATAAGATGCCTGCATTTAGGACATTAGCCTGTGTAAAAAGAAATCAC
This sequence comes from Phocoena phocoena, assembly GCF_963924675.1. NCBI lineage: Eukaryota > Metazoa > Chordata > Mammalia > Artiodactyla > Phocoenidae > Phocoena > Phocoena phocoena. The sequence goes on from NC_089223.1 coordinate 79,141,343, forward strand.
TGTTGCCAAGGTCTTGTAAGTTTTCTTCTATATTATCTCCTAGGAATTTTATAGTTTTGCATTTCACATTTAGATCTCTGATACAGTTTAAATTAATTTTTTTATGAAGGTGGTAAGGTGTGTATCTAGATTCATCTTTTCTGCACATGCATTTGTGGTAGTTCCAGCATCATTTGTTGGAAAAACTGTCTTCATTCCATTGTATTGCCTTTGCTCCTTTGTCAAATATCAGTTGACTATATTTATGGGGGTCTATTTCTAGGCTCTCTGTTTTATTTCATTGATATATTTGTCTATTCTTTTACCAATACTCACTGTCTTGATTACTGTAGCTTTATAGTAAGTCTTGACATTGGGTAGCATCTGTTCTCCTTTTTTATTTCCTCTCAATATCATTGACTATTGTGTGTCTTTTGCTTCTCCATATAAATATTATTATCAGTTTGTCAATATTCACAAAATAACTTGCTGGGGTATCGACTAGGACTGCACTGAAACTATATATCAAGTTGGGAGGAACTGACATCTTGCCTGTAATCCAATTTTGATTATATGAAGGTTATTGTGATTCCCCAAATCATCCTGATTGTGATGAGACTCTTGTTCTGGTTCACGTATTTAGCTAACAAATGTTTGAACATGTACCATAACATATACTCAGGAAGTAAAATGTAAACAGACCTATATATTCCTGTAATCCTGGAGTTTTATTTATTGTTGGAAGATAGCTATTGAAAAAAATGTTAAAAGATTGATAATTCTAGGAAAGAAAATAAATGGACAATATTAATTGCATGTATATCATCAGACTCTTAAATTCTCAGGTTTGCAACTGAATCCTTCATAGCAGTTTGGCCATTGTTCTTTGATATATGCTAATTGGACATTTGTAGATCTTCTTTGGAGAATTGCCTATTTAAATCTTTTGCCCATTTTTTACTGGGTAATTTGTCTTTTTATTGCTGATTTGTAAATATCCTTCATATATCCTGGAAAATAGACCCTTTCCAGATATATAATTTGTAAATACTGTTCCCATTCCACAACTTGTCTTTTTTCTTTCTTAATAGTGTCCTTTGAAGTACAAAAGTTTTCAATTTTGATGCCTTTCAATTTAATGATTTTTCTTGGGTTTCTTGTGCTTTAGGTTTCAAATCAAAGAAACTATTGCATAAAACAAGTTTATAAACATGTATTCCTATATTTTTCTAAGTTTTCTTTTTAATTTTAGTTTTTACATTTAGAAATATAATTCACTTTTACTTAATTTTGGTACTTAATGTGACATAAGGGTCTCAATTTATTCTTTTGTATGTGGATATCCAATTGTCCTAGCACCATTTCTTGAAAAGACTGCTCATTCCCCATTGCCTTACCTTGGGCACCTTTGGTGAATATCAACTGACAATAAATGTAAGGGTTTATGTCTGGACTTTCAATTCTATTTCATTGATCTATGTTTTTATTCTAATTTCTCTCTGCATAAAATTTTTAGATCAATTTGGGGAGTATTTTCCGTCTTAACAATATGAAATTTTCCAGTCACGAACACGATATGTCTTCTCATTTATTTAGGTGTTCTTCAGTTTCTTTTGATGATATTTTGTAGTTTTAAGAATACAAGTTACTGCTTAATTTGGTTCAACTATTCCTGAGCATTTTATTATTTTTAATGCTATGATAATTGGAATTATTTTCTTAATTTTAATTTCAAGTTGTATATTGCTAATATATAGAAATACAAATGATTTTAGTATATTGGTCTTACATTCTGCAAAATTGCTGAACTTGTTAGCTCTGTTTTTGTAGATTTCTTTGTATTTTTTTTTCCTATTTATCAGCTTGGATAATCTCAATTAACCTATCTTCAAGTTCACTCTTTTCTTGTTTTCCTGCCTGCTCAAATCTTCTGTGAATCTAGTGCATTTTTCATTGTAGTTATTAGACTTTTCAACCCCAGAATTTCTATTTGGTTCATTTTTAAAAAATTAATTTCTATCTCTTTCTTGATATTCTTTATTTGATGAAGCACTATTCTGATACTTTGTTTTAGTTCAAGAGACATTTTGTTACGTCTTTGAAAATATTTAAAATAACTGATTTAAAGTCTTTGTTTAATGGATTCAACATCTGCATCTCCTCATGACAGTTTCTATGGAATACTTTTTTTTCTTATATATGGGCCATATTCTCTTGTTGTTTTTGCATGTCATGTAATTTTTGGCTGAAAACTGGACATTTTTATTTAGGTGAGGTGGCTACTCTTGACATCAACTCCTCCCCAAGGTTTTTGTTATTGCTGATTATTTTAGTTGTTTTTTTTGTTTAGTGACTTTACTGTAATAATTCTGTCAAGTCTGTATTCTTTGTCATGTGTGTTTTCTGTAGTCTCTGTTTAGTTAATTTAGTGGTCAGCTAATACACAAAAGGTTTCTTAACTGCCTGGAGCCAGTAAGTTTCCCAAACTTTGTGAACAAATTCTGTATGTATGGAGGTCATGCCTTCAATATTCATGCTGGCAGTTGACAGCTTTGCCTTAGACTTGACTTCTTACTCGATGTATATCCTAAAGGTTAGCTAGGGCCTTCTCAGATTTTCCTCAGCTTGTGTACAGTCCTGGGTGGGCAAGATGCCCTCTGTGTGTATGTGTCGTTCTAGATTCCCATGAATATGTAGAGCTTCATGAAGCCTCTGTGAACACTTCATTACCCAGATTTTTCTTTACAGATTTTTGTTGTTGCTGTTGTTGTTAGTTAGTTATTTGCCCCAACTCTTATTTACAGTCTTAGGCTGTGACGTTTAACAATTGCTTGTAATCATTTTTGACAAATACCCTTGGGAGAAAGGCTTTTCACATAGAGTGATCTCTAAGCCAAGTCAAATACAAACAGCCTTGCCAGTGGAGTCTTTCAGGAAACCACAAACAGATACAATAATGTCAGTTCTCTTGGAATGAGCTTTGAAGGAGCTCCAGCCTTAGTCTTTTCCCTCCAGTGCATGCAAGACTGCCAGTTTTCACCGTGAATGCAAGTTGTTAGTTTTCAAGGCTCACATACAGTTGGTGAACGGGGAATGGGACTAGAGCAAGTTAAAATACAATAAATCTCACAATTCTTACAAAGATTCAGTCATTTTTCTTGAATTAACATTCTTAGATTGTTTCAAGCCTTTGGTTAATTTCCAGAGTTCTGAGAAAGATGATTCTGATAATTCTTGCTAGTTTTCTTGTTGCTTTTATGGAGGAGGGAATTTTTAGAGATCCTTACTTCACCATTTTTTCTGACATACACAAAGTGGATACAAAGTATGGAATTTAGTTGTGACAGTTTGTATTTTTTTCACTTAACGCACAATTTTGAAAAATTATGTATACTTCCGTAATTAGTATAACTACAAAAACTACCTTATTCTGTGACAGTTGTTTTTATAAAATGTAATTCTGTTAGGTAAATAGTTATATAATTTGATTAGATTATTTAATTTTATAATTTACTTATATAATTCTGGGCATTCAATCATGGTGAACTTTCCAGAATATATACTATATATACATATACTGCTTTTGTTTCTGGGACAGTTTACACACCACCTGAAGTTATCAGTTAACCCATTCCTTAATTCATTCATACAGGCATGCATCTATCCATTCATATATTAATTTGAAAACTGTTTATTCAGTACTTGCTTTTTGTTAGCTTTACTAGAAGCAGAGAATGTAATGAGAAGCTTCGAATAGAATGATGAAAAAATTATATATATATATATATATATGACGAAAATTAGAAGGATCCTGAAAAATAGGCATACACTTGAATTCCTCTGTGTTATATTCTGATATGGAAGAAATAATACGATACATGTGAATTGCTTGGTACATGAAACACCATCTTGAATAATCTGGTATAATTAATAACTGTATTGTCAAGTTACTATATTTATATGTGACTCATATTTATGTTATATTCTATTAATTTAGGGACAATCACTTTTCTCTTTGAGCTATTTTATAGTTGAGATATAATTGACATGTAACACTATATTAGTTTCAGGTATACAACATAATGATTCAATACACGTATATATTGCAAAATAAATTTAGATGCTGCTAAATAATATTACCAAATTCCCAGGTACAATTGCTCATTTTTAAGAATGCCTCATACTATAAAAGTATACATATTAATAATTTCTTTTAAAAGATTTATATTTGTACATATATTTACACATAAATTATGTGGCAATCTCTAAATTAAAACTGTAAGAACCTTTGCAGTTGCTGTACCCTAGAATATTATTTTCCTAGATATCAGCATGGTTATCAGCATGATTCACCTCCTTATCTCCTTCATATTGCTCCACTACCTTATCTGAGAGACATTTCCTGATTAGGCTATTGAAAAGTGGTGCTTCTCTTACATGCTTTATTTTCCTTCATAATGCTTATCTCCTTCTAAAATATTTTATATTTATTTTTTCTATCTTGCTGCCAGTTTTGTTTACTGCAGCATCCTTCTAATCTAGAATAGATGTAGTATACACTTGATAAATCTTTGTCGAATTTTATGCTTCTGTGCTGATCGAGCCCCATTCTTTCTTTCCTTGTGATTCACCTGTTCTGTAGAGCACATCTTTGTTTCTCCTTTTTCGATAAATATTGCTGTATTTTTCCCTGGTTTGATGAGTAGAAAAAGTAAAATACTTTCTCGTGTTATTAGAAATTTTAAAGTACAAGTTATGTCTCCTTTCTTAAATGATTGAATCTTGTATGTAAATTATGGCAGAGATGTTTTCAGTCTTTTTTTTGAATGCTTATTTCAGAATCCCTGAATACTAACATTGTAATTTGAATGGATATGTTTGTTATTTGACTAACTAGCTAATATAATATATAACTTCCTTGCAGGTTGTAATATGCTTGAACTAATGGTCAATAGTATATGGTTTCAAGTATCACCAAAAGGAAATTCTTTATTATAAAATCCTGAAGGTTCAGCTGATCCTGTAACAAACTTTTAATACACTAAGTTCCCATATTAACTTTTTTACCACTATCATATTTTAAAGTATTATTTCTATAGCTTTTTGTAGTGATGATTTAACAGGTGCCGGCCTTTGTTTCAAACAGTGAAACAAACATGGCCTTGGGCAACCTTTTAATGATTTCAGATTTAAAATGAAGTTTCTACCCATGGTATTCATTATACCTTTTAAAACTAACCAATACTTTCCTAATGCCATTATTCAATCTCCTACCTCACACAATTCTGCTTACTTCTAATTACTTCAAAACTTGACTGAGATTGAGGTCTACATTTTAATATATGAGTTGGAAAATCAATAAAAGATCTAGAATGATATTTACCCTATTAAGTTACATAACATTATTAAGGATATAGAAGGGAATTGTTTGGCCAGAATGCATTTCATTGTGCATGCTGCCTCATTACTGTTAATACAATACTCACTGGATTTAGAAGCCCACTGGAAAACCTTCCTATCACTGTTGCACCAAAAAACAACCTCCAGCTTTTTAGAAAATTAGATCTGTCAACACTATTGAGTTGTGTGGCTGAATACACAGTAGATGAGGGTGAAAGATTATAAATTAAGCCCTTAAAGTCCTTTTTATTTATTTATTATTTAAGACTATGATGTGTTTGCCTTCCCCGAATGTACTCTGAATGTGCTATTGTTTCATTATTTATAAATGGCTTGTGAGATATTAAGTTCACTATTTTAACTTTTCTTGTTAGCATGCATTAGAATGCCATTTCATTGTTTTCCTGTGTAGAATTTTGGGAGCATTCTTACTGTAAGAAAGAACTCACAAATTCATATTTAAAATAAAATCGATTATGTTGGAGATGAAAACATCTCACATGGCACAAGATGTGTATTCACTGTATGAATAGAGGAAAGTTGTGAGGCATATGTTTTAAAGTTGTATTTCCTCCAATTTAGGAATATGTATTTTAATGGAGTGGTATTTAAGATTATATTGTTTGTTTTATATATATGGATAATGCATCACAGGTTTATTAAATGACATCATATAAGTCAAACAGCTAAGAAGATATCTGATTAAATAAGTAGAGCATGACTTCTAGTTCTGTGAATTTCTACAGGCATGTTAATTTTTATATCTATGTTTCTCAGTGAAAATACCCACAATTATTTCATATGTATATTCAGTATTTTAGAATTTTATATAAAAAATAAAAAAGCATTATGGGTATATGAATATATGTATACCTAGATGAATGTATAGATGCTACTGGTGAATATATATGTGTGTTTATGGACACACATGACACCATTGAGAGAATTCTCAGGAAATGGAATGTTCTACTAAACCTAAATTTTTAAATATAGCTTAGCCAGTACTTTTGTAAAATTTTACTTTATCTATATTGATCTCAGTGCTTACTAAAGAATGTATTTTTGCTGTTATTTTAATGGTTAAATGTAAATATGTATTTTTTTGTTACTTGATTATCTCTTTTAAACTAATTTTTAATAACCTAAATTTGTTGGTTCAAGCTATAATTATATATAATAGAAATATTACACTAAAATGCTAAATATGAGCATGAAATTGATAAGTTAATTGCTTAATCATTTTATTGTTTCTATATCTGATTTAATATTATCCATAGTATACTTGCATATCTATCAGTCTGTTATCTATATCCCAATTGCCATATTTAATGGTTTACAGAAGGATAAACCCAACAAATAATATTTATTTAATAAACATATATTTTAACCAATCAATATAATTTAGAAGGATATGAACCTCAATTCATAATCCGTAAATTCAAGCATACCAAAAAGTTAAATTTTGTTAGTTTATATGTCATTTAAAGTATGATTCTGAACTCACAGTCTGGTGGAATAGTAAGAAATTAAGTAACAGTCATTATCAAGTCTAAGTCCATCACCTCAGATATGCATTGTATAAGGCTTCTCCAGTCATTAGATATTTGTTCATGACGGCTATTACTGGGATGCACATGGTTCATTTAATCGGGTGTCTTTTGTTTCAGTAGTTCTGTTACTTTTAGGAAATGACTGAGAATAAGTATATTCAATAATTGGAGCTCTCGGGTCTTGAATCCAGTCTTTGCTGGTGCATCACAGATATCTTTTCTGAGATCTTGCCACATCCCACATGCCCAAGGAGCAATAAGGAAATATGCTTGGTGTCTTAGCTTGGGCTGCCATGACAAAATTTCATAAACTAGGTAGCCTGAACAAAATAAATTTATTATTTCACAGTTCTGGAGGCTGCTAGTCCAAGATCAGTGTGCCAGCATTGTTGGAATCTGGTGAGAGCTCTCTTTGTGGCTTACAGATGGCTGTCTTCTTGCTGTGTCTTCACATGGCAGAGAGTAAGAACAAGCTCTCTAAAGTCTCTTCTTACATGGGTATCAGTCCCATCCTGAGGGCCTCACCTTTATGACCTCACCTAAACCTAATTACCTCCCAATTTTCTATTTCCAATACCATCACATTGAAGGGTAGAGTCGAGAAAACCGATTCTAAAATCATGGGCATGAGTGTATTTTGTTATGAAGAAAAAAAAAGTTCCTTTCGAGAAAATGAATTTAGTTCATGGATTCTAACTTGTCTGCCATCTCTTGAATTCCAAGTATAGAAATGAGAATAATGAAAACGGTAAGAGATGACCTTGCAATTGATGAATCAATTGACTCCATACTGGAACTATGCACCTGGTGATAGCAAGATGTTTTAATGTTTGTTACAGAGAAACAGAAGTTCAGATGAGGTGTTACATTCATGCCCTCAGAATTCTCAGAAAGGTAATATAGAGTGAGGTGCTCTAATACAATAACTGTGATTGTTAGAGTAGTATTTAGCATTTTCTAGTGCAAGTTATAATTATAAAGAATATAGTATGATATGATGTATAGTATATAGAAATACAAAAAAGGTATAAAAGTTATTAATTTCCAAGCAATATTGAGTCCAAATCTTCAGTTCTTTCTAATATCATAGAAATATGGATTCCACCATTATTATATACCATTATAAATCATGGATTCACAACTTGTGAATTATAGTACCAAACTGCCTTCTAGTTATTGTCTTCCTGGTTTAAGCTTCAACAGAATGGAAAATAGTTCTCTTTTGCTGTTTCCCCTTCTCATAGGTAATCTTAGGATTACAGAAACAACCCACTGAAGCATTTCTTCTTATATACACTACCTCTTTCTCCAAGTAACTACCACACTGTTCTCATTCAGTTTGATCATCTCAGCTGATTGTAAAAATAATGATATATATTCATACTAATTTGTTCTCACTAAATAGAAGTTTGGAATAATTGAATGCCATTTTACTTGAATCCTCCATGATAGTTATCACTTAAAAGAGGACATTTTAAACACTACAGAACAAGTTTCTAAAAGTGACACGTCCAGCAGCATGACTGCAATACCAATAATTTTAAGAAGGACCGGAGTTCTGTGAATTCCCTCACACTGTGATTGGACAGTCTTTTTCTCTCATGGGTTGTCCCAATCACTGCAGTCTTGAACTGCACCACATGTCCACAGCAGTCTGTTCACCTCTCAAATTCCCTCCTGCTCTCTACTCTTTTTAGGGATTGACACAAGAACTCCCTCTCCCCATCCAAAATCTACCCTTGCTGTGTCTGGGTTATTGATGCTTTCTTCTCAACTGCTAAAAGGGAGGAATGTTTCCTCTCCTGTCAAAGTCAACTTGTCCACAAATGCTTCTCCCATTTTACATTCTCAGCAGTTTCACTTTTTCAGACATCCTCTCACTGGTGCTATAAGCTTCTCATGTCTGCAGTATTTTTGCCAGTAGGCTAGAAACATATCTTAACTCCTACAATTTTTGAAAGAAAACCAAACAAAATGAAACCTCCTTTGATCCCCACATTCCTCTATGGCAGCGGTTCCACTTCATGTATTCCCTTCATATCTAAACTTCTTAAAAGATAGACCTGTACATGCTCTTTCCATTTCCTGTGCCGCCCATTCATGTTGCAACCCCCATGAACTCTTGCTCATACTTCCATCACTCTATCAAGTGTGGAGTGATTCCAAGGCACCCAGTCACCTCTGTTCAGCTGTTCAGACTTAAATTTAGGTATCAGAGCAGCCCTTAACTGAACTAACCACTTTCTCAAGAAATTACTCTTTTTCATGGCTTGCTCCCACTCTTTAGAGGTTTTTCAACCACAGTCCAAACTCCTGTAGACTTCTACTCTTCCACACTCTAATTGGTGCTATTCTCTAGGATTCTGTCCTGACCATTTCTCTCTCTTTTCCTTCTCTCTCTAGGGAATTTAGGCAACTTTGAATGTGATATATGTGCCAATGATTCCCAGATAGTAACCTTTATTTGAGATAGATGGAGATGTATATCATCTACCTACTTCACATATGTACTTCTCTGTGTTGCAGGTACCTCAGCTTAATGCATGCAAACTCTTTGGTACGTCTGATCTTAATTTCATGTTTTCACTTTCAGTGTCATTAGCACCCAACCACTTGCTAACCTCTGCCAATCAACAAACCCCCCAAAAGATAACCTCCTTAACCAGTTTCTATCATCTTACATTTTAAAAGCCAATTTGAAAAATTCCCATAATTAGTCATTTTAAATACATATGGTACTTTAATTATGCATCGCTTCTTCCCTTTGCTAGAGTCTGCTCTAATAGGGACAGATAGTGCTCATATCTATGTAATAGTTCACCTCTCACTACCCTATCAGTCAGGGTAGTTGGAGCATATTTGAGCCACGCCCTACTTTAATTTGTCTGATTTCATTAAAGGGAGTTTTCTCAATCACCAAGAAATGGAATTTCTCAAAGGATTTCACAAACTCTGAATGGAATTCCATTTTACCTTTTGTCTACTTGCCAAAATTTTATTTTTATTTTAAGATACACTTCAACCCCCTCACAAGTTAGGTGCCTAATTTTGAATTCCAATTCTACCGGCCTCTGTGTATGTGATCTTTGGCAAGTTACACAGTCTTTGTGCCTCCATTTTCTTGTCTGTAGAAAAGAGACAGTATCTTATAAGGAAACAACATACAAGTATTGCTTTGGGGTTTATTTATGTGAAACACTCAGAAAAATCCCTGGTGCATAGTAACCACTCAGTGAATGCTATGCTACTACTTATACTCTTCCTTCTCCTCCTTGTCATCATTTTCATTTATAATAATAGGATAATACATACCATTATTACACTACTTAACTCACTTAAGAAGAGTGGGTGTCTTATTTATCTTTGTATTCTCATGTACTCGTTATTCATGGTTTCTGTAAGACTACCACAAATTTAGTGACTTAAACAACACAAATTTTGTATCCTACAGTTCTGTAAATGGGAAGTTCAACACAGAAACACTGGGCTAAAATCAAGATGTCAGTAGGACTGCGTTCCTTACCAGAGGCTCCATGGAAGAATCTGTTTCTTTCCCTTTTCCGTCTGAAGCTGTTCACAGTCATTGACTTGGGCGCCCCCTGTTTCATCAAAGTCAGAAATGTTGACTTTTTTCTTCTTTCATTTTTCCCTCTCACTACAATCAGGAAAAGTTCTGTGTTCTCTAGCACTCATGTGGGTAGATTGGATCCACCTGGATAATCTAGGCTAATCTTCCCATTTCAAAGTCCTCAGCATTTATCACATTTGTCAATTCCCTTTGGTTCTGGAGATTGAGACACTGATATATATCTTTGGGAATCCATTATACTGACTACCATACCTATTTTCTAGTATACCCACTAACATGTTGAGTCATAGGTATCATATAGAATCATATGATGGGTGAAGAAATTTACTAATAGAAATTCCTTAAATTTTTGCCACAAATCCTTTTATTCTTAACAATATTGCAATTAAAAGTTATTCTTGGGCTTCCCTGATGGCGCAGTGGTTGGGAGTCCGCCTACTGATGCAGGGGACGCGGGTTCGTGCCCCAGTCCGGGAGGGTCCCACATGCCGCGGAGCAGCTGGGCCTGTGAGCTATGGCCACTGAGCCTGCGTGTCCAGAGCCTGTGCTCCGCAGCGGGAGAGGCCACAACAGTGAGAGGCCCGCGTACCACAAAAAAAAAAAAAAAAAAAAAGTTATTCTTGAAATTTATTTGTACTCTTTACAGTAGATTAATACTTTGGATATAATGCAATTTTAAATGTCATGTATTTCTTTTTTATGTGCATAAACAATGTCTTAAGAGGTGGCATTTAGTTCAAAAGAACTTGCATTACTGAGAATGGGTAAAATAATGACCTTTAAATATTAAATTGCCACTAATATACATTAATATTCAAAGATGTTCACAAACTCCAAATGGAATTCCAAATTTATCCTCCGTGACCAGTATTTTCTAATAGGAAGCCACCTGGAAGCCATTATGTTGGAGAGTAGGAAAGTCATAGCAGTTCAAAATGTTCTCGCACTATAAGAGTAAGTTTTCTTAGGGGATGTTAGGATTATAGTGTTCGGCTCTTTGGGAAGTCATATAAGTGTTATTTTCAGTTCATTAACACCTCTCCCTTATTTGCTGTTAGGGTTGCTTTATTGTGACTGCTACTGAGAAAGGGGTCGATTATATGGAAAGAGTATATCTATACTAATGGAGATAAGAAGAAGGATGGAGATAGATTAATAAACTAAAATAGACAAAGCTATGTATGTATATGTAGTAGGGAAACTGTGAAAGGATAAGAATAAAACTTGATAGATTCTATAACCAGTAGCAAAAATAATGATAGCTTTTTGCCTGTTCTACACTCCTCTTAAACTTTCTAAGCATTCATGTGAAAAATAAGCAGTTTCCAGACACTGAAAAATATTTCTCTTTCCAAGTCTTAGAAACGTATTGCTCTTTGTAAGTACATTCATTATTCTTTAATTTTATTGAAATTTAAATGTTTCTGACACATTGAACCTAGGTTGACATTTTCTGCTATTTTAAAAAGAAATGTAAAAGTAATTCATGAATGCAATCTAACTATAAAAGATTCATGAAATACATAATTATATAGAACAAAAGTTTTAAGTCTTTTATGACCTTGGTCTGTCACATTTCTAATTCCCCCACAGAAATAAACATGACTGAGACTTCAATAGGTGTATGTACACACACACAAACACACATGAACACACACATATTACACAAATATTTCATTTTAATAGAGTTTGGATCTCATCATACTTTTATATAGGTTTTTTTTTTCTTTTCTGTGTAGCCACATAATAGATTTTCCCTCTCAGCCCATGTAGGTGTTATTTTTTCTTTAATGACTGGCATGGTGTTCATAGTACATAAATAACATACTTTTTTATTTAAATTAAAAAAATTTTTATTTTATATTGGAGTATAGTTGATTAACAATGATGTGTTAGTTATAGGTGTAAAGCATAGTGATTCAGTTATACCTATACAAGTATCCTTTCTTTGGGATTGACATGTACACACTACTATATTTTAAATAGATAACCAACAAGGATCTACTGTATAGCACAGGGAACTTGGCTCAATATTTTATAGTAATTTAAATGGGAAAAAAATCTGAAAAAGAAAGGCTACTTGTATGGGTATAACTGAATTACTTCGCTGTACACCTGTAACTAGCACATCATTGTTAATCAACTATACTCTAACATAAAAAAAAATTATAATTTAAATTAAAAAAATTTTTTAAATATACTTTTTTTCCTACTCCTCTTTTAAGGAATATTTGTTTCCAGTTGATTGCCATTTCACATTATGGTGTAATAATCACATTTTGCACACATATTTTGATGCATAGATGTGGTTATTCTTTGAGGATAGATTCCTTGCAAAGGGTTACTGTCAAATATGATTCTCAGTTCCTCAGTTCCTACATAATTCTAGGCGACAATGGTGTCATTTCCACAGTGAGTACTATTCTGCCATAGTTCTTCAATAATTACTATTTCTTTTTAGTATTTCATATGACTTTAATGCTAATTTCCCTCTATTTAAAAATTACTAAATATTTGTATTCTATTACCAGAAATGAATATGTTTTACAAACCAGTGTTACAGTGGCATACTTTCACTTAAAGTTGAAGCAATCATCAGTTATCCTCCCTTGCTCTCTTCATTTATTTAGCAGTTACTTATTGAATATCTACTATGTGCCAGCCTGGGGATAGAGATGTAAACAAAGCAGATAAAAAGTCTTGTTCTCATAGAGGTTACATTCTAGAGGGAAAGAGACATTCAACTAAAAAAAATAAGAAAAAGACTGCATGTAGTGTGTCATATGGTGAAAGAACTACAAAAAGTTTTTTTTTTTTTAATCAGAAAAGGAATACAGTATATGGAGTCTCGATGTGTAAGAGGAAGGTATGTTGCAATTTTAAACATAGAAGTAAGGAAACGTTAATTTAGTGGGTGGGATTTAACTTTTTTTAAAAAACTGAGGGAATCATGCACATATATGTAAGAAAGCTTTCCAGATTAAGCACCTGAGGCAGGAATATGCCTGCTATGTTTGAAGATCATCAGGGCTGCTGGTGTGACAGCAAAGAGAAGTAAGTAGTGAGATTAAATAGGCAATGGGGTAGGATGATGTACATCCTATTAGACAAAGATGAGAACTTAAGTTCTCATCTAATTATGAATCATGTGGGGAGCCAAACTCTTGAAGGATATTGAGTAGGTGAGTGACAGCATAAATCGCATGTTTAAAAGATGCAGGCATTTGTATTGAAAAAAGACCATAAAAATTAAATTACAAGTAATGAAAACAAACTTAGCTTATTGTGTTTTCCTGTGTGTGACATGATGACAGCTATTTCCAAAATGTTAACTAAACACATGATGATAAATATTCAGATTCTAGATATATGGTAAAAGTAGAGCTGTACAAATTTGTTGATACGTTAAAGGAAACTTTGAAAAAAAAACCGGAGAAATTCCAGGATAATTTCTCAGTGTTTTAGAATGAGCAAATAGAAAAATGGAATTGCCATTTACTAAGTGGGAAAGGGAGAATTTGTGCAGTGGAGGAAGGGAGAAATAGAGATTGGTGATCACTATATAAATATATATTTATATATTTCTGAGCACATTACTTTTGAGTTGTCTGTTACAAGGGGAAATGTTAAGGATGCTATACATTTAAGTCATGAGTTCAGAGTATTGTCGGGTGATATACATTTGTGAAATAGATGATATTTAAATCAATGAAACTGGGTAGGTGTGAATAAAGAAGAGTACCAAGGATTGAACTGGAGCTTCCCAGCGTTCAGTGGTTCGGTTGCTGAGTAGGAATAAGCAAGGAAATCTGAGGAGGAGGCAATAAAGTAGAAAGAAAAAGCAGGAGACTGCTTCAAGCCAAGTGACAAAAGCATTTCTAGGAGAAATCAAATACATATGAAAGATCCAATAGGGTGAGGAGAAAGAATTGAAGACTGGGTTGAAGACATGAAAGCCACTGCCGAATTTGCAAGAATAGTTTAAGTGGAGTTTAGGGTGTGAAATCCTGATGAAGATCGGAGAAATAACATCATGCTTCTATGTTGATAGGAATCACCCACTAGAGAGGAAGAATATAATAATACAAGAGAGAGGAGAGAATTATGAAGACTTTGAGTAGGCAAGATGTGATCCTTTGCTTGGCTACTCAAAGCATGACTCATAGACAAGCAGCTTTGGCACCACCTAAGAATTGGGTAGAAATGCAGACTCTCAGATTTTACCTGGGCACACTGAATCAGAATCTTCATTCTAACAAGATTTCGGGTGGTTCATGGCATTTAAAAGGTTATTAAAGTGAGTTTCCTGTTAAGGGTACAGGGTGCATGGACATCTCTCATATATCGCATTTTGCTAAATCAGACAATGGTGAATTATTTGATAGTATTTTAATCATGGCACTTAAGTAAATTATTCTAACATCAGTCCACAAATTAATTTTGTTTAGATACATTATGAAAGGGAAAATGAAGAGAAATGTTAACTATTATGAAGTTTTTGGTGTTGTTTTTTCTTACAGAAAAAACACGTTTTTCTCTCTTCTTGGAGAATTCTTTTATTACAGTGCATTTACTCAGAGATGACTTCCCAAGCCCTCCCCCATCCTATAGACCAGATTTATTTCAATAACCATAAGCATTTCACCTTAGCTGCATTAATCAAGAGTAGGATGGCAAAGGTTGGGAACTAAAAGATCATGGGGTACCCTGGCATTCCTTTGTATGAGAACTTCGACATTTCTTCAAACTGGCTGTAATCATAAACTTTTATTTTGTATATTAGTGGAAAACTTTGCTGAAAATTTATACAGACATAGATTTACTTACTAAGCCAATTCTATATGTTGAAACAAGGTTAAGAGTACGACAAGTGGCAAAACATTTATCACTTTTGTGTACCCTTGTTCTTTTTCCAGTAATTTTCTTTCTTTTGTGATCTTCCAAATTTAATAACTTTTTACAGGGCACATTAAAGAGCATAAATTTAGATGGTTAACTTAATAATATTTCTGAGTAGCAAACAATAAATACATGCATTTATTCCATTGTTTCTCAAATTTAAAATAATATTCAATTTACATTAATGGAAAAAATTCTTAAAAAGTTTCAAAGTACCTCTTTGAATCCTAATTGTATATAGTTACAATTATAGAAAAAAAATTGCCAGTTTAATTTGGGTGAAATATGATAATTTTTTGAGCCATCATCAAAATGAATAACAGACACCTTTCAGAAAGATAAAAAAAATTACACTACCAATTGTTGATGGGAATTTGGAGCAAATTTAACTTTCATATATTGCTAATAGGATTTCAAAATTATATAGCCTTATAAAATTAAATATTAACCACCTGATCCATTAATAATCCTAATCCAAGGTATTTATCCAAGAGAAATAAAAACACATGTCCTCACAAAGACTGTTGTGTGAATGTTTATGAAAGCTTTGTCCATAATCATTAAATATAGAATATAACCCAAATGTCCATCAAATGGTGAATGGGTAAACAAATTATGATACATTGGTACAACAGAATAAGAAAAATTAATGATTACATGCAACAAAATAGAGGTATCTCAAAAGCATAATGCTAAGTGAAATAAGTCAGACCAAAGGGACTATAACCTGAATGATCCCATTTATATGCTCTTGTGGAAAAGGCAAAACTAAAAACACAGGAATCACATTAGTGATCCTAGAGAATAGGGGTGGAGGGAAGGGAATTGACAACACAGATGAGCAAGGGAACTTTTATGTGTGTGTATTTGTGTGTGTGTGTATACATCAAATGTATATGTGTGTGTGTGTTTATACTGAATGTATATAAATATATATATAAATGAAACAAATATACAGCTAAATGGAATATATTTTACTGTGTTTAAATTATACCTCAAAAATATCTGACTTTTGGAAAAGGAAAAATCCAATTATAAATTCTTACAGACTACTACTCTATTTCACTTTGAAAAAATACTGACTCTAAGCTTTAAGGTAACGTATCTACATATTATCCCTACAAAGGTGTTCAAAAGAGATAAATTTGACCAGAAAGAAGTTTTTGTTATTTTCCTGCGCAAACTCCCCACTACTACCTGTGTTTCTCACAGTGTTCCTGAGATTTGACTGTCAGTGGAAATGAGACAAATTATATTTTATAAGTTTAATTCAGTGGTGTTTCATGAAATCTTATATTTCTTCAAGTAACTTCCCGTAGGGCTGGCTTGGCTTCTTCATTAGTTTTAATAATAATTTAAAAATATAATGTACGTAAGTGCTTAGCTGACTGCGTAAGAGGTCTTGTCAGAACTTAATAAATATTAACTATCGTTCTTATCACTAATGTATTCTAATAATTAATTGCACAATCAATTATTTGCACAATCTAACATGTATACAGAATATAAGCTTTGTGAGAGGAGGCACCATGGTTTATTCATGACTGCCTATATTCAGAGTCCAGCATGGTGCTTTGCAAAAATGATATTAATAAATATTTCTTGAATAAATAACTATGAATAAATAAGGTCATAAACAAAGAAGCATAAAATAACAATAGTGTTAAATAAATTTAAATGGGATAATAGAAAAGAGACTAAGCCTTAAACTCTTATTTTGTATTTGAGCCTCATGGGGGGAAAAAACAAAACAAAACAAAACAAAGATAAAAACTAGAAAGGGATGGAGAAGAAAACTGCTAACTTTAAGTATGTACTATAAAAAATATTTTTTAAATTACTATCCAATAACCCACATTATTATCAGCCATAAGACATTTATACTTTTCATAAACGAAAGACACTGTGTTCATTTCAAAGATTAAAATAATCCTTGAACCAGTATATTCAAGTTGTCCTTTTATTAGCACTGAGAGTCTCTGGGGCCTCAAGGTTAATTTTTTCAAGTGAGATTCTCTTCCCTTAGCTCCTTTTTCTGAGACGGTATCCCTGTATGATGTGGGGAAGGCTGTACCTCACACAGACCTGCAGAAGATGTAAGAGCAGGTCTGTTGGCTTGATTTTCTCTGCTTCCTTATGACCCTTTTGTCCATCCGGTCACTCCTTGCCTGATTGGCATCTGTGTCTGAGGTCTGAAACTGTCCCTCAACTTGGTTAGCCCATTAATCTTCCCAGCTGTCTTGGCTTCACCCTGGCTCCTGTGGCTGAGTCCTGGTTGTTTCCATACCCTACCTATCACTGTGGTGCACCTACCTTATCCTGCTGCAGTGAGTCCCATGCTACATTCACTAGCTCTCAACTCCATGTCCATGCACTCAAGGGACAAGCCTTGGGGCCCACTTTATCTGACCCCAGTGTGTCCATAGTTTGATCTATATCTACACTATGGGCATGCACTGTGGAAGCCAGAGGGCAGCTGTTTTTTCCAGAATTTTAATGTGTGGGTGGGTATGTGAGAGGTTTGAATTTTACTCATTTGTCTAATCCCCTGAGCTGAAGCCCAAAGAGGAGAAAAAAGTGGGCCAGATTGGCCCAATTTACACTCCTCCCTCTCTCTTTCCCTTTCACTAATTTCCTCAACTCTCAGGCTCTCTAGAGGTTTCCTTTTTTTGTTATCGTATTTTTATTATTGTTGTTATTATTATTATTACTATTATTAATTTCACTGCCATGCATCTGATACTTATTTTGCTTATAAGGGGCAGAAATCATGGTTCCATCATCACAGGAAGAAGGTTATTTTCTCTAGATGGTAGGAGGAGTCTAGGAGATGTTTCCAGGCCTCAGTTCCTGGCACTTTAATGGAAGGAAAAAGGTCATAAAGTGATTTCAAGTATCTTCCTTCAAGGCAACAATCTAAGTGAGGTTAATGGTTCCCCCAAAACTTCTATTCAGTGTGTTGGCAACTGAATATTGTCTCTTTATTTTCCTTTATAATCTTTTTATAGTGAACCATATTTTTAACTCCAAGCAAAGACATTTCTTACAGTGGTTGGCGTAAAGGTCATATACTGTGAAGGAGATGGGGAGGGACATTTTTTTAAAACTTCACAATTTTGCTTTACAGCATCTGCCATATTTTCTTCATAGCATTTATCATGTGCTACGTTATGATATTTGTTTATACATTTACTTTTTTTACTTTCTGTCTACCACACTGGAATGCAGGCTCCATGAAATATACGTTTAACCCTGTTCATCACTGCACCCTCAATGCCTACAATTGTGCCTGGCAAAGAACAAGTCATTAAGTTAAATTTTTAGAATCAATAAATAAATGGAGCATAGTTTTAGCAGCTTTTGACACAAATGACAAAATACTGAAATGTTTCATTATATAAGAGAAGGTTTAAGAGACTGACAGCAGTTCTGGAATCTCAATATTAATTCTAATTGTGATTGTTTCTTAGTCCAGTGGCTCTGTCAAACCCATGGCTTAATTTACATCATTCATTCTTTCTATTTTTGCCATTATCACCACTGAAATTTCCTCTTCACTATGCCTATGAACACTCATGTTTTCAAGAGGGACATCGTTTCTGCATGTTGCATTCTGTATACCTTTCATCTTCTCACAAATTTTTTTCACTTTATATTTCTTACATTTGTAATGTTAAAAACAGACAGTTTGATTTGATTTATGCATTGCCATCTAGAATAGAAGTCTGGTCTAGGCTTGAACCCCACACTAGACCACATCATACGTCATTAGCCTTCTTTTGATGGCTACATTGGGGTCTGGTATCAAACCGCAGTCCAAGTAATAGGGCTGTGCAATACAAAACATGATAAAATATACTATATATATATAATATACATATATTATATATATTATATGTATATAATATATATTATGTCATATATATTATATTATATACATATAATCTTCCTGTAGTGCTAAGCAGAAGGAGAGCTTTCTAATAGTTATCATAAAAATTGTTGACCTTTCAAAATGAAAAGACAACCTACTGACTTGGAGAAAATATTTGCAAATGATGTGACCAATAAGAGGTTAATATCCAAAATATATAAACGCCTCATACAACTCAGTATTAAAAAAAGCCACAAATAACCCAATTCAAAAATGGGCAGAAGACCTGAATACACATTTTTTCCAAAGAGGTTACGCAGATGGCCAACAGGCACATGAAAAGATGTTCAACATTACTAAACCCCAGAGAAATGCAAATCAAAACCACGATGAGATATCACCTCATATCTTTCAGGATGGCTATAATAAAAAAGAACACAGTTAACAAATGTTGGCGAGGATGTGTAGAAAAGGGAACCTTAGTATACTATTGTTGGGAATGTACATTGGTACAGCCACTGTGGAAAAGAGTATGGAGATTTCTCATAAAACTAAAAATAGAACTGCCATATGACCCAGCAATTCCACTCCTGGGTATATAACCCCCGCCCAAAAAAATTGCAACCCTAATTTGAAAAGATACACACACCCTGATGTTCATAGCAGCATTATTTACAATTACCAAGATATGGAGACAACCTATGTGTCCATGAACAGATGAATGAATAAAGATGATGTGGGGTGTGTGTGTGTGTGTGTGTGTGTGTGTGTGTGTATATATGTATATATATATACACACATACACACACAATGATTACTCAGCCATAAAAGTGAATGGAAATTTGCCATTTGCAGCACCATGGATGGAGTTAGAGTGTATTGTGCTAAGTGAAATAAGTCAGATAGAGAAAGACAAATTCTGTATAATACCACTTACATGTGGAATCTAAAAATTAAAACAAACTAGTGAATATAACAAAAAAGAAACAGACTTATAGATACAGAGAACAAATTAGCAGTTACCAGTGGGGAGAGGGAAAGGGAGATGGACAATATAGTGGTAAGGGTTTAAGAGGTACAAACTATTATGTATAAAATAAACTACAAGGATATAATGTGCAACACAGAAAATATTGCCAATATTTTATAATAGCTATGAATGGAGTATAATCTTTAAAAATTGTGAATCACTATATTGTACACCTATAACATATAATATTACACATTGATTATACTTCAATAAGAAAAGAAAGAAAGAAAAAAATTGGGGGTTTTTATTTAATAAATTTTAAGAATTTCATTGAAGTTGTGAAAAAAGTTACTTATCCATTTATTAATGCAATGCATTATATTAGTAGAATTCCTAATATTAAATTATCTTGACATTCTTAAAATAAACCTTAACCGAAGGTGAATTATTCTTTGAATATACCATTGAATTATTTTTGTTAC
Source organism: Phocoena phocoena (assembly GCF_963924675.1). Classification (NCBI taxonomy): domain Eukaryota; kingdom Metazoa; phylum Chordata; class Mammalia; order Artiodactyla; family Phocoenidae; genus Phocoena; species Phocoena phocoena. The sequence continues at coordinate 79,162,083 of NC_089223.1, forward strand.
TCTATTTTTTAATATATATGTGAATTTGTAAATGAGATTGTTCTTTGTGTTGCAAGAATCAGTCTACATAATCAAGATTAACTTGGTTTAAAAAAAAATCACGGCGGGTTTCCCTGGTGGCGCAGTGGTTGAGAGTCCGCCTGCTGATGCAGGGGACATGGGTTCGTGCCCTGGTCTGGGAAGATCCCACATGCCGTGGAGCGGCTGGGCCCATGAGCCATGGCTGCTGAGCCTGTGTGTCTGGAGCCTGTGCTCCGCAGCGGGAGAGGCCACAAGAGTGAGAGGCCCGCGTACCGCAAAAAAAAAAAAAAAAAAAAAAAAAATCACGGCTTTCCATTTTTTCTTCTGTCCTCAAACATATTCTAATGATAAAGTGTCTGCTACTTAAAGATTTAAAAGAACTCAGCAGTGAAACTCGCTGAAGACATCAACTTGTGTGGAATAATTTTTGTCCACTGCTATTGATCTATTCAGATTAACTACTTACTATGAGATCATTTGGTATTTATTTTTTGAGGGGAAAAAGTGAAAAGTGACATGAGAGAAAATTTCATGATTTCCAGACCTAAACCCATTGAGTCAGTCTCACATGCAATGTATATTCTATCATACTCTGTAGAATTGCTGAAAGAACGATGGAAGAAATTCAACATAGGTCAGAAGTGAGATTTGGGGAGATTTTTTGTGTTGTTGTTTTTGTTTTTGATGTTTTATAGTTGTTGCTTTTGCTTTTTATTTCCTGCTCATTGTAATACAGGAAACATTCTTTAAACAACACCAGATTGAGACCATCTGCAAAGAACTACATACTAAAGTGAATGTCTTAATCCCCATTTTTCTTTCAAAATAAAAATAATATTATCACAAAACAATTAGTGTTATGAGGTATTATAGTTCTGATATTTTATGAAGACTTCAATGCTATTTTTGAAATATCAACTACCAAGTTCCTTTCAATTTAAATATTTGGTATCACTGCTTTGCAGAAGATCTTTACATTATTAATCTAACTATTGGTTTATCCTACAGTGCATTTTTGATTTCCAGAAACAGTATTGCAACACTTTGAGGAGGATAAGAGGTCTGCACATGAATTTGAGGAAGGTATTTTGAAATTCAGAGTGTATGCTAAACACAACCCCATATTTACCTACATGTTGGCAATGTAGAATATTGCTCATTTAGCTAGAACTAAACTAAAATACTGTTATGAGAAGCATCTTTGAAGCTTGGGTAACACATATTTGGAGGAACACCTATATTCCTTTTTACATGTATATAATAATTATGTATTTCAACTCAACAAACTTTTAGGAAGTGCATGTTTATAACAAGAATTCACTAGAATATAATATTTTGTCTTGTGCAGATAAGGCATATATTTTGAGCTCCAAAACTGTGAAAGAGTGTTTGTTTCTTACAAGTTTGTGGAGATAAAAGCCCTTATGCACACTCAAATATATTGAATCTAAGAGAAAGATAATTATCAAAGGTAATATACACTACTATAAAACAATATTGAATGAAGTGAGGTGTATGTTTTCAACTTGTTTGCATTTAAAAAGCTCATGTGGTTTCATGCATGGACAAAAAAAATGTCTAGAACCTAAAAGTAATCCCTAAACACAGTATAATTTTTTAGTAAATTAAATAAATACTTTGCAGAAGTTAAAAGTATATTTTCAAAAAATTAAAACATGCATACACACAATTATAACTGAAATAGGCCTTTTATACATGTGAATTTATAATAAAGTATAAGGTTTTAAGTTTGAATTATTTATCTTGGGGATTCATAGCTAGTTTACCAATGCAATTTGCATACAGTTGCAATTTACATATGACATTTAAAATATATTTTTATGTTTTCCAAGTACTATTCTGGCATAAGTTTTAAATAGCTATTTTAAGAATCAGAAAATTAATTTTTTTAATGGACTTTATTGTTCATAGAAGTTTTAGGGTCACAACAAAATTGAGTGGAAAGTATAGAGATTTCTCATATCTTTCCAAACACTTTAAGAATGAATTCTGTAAAAATTCTGATTTTTAAAAAAATTTTAAACCTTTGTACCTTTTATGATAATGAGTTAATACAAACCAGGTCTTTTTTAAATTAACTGGTAGGAAATGTGCACTTAAGTGAACTAAATTGGTTTAACCTCCTGTAATATTTGGAAAACAGTTGTCTAGGTGAGAGCATACTACATTAAGAATAATGACATAGCATATAAGTTCTATTCATTTGGGTGTGGTACAATAAACAGATGTCTAAGCAATGGAAATTCCCAAACTAGAAGCATCATTGTGATTTTCCTCTTTAAGTAATTATTTTAATTCCATTCTTGATCATTTCTGCTTAATATATGCACTTGACATATGGTAATTTTAAATACAAATATTCTGTATCTGAAGAGCAACAGTCTCATACCAATTTTGGATATTGAGAAGCTACTAATGTGACTTGACAATAGATAAAATTAATTTGATTGTCTGAGCATAAATGTGCCTTGAATATCCATACATAAGTAAGTATTTGGAAAAAATAAATTTAAAAAGAGAGAATGCTTATTTTCCTTCCTACTAGAGGAGAGGGAGGAGGGAAAAAACAAGGATCTGGCCATCTATGAAAAATGAACCAATTATACAACAACACTTCCAATGGCACACATTGATTCTTTAAGTTAGAGTCATTAATCAGGGAACTAATAAAAGAACTTCTCAAATCAAAAGCATAAAGAAAAATAGAAAAATGAGTATTTAAACCAGTTTCAATTTTAATTTGTTTAGATATAGCTGTTGGCCAGAAAACAGAGAAAACAAGGTTTTCAAGTTAAATTGTTTTTGCAATCTGGTTTTCTGATTTACTTTCAATAAAGGTATTATGAAGTAAGTAAAATGGTGAATTTAATTCATTCTGCAGCTATTTATTATATAAGAAGAAAATATATTAATGCTATGATATCATATTTTTAAAGATTTCTTTCAATCATTTCATCAATCCATGAAAGAAAAATATAATAAATACTTATACACTAAGATAAAGCTTTCAAACAGAATATATTTACCTTTTGGTTGTTTTTAAAATATTGAATTTAAATTTGTTGTTCAGGTAGGTGGGTTAGATAGTTCCAACATGAAATTAGTGCTTGATGTACTGAACAGAACTTTTAAATACTACCATTATGTTACTAACTGAAGAAGCTTAACCTTAATCTTAGGTCTAAAGAATTAATGTCTTTTGATATAGTGTAATGAAGAAAAGACAAATCATTTAGAACTTAGACATGAGCTTACTGTGATTTACTAGAGCCCCAAGTGTCTATTTTAAACTTCCAGTTTTTTTCTCTGGCATGTATGAGTCCTGGAAGTATGCAAAGAAATAATTGGAGTAATAATGGCTGAGAATTGTCTAAAATAAATGACACATAAGACTATAAATTAAGAAAGCTGAGAAAACTCTAAGCAAGATAAATACCCCCAGAAATGTGTATCTAAGCATATCATTTCCATATTCTAGAAAACTAAGGACAAAGAGACAATCTTGAAAGAAATCAGAGAAAGAAACACCTTACCTATAGAAGAACAAAAGATAAGGATTAAGGTAGATTTCATGTTTGACACAATGCAAGCAATTAGTGAGGAGGATGAAATCTTTTCAATGTTAAACAGTAAAACCTGTAGCTTGAAATTCTCTATCCAGTGATATCTCCTTCTAAAGTGAATGAGAAATAAAAATTTTCTCAGACAAGCAAAAACAGAAAATGCATTGTTGGCAGATTCTTTCCTGTGAGAAATGTTTAAAAAAAAAAAAAAATTCTTCATGAAAAGAGAAAATTATATGGGCCAGAAACTGAGATCAACGTAAAGGGAGAGATTCAAAGAAGGGATAAAAGAAGGGAAAATGAAATCTTTTTTTGTCGTTGTTGTTATTCTTAAGTGATCTAAAATACAACTGTTTATGTAAATTAATAGCAGTAACAATGTATTGGATGATTATAACATATACATAAATGAAATGAATAACAGCAATGACATATGGTATGGGAGGGAATAATTGGAAATACTCTGTTACAAGATAACTCCAATACCCACTAAATACTATAATGTTAAGAAAAATGAGGGAAAATAAAAAAGAAAGAACAAAAAATGCAATGAATGGAAAAGTTACAACTGTGATGGATTAACTCAACTATGTCCATATCACATAAATGTAAATACTTCATATACAGCAATTTAAAAACAGAGATTGTCAGTAGATTTGAAAAACAGACTCAACTGTATATATTTATATCTATAAGAAGCCCACTTTATACATAAGTAGTCAGGTTACAACTAAAGGGATAGAGAAAGATATGCCATTCCGACACTAAAACCAAAAGAAAGCTGGAGTAGCTATATCAATTTCAGGCAAAGCAGACTTCAGAATAAAAAAAATTATTAGGGATAAAGAGTGGCTTTATGTAATGATATGGAGGTCAGTTCTCCACAAAGATGTAGCAATACTTAATGTATGTATGTCTAACAACAGAGAATCAAAATACACAAAGAATTAATATGACCATAATGATAAACAGAGAGTCCAATATTACAGTTGGAGACTACAACACTTCTGTTTTATTAATTGATAGATCAAACAGAAAATAAGTAAGGACATAGTTGGCCTGAACAGCACTAATAATCAACTTGATCAAATTAAGATTTGTTCAATATTCTATTAGCAACAGCAAAATATATATTCTTCTTAAGCCTGTATAAAACATTCACAAAGACAGAACACATTACAGGCTATAAAACACACATTAGCATTTTTAACTGAAATATTACAAAGCATATTTTCAAACTACAATGGAATTAAGTGAGAAATTAACAGTACAAAGAGAGAAAGAAAATCCCCAAATTTGAGGGAACTGCATAATATACCTCAAATTAACAAAAGGGACAAAGAAGCCTCAAGGGAAATTATAAATTATTTTGAACTAACTAAAAATAATAATACATCTTATCAAAAATTTTGTGATGCATCAAGAGCAATACTTAGAGGCAAACTACATGTGTATATTAGAAAATGAAAAATATCTAAAATCATTAATCTAAATGACCAGCTTAGCACACTAGAGAGAGAAAAACAATTTAAACTTAAAACAACCAGAAGAAAAGAAATAAAATTCAGAGCAGAAATCAATGAAATTGAAAAAGCAGTTTCTCAACAGAGAAAATAATGAACTAAATCTGAAATGGGGCTTCTCTGGTGGCGCAGTGGTTGGGAGTCCACCTGCCGATACAGGGGACGCAGGTTCGTACCTCGGTCCGGGAAGATCCCACATGGTGCAGAGCGGCTGGGCCCGTGAGCCATGGCCGCTGAGCCTGCGTGTCCGGAGCCTGTGCTCTGCAGCGGGAGAGGCCATAACAGTGAGAGGGCCACGTAAAAAAAAAAAAAATCTGAAATGAAAGAGAGATAATCAGTACTGATTACATGGAAATTTTTTTTTAAATGGTAATAAAAAAGCACTATGAACAATTCTATAAGCACATTTTTGATAACAGATTAAATGAACCAATCTCCTTTTAATTGAAGTATAGTTGACTTACAACATTGTAATAGTTTCAAGTGTACAACATAGTGACTCAGTATTTTTATAGATTATGCACCATACAAAGTTATTACAGTATTATTGACTGTAGTCTCTGTGATGTAAATTATATCCTTGTGACTTATTTTATAACTGATAATTTGTACCTCTTAATCTTCTTCACTTATTTCATCCATCCCCTACCACATCCCATTTGGCAACCACTAGTTTGTTCAATGTATCTGTGAGTGTGTTTCTGTTTTGTTATATTTGTTCATTTGTTTTGTTTTTTAGATTCCACATATAAGTGAAAATATACAGTATTTTTCTTTCTCTGACTTATTTCACTGAGCATAATACCCTCTATGTCCATCCATGTTGTCATGAGTGACAAGATTTATTGTTTTTTTAATGACTACTATTCATTACATATATATTGTATGTATTATATATCTTCTTTATCTATCTGTCTATACATGGACACAGGTGGCTTTCATAGCTTGACTATTATAAATAATGCTGCTGTGAACATTGGGGCACATATACCTTTTGGTTTAGTGTTTTCATTTTTTAAGGAACGTCCATACTATTCTCCATAGTGGTTGTACCAATTTACATTCCCTCCAACAGTGCAAGGGAGTTCATTTTCTCCACATCCTTGCCAATACTTGTTATTTATTGTTTTTTGACAATACTAATGCCGAGAGATGTGAGGTGATATCTCATTGTGGTTTTGACTTGCATTTCTCTGCTAATTAGCAATGTTGAGAATCTTTTCATGTGCCTGTTAGACCTGGCTTCAGGTCTTATATTTAAGACTTTATTTTTTAGTTTAGTTTTGTGTATGGTGTAAGAAAGTGGTCTGTTTTCTTTTTTTTTTTTTTTTTTTTTTGCCTGTAGCTGTCCAGTTTTTCCAACACCATTTATTGAAAAGACTATGTTTTCACAATTATATATTCTTGCCTCCTTTGTCATAGATTAACTGACCATATAAGGATTGGTTTATTTTGGGGCTCTCTATTCTGTTCCATTGATATATATATATATATATATGTATATATATATATATATATATATATCTGTTTTTGTGCCACTACCATACTATTTTGATGACTATAGCTTTATAGTATAGTTTGAGGTCAGGAAGCATGATACTTTTAGCTTTGGTCTTCTTTCTTAAGATTGCTTTGGCTATTCAGGTTCTTTTATGAAACTAACCAACTCTTTAGTCATGAAATTCTAAAATTTGCACAAGGGAAAGAAATAGGCTTTTATCTTTTTTTTTAAATTGGGCCCTCCCTCCCTCCACCCCTCTGCTGAGCCCATGTCACCAGGGTCCCCATGCCAATGGTGGCAGCAGTGGTGACTCTGGAGAAGAGCAAGCAGTGGCAGCAGCAGCAGCTGCATTGGTGGCACATACCTCCTCTGTAGTGTCCTTGCTCCTCTGGCCCCAGGGCAGAGCCTCTGCCGGCTCTGCCCTGCAGACTCCGCCCCCACCCAGCCCCTCCCTCCTGCTCCAATAAGCCTTTATCTTTTAAAGGTATTGAAACAATAATTAATAATTTTCCAAAACACAAAGCACTAGTTCAAGATGGTTTCACTAATGGATTTCACTAAACATTTAAGGTAAAGTGAAACCAATTCTCCACAATGTTTTGCAAAACACAGAAGCAGAGGGAATATTTCCTTTAGTGGGTTGAGTGGTAGCTCCCAAAAAAGATTGAAATGTGATGTTATTTGGAAAAAGGGTCTTTGAACATGTAATTATTTTAAAGATCTAGAGGTTATATCATCTTGGGTTAAAGTGGACCTTAAGTCAAATGACAATGTCCTTAGAAGAGAAGAGAAAGAAAGGACTGAAACAAAGAAGCCATGTGAAAATGGATGCAGAATTCTGTAGCCTCAAGTCAAGACATCAACAAATTTATTCTGAAGTTCCTAGGGAAAGGCACAGGACCTAGAATAAATAACCCAATACTGTAACTAATGAACAAAGTTGTAGGACTCACACTACCCCATTTCAAAACTTACAGTAAATATACAGTAATCCAGAATGAATAGTAATTGAATAGATAGATCAATGGTACAGAAGTGAAAGTCCAGAAATTGACCCACATAAATATAGTCAACTGATCTTTTACAAAAATGCAAAGGCAATACTTTGGAGAAAGAATATTCTTTTCAACAAATGTTATGGATCAATTAGACCTCTATAAGCAAAACATCACCTAGATGAAGACCTTATACCTTTTGCAAAAATTAGTTCACAATGGAGCATTGACTTAAGTAAAAAACACAAAAGTATAAAACTTTTAGAAGAAAATATAGAAGAAAATCTAAGTGATGTCTTCTGGTGGTTGATTTTTAGATACAACACCAAAAGAACAAGCCAAGAAAGAAAAAAATTTGATAAGCTGGACTCTATTAAAGCTAAAACTTCTGCTGTACAAAAAATAAGCTACTAACTGGGAGAACATATTTGCTAAACACATAAAAGATAAAGCACTTGTGTTCAAAGTATAATATATAAAGAATTCTTAAAACTCCAATATGAGAAAGCAAACAACCAGTTAAAAACTGAACATAATATCTGAGCAGACACTTCACCAGAAATGATGCACCAATAGCAATTAAGCACGTGAAAACATGCTTCACCTCATTTGTTATTAGGGCATCTCAAAATTGTGTGATACCACTACAGACTTATTAGAATAGTTAAAATCTAAAAAATTGGATAGCATCAAATGAAACAAGAGCTCTCATTTATTGCTGGTAGAAATGCAAAATAGTACAGCTATTTTGGAAGACAGTTTGTTTTTTTACAAAGGTAAATGTTGTATTATCATATACTCCAAGAATCATGGTCCTAGGAATTTACCTAATGGATTTGGAAACATGTTCACACAAAAATCTGCACCCACATGTTCACAGAAGTTTTATTAATTGCCAAAACCTGAAGGCAACCTAGATGTCCTTGAATAGATGAATGTATAAACAAACTGTATTACTCTCATACAATGGAATAATTTTTGGTGACAAAAAATAAGCTATAAATTCACAAAAAGACATGGATAAATTTTAAATATATGTTGCTAAGTGAAAGAACTCATTCTGAAAATGCCACATACTGTATGAATCCAATTATATGACATTTTAGAAAAGGCAAGACTATAATGACAGTAAAAAGATCAGTGGTTGCTTGAAGTTTGGTGGAAGGGGAAGGCAATTGAATAGGTGAAGCACAGGAGAATTTTAGGGCAGTGAAACTATTCTCTTTGACACAGTAATTGTGAATACATGACAGTATGCATTTGTCAAAACCTATAGACAGTTACAGCACAAAGAGTGAGCCTTAATGTATGCAAATTTAAAAACATCATTTAGGAGCTCAGGGCACCCCAGGGAGAAATGCATAATATGACAATACTGTCTTTTTTTGCATTTTTTTTTTTTTTGGTAAATCCAAAACTCTACTAAAAAAGTTTTATATGTCTATCTGTCTAGACAACTGTATTATATTATCAAAGGTTTTTATTTCCTTACATAAAATTAAGTGCCACATTTCAGAAACTATTAGAATTTGGGAGAAAATCTTTGCCATTGCTTTTCATCAAGTATAGGAATGTAAAGCAAAAATAATTACTTGTATTCAAAAATAAGAACCCATTGTTTCACTATGCACCAGTGCTGGACCCTGTGATATAAATGGTTGATTGCTTCCCATGTGTAGGGTCTTTCTCTGCTTATGTATTTAAACTAACATTAATTTGTGAATAGTGCTGTGGGTAAGAAGTAAGAGATGCTGCCTTTGCTTACTTCTTTGCCATTTAAAAGGGCAATATATTGTTTTTTGTTTCTATGTTCCCAAGCCACCTTCCTTTTCCTTTCTTCCTTTCCTTTATTTCCTTTCTTCCAGGGTTATTTTCCAGGTATTCCACAAGGCTAGATTATCTCTTATCCAGCTTCTCACTGCAACTTTAGTTGCAATCTAAAGTTTCTGTTAACAACCCAACTCTTCAACTCTTCATAGTTGACTGGAAACCATTTAATCAGTGATAAAAAGTGTTAGAAATAGTTTAATCTCAATCTCCCTCTCTCTCTCATCTCTTATCTCTCATCTCTCATCAACTGAACTACACAAAGCAGAAAGCATTAGACCCTAAACACTGGGGAGCAATGAGACAGTACTGGAGCTTCTTAAGAAAACTTTAAAATATGGTGCAGCATAACTTCTTAGCTGCAATCCTATATCTTTTTTGACATTTCCAATTAGTAAAAGTCGTAAAGGCAATATAAAAAATTAAATACAACGAAACAAAATGAAACAGTAGTAAAAGTTGTCTCCTCTCAGATATTTATTAATTGTTGTGAGTAATAAAAATATGATTGAAACATCATACTCTTGCTTGATTTTTCAGTGTAGCAGTGAATGAATAACTTCACTATATTTAAAAATATAATGCAAATATATATTTTCCTCCTAAAAATTACCTTTCAGAGAGGAATAATGTGCCTTGTTTTTTTAAGTATAAGGGATTTCATATTGCCCAGAATTTACATTAGACTGAAATATCCTGGATTTAGAAGATACTAAAATAAGCTCAAGCAATCCTGGATGTTTAAAAAGGTTAACCAGTGAAATAGGTAAAATAGAAGGCAAAGGAATTAGCAAAGACATAGTGATGTTCCTGGGGCATGTGACCACACATTTATTATAGTGTAATATTGTAAACAAATCTTATAAAAATTATTTATAAAAAATAATCAGTGTTGACATTTTTTAGATCACATATATATATATATATATATATATATATATATATATTGGAGGAATGAAAAAATAAAACCGTGCTATTAATGGGTACTTATGGATTTGGAATATATTTTCAGTGACCGCATAATATATGATTTCCAAAAGTGCTGTATCTCATGTTAAGACATATTGAGGATAATGCACGCTAAAAACTGTGGGATGACACCAAAAAACGTTTGCGTGATACTGAAGGCATCATATATATAAATGATTTTAATAAAATTATTTTATGAAAGGTAAAGTAGAAAAGCAGGTTTTCTAAGTTAACACATGCTTATTAAATATGTGCTTAAATAAGTAGCTTAAATGATATTCATAAACAGTTTTATCATTTTTTCCCCTTTAAACATTTATGTATTTTTTGATCAAATTTTTTGACTTGATAGGAAAACTGGGCATCCATTTTTATAAGAAATGGTCTTAAATCATGGCATAGAATGGATATGAATATTGTGTTAGTCTGCTTGTACAACAAATGTAATAATGCTTATAATCAAGGAAAGTTTTAATAAAGCACAAGCTAGGGAGAAATTCAGGGTAGATTTTGATTCTAAAGTTTAATGCTTTCTTGCACTCCGATTTAACTGTATGTTTTCCAAAAGAAACCATCAAAGTATTGCCCTTACCAGTAGGATAGACCCAGTATTTGACTGAAGAACATGAACTATCATTATTACTAGGTCAAGTATTGTAACTGCCTTTAAGATTTAAAGATCCAAGGACAAAGAAGAGAGATCAAATGTGACTAAAGAATAAAGGAATTCACAAGAGAAATTTGTTTAATGTACTATTTTGTAATGTGAAGAACTATAGTTGTCATTCATTTGTCAGTTATCTCAACATTATTTCCATTTTAGGATTTAAATTGTGTTAGTTACGTTCAGCTTCAAAGTGAAGAACGAGCGAAGGAAAATGGTCCATTGTTCATTATTCAGAATCCATGTGCAAAAAGAAATTCAGGACACATCCACCATTTCAGTGCTCATCACAGAGGCAAGATCTATAATCAGAACTGCTTTATAGCCATGACCCAGTTGACTGTGGGCCAAGAAATTGGTTGTGTGGACTTCCTAAAAGTCATTAAGCTGTGTAGGGACATCTGTGAAAAGATTCTGGGTTGTAGAAGCAGTTCTTTGGATGAGATTACTTCTTTGTTCACTAAACACAGTATTTAGACCACAAAATAGAAATTGTAAAAAGAATAAATATATTCAAGTGTTAAAAAATCAAACAGTATCAAATGATATATAATTTAAATATCCCTCTCATACTTTCTAGCCTTCTAAATCAGACTTCTTCATTGAATCACAGAGCAGAGAATGTAATTGGAGTACTTATTTTCTCATTTCTCCTTAGGATGGTACAAAACTAGTCATTGTAGATTAAAAGTTATGAGATTGGGCTACCCTGGTGGCGCAGTGGTTGAGAGTCCGCCTGCCGATGCAGGGGACACGGGTTCGTGCCCCGGTCCGGGAAGATCCCACATGCTGCGGAGCGACTGGGCCCGTGAGCCATGGCCGCTGAGCCTGCGCGTCTGGAGCCTGTGCTCCGCAATGGGAGAGGCCACAACAGTGAGAGGCGCGCGTACCACACAAAAAAAAAAGTTATGAGATTAATTTTTTGCATGCATGGATATGTTAGGACGCCAGTGATTAGTTCTTTACAAAGAGTCCCACTTTAAAAATACTGTGGTGCTTATACATTCACCCAGCCTCTTCTTGGGTAGGCAATTTTCATTTCAGGGATAACTATCCACAAGAATCTAATGCATATACAAGCATGTATGCAAGTGAGGATCTATGCATATATATGAATGCATGTGTTTGTGTGCATGTGTGGTTGTACACCTTTTAAAATTACAAGTATGCTCTACTCCTAGCTACTCGAAATCCTTGACATCCAAAATCTATATTTGGGTCATTCCTTATCAGGTAACCTAAATGACTGTTTTCTGTTTTTTGTTTTGTTTTGTTTTTTTGCGGTACGCGGGCCTCTCACTGTTGTGGCCTCTCCCGTTGCGGAGCACAGGCTCCGGACGCACAGGCCCAGTGGCCATGGCTCACGGGCCCAGCTGCTGCGCAGCATGTGGGATCTTCCGGGACCGGGGCACGAACCTGTGTCCCCTGCATCGGCAGGCGGACTCTCAACCACTGCACCACCAGGGAAGCCCTAAAGGACTGGTTTTTTAATGGATTTATTTCATTTTTTAAAAGTACCATTAATTATTTTACTTTCCCCTAACTTACAAGCAATTAATTTGTTTTTAGTCTTTTACCATAAAAAATAGTGCTGTAATGGATAAACTTGTCATACTTTTTTCGCACATATGTATGTCTGTAGGATAAATTACCATAAGTAGAAATTCTGGGGAAAAAAAAAAAGTATGTTTCAAAAGTACTATGTATTGTCACATTGTTCCCAAAAGAAATTGCTCCAATTTATACTCTAAACATCAATGTCTCTGAATGTTTGTCCTGAGTACTTTATATGCCTTTGTATATTTCATATTATGTTATTCCTAGATATTTTATACTTTTAATGCAGTAGCAAATGCAATTTTTTTTCCCCTTACATTTTACAACTGTAGCTCTTTATATAGGGGAAACTATAAGAAAGTTCTTGCTTTCATAGCTTTCCTTAATCCTCATTTTGTTTAGGATAGTGTTTTAATATATTATCTTGGATTAGTGTTTTAATATATTTTCTTGTATCTTCAGGTAAGTTATAGCATCTAGAAATGATTAAATTTCTTCTTTTCAATTGTAATTGTTCACAACTTTCTCTTAACTAATTTTATTAACTAGCCAGAAAACATTTTAAATAATATTGGTGCTACTACATGTATTGTCATTTTAATCCTGACTTCAATGTTTATGCTAGACATTTTGCTTGCAACATATTATGATTAAGATTTCTAATTATTTTCCAATGATTTTAAATATTGATTAACTTTCTGTTTTTCATATTCTCCACTTTGGGGATAAATAAGATAACAGAGATGTCTGTATTCTTCTATCTTTTTTTTTTTTTTAAGTATCTGGTGTTAAGAGTACATGCCCTGCATTTGTATTATAAATGATAAGGGGTGTTGGAGATTTAGGGTTGCTAGTTATACACACCTACTTTCTTACAGTTCCTACTAATTGCTGATTAAGGAAAAAGAACCAACTGTGGATCACTTCAGTTAATTGTAGTAAGGAAGATGACTTCAGGTCTGAGTGGGATTGGTAGAGAGGATAGGGAGGTGCATTTCAAAGTTATCTCACCTTGCATTTCAGGCAGCTGATCCTATGCGCTGCTAAGACTGGTCATTGTGTAATCTGACCAATGCTTGCCTGGGGAAGAGATATTGAGGAATGATAGGGTGAGGGGTGGTGAGAAGTAAGTCACTGAAAGATGTTTTCTATCTTCTCTGGATACCCAAAGCTAGGCAGAGGGGAGGGAGTGAACCTCGCTCTTCTCTCCTGTTTCAGGAGAGCATTATGGTCATTCTGGAGAGGATTTTATGAACAAGATAAACATATCATGAGCCAGAGAAAGACTGAAAGAACTGAAGACCTGTTGTGCCTCAACTGTAAGATATGGAATGATGTAGAAAAGACATGTAGCAGGGCAATCGCAGGTGGCTTGGATGAAGTTTTTGATTAAGTGAATAAAAAATGCTGTAACTGGATAGCTATCTTTCAGCAATTAAAATATTTTCTATAATAAAGGAACATGAACCGAAGGAAGTGACATCTTTAGCCCAACAAAGACTCCAGAGACAATAGAGCCACTGCTGGATGTTGAATTATATAAGAAACTGAGGAGTAGGAAGGAATTACATGCACTCTACTTCCCTCCCTGACTACTCAAAACAATTTTGAAATGTAGGAAAAATAAGTGGCCATTAAGGGTATTGGCCAGCATTGAAGTAAAATCATGTTTTAGTTGGACAGCTACTACATTGGTTTTTTTTGAAAACAACATCCAGTCCCCCTCTTCCTCTGGATGGGTAAAAAAATGAAAAAAGAAAGAAAGAAAATGAAAAAAATATAGCCTTAAAAACAGATGAAACCCATGTAGAGTTTTAGGATCTTAATTTTTGAAAAGTCTTCAGAGTTAATTGGCCAACCAAATAGTTCACCTATCTAACCATTTCTAAATCCCACTTAATGTCACTGTATACAAAACACTATAGCTCAAAGGACACTGGTGATCTCTTCCAACCAAATTCTTCTCTTTAGTCAATCATGGTGCCTTACATTCCCTGGACTAATATCATGAAAGTCCTTTCTTTTGTATTTTCAATTTTTTTCTTGGGTGGAGAATTATAAAGTCTAGGAAGACTAAAACACTGACTAATTAATAGTAATTAGGTAAACTAATAATTTTTCCATTCTAACATATTTTTAAGGTAAATATATATATATTGAATTTAATTTCTTAGAGACTTTGAATACACACTGAAATAAAAACTTTAAAATACAACTATATTTCACTGGGGAAAGGTAATTTTCAGAAACATACTATTTTGTATTTTCCAACAGATAGTGCATTTTATGTGACACATACTGTCTTAATTCATTGTACTGAAACTGTTGAGATCATTGCTTTCAAAACACTTCCTAAAATATCTGAAAATTAGAATGACTAATAAAAAAAGATTAATGATTATATTTCATAGGTAGTCATGTTTTAAATCTTTAATGTATGCATCATATAGTTTTATTTCTGCAACACAACTGGCAGGAAGGTTAAATATTCTGCTCTGTAGTGTAGTATAGTGTACACATCCTATTCTATGGTTATATAACATCTCATTACCAGTTAGTATTCTCTGCAGTTGAATATGAACAAACCACTCTCTCCACGGGCACTAACTCAAATTGGCACTAACAGTTGCTAATTGATCAAATTATATTTCTTAACATAGCTTTTTAAAAATAGTGGTTAGTGACTAGTTTCAATCTCTTCTTCAGGTTTGTCTTGGTCTGTACAAAAACTTATTCATTTTTGGTTTGACATAGCCTGAATTGATTTTTCTTTTTAATCGACAGGCAACCTCACTTACAACTGACCTTAAATAAGAGTTTTTTGTTTGTTTTTGTTTTCTTTGCATCAAACGTAAGAATATTTAAAAGAAAGGTATTACCTCAGCTATTACATCAATATGTAAGTAGATGAAAAAACACATTTGATTGCTTGAATAAAATGAGTATTATATTCAGTAACAAGAACAAGTTCTTGTATGTTTATATGATAAAAGTACTGTTATAATTAAAATATTTAGAGTTTTAGAACCAACTCCTATCCATATGAATAAACATATTTTTATTTGAGTATATCATTTGAAGACTTCATTTCACAATATGCTACTTCTTTCTCTAATAATGAGTTTAATGTTATCAACAAAAATGAAGATGAAATCATTGTATTAGTTTGGGTTTACCTTTACTCATTAGTGAGAAATAAGCTACTCCCAAGGAATTTATTTTTAGCATTAAAATTTTATTTCCTAGAATGTACAGTCATGTTTACATATCCCAGTAAATTGTTACCATTTACAGTTATACTATATCTTACGAACATTATTTAATTTTAGATTTATGTCATAAAGAATGAACCAGAAAAAGGAACCTCAATATTTTATGCTGTCTATGATGTCAATTTACTGGCTGGCTTGGGAATACTCATTTTTCTTTTTATATAGATCCATTTTCATAAACCCTACTATGACATAACCCCTTCTAAAAGCCTATAAATATAGCCTCAATCTCTTTACAGTATTGTTGAAACAAATAAATATGGCCAGTTAATCAGTTTAGTTTATCATTAGCTAAATGGCTTTTTCTACTTTGTCACACTGTCTCTTAGAAGCTTTTCCAATTTCAATTACCAGCTATATGTTGATGATCTTCCAATCTGTATGTTCAGTTCAGACCTAGCTTCCAAGGCCTATGCCTGTGTTTTCAGCTGTTCACTGCTCAGAAATAAGACATCCTTATCTAAATAAATAAGTTCAGTTCTTCTATGATGGCATCCCATTAATTTTCTTCATAGAAAATGCTCCAAGTTCCAGCTATCTGTGTATTTGTTTGTTAATCTGCTTACTACCTACTTCATCCACTAACCTGTAATATCTCATCTTGCCTGTTTTATTCATAAATAAAAAACCAGCACCTAGCATACAATAAGTGTTTAATAGACATACACTTTTGAAATTATTGAATGGATGCATCTCAGAAATTCCTAGCATACACACAAATTTCAATTTATAATTTTCCCTTTCAGACTCATAGTTTTCATTATCATTATTATTATCATCATTACTATTTTGGTTTGTTTCATTAGTTGATAGCATTGCCATCTGCACAGTTAATCGCAACTCATCCATCTCCTTAGTTCTTAAAATCTAGATGATCATTAAATCCTTCAACCTTCTGTACACTTCATGCCACTTTCTCAGTAGGTTCAATTCTGACAGATCAATGCAGCATCCTTTTAACATTTTATTTTATTTTGTTTTCTTTGTTTTTTTTTTGTTTGTTTTTGCCAGAAACTCCTATTTCTCTACAAACTCTTCTTTAATGCTCTCCATGTTACCTTTTACCAAAAGAGATTTGATCTTGTCAACTCTTGATTAAAGATCTCCACTGTTTCTTCATGAACCAACTGTTTGATTACAGTGATCTTAGCCTATATCTTTCCACCATTCTACTTCACATGGTACTTCCTCTAACCTGAAATAATTTTCTTTTTAAATTCAGTCATAAAATCCATGAATTGCCTTTAAGATTCAACACAAACACCAGTTTTTCTGTGAACATTTTCTGATACTTCAAGGGAGGCAGTTGTACATACCTCTTTTTATATATCTACTGGTGATAATAATAGTGAATTCTCTATTATGACATATCATTCCAATCAATGTTCAGTGATTGATGATAGATTAGTGATTAATAACTTAGTCTCTGCTATGTTCTGAATAATTGTGTCACCTCAAAATTTGTAGGTTGAAAACCTAATACCTAAGGTGAAGGTATTAAGAGGTGGGGCCTTTGGGAGGTGATTAGGTCATGAGGGCAGAACCCTCATGAATGGGATTAATATCCTTATAAAAGATGCCTGAGATAAATCCTTCAAGTCTTCCACTGTATAAGGACACAGCAAGAAGTTAGCAGTCAGCAAGCTAGAAGAGGGCCTTCACCAGAACCGTGACCTCTGACTTCCAGTCTCCAGATCTATGAGAAATAAATTTCTGTTGTTTATAGGCCACTCGTCTATATTTTATTATAGGAGCTCAAAGTGCCTTAGTATCAGAGGTTCTTTTTTTTGTTTTTTTTAAATCAATATCTATATGCTTAGTATCTACTATAGTACACTTCAAGTGTTAGACTTAACTAATATAATATCGATTAAATTAGTAAGTAGAAATAACTTAGTGTATGAAGATCTGTGTTCAAGTTCTGTCCATAATATTAACATTCATGAATTTAGAAGTAATTTTTAAGCCACAGTGAATTAACGTATAAAAGAAGAAATAATAATATTGATAAAATAATGCATGACCTACCTAATTCATGGACTTAGTTCTATGCAAATATATTATTACAAAGTGCATTCAGAGCATTACAAAACAAAACAAAAGATTAATCTTTATCTACACCAGTAATTTTAGGATAACAAACATAATTCCAGGTAAATGAGTTGGTAGTTATAATCAAATTAATTAGATCAAAAGAGCTCAAAGTTCAAAACTGATTGGAAAGTGTAGTTTACTAGATATGAATATACTAATTAGATCATTGGTTTGTAGTTCTAGGGATGGACATGTTAACATGTGAGTATAAAGTAATAAAGTAGTTTATTTTACATTGAGACTTAGCACCTAAAATTTCCTGATATAAGTAGTGGATTGATTCTTGGTCAGAGAAACAGATCACCAAAGTGAATCTGGATAAATCATGTTATCATTCCTCAATTTCAATCTAACTATCCCTGGAGTGTAGTATAGTGCTATAACTGAAATTCTAAGGCTAGATATAGAGCATCAAAGCCAGTTATCTAAATAAGGAAATAGGGAGAAAATATTTGCAAATGATGCAACTGACAAGGAATTAATCTCCAAAATATACAGAACAACTAATATAGCTCAATATCAAAAAAGCAAACAACCCAATCAAAAAATGGGCAGAAGATCTAAATAGACTTTTCTCCAAAGACAACATCCAGATGGCTAAAAGGTACATGAGAAGATGCACAACATTGCTAATTATTAGAGAAATGCAAGTCAAAAATATGGTGAGGTATCACCTCACACCAGTCAGAATGAACATCATCAAAAAATTCTACAAATAATAAATACTGGAGATGGTGTGGAGAAAAAGTAACCCTCCTACACTGTTGGTGGGGATGTACATTGGTGCAGCCACTATGGAGAACAGTATGGAGATTCCTAAAACTAGAGCTACCATATGATCCTTCAATCCCACTCCTGGGTATATATCAGGAGAAAATCATAATTTGAAAAGATACACACACACCAGTGTTCATAGCAGCACTATTTACAATAGCCAAGGCATGGAAGCAACCTAAATGTCCACTGAGAGATGAATGGATAAAGATGTTGTATATATACACAGTGGAATATTACCCAGCCATAAAAAAAGCATTATGTACTGGGAATTCTTGGTTTAAAAAATTGTTTTCAAGATAATCTTTTAAAAAAATACTGTAAGCATATTGTGTTTCACCTGGATCCTTATAACCAAATACAGGCAAGTGATTTTAGTGCTTCCATTTGTAGTTTTGTTTAGTGTCATGCTGGCGTGAATTATTACTAATTTAGGACCTTTCATTTGCATGAAATAATTTTTCAAAAACCAGAAATGTTTTATTCTGTAACTAACTTCAATTGAATATTAATTTACATAATGTTTTCTTGAGTTATTTGAACAGATTCACTTTTGTGAGAATTGTGTCATTACATTGTAAATCATGGTGCAGTCATGCTAAATTCAAAAGAACATTCTTGAGAATAAAGTCATGTATGTTTTTTCTCATCACTGTAATTCTAGGGTAGGTCACAATAAGTGAACCAATATTTTCATTCAATAACCATTTTTTGGCTGATTTAATTAATATGAACAGCTATTTAAATTTATAAAATAAATCATTTGTCACATTAAATTGGTGTACTAATTTAAATTTAATTTTTAGATTTTTTTGTATTCAATTTCTAAATTTGTCTTTGTTTCATAGTTGCATATGAGTAAAAGCATAAGAAACTTAAATCTACCTATATGTTTGCAAATGTTTAACATTTTAATTAAAATAATAACAGAATTCAACTGGAAATCTATAAAAAAATTAAAGCAACTTAATATTATTCCATATTGAGGAACATTATCTTATTTAATAAAGATCATAAAACAATCTCACTCAGAGAAGTTAATATGTATAGGTGAGTTCATATGGCTAGTTGTAGGTATAGGGGAAACTTTAGCCCTGATCTTCTCACGTCAAATACATGATTCTTTCTATTTGAGCTTTTGCCTATAGAATCAGTAAACTTCATCACTTTATTATATTTTCCTCCCAGTTGTGCACTTAAATAATTATAGCAACTACAGTCTCCCTTTGATATCTAAGAAGGATTAGCTCTAGGGCCCACTGGGAATACCAAAATCCATAATGGTATCCATATTCCCATGTCCACAAGTTCCACATCTATGGATTCGACCAACCGTGGATAGTGTATTAAGTCTGTGATCTACAATTGGTTGAATCCATGGATGCAGATGCCCAGATATGGAGGGCCAACTGCATATTTGTTTAAAAAATGCATATGTAAGTGGACTCATGCAGTTCAAACTTGTGTTGATCAAAGGTCATCTGTACTGCTATTTTTTAAAATTATGAACAGAAAATAAATTCAAAACCTCTTGTGATACCAAAAATTTTAAAAAGCAAAATTATATGACAAGAATGATCTGAAGTTAGAGGAATATACTGGGGGAAAAAACCCTACAACAAAATTCCCTGAAATCCCCTCCCCACTGTGCTAAAAAATGCAGAGAGCTTACAAAGTATCTAAAAATTACAGAAGTTAAGAAAGTAATTTATTGTATCAATATATAAAAATAAATATATATATTTAAAATCTGTGTCAATATTAATGAGTAAATGTAAAAGTTCTCATGAAAATGCGTGGAAGAAAACCAGAAATAAAAATATAAATTTCAAGTTTGTCTCTGGATCTCCTAGCAAGTAAGAATCACATTTTACCTAAAACAATAGTTTTTACAGATCACAACTTCAGTTTCATACGCTGAAATCACAGAAGTACAAGGTTTAAAAAATGTTTATCCAGTGGACTCTGTAAGTTATAACAAAGGAATTAACATTATTCAAGATAAGAAGAATAGTAGGTATAACTTTTTGTTTTTGCTTTGTGTTGAGCTGACCTGGAGTCACACTATGCATATTTTATGATCCTCCCTAATGAAGATAATTAATAATGTAAAATATTTCAAGAAAACTTATAAAACATACATGTAACTTAAATTAAAATGTTGATCTCCAGGCCAAATTTTTTTCCTACGTCGTGATTCACTACAAAGTTAAAAATATTGTTGAAAATAGACTACAAACATACATTTCTTATACATTATACCCTTTATATGAAGATGCCACTTACTAAGAAGAGTGAAGTTGAATTTCCAGTGATTATGGTTGACTTACCCAGAAGCACATATATTTTATGAAGCAAGCTTCCGTTTTGACATATGTTGTATACTCATAGGGGTGTAGGTTTAATAAAATGCTTCACAATATATGATGATACTGACTCATATGAGAATAAAATCCTTTGTCTCATTAACATACTCTAACTTCAAAACCTAACTGACCCAGTGCTTGAGTAAGAATAGTATTTAAGTTCACATTGCGGTTAAATCTGACTTTCCAAAATCATTAGTTAACAATAAAATCTATTCTATCCATTTTGATCACATTTATAAGCACTGATACAAATTATGAATTATTTATCCAGGCCATGCTCCATATTTATTATTTCATTAAAAAAATTACTTATCTGTATGTACAAATGTGGACACATATACCACAGTATGCTTATTCCAAATTATTATGTAAGCGGTTTTGAATATAAAACTAGGAAAATCATGATGATTTGATTCTCAAATAATTTTTTAAAGTATTTTGAGATTTTTTTTCTTTTTTGGTGCTTTTTATCAAATTGAAGAAGTTCCCCTCTATTTTCAGTTTGCTTACAGATTTTAACTTGGATAGAGTTTATGAAATGCTTTTTCTTCATTAATTGATAAAAACATAATTTTTATTTTTAGCCTCTTGGTGTGATAGATTACATTAATTGATTTTCAAATGTTAAATAAGCCTTGCATACTTAGAATATTTCACTTGGCTATGATATATATTTTTATGCATTGTTGGATTCTATTTGCTAATATTTTGTTTAGGAGTTTTGTATTTATGTTGTGAGAGATATTGGTCTGTAATTTTCCTTCCTGTAGTGTATTTGTTTGGTTTTGGTATTAGGGCAATCTTAGACTCATAGAATGAATCAGAAAGTATTTCCTCTGCTTCTTCTTTCTGAAACATTGCAGAGAATTTGTATCATTTCTTCCTTAAATGTTTCATGGAACTCACCAGTAAAACCATCTGGAAATGGTGCTTTCTACTTTTTAAGGCTATTGATGTTGATTCAATTTCTTTCATAGACATAGGTATAGTCAGATTATTACTTTTTCCTTGTGTGAGTTTCGGTAGAGTGTCTTTCAAATAATTGACCCAGTTATCTGAATTATCAAATTTCTGGGCATAGATTCATGATATTCCTCTATCATCCTTTTAATGTCCATGAGATTAATAGTGATGACCACTCTTTCATTTTTTCTGTTAGTAATTTGTGACTTCTTTTTTAAAAATTTTTTCACAATTTGTCTGGCTAACAGGTTATTAATTTTATTTAACATTTCAATGAACCAATTTTTGGTTTCATGGATTTTCTCTTATTAGTTTCTTGTTTTCAATTTCATTGACTTCTGCTTTAATTTATATACATTTTTTCTTCTGCTTCCTTTTAATTTCCTTTTCCTTTTCTACCTCCCTAAGGTAAAAACTTAGATTATTGATTTTAGGTCTCTCTTTTGTCTAATACATGCATTAAGTGCTATAAATTTACCTTTAAGCAGTGCTTTTGCTGCATCCCACAAATTTAGATAAGTTGTGTTTTAATTTTCATTTAATTCAAAATATTTTAAAATTTATCTTGATGCTTGTTCTGTGGCCCATGTATTACTTAGAGGTGTATTGTTTAATCTCTAAAGATTTTTGGGTTTTCTAGCTATCTTTCCATTATTGATTTTTAGTTTAATTCTATGGTGATTTGAGGGATACATTGTATGATTTCTGTTCCTTTAAATTTGTTAAGGTGTATTTGATGGCTCAAGACTAGTCTGTCTTGTTGAATGTTACATATGAAGTTGAGAAGAATATGTATTTAAGAAATTTATTTCTGATAGTTCTGGAAGCTTGGAAGATCAAGGTGGCAGCAGACTCAGTTAAGGTAAAGGCTGTCTTCCTGGCTTGCAGATGGCTACCTTCCTGCTGTGCTCTCACATGGCAAAGAGAGAGAGAGCTCTTGTCTCCTCTTTTATTTAAAGGGCACTAATCCCATAATAAGGGCACCACCTTCATAGCCTCATTGAAACCTAGCCCCATCTCTAAATACCATCACCTTGGGAGTTAGGGCTTTAACATATGAATTTTGGGGAGATAGAAACATTTAGTTTATAAAAACCACTATCCTGATTTCTAAGAGCATGTGTTAGATGTCCTTTATTGTATTTTATATTTGTAAAAAAAAGTTCCTATAGTAAATAATATTTTACCTTTATCTTCTGTTCGAAAAAAATTGTGATAGCCTTTGAAATGAGGAAAACAAAAATAAAACAAAAACTGAGTACCCAGGGTCTATACTTCCAGATTTCCCTCAAATTTCCGTTCTTCTTCTCTCTCTACCTCCACTGTGGAAGAAGCCAATTTTGTATCTACTTTCACCTTAATTTCAACACTCTTGATATGTGGTGTTTTGATTTCTCCTTTGAACTGGTTGTAACACCTTAATGGTTCCCTCATTAATTGAGTTACACAAATTTTTTGGCATGTGCTTATTTTACATTTCTATGAGAAATATGAGTTTAACTTTTTAATAAATATTATCCTATAATAACTTGAGAGGTTTTTCACAGAAATTCCTCTTGTATTCACCTGCGCCATGAAAGTTGTATGCTGGAGAAGTACACGGCATATGCAGCTGTACACCAAACATGCCTTTTTTCCTGGTTGCCAGAGATAAATCCAAACCATCAAGAAAACTTTACTGATTCTCTGCTAGTCATTAGTTTTTTTCATTTTTCTCCCTTATAAGCTGGTTTGTTTTGTTTTTGTTTTGTCATTTGCAAAAGACATATGTTAAAAATGTCTCTTATTTAAAATATACAAAAACTCTTAATAAGGAAACAAACAATCTGATTAAAAAAATGGGTGAAAGTATTTAACAGACATTTTACCAAAGAAGATGTACAGATGGCAAATCAGCATAAGAAATGATGTTCCTCATCATATGTCATCAAGGAAATGCAAATTAAAGCAACAGTGAGATACCACTACACACCTATTAAAATAAACAACATCTGGAACACTGATAACACAAAATGCTGGAGTAACAGGAACTCTTGCTTGGCAGATTCTGACAAAACTAAACATTCTCCTAACACATAATCATGAAATCATGTTTCTTGATACTTACACAAAGGAATTGAAAACTTAAGTCAATCTTCACCAGGACATATGTTCTGTGACCAAAATTTCAGACATGAAGGGGAAAGGAGAAACAAACAAAAGTCTTAATTTCTGCCTAGGCAAATATTTTATTCTAGATCACAATCATCCTTTATATTAAAGTCTGAAAAAATCAAAAATTCCCTTGATCAACTAATTTGTAGACACAAAGAATGTGTTGCTGCTGTAAAAACTATGAATGAAAATGTGCTATGTACATCGAAAGGCAAAACTATGATGAGTGGCTGCCAGGGATTCAGGTAGAGAAGTAGAAGGGATAAATACATGGAATACAAGGCATTTTTAGGGAAGTGAAACTATTCTTCTGATATTGTAAGAGCAGATAAACGGCATTATGATTTTCCAAACCCCCTAGAACTGTACAACACAAAGAGGGAATGCTAAAGTAAACTAGGGACTTCATTTAATAATAATGTATCCATATTAGTTAACCAATTCTAGCAAATGTATCACCTAATGCAACATGTTAATAGTAGGGGAAATTGAGTGGAGAGGGAGTATATGGTAACTTTCCATACTTTTTGTAAACTTAAAACTGCTTTTTACAAAATCTCTTAAAATTGTGATATACTGTCTCAATACTTGAAATAATCATATGCAAAAAATGGACAGTTTGCCAGACATTGGAGTTAAATAAACTTTATCAAAATTTGGGAAATATTTTTTAACTCAACTTGGTTTCACTCAATAGCTAGTAAAATAGTAGATTTCTATTTGTTTATTCTACCTATTTATATTCTATAACTATGTCTTTGATTTTCTTTTCTATTTTTACTAATCAATATCTGCTATTTTAGTTATTATTGATTATATTTATGATCTACAGAACTGCTATATCTGGGAAAATATTAGACAGTATACCATCAAAGTTTCATTTTTAGGAATAAAAACAAAGGTCAATGTACAATGTTATTTAAGAAAAGTTCATCCCACAGCAAAATGGTAGAAAAATTACTTCTACCATTTAATATAAGTCTAGAAGAGAGGATAGGGTCCAAATGACCAGATAACTCAAAACCACTTTACTATTGGAACTATAAAGTACTTTTTAATGAGTATAGTTGGAAAGTCAGAAGAAAAAGGGAATGATCATGGATAAGCCACTGATTTCATTCGCTTGTGAAATAAGCAAAAGTATTTGGCTTTTCCACTTGGAACTTAACTGTAAAATTGTGTGTTAAATTGGTTGAGAAAATAGAGCAAGTAAACTATCTAGAATTGCAATTTGATAGACATTCTTCTTTGTATTAAAGTAAGAAGATTTTATCTTTAAGTTACTCAGTGCCCAGCATACTTAACTTCTTGTATTTATCACCTTATAAGTTGAGACAAAAGGAACTTATGAAAATGTAAAATGTTATCTCTAGATATATTAAGCCCAGTGTGCAAAGATGATTCATTATATATAAGCAGGGCCAAGCTTACTTAATGAAAAGTTCCCTAGGATCTCACTATCGTATAGAGATACAATATGCTATTTATACAAAGGCTTCTGAATAAAAACAGTGACAGAGTTTCCTCAACTGAACATTCCCAACAGACTATTCCAGCACATTACTTTTAGGGCCCTTCTGGGTGTCTGTTCCTCAGTTTCTGATCAATGGTAGCATGCTGCTGTCAGAAAACTTTCTGGGGACACTACTGCTGTTTCAGACTCATGTACAGAGATCCCAAGGTGTATGAGAGTTTACATTTCCTTTGTTCATCCCACAACCAATGACTGTCAGTATAGAATTGTGAAAGCTGACTTCACTTGACTCTAGGATTGATGATGGGTCAACCTTAATGGTAAAGTTATACTCTAGGATTTTCTGTAGGATTCAACTTCACTGGGTCTTCCTCAGAAATAGCACCCTTGCTTGTCTCTCTAACATCCGTTGTCCTGCTCCTCATTCGTTAATAAGTCACTTCCTCAGTAAGTCACTCGCATATGAATCTTTACTTCAGTATCTGCCTCTGGGAAACTTTATCTAAGACAGTCTCATTGTTCCACTCTACATCTTATTCAAGATTCAAAGCCAGAAATATAAAGAGAAACTAGAGGAGAGATATAAATAGATGTAAGTATACATATAGGTATGAGCATATACATGTATCAGTGTATATATAGAGAGAAAGAGATATAGATATACAGATATATCTATATATCTTTTTTCTTAGTGAATTTACTTTAGAAAACTTGTAAATTCCTTTTCTGCACCTCTGCACCTTTCAGATGTAAATCCTTTAAAAAGCCTCCTGCCACTTTCAAAACCCAGGAATGTCTTTCTCAAGGACCTGGGGAGCCATCCCTTTGAACTGTAATTGTCTAGAAAGATAGCACCCTGTTGTACAATTTCTGTGGGAGCATAGGAGCCTAACTTCTCTGCATGTCTTGCTCCAAGTTGTAAAACTATCTTCTGTCTTAAAATATATGAGAAAATATATGAGAAGTTTATTTTGCCTTTGGGTAAATCCAATTAGCAAACACAGCGCCCTACCATCCTCCAGTACTTTTCCTTTAGCTCACTACAGTGCTTAAAAATCCTCTTGCCCTTTATTTCAATAGAATTTTGTTCAGACTGAAATGATGTTCTCTCTCCTCGGTTGCAGTAGCCTTGAAAGTCATCCTTGCCTGTTGAACTTTGGTGCAAGTTTTGCTGTAACAGTGATCAGAACTGGCTTTTATTGAGTGGAATAGAAAGATATTTAAGAATTTTGAGCAGATGGGGGGCATGATATGCTTTGTGTTTAATGGAGTGCAAAATATAAGGAAGGAAGGCAAAGGCATGAGTAGTTAGAAGAATTGGAAAGATATTACAATAATCCTATCTAGAGGTGGCAGTGGTTGGATGAGGAAGGTAACAAAGGAAGTGAATTATCATATGTGGTTATATTTTGTAATTATAGCCAAAATGCTTTGTTGGTGGGTTATATGTGTGGTGTGTCAAAGAAAGAGACATAGAGGGAGAGAGGAGGAGTGAATGAAATAGTGACAAAGAGACAGACAGAGACAAAAAGAAGACCAGTCATTGGTGACTCCAAGATTTTCTTTCTGGGTTTCATTTACTAAGATGGAAAGTTCACAGGAGGAACACATTTGGGACATAGAAGATGAGTTTGTCACATATTGAATTTAGTTGCCTCTGAGATAATGAATAGCCATTTGGACATTATGAATTTGAATTCAATGAAGACATCAAATTTGGGAATATAAATATGGCAAATATCAGCCTAGGAAGTTATTTAAAGAGAGGAGATTCAGTGAAATCACTAAGGCAGAACGATAACTATTCAAAAAAAGTGTCCAAGGATTAACCCTGAGGACATTTCAGCAGAGAATTAAAGAAGAACCAGCAAAGGGGTTTGAGCGCTCAGAGAGGTAGGAAAAAAATAGAAAAGGTATATTTTGGAAAGTAATTAAACAAAGTGTTTCAAGTGTAAGAATGTAATCAACTTTACCAAAAAGTTATTAAAGTTTAAATGAAAAACGTCCTGAAAAATTGGTCTTTGGATATAGCGAGATTTGGAGGTCGCTGGTGACCTTGATATGAACAGTTATAATGAAATTCCAGTGACAAAAGGCTGAAAGGAGTGGGCTGAACAAAGAATATAGGGAGATGATTTATAGAGATCAATTATAGAAGACTCCTTTAATAAGTTTTATGGTAAACAGAAAGAAACAAATAGTTGAAAATCTGGCATGAAAACTGGGTTAAAAAAGACTTATTTGTGTTGGGAAAATAACATCTGGTCTTTATACTGCTGGGGATGGTCCTGTAGAGAGATTGATAATACAGGAATCAGACAATGGGGTTTCTGGAGAAATGTTCCCATGTTCCCATGTAGTACAGAAAAGATGAAGTATAATGTAAAATGAAGGGGCTACCCTTTGCTAAGAGGACAGACAGTTCATTCATTTTGACATAAAGCATAGAAGATATGGGCAGAGGTACAGATAAGTATAGGAAGTAGCAGGGGGTTTGGATTTTCTCTTGTGATTGCTTCTTTTACTCAGATCATATTTTGAGAGTGAGGATAAGGAAAGATGTATGTTAAAGAAAAGGAGAAGTACTGAAATGGTCACTTAGGAGAAGGAGGAAGAGAAAGGACTAAAGAAATATTACAGAATTGCCTGTAATAGAAGTGTTAACACTTCAAACTAAGAAGAAATGTTACTTGAGGTAGGTGATCATAAATTTAGTCAGAATGGTTGTGTGTTTTTTTCTATCTGTGTTTCTCTGTGTGGATACAGATGTTATGTGGGTAGAGATTTGATTTATACAGGATTGTAATTTAGCCATATTAGTATAGCAGAGCAAAAGATGAGAAAGGAATTAGATGATATGTAATGATTAAACATAGGATTAAAACTGTAAGCAAAGAAAGGAGGCTAGAAGCGGGAGGAGGGATATTAGTGGAAGCAATGCTTTACAGCTCTCAGTAAGACTGAAAGTATGTTTAATGAAGAAATTGGGCAAATGGGAGATGGTGACTGGAGAGTGAGGTGCTTGAAATTGAGTTAATTGATAATGACAAAGCTACTGATAATGCCAACATCTAGTATAGTCTAAGATGGGGCTGGAGACCTGACAATTGGAAGAGAGAACTTCACGAAACTGAGAGGCTGTGGTAATAGACACTGAAATTACTGAGATTCATGACAGTGGCTGTGTTGGAGAGACCATCAGTGTGGCAGGAGCTAAAGTCTTTATATCAGAAGGGAGACTGACCCAAGGATCAGCAGATAATTAAAACGAGCAATAACAGTTGGTGGTAGAGTCTGAGTCACAGCTGAATAACTTTTTTTCTGGTGAAGAGAAAAAGAACAATTTGAAAGAGACAAGGAAGAGCAAGGAAGAAAACTACCCACCTTGAGTTTCAGTAGATCAAGAAGTATGGAAAAAACAAAACACTGAGACTTTGTCATTGATACAGTCAACTCAAAGCAGAACCAGGTTTCAGAGTGAAAAAAGATGAAAGGATTGTTCAAGGAAGAATTGAAAAATGTCACAAACTTTGCTGATGACTGACTATGAGTTATAGATGGTTTAGTGCAATATTTTGGTAGTTGATAAGGTTTGTAAGATGGCAACAAGGAACTCAGTGTATAGAATCCTATGGGGACTGAAATCCAGGCAAAAGGATTGATCTATCAGAACTGAAGTTCTTGTGCTAAATGACAGAGACAGGTTTAAAAGACATAATGAGATTATACCTTTTGTTCCCAAGACAGACAGTGGTGGGGAGCAAAGAATGTTAGAAGGGAAAGAGGAGTGGGTGATCTGGCCAGAAGCATTCAGTGTTCAGAGGGTCCTTCATGACTCTTGCTGACAGGTACCAAGACTGGCAAAACAAAGATCTTATTCCAATAGCACAGGCTCCCTTTTCGTGATAGAGGCCTTGAAATCTCTGTGTCTGAGAATGGGGACCTCTATTTTGACTGATGTCAGTTGAGGCTTACAAGCAGCTGATCTAACTTTAAAGGGATGGATACTCTCTTGACTCCTGCCAATAAGTACAGTATTAATTTGAACTCTCCTCTGAGATCCTAAGTGGTATTTCCTGCAACATACTAATGAATAAAGACATATATGTAGGAAAAGGTAAATAAGATGTTATATTGCATAGCAAGTAAAATTGTAAATATTCTTAGTATATTTACTTCATCATATATATTTATGGAGTACCCATGGAATACACACTGGCTAAATGCTGAGGGAACTATGACAAACAGGCCCACTGGCATATCTTCCCTCAAGGAAGACATGAAAATAACAGAATATATCAGAGACCCATAACCTAGTTTAGAAAGTTAGGGAAACTCCATCTTCTATGTTTTATTTTATAATCCTAACAAGTTTTGAGTAGACTATAAGAAAGGAAATATTTTAAAATAAATTCCTATTACTATTTTCAAATACCCAAAGTTTTTCTAAGTTACTCAAAAGAAGTGGTTCTACTAGAACATTTTAGTAACTGAATAATTTGCAGAGAGTTCAGCTATTCATTCAACAGATATTGTGGAAATATCATATTGTATACAGTAGAATGAATATGAAATATTTTTGCTCTCTTAGTACTCAGAGGTTATTAGAAGAACCAATTATAGTAACAAATAACCCTCATACTGAATGATAGGTATAACCTATTAGAGCTCCAAGAAAGAATTGCCCACTCACTCTGGCACAAGGGTGAAAGGTATTAGAGGGGATTGCCTCAAGAAGACAATGTCTGACTTATGTTTTAAATGATGTTTACGTTTAGGAAATCCTCCCTAGCAAATCAGTAGACAAAATAAATAACATCCATTCCCTTATTCTGTCTGTCTAATAAGATGCCAGTTTCGTTCAGGTGCCATATCTCCCAAATATAGTCATGACACACAGTTTTCACTGCCCTACTCAGACCTTCAGTGGTGAGTCTGATTATTCTAGAGATAATCCCTTTCCTCTTGCATGTGACTGGTTCAGAAATGATTATATTACCCAATTCTAACATACCTAGTGGTATATAAGAAAAAATGTACAGGTGGTTACCTGGCTCCTGAAGGAAAATCACAGAAAATTATGGTAGCTTTTATGTTTTTTAATATTGCTGTGTGTATATATGAGGCTGAATAGCTACTAGGCTGGCGATGAAGCCAGTACCAAAAATGGCAGAGCTGAGAGATGGAAAATACCTAGATACTGCTGACATTTTTGTTCGGATAAGTTGATCAACTCTGAAATCTATCTTATTTTGGGGATACTTATTATTGGCAATAATAAATATTATTTAAGCCAGGTTGAGCAGAGAGCTAAGACATATGCAGCAGAATTCATCCTAAGTTCAGTCACATGTGTGAGGAGATACTCAGTTGTTTGTTTCTTTAAATTCCAACAGATAAAGCTTAGTCATAGCAGAAGTTGTGTTATATACTCCTTGTGGATGATAGATAATAAGGAGTCCAAACTCACATAGTAACTGAAGGTGACCTGCTGAAGGGTGCAGAGTAAGATATCAAGTTTAGACTTCAAAGAGAAATTCTTGATTTTAGGAGGAAAAACTGGAATTAGGAAGAAGAGTAATAAATTAATGCAGTAGTTTAGGCAAATAATATGTCTGAACTAGGGAAGTAGTAAGGGAATTATTTAAAGGTAAAGTATTATGAAAGTTTTTAATGGGTTAAAATCATCAATACATGATTGATTGCTAATTCTGAGTGATAAGGGAGCAAATAATGTCAGGGATTATTTCTTTTTTTCTTCCTTGGATTAGTTAGAGGATAGAAACATTAGAAATTTGATTAGTTTCAAAAACTAGTTAATGGGCTGAAGTTATTTTTATAATGTCTTCTGAAATCTGCATTTATAAACTTAAAAAAAACTGTTTCCATCTTTTTGACATGTTCCCAACTAAATTTTAATTTAATAGTTAAATTTAATAGTCTCTGGCTAAAATTCTGAATTTTACTTTCAAATCAATTGTTATTTGAAATTATTTTTACTTTTTCTAATTGTATTCATTTCACATTATAGGAACATTTACAAACATTGAGTCTAAGCACATGGACAAGTTTAAATATAAAAGTGGAACATTTCTACTGCATTTTAAATTTGATATTTTGGAATCAGGATAGTTCTCATATATTTTAAGAAAAAAACATGTTGCAACTTTTTTCACATATCAGTGTTAGAACACTTTCTATTTTCTGTGGACTGTGAAATTCTTAACAACTTGGAATGACCACTTTACTGGTCAAGATATACTTCAGTGACCTGAAATCAATGCCCATTTGTCACCACTTCTTTTCATTTGACCTTCCTACTTCCCATTGTCACATTGTTTGATTATGTAGCTAAGCATCAAAACACTTCTCACTCAATGTTCTTGCCTAGATTATCCAACCCTGACTTTTTTGTATTAAAAAAAATCTTTAAAGTCCAATAGTCTATCAGTGGATTATGTAACAAATTGCGAGGTCTTTAAAATGTGTTACCAATGCCTAGAAGATCATCACTGTTTTTCTTTATTCAAAGATATAACGACAATGTTTATTCAAGCCATTATGCATGTATATGAAATTCAACATATGTTGTATTTCTTCATGTTAATGGAAAGAATCACATATAGATAGATATAGGTAAATATAAAAAATTCAATGTCTGAATAGGCTCTGCAAAAATATTTTATTAGCTATTTCTAACAGAAGTCCTCTCTGTTCAAACAAGTTCGCTAATATACAATAGAATATATAGAAGGCATGTCCTGATCCCTCAATTTCCTTTGAGACGGCTTTCTTGCTTCCTAAGCCAACCATGTAAACCTTGCTGGGCCAATCATTGTACTGCTGGCATCAGAGATTTTTTCAATGGCAAGCCCAAAGCCTAGGTGGGTCTGGTTAAAGCCCTTTACCAATAAGAGAGAATGCAAACCTACATATGTCAGTGGTCCTTTTCATACTACACAAAGAGATTCCCTCTATAGAATGAAGCCAACATATAGAAATAAACAGAAAAAGAAATAAAAGAACAATAGCACTTGATGATATAAATTTTGCTCTTGGATCCAGACATCCTGTAGACAATTTATGCTATGGACGAATTTATACAATAAATTTATGCTTTAGAAAATTTGAGTAAGGTTTGTGTTATTAAATTTATTAAAAAGCTCTGGGTATTAGAATATACTTCTTTATAACATAGGACATCACAGAAACTTTTTAAGGGTAATTTGCCTCATGAATCTCTAAGGTTGACCAAATTTATTTAACTATGAAACTTATTTTCTTTTCCTGAGAAGAACACATGTTAGATTATATTGCCTCATAACTGTGCGACTAAAGCCTTGCGCTAAGCT
Organism: Phocoena phocoena; assembly: GCF_963924675.1. Classification (NCBI taxonomy): domain Eukaryota; kingdom Metazoa; phylum Chordata; class Mammalia; order Artiodactyla; family Phocoenidae; genus Phocoena; species Phocoena phocoena. The sequence goes on from NC_089223.1 coordinate 79,195,176, forward strand.
AAATAAAAGTCAGTCAGGCAAGAAGGTCACTGATACATTGCTTGAAAATTTGACATTAGGTTCATTGTTTTTTTCATCTTCACCATATCTTCAACAAAGACATGATTTCAGAATAGAATAACATAGATATTAATAGGTTATAAATTAGACTGGCTTATTCTGAGCAAAGGAGTAGGAAAGCAGGGATAAAGAGAAGATCTGGAAAGAAAACGTACCTATTTTAAAAGGATAGGGAATTATTTTTCTGTTCTCTGAAAGAGGGAGTCTGGAGCTCTACACATTGTCTATAGTCAGTACATTACTCTTGACTTGATTCATCACAACTTGTGATACGGTGACACTACTGATCTTTCCTTCGCTCACAGTGATAATGGGAAATAGCAATAGCAGAAGTATTAAGTTGTAACAGATAATAGGAAAGATAAGCATCAAGTTACACAAATATGATGTCTGATTATGTTGATGGAACAGAAATATCAAAGACACATCAAAATGCTTAGATTATTGTCCACGTAATTCATTCACCAGTTATGGTGGCAGAGTCAAAGGCTAAGCATGAGCACAACAAAGACTTTCATTCACATAGACTGTCTAGTTGCTGCTCCTGAAGAATATCAAATATCAGCAGAAGAGGCAAATATCAAACCCTTGATGCGGTAGCACCCGTCAAGGAGAACAGCTAAACACTGTGTGACAAGTTGATCTTAACAAGGGCAATAATTCATCCTTACTGAGATCACTGTGCATTACAGGTCTGGGTTTGCCTTCATTTCCTGCAGTGCCTCAGCCAGCAATTCTATTGGAGAGCTGAAATATTGATTGCTACCATAGGATCCAGCCTAACATTCCTCTGGAGAAGATGTTCATTTTATAGAAAGTGTGACAATGCACATATAGGTAAGGGATCCATAGTTACATATAGCATCAACTGTAAACTGCTTACCTGGTAGAATATTGAAATGGTCTCTTAAAGGTTTGACCCGGGCACCAGTCTAGAGATGATCCCTTTCACTGTTGAGAGAGTATCCTTCAATTTTCAGTATTACGTTTGATCCAATGGCCATTTTACAATGTTATTAGAATACATAGATCCAGAAATCAAAAAAGGATAGAAGAAGGGTTGGTAATTTTACCATCACTCTCAATGACTCACTTGGGGACTTTGTGATTCCCCTACAGCAGCTGTAGTATAGTCCCCTAGGGACACTAACATTTCCCCATTCCCTAAAGATACGCTTTACATGCTGCATGGTTATTTCGGACTCTACATAGAATTAGACCAGCAGACAAAAAAAAGTTTTAATAATGTGTGGGAAATTAGCCTTGACTATTTATTATGAAGATCAAGAGTTTGATGCTACATAATGGGAGCAGAGGTGTATATGTCTAGGGCTCAGGGGATACCCTGTGATCTTTCTTTTTTTTTTAATTAATTTATTTATTTTTATTTTTGGCTGCGTTGGGTCTTCGTTTCTGTGTGAGGGCTTTCTCTAGTTGCGGCAAGCAGGGGCCACTCTTCATTGCGGTGCACGGGCCTCTCACTATCACGGCCTCTCGTTGCAGAGCACAGGCTCCAGATACGCAGGCTCAGTAGTTGTGGCTCACGGGCCTAGTTGCTCCGCAGCATGTGGGATCTTCCCAGACCAGGGCTCGAACCCATGTCCCTTGCATTGGCAGGCAGATTCTAAACCTCTGGCCACCAGGGAAGCCCCCTGTGATCCTTCTTGATGCCTGTTGTCATCAGCAATAGCAAATAGGCCATGGCACCAAATGAACCTCATAAGGGCAGAGCAGTGAGGGCTCAGACACCTTAGGGATAAAGGTCAGGTTCATGCCACTAAAAAACCACTGTAGACCAGCAGAAGTGTTGTCTTCAGGTGAGCGACCCTGAGAATGAGTAGATGAGAAGGAGGATGATGGTATTAGTTGTGGTCTCAGGCCTAGTACACACATCTAAGAAATTGTGACCTTGAAAACTTGCTTAGTGGTCTATTGTCTTTATCATCATGAAAATAAGAGTTTAACTAAATAAATTTCAAATGCCCTTCTGACTTTGTAAAGGTTTAATAGTGTATAAAAGCTATGATATAATTGTTTATTTATATAGTGCTTGATACCTAATATCAATCAGTGCCTAATAGGCACTTTTCCAAGTGCTTTCACTATGTTATACATTCATCCTGTAAGATAGTCACTATGGTGGTTGTGGTGATGATGATGCTGATGATGAAGAAGAAAATTATGATGATGATTCTCACTTTACTAGTGAAGAAACAAAGACCCAAAAAAGTTAAGTAATGTGGCTTTACTCACACAGTTAGTAAATGGCAATTTAAAATCAGAAGTCTGGCTGTAAAGCTTGTGCTTTTAATCAATGATTGCATAAAACTAAATACTAACCACTTTAATTTTTCTTTCTATTGAAAATATTGAATTTCTTTTTTACTTAACATGCTTTTGATATTTTGTAGATAATTTAATGAGTGACAAATAAATGATTTATGATCATTCAATTTGGGCAAACAATATATATCTTCCAGAGAGTAAGGCTCTGTTCTACCTCCCAAGAAAATCAGGTGTTCAAATAATTTTAAAATATTTTAGGGATTTTTTAAATAAGAAATTAGCTCTCTCATCCCTCCAGATGAGAGAGCTAACTTCTTTGCTGTCCAAGAAAATAAAAGGAATGTCTCCCTCCAGAGCAAAGGCTGAGCATATTTGCTATCACGTCCCTTATAAACTCAGGGTTTCTCTAAGCTCAAGATTTCTGAGCTGTATCACATTTGCCTGGACATCTGCATCCCCCCATTTCCTCCATGGAACTTGAGGGCAAGAGGATCAAAAGGGAAGATGATGGTCATGCTGCCTGCTGTGCCATGAGGTATAAAGTACTTTGTTCTTCTGGCTCAGGACAGAATCCTGGTCATTCAAATGGAGGCAAAGTCATCCATCCCTTATGAGTTTTCCTAATAACTTGAAATTTCTTACTAAATTTTAGTGTTTTAAATGTAAGCACATTTGTAAAATATTCTCTTGGGCCCTGAAGCTGTCAGCTCATTAATATTGTTGTTTTGTTAATTAGTTTCAATAAAATTGTTCTTGCTACAAATTCCAAGTATAGATGCCAGGTTTGTACAGGTTTATTTCTGTGAAACTTTGGGTATAATTTCCCTAATTTGATTTTTAAGAAAATATTGGACTTGGTTATATTATGTTTTGACTTCATGTTGGGAATATACTTCCTGCTTTTTAATTTTGGACTTGGCTCTGTAACTTGCTTTGAATAGTGCGAGGTTACTTTTCACATGCCTACTTGCTAAGGTTTGGCCTTTTGCAAATCTATCATCACATAAAAGTGACACCACCAGGTTAGCTGCCGCCTCTCCAGCCTGGGACATATTGGGTTAGCCAAAAAGTTTGTTTTGGGTTTTCTGATGTTAAGGAAAAACCCGAACGAACTTTTTGGCCAACTCAATAGAATTAGCAAACATGATGCAGACCTAAGCCTAACCAAGGATCAGGAGCCAAGCCCAGATGGAGCTTCAGCTTGAGCAGAACAGCTCAGCCAAACCCAGCATAGGTTGGCCAACCCCCTAGCCAACCTGCATCCTGCCTAATGAGAATAAATGAGTATTGGTGTGTTCATTCTTCAGAAATAGCTGGCTCATAAGAATATATACAGCAAGGGGCAGGGAGAAAGAGATTGAGACAGAATGAGAAAAAAATTGAGATAGATTTGAAATTTTAGTAAAAGCTTTTTTGCCCACCCAAATCATATCCTTCTTTCTTAACAGAAATCAAATTAATTTAGGTATCCACACCTAGGGAAGATGATTTTTGAACTTTCAAGACAGTTGTTCATAATTATGAGTTTTTTGCTTTATTTTTGTTTTATTTGTTTTCTTTTGCACATGGAAGAATAATATTTAGAGGATGTTATGGGCTACATTTATTTTTTTTCACAAACTTGAAAGTGTGAAAGCAAGTCTCAGACCAAATTCTTCTGCACATAGATCATATATTAATAATGAGGCATATAAACACACTATCATTTAATCTGTTGTATAACTTCATTCAGTCCCACCAGCCAGCTCAGTGAATATATGAATACATACATAGAAACGTACATCATCAATACAAAAATCAAAAATTGATATTTAGCATTTGCTGATTTCCGTGATGTAAATACTCTTATTCTGGCCAAAATTTTAAGCAGTAGATATATCACTCTGTGTTGCACTGGGAAGAGAATCTAACTATTGGTGCTTGCAAATTGGTACAAACTGACAAGAGCACATCAGTCTTTAAACTCACTTTGAATGAAAGGTTTTACTCAAGGTAACATGACTATTCTAGAGGCTGAGTTCAGTCAATCTTATAAAAGGGACCAGATACCCACTGTTTTCTATATTCCTGTTTCTGGACACAGAAATATTTCCCAAAAAACCACCTTGCATAGCATTCTGAATGGTAAAAAGTGAAGGGCTTCTAAATTCTTATGCCTCATTCATGCAAACACAGCTAGTGTCACTACAATATTTTAGCTGATCCGTACATGTTCACCAATTCACTAATTTAACCAATTATACTCAATTCATAATATTGATTTTACTGATTAATGAGCTATCAATTTGTTCCATAAAAATCTATTTCAAACTTTGATTTCATTAATTAACAACATCTCTGGCACTGCTCAATGACAAATATAGCTGGATTGTGGAATTAGATCTCAGATTTAATAATGATTTCAGATTAAAATTACTGGAAAATCCCTGGATGTAGATTAAAACACACACACACACACACACACACACACACACACACACACACTAGCACACATAACACTATAATTTACATACTATGTAACAGTGACTGCCTCCAGATGTGGAATAAATTTGAATAGCCTAAACCAATGACAAATATTTTTGTTAACAGGGATTGTTCTTTTGAATCATAATTTGATTCAGTTTGGGCAATGAGAAGAGGTCTGCTACAGGATAACCAAGAAAAACATCTTTGCTCTTAAAAAGCAAAACATGGAAAATAGATATTCTGTTTTTCTGTTTTATGTTACACCTCTAGATGGAATGCCAGGAATTATAATAGCCGTATTGTGCCTAGGATGGGAGCTAAATTAAAGGGCAAAGTAAACATGCTGTAGACTGTACAACAGAAAGATGGAAAGAACTTTTCTTAATGATGGCATTGACAAAGAATTAGAAGCCTTACTAGCTTTCTAGTTCACAAGTTTTTAATATAAGAGAATACATTTACATAATTTTAAAGCCATATTTAGATTACCTTTTTGTAACCTGGCTAAAAGACATTCTACCTAATGTAAATTTGTGTCTGTATCTTAAAGAGCCTGATTTTCATAGTTTCTCAGAGTTCAAGATAAAACCATCAATATAGGGAAGCAAACTTCTAAATAATTTTCATTACAGAATGGTTAGATGTAAGAAGCATAATAATCTTTACTATCTGGATAAAAATTCATTTTGATGGTATCATATTCCAAAATCTAAACTGGCATAAATCTGTAATCACATATACATATATGAGATGAATATTGAGAAAGTAAAAAAAAATCGGTATGTCAGATATATTTAAAAGCATATCTTTAGGCATTATCCCTGACACTGTGGATGGAGTAATTGATTTTTTCCCACATATTTAAAGATTATTCTATATTCAAGACAAATATTGTTAGATGTCTGAGATCTGCTATTTTAATAGTTATGAAAAGTCATTTGTTTTATAATATATTACACCTTTTTTCAGTTACTAGAGTGGAATATATTTACAGTTTTTAATATTCCCAATTTCTTTGATTTTGGTTTTAGAAACAAAACAGAAGTAGTATTTTCCTATTACAGTTTACTCCTGGAGATGTTGGAAAGGATTAAGTCTCAAAATTTAAAAATCATGATGTTTCTTGTTTTGCCACAACATATCAAATATACTTTCAAAGTGTATTTATTTTACTGTTAGTTCATTTTGATATCTTTTGGTAAAGTTCTACCTTGTGATAAAGAATGGAAAACAACACTCTTAAAAACTGAAAGATTAGAGCGAAGGATGGCTAACAGGAATGAATGGAGAAAAAAAATCGTTTCACAGATAGAGATCAGCAATAACATCTGAGAATATAAAGCTTAACCAGATCTTGTTCCCAGAAAGTAGCTATAAATGCTTTAAATAAATAAGAAGTGATATTGAGGCAGCCACAACATATCAGGGATAATGACTGAAGCAAAGTTTCAACATCCGTAGGCCTGGGTCTTTCCACATTCCATCCACATACCTGCCAAAAAAAGAAAATTACATTGAAAGGAGGGATCAAAGAGACATCAAGAATATAATTTCTTCTAGGACACTAAACTAGTCTCAAACAATGGCCCCCAACACGTCCTCTTTCTGTGTGTATATATGCCATTCCTCACATCAAGAGGTGGAGATTGGGCTTCCCTGGTGGCGGAGTTGTTGAGAGTCCGCCTGCCGATGCAGGGGACACGGGTTCGTGCCCCAGTCCGGGAAGATCCCACATGCCACGGAGCAGCTGGGCCCGTGCGTCTGGAGCCTGTGCTCCGCAACGGGAGAGGCCACAACAGTGAGAGGCCCGCGTACTGCAAAAAAAAAAAAAAAAAAGAGGTGGAGGTTATTGTCTCTGCCCTGAATCTGGGTAGGCCTTGTGACTGGTCTTGACAAGGAAATGCATAACAAAAAACATTAACAGACTTTAAAACCCAACCTTACTTTAAGGATTGCCAGTTTTCACTACATGCCTCTTAGAACTGAGCCACCATGCTCTGAGAAGTCCAGGCACATAACATGGTTAAGAGGAGAGGTGTTTCATTTGACAGCCTCAGCTGAGCCCCCAGCTAACTGTCTGCACCAACAATCAGTGCGTGAATGAGCCAGTTTGGATGTTCCAGACGAGTCAGTGTCTTAGTTGACTGCAGCTCACAGAATCATGAGAAATAGTAAAATTGTTCCTATTTAATCCACTAAGTTATGTAGTCATTTTTGATACAACAATAAATAATTGAGAAAGGCTTCACAATCCACCTCCTATAAGGATTCATCATTTTCCACTTTGAGAACTGTCAGTTCTTAAGATTTGAATTGACCTCTCTTTATGATCTTACTATCTGACTGAAGACATCTGTAAAGTTAAATAAAATAAATAAATGGCTATTTGCAAGATACTGTGCAAGGAGCTTGGCGATAGAGAGATAATGACAAAGATTGCTCTCCATATCTTGTAGTGTTATGGAAAGCTTGATGTAAGCATGAAATGCTTTATGTATATATTAAATTTATGTCTGATAGAGAGTGCAGATGTTAAGAAAGGAAAATCTGAAAAAAATTTGGAAAAAATGATGAATGATAGAAAATTAAATGGAATTAAGTTGAGAGGAAAACACCAAAATGTGTTAGAGAAACCTCAAATTATTTCATGTAAGATATTATTTTTAATTGAGTATATTTTCAATATTATATATATATGTCATTATATATAATTGACATAATTGATGTAGTAAGAATGATAGCTGGAGAGGCAAGTATGGACAAAATCTTGAAGGGTGTTTTAAACAACTATTAAGTTTGGATCTTTTTGTGCAGCTATCAGCCATTTTAGTGTTTCAAGAATGTAGTTATCATATTTCAGTCTTAGAAAAAATTGTATGGTAAAAGCAAAAAATATTCAGAAGTGAGGTACAGTATTTCCACTTGTGCTCATGAGAGGGTCAGAGTCTGAAGTTACTTTCCTGACATACATTCTAAAAAAACTTGACAATACGTATGAAAACAACAGTTGTCAAATATCAGACAACGACCAGCACAGAACAGTAGTCTCTAAGATAAGGAACATATAGGAGCCAAGCTGTACCATTGCACAGACTCTCTGTGGGGAGGCAGTTTTCAGTATGTGATGCAGGGAGGAAAAAGGTGTTAGGCTCACTGAATTGAGGAGACAGAGATCTGAGTTCAAGGAGACTGAATGGACTAGAATATTTACAGAGTACAATTCCAGAGAGGAGAGAGGTATAGGGAGAAAGCATTCCAGAAATTTGCATAGGGTTACCTCTTAGTTTTTATCTATAGGCCAATCTGCATATGCATGGCTGAAAACCCATGAGACTGGGCAAGAATTTATAAGAAAACAATTAGAGATATGAAAGACAAACCATTCCCAGAGCTCAGAAAGAGCCGGGAATTGTTTAAAATTCTTTTAGTGAGAAAGTAGAGAACTTGTTATTTATATGACACATTCACTGCACATTATAGAATGCCTGAAAAACATTATTTAACAGTCTTTAAAAACAACAACAGGGACTTCCCTGGTTGTCCAGTGGTTAAGAATCTGAACTTCCACTTCAGGGGGAGTGGGTTCGATCCCTGGTCAGGGAACTAAGATCCCGCATGCCACGTGGTGCGACAAAAAGAAAAAATAAGGGATTTCACTGGTGGCGCAGTGGTTAAGAATTTGCCTGCCGATACGGGGGACACGGGTTCGAGCCCTGGTCCCACATGCCACAGAGCAACTAAGCCCATGTGCCACAACTACTGAGCCTGCACTCTAGGGCCCTCGAGCCACAACTACTGAAGCCCACATGCCTAGAGCCTATGCTCTGCAGCAAGAGAAGCCACCACAATGAGAAGCCCGTGCACCACAACAAAGAGTAGCCCCTGCTCGCCGCAACTAGAGAAAGCCCGCACACAACAAGGAAGACTGAATACAGCCAAAAATTAATTAATTAGAAAAAAAATCACCACCAGCACAAAACGTATCATTCAACAACAGAAATTTAATTATGTCCTGTATCAAGAAAACAATAACAACAAATGAAGAAGTAGGACAATATGATGTGTAACCAGAGGAAAAATCTATGGATAGAATCAAACCTAAAAATGAGAGATATGATGCAATAGGCATGTAGACTATGCTAATAAATATAAATTTTACTATGCGAACAAAGCTTTAAAAGATAATTGATTGCTTCAAGCAAAATATTACCAAAACTTTGTGAATTTCAAATATATGCATTAATAAAACATCAATATACCTCAAAATATGGAGAAATGGGAGTATGCTATTGTAAAGCTTCATTATACAAGAAAAAAGAATAAGAAACACATGAAAAATCAACAAATATGAAATGCAGTTGAAAATTTCAACACCCCTTTCTTTGTAATTGATAAAAGAAGTAGACTTTAGAAAATCAGTAAAACTATAGAACATTTGAATCATATCATCAATGGAGCCAAATTTACATTTGTATAACACTGTACCCAACAACAGAAGTACAAGTACATAGTGACATTGATTATGATATACCACATCCTGAGCCATAAAACAAATTTTAACAAATTTTAGCAAGTTTACAGAGATTGAATTTATACAAAATATATTATCTGATCACAATTAAATTTAACTAGACATTAATAACACAATTATATTATAAATATATTCAAATATTTGAAAATTAAAAATGTAATTAAAATCCATAAGAAAAAGAAAAACTCAAGATGAATTTTTAAACATTCTGTACTGAATGAAAATGAAACAAATCAAGTTAAATCTATGCTTAGAACTTTATAGCTTTAAATGCTTATATAAGAAAGAAATCAAATGTTTTCCATATTATAGAAAAACAAGAAACAAATAAACATAAATTAAGTGGGAAGAAGAAACAACAAAGAAAGGGAGGGAAAAATCCCCAAGACTTAAAAAAATATATATGTATGTATACTATCATATCCTACCCATCTTCTTGGCTCTTCCCATAAACTGTTGTAGATTTGCCCTTCTCACCCATTATCTGTTTATCAGTACATAGAAATAAATGTTGATGAGCAGTAAACTAACAGTTAAACAGACATATATTTTTAAAAATTTTTATTGAAATATATTTGATTTGGAATGTTGTGTTAGTTTCAGGTGTACAGCAAAGTGATTCAGTTATACATACATATATATTATTTTTTAACATTTTCTCCCATTATAGCTTATTACAAGATATCGAGTATGTTTCCCTGTGCTATACAGTAGGTCCTTGTTGATTATTTTATATATAGTAGTGTATATATTTTAATCTCAAACTCTTAATTTATCTCTCCCCCCCTTTGGTAACCATAAGTTTGTATTCTATGGCTGTGAGTCTATTTCTGTTTTGTAAATAAGTTCGTTTGTGCCATTTTTTTTAGATTCCACATATAAGTGATAACATATATTTGTCTTTCTCTGTCTAGCATACTTTACTTACTATGATAATCTCTATCCATGTTGCTGCAGATGGCATTATTTCATTCTTTTTTATGTCTGAGTAATATTCCAGTGTGTGTGTGTGTGTGTGTGTGTGTGTGTGTGTGTGTGTACCACAACTTCTTTATCCATTCATCTATCAGTGGACACTTAGGTTGCTTCCATGTCTTGGCTATTGTAAATAGAGCTGCTATGAATATTGGGCTGCATGTATGTTTTCAAATTATGGTTTTCTTTGGATATATGCCCAGCAGTGGGATTGCAGGATCATATGGTAGCTCTATTTCTAGTTTTTTTTTTAAGGAAACTCCATACTGTTCTTCACAGTGGTTGTACCAGTTTGCATCCCCACCAACAGTGTAGGAGGGTTCCTTTTTCTCCACACCCTCTCCAGAATTTATTGTTGGTAGACTTTTTGATGTCGGCCATTCTGACCAGGGTGAGGTGATACCTCATTGTAGTTTTGATTTGCATTTCTGTAATAATTAGTGATCTTGAGCATCCTTTCATGTGCTTTTTGGCCATCTGTATGTCTTCTTTGGAGAAATGTCTTTTTAGATCTTCTGCCTATTTTTTGATTGGGTTGTTTGTTTGTTTGTTTTTGATATTGAGGTGTATGAGATGTTTATACTTTGGAAATTAATCCCTTGTCAGTCACATCATTTGCAAATATTTCCTCCCATTCTGTAGGTTGTCTTTTTGTTTTGTTTATGGTTTCCTTTGCTATGCAAAAGCTGTTAATTAGATCCCATTTGTTTATTTTTTGGGTTTGTTTCCATTATTCTAGGAGACAGATCCAAAAAGATATTGTTGCAATTTATGTCAAAAAGTGTTCTGCCTATGTTTTCGTCTAGGAGTTTTATAGTATCCGGTCTTACATTTAGGTCTTTAATCCAGAACATTCTTTAACATCATACAGCTAAACAGTCTTTGAACTCCACTTTAGGCTCTGTATACTACGTTGCCTACTATTGGTTTGAATTCATTAAAGGACATTTACCTACCAATATTATTTGTAGTGTTATTAGTAATAATAGCAAAATGGAAACAATTCAGGGGAAAAAAAGCTTTTCAAGAAACTTTTAACACCTTTCTGAAATGATAATAAATTATGATTAGCTAATAACTTTTGAATCCACAACTACTCAGTCTTTCATTTTGGTGATAAAGTTCTAAGGTAAAAATGATAAACTTTTATAGAAATGTGAAAACACTTTCTGTAGGCAAATTTGATAAGTGTTTGAAAAGCAGTGGGTAGCTTGAAATATAATAGTTTTTAGTTCTGCATCTGGCTACACAAAATACCCACCTATGAACTCAGAAATATGAAATCACATCTAGACAAAAGTTACAAACAATTTTGCTATATGTTTTGCTAGATGTTTCTCTAGGGGAAAGAGGTATTCATTTCTGTCAATGAAAGTTAATTGTTTCTTTGGCAGAAATAGAAATAATTGTACGTATAGATTTTAAAACACAACAATATTTTGTTCCATTCATGTTAGGGGTGTGTGTGTGTGTGTGTGTGTGTGTGTGTGTGTGTGTATAACACATCTTCTTTATCCATTCATCTATACCATCCCATCTATACCAGATACAGGAAATTTATCAGAATTATAACCAATCTAGGAAAATAGACACATCACTTCTTATATTCAATATTTTTTTAACAAAGCCTTGCATGTGGTAGCTAATGCATTAGTATTTGTTGACTATATAAGTGTTCTGAAGACAATAATAAAAACTTGAAATATTGTTACTGTAATGCAAGAAGTTTACAATATATCATTTTAAATGACTTATGAAAAAGTAATGACTCAAACTGAAAAACCAAACAAGGAAAAGAAATAAATTTTTAAGAAGATCAAAATGATCTTAGAGAAACTAGTAAATATAGAGGATAAGCAAAGAGGGGACAACATGTGCATAATGGAAAGCTACAAATTAGGAAATTAAATCTAGAGGACAAATGTGCAATTATATACTCTTGTGTATTTAAGAGAACTTGGCCTTTTAGAATAACTGCCTTGTAATTAAAATTTAGTATATATGTGAATAATTAATTTAACATACTTTATCTTATTAAATGTATGCATGACACTATAGCATGGAAGAGAAGTTAGGTTCACTCTATTTGTAAATTTCATTTATTATATTTATAAGAATTATTTAGGTACCTAGAATATGGCTAAATCTGAAAATCGAATTCTAAAGAATAAATAAAATATATTGACTATATAAATTTTGTTTTGAGTCTGGTTTGTAGACGGGAACAAAATTTCTCAAAACTTGTTAAAATTTGCTAGATATGTGCATAGTCTCCCAAGATTTGAAAGCTGAGTTTAAAAGTCTAAGATGGAGGTCAAGTTTTGGAACAGCAACTTTCATAAATTGAATGCTAATTGCTTAAGTTGCTTAATAGGCTTTTCTACATTCAAAAACCATCCTTGAGGGCAACAAAATGTGCACCAATAGGCTTGTGGAGTTTTAGTTTTTAGGACATAATTACACCCAAGAAATTATAGATGTGGCTTGTCTGGGAGGCTTTCCTAGAAGGTGGTTACTTATCTTCTTTATTAAAATAAGAAAAAGAGCACTTGCACATTGTAGAAAAAAATTTTTTTTCCCTTTTGCTGTAATTTCCTATGATAAGTTGTCTGTGAAATATGCCTACTGCTTAGCAAAAGGTCCACAGCTCTAACTTTCATTCTGCACTGTAGAGGTAGTACAGTACTGAGAGAGGAAGCAGAGTTCAGAACTTTGGGGCCAGAGGCAATAAGCCTGCATCATTAGCACTTCAATGGATCACTCTAAAGGAATTAGCATCAATTTGAATGATGTCTGCAGTGCCCTCTTCTCTGGGAGCAACTGCTCCACTTTCCCCTTTTTCGAACTACTTACTTGAAAGAGACAACTATTTCTTAAGAGGTGATTGGAGAAGCCAGGACAGACTCCCACAACAAGAAACCTGTGAGGGAGGAGTGATAACTTACTTTTCAAGGAATGTGCTTTATTCTCACAAACATACATATATACTGATAGACACTGGTATTTCAATATGCAAATATGTATGTTTTCCTTAATACAGGGAGTACACTGTTGATTAGAAAAAAAAATTCAAATCTAAAGCTCAAACAAAGGGGAACAATTCAGAATGTTAAATCTGAAAAAAACCTTCAAAGATTATTGATGCTTGTTCTCTCATTTTAGTCTGTAGCACAAAAAAGTTAAATAAAATTTCCAATTTTATACCTAACACGCTGCTAGTCTGGGAAAGATATGTTTATCTTCCAGTTCAGTGTTTATTTGTATTTAGCAACTGTAGAGCTAAGATTAAGCTGTTTCTCTGAATACACACAAATTAGATGACAAATGTATAATATCCTACTGGCTTTACTCTCAGGAACCCTATTTGGAGTGTGTCTGTAGAAACTGCGCCATCACTGTTACATTTCTCCCTCTTATGTAACTATATTCATGTTTCCACTAAATTTACAAGTAATGCATGTGCCTTTCTCGCCTACTGTCCTGTTGCACATAGACTTGTCCTCATTTAATTTATTCTGATATACAGGATTTTCTTTAAAAAAATATATTTATTTGGCTGAGCCAGGTCTTATTTGCGGCACACGGGATCTTTTTTGCTGCATGCGGCATCTTTAGTTGCAGCATACGGGATCTTTTAGTTGTGGTATGTGGGCTCTTACTTGTGGCATGCATATGGGATCTAGTTACCTGACCAAGGATCGAACCCAGGCCCCCTGCATTGGGAGCACAGGGTCTTAACCACTGGATCACCAGGGAAGTCCCAGATATACATATGGATCATAGAACAGAGAACACTGAGCATACCCAAAGCAAGAAAATATGATCTCTGTGCTGTCTTCTTTAGCTCCAGGGGGAAATCCTATTCTTTTCCCAAACCTCTTCCTCCTGACAGAAAGAACCAGGTAATTATGCAACCTGATCCATGTCCTCAGTCATTCAGGTGACTTCCCCTTCTGAAAAGATCTATGTCTGGCTCATAAGAGTTTGACCAACTAAGACTAAAGAAAAATGGGAATTCAGACCAGATTGGCCTATAGGGTTTTCAACATAGCAGAGAGCTTTGTCCTTTTCACAAAAGAACCTCTTTCCCCACTCTCCATCCTGTCAAGCGGTTCCTGCAAGACCTTGTTCCCAATGAATTTCATAAATTATGGCTTTTAAATTTATGTGTGGATAGACCAAGAAAAGCTCTTCTTATAAAATTTAGTGAGTGAAAGGTCAAAATACTTTGGTTATATGAGGAAAAGACTATGTATGTAAGGTCATGGGTTGCTTCTTGGATTTTGCTATTTTATTCAAGGATGTTGCTTTATTCAATTTGTAAGCAACAATCATGGAGTGGCTATATAATCTTGTTTAGATAGGTCAGTAATTGGAGAATTTAAGGACCAGGAATCCCTTGGAAGGCCTCTGACGACTTTTTTTTAGCCAGAAACTCTTAAGGGAATCCCATTGTGATTTTTAATATGTCATTTCTATATTTTGCAAAGTGAAAATACAGGTGAAAAAATAAACATTAAAATTATTAAAAATTAATATTATTGATTAATAGAAAATTTGCTCTAATAGTGTACAAATATTATCAAAGAAACTCTTATTCTTAGAAATAAAGAGTGCTTAAATTATTTTGTTACTTTTAAATAATACTGATAGGAAAACAATCACATCTAATGTTTGCCTATGTCCTTAATTAATTCCTCAGGATCAGTTCCTATAAATAAAGGTGTTGAACCTAATATAAATCACATTTTAAGATTTTGGTGCATATAAGTAAGTTTCCCTTAAGAATTATCATTGATTCATGATTCCCAGAATAGTGTATGAGGAGCCCCTTTACCCTCCCAAATGCAAATGATCCTTAAACAATACAGGAGTTAGGGGCACAGATCCCTGCACAGTCATGTAACTTTGCAGTCAGTCTTATGTATCAGCAGTTCTGTGGCCATGGATCCTACCAATCATGGATAATGTAGTACTGTGTTACTCTTTATTGAAAAAAATGCAAGAAGACCTCAGACTTCCCAAAAGGCAAGAAACTCCCCATGTACCTGGGTAGGGCAAAAGAAAAAACAGAGACAAAAAATAGGGATAGAACCTGCACCTCGGGGAGGGAGCTGTGAACGAGGAAATGTTTCCACACACTAGGGAGCCCCTTCACTGGCAGAGACGGGGGTGGGCGGTGGGGAAGCTTTGGAGCCACAGAGAAGAGTGGAGCAACGGGGGTACAGAGGGCAAAGCAGAGGGATTCCGCACAGAGGACCGGTGCTGACTAGCACTCACCAGCCTGAGAGGCTTGTATGCTCACCCGCCGGGGCGGGTGGGAGCTGGGAGCTGAAGCTCAGGCTTCGGAGGTCAAATTCCAGGGAGAGGGCTGGGGTTGGCTGCATGAACACAGGCTGAAGGGGGCTAGTGTGCCACAGCTAGCCAGGAGGGAGTCTGGGAGAACGTCTGGAACTGCCTAAGAGGCAAGAGTCCATTGTTTTCTGGTGCATGAGTAGAGGGGATTCAGAGCACCGCCTAAACGAGCTCCAGAGATGGGCGCGAGCCGTGGCTATCAGCACAGACACCAGAGATGGGCATGAAATGCTAACGGTGCTGCTGTAGCCGCCAAAAAGCCTGTGTGCAAGCACAGGTCACTGTCCACACCTCCCCTCCCAGGAGCCTGTGCAGCCTGCCACTGCCGGGGTCCCGTGATCCAGGGACAACTTCTCTGGGAGAACACATGGCACACCTTAGGCTATTGCAACATCATGGTGTGCTCTGCCGCCGCAGGCTCACCCCACATTCTGTGCCCCTCTCTCCACCCATCCTGAGTGAGCCAGAGCCCCCTAATCAGCTGCTACTTTAACCCTGTCCTGTCTGAGTGAAGAGCAAATGCCCTCAGGCGACCTACACATAGAGGCAGGGACAAATCCAAAGCTTAACCCCAGGAGCTGTGTGAAACAAAGAAGAGTAATGATAGTAAAGATGATCCAAAATCCTGGAAATAGAATGGAGAAAATACAAAAACGTTTAACAAGGACCTAGAAGAGCTAAAGAGCAAACAAACAAGGATGAACAACACAATAAATTAAATTAAAAATTCAATAGGAATCAATAGCAGAATAACTGAGGCAGAAGAACGGATAAGTGACCAGGAAAATAAAATAGTGGAAATAACTACCACAGAGCAGAATAAAGAATGAACAAAAATTGAGGACAGTCTCAGAGACCTCTGGGACAACATTAAATGTACCAACATTCGAATTATAGGGGTCACAGAAGAAGAAGAGAATTAAAAGGGACTGAGAAAATATTTGAAGAGATTATAGTTGAAAACTTCCCTAATATGGGAAAGGAAATAGTCATTCAAGTTCATGAAGCTCAGAGAATCCCATACAGGATAAATCCAAGGAGAAACATGCCCTGGCACATATTAACCAACTATCAAAAATTAAGTACAAAGAAAACATATTAAAAGCACCAAGGAGATAAGAGACCTGTATGCAGAAAACTGTAAGGCACTGATGAAAGAAATTAAAGATGATACAAACAGATGGAGAGATACACCATGTTCTTGGATTGGAAGAATCAACATTGTGAAAATGACTATACTACCCAAAGCAATCTACAGATTCAATGCAATCCCTCTCAAGCTACCAATGACATTTTTCACAGAACTAGAACAAAAATTTCACAATTTTTATGGAAACACAAAAATCCCAAATAGCCAAAGCAATCTTGAGAAAGAAAAACGAAGCTGGAGGAATCAGGGTCCCTGACTTCAGACTATACTACAAAGCTACAGTAAACAAGACAGTATGGTGCTGGCACAAAAACAGAAATATAGATCAGTGGAACAGGATAGAAAGCCCAGATATAAACCCACACACATATGGTTACCTTATCTTTGATAAAGGAGACTAGAATATACAGTGGAGAAAAGCCAGCCTCTTCAATAAGTGGTGCTAGGAAAACTGGACAGCTACATATAAAAGAATGAAATTGAACACTTCCTAACACCATACACAAAAATAAACTCAAAATGGACTAAAGAACTAAATGTAAGGCCAGACAGTATAAAACTCTTAGAGGAAAACATAGGCAGAACACTCTTTGACATAAATCACAGCAAGATCCTTTTTGACCCACTTCAAATGGAAATGAAAACAAAAGTAAACAAATGGGACCTAATGAAACTTAAAAGCTTTTGCACAGCAAAGGAAGCCATAAACAAGACAAAAAGACAACCCTCAGAATGGGAGAAAATTTTTGCTAACAAAGCAATGGACAAAGGATTAATCCCCAAAATATATAAGCAGCTCAATAACAAAAAAACAAACAACCCAATCCAAAAATGGGCAGAAGACCGACCTAAAGAGACATTTCTCCAAAGAAGATATACAGATTGTCAACAAACACCTGAAAAGGATGCTCAAAATCACTAATCATTAGAGAAATGCAAACAAAACTATAAGGAGGTATCCCCTCACACCGGTCAGAATGGGCATCATCAAAAAATCTACAAACAATAAATGCTGGAGAGGGTGTTGAGAAAAGGGAATCCTCTTGCAGTGTTTGTGGGAATGTAAATTGATACAACCACTATGCAGAAGAGTATGGATGTTCCTTAAAAAACTAAAAAAGAACTACCATATGACCTAGCAATCCCACTACTGGGCATATACCCTGAGAAAACCATAATTCAAAAAGAGTCATGTACCACAATGTTCATTGCAGCTCTATTTACAATAGCCAGGACATGGAAGCAATCTAAGTGTCCATCATTGGATGAATGGATAGAGAAGATGTGGCACATATATACAATGGAATATTACTCAACCATAAAAAGAAACAAAATTTAGTTATTTGTAGTGAGGTGGATGGACCTAGAGTCTGTCATACAGAGTGAAGTAAGTCAGAAAGAGAAAAACAAATACCATATACTAACACATATATATGGAATCAAAAAAAAAAAAAAAAAAAGAGGTCCTGAAGAACCTAGGGGCATCACAAAAATAATGACGCAGATGTAGAGAATGGACTTGAGGTCACGGGAGGGGGAAGGTTAAGCTGGGGTGAAGTGAGAGAGTGACATGGACATCACTACCAAATGTACAATAGATAGCTAGTGGGAAGCAGCCTCATAGCACAGGGAGATCAGCTCAGTGCTTTGTGTCCACCTAGAGGGGTGGGATAAGGAGGGTGGGAGCGAGACAGAAGAGGGGGAAGATATTAGGATATATGTATATGTATAGCTGATTCAGTTTGTTATACAGCAGAAACTAACACAACATTCTAAAGTAATTATACTCCAATAAAGCTGTTAAAAATAATAAATAATAATGGGGCTTAATCAGCAAAAGGCCATCCAGCATGTCACTCAGAAAAAAAAAAAAAGCATATAAGTGGACCCACACAGTTCAAACCCGTGTTGTTAAAGGGTCAACTCTCCTTCTACATGTACGTTCCCAAATACTTCATAAATTATGTGGATATTGAATTGTGTTTTATTGTTGTTTTTACTATACTGTTTGATAATTTTACATTTATTTGAAAATACGCATTATTTCTTCTTTATTGAGTTTATACTTCTTCATATTTTCACAATTTTCCATTAGAAAGTGTGTCCTATTTTAACTTACTTGAAAAAAAATTATGTTGTGGATTTTCCTATTATCTCTAACATACAATGAAAGAAAATGTCTCAATATGCCATTTGATTTTAATTTTTTTGTACTAAAATATTTTAAACTTATTATTGATCACATTTGGCTTGTTTTTCTCTTTTGGGTTTCTACCTTTGCAATGTAGAAAGTCCTACCCTACCTTCCACCTTCTTAAAAAATATTTTATATCCTTTTATGTTTTAATGTATGAGGACACAAATGCTTAAAAAAATTAAAAATGAAACATTAAAAGTAAGAACTCCTTCAATTACATTAAGAAAGTGAAAAGGCACACTATAGAGTGTAAGAAGTTCACAAAACAGATAAAATCTGACAGCCTTGTAGCTAGAAAATATGAAGAACTCCATTAAATCAATAAGAAAACAAAAGTAAAGGGAAAATTCATGAAAGTTGGGAAATTGTCTTTAAAGAAAAAATAATTTATGGCTTAAAATTACTGAAATTTATATAGAGGTATGCTATAATCTGAATGTTTATGACCTGCTCTCCCTTCCCCAACCAAATTTATATGTTGAAATCCTAACCCCCCACTGTGATGGTATTAGGAATTGGGGCCTTTGGGAAGTGATTATATCTTGAGGTTGGAGCCCTTATGAATAGAATTAGTGCCATTAAAAAAGAGGCCTTAGAAAGCAGCTTTTCCCCTTCTGCCACATGAAGTTATAGTGGAGAGATGGTCATCTAGGAAGTGGTCTCTCACCAGACACCCGATCTGCTGACACCTTAATCTTAGACTTATCTGGTTTATAAACCATCCAGTTTATAGTATTATTTTGTTATAGTATCCCAGACAGACTATGAGTATCACTCACTTATGATGATAAAATAAAACTTATAAGTACTAAAAGGCTGAAAATCAGCTTGGACTGAGGAAGAAAAAGGTAGCCCTGACTTTATGCCATGGGGAAGGATGGACAGATAATGCCAGAAGCAAAGTTAACAAGAAAACTTGTTTCTCTTAAGGTCAAGTGGAAGTTGTAAAATGTCATTTGAACCCCCTAAGAGATAACTTCTTTCTTACTAGTGATGCCTCAGAACCATTTGGCTTCTTTAATTCATTACTATAAATCCAATTGCTAAGCTGCCCACATTTCATGACATTACCCCATCTTTGGTTATTACCCTCTTCTACTCTTGCTTAAGAAACAGAATTCAGTCCAGTCTGTTTCCTAGTTTAGGCTCTCCTTGTTATCCATCAGCACAAACTCAGAGCTTACAAAAGACACTTCCCTTCAACTCTTGTGAAGCAGCATCTCTGGGTTCCTGTGTAGCCTCTTCCTTCCCTGCATCCAAAGTAAATCTGATGCTGTCAGACTAGAACCTTATTCTGGTGTTCTTGGCTGATTAGGCTTTAAAGATATAAGCATGATGCCTCTTAAGAGCTGTTTTTGTGGGGTTTTTTTTTTTTCTGTTATAAGACTAAAGAGTTAAATATCACAGAGTTTGAAGTGAAAACAGAAATATATTTCTGGAGAATCAAGTAAAATTTAGCATATAAGATAGGAATAACAATTTAAAATATGATAGTAAATAATAATAATAGAACACACTCATTAATGAATTTGTATTGTCAATGAAAAAATCAGTAGTCAAACTAAGAAAGAAATGGATAATTTTATTCAATCCAACCTGAGAATTATAACCCAGGAGACAGTCTTTCAGAAAGCTCTGAGGACTGTTCCCCCCATTAGAGGTCAAAACACAGTTATATGAGATTTTGAGACAAAGGATTATACCTCAAATGATGTGTCAACAGTTCACACAATTCAGATCTGCACATATAAAGCCAGTAGTGAGCCATCATGACCCCTTACAAGATTAAGAAGGAGAGTTATCTCCTAAGGAGGTCTGGTTATTGAAGATGCACAACACACAATAAAGGGGAGAGAGGAGGCCCAAATGGGCAAAGAAAAATTTTATGTTTAAATTTTTCTTGTTTTGACATAAAATATGAATTTTATTTCATCAGTAGTTATGCATAAAATTGTTTTGGTTAGGAATAGATGGCTACCAAAGTGTAATTTAATTTTAAAATAAGTTGATTTTCTGTAAGTGTCTAATTACAAATACATGCTAAACCTTACTTCTTTTATTTATACTGAATGAATGCGTTGCAGGAAAGAAAGTGGGGCTCAGAGGATGGTCACATCCCAGGTCTCAGGTGAGTCCCTGGGATGGCTGCCAAGTGTGGGATCTTGGCTTCCCGCAGGAAAGATTTCAAGAGCAAGCCATAGTAAAGTGAAGTAAAGTTTATTCAAGGAGATACACACTCCACAGACAGATTTTGGGCCATCTCGGAAGGCAAGAGGGCCCAGGGTATGGGGTTGTCAGTTTTTAGAGGGGTAGGTAATTTCCTAGGCTAGTGAGTGGGAGGATTATTCCAACTATTTTGGGGAAGGGGTGGGGATTTCCAGGAATTGGGCTACCGCCCACTTTTTGACCTTTTATGGTGGGCCTCGGAACTGTCATGGCACCTGTGGGTGTGTCATTTAACATGCTGCTGTATTACAGTGAGCATTTACAAGGCTCAAGGTCTAGTGGAAGTTGACTCTTTTGCCATCTTGGACCTAGTTGGTTCTAACCAGTTTATGTCGTGTCCTCAATAGCTGTCATTCTTTTAAACGTTGTGCCCTGCCCCCTTCCTGTACACTCAAGGAAAATTTTATTTTTTTCAGGATGTGTGCTTATATTGCTTAGAATAATATAATGATGAAGTCTGATGAAATTCCACAGTATTAGGTTAAAATAAGTATTGTGAGAGTTTTTATATATTATGATTATAAATCTCTAATTTCTTTGCCTTTTTTTCTCTCCTTAACAAAAGTATTAGAGTAACAAAAATATTACAGTAACCAATAATAGAGTGGAAATTAAATCTCCCATTTATTATGTACTGATGTAACATTTAAAAATATGATTCAGGGTATTACTACACTGTATACTATTTTTTGATAGGATATTTAAGGTAAATAGAGATTCTTTATAAATTTATATGGAAGAAAGATATTCGATCTCTGCATAAGTGGAAATGAATACAAATTTTAGCACTCTTTATTAGCATCTTAACTCTTACTTTTCTTCCTTGTTTTCTATGCCCTGAATACCAAGCACTTAGTTGGTAATAAGTACTTTAACAAGAAAATTGCTTCTTTGCTTCAGGTCAGTGATCAGCAATAATTAAAGTAGCTAAAACACTAGGAAAATAGGCTAGAAAATAGAAAAACATGGTAACTCTATCCAGTTTTAAGTTGTTAATTAAAATAAGCAAAGACACATGCAAAATGAAATATACCCTCCAATCAATAAAGTGCTATTGAATACCTTTAGCTTAATTTAACCTTTATTTTTCTTCATGTTTTACATTAAGATCTAACTAAACACATGATAGAGGGATGAATTTTGCTTTGGTCCATTTCATCAAGGAAGGTATCAAACAACTAAAAATTAAAAATGACTGGCATTCACCCAGTAATCTGAGTAGGGTATAAACCTTCCAAGCAGAGACAAGAATAGGATTAAAGGTATTTTGACTATAAGGTAGACCAAATTGGGAATCATCGGGTTTCTCTATTTGGGGAAAATAACTGCAGAAAGAATTATTTGAAGAAAAAATACTATATTAAAGATATTTTATTCATTTTTTTCTGTTCATTTATTTATTCTTTCAAAAAATATTTGTTAGGCATTGTATCAGTCATAGAGATACAATTGTAGGAGAAACAGAATCAGGCCCTATACTGTGCGGGTAAAATATTGACTAATAATAACACAAATGTATAGATATAAACTCATGTATATGCCACAGAGGAAAGAATATGGAACCATATTTTTTGTAACATGGATTGTATAATATGGATTAAATAGATCATTATATTTTACAAATATTGATTAAAACTTTGAGATGTAGAATGCTAGCTGAATTATGTGATGCTTTTAATAAGTTGTGATTAAACAATTCTTAGACAGCTGACAATCCTTCTTTGAAAAATACACATTGTAGTGTTCTGTTCAAAATTCAAAAATACCATAATAAAAGATCACTGGAAAATGAACTTTCAAATCAAAATATTTTAAAAGAATAAAAATGTGAAAAGGTAACATTAAAACAGTTTTTCAAGACACTAGTTTTTGTTAGATTTCCAATTTAAGTAGAGAATAGAAGTTCTACAGAAAAATATAGTCAACTCCCAAATTTATTTAATACTTTTTTTTTTTTTTGCTTAACAATAATCTGAGTGGGAATTGTTAGAATAAGAACTTAAACACTGCATGCACCCCAAGGTTCATAGCAGCATTATTTACAATAGCCAAGTTATGGAAGCAGCCCAAATGTCCACTAACAGATGAATGGATAAAGAAGCTGTGGTATATAGATACAATGGAATATTACTCAGCCATAAAAAAGAATGAAATTCTGCTATTTGCAACAATGTGGATGGACCTAGGAAGTATTATGCTTAGTGAAATAAGTCAGAGAAAGACAAATACTGTATGTTATCACTTACATATGGAATCTAAAAAATAAACTAATGTGTATAACAAAGTATTTAGAAACAGATGCACAGATATAGATAACAAACTAGTAGATACCAGTGGGGAGAGGGAAGGAGGGAGGGCCAAGATAGGGATAGGGGATTAAGAGATAAAAACTACTACATATAAAATAGATAAGCAACAAGGATCTATTGTACAGCACAGGGAAATATAGCCATTAGTTTATAATAACTTTAAAGGGAATATAATCTATAAAAATATTGAATCACTATGCTATACACCTGAAAGTAATACAATATTGTAAATCAGCTATATTTCAATTAAAAAAACAAAATGAAGTTAAGCACTAATCAATATCTTCATTGAACTCACAATTTGGTACTTACATGTGACTTCCTTAAGTTTTTGTAAGCATGAGCATTTTGAACAGAAGATCTAACATCTGAGGTTTAATAATAGCCCATGATTGTATGTTTATGCCTTTAGCTGTAAATAGCTGTGTTACAGTAAACCAGCTCTTCAGAATAAATTAAATTTACAAAGCCATAATATAGCATTTGCTGATTTTTACAGTATAAATATTCCCATAATGGCCAATTTCAATCTACTGAACATTTTCACTGAAACTTGGAATTGGGAGAAATGTAGACAGTTGGCATTTGCTTGGTTCAGTACAAAACTGCTTTCATCTTTTAAGATACAGCTCAACCTAGTAAATTGATATATGTGTGCCCAATTTATTTCTAAACCTATTGCAGAAGTTATAATATTTGGAAAACTTTTAAAATAATGTGGAAATTTAATATACAGTATGACTTCATTCTTTTCTTTAATTCTCCATCTCATTTGCAAGAGACAAACTATTTTCATAAACAGTGAGTTTGTATTATTTTTTCCTCCAAAAAAATAACAAATAACAGTCAAAGACAGTGCTCACATTAAAAGTTTACAGAGTTTTGGCAACTCACACCACTCTTTTGGCTTTCTTCCCATGGAGGATAATATTGAGCTACATGTTAATTCTTCTTGGCACCAATTCTGTTGGTTTTAGCTTTGGAAATACTGTCTGGTAGTGTTAAAATGTCACTACTCCATGAATCTTGTTTCTTCTTGGAGGGAAATTGTTTCTAGTGATAATGAAAAAGATAATCAAGAGAACCACGGTGAATTAAAAGAAGTATGACCAATTCCCCAACATAGTTTTCATTTGGCATCATAATTCAGAGATTAAAGATATCGGAAGTGAGGCAGCAGGGAAATAGTCTACTGCAGGCAGCATGGTATCATCATAATTTAGGATAGGGTTCAAAGAACTAGGAATCATTGTCACTATCCCTCTAAGGCTAGTAACAAATCAAAGAGAAAGAAAAATATGGAATTCATGTTTATAAACCCAAGGGAATAGTATATTATACTGAATCTACATGCAAAGGAAAATGAGAAACCATAAATGGGAAGTGAAAATTATACTATTTTGAGAGATGGAAAAGATGAGTTGTGGATGATTCTTATTAAGTGATGCTGTATTTAAGCAAGGTTAAAAAAAAAAGAAATTTCACAGTTCGTGGAATAACTGGTTTGCTCAGAGGTTAAAGAGGGCAAGGCATCAGGGGATGGTGGGAGGGAGAGATTTCTCAGAGATACAAAAACAAAAGAATTGGTTATAGTTTAAAGATTCAAAAAGAAAATAAACTTAGGGTGTTTTTTTCTAAGGCAGTTGAAGAATAAATCAAATGAAGGGAAGACAGTTCCAGTAACGCTCTGTCATCTGAAACCTGAAGTATCTTCTCCCTTGCCAGTGATTCTCTTTCTCACACTAATTTGTAACTTCGAACTATAAATTCTGTGCCGTTGATTTTTATCCTGAATCTTATCAACTAACCGGCTAACTTTGGAAATCTTAGTCTATTTTCTCGCTCTCTTTTTTTTTTTCTCCTGCTATGTAAACTAAGAATCTCTGTTCTTGAAACTTTTTATAAACTTAATGCCTAACTACTGATCATTTAGGCTGCCTGATGTGTGACTTAGGACTGCCCCCCGTGTAGGGTTAACCCAGAAAATATGAATCATTGGAAAGACAGCAAAGCTTTTCCCCTGAGAGCAATTATATCTGATCAGAATCAAAAAGAGATACAGATGGATTTGAAGCCAGCCAGAGCCAAACAGATGGAAATTTATTTGCAGGAATATCTTTAAATTATCAGAGATCTAGTTGGTGTGTTAAATTTACTTTTCATTCCTTTAGAATCTTTGATTTTGGAAATCAAAATACATATTTACAACCAAAGATGCAGCCATTCTTAATTCTCCTTTATTTCATAACACCATTCATATCAGGATTCCCATTAACTTTAGATCTTCCAGACATATTGCAGTGCATGCATTCAGGATATCTAAAAAGAAGCTTACACAAAAGAAATTACGTACATTTGTCAAGAACTGCAAAGTGTTTTAGACTTTACCCTATTTGCAAGCCAACAAGTTAGTATGCCACACTTTCCTGAATGCTGGTAGAAGACATAAGTCTCCTGGGTCAGAGAAAAGACAATATATTAATCACAGCAATGGCACTAAGCATTGTATTATCATTTTTAATTGGCCCTCTGACCACCAGTTTCTACAGGGCTATGCAAAAAGGGTCAGAGGATACTTGCACACACAGTGAGCTTCATTATAGGTGGCAGACCCTGAGATTAGGGAACCAAAATCTTTTATAGTGATAATAAGAATGCCTGCCCTTTGCTCTGGAGGGATATATTATCTCTGCACCAAGTCCGCTCACTGTACAAATCTCCTTGAAAAAATAGTCTGGAACAAGATTAAATTAGTATCTCTGCTCTAAGATGTGCAGAAAAATGAAAAACCCCTAGAGAGTCATCTCCCATCACAAGATGAGGAAATACATACAAGAAAAGAAATATACTTTTATGTTGTCATTATTGATTAATACAATTTACTATACTCAATTTATACTGGAGGGGAGTATTTTAGATATGTTTTCTCCTTTAAAAACATACATGTTGGGCTTCCCAGGTGGCGCAGTGGTTGAGAGTCCGCCTGCCGATGCAGGGGACACGGGTTCGTGCCCCGGTCGGGGAAGATCCCACATGCGGCGGAGCGGCTGGGCCCATGAGCCATGGCGGCTGAGCCTGCGCGTCTGGAGCCTGTGCTCCGCAATGGGATAGGCCATAACAGTGAGAGGCCCGTGTACTGCAAAAAAAAAAAAAAAACATACATGTTTTCTCCTTCATCATTTCAGAGAACTAAAGAATTGTTTAGTCTCGGTTATGGAGAGCAAGTATTTAGTTTTTACTTAAATATTTAAGAATCATGAGGAAACAAGATTACTCTATGTTTCATTTCCAGGCTATTTTTTTTAAGGCACTAAGAAATTTTCACTTGGATTGTGTTTAATTTCTAGCCACGTGGCTTGTATGTCTAAAACTCGGCAGATTCCCATGCTCTGCCCAATTTCTACTAAATTGAAATTGCCAAGGGAAGGCCTTGGGAACCCAGAATTTTAACTAACTGATTCTGATGATTAGAACAAGTTGGGAAACTGGCTCAGAGCAACTGAGTTTGTAGCCTCATCTCTGAAAACTAAATACAAAGAATTGGGCTTCAAATCTAAATAATTTAAAGGCTAAAATCCAAGTGTTCTTCATCATAATATTTCATGTTTATTAAACTCTGCTCCTCTGGTAGATATGTTGTTAAAGCTTTAAATGCATTATCAAGGTTACCACTCACACTACCCCTTATGAGGCAGGGAAATGTTATCACATCCATCTTCCTGATTGTGAAATGAGCTCAGTGAAGATAAGATAAGTAATTTGCCTCAGGTGAAAAGTGGAGTAATGGATGCTTGAAACCAGGTCACTAATTCAGGTGCCTGGGCTCTTTCTGTCTTAATTACTTATTTATGTCTTTAAATTTCCAACAAAAATATCATCCACCTTTGCTTCTCAGTCTAAGTTCATCCAGACATTATAATTGTAAGGACCTACTCTTTAATCATCTGCTATCCTTGCCTCACTCTAAATCCTAAATATTAAGTACACGAAATACAAAAGAATGGCCTATGTATTCCTAAAAATTATGCTGTCATTGTATTGTGTATTTATACTGTAAGAGGTTCACATGCTAATAACATTTTAGCTTTCATTTTACTTATTTGTGGAGAGGAAAGAGAACACATTCTGGCAGTGCTAGGTTTCTAATTGGAAAATACCAAATTTATTTTTCATGTTTCCCCTGTGACTTAACATAATTACGACATACAAATGTACACTTTCTCTGCATACAGCTCTGCTAATATTTTCTTATGTTTTAATGGTGCTTCAACTTCTAACTACAGGCAGATTCTTTGAAGGTGGCATTAAATAAACCATTCTTATCAATGGGAGTTTTGAATGTGGCTCGAGGGCTCCTGGTACACAGCAGAGAGTGACTAAATATGGTAAAAATAAGCAAATGTTACACAGATGCTCATAGCTGACTTCTTGGTTTCCAACTTATTAAATGGTCTTTTTGCAAACCTATAGATCGTTATTCACGCAGATTCTCTATCAACGGTGCTTCAGTAGAGGCTGCCTATTCTGAGTTAATGAGAAAAGTCCTAATTAAGCTGGCCATATGTTCAATTGCATTTATAAGTGGAAAAATAGCCCTTTTTTGCTGCTGATACTACCATTGTTGTCATCTCCTGCTGCTATGGGTGTCACTGAAGCAGTTACTGTTTCAACATTTTCCTCTGTATTCCAGCATGTTCATTCCAGGCCTGCACTCTGTTTCATGAGATATTCTTAGCATGCATAGTTAAATGCCTGCAGTGCTTGCTTATGAAAATATCTTTCTGGAGATCTATGTCTGTATTGAATGCAACTATATCTTCAGTTTTGCCTTGGATCTCGCAATGCTGCCAAAACATATTCTTCCTTTTCAAGCATTTAATATGTTCTGGAGCACGTGGAGAGCCCAGGAGTCAGGATTGCCCCACATAACCTTTGTCTCTTTTGTCTTGATATTTGGGCATCCTTTGGGGCCTTTTCTTCTGTGCAGGTGCAAAACATTTGCTTGAAACTTTATCATTGAAAACAGGTAAATACTCTAAGTGTAAATGTGTACTACCTTGAGCCTAAAACTTCTTAGAGAAACATGCTTTCTTTTCAACTACCTATGCCTAAATACTTGAAAACAGTAAAATAAAAGTTTCTAATTTCTTGATGGTGTCAGACCATCAATGTGTAATAGCATTATATTATGTATTTATTTATTCTACATTATTTAGCCATATGATAAGCATGTACTGTGCACCTATTATGACCCCTATACTTCCTGGGGAATTAAAAGAATAACTATCATCTCTTTGCAAGGTTTTCATAACCATAGTCATCAGTGATATTTGTGCATATATACATAGGTTCTGTGACAGTAAACATACAAAACTATATTAAGCATATATAATTAACAGATTTGGATAACTCAGATGCCTTATCTAAATAAAGAAAAGGAAAATATAATAACATGTGATATGTATAATCACAATAATGAGATGTTTAATTTTTTGTATCTTTTTCAAGCTACTTAGTCTTTCTCAAATTTATTTTGTTAATATGATATGAGGTAGAGAAATTTTTGTTTATTTTCTGTTATTGTTATCCAATGGAGTGATAACTATCAATAAACTATCCTTTTCCACTTATTGCACTAGAGGAAATTAATAGTTCTCCTAGATTTTACCTGATTGTCTTGGGTACTTCAAATGAACTATTATATTGATATCTACTACAAATGATAATTTTGTCTTCTTTCCAAAACTATGCCCCATTTCATTTTTTCAAGTGTTTGAGTTAATTTCCACAACAATGTATAGTAAAAACACCTGCCAATTAGCCTTTTTGATTGTACTATAACTGCCTGACATTAGCTTTTGATGGCAGAGGCCTCTACTTCAGAAACATCCATCTTGCCAGCTACACAATTAGGTAAAGAGCTAGGCTGGCCCACGCATAAAGTTGCCAGGTTTTTTTGAAGACCTCTGGTTGACTTAACTGAATATTTCACTGCTTGCTTTTCCCTTCCTTCACTTTAATTCCCACTCTTGTGTTTTAGATTCAACTATAAAGAGTGAACCCACGAAACCCTAATTACTCCACCGTCCACCCCAAGAAAAGCTAAACCCCAGGTCTTCTCTCTCTCTTTCTGTCTCCCCCTCCTATGACTTCACTGTGTGGCCCCAGGCATGCCATGGTTCCTCCGGGACCTATGGATAATAAACTATGTCATCTCAAAGTTCTCTGATGGTTGTTGCTATGGTGAATCTTGTAATCATAATAAGAGCCACAAGGTTTGATACAGCCACCAACATTGACTTTGGTTGGGGAAATGTCTGTGAAGGCTCCCCACAAATAGTACAGGCCCAGGTGAGTGCCTATGGATTTCTAACTAATAATGTCACTATTGATAGGCTGAGACCAACACAAAACACAATGTCACATAACATACATATTAAGCATATTTATCTTATATGTGACTTTATTGGAAATTCTACATTTTTCTTGATAGATTTGATGTTAGTGTTTGAATTCAGATAGATATTCCTTGGTGTGTTTAAAAAGTAAATTCCCATACGTAGTTTTCCTTTTTATCAGTAATGGATTAATGAATGTTGAGATTTAACAAACACTTATAGCTGACAATGTGATATTTCTTTTTTGACCTGTTGATACGATAGAATCTTGTAGTCTTAACTTCCTAAGCTATATGAACTTGTTATTCATTCAATAAATCATACTTGATTTACTATTTAATTTTTTAAAATATATTGCTAGATTTGATATTCGATAAATGCTCCTTAAAACGGTTTCCTTGGAATGAGGAAGAAGGAAGACAAGCTAGTTTTAGTCTATCTCATTTTGTCTGCTAATTAGTATAAATGGATAATAGAAAATAATTCCAAGACTTCCGCTTCAGCTTTTTTTCTCTTATTTCATCTTTTTCAATGTTTTATTACCAAATTATTAGGATTGTATTTTTATATGTATATATATACTATGTGTATATATATATATATATATATGTATATCTTAGTCATAAAACATCTGAAAAGGCATATTTGTGAGGGTAGTCTTTAAAAAACTTCTGTTTGTCATTGGTTCTCCAGGAACAAGACTCTAACATGGAGTTTTGATGTAGGAAGATTATTGGGTAGTGCTTTAGAGGTCAACACCAGGGGTAGGGTATGGAGAAAATAAGATGGGTCAGAGTGAGAAGTTGAAATGCAGTACAGTCTTGACGAAGATGTTAGCTGATCCTATGATTCCACAGGGAGTCCAATGCCAGAATGGTCCTTCATTATTTTTCCTCCTTGGTGCAAGGGGACCAGGCCTATATGTCTTGGCATAGATCAGCCAGTGCAGGATGCTCTGGGGAGGGGCCACGGGAAGATGAAAAGCCTTTAATCACCAGCACTTGTTAGCGGCTGGGACATTGAGTCCTAAGGTGCTGAAATTGGAATTTGAGAGCCTCCACTACAACTTCTTACTTTTTTCACTTGTTCCTTTAACAGATACTTACTGATCACACACTACTTATCAGATATTCTTCTAAGTACAGAGTATATGACCATGAACAAAGCAGACAAAAGTCTCTGATTTTGGGGATTTTATAGTCTTTATTGAATAAGAGAACACACTCATACAGAATTTACTGTATGCCAGGCATAACTGTATTTTACATATATTCACACATTTAAATTTAAAAAAACATGAGTTAAGAACTAATATCTCTACTTTACAGATGAGTTAACTACATTCTAAATAAGGTAACTCACGTGTCTATTATCATATCCAGTAACATTAGTCAAGATTTGGACCAAGGATTTCTGGCTCCAGAGACCATAGTCATCATTTCCAAAATATGCATTCTTCTTTATTGCTAAATAAATATATTTCTGAGATTTATTTTTCCTTGATTTTAATTGCTAAAAAAATTTAGTGTTTTATTGACCTTTTAAAAAAATATGCTCCTAGATGTTATCAAACCTGTTACAGTTGACCCTTGAACAAAGTGGGTTTGAACTGCACAGGTCCACTTATAAGCAGCTTTTTTTTCAATGGAAAATACTACAGTACTGCGCGATTCAAGGGTCGTTGAATCAGTACATGCAGAACTATGGTTATGGAGGAATTTGAGACAGGTCCTGCAACCAGCTTCCCTTGGATACCAAGGGAAGACCGTTATTGTTTTTGTAATTATTTTTGCTTTACCATTATTTTTACTAAACTGATATATGTACATGGTCATGCAAACATGTCTTTCAGACCTTCTGTGCAGGAAGTGTACATAACTGCCTGACAGCAGTCTTTACATCTAAGTCACACCTTCAGTGGGCTGTCCCAGGCAATTACTGAGCACTGTATTAGTGCTGGCCCATTACTGCAAGGTAAGAAACTCCAAAACTTGATAACTCCCCATTGTTAAGCAAGTAATGAGGATTGGAAATATGGTCCAGGAAGTATGTATAGTGAAGGCCGTAAAGGTATAAGAAAATTGATAACTCTAATGAGTCCGTAAACATCCAGTACTTAATTGCATAATGTTTCATAGATATTATTTTTCTATTTAAACATAAGTTCATTGAAAAATTATCTAATGCTTAAATTATAGGGATTTTGTTTTTGTATTTGCAAAAACATGTATTAGGTCATGTGTGACACAGCAGCTTAAAAATGCTATGGAAATTTATCTCTAGTCCAACGGAAAGCTGCCTGGTTGATATTCCTGGTAATGTTACCTTGTGTAATCAAGATTAGGTAACCCTCATCAAGAAAATGGAGATATCAACTTCATACTTGATCCAAAGTCATTATAGTATTCTATTAATCTGCCTGTTGATTCTCTTTTTCCATGAGGAATGTTCACCATTTTGACAATATTTTAACATCCAGTTGTGTATAAATGCAGAGTTTCTAAAGGAAAATAATGTGAAGATCACTTCAATGAAAGTTGCTGGAACTTTTTTAGATGATTTGTCACCTGAGTTAGAATATTGTACACTGGGTCTAAAAATCAATCCTTTGGAAAGAAGCTATTTTTGGTCTTTATTCCATAGATTTAGCCATAAAAATTGAACAGAATAGCAATAATTACTAAAAGTTTTAACAATTTGAAAAGCACTCTAGTTTCATTTTTCCTTTTTAGAAGGGACTGATATTCGAACATGATAAAGAATCACTGAGTGATGTAAACTGTATCTTCCTTACTGTATATACCTGAGCATGTTCTCAAAGATCAGATCTGCGGATCTTTCTGAATATGATACATTTGATTATTTTATTGGACATCTGTCTCCTGTGATTATATTAATTCCTTTTCTTTTCAAAGCCATACATTAGAGATGATTTAAGACATATAAAATTGCATTTAATGAGTTCATTCAATGCACTCTGGATTCCTTTCTCTCTCAAAATACGTTGGCTTTTGAGAGATTTTGAAATTATTTCTTAATGGGTAGTTTTGTGACATCCTGTAATAATACTGTGTATAGACTGGGTTAATAACTAAAAGGATAATTTATGTCACAGGTTTCAATTGATGTTAATTGTATATGAAATGGTTTAGTAAAAATAATTGTATATTTTTATAAAATAATACTGGCATAATGATTAATATCAAGGCAAAATTTGTAAAAATTACAATCCAATATAAGGCCCTAATACTGGGTAACAAACTTTAAAGATATGGAAACAGTTATTCATTTAGTTATTTAGTATTATTATCAAAGATTGACAGGATGCTTAGGATAACTCTTTATTAGTAAAGTAAATACTTCATTAAGTTTTTTGAATCAAGATTCAGGCTATATACAATTGCTCATGGAGTTATTGATTGCATTACATGACAATCTGTAAGAATGTTTATTTTGCCATTCTCTCCAATTCTATATTATCTACTACAAATATTTTTAAATGTATTATTGGAATATAGTGTCATAAATATATCTCCATTTATAAATTCAGGTTGTCTACATATAAGATAAAATTTATCAGATGTATTATTTTAAAATACATTATTTCACGAATTTATATTTTAAAAATGACTAAAGCCTAAGTAACCAGCACTCTGCCATCTCTAGGAGAATAATTTTAATAAGTTTAAAAAACAAAATAATTAGAAGAGTAACATAACTGAAAACATTCTTTTGGAAAATAGACATGATAAATGAACATTTGTGAAGTATTATGTAAGGAACTAATAGCTAATCTATTTTAGAGACTTTAAAAAATGTAGCGTCTAAAAGTATATATTTACATACATTCCTTACTAAAGGAAATAGAATATATAAAAGTACCTAATTAGTTTAAAACCAATATAAACCTAAAATTTTGCTCTCTTTGGAAACATAAGGATCTTTAAATGGCATAAGCTTAGAAATGCCTTATTTGACCTAATAATGTCACAGTTTGTAACATAACCACGATATTTTCCTTCCGGTATATTGTTTAACTATAATTACTTTGAAATTCAAAGGTGTGCAGAAACTTTAACAAGCATAATCTAATCAAGTTTTGAAATGCTTTGCTACAGCTGACCTTTAAACATGTATTCTAATCAGTAATGGAATTTTATTTTGCACGCTGTAATAGTACTCTGAATGGCATTATAGAATAATAAGAGAAAGTATACTTGAACACATAAGCTTTCAAACATTTTAATACATTTTTTAGATTATACTTTTAATGCAGAGACAAATATGAAACCTATGTAAATTGCATTTATGATAAAATGATAGATTTGAGTTGTTCCTTCTAATTGAGCCTTAGTTTAAATAAATATTTTAAATATTTTAAATGTATAGTTCTCTTCTAAGTAAATAGTGATTTTAAAGTTCTAGTAGGAAAATTCAGTTCAAAAGTTCTAGTAGGAAAATTCAGTTCAAAATGATCACTTTCAAAATGATGTTTCTACTTTTGACATTTAACTAAATATAAGAAGCATGACTGAAATGATGGGATGAAATGGAGAGACAACTAATTTTAAAAATTTGTTAGCTTCAATAATGTCAATATTTTCATTTCAATTTTTAATGTAGCAATAAAATATGATCAGCTATAATTTCAGTCCCTTAAGATAATCACCTTTAATATGATGGTATATATATTTTGATTATACTCTGTTTATATTAGGCCATTTTTTGCTAGAAGTAAGATTATTTCCTGAACAATGCTGTTTTATCATAATTCCCATGGAGGTGGCTCACCACAAATCACAACATAATCCCTGCCACATTTTCAGCCAGCATCCTACAATTGGGATTCAGTTCTTCCAGGCAGCACTAATGTTTATAAGTGCTTTTCTGAAATTGCATAGGAATTCCAACAATTCAAAATTTTCTCTGAATTTTACCTGTTTCTGCCATGATTTCCTTAGAGATTCCTTGTGTAGCTCTAACATATGTTTTACATTTAGAATTGTCCTTTTCTTTGGAGGAGATAAAAATCTAACTTCCTGACCATTTGTCAGGCAATATGGGTCAAAAATATTCCCTCAAATAAAAGTTAAGGCAGAAAAATAGATTATAGAGAAATGAAGGACAAAAATCCAGATCACAGTGAACTCAGGAGAGTACAAGGTAGCATTCACTGCCTGAGAGTAATTGCAGTATGCAGAGTTAATAACATTTAGTGGATGAGAATGTACAGTAGAAAGTGCCAAGCTGATTCTCTTTAGTTAATAGTGTATGATGGAAATCTGGGGTGCAGACACCTATCAAGCTCAGGCGGAGTCCCTGGCGTGCTGGGTGGTGCAGGCAGCACAGATAGCCTGGCTCTGACCCCAAGGACACCAGGCTGCCCTGTGTGCCTCAGACCACCATCCTGCCCCTCCAGCAGCTCCACGTCCCCATTGCAGTGCACCAGCCAGGTGGTTCCTGGAATTTGGAAGTCTGTGTCTTTGGGGGACCATTACTTCCCCTGCCACATGTCCTGTGGCTGACAGGGTCTTAGTGCTGCAGCCTGCTGTCAGACTGAGCCTCTGAGGTGGGAGAGCTGAGTTCAGGACATTGGACCACCAGAGACCTCCCAGCGTGACACAATATCAATCAATGAGAGCTCTCCCAGAGATTTCTCTCAATGCTAAGACCCAGCTCCACCCAACAGCCAGCAACCTCCAGTGCTGGATGTCCCATGCCAAACAACTACCAACATAGGAACTCAAACCCACTCATCAGCAGAGAGGCTGCCTAAAATCATACTGAGTTCACAGACACCCCAAAACACACCACCGGAAGAGGCCCTGCCCACCAGAAAGACAAGATCCAGCCCCACCCACCAGAACACAGGCATCAGTCCCCTCCACCAGGAAAGCTACACAAGCCACTGAACCAGACTCACCCACTGGGGGCAGACACCAAAAAACAATGGGAATATGAATCTGCAGCCTGCTAAAAGGAGACCCCAAACACAGTAAATTAAACAAAATGAGAAGACAGCAAAATACGCAGCAGATGAAGGAGCAAGGTAAAAACACCAGACAAAGAAAATGAAGAGAAAATAGGCAGTCTACCTGAGAAAGAATTCAGAGTACTGATAGTAAAGATATCCAAAATCTTGGAAATAGAAAAGAGAAAATACAAGAAACTTTTAACAAGGAACTAGGAGAACTAAAGAGCAAACAAACAAGGATGAACAACACAATAGATGAAATTAAAAATTCCCTAGAAGGAATCAATAGCAGAATAACTGATGCAGAAGAACGGATAAGTGACCTGGAAGATAAAATAGTGGAAATAACTACTGCAGAACAGAATAAAGAAAAAGAATGAAAAGAATCGATGACAGTCTCAGAGGCCTCTGGTACAACATAAACGCACCAATGTTCAAATTATAGGGGTCCCAGAAGAAGAAGAGAAAAAGAAAGAGTCTGAGAAAATATTTGAAGAGATTATAGTTGAAAACTTCTCTAACATGGGAAAAGAAATAGTCAATCAAGTCCAGGAAGCGAAGAGAGTCCCATACAGGATAAATCCAAGGAGAAACACACCAGGACACATATTAATCAAATTATCAAAAATTAAATTCAAAGAAAAAATATTAAAAGCAGCAAGGGAAAGCAACAAATAACATACAAGGGAAACCCCATAAGGTTAAGAGATGATCTTTCAACAGAAACTCTGCAAGCCAGAAGGGAGTGGCAGGACATATTTAAAGTTATGAAAGGGTAAAACCTACAACCAACATTACTCTACCCAGCAAGGATCTCATTCAGATTTGACGGAGAAATTAAAACCTTTACAGACAAGCAAAAGTTAAGAGAATTCAGCACCACTAAAGCAGCTTTGCAACAAATGATAAAGGGTCTTCTCTAGGCAGTATACACAAGAGAAGGAAAAGACCTACAAAAACAAACCAAAATAATTAAGAAAATGGTAATAAGAACATACATATCAATAATTACCTTAAAGGTAAATGGATTAAATGCTCCCACCAAAAGACATAGACTGGCTGAATGGATAAAAACAAGACCCATATAAATGCTGTCTAGGGCTTCCCTGGTGGCGCAGTGGTTGAGAGTCTGCCTGCCAATGCAGGGGACATGGGTTCGTGCCCCAGTCTGGGAAGATCCCACATGCCGCAGAGTGGCTAGGCCCATGAGCCATGGCCACTGAGCCTGCGCGTCAGGAGCCTGTGCTCCACAACAGTGAGAGGACTGCGTACCGCAAAAAGAAAAAAAAGAGCCATGTACCACAATGTTCATTGCAACTCTAT
This sequence comes from Phocoena phocoena, assembly GCF_963924675.1. Classification (NCBI taxonomy): domain Eukaryota; kingdom Metazoa; phylum Chordata; class Mammalia; order Artiodactyla; family Phocoenidae; genus Phocoena; species Phocoena phocoena. The sequence goes on from NC_089223.1 coordinate 79,232,426, forward strand.
TTACAATAGCCAGGACATGGAAGCGACATAAGTGTCCATCGACAGATGAATGGATAAAGAAGGTGTGGCACATATGCACAATGGAATATTACTCAGCCATAAAAAGAAACGAAATTGAATTATTTGTAGTGAGGTGGATGGACCTGGAGTCTGTCATACAGAGTGAAGTAAGTCAGAATAAATATAAATACCGTATGTTAACACATATATATGGAATCTAAACTGACATTTCCCTTGTTTTTATATAACTCTACCATTATACAAATTTTATGTCCACTTTTTTTCTTTGCGGTATTTGCTTTATGTTTTTCCAGTAGAAACCAATGTATCCTAAGAAAAATATCTCAGAAATATTATTTTATCTAATGGATGCTTGCATAAAAATATTGTCTCAAATAACATATGAAGTTCACTTTTTTAAAATAATATAAACCCATAATTATGAATAAGCTATGTAAATATATATTTTTTGCAAATATTATGAAGTCTGAGCAATAAACACAGTTCTGTTTCAAACAATTATTATTTTATTTTATTCAACCTGCTAAACTGCTTTAGATACTGGACTCTATTGATGTTTATGTTTCTTTTCATAATCTTTGCAATTAAAAGAAGAACATGGTGATGGGATTTTTAAAGCCACAATAAGTACATATTGAGCCCATATATTGCAGTGCTATACCCATAGGCAATATTAAAACAATTGAAAATTTAAAAAGTAGGAACATATAATTTACTGAAGGAAAAATACAAATAAATATGTACAATATAACATTAATGTAAATGTTATCCTGACATAGAAATATATGTTTTTCCATACAAAGGCCTGGGCAGTAGAGGGTAGGGGTGGGATTGATTTCTACTGGGGATAGCAATTGAGGGAGGAACTTAAGAAAGGCTTTATGTAGAAGTAGAGGTTCAAGCAATGCTACAGAAATGTGAAAGTGCATACCACATATGCTGTAAAATGGCTAATGTAAATGGTATTCAAAGGAAAAAGGTGCGAGTTGAAACAAAAGAGATAGACATCAGAAAGGGGATAAGCTTGAAAGATGTGCAAAGGAATTGAGATTGAATGAAGGAAAAGAGACTCATTGGAGGATTTTGATCAGTGGAGAGAGTGACTTTTCTGTTTTCATTTTTCATTAAATAACTCTGATACCATGTGGAGAGAAAACTTGTATAACTTAAATTTTTTTAATTTAATTTTTATTTTTGCTCCAAATAGAAGGCTTGAAGACCTAGAACTCTCTTGTTCACTGTCCTATACTCAGCAGCTAGCACTATGCCTCTTATATCCTAACACTCTTGCATTACGTACTGGGTGAAATAAATAAAAGAATGAGTTGGTGAGCACAGTTAAGAGGCAGGACAACTAGAAGAATTAGATTTCTGTCATAAAAGTTTAGGTCTCTGGTCTTTGGGAAATGACTGCGTTTAGTGTCAGAATGGAAACAAGAAGTCTAATATAACAGACATTTCAGAGGTAGAATTAGCACAACTGGTTTGCTAATTAGTAACTTCCTATCCATTACCTCTATATGCTCAGGATTGGCATTCAGTTTTCTTGTCTGGATAAAGTTAATATGGTTATCTTCTTTTCTCTTTGTCTCTTCTGCTAATATTCTTAATCATTATGCAATACTATCTGGAACAATGGTAAAGCCATTGTTTTAAAATGATGATTACAAAAAGAAGTATATTTCCAGTAGAAGAAAATAATTGGTCTTGATAAGAATGTATTGAATTTGAATCACCTGCAACATATCAGCTTGGAGCGTCCCTCTCAGGTGTTGAATAAACATAAAGGACACCTACACCTTTATATTGAGGATTAAACTTCTCTAGAGGTATTATCTGAAATTGCAGGAATAGAGGGGAATCACTCAGAGAAAGAGTAATGAGGGAAAACTGGACCCAGTGCTCAGTCATTTATTCATGCAGCTATAAACTTCTTAATGGAATAACCTCAATATATCTAACACTGTATTAGTAGCTGGATACTCAAAGGTGATTAAATCATAGTCCTTATCCTCAAAAACTTATGTGTGGTGAGGAAAACAAAGTTTATATATAATATAAAAAGATCTATTAAAGTCATATTCCAGCTGCGTTTTTTATGTTATAAAACATTTGTTTGGCAAATTCAAGAAATCTCTATATAGAAAAAAAGTTAGCAAACTTTTGCTTTAAAGAACCAGTTAGTAAACATTTTCAAGTTTCCAGACAATATGGTCTTTGTCTCAATACTTGACTCTACCAATGTAGCATCAAAGCAGCCAGAAACAATAAGGGATGGATGTTGCTGTGTGTTCCAATAAAACTTTATTTACAAAAACAGGAGATGAGATGGATTTAGCTGGCAGGCCGTAGTATGCCAGCCTCTTTTAATGTAGGACTTGAGAGGGCTGAGTCTGAAAGAAGTAGGAATTTACTAAGCATATAAAGATAAAATGAAGTACACTATTCTTTTTTCCTCTATTCTAGTAAATTTCATGTTAGTATAGACATCGTTTATTCATAGCTCTATGTTCAATGGAAGGATATCCTGTATCTTATTACACAGAATAGATGCTCAGTAAATATTTGTTAAATGAATAAATATTTTTCCACTGAGGTTTTTGTTTTCCCCTGGCAATTAATAGTATTTGCAGAAGATTCCTAGTAGCATACTCTTCAATTTTTTAATCGAGTAAGCAGTGAATTTTATCAACTATCTCTTCTATCTCTATTGAGAAATTCTGACATAAACCATTCCTTCATCCCTTAATTCCTCTTAAGTATGTGTTGTGGTTAATACTATTAAGGCTCTGTTCCCATCAAAAAGTGGGAGTCTCTGCCCTACCCCTTGAATATGAGGTTTGGAACTGCTTTGACCAAGAGAGTATAGCAGAAGTTCCATTGTGAGATTTCCAAGACTATGTCATAAAAGGCCATAGAGCTTCTGCCTTGGCTGTAGGGAACTTACTTTTGAACTCCTGAGTTACAGTATGAGAAGTTAAATCACACTGAAATCACTTTGAGGGAGAAGCCATGTGGAGGTAGTCCAATGGGCAGTTTCAGCAATGCTGAAGCTGACTGAATCATCATCCAGCCAAGTGAGTAAGTTATCTTGCATGACCAGCCCTGTTGGGACTTCAGATGACAGCAGCCTCAGGTGACATTCAACTGCAACCAAATGAGAGACTCAAGAGAAACCTTCCTAGCCAAGCTCTTCTGGAGATTCTGACCTACAAAATTAGTAACAAAATAAAGTTGATGCTTTAAGGCACTAAGTTTTGGTATAATAAATTTTATAGCAATAGTAAGTATGAGAATGGTATATTTCAATGTAGTATTGAATACTATATTTGGTTTGAGCCATACTGGTAAATAGAATTCATTTATGTTTATAATATTTGCCAATTTTGTTGTTAGCATTATACAGAAATATATATTGCCTTAAATACTCAAACATTTTAGTACCCTACATTTTTGAAAAGACATATTAAAACAATGGACATGGACCTTTCAAGGGAGTAGGGAATATAATAATAATATTAATTTATATGCAAGGCAACACACTAAAAACTTTACATAAATTGTTTTTTTAGTTCATGCAACAATAACAAAAAGCATTATGAAGCAGTTATTTTTATTATGTCAGTATTTCTAAAGATGTGGGAACTGGGGGATAAAAATTGCCAAGATTGCAGTATATACTAGAATCTGAAAAAAATCTGATTTCAATGGCCATGACAAGATACTATTCAGTGAACTTAAATTTTTTTGGTTTCTTCAGATCATTGGTGGTCTAGTAAATTTTCTGTTGTTGTTAACTTTTTAATGCAGATATGTTCATATAGGTTTTTCTAAAATATTATTTATTTCATTTGGAGTTAAAATTTGCTTACAGATACATAGCCAATTTCCTTTTCAATAATGCTCATTTAAAGAAAATTTCTCTATCTTTTACTTTTTTGAACTTGAAAGATACTTGTATGTTCTATCATTGTTTTTTTAAAGTAGAGCACTGTATTATTGTAATATGTGTATAATTTGTTTTCTCACTCTCTTAAATGGAGCTTTATATTTTCTTTCTCTTTAAGCTTCTAACTCATCTTTCACTACTCATTCTCTGTTGAAGAGCTTGATTCTTATTTCACTACTTCTAGGTTAATAGTTGGATAAGTACAAAAATAGTACACCTTCTATCCTTTTCTATAGTTGAACAATGCATGGTCCTAAGAAAACCTTTCTGTTCCTGGATTAAAAACCAACTCCTCTCAACAGCCATTTTTCCATGTCTCTTCTGTTACATTTAAAAAAACAAACAAAAAAAACCCTCCTCTTTACTCCTCAACTCTTCATTTCAGCATGTGACCATGAAGCTCTTTTTTCCATGGTAAAACAAAAACAAAACAAGCAAAAAAAAAAAAATGAAGGAAAGAAAGAAACTAATTTTTGAACCCACTTCCCCTTTTCCTATCTCCTACTTTTCTTCTTCCACTTATAGCAAAACTCCTTGAAGTAACTGTTTTTTTTGCTGTCTCAAATTTCTCTCCTTTCATTATTTTTTAAACATATTTCAATTGAACTCTCATCCCACCTGCCGTAGTAAAAGTCAAAAATCACCAACATGGTGTTAAATATCATCTAAATCCTAATGATTCTAAAATGTATATCTCTTTTCCAGTTCTCTTTAATGCCTAACATATATCTAACAGTGAACTAAAAATATCTGACTGGATACCTATTTGGACTATTAAATTTATCATGACTTGAACATGAACTTCAAATATTCCCCACATTTGCTTCTCTAGGAGTCTTTCCCATTGCTATAAATGGCAACTTCATTCTTCCACTTGCTTAAGCCAAAAAACTTAGTCATTCTTAAATGCTTTCTCTCAAAACCAATTGAGTATGTCAAGAATCTCATTAAATATATCTTCAAAATATAAAGAAAATTACAATGTCATCCAGTTCAAACCACCATCATATTTTGCCTAGAATGTTGTAGTAGCTTCCTAACTAGTCCCTCTGCTTCTGCCCTGGGTTACCTATAGTTTATTTTCAACCATTAGCCAGGAAAAAAATTGTTAAAATATTAAAGATAAGTCACATCCTGTCATTCCTTTGCTCACAGTCCTCATTCATACAACGGCCAAAATCTCAACAATGACTTTTAAGGATATGTATGATTTGACTCCTTCCTTCCTCACACCAATCCAAGATATTTCTCTGACATCATCTTCTACTACATTATTTATCTTGTTCTTTATCTTCCAACCGTATTGCCCTCCTCATTGTATCTTGAACTACCCCAGTAATTTAATAGCTGCTATTTCTTCAGCCTGAAATGTTCTTTTCTCAGAACATTGTTCTCACACTTTCTTCATTTTTTAGTCAAGCATTCTATTTTCACGGAATTCTTTCATGTCTTCACTAAGTTTGCAGATTTTCCTGGCCCTCCTTAATATCTTCTATCCATTCTCTGCTTTATTTTTCTATTTAGAATATGTAAAATATTTTATTTATCTTTATGTTTGTTTTCTCCCTTATAAGATTAATGAGGATATAGTTTTCATACAGTTTGAGTACTGTATTTTCCCCACTGCTTAAATTTTTTTCTCAATAGTTGGTATTCCTTGAATGAATTATTATCCAATATTTCCATGTATTACGTTAGATCCATTTGTGAATTACCAACACTTTCTCTAAATTTCACTACTAGAGAGTCAACAATGACTCAGTTTACTGATTTCTTTACTTTTTCTTTTATTTTAGGTTGTCCTCTTTCTAATATTTATTAATTTAATATTTATTTTACTGGATTACTTATGATTTTATTCAAAAATAATATTACTGGTGAATGTTTTTGAATGGTCAAATATATTTTTATCTTGCTTTGATTTTTGAAAGACAGAATAAAGAATTATATGTTAAAAATTTTTTTCTCAGCATTTACATTTAAATTACAAAAGTAAAATATATTTATGATGGGATGCTGGAATTAGCTGGACTTTGCTGTAAGGTCCCCATTGAGTCTTTTAGTTCTGTCAACTTCTTGTCCCTCTGGAAGTTACAATTCACCAGAGCTCTACCCCACATTTCTCTACAGTAAAAATGTCCCCTCTGGAGGTGTACAGGTATAGATCTTGAGTTTATTTTAGCGGTCACCATTCTTAAATTTAGTTTGATTGGGAAAATGAAAACTAGAATCCTGAAACTGTTTTCAGTATTTTAATTAATTAATCCTCTTCTTCCACTTTCTTTTATGCCAGCTCCACTTCCTATGATTGAAGGATATTTGTCCAACTTTTATTAGAAAACGCCTCTTATTAGGTAATCTCTCTTTGGCTTAAATGGTGTTTCAGGATTTTTAATTATTGAGATTCTTGTTAATCCTGCCCCCAACTTATTTTATATATTACAGAAATTTATCATTGTTTCTGTCTGTTGTTTAAGCAGTATCTAACTTTGTGGGGCATTTGACTATATTTATATTTTTTCTTTACTTTGGTTTGCGAAAGGAAGATAGTCTTGGTCTTGAGCATGACGGCTTGTCTGCCTCTTGCTTAACAGATATTTTACAGCTTTATTGAGATATAATTAATATACAAAAAACCTGCATATATTTATTATGTGTAATTTAATGAGTTTGAACATATGTATACACATACCTGTAATGCTAACATGCACACACACACAAGTAATGTGGTAGAAAAGCATGTTTTAGGGTTAAGATGATAACTACTTTTGGACATACAGCATAACTGTTATCCTTTTTTTTTTTTTTTTTTTTTTTTTTTTGCGGTACATGGGCCTCTCACTGTTGTGGCCTCTCCCGTTGCAGAGCACAGGCTCCGGACGCGCAGGCTCAGCGGCCATGGCTCACAGGCCCAGCCGCTCCGTGGCACGTAGGATCTTCCCGGACCGGGGCACGAACCCATGTCCCCTGCATTGGCAGGCGGACTCTCAACCACTGCACCCCCAGGGAAGCCCATAACTGTTATCTTTGAGTATTATATTTACGATAATCAAAAATTGAGGCCGGAGAGGTCAGGGTTAAGAGTAATCTTGTTCTACTATCTTATTATTTTTTAACGTAAGAAACATAACCTATGAAATTTAAGCGACTTGATTCCAGGTCAATATTCAGTAATAAATTCAAGGCTGAGTTTTAAGTCATCTGACAACATTTCATTTTTAGATTCTAGTGCCTTTCTAATGTTTCTCTATTTAGAATACTTCTTTCTTTTTCTCCTGAGCTGTCTCTAAAACTTGCATCAAAGTGATATATTAACCACATTAGCTACTTTAATTTCTGTTCAGAAATGATATTTTGTACTTTGTATTGTCAGGGCCTGTCATTCAAAAAATTATTACGAATTTAGTTCATTGGGAAATTGCATATTATTTATATTATTTACTCTTTATATAAAAGATTCTTGTCGCTGCAATTTTAAAAATCAGATAATGTATCATTACTCACCACACACTGCCAACAATGATGGTCACAACCTTTGTTCCTTTTCAACAAACTATAATTTTGTGACATGATGTTATATGCTATCATTTAATTTGAGCCTTTCAATAGTAATAACCAATTGAATATACATCTCAGACTATGAAGTAATAGCCATACAATTATTGCAGTCTGTTAGCTTGACCTGTCTCTATGTGTTGTCTCAAATGCCAATAATGCGTATCTATAACTCTATATTTATGTTATAAAATTTGCGTTTATACTTAAAAAATAGAAGCCAAGCTCTTTCCAAGAGACAACTACATGATAGCTAAAAACTGTGTAATTAACTTCCTTCTATCTCCTTGAAATATACACATACACATGATTATGAAAAAATATTTCAATTTACATTAGTAAAAAATATACTTGTAGAATAAGTCACAATTAAATGGAATATATAATGCATCCAATTATTTTTCCTGAATGATACCAATTTCATATATACTGTTATGTATCACCATAATCTATTAAAAATTCCCAATATTTCTCATATTTTAGCATCCCAACTACATATGCTATTATACTATTGCGTGATCTTTGATGTCAGAGATACTTTTATATACCAGAGGAAACTTTTTATTAGTATTTGTTCAATGCCCCCAAACCTATGTCTAATCAAACTATTGACAACTGCTTTGCTCGTATCTTTATTGGTAATATGTTGATTAATAAAATCAGTATACTTGAATAATAGAAATGGCAATCCCAATGGACTTTTCATTCACCAGAAGATATATTTATATGTGAACACAGTTATTAAAATGTCATTAATGCTATTGAGTTAAAACTATCTGAACAAATCCATATAAAAATTTAACTATTTTTCCTATAATATTCATTACTGTAGTTACAACTTTTAGCATCTCTAATGTTTAAGTAAATTTGCTAGGTATCACTTTTTTTTTTACTTTGTCTCTCTTGAAACCTGGACCTTGTGGCATGGTCAAATCTCATTGGGCTGATTCCTCTCAGACAAAAAATCTATACTTGTTATCTTTCATATAGATTTTAAATTTTACAAATGTTGGCTTTTCCATAATGTAAGTATATCTTAACTTGTGTATATCCAATGATACCTGGCATATAGTCTTGTCAAGATTATATGTAGAGCTGATTTATTAACATTGTTAAAAATGTATATTTTTTCTCATTAGTATTTTATAATAATTAGTAAGGGCTGTTATAATTAGAAGAGGTTTAATTTCCTCTGATATGAGGAATTGTGCCTGCATATTAACTCTCACCTTTTAGAATATTTGTCTAATTTATCATTTAAATATACTGTTATACCTTCTTTCTAATTAGATTTTTGTATAACATCCACCAACATAATTTAGATGGTGGACTCCCCTTCCATCTTCATATTTTATATGAGCCCACTTATAAGTACTTTTTATTCTTTGACTAGTTCTTGATATTTGAAGGACTCTTTTAACACAAAAGTTTTTGTTCACTCCTTTATGATTCCATAGATATTTAATGTATACCTACATTTCTAACCAGATACATACTTGAAAAAAATACTAAACCCATAAATCAACTCTTCAACAAATCACTCTTCTAATTATTAAAACCATAAAATATAAATATTGTTTCATGCCTTCTTTATAGCTTATTACTTTATAATACAAATTAATCTTTACAGTGTCAATCATCATTATGTACTAGTGTCATTTTACAAGTTTACCTTATTATGATACATCTTTTTTGTGATGTCAATGAAGTTATTGTTTGTTTTAAATAAAATAGTTATAGCCTCACTAGAGGGTGATGCCTTAACTAGCTTCTTTGTCATTTTACAACTAATCATGTTGCTATTGAAAGCATAATGAAGCTGGACAGCCAGAATTCCAGTCGTATCCCTGCTAGCTGTGTAACCTTAGGCAATTTATTTAACCTCATTGTTCTTATCTGTAAAATGGAGGCAATAATATTTCCAACCTCACAATGCTATGGTGAGGATTAAAGAAGTTAATACCTGTAAAACACATGGAACCGTGCTTATTAAACAATTATTAATATTAAACATATTTTCTAATGATATGTAGATAGTGACTGACCTACTATTGATTGAAAGACTTTTTCAATAATTCTTATATTTTCACTGAAAAATATACTCATTGACAAAAAAAAGATAAACTCTGGAGCAGAGACAAATATCAGTTCAGTTATTATTGAAAAAATTGAGACCCGTCCCCATATTTTAACCTCTGGCATTTTGCTAATAGAAATTACAAAGAAATAAAATAGAGAAAATGGCTAGCAAAGAATCATTTAAAAATACCATTGGTGATTATTCTCTAGATTTAAGAAAAACAAATTTGCAATACAAAAGTGCATTCTAAATCTAGGATTCTTAAATTAAATTGAATATAGATATGTCTGCAGTATAATTGCAATCTATACCAACATTTCATTAAAACAATTGCACAGAGATTTTTATTTTTTAAACATAGACCAAAGGGTGAAATGGAGAGGAGAAACAGCAAGAAAACTTTGTAGTTGGAAAGGAGATAAATAAGTGGCATGTGATTTAGCAGATACAAAGAAGGTGAATCTCAGACCAGTGCTAAGAATGTAAAGAACTATCCCTTTTAAAATGCAGAATTCTCAAAAGCATAAAAAATATTTGTGGAAACAGGTACCTCTGTTTTAGTTTCTAAATTCAGAGCAGTATTAACTGACTAGTACAGTGTAATTTCTCTCTTAATAGGTAAGTAAAAAATAAAATGTAGCATTTAATGGAACAAGAAAACATATGAAAATGGAACGAATGGGAGACCATGAAAGGACGTTACCAAAAGGAAAGATAACTGTAATAGAGAACGTCATCAGAAATTAGATTATGCTAAAGAAAAGAAAAGAAAAAAACACTACATTATTTGGAAGAAAATCTGGGATAAATTCTGTTATATAATCAATACACCTAAGTTGCCACTTCTAAAGTAATGGTAATAATAAAGTAGTTTTAAGGCTCAAATTAATTATAGATTTGGATATGGTTTATGTTAGTTGTTACTATTATTAGGAGTATTTAACAAGGTCTTGTTAAAAAAAAAGCTGCTATTTGATAACTTGTCTAAAATTTATACTTCTTAAAAAGTTATCTTACCACAGGTAGAATTTTTATACTCTGAACAATGGAAATAGGTTCCATCGGTTCGTGTTATAACTGGGCATGTAGCAGCAATGGAAAAGTTAATAAAAGAGTTACGGTTATTTTACATTTGCAACTCCCTTAGGAAGCAAATATCTATTTTAATATTTACTATTCATTCTGTAGCGTATGATTTGTTTTCAAACTGTCATAATAAATCCTGAAAATGTTTTAGTAATATTTTTTAAAAAATTATAAACAAATCACATTAAGAGTTTTGTGTAACATCAGAATCTCAAAATATTTTTGTTATTATAAAAGGAACTTATTCTCTTTAATGAATGTTTGGGGTAAACACTGAATTATATTAATAAATGATTATAACTACAGCCAAGGAATATAGATAATATCCACAAATTGTTGTATTTCCTTTTATTTTTCTCTACAGAAATTTTTATATTTTTCAGATTACTAACCATACTGTTGAAAGAGTTCTTCATCCCATATGTTGTAGAAACTTTCTGTATTGTTACATAGTTATTTCACCTGTAGTTGGATATAGGTATTTTCAGATGTACCATTTTTAGGTACAGTTATTAGTTAGCACATCATGTTTTATTTTGAAAATGCCAAATAAATACTCCTGATTATCAGAATTGAAAAGAAAACTGGTTTTTAAAATATGGGCTTTAGAGTATGTAGAGTTATCAGTCAGCTTTTTTTTTTTATCAGTCAGCTTTTTAAAAATTGTATGCAACTGCCTTAATTGGTATATTATCACCAACTCATAATTTTATCTTATATCTGAATGAGTAAAGCATACCTCTTTTTTCCAAGCAAAGTTAGGTTAGTATCACTATAGTTGTGGTCTTAACTCTAATTGGTCAAAGGATAAATCACTTGTTCTAACAATAATAAAGCCAATTTTGAGCACATGCCTTAATAACATTCATGTTTCATATGTTTTGTCAAATGATGTGATTTTAATAATGTGATTCTGGACTCTACCTTTATAAAGGACTGAATATTTGAGAATTTTTGTCACCTGGATGATATAATTTTAGTTCTAGTTGATAGCACCAGAGACCTATTTTTAGATAGGTGCCTTATTCCTCAACAGTGGACAGTAGGAATGAAAGATAGTAGGAATGAGAAATGGCTGATACCACCCGTAAAACAGCCTTATATTGTTCATGAGGCAGTGAGTTAAAATGGCAATGTAAGCTTTGAGGGCAATGTTGTAGACATCAATCTTAAAGTGTATCCTGCTTGTAATAAATATTGACTGCATCATAGTTTGGCTTTTCCACTCATAATTTTTGGAACTCTAATCCCTTTAGTATTTATGTCATTTTTTGATTTAAGAAATGTATTCATGGAACAACAATATTTTCCAGTCACTGGCATGCCCACCCTTCCTACACAATTCGAGTAATTCAACCAATGACCACAGTATCATCTAGTCTGATCTCTCATCTCACGTTTCCAGCTCACCTATACTCTTCTCAAGGAGCACTTCAGTTACCATTAGGAAATGTTACAATAAGAAGAAGTGACCTTTTCCTTCAGTGAGTGTGGAATATAGTTGTAAGTAATGATAAATGGATTTATAGACAATTTCTTTCTGATAATACCTTGCCATACTGATTAATAACTGTAGCTGTACTTATAAGGCCAGAGTGCCAAAAGTAAACAATACACTAGTGGCTGAAATTAATTATTGTGTTTACTGAAGGGTGGGAAATTTGGAGGTGTTTTAAAAAAAAGGAGATAGAAACAATAAGTAAAGACTGAGTTAAGGTGAGATATACTGTCCCTGATTAAAATGAAGCAAATATAATTATAAGGAAATTCATTAAGTTAATAAAAGAAATAATTGAATAGGTTAATCCATATTCTGTAATAAAAGTTATAAACATAGTACTATACAGAATGAATATATTATGTTCTAACCATATATCAAATATATTTTTTAGTCCATTTGGGCTGCTATAAAAAAATACCATAAACTGGGTAGCTTGGAAAGAACAGAAATTTATTTCTCACATTTCTAGAAGCTGGGAATCCTAAGATCCTCACATGGTGGAAGGGACAAAGGAGCTCTCTGAGCCCTCTTTCGTAAGGGCACTGATGAGGGTGGAACCCTCATGACCTAATCATCTCCCAAAGGCCCCTTCTCCAAATACCATCACATTGGGAATTGGATTTCAACATATGGATTTTGGATTGAAACATTCAGTCTATATGTATAGCAATCTGATATCAGTTTGTAGTGTGCCCTCACTAGTAACTCACAGTAGGCCTGAGCAGTGTGGGGAGGTTCTAGCAATCTGGATTCCTGTCTGTGTTCCCAATTTGTTCTTGTCACACTTGCCCTAATCTACACTGCAATGTCTTGATTTTTGATTCAGGGTTATTAGTAATTTAATTTTCAACTTTAATCTGTTAAATATATCAAAGTGCTGTGGCATTTAGATTTGGTTGAAATGTTTAAATAAGTCATGTAGCAACTTTATTTTTTAATTTAATATTTATAAGACATCAGAAATTACAACTAGTTACATTTACGACAACCATTTTTCATGTCAGCCTAAACATATGTGAGGGGATATGTACACACAAACACACAAATACTCAAAAATGTATGTATTCCAAAATATTCAAATATATATATTCAATATATTTTCAGAATTCTTCAGGAAATATTAAAGCACAAGAATTCTAAAGGCAATGGTTTAAAGGTTATTTAACACTTTTATATTCCTTAGTCAGAGGTTCTTAAGTGCAAGTAGATGTGTAGTCTGTGTACCTTAAGAATTTAAATGCAAAATTTAAGATTAGGTGTTTTTTTTCCAAATTATTTTCTAGTCAATTATTATCATGAGGTTCTCAGATCAGCAAGCCAAAGTTGTATAAAATCATATCATTATATGTCCATAAGTGCTGAATGGAATCAGATTTCTCAGTTTTTACAAATTAATGATATTATAAAAATTAAATTTAACACTAAATTTCTTGAGGTTTGTCTTTATGAAAACTACAAACACATGAGAATTGAACATATGAGAAATGTCTTGGCTTTAAAAGCATTATTTGCAAAGCAGTCACCTTCCTTTATGTGTTTTGATGTCCCATTAAAATTTAATTCATAAATCATATACAGAAACTATTTCTGAAGAAAAAAGTTATTTCTCTGGTTAGATTTTTTTAATTATATTTTTGTGTTAAGAACACTTAACTTTAGATCTACTCTGAAAATGTTAAGTGTATAATACATTGTTGTTGGCTATAGCTACACTGCTGTACATCAGATTTCCAGAGTTTATTCATCTTGCTTAACTGAAACTTTTTGGCCCTTGACCAGTACCTCCACAATACCCCCTCACTCTAGCCCTGGCAACCTCTATTCTATTCTTTGATTCTATGAATTTGGCTATTTTAGATATGTCATATAAGTGGAATCATTCTGTATTTATCTATCCATACCTGATTTATTTTACTTAGCATAACGTCCTCAGGATTCATCCACGTTCTTGCACATTTCAAAATTTCCTCATTTTAAAAAATTTGAGTAGTATTCCATTGTATGTACATAGCACATTTTCTTATTCATTCATATGTTGGTGGACATTCTGGTTGTTTCCATATCTTGGCTGTTATGAGTAGTGCTGCAAGGAACATAGGAGTGCTAATTAATATCTCTTAGAGATCCCGATTTCAATTTTTTTGGATAATACTCAGAAGTGGGATTGCTGGATCATATAATAGTTCTATTTTTAATTTTTTGAGAAACCTCTATACTGTCTTCTATATAAGCTCTACTATTGGCATTCCCACCACCAGTTTTGAAAGTGGTCAGATTTTCTCCATTTCCTCTGTTTAACATGTTTCTTTCTTTTTTTTTTACTTTATTTTTTTTGTTTGTTTTTTGGTGGTGGGGGGATAACAGCCATCCTGACTGGTGTGAGATGTCATCTCATTGTAGTTTTGATTTGCATTTCCATAACGACTGGACATTTAATCATCATGGAAATGATGTTGAACATTTTTTCTTATACCTTTTGGATATTTGTATGTCTTCTTTGGAAAAATGTCTATTCAAGTCAATAGCCCATTTTTGAATCAGGTTATTATTTTGGTTTTGTTGTTGTTTTCAAGCTACTGAGTGGTAGGAGTTTCTTATATAATTTGGGGTATTGACCCCTTATCAGATATGTAGTTTGCAAATATTTTCTCCCAGTCCATAGGCTGCCTTTTCACCCTTTCCTGTGCAAAAGCTTTTTTATATTTGATATATCCCCACTTGTTTATTTTTGCTTTTGTTGTCTGTGCTTTGGTATCATAATCATGAAAGTGTTGCCACAATTACTGCCATGAAATGTTCCCCCTATGTTCATTTCTAGAAGTTTTACAGTTTCAGGTTTTACCTTTAAGTCTTTAATTAATTTTGGGTTGATTTTTGTGGATGGTATAAATAAGATAAGCATTCAGATTCATTTTTTTTCATGTGGATATCCATTTTCACAACACCATTTGTTGAAGGTACTAACCTTTCCCCATTGTGTATTCTTGGCACCCTTGCTGCAGATCAGTTGATCGTGGATTGCGAGTTTATTTCTGGGTTCCCTTTTCTTTTTTCATTGGTTTCTATGTCTGTCCTTAAGCCAGTACTATACTGTTTTGGTTGCTGTAGTTTTGTAATATATTTTGAAATCAGGAAGTGTGATGCCTCCACCTTAGTTCTTCTTTCTCAAGTTTGAGTTGGCTATTTTTGGGTGTTTTTGAGGTTCCACATGAATTTTAGAATTTTTTTTCCTATTTCTGTAAAAAGTATCAGTGGGATTTTTGATAAGGATTGCATTGAATCTGTATATTATTTTAGATAATATGGGCATTTTAATAATATTAAATATTCCAAATCATGAACATAGGATGTCTTTCCATTTATTTGTGTTGTAATTTTTTTTATCGTAGTTTGTTGTTAGTGTATAGAAATGCAACTGATTTTTGTTTTTTGATTTTGTATCCTGTAACATTATTGAATTAGTAGTTCTACCAGGTTTTTAGTGGAATCTTTAGAGTTTTTTAGATATAAAATCATGTCATCTATAAAAGGGGGCATTTTATTTCCATTTTTATTCCTTTGCATCTTGGATGGCTTTTATTTATTTTTCTTGTCTATTTGCTCTGACTAGATTTTCAGTACTATGTTCAATAAAAATGGTTACAGTGGGGATCCTTGTCTTGTTCCTGATTTTATAGGAAAAGCTCTCAGTTTTTTTATCATTGAGTATGATGTCAGCTGTGGACTTCTTATATATGGTCTTTATTACATTGATGTAAATTCGTACTATTCCTACTTCCTTGAGAGTTTTTACCTTAGAGAGTGTTGAATTTTGTAAAAGTTTTTTCTTTCCAATCTATTGAGATAATCGTGTGACTTTTATACATTATTCTATAAATGTAGTGTATTATATTAATTGATTTATATATGTTGAATCATCCCTGCATTACAGGGATAAATCCCACTTGGAAATGATATGTGATCCATTTAATCTATTGTTGGATTTGGTTCGTGAGTATTTTGTTGAGATTTTTTTACTCTGTATTGTTTTTGTGTTTTTTGTTTTGTCTTTTTTACATCTTTATTGGAGTATAATTGCTTTACAATGGTGTGTTAGTTTCTGCTTTATAACAAAGTGAATCAGTTATACATATACATATGTTCCCATATCTCTTCCCTCTTGCGTCTCCTGCCCTCCCACCCTCCCTATCCCACCCCTCCAGGTGGTCACAAGGCACCGAGCTGATCTCCCTGTGCTATGCAGCTGCTTCCCACTAGCTATCTACCTTACGTTTGGTAGTGTATATATGTCCATGCCTCTCTCTCACTTTCTCACAGCTTACCCTTCCCCCTTCCCCTTATCCTCAAGTCCATTCTCTAGTAGGTCTTTGTCTTTATTCATGGCTTACCCCTAGGTTCTTCATGACATTTTTTTTCCCTTAAATTCCATATGTATGTTTTAGCATATGGTATTTGTCTTTCTCTTTCTGACTTACTTCACTCTGTATGACAGACTCTAGGTCCATCCACCTCACTACAAATAACTCAATTTTGTTCCTTTTTATGGCTGAGTAATATCCCATTGTATACATGTGCCACATTTTCTTTATCCATTCATCCGATGATGGACACTTAGGTTGTTTCCATCTCCAGGCTGTTGTAAATAGAGCTGCAATGAACATTTTGGTACATGATTTTTTTGAATTATGGTTTTCTCAGGGTATATGCCCAGTAGTGGGATTGCTGGGTCATATGGTAGTTCTATTTGTAGTTTTTTAAGGAACCTCCATACTTTTCTCCACAGTCGCTGTATCAGTTTACATTCCCACCAACAGTGCAAGAGGGTTCCCTTTTCTCCACACCCTCTCCAGCATTTATTGTTTCTAGATTTCTTGATGATGGCCATTCTGACTGGTGTGAGATGATATCTAATTGTAGTTTTGATTTGCATTTCTCTAATGATTAATGAAGTGGAGCATTCTTTCATGTGTTTGTTGGCAGTCTGTATATCTTCTTTGGAGAAATGTCTATTTAGGTCTTCTGCCCATTTTTGGATTGGGTTGTTTTTTTGTTATTGAGCTGCATGAGCTGCTTATAAATTTTGGAGATTGATCCTTTGTCAGTTACTTCATTGGCAAAAATTTTCTCCCATTCTGAGGGTTTTGGTCTTGTTTATGGTTTCCTTTCCTGTGCAAAAGCTTTGAAGTTTCATTAGGTCCCATTTGTTTATTTTTGTTTTCATTTCTCTATGAGGTGGGTCAAAAAGGATCTTGCTGTGATTTATGTCATAGAGTGTTCTGCCTATGTTTTCCTCTAAGAGTTTGATAGTTTTTGGCCTTACATTTAGTTCTTTAATCCATTTTGAGCTTATTTTTGTGTATGATGTTAGGGAGTGATCTAATATCATACTTTTACATGTACCTGTCCAGTTTTCCCAGCACCACTTATTGAAAAGGCTGTCCTTTCTCCACTGTACATTCCTGCCTCCTTTATCAAAGATAAGGTGACCATATGTGCGTGGGTTTATCTCTGGGCTTTCTATCCTGTTCCATTGATCTGTCTTTCTGTTTTTGTGCCAGTACCATACTGTCTTGATTACTGTAGCTTTGTAGTATAGTCTGAAGTCAGGGAGCCTCATTCCTCCAGCTCCATTTTTCGTTCTCAAGATTGCTTTGGCTATCCAGGGTCTTTTGTGTTTCCATACAAATTGTGAATTTTTTTGTTCTAGTTCTGTGAAAAATACCAGTGGTACTTTGATAGAGATTACATTGAATCTGTAGATTTCTTTGCGTAGTAGACTCATTTTCACAATGTTGATTCTTCCAATCCAAGAACATGGTATATCTCTCGATCTATTAGTATCATCTGTAATTTCTTTCATCAGTGTCTTATAATTTTCTGCATACAGGTCTTTTGTCTCCTTAGGTAGGTTTATTCCTAGATATTTTATTCTTTTTGTTGCAATGGTAAATGGGAGTGTTTTCTTGATTTCACTTTCAGATTTTTCATCATTATTGTATAGGAATGCCAGAGATTTCTGTGCATTAATTTTGTATCCTGCTACTTTACCAAATTCATTGATTAGCTCTAGTCGTTTTCTGGTGGCATCTTTAAGATTCTCTATGTAGAGTTTCATGTTATCTGCAAACAGTAACAGCTTTACTTCTTCTTTTCCGATTTGGATTCCTTTTATTTCCTTTTCTTCTCTGATTGCTGTGGCTAAAACTTCCAAAACTATGTTGAATAAGAGTGGTGAGAGGGGGCAACCTTGTCTTGTTCCTGATCTTAGTGGAAATGCTTTCAGTTTTTCACCATTGAAGACAATGTTGGCTGTGGGTTTGTCATATATGGCCTTTATTATGTTGAGGAAAGTTCCCTCTATGCCTACATTCTGCAGGGTTTTTTTTATCATAAATGGGTGTTGAATTTTGTCGAAAGCTTTCTCTGCATCTATTGAGATGATCATATGGTTTTTCTCCTTCAATTTGTTAATATGGTTTATCGCATTGATTATTTTGCGTATATTGAAGAATCCTTGCATTCCTGGAATAAACCCCACTTGATCATGGTGTATGATCCTTTCAATGTGCTGTTGGATTCTGTTTGCTAGTGTTTTGTTGAGGATTTTTGCATCTATGCTCATCAGTGATATTGGCCTGTAGTTTTCTTTCTTTGTGACATCCTTGTCTGGTTTTGGTATCAAGGTGATGGTGGCCTCATAGAATGAGTTTGGGAGTGTTCCTCCCTCTGCTATATTTTGGAAGAGTTTGAGAAGGATAGGTGTTAGCTATTCTCTAAATGTTTGATAGAATTCGCCTGTGAAGCCATCTGGTCCTGGGCTTTTGTTTGTTGGAAGATTTTTAATCACAGTTTCAATTTCAGTGCTTGTTGGTCTGTTCATATTTTCTAATTCTTCCTGATTCAGTCTTTGCAGGTTTTGCCTTTCTAAGAATTTGTCCATTTCTTCCAGGTTGTCTATTTTATTGGCATAGAGTTGCTTGTAGTAATCTCTCATGATATGTTGTATTTCTGCAGTGTCAGTTGTTACTTCTCCTTTTTCATTTCTAATTCTATTGATTTGAGTCTTCTCCCTTTTTTTCTTGATGAGTCTGCCTAATGGTGTATCAATTTTGTTTATCTTCTCAAAGAATGAGCTTTTAGTTTTATTGATCTTTGCTAGCATTTCCTTCATTCCTTTTCCATTTATTTCTGATCAGATTTTTATGATTTGTTTCCTTCTGCTAACTCTGGGGGTTTGTTCTTCTTCCTCTAATTGCTTTAGGTGCAAGGTTAGGTTGTTTATTCGAGATGTTTCCTGTTTCTTAAGGTAGGATTGTATTGCTGTAAACTTCCCTCTTAGAACTGCTTTTGCTGCATCCCATAGATTTTGGGTCATCGTGTCTCCATTGTCATTTGTTTCTATTTTTCTTTTTTTATTTCCTCTTTGATTTCTCCAGTGATCACTTCGTTTTTAAGTAGTATATTGTTTAGCCTCCATGTGTTTGTAGTTTTTACAGATCTTTTCCTGTAATTCATGTCTAGTCTCATAGAGTTGTGGTTGGAAAAGATACTTGAAACAGTTTCAATTTTCTTAAATTTACCAAGGCTTGATTTGTGACCCAAGATATGATCTATCCTGGAGAATGTTCCATGAGCACTTGAGAAAAATGTGTATTCTGTGGTTTTTGGATGGAATGTCCCATAAATATCAATTAAGTCTGTCTTGTTTAATGTATCATTTAAAACTTGTGCTTCCTTATTTATTTTCATTTTGGATGATCTGTCCATTGGTGAAAGTGAGGTGTTAAAGTCCCCTACTATGAATGTGTTACTGTCGATTTCCCCTTTTATGGCTGTTAGTATTTGCCTTATGTATTGAGGTGCTCCTATTTTGGGTGCATAAATATTTACAATTGTTATATCTTCTTCTTGGATCAATCCCTTGATCATTATGTAGTGTCCTTCTCTATCTCTTGTAATAGTCTTTGTTTTAAAGTCTATTTTGTCTGATATGAGAATTGCTACTCCAGCTTTCTTTTGGTTTCCATTTGCATGAAATATCTTCTTCCATCCCCTTACTTTCAGTCTGTAAGTGTCTCTAGGTCTGAAGTGGGTCTCTTGTAGACAGCAAATATAGGAGTCTTGTTTTTGTATCCATTCAGCTAATCTGTGTCTTTTGGTCGGAGCATTTAGTCCATTTACATTTAGGGTAATTATCGATATGTATGTTCCTATTCCCATTTTCTTAATTGTTTTGGGTCCATTATTGTAGGTCTTTTCCTTCCCTTGTGCTTCTTGCCTAGAGAAGTTCCTTTAGCAGTTTTGTAAAGCTGGTTTGGTGGTGCTGAACTCTCTCGGCTTTTGCTTGTCTGTAAAGGTTTTAATTTCTCCATCAAATCTGAATGAGATCCTTGCTGGGTAGAGTAATCTTGGTTGCAGGTTCTTCTCCTTCATCACTTTAAATATGTCCTGCCAGTCCCTTCTGGCTTGCAGAGTTTCTGCTGAGAGATCCGCTGTTAACCTTATGGGGATTCCCTTGTGTGTTATCTGTTGTTTTTCCCTTGCTGCTTTTAATATGTTTTCTTTGTATTTAATTTTTGACAGTTTGATTAGTATGTGTCTTGGTGCGTTTCTCCTTGGATTTATCCTGTATGGGACTCTCTGTGCTTCCTGGACTTGATTAACTATTTCCTTTCCCATAAGAGGGGAGTTTTCAACTATAATCTCTTCAAATATTTTCTCTGTCCCTTTCTTTTTCTCTTCTTCTTCTGGGACCCCTATAATTCGAATGTTGCTGCATTTAATGTTGTCCCAGAGGTCTCTGAGAGTGTCCTCAGTTCTTTTCACTCTTTTTTCTTTATTCTGCTTTGCAGTAGTTATTTCCACTATTTTATCCAGGTCACTTATCCATTCTTCTGACCCAGTTATTCTGCTATTGATCCCATCTAGAGTATTTTTAATTTCATTTATTGTGTTGTTCATCATTCCTTCTTTCCTCTTTAGTTCTTCTAGGTCCTTGTTAAATGTTTCTTGCATTTTGTTCTTTCTATTTCCAAGATTTTAGATCATCTTTACTATCATTATTCTGAATTGTTTTTCAGGTAGACTGCCTATTTCCTCTTCATTATTTAGGTCTGGTGGGTTTTTATCTTGCTCCTTCATCTGCTGTGTGTTTTTCTGTCTTCTCATTTTGCTTATCTTACTGTGTTTGGGGTCTCCTTTTTGCAGGCTGTAGGCTCGTAGTTCCCGTTGTTTTTGGTGTCTGTCCCCAGTGGCTAAGGTTGGTTCAGTGGGTTGTGTAGGCTGCCTGGTGGAGGGGACTAGTGCCTGTGTTCTGGTGGATGAGGCTGGATCTTGTCTTTCTGGTGGGCAGGTCCACGTCTGGTGGTGTGTTTTGGGGTGTCTGTGGACTTATTATGATTTTAGGCAGCCTCTCTGCTAATGGGTGTGGTTGTGTTCCTGTCTTGCTAGTTGTTTGGCATAGGATGTCCAGCACTGTAGCTTGCTGGTCGTTGAGTGAAACTGGGTGCTGATGTTGAGATAGAGATCTCTGGGAGATTTTCGCCGTTTGATATTATGTGGAGCTGGGAGGTCTCTTGTGGACCAGTGTCCTGAAGTTGGCTCTCTCACCTCAGAAGCACAGCACTGACTTCTGGCTGCAGCACCAAGAGCCTTTCATCCACACAGCTCAGAATAAAAGGGAGGAAAAAGTAGAGAGAAAGAATTAGTAGAGGTAGGAAGAACGAAAGAAAGAAAGAAAGGAGGGAGGGAGGGATGGAGGGAGGGAGGGAGGGAGGAAGGAAAGAAGGAGGGCAGCAGGGAGGGAGGGAGGAAGGAAGGAAGGAAGGGGGGAAGGAAGGAAAAAAAGAAAGAAGATAAAGTAAAATAAAATAAAGTAAGATAAAATATAATAAAGTTATTAAAATAAAAGAATTATTAAGAAAAAAAATTAAAAGACAAAAACGGACGGATAAAACCCTAGGACAAATGGTGGAAGCCAAGCTATACTGCATAAATTTTGCTCTCAAAGTCCAGCTCCTCAATTTGGGATGATTCGTTGCCTATTCATGTATTCCACAGACATCAAGTTGATTGTGGAGCTTTAATCTGCTGCTTCTGAGGCTGCTGGGAGAGATTTCCCTTTCTCTTCTTTGTTCTCAGAGCTTCCAGGGGCTCAGCTTTGGATTTGGCCCCGCCTCTGCATGTAGGTCACCGGAGGGCGTCTGTTCTTCACTCAGACAGGATGGGGTTAAAGGAGCCGCTGATTCGAGGGCTCTGGCTCACTCGGGCGGGGGGAGGAGGGAGGGGCACGGAGTGCAGGGCGGGCCTGCGGCGGCGTGAAGTTGCACCAGCCTGAGGCGTGCTGTGCGTTCTCCTGGCGAGCTTGTCCCTGGATCCTGGGACCCTGGCAGTGGCGGGCTGGATAGGCTCCCCGGAAGGTGGGTGTGGATAGTAACCTGTGCTTGCACACAAGGCTTCTTGATGGAGGCAGCAGCAGGCTTAGCGTCTCATGCCGGTCTCTGTAGTCCGTGCTTTTAGCCGCGGCTCGCACCCGTCTCTGGAGCTCCTTTAAACAGCGCTCTTAATCCCCTCTCCTCTTAATCCCCTCTCCTCGCACACCAGGAAACAAAGAGGGAAGAAAAAGTCTCTTGCCTCTTCAGCAGCTCCAGACTTTTCCCCGGACTCCCTCCCAGCTAGCCGTGACGCACTAACCCCTTCAGGCTGTGTTCACGCCGCCAACCCCAGTCCTCTCCCGGCGCTGACGGAAGCCCGAGCCTCAAGTCCCAGCCCTTCCCGCCCCGGCAGGTGAGCAGACAAGCCTCTCGGGCTGGTGAGTGCTGGCTGGCCCTGATCCTCTGTGCAGGAATCTCTCCGCTTTGCCCTCTGCACCCCCTGGTGCTGCGCTCTCCTCTGCGGCTCCGAAGCTTCCCTCGTCTGCCACCCGCAGTCTCCGCCCTTGAAGGGGCTTCCTAGTGTGTGGAAACCTTTTCTCCTTCACAGCTCCCTCCCACTGGTGCAGGTCCCGTCCCTATCCTTTTGTCTCTGTTTTTTCTTTTGCCCTACCCAGGTATGTGGGGGGTTTCTTGCCTTTTGGGAGGTCTGAGGTCTTCTGCCAGCATTCAGTAGGTGTTCTGTAGGAGTTGTCCCACGTGTAGATGTATTCCTGGTGTATCTGTGGGGAGGAAGGTGATCTCCGTGTCTTACTCTTCCGCCATCTTCCCGGAACCAACTTACTCTGTATTCTTTACAGATATTGGCCTGTAATTATCTTTACCTGTGGTGTCTTTGTCTAGCGCTGGTATCAGAGTAATGATGGCCTCATAAAATGACTTTGAAACTCTTCCCTCCTCTATTCTTGGAGGAACTTGAGAAGGATTGGTGCTAATTCTTTCTTAAATGTCTCATAGAATTTACCAATGAAGCCACTTGTTCTTGAGGTTTTCTTTTTGGTGGTTTTTGATTGCCAGTTATATTTGTTACATCTTCCTGATGGATTTATCCTTTATCATTACATAATGTTTTTCTTTGTCTCGTGTGAGAATATTTTATTTAAAATCTTTTTTTCTAATACAACTATAGCCATCCCTGCTCTTTATTAGTTACCATTTTCATGGAGTATCTTTTTGATCTTTCACTTTCAGCCAGTGTGTGTTCTTAAATCTAAATTGAGTTTTTTATAGGCAGCATATAGTTGAATCTTACTGTTTTGATCCACTCAGCCACCTTATGCCTTGATAGGGGAGTTTAGTCCATTTACATTTAAAGTAATTATTGATCATGAAGGACTTATTATTGCCATTTTATTAGTTGTTTTATTTTTAGTATTGTAGTTCCTTTGTCTCTCTTTCCTTCTCTTGTCATCTACCTTTGTGTTTTTTTGATTATTTTGTATTGAAGTGCTTTGATTCATTTTTATTTTCTATAACTTTACAGTTATATTTTTCCTAGGGGCTTACATGAAATATCTTACAGTCTCTTGAGTGGCAGTCATTAATAAAATAAGCGAATTGACATATGTGATGAAGGGGATGAAGAAAATAAAAAACTAATGCCTCATTTGAGTTGAGTTGGGATGGGTATTGGACAGTGTACAGAGTAACAGCATATACAGAGGCTCTGAAACAAGTAGTGTGCAGTGTCTGAGGAACTGGAAATACTTCAGTGAATCTGGAATGTAGAGGAACAATTATGCACAAATGACTCTGTAGAGTTAGGCAGTGGGTATGTCATGTAGGGCCATATAGGATTTTGGACGGGGTTTTCAAAACCATGAAAAGATACTGACAGGAACCAAGCACGTTGGAAGGTGGGGGATGACATGATCAGATGTACATTTCTCAGATACTAGTTTAGAGGTGGATGCAGAGACATTAGTCCATAGACATTAATGCTGTCTAGGTGAGAGATGACATTAGTTTGGCGTATGTTGGTGGGTGAAAAAAATGCTGAACAGTGGGTAAAATGCAGAAATATTAAAGAATTAAAAAGTAAAACTTACATGAATTTTCATGAGCTAAGTATGAAAAGTTGGGAAGTAAGAAATAACAAGAAGGGTTTTTTGATTTCTATGACAAGCAGTTGAATGAATTGTGAAGAGTAGTACTATATCCCTGGCCTCTCAAAATATAAAGACTACATCCTAAAAATGTGAGGCACATTTTGCTAACCAGAGGGTGAAATATCAGCCCCTTGATTTGTTAAGAACCAGCAACTTCCCAAACATGTTTGTTTATATATTTTAAAGCACATAACATACTTGTTGACACTTATTCTGAATTTCCCAAAATAAGTGTTGAGTTTAAGAGCAGTGAGGAGTTTGGGTTGTGGTTAAAAACCTATGTATGATTTTTCAAGTCTAACTGTAGACAATGACAAAGGTTTTATCTGGTAGGTCTCAGGAGGAAAGCTGCCCTCCCACTGGACTTGGTGCACAGAGATTGCATTGTGGTCTCGGAAGAGAGCTGCAGTCAAGGAATCAGGCCCTTCCGGAAGGTCATGCTCTTTATGCACTTTTGTATTCCTAGACTAGACACCTTTATTCCTAGATTTCTTTATCAGGAGCCTTTAGTAGAGATCTTTCTCAGATGTTTCTGCTGAGGCCTCCTCATGAGGAGAGAAGTGATAAAACTTGAAGACACTTTCCCCCCTAAGATTCAGTGCCCAGTACTTTTCTGCTCTTAACCTTTCTAGTCCATAGCCCTACCCCTACCCCCAGGTCCAGAAAACCACCAGGTCTTTTTTGGGGGTCTCTCTCAACAAAATAAGACACAAATGAGAAGACCCCACATCCGTGCTGATCCGTCAGACCCTTGAGTGGTGTGCCCTTCAATAGGGGAAATGAAACAGTGGGGAGTTGGTGCCTCTTCCCTTTTTAGCATCTTGCTTTACTTTTGCTGTGATTAGAGGCTTCCAGATGACTTTCATTTTCGCTCATGATTGCTTTAATTGGCTACTCTAGCAGCTCAGCTCTCTCTCCAGCCCAGCTGAGCTCCTTACAAATACCAATATTTCTTTGTAACAGTTTACACTTTGTAACCAGATTAAGTTAAATATGAATCTGAATTTAATAAAAACATTTGTACCTCCAGAGTACATGGAACTATGAAAGGGAGAAG
Organism: Phocoena phocoena; assembly: GCF_963924675.1. Classification (NCBI taxonomy): domain Eukaryota; kingdom Metazoa; phylum Chordata; class Mammalia; order Artiodactyla; family Phocoenidae; genus Phocoena; species Phocoena phocoena. The sequence continues at coordinate 79,258,213 of NC_089223.1, forward strand.
AAAACACCCCAATATACAACCTGTATTGAATTTTGAAAGCAACTGTTGTTTTTTGGAAGGCAACTGCATATTAGGGCAACATGTATCATTTATCATATGATAAATGCATGTCTTACTTATACATTAAAATGAAACTTTAAAGAAAAGTATGAATTATTTTTTGTAAAATTCCTTAGGGCCATTTAATTGCCTTGCAGTTAGAGGGTCATATGTTTCAGCGACTGCTCTACAGTATATATATATATATATATATATATATATATATATATATATATATATATGCATGTGTATGTATAATATATATGTGTGTGTATGTATTTATGTGTGTATACGTGTATACATACATACATATATATATATATACATACATATAAGATTTATTTTAACGATCAGAGGGAGGACTGCTGCTTAAAATGGATGATTGATCCTTGCCCATCATTTTCTTCATCTACATTTGGCTTTTCCTCCGTGGCTTCTTGGGAAATCTAATTTGTGTGCTGCATGGGATTGATTCTATTACAGTATTTTTACTGAGTTTCTGTTTTTCAGTGCCATCTTTCTCATAGTTGTTTTGATTGCAGTTTTCAGTGATTTTTCCTTCTTCTTTGTGTTCTACTTTGTATTTCCCCAAGGCAGTGAGTCATTCTGGAAGTATTGTGTAATTTGTTTTGTTCAACAGATTTCTTGCCATGCATGTACTGTGTATTTAGCTTCTTTTAACTCTCCTTCCACATGTTGTTTTCATCTAGTAATCACTTTCACCTTTTTCAGTACACTGCTTGATGGCTGAGGCTGGGATCTTTTTCTTTCTTATTCACTGCTATGTTCCAAATAGAAGGGTACCTGACACAATTTATATGTTCAGTAAATACACATCGAGGCAATGAATTAAAGTGAGCCTCCCCTTCCTATTTCAATTTTCCACGTTGTCTTATTTGTGATGACTTACGAAGATACTTACTATTACTTTGGTAAAAACTTTTGAATTTCTCTATTTGTAATACTGCCGTTTGTAGTTTTCCAAAGGTACTACAGCTTTCTGTGCCTTTGTTCTTAAATCAATGAAGAAAACTTCAATTCTGATTTTAATTTTGAATTAAAGAATTAAAGTTAAAAATTTAGTAGAATAAATATAGTTTTTATTATGTAATATCATAAATTACTTTATAGTCTCTAACATGGTGTACTGTTCCATAATTTTGTTTCTTATCACTCTCCTGACACCATTATAATTCAATAATGTTTTGCTTTCACCCATTCTTAACTCTCTAAAGACCCGATTATCCCCACAGAATTAAAAATCCCAGAAAATAATTGAGATAGCAGAAACACATATTCATTTAAAAAATACAAACAAAATAATTTTTCCTCTGTAACTAAGACATATATATGTATGAATGCATATATACATGCATGTAAACACTATATATATATCTAATATATTTTGTAGTTTAGATAATTAGAATGTATTTATATCTTCTCAATAACGAATTTCTCTTCTTTTAATATCTGTTGCTAAATACCAGGAGGGACACAGTTCTTTTCAGTTCCTTCATAACCTGAGATGGAGGAACCAGGTATACTCTCCACCTGAATTGCTCTAATATCAGTCTGGTCTTATGTCTCATTGTTACATAGCTGAACCCTGTGAGTAAGTAGACATAAAGTTTTTTCTTGGGGTTTTGCCCTTCACAGTTGATGGTGCTTTTACAAATTAAACACAAAGAGACTTTAAGTACCAAGCTGCCCTATAAAAACAAGTATTGACTGAAACAAATAGACTACCAGATATTTCCCCAGCAAAGACGGGTTTATTCAGGATCCACAGAGAACTGCAATTTGGGGTCTGCAAGCATGGTGAAACACATACAAGTCCTCATCCCCAAGGAAAGGGGAACATTTTTATAGAGAGGAAAAGGAAGTTGGGAGGGCTGTAGTAAACAGAGTCCCTGGCTTTTCATTGGCTGAGGCGTTGCCAGGAAAGAAGTGAAGTCTTTCTTCTTCCTGTTGGGCTCTGTTATTGTCACAGGGAGTGAGAGCTCCCCCTTCTGGTCTCCCAACTTTATTTAATTGAAGTTTCTGTTAATTAATTTTCTTACATTTCCCTGTTTTGATCAAGATCTTTCTCTGAAAGTATTGCTGATCTAGAGTCAAATTTTCTAGTTTCACCAGCTTTTTGTCCCTCAATGTCAGTAAAGATCTATTCTGGGTGTAGTGTATCATTTCAGTGGGAAAATGCACATATTGGAAATCTATTAAAGCCACATCAAGTAACAAAGAGGGGTAGGGGGAGAACTCTCAGGCATTTTTTAATCTAAAGTCCATATGTTATCAAGATTTGAGAAACTGGAGATCATCTGAAGTGTTATGTCATCATCAAAGGTTTGGCAACAAACTTCTTACAGTTCTGGTCTGGAAATATTGGGAGAATTGTTTCATTAGATGTCATCTGCTTTGATTCCAGGAAATCTTTACTTTCAGGTCACCAGATGATGTGCAGGTCCAGTCAAGGTTTGGTGCTTTGTTTAGGTGTGTCACAGAATCCAAGATTCATTTCCTTGGAGTTTGGCGGCACAAGGGTTGGTTAGCAGTTCTTGAAAGGGGCCTTTGCAGTGAGGTTGAAGAGAGTTCTTCTGGAGGTATATTTTCCAATAGACAAAATCTTCAGGTTGCAAAACGTGATGTTCAACGTCTTCACCTCCCAAGGGTTCACTGTGAAAAGATTGCTCTACCAAAACATGGTTATTTTTAATAGATGCAATTAGACCTTTGCAATATTGGAGTATCTCTCCTTTTATCAGTCGTGGGTCAAAAGAAGCAGGAACCAAGTACATTGAGCATCCTATTACTATCTCAAAGGATGAGAGTTCATGAGTTCCAAAACGGGTGGGATTTAGAAGGACTGACACAAATGCTTTTGTCCACGATGTTTGGAGGGCCTCCACACATTTTGCCAGTTGAGTCTTAATAATGCCATTAATTTGTTAAACTAAATCAAAGGATTGAAAGTGGTAAGCCCAGTGAAAGTGCTATAAAACCAGCCAAATAGCACAGACTCATCGAAGCATATGGCTAGTAAAATGGGCTCCTCGATCACTATAAAGTTTGAGAAGAGTTTTCCAGGTAGGGATAATCTTTTCCTATAGGACTTTAGCCACAGAAGAAGTAGCCTGTCTGCAAGGGAAGACTCTACACCAGAGTGAAAATATACAGACCGTGACTAAAACATATTTATATCCCATTAGATAGAGGGAGTCATATGAAATCCATTTGATCCATTTTCCAGAACTTAAATGGTTCATTAGGCAGTTTAAAATATCCAGGATCAGTATGAACAGGCTTCCCTGTTTGTACTTTGGACAAGTGGGACAAGTGAAGTAGGTATTTTTTGGGGCTTTGTTAATGTTTCCCCACCAATATTGATTCATGAAGGCTATCATTTTGTCAGGAGACCAATGGTTTAATGCATGTGTAGTGGTGAAGAGTGGGAATTTTAGAATTTCTGGTAGGAATGGGTTGTTAGTTGGTCAAAACCAGAGCTTTCTCTTTTTATCAAACAAATGACTGTTGAATTTCTAACCTTGTTTTCCTTTTCTGAGGTCAATATTTGGGCCTCTCTAGCCAGTTTTTCTCAGTTATCATTTGAGGAAATATCAGAGACAATGGACAATGACAGAGGTTTGGCTACTATTGTCCCCTTAAGGGAAGCATTTCTTACAGAAATATCAACAAGGTGATTTCCCTTAGCTTCCAGAGAGTCAAATTTAGAATACCCTGAGATCATAATAAGAGCTAAAACAACAGGTAAAAATATTGCATTCAATAATTCCTAAACATAGGGGCCATTTTAAATTTTGTTTCCACTGGAAGTAAGGGAACCACATTGCTCCCACAACATTTCAAAATCATGAGCTACTCTGAAAGCATATCTACTATCAGTATAAGTATTGGGAGTATTGCTCTTGGCTAAAGTAAAAGCCTGTGTAAGAGTGTATATTTCAGCCTTTTGGGCCAAAGTAGCCATAGGTAAAGATGCTGGCTCAACAACATCAAAAGAAGTTGTAATAGCATATTGAGCACAATATTTCTCATTGTCACCTTTTAAATAAGAATCATCAGTGAACCTTGAGAAATCAGTGTTACCCAGTAGAATTTCTTGTAGGTCATCATGAGGAGTCAGGAGGTGTTTTGTCAGTGTTAAGCAGTGTGAAAGACTTTGTTGGTGACAGAGGGGAGAAGAGTGGCTAGGTTAATGTTATTACAATGTAAAAGAATTATGTGAGGAGCAGTTAACAAAAGGACTTCATAGGAGGTGAAGCAGCTGGCTGAGAAATGTTGAATATGATGAGAATTTAGGAGAGCTTCTACTGCATGAGGTACAAAATGGTTAAATGGAATGCCACAATGGTTTTCTCTGTGGCCTTAACCAAAAGGGCAGTGGCCTTAATGGCTCTAAGACACGAGGGTATCTCCATACCACAGGGTCCAGTTGCTGGCTGTAATATTTTATGTGTTGATGGTGTTCCCTGTGTTTTGGGTGAGAACCACAAGGGCATTCCCTTCCTTTTCATACACAAAAAGGAAAAAGGGAATCTGATAATTGAGAAGTCCAAAGGCAGGTGGGTTCATCAATCTCTTTTAAGGCCTTAAAGACTATATCGTTTCTTTCTTCTGGGTCGGGCTTGTTACTGTTGAGTAAAACAAATAGAGGTTTGGCTATAAGAGAAAATTTGGAATCCAATTTTGGCAATAACCAACTAACCTGAGAAAACCTTGCAGTTGGCATATAGTTTTGGATTGGGGGAAACTTAAGACACCATGAAGTATATCTGAATACAGGTGTAGCCCTTGTTCTGGGCTACCCTAAATATCTAACCTAGGTTTGGACAAACTACAATTTTTCTTTGGTGACCTTATGCCCCTTTAAGGCTGAAAGGTTTAGCAAGCAGATGTTGTCAATCCTTTGAGGAAGCCTGAGAAGAAGAACAAAAAAACAAATCATTTCCATATTGCAACAAAGTAGAACCTCTAGGGAACTTTATGTCATCCAGATCAGCCTTCAGGATCTAGGAGAAATAAGGACTCTCAGTATAACCCTGAGGCCTCACTGTCCAGGTGAATTGTTTTCCTTCCAAAATGAAGGCAAAAGATATTGGCATGATTCATCAACTGGAATACTGAAGAATGCACTGCACAAATTACAGTAATGAATTTACTTCTGGCTGGTGGCAATGGATTTTAGTAATGTACAGGGGTTAAGAACTATAGGGTGTTGACAGTAAAAAATGATGTTTATTGCTCTGAGGTCCTGGACAACATCCACCCTCATCCCTTTTCTCACACGTAAAATGGGAGTGTTATAGGGGCTAGTACAATAAAGCCTTTAGTCTTGTAATTTTCTATTATGGGTGCTATGCCTTGAAGAGCTTCTTTACTTACAGGATATTGATTAATTCTCAGAATTGATTCTCAGATTAATTGATTAATTCTCAGAATTAGCTCTAGTATCATCAGAGATGGAAAAAAATTAAAGATATTAAAGAGTCATTTAATTCACCTGGTGGGTTACTTTGAAGTACTCTCAATTTCTAGAATTATTTCCCCCTTTGGGGAAAAAGAGATTCCAGCATGATAATTCTCTAAGAAGTCTCAGCCTAATAAATAAATAGGGTCAGAGGAAATAAGGAGAAAAGCATGTGTATTTCTGAAAGGGCCTAAACAAAAGGGAATAGGTTCAGAAACAGGAACCTCTTGAGGTTCATTAGAGATCCCCATAATTTATGCTATGTTAGTACTCTGAAGCTGGGTCTATTTTATAGTAGTGGGGTTGAGCACAGAGAATGTGGCTCCAGTGTCAATTAGGACTGGAAGGGATTCATCCCCATCTGGAGAAATGTTTCTCCAATCTGATTAAGAGGAAGGGATTGGGGAATTCCCTGGTGGTCCAGTGGTTAGACTCCATGCTTTCACTGCTGAGGGCCCAGGTTCAATCCCTGGTCAGGGAACTAAGATCCCACAGGCCATGTGGCACGGGAGGAAAAAAAAAAAAGAGGGAGTACTGGAAAGAGCTTCTGTAGGTGCTTGGAGCCCCATCATTGAAAATTAGGAGGATGTTGGAAAGGCTGGTTAAAGGGCTGAAGGTGCCTAAAGCACTTACATTTGTAACAATCTCTTTTCCAGTGTTCCACCTTTTTCTGTTTGCAATAATAGCAGAAACTAGGAGGGTTTTGGTTTCATTTAGGAACCTTCATTTGGTGGAGTTGAAGGTTAATAATTTTAACAGTCTTCCTCTGAGATGACTGAGAAAACTGATCTGCAGATTAACTAAATCTGGAGTGGACATGGTTTCTTACTCCATCCTGGTCCCTTTTACTGAAAAGGAAAGGTCCTGATTCAGCACCTTATTAAACAGAATTAAAAGCTACCCAGGTGAAATCAGCTTCTGAAGGAAGACCAGAATTTTCTTTAAAAACAATCTGAAGTGGATTGTAATTTTCATGAATGAGTTTGTCACATTTTTGTGTGTAAGCCTGAATTTTGTTCTAATCAACAGGCTTTGGAAAAGCCCTGGAAATTGCTCTAGGAATTGCTCAATGAAGTTGCCTAAGACCGATCATAAAAGTTTGCAGGCTAGAGCTTCCCTGGTGGCGCAGTGGTTGAGAGTCTGCCTGCCGGTGCAGGGGTTCGTGCTCCGGTCCGGGGAGATCCCACATGCCGCGGAGTGGCTGGGCCCGTGAGCCATGGCTGCTGAGCCTGTGCGTCCGGACCCTGTGCTCCGCAACGGGAGAGGCCACAACAGTGAGAGGCCCGCGTACAGCAAAAAACAAAACAAAAAAACCCCAAATAGACTGCTAGTTATTTGTCCAGCAAAGATGGGCTTATTTGTGATAAGCAGAGAATTGCAATTCAGCATCTGCAGCCATGGTGAGCAAGCCCTGTGTAGGTCCCCAAACTGAAGAGGAAAATTTTCAACAAAGGAAAAGGAAGTTGGGAGTGCAGTCAACAAAAAGTCCATGGCTTTTCATTAGCTGAGTCCTTGCCAGGGAAAAGAGGAGTTTTCTTCCTGCTGGGCTGCTATTGTTGCAGGGCATGACAGCTCCCCCTTCTGGTTTCTCAACTCGATTTAGTAGAGATTTCTCTATTTTTTTACACTTGACAGCCAAATTCTATTAACATGTGATTATTTTCAAACTAATAGGACCGACTAAACCCTTAATTCACAGGGCTCATATTAATGAAGGGAAACACATAAACAAAAATAAATAGGTAAATAAACTATACAGTGTGCTAGTTAAGAACAAATGCCCTTGAGAAAAATTAAAGGAATGGATGACTTTCTGGGGAGGAAAGTGTGTGTCTGGAAGGGGTTTTGATTCTCAAATGGGTGATCATTCAAAGCCTTAATGTGAAGGTCTTTTTTGAGCAAAAATTGAAGAAGGTGAACGAGTTACCTATATGGATTTCTGGGGATACAATATCATAAGTAGAGCTGGCTACATAATTTGTGAGAAGTATAAAATAAAAAGTGAGGGCCTTCTGTTTAAAAAGCAGCAAGAAGCTTTTCTTTTTCTCCCATGATGTGTCTCAACTTGCCATGGGTTTTATTTGCTGTTTAATGTCACAGTGCTTTGGGCATGGGATACTTGCTGTGAAAGTGCAGACCCTCACAAGCCCAGCCTCTTGCCTTTGTGTCCTGATTTACCTCATATCCACATCTAAGCCCCCATTGGGGGAAGAAGTGGCAGTGGTTACTGGGTGGGGAGAGAGGAGTGGGTGCTTGAGAATCTATTCCCAGCCAAGAGAGAGGAGGCAGGAGAGAGGACCTCACATGAGCCAAGACTCCAAGTCTATGACCTATGCATCATATCCCCATTGGGCTTTATTTATAAAACACATATGCAATGATGAAATAATTAATAATTTCAAAAGTGTGACTGTAAAGCATTAAACCCCAACATAGGGGCCCTCTTCTGAATGTGGGGTTTTGTGGAACTGCACTGGATGCACACCATAAGGCCATCCTTGGTTACAGGCAGAGGAAACATCAAGTATAAAAGCCATGAAATGGGACTATGCCAGAGTGAGCAAAGGGGAGAATAATAAGAAACAAAACTAGAAATATAAGAGGGCTTCAGATTGTGTAAGGCCTTGTTGTCATTGTTAAAACTTTGAACTTCATTCTCAGTAAAATAGATAGTGAGAAGTGATGGCATTTTGGACCAAGATTATAGTGGTGAAAGTGATTTGTTTCTAGTTAGATTTTGAAGGTAGAGACCACAGGGCTGCTGACTACTTGCCTGTTGAGTATAAAAGAAAGAGGGGAGCCAAGGATAATTCCAAGATTTTGTTTTGAGGTCTACTGGCGTTGCCACTGAGTTCAGGAAGATGATGGGAGGGGCTTGTTTTGGAGGGGAAGGGAGTGGAATCTGATATTTGATTTGATACATATTAATTTGGGAAGCTTGTTAGTGATTCAATTAAAGAAAAATATTATTGATAGTTCAATAAATCAATCATTAATCATCTGTTGAACATCTGAGGCTAGAAATGAAGGAAGAAGTCTGTGTGGGAGATATAAATATGGGAACCATCAGCCTTAGTGTATAGATAGTATTTAAAGCTATGTAACTGAATGAATTCAGGAAGCAAGTAAGTGAAATTACAGAAGAGATACTAGGACTGAGTCCTGGGATACTCCAATAATAAGCAATCAGGAAGATAAGGAGGAACAAGGAAGGGTACTGAGAAGGGCCAAAGATGGAAGGGAAAACAAGGAAAGTATAGTTTCCTGGAAGCCAGTGGAAGAAAGTGTTTCCAGGGTAAAGGAGCAATCAATCAGCTAAGTCAAACACTACTGACAAAGACTTGAAAGACTTAGACTTAACCTTTGAACTCAGCAACATTGGTGACATTAACAAACGTGGCAAGAGCAATGTCTGTGGAATGGTTGGGAGAAAATACCAATAAGAGTTTCAGGAAAGAACAGGAGAATGAAAATTGGAGACAACTGAGTTTTTGACTACAGAGGTTTTTGTTTGTTTGTTTTGTTTTGCTTTTTAATGGAGAACTGGGTAGTAGCTAGCATAGACTGGTGGTAAGATTATTTGTTATTTAGCAAGTACTCATTTTGATACCTGATAGGACTATAAGCACCTTGTGGGCCAAGGCTGCACCTTACAGTTCTTACATATCACCTGGTGCTAATTCCAAATAGCAACTTATGTGAGGTGTAGAGTACTGTGCCTATAGAGAGGAAGATAGGAAAGTGTGCTGAGGCAAGAAGTGCTAGGTACCAACTGTTTGACTAGTTTGGTGGTTTTAATTTTTGTACTTAGAAAAGCTGTTTTCTAAGTAGAATTGTATTTAAGAATATAATTCTATGTGTCCAGTAAACATTATTTGTATATAACAACGGGAACACTGATGATATTGGCCATGCTGTTATCAGCCTATTTATAATATGGAATATTATAGATATGATGCATAAAGCCATGTAGGTGACACAGTTCAGATAAGTCAGTTAACCAGTGGTCAGTAGTGTTTTTAGAAGCCACCCATCTCTCGTTTCTCCAGGAAGATAACAATAACAATGGAGGAAAAATGGCCAGAGCTTTGTAGAGATTAAGGCTTCATGGCGAGTGAACATGTAGTTCAACACAAGGCTTTAATTGGGGAATACAGTGCTGCAAAAGAAATTCCCCGCAGAATCTCATTTAATTTGTACCAAAAAGACGTGGGATTTAGAGCAACACAACTGGGTCGCAATGGCTGGTAGAACCAAGAATCTTCATATCGGAACTGTGGTTTGGGGGCCCACATAAAGAGAAGTATTTGGATACAAGCATTAAAAACTAAATTTTAGCAGACCTGAAAATGGTCTGAATTGATATTTAAGCAGTAGGGAAATTCAGAGTTCATTTTAATCTGTGAAGAGTTTCTTATAGGAAGTAGCATTTAAGATGATATAGGAAAGGTTGTATTTTAGTAATGATGTATGTTTAGAATACATCTACAATTACAAAAAAAAGAAATGTCATACTAGCATATTCTAGTTAGTTGAATAGTCTAGCAACACCTAACTAAATACCCAAGTTGCTTCAAACAAGCCATTTCATCCTCTGTGCCTCAATTTCATATTTGTAAAATAATGAATCAGACTAGACTATCTCTAAAACACTTTTTACCTATCATATTTTATAATTTACAAGATTACTTTGAAGCTGATGGCTTTGGGAAATACAAGATGCACTCTGAGGGGTGGAGGAGATTAGAGTTGGTGTGCAATTCAATATATAGCTATTTTAAAAGGAAGTTTTGTAAAAAGTTTTTTTTATTTAAATATTGATAAAAGTGTGAGAGGAAAGAAGGAAGGGAGGGAGGGAGGGGGGAGGGACTAGTTAACTTAGCATCATGGAGCCTGAGGCTGGAAGATGAACAACAGTTAAAAGAAGCAATACAAAAGAACTAAACCTAGAGTCTGAATTTGGTCAAATAGTTCATGGGGAGTGAAAGGCAGAAAGGAATGTACTAGCAGGATATAGTTATTTCCACAAATGACCTTTATGCTGAGGAAAAACAAGAATTTCAAGTGGGAATGAGTAGTTCCAACTCAGCATATTGCATTTTAAATACTAATGTAAAGGTGTTCATTTCAAGAAAGTTCTTTAAACCCTACCTAATTAACCATTAACTAATAGAACCAAAAGGGAATTCAGATGAGACAAAGCTGTGATTTAACACCTGTTCTGCTTATTGAACTACCAGGTAAGGATATTTCTATTGTGATTTGAGACTCGATTCCTTCATGTTTCCATGAAGAAGTGATCCCTACAGTTAACATCTTGTTTCCTTACTCAGTTCCACGCTGGGAAGGGATCCAACTAAAAGTTCAGACAAGAACTAGGCATGTGTAACTCAAAACTCCTAGATTTCTTTGGGGGTAAGTCTTCCTAGAAGAAGCATGCATTCCCAATAGTTCTTGACTCTTGTTAAGCTGAGCCAGTAAAAGCCCTGTTCCTGTGATTAGCCTTAAATTTGACCATTTGCCTTTGTATGGGTGACTAAATTTGCCATATTCTTTGCTGAAGTATTAGCAAGTACCCTTGGCTCAGCGCCAAATCTGCATTCATCAAGAAACTTCATTAATAAAGAAAATTATATTTTACCTCCATTTGTGTAACTTGAACAACTATCTCCCAACTGCTCCAACATCAGGCAGGGAAATGGAATGTTGCTTACACAAACCTCAAAGGTGCCTCACCTTTCTGTATTCTTTATGTAGTGTGCAGTGAGCTCTGTGGCATAGCCACAGTTTAAATGGGTCCACTGGGGTCTTGAGTACCAATGAAGGATGCTGTAGGCTCTCCTTCATAAAAGAAAACATATACTCAATCTTTTCTTCTGAAGCAGTTTGCTCAGTTCTAAACCTCTTTCTGCCTCAGCTCACAAACATGAAACAAAAACAGAAACAGTAGAGAAAGGACATCTGAAAGAGATAGCATTTTTACTTTTTTGGTCTTTGTGATAGCTCTGTTAACTATATCTCTCTACCTCTATGGAACTTAATTTCTGCTTCAGTCACAGTGACCTAAAGTCTTATCATGCACCCATACTGAGTATGTGTGTTTTCAAAGCAACGGTTCAGAGCATTTCAGAGGGGTGTCAAACCTAGTTGGGGGAGGGTCAAAAGAAGATTCCTTAAGAATAATGGTATTTAAAACAAGACCTAATTTATAAAATAGAATTTGAGAGTTGGCTTTTCAGGAAGAAAAGATGATACAGAGGCAAGGCGTGATATGATCCAGGAATATAAAGAAGTCTACAATGGCTAGAGTCAAGAGAAATACAGTAAGTAGCACAAGACGAGGCTTCAGAGGTGAGAAGCAAAGTCTGGCTGGGCATGTTGAGGATGACAGGTGGAATTGCTAGTGAAAGCTGCAAATGTTTTGAAATCACTACTTGTGGAAGAAATAAGCTTAATAGGTAATCCATCATAATAAACACATTCTGAAGGACAGATACAATTTCTAAAAGCACCAATGCTCCTTCCTTCTTGGTTTGCAATGATCTGTAATTTTAGATAAGTTTCTTTGTCTAGATTGATAGCATATCCTCATTTATAAAATGCTGATCTATGACAGAGACTTCTAATCTTTAAATAATGAAATTTAGTAACCTGTGAATCTAATTTGATAGGTGCTATAACATTGCAACACAGTATAGTATTATGATCTGGTTTAAAATATTCAGTATCATTATGCCTTTAAAATGTTCTTAGGAATTAGGTTGATTATACATGAGCATTCGCTGAGTGAGTCCAAGAATGTAAATGATTGCTTGGATGGCTAACTCTGGCTTAAATTATTTCAGAAGGGATAGACCAGAGGAGAGTGATGAAAAGTTTAAAATTTTCCAGCCTCTATAAGAAGCTGTCATTTCAGGTTATATTCTTTGTATAATGGGCCTTTGAAGTGAATTCTGTTGCTTTAATATTCCAAGGTGATATGGAATATTTTCGGAGCCTCCCCATCATTCTAAACATACAGTACAACCCTCTCTAGGATTCAAGAGTTGCCACTTGGCACCTTTATATCCCCAATCAGAAAGGAACTGCAGAGAAGCATAGTACTTCATCATGGAAATATTTGAATTACATTTCCCTTAAGGACAAATATTTTATCGACTTAGTAAGGTAAAGAACCAGATTTTGTTTTTTAACATACATATACATGTAATTTGTACTGAATCATGAGTATCTTTCACATCAAATCAGATCCTTATTGCTAACAAGGTTGCATACTTTCATTTCATGAATACAATGATAGATATACAGCTAAACCCATCACCAATCTTGTTTCCTCATTATTCGGTACTTTCTATGTATGGAGACAAAGTTTTACAGTATGCTGTGCATTGAAGTGAATTATTGTACATCCTTCTGCATTAGCATATAGTCTTAAATTTAGGTCTTAGTATCAAAATGTAAATGCCTGAGACTTTTCTTGAACCAGTAACTTCTATCTGCTATTTTTATTCTCTTGTACTCATAAAAAAATCCTTGAGTAAAATAGCATTGTCACAAACTAAGAAATAATTATTTTATACCTAACTTCAACAGAGACATATCATTGCCAATTACTTACGCACTTTTAATACAAAGATGCCAAAGTAGCATCTTTGGCAAGAACTTGCAACTTGCATATTCTGGTGGTCATAAATGAGTATTAATATTAATTGATGAATCAAATAACATCTTCAAATAATTGTTCCATGGCTTGGTTTACTAAGATTGGTTCTGGCTTGGCCCTGTGATAACATAAGGTCTTTAGGACTCTACATGTTAACAGGGATTAGTTATTCTTAATATGTGAGCCTATTGTAACACTTTTGGCCATCATCTGTGGTCCATTAGCCCCCATAGCTCACTTTCAGATGCCAATGAATATAGCTCTAGCTCTAAGAATCAATATTCAACTTCTACCATGCATCTGTGACCAGTGCTCTCTTAAGTGCTTCTCCCAATGCTACTCAGTGCAATGTAAGTGCCTTTGCAGCACATACCTACAGAAATACTTTGGTGACATAATACTTTCAACCAGATTTTCACCTTACTGAAAACACTCAAGGTCTTTTAAATATGAAGAATGAGTCACTTCTCTTTCTCTTTTTTTTTTTAATCAATATCACTTCATTGATAAAATGACAAAGCCATATGAGCTCATTTGTTGTTCTGCTGAAATTAACTTTGTGCTGTATTTAGGCAGTTCTCAGATTTCCCAAATACTCTTTATGTGCTCCCACCTATAGGACTTAGCTTTAACTGTGCCCCGTTCCTAACAAGGTTGAATGAGAAGTTTTGTAGTATCTCCCAATTAATTCTTTATTCAAGATATAATTTAGAAATCAGTATTTTAGGGAAATTCTCCTTAACTTCTCTCACATAATTTGGTTTTACTGACATTTACAAGTCCTTTGAGTAATATAAATAATAGTATGTTGTTCATTTTGGGGTATTTACTACTTGTTTAGAGTTTGTAGATTGGTTTGCATAATTAGTATATGGGTATTGTGAGAAAGAAAACAAAGTTTATATCTTTTATGTATCCCTTTATTTCAGTTATTGTTGGTTTACTTAGGTATTCAGAATTTAATCAGGTTTTTATACTATACTAATAGAGGAAACACATGACTTGTGAGGGTTAATGTTTTGAGAAGTATTCAGCTGCTCTTCTAGCCTCAGATAGAATTTACCTAAGCAATGTTAAAATGGGCCACTGTGGTTTCTTTCTACATTTAGAGAAATGTGCAAATGGTGATTAACACTACTCTCAGTGTTCAGCCCATTTTTGAAGAGTGACTGGACAGAAGCCTTTCCAGAGAGATTTGTTAATTTTAAAGACATGTTAAGCCTTTTAAAAGTGATCTTTTTCCCCTTGTTGACTTGTCTGAAAATTGTTTTTCTTAGAGATATGTAACACACGCACACACACAAGCACACACACACAGGAGTGTGTACTATAGACAATGATTATTGCACAGTTTCTCCAACAGTAATGGAAATTCAGGTAGTTTGCACACAAAAATATTTAACAGTATAATATTTGGAGGAAAATAGTGTTTTGTTGTAAATATTTTAATATGTGAGGAACTATGATTTTGTCAGTTTCTGTACTGTAGGATTTTAAGGAACTCTTTCTTTTTAATGCTATCTATCAAAATAAAATCAGAAATCAGGACAGGATTCTAGTCTTAAAAGAAATCTCTAGAGTTTGCCTGGTCCATATTCAGTCTATTATTTGGGACATTAGTGCATGCAGTGTAAGAAAGTAACAGAAGATATAAAAGAGAGAGTATTGGCCTTCAAATAACTAAGGAGCAATAAGAAAACAAGCAACAAATAAAAGACAAAAAGTCTTTCATGATACACAAAATGTAAAATGAATGAAAGGTTAGAAATTAAGAAAAATTCAGCATAGCATGAAGTTATTTAGAGAAAAAAAAATTTTACCAGATTTTCAGTAGAAATCATAGAAATATATAATTGTAGATCATATAAGTATCAAAAATTATATGATAAACAAAAGTGAAAATGAGATGTGTGGTGGAGAAAGCACAATATCCATAATTTTGTAGCATTTCATGAAAATCTGCATGTGACATTTGCAATTCAGATAGTCTCATGCTCATACACATATACACACAATGCCAAACTTTGCAGAAAAAATTTGGGACCACTACTATTAATTTTGTATTGGCAAATTAGCACAGCAGTAATGACAATTTAAATGAAAGTGTGAAGAAAGCTTCGTAATGTACCAATAAGAAATTTGTTATTTTGCTTTTATATATATACAGTTTTTTTTAATGCATAAGTATACACATCCTAATAATTCCAATTTAATATCCCTAGAGAAAGATGATAAAGCAAAAGTGAACATAAATATATGTCATAATCAGATTGGTTAAGTGGTTTTCATCTTTTAAGACTTTTTTTTTTTAACATTTTTTTTGGGGTATAATTGCTTTACAGTGGTGTGTTAGTTTCTGCTTTATAACAAAGTGAATCAGTTATACATATACATATGTTCCCATATCTCTTCCCTCTTGCGTCTCCCTCCCTCCCACCCTCCCTATCCCACCCCTCCAGGCAGTCACAAAGTACCCAGCCAATATCCCTGTGCCTTGTGGCTGCTTCCCACTAGCTATCTACCTTACGTTTGGTAGTGTATATATGTCCATGCCACTCTCTCGCTTTGTCACAGCTCACCCTTACCCCTCCCCATATCCTCAAGTCCGTTCTCCAGTAGGTCTGTGTCTTTATTCCTGTCTTTTTAAGACTTACTTTTTATAGCCGTCTGAGCTTTCTGCTTAGAGGAATATTCCAGTAGATGCTGCTTGAAGGAAGCTGTTCCCTTAATTCACACCAGATGGCACTATGGAACTTTTCCATTTCCTTAAGAGGCCAAGCAGAGATAAAAGAGATGAAGTACAGTGAAAACCTATTGTTGAGTAAATTTGTCTCTCATGTCTGTTTCCTAAGATCAGCTGGCACTATTGTTTAATATATAACACAAGAATATGCTGGTCTAACATGCTCTTCCCTCTGTAACTCTGTAAGTACAAATAAATATGTAATAGGACTTTGCTTTAAGTATTCCAGAAAGCCTTGAGTTAAACTCATTTTTTGGGAAATAATTTATTATCTTATGCATTTTGTACCCATTTTCTGGGCCTGCTAGAAATCCATCAAGGTATAATCACTAATTATTTCTCAGTGTTCACATTCCTAGTATGGTACTTGCAAAACTCAATTGGCCCGAACAGTACCTCTTATTAATTTTCAAGTTGCATCAATATAGTTCACTTAGTCCTTTTTTCCTGCCTAAAAAGGGTATACAGACAAATTGAGACTTTTAGTACATTATGGCTATTCTATTTCTTAATCTCATATATTTTCATAATTTCTATATCTTTTATTTTTTTCTTTTTTGTACAGTGAAGATGATATGAATATATAGTATTTGGTTTTCACTCATGTTGGAGAAAGCCCTCCAAGTTGTGGTATATTATGAATGATGAAACAAGATTCATGTAAAAGGACATTTTCTTCTATTATAATTCCTTTTTTTAAAAAATTTCACAGCTTTGGTGCCTTTTATCATAAAAGAATGACTCTGGACACAATGGTATAAAAAATCCATTTAGAATGCTATGCCATGCATTTAAGTATTAATATTTAATTAGAAACATACCTGTGCTGTGCATAAACCAAATTATATGCAACATTTCCACTTTTCTATAATTCAGTTCTGTCCTTATATTTATATAAAAGTCTATCGACTTTGGGTTTTCAAGAAACTACCAAAATGACTGCATTAAAAAAAAAATCTTAGCCAAGTTTAAAGCTCAAATATTATTTTTAACATAGATAATTTTCCTATACTTTGTACAGAAATAACGTTATGTATTGCTTTAGACACTGTGATGAATTACATGAAAATATGCTATGCCACTATTTAAAGTAGATATATTAAAACAATTTATTACCACTTATCAAATCCATAATTATAAATTAATAAAGTAATAGTAGATGCCAAATATATATCCATTCACATCTAATAGAACCTAAGCAACACAAAAATATCTTTGACTTTTACTTATGTGCCTTAAAAAGTTAGAGCTGTAAACATCTGTAAACCATAAAGAGACATGATAAGATGGTTCTCCTTTCATTTGACATTCTATAAATAGGGCTCTATAACGAGAGTTTTTTAACATAAAGGGAAAAGGCATATGCTTATGTTTTGGTAGAATTGTCTAAAGGTTACATGAGAAATAAGTTAATGGACTGAAGTTTATAGCTGTGTATATAACTGTCAAATCTTTCTGTAAATTACCTTTCTCCTGCTGGCTGGAATGCAAAAATCCAATAAACTGTTAATAAAAATGGAAAGGTCATATGTAAATATCAAAGATCTTGAAAATGAACCAGAAAAGATGATAGTTTGCAGAAAAATATCATTTTATATTCTGTTTCATTGTATTCTAAGTGTGATTTGGGTTGTATAGTGTGTTTCCAAGAAAAAAAAATGAGTAGAAAAGTTTCTATTAAAAAGAGATTCGTTTCCCATCTGAAAAGAGGAGTTTGAGTACTAATTGGCTGTTGGTTTCTGCAACTTCAGAATTGCAAACAATTAAATGCTTTGATATTTTCTCTGCTTAAGCAAACTCTTAATAGGGCCTCGTGGAATTATTCCAGAAACACTGAGAGAGCACAATCTGTACAGGGTGTATGTATGTGATGGAAGGTTCATTGCTCAGGACCTAGGAGGCTCCTCTTCTTTCTGCAGCCAGACACCTCACAATCCAACATTTGCTGGCCTGGTCTTGAGCTTGTAAAGAATTCGGGCCTGAAAGAACTGGAGCAACAGAAACTACTCTTCTCTGCCCAACTCCATTTATCCAAAGACAGAACAGTCTTGTAAAGTCGATTTGAAAGTTGTAGTCTCATAAAGGAAATGCATTTAGGCCTGGGGAGAAGCTGAGTTTGAACACATGCTGCTTTTGATGAAGTCATGCATGGTACCTCTTGATCTTCTCTGTCTGTATTTTAAAAGCTGTTCTGGTTTCTGAAAATAATGGTTGGCAGAAGGGCAAAGTGTGGGTTTGGTCCCCTGAATAGGTCCTTGAAAGAGCAATTTCTTTCCCCCTTTCTTTCCCTATTTTATTTTTAGCAGTGCCTAAACTCTAACATTTTTGTATAGGATCAACATAAGAATCAAGTTTCATCAAGACTATGAAGTCACAAGTAGCATTGATTGCTAATGATGTCTTTTAGGTGAGGGGACGATTAGTCCCGTATGGCAGGCAGATACTCAGTTTTTTTTTAATGTGCTAAATTATTCACCAAAAGCGATGAAAGAATAGATGAATTTGTTTAGGCCAATGCTTCACGTTTTCCTTAAATGATCTAAATTATTCAGCAAAAGCAGTGAATGAATGGATGAATTTATTTCACTGGAAACATATAGCGATTAAGATAAGATTTCCAAATAAATTTGTAATGTTCACATTTGATGTAAATAAGTATGCTCCTTTCATTAACTAAAGGCTGGAAAATAGCAGTGAAAGAAACCCAGAAATGATCCAAATACATACTCAGGTGGGATTTTGAATTTCTAGAAAAGTTTCTTCCAGAATACATTATTTACCATATTTAAATAACATTGGCTTAAGGTCGGATTTAAATTAAAAAGCCCTTTCAATTAAACCTGATTCCTGTGATCACTTTTCAATTAGACAATGAAAAACAATTTAGTGGATACTTAGCTTAATTGGTTTGCTTCTACTTTTTGACCTCCAGGCAGGGCTCCACTTATGTATTCCATGCAATATGCTTGTACGATTATCTGCCTCTTTAGAATGCACATTTCCTATGATTTTGTACAAACTGTCTGATTCAATCACTGTTAAGTACTCTTTACTCCTTTTTCCTTTTAGGAGAGTAGGGTTCAATTCAAGACTTGCTCCTAAATTCTGGGATTAAAAGGAAACAGTATCTTCTTATTAATAGGAAAGAACAAGTCGGAATCAGTAAATGATGCTGTAGTTTATAGACACAGTTATGGTACAGAATGTTAAATAGAATGTCATTAAAACTCTGAATAGAATGATAGAACAAATAGTTGTTAAATAATTAGTTAATTAAATACACTAATATCGGCTCCAAACTTGATAAATCAAATATTTTGTAGTGATGGAATGTATTTCTGTTTATGTCTACGTTTGTATCTGAGTGTGTATATCTCTCTAGGGGCCAGGTTCTTTTGACTAAAGTTCACGGCATTTCTTTCAATAAACTTCAATACATTTTAAGTTTGATAGGTTACCAATTTATACCTAGTTGTATGCAAATTGTTATATGAAAAATATCTCAAATATAGTATAGGCTTAAAAGCAAATTCAGTTTCATATGAATCCTGGTCCTAATTTCCTAAAAGCTGTCATCATGAAAAAAATAGATTTAGTATTACTAAAAAAAAAGTTTTCTAAGGATCAAATTTTCTCACTATATTTAGGTAGAGGATGACAAATGGCATCTCATGTTGAAAAACATAATTTTCAAAAACCTGATATTTATTAAACTTTACTATTTAAGGTAATTTTACCTCATTTATATCAACCTCATTCATTCATTCATATGTTTAAGGACTTTTTAACTAAAAGGGAAAGAGACTGTCTTTCTCCTTAAGAAATATACTGTACTGTAAAGGAGATAGCAAATTCTCCCCTACAGAAGAAACAATAATTATGCAGTATGACAACTCTACTCTTTAAGACCCATAATCTATTTTTAAAAAAGGTTAAGGTGGGCTTCCCAGGTGGCGCAGTGGTTGAGAGTCCGCGTGCCGATGCAGAGGACACGGGTTCGTGCCCCAGTCCGGGAAGATCCCACATGCCGCGGAGCGGCTAGCCCTGTGAGCCATGGCCGCTGAGCCTGCGCGTCAGGAGCCTGTGCTCCACAATGGGAGAGACCACAGCAGTGAGAGGCCCGCGTACTGCAAAAATAAATTAATTAAAAAATAAATAAATTAAAAGGGTTAAGGCTTAGCATGAAAACTAGGTAGGATTAGCACTTTCTCCCCATTTTATAGATATGTAAACTGAGCCCAGTAGCTCTGTACATAGTTAGTGAGGATTTCAGGAAATAGAGAAGTCATTAACTCTTATGGTCCTCAGTTTTTCCTCCAGTAAAAGGCTTGGGTTAAATTCTGAAGTTTCTTTAAATTAACCCTTTTACCATTTTATTACTTGTTCAAGGTCATATAGCTGACGCGACTTAGAAATCAGGACTTCTGTTTCTTAGGACACTGTGCTCATCAGTATCCTCAATTTATCTTCCCAGATGCATCCAATTCCTTCCTAAGACCTAAATTTCTTCCTGTGATTAGATTTATCAAAACACCCATTCTTTGTATCTCATCGAATCAGATTAATTTCCTCCAGCTTTATGATTATTTGGCATGTATATAATATTTAATGTCTCTGTAGCAATTATTTATATGTCATTTTTTATATCTATGTTATGGTTTTACATTTTTAACTGTTCTTTCTTGTTATAGTGATATATCTACATAGTATACTTATGATTCTTTTACTTGTGTGCACTGTACTTTTGTTCATGCATGAGGCTATTTAATGTCAGACTATATTACAACTGAGATTCTTCAGTTTCTAGAATCAAACTAGATCTGGATGTAAATCTTAATGTAGCTCCTTACAAGTGGTATGAGCTTGGGGAGAGTTGCTTAACTTCTACAATAGTTGCTTGATTTTTGTGTTTAAAAAGCTTTTCACATAGAATTATCGAAGTGAATATTCATAAAGAATTAACCTTGTTGATTGAGGAATGCCTTTTTTATGGTGTTGTAATTGTATTTGTCTTCCTCTTGAAATTATGTTTCTAGCACCAATGTTCCAAATAGACTCTTTTTCTCTAGCTCTTCTTCTAATTGCATATCTTCAATGTTTCTTCCTAAAAAAAAGTATAGTTTGAACTCCATGAACTGATATGTTTTGGGGGAAAGATACCATTTTGTAATATGCAAATACTGTCAGTATTTCTAAGAGATTTTAGTTCTGTCTCAAACCACTTTCTCGTCTTTCCTCAGCTCACACTAGCACTCCTAGTCGTTAGCTGTTTTGATATTGGGAGAATTATCAGCAATTTGGGAAAATATGCATGGTATGTAGCTGAAAAATAAACTAATGTTGCAAGGCCCGTCCATCTTATTCTTCCTCTTAGATTCCTTTGCAACCCATGTCAATACTTATATCTTCATACTTAGAGAGTTAATTTGTATAATGGAACTGGTGGAATCATTGTTACTAAAACATTTAGGTCAGATGATGATGGAAAATTGATTGCTAGTATTTCTGGAGGTTTGGTTTAGGGTAAATGTGCCTGGATAATATAAAATGAATTGCTGACAGTATAACAGGGGAGAAGGATGTAACTTTAAATTTTTCTTTTTGTTATTGTTTCATCATAGGACAGTAGCATATGAGCTCTTCTGTGTGGAAGTGGAAATATTAGAATCGTAACACCAATAGCAGGAATGTACTTTTCCTTTAAATTTAGATAATTGGCATTACATGCTTTGAAAACTAGAGGTGAGACAAAAATAAACCTGTTGATCTTTTTTCTTAAACATATATTCTAGGGACAATAAGAAGAAGAAAAGGTAAAATTGCAGTGATATGCCAAAGTCAAACTACAATCCTACCTACTTACGGCTATGCCGTGTCTGAACTATACTTAACAGCGCTCCTGAGGCAGAGTAATTATAACAAGGCAAAGAGATAGGTGGGGAAAATATAATGTCTTTGTGTTTTTCCCCCTAGATATTAGGGGAATTGTTATTTTAAATTTATATATGTATCCTCTTTTACATTCTAGAAGCAGAATCTTCTAACACCAGAAATTACCTTGGATCTCCTTTTAAAGATGAAGTCTGTGCATAGCTAGATAGTCGTAGTGATGAGAATAATATCAGTGTTTTCTCTATTGTCTATTCTGTCTTATACCAACCACTAAAGATGTTGATTTACCTCTTGTTCTTTTGGCTCAGCTGCACACTAGAATTTCTAGTCATGGAGCCCACAGGTGAGAATCCATTAAGAAATTCTCCTCTCACTTTCATGGCATCAAGTTGGTGGAAGATAGACCACTCCTATTGTTATTACTTGTGTGGACAAGGGCCTTGGAATGGCAAAGAAAAGTGGATATTCTCAATAGCTAACAGAAAATAAACTACCCTTTCTGTGTTTCACTGAATTCAATAGGATGAGTAAAAACATTGATCTAATTTTTTCACTGTTACTGAGAACTTACCATGCACTTATATTGACCTAGATAAATTGGAAGATGCAAGCTAGAACTTTGGTTACTTGTGCTTACTTGCTCACATGTATGAGGCTTGAGGTGAGCACTTGGGAGTAAAAGAAGGTTGATGTCAACAGAAAAATTAACCAGTCGATCTAAGAAAGAAATGGAAAATTGTATTCACACCAAATTGAGGATTACAAAAACGGAACAGCCTCTCAGAAAGCTCTAAGAACTGTTCCACCAGTTAGAGGTCAAAGCACAGTTACGTAAGTTTTTGAGACAGAGAGCTGTACATTAAATGACCTATTATTGATGGTTTATACAATCTAGTGGGTAGTAGGTCATGGTCATTGTGGCCCCTTACAAGATTAAGAAGGAACTTTACCTTTTAAGGAGTTGTCTTGTTGGTGGTAGGGGAATGTTGCTTTTTATGGTTAAGCAGGTATTTCTTCAGATGGGGGAGGTTTGGTGGATGCATAATGAAGATACACAATGCATAGTATACGGGAGAGAGGAGGCCAAATGGCAGAGAAAAAAAATGTTATGTTTAATTTTTCTGGTCTTGCCATAAAATATGAATTTTATTTCACAATGTGAAGTAGCATTTAGAAGTGACAGAGCAAAACAGTAATTATTATACTATAGTATGCAGCTTTTGGTAACTTCCAATTCATCCAGTACCCTAGAAGCATGGACCTACGTAGCAACAGGAAAGACTACCTTAAGAACATCCTTGGAGGACTCTAGGTGAAGAACAATGAGATTCTAATACTCTCCTCTTCGCTAATATGTCCCCAGAGGAGCCTTCCAGACTATTATTATGGCACTTATAATACAGTATTCTATCAATCTGTGTATTTCCTTGTTTCTCCTAATTGACAACCTAATTAGGTCAGATATTGTTTCTTCTAATTAGGTCAGATATTGTGGTATTAATTTTTGCATTATGTTTAATCTTTAATACAGAGAATGGAGTCAAAATGTTCATTACAAATGAAGAATACTACCATTTTAACTCTGATATTTTCTATCTAATGAATGTTTTAACTACATGTTTATGAAAACAAATATTTTAATAAGAATTATATCAACATAGTTGAATTTTCTTTCAGAAATAATTTTTGAAGCACTCAAACATATGTTGATGTTTATCAATTTTCTATGCAATGCAGTTATACTTTTCTACCTTGCCCTTATTAAAAAAATATATGGGAACAATGGCTTTAATTGAACATTCAGAAAAAAAACCTAATATTGTTATTGTCTATTTGATTATTTACTAACTATACTCCTTGGCCATTCTTAGGTTTCCTTTTGGGATATAACTCTGTGCCATTTTTTCCCAGTCCAAATTTGTGAAGAATATTTTATTACATTTTCAATGATAGCAACTATTACCATTGAAAAAAATCAATGTCCACTGACATTTTAACAAAGTTCCATTTCATTTGGGAACAGACTAAATTATCCATTAAAATAGAATAAAGTTATTTTTCTGGTACTTCCATTTAAAGTTGTCTTAATAATATGATATAGCATTTACATTAATGAAAATATTTCCCATCTCTTTTTCAGACTATGGTACTGCCATGCATTCAGCCACATAAACAAGAAAAATAGGCATCATGCTTTTTCTGCTTTCTTCTAACTCAAAGTCTCATACCTAATCCATCACTCAGTCTCTTAGAATTTACCTCAAATATATTGTAAGTGATCCCACCCTTTATAACTATCTATACTTTTGCCACATAAGCACCCATAATGTTTTGGCTAAATTACTATAATAGCCCACTTTTTGGTCTCCCTCCTCTCATCCATTCCACTTTACATTGAACTCAAAGTCATTTCCCCGACCCCAAAATTCAAACTGATTATCCTGCAATGTAAAATACTTCAAAGGTTCTGAGATGTCACTTGGTATCTATCATATCTGAACTGCCATACATTGTGGAATATGAAGAAAAAGGCCTAAATAAAATACATTGCTGAGCTTTCATGTAAGAACACTGTTAAGGATAAATCTCACTATTTTCCATAAGGTATTTTTCTATGACTCAAGAGTTAATTTTGGGGCTTCCCTGGGGGCGCAGTGGTTGAGGGTCTGCCTGTCGATGCAGGGGACACAGGTTCATGCCCCGGTCCAGGAAGAGTTAATTTTGTTTTCAGCTTCAGTGTCAATAATAGTTGTGCAGATATATTTGCGTATTGGTTGTCCTAACTAAACTTTGAGTTCAGGCATGACAATTATCATTGTTAATGTAAGAATGAAACATAAATAGCACTTAATACATCCCTGTTGTCAGGCATTTCTTCTGTCAGCTACACCAATGCCAAAAAAATTTTTTTAATTCTTATAGATTCTTTCTCTCTGACTACTGACATCTTCTTTCTATGCCTTTTGTTATTGCCTTAATATTCCCTTAATATTCTTTTAATATCTTTAAAAACTGTAGTTATGTCACTTCTCATTCTTAACATTAGTATCTTTTCTTCATGGTCACTGTGGCTATAGACTTATCACACTGATATAACTCTAAAAAGAACCAGTTTTTGTTTTATTGATATTTTATTGATATTTTTTCTATTGGTTTTCTATTTTCTATATCACTGATATTAATTGAAATTTATGTTGATTTAATTATAGATTCCCACGCAATTCTAACAAATAATATAGTGATCCCATGTGATGATAGTTGCTTGTTGTGGTTGAAATTCTCCGCTACCTGTGGAGAACCAAGAATATTTCTCCCTTAGGTACTTGCTGTGGTAGCATCACCTACTATGGGTGCTCCCCAGCAACCCTTTAGTCTCTGGCAGTAAAAGGTGTGTATCAGGCTTATGAGGACAAAGAGGCTTACAGGACCAGGATGTTTTTCACAAGATCCCTGCCTGCCTCTGGGTGATGGAGAACACTTCACAGGTTGGGCAACTTGTTATGAGGGAATAACTATTGGGGCCTATAGCTATAGCACTGTTTGTGGTCAGGGGAAGAATGAGTCTACCTGAGTGGCCTTCTGTTGATAGTTTGAGAGTTGGGAAACATTGGATCAGGATTCCTTTCTTCTGTTGGGTGGGGAGACTTAAGATTCCTTAGCGTTGTGTTATTTTTCTGGTCATGTGGTCCCAAACCAGTATTCCTCCTTCTTTTTACCCTTCAGAGTTCTACTTTGGATGCCTGTTTTATTATTTCCAAGGTGTATAATTTTACTTAGTAGAGAGGAGCGGTGAGAAATGTACCTATGCCATCTATCTGGACTGGAAGGTTCTGTTTGTTGATTTTTGTCCTGAACTTTATTATTTTCTTTCTTCTGTTTTCCTTAGGAATAATCTGACTGCCTTCTTTAGCTTCTTAAGAAGGAAGCTTAGGTCATTAATTTGAGAGCTTTCACATAAAATCCTAAGTTAAACGTAAATTCAGTTAAAGTTGTGAAATTTAAAATTCAAAATTCACTTCTGGAAAGTGAATTTTGAAAGTTTACATGATACTTAAGAAATATAGGCAGCTATTCTTTTGAATTCATGGTCATATTTAAAGAAAAGAACCCCCCAAATTGTGTTCTCATTATAGGAGCCAGAATAATCCTTTTAAGGCATGGGTTAGATCACATCATCCCTCTGCTCAAATTACTGCAGTGGTATCTCACTCAGTGTAAAACTTAAATCCCATACAATGGCCTAAAATTCTTTTAAAAATATGCACATTTCCTCACTCTTTTGTCTGAGCTCATCTAAATCATTTTCCCTTCACAAGGTCTGCTCTGATAAAACTAATATTCTTGATATTCCTCAAATACACCAAAAGCATACATCTGCTTTTGATGCAAAACTGCAAAGAAGATCTTTGCATTTCAGATTTCTATACTTGGAATGCTTTTCCTCCAGATTACTGCATGGCTCTCATCTTTGTCTCCTTCAGGCTTCTGTGCAAATCTTTTATTTTTATCAATTTGGCTTTCCTTAATGACTCTATTTAAAATAGTAATTCCAACCTAGTAATATTTATATCTCTTATATGCTTTATTTTTTCTTCAACTTATCAAAATTTAAAATATTATCTATATTACTTATCTGATGATTATTTCTTCATAATAGAATGTAAGCTCATTTAAGGCAGGGTGTGTTTTTTTTTCTGTCTGCATCATTGCTCTCTTTTCCACATCAGGAATAGTGATATATATCCAATAAATGTGTGGCTTTTTGACAAAAGAAAGGAAGAAAAGAAGACAGGAAATAATAAATTAAGAAAAGAAAAAGACAGGAAATGGGGAGAAGAGGAAAAAATAGAAAGAAGAAAGAAAGGATCGAAGGAAGGAAGAAATAAGGAAGGAAAAAATGAGGGATAAACATTGGGATCACAAGTATGGAGATAGAAAAATAAATACTTTACGATTTGAAGCTTACTATCCTTGGGTCTAAATTTCCCAACATGTTGATATGTTGCTTGTAAATATATTTAAAACTTTCACAGGCTTCTAGTCTTTCCTTTCAACTAGAAGAGAAATATGGGGTCAAGTGAGCACTGCTCTTGTTGCTATTTGATTGAGTTCTCTGGACACAAACTCTGAAATGAAAACTTTCACACAGATGGTTTGCTGAGGAGAGACACAGGAGATACACTTGTAAGAAATTGAGGAAGGAAACATCGATCAATGCACTTGCAACTGAAACCTCAGCCAATTCCAAAACAATGTTCTGGAGCAGTGATGTTCCTTCCAAGTCCATAGGGCTGATACTATGAATTCCCTATCCAAATATTAACTCTGGGAGAGGAAATAACCCTGGACTAGGCAGCTCCCTGAGGATAAGGGCAACTCTGAGTGACTAAGTTATAATTTACCAGCAGCTGATAGCTCCTTTGTCTAGGAGATATATGTTTCAACCCTTCCATGGATCGTTGGGCAGAGTAACACAATACCCTTTCTATCGTGTTTTTTTCCCCCAGCTTTATTGAGATATAATTGACACATAAAATTGTTTAAGGTTTACAGTGTGATTATTTCATGCACATATACATTGCAAACTGATTACCAGAAAAAGTTCAGTTAAACATCCTTCAACTAGCAAAATTAATGTTTTGTTGTTGTGTTGGTGGTGGTAAGAACCTTCAATATTTACTCTCGTAGCAGCTTTCAAGAATGCAGTACAGTATTGTTAACTATAGCCACGTGCTCTACATTAGATTCCCAGAATTCACTCATCTTAAGCTGGAAGTCTGTGCTCTTTGATTGGGTTCTTTCCACCTCTCTGCTCCCCACCGCAACAACCGCTGGTAACCACCATTCTACTCTATTTCCTTTCTTTATTTTTCAGCTAGTTCATTGTTAGTGTATGGAAACACAACTCATTTTTGCATGTTGATTTTGTATCTTGAAACTTCACTGAATTTGTTGATTAGTTCTAACATTATTTGGTGGGTTCTTTAGGATTTTCTGTGCACAAGATCATATCATCTGTAAACAGAGACAGTTTTTTTTTTTTTTTTTGAGACAGTTTTACTTCCTACTTTCTAATTTGTAGCCTTTTATTTCTTCTTGCCTGATTACTCTGGCAAGGACTTCCAACACTATGTTGAACAGGAGTGGTGAGAATAGGTACACTTGCTTTCGTCCTGATCTTAGAGGAAAAGCTTTCAATCTTTCACTGTTGAGTATAACGTTAGCTGTGCATTTGTCATATAAGGTCTTTATTATGTTATGGTATATTTCTTTCATACCCAATTATTTGAGAGTTTTTACCATACATGAATGTCAAATTTTGTCAAAACCTTTTTGTGTCTATTAAGAGGTTTATATAATGTTTATCTTTCAGTCTCTTACTGTGGTATATCACATTAACTGACTTGCGCATCTTGATCAATTTCTACATCCCAAGGATAAATCCCATCTGATCATGCTGATAATCCTTTTAAGGATCTCAGTTTGCTAGTATTGTTGATTTCAGTCTGCTAGTATTTTCTTGAGAATTTTTGCATCTGTATTTATCATATATGTCGGACAGTAGCTTTCTTTTCTTATGTCATCTGGCTTTGGTACTAAATAACCTCATAAAAGAGTTTGGTTGTGTTTTCTCCTTTTCAAATTTTTAAATAACTTAAGAAGAATTGACTCTAATTCTTCTTTAAATGTTTGATAGAGTGAGTTTCTTTTTTGGAGATCTTTCTCTTTTTGTTGATATATGTGTTTATCACTATAAAGTTCCCCCCTAGAACTGCTATTACTGCATCACATAAGTTTTGGTATGTTGTGCTTCCATTTTTTGGTTTGTTTCACGATTTTTAAAAATTTCCCTTTTGATTTCTTCTTTGACACAGTGGTTGTTTGGGAGCATATTGTTAAATTGCATATATTTGTGAATTTTCTGATTTTCCTACTGTTATTGATTCTAGTTTCATACCATGGTGGAAAAAAAATACTTGGCATGATTTCAGGCTCCTTGAATTTATTTAAAAATTTTTTTTATTTTAATATTTTTTATTTTTTATACAGCAGGTTCTTATACATATTAGTATGTATATGTCAATCCAAATCTCCCAGTTCATCCAACCCCCCCACCCCCCACTTTCCCCCTTTGGTATCCATATGTTTGTTCTCTATATCTGTGTCTCTATTTCTGCCTTGCAAACCGGTTCATCTGTACCTTTTTTCTAGATTCCACATGTATGTGTTAATATACGATATTTCTTTTTCTGTTTCTGACTTACTTCACTCTGTATGACAGTCTCTAGATCCATCCTCATCTCTAAAAAAGACCCAATTTCATTCCTTCTTAAGGCTGAGTAATATTCCATTGTATATATGTACCACATCTTCATCCATTCATCTGTCGATGGGCATTTAGGTTGCTTTCATGACCTGGCTATTGTGAATAGTGCTGCAATGAACATTGGGGTGCATGTGTCTTTTTCAGTTATGGTTTCCTCTGGGTATATGCCCAGTAGTGGGATTGCTGGGTCATATGGTAATTCTATTTTTAGTTTTTTAAGGAAGCTCCATACTGTTCTCCATAGTGGCTCTATCAATTTACATTCCCAGCAACAATTCAAGAGGGTTCCCTTTCATCCACGCCATCTCCAGCATTTGTTTATAGATTTTCTGATGATGCCCATTCTAACCGGTGTGAAGTGATACCTCATTGTAGTTTTGATTTGCATTTCTCTAATAATTAATGATGTTGAACAGCTTTTCATGTGCCTCTTGGCCATCTGTATGTCTTCTTTGGAGAGATGTCTATTTAGGTCTTCTGCCCATTGTTTGATTGGGTTGTTTGTTTTTTTAATATTGAGCTCTATGAGCTGTTTATATATTTTGGAGATTAATCCTTTGTCCATTGGTTTGTTTGCAAATATTGTCTCCCATTTTGAGGGTTGTCTTTTTGTTTTGTTTATAGTTTCCTTTGCTGTGCAAAAGCTTTAAATTTTCATTAGGTCCCATTTGTATATTTTTGTTTTTATTTCCATTACTCTAGGAAGTGGGTCAAAAAAGATATTGCTGTGATTTATGTCAAAGAGTGTTTTTCCTACATTTTACTCTAAGAGTTTTATAGTGTTTGGTCTTACATTTAGGTATTTAATCCATTTTGAGTTTATTTTTGTGTATGGTGTTAGGGAGTGTTCTAATTTCATTCTTTTACATGTAGCTGTCCAGTTTCCCCAGCACCACTTATTGAAGAGACTGTCTTTTTTCCATTGTATATTCTTGCCTCCTTTATCAAAGATAAGGTGACCATATGTTCATGGGTTTAGCTCTGGGCTTTCTATCCTGTTCCATTGACTTATATTTCTGTTTTTGTGCCAGTACCATATTGTCTTCATTATTGTAGCTTTGTAGTATAATCTGAAGTCAGGAAGTCTGATTCCTCCAGCTCTGTTTTTTTTTCCTCAAGACTGGTTTGGCTATTCAGGGTGTTTTGTGTCTCCATACAAATTTTAAGATTTTTTGTTCTAGTTCTGTAAAAAATGCCACTGGTAATTTGATAGGAATTTCATTGAATCTGTAGATTGCTTAGGGTAGTATAGTCATTTTCACAATGTTGATTCTTCCAATCCAAGAACAGTGGTATGTATATATATATATATATATTTCCATCTGTTTGAATCGTCTTCGATTTCTTTGCTGCCTTACAGTTTTCTGCATACAGGTCTTTTACCTCCTTAGGTAGGTTTATTCCTAGGTATTTTATTCTTTCTGCTGCAGTGGTGAATGGGATTGTTTCCTTAATTTCTCTTTCTGATCTTTCGTTGTTAGTATATATGAATGCAAGAGACTTCAGTGCATTAGTTTTGTATCCTGCAACTTTACCAAATTCATTGATTAGCTCCAGTAGTTTTCTGGTAACATCTTTAGGATTTCTATCTATAGTATCATGTCATCTGCAAACAGTGACTGTCTTCCTTCTTTTTCTCCAATTTGTATTCCTTTTATTTCTTTTTCTTCTCTGATTGCCATGGCTAGGACTTCCAAAACTCTTTTGAATAATAGTGGCAAGAGTGGACATCCTTGTCTTGTTCCTGATCTTAGGGGAAATGGTTTCAGTTTTCACTATTGAGAATGATGTTTGCTGTTGGTTTGTCGTATATGGCCTTTATTATGTTGAGGTAGGTTCCCTCTATGCCCACTTTCTGGAGAGTTTTTATCATAAATGGGTTTTGAATTTTGTCAGAAGCGTTTTCTGCATCTATTGAGATGATCATATGGTTTTTATTCTTCAGTTTGTTAATATGGTGTGTCACATTGATTGATTTGTGTATATTGAAGAAACATTGCATCCCTGGGATAAATCCCACCTGATTATGGTGTATGATCCTTTTAATGTGTTGTTGGATTCTGTTTGCTAGTATTCTGTTGAGGATTTTTGCATCTATATTCATCAGTGATATTGGTCTGTAATTTTCTTTTTATGTAGTACCTCTGTCTGGTTTTGGTTTCAGGGTGATGGTGGTGTCGCAGAGGGGTTTGGGAGTGTTCCTTCTTTTTCAATTTTTTGGAAGAGCTTAAGAAGGATGGGTGTTATCTCTTCTATAAATGTTTGATAGAATTCACCTGTGAAGCCATCTGGTCCTGGACTTTTGTTTGTTGGAAGATTTTAAATCACAGTTTCAATTTCATTACTTGTGATTGCTCTGTTCATATTTTCCATTTCTTCCTAGTTGTCTTAGAAGGTTATACCTTTCTAAAAATTCGTCTATTTTTTCCAGGTTGTCCATTTTATTGGCACAGAGTTGTTTGTAGTAGTCTCTTAGGATGCTTTGTATTTCTGTGGTGTCCATTGTAACTTGTTTTTCATTTCTAATTTTATTGATTTGAGTCCTCTCCCTCTTTTTCTGGATGAGTCTGGCTAAAGGTTTATCAATTTTGTTTGTCTCCTCAAAGAACCAGCTTTGGGCTTCCCTGGTAGCACAGTGGTTGAGAGTCTGCCTGCTGATGCAGGGGACACGGGTTTGTGCCCCAGTCCGGAAGGATCCCACATGCCATGGAGCAGCTAGGCCTGTGAGCCATTGCCGCTGAGTCTGCGTATCCGGAGCCTGCAACAGGAGAGGCCACAATAGTGAGAGGCCTGCGTACAGCAAAAAAAAAAAAAAAAAAAAAAAAGAAAGAACCAGCTTTTACTTGTATTGATCTTTGGTATTGTTTTCTTTGTTACTATTTCATTTATTTCTGATCTGATCTTTATGATTTCTTTCCTCCTACTAATTTTGGGTTTTGTTTGTTCTTCTTTCTCTAGTTCCTTTAGGTGTAAAGTTAGATTGTTTATTTGAGATTTTCTTTTTTCTCAAGGTACGATTGTATTGCTATAAACTTTCCTCTTAGAACTGCTTTTGCTGCCTCCCATAGGTTTTGGATCATTGTGTTTTTGTTGTCATTTGTCTCTAGGTATTTTTTTGTTTCTTCTTTGATTTCTTCAGTGATCTCTTGGTTATTTAGTAACGTATTGTTTAGCCTCCATGTGTTTGTGTTTTTTACATTTTTTCCCTGTAATTGATTTCTAATCTCATAGTGTTGTGGTCAGAAAAGATGCTTGATATGATCTCAGTTTTCTTAAATTTACCGAGGCTTTTTTTGTGATCCTAGATGTGATCTATCCTGGAGAATGTTCCTTGTGCCCATGAGAAGATAGTGTAATCTGCTGTTTTTGGATGGAATGTACTTTAAATCTCTCTGGTCTATTGTGTTATTTAAAGCTTGTGTTTCCTTATTAATTTTCTGTCTGGATGATCTGTCCATTGGTGTAAATGAGGTGTTAAAGTTCCCCACTATTATTGTGTTACTGTTGATTTCCTCTTTTTTAGCTGTTAGCAGTTGCCTTATGTATTGAGGTGCTCCTATGTTGGGTGCATATATATTTATAATTGTTATATCTTCTTCTTGGATTGATCCCTTGATCATTATGTAGTGTCCTTCCTTGTATCTTGTAACATTCTTTATTTTGAAGTGTATTTTATCTCATATGAGTATTCCTACTCCATCTTTCTTTTGATTTTGATTTGCATGGAATATATTTTTCCATCCCCTCACTTTCAGTCTGTATGTGTCCCTAGGTCTGAAGTGGGTCTCTTGTAGACAGCATATATATGGGTTATGTTTTTGTATCCATTCAGTGAGCCTGTGTCTTTTGTTTGGAGCATTTAATCCATTCACGTTTAAGGTAATTATCAGTATGTATGTTCCTGTTACCATTTTCTTAATTGTTATGGGTTTGTTTTTGTACGTTCTTTTTTTCTCTTGTGTTTCCCATTTAGAGAAGTTCCTTTATCATTTGTTGTAGAGCTGGTTTGGTGGTGCTGAATTCTCCTAACTTTTGCTTGTCTGTGAAGCTTTTGATTTCTCCATCAAATCTGAATGAGATCCTTGCTGGATAGAGTAATCTTGGTTTTAGGTTCTTCCCTTTCATCACTTTAAATATGTCATACCACTCCCTTTTGGCTTGTAGAGTTTCTGCTGAGAAATCAGCTGTTAACCTTAAGGGAGTTCCCTTGTATGTTGTTTGCCGTTTTTCCCTTGTTGCTTTCAATAATTTTTCTTTGTCTGTAATTTTTGTCAGTTTGATTACTATGTGTTTCAGTGTGTTTCTCCTTGGATTTATCTTCCCTAGGACTCTCTGCACTTCCGGGACTTGGGTGGCTACTTCCTTTCCCATGTTAGGGAATTTTTCTACTATAATCTCTTCAAATATTTTCTCAGGTCCTTGCTCTCTCTCTTATCATTCTGGGACCTGTATAATGTGAATGTTGTTGCATTTAATGTTGTCCTAGAGGTCTCTTAGGCTGTCTTCATTTCTTTTCATTTTTTCTTTAGTCTGTTCTGTGGCAATGAATTCCACCATTCTGTCTTCCAGGTCACTTATCCATTCTTCTGCCTCAGTTATTCTGCTACTGATTCTAGTGTAGTTTTCATTTCAGTTATTGTATTGTTCATCTCTGTTTGTTTGTTCTTTAATTCTTCTAGGTCTTTGTTAAACATTTCTTGCATCTTCTTGATCTTTGCCTCCATTCTTTTTCTGAGGTCCTTGATCATCTTCACTATCATTATTCTGAATTCTTTTTCTGGAAGGTTGCCTATCTCCACTTCATTTAGTTGTTTTTCTGGGGTTTTATTTTGTTCCTTCATCTGGTACATAGTTGTCTGCCTTTTCATTTTCTCTATGTTTCTGTGCATGTGGTTTTCATTCCACAGGCTGCAGAATTGTAGTTCCTTCTTAAATTTCTTAAGATTTGTTTTGTGACCTAACATGCAATCTGTCCTGGAGAATGTTCTGTTTGCATTTGAGAAGAGTGTGTTCTTCTGCAGTTGGATAGAATTATCTTTATTTATACTTTAGTTTCATTTGTTCTACAGTATAGTTTAATTCTAGTGTTTCCTTATTGATTTTCTGTCTGGATGATCTATCCATTGTTTAATGTGCATTATTGATGCCCCTAATATTATTCTTCTGTTGTCAATCTCTACTTTCAGGTCTATTAGTAATTACTAAATATATTTAGGTCATCTGATGTTGGGTGCATGTATACTTACAATTGTTATATCCTCTTGATGAATTGACCCCTTTTTCATTATGTAATGTCTTCTTTGTCTCTTGTTACAACTTTTGATTCATCTTTTTTGTCTGATATAAATATAGCTATCCCTGCTGTCTTTTGGTTCCATTTGTGTGTAATATCTATTTTCATCCCTTCACCTTGCACCTTTGTGTTTCATTAAAGCTAAAGTGAGTCCCTTATAGACAGCATATATTTGGGCCTTGTTTTTTATTCATTCAGCCATTCTATGTCTTTTGACAGGAGAATTTAATCTATTTGCATTTAATGTAATTATTGATATGTAAGGAGTTACTATTGCCCCCTTATTAACTGTCTGGCTATTTTGTAGCTGCCTTGTTCTTGTCTTCCTCTTTCACCGATTTCTTTTATAAATTGATTATTTTCCGCAGTGATGTTCTTTGATTCCCTTCCCTTTATCTTTTGTGAATCTTATGTAGGTTTTGCCTTGAGATTACCATAAAGCTTACATTAAACATCATATAAGCATCTATTTTAAGCTGATAACAACTTAACAGCAACTGCATACCAAAAACCTACCTTTTTACCTCCCCCCTTTTATGTTTTTGATCTCACAATGTATATTTTTTATATTGCATATTTATTAACAAAGTATTATAGCTATAGTTATTTTTAATACTTTTGTTCTTTATCATTTATACTAGAGTTAAGTGCTTAACCTACTACCATATAACAGTATTGGATTATTCTGGATTTTACTATATACTTACCTTTGCCATTGTGTTTTATATAGTCATATGTTTTCATGTTACTTGTTAGCATCCTTTCATTTCAGCTTAAGGAACATATTTTACCTTTTTTTTTTTTTTTTTTGTAAAGCAGGGCTAGTGGTGATGATCTATCTCGGTTTCTGTTTATCTGGGAAAGTCTTTATCTTTCCTTCATTTCTGAAAGACAACTTTGCCAGGTAAAATATTCTTAGTAAACTTTCTTTTTCTTTCAATACTTTAAATGTATGATTCCACTCTGACCTTGCCTACAAGGTTTTTGCTGAGAAACCTTACAGCCTTATGGGGGTTCCCCTGTATGTGAGGATTTTTTTTTCTCTTGCAGCTTTTAAAATTCTCTCTTTGTCACTGATTTCAGACAGTTTATTATAATGTATCTTGGAAAAGATTATTTTGGTTTGAAACTTTTTGGGTACCATGAGTATTATGAACTTGGATACCCAAATGTCACACTAAATTTGGGAAATTCTCACCATTATTTTTTTTAAATAAGCATTCTGCCCTTCTTCCTTCTCTTCTCCTTCTAAAACTACAATAATGAGTAAATTATTTTTTTTATGGTATCCCACAATTCATATAGGCTTTTTTCTCACTCTTATTCATTCTTTTTCCTGTTCTGACTGGAGAATTTCAAATGATCTATTTTCATGTTTGCTCACTAATATTTTTCTTCTGCCTGGTCAAGTGTGCTATTAAAGATTTCTATTGAATTCTTCACTGTGACTGTATTCTTCAGCTCTAGATTTTTTATTTATTTATTTATTTTTTGCGGTATGCCGGCCTCTCACTGCTGTGGCCTCTCCCATTGCAGAGCACGGGCTCCAGACACGCAGGCTCAGCAGCCATGGCCCACGGGCCCAGCTGCTCCACGGCACGTGGGATCCTCCCAGACCGGGGCACGAACCCGTGTCCGCTGCATCGGCAGGCGGACTCCCAACCACTGTGCCACCAGGGAAGCCCCTAGATTTTTTTTAATGGCTTCTATTTCTTGTTCAACTTCTCATTCTATTCATGTACTGTTTCCCTGATTTCATTGAATTGTTTTTCCATGTCTTATTGTAGCTCACTGAGCTTCCATAAAATAGCTTATTTTGAATTCTTATTGGATTCTTACAGCTATAGTGATTTCTTACTCATCTTATTGGATGAATCCATGTCTTTTGGGTTGGTTATGGAAAATTATTATGTTTCTTTGATGGTATTGTGTTTTCTTGAGTTTTTATATTCCTTGAAATCCTGAACTGCTATCTTTGATTTTGAAGTGGAATCATCGTCTCCAGCCTTTACTGACTGGCTTTGGGAGTGAAATATTTTCTATCCGTCCCTCTGGGGATTCTGAGGCATAGATCTTCTCTATGGGCATGGCTACTCCACCCACCTTGCTTCCTCTTGTGGCAGAATTCTTAAACTTGTATGCCTTCTCTCGATTCTGCCAAGCAAGACTGGATATTGGCAGCCTCCCCTTTGCTTTCCCTAGATTGGTGCTGGATGTACAAGTTTGTGGTTTCTCCCAGGCCCTTAGAATTGGTGTGTACTCACTAGCCGTCTGCAATGGCTCACTCTTACCACCAACAGTAATATGCACAAGGATCCAGGTACAGGGTGGGGTGTGTGTGTGGGTGAGGCGACTGGAACACCGGTGGTGCCCAGGGGCCTGTTGTGGGTATCCACAAATGAGTCATTCCCAACACTCATGGGCAGGCTTCTTGATAGAGTCTGTGATGCAGTTAGTTGGATTCACATTCCTGTAATGCCCTACAAGAGTCCTATCTGCTGCTCTCCAAGATAGCCCCTGCCCCCTAGTCGTGTAGCACACCTCAGTATTCTAGGTGGGGCAGGATAAAAGTGAGTCTCCAGCAACTTCCAACAAAGCTCAGCAAGACAGATGCTAACTTACATGCTCTTACTTTCCCCCATGAGAGAAATCACAAGTCAAGAAGGTGTTTCTTGGCATTGAACCATCACACCTTAGGCAGGGATTGATGTGAACCTTCTCATATTACCTGATTCAATGCATATAATCTTGGATTTTTTGCTCCAAAAGTGAGCTGCAACTTCTCCACTGGATTCCTGGACTTCCACAAAGGCTGTCTTGTCCATAGGTTATTGAAAATATCAGTGTTATTCAGGGACTCTTGAATTGTGTTAAGAGGGGCTGAAGCTGGTTCATGGGCTGTAGACTTCAGTCTCTATAGGCAAGACTGAGGACTGTATACCTATTCTCTGTTGCATGGGTGGGCCTGATTACTCATGGGTACTTTGGTGTATGTTGCTGGTGACAGAACCAGGCATGGGTGGGTCTGATTACTCCTGGGTACCTTGGTGTATGTTGCTGGTGACAGAACCAGAGCAAAACTGGGCTGTAGCTGACTCCTCAGGTATATTGAGCTATGTCTGGGTCTGTAGCCAGGGCCATGGTTACAAGTCAGCCACCTAGCTGTGGGCTTACTTTCTCAAAACATCTCTCCTCAGTCTTGGACTTCACCAGGGTTTCACAATCCCAGTGCGCCCACAAAGGCATTTCTGTCTGTATAAACACCAGGTTGTTGTTGTAGAGGGGAGATACATGTGAAAGATACCTTATTTCACTATCTTGCTGCTATCAATCCCCATTTCATTGTGTTTTATTGTTTGTACCTCTCTAGGGTCTCATTCTTTGGAACAGTAGTGGTTCTCAAATATCTGAGTCATCTGAGATGCTTATTAAATATACATATTTTAGAGACTCAGAGAAATTTATTACATCAGAAATTCATGGAATCAAGATAAAGAACCACATTTTTAATCTGCATCAAATAATACTGACCTAGGTGTCAAGTAGTTTCCATGGTAAAAAAGATTCCACTCACATCTCCACTCTAAACTTAAAGAAGGGAAATTTTATCTTGTTAATCTTATTTCTCCATTTTCTGATACATAATGACTTATTAATAAACATTTATTTTTAATGAAAAAATGTGTATCAGTGGTAATATATCCATCAATTCTAATTGGCAAAAGCATTTATTATTGGTACAGACATTATTTTACTGTAAAGCTAATTTCTTTCTTTCAGAAAGAGAATTACAGCCTTTTTAAAGTCAAATACATTATTAGGAGATTACTAAAAATGTCTTTGTGCTAATGTAATGGAATAACATTACCCTTTTATTCATACTTGCCAAAACTTGGAAGTAACCAAGATGTCCTTCAATAAGTGAATGGATAAATAAATTGTGGTACATCCAGATAATGGGATATTATTCAGTGCTAAAAAGAAATGAGCTGTCAAGCCTTAAAAAAGACATGAAGAAAACTTAAATGCACATTACTAAGTGAAAGAAGCCAGTCTGAAAAGGCTATGTACAATATGAGTTCAACTATATGACAATTCAGAAAAGGCAAACCTATGGACAATAGATAACAAAAAGATCAGTGATTACTGGTGGTTGGAGGGAGAGGGATGACTAGGTAGAGTACAGAGGATTTTTAGGGCAGCAAAATACTCTATATGACACTGTAATGATGAATACATGTCATTATACATTTGTCTAAATCCATAGAATGTATAACACCAAGAGTGAACTGTAATGTAAACTATGGACTTTGGGTGATTATGATGTGTCAGTATAGGTTCATCAATTGTAATAAATGTGCCCCTCTGGAGGGGGATACTGATAATTGTGGAGGCTGTGCATGTGTGGGGGAAGGGAGATGGATAAGCTATACTTTCCTATTTTTTGGTGAACCTAAAACTGTTCCAAAAATTAAAGTTGATTAAAATAAAGTGTAGGGGTTCCCTGGGGGCGCAGTTGTTGAGAATCTGCCTGCCAATGCAGGGGACACAGGTTTGAGCCCTGGTCTGGGAAGAACCCACATGCCACGGAACAACTAGGCCCGTGAGCCACAACTACTGAGCCTGTGCGTCTGGAGCCTGTGCTCCGCAACAAGAAAGGCCGCAATAGGGAGAGGCCCGCGCACCGTGATG
Source organism: Phocoena phocoena (assembly GCF_963924675.1). Classification (NCBI taxonomy): domain Eukaryota; kingdom Metazoa; phylum Chordata; class Mammalia; order Artiodactyla; family Phocoenidae; genus Phocoena; species Phocoena phocoena. The sequence goes on from NC_089223.1 coordinate 79,297,347, forward strand.
AGAGTGGCCCCCGCTTGCCACAAATGGAGAAAGCCCTCGCACAGAAACAAAGACCCAACACAGCCATAAATAAATAAATAAATAAATAAAATAAATAAAAAATAAAAAAAATAAAGTGTAGGTAGCAACGGGGACAAGAAGAAATTTTTTTTGCACACAGATGCCTGACCTGAGGAGAAATATTTTATCTTATATGTAGTTGTGATTTTTTAATACAGACTTGTACTTGAAATGTATTTACTAAATGGTGACTATATTCGTTCTTTTTTTTTTTTAACATCTTTATTAGAGTATAATTGCTTTACAATGGTTTGTTCGTTTCTGCTTTATAACAAAGTGAATCAGTTACACATATACACATGTTCCCATATCTCTTCCCTCTTGTGTCTCCCTCCCTCCCACTCTCCCTATCCCACCCCTCTAGGTGGTCACAAAGCACGTAGCTGATCTTCCTGTGCTATGCAGATGCTTCCCACTCACTATCTATTTTAAGTTTGGTAGTGTATATATGTCCATGCCACTCTCTCACTTTGTCACAGCTTACCCTTCCCCCTCCCCATATCCTCAAGTCCATTCTCTAGTAGGTCTGTGTCTTTATTCCCGTCTTACCCCTAGGTTCTTCATGACATTTTTTTTTCTTAAATTCCATATATATGTGTTAGCATACGGTATTTGTCTTTCTCTTTCTGACTTACTTCACTCTGTATGACAGACTCTAGGTCCATCCACCTCACTACAAATAATTCAATTTTGTTTCTTTTTATGGTTGAGTAATATTCCATTGTATATATCTGCCACATCTTCTTTATCCATTCATCCAATGATGGACACTTAGATTGCTTCCATGTCCTGGCTATTGTAAATAGAGCTGCAGTGAACATTTTGGTACATGACTCTTTTTGAATTATGGTTTTCTCAGGGTATATGCCCAGTAGTGGGATTGCTGGGTCATATGGTAGTTCTATTTGTAGTTTTTTAAGGAACCTCCATACTGTTCTCCATAGTGGCTGAACCAATTCACATTCCAACCAGCAGTGCAAGAGTGTTCCCTTTTCTCCACACCCACTCCAGCATTTATTGTTTCTAGATTTTTTGATGATGGCCATTCTGACTGGTGTGAGGTGATATCTCATTGAAGTTTTGATTTGCATTTCTCTAATGATTAATGATGTTGAGCATTCTTTCATGTGTTTGTTGGCAGTCTGTATATCTTCTTTGGAGAAATGTCTATTTAGGTCTTCTGCCCATTTTTGGATTGGGTTGTTTGTTTTTTTGTTATTGAGCAGCATGGGCTGCTTATAAATTTTGGAGATTAATCCTTTTTCAGTTGCTTCATTTGCAAATATTTTCTCCCATTCTGAGGGTTGTCTTTTGGTCTTGTTTATGGTTTCCTTTGCTGTGCAAAAGATTTGAAATTTCATTAGGTCCCATTTGTTAATTTTTGTTTTTATATCCATTTCTCTAGGAGGTGGGTTAAAAAGGATCTTGCTGGGATTTATATCATAGTGTGTTCTGCCTATGTTTTCCTCTAAGAGTTTAATAGTTTCTGGCTTCACATTTAGGTCTTTAATCCATTTTGAGCTTATTTTTGAGTATAGTGTTAAGGAGTGTTCTAATCTCATACTTTTACATGTAGCTGTCCAGTTTTCCAAGCATCACTTATTGAAGAGACTGTCCTTTCTCCACTGTACATTCCTGCCTCCTTTATCAAAGATAAGGTGACCATATGTGCGTGGGTTTAACTCTGGGCTTTCTATCCTGTTCCATTGATCTATATTTCTATTTTTGTGCCAGTACCATACTGTCTTGATTACTGTAGCTTTGTAGTATAATCTGAAGTCAGGGAGCCTAATTCCTCCAGCTCCATTGTTCATTCACAAGATTCCTTTGGCTATTCAGGGTCTTTTGTGTTTCTATACAAATTGTGAAAATTTTTGTTCTAGTTCTGTGAAAAATGCCACCGGTAGTTTGACAGGGATTGCATTGAATCTGTAGATTGCTTTGAGTAGTAGAGTCATTTTCACAATGTTGATTCTTCCAATCCAAGAATATTGTATATCTCTTCATTTATTTGTATCATCTTTAATTTCTTTCATCAGTGTCTTATAATTTTCTGCATACAGGTCTTTTGCCTCCTTATGTAGGTATATTCCTAGATATTTTATTCTTTTTGTTGCAATGGTAAATGGGAGTGTTTTCTTCATTTCATTTTCAGATTTTGCATCATTAGTGTATAGGAATGCAAGAGATTTCTGTGCATTAACTTTTTATCGTGCTACTTTACCAAATTCATTCATTAGCTCTAGTAGTTTTCTGGTAGCATTTTTAGGATTCTCTATGTATAATATCATGTCATCTGCAAACAGTGACGGCTTTACTCCTTCTTTTCCGATTTGAATTCCTTTTATTTCCTTTTCTTCTCTGATTGCTGTGGCTAAAACTTCCAAAACTATGTTGAATAAGAGTGGTGAGAGTGGGCAACCTTGTCTTGTTCCTGATCTTAGTGGAAATGGTTTCAGTTGTTCACCATTGAGGATGATGTTGGCTATGGCCTTTATTATGTTGAGCAAAGTTCCCTCTTTGCCTACTTTCTTCAGGGTTTTTATCATAAATGGGTGTTGAATTTTGTCGAAAGCTTTCTCTGCCTCTATTGAGATGATCATATGGTTTTCTCCTTCAATTTGTTAATATCATGTATCACGTTGATTGATTTGTGTATATTGAAGAATCCTTGCATTCCTGGAATAAACCCCACTTGATCATGGTGTATGCTCCTTTTAATGTGCTGTTGGATTCTGTTTGCTAGTATTTTGTTGAGGATTTTTGCATCTATGTTCATCAGTGATATTGGCCTGTAGTTTTCTTTCTTTGTGACATGTTTGTCTGGCTTTGGTATCAGGGTGCTGGTGTCCTCGTAGAATGAGTTTGGGAGTGTTCCTCCCTCTGCTATATTTTGGAAGAGTTTGAGAAGGATATGTGTTAGCCCTTCTCTAAATGTTTGATAGAATTCGCCTGTGAAGCCATCTGGGCCTGGGCTTTTGTGTGTTGGAAGATTTTTAATCACAGTTTCAATTTCAGTGCTTGTGATTGGTCTGTTCATATTTTCTATTTTTCCTGATTCAGTCTTGGCAGTTGTGCATTTCTAAGAATTTGTCCACTGCTTCTAGGTTGTCCATTTTATTGGCATAGAGTTGCTTGTAGTAATCTCTCATGATCTTTTGTATTTCTGCAGTGTCAGTTGTTACTTCTCCTTTTTCATTTCATTTCTACTGATTGGAGTCTTCTCCCTTTTTTTCTTGATGAATCTGGCTAATGGTTTATCAATTTTGTTTATCTTCTCAAATAACCAGCTTTTAGCTTTATTGATCTTTGCTATCATTTTCTTCATTTCTTTTTCATTTATTTCTGATCTGATATTTATGATTTCTTTCCTTCTACTAACTTTGTGGTTTTTTGTTCTTCTTTCTCTAATTGCTTTAGCTGCAAGTTTAGGTTGTTTATTCGAGATGTTTCCTGTTTCTTAAGGTAGGATTGTATTTCTATAAACTTCCCTCTTAGAACTGTTTTTGCTGCATCCCACAGGTTTTGGGTCGTCATGTCTCCATTGTCATTTGTTTCTAGGTATTTTTTTGATTTCCTCTTTGATTTCTTCAGTGATCACTTCGTTATTAAGTAGTTTATTGTTTAGCCTCCATGTGTTTGTATTTTTTACGGATCTTTTCCTGTAATTGATATCTAGTCTCATAGTGTTGTGGTCAGAAAAGATACTTGATATGATTTCAATTTTCTTAAATTTACCAAGGCTAGATTTGTGACCCAAGATATGATCTATCCTGGAGAATGTTCCATGAGCACTTGAGAAAAATGTGTATTCTGTTGTTTTTGGATGGAATGTCCTATAAATATCAATTAAGTCCATCTTGTTGAATGTATCATTTAAAGCTTGTGTTTCTTTATTTATTTTCATTTTGGATGATCTGTCCATGGGTGAAAGTGGGGTGTTAAAGTCCCCTACTATGAAAGTGTTACTGTCAATTTCCCCTTTTATGGCTGTTAGTATTTGCCTTATGTATTGAGGTGCTCCTATGTTGGGTCCATAAATATTTACAATTGTTATAACTTCTTCTTGGATTGATCCTTGATCATTATGTAGTGTCCTTCTTTGTCCCTTGTAATAGTCTTTATTTTAAAGTCTGTTTTGTCTGATATGAGAATTGCTACTCCAGCTTTCTTTTGGTTTCCATTTGCATGGAATATCTTTTTCCATCCCCTCACTTTCAGTATGTATGTGTCCTTAGGTCTGAATTGGGTCTCTTGTAGACAGCATATATATGGGTCTTGGTTTTGTATCCATTCAGCCACTCTGTGTCTTTTGCTGGGAGCATTTAGTCCATTTACTTTTAATGTAATTATCGATATGTATGTTCCTATTCCCATTTACTTAATTGTTTTGGGCTTGTTATTGTAGGTCTTTTCCTTCTCTTGTGTTTCTTGCCTAGAGAAGTTCCTTTAGCATTTGTTGTAAAGCTGGTTTGGTGGTGCTGAACTCTCTCAGCTTTTGCTAGTCTGTAAAGATTTTCATTTCTCCATTAAATCTGAATGAGATCCTTGCTGGGTAGAGTAATCTTGGTTGTAGGTTTTTCTCCTTCATCACTCTAAATATGTTCTGTCAGTCCCTTCTGGCTTGCAGAGTTTCTGCTGAAAAATCAGCTGTTTACCTTATGGGGATTCCCTTGTGTGTTATTTGTTGTTGCTCCCTTGCTGGTTTTAATATGTTTTCTTTGTATTTAATGTTTGAAAGTTTGATTAATATGTATCTTGGCGTGTTTCTCCTTGGATTTATCCTGTATGGCACTCTCTGTGCTTCCTGGACTTGATTAACTATTTCCTTTCCCATATTATGGAAGTTTTCAACTATAATCTCATCAAATATTTTCTCAGTCCCTTTCTTTTTCTCTTCTTCTTCTGGTACCCCTATAATTCAAATGTTGGTGTGTTTAATGTTGTACCAGAAGTCTCTGAGACTGTCCTCAGTTCTTTTCATTCTTTTTTCCTTGTTCTGCTCTGCAGCACTTATTTCCACTATTTTATCTTCCAGGTTCTTCTGCCTCATTTATTTTGCTATTTTTCCCTTCTAGAGTTCTTTTAATTTCATTTATTGTGTTCATTGTTGCTTGTTTCCTCTTTATTTCTTCTAGGTCCTTGTTAAATGTTTCTTGCATTTTGTCTGTTCTATTTCCAAGGTTTTGGATCATCTTTACTATCATTATTCTGAATGCTTTTTCAGGTAGAGTGCCTATTTCGTCTTCATTTGTTAGGTCTGGTTCGTTTTTATCTTGCTCCTTCATCTGCTGTGTGTTTTTCTGTCTTCTCATTTTGCATATCTTACTGTGTTTGGGGTCTCCTTTTTGCAGGCTGCAGGTTTGTAGTTCTCGTTGTTTTTGGTGTCTGTCCCTAGTGGCTAAAGTTGGTTCAGTGGGTTGTGTAGGCTTCCTGGTGGAGGGGACTAGTGCCTGTGTTCTGGTGGATGAGGCTGGATCTTTTCTTTCTGGTGGGCAGGTCCACGTTTGGTGGTGTGTTTTGGGGTGTCTGTGGACTTATTATGATTTTAGGCAGCCTCTCTGCTAATGGGTATGGTTGTGTTCCTGTCTTGCTAGTTGTTTGGCATAGGGTGTCAAGCACTGTAGCTTGCTGGTCATTGAGTGAAGCTGGGTGCTGGTGTTGAGATGGAGATCTCTGGCTGATTTTCACCATTTGATATTACGTGGAACTGGGAGGTCTCTTGTGGACCAGTGTCCTGAAGTTGGCTCTCCCACATCAGAGGCACAGCAGTGACTCCTGGCTGCAGCAGCAAGAGCCTGTCATTCACATGGCTCAGAATAAAAGGGAGAAAAAGTAGAAAGAAAGAGAATAAAATAAAATAAAGTAAGATAAAATAAAATAATTTAAATAAAAAATAATTATTAAGAAAAAAATAAAACAAAGAAACAAAAAACAGACAGAACCCTTGGACAAATGTGAAAGCAAAGCTATACAGACAAAATCTCACACAGAAGCATACACATAACACACTCACAAAAAGAGGAAAATCTCACACAGAAGCATACACATAACACACTCACAAAAAGAGGAAAAGGGGAAAAAGTAATATATCTTGCTCTCAAAGTCCACCTCCTCAATTTGGGTTGATTCGTTGTCCATTCAGGTATTCCACCGATGCAGAGTACCTCAAGTTGATTGTGGAGATTTAATCCGCTGCTCCTGAGGCTGCTGGGAGAAATTTCCCTTTCTCTTCTTTGTTCACACAGCTCCCGGGGCTCAGCTTTGGATTTGGCCCCGCCTCTGCGTGTAGGCTGCCGGAAGGTTTCTGTTCTTAGCTCAGACAGGATGGGGTTAAAGGAGCAGCTGATTTGGGGGCTCTGGCTCACTCAGGCCGAGGGTAGGGAGGGGTACGGATGTGGGGTGAGCCTGCGGTGGCAGAGGCTGGTATGACGTTGCACCAGCCTGAAGTGCGCTGTGCGTTCTCCTGGGGAAGTTGTCCCTGGATCACGGGACCCTGGCAGTGGCGGGCTGCACAGGCTCCTGGTAGGGGAGGTGTGGAGAGTGACCTGTGCTCACACACAGGGTTCTTGGTGGCGGCAGCAGCAGCCTTAGCGTATTATGCCCGGCTGTGGGGTCTGCGCTGAAAACAAACTTATGGTTACCAGGGGTAAGGTGGGGAGGGATAAATTGGGATTGACATATATACACTACTATATATAAAAGAGATAACTACTAAGGACCTACTGTATAGCACAGGAAACTCTACTCAATACTCTATAATGGCCTATATAGGAAAAGAATCTAAAAAAGAGTGGATATACATACATGTATAACTGATTCACTTTGCTGTACACCTGAAACTAACACAACATTGTAAATCAACTGTATTCCAATATTTGTTTTTTAAAAAAGGATGCATACATGAAGTCTGTTACTTTTGCCCAATTTTTTCTAAAGGCATTTCTGTTTGAAGTGTAAACATATTTCTTTTCTTTTTGTTTTTTATCTTTTATTATTTTTTTTTCCTTCAGCATCCCACCCTGAGGTCATAGAGATCATTAGATCTAAATGATTGAATAAGATAGATGCCAGGAATATAAAGAAAAATACCTTAAAATATCAATATATCAAATGTTATCCAGTGGCTATTTGTTTTTTGGGTTTTCTTAAGTTAGTCCTTTGAACCATCTGGAGGTTGTGTTAATATCCACATTTTATATAGGAGGCATAGGACATGCAGAAAAATTAAGTAACATGCCCAAGGTCATACAGAGGAATTTTCAATTTTTTCCCTCCATTTCACATGGAGAACCATTATAATATTCTAGTTTTTATTTCTTATCTCTATTCTAAATGCCCTGTTTCTTCATATATTTTCTACTTTCTCATCACTCTAATCACATTTTTTAGGCTATAGAATTTGTCAGTGATTACAGCCTGTCCCCCCAAATCAAAGTGCATTTCTGTATCAAGTCTCAGTTTCAGTTTGGGTGTATAAATATGGTAATATGTGTCACTGGATTATTTCTTTTGAAGCAAAACTTGTTCATTCTAGTAACATAATAACAGTGATATTGGTGTTTGCCATGGCATGACTAGAATATTTAGCTCTCTCTATGGTGACCAGGAGGAAATATTAATACATGCATTTTTTCCCAGATGCTTTCTTGCATTCCACCTTTGTGCTTCTCATCTGTCCTTAATGTCTCTCTTCCTTTTACCTTTATAAAAACCCTAATAAATATGAGGTATATTGCTAGGCACTAGGAGCACAGATGTAAAAACAGGCATAATCAAGGCATTCAAGGTACAAATTAGGGAGATACCTGCATACATCAGACTGGGATACATTCTTCTCTAAATGCTGTGATGGAGATATATGCAAATAGGGGAAATTAGGTTTTATTAGCATCTCATTATTTTTTCTAAGTATATGTTTCTGTGTGTGCTTACTTAAAACAATTAATTTGAACTGAGTCTTTGTCGTTTTTTAAAAAAAAACCCTACTTCTGTTTCTAGGTGTGATTATGTAACACGAAGATACAGGAATTACTTGTCACACATTCTCTGGGATTTCAAAGTTTTTATTTAAATAACATTGAAGATGTCATAGTAATTTAGTTTCAACCTTTGAGAAAAATGTTCTACAGAGACTGAGCATATTGTGAAGCTTTTTACAGACTTAAACCAGAACTATTTTAAGGGCAATTTAACTTTAAGCTAGAAGATACTTTAAATAGTAGTAGCATGCCTTTTGAATTTAATGGCTGTACAACTTCAATCACGAATACTTTCTCAAATTCTTTTTCAAACTGAAAATTAAAGAAGATTGTTAAATACTCTAATCAGATAAAGCTTAGATGAAACTTTTGTTCCAGATATTGTTGCACTTGTTTGGTTGAGTCAAATTCAATATTATTGTGAATGTCAGAAGGAATTTGGCATCAGCGCTGCAAATATTTTGTTTGAAAATGTGTATTTAAGCAGCTGAGTTAACATAGAGACATCTGTGCATCTTTCTAGTAACAAGGGACCCAAAGTATGTTTTCTAGACATTGGTGCTAGCAAAGACCGGTGTGTCAAATCCTGGAATGAGTGAAAAGTATGAATTCATCACTCTGAAAGCAATGCTTTTTATTGATCTTTGGGGAAGAAATAAGGGAAATTCAGAGAATTACACAGGAAAAGATATGTAGAATAGAAATTTTTCATGTGATGATCATCAAACATCTTTGGAACTCCTTTCTTTGGCTTGGGAAATTTCTCCTACTGTGATTCACATCTACCAGTGTAAAAGCCAAAACTTGCCTTTCTAGTCATAGGACCAGAGATAACACAGGTTTGTGATTCAAAAGTGAGAAAGCACAGATGCACAGAATTCTATTTTTCTTGAGGAGGCATTGGAGATATTTAGCTTTAGGAGGACAGCAGGATCAGGAATTTTGCTGTCCACTCCCTTGATTTACCTATAAAAGCCAAGATGTCTTTGATGAACTACCCATTGCAGAATGGTTGTAGCAGTAGTTTCTTCCCTAAAGCAATTCCCATACTAGTCTATGTACTTTTCCTGCTTAGTAACTTCCCCTGCCAAACTCTCTGGCACTACTGGAGAGTCCGTGAGGTATGAAATATTGTTTAATGAATTTATTGTTTGATATAATTCTGATTGTTGTAACCAAGAACTCTGTGTGATACAAGTGCCTTCATATCATGGCTCAACTTTTTCATCGCTCTTTGGACAATTTTCTCAATTTCCTTGCCCTTCTGCTTCTGTCACAACTTTCTAGGAAAACATACACACACACACTTTCATTTATATTTTGGTTTCCTCTTTGCCTTCGTGCAGACTTCTGATAGCTGCAGAAAAAAAAAATCACAAAACTGGGCTTATGACATCATGATGAATTCATATTAATCAATCTCAATTTGGCCCTTCTCATCAACATTTAAACAGTCTCAAAGTTCTGAAATATTGAAAATTATATATTTCCCATTGTACCTTATCTATATTAGCTACTCATTTTAACTCTTCCTTTTTTCTGATCTTAATAGGCCTTTGTCACTCATAACAACTTTAAGGTTTTTTGGTTGAAGTGACCACGCAGTACAGTGAAGATAAAGCCAGGAAAGTGGTGACTTAGTTTGGATGACAAGAAGGTCCATGGTGGGACCATTTCAAGAAGCAGTACTTGTCTTGCCTATAAGTGGGCTTGGATAAGCCTGTGTTTATAAACCCTCTGGTTAAGACAGAATTTATATATCATCTTATTATGGTTGACAGGAGAAAATAAATCATATGAAGGACTTAAAATCTTTTCTTGTGAAAATATGAATTTTAATTTTAAAAAATTCTAGAAATGTAATTATATCAAACTTAACACTCTTAACACCTTTTTTGTAAAACACTCATCCCTTGATTTCCCTGATACTAAATTCTGAGTTATCCTGTACCTCTGTCCTTCTCCATCTGTGCTCTAATTCCCAATACTCAACTATAAAATAAATGTTCAGTAGTTTGAATGCGTCTTAAACTCAACACATCCACATGTGAATTCTCTATCACTTTAAAAGCTTTTTACTTTCCTCCTCTTCCCCTGTCTATCTCTTCTTCCCATACTTCTCTTTATCCTAGGAAATATCTGTGACTCTGTCTTCTCGCTCACTTCTCATATTCCATCAAACACCAGTCTTACAACTGTACCACCACTTATCTGTTTGTAAAATTCACCTACTTTTTTCTTTCTCTATATATACTATGTTATTGAAGACACCATCACTTTTCACCTATATTACTGTAAAAGGTCTGCTGATTAGAAATCACGTCTATCCTCTTATCCCCTTCCAATCTATACTCCACAATGAAGCCATAAAAATAATTCTAAAACATTGACAAGTAAATGTCTTCCCTTGTGTGAATCCTTTCCAAAGCTAACTTTGAAGCTAGTGATGTTGCTTACTACTACTTATTCTCCTGGTCAAGACTTAAATATACTTTTTAGAGAAGTGTTTCAAAACTCGCTACAAATAGTAATTTTTATTTTAGATTATAAGAATTAGGACAAAAGTGATTTCTTGTGTATCCCTTAACTACTTATTGTGGATATAGATGATTTTACTACTTTTGTCTTTTAACCTTTCTTCTAGTTTTATAAGTGGTTGATCTACTACTTTTACTGTATGTTTGCCAGTGAGATTTTTCCTTTCATAATTTCACATTTCTAGTTGTTATCTTTTCTGCTTAGAGAAGTCCCTTTAACATTTCTTATAAACCTGGTGTAGTGCTGCTGAACTCACTTAGCTTTTGCTTATCTGTAAAATTTTTATTTCTATTTCCAATCTGAATGGTAGCCTTCCTGGGTAGAGTATTCTTGCTCATAGGTTTTTTCTTTCATCACTTTGAATGTATCATGCCACACCTTTCTGGACTGCACAGTTTCTGCTGAAAAGTCAGCTGAGAGTCTTATGAGTTCCACTATATGAAATTAGTTTTTTCTTGCTGATTTTATGATTCTCTCTTTATCTTTAATTTTTGCCATTTTAATTATATTGTGTCTTCATTTGGACCTCTTTGAGTTCAGCTTGTTTGGGACTCTCTATGCTTCTTAGACCTGGATATCTGTTTCCTTTAGCAGGTTAGGGAAGTTTTCAGCTATTATTCCTTCAAGTAAGTTCTCTGCCCCCTTCTTTTTTCTCCTTCTGGGACCCCTATAATACTTGCTGTTCTCTTAGAGATCTCTTAACCTATCATCATTTTTTTAAATTATTATTTCTGCTCAGCTTGGGTAATTCCCACAATTCTGTCTTCCAATTCACTAATACATTCCTCTGTATCATCTAACCTACTGCTGTTTCCTTCTAGTTTTGTTTTTTTGTTTTGTTTTGTTTTGTTTTTCAGTTCTTGTATTCTTCAAGTCTGTTTGGTTCTTTTTCATATTTTATGACTCTCTGTTAACCTTCTCACTGTGTTCAGCCATTTTTCTTCTGAGTTCAGTGAGCAACTTTATGATCATTATCTTGAACTATTTATCAGGTAAATTGTTTATCTCCACTTCATTTAGTTCTTTTTTCTGAGGTTATTTTTTGTTCCTTCATTTGGAACATATTCTGTCTCCTCATTTTTGCCAAATTTTCCTTGTTTATTTCTATTTATTATGTTGGTCAATTATGTTTCCCAATTTTGGAGAAATGGCATTATGTAGGAGGTGTCCTATGGGGCCCAGAAGGACAGTCCCATCTGATCACCAAAGCTATATGCTCTACAGCTGCCCCCTATGTGGGTCGCATGGCCCCTTCTGTTGTGTTGGGGCCAGTTACTGTGGGTGAATTTGTTGATGGGGCTGGCCCCAAGCCCAGTTGGCTACCAGGCCCTGCCTCATATGGTGGCTGCCAGCTTGCTGGTGGCAGGGCCGGGTCCCAGTGTGATTTATTGCGGGAACTGAGGTCTGCGAGGGCTGGTGCTGGCCTACTTGTGGGTGGGTTCAGGTCCCAGGTCTTTTTTTTTCTTTAGATTCCACCTGTCAGAGAGATCTTATGGTATTTGTCTTTCTCTGTCTAACTTATTTCCTTTAGCATAATACCCTGAGAGTCCGTCCATTGACCCTCAGATGCTATGATTTTTAAAAAACTGAGTATTTATTTTCTTTGTTTACTTTACTTCTAGCAGTTTAATGATAAAAGGTGAAATTGAGATTAAAATGTCAAAGATAGCTCAGTAAATGAAAAGCAGAAAAATATAACCAATCTGAATATTTGAAAGTTGTCTGTCACTGCTTTTGGGTACGGAATGAGTATATTTTCTTTCTTTTACTCTGTCGTATTTGTGGGACTTTAGTATTGGCCACAGGGACTAGTCTAGAAACACAACTAGATGAAGCTTCAGCCAAGTTAGAATGTTATTGGTTTCATTAATTAACAGAACAATACAAAATATGGGGAACTTCATTAGCTTTTAAGATTATAGTTATTTTTCTCTCAGGCCTCAGGGTACATGCTTAGTTTGATTTTAGATTTTCTTTTTAAGCATTAAACATGTATCTAGTGGGAGCTTCCCTATTACAATTAGTTAGTGGAGCAAACCATTATGTGGATTTTGTGGGGAGCTGATATAATATTAATAAGAACTCCATACCAGGGTAAATGTTGAGGAACTAGAGATAATTCAGTTTATCTCTCTGTGACAACAGTGGAGCACAGCATTGATACGATGAATACAATGGAACTGAGGACACCAGTGGTCTATACTGTACATGCTAGTTGTTTGTTTATTTATTCATTCATTCATTCATTTGGTCTATAGGTTCTGGCAAGAAAGTTTGACAGAAAGAAGAGTGACCACATTAGGGAACTGGGGCTTTGTCCTGCATAGCTGTAATCTCCAAACTAAAAATTATGCTATCTTCTTAAATTCTGCCATAATACCATCTCAGTCCAGGCTCAGTCAGAAAAACAGAATAAGGGACTTTAACATAGGAGTTAGGATTTAGAGGAGAGAAATGAGAAGGTGGGGAAACAAAGATGAGTAAAGTCACCACAAAGGCCAAGATTGCTACAGCAGAAAGTCAAGCATGTAGAGGCTGCGGCCCATAACCTGATCTGTTAGCTCAGGTGGTTCTCAAAGGAACCTGTTGTGATTCTCAAGAATGTCCCTCCTGTCTCTGTCATAAGCATTAAAGCAGGTGATAGATAAGCAGTTCCAAGCTCTGTGAATCTCATGTTTGTTCACTACAACCACTTCTTAGGAATCACATAATTTACTCCCATTCCCCTTGCCTTACATGAGTTTGTCTCATTCTTATTCTTACTAAATATCATACGGAGAGGGCATTCTGATAAACATGGTTCCAGATCTTTTCCCTTCATTGTAAAGAACAGCACTGGAAGTAATGCTAATTTGACAAAAATTCAGAATAGTTTCTTTGGGATAGAAACTGTCATCAATCATTTAATAGAGGAGGAAATTAAAGTTTATAGAGTTTAGGTAGCTTGCCTGAAAATGCAGGTTAAAAATGAAAGAAAGTAATTAAATGCAGGGTATTTGAACCACAGAGAATGTGTTATTTTGTTGTTTTTGATGGTTGTTGTTATTGTCCTCATAGCATCAGTGATTCTGAACACTAGCTTAACACTGGAATTACAAAGGGCTTCAAAAAATTGTAAGCAGCTATGTGAAGCTCCAGAGATTTTAATTTTACTGCCCTGAGTGGGAATGAATGGAATTTGATTTCTATCAAAACATCCTAGGGGATTCTGATGCACAAGAATGTATGAGAAACACTGAAATAGATCAGACTTATATTCACCCAGGATTTTCAAATTGTGGATCATAACATACTGGTGGGAATAAATATTTTCCTCATGAGCCTTTAACAATTAAAAAAATTCAAATACACTCTTGTTCTTACAAATAAATTATAGACAATTCTATGACTTATAATTTAGTATTATTTTTAATATTAATATTATTTTATTTCCCATATCTTAATGCCTACTATATAAAAGTACATATATATCAGTGATTACTTACAATTGTGATTCATACACTATCATCAGTGCACTGCTATAGAAATCAATTATTCTACTTTGAATATTGGCAGGTTTGCACAGTTGCAAAACTTAGTGAAAATCTATAAAACTAAACAGTTGGATTGCTCAAAAATTTCTGGGAAATTTCTTTATTGTACGGATAGCATCATTTTTATGTTTAATGGATTTTATCTTTTAAATACAGTTTTCTTATAATTTACAATAATGAGTAATTTGATATATGGGTAATTTCTTAGAATTATTACTGACAGAAAGTAAGTACTCAATAAGTAAAGTTTTTTAAAAGTGGAGAAGAAAAGACATAAAAATGTATGTACTGAAGAAATTTACATTGTTTTTGACCTGGTTTTTACAATAGTGCACACTTACATGCATATAAATTTTATTTAAATCACTTCATAGATATTTATTTCTATCTATATATTTAACTGTACTATTTGTCATCAAATCTATGAGGCCATTGGTTGTAAGAGATACCATTTTTATGTGTCACTAGAGAGAAAAAACCCTGCTAAAAAAGCTGTAACACAGGCTTTATTTCACATAGAACACTTATTTTATACCCTTTGACAAATCTCTTAATTTTATTTAGGTATAGATTTTTCTCCTTAATAAAAGGAAAATATGACTAAAATAACTCAGTTTAAGTGGTAGATCTTACAAGTGTCCATTTTCCTCCATTTCTGAATACATGGAAGACTGAGAGTCTCAATCCCCATGGAGTGAGTTATTGCCATGTCTATTGACCCGATAATAAAATGGAAACAGAAGTGAAATATGAAATTTCTGCACTGAAGTGGTGATTGTTGGAGAAGCTTCATGCAACAATGGAGCCACAGGTTTGAAGCAACGCAGCCATTGATTCACCACACAGAAGACAGTTCTCTGAAAATTGAGCTAGATTTGCAAAATAATTTGCATAAGTAAGAAATAAACTTTTATTGCATTAAATCATTGAAATTCTGTTACTGCAGTATAATATATCCCATTTTGATGGATGCGAATACTGACACAAAAATAGGGCAATGACCTAGAAACTTAAAATATATGGCTGGGCCGTGAGTAGTGAAGAAACTAATAGGGGCTGGAATGGTGGCATTCCATGTTTCAGTGGCAAAACTTTCATTAAAATTACTATGTACACTACCATGAGAAGTAGATCACACTTTTAATGAAATAGTAGTGCACTTTGGTTGTTATCCATGTTGTTTTTGCTAAGTATCATCAGAATGAAATTAGTGTGTTAAAGAATTGGTTGATTTGCATATGGGTGTGAGAAGAGTCCAGAAGTTCATGGACTTTAGAATTGGAAAAGACAGCTGCTTCTCCATTCTAATGAATAAACAACAAGTTTGAGAAACACATGAGAAGGAAACATGCAAGGAAGCCTTTCAACTGAGCAAATCTCCCTGTTATAACAGATAAGATTAAAGGTATTGAGTCCAGTAATTTAGGGAAAAAATTTGACTAAGTTTTAGCCTTCTCTAAAACTGCAAAAACGTCAAAATTGTCTCTGCCAAGTCAAAGAGCAAAAGACATGGGGCAAAGAAAGCAAGGAAATACAGCAGATCTGAGAATTTGTATAGTTGCCAAAGAAATGAATCTGTACTGAATGGGTAGTCACAAGATACCTAAAAAAATAAAAAAAATAACACTCTAAATCATTTTTGAGCAGGCAGTAAACTAAGAAAAGTAGTCAGTCCTCAAAGAGAGCACATTCCCCATTGTCAACTTCACATTGGCTGAGGAAGATAATAGAAAAAGAAATCGCCTTCCCAGAGAGTAAAGCCAGCATCCCCAGAGGAAAAGAAGGAAGGTACTCACAGAGAACAAAATCAGTGCCTTAACAGGAAATGAGAACATCCTCTCCCCAGAATAGGAGCCCCGGGTGCACATAGCATTTCAGGATGCTGTGGACCAGTGGCCATATCTCTTCATATGGACTCTTGCTGAACAGGCAACTGAATTTTGGTATACGGGATATGAAGGATGGATAATTTTTTTTTTCACAGCTCCTCAGATTGAAAATGACCTTATCTAAAAAAAATATATGAAAACTATAGTGTATTACAGCTTAGTCTTTGAGCTCAGTCTTGAATTTGAATGGGATTTGGGGCTTGTCTTCCTTTGGGAGGGTTCTATTCTGTTTGGCATGAATCAAATATTTGGCAATCAGGTAGTGAACTGTGATAGTCATTATTTGTATTCACCAATATTAGGTTTACTTCTATTTCCCTAAATTAAGACATCACATCCTAGGCTGTCTGCACATGAGTGGGGCCCCGTGATTACTTCTAACCAATGCTAATGCAGTGAAGCCCATGTAATGTGAGATTTTTCCATTCTCTCTCTTCTCTACTTTTTCAGTAACTATGGAGGTAGCCTCAGTAAGATGATTGAATTACAAGGTAAAAACACCTTAAATCGCTGCTTGGCAGAATAATCTTTATAAATCTGTATGATAGACAAACATTTGATGTGATAGCCTGTAGCAATCTCTAGCATAATCTAGCCAATTCTGACTGAGAGAGTTAAAGAATTTCTAAAATTTCTTCTCATTTAGGGCATGATGCTTCTGAATTATTTTGGGCTCAGAATAATCAATGTTTTTCATTTCCTTTACAATATTGTTCTCTGTGACATCAAGCTAACGGCGATGCTGCAAAGCCACTATTATTTATTACGTAAATTTTAATCCTGGTCTCTTGTTATCTTATAAGAAAATATCAACAGATGGCTTTTAGAGTAAGTTCACTGCATGCACTAACATCAAGCACTATATCAATACTGTTCCCTGGTTGAGAATAATTGTAAGGCACCTTCATTGTAACAATGCATCTTAATTTCAGAAATGTTTTTAAAAGTTGATCTTTAAGTTGATGAAATACAGCATATCCCTCAAAATTTATTGGCATACTGACACTTTGTTAGGAACGTTTAGATACTGTTCTCTAAAAAAACACAAGTTAAAACAAGGAAAAATAAAATGGAACTCAGCAAATTGATTCATCAAGAAGCCCAAGAAGATAGTGTAGAATAGGTCTAAAGAATAGACCAGATTGTACAATGAAGCCTCTAGTAGATATAGATAGGCAATAAGTAAAAAGTAAAATGAAAATAAATAAAAAATAAAGGTCGGGCTTCCCAGTGGCGTGGTGGTTGGGAGTCCGCCTGCCGATGTGGGGGACGTGGGTTCGTGCCCTGGTCCGGGAGGATCCCACATGCCGCGGAGCGGCTGGGCCCGTGAGCCATGGCTGCTGGGCCTGCACGTCTGGAGCCTGTGCTCCACAGCGGGAGAGGCCGCAGCGGTGAGAGGCCCGCGTACTGCAAAATAAATAAATAAAGGTCTCTCTCTCTCTCTCTCTCTCTCTCTCTCTCTCTCTCCCTCCCTCACACACACACACACACACACACACACACACACACAGTGAATTATGAACTGAACAAAATATCTGATGTTATACATCTTTTGAATAAAATGTAAAAATCCTAATAAGAAAGTTCTGCAAGAGGAAAAGAAAGAAAATAATAAGTCTAATAATAATAATAACAAAAGCAGTATATGATTGAAAATATAACCAGAGTATATACTTTGGCTCTGTAATTAACAATACTTGCTTAATTATAAAAATAATGACTTTTTGTTGATTGAAAAATAAAAATAGTACTATAATTGTTTAGCAAAAATGGCAATGGACAGATGGAATTTATAAAGCAGGGCCCAAATCTCACCTCCAAGTGGAAAATGTAAATAGATAATGACTAAATTTGATAATCCAAGGGATAGTATATAGACAAATGCTTCAGATACTGAATAGAAATATCAGGAAAAAAATTAAAATAATTAAAATTGTTATCTCTGGAAATAATTGCAAGATGGGAAGTGTTCATTAGGAAAAACAATGTTCATTTTAAATCCATCCTTGACAGTTGATATTTCAACTGCACATGTGTCACATTACTAATATTAAAAATTTTTATAAAAATAATTTAAGAATCACATCTCCATATTTATATGAAGATACTTATTAATGTGAAACTAACAACTTCCACTATCATAGAGAGTGAAGTAAGTCAGAAAGAGAAAAACAAATACCGTATGCTAATGCACAAAAACAGTACTGATGAACCTAGTGGAAGGGCAGGAATAAAGATGCAGACGTAGAGAACAGACTTGAGGACACGGTGGGGGGAAGGGGAAGCTGGGACGAAGTGAGAGAGTAGCATGGACATATATACACTACCAAATGTAAAATGGATGGCTAGTGGGAAGCAGCTGCATAGTGCAGGGAGATCAGCCTGGTGCTTTGTGACCACCTAGAGGGGTGGGATAAGGAGGATGGGAGGGAGGCTCAAGAGGGAGGGGATATGGGGATATATGTATACTTATAGCTGATTCACTTTGTTGTACAACAGAAACTAGCACAACATTGTAAAGCAATTATACTCCAATAAAGATATAAATACAAAAATAAATAAATAACTACTTCCAAGTATCTGGCATGCCATTGTATAGTTAGAGCTTAGGTATACTTTCCTAAGTTACCCCTACCACTTGGCCTACACCAGAGATTAAAACTGAAACTCCTATATTCGTTTATGCTCAATATTGTGGATAAATTTTGGGGCGTCTGGATTATACTGTCTTCCTTTAAAGCAGAGATCAGCAAATTATGGTTATGGATTAAATCTGCTTAATGCATATTTTTGTAAATAATGTTTTGTTGGAACACAGCCCCATTTATTTGTTGACCCATTGTCTAAGGCTCCTTTCTACCTGCAATTGCAGAGTTGACTAGGTGTGGCCCTCAAGCCTGAAATATTTACTGTTTGGCCTGTTACAAGAAAAGTTTTCAAGCCCTGCTTTAAAGGGTATTACGATTCCTTCTGGCAGGCAGTCAGGATTGGTTTTATTCCAGTTTTATCCTTAGTCCAGAATGTTGTCCTTCGGACATGGTCCTTAACTCCTAAGTGGCTTTTATGGAGTCTTACTTAACTGAATACTGGAAATGCACAGTGAGGCATCTGTAGTCTAATTAGGCTGGTCCAATATCTCCCTGACATGCATGTCCCACTGAATCTTTCCCTGCATGTACGTGGCTTCATCCTCTGCCAAGCTCCTGCAGGAAACCCCAGTGTAGATTTAGGGATTGCCCTCTGTGTGGCTCCCTTCTTCTGGTAACCTGCTCCATAAATTCCAGCTACCTCAGGAGCCTTGAAATCTGCTATCTGCCTCCTGGGCACACCAAAGAACTTTGTGCCCTACTTGGTCTCTACCTCTCTTTACCAGGGCTGAAAAGTGACCCTGGAAGAAAGGTGGTGTGAAAGTAGAAATGTGTGTTTCCTTTCTCTAAAGGATTGTAGTTCTGTGAGGTCTGTTATCTAATGCCTGAAAATAGTTGTCTCATATATTCTGCCCAGTTTTATAACTATTCAGGCAGGAGAGTTCATCCAGTATCAATTACTCCTAGTGGCTAGAGTGGAAGAATCTAGGCAACGCACATTTTAATTGTAGTGATTGGCAATGGTACAATATCAGGCTTTGGTATAAATTGAAAATAGCTTACCTGGGCTTCCCTCGTGGCGCAGTGGTTGAGAGTCCGCCTGCCGATGCAGGCACACAGGTTCGTGCCCCTTTCCGGGAAGATCCAACATGCTGTGGAAGGGCTGGGACCAAGAGCCACATGGCCGCTGAGCCTGCACGTCTGGAGCCTGTGCTCCACAACGGGAGAGGCCACAACAGTGAGAGGCCCGTGTACCGCAAAAAAAAAAATAGCTTACCTGTCAGTAATCATTAGCTCATGTAATCTTCCAGCTCTGCAAGATCTGAGGTGACCTCAGTTCCCAGGCCATAAGCTGTTCCTCAGCCCCATAGTAATAGTGCTGTCTGAAACCCAGACAAGGCTCAACTCCAGCCCGAAGATACAGCTTCAAAGGAAGAAAGCCTTTGATATTTCCTTGATGTTTCTTGCCCCATAATGTATAGGCCAGTCTGCTCCTATGCCTCCTCCCTGACTTCTGGCTCTGCAGATTCATTACTGACTTCAGTTTCTCTCTGATGTTCTTTTGCATTTGACTATAGCCCTTAGTCTCTCTCTTTCCCTCTGTGACTTCCACTTAACTTTGACCACACCCAAATTACTTCATTATCATGATTAACCCCAAATATGCATCATTATCAAATTACTCTAATACTAATTCAATAATAATATGATAATATTAATAATGATAGACAGTCATTTATCTCAGACTGTGGAAAGCATACCCATGTTGAGAAGAGATAGAATCTGTGTTTGCAAACAAATTTATTGTTATATATAAACCTTATATGTGTAAGGAAAGTGAAAATTCCCCAACAATCTGAAGTCTGCTATGAAGTAACCCTCAACAAGTTTGGGATTTCTTTGGAATTCCCTGATTTAACTAAAAATAAAAGTAAATGTTTCTTCCCACTCTATAGCATCAACATTTTATGTAACATAAAGTGGTTTAAATTAAAAGTTAAATCAATTAACTTCCTCTGTGTACTACCAGAAATATTTCAGGTAGGAGTAAATAATATTTGTAGTGAGTTAACTGAATAAAATTTACTAACCAATTTTTTAAATCTTTCACAACAGAAATTTGGAGAAAGAGAATTTAGGAATAGTGCAGGGTCCTAACGATTTCACAAAAGAAAAAAATACTAAATTTCTGCTTTTTCACTCTTACTGTGTAGTTTTCTTAACTCATGATTACAAAACAGCTAATTAAACTCCAGTGTATATTTTCACCCAAGGCAAGAAAAAAGGTAAGGTATTGACCAAAAACACATTTTTTTCCTAGAAACGCCCCCAAGACTCACATTTTCCTGGGCAGATACTTCACATGGCTACCCGTCAAGCCTCTCTAATATATACCAGCAAATGAGAAAGGAATTGGAATTGAGTTTTTGCTCATCAGGAACCATTGCTTCAAAAAATTTTTGTATTCCCCAAAGAAGCACCATGTTTCTTTCATGGCTTCTGGCATATCCCTGAAACCCCTGGCATATCCCTGGATCATACACCAGAATGAAAACAAGGATATTACACATAAAATGTATTTCTCTGTATCTTCTAGCACAAAGTTTGTGTGTGACTACATCCTGCTGACACATTTTCTTGGTTCCAGTTCTGGCATGTTTTGCTTCTCTTTCCCCATCAATAGCTCCTCAACCTCTACACACACACACACACACACACACACACACACACACACACGCAGTACTAGCTCTTTACATAGAAAAAGTCAGTCACGGGGGAGGGATACAGCGTGGTGGTGGTGGTGGTGGGATGAATTGGGAGATTGGGATTGACCCATATTCACTAACATGTATAAAATAGATAACTAATAAGAACCTGCTATATAAAAAATAAAATTCAAAAAAAAAGAAAAAAGCATTATAAACAGAATAAATCACCATTGAAAAAAGAAAAAAAAAAAGAAAAAGTCAGTTAGGTAACTAGATTCTGTGTCCAATCTTATAACTGGTACTATAGGCTGATGGTTGACAATACATTTCCTTTTTATTTCCATCGTTAGAGATTCACATGACTAATAACTTTCAGTTTTTATATTCACAACACTAAAAAAGCATATTGATATTAAAGTGAAAAGGAATGTTTCTTTTTACTTTGTTACATATGTGTATATGTTTTAAGATAAACTGTTTTACTTTAAAAGCTAATTCAATTTATTTCAATGCTCCAGAATTTTTAAAATTGCATTATTATCAGTAATACACATTTACTCACAATCTATCTCATAATAATTATAATACAACCACAAAACCGTGATAACTGCTGTATTCTGTATTGTAGGCAGATTGTATGAAAGGCTTTTGTTCTTCTTTTAAGCACTTGGTTAGAATAAACTATATTTTCATTTTTTGTTTACTTATTAGTTTATAATGCAGGGAAAATATTCTAGGAATAAATATAGGTGCAGCACAATCTATTTAAGTCCTCATAAACTGGACTAAGTAATGAAGCCTTAGAAAATAGCTATTTTTAGGATTTTACTTTCTCTAATAACAGTGATTTGATGGCTTTGGTGACTTAGTGTATTAATATTTATATATGGCAATCCATTATAAAGGGTTAGTGGAAAACATGTATTATACAAAAATATTATATTTTAAAATTAAATTAAGTTTCTCTCTATTCTCTTCTCAAACTTGTTATTCTGTTGCTTAGGGCAGGCTCTTGGTGACAATGACTGCTATGCTGCAGATATTCCTTGATGTTGGATAATAAAATCCCTGTGGGGAAGCTACACCTTTGCCTAGTGCCAACACATTCTTGGCAGCCAGAACTTTTGCATGATAGATGTTGCAATTAAAGCTATTGAGTTGTGCATAAAATAACCTTCTTCAATCTTGTGTCAAATTTATCTGAAGGCTATTAAAAGAACATAAAAATATGAAGTAGAATTTTCAAATAAGGAAAGTGTATATAATTTACATATCTCATAGTTTAATAATATTAGTAATAGCAATACATTTTAAAAAGAAAACTTTCTTTTACCAAAAAGAGAATGTTATTTTGTGAGACTCCAAAAGTAGAGGAAATACAAGATTAACTAGCATGACTTCACTTGATTATTGTTAAGAATATCTTCTTTTAAAATGTATATTTAATAGAAGGGCATTTTTCTCTACTACTTTCTATTAGTGGTTAACTCTAATTTTTTGGAAGCAGGAAAAAGTTGCCACTTAGAGCTATGTTTCTTTTTAACTTAATTTATATTGTTAGATCTTTAATTCCTATATACACATATTTTAAATTTTAATTATATGTATAGGTGTAATTGTATACATTCTTGTAATTTTTGTCCATCTTTTCTTTCCTTTATTGAGTTGATTCTGCTCTTCCTGTCTTCTCCCTTATCAGCCTGAATCACCTCCACTTACCCCCAATATTTCTGTGCATCACCTTAGGACAAATTCTTTCATCTTTTACTGGTATCCATATGATAATATTACACAAATGTATATATGAATGCACAAGAGTTCATACACCCATCAGGCACACATATAGAATGAGAAGTTTTATTTGTTCGTGTTTCTTCTAAAGAAAATGGAATCCTACTATGCTCACTTTTCCACAAATCTCTCATTCAACCATATTTTCTGGAAATCCATAATACACCCATTACAATGTTGATTTGATTTCTCTTTCTGTCCTTTTTTAACCACTATGGGTAATACCATAATCAACGTCCTTGTGCATTCTGTAGGAACTTCAAATCTGACATGTTAATATTTGGCTTCTGCTAAATAAATTTATTGGAGTAACATTGTTGGATTTGTGTTATTTAGTCTGTAAATAATTTTGTATGTGCCTCTAAAAGTTAAGGGCTTCTTTTGCAAACCTCAATGCTATCATCACTTTAAAAATATTAATAGCTTTTTATATCAAATATCTAGCCAGTGTTCATTTCTCATATATCTTCGAATCAGAGTAATAAAAAGTAATTGTATTTTAAAAATTTGTTTCTTACATCTATTTTAATTTATAGTTTCTTCCTCCATCATTTTATTTTCTTTAAGTTCAGTTGTTGTTATTAAATAATTTTTGTTATTTTTCCTTAATTTTGCTGATTGTTTCCCAGTGGTGTTATAAGTATTTGCCTCTGTTCACTGTATTTCCTGGAAGTTGATAATGCAATCTAGAGGTCTGATTACATCAGAATCAATCTATATAGAGACAACTTCAAAACTGGTGTTGTGTACTTATACCAGCTACTAGATAATGTCTACTTGCCTAACTTTTTGTAATGCTAGTAACAATTGGGATTATTTTATTGAAGATTGCAAAACTTAATATTCTAATATTTCCCCTTCTTTGTTTATTAGCTAGAATATTTCTATACAGATATATTTTTCCTGAATAATAATTTATATTTTGGTTTTTCTGTTTTGATTTGTTTAGAAAAGACAAAAAAGTCTCCAGTTTTTCTTTTTATTTGTCATTTTCCAAATAAATACTTGATTTCTCAGCTTCCAGCACAATGACCAAAAATATGTTTTTAAACATTATGAAATCATGCATTTAATTATTGTTTACATATTTCAGCATATTGAAATTCTAATTCTGAAGATGTTCAAATTATCCATGGTTTGTAAAGAGGAAGTTATTTAGTTTGGCTCTTGAGTTCTTCAGCTGTGTTTTTTGGTGCCCTTGATGCTTGAGGATCATCTCAAACATTTTCTATCCCTGATGTGAAGCAGCTCTTGCTCTAAGAAACCCTGTCCCTTACAGTGGTAATAGAGACCAAAACCTGTACACAAGAAATGTTCATGACTATGGACACTTGTTTCTCAGTGTTTTTGTTCTCAGTGTTTTTACCTAACTAAGCTAGAAAAAGATATTTTTTAAAAATGAAATATAAATTCCAAAATGTTCTCAGTTCACCTTCAAAATTATATGATTTGTCTCATCCTTCTATTCAATCCCTATTCTCCCACACTAAAATTTTTAATATCTTATTACATAAACTTTGTTACTTATTTGTTTTATCTTACATTGCATCACTACATGCTTGTCTCAAAACTGATGATACCATAAGCAATATAATTAGTGAAAAAATAACAATTATATTAATATAAACATTGTTTTGTATGTTTTTTATCCTTAGGGATTAGCCCACCAGGATGTGTAATCAAATTACTCTAGTTGAATGCCACTGGGAAGACTTCCATTTTGTGCAGTTACATCACAGGTTTGTACCTCTACACACATTTTCACTTTCTTCAATTTCAATTTTTAGGAGTTTGCTTATCTTTGATTTAATTTTGTTTTATAATTATGCAAAATGTTTATATGTTTCCAAAGTCATATTTACAATATAATATACATTCATAGATGGCTTCATTCTAATATTATCCTCTCTAATCTATTCCCATCCTTACCTATAAGCAAATATTTTTAAAATGTTATGGTTACTGTCCGATAATGCTTAATGAGAAAACACAGATATTTGCATATATAGGAACTTCTTTAGCTAGCTTTTTAATTGTTTTGAACTTTTAATTTTTCTGAACTTCAAAAAAATATGTAAATATATGTATTTCATTTTCCCTTTACCTTTTTTAGCTTAATAAATCTTGTTATCCTCTCTTTATAGATAAGTTTAGCATTCCCTTTTACAGTCACATAGTACTCTATTGTATGGCTTTTCTTAGTTCATTAAATCAGTTGCCTATTTTCACCAACCTTCTGCTATTACAAATAGGACTGCAGTAAATACCCTTGTGCACACCTCTTTTCATGCTGTGTGAGTGCACCTTGGGGATAGAGCCTATAAATAGAATTATTGGATTAAAGGATGAATTTATGTATAGTACTTAGATATTTGAAAAAATTTTTTATTTATTCAATATTTTTATATTAAATATGTAGGCCAAATGTTCTTTTTTTCTACCAACATTATTAACTCTTTGAACACACAACTAAAATAAACTTTATAAGCTTTAGTAAAGGAATATTATTTTAAAAAGATCAACCATATGAAACTTAATGCATTCCCTTCGTACTATTTATGTTTTTATTTTGTTTTGTTTTCTGTCATCACAGAAATATCTGATTATAATGTCACTTTTAAGAGATCCATTGAGGGGGAGAATGCAGCTTTGTACTGTGACTACTGTTTTCATCAAGTTATAGTTTTCAAAGTTAGTCTTTATTTAAGTTGACTGTGAAAAGGAACTCAGGCCTGATTTATCATGATTATTATCATTACTATTACTGTTATTATTATTATTCCCGTTAGTGAGGAAAAATTAAACAAAAGTTAAACTGCTATCTATAAGGGAACTTAAACTAAATATACTAAAAAAAAATTACTGCATGGAAAAGGAGATGTAAACATAAACACTTTGGATAGATTCAAGATGGTTGGGATAACATTTAAGCTTAATTTAGAATGATATACATTAACACCCTTTGTCACCATTTAAATCCTGTTTTTTCTTTGAAAATATGCTCAGTTTTCTGTGTAGCACCTGTAATTATCTGAACCTCAAAAATAGCAATGTATAAGCATGTCTTTCTTTCCTTTAATTACAAGCTTTTGCTTGTATACAGAACTAATGACATTGCTTTTAGAAAGGTTGATACAGCACTCCTATTGATTAACTATTTCCCAGGCCCAAATTCAGGGGTGAAAACACACACTACCTCCTGATGGGAAGACAATCAAAGTTAATAACAAAGAGGCATGAACATTGGTAGAAGAGACTTTACTGTGGCCATCTTTGCAAAAAATCCACCTACAGTACTACAGTCTTACAAACTGTCACATTAAAAGCAACTGCAAGCTTATACTCCATTTATAGTTATTATAAAATATCGGCCATATTACCTGTGTTGTACAATATATCCTTGTAGCTTATTTTATTTATTTATTTATTTAACATCTTTATCGGAGTATAATTGCTTTACAATGGTGTGTTAGTAACATATTTTGTACATCAACTATATTTCAATAAAAAATTTAAAAAGAAAAAATAGCAACTGCTAGAAAATATGCAATTAAAAACAGCACGTAAATTAACAATTCCTTGAACATTTAACTTTATAACTTTAGTTATATTTATTACATGATGTACAACCTATAAATATAACTAATTTATATCACTGAAGTTCACCACATCCTAACTGAACACAGTGTTTCTTTATTTCAGTTAAATGCATAGTGTTCAGTTAGGTACATGTTTCTGAGTCAGATTGCCTGAGTTTAAATATTGACTCTGCCATTGGGAACACTGAAAAAAAATTTAAGCCTCAAATTGCATTTATTTGAAATTAGTATAATACTAGGATCTCCATCAGCGTATTTTTGTCACATGAAAATGATAAGATTTCTTTTTGGCACATAGGGTTATGTAGTTATTATTGAGCATTTACTAATTACCAAACACTATGCAGAGGATATAAATAATAAATCATAAAAATATATGATTAATTGTTTAATATACCTACATTTCTTCGTAAGAATCAAAGAGTCATTTTGGCTAACTTAAGTTGATGGAACTTAAGGAGGAATAAGGAGAATTTCAAAAAATTCAAAAACACAAAATGCAGAAGAATAGGACTTCACTGAGGCCAGTGTTTGTTGTAGAAGCCAGAGTTCTCCTGAAGGAGAAGTTTATTTCCTTACCTTATTGAGTTGTGGCTGGTCCCTTTGACTTACTTAACCAATGGGATATAAGCAGAAGTGAAGTACGCAAATTCTAAGTGGAAACTTTCAGTCCAGTTTTGGATAGCACTCTAAAGAGAATAGTATGTTCCAAAATGGTGGCTGCTTTAGCCCGTATCCATGAATGAAGAATATTCATGGGGCAAAGCCAAGCAGAACAGAGCAAGAGTCATAGCTGACTGCTGTGGTTGGAGCAATCCCAGAGTAGAGCTGTGGCTGACATGCAGTGGGAACAAGAAGAACTTCCTTGTGGTTAAGCCACTGAGAAGGTGGTTTGTTATAATAGGAGCACAATCCAGCAAAGTTGATCCAAAGTGGCACATATTAGAATATGTCCTAAGAATGTTGGCAGAAATTTAGAGATAATACTAGATTGTAGAAAATCTAGGAAACACCTTTATTGAAAGTCTTTTAGAATATGGTATCTGTGAAGCATATTCGGCAGTCAAAATCCATTCTACTCCCCTTTTTGTTGGAAGATGGTGGAAGTAAAAGCACATTTCCTAGCCTCACCCTATTTTTGTGTTTCTTGGTAGTTACTACTGGCAAAAGGTCATGAGAAGGATGAGATAGCAGTCCAATTCCACTATCTGACTTAGCTCTATTTTACTCAGAAATAATAATAACTCTCCTGGATCTATTGTCTATTTTATGGGATAAATCCCTTATTCAGTCAGGGACCTGCGCATACTTTCCTTGAGATAATTCTATAAGCACCTGATTTCATGTATTACATCATTTCCTATTTAAAATAGCTAGATTTGATTTTTGTTTATTTATTCCCTGCACTGAATGTTTGGTAATAAAGGGCCCATTTTGTCACAACATATGATTTTACAATGCCTACAAAGTAAAATGATATTGAGTACTCGCTGCCCAATTCATTCATAAATTATCCCAATTTATCCATAAATTTTCTAATTTAAACAAAAAGTGATTTGAGGAAAAGGTTCTTATGGGCCCATTTGATAAATAAAACCAAAGTTTCACTATGGGAGAAAGAGAATAAAAATAGGAAATGGTGGGAGGTCAGAAAGAAAATATGAATGTAAATTAGAGATAGCAATATGTGTGGTAGGCAGAGTAATGGCTTCCCAAAGATGTCCATGTTCTAATTCTAGAACTTGTGAATATGGTGCTTCACATTGCAGTAGGGACTTTGCAGATGTGATTAAGTTAAGGACCTTGAGATGGGAAGATTATCCCAGATCATCTGGATGGACCCAACTTAATCACAAGCCAGGACACTCACAGTCAGAGAGATTTGAAGATGTTATGCTGCTGTCTTTGAAGATGGGGGGAGGGAGCCATGAGCCAGGGAATGCAGATGGCCTCTAGAAGCTAAATAAGGCAAAGACACAAATTTTTTCCTAGAGCCTCCAGAAGGAATGCAGCCCTGCCAACACTTTGATTTTAGTCCTGTAAGACTTGTTTCATATTCTGGCCTCCAGAACTCTGAGATAATAAATGTGTGTTGTTTTAATTCCCTAAATTTGTGGTAATTTGTTACAACAGTAACAGGAAACTGATACAGTGTGGGATCACATTTTTTTTCATTCTTTTTTGTTAACTTATTGTAGTAAAATACACAAAACGAAATATGTACATATTATCACAAACTGAACATAACTCTGAACCAGAAACAAGGCCAAGAAACTGAACATTCTTACAACCCAGAAGCTCAACCTAATACATTCAGTTTGCCTCTTTATATAAATGGAATGATATACTATGTAATCTTTTTATTTAACCTTTTACTCAACACTATGTCTATAGTGTTTATCCGTATTTATTTGGGTAGTTTTATATCATTAAGTACTCAATTCTATATAGTATATCATTGTATTAATATATTGCAATGTCTTTTTTTTTTTTTTTTTTTTTTTGCGGTACACGGGCCTCTCACTGTTGTGACCTCTCCCGTTGCGGAGCACAGGCTCTGGACGCGCAGGCTCAGTGGCCACGGCTCACGGGCCCAGCCACTCCGCGGCATGTGGGATCCTCCCGGACCGGGGCATGAACCCGTGTCCCCTGCATCGGCAGGCAGACTGTCAACCACTGTGCCACCAGGGAAGCCCTACTGCAATGTCTTTATCAGTTCCATTGTTAATGGGATTTTAAATATTTTCTCTTTTTTTCAATTATAAGCAGTGCGATTATGAAACTTCCAGTACATGTCTTTTGGGGACATGTGCACAAACGTGTGTTGAGTATATACCTAAAGGAGTTTACCGGAAGTGAAAGCTTGTTGAGATAAAGGATATGTATATGTTCAGCTTTAGTCAATTTTAACAGTGACAGATTAAAGATAGGAGATAACCACAAATTCTTTGACAAGCCTCCCATTTAGAGGCGGGGGTCTATTATGTTCCATTCCCTTGAATCTAGGCAGGCTCTGTGTCTTCCTAGAACAAGTGACTGTGGCAGAATGATGTTGTACCTGTTTCTGGGGTAAGGCCTTAAGAGACTGGCTTCTACATCTACTTTAGAAATGCTTGCTTACAGCTTCATCCCTTTTGGGACCCAGCCACAAATGCTGTGAGAAACTCAAGACATATGGAGAAACCACATGTAGGCACTTTCCACAGCCCAATTTGAGCTCCTAGCATCGACTACTAGCATCTCAACTCAAGTGCCAGACAAGTGAATAAGAAAGCAACCTGGAAAGTACATTCTCCAGTCCTTGCCACCCCACTTAGCACTATCTAGTTTAAAGGAAAAAGAAAAATCCAGCCAAATCCTTCCCAAATTTCTGACTCACAAAATAAAGTGGTGTTTTAAGTCGCTGAGTTACAAAGTAGTTTATTACATACCAACGTAAAACTTGAAGGAAATTGGGCATCTGGAAGTGGAGTACTACATACCAAAAGCTTAAGACACGTGACACTGACCTTCAGACTAGGCAGGTAGCAGAGGCTGGAAGGGCTGTGAGGAGACTGTACATGAAAGCCAAGACATCAAGACTTGAAGCCTTGAAGGGTAGTGAGAAAATGTTGAAAATTCAGGAGAGGGATAACCATTGTAAATTGGTTGCCAGTTTGACGACAGTGTCAGCTGCAGGAATGTGGAACATAGAAAGAGTATCTGGTTTAGTAGCAATTTAGCTGGAGAGAGTTTCAAGAGCAATATAGGGAATGACATGTGGCTTCAACTAAGTGCCTATGATAAAATACAGGAAGACTGAAGGTGGCTTAAAGAAGGAACTGTTAAGATTTTGAGTAGCGTTTTAGGGAAATATAAAGGAGCAGGAAATTCTGGATTTGAAAATGAAATTGTTTCTCATTTCTAGGCTCTTCCAGCAAATGATTCTTAAAGTAAGAAGTAACATCCAGGTAAGATCAAATTCATTATGAGATTATAATAGCCTATGTTAAGTCCTGAGAAAAATCTTAGGCAGATAGCCTGTCTTTTTAGTTCACAGGTCTTAAATTTAAAATAACTGCATCTGAGAAACTTCATTTATTTCTGTGCCTGATTTAAACAATGAGATCTTAGACCTTGATCTTGTTCTTGTGCTTGTTCTTGTTCCTTTAATGGGTTAGGTTTCTACAGTCTTGGAAGGATGATAGTTTGTATGTGTAAGGAATGTAAATAATTTGTGTCTGGAGTATGGATTTTAGTGGCCTTTATATAACTACAGATTCTTTGATATTCTTTCCATCTAGAAAGATAGGTGGCCTGTCTTTCCCTTTGCCTTTAATCTGTACAGGATTCATGAGTGCTTTAACCAAAAGAATGTGGCAGAATTGATGCTGTGTCAGTTTCCAGAGCCAGGCCTACTTCTTGTCTATTGAAATTATTGTTTTTGGGAATCTAACTTCCATGACATGAGAAACCCAAGTGTGTGTGCTTCAATAACAGCCACGGCTCTTGGCAGAGTGGTTCTCAGTTTTTTGTAATTTAAGTTAATCTGATTCTTAAAGGTCCTACCAATTTTAATGCCTTTAAAAATATGATTATGGGGACTTCCCTGGTGGTACAGTGGTTAAGAATCTGCCTGCCAATATAAGGGACATGGGTTCAATCCCTGGTCCGGGAAGATCCAACGTGCTTAGGAGCAACTAAGCCCATGAGCCACAACTACTGACTCTGCACTCTAGAGCCCACAAGCCACAACTACTGAGCTCATGTGCCACAACTACTGAAGCCCGTGTGCCTAGAGCCCATGCTCTGCAACAAGAGAAGTTACCGCAATGAGAAGCCCGCACACCGCAACGAAGAGTAGCCCCCACTTGCCACAACTAGAGAAAGCCCATGCACAGCAACAAAGACCCAACACAGCCAAAAATAAATAAATAAATTTATTTAAAAAAAAAAAAACACTGGGGCCTTAAAAAAGTCATTAAAAAAATATATATGTATGATTATGAAACTAGAAAATATCAATTCTACATGAATTTTGTTATAATGACGTATAGTAGACACTGCTAATTGCCCTTCCCCCAATATCCATTTCACAGTCTTTCTTTATAAATTAACCCCAATATTTTTAGGGCAGAACAGCATTGAACTTAGTCCTCAAGGTTTCCTTTTAGTTATAGGGATATGACAAAGCTGTGGCCCATGATATGTAGACATCAGTGGCTGGAAAGGAAATAAAAAAGTTAGTGTCTCATGGAAAGACATCCTGTGTTCATGAATTGGAAGAATACTCTTTGTTATTGTTAGGATGGCAGTGTGACCCAAAGTGATCTAAAAATTCAATGTAATCCCTACCAAATCCCCAGTTTTTTTTTTCCAGGAACAGAAAAACTGATACTGAAATTCATATGAAATTTCAAAAGACAGAATAGACAAAGCAGTCTTTAAAAGAAAAACAAAATTGGAGGATTAATTTCAAAACTTACTACAAAGCTACAATAATAAACACAGAAGTATAGGCTTAATTATAGACATATAGATCAATAGAATAGAATTGAGAGTCCATTAACAAACCCATAGATGGCCAGTTGACTTTTCAACATGGATGCCAAGATCATTCAATGAGAAAAAAATAGTCTCTTCAACAAATGGTGTTTGAACAACTAGATATCCACATGCAAAAGAATAAATTTGGACTTCTATTTTGCAACATACACAGAAATAAACTAAAGATGGACTGAAAACCTGAATGTAAGAGCTATACCTGTGCAACTCCTAGAAGAAAATATTGGAATAAATCCTCATGATCTTAGATTTGGCAATGGATTTTTAGATGTGGCATGAAAAGCACAAGCAGTAAAAGAAAAAAACTGGTAAATTTGACTTAAAAAAATTAAAAACTCTTGTGCATCAAAGGATAACATCAAGGAAGTGAAAATACAGCCCACAGAATGGAAAAAAATTGCAAATCATATACCCGATGGGTGTCTAGTATCCAGAATATGTAAAAACCGCCTACAACTCAACAACAGAAAGACAAACAACCCAGTTAAAAGCAGACAAAGGACTTGACTCAACATTTTTCCAAAGAAAATTTTCAGATGGCTAATAAACACATGAAAAGGGGCTCAACCTCATTAGTCAGTAGGGTAATAGAAATCAAAACCAGAATGAGATACCAGTTCTTTTTTTAATGACTATAAAAAAAAAGAAAGAAACTAAGAGGTATTGGCCAGGATGTAGAGATACTGAAAATCACATTAATTGGTGCTGAGTATGTAAAATATCATGGTGTCAGTGGAAAACAGTTGTCAGGTCCTCAAAAAGTTAAAACACATAGTTCTCATGTAAGTCAGAAATTCTACTAAATATATACCCCCCAAAGTTGAAAACAGGCATCCTAACAAACACTTGTACAAGAATGTTCATAGCAGCACTAGTCTCAATAGCCAAAAGGTGAAAATGTCTCTAATTTACATCAACTGCAGTGCAAAAACAAAAGTGGTATACCTGTACAATTGAATTTTAGCCATAAAAGGGGTTAACTACTGATAAATGCTACAATATGGATCAACCTTAAAAACATTATGCTAAATAAAAGAAGCCAGATACAAAATGTCACAAAGCATATGATTCCCTATCTATGAAATATGCTGGTTAGGTAAATCCATAGAGGTGAAAGCAGATTAGTGTTCACCAAAGGCTGGGAAGAGATTGCTTAATGAATATACTGTTTCCTTTTGTGGCAGTGAAAATATCACGGACCTAGAGATGATGTTTGTGCAATTTTGTGTGTACTAAATGCCATTGAATTATACACTTTAAAGAGATTAAATTTACTTCAATTTAAAAAATAATAAACTACATACAAAATATATTCATGTGACTTTAGACACATGTTTTGAGTTCCTTCCTTATTCCTAACAGAAATGCAGGTGAAATGCCTGAAGCTGAAGCAGTCATTTTGAGACCTTGAAAATTAAAGGCAAAACTAGAAGAAAGCAGAGCAGAAAGAGAATGTCTGCCTCAGCTGAGTTTATATGAGAGAGAGAAAGAAAAGAAAAGAAAACAAAACAAAAAAACCCCAACATACTGTTTAATGGCATTATAGAGGTGTTCTGTTACAACCAAATACAATTTTACCCACTTGTTTAACAATAAAGACATCATAAGTTTATATAGAAAAAAATCATGGAAAATGTTTTTAAATTATTGGGGAAAATAATTTTATTAGCCCTAATTTAACTCATTATTCATATTGAAATGAGCATAAAAACTCAGAAATTTGAATATGGATTTCAAGGAAGACTATTAAAATATGCACTGGTAATATGCTTCTCACTTTAAGTAACCAAGATATTCATTAAAGAGCTATTTTTGTGGATTTGCTGCATGGGTTATATTCGAGACATCTTCTGCCAGGTGATGAAGGCAGTCTGTGATTGCAAAGATGGTCAGAAATAGACTTGTTTTGAAAAGTTAAATAAAATTTGGAGTAGTGAGTCAAGCCACTTAATTCCCTAAAAGTTTTGTTCTCCATTCCATTAATATTTTAGGTATATAAATTTTGGTGATTTAAAAAATTTGTCTATTTTCTTACATCTCTCTGTTTCTGAGTTCTACCATGTCAAATATTATATATTTTTTGATCACTCTATCTCCACATCTAGTTAGGGTCACCAGATTTAGCAGATTAAAAAGATACCCATTTAAATGTCATTTTCACAGCAGATATGTTCTTACTATAAGCATCTCCCAAATATTGCAAGGGTTATACATATTCTAAAAGCATATTCGTTGTTTATCTAAAACTCAAATTTAACTGGATATTTTTTATCTTATCTGACAACCCTTACTAGTAAAATGCCTAAAATAAAACAGGCACTCAGCATTTTTTTTGTTTGTTTAATAAATGTATGAATGATTACCATTCCACCCCAGTCAAAACTCATTGGTTCTCATTCTCATTGATACTGAAATGTTAATTTGCAGCTCTTTTTCCTTCCCTCCCTGTTGTTGCCTCCACTGTCTCTATAACTATAGATAGTCACCTTCCCAGGACCTTTTTCGACACTTGGTTCAAAACTATTCAAGGAAATTTTATCTAAATATTATAATATATTGTGTTTTATTCAATCGTGGATAATGCCTATACTCTATTCTCTTACCTAATGATGGTATTCCTTAATTTTCCCATATTTTAGACATACACTTCAGTGTTATATATGAAATATCAACTTCTTAATGGACTAAAAATGAGAGGTTTATATGTGTATACTGGATTGCTTTGGAATGTTTTAATACTTAGACTTGTTTCAGCTCATATAATTTGAGGAGAACTAGTTTGGAATTCCAGTACCTTTTATGATTACCACTACAAGCCCACAAAATGCAAAACCATACTCAAGTTGATTATATGCTTGTCATGTCAGTTAACCCAGTATCCCATTTATAATCTACTCATGTGGATTCAATTGCATTATGAGTAGCACAACTACCATTATTCCTGCAAAAAATATCCTTATAAGAGATTGTTTGAACTAGAATTTTCATTTCCCTGGAAGAAGTTTCCTTCTGAAATTTTCCTCTGAAAATATGCTCAACATGATGCAGATTGTTTGTATAAATTCTCAGAGCCAGGTTTGTTTTGTTTTGATTTGATTTTTACACTTTATAGAAGAAACATCTGACAAATTATTATACTTGGTGATAACTTTAGAAATTTAGGGAAGTTAGTGATGGAATTGGGGTATTTGTGTTACTTTTGGTCAAAAATAAAATATAAGAGGAAACTTTGCTGTTGCTCAAGACCTTAACTTTGAACAACCTTGGCCAAATATACACAAAGTCAACTACAGAATCCTGCATATATATTTCATCTTGGCAAATGCAGGTTCAGATTGTTTTACAGAATTCTGTCAACACTAAAAGGCACCAGAGCCTTAAACTTAAACCTTTTGAAAATCTTACAGTTAATTCGAGAGTTATAATCATTTCATCTGTCACAGAACCTGACCTGTCAGGTCTTTAACTTTTACAAACTCTGGCTCTTCAGCAAATATGTCTTAATATGTTTGATTGACTGTTAGAGTATATCTTTGAAAATAGCCATCTTTTCACCTCTGGCAAAAAAAAAAAAAAAGCTAGGAAATGCCTCTGAATGAACATGTTGGGTTTCAAACTATTCAGTGTTCACTGTAGAGTTTTTCGATTTCCTTTCCTTTTTTATTAAGTCTCAGATAACTGCAATGTCACAAGATCAAGTGTCACACATATTCTAATCTCAAAGCTTTGGTATAGTTGATCAAATTATTGATATATTAAGGGACTCCATAGTAATATCCACTCTAAATACAACTCTTGGAAAAATATGAACCAGATAAATTCCCTATATGCCTTTTCTGTTACTTAATAAAGCCTGAATAAAGATCAAAATAGGTGATAGAGTTTAGAAGATAGTAGTGAATTATCAGAAACTTTTTCTTATTGTGCAACATGCATAAAGCATAAGGTAGTCCCAGATGGCTTCGTTCATGAACCTCCATTCTTGCCCCCCTCTCTTTACAAATGAAGCCACTCTCAGGCTGATTGAAAGACAGATCACATCAGCAATGTTTTGAATCTGACTGACTGACAAAAGGATGAGCCAGCTTAAAAAGAAAGACAGTTTTATATAGATGCCAAACTGAAACCATTGCAGTTTTACTCAGTGGATTTTAATTCTCAGTACATTTATTGCTATCCTTCACTTTGTGAAGTTCCCTTGTCCTCTGAATGTTGCCCAGACAACCGCGTATGTAAAATATATTACAAAGTACAAACAAAATACCTTAGCTTATGTGTGCAACCATGTGGATATATTTCTATGGGCCTACGTCTCCCTGGTTTCTTCCTTCTGAACATGAATACACAATGTCTTTCTGTTTTGCTGTCTACTTGGGATGTCAGTGCTCACTCTTATGGTCTGAATACAGTGGGATTGCAAATTAGGCTTTAAAGAGCAAAAAATTCAATCTCAAAATTATAATGAAATTAACTTTTTAGTAATGAATCCCTATTCTGCAACAATATGATATTGGTTAACTGATCTAGAAGAAAACGCCAACCCACTTGAGAAGAATTCGTACTGGCTACACACTAGGGGATGATACAATAAAGTTTCTCTCTCTTTTTAATTTCTGTGTAATGCATAGGCTTCTGATGCCTTGTAAAATACAAAGGTGCACATGCCAGAAAAAAACTAATTCTGAAATACTTAGCTCTCCAAATGGTAAAGCCAAGTGTAATTGATTTCACCGTTTTGTAACTCCCTGCCCACTATTATTATATAAGAAATTGAAAATGTCCTTCTTACTCCAACAACAAGAAGGATATTTTAATTAAAAATTTAAAAACACAAACAACTTTAATATATTCTTTGTTGGCATCTTGGTTTTTTAATGGGACTTCCCTATTACGTACATAATTATACAGGGAGTGCAGAGAGGGAACATGAAGATGTTTCCCTTTTCCCTCTTCATGATATTTTACTTTGAGAATTTTAGCCTCCATGAACTTGAACTCCTAATTGTTAAGTATTGAACTATATGTTTCTCCTTGTAACTTGTTTCTTTCCTGAATAGTCAAATAGTTTTATTGCCTACTCAATATTCAAAAAAACCCCAAACGGAACACCATTTGCTTTAGTGCCTTAGAATGTAATCATACAGAAAATGTGGTTTAAAATGTTTTTAATCAGCTGTTAATTGTCTGAACTAAATTCTGCAAATACTGAAGCTAAATCTTCTTCTTAACATACGTATGTGTGTTAGGAATCTTTCAGGTGCAAGTGACATTAACTCATCTCAAATTAACTTCAGCATAAATGGGGATTAATGG
Organism: Phocoena phocoena; assembly: GCF_963924675.1. Taxonomy (NCBI): domain Eukaryota; kingdom Metazoa; phylum Chordata; class Mammalia; order Artiodactyla; family Phocoenidae; genus Phocoena; species Phocoena phocoena. Next base: position 79,334,892 of record NC_089223.1, read on the forward strand.
GCTTGCATAATTATGAAGAGCAAGGGTGCATATTGTAAATGCTTCAACCAAGGCCCTGATGACTCTAAGACATTTTTCCCCTTCTCCTCACATTAGTTTTTCTGTGCATGAAAATCCATTTCTCTTCTATTGCTAACTAGAGTTTTCTATTTGACAGCACACAGAAAAGAGGAGATGGTGAAAGCTCTTGGTAACGTAAGAGAAAATGGGGTATCTTCTTCCATTCAAAGTTAAACAGAGAGAGAAGGAGGGAAAGAGAAAGAGATTGTAATTAACCTTGGTTATGTGCCAACTCTTTGAATTAATCTTGGTAGCCACTGGAATAACATACTGTTATCAGACCAGCCTTGGTCACGGGAGCTCCCATTTCACCTGTTTGGCTATTTTTGGATGTTAGTGCCAGAAAACAAACTAAACAAAGAGTGTTTTATTTAGTTTTGTTTTTAGGAAAGGCAATGGTGTGGCTGGATTTATTTTATAGGTAGATTGCTAATGGCATTGAAGAACAGGGAGGAGAATCAGTTACGAGACCAAATGATAGAGCCACAAAAGGAGAGCCACAGGCATGGGCATACACAGCTCTTCTTTCTATAGATGTTCACAGGAGTTGGGTGACTTCAGATGCTGGAGCAGCACCTCTGACTTGTAGGGCCTGGAGAAGTCTTTCATTAAAGGCTTGGATGGGCCTTCATCACTCCGGAAATACTTGCAGAACAAGTGGCAGGCACTGTGTTAGATGATGGAGATACAGAAGCAAGTTAGACTGGTGGTTATTGTCGAGTAGCTAAGTCTAGTGGAGGATACAAAGATTCAGCCATCTTTCTTGAATAAACAGTCCTCCATTGTTGCAAGCCTGCAGTTAATTTCCAGAATCCTGAACAAGTTGAATTTGACAGTTTTTGCCAGTGTTCTTTTTGCTGTTATGATCAGATTTTCAGAGGTCTTTATTCTGTCCACCATTCTGGATATTGAAACCCCAGTTGATTCTTATATATTTCAATTAAGAAGCCATAAAACGATTGGTGTAAAAAAAAGTGTGATTCCATCTTTCTTTAAAGATCCACAGATAAGGAAAACAATGATCTACACATGAGATAGAAACGAGAAACTTCTAAAAGATTAACTTAGCATATATACATTTTTCAAGAAAGGGATTCAGAAAAAAAAAGGATCTCTGAGGACATGGCCTAACTTTTCTCTGAGAAAGTAGGTAACTAGTATCATCATATTGTATAATAAATGTAATCTGTATTAATATTACTTACAGTGTAGAATAGTATGGTATAGTATTATATTTGTTGGGAAAGGTAGTCATGTACAGCTTCTCTTTCCCAATTCTGGGCTTTGCCTGCTTAGGTACATGTGTTAATAACCCTCAGGCATGCCCCTAACTTTCTGTATTTCAGGGTGGAGGTCTTTCTATTGCAGCATGATGGGTATTGTGTCCAGCCACATCATCTGCTGTGGGAGGCTATTGCATTGCAAGAGGCTGGATTTTGGGCATTCTCTCCCCTATTGCTATAAGTAAATGCTATACCACTTACACTTTGTACCACTTAGGGAAGAGAGTTGCGTGTGTGTTCTCTTCTCAATGATCTGGAATCACACGCCTCTCTCTTCCCTAGGTGGTATTTATCTGCATTTTAACCTTGTTCACATAGCTCACGCTGTATGGGACCTGATGTAGTTCTTAGCATAAAATTGGCATGGAGTTCTTAGCAGAGGTTCCAGTGCATATTAAAAGATCAATACATGTTAGCTATTTTTATTTTTACTATTTTAGAGAGAAACATGCCTACACAGATGCTGAAAAATGTTGAGGAATAAATATGATATATTAGGATGTTGGTATGGGCTTCTGAAGAATTACTAAATTAAAATCCCAAATTTAGTAATTCCTAACCGTGTGATCTTTACAAAGATCTCTTTTTAGTCTCTTTATGTGTACATGGGGATATTACTGGTGGTAACGTCATTAGTTTAGTGTGAAAATAAATGCAGTGATACCAGTGAAGTGCCCAATTTTGTACTTAGCACATATTAATCAATAAATTAGTGTTAACCCTTATTATATCTGCTCCTTGATCTAACTTCTTGAGCCTTCTGTGTTCTCCCAGTGCTTTCTACTCCTAATTATGGATTCTTTTGCTCTACTAAGAAACTTATCTGTGTCCTATGGAATGTGAGAGCTATTGGGTTATTTTTTTTTTTTAATTTTTGGAGAGAGGATTCAATTTGCAGTTAGAGAGCTGAAGTAGCATATAAATATTCCTTTAAACAAGTGAAGCAAGTGTACATAATATTTCAGAGTGTGTGCAGAGTAGTAAAACCTTAAATAATACCATATTTATAATGGAATATTAGAATTTGATGGCATATAATTTGAGGATCATCTTCAAAGAATAATAAAAGTACTGAAATGAGAAGGCAAAACACCATGGCAGAACTGTAGGAGACAAGATAAAGTAGAATAAAGAGAAAAAATTAACAAAATTAGGAAAACACAATCAGAGGAGCCCCAAGATGGGACTTTGGTGAAACCCTTCCCCATTTTAATAATGTATAGTGTTGTCTAATTTTTACAACAAATGGAGGAGCTGCATGGACAAAGTTAGGACTCAAATACAGTGTGATGGTTAAAGAAGAGCACTTATTGATTGATTATCGATGCAGGTAATGTGAAAAATATTCAGAAGGCACACGGCCTCATTCACAAATATCAGGCTTATTGAGACCTATATAAATAATGCAACATGCGTGCATTTCAGGTTAAAAGAAATTTTAAGCCAGCATAGAAAAAAAGCATTATTCTCACTAACTACCAAAGAAATGTCTTGCATGGGAATCTCACAACCCTATTCTGCATGGACAACCTCAAATAAGGCTTTTAAGGCCTCAAAATGTTCTGATTTAATTTACACAGTTGGGCTGAGGACTGGTAACACAAAGAGAAGTCAAATACAAGGATGAATGATTCACCCTAGTGTCTAACTATTTGTGGTAAAAACTTCATAATCATGTCTAATTTAATTTAACCTTTATGACGCTAAAGTTAAATTTTAAGTACTGATTAGAGATGAATAATGAATAACATCAACTTTTAAACCTCACAGTATTATCTCATATACTCAAGTCCTTTTAGTTTTCCCTAAATTCATATTTGCTTTAAATTAAAATTAACTTTAACCTTTTGTACTTGATCTGTATTCTAGCTATTTAATCAATTTTGTGTCTGTTTTTTGATTTCTGAAAATAATTATGGAAAAAATAAAATAACTTTTGTTAAAGCAACTCTAATTTTAACAACTAATTAATGATCACATAGACCAAAGAAGATATATCCATGAAAAATTATGTGAAGTCATGTCATGCCAATATTCAAACTTGGCACAATTAGTCTCTTTTCTCATGAACTTCTTACAAGGTGTAGCAAGGCTGTTAGATTCTTTTCCCATCAAATTGGGCAGACTGTCAATAAACTAGTTTTTCTGTTTATGGGTGGTGCTGAATTTTCATTGTTGAGAAAAGCAAAACACTTCTTGAGACAATATATTGACAACAAAAGACTCTTCCGAGTAGTCTCTAAATAAGAGAAGAAATTTGAAACATGCTCATTGTTAACTTTAATATAGAGCATATTAAATCTCAAAGATTTACAGACATGGATATGAGAGAACACAACAATAGAGAAAAGCAGTTGTTAACCTATAGCATCACAAGCTTTCTTTCCTTTGGAGGAAAGGAAAAAGGGGATTTTTAATGCCCAGTGATATATAAAGCATATTTTATTTTTAAATTAACATTGCCGCCGCTAGTATTTGAAATGTGGAGTTACCAGAGAAAATGTCCATCGAAATAATTTTCAAGTTAAAAGAATTTTACCCACTTGGGCTTTGGCTTAGTACCCATAAAAAGATTAATATATATATATATCTAGCCATTTCTGTCTGTCTCTCTCTCTCTCACTCTCTCATTCAGAGTGAAATCCAGACTTTCATTAAAAATTGGAATCTATATACCACACTTTAGTCATTCAACTGTTGGTGTATACTGAGATTTTTCTAGTTCTTATTTATTAAAAACAATACTTTGAAAAAAAATTGGAATCTAATCTTAATTTTATGGATTTACGAAGAGTGGAATAAACTTTATCCTTATGGTTATAGAAATAGTTGAGTCTCCAATCCTCCCAACAAATCTTAATATATCTACTTGTTGATATATCTGTATAATCACACAATGTAGCCTAAGCATCAAGGCCCTTATATGTGTGCATATGGGCACAGTTTCCTCTTTGAATGATTTGCTGCTTCTTTACCTCATCCTATGCAGTAAGAGTATTACATTTAATAAATTACTAGACATGGAATGATTGTAAATAATGTGAAATAATTGATCAGCGTATCAATACTGATATATATTAAATCAGTTTATCAAGTCTTAATAACTCTGGAGCATTTGTTATATTTATGCTTTGAAAAAAATGAAGTTAAAGTGGAACCTTGTCTGATAGAAATGCTTTGGACCTCATAGGAGTGAACAGCTGTGCATGCCTAGGAGCAGACTGCTGTTCATTCTCTACAAGTTAAAAAGTGCCCAGAGGTGCAAGCAGAATAGTTCTATTACATTAGCTCTTAATTCTAACTTCACAAAATGGACCTTGCATTTTGGTATCTTGCATATCTACTACATCAATTCTCACTGGAATAAGCCTCAGATCTTTTCTGGTAGATGCAAAAAATGTATTAAACAAATTTTAGCTATTTAAAAATATTAAGTGTGATTGTTAAGAAATTTGGTTGAAAATCTTGGTTGCATTTGTTTAGCTTTATTCTTTTTAGTAAATTATCTTCACGTCATTTTATCCTGTTATTCTTCTTTCTACAATTTCTTCTTATATTTGTTTAAATGGCACAGAAGCATTAGGGCCTTGTATTAGTCTGTCAGCACTGCCATAGCAAAAGGCTAGGCAGCTTAAGCAACATAAATTCATTTTCTCAAGGTTTTGGAGACTGGAGGGGCAAGATAAGGTGTGGGGAGTTTGGGTTTCTTAGGAGGTCTCTCTTCTTGGCTTGAAGATGGCTGCCTTGTGACAATGTCCTCTCATGACCTTTCTCCAGTGCATGTGCATCCCTGAGAGAATGAGAAGGACACTTCTAAGCTTCTAAAATTAGCTTCCCAAGAGACACCTCATCCTCTACCCACTGTCCTGGAGCACTGAAGTCTTCAGAACCTCCCTAAATATTCCTCAGTAGAGCAATCCCAACCCAGGGCAAATCCCCAGGGAACCTAGAGGAGGAGAATGCTCCTCTCACTGAGGATCCTTGTATCCTTATGTTTAAAAGGCCAGAAGGAAGACAGGGATTCTGAGCTTTTAAAAGACTCTCAACGAAAAAATTCCTCATGCTCCTCTGACACAAAAAAACCTATTAAAGTCATAAACCTGTGGAACACTTCTCAAAAATGTATTTATCTAAAGGGCATCTGTGCTCAGTCTCAAACTCAAAAACAATAATAGCAATAACTATGACATTAAAATACACTCAGTGTTGCAGAAAAGATTTTAAGACTCTATTATTTACATTAAACAAGCAAGTACCTTAAAACAAATCAAAACAAAAAAGCCTCACTGTTCCTTCTCTTACACCCCTGGCCAGAGGGGATGCTGTGCCCCCTTTCAAATGACCAAGACCCTTTGCAGGGGCTGTGCTCTGCAAAGTCATCCTCAGATTAGAAACACCACCTCTGGCTGGAGTCATATGGGAGATAGGGGAGAGGGTGGGGGAGAAGAGGGATCCAGACTTGGGCAGGGGATTCTTGCCCCTTCTGGCTGCCTGCCCTGAGACCCTTGCTGCATTTTGCCATCCTTGGGTGGACAAGCTAGGCTGAAGGTGGTGGTGGGAGCTGTCCAATCTCGTCCTCTTATAAGAACACCAGTCGTGTTAGATTCGGGCCCCACCCTTATGACCTTAATTTAACTTTACTTATGCCTTTAAAGATATGGTCTCATTGAGAGTTACGGCTTCAACACATGAATGTTGGGGGGACACAATTCATCCCATAACAGGCAATTATTATCTTTTGCCCATGCCTAAAAAGAATGTCTCTATCAGTTACGTCAGCAGAGACTCACACTTGCTCTATGTATAGGTCTTCCAATCTGTCTCCAGAACCACATTCTTAATTTGTAAATCCTATTCTCTTAATCCCTGAAGCAAGACTGAATGCACAGAGATGTTACTGGCGTTCTGTTGATAACTAACTTCCATGGAAGTAAATATGTTCTACTCTTCCTAGGCTCCCATAGTAAGTGTTAATAAATGTATTATATGATTTATCCATTTTAACTTTGCAATATAGTTGGTTTTGTTGCTGGAAAATCTTTCTATCCTGACAGTGGGCTTTATGCAGGAGAATCTATGTTTGATTTATATTTGGCACCTACTTTTATCAGACAAAAAACTCCAGCATTCAGTGAATAAATGATCAGTTTAGTGATCAAATACATTAACATAAATATGGAGCTTCAGAATAATTATATTAGCATGTAGATTCTGCTAATTCATTTCCCTTTCATTAGAATCATTGACGGTTTAGGTGATAATTGATTTAAAATAAAGACCTCTGTTCCCTAGTTTGATAATTTTACTTCCAGCCTTTCAAATATAGCAGTCCCACAGTTTTATTGTAATTTATATGTAGGTACGATTGGAGTAATTTAACTAGTTAACAACTCCTAAAGGGTTTCTTACCCGTCAACTAATTTTCTAATAAAATCTACTTCTCCTTGAGTAATAGATACTTGGTTTTTCCACTCTCACATTAAGTCTCTGTAGCTGGCTTTCTCTTCAATTATATGACGTCCACCAACATGACACTGGAGCAATAGAAAAGACCCTGATCCTAAGGATATGCTACTCTCCGCATTTTCTATGACCAAAGCTATACAACCTTGGAAGATATAGGGGTTTAAAACAGTTCATCCCAAGATGTGCTACTTTGGCATGTGGATTATTTTGAGCTAAAGGCAAAATATGGAGTATTTTGACCCCTGTGGGCTCAAGAGAAACAAGTGCCCCTCATTTAACTACATAGGAGAATTTAAATTGGGCATTTTTTCCCAGAAAAGGCGTTATTATCCCAGATGAATTTTACCTGAGGGCTCCATATATATGGCAACATACATCTAATTACCAAATATCTACCCTTCCTTTTAACATCCTGTGAATGACTCTCCTGTCCTTGGAAGCCCCAAGCCCTGTCCCATTCCTTAGCTCACGATGGCATATATACCTCATTTTACCTTTTTGTCTTTGAACCTTTCATGTATGTAGGGTCTCTAGCCCTCTCAGGTATTTGGGGTTCTTGTATATAAAAAATTAATTTTGATTTTTCTCCTGTTACTCTATCTTGTATCAATTTAATTTTTTTTGATGGTTAGCTTTTTTTTTAGCAATAAAGTACTTTTATTTTATTTTACTTTTTTATTGAAGTATAGTTGATTTACAATGTTTGTTAGTTTCAGTTGTACAGCAAAGTGATTTGGTTTCATATATATATATATATATATATATATATATGTTCTTTTTTATTATTTTTTTATTTTTATTTTTTATTTTTTTTGCGGTACATGGGCCTCTCACTATTGTGGCCTCTCCCGTTGTGGAACACAGCCTCCGGACGCGCAGGCTCAGCGGCCATGGCTCACGGGCCTAGCCGTTCCGTGGCATGTGGGATCTTCCCGGACCGGAGCACGAGCCCGTGTCCCCTGCATCGGCAGGCAGACTCTCAACCACTGCACCACCAGGGAAGCCCATATGTTCTTTTTTAGATTCTTTTCCATTATAGGTTATTACAAGATATTGAATATCCCTGTGCTATAGAGTGAATCTTTGTTGTTTATTTTATATATGGTCGTGTATATCTGTTAAACATACTCCTAATTTATCTCTACCCCGCTTCCCCTTTGGTAACCATAGGTTTGTTTTCTAAGTCTGTGAGTTTGTTTCTGTTTTGCAAATAAGTTCATTTGTATTATTTTTTAGATTCCACATATAAGTGATATCATACAATATTTGTCTTTCTCTGTCTGACTTCACTTAGTATGATAACCTCTAGGTCCATCCATGTTGCTGTAAATGGCAATATTTCATTCTTTCTTAAGGATGAGTAATATTACATTTCATATATATACCACATCTTCTTTATCCATTCATCTGTTGATGGACACTTAGGTTGCTTCCATGTCCTGGCTATTGTAAATAGTGCTGCTGTAAACATTGGGGTGCCTCTATATTTTCCAATTAGAGTTTTCATCTTTTATAGATATATGCCCAGGAGTGGGATTGCTGGATCATATAAGAATTCCATTTTTAGTTTTTTAAGCAACCTCCATACTGTTCTCCACAGTGGCTGCACCAATTTACATTCCCACCAACAGTGTAGGAGGGTTCCCTTTCTCCACACCCTCTCCAGCATTTATTATTTGTAGACTTTTTGATGATGGCCATTCTGACTGGTGTGAAGTGATACGTCATTGTGGTTTTGATTTTCATTTCTCTAATAATTAGCAATGTTGAGCATATTTTCATGTGCCTGTTGGTCATATTTTCATGTGCCTGTTGGTCATATGTACATGTCCTTTGGAGAAATGTCTATTTAGGTCTTCTGCCCATTTTTTTATTGGGTTGTTTGGGGTTTTTTTTATATTGAGTTGTATGAACTGTTTGATATTTTGGAAATTAAGCCATTCTTGATCACATTGCAAATATTTTCTCCTAGTCCATAGGTTGTCTTTTCCTTTTGTTTATGGTTTCTGTTGCTGTGCAAAAGCTTATAAGCTTGATTAGGTCCCATTCGTTTAGTTTTGTTCTTATTTATTTTGCCTTGGGAGATTGACCTAAGAAAATATTGCTACAATTATGCCAGAGAATATTTTGCCTATGTCCTCTTCTAGGAATTTTATGGTATAATGTCTTATATTTAAGTCTTTAAGCCATTTTGAGTTTATTTTTGTGTATAGTGTGAGTGTGTTCCAACTTCATTAATTTGCATGTGGCTGTCCAGCTTTCCCAACACTACTTGCTGAAAAGACAGACTTTTCTCCATTGTATCAATATATTCTGGTCTCCTTTGTTAAAGATTAATTGACCATAGGTGTGTGGGTTTTCCTGGGCTCTCTATTCTGTTCCATTGATCTATATATCTGTTTTTGTGCCAATACCATACTGTTTTGATTACTGTAGTTTTATAGTATTGTCAAGTCTGGAAGGGTTATGCCTCCAGCTTTGTTCTCTTTCTTCAGGATTGCTTTGGCAATTATGGGTCTTTTGTGGTTCCACATAAATTTTAGGATTGTTTGTTCTAGTTCTCTGAAAAATGTCATGGTTAATTTGATAGGGATCACATTAAATCTATAGATTGCTTTGAATAGTATGGCCATTTTAATTCTTCCAAACTTTGATTTCCTTTATCAATATTTTATAGTTATCAGCATATAAGTCTTTCACCTCCTTGTTAGGTTTATTCATAGGTATTTTTTTAAATTTAACTTTAAATGGATTTTTTTTACACTCTCTCTCATATTTCATTGTTAGTGTAAAGAAATGCAACATATTTCTGTATATTAGTCTTGTATTCTGCTACCTTGCTGAATTCGTTTATCAGTTCTAATAGTTTTTGTGTGGAGTCCTTAGGGTTTTCTATATACAGTATCATGTCATCTGCATATAATGTCATGTCAATTTAATTCTTAGACTAGCCAGAAGAACCTAGAAGTGTGGAGGAAAATTTTCTTCCTCCCTCACATAGGTTAATGAACAACTATATTAGATGAATGATAATTTTATAATGAAATTATTAAAATATAATCTCTAAAAGGCAAACTTTTACACTTCCCCTGGTCTTAGAGCATTCCAAAACATGCTTTCTTTAATGTGACATGGTAGATAACAATTGCAAAAACCCTTAAACTACTGATTTTCCTTGTGAACCACACCTTAACTTATTTTCTGAGAGACCTAGACTGATCATTATATCTTGTGCAAACTATGATAATTTACTTATCAAGTTATTTGACAACAAATTCTTGAGAGAGGTAAGGATGTGTTGAGCACACTGATCATGGTTAATGCCAGAAAAATGTGTTCTATAGCCCCTGGCAGATGACTCAAAATTTAAATTTTCCAATTCTTAATATGGAATTTTATTTATATCAATTTATTACTGTCAATGTTCATGTCATCAATTTAAAACAATCCAAGTGATAGCATTTAAACTATTCTTTACATACTTTAGCATCATTTTACTTAACTAATTATACAAGAATCTTGACGTTTGTAGCCAGCAGTAATTTCTGCCAAAACTTATAGAAAGTGTGGGTTTGAAAAATTACTTTCTTAAATGAAAAATTTATTATTATTTTGATTGTATAATCTCAAGCTTGTTGTCTGCATGCCTGTTGTTTAAAGCATAAAGGAATTCTTTAATGAAAAATATTAAGACTTTAAATATCTATATTCCAGAGTACTAAAAGATATATTGGAAATATAATGGAAAATTTATTAAAAATTATAAATATAATAGAAAATTTAATAAAAATATAATGGGAAAAAGTAGATACATTTTAAATTTAATATATATTTTAAAAATATGTTATTATAGTGTACTATTATATAACATGTATAACATGTTATATATAAATTTTAGTTATACATATAAATCGTGAAATTTTATAGCTAAATCACATTCACTTAACTCTGAACAAAAGAGCAAAAGAGCCAAAGGGTTCCAGTTAAATTCATTTCTTACATGATGTAGGACAATACTTGGTTTGAGGGAAACTGAAATGAATAAAGCATAAACCCTAGTCTCTAGGAATTCATAGACAGTAGGAGTGAGAACTATAGTTAATCTTTGTATGATGTTTTTGGCTTTTATTAAGGACTTAAGTGAGAAATAACCAAATGAAATCTATTTATGATTTTCTGAAAACTTCTGTTGTGAATTGTATCAATGTTTTAGTTCTATATATGGTATGAAAATTTGTTTGAACTATTATCAAGAAAATTATCCTTTTTCTAATTATATTACTTTTTTTCCTTTCATTTTGTAATTAAACCTATATCTTGTTTCCATTTGTTCTGTGACTTCAAGGGATTTAAAAAGTAATTATAATATTCAATCTGTAAATGAATCAGCCTGTTTCTCCATATGAATGTATCATCGTATTTCTTGAATTCCCCTAGCTCAGTATTTTAGTTTGTTGGATTTTTTTTACCTGAAATACTTTCATGGAATTAAATAAAAAATGTATTACATAAGGTAGCTCAGTCAGACACATAAGCATCGACGTTATATTCATATATAGGAAAATCTGGCTAGAATCAAAAGAAACAGAAATTAGAGATTGTTAGAGAGCAGCCAAACTGTAGTCATATATCCATATTTATTGAGAAGTTACAATGTGGCAGGTACACAGTGAAATATGGCATAATTCCTTATCCCTAGGAGTTATTGGCCAAATGAGGGAGAAAGAAAAATGAATTAAAAATGAATTTGTTGGCATAGAGTATCTATTTAAGAATAGGCTGATTCAGCTGCCTTGTGAATGTCAGTAAGCAGCTTCATGAGGATGATAGGAAGCATTGTTTCAGAAATTAAGATTGAGATTTCCAAAGTAAAGAATCTTGGGAAAGAAATGGTAAACTAGAAGTATTGGGTTAGCCAAAAAGTTCACTCAGGTTTTTCCGTAAGTTGTTTGGACCATGAGTAGTGTTTAAAGGAAGGGCAGTACCTGAAGAGATTAAAATATTTAAATCATGGATCATCTGGCTATATAGAAGGCAAAGCTAAATGTTACACTGGAAAAAAGCAAAGATGGCATTCAAGAATAAAAAGCCAAATCCCCACCTGGTGTACTTGGTATCTCTGCCACACACTCATTGACGTGAGTTGCTCCATAAGTTCTTTTCACCAAAAGTTTCTTGTTCAAAGAGCTTTTCATTAATTCACATGGCAATAATAACCCAGGATATCTGGACCTCTTATACTCTATGATATGCTGTTTATATTTTGCTGTAATAGTGCCATATTAAAAACTTTACTGTCTCAGTCACTTCCAACAACAAACCTTTATTTCTTTCTCATAGATCTGTAGGTAAGTTGCAGTGTTTCAGCAAGTCATCCTGGCATATAGGATATTTTCCTGGTGGATGACAGGACTGGGAGGGTCCAAGGCAACTCCCCAAGCACATATAAATGCTCTGCTTGGGCATGAGGTACCACATTCCTTTAGCTAAAGCAAGCAATATATCCATTATTAACAGGGAGGGAAATTATACTTTTTCTTCAGAGTCAGACAATGGAAGTGTAAATATTTCCTGAAAAATAGTAGAACATATCACACTGACTTTCAAACTACTTTAAAAGCTACCAGTTTCAGGGAAAAGTTGAAGTGCAGCAAGAAGATAGTGTATTGCATATAAGATGTTTACATACAATATTAAAGTAAAAAGACAGTTCAGTAGTTTGTTTGGAAAATGACAGATCAACCGAAATTCTCAGGAGCTGAAATGAATACCTAGATTCCAATTTCTGTTATCTCCTGGAAGAAGAAGCTCATAAATAAAATATAAGGAGAAAATTATTAAACTAAGAGGTGAGGGTGGAGTGTCCAGAAACATAGCATGATAATCGTGGGGGAATAGGGCACTAAGAGGAGATGGAAGTGAACATGGGCAGAGAGAAGGAAGTCAGTGTGTGGATAAACCAGAAAGACATCTCTCTGAAATTAGGCCATTTTGATCTGCTTTGAAACTGGTAATGAACTTCATTTGGAGGCCAGCCCTCTCTAGTGAGTAAAGCATGTGAAAGCAGATCCTGTTCAAAGATTCTTTTGAATCTTTGGAGGAAACTGCTGGGTGATTGTGGAATCAGAAGGGACCTATATATGTTGGTCAGTTTTAACTTAATATTGGCAAATCTGTGCCTTGTGTTGTCTGACTGCCCATCTCCATTTACTATTTCGAATATACTAACATTCTGCTGGAGGTTTAAGACTTAAAGTTTTCTATATGACCAATTTAATTTTCTAAACGGGTAATATTCATAACCAAATAAATCCATGTGCCTTTGATAGTAGTAACATTTGTAAATAACTGGTATTATTTTCTAACTTACTTTCTAAAAAATACAAAAAAAAAAGAGTATTTGTCACTGATTTAAATCAGAAATTCTAAAGAAAATATTAAAACACTGGTACATATTGATTGGTGGAACAGGGCAGAACTATAACTATCAGGTCAACTCTTGTATAGACAATGTTATTTTACCCATTCTGAAGTTTTAAAATTCTTTGGCTCTAACCTTGGGAGTGTATCTTTTGAATTACTAGTTAAGAGACAATACTGAAGAGACCTTATTTGAAATCTTGTTCTACCATTTACTAGGTATGTGTCCTTCAGGGAGGAATTTTAAGTCCCATAAGTTACAGTTCTCCAGAGAAACAGGACAACAGGATGTGATATCTATATATCCATATCTATATCTATATCTGTATCTATATCTATATATCATCTTTCTTTATCCTGAGAGAGACAGAGAGAGAGAGACAGGGAGGGAGATTTTAAGAAATTGGCTCACAGAGTTATGGAGGCTTGGTAAATCCAAAATCTGCAGGATAGGCTGTTAGGCTGTATACCCAGGGAAGAGTTGCAGTTATAGAGTCTAAAGGCAGTCTGCCAACTGATTGGATGAGGCCCACCCACATTATGGAGGGCAATCTACTTTAGTCAAAGTCCACCAATTTAAGTGTTCATCTTAAAACAAAATAACAAAAAACCTTCACAGAAATATCCAGAATAATATTTGACCAAATAATCTGGGCAAAGTAGCCTAGCCACATTGACATATAAAAGTAACCATCACAGCCTATTTCCCTATGTATGAGATTGCCATATTGTTAATATTTGCTTCATAAAACTATTTGGAAAATTAATTGTGACAGTTTATGGCATACGCTTAGCAAAGTGCTTATCAAAATGCTTAGCAGATAGTAAGAACTTGAATATAATATTGATGATGAAGATAAGCATTAATTCTCCCAGGACAGCTTCTTTTGAAAGCAGTTGATCTACAAAGGTCACAAAGGTATTTTAAAAGGTATATCTCTCTACATGTCCCTCTGCAAGTCATTATTCCAGCCCTTACCCCTACAGGTTATAAAGTACATCCACAGTTCTCCCAGGATTTCTCTAGTAACCTTCTGTGGTGCTATACTGTTTTATCAGCCTCTATAAACTAGTCCCTTAGTAATTTCAACTATATAATATTTTATTTCTTAAACAAGGTGGTTTATCAATAGGTATTCTTTATATATTTCATATCCTCTTATATATCCAATGCATCTCACAGTAATAATAGAAATAATTATTTTAATAATATGAACAACATAAAGGATGAGGCTACAATTCAACATTAAATGTCCAACATCATGCAATATTACAAGAAAAATAATAAACTAAATATATTATTCAAAAAAGATATAAAACTATCAATACTGTATATAATCGAGTAGAGTCAAATCAACCCCTATCTGAGAATAAAAGAGAATTCAACAGGGTGTTAGTTTATTAGACTATTTTAGGATTCTAACCTTTGTTGAGAGGAACCAGTGTTGTAGGTGGAAAGATAATGTGAATGATTAAATTCCAAAAGGTAACAAACAAAGGAGAAAGCTAATTTTGAAATTTGGAAAACTGATTTCAGAAAAAGATAAGCATAGAGGGATAAACTGAAACCAATATTGAAGACTGAGGCCTTGAAATGAAAATCCATGTAGAGCCGTTTTCAAAGATGGTGATTGATTTAACGTGTACAAATTTTACTTGTCTGTTGATGCCTGCAAGTATTCTGTAGCAATATTCCAAATTCAGCTATGCAGAACACAGGTTTACCAAATATACTCTCAGAACTATTTAATGAACAAAATATGTTTGAGAACCCTAACATTACAGCTTACTGCTTGAAAAGCCCAAAATTACATTAGCATATTAATAATTCTAAGAAAACTTGCCTAGAGAAAATTAACTAACTTTGATTAATCATTACTTACCAGATTTCTACTGCTGAACCTTCTTCCCTCAAGCAATATCCATGAACATTCCTAAAAATTAGAATAGTTTGAAAAATTTTGAGAGGAATAGTGCATGCAATCAATAAAAATAAATACTTCAGTGTCAGATAAACAGGATTAAAATCACAACCATGTCAATTTCTACTTTTAGGACTTTAGATAAATCTTTTTGTATTTCTAAATCACACCTGAAACCAACACAATATTGTAAATCAACTATACTCCAATATAAAATAAAAATTGAAAAAAAATCCTGACGATCAAGCACTTATATTAATGACAATGATGATGATGACTCATGTCAGTATTCTTAAAGAAAATGTGGCTTTGCTTCATAATATGTTTTGGGTAGTTTTCATCATTTAGTGTCATAGAAATTTTAAAAACAGTTCATATTTGACAATAATACATCTTTAATTGTATTATTATCATTATTTAGAATTAGTATTAATGTTACAACCATTATCATCATCATCATTACTGGTTAATTTAGATTTC
The DNA here is from genome assembly GCF_963924675.1 of Phocoena phocoena. Classification (NCBI taxonomy): domain Eukaryota; kingdom Metazoa; phylum Chordata; class Mammalia; order Artiodactyla; family Phocoenidae; genus Phocoena; species Phocoena phocoena. Next base: position 79,350,523 of record NC_089223.1, read on the forward strand.
CATGTATTTTATTCAATTTTGCCTTTCAGGAAATAATAGTTTATGGAAATATTCAAATGTATTAGTAAATAATTGGTAAACTTTTTCTGATAATATTTTTATTTTTTTTTATATGTGTAAATAATATCTCACTTTCATATCTAATTTATAATTTGGCCTACTTGTCCTTTTCATTTTCTTTAACTGTTTTGATTTAATTTCAGAGGTAAGAAACTTAAAGTAACAGTAACTAAAGTGAAAGAGCAATGAACTCTCTCTCATAGACAACATTGAGCCATAAGCACTCCAAGGTTTTAATGGCAAGTGCATCATCACAAAAGACTGATTCTGTAATGTATATAATCACATTACCATTCTCTACCTCTTGGGCAAGAATAACGCCTTAAGCCTTAGACATAATATCCACTTTCCAAACAACAGGAGAAAGTTTTTCATCTGCCTGTTAAACATATTTTCTAGAAGTTGCACACAGGTTACCTTATCCTATTATCCAGAACCTAGTCACATAGCCAAACCTCTCTTTTAGGGAAGCCAGGAAATAGAAACACTATTTTTAAGAGTCATTGTAATATGCCCAGCTAAAAATAATTATTCTATTATTAAAGAAGAAGGGAGAGAGAAAATAGTGGCAACAGCTAGCAGTGTTGGCCAAAACCAGCTGTAAGTTTCAGTCATTATTTTCTTTATTTGCTATATTATAGCTGATTAAGTTCTTAATCTTTATTATTCAACTTATCCATTTTCCTTGAGAGGTGTTGTATCTTTTTCTTAATATTAATATTGACTTTTAAAAACTTTCTTTTTAAAATGTTTATAACAAATAATTTAGGACTATACAGTAGTCTAGTATAGAGCTAGTTTTTATTTATTTATTTATTTAGCTATTTATTTTTGGCTGCATTGGGTCTTTGTTGCTGCGCGCAGGGCTTTTCTCTAGTTGTGGCAAGCGGGGGCTACTCTTCATTGCGGTGTGCAGGCTTCTCATTGTGGTGGCTTCTCTTGTTGCGAAGCACAGGCTCTAGGCGTGTGGACTTCTGTAGTTGTGGCTAGCGGGCTGTAGAGCACAGTCTCAGTAGTTGTGGCGCCCGGGCTTAGTTGCTCCGCGGCACGTGGGATCTTCCCGGACCAGGGCTCGAACCCGTGTCCCCTGCATTGGCAGGCAGAGTCTTAACCACTGTGGCACCAGTGAAGCCCCTAGAAATCTATATTCTTTTTACTTTGTTTTTATTCAAAATAATTAAGTCCTTTAGATTTTTCATAAATCCAAATTTACTTAGGACAATGGACTAGTTCTAGCTAGTTAGTTAACAGACATATATTTAGTTGTCAGGAGTGACACAAAGTAAGGAGAGGAGCATGGACTTGGGTATAAGCTACCCACGATAACATTTTCCATATGTCCCTATTCCTCAATACACGATTTAGTCATTGAATACATGAAACATGAGATATATTTATGGTATGCTGCTGGAAAAAAAATGAGGTTCTCATAAGACATTTTGTATGAAAGTAACTTCTTAGGATGTTTTCCGAAAAAAACAAAAAATCCGGTAGGGAACTGGGAAAACAGGACAGGAATAAAAGTAGAACAAATAAAGGGCAATGCAAGGAAAATCCCTCAGAGGGTAATTCTGTCCCAATTCCAGAGGGAAAGCTTGGTATGTGACACCTGGAGTCAAGGGGAGTGTTTATACCACCTCTACAGGGTAGTCATTAAGATTGGTAGGGTGGGGGCAGGAATGTGGTCATAAATTCCCAGGAAATTCTGACTCTCTGTGAATGGCTAAGGGGGTTTTGGCAGCCTCAAGCTGATCTCCAACAAAGAAACAGATACTGGCTAATGGGAGTGAAAGCATGGGTCCCAATGTGCACTAAAACTGTAAAGGGAGATACAGCCAGAGCACTAACAGTGAATACTATATATATTAGGTAATTTCTTAAAATGATCACAAGGGTTATTTCAGGATGATACTGATGATTTTTATTTATGCAAATTTAATTTCCAAATTTCAAGAATAAGTATAAATTGCATTTTTCTAAATAAAAATTATTTTCTAAGAAAAATATAATAATGGTATTCTAGATGCTCTCTATCCTGACTTATGAGCCTACTTTACCATGAAATTCAGTCTTTGAATTATTATAAGTGATCCAATTTAATGTCTACCACTTTAACCTTATGATCACAGAAATAGAATAAAATGCAAAGTGATCTTTATAGCATTTCTCTTTTGACACGTTGTAATGTTCCTTCCAGAGCGATTTGATTTGCTAAAGTTGAATCTCTAGAAACATCTTTCTAGAATCTCTAAAAACATTTGTTCTTTAAAATTCTCTATAGCCAGCACATCCCCTAAGTGGATTCTATGCTAAGCACTGGAAGAAAACTAGTACTAACAAAAACGACAACAACAAATATATACATATATATATATATATATATATATATATATATATATATATATATATAAAACAAAAGTACCCGCCACCCAACTACATAAGATAATATGTACACAGTACTTAAAGATATATATGTGTGTCATATTTGTACATAGATATATATTTTTTCTTTAGTTGTAAACAACAATGAAATGACTGTCTTCTAAAGAGTCCTACTATTCCATCCTTTGTTCTGTTGTAGTGCAACACAAATGTGTGAGAGAAAGAGATAATAATAGTTGCCAGCCATATGCTCACAAGTACTCCATGAGAACTAAAATGGTTAAATCAGCAAACCTTTCTCAGACAACATGCACACATTTTAAAGTTGGATCTTCAACCATTTTTTTAAAATCCTTGATGCAACCAGAAACATCTTTGCTTTTGAAAACTTGCCAAATTGAAGTTTTACATTTATTTAAAGTTTTCTAGAAATTTCTTCATTTTTAAAGGATGAAATGCACCAATTAATCAATTCAATTCATCTTCTTCTAAGTCAAAATGAAGATATTAATAAACTAGATTTTACCTAATTAAATATTCTTTTACAATCAATAGATGAATTTCATGAATTAAAAAATATGATTAGACCTATATGAGAAGAATGTGACAAAATATAGAAAATGTTTGTCTTGCTTTCATGTGAGATAACTCAATTTGTCTAAGTGAAGAACAGATGGAACGGCAAAGCGCTTGAGTAAGGAAATGTTACTAATAAATTTATGATTTATTATGTATATATAAATTATATATAGCATTTTAGTTTGTATACATAAAAAAAGGAAATTCCACAGGCATATATTAGAAATACCATGTGAGAAAAATTTATGATTTGTCAACTGATTTGAAGTTATTTGGAATAATGTTGGGGCTTGGAAAGGATGACATATCTAAGATATCTTAGATATTCATATCTAAGACATAAAAGAATACTTAGAATGACTAAATGTTTGCTTTATTGGTATCTTTACTTCACTCTGAGTTCTTCATTAACTTCAGGTGCCTATGTAGATGTTTTTGCCATATCAAGTGTTTTTTTTCTGTATTTCTGGTGATTTTCTAGTGACAATAATTTTAAAAGACAATTTTACTTGTTGTATGTGAATGTTGTAATATAACAAATGACTTACGCACTGCCCCAGAGGAAACTATATCTTTAAAAAATCATGTTTAATTAATTTCCTTTGAGAATTATGAACTGTGAAATAGAAGAACAATAGGTAATAGTAAAACTCCTGAAAATTGGCCTCCATAAACCAGTTACTTGTAAAATTGTGAAATTAAATCATCTGACTCATATGCATAAATGATATAATTCTCCCTGGTGTGTACCCTTGGTAACTGATATGGATCCATGATAATGTCCCTGGATATACAGAGGAACCAGGGATTTTCAAAAATAGAAATTGTTACTGGAACAGTTTGGAGTTAATGAGTTTACAATTAGTCTGCTTTACCTTTGTTTCTTTTCTGTATAGTTTCTTCTCATAATTATATTACTGTTGTCTAATTTATAATTTAGATTATAGTGCCTCTGTATTTGCTACAAAGTTATTAACTGGAAAATAAGTTTATAAGGAAGAAAGGTGAAACTTGAAGATGCTAAAATTATGCAGAAATGCATCATAGCCTGTGAAGCAAAGCATAAATGGTTATAGAACAAGTGGTCTTGGCATGCGTTAAAATTTCTTCCTGGTTCTTTTCAATTATCTGATTAAGTAATAAATAGTATATATTTCCATGTTATATTGGTTAGTCTTATCTTAAAATTATATTATTGAGAAGTTTTCTGTGGAAACAACTGAGGAAATATGTTCTGGTGTATTATTTTTGTATTTATTTATTTATTTTTTTGGCCATGCCGTGTGGCTTGTGGTTCCCAGACCAGGGATTGAAAATGGGCCCTCAGCAGTGAGAGCATTAAGTCCTAACCACTAGACTGCCAGGGAATTCCCAATGTACTTTTTTCTTTAAAGGCTTTATAGAGTCATATGATTATACATTTAACCACGTTGGTCATTTATATAGCAAAAATTTAGAATATTTTTGTTAATTTTCAATTATACTTAATACAGACACGTGCACAAATATATTTGTTTTAAATCTGGAAATTATGAAATAGCAAAGAATAAAATATGTTAAATATTCCACAAAAATGACTCTTCTGAATCTGTGATGAAACAAAGGGTAGTTGAGTTTAATAACGAAGAATCTAGAGCACTTCCTGACACTTTGCACAAATCAGAGGAACCTAGAAAGCCTTTTAACACTGTGAAAAAATTTACTACAGATATAACAAATAATTTATATTTCTGGATTGGAAAACATCTTGATTATTTCAACCAAAATGAGTTACTTATTCATATCATTTAAATACTTGATACAAATTGTGCCCAAAAGGTGCATTGTTAAAAGTTGAAAGTGTTAAACATTTATATTTCTTATCAGAACATCATTTATATTCTTTTAAAACTCATGTTTGAAATAAAATTAGCAATCATAAATAAGAGAAAAAGACACAACTAGTTTTTACACAATAAAGCAATTGTGTAATTTTACTTTAGTCTCTGTTACACTTGCCTGAGTCTCTATACCTTAATTTTAAATTTAAAATACTTAGTTACATCAGATAGTCTCCATGGTGCTCACGGGAAGAGCGTTATACCAGAGGGCTCATATACTATTGAGCATCAGGATTATGGATTGGCCAAACTTGGGTCTAGTGCTTACTTGCAATTTGATCAATTGTGGCTGAGAATAGTGGATTCCTATGTTACCTACATGCAAGTTATCTTCAAGGAATTCCTTATGAGGACACAGTGGATGAAGAGGGCATTCTAATATCTGGCCTGGAAAATAAAATATTGAATTCAAGTCTATCTAAGAGTGTCTGGAGGTTTTTGAGGAGGATCCAATACTGGTATTTTTCATTGAAAGATTGAGTCTTGAATTAAAAGTAAAATTATTGTATGCAGAAAAAGAATTGAGTTTGGTTTAAAGGCAATAAGGCAGGCCAGAGAGGTGTAAGTTATCCGTAACCTTGGTCATGTTATCTAAACACTTTAATCTTACTTCCCTTCTAAATAAGAATTATGGTAGTATATATTTTATAAGGTTGATGTGAAAATTAAAATAATTCATATAAAAACTTGGCCTATGATAAATGTTACATGTTACTTTTGTTGCCTAATAAGGTGGTATATATATATATATATATATTTTTTTTTTTTTTTTTTTTTTTTTTGCTGTATGTGGGCCTCTCACTGTTGTGGCCTCACCCGTTGCGGAGCACAGGCTCCGGACGCGCAGGCTCAGTGGCCATGGCTCACGGGCCTAGCCGCTCCACGGCATGTGGGATCTTCCCGGACCGGGGCACGAACCCTTGTCCCCTGCATAGGCAGGCGGACTCTCAACCACTGCACCACCAGGGAAGCCCAAGGTGGTATTTTTTTTTAATAATAGTTTCTCATTTGCTGCTTGTTGGTGAATACTTAATTAGCTAGAGCCATAAATTAAAATTTAATAATCAAAATAATGAAAAGAGACAGACTACAGATCAAAATGTGCAAGAAAATATTTTCAGGAAATAAAATGATATTTTTTTGACTTAGATCTGTGAAAAAAGCTAATGTTCTACTTGATTGCTAAAAATATATTGAAGATATTTACATATATAATGAACTTGGAAATCTTTTAAAATAATGTCAACTCAGAGCATTACAGTACTATTATATATAACTTTCTCTGTATATACATATGGTATGTAAAATGTAGTATATCCAGCTCTGAGCATTACATATATTTATTTTAAAGCAGTATGCGAACTGGGGTACCTAAAAGGAAGGTGACCAAAATTATTAGGAAATCATGTTGACTAATCATCATCTTAAAAGAATTGGCTTAAATAATTGAGCCTGTTTAAACTCATGCAAGCTTATATAAATGTTTTACATTCTAGAACAAACGAGTAGAAATTGCAGTGACGTAGGCTTAGACGAAAAGTGAAGCAAAAACTTGTGCACAATTTGTACTGTCCCACATTGAACTACTAGTCACTCAGTTTTCAGTCAGTGGTTAGGAAACCATCTGTTATCTGATTCCATGTTTATGCAAGAATTTGATAATAATAAAACAAAGTTAAACTTGTTTCTCAAATGTGGAGCAATAGTTCCTTGCAGCACCTGTACTAAAAAGGAACAGGCCTCACTTATTGAACTTTCTACCCTCAGTGTTAGAATTAGAATTCATGTCATCACTCTCATGCATATGAATTCCCTCTTTCCAGCTTTAATAGATAGCATGGAATACTTTTGCAATTTTTAGTCTACTTTGCCCACATCAGTCCCAACAGACTTGCTTATTCTGAATGTAATAGCTAGCATTTTAATCAATGAAGAGTGTATTTCACTCTGTTCATTATATGACAAATGTGTCTGCCTGTAACTCTTATTCAGTGAAATATCAACAGTTAAAAATGAGAAGAAAATGTTAATTAAATGGTCTTACAGTTCAGTAGACAACCTCACTATCTGATATGTGAGAGAACAAGATTGCACTGCTAGCCTTCTTTCTGTTCCTGCACTGCCTACAAATACAAAACTATTCCTGCAATAGATAGGAAACTACAACACAGTTAATCAAATATGTGGTAGAAATTTTAAAGTTGACAACTGGGGAAAACTTTATGGGCAACCACAGAATTAAGATTGGCTTGATAAAGGTCACTACTAGAAGGAAAACGATAGAATTTGAGGAGATGCATGAGGAAAATAATGGTCAATAAGGCAATCAGCATTACTAAGGAGATAAGGTACCTGGATGGGGGAAGTCAGACAATTTGGATAAATTACAATTTTTCAGTACCTATGCTGGATGTTTAAAATGTAAATTGGTAATTGAAACAGTTGGAAACATAAGGTGGTGGTTCAGAGATCAGATATCTTATTCAGAATCTGACCCTCCTACTTATTTGTATGTTTGCTTTGGGAAATGTTAGTTAAGACTATCAGTAATAGGGACTTCCCTGGCAGTCCAGTGGTTAAGACTTCACCTTCCAATGCAGGGGGTGCATGTTCAATCCCTGGTCAGGGAGCTAAGATCCCACATGCCTCAGGGCCAAAAAAACAAAACATAAAGCAGAAGCAATATTGTAACAAATTCAATAAAGACTTTAAAAATGGTCCATATCAAAAAAAAAAAAATCCTGTTTTACCTCTAGGTTCTTCATGACATTTTTTTTCTTAAATTCCATATATATGTGTTAGCATACGGTATTTGTTTCTCTCTTTCTGACTTACTTCACTCTGTATGACAGACTCTAGGTCTATCCACCTCATTACAAATAGCTCAATTTCGTTTCTTTTTATGGCTGAGTAATATTTCATTGTATATATGTGCCACATCTTCTTTATCCATTCATCCGATGATGGACACTTAGGTTGTTTCCATCTCTGGGCTATTGTAAGTAGAGCTGCAATGAACATTTTGGTACATGACTCTTTTTGAATTATGGTTTTCTCAGGGTATATGCCCAGTAGTGGGATTGCTGGGTCATATGGTAGTTCTATTTGTAGTTTTTTAAGGAACCTCCATACTGTTCTCCATAGTGGCTGAACCAATTCACATTCCCACCAGCAGTGCAAGAGTATTTCCTTTTCTCCACACCCTTTCCAGCATTTATTGTTTCTAGATATTTTGATGATGGCCATTCTGACTGGTGTGAGATGATATCTCATTGTAGTTTTGATTTGCATTTCTCTAATGATTAATGATGCTGAGCATTCTTTCATGTGTTTGTTGGCAGTCTGTATATCTTCTTTGGAGAAATGTCTATTTAGGTCTTCTGCCCATTTTTGGATTAGGTTGTTTATTTTTTTGTTATTAAGCAGGATGAGCTGCTTATAAAATTTGGAGACTTACTAGAGAATGGACTTGAGGATATGGGGAGGGGGAAGGGTAAGCTGTGACAAAGCGAGAGAGAGGCATGGACATATATACACTACCAAACGTAATGTAGATAGCTAGTGGGAAGCAGCCACATAGCACAGGGAGATCAGCTCGGTGCTTTGTGACCGCCTGGAGGGGTGGGATAGGGAGGGTGGGAGGGAGGGAGACGCAAGTGGGAAGAGATATGGGAACATATGTATATATATAGTTGATTCATTTTGTTGTGAAGCAGAAACTAACACACCATTGTATAGCAATTATACTCTAATAAAAAAAATAGGCTAAATATTTATTGGGCACATTGTAAGGCAAGTTACTATAGGAGAAAAAATGTATAATATTTTATAATTGTACAGAAGAAGCTTATAATTTTATAAGGACAGTTAAGATATGATCCCATAAATTTTAAATACTAATATGAGATTTACAAGGTAAAACAATTGATTAATTACAATATTAGTGGCAACACAAATTATAAATTCAGAGGAATTAGGATTGTAAAAGTAGAGGGCCAATTTTGGAGCCAAAAGACAAAGATTTATTGAAGAATGTCGAGTATAAGAAAGATTTTATGAAATTACTCCTCGGGAGATTAGTTTGATAAAGATTAGTATAATGAATTAGGAGTAGGGTGGGAGAGGGTGCAGAAGAAAATGTCTTGTTAGAAGGTTAGTGTAGTAATCCAATGGTGAGAAGAAAAGAATCTGAGCTAGTATAGTAGCAATGGGCATTGAAAGGAGGTAACTGATGAAAGATTTTATAGGACTTGGATCAGAGAGGATATAAAGTGTAGACGTTGACTGAGACTTTTAGTTCAGATATCTAGTTAATGATGATGACATTAATAGAAATGGAAAACTTGGGATAGAGAGCTGGGCTTCAGGGAAATGCTGACACCTGTATTCAATTAGTTATGAGAAAAAGCAGGGCATTTATAAAATTGTCTCCAGTAAAAAACTGTATCTGTTAGTTTGGAGCTTGGAATAATCACCAGAAGAGCTGGAGATGTAGATTTGGAAATTATTCATATGCTTTCTATGTACCAGGTACTGTTCAAAGTGCTATCTATATATTAACTTATTATCAATAAAATCTCTTAATAACCCTAAAAAAAAAAAAAGACTCTCAGTAATACTTTTCTTATCTATGAAACATGTAGAATTATATCTGCTTTGCTTTTCTCTTAGGTTTTGGTGATAATCAATGACAATTAAACATTTTAATAATAGGTAAAAGAAATTGGTAATTAGTACGTGAGCATGTGTGTAGTGTGAAATCCATGGTAAATTTTATTTGAACCATGAATCATTTCTCCCAGAGAATGTAAGAGGCCCATGTACATATGATTTATCACATGACTTTAGCAAGAATGTGGATTATCTGAAACCTATTTTGAAAATTCAGTGGGCCCATAAACCCTAAATTAAGAAGTCCCACAAAAGCTGTAGTCTGTATATCAGGAAATTCTTTTCTTTTATCCTCTTTTCTGAACCATTGTTCTGTGTGGGTAAAGTAGAAAAATCTATTTTAATATTTTACTGGCTGAAAATATCCAAGGTTGCAAGTCAAGGAGGGTGACATGCAACCTTGGATATTTAATAGTTGACTCTTCTCTCAAGATATCTACCTATGATTCAATGACCAAACTTTTCATTGAAAGAGAACTGAATGGGTCAGAAGCTATTAAAGGGGAAAATGGTTCTTGGTTATTTTAAACATAAAGTATTTGATACATAAAAAGTCACCTTGATTTTGGGGGGATACAGAGGCTCACCTTAAAAGAAATAAAGTCCTCCACCAATGCAGTTACAACTATATGCTCATTTTTACAAAAAAAAAATGGAGAATATGTTTACACAGTTTTGGATAGCATTGAGGAGGCAACACCTCAATGGGATCAGATTAATCCTCCCTACCTGAAAACTGAGAAGCTTGTGCATGTTTGCAAAGAACTGCTAAGTGCATTATAATACATGGGACATAGAAAAACACAGCAATTTGAAGGCAGACATTCATTTTGATTTTATTATCTCTATCCTCCACCATTTTCTAAAGTTTCCTGGGCCTCTGCTTTTAGGGAGGAAACTGAGGCTTAGAAAAGTTTAGTTGTTCATCCAAGGTCACACATTTATCCTGAGCAAAGAGGTAATTAGAGTCTTACGTTTTTATCAGATATTTCAAAACAAGATCACACAGGATTTCTGTGGATGTATATGAATCTCAGTACTGAATAGAGTGAATTGCTATGAAACAATAATAGCATTTTAATAGTTTCAAGAGAAATCGTTGACAAACATTGATGTTCCCTTCCTCTCCTATTAGTAATGGCTATTGGAATTCAGAACTGCTCTAATAGACCCAGAATCATGACAGAAGAGAAAACAATTTTGTTTCCTGATGTCAATGAAGAAATAATACAATATGATAACCAATTAATAGAAAACTAAAAATTTTCCTTAACAAAAAATTTAAGTTTTAAATAAAAATGACATGTAGCTTTTGCCATGACAATATTTTACTTTTTTTCTATTAAGAAAACATTCCTTTAAATTTAGGACGAAAATAAAATACTAACTGGCCAGTCTTGGAAACACACTTAGATATTTCAGAGAGTTTCCTTTAACTTCTGTTATGCTGAAAACTTTCAGAATCTATTTTTAGAGATCAAATGGAAACCACTTTGAAAAGCTCAGCTTGATTAAGAACAGACAACACACATTTAGGGAATAAAAGGAATCACTCACTACTTTTGTGAAATTCTTCAGGGATTTCACTCCAGGTAGACAAATGTGGGAATGGAGTTAAAGAGGATTTTAAACTTAGATGTTTGGAAAGCCTTTGACAAAATTCTTTATAGTACTGTAAGATCAGTGGAAAGGATCAATGAAACTAGTAGTAAATTGGCCTACTGTTCTGAACAATGATTTATGGAAAGGAAATAAAGGTACTAGAAATAAGTTTTTGTGGTCCAAGCCAATTTTAAATATTCTGCTTCTTCATAGATCAGAAATAAATCTCCATCATTTTAAAAAATTGTAAAATAGACTTTTAAGATATTATATTAGCATTTACTTTGTAATAAATCAAATAACATTGAAGTTTATTATAACACTTAGCTGATGACAAATAGAATGTGACAAATAACAAATATGTAAGTTCAGATTTGGGAATACTTGTTTTTAAATGGTAGTGGATTTTAAGGAAGACATCTTGAGAATATATTGAAACATACATAGAAAATATTAAACAGGTACTAAAAAATGATTACATGAACCACATGCTTAACATTATCACAAGAATTTTTATTGTGTATCTTAACTTCTGTGTGAATACATGAATACCATTGTTTTTGTTGTTTGAGAAGAAGCAAGATTGTTTGATTTAAAAATAATCAGAAGTCAAGAACCAATTCACAGGTATTCTATCTGTCTAGTTTAATAGTTTTATTCCAGCAAACATAAGTGTCTAGCATAGAAAGTCCTCAATAAATCTTCGTGTATAAATGAATATATGACCAAATAAAGGGGGTGGAGTAGCTTTAAAATTGAGATGGATCACTGAAATATCAACCCCTTATGCTAGATTCTCTCCAAGAAGACTGGCTTCATTTTACTTCTCCTTATTTTAGGATGCATAATTATTTTTAAAATGAAGATTTCATTTTGGAACTTAAAGGAGCACATACTCAAATTTTAAAAATAATAAACTTTTGGGCTTCCCTGGTGGCGCAGTGGTTGAGAGTCCACCTGCCGATTCAGGGGACATGGGTTCGTGCCCCGGTCCGGGAAGATCCTACATGCTGCGGAGCGGCTGGGCCCGTGAGCCATGGCCCCTGAGCCTGCACGTCCGGAGCCTGTGCTCCGCAACGGGAGATGAGAAAACCTAAAATCCCTTCCAAGATTTATTTTTTGATCAGCAGTGGAGGAAGCATCTCAGGATTCTCAGATAGGGAAGATGAAACATGGTGTCACTCAGCAGGGTATGGGAAAGAGATCACCACTATGTGTCCAGACTATCGCTAAGAATCTACAAAAAGATGATAGTCTTCGTCCAAGACAGCACATACTAAAGCTCTATAAAGGAGTTTCAGTATTTGACCAACAACTAAACCATTATTTCATTTTCTATGAGATGTTTTTAGATGTTCCATATTTAGTAATGAGAATATTATGATTAAAATTATGATATAATAATGACAGTTCTTATTAAATATATTTGGCTCTGAAGCTATACCATACATTGTACACAGCACTCACTTCACACACCTTATCTCATTATTCCCCCAAACAACTCTTTGTAACAGGTTCTTTTATTATCCACATTCAACAGATGAGGAAACTGAGCTAGTAAGCTTTGGAAGTGGGATTTATTTTCAACATCTTTCTAACTATAAGCCCATATTTTAAAACTCTATGGTATATTACCTTGGCATTTCTTCTTAAGAAGGGGAAATTCTCACCAGTAACATACCAGCTACATGTGAACTGGTATAAACTATACATTTTGATTAACTCTTGAAAGATCTTAATGAAGGATAGTATTGTCTCTAAATAGTTATAGATTTTAGATAGCTTCAAGGGACATCACAGAGGGATTCAGCTTAATCAGAAAATCAAGATGAACTTTGTCATGTTGCTACAAACATAAAACTGCTAGAACAGGGAATGATAATGACACCATACATTATATTTCCTGGGAATTATTAAAAATGAACCTCATAATGTAATGTTAATTTTATTTGTTTCAGATTGAGAATGTACATTGCTGTTTTCATTCTCTTTCTATTTGTCATTCATTGCTCTTTTTGACACTATTACTATATATGCTAAGTATCTATTTTTTTCCATTTCTTTTTCTTTTCCATAAAGTTTAACACAAGTGGAGCTACATTAATTTAGGCAGATTCTATTCACTTTAAAATCACTTCTCTTACTGTCCAGGATATTAGTAGAAATGTAGTATCCTCACATGGAATGGTCTTATTTTCTTTACCTACCCCCAATACTTAAAGACACTAGGGAGGAAGAGAGAAGGTATCAGAACCAGCTTCAGAATAAAACTATAACTGAAAAATTTATCTGCTGAGATTTTCATTTATTCTGATTTCATTACTCAGGCATTCTTTCCACCCCAATTAAAATCAGGTAGTCATCTAGAATATTTGTTTGCTCATTCATCAATTATTTCATTCATTTTTTTAAAAATTCAAATTGTGTTATTTAAGAGGTTACTTATTCTCTGCACTGTACCATGTGCTGGATATAAAATGATAGACAAAAAGACTTTCATCTCAGGCTGTTTCAGTATTTCTAGATGTTTTCAGTTACTAGCAGGACTCAAGCAGGATTGTTGACCTGATGTTTGCTGATGGTCCTGGTAGCATCTCTCAAAAAAACACTGTGTGTAGTTCAAGAAAAGCATAATGAATACTCAAAAATTTTGTTTTGTCTTATGACTATATCGTTACTAACCATATGGCCTATAGAGAAATTTCTAACTACTCCAGCTTCCACTTTTCTTGCCTATAAAATACATATAATAGTTACACTATTGAGATGTTGTTAGAAGTAAAGAAAATAATACATATCAAAAGTTTTACACTGATAATACACAGAAGACAGTCAATAAATGCATTCATTCAATCACTCACTCACTTATTTAACAAATATCTCTTAAATACCTACTTAAGTTCAAGGTACTTTGCTGGCTCTAGAAATTCTTTAAAAAGATGAATGTAGTGTGGCATCTGCCCTCCTGGACTCACAGTCTTATTAAGGAGGTGGAGATTCAATATGTAATTATGTGATAAATCATTTAATCTAGATTGTGATAAATGCTAGTGTTAGCTAAAGTGATAGATAACTTAGATTAGGAGATTGGGGTGCTATGGGCTAAAGGTATGGGTCAGAGAAGGTTTCCTTCAGCAGTTAGAAGGATACGAAATATAGAGTTACAGAAGATAAAATGTAAGGCAAGACTTGATGGAGGATCCATTTGGCTCTTAGGTAGTATATTAGTCTTCAGTTGCTGCTGTGACAAATGACCACAAACTTAGTAGCTTAAAACAGCACAAATGATTGTAGATCTGTAGATAGAAGTCTGACACAGATCTCACTGGGCTAAAAATCAAGGTGATTGAAGAGAAGCCAGTATGAGCATGTACTAATTATGAGGCTTTTATACTGGTATACAAAAAATAATGGTAGCCTGGTCTAGGGAGTGTAAGGGACATGAAGAAAATGGTTAGATTTAAAATGTGTTTAAGATGAAGAATCAGCAAATTTTGGTACTTTAGTTTTTGGGGATGAGTGTTGACATGAAAGGGGGTGTTGAGTATGAATCCCATATCTCTAATTTTAGCAGCTGTATAGGGGGAAAATTTTAACACTGAAATATTGACCACTGCAAATGAGTCACAATTTGGCGAGAATATAATAAATTTGAACATGCATATATTGAGTTTGACATGTCAGTTAGACCAAATGAAAATGTTATTTGGCAATGAGACATACTGGTCTGGAATCAAGGTTATTACTTGGAAGTTGTCAACATAATGATATCAAATGAAAAACACAGAACTCATTATGGTCCTCTACAAAGGAGGGAACAATTTGAGAGTAGAGAAAGTGTAGATTCCGAAATATCTATCAAACACTTAAAGCATGAATAGAGGAATAAGAGGTGTGAAAAACTACTAGTAGGTTGTAGATTTATAGGATAAAACCTGGAAGTAAATTTTGTTTTTAAAGAGAGAAAATAATCAAGGGTATGAAATGTTTTAAAGTTCAAGAAAGTTAATAAAAACTGAAAAAATCCCTAGTAAATATCTTCCTTCGGGCAGATTCTATTTAACACCTCCTGTGAGCCAAATTTTGTGCCAAATACTAGTTACAAAAAGATGAAAAAGGCATTAAAGCTTTATTTTATTAACTCACAGGCTAATGGGGGGAGTTTATTGAAATGGTTAGTTTAAATATAAAGTGACAACTGAGGTGAAGTTGTGCACATAAAATGTTATGAGAGTACAGAATAGAAGACATATTGCTGAAACTTCTGAAATTCAATAAAATGTAGTTCAGATTAAGAAAAAAGTGGTTTCTAGACAAAAAGATCAGCACTGCTAAATTTGTAAAGGAACTGTAACTGATTAAAATTGCCAGAAATGAGATTTCCAGATAGACAGAGGTAGGGAATGAGTTTGCATACTTAGGTCACAATATGTAGGACTTTATTCTCAAAACTAAGGAGCTTAAAGTTCATCCTACATGATAGAGAATGATTGACAGATTTGAACAGTTGATGTGAAATGGAATAGTCTAGCTGCAGTGTATAGTTGGCTTTCAGAAGACCCATCATAGCAAGAATACATAGGAGGTTCTTGGCATGATCCTGACACAACAATAGGGGAGCCTCAAAGAAAAAGAAACAGAATTTAGAAAGTTTTACAGATGAAAATCAGTAGAATGTGATTAATTACATTTGGAAAGAGGGAAAGGAGAGGTTTAATATGACTCTCAGTTTTCTGAATTGGGCAACAAGGTAGGAGATAGTTACAATCGATGGGGAGGGGAAAAAGGAGATCAAGGTTATTATGCAGTGAAAAATGAGGCCAGTTATAGAAATGTTGACTTAAACATTCCTACAGAAAGACAAGTTAGTATACAAGTTCAGTAGACACATGGAAAACAGACTTTCAAGGGAGAAAACAGTGTTTGTGACAAGAATAAATGAGATCACCCAGAGAAAATATATAGTAGGAGAATAATAATGAGTTGAGTATAAAAACCCTGATGAACACCAGTGTTCAAATAACTTGTTGGAGGAAAAGATAGACAAGGAAGGAAAGGAGCAAATGATCAGAGAAACAGGAGGAGGATCAGTAAGAAATGATGTGAAAAAGGTCAACGTAATAGTTTCAGAAAGAGAGAGTGGTCAGCAGTCTTTGCAGTGATATGAGAGGAAAAGAGACAAAAGGGGTACAAAATTCTGAAACATACTATTTCAGTCATCCCTCTGAGAACCTGAATAGACAATTGATTTGTGTTAAATTGACTGTAAAAAAATCTCCTGGAACCTGATGTTTTTATAACCAGTAAGTGCTTCAATTACAACAAACAAGCATGCAAGTTTTCAAGAGAAGAGCATCGAGTGTACTGTTTTGCCAACATTTTATAAGAGAAAGGGATAGGGCCTGAGAGATCTGATCAAGTCTTTGCAGTGAGTAAGGAAGTAGATGAGGCAAAGGTGGTGGGAGTCTTTTACCTAGATCTCAGAAAGACAGGTAGTAAATTGTTTTACAAGATGCAACTAAGGAAAAATCAAGGATTTTGAATCAATGCTTATAACAAGCTAGAAAAGAAGCTGAGCAGATGCAGAGATTTACAGTAAGTGATGATAAGTTGTGTTTGAAAAGGAGAAACAACAGGATTCCTTTGAGTTCAATGCTATTATGCTTTTCATTTAATACCCATAAAACAATTGTCAGGAAAGAACCACAATCAATGTTGGCACTAATTTGAGCCCTTGATGTTGGCAGCATCAGCGTTGTGATTGATTGAATTAATTCCAGTTAGGCTGTGTTTCTGTGTACTAGTTCATCTTACGTTATAATATTGTGCTTCTTATTTTAAATACCATATGGATCTATAAAGTAACTTAGTCAATAGCTGTTCTCATTTAATAAGGAATAAGAGAATAATGATGTGCTTACAAAGATAACAGAGGCATTTGATGAGGATGGGTATCATGTCCTGGGAATCTGCTTCTGAGAAAGTACTTAAAAGACTGTTTCTCAGAAAGGAATAAGAGAGAGGCTGGGGGAGTGATCTCAATAATCCTTATGCAATGAGTCTAAGCTGGAAAGGACAATGTGAGTAGAAGTCAAAAGGATAGAAACCAGGAAAACCCAGAGAGGTAAATTAGAGAATTTTCATGGATATTAGTGAAATTCAAAAATCACATATTTGTGTTCTAAGATGGGTGTCTTTTCTGATACTCTACATTCATTTTTTGAATTTGCATCTTAAAACATTTTTGTAATTATTACTATATTTTAACATAAAAAATGCACTCTTTTTCAAATGGTATGAGTTAAACAAGGTAAGATTCCTCAAAGCTCTTCCTGCCCTCCTCTTCCATAAATCTGTAAACGGCATTACATATACCCAGCTGATTAATACCTCTTAGATATGCCCTCATTTTATCTTTTCTACAACCCAATCCAGTAACTCCACTCATGCATTTTTATTCATTCGTTAGAAAGCCTACTTTGGACCAGGGACTATCCTAAATCTTGGGAATTCAGCAATGAAAACATAAGTCTCTGTGGTTATACATTTATATTCCAGTAAAAAACTAGCAAACACACAGACACATAAATACCTAAGACATGGCTGGTGATAATAATGATAAACAACTTTTAAAAAGTAATATAAGGATATTGTTGGTTGGGTGGGAGGTGATTTTGACAGTGGTAAGAACAGGTAAAGCTGTTTGCTGAGGTGGTGCTTAAGCAGGGCCTATATTCTGCAAGGGAGTAAGTCAGAGAGATATCGGAGGTAAGAACTTTTCAGACAGAAATAAATGTGCAAAAGTTCTGAGGCAGGAGTGTGCCTCATCAGCCAGAAGAAAACGAAGGAAGCCAATGTGGCTGGAGGGACACCATGGCGGTGGGGTAGGCACAGGGTTAATTCAGGTAAGGCATGGCAAGAGGTAAGGACTTGAGATTTTACTGTGTGTGAGAAAGGAAATCATTGAATGATTTTAAGCAGAAAAGTGATATGATTTGAATGATGGTTTTAAAGAACATTCTCTGGTTACTGTATGACAAATTCTAGATGGGCAAGAATAGAAGTAGAGCGTTCAGTTTTGGCCTCTAATGTAACAGTTTTAACATCTTTCCAACAACTTTACATTCAAAGTACCTCCCTATTCTTACTTATTACCAAAATCTCCACACCTACCACCTTGGCTAAAGTAAGCATTAACCTCTCCCCTGAAATAAAAATCAGATACCTTTTCAGTGAGGTACAAAGGGATATGGTTCCTCTGTTGTATTTATGGATGCTCCTATGTGTGTATGCATGTAGGTAGGTAGACAGGAAACATGAGTTTTCAATTATTTTCTCACAGAGCACCTTAGCTCCAGCCACCTAGGCACTGATTCCCTGCAGGATGATGTGAGGATGTGGTGTCACTTGTACATGCCCATAGGGTTTGTACCACAGGAGAGTAATCTCAAAATTACAAAACTGGAACCTGGCACATCTGTTCCTCCTCCCCTCAGGAGAGAGGAAGAGATACTTTGCAACATAAACAAATCCTCTCTGGGGAGAGGAAGGAACTTCATCACCCTGAAAAGTAAACAGGTGACTCTGATGAGAGATAAGACTTAATATCATCTTGGAGACCTCCATCTTTAGGGTCATTGTTCTATTATTCTTTAACCCAGATGTCAATGCTCTTTGCTCAGAAAGCCCTGGCCATGCAGAAATGTGAAAATATTCATGGAGCTTTGTTTCCTGCCTACATCTTTGACTACCTTCCTTCTCTATGCTCCAGCCACAACTGCCATACAGCCCCTTGGTTCTGAGGGCCTTTGCCATTGCTGCCCACTGCAGGGGTGCTCTTTCGCTGGGCCTTCCTGGGCCGTTCTCCCTGATCTCATTTAGATCTCAGCTCAAAGTCAGCCCTTCAGAGAAGTCAACACTGTTTGCCCAATCTAACAAAACCCTTTCAAAGACTACATTTCCAATCCTGCTATATTATATCACTACCTGAAATTATATTATACATTTTTGTTTACTTAATTGTTTGCCAACTCTAACCATGTAAGTTCTATTGTAAAACAATTTTACTGTCATAGTCATATTTATATCCTCATGATTTTGAAATATTAACTGTTATAATGATCAGCTCCAATGTCTGAGTTCTGTCATATGTTAGACAATATACCAGAGTCTGTATATCTGGGTTTTTAAACAAATTGTCACCACAAACCTATCAGGATATCAGTGGTGATACAACTTTGCAAAATCAAGAAAATGAATGCTTGAATAACTCTCTTAAGTGAATTGACCAGAATGTGAAGAGTAGGATAATTACTTAGTTATTCTGTTAGGCCATGACATCCTCTATTAACATTTGATTATACCTTTAAAAATACTCAGATATTTCTCTATCCATTTATCTATGTCTATATTCTAATCTCTAATATGTCTGTATCTGTCTCTCCCTATAGAGAGATATATAAAAATATAACTTATATGAGATTATCATACAGATGCTATCTTGAGACTTTATTTAATTTTGAGCATTTTTCATACCATTATTATAAAATATACAAAATAACTGCAGAATATTTAATCATTGTTGTGAAACTTAATTTAACAGATATTTTTATTTGATATTTGAGATGTTTTGCACAAATATTCATCCACACCTTTGTTTGGTCCAGTTGCATGAAGACCTAAAATAAACTTGGCTATCAACTTATGCTCCCATACAACTTTTTAATTTTGATTTTTTTTCATTTTGATTTACTTTAGAGCAAAAGCATCAATCAGCAAATATGACCATACCAATCTCTTTGATGGCTATATTTCTCACTTTAATTAATAGTTTAGTGTTATACTTTTATACAGCCTTGAGTGTATTATTCAGATATCTGCCTGCTTTGAGCCAGGGTAGAGAAAAATGCCATTTACTGTGATAGAGAACACAGCACATAGGGTAAAAGAAGATACATCTGACAGAGATCAAAATGGCATTAGACTGGGATGCCTTAGGGTGGTAAGTGAGTACATGGCAAAGACAGTTTGATATATAACTCTGGAGTTTAGGAGAAAACATGGAACAAAATATACATTTATTAATCATATTGATATTAATTAAAGACATGATAAGCAATAAGCAATCAATAAAATTAAAATATTTTCCATGATTACCCATGGGAAATGCACAGAATAAAAAGACAAATTCTATTACAAAATATTGAGAACACTAATATGTGTGGCATAGAGCTGGCAATAGATAACCTCAAAGGTGAATAAGAGCAACAGCATGAAAGATAGGGAAAGGCAATGAGAGTGACTTCACAAAACAAGGGAATAGACTATTTCAGTATTAATGGAGTATCAGAGAGTATAGAATATAAAGAGTCAAATTAGATAAGGACTGACAAGTGTCTAATGACCTCAGCTACAAGGATTTCTATACCGATCTTGACCACAGCCATTTCAATGGATTGAATGAAGTAGATGCTAGACCACAGTGAGTTAAGGAGTAAAGATGAAAAAATAACAAAGTAGTAGAAGTAATTTTTTTCAGAAAATTGCCTATGAAGAGAGAGACTAATAAACAGAGGAAGGACTTGGGAGTGTCAGAAGAAATGGGGTCCAAAGCAGAGTCAATGAAATAACTTTAAGTTGAAAAAGGGACACTCCTTTTCTAGCAGGAAGGAAGGAAGAACAAATGAATGTGGCACTGAAAAGTAAAGACAATGGTATAACCGTCTGAGGCAGGAGAGTATATATAGTAAATACTGTGGGCTGGATTCTGTTACTCTATAAACTCAGCATATGATTAAATAAACTTTTTTTTTTGACCTTCAGCCAAATGAAGCCCCAAGACATTTATGCATAAACAGCTAAAAAAAAAAGTCTACTCTATCCTGTCCTTGTGTAGTTGATTTTCTAAACTTCTGTGTTGTGTAATGTAAGAAACATAAAATCACCTGGAGTCAATCAAAGCTGGCTTTCTTCTCTGACTCCAAAGTTTACAGTTTGTGTCTTCCGTTCTGATACAAAGATTCATTGAAAATTAAAATCATATTAGCTACATCACTTTTTTTGTAAGTGGCCAGATAATATTTTAGGGTTTGCTGATCATATGGTCATTTGCAACTACTCAACTCTTCCATGTTAGTATGAAAGCAATCCTAGAAAATACAAATTAATGGACAAGGTGGAGGTCCAACAAAACTCTGTTTACAAAAACAGGTGACAGACTGGATTGGCCCCCAGGCAGCATTTTGTTGACCCCTGACCTACAACATGATAATTAAAATGAGATCAAATATTCCCACTTTAAAGAATGGTGCTTAGCATATAATAGAAGCTCAGGAAATATTAGATATTTTAATATGGTTCACTATATTTGAGCTTTTCAATGTCTTAAGAAAGGGAAACAAGGGGGGGAAATTAACATTTTAAAACCAATTATTTTGAACAGCACATTTCTACTTCTGTTGCAAATGTGTTTCTGATATGCCACAAGATATTGCTCTGGGTTCAATTTCATCCTCATTAAAATAATTAAATGTTATTTTTAACAACTAACATTCATCTATAGCAGTTTTAATTATGCATTTGTTCTTATTTGGGGGCATTATTATTTATTCATTGAGCCAACCCCAGGAAACTCTCTGTAGTGACTACACAAGACAGCAAGAACTCTCTGTTCATGTTGAATCATCTCGTTTATAGATGGAATGTATGCTTATTTCCTTTATTACTTTTGTTAGTATCATTTTTAACTGGTATCAGGTATTACAGAATGTAAATATGATTGATTTTCTTAATCTCGTTATTTGCAGTCTTTTACTTGAATGAATGATTGATCAGTTTTTTGATTGTAACAAAGTGTGATTTTCCATGAAGTTTTTTAATGATTTAATTTTATAAATTAATATTGGTAATTTCTAAAAGCAAATAATAATGGAATATAATTATATTAAGTCAAAGATTAAAGGGAATTTAGCCATTTATAGATTTGGACAAGAATATTACAATTATTTTGGCCGTACAAGTGACGTTTATACCTTACTTATAAAATTAGTTTTAAAAACATTTTTTCTAAACCAATATTTTGTACCTTGCTTACAAATGTAGAGCTGGGTGAAAATTAGCCACAGAGGGTTTTCTCTTTGGTTTAAAAATTTTTATGCAAATTTCTAAGTATATGCTAATATTTGGTTTCATCTTAAAGATTTCTTTACAATGTCATATTTTCATTATTTTAGGTATACATCAGGGTTTTTATATTTATTACATATAGTATACCTATATCATATACATTGGTACAAAACATATATATGTATGTATAATATATTTGGAATTAATATTATAATTATATATGGGTATGTATATATATATATATATATGTACTGTTTTAAACTCAACACATATTTATTGAATTATTGTGTGTCAGGAAGTGGGGAAGATTACTTACAAGACAGAGAGATTGAGATAAAATCCCTAACATCAAGAAAGTTACAAAATGAGCAGAGAGGCTAACACATGTATACAAATAATTGAGAAAAGGATATATAGAGAGATATAGACAGAAAATGCGGTGGGGATTTAAAAGAGAAAATAAGCACATCAAAAAATAATGATAGCGATAATTGTGTTAATAATAGTCATACTAATAATAAGCACCATCTATTATTCTATGTATTATTATGTACCAGGCATTTTACTAACCACTATCTCCAAGTCTATGGGTATATATTTTAAATTTTTAATTAATATTATAATTTTATCTAATTACATTTTTGCTATTTAAGTCATTTAATGTCATTTGTTTAAAAAAGTTTCTAAGTTTGAAAACTATCCCAAAATACAGTTTAAAATGCAATTTTCAGGAACCATAAAGTTCTAGATTTTCTCTAAATATTTCATACTCAAATACATTTAATCATAAAGATATTTATTTTCCCACTATAATGAACAACATTTTGAATAAATTGGAAAGCCATCAGACTCACAGTGTACTATCGTACTAAAAGTACTTTTTTTCAGTCACTTATTAAGAAATATAATGAGTATTATCTCACATATGATTTCTCGTACCCTATTGATTATTTCTCAGCCTATCTTATTTGCATGGAAGAGTTATCAAGTGAAGCAACAAAGACAAGCAAACTATGCCACATCTTCACCCCCAAATATCTATTTTGCAGGAAAAAATGTTGAAAATAATTAGTTTCTGCAAGTGTGTATAAGAAAAAAAAATCTTTAGCAAGGTTAAACAGTAACAAGTCAAACTGTGCTCTGTTTAACAAATGATTTATAAATACATATATTTACTGTAAGAGAGGACTATTGAAACTAAAATTTTCAAAGGTATTTAAATGCATTAATATTGACTCATATTTGACATCAGATGCTACTCTGATGAAGTCAGGAAGTGTAAAACAACTTTAAAAAGTCATGAAATTTAATTTGTTATTTAAAGCTAATCCATAGTTATAAAATGGCTTATTGATCCATTGCATTAGCTCTTGCTATTTTACTGAGAATATTTAAGTTTTGGAATACCATGACCATATTAGTAACACCCTATCTGTTTGGTCATTGGTTAAGACTTGACATCTTCTGTACACAGTGATGTATATGAGTTCACCTAAGGAAAGATTTGTGTGTCTAGTCCTAGCTCTCCAAATAATTTGGAGAATTTAGGAACATGATTTAATAGATACAGTTTCCAGTTTTCTAACTGTAAATGGAGGAGTTGGCAATATATAAGTTATTTTTTAAGCTCAGATCTGAAGCTACTTTGGGGATTTCTCACAATCAAGCTGGATTTCTCACAATTTCAGCCCAATCAAGCTGCCACAGGAAGGGAACATGGATGAGGGAGGCTGAGCACATTCGGATGCTCTATACTGTCTCACATTAAAGCACAACCTTTACCCACTTTATTTTTATTTATTTATTTATTGACCTTTATCCTGCTTGGTGTTCTCTGAGGTTCCTGGATTTGTGCTTTGGTGTCTGACATTGATTTTTTTGGGATTCTCAGTCACTATTGTTTCAAATATTTCTTCTGTTCCTTTTTCTCATCTTCTTCTAGTATTCCCATTACACATATGTTACACTTTATGTAGTTGCCCCACAGTCCTCGGATATTCTGTTCTGCTTTTTACAGTCTTTGTTCTCTTTGCTTTTTGCTTTTTGAGGATTCTAGTGATATATCCTCTAGCTCAGAGATTCTTTCCTCAGCTGTTTCCAGTCAACATTAACCCATCAAAAGCACTGTTCATTTCTAGTATAGTGTTTTTGATCTCTAGCATTTCTTTTGTTTATTTTCTTAGGATTTTTATCTCTCTGCTTACATTGCCCATCTGTCTGGCAACTGTCTACTTTATCGATTAGAGTGCTTAGCACATTAATCATAGTAATTTTAAATGCCTGATCTGATAATTCTAATATCCCTACCCTGTAAGGTTTTGATGATTTCTCTCTCTTCAATTTGTGTTTTTTGCCTTTTACTATACAGGCATACCCTGGAGATATTGCAGGTTCTGTTCCAGAGCACTGCAATAAAGCAAATATTATGATAAAGAAAGTCGCGTGAATTTTTTGGTTTTCTAATGCATATAAAAGTCACGTTTGCATTGTACTGTCTTGCCTCCATGTTGCTGGCTGCTGACTGATCAGAGTGGTGATTGCTGAAGATTGGAGTGGCTGTGGCAGTTT
This sequence comes from Phocoena phocoena, assembly GCF_963924675.1. Classification (NCBI taxonomy): domain Eukaryota; kingdom Metazoa; phylum Chordata; class Mammalia; order Artiodactyla; family Phocoenidae; genus Phocoena; species Phocoena phocoena. The sequence continues at coordinate 79,375,389 of NC_089223.1, forward strand.
CTTAAGATGACAATGAAGTTTTCCATGTCAATTGACTCTTCCTCTCATGAATAATTTCTCTGTTGCATGCAATGATATTTGACAACATTTTACCCACGGTAGAACTTCTTTCAAAGTTGGAATCCATCCTCTCAGGCTCTGACACTGCTTCGTCAACTAAGTTTACATAATATTCTAAATCCTCTGCTGTCATTTCAACAGTCTTTACAGCATCTTCACCAGGAATAGATTCCATCTCAAGAAACTGCTTTGTTTGCTCATTCATAAGAAGCAACTCCTCATTCCTTAAAGTTTTATCATGAGCTTGCAGCAGTTCAGTCACATCTTCAGGCTCCGCTTCTAATTCTAATTCTCTTGCTATTTCTACCACATCTGCAGTTACTTCATCCACTGAAGTCTGGAACCTCTCAAAGTCATCCATGAGGGTTGGAATCAGCTTCTTCCAAACTGTTAATGTTGATATTTTGAATTCTTCCCATCAATCACAAATGTTCTTAATGACGTATAAGAATGCTGAAGCATTTCCAGAAAGTTTTCAATTGACTTTTCCCAGATCCATCAAAGGAATCATTATCTATGGCAGATATAGCCTTATGAAATGTATTTCTTAAATCATAAAGTTTGAAAAAAAATGACTCCTTGGGCTTCCCTGGTGGCGCAGTGGTTGAGAGTCTGCCTGCCGATGCCGGGACACGGGTTCATGCCCCGGTCCGGGAGGATCCCACATGCCGCGGAGGGGCTGGGCCCATGAGCCATGACCGCTGAGCCTGCGAGTCCGGAGCCTGTGCTCCACAACGGAAGAGGCCACAATAGTGAGCGGCCCGCGTAGGGGAAAAAAAAAAACAAAACAGACTCCTTGATCCATGGGCAGCAGATGGATGCTGTGTGAGCAGACATGAAAACAACATTAATCTCATTGTACATCTCCACCAGTGCTCTTGGGTGATCAACAGTAATATTTTGAAAGGAATCTTTTTTTCTGCGCAGTAAGTCTCAATAGTGGACTTAAAATATTCAGTAAACTATAATGTAAACACATGTGCTGTCATACAGGCTTTGTTGTTCCACTGATAGAGCACAGGCAGAGTAGATTTAGCATAATTTTTAAGGGCCCTAGGACTTTAAATGTGGTAAATAAACATTGGCTTCAACTTAAAGTCACCAGCTGCATTAGCCACTAACAAGAGGTTCAGCCTGTTCCTTGAAGCTTTGAAGCCAGCCATTGACTTCTCTTCTCTAGCTATGAAAGTCCTAGATGGCATCTTCTTCCAGTATAAGGTTGTTTTGTCTACACTGAAAATCTGTTGTTTAGCATAGCCACCTTCATTAATTATCTTAGCTAGATCTTCTGGATAACTTGCAGTTTCTATATCAGCACTTGGCTCCCTCACCTTGCACTTTCACGTTACGGAGGTGGCTTCTTTCCTTAAACCTCATGAATCAACCTCTGCCAGCTTCAATGTTCTCTGCCATAGCTTTCTCACTTTTCTCAGCCTTCATAGAATTGGAGAGAGTTAAGGCCTTGATCTAGATTAGGTTTTTGGCTTAAGGGAATGTTGTGACTGGTTTGATATTCTATGGAGATCACTTAAACTTTCTTCATATCAGTAATAAGGCTGTTTCACTTTCTTATCTTTCATGTGTTCATTGGAATAGCACTTTTAGTTTCCTTCAAAACCCTTTACTTTGCATTCACAACTTGGCTAACTGATGTAAGAGGCCTAGCTCTTGGCCTGTCTTGGCTTTCTACATGCCTTCCTCACTAACCTTAATAATTTCTAACTTTTGATTTAAAGTGAGAAGCATGCGGTTACTTGAATACTTAGAGGCCATTATAGAGTTAAAATGGACCTAATTTCAATATTGTTGAATCTCAGGGAATAGGAAGGCCAGAGGAGAAGGAAAGAGATGAGGGGATGGGTCAGTGGAACAGTCAGAATATACACAACATTTATGGATTACGTTTTCTGTCTTATATGGATGAGGTTCATGGTGCCTCAAAACAATCATAATTGTAATATGAAAGACCACCGATCACAGATCACCATAACAAATAAAATAATAATGAAAAAGTTTGAAATACAGGCATACCTTGTTTTATTACACTTTATTGTCCTTTTTGCAGATATTGTGGTTTTTACAAAATGAAGGTTTGTGGCAACCCCAAGTCTAGCATAACTGTCGGCACCATATTTCCAACAGCATTATTTTTTAATTAAGGTATGCATGTTGTTTTTTAGAAATAATAGTGTTGCACTCTTAATAAAATACAGCATATTGTAAATATAACTTTTTTAAAATTAATTAATTTATTTTGGCTGCGTTGGATCTTCGTTGCTGCACATGGGCTTCTCATTGCGGTGGCTTCTCTTGTTGCGGATCACAGGCTCTAGGCATATGGGCTTCAGTATTTGTGGCGCACGGGCTTAGTTGCTCCGTGGCTCGTGGGATCTTCCCAGACCAGGGCTTGAACCCGTGTCCCCTGCATTGGCAGGTGGATTCTTAACCACTGCGCCACCAGGGAAGTCCCTAAATATAACTTTTATATGCACTAGGAAACCAAAAAATTCCTATGACTAGCTTTAACGTGATACTCACTTTATTGGGGTGATCTGGAACCAAACCTACAATATCTCCAAGGTATGCCTTTATTACAAGAGTTAACAAAATGTGCAAAGAGACTTAAAGTGAACAAATGTTGTTGGAAAAACAGTGCCAATGGACTTGCTAGATGCTGGGATGTCACAAACTTTCAATTTGTAAAAAAATCAGTATTTGCAAAGCACAATAAAGTAAAGCGCAATAAAACGAGGTATGCCTGTCCCTGTAATTTTGTTTCTTGATAGCAGAATATGATTTACTGTGTAAAAGGACTATTGTAAATAGGCTTTTGTAATGGGGTGAGGTGTGAGCGGAGGGGAAGAATGCTATAGTCCTGTGATTAGGCCTGAATCTTTTAGTGAGCCTGTGCCTCTGGACTGTGAACTTCACAAATGTTTCTCAGGTTTTTTTTTTTTCCTCCCCACTTGGGTGGGACAGGATGGCTAGAGCTGGCTGGAGTTGGACAGTTCCATTCTCTCAGGTTAGGCTCTGACAATACCCTAGCAGTTATGGCTTTTGTTAACTAATTTCTCCTGAGGTCAGGCCTTGCTAAGAACAGAGTACTCTACCTTATTTTAAAAGTTTCCTTTCCCCTCCTTCTGCTAAAAGGATGACGGAATTTTTCTCCAATATTTACTGTCGGAACCTAGTTGAGTTCCTGAAGGTAAATCTTGCAATATTGTGGGACTCCCTTATTATTGGGTACCCTTGGAGTTTTTAACTCTCAGAGTGGTCCACACAGAGCCTCCAGCAATAAGGAAATTACAGTCCAGCTTTTTCTACCTTGGACCTTGTTCCTCAGCTGTTTCTGCTCCTGAATCTCGACTCAGATAAGTTGTTCTGTGTTTGCCTGTCTTTCCAGTCTTGGAGCCAGTGTCTTGCCCTGTGTCCGCCCCTCTTACAAATCCAGGAAGAGTTGTTGATTTTTCTGTCTGTTCAGCCTTTTTATTGTTTTTAGGACAGAGTGGGGGCTTACACGTTCCTTACCTGGGAACAGGAGCTGGAAGTCCCTTTTCTCCACTCTGCAAGTTGGGCTTCAATTTCTCCAAAGAAATATTTCTGCTGAAAACAATCAGTGATGAAAATGTTCTAAAATTGACTGTAGTGATGGCTGCACATGTCTGGAAAACTACTAAAAACCATTAAACTGTACACTTTAAATATATGAATTGTATGGTATGTGAATTGTATACCAATAAAGTCCTTAAAAAAATTGTTTGAAAACCTTTCTCTTCAGTGAACATTTTGAACTCTTCTACCACTAACGTTTTTTTATTCAATATTAGTCATTTGGTTATAGCAACTTTTGAGGAGAAGATGATAAATGAACTTATGATAACCATAAGAAGATGTATGATCTTTGGATGAAAGAATAAATATTCATGCAGTCTATTATACTGAGCCTGCCTAAGCATCTCCTATCCCTAGCTACACAATGCAGTTCTTTGCCCCAGCACATCATGTCCTCAATCAGAAGCTTACCTTCAACCAGTGCATCCCTCCCCATTCTTCAGGTCCCCGTTTGTAAACCATCCTCCTCCATAACACCGACCTCTATGAATTCATCATTCACTTTAGCATATGCACCGATGTTCTCACAATTATGCGATTACACATCCAAATCAGTAAAATATTGTTTTCACTCCAGTAAGTGTATATTTATTTATGTAAAAATTATTTTTACCTTCTGTACTAGCTACAGTAGAAAATTAGAAGCTACATTTCTGAGAGACGACTTAATATTTTGAAAATTTTAGCCCATTTCCTATTGGATCTAACTGGATTATGATTTACTCTGTGATTTGGTATATAGTAGGCTTTTATCAGATGTATAAAACGTGTCAACTCTGTTCTTTCCTATTCTTTCACCTGTGTGTATATAACTAGAATTATCCTTGATCCAAAATGTCTTTGGAAATTTTTTTTCATGTCTCTTGTCCATAGTATAGTGGGTTTTGTTTCTTTGCTTGTTTGTTTTGTTTTAGTTTAATTTGGAAATGGCCATGAATCTCAAAGTACTGAGGAAAAGGAAAAGTGAGAGCATCCCACACCCTCTCTACTCTTCCCTTAGATTAACTCACATATGATAGCTGTCATGTTACAGTATTGGCAAAATTCACAGTATTATTAAAGCTTAACTTCTTTGTTAGCAAACACATTTTTTATAACACTTTCTCTGTCACAACACATTGTTTTTTGTACGCCCTGGAGTCCAAGAACCCTACTTTGCATCCCTCTTGTTATTACTTTCTACCAATATACACATCTCTTTATTCTTATTGTTTTAGTAATTGTTTTATATGTGCAGCTCACCTTTGACCTGTAGACAAAAGGTGGTTTACTAACTACACTGATGGTCTAGTGAGCTTCTCATTTTTCCTAAGCAAATTTAAGCCTGATCATGACATAGCTGCCCATTTGGTAAGGCCTGTGGGTATGTAGTTAATGATCATACAATATTGGTGCACTTAATCTACTCAGTTCATGAGTATTCCTTTGAACACAGTGCCAGACAAGACGTCTTGAAAGAGTCATTGACAGAAATAATATTTTTGGATGGTTTTCTAAAGGAAGCACAATTCATCATTTCACATGTAATAATAACCATTATTTTTGCTGTTTTATGCCAAATTCTAAGCCAAGCATATCTCATTTAATTCCTAGAACACCCCTAATAAGTAGAACCTATTATTATTCTTATTTTTAGGCTACAGACATGCAGGCTCAGTGGCCATGGCCCACGGGCCCAGCCGCTCCGCAACATGTGGGATCCTCCCAGACCGGGGCACGAACCCGCGTCCCCTGATTGGCAAGCAGACTCTCAACCACTGCGCCACCAGGGAAGCCCCTATTCTTATTTTTAAAACTAAAAGCAACAACAAAACACCAAAAACCTTTGGTTTCTAACCCCTTACTCTCTGCTCTGTGCCAAGGGATCTGCTGAAAGTAGATGCTGAGTTTTCCCCCCTTAAATCTACTTAGTTCTGTATTTATTATCAGTATTTTTCTAGATAATGTTTATCACACTAAATATTTGATCCAAAGCATGTGTACCCAAGGGGAAATTCCTGTTCCCTTAAAGCCCTGGAAGTAGAGCAGTTGAGCTTCTCTTAGGCCACAGCCCATCTTGGTTGTGTAGTTGTTCTAATTTTACAACCATTTTATAGCATGTAATTGATCCCATTTCCTTCTCTTTGTGATCTCTGCTAGAAATGTCAGTGTGAATTTTCATGTCATACCAAGAAAATAGACAGGCAATAAAGGCATGCAACTTATTGTTCAAACCTCCCTCTTGATCTTCATCTTCTTTTTCTCTTTGTTCTACTTGATGTCATCTTTTAATTTCTTTGTTCATCTTGATGTCATCTTTTTCTTTTGCTCTTTTGATGTCATCTTTTAAGTTTTTACTTCATCGTGAATTAAATATATTTCTAAAATAGCATTATAACATTGTTTGGAATAACACATGATATGCATACATATTTCTGTCAAGATATTAGATAAAATCCCATTTAAACAGTTACCTCTGACATATGGTTGTTATTTTTTCACCATTTCCCCATGAAAATTGTAATTGCATAATATGGGACCTTATAGCACATTTTAAATTTTTGTATAAATTACAGTAGGCAATGGATTATGTTATTTAAATTTCCTAGGTAAATGTTGTCTCTAATTTCTATGTTTTTCTATGCTACACTTTCCCAACAAATAAAAATAAACCTTTATTGCCTTTTTTTCTGATTATAAAACTAGTAGATAAATAGTGGAAAGTATAAAGAACAAAGTGACAATAATTATAGTATATTTAATTTACATATAGCTAACATGCTCACCCAGTGATTTTCTGTGTGTATGCATATATGTATATGTATATACACACATGAACATATACATACACTTTTATATCTGCACTGATACCTTTTTAAATTTCTACAGTTTATAGTACAATTGCTGTTTCTTTAGGAATCATCAATTAACCCTGAGATTGTGAAGAGACACCAATCTTTCCTTATAAATAATAGTATATCTTCCTATCACATTTCTAGTTTGGTCAAGACCAGAACACCTACTCAGGAAGGAGGAAGGAAGGATGAGGGCAGGGAGGAAGTTATGCATTTTTACAAGGGATCTGTTATGTAATTTTCTCTGACAGATACAACACTGTGTCTTCTAGAATTTTGCAAGAAAGACATTTAGCCCAGTCAGCACTGCTGTAAATTTCTAAACATCAGCTAGACAGAATTGAATTCAGTCTTTTATGTGCCTTGGGATACATCCAATACATTTCAGATTTTCCTCAGAAATCCTGCTGACTTGGAGCAGGTGTGTCTTAAAATAACAAGAACTCATCAAGGCATGATTATTATCATTCTGATGGCTTCATCTTGATTCCTTCCTGTTGTGCACACCTGGTCACATAAGCACTGTGCACTCTTTGGAGCGTGCAACAGGCAACCCCAGAGAAAGGTAGTTTTTTGTTTTGTTGCAAATGAAAAGAGATCATTGTATTAACAACTGCTGATGGACATTGATAGTAGAACTGAACTAAAAGGATATTTCAGAAGGAGCCCACCTGTGCTTAATTTGCTCTAACCTCCTCGGTTAAGTGTCTTTTTAGAATAACAGGTGTGGATTTGCTCAATATAGAGGCATCTCCTAAACCCTGTTCTCATGACTAATTATATAATTATTTTCTTTTAAATTGAAACACACGAAGATCTACTCAGAATCAACACCAAAGTTGTTATTGTCAACTGTTTATTTTTCATTCTGATTTTAAATTATGTAAGCAGTTTTCCACAATTCTCTAATCGTGACATGAAATTTGATTAACTACTATAGCAAATTTTGAAAAACAATATCTTTTTATGATGATATATAATTTTTAACTTGAATTGCTTTCTCTGTAAAGGAAATACATATAAAATTTGTCTAAAACATAAAACCATAATTTTATCACATAAAAGAACTTAGTACAGTGTATCCACATGGAATCCATAATTAAATATGAGTTAATTAAAGTAGGGCATTAATTCACTGGATTTATAGATGATATCAGAGATAAGGAAGTAAATTTGGAGAATTGTATCTCTCTCTATTATCTAGTGTTAAACACTTTAATCCTATTTTTCACAATTTTCCCCTTCTCTGTTGATCTAAATTAATGTGAGCCTTCTGTGTTTGAAAACAGTAAAAATAGTTATATCTAAATACTTTTTAGATTGAATATTCCTTACATTCCACTCATTTAATTGCAACTGGGGTGTGTGTGTGTGTGTGTGTGTGTGTGTGTGTGTGTGTGTGTTGACAGCAAACATGTAGTCAGCAAATAACTTCAAACCCAATCTGAGCACTTTGGGAACAAATTAGAGTAACAACAAAATAATATCAAAGTGAAATATCATTTTTATTTATATAATAAATACTAAAATAGAAGTGTGCTGGTGTCATGGATAGGAAAGGAAGGCTTCCTACAAGGGTTGAAATAGGAGGGTTGAAGAAGTATAGAAACATACAGTGGTAATAGGAGGGAAATAACTCACCAGTGGATTTCTACTTATCACTGTATGAGGGGATAATAAGAAAGGTTCCATTGTGTGATAGGATGACCAATATATTCCTTGATGTTCAGAATGTAAATTATATTCTCAAGGCTACCAAAAACTTGGTGAAGTATGGTAAAAGCAAATGGGTTAACTTTATTAGCTGCTTATAGTTGATGAATTAAAAAGGTTTAATAAAGGTAGAAATTATATTCTATTTCAAGTTGACTTAATACTTTGGCAGTGGAAAGAAATTCCCTATAATACCTTTATAGAATAGTACATGTACTTTAGGATCTACCAATATTGATTAAAAATTTTAAGTCACTCTGTAATTACATCAGAATTGAATAGAACATTGCCTATTGGTCAATTCAAATGATATTTAGTCTGACTAAAACATGATAGATGATAGGAAAAATCTTGAAGAGCCAATGTCCCAAATTATGTCTTGTATTTCCTACATCATTCACGTGTGTCCATGGCATGTACTCTCTTTTCTTTGACTTAATTCACTTTACACTTATTTTGAGAGTTACAGATATTGCTACGGGTATCAATAGCACATTCCTTTTAACTGCAGATTAGTATTCCATTTGCGTATCCATACAAATATGTATTTACCACAATGTGTTTATCCATTCACTTGCTGATGGACTTTTGGGTTGTTTTCAGTTTGAGGATATTACAGTACAGCTACTATGAACATTTATGCACAAGTTTTTATGGACATATGCTTTCACTTCTCTTGATTAAATACCTAGGAGTGCAATGGCTGAGTTATATGGTACCTGTAGATTTAACTTTATATTAAACTGCAAAACGCTCTTCCAAAGCAGATATATCACTTTACATTCTCACCAGCAGTGATTGATTTAGAGTTTCATTTCTCCACAAATTGCTAACTCTTGTTATTGTCAGTCTGTTTTTAATTCTAGTCATACTCTTAGATAATTAGTAATATCTAATTATGGTTTTAATGAAGTTGATTAATGATGACTAATGTGGTTGAGCATCCTTTCTTATTAGCCATTCATATAGCTTTCCTATCAAAGCATCTGTGAAAAGCTTTGTCCTTTATATTTACAGATTCATTTAGTGTTTTATCTTAGTATTGAGATATAAGTAGTTGTCACTGTCAATATAGGTCGTTTATCAGATATGTGTTTTGCAAACATTTTCTAAAAGTTTATTGTTTTGCAAACATTTTCTAAAAGTTTATTGTTTCTTAAAATAACTTCTGGGGAGCAGAAATTTTTAATTTTGAAGAAAATCATTTTACTGATTTTTATTTTATGGTTTGTACCTTTTATTTCCTATTTAAGAAATATTTGACTAAATCAAGTTTGTTTGCATTAAGAATCTATAATTTTATCTTTTATATTTATTTTTATGATACATTGCAATTTACATACACTAAAGATAAGTCTAAATTCATGTTGTTTTATACATGGATATCCCATTAGTCCAGCACCGTTTGTTAAAATGGCTATTTCCTCATTAAATTACCTTGCCATTTTGGTGAAAATTCAATAGGCCGTATGTGTTTGTGTTTATTTATTGGACTCTTTTTTCTGTTTCACTGACTTATATAGCCACATTTAATCCACTCTTCATTCATGTAGTGTCAAATAGTAACTCTTGAAATTAGGCATATAAATTCTCCAACGTGTACAACTGGCATTCTAACCTATGACTTAACTAACTTACAAGATCTAGAAGCTTATTTGTGGATTCTTTAGGAATTTCTATACACATAGCCATGATGCTTATAATAAATTCAGTTTTACTGGTTCCTTTTTCATATGTGTAAAAAGTATTTCTTTCTCTTGTCTTACTGCAATGATGATACCTCAAGTACAATGTTGAAAAGAAGTGAGACTTTAGATATCCTTGGCTAAATCAAGGAAAAGCATTCAATGTATTGTAAATAAGTAGGAATTTGACTGTAGGGTTTTAGTGGATGCCCTTTACCAGTTTGGGAAGGTCCCAATTTTTGTTGTTATTGTTTCCTGAGAAGTTTTAATCATGAAAGCACTTTGAATTGTGTCAAATGCTTTTTCTGCATCTGAGATGATATGGATTTTATTTTTATTAATATGATATAATACATTGCTTGATGTTTTTAATGTTAATCCTTGGATAAATATTATTCAAAGTATTTTACCCATTATATACAATTTCAGATTTGAATAAAATTCAGTTAAAATGTATTTTTAGATCTATATTCATGAGCATTTTTTATTTTTGGTCTCACCTCTTCCTTATGTGTTTGGAGGAATTTACCAGAGAAACTGTCTGGGGCAGTTTTGCTTGTGAGAAGGTGTTTCACCTATATATGTATATTTTCAAATGGACATAGAGCTATTCAAGTTATCTGAATAGCCCCAGTTAGTTCTGGTAATTTGAGTTATTCAAGATACTTGTTCATTTTATCTAAATTATGGATCTCAAAAAGACAGATTCTAGTTTCACCATATTTTTCTATTGATTTTCAGTTTTTAATTTTATCTTCATTACTTCTTTTTCTTCTGCTTACTTTTAGTTTCATCATTTGCTTTCTAGCTTGTAAAGATGTGTTCACTCATCATCTTTTCTTATCATTTTCATTTCTAACATGAAACTTTAAATCTATACATTCCCTTGAGCTGTTTCATGTAAATTTTGATGTTTTGTTGTTATAATTTCTATTTTCCCTTTTGATTTCTTCTTTGACCCATGAGATATCCAAAAATGTGTTGATAATTTTCCAAATATTCACAGATATTCTTAATATCTTTTGGTTATTGATTTTCAATTTAACCTTTTTGTGGTCAGAAAACATACTCCGTATGACACTAATTTAAAAAAAAAATTGTTGAGACTTTTTTGTAGTCTAGCATATAGTGTATCTTTTTGAGAGTTCCATGGACATTCTTAAAAAATGTGCATTCTCTTATTGTTGAGTGAACTATCATAAAAATGTCAATTAAGTCCAGATGATGATATTGTGGTTCAACTTATATTTCATTACTTATTTTCTGTCAACTTATTTTATCAATTAAAGAGAGAAAATTATAAAATCTAACATTAAACTCCATACATGGATAATAATTCAGTGGAAATGCTTATTGTTTCTTAGATGACCAGATAGGCTTTAATCTACCTAACATGTTTATTAAACCTAGTGTCCCCTAGAAATCTGAATTTGTGATCCCTGTAAGAGAGTCCAGTGATTTTTTTCTCACCCTGGGACAGATATAGAACTGTGATAAATCAGTCAATTTACTACATGTCTTGTGGTTGCCCCACAGAGGGTAGAACCAAATTCCACCCAAAATTTGATTTAGATATTAAGAGTGATGATGCCACACATGCATGATGAATAACATGTAAAGGTTTATTATTTATATCATGAGGTTTTCTGTAACAAGCAGGGCAGATACCCAAACTGGTCTGAAAATGGCTTCAGAGAGCAAGGTGGGACAAACGGTTAGCGGGTGTGTCTGCAGTGAGGGTTACTGCTCCAGGCCAGGTATTACCTGGCTTGAACTTCCCTCCAGACCAAAAGAGCCAACAACACTCAGGCTATCTTTTTTGGTTTTCCCAGATGTGGACCAAGAGGGGGAGAGAGTGAAGTGGGGCTTGAAAGCTCTCAGCAGTTAAACATGCAAATGGAGACAGACTATTTATTACACTACATATTACTCTGTTATAAACCGGGCAATTCCACTCAACAGAAAGTAATTTCAATCTATCAACAGCCAGTGTATTGTATACCTCATTTTATTACAATAAATATCTTTTGTTTCATTCCATGTAGGCCTAGCTTTAGAACCCAGACTTTAGGGTTTTATAACATGAAGTGCTACAATGAAAACTTTAAGGAAAAACTGAACTGATAACTACTTTTGGTAATATATGGCTTTTCTAATTTAGAGGAGATAATTAGAGCTATCAAATATTTTAAGTCTATGTTTTGTCAGGCAACTGAAAATAAAGGACATTTTCATGGTAAATAACCTGACCTTTAATCAGAATATTTTTGTTGTTTGAAATTTAATACAAATGAGCTGTATGACCTTGATCAAGATTAGTTTCTGTGTAGGATGTGTTCTTTATTTGAGAACTTATGACTAAAGGGACAACTATACAAAGTTAGCAAAAGTTTATATGAATTAAAATTTAATAACTGTATGCCCAACACATAGACCTAAGGCTTTGAAAAAAATGAGAGAGGGAAATTAATATGTTTTCTTTGGTTATTTTCAGAAATACTCTAGTGAATAATCTCAAGTGAACATAACATGATTTTCAGAAAGTGGGACGTATAATGCAGCAAGTAATTATAGGCAGGTTAAACGTTCATTAGCTATGGGGAAAAACAGTAAAAATTACTTTCTTAGCTATTTTGAAGAAATAGCTCAGAAAGATGATCTAATTAGAAGTAATCAAAACTGATTCATCAGAGTGAAAAGATTGTTCTTTAAATTTTGCTATAGTTATTTATATTGAAAAATATAGAATGATGGCTATTTTCCTTGTTGAGTATTTCAAAATATTTTGAAAAAGCTAGGGTGAAAATCTGCTCAAATACAAGTGAGAAAAATTGATTAAGAGAATAGGACTGGTTTTTCAGTTTTCATTATTGCCACAGAACACTTCAATGATTTGATTAGTAAACAATATACAAAAATGTCAAATTTATACCAAAATCATTAGAATTAATGGCATTAAATTTAGGGACTTTAAATTCTTCAGTTGATTTTTCTAGTACATAGATTTCAGTGTAATAAAAATGTAGAGTGATAAACTTAGGGAAAGATACAAAATAGAAAATGTGTGCTAACCAATAATGGAAATATTATATATGCAATTGGTGTTAATTTCCTTGCCCCATTCCAACCACTTGAACACCTCAGCCGCTCTGTAAAGCATTACAACTGTAAAGATCACTTTTTCACCATGAGTACAGTAAGAAAATTATGATATCCCAGTACAACAATATGACCATTCCTCACTAAAAAATATATTTTTTCCTGTGTGCGTTCTTCCAACATAGAAATAAAAAAATCACTAAGATACAAGATAATACAAAACTTGAGCAGGGAAGGGGTATGGATTTATACTGCATCAATGAAAAATGTCAGGATTGAAAATAAGGTACCAGGGCTTCCCTGATGGCGCAGTGGTTGGGAATCCACCTGCCAATGCAGGGGACATGGGTTCGAGCCCTTGTTCAGGAGGATCCCACATGCCACAGAGCAACTAAGCCCGTGCGCCACAGCTACTGAGCCTGTGCTCTGGAGCCCATGAGCCACAGCTACTGAGCCTGCATACCACAGCTACTGAAGCCCTCGTGCCTAGAGCCTGTGCTCTGCAACGAGAAGCCATTGCAATGAAAAGCCCATGCACCACAATGAAGAGTAGCCCCTGCTCGCCACAACTAGAGAAAGCCAGTGCACAGCAACAAAGACCCAATGCAACCAAAAATGAATAAATAAATAAATAAATTTTAAAAAGAAAAGAAAAGAAGCTACCATTTTGAGTTATTCTTACCTATCAGTTCCATCTATAGGCAACTGAATTGAAGAAAACAAATGTATGATAAAAACAGGACTTACAGTGTGTGTATAATGGAAAACTTGATGCTGGTTTCTCCAAAGAAAATGATGAGTAATAATGATAACATTCCAGAGGGAATAGGAAGGCTTTTTCAAGAACAATATAGAAGCTAGTTATGGTCATTACAATGGTTAAAGTGTCCTGTTTAATGTCAACATTTCATTTAAAATTAAGTGAATGATGAACTAATTGCTCCAGTGAGTAAAATTGTTGTTTAATTCTCCCACAGGAGGGAGCAAAGAAGTGGATATAAATAAAGTGGGAAAACAATCATAACTCAGAAATGTGAAATATAAGTTTCCTCCAGAGGCTCCTCTTTTGTACCTGGGAACTTAAGGCTACTTGGTCTTGAGATCACCGTGGGAACACCTTTATAAAGTGTGATGAGTACTTACTAATAGGTCTTATGGGGATGCTCATCTGCTTAGGATTTAAGAAAACAGTGAAGGTAATCACTAAGAATTCATAAGAAGTATGTTTTCCAATCCATTACCTGTGATTTTCTTCAAAATTACAAAATCATCTCTGCAATGTAGGTCAGTTAGGTGGATTTCTGATGATCAGATAAAGCACTGGAAAATTGAATAGAAGCCTTGAAAATTGAAGAGGAAATGTGATTGTCTTTTCCTTTTTTGTCTTTCTCCTTTAACTGAATAATATGCTTCATTTAAAAATAAAAAAGCCTGCATTTGAGATTATTTCACTACCTTAAAATGAAAATAATTAAATAGCCTTACTCAAAGTTTACATATTGTTCTTAATAATGCTAATAGCTTACATTTATTGATCTATTACTTGCTACTTATCTACACTCTTCTAAGACTTTTAAGCCTCACAACAACCCCATGGAATAAGTTCTGTGTTTATCTTTATACAGCTAAGTAAACTAGGATTCAGAGAAGTTAAGCTACCTCCCAAGGCCAAATAGTTTGCAAATGATAAAGCCTGGATTCAAACCCTAGCAAATTTACCAGCAAGTCTAGGTCTTTAAGGACTTGACTTCTCTACTGATGCTTCAGTCCAGTCTGTTAAATAACATGTATCAAAAATGTTTAAGGTTAATGCTAAATTAAGAAACTCTTTACTTTTCAATTAGATAATAATAAGCTGTATTTAGTTAAAATATAGAGAAATCAACTGGCTAAACTTGGCAATCAATAGTGCCTATCCTTGTTTATACAAAAAAAATGTAGTATGCTTTCTTAATAAATCTGTATATTTAATATCACAGTGGACATTACTTGAGTTTTGAAACTACCTCTAATTAAAACTACCTAGAGAGCCAAAAATTCCATAGAAATTCTACAGTCATTCTTAAATCTTTTCCATCTTCAATTTCTCACTCACAAACTATGTGCCCAGCACTTTGCTTCAATTAATCTTTGAAGGTGATGATGAAATAAAATTGGGTTACCTCTTAAGGTGGTTTTTAAAGTTTGTCTAAACATTCTTTGACTCCCCTCCATTTAAAATGTGGACACTAGTTTCTCTCACCTTGAATGTGGGCTGGCCTGAGTGTCTCTAAGTAAAAAGATGGCAGAAATGACAGTGAGTGGCTTTCAAGGCCAGGATATAAAAGGCATTGCTGCTGTCCTTGTTCTCATACTTGATTGCTTACTCTGGGGACCCACCACCCTGAGGATACTCAAAAAACCCTGAGGAGACCCGTAAGGAACAAAACTGAAGATCTTACAAGCACAAACTTGCCAGGCATGTCAGTGAGTTATCTTGGAAGCAGATCCTCCAGCCTCCGTTTTGTTTATTATCCCTGCTGACAATTTAATGGCAATTTTATGAGAGACCCTGAGACAGAACTTCCCAGCTAAGCTGCCCCTGAATTCCTAAACCAAGGAACTATGAGATTCTACATGCTTATTGTAGTTTAAACTTCTAAGGTTTGGAGTTGAATTTTAAGGCAGCTACTGATAATTAATAAATGTCTGCTCTCAGCTCTTTAGCATTTTTCTAGAATTTATCAGCAGGTATCTTAACTATTATTTTAGAAAATTAGCTATCATTTTATGACAACTGATTTTAAATATTGTTGAATAGTTATGGACTACTAACCATATAATTCTGCATTGTTCAACTGCTTAGAAAATAAGGTTTAATAATTCTCGGAATCTAAACTTGTTTTGGGTTAACCTTGCTACTACAATATTATGCTTTTATTTTATTTTTTTTTTTGGCGGTATGTGGGCCTCTCACCACTGCGGCCTCCCCCGTTGCAGAGCACAGGCTCCAGACGCTCAGGCCCAGCGGCCATGGCTCACGGGCCCAGCCGCTCCACGGCATGTGGGATCCTCCCAGACCGGGGCACAAACCTGCGTCCCCTGCATCGGCAGGCGGACTCCCAACCACTGTGCCACCAGGGAAGCCCTATGCTTTTTTTGAATGCATGTCTCATCATAAAGTACATGAGCTCAATAAAAAATGGCAAATCAATATTGCTTTAAAAATACATATAAAACATCTCTGAAAATTGCCATATTTTGGCTTATAGTTCCTTTGTTTCTCACAATGCTATAGATTTTAACAGATTAGTCTTTAGAAAGCTAGAAGACAGGTTTCATGTGAATCAGTTTGGCTCACATACTCTAAAGTAGACTTCTGAATATTCAGAATTAGCAGAAGAAACATTTAATAATATTTTTATAAATGTGCTATATATATAAAACTAGTATACTATGAAGAAATATGCTATGAAATGTCAAAAGCCTCTAGGAGATGCAACGTACTATTACTTATTTTTAATATTATCACGGTGTATAGGTATTATTTTAGATATTATTCCAAAAATGAACCATTTCTGTTATCTACTGTTGTATACCAGCACAATCCCTCAAATTAGCTTATTAAAAATAATTTATTATTGTCTCTCATGATTCTGTGTATTTCCTGATCTCTACTGGGTGGTTCTCATTTGGGATCTCCCAAACATCTGCAGTTACATAGCAACAGGGGATTAAGTCATTCAGAGGCTATAATCCAAGGTTGCTTCTTCATGAACATGTATGGTCCCTCAGGGTTGCTTCACATGCCTTCTCTGGTTAGGAGAGCCTGGACTTCATACATGGAAGCTCCAGGCATGTAGCATTAGAAGCAGGAGTTCCCAGGCTAGTGAAGGGCTATTCCTAGCACTGACATGGGTTTATTTCCATCATATTCTTTTGGTCAGGGCAGTCTGTGGGCCTGCTTAGATTCAAGGAGATATAGACTATATCTCTTGTTGGGTGAGTGGTTAGGTCACATTGCAAAAGAGCATGTGGGATGAGAAATATTCTTATATCCATCTTTAGTAAAACAGTTTGCCAAATTGTATTTATAAATGCTTTGAAATATATGACAACCATAATTTTTTAAGTTCAGTGGATAATAGCTGGCAGCCCTATATCATCTGTTTTAGAGTAATAAAGAAATTTGTTTCATACAAATTTCCCCAGTTTTTGCCTGAAAAAATTAAGTTGTTATATGAGCTTTTGGTCTTCAGATGGCTTATTTGCATCTTTTCTATTATTTAAATAATTTAATGAATAATATAAAATAATACTAAATAGATACTGATGTTTATGTTTAAATAATATTAAATAGTAAATTGTGTAACCTGAAAGGATTAATTAGTATGAATAATTTGTCATTTTTCATAGAAATTATTGAGGATAGCCAAGTATCTCATATTGCTAACTATTCTCAGGTAAAACAAAGCCTTCCTTATATTATGTATAAAAATGAAAGTGAAATATTAGTTTAAAACTAGAGATGAAAAAGAACAAACATCTGTTAACTTCTTATTAAAGCACATAACAATTGGTATCTGTAAAATATATGTAAACTGTGCATAATAAAATTATAAAAATATTTCAATAAATAGATAATTTCTTTGGGATTCCTACTAGTTTAGATGTCTAAAAGGCTTAATTTCCATGTTCCAGTTCTACTTTTACCCATTCTGAGAGTTGTCTTTTCATTTTGTTTATGGTTTCCTTTGCCATGCAAAACCTTTTAAGTTTAATTACATCCCGTTTGTTTATTTTTGTTTTTGTTTTCATTACTGTAGGAGGTGGGCCAAAAAAGATCTTGCTTTCAGCTAATTAATTTACCTCAGTTTATGTCCATCAAATTTAAAAGATAACAATAATTTTTAGAGAGTAAGTATCCAGTTCCAAGCAGGTGCATATATCATCATTGAAAAATATGTGGTACAGACATGATCACAGAAGTGTTTTAAAAACCATACAATGATTATTATTTTCCTAAATCTGCACTTGGTGTTTTCCCTAAGACTTGAGTATAAACTCTTCTAGAGGATCTACTATAACCTCTTAAAATCTGGTTGTCTGTAATAGAATTGTGTACTAAGAAGTCTTTGGTAGCTAACCTTGAGTGATTTTCAAAGTGTGTGTGTGTGTGTGTCTGTGTCTGTATATGTCTTTGTATGTTTTAATTCCATACTCCCCATTTAGTTCTATTCAGTTTAATAAACTAGTAGGCCGGGTATCTAATTATCAGGTTTCTTAGAAAAGGGACATTCAAAGTCAAGATTGACCTTTAATAATGTTATTATTAAAATTTGTGTTTCTCTGTGGCTACTTACAAAAATATGATTCACAGATAGCATTGTTAAGTTTTAAAGTCCAGAGGGATGCTATCAAATAGATAGCTGGTTATCTATTTGATAACATCAAAGAAAGAAAGTTAGATAACTATCAAAAGAAAGAAGTTGATATGACATATGGCTAAAACGGAAAATAATTCATTGTAAATGTATGGAACTGGACAGTGAAACAATTGACTGAAGAAAAAGCCTTATAATAGTTAACTAAAGGCTCTTGAAATTAATTCCTTGAGAAATGTTTGCAAATAGCACAATGTTAAAAATATTAGGTGTTTATCAAAAATTGATGAAAATATTCTAATTTATATAGACAAATTACAGTAAGTCCCCTACATAAGAAATAGTTCCGTTCTGAGATCGTGTTCATAAATCCAATTTGTTCGTAAGTCCAACAGAGTTTGCCTAGGTACCTAACTTAGTCGTCTAGATAGTACTGTACTGTAATAGGTTTATAATACTTTTCACACAAATGATACATAAAAAACAAACACAAAAACTAAAGAAAACATTTTTAATCTTACAGTACAGTACCTTGAAAAGTACAGTAGTACGGTACAACAGCTGGAATACAGGGGTTGTATGTCAAGTGAACAGGCAAGAAGAGTTACTGACTGGAGGAGGGAGAGGAGGTGGGAGATGGTAGTGCTGAAGGATCATCAACAATAGGAGACAGAGGGCAAGCTGCAATTTCACTCAGGCCTGACGTTGATGGCACAGGTTCTGGTTCCTTGCTGGATTCAATTCTATCTACCCTCTTGGAAAAACGATCCAGTGATGTCTGGGTAGTAGCTCTTTTTTTCTCGTCTTAGATGACACGGTAGCACTGGATTGTGTTCTGAACAGCTGCTGCAACCTTTGTGTACCATTCTACATTTGGGGTCCTTTGCCTCAAAATCTAAAAGTGTCTCCTCAAACAAAGAAAATCCCCTTGCCATTTCCTGCATCATGAATTTCTTCTGTTCTTCAGTTATTTCTTCTTTCTCTTGTCACTCCACTCTCTCAATTATTTTCACTTTGTTTCCATCTTTTTCGCTTGGCGCTTCTTAGCAGTACCAGCTCTATCACCACTGCTTTTACACTTGCTTCCAGACATCCTGGGCTTGAAATAAATATACTGTACTACCGTACTCTATACAGTACTGTACAGTAAAGTACACAAAAGCACAACAACTTGTGGAGGATGCATGCACATGGCTATGTACATCAGACACGTGAACTAACTTAAGTGATTGGACATACAACACGCATTCACATCTTTGAAAGTTCACAATTTGAAAGTTCGTATGTAGGGGACTTACTGTAGTTCTTATTTGAAGATTTCTAAATTTTGAATAGCTAAATTGCAATATTATTACAATTGGAATTTGAAACAAAGATTAATTAAATCTTTTTAAGATTCTCCATTCCCCCCATAGAATTTCTGGAAGTCAATCCAGCACTTAACATATTTTTCTTTACCATTTCTTCTTTTTCATGTAATGTTTGCATTTACACATGTCACTTCACTTTAACTTGGTCCCTTACTTTTAACCTTTGATTTCAAGTGCTCTTCACTTTAAGAGTCACAGCAGCAGCAAACAACAAGAGTGAAGAGGTTTTGTTCAGGCAGCAGTGAAGAACATCATGGTAATGAAAGGGATAATTGTGGCTCCCTGCCTTTACTATAATTGAAAATTGAGTATAGAGCCTTTTCCATTTAACTTTATTGCCTAAGTTCAAACCACTGTATAGGAAGGAAAGCAACACTAGAGTAATTCCTCTAATGTTGCTTTCCTGTCCACACAAGAGTTTGAAAGCTAGCATTAAAATTAAGCAGAAGAGGCAATTAGATTTATTCAATTACAGCTATGTGAAAGAAGTATAATTATCAGTTTCATTATTGGAAATGCACTGCTTGCCAAATGTTTTCTTGCTAGCCTGGCAACTAGGTTTCCTCTATCAAACAGAAAAACTGGTAAGCATTTGATAGAATGTCCCAGTTATTTAACTTATACTGACTTCCAGTAAAGACCCTGTTACACTGTGGCAATTAAAGTAGCTGGACTAATGATTTTAATGCTGAAGGAGCATTGTTCCTTGCCTTTAATATGAGGCAAATTTCATCAAATGGCATCTTTATGTTAAAGTGTCATTTAAGAAACTGGTAAAGTTATTTTAGAGTATAAACATGGTGTAATCTGGAGGAAAGAACGCTATGGTATTTGTCAACAATTTTGATTTGAATAAAGTCTCTGAAATTTATTCCATGGTCTTGGAAAACAAAACATGAAGAGAAGCTGTTCAACCTATTGGTAATCATCATTAAAACATGTACAAATTGTATACAAAAGTATATGTTAAATTGTAGAGATGTTTGCTTCTGGTATAAATGGAATAACAGGGACTGGACTTACCCTCCCACCTGAAATAACTAAAAACCACACAAAGTACATTAAATCAATGTTAGTCAATACACTGGAAATTAGGCAACAAATGACAGTTGTCCCTGAGAGATGAGAATAAAATGAGGTGAGCACTGTGGTTTTTTTCAGCTTACTGGTGGAGAGGGAAAGGAGCCTAGGAATAGCCTCCTGGAGCTGAGGAGATGAAGCTTAATGTTTGGGAGGCCATGCCTGTTAAGATTTACAGAGTAAATCACTGAAGAAAAGAGAGCTACACAGAGAGGACGTTCTGAAAATTCTCAGTGTCTAGATTGACTTTTCAGGAGGATACCAATCAGCAGTGTTCTTCATTGTCTTACAAAAGACCTTGATTAGTTCCTATTATAACCAACCATAGTGGAAATCCTCATAAGTCATGGGGCATCTGGTAGACTATTCAGAATTGTTTTGCCTCAAGAATTGGATGAAATTATCCTACCTGAAATACAATTCTTATCCCACCTAACAGGGCTTAAAAACCAGAAGTGATAGAATCAAACTAGTTCCAAGTTACTAGCTGAATCTCAGAGCAAAAACTTAAGGACATTCATATGAAAGCCATATGTGTATTGTGCATACATAAAGGTAAAATAGAATATCTGGCAACGAATAAGAATTACTAGTCATGCAAGAAAGTAGAAATTACAACATGTAAGGAGGAGGAAAATAACCAATGAAAACTGACCCAGGGACTTCCCTGGCAGTCCAGTGGTTAAGACTCCATGCTTCCACTGCAGGAGACATGGGTTCGATCCCTGGTGGGGGAACTAAGATGACCCAGAAATGAAAGATGACTGAATTAATTAATAAGGACATTAAAACAGTTATATAACTGTATTGTATATGTTCTAGAAGCTTAAAAAAAAATAAAATGACCATATGAAGTAGAGACAAGGAACATGTAAAAAATCCCGAAGTGCAATTTCTAGAGATGAAAACTACAATGTCTGATGTAAAAAATATACAAAATGGAATTAACAGCAGATTAGATGTTGAATACAAAAAAAGCAAAGAACTTGAATAAATAGCAACAAAAACTATCCAAAATAAAATACAGAGAGAAGAAAATATGTTTAAAAAAATCAACAGAACATCAGTAATTTGTGGGACAACTCTAAGTGGCCTAATATATGTAGTTAGAATTCCCAAGGGAGGGGGAGAAGAAACAAATTATTTAATAAAAATGGCTAAAAATAATCCAAATTTGTTGACACTATAGATTCACATATCAAAGAAGTTAATTAACCCCAAGCACAAGAAATAAAAATACACAATCAGATTGCTTACAACTAGCAAAAAAGAGAAAATCTTAAAAGCAACCAAAGGAAAAAGACACATCATGTACAAAGGATAAAAAAAAAAGAATGACAACAAATTTTTATACGAAACAATGCAAACAGAAGACAATTGTAGAGTTTGGGAACGTTCTACAGTACTGCCCTCATTTCTGTCACCACCTGTAAGTGTAGGGACCCCCCCCACACAAGATGACCTTCAGTTTTGATAATTAACTACAAGACTCACAGAACTCACTGAAAGCTGTTATACTCACAGTTACTGTTTTAGAGCAAAAGGACACAAATTAAAATCAGCTAAGGAAGAAATGTATGGGGCAGAGTCCAGGAAAGTTCTACACATGGAAATTCCAATTGTCTTTTCCTGGTGGATTTTTGGACAGATTTTGGGCATTAATTTTCCTGGCAAAAATATGTGAAAATAGGCAGACTATTGCCAAGCAGAAAAGCTTCCAGCACCTTGGTGCTCAGGTATTTTATTGGTATTTGATCCTGTGGACATGGTTAACTGCCCAAAGGACTTATTTCAGTCCTTAGCCCTTCCAGCAGTGAATCTGATAGTGTGTGACCCAAAGACTCCACCATAAATCACATTGTTAGACTTAGGCATGGCCCCAAATCACCAACTTAAAAAAAGACACTTTTTTCTTTAAGAGCTCTTTTTTTATTTCTTTTTTTTTTTAAACATCTTTATTGGAGTATAATTGCTTTACAATGGTGTGTTAGTTTCTGCTTTATAACAAAGTGAATCAGTTATACATATACATATGTTCCCATATCTCTTCCCTCTTGCGTCTCCCTCCCTCCCACCCTCCCTATCCCACCCCTCTAGGTGGTCACAAAGTACCGAGCTGATCTCCCTGTGCTATGCGGCTGCTTCCCACTAGCTATCTATTTTACGCTTGGTAGTGTATATATGTCCATGCCACTGTCTCACAAAAAAAGACACTTTTATCAAGACGTATATTCCAAGGGCTTAGAGAGTGCCTCCTAGGAGCTGAGGGCAAAGTCAGACCTCTCTTTGAGCAAGGTTAAATTATTTTCGTGTAGTGGATCAAGCTTTTTAAAGTATGCAATCCAGAGTTCTGTATCAATGAAAGTATCTTTTAAAAATGAGGGAGAGACTCAATCAGACATGAAAAATGGAAAGAATTTATCAATTGTAGTTCCACACTACAAGAAATGTTCAATGCAATCCTACAAGCCAAAAGAAAATGATGAAAGATGATGTCTGGACCTGCAAAAAGCAATGAAGAGCACCAGAATAGTACTACATGAGTAAACATCTTTTTCTTATTATTTAAATCCCTTTCAAAGATCATTATTTTTTAAATATATAAATAATAATATAATATGGGATTTATAACATATGTATAAATAAAATGTATAGTAACAATAGCACAAAGACCCAGAGAAAAACAATGGGAATATACTATTGCCTCACCTAACAAAGCTTAAAAAACAAGTGAAAGCATCAAACTTTACATGAGACAAGGTTCTCATGCTTTACATGAAGTGCTAAACTATCAGAGATGAGAGAATATGATAACTAAATTAAAGGGTAATAGCATAAATTCTAATGCAACTGATAAAATAGCACAATGATAGCTAATAAAACAATGAAGAATGTACCATCATAAAAGTACTCAATCCAGAAGAAAGCAAAATCTTACATAAAAATACCACTTTCCTCAATGTATAATTTAGAATTAAATGAGATCATGTATTCAAAGTACTTAACATGGTGCCTGCTTATTACATTGTAAATTTTTAATATGTTATTGTTAGTTATTCATTTCAAGTAAATTTCATTACTTTCAAGCTTTAGCTGTCTCAGTCCTGGTGTATGATCTCTTAATTTGATCTCAGTTTAAATATTCTACCATTCTTGCTAAGCTTCACTTTTGTAAATACCTTTTATCAACATGATAATTCATTTCAGCCTTGTACACATATATATTAACCAACAATTTTGTGGCAGACCTCAGATTTTTACTCCAGTTAATTTAAGCGTATAAGTAATTTCTTGGAGGCTACTGGATATATTAGAGACTAACTAGGAAGGTAAAATACATAGTCAAAAAATGAGCCAAAACCTAGGGGTTCTAGGTGGCAAAAACCACAGACAATGTCAAATAAGGGACCATTCTTGTGGAAAGCCTTGCTTCTACTAGTGACTTCCATTGCTGGACACTGGTGACGCCGCTATTGTACGTCTACTGGATGGAATTGTTCCTGGAACCTGCTTCTTTAAGTTATTCATCCAGTTAAAAATCCTGAGTAGAATCAAGAGATTGAGTAGATTATTTACTTTTTGCTCTTCTGAATCTGTGTTGGTGAGTGTATATGGATGTCTGGTTGGGAGAAACTTTTGGACTTCCTGCTGTTGTAGTAGATGACAGACCTTCCCTTCCACCAATACTCATTCACTGGAGAATTGCTGGAAAGTACAGAGCATATAGAAAATTTTAAATCCATAGTAAAAACTATATCAACAAGATCCAGTTAATTTTGTTTCCTTTCCACCTTCAAATTATAAATACATCTTTCTTCCCATAATGACATTCAGAAATAAAAATAAAATTTATTGTCCATAATATACTGCTACACTCAACCCAACATGCATTTACTCACCACCCCCTCCTTTTGAAAAAGTAGATTACCTAAAATTTCAGCAAATAGTTTGTCTAATTCCATGTCCCAGATTTCTTGGTGACAGTTACTCCTTTTATATTTCTGTTTCAGTTTTAGTTAGAGGAGGAAAGAAAAGAAGTTACCTCAAATATGTAAATATATACATGAAACTAAATGGAAGGTGTAGCTGAGAGTGGAAAAGTTCTCATTTCTGCATTTGATCACAGTCTTTCTTTGTGACACTGAGCTTCTCAAACCTTTCTGCAATCTTTTTGTTTTCAAGTAACACCCATGTGGCTGCAGCTATTCCCCTAGTTCAGTGACACAAACTTTCATTCCTGAGATAACTGAGACCTTGTGTTAGTATATGAATGAGGAGCCTTCCCATAAACTTTTACACTGATCATTAGCAGAATATGAAAGAACAAAGAGGTTCCTTTTTGTTCTATTCATACAGCTTCCTGCTGCTCTTTTAGTCATTCTCTATCCCTGATTTTAGTCAGACTCAGTCCTCTGAGACAACACTAACCCACCTCCCTCCCTTTTTTTTTTTTTTTTTTTTGTCTTGTATATATTTAAGAGATGAAAAGCCCAAAAGACCTGGGTAGAATCTTACCTTCCAAATTAATAGGAACAGCTTTGTCTACTGTTGCAAGCATTCCCCCCTTAATTACTAAAACATTTAAGTCAATAGCACCCATGGATGCTGGGACAGGAGACAATAATTTCGAAAAAGGATCATTAGGGAAAGTCATTATATGTATTATCTACATTTCCACTCCTTGTGTTATGTATTCAGGTATTTGAGATGTGGGAAAAAGTAGAGCCAATTTTCCCAGAACATTCTGTAGGACAGCATCACAAACTTACAAGGAACCTTAAATAGAACATCCTATCTTTTTCATGAGTTAGCCTCACTGGATGAATTGGAACATGGAAAGAACAGTACATTCCATGGGCACAAGTTATAGTCTTAATTCTTTCACTGCAGTTACTTTTCTTTTTAGTGGTGCTGTTGTATGGGATATCATGGTAACATAAAAAGTACCCAACACTTGACAACGTGATATGAAAATGTCTCTTCATGATAGAAAGGTCTAAAGCAATCTATCTGCCACTTCCTAGTAGAGAAATATAATATTGCATTGCCAGTTCTTCTCTGGTCACTGCTGATGGAAAATTAGGTACCTTTAGAGATGGTAACCAGTTTTACCTTATGTAAGGAAGTGCATGCCTTCCATCTCTTACAAAATCTCCACCTATATCATTATAGTCACATTGTTACTGAGTTCATTGAGCAAAAATTAGATAGCTGTGGAAGAAGGCTTACTTGCATCCACAAAAGGTCACTTCATCCCTCTTTTTGGGGAATCTTTTGTAATCATTCAAATAGATAAATATTCTCATCCTTTATGAAATGCTAAAAAGCAATGTTCATGCACTTTTTCCCCAAAAATTTTCATCAACTAGTTGACAATCTTCCTCTTGCCCCTTCTTTTACAAACATGATTTTTGAAGGAATCAGAAAGTCAATAGCACAAAACTTCTATTTGCTGGAGATAACCATTTGAAACATGTACTCAGGAATTATTAAAACAAGATTGGTTGGTATTCTATCAGTCCTAATTGCCGTAATTCTTCCATTTAACCAGTGGAAAGTAGCAAGTGGAAGCTTTTAGATCTCCAGAAATCAATTTTCAGGAAGGATTGGAGGATTTTCCACCCATAGTTTACAGGGAAACTGGTAAATAGCTATAAGTCATCATCATTCAAATTATTTGGTACCAGTAAACTGGCTTAGATTGGATCCAGGTACTGAGTAAGGAGCCATGGTTCTCTACCACACTGGCTCAAAGCCATGTCTAATCTCCATACCTGATTTTTGGTTTTTTTCATTAGTAATATAGGACCTTGTTAAACTGTCCATCTATTTTATTCTAACTGGCTACAAGAGCAAATAGTCCAAACCAAAAATCAATGTGAGTCATAATTTTAGTTTACTCTACTGCCTATTATGGTAATTTTTCAGACCATACCTCTGGCAAGTAAGTGTTATTACTTTCCTTTTAACACCTAGGGATTTTCATTCATATCCATTGAAATTCCTGGCCTAAAATACTTCTCAAATATTGTTACATCCCCTCCCTAAATATTTCTTGGGGTCTTAACAAAAGATTGTTCACTTTCCCTCTTGTAATTTGTCATCATTATCACTATGAGTACCAGCATTATTATTGATATCTATAACTAAATATGTACCAGGAAGTTGTCTCAACTCTTTAATGATATTAACTTATTTATTTCTCACAATAATCCTATGAGAAAAGCACTGTTAAAAATCCATTTTATAGATAGCTAGTGGGAAATAGCCACATAGCACAGGGAGATCAGCTTGGTGCTTTGTGACCACCTAGAGGGGTGGGATAGGGAGGGTGGGAGGGAGACACAAGAGGGAGGGGATATATGTATACGTATAGCTGATTCACTTTATTATACAGCAGAAACTAACACAACATTGTAAAGCAATTATACTCCAATAAAGATGTTAAAAAAAAACCCATTTTTTAAGGAGGAAATGCAATGACTTGCAAAAAGTTATTTATTTGAGAAATGGTTGGACATGTCATAAGTGTTAAAATCACTCCAGCATTTTCATTCCTATATACTTTGGAGTCTTTCCTTTACTAATATCAAAAAATGTTTGGCACCTCAACTTAATTTACTTGGTTCCATAGGTGAATCTATGTTTAAGTCTACAACAAAGCAAACAATTAAAACCACTCACAGCTGTTCCAATTTGCTCATTAAGGAAAACAACAATAACAAACAAAACTCTCTCTGAGTCAGTGAATCCCGACCTTGGCTGCACATTATAATTACCTGGGGAGCTTGTAAAAATGATTGATGACAAGGCCACACCCCAAACCAATTAAATCAGTCTCTTGGGTGGATTCTTAAGCAAAGATTTTAAAGAATTTTCTAAAAAGGCAGAAACAGCCTGATCAACTAGATAATAAAAGACTACTTTTAAGGGATAAGAGGATAAGTTAGAGTGTGGCTATGCAAAGTCTTCAGAATCCCTCAAATAATGATTCTGATTTTAAGACTATTTCCCAGTCTTTCAC
The DNA here is from genome assembly GCF_963924675.1 of Phocoena phocoena. Taxonomy (NCBI): domain Eukaryota; kingdom Metazoa; phylum Chordata; class Mammalia; order Artiodactyla; family Phocoenidae; genus Phocoena; species Phocoena phocoena. Next base: position 79,403,229 of record NC_089223.1, read on the forward strand.
AGTGTTATATCATGTTACATTAAGGTTAAGACTGTGAGTTCAACTGATGATATCCATCCATCAGCGGGAACAAATGATGCATTTGGGTTTTGGTTAATCAGCCCTGTAGCTGCAAGAGATAGACTATTTTAACACAGATATTAAAATGTCTCAAAGCTTCAGACCACAATAGTTTCAAAGTTGTGTTTATCTTTTAGAAGTAGCCACTCTGACCCATAGTCCTTGAATTCCTGGTACCCTTTGTTCTCTATGACAACAGACGCTTATTCCTCAGAGTTTTGCCATTAATGGCAAATGAGAGCTTTTCATTACCTTAAACAGATTACTTCGCAAATATTATACCTCCCTAAAGGTTTTCCTTGATCAGTTTTTCTAGTGCAAGTCCTCTATTTTGTCTTCCATAATTATACCCCCTTTATATTTATTTTTTTCTTTTTTATTTCTTCTTGATTATAAACTGTCTCTTCCACTGGATTATTAGCTCATGAGGATAGGATAAATGCTTAATTTTTTCATATCTACATCTCAGATACCCAGAGCAATGCCTAGTGTATGATTATGCTCAGTCTTGTTTTATACACACACACACAAAACACATATGTAGATGAATAATTTATCAGGTACCATGGAGATAGTCTCCAAAGATAGCCAGCAACAGTTTCTCCTCTCCCTATACCTAGATGCTCCTCTTTCCATCAAGAAGTGGAGTCCATTTTCTCTCCACTTGAATATAGACTGGCCTCATGACTTGCTTTGACCTACAGATTGCAAAAGAAGTGAAGCTGTGCAAATTCCATTCCTAGACCTTAAGAGTTATGATACCTCTGCTTCTGTTCCCATGGAACGCAGCTACCATCCTATATGAAAGTCCAGGATATTCTGCTAGAGAGAGATGCCACATGATGATAAGAAGATGGTATATATGCACTAAGAAAAATTACTATAATGTGTTTGCAAAACACTAACTGAGAGTTCAGAAGGGGGAGTAGGAAAAAAAAGACAAATGTTGACTACAGGTACACTTTAAAATATAATACATTTTATATTCTGTTTTCATGTATTATTTAATATTTTTTGAAAATTAAGTTTCTGAAAGTATGTAAAGTAAAGCATTTATAAACAAGCTACTGAAATTCATTTTCACATTTTCTGTAGCTGTGTTCTACTCTCTGAACTAAACTAACTTTTAAGCTAACAAATTATTTCATATAGTACAAAAGATACCTGAATAATCATTACTTGTTAGACTCCACTAATCTCATTTTTATCATTGTTGTATGGCTGATTAATTACATAAAAATGAGTTTGAAACACTTCCTACCTCATTCAAGCAGCAATTGGGCCATAGACTGAGAGTAATTAGGAAGTAGAAATCAGACATGTTCTCTCTCCTGAAGTTGTTGGCATTCTAATACGGAGATAAGCAAGTAATCAGTCTTGTAGCACAATATGATAAGTATATTGATCAAAAACACAGGTACCATGGAACCTCTAGGAAGGCACTTTCGTAGGGTTTGGGAGTTTACAGAAGGTTGCTAAAGGAGATATCTCAGTGATTAACAAGGTAAAAGTGGTAGGGGGAGAAAAGTGAGGAAATAAGGCAAGTAAGGACATACCCATATGTGAAGGCCCTTAATGGTTGGATCATAAGGCACAAAGTGTTTAGCAATTATAAAAGAGTCATATCATAAGGAAACACCTAAAGATAGTTATCAGGAGTTTGGACATTATTCTGACTGTGATAGGAAATTATTTGAGGGTCTTAGACAGAAAAGAGACATAATTATGTCTATAAATTTAAAAATATAACATTTCTACAGGGTGGAGTATGAATTGGTGAAAGATAAGACTGCAAAAAGCTGTTGCACCAGTCCAGGCAAGAAAGAATGGTCGCCTAATATAAAGTAGCAGGAGTAAGGATAGACATTGACATGTAAATCTACCAGTCTTGGTGATTAGATGTAGGAAGTGAAGGAGATGAAGGGGCAAGGATGATACTCAGATTTCTGGCTTGAGTAACTGGGTGTATTATCTTGAATTTAATGATGCAAGAAAACTGACATAAAGAGGAGAGTAATTTCTCCATAAAGTTTTCTATCTTTATTGGATTCAAATATCTCATGAAGCATATTCATTTAAACCTACTGCTAAAGCCTGCATAGATGAATGACCATCTTCCACACATGAATAGATCTTTGCATCATGTAGCTTAATATCCTCATAGAGAAGTCCTGTCTTTGATTTTTTTTTTTTACTGCCATGCACTATCTCATAATTGAGGGCAAAATTCATTTTTCCTGATTCTTAGATTGGTTGTCTAAAAGTTTTTCATAGACTATGTAAAAATTCTAACTAGGAAGTGAATAGGGCAAATCCACTTTTGTCTTCTCTTGGGTCAGCATGAAGTTCTAGTTAGTTCTCCACAAACAGACTAAATAAATTGACCTTGTAACAGTATCTCCAGTAACCTCTTTATACTATGATATATCTTTTATATGATTTAAAAATTTCAAACTACACAATTTTTTCTTTTAAAATATTGTATTATGACTTCTAATTATTATTGTATTGTATGGAAATGTAAAAGTTTAATAAATAGATAAAATTTTATTATTCTAGAGAAAAGAATCTGTATATAAGTATAGCTGAAGTTTGAAACAAAGGAAAAAATGACATGTGCACTATAAATTCTCAAGAAAACTGGTATAGTTTATATGTTTATTCTAAAACAAAGAAACTATATGGAAAAAGCTTAGTATTTCATGGCACTAAACTATTATCACCATAAAAAATGATTGGTGGAAACCATTCCCTATTCCTTTGAAATATTATTAAAATGAAGTCTTTCTACTTTCAGAATTCTTGTAGTAAATTTTAGGAATTATTAACTTGCTTTCACTACTCAAGAGAATTAGTTTAGCAATGCTGATGACTTCTGGATTTGTATCTCTAGCCAAGATCCCTACTAAATGCTGGATCCACACATCCATCTGGACATTCAAATGGATATTTCACAAGAACTTTAATAGCGTCTCTAAATTTGCAAAGTTGACAATTCCCTAGTTCTTTTCCTGACGAAAGCATCCATCCTACACTCGATACCTTTTGGACAGTGGAGTCATACTAATTTTTCTTTAGGAACCCGTGTCAAAAAACTGGTATTATCCTAGATTTCTCTCTGTCTCTTCCTTCACTCCCTATAAAAATCTCATTTCCTAAGGATCTTATATTATAATAATGTTACTATCATTCATCTTTTTTCTTTTCAAATGCTATTAGTCTGTTTAAAATTTATTATTTATCACTTCATCTATTCCAAATCACATCCTTCTTAGTTGGAAATCACTTTTCCCCTTTCCAATTTATCCTTTATAATGCCTCCGAAATTATCATTCTCTACAGGGAAAGCTAATGCTGGTAAAACTATCCCCAGTCAATAATCTTCATTATTTTACAATTACTTAAAGAGTAAAATCTTAATTCCCTTGCAAAATAAAAAGATTCCTTTGTTTTCTAGCCCTTGCCACATTGGCCACAATTTATTACACATTCATGCTGAACTCCTCTTCATGCCAATGCATTTGTTGTTTTCTCTATCAGAAAGTTCCTACTCCATTAGTTGCTTGGGTGCATGAGTAGCAGTGCTTCTTATTCATTATTTAAGTTTCAATTCAATACCTTTCTGTTTCTCCTTTCTAAAGATCATTCTAGACCACGCATAAGCTCTTTCAAATTTTTCATTGCATCATTTATAAATCTTTATTTAAAATTTTTAATATATTTTAAGTGTCAGAACATGTATATATGTATTTGTATATACGTACACATTGTATATTATATATATACATGTATATATGTATATATATACAGACATAATTTATGTTACATATATGTATATATCTATATATACAATTAATATAATTATATACATCAAGTTTATTGAGTTCAAAGAGATTTTTTTGGGGGGGGCAGAGAGTTTTTTGCCTTTACTTATTGTTTGACCTCTTAGAACCCAGGACAATGACTATCATATAATATGCACATAGTAAATGTTAAGTGAATGAGTAAATCAATGAATAATTTTAAAATAACACTAGTAAATAGTTACTAAGCATTTAATTAACTTCTTCCTGTGTTATAGAATGATATGAACCTTAACTATATAATTTGATTTTTAGTTGCCCTTTATGCCTCATTCAGTTTTAATTATGTTTTCTCAGAGAAAACAAAAACAAAAGCAAATTTAACAACTAGCCAAAACTTGGCAAATACTGGTACTCTACTGGTTTTAAGGTGAAACCAGGTTACCTTCAAAAATTGGTGTTAATGAATTAATTAACTCATCCATCAGATTCCACAGGTGCATAATCACTGTATCTGAAATTTTGTATGTGTTTCTGAAATATAAGCACAGATACATCTACCCTTTCTTTATGTGGTATCACATCATACATCTTCCTCAGAAAGGAGTGGTGGAGGGATGGGAGGTAAAGAGCAATAACGGATTTGTAAATTATGGCTTAATTTCAAACTTAGGAAGATCATTATTGATAAATTGTTTCATATGTGACCTTGTTTCCTCAAGGTGAAATAAGATGGGGATACTTTGCAATTGTTGCAGTGTTTATTCAAAGCTAGTCAGCTGAGAATGAATAAACATCAGAGACTCAATGACGTAAATAGGAAAATACAATGGTTCATTTGCAAGCGGGAAAAAATGTAATATTTTCAGAATGAGTGAATGCTAATAGGTTGTATAGATTAACAATGGTGAAACATTCAGTTAATTATTTACATAATGTGTTTATGACGACACGACTCAGAAGGAATTAAGGGTTATTAACAACATAAAAACCATAACCTAGGCAAATGGCTGCCAGATGAAGCACTCAAGACTTTCTATTCTGAGCCTAGTGATTTGTGGGGCAATTTAGAATGTTTCTGAACTTCATTGATCTTATATCTCTGGCCTATCAGTTCATACATAGATGAACAATCTTAATGAATATCAATAATAATCACCTGCCTTTCTTTCTTTCCTTTTCTTTTCTTTCTTTTTCTTTTCTTCCCTAAATATCTGTCTATACATAGTCTTTCTAAATTTACCCCAAGGGTGCGTATTTTTTCATGGGGTAATTAGAACATAAACCTAAATTTAAATAATGACAATTTCCTAAAGAATCTAGAACTGATCTCAGGTTCTTTAGGGGAATGGATATTTCCAGGAATGGCATTCTTGGAGTTTAAAAAATATTAAACAATTAGTGGTAAGTCACTTAGGAAGATAAATGCAATATATAAAAGAAATTGTCTTTAATGCATGTTGTGCTATTGGACCTGATAATATTATTAGGAAATATATCTCTTTTTTTAAACATCTTATTGGAGTGTGATTGCTTTGCAATGTTGTGTTAGTTTTTGCTGTATAACAAAGTGAATCAGCTATACGTATACATATATCCCCATATCCCATCCCTCTTGCATCTCCTTCCCACCCTCCCTTCTTCATTTTGGATGATCTTTCCATTGGTGAAAGTGGGGTGTTAATGTCCCCTACTATGATTGTGTTACTGTCGATTTCCCTTTTTATGGCTGTTAGCATTTGCCTTATGTATTGAGGTGCTCCTATGTTGGGTGCATAAATATTTACAATTGTTATATCTTCTTCTTGGATTGATCCCTTGATCATTATGTAGTGTCCTTCTTTGTCTCTTGTAATAGTCTTTATTTTAAAGTCTATTTTGTCTGATATGAGAATTGCTACTCCAGCTTTCTTTTTTTTTTTTTTTTTTTGCGGTACGCGGGCCTCTCACTCTTGCGGCCTCTCCCGTTGCGGAGCACAGGCTCCGGACGCGCAGGCCCAGCGGCCATGGCTCACGGGCCCAGCCGCTCCGCGGCACGTGGGATCCTCCCGGACCGGGGCACGAACCCACATCCCCTGCATCGGCAGGCGGACTCTCAACCACTGCGCCACCAGGGAAGCCCTCCAGCTTTCTTTTGACTTCCATTTGCATGGAATATCTTTTTCCATCCCCTCACTTTCAGTCTGCATGTGTTCCTAGGTCTGTAGTGGGTCTCTTGTAGACACCATATATACAGGTCCTGTTTTTGTATCCATTCAGTCAGTCTATGTCTTTTGGTGGGAGCATTTAATCCCTTCACATTTAAGGTAATTATTGATATATATATGTTCCTATTACTATTTTCTTAACTGTTTTGGGTTTGTTTTTGTAGGTCCTTTCCTTCTCTTGTGTTTCCTGCCTAGAGAAATTCCTTTAGCATTTGTTGAAAACCTGTTTTTTTGGTGCTGAATTCTCTTAGCTTTTGCTTGACTGTAAAGGTTTTAATTTCTCTGTCAAATCTGAATATGATCCTTGCTAGGTAGAGTAATCTTGGTTGTAGCTTTTTCCCTTACATCACTTTAAATATGTCCTGCCAGTTCCTTCTGGCTTGCAGAGTTTCTGCTGAAAGATCAGCTCTTAACCTTATGGGGATTCCCTTGTATGTTTTTTGTTGCTTTTTCCCTTGCTGCTTTTAATATTTTTTCTTTGTATTTAATTTTTGCTAGTTTGATTAATATGTGTCTTGTCATGTTTCTCCTTGGATTTATCCTGTATGGGACTCTCTGTGCTTCCTGGACTTGATTGACTATTTCCTTTTCCATATTAGGGAAGTTTTCAACTATAATCTCTTCAAATATTTTCTCAGTCCCTTTCTTCTTCCTCCCTCTTTTTCCCTTCCTCTTCTGGGACCCCTATAATTTGAATGTTGGTGCACTTAATGTTGTTCCAGAGGTCTCTGAGACAGTTCTCAATTCTTTTCATTCTTTTTTCTTTATTCTGCTCTGCAGTAGTTATTTCCACTCTTTTTATCTTCCAGGTCACTTATCCTTTCTTCTGCCTCAGTTATTCTGCTATTGATTCCATCTAGAGAATTTTTAATTTTATTTATTGTGTTGTTCATCATTGTTTGTTTGTTCTTTAGTTCTTCTAGGTCCTTGTTAAACATTTCTTGTATTTTCTCCATTCTATTTCCAAAATTTTGGATCATCTTTACTATCATTACTCTGAATTTTTTTTCAGGTAGACTGCCTATTTCTCTTCCTTGGTTTGGTCTGGTGGGTTTTTACCTTGCTCCTTCATCTGCTGCATATTTCTCTGTCTTCTCATTTTGCTTAACTTACTGTGTTTGGGGTCTCCTTTTCACAGGCTGCAGGTTCATAGTTCCTGTTGTTTTTGGTGTCTGCCCACAGTGGGTAAGGTTGGTTTAGTAGGTTCTGTAGGTTTCTTGGTGGAGGGGACTGGTGTCTATGTTCTGGTGGAGGGGGCTGGAACTTGTCTTTCTGGTGGGCAGGACTGCATCCGGTTGTGTGTTTTAGGGTATCTCTGAACTTATTATGATTTTAGGCAGCCTCTCTGCTAATGGGTGGGGTTGTGTTCCTTTCTTGCTAATTGCTTGGCATGGGGTGTCCAGCACTTAAACTTGCTGGTCGTTGAGTGGAGCTGGGTCTTAGCGTTGAACTGGAGATCTCTGAGAGAGCTCTCACTGATTGGTATTATGTGGGGCTGGGAGGTCTCTGGTGGTCCATGTCCTGAACTTGGCTCTCCCATCTCAGAGGCTCAGGCCCGACACCTGGCCGGAGCACCAAGACCCTGTCAGCCACACGGCTCAGAAGAAAAGTGAGAAAAAAAGAAAGAAAAATAAATAAATAAAAATCGTTGTTAAAATAAGAAATAAAAAAAATATTAGCAAAAAAGTAATAAAAAAAGAAGAAAGTAACCAAACCAATAAACAAATCCACCAATGATAACAAGCACTAAATACTAAACTAAGATAAATATAGAAATCAGAAACTAGTCAGTGGCATACAGCAAACCCCAAGTCTACAGTTGCTCCCAAAGTTCACTGCCTCAATTTTGGGATGATTTTTTTGTCTATTCAGGTATTCCACAGATGCAGGGTACCTCGAGTTGATTGTGGGGATTTAATCTGCTGCTCCTGAAGCTGCATGGAGAAATTTCCCTTTCTTTTCTTTGTTTGCACAGCTCTTGGGGTTCAGCTTTGGATTTGGCCCCGCTTCTGCATGTAGGTCACCTTCTGGCATCTGTTATTTCCCTCTTGGTGCTGCACTCATCAAGTCTTCCCTCCATAGCGATGCCTGATACTATATTTAGTTAGCTTGAAAACTGGGCTGTTGCTGTTGATTTCAGCATTGAAGGTGCATGCAATGATTATCTGAAGGCAATGTGAGGCATTATCAAAACTCAACAAGCTTCATTTCAACATATCCAATCCCTGACCTACTGGTTGACCTCTGTACCACATCTTCCAGATTAACAGCAAGATAAACCATACACCTTCATAGATTTTGGAACAGTCACCTTTTCACTTGAGGATACAGCATAAGAGCTATGGAGAGTCATTTCACAAAGGCCTAATGAATATTAATGATGAGAGTAGCTGTGTAAGGTTACAGGTGTTTTCTGTATTAGAGATTCCAAGTAAAAAAATTCAACAATATGTTCTTTAATATTTTTATTTATAATTGTGTTTGTGACATGTGAGGACCTCAAATAGACCTAATCCTCTTGTATGAATCTAAAGGCAATACTGATTTTTTTTTCCCAAATATAAATTTCAACCTGATGCATTTGTAGCAATGGTAATTAACCAACACATATTTTTGAATGACTGTTATTATTATCCTAATGTTACTTTAGGTATAATGTCTAATAGATAGACTCTATTATGCCTAATTCAGATTTTAAATTTTGCATTATTAATATTCATACAATTTTATATTGAGACAGTTCTCCATGGGTTTGCATCTCTTACAAACAAAAGCGCTGTCTGCCTTTTGTTCTGAACGGGTGATGTCTGATCACCCTGGTCTGCCTTTAGCAAGAATCCTGTTAGATCAGTTTAGCCAGAATCCTCCCTTATCTCTGATGTTTATTCTCTGTAATTTTCCATCCAATGACTGCCCCCCTCTGACTTCCCGCTTCTTAACTACAAATTTCCATTTTTCTCTGTTGTATTTGAAATTGAGCCCAAGCTTGCTCCATTGCAGAACCCTATTGCATCACTCCATATTCTTACCATCATGGTCTTGAATAAAGTCTGCCTTACTGTTCTTTAATAAATGCCATTGAATGAATAATTTTTTTCTTTAACAGAACCAGCACAACAAAAATCTGGTACCTTTATTGCTGCTATTATTGTGAGTAACAAAGTCCTTTGACCCAGATGTCTCCCATGAAACTAGGACAGGCTAACTTGGTGGCAGGGAAGTGGAGTAAGATCTCAAACCATTCATAGTTCTTGACAGTTTTTGGTGATGAGGATGGGATACTGGCAGAGGCATGGCTTTCTGGAAGAGGAAAGAGAAGGGCCTCACATGCTAATTAACGGGATTTGAGGGAATCATAGGAATCATTATGGAAAAAGCTGACAAAATTGTATGCTCAACTGGGCATAAATGTTCACCCATTTGGCACTTGACTACATGCCAAAGAAGTGGAATTGAGGGAGTAGTTTCAGACTGAGTAATAGGATTGGTAAAAACACCTGACCAAATGTTTCCCTGGATGTTACCAATTCTTAAACAGGTATGGAGATTCCAATGCCAATCTTTTGGTAAGACTCACTCGAGATCCTAGAATATTTAATATGGGAAAAACAGTATAGAATATGTGAAAATAGAAAAAAATGACTAAAATTATCTGTATTTGAAGGGTATATCATTGTATATGTGTAAGGTACATAGTATATCCTAAAGAAAATATAGGAATAGCTCACAGATTTAATACGTAACATGAATAAATTTAAAATAGAGTTTCAATATGCTTCAGTCACAGTTCTGTAAGAAAAATAGAACCAGAAGAGAGAGACTAAGACAGAGACAGAGAGAGAATTGACTTATTGATTGGGGGGCTGGCTAAGCAAGTCCAAAATTCACAGGACATCCTGTCAGGAAGGGCACACGGGAAATTCTTGGGCAGGAGCTTATGTAGCAGCTCACAAAGAAACAGTTGGTTGTTTTTAAGACCTTTCAACTGATTGGATCATGTTCACCCAGATTATCCAGGATAATTTCCTTTATAAGGTCAACTGGTTACAGATGTTAATCACATCTACAAATACCTTCACTGTAACACCTATGTTAGTGTTTGATTGAATAACTGGGTGGTAAAGACTCATCAAGTTGACAAATAAAACTATCACACAATAATATACAAAACTAAGTATATATTTAATAAAATATATGTAAGACCTCTATGTTAAAAACTGCAAAACTTTTTTGAGAGATACTAAAGGAGATAAATAATTAGAGATATATACTTTGTTCCTGTTTGAAAGACTTAGCATTGTTAAGATGTCAGTTCTAAAATTGATCTATCACGTTAATGTAATTCTAATCAAAATATATGCATATGGACTGAAATTGATAGGAGGATCACAACATTTATATGAAAATGAAAAGTAACTAGATTATGCAAAACAGTTTTGAAAAAGAAGAAAGTTGGAAAACCCACTTGACTCACACTATGTGACTTGAAGTGTTATTTGCTACCTTAATCAAAACAGTGTGGTATTGACATAAAAATAAACATATGAAACAAAGTAGAGAGTCCAGAAATAGATCTACACATATGTGCTCCATTGATCATCAACAATGATACAAAGGTGCTGGAACAACTATGTATCCATATGGAAAAACAAAAATGAACCTCTATCCTTACCTGCCCCCCCCCCCATAAACAAAGTTCAATTTAAATGGATCTTAGACCAAAGTATGTGTGCTAAAGCTATGGAGTTTCTTTTAAAAACATATGAAGTTTGTGGCCTTGAAGTAGATAAATATTTCCTAACTAGAAAACAGACCTATCTATCTATACTTAACATAAAATCCATCACTTCTACTCTTAGCTATTTACCCAAGAAAACACAAAAATATGTTCATACAGACTTGTATAAAATGCAGTCTAGATATATATATAGATGGATAGATAGATGAAGGATAGATAGGTATGTATGTTTCCCAGTTAGAAAAAAGTATTATATATATATTTTTTATACATAAAAATATTTTATATATATATATAATATTTGTCTACCCTATTTGAAATTTGTTACAAACCTTACATAGTTTTAAAAAATATATGTATATCTTTCAACTCAATAATAAAAGGAGAACCATTTTGATTAAAAATAGGTAAAATAGTTGAAGAGATACTTCACAAAGTAAAATATATTAATGGCCCCAAAGCAACTGAAAAGACATTCAAAAGAACATTAGAAATTGGTAAAATGCAAGTTGAAACCACCATGAGATATGACTATATACCCACTAGAATGTTTAAAATTAACAGATTGAAAATACCTAGTGTTGACATTTTCATTAGTTGTTGGTAGGAATACAACCAACTTTTCTTGCTTATATGCACTTAGCATGCAATCCACCAATTCTACTCTTATTTATATACTCAAAAATATGTCCATACAAAAACTTGTACAAAAAATGTTTATGACAACATTGTTTATAATAGACAGAAACTGGAAACCTCCCAAATGTGCATCAGTAGGTAGAAGAATAAACAGATTGTATTGTATCCAAACTTGGTTGACTGCCCAAAAATGATTAGGAATGAACTACTGATTCACATAGCAACATGGATGAATCTCAAAAATATGCTGAGTGAAAAATGCCAATCACAAATAAGTGCTCCCTGGATGATTATATTTGTATGTAATTATAGGAAAGACAAAACTAATCTACAGTGACAAAAAGATACATCAGTGGATACCTGGGTGGTCTGAAGACTTACTACAAAAGGACCTACGAGTTTTGGGTTGACACAAGTATTTTGTATTTTGATTGTGGTAATAGTGTATATTTGGCAATACCCATTGGAGTCTTATGCTTAAAGCATGTATTATTATTTGATTATACATCAAAATTTTTATTTTTGTATAAAAAATAAATTGAATCAGTTTATGTCAATAAAATGCAACATTCAGGAAAAAAATGACAAGAAAGAGTATAGAACTTCTTTTCAATAATTTGTTGGTAGTCAATAAGAAAAATAGGCTCTGCATTTTATTCTCAACACAAACAAAACACAATTTATAAGAAATAAAAAGCTGCCATTACTTAGCCAAAAAGAGCATCCCTTAAAAAATTATGCAGCACATAGGAGAAATGCAGAAATAAGGAAAAAATGAGAACACCAAGATGTTCATTTTCATATATATATATATATTTTTAATTTAATATCTGTTTCCTTCAGTGAGACTACAACTGCTGAGTTGAGAAATTTTTCTCACACTTGTCCCTACTGTTTGGCACACTGCTTGACACATAGTAGGAAATCAAATAAGATTTGTCACCTGAATGGATATCTCAGTATCTAATTTTACTTCTTCTAGAGAAAATACTATTTCTTGGCATTACAAGCAGAGTTTCTTTTTAAACCAATTTTAAGAAATGGTGTTGATTCAATTGTCCAGATTTACCTTCATTACGTGTAAGCATTCAGCAGCTGCTAAGACCACTTAAGGGTCACTGCAAAAGTCCACAGGTACTAGCACCTGTCAGTTCTCAGATAAGACTTGTACTGAAGATAAAAAGATAATAAGAAGATCAACAATTCATAGTGAATATAATAATTACATTTGCATATGATGAAAGGAATGACACAATAGTGAGGTTTTTCCATTATCTTTCATCTTGTCACCATCAAGTCTGTGCTCATTTCACTTTTTACAAGTTATAAAATCGACAGAGCATTTGCTACAAATTGCATAGCTTTTCAGGAGAGGCAATTTTGAGACAGTTTTCCTGAGTACCTGGTTGAGTTCCTATAGAAAAAACATATGCTAAGCAATATGTTCAGAACTGAAAAATTATCAAACTTACTAAATAGGCTTGTACTGTGACCAGAATGTAGCCTTAAATTGTAGGCTAAAATATGAAATGTAGATTAAATGGAAAGAATAATTTCTTTAGTCAGCTTAAGAAAATAGAGCAAAAATGAAACCCTTCACTAATATCCTTATATATATATAAGGAACTACCAAAGAGTCTAAAACAATGATTAGTACAACTGAAGGGATTTATCTTGAAACTTAATTGGGTTATATCTGTATCATATTATCTCTCATCTGGAGCTGAACTGGTTAACCAGGTTTCGACAACCCTGATTTAAGACCTCAAATTTGAGAATGTAGCTTCCTGAGATAAAAGTACTCTCTTTCAAATAGTTTTTATAGGGGAATGAGACCACTTTTAACAGGTGGGTTTTCATCCATTGTCACATCTTACTTAAATCACTTGAATTCTCTAAACAAGTATTTGAGGTTTATTTTAGAATTTTTCTGAACTTGTCATCTCCGGTAGGGATTGAACTTGTCATCTCCGGTAGGGATGAGAAAGCAGAAAGGGCAGGGCAGGCCACCAGCAAAACTGGAATGCAGGAAATGTGTGTCGGTGGGGTCGCCAGTCTCCATGCTCATAGACTTCATCACATTAATGATACATGTTCATCCATCTCTCTCAGTGCCTATCACCAAAGCTTACTCTGCTCATCCCACCTTCAAAACCTGCTATTGGCAGGGGATCTAAAGAAATTCATTCACACGTAGGCATGCCTGACTACTTCGTTTCTGCATGCTGCACTTTTCAGAATTTGTTATTAAGAATGTAGATTTCAGCTGAAGGAATAAAGTTAGAAAGGTTTGATTTCAGATATTAGTGACTTACAAGTTTCTGGAACAACCATGCATGTAGCTATTCATTACCAAAAGTATTGTCTCGTGAAAATGATGCTACCAAGAAAGGACTCAAATTGGATAACTGTCATACCATGTATATATTCTGGGACAGATGACCAGGTATTAACCTCATTATCAGTAACTCCATTTCATTTACACAAGTCATTTGATATCATAAACTGATTTTAACCGTAGGAGGGCAGATTTTTATCTTTTGAATATGTCTTTGGCAAAAATCTCTACATTTTAAGACAACAGGATTAGGAGAATGATTGAACAACATTTTGAAAGAAGAAAAACAGTAATTTTTTTCTCGAAATACAATATGTGGGGATAAAGTATAGAATTGCAGATAAAGAATCTAAGAAGTTGGACTGCCTTAGTGAAATCCTGACAGCATGATTACTACTGGTATTGTGACATTGGGTATATTATTATATAAACCACCTGTGTCTCAAGGCCTCATTCATAAAATCCTCACCTAACCTCTTTGGTAAACTGGGAGTAGCAATAGAATACACGTTATTGAATTCTTAGGGGAATGAAATGTGCTAATCCATGTGAAATATGTTACAAGTGCCTGAGAGAGACAAAATACTGAATTAATGTTAATTTTTTTTCCTTCCTGGGCAGGATTCTTTTAATACTGAGTGGAATGGACATAGCTACTAGCTCCTGAAAAACTGAGCTGACTGATGAAGTAAACCTACATTAATGGCTAATAGGCAGCTGCGTCACGACTTGAATTTACCATTTCTAGGCTAAGATGTCTTCTGGTAAGTCACAGTTTCTACTCCAGAAATTTGTATCCCGCTGAGCTGTGAATGAAGGGGGAAGTCTTACAGATGAGAGGCTTCCTCAGGGTATATCAAGGATTCTAATGTACCAGACACACTAGACTTTATTTAGGAGTGTGCTTGTCCTCCAAATCTGATGAGATTGCTGTGGTGAGTGCTGGCTGGATGTGACCACAACCCTTCAAGACCTTTAAACTAGTTACACACCTTTCTGTGCTTAGGACTTGTAAGAATCACATTTAGATTCTAGCTGCAGTCAGAGAAAACTAAGTAATGCAGACATTACTAAGCTCAAAATGTGTCTAGGAAATTGAGTTAAACTTTGATGTGAAGGTTAAATTGACATTTAACAGAACTATTCTCTAATTTTTCTTCTTTCCCTTTTCTCTTTGTGCCTTGTCTCAATCTACCTTTCCATTTCTCATTGTCTAAAGGCATTATTTTTATCTTTTTTCTAAGACTTTCTCTCTTTCACTTTCTTTCAACCTACCCTTCACATATTTTATTTTCTTTAGAACCTTTATTCTGTGAACTATCTTCCCATATGATCTTACACTTTGAGTCTTATATTTCCATATTTTACAGCCCTGGGAGCTTAGTTGGTTTTAAGGAACACATGTTTAAGATTTAATCATTTTAGATCTTGAGAGGTGTTTGGAGATTATTTAGTTCATCTCTTTATTTTACCTATTAGGCTGCAAAAGTTGAGTAATATTTTAAGGATAAACAGTTTGTTAGGAGATTAATTACCTAATTTACTTATATTTCCATAATTCTACTAATATATCTTATTTGATCAGTTTCTTCATCATATTTACATACACTTAAACTCTTGGTTTTGGTATCTGCTTTAGTAGCTATTATTGTCTAACTTTATTTTTTGTATTTACATATTTTGCAAATTAGAAAGCATCTTGCAGACATACTCCCATGCTGCTCTTTTTAAATAAAGTGATTTTTTTGTTGTTGTTCTCAAAAAGATGTGGTCAAGTTTGTTTTTTTTTAATTAATAAACTACCTTTTTAGAGCAGTCTTGGGATCTCAGAAAAATTGAGCAGAAAGTGCAAGGAATTCCCATATAACCCTGACAACAACATATGCATAGCCTCCCTTACTACTGACCACACACACAAAGTGGTGTATTTGTTACAGTTGATGAACCTACATTGACACATCATTATCATCTAAAGTCCATAGTTTACGTTAGGGTTCATTCTTCGTGTTGTGCATTCTGTGGGTTCCATCTAGTACCATACAGAGCCATTTAACTGCCCTGAAAAAGCCTCTGTGTTGTTCCTATTCATCTCTTCCTTTCACTTTACCCCTGGCAACCACTGATTTTTTGCTATCTCAGTAATTTCCCCTTTTTCAGAATGACATATAGCTGGGCTCATATAGTATGTAGAATTTTCAGATTGATTTCTTTCACTTAGTAATATGCATTTAAGCTTGCTCCATGTTTTTTTCATGGCTTAATAGCTCATTTCTTTTTAGTGCTGAATAATACTTTACTGTATGGATGTAGTATATTTTTCCACTCACCTACTAAAGGACATCTCAGTTGCTTCCAGGTTTTGGCAATTATGAATAAAGTTTACTAAGAGAGTTTCAAGTTTTCCACCATTAACAATGATGTTAGCTGTGAGTTTCTTATGGATATTCTTTATCAAGTTGAGAAAGTTCCCTTCTTTTCCTAGTTTACTGAGATTTTTTTTTTTTAAATCATGAATAGGTGTTGGACTTTGTCAAATGCTTTTTCTGCATCTATCAATATCATCATGTTATTTTACTGCTCTAGTCTTTTTCTGTGATGGATTTAGTTAATTGATTTTCAAATGTTGAACCAGTCTTGCATCACTGAGATAAATCCCACTTGGTCTTGATATATAATTTTTTTATATATTGTTGGACATGATTTGCTAATATTTTGTAGAGGAATTTTTCATATATGTTTATGAGATATATTGGTTTGTAGTTTTCTTCTAATGTCTTTGTCTGCCTTTAGTATTAGGGTAATGCTGGCCTCATGAGTTAAGAAGTATTCCCTCTACATCTATCTTCTGAAAGAGATATGTAGGGAATCAGTATAATTTTTTCCTTGAATATTTGGTAGAATTCACCAGTGAACCCATCTGTGCCTGGTGCTTTCTATTTTGGAAAGTGATTGATAATTTATTCAGCTTTTTAAAGGATGTAAGGCTATTCAGATTATCTATTTCTTCCTGTGTGAGCAATCCTCAAGTTTTTATACATGCTTTTTCCTTTCATATATATATTCTCTACTCTCATTATATTTATTTGCTGTTAAATCTATAGAAAGCATGGTATATATAGCAAAGATCTAAATATATGTAGATGTTACATATATTTCTATGTTTGATAAAGGAAAAATATACCATGTGGTTTTCTGTCTTACCATAGAAAAACAGTTTTGTGAACAATATAACAGAAGGATTTCACTAATGATGGTGATGGTGGTAATTGTGGTTCTGTGTGTTGGGATATTAGAAAATTAAAGGAGACCTGTGGGTAAATATTAGTTATACAGGTCAAGAGTGAAGGGATATTGGAAGAGAATTCAATTCTAGTGTATGAAACAAATAACACATCTAAATGTTCTATAAGGCCTTGAATTTTGTAAACATTAAAGACCACTATAGCTTTTATTCGTTTAGTTAGAGGACATAGTGCTAAAAATAAAATCCAAGACAGAAGCATGGGAAAGATCATTCTAGTCCACAGTCTATGTTAAGGATTTTGCAGTACATTACAAACTACATCAGAAGCCATTTTAAAGAGTTTTGATTGGTGGAATGGACTGATCTGATTTATTCATTTAAAAAAAAAAGATTGTCTTTTTTTTTTTTGCTGTGTGAAAAATGGACAGAGATGGAGGATGAGGAAAAGCACTGGAGAGATTGAATCTCCTTCCATGTATAGAAGCTAAATAATTTGCAGGTAGACTAGCCTTTCCTGCAGATATTTGTTCATTGTTCTTCAGAAGGCAGCATTTTGTTATTAGCAGAATTCTTTATTACTGCAAACAGTAAACAACAGTGCAAATTTATAAAAATAAATGTTCACCAATTGAATGCATTAGGAATTGGAAATTAGAATTCAGTGAAGTCTAGAATCACCAAAATATGAAATTTTTATCTGATAATATGAGTAAATAAACAGTTCAATTGTCAGAATTTAAAACCTATATAAATTTCAAGAGTGATCTTTAGGAAATTAATCTTCCATGCCACTAGATATTATCCTAGGAACTTGAATACATTAACCCAATGAGTGTATTATGATCTTCTCACAGGAAGGACTGTGTTCTCCTTGAATGCAAAAAAAAAAAAAAGTGCTTTTAAATAATAGAAGGCGGGGTGTCAAGTTAGAGTTTTCAAGATGGAAGGCAGACTTCACAGTCATATAAACCACCCTGGGTAGCCATCTTTGAGTTAGTTAAGGCATGGATAAAATTAACATTTGATATCTGCAGATATCATTAACATAATTGTTCATTTATTTGTTTACTCTGTTAGCATAATAAAGACTTACCTCAAGAATATATTATTATTTTATTATTTTCCAACCATAAAGATTGTGTCTTATACTAGGTGAAGTGATGGAGCAAGTACTGAATTATTGCAGGGTATATTTCAGTAAGAAGTCTGGTTGCAGTGACTGGTAATTCTGGCAGGTATTCTCTAAGGTAATTAATCATCATTCCTTATTTTTAGTAGTGACTAATTTACATTGTCAGAGATAGACTGTAGTTTGGCATGTGATAAAGTGATTTTGAACTACTCTTCTTGATACTGTGGACAATTTCAAGTAATTATGACATGTTTTGTGAGTCTGATTTTCAGAGAAGATGAAAGGAATGGCCTATAGAAGCATGAGGGACTGCCTTGTTTTCTTGTCATTCAGATATTATATTGTTTTTATCAATGGTACTTCTGATATTGCTAAATTAAATCATATTCTAAAGGCTATAGCAGTGACTGTTTTCTTGCATGGTTTATTTTTAATTTTTAATGTAGCATGGCTAATATAAGTTATCATAAAATAAAAAAAAAGTTCAAAAGTAACTCAACAATAAAATAGAGCTAGTGTTTATAAATAAAATTTTCTATCAAAATTTTTTTTAATCCAAGTGTTCTCAATCCCGTTTTGCATTATATAACCTCTAATTTAATAATAGGTGCCTCAGAAATGACTGGTTACGTTTAAAATAAAGAAGAAGGAAGAAAAATGGCATAATGGCATTGTTTTACAGTTGAATGCAAATTCATTTCCAAGTACATTAATCTTTTGCTTTTAATTTAGTGGAATTTTTCCTCTGAGGCATTTGCAGTTTGTCAGTTCTTCACTAAAGCAGATATATGTTGTGCAATGTAATATGATTTCCTGACTGGATTTCAAATTAACCTTTTTCTATCAATTCTAAAATGCAATACTTGACCACTAAAGGTACTGTTAACACCTCACAGTTCAGTGTGTTATTAAACTTAAAGTAAATCAACGAAATTCATATTAAAATCAGATTAAAGATTTACACTTGGTAAAAGGTTAAGCAAATCTCCATGCTTTTTGATATTTTTAATTTGCATCTTTAATAAGCTGTAGCATCAACAGAGCTGCTGGTCTCATTTCTACATATTTCAGAATAGGAAAACTTGTTCCTTTCATCACGGTATCAAATATTCTAGGTTGGACATTAAAAGTCTTCAGCATACCAACAAGTTTAAGCCACCAAAGCTTAACACTTTAAAGGACTTCAACCTCGAAAATGGTGCAAGAAGACTCTGTCATTGTGGTCATCATCTCTCATTATCTAATGCCTCCTCACTCACTGTTGCTGGTTGACCTTGTGCCTTTTGACCTGGAAGTAGAAGCCCCTATTGAGTTCCTTAAGCTAAAGAAAGTGGCTCGAGCATTAACTCCTTCAGGCCACTAAAGAATTGCTCTGTAAGTTCTTCTACTGAGTTAATGCAGCTTTCACAATTGTCCTTTGACCCCTGAGGAAGATTTAGACAACAGATCAGTCTGCAATTTAAATTTTCTTTAGTGACTAAATTACTCCTTCCCACACTAGGTGTTAAAAGAGCCACTTGAACATGGACTGTTTTGGGTCACTAGGGCATCCTAGAGCCAATTTGCAGCAGGAGGGTGTTAGAGCATATTAACTCTTCAGACTATTAGGGTGCCTTTTCATCTGCGTAAGTCAACACACTCTCCAAACTACCTAATTTTCCACCAGGGAATTTTGCAATCTAGCTGGGATGAGGAGTTGAGTGTTTCACTTTTTAAAGACTCTGCCCCAAGTGACAAAGATGTGATTCCAAATGGAAGGTCCTAATAAGAAAGGTATTATTTTGTGTGTGGTGAGCTGACGGGTACACTGGGGGGCTTCATGCCTACTCATGATTGTGTTTGTGTAAGTTGTCTGTTCTTCAAATTCACCATTAGGTTTCTAGTTTCTAGGGCTGTTGCAACATACATTGGGAGCAACACTTTTAAATGGAATTGTAATTGTGAATTCAAGGCAAAGGAAGAAATTATGATCAAAATGGTTTCTTGTAGTCACTATTCATTAGGCTGACAGTGAAAAACTGACTGTAGTACTTGAAGGCAAAATCAGGTAACCATGTCGAGATATGCAGTCAAGGGAGTTACTGTTGAGGCCAAATATAAAGTGTACCAGTGACAAGTAGTTAGAGAATGCAGTCTCCCTCTGTGCATCCGTTTACAACAGTAGGTACAATGTCAAGTCTAACATCACTTTTTTTTTGAACACCAAGTATTAACTGGATACCGAGAGGTTAAATATTTGTTTAAATGGCATATTGAAAGACAAATGACCATGGAAGCTCTAAGTTCATATTTTTTTTAAGTAGATAAAACAAGGAAAAGTTAAACTGTCCAAAATGACTGTATCTGTATACTGAGAGCCAAAATAATACTGTATACATGGGAAGGGAAGGAATGGTAAAGGAGAAAAAAGAATGTTTATGTTGCTCTTTCATTTGTCTTCATAATCTCACTGCTTTAGCTGTAATCATAATAGTTTTAATTCAGTTTCAGGTGTTTCCTTAATCTCTGAAGATCTTTTATAAAGAGATCCCTAAAAAATACCTTCTATGTACCTTTCAGTATTCAAAGTAGTCATATTTATTGGATGACAAAGGCATTCTCAAATTAGAAATCATCTTGGAGGAAATCCTAAATTCTGGATGTTGGCATGTCTAATGTGTTATGTGGGTATGAACGCTTTTGATTAAAGCCTTGGCCTCTGAAACCAGACTAGCAGGATTCAAACCCCACTTCAGTGACTTAGTAGCCAAATGACTTCGTCATCAAATATCTCCTCTATGCTTAAGTTTTCTTATTTGCAAAATGATGATAATACTCTAGGGCCTGACTAACCTCATAGTGTTGTTGTGAGAATTAAATGAGTTAATATATGTGAAGCATTTAGAACAGTACCTGGCACATAAAAATCACTCAGTTATTAAGATGTGAAAAATGATAAATAAATGTTAGTACAAATTTTAAACATTGAATATTTTTCTACATTTTGTTTATTCCCTGATTATTTTGATTTCAGAGACGTTCTCAGATTTTATTATACAATTCAGGTCACATATTATGGCCCATAAAGAGTTTTCTCTGTTTGTTCCAATCCAAAGTAATTTTTCCTTCACTAAACTGGTCACAGGTAGTCTCCACCATACCTAGATACACAATGTACCTTGCAACATATATCAAGTTTTAATACCTGCTATGAATTCATTCTGTCTTAAATGAAAACTTAGTCCCTCTTGGTGCCAATGAAAGTCTCTTTCTTCTTATACTGAACCTTGTGAAAATGATGAACAGCAGGACACAATCAACCATATAATTATATACTTGAAACTTGAAGGCAGACCCCTCGTGGTTTCCTTTTTGGTAACCTAACTACAACACCGTAAAACGTGTACTGGCAATGTTTCCTCTCCAAAACTTTTAACTATTTTCTTCAAATACCATATACCTCAGGCTGCTTTTGAAATGCCCTCATCCTGTTCTCTGGTTTTCTCAAAACAACTTTCTCCCCTCCTTTCCCAGTACTAGCATAAACCAGCTAGATTTGGCACCTTCTATTGTGTTGATTTTTCTACTATGTATCATCTAAAGAATTATACGAGCACTAGGCTTCACATTTCTCACATTAAGTGAAGGAATGGTAATAAGACTTAGTTTGTAGTTTATGACCTACTTGGCCTTTGGACCCAAAATATGAATGGATGACTCCAGTTCAGGATTTGGTTAGATCACGTGGAAGATTGTAGCTACCCCGACAGCTGCTAACTTCTCTGAATATAGGGACATAATTAAAAGTAGGACTTCTTAGAATAGTTATATAAATATCAACTTCAGGAAATGAGGAGGTTTTGACTTCAGGCAAAAGAGGAACACTGAAAAGGTCTGAATTAAGATAAACAGAACTAGTACTGGACTACACTGCCAGAGACACTGGACTTTTATTGGAATGAGTGCAGTACTGATAACTGATCCTTTAAGAAACATAAACTGTTTCTGGAAACTAAGTAAAAAGCCATTTATCCTCAGTCATATAATTTGAAAGTAATTGAAATATGATTTAAAAATATATATATATATACATTGCAGTTTTAAAAAAAAACAGAAAAAGAAACCTGAGTTCCCATCCTGCCTCAATCAATGTGTGACCTTCTGTAAATTATTTCATGTATCTATACCTCCTTTGAAAACAGTGATAACCATAAGCCTTTTATTATCTTCAGCATTTTTTGAAGATTAAATGAAATAGGGTATGCAAAGGACTTAATAGAATGCTTACAAAGGAAGAAATGCTTAATAAATGGTAGCTAGTAATATTTTTGTAATTATTGCTAGAATTATTGGATTTCTACTTGTATCAAAGGTTAAGCAAATATTTTAGTCTAAATTATGGACTCCTGAGATTAGAAGAAATACAAATTTTAAAATAATCTCATCTATAATCTGTGGGTAATCTTTTTCTTCCCTAAGTATCATAGTATATATGAAGGAAACATCTAGGACAAAGAGCAGTTATATTTTAATTCCCATCCCTTCACTTACCTTGAGTTGGTACTCCCTCAACATTCACAATGTAGTTGCATTTATAATAAAGTTCTAGAAACTGGGGTAAATATATCTCTTAATATTGAGGTCTTAATCTTAAAATTAAGGCTGAGAAATGGACTGACTAGCAAGTGCTTCTTGCTTCAGCACCTTCCAGTAAGGTCAGGAGACAGAATCCACTTCAGTTATACTAACAGAAAATGTAATTTAAAGAACTTTTAACTAGGTATTGGAGAGCTGCAAAGTCACAAAGGACACACTATGGTATTACAGAGGTAGTAATTGCAGGAAATAGGACTGCAGAAAGAAATGGAAGAGGTTTGGACTATTAAAGCTGGCAGGAGGAACCCTGCAAAATCAGGACTCAGACCTCTCCGAGGAGGAGTGTTTTGCAGCTGAGGCTCCAGCCTCAGATGCTTGAACTTCAGGTGTTCAGATAAGGGGCCTGTGATGCTCAGGACTCAGCCACACCTCTGATGCGGAGGAGCCGGCTGGCTGGTAACTCTCAAGAGGAGGTGAAATAAGGCAGATTCATGAAGTATAGGAAAAACCTGCAAACTGAGATTAACTTCCATTACTGTAACAAATACTCTGCTGAGTTGAAGCAGCACAGTTGGGGTGATGCTACAGGAAAATGACACCAAAGAAAGATTCAGGCCTCTTCTTCTTCCTCTAGGCTTTCAGTGTCTCACCACTGCTCCTGATGCGTGGAATCTAACTGCTGGCAAAGAAGAAATATACTTTGCAGAGCCCCAATCCCGTATCACAAAATAGAATATAGAAGCGTAAGTTTGAAAATAAAACAGGAGGTTCTGAAATATTTAATGATAGATGAATATTTTGGGCTTTTTGAGTCCACAATATGGATGTTTTTCCATAACTGCATTTCTGAATTTTATTACCTTCTAAACAAAAGCAACAATAGAATAAAACATACTTTGATCTGATGACTACAGTATTCTTAATAAATAAAGCAGGATTATTCCAAAGGCCAATTGCAAGTCTGTTTAGAAGCTTGTTCGAAAGAGATGAAAAAAAGTATTCTACCAGCCAAAGACCAAATCCAGTTAAAAAATACACATAGTCATAGAAATAAAATTACCAAATTCATGGATATATTTACTTTTAACAAGAGGAACAATATATATCAATATTTTCATGAACTATTGTGCCTTTCTATAGATTTTATTTTGCTTAGATTTTTAGTTTTCAGAAGATTAGAATACTTCAATTAGAAAAATGCATTAGAAAACATTTTAGGAAGGTACCTTTATGTCACATTTCCAAAACTCAATTGAAAAATATATATTTTCAAAATATGCAAGACATTTGCATATAATTCTATATTTATCTCATAGTATTATAATTGTATATTTATCTTTGCATAATGAAAAGCTCTTAGAATGGAGAAATTCATATATGCAGTTCATAACTGACAATAAGTAAAATGAATTTAAAATTTGAGACTATCTTTGTGATAGCACCAGAATCTAAATCAGTTTGATTCTAGCATATTTATAAAGAAACATTATTAAAATTTAACCTTACCGGAAGACTATGTTATGTTTCAGGCATTGCACCTAAAATAATTTAGAACTTATATCTCCCCATCTGCTGTATATTAAAATTGACTTAATGGGTACTACTGCATTTTGTTACATTTGATACTAATCCTTTTCCCCATCTCAGATGAACACCAGTTTCCAAACATTTTAAATAGAAAATATTTTTTCCCCAAGAGTGAACATTTCTCATTACGCATTGCAATCTTTCAGATCACTGAGAAAAGGAAATAGACTTACTAAAATTCCAGAATAGGTATCCAAACAAACCTGAAAGTTTATTTTAAAAAGTTGTTGCAAGAAAGGATTTTTAATAGAAGCAGTGCAGAATGAATATGCTATCATCTAAATTCAGCCAGACCCCACTCAAGTGCCAGAATAGCACGAGAGATTAATAATGTGTACACCAGCATATTTTATTCATGGTTATAGCCACTACACTTCCAAAATCTGAAATTCAGAGACTATATAATCTCTAAAGAAATGATAAATGCAAAAGGTGGGAAAATGGGCTGGAGTTCTAGAGTGATGTCTTGACATTCACATGTGCTACACTGGCATCCATTAGCCATATGTCATCTTCCCTTTTGATAGTGAAGACTTCTTTTCACCTTATAATTATTTATTTATGTTAAATAAATAATGTCCTCTTCTGCTTTTCAGGCTGACATTCCTCTTCTTCTTTGAAATGGGGAGTTTAGAAATGGCATACCAGGATCCACACACAGCTTATTATGGACAAGGGAGAAGAGTTATTCCCTCCTCCACAAAAAGCTCACGGCCAAGTTCTAACCTTGCAAGTTCCCATGCAGATCTTGTTCACAACCTCAAGCTGATGTTACATACTTGGGTACAGCTGTGAGGTATACTCAATGGTAGCCATTTCAAACCAGTGTCTTACATCGACAATAACAAGGATCTGAAAACAATAAGCCTAGCTAAAAATATGTGTCATATTATCTGTCTTGCCAGCAGTAGCAAGCAGGACTAAGCCTAGGGGAAATGATGTCCCACACCTGGTAAGAGTGCACAATTCTCTTTCCTGCAGGATCTGCTTACATATGGTTCTCTGCTGGGAATGCTCTACCCAGCTAATCCTGCTCATCTTTTAGGGTTTTAAAGTGAACTTTGAATTTCAGTTTTGCCTTTCAGAGTATAAAGCAGACTCAAAGGAACGGATGGAAATAGTGATCAAGAGAAGGAATTATCCTTTATTATAACTAAAGTTGAGATTCTGCCTAAAAGTCAGAGACTATATTTCACCCCTGATCAGTCTCCAAATTGGAACATATTTCATTATGCATATTTATCTACCATGAAAGATATTCATCTGAGCCCGCTTTAGGGTATGAGTGGGAGAGTTGGGACTATGTACTCAAGTTCCGTGAAATCCACTGTCCATTGTTCTTTCATGTTCTTTCAGTGTACTTTCCTGTGTTTGGCAGTAAACTGGCTGTCAAGTTATCCGGGATGGCCTTGGCTGGGAAAACTGGGAAAAGTCAGTTTGCATGTATCTCTGCCTGCAATACACTAAGCCAGCTATGTCCTAGCAGCTGTGGTGAAGAGCAGGCCAAATTTTGCAACAGGGAAAGCAGAAATACACATGTACATTTAAGCAGAAATACACGTCATGTATGCTAACACCAATTTTGAACAAAATGAATCACATAGCTAGGTCCAGTGTCAGATTGAGAGGGGACAAAACATTTTTAGGGCAAAGGGAGCAGATACAGGGAGGTAATTAATTAGGGCCATTCATTCAATTACTCTATCACCATCAGTGATTCTGATTTGCATACACACATAAAATACACATCAGTTGAGAATCTTTCTCCTAGAATAGGCCTTCCCTCTTTCTACTACTTCTGTCTTTTTCATATGAAAATAGTACCTGCAGATACCACAGTAAAAGTATTCTTGTTGTCATACTAAGACTAAGAAAGCATTAACTTACTTTCCTACAGATTGAGATTAAGCTTCTCAGCCTCCTAGGCATGAAGAGGACATGCACCCCCTACAACGAAGGTTAACTTTTTTGACCTTCTTCCTATTTGTGGCAGCTGTTGTCCATTTGCTGGAAGAGAAAAGATCTGCAGCTACTTTGTATATTAAAAGAGATGCTATGGCTCAGCATTTATAATAGGTATTGAACTCACTAAGCATGCTATCTACCCACAATCTGGGATATATAATAAATACTTACATAAATTATTTTGAGTGAATAAATACAGTTTTTAAACTCTAAAGATGTACAATTATAAGTAAACATACTTAATATATTTGGAATAATTGGGGGATTCAAAAGTCAGTCTAAATTGAGAAGAGTAGAATGCTATGAACATATTAATGGTTCTGTGATCAAACTAGAAAATATAGAGGTGATATATATGTTGGGAGAGAGGTTGTTTGAAAAAAGAGCTTCTTGTTGTATGTTCCTGATTTTTAAAAGAATTTAAAGTGGATTAAGGAAAAGAAGTAAAAGGCTTTTATTTGTCCAAGTAATTAAGTCACCTTCTTGTTGGTTCCCTAAGCCTCTGCTATAGACCGAATGTTTATGTTCCCCAAAATTCACGTGTTGAAACCTAACACCCAAGATAATGATATTTGGAGGTGGGGCCTTTGGGAGAGTTCTCATGAATGGGAATAGTACCCTTATAAAAAAGATCCCAGAGAGTTCCCTCAACCCTTCTGCCATGTGGGGACACAGTGAGAAGATGACTATCTCTAGGCCAGGAAGCAGGCCATCCCCAGACACCAAATATGCTGGTGCCTTGATCTTGACTTGTCAGCCTCTAGAACTGTGAGAAATAAATTTCTGTTGTTTATAAGCCAGCCTATCCAAAGTATTCTGTTATAACAGCCCAAACAGACTAAGAGACCCCCTAAACTTTGCTCATCAGCATTTCTCAAACCACTCTGAAATTGCCTCTTTAGTACTCTGCATGGTAAACAAGACCTTAAGTTTTTGCACACTAAACCTGTATATTTTCTGGTCAGGCTGTAGCATCCGGCATAGCATCTGGTATATAGTATAGAAGATAGGAAATTAATGTTTTTGTCAGGCTATCAGAAAGAGGACAATTAGAATTGATCAGGTTATGAAGAATAAATTTGAAAGAGGAAAATAAAAATCAATGTTTATACTATGGTAGCAATGCCTGAGTTGGAGTTGGTATTTTGTGTGCAGAAAAAAGATTACAGTTGAATCAAATATTACTTTGAGTATATTGGGTGGGAGAGTTAGAGAAAGGACACATTCAGTACTCACTATGGTGGAGAAGATAGTACTGGTCCCTGAAAATAGAAAGATTTGAAATGTTCATATCTTAAGAAAATAAAAAGTTCAAGTATGTTAACCATCAAAGTGGTCAGATTTATTAGAAATTGTTCAACAATGAAAACAGGTAACACATACAACACTCCTTCAGTGCCAGACCACTAATTATTTTTGTAACAGTGCTCTGAAAGCTTAGTATTATTATTATCATTAAAAAATGTAGAAATTTAATTTGAAAGAATAACTTACCCAAGGTTACACAGTTAGAAAGCAGAGCAAAATATTGAACGCAGGTAGTCTGGTTCTACATCTGAGCTCTTAACTATACTACCTCTCTCTAAATTACCTTGCTCAATATATTTGAAAACTATAAAGACACAATGTAAGATAAGAAGTCATTACTTTTGTTTGACAGTATCTATAACTGTGCTATCTAATGTAGTAACCACTAGTGATATGTAACTACAAGAGCACATGAAATATGACTTGTCTGATTTAGATACTGGATTTTGAAGGTTTACAATGGGAAAAAAACATAAGGTATCTCAATATTTTTTATATTGATCACGTGATAAAATTATAATATTTTAGATATATGTATTAAATAAAATATATTATTAATTTTAATTTACCTATTTCTGTTCATATTTTTAATGCTGCTACTATAAAATGTAAACTTATATAACTTACATATGTCACGGTCTTAGTTTGGTCTGCTGTAGTAAAGTTCCATAGACTGGGTGGCTTATAAACAATAGAAATTTATTTTTTATAGTTCTGGAGGCTGGAAATCCAGGATCAAGGTGCCAGTATTATGGGGTTCTGGTGGAAGTCCTCTTCCAGGTTTCAGACTGCTGACTTCTTGTAGTATCCTCATATGGCAAAGGAGAACAAGCTATGTCTCTGGCCTCTTCTTGTAAGGGCACGAATCTCATTAACAAGGGCTCCACCTTCAAGACTTAATTACCTCTCAAAGTCCCCACTTCCAAATACCATTTCACTGAGGATTAGATTTCAACATATTAAAATTCAGGGTACACAGATGTTCAGTCCATAACAGTGGCTTATTGAACAGAGCTAGCATATATATTGTAGAGGTAATTTCTTATTAGTTCTAATGGTTATAAAGCCCAGGTATCTTTGCTGTATTAGAATTGAGCTTAGCTCTTTCCCCATTACAATAGTACTGAATAAAGTCTGTCCCTATCAACTTTAATTAATGTCTAGTTCTGTTTCTCTTCAGCAGTTGCTACCCTAGAATAGCATAGTTTTAAGAGGAGGAATCTTCGGCCATATTCCTAAACAAATTGAGCATATTTGTTAAATCATCTATTAATCATTCAGTATCAGGCTGGTTTAATATGAATTCAACAGATCAACTATTTGGCAAAATTTAGTAATATTGAGGGGTATTTTGAATATATGTTAAATGCTTCAAATTTCACATCACTAAATACTAGCTCAGAAAAGGAATTTGCATTCTACAGGAGAGAATGCAAGTATTTTAAAGTGGGGTGAAAACCATGTGCACTAATTTTCTATTGCTACTGTAAAAAATTGTCACAAATTTGCTGCTTAAAACCACACACATTTATTGTCTTACAGTTCTGTAGTCCAGAAGTCTGAAATTGGTGGTGGCTAAATCACAGTGTTGGCAGGGCTATTCTTCTTTTTAGGAGCTTTAGGATAGAAATGGTTTCTTTGTCCTTTTCAACATCTAGAAGCCACCCACATACCTTGGCTCATGGCTTGCTTCTTCCATCTTCAAAGCTAGCAACGTTGGGCCAAGCATGTCTCATGCTACCCTCTCTCTGGTTCTGTTTTCTGATTCACTTTCCACTTATAAGGATCCAGATAATCCAGGATAATTTTATTACCTTAAGGTCAGATGATTAGCAACCTTAATTCCATCTGCAACCTTAATTCTCTTTTGCCATGTAATATAACATTTTCATAAGTACCAGTAATTAAGACATAGACATCTTTCGGTGGTCATTAGTCTGCCTGTCACACCATGATTATTAATTTTATAAATCTATATCAAGAGGCATCCATAGGCAAGTAGAGTAGAACATATTTATTCTCTATCATTCCAAAATAATTCTATTCAAAGTAAGTTTATTGAAATAAACATATGACAAATATCCTACCATAGGGCTGAAGAGTGAGTATGTATGAGGTGTAGTGGCATAAGAGAACAAGATATTATGTCTGTTGATGTGGATCAGAATTGGCTGTACCAAGAAAGACGTTTGGGGGCCTTGAGGTGTAAGAATAAATTAGCTCATGAAGTGATAACTTTATGCTGCTTTTTATATATGCGAGACCTCTTTATAAATTATTTTTTCTGTTTTATATACTATATTATTTTCAGAAATATGTTCTTTATCTGAACCTTTAGTGTGATGCTTCCTCACATTTCCCTTATACAATTTCTTCAAATTGGTTAATTCACGATTTTAAAGACCTACCACCTTTTTTTACCTTTTAGAATAATGGGACACTAGCAATACAGTACTGAATCAGAGGGCCGTGGTCTCTGCCATCAATTTTCCTTTTTATATTTAATCTACTTCATAGAGCTTTCTATACAGATTTCACATTTTCTAACATATTCAACAAGTAATTTGCCCTTGCTCTGCTTCCTGTTCACTTTTCAGTGACATAATTTCATTGTTAAAGTCACATTGTAAGTACTTTTTACTTTATATGAAGCGAAGTTTGAAAATTGAACTATAAAAACATAACACCTAATGTTTTTAGAAAGCTACACACTTTCAACTCATGTGGGGACATATAATCCTTCTGGTTTTCATCAAAAACGTTTTTACTAAATAATGATAATAGTCTAATAATAATAGCTAAAATTTGTTTAGCTCTCACATGGGCTATGAGCTTCACGTGGATTATTTCAATTATTGTATCATTTGTGAAATAAATGTTTAAGACTTAAATATTAAGTAACTGTTCCATAATCACATAATAAGAAAATGACAGAACAAGATTTGAATAATATGACTTACGAGAACATTCTTAGCAAATACACCATACTGAAAGTAGTATTATAGGTTTCTAGGCTACCATAACAAAGTACCACAGACTAGGTGGCTTAAACAACAGAAATTTACTTTCTCATGATTCTGGAGGCTAGAAGTCCAAAATCAAAATGTCAGCAGGGTCAATTTTATTCTGAGGTCTCTCTTCTTAGCTTGTCAATGGCCATATTCTCCCTTTGTCTTTACATGGTCTTCCTTTTGTGCGTGTCTGTGTCTAATCTTCTCTTCTTATAAAGATACCAGTCACACTGGATTAGGGACCACTAATATGATTTCATTTTAACTTAATCACCTCTTTAAAAGTTCCATCTCCAAATACAGTCACATTCTGGAGTACTGGGGGGTTAAGATTTCACATATGAATTTTGAGAGACAGAATTCAGCCTATAAGATGTAGTTTCTCAGACCAAAGGGGAAAACATAGATTCATTATTGCCCAGTGACCAAAAAAACATGAAATTTCTCCAACTGAGAGCAAGACGTGTGATACTTACTTTTACAATAGTATACCCTGCTAAATTACATTTGGAAAGAAATAGTGAATGGCAAGGATTGGGAGGCTAATAAAGATAATCAGAATCTTTGGAGACGAATACACTGAATATCAAAATCTCTGCAAGAATAAAGCATGAAATACATCCATTGCGCTGGAAGTTTAGTAACTTGCTGATGAAGGGGTTTTCTGTTGGACTACTGGTAATACTATCACTTGGGAAGAATTTTCACTGAACTAGGAGGCAGAGAACCAATTTACTCTAAGGATTCCAGCCAAAAGTTTAGTTTGCTCAGAAACACTCAGCAGAGCATGAACAGAAACTGAGGAGGTGGACTGCGGGGGGTGAGTGCTATCAATTGAGCTTTGAATGTTAAAACAAAGAAGAATGTGGAGGCTGAGGCTGAGGTCAGTCTCCTGCTGAGGTACAGAGCTTGCCTTTCACCTCTCCCAGGGGCAGCAAAGTGCCAGTGTCTGTGTGGTCCACTTGCATGAAATCCACAGAGCGAGACTTTGTTCTGTGGTTTTTCTTCCCACCTATATTTCCAAGAACACTTTAAGCTTTTTACTCCTTGATAAGTGTCCCATGCGTCTGATCTTCACTTTCCCTGTTTATTACTATTTTAATGACTTTGTAGCTCTATATCTCTTAGGGCCGCTTTGTGCTGAAGAGCCCCTTTAATTGCAAGTTCCCTTTTCTCGACCCCCTGCCTTTCAAATCAAACTCCTTCAGGGACTAAGCTCTACTGAAACATTCCTTTCAAAGACTTATTGAAAAAACAAGATGCTGGTGCAACACTAATGCTTCTAAATATCTAGAATAAAATAATTAGTTATTATCAGGTGTTGGATATTTTAATGTAAAAATAAACTAGATTAAGAAAATTAAAATACACTATCCCAAAAATGAATTTAAAACATAGGACAAATCAAAGAGATATAATCTCCTCACTTCTTGCTGGGTGAAGTTTAGAGTAAAATACAAACTCCTGCTTCATACTTACTAAGTCCTAGGTGATCTGTTTTTCTGTCTGTTTCTTGGTCACCCATCATACACACTTCTTTCTTTACTTTAAACATGCCAAAGTATCTACATGGTTGGGCCTTTTTAAATTAGTTCTTTCCATGGATTGAGGTATGTGATGGTTAATTTTATTTATCAATTTGACTGGGCTGAGGGATGCCCATATAGCTTAATTTTGATCATGATTGTGAAGGTGTTTCTGGAAGAGATTAGTGTTTGATTTAGTTGACTGAATAAAGAGATACATCCCCTCCAGTGTGGATGGGTGTCATCCAATCCATTGGGGGCCGAATAGAACAAAATGGCAAAGGAAAGGTGAATTCCCTCTCTCTCTTCTTAAGCTAGGACGTCCACCTGTTCCTGCCCTCAGACATTGGACCTCCTAGTTCTCAGGTCTTTGGCTTCGGACCTATAATTAATTACACCGTGGCTCCACTGGTTCTCATGCCTTTGGACTCAGACTAAATTATATCATTGGTTTTCTTGGTTCTCCAGCTTTCAGACGGACAGTTGTGAGTTCTTAGCCTCCATAAACCAATTCCTATTATAGGAACCAATTCTTATAATTGGTTCCTATGATATAATATACCTATGATGAGCCCTGACTAATACAAGGTACCCTTCCACCTTGCACCAGTTAGTAAGCTATTATTTCTCCATCCACATCAGTCCTTCTAGATCCTGTTATGTAATGCTAGACCTAGGCAACTGTAAGCTACATTTCCTTTTTGTCAAGTGGATCCCTATTATGCTTTCGACAATATCAAGCACTACGTGGATACTAGAATGCTGGGGAAGAAGATATGCCCCTCTTACTGTTGGCTTCCAAGTCTTGTTGGCTATTGCTTCAGAATGTCCCTTAAACCTAGTGGAAAATTGTTTTAATAGCAGTTTTATTTTGTTTTTCCCCTCCAACTCCCAGTTTCTTCATACCTCCAGTTCAGCCTCTTCCCTTCCTGTGGTAAGCAGAAATTCTAGGAATGGTCTCTGTTGTGTGTTGAGTGATCACCAAAAATATATGTTGAAGTCCTAACCTCTGGTACCTGTGTAATGTGGCCTTATTTGGAAATAGGGTCTTTGCAGATTTAATTAAGATGCAAATTAAGATGAGGTCATACTGGAGTAGGTTGGGATCTTAATCTACTTTGACTGATATTTTTACAAGAAGAGAAGAAAAGACACAGAGGTAGACACATACAGAAAGGAGATCACCATGTGAAGACACAGACACACAGAGGGAAGATGACCATTTGATGACAAAGGTAAATTGGAGTTATTCAGCCACAAACCAAGTGACACTGAGGATTTCCAGCAGCACCAGAAAATAAGAGAAAGCCATGGAACAGGCTCTTCCTCTGAGCCTTCCCGAAGGAACCAATCTTGCCAACACCTCAAATTTGAACTTCTAACCTGATGAATTGTGAGAGAATAAATGTCTTTTGGTACTTTGTTACACAGTTTTTGATAACTACTAAAACCCCCCAAATTATCCGCTACTACATTCACAAGGTCCTGAAACTCCTGTGATTGTGTTATGTTACAAGGCACAGTTGACTTTAAAAAGGGGAGATTATCTTGGTGGCCTAATCTAATCCCAAGATTTCTTAAAAGCAGAGAATTTTGAAGATTTAGATGGGCAAACAATGAGGAATGCAAGAGGCATCAAAAGCTAAAAGCAGTCTCTACTTGACAGCCAGTAAGGAAAGGGGGACCTCAGACCTGTGGCCACAGGGACTGGATTCTACCAACAATTTGCATGATCTTGGAAGTGATTCTTTCCCAGCACCTCCAGATAAGAGCCTTGCTGGACAATACTTTGATTTTGTCCTTGTGAGACACTGAGGAGAAAATGCAGCTCAGCCTGCCCAGATTTCTGACTTACAGGACTGTGGTATAAAATATGAGTTGTTTTAAGCCATTATGTTTGTGGTAGTTCATTATGCAGAAAGAGAAAACACTCTCCTTGGAAGTATCAGCAGCAACAATACAACATCCTCTCCTTAGAGGTGTAAGTCACAGCTCTGAGAGTCCCTTCCACTAAGTTTCCATTGTACCAACACCAGCTATCCAGTGCTTCCTCATCAGTAAACTGTCGACCTCCTCAGGTTCCCTCTTCCAAGCTTCCAGATTCTGAGTGTCCCAACTCTCCCCTTCTTTCCATTAGTCTTGAAGATGTAATTTGTTTCCTAAAATTATATTCTGTTAGCTCAGTGTTCCTTTTCTGATTTTACCATTCACCATTGCTGGTTAAACAATTCCTTTTATCAAATTCTTTCTGTTAAAATAACTGCTGTGGTTTCTGTGAGGCTGAGTGGACCCTAACTGATACACCGTGATCCTCAAATTATCCACTAAGAAAAGAGTGACACCTAATCTAAAGTAACAACTCAGACAATCTCTGCCACAGCACCTATATTACTTATATTTATAGCTTATTTTCTGAATTTTTTTTGTTTCTTTGTGCACTTGTTGATTGGTTTTATCAATTCTATCTGTTCATAAGAATGAAGGCTGTGTTCTGAGTAGAAAGCTTGTTTGAGCGTGGTTGCTTGTGTTTGCACATGTTATAGTCAATGGTAGTGGGGAAAAGGGGTTATCATGTGTTTCAAAATCTCAACAACAATTTAGGGCAGACCAGGTTCAGCTTCTCCAACAGTTAGCAGCCTGCTGATAGACTGATTTAAATCTCAGGACAAGCTAATAAATGAGGCCAAATAGGGAATCCTGAATTGCTCTAGCTTAGCATTTACCAAAATATGTTTTACTGAATAACAGTTTAGGATACTAAGTGTTTTATGTAGTCATTTGGAAATTCAGGCTGTAGTTTTTTAGTCTATACTAAATGATATGACCTATAATAAATTTTGTGATTAAAAAGATTTGTTCTCTACTTTAGTGGCTTCCAAAAACGTATTAAAAAATAGAACCTCCAGGCTTCCCTGGTGGTGCAGTGGTTGGGAATCCGCCTGCCAATGCAGGGGACATGGGTTTGAGCCCTGGTCCAGGAAGATCCCACGTGCCGCAGAGCAACTAGGCCTGTGTCCACAACTACTAAGCCTGTGCTCTAGAGCCTGTGAGCCACAACTACTGAGCCTGTGTGCCACAGCTACTGAAGCCCACGTGCCTAGAGCCGATGCTCTGCAACAAGAGAAGCCACTGCAATGAGAAGCCTGCATACCACAACAAAGACCCAATGCAGCCAAAAATAAATAAAATAAATAAATTAATTAAAAAAAATAGAACCCCCTTTTTAAGTAAAACCCTGGAAAATTTTTGGAATAATTAGAACAAGTATTAATTTGGGTAACTGCCCACTACTCTACCTACTCTCCTCATTCTGCTTCTCTCACTTCCAACATAGGAAGGACTATGCTTCTCATTCCCTGATCTCATAATGCAGCGGTCCCCAAACTTTTTGACACCAGGGACTGGTTTCATGGAAGACAATATTTCCACGGACTTGGGGGGGGGGGCGTGGGGGGAATGGTTTTGGGATGATTCAAGTGCATTACATTTATTGTGCACTTTATTTCTATTATTATTACATCAAAATATATAGTGAAAAAATTATACAACTCACCGTAATGCAGAATCAATGGGAGCCCTGAACTTGTTTTCCTGCAATAGATGGTCCCATCTGGGGATGATGGGACTGCCTCAGCTCCACCTCAGATCACCAGGCATTAGATTCTCATAAGAGTGCATAACCTAGATCCCTCACGTGCACAGTTCACAGTAGGGTTCGCGCTCCTGCGAGAATCTAATGCCACGGCTGATCTGCCAGGAAGCAGAGCTCAGGAGGTAATGCAATCAATGGGGAGTGGCTGTAAATACAGATGAAGCTTCACTCATTTGCCCTCCGCTCACCTCCTGCTGTGTGGCCCAGGGTCCCCTGTCATAATGTATTGCCTAGGTGAAAACTGACACATTTTCCTAGAATTGGTTGGTGTCTGTCTCAAATAAGTTGTTGTTAGTGATTTGGATCCATAATATGTGACTATATGGACCTAAGCCAGTGATAGTGACCCTCTAGCCAAAGAAAATAATGGAAATTTTTTGATAAATAAAATTGCAGAGAGTAATGGTATATATTATCAATATAGGTATACCAATAAAGGTATATATTTATCAGTATATCAATTTACATTGAAATTTTCTGAACACTAGAAAACATTCCTTTCTAAAATGTTGTGTTTGTCTCTCTTCCTATAGTACCTTGACTCTTTCATTGTTATTCACATTATTCTAGTATGAATAATAAGCTTACTGCATGGAGGGACTTTTTCAGTTTTGTTTATCCAGTATTACAATACTTCACACAGGGCCAGCACATTTTATTCACTCAATGTCTATTTTTGAATGCATTAATATATCAATGTGTAAGTGAATTCCCAGATATTCTTCTCATCTGTCTTAAATCAGAAGCAGTGCTTGGGTTAAGTCAGTATAAACAGCCTCCCCTAATTTTTTATATGCAGATACAAGGTTGATTGGGAGAACACAATGTATAATAGAACATGGATCAGATAAACTAGATAATTGCTAAAAAGAAAATTCTGTCCAAAGCAATTCAATTTGGGTTTTCTTTATCCCTTACATCAATCTAATAAGCTTGATAAATATAAAATCTTCATTTCCCTTTGCGTCACATAGACACAGCCTTAACTGACTCTTTATATAATCATCGCCAAGTAATTATATTCCAGCTGGATGCTTTGTGACTCTCCTTTGACCACAAATTATTTTGCACAAAGTGATACAAGCCATATTGTGTGGCATCTTTTATTCCTGCCAGTCACTGACATGTAGCTGAGAACAATGAATATGTTTTGAAGAAGAATCGTGCTGTTATCTGGAAGGTCAAATGAAAACCTGCCCAGCCACAGATGTTTAAATAATTATTTTAGACATTTTTTTTTTCTGACTTCCCTGCCCTGTCCATAATAATGTAATTACTGGGCAGTGCTTTTATTACAAGTTCATAAGATGTTTGTCTTCTCAGTTCCTCCCACCTCAGTGAAGTACATATGAAGTGTTAATAAATAAATGAATAGCTCCAGGCTGGAGATCATCATACTGGGCCTTTTCCCTACCTTAGATGGCCTGACACCAATTCGAGTACTTTACAACAGAGAATAAGGGAAGCAACTAATGTTCCTTGAGGTTATCAAAGCCAAAAGGGTCCCAAAACACACAGTCAGCTTTTCAAAACCCGATTCTTCTTGTATAAAAAAGAAATTCAATTGGCAATGATTTCATGAATGCAAATTCTCAGTTAGATACGATACATAGACACATGTACATGTATAAACACACACACACACACATAAACACACATACACACAGAAACATATACATACACTATAGTAAAGACAAATTAGCCATCTTCCAAGTAATTGTTTTAAATATATCCTCATGGAAAAGAGAAAGTCAGAGTAAATTTTATTTCTAAATATTTACTAAAATTGAAAAAATTTAAAAAACCCCAAAGCAACAGATGACAAAGATGTAAGTATAAGCACCTAGCAATTGCTAACCACAGAGAAATTAAATAAGATAATTAAATGCAAAACATTGTCAGGGCGGGGAAATTTGCCCCTACTCTTCTGGGTTCCTTTGACTGGTCTAATAATTAAATTGACATAAGACAAATTAATGGAAGAAAATCAAATTTAATTTTGTACATATGGAGGTCTCATATATATGGTACCTAAGAAGCGACCAAAGCAGGCAGCTTTTATACCTTCTAGATAAAGAAGCAATAAATTTGTGAGGAATTGATAAAACAAAGAAACTTGAGCTTGGGTGCTAATTAGAGGAGAATTTAAGCAGAGTTTGTTTACACAGGCTTCTCAGCCCTGAATTCCCTGTCCCTGGCAAGTTTGTCTACCTCGGGTATAGGGAGGGTACCTTTCACATGGGAAATTTTTATCTTGCTTTCAGAGGAGGGGCAGAGTGTTCTTGCACTGGCTGTTTCTCGGGTAACTTTAATTCAAAATAACCAATATGCTATTGATACTTGGGTATATTTTAGGATGGTCTGCCCTGAGCCCCAACAATATTTTAGAATTATTACACTGGATTTAGACTGAAAAGTTTGCATCAATTAGTGCAATCAATTATCTTACCGTGTGAAGGTATAGCACGAAAAAATAGAGCTCATTTTTTGGTTTAAATATATATTCAGTTAAACATAACTTGTTGAAAAAAATGGTAGAAATGAAGGATATTCATAATGAAAAAACTCAAATTAAGCAGTGCCCAATAATAAATATGCACTTTAAAAAATTCATAAGGCAACTTTAAAGTCATATAACATCAGTTTTTATACTTTATGCTAATAATAAAATATTATTGAACATGAGACACAGATTCACATTAGCATTATATTTAACGTGTACTTTAAGATATTAAAAGTTAGGAAAAGTAAGTGCAATATGGAATCAAAAGAATTCTGTTATTGTAATAGTGGGTAAGAGTTCATAATTGTTCTCTAAATCCTCAAAATCAAAAGATAAAGATTATATCCTCTGAATATTCAGTATACTTTTGTAACTGCACAGACTTTGCTAAATTGGGGCTCACAAATATTGATGAATCTTTTATAAATATATGTTAAGTACACTGTAAATGTATATTAAATGTCATATCTTAAATGCCCTATACATTTACTCTAATATCTCTTCATTTTTCTTACAAATTATTATTTTTCAAACCTCAAATTCTGGTATAACAGAATATGCCAAAGAAGTCTATATTCCACCTTTATCTTTTCAAGTTAAAGTTTCCCTTTTATATCTTGTATAGAACTCTATACATGTGTGTCTCTCATAATCTTTTACATTTTCATTTCTTTCCTTCTTTTTCTTCTTTTTTTTATATTTGTTCATTTCATTCCTTGATGCTGTGCTTCTTCTATACTCTCTCAATCTCTTGAATTTTCTCCTTAATTTCCCTGCAGTCGCTTCTTTAATTCATATAATGAGATAACTTTAATTTCAAGGTCTGTCACTGAATTAATAAGAGGATACAAGCGAAAGAATGCTGTGATTTCATGCCCTAGAATTAGAAAAAGTACTATTCTTTTCTGCAACAATTTGGACCCCCTGATGCTCAGAGAGTAAGAATTTAGGAAGACAATAAAGGAGTTAATTGCAATAGTCAAGATGGGAAGTAATTAAAGCATTTAATGGAAGCATTTCCATGATTGTATTCATTGTCACAGCACTGCTAAGTCTTACAAGGATCACGGAAGCACATAATGAATGAACAATAAAAGTGTGTGGGTCAATATTTTATTTCTACTTGCTTCCAATTTTAATTTCCTAAAACATAACCACATGATGATTATTGAAGTCCAGCATACATAGTATATGGATAGTAGAGATTTTTTACTTGTCTTCAAAAATGCCTCTCCAGTGACTGCTGATTCTTCCCAATTGTACCTCCCTGCTGAAATGAATTATATCAGGAAATGGAATGTACAAGGGAAAGGAAACAAAAAAGAACCACTGGATATGTTTTCTGGGTCAGAGATTTCTTACTGTTTCACAGTACATAGGTATGCCACCCCTACTCACCTCCTTGTCCCAGATTTCATCATTTATGTGGCGTGATGAGACCTGATGGGAATTTTTCCTACATGAGCATCCAGATACTCCAGAAGCGAGAAACAAAGGATTTATTTTCTCTTCTTATAAGGAGGAAGAGACATCTGTCTAGCTCTGCTCCTAAAAGGGTTCCCTTCGTCCTCCAAACCTTTCCAGAAGACTTTTCTGACCTGAATTATTTTCAAATTTGAGGACTTCATGCCTTTGGCATGTAAATTCCTAGGGAGGTAATGCTCTATTCTCAGAGGCACCTTGGGGCTTAACCTAGGACCAAGATCAAGCTGTAACCATTTGACTCTCTGGGGGATATAAGAAAGTTGTATTAGCCTTTTGGATCAGAACAATTAACTAGAAAAATGGCTGCAGATATAATTCTTATGATATCTGAAATGTTTATAAGAGAATGGAAAACATACATCCTCTACTTTTATAGT
This sequence comes from Phocoena phocoena, assembly GCF_963924675.1. Taxonomy (NCBI): domain Eukaryota; kingdom Metazoa; phylum Chordata; class Mammalia; order Artiodactyla; family Phocoenidae; genus Phocoena; species Phocoena phocoena. The sequence goes on from NC_089223.1 coordinate 79,443,379, forward strand.
GCCTATGCTTCAGTGGATTAATAGGGTAAAGCTTTTTATAGGAAGATTGAGAAAAACATGAAAGTTTTATTCTCCAGAGATGGTCAGTCCAATTCAGTGCAAAAACTATGGTCAAATTCCTGTTAGAGCCACTATGGCCAGTTTTCAGGTGCATATAACACAGTGCTTGCCTTCAAGGAGTTTATAATTTCATAGTGTCATTGAAGCCAAAAGACAAACAAATAACTCTAATATAAGATTGAATGTATATACTTTAGCAGGAATACATTTATAGAACATTTGAGTGTTAATAGGAAGATGTAACATCAATTTATAACTGTAAAATATTTCATAAAAGTGATAATTAAGATGGATCTTAACAATTGTAAAATTCAGAAAGGCACAATTTCCAAAAAAAGGGTACATTCCAGACACAAGAAACTACATAGATAAATGAACTATAAAATATTACAATATGACACTATTTATATTACCTGGGGTTGACCCCCATTTATGGTCCAATTGACCATTTATTTTGTATTTATTTACTCAACATTTTTTCAACATCTACCCTATAACAAGGATCATTTTTGGTAATCACAAAAAATGGAAAATAATACTGTTGAAATTTAGTTAAGTTAATTAACTACTTAATTACTATACATATTGTGTGGATACATATTATAAAGTAGGATAAATTAACATAGAGGCTAGAGTGATATATTCCAATGATTAGGAAGTCTTCTCTGCTAGAATGACATTGATCATTTGATGAAAACACTGAATGAAACGACTGAGAAAGTCATGCAATTGTAGGGGAGAAAAAAGTTTTTTCTTCTATCCACCTTAGGTTCCCTGGCTGGGGCTGTATAAATTAGACTGACAAAAGACAGATTAACAAGAAAAAGACAATAAGTTTATTAGTATGTGTATCATGCATACACATGGGAGTGCTCAGAGATGAGTAACTCCAAAAGTGTGGTTAGATTTCGGAGTTTATGTACCTTACTTAGTAAAAGAAAGTAAGGATGGGGAGTAAGGACACTTATGGAAAAACAAATGACTTTTTAGAAACATAAATAGGACCTTAGGAGAACAGATGGGATATATAAAAAATTAATAAACAGAAACCTCAATTAAACAAAGTCGGGAGACCAGAAGGGGAAGTTTTACTGCCCTATCACCTTAGCAGAGCTCAAAATAAAGAAGAAAGCCCCCTCTTCTTTCCTGGCAAGGACTCAGCCAATGAAAAGCATGGACTCTCTGTTAACTATAGTCCTCCTGATTCCTTTTCCTCTCTATTAAAGTGTTCTTTCCTTGCCATGAGGGGACTTGCACATGGCTCTTCATGGTCGCAGAGCCCAAATTGCAATTCTCTGCTGATCCTGAGCAAACCCATCTTTGTTGGAGAGACAGCTGGCAGTCTATTTGTCGTACGTCAACATTTTGGTGGCTCCAGGGGCCAGAGAAGACCCCTGAGGGCTCTGGGACTGGTGAGCCAACAGGTGTGGTACCACAATTGAGCCCATTGTGCTCACTGCTTTTCATGTCAGTCCAGGAGTTTGAATGTAAGTCTCTCTCTGAATCTGAGATCATACCCTCTTTACATCGGAAGCTCTCCAGACTTTATTTGGGATCTGTTTTAAGGTTTTATGCTTTCTGGTTAAGACCTTTTTCTGTATGTGAATGCTCATTTGGCACTTGGGTCTCATTTTGCTATTAAACGGTTTCAATCCAAGCTGGCTGATAAGCTGTCAGCCCATTCCTTCAGGAACAGAGGCTGCTTCACTGAAAATGCACCAGTTCAGCTATTGGACCATTCCTTTGGAATAGGAGCTGTTCTCTGGAAACTGGCTAAAAAGCCTTTGATCTGGCTTCTCTGGGACCATGCTGTTTCCTTAGAACTTACTGGTATTAGGTTGTTTGAGACACAGGCTGTTTCATTTGAGCTGTTTGAAAATCTTGCTTTTACTCTAGAGAAAAACGTATGAAAAATGAGATTCCAGTTACCTAAATTTTTTTTTTTTTTTTTTTTTTGGTACGCGGGCCTCTCACTGTTGTGGCCTCTCCCATTGTGGAGCACAGGCTACGGACGCGCAGGCTCAGCGGCCATGACTCACGGGCCCAGACGCTGGCATGGGGATCTGGCATGTGGGATCTTCCCGGACCGGGGCACGAACCCATGTCCCCTGCATCGGCAGGCGGACGCTCAACCACTGCGCCACCAGGGAAGCCCTACCTAAATATTTTGAGTGCACCCCCGTTTCAGGGACTCTGGCTGATTTTGTTTAAAAACCAAGGTCCTTCCTCATGCACATTCCTAACTAAATGAAACGAACTGACCAAAGGTAATTTAGAATATCAGTGGCCATTATGGGAACTTTTGAAATCCCCAAACAATTTTCTTAAAATGTAATTGGACCACAATAGCTCAAAACTTTCCAGAAGTGAATGAAATGAGTATTTTGATTTGTATTTTGAGGCTGCCCCAACAATATCTGGAGTCTAAAATTGCCTCTCTGCAAGACAATATTTTAAGATTAAGTGAGGCAAACAAATGATTAACAAAGGTAAAACGGCTCCCAAAGCCTCAGGCTCTTCTTCCTTGGCTTCTTTGTCTCAGGCTCCACCTGTGGCACCATCTTATCTCTCTTCATCAGACCCTCATGCTCTGACTCCACCCCCAGTGTCATCTTTCTCCTTTCCTCTCATACTGTCTGCACCTCTTCTATACCTTCAGTACCCCTGAACTATTTCTGTTGCCGAACTTACCCTTTTCTTTGAAACTCTCCCCACTCTGTTTACCTCAGAATTTATCAGGAGCTGTCCCTTTAAAATTAAGCCTTCTGAGGATCAAGGCTAAATCCTTAATTTCTTATATACTCTGGACTAAGATGAATTGTGAGCTACAGTCAGTACAGTCAGAGTTTTCTCGAAAGTAACTGAAGATCCACACAGATTCGCTGAGGAATTTAATATAGTCATTCAAGCTTATCAACCTAATTTCTCTGATATATGAACTAGCTCATATGCTTGTTGATAAAGGCCAGGCTCAACACTGGATGAAAGTTGCTAATTGGGAAAATCCTGAAAGGTCTATAGAATTACAACCAGGAGACCAGCCAGCTAAATTATTATATGATCAGACTTGGGCTATTGCCCAATTCCTATTCATAGAGCAACTCCTATTCTTTCTCTCCAGAAGGGGAAATAATTCTAGAATTAGACAGTAGTTGTCAATGTAACTAACCAGGTGAATTAAATGACCCTTTGACATTTTTTATGTATTCCACCTCTAAAGATACTAGAGCTGATTTTGGAAACACTGGTCATTTGTCTTTATTGAATCAGCTACCACCTTTTTTATGAGCCAAATCTCCAACTAATATTAGGAAAATTCACAGCATACCTCCCATCAAGATTCAAAAAATTCCTCAAAATCTCTTCCTGGAATTAATCAATACTCTATAAGTAAAGAAGTCTTTAAGGCATGAAGCCCATAATAGAAGATTACAAGACTCAAGGCCTCATTATCTCTTTCATCAGTCCCTGTAATGCCCCTAATTTACTGGTGATAAAACCAAAGGGCTGAAAGTTGAGTTTCCCTTGGACCTCTGAGCAATAAACAACATTGTTATCCTTTGATACTTCGTTGTTCCTAAACCTCAGAATTTATTAACATCCATTCCCACCACCAGAAGTAAATTCTTTACTGTAATTGATTTATGCAGTGCATTCTTTACTATTCCAGTTGATGAAGCTAGCCAATACCTTCTTGCCTTTACTTGGTAAGAAAAACAATTCACCTGGACAGTAATGCCTCAGGATTTTACTGAGTCATTCTTATTTCTTGCAGATCCTGAAGGCTGATCTGGATGATGTATAGTTTCCTATAGGTTTTACTTTGTTGCAATATGTGGATGATTTGCTTCTTTGTTCTCCTTCACAAGTCCTCCTTCACAGGAAGACTGCATCCTCCATCCACAGGAAGACAGCTAAAGATTTTAGTCTTAAAGGGACATAAGGCCACCAAAAAATTTTTAGTTTGCCTAAACTCAGGTTTGATACTTAGGACATCTAATATCAGAACAAGGACTACACCTAGATTCTAAGTGTGCTAAGTTTCCCACAACCCAAAAGTAAGTACCAACTGTGAGGTTTTCTTGGGTTGGTTGGTTATTGCCAAGGTTGGATTCCAAATTTCTCTCTTATGCCAAAACTCTGTATGTTTTACTAAAGAATAACAACCCCCAAACCAATTTTATGGATGACATATGGAAGACAGATGGCATAAAGGAAGTTTGATCAACCCACCTGCCCTTGGGCATCTCAATTATCAGATTCCCTTTTTCTTTTTTGTATATGACCTGCAGTAAATTCCTTGGGGTAACACTGACTTTTGATGGTTCACTGATGTTTCTTATTTAAAAGGTGACAATGGCACATATTGTTCTGGGTATGGTATTGCAACTCCTTTTGATGTGTTGAGGCAGCATCTTTACTTCAGACCAACAGGCTGAATTATATGCTCCTACGAGGCTATTGCTTTAGCCAAGGACAAAACTGGCAGTATTTATAATGATAGTAGATGTTCTTTCAGAGTAGCTCATGATTTTGGAATGTGAAATCAACATGGATTTATTACTTCCAGTGGGAATAAAATTTAAAGTGGTCCCAATGTTCTACAAGTATTTGATGCAATAATTTTACCTGCTGCTTTAGTGATTATTATGATTCCAGGACATTCTAAACTTTTCTGGAAGCTAAGGAAAATCACCTAGCTTCTATTTCTACAAGAAATTCTGCCCTTAAAGGAACTAATAGCAGGCATGCTATTTCATGCTCCAAAGGGATATTTCCCCAAATAATAAATTTAAAAAATTTTTAGAGAAGCCTAACAATTGTCCTCAGGAAGAAAACAAAAAACAAAACAAAAAACAAAAACAAAAACAAAACAAGATTGGAAATTCAACAAATTTTGGTTTGATAAAAAGAAAGCTTTGATTTGGATCAAACAACAATCCAGCCTTACCAGAAATTCTCAAATTCCTACTTCTCACCATTTTACCTTCATTAAACCATTGGTTTACCAACAGAATGATAGCATTTATGAATCAATATTGGTGTGGAAACATCAAGGCCACAAAAATGACTAACTCATTTGTACCACTTGTCCAAAGTACAACCTGGGGAAGCCTGTTCACACTGCTCTTAGATATTTTAAGCTGCCTATTGGTCTGGCAAATGGATTGCATACAACTTCCTTCATCTAATGGATATAAATATGTTTTAGTCATGCTGTGAATGTTTTCACTCTGAACTGAAGCCTTCCCTTGAAGAAAGGCTCTTGCCTCTTCTGTGGCTAAAGTCCTGTTGGAAAAGAGTATCCCTACCTGGGGAGCTCCTCTCAAACTGCATAGTGATCGAGGAACGTATTTTACTGGTCAGGTGCTTCAACAGATCTGTGCTGTCTGGGCAGTTTTACAATTCTTTTACTGCATTCACCACCCTCAATCCTCTGGCCTAATAGAACACATCAGTGACATTATAAAGACTCAACTGGCAAAATTTGTAGAGGTCCTTTAAATACCTTGGCCAAAAACATTGCCATTGGTCCTTCCAAATCTCAGACCTACCTTTTTTGGAACTGGTGAACTCTCATGCTTTGAGATAGTCACAGGATACCTAATGCACCTGGCACTTGCTTCTTTTGACCCACAACCAACAAAAGGAGAGATACTCCAATATTGTAAAGGCTTAGTTGCTTCTATTAAAAATAACCATAATTTGGTAGAACAGTCTTTTCATAGTGTACTCTTGGGAGATGAAGACCTTAAGCATTCTCCCTTGCAACCTGGAGGTTGCATCTAATGGAAAAGAGACTTCCAGAAGAACTCTCTTCAACCTTGTTGGAGAGGTCCCTATCAGGTACTGCTAACCAACCCTTGGGTGGCTAAACTCCAAGGAAATGACTCTTGGATTCATGTAACCTACCTAAAGAAAGCACCAAACTCTGAGTGGACCCACATATCATCTGTTGATTTCCAGATAAAGATTTAACAGAATTGAAGCAGATGATATCTGATGAGACAGCTTTCCCGATATAACAAGGACCAGGTCTGCTCGAAGTTTGTTGCCAAATCTGTGATGATGACATAATGCTTCAGGTGATCTCCAGTGTCTATGATCTTGATAACATAGGGACTTTAGATAAAATTGCCTGAGGGTTCTCCTTCCTACCTCTCCTTGTTACTTGAATGTGACCCTAATAGGTTTCAGTACACCCAGGATAGGTCTTTCCTGACACTGAGGAACAAAACAAAACAGCTGAAACTAGAAAACCTGACTCTTGAGCAGTGATGCTTTCAGATAAAGATCTTGAACAAAAAGGGAAATTTTTTAAATTAATAAACAAAACTCTCAATTAAATAGTGTTGGGGGGCTTCCCTGGTGGCGCAGTGGTTGAGAGTCTGCCTGCCGATGCTGGGGACACGGTTCGTGCCCTGGTCCGGGAAGATCCCACATGCCGCGGAGCCGCTGGGCCCATGAGCCATGGCCGCTGAGCCTGCGCGTCCGGAGCCTGTGCTCCGCAACGAGAGAGGCCACAACAGTGAGAGGCCCGCGTACCGCAAAAAAAAAAAAAAAAATAGTGTTGGGAAGTCAGATGGGGAGCTCTCACACGTTGTGACAATAGCAGAGCTCAACAAGAAGACCCCTCTTCTTTCCACGCGAGAGCTCAGCTAATGATAGGTCGTGGACTCTTTGTTTACTGTAGCCCTCCCAACTTCCTTTCCCCTCACTATAAAAGTGCTCTTCTTCCCTTGCCCTGGGGGGATTTGCATGTGGCTTGCCATAGCTGCAGACCCCAAATTAGAATTGTCTGCTGATCCCAAATAAACCCATCTTTGCTAGAGAAATATCTGGCAGTCTATTTGTTTTAGGTCAACAGAAATATGACAGCTTGGTAACTGTCTGTTTGGATATGGTGTTGACTTCTCCTCTCTGAGAAGAGAAGATTAGAGTTGTTCCTGGGGAGGGAATTTATGACACTTGAGTTCTTTGGGGAGACTCTGATTTTAGGCAGACAAGGAATTTCAGGAACTGAAATACCTTCAGCAAAACACCATTCTTTTGCCAAAATGGCATGTGGAGTGGCATATCCTGATCTCCTTCCCAGGGAACTAAGAAAAGAAATTAATATTGTGTATGTAGACACAATATAGACTCTAAATATACTAGTAAGCTCTTTTCCTAATAATAGTGGGAATAGCTAGCTTTGAGCAAACATGATATTTGCACTCACGAATCTGTCCTTAAAGTAGATAGTGATAGTCTCCTGAAGTTTTTTTTTTTTTTCTTTTTTCCAATAAGATGGATGTGAGTGGAAGAGTTACCAGTTAGGAGATAATTGCAAGAGCATCTGTGATGGATAATGGAGGCACTAGAGTGATGACTGTTCAAATTTAAAGTGGGTGGATATGAAATTTTTCCTGGAAGGTGAACATTCGCATTTGGCTCCTGGGAATGAAGTCCAAGATACTGAGATTTTTAAGGCTACATAATGAATAAAACAAGAGTCCTATTTCCAGACATTGAAAATTTTAGAGGAACAGTTGATTTTGAAAGAATAATAATGGTTTGGGAACTGTTGAATTTGGGGTTCTGCTTAGTAAAACATCTAAGTAAACCTAGAACATGGGATTTAGGAGAAGAGATCAGTATTGCATATACTGACTTGAAGTAATTTGTTGCAAACTGACCCAAGCTGATATGCTGTTCACAAACATTAGATTCTTTTCAGTAGTTATTGGTGTCTCCTAACAGTTAGGGGCTGGTGTGTGCTGTTGGACTCCTCTCTATAACCTGAAGATATGGTCGTATGTTGCAAGTTGTGCCACACATATACAAATACTTGTAGCAAGCAGGCATACAAACAGCCATTCATACTTTCTGTGATTTCCATAAACTCTCAGCGATCTGTCCCTTTATATTCTCTCGCAACCTTGCAGAAAAGATTTTATTATGGCAAATGCAAACATATTCTGATGATAAGATTCAGCTAACCTTCTAGTCAAGGTCAACACAAATATCCTCTGATACATCCCTTTAACTTACAACCAGTTTGGAATCCTAGGATTAGAACACCATTTTCAAAAGAAATGGCTCTTAGGCTTACTAAATTCTTATACTATGTTTATCTAATGATGAGAATGTCTATGCAATATTTCAGGCCAACCTACTACCTAGAACATCCTCTGGTGTTGGTCATATTTAATGTCATTTAAAGTACTTGGTACTTTAATTGTAGACTAAACACTCCTAAATTGTAGATTAAATTAATTAATATACACATATAGTCCTTACTGTCTATGTGAAGTATTTTACACCAATCCCAAGCAATGTACCATTTATTTTATAATAGTCTGAGAATATATTTCAATCCTCCCCAAACTAACCTTGGCCCATAGATTATGTTCTGCCATCTCCCTCTTTCTATATGTGTTACAAACCCTCTCCTCACCAGCACTTCTCAATTACATAGAGTTCTACATTACTCAGACCTATCATGATTTTCCACATAGTGTTACATTAATATCAGAGCTAATACCCTGGAATTTGATCCAAAACAAAATTTAGCTCAAAATTTGTCCCAATTATTCGAATATTTGAAGGAAGAGTGTGTTCCCTTAAAATATTCACTGAGGCAATAGCAACAATAGCTCAAAATTTCAAATTTCTCTGTGCCCGATACCATGATTGGTATGACAGTAACAATAAAATCCAAGAATCTTAGTAAAATAAAACATTATAATATGAACAACCAATCTGATGCACTTATTTTTCTGAAAGAATGTTCAGGGTGCTGTTAATACACTCATACTCCTCATTCATTATTTCTTTTTTTTTTTTTTTTTTTTCATTCTTTTTTTTTTTTTTTTTAACATCTTTATTGGGGTATAATTGCTTTACAATGGTGTGTTAGTTTCTGATTTATAACAAAGTGAATCAGCTATACATATACATGTGCTCCCATGTGTCTTCCCTCCTGCATCTCCCTCCCTCCCACTCTCCCCCTCCCACCCCTCCAGGCTGTCCCAAAGCCCCGAGCTAATATCCCTGTGCCTTGCGGCTGCTTCCCCCCAGCTATCCACCCCACCACGTTTGTTAGTGTGTATATGTCCATGACTCTCTCTCGCCCTGTCAAAACTCACCCTTCCCCCTCCCCATATCCCCAAGTCCGCTCTCCAGTAGGTCTGCGCCTCCATTCCTGTCTTATCCCAAGGTTCTTCATGACATTTTTTCCCCTCAAATTCCATATATATGTGTTAGCATACGGTATCTGTCTTTGTCTTTCTGACTTACTTCACTCTGTATGACAGACTCTAGGTCTATCCATCTCATTACAAATATCTCAATTTCATTTCTTTTTAAGGCTGCGTAATATTCCATTGTGTATATGTGCCACATCTTCTTTATCCATTCGTCCGATGATGGGCGCTTAGGTTCTTTCCATCTCCGGGCTATTGTAAATAGAGCTGCAATGAACATTTTGGTACATGACTCCTTTTGAATTTTGGTTTTCTCAGGGTATATGCCCAGTAGTGGGATTGCTGGGTCATATGGTAATTCTATTTGTAGTTTTTTAAGGAACCTCCATACTGTTCTCCATAGTGGCTGAACCAATTCACATTCCCACCAGCAGTGCAAGAGTGACCCCTTTTCTCCACACCCTCTCCAGCATTTATTGTTTCTAGATTTTTTGATGATGGCCATTCTGACTGGTGTGAGATGATATCTCATTGTAGTTTTGATTTGCATTTCTCTAATGATTAATGAGGTTGAGCATTCTTTCATGTGTTTGTTGGCATTCTGTATATCTTCTTTGGAGAAATGTCTGTTTAGGTCTTCTGCCCATTTTTGGATGGGGTTGTTTGTTTTTTTGTTATTGAGCTGCATGAGCTGCTTGTAAATTTTGGAGATTAATCCTTTGTCAGTTGCTTCATTTGCAAATGTTTTCTCCCATTCTGAGGGTTGTCTTTTGGTCTTGATTATGGTTTCCTTTGCTGTGCAAAAGCTTTGAAGTTTCATTAGGTCCCATTTGTTTATTTTTGTTTTTATTTCCATTACTCTAGGAGGTGGGTCAGAAAGGATCTTGCTGTGATTTATATCATAGAGTGTTCTTCCTATGTTTTCCTCTAAGAGTTTGATAGTTTCTGGCCTTACATTTAGGTCTTTAATCCATTTTGAGCTTATTTTTGTGTATGGTGTTAGGGAGTGATCTAATCTCATACTTTTACATGTACCTGTCCAGTTTTCCCAGCACCATTTATTGAAGAGGCTGTCCTTTCTCCACTGCACATTCCTGCCTCCTTTATCAAAGATAAGGTGTCCATATGTGCATGGGTTTATCTCTGGGCTTTCTATCCTGTTCCACTGATCTATCTTTCTGTTTTTGTGCCAGTACCATACTGTCTTGATTACTGTTGCTTTGTAGTATAGTCTGAAGTCAGGGAGCCTGATTCCTCCAGCTCCTTTTTTCGTTCTCAAAATTGCTTTGGCTATTCGGGGTCTTTTGTGTTTCCATACAAATTGCGAAATTTTTTGTTCTAGTTCTGTGAAAAATGCCAGTGGTAGTTTAATAGGGATTGCATTGAATCTGTAGATTGCTTTGGGTAGTAGAGTCATTTTCACAATGTTGATTCTTCCCATCCAAGAACATGGTATATCTCTCCATCTATTTGTATCATCTTTAATTTCTTTCATCAGTGTCTTATAATTTTCTGCATACAGGTCTTTCGTATCCTTAGGTAGGTTTATTCCTAGATATTTTATTCGTTTTGTTGCAATGGTAAATGGGAGTGTTTTCTTGATTTCACTTTCAGATTTTTCATCATTAGTATATAGGAATGCCAGAGATTTCTGTGCATTAATTTTGTATCCTGCTACTTTACCAAATTCATTGATTAGCTCTAGTAGTTTTCTGGTAGCATCTTTAGGATTCTCTATGTATAGTATCATGTCATCTGCAAACAGTGACAGCTTTACTTCTTCTTTTCCGATGTGGATTCCTTTTATTTCCTTTTCTTCTCTGATTGCTGTGGCTAAAACTTCCAAAACTATGTTGAATAAGAGTGGTGAGAGTGGGCAACCTTGTCTTGTTCCTGATCTTAGTGGAAATGCTTTCAGTTTTTCACCATTGAGGATGATGTTTGCTGTGGGCTTGTCATATATGGCCATTATTATGTTGAGGAAAGTTCCCTCTATGCCCACTTTCTGGAGGGTTTTTATCATAAATGGGTGTTGAATTTTGTCAAAAGCTTTCTCTGCATCTATTGAGATGATCATATGGTTTTTCTCCTTCAATTTGTTAATATGGTTTATCACATTGATAGATTTGCGTATATTGAAGAATCCTTGCATTCCTGGAATAAACCCAACTTGATCATGGTGTATGATCCTTTTAATGTGCTGTTGGATTCTGTTTGCTAGTATTTTGTTGAGGATTTTTGCATCTATGTTCATCAGTGATATTGGCCTGTAGTTTTCTTTCTTTGTGACATCCTTGTCTGGTTTTGGTATCAAGGTGATGGTGGCCTCGTAGAAGGAATTTGGGAGTGTTCCTCCCTCTGCTATATTTTGGAAGAGTTCGAGAAGGATAGGTGTTAGCTCTTCTCTAAACGTTTGATAGAATTCACCTGTGAAGCCATCTGGTCCTGGGCTTTTGTTTGTTGGAAGATTTTTAATCACACTTTCAATTTCAGTGCTTGTGATTGGTCTGTTCATATTTTCTATTTCTTCCTGATTCAGTCTTGGCAGGTTGTGCATTTCTAAGAATTTGTCCATTTCTTCCAGATTGTCCATTTTATTGGCATAGAGTTGCTTGTAGTAATCTCTCATGATTTTTTTTATTTCTGCAGTGTCAGTTGTTATTTCTCCTTTCTCATTTCTAATTCTATTGATTTGAGTCTTCTCCCTTTTTTTCTTGATGAGTCTAGCTAGTGGTTTATCTATTTTGTTTATCTTCTCAAAGAACCAGCTTTTAGTTTTATTGATCTTTGCTATCGTTTCCTTCATTTCTTTTTCATTTATTTCTGATCTGATTTTTATGATTTCTTTCCTTCTGCTAGCTTTGGGGCTTTTTTGTTCTTCTTTCTCTAATTGCTTGAGGTGCAAGGTTAGGTTGTTTATTCGAGATGTTTCCTGCTTCTTAAGGTGGGCTTGTATTGCTATAAACTTCCCCCTTAGAACTGCTTTTGCTGCATCCCATAGGTTTTGGGTCGTTGTGTCTCCATTGTCATTTGTTTCTAGGTATTTTTTTATTTCCTCTTTAATTTCTTCAGTGATCACTTCATTATTAAGTAGTGTATTGTTTAGCCTCCATGTGCTTGTATATTTTACAGATCTTTTCCTGTAATTGATATCTAGTCTCATGGCGTTGTGGTCAGAAAAGATACTTGATACAATTTCAATTTTCTTAAATTTACCAAGGCTTGATTTGTGACCCAAGATATGATCTATCCTGGAGAATGTTCCATGAGCACTTGAGAAAAATGTGTATTCTGTTGTTTTTGGATGGAGTGTCCTATAAATATCAATTAAGTCCATCTTGTTTAATGTATCATTTAAAGCTTGTGTTTCCTTATTTATTTTCATTTTGGATGATCTGTCCATGGGTGAAAGTGGGGTGTTAAAGTCCCCTACTATGAATGTGTTACTGTCTATTTCCCCTTTTATGGCTGTTAGTATTTGCCTTACGTATTGAGGTGCTCCTATGTTGGGTGCATAAATATTTACAATTGTTATATCTTCTTCTTGGATCGATCCCTTGATCATTATGTAGTGTCCTTCTTTATCCCTTTTAATAGTCCTTATTTTAAAGTCTATTTTGTCTGATATGAGAATTGCTACTCCAGCTTTCTTTTGGTTTCCATTTGCATGGAATATCTTTTTCCATCTCCTTACTTTCAGTCTGTATGTGTCTCTAGGTCTGAGGTGGGTCTCTTGTAGACAGCATATATAAGGGTCTTGTTTTTGTATCCATTCAGCCAATCTGTGTCTTTTGGTGGGAGCATTTAGTCCATTTACATTTAAGGTAATTATCGATATGTATGTTCCTATTCCCATTTTCTATATTGTTTTGGGTTCGTTATTATAGGTCGTTTCCTTCTTTTGTATTTCTTATCTAGAGGAGTTCCTTTAGCATTTGTTGTAAAGCTGGTTTGGTGGTGCTGAACTCTCTCAGCTTTTGCTTGTCTGTAAAGGTTTTAATTTCTCCATCAAATCTGAATGAGATCCTTGCTGGGTAGAGTAGTCTTGGTTGCAGGTTTTTCTCCTTCATCACTTTCAGTATGTCCTGCCACTCCCTTCTGGCTTGTAGGGTTTCTGCTGAGAGATCAGCTGTTAACCTTATGGGGATTCCCTTGTGTGTTATTTGTTGTTTTTCCCTTGCTGCTTTTAATATGCTTTCTTTGTATTTAATTTTTGATAGTTTGATTAATATGTGTCTTGGCGTATTTCTCCTTGTATTTATCCTGTATGGGACTCTCTGTGCTTCCTGGACTTGATTAACTATTTCCTTTCCCATATTAGGGAAGTTTTCAACTATAATCTCTTCAAATATTTTCTCAGTCCCTTTCTTTTTTTCTTCTTCTTCTGGAACCCCTATAATTCGAATGTTGGTGCGTTTAATGTTGTCCCAGAGCTCTCTGAGACTGTCCTCAGTTCTTTTCATTCTTTTTTCTTTATTCTGCTCTGCAGTAGTTATTTCCACTACTTTATCTTCCAGGTCACTTATCCGTTCTTCTGCCTCAGTTATTCTGCTATTGATCCTATCTAGAGTACTTTTAATTTCATTTATTGCGTTGTTCATCGTTGCTTGTTTCATCTTTATGTCTTCTAGGTCCTTGTTAACTGTTTCTTGCATTTTGTCTATTCTACTTCCAAGATTTCGGATCATCCTTACTATCATTATTCTGAATTCTTTTTCAGGTAGATTGCCTATTTCCTCTTCATTTGTTAGGTCTGGTGGGTTTTTATCTTGCTCCTTCATCTGCTGTGTGTTTTTCTGTCTTCTCATTTTGCTTATCTTACTGTGTTTGGGGTCTCCTTTTTGCAGGCTGCACGCTCGTAGTTCCCGTTGTTTTTGATGTCTGTCTCCAGTGGCTAAGGTTGTTTCAGCGGGTTGTGTAGGCTTCCTGGTGGAGGGGACTAGTGCCTGTGTTGTGCTGGATGAGGCTCGGTCTTGTCTCTCTAGTGGGCAGATTCACGTCTGGTGGTGTGTTTTGGGGTGTCTGTGGCCTTGTTATGATTTTAGGCAGCCTCTCTGCTAATGGGTGGGGTTGTGTTCCTGTTTTGCTAGTTGTTTGGCATAGGTTGTCCAGCACTGTGGCTTGCTGGTCGTTGAGTGAAGCTGGGTGCTGGTGTTAAGATGGAGGTCTCTGGGAGATGTCCACCGTTTAATATTATGTGGAGCTGGGAGGTCTCTTGTTGATCAGTTTCCTGAAGTTGGCTCTCCTACCTCAGAGGCAGAGCCCTGCCTCCTGGGCTGGAGCACCAAGAGCCTTTCATCCACACGGCTCAGAATAAAAGGGAGGAAAAGTAGAGAGAATTATTAGAAGTATGAGGAAAGAAAGAAGGAAAGGAGGAAAGGAAGGAAGGAAGAAAGAAGCAAAGAAGGAAAGAAAGGAGGGAGGGAGGGAGGAAGGAAGGAAGGAAGGAGGGAAAGAAGGGGAAAATGTAGAGAGAATTATTAGAAGTTTGAGGAAAGAAAGAGGGAAAGGAGGAAAGGAAGGAAGGAAGAAAGAAGCAAAGAAGGAAAGAAAGGAGGGAGGGAGGGAGGAAGGAAGGAAAGAAGGAGGGAAAGAAGGAGAAAATGTAGAGAGAATTAGTAGAAGTTTGAGGAAAGAGAGAAGGAAAGGAGGAAAGGAAGGAAGGAAGAAAGAAGCAAAGAAGGAAAGAAAGGAGGGAGGGAGGGAGGAAGGAAGGAAGGTAGGAGGGAAAGAAGGAGAAAATGTAGAGAGAATTAGTAGAAGTTTGAGGAAAGAAAGAAGGAAAGGAGGAAAGGAGGAAAGGAAGGAAGGAAGAAAGAAGCAAAGAAGGAAAGAAAGGAGGGAGGGAGGGAGGGAGGAAGGGAGGAAGGAAGGAAGGAAAGAAGGAAAAAAGACAGAAAGAAAGAAGATACAGTAAAAATAAAATAAAGTATAATATAGTTATTGTACTAAAAAATATTTAGAACAAAAACAAAAAAAAAACAAAAAAAAAAAAAAAAAAAAAGAACAGATAGAACCCTAGGACAAATGCTGGAAACAAAGCTATACAGAGAAAATCTTACACAGAAGCATACACATACGTGTTCACAAAGAGAGGCAAAGTGGGAAAAATCATAAATCCTGCTCCCAGAGACCACCTCCTCAACCTGGGGTGATTCGCTGTCTAAAGGAGGGAAGGAAGGAAGGAAAGAAAGAAAGAACGAAGGTAAAGTACAATAAAGTTATTACAATTAAAATTAATTATTAAGAAAAAAAAATTTTTTTTTTTTAAAAAAAAACATGGACGGATAGAGCCCTAGGACAAATGTTGGAAGCAAAGCTATACAGAGAAAATCTTACACAGAAGCATACACATACACGTTCACAAAGAGAGGCAAAGGGGGAAAAATCCTAAATCCTGCTCCCAGAGACCACCTCCTCAACCTGGGGTGATTTGCTGTCTAAAGGAGGGAAGGAAGGAAGGAAAGAAAGAAAGAAAGAACGAAGGTAAAGTACAATAAAGTTATTGCAATTAAAATTAATTATTAAGAAAGAAAAAAAAAATTTTTTTTTTTTTTTTAAAAAAAAAACCATGGACGGATAGAACCCTAGGACAAATGTTGGAAGCAAAGCTATACAGAGAAAATCTTACACAGAAGCATACACATACACGTTCACAAAGAGAGGCAAAGGGGGAAAAATCCTAAATCCTGCTCCCAGAGACCACCTCCTCAACCTGGGGTGATTTGCTGTCTAAAGGAGGGAAGGAAGGAAGGAAAGAAAGAAAGAAAGAACGAAGGTAAAGTACAATAAAGTTATTGCAATTAAAATTAATTATTAAGAAAGAAAAAAAATTTTTTTTTTTTTTTTTAAAAAACCATGGAAGGATAGAGCCCTAGGACAACTATTGGGAGCAAAGCTATACAGAGAAAATCTTACACAGAAGCATACACCTACACGTTCACAAAGAGAGGCAAAGGGGGAAAAATCATAAATCCTGCTCCCAGAGACCACCTCCTCAATTTGGGGTGATTTGTTGTCTAAAGGAGGGAAGGAAGGAAGGAAAGAAAGAAAGAAAGAACGAAGGTAAAGTTCAATAAAGTTATTACAATTAAAATTAATTATTAAAAAAAAAATTTTTTTTTTTTTTTTTTTAAAAAAAAAACCCATGGACGGATAGAGCCCTAGGACAAATGGTGGAAACAAGAGTATACAGACAAGATCTCACACAGAAGCATACATGCCCACATTCACAAAAAGAGGAAAAGGGAAAAAAATCACCGATCTCGCTCCTAAATTCCCCCTCTTCAATTTGGGCTCACTCCCTGTCTATTCAGGTATTCCACAATGCAGGGCACATCAAGTTGATTGTGGAGCTTCAATCCGCCGCCTCCGCGGCTGCCGGGAGAGACCTCCCCCTCTCCTCCCTGCTCTCACAGCTCACAGGAGCTCAGCTTTGTACCCGGCCCTGCCCCTGCGCGCTGATCGCTGGAGGGCGTCTGTTTTTTTTGCTCAGACAGGACGGGGTTAAAGGAGCCGCTGATTCGGGAGCTCCGGCTCACTCAGGCCGGGGGTTGGGGGATGGGGGAAGGCGGGGCACTGCGTGCGGGGCGGGCCTGCGGCGGCAGAGGCGGCGTGACGCTGCGGCAGAGGCCGGCGTGACGCTGCACCAGCCTGAGACCCGCCGTGCGGGAAGCTGTCCCCAGATCCCGGGAACCCGGCAGTGGCGGCCTGCACAGGCTCCGCGGAAGAGGGGCGCGGAGAGTGACCTGTGCTCGCACACAGCCCCCCTGGTGGCGGCAGCAGCAGCCCCAGCGTCTCCCGCCCGTCTCTGGGCTCCGCAGTTTCAGCCGCGGCTCGCGCCCGTCTCTGGGGCTCGCGCTTCCCGCCGCGGCTCGCGCCCGTCTCGGGGGCTCGCGCTTCCCGCCGCGGCTCGCGCCCGTCTCGGGGGCTCGCGCCCTCAGCCGAGGCTCGCGCCCGTCTCTGGGGTTTGCGCTTTTTAGCCGCGGCTCGCGCCCTTCTCTGGAGTTCCTTTAAGCAGCGCTCTTAAACCCCTCTCCTCGCGCGCCAGGAAACAAAGAGGGAAGAAAAAGTCTCTTGCCTCTTCGGCCGGTGCAGGCTTTTCCCCGAACTCCCTCCCGGCTAGTCGTGGCGCACCAACCCCTCCAGGCTATGCTCAAGCCGCCAACCCCAGTCCTCTCCCCGCGCTCCGTCCAAAACCGAAACCCGAGCCTCAGCTCGCAGCCCCGCCCGCCCCGGCGGGTAAGCAGACAAGCCTCTCGGGTTGGTGAGTGCCGGTCGGCACCGATCGTCTGTGCAGGAATCCCCCCGCTTTGCCCTCCGCACCCGTCGCTGTGCTCCACTCCGCGGTCCCGAAGCTCCCCCCTCCGCCTCCCGCAGTCTCCGCCCGCGGAGGGGCTTCCTAGTGTGCGGAAACTTTTCCTCCTTTACAGCTCCCTCCCACTGGTGCAGGTGCCGTCCTTATTCTTTTGTCTCTGTTTTTTCTTTTTTCTTTTGCCCTACCCAGGTACGTGGGGAGTTTCTTGCCTTTTGGGAGCTCTGAGGTCTTCTGCCAGCCTTCAGTAGGTGTTCGGTAGGAGTTGTTCCACGTGTATATGTATTTCTGGTGTATCCGTGAGGAGGAAGGCGATCTCCACGTCTTACTCTTCCGCCATCTTCCCGCCCAGCCCATTATTTCTTAAAAAAAAAAAAAGTGAAAACTATACAGGAGGGAAGGGGGCAGGGCACAACATTTAAAAGAATGACATAACCCGAGGACACAACATAAACTGATTAGAACCTTTCCCAGGCAACTATTGTTATCTATTACTTGTATTTTTAAAATAGATATTCTATACGTTTTCTGACATATATGAATATGTATATATTTTATATAAAAATAAGTATGTTATTATTATAATGCCTCATTAAATATACATATATATAATTTAGAGAGAGAATTAATAGTATGACTGTCAAAAACTGGATCGTTCTTTTTAAGCCACATAAAATTCTATTATAGGGAACTACCATACTGCCAACTACAAATTGGCATTTTCCAGTGGCACTTGCCATCCACCTCTACAAGGATTAAATCATGTGCTGCTGCAGGTGCTGACTTTCAACACCCCCTGAAAAGAGCTTAGGATGGAGAGCTGAAATGAGGAGCTCTGTGCTCTGGGAAAACCTGGCAGAACAGGTCTGCAAGTAGTTAGATATTTTCAGGAGCCAATTTTATGAGCCAATTCTTGTATCTCCTCATATCTAGAAAAGCACTAAAATCCTTCTTGGTGACATCTGCTCCTCGTGACTAAAAGTAACTTGCACGAGATTAGCAGAAACCTTCTGTAAAAAATGTGTGCTTGGGGCTTCCCTGGTGGCGCAGTGGTTGAGAGTCCGCCTGCCGATGCAGGGGACACGGGTTCGTGCCCCGGTCCGGGAGGATCGCACATGCCGCGGAGCGGCTGGGTCCGTGAGCCATGGCCGCTGAGCCTGCGCGTCCGGAGCCTGTGCTCCACAACGGGAGAGGCCACAACAGTGAGAGGCCTGTGTACCGCAAAAAAAAAAAAAAAAAAAAAAAAAAAAAAAGTGCTTGATTGCATGTATTCCCCCTTCACCAAAATCACATATATACTGACCTTCCCCCCGGCCCCCGCCTCTTTGGAACAGTTTCTCAGAGATATCTGGGATGCTGTCTCCCTGGCTGCAGTCCTCATTTTGCCCCAAATAAAACTTAACTCGAAACTCTCAAGTTGTACATTTTTTTAAGTTGACAATACCATGACCATCTTTTCCTTATTGGTGAATATTTAGGTTGCTTCCAATATTTTTCCCTAATCAAAAATGCAGCAATGAATATTCTTGCACATATCATTTCACGTATGTGTAAGAATATCTGTAGCAAAAATTCCTAAAAGTGAAATTAGTAGATCAGAGTGTGCAATTTAAATGTATATACATTATTTAAGAATGAAAAAAGCACCTTAGATCAATAAAATATCATCCTTTGACTAACATAAAACAGAACAAAAAACAATTTGTTCCTTTTTATTTATGTATAGTCCTTGTCATTTTTTGTTTCTAATAAATGTTACTTATATAAACTTCTCTAGCAATATTTGAATCCGATTCAAGTTACATATGAAATGTTTATCTAAAACATCATTTCTCAAACTGTTATTAATTTTTCAAATTCTCAAAATGAAAAAATGTTCATGGTCATCTACTTTCAGGGGAAAGGTGCATATCTTAGCCTACTTTAAAAGCTAAGGATCCTAAAATCTGAGAAATTTTTCAAATAAAGGAGCCTGTACAAATTTATTTAGTCCAGCAATTCTCAAATGTGTTTAACAGTTATTAACATCCTTTGGAAAAAGTGTTCCTTGGAATACATAGAGTTAATACACCAGAAAATGAAATATGCTAGACTGTTCCATAACAATCATTTTAAATCTACTGTGTCTCAGATACTAGGCAAACAAATAAGCAAATTACCTCGTCCTCAAGGCTTCACAGTGTTTTCAAATTCAAAAGCAAACATTTTCTAATAGATTGACAAAGATGAGAACTCAGTCAAAAGCCAAGTAAACCAAAATAGTCTCCTGTTTATTAAATCATATTCCTTGGTATGAAATATCTGTGCTTTATTTGCCAACTTTAGATTTGTGAATTTCTTCCCATTGTCTTTTTCCCAAATTATTATTACTATTATTAGGAGCATGAAAATAAAAGTCACAGTGTTTTTTAATACAAGAAAGCCACTGTCATTTAATTTTTATCACCCAAGAAGAATCCCAGAATCTCAGAATTTGTCACCCCCAAATATGCCACTTTAGTGTAAGGATTATTTTGAGTTGAGGACAATAGAAAAATAGCAAACACTGAGAAAAATAAAGCTCTGCCTTCACCTACCATTTGCGTCAAAACCATTTCTTAATCACCAGAAACAACTTTAGACTCTTATCAGCCCAGAGACAGGGCAGTGGAGAATCTACATAACAAACCTTACTAAAATAACCCTTATCTCAGCAGTCCCCAACCTTTTTGGCACCAGGGACCGGTTTTGTGGAAGACAGTTTTTCCACAGACAGGGGCTTAGGGGGCTGTGGTGGGGACGGTTCAGGCGGTAAGGTAATGTGAGCCATGGGGAGCAATGGGGAGCGGCAGATGAAGCTTTGCTCACTCACCCACCATTCACCTCCTGCTGTACAGCCCAGTTCCTAAGAGGCCACAGACCCGTATGGTCCATGGCCCGGCGGTTGGGAACCCCTGCCTTATCTTCCAACAGTTCCCTCTCCCCATGTATTTACCTTCCCAGAATTTGCCGCCTCTAAAAGCCTAAACCTGTTTTTCTTTGTCTTGTCACTTTTCTACAAATTTATTGTTCTTTATTAAGATGCTATATCACTCCCCAATTCTAACTACCCCCTTGAGATACTCCTCAGTTTCTTCCATTTGTATGTACACTGCACGTGTTAACAAATGCTGGGGTTTTTTTCTCTTGTTAATTTGTCTTTTGTCAGTTTAATTTCCAGGGTCCCAGGAGGGTAGAGGAACCTAGGAGGGTAGAGGAAAAAGGTTTTTTCCTCCCTTCCAGTGTCATGCTGTGAGCTGTGAATTACACAGCAGACAAAGAAATAATCATGGATTCAAGGAACTCAGAAAGGGAATCAGATGTGTCAACTGCAATAGCTAACAATAACCAAGGCAATGCATTAACAATGCAAAGCCTATTTTGCTAAATTAAATGCTGTAACTTTCCCCAGAGAGATAATCTCTTGATATTCCACATCACAAAATTGATTTTCCTCTTATCATTTGTAAACATGGGCCTTTTTCTCTGAAATTATGTTTAGCTACATTGTTTTTCCTTGGCCAGAATATTATTGATGTTGTGGATAATCACTATATAAGTGAACTGAAATCCCTTTTATTAACATATAAGTACACTCAAAACAATTGCCTAGGCATCCTAATTTTTCTAGTCAAGACAGTGGAGACACACTTGCACTTAAACACATGAAAACACACACTCTCACACATACTACACACACACATAAGCAGTAACATGTAAAGAACATTAGGAAGTCTCCAAATTTCTTTCTTAGTTTAAAGTAGACGCATCCTAGGATAGACCACAAATAATAAAGGTATACAAGTAAACTTAATAGTACTACTGTCAGAACTGCACTATTACCTTAGAGAGAAGAATACAATATACTTTTTCTCCTAATCTAAAAATATAAACACAGCATTGTGAATCAACTATACTTCAATAAAAAAATTTAAAATTAAAAAAAATATAGGAACATGGAAACTTCATGAATGGTCGAACTTTGAATTTGGATTTTCAAAAGTATTGTTTGATTCAATAGTTTTTATTTAAAATGGCATAACAAGCAACAATAAACAGTAGAAGGAGAAACAACTGACACTGCTTTCTGTACTCTACCCAAGACCAGAGGCTAACACCATTATAAGCCCTTCCTGACAGCTCCGTCCCTCCATATTGCCCAGGCTCTTCTGTCTGTGTGGAATTCCTCTCATTTAATTAGTGGTATCTTAATTGTCTTCCAAGGTAAAACCCAGGAATCGTCTCTGGAAATAAATTTTTGATTTTCCGGAGCTAAAACTAAAACATTCCCTCTTTTGACCAACACTATACTTATGTGTATCATGATTACCATATTGACAACAATTATTTGTTTAAATGTCTCTGTCTCTGGCCAGTCTTTCTACTTCTTTAGGGCAGGGCCTATGCATCTTCTTCCCAGAATCTAGGACATTGCCTGGGATATTGTAAACACCTAAACTATCTGTTGAAAAATGAATGAATACAAATGCAAATGAATGAGGAAACACAGTAAACACATAGCTGTGTAAGATGATTTGAAATATCTTTGCACCTCTTAAGAAACAGGTTAACATTTTTTTTAAACATCAGAAAGCTGCTATAATAAAACACACTTCCTGAAATTTTACAATGCATTTATTTATCTCATTTCTTTTTTACATGTTTAATATTTATTCTTTATTTCCCTCTAATAAAGTCAATTGGCGTACGGTGGTTTTGCTTTGGTTAACTCATAGTGTATGTAATTTGGATCTGATAGCACTTGAAAAGACTCACTGTAATACATTTTTACCGTTTTCAGTTTTTTGGAGATCAATGAAAAAGAATATCAGGTCAGATTTTATTTTATTTTTTCCCTGCAAAAACAGCAAGGACATATCCTCAGACCATACATAATATGAAAGGGAAAAGAAAGTACTATACATGAAATGATTTGAGTCCTAGCTCTGGTTTATTTCATCAGTAATAAGAAAATTCCTACCGATATTCCATTACGAACAGTTCTTCTGTGAGGACTTCACATGAAAGACTGTGAGATTAAACCCTGAGGCTGTTCGTCTCCAAACGGTGCAAGGACACCTGGAGTTCCACACATAATTTAACTGGCCAAGTTTTTAGTTTTCCTGCTAATACTATAGTATATCATTTTCATGATTCCTGTTACCAGTAGGAGGACTACGGTAGTAGGTTGAAGGTAAAACCTGTGATGGGGAAAGTATACAAAGAATGACCTAGCAAAAATATTTCCTTCTACAAAGCTGTTCAAATAAAAAAGATGGGTTCGGGCTTCCCTGGTGGTGCAGTGACTGAGAGTCCGCCTGCCGATGCAGGGAACATGGGTTCGTGCCCCGGTCCGGGAAGATCCCACATGCCGCGGAGTGGCTGGGCCCGTGAGCCATGGCCGCTGAGCCTGTGCGTCCGGAGCCTGTGCTCCGCAACGGGAGAGGCCACAACAGTGAGAGGCCCGCGTATCGCAAAAAAAAAGATGTGTTCACTGTCTCTAGTTAACCCTTGCCCACCCACTTCCCCCCGCCCCCGCCGCCAAATTCTAATTATCTGTGACCCATTTTGGCAATTAGACTATGACATATTCAAACTACTGTCAGTTTCCTTCAAAGTAGAGGTTTAGGAATAAAGATAAAATACCTAGGAAATATGCAATCAGAGTTACTTTTTCCTCTGCCTCCTTTTTTTGGCCACCTAAATTAGATAAGTTGTTTTAAATTTGTTTTATTTACACACTTTAGAAGATAAGAAACAAACAGTAAAGAAAATTTTGGTGCTGATGAGTTCTTATGCAGGAGTCCTGACCCCTATTCCAGGCAGAGTCATGGGTTGGAACATAGAATTCCCATACACTTTTTTGGATCAGACAACAGATGGGAGCCCACATCCTTTCCAAATTTTCCATTTATGCAGAAACACTTCAGAATTCCCTGTATCTTTCACCATGACAAAGGGAATATTTGTGTAGAATGTGATGCTGTGTAAGCAGAAAAAGTTCTTTATTTGAGTGAGTGGAACTAAAATTTTATCTTCTAATAATGTACAAAAATCTGATCTTTGAGTCTTTCTTGATTCTCCCATCCAAGCTGTCACCAGTTGTTAGTGAATCTTCCTGTCTCAAATCTGGTTCCCCCTTACCTTTCCCATTGCCATCATCATGACCCAAGCAATTAAGAACATTTGTCTCTTGCTATCAACTTAATGTTTCTGTCCACCCAACATTCAAATGTTGAAGTCCTAGCTATCAATATGTTGGCATTAGGACATGGGGCTTTTGGGAGTTGATTAGGTCTTGAGGGCAGAGCCCTCACAAATGTGATTACTGACCTTATATAAGAGGCTCCAGAAAGTTCCCTCACCCCTTCTATCATGTGAAGATACAATGTCTATGAATCAGAAAGTGGGCTCTCACCAGACACTGAACATACCAGTGCTTTGATCTTGGACTTCCAGCCTACAGAATTGTGAGACATAAATGTTTGTTGTTTAAGCCACTGGGTTGTGGTATTCTGTTATAGTAACCCAAACAGGCTAAGACAGCTCTTTTATCCCTAAGGCTAATTGTGTCCTGAACATCTGAGCTTCTCCCCTCACCTTCAATAATGCTCACAATTTTTCATTATTAATATTTCTGAAGTACTGATCAGACATGGTACTATTCTATAGGAAAACTTTTATTCTGAATAAAATCCATGTTCCTTGGTATTATAAGAGCTATCTTTTATAATCTGGTCCCTATCTACTTCTGCAGTCCTATCTTCCAACAGTATTGTTTTTATCAATAAAGATTCTAAGTTTAATATAGCCTCTATGGAGCCACCTTCATTCTCTTTCATTAGCTAAGTGTTCTTTCCTTCTCTTTTATTTAAATCTTGTTATCCTTCAAGATCTAGATTAAATTCCACTTTTTTCACAAAACAGTTTCCTCCAACACTGTCAAGGCACTGATTTCCTTTTTTCTTTGAACTCCTAAGCACTTTATTGCACCACCCCTTTTAGCCATTATTATTGTCATACTCATTGTCCCCATTGTTGTTGGATTATCCATTATCCTCCCTATGATGTTGTAAAAGTTTTCTCAGCAGGGGCTACATTTAGTCACCTTTTAATAGGTAGCTCACCTCCAAGTGCCTAACTAGAGCTTTGTGTAAAGAAAGCATTCAATATATTTTTGCTGAGTGAAGGGGAATCAATTGATCCTTCATTTTCAGAAGAGTTTAGGACTTGCAGAGCTCAGAAATTGACCCAAAAAAACCCTTCCCTTTATATGCGCACTTAAGTAAATAGTAAGTAAGTATAAATAGTAAGTATCCTTGCCTTGCCTTTCTCTTTCTAAGGTGCATCTGTGGCCTCCAGAGTTAGCAGGAACCAAACCAGAAGCAGCAGCAGATTTCCAGTGGTTAACACTGCAAGCAGCAGGTATGATCTTTGGCAACTAGCAGATTCCAGTAGAGCTTAGAGGATGTTACTGTACCACTGAAACAGATTAACCATCAAAGTATCTTCCTTCTTTTTCCATTTGGCTTTTGTCAGCAATTGGCAAAGCTCCACACAGTAAGAACATACTAAAAGAAGAAGGAAAGTAATGAGAAATAATTAGAGGTGGCTCGTTGCCAACCTATGTCTGCATTTGAGGAGAAGAGAAGCTGTTGAACAATATTAGGAAAAGTAACTCCATGCCTAAAATCTAAATGAATATTGCTGAGGAGGGTCAATAAGATGATACCGTGAAAACATAAATTCTCTCTCAATTACCATTTACTGATGACGAGCATATTTTCTGGAAGCCATAAGACAGTGGGCTGGGAGCTGAAGAATTGACATATGGAACTGAGAACCATGAACTCACTCCTTCCTTCCCTCTGACAATTCCCTCATTAATGCACAGCCAGGAAACCTGGGAAAGGCGTGCTTTCACTGAGTTGGAGAGAGATGACAGTACTGTCAGCTGCTGCACTTTTGTTCCTTTGTTCAGCCATATTAAAATGATAGAAGGGAAGTGAGGATGAAGCTTCTTTTTTCCCAAGCCCAATGGTCTAAAGGATTTATTGGACATCTGCTTACCTATTGTTGGTTTTGAAAGGTTTCTTCTCACTTTTGAAAGCAGAAACACATTAGACTATCACATCAGGTATCAAGGATATTAGACGATTAGCCAGTTGCTTCTGTGGGTAAAAGATAACTGGAAATGAATGAGACATCAGGAGAAACATCAATACTTCTTTCACAGCAGGAAGTATTTGTTTAATAAATAGGATTTCTCAAAATGCAAGTTACCCCTTCACATCAGGCAGTCATGTTTTGGGACTTGAGTGGAAAACTCAGGTCTGTTTTAGGAATTTTAAAAGTTTTAGTAAGTATGCTGACAGAATAAAATATTAAATTATCAATAAAAGCCTCAAAACATGGCTAGATATGGTGTGACTCACTCCTATTCCATGCTTTTTACCCTCTTGATCTGAAAATAAAAGTCATTTAAGCAACATCTTCAAATGTCTTTGTCTCAGGAAGGTATTTGTAATCTGTGAACATCTACCCAAGGAGTCATAAAAGTGAAATAATTGTAAGGCTTTCTTTTATATTCCTGTTTTGCTTTTTTATGTTCACCAGTAGAAATACTAAGAAAACAAGGAAAGAAGCCTGTGTAGTGCTCTATTTATTCCTTACTCTGGGTCCCTTAGTGTGTAACCTTCATTAGAGCAGAAATATATTCAAATGGGATTTCATTCCACAGCGTCACTACCTGGGTCATCTGCACAATCCAAAACAATTTGTAATTAGCATCTCAAATGGTCTGAGAAATGAAGGCACCAGGTAAAAGAAATCACCTCCTAAGGGACTCTCTCCCCCTCCAGTGAACTGCCTTCCCAAATAATTCCCAAATATTTAAATAGATAAATCAAATTAATAACTTATTTCCAGTATATCAATTGTGTCATTTATGGAATACGAGACCAGATGCAGCAAAAAATTCGAGCTCTAAAACCTCATTTGCACATATGCAGACACACACACACACACACACACACACACACAAACTACTGTCTTCAAATACCATTCAACCTTGGGATCTAGATAGGAGACAAGAATACAGTTGGAAGAGATTTAAAATTATTTTTTTTAACTTAAGTTTTAATAGCATCACACAATGAAGCTTGGTATGCTCCCTGGTGAGGATATAATTAGGGAAATAAAAAATTAAATGTTAAAAACAGCAGGTGAGAAGATGGGCAAACTATGCAAGTAAAACTTTTGGTTGGTAACTTCTATTTCCTTTTTTCCCTAGTTGACCTCCCCACCCCAATACACACTTTTTTCTTTGAATTTCATTCTTATTGAATGTGGCCATTTCTAAGACCGATTAACTGAATCCAGGCTCCCCTGGAAAGCCTTGCTCATTTGCTTCTGATTATTTCACCAAATACTGGAGAAATCTTCAGTTCAAAGATTGCTTTACTTTAAAGAAAAAAAAAAAACATCAGAGGCTTGTCACGGTGCTCAGAGGTTAGAATGAATCACGGTGGAAATCAAGATCTCAATTCCTTAATAGAATTCTATGTTAAAAGAACTTCCTCAGAAATTTCCTGAGATTCATTGTTCTCTCACACTGGAAGTGAACAGATATATGAAGGCACAGAGATTATTCATTGTACACATTATGTACTGAGTAAACTTTTTCGAATGCCATTCTGGACCAATATATCAGTTGATTATTTTGCTTTTTTGCCGATAATTCTTCTTGTTCTCCATTATATTTGTGTGACAGACATTGTGTGAAGTCTTTTACGTTCATTATCTCATTTTTTCTACATAACAAACATGTCATAAATCTTACTATAATCACCATTTTACAGTTGATGAATGCTGAAGATGAGAAAAGCTAAAAGTCTTAGTCAAAGTTACCTAGCTGATAAAGTTTACTTTTTTAATGTGGTAAGAAGCACATTAAAAAAATCACTATTTTAACCATTGTTAAGTGTACAGTTCAGTAGGGTTAAGTATATTCAAATTGTTGTGCAACAAATTTCCAGAACTTTTTCATCTTGCAGAACTGAAAACCTGTACCCAATAAATAACTCTCCTTTTTTCCCTCTATCCTCAGTCCCTCATAGCCACCATTCTACTTTCTGTTGCTGTGAATTTGACCTCATTTATTTATTTATTTATTGTGACTGCTTATTTCACTTAGCATTCTCAAGATTCATCTATGTTGTATCATGCCATAGGATATTCTTCCTTTTTAAGGCCGAATAATATTCCATTGTGTTGACGTGGTCCAGAAGACACCACTGTGGCATAAAAATTATTTTTATCTGAAGACATTGGAGAGCAGGGTTTTTAAACTCCCTTATCTTCTTAAAAACAGAGTCTCCCAAAAGAAGTCAGTTGTTACAAATCTTCTTGAGAGTTTCTCCACCAGAAATTGACTCATCACTAGAGAGAAATCAGCATCAAATATAACCAGGCATTGTTACAAAACTGTTGTATCTCCTATCTGTTCTCCTAAGGACCCATTCAGAAGTGTTTTCCCATAAGTGCCTTTCTCCTCCTCCTTTTCCCCTAGTGTAATAAGGTGCTATGTAAGTCCCAAATTCTAACCACCTTCTTGAGCCACATTTTTTCTGTGAACTCCTGTGTACCCACAATGAAAACATCTGTATTTTCTCTTGCTAACCTGTCTTTTGCCAGTTTAATTTGCAGACCCTCCAAGCAAAGAACATAAGAGGACAGAGGGAAGGTTTTTCTTCCCCAGCAGTATGTAGATAGCAAATTTTGTTTATCCATTTATCTGTCTGTGGGCATTTGGGTTGGTTCCACCTGTTAGCCATTGTGAAGAGTGGTGATATAATCATGATTGCACAAATAACTCTTCAGGACTCTGTTTTCAATTATTTTGAATCTATATCTGGACATGGGATTACTGGATCATGTGACAGTTTTATTTTTAACTTTTTAAGGAACCCTCATACTCTTTTCCATAGTGCTTGCAGCATTGTACAATCTGGCAAACAGTAGACAAGGTTTCCAATTTCTCCACATTTTCACCAACACTCGTTATTTATTTATTTATTGTTTGTTTGTTTATTTTGCTTTGTTTTGATAGTAGCCATCCTAGTGGGTGTGAGGTAATATTTTATTGTGGTTTTGACTTGCATTCCTCTGATGACTAATGAAATTAAGTATTTTTTCTTATGCTTGCAGCTAACATATTTTTAACCCTGAATTGAATTCAGGCAACCTGACTCCATAGCCTACATTTTTGGTACTAAATTGTGCTTTGCATGATTTCATTTTTTCTATTTTTCTTGATTATTTACTTAACTAGAAAATTTTAACACATGTACTTCCTAATTTTATAATCTGTATTTTTAGGTTATCTTAATGTTTGATGATCATATTTTTAATTATGGAAACATTTTATTTTAATTACATAGCAATAGTTAAACCAATAATTTAAAACTTTGAGCTCTTACAGGTTATAAGGACCTGTATACCCTTCTATACCCTTTTCTTATGCTTTCCAGGAATGTTCACTTTTGGAATAATTGCCTTATTTTTTAATATAAGTTTATGTACCTATATGTTTGGGGCTTGTATTTTCTCATTTCTCTTTGTGACTACTTATACTGTGAGAACCACAATTACAAAGGATAGATGCAACTGAAGTAGGGTTAGACAGAGAATGGATTTACTAAATTAACTGAGGTTCTTCATTTCCTTTGAAGAAGGAATGCCTTGAGGCTGAATATTCATGACCATGGGTTATACTTAGTATGCCTGATTATTTTAGCTCTTATATATGGAGTAATGTGCTGATCAAGAGCTTTGGTACCTGTTTATGCCAATTCCAACTGATTTATTTTTATTGTAAATATATGATTTAGATAAATCTTATGTAAACAAGTACAACATGAACGAGTAAAAGAAAGCAACTATAATTTTAATTTAAGCATAAGCTGAATAGTTTGGAAATATTTAATGAGTCAGTCACTAAAATAAAAATAAAATTTAAATTTAAAATATGTCAAAATTGGGGAAATATGAAATACTATTAATATTTGGAAAATATAAAAGTATTAAATATTTAATACTAGATTGCTTTTCCTGTGTTTTAAGTTCTCATTCCACTTCATGGGAATTCAAATCCAAATTGTATATTATGTTTTATGGGTATAGTTTATAAATGAAAGATATCCTAAGACTTTAATTTGTGACTCAACATCAAAGGAAAACACGTGGACCTATATCAGAAGATTATCCAATGAATGCTTATTTATGTGTTAATTAAAAGAAAATGAGGCAGATATGAATCACATTTTTTGAGTTTAATGCTTACCTGACTTTTTAGTTAATCAACTAAATGCATTGCTTGCTTTGGATAAAAATGGCTTTTACTATAAAAGCTCAAGAACTGATAGCTCTTTTGGTCTCTTTGTTCCTCTTTCTCTGTCTTTCCATCTTTCTGTTTCTTTCTCTCCATCTAAATATACAGATATAGATAGATACGTAGACCGATAGCTAGATATAATAGTTATATATGCACAGATGAATCCCATACATAGGAATATTTAATTTCTTATTTATTTATTTATAGCTGCGTTGGGTCTTCATTGCTGGGCATGGGCTTTCTCTAGTTTCAGTGAGCGGGGGCTACTCTTTGTTGTGGTGTGCAGGCTTCTCATTGTGGTGGCTTCTCTTGTTGTGGAGCATGGGCTCAAGGAGCACAGGCTTCAGTAGTTGTGGCACATGGGCTCAGTAGTTGTGGCTTACGGGCTCTAGAATGCAAGCTCAGTTGTGTGGCGCACAGGCTTAGTTGTTCCATGGCATGTGGGGTCTTCCCGGACCAGGGCTCGAACCCATGTCCCCTGTATTGGCAGGTGGATTCTTAACCACTGCGCCACAAGAGAAGTCCGAATCCCATACATATGAAAATATATTAATCTCTTCCATGCTTTCAGAAGTTGTTTGAATATCTTGCTTAGGAGAAAAATTGCATAAGTGACTATTATTTCCTATTATATTTAATGTATAAACTGCAAAGTTTCATTAATGCAAAAGTAAATTCAACAATCAAGTTGGCACCAGTGATAATATATTCAAAATTATATACTGTTGATGAGTCAATCCTGCTATCTCATTAATTAGTTATAAAATTATTTGGAACAACCTGGAGCTTGATAGAAGTTATAAACACTAGCAAAGATCAGTTGACTTGGTTTTATAGTGAATATTGGTGACCATTTTTCTGAAATGCTATTTTTTCTTCAGATAAATATACATGCCTCGGTTTCCTCATCCATAAAATGGCATAGTCACACTTCATAGGGCTGCTTTGAAGATTAAATAAATTAATTTACATAATGGATTTAGAATAGAAATTGGTACATAGTAAGCACTATATATACTAGATTTATTGTTATTATTATTTTAATGCAAGAACATAGTATACAACATCTACCTTAGTAGATATCCACAGAAAATTTTTCATTGGAAGCTTTGCCCTCCTATGCTTCCACATATATGGAATTGAAGATCCAACCTCAAGGGTTTGTACATCTAGCAAAAACGCTGTGTAGAAATGCAGTAGACGGTGAAAAGACACAGTAAATCATATACATATTATTCAAATCATACTAAACAGGTGTCCATTGGTCATTTGGTTACTACAGTGGACTGAATGATGTCCTCTTAAAAGATGTGCTCATGTCCTCATTCCTGGAACCTGTGAATATTACCTTATATGGCAAAAGACGTACTTAAGGATCTTGAAAAAGGGGGTTTATCCTACATTATCCCAGTGAGTCTTGTATACCATCAGATGTATCCTTACAAGAGAGACACTCAAAAGAAATACACAGAAGGGAAGGTGATGGGAAGACAGAGGCATAGATTAGAGCGATGGCAGCCACCAGAAGCTGGAAAAGGTAAGGAACAGAGTCTCCCCTAGACTCCCTGGAGGGAATGTGGCCCTGCTAACACTTTGATTTTGGCCGTTCTGGCAGTACTGACTTGGACTTCTGCCTCCAGAACTCAGAGGGAATAAATTTCTTTTTTTTAAGCTACTGACTTTGTGGTAATTTGTTATGACAGCATAGGAAACTAATACAATTACTAATAATTTAGCAAGAGCAGAAGGAAGCCAGAACAACGTGCACAAAGATGGCAGTGACAGTAAGAGTCTCTGAAGTGTCCTCCCCATTGGAGGAGCAGTCTCGCCTTTCCTTCATGTCCTCAATGTGCTACTGGTAATCATTGCTGCTCTACCTCCACTGACTCACCTCAAAATCTTCCCTTTAGTTTAGTATCCTCTTGATGCCTCCATGTTTTCTGGTTAAGTGCCTGCTTTTTCCCTCATTATAAGTAATGATGAAAATCCAGACACAGGTTTTACGAAGATTTCTCTAAGGCCAGATCAAAGGATTTTACAGGGTCAGCATTCTTGATGTTTCATATCCCCAGCAGGGCAGGTTTAGACCTGGACGAAATCTATTTCTTCACCTGGATTCAAATTCAAGTTCTGCTAATTACTCAATATGTGACCTCCAACAACTTAATTAACCTCCGGAGTTGTGGGTTTTCTTATCCATAAATCCAAGATACTATCGACTTCACCAGTTAGTTATGATCATTATAGACTAAGTAAGTAAAATGTCAGGCAAATAGAAAACTGAAAGATTTGTTCTTATTCTCTACATTTGTCCAGCTTTGTTCTGCCCTCACTCAGGACAAACCACAGAGCCTGGTATACCTGTCCATTTTGCTTGGATGGGGGTGTGTTTTAGGCGAATGTTTGGCCAGGGAGATCTCTTACTGCTGACCAGACTCTAAGTTCATCAACATGAATTTATACGCTCCTCTTTGTAGGAAGCAAATGAGAAGTTCAGGCTTTATGAGACAGACGGTTGTCAGAGTCATTTTTAAAACCTCTTTTATTTTCTCTTTCAGATAATATTAAGAAATAAACACGTATGACTTGTACTGGTTTTACCGATTCTGCTGGTTAACTTCCTGACCTTGAATTGTGTTAAAATTCTAAGGCAAACTGAAGAATTTAAATTGCACCTGCACCTCTACCCTGGTTTGAGTAGGGGGTAAAAAAGAAAAAGAAACTCCATAAGGAGTTTCCATGGACGAAATCTTGTTTTATTTTCTCCTTGGTGTACTGGGAGGCTGACTTCTTCTACCCTCTAACAGAGATATTACAAAATAACACATATGCAGAAATGCTCCAGTTAATAAGATTAAAGCTTAGTTTATGCCCTTGTTGAAACTCAAACAAATTATCTCCTGAGGATGAAACAGCTCAAGTGCTTTGCTCTCCCAGGAGAATTTATCAAGTTCATTTTTATTTTTCCTGTATGAAGGCAGAATTTCCACATGGCTAGTGGCCAAGTGCTCTGGTTCTGGAGGCAAGATTTCCAATATCCTTCCTGACCTGGACTTCTTGTAATTCTTACCATCCCAGAAAAACCTCTTCTGAAGGACAGTGTGAGCCTTTGGCTGCCTTTCTTTGAATTTATTTCCTTACAATCCGGCTCATTCGCAGTTTCCATTAGGACTTGAATATAGCTACAGACTGCTTTTTTGACTCTAAAATCCCCTGGAGTTTCATTCTCACATTCGAAGTTGTTGGCTGACATCTTCACCTGGATGTCATGCAAACACTTTAAGCAAACATGTCCAAAATGGAACTCACACATACAAAGATAACTAACAATTCAAAGGGAGATAAGAAAAGAGTTCCAGATAGAGGGCACAGAGTAACAACTAAAATTTTCAAAGAGTTGGGTTTCTGCTGACTGGGGCGGTTGGAGTTGGCTTGATGTGAATGATAATTTTGAAGTAAACTTCAAAGAATAGAGGTTTCTATTCTTACCTTTCATGATTCTTACCACGAAAGGAATAGTGGGCTAAGATTCAGTGGTAGAAATACTCAAGGGATGTTGGCAGAACAGTGAATAGTCAAATTTGGATAGAAAAAAAAAAAAGAGTTCTTAAAGGATTTCTTTAAACAGGAATAAAGCCCCACATGGACTTAGCATTCAAAATTCTCCATGGTTTTGCACATAATTCTTTGTCCTCCTTGCAGATATATTTGGCATATTCCATCTTATTTATTTCCTTACTCTATTTGACTGCTCAGACCTTAGTAAATTTTGCCTCACATTATCTTTCTCACAATATTTTGTTAAATTTTATCCTTTTCCAATATACATTCAATCACTTTAATTTTAGATCTCTTAATTTTTACCCGACATTGTTTTTTGTTTATTTAATAACCTCAAGTTCAAAAAGGCTGACTTATTACAAAGCTCCTCTTTAGCACTGAATCTGATTGCATCCTCACCCTCCATCCCTTTGGGCCTTCAGTTGGCAGCTTTGTAATCCATACTTAAAAGGGCTAAGATCAACCACCTCTGCTTTACCCATCTATCCGTTCTGCAAATATATGGGTTAGAGAAGCCTAAATGTGTTTTTAAATGCACTGAGCTTTTTTTCTCAGAAAAGGACAAACATCGAAGTAGCTCTGTTGCTGAGGGTAGTCTCCTTGGGGAAGCTAGGTTGAGCCTTTGGCTATCCAAACACTCAGCACTCTCACCATTTGACATGATCACATTAAACGAGCTTCAGTTAGGTTCTCTGGCACTTCAGGGCTGAATTCAGCTGTGTACTTGAAGTTTGATGGCTCATCCTCAGTTATTCCACGGATACCATGACCATTTTGCTTTTGCATCCAGCAAGAAGCAGTAGATATAGAATTAAGGTTCATGGGGTTAAATGAAATAAACAGTCTACATGTCACAATATGTCATACTGTTCTGAAACTGAATTTGAACTAAATATAGACAATTAATGTTTTCACAAGATTTTCAAGGGATAAACAAAAGCACTAGTATCTTTATGTAAACAATTCCAAAACTGACTGTACAAAACTAACTTGTTATATCTATAACCATCAATTTCATATTGATGGTGTTAAAAGTTGTATAATATTTTGTTGTGCTAATTCTGAATAATCTTTAGTCCTATATTAAGGAAATTGATGACTTTAGGCATAATTTGATGAGGTTTTAAAATTACACAATATTAAAAAATAAACAGAAAAATTGTAGGGAGATAGTTGACGAATGAACAATTATGTATCTGTCAATAGACAAATTTTCAGGAATATTGTGATTCTTTTAACTTTATTATTCAAATTGTATTTCTAGAAATTTTTTCTTCTAATAGTGAGTTTCTCTGATTATATATAATATTTTACTTCATATTCTGATATAGGCATAAAATTTCAAATTCTTATTATAAAAGAATGATGTTTTAAAATACTTATTTTTCTGTCTTTGAAATATTTGATAGATATTTAAAGTTTGTCTTTGTAAACCAAAGTTGTGTTGAATCAGCAAGAACAATATGCCAGGGAAAGGTAAAAGTTAGTTAAGTTTTTCTTGGACTCACATTTTTCATACTGTCTAAGCATGTATCATTTTATTCTAATAATGGAAAAATTCAAAATTTTATTCAGAAGCCTATTCCTTATTTCATGTAAGAAGTATGAAAAAGTATGGGGGATGACTCCAAAATGTGTGTGCTCATTAAAAAAGATGTAAAAGCACAATCACCTTAAGTAAAACCAGTTAATATTGATGACAGTATATTCAAAGAACCTAAGTTTTCTGTTTGAGTGCTGGCATTACATAGATTTATAAACTAAAATCACATGGTAGATAAATAAGGTTAGATTCAATGCTAATTTACTGGCTTAATGACTCATTTTTGCCCAATCAAGCACATCAGTGTAGACCTCAATCCAATTGTTAAGTGATGATGGCTAAAAAATACAAAGTTATTTTTTAACTTGGTGATTGACTAGTGTAAATGCAGCCTAAGTTACTGTATTCCTATTTTTGTTATTTAAGTATTGATATGTCCTTTTCTATATTCTGTATATGTTTAAACAGATTATATTCTGAGTGATTCTAAATAGCTACAGTGAGGCCTATAGTAATTTTTTCTGTGTCCAAGATGGAAAAAATAAATCACCATTAAGATAACATCATTTCTAGAAAATTCAGTGGAATTTCTGTTTTATTATAAGATAAAGCAAGTAAATAAAGCACTTTCTTTGTGGAAGTGCTGACAATCTTTTTTTTTTTTTTTTTTTTTTGGTGTTTGGTTTGGTTTGATTTTTGTTAGTTTTTAAGCTTCCATCCAAATGAGTGATCTATCTCAGTTGATTTATTTGGCAAGAATAAGTTATAGCACGTCAATTATGGTACAGAAGAAAAGAAACTTTGTAGCAATAGGATTAGAGGCAGTAAATATTTTTTGTAGAGTCAATATCCAAATGTCATTATCTGAATAAGGAGCCTAATACTTTATTTCTTCTCTTACATGACAATTATTTTATATTCCTTGTGTTATTTTATTTTAATTTATTGTTTCTTTTTCTAAATGTTTGTTTTGTGCTTTGCTTTTGCTTCCTATACCTATGACAACCAGAAAGGAAATATACCACAAGTATCCCTGTTATACCTTTTACAAATGTCCTTTGTTCGTGATGTGTGATTTCTACTTTTGCAGGCTGTGAAGGTGGATGAATGTGGATAATACTTAGTATGGCTCTATGCTTCATGTTGCTTACCTAACTTGCAAATGTATTGTTAAGATTAATGCTTATTTAAAGTACCTACTATTGTACTTTCCGTTAGAGAGAATGGCTCATACACATTACAAAAATCATACAGTGGAAATAAAATTATACATACACTTAGAACCCTCTGAACTTGCAGTAAGGGTACATTTTAATGAGGCAAACTTCTTCTATAGCTATGCTACAGTATTCTTAGTGATGAAAAAGAAGCTGTTGAAATGCCATGAGGAGAACTTAAGAGAAAACATAGGAAGCTTTTCATCATTATGGGTATTAGTCAAATAGCATTTAAAGAACACTGAGTTATCTACATTTGGATTATATAGTCAGTCAACCTTATAAAAACAGATATACTAAAGAAAAAAATACAATCCCATATAGCTATTTTCCCCAGATCATGCCATCTTTCCATTATGAACAGCAAATTTAATAGATCATAAAACTACACTAATAATCAGATACTGTGCCTTTTGGCCCCAGAATTACTACCTAGTGACTATTAAAAATAAACAAATCTCATATGTAAGAAAGGAAAATCCTAGCCAACCCGATACTTACTTGCTATTGGTAAGTAAGTAATATTTGCTACTTGCTATTTAGGTACCCAATAAAATACATTTTCTCAATCCATTACTCTCTATCCTAGGAATAATATTACTATTTTATTAATACCAATTTCTAAAATATGGCTATTTTTATGGAATGAAATGTTGACGTTCAGTGCTCCCATAATTTCCTACTTAGCTCCTGGCTGACATGAACCTTCTGATGGATCCCCTGGATCACACCATGACCTAGCAATGGGAGAGTCAAATCATGGTAAGGCAGTTCCTCTGCAGGCACTTCTCCAGTGCTCTCTGCATCCATTCTTTTTTTTTTTTTTTAATAAATTTATTTATTTTTATTTTTGGTTGCGTTGGCTCTTTGTTACTGTGCACGGGCTTTCTCTAGTTGCAGCAATAGGGGGCTACTCTTTGTTGCAGTGCTCGGGCTTCTCATTGGGTGGCTTCTGTTGTTGCAGAGCATGAGCTCTAGGCATGCGGGCTTCAGTAGTTGTGGCTCGCGGGCTCTAGAGCACAGCCTCAGTAGTTGTGGCGCACGGGCTTAGCTGCTCCACTGCATGTGGGATTTTCCTGGACGAGGGTTCGAACCAGTGTCCCCTGCATTGGGAGGTGGATTCTCAACCACTGTGCCACCAAGGAAGCCCTCTGCATCCATTCTGATTGGCCAGAGATCCAGCCCTGAAACAAGTCGATTAATCTGTGACTGAATTTGATCAGTCTTGGTTGTATATCTGAGTCAAGCAGTGATACTATACCTTTTCTCAAGAGCTCTGGACTTGGACAAAAGACAACAGGATGCTGCTTATCAGTCTCTCTCCAGTGACTTACTTAAACAGTAAGATGTAGAACACATCAGCCCCGGAACAGTCATGTTTTCTCCCTTGTAAGTAAACCAGCTGCAGTCAGAAAGAAGGATGGCAAAATACGGTGTGAAGAAGACATGATTAAGAGAATGAGAACAATTGCTCCTGAACTCCAACCTGCCTTTTTCACAGCCTGGTTGTTCAACATTCCTCTAAGAGTATATGAACCACACATTCCTTTCTTAGCCTGAGTGAATTCTAGCTCTTTTTTTCCTGAAACAACTAATAACTCTCAAGGGCATTTGCCACGATTTTGAGTCATTTAAATGTGCCAGTGGCTTGAGGGTAGGGCACTTCTCTCTTGTAAACTACTCATCAGTATTAAACACAGGTGTTACTCACAACAGATATTCAACAATGTTTCTTGAACCACACTAAATATGTTCCTCTTTCTGTTTTTATTCTCCATAGCCCAGCATAGACTTAGTTACCTAGAATGAGCATAATAATCATTGACCTCACTGATTTTATTTAACATTCTTTAAAAAGTATTTCTGAATACAGTCAGTACTTTTAGAGCAGGCAGCCACACTGATATAGGAAAAGATTTGTGATCTTTGACAATCAGCTATGTACTTTATTATACTGTCCCAAGTAATGCTACTTAATTAATATGGATCATCAGAATGTTAGCCATGGAGGAGGCCTTTCAATTTATATGGTTTATTTTTTTATTTTATAGCATCTTTATTGGAGTATAATTGCTTTGCAATGGTGTGTTAGTTTCTGCTTTATAACAAAGTGAATCAGTTATAAATATACATATATCCCCATATCTCTTCCCTCTTTCATCTCCCTCCCACCCTCCCTATCCCATTCCTCTAGATGGTCACAAAGCACCGAGCTGATCTCCCTGTGCTATGCGGCTGCTTCCCCCTAGCTATCTGTTTTACATTTGGTTGTGTATATATGTCCATGCCACTCTCTCACTTTGTCCCATCTTACCCTTCTCCCTCCCCGTATCTCAAGTCCATTCTCTAGTAGGTCTGCGACTTTATTGCTGTCTTGCCCCTAGGTTCTTTATGACCTTTTTTTTTAGATTCCATATATATGTGTTAGTATATGGTTCAATTTATATGGTTTAACTCATTAACTTTATTAATTAATGAGAAAACTGAGAACCAGAGAAGTTAGGTAACTTCTTCAAGGTCTCATTAATATTTATTAGTTAAGCCAAGGAGAGGATTGAGAATAGATTTCAAATCCCTTGATGTTATCCATTATACTATGTCAAAACTTTATTTTAAATATCAGTATATCAAATACATATCAAATAATACCTATGCATACGTTAATTAATGCTTCTTTGTATCATTTATTAAGCTTAATTACATAACACCATGATAAAATTGTGAGTTCTGTGAGAACCACTTTTATCTTGTGCTATTTTTCACAAGTGAATATTATAATATCTGACATATACATTTTCCCATATGTGATATGATGTCACATGCATACAATTTTAATAGCAATTCACCTAATTGATATATTAGTATCATGATAGAAGCTTAAGCTTCTTCACAACTCAAAGAGAAAACCAAACCTGAGCTGATATTTTATTTCTATTATGATTAGTCTCTTTTGATACATACAGAGATTCCTCTCCAAACAACAGTTCATTTCATAATAGTTGCCAGCACAAGGACTTACTATCATCTGATTAATCTGGGATTATTGTTGCTAAATGTCTTAGACAACTTTCCTTAGAAAACAAAGCCTGAGACAAAATTTATGCACTTAAGCTTTATTGTATGATGCAATAACAAGACAGACAGTAAGAAAGAAGGTAGTTTGTTGTTTTATGTAGCTGGCCTCATTTTCCAAGTAAAGCACAGCTAGTTGCTCCTTCTGGCAGGATGTGTTCCAGAAGAACTATGCAGACTATTGTACTTTGGAAGAACCTCTCATGATGAAGAATAAAGAGGGATTAATCTACCACTTCCTTCTCATCTTCCCATTGGGTATTACCCCCATGGGTATTAACTCCTCCAGACTTCTAGGTTGTACACCTATGAAACTGTTGGAAATTCCAGGTCCACATCCTAGAAGTGCAGTCTGAGCCCAGAAGTTATGGGAGATACTCTGGCCTCCATAGTTTGGGTTGTGTTGGACACATGTGCTGTGTTGTAGGCACAAAGAGGTCAAGCAGAGCTAAAACCTTAGCTCCAAGGAGGCTAAGAAAACTGGTTATTAGGGCAAATGTGGTGAGTTCAATGAATGTGATGGCTGGATTTTCCAATGAATATGTGGCTAAGTACCAAAGAGCAGGTTTGGGCCAAAAGAATCTGGAGAAGAACATAATTTGTGTGTTGTACACTGGATTGCTTGAGTAAATAATTGGTTGAAGTAAGATATATAAACTTTGGGTTTCTGATATCTGGTCTTTTGGATCCTTAGTCTAGTTCTGTATAAGTAACCAGACTTATATGTAACAAATAAGCTTTACAATAAAACATTTAACAAGTTGTTATAGGAAGAATAACAATTCTATTTCCATTCCTGCTATTGTATTATAGTGGAAAACACAATTTTGGCCTCTCAAAGTTTGTAAGTGGTTGATAAATTTGAAGCCTTTTATTAATTTTCAAAAAGATGAATATATCCCTCACATTCCAAATATACAAAAGTGCATTTGTACTTTACTACTCAAAACAAACAAAAATTATGGTATATTCTAGTTCAGCCTAGGTCTTATTCTCAAATATTTTCTTTTGATTTTTTAATGTTAGGTTCTTACTGATAATCCAGAATCATTTTTTTAAGAATTCTACAAAATTAGTAATTTTATATAACTTCCGTAATTAGAATATCTCATTTTTCATTTGATCATATACTATTAAAAATGTACTAGTGGGCTTCCCTGGTGGCGTAGTGGTTGAGAATCTGCCTTCTAATGCAGGGGACACAGGTGCGAGCCCTGGTCTGGGAGGATCCCACATGCCGCGGAGCAACTGGGCCCGTGAGCCACAACCATTGAGCCTGCGCGTCTGGAGCCTGTGCTCCGCAACAAGAGAGGCGGCAATAGTGAGAGACCCGCGCACTGCGATGAAGAGTGGCCCCCGCTTGCCACAACTAGAGAAAGCCCTAGCACAGAAACAAAGACCCAACACAGCAAAAATAAATAAATTAATTAATAAACTCCTACCCCAACTTCTTTTTAAAAAAAAAAAAAGTACTAGTGAACAAAGTAGTTGTTGATATAATTGCTTGCATTAAAAACAAACACAAACTAAAATCTTTTCTTGTTACATCCTTCTCCAGCTACTCTCTATTTTCCTATACCTTTCTAAAGCAAACTCCTGAAGAAATGTATTTACAGTTTCCAATATCCTCATCTCCCTCTCTTTCTGTCTCTTTCTCAACATTTTTATACTGGTGATTTTAAGGATCTATACACCAGTCCATGTTATCTGATCCTGGCTCCACCTATAGAAGAGGGCTGAATAGAGGTTTGAGTGTCAGATCATAGGGATAGAAAAAACCCTCTGCAAAAATTAAATAAACAAACACACAACAACAACGACAAGATTAAACTCCAAAGGCAAGGAATAATCAGGTATCTCCACTTCTCTATGCACATCTTCTAGTGAACTCGTACATTCTCTTCTTATCAGTGAAAGACAAAAATCTTAGTGACATTCAACAAATATGTCCTTCAAATCTATAGTTATAAATATATATGTGTGTATAAATATTTATGTTTATAAATATAAATATTAAAGCTGTTTCATAAAAAATTATAAAATAGCAAAAATTAGAACAAATGAAAACTTAGTGATACTAAGTTTTATCAACTTTTAGATGATAAACCAGACAGCCACTTTATTTCATTTCCTTCCAATCTTTTATATCTATATGTATATAACAACCTGCAGGCATCTTAAGTCTTCAGTTGGAGTTTTGATAATTGAAATGCCCCTACAACTATAACAGGTTATAGCAAATTTCTATCAAACCAGAAAATTCCCTCCTATACCTTTTCAGTCAAATCCTCAGTGTCTTCCAAAGGTAGCTACTTTTTAAACTTCTATAATAGACTAGTTTTGAATCTGGCTTCCTCTTTCCTTCAACACACTTTAGGGTTTCATCTATGTTGTTGCATATGTCAATGGTTCATTCCTTTATTGCTGGGGAGTATTCAATGATATGACTATATTTCTATGACTTTATCTTTCTTCGGGTGATGGGACTGTGGGTAATTTCTCTAATCCCAAATGAAATACCCATAGAAAAATAACTGGACTAGTTATTTGAAGATATACCCACATCCATAAAAAAATAAACTTAAAATGATTTTTAAAGTTTCATGATTACAAATATGAGTCTGCTTTGAAACTTCGTAAAACAAGAAAGATTTTGTGTGTGTTTTTCCTTTGAAGAATAAATTAGATATTAGCTTTGGAAATTAAAGAATAAAAGAAAGATAATTTATTCTTGTAGCCTCACAAAACACTTTTTAAAAAGTATAAGGTCTTTTACTAAGGAAGTGACATTCCTTTAATTAACAAACTATTAATTAGGGAACTATATTTATACATAAGAACACATTTTTTAAAAATCTGATGACCAACTTTAGTCATGTTTAAATATTTTGCTATCCATTAATTTTAACCCCCAGACTTCAGTCCTAATACCATCCTTAGACACACACACACACACACACACACACACACACACACACACACACACACCCTTCTTTTTCCTATGGCCACATTTTGTTGATATTTTGAGTTTTTCTTCAATAAACTTTTTTTCCGCCTTAAGATTATATGTGCTTAATGATAGCTATATTTTATTATAAAAATAATGATCTTTTATGACTAAAATAAGAGAGATTTATTCAACAAAAACAATGTGTGTATGTGTGTGTTCTGTTACAATTGTAACATGATATATTGACTTGCTGGACACCCCAAGTTGGCTGTCTTGGCATTCTACTTATTCTTTATTTGTCACTAAATCACAAAAACACATTAGTGTGAATATTTCTGAAAGGCTGGATCATATCCAGAATGAGATATCCAGAAGAAGAATGAGAATTTTGTTCACTACTGTTTGTATCTCAATGTTCCCAAAGAAAGGGGATATCCACAGATGTTTTCTTTAAGGTTCTCCTCCATAAACTGTCTCACACTTAGAGCTGTCATTTAAAATTTCTGTTTCTTTTGATAAACTAGTATAATTAATCCACCATTGCCAGTAAGTGGAGAGGAAGCACTACATCTGATATAAAGTGAATTTCAAACAGCTTCAGAAGTCGGGAATATATGAGATTGGTGCAATTAGAGAAGTCCCAACAGTGAGAGAGATACTGAGGCCAAAACAGGGTGTGGGTCAGCCATCAATAGGACACCCGCGTTAGTTGGTGACATACAGAGTGAGTGAGTGTTATGGGAACCATGCAGAAGCTAGCTTCCTTTTCAGTTGAGCAGGAGGGAGAGTGGGTCACCTTCTAATATATGCTGAATTTCCCTTACTGTCTTATTTTCCTGAATATAGAAGCTATGCTTTATCATCAGGTGTTAATGTTATACGAAAGAATAATGACTAATATTCCTGTGTGTGTGTGTGTGTGTGTGTGTGTGTGTGTGGGTGTGTGTAATACTGACATTCAAATATGTCCCATCATTCTCTACTAGAACAGAATTCCGCAGTTTTTTTTTTTTTCTGTACAGGGCTAGATATTAAATGTTTTCAGCTGGCCACATGGTCTCTGTTGCAACAACCCTACTCCATTGTAATATCTTAAAGCAGTCATTGACAATACATAAACAACTGACTGTGACC
The DNA here is from genome assembly GCF_963924675.1 of Phocoena phocoena. Lineage (NCBI taxonomy): Eukaryota > Metazoa > Chordata > Mammalia > Artiodactyla > Phocoenidae > Phocoena > Phocoena phocoena. The sequence goes on from NC_089223.1 coordinate 79,486,830, forward strand.
CTATTCAAATGACGTTTTAGTAAATACAGAAATTTGAATTTTACTGATTTTCACGTGTCATGAAATATTATTCTTTATTTCTGTTTTTTTTGTTTGTTTGTTTTACATCTTTATTGGAGTACAATTGCTTTACAATGGTGTGTTAGCTTCTGCTTTATAACAAAGTGAATCAGTTATACATCTACATATGTTCCCATATCTCTTCCCTCTTGCGTCTCCCTCCCTCCCACCCTCCCTATCCCACTCCTCTAGGTGGTCACAAAGCACCGAGCTGATTTCCCTGTGCTATGTGGCTGCTTCCCACTAGCTATCTTTTTTACGTTTGGTAGTGTATATGTGTCCATGCCACTCTCTTACTTTGTCACAGCTTACCCTTCCCCCTCCCCATATCCTCAAGTCCATTCTCTAGTACGTCTGTGTCTTTATTCCTGTCTTACCGCTAGTTACTTCATGACACTTTTTATTTCTTAAATTCCATATATATGTGTTAGCATACAGTATTTGTCTTTCTCTTTCTGACTTACTTCACTCTGTATGACAGACTCTAGGTCCATCCAACTCATTACAAATAGCTCAATTTCATTCCTTTCTATGGCTGAGTAATATTCCATTGTATATATGTGTCACATCTTCTTTATCCATTCATCCGATGATGGACATTTAGGTTGTTTCCATCTCCTGGCTATTGTAAATAGAGCTGCAATGAACATTTTGGTACATGACTATTTTTGAATTATGGTTTTCTCAGGGTATATGCCCAATAGTGGGATTGCTGGGTCATATGGTGGTTCTATTTGTAGTTTTTAAGGAACCTCCATACTGTTCTCCATAGTGGCTGTACCAGTTCACATTCCCACCAGCAGTGCAAGAGTGTTCCCTCTTCTCCACACCCACTCCAGCATTTTTTGTTTCCAGATTTTTGATGATGGCCGTTTTGACTGGTGTGAGATGATATCTCATTGCAGTTTTGATTTGCATTTCTCTAATGATTAATGATGTTGAGCATTCTTTCATGTATTTGTTGGCAGTCTGTATATCATCTTTGGAGAAATGTCTATTTAGGTCTTCTGCCCATTTTTGGATTGGGTTGTTTGTTTTTTTGTTATTGAGCTGCATGAGCAGATTGTAAATTTTGGAGATTAATCCTTTGTCAGTTGCTTCATTTGCAAATCTTTTCTCCCATTCTGAGGGTTGTCTTTTGGTCTTCTTTATGGTTTCCTTTGCTGTGCAAAAGCTTTGAAGTTTCATTAGGTCTCATTTGTTTATTTTTGTTTTTATTTCCATTTCTCTAGGAGGTGGGTCAAAAAGGATCTTGCTGTTGTTTATGTCATAGAGTGTTCCGCCTATGTTGTCCTCTAAGAGTTTGATAGTTTCTGGCCTTACATATAGGTCTTTAATCCATTTTGAGCTTATTTTTTGTATATGGTGTTAGGGAGTGATCTAATCTCATACTTTTACATGTACCTGTCCAGTTTTCCCAGCACCACTTACTGAAGAGGCTGTCCTTTCTCCACTGTACATTCCTGCCTCCTTTATCAAAGATAAGGTGACCATATGTGCGTGGGTTTAGCACTGGGCTTTCTGTCCTGTTCCATTGATCTATATTTCTGTTTCTGTGCCAGTACCATACTGTCTTGATTACTGTAGCTTTGTAGTATAGTCTGAAGTCAGGGAGCCTGATTCCTCCAGCTCCATTTTTCGTTCTCAAATTTCCTTTGGCTATTCAGGATCTTTTGTGTATCCATACAAATTATGAAATTTTTTGTTCTAGTTCTGTGAAAAATGCCAGTGGTAGTTTGATAGGGATTGCGTTGAATCTGTAGATGCTTTGGGTAATAGAGTCATTTTCACAATGTTGATTCTTCCAATCCAATAACATGGTATCCATCTATTTGTATTATATTTAATTTCTTTCATCAGTGTCTCATAATTTTCTGAATACAGGTCTTTTGTCTCCTTAGGTACGTTTATTCCTAGATATTTTATTCTTTTTGTTGCAGTGGTAAATGGGAGTGTTTTCTTGATTTCACTTTCAGATTTTTCATCATTAGTGTATAGGAATGCCAGAGATTTCTGTGCATTAATTTTGTATCCTGCTACTTTACCAAATTCATTGATTAGCTCTAATAGTTTTCTGGTAGCATCTTTAGGATTCTCTATGTATAGTATCATGTCATCTGCAAACAGTGACAGCTTTACTTCTTCTTTTCCAATTTGGATTCCTTTTATTTCCTTTTCTTCTCTGATTGCTGTGGCTAAAACTTCCAAAACTATGTTGAATAAGAGTGGTGAGAGTGGGCAACCTTGTCTTGTTCCTGATCTTAGTGGAAATGCTTTCAGTTTTTCACCGTTGAGGACGATGTTGGCTGTGGGTTTGTCATATATGGCCTTTATTATCTTGAGGAAAGTTCCCTCTATGCCTACTTTCTGGAGGGTTTTTATCATAAATGGGTGTTGAATTTTGTCGAAAGCTTTCTCTGCATCTATTGAGATGATCATATGGTTTTTCTCCTTCAGTTTGTTAATATGGTGTATCACATTGATAGATTTGCGTATATTGAAGAATCCTTGCATTCCTGAAATAAACCCCACTTGATCATGGTGTATGATGATCCTTTTAATGTGCTGTTGGATTCTGTTTGCTAGTATTTTGTTGAGGATTTTTGCATCTATGTTCATCAGTGATATTGGCCTGTAGTTTTCTTTCTTTGCGACATCCTTGTCTGATTTTGGTATCAGGGTGATGGTTGCCTCGTAGAATGAGTTTGGGAGTGTTCCTCCCTCTGCTATATTTTGGAAGAGTTTGAGAAGGATAGGTGTTAGCTCTTCTCTAAATGTTTGATAGAATTCGCCTGTGAAGCCATCTGGTCCTGGGCTTTTGTTTGTTGGAAGATTTTTAATCACAGTTTCAATTTCAGTGCTTGTGATTGGTCTGTTCATATTTTCTATTTTTCCTGATTCAGTCTTGCAGGTTGTGCATTTCTACGAATGTGTCCATTTCTTCCAGGTTGTCCATTTTATTGGCATAGGGTTGCTTGTAGTAATCTCTGATGATCTTTTGTATTTCTGCAGTGTCAGTTGTTACTTCTGTTTCATATCTAATTCTATTGATTTGAGTCTTCTCCCTTTTTTTCTTGATGAGTGTGGCTAATGGTTTATCAATTTTGTTTATCTTCTCAATGAACCAGCTTTTAGTTTTATTGAACGTTGCTATCGTTTCCTTCATTTCTTTTTCGTTTATTTCTGATCTGATCTTTATGATTTCTTTCCTTCCACTAAATTTGGGTTTTTCTTGTTCTCCTTTCTCTAATTGCTTTAGGTGCAAGGTTAGGTTGTTTATTCGAGATGTTTCCTGTTTCTTAAGGTAGGATTGTTTTACTGTAAACTTCCCTCTTAGAACTGCTTTTGCTGCATCCCATAGGTTTTGGGTCATCGTATCTCCATTGTCATTTGTTTCTAGGTATTTTTTGGTTTCCTCTTTGATTTCTTCGGTGATCACTTCGTTATTGAGTAGTGTATTGTTTAGCCTCCACGTGTTTGTATTTTTTACAGATCTTTTCCTGTAATTGATATCCAGTCTCAAAGTGTTGTGGTTGGAAAAGATATTTGATACAATTTCAATTTTCTTAAATGTACCAAGGCTTGATTTGTTACCCAAGATATGATCTATCCTGGAGAATGTTCCATGAGCACTTGAGAAAAATATGTATTATGTTGTTTTTTGATGGAATGTCCTATAAATATCAATTAAGTCCATTTGTTTAATGTATCATTTAAAGCTTGTGTTTCCTTATTTATTTCCATTTTGGATGATTTGTCCATTGGTGAAAGTGGGGTGTTAAAATCCCCTACTATGAATGTGTTACTGTCGATTTCCCCTTTTATGGCTGTTAGTATTCGCTTATGTATTGAGGTCCTCCTATGTTGGGTGCATAAATATTTACAATTGTTATATCTTCTTCTTGGATCAATCCCTTGATCATTATGTAGTGTCCTTCCTTGTCTCTTGTAATAGTCTTTATTTTAAAGTCTATTTTGTCTGATGTAAGAATTGCTACTCTAGCTTTCTTTTGTTTTCCATTTGCATGGAATATGTTTTTCCATCCCCTTCCTTTGTCTGTATGTGTCTCTAGGTCTGAAATGGGTCTCTTGTAGACAGCATATATATGGGTCCTGTTTTTGTATCCATTCAGCCAATCTGTGTCTTTTGGTGGGAGGATTTAGTCCATTTACATTTAAGGTAATTATCGATATGTATGTTCCTATTCCCATTTTCTTAATTGTTTTGGGTTCGTTACTGAAGGTCTTTTCCTTCTCTTGTGTTTCTTGCCTGGAGAAGTTCCTTTAGCATTTGTTGTAAAGCTGGTTTGGTGGTGCTGAACTCTCTCAGCTTTTGCTTGTCTGTAAAGGTTTTTATTTCTCCATCAAATCTGAAGGAGATCCTTGCTGGGTAGAGTAATCTTGGTTTTAGGTTTTTCTCCTTCATCACTTTAAATATGTCCTGACAGTCCCTTCTCGCTTGCAGAGTTTCTGCTGAAAGTTCAGCTGTTAACCTTATGGGTATTCCCTTGTGTGTTATTTGTTGTTTATCCCTTGCTGCTTTTAATCTGTTTTCTTTGTATTTAATTTTTGACAGTTTGATTAATATGTGTCTTGGCATGTTTCTCTTTGGATTTATCCTGTATGGGACTCTCTGTGCTTCCTGGACTTGATTAACTATTTCCTTTCACAAATTAGGGAAGTTTTCAACTCTAATCTCTTCAAATATTTTCTCAGTCCCTTTCTTTTTCTCCTTTTCTTCTGGAACCCCTATAATTCGAATGCTGTTGCATTTAATGTTGTCCCAGAGGTCTCTGAGACTGTCTTCAGTTCTTTTCATTCTTTTTTCTTTATTCTGCTGTGCAGTAGTTATTTCCACTATTTTATCTTCCAGGTCACGTATCCGTTCTTCTGCCTCAGTTATTCTGCTATTAATCCCATATAGAGTATTTAATTTCATTTATTGTGTTGTTCATCATTGCTTGTTTCATCTTTAGTTCTTCTAGGTCCTTGCTAAATGTTTCTTGAATTTTCTCTATTCTATTTCCAAGATTTTGAATCATCTTTACTATTATTATTATGAATTCTTTTTCAGGTAGACTGTCTATTTCCTTTTCATTTGTTCGGTTTGCTGGGTTTTTATCTTGCTCCTTCATCTGCTGTGTGTTTTTTTGTCTTCTCATTTTGCTTATCTTACTGTGTTTGGGGTCTCCTTTTTGCAGGCTTCAGGTTTGTAGTTCCCGTTGTTTTTGGTGTCTGTCCCCAGTGGCTAAAGTTGGTTCAGTGGGTTGTGTAGGCTTCCTGGTGGAGGAGACTAGTGCCTGTGTTGTGCTGGATGAGGCTGGATCTTGTCTTTCTGGTGGGCAGGTCCACGTCTGGTGGTGTGTTTTGGGGTGTCTGTGGCCTCATTATGATTTTAGGCAGCCTCTCTGCTAATGGTTGGGGTTGTGTTTCTGTCTTGCTAGTTGTTTGGCATAGGGTGTCCAGCACTGTACCTTGTTGTTCGTTGAGTGAAGCTGGGTGTTGGTGTTGAGATGGAGATCTCTGGGAGATTTTCACTGTTTGATATTCCATGGAGCTAGGAGTTCTCTTGTGGACCAGTGTCCTGAAGTTGGCTCTCCCACCTCAGAGGCATAGCACTGACTCTTGACTGCAGCACCAAGAGCCTTTCATCCACACGGCTCAGAATAAAAGGGAGAAAAAGTAGAAAGAAAGAAAGAGAGAAGATAAAATAAAATAAAACAAGGTATGGTAAAATAAAATAATTAAAATAAAAAAATAATTTAAAAAAATTTTTTTAAATAATAAAACCCAAAACGGATGGATAGAACCCTAGGACAAATGCTGAAAGCAAAGCTATACAGACAAAATCTCACACAGAAGCATACACATACACACTCACATAAAGAGGAAAAGGGGAAAAAATCATAAATCTTGCTCTCAAAGTCCACCCCCTCAATTTGGGGTGATTTGTTGTCTATTCAGGTATTCCACAGATGCAAGGTACATCAAGTTGATTGTGGAGATTTAATCCGCTGCTTCTGAGGCTGCTGGGAGACATTTCCCTTTCTCTTCTTTGTTCTCACAGCTCCCAGGTGCTCAGCTTTAGATTTGGCCCCGCCTCTGCGTGTAGGTCGCCCTCTGGCGTCTGTTCTTCGCTCAGACAGGACGGGGTCAAAGGAGCCGCTGATTAGGGGGCTCTGGCTCACTCAGGCTGGCGGGAGGGAGGGGTACGGACTGCGAGGCGAGCCTGCGGTGGCAGAGGCCGACATAACTTTTCACCACCCTGAGGCACACCGTGCGTTCTCCCGTGGAAGTTGTCCCTGGATCCTGGGACCCTGGCAGTGGCGGGCTGCACAGGAGGTGTGGAGAGTGACCTGTGCTCGCACACAGGCTTCTTGGTGGCGGCAACAGCATCCTTAGCGTCTCACACCCGTCTCTGGGGTCCGCGCTATTAGCCGTGGCTCGCACTGTCTCTGGAGCTCCTTTAAGCAGCACTCTTAATCCTGTCTCCTCCCGTACCAGGAAACAAAGAGGGAAGAAAAAGTCTCTTGCCTCTTCGGCAGGTCCAGACCTTTTCCCGGACTCCCTCCCGGCTAGCCGTGGTGCACTAACCCCCTGCAGGCTGTGTTCACACCGCCGACCCCAGTCCTCTCCCTGCGCTCTGACCCGAAGCCCGAGCCTCAGCTCCCAGCCCCTCTCGCCCCAGCGGGTGAGCACACAACCCTCTTGGACTGGTGAGTGCTGGTCAGCACCGATCCTCTGTGCGGAAATCTCTCCACTTTGCCCTATGCACCCGGGTTGCTGCGCTCTCCTCCGCGGCATCGAAGCTCCCCCACTCCGCCACCTGCAGTCTCCACCTGCGAAGGGGCTTCTAGTGTGTGGAAACCTTTCCTCCTTCACAGCTCCCTCCCACTGGTGCAGGTCCCATCCCTATTCTTTTGTCTCTCTTTATTCTTTTTTCTTTTGCCCTACCCAGGTACGTGGGGAGTTTCTTGCCTTTTGGGAGGTCTGAGGTCCTCTGCCAGAGTTCAGTATGTGTTCTGTAGGAGTTGTTTCACGTGTAGTTTTATTTCTGATGTATCTGTGGGTCGGAAGGTGATCTCCGTGTCTTACTCTTCCGCCATCTTCCCCCTCCCTCTATATGCTGTTCTTAAGAGATTCTCTTTTGGTTTTGGCCAATGAGAAGCAGCATACCAGGAGATTAGCTCCTAGTGTTGGAGGCTCTCCTGCAGAGGCGGGGGGTAGCTGTGGCTCACCATAGGCACAAGGACGCTGGCAGCAGAAGTTCTGGGAAGTACTCCTTGGTGTGAGCCCTCCCAGAGTCCACCATTAGCTCGTCCTGAAATATTATTCTTTATTTGATATTTTTTCAAACATTTAAACTGTAAAATGTTTTAGCTCACAGGTCAGATTTAGACCATGAGGTGTAGTTTGCTGATTTCTATATTAGAACATCTAATTATGTCATGTTTCAGTTCAGACTCACTTTTTCTCCATGTAGTTTTCAATGGCAATTCCAGAACTCATCCTCCTATTAAAAGGGTAATCACTTAAAAAACCAAAAACAAATACACACAAACAAAAACAAAAAAACACCTTTGTTTTGTGTTTTGTGTATATTCATGTTTTCTTCTTCACATAATTTTTTTCTTTAGATCTCTAACACTCTCTAGTCCATGAAGATATGACAAAGTTCCTATAATTAGCAGGATTATATGTTATCCTAGTCTAAAAGTCTTGACAGCTGAATGCTTGGCACTATTTAAATACTGGAAAATGTAATATAAAACTCTAGACTTACAGCATTGCTTTTGATTATCATGTGGCAACGATTGGCTGGCATTGAGTAGCAGCTGTCAATTTGGAAAGTGCATTTGATTTCATGTTTACCACTGTCTTCTCCACTACCTATTTGGCATACGAGAATTCTTAGATGGCTACCTTGACTATGGTGGGACCTGTGAATACGAGGGAACAGTAACTCCATTGATGCATGATACATGATTGCAGGATTACATCATGTGATGTAGAAATGTATTGTAGCAGACTGAAGTCTTGGTGACTTTGAAGAAGTAAACTTCCATGTTGTTAGAGGACCATGTGATAAGGGCCTCTGGTGGCCTCTAAAACCTGAAAGCGACCCCAGCCAACAGCCAGCAAGAAAATGAGAATTCTCAGTCCTACAACCCCAAGAAGCTGAATTCTGGGAATAACCTGAATGAATTCAGAAGAGAATGCTGAGCCTCACATGAGATTGCAGCATCATATGTCACCTTGATTTCAGCCTGGTGAGACCCAAGCAGAGGATTCAGCTAACCTGTACCTGGAATTCTGAGAAAACTTTGGGATGAGAAATTTGTGTCATTTTAAGCAACTAACTTTGTGATCATTTTTATGCAGTAATAGAAAACTAATATGCTATTACTTTGCACAAGCACGCTTTAATAACTGATAACAATCCACCTAGCCTGAGAATGCTAAAAAGGCTAGACTTGACCTATTCAACTGCCACAAGGTCCTCTACTTTACAAACAATGACAAATTACATGGAATCTTCTGAAGACTTTCTTTACTTCAAAATTGGTAGAATTTGAAATAGCTAAGTTTTCTGCACTGAATAGCAGAAACTGTAGGTGAATCAAGAAAGCTATTAAGTGTCTCTTTCTGAGTAAAATTGCTAAATTGTTCTAGATTCAAATCTACCTGATATCCCTATTAATTACTCTCAAAGCAGTGGAAGAGGAATACGATTAGAAAAGAGGAAAAAGGGTTTTTTTATTCCCAGTTAAAAGATTGGTGCCTACTTGCTTGCGATATAGCTTCCAGACCTTCCGTTCACAGATCGGTCACATGACCCACATCAGACTCTACAACTGTCACCTCTCTGTCCTTCCCAAGACTAGACTCTACTCTGCCCAACACACCATAAGTGAACATGGCCCTGACTGAATCTCAGACTGCAGCTCTGGAAATGGTCCTTTTCAAATGCAGCTAAGCCTTACTGCTTTTATACATAATAGCTACTTGTTGATCCCTTCCCTTGGGACTCCACATATTATATCCTTATTCTTGGTTTCATGCTAATATTCCTCCTCAATGCTACTAGAATGCTATAGAAAAAGCATGATCCATAGACAGTATATTCTAGTCTTTCTTCTGGGTGACTGTCCTTATAAATGAATATATAAACAGTTCCAGTTTTTAGGGTACACCATTTAGTTTGATTTTGTTGGCCAACATCCTTCTTTAATGTTCTCTAAAATTTAAAAAAAGATAATGATTCAGTGAAATATCTGAGATATGAATTACATGAGATGTTAATATAAAATATGAATTATAGGTCAAGACTATACTAAAAAACATTAAGAAATATTTACACACTTCAGTTTAACAAGAAAATCTTTTATTTAACAAGCACGTTTGTTTCTTGCTTATGATGTACTAGGTGGCTGGGTCTTTTTTAATTTAACAAATGTTTATATAGTGCTTACTAGATGCCCAGCCCTGTAGCAAATGCTGTACAAATATGATCTCATTTAATCGTCATCAAGTCTATGAGGTAGATGCTATTATCATCTTCACCTCTATTTTAAAGATGAGAAAACTGAGACGTGAGAGTATTGAGAAACTTGCCCAAGGTTACAGCTAGTTAGCAGCAGAACCAGAAGTTGAAGACAGGGAGTCTGGCTCTGGAGTCCATGCTCTTTTATTTTTTTTTTTATTGAAGTATAGTTGCTGTACAATATTATATAAGTTACAGGTATACAATATTGTGATTCACAATTTTTAAAGGTTAAACTCCATTTACAGTTATTATAAAATATTGACTATATATCCTTGTAGCTTTTCTTATACATAACAGTTTGTACCTCTTAATCTGCTATTCATAGTTTCCTCTCCTCCCTTCCCTTTCCCCACTGGTAACTACTAGTTTGTTCTCTACATCTGTGAGCCTGCTTTTTTCTATATTCACTAGTTTGTTGTATTTTTTAGATTCCACATATAAATGATATCATACAGTATTTGTCTTTCTCTGTTGAATTATTTCACTTAGCATAATACCCTCTAAGTCCATTCATGTTGCTGCAAATGGTAAAATTTCATTCTTTTTTATGGCTGAGTAGTATTCCATTGTATATATATATATATATATATATATATATATATATACCACATCTTCTTTATCCATTCATCTGTTGATGGGCACATAGGTTGCTTCCATATCTTGGAAATTGTAAATAATGCTGCTATGAACATTGTTTGCATATATCTTTTCAAATTAGTGTTTTTGTTTTTTTCAGACAATGCCCAGCATAGAATTGCTGGATTGAATGGTAGTTCTATTTTTAGTTTTTTGAGGAACCTCCATATTGTTTTGTGCAGTGGCTCACCAATTTACATTCCCACCAACAGTGTACAAGTGTTCCCTTTTCTCCACATCCTCACCAACATTTATTATTTGTGCTCTTTGTGATAATAACCATTCTGACAGGTGTGAGGTGATATCTCATTGTGGTTTTAATTTGCATTTCCCTGATAATTAGTGACATTGAGCAGTTTTTGTTTTAAGAGCTCATAAATATCAACTCACTTAATGCTTCTCACAGCCATCTAAGTTACTGCTTTTATTATCTCCATTGTACACATGAAGAAACTAGAGCACAAACAGGTTAGAAAATTTGATAAGGACACAAAGATAGAAGCTAACTGAACCAAAATTCAAACTCAGTCCATGTAGCTCCAAAGTCCATTCTTTGTTCCACTATGATATGCTGCTTCTAGCCATTTTTCTCCACTTTCAATTCTCGACATTGATAAGCAATGATACTTTCATAATGATAACATTTAAAAATGGATAGTGTTCTCATACCCAGAAAAACAATGTATATATGGGACTTCCCTGGTGGTCAGTGGTTAAGACTTTGCCTTCCAATGCAGGGAGGTGTGGGTTCAATCCCTGGTTGGGGAACTAAGATCCCACATGCTTTGCAGCCAAAAAAACAAAACATAAACAGTATTGTAACAAATTCAATAAAGACTTTAAAAATGATCCACATCCAAAAAAAAAAAAAACTTAAAAAAAAAGCATATGTAAAACAAGTCATTTTAAAGCCAGTTTATGTAGTACAAATTTCTCACATAACCTCACCCAAGAGGATGATGAAAAGATCCTAATGTTTTATTTTGGCATAAAACATCTAAGTGCCTTTTACTACTATTGCATACTCATATAAAAAGCATGCTTATTCTTCTTTTTATTTTTTGATAATACAGAGGAAGAGAGTATATTTCTAAGTATTATAAATCATCTACAGCAATTTAGGTGAAATAAAAATCAATCTAAATCAAGTCTTTTACTTATAGAAGAAAATGAGCAAAACAAGCCCAGAAGGAATTTTCCTAAAGCCTCCATTAATTTCGAACAATCTGAAATATCACCCAAGTGTTATCAAGTAAATTTAAGCTTTAGGACTTATGTTTTCTCTGCTCTTTTCTGCTTATCTCCCTGCCCCCCATAAATAGTAGGCAATAATGCCATTTCCTATTTATAAAATTTCTGGAAAAGCCTGATCTAGTGTATAGTCTCAGATAAAACTGGAATAGCTAAAGCACTCTGAATATTTCTCCAAAATAGTTGAACTGCTTATTAAAGGAGTAACAAGAATGAAAATACTATATATGAACATATATACATGCATATATACACAAATTCACAGATATATATATATCTATATTCACACATATACATATATATTTATAAATACTCAAACAAAAAAAGTATACTATGTGGAACAGTAGTTAAAAACATAAATTCTGAAGCCAGAATGCCTGCCTGCATCTTAATCTTGCCTTTCCCCATTTCCAGCTATGTGAACTTTTCCAAGTGATTTAATTAGTCTTTATTCAATTTCCTAATCTATAAAATGGGAGTAATAATAATAAGATATAATAAACACCTCATGATATTTTTGGAATTAAATATGTTCATGTACATAAAGTACAGATTTACTGAGGACAATGCTAGCAAATAATATGCTCTATATACTCATTAGGAATATATTTCTGTATAAACTGAGGGAAAACACACATATGTATATACGTGTTTGTATTTTGTGTGTAGGTATGTGTGAATTCGTATGCATGCAGTGGAGACTCAGGTACAACCGAAAACAACTTGATTTATACCTTCTACTTCCTGTTCAAACTACTTTGAACATCCATTCCTCTTTGTCCTTGGATAAATTTAAGGCATATTCCTTGGCTTGTCTTACAACTCTCAGGGAATAAAAAAATGTTCACATGACTTCAAGTTCAAACAGACTTATTTTAATAAAGTGTTCAGAACCTTGAAAGTTCAGAACTCTAAACTTAAAACCTCTCTCATTCCATAGCTCTTGACTACTTCAGTGTGGAGGAGCCTGTGAGGGGAAGAGCTCAGAGTAAGCTCCTTCCCTTTTTCCAGTGCTTTGGTCTTCTCCCAATTGAGAGACTGCCTCTGACTGACCAGGATGCAGTGGTGAGGTGAGATAAGCAGTGGTCAGAGGAGGTAGGCAGGGATATTATAAAGAGCAGCTGTGGTAAACAGCCAGCTTCATTCTGCTGGGAGCACTTCTGTGCTGTCTTGGAGAAAACCTCTCTGCTTACTCGAGTTCTGTCATAGACAGTGACTGTGCTACATGCCTCCTGGTATGTCACTCAGAAAGGTCCTTTCTCAATTTCTGAGGATTTAACTATGTTCCTCTTCCTCTATATTTGAAAGTCTTTTGCCTTTCCGGTGACTTTTATGACACATTGGTTAAATATTCCAGGTTCACTACATCAATGAGAAGCATGCAACTTTAATACCTGATCATTGTGAGTGGAATAATTTTTGAATCAGTGCATTCTGTTCCACTGTCTCAAGACATTCAAGCCAGTCTCTTGTTCTTTGGAATGAAAAGGTGTGAGTGAGCCACATACCAAATACTGTGTTCTCCAAGTTCCAGAGGATATATACAAGCTCTCTGTGTTGTATTCACCAGGCTTGCCATAAAAAGAAAGTACCCCCATCCCTTCCTTGCAGGGGCTTAGTAAGACCTGTAGCTCATCAAAGACTCTCTCAAAGAAAAATTCCAACCTCTTTAGTGATTGCTTGAGTCTTTACTGGACTGGATTTAAGGGAAGTGTAGGTAGCTATGGGTCTCACAAGTGGTTAACACATTGTACGTATGCAAACATTGTTTAGATGATCTATCCGTCTTTTTGGAAATTTGAGGTAACTTGTCACCTATGCTTTTGTTCTTGCATTTTGTGTGTCACTGAACATCAGCCAGAAGATATTACATTTTAATGTCCTATTATATATTCTTGTATTTATATACACACAAACACTCACATGTGTCTAAAAGAGAAATATTAAAGCATCAGTAATCTGAAAAATATACATAGGTAAGGAGAGAAGAAAGTGTTGATAAAAATATAGAGAAAATTGGGTTATTTTTACATTGTAAGAAATAATCATTTAGATTAGAAGTAAAAAAATAAGTGCCAAATTAATTGTGAAGATACAACTAATATCCCCTAGGTCAGTCCAAAAATACCAAAAAGAAGCCAGATAGCTGTCAAATATGGGTGTTTGCATATAATTGAAAATACCTGTGATTAGGACGTAAAAAGGACAATTTTATTAAAATTTCAAAACCAATAATTTCTACTTTAATTTATTATTCTATTTTTTCTCTCTTTCTCCCACCTTCTCTCCCATCTGCCTACCTGTTCACTTATCTATCCATCATCTCTTCTATCACCATGCTGGAAACCATTGAGAGAAATAAATATGACCCACCCACAGGGATAAAAGTCTTCATTTTATAGCACTATTTAAAGGCTTCTAGAGATTTATACATATACCTCATTAATCTTCACAATATCCTGTGAGGTGTGTAGGTGGAAATTATTTCTCATTTTATAGATGGATAAAATAAGGTACTGTAAACTTACCAAAAAGACTTACATAGCAACAAAATACAGGAAACCAAATGAGATAAGCCTTTGAAAATATAGACTAATAGCTGTCTAACTTTGTTTTAGAAGTTAATTTTATGTGTTGGAGCCTATTCAGAAGTTCTTTAAAGGTTGATAAAATTAGAGCCATTCTCTCAGTATTCTTGGAATATGCTAATAAATGGGGAATCTCATAAAATATGATAAATGTTCATAAAAATAGCAATTGGTAATGTAGATTGAGCCCTTATGCTGTGGCAGAAGCTTCCTGTATCATCAGTTTTAGACTCACAACAACCCTACAGTTCTGATTCTCTATTGCAGCATAACAAATTATTCCCAAATTTTGCAGCTGAAGATGACGTTTATGATTTCACACAACTTCTGAGTTCAGAAAACCAGGAGGGGCTTAGTTGGAAGATTCTACCTCTGGTGTCTCTAAGAGGTTACAGTAAAACTGTTGACTGGGGCTGCATTTTCATCTGAAAGCTCAACTGGAGGAGAACCTGTTTCTAAACTAACTCACTTTATTGACATAACTCAGTTTCTGAAAGGTTGTTGAACTGAGTGGCTATTAGCTACCGGCTTCCCCCAGTTCCTTGCCACATGGGTCTCTATATAGGCGACAACACCTTTCACGTTTCTGAGATCTTTACAAAGGATTTTACAGTCACAATCTCAGCCTCATCTTTGGACTAAGTTCTTCTGGCATTGCTCTAAATTTTATCTTTTCTCATAAGCCATTTCTAAGTTTTATCATTGGCTGCCATCTAGAGAGGCTGAGAATTTTCAAAATCATCGAGTTCTGGTTCCATCATGTTTAACAGTCTCAGTTTATCTCTTTGCTGTCACATTTTAGTATAATCAACTGGAAGAGAGTAGGTGGCACCTTCAACATTCTGGCTGAAAATCTGCTTACCTTCCAGTGTATATATGAAGTACATTTTTTACTTTCCACATGTATTAGTTTGCTAGGGATGCCATAACAAATTACAATAGATTGGATCACTTAAAAGAGGAAATTTATTTTCTCACAATTCTGGAGGCTAGAAGTCTGAGATCAAGGTGTTAGCAAGGTCGGTTTCTTCTGTAGCCCCTGTCCTTGGCTAGTAGATGGCCGTCTTCTTCTAGTGTCTTTCACATCATGCTTGTTCTGTGTCTGCTTATGTCCTAATCTCCTCTTTTCATAAGGACACCAGTCATGTTGGATTGGGTCACTCATATGACCTTGTTTTACCTGAATTACCTCTTTAAAAACCCTATGCCCAAATACAGTCACATTCTTTTGTAACATTCTAATGTTAGGACTTCAACATATGAATTGGTGGGGGGACATAATTCAGCCCATAACATTTTGCCATCCCCCCAAAATTTATGTCCTTCTCACATGCAAAATACGTTCACCTTATTCTAAGAGCCAAAATAATCTTAATACATTCTAGCATTGGCTCTAAATCCAAAATCTCATCTAAATACATATAAATCAGGTGTAGGTGAGACTAGAGGTATGATTCATCCTGAGGCAAAATTCCTCTGAGAGGATTTATCTGCTTCTAGAACACAGTGGTAAAACTGGCATAGGACAAATATTCCCATTCCAAAAGGGAGAAATTTGGGGAATTCCCTGGCAGTCTAGTGGTTAGGACTCCACACTTGTTTTTTTTTTTAATTAATTAATTTATTTTTGGCTGTGTTGGGTCTTCGTTTCTGTGCGAGGGCATTCTCTAGTTGTGGCGAGTGGGGGGCACTCTTCATTGCAGTGCGCGGGCCTCTCACTATTGCGGCCTCTTTTTTGCGGAGCACAGGCTCCAGACGCGCAGGCTCAGCAGCTGTGGCTCACGGGCCCAGTTGCTCCGCGGCATGTGGGATCTTCCCAGGCCAGGGCTCGAACCCATGTCCCCTGCATTGGCTGGCAGATTCTCAACCACTGCACCACCAGGGAAGCCCTAGGACTCCACACTTTTACCGCCAAGAGCCAGGGTTCAATCCCTGGTCAGGAAACTAAGATCCCGCAAGCCATGCAGCATGGCCAAAAAAAAAAAAAAAAAAAAGTGTATCTGAAAAATTGGAAAGAAGAAAGGGATGATATGTTGTCCCAAGCGAGTCTGAAATCTAGCAAGGCAAATCCCATTAGTTTGTTTTTAAATTTTTATTGGGGTATAATTGATTTACAATGTTTTGTTAGTTTCAGGTGTACAGCAAAGTGAATCCATTATACATATACATATATTCACTCTTCTTTAGCTTCCTTTCCCGTGTAGGACATTATTGAGTAGAGTTCCCTGTGCTATACAGTAGGTCCTTATTAGTCATCTATTCTGTATACAGTAGTGTGTATGTGTCAATCCCAATCTCCCAATTTATCCCTTACCCCTGGAAACCATAAGTTTTTTTCTTATATCTGTAACTCTATTTCTGTTTTGTAGATAAGTTCATTTGTAGCATTTTTTTAGATTCCACATTTAAGCTATATCATATGATATTTGTCTCTCTCTGTCATTAGATTTTACAGCTCAAGAATAATCCTCTTGCTTTATCCTCTGTGCCCAGTGGGAAGGCAGTGTTATCTTCCATATTCACCTGCCTGGTGACCCCATGCCCTCCCTTGGCAGCTGCTTCTCCTCCTTAGCTCTGGAAGGTAGCCCTGACCCCTTAAACCTGAGTGGCCACCCTGACCCCTTTAGAACTAGGGAAAGGAGCCCCACCTTCCAGGTCTGTACCCAGTGGACCTGTGGTGGTAGTAGAAGCCTGCTAAACCTTGGTACTGCCTTCAGCGTCATTCTCTTCTTTGCTTGAGGGATAATACATACTTACAGCTGGATAGCTCTATTAGCACATCCTGTAGAATCCTATAAATCTGACAGATTACTTTCATTTTGTCCTATCTCTGTCTCCTTCAGTCCAAACTGGCAACTGATTTTGCTGGTATAACCTCATCTCTACTCTTAGGTTCTGCTAAGATAGCTGATTGGATCCATAAATCACATGCCTGTAATTTCTTTAGCAAACGTTCTTTGGCCTGCCCTCAGTGTTCTCTCAAGAGAGTGCTTTCTCATTTTGTACAATATGCATAGGCTGAGAATTTTCCAAATCTTCAAGTTTTTCTTCTTTATTTGCTTAACAATTTCTTCAATTTATCCCATAAGCAACCAGGTGAAAAATGGCTGTACCTTCAACACTTAGACATTTTTTCAGATAAATATCCAAATTCATCAGTTACAAGTTCTACTTTCCATAAAACACTAGAACACAATTCGGTCAAGTTCTTTGCCCCTTTGTAACAAGAATTGTCTTCCCTTCAGTTTCAAACAATGTGTTCCTCATTTTCATCTGAGCTCTCACCAGAAGCACCCTTGAAGTTCATATTTCTACCAATATTCTGTTCATGATGATATATGTATAACCAACTCTAAGATGATAGAAACTTTCTCTACAGCTCTCCTCTGTCTGAGCTCTCAACAAAATTGCCTTTAATATCCATATTTTTACCAACAATCTCTGAAAGGCAGTCTAGTCATTTTCTAACATGCACCTCAAAACTCTCCCAGCCTCTACCCAAAACTCAGTTTCAAAACTGCTTTCACATTTTTAGGTATTTGTTACAAAAGCACTCTACTTATTGGTATGAAAATTGGTGTTAGTTTGCTACAGCTGCCAAAACAAAGTACTATAGACTAAGTGACTTAAACAAAAGAAATGAATTTTCTCACAGCTCTGGAGGCTAGAAGTCCAAGATAAGTTGTTGCAGGTTTAGTTTCTTCTAAGGCCTTCTCCTTGGCTTGTAGATGCCTCCTTCTCTCTGTATCTTCTGTGCTGCCTGTGTCCTAATCTCTTCTTATACAGACACCAGTCATATCAGATTACAGCCCACTCATGTGATCTCCTTTACCTCTTTAAAGGTCCTATCTCCAAACATATTCAAACTCTGAGGTACTGGGGATTGTGACTTCAACATATGAATTCTGGGAGGACACAATTCAGTCCATAACATCTCATAACTACAGCATAGTGTTGATAAACCAATATTACATGACAAGGATCCTCCTTCCTACAATGTCAAATAAGATTTACCTCACTTGCTGACAGGACTTCATCCAGACTCAAAGAACATGAGGCTTCTAATAACAATTTCTTTAATACACGTTAGACATTTTTTTTTAACATTCCCTCCTTCAAGTCTATTGGCCATCTCAAAGCTATTCCTACATTTTGCGTTTTTCCTACAATAGCACCTCATTTTTAGGTACCAAAATATGTATTATGTATTCATTGTAGCATAATAACTTGCCTCAATATTGATCAGCTTAAAACAACAAAAATTTATTATCTCACAATTTCTTAGTGTTATAAATCTGAAAGAAGCTTATCTGGGTATTTCTGGCTCAGGATTTCCCACAAGGTTCCTCTAGTCAAACTGCTGACCAGAGATGAAACTACTTCCAGGTTTGACTTTGACAGGAGTTTCACTTCCGAACTCAACCAGTTGGTTGTTGGCAGTTCTCAATCTGGGGGTAAACTCATCAATGATAATACATATTTTAATGAAAATAGCTGTAGATAATATTGATTGAACACACTTGCAAGTGCTTGTGTATTTATACTCACAACGACGCTGCTATGTTAATATTATGGTTTAACCATTGTACATGCTTACACAAGCAGTGGTAAGAATTGAAACTTGAAAGCAAATGGTTTTAATTTTGGAAAACTTAAAAATTACTTTCATTACTTCTCTATCCAAAATAGCCTGGTGATTCCAATTTTGATACAGAGTAAGGGGAAAGATACAAAGACAGAAGAATGAAAAAGCAGCCCTGCATAAATTAGGAATATATGCAGTAAAATCACTCTATACCTAACATAATATTTTTGTTAAAAGAATGATAGATGATTGTGAAGAAAAATATATACAATAGAAAAATATAAAAGTAATAAAATTTTCTACACACTATACATTTGGACTATATTTTATTGTTATCTTTCATATACAGTATTCTTGGTGTTATCTTTTTCTATAAATATGACTATACCCATGTGTTTATTAATGTATACTTGCAGAATCTAAAACTGCATGTACAGTTCATTAGTTACTACCTAGCAACCATATTTACACATTTTACTCTTTGGAAGACTGGAAATATTGGAAAGAGAAAAGAAAGTTAAACCAAAAAATTTAAAGTTCAAATTAATGAGAGAGTGCTGAGGGGTTATGTATGATTGTGTGTATGATAAATTGAGAACAAAATGAAATTTAAAAAATAGATATTAAAATTACAAGGAATATTGGCACTGCTCTAGTTCAACTCCTTACCTAGAATATGAGCTTATTTTTCTTTATAATTATACCATTTTAATATTAATACTACCTTGATTCCAAATTCATCTTTTTCTATATACTATAAAGTTCTCAGTCCTTGGAAATCGTCAGTTTGATTTTATAAATAACCATCTTTTAAAAGAAGTGTTAGATTTAGAGAATTATTGCAAATGTATTATAGAGAGATCCCATATACCCCACACCCAATTTACCCTATTATTAACATTTTCTATTACTAGGATGTATTTGTCAAAACCAGTGAACCAATATTGACATACTATTATTAATTAAAGTCAATTCTTTATTCAGTTTTCCTATGATCTCATCCAGGATACCACATTACATTTAGTCATCAAGTTTCCCCAGCCTCTGCTCGGTTGTGACTGTTTCTTAGGCTTTCCTTGTTGTTGTTGTTTTTTTGCCCTTGACAATTTTGGGGATTACTGGTTAGGTATTTTAACATTTTATAGCATGTCCCTCTATTAGAATTTGTCTGATAGTTTTCTCATGATTAAATTTGAATAATATATTTTGGAAAAGGAGAATACAGAGCTGAAGTGCTATTCTGAACCCATCATAGCAAAGGCACATGCTATCAATGTGACTCGTCACTGTTGATGTTAACCTAATCACCTAGCTTGGGGAATTGTTGTTTCTCCACTGTAAAGCAACCCCTTTTCTCCTCCCTGACCTTACTGTACTCTCTGGAAGAAAGTCTCTATGCACAGCCCATACTAAGGAGTGGGGAACTGTGCTCCACCTCCTTCAGGGTAGAGTATTTACAGAAATTATTTGCAGTTTATCTGCATGGGAGAGATCCCCACTATTTATTTATTCAAGCATTTATTTGTGTCAGCCTAGACTCATGGAGATTTATTTTATACTTTTGGTTATAATCTAATACTCTGTTAACCATGTTTTTAATTTTATGTATTCTGATGTTTTGGCATCTGGGGCCCTACTGACCCTGAAGAGACTGTCCCTCCCAGGGTTAGCCAATTTCTACCTATAGTAAACAGATCACCCTTAAATGCGCCTTCAATGCATACCAACCAATCTAGACGCCATACCCCCAACTACCTCCTTTTGGGGACCCTTACATGCCAGGCTACTCTCCACCTGCCCTAATCACCCCTGACAACTAAGGACAGCCCCTATGCTGCAGAGCCCACTGAAATGATTCAGACTAGCCTGTTGACATAGCCTTTCCTCTTCCTTCCTGCAGAAACCATAGTAAAAGCTCTTGACCGATATTCCCCCAACATCCCTGCCTCGTGACCAACTCTGGTGCTTCGCATTCACGACATGAGCCTTTGCCTTGGAATCTGTGAGTATCTGTGTGTGCCTTTGTTTATAATAATTTTATATCTTCTTGATAATTTGACCCCTTAATCAAATTATCAATTAACCTTCTTTAAAAGGTTTTTTTAAAATTTATTTATTTTATTTAATTTATTTTTGGTTGCGTTGGAACTTCGTTGCTGCACGCGGCCTTTCTCTAGTGGCGGCAAGCGGGGGCTACTCTTCGTTGTGGCATCCGGGCATCTCATTGCGGTGGCTTCTCTTGTTGCGGAGCCTGGGCTCCAGGTGCATAGGCTCAGTAGTTGAGGCACATGGGCTTAGTTGCTCCTTAGCATGTAGGATCAAGGCTTCCCAGACCGTGACCCCTGCATCCGCAGGTGGATTCTTAACCACTTAACCACATTCTTAACCACTGAGCCAACAGGGAAGCCCTATCTAGAAGTTTTGACATAAAGTATGTTTTAGATATTTTGTTTCTGATATTAGAATAGCCACTTCAACTCTTTTTTGGTTCCTACTTGGGTGAAATATTTTCCTTCCTTTCTTTTGTTTTCAACTTATTTGTATCTCTGGATCTAAAGTAACTCTTTAGACAGAAAATAGAGTTACAGAAAGAAAATAGATCATATATTTTATCCATTCTTCGAGACTCTGTCTTTTAATTGAGGAGTGTAATTCATTCATAATTAAAGTGATTACTGATAAGAAAAGACTTACTTCTACCATTTTGCTATTTTCTATATGTCATATATTTTTTGTTCCTCAATTCCTCCAATACTCCCTTCTTTTGTGGCTTATTGTACTTTTCCTAGTGCACTTTTTGGATTACCTCCAAATTTCCTTTTCTATACATTTTTTAGTTATTTTCTTGGATCCTGGGAATTGTAGTTAATATCCTAAATTTCTAACAACCTAGTTTGAGTTGATACCAAGATAGCTTCATTAGCAAACAAAACTGCTCCTCCCCAGGCCTTAACTTTTGATGAGACAATATCACCAGAACTTTTCTTGCTTTTTAAAGCATAGTTTCCCTGTTCTTTGAATATATTTATAATAGC
This sequence comes from Phocoena phocoena, assembly GCF_963924675.1. Lineage (NCBI taxonomy): Eukaryota > Metazoa > Chordata > Mammalia > Artiodactyla > Phocoenidae > Phocoena > Phocoena phocoena. The sequence goes on from NC_089223.1 coordinate 79,508,532, forward strand.
AACTTTGATGCCTTTGTCTGTTAAACCCAACATCTTGGTCCTCTCACGGGCAGTTTCTGCTTCCTATTTTTTTTCCTGTGTATGGGTCATACTGTCCTGTTTCTTTGTATGTTTTATATATAACTTATTGCTGTTGGAAACTGAACATTTTAGATAATATAGTTTAACAAATCTGGATAGTGATTTCTCTCCCTCCTCACCAGAACTTGTTTTAGTTGTGGTCTGTGTATTTGTTAGTAATTTGGCTAGACTGTTTTAGTGAAGCTGTTTTCCTGCACTGTGAAACCTCTGATGCTGCTCCTTGGAGGGCACATCCTTAGATGTGCTCAGAGTTAACCTGGGATGCCAACAATTTTGGAAGAGCTCTCCTTGGCTTTCTCTTTTCCTGATCTCTCTGTTAATTGTCTGCCTAATTTGCTTTCCACCCAGCTATTAGGATCCACTAATTGCAAGCTGATTGCTGTATTGTTTTCAACAAGTCCTTATGGCATAAACTGCTCTGGAGTCTAATCCAATTAAATTGGAACAGGGGTAGTTTTTGCCGGTGGTCTTTGAGGTTCCTTCCGACCTCTGAAGTCTCTTCTTAGCTTTCTCTTTCTCCAATTCTCTCTGGTGAAAATGAACTATGTTTTACCTTGCTGCTTTTAAACAAAAGGAGCTATTGTTTTAAAGACTGCCTTTAAGCTTGAACTTCCTCATACTTTTTTTTTTTTTTAAACTAAGTTATTTTTGAACTTTGAGAGCTTTGGGTCTCTTTGTTCTCATAGATTGCCTCATCCCAAGAAAAAAGAATCTCTAAGCTACTAAACAGGTAATTGGAAGGAGTGATAGCGTCTGGTCTTCTCAGCTTGTTTCTATTTTTATAGAACCACTGCCTTATTAGCAACCTGATGTGAGGGAGATTGGGGCTTCAGAATTTTCAGCCTGTCAAACCTGGGGTATATTTGTAGCAGATGAGTGGGACTGGGTAGAGAGTACCCAACATTTCCTCACACTCACCAGAAAGAAATAGAAATGCTCACATCCTTCCTCCCCTCTATATGAAATAGTGTATTCCTCTTATTGGGAGCTGAGTAGAGAGGGAGCCTAATCTTGGTCACACCTACCCAGAGTGACTATGCTAAACTGGGGGTGGGGTGGGAAAGGTAGAGAGCAGTGCATGGCTGGATCACATAGACTCTAACTGTTCTTATCAAGTTTTAGTAGATTTTCTTGAATAAATGTTTATTTGCTTTATACTCTTAGGACTTTAAAATGTTTCTTTACATTCTTCATCAGTTGCACTAGTTTCACCAAGAGTGGGTCCATGGAGCTCTTCAGACTCCCATCCCAGAAATGAAAGCCAACCAAGGTTTTTAACTGTTGAAAGTGGAAGGAAAACTTCTTCCCTCATTGAAGACATTTCCTTTCATGTGAAAGGAGATGCTTTAGCATAGCATTCCCCCATGGGAGGCAATGAGAATGGGAGCTGAAAATGCCTTGCCCCTCTTTCTCTTGGGAGGAACCTACTGACAGAGATTGCCTATTTCCTTTTGCACCTAAATGACATATATCTGAAAAGAGCCATCTCTGCTCAACTAAATTAGCTGCAAAACTTCAAGATCTGCAAGTTTAAATTATTGGTTTACAAACTTGGAGCAATAGACAAAGTAAAATTTTAGGACAGAAAAGTAATACTGACTGAAGCTTCTGGCTTTGCTAGAGTGAGTGGATTTAAATTTGGGATGCACTTAAAGGATGCTACAAAACGCAGGTCTTTAACTTGCTAACTTTTTTGTTTGTTTGCATTTAGTGGTTTACAGATAAATTGTGTAGCTTCTTGACATTAGGTAACAGGAGAGAACAACATGTGTTATTAGCACAAACTCCAAGGAGGTGTCAGGGTGTTTTGAATGTTAACATTCAAGCTTGACTTTGAATTGGATTGCTGCAAATGAATTCTACAAACACTACAGAAGAGATGTTCTAGGCTCCAGTTTTTGGTAGCAAACATAGATTGGCAGTGCAAAGCAGAAAGAGTTATTCATAGATTTTGAATATCCAGGAAGGAAAAGAAGGGATTTAAATATCATCTCGTGCCCGAGGCTTAAGACCACTCCACAATTCTAAGTCTATGATATAGCAGAAGTGTCACAAAAGGCACTGTCTGAGAGGAAAGAATGGAAAGAAATGTTTCCACCTTCTAGCTGTGGTAATCCATCATGACAAATCATGTTCTTCTTGGGGGTTTTCTCCCATTTGAATCAAAGTTCAGTGGTCATGGATCCTGGATAACTGACCTAAACTCTGTGACTTCTTGGTGAGAAACAAATTAAGAATATTTTCTTTCTTCCCTCCTTTTCTCAGATAACACTGAATTTCTGCTAGAGTCTTTGTTAGCACCTGGGATTTGGTATAGAATTTTTGCTGGAAAAATTGCTCAGAAGCCTGGGAACTGACCTGTATTTTTAATTCAGAGAATGTGGGGCTAGTTTAATGTAAATCTTGTGTGATCTAGTATCTCTTTGTTATCTTTAAAGTTGACATGAGAGATTTGTCATGGAACAGTTCAACTCAGAGGTCCTGAGATAACCAGATCCTTTTCAGTGAGAAAAATACAAAGCTTTGTTGATTGATTGCAATGGGATTTAATATTTGACCAAATTTTCCCTGAGTATTTGACTAGTGTTATAATGTTTATATTCAAATGAGTACACCTTATTATTTGTGTCTTTGTTGTCAATACATCTTCGATCTCTTTACAAAACCCCCAGTAAGCCACTGGAAAACATACAACTTGGCTGGTTAGAGTGTGGGCTGGGAAATATGATAGGCAGACAATTTCAGTTTTTGATTCATTGTTACTTTAATGTTAATTTACTTAATAGGCTGTTTTACCAATTTTGGAGCTTTCTGGAAGAAAATATATATTTTTTCCTACTAGTGTCCTCATAACATACTCAAAGAAGCAAGTTCAAAAGGTTAGAATCAAAGCTATACTGATAGATTATTGAGTTCCAATAAATATTCTTGATTTCTTGCCTAACTCCTTACTGAATTCCATAGAGGTGGATAAACTACTTCATTGGTGGGTCACAATTATTCCCCAACATTTCCAATCTAGAAGAGAGCTGTATTGCTGGGCAACAATGGGGAATCTCTCTCTCCCTCTCTCTTTTTCCCCTCTAATCTGACAAGTGTATCTGTATCAAGCTACCTCTCCGGTGGGTGATAACCAAAATCTATACTGAAGAATAGAATGTTTACTTGCTCACATTTATCTAGGACCCTCAAATTAAACTTTTTCATAGCAAAGAAATATTTTGATTCTCCATCTGTTGATAATACCTCATGCAGAATTTGGGATAAAAACATGGGTACTATATAATGAACTCCCTTGAGCCCATCCCAACATTAATCACTGTATTATACTCTCTCACAATATATCCATATTTTTGCTGAAATCTCTACATATCCCACTGTATCTCTGTAGACGTGAAAAAATCCTGACATCATTTGTCTGCCTCCTCTTTCAATTGCCATGTTTTACAAATTTAAGGATTAAAAAGTATCATTTCCCTAACATTTTAAAAAACAACTTGTTCACATTTTAATATGATTCTGGATTGTCGTTAGGATATTTAATCTAGATTTTGAACTTTGGTTATTTTGTCAAACAATTTCTCTTAGATGTCTGACCAAAGTATATCCAACTCAGCATAGGTCTAATGTCTAAAAAACATCTTCAGTAGGCCTAATGTTTAAAAAAATTTCTTTAGATGCTCAGCAATGTCTTAGGAAATTACTAATACTCAAAATTTTATAGAAAAATGTCTCACTAAAAACTTAAATAAAAATACATATTCCTTGTTCCAAAATTTAAAAAAAAAGAATTAAAGTCAGGTTTAAATCATCCATCCATTTGTAGATTAACCAGTTTCTCTGTACAAATAATGGATATTTTTGAAAAAGAACAATTTACTATTATTTGAAGAAAAATATAGTCTAATGAACTCTGGCAAGAAAAATAATGCACCTGTGAATGTCTTCCTATACCATCACCAACACAATGCCATGTTAAGTATTCAATGCCAACACCAAGGCATTTTAGGCAAATCGTTATTTGGGGGTGCCTGTTTATTTCAATCAGTATAGCAATTGGGTATTAGATCTACTTTACTTTACTCCCTTATCTGTTAACATATTGAAAATTTTGTATTAGAGTAAGAAAAATGCTAGCTAACTAAAAAAAATCACCAAAACAGTTTTATATTTAAATTTTAATACTGTTATATCTTAAAGGATTGATAAATGTCATACTTTCATCAAAAATTCAAGTATGTGACATCTGAGTATTTTACTACCATATATTTGTATTGTATCTTCTTGTAGCCTTACCATCTATATCAGTAGTCTCCAACATTTTTGACACCAGGGACCGGTTTTGTGGAAGACAGTTTTTCCATGGCCCAGTTCCTAACAGGCTGTGGACCAGTACCGGGTTGGTACCCCTGATCTATATGATGCTTCAGAAAGTTTGTTCTCTTTCCCTATATATGAATCTACTTGTATAGGTTATAAAAAAAATTTAAGAAATAAAACAGAAATGACTTAAGATGAATGGAAACTATTAATATTTTCCTTAACTTGGTATGGTTTATGTATAGATACTCAATTCTTTCTTATTTTATAAATTTATTTTATTTTATTTATTTATTTTTGGCTGCATTGGGTCTTCGTTGCTGCGCGTGAGCTTTCTCTAGTTGAGCCGAGTGGGGCTACTCTTTGTTGTGGTGCGCAGGCTTCTCATTGTGGTGGCTTCTCTTGTTGTGGAGCATGGGCTCTAGGTGAATGGGCTTCAGTAGTTGTGGCTTGCGGGCTCAGTAGTTGTGGCTCGCGGGCTCTAGAGCACAGGCTCAGTAGTTGTGGCGCATGGGCTCAGTTGCTCTGTGGCATGTGGAATCTTCCCGGACCAGGGCTTGAACCCATGTCCCCTGCAATGGCAGGCAGATTCTTAATCACTGCGCCACCAGGGAAGCCCTAGATACTCCATTCTTTAAAGGAAATTTAAAATACTATTCTGAAAATTTGCAGAGTATTCTTGACATAACATGAACAAGTTAAAGCAAGATTATAATGAGCAAGAGTGGAACTCTCAATCATTATGCCTCTTATTCACAATATCCTGACCACCCTGGCTTTCTGTCTCCAATTTGAACTCATGCGCATCATGGGAACAATGGATTTGCTGCTCCCACTGGCCAGACAGTTCTTTCCCCATATTCTGTTTTATCATCCATGTCTTAAAACACAGATGCCACCACATTATAGAGGCCTTCCATTACTATTTTATCTAAATTGGTCCCTATGACCATACACTGTCTTCTATTACACTGTTTTGTTTTCTTCATCTTAATGCTATCTTAATTATCTTTTATGGACATCACATTTTTCTATTGTCTGTCTCACCTCACTAGAATACATATTCCACAATGCTGGGTATATTTTTATTGTTGTTGTCATTTTGCAGCTGTATTCTCAGCTTCTGGCACAGTCAAAACATTGAAAATATTAGATACCATAAATTTTATTGAATTTACTCACAAACAGGTGAAAGGTCGAATGAAATTAACAGTGTTTTTATATGTATTGAAAAATGGGCTCTATTATTATTTTTCACAAATTAAGAAAAATAATACTTAAAAGACAATAAATTGTCAGACACCGCACTATAGGCTCTCAGGTATACAATAAGAATGAATTAGATAAATCCAATACCTGCAAGTGCTTACATTCTAGTGGAAAGTCCGGACAAATAATCAAATTCTTGTGATTCAAGGAGACATGTTCTATAAGAGAATTATGCACAAAATGCTTTGCAAACCCTTAGAACCATTAATATAGCCAGCTCAGAAATTCAGAGATGGCATCTCAGAGGATGTTGTGTCAGCACTGAATTAGGAGAAATGATAGGCCAACACAGGAGGTCTGAGTGAATGCTTTTCCAGAAAGATCATAATAAGCAAGGATTGGAAGGTAGGAGAGTGTGAGGAGTTTGTAATGATGTAAATAGCTTAGCATGGCCCAGAGCATAAGAGGACACAAAGAGAGAGGAGTTAGGGAAGTAGGAAGTATAATGGTACTTGCCTGTAGTACCAAGGAATTTAGCCTTGGTTTATTGTTTAACTACCAGTTTTTCTTTTAAAACATCTTTATTGGAGTATAATTGCTTTACAATGGTATGTTAGTTTTTGCTTTATAACAAGGTGAATCAGCTATACATATATCCCCTACCTACCAGTTTTTAAATTATCAATTTATTAATTTTATTATGTATTTATATATATGCTTATAAGTTATTTTTATATTAATGATCAACTCAATCATTAAACTATTCCAGTTAATCAGATATTTATAGAAGGTTTAGTATTGTACCTGCAATGTGATTGTGTGGCCTATTGAATTAATATGGACTAAAATATCCCTCAGATTATTTGTATATGTATATGTTTATGAATATTTATAAACATATACATATATATGAAAACATTGATTATGATTATATATATGTGTGTTTACTTCTGAGAAGAGAAGAAAATAAAAATCTAGAATTAAGTGAAGAGAATTAAAAAATAAAGGAACACTGTAAAATATGAATTCCAAATTTGTTACCTTTGTATTTTCACTATATTCAGAGAAATGTCAAGAAGAGTTCATTAGAAAAACAATTAAAATGACATGCATTATTTATTGTTGTGGCATCAAAAATGTTATATAACCCTAAACTAAATTCTGTGAAACATTTCCAACAATAACATTTAAACTTACAAAGTAATGGATATGCAACTTCATAGCTTTTGTTCTAAGAAAGAAAAAGACAACAATATGGTATTTTATAATAATATAGCAAATAAGACTACTAAAGAATATCAGAATAAAGACACAATTTCCTTATGAAATAACTAGGGTTTCAGTTAATATTGGCATCACACAAGAGGAAAAAAATGACGGATTTGAAAATTGTATCATACATGTTCAAATTGATCAATATTGAGTTTTTTAGTGTAATATTCATGATTATCAAGGCCAACAGTTATCAGTAGTGTATACTATTGACTAAACAGAAGAAAGAGAGAGACTAGCAGAGCCTGAAGAGAGTCATAAAATTAATAAAAATAAAATAATCCAACATAATAAAATGCATAATTTTTAGTGAAAAGTAAAGCTTTATAACTTAATTTTTAATGGGGGCTGTAATGTGTGAGAAGTTGGTCAATATCAAATTAGGAAAGAAAATTAGAACTCTGATATATCAATTTCATAATAAAAATGTTATATTTTCCAAGACTGTATGCACTGCTTCTTAACCAGTCTTTGTTTAAGAGTTATCTTGGAGGTTTTGGAAAATACATGGCTTTAACCACCTTAACCTAGTGGATCAGGTTATTCTCTGTGATTACATGAATTTATAGTATTTTAAAAATCCACTGCTTTTCTATTGATTAGAGCTGAGAATCACTGCTCTAGGATCACGTTTTTTTGTTTCCAAGAGAAGGTACAAAGACATCTAGTGGAGGAACTGCTTCTACATATCTTTTTAAAATACATATTCATCATATCTGAATGACTGATATGTTGTTGATGATATTGACAGTGTTGACAGTCAAAATATTTGAATTATTTTGCCTTTGTGTGCTTCTGTGAGCCTTGCGACATAGCTAATTTTCACTTAAATATTATTATAAACACTCTAAATTAAGGTAATTTAGATTGAAGAAAAAATGTCAGATTAATTTAATCAAACATTCTACATAGGGGTCAATATCTATAGTTGTGCTATCACCCTTTTCTACCAATTATAGAAAATGCTTCATGGTAGTCTTTAATGAACTCCAAAACTTTTCTTGTAACCATTAGGAATATATTGTTATTAACACCTGAGATGAAAGCTATATGCCATCCTAGTTCTATAATTTTCATCTTCAGCAACAGAATGAGTTGTGGTGGTTGTATGTTAGTCTCTGAACTAAGCTGTCAGAGAAATGTGCAGTAAAATAATAACTACTCTAGATCTTCTCCAGCCTCACTTAAAATGTTGTACCTTCATTTTCTCAATTCATCTTCGTAGCAACATCGCAGGCCGTTTATTACCATCACCATTTTATGTTTTTTTGTTTGTTTGTTTGTTTTTGGTGGGGTGTTTTTGCGGTACGCGGGCCTCTCACTGTTGTGGCCTCTCCCGTCTTGGAGCACAGGCTCCGGACGCGCAGGCTCAGCGGCCATGGCTCACTGGCCCAGCCGCTCCGCGGCACGTGGGATCCTCCCGGACTGGGGCATGAACCCACGTCCCCTGCATCGACAGGCGGATTCCCAACCACTGTGCCACCAAGGAAGCCCCTACCATCACCATTTTAGAGGTAGTAAAACCAAAGTTCAGAGGTGTAAAATAAACAGTTCAAGGTCATTCAGTTATTAAGTGGCAGAAATGATTCAAACCAGTCTTTTCCTAAAGCCAATGATATCCTTGACACAGTTCTTACATTATGACACAATATAGATTACAAAATATGGGATTACCATTTTTAAAAATGACTGTGAAAAAATCTCTGAGGAACACTGAATGTTACACAAAATATAATTCTACAAAAATGAATGTCTTCCTTGAATAAGGAGAGATAGAGCATCTCAAACACCTGAGATAGATTGACAGGTTGTCCGTTACTATCACAAGATATCGCACTCCTCTCTATAGAATTTATAAAAATGGTTTTTCATTGGTTGTGTGGAGCAGAATCATAGAGCTCTGGCCTTGTCTTTGCCACATGAGTTGCCTATAAACTGATGGATTGATTTTAATTTGACCTTGGCAGCTTTTGTTACCCTATGAGGTATTAGTCTTGCTCTGTTCCAGACCTTTTCCTTGAACTCTGCCTTTGGACACTTCCCTTCTTCTAAAGATTTGTCCCTGAGGCCCTAGGCAGGCTGTCAGTCATAACTTTTTTGGCCATGACTGATATGGTGTGTCAAACCCATTAGTGCTTTTGCCAGTACTATTTTTTTTTAAGAAGGTACCTTAGTTGTCTAAAAGAATAATCTATATTTTAAGTACTTAATTTGATAAAAGAAACTCAGTGAAAATTTTGCTTTTATTGATTAAAATAATGAATGCATATTATAGTGGTTTTTAATATAGAAAAACTAGGTTTCTGCACAAGTGATTCCATATTCTATGTCATTCACCTAAGTATTGTTACATGTACATCTACTCAGAAATGGATAAGTATTTCAGAAATATTAATCATAATAAAAAAACAACTGTCAATGATTAGGAAAGGTATTCTCAATTTTGTGAAGTGTGACTCCACTTATCTAATTATTCTCACTGTCACATATTAACAGTGGCATTACATATCTATATACCTATATACTAAATTTGATCATCTATAACAAATTTCCTGTTCTAGTTTCCTTTCTGATATTTCTTTTGCTACATCTCTTTTTCATTCTTTTACTTGCCTTATCATTTCAACACACTCCATTCATCTTAATAACCCAGTCAAAATGATTGCTCTAAATAGCTATACCAAGAAAAAATGGAGGTATATATTTTTCGATAGGGAATGTATTTCTATGTCATTTGGGCTGGTATTCTGACAGAGAATATTATATATGTTGGGAATACTTGAGATCAAAATAATTCAAGATGTTTTTATTTCTTGCTGCAATTATTTCAAGGTGTTTTATTTTTATACTGTTTCTTAACTTTTTCATACAAGCAATGTCTTTAAACAATTACTGAACACAAAATTATAAAATGAATGTTGAATTAATCTTAGATGATGAATGGATACAATTATGAAGGTAATTGTATGACTGTAGCAGTTGTTTCACTCTTCATATATCAAACAATGTTTAAAAATATTACCTTTGATTAGTTTTCCCATTATTTTTAGCAATTCAGAAAACTTTATTCATAAGTACATAAGTCCAGTCAAATTCTAGGAAATGCAATGTCACTGACCAGTACGTGTCTCTAATAATTTAATGGCTAGTGTTAGAGATTATGCAGGTGCAGTGATGTTTTTCCCACAATCCAATATTGATATGGTACATAGTTAACCATTCATAGAATTGGAGAGATTGAAATGACATTAGAAACAGTATGATCTACACTCCCTCATGTGACAGATTTACTTTTATATATACTATACTTATTTCAACATTAAAGTTAGCACTGAAACAAAATCTTTTCAATATTTTATTATATATCAAAGAAAGACATCAAAATATTTCTCTTTAACAGGTGTGTGTATATGCACAGCTAGGAAACATAAAGTTTCATATATCTATTCCTAGTGAAGTGGGCTTGAATTTCTAACAAGCATTGACACTTCACATGGTAAAATAGTAAGTTCATCCTTAGAAAAGAATATAACATTAAAAAAGGAGAGAAATTATTAGAAACAGCTGAGTATAGAAAATAGATCTTTTGACATAAAGATCTTGACAGTATATGTTGAAGCAGTAGAAATCATAAATAATATTGTTTTTTATGTTATACATTCTGAGAATTTTTATAGAGCTCAACTGGATTGTAATAAGATGACAATAAAACTCTCCCTATGATACTATATATGTTGTAACTTTTATTTTGTGTGAATAGTAAAACAGCTCTCTCTTTTTCTTTCTCTCTCCACACATGCATGTGCACACACACACACACACACACAAACACATTTTTTCAGTACAGGCATATATTTTATCTATTTTCTTGCCACATTTTGCCAACTAAAAAAAAAATTAATATAATACCCTTCTTTAAGACAGAGAAGAGCACAATAAGAGTACTAGACAACATTATTGTCCTTAACTGTAGGTGATCACAAACACTGCAAAGCATTTCATACTACATGACATCATAAAGCTGTATGTATTCAAATGCATAAGCTATAGGACTTAAAAATAAATAATACCAAATAATACAAAAACAGAAAAAATTTTTAATAAGTTACTATTGCTTTTATAAGCTATAGGAAACACTTATGCTTGAACAAAAATTACTTTCTCTTTTAAGTTCTGGAATTCTTTTGAGACAATTGTATCTCATATTACATAACTTAGATTGAGAAATGTAGAGATATATTTATTACATTGAACATTAGGTTGTAGTAGTACATATTACTTTTAGCTCATTTGTACAAGGGCAGAAGCATATTTCTTCACAGTAGAGGAAACATGGAATATAAAAATGTCTATTTTATTTAAATGGTTTCATGTAAACATGCCATTCTTACTTGAAATTAAATGGAAAGCTTTCAAATTAGAATCATTTAAATTAAAAGTGAAGATTCCCACACTTTTCAGTAACAAAGATTTTTAAACATTCAAACAATATTTATTAATCACCTACATTTTACAAGCCATCCTTCCAGACTTTGGTGATATAGAAGTGAACAAAACAACATACTTTGGCTGACAGAGAGTTTCTCTATTGCAGAGAGTGGCAAATACCAAGTAAAGACATTATTTTTAATGTTTAATTTACATATATATGTATATAAATGAGAAAATGTGATAAGTCAAATGACACATGAATTATGGGAAATAAATGCAAAAGAGAACATAAATAGTGGAGAGGGAATGCTACTTTATATAACTTGGTCCAAGAAAGTTTCTCGGATAATGACATTTAAATATAGACAGAGGGAGGGACCTTCAAGATGGCAGAGGAGTAAGACATGGAGATCACCTTCCTCCCCACAAATACATCAAAAATACATCTACATGTCAAAAAACTCCTACACAGCACCTACTGAATGCTGGCAGAAGACCTCAGACTTCCCAAAAGGCAAGAAACTCCCCAAGTACATGGGTAGGGCAAAAAAAAAAAAAAAGAAAAAGCAGAGACAAAAGAATAGGGATGGGACCTGCACCTCTAGGAGGGAGCTGTGAAGGAGGAAAAGTTTCCACACACTAGGAAGCGCCTTCACTGGCAGAGACTGGGACTGGACGGGGGTGGGGGAGCTTCTGAGCCACCGAGGAGAGTGCAGCAACAGGGGTGCAGAGGGCAAAGCAGAGAGATTCCCGCACAGAGGATAGGTGCCAACCAGCACTCACCAGCCCAAGAGGCTTGTCTGCTCACCCACTGGGGCAGGTGGGGGCTGGGAGCTGAGGCTCGGGCTTCAGAGGTCAGATCCCAGGGAGAGGACTGAGGTTGGCTGCGTGAGCACAGCCTGAAGGGAGTTAGTGCACCACCGCTAGCCGGGAGGGAGTCAGGGAAAAACTCTGGACCTGCCTAAGAGGCAAGAGACCATTGTTTCAGGGTGCACGAGGAGAGGGGATTCAGAGCACCACCTAAACGAGCTCCAGAGATGGGTGTGAGCCGTGGCTATCAGCATGGACACCAGAGATGGGCATGAAATGCTAAGGCTGCTGCTGCAGCTGCCCAGAAGCCTATGTGCAAGCACAGGTTACTCTCCACACCTCCCCTCCCGGGAGCCTGTGCAGCCCACCACAGCCAGGGTCCTGGGATACAGGGACAACTTCCCTGGGAGAACACAGGTGTGCCTCAGGCTGTTGCAACATCACGCTGGCCTCTGCCGCCTCAGGCTCACCCTGCAGTCCGTACCACTCCCTCCCCCCAGCCTGAGTGAGCAACAGCCCCCGAATCAGCTGCTACTTTAACCCCGTCCTGTCTGGGCAGGGAACAGATGCCCTCAGGCAACCTACATGCAGAGGCAGGGCCAAATCCAAAGTTGAACCTCAGGAGCTGTGCAAACAAAGAACAGAAAGGGAAATTTCTCCCAGCATCCTCAGGAGCAGCGGATTAAATCTCCACAATCAACTTGATGTACCCTGCATCTGAGGAATACCTGAATAGACAATGAATCATCCCAAAATTGAGGCAGTGGACTTTGGGAGCAACTGTACACTTGGGGTTTGCTTTCTGCATCTAATTTTTTTCTGGTTTTATGTTTTCATTACTTTAATATTTAGAGCTTATTATCTTTGGTAGATTTGTTTATTGATTTGGTTGCTCTCTTCCTTTTTTATTTTATTTTTTTGCATATATATATTTCTTTCCTTTTTCTCTTTTTGTGAGTGTGTATGCATGCTTCTTTGTGTGATTTGGTCTGCATAGCTTTGCTTTTACCACTTGTCTTGGGTTCTGTCTGTACTTTTTTTTTTTTTTATAGTTTTTAGCACTTGTTATCACTGGTGCTTTGTTTTTTGGTTTGGTTGCTGTTTTCTTTTTTCTTTTTTTTAAATTATTTTTTAATTTTTAATATGTTTTTAATTTTTTATTTTAATAACTTTATTTTTTTCACCCTTCCCTCCTTCCTTTCTTGCTTGCTTCCTTCCTTCCTTCCTTCCTTCCTTTCTTTCTTTCTTTCTTTCCTTTTCTCCTTTTTCTTCTGAGCTCTGTGGCTGACAGGGACTTGGTGCTCCAGTCAGATGTCATGCCTGAGCCTCTGAGGTTGGAGAGCCCAGTTCAGGACATAGGACCTCCAGAGACCTCATAACCCCACATAATATTAAATGGCAAAAGCTCTCCCAGAGATCTCCATCTCAGCGCTAAGACCCAGCTTCACTCAACAACCAGCAAGCTACAGTGCTGGAAACCCTATGCCAAACAACTAACAAGACAGGAAGACAAGCCCACCCATTAGCAGAGAGGCTGCCTAAAATCATACTAAGTTCACGGACACCCCAAACACACCATGGGAAGTTGTCCTGCCTACCATAAAGACAAGATCCAGCCTCATCCACCAGAACATAGGCACCAGTCCCCTTCACCAGGAAGCCTACACAACCCACTGAACCAACCTTACCCACTGGGGTCAGACACCAAAAACAACAGGAACTATGAACCTGTGACCTGTGAAAATGAGACCCCAAACATAATAAGTTAAGCAAAGTGGGAAGAGAGAGAAATACACAGCAGATGAAGGAGCAAGGTAAAAACCCACCAGACCAAACAAATGAAGAGGAAATAGGCAGTCTACCTGAAAAAGAATTCAGAGTAATGATAGTAAAGATGATCCAAAATCTTGGAAATAGAATGGAGAAAATACAAGAAACATTTAAGGACCTAGAAGAACTAAAGAGCAAACAAACAATGATGAACAACACAATAAATGAAATTGAAAATTCTCTAGAAGGAATAAATATCAGAATAACTGAGGCAGAAGAATGGATAAGTGATCTGGAAGATAAAAGAGTGGAAATAACTACCACAGAGCAAAATAAAGAAAAAAGAATGAAAAGAATTGAGGACACTCTCAGAGACCTCTGGGGCAACATTAAATGCACCAACATTTGAATTATAGGGGTCCCAGAAGAAGAAGGGAAATAAAAGGACTAAGAAAATATTTGAAGAGATTATCATTGAAAATTTCCCTAACATGGAAAAGGAAATAGCCACCAAGTCCAAGAAATGCAGAGAGTCCCATACAGTATAAATCCAAAGAGAAACATGCCAAGACACATATTTATCAAACTACCAAAAACTAAATACAAAGAAAAAATATTAAAAGCAGCAAGGAAAAAGCAACAAATAACATACAAGAGAATCCCCGTAAGGTTAAGAGCTGATCTTTCAGCAGAAACTCTGCAAGCCAGAAGGGAGTGGCAGGACATATTTAAAGTGATGAAAGGGAAAAACCTACAACCAAGATTACTCTACCCAGCAAGGATCACATTCAGATTGGACAGAGAAATTAAAACCTTTACAGACAAGCAAAAGCTAAGAGAATTCAGCACCAAAAAACCAGCTTTACAAAAAATGCTAAAGGAATTTCTCTAGGCAGGAAACACAAAAGAAGGAATAGACTTACAAAAACAAACCTAAACCAATTAAGAAAATGGTAATAGGAACATATATATATCGATAACTACCTTAAATGTGAATGGATTAAATGCTCCAACCAAAAGATATAGACTAGCTGAATGGATACAAAAACAAGACCCATATAAATGCTGTCTACAAGAGACTCACTACAGACCTTGGCACACACGCAGACTGAAAGTGAGGGGTTGGAAAAAGATATTCCATGCAAATGGAAATCAAAAGATCTGGAGTAGCAATTCTCACAACAGACAAAATAGACCTTAAAATAAATACTATTACTAGAGACAAAGGGGGACACTACATAATGATCAAGGGATCAATCCAAGAAGAATACATAACAATTTTAAATATTTATGTCCCCAACCTAGGAGCACCTCAATACATAAGACAAATGCTAACAGCCATAAAAAAGGGAAATCAACAGTAATAAAATAGAAGTAGGGAACTTTAACACCCCACATTCACCAATGGACAGATCATCCAAAATGAAAATAAATAAGGAAACACAAGCTTTAAATGATACATTAAACAAGATGGACTTAAATGATATATATAGGACATTCCATCCAAAAACAACAGAATACACTTTCTTCTCAAGCACTCATGGAACATTCTCCAGGATAGATCATACCTTGGGTCACAAATCAAGCCTTGGTAAACTTAAGAAAATTAAAATCCTATCAAGTATCTTTCCTGACCACAATGCTATGAGACTTAATATCAATTACAGGAAAAAATCTGTAAAAAATACAAACACATGGAGGATAAACAACACACTAATAAATAACCAAGAGATCAGTGAAGAAATCATAGAGGAAATCAAAAAATACCTAGAAATGAATGACAATGTAAACATGATGACCCAAAACCTATGGGATGTAGCGAAAGCATTTCTGAGAGGGACGTTTACAGCAATACAATCCAACCTCAAGAAACAAGAAAATCTCAAATAAACAACCTAAACTAACACCTAAAGAAATTAGAGAAAGAAGAACAAAAATCCCCCAAAGTTAGCATAAAGGAAAGAAATTATATAGATCAGATCAGAAATAAATGAAAAAGAAATGAAGGAAATGATAGCAAAGATCAATAAAACTAAAAGCTGGTTCTTTGAGAAGACCAACAACATTGACAAACCTTCAGCCAGACATATCAAGAAAAATAGGGAGAAGACTCAAACAATAGAATTACAACTGAAAAAGGAGAAGTAACAACTGACACTGCAGAAATACAAAGGATCATGAGAGATTACTTCAAGCAACTATATGCCCATAAAGTGGACAATGTGGAAGAAATGGACAAATTCTTAGAAAAACACAACCTTCCGAGACTGAAACAGGAAGAAATAGAAAATATGAACAGACCAATCACAAGCACTGAAATTGAAACTGTGATTAAAAATCTTCCAACGAACAAAAGCCCAGGACCAATGGCTTCACAGGCGAATTGTATCAAACACTTACAGAAGAGCTAATGCCTATCCTTCTCAAACTCCTCTTCCAAAATATAGCAGAGGGAGGAACACTACCAAACTCATTGTATGAGGCCACCATCCTGGATACCAAAACCAAAGAGAAAACTACAGACCAATATCACTGATGAAAATAGATGCAAAAATCCTCAACAAAATACTAGCAAACAGAATCCAGCAGCACATTAAAAGGAACATACACCACGATCAAGTGGGATTTATCCCACGAATGCAAGGATTCTTCAATGTATGCAAATCAATCAATGTGATACACCATATTAACAAATTGAAGGATAAAAACCATATGATCATTTCTATAGATGCAGGAAAAGCTTTCATCAAAATTTGGTACCCATTTATGATAAAAGCCCTCCAGAAAGTAGGCATAGAGGGAATTTACCTCAACATAATAAAGGCCATATATGACAAACCCACAGACAACATCATTCTCTATGGTGAAATACTGAAACGATTTCCACTAAGATCAGGAACAAGATAAGGTTTCTCACTCTCACCACTATTATTCAACATAATTTTGGAAATTTTAGCCACAGCGTTCAGAGAAAGAAAAGAAATACAAGGAATCCAAATCAGAAAAGAAGAAGTAAAACTGTCAGTGTTTGCAGTTGACATGATACTATACCTAGAGAATCCTAAAGATTCTACCAGAAAACTACTAGAGCTAATCAATGAGTTTGGTAAAGTAGCAGGATACAAAATTAATTCACAGAAATCTCCTGCATTCCTATACAGCAGTGATGAAAAATCTGAAAGAGAAATTAAGGAAATACTCCCATTTACTATTGCAACAAAAAGAATGAAATACCTAGGAATAAACCTACCTAAGGAGACAAAAGACCTGTATGCAGAAAACTATAAGACAATGATGAAAGAAATTAAAGATAATACAAACAGATGGAGAGATATACCATGTTCTTGGATTGGAAGAATCAACATTGTGAAAATGACTCTACTACCCAAAGCTATCTACACATTCAATGCAATCCCTATCAAACTACCACTGGTATTTTTCAGAGAACTAGAACAAAAAATTTCACAATCTGTATGGAAACACAAAAGACCCTGAATAGCCGAAGCAATTTTGAGAAAGAAAAATGGAGCTGGAGAAACCAGGCTCCTTGACTTCAGACTATACCACAAAGCTACAGTAATCAAGACAGTATGATACTGGCACAACAACAGAAATATAGAACAATGGAACAGGATAGAAAGCCCAGAGATAAACCCACACACACGGTCACCTTATCTTTGATAAAGGAGGCAAGAATATGCAATGGATAGAAGACAGCCTCTTCAATAAGTTGTGCTGGGAAAACTGTACAGCTACATGTAAAGGAATGAAATTAGAACACTCCCTAACACTGTACACAAAAATAAACTCAAAATGGATTAAAGACCTAAATGTAAGGCCAGACACTATAAAACTCTTAGAGGAAAACATAGGCAGAACACTCTATGACATAAATCACAGCAAGATCCTTTTTAACCCACCTCCTAGAGAAATGGGAATAAAAACAAAAATGAACAAATGGGACCTAATGAAACTTAAAGCTTTTGCCCAGCAAAGTTAACCATAAACAAGGTGAAAGACAGCCCTCAGAATGACAGAAAATATTTGCAAATGAAGCAACTGAAAAAGGATTAATCTCCAAAATATACAAGCATCTCAATATCAAAAAAACAAACAACTCAATCCAAAAATGTGCAGAAGACCTAAACAGACATTTTTCCAAAGAAGTTGTACAGATTGCCAACAAACATATGAAAGGATGCTCAACATCACTAATCATTCAAGAAATGCAAATGAGAACTATAATGAGGTATCTCCTCACACCAGTCAGAATGGCCATCATCAAAAAATCTAGAAACAATAAATGCTGGAGAGGGTGTGAAGAAAAGGGAACCCTCTTGCACTGTTTGTGGGAATTTAAACTGATACAACCACTATGGAGAACAGTGTGGAGATTCCTTAAAAATCTAAAAATACAACTACCATATGACCCAGTAATCCCAGTACTGGGCATATACACTGAGAAAATCATAATTCGGAAAGTCATGTACTACAATGTTCATTGCATCTCTATTTACAATAGTCAGGACATGGAATCAACCTAAGTGTCCACTGACAGATAAATGGATAAAGATGTGGTACATATATACAATGGAATATTACTCAGCCATAAAGAGAAATGAAATTGAGTTATTTGTAATGAGGTGATGGACTTAGAGACTGTCATGCAGAGTGAAGTAAGTCAGAAAGAGAAAAACAAGTACCGTATGCTAACACATATATATGGAATCTAAAAAAAAAAAAAAAAGTTGGTTCTGAAGAACCTAGGGACAGGACAGGAATAAAACCGCAGACATAGAGAATGTACTTGAGAACACGGGGAGGGGGAAGGGTAAGTTGGGACGAAGTGAGAGAGTGGCATGGACATACATAGACTACTAAATGTAAAATAGCTAGTGGGAAGGAGCCGCATAGCACAGGGAGATCAGCTAGGTTCTATCTGTCCACCTAGAGGTGTGGGATAGGGAGGGTGGGAGGGAGATGCAAGAGGGAGGAGATATGGGGCTATATGAATATGTATAGCTGATTCACTTTTTTATATAACAGAAACTAACACACCATTTTAAAGCATTTATACTCCAATAATGATGTTAAAATAAATAAATAAATATAGACAGAGGAAGGAGACAACCATGTGTCTTTCTGGGAGAAAAGTGTGTTAGACCATGAAAAGGATTCTCACAAAGCTCTGAGGGTGCTCCCGGCATGCTTGAAGCCTTGGATCCAACTTGAGGAGACCAGTGTACTTGAGACAAGGGGAGGAGTGACCACAGATGACATCAGAGCTATGGTAGGGTACCCAGGCAGCATACATTTTATTCTGAATGTGTTGAGAAGCCATACAGGGTTTGGAGCCATAGGGTGACACTACTGACTCAGTTTTTTAAAGGATCATAATTCCTGCAAAGGAGAAAGTTGGCAATGGCGGAAGCAGGAGACATGTTAGAAGACTTTTTGAGGCCAGGTTAGGGATTACAGTGGCTTTACCTTGTCTAGGAAAAGTGGAGATTGTCAGTGTTGGATTCTGCATCTACTTTAATGGTAATGTTGAAAGGATTTAGTAATGGATTGGGTAAGCAGTGTGAGATAAAGAAAGCAGTAAGAAATGACCTCAAGGTCAAAATAACCTAAGTATTTTCTCCCCTCCTCCAAGCAAGTTGGCTTTAATGTTGAGAATTCTTTATCCTGACATGTTGAGAATTACTGACACATTGGCTGTTGTATTTTTCAAAGGCAATTAATATCAGAGAGACAATTCAGTAGTCTATTGATTAATAGAAGCATGCAATGACTTTTTTTTTTTTTTTACCATTTCTGCATTTGTGTTAAATTTTTAATACCAGTCAACCTGATTTTAGAAAACACAAGTGACCTTTGGAAATATTCCTTTATTATTAAATGGTAACACTTCTTGTGCTCAGGAAATGCTTGATCAACATGAATCCTGAGAACTTGAAAATCTAGAACAAGATTTTTTTCCTTTAAATGAATCTAATAAGAGAGAAAAAGGAAACATTTCCTTCAAGTAAAATAGTTTATTCATATAAAAGATAGCAGTAAACTGGACATCAGACTAACTTACAAAAATTGCATAGATTATGATATTTGTATTTAAGCATTTCATGCATAGTGTTCACAAATATTGTATTTATTGAATGTCTACTATGTGACAAACTGTGATTAGCAGTGCCTCTCCAGTGGAGAGGAAAAAGAGGAGTAGTATGTAGATATAGAGAATAAAAGATGTAGGAACATTTTAATAATGTAATATAATAAAATTATATAATATTCTATAACTATCAATCAAGAAATATAATTTTTAAATTAGCTGAATGCTAAGAACAGCACATAATCTATTGAAAGCACGGCGTTTTTTTTTCTCCCTCTGCCGTTTCCTCAGCATTTAGAAGAGTAAGTGATACTCTAAATCTTTCAATGATTATTTGTATAATTAACAAATGATGACATAAGAGCATAAAATGTGAGGTTTTTTTTGTTTTTGTTTTTTTTCAGTACACGGGCCTCTCACCGCTGTGGCCTCTCCCGATGCGGAGCACAGGCTCCGGACGCGCAAGCTCAGCGGCCATGGCTCACGGGCCCAGCCGCTCCGCGGCATGTGTGATCCTCCCGGACCGGGGCACGAACCCGTGTCCTCTGCATCGGCAGGCGGACTCTCAACCACTGCGCCACCAGGGAAACCCAAAACGTGAGTTTTTTAAAGTAGTCTTGGATGACTTTCTTGAATCACTGGACAGGACCAAATTAAAAAATTCTACCCAGAGCCTTGCCTTTATAGAAAATGCCTTCAGACTTAGGCAATCAAATAATAATACAATATTGAGCATATTTTATTTGGAAGATTTATAGGGAATGATAAAAATGCAGAGGAGGAGGAGGAGGATATGATCTGTGACCTTAAGGAACTATAATCTAGATGAGGAAGGCCTGAAGAGCAGGATAACTTGGTGTGTGGTATTCAAGTTTCTTTGAACCAACTCGCCAAACACAGCATTTATTTAACTGTGACCTTATTTATTGCTTATGAAACTTCCTCTTTCACATGACTGAGCACTCCATGGAGTGATTAAACAGAACTTCTCATTGAAAAATTGATATTAAATGACCCTTGAAAAAGGAGTAAAAGTTCTTAACAGGGTGAAGTGAAAAATGAATGCCAGGGAAAACATAAACAGGTACATAGAAATAGCAATGTGAAGATATTCCTGGAAAACAGTGGGCAATATATTTTAAAGGAAGTCAGATATCACCTGGAACATATAAGAAATAGAAATGATCATTCAGGCTAGACTTCAGAGAACTGTCAGTGTCTAACAAAGCCTTGAATCATAAGCAGGGGTCCCAAGCTGAAGGGTTTTAAAAGGTGAGAGATGTGATCAAGGTTGTATTTCTGAAAGTGAGTCTGGTTTTTGGATAGTTTTCATTGATTATAAAGGCAGATCCTCAAATGCTAGCCCTGCAGGAGCCTAGAGCTCAGATCCAGTAGCCAGTTCATAAAGACCTGACTGGGCACGGGGGGGGAATAAAAGAGAAATTATGATGGCTCAGTGAGGAGGAAAAAACCCCACAAATGTTAAAGATAACATCAAGGTTTAAGAATGTCAGTTGGGAATACTGAATAAATATATGAATAAAAATACCAAATGAATATAAATTAAAAAAAGAAAATGAGGACTTCTCTCTGTGTTTGTGTCATGTCTCCATAATTAGAGGAAAGCTGAAAATGTAAATAGCTTCAAGAACATTTAAGAGAAGTGTTTCCATATGGTTGGATATGTTAATGACAGATCTTCCCATCGGCCAAGTGGTACAATGGGACAGTAGTCAAGCAGTCTCAGATGGTAATTAACTTAGTTTGAGAGTAGGTGGTATTGGCCAAGAACCAAAATGTCAAAAGCTGGAGAAATGGAATAGGCATATAAATCCAGGAAGGGAGGAACATGTCAAGGACTGACCCCAATTAGCTCCATGGCATCCAAGGATGTAATAGCTCTAACATGGAGGAAGGTGAATATGTGAAGGAATTAAAAAGGGTGCAACTTTAACTGAAGAAGTGGAGTTGAGGGGTACAAAAGTAGAAGCTAGAATGGCAAAAAAAAAAGAACCCAAAACCTGACTTTTAGGCTCTTCATGAAGTCCCTTTGTTTTAAGAATTACACCAAGGATGCAAAGTAATAAAATTGACACTGTTTGATATCTTTGGCTGACTGCTTGCATTAAATAGCTTAGAGAAATCCATAACAAGTTGTATGGCTTCATAACAAGTTTGTTGCTATACTACTTTCAATCTTCACTTCCGAAAAATGTATCCAACATTTTCCACTTTCTCATAAAGTTTGGTTAGTTAGTTGTCCATTTATATAAAAACAGCAGTTAGGATCCTCTACTATCAAAAAAGAATATGAACCTCACCAAATCTTCGTCTGATTCCTAAAATGGGCAGTTTATATCTAGAAGAACCTACTCAAGCCTTTATCAGAGGTTACTGTGTGTTGTATCTTCCCTAGCGAAATCATAGTACTAAAATTTCTAAATATAATGACAATATTCTGAGGGACATATGATGGGGGAAGAGTAATATGACATAAGTTTGATGAGTCAGGCTGGGGCCAGATCATACAAAACCTTAAAGAACAAAGTATTTGGGGTGTAATTCTAAAGGTAATTGTAAACCAATTTTAGATTTCTAAAGTGTTTGAGGAATAAAATGATTAGTGTTTCAAATTTATTCTTATTGCTAAAAACTGTCTTGGTCTAACAAAAGAATATTGTCTTCTAAACCAAGTAAAACTTACTATGTATTTCCTTTAAAGCGATTAACTGTCTTGCAACATGGTTTCACATGACTTATTCTTGTTTTAGATTCAAAGTATATTAATTACAAGGATATTCACTTGCACATCATAGTTGCTTAATAAATGCTTGAATGACTCAAGGAGTGATTGAATGAAGTGATGATGAACACAATTTTCTTATGAATTTTGATGATCAAAGTTGAAGATTATAATTAGTGATAATTTTAACTTGATAGTCTCAAAAATTTTGTGAGAATTAGAACAATGCCATCATAAATTATTATTTCAAATGTGCTTTCAAAAAACGTATTTAATTTGATTCCTAAAACAGCTTTGCCGGGAAGGAAGAGTAAATCTCACTGCCCCTAGTTTGTAGGTGAGGTAATTAATGCTCCTTGGAAAAGTTTCTTGACAGTGTCAGGAGCTGAAATTTGGACAGGCCTAACCATTTAGAGCATTTCTTCACTTCCAATTTTGCTGTTATCTACTGAACCATGATTGTCCCACACAATGGAAACACTGAGCTGGGCAATGCTCTTAAATTTGACTTATTCTGGAAAGCATTTACTTAGCCTGCAAATCCCCGAATACAAAGGAGAAGTTGAATAACAGCCTGGAAGATTGGGAATTGCCTGACAATTCTGAGGTTGACGGTGATTTGGTTGGCTTTCAGCAGACATTTTTCTTTGTGTTACTTCACTGAACAAGACAATATATGATAATGCTGTTTTACTGACTTCAACCTATTTCCTACCATGGGCTTAAAATTAGCCAGGATTTTTGTCAAAACAGTGCAAATCTCTATGGTATAAGAGCTGAAAAGGAATATCCTTTAAGAAATATATTGATAAGTTGAGGAAAGTTGGCTAAGAAAACTCCCTTGTTTTCAATTTCACTACTTAAATAGAAAAAAGGAAGTGTTTGGGGTTATCTTTTGTTCTAATGTGAATAAAGAAATCAATTTTACATTTAAATTTTAATGGTTACATGGTTATACCAGTCTAAATCCTGTTCAACATATTATTTTTATGCCATAATTTATTATAAGTATCATGTAGTGAAATCTCAGTACTAGTGTTCTAAAATTTAGCTTTCAATCACTGGATTTTCTTGGAATTAGAAGATGGCCTGTAGTTCTTCATTTGTAATTATAAGGCAGTACAGAGGCAGCGGTCTACGTTGGTAAGGAAGGTATAAAATTCCATTTTCATTCTAAAGATTATTACTATGGTAATCTCTCTTTCTCTCTGTCTCTCTCTGTCTCTCCCTGGTTCCCTGTCTCTCTCTTTTTTTCTTGTGTCTCCATCTCAAATTCATTATCCCTGTTAATATTGAGGTACCTATAGATAAATATTCCTTCTAGGAGCACATCTGTAAATATAACGTATTTGTTGTATAAAGAAACATTTTCAAAGAGTTACATAATAGCATTGTAATGTATAATTTTGGACTAAAATCCTGCTTAATTGAATCTTAAACCTTGTAGTTGGTATTTCCCAGGTTTACAAAACCAGGATTATTCCCAGATTATCATCAGCAAATATGAGAACCACCTATAATATTCAATAATACAGAAAGAGAAGCTTTAATATCATTTATAGATCCCTTATTTTTCTATAATTATTTTAAAAGATTTTTTTTAACCCATTATGCCCCTTTGAAGATAAATACATGCACTCACTTTGAAGGGGGATATATAGATATAGATACTATGTATATATTATAATTCAAATTTTAACTATATGTATTAGCTTATTAAACAAATTCATATGATATTTAAATATGAAAATACAAAAACAGAAAGCTTGTACAAGGCATGTCCTTAAATGATGTCATTCTTCTTTGTGGTTTTATCAAATTAATTGAATACCTAAAATGTTAGACTTTTACAAAAATAAATGTCATATAGAGCTTCTGTGTGATATGTAATGTGACATTAAATTTATCATATATTTTATTTATATAATAAGTCTATCATAATCAATATTCTGTAAGCCATGTTCCTAAAATACAGTGTCCAGTTAAGTCACTCTACTAGACCTAGTAGGTGATTACTAAATAAAAATAGTTTGAGTATTGCTTGCAAGTAGCAAAACCCCTCCTTTTGCTACTTTTGCACGTACTATATACTCTCTCATCTATTAATATTTAGTTTATTACTATAATGGTTTCCATTCATGCTTTCCCACTTAAAATACAAGACAGGTAATCTTTATTTTGAATGTACTTATCAGGATTTCTTCATCTAATGTTACTCATGGACAAAAGCTCCAAGGATGCTGTTGACATGATACAAAATATGAAGGGTGGACAGCGGTGGTGAAATTTTTCACACAGAGGAAGAGGCTACAGGAGGCAACAGGATGGGGAGGAGGAAAGAAGGTGACCTACACCCCACTTTGCAGAGCACAGGCCTCTTTGATAAAATGTAATCTCCTTAGTCTGACATCAACAGCACTTTACAATAATCTCTGATCTAACCTTTCATCCACAGGTCTTGTCAGCTTTCTCTCTGCACCCAGCATACAGTTAATTCCACCTGAAAAAACATTATTGAAATTTCCAGGCCTTTGAATACATCTTTGACATTTCCAAAGGCTCTCACCTCAGGATGCTACATTCTTTCCCCCTCCAGGTAGTGAATTTTCATTCATTTTTTAAGGTCCAATTCAAAGGCTGACTGTGACACTTGTTGTATCCCCCCAAGCATAATTACTTTCTCCTCCCTGAGACCTCTCTCAGTATAATTTATGGAATACTGTAAAGCACTTAATCCACTGAATTGTACCTACTGTCTTGCTGTCTTACCAACCAAAACAAGGGCAATTTGGGGAGCATGAAATTTAAATTGAATAACATCCACAAAACAAAAACCCTGGGCATTTTACAGTCTTACTTTTAACCAATAAAGACAGAGAGAAAGAGTATAATTGTTAACAAACAAACAGAAAAACAAACCCAAACAGCAACAAAAAAAAAACCCCAATTATATAAAATTTGATAAGACTTTCTTCTAATATTAATTTTTTAATGATTTTTTTTGTTTGTTTTAGAACATTTTGATGGAAAGACGATTACATACAAATTGCACTCCTATGACTTCCCCTTTTGATACTGTAGCTGCATGTTATTTGGCCAGCTAAAGTATTTAAGATTGCAGGAAAAATTTCAAAAAAGGAGTCTGAAATTTAGCTTCATGATTTAGCTTCACAAACAACTATTTGGATTGGAATGCTACATTAAATGCATTATAATTTTGTATTGAGTTGCAGGGGGGAAAATGAAAAAGTTGGGAGACCATATGTTGAAATTCTTTTGATATGTTAAGAAATATGCCAGTTCTGTTTCCTATTCCTTCTTAAATATTTTTAGAGGTTGCCCTTTACACTAGTTGACAAAAAAGCCTGCAATGTTGATGTTTAAGGGCTATTGATTGCTGGCACCAAAATATTCCAGCTATACTGGCACCTGAGAGAGCATTTCCACATTTTCTTCCAGGATCATCACCTTTGTTCTAAATAGCTCCCTCATAGTGTGAACAGAGGTCATATGTTTCAGATTTTCTGCCTTGGCACCCAGGAAATTAGTATGATTGAGAAAACATATTAAGCTTCCCCTGCCTTTCCAGCCTGAACAGGTGTTAAGTACAAGCTGATCCACTTCCATTCAACCCGAGAGACCACATCCACAGACTGTTTCATTTTCTTTTCAGTTTGTATAGAAGCATAGATTCTTGCTGGCATGTATACATGTGCCATTTAAGGCAATCAAAAATGGCTCCACATCTCACTTGATTTCCACAATTGTTGCCGTAATGATGGACTACTGAGGAGAGAAACTTAAATTCTCTGGCAGTTCTCCCCACGTTGAAGCAACACGTTAGTGGAGAGCCAGTATTCAGTAATTACAGCACAATCCCTCACAATTCACTAGCAGTATGCCTTTTCACAATGTAAAACTGATTTTCCTTTAACCAAATAAAACATGAAAAGAGAGCTGGAAGCAATGGGCAATCTAGATCATTAGATGATTGATGTGAAATTAGAGAACATTTAGACTGGAATAGATGGCAAACATCAGGGAGCTCAGAAGGCTTGTAAGCTCTATATTTTGAGGAAATATTTTGTTGATGCTCTTGCAGATCTTAGTAACAACCTGCCAATTAAAAAAAAGGCTCAAAAGAATTTACCCACTAGTTACTTCAAGTTACTATTTCCAATTATTTTACATCACACAGCCTTTTCCAGAAAGTTCTCAACTTTTTCACCAGAACAGAATTTTCAGTTCTAATTCCATGCTTATTTTCATACTATTTCTCTTACCTTTTAGACAAATAATTGAAACCAAATAATCATAAATCTAGAATTTTGTATTTATGTTTAATATTTTAATGTTGTAAGAATTGTCTAATCAAATGAGTTGTAGTATTTGAAAGATAGGCTCCATGAATAAGTGAAAATATATAGAAGTGATGTACCAAGTCTACACCATTGTAAGCTATAATATCTTCTATTCCCAAATATTATTTTCTTCCAATAGTAATGCAAGTTAGCATTTATTGAGCACTAAAATATGCATAAACACTATACTAAACTCTTTAATTATCACAACAGTTAATAGTGTAAATTCTGTAACCTACATCTTCTCTGGAGTATAAGTAGTCATAACATAGGAATTTTACATTCTATGATCTTTAATGGCAAGAGAAAGTTAAAGAAAAAGGTAAGGAGATATAGATAGAGACAAACTAACAGATACCAAAATGAAAGTGAGAATAATGCTATCTGACATATTGTGTAATAAAACTTTTCATAGCCCATGGTATCCTGGCAGCATAGACAAATACATAAGGGACTGGTAGACAAGAAGAGACTTTCTATTTAAGTGGCACTGAAACACTGACTGAGTTTTTAAAGATGATATAAATTTGTTAACCCAAAAAAGGGAAATCTAACTTGAGGAACAGAAATAACAAATGAAAGTTTAGAAGGTTGTGAAACAAAATGATATATTCCATATCAAGGAATATGGAAAAAAGAGAACAAGAAAAAATTTTATAAAATATTTCTGTTGAGAGGATGCTGATTGATGAACCAACAATGTGAGAGTATCAACAAATATTGAACACATTCCACTATATATTACATATATACATATATATATATCAAGATACTGAATACCTAGAGACCCTGAGAAATTAATTTTCATTGTGCATAGCCTATTACCACATCATGTGATGAAATCTCTCAGTAATAGCGAATAGAGATGATACTTGTAATGATAATGATAATAGGAAGAAACATAGAGCTGGGGACTAAGGATCAGGAGACCAGAAAGTACTGGATCTTCTATCAAATAAGTAAGCAATGCAGCACTTCTTTTAATTATTCATTCATATGTAGTATTCTAAAAATTCATATTATTTTTATTATTTCAAAATATTGAATCAAAGTACTATTTACAGGGGTTAGACTAGTATAATAAAATATTGGCTCTTGTCTATGATTGATGAGTTGGGCATTGCAGATTCAAGAGTATAGCAGATCAAGGGGAGAGGATTGTGAGTGGTTAGAAAGACAAACAAGAATACTCCCATAGTGTGAAGGCAAGGCTAGTAAGTGAATAATTTTTCCTGGTTGATAGATGTAGGAGGGTTACTAATGCTTGCAAATGTAATCAGTACATCCCTATTTGTCCTAGACTTCTTGCAGTAGGCAGGGCCATGAAATAAGTTGTAGTCAGAGGGCTGTGAGCTGAATACATGTGTATCTTTTTGGGCAAGTGAAAAACCCTTCAACACTCACTTCCTCTGCTAGACCACGAGTCTTTGTATTGAGATGGTAGAGCATAGAACAAAAGCAACCTCATCACTGAAGTATTGCATGGCAGCCAGATATCCTGGAGAATATGGACCCTGATTTCATGAAAGCAAGAAACAAGTGTGTGATGTTTTAGCCACTGCAATGTCAGAGTCAATTATTAGAACTACAAAGCCTGTATCGTCCTGATTAATACAATTTTTCAAAGTAGGAGAAATTGGCAAATGAACTAGTCCCTGCATCATAGTAAATCACTGTGAAGCAGAACATTATAACATTCCATCCTGTATATTCATGAGAATTTGTTATATTTACCAATGTTAAGAGCCACAGTAGTATATTTACATGGATTCAACTGGATTAACCAGTACATATTCATTTTCTTTAGGTTTATTTAAAGTAACAAGCCTACCAATGTCATTAAATAAATGGACAAAATGAGCAATGGAACATTTTGTGCTTCTTATTGCAAAATGAACAAATATTATTTCACTAATGAAAGCTAAGAGTGCAATACAATGTTAAGACTGAAGTGGTTTTTCCTACCATTTAAAGGACAAGTTTTAGAGAAGACAAGTTCTGTAAACAAAACACTATTGCCATGGCAACATGTACTTCAGCTTTTAACCTTTCATCACACAGAAAGGATTTTAAAACATCTTTATATTTTCATAGTTTGTGATAACAGTGCTGACCTCTGAAGCTGGCATTTTCTGGAAGCTAGTATTGGCAAAACCTCAGGCTCTCAAGATTTTGGCCAATCTACTAGGAGAGCTTTACCCATGTTTCTCATTACTTATAAAAATTCAATTCATTTTCTGAGCTCAGAAACATAGAGACAAAATCAGTTCAACCATGTATTTTTTGAATAATGCATACCTTAACAACAAATATTTTACTTAACTATCAGATATACCTCTATCTGTGTCACACATTTTTATATGGGCATATGTCGTGGGTTTTTGTGGATGTGTGCACACATGTGTATATGATTGTGTATGTGTGTAATAAGGCACTTATTTTTTTATATAAAATTTCTGATAAATAAGAAAGCCAATGATAAGGTATAAATAATATATATGAGATTATATTAGTTATCTATTAAAATAAAAATAATACCACAAACTTTTTACCTTAAACCAGGAAAATTTATTATTTCACAGTTTCTGTGGGTCAGGAGCCTGGGCAGGATTTAGTTGATTTAGTTGAGCTATCTGCTTCATGGCCTTATAAAGCTGCAATCAAGGTGTCAGCCAGGACTGTGGTCTCAGCTGAGGCTCAACTGGAGAGGTATCCTTGCCCAAACTCATGTGGTTCTTAACAGTATTCAGTAAGTACCAGGAAGGCTACTGGACCCAGGGTGTCAGTTTCTGGCTGCCTGAGGACCAGTGGTCACTCTCAGTTCCTTGCTGTGTGACCTTTTCCATATGGCAGCTCACAACTGACGGCTTGTGCCTTCAAAGCCATAAGAAAAAGAGTCTCCTAGCAAGATGGGTTCCACTCTCATGTAACATAATCATGTATACATAATCACATGGTCCCATATTTGCCACTTAAGGGTACACTTAAGAGTACACTTAAGAGAGAGTACAAAGTTGTTAAGAAGGTAAGGGCTATGAAAGCCACACTAGAGTCTTATACCACAGAGATTTTTCACCTAAGTCTGCATAGTTAGAAGTGATGCAAAGACAATTTTGTGTATTTCAAAATTCTTCTTTTGCTTATTGAGCGACATAAATATAATTAACTGGCATGAGGTAATTAAATTTTTTGCAAAATTTTGTCATACATACTTACTATGTGCTCTATTTCTCAAATCAGGCATTTATAAAAATTTCAGCATATATTCCAAAATAACTCCATATTATTAATTTTTACTTTAGGCTATTGGCAGTATTGCATAGGGAAAGGAATATAGATTCCAATGACTAAAAAAACACCTAGGTTCAGGCTTGACACATCATTTGACAGCTAATAAAGCCTTTTGTAAAGATTTAATATACCCTGTTATCAGTTTTACTATCTATAAAATGGATATAATTGTACCTGCTTGATGTGTTTATTCTGGATATTAAATATTATGAAGTTTGTGAAGTTTGAAAAGGGCCTAGTACATAGTAGTATCTGCTTAAATATCTGATATAACTATCAATAGTTGTGGCTCACGGGCTTCAGTAGTTATTGGCTCCTGGGCTATAGAGCGCAGGCTGAGTAGTTGTGGCGAAGGGGCTTAGCTGCTCCGCTGCATGTGGGATCTTCCTGGACCAGGGATCAAACCCTCGTCCCCTGCACTGGCAGGTGGATTCTTAACTACTGCGTCACCAGGGAAGCCCCCATGTCCCAGTTTCTTAGAAGTCAATTTCTGTTAAGGAAAAATGCAAAGCAATTATATCAGAATTATATTTCTACATACTATGATCAGAAATATCACAGCATGGGAAAGGAGGGAATATTCTGCCACAGCTGTAAAATTATATGCAGCACATCTCACTTATTTGACTTCCTCATGAACCTCAAGTAAGAAGTTACAGAAAATATTAAATAAAATGTTTTGTTTGTGAAAAACAAAATGTCATATATATATATATATATATTTTGGTATCCGGGCCTCTCACCGTTGCGGCCTCTCCCGTTGCGGCCTCTTCCATTGCGGAGCACAGGCTTCGGATGCACAGGCTCAGTGGCCATGGCTCACGGGCCCAGCCGCTCTGCAGCATGTGGGATCTTCCCGGACCGGGGCACGAACACGTGTCCCCTGCATCGGCAGGCGGACTCTCAACCACTGCGCCACCAGGGAAGCCCGAAATGTCATATTTTGACATCATACTAGTTCTGGGTAGGATCCTTCATTGTGTGGAATAGATGTGAGATTCTGCTTCAAAATGGGGACTCTGCTTCACTTAGAAACTACACCTGGATCCCTTTGTTTAAGTCATTGCTAAATACACAGCCTGGAATTCTAGCTTATCTGGATTACAGTTTACTGGCAGCTCTGCAAACTATATGGTGGTTCTAAAAATAGGGGCAGTGTCATTTTTGAAATTCTTATATCTCCTTTTTGGGAGAGGCACTGTGATTACCCCCTGTAAAACTACTACATTACTTCTTCTGTGCTTCCCTTCACTAGGGATGGCAGACTGCATGTTTCTTATGGTCCATCCTCACTAAGTTGGGAGTGATCATTGAGGATGACTTTTATACTGAATTGGAGCTCGGAACGGGAGCATACCCTTCCTCATAAGCTCACTCTCCTTGCCACAGGGACCACTGTGGCCTATATGCTGTGGATCTAACAAACAGGCTCCAAGTGTGTAGACAGCCATTTGTGCAGACCTTGGAACAACAAATTACACCTTCCTCATGCTTTCCCTTAATCTGGCACTTGCTATATGCTATGGACTGAATTGTGTCTCTCCAAAATTCATGTGTTGAAGCCCTAACCCACAAAGTAACTGTGTTTGGAGATAAGGTCTTTTGAAGATAATTAAAGTTAAATTAGGTCACAGGGGTGGGGCCCTGATCTGACAGGATTACTGTCCTTGTAAGAAGAAACACCAGAAAGCTCTTTCTCCAGGTGCATACAAAGAGGTCATGTGAGCTCACAGTGAGATGGAGACTGCCTACAAACCAAGAGAAGAGGCCTCAGAAAGAACCCTACTTTGCCAGAACCTTGATTTTGGACATTCCAGCCTCCAGAAATATGAGACGTAAATTTCTTTTGTTTAAGTTACCCCATCTATGGTAGCCTGAAATGACTAAAACAATATGCTATGTTTTATAATAGAAATTCCAAATTATATGCTCTTTGCTTGAAATTCAGGTTTTTCTTTTGATAATTAAGGATCCTCTTTTTATGTGTTTATTTCTTATATATCTTATACACTTCCTCTTATTTGCCTTTCTTCACCCTCAGCCTATCACTCAAGATGACATTATCTCTAACTGGAAGTTCAGATAAAGCCCTTAATGCAAGCTGTATGTGAAATTTTATACCACATGACAACATAAAATTGTGAATATGTGGACTATTTTACAATTCTAAGACAAATTCTCTCTGGCAGTATCATTACACATCTCTATCTTTTCATAGTCACTACAGTGAAGTATTATTTACTGTTCTTCTATGAAAAGCTGGATTTAGAAGTTTTAGGATATTTGGTGCATTTTCTTCAAAATTTTCAAAAGATATATCTATTATTACAATGTCAGAATTTCTGACTTCCTCTATGTTTTCCTTAAAAATGTGTGTACGTGTATACATACATGTATGTATACATATACCCATGTGT
Source organism: Phocoena phocoena (assembly GCF_963924675.1). Taxonomy (NCBI): domain Eukaryota; kingdom Metazoa; phylum Chordata; class Mammalia; order Artiodactyla; family Phocoenidae; genus Phocoena; species Phocoena phocoena. The sequence continues at coordinate 79,541,346 of NC_089223.1, forward strand.
CTCTATAACTTCAAAGAAAAAGCTGAGAAGAGTTTTCCCACACATTTTTGTTTCAGTTATAACAAAATGACTGAGTTCCAAAAAATAAGAACTTTTTCCTCAAAATATGAATGAAATGTGATCAGTCTAAAAAACACATTTCATTTGTCAACTTGCAAATAACTGAAAATAAGAAACAGAATTTTTAAAGTTTCCCTTAATATTAACAAAAAAGGGAAACTAAAACCAAAAATGTACTATTAGAACATGTGAGAAATCAGGGCTGTCTTTGTGAAAAACTAAATGCTTTGCTAAAATTTTTTAGGAAGCATTGTCAATGACATTTTTCTTCTATATAGAAAAGTTGTATGAGAGAGAAATAGAGAATCCTAGATCTGACCAAGATTTTATAAATATATCTATATAATAAAAACTATAATAAAGAATACAAATGTATAAACAGTGTAGATTATTTTGTGTATAGTTGTGTCCAATATGTAAATATCTGTCAGTAAAAAAGACAAAAGTGAATTGGAAGGAAATGCAAAATGGTGCAGTCACTTTGAAAGACAGTTTGGAAGTTTCTTACAAAACTAAACATACACTTACCATGTGATCTAGCAGTTGTGCTCCTTGGTATTCACCCAAATAAGCTGAAAACTTACATCCTCACACACCTGTACATGAATGTTTATAACAGCTTTATTTGTAATTGCTTGAAACTAGAAGTGAACAAGATGTCCTTCAATAGATGAATAGATAACCAAACTGTGATGCATCCATTCAGTGGAATGTTATTTAACAGTAAAAAGAAGGGAGCTATCAAGCCCCATACACACAAAAATGGAGGAAACTTAAATGTGCATTGCTAAGAGAAAGAAGTCAACCTGAAAAAGTCTACATACTGTACGATTCCAACTATACGACATTCTGGAAAATGCAAAACTACAGATATAATAAAAAAATCAATAAAGATGTTAAAAAAAAAAAATCAGTGGTTGCCGGGGGTGGGAGGAGGGAGAAAAAGATGAATAGGTTGGAGTACAGGGGATTTTTAGAGCAGTAAAACTATTCTGTATAATATCATATTTGTAGGTACATGTCATTATACATTTTTCAAAGTCCATAGAATGTACAATACAAAGAGTGAACCCTAAGGTAAACTATAGGCTTTAGTTAACCATATTTCAATACTGGCTCATTAATTTTAACAAATATACCACATTAGATTGATAATAGGAGAAATAAGGGGGAGGCAAGATGTGGAAGTATATGGAAACTTTCTATACATTTTGTTCAGTTTTTCTATAAATCTAAAAATTATCAAAAACTAAAGTCTATTAATTTAAAAGTAAAAAGTAACTACATCACAAATGTATTTTTTTCATTCAATCAAGAAACACTTACTGAATACCTACTGTGTTTTAGGCCCTGTAAGAATGTGTAAGGGGAATGAAATTAACTTCCTGGACAGTCATATAAAATTTCCAATGGAAAAAAGAAAGAAAATTACATAATTCTAAAAAATAACAGTTTGCTCAAAATTTCTTATTTCAAATCATATAGTATGATTTCATTTTAGACCAAGTTCCATTTTTTGTCAAAGCTGAGTTTATGTTGCAAATTATTGTTCTGAGTAAATCTTTTAAAAATGGTGTCTTGGAATTATATTTAATTTGAGAAGTAGGGTAAAATTTTCAAAATGTTTGAGCAATGTTTTATATAAGAGAAAGCTACAAGGCTGACTTTATTTAAAGAGGAAAATGTTTCAGCAGTTGTTTAGCTTAAGAAATTTTTCAACCCACATAAAGACATTTTCTAGGGAAAACTGAAAAGGGTAATTAAGTCCTACAGCCTCTAAATTAATACACAAGCCATATTTTTTTAAAACTAAGAATTTAGTAAAAAGTGCTCTATATAAATAAAATTATTACTAGAAAGTGATTTTTTACTACCAAATATAACCTTTATTATTATTATTTTTAATGATAAGCTACATGGAATCAATTTCCAAACCATTGAATACTTTCAAATTCCAAGGCTAATAATGGAGTGTGTGTGTGTGTGTGTGTGTGTGTGTGTGTGTATGTGTGTTATTGATTATTGGAACTGTGATATTAAACAACCACCTTAAAATTCTGGGGTATTGCTTATATATCTGAATTGATAGAGAGAAGAGTCAGTATGGATACTTTTGTGATATCGACCAAACCTCAAGGTAAAGGAGAACTGGAAAAAAATTGCTCAGCTTTAACACTAATAAGCAAATCTGTGCCCCAATCTATTTGGATTCGAGAATGTTCTACATCTGTTATCAATTTATATATACTAATTAATATGATGAATTTTTCTAAATTCTTTAAAGCACAGAAAATAAAGAACCTAACATAACAATATCTCTGTAGTATAGCCTTTCTGAATTTTCTCACCCAGGCCTCAGCTTATTTTCCAAGGCTACCATGTTGTTTAACCACAGTGCAATTTTAAAAATCACCAAATATCTGTGTGTGTGTATGTGTGTACATCTTTCTTTTCCCATCTAGAGTGTGGGTCTCCGAACATAGAATGTGTATTACATACTCATTTATTTTGAAAGTTGCTTACAATGTTTGGAACACATAGCAGGCACTAAGATATGTTACTTTAAAAATAATAATTAAAAAAATAATTATACTGAGAGAGAATTGTGACAAGTATTGGATGACTTGAGTTATGGGCTCTGTGTAGTTACCCTGAATCTGTTGAGTATGTTATGGACTGTACTATCTTTTCCATATTATATCTCTATGAAATTGATAAAATTTAAAATGATAGGTTCAAGATGAGAAACCAGAAGTATTTCAGAATAATAGAGGAATGAAAAGAAGCAGATTATTTTTCATTTTTCTCCTTGTGCATAATACAGGAAGGTTAAGATGAGTCCTAGTCTCATCAGAATTTAACAATAGCAGCCCTAAGGAAAGCACAGCATGCCTTACCAAGAATTACTGTGTCCTACATGTGTTCATTCCAGTGGTTACATGTGAGATATTTTGTAATATTTTGGTTAATTAGTTTGCTCTTCTTTCTTAGATCCAGAAACAAGAATGGTTTGAGTGCAAAATATCAGAACACAGTGGTTTGTTCTTCATGCTTCTTATGGTTATTTTCTCTTTGACATTTGAAGATAAAGATCAAATTCAATGAGCATTATCAACATTACTAAAAAATATTAGTAAGGGTCCATCTAGATGTGGAAAAGAATGGGGTTATTTTCAGGGGGTTGGTTTAAATAGAGTGGGGCACTGATTTCATGAGCTCTTTTCATACTGTTTAGAGCAGACTCCGCTCCACTTTTTCCCTCTTACAATTTCTGTTCTTTCATCTGTATTGCTGCCTAGACTTAATGTCAAAGTTTTTACGAGTTTAATGCCATTTTTCCTCACATTTCAAAATTTTACATACATTTTTGTTATGGTTACTGTTGTAACATTTGTATAAATGAATGGCAACTTTAAACAAAAGTGAGAAATATACATACACCCAAAATAATGCATATAATCCTAAAGAAGCAGATTAAACCTTTTTCTTTTCACAAAGTTAAACTGCATTTCATTTGTTGGTAATTCTTGATTACTAAAATCATTCTTTGGAGAGATAATATCTGTTCCGTTTTGCTATTTAATGTGATCATCTAGCACTGCAATTTAATGTGAGTTGCTTCAATTGCTTTTTTAAGTAGATGAGAGACAAATTTTAAGGAAGAAATAAATCACTAAACTATGTCATTGCCTTAATACTTATTACTAAGCACCCCTTATATAGAATGTGGCATACAATACATATTAAAGTTTTCATTAGTGTTTTAAACAACAGTAAGAGTCTTATGTAGATAAAATTATTATAGTATAAGCAGTATATATTTATCAGAAGTAATTTCCAAGCAGTGAGACTGGTATCATGAAACACTGAAAATCTGAAGAACTTTTGGAGTATTCATTTAATAGCTTGTGCCAAAGTTATAGTCATTCACAATGAATTTTTTTGGTTAAGATAATGATTTATAACTGAAAATAAAGAATTTATTGTCTCTTCATAAGAATCACACAATCATAGATAAACATACACATCCACCTACCCATACCACAACCCCCTGTGAGCAACAATGTTTTTTAATTTGTCAGTGAAAGAATCAAAAGAGGAATAGATGAATATGTGAAATATTTATATACCAGGAGTTAACTTTTAATACAGCTCAGACATTGAAGTACAAAAATTATAACAACAAGCAATATTTTTATCTGGGTTAATCCATTATCCTCTCAGGAATTAAACAAAACCATTAGATGTCTTCCCATATAAGACATACAAGCACATTTAAATAATAGCACTACCTGCTTGACAAATGCAATTAAATTTTGCTGGAATTACTTTTTTTTCCCTACCAGTTGATATTAGCTATGTGAAATAATGATATCTTTATGTAAAAATATTTAGTATTCAGAATGTGCTTTAAATAGTACAAACCTTATTCAAGTTTTGGTAACAGCATTTTTCATCTTTTAACTGCTAAAAATATAGTTATATTATTCTTATTAAAAACCCAGCTCATTCTGTAAATGTATAATTGTCAGTGAATGACTTTTTAAGGAACCCAAATGCAATTATATTCAATTTTAAGAAAAGTTGAAATATTAAGGAAAGAGCATACAATTTGCCTACAGTGGTTTCTATAGCTATGGCAGTCAGATTGCTTAAAATGCTGGATTGAGGTCATTTTCTTAGTCATCTTCATGCTCCACTGACAAAAATCTGTGCTTTCAGCTTTTCTCAGTAGTGGCCCTGTTTCAAGGACTTTCAAGATATGTTTCTTAAACTGTACAGACTTTAAAATTTTTAACTCGGTAAACACACTAGCCAAAAAAAAAAAATCTGAACAATATCATTTTCTCAAACTAACCAGCGTGTCATATACAAAAAGTTGGCCACACTGAAAGATGGACATGCTGATTATAAAGATCCACTGTCAAGACCAATTTTGTTTTCAAAGAAGGAATAAAAAGAGAAAGAAGGAATGTTGTCTACAGCTGCAGACCAAAGCAGCTGGCCAGTGTAATGCACTGCTGATGGAACTTGTCACACGGGAACTGGGAGGAAAGGAGACAGGAAAGGTTATGCCTGTGCTGCAGTGAGAAGCCCTTTACCAGTGAGCTTGATTGAAGGAGCAGCACATGGCTTGCACATTAGTTGCAGGTCCCATCTGGCTATTATTGACACTTGTTTAGAATATTTGTCCAAGCACTTACATTTAGCCCACCTTGTCATCATTCATTGTCCTCAAAGAGCAGAAATATAATTACCCAGCTCAGAGAAAAAAGGAAATCATTTTCAATAACTGCATGACACAAGATGGAGCTCTAGAATGCAGAATCGTGCTGCAATTCTGCGGCGAGGGAAAACTGATGAAATCTGTGGCAAAGGGAAGACCCGTAAGAAGTAGAATGGATTTGTGGATATTCTCAAACAAGTCTTTTTGGCTCTGGTTTTGTTTGAAAGATGTCTTATTGATCTAAATCAATTATATAGGTAAAATATGAATTAGGAAAAAAATGTTGGTACATAGATGACATGTAATCAAATATTGTAAATGAAGTTGCCATTCAGCTAAAAAATATGAATTTTATGTTTAATAAGTTCACCCTACAGTGAAGAAAACAACTTGTGTTCTCTTAAATTGGTAACACTGCAATCCATTGTTTGTGTTCCCTTTGATGCTGCTTTATGGAAAAGCCTAATTGTTTGAATATTAACTCTGCTGAGTTGGAAACAGTTCTAGTTGTTTGAAAAGGGAAATAAGAGAGTTAAGATTTTGCTTCTTCTGATAAACACCAAATTATCCAATTTAATGATTAATGTTCGCAGTATCTGTTAATTTTCTTTTACTTTTTACTTATTTTGGCTGAATCCTAGTAAAAATATGAATAGTTTAGTCATATGTATCCTTTTATGCAACTTATTTAATTGATTAGGAAAACCTTTCTTGAAGCTTTGCCCGATCAGAGGCACTAATATTATAATTCATGATACTAATAATAATATGAGCAAAGAAAAATTACTTCCTTAAAAAATTCTGTGAGGAGAAATTAAATTCTAATAAAATTATACTTTGCACTCATATCTACTTAGGATTTATCAAGTTGCTACATTTTTGTTGGAAGTAAAATATTAGTCAGCAAAATAATTGTTTAACTTAGAATTGCATATGCTGCTGTGAGCAAAAAAATCATTTAGGTTAAAAAACACTATCTTTGCAAAGTTAGAAAAATATTAACAGAGATGTTGCCAGTACATTTTCTAAGTAGAAAACAAATAAGCGGTTCTACTTTTTTTATTTTATAAAGGATGTTATTAATTACAAATATGTGACAAAAATATATTTAGAGAAAATAATTTTTCATAAAACCATTAGAAAGAAATATTCTCTTTTTTTTCTGAAGTTCATGTTTGTGAATTAAGTGTGCTTGTGAAATCTCATTACTAGCAGGTTAAAATCTATTTTGTGGGTAAAGGTGCCTGCTATACTGATTGATTCTAGACTCTCATAAAAGGAAGATACATTGTAAGACATCTGTGAATAGAAATAGATAAATAAATATTATCAGTGTGGTAGCAACTATTTTACTAACAAAATAATCTTAACCTTTTTACCAGCTATTTACAAGTAGATGTGAAAGAAAATATAGCCCTTCTCCATTGCATCTATTATATTTTATAGATTTTTAAGTTTAGGTATAATTAATAAAACTAAAAACAATAAACAAATAATGTAAGATAAACTGCATATATTTAAAATCAATATTAACATTAGTGAATATTAATGTATATATTCAACAAAGCACATCAATAAAGTTAAGATAATGACAATTCCATCACCCCCTGTTTCCTAATGACCTTTTGAAATTCTCTTTTTCAAAACCCATCCTTTAGACAACAAATGATTGTTTTGTGTAACTGTAGATAAGTTTGTATTTACTGGAAGTTCATGTTAATGGAATCATATAGTATGTACTCTTGTCTGGTTTCTTTCACTCAGGATCATGACTTTAAGTTTTATCCATGTTATACTGTATATCCATATTTTGTTCATTTTTGTGGCTCTGTAGTATGCCAGTTTATGATGCATGACAACTTTTTATCTTTTCACCCATTTGGTGGACATTGGTTTATTCCCTTTTTGGAGCTATTAGAAAAAGAAAAGCTGCTATAAACATTTGAGTACAAATCTTTATGTGGGCATATATTTTCATTTTTCTTGGGTGTCTTTTGACTCTGACTAGTGGAACCACAATCTACTGCGGGCTTTGGGTGAACTCTAGCCACTGTTCCACTGATCCTTTCTGTTGGTTCTTTCCCAGGCCTTGGTAGTTGTGAATAGAATTCAATAAAATAAGTACTCAGCTAAAGACTTGAAGGGGATCCTCTGCGGGTCTCCAGAGCTATTTCTCTCTGCAGTTGATTTCTCCAGGACTCTGCCCCATGAACTCTAGCTGCTTCTGCCTCTGTGAACTTTGTCTCCTCAACATAGGCTTCTGGGCTCTATTTATTAGTTTCAACTCCCTGTGCTTCCTAGAAACTGTATCCAAAGGGCATAAGCTGGTGCAATTGTAGGACTCACCTTGTTTGTTTCTTTTCTTTCAGGGATCACTTTCTAGTTTTGAAATGTCTGAAAACCACTTGTTTGTATATTCATATATTTTCCCCAGTTTATTTATTTATTTATTTTTGGTTGTTTAACAAGAAAGAGTGAGGGCTAAGTTTGTCTCTCTTACTCTGTCACAGCCAGAAGGATGTATCACCTGTGAATCCTTTAATTAAAAGTCAGCCCTGGAAAGTGGCATTCTTTCTACCTTGTAATCTACCTACCTTAGGAATTGGGCATAGTGGAGTTGGACTAGTTTTTACTAATCATTGCCCAGTTGCCATTCCAAAATATTTTCATCGCTTGCTCATTCTATTAAGGCTCTTTTAGGATCCTGAATCCCACTGTAATCTGCGATCTAGTTCCTCCTGCCTTCTCTGTCAAAGGGTCAGGCAGTGATTCTCACATGGTAATTGGGAAAACATGAACAGAATTCATATCTCCTTCAACACATTACCATTGCCACCTTCTGACTCAGGCTTTTCTGTACAGATTTCTCAGTTATTTTTTTCTGTCTCAGAAAGAAATTTTCTGGCAAGAAAGCAGGAGCAATGCTATGTTACCATCTTGACAGTAACCATAAGCTAGTCCTTTTCCTTTTTACTACACACCTATTTTTTTCTTTTTGAGGCAATCTCTTACCCAGGGACTTCACCCAACACCCTTAATTCATTTTAAAAAGCATTGATTTAAAATGTTTTATTGAGTGCACCAAATCCATATGCTCTCACTGTGAAAGAAGATTGTCATAAAGATGAGTGTGAGATGTTTCTAAGTCTCATGAGACTCATACCGTGGTTTGGGGTACTGGCATTAATGATAAAGGGCCAGGTTCTAAAATGAGAAATTTTAGGAAGGCATCAGAGCAGAGAGGCAAAATCTTTAAGGCATAGATATTTATTTACCTGGAGTAACATGCCTTCAGCCTAAAGGTATTAGCTGAATGGCAATGAAATTTCAAAATAATAATCACATTTTCATCACTAGTAAATCATTTTGTTCTGTTTTGTTCTAACAGATATACATTCAACCTCAACTAGCTTTTGCCTGTAAGTGATGCATTTCAGGAATAAAAATATTTTTTTGAGGGAATGAAAAGTGTGTAAAATCTAATTTATGATTAACTTTACCAGTGAATCTTAATATTTTAAAATTTGGGTTAATTCAGTTTTAAAAAAAGTATGAATGGAGGAATACAAAGATTTAGGCTGTCATCTAGGACCATAAACCAAATGTCAGATATTTTGATAAGCCCCTTGTTTTCTCAATTTCAGAATAAATTTGTAAAAAATAGTGGTAGATTTTCTGTACAAATACTAATTGAAAATTATCTTTTGATTGACTTTTAACAATTTTTAATTTAAAATATTACTAATTTTACAAAATGCCTTGATTGATATTAGAAGATTGTAAACTGCTGACAAAGCTATTCAAAATTGTATCTTGCTTTAATATCAGTTGAATGCGAGTATGTAATTTGGAATTTGTGTGGGTTTTTTTGCCAATTTTTTTTAACATCTTTATTGGAGTATAATTGTTTTACATTGTTGTGTTAGTTGCTGCTGTATAACAAAGTGAATCAGCTATACGTATACCTATATCCCCATACACCCTCCCTCTTGTGTCTCCCTCCCACCCTCCATATCCCACCCCTCTATGTGGACAGATTGCACCTAGCTGATCTCCCTGTGCTATGCGGATGCTTCCCACTAGCTATCTTTTTTATTTTTTGCGGTACATGGACCTCTCACTGTTGTGGCCTCTCCCGTTGCGGAGCACAGGCTCCGGATGCGCAGGCTCAGCAGCCATGGCTCATGGGACTAGCCTCTCCATGGCATGTGGGATCTTCCCAGACCGGGGCACGAACCCGCGTCCCCTGCATCAGCAGGCGAACTCTCAACCACTGTGCCACCAGGGAGGCCCTATGTCTGTGTCTTTATTCCTGTCCTGCCCCTAGGTTCTTCAGAACGATTTTTTTTTTTTTTTTTTTACATTCCATATATATGTGTTAGCATATGGTATTTGCTTTTCTCTTTTTGACTTTCTTCACTCTGTATGACAGACCCTAAGTCCATCCACCTCACTACAAATAACTCAACTTCATTTCTCTTATGGCTGAGTAATATTTCATTGTAGATATGTGCCACATTTTCTTTATCTGTTCATTTGTTGATGGACACTTAGATTGCTTCCGTGTCCTGGTTATTGTAAATAGAGCTGCACTGAACATTGTGTTACATGACTCTTTTTGAATTATGGTTTTCTCTGGGTATATGCCCAGTAATGGGATTGCTGGGCCATATGGTAGTTCTATTTGTAGTTTTTTAAGGAACCTCCATACTGTTCTCCATAGTGGCTGTATCAATTTACATTCCCACCAACAGTGCAAGAGGGTTCCCTTTTCTCCACACCCTCTCCAGCATTTATTGTTTGTCGATTTTTTGATGATGGCTATTCTGACTGGTGTGAAGTGATACCTCATTGTAGTTTTTATTTGCATTTCTCTAATGATTAGTGATGATGAGCATCCTTTGTTCGTTGGCAATCTGTACATCATCTTTGGAGAACTGTCTATTTAGGTCTTCTGCCCATTTTGATTGGGTTGTTTGTTTTATTGATATTGAGCTGCATGAGCTGCTTGTATATTTTGTAGATTAATCATTTGTAAGTTGCTTCATTTGCAAAGATTTTCTGCCATTCTGAGGGTTCGTTGTCTTTTCGTCTTGTTTATGGTTTCCTTTGCTATGCAAAAGGTTTTAAGTTTCATTAGGTCCCATTTGTTCATTTTTGTTTTTATTTCCATTTCTCTAGGAGGTGGGTTACAAAGGATTTTGCTGTCATTTATGTCATAGAATGTTCTGCTTATGTTTTCCTCTAAAGGTTTTATAGTGTCAGGCCTTACATTTAGGTCTTTAATCCATTTTGAGTTTATCGTGGTGTATGGTGTTACGAAGTGTTCTAATTTCATTCTTTTACATATAGCTGTCCAGTTTCCCAGCACCACTTATTGGAGAGGCTGTCTTTTCTCCATTGTATATTCTTACCTCCTTTATCAAAGATAAGGTGACCATATGTGTGTGGGTTTATCTCTGGGCTTTCTATCCTGTTCCATTGATTTATATTTTTGTTTTTGTGCCAGTACCATACTGTCATGATTACTGTAGCTTTGTAGTATAGTCTGAAGTAAGAGCCTGATTCCTCCGGCTCCGTTTTTCTTTCTCAAGATTGCTTTGGTTATTTGGGGTCTTTTTTGTTTCCATACAGATTGTGAAATTTTTTGTTCTAGTTCTGTGAAAAATGCCAGTGGTAGTTTGATAAGGATTGTATTGAGTCTGTGATTGCTTTGGGTAGTAGAGTCATTTTCACAATGTTGATTCTTCCAAACCAAGAATATGGTATATCTCTCCATCTGTTTGTATCACCTTTAATTTCTTTCACCAGTGTTTTATAGGTTTCTGCATACAGGTCTTTTGTCTCCTAAGGTAGGTTTATTCCTAGGTATTTTATTCTTTTTGTTGCAGTGGTAAATGAGAGTGTTTCCTTAATTTCTCTTTCAGATTTTTCATCACTGGTGTATAGGAATGCAAGAGATTTCTGTGCATTACTTTTGTATCCTGCTACTTTACCAAACTCATTGATTAGCTCTAGAAGATTTCTGGTAGCATCTTTAGGATTCTCTAGGTATAGTATCATGTCATACACAAACAGTGACTTCTTCTTTTCCAATTTGGATTCCTTTTCTTCTCTGATTGCTGTGGCTAAAACTTCAAGAACTATGTTGAATAATAGTGGTGAGAGTGAGAAACCTTGTCTTGTTCCTGATCTTAGTGGAAATGGTTTCAGTATTTCATCATTGAGAATGATGTTGGCTGTGGGTTTGTCATATATGGCCTTTATTAAATCAGGTAAGTTCCCTCTATGCCTACTTTCTGGATAGTTTTTATCATAAATGGGTATTGAATTTTGTCAAAAGTTTTTCTGCATCTATAAAGATGATCATATGATTTTTCTCCTTCAATTTGTTATTATGGTTTATCACATTGATTGATTTGCGTTTATTGAAGAATCCTTGCATTCCTGGGATAAACCCCAATTGATCATGGTGTATGATCTTTTTAATATGCTGTTGGATTCTGTTTGCGAGTATTTTGTTGAGGATTTTTGTATCTATGTTCATCAGTGATATTGGCCTGTAGTTTCCTATTTTGGTGACACCTTTGTCTGGTTTTGGTAACAAGGTGATGGTGGCCTGGTAGATGAGTTTAGGAGTGTTCCTCCCTCTGCTATACTTTGGAAGAGTTTGAGAAGGATAGATGGACGCTGTCCTCTAAATGTTTGATAGAATTCGCCTGTGAAGCCATCTGGTCCTGGGCTTTTGTTTGTTGGAAGATTTTTAATCACATTTTCAGTTTCAGTGCTTGTAATTGGTCTGTTTATATTTTCTATATCTTCCTGGTTCAGTCTTGGCAGCTTGTGCATTTCTAAGAATTTGTCCATTTCTTCCAGGTTGTCCATTTTATTGGCATAGAGTTGCTTGAAGTAATCTCTCATGATCTTTTGTATTTCTGCAGTGTCAGTTGTTACTTCTCCTGTTTCATATCTAATTCTATTGATTTGAGTCTTCTCCCTTTTTTTCTTGATGAGTCTGGCTAGTGGTTTATCAATTTTGTTGATCTTGTCAGAGAACCAACTTTTAGTTTCTTTGATCTTTGCTATCATTTCCTTCCTTTCTTTTTCATTTGTTTCTGATCTGCTCTTTATGATTTCTTTCCTCCTGCTAACTTTGGGGAATTTTTGTTCTTCTTTCTCTAATTGCTTTAGGTGTAAGGTTAGGTTGTTTATTTGAGATATTTCTTGTTTCTTGAGGTAGGGTTGTATTCCTATGAACTTCCTTCTTAGAAATGCTTTTGCTGCATCCCATAGGTTTAGAGTCATTGTGTTTTCATTGTCATTTGTTTCTATTTTTCTTTTTTTTATTTCCTCTTTGATTTCTCCAGTGATCTCTTGGCTATTTAGTAGTGTATTGTTTAGCCTCCATGTGTTTGTGTTTTTTACAGTTTTGTTTTCCTGTAATTGATATCTAATCTTATAGCGTTTTGGTCGGAAAAGTTACTTGATACTATTTCAATTTTCTTAAATTTACCAATGCTTGATTTGTGACCCAGAGATATGATCTATCCTGGAGAATGTTCCATGAGCAGTTGAGAAGAAAGTGTATTTTGTTGTTTTTGGATGAAATGTCCTATAAATATCAATTAAGTCCATCTTGTTTAATGTATCATTTAAAGCTTGTGTTTCCTTATTTATTTTCATTTTGTTTGCTCTGTTCATTGGTGAAAGTGGGGTGTTAAAGTCCCCTACTATTATTGTGTTACTGTTGATTTCCCCTTTTATGGCTGTTAGCATTTGTCTTATGTATTGAGGTGCTCCTATGTGGGGTGCATAAATATTTACAATTGTTATATCTTCTTCTTGGATTGATATCTTGACTATTATATAGTGTCCTTCTTTATCTCTTGTAGTAGTCTATATTTTAAAGTCTATTTTGTCTTATATGAGTATTGCTACTCCAGCTTTCTTTTGATTTCCATTTGCATGGAATATCTTTTTCCATCCCCTCACTTTCAGTCTGTGTGTGTCCCTAGGTCTGAAGTGGGTGTATGGTGGACACCATATATACAGGTCTTGTTTTTGTATCCATTCAGCCAATTTATGTCTTTTGGTTGGAGCATTTAATATATTTACATTTAAGGTAGTTTTCTATATGTATGATCCTATTACCATTTTGTTAATTGATTTGGGTTTGTTATTGTACATCTTTTCTTTCTCTTGTGTTTCCTGCCTAGAGAAGTTCCTTTAGCATTTGAAGTAAAGCTGGTTTGGTGGTGCTGAATTCTCTTAGCTTTTGCTTCTCTGTTAAGGTTTTAATTTCTCCGTCATATCTGAATGAGATCCTTGCTGGGTAGAGTAATCTTGGTTGTAGGTTTTTCCCTTTCATCACTTTAAATATGTCCTGCCACTCCCTTCTGGCTTGCAGAGTTTCTACTGAAAGATCGGCTCTTAACCTTATGGGGATTCCCTTGTAAGTGTTTTGTTGCTCTTAATATGTTTTCTTTGTATTTAATTTTTGATAATTTGATTAATATGTGTCTTGGCATGTTTCTCCTTGGATTTATTCTGTATGAGACTCTGTGCTTCCTGGACTTGATTGACTGTTTCCTTTCCCATATTAGGGACGTCTTCAAGTATAATTTCTTCAAATGTTTTCTCAGTCCCTTTATTTTTCTCATCTTCTTCTGGGACCGCTATAATTTGAGTGTTGGTGTATTTAATGTTGTCCCAGAGGTCTCTGAGACTGTCCTCAATTCTTTGCATACTTTTTTCTTTATTTTGCTCTGTGGTAGTTATTTCCACTCTTTTATCTTCCCAGTCACTTATCAGTTCTCCTGCCTCAGTTATCCTGGTATTGATTCCTTCTAGAGAATTTTTAATTTCATTTATTGTGTTGTTCATCATTGTTTGTTTGCTCTTTAGTTCTTCTACGTCCTTGTTAGACGTGCTTATATTTTCTCCATTCTATTTCCAAGATTTTGGATCATGTTACTATAATTACTCTGAATTCTTTTTCAGGTAGACTGCCTATTTCCTCTTCATTTGTTTGGTCTGATGGGTTTTTCCTTGCTCCTTCATCTGCTGTGTATTTCTCTGTCCTTTCATTTTGCTTAACATACTATGTTTGTGGTCTCCTTTTCGCAGGCTGCAGGTTCATAGTTCCTGTTGATTTTGGTGTCTGCCCCCAGTGGGTAAGGTTGGTTCAGTGGGTTGTGTAGGCTTTGTGGTGGAGGGGACTGATACCTATGTTCTGGTGGATGAGGCTGGGTCTTGTCTTTCTGCTGTGCAGGTCTGCATCTGGTGGTTTGTTTTGGGGTGTCTGTGAACTTAGTATGACTTTAGGTGGCCTCTCTGCTAATGGGTGGGGTTGTGTTCCTGTCTTGCTAGTTGTTTGGCATGGTGTGTCCAGCACTGGAGCTTGCTGGTCTTTGAGTGGAGCTGGGTCTTAGCGTTGATATGGAGATCTCTGGCAGAGCTCTCACTGACTGAATATTATGTGGGGCCGGGAGATCTCTGGTGGGCCAATGTCTTGAACTCTGCTCCCCCACCTCAGAAGCTGAGGCCTGACAACCAGGAGCACCAAGACCCTGTCAGCCACATGGCTGGAGTGCCTTTAGAGTTGTGGAAGCTGGCCTGCAGTGGCTCTCTTTCTGCACTGCACCTTAGAATCACCTGTTTCTTTCTTCTTTTGCCCCAAAGGCAGTGTTCCACAGAGAAATACAGTAGCCTTGAAAATAGTCACAGCTCTGAGATGGCTCTTTTTTTTCCTTTTTGATTAGTTGGGTTTTACTTGCTCACAGTGGGCCATGTGCAGAGGCCTCTCACCCGAGTCTTCCGACCGGAGTTCCTAGTGCGGAATGGCTGTTGCCAATGTGTAATTTGGAATTTGAATTTTTACAAATGGGATTATAATTCATTTGTGAGAAAATTGGTATCATTAGAAAAACTGCTGTAGCCCTGATTAATTCATATTGCCCTTAGTTTATTCAAAGTCATGTGCTTTATTACTAACAGAAAAGAATGATCATGTGGTCATCAAGGAGATGAAGTGGAAATGGCACAAAATGGCAGGAAAAATAAGTCAAAAGACATCATACTGACAAATGAATGAATTTCCGCGTTAACATTTCTTGCAATGAAAAAATTTTATAGGGAAGAAATTTTAGTAATTTAATAAAATAAAGTATATATAAATTAAAATTTTAAAGAACTGATTTTTTAATATAAAGTCATCTTGGATTATCTAAAAGTAATAATATAATTTTGCTAATAATTTGGTTATTAATTAATACTGAAATAGTTCATGTTCTTTCAAAATATTTAATAACCAATAGAATTCTCAAAATACTTAGATTTGTAAGATTTGCTGCATCAGATAAATAATGCCAGGCATTTTAATTTCAAGCATTTGCATTTTTTTAACTTTCCATATAAAACATAGTAAATTTTAGAAGATTTAGTCATTAAATTCAGAGGAATTATTAATTTTGTTAAATATTATATGATCAATAGTTCTTATTAACAAAATAGAAAAAATAGTAATACTCAGTATTTAATTTATTAAAAGATTCTTATATAGTTTTAATACATTTTAATAAATTTCTGTAATTTCTTTCATTACTTGACAGCATATAAATGCATCATTTTATTTCATCAGAATGGTAGTGCAGACCCAGAAAGGAAACAGAAACCTTATGTAAGAATCTAGGACCCTCAAAGAAAAATTAAATCTTATTGTAAAATACTGTAAGGAGCTATAAGATGTGAAATATGTTGAGCAGTCCCAAAGTGAATCCCTCTTCAAGGATAGCAGAATAAAAGTATAACATGCTATTTAAATCCACTGTCCTTTTGGACTCTTCTAGTCTCAGTAGCTCAGCAGTAGTCTCTCAAACCTGAAATGATTTCTTTCCTTTTTGATCCGGTCCATGTGAATCCTGTGTCTGGGGACTTCAATCTGGCATTCACCTTCCCTGCATTTCTTCCTTTAAAGCAGGTCACGCTGCAGTTAAATGGGTAGTGCCAGCAGTAGTGGATTGGGAAAGGAGGGCTTCAAAAGCTACAAAAGTAATGCCCATTCTCACAGCATTTCTCCAGGGACTGGCTGGAATGGTTCTTTTCTGAAACTTGACAGACCTCTGTTCTTTTTTCTCTGCCACTCTTGGAAAATTGAGCCAAGAGTTCCCCTGGGATCTTTGCTGTATTTGTAGTCATTGCATTTTATCTCTTGGGACTCCTCCACAAGCTAGTTTTTATCTAGAGAACAGAGTAACTGTTCATTGTGACTATGTTGTGTGTGTGTTTTGATGAAAATGAAAGTAAGAGCAAAGTATAAATATGAGAAGAAACTTCTTGTGATATTACATAATATGTGGAACCGATATTTCAGTAATGCAATCAACAAATATTTGTTAAAGATCTAGTCTGAGGCAAAGTACTGGAGTTTTAAGTGCTGAAGTAGAGCAGGGAATAAACATTGTTCTTTTCTCAGGGAGTTCATCTCATAATTATCTTCAGTACTACTGTTATTGGCATTCATGTTGTACCAATAGATTTAGGGTTTATGTGGGCATGTGATGTGTGTGTGTTTTAAGTAAACCTACATGAAGAATTCAGTAGTAAAAGCAGTATGGAAGCATAATAAAAATCAGATAAACCCGTATAGAGTTGTACAAAATAAAAAAGCTTTCTCACTTTCACAGCCTTAAGACCCTTACACACTTTGATATACATTGCTTTCTTCACTGACCAAAATAGCAAGGAAATGTTTCTATATCATTAAACAGCCACTTAAATTCCATCATAGGTAGACCAGATGCACAATACTTCTTTGATGAACATTTAGTATTGTCCTTTCAATTACAAATCGTACTACAATTACATCCTTGTAGGTAAATTTTGTGACTATGATATTTCAAATCAAAGTCATAGAGGCAAAATTGTAGCCTCAAAGAAAATGTCCTTATTTATAATTTTGATTCATGTTGTTATTCATTTATTCAGTAAAATACTTATTAAATATTAAGTATATACTAAATACTGTTGTAGCCACAGAGACACAACAAACAATAATGTTCCCATTTTCATGGAATCTTCATTCTAGTTAGACAAAAAAATGAGTAAACAAATGAATATATCACTTGTAAAACAGAGATAAATGCTGTGGAGAAAAATGAATGATGGCAGAATTGCTATTTTATACAAGTGGTCAGGGAAGGCCCCCAGATAGATGACGTTTGAGCTTTCGCTTGAAGGATAGGAAAGAGGGAGCCATAAGGATGGATATCTGGGAGGACTGTGCTCCAGAGATAAGGAAATGTCAGATGTAAAAGCTCTGAGCTAGAGGAACATGTTATATTTGAAGAAGATGAAGGAGGTCAATACAACTGGGGATGACTTAGTATAAGGAAGTGTGGTAAAAGGTGAGGTGAGAGAGGTAGTGGGGAATCAGATCATGTAGGGCATTGTAGGTCCCTGTAAGGACTTGTACTCTGAGTGGAAAAGAGTAGTGTGATCTACCTTAGAGTACTAATTAAATTTCCTATTAACATTGTGCAAGAAGCCCTATATATTTGAACCATTACTAATGTTGATTTGTTGATTGTATCATTTGAGGTTCAACCAGAGAAGTAGAGCCAGGAGGATATGTGTGTATGTGTGTGCTTGTGTGTGTGCATATGTGTATGTTTACATATATATGCACACACACATTTATATGTGTATATATATTATATACAATATATATTGTGTGTGCATATAGATATATACACAACTTATATATATATATATAAGCACAACCTGGGATCCTAAGAGGAAAAGTTAAATTTTGTGTCTGTTCTTGGTTCCTCTAACCTTGGTGAAGTTTATTCTGCAGAAGCAGGGGCCCTTTGTCAAATTGATAAACACCCACATCTGGCCCAGGAGTCTGGAAAACTGAAAAAGAATCCAGGGAAGATAGAAAAATTGCCATCCCAGATGCTGCTTCATGCCAGCGATGTTGTCAGCAAGTCAGGAGCAACACATACCAACTATAAAATTGGTCGGTTACTTCTTTCTCCCTTCCCCAAGAATCTCTTATGGCCCACCTTAACTGGAAACATACAAGAAAGAGAATTCTGGTGATGTATTTAACCCAGCTCTGTTGGCAATTACAAAACCATTAAACTACTGTTATCCATTTATTTATTTTTTTTCTTTTTTTGTGGTACGCGGGCCTCTCATTGTTGTTTCCTCTCCCGTTGCGGAGCACAGGCTCCGGACGCGCAGGCTCAGCTGCCATGGCTCACGGGCCCAGCTGCTCTGCGGCATGTGGGATCTTCCCGGACCGGGGCACGAACCCGTGTCCCCTGCATCGTCAGGCAGACTCTCAATCACTGTGCCACCAGGGAAACCCTATCCATTCATTTTTGTACCCATTTGTTTATTTAACAAATTCTTGTTAAAAATCTACATTTTTGTCAGATTATTATCACAGGTTGGGTTTTGAGAATACAGATGCTGAGACAGAATTTCCAGAGTAAGATGCTTATTAGTGATCGACTCCTGTGATTTTTCCACTGGAGTTTTGTATAAAATGCACATGGCATCTTTTCTCACAGCTAGGCTCCACCAGATTTTACGGTCCAAGCAATTGGGCTACTTACACCATAGCCTGGACAAGTGACATATCTGTTTCCTGCTCTGTGTTTGATTCAAAGCTCGCTGCCTTTCACATCATCTGGTTTCTGAGTCAGAACATTCTTGGTTCTGGAGTATGCTGCTTTTAGAATCCAAAGTGGCCCTCCAGGCTTTGTGCTTCCTTGGGTTGAGATGAAAGATGAGAACATTTGTCTTTAACTTTGCAGGTGATATCCCCACATGCACCTGGCCACTAGACCCCTAACAATTTCATAGATGTGGCTAGCCCCTCAATTGTTCTAGAGTTAATTTCCCACTCCCTGGGACTCAGGTATCTTACAAAGTTCTCCCACGTCTTAACCACTTCTTCATTTAGCCTGATAAATATGGTATCATTAAATAGGAGATGGGATCAATGGCAAGTCTTAAGGACATTTAGAGAGTCTAGATCTTTACAGACTATGTTATGACAGAGTGCAAGATAGTTAACAGAACCTGTAACCAAACTGTGAAATGCCTCTTTCTTTCCATGGCTTGTAAATGCAAGTAATTTCCCACCCACTTTTTTGATTGGGAGAGAAAAGAAAGTGTTCAACAAATCAATGGCCACATACCATGTATCTGTAGTCATACTGATCTTCTCTAGCAAAGATACCATGTTTGACACATAGTGTGTAGTCAGAGCTACTAGATTACTACTTGGTTGTATTTGTAGTAGTCCACAGTCATCCACTAGCACCCATATAGTTTCAACTGTGGCCAGACTGTTGTCTCAGTCTGTTTGGGCTGCTGTAACACAATACCAAAGACTGGGTAGCTTATAAATAAAAGAAATTTATTTCTCACATTGTGGAGTCTGGGAAGTCCAAGATCAAGGAGCTAGCATGGTCACATTCTGATGAAGACGCTGTTCCTGGTTCATAGCTAGCAAGTTCTTGCTATGTTCTTACATGATGGAAGGGGTTGGGGATCTCTCTGGAGCTTCTTTTATAAGGGAGCTAATCCCATTCATGAGAGTTTTGCCCTCATGATCTAAATACCTTCCAAAGGCCCATCACTGAATACCATCATCTTTGGGCATTATGAGCTCAACATGTGAATTTGGGAGGTATGAAAACATTCAGATCATACTACTGTTGAATTAAATAGAGATATATCTTGCAGGATTGGCTATCTATCTTTTTTTCTCAGATTTTTCATGTTTATTCTTGTCTTTATTTAATAGGAACTTTAGGATCTGCTTGTATACTTACAGAATCCCTATGGTTATTTTATTGGGGTTTTGTTCAAGTTGTATAATAACTTAGAGAAAGCCTACATCTGTAATATTCATCTCTAAGATCATAATGTGTGTCTATATTTAAGTCTATATTTTTCTCCCTCAGTAGAATTTTAAAGTTTTTATAGATTTTATTCCTTTTTTTTGTTACTTTTATTACCAGATATTATCTTGCTTATTATTGCAAATAACATCTTTTATCTCATTGTACCCACACTTTGGTGATTATCAGTGTATATGAAGCTATGACAAAATGAGAAATTGTAACATGATAAAGATATTATAAGTCAAAAAGATAAATGCCAAAAATGCAATAGAAAAATATAGCCTCCATAAGTGTAGGAGTTTATTTACTGATATATCTTCAGCACCTACAAGAGGCTTTTTAAATATTAGTTTTTCAATAAGTAATTAGTAAAGAAGAAATAAATTTTTAAATGATATGAATGATGAGTAGCATGAATAATAAGTAAAAATTTCATAAACACATGACAAGATGTTAAAACTTATTTGTTATAAGGTAAATGCAAGTTAAACCAGAGTTCTTATGTAATGCTTTTCACCTATTAATTATCATAGTTAAAAAATTGAAAACACACTGGACTGAAGATGATTCTAGTAGTAAAGAATTTTCATATTTGGAAGTGTACATGTGTGCATTGATTTTATTAGCTAATTAAATATTGGAAACATTTTAAAAGTCCAAACTAAAATGTCCAAACATAGATATGTAAGGGGCTAACTTATTAAATTTAGATACATCCATTCAATGGAATATTCAACTATTAATGGAAAAAGCTTGTGTGCTCATGTGCTTAGTGTGTATGTGTACAAGTGTGTGTGTGTGTTTGTGTGTAAAAATGTATATATTATGCATATATACATATGTCCAAAATGAATTTTCAAGTAAAGAAACTACAGTGTAGAGCGAAGTGAGAGTAGCATCGACATATACACACTACCGAATGTAAAATAGTTAGCTAGTAGGAAGCAGCAGCATAGCACAGGGAGATCTGCTCAGTGCTTTGCGATGACCTAGAGGGGTGGGATAGGGAGGATGGGAGGGAGGCTCAAGAGAGAGGGGATATGAGGACATACGTATGCATATGGCTGATTCACTTTGGTGTACAACAGAAACTAACACAGTATTGTGAAGCAATTATACTCCAATAAAGATCTACTAAAAAAAATAGAACAATATTTATAGATTCCTTGAATCGTGTAAATACATTAACTGCCAAAAATAAGTAAAATAATTTAATTATGATATGGCACATAATCTTATGGTAATATAACCTCTATTCTTAGTTGTCCTAAATGAATGTTGAATTTTATAATTTCCTTTCTGACATGATTTGAGATTGTAGTAAACTATACAAATGTCCATTTATACTTGGATCATTCCAATATATTTCAGTTTAATTTTTAGCTATTAGTCATATCAATTCCCTCATACTTCTTTTTGGGGTGTTTACTATGTGCGAGCTATTCCACAGTGTTCTTTAAATGAGATAACTCAGTTAATTCAAGCAAGAGCAATGATTTTTTTATTACCATCACTTCCATTTTATGGCTGAGAGAAACTAAGAGGGAATTTGAGAAAGTTATTGAGTCAGGAACAGAACTTGATAACTCAGGCTTCTAACACACTAATAGCAACTAATAGCAACCACTCTTTTGCCTGGTTGAGTTTGGGGCCATCAGAGCTTTTCTCTCTCTTCTCTTTGCTAACCTATTGCTTGTTGAACTTCCAAGAATTTAAATGGGCCCAGAAGCTGGGTCACTTGCCCAAGGTATGGCAGTGATAACAGGCTACAAATTTACCTTTTTGCCTCCTCAATTACAAATTATTCAGAAAAAATGATTGCCATTCTCCTTTTTTCCTTTGTCTTGACCTTTATACATAGTAATAGTTTGCCATGAGACAATAGAATAAAAAAATTGATGCACTTATGTTTCATTTGATTTGTCCTTATATTTCTCACTTCACTTCTATGAAAGTCTATTCCTAGAGATACTATCATTATTCAAATAATTACCAGTTCTTTGAGACTCCTTTCCTAAATTTGACAAGCTCATGTATTCATCCATAAAGAGGGGTTACTAAATGAATCAAAACTTAAGGTAATTTACAACTTGAGGTCAAATCAAAAATTGTATTATTGGCATATACCCTGAGAAAACCAAAATTCAAAGAGAGTCATGTACCAAAATGTTCATTGCAGCTCTATTTACAATAGCCAGGACATGGAAACAACCTAAGCGCCCATCATCGGATGAATGGATAAAGAAGATGTGGCACATATACACAATGGAATATTACTCAGCCTTAAAAAGAAATGAAATTGAGCTATTTGTAATGAGATGGATAGACCTAGAATCTGTCATACAGAGTGAAGTAAGTCAGAAAGAAAAAGACAAATACCGTATGCTAACACATATATATGGAATTTAAGGGAAAAAAATGTCATGAAAAACCTAGGGGTAAGATAGGAATAAAGACGCAGACCTACTGGAGAACGGACTTAAGGATATGGGGAGGGGGAAGGGTGAGTTTTGACAGGGCGAGAGAGAGTCATGGACATATACACACTAACAAACGTAGTAAGGTAGATAGCTGGGGGGAAGCAGCCGCAAGGCACAGGGATATTAGCTCGGTGCTTTGTGACAGCCTGGAAGGGTGGGATGGGGAGAGTGGGAGGGAGGGAGACGCAAGAGGGAAGACATATGGGAACATATGTATATGTATAGCTGATTCACTTTGTTGTAAAGCAGAAACTAACACACCATTGTAAAGTAATTATACCCCAATAAAGATGTTTAAAAAAAAAAAAAATTGTATTAATCATACATAAAGTCTACGTAAAAATAAATAACAAGAAAAAATTTGTGAGTAAAATATTTTAATTCAATTACACTGATAAGCCAAAATCTTAGAAAGTTGTGAAATTCTTGGTAAGTGTAGAGGGAGCTAAATATCAAATCTCTTAAATAAAGGTTTTTGTCTTATATTTGGGCAAGGACTAAAAATCATGATTTCACCCAAACTGAAGTTTCACCTATTTGACTTAAAGGTTTTGTCAACAGTATGTTGTAAAAACTCTGTAACTAATTTTAAAATACATATGTGTACGGGAGGACCAAACTTCCTGAAAAGTAACTTCATTTCTGCCTGTGTCATCTCTGTACATTATTAGAATAGAACATACAAGTCTCACTGGCAAGAATGTTTATATTTGATCTCAAGTGTTTGCCATATAGAAAAAAGGAAAAAGGATATCTAAATGTTTTAATTGGAAGGGAAGCAGAAAACCTACTTTCATAAAACACATGTAACTTATTTCCAGGGGGTGATATTTAAATAATTCACTGTGCTAATACATGAATACAGTAAAATATTTTAGCTGTATAGATATAGACCAGGTATTGATATGGCATTTGTATCCTGATCATATACTCTACGTACCACTCTCTAATGTATATTGCATCTTCAAAGCCAGCAATGGTGGGTTGACTCCTCTCATTGCATTATTCTGATATCCACATCTGCCTCCCTCTCTACTTTAAGACTCTTGTGATGAATTTGGCACATTGATTAGCAAACTTAATTTCACTTCCAACTGTAATTCCCCTTTGTTATATAACCTAAGATATTCACAGGCTCCAGGGATTAGGACTAAAACACTAATGCCCACTAGGGGGAATTGTAGAAATATGTAGATAGCATTTTGATTGTCATGAAGATTAGAGAGGGCTCCTGGAAAATTTGTAGGCAGGGGTCAGGTGACACACAATGCTTAGGAGGGTTCTTCAAAATGAAGAATTTTTCAGAATGCATGGGGATTTCAAATGACCTACTCAAAATATAAATCAGAGGGAGTTTAAGCCTGCATAATAGAGCCCAGTAGTTAAGGAGAATATTATTAAAGTGGAATTTAAGTAGGTTAAATACATTTTATCTTGAATTTATTGAATAATCAACTCCCACATTTTGTCTAATTAATGTATTATAAACCTCCAAAGTATCTATTTCTTTGGGATATGCTTAATGCACTAGCATAGTTACAGAAAAATATGAAAATAATTATAAATATGAAAAAGATAAAAGCAGCTGTATTTAACACATTATTAAATTTATGAAGCATTATAAAACACATTATTAAGTTTATGAAGCATTATAAAATTTGACTTTTTCTCATTTATATATAATATTATATGATTATTTTTGAAATTATGTTTATAGGTAGTTACAATTTTCTTTCCATTTCAGTACAGTTTTGGGAAGAGGATGAAAAATGTGCTACTAATTGGGGCAAGGGTTCTGATAGGACTGAAAACTATGGGGCTAGAACATAGTGATTGTTATCAATCAGTATATTTGAAAAACTAGTTTATAATGCAATGTAGTTTTATTGAATTTTTAAAGACTTTATTTTTGTGAAGCAGTTTTAAGTTTACAAAAAATTGAGAGGAAAGCACAGAGATATGCCATATACCCCCTTCCCTCACACCTATATAGCCTCCCCTGTTATCATTCACCAGAATGGTACATATTTTTTACCAAGGATGAACCTTCATGAGCACATCATCATCACCCAAACACCATATTTTACCTTAGGGTTCACCCTTGGTATTGTGCGTTCTATAGGTTTGGACAAATGAATAATGACCATCATTGTAATATTATACAAAATATTCTCAATGGCCTAAAAAATCTGTGCTCTGCCTATTAATCTCTCCCTCAATCCCACTATCACCACCCCAGGAAACCATTGATCTTTCTACTGTTTCCGTAGTTTTGTCTTTTATACACTATGTTTCCTTTTCATATTGGCTTATTTCACTTAGTAATATGCATTTAGGGTTCCTCCATGTCTTTTCATGGCTTGATGTCTCATTTCATTTTGGCAGTGAATAATATCCCATTGTCTAGAAGTATCACAGTTTCTTTATCTGTTCACCTGCTGAGGGACATCTTGACTGCTTCCAGGTTTTGGCAATTATGAATAAACCTGCTATAAACATTAATGCAAATGTTTCTGTGTGGATATAAGTTCTCAACTCCTTTGGGTAAATACCAAGAAGTGTGATTGTTGATTCATATGGTAAGTATGTTTAATTTTTTAAGAAACTGCCAAAGTATTTTCCAAAGTGATTGTACCATTTGCTTTTCCACTAGCAATGTAAGAGAGTTCCTGATTTTTAAATTTACTTTATTGAAGTATAGTTGATTTACAATATCGTGTTGATTAATTTCTACTGTACAGCAAAGTGATTCAGTTATATATATATATATATATATATATATATATATATACATTATTTTTCATATTATTTTCCATTATGGTTTATCACAGGATACTGAATACAGTTCCCTATGCTATACAGTTTATCCATTCTGTATATAATAGTTTGCATCTACTAATCCCAAACTCCCAATCCAGCCCTTCCCCACCCCATCCCACTTGACAGCCACAAGTCTGTTCCCTATATCTGTGAATCTGTTTCTGTTTCATAGACAAGTTCGTTTGTATCATATTTTAATTAGATTCCACATATAAATGATATCATATGGTATTTGTCTTTCATAAGAGAGTTCTTTGTTTGTTTGTTTGTTTATTTTTTGTGGTATGCGGGCCTCTCACTGTTGTGGCCTCTCCCGTTGCGGAGCACAGGCTCTGGACGCACAGGCTCATTGGCCATGGCTCACGGGCCCAGTCGCTCCATGGCATGTGGGATCTTCCCGGACCGGGACACGAACCCGTGTCCCCTGCATTGGCAGGCAGACTCTCAACCACTGCGCCACCAGGGAAGCCCAGAAGACCTAAATAGACATTTCTCCAAAGAAGATATACAGACTGCCAACAAACACATGAAAAAATGCTCAACATCATTAATCACTAGAGAAATGCAAATCAAAACTACAATGAGATATCATCTCACATCAGTCAGAATGGCCATCATCAAAAAATCTAGAAACAGGGCTTCCCTGGTGGCGCAGTGGTTGAGAGTCTGCCTGCCGATGCAGGGGACATCGGTTCGTGCCCCGGTCCGGGAGGATCCCACATGCCGTGGGAGTGGCTGGGCCCGTGAGCCATGAGCCACTGAGCCTGCGCGTCCAGAGCCTGTGCTCCGCAACGGGAGAGGCCATAACAGTGAGAGGCCCGCATACCGCAAAAAAAAAATATAATAATATCTAGAAACAATAAATGCTGGAGAGGGTGTGGAGAAAAGGGAACACTCTTGCACTGCTGGTGGGAATGTGAATTGGTACAGCCACTATGGAGAACAGTATGGAGATTCCTTATAAAACTACAAATAGAACTACCATATGACCCAGCAATCCCACTACTGGGCATATACCCTGAGAAAGCCATAATTCAAAAAGAGTCATGTACCAAAATGTTCATTGCAGCTCTATTTACAATAGCCCGGAGATGGAAACAACCTAAGTGTCCATCATCGGATGAATGGATAAAGAAGACGTGGCACATATATACAATGGAATATTACTCAGCCATAAAAAGAAATGAAATTGAGGTATTTGTAATGAGGTGGATAGACCTAGAGTCTGTCATACAGAGTGAAGTAAGTCAGAAAGAGAAAGACAAATACCGTATGCTAACACATATATATGGAATTTAAGAAAAAAAGAAATGTCATGAGGAACCTAGGGGTAAGACAGGAATAAAGACACAGATCTACTAGAGAATGGACTTGAGGATATGGGGAGGGAGAAGGGTAAGCTGTGACAAAGCGAGATAGAGGCATGGACATAAATACACTACCAAACGTAAGGTAGATAGCTAGTGGGAAGCATCCGCATTGCACAGGGAGATCAGCTCGGTGCTTTGTGACCGCTTGGAGGGGTGGGATAGGGAGGGTGGGAGGGTGGGAGGGAGGGAGATGCAAGAGGGAAGAGATATGGGAACATATGTATAGGTATAACTGATACACTTTGTTATAAAGCAGAAACTAACACCCCATTGTAAAGCAATTATACTCCAATAAAGATGTAAAAAAAATTTTTTTTAAATGGCATTTGTTTTTAATTTCAAATCCACTTCATTGTTAGAATACAGGAAAGTAATTGACTTTGTATATTAATCTTGTGTGCTTCAAACTTGCTATAATTGTTTATTTGTTCCAGGAGTGTTTTTGTCAATTATTTTGGATGTTCTACATAGACAGTCATGTCATTTGCAAACAAAGACAGTTTTATATCTTCCTGCCTAATCAGTGTACCTTGTATTTCATTTTCTTTACTTATTGCATTAGCAAGGGCTTGTACTTTATTGAAATTTTTAAAATATGAAATTTTATTGCTTTGAGAGGTTCAATTACACATGAAAAATTGACTGCATGATGATATGATGAGACAAGGAAACGTTAAGTTAAAACATTTTTACTGGGCTTCCCTGGTGGTGCAGTGGGTGAGAGTCTGCCTGCCGATGCAGGGGACACGGGTTTGTGCCCCGGTCTGGGAAGATCCCACATGCCACAGAACGGCTGGGCCCATGAACCAGAACCATGGCTGCTGAGCCTGCACATCCGGAGCCTGTGCTCCGCAATGGGAGAAGCCACAACAGTGAGAGGCCTGCGTACCACAAAAAACAAAACATTTTTACTGCTTTTTTATCACATAACATTTCATATGTATAAACTAATAAAGGTAATGTATACTAGTTATGATGTATAATAATAAATTAACATGCATGTATTGCTGTACCTTAGATTAGAATCCTCCCAATACCATTGCATCTCTCTGTGTGCTCCTTTTCAATCTCATCTATTTTCCTTCTCTCTCAAAATTAACCACTAATCTTACATTTTGTGGTAATCATTTCATTGCCTTTCAAAAATAATTTTATCCAGGTGTGTTCTTTGGGTCTAAATATCTGTGTGTATTAGCTTCTTTATGTGTAAAGTTGGGATATTAAAATACTTGTAATAAGGATGTGGCAAAAGGCTAAATTAAATAATTCACGTAGTCCTAAATTACATTTTAATTGCTTTTGGTTTTTAAGCTTTGTAAAAGTGTTACCATACTATTTTCCATTTTCTGAAATTTGCATTTTTTGCTACATTTTATTTATCTAATCTTAGTCTACATTTTAAGTAGGGTTGTAGTTCATTCTTTTCTACTTCTATATGCAATCAGTATGTATCACAATGTATTTATATATTCACCTATCAATAAGCATTTAGGTTGTTTGCATTTTTGGTTTATTATTTAGCCATTCAAAAATATGCATTGAGCAGTAAATTATACAAGGCTCTCTTCTAGTTAAATGAGATAAAGCAACAAGAATAATTAGCTTACATTCTAATGAAGAGACTGTCATGAACAGTACTGTTCAGGAATATTCTCACATATGTCTTCTGTGTCATCAGTGCACATAAACCATCCAAGTTTCTTTATATGGGCCACAGATCCCTAAAAATTCATGGATAAACTTCAGAGAGTGTATGAAATTGTATATTTTAAAATTTATTGATTTATTTTTCTACTGGATATAATTTCCACTATAGTGCTGGCAGAATCTACTATAATGGATAGCTTTCTTCAAATTCATCTTATGCTTACTGTTTTACAGAGCATGTAAAAATTATGAGATCATCAAAATCGCTCTATCTTAATCATTTAAAAAATTTTGTTTATTGAAGTATAGTTGATTTACAATATTGTGTTAGCTTCAGGTGTACAACAAAGTGATTCAATTATACATATATATATACTTTTCAGATTCTTTTCCTTTATAGGTTATTACAAAATATTAAGTATAGAGCTATGCAGTAGGTCCTTGTTGGTTATCTATTTTATATATAGTAGTGTGTATATGTTAATCCCAAACTCCTGATTTATCCCTCCCCCCCACCTTTGGTAACCATAAGTTTGTTTTCTATGTCTGTGGTTCTATTTCTGTTTTGTATATAAGTTCATTTGTATCATTTGTTTTGGATTCCACATATAAGTGATATCATATGATATTTGTCTTTATCTGGCTTACTTTACTTAGTATGATAATCTCTGGGTTCATCCATGTTGCTGCAAATGACATTATTTTGATCTTTTTCATGGCTGCATAGTATTGCATTGTATAAGTATACCACATCTTCTTTATCCATTCATCTGTCAATGGACATTTAGGTTACTTCCATGTCTTGTCTATTGTAAATAGTGCTACAATGAATATTGGGGTGCATGTATCTTTTTAAATTATGGTTTTCTCTGGAGATATGTCCGGCAGTGGGATTGTAGGATCATATGGTAGTTCTATTTTTAATTATTTTAAGGAACCTTCATACTGTTTTCCATAGTGGCTGTACCAATTTACATTTCCACCAACTGTGTAGGAGGGTTCCTTTTTCTCCACACCTTTCCAGGATTTATTATTTTGATTTGCATTTCTCTAATAATTAGTGATGTTGAGCACTTTTTCATGTGCCCTTTGTGTCTCAATCATTTTAAAATATTTTATGTATATAGTAAAATTCCTAGTAACTGATAATATAAATAAAATATATTTACTTTTAAATTTACTCAGTACTGAGTTATAGGTTTTAAGAGAGGGATGATATCTAAAAGCTTAACTATTTCAGGCTTTTCATTTAATAGATGTAGGAATTGAATCTCAATATATATTCAGGATTAAGATTAAGGTTAGGCTTTGGAGTCCAAAGAGCTGTGTTAGAGCATTGACTCAGCCACTTATTATTCTTAGACTATTAATCACTGTTCATATTAGTTTCTTCATATGTAAGCCTTATTTTTTATTTTATACAATTTTAAAAGTTACTTTCCGTTTACATTTATTACAAAATATTGGCTATATTCCCCATGTTGTACAATATATCCTTTAGCCTATCTTATACCCTAAGTTTATGCCTCCCACTCCCCCCACCTCTGTATTTCCCCTCCCCACCCCCCCACTGGTCAACACTATTTTGCTCTCAATATCTGTGAGTCTGTCTTTATTGTTTTATTTACTAGTTTGTTTTATTTTTTAGATTCCACATATAAGTACCATCATGCAGTATTTGTCTTTCTCTGTCTGACTTACTTCACTTGGCATAATGCCCTCCAAGTCCATCCATGTTTCTTCAAATAGCAAAATTTCATCCTTTTTTATGGTGAAAAAAAGATTAAGAAAGTAAAGTTATATTTTCATAGAAAAATGTTTTAAATTTTATTATTTTAGATAAAGTAAGTGATTTAAAACTGAGAATGGGGAAAAATCTCATATCTGATTCTTCCGATGTAAGGACAAGAAAGAATAAACTTATATTTAAACATGACTAATTTTGGCAATATTTTAGTACCAAAAGTACTTTTGGCACTAAAATACAAAAAAGTACAAAAGTACTATTTTGTTGTTTTCTGATAAAATATACTACTTCAGCTTTTTCTTCAATGATGTTTCAAAGTTGACACAGAGAAAAGAATTTTCAAAAATTTAGCAATCCCTAGAAAGAGAAACCTAGTGCATAATTATAATTATATTGTCCTTCATGTATTGAAGTCACCTCCAGAAAAAGTCACATTGTTCTTGTCATTTGTATAATGCTTAATTAAAATGAATTCAATAGGTGAATTTATTTAGGAGCTACCTAAAAAGAAACAAATGGAAATATGGAGATGTTAAGACTCCTTCAAGTTCTAATTTTGTTTTTAAATTTAATACAAATTGACTTTTAATTAAATTAAGAATAAAACATTACAATGGATTTTGATCCATTAATAGCAAATGTTAAAAATGCTTTAATAACTACTCAAGATTTATATTGTTTTTTTGTTGCTTTAATATCCATCTGAATTATAAATTTAAGAATATGTGGTAAACTATAATTCCATCTTCCCATCAACTGATGTTTAGATGACCAAAGGTCACTGATTTTAACCCAATCCCTTAGACATTTTCAGTCCACTTCAAGGCCAGTTTAGGGAACTGCATGGTTCATTAAATAAGGTATATGTAAATTAAATATCATGTTAAAAAAAGAAATGAAGTGTAAAAAAAATCTTTGCTGAGGTTTAAACTAAGATTTTAATAAGGAATTCTTTTCTGTACCAACAACAACAAAAAATCTCTGTTCATGGGTACTAGTATTTATGCCAAGTATGCTGTTCTTGTGGCAAATGTAAATGACAACGTAATTATTAAATTTGAAACAAGTCAAATCAAGTGATTTAAACTTATGGCTTCTGTATACAACCGCCTTCCCAACCCCCCTAAATTAAAATAGCCTATGGACATACAAAATTCTGTGAATTCTAATAAAGAACAGTATTTTCAGCAGGGAAGCAAGAAGGAATCTTATGAAATATATAGATGTAAGAATCCCTTTAAGTATGTAATTCAAATTTTAAAATAGTAACAAATGCTGTTTGCTTTCCTTTTATCATGCTCTTTTAAATACGTTCAAATACCTTGATACAATTCATACTGTTGATCATTGATTTAAATATATTTCTTAATATTTCTTTCTGAATGTAGCAGTATATTCTATGAATGGTTCTACTAAAATTGTTTTTCCAATAATCTGTAGAACTATTGTGTTAGCACCAAGGGCAATTTAAAAAAATGTATAAATAATATTAAACTTAAATCAGTTAAATTGTGACATAAATCTCATATATCACTAATATTCTGTTACCAAGAGAAAGATCTTGATTGTTATCACAGTACAGGGGTTGAAATTCCCTGGCTTATCTAATCTATCTATTTAACAGTCTTTATTCAGTGACAAGATTTTTATATATATGATATTTGCTCAAGGAAAAAAATCACAATAATATTCACAAAATACAGGCAAGGAATTCATAACTACTGAAAATCATTTTTATTTGACTATTTCCATATATAAATGAAAGTATGACTGTTTCCATATATAAATGAAAGTAAGTTTATCTTTGTTTCACACCTAGATACACACATAATTTGGGGAAAAATGAGTTATCTGCTTACCTTCCTTTCCTAGTTCAATTGATATTTTAAAAACACAGTAATTTATTACTGGATAGGTGTGTATGTTCTGTATAGAGGCAGATGCACAGAAAAAGGATTGGTGTTTCTAGATAAATTGCTTATTAGACACACTATTCAAGGCACTAGATTCAGTGTGCCAAAGATTGGACTGCTGCAACAATATTTATCCTTAAAACTGGAGAGTATTTATCCTTAAAATTGTTTACAGTTACCCTATCTCATCATAAATGCAAATATTACCATACTCCTTTGCCAATTAGATTAACATTAAACAGATATTCTAAAATGTACCTAAGGAAAAATTTTCCTAGTCAGCAAGAGCATTATTCTATGTTTAGAAATCAACTAAAGCTAGTGTGCTTGCCAAAATACTTTTAGAAATATGTTGAAATAAAAGATATCATTTCAAGGACTTAGCACTTAAAACTTTAAAAATATGTTCCAATTCAGGGAAAACAAATAAGTAAGAAGATTAACTATTATAGAAGAATCTCACTTGTCAGATATTGATTTCCCCATACCAGTAAGGGATTGGAAATTTATGTGCAGAGCTCATGTACGAGAATAGGGATTAGAAACATGGTTTATGCAGTGATTTGTGTGCATTCACACCATTTTGGTTCTATGTGATCTCTGAAACCTACATTTTTTCATCATTTGAAATGAGAGACTTGAGCTCATTACTCCTGAACGTCCCTTCATTAGTGATGGCATCTGTAGGCCTTAGAGAAATGCCAAAGATACATTGATGCTATGAAAACAAATTTACCTTTTATTTTCATTCATATTTTGCATGAGGAGGTGACTAGCAATAACATCTAATGGCTCAGCTTTTGCAATTTATGGGGGCCGAGAAAAGGTGTTTGCCCATAGTGTTTTAGAAATTTTAACACCACATGTATCTGTGAATTATGTAGGCTGAAAAGAACATTGTAATTAAGATCAAAGTAATTATTATTACTGTACTTGATTGGAAAGGGGCAAAGAGACAATCATTGTATTTCCATTACTCTAGGAGGTGGGTCAAAAAGGATCATGCTGTGATTTATGTCCAAGAGTGTTCTTCCTATGTTTTCCTCTAAGAGTTTTATAGTGTCCGGTCTTAAATTTAGGTCTTTAATCCATTTTGAGTTTATTTTTGTGTATGGTGTTAGGGAGTGTTCTAATTTCATTCTTTTACATGTAGCTGTCCAGTTTTCCCAGAACCAATTATTGAAGAGGGTGTCTTTTCTCCATTGTATATCCTTGCCTCATTTGTCATAGATTAGTTGACCATAGGTGTGTGGGTTTATCTCTGCGCTTTCTATCCTGTTCCATTGATCTATATTTTTGTTTTTGTGCCAGTACCATACTGTCTTGATTACTGTAGCTTTGTAGAATACTCTGAAGTCAGGGCGTCTGATTCCTCAAGCTCCATTTTTTTCCCTCAATATTGCTTTGGCTATTTGGGGTCTTTTGTGTCTCCATACAAATTTTAAGATTTTTTGTTCTAGTTCTGTAAAAAATGCCATTGGTAATTTGTTAGGGATTACATCGAATCTGTGGATTGCTTTGGGTAGTATAGTAATTTTCACAATATTGATTGTTCCAATCCAAGAACATGGTTTATCTCTCCATCTGTGTCTTATAGTTTTCTGAGTACAGGTCTTTTACCTCCTTAGGTAGGTTTAGTCCTAGGTATTTTATTCTTTTTGTTGCAATGGTGAATGGGATTGTTTCCTTAATTTCTCTTTCTGATCTTTGTTTGTTTATAGGAATACAAGAGATTTCTGTGCATTAATTTTGTATCCTGGAACTTTACCAAATTCATTGATTAGCTCTAGTAATTTTCTGGTGGCATATTTAGGATTACCTATGTATAGTATCATGTCATCTGCAAACAGTGACAGTTTTACTTCTTTTCCAATTTGTATTCCTTTTATTTCCTTTTCTTCTCTGATTGCCATGGCTAGGACTTCCAAAACTATGTTGAATAGTAGTGGTGAGAGCGGACATCCTTGTCCTATTCCTTATCTTGGAGGAAATGCTCTCAGTTTTTCACCATTGAGAATGACGTTTGCTGTGAGTTTTTTGTATATGGCCTCTATTATACTGAGGTAGGTTCCCTCTATGCCCACTTTCTGGAGAGTTTTTATCACAAGTGGGTGTTGAATTTTGTCAAAAGCTTTTTCTGCATCTACTGAGATGATCACATGGTTTTTATTCTTCAATTTGTTAGTATGGTGTATCACACTGATTGATTTGCATATATTGAAGAATCCTTGCATCCCTGGGATAAATCCCATTTAATCATAGTGTATGATTCTTTTAATGTGTTGTTGAATTCTGTTTGCTAGTATTTTGTTGAAGATTTTTGCATCTATATCATTAATGATATTGGTCTGTAATTTTCTTTTTTTGTTGTATCTCTGTCTGGTTTTGGTATCATGGTGATGGTGGCTTCATAGAATGAGTTTGGGAGTGTTCTTTCCTCTGCAATTTTTTGGAACAGTTTGAGAAGGATGGGTGTTAGCTCTTCTCTAAATGTTTGATTGAATTCACCTGTGAAGCCATTTGGTCCTGGACTTCTGTTTGTGGGAAGATTTTTCATCACAGTTTCAATTTCATTACTTGTGTTTGGTCTGTTCATATTTTCTGTTTCTTCCTGGTTCAGTCTTGGAAGGTTATACGTTTCTAAGAATTTGTCCTTTTCTTCCAGGTTGTCCATTTTATTGGCATAGAGTGGCTTGTAGTAGCCTCTTATGTTGCTTTGTATTTCTGTGGTGTCTATTGTAACTTCTCCTTTTTCATTTCTAATTTTATTGATTTGAGCCCTCTCCCTCTTTTTCTTGATGAGTCTCGCTAAAGGTTTATCAATTTTGTTTATCTTCTCAAAGAACCAGCTTTTAGTTTTACTGATCTTTGCTATTGTTTTCTTTGTTTCTATTTCATTTATTTCTGTTCTGTTCTTTATGATTTCTTTCACTCTACTAACTTTGGGTTTTGTTTGTTCTTTTTTCTCTAGTTCCTTTAGGTGCAAAGTTAGATTATTTATCTGAGATTTTTCGTGTTTCTTGAGGTAGGATTTTATTGCTATAAACTTCCCTCTTAGAACTACTTTTGCTGCATCCTATAGGTTTTGGATCATTGTGTTTTCATTGTAATTTGTCTGTAGGTATTTTTTGATTTCCTCTTTCATTTCTTCAGTGATCTTTTGGTTATTTAGTAATGTATTGTTTAGCATCCATGTGTTTGTGTTTCTTATGTTTTTTTCCCTGTAATTGATTTTTAATCTCATAGCGTTGTGGTCGGAAAAGATGCTTGATATGATTTCAATTTTCTTAAATTTACTTAGGCTTGATTTGTGACCCAGGATGTGATCTATCCTGGAGAATGTTCCATGTGCACTTGAGAAAAAAGTGTAATCTGCTGTTTTCGGATGGAATGTCCTATAAACATCAATTAAATCTATCTGGTCTTTTGTGTCATTTAAAGCTTGTTGTTGGGTGCATGTATATTTATAATTGTTATATTTTCTTCTTGGATTGATCCCTTGATCATTATGTAGTGTCCTTCCTTGTCTCTTGTAACAATCTTTATTTAAATGTCTATTTTACCTGATATGAGTATTGCTACTCCAGCTTTCTTTTGATTTCCTTTTGCATGGAATATCTTTTTCCATCCCCTCACTTTCAGTCTGTGTGTTCCTAGGTCCTAAGTAGGTCTCTTGTAGACAGCATATATATGGGTATTGTTATTGCATCCATTCAGCAAGCCTGTGTCTTTTGGTTGGAGCATTTAATCCATTCACATTTAAGGTTTTTTTTTTTTTTTTTTTTGCAGTACGTGGGCCTCTCACTGTTACAGCCTCTTCCATTGTGGAGCACAGGCTCCAGACGCGCAGGCTCAGCAGCCATGGCTCATGGGCCCAGCCGCTCCGCGGCATGTGGGGTCTTCTCAGACTGAGGCATGAACCTGTGTCCCCTGCATCGGCAGGCAGACTCTCAACCACTGTGCCACTGGGGAAGCCCTAAGGTAATTATTGATATGTATGTTCCTATTACCATTTTCTTAACTGTTTTGGGTGTTTGTAGGTCCTTTTCTTCTCTTTTGTTTCCCACTTAGAGAAGATCCTTTAGCCTTTTTTGTAAAGCTGGTTTGTTTGTGCTGAATTCTCTTAGCTTTTGCTTGTCTGCAAAGCTTTTTATTTCTCTGTCGAACCTGAATGAGATCCTTGCTGGGTAGAGTAATCCTGGTTGTAGGTTCTTCCCTTTCATCCCTTTAAATATATCGTGCCAACCCCTCTGGCTTGTCAAGTTTCTGCTGAGAAATCAGCTGTTTAACCTTCTGGGAGTTCCTTTGTATATTATTTGTCATTTTTCCCTTTTTGCTTTTAATAATTTGTCTTTAATTTTTGTCATTTTGATTACTATGAGTCTTGGTGTGTTTCTCCTTGGGTTTATCCTTCCTGGGGCTCTCTGTGCTTCCTGGACTTGGGTGGCTATTTTCTTTCCCATGTTAGGGAAGTTTTCAACTATAATCTCTTCAAAGATTTTCTCAGGTCCTTTCTCTCTCTCTTCTCCTTCAGGGTCCCCTATAATGCAAATGTTGTTGCGTTTAATGTTGTCCCAGAGTTCTCTTAGGGTGTATTCATTTATTTTCTTTCTTTATTCTTTATTCTGTTCCACAGCAGTGAATTCCACCATTATGTCTTCTAGATCACTTATCCGTTCTTCTACCTCAGTTATTCCGCTATTGATTCCTTCTAGTGTATTTTTCATTTCAGTTATTTTATTGTTCATCTCTGTTCTTTAATTCTTCTATGTCTTAAGAAGAAATGCATCTTAAGAAGATGCATTTCTTGCATCTTCTTAATCTTTGTCTCCGTTTTTTTTCCGAGGTCCTGGATCATGTTCACTATCATTATTCTGAATTCTTTTTCTGGAAGTTTACCTATCTCCACTTCATTTAGTTGTTTTTCTGGAGTTTTATCTTGTTCCTTCATCTGGCTCATAGTCCTCTGCCTTTTCATTTTGTCTGTCTTTCTGTGAACATGGTTTGTGTTCCACAGGCTGCAGAATTGTAGTTCTTCTTGATGCTGCTGTTTCCCCCCTGGTGGATGAGGCTATCTAAGTGGCTTATGCAAGCTTCCTCAAGATAACTCATTCTAGATTTGTCTTTGCTTTATATATCATAAGACTGCAACCTACTACCCCTTCCCTAAGGTGGGGCTGGTGGGAGACCAATGAAATTGCTTAATGTCATTACAGTCATTGAAGTGTATTTCATTTATTCACATAACTGTATGTGAGTAACCTTTGTTGAAAAAGCATTTCAGGCATCAAAAATGTGACTAAAAACTATCAACAAGGCTTTATAAAATGTTATCTATAAAAACAGTATGTTTGATGGATTGCTTTTTATTCAGGTTACGTATACTGAATTGATACTTTCATATAATAGATATTTAATAAACATATATTGAATTTGTATTCATTTCTGTTCACAAGAGGAAATTGTTTTGTTTTCCTCCACTCTGGTGAGAAATCATTGTGCTCAATTATAAAGTTTGACTAAATACTAGATATGAAGAACACTGAAAATCTGACACCCAGAAACAGAAAAGAAAAAAAAGGACCACATTTATTACAAACTAAATAAACCATTAATATATGTATGTATGTAGGTATGCATATATTTATTTTAAAAGATTTACTACTCTCTTTATAAGGAAGGTTTAATTCAGCTTTTCTGATTTATAAGAAACAGTTTATATAGGCAGCTTTTAAAATTTATACTCTCAACAGTTCAATATTAAATGACACATTGTTAATGTTCAGTGATGCCTGGATGCCCCAGTTGATTGGTCTTTCTAAAATGGTAAGCACTCTTTGCTTCTAAATTCACCATCATACTATTTACTCTCAATGTACCAATCAGAATGATCCCTTTCAAATAAAACCACATAACACTTCTCTGCTCAGAATTCGTCAAGCCTCCCATTTCAATCAGATGAAACGAAGTTCATTCTCTGGTCTTGGTCCCGCAAGAGTTGCACCCTCTCCTTACTACTCTGGTCTCTTCACCACCTATCTATCCCTATCTCTACTTTACCCTTTTTTCTTTAGGGAATTCTCCTTTCCCTAAAGTGTCCATACCTTCAACTTGACATTTTTCATCCCCTTCTATCTTCATGGTTAACTCCTTTACCCCTGAGACTTTGCTTAATCATTTCCTACTTAATACATCCTGCCATGAGCACCATAAAAGAACTACTACTTCTGCAACCTAGCCAATGATTCTGATTTCTTTTGTCCTTGTCATACTGTTTATTTTCCCTTGTACTCATCAAATTTTACTATTCTATATAGCTTAATTTTATGACTACTGTTTACTGGCTATGTGACTTTCTCTACCCCATACGCTGTAAGTTTCACAAGAATCTTTGTTTTCTTCACAGATACAGCTCAAGAACCTAGAACAGTGCCTGACATATTGTAGACACTCCATCAGTCTATTCTTTCAGAAAATGGTATTGAGCCACAGCCAATTGCCAGGCACTCATTTATATATTTGGGCCACATCTGTAATCAAAACAGGACAAAACTCTCTGCTTTAATGGATCTTTTATTCCATTCAGGGAGAGACAACAATAAGCAACATAAACAGTAGGGCAGAGTGTATATATAATTACTGGTAGAGAGGAAGATATGGTGACAATTTGTAGACTTGAAAAAGTTATTGAATAATGAATAATTAAGTAATAAAGTAATAATCAAACCTAATTCCTTGTTATAAATCTTTGGGAATGTATTCACACATACAAATTTCTAAGCAGGTTTAATAAAAATAAGAAAATAAATATAAAAACAGGGGAGTATGTTTAAAAAAATCATTCCTTTCTTGAAATAATTTGATGATAATCTCTAAATCAGATCTTGTTTTCTGATAATAATCTGATAAAACTAGAAATTTGTGCTCTCTGGACACAGCTGAAATTTTAAATGAAAATACATAATTTTAATTATTTTCATTATATAGAAAAGATTTAAAATGAGCGATATACCCCTTTTACAGAAACAAAAATATTACAAATAAACCAATCAGACATAGAAAGTAGTAAAGAGTAATAGTAAAATTGTAAGAAGTGAAATAGTCTTATCAGGAATTCTAGGTGCAAATGATTCTAGGAAATGTAGTTCTTAAGCTTTCCAGCCTTTGAAGAAAAAAAAGAAAAACTGGAAAGAGACTGGGGCAGATAGTCAACTACTTGACTTAACATGTGCACCACAATATACATGGACTTTGCTTTAGAAATGTTACTTTCAGAGATTGTACCCTCAATACCTACTGGCATGTATACAGAAGTATTTATTGCTGTATTGTTTGTGATATTTTTAGTAATATCTGGAACAAATTTAATTTCCATCAAACAGACATGTTTTATGCCATGATTGATTTATACCTATATAATATCCTGTGATTATTTCATCATACAGACAAATTGGGAGACAGAATGTACTACAGAATACAGAGTGAACTGTAAAGTAGTATTAATATAAAGCAGAGTAAAATCTTTATATGAAAAATAGAATATTAAGCACTGATATAGATGTAACATGGAGTCCTCTTTTGCATGAGGTGGCTTTATACCCCTTTTATTTGTTTGTTTAAGTGTAGAAACGTGTGAAATTATATACTCTCCACTTGCTATTGCTTACTTCAGAGTAACTGCATTAGAAGGTGGAAGGGGAAACTATTAGCATTGTACAATACATAATATACATAATCAGAACATAATTACCATTCTCAAATTATCCATCTTTTTTTCATAAAAATAGAATTTAGAAAACAAGTTGAGGTAGGCAGAATAATAAATCCCAAAGATGTCCACATTCTAATTTCTGGATCCTGTGAATATTTTACCTTACATGGCAAAAGTGCTAAGAAAAGTTTGCAAGTGTGCTAAGGTTAAGGACCTTGAGATGGGGAAATTAACCTGGATCATCCAGGTAGATCCAACCTTATCAGATGACTCCAGAAAACAGGAAGACCTTTCCTGATTAAATTCACAGAGAGATTTGACATAACTAATTTCCATGATGGAGGAAGGAGGCCACTAGCCAAGGAATGTGGTAGCCTACAGAACCTGTAAAAGGCAGTGAAATGCATCTCATAGAGCCTCCAGAAAGGAATTCAAACCTACTGACACAATTATTTTAACCCAGAAGTCAGACTTCTAACTCATAGAAATGTAAGATGATAATTGATTTATATTGCTTTAATCCACTAAATTTGTATTAACTTGTTAGAGCAGCAATAGAAGTCTAATATGTAACTGCAACAATATTTTTTCTTGTTTGATTGATTTTGTGTGTAATGTTCTTATATCAGAGATGTGGAGGAATCAGATGAGGAGGTAGGTCATGTTTACAAATGACCTTCAACTTTTTATTATACTCGAACACAATTCTGTTATAAAGTTTCATAGTTTTTCCTACCTTAACTGAAGTTAATTTTTTTTCAATTGTTTATATGTTTAACTTTGAATTTGTACCCAAATGATTAAACTAAAGCATGCAGGGTGAAATAGAAAAACATACGGAGTATCTGGCATCATATATGCATACCTATTTCTGGGATAAGTAAATTTTTGTAAGTAGGGAAATAAAATTTTAAATTATAGTCTTTTTAAAAAATAGGTAATTTCTTACGTAATATTTCTAAAATTAATTACAAATTTTCTGCTGTGTCATCACGATGGATTAAATAAGATTTCATCTTTTCTGAAATATAAATAATTTTCTTTGAAAAATATTCAGAGTTGCTCTCCCTAATGAACTGCACTCAACAACCCCAAACCTTGTTTTCTGATTGTTAAGATTCTCATTGTCCATTTTTAGCAACTCCATTTCATAAGCTGACATTTTATAGGGCTAAATGGAGAAACTAAATAACCAGCAAGTGATGGCAGTGACCTTGATTCTTAAAATATGTAATATTTCAATACCATTTGGTCTGAGGGCAAGTTCATTTCTCCCTTGTTATGAAAAAAGTATGAGTTTGACTTCAGATGCAGAGAAAAACATTTCTTACTTTTTTTCCGGATTGTACTTGGCATTAAGTAGTTGCGGATTCTAAAAAGGGATATGCTATTATTCATCAAAAATATGCTATACCTATATATATAAATGAATTAATCACAATCAAAACCACATTTTCTGACTTGAATTTCCCAAGACATTACCGTGTGTGTGTGTGCATGCATGCACGCGTGTGCACATGGGGGCTGCCCATGTGCCTGTGCACATGCATCTTTTTGCCTGAGTATTTTAAGAATTATTTTGGAAAGGCAGAACATAAAATAACTATTTAAAATCACGACTACAAAATAAATGATGAATAAATAAATTGTATATATATCTTACAGATAAATTCTGAGTGTGGAGAGGGTAATTGAAATAGTCAAACTCTTAGAAGCAGTGAGTGAAATGGTGATTGCCAAGAGCTGGGAAGGGAAGAAACAAGAAAGTACTAGTCAAAGGGTACAAAGTTTCAGTTATGCAAGATAAATAGGTCCTAGAGATCTACTCCTGTACAGCATAGTGCTTGTAGTTAATAATACTGCATTATGCACTTAAAATTTTGCTAAGAAAGTAGCTCTTATAAGTCCCTCTGTCACATACACACACACAAATAATACTAATGACAAGTAGTTAGGGCAGGAGGAAACTTTTGGAAGTGATGAATATGTTTACGGAATAGACTGTGATGATGGTTTTACCAATGTATACTTATTATCTAAACTCACCATGGTGTATATATTAAATATATAAAGCTTTTTGTACATCAATTATAATTTTTAAAAGTGATTTAAAAAATAAATTGAGAGGTTTTTCAGAGAATTTTTTTCTGACAAATTTGAGTTATGAATAATTACTTAGGAGTAAAGAAGGTAAGATACATTGCTCCCATTAAAAAACATTATGATTAAATATACATAACAAAAAAACTCACCATTTTAAAAACTTTTTTTTGCATGTACATATACAGTTTTCCCAGCACCATTTGTTGAACAGACTATTCCTTGTCCTTTGAATGGTCTTCATACCCTTGCTGAAAATCATTTGACCATTTGGAACAGCTTATTTCTGGACTCTTTGTCCTATGCTATTGGTCTATATGTCTGGCTTAATGCCAGTACAACCCTGGATCATGATGCCTTTGTATTAAATTTTGAAATCAGGAAGTATGAGACCTTCAACTTTGTTCTTCCTTTTAAAGATTATTTTGGTT
Source organism: Phocoena phocoena (assembly GCF_963924675.1). NCBI lineage: Eukaryota > Metazoa > Chordata > Mammalia > Artiodactyla > Phocoenidae > Phocoena > Phocoena phocoena. The sequence continues at coordinate 79,583,776 of NC_089223.1, forward strand.
ATTCAGCATCCCTTAGATTCCGTGTAAATCTTAGAATGGAGTTTTCTATTTCTGAAAAAAACATTGTTGATATAATGATAGGTATTGTGTTGAATTTGTTGATCACTTTGGGTAGTATTGCCATCTTATCAATATTAAGCCTTCCAGTTCATGAACATGGATGTTTTTCCATTTACTTGTATCTTGTTAATTTTTTTCAGCAAAGTTTTGTTACTTTCTGCATAAAAGTCTCTGCCTCTTTGGTTAATTTATTTCTAAGTATTGTATTCTTTTTGTCACTATTGTAGTCCTTTGATAGCTTTCTTTTACTCTTAAGACAAAGATGAAAACACTTAACATGATTTCCACTTTGAGATCCTCTTCTTGCCTCATAGCCACATTTGATTTCTTTTTCTCCAATGTAACATGTTCATTCCCTCTCACAGAGTCTTTGCAAAAGTTCTTCCTCTGTAAAATAACTTGCCACACTTCTTTTTTCCCTCAGTTAACATATTGTTTTCAAATGTCCATTTAGTTATGACATCTTCATTGAAATTTTCCCTGACACTCCTTCTAACTGAGATGATGATGTTAGTGATGATGATGATGATGATGATGATGATGATGATTACTACTGTTATTATTAGATCCCTGATCAACAATAAAGCTGTTCTCAAACATTCCAGTTCTCCCTTCTTTCTGGGCTCATAGTTGAATCACACTTTCCTGCCCTTTTTAGTTAGACGTGACAATGTTTTCTGTGGTTTTACTTAATGAAATGGTAACAGGAATGACATTTTTCACTTCTAGAGAGAAGCTGGTAGGAATTGTTTACAATTAGCTGCACTCATTTCCCCTTTCTATGAGAATTATGGAAGCATCATTGACACATAGCATCTATATCAGCCTTGGTTCCTTAGGATGAGCAGAGCCCCTTTGCTAATGTTGGTCATACAGAGTGAGGGAAATGAACAATTATTGTTTTAGCCACAGTGATCTGGGATTGTATGCCAATGCAACATAACCTACATTAATCTGACTGTTACAGAGTTTCGTACCTAGAATCGGTGTGCTGCCCAAACCTAAATGTGTGATCTAAAATATGAGACATTGGCAAAGAGGCCAGTTGATGACCAGAGAAGAAGCTGTAATCATAGACTGGAAAAAACAGTTACCATTTTAGAGTGACACAATATTTGGTGATACTGGAGCTTGTGGTCACTTGAACAAAGGAACTCCAAGCTCCAGAAGTAGAGGTCAAAAAACAGTGATGATTCTGTTTGTTGAATGCATTTGGGTGTCTTTGTAAAAGGAAAAATATGGGCTCTGAAAATAAATGACCAGTTTGTAAACAGAAAGAAAAAAGAAAAAAGAAAATGGTCACATATTTAAGGACATGTAGGGTAGAAAGGAAACAAGCTACAAAGTCTTTGTGTTGTATATTACAATGTTAACTACAAAATTTAGAGAAATTAGGGAAAGATAAATTAGTGGAAATACTGCTCTGTAACCAAATAATATATTTTATGTTTAATAAGCCACTAATATTTTAATGTTATTGTACATAAAGAACACTGCAATTTTCTGTTTAAAGGGTGAAAGAGAGGTTATAAAGGTATCCCATTATTTGAGGAGTTTAAAATCTTAGGGATAAATTTAAACTTAAAATGTACTTTCTTTATGTACCCATGTTTGTTATAGAGGGATTCAGTAAGCAGCTAAAGCAAGTAACTAGAACTATCATAGGTAGTTTAGTTAATAGGTTTGAAGATTCTTAGTAAAGCATATCATTTCCTCACTGAGTTACTTTTTAAACTTTGAAGTCATTACAATTTGTTTCATCAATATTTTTGTTGACCTTTTGTACTTATTCAATTCCTTAACTATTATTTTTTCTGCAATTTTATAATGCCAAATATCAGCACCATAGATATAGTATGAAATGTGAATTTAAAATTAATTTGACCTTTTAAATAGAAAATCAGAAGTCTTTAAAATAGATTGAAAACTGAAGTTTTGATTTTGAATTTCCATTAAACATTTAGATCAAAGTAATGCTGTTGTGTACAAAACAATGAATAAAATTAATAGTAAGAAGCAAAAGCAGTCAGATTATAAGGTTACAAATGAAAATACTCTATATAATTGTAAACGTTTCTTGAAAATGAAACACAAAGAAAAATAAAGGGCTTTGAAAGTCCTAAATATCATCAGATAGAGTTTCCATGTTGCATTTTCATTTTTAAGAAAAAAATATATTTATTTTTCAATGCTTCTGATAAAAAAACACATTGTGCTTTTACATACAGTGAATTTAGATAAAATGTTGATTATATATTCACAGCATTGTTTGAAAAAATGTTATGGGAAAATGCCTGCTTATTTTACTATCACCTCCTTGTTTTTCCTTCTACTTTTACAAGTTCTAGAATGACTCTCCTTGAACTTAAGAGATTTCATTCAGACACAGAGTAACGTCTACTAAAAATGTATATGGAATTATTTAATAACATATTTGAGTCAACATGGGCATTCTCAAGTGAAGTGATCAGTGTGTGGGTTTGACAAAAACTGTTTTCCTAACTACAACTGATTTTTGTACTTTTGTGGAATTTAATAATCTTCCAAGAAGCCATAAAGCCAGAAGCAGGGAATAATTTCTCCTAATGCAGACAGAACGCTGTGACTGGGAGGATAACATGTCTCATATATAATAATAGACTGTTTGATGTTAAGAATAGATAGGGAGTGGATCTATCTAAACTCTTTGACCAAGTACATAAAATTAGAAAAACAAAAGCAAGAACAAATCTATGATTGCTATATCCAGATATGTAGACAAAAGTTGGTGCAGATAATATAAATTAAGACTCTACATTTTACAGTCTCAATTAAGCTTATGCTTCCGCACATGGGTCTAAAAAATAAAAACAGATTGCCTCAGAATAATTTTCTATCATTAAGAAGCTTGACATGCAAATTATTTTAATAAATACATTCACTCATTCAAAAACAGTAAAATATTCTAAGTAAATGTTAATTGAGCATATACTACATAGGTTACTTTAAAAAATAAGAAAAAAATCTTATATCTGAATCATGCCATTAGAAGTCCTATTTACAATCTAACATATTTAAGTGAAAAATCTCCATGATTTTCAGCAACCTAAAGGACAGAGGCCTCAATGAATCAGACTAGCCTCTGGCTCAACTAGCAAAGATATTTGCTGTAGCACCCAGGACAAGCCAACTGGTGAGTACCAGTCAGACTGAAGCTCTGCATATGTGTTGAATATACACATTTAACAAAAAAATAAGACTAAAATCTTAGAACCAGATATCTGAGAAATAAACATTCAAATAAATACAATGGCTATATCTATATATTTAAAATGAGAGAAAGCAAGCAGGCTAATTAGGTTGCTATGTATGAAATCCAATCCTTAGTTCTGTGGGTCCAGAAATGGTTTACTCTTTTAATTTTTGTCAAGATAAGGCTCTGGTAGTAGAAGCACAAAATCAAATATACAAAAGTTCGGAATATATACAAGAATGTTGATTTAATCTTTTGCAATTGGAGATAACTTTCTTGACATGACTATTAATATCTGTAATTCAGGATACCTCTGTCCCAGATATTAAGAATGCTAAAAGATCAAAAATCAAAATAGTAAATAAATAAATAATAATTTAATGAGATGAAAAAATCAGGATATAGAAATGGATTGTATTTGAGTAACATATTATAAAAACTATGGAAATGAGAGTATAAGTAGCCAAAATATGAAAACAGTATACCTTTCTAGGAGCTAAAGTAAAATCTGTTAAATTCAATGTGATTCAGAACTGAAACAAACAAAATCAATAATGGCAAATGCTAATTTTTTTTTTTTTTTTTTTTTCTCCTGAATGCTATGTAAAACATACCAACAAAAGAGTACTTTAGGGATATGCAAATAGCAAAATGTAGTTTAGAGTTGATTTGCCATATCACCTTCCGGTGAAGTCTTGTTGAAAATGGACTCTACCTTTTTTTTTTTTTTTTTGAGATACTTGGGAAGTATGTTTGCTTCTAAACATCAATTTCTTTGCAAATAACATTGCAGATATCCAATATCATTTGTTATTTTTATTCACATTCTCTAAAGGTTACTATTTCTGAAAGTCTTTTTACTTGTGCAGTTTGATTTATTTTACCCAGTTATATACTAACTATATTTACAGATACATCAAATCAGTAATATTAATAAATTAGACCAGGTTTTGGGAGAAGACCTTATTACATTGTGTGCCAGAAATCACTTTCCAATGGTAATAGAAATGAAAGTGTGCACCTGCAAGCATACCGATTTCTTAGACACCTACCTGCAAAATTCTCATTTACAGATGCAGGAACTGAACCTTAAAATTGCCAAAGGATACAGTTCAGATTTAACATTTTCAGGATGCCAGCCCATCCATATCCTCAGACATTTAGTTCAGCCTCTTATGCCATTATTTGGTGTAAAATTATGGAAGTAGTTTCTACACTTGGTGTTGCTACACCAAGTGCATCATCTGAAAAGCCAATCAGACCCTGGAGTCTCTTTAAAATATACATGGTTGCCCAAAAGCTCTCCATGTTCTCCCCATGTTACCAAACCAAACTTGGGTCTGCTCGCCCACGCTCAGTAAAGCCAATCTACTGACACAGGTTGTGGTGAAGGAAGTGCAGCATTTATTGTAAGGCACTGTACAAGGAGTCTGGGACAGCTAGAAATCAAAAAGCCCAAACTCCTCGATGGGTTTCAAGGTGAGAGGGAGGAGTGTCACAGGGTATGTGATTAGCTCATGCACAGTTCTCTGGTTGGTTGATGGTAAGGTAACAGGGCAGTGTCACAGGAGTTAACATTTCCGTTCCTTAGGCTCCAGGAGGCCTGGGGGCTATGTGATTATTGTCATCAAGTAGTTAACATCTTCCATTTGGTAGGGGTTTCACATCTATAAAACAACTAAGGAAATGTGCATCATATACTGTTACCTAGGTCCTTCAGAGAGGAGCTAAACCAGAGGATATGGGTGAGGGGTCTGTACCGGGAAGGCCCCTAGGGTCCTGCCCCTTTACATGCAGAGCATTGCATGACCTATATAGACTATTCTTACACAACATTTGCTTAATTTGTTGAGGTTCTATTGTGCCCTTTTCCTTAATTTTTCTTGCCTTTTCTAAGGTCTTTAGGTTCCCATCTTCTTTCCTGTTACAACTTCCCCTCAGCCTCTCACTAGACCTTTTATCTTCTTTCTACTATCCACATATATTTTTTTAAAGTTCATTTTCAGGAATCTTATTCCAAGGGATTTATATAAATTTGATTTGTAGGTCACTAACAATATAAGACTAAAAGTTCTACTGTATATTTCTCTGAAGCTTTTTTGCAAGAAAGAAAACTATTTCATGATCTTTTTTATACATGATCTGAAATTTAACACATTGAAAATTATCTTTTACTCTTATAATAGAGCTGATATTCTTCTTCCCTTGACAAAACAGTGTAGGCACTGAAAGTCTCAGAAATTATGTATTGATTTTATTGAGTACCTTGAAAGGTGGTGAAATAGGTAAAATTAAGTAGTTAGATTATTTAGGTATTCCCGCACCCCCCCAATATTGTCTCAATTTGTCATCATCACAGGTAAATGACGAAAGTATGATTCTCAATTTTAAGGATTCCAATATCTTCATATTTATTTAGAAAGGTCAAATCTTTACATGGGAAGCCTAATTAATGTTTTTGATGGCTGAATAAACAAAACTCATTTTCATTTATCCACATATTTATTGCTATAAAAATCATGTTAAAACTTGTTGTTTTTCTAGTAAACCAGGTTTTCCTTCTCAGGTGAACTTTCCTGGTGAATTACTATTTTCTTTATCATTTCGTTAATACACATTTGTGTGTTGATCACTTAATTCCCACTCTTTGATTCCTTGATCCCAAAATGATCCTTTGCTCCCTTAGTGATTTAGTTTGTGCCATAATTGTTTCAATAGCTCAAAAGAACTCTTCTTTTTATGGGGCTCTTATTTCTCTCCTTTGTTGTTGTTTGCTAGCCAGGCACTGATTGACTAGAAAAAATTTTTTTCTAGGGAAGTTTGCATATTTTAACAGCAGTTGAACAGCTGTCTTAGGAAGTAATGTTTCTATATTTCACAGCTTGCTGCCTCACTATTAATACTATTTTACTTCTCTAATGGAGGTAATTCTTAAACACCACAAATCCTAATTATTTAAACAGGAGTGAACCTTAATTCATAACCACTTCTTCTGAAAACAAAGGAATTTTATAGCTTGGAATAGAATGCTTGTGAGGTGCCTTCCCCTTTTATCTGATGATGCACCTCATTTCCAGAACTACTGCTACCTCAGAGGTGATAATTATCCCTGGGAGCAGCCTGGGAGCATCCTGCCACCACATGGTGGTGCAGTTAGCAAACTCAGACTGTCTAGAGTCTCTCTCCTACCCCCATGCTCAAACGTTCCCAAATGATCTAATCATCGCTTTATTTTGGGAGGGGAGATTGAAGAGTGTATAAATCATGCTTATCCTTTTAAACTTTCTGTTTTAAATGGAAATATCCCACTGGCATGTGCACTTTCATTTCTCCCCCAACTATTGTAGTTCTGAAATAGAAGCAATCCTATTGATCTAATTATTCAAATGGTTATACTGTCCATGAGTTCTAAGAAGTCTGTAAATAGGAAAAAATGCTATTAAAATGTGATGTTAACTAGTATATATATTTTTTCTCTATGCATCTCATTTCAAACATTTTAGTGTTCTAGTACTTGGTGTAAGGTCGGATCTTAACAAATGGCACCGCGAAACAAAGGAAAGCTTCAAGTGAGCTTTATTAGGGATTGCTCCCGGGCGAGGTTCACTGGTCCGAGAGAAAGGGGCCAGAGAAGTCGCGTCCAGTACTGGATGAAGGGAATTTTTATTGGGGTAAAAGCAGAAGGCGGCTTGCAAGGGGAGGGGGTGGTTTGCTATACAGGGTAATTCCTTATTTGTTGAGGATACAGCAGGGCCAGGTGTTGGTTGGTCTGTTGTGGGGCATAAGCCCATTTTCCCTTCCCGTCAGCCCCATTGTTTTGGGGCAGGAAGTTAGAGTCTCTTGTTGATTCCCCGAACAGGTGAGGTCGTTATGTCCCAATGCCTCTCCTACCTCATACTGGTCGATGTTTTCTCTTACCCCCCGAGCCTCCTTTCACCTGGGCCAACGGATCTTACACTTGGTATATATCTCTACTTAGCACTTATTTTACTGTGTGTGTGTGTGTGTGTGTGTGTGTGTGTGTGTGTGTCTGGTAAATTGCATCAGTAAATTGTGAGGGTCTTAAAGGAAAAACCATTTTATTATAAATTGTAGGTGGTATACATAATATTAAAAATTGTAGAATTATCACTAGATCCTACCCTATCAGAATATAGGAACATACTATACATTTATATTGAATGAATAAATGAAACAAAAAAATACACAAATAGAGTATTACCAACCATGGGAATGCTAACACTATCTGTCTATCAATCTATCGATCTATCTATCATCTACCTGTTCATGCTTAAATATATGTATGTGTATCTATATATATAATATATAAACATTTGCCTATATTCCAGGGATTTGATAAATTAGAAAAATATAACAAAATATGTATTTCTCTGAAGTAATTTAATTTACTGAAGTAATTTAATGTAAATTTAATTTACATTTTCTGAAGTAAATTAAAAAAGATAAGGGAGAACTGAGAGGTACACAGTGATATTCAAATATTAAGTACTAAATAAACAAATAGTGAATAAACACATATTGGGTTGGAGGATCAATATGTGAAGGGCCATGAAAGATAACAGTGTATAGTACAAAACCCCTGATCTCAGATTCAGAAAGTGGTCTGTCTGTTTTGGAGTCTGCCACAATTAACTGTGACAAGGGGATGTCCGTTTGTCTTTCTTTTCCCTATTTTATAGTGAAGGAAATGTTCTAAATTACTAACAGTAGTCTAAGTGGTCTAAGAATTCTATAAATCCACCCAGTGTAAGCAGTAAGGTAAATATTCCCAGAAGCAATCCTGGACTGACTGTCCCTTCCTTGTTCAGTGCCAGAACTGATAAAAGTTATATTTCTAGATCCTTGAGAAGTCCTTGCGTTCTTTGTTCCCCTAACACCAGTAGCGTCACAGCTGCAACACAGCTGCTAATAATTAGCTCTTTGATTCATTACAGGCATGGTTTAATAAAAGGATTTATAGATGGGGAAAAGAAAGTGTTCCCCAAGTAGTTAATGATTTGTTGAAGCTCACACTGTGCCCATTATAGCTAATAACATGTCCCTTTAAGAGAGGTGTGAACACAACCCTCCAGTCAGTAAGTATCTGTGAGAAAAGTGCAATTGGACTGACTTTTCAAATTCTTTATGAAATTTACATCCTCTAATCACATTTTCATATTTATCTTCCTTGAGACCTGGCATGCATTTGACTGTCTTTACATAATTTCTCCATCCTCCAGACCTCAAAGAACATCTAGTGCAGGTTTCTGGGATATACAAAGAGTGAATTTATTAACACTCTTTCCTAGCTTGCTTTAACCACTGTCAGTATATGTTATCATCTGACAATTTCAACATGTATTCCTTAAATATGTCCTTGATAATATGTTTCTAGAATATACCCTCTACCATATGCTTTTTAGATAATCTCTTTTCATTATTAAGTGTGTTTCATTTAACGGTTTTGCTATTATAATGTATGATGGTAATTATTCAATCAAAAATACAACATTCACTATGATAGTTTAAAGATACATTCACAAATCTTCTATGTGCCTTCTAGCCTAATTCCTCTCTCCTTGAGTGTTGACTATACTTAGTGACTCACTTCTAACAAATAGAATGTGGTAGAAATAAAAGGATATCACTTGTAAGGTTTAAAAAGGAATCATGGCTTCCTCCTTGTACTCTCTTTTAGATCACTCACTATGAGGAGTGATATTAGACACTATATTATAAAGACACCAAGCAAAACTATGGATAGGTCCACATAGTGAGGAACCGAGTCCTCCAGCCAACAATTACGTGAGTGAGTCTTTATAGAAATGGATTACTAAGACTAGGTAATCCTTCTTATGACTGCTGCTTGTCAACAACCACATGACACTCTGATCCAAAACCATCCAACTCAGTTACTCCTGATTCCTGACCCACAGAAACTGTGAGATAATAAGTATTGAGGATTTTTGTTTTGTTGGTTTGTTTTAAATTTATTTAATTGAGGTTATATAGAGATAAAATAAAATTTACCATTTAAGCCATTTAAAAAAAATGTGACATTTCAAAATTAACAGAGATTCTTCAGTGAAGGGTAAGGGCAAGTACATATATATATTTTATATATATATGATATGGCCAATTATATACATGTATATATATCCTAAGTCTTATAATTAAAAGATAATAATATTAAAAACAAAGATAAGAATATTTAAAAGATAAATATATCTCCAGAGAGATGCTACCAGTCAAATACAAGATACATTTGGGCTTGACCAAAGTAACATCTCTTCTAAGTTTAAACTTTCAAACTAAAATGAATGAATTGTTTTATTTCATAATATAGTTATTCCCTCACTTCATACACACACACACACACACACACACACACACACACACACACACACACACAAAATCCAAATTTGCCATTATCCCTTTCAAAATCAAAATAACTAAACCCTAGTTGGAGAATAGCTCAGGTACAATTATATCTGAAGTGTAATACCATTTTTCTTTCTGGAAAATTAAATAAAGATTCTTTATTTGGTTCAAAGTGTCTCTTGGATGGTTTCATTTCACCAAACAGGAAAGAGAGGGAGGAAAGAAATCAATTGAATTCAAATTTACCGGGATAAGAGTATTTAATATTTTTATTTTCAAGCAATAAACTTCTAGTCAGGGAACAAGTTATCCTGTATTCAAACAATGTTACCTGAAATCTTCATGGAATTTGTGATGTTTACTCTCCTGAAAAGAAAAACAAAATCCAAGTCCTCAAGTTGTAATACAGTCATAAATACAGTTAGTCTTTCTCTCATTTAATCTGTTCCACCCTGTTGGCAATGACAATCTTATAAATGGAAAACTAAATGATTTATGTTTCCATAAAAACTTATTTCTAAAAGTAGATCTTTGAGCCCTATTTGATGGTGTACTTTAAATAAAATATTCCAATAAAATAATTCTAGGTATTTTATCTTTGGATCTGGCTATAATAGGAACTGACTCATGATTTTGTTTATTTGTCCAATATCCTTTTTTCATTGCCATGTAAATATGTAAAGGTCATTTGAAGCTTCAAACATTTTAGCAGACTCTCTGAGTGACTACACAGTGTTCTATTTCAAATTCAATAGGGAATGACAAAAACATGATTTGCTGATTAAGTAACTATTAACACTCAGTAGTTAAATAAAAAATATATAGAAAGCATAGAAAAGGTTGAACATGTAACTCATAGGCTTTTGTGCATACAATTTTGTAATTCTTTGGTATTAGTGACATAATCAAAACTGGAACTACCTTAGGGAAATGGAAACTCACTTATTTACAGAAAACAAAGATGATTTCAAATCGCAAGAAAGGCAGACTTTACATGGGTCTCAGAAAGAACTGGAATAAGGGCTTGAGCACCACTAGAGTTTTCTCATTTCTCACATCAGGAATTCTCTTCACAATATTCTCCATCTACCTCATTAAAGTCAGATTTTCTCAACAAGAAGAGAGCCTGGCTACAAATAGTTCTGTATTGCTTTTGGCTCTGAAAAATGACTTATTAACTATTCCAATTTCTTAAAAATAAAAATTATGGGGAGGACACTGATTGTCCCCAAAGTGTACCTCTGGACAACAGCAGGGAAAGGGCAAGAAAGTAAGATTTTCCTTGCTTGAATTAAAAGTCTAACCACTGATGAAAGAATTGTAGCCGATGGCTGTTTTCATAATATGACTGGAGCAGGAGAAAGGCCTTCAGATTGAATAACAGATGGTTGCTTTTAAGGTACTTAAGATGATTAGATATGTCTCCAAGTGCAAGAAATTAAAATCAAAAAGAAGAAAAGTGCATTTTAGAAGCAGAGTTCAAATAGCAATTCTGTATGTAGTAGCTAGATGACTGAATAATCTTAGGCAAATCACACATATTCTCTAACCTTTGTTTCTTTGTCTGTAAACCTATCAGTAGAAATAGTGAAGGTGCATTAAAACACACACCTCAATGATTCAAACCTACAAAGCTTAGTCACCAAACATTATAGGGCAACCAGGAATTGTTATGAAGTGTGCTTTGCTTAATTTAGTTACTTATAGGCTCAAAATGATAGAATAATGTCAAATGCTGGTCACTGTGCCAGAAGGAAAGAGATCTGAAAAGTCTTGATCTAGTAATTAAATGATGTCTTCTGGAGTTGACATCTGACATTTTTCTGCTCACAACTTATTGGACAGAACATGTCAGTTAGCTTCATTCAACTACAAATTGGCCTAGAAGTATAATACCACCTATTCCCAGATTCAGGACTACCACATGAGCAGAATAATAATATTGATACTTCACCTTCTACTCACCAAATATTTAGTGTTTCTTTCACTCTACACATTGAATTGCCATCTGTTCCTGGCATCAAGCTTAACGTCCAAGATTTATTGTATTACTTGTTGATATCTCTGTCAGGATTTTTTTCTTTTTTTTTTTTTTTGTAGCAGTCCGTTTATCAAAAAGCCCTATGTGGTTTTTTTTTTTTTTTGATCCAGAAATTTACAAACTAAATAGACAAATTCTGCAGTATATACAGGGAACCAGATAGTTTCAGCAAACACCCTCATTCAGAAGGAGTAAAATTTATGGGTTTGTGTGTGAATTTTGAAATCTACCTGGCAAATTATGGTGAGGGATCTTCACTCCATTGTTCTCTGTGCTTCTTGGTTCCGTTCTCTGAGTAATCTCTCCTTTTTTCTACTAAGCTTTAGATAAAAGGAGCAGTGAAAACTAGCAGCTTCTTTTTTCACCCTGCTCCTGCCCTTAGAGGATTGGGGATCTTGAAAAGTCACAGTTCTGGTGACTGGTATATTCTAGTCTTGATCAGCCACAGATATTTTTTGGTCTAAGCCACGATTTCGTTAATGGTACAAGTCTCTTCAAAACACTGTAGGCTTTTCATCGATTCAGTATAGTCAGCAAATGTGGCAAGAGCTTCCCTCACATTTATTTTTGATATGTACTTGTTAGATTTGTGACAAATCTTCGCTTTTCTGACTCTGCTTGCTCTCCTTTCTTAATAACTCATGTCTTAAATATATCAGGTTTCTTTGGAGAAGCATGTTTTTACTCTACATTTTTTGAGTCATTATGTCCCATAGAAATAATTCATTGGGAGTCAAACCTGAACTGACTCCTTGATCTAAGACATCTACATCGAGTCAGAGATTTTAAGAATGAATGTGACAGCTGTTCCCTGACTTGATTCTTGAGGCAAGAATGAGTCTAACTGGCCTTTATGGCTCAAAAGTCTTCTCAATTTGATTTTTTTTTTCCTGACTGCAGGAGAAAAGCAGTTACTTCTTCCAAACTTGCAGGTCTCCATATTTCTGTTTTTATTGTTTCATTCCTCATTGTTATAAGACAGTTCTTGTAGTAAATTGACAAATGCAGTCAACCGTAACTAATACAATCACCTCACCTTCTTCCTCGACCTATAAGCTCACTTGATATAATCTCAATATACCCCTCTCACTATTTAGATCAGCAGCAGGCACCACGTTGTTCCACTTCTCTTCTGGCTGCCACTAGCTCATATCTACTGCTCACAATGGCAATGGGTAGAGATTTACGTTGGCAATATCTAATCAAAAATGTTGTCAGTGCTCATACACACACAAAAAATAATGTCTAATAGAGGCTATAAGTAGGCATAATAAAAGCCTGTGTTTTCCATAAGCTACCCTCTCTCTTCATCTACTTTATCTATCCTTCTATCTTCTCTAAAGGGAGGGAGAGAAGGACATATGTATCCTCCTTTATACATATTTCAGGGTGCGGGAGAATAGTATGAAAATCTAAGAGCTGTGCTTTACACCTACTTAATATTTAATTTAAAAGCAATGACAATGTAAATAAAGATTTAAATACATAAGAGAAAGTGAAGGCTACAGCTTTATTTCAAAATATTACTTAGTTCTGCCCTAAGAATAAGAACAGACTAGAATATTTTGATAACTAAAATTTTCTTTGGCTACTGGTCCAGGAAATTTCTCTTTATAGGATTTCTTCTTTGATGAACATTTCTACTGGCATTCAGTTTTAGTCTGAAGGTCAGTTATGCTTCTTGTATTATTCTCATCCACATGAGCTGCTGGTGGAAATATAATCATGTTTTATACTCTGTCAAAGTCTGTGGATATTTTAAAGTAACTGCTTAATATCACAAAAAATGAAGGGAAAGTTTGACTATCTTGAAATTTATCCAAGTTATTTCTTTTCCCCCTTTATGACATTGCCAAAGAATACACTATCATAATAGAAACATTAAAGAATAATTAAGAAAAACTCAATACAAATTTGAATCACCCTAAATTCAATGATAGAACCACTAATACAATTTTCGTATATCTTTCCAGCATGATCTCTATCAGTATTATTATTGTAGAAATGGGATCAACTTTGGCATTATTTTTTCACTTTTTATTCATTTAGTGGTGTACCATAAACACATTCCTCCATACTGCTTCCCAGTTAATATCTGATCCTCTACCTGCAGTGGCAATCTCTGTTCTGACTTCTACCACCATAGAGAAATATTCTTCAACAGTAGCCAATAAAAAAATCTTAGACTTCAAAATATACAGTCTATTCTTATTTTGGGGGCAAGGTAGAGTTTTCATTTCCACTTGTGTAATTAAAAATTTACTGAGGGGCTTCCGTGGTGGCTCAGTGGTTGAGAGTCCGCCTGCCGATGCAGGGGACATGGGTTCGTGCCCCGGTCCAGGAAGATCCCACATGCCGCAGAGTGGCTGGGCCCGTGAGCCATGGCCGCTGAGCCTGCGTGTCCGGAGCCTGTGCTCCGCAAAGGGAGAGGCCACAACAGTGAGAGGCCTGCGTACCGCAAAAAAAAAAAAAAAAAAAAATTTACTGAAACTTGAGTTAGGTACTTGGTGGGCATTCCTTGTGGATAGGTACACCTAACAGTAAGTGAATCGATATGAATGCTTCTTTGTTGATATTTCTGAATCTGTCTACAATGTTACATGCAACAAATATTACAATCACAAATATTAGACCAAAAAGTTACAAATATTTTTAACCAATGCTGTAACCAAATTTGTTCTAAACAAAAATGTCATCCATGTAGAATGTCACTGGCCATAGTTCTTTTATAAATAGAATATTAAATATTTTACAATAATTCAATTAATAAAAATCATACTTTCTTTCAAATTTCTATCAAATCATGTTTACTAGAATCCTAGTACATACTTAACCTATCAAAAGCAGTGTTTTTTATATACATTGACAGGAAAGAACAGTTAATGGTTAGGAATTCTCTTGTCTAGCCATATTCCACAAGTAAAATTTAATTTTTCTTTTCCTAGAATTAGGTATTAAAGAGCAATGCGTTAGATCTCAGGAGATGTATCATTTCCCTATTGTAAAGAACTTCATGACTTTAGGTCAGTAATTCCATTTCCTCTGAATATCATGCACTATATATCTAACAACAAGACACTGACCAGACTTTTCTAATGTCTTTTCAAAATTTACAAGCATTATGTATGTCTGTGATCTACCAGTTCCACAGCCATTTAATTTTCAAGAAATTCTTTAAGGACAAGCTACAGCTTTCAATTTGTCAAAAGATTTTACCAGGATAGTTAGATATAGATATAGATATATATGTATATATATATATAGATATAGATAGATAGATAGATAGATGATAGATAGATCTTAATGCATGTTTGTGTGCTTATTTGATGAGGACTGGTTATTGATCTAATGATCTATTCATTGGTCTAATGGTCTAATAAAATGTTAATTTGATGATTAATTTATTTCCTATACTTTGAGGAAACATTTCAGTGTGATAAATCATCATCAGATTAATCTAGGTATTATGTATTACTCATAGACATTTAGAAGGATATTAGTACAAATTAATGTCCATTTTTAGATGATAATTTAAATTCAATTAATCACTTTCATATGTAACCCAGTGTCACTATTTTAAAATAGTTTTAAAACTATTGTAAGAAGTTTTCCTATTATTTACACTAATCACTGCTTTATATTTTAGTAAATACAGAGAATATACAAAATAATATTTATCTTTTCAAATAGTATTTCTTTTGTAACATTACATAAAATTAATCAGCTTTATGAAAAGGCAAAGTTCTATCTTATGCTTCTTAAAATGACCATATAGTCTTGTTTCCTTTAGCAGAATACTGGTGTGTTGGGATAAAGATACTCACACCCTTGTGTTTTAGAACATAGTCTATGTACTGTATTGGATCTGAGAGAAGACATCCCGGAGAGAATGAAACCAAAATCAGTGCATTTAAATGATTTGTCTGAGTCAAAAAACAATCCATGTAAGAGTCAGCCAAAAGCTATTGATGACTAATGCTTGTAAATATCAAGAACTACAGACAGAAAAAGGACCCTAGAAAAATCCTCTGAGTCAGGAGCACTGGATTTTATTATGCTTGTCTAGTGACATCTCACATGTTCAAAAATGAGGAATTTAAAAGCAGTAAGCTGGGCTCTTGACTTATCAACTGATTTTTGGTGTTTACTATTAATTTTCCTCTAGTGATTTAATTGTCCTCTCATGATTAAATCTACAATGAAATTAGCTAGCATCAGTTTCTCTAATTTATATTACTTGAGCCTTCCTAGTGGTTGTGCAAACACCCAATTCTGAGAATTAAATAATTTCTAGCTTGAATACGTAGAATGGCTTCTTTCTGACTGAAATAAACATCAAATAGTAGATGGTGGAGGCAGAACTGAGAACCCAAATCTAACCTCAGTATCCACCCTTATTACACCAAAAGGGGCAAATTCAGGAACAAAGACATAGCCTCCTTGACTTTCAGTTCAATGATCTTTTTACTGGACCACATTACCATATAAAAAATTGATAGACTTTTTATACACAATTTCTTATGGAAATGCTCATATCTATGCAAATTTAGTTGTTGAAGGTTTTTCATAGTTATTATTTGGGGGGAGGGTATTATGACATATAGTTCAAGGATTTAATATACAGCTACCTATTTCTTTGAAGTAAACATTGAGCTACTTGACTATCTTTTAATATAATACTAATTTTTAATAAATTACTTTAGTATTCCCTCTGCATTTAAGTATTTTTTTCAAATGTTCACAGATGTCATTTATCACTTATAACTATGTTTGTCAATCAGAGTTTTCTTAGGAGAGCAGTGGAACAGATGAAAGTGAGAGATAGCAGCTTCGAGCATGGATGCCATTCATTAATCTAGACTGTCCCCTCTGGCCACAGTGCAGTATCTTCTCTGCCCTCTCTATTGCCATCAATCATTTGCTCTCTGGAAGTCTCACCTGATCGTCACACTTCCTGCTCCTCTCTCTTATTATATCTTATGTCTTCTTTTTCCCAACTCAAAAATGCCAGAGCACAGATCAATTGAGAATGGAATAATTTTTAATATGGCCAAAAGGGGTTTTTAGTAGATAAAAAAATTGATAAATATTCAAAATTCTAGACATCTTGAGATTTATTCTGTCAATACTCATACAATTTCCACATTTTATATCATTCATATATGGGTGAGGATCTGAGCTGTTCGTGGAATATTGTGTGAACCAAAACAAAGAATATTGGCTATTTCCCCCAAAGCACACTCATTGCATATACGACTCCTTTGCTAATATGTTGATTTTTCTTTAGGCTTATTAAATGTTAATAGGCAATATATATTCATTGTAAAAATTTTAAAGAGTCAAGAGAAAATGAAGTCAAAACTTCATCTCTCTCCACTTTTTTCACTATCTAATCATCTTTCTCAGAGGCAATCATTGTTATTTATTATTTGTGTGGTCTTTCTATCTGTGCATATCATCTTCATGCATATTTATTTTACATGAATAATAGTATACTGTATACACTGGTCTAATATTTTTTCTTTTTTTTAACCTCGTTAGTGTTTGCATTGCTTTCTGGAGTATTTTAGGAAATAGTATTTAGTATTTTTGTTCCAGTGGTTACCTTCACAACTATTGGATGGGCCAAAAAGTTAGTTAGTTTTTTTCCATAAGATCGCTCTAGTAGCACTTAGTTGTCTTTAATTTCATTTGAAACAATTTTGTTAGATTGTATGTGACAGCTGTCATATCAGTATGCATTTAAAAAAAGACATCAAAATTGGTGAATTTTTGTGTAGCCATTTTAATATTGAAGACAGAAGAAAAAAGCAACATTTTTGGCATATTATGCTTTT
This sequence comes from Phocoena phocoena, assembly GCF_963924675.1. Taxonomy (NCBI): domain Eukaryota; kingdom Metazoa; phylum Chordata; class Mammalia; order Artiodactyla; family Phocoenidae; genus Phocoena; species Phocoena phocoena. The sequence goes on from NC_089223.1 coordinate 79,601,327, forward strand.
TTATTTCAAGAAAGTTAAAAACGCGCAGAAACACAAAAAGAGATTTGTGCAGCATATGAAGAAGGTGCTGTGATTGATCGAGCATGTCAAAAGTGGTTTGCAAAGTTTCGTGCTGGAGATTTCTCAATAGACGATGCTCCACAGTCGGGTGGACCAGTTGAAGTTGATAGTGATCAAATCGAGACATTAACTGGGAACAATCAATGTTATACTATGTGGGAGGTAGCCGACATACTCAAAATATCCAAATCAAGCGCTGAAAATCATTTGCACCTGCTGGGTTACGAGAATAGCATTGATGTTTGGGTTCCACATAAGTTAAGCAAAAAAAATCTTCTTGACCATATTTGCTCAAGTGATTCTCTACTTAAACGTAATGAAGCATTCCATTTTTAAAACAAATTGTGACAGGCAATGAATACTGTACAATAACGTGGATACTGTACAATAATGTGGAATGGAAGAGATTGTGGGGCAAGTGAAATGAACCACCAACAACCACACCAAAGGCTGGTCTTCATCCAAAGAAGGTGATGTTGTGTATATGGTGGGATTGGAAGGAGGTCCTCTATTATGAGCTCCTTCCAGAAAACCAAACGATTAATTCCAACAAGTACTGCTCCCAATTAGACCAACTGAAAGCAGCACTCCACAAAAAGCATCCGGAATTAGTCAACAGAAAATGCATAATCTCCCTACAGGATAATGCAAGACCACATGTTTCTTTGATGACCAGACAAAAACTGTTACAGCTTGGCTGGGAAGTTCTGATTCATCCCCATATTCACCAGACATTGCACTTTCAGATTTCCATTTATTTAGGTCTTTACAAAAATCTCTTAATGGAAAAAATTTCAATTCCTTAGAAGACTGTAAAAGGCACCTGGAACAGTTCTTTGCTCAAAAAGATAAAAAGTCTTGGGAAGATGGAATTATGAAGTTGCCTGGAAAATGTCAGGAAGCAGTGGAACAAAAGGGTGAATTTGTTGTACAATAAAGTTCTTGGTGAAAATGAAAAACGTGTCTTTTACTTCTACTTAAAAACTGAAGGCACTTTTTGGCCAACTCAATTTGTTCTTATACAATATTCTTTTTTTTTTTTAACATCTTTATTGGAGTATAATTGCTTTACAATGTTGTGTTAGTTTCTGCTGTATAACAAAGTGAATCAGCTATACATACACCTATGTCCCCATATCCCCTCCCTCTTGTGTCTCCCTCCTACCGTCCCAATCCCACCTCTCTAGGTAGTCACAAAGCACCGAGCTGTTCTCCCTGTGCTATGTGGCTGTTTCCCACTAGCTATCTATTTTACATTTGGTAGTGTAGATATGTCAATGCTACTCTCTCACTTCATCCCAGCTTACCCTTACCCCTCCCTGTGTCCTCAAGTCCATTCTCTACATCTGCATCTTTATTCCTGCTTTTGCGCAATATTCTTAATCATTTATTTCTTCCATGTGTACTGACTTCCTATTGTGAACAATGAGGAAATTGCTTTTCTCCTTTCCCTCCTTTCCCTCCCCACATTTTCAATGGTTCTATTATTTGTTACTAATGAGCTTTATAACTTTAAACTACTTATACTTCTCTTAATTTATTGTCTTTAAATATTTTTGACTCTGTTCATAAAAGAGAAATTGGCCATCACTTCCACCTTTTCCCCATCTCTGCAAATTTCTATATAATGTTTTTTCTACTTGGTCATATTTCATAATTTTATATTCTTGTTCATATTTTTAATGTCACTTTTAGTTTATGCCATACAAATAAATGGATTTGTTGCTCAATAGGTAGTTATTTTACCAAGTTTCTTCATTAATTTCTTAGGTAACAAAAACTTAGCTCTGATAGTTTCTTCAAGAACAGGTAATATATACCATATAACTTGAATAGACTTTTTATATTGAAAATGGCTTCCATGTTCAAAACTGACTTGAAAGGGTCAGCCTGAATGGACATAGAATTTTGTAGTCATCCTTGATTTTCATGAAAAAGTTATGCTGTGAAGAAGATGTAGGAAGACAGACTGATTTTTTTTTCCTTTGAAAATGACTTAATATTTTCATCAAGATAACTGATGGGGATTCTTTATTTGCCTTTAAGATTTATTATCTTTACTAAGATATATACTTGACATGTATTTTATCATTTTGTGTCAACTTTTCGTGGAACATTGTGTGCTCTTTAAATGTGTAGATTCAAGTTTCTTTTGTTCCTGTCGATTTTTCTCTAATTTTATCTTCCTTTTTTTTCTGTTATTTTATAGTGCTTCTCTTCTTCAAGAAAATCAGTTATATATGTTTTGTTTCTCCTTTGTCTGTCTTTCATAGGTATTATTTTTCCTTAATACTTATTTTTCAGTAAACTTTATATTTGGTATAATTTCAAGGTTTACAAAAAGGTTGCATGACCACCAGTATGGACAGAGATAGTTTTAATCCCATTTCAAATATGTGGATTAGATATTCCACATTAAGTATGGTGCAGTCACTAAAAGAAGGTAGAACTAATACAGGACAAGAAAAAAAGACATAGACTATCTTGGTAGAAATAACAGCCTGTTTTAAACAGGGTTGGAAAGAGAGAGTATGACCAGCTCATCATTTCATCTTGATGAACTTGCTTACATCTGAGCACAATTGTGTGCAATAGTTCTAAGAATTGTCTTTGCTGAAGCTGATATAATTACAATTTTACCACTGTCATCTCAATCTGCTGCCTTGTGTCACTGCTCAACAAACAACACTTTGCTGTTTTGGGGATTTCCTAGTCAAATACACATTGTGGAAAATTATGAAATAAATAGTGAAGTGAATCTAACAGTGCACATTTAAAAGATAAATGGGTTTTCTTTAAGGCCAACAGCAAAGGAGTAAGCAAAGGAATTACAGAAGTATCCACAGTATGTAGTAGGCTGATAATGGCTATCAACCTATCACACACTTCAATCCCTGGAACATGTAAATATTACCTTTGTTACCTTATTTGGAAAAAGGGTCTTTGCAGATGTGATTAGTTTCAGAATCTTAAAATGGGGAGATTATCTGGATTAATTAGATGGGCTCCTAATGCTATCATATGAATCCTTATAAGTAGGGGGCAGAGATTTGAAACATGAACTTACCCCCCCACACACATAAACACAAACACACACATGCACATGCCCTGACACACACAAGCACAAGTGAGAAAGTGATGTGAAGCCAGAGGCAGAGATTAGACTGATGTAGCCAAAATCAAGGAATGGCATTAGTTACCAGAGCCTGGAAGAAACAAGGAATAGGTTTCCCCCTTGAGCCCCCAGAGGTAACAGGCCTCACCAACATCTTGATTTTGGCCAGTGTTATGGATTAAACTTCTGACCTGCAGAACTATAAGAGAATAAATTTCTGTTGTTTTAAGACCCTGGGTTTATGTTATTCTGTTACAGCAGTCACAGAAAAGTAATAAAACTGCCCGTTTATTTTAAAATATCTTGGCAGTTTTCATGCATATGCTAGAATTGAAAGGTTCAGGTAAAATACAAGTTTCTCTCTTCTATCTAACATGATTAGCAAATGTATTACATATATTTTGAATCACTGGACATGCCTAAATTCTCCACTCATTTTGAAGATGTGTAAACTGCCTGCATACAATCTCAACTAAATTATGTATGCATGTGTGTTTATTAATATACATATAATTTTTATGGAAAAATAAATCAGTGTTTTCATTAAGATTGTTCTTGTTGGCAGGAAAGTAATGTGGTCAGAGTTGAAAGGCAACTACTTGAGTGAATTTAGAAAATTGCCCTTTCTGAGGAGTCTGTTTCATTGGAGAAGTTGAGGGCATAAATCAGATAATAGTAGTTTAAGGATTAGTTGGGGAAGGGGAGTGCAAACATGAGGATGCGAAGAAGTTGATGAAGATAGCACCTTTTTTTTTTTTTTTTCAGCCGAGCCGCATGGCTAGAGGCATCTTAGTTCCCTGACCACGGATCAAACCCGTGCCCCCTGTAGTGGAAGCGCAGAATCTTAACCACTAGACTGCCAGAAAGTCTCATCCAATGCCCTTTCTGAGGAGTCTGTCTCTGCAGGAGCAATATAAGGATAGCATCATCCAACTCGTGGGTTATTGTGGGAGGTTACTAGATAGTAAACTTAAAATGCGTAGCACAGTATGGCACAGGATTTGAAACATAGTACGTACTCAATAAATACTATGGAGTTATATTTCCTTTTCCCACAAACAAACGTAATGTATTCCTAAGAGAATTACTCTGGCAGCAGACTGGAATTGTGAAGATTGCTGTTTTGAGAAGTAAAATTGCTTCAGTATCCATTTTCCTTATAAATGGTTAGGTTTGGAGATTTTGGAGGTTGAATCTAATTTATCATTACTGTGAGGATGTCATGTAATACTGTATAGAAAACTGGCTTTTGTGAGTGCAAGGATGTTTTAGTTTCCAATAAAATTACAAAATATTTACTGCATCCAGGCCAGAGACTGTCTGGCAGGTAAATAAAAACCTGTCCTCACAGCCTTAAATCACTGTCATCTCTACACAGACATGTTATTCATTTCCAGACTAAAAGTCCCAGCACCACCCAGTTCTATTGAAAATGAATTTTCTTCTTACTGAATTTTACAATCTGAAGCAAATAACGGTGGCTCAAAAGGAACAGTCATGGAATTATTAAAACTCAAGTAAAATTAATTTTAATAATGTATTTTAAAAGCTCTGAAGTCAAAGTATTAATCAATTTTCTAAAATTCAATTAATCATACCATAAATGTTTTTAAAGAAACCTTTCCCTAAGGGTTGAAATCGAATTAATCATAGAAAAGTTTTGCTGACAAATGTTTGTTAAATGCATAATGTGAAGACATGATGAGGGTTCTATTTTCTTTTCTAAATGATGTGATTGCCAACTTTAAGATTGTAGAAAGAAGTAGTGCTTCCAGTGAGCTCAGAGCTAAATCTGTGAGTTTTGTATTCAACCCCTGATCTAAGGCCCTCACTTTTTGTTATAGAGGAGCATTTGTGGACCAACTGTATGAATTATTAAAAATGAGAATTCCATTTATATATGGCATATAGACCATGTCAAAGTAAAACCCTGTAACTTAATGGCTTAGAACAATAACCTAATAGCTATTTCATAAATATAATCATATAGAGAAAAACAAATATCATATATTAATGCATATATGTAGAATGTAGAAAAATGGTACAGATGAACCGGTTTGCAAGGCAGAAATAGAGACCCAGATGTAGAGAACAAACATATGGACACCAGGGAGGGAAAGCTGTGTGTGTGTCTGTGTCAGGGGGTGGTGGGTGTTGGGATGAATTGGGAGATTGCGATTGACATGTATACACTAATATGTGTAAAATAGATAACTAATAAGAATCTGCTGTATAAAAAAATTAAATTAAATTAAATGTTTTTAAAAAAGTGCCATCTTCGGGACTTTTCTGGCAGTCTAGTGGTTAAGATTCTGTGCTTCCACTACAGGGGGCACGGGTTTGATCCGTGGTCAGGGAACTAAGATGCCTCTAGCCATGCGGCTCGGCTGAAAAAAAAAAAAAGGTGCCATCTTCATCAACTTCTTCGCATCCTCATGTTTGTACTCCCCTTCCCCAACTAATCCTTAAACTACTATTATCTGATTTATGCCCTCAACTTCTCCAATGAAACTTCAATGGTGATGTTCACTGATGAAGTCCTAAATGATAAACCCAATAAACATTTTCATCTTTATAATTTCTAATGCTTTTATTAAATGTGTCAATCAGTTTGTCCTTCAAAAATTCTCTCTTCTTTTGGAGTCTGTAGTTACCACCCTCTGATGCATAGGTTCTTAATCTGGAGGCTGTGGATCACATAGATATGGACAGGGGGAAATTTGCATCTTTATTTGTATTAACTCAAACTGAAATTTAACATTATTCAATTATGATTATTGTCAACACTAGGGTGTATTAGCAGTATCTACTGATTTGTCACTAGTAGAAGTATGGATGTTGTCATCTTACAATACAATTGATACAAATATCTTGTCATATCATTTACACTCATCTCAACTGCTAAATTATGGCCATTATTAGACCTCTTGTTAGATCTTGGTTTTTAATATATTAATAAAGAAGGGCATATATTACTCTAAAAATTTTTTTTAAATAAATGTAGTCATATAATTCTGCTCCCAGAATCATGATGTGCCATGATCAATGTCACCTTTTAATAGTTTCCATAATTCTATCATGTATACTACATACTAGGATACTCCAAATGGATCAAATATTTAAATGCAAAAAAGTGATGCCAGAAAAGTACTTGAGGAAAGCTTGACTGAATTCCTTTGCACTTTAGAATGGGAAGGACTATTCTAACTATAACTCAACATTCAGAAGTTATAAATCAGATTTACCAGAAGATAAATCAGAAGATTGACAAAATTACCTACATAAGTAAACAGATAAAATAAAACCCTATTTGAACAGTAGTGGCAATATATTATGCTCCTACTCAGTTTTCTTTCATATGCTGCCCATTTTTTTTTAGCACAAAATAAAAAAAGAAATGATATCATTTAAAAACCTCTAAACTGAAACTTGGTCATTTCTCAACACATTCTGACTGGACTTTAGTTCGTGTCAAGGATTTCTAATCATTGTTCCCCTGAGAAGAGCTTGGCCATCATTCTGCTTTGTGTGTGTGTTTGTGTGTGTGTATGTGTGTCTGTTTTTACTTCAATCCATTTTTTTAATATGACATTATTTTGTGGACATGATTAGACAATATATTTACTCATGCTATCTCAACCCCAAATTCACTCTTCTATATGTTCCTTTGTGATCCTGGACCTGAGAGACTAGACCCTGAATATCCCAAGGTATTTTTTTTTTTTTAATAAATTTATTTATTTATTTATTTTTGGCTGCATTGGGTCTTCATTGCTGTGCGTGGGCTTTCTCTAGTTGCGGCGAGCGGGAGCTACTCTTCGTTGTGGTGTGCGGGCTTCTTATTATGGTGGCTTCTCTTGTGTGGAGCACGGGCCCTAGGCTCATGACTTCAGTAGTTGTGGCACGCAGGCTCAGTAGTCGTGGCTCGCGGGCTCTAGAGCGCAGGCTCCGTAGTTGTGGCACACGGGCTTTGTTGCTCCGTGGCATGTGGGATCTTCCTGGACCAGGGCTTGAGCCCATGTCCCCTGCATTGGCAGGTGGGTTCTTAACCACTGAACCCCTAGGGAAGCCCTGCGCCACCAGGGAAGCCCCCAAAGTATCTTGACAGATAGTTTTCTCTTAATTTATATCAGTGGGAAGCATTCATGGAAGACTGCAAAGAGGGAGGGTGGAAGAAAGGATTCTTTTCAGGTGTCCAGAGTCTTCCTAAATCAGTTCTGGTCCGGTCTCCATGTCTTCCATCACTCCTAGCACCAGCCATCTGCATTGTATAGGAGATATCAGCATGGGCTGCATTGTGCCCCCCCCACCAACACACTAGAAGTCCAAGCACTTACTCTGAATCAGGAGCCTCAGAGACCCTTTTCCTGACTTCAGAGATTACATGACAACTGTTTAGCCACTCCCCCACCCCATGCTCCTAGTTTTTGTGACAACGTCTCTTTATGTAGGTTCCCAAGTCCAAGGAGTTGTAGCTTTTCAAAAGCTATGTGACCAATTTTCTATATTTAACTTTCTCTGGTGCAATACCAACCATAATTTCTTTCCTGTAATGACCCTAACTGATGCTATAAGTGGTGCCAGGAGTGGTCACATGAATCGTATCCTTAAATATAAAATCCTGGAATTAGTTTTGATGATGAAAACAGTTATTGGAAACTGACAATCTGTAGCATGTAGTGGTATCGAAATTACTTAAATTAAGATTTGTCATTCCTAAAATTGTCTATTTTAGGCCAGGATTCAGGATATCTGTATTAATTGACCATTATCAGATTAACGCTGAGAGTAAGAACTAAGGGTGGGAGGCTGGCTTCTGATTTTCCTAAAGAAAGGAAAGAAAATGACATGCTCTGGGCCACAACTCTTTGACCAATCACAGTCAGATGATCAGAGACGTACTACTGTGGTCCTAAAATAATCACTCATATCTTATAACAGCTGAACAGGTAGCAATGAAAATTATATCCTAAATTTAATTATGCTGGATATAAATTGATCATTTGAATTAAATTTCCACTTTCCTTATCGTCTATGTGTAAATAAGGGAGTAGAATGAGGAGTGGGATTCTGTTAATGGAATATGGTAATTTGTGTGTACTGGATAGAAGTTGAAATCTTTGGTTATGCAACACTCTGAGATTTCTTACCAGTGTAAGCAGTACCTTCACCTGCGGGTGAGAAGATGGACTTTTCCTTGTTTGATAAATTTACTTAATTAAGTAGTCTTGCAAGGGATGCCATTTCTCCTCAAGACCTAACCCCACCAAATCTTATTGCTCAAGAGTTAATTGTAATCATATTTTAGCATCCTTTAGAGGGATAAGAGCAAAATCTGACCCAGAATAATAGTTTTTACTTGGAAATATTGGTAAGATTAAGATTTGTTAATTTATAAAAGCATACAACCTGTAAAATATGTTTGGGAATAAATCCAAGGAAGTTAAATCTAGGAAGCCAAATATATCAACAGAGAGCCAGATAATATATGGATATGGAGACAGGTTTTAACTGAATGTGTCAGCTCAGGCAACTGTGAGTGGGTCTACTCTTTATTTGGTTGGTTGACTGAAACCTAGCCTTGACAATGTCAAGTATTCAGTGAGGCTGAGATGTGTTGCAGGGTGGGTTTTCTGGAAACAGAAACTGAGATGGAGTTTGAGGTGCAATATATTTCTTAAGAATCAATCCCTGTGAAAAGAAGGAGAAAATGGATTGTGCAGAGGGAAGAGCTAAAATACAGCACTGTCCCATCACATCCTCAGTCAAGTCAGTGGTGGGGATCTTGGAAGGATTCCATTCTGAATTTTCCTGCATTGGACCAAAATAGCTGGGCTCTATAAACCCTCCCCACTATGTTGCAGAATGTGGGTTGCCTCAGGAAGGATATGACCTTGAGTGAAGCTGGTGTCTGCAACCAAAGTAAACCTTGAAGGAGCTGACAGCAAGAGGCTGTCTACCAACCTCTTTTTAAATGGACAGCAATTCGTTCTTTGAAGGGGAATCAGTGGCACAGGAGGGGAATCAGGGTGTCATGGGCTGTCTACCCAAGATGTTAGAATGTCCCTGGCTTTATCTACAGGAAGTCAATGTCCTAGGGAATTAGGAAGTTTGAAATGGCTTCTTTATGTATGTTATGAACATCACCCCATATTCTCTGAGAGTTTAAAGAACTCTGGTCCCATCAACTCTTTAAACCATGGTACATTTAGAGCTTCCCTGTAGTATTCTATTCAGAAAATGTTTCCTTTTGTCATTATCACCTTTTAAAAATGCCACCTTCATATGAAGACCCTTCCTTATTATCTTCTTGAATATAACCAGACATACTCATCTGCACCTAAACATACCAGTCTTTTATACTGCCATGCCTTTGTTCATGATGTTGCTTTACTAAAATGCTATTCCCTCCCTTTTATTTAGAAAACTGAATTTGTACTCACTCTCTAAGTTGTGCTTCAATTATTATCTTTCTTTAAATCTTCTTGCACTCCTGCAGACAGGACTGGTTGGTATATCGTATCTCCTATAAATACCAAGACATGATACTATATTTCCTTTATACATTACTCTTCTACCACCTGATTTTAATACCCTTGAGAACCCAGGCTGAATATTAATTATGTTTTTAAATCCAGTTCCTGCACTACACTATATCCCTTTGTTAATGGTTGCCAGGGAAAAAGTAATTTTTCTGACAAATGGTGAAGTAATAGTGCAATTAATTGAGATTAAGAAGCTGTGAAGATGAGAAGGCTTGTGAATAACATAGGAAAATGAAAAGATGCTGAATTTAAGACAATTTGAGCTTTGAAGTATCTGAGAGAGAGCCTAACATAGATATAGGTAAATTTGTGTTTATGAGATAATGAATGAAAGAATAAATGAATGAATGGATGTGAAATACTTCAATGGAAAATTTCCTTAGCCAGTCAAGGCTAGAGATCAAATAAAGAGATGGCTTAGCAAGGTAAACACATTTTTGTGTGTGTATGGCTGCCTTATCACTGCACTACAGAGAATAGGATACTGCAGCTTCTCTAAAAGTCTCAGAATCACCCCATGAGCAAAGAGCCTCATAATTATTTTTTAGACAGGCTCATTAAGGTATACTCGATATGCAATGAACTACACATACACAACACATATTAAAAGTGTACAATTTGACAGAGGCATACACAATTGCAATAATCACTACAATCAGAGAGAATACATCCATCACTTCTAGAAGTTTCCTCACACCTCTGGTAATCCTTCCCTCATACTTCACCCTACCCCATAACTCTAACAAATCACTGATTCATTTTTTGTCACTATATATTAGTATTTATTTTCTTGACATTTATATCAAATTAATTAATATAGTATATACTCTTTTTATCTGGCTTATTTCACACAGAATAATTATTTTGAGATTCATCCATCTTACTGCATGTGTCAATAGTTCTTTCCTTTTATTGATTAGTGGTATACATTTTATAGATATTCCCCACTTGTTTATCCATTGATAAACACCTGGTTATCATTTGGCTAATTTGCATATCATGGTTATCACTTAGATAACCATAACTTTCATAGCCATTGGATAACCAATGGATAAACTGGTTATCAATTATCTTGACATGCACATTTGGGCTGTTTCCAATTTTTGGCTATTACCAATAAAGCTACAATGAACATTTGCATACAAGTCTTTACATGGACATATATTTCCTTTTTCTTTTTGGTAAAAACCTAGGAGTGGAATGGCTAGGCCCTATGATAGGTCTTTGTTTAATTTTTTAAGAAACTGATAAATATTTCCCAAGAGGTTATACCATTTTACATTCATACCAGCAGTTTATGAGAGTCCCAGGGTGTTATTTTTCTAAAATTCTTAGAATCTCCACATGAAGAAAGAGCCACCTAGATATTGTTTATCAAGTATTACAGATTTTTTTTCTCCCATGTGATCTTTTTCACATTCTTATCCAAAGCCATCCATGCTTTACTTCCCTTTAAACTCCTGAGCATCTTATAATTCTTGGTTTACTTTTCTTAGTATTTCCTTCTTTCTATTTAGGAGCTATTCTGTTTCCTATGCTGGTGTATAGAATGGTTCTTCTTAAGTCTTCTCCCTTTCTGAGGCGTAAAAAGCAGCATGTATGAGCTTCACAGAGAGCTGGCAATTAATTCTGTCAGTCAATCAGGGAATAGCTTCTGAACAAAATCTTCAATTTCCAAACCTTTTTATTAACAAATGGAATTTTTTCCTTTGTGATTCCTTACAGTAGCTACCTTGGATATCTGCCTGTTTCTATTCAGGCTTCTTATGCAACTTTCTTCATATGATCTCATAATTTTTCTCCATTATTTAGATCTACAAAATGTCCTTAGTGACAATCACAAATAATTACCAATAAATTTTAATTAATAATAGCTGGTAATAGTTACCAACTGAGAAGTAGTCAGAACTTCACTTATTTCCCTCCTCCCAATTCTTTCTTGCCAAAATCCTGAATATTATTTTACCCTTTTTGCCAATAATCAACATTACCATCAACACTCACTTTTTCTCTCAACTTAGCTCAATGAAGTCATTAATAAGAAAACATCCCACCATACCGTTCCCTCCCCCAGTAAGCTAGCTGTGATTGTATCTCCCCTTTAACTCCTTGTGTGGACAGTACACTTTTCTACTATAGCACCTATCATATTAAGGGACTTATATCTTTATAAGTCTGTTTTCCATTATTATAGTGAGCTTCAAACTGGCAGATCAAGTCTTACTAGACTTTTTTATTTTCATACTAGATATTCAGTTCACATATAATCTTTTCAGGTGTCAGATGTGTGATTTCCACTTTCCTGATTTCAGAACTTGTAAGACCAAGGCATCAAATAGGCAATATTTAAAAACTTACAGGCTGATGGATCAATAAGGAGATTTTTCAGAACCATTAAGCAATATATTCATTGATTCTGAACTAACATGCACTCACGCTGAAATGACTTCTTTAAATGATTTCTTGAAAGAGAACTTGCGCATGACCATCTTTTCTCTGTTCATTAGCCAAAAGTGCTATGACCTCCAGTAGTTTATGACCATATGACTGTTACACTTTTGTGTTATTTATGTACTTCATGGCTACATTCAACCTTGGGGACAAATAATAGTTCAAAAATCAATATTATATTTCACTTTGTAATTATTGAGACATTTCACATACCGTATCCTGTTTGATCCACATTGGCCTTGTGATGCAGATAAGGTAAGTTGGAAGAGCTACCTACAGTTACAACCATTCAAGCTATGATTTACTCAAAAGTTGCCATAGAGAGACACATATCCATTAACCACAAAAATCAACAGAGAGGCTATAAAAGTAAGGACATGTCTGTAACAGTAAAAATACTAAATAATGCCATGGTAGTTAGGTCCTTTTGATTGCCCTTACAGTATCAACAACTACTTGTGAAAGCCAAAGCCATCTCAGCAGGACAGACCTGATCTTTTAAATAGTCAGAGTGGGTGTAATACCTGAGTATTCAGAAGGAAAGAGATGGATTTAAAGGGCAGTGCTGATTCTGTTCTTAATCATGGAATATCTCCTTTAAAAAGAGGCAATACATTGGCTAGGAACATAGGAAAGGTATTCGTCTCTAATATATATTCCTCCTCCTCTAACCTACTTGTGATAGATGTATTTGCTCCAAAAGTTCTTCTTTTATGTTGCTTGTATTCCCTAGAGGCTTAATTCTCACTGTCATCTTCTCCTAGGAGTGACTTAATCCGATAATGGAAGTCCACTTAGCTTAACTAACCTTAGGGAAAATAAACAGAGTGGAGCGGAGTTTATGATAAGTGTAATGAGTGCCCAAGGTCCAAGGAAAGAGAGAGCTGCCTGGATGTGGGAGCACAAAATTCACAGTTTATTTACTTTGTTAGGAGATTGACCAAAGACTAACCCTAATCTATCCAGCTCTGTATGTGCCCAACTCTGTAACTGTAGGCTAACCTAGGCTCTAAACCAAGTCTAATCCTAAGGACTCCATCATTTGAACCCCTTACCTTTTGACTTCTGGTCAGGTTAAATCACTGAAAGACAACAGTAGGAGGCTCAAGGACAAGGACAGAAGAAAGCTTCCCCTGATTCCTCCCTCTCAGCTTCTGTGACTATAGAAAAAGCTGCATTCCACCAGAAATACAGTTTCCACTCAGAAGACCCTTTTTAATAACTCCAGATCTCACTGGGCCCTAGTAGCACCATGTCTTCCCTTTGCATCATCCGTGAGGGTGGCAATTGTTCTGCTGTTGGTAGTCCTTGAGTACCCTGACAACCTTTACTGTTTTTTGGTTTTTTTTTTTTTTGGTTTCCTTAATCCTGTTCACACATCAGTAAAGGAATCTTGGTTCTTCCATCTGCCTACAACACCTCAGACTGTCCTATCATTTGTTGCCAATTTGACTTCTAAATGTCTCTTCTCAGGAAGGGAGGTAGTGTATGTAGAGTTGATGGAGCATAGCGATGTGTTTGAGAAGAATGTGAAGCAACTATCCCAGGTTCCCTATTTTCTAGAAAACTGTGGGGCTTTCTGACCACAATTTTCCTTACTCACTACTCCTTCAACCATCTCCACCCACTTCCTTTCTCATTTTCATTTCCTCCTCCCTTAATCTTGTATTCTTTATTATCATTTGTCATAGATTGTTTATTTCTTCATAACTTCATTGCCATCATGCTGTCTGATGAATATACTATTCTCTGTTTAACGACAGCCTGATGTGGTGGAAGTAGAATTTAGAAGACACACCTTCAAAAGATGACTTGGCTGTTTATTGGCTTTGTGACTCAATAAGTTGATTAATTTTCTAAAGCTGCTCTCTTTCCTTTATCATGATAGTACTGAAAACGATACTGCTTGCCTCACAGAGTTGCTTTGAGGACCAAGTGAGATAGTAAAAGTGAAAGTTCTTTGAAACTTCAAGGCAATATCTTAGCATAATGTATTATTATTTTATTTGATCATTTGGGGGTCTAAAATGAACCACTTTATCATCGTTTGTATTATAGTTGATGTATTATACTTACAAATATTGGAAAATGATGCTTGGATAGTTGTAATAACATTTTGTGCGTAATAGTTTGAAATTTAAATAGAGAAACATTTTCCACTAGAAAGAAGGAACAAAGAGAGGTTGCAGAAATTATGAACAATCCCTTACATACTCTGATCCCATCAGGATATAGTGAATGGAAAATAATTTTAACAGAAAAAAATAAAATCTAATGTGAATAGTAACACTTAACCTCGGATCTCCACCTAAATTATATTACATTTCATATTTAGTGAGCTTCTGACCGATGCCTATAATTTTTTATATCTTTATTGCTGTAATATTTTGGCCAATCAGTGTTGGAGCAGAGTAGTTCTCAGTAACTTATATAAAGAGAAAAAATGCTAAAGATGTTTGCCAAGATTTTCTAAGTTTTAATTGTAATAAAACATGTACTTTACCTTCATTTCTTTAGAAGAGGTCAGGTGAGTCCACAATACATTTTTTTTTCAACTTCAATTTCAGTATGTGGATTTTAAGATAATAAGAAAAGGATATACTCATTGCTTTTTGCCAAATGCACAAGTCTGCCATGTGAAAATATATTCCCTTTATATATCTTTGAATAAAACATGACAAGGACTCTCTATATATGTCATGACAGACCTACACAAAACACTGTTGATGGAAAGAAATGTCCTCTGAATTTTCATTCAGTATACTTCCATTGATAATCAAATTGCACATCAAAGTGACATTGTAATTCCCATTTACTAAGCCATCTTTATTTTAAACAGGAAATGGTTCTGTCCTCTTTCTTTTCTAAGAAGATATTAAATAGTTTCCCCCATCACATCCCAGCCACTCTATTTCCCTGTTTCAACATTTAGTGATACATAATTAAGTTGAAAACATCTTTCCTGCAATGTCTTTAAGAAAGAAGAAAGGTAACCTTCAGTAAGGATCCTTTAAAATTCTCCACCTCAATATGACACAAAAAGGTCAATTTGAAAGTTGTCTTTTCTAAATGAGAACAATTTCAAAGTTCCACTAATGTCTTCTGTAATCATTAGTAGTATGGCCACAACAACATAGTCTCTAGGTAGTTAAAAACATTGAGCCAAATTTCAGGCAGGCATTAGCAAAGCATAAAGATGCCACTTCATTGTACTTTTAGCGGTATCTTTTTCATATCAACAGCATAGTTACCGGGCCTCCTAATGGAGCAAGTATTCTACTTAGTATTCATCATCTGAAAGAAATAGTGATAATTAACTGTATCCACTGAGATAGCTGCTAATCATATATGCCAAGACCAGGCGGCTGATGTGGAAATACGTGGAACCAAAAACAGATATTTCTAAAACCCAATTGTGAGCTTTTTTCTTCCTTTGAAAAATGTTGATAAAACCTACAATATAATAGGAATTACTAATTACTTGATGGAGAATTGTATCTCAATGATGATTCATTGTTTAAGAAGTAGCATTTTGTTCCTTAAAGTTTTAACTCTATTTTTGAGAACTGCCAAGTTATCTCTGAGCTTTTAATCTGTAATGATGCAGGTAGAAAAGTTCAGAAACATATAATCATGATAGCATAATATTATTGTTCTAAATTTACTTAAACTATCATTTTGAACAAAGTTATTGAGGTATACAAGGTTATGTTCACTTTGTTAGTAAATTAAAAAAATAAAATTCAAGGGATATTTGAATTTTCCATGAGAAAGACTTGAGATAATGCTGCTCTCAATGACTAGAAATAGTAATTCTTAAAGAAAAATAAAAAACACAGTGTGAAATGGAACCTTCAGGCATCCAGAAGTGTCCTCCTTCGTTTACAATCATCAAAAACATATAAGTGGTTCTTTTTTCATTAAACTTTATTTTTAGGGCTGTTTTAGATTCATGCCAGTATTGACCAGAAGAAGGTACAGAGATTTCCAATATACCTCTTGCCAGCACACATGCATAGTCTCCCCGATCATCAGCATCCTCCACCAGAGTGGTACATTTCTTAGAATTCATGAACCTACACTGACGCATCATTATTACTCAAAGTCCATAGTTTATATTAGAGCTCACTTTTGGTATTGCATAGTCTAGGGGTTTAGATAGATTTATAATGACAAATATCCATCAGTATAGTATCATACAGTGTATTTTCACTGCCTGAAAAATCCTCTGTCTTCTGTCTATTCATTCTTCTCTCCCCACTAACCCTTGGCAGCCACTAATCTTTTTATTGTCTCCATAGTTTTGTCTTTTCCAGAGTAACATTTAATGAGAATCATACACCATGAAGACCTTTCAGATTGTTTTCTTTCTTAGACATATGCATTTATGTTTTCTCCATGTCTTTTCATGGCTCAATCACTGCTTTCTTTCTAGCACTGAGTAATATTTCATTGTCTGGATGTACCACAGCTTCTCTATCCATTTACCTACTGAAAGACATCTTGGTTGCTTCCATTTTTTGACATTTATTAATAAAGCTGCTATAAACATCTGTGTGCAGGTTTTTGTGTGGATGTAAGTTAAATATCAACAAGTGTATTTGCTGAATTGTATGGTGAGAGTATGTTTAATGTTGTAAAATGCCTCCAAACTGTTTTCCAAAGTGGCTGTACCATTTTGCATTCCCATCAGTAAACCACTAGTTTGTTCTCTATATCTGTGAGTCTGTTTCTTTCCTGTTATATTCACTAGTTTGTTTTATTTTTTTAGATGCTACATATAAGTGATATCATACAGAATTTGTCTTTCTCCATCTGACTTATTTCACTTAGCAAAATACCCTCCAAGCCCATCCTTGTTGTAAATGGCAAAGTTTCTTTCTTTTTTATATCTGAGTAGTATTCCTTTGTATGTGTGTGTGTGTGTATACATATATATATATATATATATCTCACATCTTTATGCATTCATCTGTTGATAAACACTTAGGTTCCTTCCATATTTTGGCAATTGTAAATAATGCTTCTATGAACATTGGGGTGCATGTATATTTTTCGAATTAGTGTTTTGGGTTTTTTTTGGATATATACCCAGGAGTGAAATTGCTGGGTCATATGGTAGTTCTATTTTTAGTTTTTTGAGAAATCTCCATATATAGGTGAGTGATTTCTAAATGCTGAGAGAAACAGTACTACAATCTCTTAACATGTCATGCATAGGTAGTGCAGTACTGCATTTAGAATCTGAGGTACTTGGTACCTATTTGATTAATTTTTGCACCCATGACCTCTGCTGAAACTCTGAGATAATATGAGAGGATCATGTTAAATATCCTGGTACGTAAGGATTCTAGGGTGTTGTTTTCCTTGCCTCTTCCCTCTCTAACTCACAATCAGAATTTAAAAACTAAGATTTTTTAGTTTGAATCTCTCATAGAAGCTGCAAATTTTTATGTACGTGTCACATAACTTTAACTAAAAACCTATTATAAAAATACAGAGCCTCTATTCTGTTATATTCACCTCTGTCATATGGGTGGTCACAAAGTTGAGTAGTCATGTGTGTAGGTGAGGGTGTTATTTTTTGTTTAGGATGATTAAAATAGATCACTACTTTGTGTAATAGTCTAGTTACAAAGATTTTGTAAGCTTTGTGAGATTATAAACTGCACAGCATTTTATTGTGCTCTTCAAACATATATAAAATCAAATTATATATGATCTTGGGTATTCCTTTTGATTATATGTTAAGGGTAGTGAATGCCTTGAATCCCAAGTGTCTCATCCACTATCTAGAATGCAGAAGTGAACTGTAATTGATTACTCAATGTCAAGAACCTAGAGAGAGAGTGGAATTCTTCTCCTCTTGCCAGAATTAGAAGGGTCTGTGAGGCTTCTAATGGAATCAGGGACTTATTGCATTAGTTAAAGTTCTTAGCTGATGAGAAATGAACAAACCTAAGGAGGCTCTATTCTGGAGCTGGCAGGGTGTATGGAGAGGCAGTTCCAACTGGAATACCACATAAAATAGCATTTATGTTTAAAAACTTGATTGAAATTAAGATTTTCATAATAAACCATGTAGTCAAGATTCTGACTCCCCTGTGTGAGTATACATCACATGCTATTGACTATACATCAATCTCAAAAACAGCAGAGTTTTGTCTGATGTGTCACTTTCCCATCCCTCACTAAATAT
Source organism: Phocoena phocoena (assembly GCF_963924675.1). NCBI lineage: Eukaryota > Metazoa > Chordata > Mammalia > Artiodactyla > Phocoenidae > Phocoena > Phocoena phocoena. The sequence goes on from NC_089223.1 coordinate 79,619,697, forward strand.
ATATCCTCTCTCTGTAACAAAACTTGTGATAACAAAAAAACAAATATAATCTAAGTATAATTAAAACAATAATTTAATAATTATATTAATATTTAATGTAATTAAATAAATATATATTAAATAAATGTGTTGATAGTAATAAAATTATAAATATACATTGTCTTGGCCAAAAAGTTTTTTCAGGTTTTCCTGTAAGAAAAAAATTTTTGGCCAACCTTATATTATATGTATTATGCATATATATATTTCATGTTTGTATAAATATATATATGAAGATGGTTACATGCTTTGTACTTTGGTTATTGTGACAATCATACCAGTAATAATACTTATAATTAAAGCTTAATAAATCATTTTTTCTGGTCTGGACTGTTTTGAGAACATTATATAGAGAAATTAATTTAGCATCCACAGAAAATAAGAGAGTGAGACATATAATTAGTATTTTCATATTACCAAGGAGGGAACTGAGGTGCATAGAGGATACATTTCTTGCCCAAGGTGAAGCAGTTTGTAAGTGATAGGGCCAGGATTTGAATTTTACAAATTTGACTTCAGAGTTGATGCTCTTACACACCATACTGTACTGCCTCTCTGAAAACATCAGATTAAATTTTACAAAGCAAAAATTAAATTCTGTAAATCTAAAGCCACAAAGTGACAATAAACATTTCCATATACAAGATAAATTTCTTAGTTTGTGTATTTCTATATGGACTATTTAAGATCACTGAACTTTTCTTATATGAAGACAAGAAATTTATCCTAGTATAATATAGAAATATTTCTCTGTAAGAAATGTTACTGCTTTTAAAATAGGAGATGAGAAAAAAAAGAACAGAAGAACTTTGGCATTAAAAGATATTCTTAAAAATATATGGTCATTTTAAAGCAGATTGCATATAGAGTTATGTTTATAAAGAAAATTGTCTTACTTTCAATAAATCTACAAGGAAATATGATAGTAGATATTTCTTTTAAATTCAAAATAGTTCCTAAGTTATGTAGATGCCCTGAAGAAAAATAGAATTAATTATATCATATAATTAGCCTGCTCTGTTTTCCTGACATAGCTAAGAAAAATTCCTTTAGCCTGTATATAAATGCAATTAGAGCTTTAGAAAAGACCAGAACTGCAGGCACTTTATATTTCCTTTTTGGGAGGAGGCATCACATTTGAGTGGGAATAACCACAAAAATGGATTTTGGAAACATGGATTCTCATGTTTATCATGCTTCTGACAAACAATTTCAGTAAATTTTTTAGACCAGTTTCGTCATTTGGACAACAAAAGCAATGAACAATTTCACCTCTATGTCCCTTACAATTTACATATTTTAAAATCAACTAAATGTTTGAGGTAATGGAAAAGACATAAAAGAGCACATTTTTCAAAGTTTATAAGAATCCTGGCTATATCTAGTTGGGCACAGATAACATTTTATCTCCTCAGCTTTTCATAGTTTGACAACATAGGAAGACCTAGAAATATTAATCATGCTAATGAAATGTTAAGAAACTTGTTCTTATTTATCATTTCTTTGTTACAGCAGATTTTAAGAGAAAGGGGTGATACTTAAAAACATGTTCTAACATTAAATAGAAATGACAGGTAACTTTATAAAAGGCAAATTGGGGTTAATTAGTTTGTTGGTTTACCTAAAACATATTGTTTACTTAAAAGTGTTTAGTATCCTGTCGGGATGAATAAATCGTTGCTCTAGTTCACAATTTTATTTTAATTTTAACACTTGGATAAAGTGTGAAGTTGTTTGCAGATGCCTGGGAACTTAATGAATTGAAGACATAAATTCTCCAGATTACAGCAATAGAAAATGTGTTCTAAATTTTATATAGTCATACTTTCTGTGTATCCATAGCCAAGAACATTTCATCTCTTCTAAACACATGCTATAAGTTTTGATTTCTATGTCACAATGGAAAAACTGAGAGAAGAGATAATTTAAACAGTGTATCCAGACAATTTTATAAATCCCAGCTACAGCATATACTTTTAGTCTCTGTGAATGGCATTCCCTGGAATTGTATGGTGCCCAAACTGCAATCACACCCAGTATCATTGAACATATAAGAGGTTTGAAAATAAAGATGTTCTTAGAAAATAAATGATAAGTGTACTAACTCTGTCTATTTTCTAGACATATTGGCTGATAGGCAGGCTAAAATTTGAGTCCTTAAAGGAAAAGTAAGATTTGTGGGGAAGTAATTACTGAGATGGCTTCTCAACAAGAAAAACGACAGACTGGTGAGTGGGGACAAAGGATTAATCAAGATTAATCCTTTTTTTTTTTTGGTTCCTTTACCATTTTAAATCTTTCAAATTAATTTGGAAAGATATATGCATCCCCAATGCTTATTGCAGCATCATTTACAATTGCCAAGATATGGAAGCAACCTAAGTGTCCTTTAACAGAAGAATGGATAAAGAAGATATATATACACACACACACACACACATACAGTGGCACACTACTAAGCCATAAAAAAAGTGAAATACTGCCGTTTGCAACAAAATGGCTGGATCTAGAGGGTATTATGCTAAGTGAAATAAGTCAGACAGTTAAAGACAAATACTGAGACAAATGATCTCACTTATATATGTGGAATCTAAAAAACAAAACAAACAAAACAAAACAAAAGGGAGACTCATAGATACAGAGAACACACGAGTGGTTGCCAGAGGGGATGGGGGTGGGGATATGGACAGAAGAGGTGAAGAGGATTAGAGGTACAAACTTCCAGTTATAAAATAAATATGCCACGGGATTAACACACAGCATAAGGAATGTGTTCAGTAGAATTATAATAACTTTGTATGGGGACAGATTGCTACTACATTAATTGTGATAATCATTTCATAATTTATGCAAATGTCAAATCACTATGTAGTACACCTGAAACTAACATAATATTATACATCAACTATATTTAAGAAAAAAATTTTTGATACATGTATACGTCCATTATTAATAAAAAAAGAACTGAAACATAGAAGTTAAGTATCTTGGCCAAGGTCATAGGTATGACTAATGAAGTAGAGATGATTGTGCTGAAGCAGAGGAACTGAGATTCAAATCTTTTCTTCTAATTTCAAACTCCAGTAATTTCACCCTTCTTGCCTCCTGTACAGAGTTTCTAATCATTTTAGGATTGCTTAGAATATCTTACTTTATTCCTGACTCAGTTTCCTCATTGAAAGATAAAAATAATAGTAACATCTATATCAGAAGGCTGTTGAGATGATTACATGCCCTAATTTGTATAAAGCCTCTAGAATAGTGCTTGGCATATAGTAACTGATACATATGTTTGCTAATTTGGTTACAAATATTATTATTGAATGACTGCCCATTTGATATATATTATCTTCGACTAAAGATTATTTTTTAATTGGCCAAAAGTTCAATGTTATATACTAAATTTCAAACTTCTTAATGAACATTAAAATATTTTTTCCTTTTTTTTTTTTTAACATCTTTATTGGAGTACAACTGCTTTACAATAGTGCGTTAGTTTCTGCTTTACAACAAAGTGAATCAATTATACATGTACATATGTTCCTATCTCTCTTCCTTCTTGCATCTCCCTCCCTCCCACCCTCCCTATCCCATCCCTCTAGGTGGTCACAAACCACCTAGCTGATCTCCCTGTGCCATGCGGCTGCTTCCCACTAGCTATCCATCCTACGTTTGGTAGTGTATATATGTCCATGCCACTCTCTCACTTCGTCACAGCTTACCCTTCCCCCTCCTCATATCCTCAAGTCCATTCTCTAGTAGGTCTGTGGCTTTATTCCCATCCTACCCCTAGGCTCTTCATGACATTTTTTTTTCTTAGATTCCATATATATGTGTCAGCATACGGTATTTGTTTTTCTCCTTCGAACTTACATCACTCTGTAAGAAAGACTCCATGTCCATCCACCTCACTACAAATAGCTTAATTTCGTTTCGTTTCTTCTTCTTTTTTTTTTTTGGTACGCAGGCCTCTCACTGTTGTGGCCTCTCCCATTGTGGAGCACAGGCTCCAGTTGCGCAGGCTCAGCGGCCATGGCTCACGGGCCTAGCTGCTCTGCGGCATGTGAGATCTTCCCAGACCAGAGCATGAACCCGCGTCCCCTGCATAGGCAGGCAGACTCTCAACCAGTGTGCCACCAGGGAAGCCCCCAATTTCGTTTCTTTTTATGGCTGAGTAATATTCTCTTGAATATATGTGCCACATCTTCTTTATCCATTCATCTGTTGATGGATACTTAGGTTGCTTCCATGTCCTGGCTATTGTAAATAGAGCTGCAATGAAGATTGTGGTACATGACTCTTTTAAATTATGGTTTTCTCAGGGTATATGCCCAGTACTGGGATTCCTGGGTCGTATGGTAGTTCTATTTTTAGTTTTTTAAGGAACCTCCATACTGTTCCCCATAGTAGCTGTATCAATTTACATTCCCACCAACAATGCAAGAGGGTTCCCTTTTCTCCCCACTCTCTCCAGCATTTATTGTTTCTAGATTTTTTTTTATTCCTTATATTTTATCTTTTTACTTTTATGGATCAAATTTTCTCCAAGTCATTGCAGAGTTAATATTGCAACACCTATAAACAGCTTCACAACAATAAAAAAATTAATTACCAATTGCCACACAATAGTCTCTTGTTTTAAAGGAAATGGGTTAAGTAATTTTAAATGGCATAAAAACATTGCCATGTATCATAAATCTTTCCAAAACCTCTGTTCACTTGGCTTCAAACTTTTCCAGAGAATATTTAGACATGGAGATAATGAATAAAACTGATGCCATACAAGAAAAATGTAGTTAAAATCATTATTGAACATTGGAGGAGGGAAGTGCCTGAAAATCTTCAGATAATCATGTTTAAATGTAGCTAACAATCATTGTGCATTCAGTGTGAAGGTGGCATCCATTCGATCTGTAACAGGGACACTGCTATACTGTTAGTAGTAAATACCTTTATCTAGTTTCTTAAACATTTCAACTTAAAACAGAAGCATATGTTACATGCAATTCATATACCAGCATCTTTTTTTCCTTTTTTCTTAATTTAAATATAGTTGATTTACAGTATTGTATCTGTTTCAGTGTGCAGCATAGGTAATTTTTACAGATTATATTCCATTATAGATTATTATAAGACCCTGAGTATAGTTCCCTGTGCTATACAGTAAATCCTTGTTGCTTATCTATTTTATGTATAGTAGTTTGTATCTGTTATTCCCATACCCGTAATTTTTCCCTCCCCCTGCCCTCTCCCCTTTGGTGACCATGTTTGTTTTCTATATCTGTGAGTCTGTTTTTATTTTGTATATACATTCATTTGTATTATTTTTTGATTCCACTTATGAGTGATATCACAGTATTTGTCTCTGACTTATTTCACTAAGCATAATCTTCTCTAGGTCCATCCACATTGCTGCAAATGGCAATATTTCATTCTCTTTTATGGCTAAGTAGTATTCCATTGTACACATATATATCACATCTTCTTATGCCAGTCATCTGTTGATGAGAACTTAGGTTGCTTCCGTGTCTTACTTGTTTTGTAAGTAGTGCTGCTATGAATGTTGAGGTGCATGTATCTATTTGAAATAGCATTTTTGATTTTTTGGGGATCTATACCCAGGATTGAAATTGCTGGATAAATGGTAGTTCTATTTTTAGTTTTTTAAGGAACCTCCATATTGTTTTCCATAGTGGCTACACCAATTTACATTCCTACGAACAGTATAGAATTGTTCACTTTTCTTCACATCCTCTCCAGGATTTGTTATTTATAGACTTTTTGATGATTGCCATTCTGACAGGTATGAAGAGATATATCATTGTGATTTTGATTTGCATTTCTCTAATTAGCAATGTTGAACATCTTTTCATGTGTCTGTTAGCCATCTGTATGTCTTCTTTGGAAAAATATCTATTCAAATCTTCTGCCCATTTTTTGATTGGATTGTTTGTTATTTTGATATTGAGTTGTATAAGCTATTTGTAAATTTTGGATATTAACCCTTTGTTGGTCCCATTATTTGCAAATATTTTCTCCTATTCCTTAGTTTATCTTTTCCTTTTTTTTTTGTTTTTAAACATCTTTATTGGGGTATAATTGATTTACAATGGTGTGTTAGTTTCTGCTTTATAACAAAGTGAATCAGTTATACATATGTTCCCATATCTGTTCCCTCTTGCATCTCCCTCCCTCCCACCCTCCCAATCCAACCCCTCCAGGCAGTCAAAGCACCGAGCTGATATCCCTGTGCTATATGGCTGCTCCCCACTAGTTATCTACTTTAAGTTTGTTAGTGTATATATGTCCATGACTCTCTCTCGCTTTGTCACAGCTCACCCTTCCGCCTCCCCATATCCTCAAGTCCGTTCTCCAGTAGGTCTGTGTCTGTATTCCTGTCTTACCCCTAGGTCCTTCATGACATTTTTTTCCCCCTTAAATTCCATATATATGTGTTAGCATATGGTATTTGTCTTTCTCTTTCTGACTTACTTCACTCTGTATGACAGACTCTAGGTCTATCCACCTCATTACAAATACCTCAATTTCGTTTCCTTTTATGGCTGAGTAATATTCCGTTGTATATATGTGCTACATCTTCTTTATCCATTCATCCGGTGATGGACACTTAGGTTGTTTCCATCTCCGGGCTATTGTAAATAGAGCTGCAATGAACATTTTGGCACATGACTCTTTTTGAATTTTGGTTTTCTCAGGATATATGCCCAGTAGTGGGATTGCTGGGTCATATGGTAGTTCTATTTGTAGTTTTTTAAGGAACCTCCATACTATTCTCCATAGTGGCTGAACCAGTTCACATTCCCAGCAGCAGTGCAAGAGTGTTCCCTTTTCTCCACACCCTCTCCAGCATTTATTGTTTCTAGATTTTTTGATGATGGCCATTCTGACTGGTGTGAGATGATATCTCATTGTAGTTTTGATTTGCATTTCTCTAATGATTAATGATGTTGAGCATTCTTTCATGTGTGTTTGTTGGCAGTCTGTATATCTTCTTTGGAGAAATGTCTGTTTAGGTCTTCTGCCCATATTTGGATTGGGTTGTTTGTTTTTTTGTTATTGAGCTGCATGAGCTGCTTGTAAATTTCGGAGATTAATCCTTTGTCAGCTGCTTCATTTGCAAATATTTTCTCCCATTCTGAGGGTTGTGTTTTGGTCTTGTTTATGGTTTCCTTTGCTGTGCAAAAGCTTTGAAGATTCATTAGGCCCTATTTGTTTATTTTTGTTTTTATTTCCATTTCTCTAGGAGGTGGGTCAAAAAGGATCTTGCTGTGATTTATGTCATAGAGTGTTCTGCCTATGTTTTCCTCTAAGAGTTTGATAGTTTCTGACCTTACATTTAGGTCTTTAAACCATTTTGAGTTTAATTTTGTGTACTGTGTTAGGGAGTGTTCTAATTTCATACTTTTACATGCACCTGTCCAGTTTTCCCAGCACCACTTATTGAAGAGGCTATCTTTTCTCCACTGTATATTCTTGCCTCCTTTATCAAATATAAGGTGGCCATATGTGTGTGGGTTTATCTCTGGGCTTTCTATCCTGTTCCATTGATCTATATTTCTGTTTTTGTGCCAGTACCATATTGTCTTACTTTTTTTTTTTTTTTTTTTTTTGCGGTATGTGGGCCTCTCGCTGTTGTGGCCTCTCCCGTTGTGGAGCTTTGGACGCACAGGCTCAGCGGCCATGGCTTATGGGCCCAGCCGCTCCGCAGCAGGTGGGATCTTCCTGGACCGAGGCTGAACCCGTGTCCGCTGCATCGGCAGTTGGACTCTCAACCACTGTGCCACCAGGGAAGCCCCCATATTGTCTTGATTACTGTAGCTTTGTAGTATAGTCTGAAATCAGGGAGCCTGATTCCTCCAGCTCCATTTTTCGTCTTCAAGATTGCTTTTGCTATTCGGTATCTTTTGTGTTTCCATACAAATTGTGAAATTTTTTGTTCTAGTTCTGTAAAAATGCCACTGGTAGTTTGACAGGGATTGCATTGAATCTGTAGATTGCTTTGAGTAGTAGAGTCATTTTCACAATGTTGATTCTTCCAATCCAAGAACATGGTATATCTCTCCATCTGTTTGTATCATCTTTAATTTCTTTCATCAGTATCTTATAATTTTCTGCATACAGATCTTTTGTCTCCTTAGGTAGGTTTATTCCTAGATATTTTATTCTTTTTGTTGCAGTGGTAAATGGGAGTGTTTTCTTAATTTCACTTTCAGATTTTCATCATTAGTGTATAAGAATGCCAGAGATTTCTGTGCATCAATTTTGTACCATGCTACTTTACCAAATTCATTGATTAGCTCTAGTAGTTTTCTGGTAGCATCTTTAGGATTCTCTATGTATAGTCTCATGTCATTTACAAAAAGTGACAACTTTACTTCTTTTCCGATTTGGATTCCTTTTATTTCTTTTTCTTCTCTGATTGCTGTGCCTAGAATTCCAAAGCTATGTTGAATAAGAGTGGTGACAGTGGGCAACCTTGTCTTTTTCCTGATTTTAGTGGACATGGTTTCAGTTTTTCACCATTGAGGACGATGTTGGCTGTGGGTTTGTCATATAGGGCCTTTATTATGTTGAGGAAAGTTGCCTCTATGCCTACTTTCTGCAGGGCTTTTATCATAAATGGGTTTTGAATTTTCTCGAAAGCTTTCTCTGCATCTATTGAGATGATCATATGGTTTTTCTCCTTCAATTTGTTAATATGGTGTATCATGTTGATTGATTTGCGTATATTGAAGAATCCTTGCAGTCCTGGAATAAACCATGGTGTATGACCCTTTTAATGTGCTGTTGGATTCTGTTTGCTAGTATTTTGTTGAGGATTTTGGCATCTATGTTCATCAGTGATATTGGCCTGTAGTTTACTTTCTTTGTGACATCTTTGTCTGGTTTTGGTATCAGGGTGATGGTAGCCTCATAGAATGAATTTGCGAGTGCTCCTCCCTCTGCTTATTTTGGAAGAGTTTGAGAAGGATAAGTGTTAGCTCTTCTCTAAATGTTTGATAGAATTCACCTGTGAAGCCATCTGGTCCTGCGCTTTTGTGTGTTGGAAGATTTTTAATCACAGTTTCAATTTCAGTGCTTGTGATTGGTCTGTTCATATTTTCTATTTCTTCCTGGTTCAGTCTCGGCAGGTTGTGCATTTCTAAGAATGTGTCAGTTTCTTCCAGGTTGTCCATTTCATTGGCATAGAGTTGCTTGTAGTAATCTCTCATTATCTTTTGTATTTCTGCAGTGTCAGTTCTTACTTCTCCTTTTTCATTTCTAATCCTATTGATTTGAGTCTTCTCCCTTTTATCTTGATGAGTCTGGCTAATGGTTTATCAATTTTGTTTATCTTCTCAAGGAACCATCTTTTAGTTGTATTGATCTTTGCAATCATTTCCTTCATTTCTTTTTCATTTATTTCTGATCTGATCTTTATGATTTCTTTCTTTCTGCTAAATTTGGTTTTTTTTTTTTTCTTTCTCTAAGTGTTTTAGGTTCAAGGTTAGGTTGTTTATTGAAATGTTTCCTGTTTCTTAAGGTAGGATTGTATTGCTATAAACTTCCCTCTTAGAACTGCTTTTGCTGCATCCCATAGGTTGAACACTTCATCATTGAACACTTCATTATTAACTAGTGTATTGTTTAGCCTCCATGTGTTTGTATTTTTTACAGGTCTTTTCCTGTAATTGATATCTAGTCTCATAGTGTTGTGGTTGGAAAAGATAACGATATGATTTCAATGTTCTTAAATTTACCAAGGCTAGATTTGTGACCCAAGATATGATCTATCCTGGAGAATGTTCTATGAGCACTTGCAAAAATGTGTATTTTGTTGTTTTTGGATGGAATGTCCTATAAATATCAATTAAGTCCATCTTGTTTAATGTATCATTTAAAGCTTGTGTTTCCTTATTTATTTTAATTTTGGATGATCTGTCCATGGGTGAAAGTGGGGTGTTAAAGTCCCCTACTATGATTGTGTTACTGTTGATGTCCCCTTTTATGGCTGTTAGTATTTCCCTTATATATTGAAGTGCTCCTATGTTGGGTCCATAAATATTTACAATTGTTATATCTTCTTGGATTGATCCCTTGATCATTATGTAGTGTCCTTCTTTGTCTCTTGTAATAGTCTTTATTTTAAAGTCTATTTTGTCTGATATGAGAATCGCTACTCCAGCTTTCTTCTGATTTCCATTTGCATGGAATATATTTTTCCATCCCCTCAGTTTCAGTCTGTATGTGTCTCCAGGTCTGAAATGGGTCTCTTGTAGACAGCATATATATGGGTCTTCTCTTTGTACCCAATCAGCCAGTCTGTGTCTTTTGGTGGGAGCATTTAATCCATTTATATTTAAGGTAATTATCTATATGTATGTTCCTATTCCCATTTACTTAATTGTTTTGGGTTTGTTATTGTAGGTCTTTTCCTTCTCTTGTATTTCTTGCCTAGAGAAGTTCCTTTAGCATTTGTTGTAAAGCTGGTTTGGTGGTCCTGAACTCTCTCAGCTTTTGCTTGTCTGTAATGTTTTTAATTTCTCCATCAAGTCTGAATGAGATCCTTGCTGGTAGAGTAGTCCTGGTTGTAGGTTTTTCTCCTTCATCACTTTAAATATGTCCTGCCAGTCCCTTCTGGCTTGCAGAGTTTCTGCTGAAAGATCAGCTGTTAACCTTATGGGGATTCCCTTGTGTGTTATTTTTTGTTTTTCCCTTGCTGCTTTTAATATGTTTTCTTTTTATTTAATTTTTTGATAGTTTGATTAATGTGTGTCTTAGCGTGTTTCTCTTTGGATTTATCCTGTATGGGACTCTCTGTGCTTCCTGGACTTGATTACCTATTTCCTTTCCCATATTAGGGAAGTTTTCAATTTTAATCTCTTCAAATATTTTCTCAGTCCCTTTCTTTTTCCCTTCTTCTTTTGGAACCCCTATAATTTGAATGTTGGTGCGTTTAATGTTGTCCCAGAGGTCTCTGAGACTGTCCTCAGTTCTTTTCATTCTTTTTTCTTTATTCTGCTCTGCAGTAGTTATTTCCACTATTTTATCTTGCAGATTAGTTATCCGTTCTTCTGCCTTAGTTATTCTTCTATTGATCACATCTAGAGTATTTTTCATTTCATTTATCGTGTTGTTCATCATTGTTTGTTTCATCTTTAGTTCTTCTAGGTCCTTGTTAAATGTTTCTTGCATTTTGTCTATTCTAGTTCCAAGATTTTGGATCATCTTTACTATCATTATTCTGAATTCTTTTTCAGGTAGATTGCCTATTTCCTCTTCATTTTTTAGGTCTGGTGTGTTTTTATCTTGCTCCTTCATCTGCTGTGTGTTTTTCTGTCTTCTCATTTTGCTTATATTACTGTGTTTGGGGTCTCCTTTTTGTAGGCTGCAGGTTCATAGTTCCCGTTGTTTTTGGTGTCTGTCCCCAGTGGCTAAGGTTGGTTCAGTGAGTTATGTAGGCTTCCTGGTGGAGGAGACTAGTGCCTGTGTTCAGGTCGATGAGGCTGGATCTTGTCTTTCTGGTGGGCAGGTGCACATCTGTTGGTGTGTTTGGGGGTGTCTGTAGCCTTATTATGATTTTAGGCAGCCTCTCTGCTAATGGATGGGGCTGTGTTCCTGTCTTGCTAGTTGTTTGGTATAGGGTGTCCAGCACTGTAGCTTGCTGGTCGTTGAGTGAAGCTGGGTGCTGGTGTTGAGATGGAGATCTCTGGGAGATTTTCGCCATTTGATATTATGTGGAGCTAGGAGGTCTCTTGTGGAGCAGTGTCCTGAAGTTGACTCTCCCACCTCAGAGGCACAGCACTGACTCCTGGCTGGAGCACCAAGAGCCTTTCATCCACACGGCTCAAAATAAAAGGGAGAAAAAGTAGAAAGAAAGAAAGAAAGAAAGAAAGAGAGAGAGGTAAAGAAAGAAAGAAAGAAAGAAAGAGGATAAAGTAGGATAAAATAAAATAAAGTTATTTAAAAAAAATAATTATTAAGAAAAAAAACCTTTTTAAGTAATAAAAACTGGAATGTCAGAACCCTAGGACAAATGATGAAAGCAAAGCTGTACAGACAAAATCTCACACAGAAGCATACACATACACACTCACAAAAAGAGGAAAAGGGGAAAAAAATAATATATCTTGCTCCCAAAGTCCACCTCCTCAATTTGGGATGATTCGTTGTCTATTCAGGTATTCCACAGATGCAGGGTACATCAAGTTGATTGTGGAGCTTTAATCAGCTGGTCCTGAGGCTCCTGGGAGAGATTTCCCTTTCTCTTCTTTGTTCGCACAAGTCCCGGGGTTCAGCTTTGGATTTGGGCCCGCCTCTGTGTGTAGGTCGCTTGAGGGCATCTGTTCTTCGCTCAGACAGGACGGGGTTAAAGGAGCAGCTGATTTGGGGGCTCTGGTCACTCAGGCCGGGGAAAGGGAGGAGTATGGATGCGGTGCGAGACTGGTGGCAGAGGCCGGCGTGACGTTACACCAACCTGAGGTACGCTATGCGTTCTCCTGGGGAAGTTGTCCCTGGATCACGGGACCCTGGCAGTGGCGGGCTGTACAGGCTCCTGGGAGGGGACGTATAGTGACCTGTGCTCGCACACAGGCTTCTTGGTGGCTGCAGCAGCAGCCTTAGCATCTCATGCCCGTCTCTGGGATCCACTCTGATAGCCATGGCTCGCACCCGCCCGTCTCTGGAGCTCCTTTAAGCAGCGCTCTTAATCCTCTGTCCTTGAGCACCAAGAAACAAAGGGGGAAGAAAATGTCTCTTGTCTCTTCGGCAGCTCCAGACTTATCCCCAACTCCCTCCCGGCTACCGTGGTGCACTAACCCCCTGCAGGCTGTGTTCACACCGCCAACCCCAGTCCTCTCCCTGCGCTCCACCCAAGCCTCAGCTCCCAGCCCCCGCCCGCCGCGGCGGGTGAGCAGACAAACCTCTCAGGCTGGTGAATGCCGGTCGGCACCGATCCTTTGTGCGGGAATCTCTCCACTTGCCCTCCGCACCCCTGTTGCTGCACTATGCTCGGTGGCTCTGAAGCTTTCCCCCTCCCCACCCGCAGTCTCCACCCGCGAAGGGTCTTCTACTGTGTGGAAGCCTTTCCTCCTTCACAGCTCCGTCCCACTGGTGCAGGTCCCGTCCCTATTCTTTTGTCTCTCTTTATTCTTTTTTCTTTTGCCCTACCCAGGTACGTGGGGAGTCTCTTGCCTTTTGGGAGGTCTGAGGTCTTCTGTCCACAATCAGTGGGTGTTCTATAGGAGCAGTTCCAAGTGTAGATGTATTTCTGATGTATCTGTGGGGAGGAAGGTGATCTCCGCATCTTACTCTTCTGCCATCTTCTCCAGAATCCCCACATTAAAATGTTTTCTTCTCAAATAATTTTCTATAGAAGTTGGCCAAAACTTTTTTTTCCCCTGTGGATTTGGAAACAGAACACTTGGCATAAAAACACAATTAGTTTTCCTAGAGTAGACAGAACTTAAAAAACAAAATTATTTCTAATTCAATAACAAAAATAATCAATAGTTTTGATTTTATTTTTCAGTAATATAAAATTTTAATTAAATGAAACTATAAATAAAATATGCTTTAATAAAAAATATGTCTTATTTCAAAAACGGTACAAGGAAGTCAAACTAAACACTGACACATGAGTGAAGATAATTTTGAGAGTCAATTAAGGGACAATATTAAAAAAGAAAACCATAATTCGAAAAGATACACACACCCCAATGTTCATTGCAGCACTATTTATTGGGTTGGCCAAAAAGTGCCTTTGGTCTTTAAGTAAAAATAAAAGACACATTTTTCATTTTCACCAAGAACTTTGTTGAACAGCATATTCATCCTTTTGTTCCACTGCCTTCAAACATTTTTCAGGCAACTTCATAATTCCATCTTCCCAAGACGTTTTATGTTTTTGAGCAAAGAACTGTTCCAGGTGCCTTTTACAGTCTTCCAGGGAATTGAATTTTTTTCCATTAAGAGAATTTTGTAAAGACCCAAATAGATGAATACGGGGATGAATCAGAACTTCCCAGCCAAGCTGTAACAGTTTTTGCCTGGTCATCAAAGAAACATGTGGTCTTGAGTTATCCTGAAGGGAGATTATGCATTTTCTGTTGACTAATTTCGGACGCTTTTTGTGGAGTGCTGCTTTCAGTTGGTCTAATTGGGAGCAGTACTTGTTGGAATTAATCATTTGGTTTTCTGGAAGGAGCTCATAATAGAGGACCCCCTTCCAATCCCACCATATACACAACATCACTTTCTTTGGATGAAGACCGGCCTTTGGTGTGGTTGTTGGTGGTTCATTTCACTTGCCCCACAATCTCTTCCATTCCACATTATTGTACAGTATCTACGTTATTGTACAGTATTCATTGTCTGTCACAACTTGTTTTAAAAATGTAATGTTTCATTACACTTAAGTAGAGAATCACTTGAGCAAATATGGTCAAGAAGGTTTTTTTTGCTTAACTTATGTGGAACCCAAACATCAAAACTATTCACATAACCCAGCTGGTGCAAATGATTTTCAGCGCTTGATTTGGATATTTTGAGTATGTCGACTACCTCCCACATAGTATAACATTGATTGTTCTCAATTAATGTCTCCATTTGATCACTATCAGCTTCAACTTGTCTACCCGACAATGGAGCATCATTTAGCGAGAAATCTCCAGCAGAAAACTTTACAAACCACTTTTGACATGCTCGATCAGTCACAGCACCTTCCCCATACACTACACAAATCTTGTTTTTGCATTTCAGTTGCATTTTTACCTTTCTTGAAATAATAAAGCATAATAGGCCGAAAATATTGCTTGTTTTTCTTCCATCTTCAATAGTAAAATGGCTATACAAAAATTCACCAATTTTGATTGTGATTGTCACACTGAGTGAAGTAAGTCAGACACAGTAAGACAAATATATGATATCACTTGTATATGGAATGTTTAAAAAGGGTACAAATGAATTTATTTACAAAACAGAAGTAGAGTCACGAATGTAGAAAATGAACTTATGGTCACCAGGGAAAAGGCGGGGGAGGGATAAATTGGGAGATTGACATATACACACTACTATATATAAAATAGATAACTAATAAGAACCTGTTATATAGCACAGGGAACTTTACTCAATACTCTGTAATGGTCTATATGGGAAAAGAATCTAAAAAAAAAAAAAAGAAGAGTGGTTATATGTATATGTATAACCAATTCGCTTTGCTGTACACCTGAAACTAACACAACATTGTAAATCAACTATTCAAATAAAAATTTAAAAAAAAAGAAAAACTCCTACTTCATTAGTAAACAATTCTTTGTATAACAACAAAAAAGATAGATAAAACAGAGAGAATCTTGTTGACTAAAATTTTATGGAAAAATTTACATTTATTTTCAATTCCCTAAAAGGCTTTGGAAAGATTTATTGATCTGCACTCATAGTAGAATGAGAAAAAAGTTTTATAATATTATGAGATGATATCCTGATCCCTTGGCCCATATATTATAGAAAAGCAGTGTCCAAAAATACTGTCTACAGTTATGGGGATGGTCTATGTATATTTTGTCCAGTACAGTAACCACTAATAACTTGTGGTTATTGAACACTGAAATTGAGCTGGTATTACTAAGGAAATAGTATTTAATATTATTTATCTTAGTTAATTTGAATTTAAACTTAATGAACCTTGTGTGGCTAGTAGCTGCCATATTGGACAGTGCAGTTTAGAAATAAGCAGTCATTGCATATTTTATCCTAAGCACCAGGATGCATAGCAGTGGCAAATAATGCTGGCTGTTCCAGTAGGAACACAGTGGCAAGCATATTTAGTCAAGTGCTGCTGTTAAGGGGGTGAAAAAATGTATGGCTAGACTCATAAGTTGAGTGAGGGCTGGTATAATGTCGCTCTTTCTTAGCAATATTTTTGCAATTGCTTACATAGTGCCTAATATAGGACTAGAACACAAAAATGTTTCTAAATAAAAAAAGGGAAAATATTAATTAAATAAGAGATAAAATAATTTTACTTAAGTGAAAAAAATGTCTGGCAACAGAAGAAAAAAATCACTTTAATATATAATTTTTTCTATAGGAAGAGAACCTTCTTATCAGAGTCAGAATAGTATAAAACAGACTAAAGAAAAGATAAATATAAAATGGGAAAAATGAAATTAAAATCATAATGAGGCTTATGATCTTAAGCAGGAACAGACCTGCTTAACCTGCTGGAGTTAATAAGAAAAAGTTATGGTATAAGGTGAGTATTTATGACACTTTGCATCCTGAAATTTACCAAAATGAGTCCAAATACTGAATGCATGTGAGTCATTTACCTATACTGTTGTTTTTTAATGCCTATATGTTTGGTCTGTTGCTTTTTGCTAGATTCATGAGAGACTGTGTCTTCCTACGCATACACAGACACACAAACCTTACCTATAAAAGCAGAGGGAGATTCAGATAAAGAGGAAGAAAGAGGGAAGAAATATATATTTTTTTATATATGTACATACATTTCATATTTATATATGAAAATACATATATGTTAGATAGAAAGTTTGTGACAGAATAAATCATAAGTGTCAGCACTGAGCCTGACCACTGGGGCAGTAAATATATTTTTTCGTAAAATGTCCAATGTCCTTCATTAATTTTGGTCTAAATCCCACTGTACTGACATTTATTGTAGTTTGGGGTTGTTGCTGTCTTCCAGTTTCATGATAGAATATATATATATACATGTATGTATACAAGTATATTTTCTAACATATTTTCCCATATAGTCTATCTTCCTTCTATTTTCATGAGGAATACATGTATATACATATATAAGTATATGTATGTATTGTATAATATATATAGGTCATGAAACTAGAAAGCGGATAGAATATATATATATATATATATATATATATTCTAGCATGCATAGAATGAAACTTGAAGACAGCTGATTCACTATCTGAAACTAAGTGAGAGAGACCCTGTAGTAGAGGACCTTTCTGCTTTACTCCCATGATGCATTTATGTCACATTCTTTGAATTAAACGGGGAACCTACTTTACCCCATAATTAAGGAAATGTCCATTTACTTTCACGTGAAGAACATGAAAATAAAAGGATAAAACTAATTGCAATCTATTTAAAATCTGTTGCCAAATAATTAGTGCATTCTATAATTCTAAACATGTGCTATGGAGATTTAAATCTACTCTTTTATTTAGATCCACAGAGATGTTAGCTGTTATGTAATTGCCCTTTTCAGAACATGGGAAAATGTTGGAATAATATTCTGACACAAATGAAAATTCATTGCATTGCGCTCTACTGTCAGCTATGTATTCATGAGTTTATTATCTTCAGGGTAAATTTCATACCCATGTAACATTCCCAGCAATACTTTCTGCATTAATTTGGAAATAAAATATAGGTGTATCTGAGGGCATGCATCATCTCCTTGTTAAACACAAATTTTGTAGAATTTAATAAAAGCAATTTATTCTATTCAGGACAACACTGGATCATTAGAAATTGTCAGTTATTTCATATGTGCCTGACATGTTTTATTTATTTAAAAGTTCACGTCTCTTAGATATATACCTGTACTTTCTTTACCACTCATCAACATATTTGAAAGGCATAGATCATGATATCTATAACTTCATTTTTTGTTCCTTGCACAAAATATATTTTGAATCCTTCTTGTTTGTTGCCCTTGTTCTAGCTCTGTGCCATGGCATTTGTGATGTACTTTTCTCTAACCTTATTACCCCTCTTTCCTTAGCCTAATCTTACTAGAATCACTTAGCTGTCTCCAGCAGAACATACCTTTTCAGTCTTCTTCCACAATTTGTTAACCTCTGCCCGGAATGTTCATTCTACCCTGGTCTAACCAACTTAGACACATCCTGCTGTGTGAATTTTCCCTATTATTCACCCACCACCAGCTTTGATGATTTCTTTTTTTTAACACTGTGTTGTACACACATATATACAATTATCTCCTTCAGTATCTATAAGATCCTTGAGAGTCTCATTGTATCCAAAGCCTGATGTAAAGACTTGCACATAATATAAATCTAATAAATACTGTGAAATAATGAAGAATATGGGTATGTTTCTACCATAAAACTGTTTGGAAGATTTTCCTAAATGCTGCTAAACTAGCATCGATCTCTGCCTGACCCCAGAAAAGAGTTTTAAAAGCTCATCAACCTCTGTGTACTTGGAAAAAGCTTCTTGCTCCTGTGGGATGGGATAACTTTTAAGAGAGAAATCATCCACCATGTCACAGAATCTATACAGTAGGCAAATGAATAGAGTCATATTATAACAGAAAGAGATGAATATGCATTCAGCATTGAAGCTAACTTGCCTGAACTTATAACTTGCATTTACATGGACATCTTTAAAGTTACAGTGTGTCAGAGCAGATGGCATGCTTTATACATATGCAGAATTATATCGAACCCACTCAGAAAACTTTTTAAAGATTAAACAATAGTGGCAAGATTAATGTGGGAAAACCTTAAAAACAAAAGGAAATGATACATTTATTTCATACATTCTGCAATCATATCTAAATAAATTTTAAGTTTGTGATTTCTACTCTTGACAAGCAGTCTAGTTTGTCCTTGCTGAGCCAAGATAATGATTATTAATATTTAAAAATGTTTTATCCTCTCCAACATAGGAGGAATTTCAGAATATTCTGTATCTTTTCTTTAAAGTAGGTGGAAATAAAAATTTTTTTTTCCCACATCCTCCTACACAGTCACACAATGGAAATCACTTGCCCTTCCTCTGTCCTACACTTAACTTTACCAGGAATAGAAAATATAACAATCTTCAACTACTCTTTTTTTTAAATTAATTAATTAATTTATTTATTTATTGGCTGAGTTGGGTTTTCGTTGCTGGGCATGGGCTTTCTCTAGTTGCGGCGAGCGGGGGCTACTCTTCGTTGTGGTGCATGGGCTTCTCATTGTGGTGGCTTCTCTTGCTGCAGAGCGCGGGCTCTAGGTGCACGGGCTTCAGTAGTGGTGGCACGCACGCTTAGTAAGTTGTGGTGCATGGGCTTAGTTGCTCCGCGGTATGTGGGATCTTCCTAGACCAGGGCTCGAACCCATGTCCCCTGCATTGGCAGACGGACTCTTAACCACTGCGTCGCCAGGGAAGTCCTTCAACTACTCTTAAAGCATCTGTTCTTTTGTGAGTTTTTTACTACCTTCCAAGTAAGTAAGCATTTTAGAAAATGCTGTTGCCGTTCATAACTTTGCCTTCTCTTCAAGGGAACAGACTGGATCCAAAGAGAAAATGAACCACAAAGTTGTTTTTATGCTGTAAAGGATCTACAAAAAAGTGACTCCATACAATTGAAACAAAAGCTTAATCTTCAACTTAAAAAAATACAATATTATTGCAGGTGAAAAGAAATCAGAATGCTTAGATATTAAAGGGAGAGCATATGTATACAAGTTTTATGGAGGACAATTTGAATAAAGGAATGTTGTTTGCATTCTCTAAGATCTGG
Organism: Phocoena phocoena; assembly: GCF_963924675.1. Taxonomy (NCBI): domain Eukaryota; kingdom Metazoa; phylum Chordata; class Mammalia; order Artiodactyla; family Phocoenidae; genus Phocoena; species Phocoena phocoena. The sequence goes on from NC_089223.1 coordinate 79,639,264, forward strand.
AAATTTATCTTGTACTATTACATGCTCAGTATATACTAAAAGATGTGTAAAAATATTTTGTTACTGGAATGCTCAGCATGGTGTTATTTTATTACTGCAGATATTTAGAACCACCAAGATAAATACAAATAGGTAACTGGTTAAATCACATGCTAGAAGTGCCATGAAAGGGTGTTGGTTAATAAGAGGGCATATTCTGGAGTCATACTACTCGAGTGGAATCCTAGTTTTGGTATTTTCTAAATAGGAGACCTCTGACAAGTTATGTATTCTCTCTGTGTCTCACTTTCCTAAAATGAGCAGCAACAATAATAGTATTTACCTCTATAGTTTGTTGTTAGCATTAATGGGTTAATATATGTTAACTTTTGGGGAAAATGCCTAGCATGTAATAAGCACTGCATTACTGTTAACTTTGGTTATGTAGCCAAATACATTAATTTTGTAAAAAACATAATAACATGGAAAGATTTTCTGAGGAAAGGGAATATATATTATTTACTGATATCTTAAACCAGGCAATCACCTTTACAGATCTAGCTCCCTTCATTTCAAAACCAAAAACATTGTTGATGAAAAATGTTGTATGAAAAAAAGCATTCAACCTATTGCTTTCAATAATATGGAAAAGCCCAAATGAACTTTTTGGCCAACCCAATATTTTTTTAAAAAACATTAGCCAAGCACACTGTCCTTTGGCTCATCTTTAATATTTTCTTCAGAATTCCCAGCTGACTGATTTCTTCTAGGGTAAAGCTAATCCCAAAAATGTCACTTTTAAAAAAATATTTCTAAATGCCAACTTTCTCTTCTGAATCACATTTCAACTTTCTCCTCTGAACAGTTTTATAAATTGCTGATAGAGTAGTTCTCCTAAAACACAAATATGACCAGTGTGACTTTTAAACTGTCTATTGTTTAAACTTCCAGTACATATCCTGGGCACCTTGTGTTCCCTTTCTGTGGTTTATTTTTCCCCACACTTGTCTTGATCTAAAATACAATATATTTTACTTGCTAATTATGTATTGATTCACTCCTAAAAATAAAAGTTAAATCAATGAAGCAGGGGTTTTGTTTGCTTGTTTTCATTTCCTTTCATTCACTACCTATTTCCATTGTCTCATACAGTAAATGGCATGTAGGAAGTGGCGCAAGTTGAATGAAAAATGGATCTTAGCAGGCAGGTTAGCCTAATGTTTAAAAACATGTTTCCTAGAGTAAAAATGCCTTTGTCTCTCTCTGTATCACAGACTACATGTAGTACTCTGGCCAATTTAGCTCTCTTTTCTGTACCTTATTTTTCTTTATTATAAAATGCCACAGATAATGGATGTGAGACAATTAATGAGATAACATGTAAGTCAGCTGAATATTTAAGCTAACTTTTTCGACTATCTATATATTTTTGATCACCTTTGGTCAATGGACTTAACACCCCTTTATTCTATACATTTTCCTTCTTTCAAGAAGGATCAAAGGGCAACATTCCATATATAAGAAACCTTCTCCTTGCCTTTTTAAATTAAAGATGCTAATTTCTCATTACAGAATATTGGTTGTTATGGTGACAGGAGGGAAGACAGAATTAGGTGGATTTTGGAGAAGATAGGGTCATGACACTTAAGGTTAGATTTAAGCAATTTTAGTGATAGTTTCATGCTTTGAGTTGACCTTTGACTGGAGTTTAATTTGCTACTAGTTGGCACCAGTAAATGCAAAATCATTAAAATCTCTTAGCGTTTTTGAACTGGATTTGTTATTTCTCTTCTTCACTTTACCCTAAGACTCTAAATGGCCACAGAAATAGAAGAAGAGTCCTGATTCTGATATTAGTTACTAGAGACCAATAAAATTGTTTTAAAACACAATAGAGTTGGACTTCCCTGGTGGTGCAGTGGTTAGGACTCTGCCTTCCACTGCAGGACTGCAGGGCACATGGGTTCAGTCCCTGACTACGGAACTAGGATCCTGCATGCTGTGCAGTGCAGCCAAAAAGAAAAAAAAAATACTCTAGAGTCAACTGAGATTGACGTTGTCCATAGCTTTTTTTTTTTTTTTCTGTCATCCTGGATGAGACCCTGTGAGCCAATTACTAGGTTATTACCCTGTGTGGGCTTGTGCATGCCTCGACTTAAGAAACTCATATGACCTGTTTAAAGAGGTGTTCAGAGCCACCTGGACAATGTTGAGGTCCTCAGAAGAGATTTCAGGTTGTCTGCTGAATTAGCTCTAGATAGTTTGCAGTGTGGGAATCTCCATGAATAGAAAAGGTACAGAAGAAGGCATTTACAAGGCAGCTGAGGGAATGTTACTTAAATAAAACCTCACTATTGGGATAAAATATCAGATGGAAAAACTCAATTATAAGAATGTGAGGATAATAATGTTTTTAAATTTTATTTTAAATAAATAAATGTTGTTATGCCCATGAGAAGAAGAATCAAGGGACCCATGGGAAAAGGTGGAATAAGTACTAGGGATTAAGAACAGACATAGTTCCTTTTTTCCTTAGTGTTTGAATTGCATCTTAAATTCTTTCAGGAAACGATTTTCTCTTGATTGGAAACTATTCTGAAAGTGTTATAGGCTGAGAGATATAAAAAATCAGTACGGAAAAGTTTTTATATTTATAAAGAGTTACGTTTAAATCATTGCTGTTTTCATAATTGGAGCATTAGATTAGAAATTTACCATCCTAAGGTCCTTTATATCCAAAAGGATAAATAAATACTGTGTTAAATAAATAATCAACTTGGGAAAATACAAACCCTCCCCAAGTCAGATATGTCATTTTGTTAAAAGACATTTTAAATCAAGCAAAATGGCTAAGAGAATGAAGTATGATTCAGTTTTATCAGAGAACTAGGGGTTTTAACATATGAAGTTGGGATTACAATTTAGGTTGTCTTCATATAATTGAACTTGAATATGCTCCTTAGTTTTATATTTTCTGATTTGATAGCCATATTGTGAATGACAGATTTTTGGGATAAGTGAATTAGGGAATTCAAAGGCAATAATTAAAATACTAAAAAGTTGGCTGAGTTTTCTTTTTTCATGGTAGTATGTAATTAACAAATAATATAAAATTAGAATGATATTTATATTGTGTTTTACTCACACAGGTATTGATCTATGTACTAAAATTGCAACAGAATGTACAGCGTATCTCATCTCTGTTGGATATTTCCAGGTTTTCATTAGGTAAGACTGTGGGTTTTCTCTTTTTTCAACTGAAAATTTGGGGGCCATCTCCAAGAATAATAATGAAGTATATTCAATAGTGTTGAAAATATAAAAAGGTCATATGTATATAATTTATATGATAGGATTTTACCTGAGCTGAGATGAAGTCATTAGTGGACATTACGGCTTCTGTTGATTATGGTGGTTCTAAACAAAGTTGTGATGGAGACAAGGGCAAGTCCTTATAAACTTTCTAACTTAAACCAACCATGTGGAGTTTTATTTACTTTAAATGTTTGACATGCTTTCTTTGATAATAATAAATAATTTGTCTGTGATCTCCAACATTTTATTGTTATAGCTCACCTTTTTATCTTTATCTTTCAACTAGAAAAATTGGAAAAATAAAGGAATAAACCATGCTATATATCCTAGTGTCTCTGAGACTTTGGGTTTACAACACATATTTGAGTACCTGCAGCCTGATTAGAGCATGATTGTCAGGGACTTTGGTCACTTGGTTATCTCAGGGCATCGTGTATGACACGAGTCATCTGTGGCTTTCATTTTTTCTGTCTTATTGTTTTACACCTAATATTCCTTTGGATACGAGAAGTTTTATTTTGTGTCTTTTTCATTCTTGACATAGACATATAATTTTATAACTATTAGGGTTCTGTGCTTCCAGAAAGACAGTTATTAGGAGATTTAACCAAAGTGTAAGCTTGTGCCCGAAACATCCTAGTAACTGTTAGGTGTTATACCGGTAGCAGGGGGAGGGGGAAAGGGGTGCAGGTGCCTTTGAATAGGAACTAGTGGAGGACAAACACTAGCTCCCAAATTCTAAATTATTACTTCAGATTTTATAACCTGGATTCTCCCTTTAGTACTCCTAAATGCAACTATTAGAGAAAGTCAAAACAATAGATGTCGGTTATATATTGCCTAATTAAGTATAATAGAATATAATATACATTAATAGATCTAACATATAATGCTTCCCATTTTGACAGTTAGGTAGTGTATAAACCTTAAAGTAATGTTACTATGGATAAGACATTCAAGATATTTATATATTTAAATACATTTTTTGAAAAGTAAGCAGATATTTAGATCATACCAATAGTTCCAAGGTGAATTCAGATTTTAAAATTAATTTTTTTAATATCTAAAATGTTCTGGATATTAACTTAAAATGTTATATTACTACCTTTTCTTAGATGTAATTTTTAGTGTATATTTTTGGTAGAGTTGTCAGGACTGGAGGATAAATATACAAAACATTCATAAGTTTATAATCTCTTTTTTCAATGGCTTATGAAAACAACAATCATAAACATATTAAGTAAAATGCAATTCTTAATATATTTTGATTTTCTTGTAATTTAAGCAGAAAACTGATTTTAAGAAGAATTCTCACCTTTAGTCTTTACCATAAAAATTACCGTTATTTTTTGTTTTTCTGAGGATTATGTAAAGAAGATGATACCTGTGAAACACATGCAATATATGGTGAATTATTAAAGCAGTTATCTAGATATTGAAGTAAGAGGAATACTCTAAAACACAGAGGTGGGCTTAGAGATGAGCTGTTACATGAGGGAAAAAAAATGATTTTGGATTAATCATTTTGATAACATCTTCAGTTCTCCATTCAAAAGAATCAAATCTGTATAATAAAATCATTAAATTAAACCAAACAAATTCCCACTATTATATTGTTCCATAAATAGTGAGATGATTAAGTATCCAGTGTATCCTTTGGCTCAGTTACTAATGATTTGTACTAATGATTTGTATATATACATATAAATAAAATGGAGGTATTCATGCATGAGGCATTTATATATACTTGGAGTATATATAAAACTAAACTACTTACTTTGGAAAGAATTCCAATTGTTCATAGTTGTCAGAGTAAAGTATAATAGTGATGAACTTTCTACATTGAGGCATTCAAAAGAGTGAGTTCTGACACTGCTCAACAATGGTAGCTTTAGGTAAAATACAAAAAAAAAAAAAAAAAGAAGGAAATTATTAAATCTAAAGTAAAAACAAAAACCTTCTGAAGTCTTGTGAGGTCTTCTGAGGATTTTTGGCAAATGTTTAAGGAAAATGCAAATTACGTATACTTTTCTGTGTAGATTTCCAGGAGTTAATACTGTATATTTTTTCATTTGTTTCTGTCTTTAAACATCTACTAAGGACATTGAACAGAACAAAGGGTAGCTAACAGATAATTTCCTAAGTAGTCATAGATTAGTGAAAGATGACCCTAACCATTCTGGGCAGACAGCTATGAAAAATCCATGGCCTTCTGTTCATTTCCCTACCCTTTAATCATATATGAGTCTTTCAAAAAATGAGCTTGATTAAATCAACCTGCTTGGGTTTTTTTATATATGTTAGTAAGTTAAACCCTTTTTCTCTTGCTTGCTCAATTAACTTGTATTAAGTATAATTTATTAAATTTTAATTTTGTGACTAAATTTTATTATGAGCACTTTATTAATACTGCAGTATAATTACATTTTTCTTTCTAATCAAACTGAGACTGTACACATAATAGGTGTGTGAGCCTTTCCAAATGTTGGATCTATTATTTTCTCTCTTGATTCTGTCACATCCTCTTTGTATACAAACCACACTAAATTAATTAATTTATTTTCTGTATAATAAAATAATGTTGTATTGCTCTTGTTTTCATAAGTTGAATTTAGTATATATTATTTCTCTAAACAATAGCTGAATACATGAAGCTTAGGAATAACTTTGATATACACACACATATATGTATATACATACATACGTATATATGTTTTTCTACTATCTTTCAATAATATTTTTTATTAAGTACAAATGTCTTGATACTATTAAACATACTTTTGAAAATATGCTCTCTAATATGAGCTTTTTGTACATGTGAAGCATTAGTTTCTTCTCGTGGCATGGGCTCTAAAATTATAAAGACATGGGTCAGCTCAAAATAGAAAGCTCTATTGGATCACCTTCCAAACTCTCCCTAACTTTTAAATAGTACTAATCTGCTCTAGCCTCTCCTCCTTACACCTACATATATAAAATTTTACTAAACTAGATTTTGATAGGCTTGTTAAACTACAGTGCATTAACTTTTTTCATGTGTGTAAATATGGATTCACTCTTAGGATAGTATTTTAATTGAATGCATTCATTCCTGTTGGTGAGCACATGTGATAAAATATATCTAAATCCATGACATCCATACAATCTCAAGTTTAAAAATCATTGTCAGAATTCAAACGTATTCTCTCCGACTTTAAATCTTAGGCTCTGTTACCTTTATACACAGAAATATACAAAAAGTAACACAGTACTTTAAAATAATTCTAATAAATCATCTTGTAACTAAGCATTCTAATCAGAAAAAATAACATGCACAAGTATTCTGTGAGACTAAAATTAAGATGTGCAAAGTTGTAGATTATAAAAGTGTGAATTTTGGCATTATTTCATTGATAAACGATGGCATAATAAAACATTGATGTCTCTAAGTGGATTCTCCATGTGTTTTGCACATTGTCATTGCCTGCTACAGTTTCTTGTGTTCAAGCATTTTCAAAGAATTAAAATGTGTTATGGTTCAGGTCATGCCAGCTTCTGAAGAGATGAAAGAAAACTACTGCTATGATACAGAAAACATGCTTTGTACTTATTTGTTTTTGGTCCAAGTCAGATGTTTCATTTTGTAATCATAAATTACTAAACCAAAGCCAAACGTATGCAGAATAGCACAATTTTTCCAAAGAGAGATGATACACAAATAAAATAAGAACACTTTGAAACATTCTCCTAAGAGATATTGCAGAACATATGCTGTATGTTTGTGAGTCAGTGGTTTTAATAATCCTCTAGTGCTTTTTAACCAATCTTGGATCATTTTAGATGTATTATTCATAGACATATATTTATGAAATTGTACACCTATTTTATTTAAACAAGAAAAAAAATGTGGAATATATAATTCAATTGGGACACAGTTATTATTTCTCTCATCATCTAGGATTTGAAAATTCTCTGTATTTTCTCATTCTTCTGAAAAAAGCCCAAGACGGTGATCCCAGAGATCATGTGCTACTAGTTAGTTCTGTGCTAATAGAAGTTAATCAATGGTTTGTGAGAAGTCCTAAAGGTTCATGGATGAACTAAGTGATATTTTAGTATAAGCTTTCTCCTAAATAGCTGAGACAAATAATGCGACAATATAATTTTCTTCTTTGAAACTTAAACTTGAATTATTTACTAAAAAAGTTAGAAGTGTCTTATCATTACAAATTTAACATAAACTTTTTTGAAGCTATTTCCTAAAGACAAAGGTAAATCATTTGCTAATATTATTTTCTCAAAGAATGCACTTTGCAAGCTACTGTAAACACTGTTCTTACATTGCTGTTGATGGCCGTGTAGAGACAAATGATAACTATTAGTTGTCTGCAGCATACCAGGAACTTTATACTAATTCCTCACCCAGCTGCGTAAGATGGGCATTTCTGTTTTCTTATAGATGATGACTGTGAGCTGGAGAGAGCTTACTTGCCTTTCTCAAGGTCATGAAATTAGTATGTAAGCTTCCGGTCTGTCTGGCTTAAAAGTCTATCATCTCCTTTCCATCAATGTGCCTATGAATGTTAAGCATTAGTTTATGAAAGGAGTCAAGGGGTGTCATTAAGACCTTGGTCTTGGCCAATGAGTTGCCCATGAGATAGTAAGAATATTGGACAACATATTGGAATGTATAGCAGCATTATGGCCTTGGCAAATTTTTAATTTTACAGATATCTGCAAAATAAAAATAAATGATAAAATTACCATAGACACTTGTTCTTTCCAGTTCTAAATTTTTAATTTTATTTGCCTTACACAAATATGTTTTTTAAATGTTTCAACAGTCATCATAAAATATAGCTCCATGTGTAGACATCCAGATTTTCTAATATCTCCTTGATCTCATTTTGCTATGGCCCATAATATTCTGTTGAATGTGAATAGCTAATAAGTTGATTTTATTGCCAAAAACATTTTGGATGATATTTGTGGAATTAATAGTGTACACTATTTTCAAATGTATCACTTTTACTTTTGATATGTATGTTACTAAAGTTGGTATTTTATAATAAGCATAGATACAAGCATAATTGAAGTTTGTTTTTGGAGGTTAAGATAAGTTAATGATGTATGATATTCCTATTCAGGTATGTAGATTCAGTAGCAACATGAAAAACACTAGTTTCTTACCTACCACATGTAGGGAACTAGTTTCAGCATTGTGTTTCCTTCCTTACCAAGGTTATAATCAAGCTGTAGAGAAGATATATGCATAAGAAGTCAGTGATATAAAATTATGAAGCAGTACTTGATAATTGTGAAAGAAGAGGTCTAGATAGGTTCTCTTGTAAGAATCCAGAAGCATAGTGATCAGTGATGGATGATGTGCTCATAAAAGATATTGTTCAAAAAGTAAATTATTAGAGGTCAGATAGAGTCTTCAGACTACAATGCAGGTCTGACACTTGAGAAGCCAGAGTGGGAAGAATGGAGAATTGGATAGGAAGAGATTCCTATTGCAGTGAAGTTGCCAGAATGTTTTAGCCATGCTTATGGCAAGTCTTCAAGTCAAAATACCTATTAGAGGATTTTCTGTTTCAGAGCAAGGTTGCTCCATGTGTCCACTAACAATTACAATTGAAGAAGGGAGTATCAAGATACAGGAAAGTGGCTAACCAGGATTCCACGCATATTCCTACATGCTCTCATTGTATACATGCAGCCTTACTCTTGTTGCTCCTCAGACTCAGTAACCCTACCAAGACAGTGATTCCTGTTCTTGCCTGATGGCTCCTGATCATAAGTCCAAAGTACCCTGACAACAGCCACAGCTTATGGTTTAATAGTATCTGTGCTATATCCTCTGGTAAGAGTATTCCTACCTTGTGGACTAGCAACTCTAATCCTTCAGATTCCAGAGTTACAGGGACCCAATACAAAATGTCTCCCAGTTGGCTACTGGGAGAGGTGACAAGTATATCCAGTCCTGCTTCCTCTTCTTTGTTCCTGGACCAGTGTGAGTGTGAGTGTGTGTGTGTGTGTGTGTTGATCCATAAGGCACACAGTTCCATATAGAGGTCTCTAATTTAATGCATAGGCTACATCATAAAGGTTGTCACATCACTATTTCAGATTATTAAATGCATCAGTTGTGCCTTTAGAAGTTCATTTCAATACTCTATGAGGCCAGATGCTTCTGACTGGTATGGTAAATGATATCACAAGGGGATCTCAGGGTTCACTGTGAAGGAGGTCTAATGGTCTCATGATTTGTTGTGAGGAAACCCCATGTCTGTGGATCAGGTATTCTATAAGTACATAGATAATTGGTATTGAATGAGGCTCTGTGTATAGAAAAGTTCAGTCCTTACCAGGTATAGCTATCTCTCCTTATGAGGATGAGTTGCTGGACCTTCCAGGATAGAATGGTACCAACATACTCAACTTACTAAGTTATCAGTTAATCTCCCACAGAGTAATGCCATATTGAAGTATAAGTGTTCCCTGTTATTGGACGATTGGATATTCAGAAGCAGCAGTAGGTGGGTAAGTAAGTCTTGGAAAGTAGGAGTTCATGCTGTTGGGCTCATGCATAGTGTCCACTTCTACAATCTTGGCCACCTTGTTTCTGTGTCTGTCATGCTGGTTCCACAGTGGCCAATGCTAAGAAATAACCAAACACCATTTGTCAAGTCATTTTTTCTATGTGGTGGTTCACTGCCCCTTCCATGATAGATGCTTATGAAGGTCATCAATATATTAGCATCTTCTTGCTTCTCCTCCTCTCTAATCAGCAACTTTCATTGATATGATGTATCAGTGTGATGTTCTGTGGGATGGACAGATAGTCTAGATCTCTTTAGAGTATATTTTGACAGAGAATAGGAGAACTCTGAAGCAACCATTAATGAATAACATTGTTCATTCCACATGAATGTGAAGTGCTTCTGTTTTCTTTTTCCTAATCAGAATAGAAAAAAGCAACATCACTAAATCAATAGCTGCATATGATGTCCAGAGACCTTACTAATTTCTTCCAGTACCAATACCATGTCCAATGCAGCAAATGTGATTATGACTATTACATTGTTGAGTTTGTAGTGGTCTTTAGTCATTACCCAGGATCCATCCTGTTTCTGCAGTTTCAGAAGTTCCCACTTGTCCTTCCCAATATGATATCTATTACCATATAAGCTAAGGATCCAATGTGGAAGTTACTGCAACTACCAAATATATCAATCCCAATTATACATATATATATATATATATATATATATATATATATATATATATATATATATATACTGCTGGGTTGTTCTACTCACCCCCATGCAAGAGTGCAAGCCAGTCTTTATCCATGACTCCATTATTACCTAGCCCTATAAGCCACTACTCTAGTATGGGGGCAGGAGGTGGGTCAAAATGTGTCAGGGTGATGGTTAGTTCTCTGGGTTCCCCTGTCATCACACACCCTGTGTCCAATTGACTCAAAACCTCCTGGGTATTTTCCTTTCACCAACGTAATTGGCTCTAAATTGATTTGGAGACGTATTTGAGGGATTTTACAGTACTAACTATGGTGCTTTGGACTCCTACTTCCTAGGGACCTGGTCTCCTCTTCAGTCAATGGATACCATACCTGAAAATTGACTCAAGTCCAGACACAGAGAAAGGGATTATGATTTATTGTTTGGGTGACCACTGTAAGATTGCTGATCCCCCATTTATTTCTTTTTCTGGTAAGAGATGTTAAGCATGAAACTTATTAGCACTCTGTTGCTCCTAGATATGTCATGCTCTAATTATCATCTTTAAAACTGTCTGTGGATCAAGAAACTTTCGCTGCCTCTCTAGCCTCCTTAGTCTCTATGGTCAATGCACCTCCTGTTTTTGACATTTAAGTACCTACTCTTGGCTGCTATTACTTGTGGAGTAGAGGAGGAAAGAAGGGTATTGTTATCCATGGATATGCATAAGCCAAGATTTGTAACCTACTGTCAGCCCTGGCCTGCAGAGAAGATACAGTAGTGAACTTCTTAGTGATGCTAAGAAGCAGTGCTCCTCTCTCCAGTACATTTCCTACGACTTAGGTAAAGATGTGTTCTAACCTTGCATACTGTGTCCAATCCAGGATTCCTACTTCCTCAGCCTCTTTAGACCTTCCAAATTTACTTCAGTTATCTATTGCTATATAATAAAATATTTCAAAACCTAGCAGTTTAAAACATCAAACATTTATTTAATACCTAGAGGGTGTTATGCTAAGTGAAATAGGTCAGACAAAGACAAATAAATACCATATAATTTTACTTATATGTGGAATCTAAAAAACAAACAAAAAATTAACGAACATAACAAAATAGAAAGAGTCATAGGGAAAGAGAACAAACAGGTTGTTCCAAGAGGAGAGGAGAGTGGAGGGATGAGTGAAGTAGGTGAGGGAGGTTAAGAGGTACAAACTCCCAGTTACAAAATAAATGAGTCATGAAATGTACAGAATATAGTCAATAATAATATAATATCTTTGAATGGTGACAGAGGTAACTAGACCTATCATGGTGATCATTTTGTAATGTATAGAAATATCAAATCACTATGTTGTGCACCAGGAACTAACATAGTGTTTAGGTCAATTATACTTCAAAACAACAAACAAACTCATAGATAAAGAACAGATTTGTGGTTACGGGGGGGAGGGTGAGGAGAATTGGATGAAGGTGGGCAAAGGTACCAACTTCCTTTTATAAGATAACAGTACTAGGGATGTAATATACAACGTGATTAATATAAGTAACACTGTTGTATGTTATATATAAAAGTTGTTAAGAGTTTAAGTTCTAAGATATCTCATGACAAGGAAAAAAAATTTTTTTCTTTTAGTTTGTATCTGTATGAGATGATGGATGTTCACTAAACTTATTGTGGTAATCATTTCATGATGTGTAAGTCAAATCATTAACATTTATACCTTAAACTTACACAGCATTGTATGTCAATTATATCTTAATAAAACTGGAAGAAATAAAAACCATCACTTTTTAAAAAATTCAAACATTTATTAATTCAAATAGTTACGAGGGTCAGTGCTCTGAGAAGGTTAAGCTAGGTAGTTTGGCCTTGGGGTGTCTCAGAAGGCTGCAGTTAAGATGTCAACCAGAGCTGAAGTCATCTGAAAGCTTAAATGGGACTGAAGGCTTCACCTCCATGGTAGCTCTAATATACTTCTGGCAAAGTTAGTTCTAGCTGTGGTCTCACCAAGTGGGACTCTCCATAGGTTGCTTGAGTGTCCTCATGACAGAGCAGCTGCCTTTCACCAAAGTAATGATCCAAGAGAAGGTGTTGCAGAAACCACAGTGTTTTCTATGACTTAGCCTTGGACGTCATATGTCATCATTTCTGCCACATTCATAGACAAACTCTGATACAGTGTGAGATGGGACTAACTCAAGAGTATAAACACCAAGAGGAGGGGGTCATTGGGGGCAATCTTGGAGGCTGGCTACCACAGTCTTCTTTCTGAACCCTAGCATTAACATCTCTTCCACACAAAAATACACTCTCTCCTTCAAGTACCCCAAAGGTCTGATCCATTATGGTATCAGTTCAAAGTCTAGAATTGCACCATCTAAATCAGGACCGTATGGATAAATTTACTCTTTTGTAGTTCTTTAAATACAGTCCCTCTCAATCTGAAGACTTTGAACTATCTCATAATGTTGTATCATGCATTTGAGCAGAGATCTATCTTTTCTACCTATTTTAGCCAACATTTCCTGTGATTGAAACAATGAGGTTTTTGCAAGCATTAACTCATTATTTTATGTCTATTGGAAACTCACAAAAATGTTTATAAGTAAAATTTTTTAAAGTATAAGCTGGATTTAAGAGAATACTCAGGTGAGACATAATAGATGACTTTAAATATTTAATATGTGGCAATATGAATGAGGATTTTCTAAGGATCATAATAATAGTACAAATAATTCTATAAAATATTTTAGCAAGAAGTGGAAGAGAGAACATAGCAGCAAGTAGGTGGTTAAATCTGTGACCCTTGAACACTGAGATTCTGTATATTTATAAATATATGACACCAAAAATAATATCTAAGAACCACATTCAACAAAATGGTCAAAACTAATAAAGTCCTGGGAACATGCAAAATGTATGTTTTCCAAATAAATGGGAAATGATGAAAAGAACACATTAAATGTATAAGCCACAGTATCCCAAGCATGTTTTAAAACACACTCAGATTGTGAAAAATACATCTCAAATTGTTAGTGGCAGAGTACCCTCATTAGACATTTATAAGCTTACAAAATTATCTTTGTCTGAAAGTTTTGGTCATGGACTTTCATGTGTTTTCTCCCTTACTTTTTCCATTCTCTTCTGTCTTTTCTGTCTCCCACAGCCTATTTTCTTTCTTTAATTTTTTCTTCCTATCCATTCAATGATTTATTTTATACAAAATTGAAAACTGTACTTATTTGCTTGAAGTCAAGGTAATTGGATACATTCCTCCATGCAGCCACTTAGAGACACCTTATAATACTTGTAAACTTCATTTCTCTTATTTGTAAAATGGAGAAATTTAAGTAAATTATTTATCTACTAGAAAAGATGTAAAATAATGAATATGAAACACTTGCACATAATCAGATAAATGAAATTTTCAAATTACTACCACTTTCTACTTTATGATCTTAAGCAGTATCACTTTCCTGAAGCTTATATTCCTCTACAAATCCTTGCCCTGGAAGAGGATTGTTTATTTAGTAACAAAATATACTCTTAATAAGTTCTAAGTAGTATAAATCCCCAGTGTAGACCCTCCTGAGGGCTTTTGAAATATGCAGAAGTTTAAGAGGTTTATTTTTCTCCTTTGTCTTTATCGTGTGAACATCTGAGGTTAGCATAAAGGATATAGTTATGGCAGAAAGAAAGGGAAAATATGTACAAATATTATTTTAATACTATTTTGAAACTAATAATTAAACTGTCGACACAGTAAACTTATGGTTTTTCAAATAAATTCAAAGATTAAGGAAAAATCAAACACTTCTTTATTCAATATATTCTGAATAATTTCTCCAAGTACTATTTACATTCAAACTATGCTGTACAAATTCCAACACCTAGGAAAATAGCTCCTATGCATGCACTCCTTATAAATTTTTCTTTGTAATGGGCAGCAATGTAATATTAAATACTAACACAAAATAACAGTTCAAATTGAGAAAATTCTGAAGCAACAATTTTGATCAAAATAAATATTAAATACTTTAAAAGTTAGGTTAAATATTTCAAATATATGAAATCAGGTAGAAAATATTTAGCATAAATGCAAGTATTCATCATAAATATTATAGGACCACAAGCCATTTCAAAATGAAATAGTACTTTATAACCTGATAAAAGAATAATTACCCACTGGAGTTTAATTTAAGCTTATTAAAGTAATTTATGACTGCCTTTCTCCATAAATTACTCAAACAAAAATATACACCTGTAATAAAAAAAATAGGATTTGTTTTTCAAAATAATTTTAAATTAACATGTAATTGCCAAAGTAAAAAATTGGTAAATAACAATAGTAGACAAGCATGACAGTTGGTCGAAATGCAATAACACAACAGCTTCTGGTAGAATACCTACTGATTCCAATATCTAATGACTCAAATGTTAGTTGAAGCAAGAAAATAATATAATATTAGCCAGGAAAGTTATAACATGTCTATATTGAAATAGTTATAACTAAGGTATTTAGAGAAGCATCATTTGTTATGCGTCTCTCATAGCTGTCAAGGTAGGTCTTGTCTAGCATATAAACTTTTACCTTTTGCCTCATTATTTTCGGTCCAGATATATTAATCCCGGCATTGATCTCCATGCCATGCTGTATGGATCAGCTTTAAACAAGCATTCCAGAATAATAATTGTCTGTTTAGATGCACCTTGTGATATTTGATCCTGAGATGGACATGTGTGCAAGAATTTTATTAGTGATTGCTCTTGTTATTGACATTGGGAGGAAAACAGAAGAAACAAAATTAAGCAGAGGGAGACACTGGGCAGCAATGCAGTTAAAACAAGACCCCTGCCAACTCTGGGAGAACCTTTGACACTAATGGGGGTGCCCTTCACAGCTGTCCCAAGTTTCAGGCAGAAGGCAGAGTCCTTGTACCTTTTTGTTGTTCACGCACTGAACATGGGCTTATGGGGAAGGAGGCATGAACAAAGGAGAGGTGACTCTCTTCAGCAAAAAACAATTCCTGAGCTCTCAAATAATAACCTTCTGAACAAGAAAATAACAAATCTTGGCTCCCACTGCAGTAGTTCAAGCTCATATTTTAAGAGAGGGCATGACCTTAGCAACCTCCTCTTCATTTGTAAAACAAGCGATGACCCAAGAAGCATTTCTTCTGCAAGTGGAATTTCCTCACAGACATAATTCTGGAAGCATAGCTATATTGTTTGTTGCATTGAAGTTAAAGTTTGCTGCACTAAAGTTAACATTTTAATCTTAAGAGAGGCAGCACAGCATAATTCTTTCTTTTTAAAAAAAAAAGTCTTTGAATTAGACCCCTAAATTTGAGTCTAAGCTGCATCATGTATTCTTTGGATAAGTATCTGCAAATTGTGTTTTTACACCTCAATTTTCTTACTTCTAAAATAGGAACAATAATAGTACTCTTGACATAGGGTTGTATGGATTGAGTTAATATATATAAAGCAAATACAATAGTGTGTGAAATTTAGTAAAAAATATAGAAGTATTTGCTATTATTACTAAATTAGTTTCATTTAAAATATGTTTAAGTGATTTTTGTCCCAGAAAATATTTTTCATAAAGGGAACTGTTACCTAATATAACTACTGCAGGTGAATGAGCCACTACCATAAATATTTTCTTATTTAATTTTCTGATTGACTCACAAATGGATTTTCCCCTTATAAAAGTATTATGATTGTCTTTATCATTTTCTTGTCAATGACAGTTTGAAAATGCTGATTTTGTAGCTAATGTCATTAAAATGTTTTCTTTGAAACGTATTATCAGAAATCAAAAAGTTAAAGTAATAAATTTACAACTACATAAATGACAGTATGGCAAAAAATTCTCTTTTTAAGATTTTAGGCATTTTTTGATACTAGCCTGTCTGCTTTTGACATGCTTAAAATGCATCAAACCACTTTGTTTTTTCAGGGAATAAGCTTAAGATAAAATAAATTATGCTGTATTTGCTTCATTTCTCTGTAATTATTTTACTATGTCATTAAACTTCCCAGAAAAGTATAAAATGTAAGTAAAATATCAAATAATGAATAGTAGAACATTTATTTAATAAAAATGATTTATGAAATATAAATTTTAAAAATATGATTTTGAAATTAAGTCCTACTTACATTGCAAGAGTAGTCTCAGTCCACATAAATACTTCTTGAAATTAAGTGGGTCAAACACAGTGAGTCAATAGTATATAGATAATTAGATTTATGTGTCCTTGATATTTAATATGCATAGAGCACAACTTGTTTTGTTTATCCAGTCACTATTTGATGAACATTGCATTAAATCTAGTTCTTAACAATTATAAATAGTGCTTCTATGAGCATTCACATAAAAATCTTTGTGTTGAAATAAATTTTCTTTTCTCTTGGAAAATGTCCTAAGAGTGAAAATGCAGAGTTATATAATAAATAATTGTTTAACAAGAAAAGACTCTGCCAACCTACTTTCAAAATGGCTATAAAGCTTTGCCTTCCAAACAGCAATGTATGAGAATTCTAGCTGTCCCAAGAGAGGGAAGAGACAATATACAGGTTGGCAGAAAATACTTGCAAATCAAATAGTTTAACAGGGCTTAGTGTCCAAAATATATAAAGAATTCTCAGATCTCAACAAAAGAAGACAAATAAGCCAATCAAAAAACTGTAGGTCAACTCTCTTCCCACCAAGATGTCTATCGTTGTGCCATTTAAAGCCCTACATAGGGCCGAGGGCCACGTCAGGACAGGTGAGACAAACACCAGCAAGGTGTATAAAGGTAAGCTCATTGAGGTGAAGCACAGCATGGACAGGTAGCTGTCCAACATCACAGTCCAAAGACTGTGCCTAGTGGCACAGCTGGAGCAGGTGTACATCCATGGCAGCAACATCTGCCTTCCGATTTTGCCTGACATGCTGAAAAATGCACCCATGTTAAAGAACATGAAAAATACAAACCAAGGCTCTGGGGCTGGCCAGGGAAAAGCTGCTATTCTGAAGGCCCAAGTGGCTATAAGAAGAAGAGAGAGGAAGAGGATATGGAAATATCTTCCAGAAGCAAAGACAATTTTATCTCTGGAATGGAACTTTGCCCTTATTTTTGCTTGTAGGTTATCTGGGTTCCAGGGTGGAGGTGGGGCTACATGCTTATGTATATGTCCTAGGTGTTTATTTGTTTGTTTTTGACATCTTTCTCTTTAGGTCAGGGGAAATGTTTAACTAAATAAATATGGGTGTTTTTTTTTCTGAGGAAAAAAAAGATGAAGTTGGTCAAAAAGTGAAAATTCCAGGGCTTCTCTGGTGGCGCAGTGGTTGAGAGTCCACCTGCCAATGCAGGGGACACGGGTTCGTGCCCCGGTCCGGGAAGATCCCACATGCCGCGGAGCGCTGGGCCCGTGAGCCATGGCCGCTGAGCCTGCGCGTCTGGAGCCTGTGCTCCGCAACGGGAGAGGCCACAACAGTGAGAGGCCCGCGCACCGCGATGAAGAGTGGCCCCCGCTCGCCACAACTAGAGAAAGTCCTCGCACAGAAACGAAGACCCAACACAGCCAAAACTAATAAATAAATAAATTTTAAAAAAAAATTAAAAAAAAAAAAAGTGAAAATTCCAGTTATAAGATACATAAGGACTAGGTATGTAATGAATGTGACAACTATAGCTAACACTGACGTACGATACATAGGAAAGCTGTTAAGAGAGTAATTTCTAAGACTTCTCATCACCAGGGGAAACATTTTTTCTTTTTTCTTTCTTTTATTTTTGTTGGATCTATATGAGAAGATGGATGTTAGCTGAACCTATTGTGGTAATCCTTTCACAGTATATGTAAATCAAACTATCATGCTGTGTAACTTAAACTTACACAGTAATATATGTCAATTGTTTCTCTATAAAACTGGAAAAAATAGGCAGAGGCTTATATAGACATTTTTTTAAAAAGATATACAAAGAGCCAACAAGAACATGAAAAGATTCTCAGTATCATTTGTCATTAGTGAAATGCAAATCAAAATGACAGGGAGATACAACTTCACATCCACAAGAGTAGCTATAATAATAATAATAATAGAAATGAAACATTACAAGTGTCAGCAAGGATGGGGAGGATTTGACTGGAACTCTTGTACATTGATGGAGGGGATGTACCAGGGCAATGTGGCGCTGGCACTGTTGAAACAGTTTTTAGCAGTTTCTCAAAAAAATTAAATGCAGCATTAACATCTAACCCTGCAATTCCACTCTTAGCTTATATACCAAAAGAATTAAAGACAGGTAGTCAAACAAATAGTTGTACATGAATGTTCATGGAGGCACTATTTGCTTTAGCCAAAAGGTGAAAACAATCCAGATCTTCATCTACAGATGAGTGGATAAAGATCATGTGGTATATACATCCAATGGAATATTATTCAGCATAAAAAGAATGAAGTGCTGATACATGCAACAATGTACATGAACCTCAGAAATATTTTGCTAATCTCAAAAAAAGCCACACATAAAAGGTCACATATTGTGTTATTGCATTTATATAAATATCCAAAATAGGTAAAGCCATAGATAGAGACAGAAAGCAGATTAGTGGGCTTCCCTGGTGGTGCAGTGGTTGAGAGTCCACTTGCCGATGCAGGGGACGCGGGTTCGTGCCCCGGTCCGGGAAGATCCCACATGCCGCGGAGCGCCTGGGCCCGTGAGCCATGGCCGCTGAGCCTGCGCGTCTGGAGCCTGTGCTCCGCAGCGGGAGAGGCCACAGCAGTGAGAGGCCCACGTACCGCAAAATAAATAAATAAGTAAAATAAAAATTTTTTAAAAAAATTTAAGAAGAAAGCAGATTAGTGTTGCCAGGGGCTGGGGCAGGGGGCGGGCGGGGGTGGTCAATGAGGAACTTAAAAGGTATGGGTTTTTCTTTGGAGGTGATGGAAATATTTCCTACACAACCTACATAGAGGTGGTGGTTTTACCACATTGTGAATGTATTAAATGTCACTGAACTGTGTATTTTAAAATGGCTAGTAATTTGTTCACAGAGTGATGGTCTTATGTTTACCACAGCCAGAGAGGGCAAGCCCGAATGCTCAAGAACATTTGAATCTTATGCCAGCATCACGTTTGCCAAAGTCCTAGTCAACAAAGCAAGCCATCTGACTAGGCTACATTCAAGGGGTGAGAAAATAGAATCCAGATCTTGATAGAAGGGACTGTAAACTCACTTTGCCAAGGGGTGTGCATACAGGGATACGAGGAAGTATTGTGGCCATTATTTTAATCCACCCGCCACAGTAAAGTGGTTTCTCCCAAAATGAATATCATAATTGCAATACAAATAAAGTAAACGTTTATAACAAAAATGCAATGCTATGAAATAAATGCCTGTAATACTACCTACTGTTTATATATTATTTTCATACCATACTCAAATGAGATAAATAATTATGTTATTTGAGCAATTTTGCTAACACGTTATTACATATAAACAAATCAAAAAAATCAAATCTGTGAATTTAAGCAATTTAAGCCAACCCAGCATTAATCTTTCCTCAACCTAGCCTTCTCCCTTCTGCACATCACATGTCGCTAGCCATCTGGAAGTAAAGTGGGTCAGTGAACTCTGGAAAATAATCAGAAGCTAAGTTGACAATATAGTAGTTAAGATGTTTAATTTTGTGTACCAACTCAACTGACATCCTCTGTCTCTTAGCCCAAGGAATTCAAAAGTTGTTCTTAGTAACTCTGTGAGAACTGAAGCACCTGACAATTAACTAAGTACTCAGGTATTTTAGGATTTAATGGGTGGAGCAGTTTCCTGAGAATCCACATGTGTAAGCCAGGTTATCTTTCTCTTCCAGACTTTTTTTATGCTTTGAGTTTTAAAAATTTCTCCAGGCTCTTGTAACTTGAGTGAAAGTGGCATGTCCTGAAACCTAGTTTGTTGCCAGAGATCTACTTTCAATCTTGTATCTAACAGCAGTTTGCTTTGGGGTTTTGTTGTTTTATTTTTGCATGTGTTTGTTTATGTTTCCTCCCTTCCCCCTTCCCTCCTTCTTTCCCTCCCTCCCTTCCTTCCTCTTTCCTTACTTTCTTCTTTTCTTCCTTCTTTCTCTCTCTCTCTTCCTCCCTCCCTTCATTCCTTCCAGCCTTCTTTCCATTGCTTGCTTTCCTGAAAGCATTTAAGTGAATTCTAAAGGTTTATGCATCACTTAGCCAATTCAGCCTTGATGAGATGCCCCAGAATAAACCCCTCTGTGATTTCATGGCTGCTTTTGTTTTTCTCCAAGAATATTGTTGTAGAAAGAGGCTGAATGACTTCTATTTTATTTTCCAACTTCTTCCCTGCAATCTTTAAATGAGTGTGCAACTGGAAACAAAAATACTAAAAAATATTCTCACAGTAGTAAACCTTTTTAGAATACTCTGTTACAAAGTATGATCTGTAGAACTCCTTGTCACCTAGCTTCCATTTTTTAAATGTGGAAATCCCTGATCATCCAGCCAAATGACTAGTCACTCTTCACATACTGACATATATCCACACCTCTTGTCTCTCCTTCCAGGCAAAGAGAACAGGCATACAGTACTTAAAGTTTTAGCAATTGGAAAGGTATCCTTTTCTCTCTCTCCTTCAGACTACATCTGAGGGAGCTGTCTACTGCAGCAGTTTTGGTGGGTGACAGTATATCTTGCAGAGCCAACTAAGTTTGAAATTTTAAAGCTGTGCATGTCAGCTGAAAGGAAGGTGGCAATACAGCAGAAGTAAGATACTGGAACGATCAGTTGTCAGCTCAGGCAAGTATTCATGTATTCAGGAGTTCTGGGAGCCTTTCCCTCTATGTAACTAGTACGCCAGTTCTACTTGGTAATGATATATTGCTAGCCACAAATACCTTTATTGTTTGAAAGGTCCAAAGAAATGCAGTTTTTGAAGAGCAGCTTAGATTTTAAGGCCCTACAGAGAGCAATCAAAGAGGGAGACTGTGATCCTCAAAGAGAAAATAGTTATTTGAGAAAAAGGGCATGTTTGTGCTCCAAAACTACAATGGTCTTCAGTGTAATTCTCCAATTAAACCTTGCTACTTCCTCCAGAGAGAATCTGAATTTTCCACTTGTTGATTCAAATGTCAAGCAATAGAGCTGTTTGTTATGCAGACAGGACAGTGGAGAGTCTTTCTCAACTCTGAGATCGCTTAAACCAGGCAGCCTTACAGTTTTCTACAATAAATAGGTTGGGGAAGTGATTTCTAAATGTGCCAAACTATTTCTTTTAAAATCCCGAAGGCCCAACATATTTTTACCTTTTGCCCAGTACACTGGATTCAAAATTTAGAAAACTTTCATTACTTTCATTTTGGAAGGATGTCACAGTAAGCCCCAGACCGCTGGATTCCCAGAAACTTCAATGAAGGGAAAGTCCATGCATTTTGAAAGAGGTTTGCTTCCACTCTTTGGAAAGCATATCTCTTTTATAATTATGGTGAAATATATATTAAAAGAGAATATGTTTAAAGAAAAATAGTAAATAAACACCTCTGTACTGAACAATGCCAGTACTTCTTTCCTTCTGCGTGACCCTCCTTGATTACATGTGCCTTTCTCCTCCCAAAGAAGACAAATGTACTGAATGTTATTAATTTTTCCCTTTCAGTTTTTGGATGTTATCACTTATGAATCCATTTTACTCTTTTTGTAAATGGAAACTACTATATATATTATGTATTACATAATATTATACATATATGTATTCTATGACTTTTTCACATTTAAGAGATTCATTAAAAAAGAGATTCATTCATATTAATGCATATAAATACCATTTATTTATTTTACCCACTATATTTTATTATACATGTGCATACAGTATGTTTATCCATTTTACTGTCCATAAACATTTGGATTTGTTTCACCTTTTCCTGAACAAGTTTGCTATCCCCTGTTATACAGTGAAGAAACACCAAAGAACGTAATTATTAGATTATAAGATTCAAAGTTACTAGTTAGTGCCAAAATGTGGATTACTCTACAACCTATACAGGTTCAGAAATTGTTGGAAATTATACTGTTTACTTGACTACAGGTGTGAAATGGATTTCTCATTGTAAATTTAGTTTGCATTTTCTGATTATTAATAAGCTTGAGTGAATTTTTAAATATTAATGGACCACTATTTTTTCTTTCCTGAGAAATGTTATATTAATTATTGTCATTTTTATCTTATTGTATATTTTATTTTTTAAAATAATTTCCACATATATTTGGTATACTATATATTTGGTATAGTATATTTGGTATACTAATCTGGTATAAATATATTTCCCCTTCTCCCAGTATGTGGCTTGACTTTTGATCAACTTAAGATCTTATTTTAATAAATCAATTATTCCTTTCATCATTTGTTCTGTGTGTCTTATTGAAGCAATTCTTCCTTACTCCAGAAAGGAATTATTAAAGAAACAGAAAAACTGAATCTAAATTTTATATAGAAGAATGGTCTTTTCTCAGGATAGACAGACAAACGAAACGCAATGAATGTTCCAAAATTAGAATGAATTTAAAGATTGTTTACACAAAACAGACATTTAGTAATACTGAGGCTTCTAATCCAGACATGGCATATTTCTGCATTTGCTTATATTTAAATCACCGTATTCTCCATAATAGTCTTGCACATATTGAATTACAAATTTTTTATACATATTTAATGACATTTTTTTCTTAGATTTAGATATATATCCTAAAATATACCCCTCCACACAAACACACACACACACACACACACACACACACACACACACACAATGTATGTAGGTATGTATCTATCTAAATATGTTTTTCAAATTTTTTTTTTTTTTTTTTGCGGTACGCGGGCCTCTCACTGTTGTGGCCTCTCCCGCTGCGGAGCACAGGCTCCGGACGCACAGGCTCAGCGGCCATGGCTCACGGGCCTAGCTGCTCCACGGAATGTGAGATCCTCCCAAACCGGGGCACGAACCCGTGTCCCCTGCATCGGCAGGCGGACCCTCAACCACTGAGCCACCAGGGAAGCTCTCAAATGATGTTCTTTAAACTTTACTTACTTCTTATTGCTGGCATATAGAATTGCAAATCAACTCAATTTTAATTATAAATTTTGTATTCAGCAGTATTGCTAAACAAATTTATTAGTTCCAGATTTTTGAAATTTATTTTTAATTTTTTAAATTAGTTCCAGTTTTTTTAAGTTTTAAAAAATTTAATTTTCTTTTTTTTTAACATCTTTATTGGAGTATAATTGCTTTACAATGGTGTGTTAGTTTCTGCTTTATAACGAAGTGAATCAGCTATACATATACATATATCCCCATATCCCCTCCCTCTTGCGTCTCCCTCCCACCCTCCCTATCCCACCCCTCTAGGTGGACACAAAGCACTGAGCTGATCTCCCTGTGCTATGTGGCTACTTCTCACTAGCTATGTATTTTACGTTTGGTAGTGTATATATGTCCATGACACTCTCTCACTTCGTCACAGCTTACCCTTCCCCCTCCCCGTGTCCTCAAGTCCGTTTTCTACGTCTGCATCTTTATTCCTGTCCTGCTCCTAGGTTCTTCAGAACCTTTTTTGTTTTTTAGATTCCATATATATGTGTTAGCATACAGTATTTGTTTTTCTCTTTCTGACTTACTTCACTCTGTATGACAGACTCTAGGTCCACTCACCTCACTACAAATAACTCAGTTTCATTTCTTTTTATGGCTAATATTCCATTGTATATATGTGCCACATCTTTATCGATTCATCTGTCTATGGACACTATGTAGACAATTTTATCAAATGCAAATAATGAATGTTTATTTACATATTTTTTCAATTATTAACATTTTTTATTCCATTACAATGTACTAACCATAGCCCTAGAAAAAACATAAATAGAAGTAGTAAATTAATGTCATTATCTTTTTCAAAATCTTAAGAAAGTGCTTTTGACATTCCCATTATTATGTAATTAGGTAGAGATTTTTTAGATGTACTTTATTTGATTAGTCTTTATTCATAGTTGCTATTAAGATAGGTTGTTGAATTTTATCAAAACATTTTAATCCCATATATAATAAAATTAAAGATAATGTAGTGATTTCAATAACAGATTTTCTAGTGCTGAAATTCTACTACATACTTGGAGAAAATCTATATGGCTGAGATGTATTCTCTTCTGTGTATAAATTGTGAGATTTGGTTAAATAACTTGTTAAGGATTTTGACATCTGTGATTATCAGTAAATTTAATTTTAAATATTTCTTTCCCATAATGTCCTTTAATGGTTTTGATGCCATGTGTACTAGTCTCATTGAGGCTATCTTAGGAAGATGTGGTACTTTCCTTTGTAAGAGTTTGTGTACAAGTGGAATTAACATTTCCTTAACTGTTTGATGAAATATGCCTGTAAATACTTCTAGGAGCCTGATATTTTCTTGGTAAAAAGTTTTTAACTACTAATTCTATTTGTTTAATTACTATAAGCTTGTTCAGATTCTACAATTCTCGGTATGTCAGTTTGTTAAATTGTAAATGTATCGTAATTTTCCATCTTGTTTATTTACATTTTTAAATATATTGCCTATAATTATTCACAATATGCACTTTTCTATTTAATTTTGGTAGCATTGATTGTCATATCCCTTTTTATAAAAATTGTATGTTTGTCTTTTTTCCCTTAATCACTTAGACAAAATTGCCTATATCATTTCTTTTATGAAATAAATGAATTTTCACTTAATTTTTATTATTCTTTCTTTTGGCTTTCTGTCAGCATATTTTGCCTTAAGTATTTGAACTTTGTAGCTCATATGTTTCGCTAATTATCTTGATGCTGCCTTCTCTGAAAATGGATCATTTAGCGTTAAAAGCTCCCTATACCTAATGCTTCAGCTGTATCCCACAAGTTGTGATAGCTATTGTTTTAACATTCATTTATAAGTCAATTACAGAAATTGCTTTCATTTATTTCTTTTTTTTTTTTTTTTTTTTTTGCGGTACACGGGTCTCTCACCGTTGTGGCCTCTCCCGTTGCGGAGCACAGGCTCCGGACGCGCAGGCTCAGCGGCCATGGGTCACGGGCCCAGCCGCTCCGCGGCATGTGGGATCCTCCCGGACCAGGGCACGAACCCGCGTCCCCTGCATCGGCAGGCGGACTCTCAACCACTGCGCCACCAGGGAAGCCCACTTTCATTTATTTCTAAATCAAGTAAATTATACTGAGTGTGAGAATATTGTGCTGTCATGGTGGATGTGTCTGTTTCATTCAACAAACATTTATAGTGCTTACAGTGGGCTAGGTTCTGGGGCTACAACAGTGAACAAACACTGGGAGACAATGATTCCTGCCCTCATGGGACTATTGTAATAGAGAGAGATACAAAATAAAAATACTAAAAGAAATAAAATATATCATTGTTAGAAGTCAGTACTTTCAATGAGACAAACAAATAGATAAGGTGAATGGGTGGAGCCTGCTGGTCAAGAAGACAGGTTTGTAATTACTCAGAGTAGACCTTGCTGAGGATGTGATATAATCTGTGAAGATGACAGAGTGAGCCATTTGTTTCTATGAGTGAAGGTCTTTTGAATCAAGAAAAAACACAGTGCAAAGGCCCGAGGCTTGAGTATACCAGGCATATTTCAAAGAGGTCACTGTGACTGAAATAATCACCAAGATGGAAAGTAATTAAAAGGGACTTAGGAAAAAGAAAAGGATGATTATCCCACAGTGTTGGTGTTTTGATGTTTTTTGTTTTTTGGGGTTTTTTTGCGGTACGCGGGCCTCTCACTGTTGTGGTCTCTCCCGTTGCGGAGCACAGGCTCCAGACGCGCAGGCTCAGCGGCCATGGCTCACGGACCCAGCCACTCCGCGGCATGTGGGATCTTCCCGGACTGGGGCACGAACCCGTGTCCCCTGCATCGGCAGGCCGACTCTCAACCACTGCACCACCAGGGAAGCCCTTGGTTTTGTTTTTTTTTTAGCAGGGGATCACACTAGATGATATGATAAAATAGATGAAAAACTATCATGGCGCCCAACCAGAATCTCAAAGCCAGGAAACCAGAGGGAATATGGAGAAAATGGCCATTTGCAAGAAATCCCCAGGTCTCCTAAGTTTTTAGCAATACAAAAGGATTTTTTATAGATTTGGAAGGTTTGAATTTTGAGAGCAGAGCTAGAGCCACAGAAATAACTATTTATTAGCCTCTTATCTGGTATATATTTTAACCTATTCTACCTCAAAGAGTTGACCTGGGGAACATCAGTTCTTTGTTTTTGTATATCATCACTTTATATACTTAACAATGCGTCTTGCCCACAGGCAATCAGTACAAATTATTTTACTGAAACTATCATTTGTTAGGAATTTTTGAGGGGTTGAATTCCTCATCAATTATATGATGCTCTGCAGAAAAATATAGTCCAACCCATCTGAAAGGGATGCAAAATCATTCATAAATATTATATTATAAACTAAAGCCAACAAAACAGTCTAGAAACAACTCAAGTGTCTGTAATAATTCTTAGCTTTAGATTTCTCATTTTTAATTGGAATTCAAATGATTTTAAAAGCTAACTGACAAAACTGTTTGGGGGGTCAATTAAATAATGTGCAATAAATGGTTTTATAACCTTTTGGTAATATACTTATTACCAAGTTATTTTTAAGTGACTACAGTAAACTTTTAATATAAAAATATTTTAAAGTATTTTTTAACCTTACCATATCTTTCAGGACTAAGGTATGGGGTGTCTACAACTTCATTGCTATTACTAATGAGATTATCCCAGAATTTATAATAGTAATTTTTTCAGTTTTGAGTTAAACTAATCAGTGCAGTATTTTTTAAAATAAATGTTTCAAATTTCAATTTTATATACTTAAAAAACATTTCATAAAGCCAAAGAGCATATTTTGTGCAAATTTAAATCCAGAACTTAAGAATAAAGTGATATAATAAAGACGTGGAATCATGACTAAAAAAAGAAAGATTGAATTAAAAAAATTATGTATATACTGAATTGGAGAGTCCTTCAGTGTGCTGGTTATTTTCCATCTAGTGTACTCAGAGCTTTCTCTGTATCCACCTGACTACTATGGCCTGAATCTTAAGCTCTCTTGTCCTTGAACGCTCAGATTCTACTGAAGGGAGGTGCTGGCCAGAGATTGCAAAACAGCAGTAGTGAGGGAATGGCTGTTTAACCCACTCCCTTGTCATATATTCACCCAAGTTTTCCCTCTCCACATGATCTTACTTTTTGGTGTGGCTGTTTTATTTAATCATGGCCAAGGTTCCTCTCCTGAAGCCCCTTCTCTGCTGGCCATAGTGCTTGCTGGGTTCTATTAAAATCACTCCCTCCTCTTGCCCCTACAAACTTGGAGAACTAACAACTTCCTGATGTTGCTGATCCCATCCCTTCTGGTTGTTTGAACTCTGCCCACTTCCCTGTAAAAGATCTTTGCTATTAGTTCTTTAAATGTGGCATCTATTTCCCATCAGTATCTTAACCAATACATCTTACTTGGATGGGTGATTCCTAAACATGGTTGCCATTCAGAACATTTGGGAAGCTTTGAAATAACACAGATGTTAAAATTTACATTAAGAAAATGATGACCCCTACTTCCAGGCCAATTAAATCAGAGTCTCCAAGGGTAGAGCTTGTATATAGATATCTTTTTAAAGTTTCTGTATGTACTATCAGGGTTGAGAAAACTTGCTCTAAAGTTTGGAGTCTCAAGCAAACTAAGATCCTTGGTATATTAACTCAGAAGAGAAACCTGAAATCTAAATCCTCCTTCTCTCAGCATTCATTTTATCCATTAAACATGCTTTATTGTCACTTTGAGTAAATATAAATGTGTCAATTATCAACAGATATGCAGGAGAGATAATATAAAGGTAAGATTTATCATGAAGTATTGTAGCTAATTATTAGAAAGATGAAAATTCAGCAGGTTCTACACTTCATAATATAGAACAGATATTAATATGCTGTAGATTGTAGCAGGCACTCAAATATGTTTTTAAGAGTGATTGAATCTAAAAGGCATGTGAGTATTAAATGTGTTAGTCACTATTGGGCCTCGTATTCATTAAGTTAATTAACCTGGTTATGTTCAGAATTTTACTATGAAAAGATGACACACGAGATAGTGTCTGGGGCTGAATATCATTTCAGCAGCACGTTTTTCTTTGTCCCTCACCTTTTCAATGTATAACTTTCATGTTCAGTCAATCACATATGCAGATATTATGTGTGTACCTACTATGCAGTATTCCATTCATGTTTGCGTTTCACATGTCTCTTGGTATTAGCCCTTTCTTTTTTATCTGTCAGTGCTGATAATATGATTTTGTGTTATATGCTCATTGAGGATAAAACCATGCCTATTTCTGTTGCTATGCATATCACTTTACAGTGTCTGAAATATATTAAATTCAAGCATCAGTTACTTATCAATCTTATTTCGACCAAATAACTTCCTGTATTTGGAGTGCAATAGATATTTTATATATATGGCACGAGCAGTATAGATTTTTAAATACATAATCATTAAAAATATATCTGGAAGGAAGTATCTTTGAGTAGAATAATAAATTACCAATTTAAAATTTGCAGTATTTAAACAATTTTCCTCAAAGAAGAATATAGCAACATTGCATTAGACGTACCCTTCAGAGAGTCTAAAATGCTCTAATGCCAGAAGTTTCATGTTACAGTCAAAATGTCCTAAGAATCAGAGAAGATTCATCTCCGCAAAAATATTCCAGAAAAAAAACACTGTGTGAATAGGGATCTTGTCTGAATTGTTCAAAATTAAATCTCCTGCATCTACAAAAGTTCTTTAAACAAGCAAACAAAAAATGAATGCTTACTGACAATGAGAAAATAAATGAATAGATTAATTAATTAATTAATTAGTGGAAAATGCCAGTCATGAATGTAGATAGATATGGAAAAGACAAAAAAACAAATAAACATAATTTCACATATATAAATTATAGGATACACTGAACCTTTTCCATGTATTATCTTGCATAACAACTTATTTAAAGGCACTAGAAGCAATATGGTAATGAATTTAGGTGGCTGATCCAAAAAATATTTTCCCTCTAAAATGTACTATTGCACCTTCTATATTTTACCAAAACAACATATGCATAGCTCTATGCTAGTCTAACTATGGTGCCATTATCTGATTAATTCTTCACCTCTACCACTAGATTATGAGAATTCTTACACCAGAAATCCTTTTTTTTTTTAAGTTATAAACAGTGTAGTCTCTGGAGTTCTAGTGCATGGATTCAAATTGTACTCTGCTCCTGATTAGCTGTGTAACCCCGCTGAAGTAAGCTGTTTAATTTATTTAACCCTCACTGTGCTCTCCTCTAGAGTGGGCATAACATTAGCACATACCTCAGACAACTTAGCAAGATATATCATGACAAATAAGTGTCAAGCTTTTAACTCAGTACTATAGTAAGCATCCAATAAAGTTGGCCATTATTATTATTATGCCCCGTACCATGGCTGTGTTTAGCACATAATGGACACTATAAATAGTTTTCTTAATTAAACAAGCAATTGAATGAAGGAATGAAGGAATGACATCAGACCTGAAATCCCAACCCAGGAATCATTAAAGGATCAGACACCAAAGACAATGATAGTGTTCCTTGAAGGTCCATGTCACTGTGTCCTTATTCCTGGGAGCAGCATGGAAGGTCTTTGTTCTCTAAAGTGGTGATTCTGAATTGGAAATCAGTATATCATAATTTTGCTTAATCTGTTCTTTGATACCTATTTTAGGACCAAAAAGGAATGTGTGGTCGTGATAATGACAAGAAATATAAAATCTTGATCAAAGCAAGAGATGGACTATAGCTTCTTGGCAAGGAAAAGAGGGTAGAGTTGAGACTGGAGATTTAGTAGCACACAGGTGGTTTGTGTAGGTGTCTTTGTTACTTGATTTAGAATACAGCTGGGCTCCTGGGATGCAAAGACATAAATACCCTTGGGAGGGATTGCATAAGATTTAGCTAAGAAAAAATGTAAGTGCTTATTTATCATTTTGACAGGTTATGTTATTTTTTGAAGGAAATTATACATTGTCACTTGGTACCTGTAATCTAAATATGAATGATCGTAAATAATAAACAAAATATTTGATTTAAAGCACAGTTATTTCAAGTTGTAGAGAATAATAGAATTAATTTTCTTACAACATAATCTCCTTGTTTTCTCTGTAAATATGTGTATGAGTTTATTGATTCATGGCAAAATTGCCTATATTAGCTTCCAATAAGTTGAACATCTAAGTCTATGGGGAATTTTAAGTACAGAGCAAACACCATAGCTCTCCAATGGTTATAAACTGTTATGGAATGTTGGTACTGTCTTGAGACTTTTGGTCCTCTGGCAAGCAATTAAGATTGTATTTTAAGAATAAATTGTGTCAAAGAAATTAGTACAAAAAGAGAAGTCGTAACAGAATTAAAAAGGATGGATCATGGCAAGGGTTGGGAGGAGGGCTTTCATTAAACAATAAATACAAATAGTAGTTAAGAAACTTTGAAGACAAACCTACTTTTACTACTTACAGGATATATTTCATAGATTCACCTGAGGATATAAAACTGATGAATTTCCCTCTGGGCTTATCCTTGAACAAAAAAGACGTGAATTTCCATTTCCACAAGAGATACTGCAAAATCTTTTTATTTTTTTTTCACATCACAGTAAATTATTCTTTGATCTTAGCTGCGTAATATCCTTGTGATTATCATTAGTTCTTTTTAAAAAGTGCCTCTCCACACATGGGTAATTGAGTCTAAATATTTGGAGTCAGTTTTTCACATTTAAACTCTGTCAAAATGCCTCTAGATATTAGCAAATAAATTTCATCCTTGCTGAATTAGTGGCAAAATCACTACCTTACTGTTATCATCTGGGAGTTCACAAAGATTCAGGCAGAAATTATTTTTCAGTAAGTAACAGCATTCGGGGCACAGAGTACTGATACAGGTTAAGGCATGGGATGACATTTACTGGTTTCTATTGGTTTTCTTCTCAAGAGCTATGAAGTCAGTGAGATTTTGGTAAATGATGTTTGTCTCACACTGAGAGTATATGTATTCCTTCAAACTACTGTTCCTCGTGTAGTGCTCATATCATTTAGATGGAAATTTCAGTTAAAAAACATCCTACGTTATCTAGTGCATCTGGCCCTTCTTTTTATTGTTGTTGTTCTAATTCTCATTCCTATTCTTGTTCTTGTTATTTTGGGAAGAAAAGTGATTGTTGCTTGTTTGTTTAATTATGTCAAGACATTTTTGAAATATGAGTTTTAGGAAACAAACCAGCAGTGAAATTGGAAGAATACAAAACTGGACCTTATATTTTACTTTCTTATATGAAAAAATTTATTATTACATTATAAATATTTTAATTTTTAATTATGATGCAGAATATCAATGGGTTATATAAAGTTTTAAAGTATTCAGTCATATAAGACACCACCTGAATTTTTGAATAATGCTTAAGTAAAATAGAATTATTTCAATTGTGGTATTTTAAAATCAAATCCACCATGGACAATATATTAGGATTTTTAAAATCTATTAAAAACTTACAAAAGCAATAAAAAACTTGGTTACAGTAACAGATAAATCTCTTTCATTTTCATGGAATCTCTAATTTCTAATAAACAATCTGGAGCCCTTTACTGCTTTTCCTGTTTAGTTTCATATCTCACCTTTGGAGTATTGACACCTTATTTGGAGTCAGCAGATGTTCATTTGATTTTCCTTCCCTATCTAAGTGCTCCATCTTCCTCCTTTATAATGTAAAGACCCAGCTCATTCTTCATTTGTCATATTATGTTATTCCTTGCCCTCTGCTTCTCCCTATCTCTGAATTGCAGTGCCCTAATTGTTTCCTGCCTATCATGCTGCCCTAATTTTTAACAGCTTATTTTACTCTCCTGTTTCTTTGGAGCTAAATCCTTTTGTCCTTCATCCATCTTTTCATTTGAATGTGTAGGTGCATGAACACATTTATTTTGGGATCAAAAAATTGAAAAGAACATCAAATGGTTACAAGGACACAAGAAAATACAAGATGATGTGTACCTTTCCTCTACTTTTTTCCCCAACATTTCTCTAATTTTATTATTTAAATAAAGGCACTAAATTTATAGAGCTCTCAAAGTACAGTATCTTTAGAAATATTTAGAATAATAAAGAAAACTGAAGTGCAAAGAACAAAAGAATGTGCTTTTCAATTATTTTATAGTCCAGGAAGTCACAGTGTCAAAAAATTAATGCACTGTGTTTTCTATTATTTCCTAAAGCAAACTCTGGCCAACTGAATTTAAAAGTCATTAAGGCCAACTTAAAGAGTTCAAGAGTAGGCTCTTCAAAAAAATTATATAAATATTAACATAATTTTTATTTTATTAAATAAAATACTAAGAGTGATAAGGGACAAAAGGTAGTTAGAACTTAATTTAAATTTTAGAAATTGAGATATGACTGGGCCTAGTGGTGATTTGATTACAAACAGGAAACTTGACTCCTAGGCAGGACAATGGGTTACACAAATTGCAAGAAAAGTTTACTAAAAAAATTTGGGGTTTAGAGATTCCTGACTCCAGATTGAGTTCTTTGGAATAAAGTATGTGGCTGGACTTCATTCCCCCATCTCTGTGATTCACATCCCAGAAAACAAACAAACACTAAGCAACGATAAAGTCAATATGAATATTTTGTTTGGTTCCGTATTAAATTTTACTATCTGGGTTGATATCTTTTGAGCAATGATCTACTTAATGAAGTCATTCTTAGTATACTGACATGATCATACCCAGTATTCCAGATCATAGGTCTGTAAACTTTATCTATAGAGGACCAGGTAATATATATTTTAGGCTTTGCAAGCTATCTGGTTTCTGTTGCAATTACTCACCAGGCCTTTGTGGCACTAAGGCAGCCGTACACAATATCTAAACATAAGAGCATATTTGAGTTCCAATTAAATTTTATTTATGGACACCAAAATTTCAATTTCATATCATCTTCCTGTGTCACAAACTATTATTTTTGTTTTTTGTTTTTTTATCTTACCTTTAAAAATGTAAAAATAACTCTGAGCTCGTGGACCATAGAAAAATTGTTCGTTCATCAGATTGGTCCAAAACACTGTTCTTTCCTGAGTGGGAAAATCATAATGTTAGTTAAACATAGGAGCATGGTCTTCTACTAAAAACATAATGTTTTTTTTTGAAATCAGACTGATTTTGTTCTTAGAAGTATACAGAGTATGGATAAGGCAGACGTACTCATTGAGAGTACATATTGTCTCAGGCACTCTTTAAATACATTGCAGGCATGCAAGCAGATGTGGCTACCACATCTGTGAGCTGGGGATTGAGAATAATAAGGCTAGTAGGAAAGGGTTCACTAACTTATCCAGGAATACTCCACTATTAGGTAATTGAACTCAGGGTTCTGATCCAAGCCTATTAGATTCTGAAGCCTAGGTTCATTCCATTTACTATACTGAAATAAATTTAATGTTAAATAAAGAAAATATATGCAGTTTGATTCCTAAGTAATATACGATACTCCTTCAAAAAAGTCCGAGATCGATTAGGGCTGACAGCATTTCAGATATCATTATGCAGAAAAGGCTGCTGAGAAATTTCCCTTGCAAAGAAGGTAAAAGCTTAGGGAAAAGGATGAAAGTATAAGCTTAGCCAAATCTACTCAATAAAACGTGACTTGCCCTTTTATGTTTAAGCAACTGAAGGCCACAGGGTGGTCTGAGTTCAAACCTGCTGCTTACCCCAAGTGAAAAGCGGTCTTTAGGAGTGAAGGAATCCTTTGCACTTCTACAAACCTTGTTTATGCAAGCAGAGGACTGCTCTTCTAGGAAACTGGCAAAAACTGACATTTTCTTAATTTTGCTGGCTCTGCAAAACCTTGTGCACAGCTGTACTCAAACCCATTAGCTCAACCTTTCAGAAAATCCTCTCACAGAAATTGCTTAGAGGTACATAGGCTGGCAGTGGCTGTGTGTTTTGAGAGCTTTACCTGTCGGAAGCAGGCTCAGCATTCTTTTGCTTAATTGGTCTGTAGAGACTGGTCATTTTAGAGAAAGAAGTTCCACATCTCATAGAGAATGACATCTATCTCAGCCCATAATCAGCTAATTTAAAGAAAGGGAATACGAATAACTCCAGTGGATGCTTACCCTCCGTTCTGTGTTGGGATGGGGCGAGAAGGCTGCAGAAAGCACATCAAGCAATGTAAAATTAAGGGGAAACTGGGACTAGAGAAGAACAGTTTTCAAAATACATGAAATCCATTACTTCAAAATCCAGGCATACAGTTACCTCTGAGCACATCAAAATACTAACATTTAAAACCGAATATCTGATTTTGATTACAGACCACTGAACTGTTGTATTTTACGTTTAGTTAAGCATTGTCTACCACACAGGGTGATTTTCCTAAGATCAATGAATTTTAGCAGTGGAAGATGATCAAAAGGATAGAGAAAATGGGACCTTGAATCATACAGATGTGCCACATAATGCTTGAGGGAACAGAGATGGAAAATACACACTCACTTCCTGAGGCCCTGAGTCAGGTCCTTGTTAATGCACCTACTGACTGTAACTTTGGGCAACTTACTTAACCTCTCAGGGCTTCTATTTCTTTAACCTAAAAAATCAAACTCACCTGAATTGTCTTACATGACAAAATACAGTTAAAAATCCTCATCTCCAATCTTACCTGTCTACTTTCTAAACCAAGGCTTTAATTTGTCATGAGCTTGGTGAAGGTGCATCCACAAGAGTTAATAGCCATGGATCAAACTACAGCTAGTCGTTGAATATGAAGAAAAAACAAAAAAGGCCCAGGAAATTACATTAAATAATATATCTTTAATGCTTTAAATATAACATTTAAATATTACTATTTGGAATTCAAAGTAAGAAATAGTCCTTAAATGCATTCTGGTGGCAAAACAGTAAGAATATGTCAAGATGACTGATAAGCAGTTATAATTTGAATATTACAAAAGGCTTTTATCATTCACCAAGTGGTTATTGAAAAGTCCAGAAACTATAATTCTATTTTATTTTACAGTGAACACTCTTTTGAAAAATAAACCCAATAAAAAATATAAACTTTTACAAAGAAAAGAAATATCAACAAGAACTGTCTAAAATATTTGACTGTTTTCTTCAAGTCTCATTTTAGAAAGTATTATAAAAGCAAGTTAAAATAATAGAAGGATACTCAGAGAGATGTCTTTAAAAATAGAGAATTATTAAAAATTGAAATAACCAGATATGTTTATAAAATTACATCATATAAGGGAATGATGATGACCATCATTTCAGATGAATCATGTGGTAAAAACTAATGCAACATAATGCAGCAAATATGAAAGGGGAAAACTCAAGACATGCACTATTTAGCTAGACATTTGAGCATTTCAAAGGCAGAATAGGTGTTTAGAAAAATATCTGGATTATTATTTAATTAGCATACAAATTTTATTCTATTTCATCATGTGTATAAATAAGAATAGTTTACAATTAAAATAATATTCTACAGTTTGATATAAATTATGAGGAATATGTTTATATTTAAGTGATGCAAAGTGGCCTGATGTTATCAGATACAAAATAATGTAATGGCAGTGTAAAATAAACAATGATTGTAAAGAAAAGGTTTTCATAGTCATTTAATAATTTTTAAATTAGTAGTAGAACATCTTATTAGTCTCAAAGTTTAGATTAACATATGAAAAATAAATAAGCAAAAAGTGTGCAGGACAAAGCTAAAACAGGCAAGGAAGACTTTATTCAAGGCTATTGTATTGGAGGGGCCAGGAGATCATAAGCCATTTGAGTTTGCTAATTGGCCTTATACAACGGAAAAGTAAACTTTCTTTTATCTTCACGACTGGAGGTCCTTTTACAGCTTGGACCAAGGCAGCCACTGCAGTTAGGCTTTTACCCTCCCTCAGACTCAGGGAGATAGGGTGCCATCTTCCTTGATTACATTTCAAAGGGAAGGCTCAGGTCCTTGAGAAAGACAGTCCTGGGTTGTAAAACTGCCCAAAGCCTTTTTTTTTTTTTTAACATCTTTATTGGAGTATAATTGCTTTACAATGGTGTGTTAGTTTCTGCTTTATAACAAAGTGTATCAGTTATACCTATACATATGTTCCCCTATCTCTTCCCTCTTGCTTCTCCCTCCCTCCCACCCTCCCACCCTCCCTATCCTACCCCTCTAGGTGGTCACAAAGCACCGAGGTGATCTCCCTGTGCTATGCGGCTGCTTCCCACTAGCTATCTAATTTACCTTTAGTAGTGTATGTATGTCCATGCCACTCTCTCGCTTTGTCACAGCTTACCCTTCCCCCTCCCCATATCCTCAAGTCCATTCTCTAGTAGGTCTGTGTCTTCCTGTCTTACCCCTAGGTTCTTCATGACATTTTTTTCCCCCTTAAATTCCATATATATGTGTTAGCATACGGTATTTGTCTTTCTCTTTCTGACTTACTTCACTCTGTATGACAGACTCTAGGTCCATCCACCTCATTACAAATACCTCAATTTCGTTTCTTTGTATAGCTGAGTAATATTCCATTGTATATATGTGCCACATCTTCTTTATCCATTCATCCGATGATGGACACTTAGGTTGCTTCCATCTCTGGGCTATTGTAAATAGAGCTGCAATGAACATCTTGGTACATGACTCTTTTTGAATTATGGTTTTCTCAGGGTATATGCCCAGTAGTGGGATTGCTGGGTCATATGGTAGTTCTATTTGTAGTTTTTTAAGGAACCTCCATACTGTTCTCCATAGTGGCTGAACCAATTCACATTCCCACCAGCAGTGCAAGAGTGTTCCCTTTTCTCCACACCCTCTCCAGCATTTATTGTTTCTAGATTTTTTGATGATGGCCATTCTGACTGGTGTGAGATGATATCTCATAGTTTTGATTTGCATTTCTCTAATGATTAGTGATGTTGAGCATTCTTTCATGTGTTTGTTGGCAATCTGTATAACTTCTTTGGAGAAATGTCTATTTAGGTCTTCTGCCCATTTTTGGATGGGGTTGTTTGTTTTTTTGTTATTGAACTGCATGAGCTGCTTATACATTTTGGAGATTAATCCTTTGTCAGTTGCTTCATTTGCAAATATTTTCTCCGATTCTGTGGGTTGTCTTTTGGTCTTGTTTATGGTTTCCTTTGCTGTGCAAAAGGTTTTAAGTTTCATTAGGTCCCATTTGTTTATTTTTGTTTTTATTTCCATTTCTCTAGGAGGCGGGTCAAAAAGGATCTTGCTGTGATTTATGTCATAGAGTGTTCTACCTATGTTTTCCTCTAAGAGTTTGATAGTTTCTGGACTTACATTTAGGTCTTTAATCCATTTTGATCTTATTTTTGTGTATGGTGTTAGGGAGTGATCTAATCTCTGTACCTGTCCAGTTTTCCCAGCACCACTTATTGAAGAGGCTGTCCTTGCTCCACTGTACATTCCTGCCTCCTTTATGCCCAAAGGCTTTTAAAAAGTTTTAAATATCAAAATGGCAGAGAAGAACTTTGCAGTTACAAGTTTTCTAAAATAAATTCTGTAAGAAAACGGAGGTCAGAGGTCTTGATGCAGGAAGCAGGTTCTCTAAAAGTTTAGTCAAGCTGAGAGGAATCTTAAGGTCTTCTTGGTGAGTCCAGGTAGTAACAAAGTGTTAATTTTTCCCCCAGAATCCATTATTGCTATATCAATAGTTACACCTTTAAGAAAACTAGAGTAGACTGATAGCAACTCTGAGAGTCAGCAGGCGAGGCAGTGTGTGGTGGAGACTAGACCAGGGTCAGCACAGTGACAGGTTCCAGAAGTCAGTTTTGATTAAGAAAGGCATCAATAGCTCAATAAATCAGAGGCAGACATGGCTAAGAAGGTAAAGATTAAAAGCAAAATTATTTAATTAATTAAAAGTAGTTTAGAGCTAGTAGATTAGAGATAGACAAATGTGGAACTAGAAGAGCTGAAAGTTATAAGCAGATGATTCAATAATTGGCACACATCCCTGCAATGATTTTTATTTTTAAATAATAGCAGCTATTTCTAGAACCTATGTTCTTTGGGAGAACTCCACGGGCCACACGCATACATGTGGTTGCCCAAACCTTGAAAATCATCTACATACTGACCGAGGCATTTAATCTTGTAATGGCTGAAATGCCACTACTTTTGATAGATATGGGCCTCCTCAAAATTTCCCACCCCCAAAACTCTCTTAGAGAGTATGAGAGCTAGATTGAAAAAGAAGGTACCCTGTGTCACATAATCCTACTTTACCCAAAGGTTTATGCCATGTGAATTAGTTTCCCAAACTGGCTGCACATCAGAATGGCATTGGGGGTTTGTAGTGATGTAAACTTGGCTGTACCTCAGATTCATGAGCTACTATGATTTAGTGTGAGACCTGAGGGATAATGTATAATAGATAGATAGATGATAGACAGAGAGATAATTTCAAATCTTCCCCCAAAAGTCAGCCCAAGTCACATGCTGCAATCGAGAATTTAGGAAGCACTGAGGCAGACCTTCTAACTCCTCTGGTTCACAACAAAGGAACTGGCCAAGGCTAAGGACTGGCTGCTAGAAGTAGATAATTCTTCCGTCCAAATCAAACTGTCAAGACAGCAAGGATTCTGACATTAAGTGAGTTCAGTATCACTGTGTTTTAACAGAACCAATATGTGATGAATCATTAAGTGAACATCAGAAGTACTTGAAGAAGATGCTCAAGACATTATTATAGTCACTGTTTTATCCTTCACCTTAGCTGATCCTTGATCCTCCAACCTCTCCTGTCAGATCCTTAATCCTTTATGCCCAAACCCCATTGATCTTCCAATAATG
Source organism: Phocoena phocoena (assembly GCF_963924675.1). Taxonomy (NCBI): domain Eukaryota; kingdom Metazoa; phylum Chordata; class Mammalia; order Artiodactyla; family Phocoenidae; genus Phocoena; species Phocoena phocoena. The sequence goes on from NC_089223.1 coordinate 79,678,780, forward strand.
AATTAGACCAAAAGAAGATTAATAAACTGCAATACACAAAAAGGTCAATATATAAGTTGTAGCAGGAACAACAACAACAAAATGTTACTTTACACAAATACATTTATGTATAGGAAAAGCCAATCTAAAGAAAAGTAGGCTGCAGAAAGGGTAAGGAACCAACTAGACCGTGGGTTGTTTTCCTCTTAATATGGAAAATAATGAATATGATATATCCCAAGTGAACAGAGTTTACTGAAAACATTTAAAGTTATTAATTTTATATTATTATCAATTATTCTATAACTAACCTAAAGAAATTTCTAGAATCCTGGCAAACAATGTATACTATAACTATGCTAATCAAACTATGATTTGTAAACCAGGCTCAGTCTAAAAAGAGAAATTGAATGTAAGTATTTTGCATTTTCTAGAAATGTGAAAGTGTTATATTATCTCTGTTGAAGCTAAAAATAAAAATCGGAGCTTATTTTTTTTTAATTTAATGTTTATAATGACACATACTTATAATATTTTATAAAAGTATTATACCATGGGGGCTTCCCTGGTGGCGCAGTGGTTGACAGTCCGCCTGCCGATGCAGGAGACACGGGTTAGTGTCCCCTGGGAAGATCCCACATGCCGCGGAACGGCTGGGCCCGTGAGCCATGGCCGCTGAGCCTGTGCTCCTCAATGGGAGAGGCCACAACAGTGAGAGGCCCGCGTACCACAAAAAAAAAAGAAATGAAGTTAGAATCTTCTAGAAATTCCCTGTTTCATTTTCTAGAGAGGGAATCAATTACATACTTGGGGATAAAAAGTTTCTATTTAGTTAACTAAGCAGTAATATGTAAAAATACAGAAGAGAAAAAACTGAATTTGACTACCCTATACCTTTACGTTCCATGAATAAGGGCTTCTTGAAGACTTACTATGTGCTATTTTCTACTTTTAAGCTGCATTTATTCAAAGAGCAACAATTGAAGCAATAAAGCAATAAACATGTTTATATATTTTTCCTAAAGGAAACTGGGTAGCTAAAGAAAAATATTCTGGGCTTTACTTTGGAAACAGTCTTATGTGCAAAATATTTGAAAATGCAGTTTCTTTCTCTTTTAAAACTTTGAAGAGTTCTAGAAGATGATAAAGTATATATATATATTTTTTTTCATGAAGAGACTAGAAACAAATTGACTTCAATATATTTCACATGTATAATAGGATAGAAACAAAGACAATACATTATGTAAGAAAAGGCTGAACAATACTATAGCCTATTAAATAAGGATATTTTCAGTGCTGCCTGAAGGGCCTGAAAGTATTTTTCATTTCAGAAAAATTCTCTGATGCTTTAGCTTGCTTATTCATTTACCTCCCTCTTAACTCCCAGTGAACCAAATCACTCTGCATTTCTACCTCATGGCCCTAGCTCCTCAGAGAGCTTTCTGTGTACCATGCCCATGCCTTTCTGAATGTCAAATCTCTGAAATGATGACACTCAACAACGAAGATATTAATTTTAAACTATAAGGTGCAGAGCCTTCAGAGTGTCTAAAAGGGTATATGAAAAACTCTCTAATCATGAGATTTTGTGTATTGAATATGAGGAGACAAAGCAAACAAATAAAAACAGGGAATTGACAGTCAATGTCAAGACAATATATATTATACATTACAGAGGAACATTGTCATTGAGTCCATTTACTTCTAAGATTTAACTAACCCTGTGTATTAGACTAGTTTGGGAATGTTTCATGGAAGAGGAATTTGAAGTGAGAAATAAAAGATGAATAGGACCGAGAGAAAGAGTATTCTAAGGGAGAATATGTGATCAGGAATGGAGAAAAATGCACAGCATATTCAAAGCATAACAAGTGGTCCAGCATGGCTAGTTCAATGACATAGAAATTTTTTTACCTAAAATCTAAGCTTGACCAAGGTCTCATTATAAGCAACAATAAATATTAAGCTAGTGTGGTGTTATAAAGATGTTAAATGATTGGAAATTCCATGTCACTGAAGATTTTTAAATAATAGGTCAAGTAGATTTTTAGGAAATTCAATCTGGCTACTATGTGAATATGGGGTTGAAGAGAAAGTTTTTAAGAGACCACAGGAAAGTTTCTTTTTAAAAATCACACTTCAGTTGATGAGACTAAACTATATTCTTGGCCATGGAATGAAACAGAAAGGTTATTATGGGAGAGATGGCAATTATTTTTACTAATACCAACAAAAAATTATAATAGGATGAGGGTGAGGAGTCAGTGATTGAACAAAGTTAAATTTATTTCCAAAGCATCAAGCCCATCCGAATAATAGAATCTCTGATGGAACTTTTTAAAAAAATACTACAAAAGGATTCCCACTGATTGATATTTAGATATACAGACAAAGCTGTAAAGACAGAACAATACCTTCTAAGTGTGGACTAGTTTATATGTAAGAGTGGATTGAAACTTAGGAGAAAGTTCATAATAAAACTTTAATATTTAGAAGTCAACAGCAAAGAGATTACGTTTGAAGATGTGACCATGGGTGGTATAGCTGAATAATAAGGGCAAATTAAAAATTTCAAGGAAGCCTAGGCCTGAATCTGGTTGTGCATTGAACATGTGGGAACCATGTAAGTTTATTCTGTAAAGCAAATAGAAAAAACTGCAAGAGGAGCTCTAGAATAACATGATGCAAAAACACAAATGAAAACAAATCAAAATTGAGTCAAGCTAATATACAGAAGTAAAGACAGTGCAAAAATAAGACAGGAATCCATGGGTCAAAGGCAAATTAAAGCTTTAATAACTGAAACCAAATAATTCTCTGTCCCTGTGTTAAATAATAATTGGTGTAGTAATACTTTCTGGTCTGTGTTAAACAATTCTTGAATGAAGCATAATTTCCTGTTCTTTGCTAAGCAATACTGAGAATAAGCAAAAATAACTCACATGCTTACTGCAAGAAATACCATTTCATAGAAAGTCAGACACCAAAACAACTAAACATCTTACTTATCACGATTCTTTTCATGTCCTTCATCTTGCTGTGCACATCAGTTCAAAAGCTATAATGTTGTAATAGAAATCCAGCTACTTTCCAGCCCTGTAAGACTCACCTCAAAATCACTCAACTGAAGCTCTTAAAATCCTGACTATACCATACCCCAATTTTCCATTTTGAGACATTAATAAGACGTTTGTCAAGCTAATGCTCTCCCTTGCTGCAATAAGTCTAAGTTATGCGTCATCAACAGGTCTTTCTGGTTGTCTTTTTTGGAGTACATAGTTCACACTTCTGGTGAAGAAGCAAGAAGAGGAAGAGCATTCATTCCTTCATTTAAGGACTGTTTATGGTGTGCCTCGTACATGTCAGGGTGAAAAGAGCATGACAAGACAATGTTTTTTCTCTCACAGACAGACACTGGGATTGAAAATTAACTATAAAATAGTAAATAGATAAATAATCAAGATAGTGATTTTAAATGCTAGAACAAATAAAATATGGTAATAAGATAGAATTACATTTGGGAACTAATTTAGATTGGTATTATAGGAAGTCTTCTCCAGAGGGTGATGCATCAGGCTAAGAAGCAAGGTCCAGGGAGATTTTTTAAATGTTGCCCGATTTTCAGATTCCTAGTACCATCATAAACTCCTAATACCAAGGAGAAAGAGTCAGAAGAAGAGGAGGAGGAGAAGTGCAAAATGTATTTCATATAAATTGCGCCAACTCCTTTATGTCATTTTCCTTTTGTACTTTAAACAACCCTAGGAGGTGAATACTGTTAATATCCCCATTTTATAAGAGAGATAACTGAAGTTAGCAAAATTCAGTCATTAACCAAGTTACATAATTAGTGACTGGTAGAACTCAGACATTACCAGAGCTGCCTAATTAAAAAGGCTATACTCTTAACTTAAATGCTATAATGCTAACCATTCATTGCCACATACAGAATTACTCTCCAGCCTATAATTATGTCTTCTATGCTAAGCTCTTCCTCTATCCTTCCTAGATTTTGCTTGATAGGTTAAAAAAACTCAAAATTTATTCAGCTATTTGTTTTATTATTTAAGCAGTGGATAGAGAAAACCTATACAAATTGGCATCATTTTTAAAGAACTCTCCTTCACTAGAAGTTTTGTTGTCATACTTGCCTAACCAATCAAATATTTAAAAAAATTCTTCAATCATTTACTTTTTTAAATTGACACCAAAATGTAATTACCAGAGGATATGAAGGGCACTGATTATATTGAAATCATTCATTTTCCCTTCACAATGTGTGGTATCCATAGGGTGATTGAAAACTTCTGTCAGTGATACTCTGGAACACCCTTTCAGTTTGCTTTTATCTTACACTGAAAGTTGACTATTTATGGCAACTCCTGCCTTTGGGGCTGTGTGCAGCAGTTGTGTTCATTGATTAAAGAAACTAAAGACATACCAAGACAGAGTGAAACACAAATAACGGTTTTCAAAGGCATCTGATGATGAGATTTCTTCAGGGCACACACAGTATCTTAAGCTTCTAAACTTCACATAAAAGATCTTCATATAATCTGAACCTCATCTAATTTTTAGAAGGTATAGTCACTCTTTGCAGGCTGCAATAAAAAATGGAGGTTTTCAAACTAAGTTGAACAAAGAAAGAATATCCTAAAAAGAATAAAGCAAAGATTTCATTTGTTTTTGCAAATACATATATTTTGGCTAATTGCATTGTCTTTGTTTTATCTAGCACTGTAGGTGACTGAATTGCCTCATTATTAGAGGATAGTGAATAAAAATTTCTGATCTTGAGAAATCTCACTTCAAAACCAAGACATCCAACCTATCTATCCTAGTCCTTTATCTAAATCACAGACTTGAATTAAAAATCACTTTGTTGGTCTTATAGATCTTCTGTTACCATTGATTTTGGCACAATATTGCAATGTGTATTGATAGAACAAAGGTTCTCTGGATGTAACTTTATAACTTTTGTTCATTGCTTCTTGGATAACGAAACTGAATTCAGAGAGATTGGTTAACTCATCTATGGTATATCTCTTACTTGATGGCAGATAGCAGTAAAAGTAGCAACCTACTACGCTAGTTTAATCTTATAAGCAATGTTGGGAAGCAACATGTTGAAGCAACAAGTTCATCATCTAATGAGGATATCCTAGCCCATCCATCTTTTGTGCCACTCAGATCCACTTCTTTGTTCAAGGAGCAACTCCTTCATAATTCTGTTAAGTCTTTCTTTCTGAGAGAAACTTGGAAAAGGAAGGATACTGGGATGGGCTACAAGTCCCAACTCTGCAGTTGATCTCTGAGCTACAACTTATATTTATCACCTCCTTCCTCCACTATCCATTCCAGATTCCTCTCTCCATCTGCTAACACCTGTTAGTCTTAGCTTACCTGTGGGGATGCCACTGAAGTCATCCTCAAGGCGTCTGAGCCCCTTGTCACCATATTTTTAAGGTTGCTTCACTTAAACATTTACCATGATGATCAGGTAAGGGAGTATCAAGAGAAACCAGAGCAGGTTACTTGTGTGTTAGCATACACTTCCCTGCCCTTTGTCATGTAACAGCAGCACTTATTTCCTCCTGTTATCAGGCCAATTACTCCTCCCAAATAACTCTTCTTCATGCCTGCTTGTCTCTGTACATAAAGCAGCTACAGTGACCAGCTGGCCACCAGAGCTTATAGTTCAATGAGACTCTTGCTCCATTTTCAGACACAGGCATCCCTCCTTTGAGAATTTTATAGTTCTTTATGGAATGCTTTTTAATTCCAAATATATTCAAACCTTTGTCCTGCCCCTTTGTGCACCAAGTAGGTGATCAAGTGCACCACCAAAGTATATTTTGGAAAATATACTTTCACCAATGTCTTTCAAGGTTGTGCTTGAGTGAGCATGTAATGCACCTACTTTCCATTTTTCAGCTTGCACAGACTTACTGAGCTAACCTGTGTCTAAGGAACACTTGGCTTTTTTGTTCCTCTGTTAGTTGATCTTAACTGACGTTCCACAGAGCCACGAGTGCGAGCGAAAAGAGAGGAGCTGGTGCAATATGGTGCATGATAGTGGTTTCAGGGCAATATGCTCATGCTTTCGCTTTCTGTTCTTGCTTGTGCTACCCCAGATGTACTGGTTACATCCTATAATGGACTATTGCTTGCCCTGCCCAACCTTAATGACTTAATGAGCAGAAAGAATTCTGTTCATGATTAGAATTCCCAAATCATGGTCACTTGAAGCCCTGTGTTTGTGTGCTTCATCTATGCTAACTTTCAGAATATGCCAGGGGTTGTTTTTTAAAAGAAGATATGGCCTTACTCCAGATTTCTGGTGTCTTGTATTGTTGTTTTGCCATAAATGCCACACATCTTTTTCCACCACTAATACAATTTTGTCAGATCACAAGTCCCAAGTGGCAGGGCTGCTTACACCAGAGCTTGGACTTTCTTGCTCTGTGTCTCATTAGAAACTGGCAGCCTCAATGTCACTGTAGACATGGCCTTAACCAGTATTACTTAGATGTCAAATACACTGCCTTTATAATGTAAAAAGTTGTACACTGCATTATAATTCCATTACAATTACAGGCAAAGATGTAATAATTTGTCTCATATTTTATAAGTCATGTGTCAAGATGTCCCTAACCACAGAACCCCTAAAGAGGTAAATGGAGTGGTAATGTGATGTAGTGATATTCATAGGGTTCATCCTCCACCCCCTAGAGTGGATGTATCAACCAAGGCCTCTAACATGCTGGGCATTTATTTCTCCTGTAACCCAGTTAGCGTGTCATCATTATAATGCGCCATTTAATGTTCTGCAGGATGTCTAGATGCTCTCAATACCTTTGAACAATATTATTATACATAATATATATTCTTGTCAGTTCCATGTGAACGTAAATTGTGCCTTATTTTTTTTTTTTTTAATGGTAGGGATAGAAAAGAATGCATTCACAAAATCAGTGTCTACATACCATGTCCTGGAGATCATGTAAATTTTCTCTAGTAAAGTTATCACATCTGGCATACTGAATAAAATTGGTGCTACTAAATTGAGTTTGTGCAAGAATAGTATCATCCAGTGTTTGTGGTTCTACTGTAGGATCCATCCTAGTGAATTAAGTGGAGATATCACAGGGATCACCAACCTTGCTTCTAATGTACCTAGGAAAGCAAGGTACCATTTCCTAGGTACCATTCTTCCAGTCCTCCATTTCTGAAACCTGAAGTCATCTCTGAGTCCACCTCTTTCTCTTTCCAATTCTAGATAACTTTTGTGTATTATCTATAATTTTTAATTTTTCTCATCTCAGATTTATTTATATTTTCCTCTTATTCTCAAAGTCACAACCATTTATTAATCCCTCCATTAACTCTCTTTTGTGGACTATTGCAAAATTTTCCAAATGATTAATTTCCTGACCATCTCTTCTTGTTCCAATAGATTCTCTATTGTTGGCTGGATAACTTTCTTAAAACACAGTTTAAAACATGTTAAACCATCATGTAAGAAAATAAAATCTCATTTATAATAAAATAAATTTTATACCCCCATCTGGCATTTGATACTCTTCATGGTCCATATATAAATAATTCAAGTGTATCACCAGCTTTTCCCTTAAACACATTCTGTATTAGGTATTACCTAATGCAAACTCAACATGTCATATCTTTTCCGTCACTTTGCTTCTTTCATGATGCCTTCTCTAAGTCAGCCTTTTAAAATAACTTTTCCTTTGAGATACTATACCATCTATTGGTTAGCACACTAGGCATTATGTATTTGTTATTGTATCTCTGTTTCCTCATCTGTAAAAAATGAGGGAAATAACATTCATCTTACCAATGGAACAGTGTATGTAAATTGATACCTGCAGTGCCTTTAACATATTAAATACTGAAAAAAAATAATGTATTTACCCTTTCTTCTATCTTATACACTTCTACTCATGACAGCAAAGAAAATGATATAAATGACCAGAAAGTTAAGGATACAGAATACAAAATGTTAAAACAGGGAAAATAAAGGAAAAGAGGAGAAATATAATTATTGAATTCTGTATTAACTAAAATAAAATTTGCTTGCTCTTTATATTTTGTGCATACATTTTCTATACTAGTAAGACCAATAGATATGTATTGTTTAAGGATGATGCAGCTCTTTTATATTTAAATGTAGTTTGTATTTGCAACACAATGATGAATTAATATGAAATATCACAATCATTGAGTAAAATATGTTTTAGAAAGGCAAATGATTTCAATAAGTGAGATGCAGCGTATGGATCAGTATGAATCCTAAGAATGAAATCATCTATAATATATTTCAGCTTCTTTTTAAGGATTCTCCGGTGATAATTTGTGGGAGGTAGCATCATCAGAAATTTAACAGTAGTCATTTATGTTAAAAGAAAGGATTTATGATAGGTATATTTTTATTCATGAAATAAGATAAATTGGAATTATCCATCATTACTGTCTAGAAGAGTTTAGTTTATTATAATTTATTTTATAGAGTTCTGTAGGAAATAGAGTTAGCTAGCATACATTTTATTATTAGATTCACATCATTTTTATTCCGTAAGTATCAGCTGCCAAAAATGTAATGTTATGAAAAAGAGACTTGGAATCTATTAAGAAATAAATTTTATTTTAATGTTTCCTACCTTTTTGTGGTTAAAGTCAAGTTTAAAATATAAATTTAGAAAACACAGTTCTGAATTATTTTCTTAATTGTCACAGTTCAGATCATTTAAAATATCAAATCAGAACTGTGGTTACAAATAACAATTGCTAGATGCAAACACAATGATCTTCTCTAGTGGCAATAATTTGCATAGTATGTGGATTTCATGGTATCAAATATCAACATCATAGTGTTATTCATTTGCTTAATCATTAAAGCAGGCATTTTTGAGCACCTATAATGTGCCTGAAACTATGTTAGAAACTCTGACCAAAAAATTAAAAATAAATTAAAATAAGGACCTTTGACTATATGACTTATTCAAAGATATTTTACTCTAGGAGGTTGGAAAAATAAAAAACAAATTACATACAGATACAGATACACAAAAACACATGCACTGTATATATGCTATAGTAAAGATAAATACATTATGAAAAGCACTGAGAACTCTTCTGGTTCTAATACGAGGTGAAATCTTCCAAAGACAGAAATTAGAGATGGTCATTCTGAACAGAAGAAATTTGATGTTCAAAGACAAAAAATGTAGAGGATCATAAGAAATTCTAGGAGATGCAAGATATTCCATATAGCTATAGCAAGTACTTGCTTTGGGGAATAAAGAAGGAAGGAAGCAGTGATAAGAAGATCTGGAATAGTCAGAGGTGGGAACAGATTTCGATGGTCCTCGTTGCCATGGTGTTACTTGCAGATTTTATCATCAATATTGGAGGTAATATTATGAAACTTATAAGATTATTCTGAGAATGAAATAGAGATAAAATATTTAATTTCTACCAGAAAGTTGGGTATGTGCCACTAAAATGCTAGCACAATTTACAGTTGTAAACCAAACATGTTTTCTAATCAAAAGCACTGCAATTATCATTTAAGGAAAATGAGGATAAGCTGTTAGTGAGGAAAGATGGGCATGGAGGTTGGTCAGGGAGACAAGTTTAAAAATCACTTATAAATTTTTGATGAGAAACAATATAAAATAAATATGAAACTACCACAGTGTAGATAAAGATGTTATATATTGAAGAGGGGCTGCAAGAATTGATAGAAACACAAAGAACAAATTACCCCCTTGAGGCTGAGTCAATGACAGTGTTCTACAAACCTAAATATTTTTATAGCAAAAGCAATATTATTTTATCAATACCTTAAAATTATTCATTAAAACATTTAAATACATTATTATAGTAATACAAATACTATTACTTATATTACTCTCAGTAGGAGGTAGTATGTTATTTAACGCCTGCAAAGACACTGTGAAAGAGGATTATTAACTCTATTCTAAAAATACAAAATTAATGTTTAACAAGCTAGTAACGATGGAACTAGAATTCAACCTCCAATTTGTTACATTTTCAGAGCTTGAATTCTTTTTTTTTTTTTTTTTTTTTTGCGGTACGCGGGCCTCTCACTGTTGTGGCCTCTCCCGTTGCGGAGCACAGGCTCCGGACGCACAGGCTCAGCGGCCATGGCTCACGGGCCCAGCCACTCTGCGGCACGTGGGATCTTCCCGGACCGGGGCACGAACCCGCGTCCCCTGCATCGGCAGGCGGACTCTCAACCACTGCGCCACCAGGGAAGCCCAGAGCTTGAATTCTTAACTCCTATGTTGCTGCCTCTGCATTAGACTCCATTCAAATTTTTTATGATGAGTTTAAAATTCAAAGGTGAAAAACTCAAATTCTAATTAATTTCTATTTGTTATTCACTGATCAATAAAACTCTAGTATTATCAAATCAGATTATATTTCTACAGTCTACGTTTTTGGGCACAAATACATTTTGAGAATATAGAAAGTCGTCAAAAATGTCATCAAGTCAAAAGGATTTTTGTGTTTGCTTTTGGTCTATATATTGATAATTCCTTTTCTTGTGTCTTAATTTTGTTTCCTTCTGGACTTCTTGGACTAGTTTATGATTTCAGTAACATTGCTCTAGAGTTCATCATTTTTCTACTTTTAAAATTAGAGAGACTTCTAATCACTGCCATCCTTCAATAGGTGACCCTCCTTCTAACAGGCATTGCCCTCAAACTTTTCTGGCATCCTCATGGTGTCTTGGAGAACCTGACAACTTTAGAAGCAGTTACATGCAGTGACCAGTCATGATTCATTTGGCTGGAAATTCTGGTGTCATTTTTGCAACTAGGTACAAGAGGGCAAAAATTCTCTACTTTTACAGTTTGCACTTTGGTAGATTAACTAAAGAGCAAAGATGCCAGTGAATGAGGTGACACATCTATTTTTATAATCATGTCAAATTAGAGAAATATAGGCCACTAATGTGTGATTTATAGAAGTATATTCTTAGGAATATTTTACCTTGAGGTTTCCTTGATTTCAGTTTGTTCATAGAGTACAGCATTTGCATATCTTATATAGATCCAGATATATCCTGATAGTATATTAATAGAATGGGCTCTTAATACATACTGAAGATACAATAGAAGTACCAAATAGGGAGAGCTACATGAGACAAGCTCACTCATTCTAGAAGAGGATAGATTGTTATATTTTGGCTCAACACAGAGTTCATGAAGTGGCTTCTAAGAGTTTGCATTTGTCATATGCTTACTCTGAGTGTCTTTGCTTCTTATCATATAGATCCTTGCATAGCAGCCCCCTACCCATGCACACACCACTCTGTCCAAGAAGCCTCCAGATTCTCAAGATACACAGAAAAGGGCTTTGAAAATGCCACTTATGGCAGAGCACATCACAAAATTCTTATTAAAATAAGGCACAGAAATAGTGATAATTGACATGCACTTTCATCATAATAGTCTACTGTGATACTATCTCCTTATGATGTCTTTATCTCTCTTTCTTCCTCCTTAGGATCTGGAATCAATGACTGCCATGCAAGAGTGGAACATGAAGGAATTGACAGTCCAACATCCTTCCCTGGAGGCTGAGAACAAGATAAGATGGAAAGTAGGGTTGAGTGGGGAATGGGAGTAGGCAATTCAAGAGTAGAACAGACTAGTGGATCTCAAGGGTAGGAGAAGAAGTGTAGCACATAAATAGAGTAGATATCACGAGATACAAAGGATCATGCATAGGCCTAATATCTACTGTGGATGAAAGCAGAATATATCACTCTCTCTCTTTCTTCTTCTCTCTCTCTCCTTCTTGTTCTCTCTCTTCTTTTCCTGAGAGGAAGTACAGAATTATGTATTAGATCATGAAAATTTAATATAAAACTGTGTTGCCAGTTTGACTACTTCTTAGTGACTTGGGTAAATACATAGCCTCTCTTTGCCTCAGTTTTCTCATCCATAAAATGGGTAGAATGATAATCTCATACTCATAGGGTTGTTGCTGTGATTAAATGAGTTAATACTAGTAAAATATTTAGAACAATGCCTGGTAATTATAAGCATTATAAAAATTTAAATTATAATTATTATTTCACACATTTGCTTGTCCAGGTTTTGTTATCCTCTCCTACGTATTTGGAATTTCTGAGTATTTGTGACAAGTCCTCTCAAATCTCCTGCCTGAACAGTCATCCCAGGTAAGAAGCAATGCTGCCTAGGGCCTGGTAACTTTAAGGCAATTAACCACCAGAATGTTGGATTCCCTGGGACTATAAATCATGTGAAGATGTCCCCTTATGTTATGATTTTTAAGGCCCCAGAATCTGGCAGTCTTCTCTCTAAAAACAATTTGCCTTTGTATCTGAAATTTCCATCATTAGAGTGGGTGACCATTCTAATATTTTAACACACAGGATGACTATGTAATTTTACGTCCAAACTGGAGCACTTTTGTGAGTAAAAGAGCATATTATGAATAACTGTACTGGGAAAATCAATGCATAAGGTATGGTCACACTAGGATTAAATCTCTCTCCAGAGGTCCCTGTTAAAACACAAATATGGTACCTGTAAGGGGAAACCTAATTTGTTCACGTAACTTATCAGATTGACTTGTCAGTGAGCAGAACCCAGAAGAAATAGAATTTAGAATAGGCAAGCCTTGATCTGGTGTAGAGATGCTTGGTAAAAATACAGAGCAGTGAGTTTATGAAGAGGTAAGTTCAGTAAAGGTGCTCATGTGAGAGATCTTGAAATAAAGGCTTCAATCAGGGATCAAAAAAAGAGGGAGGAAGGTAAAAGAATAATCTTGAGATAAGAGAGTTTGAAGACCACCTCTACCACTTCACAATTTAACCTAGAACAGATCCTGGATTTGGTTAGCAACTCTCTGACCAATCTGACTCTAAGGCCAGGCCTCACCTTAAATACACTTCCAGATTCATGAATCTTAAACTCAGTGTTTGAATGAGTTCTTTTCTAAGTGGGTTAACTAATTTGTATTTTATGCAACACATTTTAGGTCAGGTCTGAGGAGCTCAAATTGCTTTCCTCATTTAAACTGCCTTCAGGCACGCACTCATATGTATTTCCTGATAAACTTATACTTCCCATGGCCTTATTTAAAGATAAAAAAAATAAAAAAAAAAGAACTTGGTTTAAAATAATGGTGAAAAAAAAAGGAAAGAGAGAGAGAGAGAGAAAGAGATGCTCCATTTATTTTACTTGAAACCGACAATATGAATACTAATTATCACAAATTAGGAAAATATGAAGTAAGATAAAGTGAGAAGAAGACTATAGATAGTAACAGAATTTTGCATATCTTTGGACAACTGGCCTTGTACCTCCTAAGAACTCTAAAAGAAAAATTTCATCAGATCAGTTAAACAGACAAGGAAGACATTTTTCAAGATTATTGCAATCAGGGAGAGAGATTACATTCAAAGCCACTAAAGCAGAAGGCGGAGTGATTTTTAAAAGGTAGAGTGAGATAATGGAAGAGTACTGGAGGATATTAAATGGGAGGTTAGTCAATGTGCTTAGGCCATCTGTGTTTGCTAATTGTCACTTATTGAAGTTAAGCTCCTACCCTCCCACAGAACCTAGAAACAGGGAACCTTTCTTGATTACATTTCAAAGAGAAGGCTCCCAGGTCCTTGAGAAAGACATTTCTGGACTGCAGAAGATTTATATCTCAAAGAGGAAGAAAAAGAATCTATAGTTGTAAGTTTTCTAAAACTCTAAGAAAAGCAAGGTCAAGAAGAAGCCTACCTGAAGTTTAGTCAAGCCAAGGGGACTGTAAGATTATCTTGGTCAGACCTACTGGTAGTGTGTTTAAATATTACACTAAGTGTTCATGGTTTCACATTGCCTTACCTTCCTTCTCTGATGAACCAGACAAATAGAAGGGTAAAAGAAATCAACAAATGCATATAATCATACAATCACATACTCAAAGTACTATTTAATTTTTTTTTTTTTTTGGCTGCATGGTATGTGGGATCTTAGTTCCCCCACCAGGAATAGAACCTGTGACCCCTGCAGATGAAGCTTGGAGTCTTAACCACTGGACCACCAGGGAAGTCCCATTATTTAATATTTTTATATTATTTTAACTCTCTCCACATTTTGAGACCATCTCCTAAAATAGCTTCCCTTTATAAGTTTCCAGATCATCTTTTGCTCACCCTGCCTGTGTCCTCAACTCTAGCAGTATTCTCTATTTTTTATTACTTGGGTGGCTGTTTATGAATGGATGTGAAAAATAAAGACACACTACAGTAAACCTCTCATGATAAAACCATTTGTCAAGAAAACACAGCAGACACATATTTCACTAAAAGGACACAAACTAAAGCCTTCATAAATTTTGAAAATAAACATTTATAATTAAAAGAAATGGTTACAGTACAGAAAAAGTCCCTAATATAGATATCATTCACAAAGGAATCTCAAAGATAATTGAGCATGTTGCTCCATATCTGGGAAAATTTTACTCTAAATTAGACCATGATTTTAACTTTCACATTTCAGACAAGGTTAGATCAGAACTGTCAACTGAAAATAAGTAAATAAATAAATACAAAAAAACCCACATACAATGTGAGAGCTGTGAATTTCAGTTTTATCTGAGGACTTACTTAGGACTATGGCCTGGGAGACAGCCTATTGGATAGCTCTGAGGAACTGCTCCAAAGAGGTAAGGGGGGAGGTTGGTATATGTGTGCTTTTGGTGAAGGGGGTATTTACAATCAAGCACACATCTCAGTAGAAGGTTGCTTCTAGTCAGGAGAAGATGTCTCTGTTAATGATTTTAGTGCTTTCCTAGTTATGAGAAGATGCAAGAAACCGGTTTCATAATATTTTCTCCTGAAAATATCTAACTGAAGGCCTGTTCTGCCAGTTTTTCCAGAGCACCGAGTCCTTCATTTGTGACCTCTGCCCTGAACACATTTCAGGATGTGTTGAAGGTCAGTGACTTCAGCGGCTAGTGACTTCATTCTTGCAGCACCAGATGGCAAGTGACAATTGTTTTGTTGTCAGAAATATATATTGCAAAAAAACATGAGGCACTCTGAACCCTAACTTTGTATTTTACATTAGTCATAATGCCTCAGTTGCACCTTTGGCTGTAAATAGTCATCTTTAATAAAATAATACTTCTATTGAAGTATTTTTAATCTGAAATTTGCAAAGCACCAGTGTAAGGCCTGGCATCTTATATTTTTATACAGAGAGATATCAAATATTCACTGAGTACCTATTATGTCCCCAGCATTGATACAGGACATTAGGGTATATTAAATAATGACAAATCTCTACCTTATACTGATCTTTTCTTATAAGCTTTTAACTGTGCTCAAAAAATGGCTAATGTTTACTTATCCAAGACATATTAAGTATTGAAACAGGATTATATGTTGTGATAGATGCAGAAGGGAGTCAAATATGAAATGCTTCAGTCTAATGAGTTCCTATGATAAAAGGAGCATTGGGTCTCTCCCTTTAGTTAATATATCATTTGCAACCAATCAATTGCTGAGTTTCTAGTATATATCAGCCACGGTGCTAGGAGCTGGAGATATTATATCAGCCACGGTGCTAGGAGCTGGAGATATGAATATAATCCCTTCCTGATGAAATTCTTTAACCTGGGAACAAATAATTCAAAATAATTTGATAAATATAACAGTAGACATATAGGGGAACATGGTCTTTACATGAAGAGTAGGGGTATCTATCTCAGATTAGGGGTAGAAAAGTGTAAGAAAAAGTGCCCTGATTGGATAATTCCTTACCTAATTTTTAAAAGATGCTTATTATTTTTCTAGGTGACAGAAGAAAGCATAAGTAAAGGAATGAAAGTTTGGGACAGCATACCTTAGGAACAACATGAGTACAGGGTAAAATTCTGCCTCTGTTCAGAGCTAAATAGCTGACATCTTCCATAGTGGATACTCAATTACTGTGTGATGAACGAAGTCCTGCATGGATGAGTGAATAAATGAATGAGGTGACAGCATATGCAAAGAAATTGAAGCCATGTTCTGATGAGAAGATATAATTTTCTGGGCAGATTCTGGCAGGGATCAGGCTGGAGAGGAAGATAGGAAGCATACCACTGATACCCTGTGCTAAACCAAAGAGTACATTTAGTTTAGGAACTGCTAGAGAAGGAGGAGTCAATATAGAAGAGGGGTATCTGAGTAGTCTGTTCTAAGGTGATTAGGTTTCAGATACATCCATAAAGTGGAGAAAGCCTTCTACAAAACTGTTGAGGATTTAGATTATTAATAATGTCATGAGGTTTCCAGAGGGCACAGGAAGAAGGGATAGGAGTGAGCATTAATGGTCAATGAACCAGGGCTGAATAAATCTGGGCAGTGAGGTGGTGAGATAAAGATACTGAACTGAAGTAAGGGAAGATGGTGCTTTCCTTTTCTTAATGACGTGGGATACAAGGTAGAAGATCTGTTTGGGATTGACCTCAGATTTCCCCAAAGTGATTCAATCCTTTAATGTTCAAGAATTAATAGTGTCTAGTCACAGAAGGTATTAAGTGCCAGAATGATGGAGTTTGACTCAAATGTCTTTGAATAGGAAATATAGGGTCAGACTTTACAGGGCATTCAAGGAAGAGATAAGATAAACTCTTCTGGTAACAATAGCTAAGCTTACATGGCATTTACTACATGACATGCATTCACTTATCTTATGCATATTAATTCCTTTCATACTTGCCACAGTGCTAGGGAATAGGTATTTTGATTTCTTCCATTTTACTGATTAGAAGATTTAGTACCAGCTGATGAGCAACTGGCTCAAGGTCATACAGGTGGTAAGTGAAGAGTCTGAAAACACTGTACTTTTGAATCCTGATCCTTGCTGCAAGTGGAAGAAACTTTAAACTACCTTTGTCTTTGTTAATGAAAACCCTGAAATATTAAAATTAAAAACAGAAGTTTCACTCCTTTGTATAAAAGCAAACTCTTTCTTTTCTTCCTAAAATCGAAACCTGGTATTTCCATTTACTGTGTAAACTCTAAACCTTGGAAGACATTTTTTACTCTAATCATGTTTTTAACATCTAGATATACATTCCAAATGGTACATGCACAAAATCTTGGTTTGCTTCATTGTAAAATGAATGAATAATAAATAATAAATAATTCAAGCATTGGAAATGATGGCTGCTAATGGAGGACCTCACAGTAGCAGTACAGGGCTGTTTACTAAACCATATCCTCACATACAATATGGGATACATTGTGTTTAGGAATTTACCCTCCTCTGTCACATATAGCAGTTGCTTGGGGTTCTGTCAGTGTATTATTACCAGCACTGCTGCAATAGCTGTAAGCATAAACTGCACCTAGCTTTGCAATAAATTTTCCATACTCACTGAGGAAGTCAGCAGTATAGTTGAACTCAGACTGGTGGTAAAAAGACCAGGTTTGTCAACTGTGACTATGACAGGCCGTGAAACTAGAGCAAAGCTGCAGCTCCTGGTACATGATATTTTCTAAAACAAAGAAAACCAAAAAAGGTAGAGCATTTTAAGACAACACTGAAAATGACATCTGGCATTCACTGCATCCCCGGGGATTACCTTTGCTTCTCTTCTTTTCCTCCTTTTCCCCTTAGCTTTCTATTTCTATTCTCTTTCTTAGTGTGGTACTTAACCCTTCAGTTTACATTTCAGTGCCATGTCATGAAACCTGAAGAAGACACATATATACATATCTAAGATTTTTTAATAAAACATCCGTTTCTCCTTGAAAAATCACTGTTAATTTTTTAGTTTCAATTTACTTATAATTTTGACATATTTTGTCAGGTTTTTCCATTTATAATTAATAGACAGCCAAATTATAGATCTTTAATCTAAATTTTTGCTCAGCACTTAAGCACTTTCTAAATCATGCCTCATGTTTTACTTTGTGATTTATTAACTAAGAGAAGACTAACTTTTTGAAACTGGAAAAAAAATCTTTAACATCTACTGACCTTCATTGTACTAAACAAGGCAAATTTCAGAAAATAATAAAGCAATCAATATCAGTTTTTTAATAAAGCAGCTAGTCAGTTTTCATTTGAGAAAAATGCATTACCTTTTTCAGGGGTAGTAAAATTCAGATTGTATTTTAAGCTTCCATGTTTACAAAGGAAATGTATTAGAAAGAAGTTGGATTAGTCTCATTCTTTCTCTTTGGAGAAGAGATGTACATTTGAAAGTGCTATAGTCCTACTGCATTTTCTTTGTTGTTCCAGTTATAAGATGAAAATGATATGAATATATTTTAAAATTTAATAATATTATATTTCTGTTATTTAATGCTGTTCACCATTAATTCTCATCCTCCTCTCCTCCTGGGCACAAGTAGATATTACTTATACCCATATTCTTGAGTATTGCCAAATATTTTCCTTTGAACAATGATGTCTGCCTACAAGTTACAGCCCTCCCTCTTCCACTTTTGCAGTAATCATAGTAGTTGATAGAGAGTTGGCATATGGTTAAATCAGTCCAGAATTCTGTGCCATAAAATGGAATTCAGCTGTCCTGGAGAGTCACTCAAGCTTGACATGGCAAAGCATGAGCAAGAAATAAACTTTGGCTCTAATGTAACTGAGATTCTGGTATTGCTTGCTACCAAAACGTAACATAGCTTATTCTGAGAGAAAAAATAAAACATCCTGAACTCAATTAAATACTACATAAAGATATAATGTGTAACAGATACATCTCTTAAGGTAGTTGTATATGATTGGCATCAACAAACGAGCATATTAAAAATTATATGCACGTGCATACTTGAAAAACACTTTAAGGTACAACCAATAATGATTAACATAACGTGTGAATATTCTTAAAAGGATGAAACTACAGAAGCAAATTGTACTCATTTGAGACTTAATGAACTAAAACACCTATGCATGCGTGCACACACACACACAGAGTTTGTCACCACTGGTACTTAAATAAAGAAGGGTCACATCAACTTCAGTAAGTGGTGGTAGGAGAGAGAGAGAGAGAGAGGAGAGAAATGAATGAGGCAGTATAAACACTGTGGAAAGGCTCCTGATCATATCCCTATACCTAGAAGTCACATTGGTATAGAGAACAAAATTCTGATGAATAGCTTCAAATCTGAAAATCAGCAGTCTTCATGGATATCCTCATTACATCGTCTCTCCTGTAACTAGGTAATAGAAGAAACAGCTTTGTGGAAGAAACTGGTGAAACATGGAAAGTAAATAACTGGGACAACTCTCTGGTAAGTCAAAGCCCCAGTGCTATACATTGAGTTGTGTTATAAATCCAAAGCCATGAAATGCATATTGAAGCAGGATATACACAGTCCTAACTAAACAAATATATCATTGGCCTAAAGTATTTAACAAATCCTCAAAATCAAAAGCACATGTAAAGCAATTATACTCCAATAAAGATGTTTAAAAAAAAATCAAAAGCACATTATTGATAATATAATGAAGGGTATACTGTAGCTGACAATAGAGAGCTTGTCCTGCATTCCGAAATTCAAAGCAAAATTCTAAACACCAAAATACATGATTGTTAAGATTTTGCCAAACATAGAACAATTTGACATCCAGAGGGAAAAATAAGTAAAAAAGAAAGAAAAAGGAAGGTAGATGCACAATTTCTCCAAATTTTCTTTCTTTCTCTTCCTTCCTTCCTCCCTCCCTCTCTCCCTCTTTCTCTTTCTTTCTTTCTTGTTTTCCTTCTTTCTTTCTTTCTTTCTTTCTTTCCAATTACAAAAGATAACAGAAGAGTCGACAAAGAAGTCCAAGACAGTTACACCTTAAATGTTACCGTTTAAATCAAAAGACAGACATTCTCAAATTTGAAAATAGTCAGGAATAGAAAACATAGAAGTTCTTCTTTAAACAAAACAAAAAGGCATAATTCTTGGTAGGAATTTAAAGTGGTTCAGCCATTTGGCAAAACAGTTTGACAGTTCCTCTAAATGGTAAACATGGAGTTACCATATGACCCAGCATTCAGTTACTAGGTATGTACCTAAGAGAAATGAAAACATATGTCTATACAAAAAACAAATACACAGATATTCACAACAGCCTTATTCAAATTAGACGAAATCTAAAGACAACCTAAATATCTGCTGATGAATGGATAAACAAAATTTAGTATATACATACAAAAGTATATAAGTTGGCAATAAAAAAGAATGAAGTATCAATAAATGCTATGTCATGGATGAACCTTGAAAACATTCTGCTAAGTGAAATGAGCGAATCAAAAATTATAAATAATGTATTATGCTATTTGTGTGAAATTTCCATATTAGGCAAATGCATAGAGACAGAAAGTAGGTAAGTGTTTGCCTAGAGCTGGTGGTGTGTGGAAAAAGGAGTTGGAGTGAAGAATGAGAATGGGAAATGACTGATAGTATGTACAAGATTTCTTTGTAAGTTGTTGGAATATTCTAAAATTATATAGTAGTGATGGTTGCACAACTCTGTGAATATACTAAAAACTACTCATCTGTCTGCACATTTTTTAAAATTTATTATTTATTTATTTATTGGCTGCGTTGGATCTTTGCTGCTGCATGCGGGCTTTCTCTAGTTACAGCAAGCGGGGCTACCCTTCATTGCAGTGCATGGGCTTCTCATTGTGGGGGCTTCTCTTGTCGCTGAGCACGGGCTCTAGGTGCGCAGGTTTCAGTAGTTGTGGCATGCGGGCTCAGTAGTTGTGGCTCGTGGGCTCTAGAGGGCAGGCTCAGTAGTTGTGACACATGGGCTTAGTTGCTCTGCAACATGTGGGATCTTCCCAGACCAGGGATCGAACCTGTATCCCCTGCATTGGCAGGCACATTCTTAACCACTGTGCCACCAGGGAAGTCCCTAAAATTACATATATTTCTTATATAATTAATTGTTAAATTTAAGATGGTAACATAGTTTATAAGCTATAGGGTTATATGAAAAAGTTAGAATAAAACAACACAATAGTACCTCTATCTGCATATATAGACATTTCTAAAGTCAACTGAGTTGACATTACTTTTATATTTAGTAAATTTGTCATAACTGGAAGTTTACCAAAACAGGTGAATGGAATACTAAACCTAGCATCTTTAAAAAACATTGCTTTTTAAACTATTTATTTTCTTGCCCTCACTTTCCCTCCATTTTCTCCACTAATCAGCCCTCACTATTTTTCTATTCAGTTTGAATGGCCTAGCATTTAGAACTTAAACATAATTTATAACCTTTCTGGAGTAGCCATCTTACAATCATGTGGTGGCAATTAATCTGCAGATAATTAATGACCCTGGATGCATATAGCCTTAATTAAAAATGTTCTTTGGCATAGAGAAATGAGAGTAATAAGAAACAGAATTTCAATGAAGTTTTAAAACTGAGTATTTTAGACTGCTTGCAATGGTTCCTTCATGAAAAATAAAGGGAAAGCATCTAAAACCAAAGAGTAATATTGTAATAGACATGTATATTATATATTACATACGTATAATGAATGTATGTGTATACATATAATGTATGTATATACATGTGTGCATACATCTATGCACATACGTACATTTATATGCATTTGTATACAACAAGAAGTTACATTTCAATTTTTTTTTTTTTTTTTTTTTTTTGCTGTACGCGGGCCCCTCACTGCCGTGGCCTCTCCCGCCGCGGAGCACAGGCTCCAGACGCGCAGGCTCAGCCACTTTGAGGCATGTGGGATCCTCCCGGACCGGGACACGAACCCGTGTCCCCTGCATCGGCAGGCAGACCCCCAACCACCGCGCCACCAGGGAAGCCCTCATTTCAATTTTTTAATGTTGTAGAAGAATGAATGTATTCACAGAATTAAGTAGGATTTTTAATTGAGGAAGGCTACTCACTTTGGATTCCTGACCTAGTGTTTAATGGTAAATTGAAAAATAGGAAGAGGAAAATAGACCAGATTGCCACATACCTCCCTAAAGTATAATCCTAAGAGCTCATCCTTGACTTGCTTTGATAAAATTTATTTACAACTGTACTACAATTTCTCATAATGTCCACAGTTGTGGACAAAGAGCCCAGGATTTCTTGAGAAGTCAAGTGAGCCTATGTTGGTTAAATGCTTGCAATGGAAATAGATCAGGCCTAGGTCCTCCTTTAAGTCCATGAAGAGAGAAAGACAATCTTATTTCTTGAAAAGTGCATATATTCTTATATAAAAATACCCTAAAACACGCACATATGTGTGAATGAAGCAGGAAGAAACAATTCTAAACAAATCTGCTTCTGTAAGAGGATGATTTTTTTCTGATAAACCAAATTTTTCAACACAAAAGTAGTAGTTTATCTTTAGTTGTCTAAACACAGTAGAGATAGTAATAAGAAGAAATTGATTTTTAAAAACTCAACAGAAATATTGACTACATTTAAGTTGGCATTTTTAATAGAAACTAAGATAAAAGTACCTTTAAATTCTGCTAGTACAATTTTGAGTGTGGTAATATTTAAATATTTTGCATTATGGTTTAGTCAGGGCCAAATTCTTCTTTCCTGAAGTAGTGCCCTAGACAAATATTTAACCACCAAAAACAAAAATTAAGACAACAAAATGTTCTTTAGGCAGTCTCTTACTTTATGATTGGGGAATAAATATTTCTATTTTGTAGAACACCCAGTATAGCTTTAGAGGTGGCATCTATAATGTTATCAAACAGTAATAAACAGAAGTTCTTATTAACCCTACCTCTGCTCACATATATTCATTGTGATAATTACAAAGATCAAAGAATAAATTGTAATATCGCAAGCTGTAACTTTTTACCTTTTCAAGACCAATATTTCAACAGAATCTTCAAATCAAATTCTATTGTGTTTACATTGCCCATGGATGATGAAAATACCCTTATTTCCAAGTCACTTATCCATATACAAATGTTTGTGCAGCAAGCTTCACTATCACAAGAAGCAATAAGATCACTGAATTTCTAACCTTTCAGCATGCTTCGGGACTCTCCCTGTGTTTAACAAAAGGGCTGAGGATCAATATTTCATTTACCTTCCTAAATTTGTAGATAATTTTATTATATGACACTTGCATAGCAGTTCAAGAAACAGTCACAAATATACTCACTTTTTTTAACCTGAATTGTAAGTTCTGTCAATAGATTATCTTTCTTTTCTGTTGATATTCACCAGCATGCTTTGAATGTGACCTTCTCTTCCTGATCTCCATATAATGATTTCTGAGTGTGTGTGTGTGTGTGTGTGTGTGTGTGTGTGTGTGTGTGTGTGTGTGTGGTGTTCTACTTTATATCTTAACATATCAACTGTTTTATGGCAATTTGGTCTATTTTCCTCTTCCTGTTTTTCAGTTTCCCATTAAATGCCAGGTCAGGAATCCAAAAAGAGTAGCCTTCCTCAAAAATGCTGGTGCTTTTAGCAAATTTAAGAAATCAATTTTGATTAGAGGCCCCAGTAAAAAACAGCCTCTTATGCAGGTTATCAATTAAAACTAAAGACACATTAGCCTTGACTGCTAATAGAAGAATATTCTTCTATAGAAAAGCCTCTTTATATATTAATTAACTTGCTTTTTAATTCCTTAAAAAATTGATATTTTAAAATCTTTCCATGTGTCAGACACAGTTAAATTACAAGAGAATATGGCCTGGGGGGCTTTCTTCCATTCTGAGAGATGTGAGGGAGAAACCTTTTAACACGTGTCTCATGAAATTTGGCTCAGTTAAGTCTGAGGTCTCTCAAGAGCCTGCAGTATTAATAGAAAGTAGAATACTGATGCCAAATGAGTCAGGGAAGGGAGAAAGAGGAGAACTGGTCCTTACACGCCTGTCAACTCTCATAATGGGAATAACAGCTTGATAATATGTATGATCAGACAGCAAAATTTAAGAGTACTATGTACCTTTGTCATTTTAATTGAGTTGTTTTACATCGTAATTCACTCACAAAAGATAAAATATACAAGAGAAGATAAAGCAGGTACATATTGTCCCCTTCAGTGGTAAAGTAGAATAGAGGACTGACTTTCCCCACCCCCTCCCCTGTACAATCATTAAGTTAAATGGCACATATGTATCACCACCCTTGAGGAAGATCCATTTTTATGGAATGATCTTCATCTTGACCCACTCAGTAAAAAAATTGAATTCACTATATTACCATTCACATTTCACATTTTACAGATTCAGGAACTAAAGGGCAATTATGTCAAGCAGCTTACAGCCACTGCTAGAAGTCTGACTAGAAATCAGGTCATTTTACCATGATTTATAATTTGGATTTATGAAGAGAGAATATGTAGCATAAATGCTCATATTATACTATAGATATATAAAATATGCTAACTGGCCATGGGTGAACTGCTCATCATGGTGTCGTACCACAATGCAAATTTATAATCGTTCATGAACGGAAGCTATTTATTTATTGTTCTGTCACTGTTTAGCTTTGGGGCTGGATCGGGAGATGTACTGTTTAAAAGAGCTTTAGTTGTGCTGATGGGGAAATCTAATCTTCATGAGACAGAGTGATTTTTCTATTTTTTTCTTTGATATACGCCTAGAGCTTAGACTGATGCTTCCTCTATAGTTGGCACTCAATACATATTGATTAAATAAATGAGACATAGTCTGCATCATCAAATCATTCTATTTTGTTCTTGCTAGAATAACAAGCAACAGGGTAGAAAGCACGATCAATAGTGCTTATCTCTTTTTAGCAGTATCTTCCTCCCCCTCTCCTGTAGGACTGCCCTTGACACACTACCTGCCATCATCTCGCCCAGGATTATGCCTGAATATTAGCTTTGACTGCCAGGCACAAGCTGAGGAAGAAATCAGACAGAAATGTATTTTTTTTTATACTTTCCCCATTCCACCACACACAATTTCACCCCTGGAAATATCTTCAAAAGAGCAAAGTGGATATCACGGAGGAATTTTTTTTTTTTTTAGTAAAATCTGCACATGGCTGAATTGGAGGAGGTAATTGAGAGGATGTGATTGCCGGTTGATCTTAGTGTAGAATCTGGACAATCAGATTCTGTCTTTGGAATGTTTGTTCCATTTGCTTTCCCTACAGTAGAAGATGCCCAAGGACACAGCCTTGAGATGGCAATGTGATGTTAAGACCATTTGGATGGTAAATGTGACAGAACCCAGTTAAGTTCTCTATACAAACTTTAAGATTCTGGCAGGCGGG
Source organism: Phocoena phocoena (assembly GCF_963924675.1). NCBI lineage: Eukaryota > Metazoa > Chordata > Mammalia > Artiodactyla > Phocoenidae > Phocoena > Phocoena phocoena. The sequence continues at coordinate 79,704,030 of NC_089223.1, forward strand.
TGTGGCAATCTACTGGCCTTGCAGCCGCCCAAGACAAGCTTCATGTATAAATTCCCTTGCTTATTAAACCTGCCACCTGCAATCTGGAGTGGTCTGCCTCCTTCTACAGTTTTGCCTCTAAGGGGTCCAGTTTGCAAACCAATAGGCTAATACATAAACTAGGAGAAAAAGAAAGAGAAAAAATACTAATAATACCAATAATTAGTATTAATTGCATGATACATTATAGTAAACTCAGATCATAAAAAGATTTCATACTAAACCCAAATAATCACATTTCTTTGTGAGATTGTTTTGTCCCAAGATAACGTTAACAACAACAACAAAAATATAACCAAAAATATAGCCTATTGGAACAAAATAAAGCTCATGGTGAGCAATTCAACTTATGACTCAATATTCAAAATTCTATTTTATAAGCATGTTCCCTTTTGGAATTTCATTATTGCTCTATAGTTTGTATTTATTTTTTATGATATTTTAATGTTACTTTCAACAATATATTATAGATCATTAAATCTAATAATAATCAGATGCCTAGAGTTAATTTTTGAAAAAACTTTTGGCAGTTATTATATTAAAACTTTACATGTATTATCTTCAAATGGAATAAAAAAACATTTTGAGACATTATTCTCTTTAAAGGCACATCTTGTTTGCCCTAGTCAGAGAATCATGCACTAATGCAATTAAACGAGGCAATTGTTACCTGACTAAATAGATGAAACACATACTGAGCGAACTTCAAAAACAGGTGGGCCAGTTTAATCAGTTTAAGGAACTCATCCAGAACCTTTTGCCAATCTTATCATTGTGTAGCTTTGCAATCTGCATTATTTTGGTACTGTAATAAAAGCAGTCTCTTGGGTGGTGAATCCATTAAAAGTTTATAAGTTTTTATTCAGGAGTTTAAAATTACAAAATGTTTCCCAACACTGGTTCTCTGTTAAACTAATTTAAAAAGGAAAAGGCATAGGCTGGGGATTCCACTTAGATAGGAAAAAATGAATATAATAAAGATTGAGAATTGTCCACATATCTTTGAATGGATCAAAGGTAGATGGAATACTGGAGAGATGAAAACAGGAAATTAAAATAAGCAGGTATGAAATAGCTTTAGAGTGGTATTCAGGCTGGTGAAGATAGTATGTAACATGATGTTAAGTTACGAATGAAAATAAGGAGGACTGGACTTTCCCGTCTCCGTGCCTTCCCCTGATTTGCTCATCTCCTGCCACCACCCTGAGCTGCAGAATTAAGGTTCTGCTTAGTTTCTGAGTCAGGATGAACCTGGGCAGTGACTGCTTACATGGCCTCAGTCAAATCACATTATAGGGTTGATTGCAACACAGTCTTGCTGCTGTGGACCTAAAAGTGTTACTTTTGCAGATCCCTTGGCCATTGATGTACAGATTTTTCTTACGCAATTTGTCTTCTGCTTTGGTTAATTGGGCATGCTAGTTTTCTAGTGAATTGGGGGGAGGGTTTCTGGGCATTCATTATTTCATTTATTTGGTAATTTTTAGAGCAAATATTAATGAGCAACTACTATGTGGTAGGCTCTATGCTAGGTGCTGAGAGATAATGATGAATAAGACACTGGCCTGGCCCTTAGGGAGATTAGGAGGGCAGATGTAAGGACACAGGCATTTGTAATGCAGTGAGGGAATGACTACAGTCGGGTTAAGTATAAAATGCTTTGAGAACAACAAAAAACCGGGTATTTAATCAATCACATGCATCAGAGGACACTTTCTAAAGGTTATAAGCTGAGACCTAGTGAAGGAGGGATTTTCCAGGAAAACAAAGAGAAATGATTTTGAGGGCTTTCCCAGGCAGAATTAAAGAATATGCAGAAATAGTTCAGACCTAAAATAAATAATTTTATTCCTGGATTTGCTACTCATTCAGGGTGGCTATGGATTATGACAAGAAGGCAAGTGAGACAAGAGAATAGTGGGAGCAAGGAAAGATGAGGCAGACCCATCACTGAGACGGTCAAAGAACAGATAAATCCAGACTAAGATAAAGTAAGGATTTATTCCAAAAGACTATTGCAATAGAGAGAACACACTGATCTCAACATCTGCAAACATCTCAAAAAAAAAAAGGCTTTTCTTTTATAAGGAAGAGTAAGTAGGGATGGGAGGAATTTGGAAGGGAAATTGGGCAAGTGGATAGGGGTCAGCAGACAGCCAGATTGGGGCAGTTCAACAGGAAATGTTTCTCTCTGTGCTTAGGCAGTTCTTAGAATGAGCATGTTTTGCTCCTTAGTGCTTGCTTAAAAGCCAGTGTTTGGGGGTGAGCCAAAGTTCAGAGGCCTATGGGGAGGAGAGAGGCCTGCCTCAAATTTGGTCAAGCCAAGACAGTGAGTAAGGAATAGACAATTGTGAACTTGGACAGGACTCAAGCAACCTGCCTGCCCAGTATTGGCCAGTCAGTCTTCCTTGGGGAGTGAGTCCTATTCTCTACCTTTGCAATAGGCAGCTGTCCAACTCAGAATGGACGGATGCCTCAGGCCCATCGTGCCACCACCCACAGGACTTTGATCATCTTGCTTCTGAGCTCTACAATAATTGGTTTGACAAGTTTGCATGCCCTTGTAACACAGTGCACTGGAAATTGTGATACCCCCAGTGGCAGCCTGCCTACTATATACCACCTGGCATGACAGCTTCTTCCTTAAGCTCCAGGCCAGCCTTCAGTGCTAAATTACTAGCCTGACTTGAGTCACGTCAGGGAATTTCATGCTAAGATCAGTTTCTTATGCTTCTCTGTAACTCTCTATTATCAAATCACAGTATTCTGAGCAGTTCCGGGAGACTCTAGTGAGATTCTTTCCAGCTGCCAAAATTATTGCAGGATTAGCAATTATAACGACAGAGAAGAAATTATTGTATGCATTGAAACGTGATGATTTCGCATTTTATATATGCGTTTTGCATATTGGTCTAAATTACAGCTGAAAAGAAGATGCAAGAAAATGCATGTTATTTCAGAGTTACGTTTCTTTATATTATGTTTGAAGGTAAAAGTACATTTAAATCTTCATTATTCAGGTATATATCTTGAAGTCACATTTTGCCCAAACCTCAGGGTATACTGCAAGACAAGATATTCAAATTCTGGTTAAGCATTCAACAAAACTTACAACTTGTAATTTTATTCTGAGGTTTTTTTTTTTTTAAGAAGTAGCATTTTGCTAAAAGTCAGGTAACTTTTTAAAAGTCTAATTTATGTTTTATAATTTTAGCAAGTTTCATTATGAATAAAAAAACAATGACAGAATAATAGGCCATATTTTTTAAAATTCCATTTTATTACTTCACACTGTAACTAAACTAGGTTAACAAAATACTGCCTAGCAGAGGGAAACTGCTTTAATGATCAAGTAAGAAAGAATTGTAATTAGCTCTGAAAAACTTTTACATTATTAATTTGCTTAGCAAACCACTTCTTCCTAGGGAAAAAAAAATCTCTTCTCAGTCTTTCATACATTTTATCCCTGCAATTAGGAGTTCTAGATATTCTGCCAATTCAGTTAAGCCTGATACACTGATATATTAGACAAATAAAAATGTGCAAACTAAATATCAATTTGTTGCAATTATGATTAAGAATAGCTGATATTTTTCTTGTCTTTTTATTAGAATCTTGCTCAGAGTGAAAATAAAACTGAATTTAGCCTTTTTTTTTTTCTTGAAGTTTGTGGAAACAGTTTTTGCAGAACATCCAGAAAGAAGAGTCATTTAAGGACAGAAGCTAGGACAAAAGCATCATTTCCAAGGGGAGAGACAAAGAAGAGGTCAGTTCTCAAGGGCAAGGGCAGGGCTGGGGACTAACCCAAAGGAGAGGAGAAAGATAGGCAGACAGGGAAGGACAGGATGTAACTGCTGCTACCTGCATCTCTACTGCAGCTGCTGTCTGTTTTTCAAACCGCACCATCAGGATAAAATGATAGGAAGAATGAACAAACATGACTGGAGGTGCTGTTAATATCATTTCAAGTTGTAACATGAAAGGGGCTCATTTCTATGTGATCTTTATAAAGCCATTGCTCAATAGAAATTTAATGCAAGCCATGTATGTAACTTTATATTGTCTAGTTGCCATATTTACCAAAATTAAAGACAAATACATTAATTTTCAGAATGTATTTTATTTAATCCAATATACCCCAAATGGATAATATATATCCATTATCTTTTCAGCATATAATAAAAATGATTAATGACATAGTATACTTTTTTTTTTCATAATAAGTCTTCCAAAGCCTGTGTGTGTTTTGAACTTGAAGCACATCCCTATTTGGACCATCACATCTCCTTTGCTCAGTAAGCCACATGATCACAAAGAGAAACTATGGAAAGATTTCCCCACAGCTTTGCTCTACCTTCTGGGTCATTTCTGGGATACTGTTTAGTCAACTGCTAAGAAACAATGAAATGTGGAACTGAAATTTGCTAAGAAGTTACTAATTAGCAAACTAATTAGTTGACCCCAAATTATCTGGAGTACTCTACATTGTTTGATGACTGCCTTTTTTTTCTTTTTCTTTTTTTTTACTTAAGGAAATGTCTCATAGTATTTGCAAAGAAGCACTTTTTGAAACCTTTTATTTTTGCTCCCTGTAGATTCAGTTCCCACATGCTCTTAATTTCTTCTCAAGTTTAATTTTCTGCTAAACTATTTCAAAAAGATTCTAATACTATCTTTGCAACTGTCAATTATTTTGCATGAGGAAAATAACTTGTTCATATGAATTTTTTCTTTGAGGGTGGTGGGATTTTTTAAAATTAATTTTTATTGGAAAATAGTTGATTTACAATGTTGTGGTAGTTTCTGTTGTACAGAAAATGGAATCAGTTATACATATACATATATCTACTCTTTTTTAGATTCTTTTCCCATACAGGTCATTACAGAGCATTGAGTGGAGTTCCCTGTGCTATACAATAGGTTCTTATTAGTTATCTATTTTATATATAGTGGTGTGTATATGTCAATCCCAATCTCCCAATTTATCTCTCCCCCTTCCCCCTTGGTAACCATAAGTTTGCTTTCTACATGTGTGACTCTATTTCTGTAAATAAGTTCATTTGTACAATTTTTTTTAGATTCCACATATAAGCGATATCATATGCTATTTGTCTTTCTTGGTCTGACTTACTTCGCTCAGTATGACAATTTTGAGATTGTTCAAACTATATGAATAACCCCATAAATTGAGTTCTCCAATTTAGTTATACTATAAGAATTTTATAATATGAAGGAATACTATGGTTTAGGATGTTACAGAACCTCTCTCTCCCCAAGAAATTCTGTACCTATTTTACAAGTTTGTCTTCAAAGACAGGACACTGATATGTAATTGTAACCCAGATGATATTGGACAAGAAGTCATTGCATGATCCATTTTCTGCTGCTTCTTTGGGGTTCAATGATGAAGTAAAAAAAATATGTTATTTTAGACATTGTTCTTCCCTATCAGGTATCCAGCTTCAGTTCAGAGTCAAAGTAGAGAATCTATCTGCCAAAAACCACTAATAATATTCCTCCTATTCTCACTGCAAGAGAACAAGAATTTGCCAGAGAGAATGCCACTGCCTAAAGAAGCATAAGAGCATAACAGGGATTTAGTTTGTTTCCTCCCCCCACCCAAATATTGTCTTTAATCCACCTGAAAAAGTATAGTGGTTGGTTCTGAGAGAGAGAAGAGAGACCTGATTGAGTGCTGAGTATCAGAGCAGAATTACTGAATCAAAATCTCTTGAGATGGGGCTCTGCAATTTGCATTTTAAGTAAGATTCCCAATTGATTCTTATGTGCTTTAATGTTTGAGAACCTGTAGTTAAAGAGAATATTCAGGGACATTGTTCAGCCATTTTTTTGCAGGTCCAGAGAGGGGGTTTAACTTAAGTAGGCAGATGTAATTTGCAGAACAGATCTGAGCGAACAAAGACTGATAATTGATTCTGTGCTTACAGTACTTGAAGCACTTGCATAATCAAAGAGTAGAGAATTGAATGGAGACACCCTGGCACAGGGGTATGTGGAGCTTCCCAAAAGAATCTCCAAAGCCTTAAGGTAAATATTTTGGTCAATACAATATTATATTATAATATTGTTTTGCTTCCTCCTATACCGCATTCCCTAAAGTTATTAGTAACCAGAAAGAAGATCTTAATATATAAATGGAAAATGTGCCTGCTAAATCAGTACTTGCTGACGTGAGAAAACAGTGCTTCCGCTCTTCAGGGAGCAAAGTATGGGAGGCCTAGGAAGTTTGAATACATTCCATATAAAGTCCTTCTCCGATTCTTACTGCCTACAGCATTTAAAACAAACTTTTCTAACACAGACATGCATCTTACAGAATGAGTCCCAAACTATCTTCCCAGGTTTTCTCCTCATTATTCCTCTCATAAATCCTGTGTCTGCCTAGCAACGCTGAGCCTGGCTAGTCCTGTACTGTATCTTTATGCCCTGTTTTCTTTACTTAAAGTCACCTTCTTTTTTAAGAAATGTAGCACATATTTTTAACAATGGTATAGATGCACAGAATTTAAAACCAAATAATTCCACAAAGATTTAAAGGGAAAAAGCAATCTCCTGTGATCCTCCCACATTTCCTGCTCACTGTAAGTAACCACTTTAAATAATTTTAGTTTTCTTCTTTTTGTATATCTCTATCTTAGAATAACATGACTAATTTTTTCACTTTTATGCTGGAAAAATAATAATTCTGCACTCCTTCCCAACCCTTATTCCTCTCCCATCCAACATACTTCTGCTTACCCGTTTCCACAAAAATAATTATTTCATAATTTGTGACTACATATTATTTGTATTATGACTGTTCACAGGAGAGACAGGTACTGCACTGGGATAACATCCCTTTTCTTCCACAAGAAAAACCAAGTCACACCCCAGTAGTTCAATGGAAGTATAAACAACATATTCAAAACTATCAAGGATTATTGTTTATAATCTTGTAGATATATCTAGAACCTCTGACCTACTAAATAGGTTACTCCCGAGGTTTGTTTGCACAACTTTCATGCTCCTAAATCCCTTTACCATCAACCTGGTGATTGCTTCCTTTGGTCTCTTTATTTCATCCCCTGATTCCATAATCTATGTGCTATCATTTTATATTCTCTCATTTTGTTGCACTTATCCCCCTGTAACTTCCTGAAAATAGAAAATGTTTTGATATCTTACCTGTCTGAAAATGTCTTTATTCTACCCTTATTTTACTGACTGCTAAGGTGAGTATAGTATTCTAGGTTGGAAGTAATTCCCCCTTTGAATGTTGACTACATTGCTTGTGTTACAACTTCTCACTGATTTCCTATTATCAATTATTCTCTCAATCTCAGGTATCTCTAATGTTCCTAAAATGAAATGCCTCTAATTTATCATCTCTAAAAAATAAGTTTTCTGTCTGCTTCAGAGTAGGGAAGATCGGTTGTGTAACTGAGGAGAATGGGGCGGGAAATTTGGCATTCTAATGCTTTCAAAGTGCTTTGGCCAGTCATCCTGTTTTGAATACTACCTTTCTATACAGTCAGAGACACACCTTACCTATTGATCCAAAATGTGCAGGTTTTTCATTTGTTTGTTTCCTTCACTTATTTATTTATTTATTTATGGTAATTTGTTTGGAGCAAAATGTGACCTTACTAGACTCTATGTGGTCTTTCTTTTATTCTCACTATGCATATTTATGTTTATTGCAATATTAACATGTGTGTATTGCATAATATGCAGTATATGTACCATATTAACTCCCTAAAACCCAAAAGTAAGATTTGAATCTTGAAACTCATCCATTGTCAAGGAATTCATATAAGTGATGTGAATGTGAAATTAGCACTACACAACTTAGGAACTTTGTAGGTTTCTATGTAAGAAATCAAGTTGCATCCTGGCTTCCTACTCAGAAGACTTATGTTTCAAAATTGTTCAGATATGCAAAATCAATATTGCCTATCTCCCTGTTTTCTACCTCCATAATTTTTGTTGTTTTCTTCCCTTCTATATTTTTAGTCTGTGTGTGTGTGTGAATGTGTGTGTGTGTGTGTGTTTGTGTGTGTACCCTTATTAACATAAAATGAGATGATTTCATTGCTGTTCTGGTGAGGTTTCTGGAGGAAGATTGATTTAAGCTCTATCAAAACAAACAAGAATGGTTTCTGTTTACAACAGAAGAAGAGCTAGCACCTGTTGGATATCTTTTGGGGTGAAAGCTATGAAAATATGCATTAATAAAATTGGATGTCTAAATAGGTAGATAGAATAACTCTCCTTTCTGTACTTTTCCCTCAACCATTAAAAAAATAGTCATACAAGTCACAAGTCAAAATAAATCCTTATTCTAATTTCCATTAAATATAGATATGAGTCTTTTCTCCATGAGTCTCTTTTCCTTGATTGTTGAACTAATATTTGGCTGCCCAGAGAGAGAACATAAGCAAATAAATAGTATCCAAATACAGTTTTGCCTCCAACTTATGTCTCTTTATGGCTATATACTTTAAGTACAACAATAAAGAATAAACAATGAGGACTTCCCTGGTGGCGCAGTGGTTGGGGGTCCGCCTGCCAATGAGGGGGACGCGGGTTCGTGCCCCAGTCCGGGAGGATCCCACATGCCACAGAGCGGCTGGGCCCGTGGGCCGTGGCCACTGGGCCTGCGCATCTGGAGCCTGCGCTCTGCAACGGGAGAGGCCACAGCAGTGAGAGGCCCGTGTACCACCAAAAAAAAGAATAAACAATGAAGCACCTCATCTGTACCTATCTCTACCAGTAAGGAAATTGAATTAACAGCTTTTTGAAATTGTGAAGAATAAGTTCTCCAATGATTTTACTAGCAAAACACTATGATAGATGCTTTCTGAGTTTTCACACTTCCAATACCAAAAACTCCAGTGATAAATTAACAATGTCCTCTTACTTCCCATGTCATATATATAGGTATATATATATATATATATATATATATATATATATATATATATACATACATATATATATGCAGTCATTTAACTTGTAACAAAACAAAATTTTATTATGAAAGTCATTATATATTCTACATTATGCATGCATACTCCTCATGGGAAAACTAGTAATAACCCTGAAATTGTGTGAAGAAGAAAAAAGCCCTGGTTTATATAGTTGTTTCATTATCATTTATGCCTAGCCAACTTTTTTGCTGTCATATGACATTTTTTCTACCTTATTCCACAGTTTATTCCATAATATATTGGTGGTTAATCAAAACACTTATTACCATTTACACACTATTTCTGTATACATAATATGCTTAAATTATTGCTCAGATACTTTTAGCATAGTTTTGATAATATGATGTACAAAATTGTGCTTGTTCCTATATCTATTTTTATTGCTAATCCCAGGACTAGATTAGATTAAAATTATTTTTATATTGTTTATCACCATTGCCATGCTGGATAATGTCCATATGACAGACATTTTTACCCAGATTGGGTGGTTGTGAGGATTAATATATAGCAGAGACTTGAAACTGCCTGGAAGATAGTAAGTTGTCATATATTTTTTAATGGTATTAAATGAACTTGGATAAATTGTACAAACTTTCATATCTTTGGGAAAGTGTTATTGAAGAAAGAGAAATGAGAAAAATAAAATTACTGATAATATATATATTGCTTTTGTAAGAGAGCAAAGGAAAGGTCAGGGATAGAGTATTCCTCAGAAAGGTCAGATTGAAATCTTGATTAAAGTAGAATAATGGGAAAAAAGCAAAAGTTTACAGAAGAAATTATTTAAATTCAGAATAGAGGAAATAATAGAGTTGCCCTTTTTGTTTTTAATACCATTTATTCTGAAATACCATTTGACCTAAAAACTGATTTAAAAATGTTTTTTATAGAGAAAATAATATTCAGAGAGGGCAGACAGCAGAAGCAAGAAGAACTATAATTCTGCAGTCTGTGGAAGGAAAACCACATTCACAGAAAGATAGACAAAATGAAAAGGCAGAGGACTTTGTACCAGATGAAAGAACAACATAAAACCCCAGAAAAACAACTGAATGAAATGGAGACAGGCAGAAAAAGAACTCAAAATAATGATAGTGTAGATGATCTAGTACCTCAGAAAAAGAAGGGAGGCAAAGATTGAGAAGATGCAAGAAATGTTTAACAAAGACATAGAAGAAATAAAGAACAAACACCTAGAAGAATTAAAGAACAAACAAACAGAAATGAACAATACAATAATTGAAATGCAAAATACACCAGAAGGAATCAATAGCAGAATAACTGAGGCAAAAGAACGTATAAGTGACCTGGAAGACAGAATGGTGGAATACACTGCCACGGAACAGAATAAAGAAAAAAGAATGAAAAGAAATGAAGACAGCCTAAGAGACCTCTGGAACATTAAATGCAACAACATTCATATTATAGGGGGTACCAGAAGAGAAGAGATAGAGAAAGGACCTGAGAAAATATTTGAAAAGATTATAGTCGAAAACTTCCCTAACATGAGAAAGGAAATAGCCACCCAAGTTCAGGAAGCACAGAGAGTCCCAGGCAGGATAAACCAAAGAGAAACATGCCAAGACACATAGTAATCAAATTGACAAAAATTTAAAAAAAGAAAAATTATTGAAAGCAACAGGGGAAAAATGACAATTAATATACAAGAGAACTCACATAAGGTTAACAGCTGATTTCTCAGCAGAAACTCTGCAAGCCAGAAGGGAGTGGCCTGACATATTTAAAGTGAGGAAAGGGAAGAAACTACAACCAAGATTACTCTACCTGGCAAGGACCTCATTCAGATTCAATGGAGAAATAAAAAGCTTTACAGACAAGCAAAACCTAAGAGAATTCAGCATCACCAAACCAGCTCAACAAAAAATTCTAAAGGAACTTCTCTAAGTGGGAAACACAGAGAAGAAAAGCACATACAAAACAAACCCATAACAATTAAGAAAATGGTAATAGGAACATACATATCAATAATTACCTTAAACATGAATGGATTAAATGCTCCAACCAAAAGACACAGGCTCTCAGAATGGATACAAAAACAAGACCCATATACATGCTGTTTACAGGGGACCCACTTCAGGCCTAGGGACATATACAGACTGAAAGTAAGGAGATTGAAAAAGATATTGCATGCAAATGGAAATCAAAAGAAATCTGGAGTAGCAATACTCCTGTCACATAAAATAGACTAAAATAAAGAATGTTACAAGAGACAAGGAAGGACACTACATAATGATCAAGGGATCAATCCAAGAAGAAGATATAACAATTATAAATACATATGTACCCAACATAGGAGCACCTCAATATATAAGGCAAATGCTAACAGCTATAAAAGAGGATATCAACAGTAACACAAAAATAGTGGGGGACTTTAACATCTCACTTACACCAATGGACAGATCATCTAAACAGAAAATTAATAAGGAAACACAAGCTTTAAATGACACAATAGACCAGATAGATTTAATTGATATTTATAGGACATTCTATCCAAAAAACAGCAGATTAAACTTTCTTCTCAAGTGCACACAGAATATTCTCCAGGAGAGATAACATCTTCAGTCACAAATCAAGCCTCGCTAAGTTTAAGAAAATTGAAATCATATCAACCATCTTTTCCGACCACAATGCTATGAGATTAGAAATCAATTACATGGAAAAAACATAAAAAACACAAGCACATGGAGGCTAAGCAAAACGTTACTAAATAACCAAAAGATCACTGAAGAAATCAAAGAGGAAATTTAAAAATTCCTAGAGACAAATTACAATGAAAACACGACAATCCAAAACCTATAAGATACAGCAAAAGCAGTTCTAAGAGGGAAGTTTATAGCAATAAAGAACCAAGAAAAATCTCAAATAAACTATCTAACCTTACACCTAAAGGAACTAGAGAAAGAAGAACAAACAAAAGCAAAAGTTAGTAGAAGGAAAGAAATCATGAAGATCAGAGCAGAAATTAATGAAATAGAAACAAAGGAAACAATAGCAAAGATCAATAAAATTAAAAGCTGGTCCTTTGAGAAGATAAACAAAATTGATAAACCTTTTGCCAGACTCGTCAAGAAAAAGAGGGAGAGGACTCAAATCAATAAAATTAGAAATGAAAAAGGAGAAGTTACAATAGACACCACAGAAATACAAAGCATCATAAGAGACTACTACAAACAACTCTATGCCAATAAAATGGACAACCTGGAAGAAATGGACAAATTCTTTAAAAGGTATAACCTTTAATACTGAACCAGGAAGAAATAGAAAATATGAACAGACCAATCACAAGTAATGAAATTGAAACTGTGATTAAAAATCTTCCCACAAACAAAAGTCCAGTACCAGATGGCTTCACAGGTGAATTCTATCAAACATTTAGAGAAGAGCTAACACCCATCCTTCTCAAAATCTTCCAAAAACTTGCAGAGGAAGGAATACTGCCAAACTCATTCTACGAGGCCACCATCACCCTGATACCAAAACCAGACAGAGATACTACAAAAAAAGAAAATTACAGACCAATATCACTGATGAATATACATGCAAAAATCCTCAACAAAATACTAGTAAACAGAATCCAACAACACATTAAAAGGATCACATACCATGACCAAGTGAGATTTATCCCAGGGATGCAAGGATTCTTCAATATATGCAAATCAATCAATGTGACACACCATATTAATAAATTGAAGAATAAAAACCATTTGATCATCTCAATAGATGCAGAAAAATCTTTTGACACAATTCAACACCCATTTATGATAAAAACTCTCCAGAAAGTGGGCATAGAGGGAACCTACCTCAACATAATAAAGGTCATATACAACAAACGCACAGCAAACATCATTCTCAATGGTGAAAAACTGAAAGTATTTCTTCTGTGATCAGGAAAAAGACAAGGATGTCCACTCTCACCATTATTATTCAACATAGTTATAGAAGTCCTAGCCATGGCAATCAGAAAAGAAAAAGAAATAAAAGGAATACAAATTGGAAAAGAAGAAGTAAAACTGTCATTGTTTGCAGATGACATGATATTATACATAGAGAATCCTAAAGATACCACCAGAAAACTACTAGAGCTAATCAATGAATTTGGTAGTTTCAGAGTAAAAAATTAATGCATAGAAATCTCTTGTATTCCTATAAACAAGCAACAAATGATCAGAAAGAGAAATTAAGGAAACAATCCCATTCACCATTGCAGCAAAAAGAATACCTAGGAATAAAACCACTTAAGGATGTAAAAGACCTGTACTCAGAAAACTATGACACTGATGAAAGAAATCAAAGATAACACAAACAGATGGAGAGATATACCATGTTCTTGGATTGGAAGAATCAATATTGTGAAAATGACTATACTACCTAAAGCAATCTACAGATTCAAAGCTATCGCTCTCAAATTACCAATGGCATTTTTTACAGAACCAGAGCCAAAAATCTTAGTCTGTATGGAGACACAAAAGACCCCGAATAACCAAGCAGTCTTGAAGGGAAAAAAATGGAGCTTGAGGAATCAGAGTCCCTGACTTCAGACTATTCTACAAAGCTACAGTAATCAGGACAGTATGGTACTGGCACAGAAACAGAAATATAGATCAATGGAACAGGATAGAAAGCCCAGAGATAAACCCACGCACCTACAGTCAACTAATCTATGACAAAGGAGGCAAGAATATACAATGGAGAAACGACAGTCTCTTCAATAAGTGGTGCTGAGAAAACCTGACAGCTACATGTAAAAGAATGAAATGAGAACACTCCCTAACACCATATACAAAATAAACTCAAAATGGATTAAAGGCCTAAATGTAAGACCGAAAACTATAAAACTCTTAGAGGAAATCAGAGGAAGAACATGCTTTGACATAAATCACAGCAAGATCTCTTTTGATCCACCTCCCAGAATAATGGAAATAAAAACAAAAATAAACAAATGGGATGTAACAAAACATAAAAGCTTTTGCACAGCAAAGGAAACTATAAACAAAGCAAAAAGACAACTCTCAGAATGGGAGAAAATATTTGCAAATGAATCAACAGACAAAGGATTAATCTCCAAAATATATAAACAGTTCATGCACCTCAATATTAAAAAACAAACAACCCAATCAAAAAATGGGCAGAAGACCTAAACAGACATTTTTCCAAAGAAGCCATGCTGATTGCCGAGAAGCACATGAAAAGCTGCTCAACATCACTAATTATTGGAGAAATGCAAATCAAAATTACAATGAGGTATCACCTCGCACCAGTTAGAATGGGCATCATCAGAAAATCTACCAACAACAAATGCTGGAGAGGGTGTGGAGAAAAGAGAATTCTCTTGTACTGTTAGTGGGAATGTAAATTGATATAGCCACTATGGAGAACAGTATGGAGGTTCCTTAAAAAACTAAAACTAAAAATAGAATTACCATATGATCCAGCAATCCCACTACTGGGCATATACCCAGAGAAAACTATAATTCAAAAAGACTCATGCACCCCAATGTTCATTGCAGCACTATTTACAATAGCCAGGTCATGGAAGCAACCTAAATGCCCCTCAAGAGACGAATGGATATAGAAGATGTGGTACATATATATAATGGAATATTACTCAACCATAAAAAGGAACATAATTGGTTCATTTGTAGAGACATGCATGGACCTAGAGACTGTCATACAGAGTGAAGTAAGTCAGAAAGAGAAAAACAAGTATCAAATATTAACGCATATATATGGAACTTAGGGAAATGGTACAGATGAACTGGTTTGCAGGGCAGAAATAGAGACACAGTTGTAGAGAGCAAATGTATGGACACCAAGGGGGGAAAGTGGTGGGGTTGTGGGGGTGGGATGAATTGGGAGATTGGGATTGACATATATATACTATTATGTATAAAATAGATAACTAATAAGAACCTGCTGTATAAAAAAATAAAATAAAATAGAAAAATTCAAAAAAAAAGAAAATTTTCAGAAAAAATTTAAAGGTAAGATGATGGAATTTTCAAACCTGAAATGTATAACAATTTGAGATTGATCTGGTGCATTAACCTGATGTTCAAAATCATTTTATTGAACACCTACCATATGGTAGTAGTTATACTAATCAAAGGATCAGTTATTTACAATGAACTATTGTATCATGAGAGGTTCTGGACATCCCTTTGTGATTTGCAGCCTTGAGGCCAGCTTGTAGAGCTGTCATCGAGTTCCCTTTGCTCTCTTGCTCTCCCAGCTTTTGGTACTTCAGTCCATCTCTCCCCTTCCAGCTACCCTGACCAGACTTTAGCAGACATTGCCTTGCCTTATTTAAAAGCTTATTCCAGAAGGACTTGTTTAATTGACCCTAGAAAAATATCCACAAAACTGGTTATACCATCTTTATTCACACAACCCCAAACTGTAAACACCCAAATATCCAACAGCAGAATGAAATGAACAGATTTTCATATATTCATACCATGGAATACTACTCAGCAATAAAAAGAAAACAAAATGACACCTGCTACCACATGGATGTTCAAAAACATGTTGAAAGGAAGAAGCCAAAGACAAAAGAATACATCATATTGTATGATAGCATTTATTTTAAGGGCAAGAAAAAGCAAAACTAAATTATGACAATGGAAATCAAAACAGTGGCCATGGTGATGGTGGGGGTTTGGAGGTAAATGAAAAAGACGTGAGGAAAATTTCTGGAGTGATGAAAATATCTGTATCTTTTACATGGTGCTTACATGGGTGTTCACAATTGTCAAAAATTCATCAAACTGAACACTTATGATCTCTGTGTTGTAGTGTATATTGTTGACTTCAAACAGTATCTTGAACACCACATCATAAACAATAGTTACAAAAGCCTACATTCCGATTTGAAAATACAAGGGTTTGATGATGGAAGTAATGGTTCTTAAGAATCAGGTCTTCCAAAGTAATATGGCACAGAGTTCATAATGACCAAAGTATTTGACAAGCCTTACAGACCTAACCCCCAGGCAATCTATATAAATGAGGAATTAAATTAGGCATGAGGAGGATTAAGCATTAAAAGAGGGTTGATGCGGAGGGAAAACTCACGCAGACAAGCAGAGAAAGCATCAATAGACTCCCTAGAATATGCTAAGGGTGCCCTAGAACGTGACGGAAGACAGATTATAAATTTAGGTATACATTCACAAGTCACATCTTTGCTCTCCAGTCATTTACAGAAAACAGATTCTGACCCCATCCCAGAATGGTTAAGCATATGAGGATTTATTAAAGGATACTGATAGCTTCCAAAATATTTGGGATGCCTAAGGAACAGAACTTAGGCTGAGTTTTAGTAATGATTTCGAAAGCCCACAATATACAACTGGGTCCGTAAGGGATCCACTGCTTCTGCCACAATCAGGTCATTGCCTGCCCAACCAGAAAGCTCCGGCAACATGAGCCAGATCCAGAACCTGCCATCTCTGCTTTCCTCTGAAGGAGCTAATGTTTCTCAGAAGTGAAATTGATTCAGCAAACCAAATCTCATCTAGATACTTCAAGGGAATCTAGAAAACTATTTTTGTTTTGTTTTGTCGTTTTAGCTTTTTAGCCTTTGCAGTATAGGAAAGCACACAATAAGCAGTTTGAAATACACGTTGAGTTAGCCAACCCAAATATATCATCACGCACACACTTTTCTTCTCATACTTATTCTGCAAAACAGCAATACAAAAAAACAAAAATTCCCCTTTCTAACACAACACAGCTATCCCAATAGAAACAACATGCTCATCCTCTTTTAAACGCAAGGAACAAAACTCTTTTCAAGTACGGCATCCATTTCTGAGTGACACTATTCAATGGAAGTCTCTTGCTGACATTGTGTAATCTATGGAGTAAATTATCATTTTAATTGTCATCAACATTCCCTGTAAAAGAATAGGAAAGGAAGAGAAATAAAAGGAAATTGAATAATATTTATAAATATATAGAAATATCAGGGAAAAGATAAAGTAGACAGAGCACTCCTTATTTCTACATCTAACATAGTCATTATTTATAACTTTACACTCAGGGATGGTGATAATGTAGAGTTTGGAATTCCAGCAACCCTTTCAACTAAATTTTGCATTTGATTTTGGAATTTTGATTTTGTGGCTCTAAGAAATGAGATGTATTTTAGAGCTGTCATGGAAGCTATCTGGTTCTTAGGGTATAACTTTAGTTGGAGTTAAAGTTCTTGAGCTTGTCATTTCTTCCTGTAAACTCTCCTATGACTCAAGAAATTCCAGCATAGTCTTTGTAGTCACTTTTATCGCCATACACTGAAGTGTAGCAGCCATTGGGCTCCCAGGGGACTTCATTCAGTTGACGCTTTAGCACAATCAACCACAGGTGATATCTTGACCAATTGTTATGCTGCTACATGCCACAGATTACTAGTACCTTGTTTCCTTTTGGTAAGAGTCTCCCCAATATGCTCAAGCCCAAGGGCATGACTAAACCAGTTCCTAAATTCCATCTTTTCAGGTCTATCTCCTGGGGTCACCCCACTTCCTCATACCTCTTCTGTATCAGTCAGCATCCAATCAAGAGACAGAAAGCACATAATAATTTGAACAAGATTATAAACTCTCCTTGGGGTTTGGTTACTCTGGAGAAAACAGAACTCTAAAGAATTCAGGAATAGCATATGGAGTGACCTGTTGCCACATCCTTTACAGCTGAGGCAGAGCATGTAAAGAAGGAACAGATGTGGAGGACACCCCTACTTGCCCAAAACTGAGATGCAGACCTCCCTGCAAAAGGTTTAACCATGGCTCCCAAGGGTATGGAGAAACTTCTTTACATGCTTCACAGTAGAAATAGCTTAGAAGTTTCCCTCTAGAGTACTGGGAGAAGCTGCCTACAGGAAGGTGCCACATATTTTGGTCAGCTTTACACTGCTGGCCAGCACATACTGTTGACTGCTTTGCACTGCAGAAGCATGCCAAGAGAAAGATACTGGAACCATGAAGACTAGACCCTTTCATCCATGGTGTCCCTCTAGCGCCCTCTATTGACAAAGTTTAAAATCATGCTGTCTGACAAAAATGTTTATCAGATTCAGCTCAATAGTTACAGGTCAGGCAATGAAGTACAGACTTGGAGCTAAGAGGCAATATATTGATACTTGATCACTAACTAGATAGCAATGATGGAATATCCACACCCTAGCTATGCACCGAGAATGTCAGGATTGGTTGAAAAAGATAACCATCTTTTCAAAACACTAATGTTTGCCTCAGGCAAGTACTACAAACCTCAAATACAGAGCTTCTTGTGTCATTAATTACAAAAAGATAAAATATAAATGGAATAGAAGTCAATATATTTCCTCTGATTTCTTCCGTAAGAAAAAATAGTTCACCATGCTATCTTCCAAATTGACATGTAAGAATTTTGATTTTGGAGATTCTTTAATAGCAAAGTTTTAGAAGAAATGAGGCAGGAAATTCAAGGCCAAGTGTTGTATTTTCCTCTCCATACATAATATGTGGATATAATTCTTTTTTAACAATGTAGCATATAACTAGATGGTCCCTATATTTTCCTGGAAAGTTCTGGAATAATTGCATTTTCTCAAATTAAAATATTGGGACAGCTTATTGAAGAGTTACTAATAAATTATAAAACTTTTAGTTTCCCTTAATCAAAGAAGTATGAATTAACTCTGGGAAAATAGGGATGAATTTGAATTATCGCATTCTAAATAGTCGAATTAAAATAAATATGTATTATATGCCCTCAGTTCATCATGCTGTTTTTAAAATAGTCCATCAGCTGCTTAAAAAAAATTTTTTTTTCAGTATTGAGTTAAATAAAGGCTGAATATTTTGAAAAGTTTATCTATGGTTTATGTGGAAAAGGGTTAACTGTTTTCATTTGCCCTATGGGTTTCCATTCATTTGAAAGAGTGTCCAACATTACTTCTGGGATCCCTTTCAGTGGATGATAATAATCGTTAACATTTATTGAGTAAATATTGTGTGCCAGGCACTCTTATTAGAGCTTTCCACATATTAATGCATTTAATACTTACAAGAAATCAGTGAGATAAACAATGCATTATTATCATCTCTGTTTTATAGATGAGGAAACTTGCCAAAACCTGACTTCCAAAAGTCAGTGAGCTAGGTAATAGCAGAGAAATTCCAAATCACTACTGTCAGTATGCCTAGACTCTCTGCCCTTGGAACCTGGTAGCCAGAAGCTTGGGATATAAGTACCTCACTAAGTTCAGAACAAATAAAAGAGATGCTTGAGAATATTGGGAATGAATGAAAGTTTCTGTTAGAATTTATTCAGATTTGATGTGAGATTTTGAATGTCACCGACTTCAGGCTATCTAGACCTAAATACAGTATTGAAATCCAAACGTACCCCTAGCGTCCACAATGGAACATGACTGGATGAGTTGGCAACAATTTCCCCAGTGCAGAAAGGAGCAATACAGAAAGGAGTGAAGAACCAGTTTATACCAATAATGTTATATGAAGACAGATATTACCAATTCTGCTCATTGTTTCATGATGTTTAGAGTGTCTGTTGGGTTCTGTTCTGTGAGTGAGGGAGCTAAAAGGATGACTATCATTCTTGGAACACATGATTTCTTACTGTTTCTCTGCATTGCAGCCTATTAAATTAAATGATGCAATTTCTTAGTCGAATCAAGAATTTTAGGGGTGGTAAAATACTATTCTCTTTTTACATTGACTTTTAATTAATCCTGTGTCTATACTATCACACACACAGGTAAAGGAATTGGGAAATTTCAACACAAATTTATAAGGTAGAAGTTGAACATTTTCATTATATATAATTTGAGCTTTTACTTCCTCCTATTTCCTTCCTACATGGAAGGTTACTAATTAATTACAGTAGTCTCCCCTTATATGTGATTTTACTTTCTGAGGTTTCAGTTACTGAGGTCAACTGCAGCCCAAGAAAATATTAAATGGAAAATTCCAGAAATAAACAATTCATAAGTTTTAAATTGCACACCACTCTGAGTAGCGTGACAAAATCTCTCGCTGTCGCACCCCGTCCCATCCGGGATATGAATCAGCCCTTTGTCCATCATGTCCTGCCTGTCCGTCACTTAGTAGCATCTTGGTTATCAGATTGACCATGGAGGTACTACAGTGCTTGTGTTCCAGTCACCCTTATTTTACTTAATAATGGCCCCAAAGCACAAAAGTAGTGGTTCTGGCAATTGGAATATGCCAAAGAGAAGCCATAAAAAGCTTCCTTTAAGTGAAAAGGTGAAAGTTCTCAACTTAATAAGTAAAGAAAAAAATTGTATGCTGAGGTTGCTAAGAGGTATGGTAAGAACAAATCTTCTATCTGGGAAATTGTGAAAAAGGAAAAATTAATTTGTGCTAGTTTTGTTGTTGTATCTCAAAGTGCAAAAGTTACAACCACAGTGCATGATAAGTGCTTAGTTAAAATGGAAAAGGCATTAAATTTGTACAATAAGATATTTTGAGAGAGAGAAAACACATTCATATAACTTTTATTAGTATAGTATTATAATTGATATATTTTATTATTAGTTATTGTTGTTAATCTCTTACCGTGCCTAATTTATAAATTAAACTTTGTCATAGGTATGTATGTATAGGAAAAAACGTAGTATATAGGGTTTGTTACCACCTGCAGTTTTAGGCATCCACTGGGGGTCTTGGAACATAACCATCACAGATAAGGGGGGACTACTACAACCTCATTCCAAGAGATCTTTCCTGGTCACACTAATTTTTTAACTTGTTTTCCTTGCCCTCAGGTGTATGCCCTTCTTAATATCCAAGGGAAACATGCTTATTATAGTCATGGGAGAGATGTGTGTCTAAAGCATTCAGGGTCTAAAGCATTCGGTCTGAATTATGGGCTTCTGGATAGCGATAGTAATTGGTGAAAAGTCTAGTATAATCATTGTTGGAGAAGAATTCTGGCACTCTAGATTTTTCCTTCAGTATAGTTATACTTCTTCCAGGTCAGTTTTCCTTTTCGATACTCCTCATGTGAAATTCAGACACAGTAGTAAAATAAATTCTTTTAACTCTTGAAGATACTAAAGTGAGCACGTGCAAATCTAGGGACAAGCAGTAATTAGGGTATAGTGGGGAAATGCAGTCTAAGCCCATTAATAAAAGATACAATTTCTTAGTTAATATTGCTCATCTATATGAAATATTTTAAATGGCCACACATTATAGTTGTAAAAACAACTAAAAGATAAAATTATTATTGTTTTAAAAACAGTATTTGTATTTCAGGATCTCAAGCACCTTATTTGGATTGCTTGTTGTTCTTCAGAATTTGGAAAAAGGTTATTGATTATTAGCAGATGGTCAGGTACTAAATGTCATGTTCAAGCTCAAGGGGAAAGACAGGAATCTAAAATAATGCCATTTCTTTAAAGCTGAAGTTGACAGCCATGAATCTATTGGTATATCAATAGATATAAAAAAAAGTTAAAAGTTCCAGTAAAAAGCTGGAGTAGCTGAAGGGAAATTTCTCAGCTACATCATAGTTGAAATATCTTCCCTTTCTGTCTTAGGTGTTGACATTTCTGAACATTGAAATAATGATGTGCAAGACTAACAAAGTATGAGTCTATAGCTTCCCAGTGCAGATGGGTATGTGGTGCAAGCAGGAAGACAAATTTTCTACCTGTTAAAAGCATGGTCTCTGGAATAAAACCACGTGGACATAAAGACCTGGTTGTTCTATTCAGTAACTGTAAGACTTTGGGAAAGTTCATCAATCCCCTATACTTCAGTCTCTTCACATATAGAATAGGTATACTAATGGTTCTTACTGAATAGCTATATTTGAGCATTAAATGAGATACTATACATATAATATAAGCTAGACTTGTGTTCAGCAGAGCATGATAGAGATCTAGAATAACACTGAATTAAAATAAGCAAGCACAATCAAACTCATTTATCTTTCATGTAGAAGTTTGGGATCATTTGGAATCAAGCAGTCCAATGCTGATGTGGCAGTTCTGCTTTGTATAGTACTTGGACACCCAGGCTTTCCCCATGGATCATGAACAAATCATGATCCAACACGTTTACCCCTTCTCCTTCCTTTGTATCTACATTCCAGGTCACAGGAAGGAATAACACATGAGAGAAGGGGACGAAGGGTTCACAACTGCTGTCTTTTAAGGAAGGTTCTTAAAAAGTTCCATGTGAGTTCTGCTCAACCATATCCCACTGGCCCAAATTTGGTCACAAAGTACACTTGTCTGTAAGAAAGCTGGACAATGTGATCCTTGTCTGGTTGTTTATGTGCACAGCTAAATATCAGGAGTTCAAATACCATGAACTACTGCCATACAATAGCTCCCAGCACATAAAAAGTCCTTAGTAAGTGTTAAATGCTTATATAGTAGGTATAAATGACCAACCCACTTTATTTTAAACTAATATGTAGTGATTTAAGCTATTTAAATTGGTCCATTTTGCTAGTTATACTAATAAAACTTGCTAAATAATGGAAAGAAAACCTTTCTTCCTCCTTCCCTCCCTCCCTCTCTCTCTCTTTCCTTCCTTCTTTCTTTCTTTTCCTTCTTTATCTTTCTTTCTTTTTCTTTGTTTCTTTGTTTCTTTCTTTCTTTCTCTCCTCCCTCCTTCCCTCCCTCCCTCCCTCTCTCCCTCCCTCCTTCCCTCCCTCCCTCCCTCCTTCCCTCCCTTCCTTCCTTCCTCCTGCCTGCCTTAGAGATATTTAACAGAGAGGAGTTTCCTTCTACCTTCAATGATGAGCACATCCTTAATTTTAGTACTGACAAGATGTTTGGGAAGGTAGAATCTATTACAGTAATAAATAGATGTATTTGTGGGAAATTGCATTACATTCTTGAAGTCAGACTCCAAAGAAAAAGGACTGAAAGTATATTCAATCAGACTTTTCAAGGAGACCATGATGAGCAGAACTGTATCTTAGTATAAGGATCTAGGTGGACTTTATTGCAGGAAATTGAGTTTAGAAGAATAGTCTATTAAAATGAATACTAATTTCCCCAGGTGCATATATCCGCATATCTCCTTGTATCTATGGCAATGGTCTGTACCCTAAATTAATATAATACCCTTCCATCAGAGTGCTATCGTTTTCATAAGAATTTAATAATCACATTTTATTACCCAGAATACTTTGGCCTTTATATTTCACATTGCAGATTCAAATGACCGACCCTCACTTGATGACTACTTATTATCCTCAACCATGGCTGAGGAGGACAGAAAGAGGATGTGATTAATGCTTTAGTCATGAACTGTCAAATAGCAAAGAGAAGCACAGTGATTGTAAAGCAAACTGTTATCCCTATCTTAGGCTTTCTATTATCTATGTACAATATTGGTATTCTGTTACCTTATTGTTATTCAGAATTATTAAATGTTGTCAATGGTGAAAGACAATGAAACCAAGCTATGATACAGTTGTGGACGTTGTTAAGTATGTAGCTCAGCATATATGCCTCCCATATTGTGGTATGGCATAAAGAATAGAAAGAGAAAGAAATGCAGTAAAACAGAACAAAAAATCTTGCTAGCAATGGCTAATTTTCCAAAATTCAAATTTGAAAGTCAAGGAATTTTATTTAAAAAATTTAGCAAACAAATCTTCTGCTGCTAGAAAATGGAAGAAAGAAAAAGTTTCTAAAATGTTATCACACAAAATTAGAGGATTCTTATAAGAAAAGAAAATAGAAGCAGCAGATTTCTGCATTTCTACATAGTATTCCCTAAACTTTCAAGAACACATTTCAAGAACACATAGGCAAAATCTGCTTCCCTAACTAAGGATATAGATACCATAAGAATAAATCATAACACCTTCATGCCATGGGATAAATAACATTGACCAGACAATTTAACCCAATATCAAAAGGACAAAAAAGAAGAACATCTACTAGGATGCCAACTGAAATCTAGATTCCAGTCATGAAAACTTTATCAGACAAGCAGGATCAGACATGACTAAGGCCAAGCAATATTCTAAAAAAATTAGATATTTTAATATTGTCCTTAGATATTCCAAATTAATCAAAATATAGTGAGTTAACTTTTGTGAAACCAAATGCTTACCCAAACAAAAATAAACAGAGAACCAAGTGTACGTTCCCTTCTAATATATTTTTGACCAAGAAATAAAACATTTCAAGACTAGGAAGATAAATGGTATGCTTTTAAAATGAATTTTGATATTTTGCTTTCTTAGTACAAATGTGTTTAGGTAAACAATTGCGTCAGGATCAATGTGGGTAATATTTAAAAAAAATAGATTAATAATCCCCAAGCCAGATGAAATTAATTATTTTTTCTGGGGGATAAGCCATTAAATGTAGATTTTAATAAATTTTCAAGGATATTCTCATGTTTACCAAAGTCTAAGAATTTTCTATACTGTGATATATTTCACTGTCACCTTATACTATATAATTATAATTAAATTCCTACTCTTCATTACAGATCATTACCATTCATAGTTGTCACTTATATTAGAGTATTATTGCTACAATCATACTGCATAAAAAGTCACCTCAAATGTCAGTGGCTTATCAAAACAAAACTATTTACTTATACATGTACCCATGACTAGAGCAAATTTCTTTCAAAATAAGGGTCAATTGAGTTTGGTTCCAGACTTCAGGTCAGGTTGAAGTGTGTCCCATGCACCCATTCTGGGGCCATGCTGTAGTGACAGCAGATGTCTGGAACATGTCTGGAGAGCACAGAATCTCAAGAATAAGTGTGTGTGCACATACACATTGAGTGGCTCTTCTTGCTTCAAAAATTGGGTTTTTTGTTCCCTCAGAGTTCTGCATCTATTGTTCTAGTTACCAATTAGATCTGTCTCCATATTTTTTCTTGCTGCCTTATTTTTCCCCCAGTTGTCAAATCAAATGTCACCTCCTCAGAGAAACCTCCCCTGACAAACTCCACCCTGCCAACTCACAATAATATCTTCTATAATTCTATGGCTTATAATGCTCTGAAATTTTTCTATTTATTCTCATCTTAATCTTTCTACTTTATTTCTTTCCATTTGCTTTCCTTTTTCCAGCTTCTTGTGGCAGAGATGTAGATAATTGATTTTAAAACTGTCTCCTTTTTTCTCCTAATCTATACACTTTGAGGTATAAAAATACCCTCTAAGCACCATTTTAATTGCATCCACAAATTTTGTTTGTTTTGTTTTCACTAACATTTTGGCATTAAAACACTTTCCGATTTTTAGTTTTTGACCCATAGGTATTTAGAATACAGTTGTTTAATGTTGAATACTTGGGAAATTTACAGTTATCTTTTATAGTTTTACGGCCATTGGGTTCAGATTACAATCACTGTAATATAGATTTTAATTATTTGAAACTTATTTAAACTCATTTTATGGTCCACATTGTAGTTTATTTCAATGAATGTTTCCTATGCATTTAAAATGTATATCCTGTACTTGTTGAATATGATTCTCCATAAATACCAATTAGGTAAAATTAGATAGCTTTAATCTTCTATGTACTTACTAATTTTGTCTACTTATATTGTAATTTACTGAGAAATTAGTGTTAAAATCATCAATATTTAATTTTTGTTACATGTATTTTAAAGCTATTCTATGGGATGTATACACATTTAGGACTATTATGTCTTCCTGATGAATTTATCCTTTTGTCATTATAAAACATCTCTATCTTTGGTAATATCTGCCTTATTAGGTATTAATGTAAGTTATGCCATAATCATTATTTTTTGCACACCATTTTTCATCCTTTAACTTTCAATTTTTCTGTGCCAGTAAAATTAAATTTTGTCTCTTGTTAAAATCATAAAGTTTGATATTTTTATTTATATTCATTTTGGAAATCTCTGTCTTTTAAAGGTAATGTTTAATGTATTTGAATTTAATTTAATTATGGCATTGTCTACCATTTTGCAATTAATTTTCTCTATATACCCTCTGCAATTTTATCTTTTCCTATCTTTGCATGGATTAATCAAGTTTTTATTTACTACATTTTTAGTAGTCCATTTTAACTCTTACATGAGATTTTTAGCCATACATTTTTGTATTACACTTTTAGTGGTGCTGAAAGGATTGCAATACGGATTCTTATCACAACCTATCATAAGTTAATATTAGATCATTCTGTATACAGTATAAGAATCTTATAAGATTTATAACAATACAAGAATTAAAAGCATACAGGCAATCCTTGCTTTGTACATCTCTGCTATGTAAGAATTTCTGTTACAATGATTTAAATAGCACTAGGCCCCAACTTACAGTTTAAATTTTAGATACTGCAGCATATTAACTGTGAGCAAACAGTAAACTTAGCTAACTCCTCAGTCCTCAAAGACTATGTAAATAATAAATATGCTTCATTATCAGTACCCACTGCACATCTGTTTTTTGGTTCATGCACAGTCAGGAAAGCATGAGATTGGGTTGCTTCTTTGTCTTCCAGTGATAAAACCATGTGTCATTTTACAAAATGGATGACCAAAAAGAGGGAACTGAGTAATAAATTTGAAGGTTCAGCAAAAATTCAAAAGTCACAATGTTGAAATTAAATTTGAATAAAACAGAATGAAGTTATATCGATAGAAGAAATAGCTGAACATGGGAATGTTGACACTGACACAATTTGAGAGGTGTTCAATGTGCAGCCAGAGAAACTCAGTGAAGGTGAATTATTCACATAAATGAGGGAAGTTAAATAAATGTTGTGACAAAAAGGATAAAGATGTCCTAGAGTAAGTGACAAAACTTTAAAGAACTTTTGGAGATATTTCATGACATTTACTGTGCAAGGGGAAAGTATAAAAAGCCTACACATACTTAGAAAGTATTATGGAATTCAAAAAGACAGAAAGATGTTCATACAATTTCCTAAGTCATATGACAAGAAGGCAAGAATTTGAACAATTGTTCAAACTATATTCATACTTCTTTAACAAAACAATGACTATTGTTTTAAATCACAATGTACTAAATAAATAATAGGGATCTTTTTCATTTCTTATATATTTGGATTTAAGGTCACCTTGCAGTCTCAGCTTGCAAAATCAGGACTGCCTTTGATTTTTTCGAATAGCATCCCTCACCCCCACCATTCTGTGCTATTGTTTTCATATATTTTACTTCTAAGTATATTATATAGGCTAGAGTGTATTACTATTATTTTAAAAATATTTAATACTATTTAAAAATTATAACAGTATTTTATATTCAGTCACATATTTGCTATTTGGAGTTCTCTTTATTTTTTTTTCTTGAGATCTCAACTTCTACCTTGATTATTTTCCTTTAACCTTAAACACACATTTTTTCTATAATAAAGAAAAATAATTAGTGCCTCAACTTTTGTCAAAAATTATATATTTATTTCTACTAAAAGTTTGAAAGAAATGTTGACTGAATGAGGATTTCTAAGTTCACTTTTTTTTTCTCTTTTAACACTTTAAAGATACCATTTCTTGTCTTCCGTCCTTCACTGCATTTGATGAGATCAGAGTTAGTGTTTGTAATATTTTTCCCTTGAATATAATATGAATTGTTTTGGAAGAGGTTTCTTAGAAGATTTTTTCCTTGTTTTTATTTTTTAGTGTTTTTTTTGCAGTTTAACTATGTGCCCAGGTGCGATTGCCATATTTATCATTCTTGGACTTTAATAAGCCTCTTGGATCTGTGGGTCTACATCTTTTATTAATTTAGAAAAACAAGCTAAATGGCCATTATCTCTTCAAATATTTATTCTGATCAATTCAGAATATTTCCTCTGTTCATTCTTCACAGTCCATTGTCCAATGCCTGAAAGTAGTTGCTTTTTATATTTTTCCCAGTGTTACAAGTGTTTATGTGGGGTATGTCTAATATTAACTATTCCATCATGGCCAGAAATAGTGTATATTTTAATGGGTTTATTTTCCTGCTCCCCTACCAGAGTAAAGAGTTCATCTATGTTGTTTTTATCTATTTTATGGCATCAATATAAGTGAACATATTCACTGAAGGAAAAGTGATTTTTCGTCAATGTGAATTTTCTTCAATGTAAATGATTACTTGAAGAGATCGTTTTATGATCCTATCATCAGACGATTCAAGGTATCATCAGTACATGTATTGGAAAATATATCAAAATTCTCTAAACCCTAGGGCTGAAATTCAGTTAGTACACACTGATACATATATGATCTTTAAAAATCCTACTTGTGGGCTTCCCTGGTGGCGCAGTGGTTGAGAGTCCGCCTGCCGACGCAGGGAACACGGGTTCGAGCCCTGGCCCAGGGGGATCCCACATGCCACGGAGCAGCTGGGCCTATGAGCCATGGCTGCTGAGCCTGCGTGTCCGGGGCCTGCGCTCCGCAGCGGGAGAGGCCACAGCAGTGAGAGGCCCGCGTACCGCAAAAAAAAAAAAAAAAAAAAAAATCCTACTTGCATTTAATGTACTTTCTCCTACATACTGTTTATGTAAGAACAATGAATTCAGTGTGTTTGTATTAATTTATTTATTCCTTATTTCTAACTTTTAATATAAGAGACATATTTTTAAATAGTATAAGCCTTTAGTTTACATTTAAGTTAATTTTATTATATTTGTTCATTAATCATTTACAGCAAAATAAATTCCAATTAACTAATTCTAGTTTTCTATTTTATATCAATTATTTTTAGCCCCATAAAAGTTTTTGTTATATAGCACTTACAATTTTCAGTCAAAGGTCTTTTGAGGTAAATTTATGCTTTTTGTTTATTTCCTAGCCTTAGGAAAAACACTTTATCATTTTATTGCAAGTTAAATTAAGAACCATAAAACTACATTGTTTAAATTGCAAATTTGAGAAAATTTTTACTAAAACTTAGGAAAATATAATTATTAAGTTTAACTGCTGAAAAGATAACAATTAAAACATTGTAGCTGGATATTAATAAAATAAATATACAAAATGATATATTTTAATTTTCTCCATGCTATATTATAAAATTTCCAACTGCTTTAATAGTCACTATTCCTTTCATTGTTAGTTTCAAAGAACTCCAAATTTTCCCATGCTAGTTCTGATTTATTTGTTCATTTTTAAGTTGCAAGTAACTTTACATTTGTCTTTATGGCCAATAATAATTTATTTTATCTATCTATTTATTTATTTATTTATTAAAGAAAAATGAAGTTTATTTCTCATTCACAGATTGGTTCTAAATTAAGCAGTGTAGGTTGGCTGTCAGCTCTACTCCCCACAGTTATTCAGGAACCCATGTTCCTACCAATGCCTTGATCCACCTTCACCTAGGGCATTGTTGTTATCTGCACAAATTAACTTCCCCTCAGGCTTTAACTCGTGCAAAGAGGAAAAAGAGGAGAGAGAGAAAGCTCACTGCCTTAATGCTTAGGCCTGAAGTGACAGTATCACTTTCATTTACATTTCACTACCCAGAAATTAGTCACATGGCTAGACTTCACTGCAATGGAAATGTCCACAGTAAATGTGGTCTACCCATATGCCCAAGAAGAAGAGAAGATATTTAGGGAGACTTCTATCAGTCCCCACTATAGAAATGAGGGGCTTCTGTGAGATCAGGTGGGTAGGTTGTAGCTTGGATGGGACCCTCATTTCTATTGCCAGTTTCATTCTCTTTGGCTCTTCCTATGGCCTGTTCCACAAATGAATGTAGTAGAGAGTGCAGAGCATTTGAATGCAGACATCCCAGCCCCATTTTTATTAACTGAGGTTTTGAACCAGTCATTTAACTTCTCTAAGTTTCTGTTTCTTCATTTATGAAACTGGGAGAAAAACTCCTATCCCACAAGCTCTTACGAAGGTAGAAAGAGATAACTGATGCAATTATAATTTTTTTTTAACATCTTTATTGGAGTATAATTGCTTTACAATGTTGTGTTAGTTTCTGCTGTATAACAAAGTGAATCAGCTATATGTATACATATATCCCCATATCTCCTCCCACTTGTATCTCTGTCTCCCCCTCCCGATCCCTCCCCTCTAGGTGGTCACAAAGCACCGAGCTGATCTCCCTGTGCTATGCGGCTGCTTCCCACTAGATATCTATTTTACATTTGGTAGTATATATATGTCCATGCTACTCTCTCACTTTGTCTCGGCTTACCCTTCCCCCTCCCCTTGTCCTCAAGTCCATTCTCTACGTCTGCATCTTTATGCCTATCCTGCCCCTAGGTTCATCATCAGAACCATTTTCTTTTTTTTTTTTAGATTTCGTATATATGTGTTAGCATATGATACTTGTTTTTCTCTTTCTGACTTACTTCACTCTGTATGACAGACTCTAGGTCCATCACCTCACTACAAACAACTAAATTTCATTTTTTTATATGGCTGAGTAATATTCCATTGTATATATGTGCTACATCTTTATCCATTCATCTGTCGATGGACACGTAGGTTGCTTCCATGTCCTGGCTATTGTAAATAGTCCTGCAGAGAACATTGTGGTGTATGACTCTTTTTGAATTATGGTTTTCTCAGGTTATATGCCCAACAGTGGGATTGCTGCATCATATGGTAAGTCTATTTTTAGTTTTTTAAGGAACATCCATACTGGTCTCCATAGTGGCTGTATCAATTTACATTCCCACCAACAGTGCAAGAGGGTTCCCTTTTCTCCACACCCTCTCCAGCATTTATTGTTTCTAGATTTTTTGATGATGACCATTCTGACTGATGTGAGGTGATACCTCATTGTAGTTTTGATTTGCATTTCTCTAATGATTAGTGAGGTTGAGCTTCCTTTCATGTGTTTGTTGGCAATCTGTATATCTTCTTTGGAAAACGTCTATTTAAGTCTTCTGCCCATTTTTGGATTGGGTTGATTATTTTTTTGATATTCAACTGCATGAGCTGCTTGTATATTTTGGAGATTAATCCTTTGTCAGTTGCTTCATTTGCAAATATTTTTCTCCCATTCTGAGGGTTGTCTTTCATCTTGTTTATGATTTCCTTTGCTGTGCAAAAGCTTTTATGTTTCATTAGGTCCCATTTGTTAACTTTGTTTTTATTTCCATTTCTCTAGGAGGTGTGTCAAAAAGGATCTTCCTGTGATTTATGTCATACAGTGCTCTGACTATGTTTTCCTCTAAGAGTTTTATAATGTCTGGCCTTACATTTAGGTTTTTAATCCATTTTGAGTTTATTTTTGTGTATGGTGTTAGGAAGGCTTCTAATTTCATTCTTTTACATGTAGCTGTCCAGTTTTCTCAGCACTACTTATTAAAGAGGCTGTCTTTTCTCCATTGTATATTCTTGCCTCCTTTATAAAAAATAAGGTGACCATATGCGCATGTGTTTGTCTCTGGGCTTTCTATCCTGTTCCATTGATCTATATTTCTATTTTTGTGCCAGTACCATACTGTCTTGATTACTGTAGCTTTGTAGTATAGCCTGAAGTCAGAGAGCTCAATTCCTCCAGCTCCATTCTTCTTTCTCAAGATTGCTTTGGCTACTTGGGGTCTTTTGTGTCTCCATACAGATTTTAGGTTTTTTGCTTCTAGTTCCGTGAAAAATGGCAGTGGTAGTTTGATAGGGATTGCACTGAATCTGTAGATTGCTTTGGGTAGTATAGTCATTTTCACAATGTTGATTCTTCCAATCCAAGAACATGGTGTATCTTTCCATCTGTTTGTATCATCTTTGATTCTTTCATCAGCGTCTTATAGTTTTCTGCATATAGGTCTTTTATCTCCTTAGGTAGGTTTATTCCTAGGTATTTTCTTCCTTTTATTGCAGTGGTAAATTGGGAATGTTTCCTTAATTTCTCTATCAGATTTTTTGTCATTATTGTATAGGAATGCAAGAGATTTCTGTGCATTAATTTTGTATCCTGATACTTTACCAGATTCATTGATTAGCTCTAGTAGTTTTCTGGTAACATCTTTAGGATTCTCTATGTATAGTATCATGTCATTTGCAAACAGTGACAGTTTTACTTCTTCTTTTCCGATTTGGATTCCTTTTATTTCTTTTTCTTCTCTGACTGCCGTGGCTAAAACTTCCATAGCTATGTTGAATAAAAGTGGCGAGAGTGGGCAGCCTTGTTTTGTTCCTGATCTTAGAGGAAGCGGTTTCTGTTTTTCACCATTGAGAACAATGTTGGCTGTGGGTTTCTCATATATGGCCTTTAGTATGTTGAGGTAGGTTCCCCCTATGCCTACTTTCTGGAGAGTTTTTATCATAAATAGGTGTTGAATTTTGTCAGAAGCTTTTCCTGCATCTATTGAGATGATCATATGGTTTTATCCTTCAGTTTGTTAATGGTGTATCACATTGATCGATTTGCATATATTGAAGAATCCTTGCATCCCTAGGATAAAGCCCACTTAATTGTAGTGTATGATCCTTTTAATCTGCTGTTGGGTTCTGTTTGCTAGTGCTTTGTTGAGGATTTTTGCATCTATATTAATCAGTGATATTGGCCTGTAGTTTTCCTTTTTTGTGACATCTTTGTCTGGTGTTGGTATCAGGGTGATTAAGGCCTTGTAGAATGAGTTTGGGGGTGTTCTTCCCTCTGCTATATTTTGCAAGAGTTTGAGAAGGATAGTTGTTAGCTTTTCTCTAAATATTTGATAGATTTCACCTGCAAAGCCATCTGGTCCTGGGCTCTTGTTTGTTTGAAGGTTATTAATCAGAGTTTCAGTTTCATTGCTTGTGACTGGTCTGTTTATATTTTCCATTTCTTCCTGGTTCAGTCCTGGAGGGTTGTACCTTTGTAAGAATTTGTCCATTTCTTCCAAGTTGTCCATTTTATTGGCATGTAGTTGCTTGTAGTAATCTCTCATGATCCTTTATATTTCTGTGGTGTCAGTTGTTACTTCTCCTTTTTCATTTCTAATTCTGTTGATTTGAGTCTTCTCCCTTTTTTTCTTGATGGGTCTGGCTAAATGTTTATCAATTTTGTTTATCTTCTCAAAGAACCAGCTTTTAGTTTTACTTATCTTTTGTTTATTTTGTCTATTGTTTTCTTTGTTTCTATTTCATTTATTTCTGCTCTGATCTTTATGATGTCTTTCCTTCCCCTAACTTTCAGGGTTTTTGTTCTTCTACCTCTAATTGCTTTAGGTGTAAGGTTAGGTTGTTTATTTGAGATATTTCTTGTTTCTTTTTTTTTGTTTTTGGTATGTGGGCCTCTCACTGTTGTGGGCTTTCCCGTTGCGGAGCACAGGCTCTGGACGTGCAGGCTCAGCGGCCATGGCTCATGGGCCCAGGCGCTTCCCGGCATGTGGGATCTTCCCAGACCGGGTCACGAACCCATGTCCCCTGCATCAGCAGGTGGACTCTCAACCACTGAGCCACCAGGGAAGCCCTCTTGTTTCTTGAGGTAGGATTGTGTTTCTATAAACTTCCCTCTTAGAACTGCTTTTGCTGCATCCCATAGGTTTTGGGTCATCATGTCTCTATTGTCATTTGTTTCTAGGTAGTTTTTGATTTCTTCAGTGATCTGTTTGTCATTTAGTAGCATATTGTTTAGCCTCCATATATTTATATACTTTTTTAGTTTTTTTCCTTTAATTGATATCTAGTCTCATAGTGTTGTGGTCAGAAAAGATACTTGATATGATTTCAATTTTCTTAAATTTGTGACCCAAGATATGATCTATCCTGGAGAATGTTCCATGAGCACTTGAGAAGAAAGTGTATTCCCTTGTTTTGGGATGGAATGTCCTATAAATATCAGTCAAGACCATCTTATCTAATGTGTCATTTAAAGCTTGTGTTTCCTTATTGATTTTCACTTTGGATGATCTGTCCATTGGTGAAAGTGGGGTGTTAAAGTCTCCTACTATTATTGTGTTACTGTTAGTTTCTCCTTTTATGGCTCTTAGCATTTGCCTTATGTATTGAGGTTCTCCTATGTTGGGTGCATAAATATTTACAATTGTTATATCTTCTTCTTGGATTGATCCCTTGATCATTATGTAGTGTCCTTTTTTGTCTCTTGTAATAGTCTTATTTTAAAGTCTCTTTTGTCTGATATGAGAATTGTTACTCCAGCTTTCTTTCAATTTCCATTTGCATGGAATATCATTTTCCATTCCCTCACTTTCAGTCTGTATGCGTCCCTAGGTCTGAAATGGGTCTCTTGTAGACAGCATATATATGGGTCTTGTTTTAGTATCCATTCAGCCAGTCTGTGTCTTTTGGTTGGAGCATTTAATCCATTTACATTTAAGGTAATTATCAATATGTATGTTCCTATTACCATTTTCTTAATTGTTTTGAGTTTTTGTAGGTCTTTTCCTTCTCTTGAGTTTCCTACCTAGAGAAGTTCCTTTAGCATTTGTTGTAAAGCTGGTTTGGTGGTGCTGAATTCTCTAACTTTTGCTTGTCCATAATGGTTTTAATTTCTCTGTCGAATCTCAATGAGATCCTTGCTTCATAGAGTAATCTTCATTGTGGGTTTTCCCCTTTCATCACTTTAAATATGTCCTGCCACTCCCTTCTGGCTTGCAGAGTTTCTGCTGAAAGATCAGCTCTTAACCTTAGGGGGATTCCCTTGTATGTGATTTGTTGCATTTCCCTTGCTGCTTTTAATATTTTTCTTTTTATTTAATTTTTGATAGTTTGATTAATATGTGTCTTGGTGTGTTTCTCCTTAGATTTATCCTGTATGGGACTCTCTGTGCTTCCCGGACTTGATTGACTATTTCCTTTCCCATATTAGGGAAGTTTTCAACTGTAATCGCTTCAAATATTTTCTCAGTTCTTTTTTTTTTTTTTTTTTCTCTTCTACTTCTCGGACCCCTATAATTCGAATGTTTGTGTATTTAATGTTGTCCCAGTGGTCTCTGAGAGTGTCCTCAATTCTTTTCATTCTTTTTTCTTTATTCTGCTCTGTGGTAGTTATTTCCACTATTTTATCTTCCAGGTCACTTATCTGGTTCTCTGCCTCAGTTATTCTGCTATTGATTCCTTCTAGAGAATTTTTAATTTCATTTTTTTGTTTGTTTGCTCTTTAGTTCTTCTAGGTCCTTGTTAAATGTTTCTAGTATTTTTTCCATTCTATTTCCATGATTTTGGATCATTTTTATTATCATTACTCTGAATTCTTTTTCAGGTAGATGGTTTATTTCCTCTTTATTTGTTTGATCTGGTGGGTTTTTACTTTGCTCCTTCATCTGCTGCATATTTCTCTGTCTTCTCGTATTGTTTAACTTACTGTGTTTGAGGTCTCCTTTTCACAGGCTGCAGGTTCATAGTTCCTGTTGTTGGTGGTGTCTGCCCCCAGTGGGTGAGGTTGGTTCAGTGGCTTGAGGAGACTTCCTGATACAAAGAAATAGAGCCTGTTTTCTGGTGGGTGGGGCTGGATCTTGTCTTTCTGGTGGGCAGGGCAGTGTCCTGTGGTGTGTTTTGGGGTGTCTGTGAACTTAGTTTGATTTTAGGCAGCCTCTCTGCTAATAGGTGGGGTTGTTTCCTGTCTTGCTAATTGTTTGGCTAGGAGTGTCCAGCACTGGAGCTTGCTGGCCATTGAGTGGAGCTGGGTCTTTGCATTGAGACTGAGATCTCTGGGAGAGCTCTTTTTGATTGATATTACGTGGGGCTGGGAGGTCTCTGGTGGTCCTGAACTTGTTTCTACCATCTCAGAGGCTCAGGCCTGACACAAGAATGGAGCTCCAAAACCCTGTCAGCTACACAGCTCAGAAGAATAGGGAGAAAAAGAGAAAGAAAATGTAAAAAAAAATTTTAATTATTAAAATTAAAAAAATAATAAAGAAAGAAGAGAGCAGCCAAACCAATAAACAAACCCACCATTGATAACAAGTGCTAAAAACTAAACTAAGATAAACATAAAAATCAGAGACAAATCAGTTGCAGACAGCAAACCCCAAGTCTCCAGCTGCTCCCCAAATCCACCACCTCAATTTGCAGAACATATGTTGTCTTTTCATGTATTCCACAGATGCAGTATACATAGAGTTGATTGTGGGCATTTAATCCACTGCTCCTGAGGCTGCATGGAGAAATTTCCCTTTCTCTTCTTTGTTCACACAGCTCCTGCATTCGGCTTTGGTTTTGGTCCCACCTCTGTGTGTAGGTCATCCTCAGGCATCTGTTACCCACGCTGATAGGAGTGGGTTAAAGCAGTGGCTGATTAGGGTGCTCTTGCTCACTCAGGCTGGGGAGGGGGAGGGGTATGGTAGTCATAATTGGTATGCAGGGTGAGCCTGTGGCAGCAGAGGCTGGTGTGTTGTTGCAACAGCCTGAGGTACGCCATGTGTCCTCCCAGGGAACTTGTCCCTGGATCATAGGACCCTGGCAGTGGTGGGCTGCACAGGCTCCTGGCAACGGCGGGGAGGGGTGTGGATAGTAACCTGTGCTTGCACACAGGATTCTTGGTGGCAGCCGCAGTAGCAGTGTTAGCGTTTCATGCCTGTCTCTGTGGTCTGAACTGATAGGTGCAGCTCATGCCCGTTTCTGGAGCTCACTTAGGCTGTGCTCTGCTTTCTATGGGCACACAGGAAAGGGATCCCCTCTCCTCGCACATCCCGAAACAATGGTCTCTTTCCTCTTAAGCAGGTCCAGACTTTTTCCCAGACTCCCTCCCAGCTAGCTGTGGTGCACTAGCCCCCCTCAGGCTGTGCTCACACAGCCAACCCCAGTCCTCTCCCTGGGATCTGACCTCCGAAGCCCGAGCATCAGCTCCCTGCCCCCACCTGCCCCAGCGGGTGAGCAGACAAACCTCTCAGACTGGTGAGTGCTGGTTGGCACTGATCCTCTGTGCAGGAATCTCTCTGCTTTGCCCTCTGCACTCTTCTTCATTGCTGCACTCTCCTCTGTGGCTCCGATGCTTCCGCCCCGCCCACCCGCCATCTCTGCTGGTGAATGGTGTTCCTAGTGTGTGAAAACTTTTCCTCCTTCACAGCTCCCTCCCCGAGATGCTGGTCCCATCCTTAATTTTTGTCTCTGTTTTTTCTTTTGCCCTACCCAGGTACATGGGGATTTTCTTGCCTTTTGGGAAGTCTGAGGTTTTCTGCCAGCATTCAGTAGGTGTCCTGTAGGAGTTGTTCCACATGTAGATGTATTTCTGATGTATTTGTGGGGAGGAAGGTGATCTCCATGTCTTACTCCTCCACCATCTTGAAGGTCCGCCCCCCAGTTTATTTTATGTTATTTATTTATTTTGTTAGTTTGTTATTAATTATTTATTTATTGGCTGCACCATGTGGCTTGCAGGATCTTAGTTCCCTGACCAGGGATTGAACTCATGCCCTCAACAGTGAAAGCTTGGATCCCTAACCACTGGACTGCCAGGGAGTTCCCCTACATTTGTCCTTATGATTATAAAACTATTGTGTTGTTGAAAAAGACAAACAAATATTAAATAGTCCAGAAAGAATGAGAAAAGGAGAGGAAAATATCATTTATATCTTCCATTTTATTGGTCCTTAGTATCTTTTTTTAATCTCTATTTTTAGCAAGTTTTGATATCAATTTATACTAAATTGATAAACAGAAAAGCTGCATTTTTTTCTTTCCTAAAAGTGTCCTAGAAAAATATCTTCTCTTGTAGGTTTGAAAGTGCTCATCTGCCTTCAAATGGTATCTGTTACCTTGTAAGTATATCTGTAGTTGTCTAAAAATATCTTCTAACTTTTTACTCAGAAAAGTCAACTAAACTCAGCAATTTCTTACTTGCACATAATAGGTGCTCAGTAATAAATTAAAGTAATGAATTTTTAGTTTAATAATTATCTCAGTAAATTTCATGAACTTATTATTCTTACCTTTAACATAATATAAAGCCAGAAACACTTTTACCATTTTGTGCAATTAACATATATGTCAATAATTTCTGTACAATATATTCTGTAATTCAGACTTTTCATCACTTTAACACGAGTTCCCTTTCCTCTTCTCCTACTCAGCTTTCTTGGAAACATTACTGAGCCTTCCAGTAAATAAATGTGGTAGTATCTATTTTGGACTTTCTGTATGTAATTGCAACAGCTGTGTTTTATTTCTGGGAGGGATTCATTTTTCAGCTGATAAAATTGTAGGGAAGATGATGAGATAAGTAGAAAGTAAGTAAAAGCTCCAACTCAAGGATGGGAAACATTTTGCTCTTGCTCCCTAAAGATGATGATAAAGAAAATTTGTTTTACCCCTGATGGATGGAATTTTAAGATAGAAACTGTAATAAAGGTATTCAATGATAACTTTCTTTATGCATATTATTGACTTCAAATTATTGAAATTATTTCAGTAACCATCTCCTAGCCATGATATTCAGGGATATATGTATTCCTGTAGCTTTATAACTTTTTATCAACTTTGTGTATTTTGGGACAATAAACTATGACTTGTATGTAACTCTAATAACTCAAAATGATATGGAATGTATAGATTGAATAATTAAACACAGAGAATTTATGAATATTATTCTCCAGAAGTAAAATAAATTATGTGCTAGAAAATACTCCCACACCTATCTTGTGCCTTTCATATCTAAGTTTATTTTTATTATGGGATTTCTAATTTCTTAACCATATTTTCTCCTAGCAAAATTTTTGGAACACAATTATTTATGTTTAATTTTTCAAACTGGTCATAAAAATATTTACAGTTTCATATGATCTTTTAGAAACTTGTCATCTCATAATCAATAGGTGGATCATATGTTCCTTCCTCTTGAGCCTGGGCCAACCTTTCTGATACCCCATTAAGAGTCTCGCAGAAGCAAATTATATAACTTCCAAGGCTAGGCCATTAAAATCAATAGAGTTCCCATCTCTCTCTCTCTCTCTCTCTCTCTCTCTCGGAATAATGACCCTCGGAATACAGCCACCATACTCTAAAGAACTCTAAGCTACTGGTATTGGAACAAAGCCCCACACCTTCAGCCACATCTGAGATCCCAGCTAATAGCCAACACCAATTTACCAGCCTGGTGAGCAAATCATCTTGGAAGTGGATTTTCCAATCTTCAGCTAAGTTGCCTCAGCTGATGCTATATGGAACAGACAGACCTTTTCCTTTATTGTGTTCAAATTGCAGATTTGTGAGCAACTAATTAATGGCTGTTATTTTAAGTCACTAAGCATTGAGGTGGTTTGCTCTTAAGCAGCAGATAACCAGAATCATTAAAACAAGAAAAATAAAAGTTGCTAACTTTCAGCAAGATATGCAAATAAAGCCGTAGAAATAAATTCAAAAGATGTTTTGACTCCCCCCAGCAGTACATGAAATCTCAGCCTTACCTTTGAGAATCTGCTCATCTCCCATCATTTTTATGAACAATCCACCAACTACCTGGTTGATATGTAATACATATGAGACATGAGATGCTTTCTATGAAGTTTTAAGTATCAAACTCTGTAAGTCAACAACAAAAATTGTGGCATGGCTAAAAGTTGCAAAAATAAAGCTGACAATATTGAACTTTACCTGAGCCCTGTGCTCCTGTAAAACAGGTATGGTCACCAAATCTACCCCTCCCCAATATATTTTCCATACAAAAGATTTTACTACAAAAAATTACCCTCCTCATATCACTTAGATAAGACATTCATAAATGACCCTCTTGTTTATCTGTGACAAGGTCAGACACAGACTCTCCAAATAGTCATCCTGTGTCCAATAAATGATTAACTAAACTTTTTGATTCCACCAACTTTTCTGGACAAAATTCTTGCAGTGGAACTTGAACAACCCTTACTCAAAAATACCCTTCTGAAAATCTGCTAATAACAAGGAAAGCTATTCTCATATCAAGTATCCAATTATGCCACTCTCACCCCCCCATATCCATTTCTTTCTAGATTTGTTTAGAAAACAAATCTCCTCATAAAAAAAAAAAATCTCCTCATAAAATAAAAACTTTTTTCTGCCTCACCTTTGATACTCCTGTAGATCTTCAGGTAAGCTGCAGCTTTCTCTTCATTGCAATATTTCCTTTCCCCTATTATAATAGTCTTTTTGAATAAATTCTCTCCTTTACCTACATCAGGATTTGTTTTTACCTGATAGAGCCAATAGTGATAATTTGAGAATCCTCTATTCCTACATCAAGAAACATCAAAAAACTATCAATTCTATCCAATACCACATTCTATTTGACTCTATCTGATATCTACATCTGAAGTAGATGATGAGCTTCTTGTGAGCAGAAAAGTTGATGTTTTTATTCGTCTGACTAAATTTTGTGATCAATAATTTCAAACTGAACAATTCTTATGAAATTGAGGAATGAAAAATAGGTAGAAAAGATAAATGTGGAAGTTCTGTACATTTTCTTTATACCACTAATCTGTAAAGATCTTTTCCATGGTTAAAACTGCTTTGTGCATTCAGTAATTTGTCCTGGAAAAAAAAAAACAAACCCAAAAGCATGAAAGCAAGATTACACTGTGTGCCAAGAATAACCTGTGAGGAGCCAAATATCTTAATCAGAAAAAAATAATTAATGCTTTGAATAATTTCTTTGGTATTTGAAATCTGCCAAAACATAATTAACTCCTCTGAGAGAACACCTAATAAAAGACCAATATCCCCTGACAGGTGGGTCGGGGATGTCTCACATTACTATACAATAGGAAGCAGCTCAACATAGAAATTGTGCTACCCATTACTCACTAGACAAGATTTGAGCCCAGGTCCTGAAGCCACTACTTGCTAAATGTTTGAGATCAGTAGAGAAGTGAATTTCCCAATCATTTCATGCAACAATTAATTTGCACGATCAGAAATATACATATTCATTTCAAATGAATTCAAACACACAAAATTCAATTTGTGCAGTGGCATACACAATTTAATGTTTACCTGCTTTCTGAGAAAAAAAAAGAAAAAATTAAAATCTCATCAAAACCCTGATTTTTAGTGTTTGCCAATGTTTGTGATGTAAAATACTCCTACCAGTGCCAGTTTAAAATTACCAACTAGAGACTGACTGGACCCAGCACACCACTCAATATATATGTGCATTTATATATGTGTGTGGGTGTGTATATGTGTACTTCTACATACTTATGTATTTACATCTACTCACATATATATTCAGTGTATACATTCTATGTATTATATATTTTGCACCTATGTACATTATGTGTGTGTTTTGTATATACTACAGATCAGTAAAAGAAGAAAAGTCTTTCTAAAGTTGGAAATACAGTGATAGATTTTGAGTAAAGGTTAAGCATCACATTAAGACGTGGAACCTCAAGGAACTAACAGCCTTTAAGAAAACTTAGAAAACATCTAATAATAAAAGGTTTGTAATTCCCATACTTCTGTAATACTTATCAATATATATACATTAATACTGAAAATACATATTGAAATATTCTAGTATTTGTATTTCTAAATACATAGAAGCATTAGTTTGATCTCTTGCTCAAATGTCTCACAGATTTCATGTTTTGTATAAATTCATTGTGAAACTTTCTATTATTTTAGTATGGATTATTGTAGTAAATTTAACTGCATATGATGACAACATAAACAGATAGTGATAAAAATGGCTTTTTTGCATTTGCTTTCAAGAAAAATACATGCAGAGCTTACAAAAGCCAGCAACGGGTTGTGGCCAATAGAGCTTTACTGCATGTAATTAAGCCAGTGTCATGTTACTATAGCCAAGTGCTTGAAAAATTCATTGGACCTTTCTTTTTTTTTTCTTTTTTAAGAGGAGGAAATCGATAAGTCTTTGGAAGGAAAATGGTAATCTGTACTATAATAAAACATATTTATCCAAATGATTGATTTTAAATGGATTTACAAAGAATGGCTATAATTCCACTGTACAAAACCTGAGTAGAGGATGTTTATAGAATTAAAATAGTTCATAAAAAAGTAGCACTTACCATGCAAAAATCAAGCAAACATTTCCTTCTACTCTCTCTACTCAAACAAATTAGGAAAATCTGACTACATCTTTTTTTCCCTTTCAAATCTAAGTACACTTTCAAAGGACCAAGAGTTGAAATCAATCTCCACTCCAAAGAGGAAAAAAAGTGATCTGAAATAAAGTAATTTCAATCACAAAGGCACAGGGAGAAAGTCGGAGTAAACACGGGAAGTTCTTCAGAGACTACCTTTTGGAAGAAATGATCACTGAGCATACTCAAGTGAATGACAAAGAAAATGTCCCTTTGCGAGGTTCTTTTTGGCATATTTATATTTTAAAGCAGTGAAATGGGGCAGATCATGTTAGAGTCCTATTAATGTGTAGCTCTTATTGTTTCATTTTATTTAATTTTCTTCTTTAAGGTGTTTGTGAATCGATAAATGAAAGATTATTTTAAAAGTGCATCACCAAAAGGAGAAAAATTTGAATAGAAAAAGAATAAAGGATACTTGAGTGCCTCTGTGAAGGCTGTGGGGTTTTTGTTTGTTTTAACCTGATATTGTGAGAATGTCCCAATATAAAATTGATTGCATAAAAAGGGGACATGCCACATCATATAGGTAATAATCCCTGAAAAATTATTTTGGATGACTAGGACTCAAGTCTAAAGAAATGTCACTCTCAGCTTCCTCTCCAGCCCTCTACTTCTTTAACATTGTTGGGTTTCTACTGGGAAGCCATCTTTTCCCTTTCATTCAGGTGGCAGCAATGAGTTTTGAGCTATCTGGAACTAGCGTTCTTAGTAAAACAACTCAGAATGACCTGGACTGTTCAGTATATCTTGTGGCTTCCTTGAAACTCCCTAGATCAACTATTTCAGGCTTTATTGGGATTGGAATTGGGAACCTGTCATTTTAACAAATGCTTCAATGATTTTATGTATATTAGTGTTTGAAAACCTCTAACCCAGAAGATTGAAATTACCTGGCTTGTGCTCATTACAACTTTGTGGGAATGCTTCATTAACCTTCTTCCAAAAACTGGCTTTAATACTAGCAAAATCATTTAATTAATACAAAATGTGGCGTAGATGGAAGAATGTGTTTTCATGCCATTTTAACTTGGATGTAATTAATATTTAATTTTCTTTCCCATTGAAATGCTTAATGAAAATTTGTCATTGGCTAGAATGTAACATAAGAAAATTAGTGAATAACATAAGTGTCAGAATTCCTAGGTTTTAATCTTGACTTGGACACTAATTAGCCTTTTTACCTTAGGCAATTCACTTAAATTTCCTCTTATTTAAAAATTAATTTTTATTATATAAATCATACATGAGTATGTTATCCTCTTGAAAAGGAAAATTCAAATATTATATATGAAGCTAAATTTCCTTTTGACAACCCCCCTCAATTTCAGTTGCTTCCTGAATTAGCAGTTATTACTTTGGTTTATATCTATCCAGATAAATATACATGGATATATAGATAAATAGATAGATATTGATATAGGTAAAGATAAAAATAAGAATATATATGTATATGTACAAATGCATAGTAGCATTGTATGCTTTAGTTTATAGAGGGCATGTTACTCTACATTTTGTTTATAACTTGATTCTTTTATTGAATACTACATCTTCCACATTTTTCCATATTAACCCATTGGAAGCATATTTATCCTCCTTAACTGCTGTATAACATGGATAGCATATAAGTTATTTATCCATTTCATTACTTACAGCATATAGGATATTTCTTTATATTTTTCTTTGTTTTGGTTTTACTTTTAGTTATTATTATTAAAATTAATGTTTCATATAATGTTTCTGTGTGAACTTCCTTGCTAACATATATAAATGCTTCTCCAGAATATATATCTCATCTAGAGTTACTGGGTCAAAGAGTATACGCATTTATTTTTTCCCAAATTTACTGAGGTATAATTAATATATAACACTGTATAAGTTTAAGGTGCAATGTGTCAATCTGATAGACATATATTGCTAAATGATTACCACAGTAATGTTAACACCTCCATCATCCTCACATAATTATGATTCCTTTTTTGTTAAGAACAGTTAAGATCTTCTCTCTTAGCAACATTTAAGTACATAATATAGTACTGTTAACTATAATCACTATGCTGTACATTAGATCATCAGAATTTATTCATCTTATAACTGGAAGTTTGTATCCTTTAACCAACATATTTCTCCATTTCTCTCAACCCCC
Organism: Phocoena phocoena; assembly: GCF_963924675.1. Lineage (NCBI taxonomy): Eukaryota > Metazoa > Chordata > Mammalia > Artiodactyla > Phocoenidae > Phocoena > Phocoena phocoena. The sequence goes on from NC_089223.1 coordinate 79,748,158, forward strand.
AAGCCCCTGGCAACCACCATCTGCACTCTGCTTCTATAAGTTGAGCTTTTTTTATATTCCACATATAAGCAAGATCACACAGTATTTGTCTTTCTCTGTCTGACTTATTTTACCTAACATAATGCCTTCAAGGTCCATCCATGTTGTCCCAAACAGCAGGGTTTCCTTATTTCTCATGGCTGAATAATATTCCACATGTAATACATCACAACTTCTTTATATATTCATTCATTGATAGACACTTAGGTTGTTTCCATGTCTTAGCTCTTGTGAAAAAAGTTGTTATGAATGAGAGGGCACATATCTTTTCATTATCCTGTTTTAATTTTCTTTGAATATATACCCAGAAGTGGGATTGCTGGATCATACGGTAATCTATTTTTGTTTTTCTGAGGAAGCTCCTTACTGTTTTCCATAGTGGTTGTACTAATTTACATTCCACCAGTAGTACACAAAGATTCCCTTTTTTTCACATGCTCGCCAACACTTGTTATTTCTTGTCTTCTTGATAACAGCCTTTATAACAGGTGTGATATATCTCATTATGGTCTTGATTTGCATTTCTCTGATGATTGGTGACATTCAGCATCTTTCATGTGTGAGTTGGCCATCCATATGTCTTCTCTGAACCTATATCTGTTCAGTTCTCCTGCCCATTTTTTAGTCAGATTGGTTTTTTGCCATTTAGTTGTATGAGTTTCTTATATATTTTGGATATTAACCCCTTATTAGATATATGATTTGCAAATATTTTCTTCCATTATGTAGTTGCCTTTTTATTTTGTTAATTGTTTCTTTTACTGTACAGAGTTTTTAAATTGATATAGTTCCACTCATTTATTTTTGCTTTAGTTGCTTGTGCTTTTGGTGTCATATTTTCTTCTAGGAGTTTTACAGTTTCAGGTCCTATGATTAAGTATTTAATCCATTTTTGAGTTAACGTTCATAAGTGGTTTAATATAGGGATCCAAGTTTATTCTTCTAAGGGTGATTATCCAGTTTCCCCAAAACCATTTAGTTTAGAGACTATCTCTTTCCGAATTAGTATTCTTGATTTCTTTGTCAGTATTAGTTGACTATATGTGTAAGGGTTTATTTCTGGGCTCTGAATTCTGTCCCATTTTTCTGTGTGTATATTTTTATACTAGTACCACTTTGTTTTGATTACTATAACTTGGTAGCAATCAGGATGTCTGAAATCAGGAAGTATGATGCCTCTGGTTTTCCTCTTCTTTAAGATGGCTTTGGAGATTTGGGGACTTTTGTGATTCCCTAAGAATTTTAGGATTGCTTTTGCTATTTCTGTGAAAAATGCCATTGAAATTTTAATACAGTTTGCATTGAATCTATAGATTCACTTTAAGTATTTCAGTTTAAGTAGTATGGACGTTTTGATAAAATTAATTTCTTCAATTTATGAACACAGGATATCTTCCAACTACTTACATCTTCTTTAATGTCTTTCATCAAATTCTTAGTTTTCAATGCACAGATCTTTTATCTGCTTGGTTAAATTTATTTCTAAGTACTTTATGGTTTTGATGTTATTGTGAATAGATTGTTTTCTTTATTTCTTTTCCAGGTGTTTCATTGTTAGTGTATAGAAATGTAGTTGATTTATGTGTGTTGATTTTGTATCTAGCAACTTTACTGAATCTGTTGATTTCCTATAAATAAGATCTCATCATATCCAAACAAAAGTAATTTTACTTCTTCCTAGATAAAAAGTATCAAATTGCCTTCCAATGTTACCTTACCTAATTAAGCTCCCAGAATCTTAATTGTATGACTACACCACTCATGCCTGTTCATGGATCAGCAGTAAAAATTATTCCCAAACAATCAAACAACCCTTATTCAGAAATTTCACTGGTAGCTCCTGAATTACTATTACAGGGATTAATTTTCAATTCACTGGCATGCATATGTCTTACCTTGGTAAGTATTGTACTTGCTACTTCATACTTTCTATACCTAATTTTAAGTACTACGTCATTAAGTCAGTGACCCAAAATGGTATCTTTTAAAATTGGGAAATATATATTTATGGTCCTTATGGGCTAAATAATAAGAGAGTTGGAGAGTTCATATATGTCTAAGGCAACATTCATAAGGTATAAGCTATCTCTGCCAGATGAAAACAAAATCATTTAGGATATTTTCAATCTGGCTAAATGTAGAAGAAAAACATAACTTCTCTGTTTACTAGCTGCATTCCAATTGCGTTAAACTGAATTCATTGACAACAATAAAGAGACCACATTTGGAATAATAGCAAGTTATTCTTACTATATTTATTCCTCCATCTGCCATTTATTTGCATTGGTCAAAGAAGAGAATTAAAAGTGATGCGATACCAGAGAAGCTGGGAGGAGAGAAAAGCCAGCAGAAGGTAAAGCTTCCTAATGCGACTCCTGCTCCTTCCCTCCTTTCTGCAAAGGCCCGCTGGGTGTCCCCTGACTTCTGAGGTTTGCTTTTTGGGATAGAGGGAAAGACAATTCAGATTCTGTGGCAGGGGTAAAAACCAAGAAAAGCTTCTGGAGCTCCTAAGCACTCCCGGTAACACGAGATTCAAATCTCTGTTTAAATCCTGGTTTCATCAAGGACTGTGTAACCTTGAGCGAGTTGTTTAGTGGCTTCCGGGTGTTGAATGTCCACCGTGTTCCAGGAGTTTTGTGTTTATTATTTCATATAATTCTCACAGTAACCCTGCGAGGTAGATCATTCTCTCCCCGTTCTGCACAAAACCTGGGAGGCACTGTGCATGGGGAAACGTTCTTGGGCCTGAGATTTAGACTGTCTCCGTTTGAATCCTTATGTGTCACCTTCGGCAAGTTAAATCCTTTGTGTTTCACAAACCTTTTCATAGGTAAAATTTGGATAATCCACCTACTTTCAAGGCTTGTTGTGAGGGCAAATGAAGGAGGGCGTGATGTGGTTTTTTTTAACAACAAAAATGGATGTGATAGGAATCATCTTCTCAGCTTTATTTGAAATTTTGAGTGTGGCATTAATCCAATCATGTCACTGTTTCTATTCTTACAAGCCTCACTCAAGATTCAGAGTTCATTCAAAGTGTCCTTTTTTTTTGGTTAAGTCATGTAATTAACCACCAACAAAGCTGAGGAGGTAAAAGCAAGTTTCTGTCTCATATTCTAAGGCAGCTGGGGCACACACTTGCATATACCATTCCAAAAGGAAGAATGATGTTTTAAAAAGAAGAATGGAGGCTTTTGGTCATAAAGGAAACAGTGCCAACTATCAATATCTACTTTTCATGGTGTTCTCTGCTCAAACATTTGTGACATATTGATTACACATCTATTTTTGTAATTTAAAGCCTATGTTACATCATCAAGCATATCTGTATTTTGAAGACTACTAAGGAGAGAAGGGGATGTGTACAGCTAAGGCTTAATCTCTGTTCAATTTTTACTGGGAAGGAAATCATTTAGAAAATCCATTTAGGAAATCCAATCATTTAGAAAATAATCTTTTTGAAGAACAATTTCACATCAAATTTTCACTTATAGCTACTGAATATTTAACCTGTCTACAAGTAAGGGTAGCAATAATATGCTGTCACTTCAGAAACTAGAGAGATGAAATTTGTTAACTCGAAAGCTAGAAAAAGAACAAATTTTTTAGATCGCCCACCCGTCTGGACCCATGGGTGGCAAGAATGTTGCTATCCTTCATATGATATTTGTCCTATATCAAATTTTAAAAAGTATGTATAGTTATTTATTTCTGAAGAATATGATTTTGTGCCAGAAGTCAATTTCTACCTTTCCTTGTGAGTTCTAAAACTGGAAATTATTTCATTCAAATATACTGAAAAGATCCTTGAGATCAAGAAAAATACACCAACTATATTTTCTACATAAATTAAACATATTGAAAACCTATAAACCAAATATTTTTATAATAATAAAGATTCCTGTAAGTAATTCAACGTATGAGTCTGATTTGAGGGAAAAAGCTCCTCCTTATTTCTTTGTAAAGATATATATTGCAGCTATAAATAAAAACAAAAGTTTTGTTAAATAAACAGTACACTGTGGAAAAATTATGAAACTGAGATAAGCCAAAATTTAAAAAACTGCAATCATGAGTAATATTCTAAATGTTTAACATCCTGTAAGGTATGGATCCTGCCAGGCATAATGGACACTGTCTATAAATAACATTATACAAATGTGATCGGGCTAGAGCCAGCCATGCCCAAAATATTATCTTCCAGGCATTAATTGCTTTTAAATTTTGGGTGCAAATCTTATGAGACCTGGGGATCTTAGGTTACTTTGAGTATGATACTCTTTTAGAATATGTTTAAAAGCCCCCAAATATGTTTGTTTACAGAGTTTCTTTACACGTTTTTGTACAGAGAGATTCTAAGGGCTATAAAACACTAAATAACGATTATAAAATATTTAGTAACTTATTTATCTTTCATGTATGTAACATATAGATATATAAATCACAAAGGAATCTATTAATGTTTCTATTATAATATCAGATTATAGTAAATAGAATAGTAAAATAATGGAATTATTTAACCACTACTTCATTCTTGAAATTTTAACTCTTTCAAAAATTTTGCTCTTACAAACACTGTTTTATGAATATCTTTATATAGACATATTCACATACTTATACATGTGTTTCCCTAAGGACACTTCACCACAGTAAATTTGCTTTGTTAAAGAGCACTATGTTCTCTCTTCTGAATTGAGTTAGTTGCAGCTACAACAACACACATAATGCTTTTGTGTCTTTCATAGTCTATTTCCAAATATCCCTTCAGAAATATTGTACCATTTACTCCCATGATAGGAAAAAAAAAGTTTGTCATTTATCCAAACCCTTGCTTCATTAGTGATGTTACTGGTGCCTTATATGGATTCTCACTGTGTCTGTCAGATGCATACAGCACAAAGCTGCTAAGAATGTTAGCTGCTAAGGGCTCTTAACCACCACCTTCTCTGGCAGCCAAACAGGAACAGCCTCACCCCAAAATAAGGATAACACTCTTTCTGGGATGGTCAGGCCAATGACTGACTGAACTGAGGGGGTGGTTAAAAAATAGTTTCAGCTCTCTTGCTTAAGGTGAGGGTAGGTCTGTAGCACAGTTTATACAGCAGAGCTTCCCTTGAAACCAGGCTGAAGCTAGTCCCCAGCCGAGATGACTTACTTCCTTAGCTTCTTTCTCCTTCCTTCCCTGCTTCCCTAATCCTCTTTTTGTGAGAGAATGTCCTCAACAAATTATTTCCTTCAACAACTTCTGTCTCAAGCTCTGAGGAACTTAACCTCAGACAGCTGTTGCTAGGAAGAGTCCTAAGAATTTGCCTCCAACAATGGAATTCTGGAAATGGACCACTTGATGGCTATATGGCCATGAAGACCTCATCACTGATGGCAGGTGGATTATCAATAGTTCTTGGAAAGTTGTAGCAGTGGGACTTCCAAGATTTTTAACTGTGGTGAATGGAGATGGGAAGCAGGGATAATATAATCTGGTATATTTTTGTTAACATTTAAGAGTTAAAGGAAAATAGTAACAAAAGGCCTATGAAATTGGGTGGCTATTGTTAAGTAACATTGATGCATGAAGCAATCTATTAATAAGGGAAATTCAAGATCCAGAGAGCCTCTTAGGCAACATTTAAAGAGGCACTCATCTATAGACCGAATTGAAGACCTAAGTGTAAGTAAGTAAGAGCATAACTTCAAATAAGGCTGAATTCTCAGAGGAGGGAAATTTCCTAAGCCAAAGTCAGAGCCCTGATAGGGAAGAGGTAGGATATTTAATTAGATGACCTTGAACATTTCAAATAGGATTGACCCTACTCTCCATCACTCCCAGTTATACATTGGGGTAATTTGAGTTCCCTGTTCCTATAACTTTAGGCTCTGTAGTTTTAATGTTTCTGGGTACTAAAAGGAAAGGCTTTCTCCAGAGTACATAGTTAGAGTTTCACTAAATTTGAAGATACGAGTGCTTTCTGGTCATTTTGTCCACCTTGTGCAGCAGACACGGAAAGGAATTATCATATTGGCAGGAGTACTCAAAACTTAACATTTGAAGTGGTAGCATTGCTGCTACATGATGGAGAAAGGGTGAAATATCTTGGCACTCAAGTAATCCATTAGCATATTTTTTGGTACTCCTATGTACAGTATTAAGTGTAAATGGGGCATTATAGGGGGAAAAAGACCTGTTTAGGGGTTGGTAAACTGGAGTTCAGACACCTCACAGATAGATGTCTGTTACATACAAGGCAAGCCTTTAGACAGTAGAAGTTACAAATCTTGAGTGTGTAGTGGAGGAGACCACAGTCTGATGCTCTGGTCAACAGTCCAAGTTGAACTTTCAGCCAACAGCATCAATTGATGGGCATGTGAATAAACCATATTGGATGACCAGCCTTGTTATGTCTTCAGATGATGGCAGCCTCAGCCAACATCTTACTGTAACTGGATGAGATCCTTCAAGTGAAACAGATCCAAGCAAACGCTTTGCAAACTATTGATCAAAATACTGTGGACTAAATAAACTGCTTGGTTTAAACTGCTCTTTTGGAATAATCTGTTATATAGGATTAGGAACTGGAATTGCAAAATAAATATGTAAGAGATGGTATAGGAAGATAAAAGAAAGAAAGATTTTCTCTACCAAAACCAATATTATTCCAAATTTATAAATAGGAGAGCGAGATGAAATTAACACACGTGTGTCCAGGCACACACACACTCACACATACAAGTGGGAGTCAATATTCTAGGCTAGTAGGTTTTTGTTTATTTGTTTGTTTTGTTTTGTTTTTGTGGTACACGGGCCTCTCACTGTTGTGGCCTCTCCCGTTGTGGAGCACAGGCTCTGGATGTGCAGGCTCAGCAGCCATGGCTCACGGGCCTAGCCGCTCCGCGGCATGTGGGATCTTCCTGGACCGGGACACGAACCCATGTCCCCTGCATCGGCAGGCGGACTCTCAACCACTGCGCCACCAGGGAAGCCCTGTAGGCCAGTGGTTTTTAAACATTAATATGTGTAAGAATCACTTGAGCATCTGTTAAACTGATAGACTCCCAAAACCAATCTTCACAACGTCTGAAGTAGTTGAATCAGACAAGTCCTAGAAGACTACCAGACTCTCAAACCCACTAGCTGATTCTGATATTATTTGGACAAAAACTCCTCGATACCATGTCTGGTCTCAAACCCCATCTCCCACATGTTTATGATATTGATTTCTATCAACTCAAAAAATATAAGGATACTGTTTGAGTACTTACTAAGGGTCCCAATCAGATCAGAACTCTATATTGCTGCCACTTGAATAAAAGGGAACAAATGGCTTATTGGTAGAACTCAAACAATTTTAAAGGAGTGGGGTGAGGTAAGGGAGAGGCAGAAAACAAACTTACCTCTTAAGAATGGATGTCTGATTTCGATTTTTCAGGATCTTTTTAATGCAGCCTATCCCCTTTTTGTCAGATCAATTTTAAATTGGAAACTTCTCACATAATTAGATTTTTTTGAAGCCTGTGCAGGAGCATTGAAGTGTTTTTTTTTCTTTCTTTCTTTGTTTTTTGAACTTTTCTCCTTTTTGAACAAAGCATGATTTTTAGTCTTTTATTTATTAAATCTTAGGCACTTTTATAAAATAATAAAACGACAACTGTACATAAACAAGACTATATCATGACCTATCCCATTCTAATTCTTTAAAATAAAAATATGTAAACCAAAGGATCTTGCAAGGAAACGTTTCCTTGGCCATTTATTGAATACTCAATGATCATGTTTTCTGAAAAGTAGTCTTTATTTTTTTTTTGTTCTTTGGGGTGGAGGTTAATTTCAGTTAATGTCAAGTATTAGTCCTTTGAAAGTATACCTAGCTTTGTCCAATTTTCATATAAACACAGAGCTCATGATTTTTATTGCTTGTATTTATAATACATACAATTTATAATATATTTACAATTTATAATATATTTACAATTTATAATAATACATACAATTTATACATGTTTAAATACAATTAAATACAATAAATACAATTTATACATGTTTATACAATAAACATGTATGGATAGGGTTCTAACATAAGACAGGTAAAGTGCTTTAATATATTTTAAATGAAGTCTTTTACATTAATATTTGAAGAAGTATTTAAAACTGAATTGGAAATAATGTTTTTTCTTAATAATAATAGGTTCTTCTTAATTACGATGACTTCTTATACATTATAATGATTTTGTTATCAGGAAACTTTCAAAGTTAATATACAGATGAAAAGACAGAAAGAACTTTAAGCTAACGAGTATGTGAACATTTAAAAGAATGTGATTATCTTGCATCCACAGTCCAGGCTAACAAACATAATTACTTATTGGGAATTAGAAATAAGTGTTTGGTGCTGAATCTGAAACAATTACATAATTTAAACCTAATTTAAAACAATCTATAAAAAATGAGTAGCCTGAGGCTTGTTTTGTGAACTTCAATGTACCCACTTTTGAAGTCTTCAGAGTCAGCCTGAGTCTTCATGGGATCATCAGGTCCATTATTTTGATGGGTTTTTTTTGTCTATACAACCACCAACAGAATTAAATAATCCATTCAGGAGATTTGGGGCTTTGGGAATTAACCTGAAAGATGTTGATAGATGAATAAAGAATGAAAGTCTCATGGCTTCTTATGTTAAACTTCTCAGGACAAGACAATCCATTAATGACCAATAGTGAAATAGGTGTGCCTAATACCCATGTCTGTAAAGATCTTATATATGATAATATTGGTAAAATATTGGTTTTATAACTTGAATGTGAATACTTGAAAAGAATTTGCATTAGTCAGGGTTCTTCAGAGAAAAAGAACCAATAGGATATACATATGTAGAGAAAGAAAAAGATTTATTGTATAGAATCGACTTATATGGTTATGAAGGTTAAGAAATTCTATAATCTTCCATCAGCAAGTTGGAGGCCCAAGAAAACCAGTGGTGTAGTTCAAGCCTAAGTCCAAAGGCCTGAGAACAAAGGGAACCAATGTGTAAGTCCCAGTCAGAGTCTGAAAGGTCAAGAACCAGGAGCGCTATTGGGATAAATCTTGGTCCTACTGCAAAAGACCCATGTTCCAGCTCAAAGACGTTCAGGCAGAGAGCAAATGCTTACTTCCTCATCCTTTTTGTTCTATTCACTCCCTCAACAGGTTGAATGATGCTCACAGACAACAGGGAGGGCATTTGCTTTATTCAGCCTACGAATTCAAATGCTAATCCCATCTGGAAACAACCTCACAGACACACCTAGAAATAATGTTTAGCCAAATATCTGGGCACCCCATGTCCCAGTCAAGTTGACATAAAATTAACCATCACAAGGCCACCCCTTTGTCAAACTGATTCTCAAATACACATCCTTAAACCATATTTAATCTCCAAATAAAGACAATAACAAGATCATAATTCTACTTAACATGATATCAACACAACTATTCTGCATACAACAAAAATCAATCTAACCCTTCCTCAGTATGGGAGGTAAAGTCCATAAGAGATGTTTACGCTTCTGAATATCCTTTAACTTAAATACTATGATATAAAGTAAGTATATATTATATTGCATGATAAGGGAGAAAGAAAGGAAAGAAAATAGACATTTGCCACATACACAAACACAAACAAACATATGAATAGTAAAATAAGGAGGAAATATTCATGACAATTACAGTCCTTTTGTCTGTAACTGGTCACATGGTCTTAGCTGGTATTTATAATAACATTCATCCACTACTTATTCTGTATTACCTTTGCCTTCAACAAACACCTCAGCTGTTTATGGTTCTTTACCTGGTAGAGTGAGTCAAATCTTCATTCTTGAAGAGTTCAAGTCATTAGTAGTAGTGCCTGGATTGGGTTGTTGTAATTTTCCATTCACTTTAATCAGAGGGTATGGTAATATCAGAGACACATTAAGGGATCTCCTGTATTCTAGAATACTCTATTTTGTCCATTGTGGAGTAGTAGTACAATTTTCCCTTGGTAGTCAACACCAGTTACCCCAGCCAACAATGAGATGGCCTTATTTGCTTGTTGATTCAGAAGCATGCAGACTTCAAAGTGATCAGAGGGCAGTCTTAACTTAGAGTTCAATGGGATTACTGTATCACCTGGTGTAAGCATTCCTCCCTCTTGAACTAAGATATCTAGGCACAGCAGAGAATAAGGTCATGAGAACAGGAAGCAAAAATTTTGCTGGTGTGTCACAAGGGGTAATAGTGAGTGAGTACTACTCTCATTTCCACTCCTTGATTCCTAAACCTGTGAATCCTGGCTATGGGAGAAACAACACCTTATATTCAATGCTTATTCAGAGCATATATAGCCTTCTGAAGAACCTTGCCCCAGCCCTGCTAGGTGTTGCCACTTGGCAGGCACTACAACTGAGTATTCAAAAGGCCATTCCACTCTATCAAACCAGATGCTTTGGGATAGTGAGAAAAATGATAAGAACAGTGTCTTCCATGAGCATGGGCCCACTGTTACACTCCTTTCACTGTGAAGTGAATTCCTTGAACAGTAGTAACATGAAATACCATGACTCTAGATAGGCAATCTGTAAGTCCACAGATGATAGTTTTGGCAGAACTATTGTGTACATGGAAAGAAATTCCATATCCAGAGTAAGTGTCTATTTCGGTAAGAACAAAACACCGCCTTTTCCATGATGGAAGCAGTCCAATGTAATCTACCTTCCACCAGGTAGCTGGCTGATCATCCTAGGTAATGGTACTTGTGGGCTAAGCGTTGGTTTCTGATGCTAGCAGATTGGGCACTCAGCAGCGGCCATAGCCAGGTCACCTTCAGCGAGTGGAAGTCCTTGTCACTGACTACATGCATAACCTACTTCTCTGCCACCATTACCACTTTGTTCCTGAGCCCACAGGGCAATGACAGGGTGGCCTGGAGAAGGAAGCTGACTAGCATCCACAAAACAGGTCATCCTACCACATGATTTTCCAATCATGTTTCTTCTAATTCCCTGACCATCCAGCCAAACTGCTGGCCACAGCTCACAAATCAGTATATAATCGAATATCCAGGTATTTCACCTTCCAAGCAAACTGAACAACCAGATGAACTGCTAGCATGTCTGCCCATTGGGAAGATTTTATTTCAACACTGCCTTTCAGGGATATCCCAGAGATCCATCAGATGTCGCAAAGTTCCATCATTACTGTAAGCTGACAGTAATGTCATATCTATTAACTTTAGGGCAGTGCCTACACATTGTGTAGAACCTTCTGTAAATGAGGCCTGAGTCTTCTTTCCCTGTGTCAGCTGATACTAGAGAACTTCCCATGAGGACAAAGGTGCAGGTTGGGAGACAAAAGCAGTGTAGCAGGAATGGGGTCCATTTGGGGCATTTCTTTATATAATTTATATGTACCTTCAAGGTCTGCTTGGGCCTAAACATGTATATACCACTTCCATTTGATGATGGACTGTTTCTGTGCGTGTCCACACTTATGGCTTGATAAGTCAGATAATATCCAGCTCATGATGGGCAGCTCAGGTTGCGTGGTAACATGGTGGCACATAGTTAAGTGTTCAGTCTCTACTGAGGCCTGGTAGCAGGTCAAGACCTGTTTCTCAAATGGAGAGTAGTTGTCTGTGGAGGATACCAGGGATTTACCCAAAACTCTAAGGGCCTGTGCTGTGATTCATGTACAGAGCCTGCAAAAGGCTCCAAAGAGAATTGCTCTCTGTCACTGACACTTCCATCTGCTAAATCATATAGCACAAGTGGCAGTGAAACTTACACAGCAGCCTGGCTCTATATCAGAGCCTTCTGTTGTTTTTGATCCCACTCAAATTTAGCAGCTTTTCAGGACTCCCAGTAAATGAGCCAAGGTAATACACCCAAATAGACTACGTTGCCTCCAATATCTAAAGAGGTCCACTAGGTGTTGTACATCTATTTTAGCTGTATTAGGGTCCAGGTGCACCTACTTATCCTTCAGCTTAGAAGGGACATCTCAACATGACCCACACTACTCAACTTCCCACTGGGTAGGAAGCCCTTGAAATTTATTCAGATGTATTTCCCACCTTCTCACATGTAAATGTCTTACCAATAAGTCTAGAATAGTTGCTATTCTTTCTCATTTGAGCCAGTTGGAATAACATTATCAATGCAAGGGACTTCTTGTAATAGGGAAAGGTGATCAAGATTCCTGTGGACTAAAGTATGACATAGGGCTGAAGGGTTGATATATACCTAAAGTAGGATCAGGAAGATGGCCTTGTAAGCTGACAGCAAACTCATTCTGAAGGATCTTATTGATAAGAATGGGGAAAAAGACATTTACCAGGTAAATAGCTACTTCCTAGGTACCAGAGGATGTGTTAATTCATTCAAAATGAAAACCACTTCATGTTACAGCAGCAGCAATTGGAATCACCATCTGTTTAAGCTGGTGATAATCCAGTTATTCTCCAAATCAATCATCTTCTACACAGTTGATTCCCTACAGAGTTCAATGGTAATGAGGTGGGAATCACCACCTCTGCCTCTTTCAAGTCCTTGATGGTGGCACTAATCTTTGCAATATCTTTTGGTTGCAGTATTGCTCCAGGTTTACTATTTTCCTAGATATAAGCAGTTCTAACAGCTTCCACTTTTTCTTACCCTCCATAATCTCCCTCACTCCACAGATCGGGTAACAAATGTGGGGATTTGTCAGCTAATAAGTGTATCTATTCCAATTACGCATTCTGGAACTGGGGAAATTACAGCAGGATGGGAACAGAAAACCACTGGGCACAGTGTGAGAGGAACCTGAGCAAAAACTCCATTCAGCATCTGACTTTCATAAGCCCCTATTCTGACTGTGGACCACAGTGAAGTTTTTGGTCTAGAATCGCAGTTCAGAGCCAGTGTCTGGTAGTCCCTAAAAGGTCTGAATATTTCCTTTTCCTCAATATACAATTACTCTGGCGAAAGGCCATAGGTCCCTTTGGGGAAAGCTGGGAGAAAGATTAGCAGTATACATTTTTGGAAGTATACCAGGGTCCTTCCTCAAAGGAACCCAGTCTTCCCTTCATTCAAGTGGTTTTTGAATCTGCAAATGGCTCAAGACCAAGAATTGATTGAAGGGTTGTGAGTCTGTTTTTGTGATTCAGGTTAGGCGTTTTTTCTCACTTGACCTAGAACTTTTCTGTTTTTACAGAAAAGTCAGATTTTGGTAGGTTTCTTACCTATTTTACTTCTAGGTACACCATGAACAACTAGCCAATTCCATAGGTAGGTAGAAGTCAGTCTACTCTGAATGCTGCTTTGACTACTGCCCATCATGGTAACAATGCTCACCATGTCTTTGGTGGTTGAGGGCCCAGCTTGGTCCCTGCCACTCCCAGATCCAATTACTTTCATTGCATTTAGGTTTACCAATTTCGTGCCTGCTGTTCCTCCTGTAAGATCTAGCCAACAAAGAAAAGTGACCACAGAGCTCTTCAGGGATGCCTGGACAACACTCAAAATTTAATTTCTCACAATATTAGTGAAAGGTGTGTCTTCTGGATCTTCCCCATGTGGATGAGTATGTCTTAAATGACAAACCCACTCTTACAGTCCAATCTAACATTCCAGCCTCTGAATTCTTTCCTTTACATTAAATCATGGCAGGTCTGGCATCTCCAACTTGTTCTCTTTTCTTTTTGTCAGGTTTTGGTCCATATTTCAGTCAACAAACCAACCAAACTGTTTAACCCTTTTCTAACTCCCTGAGCTGCAACATTAAATGTAGAGTCCCTGTTTAGCAAGTCTATGTCAGTAAATTTGGCCTGATCCAACCTTGTGTTCTTTCCACTATTATTCCACACCCTTATTATCTATTCCCACACATTTTCCAGATTTCTTTTTATATAAATTAGTTCTTTTGGAGTCTAGCACACCTCCTTATATGTTATACTTTGTACCTCACTTTAGGGGCCTATTGGGTTTTGAGTTCGTTATAGGTCTAAAAGCAAAGAGGGTGATGGGAGTGGGTCTTGAGGAGAATCAGCCTTTCTTACAAGTGCTTCAGGTGAAAACATTACAGTTTCCTCAGGCAATGCAGAGTTAATCCCCTCAGATGGGGATGGAAAGGCCAATAGTACTAGGGCTAAGAAGGCCAGTTCCACTGGCAAAGAATACTCAACAATATTTACGGCCTCAATATCCCCAGCTTCATCAGGGTCATGTCTCCATCCTAACTTACAGAATCCCATTCTTTCCCAATCGATGCCCTCATATTAGTAGCAAAGACCCCCAGAGGCTGGGACCTCAACTTACATTTTAATTATGAGTCTTTACTGGGTTTGATTCTCAGCAATCACAGCCATGCAGCTACAGGAAATAAGGGTCTCCTTCAGGTCACATTCATTAAGGTTATTTATTTGGTGCTTAGCTGGGAATTCAAATCCCTGAGCTTATCCTTTTCCTTTATCACTTTGTCCAGCAATATTAGGAAAAACCAGCCTACCCCATTACATTAGGTAGTTTTCCCAAAATGTCCAAAAGTATCATATACACAGTCACACCAGTTCACATCGTGGACTATCAGTGCTCCTTTATTTCTGTATATAGAATTCTTAGCATCTTTAAATCGAATTCGATCTTCAATTCCAAAAACTCCAGAACCAATTCCAAAAATGTGTCTTTAAAATTTGTTCTTCTAGAACAATTCTCAGTCCCCAAATCAATATTAGTCAGGGTTCTTCAGAGAAAAACCAATAGCATATATCTATATCTACACCATATCTATCTATCTATCTATCCTATAGCTATCTATCTATCTATGTATCTATCTCTCTATCTATGTAGAGAGAGATAGAGTGAGAGAGATTTTTTCATAAGGAATTGTCCCATATGGATATGAATATGAAGGTTACAAACTAGAGGGCCAAGAAAAAAGATGGTATAGTTCCAGTCCAGTCCTGAAGGCCTGAGAACGAGCAGAGCCAATGATGTAAGTCCCAGACAGAGTCCAAAGCCTCAAGAACAAGAGGAGCCAAAGGTTTAAGTCTCAGTCTAAGTGCAGGAGAAGGTCCCAGTTCAAGCGGTCAGAAAGGGGAAATTCTTAGTTCCTTTTTGTTCTAGTCAAGCTCTCAACAGATTGTGATGCCCACCCACACTGAGAAGAGCAATCTGCTTTATTCAGTCTACCAATTAAAATGCTAATTTCATCTGGACACACTGTCACAGACATACCCAGAATTAATGCTTAACCAAGTACCTGGGCACCTCTTGTCCTTGTCAAGTTGATACATAAAATTAACCATCATAGAATTCTCTGAAAAAGTTCTTGATAATGCAGCCTAACTTAATCATGTACTTGAGATAATTAAGAAATAAGAGGTCCTGGATTTCCTTTAGGAAAATATAACTAAATGCTTAATTACATTAAAACTAAATTTTTAAAATTAAAATTTAAGTAAAACTTAATTAAATTAAAACTTAAATGCCTAAAAAATTTCACACTAAAAAAGCCAAAGATTTTTGTGCAATATTTCTTCATAATATCAGTGGAAATTCTCTAATTATATATTATTTGGCTTGCAAATATTCATGATTTTTGATTCATTGCTTTCTTCCTCATCTTCTTAACTTTGGGCCCTTTAAAAGCTCATCATCATCTTTAGCATGAAGAAGGTGCGTAAAAAAAAGAAAATCACAAGTTAGCTAATATTGATGTGTTTTTGAAGATGAGGTGCTTTTAAAAGTCTTCTATAGCTGGTAGATTACATATCTATGCCTTCCTTCTTCTCAGAGTTATCTTAATTATATTAATTAATTATATATTTTTAAACATGGCAAAACTTCACCAGAGCAGGAAAAATTGAACTGTCTCAGAGATGGATGCAACTTTATTTAAATTATATTAATAAAATATAAACACTAGTGGCCACTGATGTCCAGAAGGCCAAGTCATTACTAAGGCTGCTTTACTTGTGTTATACATTATGTTGGTAGACTGTCGACCACAGCTTCCATAAAGTTCATCTAAATAATAGGGTAATAGTACCAGACAAAACTGTAATTCGAAAAGATACACTCACACTTATGTTCATAACAACACTATTTACAATAGCCAGGACATGAAAACACCCTAAATGCCCATCAACAGATGAATGGATAAAGAAGATGTGATATATATATACAATGGAAAATATTGTATAAGTTGTAAGTCAGAAAGAGAAAGACAAATACTATAATGATATCACTTACTTGTGGAATCTAAAATATGACACAAATGAACATATCTACAAAATAGAAACAGACTCATAGACATAGTGAATAGACTTGTGGTTACCAAGGGGAAGAGGGAATGAAGGAGGGAAGGATTGGGAGTTTGGGATTAGCAGATGCAAACTATTTAATATAGGATGGATAAACTAGGTCCTACTGTATAGCACAGGGAACTATATTCAGCAGCCTGTGATAAACCATAATGGAAAAGAATATGAAAAAGAATATATGTATATGTATAACTGAATCACAATCATGTATGCACAGCAGAAATTAACACAACGTTGTAAATCAACTATACTTTACTAAAATATTTTAAAAAATAATAGGGTAAAAGTAATAATACAGTGAATTTTGCTAATCATTTTAATATTGCATATATATAAATATTCACTTATAGTATACCAATATTAATCAGAATAGTGTATTCATTAGTGTGCAAATACATAGAACAAGGGATGCTCATCAAATTAAATGTCCTTAGATTTGTGCATTTAAATTTCTCTTCAAGAATATTGGGCTAAATATTCATTTGTATGAATCTCCTAAATTTTCTTGATTGTGATTTAAAAATTGTTGAATATATAAAATTCTACATGTAAGTTGGAGAGATCTAATTATATGTGGTTTTAAATGTTTTATGATTATCACATACCCTTATAATTTACAGATATAAGGAATGATTAAAACACAGAATACTGAATACCAATTAAATCTGACAATTTTGTATAGAAATTTCTTCATTTAATTTTTTCCTCATTTTCTACATTGTTTTTAGGTAAAATTTAGTTGAATATTTGTTTCAGTAGCTTTTATTTGGAAAACAATTATATTGGAAAATCATTTTCAAAGTATACATGTTCCTAGAGACAATGAACATAGTCACTGTGTTGGAACCAAGATTTGTGTCTCCCCGGATCTGCTCAGTTCCACAAGTCGCCAAGCCACAGCCACTCTCTGGCTTCCTGGAATGGCTGGAAGGACGCCAGCAATGGCTTATACTCTCATAGCAACTGTCCCCTCCTCATAAAGTCCAAGCCACCTTTTGTACAGATTTAAGCAGTTGTATACTCCTAGAGACTTGCAAAGAAAGACTGCTAACCCAGCACAATAGCGGCATTGTACCTGCTGGAACTACAACTCCCTAGTGGTACCCATAGAGCCAGGTAACACAGCCTAGAAATGTGGGAGAGTCATTGGCTAGTCTTTGCCCAATAAAAGACATAAGTCAGGCAGAAGCCATTAGATAAATTGTTTGTTCTTGCTCCCCCCAAGGACTGTCGCAAGATGGATTAGTATCTTATTGACATCTCTAGAGATATTTCACATGACCTAGCTCCCAACTGTGTTTGTTGCAAAGCTGTGACAGGCTCTGTAACTCTTGTATTTGCTCTTTCACCATGCTTCACTCCCTTTTTACTTTGACTCTCAGTTCCCAGGAAGTCTAATAAAGTGCTAACTCACAAGTTGTGTCTCAGACTCTATTTTCTAGGAACTCAGTGTAAGCATCCTTCTATTGGGAAATGCTGTTCATTCCTTCATCTCCCAACTGAGAAGCACTACTTTTTTTTTTTTTTAAGATTTTTTTTTAATGTGGACCTTTTAAAAGTCTTTATTGAATTTGATACAATATTGCTTCTGTTTTATGTTTTGTTTTCTTGGCCGAGAGGCATGTGTGATCTTAGCTCCCTGACCAGGGATTGAACCTGCACCCGCCTGCATTGGAAGGTGAAGTCTTAACCCCTGGACTGCCATGGAAGTCTCCGAGAAGAACTACTTTATAGAGTTGTATTCCCTACATTGATTTCAGTAAAAATAATAATTTGATAATAAATTTATGTGGACTTAACTATGAAGATTTTTTCTTTCTAATTACATAATAACTAGGAAGCAAAAGCTTAAAATTACAGTATATTTAATGTATTTCTATCCAAATCACATATACAATAATGATTACATAAATAGCAATGCATTAGATACTCTGGTAGGAGTATATGACTGTGAGAACTCAAGAAATGTACATCTCCATAAGGAGAGATAAAACTATTTTACATGAAGTAATTATTAAACAATTAGACATTAAACTTTGAGGTACTAGCTATAAGTATTGTGGGGATTAAGATAAAGTAGTGAGCACTTAGCTCACTGGAAATGACATAAAATGGAGCAGAATGGTTCAAAGCTTTCTACGTTAGTAGTTGAAAAGCAATCGGAATGAGAATAGTCAAACCCCTTTGTCTCTAATAAGAGACATGGCCAAGAAAGGATGAATTAAAGTTAATAGGAAACAATAGCTCACATACAAGAATCACTTAAGTATGTGAAGTAACTATGATCATTTAACTAAAATAGAGAAAATTTAAATTCTAATATAGGAGCTTAGATAAGCTAAAGTCTTCAAACCATTGTTTAATGTGATATATAATTCCTTACTGATTCTAAAACATCTCAAATTGATTTATACTTAATTCTGACATCAATTATTATAATACCCTTGGATTCTCTAGTTTTTATTCAAAACATATAATTAGACTTAAGCAATAAAAATATATCATTTTTTTTGAATTTTATTTATTTTTTTATATAGCAGGTTCTTATTAGTTATCTATTTTATATATATATGAGTTTATATACGTCAATCCTAATCATCCAATTCATCCCACCACCACCCCCCACCCTGATTTCCCCCCTTGGTGTCTATATATTTGTTCTCTACATCTGTGTCTCTGTTTCTGCCTTGTAAACCACTTCATCTGTACCATTTTTCTAGATTCCACATATATGCATTAATATACGATATTTATTTTTCTCTTTCTGACTTACTTCACTCTGTATGACAATCTCTAGGTCCATCCATGTCTCTACAAATGATCCAATTTTGTTCCTTCTTATGGCTGAGTAATATTCCACTGTATATATGTACCACTACTTCTTTATCCATTCGTCTGTCGATGGGCATTTAGGTTGCTTCCATGACCTGGTTTTGTAGATAGTGCTGCAATGAAAATTGGGGTGCATGTGTCTTTTTGAATTATAGTTTTCTCTGGGTATATGCCCAGTAGTGGGATTGCTGGGTCACATGGTAATTCTATTTTTAGTTTTTTAAGGAACTTCCATACTGTCCTCCATAGTGGCTGTATCAATTTACATTCCCACCAACAGTGCAACAGGGTCCCCCTTTCTCCACACCCTCTCCAGCATTTGTTGTTTGTAGATTTTCTGATGATGCCCATTCTAACCAGTGTGAGGTGATACCTTACTGTAGTTTTGATTTGCATTTCTTTAATAACTAGTGATGTTGAGAACCTTTTCATTTGTCTCTTGGCCATTTGTATGTCTTCTTTGGAGAGATGTCTAGTTAGGTCTTCTGCCCATTTTTTGATTGGGTTGTTTGTTTTTTTAATATTGAGCTGCATGAGCTGTTTATATATTTTGGAGATTAATCCTTTGTCCATTGATTCATTTGCAAATATTTTCTCGCATTCTGAGGGCTGTCTTTTCATCCTGCTTGTAGTTTACTTTGTTTTACAAAAGCTTTTATGTTTCATTACATCCCATTTGTTTATCTTTGTTTTCATTTCCATTACTCTAGGAGGTGGGAAAAAAAAATCTTGCTGTGATTTATGTCAAAGCGTGTTCTTCCTATGTTTTCCTCTAAGAGTTTTATAGTGTTCGGTCTTACATTTAGGCCTTCAATCCATTTTGAGTTTATTTTTGTGTATGGTGTTAGGGAGTGTTCTAATTGCATTCTTTTACATGTAGCTGTCCAGTTTTCCCAGCACCACTTATTGAAGAGACTGTCTTTTCTCCATTGTATATCCTTGCCTCATTTGTCATAGATTAGTTGACCATAGGTATATAGGTTTATCTCTGGGCTTTCTATCCTGTTCCATTGATCTATATGTCTGTTTTTGTGCCAGTACCATACTGTCTTGATTACTGTAGCTTTGTAGTATAGTCTGAAGTCAGGTAGTCTGATTCCTCCAGCTCCATTTTTTACACTTAAGATTGCTTTGGCTATCCAGGGTCTTTTGTGTCTCCACATAAATTTTAATATTTTTGGTTCTAGTTCTGTATAAAATGTCAATAGTAATTTGATAGGGATTGCATTGAATCTGTAGATTGCTTTGAGTAGTATAGTCATTTTCACAATATTAATTCTTCCAATCCAAGAATGTGGTGGATCTGTCCATCTGTTTGTGTCATCTTTGATTTCTTTCATCAGTTTCTTATAGTTTTTTGAGTACAGGTCTTTTGTCTCCTTAGGTATTTTATTCTTTTTGTTGCAGTGGTGAATGGGATTGTTTCCTTAATTTCTCCTTCTGATGTTTTGTTAGTGTATAGGAATGCAAGAGATTTCTGTGCATTAATTTTGTATCCTGCAAGTTAACTAGATTCATTGATTAGCTCTAACAGTTTTCTGATGGCATCTTTAGTATTCTCTATGTATAGTATCATGTCTTCTTCAAACAGTGACAGTTTTACTTCTTCTTTTCCAATTTGTATGCCTCTTATTTCTTTTTCTTCTTTGACTGCTTTGTCTAGGACTTCCAAAAGTATTTTGAATAATCACGGTGAGAGTGGACATCCTTGTATTTTTCCTGATCTTAGAGGAAATGCTTTTAGTTTTCACCACTGAGAATGATATTGGCTGTGGGTTTGTCATATGACCTTTATTATGTTGAGGTAAGTTCCCTCTATGCCCACTTTCTGGAGAGTTTTTATCATAAATGGGTGTTGAATTGTTTCAGAAGCTTTTCTTGCATCTACTGAGATGATCATACGGTTTTTATTGTTCAGTTTTTTAATATGGTGTATCACATTGATTGATTTGCATATATTGAAGAATCCTAGCATCCCTGGGATAAATCCCACTTGATGACGGTGTATGATCCTTTTAATGTGCTGTTGGATTCTGTTTGGTATAGTATTTTCTTAAGTATTTTTGCATCTATATTCATCAATGATATTGGTCTATAATTTTCTTTTTTTGTAGTATCTCTGTCTGGTTTTGATATCAGGGTGATGGTGGCCTCATAGAATGAGTTTGAGAATGTTTCTTCCTCTGCAATATTTTGGAAGAGTTTGAGAAGGATGGGTGTTAGCTCGTCTCTAAATGTTTGATAGAATTCACCTGCAAAGCCATCTGGTCCTGGACTTTTGTTTGTGGGAAGATTTTTAATCAAAGTTTCAATTCCATTACTTGTGATTGGTCTGTTCACATTTTCTAGTTCTTCCTCGTTCAGTCTTGGAAGGTTTTACCTTTCTAAGAATTTGTCCATTTCTTCCAGGTTGTCCATTTTATTGGCCTAGAGTTGCTTGTGGTAGTCTCTTAGGATGCTTTGTATTTCTGCTTTGTCCATTGTAAGTTCTCCTTTTGCATTTCTAATTTTATTGATTTGAGTCCTCTCCCTCTTTTTCTTGATAAGTCTGGCTAAAGTTTTATCAATTTTGTTTGTCATCTCAAAGAACGAGCTTTTTGTTTTATTGATCTTCCTATTGTTTTCTTTGTTTCTATTTCATTTATTTCTGCTCTAATCTTTATGATTTATTTCCTTCTACTAACTTGGGTTTTGTGTTTTCTTCTTTCACTAGTTCCTTTAGGTTGAGTTTACATTGTTTATTTGAGATTTTTCAGGTTTTTTGAGGAAGGATTTTATTGCTATAAACTTTCACCTTAGAACAGTTTTTGCTTCATCCCATAGGTATTGGATCATTGTGTTTTCATTGTTATTTGTCTCAAATCAGCTTTTTGATTTCCTCTTTGATTTCATCAGTGATCTCTTGGTTATTAATAAAGTAGTGTTTAGCCTCCATGTGTTTGTGTTCTTTACACTTTATTCCCTGTAATTTATTTCTTATCTCATAGCATTATGATCAGAAAAGATGTTTGATACGATTTAATTTTCTTACATTAACCAAGGCTTCATTTGTCACCCAAGATGTGATCTATCCTGGAGAAAGTTCTGTGTGCACTTGAGAAGAAAGTGTAATCTGCTGTTTTCAGATGGGATGTC
Source organism: Phocoena phocoena (assembly GCF_963924675.1). NCBI lineage: Eukaryota > Metazoa > Chordata > Mammalia > Artiodactyla > Phocoenidae > Phocoena > Phocoena phocoena. The sequence continues at coordinate 79,770,474 of NC_089223.1, forward strand.
TTATAAATATCAATTAAAACTATCTGGTCTATTGTGTCATTTAAAGCTTGTGTTTCCTTTTTTTTTGTTTTGTTTTGTTTTGTTTAATGGGCTATATTTATGTGATTGGCAGTCTCTTCCAGCTTTTGGTTTATTTTTTTTTTCTTTTTAACATCTTTATTGGGGTATAATTGCTTTACAATGGTGTGTTAGTTTCTGCTTTATAACAAAGTTAATCAGTTATACATATACATATGTGCCCATATGTCTTCCCTCTTGCGTCTCCCTCCCTCCCACCCTCCCTATCTCACCCCTCCAGGCTGTCACAAAGCACCAAGCCAATATCCCTGTGCCATGCAGCTGCTTCCCACTAGCTATCTACCTTACTACGTTTGCTAGTGTGTACATATCCATGACTCTCTCTCGCCCTGTCACAGCTCACCCTTCCACCTCCCCATATCCTCAAGTCCTTTCTCCAGTAGGTCTGCGTCTTTATTCCTGTCTTACCCCTAGGTTCTTCATGACATTTTTTCTTTCTTATATTCCATACATATGTGTTAGCATACGGTATTTGTCTCTTTCTGACTTACTTCACTCTGTATGACAGACTCTAGATCCATCCACCTCATTACAAACAGCTCAATTTCGTTTCTTTTTATGGCTGAGTAATATTCCATTGTATATATGTGCCACATCTTCTTTATCCATTCATCCAATGATGGACACTTAGGTTGTTTCCATCTCTGGGCTCTTGTAAATAGAGCTGCAATGAACATTTTGGTACATGACTCTTTTTGAATTATGGTTTTCTCAGGGTATATGCCCAGTAGTGGGATTGCTGGCTCATATGGTAGTTCTATTTGTAGTTTTTTAAGGAACCTCCATACTATTCTCCATAGTGGCTGAACCAATTCACATTCCCACCAGCAGTGCAAGAGTGTTCCCTTTTCTCCACACCCTCTCCAGCATTTATTGTTTCTAGATATTTTGATGATGGCCATTCTGACTGGTGTGAGATGATATCTCATTGTAGTTTTGATTTGCATTCCTCTAATGATTAATGATGTTGAGCATTCTTTAATATGTTTGTTGGCAGTCTGTATATCTTCTTTGGAGAAATGTCTATTTAAGTCTTCTGCCCATTTTTGTATTGGGTTGTTTGTTTTTTTGTTATTGAGCTGCATGAGCTGCTTGTAAATTTTGGAAATTAATCCTTTGTCAGCTGCTTCATTAGCAAATATTTTTTCCATTCTGAGGGTTGTCTTTTCATCTTGTTTATGGTTTCCTTTGCTGTGCAAAAACTTTGAAGTTTCATTAGGTCCCATTTGTTTATTTTTGTTTTTATTTCCATTACTCTAGGAGGTGGGTCAGAAAGGATCTTGCTGTGATTTACATCATAGAGTGTTCTGCCTATGTTTTCCTCTAAGAGTTTGATAGTTTCTGGCCTTACATTTAGGGCTTTAATCCATTTTGAGCTTATTTTTGTGTATGGTGTTAGGGGATGATCTAATCTCATACTTTTACATGTACCGGTCCAGTTATCCCAGCACCACTTATTGAAGAGGCTGTCCTTTCTCCACTGTACATTCCTGCCACCTTTATCAAAGATAAGGTGTCCATATGTGCATGGGTTTATCTCTGGGCTTTCTATCTTGTTCCATTGATCTATCTTTCTGTTTTTGTGCCAGTACCATACTGTCTTGATTACTGTAGCTTTGTAGTGTAGTCTGAAGTCAGGGAGCCTGATTCCTCCAGCTCCTTTTTTCGTTCTCAAGATTGATTTGGCTATTCGGGGTCTTTTGAGTTTACTTACAAATTGCAAAACTTTGTTCTAGTTCTGTGAAAAATGCCAGTGGTAGTTTGATAGGGATTGCATTGAATCTGTAGATTGCTTTGGGTAGTAGAGTCATTTTCACAATGTTGATTCTTCCAATCCAAGAACATGGTATATCTCTCCGTCTATTTGTATCATCTTTAATTTCTTTCATCAGTGTCTTACAATTTTCTGCATACAGGTCTTTTGTCTCCTTAGGTAGGTTTATTCCTAGATATTTTATTCTTTTTGTTGCAATGGTAAAGGGGAGTGTTTTCTTGATTTCACTTTCAGATTTTTCATCATTAGTATATAGGAATGCCAGAGATTTCTGTGCATTAATTTTGTATCCTGCTACTTTACCAAATTCATTGATTAGCTCTAGTAGTTTTCTGGTAGCATCTTTAGAATTCTCTATGTATTGTATCATGCCATCTGCAAACAGTGACAGTTTTACTTCTTCTTTTCCGATTTGGATTCCTTTTATTTCCTTTTCTTCTCTGATTGCTGTGGCTAAAACTTCCAAAACTATGTTGAATAAGAGTGGTGAGAGTGGGCAACCTTGTCTTGTTCCTGATCTTAGTGGAAATGCTTTCAGGTTTTCACCATTGAGGATGATGTTGGCTGTGGGCTTGTCATATATGGCCTTTATTATGTTGAGGAAAGTTCCCTCTATGCCTACTTTCTGCAGGGTTTTTATCATAAATGGGTGTTGAATTTTGTCAAAAGCTTTCTCTGCATCTATTGAGATGATCATATGGTTTTTCTCCTTCAATTTGTTAATATGGTTTATCACATTGATAGATTTGCGTATATTGAAGAATCCTTGCATTCCTGGAATAAACCCCACTTGATCATGGTGTATGATCCTTTTAATGTGCTGTTGGATTCCGTTTGCTAGTATTTTGTTGAGGATTTTTGCATCTATGTTCATCAGTGATATTGGCCTGTAGTTTTCTTTCTTTGTGACATCCTTGTCTGGTTTTGGTATCAAGGTTATGGTGGCCTCGTAGAAGGAATTTGGGAGTGTTCCTCCCTCTGCTATATTTTGGAAGAGTTCGAGAAGGATAGGTGTTAGCTCTTCTCTAAATGTTTGATAGAATTCGCCTGTGAAGCCATCTGGTCCTGGGCTTTTGTTTGTTGGAAGATTTTTAATCACAGTTTCAATTTCAGTGCTTGTGATTGGTCTGTTCATATTTTCTATTTCTTCCTGATTCAGTCTTGGCAGGTTATGCATTTCTAAGAATTTGTCCATTTCTTCCAGATTGTCCATTTTATTGGCATAGAGTTGCATGTAGTAATCTCTCATGATTTTTTTTATTTCTGCCGTTTCAGTTGTTACTTCTCCTTTTTCATTTCTAATTCTATTGATTTGAGTCTTCTCCCTTTTTTTCTTGATGAGTCTGGCTAGTGGTTTATGTATTTTGTTTATCTTCTCAAAGAACCAGCTTTTAGTTTTATTGATCTTTGCTATTGTTTCCTTCCTTTCTTTTTCATTTATTTCTGATCTGTTTTTTATGATTTCTTCCCTTCTGCTAGCTTTGGGGTTTTTTTTGTTCTTCTTTCTCTAATTGCTTGAGGTGCAAGGTTAGGTTGTTTATTCGAGATGTTTCCTGCTTCTTAAGGTGGGCATGTATTGCTATCAACTTCCCCCTTAGAACTGCTTTTGCTTCATCCCATAGGTTTTGGGTCGTTGTGTCTCTATTGTCATTTGTTTCTAGGTATTTTTTGATTTCCTCTTTGATTTCTTCAGTGATCACTTCATTATTAAGTAGTGTATTGTTTAGCCTCCATGTGTTTGTATTTTTTACAGATCTTTTCCTGTAATTGATATCTAGTCTCATGGCGTTGTGGTCGGAAATGATACTTGATACAATTTCAATTTTCTTAAATTTACCAAGGCTTGATTTGAGACCCAAGATATGATCTATCCTGGAGAATGTTCCATGAGCACTTGAGAAAAATGTGTATTCTGTTGCTTTTTGATGGAGTGTCCTATAAATATCAATTAAGTCCATCTTGTTTAATGTATCATTTAAAGCTTGTGTTTCCTTATTTATTTTAATTTTGGATGATCTGTCCATGGGTGAAAGTGGGGTGTTAAATTTGCCTACTATGAATGTGTTACTGTCGATTTCCCCTTTTATGGCTGTTAGTATTTGCCTTATGTATTGAGGTGCTCCGATGTTGGGTGCATAAATATTTACAATTGTTATATCTTCTTCTTGGATCAATCCCTTGATCATTATGTAGTGTTCTTCTTTGTCTCTTTTAATAGTCCTTATCTTAAAGTCTATTTTGTCTGATATGAGAGTTGCTACTCCAGCTTTCTTTTGGTTTCCATTTGCATGGAATATCTTTTTCCATCCCCTTACTTTCAGTCTGTATGTGTCCCTAGGTCTGAAGTGGGTCTCTTGTAGACAGCATATATAAGGGTCTTGTTTTTGTATCCATTCAGCCAATCTGTGTCTTTTGGTGGGAGCATTTAGTCCATTTACATTTAAGGTAATTATCGATATGTATGTTCCTATTCCCATTTTCTAAATTGTTTTGGGTTCGTTATTATAGGTCTTTCCCTTCTCTTGTGTCTCTTGTCTAGAGAAGTTCCTTTAGCATTTGTTGTAAAGCTGATTTGGTGGTGCTGAACTCTCTCAGCTTTTGCTTGTCTGTAAAGGTTTTAATTTCTCCATCAAATCTGAATGAGATCCTTGCTGGGTAGAGTAGTCTTGGTTGCAGGTTTTTCTCCTTCATCACTTTCAGTATGTCCTGCCACTCCCTTCTGGCTTGTAGGGTTTCTGCTGAGAGACCAGCTGTTAACCTTATGGGGATTCCCTTGTGTGTTATTTGTTGTTTTTCCCTTGCTGCTTTTAATATGCTTTCTTTGTATTTAATTTTTGACAGTTTGATTAATACGTGTCTTGGCGCATTTCTCCTTGTATTTATCCTGTATGGGACTCTCTGTGCTTCCTGGACTTGATTAACTATTTCCTTTCCCATATTAGGGAAGTTGTCAACTATAATCTCTTCAAATATTTTCTCAGTCCCTTTCTTTTTCTCTTCTTCTTCTGGAACCCCTATAATTTGAATGTTGGTGCGTTTAATGTTGTCCCAGAGGTCTCTGAGACTGTCCTCAGTTCTTTTCATTCTTTTTTCTTTATTCTGCTCTGCAGTCGTTATTTCCACTATTTTATCTTCCAGGTCACTTATCCGTTCTTCTGCCTCAGTGATTCTCCTATTGATCCCATCTAGAGTACTTTTAATTTCCTTTATTGTGTTGCTCATCGTTGCTTGTTTCATCTTTATTTCTTCTAGGTCCTTGTTAACTGTTTCTTGCATTTTGTCCATTCTATTTCCAAGATTTCAGATCATCCTTGCTATCATTATTCTGAATTCTTTTTCAGGTAGTCTGCCTATTTCCTCTTCATTTGTTAGGTCTGGTGCATTTTTATCTTGCTCCTTTATCTGCTGTGTGTTTTCTTGTCTTCTCATTTTGCTTATCTTACTGTGTTTGGGGTCTCCTTTTTGCAGGCTGCAGGTTCGTAGTTCCTGCTGTTTTTGATGTCTGTCTCCAGTGGCTAATGTTGGTTCAGTGGGTTGTGTAAGCTTCCTGGTGTAGGGGAGTAGTGCCTGTGTTGTGGTGGATGAGGTTGGATCTTGTCTCTCTAGGGGGCAGGTTCACGTCTGGTGGTGTGTTTTGGGGTGTCTGTGGCCTTATTATGATTTTAGGCAGCCTCTCTGCTAATGGTTGGGGTTGTGTTCCTGTTTTGCTAGTTGTTTGGCATAGGTTGTCCAGCACTGTGGCTTGCTGGTCATTGAGTGTAGCTGGGTCCTGGTGTTAAGATGGAGGTCTCTGGGAGATTTTTGCCGTTTGATATTATGTGGAGCTGTTGACCAGTGTCCTGACGTTGGCTCTCCTACCTCAGAGGCAGAGTCCTGACTCCAGGCTGGAGCACCAAGAGACTTTCATCCACACGGCTCAGAATAAAAGGGAGAAAAAGTAGAGAGAATTAGTAGAAGTATGAGGAAAGAAAGAAGGAAAGGAGGGAAGGAAGGAAGGAAGAAGGAAAGAAAGAAAGAAAGAAGCAAAGAAGGAAAGAAGGAAGGAAAGGAGGGAAGGAAGGAAGGAAGAAGGAAAGAAAGAAAGAAGCAAAGAAGGAAAGAAGGAAAGAAAGGAAGGAGGGAGGGAAGAAGGAAGGAAGGAGGGAAAGAAGGAAAAAAGAAAGAAGATACAGTAAAAAGAAAATAAAGTATAATAAAGTAATTGAATTAAAAAATACTTATTTAGAAAAAAAAAAGGGACAGATAGAACCTTAGGACAAATGTTGGAAGCAAAGCTATACAGACAAAATCTTACACAGAAGCATACACATACCCCATCACAAAAAGTGGTAAAGGGGGAAAAATCATAAATCTTGCTCTCAGAGACCACCTCCTCAATTTGGGATGATTCGTTGTCTAAAGGAGGGAAGGAAGGAAGGAAAGAAGAAAGAAAGAATGAAGGTAAAGTATAATAAAGTTATTAAAATTAATTATTAAGAAAATTTTTTTTTAAAAAACCATGGACGGATAGAACCCTAGGACAAATGGTGGAAGCAAGACTATACAGACAAGATCTCACACAGAAGCATACACATACACATTGACAAAAAGAGGAAAAGGGGAAAAAATCATAGATCTTGCTCCTAAAGTCCACCTCCTCAATTTGGGATCATTCCTTGTCTATTCAGGTATTCCACAGATGCAGGGTATATCAAGTGGATTGTGGAGCTTTAATCTGCTGCTTCTGAGGCTGCTGGGAGAGATTTCCCTTTCTCTTCTTCGTTCTCACAGCTCCCAGGGGCTCAGCTTTGGATTTGGCCCCGCCTGTGCGTGTAGGTCGCTGGAGGGTGTCTGTTTTTTGCTCAGACAGGATGGGGTTAAAGGAGCTGCTGATTCGGGGGCTCTGGCGCACTCAGGCCGGGGGGCGAGGTTGGGGCACTGCGTGCGGGGTGGGCCTGCGGCGGCAGAGGCCGGCGTGACGTTGCACTAGCCTGAGGCCCGCCGTGCGTTCTCCCGGGGAGGTTGTCCCTGGATCCTGGGAACCTGGCAGTAGCGGGCTGCGCAGGCTCCGCGGAAGAGGGGTGTGGAGAGTGACCTGTGCTCGCACACAGGCCCCTTGGTGGCGGCAGCAGCAGCCTTAGCATCTCCCGCCCGTCTCTGGGGTTCGCGCTTTTAGCCGTGGCTCGTGCCCGTCTCTGGAGTTCCTTTAAGCACGCTCTTAAACCCCTCTCCTCGTGCACCAAGAAACAAAGAGGGAAGAAAAAGTCCCTTGCCTCTTGGGCAGGTTCAGACTTTTCCTCGGACTCCCTCCCGGCTAGCCGTGGTGCACTAACCCCTTCAGGCTGTGTTCACGCCACCAACCCCAGTCCTCTCCCTGCGCTCCGTCCGAAACCGAACCCGAGCCTCAGCTCGCAGCCCCGCCCTCCCCGGCGGTTGAGCAGACAAGCCTCTCGGGCTGGTGAGTGCCAGTCGGCACCGATCCTCTGTGCGGCAATCTCCCCGCTTTGCCTTCCGCACCCGTTGCTGTGCACTCCTCTGCTGCTTCGAAGCTCCCCCCTCCGCCTCCCGCAGTCTCCGCCCACGAAGGGGCTTCCTAGGGTGTGGAAACTTTTCCTCCTTCACAGCTCCCTCCCACTGGTACAGATGCCGTCCCTATTCTTTTGTCTCTGTTTTTTCTTTTTTTCTTTTGCCCTACCCAGGTACGTGGGGAGTTTCTTGCCTTTTGGGAGGTCTGAGGTCTTCTGCCAGCCTTCAGTAGGTGTTCTGTAGGAGTTGTTCCACGTGTAGAAGTATTTCTGGTGTATCTGTGGGGAGGAAGGTGACCTCCACGTCTTACTCTTCTGCCATCTTCAAGGTCCCCCCCTTGTGTTTCCTTATTAATTTTCTGTCTGGATGATTGGTCCATTGGTGTAAGTGAGGTGTTAAATTCCCCCAGTATTATTACGTTACTGTTGATTTCTTCTTTTATAGCTGGTAGCGTTTGCCTTATGTACTGCGGTGGGTGCGTATATATTGCACCTATGTTAGGTGCATATATATTTATATAAATATATATATTTATAATTGTTATATCTTCCTCTTGGATTGATCCCTTGATCATTATGTAGTGTCCTTCCTTGTTTCTTATAGCATTCTTTATTTAAGTCTATTTTATCTGATATGAGTATTACTACTCCAGCTTTCTTTTGATTTCCATTTGCATGGAATATTTTTCCATCCCCTCACTTTTAGTCTGTATGTGTCCCGAGATCTGAAGTGGCTCTCTTGCAGACAGCATATATATATGGGTCTTGATTTTGTATCCATTCAGCGAGCCTGTGTCTTTTGGTTGGAACATTTAATCCATTCACATTTAAGGTAATTATTGATATGTTTCTATTACCATTTTCTTAATTGTTTTTGGTTTGTTTCTGTACGTCCTTTACTTCTTTTGTGTTTCCCACTTAGAGAAGTTCCTTTAGTATTTGTTGTAGAGCTGGTTTGGTGGTGCTGAATTCTCTTAGCTTTCGCTTGTCTGTAAAGCTTTTTTTTTCTTTTTTTTTTGCGTTATGTGTGCCTCTCACTGTGTGGCCTCTCCCATTGTGGAGCACAGGCTCCGGACACGCAGGCTCAGCAGCCATGGCTCACGGGCCTAGCCACTCCACGGCATGTGGGATCTACCTGGACCGGGGCACGAACCCGTGTCCCCTGCATCGGCAGGCAGACTCTCAACCACTGCGCCACCAGGGAAGCCCCTGTAAAGCTTTTACTTTCTCTGTTGAATCTAAATGAGATCCTTTCTGGGTAGAGTCATACTGGTTGTAGATTCTTTCCATTCATTACTTTAAATATGTTGTGCCACTCCCTTCTGGCTTGTAGAGGTTCTGCTGAGAAGTCAGCTGTTAACCTTATGGGAGTTCCCTTGTATGTTATTTGTCATTTTCCCTTGTTGTTTTTAATAATTTTTCTTTGTCTTTAATTTTTGTCACTTTGATTACTATGTGTCTTGGCATGTCTCTCCTTGGTTTTATCCTGTCTGGGACTCTCTGTTCTTCCTGGACTTGGGTGTCTATTTCCTTTTGACTTGGGTGGCTATTTCCTTTCCCATGTTAGGGAAGTTTTCGACTATAATCTCTTCAAATATTTTCTTGGGTCCTTTCTCTATCTCTTCTCCTTCTGGGACCCTTATAATGTGAATGTTGCTGAGTTTAATGTTGTCCCAGAGGTCTCTTAGGCTGTCTTGATTTCATTTCATTCTTTTTTCTTTATTCTGTTCCATGGCAGTGAATTCCACCATTCTGTCTTCCAGGTCACTTATCTGTTCTTCTGCCTCAGTTTTTCTGCTATTGATTCCTTTAGTATATTTTGCATTTCAATTATTGTATTGCTCATTTCTGTGTGTTTGTTCTTTAATTCTTCCAGGTGTTTGTTAAACATTTCTTGTATCTTCTCAATGTTAGCCTCCATTCTTTTTTCTGAGGTCCTGGATCATTTTCATTATCATTATTCTGAATTCTTTTTCTGGAGGGTTGCCTATCTCCACTTCATTTAGCTGTTTTTCTTGGGTTTTATCTTATTCCTTCATCTGGTACATAGTCCTCTGGCTTTTCATTTTGTCTGTCTTTCTGTGAATGTAGTTTCCTTTCCACAGGCTGCAGAATTGTATATTGCTTCTGCTTTCTGCTCTCTGGTGGATGAGGCTTTCTAAGAGGCTTGTGTAAGCTTCCTGATGGAGGGACTGGTGATGGGTAGAGCTGGGTGTTGCAGAACTCAGTAAAACTTTAATCCACTTGTCCGTTGATGGTTGGGTTTGGGTTCCTTCATGTTGGTTGTTTGGCCTGAGGTGACCCAGTACTGGAGCCAACCCTGCTCTTTAGTGGGGTTAATGGTGGACTCCGGTATGGCTCACGCCAAGGAGTACTTCCCAGAACTCCTGCTGCCAGTGTCCTTGTCCCACAGTGAGCCACAACCACCCCCTGCCTCTGCAGGAGACCCTCCAATGCTAGCAGGTAGGTCTGGTTCAGTCTCCTATGGGGTCACTGCTCCTTTCCCTGGTTCTGATGTGCACACTACTTTGTGTGTGACCACCAAGAGTGGAGCCTCTGCTTCCCCCAATTGTGTTGAAGTCCTGCAATCAAATGCCACCAGCCTTCACAGTCTGATTCTCTGGGAATTCCTCCTCTCATTGCCAGACCTCCAAGTTGGGAAGCCTGACATTGGGCTCTGAACCTTCACTCCAGTGGGTAGACTTCTGTGGTATAATTGTTCTCCAGTTTGTGAGTCACCCACCCACAAACTGGAGAACAATTATATTATGGGATTTGATTTTATTGTGATTGCACCCCTCCTACCATCTCATTGTGGCTTCTCCTTTGTCCTTGGATGTGGGGTATCTATTTTGGTGAGCTCCAGTGTCTTCCTGTAGATGATTGTTCAGCAGTTGTGATTCGGTGCTCTCACAAGAGGGAGTGAGCACATGTCCTTCTACTCCGCCATCTTGAACTAACCTTCTCTAATTATTTTTCATTAATAATAATTATAGTATCATTATTTGTATCTCTATTATAGTTTTTTTTTTTTTTTTTTTTGCAGTATGCGGGCCTCTCACTGCTGTGGCGTCTCCCCCTGCGGAGCACAGGCTCCAGACACGCAGGCCCAGCAGCCATGGTTTACGGGCCCAACCACTCTGCAGCATGTGGGATCCTCCCGGACCGGGGCACAAATCCGTGTCTCCTGCATCGGCAGGTGGACTCTCAACCACTGCACTACCAGGGAAGCCCTCTATTATAGGGTTTTATTTAACCTAATAATTCAAAAAGTTAAATTCTTAAATTAAATATACCCATTTAAAATACTATTATTCTTATCAAATGAAACTGAAGATGAGAAAAGTCAACTACTGTTTACATAAAGAGGTCAAAGTTAGCTTCTATTTTCCGATTTATTTAATTTCAAAGCCCAAGCATTTCATCAACTCTGTAATACTAGCCAGAGTTTCATATTATGCCAAACTATACCACTCCTAACATGATAAAAATTATTGTTCTTAAGTGAACTAAACAAGTATCTTTCAGTGATATAAGAGAGATTAGCAATACTAAAAAAATTCAAATTTTTAGTGTGTAACATATATGTATTTTTTCAATTTAATGCAGGTAGTAACTATTCATTGTATTTACATATTTACAAAATATTATAAAGTGAAATACCTCTCTTATTTGCCATATTACACAAGGGTTTCATACAGGCAGAACAAAGTATATGGATAAACATTTATTTCAGTCCTTGGTATTAGAAGTCCACACATATCCACAACATTTAAAATTCTCAATACAAAGTATTAAACATTGACAAAGATGTAATGAAAAGGTGCTCTAATATCCACTGGTGGGAAACCCCCAAGTCCATAAAATGCAACAAAAAGACCAAATATCATTGGTAAATCTTCTCATGTGGTCCTTTTTGAACATCTATCATTTCTGTTATAATAACCATTTCTACCTTACTTTTTGCATCTTCAGACACAGGGGTGGTAAGTGCTCAGCTAGGACTAGTGCTGGTACACTTCACTAGTCTTTCCCCTAAACCCAAACTCTCCTCAAAATTGCTCATTTTGAATGTGTCATCTGTCTCCTAGGACCCTGACTGATACAGGACTATTTTTTATAAAAGAAAAGTTAGCCTCAGTGGGTTAGTTTCAACATAGCCAGATGAATGATAAACTCAGGAGCAAATAAACTTGGTAACATTTCAGATATTATTAAGTATCAAGAAGAGAATAAAATGTTAAAAAAGGGATAAGCAGTAACTCAATTTGTTGGAACTTACTCTAGATGAGGTAGTCAAGGAAGGTCTTTCTGAGTGACATATGGAAAGAACGCTACCTTCTGAGGAGGAAAGAGTTATCAGAAGATCTGGCCCAAAAGTATTCTAGACAAAGGAAATGACAAATGGCTTCCAAATAATTAATAATCTGGAAATCTAAGAGCAGTTGAAAGATCAGAGAGACGGAAAGTTAGTGAGAAAGGAAGGAGAAGAAGATAAGGTCAGACGCTTAAACAGAAGCATATCGGGCAGGTTTATGTTGACCATAACAAAGAGTTTAGAATTTTAAGAGTAATGGGAAACTATTAAAGGTATTTACTTAAGGAAGGATGTGCTCTGATCGGCATTTTAAACAGATAGCTGCCTGCTATTTGGAGAAAGTATTGAGAGAGGGAAGGCTCAGAAGTACAAAGATAAGATATGACGCTACTCCTGTATTACAAGTGAGAGATGATGGTAGAAATAGATTGATGGTGATGGAGTAAGGAATTTAAACTTTACTTTGATAGTAGAGCCACAGAACTTTCTGATTACAATATACATGGTGATAAGAAATAAAGAATTGGGGCTTCCCTGGTGGCGCAGTTGTTGAGAGTCCGCATGCCGATGCAGGGGACACGGCTTCATGCCGCAGTCCGGTAAGATCCCATGTGCCGCGGAGCGGCTGGGCCCATGAGCCACGGCTGCTGAGTCTGCGCGTCTGGAGCCTGTGCTCTGCAATGGGAGAGGCCACAACAGTGAGAGGCCCGTGTACCGCAAAAAAAAAAAAGAAAAAAGAAAATAACTAAAGAATTGATCACCTGAATATGTGATGGTGCCATTCTTGTAACATAAAAGATTAGAAAAAAAAATCATATTTGATGAAAGAGAAGTAGTTAGCAGTTACATTTTGGTAATGCTAATTTTTACAGAATCAGACTAGAGTAGATAGAAGAAATCAATAGTATGTTTTGGCTATATCTGAAAGAATTTCTTATTATGGGAAGTAAAAGAAATTTCAGAGGAAATCTATTTAGAGCTTTTAAATGGACTAAAGTTAAGACTGAAATAAATACCAGTATGTTGCAATTGAGTCAGACTCTACATCCCTCCGGCAATTTTGACAACCCTACACATGTGTTACTTAGGGTACATTATCCTGGTTTAAGGAGGTCCTAGAAAGGAGCCTACAGTAAGCATCACTACAGCTTCCTTCTAATGAAGGGAATGTGTAAGACAAAAAGCACAGCTAAGGTGTAGCAGCCACAGCAAACAAGGAAAAGAAATGTTCAGCTTAGAGACAAATTATCTGATATGAATGCCTCTATCTCCAGCCTCCTTCCAATAACCGCTCCTCAGGTTTCCAGTTGGCTGAACTACACAATAAAACTATAGTAAACTTTCTGTTCAGATTTTCTTTGGGCTTCAAAGATTCAAACTCCCTCTACTAATCCTAATCCATCACTTTGCTTATTTTCATTTAGAATCCTTTTCCTACTGATGACAAAATTGTCCAACTGTTTTCTCTGTTTTAAAAAAATAATAATTTTATATTGGGGTATAGGTGATTTACAATGTTGTGTTAGTTTCAGGTGTACAGCAAAGTGATTTAGTTATACATGTACATATATCTATTCTTTTTCAGATTCTTTTCCCATATAGGTTATTACAGAGTATTGAGTAGAGTTCCCTGGATAGTAGTACATCCTTGTTGATTATTTTATATATAGTACTGTGTATATGTTAATCCCAAACTCTTAATTTATCCCTCCTAGTGTTTTCAATACTGTTCTTTGCACCTTAGGTTTCAGATAACCCTTGTATTCAGACCTCTTCTTACCTGCATCTTTAGACTGAATCTATCAGCTGGAGATCAGTCCAAAGCACTCTTACATCCAGACTCAGAACAAGCTCATTTGGAGGGAAAGGTAGGTTATAATACATCAGCCAGCTCTAACCTTCTATAATTCTGTGATCTGAGCTACTGCCTCTAGCATGCTATATATTATAACTAAGCTTTCTGCTATTGTTTTTTACTCCTACCAATGAAGTTCACTATATATTTCTGGTAAAGAAAAGTCACTTTAAATCCACACACTAAAACTCTCTGTTCTTGGTGGAGAGGTAAAATTCCGGCCTCAACTGAAATATAATTTTATATCTGTGAGAATTTTGACCGTGGTGATGTGTTTCTATTAATTCCAGACAGCGACAAGACCCAAAGTTCGTTTTGCTCCAATGTCAGAAATTATCCTGAACAAAACAACTTGCACATTACAAAGCAAAAATCAAAATAATATTTGCATTATGCAACCTCTGGTGCCAGGATCTTATTTTCTTTTTCACATGGAATATAAAAATGAATCTCAGGCTTCCCTAGTGGTGCAGTGGTTGAGAATCTGCCTGCCAATGCAGGGGACACGGGTTCGAGCCCTGGTCTGGGAGGATCTCACATGCCGCAGAGCAAACAGACCAGTGAGCCACAACTACTGAGCCTGCGCGTCTGGAGCCTGTGCTCCGCAACAAGAGAGGCCACGGTAGTGAGAGGCCCATGCACCGCGATGAAGAGTGGCCCCCACTTGCCACAACTAGAGAAAGCCCTTGCACAGAAACGAAGACCCAACACAGCAAAAAATAAATAAACTAATGAATTAATTAATAAACTCCTACCCCCAACGTCTGAAAAAAAAAAAAAAAGAATCTCAAAAGACTGATCTCCACGACCATGTATACACTGGATATGTGAACATACATAGACCCAATCCCAAAGGTCATTAATCAGTCACAGCTTAGCATTTTATCAATATTAGGAGAAATTTCTAAGTACCTGAATATATGCTTCCATTTGCCAAGATTAATACATCCCACTGTTCTTGCTAATATTCCACAGGGATGTAGAAAATAGAAAGGTAGTTTTTCAGGGAAAAAATAAAGGAAAGGAAAAAAGAAGCAAATAGAGAGCTTAAAACATGGGAGACAAAGAGTGAAATAAGACAAGCAAAGATAAACTAAAAAAGACTGAAGGCTCCCTGAATCCTAAAGGAAAAATTCATATATTCTCTTTCACACTGAGATTGAATCCTATGACTTTTTCATACTGTGTGTTGTCTTTCTCTCTTAATTCTCACATAAAATATTTCAGGGTGACAAATTGCTTCTTTGAGGAACATTTTTAACACGTGTGCGACTTTCAGATATAGGCAAGGTTGATTTTAGAAAACATTGGGATGTAAGAGAAATGTGTGTGAGACAATTTCTTGCCTCTCCTTCCTAAGCTCTTCCCCCTGCATGCCTGTACTTTTTCATTTCCTCCTCACCTATAGCCTTCACAACTATTCTCCTGCTTCAATCTCAATACACAAGTCACTTAATACCCTCAAGCAGGGACACATGGGGAATCCATAACATTACATACAAAATGTGAAAGCACACATGTGACTGCTGTGGCAACGTGCCACTCAAATCTGCTGTGGAGACTGTACTTTACCAAAGCCTCCAGCTGTTGACCCTTTGGATTCCCCCACTTCATTCTCACTGAGGTAGTTCCTGCCACAGGTTTCTGAGCCAATGATTGAGCACAACAAGAATACTTAAGCAGGGACTTCCCCGGTGGCACAGTGCTTAAGAATCTGCCTGCCAAAGCAGGGGACATGGGTTTGAGCGTTGGTTCGGGAAGTCCCACATGCCGCGGAGCAACTAAGCCTGTGCGCCACAACTACTGAGCCTGCACTCTAGACCCCACAAGCCACAACTACTGAGCCGACATGCCACAACTACTGAAGCCCGTGGGCCTAGAGCCTGTGCTCCGCAGCAAGAGAAGTTACAGCAATGAGAAGCCCATGCACCACACCGAAGAGTAGTCCCTACTCGCCACAGCTAGAGAAAGATAGCGTGCAGCAACAAAGACCCAATGCAGCAAAAAATTAAAAATAAAAAAGATAATTAAGCAGATTCATTACCATGAGATATAGGCATTTTCCAACAGGAGACTGTGGCTCTAGGAGTCTTTTTTAGTTTGGTCAAACCTTTGTTGAAACCATGCTGCATCCAAGAATCCTCCTCCTCAACCTTCCTTCACTCCTTCTCTCCTTCCACAGGGGTCAGACCAGTGTTACGGTATATAAACACTCTACTCTTCTTTCCCTGCTCCCTCCTACAGTAAACATCTTTAATGTCTCATTCTGCCTAGGCACATGCTATTTGGTGGTCCTAAACTAATTCAAATGGCAGTAAGATACTTGAAAAAACCGATGGCAAAATAAAGATTTTTGACATGGTCATCCCTTGTCTGGAAGAAAAAGAAGATTCAATCCTGAATGTAGGAGGGCCACCAATAGAACATGATGCAAGATGGCATCCTAAGTGCTAAAGAGCTGTCTTGCAGCTAACCCTTGTAGGCACAATGATTCAGCCATTTTCAATAATTGTGTGTGTGGGGGAGGTTGAGAAGATGTAAAAAAATAGCAATATTGGCTGGCTACTAAGTTGAATTAACTCACTGAAGAAGGGTAGTAAGAAACTCATTGTGGTTAATAAGCAGTTGAAGTCTGACTGTGAGAGCCGAAAGACTAGTCAAGAGCAGAAACAGCTGAGATTCAACAGATTGAAAAGCTGATAGAATCGCAGACATCCAGAAGCATTTTAATGCTCATCCAAAGCAGATCTGTTATATTAAAGTCAGGGCCGTGGGTGGGAAAACCTGGGGTCCTAAAACATGGCATGGGTCTATCTGTATAGAGCCCCTGAGGATAATTGCAGATTCCCTTGAACCTTCCCAGAAGTACCCCATCATTCTCTAATAAGTCTTAACAGTACATTCTGCTGAAAAGACCTCCCTCCCTCAGAAGCTGAATCCACCAAAACTAGAGCTAATTCCAGCATAACCTGGCTAGGGGCATGTTGAGCCTTGTAAAGGGGGAAAGACATTATAGACAAAAGGAGAAGTAGGAATTAGTTAACATGTAATTGCAGGGACCAAAGCAGTTACCTTGGGATTGGAGTTTAGTGTTTGATCAAAGGGCCCAGAATGTAAAACTGGATGAACAAGAACAACTTAACCTGGAGTATTTAATCAGAGTAGAAACCCTAGATGCTGGTACAAACTCACCACCAGATATCACTTAGAGGTGAGGAGAAGTAGCATTGTCCAAGATCTTCTGGCAGTCAAGAGAAGGAAAGAGGCCAAAAGAAGAGATCGTGATGAAATTGCTTATAATGTAAGGCCAGAAGAGCGTCAGATGATTATGTTTTACAGGATAGGCCCAAAGAGCACACCCTTCACTGGGACCATTAGCAATGTGTTTATGAGGAGGGCACCTGCATCACAAAGAGCTTCCGGTGGTGACTGCCTTCTGCAAGTCAGGTATGAAAGTGGGAGACCCAGTCACAAAATGGAGCTCATTCATATCCACTGAGAATGATAGGTCCTGAATTAATAGAGGCCAGGTGACAACACTTAATCTTCAGAAGACTGGAGGCTGTAATTATTGTAATGAGCAAACTGGAGGAAAAATGAAGAGATATGACTCATGAGGGCTTTTGGATATATTATAGAGTATGCCACACTCAGAGACAAAATAGGTTGGCCATCAATAAGGGTGCTACTTAACATATGCAATCAAATAAAATTGAGAATGAAGGAGCAGGATGCTGAGGCAGTTGCCCCAATAAAAAACTACAATCCTTTGCTCAGTGGCTGGACCTGAGCCATTGTTCTGATCTGGAATCCAATGACTGAAGGAGTGGTTGGATCCCTAAAAGGAAGGATCCTGCAATACCAAAACAGTTAAATACAGAAAGTGGCTTCATCCATCTGTACCAGTAAAATTGAACATTGAAGAGAGGGAAATACCCAGACATATCAAGGATTACATACACAGGACCAGAACTGACATTAATAAGCCAAGATTCACAATATCATCATACCTTCTGTTAGAATGGGGACTAAGAGGTGCCAGATTAGTGTAAATGGATTTCTAGATAAAATCTGTTTCAAACTGGAATTTCTGGTCTTTAGGCCCACCCAAAGCATATCATCGAATTGATATACTGAGAAATTTAAGTTACCTGAACACTGGCAACTTAGAATGTGGAATGAGCTATCATAGTGGGGAATACCAAATAGAAGCCTCTGAACTGTGCTGCCTTCCTCTAGCCAAAATAATAAATGAAAAATCATATTCCATTCTATAGATGATGGCACTGATTTGTGCCACCATTAAATGCCTAATAAAGGCAGGGTTGAGTCTATCTATCATATTTTATTTCGTTCTTCCATTCTGACTCTTGAAAAACTCAGATGACGCCTGGAGAAAAACTTTAGACCACTATGGTCTCAACCATGTTGTATTCATAATTGTAGCTATTGTGTCAGATGTTTGCTTGTTATGCAACATATTAGGGAACATTTTCTTCTCCATTACAAAGGTGGATCAGAAGCACTTTACATTCAGATGGGAATGGACAAGAATATTCACTTCCATTTTTGTTTCAAGTAATATTAACTCCAATGGTATCTGTCATAATATGGCCTAAATTGATCTGAACAACTTGAATATACCACAGAACATCACGCTCATCTCCTGTCATCTGATCCGTTCTTGGTGAATGGTCTTGAGGGTTCTGAACTATAACTAAGGTAATATACAATGTATTTTTAGCTGGAGAGAATCATTATTTTTCCATGATTAAAAAAATTATCAAAATACTCCATTTCTCAAAAATGATCTAGGATGGCTGATATAAATCAGGTGTTCTCCAAAACTGTTGTTCATGGCTCAGCTCTTCAGTTAAAAAAAAAACTAAATAAGTGAAAGAGAAATCAAGATAATAAAAAACAGATTGGAAACAAAATAGCAAGTTATAGTCAACATGTTGCTAGCATTTATATCATCAGTACTATAAATATACCACATGTTAATATGTCTACTAAATTGAGTATCTCATTAATATTCTTAATTTTACTGTGATAGCCTATTGTAACTTATACAATTAAGTCAAATTTATAGGGTGTTGTTGGTTTGCAGACTGGCCCTTGTACACAGAGGGCTAGGAGGGAATGAAGAAAGAGGCAAGTCACACCAGATTCACAGGTGGCAGGTTCAATAAGCAAGGGAACTTACATATAAGGCTTACCTTTGGCAGCCACAAGATGACTAGATCTCCACTCCTACCCTCCAGAAACTTAAAAGTTTATCTAGAGGCCTTAACTGTTCAGTCACATACAGTATTCTGATGGTCTCAACAATACTGTAGCCTCTCATGGCTAAAACCTTGAAACAGCAACTAGTGTGGAGATGGTGGGCAGAATGTACATTCCAATGACAGGGGAGAAGGTGAGGAGCCTTTGATTGCCCACATCCAGCTTTAGGGTCAACTGGAGGTCACATCCCCTCAATGACCTCCTCCAACAGGAATGTCATTGTTCAGGAAAATTGGAGGATCTGTATTATATGTATGTGTATCTATCTATCTTCTATCAGTCTATCATTTATCTATCAGCTCTTATTAATATGAATATAAAGCAGTTTTATTTCAAAAGTAAAGTAAAAGGAGTGAAATTGGGTCATTTTTAGAGATGTGGATGAACCCAGAGACTATCATACAGAGTGAAGTAAGACAAAAAGAGAAAAACAAATATCATATATAAACACATATATGTGGAATCTAGAAAAATGGTACAGATGAACCTATTTGCAAAGCAGAACTAGAGACACAGATGTAGAGAACAAATGTATGGACACCAAGGGGAGAAAGCAGGGGGTGGGACGAATTGGAAGATTGGGAATGACATATATACACTACTATGTATAAAATAGATAATTAATGAGGACCTACTACTCAGTGCTCTGTGGTGACCTAAATGGGTAGGAAATCCAAAAAAGAGGGGTTATATATATACATACAGCTGATTCATTTTGCTGTATAGTAGGAACTAACACAACATCATAAAGCAACTATACCTCAATAAAAATAAATAAACAACAACAACAAAAACCAAAAGTAAAATAAAAATGTTTTAATGTTTTTAGAAAAGCATAGGCCTAAATTGCTATGATGTAAATATATACCCACGGTGGAAATATTTGGTAAAAAATGGCTAATAGGAGATATGGGGATATATGTATATGTATAGCTGATTTACTTTGTTATAAAGCAGAAACTAACACACAATTGTAAAGCAATTATACTCCAATAAAGATGTTAATAAATAAATAAATAAGGATCCAGGTCAGAAAAAAAAAATGGCTAATATTTATTAAGTATTTTTAAATGTTACAAGCACTATTCTCAGTGTTCTATACATATTGATGGATTTACTCTTCACAAAAAACTTAAGAGGTAAAAACTATTATTGTATTTATCGGGATGCTGGCAGAAGAAAGATGCCACACTCAAGGTGAATAATTTGTAGAATACATATTAAAGAGAAGGGGGCTATTTAAAAAAACATGAGAGTAGTAAAACCATAGAGGATGGTGCTGTACACTGGAGGTTTATGACGGTGGGTTACGTAATTGGGAAATGTCTGGAAGCTAAAATTGATAAGGTCTTGGTGATGTCTTAGATATTGTGGATGAGTGAAAGAAAATTGTTCCCAAATGTTTGGCTTATGCAATTGGAGGGATGGACATCCCATTTGTTTGAGGTAATGCTAGATAATAATCAGATTCAAGAAATTTTTGATTTGAGGGAAGAGAGGGCAAGCCAGTCGTACATAAAGCTTGGAGATCATAGAAATCCAGGTCAGAGATATAGTTTCTGGGTTCCAATATGCATTTAAAAATGGGGAAAAGTTAAAAGAAGATTTAAGCATATACCCTATGCTATTCCAAGCCCAAAAGGGAAATATACTCTCAAGATTTTTTAAAAAAGATACTTCAACTAATCATTGAAGTTGACTTTAAAATTATGATTAAGATTTAGCAATACACAGTTTAAAATTTGACACATTCATAGAAATAAGGGTTCTTATAGCTGTGGAAATTACAACAGCATTTGAGAATTGATTAGACTATAGAATAACAAATATTCCAGCTCTTCATGATATAAAATGAAATGTATCATCACTTTGGCTTCATTACTTTTTCCCACTAGTTTCAATCACTTTTTTATATAGATAGAGATAAATTGCCTATTTCTTTAAAGAGTGGATGACTTTGTTCTGTGCTAGTGGTTATTTATGTAACCCACTGGGATTTCTTAATTCAGCATAAGTGCAAGCGTTTCAGATATATATCCAATGTGATAAAGAAATTGACACTGAGATTGTCACTGAGATTCTCCAAGATTGATGATCCTTCTTAAACATAAGGTATCATTACCAATTCAGGGTCACCCAAAAGGAAATCAAGGAACTGTTAAAAGTATCAGACTACTTTTCTCAAAAGAGACATTATCGGAGTTTTGTTATAGTTAGGCTTTTATTCTGTATGTAAAAATAAAATGAAACATATATAACGTTTTTATTTAAGTAGCTAAACTTAATGATAATACTTAAAAAAGAAATTATATCTTTTGATTCTTCCTCCTACATTTAAAGTGAAAACTCTCAACAGAATGTTTTTTTAAAAATTAATGCACTTTAGTTTTTTAGGGACTATATTAAAGATGAACAATTTATAATAAAATAATGCTTATTACTTGGTAGACTCAATTTCTAAAAAAAGGTTTATCTTTTCTTTGCTGTAAATATTTGCAATGTATCTGTTAGGTTTAACAATATTTTAAAATATTTACATCATTAAAAACAAAATTAAAAATTCAATATTTAGTAGACTTACAAAATATTTCATATAAATATATGTACATATGTGTGTATGTATACATGTATGTATATCTATTAATTTGAGGTCAGAAATAAACTGGATTTATTCATTCAAAATATAATACATGGGTTATTTATGCATATCCATGCTATAAGTAAATAAATTGCTTTTAATCCTATTATGAGGAAATGCTAAATTCTTTTTGGCTTCACTTATTTTCAGCCAATAGAAATAATATATTGTGCATGTGCGTGTGTGTGATATTTTCCAAGCAGGGTGGAGTTAAATTCATTCGAAGAAGTATTTGAAGAATTCACAACATAATACAGTGTTTCACCACACTGAGTATGTCACGTACTCAAAGAGGCCTTTTCAGGTTATTTATAACCATATTATTGATAAACTTTATGTGCAGAGTAAATGATAAAAAAAAAAAAGTACAGTTCTAGACATTTGCAAGGCCCTCCTTAAGACTTCTATGAAATAGAATAGTGACTTGGAATATTGTTTTAATTACAAGGCAATTGTGTCTTTCAACAGCAAGCACTTACAAAAATGTTCTAGCTGTTACATTATTAATGCTGCCACTTGGATTTGCTAAATTGTATCCTAGTGATTTAGAATTTCTGGACCTCCCAAATTTGTTAACATCCTACTATATTTGAGGAGGTGTTAGTTGTGGAAACACCTAATCTCCTAGACTGAAGAGCAGATGGCTACAATCAGATTATTTTGTATTTTTGATGGAGAGATATCCCAAGAAATATTCTGATGATTTGGGTCCAGCCATGTTTGCCTATTTTATTATTTAATAAGTACTTTGAGAATATTTAAATGAAAATTTAATAAAAATGTTTTTCTTGGAAATAATGAAACCATGAGTTTATATTTTTCATTCTTTTATTACAAAACTAATTTCTTAACAGCCATTTTATACCAAGCAATTGAATAGATAAGGAGTACTCAATGTTCTACCAACAGACCAGGCTTCTATATTTGTTAACTTAATGACTTGTATACATAAGATTTTAAGCAAGCAAAAGAAATTGCTACCAATAATCTTTAATACATCCAAGGCTCTCAGATTACTATGACTGCAGACTCAAAGCTCCCCTTACCTTATTTTAGAAATGGAGGAGTATTATATACATCAGTACAACACGGTATTTCACTTATCATGATATATTTACCTGGATTTTGAATTATAGTTTAAAAACATTAAGAATAATGTTTATCTCAATAACAGCTGTTTCTCAACTTACATTCACATTTGAACCTAATCATCTCAATAACAGCTCTGTGCCATGCCCTATTTAATGAAAAGGAAACTAACACTATTAAAAGAAACTAACATTATTAAAACACTAAAAAAGAAGTGTGAGAATGGTCTTCCTAAGCTTCAACTTCTTATAAATATTATAGCCAAAACATGAAATGGAGTCCACTAGTCCTTGGTCTTGGATTTTTTTAATATAGCACAAAGAGAATTTTCTATTAATAGCCATAAAATTTAAAATCTATTCTTGTTTGATTAATCATGTTCTGTTTAATTGTATAGAACATGGTTTCTTAAGCTATACAACAGTTGTGTTTATATATCTAGAAATACTGTTACATGAGATCAAATGTTTGAACCTCTTAAATCTAGGTATATACATTTGTGTGATTAAACTTTTGAATAAAATAGCCTTGTATTACTGAAAGTGGAAAAACGTTGAATGTGTATACCATAATTAAACTTACTCAACTGCATCATCTTCACTTACCCATTAAGTATTATTTATCTAACTCCAGTAGCTTGGCATAGATGCCACGAAGTGTTTTATTCATGTAGTAAATATCCCACTGTATATATTCATTTTGGGGTTTATAAATGCAGTGAATTTTCTCCTTTTTTTTTTTCTTTGAGGAAGTTTTCTGTTTGAGGCAGACTCCAATTACAGGTATCAAAATTACTATTTTTCCCAAGAGTGGATGGATTGATCAGTTTTGCTTCTTTCTTGGGTCTTAGCCTGTTTTGTATTGGGGCCAAACAGTTAAACCCTATTTAATCTGTAATGACAGCTACCCTCTCTCTCATCAACATCTGGTATTCTTGAAGAAATGTAGGGTCTATTGTGGAGAATTGAGGGTGGAATAATGAATTCAAGTGGCCTGGCGCTATAATATACTTTGTAATATACTTGGGTAAGTGATTCAGGTCTCCTTCTTCCTCTTCCTTTTCCTCTTCCTCTCCTTCCCCTTCTGAGACAGGAGGGAAAAGGGCAGGACACAACTGCTAGATAAATGAAGAAGGGGCACAGCTGTTAGGATGCAATGAAAACTGGCTGGGACCTGCTGAACCCAAGGGGGCTTCAAGAATAGAGGATAGTCTGGTCATTGACCTTTAGTTCATTATACCTTCACTATTATACTAAAAATCACTTCCCCTTATGCCATGACAGATCTGGGGTAGACCATAAAAGGCCAAAAAGTGGGCAGAGGTCCAATTCCTGGGAATCTCCACCCTTCCCTGAAATAGCTAAAATATTCCTCCCCCTTGTTACTATATGAAATTACGCAGCCCATAAAAACCAACAACCCCTTGTCCTAGGGCCACTCTTACTTTCCGAGACAGTCGGCATTCTGCCTATGGAATGTGTGTCTCTCTGAATAAACTTGTTTTCATTTTCCTTTGGCTTGCTCTTGAACTCTTTCCTGCACAAAACCAAGGACCCTCACTTGGCAGCCTGCCCCAGGGACTCACACAGTTCCCTGGCCATGATATCTCCTTCTCTCGTAACACTTCCCCTTCCCCTTCCTTTTCTTCCCACTCCCCAGCCCTCCTCCTTACTGTTCCTCTTTTTCTTCTTCTCCTCCCCTTCCCCTTCCCCTTCTCTCCTCTTCCTTTCTCCTCTCCCTCCTCCTCCTCCTCCTTCTTCTTCTTCTCCTCCAAAGTTCCAGACCACAGGATAAGTTAAAAACTGCTGTAAACAGATTGAATGGGATCTGTTGATGTTTTGAAAGGACCATGAACTCTGATTCTTATTGATTGCCTCTTGTCCATTCTCCTCTTCTCTCCTACAACTCCCCTTCTTCCTTTGCCACCTCTCTACTATTTTGTCTCCTTTGTTACCCTGTATCTTTTGTATTTGGATGTTGTCGTCATCCTAACAGAAAGAGATTGAAGAGATGACCTTCACAAATCACTATCAGTCCTAGGATACTGTGACACATGTCAGAAAATGTGTGAGATGAGTAACTGTCAAGTAAAAAGAAGAGTATCTTTTTATATATTGTGTTTTGATGACACATTAATTTCTTTTTAAGGTCTCTTTGATATTTATTGTTACTAAAGCCTCATGTTCTTATCTCCAAAATCATCTATAAGATCACTATAGGGCTTCCCTGGTGGCGCAGTGGTTGAGAGTCCGTCTGCCGATGCAGGGGACATGGGTTCGTGCCCTGGTCCGGGAAGATCCCACATGCCGCGGAGCGGCTGGGCCCGTGAGCCATGGCCGCTGAGCCTGCGCGTCTGGAGCCTGTGTTCTGCAACGGGAGATGCCACAACAGTGAGAGGCCCGCGTACCGCAAAAAAAAAAAAAAAAAAAAAAAAAAAATCACTATAAATGATTCATGTGTACTAAGATAAGAGAAATTATTTAGTAAAATTTGATGCCAATCCTTATAGGTTTGGGTTTTGCAGAGATTGTTGGAGGTCAAATGCCTTTCCTCTACACATCATTTTTATTTTTACCACTTATAACCAATATTTACATATGTTGTCCTTATGGTACATGTATGTTTGTTTACGTGAAAGTTTTAGATCTATCTAAGTGGTACTGAAGAAGCAGCATGCATATATTTTTCATCTCATGGAAGACAGCTATAAGTGAATTAAAAGTCAGAGAAAGCACAGAGGAAGAGAAAGAGAATGAAACAGTAAATATAAACCAGGAATTTAAATAGTTCATGCTACTTGCCATTCTGCTCAATGAGTAGATGCCTTCTAATGAAGGTGATATAGTAAAGGTTAACCTGCTATTTCTTCAGCCAGTTTCAATACCCAATTTCCACTATCAGCAGTAAATTGAGTAGTGTCTGAAGATAATTTATCTTCTTCTTACTTCTTGGCCCTCAAATACAAGCAAGTCAACTGCCTCATTCAGTGTTCAAATAGAAAAATAGTAAGGAAAAAGTGGCTGTGTCGATTTATTTAAGAATCAATACTGAAATGCCCAAATGGATGTCTTGCAAAGATTTCCAAAAGTTATTTTCACTTAAAGAGATTCTGCCTTATGTTGTCTATAGATAGAAACGTCCACTAAAATGCAACTCCATTTATTCCTTAATGTCCCTAATGTCTTTATTGATTTTGTTGGTTTTGCTTTGGTGTTTTTTAGACTATAAGTCATTTGAAACAGAGACTATATTTTCTTTACCTTTATTAGTTCTACAAAACAATAGTATCATGAACACAGTTTGTTTTCAACAAAAATTTGTAGATTAACTTTTTAAATGAGTGGATAGTGTTATCAGTGGATTCAAATATTTATCTTGCAAGCTGTTGTGAGGACACATAATATTTTATTTTTTCATAGAAAAATATCAGGGATAAAAATGTAAAATCGAAGTGAATTTTATGTATATATTGCAGTAGCATATATTATAACATATAGAAATACTATAACATTATTATATGGGAAACATATAGAATATGTATTTCTTGTAGTTAAAATAGTCTAAGTACATATTTAGTGTGGGTATCTATAGCATACAAATCATGTTTCCCTGACTCCACAACTTGGATTATAGGAATATCAACTCTATAGTCTGGGTCAAATAAAAAGTGACTTTCTTGTCAGTGTCTCCCAAATTCTACCTTGTTTCCTCACTCAGCTCCTTGGCTTTCATTTTTGGAACTTCCTGTATAGAGGGCCACAAGCTGGGGAATAGAGTACTGAAAACTGGGGGGGGGGGGGGGGGAGGGCTCTAAGACCAATATTATGTAAGAGGATACCAAGCCTGGCAGTACTGCTTCTCCAGTTGTACACTAGCTGTCACCACCCAAACCTCTAAGCAGCAAGACCACTGCCATGGTTATCACTGCAGTGTTCCTTGAATAATAATGCTTCTCTCATGCAAATACAACATCTTATCAATAGTAAGCCAGAAATGAATAAATAAATATTTTTATTTATGAATGCAGATAATATCTCAAAAACATTTGGGAAATAACTTTAAAATTAAACTTTTTTTTTTTTTTCAGTACGTGGGCCTCTCACTGTTGTGGCCTCTCCCGTTGTGGAGCACAGGCTCCGGACGCGCAGGCTCAGCGGCCATGGCCCACAGGCCTACCTGCTCCGTGGCATGTGGGATCTTCCCGGACCGGGGCACGAACCTGTGTCCCCTGCATCGGCAGGAGGACTCTCAACCACTGCGCCACCAGGGAAGCCCTAAAATTAAGCTTTTATAGGTAAAAATACATCATTTCTGTAATATTTTCTAATATTATTTTAAAATCCAAATTTTGTCATTCTACTGCTGAAGCTAATATAATAACTTTTGTTACAATTGTCCAATGAATATTTCAAATATACCAGATTCTTATAAAAAGTAAAACTCACCACACAATATTAAAATGTTAATATTGCACACGTTTTGATACAATCTTAAAATTAATCCAGCATTTGCACTCATTGTTTTGTCCTTTGCTCTGTCTTCACTGAAAAATCGCTTTTCCTTCTTTCCATAACTCATTGATCCTCATGAGTTTGTATTCCACCTGCCACTTCAGGACCCTTATTGGGTAAGAAAGATAACAGCAGGCCTGAAATCCATAACTTCTCCTGTGGATGCTAGTGAATAGAAATGCTTAATGTTGAAGGACTGAAAGGAGAATTTCTGGTAGAAACTTATAAGCTGATTCTACAATTTATACAGAAGGGAACAGGATCTAAAATGGTCAAACTAATTTTGAAAAAAATAGAATAGAATTAAGAACTCACACTATCTGCTTTCAAGACTCACTGAACAGCTACAATAACCAAGAGACTGTGATATTAAAAAATATAGACTCAAAGATTACTGGAAAATATTAGGGTATCAAGAAATAGATGCACATATGTATGGTCAATTGATTTTTAAGTAAGGGGAAAAGACAATTCAATGAAGAACTAAATAGTGCTGGAAAAAATGGTGCTGGAACAAATGATGCTAAAACAATTAGACATCTATATAAAAGAAATAAAAAATCTTGATCTACACCTCATATCATAGTGAATAACTCAAAATGGATCTCAGATCTAAATGTAAAATTAAAAACTATAAAACTTTAAGAAGAAATGTTTATGACTTTGGACTAGGCAAAAATTTTTTTAGCTTTTTGGGGGAGATGGAACTGTTCTATACATCTTTCTATACATCTCATATTTCATGTAAGTAATAACTCTACTGTTTACAGGTTGAATTGTATAATATGTAAATTATACTTCAATTAAAAATAAATGTCAGATTGGAACCAAAATGACAGAGTAGAAGGACGTGCTCTCACTCCCTCTTGTGAGAAAACCAAAATCACAACTAGTTGTTGGACAATCATCGACAGGAAGACACTGGAACTCACCAAAAATGATACCCCACATCCAAAGACAAAGGAGAGGCCACAATGAGATGGTAGGAGGAGCTCAATCATAGTAAAATCAAATCCCATAACTGCTGGGTGGGTGACTCACAGACTGGAGAACACTTATACCACAGAAGTCCACCCACTGGAGTGAAGGTTCTGAGCTCCACATCAGGCTTCCAAACCTGGGAGTCTGGCAACGGGAGGAGGAATTCCTAGAGAATCAGACTTTGAAGACCACTGAGATTTGATTGCAGGACTTCGACAGAACTGGGGGAAACAGAGACTCCACTCTTAGAGGGCACACACAAAGCAGTGTGTGCATCAGGACCCAGGGGAAGGAGCAGTGACCCCAGGGGAGAATGAACCAGACCTACCTGCGAGTGTTGGAAGGTCTCCTGCAGAGGTGGGGGTGGCTGTGGCTCACCGTGGGGACAAGGACACTGAAAGCAGAAGTTCTGGGAAGTACTCCTTGGTGTGAACCCTCCCAGAGTCCACCATTGGCCCCACCAAAGAGCCCAGGTAGGCTCCAGTGTTGGGTTGCCTCAGGCCAAACAACCAACAGGGAGGGAACCCAGCCCCACCCATCAGCAGTCAAATGGATCAAAGTTTTACTGAGCTCTGCCCACCAGAGCAACAGTCATCTCTATCCACCACCAGTCCCTCACATCAGGAAACTTGCATAAGCCTCTTAGATAACCTCATCCACCAGAGGGCAGACAGCAGAAGCAAGAAGAACGACAGTCCTGCAGCCTGCGGAACAAAAACCACATTCACAGAAAGATAGACAAGATGAAAATGCAGAGGGCTATGTACAAGATGAAGGAACAAGAAAAAAACCCAGAAAAACAATTAAATGAAGTGGAGATAGGCAACCTTCCAGAAAAAGAATTCAGAATAATGATAGTGAAGATGATCAAGGACCATGGAAAAAGAATGGAGTCAAACATCGAGAAGATGCAAGAAATGTTTAATAAAGACCTAGAGGAATTAATGAACAAAGAAACAGCGATGAACAAATCAATAACTGAAATGAAAACTACACTAGGAGGAATCAATAGCAGAATAACTGAGGCAGAAGATCGGATAAGTGACCTGGAAGACAGAATGGTGGAATTCACTGCTGTGGAACAGAATAAAGAAAAAAGAATGAAAAGAAATGAAGACAGCCTAAGAGACCTCTGGGACAACATCAAATGCAACAACATTCGCATTATAGGGGTCCCAGAAGGAGAAGAGAGAGAAAAAGGACTAGAGAAAATATTTGAAGAGATTATAATTGAAAACTTCCCTAACATGGGAAAGGAAATAGCCACCCAACTCCAGGAAGGGCAGAGAGTGCCATACAGGATAAACTCAAGGAGAAACATGCCGAGACACATAGTAATCAAATTGGTAAAAATTAAAGCCAAAGAAAAATTATTAAAAGCAGCAAGGGAAAAATGACAAGTAACATACAAGGGAACTCCCGTAAGGTTAACAGCTAATTTCTCAGCAGAAACTCTACAAGCCAGAATGGAGTGGCATGATATACTTAAGGTGATGAAAGGGAAGAACCTACAACCAAGATTATTCTACCCGTTAAGGGTCTCATTCAGATTTGATGGAGAAATCAAAAGTTTTACAGACAAGCAAAAGCTAAGAAATTCAGCACCACCAAACCAACTCTACAGCAAATGCTAAAGGAACTTCTCTAAGTGGAAAAGACAGGAGAAGAAAAGCACCTACACAAACAAACCCAAAACAATTAAGAAAATAGTCATAGGAACATACATATCGATAATTAACCTAAACGTGAATGGATTAAATACTCCAAGACACATGCTTGCAGAATGGATACAAAAACAAGACCCAAATATATGCTGTCTACAAGAGACCCACCTCAGACCTAGGGACACATTCAGACTGAAAGTGAGGGGATAGAAAAAGGTATTCTATGTAAAGGGAAATCAAAAGAAAGCTGGAGTAGCAATACTCATATCAGATAAAATAGACTTTAAAATAAAGAATGTTACAAGAGACAAGGAAGGACACTACATAATTATCAGGGGATCAATCCAAGAAGAAGATATAACAATTATAAATATATATGCACCCAACATAGGAGCACCTCAATACATAAGGCAACTGCTAACAGCTATAAAAGAGGAAATTGACAGTAACACAGCAATAGTGGGGAACTTTAACACTTCACTTACACCAATGGACAGATCATCCAAAATGAAAACAAATAAAGAAACAGAAGCTTTAAATGACACAATAGACCAGATAGATTTAATTGATATTTATAGGACATTCTATCCAAAAACAGCAGATTACACTTTCTTCTCAAGTGCACAAGGAACATTCTTCAGGATAGATCACATCTTGGGTCACAAATCAAGCCTCAGTAATTTTAAGAAAATTGAAATCATATCAAGCATGCTTTCTGACCACAATACTATGAGATTAGAAATGAATTACAGAGAAAAAAACGTAGAAAACACAAACACATGGAGGCTAAACAATACGTTACTAAATAACCAAGAGATCACTGAAGAAATCAAAGAGGAAATCAAAAAATACCTAGAGACAAATGACAATGAAAACACGATGATCAAAATCTATGGGATGCAGCAAAAGCAGTTCTAAGAGGGAGGTTTATAGCTATACAAGCCCACATTAAGAAACAAGAAAAATCTCAAATAAAAAATCTAAACTTACACCTAAATGAACTAGAAAAGAAGAACAAACAAAACCAAAGTTAGCAGAAGGAAAGAAATCATAAAGATGAGATCAGAAATAAATGAAATAGAAACAAAGAAAACAATAGCAAAGATCAATAAAACTAAAAGCTAGTTCTTTGAGAAGATAAACAAAATTGATAAACCATTAGCCAGACTCATCAAGAAAGAGAGTGTGAGGACTCAAATCAATAAAATTAGAAATGAAAACGGAGAAGTTACAACAGACACCTCAGAAATACAAAGCATCCTAAGAGACTAATACACACAACTCAATGCCAATAAAATGGACAACCTGGAAGAAATGGACATATTCTTAGAAAGGTATAAACTTCCAAGACTGAACCAGGAAGAAATAGAAAATATGAACAGACCAATCATAAGTAATGAAATTGAAACTGTGATTAAAAATCCTCCAACAGGGCTTCCCTGGTGGTGCAGTGGTTAAGACTCTGCCTGCCAATGCAGGGGACACAGGTTCAATCCCTGATCTGGGAAGATCCCACATGCCCATGGAGTAACTGGGCTAGTGAGCCACAACTACTGAGCCTGCGCTCTAGAGCTTGTGCTCTGCAACAAGGGAAGCTACGACAATGAGAAGCCCACACACTGCAACGAAGAGTAGCCCCTGCTTGCTGCAACTAGAGAAAGCCCGTGAGCAGCAACGAAGACCCAACACAGACAAAAATAAAAAAAACCAAAATTAATTAAAAAAAATTAGCCCCATTTCTTAAAAAAAAAAAAAAAAGAAAATCTTCCATCAAACAAAATTCCAGGACCAGATGGCTTCACAGGTGAATTCTGTCAAACATTTAGAGAAGAGCTAACACTGATCCTTCTCAAACTCTTCTAAAAAATTGCAGAGGAAGGAACACTCCTAAACTCGTTCTGAGACCACCATCACCCTGATACCCAAACCAGACAAAGATACTACAAAAAAAGAAAATTACAGACCAATATCACTAATGAATATAGATGCAAAAATCCTCAACAAAATACTCGCAAACAGAATCCAACAACATATTAAAAGGATCATACACCATCATCAAGTGGGATTTATCCCAGGGATGCAAGGATTCTTCAATATATGCAAATCAATCAATGTGATACACCATATTAACAAATTGAAGAAGGAAAACCATATGATCATCTCAATAGATGCAGAAAAAGGTTTGACAAAATTCAACATCCATTTATGATAAAAACTCTCCAGAAAGTGGGCATAGAGGGAACCTACTTCAAGATAATAAAGGCCATATACAACAAACCCACAGCAAACATCATTCTCAATCATGAAAAACTAAAAGCATTTCCTCTAAGATCAGGAACGAGACAAGAATGTCCACTCTCACCACTCTTATTCCACATAGTTTTGAAAGTCCTAGCCATGGCAATCAGAGAAGAAAAAGAAATAAAAGGAATACAAATTGGAAAAGAAGAAGTAAAACTGTCACTGCTTGCAGATGACATGATAGTATACATAGAGAATCCTAAAAATGTTACTGGAAAACTACTAGAGCTATTCAATGAATTTGGTAAAGTTGCAGGATACAAAATTAATGCACAGAAATTTCTTGCATTCCTACACACTAATAATGAAAAATCTGAAAGAGAAATTAAGGAAACACTCCCATTTACCATTGCAACAAAAAGAATAAAATACCTAGGAATAAACCTATCTAGGGAGACAAAAGCCTTGTATGCAGAAAACTATGAGACACTGTTGAAAGAAATTAAAGATGATACCAATAGATGGAGAGATATACCATGTTCTTGGATTGGAAGAATCAATATTGTGAAAATGACTATACTACCAAAAGCAATCTACAGATTCAATGCAATCCCTATCAAATTACCAATAGCATTTTTTACAGAACTAAAACAAAAGATCTTAAAATTTTTATGGAGACACAAAAGACCCTGAATACCCAATGCCGTCTTGAGGGAAAAAAACTGTGTGGGAGGAATCAGAGTCCCTCTCTTCACACTATACTGTAAAGGTACAGTAATCAAGACAATATGGTACTGGCACAAAAACAGAAATATAGATCAATGGAACAAGACAGAAAGCCCAGAGATAAACCCACGCACCTATGGTCAACTAATCTATGACAAAGGAGGTAAGGATATACAATGGAGAAAAGACAGTCTCTTCAATAAGTGGTGCTCGGTAAACTGGACAGCTACATGTAAAAGAATGAAATTAGAACACTCCTTAACACCATGCACAAAAATAAACTCAAAATGGATTAGAGACCTAAAGATAAGACCGGATACTATAAAACTCTTAGAGGAAAACGTAGGACGAACTCTCTGACATACATCACAGCAAGATCTTTTTTGATCCACCTCCTAGAGTAATGGAGATAAAAACAAAAATAAACAAATGGGACATAATGAAACTTCAAAGCTTTTGCACAGCAAAGGAAACCATAAACAAGACGAAAAGACAACCCTCAGATTGGGAGAAAATTTTTGCAAACGAATCAATGGACAAAGTATTAATCTCCAAATTATATAAACAGCTCATGCAGCTCAATATTAAAAAAACAAACAGGCTTCCCTGGTGGCGCAGTGGTTGAGAGTCCGCCTGCCGATGCAGGGGACACGGGTTCATGCACCAGTCTGGGAAGATCCCACGTGCCGCGAAGCGGCTGGGCCCGTGAGCCATGGCCGCTGAGCGTGCGCGTCCGGAGCCTGTGCTCCGCAACGGGAGAGGCCCCAACGGTGAGAGGCCCGCGTACAGCAAAAAAAAAAAAAAAAAAACAAACAACCCAATCCAAAAATGGGCAGAAGACCTAAATAGAAATTTTTCCAAAGAAGACATACAGATGGCCAAGAGGCACATGAAAAGCTGCTCAACATCACTAATTATTAGAGAAATGCAAATCAAAACTACAATGAATTATCACCTCATATCAGTTAGAATGCACATCATCAGAAAATCTACAAGCAACAAATGCTGGAGAGGGTGTGGGGAAAAGGGAACACTCTTGCACTCTTTGTGGGAACGTAAATTGATACAGCCACTATGGAGAACAGTATGGAAGTTCCTTAAAAAACTAAAAATAGAATTACCATATGATTCAGCAATCCCACTACTGGGCATATACTCAGAGAAAACCGTAATTCAAAACGACATATGCAGCCCAGTGTTCATTGCAGCACTATTTACAATAGCCAGGTCATGGAAGCAACCTAAATGCCCATCAACAGATGAATGGATAAAGAAGATGTGGTACATATATACAATGGAATATTACTCAACCATAAAAAGGAACGAAATTGGGTCATTTGTTGAGACGTGGATGGATCTAGAGACTGTCATACAGAGTGAAGTAAGTCAGAAAGAGAAAAACAAATATCGTATGTTAACGCATATATGTGGAACCTAGAAAAATGGTACAGATGAACTGGTTTGCAGGGCAGAAATTGAGACACAGATGTAGAGAACAAACATATGGACACCAATCAGGGAAAGCAGCGGTGTGGTGGGGGTGGTGGTGTGATGAATTGGGAGATTGGGATTGACATGTATTCACTGATGTGTATAAAATTGATGACTAATAAGAACCTGCTGTATAAAAAAATACATGAAATAAAATTCAAAAATTCAAAAATAAATAAATAAATAAAAGTAAATGTCATATCATTGTATTCATAATAGGAAAAAATATTTAAATACTATAAATCACCTAAATACCCATAAACATGAAAATGGGTATGAAAATGATAAAATTATAATATATATTCATTAAAAATCATACTCTTCAACAGTAAAAATTGATGAATGACATATATGAGAGAGTAGTAAATCTGATCCTAATGTTGATCTAATCAACCAGATTAAAAAAGATGTGGACAGTTAAGGGTTTATTACTTCCCTTGGATGAGCGTTTTTTGAATTTATTATTTCCTTGAAGAAATATCATTAACAGTGTTCCTACCGAAAGAAGTGCTATGATGTACCATCAACCAGAGTTCTTGAGTAAGTCCTAGAACTAAATCGGATGTAATTAAACTTAGCTTTTGTTACAACATAAACTCGTTAAAAAAACAGAAAAATTTTGAATTTCTCTTTATCATTACTCTAAGGCACAACCTCAGTTCTTGCTGATGGACAAGCTAATTATGTTGCAAAAAGAATTAAAATAAAGCAAAAGAAAAATTTAAAAGACCAAAATAAACATCTTTGAAATAAATAATTGTAAATAGTCTTTCTCTATAATTACTATTTTCAGTCATTAGTAGTTACAATGGTAACATTAATATGTAAATTCTGCTACACAGTAAATGTTTGTGTCCTTCAAAATTCTTATGTTGAAATCCTAACCCCCAAAGTGATGGTATTAGGAAGTGGGGTCTTTGGGAGGTGATTAGGTCAAAAGGGTGGAGCCTTGAATGGAATTGTAACAGAGAACAAACCTGACTCCATATTGTATCTATTCCTTTAGCTCTAACCTTTGTGATCTGTTGCCTGTGTGCTTAGTCATGCTGGCTCTGCACCTTTGTATAACAATGTTGCCTATAGCCTGAAATACACATGATTGTTCATTTTCAACACTCTGCCTCTCAGGCTTGACATTTAAAGGTATAACACTTTTCCATTCATATAGTGAGAAAAAGTTGCAGAACAAAGATAATATTTGCCTCATTAGAGGTTTATAGGAACATCCTGACCATACCTACCTAGCTGTAAGAACAAAGGATTATCACTTCCAGGGTCTGGCTGGTACCAAGAAGTTTGCAATACCCAGCCACACCTCCTCCACTTTTAGTATAAAAGATGCTTGAGTTCTAACTCAGTAAGATGGTTCTTTGGGACACTAGTCCACCATCTTCTTGGTTTGCTGGCTTTGTGAATAAAGTTCCTATTCCTTGCCCCAACAACTTGTCTCTCAATTTATTGGCCTGTCATGCAGCAAGCAGTACAAACTTGGACTCGGTAACAGGATTACTGTTCTTATAAAAGAGGCTTCAGAGGAAACCTTATCCCTTCTGCCATGTGAGTTTTCAGC
This sequence comes from Phocoena phocoena, assembly GCF_963924675.1. Classification (NCBI taxonomy): domain Eukaryota; kingdom Metazoa; phylum Chordata; class Mammalia; order Artiodactyla; family Phocoenidae; genus Phocoena; species Phocoena phocoena. The sequence goes on from NC_089223.1 coordinate 79,806,200, forward strand.
ACAAAACCAATTCTCTGTGTACCAGAAAGTGGACTCTTACCAGACACTGAACCTGCCAGTACCTTGTTATTGAACTTCCCAGGATCAGCCTCCAGAACCATGAGGAATACATTTCTGTTGTTTGTAAGCCACCCAGTCTATGTTATTTTGTTATAGCAGCCCACACTGACTAAGACAAATTCTTATGTGTTAAACATATACCACTTACACTAAATGGACCCTCTGCCATATTTACAGTGGTATTTATTTCTTATCATAAATTGCTGCTTTATTGCATGTGGTAGATTGACAATTTGTTCCATACGTTAAATATATAAAGAACCATTCTTTCATCTATAGAGCTCCACACAGACAGGATAATTCTAAATAAAAACAAATGAGAAATTAAAGTTAACATAACTAGTAATTAAATAACTAGTAAAAATAAATAGCAACTATTTTTTTCTTGGCCTAATACTGTTTATTCTGGACATTTTAGATAATGCAGAAGTCATAGGGTTTCTAACTGGGGCACAACAGTTAGTTCTGTGCTGCTCCTGTTTCCCAGCATTCCAGCTTTACCATATGGTCAGAAATACATCAGGGCCATTTAAGCACATCCTCTAGCCATCCTTCCTGTGCAGGGCTCACCACAGCCCTTCAGGCAACAAACGACTAAGGGGCCTGCTGTTTCATGTATTCATATGCCCCCAGCACAGCAGATTTGCAATGCACAAAGTATTTTTATAAACCTAGAGAACTGGCTGCTTTCCAAATCTTCAAATTTACTCCTCAGGCTGTATCATTTATAGAAATTGACTCTTATTCATGTCTGGGAGGTGCTAGCAACTCTCTGTGGGATGTACCCATAGGAATAGCATAGAAGAGGTAGGGAGGGAGGCAGAACAATTACATATGTATGGAAAAGTATAAAGAAAGGGACAATTTTCTATGCAAATGTCAGCAATCCCTTTATTTTATCCAATACTTCACAACTAGTCAGTGTCAGATGAAGGTTTACTGATTATAAATATACTGCTATTTCCAATATACCATAATCTTTCTTATCTAAAGATATTTCTGTTAACAATTATCATTACTATTACTTGCGTCAAATCCTCTCCAAACATGAGCTTTCAAAGGCCATGCTTTCCTGAGTTAATTTGACTTCAGATATTCATGTGAGTATATAAAATTGTAAGTTCTCAAGGGAAAAGGTAAGTTTTAGAAGCACCCAGAAAGTCAAGGGTCACCTGGAATTTCCAAAGTGTCTGTCTCCTCTTAAAATTGTTTACATTTATCCAGCAAAAATAGGTTATCCATTGTATTTGACATTGAAAAATACAGAGATAAAAGAAGGATATATTTTTGTTCTCAATAGTTGATATGCTTAGAGAAGAAAGATAAATGAATACTGACAATAAAATCTGGCCACTTCTAAGACTGAGGTAAGCCCAGAGTGCATATAAATGGGAACTAACCTAGATTAGGAAGATTCATTAAACATTCTGGAGGAAATCATATCTGATTTCCTCTCATCTTCACTATCAAATAAAATATAAAGTTCTACTAAAATATTCAGGGAGCTCCTTCTTTCCATCTCCACTCCCAACATCCTAGTTCAACTCATCATTGTTTCTTATCTGAAGTCTGTAATAGCCTCCTAATCAGTCTCCCTACATTCACTCTTGCGTATTTGCAGTCTATCTGTTCTCCAGGCAACATCTCAAATTATGTTTTAAAATTTTACACCTGATCATGTCACACATTTGCTTAAAAGCGTATAGAAAATTCTCCTCTGATCATGGAGTAAAGAGCAACCTTATATTATTTTTTATCATGGTTTATAAATCTCACATAATTATGTCCTAGTTTATATCCCTAGTCTAAGTTCATACTACTCTTTCTCCCTATTAATTTTTTTTTTGAGGCACTCAGCTTTCTGTACATTTCTCTAATGCTCAAAGTTCTAGTTTCATCTTTGCAGTATCTAGCTTCTCTCATAGTGCTTTTCTAAAGCCTTCCCATTTTGAATTTGCTTCTCAGTCATCAAGTTTCATATTAAATACAATTTATTCCTAGATTCCTGTTTTGAACTTTCCCAAAGTGTTAAGGCACTTTGCTATACAATTTCTTGGTATTCTGTTATGTTGCCTTATTTTAATAATGTTTATTGTATTTTTATATTTATTTTATAATTATTGGTTTAATAAGTGATGGCTTTTATGAAGTTGATATATAATAAGAGATACATTCCTTCTTATTGTGGATATTCTAGCAAAGTCAACATATATTAAACAAATAATTATAAAATAAGAATAAATAATATAATATAAATACATATTATATAATAAATATTATATATAACACCTATGTTTTTCTTTGCTGTGTCACGAACACTTACTATGGTGCTTCATATATTCACAGCAAGTATTTATCAAGTAAATGAATGATCTGAATTCTAAAAATTGAACTAAATTGGTGAAAAGGGAAAGAAAGGTGTTCAGGCAGAATAAAAGGTTTATATCAATGTTTCTGAAGCTTAATACATATAGTCATCTACAGATAGATTCCAGAAGGCATATCTGAAGGCGAGATGGTAAAAATGTAGGTCTGAAGTGTTAGCAAAGGGCTCATTAATGAAGGACATTTTGTTCCATGCTAAGGAATTTGTATTTTATTCCAAAGTTAATGAAGCCTTAATGACAGGTTTTATGACTTGGTTAGTTTTGTGTTTTAGATACTAAGGTATTAAGTGTATTAGAAACTAGCAAGCTTTGAGCCATTGACTATTATTAGAAACCAAAAGGCAGTGGATAGCAAAAGAAAGTAGAAAGCCCAAGATTATCCATGCCCTTCTGAATTAGAATCTCTAGCTCATTTCTTCTTTCATGGATTTAAGCATTCCAAAGTGATCCAGTTATAAAACAATAAATTTTATGTTTGAAATATATATATATAAACAAACTTCCTTTGACCCTAAATACTCATAATCTACAGTCCAATTTATCTCCTCCAATTAATAGTCAATTTCTTGAAATGTATTCACTTATTTTAATCTTGCATTCACCCCCAAATGATTTCAGTATGATTTCTAATTATCACTAATGAAAATGCAGCTGTCGAGATACTAACATCACCCTTGTAATGAACCCAATGAATTTTTTTAAATCCCTTATCTTACTTAATCTTCCAGGGTCTTCTGAAATTCTCAGAATCTTCACCATTGGAAATGCAAATGAAAAATATTTTGCAAAGACAATTAAGGTTGAAACTCTGAATGAAGCCACCCAAAGAAACAAAAAATTTCAAGAAGCTGGAAAAGTTCAGTAGTGTCCATGGCTATATATGCCAAATAATGACTAAAAAATTTGGCCGATAATATGCCATTGTTGAACAATGCAAGTTAGAATTAGAATCAGGGAAGCACTGGATTAGGTAAGTGGGAGATGAGCAGGTAAATACACCCATTTTGGAAGCTCAGCTCTAAAAGGAAAGTTGATATGAGTAAGAGCTAGGTATTGAGAACTAGAGTTGATGAAAGTATTTATTATAACTATTGTTATAATTATTATTTCTGTTATTATGTCTTATTCAACCAAGAAGAAAAGATAAGATAGAAGATAAAGAAATTCCTTGAGAAACAGAATCCAATAGAGTCAGAGAACAGATATTGTAACAGGTCTTTAATAGGAGGAGGAGTTTTGCTTCCACTGAATTCTAAGCAAGGAAACATGGTTATAGACATGGATAGAATTTTACTGTGTAGAGAAGTAATGTGTAGTTTCTCAATATGCTAATTTTGAAGAAAAGCTGAACACTGATATATGTTCTGAGCTGTGTGTTGGATTTGAATTATAAGGATAAGGGTAAAAGCTAGAGATTGTTGTGGGGAAAGGGAATTTATTAGCAACACATGAAAATTTCAAGGCAATATTGCAATCTCATTATATTTCAAAGTGTTTTCTTGTGTTTTTAATAGTAGTACACTCAGCATTTTGTGTGCAAAAGTGAAGTCATATGGTAGTGTTAAAGTTCATGTTTTCTGCACAGAAATAATAATAGAGAAAGTATGGTGTCTTAGTCTGTCCAGGATGTTATAGCAGAACACCATAGACTAGGTAGCTTATAAACAAGACAAATTTATTTTTCAGTCTGGAGGCTGGGAAGTCCAAGATCAAGGCATCAGCAGATATATGTTGTCTGATGACGTCCCACTTCCTCATTCATAGACAACTGTGTTATTGCTGTGTTCTCAATGGTGCAAAGGGAGAGGGAGATCTCTAGGGTCTTTTTATAAGGGCACTAATCCCATTCATGAGAGCTCTACCTACACGATTTTATCACCCCCCAAAGCCCCCACCTTCAAAAACCATCTCATTAGACGTTAGGATTTAATCATATGAATGTTGGGAGACATAAACATTGAGTCTATAATATGGCTTTAATGTTGGAAATGAGTAGATGGGACAAAGAAGGAGGAGAATAAAAGGGCTCATGTTTTTCAAAGAAAAAATAAGGAAAAAGAAATGTTAATTTGGTCTGAAATCAGGGATTATAGGGAAAGAGTGGGTTGGAAAAGAGAAAATATGGTAACTTATGATCAAGAGTTAGATACTGAAGTATGTAATAACTAAATTTAGCAATTTCTAGAGATAATAAGGTAAGAGCTATTTTAGATATTGACAACTAAAAAATGTCACTAACCATCTGGTTCTACAAGAATTAAGTCACTAGCCACTGCAGTCACTGACCTTTAACACACCCTGAAAGGAGTTCAGGAATGAGGAGAGATCAGGAATGAGTTACTCTGTGCTCTAGGAAAAGTGGCAGAACAGGCCTTCAAATAGTTTGATATTTTCAGGAGAAAATTTTATGAATCCAATTTCTTGCGTCTTCTCATACCTAGAAAAACACTAAAATCATTAACAGAGACATCTGCTCCTTGTGACTAGCAGCAACCTTCTCATGACTAGCAGCAACCTTCTACTGAGATATATGCTTGACTGCATGTAACCCCTTCATGAAAGGATATAAGTACTGATCTCCCCTCCCTGCCCTGGTCTTATACATCTATGAAATATTTCCTCAGAGCTATCTGAGAAGCTGTCTCCTGGGCTATAGTCTTCAGTAAGTCACAAATAAAACTGAACTCACAGCCCTCATGTTGTGTGTTTTCTTTTCAGTTGAAAATATTTTTAAAAATTATGTTGAAATTGAGGTCAATCAATGCCTATATTTTATAGAAAATTGTATATTTCTGCTGCAGAGGTTTGATAATTTATAAATGACAAGAACTTGTCATTTGGTAACATGGTCAAATGTCTTGATAACACTCATTTGGTAACACTTTTTAAGTTTGTAATAAGTACTTTTGGTGGTAATTATCTCAAAATAATGAAAATGCACATTTAATGAAAAGTTTAAGACTGAATTTCTATTCAACAAAGTTAGTAATAAACATGTCAGTTAAGCAAGTATTTGTCAACATTTACCATCCACTATAGAAACTGTAATGATGTCTCTGACAAGATAAAAATAGGATGATACATATCTGTTGAAAAAGCATCAGGAATATTTCAAAAGTTAGCAATTTGAAAACAAAATATAAACAAGTTTACCTACAAAAGTTGTATCAATAGGTTTTATTTTTAAACCCCTTTGTTGAGATATGATTGATATGTAAAAATGTTATATATCACCTCCAAAAGTTTAAGTTGTGTTTATCTATGACTGTTATGCATGACTTTTCATTCAACTCAAATGACTCTTCTTCTAAACTAATTTTTCTCATTATCAATTCCAAGTCTTCTGGTACATATAAAAAAAGTGAACTGATAGATATTAATATGTAGAATCTGTTAACAGAAGAAAGTCAAATGCATCAGAAGATTGTTAACTAATGCATTGGGTATCATCAGTTACTTTAAATAGGAATTAAATTTTTTGTTTAATTCATAAATTAAAACAAAGCTTTTACTTTTATTCAACATAGTTTTGGAAGTCCTAGCCACAGCAATCACAGGAGATAAAGAAATAAAAGACATCCAAATTGGAAAAGAAGTAGTAAAACTGTCACTGTTTACAAATGACATGATACTACACAAAGAGAATCCTAAAGATGCTACCAGAAAAATAATAGAGCTCACCAGTGAATTCAATACAGTTGCAGGATACAAAATTAACACACAGAAATCTCTTGCATTCCTATACACTAAAAACAGAAGATCAGAAAGAGAAATTAATGAAAAATCCCATTTACCATCACATCAAAAAGAATAAAAAGCTAGGAATAAACCCACCGAAGGAGGCAAAAGACCTGTATGCAGAAAACTATAAGACACTGATGAAAGAGCTCAAAGATGACACAAACAAATGGAGAGATATACCATGTTCTTGGACTGGAAGACTCAATATTGTGAAAATGACTATACTACCCAAAGCAATCTACAGATTCCATGCAATCTTTATCAAATTACCAATGGCAGTCTTCCCTGGTGGCGCAGTGGTTGAGAGTCTGCCTGCCGATGCAGGGGACATGGGATTGTGCCCCAGTCTGGGAAGATCCCACATGCTGTGGAGTGGCTGGGCCCGTGAGCCATGGCCACTGAGCCTGCATGTCCGGAGCCTGTGCTCCACAATGGGAGAGGCCACAACAGTGAAAGGCCCACATACCACAAAAAAAAAAAAATTACCAATGGCATTTTTCACAGAATTAGAACAAAAAATTTACAATGTGTATGGAAGCACAAAAGACCCCTAATAGCCAAAGCAATCTTGAGAAAGAAAAAGGGAGATGGTGGAATCAGGCTCCTTGATTTCAGACTATGCTACAAAGCTACAGTAATCAAGACAATATGGTACTGGCACAAAAACAGAAATATAGATCAATGGGACAGGATAAAAAGCCTAGAGATAAACCCACACACTTATGGACACCTAATCTGTGACAAAGGTGGCAAGAATATACAATGGAGAAAAGACAGCCTCTTCAATACGGGTTCTGGGAAACTGGACAGCTACATGTAAAAGAATGAAATTAGAGTAATCCCTAACACCAAACAGAATAAACTCAAAATGGATTAAAAACCTAAATGTAAGACCAGACACTATAAAACTCTTTGAGGAAAATATAGGCAGAACACTCTTTGACATAAATCTCAGCAAGATCTTTTTGATCCACTCTCTAGAGTAATGAAAATAAAAGCAAAGATAAACAAATGGAACCTAATGAAACTTAAAAGCTTTTGCACAGCAAAGGAAACCATAAACAAAACAAAAAGACAACCCACAGAATGGGAGAAAATATTTGCAAATGAAGTGACCAACAAGGGATTAATCTCCAAAATATACAAACAGCTCATACAACTCTATATCAAAGAAACAAACTACCCAATCAAAAAATGGGTAGAAGCTCTAAATAGACATTTCTCCGAAGAGCATATACAAATGGCCAAAACACATGTGAAAAAAAGCTCACATCACTAATTATCAGAGAAACACAAATCAAACCTAAAATGAGGTATCACCTCACACTGGTCAGAATTGCCATCATCAAAAAGTCTACAAACAGTAAATGCTGGAGAGGATGTAGAGAAAAGGTAACCCTCCTACACTGTTGGTGGGAATGTAAATTGGTACAACCACTATGGAAAACAGTATGGCGGTTCCTTAAAAAACTAAAAATAGAACTACTATATGATCCAGCAATCTCACTCCTGAACATACATGTGGAGAAAACCATAATTTGAAAAGATACATGCACCCCAATGTTCATTGCAACACTATTTACAATAGCCAAGACATGGAAGCAACCTAAATGTCCATCGACAGATGAATGGATAAAGAAGATGTGGTACATATATACAATGGAATATTACTCAGTCATCAAAAGGAACAAAATTGGGGTCATTTGTAGAGATGTAGATGGACCTAGAGTCTGTCATACAGAGCGAAGTAAGTCAGACAGAGAAAGACAAATATCATATGATGTCACTCATATGTGGAATCTAATTTTAAAGAATGACACAGGGCTTCCCTGGTGGCGCAGTGGTTGAGAGTCCGCCTGCCGATGCAGGGGACGCGGGTTCGTGCCCCGGTCCGGGAGGATCCCACGTGCCGTGGAGCGGCTGGGCCCGTGGGCCATGGCCGCTGAGCCTGCGCGTCCGGAGCCTTTGCTCCGCAATGGGAGACGCCACAACAGTGAGAGGCCCGCGTAGCTAAAAAAAAAAAAAAAAAAAAAGAATGACACAAATGAACTTATTTACAAAAACAGAAACAGACTTACAGATGTTGAAAACAAACTTATGGTTACCAATGAGGAAACATGGAGAGGAAGGATAAATCAGGAGCTTGGGATTAACATATAAACACTATATTATATAAGATTGATAACCAACAAGAATCTACTGTACAGGGAACTCTACTCAATATTTCTCTATAAGAGAAAAGAATCTAAAAAAAGAATGAATATATGTATATGTACATGTATAACTGAACCACTTTGCTGTACACCTGAAACTAACACAAGTTTGTAAATCAACTATACTCCAATAAAAAACAAAACAAAAACCAAAGCTTTTAAGAGTTCATTCTCTCAAAAGTGAGACAACTGAAATTGTAAAAGTTGTTAAAATTCAGTTTCCCAGGTCAACACTGAAAATAAAATTACTTGGTTTTGCAAATTACTATGAATATAAATTTGAAGCATAGTATCACAGTAAAACAATATTCTTACTAAATTAATTATCTGTGGAGCAAGAATGTACCTGAGTTGGTTTTGATGAAAATATAATTCAGAATTAAAATCCACAGTTGTCAAATTTTACAAATCTTTTTATACACTCACAAAATAAGCTATGGGTAGTATATATATTGTATATGATATATACAAATCCAATATAGAAAGCAAAAAACAAAATAATTCAACATGCCAATATGCAATTTCTCTCTTTACTGTTTATCAATTAAAAATGTTTAGCCTTTGAGGAACTATTTAGCAAATCAACATAAGTGCCCCACTGTTAAAGATTTTGTAAATGACTCTTTTAAAGTGTGATTACATTTCCAAAAGTAGTTGGGGATTGTTAGTCATAGCAATAATGAATGAAATACTAACCACAAAAAAGCAGTTCTCAGAAAATTGGGATTATTTAAAATAACTCATACAAAATAGAAAGACTTAGAAATCTACTTATCAAGGGAAGATTTAAACAAATTAAATAATGACATGAATCAAATTGTATTCAGTTTTTAACCTTGAACTATTACAAACTATTTTTTAAGTACCTTAACTTGTGGAAACAATCTTCTGATGGATTTTCTGTTTCCAAGTTGACAAATTTACATTTTATACCACATTGAGAAATATATTCTTTAAAAAAATATTTGTGACTTGGTATTAGAAATAGATACATATATACCAGAATTATTTTCTTCTTATGTTAATCCTGAGAAATCAATATAAATAAGATTTTTATTTAAGATATGTGTATATGTTTTTACTTTTAGAAATATTTTTAAAAATTTATTTTAGAATATAATTATCTTTAGTTTTTTCAATATACTGTGACCAGTTTGGCACTTAAGAAATAAACATTCAAAAGTTATACATTTTAAGTGTTTTTACTGTTTTTCATAGTCCATAGTGTCTCTGTTTGGACAATAAAACATATTGTCACACTACTCATTGTTGATACTAAAAATATTGTATCAAGGCATAAGATTTAGGCAGGACCAAACATTCTGGAACAAAACAGATGGAGCCTGGTACAAGCTTGGGACACCAGGAAAGAGCAGATTTTGCTGTAGTTGACCTGTCAACAGAGACTTGCTGTTGTAGCATTATTGAGTGTTGGCAGGCTGTCCAAGGGATGTTAGATCTCTATCACATATTCTGAGAGGACTCAGACCCAACAAAATGGAAATAAATTATTATTATATTATCAAAAATGTATCGAGAATATTATCAGCCAATTTTAGTAGGAACAATAAACTTTTGCTGCATGAACAAAGGAATAAATAAGTGAATTGCAGAATCAACTCAGCTTGATAACTGACTAGATGTCATCTGAGCAGAAATTAGGACAATTGTGAAAGCATTAGCAGAGAATAGCAGTTATAAGGGGTTATCAGTTTGAGAGTTGGGGGTATTTTATGTTAGCTATGTATTCATATTGTATTGGGGAGGGATTTTAAGGTCCTTAAATGAAAGAATATGGGAAATACTTGAAAAATTATGTGTAGATTATAGAAGTACAAGAGCTAGAAATTTAGATGAAACTTAGGTAGAGAAAATTGATGCCATAGAAGTAAGTGAGAAAAATTGAGGGAAAAGAGCAACTGAAAGTAGCTTAGGCTGGTATGTGAAATATATAATAAACTGCCTACCTATACCACACAAATCCACAGCACACAAATCCACAGTCTCTCCCCATGGGTGTAACAACTTGTAAATAAATCATATCATTTCTAAACTAGTTCATTTTACTGTTAAATTAATTATTTAATATATATGGCATTTATTTATTTCACACTGGCATGCATTATTTGGCCAGTTAAACTGAACTTCAAAAACAGCAAAATGTTCCCAGTATTTAGACATCATTCACCTGCATAAATATGTATCATAAAAAACATGATTTTGTAAAACATTGAAAATATAGGACAAAGCTATAATGAATTAACATTTTGTTGGAAAACAATTAAATCATTAATATTTGGTGATTAAAAATTCAAATAAAAAATTCACATTTAAATATTGATTAAAAATTCTTACTTTGAAAATTTCAAGAAAGTAGAGATTTCTGCATCCTAATAAAATGCTCTTTAGTGTTCTAAGAAAGTATATATTTGCTCTATTTCAGAGATCCAAAATGAAAGAAAACCATTCCCTGTGGTTATGTGAAAAATAATTTAAAGTCTTGCAAACAAGTTGTAGAATTACGGAAGAAAAATACATTTGCGTATGTTGTTTGACCTAAACATGATATTGTGCACTAATTGTTGTCATGAGTTCAGTTTGAGGACACAATAAAACTAGTTTACATTTGATCCATTTATGCTTTCATTTTTCCCCATAAATGTGAGGTGGTTGGTATTCATTTCCATATTTTTATTAGAATTCATTATTTTCAGACTCAGCAATATCACCCAAAATCTAACAATCAAAAGTTATGAATTTAACAAGCATTTTCTCTGCCAAAATTATCACTGAACACTTGAAAATACACCATGAAGAGATCATAAATATTGTATCACTGATTTATATGAAATTAACAAATAATTTTTAAATACATGCCATGCAAAAGAGATTTAAGTGGTTATTTTTAGAAAAAGATGTATGTAGCAAACACACTTTATCCTGGAATGCTGAAAACATTACCTTTGGGATCAAGAAACAGAGATGCCTCCTCTCAGCACTTCTATTAAACCTTTTCTAGAGGCATTAGGTTTGGAAAGGATGAAATAAAGCTGTCATTATTTGCAAATCTGTCATTATTTGCAAATGCCACCTTCACTTGGCCATTTAAAACTTTTCCATGGGCTTCTTTAAAAAGAAAAGAAAAGAAAAAGATGTATGTGAAAGTTATTTTTATGGAGTTTTAAATTTAAGGAAATAATAAGCAAAGTAAAATTAATGATATTTGTTCAATAGAATTTCAAAGGAACAAGAAAGATATTTTTTCAAGAGAAATGAATAAAATAAAATGACTGGTTAGGTGTTCAGGGGTATAGATATGGGAGAATTTGCTACAGTCACTGGTGGTTTAAAAGTATGCTTTAGAACTTATACATTTATCAACATTCTGTTCTAACTTGTACTGAAACTACTGCCATCAATTGGGGATGCACACTTAAAGCAAATGGCAAAAATATAATGTATATTTTATGTAATATTTACAGTTCTGGAAAGTAAGTATTATTATTACAAATAATGAAAGGGGAAAATGGAACATAAATGACTTTACCAAGATCACTGCCCTTAAGTAACTAATCTGAGAATAGAAACCAGATTTGTCTGACTTCAAAGCTTATGTTCTCTTTCTTATACTATGGTCTCTGTTTAAGACTTTCTTTTCTTAATTAATGTTACCTTTTTACTCTCACACTTATTAAGAAAGGAACTAGAATGCCCTGAAAATTAAGATTTGGAAATCATATTGATAAAGTCACTCAAGGTTTTGTAAATTTATATTTTTTATTATTTTTCATGAATATTATAAATGGCATTATTTTGGGGGTTTACTCTATATGGTCTATTCCAATACTTAAAGCTTTCATAACTAATCTAAGATTTTTCAGCATGTAGGTAATATTTTGGGAATTTGTGCTTATTTATTGGCTTATAATTCACTGACAGTAAATCAAATTATTATCTGTTTAATTGTTCTGTCAGATTCTTCCTACTTAAGCAAATAGTGTAGACCAAATTCAAGGGAGAATATTTAACAAAAAGTATCTGTAACCATTCTAATCCAAACTCCCTCCCACCTAATTTAATCCAAAAGTAATATATTCTATTTGGTGATCACTTCATGAATAACTTACTTTTTATCTATTCCCAGGCTAGCATTGGGATGAATACAGGAAAAGCAAAGTTTACTTAGTTTCACTCTCCCAGAAAGAGATTATTAAAATCTAGAATTTGAAAAACACATGAAGAGAACATCATCACAGGGCCTGTAAGCAACATTCTATAAGGATTGAAAGGTAATCACAGAAACTTTATCAATCTCATTCTGGATCTGGTAGGAAACAAAATGACACAGACCTTTGATACCATCATTTCTTTGAGCATTTTGCAACATTGTTTTTATTAGAACACCAGGGCCAAGGTTGTTCAATCCTTCTGCTATATTGGATTGAAGATATAGTGGGAATATTCATGCTATTTTTTCTTTTCTAACACAGATCATATTTGCCAAATTATGTAAAAGAAAATGTACACTGATATGTAGTGTATTTTTGCATTTTGAAATCATTTTAGTAAATAGAGTAATACATGTACATTTTGATTAAAAGTATCTTTTTTTTTTATCAGTATAAAATGCAAAACCAGATGAGCAGGCCTCATTTCCCACAAAAATGTTCTGATTATATTAAAGTTCACAGGATGTTGTTCTTTTTAATATTTTAATTAAAGCTAACTTTAGAGAATGATAATCTAATGATGCTTTGTATTATGTCCATTTTTGTATTGCTTTATGTTTGATAAAATACCAGTGTGAAACCCTATTGTCAGAGTATTTAATTATGAAAGTATGTAATTTTCAAGAATATAGTACATATTAGCAATTCATAATACCTTTATTAAAATACCAAGAAAAACCAGTGTTATGTTTTCATGCCCACAATAGTGAGATATATTTTTATCTGAAAACTCCATTTATTATTTCTTCTTCCTAATTTTTATGGGGTTATATCAATACATATGTAACTTTCAAAGTGGTAGAATTATACTTTTAATACCTAGGATTAATATTTCTCACTGATAACTCTTTGGAAAATTAAGTATAGTGATAATGCCTACTTTAATATCCATCTTTGATCTAAAATACAAGTGGAATGCATCAAATATACCAACCAAAGAAAACAGAAAATTACTACACTTTCAATAGTTCCTCATCTAGCAATTAAAATGTAATATTAGTTTAAATATTTTCTCTAAATACATTCCCAGGTGGGAGGCCTTTGTCCAGCATTGTGCTAATAATCGTATCCTTTTCTTGCATGCTAATATCACACTCTCACAGCTGGATGCAAAGCCATATAATCTTGCAAATAGGTCTTTGGTTTAAATCAGTTATTCAGAATCAGACAATAGAGTCAAGTAATATGATTGAAAAATAGTAAATCTCTAGCTTTCATTATCTGCTTATCTTTATAATCATTTATCTTTGCAATATTCCTTAGCTTTCCCTCTGTAAAAGTTGATATCCTGAAATAAGCCAATTCCAGAGGATCAGGGAACTATAAATTCGCAAAAAGACACCCTAGCTCCTATCTACCACTTTGTTTCCCAAGAACTAAGATTTTATGTCTTTCATAGATACATAGATACATTTCTGTATCTATGTATCTATGACATAGATAGATACATTTTCTGTTCTGCATAACAGATACATTTCTGTAGATACATTTCTGTTCTGCATAACTACTTATGATATATGGATATTTCTTTTAATGGGGCTATGTCTACAACAAATAGATGTTCAAATATTGCAATAGTATATGTACATATATTAAAATTTCAATGACACTCTAATGAATCATAGTTATAAACCATGCAGCTTAGAACTATGCTGTTAATAATCCTTCTAGTAGGCTAGATAGATATCAAAGTTATTGCATTCCCGAATCTCTAAATTCTAAAAGTAGGATAATATCTTCTTCAATTCCTATTTTGATATAGTAACTAAAAACAGGCATTTAATGTCTTTTAACCTTAAACTATATCAAGGAAGTCTATGAAATTGTCCCTACTCTTTAACTTATTATCTTCTTCACCCAACTGTAACCCAAGTTGTATTCCTTAAGCTAGGTTTTGAAATTAGTGAACTCACTATTGTTTCACTTATTCATAGTTCTTATGGTTTTATAGACTGATTATTTTTCCTCTTAGGCTTTTTATTTCTTGCCTTAGAATTCTGATCATTTTTCTTGATTTCTTTAGGACCACTTCTTAACAGCTTTAAAACATGGTTATCTTTTATTGGGTTATTTTTGACATTATACTTTTAAGATACTAGAACTATAATTATATGAAGTATTTCACATGTGCCCACTCTATAGTGTTATCCAAGAACAAGTTAGCTTTGTTCTTTCAATTGCCCTTTTCCATCGTGACCAATTTTTAGATTGACTTTTTGTGTAGGGTAAGTCATGATAATTTTGTCTTCTTAAATAACCTACAGGTATTCCTTAATTAGAATATTTAGCTTGCAAATAATAACACAGACACCATAATCATATAAACTGTTCATCGATAGTTGACTGGCAGCCATTAGCTTTAATCCCAATATAACCCCAAATATAACCCCTGAGTGAAATACATGATGGAATAAATATCCTCCATTAACTGCTTTCTTTACTTCCCTTCTTAAAATTTTACAGCTAATTCTCAGGAAAACCTTAAAAATGTTGTTTATGTTGTGTCTCATGCTTTAGGCAAATTGAAAAACTGTATTATAAAATTTGTGTTCTAGAAATATGACTCACAACACACAGAAATACTAGTAAACTATAACAAAATATATTAAAAAGAAATGTGGTTATGCTTACAAGTCAATGATAAATCTCCATGTTTCCAAAGTTAAAGAGAAGCCACAATCCAGAGGAATGGGTACAATAAAATATTGAGCTTGCTTTAAAAAGAAGCATGGGGGTTAACGCTTACACATGAACAAGAAACAAGTTATCAGAGGCAGGTGACAATACAATAGGGTAATTAGATAAGGCTTATTGAAACAATGACATTTGATCAAATATTAGATGATAAAAAAGTTATCAAGAAGACATCTTAAGGAAAAAATATTACAGACAGAAGGAAATCATATGCAAAGTTTGATATAAGGTGGAGATAAAGTTATAAAAATATAAGGGTTGAGGAGATTATGCATAAGATAAGGAAAGCCATTGTAAACACTGATAAATTATATCCCCAGCAAGAGATACCAAACTTCTTCCTTCTTACAGAGTTTTGGGTGGGACAAAAAGTTTCTTTTAGGAATTAACATTCTGATACAGTATTGCATAATATTTAAAGTACAATTTATTTCACTAACATGACTTAGTAATTCTCAGATAAAATTAATTTTTAATAATGTCACAGGCAGAGAGGAATTTTTTGGTATAGTGGAAAAAACAATGATAAAAACTGGGAAAAAAATTATAAAGATTATAAAAAAAAGTCTCTAAAAACAATTATAAACTGGGGAAGAAAATCTAAAAAAGGAAACTGTGAGCATGTGCAGAGGAGAGAAAAAAAGGGTCCACTAAAAGAAACAAAACTATCCTTCAAAAAATGAAGTACAATAAAAACATGCCCAGAAACATGAAGACCAAGAGAATTTGTTATTAGCATATATGTCTTGCAAGAAACTCTTAAGGAAGGCCTTCAGGCTTAAAGAAAATGATACCAGACATCAATTCAAATCCACAGGAAAAAATAAGAGTGACCCAAAATTGTGATAAAAGTAAAATAATGTCTAATTTTTTTCTCTTAGGTTTTTACAGTTATAAGATGGTATAAAACAATTATTCTAACAGTGAGTTGTTGAGTTAATATATAGATGTAATATATATGAAAATCATAAGACAAAGTAGGGGAGAGGAATGTGAACTGTATTGGAACAAACTTTCTATATTTTATAAGAATTGGCTTAGTATCAATAAATATCAATACACAAATGCACACACATGCTTGTACATACTATATACATAAGCAAGAAAAAAAGATAACATTAGATACTATTCTTATGACATTTAATTTTAATTTCTGACATATTAAAGACTAAATATAAAAATAATAATTTAAAACTGCTATTTATTAGTTGAAATACTTCTTAATGACTTTAAGATAGGAAAACAACCTGATTAAAACTTTAAACACATTTTGTATTGAACTCTTCCTATTTGCCATTAATTCTTCTAGGTGCTAAGGATAAAATAGTGAACATTACTGACAAATATCCCTCTGTCCTATAGATTACATTTTCATGGGTTTAACAGTATTTACACAACTGCATAAAGAAAATGCTGATAAAATTGTCCACAGCAAAATGAAACATGTAAATGATAAAAATAGTATAAACAAATAGAAAGACTGAAAAATGATATATGGCATGGATGTAGCAAAAAAGGATTTAACTCTGGAATGATAACACATCAACATATCCATAAGAATAAGAAAACATGACAAAATAAAAATGGAAAAGCCTGTAGAGAGAAATCTTGAATAACCAATAAGCAAATGAAAGATTCTCAAGCTAATCATTAACTTAAAAAAAGGTTATTTAAAACAATCTTGAAACATAATTTCACATCTATAGGATTACACAATTTAAAAAGTTGGCTAACATGAAGGTGTTGGTGGAAAGTAGAAAAACAGAACACAATGCATTGCTATAAGAGCATAATTTGAGAAGAAATTGGTAATAAAATTAAGAATAAGAAACCTTATGCTCAGTAATTTACCCTAAACAAATTCTTGTACATGTGCAGAAGGAATTGTGGCCATTAGTGTCCGTGGCAAAATTTGTGTGTAATTATGAACACACTAAAACAGCCTAAAAGTTCAATTTGTTGGTAGAAGAAAAATAAATGTGGTTAATTCATACAAAGGAATATTATGCAATAATGGATTAATGAACTAGAGCTAAATGAAGTAGTACTTCTCAAAACCATCATGTTAAAGGAGGAAGGAATGTCTTATAAAGGTAAATAAATGCCATTATTTAACTTTTGTAAATATGCAATATCAATCCTGCATATTGCTTTGTATGCATATGTGAGCAGTTATACATAAATATCAAATTTTAAATATAAAATATCTAAGTATTCACACCAACTTGAAGTTATTCATGAGAGGATGGGAGAAGTAAGCTATGGGGACTTGGCCATGAGCTGTGCTCTTCACAATTAAAAAAAAAACTGTATAGTCTGAAGTCAGGGAGCCTGATTCCTCCAGATCCATTTTACTTTTTCAAGATTGCTTCGGCTATTCGCGGTCTTTTGTTTTTCCATACAAATTGTGCATTTTTTTGTTCTAGTTCTCTGAAAAATGCCACTGGTAGTTTGATAGGGATTGTATTGAATATATAGATTGCTTTGGGTAGTATAGTCATTTTCACAATGTTTATCTTCCAATACAAGAACATGGTATGTCTCTTCATTTGTTTGTATCATCTTTAATTTCTTTCCTCAGTGTGTTACAGTTTTCTGCATACAGGCCTTTTGTCTCCTTAGGTAGGTTTAGTCCTAGGTATTTTATTCTTCTTGTTGCAATGGTAAATGGGAGTGTTTCCTTAATTTCTCTTTCAGATTTTTCATCATTAGTGTATAGGAATGCAGAAGATTTACATGCATTAATTTTATATCCTGCTACTTTACCAAATTCATTGATTAGCTCTAGTAGTTTTCTGGTAGCATCTTTGGGATTCTCTATGTATAGTATCATGTCATCTGCAAGCAGTGACAGTTTTACTTCTTCCTTTCTGATTTGGATTCCTATTATTTCTTTTTCTTCTCTGATTGCTGTGGCTAAAAGTTTCAAAACTATGTTGAATAACAGTGGTGAGAGTGGGCAACCTTGTCTTGTTCGTGATCTTAGTGGAAATGGTTTCAGTTTTTCACGATTGAGAATGATGTTGGCTGTGGGTTTGTCACATATGGCCTTTATTATGTTGAGGTAGGTTCCCTCTATGCCTACTTTCTGGAGAGTATTTATCATAAATGGCTGTTGAATTTTGTCGAAAGTTTTTCTGCATCTATTGAGATGATCATATGGAACAAAGCTACAGTCATCAAGACAATATGGTACTGGCACAAAAACAGAAATATAGATCAATGGAACAGGAAAGGAAGCCCAGAGATAAACCCATGCACATATGGACACTTAATCTATGACAAAGGTGGCAAGAATATACAATGGAGAAAGACAACCTCTTCAACAAGTGGTGCTGGGAAAACAGGACAGCTACATGTAAAAGAATGAAATTAGAACACTCCCTAACACCATACACCAAAATAAACTCAAAATGGACTAAAGACCTAAATGTAAGGCCAGACACTATCAAACTCTCACAGGAAAACATAGGCAGAGCACTCTATGACATACATCACAGCAAGATCCTTTTTGACCCACCTCCTAGAGAAATGGAAATAAAAACAAAAATAAACAGATGGAACCTAATGAAACTTAAAAGCTTTTGCACAGCAAAGGAAACCATAAACAAGGCAAAAAGACAACCCTCAGAATGGGAGAAAATTTTTGTTAATGAAGCAACTGACAAAGGATTAATCTACAAAATATACAGGCAGCTCATACAGCTCAATATCAGAAAAACAAACAACCAAATCCAAAAATGTGAAGACAACCTACATTTCTCCAAAGAAGATATACAGATTGCCAACAAACACATGAAAGGATGCTCAACATCACTAATCATTAGAGAAATGCAAATCAAAACTACAATGAGGTATCACCTCACACAGGTCAGAATGGCCATCATCAAAAAATCTACAAACAGGGGGCTTCCTTTGTGGCGCAGTGGTTGGGGGTCTGCCTGCCGATGCAGGGGACGTGGGTTTGTGCCCCGGTCCAGGAGGATCCCACATGCCGTGGAGCGGCTAGGCCCGTAAGCCATGGCCACTGAGCCTGCGCGTCTAGAGCCTGTGCTCTGCAACGGGAGAGGCCACAACAGTGAGAGGCCCGCGTACCACACACAAAAAAAAAAAAATCTACAAACAATAAATGCTGGAGAGGGTGTGGAGAAAAGGGAATCCTCTTGCGCTATTGGTGGGAATGTAAATTGATATAGCCACTATGGAGAATAGTATGGAGGTTCCTTAAAAAACTAAAAATAGAACTACCATACAACCCAGCAATCCCACTACTGGGCATAAATCATGAGAAAACCATAATTCAAAAAGAGTCACATACTGCAATGTTCATTTCAGCTCTATTTACAATAAATAGCCAGGACATGGAAGCAACCTAAGTGTCCATCAACATATGAAAGGATAAAGGAGATGTGGCATACATATACAATGGAATATTACTCAGTCATAAAAAGAAATGAAATTGAGTTATTTGTGGTGAGGTGGATGGACTTAGAGACTGTCAAACAGAGTGAAGTAAGTCAGAAAGAGAAAAACAAATACCTTATGCTAACACATACATATAGAATGTAAAAAAAAAAAAAAAAAAGTGGTTCCAAAGTACCTAGGGGCAGGACAGGAATAAAGATGCAGATGTAGAGAATGGACTTGAGGACATGGGGAGGGAGGAAGGGTAAGCTGGGACGAAATGGGAGAGTGCCATGGACATATATACACTACCAAATATAAAATAGATTGCTATTGGAAAGCAGCCACATAGCACAGAGAGATCAGCTCGGTGCTTTGTGACCACCTAGAGGGGTGGGATAGGGAGGGTGGGAGGGAGACGCAAGAGGGAGGAGATATGGGACATATGTTTATGTTATAGCGGATTCACTTTGTTTTACAGCAGAAACTAATACACCATTGTAAAGAAATTATACTCCAATAAAGGTGTTTAAAATAAATAAAGTCCATCTATTAGTAAAAAAAAAAGCTGTAAAATTAATAAGTCAAATTGCCAATATCTTTCAAAGCTGTGTGGCCAAAATACTTATTTTATATTATTTCATGTATTTTTATGTGTGTTTTGAATAATGATATAATAATTTTTATTTTAAAATTAAGTTAACTTTCAATTCACATCTTAAAACTATGATTGGGAATGTCACAGTTAATAAAAATAATGATATATGAAAATAAAGTTTAAAAAATCAGTTGACATTTTCTCTCTAAACACTTCCACTGTCATCCCACCAGTGTTTGTCAATGTTTATTTGAAGATCCGTTACTATGTACCCCACAGAAACCAGAGGTAAAAGAAAAATCATCTTGTATTTCTGTTTAAAGGTCCATTAATTAGCAGCTAGGGATCTAAGAAACTTTAATCAAAGTACAAAGAGAGGACTTCCCTGGTAGCACAGTGGTTAAGAATCTGCCTGCCAATGCAGGAGACACAGGTTTGATCCCTGGTCCGGGAAGATCTCATGTGCTGTGGAGCAACTAGGCCCATGCGCCACAGCTACTGAGCCTGCTCTCTAGAGCCCGTGAGCCACAACTACTGAGCCCACCTGCCACAACTACTGAAACCTGCATGCCTAGAACCTGTGCTCCACAAGAGAAGCCACTGCAATGAGAAGCCCACGCACTGCAACGAAGAGTAGCCCCTGCTCACCACAACTAGAGAAAGTCCACGCACAGCAAAGAAGACCCAATGCAACCAAAAATAAATAAATAAAAATTAAAAAATAAAGTTAAAAAATATATAAAGAGGCATCAACAATTAAAGAATAATCATAAAAGAAAATAAACCATTTTCAAAACTAGGCCAATATGAGAATAGATATATGATTTTTAAAAATCTAATTTACATGTAGTGTTTTTACCCCTCTTAAAACCAGCTAGAAACCTAATTAAAAACCTTTGCAGCTGTTTTAACTTGTGTGAAACAAATCCCTTGAAATCAGCTCAAGCTCCAGAGATGAGGAATGAATGAACAACTTATAACTGCTTATGAATATCTACACAGACATACATACATATGCAGATACATGCATACATGTACATGTGAATGTAATATTAATTTTACCAAGAAACGATGCTTTAGTAAGTTCTTTAAGTTTCTAATATAGAACTTTTGGTAAACATAAGTGTTACTTCTTATTCAAAAACTCATTCTCAACTTTTTTGTGCTTTTGACCCTGTGTGCTTAACCCAAAATACTTTGTATCAGCCAACACTGCTTTTGTAAAATATAGCACATTTGGTGTGTCATTGAAACCACATTATTTTTTATTTAGTGTTACTAAATTATTTTGATGAATACAAAAGTAAAATTCTCTTAGTCTATATTACAGCAAAATTCTAAGGGTCTGATTATAACAAGCATGCAAAAAATTTAGTTAATTATAGTGAACAATCACACAAATATTTTGTAATAATATATACATGAAAAATATAGTCGCCCAAATTTCCCATTTAAGAAAATTGAGGTTAAGTAGGGTTCCAAGAATAATAAATGTTGATTGCTTCTTCTAGTAATACTAGGGCTTATGAAATGTTTATGAATTCTGTAAGTACAGAGAAATCTAGTAGAAAAAATCAGGACAAATAAAAATAAGGACTAATATAAGATTTTAATCCAGTGTTATTGTTTAGTATACTTTAAAAATATTTAATGTGGCATTCTTTGGAGAACATATTTCACACTACTTGTTTAGGGAATATAATTTAGCATTTCTTGGTGACAATAGTGTTTCTTAACTTTAGAAAACACCATGGGGAAGCCATTCTATTCTGCCCCTTTCTGAAGTCTATTCCAAGGGAAACATGCCACAAAAAAGAATTTATTTGAGAGTCTCTAGCTGTAGGTACTTTCAGGATCTGCCTCAGCTTTTGAGCCATGGCACACAACAGAATGACTGTACGGTTCCAATGACTGAACATCATGGTGATAAAAGGATTCAACATTTAAGACGACGTGGAAATGTTTGAAAGACATCTAAGCATTAGAGTTCTCTGTTGGGCTAGTCAGGGTTTTTCTCAAGGCTGTACCACTGTCTGGGGCTCTTCCTAATCAATCTTCTTTCTTTCATACTCTCCTTTCACAGATGTCAGACCTGTATTCCAGTCAGAAGTCTTTCCCTGCCTACTCCTGCACTCTGTATCCTTTATCTTTCACAAGTATTGTCCCAATAAATCTTAATAAATCTTTTGTTCTTAGTACATCTCTTGTTCCTTAGAAAACCCAAATGACAAACGTAAGATTACAGCAAGTAAATATTAAATGAATTTTCTACATAATTAGCTAAAATTTGTCTTAGGTCCCAAATATTTTAATAAAATTTTGAGCAATTTTCTTAGAAAAAAATCAATGAATATAATAGTTGGCATGTAATATGCTTAATAATATGTATGTTGGCAAATAACTATTGAATTAATGTTCTGCTTTCTTCAAAAGAGAATACTAAGAAAACTTATTAATGACTGTTATCTATGACTAATCTTAGTATTAGATGGCAACATAGTACTTGCCTCTTAGTCCAATTCATCACCAACTTTTGGCTGGATAAAAATATCCAATTGATTTTGTTCTCTTTGAGTCACTATAAATTCTATAATTCTTAAAATAATACAAAAAATTATGAGCAATTTTTATGTCAATAAATTCAATAAATTAGATGAAATAGACAAATTTTTTGAAAGATAGAAATGACAAAACTCACTAAAGAAGAAATAACTTGAATGGCCTAATATCTATTTATTAGATATTGATATTAGATTTGAAAAAATAAAACTAAACAGAAAGAAAACCCCAGACTCTGATGGCTTCATTGATAAATTATACTAAACATATAAGGAATAATTTCAATTATAAGCAAATTCTTGCAAATAGATTAAAAAAGAAATAGAGAATACTCCTAACTGATTCTATGAGGCCAGCATTATCCTCATAATAAAACCAGATGGAGAAAAGAACTTGCAAGAAAGGAAACTACAGATCACTATCTCTTGTGAGAATGGATGCAAAAATTCTGAATAATATTTCCTCAACTTGGATCCAATGATATATAAAATGTCAATTTAACATTTAAAAATTAAAAAGGGGCACACAAAAAAATTGAAGGTGATAAATCTGTTTATTTTCCTCATTGCACTGATGCTTTCACAGAATATACACACGTCAAAATATATCAAATTGTACATTTTAAACATATGCAGTTTATTGAATATTAATTAAATCTTAATAAGTCTGTTAAAAAATAAAATGGTTCTATTAAGGCACTAGGTTTCAGGATAGATTGTTACACAGCAATGAGTAACTAGAACAGTGTGATAATACCCATGCTCCGTTTGGGTTGGGTAGCTTTGAGCCTAAGCTCTTCACTGGCTTTTGGTGATCCAAAGTGGTAACTTGGTTGTTAAGAAATCCTTTTGCCCTTTTGAATATGTGTCGTTAAGCTTTAGTAAAGCCCCAGCCAGTTAAGCTCTGGTAAAGTAAGTTCCCTGTAGGACAGGCCTTGTTAAGGAAAGCCATAGGCATATTTCAAAATGGTTACTGTTTCCCAACCTCTGCTGGAAGCACAAGGGAATTTTCCTCTGTTAGAGTTAGAATCTGGTAGAGCTCCTGGAGGTAAAACTCAAGAAAGTATTTGGTATTCACAAAGACTGGACCCCCTTGGAATTTTTATTGCTCAAACATACATTGAGCCTCCAGCAATTCCTCAACTACAATATAAAATGGTTTTACCAATACTGGTCCAGATACAGGCTTCGCTTCTGGACTTCTACTCCCAGTAAGATGTGATCCTGTTTCTGTCTTTCTCTCCAGTTTTCAGAGGAGGCAGCAGTTTGCCCTGGGTTTTCAATTCTTTGATATATGTACTAAGAGTTTTTGATTTTCAATTCATTTATCTTTTTACTTGTAGGGAAAGGAGTGACAAATTTTAAGCTCTTTACACGTCAGAACGGAAACCAAGAGTCTAATGTACTTCATAAGATACTTCATCCAACAGCAGATTATGCCAGCTTCTCACACTCTCACATGGAAATTTTACCAAGATACAGCACATTCTGGGCCATAAAACATACCTTAATATATTAAAAATAATAGAAATCATACAAAATTAATTCTCAGATTATAATGGAAATAAGGGGGTTCATAACTACTGGACCTGCCTTACAAGAAATGCTAAAGGGAATTCTTCAAGTTGAAATGAAAGGGTGATAATTAATAACATGAAAACATATATAGGTATAAAACTCACTAATAAAGAGAAATATGCAGTCAAATTCAGAATACACTAATACAGTAGTATTGGTGTGTAAAACACTTTTACCTCTAGTATAAAAGTTGTAAAACAGGGACTTCCCTGGTAGTCCAGTTGTTAAGACTCTGTGCTTCCAGTGCAGGGGTGCAGGTTTGATCACTGATTGGGGAACTAAGATCCCACATGCTCATAGCGTGGTCAAAAAAATAAAAATTATAAAAAAAAATAAAAATTATAAAAAGGTTGAAAAACAATATTAAAAATAACTATAGCTATGATAATTTTAAAAATAATGCACAATATAAAAAATGTAAAGTGTGACACAATAGCATAAAATGTACAAGGAGGAGAAGGAAAATTCTAGAGCTTTTTTTCCCAATTGAAGCTAAGTTGTTATCAGTTTAAAATTGACTGTTCTATACATACAACGTTTTATGTAAGTCTCATGGTAACAACAAAGAAAAACCTATAGTAGTTACATAAAAGATATATAAAAAAGGAATTAAAGCATACCATTACCAAAAATAAATTACAAAGGAAGAGAGTAAGAGCGGAAGAATGGAACAAAGGAACTTTTTAAAAAACAGAGAACAATTAATGAAATGGTAGTAGTAAGTCCTTACCTATCAATAACTAGTTTAAATGAAAAGGAATTAAATTTTCCAATCAAAGATACAAAGTTGCTGAATGAAAACAACAACAAAAAAAGAACCCCAAACTCCAACTACACGCTGCCTACAAGTGATTCACTTTCACTCTAAGGACACACATAGGTTGAAAGTGAGGCAATGGAAAAATATATTCTAGGTGAATTGTAATCAAAAGAGAACAGGGGAGGCTATACTTACATGGGATAAGATAGACTTTCAGTCAAAATCAGTCACAGGAAAGACAAAAAAAGTTACTAAATAGTAATAAAGGAATCAATTCAATAAGAGGATATAAGAACAATAAATATATAGGCACCCAGCACTGGAGCACTTAAATATTTAAAGCAAATATTAACAGACTTAAAGGGGGAAATGGACAGCAATAAAATAAGAGTAGGAATATTAAATATGCCACTTTCAACATTGGATAGGCCATCAAGACAGAAAATTAATAAACAGTTGATCCATATATGGCTATGCTCAGGTACTAAGATAATTTCTTTTTTTATTAATGTACAATTAATCATAACAGGTATTAAAGAGTTTGCCTATTTTGTTGCCTTGAATATTTACTGTGTCATTTAATTTAGACATGTCACTTAACTTCTTCAAATCTACTCTTCTCACCTCAAAAAATCTTTGAAATTTTTATTCTAAAACAAAGCCTTTCTAGTGCCTGGAACTTCAAATTAAACTATAAAATAAAATTAAATTAAATTAAAAAAAACCAACCTCATTTCAAAACCCAGCAGCTTTAAAAAATAGACTAAAGAAAATCCTCAAAAGGAGCAGTTAGGACCCAAGCAATCATATTTAGCTGCCAAGAACACATGTATGCTATTTGATGATGTGATTTTTCACAAGGAAATTGTACACCTTGTTTGTCTGGAAAAAATAATTTAGTGAGTTATTTGAAGTGATGGAAGTAATCTGAATGAGAACTTAAATTTAAAAGAAAAATTTGCTAAATTGCTCAGTATACTGAAGAGGAGAATAATTTGGAATGTTACAGAAAAATAGTAGGGGGAAGCCTAAGAATTTAAGGGCTAGTTATTGCCAGAATGATAACAAAAAGAATTGCCAATACTAGCACAAGAAAGAGGGAAATTAGGGGTGAGAGATGACATTTTTTTGGTTAAAAATTGTTCTCTGTGAAACATGAATCATCTATGTAATACATAAAAACATATGAGGTTTTACCAATGTTGTTGTTGTTGTTGCACAGCTACTTTATTGTATTTTTATCATTTTTAAATATAGCAGTGTGTACATGTCAATCCCAAACTCCCTAACTATTCCTTCCCTCCACCCTTCCCCCCCCCCACCCCCGTAAACATAAGTTCATTCCTCTAAGTCTGTGAGTCTGTTTCTGTTTTGTAAATATATTCATTTTTATCAATTCTTTTTATATTCTGTATGTAAGTGATATAATACGATATTTCTCTTTGTCTGACTTACTTCACTCAGTATGACAATTTCTAGGTCCATCCATGTTGCTGCAAATGGCATTATTGATGAAAAAAGTGGATGATATATATTTGACAAAGTCATTTCCTGAGTTTCTTCAGTATATATCCAACTATCCAAATACTTTGGAATATTTTAGTCTTCAAGGAATTTGATAGCCTTATTGAGAATATATAGCAACTGCATGAAAATGCCCAAGAATACTTTTAAAGACCATACAAAGATTGGGAATGAAAGTATTACAAACAGTGCATAAGGGTAGAGGATAAGTGTAGCAAAGAAATTATCAGAGTGGGATTCAAAGAACAAAAGCTTTTTAAGAGCCAAAGTGAATAGACAGACGTGCTTGGATTTTGGTGATAAAATGCTGGGGCCTAATGAAAGGAAGGCTGCTAGAAATGTCTAGTTTCATAAGTATTTCTTTCTGAAAAATATTTCTACTGGACTTAAAATTTGTGGTCTGTGTTAACAGTAGGATTCTAAGCATCGCCAGTCATGTGAACAGACAGGACCCAACTTTAATCAGGTTATGTAGAAGGGATGTCCTAAAGATGCATTGAGGCACAAATTCAAATGACATAGCACAACTGTGTGCTATAAGATAGCAACAGCTGCAGCCAGGCCTCCTGGCAGTTACTTATGCTTCCTGTCAAGCAACTCTATCAGACAAATTTGATTTGTTGCAGTTAAATGATTATGTCAGAAAGAAAGCAAAGGTGGCTCTTGAGCTAACAAGGCCAAAGGCAACGTTCATTCAGAGGCAAATCTGATTGTTTTCCTCTACTTAGTCACTCCCTTTCATATAAATTTCTTTAAAATTTCACCCCTTGCGGCATCTACATCTCTTCTCTATTTAGATTTCTGTTATGAATAAAAATTACTTATTATAGAGCACTAATCATTGCTGCCCCACTTTTTCAATTGGTCTACCTTGAACATTGTTTTTGAATTCAAACCACCTGTGGTTTGAATTCTCCTGTGGTCTGATTAGTCCAAACAACACTTTGTAGGGATGTTTCAGAAGAGTGTGAATTGAAGTGTCGTCTCCTGTACTGAAATGCAACATTTTGTGTTGCATACTTTACATGATCTATAACAATTGTTGATGTTTTTTCTAAGTATTTGAAAATATAGCACCTTAAAGATTCTGCAACTGACATGTCAAAATATAAAGAGATGTAATATCTACACATTTATATTGCATAATTTGCTATATTGTACATATCTACAATATATTGTACTGTATATTGTACTATATCTACAGCAGTCAAGCAGATGCGTTTGCATGGGATGTCTCAGGGGTCCACAGTCTGGGCCAGTGTCTGTCCATTAAAGACCCTTAGGATAGTGTTATGTTTAATCAATGGTAGCTCTGCCTCCAAAAGTATCTTTATCAGTTCTCAGAGAAGCATCCGGAGTGATATTTTCAAAACTTAAGTCAGAAAAGTTTATTCCTCTTCTCAGGACCTCAGAACCAATGAGATTATTGGTCCATTAGAGACAGTACCAAAACTTGAGCAAGACCTCTGATTCCAGGGTTAAGAATATGGCTCTGGTGAGAGACTGCCATATTTCAACTCTCCCACCATCACTTACTGGATTTCACTTAGTCTTTAGGGCAAAGTACTTAACCTTTCTAAGTCTCAGTCACCTTTTCTACAAAACTGAGAAATAATAGTATTCACTTCATAGATTCAGGTTGAAGAGTAATCAAATTAATTTATGTAAAATGTTTAGGACCTGCCACATTGTAAGCATTTCAATGAATGCTAGTTGCCGTTACTTTTTAGATAAACAAGCACTTAATGCCTTACATTGCTAGGACTCTTGCCTTACTATGATATATGTATTGTATATGTATATATACATATTGTGTATATATATATTGTATATGATTATCTCTGCCTATAAATTAATGATGCTTATTTCCAACATGTGAACTTACATAATTCTTGTGAAGGTCAGTCAAACATGCATATATATTGGTTGATTGATACTAGTAACTACAACATTGCTGACAGACAAGGGAAGTATAATTGGTATGATTATGTCATGATGTTATCTCCTCAAAGGAAATGCGGTCATAAGAATCAAACTCAGCATTAAAACGAAGACAATTATTTAATAAGTATTGTCTAAAAAGCCAATGATAGTGCAGTAGTATGTTTAATCTTCTCCAAAAATAAGAAGAGTAAGGCTTTCAACAGCATAAATTTATTCCAAGGACAATAATACATGCAGTATTTTCTTAGGCTACACAGCTAAACGTGACATTGTTTCAAATAAAATTTTTACTACTACTGTGTATTTAAAAGGTTACAAGACTTTTGAGGGTGTTGTTTTTTATTCACTTTTTATATAATGAATATATCAAATAAATATGTGATTTGTAAATTGTTTCCAAAATTGATTGATTTCAGAGGGCAGTTAATGAGTATTTTAGAACTTGTGTTCACTGTACTGCTTGACTAATGAAGATGTCCCTTTGAAGACAAACTTGGATTAGAGAGATTGGCTATTTTATGACTTTTATACATCTTGCTATAGACTTGCAGTCTAGTGCTGCAGTGCCCCTCATGGAGGGGCAAGGCACTGCTGCATGCACAGTTCTATTTAAGTGGTTCTTGAAAGGTGACCCTCACTGGCATTAACTCTTTTAATTGTCTTTGGCCTATGCAACTATTGCACAAGGTTGCAATTCTATAAACAGGGATTCTCATCATGATTGCCAGTGAATAGCCCTGTGATTTATAATATCCAGCTTAATAGATCAGTGCCCTGAAGCAGCATTCATGCTGTCTGTGAGAAACACAACATATAGGGTTTCAGTTGCTCAAACTATTACCTTATTGAGCTTAACTATTTGTCGTTGAGTATAACAAGGAAATGTCTTGAATCAACTGTGGGTAAAATTCTGGAAAAATAAAAGCTTAGCTTAAAGGCCCAGGAATATTCTGGAAGATTTTCTATTAGAATCTTTTGAAGCACAGCTGATATACTTTCTGTTATACACAGTATTTCAAATTAACAGACATTCCAGCTTTTTCAACAACCATAAAAGATCCAATGACACATAAAAACCTAGATTGAAGTGCCACTGATTCCTACTATTTATAAAGTGTAGCTTAGATGCTTAGAATCAATAAGAATGATTCTTCTCATCTCTAGGGAACACAGACTTCAGGTTTTTTTTGTTTTTTTTTTTTGCAGTACGCGGGTGGGCCTCTCACTGTTGTGGCCTCTCCCGTTGCGGAGCACAGGCTCTGGATGCGCAGGTTCAGCAGTCATGGCTCACGGGCCCAGTCGCACCACGGCATGTGTGATCTTCCCGGACCGGGAGATGAACCCGTGTCCCCTGCATCGGCAAGCAGACTCTCAACCACTGTGCCACCAGGGAAGCCCAGACTTCAGTATTTTATATTCAATATAAGGAAACACATATTCTTAAGCTACAAAATATATATATATATTATATATTATATTACATACATATATTAATATACAATACAGGATATCACTTATAATCTCATGTTTCAATGTCCAATAGTTCTCTCCTTTTATACTGCTTCTGGTTTCTTTTATATTTTTGGTCTATGTTAAAGATATTGAAACAAATTTATGAGAGCACACTGAAATGACAGTAGTCTAAAGATTGCATGAAATGGACATAAATAAATTTGCCAGTTCCTATAAAATACCTACTTTGATCTGTAAAGTTTATATACAGGAGGAAACCTGGTAAAGGAAAAATGCCTTAGACTTTGAATGAGGCAAGTATGGGATCATATTCTTTTATGTGGAATCTTTGTGACCTAAAGTAATTTACTTAACCTGTCTGTAGAACTCAATCATTGTGGGTTACTTTTCAGAAGGGGATTTAACTTTGGGTGAGAAAGCTCCCTTCAGATATGGGCAATTCCTGAGGAAAGAGATGACCCCAATCTTCAGCAGGCAGCCCTCCCAGCAGTGGAGGGAGCAATGAATGCCTGAAGGGAGATCTAAGCAGGGCACCACAGTACTCAGGACTGTCAACTATTTTGCTAATTCATTTCTATTTTCAAAACCAAATTTTTGACCCCAAACAATAATCCCCTCCTCTCCATATCTTATAGATCACGTACAAAAATTCTCCCCTTTATTGTCATTATTTTATACTGCTTTTTAATCATTGACTTCTTGAATGAATAATATAGTAACATAGAGAAGCAGTGGTTTAGCAATTGAGTGTGGGATTTGGAGATAGACTATTTGATTTTATGCCTTAGTTCTGCCAATTATTTAGCCATGAGAAATTAGTGAAGATTTATCTTTCTTTACCTTGGTTTCCTAATTCACGAAATGGTGATAATAATAGTGCTAACTTTGTAGGTGGCAAGGGTTTGATGAGTTTAAAATAACACTTAGGAAGCCCTATTGGCACCTGACATAAAATAATCACTATATAAGTATCAACTTTTATTACTCTGTCCTGTGCTGTGTTGTAGAATCCTCTTTGACATGACTCAGTACTTATTACTATACTTGGCATGTTTTCACTGTAATCGAAGGAAATGAATTCAAAATCCATTATTAGCATTAGAGAGTTTTATAACATTCAGATCCCTCCCCAAATTGTCATTTTATTATATTAAAATGGGAAAAGAAGTCTTTCTGCCTGGTGAGTTTATTTTGAACACTACGTAAGGTAATATATGTGAAAACACTCCCTATCTTACAGCCAAGAAATTCCTCTTCGATGTACCTAACATACCATGCGTTCTCATGTCCCAGATCTTTTGCATATAGGCTCTTCGGCCTAGAGTTCTTCCTTGTCTCTCTCCCATCTTTTGACTTCTATTTGCTCATCAAACTTCAGGTTTCTTCTTCTCCATTGAAGTTTTCTATAACATCTCAGTTAGTGCCATGCACCCATGCTCCCCTAAAACTCTGTAGCTAACAATAGCATCCCGTTTATTCAACTTTTTTTGTTAACTATCCGTTTTGTTGGGGGCTTTTTGTGTTTTTTTGGTGACTTGAGTCTTCTAAAGGAAGGTCTTATTCATTGCTTCGATATCCCCAGACCTAGCCCAGCATCTGGATCACTTATTAAGTGGGGAGGGAAGGATGGGATGGGATGGGATGGGACTGAGCCAAATCTTTCAAAAACAGTTGGATCTGTTCAAAAACAGATGATTTAAGATAACTAGCAAAATATTCATGTCTACTTTACAAGTAGAAATTCATCTCACTTTCTGTCAAAATTATCAAAACTAATCTTTCCTGGATTGAATTTCTCAACACTACTTCAAAATTATAGCCATTGTTTTGCTCAGTAGCTCAGCGCTGATCAAAGCAAACTCTCCTCTCTATCTCTAATAACCTTCATACAAAGTATGTTCACAGTGCAGGTGATTTTTGAATGTTTCTAATTAAACATGACAGAAAAAAATAGTTAAAAGTAGGAAGAAAACTGCCTGAAGTGACTTAGTGTTTTATATGTTATATTATATTACCCTTACAGAGTGAAGTAAGTCAGAAAGAGAAAAACAAATATCATATATTAATGCATATATGTGGAATCTAGAAAAATGGTACAGATGAACTGGTTTGCAAGTCAGAAATAGAGACACAGATGTAGAGAACAAAAGTATGGACACCAAGGGGGAAAAGCAGGGGTGGGGGTGTTGGTGTGATGAATTAGGAGATTAGGATTAACATGTATACACTAATATGTATAAGATAGATGACTAATAAGAACCTGCTGTATAAAAATATAAATAAATTAAATTAAATTAAAAAATTATATCACCCTAGCTGGAAGTATATACACACACAAACCCCCCACAAGTGATAATATCAATGGTGATTAGATTAGAGTTCATATTTTTATGAGTTGTTATAAAGGCAACTGAAAATTTCTAACAGATCCAATATTTCTTACATTGCATTTGCCTTTATTGTTGAAGCCGTGGAATTGGTCAACTCATCTTTCTGAGGACTACAACAGAGTGAAAATAAGAGAGTAGGATATAGGCATTATAGGTGTCACAACACGTTAAAATCCATAATCATCCTTAGGAATGGCTACACTATTCAGTTAGTATTTGTAATATTTTTTTTAAGAAATAGGCTGTTTTTATTACAATAGCTATGTCTCACCTTTTTTCTCTTCTTTTCTTCTAGCATTATGGTGGTTCTTTTTGAGGATCTGGCTACTACAAATATCCTTTAATTAGCAATGCTTTTGACATTACATCTATTGTACAAAGAAGATTGAAATAGGACAGGAATTCAAAAAAACTGATGGAACAGATTGTGTCTAGTAATGCATTCCTCCCCATTCTCATGCCTTTTGTTAACTTTGCAGAATTAGGAACAGTGCTTCTGGGTCAAGTGAAATTTCATATGCAAGGTTTGGGAAGTTTCATTCCCATTTAAACCTTCATTAAACTCCCAAATTTAGCTATTCTCCTCTAGAGACCAGTGGCTCATGCTTTAATAAGAGTAGCAATACTGCTTACTGATGCTGCCCCTTACTTTAAGAGCGATACACAGTTCACTCTCAATTATCCAGAAGTGATTGTCCATTTTGCTCATTATTTCTAACCTTTATTTCTTCCTTTTCCTTAGTCTTAATATTTTTGGACTTTGCATTGTGCCAGCAGAAACTGGAGAGGAAAAATGATGAAATATAGAATATAAATGAATATTGTGTTGTCATTTCTAGCTTTTTTAAAATGAAGCTATATTGAAATAATTACATCAATTTTTGATCACTTGGCTTGTATTTGTAGCTTTTTCCTTGTGTGAAAAAAATGGCTAAATAAATTAACAGGATAAAGATTCCAAAGGAGACAATTAAAAAATACCTAATAGGGCTTCCCTGGTGGCGCAGTGGTTGGGAGTCCGCCTGCCAATGCAGGGGACATGGGTTCGTGCCCCTGTCCGGCAAGATCCCACGTGCCGCGGAGCGGCTGGGCCCGTGAGCCATGGCCGCTGAGCCTGCACGTCCGGAACCTGTGCTCCGCAACGGGAGAGGCCACAGCAGTGAGAGGCCCGCGTACTGCAAAAAAAAAAAAAAACCTAATAGAAAACTTACAATAATTTCACATCAATTATTTATATCAAACAATGGATTTCTAATACTTACAAATTAGACATGTATCAATTAAAGTCACTCCTTACAGATTCTCTATGTGAAATCATTTGTTAGACCAATTTAAATTATAATTTAAAGCTAAAATTAATTTAATTTATATATTCTACAGTTGCAACTGCAAAAAATGTTCCTATTTTTTATCTGAATTCATCTCTAATTGTTTTGAATTTATGATGCCCTTTATTTTTTCCAGTACAATTTAGGCATTATTAACTATTCAGGAACTATCCTTTACCCATATATAGCAAAAAGACAATTTCTTTTTTTCCTTCACTCAAAATATCTTGCATACTGATATGAAGAACCTAAACTCCCCCAAAAATGCACTTCCAAAAGTCATATATATTCCAAACTCAACGATCAGTATAATCTGGGCTCAACATTTCTGTCAAACCATGTTTCCCACTCTTCTTCAGTTCTTACACTCTATACTATTTACGTCACCCTCCTTATTTTCTCACAAATACACCATGAGGTTTTAAGTCCATTTTCTGATACAGTGTTCATCATTGTAATATACTTGTTCCAATTCTGTATCTGTGAGAGTATTATGAAGTCAACCAGACATGGTTTCATATAATAAAAATCATCATTAAAATAAAAATGATAGCGATAAAAAGTGTATAATTACAATATGCAATGTTTTCTAATATTATCTCATTTAGTTCCTCACAATAACCCTACTTATGAGGTACATATTATTGCTGTTATACAGATTTACTGCCCAGGAAATTAAGGTCAGGTGGTTGACAGACGTGCCCAGAAAACTAGTAAATGAAGGATGTTGGGATCTTACCCCAGATAGTCTGATCCAGCATTTACCTTTTCATGCTCTCTTTATCACTTATTTGCTTGTGACTTTATGTAAATGACATAACCTCTATAATCCTTTATTTCATCCTTTTAAAAATGAATTTGTATTTGTGTGTGTAGATGTTTCATATCAGCCATTTCTCCAAGGATCCCTGGTATATAGAAACCAAGATCTGTGGGCTAGGTGTGCTCATTGTATCAGAGTTTCTTTACTTCCAAGTGTTCTTAGCAGATAGAGGCAGAGAACAACACATACACATACATCTGTAATGACTGTATATCTATCAATTATATTACAGCCTACAAGTTTGTACTGATCCCTTTAATGCATATCACAGAACAGAGTTTATTCTAGTTTTCTCCTTTTCCATATTTGTAGCTCCCTTCTTCAGTGTTTGTGAATCTTGATTTAAATATGTGTCAGCATATTAATAGTTTGTGAAGATTGGCCTATAATTAAATTTTATTCAAGTAGCAATGAGATTACTATTCTTTTTGACCTGGTATAATTAACTTCACATTTTGGGAAAGATAATCATTTACACTGCTTTTGAATATTTCCTGCTGAGTTTTAACTTTGTGCTGGTTTTGGTCATGACCACATGACAATTTTACTATTAATGTATTTAAATTAAAGTTGAAAATGCAAGAACAACGTACACAAAACAAGAACATGGTAGCATGTTAAATATTAGAACTTAATTCTGAGATTTTTCTTGGCAGTTGGAAGGGGAGATTCAGAATTTCAGCCAAACATAGTTTTCAACATGTTTAAAAGCATTATTCCTAACCCTTAAGCTCAGTTAGGATCAGATCAATGTCTTATTGATCTATCAAAACTGGAGGCTACCTATTATATTTTAGAATCATAGTAAAGTCCACATGTGTGATCCATGTTTGAAATACAGTAATACATTATCAATGAGGCCCATAAGCTAAACAAGAATCATTCACAATTCTAAGACCCTCTGTTAACAGCATGACTCAAGTATTTTTCACACTCAGGCCCGGAATTCTCAACGGTTTTAAATG
Organism: Phocoena phocoena; assembly: GCF_963924675.1. Classification (NCBI taxonomy): domain Eukaryota; kingdom Metazoa; phylum Chordata; class Mammalia; order Artiodactyla; family Phocoenidae; genus Phocoena; species Phocoena phocoena. Next base: position 79,841,869 of record NC_089223.1, read on the forward strand.
TAGAGATTATTGATTTTAAACAATTACACAGGTACAGTCCAATCTTAAATAATGTTTGTCAAATGGCTTCAGAATATAGGGCTGGACACCTAAAGATAGCTAATTTACAGCTGGAATGGCTAAGCTTTCTGTCTCTGGAGATGCCTGGTTTTTGACTCTTGTCTGAGATAAAGGCAATGGCATTTATGATGTGCTGTTTAAAGCTGGAAACTTTTCTGGTAATCCCGCTCCACCCAGGCTTGGCTTCTTTACCAATGGTTCAACTAGCTCTAATAGTTTGACAGCCTGGTTTGGCCACTTGAAGAACTTCTTAGAGTTTCCTCTAGCTGCTCTCCTGAAGCTAAGATTTCTCATGCAAACTTGGCAGTGCAGCCAGAGGCTCAGTACAACTCAAGGGCACAAAGATTGTCTCTCAGACCTTTGATGGCTGCCTGAAACCTACTTCTCTTGTTCTGTATATTTTATATTTAAATAAAATCCTCACGTGAATATACTCTATGGAATCTGCTAGGTCTTTCAAATATCCAAACAGTGGAAAACATTACAACACCACACTGACTACTCTGGGTAATAGTGGAATATTATTTCAGGCAAGTCTAATACGGATAGAAGGTGTGGTAAATTTGGTAAGCAACTCCAACATGGGTGAAACTACAAAAGATAAGACAATATTGAATAGGTAACTTGGAACAGACCAAACACATGACTCCATACCTCCCTGGAGGTGCCAGTGTTTATAAGGTTCAAGCATCTATTTGATCCAGCTGAAGGAAGACCTGGTGTGATCTTCATTCTGTGTTTTAATTGGGGGAATTTATAGGGCCCCCATGGTGCCCGATTCTTCCTCTGTATCCTGCAAAAGGAAAACTGATCCCTGCGGGGAATATTTGCTTCAAGATTATTCCTGTTAAATGTAGTTAAAATGTATCCCTAGACTTTCTCGTATTTGTTGCTTCCCACAAATGTGCTTTTGTGGTAAGCTCAGGCATGTTCTTAGAAGGGAGATGATCTGGAGTTCAAATTCCACCTCTAACACTAGCTAAATGTTACATCATTTTTGGTACATTTTGTTACATTACAGTCCTTATCCATAAAATGAGGATAATAGCACTACTTACCTCATGGAATTTTATGTGTTAAAGAGAAAATGCATGAAAAACATTAACACAGTGCTAGCTTGTAAGTGTTCAATAAAGGTTAGCTTATTTGATATTTCTAGTCACATGGTTAGACAGTCTAAATCTCCTCTACAAGGTCATTCTTGACAGAATTAATTTTGCACTGTTAATGTTAATGCTGCATAGTCCATGTGTTCTGAATATCCAGTCCATAAGTCATATTTAACTGGTGAAATTTAATATATGTAGCACTAGACTTAAAATGACTGCTTGCCTTAAAAATCAATGTGACCAGGGGCATTTCTGTATGTGGTCCCAGGAAATGTCCTTATGACTATCCAGTTTCCTTTTTTTTTGGAGATCATTAATATGCTCTTTCCTGGACATCATATAGTAAAATATGTATCCAAGTCCCAGGCAGACATCATTGGTCACTCTTTCCACACTGTAGAATGCAGCATTGCTTTGTGTTCATACTTTTTTCTTTATTTGAGATAAAATCATTGTAATTCAAATTTCAAAGGGGTTCTTTTTTGTTTAGGTGAACACTTGAGTAAGGACTTTTACTTTATATCTTATCACTGCCATATCTCTTGAAGATTTCTGTGGGAAAGTGAAATAGTTTTATTTATTTATTCTATAAATTATCAATTTATTAATTGTATAAATAGTTTTAAAGATAAAACTATTTATAGAATTAACAACAAATATAGAGGTTCAAACCTTGAAACGTTCACCATCAGTATCCATTTGACTTTGAAATCAGACATTGACACTTTACAAATATTCAGTTGATACTAAGTAAAATGGTAGCATTTGCTTTAGAGTTAGAAAACATGCATGCATAGTGCAAGATTTAAATATACCTGACCTGTGTTATTCATTTTGAAATACTTCTTTGTGTGAGAAGAGAGGGCATCCTACATGATTATTAGCTTCAGAGCCATTTAAAGTGTTTGAAAGGAAGTGCATTATTTGAGAACAGCACATAAAAGGGGATTGTCAAGACTTGGTGAAATTTTATTAATAACTCAGGTGATTTAATAAAACATCCTACCCACTGAAAGCTCAAATCTGTTTGGTAAGAATTATATTTTTGAATTGAAAATTAGATATTTCCAGGGTGATTTTTGCCCTTTTGAAAGAACCAGTGAGTAGAAAGAATCCACCTTCCTTTCCTATTAAGTTAAATGTCACCAAAGTCACTAGTACCTTAGTTTCTTTTTAGAAAATTCAAGTAATTAGAATTGTAAGAACTCTCTAAACTTCTAAAAATAAATGATTGAATTTATGTATGAGATATCAAATTTATGAGAAATATGACCATCACAAAAAATATTTATAGAAATATGTTAAAAATAAACAACTAAGAAGGCATTTTAAGAAGACGCCGAAGGAAGAGCCTGAACTTATCTCCTCCCAGAGATAAATACCTACATGTGGATTAATTCCCTCAGAAGAGAACCTGAAAACTAGTTGATCACCTGTTTCACAACAAAGAATAAAAAGGACTACATCAGGATGGGTAGGAGGGGCAGAGAAAAGTTCTCACCCAAAACCCCACCCCTGGCCTGGCTGCACACAATACAGAGGGATCTTATTAGAAAGGCTTTTCTCCTGGGGGAGCAAGTGTGGGACCCCACATCAGACACACGGGCCCAAGAATTCTACACCAGACAGCTGAGTCCCCAAAACACCTGGCTTAGAAAACTAACGGGGCTAATGTCCAAGGGTCCAAAAAAGCTATTGGAAACTGAGACTCCCCTCTTAAAGGGCTCACATGCAATCCTTCTCACTCAGAGACCCTGCAAAATATCAACGGTTTGCAAACTGCTGAGACTCTTTGTGAAGGAGAGTTGTTTGCAAATCTAAAAGCATCAGTTTGGGGGGGTGCAGGGGGTGTAATATGGTGGTAATACTTGTAGGAGGCACTGGCAGAGGCCATTGTGTTCCTCACCTCACCTGCTAGCACAGGCCTGAGAGCTTGGATGCACTACCCTGCCACAAAACTGAAGCTGGAGAGCTCTGGCAGCTGCAGCATCCCCCCACGCCCTGACTGGGGTGGCACAAATAGCCATGGCATTCTCCTGCTCCCTAACTAAAGTCTGCAAGTGTGGGTGGCTGTGACATTCCCCTGCCCCCCTGGCTGGGAGTGGAGAACACAAGCAGTCATAATATTCTCCCACTCCTGGCCTAACGGCTGACTCATGTGCACAGACAAGGCACTTTTGTACTGCATTGCTGAAGCCCAGGGGTGGGTGCAGTCAAGGCATTTTCCTGCTGCCTTCTTGAAGCAAGAGAGCAAGTCCCACCCCCTATAATCTCCAGCTACCTAGCTAAAGCCAGTGGGTGCATGCAATCCGCATAGGGGACACTACTGGCTGGCCTGGCCCTGGTGGCCACGGGGGCTGGTGTTCTTGAACTTCATGACACTGGAGCAATCGGAAAGACAGCTCTTGGCAGGCCACCATACCCAGGGCCCTGCACAGACAGCAGACTGAAACATAACCCCATCTTATATGAAAAAGGCTTATTTACTTAGCCTGGAGCTTCATCCTGAGGGACAGGTTTCAGGTTTCCCACATACCTAGAGGCTAAGGAGGTGCTCCCAGGGACTGTAAGCAGGGAGACACCATCCTTGCACACCCCCTTGGCCTTGTTAGGGCTTGATGAGGCTCCTCAGAAAGGAGCTTATACACTCACCAGGAGTCCCAGTTTTTGCAACCACAGCCAAGGAGACACCTATGGATCTTCTGGTCTGGAGGTCAGCAGGGATTACAGAGTCCTGTCATCCTCATGCAGTAGCTGACCCACAACTGAGCCTGATGAGTGCCCTGAGCGCCAACCAGCCCATACATAGATCAATCCACACCCAGGATGGGCAAGTGACTCCAACCCTCTCCTCCCCATACAGCAGTCACAGCCCTATCACAGCTGGTGGGCACCTACAGCCCACATGAGGGATGGCCATAGAATGCCTGGGTCTGGTGGCCAGAGGAGACTGCACTTCTGGGCCACACAGAACAGCTTCTAAAGAATACCACTCTTTCAAGACCAAGGCTCTCTGGTAGAGTCTTCAGACAACTGGTCCCAAAGTCCCAGGAACATCCTCCTCTCCTCAATCATGGCTTGTGGTCTTGTCATCAGTAACCTGAATCTCAAACCTGGGGAGTGCCTCAGAGTGTTGGGCAAGGTGGCCCTGGATGCCAAGAGCTTTGTGCTGAACCTGGGCAAAGATGGCAACAACCTGTGCCTGCACTTCAACCCCTGCTTCAATGAGCACGGGGACACCAACACCATCGTGTGTAACAGCAAGGATGGCGGGGCCTGGGGGGCTGAGCAGCAGGAGTCTGTCTTCCCCTTTCAGCCTGGAAGTGTTGTGGAGGTATGCATCTGCTTCGACCAGGCAGAGCTAACCATCCAGCTGCCTGGTGGATACAAATTCAAATTCCCCAACTGCCTCAACCTGGAGGCCATCAACTACCTGGCAGCCAATGGTGACTTCAAGATCAAGTGCATGGCCTTTGAGTGAAGCCAGCCAGCCCATGGCCCCCAATAAAGGCAGCTGCCTTTGCTCCCCCTGGAAAAAAACTGATGGAGGTAGCTGCTTTCCGTAATACATGTAGACAAACACAGAGAGACAGACAAAACAAGGAGACAGAGAAATATAGTCCATATCAAAGAACAAGGCAAATCCCCAGAAAAATACTTTAATGAATCAGAGATAAGCAATCTACTTGACAAAGCATTCAAAATAATGTTCATAAAGACACTCACTGATCTCAGGAGAAGAAAGGGATGAACGTAGCAAGAAGACAACAAAGAGAAACTATAAGAAAGAACTGAAGAGAAGTGATAACTGAAATGAAAAATACATTGGAAGGGTTCAACAGCAGAATGGATAAAACAGAAGCAGATTGGGTGTCTGGGACTGACATGTACACACTGCTATTTTTAAAATAGGTAACCAACAAAGACCTACTGTATAGCACAGGGAACTCTGCTCAATATTCTGTAATAACCTAAATGGGAAAAGAATTTGAAAAGGAAAGATACATGTATATGTATAACTGAATCACATTGCTGTACACCTGAAACCAGCACAACATTGTTAATCAACTAAAAACAAAAAGAAGCACAAAATGAGCTGAAAGACAAAGCAATGGAAAACACCCAGACAGAGCAGCACAATGTAAAAAAAGAATTAAAGAAATGAGGATAACATAGGGGATCCTGGAACAACATCAAGTGGAATAACATTTGCATTATGGGGGTTTCAAAAGGAGAAGAGGAAGAGAAAAAGAAATTTCTTTAATTTGTATTTAAAGAAATAATGGCTGAAAACTTTCCTAATCTGGGGAAGGAAACAGATATTCAGTTCCAGGAAGCCCAGAGTGTTCCAAATAAGACAAACCTAAAGAGCAACACACTGAGACATGTTGTATTTAAATGGTAAAATTTAATGATTAAGAGAGAATTGTAAAAAGAAAGAAGCAAGAAAACAAGCAACTTATTATGTACTAGGGACAACCCATAAGGCTATCAGCACATTTTTCAGCAGAAACTTTACAAGCCAGAAGGGAGTGACATGACATATTCAAAGTGCTGAAAGAAAAAGACTGCCAAACAAGAATTCTCTACTTGACAAGGTTATCATTCTGAATTAAAGAACAGATTAAGGTTTTATAGATAAGCAAAAGCCAAAAGAGTTCATCACCACTAAATTGGCCTTATAAGAAATGTTAAAGGGACTCCTCCAAGCTAAAAAGAAAAGGCACTAATTAATAAGAAAACATGTGAAAGCAAAACTCTCACCAGAAAAGGTAAATAAATAAATGCTAGAGATAGTAAATCAATCTCTTATAAAACAAGTAGCAAAGTAAAAATCATAAGTAGTAAAATTAATTAAAAATACAATAATTATTCAAGGGATACATAAAATAAAAAGATGTAAAATGAGTCATCAAAAATATAAAATTAAGGAGGTGTTAAAATATAAAGCTTTGGAATGTTTTCAAAATGTAAATAAATAAATGGAAATAGATACTGTACTCATAGATTGGAAGAACCAAAATTGTTAAAATGTCCATACTACTGAAAACAATCTACCAATTCAATGTAATCCCTATCAGAATACCAATGGTGGGGCTTCCCTGGTGGCGCAGTGGTTGAGAGTCTGCCTGCCGATGCAGGGGACACAGGTTCGTGCCCCGGTCCAGGAAGATCCCACATGCTGTGGAGCGGCTAGGCCCGTGAGCCATGGCCACTGGGCCTGGGCGTCCAGAGCCTGTGCTCCGCAATGGGAGAGGCCGCAACAGTGAGAGGCCCGCATACCACAAAAAAAAAAACACACAAAAAATCGGTATTTGTCACAGAACTAGAAAAAAAGTCCTAAATTTGTGTAGAGCCATAAAAGATCACAAATAGCTAAAGCAATCTTGAGAAAGAACAAAGCTGGAGGTATCACAATCCTTGATTTCTAACCGTTTTACAAAACTACAGTAGTAAGTTACTGACACAAAAACAGACACATAGATCAATGGAATATAATAGAGAGCCCAGAAATAAATGCATGTACTAATGGTCAATTAGTCTACAACAAAGGAGGCAAGAATATACAGTGGGCAAAAGACAATCTCTTCAATACGTAGTGTTGGGAAAACAGCTACATGCAAAAGAAAGAAACAGGGCCACTTTCTTACCACATATACACAAATAAACTCAAAATGGATTAAAAATTTAAATAAGAGACCTGAAATCATAAAAGTCCTAGAAGAAAATGTAGGCAGGAAGATCTTTTACATCAATCTTAGAAACATTTTTTGAATATGTCTCCTCAGGCAAGGGCAATAAAAGCAAAAATAAACAAATGGGACTACATCAAATTAAAAAGATTTTTCACAGCAAAGGAAAACATCAACAAAACAAAAAAGGCAACCTACTGGATAGGAAAAGATATTTGAATATGACATATTCTGTAAGGGGTTGATATTCAACATATATAAAGAACTCATACAACTCAATATCAAGAAAAGAAACAACCCAATTAATAAGTTGACAGAGGACCTGAAGAGACATTTTTCCAAAAAGACATAGAGGGCTTCCCTGGTGGTGCAGTGGTTAAGAATCCACCTGCCAATGCAGGGGATACGGGTTTGAGCCCTGGTCCGGGAAGACCCCACATGCCGTGGAGCAACTAAGCCTGTGTGCCACAACCACTGAGCCTGAGCTGTAGAGCCCACAAACCACAACTACTGAGCCCACGTGCCTAGAGCCCGTGCTCCGCAACAAGAGAAGCCACCGCAATGAGAAGCCTGTGCACCACAACAAAGAATAGCCCCCACTCACCGCAACTAGAGAAAGCTCGTGCACAGCAATGAAGACCCAATGCAGCCAAAAATTAATTAATTAATTAAAAAAAAAAAAAGGAAGACATAGAGATGGCCAATAGGCAAATGAAAAGATGCTCAACATCACTAATCATCAAGGAATGCAAATCAAAACCAGGATGTACTACCTCATACCTGTCAGAATGGCTATTATAAAATAGACAGAAAACAACAAGTGTTGGTAAGGGTGTGGAGAAAAGTCCTCATGCACTGTCTGTAGGAATGCCTATTGTAGTTACTATGAAAAACAGTATGGAGATTCCTTAAAAAATCTAAAAATAGAACTACCACTAGTGATCAAGCAATTTTACTTCTGAACATTTATTTGAAGAAAATAAAAGCATTAATTCTAAAAGATACATGCACCCCTATGTTCATTGAAGCCCTATTTGCAATAGCCAAGACATGGAAGCAACCTAAGGGTCCAAGGATAAATGAATGGATAAAGAAAATGTGGTACATATACATACAATGGAATGCTACACAGCCATTAAAAAAAAAGAGAGAAATCTTTCCATTTGTGACAATATGGATGGACCTAGAATGTATTATGCTAAATGAAATAAGTCTGTCAGAGAAAGACAGACACCTGTAATTTCAATTTATATGGAATCTAAAAAACAAAGCAAATGAACAAACAAAACAAAGCAGAACAGATTCAAAGACACAGAGAACAAAACTGGTGGTTGCCAGAGGGGAGAGGGGTTGGGGGGAATGGGTGAATTAGGTAGAGAGGATTAAGGGGTACAAACTTATTGCTATAAAATAAACAAGGCATGAGGATATAATGTACAGCACAGGGAATATAGTCAATAATATTGTAACAGCTCTGTATGGTAACAAGATTTATTGTGGTGGTTATTTTGTAATATATAAAAATATCAAATCACTATGTTGGACACCTGAAACAAATATAATATTGTATGTTAATTATAATTCAATTAAATAAATAATTTTAGAAGTAACGAAATTTCTTGAAAAATACTTTGTTTCATCTCCTTTACATTCTATACTAATGGTAAAGCTTTAAGAGAAGTGAGGTAGGCAGGATTCTAACATGGCTGTCAAGATTCCCAATTTACTGGTGAATAAACCCAGTATAATCCCCCAGTGAGAGCCAAATGGAACAGGAAACATCATGGACTCCTTAGGAAAATATATGTAGTTTAGGCTTATTAGATTATAATATAAGGCAGAAGCTGGCAAACATAAGATGTAAAGGAAGATGGAGACCAAATAATAAATGAGGAGGTGAGATCTTATTCTGCAGTCAATGGGAATAGTGAGAACACATAAACAGGAACAGGAATAGAGGGGAGAGTAATAATTAATCTTTCTTAACTATGGTCTTGTGTTTTTTTCTTTTCCTTTTTTTTTTTTTTTTTTGAGGGGCAACAACTGATACTTTAATAGTAAATATAGATCTCATTCCCTTAGGAATTCAGGAAAGAAGTCTGAAACCCAGTATGGAACTGGCACTTTGGAGAGACTTTGTAGCCAGTTGTCTAACTCTACTTAAGTAGGTTTTAACTTCTGATGTAGTATTAACATATCCATAACAGGAGCTATTGACCACTACGCATATATCTCATCTTTCTATTAGTATCTGATCTAATATCTGATCTAACATCATTGTTTAAGATTTAAGAGTTAAGAGACGTTAATATGTTAACAAGTGTGATAATAATTTCAATTTGATATTAAAAGACAGTTTTGTCAACCTGCAGGTCCTGTGGTGAGAATGAGAATCAATAGGCACACTATATTAGAAGAGAAGAAATTCTGAAAATTTTAGCTGTGGTACTTAAATGCATATTCATGGAGGTAAAAATGAAGACATCAGTGAAATGTGAAAAATACATATAATTACTAAATTTTGTGTTAGTTAGACCCTAGAAGATTTATGCTGTATATTAAAGAATAGTATAAGAATGAGTAGCATGTTTAAATGGGAAAGAAGAAAAAATCTCTTCAACTTAAATCAACCCAAACTAGTAATCTATTTGGGAAGCACACATATCATAGGCTCTTGATTCAGAAAGTGTTGGATTTCAATTCTTCCTTTTATAATTTGCCACCTATTAGATCATGGGAAAAATATGTAAGTCCTTCTAACTTGTCTTTTTCTCTTTAAGAATAACAGGAAAATATAGTTTTCCATATTTAAATCATTAACCTAATACTGGACAAAAATTACAATCAATATTTTTTTCATCTAAATATCAAAATAATACCTAAAAGCCTTTTAATATGGTTATTATCTTTCAAATAATATGGTTTTTAATATGGTTATTATCTTTCAAAGGAAAGTCACATTTTAAAGTCATGATATTTAGTAAGCAAGCTTCTCTGTATTGAGTTTATTTAATTTTACACTAGAGACAGTTTATATAAATTTCTACCAGAAGTATTACTTGAATGTTAAATATTATGTTGCAAAGATGATGGGCTGACTTCACCATCATCTCAAAATGCTCATAGTGTATAAGGCATCCATAAGAGCAGTTTCTTTCTATAGCTGTGAATGTTCAAGCAAGTGTATGTTGTGATCTGACCTGGATTATACACAGAGCAAGAATGACAAATCCAGGATGAAGACCAGAGCAGCTTCAAACTTAATCCACTACTCTATAGTGAGTTATGTGATTTTTGAAGAACCTGGCTAATGCTGCGGGAGCTTATGTTAGACTAGCTTATGTAATTGATTCTGCATAAAAGACAAAAATACTGATGGTTCAGTATTCTACAGATCTGTGGGCATTGTAGTCTACTGGGTAATTGCATGAACAAAGAGAAAAAGGCATAGCTTCCTCCTCACTTTCTCCTTAAAAGAAAAGAAAAGATAAAAAGAAGAAAGAGGGAATTCTTTCTTCTAAGTACCAAAATTCTTAGGATTTGGTACTTTCACTGCAGAGGCCCGGGTTCAATTCCTGGTTGGAGAACTGAGATCCCCACAAGCCACGGTGCGTGGTGCAGCCAAAATTAAAATTAAAATTAAAAAAAGGCAAAATGCTTCTGAAGATCTGTAATAAGATGGTTAAAAAAAAAATAAAAAAAGTAAAAATAAAAGGAACAAAAGAAATCCAGTCTTTGATAAATAAAACTAAAGATATTACTAAAGGACAGTATTTTTCAAGCTTACTTTTAAAATTGAGCTTATAAATTCAGATAAACAGAGTTTTTAATGATTGCATTTTAAAAATTACAAACTAATTGCATTTAAGTAATTAAATATATTTGTCTTCTAGAAAAAACATAAAAAACTATACATACACACACTTATATCTGGAATTTATTCTATATGTCTTTGCTGCTCTTTGTATTCAATTGTTTCTGACAATTAATGGGAATGCACATGCTCCTAAATTATACTGAAAGCTTAGTGTTTGGAAATAAAATTTTGGTAGTTGAAGTTATCTAATTATTTTTGTACGTATAGTATACATACAGTGTTTGTAAAGTGCAATAAAATATTTAAGGAATTAAGGATATTAATAAGTAAAGATAGACATCTGAAAAATTTGATAAGAAAGTAGATTAATTTAAAAGTATGAAATTATTGATGAAATTATATTTTAGTTATAAAAGTAGTTTACAAATTTTTAGAAAATACATGTAAATGATTCCAAGATTCAAAAGAATTAGTTATGTCAAAAGGAATAATTAATATGTATCATTGTCTCAAATTTACAGAAGTTTGAGAGTCATTATTACAAGAATCATTTCTAGAAAAATGTGGAACACAGAGGGAAAGAGTAGGAATTTCATTTATCTCTTATTAACTTGATTTTTACAATGCAGAGACCCTGATGACCCACTTGAACAATTTGGTTTCCAAAACTATCAGTTATAATAGTTAATCTTCATGATTCCATTGATAAATACAGTGCTTACCAGTGTAGTATGTGATGTATTGAATTTTTCTTCAATAATTGTATTTAGTGGATCACTTACACTAGCTATTTTGACAAAACAAGTTCAAATAACCCGAGATATTTACCACTGAACCATTAGTTGTTTTACAAAGATAAACACATAAAACCAGTTATTTTGAAATCACAGTTCTCTTAAGTATCTTTTTCAAAGTTATTTTTGTAAAACGTCTTCAGGTGCACACTATGCTAATTTAATATATGTTTAGTCACTAAAAGAATGTCTGAATCAGTGTCAGACTTTAGTGAGAATTTTGTAAATTTACATTGTATTATTTAATATGATTTAGAAATCTGACATAATCTGTTTGTTCTAAAATAAGTTGTACTGAATGTAAAAAACACTCTTTGAAGTCCATGACTTCACTACTTAAAGTTTACATATCACAACACATTCTTTAAAGATTTCATGAGTCACAAATACTAAGTAATGTATAGAAAGGGAATATGTGATAACGTATCTACTTTTTGCTTGAAATAACTGTTGGGTGTTCCCTATGTGTTCTCATTTTCTCTCGGCCTAGCTTGGTACAGTGTCTTACTCTTATTGTCAAGAGTATAATACATGTTTTAAGTTTACTCCGTTTTGTTTTACAACATAGATATGTTAAGCTCATTTATGCAGTTTAAATGTTCCTTTACATAGTTTGCAGTGTAAAAGACATTGTATGGTTAAGGGCCTTATTAAGTACTGAATTTTAAATATAGTGAAATCTATATCTATAGTGTTTGTTTATACAGTATGCTGAGTCCTTGAAACCTACATATAAGCAGGAGTACGCTTTATTTGACTCTTATGAAGTATTAATTTCGAGTTTCACTTTAAAATTTTAATGTCTTCATTAGAAAAAAACAGTTACCTGCATAGTTTAGAGTAATATTAATTTCAGATTAATTAATTAGATTAAATTTTAAGTAAGTTTTTTTTTTATTGTGATAGACTAAATTTCTTTCTAGAAAGAAGTCATTCAAGAATATTTGTACTCATCACAGAAAAGTTCAAAACTCCAAGGAAAAAAAAAAGAACAAAACTCCACACTATGGAGGGGCTACTTGCATTTGCTTCGTCCCAGGCACAGTACATGTCAGTCATCAAATGTGCCAAGAATTTTCTTGCCTTGAGGCCTTTTTTATCTGTTGTTTTGTCCAGTTAACTACTGCCATCTAATCACACAGGTCTTAATTTAACTATCTCTTCCACAGTGAGGACTAATCTAAATGTCATATGTATTTGTTACATCCTATGCTACAACTTTATAGCACTTATTATTCTTTTGAAATTACATAATTTGTCTGATTATTTAATCTCTCTCTACCCATTATCTGTAAGAGCTATGAAGGCAATAATCCTGCTTATTTGCTTTCACTGGATGTCCCAGAATAGACCATGGGTTTAGTAGTAGTCTATTAAATAAATACTTCTTACGCGAATAAACAAAAGAATGTGAAAAGTTTTCTACATAGATTCAAAGTAAAGTTACTTATTGCAACGGTAATACATGACAAAATTTGTATTCAAACTTGGTGTCTTAGTAAAAATTCACAATTTGTGTCTATATCTGCATACCTATATTACAACTAGCAGGGTTTAGTTGGATAAAACTCATGTTATGAAAAGATGGGAATGTGAGGATAGTAAACATAAGATCAGAGATGATTTTAATAGTCTCTGTAAAGGAAAGAGTCTGGGTTAGAACTGAGATTTTGATCCATAGGGATTGTTTCTCTCAACAGAAAAAGAAAGGCACAGGATTAGGAGTAGATTTAGGAATGTTTTAAAATGAGTTTCAATTTACACTATTTTGGAGAAAATTGTGCCAGGTTTGTATGGCATCCTGTTATAAATCTCTAACATGCAACTCCAGATGTGGAACTATAATTCATGGACTGAAAGAGAGATAGAGATAGAAATAGATCGATAGAGAGAGAGATAGACTTGATTTACAGGAACTTAGTCAGAAGTGAAAACAATAATAGCATATTCCTGTTTTGTCAGAGGCATTCTCCATTGGTTGCAAGAGCAGAAAACTGCAGAGTGACTGTTGTTCCTTGGCAAAATCCCTGGGAGGCTGAATGGCTCGGTATTTTCAGAAAAACAGAAAGTAATTCTAGTTCATCAAAATTACATAAAACTGAAAATCCGAGTCGGGGTGGCACACCTTTCTGTGATTTGTCACCTGAGCTTAGATCATAAAAACACATGAAGTCAAAAGTTTAAAAATGAAACTTAACAGTTTAGCTATGGATCAAGACACTCTACTGAATAGGTGCCTTTTGAAATTATAAAAATGAAGCAAATGAATAAAATAAAAGCAGTGAGCATGAAACCTTTAATAAAACTGTGGTTTGACTTGGCATGTCATAAATGTCAAAAGGGGAATCCAAAGACGTTTATTACTAAGGCCCTACAGCTCAAATAAAATCTGCTAACTATTGGCCTTTGTACGAAAGTAAGGAGAACAAAAACTGGTAAACGCAATCCCAGCTATATTGGAGTCATAGATTATAACAAAATAACAAAAGCTTTCCTTACCTATTATTTTGCAAGTGGAAATGTAGGGACAAAAGAGATCTTTGTTATTTCTCTGAGCTCTGAAAAAAGACACTGTCTGCGGTATGTTATAGATTCTTGTATATGTAGTTCAATACCTCTGGGGTGTAAAGAATATATACTCTGAAATGGCATAAACGGCCATCCCTCTTTTTATACATTAAGAATGTGATGCTGCTTGTTAAGCTTTCCAATAGTTAATGTCATACGGTGTGCTTTTACTTCTGGATTTAGCAATGAGAAGATGGAGAAATGAGGAGTTTTGATAAATCTCCATATAAGTGTGACACAGTTTTCATCCCTACTTTCTGTCATAATGCCTGTGGGTAAAATAGAGTAATACAATGGAAGATGGGTGTGCCCCAAGAATAAAATCACCTACATCAGAATTCTGTCAGACACCTTACCAAGACTATCCCAAATGTGCTTCTAGCAAAGGGTATTTGACATAAAGAGTAAATGAAGACAGGGTGAATGAAAGTCATTTTCAGCCTCTTTATGTCTGAATTTGTTGTGTTTTTTGTGTGCGGGTTTTTTAGCCATTCCAATAGAATACATCAGTTGTTTAGCCTACAGCTACATTCAGCTAAATAATTAGAAAAATATCTTTTTCTTCCTATTTGCCTTTGCATCCTTTTCTCCAGAAGGTATTACATCAATATAAGCTGATCAATCTCTGATTATTTCTAAGAATGATAGTATTATGCCAGACAATAATCCTTAGTTTAAATACTATCATGATTACAATAATAGAAAAGACCTACAATTTTCTGAACAAAGTATTACATGACTTTTCAAATATGCAACATTTATGCCTGCTGAATTTGTACTCAAAAAACTAAATGTATTTTGATTTCTCCAAAATTACATTTTAAAAGTATTGTTATTAACTGAACAAATTATCCATCAGTGTTAATGCATACTTCCTTCCCAATATTACAGTGAATGCACTTCCATCTCCCTTATACTAAGTGCTAGAATTTGTTTCAGTGGAAATGTTTGAACTACATATAAAAATGCCTGTAACTATCCTGAAATTCCACCATAGCAAGTTAAGTGTTTATGACTTAGCTTGAAAAGTACTATGTCAGACCTTGCATTTACTTTTGGAAAATATGTGGCTAAAGTTGGTAGACTTAAAATAACATAAGGAGACAGACACTGCTTTTTGAACAAGAAATATCATTAACCCTTTTAATCTTAAAAATAGTACTCTAACATTTTGGGAGGCAGGGCTAGTATAGATAAATTAATTTCCATGAACTATTTAAAATAATTTTACATATAACTAAGCTAAATATAATTCTACTTGGCTTGGATTTCTTTTAAATTCTTCATGGCTGAAGTAAAAAAAAATTTGGTTAAAACCAGAAATAACAACTTAATATATTTATCTTTTTCTGTGGAAACTGTGTGAAATGTTGGCATGTTAAGATATGACTTTGACAGTTTCATGAATTAAATTTAGGAAAAACATTTTAAAACTAATTATATTTGTAAATTTTATTTATAAAGATCTATATATATATATCTATAAATATATATAATAGATAGATACAAGCACACTTTAATTTTCTGAGTTCCCTCTCTTGTTAACAATTTCTTCCTAAACCTTTGCATATACATATAATATTCTAAATTTTATTCTAAGACTGCCAATTGTTAATGGTTGGTGTTAATGTGATTTAATCCATTAATTTATCAAGAATTTAGTTTTAATGTACAGTGTAAAGAATAGATCCAACTTTGTTTTTTTCAAGATTCATTATCACTTGTGCCAGCATATTTTTTTAAATGAAACTACATTTTCCACTGAATTAAAATAGTCAACTTTGTCATCCATGTATATGTGGGTATATATTTGGGAGATTTCTATTTTATTGCATTAGTATATCTGTCAATCTATAACAGTACTGCATAGTTTTATTGGCAATTACTTTATATAATATTTTAATATATGGTAAATCTGGTAGCCTTTGACTGGTCTATTTTTTTAAAATAATTTTAATGGCCATTCTGTAACCTTTGATTTACTTCTTGCATGAAAAATTAAGATGTTTTATCCAATTTTGATACGATGGGATTTAACTGAAGTTACATTAACTAATAAACTTATAATACTAACAATTATACTAGAAATAGCTAAGGAAAGTAAACTGATGTGCTTCAGATAAGTTACAGCCCTTAAAAACGTTGTTTGAACTTTTAAACAGCTAGGGCTTGCTGTTAATAATTCCAAATTAACCTCTCTTCTTCATTACCTTCTGTAACTAAAAAAATTTCTTAAACTTACTATTATTGCAACTAGGTTTTACTTTCTGGTAATAAGCGTCTCCCAGTAAACACAAAGAAGATTTCCTTCATAGACAATATCTTAACGTATTCATAAAAAAGTGACCCCAAGTATTACATAGAAATTTTAACATCTGGTATAATGAGGAAATGAACACTTCCAAACTTTTATCATCTCCTTTAACTCTAGTTTTAGGTTCTAGGTACACACCTAATATACCCAAACATACTTTGTGGTATGAAGATAGAAGTAAAAAAGAAGGAATGCATATTTACCTTCCCCCTAATTAACTTACAATAAAAAGACATTGCAAATATGTGTAGAGAACTCTATGATAAATTGTAAAATAAGTTTCATTGAATTTCACATATTGAGATCATTTAAAAATTGTATCTTACATAACAGTATTATTGAAAACTGATAATAACATGTTTTGCATGTAAAGATTTACTTGAGACTTTTTCCTTACTATTTTTGGAGTATAATGATCTCATATGCGTAGCTGATAGACTTTCTTAACTTGTATACCAGGAAACTCAGAGTAAACCTTTTACCTGTTTCCTGTTCTTTTCCTCAGACTTTTTTCCCCCAAGTTTATGTTGCCTCAAATTATTTTCAGAAATAGATGAAAAGTTAGAAGTAAATATACAGGTAAAACAAGTGAACAATTATCAAATGGCAGGATTACTAGGGAACCCTGTATTATTGCATTTGCTTGTGGTGCTGGCAAAACACATTAGATCAGGCGGACTTAACTGTTATTAAGAAAGGGTCTAAATACTTGGTAAGGAAACATGTCTCTGGTTCTCTTACAATTTCCTGCTGCTACTGGTAACCAATCAATGAGAGATTTAAGTATTAAAAGGACCTAAAACTTGATCCAGTAGTTTAAAACAGGGTTCCTAGAAGTAAAATGCCCAAGCTCTTGCCCACAATTTTACATGATTTCCTCTCAAGGGGGTAATATTACATGTTATTTAGCTTCATTGTCTTCACCAACATCTAAGAAAATATCCAGATATTTCTCTCTAACTTCAAAACAGAGAAATACAACAGCTGATTATTCTGCCTTAAAATTTTTTTACGTAACCAAATTGGCTCTTTCATTAATCAACTTTATCTGAAAGTTCCAGGTTTACTAGAATTTGTAGAAACCTAGAATATTCCAGCAAAACAGTCTGCCCATCCAGCCTTAATATTATTAATACTTTTCCAAAAGTTTAAATGTCTTTCAATCAACTTGGTAACTACTCAAAGTTATCTGATGTGAGAAAAATTAAATTCAAAGTGCCTTAAAAAACATGCAGTGTAAGATTATATGAATTTTTCTATATTTCTCTGTGTCAAATAATACTGAATAAACATATTTACTCTGACCTATCGAGCCAAATGAGTTCCACCAAATCAATATGCTGGTGGTAATCCCTAAATTTCCAAAGATTTCTCAGAACATCTGGGAGAGTTGAAAACATGTATATGCTATTTCAATTTCTGTACATCCTGGATTAATATCTAAATCTGGGAATTGGTAACTGCTTAATCTTCACATTTAATTGTGCAAAATCTTTAATGATTAGTGCTTAACACACCAATTAACAACAGTTTCCCTGAAAATACAAAAGGAAGACAAAATGAAGAACATTTTCAAAATTCTAAGACCAATGTCCTTTCTTTTCAGAATCCATTTTAATAAAAGAATGAATGAATTCAATGTACCTCAACTACTTTTCCTCTTCCTAGAGAAAGAATCCTTCATGTGAATTCAAAGTCCAGTTACCATAAATGCTTGATTATTTCAATACCCTCTATTCCATGATTAAAGTTGTAAGATAAAATGCCATTAGGACTGATAGCACTTTGAAATAAATTCACTTGAAGGCACCATCAAATATTTTATGAAAATCAAATGGGTGGAATAGAATTCAAGAAAACTGGAGACTGAGTATTTCACTCTTGAAATGTAGAGATATGGGCAAAGAAAGAGGAGATAATTGCTGCTGGCCTCAATTTATTGATAGTTTAGACTTTTACCTAGACTTAGTTTCCTTCTCTTTGACATTTGTGCATCAATGTCTATGTGTGGTGTCTTATAGATGGAAGATTTTTATGTATATATGTATATGATTATGGAAAAAGTCTAGAAGGAACTCAGAAATAAAGGATCTACTCCATTCCATCCCTGTTACACATTTTTGTGAAATAGTCAACACACGATGTGAGAATCATTCAGAGACATATGCCACCAGTGCAAATAAAAATGTTCTAATTCATCCATTCATTTATTCAGTCAATCTGTTGCTCAACAAATACACGTTTTGTATATCTTCTGTATAGGAACTAGAGACAGAATGGTGAGTTAAAACAACATTTCTTGCTTTTGTAGAATTTAATGGAGGAGGTAATTATAATAAAACAGCCATATGCATACTGTAGATTTATAATTCCAATCTGTAATCATTGCTACAAAGAGAAAGTAGAGAATGAGTTTATCAATGTGCCTGACTTAGGCCAGGGGGCAGTGGACAACAGAAGCTTACCTAGGTAACTGACGTTTCAGCTGACATTTGAAAGATTAGCAGTTATTTCTCTCATCTCTAAAATAGGTAAGAGCCGAACATGCAGAGAATTAATGTCAGGATTTCTTTTCAGAATCAGGGGAGATTCAGATTAATTTATTTCATTGCAACATAGGAAAGCTATGGCTGGTGCACTGTATCCATGCTGGGTTAATTTTTTTGGGCAGGCTGCCACAAGTCCATTAGAGAGGATTTGTCTTTCCTTCTTTCCTTTGCTTTTTCTTTGCTTGTATGTTTTGTTCTCCCTGTAGCCAACTTCCTAAGGCTTTCACCTAATCTCTAGCTTCGACTATTATCCTCATATGGTTGATTCTTAAACCTATTGTTTCAGCCCAAACTAATTTCAGTGATTTCAGCCTTAAATGTACAACTTCCTAATGGATGTTTTTACTTGGATATCCTAATCTTTCCTTAAATATATCTGATGAAAGCTTCTCATTTCTCCCTCCTTCCTTATTCCCTATGGTTGTCTGAACCTGGAAAATTTAGGATAACATTGGTCCTTCTCATAATCACTCACTCATTTATTCATTCTCTTGCCCACTTCTCTGTGTATGTAATGTGTGTGTGTGTGTGTGTGTGTGTGTGTGTGTACGTATCTAGGTGTGTCAGTTCTTTGACTTTTCTGTATGATTTTCTATGTATGCCACCTCAATCAATATAACACAAATTTGTTTTTTGGTTTGTTTTTTTTGGATTGACTTTTACATAAATGGAATCATACCAAATATATTCATTTAATATTTATCTAATATGTTGGGTGTAGCTCTAATTCTTTCATTTTCTTTGCAGTATAGTATTGTATGAATATACTACAACCATTTTATCCATTTTAAAATTGTTGGAACTTTGAGTTACTTCCAGTTTATGGCTAACACAAAGAACTGCAAAGGTTATTTTTGTAAATGTCTCTTGGGGTTCATATAATGGAAATGTTCTTATCTCTGCAGTCCAAAGTGGTAGCTACTAGTCATACCTGGCAAAATAACATTTGAAATGTGGTTAGTGTAACTGAGGAATCAAATTTTTTTAGCTTGGTTTTATTTAAATTTGAATTTAAACCACCACATGTAGCTACTCGCTAATGTACTGGACAGTGCAAGTCTATGGCAAATACCTAGAAGTAGAATTTCTGGGTCATATGATATGTTCATCTTCAAATATTCTAGATAATGCCACACAATTTTCCAAAATGGCTGCAAAAGTTTCCACAATAATGTAAGGAAATTCCTATTATCATCTTTGCCAACACTGGGCACTGTCAGACTTTTACATTTTTCTCAATCCGATCAGTGTAAAATGATATTTTATTTCAATTTTTTTTTGCATTTTGTTGATTATTAATGAATTGAATATTTTTTCATATGTTATTAATTTTCTCAAATGTGTGTGCTTTTAAGTGTGTGTGTTCATGTGCATGTATATGCATGGGTTGCCTGTTAAGTAATTTATCTTTCTCTTTAGTTGTCTAGCTTGTTCCCCCAAAAGGCAGGTGTTCCTATGTATTCTAGAATTAGTTCTTTCTTTTTGTGGGGGAGGGGTAACATATGTTACAAATACCATTTTCTTCCTTTTTGAATTCTTTTTCCACTCTTCATATGTGTATTTAATGAATGAAACTTTCTTAATGCAGGCAAATCTATAAATAAATGCCTATTAAGTAAATATATATTTATATTGAATTTCCTCAGATCACCAAAAACTATTAATTTGCGTAAGTTCCCAGAAGTCCAGTCAATCTTATCTTTACCCACCCTCAATTCTAATTTGAACTATCTTCTGTTAATGGGATATCCTCACTTATTCCCTGTATGTCTCACTCTCTCATTCAACCACCGTTCTCATTCTCTGTAAGGTATACTCCATTAGGCTAACTGAAGCACTTGTGCAAAATTTAAAACCCACAGAACCAGACTATTGTACCCTCCAAATACAGGTTTCTATTCATGGCTCTGGAATTTACTAGAATCAAGAAGCCCAAGTCTTACTAGTCTTGCGCACACTCATTTGTTGATATATCAGTGGACCTTGTATTTATTCCATTTGCAACTCTATTTTCCAAATTAGTGTGACTCAT
Organism: Phocoena phocoena; assembly: GCF_963924675.1. Lineage (NCBI taxonomy): Eukaryota > Metazoa > Chordata > Mammalia > Artiodactyla > Phocoenidae > Phocoena > Phocoena phocoena. The sequence goes on from NC_089223.1 coordinate 79,862,805, forward strand.
ACTAGCTCCAATGACTCTGTCTTCTGAGAGAGGAGCTCCTTTATTCAAGAACATCTATAAGATCTTAAAAAAATCATGGTCTTAGAGCTCTTGAAATTTAATGACTGTTTAACCCAGTATTGTCCTGTAATAGTCTGGAGTATTACTTAGTAAATATTCATTCACCTCCATCTCCCACTGAGAGTAGTGTGTATATCCTTGTCCATTGATATTGGGCTTGGATATTTGACTTGCTTTGACTACTGCAATGGTAACACATTTTTCAAATTAGAATCTTTAAATAAATTTGCAATCTGGTTTTGTGCTGTGAGAAGATTATGCTCATGGTAGCCGCATCCCCTTCAATCTAGAGCCTAGAATGAAACTAATTGCAGCCTAGTGTGAGACAATTGATCCACAACCTAAGGCAGAGTCATCCAGTCAAACCAACCCTTAGTCAATTGAACCACAGTCCACCTGCAGACCTGTGAGCATAAGAATGGATGATTATGTTGTAAGCTACTGAGATTTTGAATCTTTGTACATTAGAACATTACATATGTATGGCATTACTTTGGCACCATCTGACTAACACTTGCTGTGATGGCTAATTTTATGTATCAACCTGACTTGCCACAGTGTGTGTGGATTAAACATTATTTCTGGATGTGGTGGTGAGGTTGTTTCTGGACGAGATTAGCATTTGAATTAATGACTCAGTAAAATAGATTGTCCTACCCAGTGTAGGTGGGTACATTCCAATCCTTTCTAGGCCTAAATAGGACAAAAAGTAGAGGAAGGAGGAATTCATCCCTTTTTGCTTCCTACCTGCTTACTTAAGTGGAGCTATATCATTTTCTCCAGCCCTGAGACTGAGATTTAAACCATCTGCTCTCTTGATTCTTAGGCCTTTAGACTCAGACTGAACAATACCACTGGCTTTCCTAGGTCTCCAGCAAATGGAAGATTGTGGGACCTCTCATTCTCTATAAATGCATGAACCAAGCTATCATGATAAATGTACATATCTCCTACTGATTCTGTTTCTCTGGAGAACCTTAAGGTACCTGCCTTAATTAAAACAGTTTATCTGATAGTTTTTGGTTCTCTATTGTCTATATTCTTTTATCAGAGTCATTTGATCTACTCTTCCTCTTTGAATATTGCCCTCTCTTCTTCCTTGGACCTTTTTTGGTCTGTATATTTGTTCATTATTCAAACCTCTGAAGATGAAGATACTTTGAATTTCTTAGTGTTTTAAGAGAAAAAAGAAAACACAAGTTCATCAGAATACTGCATCAAAAATAGCCTAATTAATTATTTCATAATATAAAAGTGACATCAAAGCCAGCACAAAATGTCTATTATTCAAACAAATCCTATTGTTATAATCTGCCTTTGTAGGATATTCCTACATAGGGAACACCCCCATCAGTCCAAATTTTCACTCATTTGTTATATAGTTTCCTAGATCACATTATGCTTTTTAAATATGAGTCTCCAACAAGTTTTATATTCATTGATTGTTGTCTGAGATATTCTAACTGGAATTCCCAGTCTTCTCTCCACAGACCTATTCAGAGCTGGTATAAATACTAAATGTAACTATCCCAGTCATGTAACTAGATAGTCTCTTGCTCTGTTATTGACTTCCTACCTTAACTTTAAGAAACAGTCTCTCAGTAAACTTTTTGGAAAGGGTTTCCACTAGGGAAACATTTTTGTTTGCTCTCTGAGATCTACTTTTTTCTCTTTGTTAGAGTTCTCGGAGCCCTAGTAATCCTTACTGATTTTGTCATGAATAAAATATCTTCCTCTTTTACACTCCACATTTCAAAGCCGTTAGTTCCAGATATATTGTTCTTGTTCCATTTCTCTTTCTTTTCACATAAGACTAGTTTGGCCTTCAAGTTCTCAAAGTAGCTTGCTGCCTTCCTCCATTCTCTGATATTTCTCTGGATTTCTCACTGCCATTTCGAAAGCTAAGTTTATCTATTGTACCACAGTTCTCTCTTCATGAGAGCTGATAAAGAATTATATTCTAAAGTAGAGATTTTGGCATCAGAACACCTTAGAAATAAAAGCTGCATAATCTTTGGCAATTTACTTAGTATTCTATGCTTCAGTGCCCCATCTGTTAAATGGAGATAATAATAGTATTTGCTGATAATAATAGTATTTGCTTAACAGAGTTCTCCCAGGAACTAAATGCTATAGTTTATGTGTATCACTTAGAATAGTCTTAGGACATTTGAAACATCCATCAAAATGTTTCTATCAATATTATTATCCTTATTAAGGTGTTGTAAAGAGTAAACAAGCTATTATATTTAAGTGAGATACTATAAAACTCTTAGAGGAAAACATAGGCAGAACACTCTTTGACATAAATCACAGCAATATCTTTTTCAATATGTCTCCTACAGTAAAGGAAATAAAAATTAAAATAAGCAAATGGGACCTAATTAAACTCAAAAGCTTTTGCACAGTAAAGGAAACCATAAACAAAACAAAAAGACAACACACAGAATGGGAGAAAATACTTGGAAAACATGCAACCAACAAGGGATTAGTCTCCAAAATTTACAAACAGCACACGTGGCTCAATATCAAAAAAATAACCCAATCCAAAAATGGGCAGAAGATCTAAATAGATGGTTCTCCAAAGAAGATATACAGATGGCCAAGGGGCACATGAAAAGATGCTCAACATAACTAATTATTAGAGAAATGCAAATCAAAACTACAATGAGGTATCACCTCACACCAGTCAGAACAACCAGCATCAAAAAATCTACAAACAATAAATTCTGGAGAGGGTGTGGAGAAAAGGGAACCCTCCTGCACTGTTGGTGGCAATGTAAATTGATTACAGCCACTATGGAGAACAGTATGGAGGTTCCTTAAAAAACTGAAAATAGAACTACCATACAACCCAGCAATCCCACTACTGGGCATATATCCAGAAAAGATGAAAACTCTAATTGGAAAAGATACAGGCACCCCAATGTTCACAGCAGCACTATTTACAATAGCCAGGACATGGAAGCAACCTAAGTGTCCATCAACAGATGAATGGATAAAGAAGATGTGATATATATGCAATGGAATATTACTCATCTGTAAAACAGAATTAAATATTGCCATTTACAGCAACATGGATGGACCTAGAGGTTATCATACTAAGTGAAGTAAGTCAGACAGAGAAAGACAAATATTATATAATATCACTTATATGAATTTATTTACAAAACAGAAACAAACTCACAGACTTAGAAAATGAATTTATGGTTACTGAGGGGAAGGGTGGAGGGGAGGAATGGATTGGGAGTTTGGGATTGACATGTACACACTGCTATATTTAAAATAGATAACCAACAAGGACCTACTGTATAGCACAAGGAACTCTGTTAAATACTCTGTAATACCTAAATGGGAAAATAATTTGAAAAAGAATAGATACATGTATATGTATAACTGAACCTTGCTGTACACCTGAAACTAACACAACATTGTTAATCAACTATACTCCAATATAAAATAAAAATTTTTAAAAATACTTCAGCTGCCACTCAAGGTCTGTAACCATTTCCAGGTACATCTTGTTCTCAAAGCTAAGATTACAAAGAAACCTTGCTTAAAATAATAGACACACGCATTCAATTTTACTTTCAACCTCTCATGTTTGTCCCCTAGTATGTTGTAATTTGTGTTACAAATTACTCATCCTCTCTTCTTTTTTTTTCTTTTTTGAGAGGAAATTGGCTAATAACATTATATTAGTTACCAGTGTACGACATAATGATTCAATATTGTATATATTGCAAGATAATCACCATAATAATTCTAGTTAACATCCATCACCACACATAGTTATATTTTTTTTCCTTGTGAATCATGCTCCCTTCTAACAAATAAAATATAAAGAGGAAAAAAAAAGAACCCTAATAAGACTCAAACTATTGGCTTTATTATTGCACAGCCGAGTTTTAATAACCCCGACCTACCGTGATTCTTAATAAAACAGGTCAAAGACCACACATTTTAAAGCCTCTTATTCCATGCCTAAATGTATACAATAAGTAGGTTGAGTTTGATCTGCACAGTAGATTCATTCCAATTAGTTACTATCCAGCTCCTTGGTGTGTTGAATACTTAATTAGCATCCAGTTTCTGGCAGAAGAGTTAATGTAATAAAACCCATGGGCTTACAAGTTGGTGACCTTGTCTCCAGATAAACACATGTCTCAGTAAACATCCTAGATTCTGGCCATTCATATTCATATTGCTCTTAATTATGTGGAAGTGTGAGGGGGTGGAAAGAGTATGGTTATATTCATTTCAGAACTCCCCTTACTTAGAATGAAGTAGATTGCATTCCTTTATAGGAATGAAGTAGAGTCCTTTTATAACATATGAAAAAATAAGAATTCCTTTCAGAATTCACCAGATTATATCACAATCTTGTATTTATGTAACATCTCATTATATCCTTTACTCTTGTATTCTTAGTGATTGCTAAAATATCTGGAATATAGTAGATAATCAACAATTGTTGAGGAATAAATAAATGTTAAAATAGTCACAGTTTTCTGAAACCTTCTGTGTGCATTAATCAGGTTTTATCTTTTTTTTTTTTTTTTTGTGGTACTTGGGCCTCTCACTGTTTTGGCCTCTCCCATTGCGGAGCACAGTCTTCAGACTCGCAGACTCAGTGGCCATGGCTAATGGGTCCAGCCGCTCCGCGGCATGTGGGATCTTCCCGGACCGGGGCACGAACCCGTGTCCCCTGCATTGGCAGGCGGACTCTCAACCACTGCGCCACCAGGGAAGTCCCAGGTTTTATCTTTTGAGTTTCTTTTATTCAAAAGTCATTTTGCTTTTTAAAGGTGAGGCAACATATATGCCACTCAACACTAAAAATTGCAGTCATGAACAAAGGCCATCACATGGCCTACTGACATTCATTTAATGTTTAATCAGGTGAGATAAATGGTTTGTAATATCCTTTTACAATACTGTGATTTCACATAATTAACACTAAAAAGGGACAGCAAGATGGTTCATAAAGTAATAACAAATACAAGCATGTACTTTTTACAAAGCCCTCTTAATTAGGCTATACTTAACCATATTAATAAGAATTCTGAAACAAAAATGAGAACATTGAAAACATTGGGAGTAGTTTTATGTCTGTAAAAGTATGTGCATATACACAGACACAACCAATTATACTTGACTCCTCATGTTCCACGTAAAGAAACTTATTTGGAATCTAACTGTTGGCCTTTAGTCAACTTTTATTCTATTCTTTTCCTAGAGGAGATGTGAGCTACCTGATTAATTTCACTGGATGAAAAGTGTGGGCATGTTCAGATCAATCCTTTATTGTTTTCTTTAAGAAAGTTGACCTGTATAAAATAAGCACTCAGGTCTGCTGTCCCACACTTATGAATGGGTTATAAAGTCCATTTAGTGTGCATCTGAGCCATGTATTTTAGTCTAACATTTATCACTAATAAAGCTGATAATCTGATCTCCTCTTTCATGCTTTTGTATATATCAATTGACTCCAAAACCATGTGGAAAAAATTGATGGCCTTTGAAAATCCCTAGTATCTTGAATATATATATACATATGTGTGTGTGTGTGTGTATGTGTGTGTGTGTGTGTGTACAACATGTACATATTGTGCATGTGGTTGTGTGGCATGAATATGTGTGTGTGCATATGCACACAAATATGTAGATTGAACTGATTTTATTATTTCTTAATCATTAAAATATACTCTACACAATTTAAAATGTCTCCCTTTGGTTTTATAATTTATTCTGAGAACTCAAAACTTCAAAGCTTTCAAGACTAAATGTGTGTGTGTTTTATATTCTAGAGTATTTTGTGCTGAATTCTACCATGATTTAAATTAAGCCGTTTGATTTCAAAGTTTCTCAGAAATACTTTACACCTTAATTTTCTAAAACTGGAGAAATAAAAGCAAAACACTGGGTCCTAAAGGAACGTGGGTGGTTGCTCTAGCAGGTTGCTCATTTTGGTCCTTCTTGAGTTTCTCTCAGATCAGTGCTGTTCTCTTGGACTGGACCCAGATGAGCTTTCAAGTTCTTCTTCTATGTTCTATTCTGCTTGGGCATATTCTGATTTACTTGTTCTTTCCAGGTACATCTCTTGTTTCTGATTTACTATTAATATTAGTAGTCCACTATAAAAATACATTGCTCTGTTCAGTAGATTAATTATACCAACAATCTCTCTCAGAAGGACATAAAATCTAGCAGAATAGTTTTGCTGTGAGGACAAAAATACTGGATAAAATAGTTTTACTGCAACTTCTGTGTCTAACTAAATAACACAAAGCTGTATCCTCAGCTAAAAACACTTTTCTGTTTGTTTATTTAAAATATCAATTTCCTTAATTCTGTTAAGAATGACACACAGAAAAGAGAATGATAGACACATACCTGATATTTTAATGTTTCATTTGACAAATATTTGAGAATTTAAATGTATATTTCTAGTTTTAAATAAAGTTCTACCTGTACTCCAGTTCCATCTTGATTCTGTAATATATCATAATGTTTATTCCAGACCAGATATTTACTAACTAGATGACCTGCAAGAAATTTTTTAACCTCTCTGCACCTTTTCCAAAATAGAAATAATAATAAATAAATATATATTACTAATATTAACATTAAATTTAAAAATGCATGACTGGTTATAACCAATAATGACACTTATATTAAGCCATCAAGAGATGTAAAAAAGAATGTCATCACAGTTTTCAAAAAGCTTGTGTTGATCTCAGGAGAAGGACATGGAACACTACAGGAAAAGCAGACACTACTATCCTATGTTATGTAACAATGTTTTAACTCCATGAATTGAAATGCATTGTCCTTATGGAAAGGTCATGATGGCAAAGAAGTAGATCATCTGTTGGGTTATCTGAAAAGATGAAGTATGGATCATCCATGGGATCAATACCCATGAAAGGGAGAAGGAGGCAGGATTTGCCCAGATGGAGAAACTGAACAGTAATGTAGGCCCAATGACAGCCTCAGCCAACCCCTAGAAAAGCAGTGAAGCTAGAGTGACTCAAGAGTTGTCCTGAGTAGGGACAAGAAGGCCAGACCTTTATTTTAGATGTATATTACTTATGGCCACCACAGGAAGGCAGTGCAGCATTGGCTAAGGTGCTTGTCTTCACTGATTCAACTCTCGAAATGGCTAACAGCTGTGGGTTATCCACTGAGCGCACTACTCTGGAGAAGAGTTCTTCTGAATAAGAATCTTGGTAAGCTCTACAACGTTCAGCACAGAGTGGATATAAGGTGCTAACTCTTTACGAAAATCCTATATGGGACTTCCTTCATGGCACAGTGGTTAAGAATCCACCAGCCAATGCAGGAGACATGGGTTTGAGCCCTGGTCTCGGAAGATCTCACGTACCGCAGAGCAACTAAGCCTGTGCACCACAACTACTGCACTCTTAGCCTGTGAGCCACAACTACTGAAGCCCATGCACCTAGAGCCTGTGCTCCGCAACAAGAGAAGCCACCGCAATGAGAAGTCTGTGCACTGCAACGAAGAGTAGTCCCCGCTCGCTACAACTAGAGAAAGCCTGCATACAGCAATGAAGACCCAATGCAGCCAAAAATAAATAAATAAATTTATAAAAAGAAAAAATAAAATCTTATAGAGTAGAATTTCCCCTAATACAAATTAACAGCAGATTCTTGGGAAATTATAAGAACAATATCCCTTTATTTGTGTGTGACAACAATGACTTTTGAGTGAAGGTCAAATTTAGCCTAAGGGAACAGAACTTTAAACAAGCAGTTCTTATCATATTATCTATAATTTAATTTAAAATATTTCCATATAAAGGGTATATAGATATATAAATAATGATAGATGATATAGTTGTAAATCATCTCCTTATTGGTCTGATTTAGCATTTTAAAATATAATTACAAAGCTCTACTCCAGAAATAACCACTAGACCTATCTTTATATCCACTCAACATTAAAGACTTGTAAATTAGCACAGTGATTATTAGAAGTGATTTTCACTGGTAAAATAAGCTGTAGTAAAAATATTCAGTTAATGAAGAAATACTTGTAGGAACTTCCATTTTGATAAGAAGAGTGAAAGAATCTAGTGAATACGGCAGTGCCATTCAGAATGGAGTCCTAGGTTTCCAATCTCACCCCTCTTTTGTTCAAATAACAGAAGATTTTGTCATCTGATCCTTCTCCAGAGATAACTAAATCCTGAAGTCTTTCCATACAAGGAACTTACTGAATTGCCTAAAAGGCATAGACTAGAAACTTCACCAGGTTTGCAGAAGAGATTGTATGTGTGTGTGTACATGTTCACATGTGCACATACGCTTGTTAAAAAATGTGACAGAATTTGAACTGAGGCTGATTTTTATTGTAACATCCCTTGTGGGAGTAAGTTTCTTGGAGAGAAAATGTTCAGCTCCAACTTATCTCTAGCAATTGGAAGCTACCAATGGTTACTCAAAATTTCTCATAGGTCTCAAAAACAAATTAGTTTAGGTCAGTTTGTAATGTAAGCTAACTAAAACAACTCAGATTTCTAACACACTGAGTTAATACTTCAAGAATATATTGAAAAGTTTTTTTCTTTTTTAATGTAAGAATTGATATCAGAACTTCCATTACTGTATACACACATGGGCAGAATGCTGCCTTTCAATAAGTATTTTAAGAGATGGTTACAGCAAAATTAATCCCCTTATAAAAAAAGTGACTGGTGAAAAATAAGTGAAACACTTTGTGTTCAAATTGTAGCTAAAGATTCATACCATTTTTTATAAAACATAAGAAAAAAAAGGGCTTGTGTTTTTCTACTGAATAGAAATACATATGGAGGAGCAAGCAGCAAAATGTTAATGGTGGTTATAGTTCAGGTTGGGGTTACAGCTGTTTTTTTATTCCTGTTTTCATGCTTTTTACTTAAGAATAATCTTAGATGAGAAAATATTACCTATATATATTTTAAAATTTATTGAATTTGAATGAAAATATGTATTCAAATTTGTTTTATTAATTAAACCATTATCCTCTCTTGCTCCCTGCCACTGACTTCATTATTATTCTTATAGTTCATAAGGTTTCTTCTAACGTTCTTCAATTGTTTTGTAGAATCAAACTACATTCATCTTCTAAACTTCAGATTCACTTTAATCAACTTTTCTCCTTCATACAAACCCCTCTTATCAAAGCTGACTAATTCCCTTTGATTTCTTTATCCTCCCCTACCTCCAATCCATATAAAACTGTAAAATCATTCAAAACACATCTGTCTTCTTCCATTGTTGAAAGCATTCCAGAAATTGCACATCAAATCATTCATGGTGATTTTAAGGATATTTATTTCTGAAGCTTTTACTTTTACAATAATCTCTGGAACAGGAAATTGTAAAGTTGCTGCATCCTTTATTCAAAAGAGAGTGGCAATATTATTTAAAACTATATGCTGAATCCTGCAGCCTGTGGAACAGAAACCACATTCACAGAAAGATAGACAAAATGAAAAGGCAGAGGGCTATGTATGAGATGAAGTAATAAGATAAAACCCCAGAAAAACAATTAAATGAAGTGGATATAGGCAACCTTCCAGAAAAAGAACTCAGAATAATGAGAGTGAAAATGATCCAGGACGTCAGAAAAAGAATGGAAGCAAAGATCGAGAAGATGCAAGAAATGTTTAACAAAGACATAGAAGAATTAAAGAACAAACAAACAGAGATAAATAATATAATAACTGAAATGAAAAATACACTAGAATTAATCAATAGCAGAATAACTGAGGCAGAAGAACGGATAAGTAACCTGGGAGACAGAATGGTGGAATTCACTGCTGCAGAACAGAATAAAGAGAAAAGAATGAAAAGAAATTAAGACACCCTAAGAGACCTCTGGGACAACATTAAATGCACCAACATTCGCATTATAGGGGTCCCAGAAGGAGAAAAGAGAGAGAAAAAAGACCCGAGAAAATATTTGAAGAGATTATAGTTGAAAACTTCCCAAACATGGGAAAAGAAATAGCCACACAAGTCCAGGAAGCACAGAGAGTCCCAGACAGGATAAAACCAAGGAGAAACATGCCAAGACACATAGTAATCAAAATGATTAAATTAAAGCCAAAGAAAAGTTATTAAAACAAGGGAAAATGACAAATAACATACAAGGGCACTCCCAAAAGGTTAACAGCTGATTTCTCAGAAGAAACTCTACAAGCCAGAAGGGACTGGCATGACATATTTAAAGTGATGAAAGAAAGAACCTACAACCAATATGACTCTACCTGGCAAGGATCTCATTCAGATTTGATGGAGAAGTCAAAAGCTTTACAGACAAGCAAAAGCTACGAGAATTTGGCACCACCAAACCAGCTCTACAACAAGTACTAAAGGAACTTCTCTAAGTGAGAAATGCAAAAGAAGAAAAGGACAAAAACAAACCCAAAACAATTAAGAAAATGGTAATAGAAATATATTAATAATTACCTTAAATGTGAATGGATTAAATGTTCCAACCAAAAGACACAAACTCTCTGAATGGATACTAAAAGAAGACCAATATACATGCTGTCTACAAGAGAATCACTTCAGACCTAGGGACACATACAGACTGAAAATGAGGGGATGGAAAAAGATATTCCATGCAAATGGAAATCAAAAGAAAGCTGGAGTAGCAATACTCATATCAGACAAAATAGATTTTAAAATAAAGAATGTTACAAGAAACAAGGAAGTACACTATATAATGAGCAGCTGATCAATCCAAGAAGAAGATATAACAATTATAAATATATATGCACCCAATATAAGAGCAACTTAATACATAAGGCAAATGCTAACAGGTATAAAAGAGGAAATCGACAGTAACACAATAATAGAAGGGGTGGTCTTCCCTGGTGGTGCAGTGGTTGAGAGTCCACCTGCCAATGCAGGGGACACGGGTTTGTGCCCCTGTCCAGGAGGATCCCACATGACGTGGAGAGGCTGGGCCCGTGAGCCATGGCCGCTGAGCCTGCACATCCGGAGCCTGTGCTCCGCACGGAAGAGGCCACAGCAGTGAGAGGCCTGCATACCGCAAAATTAATAATAATAATAATAATAATAATAATAATAATAGAGGGGGATTTTAACACCTCACTTACACCAATGGACATGTCACACAGGCAGAAAATTAATAAGGAAACACAAGCTTTAAATGACATAATAGACCAGATAGATTTCATTGATATTTATAGGGTATTCCAGCCAAAACAGCAGATTACACATTCTTCTAAAGTGCACATGGAACATTCTTCAGAATAGATCACATCTTGGGTCACACATCAAGCCTTGCTAAATGTAAGAAAACTGAAATCAAATAAAGCATCTTTTCTAACCACAACGCTATGAGATTAGAAGTAAATTACAGAGAAATAAATGTAAAAAACACAGATAGATGGAGGCTAAACAATACATTACTAAATAACCAAGATATCACTGAATAAATCAAAGAGGAAGTCAAAAAATACCTAGATACAAATGACAATGAAAACACGACGATCAAAAACCAATGGGATGCAGCAAAAACAGTTCTAAGAGGGAAGTTTATAGCAATACAATCCTACCTCAAGAAACAATATCTCAAATAAACAAACTAACCTTACACCTAAAGCAATTAGAGATAGAAGAACAAAACCCCCCAAAATTAGCGGAAGGAAGGAAATCATAAAGATCAGATCAAAAATAAATGAAAAAGAAATGAAGGAAACAATAACAAAGATCAATAAAACTAAAACATGATTCTTTGAAAGATAAACAAAATTGATAAACCTTTAGGCAGACTCATCAAGAAAACGAGGGAAAGGACTCAAACTAATAAAATTAGAAATGAAAAAGGAGATGTTACAACAGACACTGCAGAAATACAAAGAATCATAAGTGACTACTACAAGAAATTCTATGAGAATAAAATGGACAACCTGGAAGAAATGGACAAATTCTTAGAAAGGTATAACCTTCCAAGACTGAACCAGGAAGAAATAGAAAATATGAACAGACCAATCACAAGTAATGAAATTGAAAGTGTGATTAAAAATCTTCAAACAAGCAAAAGTCGAGGACCAGATGGCTTCACGGGTGAATTCTATCAAACATTTAGAGAAGAGCTAACACCCATCCTTCTCAAACTCTTCCAAAAAATTGCAGAGGAAGGAACACTCCCAAACTCATTCCAAGGCTACCATCATCCTGATACCAAAACCAGACAGAAATACTACAAAAAAAGAAAATTACAGACCAATATCACTGATGAATATAGATGCAAAAATCCTCAACAAAATACTGGCAAACAGAATCCAACAACACATTAAAAGGATCATACACCATGATGAAGTGGAATTTATCCCAGGGATGCAAGGATTCTTCAATATATGCATATCAATCAATGTAACAAACCATATTAACAAATTGAAGAATAAAAACCATTTGATTGGGCTTCCCTGGTGGCACAGTGGTTGAGAGTCTGCCTGCCGATGCAGGGGACACGGATTCATGCCCCAGTCCAGGAATATCCCACATGCTGCGGAGCGGCTGGGCCCATGAGCCATGGCCACTGAGCCTGCACATCTGGAGCCTGTGCTCCACAAAGGGAGAGGCCACAACAGTGAGAGGCCCGCGTACCGCAAAAAAACCAAAAAAAAACCCCAAAACTTTCCAGAAAGTGGGCATAGAGGGAACATACCTCAACATAATATAGGCCATGAAAAACCTACAGCAAACAGCACTCTCAGTGGTGAAAAATTGAAAGCATGTCCTCTGTGATCAGGAAAAAGACAAGGATGTCCAGTCCCACAACTATTATTCAACATAGTTTTAGAATTTATAGCCAGGACAATCAAAAAGGAAAAGAAATAAAGGGAATACAAATTGGAAAAGAAGAAGTAAAACTGTCACTGTTTTCAGATGACATGATACTATATATAGAGAATCCTAAAGTTGCCACCAGATAATTACTAGAGCTAATCAATGAATTTGGTACAGTTGCAGAATAAAAAATTAATTCACAGAAATCTCTTGTCTTCCTATAAACAAACAATGAAAGATCAGGAAGAGAAATTAAGGAAACAATCCCATTCACCATTGCAACAAAAAGAATACCTAGGAATAAACCTACTTAAGGAGCTAAAAGACCTGTACTCAGAAAACTATAAGACACTGATGAAAGAAATCAAAGATGACACAAACAGATGGAGAGATAAAACATGTTCTTGGATTGGAACAATCAATATTGTGAAAATGACTATACTACCCAAAGCAATCTACAGATTCAATGCAATCCCTATCAAATTACCAATAGCATTTTTTGCAGAACTAAAACAAAAGATCTTAAAATTTGTATGGAAACACAAAAGACCCTGAATAGCCAAAGTAATCTTGAGGGAAAACAATGGAGCTGGAGGAATCAGACTCCCTGACTTCAGACTATACAAAAAAGCTACAGTAATCAAGACAATATGGTATAGGCACAAAAACAGACATATAGATCAATGGAACAGGATAGAAAGTCCAGAGAGCAACCCACGCACCTATGGTCAACTAATCTATGACAAAAGAGGCAAGTATATACAATGGAGAAAAGACAGCCTCTTCAATAAGTGGTGCTGGGAAAACTGGACAGCTACATGTAAAAGAATGAAATTAGAACAGTCCTTAACACCATACACAAAAATAAAATCAAAATGGGTTAAAGACTTAAATGTAAGACCGGACACTATAAAATTCTTAGAGGAAAACATAGGAAGAACACTCTTGGACATAAATCACAGCAAGATCTTTTTTGACACACCTCCTAAAGTAAAGAAAATAAAATTTAAAAAAAAACAACAACAAATGGGACCTAATGAAACAAATGCTTTTGCACAGCAAAGGAAACTATAAACAAGATGAAAAGAGAACCGTCAGAATGGGAGAAAATATTTGCAAACAAATCAGCGGACAAAGGATTAATCTCCAAAATATATAAACAGCTCACGCAGCTCAATATTACAAAAACAAACAACCCAATCAAAAAATGGGCAGAAGACCTAACTTGACATCTCTGCAAAGAAGACATACAGATAACCAAGAGGCACATGAACAGCTGCTCAACATCACTAGTTATTACAGAAATGCAAATCAAAACTACAGTGACTTATCACCTCAAACTGGTTAGAATGGGCATCTTCAGAATATCTACAAACATCAAACGCTGGAGAGGGTGTAGAGAAATGGGAACCTACTTGCCCTGTTGGTGGGAATGTAAAGTGATACAGCCACTGTGGAGAACAATGAGGCGGTTCCTTAAAAAACTAAAAATAGAATTACCATATGACTCAGCAATCCTACTACTGGGCATATACCCAGAGAAAACCATAATTGAAAAAGACACATGCACCCCAATATTCATTGCAGCACTATTTACAATAACCAGGTCAAATATTACTCAGCCATAAAAAGGAATGGAATTTGATCATTTCTAGAGACGTGGATGGACCTAGAGACTGTCATACAGAGTGAAGTAAGTCAGAAAGTGAAAACCAAATATCATATATTAACGCATATATATGGAATCTAGAAAAATGGTACAGATGAAGTGGTTTGCAAGGCAGTAACAGAGACACAGATACAGAGAACAAACTTATGGACACCAAGGGGGGAAAGCAGGGTGGGGTGGTGGTGGTGGCGGGATGAATTTGGAGATTGGGATTGACATATATACACTCATATGTATAAAATAGATAACTAATAAGAACCTGCTGTATAAAAAACTAAATAAAATTAAGTTTAAAATAACCTTATTTGTTGCTCTTTTACTTTTTACAGAAGAGAAAAATAAGGGTCAGAGAAATTCAATTACTTACTCATATAGGGCTGGCAAGAAGCACTCTTTCTATTCAAAATGATTATTGCTAATACTCAAATATACATTTTCATCTGGCACCCCAAATGTAACATGTCACAAGATATTAAATCTAGAGATACAACATAAATATACAATAATTGAATTAATTAAGTACCAAACTATAAAACTTTAACAAAACAAATATTGAAAGTCGTCCATTTCTGTAGACTTTCTTTATAGCATTTTTGGCTCTAATGGATTTACTTGATTT
The DNA here is from genome assembly GCF_963924675.1 of Phocoena phocoena. NCBI lineage: Eukaryota > Metazoa > Chordata > Mammalia > Artiodactyla > Phocoenidae > Phocoena > Phocoena phocoena. The sequence goes on from NC_089223.1 coordinate 79,877,990, forward strand.
CATAGGGCATGTCTATTCCTCTCTTGTTTTTTTTCACCCCAAAAGTTAGTATAATGTTTTCCAGTAATGGATTAGGTAAGTATTAAAATATTGAGCAAATGAAAAAGAAATGAATGATTGAATAGATATTCAAAGCTATGTAGAACAAATCCTCAAATATTCAAGGTTGTCTTTGATTTCTATAAATTTATCTTTAAGGGGTTAGACTGATGTCAAATTTCAAGTTATATTTAAAATTGTTACATCACAGTATTCTAATTACATTCATATTTGATCTAAAAAAATTAAATGAGTATCCAGGATTACTTTTTAATCTTCTTCCTATTTCATGAGCACAGCTGTTATTGTGTTTAATTGCATATCTGTTCAGTGTTCCTTATTCAGTAGACTGAACACTGAATGCGTGGATGGTTCCAAAGCATGTTGCATTTCTCATATCTCCCTTTGATTATAATCCCCAGGGGCAATTATAAGGAACAGTATAACACTGTTTGAAAGAAGAAATTTTATCTGAGACAAAATGATGAGTAAAATGTATTTTCAAATGAGTAAAATAATTGAATAATGGTTAATAGAGCATGTAGAATGCATTTGAAGTTTTGTTAATATGTTCACATTGATTTGACTACCATTTTTCCTGGCTTTAGAAAATCCTTCTGGAAAACCAATTGATGTAAGATGATAGATAAATACAAAAACATCAACAGAGTGCTGCTTTGTAATATAATCATAAAATTAGAATTTTTGAAATTTAGAAAAGCTTACCCACACAAATTTGGTTGAATACGTTCATTACTGCAAAGAACATTTTGCACAAAAATATTTGAATCAGTCTGTATTCCATAAAGACACAGCTTACTAAATTATACTAATTGTGTGGTAATTTTTAATGAATCCAATAGAGATACAAGCAACTTTTACTCCTTTTATTTCTAGAAATCACATTTTTTCCCTATGCTTCAAAGATAGCTGAAGTGCCTTAGAATGGTAGAAAGAAATTCTATTATCAGTACATAGTATGGATGTAAATTTCTACATTTTTTTTCTGCGAATATAACTATCTGGTGATGAGAAACTTATAACTGCCTGCCACTTCCTTTGTGAACATTTTAAAAATTGGGTTCTCTGTAACTTCTCAAAAGAGCCTTTGAAGTTCTTTCCAAAAACAGAAAGAACGAGGAACATATAATCATTTTAAGATGAAAGGAGAAGAAAGATGTAAATTGCTTAGTAAATTTTTGTATACATATATACAAACATTTTTATGTATGTACATTCTCATTGTACTAGCTTGACTCAGGTAAGAAGCAACAGTAATATGTTTAGCTTATCTCTACTGGTGTGGGCATTTTACTGTACAACTGTGCATAAGAGAAATAAAATGCTTTAACAAATAAAATGAAAGCACCAAGGTCAAGTGAAATGTCATGTATGATAGCATATCAGGTCTAACATCACCAAAATAATTCATGACTCAAGTCATGCAAATTGGTTGCTGTGGTGTCCACTGCATCTGTTTCTCATATTTCTACTTTCTTTTATCTATTTTACCTTTACCCTTACACTTCTCTTTATTCTTGTTTTTTATTGTGAAATGGATTATTCTGAATACTTTCTCTATGTATCACTTGGATTTTGCTCCACTCAACTGCCTGCAAAAATCCCTTGTCAGGCTTCCCTTGTGGCGCAGTGGTTGAGAGTCCGCCTGCCGATGCAGGGGACACGGGTTCATGCCCCGGTCCAGGAATATCCCACATGCTGCGGAGCGGCTGGGCCCGTGAGCCATGGCCGCTGAGCCTGCGCTCTGCAGTGGGAGAGGCCATAACAGTGAGAGGCCCGCGTACCGCAAAAAAAAAAAAAAAAAAATCCCTTGTCTATCTCATGTTAACCAAGTCCCAAAAAGAGATTTGATTGGGTAGGTTAACAGAGAGTCTGAATCAGTGTTCCTCATAAAGCCACTGGCCTCCCTTATATTCAATGTAACTTTTGGTCAGTCAACAATCTATAGCGCAATCAGGTCTGAGGAAATCCTTCTGGTCATCAGACCCAAGGCATGGCAACCTACATACATGGAACTATGTCTGGGCACATGACACAAAAGGGAGCTATGGGTGGGATGAGAACTCAGAGGGTCATTCACCTTACAGTACTCACACAAAATCTACTTTTAATAAGAAAATTATGAATAATTCTAAAATGGATATGTGAACAGGTACATGAACGTATATAAAAAAGTATATATTATATGAACATTTATTTACGCATTTGAGGTAATGACAATTGTTGATGACGTGTATTTGCATTTGATAAACTGATAGCACTATGTATTTGATGGATAAATAGATGATATAACAAAGGATAAAATATCAGTGTTCTCTTTAAAAAATTTTTATGTGCTAATTAATATGCTATACTCACCTATATCTAATTATCTTCAACAGAGTTCTTAGAAATTTGAATCTGAGGTAATTTTTTTTTTCCTGAGGGTGTGTAAATTAATTTAATTTATTTACTAACTTGTTTCAAAAGTCATCACCACATTGATTAGTCACTATGGTGAAACGTGTGATGCTTTATGTGCAGAAGGATAATATATTGCTTTTTAAATTAAAGTTTACATTTCTATGAGTATCTGAAAATATTTCCACAAATACACTATCAAGGGAAAAATAAATTCTTAACAATTCTTAACAATTCTAACAAGGAATTCTTAACAATTCCTTATTAGAGAATGTTGTCTGTATTATTCACCTTTATAAGCTGTATGCCCCTCTGTTCTACCTGCCCCAATAAATTTTTTTTAAATAAGATTAATCACTACAATTTACACAATTGAGCAAATCAACAATGATATTGATCCAACTTTTCAAAAACATTGTCTACTACTGAATCAACTAGGATTTATTTAAGCTACCTGTTTAAAATGTCCCAGACATTGGTTAGTAAATAGCTTACTAGTCCTGACTTTGGTGTTTTCTCTTTAGTTTCCATGATAGCAGATGTATAAATGTTACCTATTCTGTTTGCCTTATTTGTAAATACTTAGAAGCACAAATGATCACTGTATTTGCTATTATTTTTATAAACCATACGTTAAGGCAGCTATATTACACTAATAATGGCTTCTGTTTAAAGCATAACACTGAACTCGATGCTGTTGTTAATCATGCCACATGAATTTTTAAAAATACATTTATTTTCATGATTAAGACCTACACAAATGGTGTGTTTAATTAAAGTAGTTAACACATGAAATTGGTAAGCTTCTGAACTTATAAAACTTGGGCTTAATCTTGGTTCCACTGCTCAATAAGAACTGTGTGTCTTTGGACAATTTGCTTAATATTTTGGTGCCTCTATTCCCTCATAAATAAATGTGGGTAATAATAACATTTATTGTGATAATGCATGTAACATGCTTTGTGTAATTCTTGATAGCTGCTTAATTAACGTGAGCTCTTATAATGTCAGACAAGAGGACTAACACCTGTTGTTCACCCCCAGTTCTCAGGCCTCATCTCTGGCTGCCTTTTTCTCTGACCCACAGGCTGCAAGTGTTCTCCTCTACTGCTAAGACATAAATGGAAAGAGTATAAAGCTAAAGTTAGAATAATCCTGAATGTCCCCTTGAAATAGGAAGAAAAGGCAATAAAACATGCAACTTTTGGACAAAAGTTTTAGTGTTCATACCAGACTCCCTTCCAGGCGTCTCTGTTCTAGAGGAAAACCTTAGGAACTCAGTTACATAGAGAAATGCAAAAGGTGCATTTAGCATGGCTTTATAGCGTGTTAGTTTTCCAAAACAAGCGGCCAACTGAGAAAAATGTTAATTAATATGTTACATTTAAGTTTAATATGGGTCATATATTCATTGAGCCTAATGGTGGGAGGTAGTAGTTTGTTCAAGCCAGCTTGTGGTAGCTCGTAAGGGACAATTTGTAAATATTCAGAAAATTTGTGATCTAGCTTTTGACAGTTATGTGGTTTTTTGTTTGTTTGTTTTTGTTTTTTGCGGTATATGGGCCTCTCACTGTTGTGGCCTCTCCCGTTGTGGAGCACAGGCTCCGGACACGCAGGCCCAGCGGCCATGGCTCACGGGCCCAGCCCCTCTGCGGCATGTGGGATCCTCCCAGACAGGGGCACGAACCCGTGTCCCCTGCATCGGCAGGTGGACTCTCAACCACTGCGCCACCAGGGAAGCCCGACAGTTATGTTTAAAAGTTAAATTATGTAGTTACAGTTAAATTATATTCTTAAAATGTTTTAAATTCTTAAAAGTCATCATGTCCCAACTATTTTACTACATTTCATTTTCCTCTTATTTGTGCTGTTGTCTTTATATCTCTTGCATTTCTGTAAGTGCATGTTACTATACATCTCTTCCCAACTCTGTGGTAGGCCCCATTACACCAAAGTTTAAAATCAGCCATGGTAGGAATATATATATATATATATATATATATATTCCTATATATATATATACACATACACACCACAGAAGTCTGCAAACACTACAAGTCGGGACTTGATTTTCTTTTATTTTTCTAAACTTAAGAAAAATGGAGACTGTTAATAATGGAGAATAAAGTTGACTGTTGTGTCTTTGGCCGTTAATATTATGAATACTTCCTCATACAATAACTGGTCAGCAGGGTGCGTCATAAGACCTGGCTTCTTGCCTATATTAGCATCTAATTCTGAAAGGCCATCCCTGCTCCACAGCTACCTGTAGGATTGGCTAAAGCCTCTGTTTCAGATGCATCACAGTTCAGCTTATCCTAGCAACATCTGTTTCCTTCACTCTTAGAGATGCAGTTCCCAAGGGTAACTCCAGATAAACTTATTTCATGTCAATCTCCATCTAAAAGTCTGTTTCCTGCAAAACTCAAACGAAGTTGGTGTCTTGACTGACTTGAGAAAGCAAATTATAAAATAAGATTTTGTAGCAGGCTGGCAAGGGGACCCTGTCATTGTTGGTAAGTGAAATATATATCACTCCAGGTGTATTGTCATGGTACAAATGTTAAAGTTGTGACTGGTGATGAACTTGACTGAGATATCAGTGTAAGTATATGAATTGTCAGGTATAGTATCTCAGAACATTGTGAGGTACAAGAGAATTAGTGATTATAGGGACCATGTAAAAATATGGCTGAGGTCAACAGATTCTTTAAAGACAGTAAAAGGCTGAAGGTAAATAATCACCAGTTTACGGCAAAATATGAAAACTAGAGGGACTAACTAAATGATAGCTTATTAAGAGATAATCATCTCCTTTAACAAGAAGACAGAAGGAAACAAGAAGCAGTCCCAGGATTTCATTAAGAGGGTAGCAGAGTGTCAAAGTTTAAATCCTCAAATCCAGTAAATCTTTTATGCCAAGATTAGGTGTTTTATAGAGAAAATGAGAACTGTATGAGTTGGATTAGGAGCATGAGGAATGATGTCCTAAAAAATCATGAATCCTTAGATTCCCAGGAATACTTTGGATTTACCAAAGTGGCCAACTCTTCCATGTTAGTTCCCCCTTATTTAAAGACAATACAGAGTCTCTATTTTAAAATAAAACATGCCCTACCCCATTCCCACCTGCCCTCCTGACTACCAGAGGAATAACTGAGATCAAAACACAACAGAATGTGGATAAGCAAGGGCTCAGTCTGAATAAAGAAGAGACTCTGTGATGAAGAAGCTGCAGGAGTTATCCAAAATGTTCTGGCTAGAGCTATGAAACCACATGTGACACTGGCTCCTGAGGATGCTGGGAAGTAATTTAAAATTGGATAAATTCTTTGATATGGCAGCACTTTCTCAGAACGCAGGATTTAACACCCTGATGAGAATTCTGGGAAATGTGCTAACATGCTGCTAAGATGACTTTGGGAATCTTGGAGAAGCAATATTCCATGGTGAAATTGATAAGCCACAAATGCATGGCAGATGGTAGAAAAAAGGATGATAAGGTTCAGAAAAGTGGAATTATCAGAATAAATATACTAATAAAACTCATCTGCCAATTCTTTTTAATGGGAGGACCTAGAGGATATTCTGTTCACTAAAGCAATAAGGAATGCAGTGTTGAAAAGAGAGCTGGCAACCCTTAAATGTTTGTTACACCTTTTGAAATCTTTCAATAGTTCTTGGATGCTGTTTTTGTTGTTGTTAATTTTCATTTTTCTCTCTTTGCATTTCAGTTTGGGGAGTTTCTACTGACCAGTTTTAGGTCATTGATTCTTTCCTTGGTTATGTCCAGTCTACTAATATGCACATCAAAGGCATTCTTCACTTCTGTTAAGGTATGTTTTATCTCTAGCATTTCTTTTTGAATTTTTTACTTAGAATCATCTCTTTGCTTACATTATTACTCTGTTCTTATATGTTGTCTACTTTTTCCATTATAGCCCTTAACCTTGATCATAGTTATTTTAAAATCTCTTTCTGGTGATTCCAAAATCTAACATATGTGAGTCCAAATCTGATGCTGACTTTGCTTCTTCAGACTGTGATTTTTCCTTGTTTAGCATTACTTGTAATTTTTTGTTGAAAACCAGTCATGATGTATTGGATAATAGTAATGGAGGTATAAAGAAAAATAATATACTCTTATGTGTCTCCTTCACTGTCAATACTACTCTACAACAACTGCTTCACTTCTGACACCAGATGTGTAAGTTTTTCACACATTAAGCTAATCTGTGACACCAGATCGATGTCATACAATTTAACTCAATTCTGACACTGTCTACCTGGAGGTTAAGGACTCAGGCTTACAAGATTGCCCCTGATGCAATAATATTTATATTTTATGGCAAAATTTAAACACAAAATTTTTCTTTGCCCATTTTGACCTACTCCCTTCCGTTTAGAGTGTACTGTGCATCTGCCTTAATTAGACCTCCTTAGGAGATAACATTCCTTCTTAATCTTATAAGGGGCCAGGATGACCCATGACCCACTACTTACTTTGTATGTTTAGATCTGGATTGTGTAAACTATCAACAATACGTCATTTGATGTATAACCCTTTGTCTCAAAAGCTTATATAACTGCTTTGACCTCTAATGAGCAGAACAGTCCTTAGAGCTTTCTGAAACACTGTCTCCAGGTTATAATCCACACGTTGGCTCGCATACAATTTCCCATTTCTTTCTTAGATTGACTACTGATTTTTCTCATTGACATCCCCCACCCCCACCCCACACTGTAGACACCAATCACAAATGCAGGTTGTTACCTGTGCTTCTGATAGACTGGAGGTTCCCATGGGCCTCTCTTGGGTTTGATTAAATTTCTACAGTGGCTCACAGAACTCAGGAAAACAATTTACTTACTAGACTACTAGGGTATTATGAAGCTCTATTAGAGGCTACAAAATAGCAGTCAGATGAAGAGCTACATAGGGCATGTTGTAGGGGAAGGATCAAAGAGCTTTCATGCGCTTTCCAGGCAGCCATACTCTCTTCATCTCCATGTGTTCATCAACCTGGAAGCTCTCTGAAACTGGTCCTTTTGGGATTTTATGGAGGCTTCATTGCATAGGCATGACTGGTTAATTTACTGGTCATTGGTGATTGATTCAACCTCCTGCTCCTTCCCCCTTCCCTGAGGTCAAGCAGTGAGACTGAAAGTTCCAACACTCTAATATTGATTGGTTCCCCTGGCAACCAGTCCCCATCTTTCAGGGCTTTCCAAAAGTCATCCCATTAACATAAACTCAGGTGTGGTTGAAAACAGCTTGTTATGACACCCATTTCATCTTTATGCCTCTGGATCTATTTCAGGAAAGGATGACAAAAGACCAAATATTATAAAACAGAGGTGCTTCCACTGCTCTTATTACTTTGGAAAGTCCAAGAGTTTCAGAGCTCTATGCCAGAAATGGGGGCAAAGACCAAATATATATATATTTCTTATTGCAAATTGCAATATCTCAGGAGGTAAATAGGTAGTTAGTGTGTGGTTCCATATTAATATGAATGGGAGTTCCAGTGTGCTTAATGGTTGATATAGCTGTAGGTGACGGAGGTTTCAATTTCCTCTAGTGTCCTTGTTTGTGTTGACTTTGTGCTTCCCTACTTACTACTATTCTGAGAGATGTTGCATCTTGCAGCTATTTCTGTTGTAATTCACTGGTATTATAGCAGAGCCCTCTTAGTTTAGTGGTAAGGTGTGAGGAAATAGAAAACTTCTCTAATGTTATGATGAATATCAGTATCATAACGGGCCTGGGTCCCTGAGATGTGAACTTCACAACTGTTTCTTAGCTTCCATTCTCCCCCTCACCTCTTTAAGTGAGAAAGTGAGTCTGGGTCTGGGTGGGGCTGGAGTATGAAAAATACCCTTCCCGCAGGTGGGGTAATCTCTAGTAAACTGTTTTTCAGGAGAGCAGGACTTTGTTATAGAGAATGCTCATGGATTCATTTCACAATTTCACTCTTCCTCTCCCACTCTGAGAACCAAGAGTTGATCTTTCTAGGCAATTCACTGTGAGAAATAGGTGGGATTTCTGATCTTAAAACCCACAAAAGTATGTGAGGCTCTGTAAGACCTGATCCCCAGAAGTTTCTCACTCTCATATTAATCCACACTTAGCCTCTAGCAATTCATTAAGATTACCATTGGGCTTCCCTGGTGGCGCAGTGGCTGGGAGTCCGCCTGCCGATGCAGGGGACACGGGTTCGTGCCCCGGTCCGGGAAGATCCCACATGCCACGGAGCGGCTGGGCCCGTGACCCATGGCCGCTGAGCCTGCGCGTCCTGAGCCTGTGCTCCGCAGCGGGAGAGGCCACAACAGTGAGAGGCCCGCGTAAAAAAAAAAAAAAAAAAAAAAATATTACCATTTATTTGTTCCTACCAGTTTATGGCTATAGCAGCTTTTCCTGGTAAGCAGATCTCATTTGTGACTGTCTGAATTCACTCATCTTTCCAGATTTTGAGGTGGCATCTTGCCCTGTGGGTTAAAAAATCATTGATTCCGAGTTTGTTCATCTTTTATTTGTTGTAAAGATGGAAGAAATGACCACTAAACTTTTCACATGGTGGGGCTGAAACCAGAAGTCTTTTCACACCCTTCTAATAATCAGTGTTCCAGTTAGCTGAAGTAACATTCTTTTTCTTTTTTCTTAATTATACTCATCTTCTTTGCACTCATCAGTGTCCCATTATCTAACATTCCTGTAAACAACTAGGCATCATTTTTCAGATTTAGTATTCTTCCTAGACTAAATAGTTCAAATGGAAGATGATCATTATTTTCTCTCCTTGATTAGCCTGGTCACAGGGCTCTGTTCTAGGCTTGAACAATAAGATGCTCCTGTTAGGTACTATGAATCTTGAGGCAGTGGTTCTGATACCACACCTCAGATGGGGCTCAAATACACAATCTTCCAACTGAAATCACACAACTCATCTCAGGACTTAATGAAGCTCAGGTTCTTTATGTCTTGGCACAGAAGGAATTTAATGAGAGGCAAAGTGATAGGTAAGAAGTAGATCTATTCAAAACTACAAGATTCACACTGGTCAGAACGGTCATCATTAAGAAGTCTACAAACAATAAATGCTGGAAAGGGTGTGGAGAAAACAGAACCCTCCTACACTGTTGGTGGGAATGTAAATTGGTGAAGCCACTATGGAAAACAGTATAGAGGTTTCTCAAAAAACTTAAAATAGAGTTGCCATATGACACAGCAATCCCACTCCTTGGCATATATCCAGACAAAATTATAATTCAAAAAGATACATGCACCCCTATTTTCATAGCAGCACTATTCACAATAGCCAAGACATGGAAACAACCTAAATGTCCATCAACAGATGAATGGATAAAGAAGATGTGGTATATATATACAATGGAATATTACTCAGCCATTAAAAAAAAGAAATGAAATAATGCCATTTGCAACAACATGGGTGGACCTAAAAATTATTACACTAAGTGAAGTAAGTCAGAAAGAGGAAGACAGATACCATATGATATCACTTATATGTGGAATCTAAAATATGACACAAATGAACATACCTACGAAACAGATACAGACTCACAGATATCTAGGACATATCTGTGGTTGCCAAGGGGAAGGGGCTGGGGGAGGGAAGGACTGGGAGATTGAGATTAGCAGATGCATACTATTTTATGTAGGATGGATAAAGAACAAGGTCCTACTGTATAACATGTGGAAATATCACCAAGACTTAGTACATAACCTAATTGCAGTTTCTGCCTCTCTCAGGAGTGAAATTTTAAATAAATCACTCTGGAATTTCCCAGTCAGCCATGGTGAGGTGATCTGCATGATAAGACCCCCTGTCCTTTCCCCTAAGGGAAGGTGACATTGGTTCAACCATCTTCCCTTTTCTTTCGCTAGTAACCTCCTTGTCCAGCCTCTTTTCTATAAAAACCTTCCATTTTGTATAGTTCCATCCAGGGCTTTTCTCTTACTAGATGCGATGCTGCCTGATTCATGGATTGTTGAATAAAGTCAATTCGATCTTCAAATTTACTCAGTTGAATTTTTTTTTTTTAACAGGGGAAACATGGATATCTAAATATGCATTAAATATTTAATGGTTTAGTATAGAATAAAGAAATAAGAGTCATATAATGTCAAAGGGCAATGTTTTTAAAATATAATATCCATGAGCACTATTTTATAAATCACAGTTTATATTATGTTTTAAATTAAAGTATTATTAATTATAAGTTAAAATAATTATTTATAATAAATTTTAGGTTTTACATTCAGTTTAAATTTGCCTGTGAGCTGAACTAATTCACAATAACTGAGATTACTTGAAAAGATCTAGGGAGACAAGGAGGAACTAACTGGGCTACAAGGAAAAAAGATATATTAATAGGTATTCTGCTAAATGGAAATATTCTACTGTGTGGCAGGTGGTCAGTGATTTCTTCCCTTTCTTTAGGCACTCTTTCCTGTGTCATCCCACTAGGATTTTACCTGCACACATACCCACATATATATGTGATATGGTTGTGTGCCTAAATCCATAAGATTATCAAATGAAATGAGAATGGTTATTAAGAAATAGACGTTCAATAGATAGTAAGATACGAAACTATATGTCACAAGTTAGCGATTAAAAAGGAATAGGATTCATAGTTACATGGAAATGAGAATAAAGTTATACAACACAGCAGTTGTGCAAGAGGATCGGCGGTCACTTTGAAGATCAGAAATTTTGCCATAAATTAAAATTCACAGATATGATGAGCATTTCTGCAAAATTAGTTGAGCTGACTTCAGTGTAACGAAATCCTCTTTAGAAAAGGTGTAAATCTTCACACAATCTTTCTATCAATGTTCTTATAGGTATCTCTTAAATTGTCATTGTTGGCAGTGATAATAGTGTGTTAATGGGTAGAGAAACTTGATAGAGAAAGGTTATGGGAAAAATAGTTACTGTTTTTTGCATCTCCAAATTTATAACTTATGAAAGATCATATATGTTACATAAATGTTTGTATGCTTTTTATTGAAGCCCCAAATCACAATGTTCAGTCAAAGCAGTTTATTACAAAGAAAAAAATACTTTTGGAATTTTAAGTTTAAGCCAATTTTAAAATTTAATTTCATTTAACTCGCATTGTTTCCCAACCCATCAACATATCTTTCCAGTTCATTATTTTTTTACACATTTTCCTATTTTCAAAGCTTATCTTCAAGTCTCACAGTCAACATCTACAGCAGTGAGTAAGTCTTAGAGTCTACGCCCACCTCAGCCATTAAATATCTCTAATTTTAGCAAAATTCCCTCAAGTGATTTTCTTGCCCCCACTTTCTCACTCTTGTAAACATATTCAAATATTTCATCTCATTAATTTTCTCAAAGCTTTTTTTTTTAATGCAGTGCTCTCGTTAAACCTTTCCAACTGCTTTCGTTGCCAAGAGAATAGTCTTTCACAATTTTACATTGACCTATCTTTACCAGTCTAAAATGGATCCAAAAGTTATTACTTATAATCCTGAGACCCAGTTGCTGATTTCTTTTTTCTTTTGTGCCTTTATATTATTCTCTCATTTCTAGGATAAGCTACCCCCTTACATCTGTTCATAAAATTATACAAATTTGACTAGGAGTGATCTGATATCATTTTTCTCTTCTACTTGAAATCTTTCTTACCTTTTGCCTTGTCTGGTATTCTTGATCTCACTTTTTATTGCAATCCCCCTATGTCTTTATAAATATCTTTGTGTGAATCAGTACTTAGCAAAAGCAGTAAAAATTTTCATATCATAGCTGTCAATTACATATTTGGTGAGTGACTATTGAATAAATAAAGGGTCAAAGAAGACGCAACAGAAAAAATAGTAATTAGTAATAGTAATGGTAATTAGGTTAGTAAGGAAAACAAATAAATCCTGCAAGTTGAAATAAAACATTTTTATTCTTTTCTGTGTTCCATTAGCATTGTTCTCCTCTATCTTTAAATGATGCTATCCTTGATTTCTCTTAAAAGCCAGATTTTCTTCTGACCCTCTAAAATTAAGGACATCTGTTTCAACTTCCCCTATAGTCAGGCTTTGTAGTAAGATGATAATAATTAATAAACTCTGGGTCTCACACAGCAAACTTCTCTAAAAGCTGCAACTTTGTAGAAGTTGTTTGTATGCTTTTTTTTTTCAATTTTGGCCTATATCTTTAAAATTGTTAAAGCAGGTCAGTTAAAATTTATTGTGTCTTTTATTTGCAAACCACTATGCTAAGCTATTTGATGAGATAATCAGAGGGAAGAATAGCCAATCCTGTACTTTAAGAAATTTAAATACATTTATACATACGAAACATACCCAAAGTAGACAATTCATTCAGACAATTCATCATTGAAAAAATAAATTTTTTCAATTTATTTTCAAATTTGAAAACTTTGAAAATACAATGCATTATTGACCTGATTGTCTAATACCCAACAGATTACTTTTTCAAGGGCTTAGTTCCCACATTATCTTTTGATGTTCCTGCGGAAGAGGTGAGTACTTGTAACAACAGCAGCCTAATTAGGAACACTCCTGTCACTAGGGGATAGTACAGACCTTCTTCATGCTCAATCATCATGTCCTGAAATATACAGGGTGGGGTAATGCATCTTATAAATGCCAATTTATTTAGGTTCTAATCACAGATACTTCATCAACTGACAAAAGAAAAACCTCAGTAGGTACACTACTTCAAAATCTGGGACAACTTACATGTAATTTCAGGAATCAGCAGGGACACACAGCTGGAGAAAAATAAAAAGCTTGCTGTAATTGAAAATTGCCTTGCAGCTTGTTTCTGATTAAAATGAAGTTCAGTTCCTTGAAATCTTGTTTAGCAATTAAATCTGTTTTACTTAGGCATTGAAATATTGTCTATTGTCCTGGAATGATCAAACTGGTACAGACATGTCTTAGTATCAGATGCTCCATGAAAATGTGAATTTAAGAAAATGTAGCCAAATTCATCACCACAAGCAGAAGGCTGTCTTTCAGAGTAGTGACAGCAATAAGCAGCTCAGTTAAATTATCCATCTCACTTGAAAATTCAGAATTAAATTGAATCATTATATTAGCAAGAAAGTTAATAATGATAAAGCTGAGTATCATACCTGGAAATGAACCATCTCAAGGCCATGCGGTCTATACACACGCTTCTTTTGTTCAAGCTTTTCTAGTTCACTAATTTCCCTTGTGGGTCTGTTATGCTGGTATATGCAAATAAATTTGTTGTTAATAAAATCTATTATCCTCAACTAGGCTCCAAATTTCATTGTTTCCCAACAACTGCCTCAAATAAATAAAACATAGGGAAGGAAATATTTCCTGATCTTCTAGAAAGACTTCATTCTCAGCAACTAAATAACAAAATGAAATTTATTTGATTCACTTTGCAGCTCTGGGAACCTGAAATCATCCTCCAGCTTCCTGGGAATATGGTTTTTGACAGCTTTGTCTTTTAGTTGATATTTTTCACTGTTGAAAGGCTTATGTACATTTTCCTCCACTTTAATCTGTTTTCCCATAGAGAATGTAATAAATTCCCCTGCAAATATTTTCATGTCTGTGTATCTCTCTTGGTAGGCTGTTTACATTAAGGCTCTTGTATAAGTTAGATTAGTTCACCTCAGTAGCTACAGCTTCATTATTAACACAGCCTGTGTGGCATAGTTCAAAATCTTTCAAAGAGAAATTTTATAGAATCACTGCTACTCTAAGTCTACGTCACTGAAAGAACATCAATACATTTCAGAAAGAAAGAAGAGAATGCTTTTAGATTGGGTCTTAATAAGTGGATTAGTGTGGTCTTGTTTCACAGAAACTTTTTGAAACATTTCCCCTCTCCCCAAAGGAAGATTTCTATCTGATTATTATTTTTGATATATTTGATTATAGATAATAAGTGACCTAGCCTTGCCTTCTGAACTACAACTGTCTGCCTGTGTTTGCTGGGATGCTCACCTGAAAATGCTAGTTATAATGTTTTGTAGATGAAAAATATAAATATATAAAACATAAAGACACCCAGGAAATGGATAATTCACAGTGGTTCCTACACTTGAAAAGGATCACATGCATTGAGAGAGAGGTAAAGCAGAGTCTTAAGGTTAAAATGTTTGCTACATTTATGTTTCCTCTCTTTAACATAAAAGATATTAGTATGTTCTTATCCACTCCCTCTCTGCCTGATACAATAATAGTTGCATTCATATTAGAAGGAACTGGATGGTTTTCAAACCTTTTTGCTTCTGCACCCCTTAAAATAATCCTCGGAAAATATGTAGCCATAGCACATTTTGAATTGAAATCTAAATATTTTATCATAACTGTAGATTTTTCATAAAGCATAATGTACATTTTTATGTGCTTCAAATATATTTTCATCAAATCTTAGAACTGTGAATTTTCTTTTTATAGACAACGACCACTGTAATCTAATTAGAAAAGCTAATTCGTAAAGCCAATCAGTCAAAGCAAACTTTATGTCAGAAAAATGTCTGATTTGATTTTTTATTTCTTAAAAGCCTGTTAATGCATGTTTCCATGATTCATCTCACTTCCTCTGAATTTCTATAATAGAATACTAGATAGGTTCAACAGGAAATTTGCTAAGAGTTTATATTGGGGGTGAAATAAGTCACTGACCCCCTCAATATGCCTTGTTTTGCTCTTACTAGACCCTCAATCAGATGCAAGATATGGCTAGGATGGCTCTGTAATGTGATTCAAGATGGAAAATTTGTCTTAATTTTGCGGAGTGAGAACAGACAGGTCATGGTAAAAAGAAATATTGGAAAGCAGAGCCAAGAGACCATAGGTTTTTTGAAGTAGGAAGCTGGATATCTGAAAAATAATTTCCTAAAGATTATTTACGTGTGTATATCTCCTAGAGAGATTTTAAATATTCACAGGAGTATATACATCTCAGTTTGTCTTTGAAGACTCTTTCTTGGGACATCACATAATCAGATTCCTCAGCTTTTAGGTGAGAAAATAAGGCTGAAAATCAATAAATTAACTGTACCAAAAATTGTGTTTCCCTTTATAGTCTGCAAAGCTAGTCCTTGTTACAGTCGGCAAAACTAGTCCTTATATTGTTTTCTTCTTGAAATTTTCCTTATCTGACTCTACCATATGCATATCGTTTATTGTCTATGGAACCATTGTTTACTTGTTCAAAAACTCAATGAACCACTGTAATTGAGGACTTGAGAGAGAGGTACCTGGACTTGTGGACTCTCAAATCTAGGTTTAGACAGTTTGCATTATATCATTTATGATCAAGGAATAAGGTCTAGGATCATGTGACCTTCAGGGATATTGAAATATATTCAAAAGTATATGGTTGCTCTCTGTGCACTCTATCTAGATTAACACTGAATGAATTGTCTACTTTGGGTATGTTTCGTATGTATAAATGTATTTAAATTTCTTAAAGTACAGGATTGGCTATTCTTCCCTCTGATTATCTCATCAAATAGCTTAGCATAGCGGTTTGCAAATAAAAGACACAATAAATTTTAACTGACCTGCTTTAACAATCTTAAAGATATAGGCCAAATGGTAATTGTCAACAGGGAAATCTCATGCCAAGATATTTAATTAAAATGATGATTATAATCCATGTAAACAAAACATATGGTTAAAATTAAATAGGAGGTGGATACCACAGAGCAAAAATAAACTATGTTTGCATGCATTTTTCCCATTTATAAAATGTATTTATTTGAAACCGAGCAGGGAATCATGGTACCTCCAACTAGTTGCAAAAACATGAACAAATTCCTTACATCCTCCCTTCTAAATTTCAACATCAATAAAATGTTTAAAAAATTGACTTGATGACATACAAAATTATTTCTCTTTCTATGTCTCATGGTTTTCCATGACTTTTTCTACAAAGGAGACACACACCTCCATGTTTTTACTAAAGCATGTTTTGACTTTTATATAATTTACCTAATCACCTTTTCCTATAATAATTAATACTTTTTAACTCCTGCTTTACAAAAGAAAAGTGATTATTGTCTGTCATATCCAAGGCTCTATGATTATCATTTATTCAATCAATCATTCAAAAAAAACAAAATTATGTGACTTACCATGAACTGGGGATACATTAATGGCCAAGACAGACCTGGTTCCTGATGCTTATGAAGACATGGCATGTCCTGGATAAACAAACAAATATAGTATTACAATAAAATGTGATAAATGTTCATATAACTGAAGAAATGTGTCACAAAAAAAATCTGGCTTTTTTTTAAGTCAATGTCATCTGACAGAATCTCCTTATCCTTATTATTATCCATGGATTTCCAGGGCACTTGTACTACCCTCAAAGATTGAAGCACTTATTTTATTATAATTTACTCTATCAATCCATGACCTTCTACTCAGTGATATATACATCCATATCAAAGACTATTATCTTGGTGTGTGTTCCACTCAGTTATCTGACAAACTAACATTTATGAGGCCTCAAATATTCTTGGCTTTGTTTTAATTGTAAGATTTCAATTACAAACTGTTTTCTATTTGCCAGGCATTCTGCTTTGTTTTTAACATATATTAATTTATGTAATCCTCACAACAAATCAATGAGGTTGTTGTGGGTTGACTTGTGTCCCCTCAAAAAGATCTGTGGGAATGTAAAGCTCAGTACGTCAGAATATGACCTTATTTGGAAAAAGATCTTTACAGCATCTATCAAGTTAAAATAAGGTCATTAGAGTGGGCCCTAATCCAATGTGTCTGGTGTCCTTATAAAAAGGAGAAATTTGAACACAGAGACATTCACAGAGGGAAAATAGTGTAAGGAGACAGGGAGAACATGGCCATTTAGAAACCAAAAATGCCTGAGGCTACCAGAATTTAGGAGAGAGGCAGGAACCAACCCTCTCCTAGTGCCTTCAGAGGGAGCATGGTCTTGCCAACATCTTGATCTCAGACTTCTGGTCTTCAGAACTGTGTGAAAACAAATGTCTGTATGTCCCAAGCCACCCAGTTTGTGGTATTTTGTCATGACAGAAAGCTAATAAAAGGTAGTATGTAGTAAAGAATTAACCTGTCCAAGGTGAAGTCTGTCCTTTGCCCACAATTCCTGGAAGATGATCTTTAAACTTTTGAAATATCTTGCCTGATAAGAAGTATCTTTGTTTACTTGGGAGCCTTGGGTCATGACAGATAACTTATGCTAGTAATATGATTTATGGGGGCCCTTTAGGCCCCACAATATCAGCTCAATCTCTTGAAGACCTGGAAACTAAGGTCAGCTATGTGAGCAGTCAACCATGTCTACACAGGCATACCTTGGAGATATAGTGGGTTTAGCTCCAGACCACCACCATAAAGTGAATATTGCAATAAAGTGAGTCACATGAATTTTTTGGTTTCCCAGTGCCTATAAAAGTTATGTTTACACTATACTGTAGTCTATTAAGTGTGCAATATTATTATGTCTTAAAAAAACAAGGTACATGTCTTAATTAAAAAATACTTTATTGTTAAAAAATGCTAACCATCACCTGAGCCTTCAGTGAGTTGTAATCTTTTTGCTGGTGGGGGGTTTGAAATATTGTGAGAATTACCAAAATGTGACACAGAGACATGAACTGAACAAATGCTGTTTAAAAAGACATGTTCAACTCATGGTTGCCACAAACCTTTAATTTGTAGTAAAAGTAGTATCTGCAAATTGCAATAAAGCAAGGTATGCCTGTATTACTGAGCACCAATTAAAAACACAGGACATCAAGACTCAGGTGAGCTTTCCTGAGAACACTGGCAATACTCTGTGAATACTGTCACACATTAGGATGGGAGGAGTTAGTGCTATTTATGATTTCACTGGGAGAGAACAGGAAGCTTCACACTGGGAACTCTTCCTGGACTTTGCCACTCATACACACTCCCTGGGTTGATGTAAATCTGTATCATTTTGCTATAAAAAAAACCATAACTATGAGTATAACAGCTTTCAATGAGTTCTGTTCATCCCTCTAGTGAATTATTAAAGAAGAGGGTGGTTTCGCAAACCATTAATCTTGTAATAGTTTCAGAAGTGAGGGTGGCCTTAGAGATTTCCTGAAATCTACAGATAGACCCTATACTATGTTGGCTTTTTTATAATACTGGGTGAAGAAAGATTCCAGAGGATCTTCTATTGGACTAAATCAGGAATCAGCAAATACAGGACAAATAAGACCTTCTGGCTGTTTTTGTAAATGCAATTTTATTGCCACAAACCACAGGTATTCATTTACATATTGACAGTGCCTGCTTTTGCATTACAATGACAGTTTAGTGAGAACACAGAATTTATGGCTCTCAAGCCTAAAATATACACTATCTAACCCCTTGCATATATAAGTTTGCCTGCCACTGCAGTAAATCATAGTATTCTATATGATTGTGTATAGATCTATGAAGGATCTGACATACAGTTACAGAAATTCAGGACAGCATCCCTTAGTACCACAACCAGTTTACTGATGCCATTAATATTTGCATTAGTATCTACCCTTATATTTGTGCCTCAGTCCACAGAGATAACTTAATAAATATCACATTGATTTCAAGAATATCTTATTAGGGTTTTATCTACGGAATAAAGTTGTTAATTATTTCCCTGTCATACAAAGCTCTTCATGATTTGGATCCAGACTTCCTTTTTAATATCTTCTACAGATACTTTCATCCATGTGCCCTCTGATTTCATGCCATTTACCATGGCATGAAATTTCAAGACAATCCCTGTGCCTTTGTCCATATTGATCCCTTATCATGGAATTTCCTTTTCCTTCTTTTCTTTCTAATTATAACTCATCTTTCAAGGCTGAGCTGAAATGCCCTACTTCTTGAATTTTTTACATCCCTTCCAGTATGAATTATTCACTACTTCCTTCAAACTTTGATAACTTTTATATGTCAACAAAACTCATCACAGATTTTTCAATAGTATTACAGATGCTTAAAATGTGTGATGAATGATTGAATTACACTCAAGGAAGATCTTCTGAAAGATATACAAGTAAGTACTCATCTAAGTCTCATATCCTGTGACTTAAAAATTTAATGGAAGATTAAAATTTATTTCTTTCAGCTCTGAATCTTAGTCATTTGTATTACCTCTCTTCTAGTAGCAGCACTGATTGCTGTGACTTTGTCTTATTTTTTTAATATGTCACAAGACTTATCAGAGTATTTGATAATATGGCAGTTGCTTAAAATTCATGATGAATTGATGAATAGTCATCATCACTTTAGTGTTCTTGTATAATGCCCTTTGTTCTTTGTGATGAAACCATTGGCTATTATCCTCTATCCTAATGCATCAAACTTTATTTCCTCCCTATTTTCTTTAGACCAATTTTAACATAAAATCCCAGCTGCTATTCATACTTTATCTATGTTGTAGTACATCAAGCAGAGAGATAGAGTTGTCTTTTTTATGACCAACTAGTTTTCTTTAACTAGAAAGAGGTGATGAAGTTGTACACAGAAGATAGAATACATATATTTGGTATTTGTAATAGCTGGCCTTTTAAATTGTTTGGCATTTTTATTCTTCTTTTATTTACTCCAAGTCCTAATCTCTAATGCAGCTGTGACAAACTTCCCACTAGCCTCAAACAGCCTATTTCTTTCTCCTCACCTCTTCATACACACTCAGAAGATGGATTCATCTATTGCTGAAAATATTTATGTCAAATAAATGAATCTCCTCATGGGATTATTATTCCAAACTGTAAGTCTTTAAAAGTCAAGTATATAAATAAAGTTAATGTGATAATTTTACACAGAAAACTTACCCAGGTAAGTTGCCCAATGCAGATGTAGACAAAGGACAAACTCTATGTGTACTTGTTTTTCTCTAATTTGTGAGCTTTCTTGAGGAGAAAAACCCTACTAAAATTTTATATTAAATTTCAGTAATTTAAATAGGTCTGTTAATATGATAATGCATTAGTCATAGATGGTCAAGTACATGTGTCTGAGCCTGCTTTAAATATTCTGTTAAACATGATTTCAATAAAACATAGTACCTCAATATTCACCATAATATGAAAAGGGAACTGAAAAGATTCATACAAGCATAAAGACATAACTGATAAAATAAGAATTGGATCAAGAAATAAAACAATATTTTATAAGAAAGTAGATACAGCCAAGTAGCTACAATTCTTTGATGTGCTTTTCTCCTATGAAAAAAGTCTGACAGACCAAAGCAACATCACCCATTATGAGTTAATCCAAGGCCAATCTTGAGGTCATCCTCCCGCACTGGGTAAGTGGGCTAATGGAATGAATTGAATTTATGTATTCAATAAAATTTATTATTTACACATTTATTACCACACATAAATTTCTCTTACTTAAAGGAATATAATATAAAATATGGCACTTACATTCCTGTGACAGAAAGGGATAAGCCTCCCATTTAGTGCTAATTGTATTTCTTCCACAGAAGCTAGAACCTACCGTAGTAACACATATTCAAAAGACACTAAAAAATGTCTATTTAATAAATAACAAAATCTTTGCAATGCACAATAAAATAAATAAATATAATTTTAAAAATAAATGCATTGCAATCTGCAAATGCCAAAGGAGAAATTAACTGTGAGTTTTAGAGAACAGTGCCAAAGAAACTTTCTAGAAGTGATGGCTCTTGATTTGAGCTGTAAAAGGTAAATAAGTTGATTTTGAAAAGGTAGAAAAGAACATCCCATTTCCTATAATTTGAAAAGAGCCAATGTCTATAATTATAATGAAATTTATTCATGTAATAAAACATTTGTAGGGTAGTATGTATAGTGGTTAAGAGCCTATTAAAATTTGCCACATTTTATTTACCTACTATTTTGTGATTCTGAACAGCTTATTTAATCCCTCCCTCTAGGGCTCAGTTTTCTCATCTGTAAAATGTAGATAATCATAGTATCTACTTCATTGTACTTTTTCAGGGATAAATTAGTTAACACAAGAAAAGCATTTATAGTGGGTTCTAGCTCACGGCTAGTGCTCAACACATGGAAGCTAGTATTAAGAACATTTCTTACCATAAATCATCTACACAGCACACTCACATACTGAGAATCTGTAGGATGAGTGCTATCATTCATGTCATGTTGGAATGGCTCTGCTGTTACACAATGTGCTTTTTTTTTCCAAAACAAAACAAAAAACTGAAGTTTCAAAGCTAATCCCTGAGACAAAGGAGTAGATGCTAAATTAATCTAATCAATGAATTTGGTAAAGTTGCAGGACACAAAATTAATGCACAGAAATCTCTTGCATTCCTATACACTAACAACAAAAGATCAGAAAGAGAAATTAAGGAAATAATCCCATTCACCATTGCAACAAAAGGAATAAAATACCTAGGAATAAACATACTTAAGGAGGTAAAAGACTTGTATTCAGAAAACTATAAGACACTGATGAAGAAATCAAAGATGACACAAACAGATGGAGAGATATAACATGTTCTTGGATTGGAAGAATCAATACTGTGAAAATGACTATACTACCCAAAGCAATCTACAGATTCAATGCAATCCCTATCAAATTACCAACAGCATTTTTTGAAGAACTAGAAAAAATATCTTAAAATTTGTATGGAGACACAAAACACCCTGAATAGACAAAGCAATCTTGAGAGAAAAAAATGGAGCTGGAAGAATCAGATTCCCGACTTCAGACTATTCTACAAAGCTACAGTAATGAAGACAATATGGTACTGGCACAGAAACAGAAATATAGATCAATGGAACAGGATATAAAGCCCAGAGATAAACCCACGCACCTATGGTCACCTAATCTATGACAAAGGAGGCAAGGATATACAACAGAGAAAACACAGTCTCTTCAATGAGTGGTGCTGGGAAAACTGGACAGCTACATGTAAAAGAATGAAATTAGAACACTCCCTAACACCATACATTAAAATAAACTCAAAATGGGTTAAAGACCTAAATGTAAGACCAGACACTATAAAACTCTTAGAGGAAAACATAGGAAGAACACTCTTGGACATAAATCACAGCAAGATCTTTTTTGACCCATCTCCTAGAATAATGAAAATAAAATAAACAAATGGAACCTAATGAAACTTAAAAGCTTTTGCACAGCAAAGGAAACTATAAACAAGATGAAAAGACAACCCTCAGAATGGGAGAAAATATTTGCAAACAAATCAGCGGACAAAGGATTAATCTCCAAAATATATAAACAGCTCATGCAGCTCAATATTACAAAAACAAACAACCCAATCAAAAAATGGGCAGAAGACCTAACTAGACACCTCTCCAAAGAAGACATACAGATGGCCAAGAGGCACATGAAAAGCTGCTCAACATCACTAGTTATGAGAGCAATGCAAATCAAAACTACAATGAGTTATCACTTGACACCGGTTAAGATGGGCATCATCAGAAAATCTACAAACAACAAATGCTGGAGAGGGTGTGGAGAAATGAGAACCCTCTTGCACTGTTGGTGGGAATGTAAATTGATACAGCCACTATGGAGAACAGTATGGAGGTTCCCTAAAAAACTAAAAATAGAATTACCATATGACCCAGTAATACTGCTACTGGGCATATACCCAGAGAAAACTATAATTCAAAAAGACTCATGCTCCCCAATGTTCATTGCAGCACTATTTACAATAGCCAGGTCATGGAAGCAACCTAAATGCCCCTCGACAGATGAATGGATAAAGAAGATGTGTTAAATATATACAATGGAATATTACTCATCCTTAAAAAGAAATGAAACTGGGTCATTTGTGGAGATGTGGATGGACCTAGAGAATGTCATACAGAGTGAAGTAAGTCACAAAGAGAAAAACAAATATCGTATATTATCACATATATGTGGGATCTAGAAAAATGGTACAGATGAAGTTGTTTGCAAGGCAGAAACAGAGACACAGATGTAGAGGACAAATGTATGGACACCACAGGGGGAAAGTGGGGTGGTGGTGTGGTAGTGGTGGGATGAATTGGGAGATTGGGATTGACATGTATACACTAATATGTATAAAATAGATAACTAATAAGAACCTGCTATATATAAAAAAATAATCTTGTACCAGCTGTCCATATGTTATACTGTCTCGTGAGTTGTACTCATTCTGGGTAACCTTCTCATGACCCTTAGAATGGCCTATATAAATGTACATTTCCCCTTGCTTTCTACTGATTAAAACATTGTAACTACTCTTGTTTTCCCAAAGTGAATGCCTCAAACACCTCATCATGTCCTCCATGTTCTTGCCCCAGCTCGCTTTTCTATCTTAGTCTTCCTCTGCTTCTTTGACACATTATGATGTAACAATATCTAGCTAATAACTATTTTGGTCCCTTCTAGCCTGAACTATTGGCTCCACCTGAAATACCTGGTCCACCCTGCTACCTGAAAAAAATAATTATCTTTCAAAACAGTGCCAAAGCATTGCCATTTTTTGAAAACTCTCTAGTCCCTTTTTTGTCCCATTCCCAGTGTATACTTAACAGTTCTCCATACGTTTATGCATTTTTATTATGGCATATCAGCTTTCAATTTAAATTTTGTTTCCCTGTTTTGTCCTCACCACAATGACGTGAGCTTCTCTGCTTATCCAAGTCTGGGTAAAATTAGGTGCCCAATAAATACTTTTTCATCAAATTTGTCAATGTCTTAAAGTACACTAAAGAAAAATAATGTCACAGTATAATTTTTAGGTGAAATATGTTGGTTATGCCTATAACTTAGATAAAGGTAAAAGATATTTTAAAAATTTATACACAGATCATAAAGTTAGCAAAGTATTGCTTTGTATGTTTTTAAGACAGAGGATGATATTAAGTTAACACTTTTGTGTAGTGGAATTGTTTAGCAGAATTTAGATCCAGTGAGGAGTTAAAAGCTGAAAATAGCTAATTGTTTACAGAAACGTAGCCTTAACAGATAGGTCAGGTGATCTTCAGTGAGCTCCAGAAGAGAAGGCTTTATACCAGTGGGTTTTATGCTGGTGAAAACCACATAGCTTCTCTCTGACCAGTGAAACAGAAGAGGCTAAGACCCACCAGAATAAGCTGGCATCCTTGGCCATGTACAATATTGGAAGAGAACTTATGAGTAGATCAGGAAAAGTATATTACCAATTCCATAAAAACCTTTTCTTATTCGTTCAGCTTTATCAACCCCATTTCCTATCAATGACTTTTTAAAGATTTGAATGTTAAGTCCACATCAGAGAAGTGTTCTTTACAATTGGCATTATATATCAGACTGGTTTTAAAAGGTTTATGAAAATAGAGAAAAGTTTGCAAATGAAAAAGTTACCTTGCAGTAGTATATCTTGTACATGGTGCCACAGGAAAACAATGTCACCACTGCTGCTTCCTTTCAAATGTTCTTGATAAACATGAATGTACAATAGCTCCTTGTTACACATTTTTGTCTAATAAAGATGTTTAGGGCATTTTAACAAGTTTTGAATAATTCTGAAAATATGTGAATTAAAAAATAAAAAGAAAACATTCTCTGGTAGAAACCTGTACCTTTTACAAAGCCACAATGACAAGTCACAGTGTTGTCAAAATTCTAATATCAAAATTCTGTCCCTAAATTAACTTCATCAGGAAAGCCACTTCAGTAAGGTTCTGCAAGGGCTGCAGAGCCCTTTACTAGAAACTAAGGTAGCAAATCTCTCTATCAATATTGTTCATCAAAAAACACTCCAGCGTGTGCTAATTCCACAATAAAAGTCTGTACAGAACACAAATAAACATGAAGGTACACCAGGGATTTTCACATTTTTTCAACTTCTGGTATTCTAATGAACACCTAAAGTAAGGCAGAAAATAAACCAGCTTAAATTTCAAAGATTATTGTTAGATTTCTTTAGAATATTTAATTGATATATACATATATGAATGTATTTTCCAATTTAATACTGAGAAATTCTTGACCATCACTGATGATATGACTAAGGCACTTCTTGGAAACCTTAAGCCAATAATATCTAATCTTATAATTCAGAGTGAAAACAAAATTATAACACTGCTGTCCAAGATAAAGTGTGAAGGACAAATTACTATTCACTCAGCTAATAATTTTTCACTTATATTAGTTAAGTTAGGATGATAAACCACTATGACTAGAATATGAAATGATTTTTACTGAAATTTTGCATAGTACTTATCATATTTCCCACAGTATGAAAGAGGAGGAGTTTGTGCTGCAGTTAACATAGGTGTGGGAAACACTGGATTTGACCAAGTTTGTGATAGGGCTTCTCAGAGAATCAACGTGTTAATTATTATTGTGAGTCTTCCACAGGGAGCTATATATCACACAGCAATTTGACTTGTTTATTTTGGCAGTAAGAATCTCTTAAGGTTAATATCCAAGAAGGATGAGGTAAGGAATACATATCTGGGCATTTCAGACAGCCTATGCCTTCTGCTTTCTCTTTGTCCATCCACTTAACAAGTCAATTCAACCATTTATTGAATGTTAACTGCTAGACACTATGCTAACCCTTAGTGGGAAATAAAGAAAAACTAATAAGATGTTGTTTCTTCTCTCCAGGATTGCCCTATCAATACAATGACTAAGATTCATAGATAAATACAACTTTTAATGTGCAAGATTAACATAATAAAGATAAATTAAGCCTAAGATCACATAGCTAGTGTTCTCTTGTCCTCAAAGGAACTAAATAATGTCTGTAATTATACTTGCAATCATTTATGGAAAGTCAAGCTTCTGAAGAAATATCTCTTCCAGTAATAATCTTTAAACACATAATTAAACTTTTCACTATTTAGATTCCATCTGAGATATATTAATTAGACCGCATATGAAAAAAGGAAGCTATAAAAGATGTGGCTTTGAGAGTTCGTGCATCATGAGGTAAAAGCACAGACTTTCTTGTCATATTGAACTGGAGTTTGAATTTTAACAGTGTGACTTTGGATAAACTATCTCTTCATCTACAAATTGGGAGAGTGAATAGCACCTACCTCCTAATAGTGCTGAGGTCATCAATTACAATTGCTGATACATAAATGTGCTTAATAACTGCTAATAATTGTTTATATTCTTGACTTAATAAAATAGCTATCAATTTATTATATATTATATATCATTAATAATACAGTTTATTTGTATTGTGATTATTTTTTGATAGGTAATTTTCTCTTTCCTAACATGTTGGCATAAATCATGTTAAATGTCATTCAAAAATAATATTAGTATGCATATTCATGTATAATATAAAAAGTAATTATATCAGAGCAGGAGGAACTCTCAGCTTACACTTTTATAGATGCTTACAAATAAATTTATAAAAATGATTTATTTTGTTTAAGGGAGATATGTTTATTGAGATACTCACAAATTAAAGGCTATTGTTAATATAGGTGTCATTGAGAGTTCATTTATTGAAAAAATTACAAAATTTGAAATATTATTTTACACTTGACTGGTTCATCTAGGCCACTCTACTTAAATTTTAGCCTAAATGTGGGCTATATTAACATTTCTGGTTACTGATTTTTTTTCAAGTTGCATGGGACACTAGTAATGTAAATTTTCATTGTGTGTGCAAATAAGGCATGGATCTCCAATTACATTTGTTGATAATCAGTTTTTGCTGCACTCTCTGTTTATACCAAAAGTTCCATGGAGTACCTGAAAGTGTCCTATCAATCATTTTCACATGCTGTTTTCTTGTTTGTTAAAGGTCCAAAAGGGAAAGAAAAAATTATACAAAGCCATTCAGAAACTTAATTTCTGAATCACTGTGCCATATCAAATTGAGCATGTCATGAGAAAAAAATATATTTAATGCAGAAAATTTCATGATATGTGTGCCTACTCTCTATACTGCCTTTTTGATGGTTCTGAGGAAATATATCTGTCACAGCTTCATTAGTTTGCTAGCAATAAAAACACATGAGACAATTTATGAAAATGCAGCTAAGCTACTGATTTAATAATCCAGTACCCAAGGCCTCTCTTTCTTTCTTTCTTTTTTTAAATTCTATTGATAATGGGACAGCATAGAAAAATATATGACCACATTTAAGCAGATTTTTGTTGCTGTTTTCATTCATTCTAACCAATCATTTTCCCATTAGTAATTGAGGTACAACTTCAAACTTGTTCATAAATTTGTTAATACTACATCTTGAATTTTGGTTTTACAATTAAAAGCAATTAGGCATTAGAAAGTCTTTGCTCTAATTTCTTGATGTCTAAAACTAGTAAAGTAGTCATTATTGATGTGCATAAAGGCAGACAGAAATAATAGGAAACTTAAGTCTCTTTTTAGAACTGTCTATTGCAATAGACTACCAGTTTTAGATGTATATATACAGCTGTTAATTAAGTGATATATTTACTTTCCTTTTCTCCAATGAGAGTGGTTTCTTAGTTGCATAAGTAAATAGATTTATTGGAGAGTTTTTTAAATTATGTAAAAATGTACTGATGAAAGTAGAAGTCACCTAAAACCCCACTTTATGATATAAACAGTAACTTTTCCATGACTATATTTCATGTATCTCATTATATACACACACACACACACACACACACAGAACTTTACTCCAGTAAAGTCAGATTATACATTGTATTCTTTTCTTCTTCTCCATTCATGCATTCACCAATCTTAACAATCTTAACCAGTATACCAGATATATTCTATTCTTTCATTGTATGTAATGGCATTCATCACACTCATAATCATAAAAAAATGCATGCATATGTGAAATAGAATTAGAAATTGTTATTGCTTGTTTAAGAAAAATTGAGTAATGTTACACACCTTCCTTATTCTAATCTTATATTTTGCAACTGCCCCAAGTCAACTTATAGGTCATGGCTGCCTGCCAGTTTATATTGTAATATATCAACAGGTGATTCAGACATTTTGTATTGGTGAATTCCCACTTTCCTTTTCTTTTTCTTTCGAATATTTAAAAAAAATATTCCCACTTTCCTTTTTCTTTTGAATATTTTTTAAAAATACCTTTTGTTTAACATCTTAGATTATGGAATTATTTGTTATGCAATAATTAAATAAACAAAGAAGATAGAATTGGCTATCTTCAACAAAATAAAATTGGATCCCATATCTCAAAATAAATCCCATATTGATTTAAAACTTTAAATGTAAAATTACATATACATATATAAAAGAAGATTGGGGAGACTTTTAAAATACCCTGAAATAAGGCAAAGAGACATAAATTACTATATAAAAAATAATCACACATTTTTGTCATAAAATATCATCTTTGTTACTAAATTAAACTTTGTTATTAATATGACTAGTGTTGGTAAGTGTGTATGTGTGTGTGTTTGTGCTGTGCTAAGAGGGTAATTATAGCTATAAATGCTTACATTAAAAAATAAGAAAGAACTCAAATCAACAACCTAACTTTACAAATTAAGGAACTAACAAAAGAAGAATAAATTAAACCCAAATCTAGCAGATAAAAGAAAATAAATATTAAAGCAGAAATAAACAAAATAGAGAATAAAGATAGAATAAATTTAAAAAAATATTGCATCTTCAAAAATAACAAGAACATTAACAAATCTTAAGCTAGATGGACTATGAAAAATGAGAGGAGGCTCAAATTACTAAAATCAGAAATAAAAGTGGCAACATTACTACTGATTTCACAGAAATAAAGTAAGAGAGCACTATGAAAAAATTGTACACCAACAAACAAAATAACCTAGGTGAAGTAGACAAATTCTTAAAAACACAAAACCTGCTAGGACTGAATTATGAAGAAACATAAAAATCTGAATAAATCTGTAACAAGTAAGGAGATTGAATCAGCAATTAAGTCTTTTGACAATGAAAAGCCCTGGACCTGATGTCTTCAGTGGTGAATTCTGTCCAATATTTAAATAAGAATTAACATCAATACTTTTCAAATTTTTCCAAAAAATTAAAGCACAAACTCAAAACTCATTATATGAGGTCAGCATATCCTGATACCAAAGCCAAAAAGAGACTACAAGGAAAGAAACTACAGACCGATATCCTATACAAACGTTGATGGAAAATCTTCGACAAAATACATATTGAATTCAAGATCATATTAAAAGGATCATATACTATGACAAAGTGGGATTTATCACTGGAATGGAGGGTGTGCAAATCAATAAATGTGATATACTACATTACAAAATAAAGGATGAAATTATATGACCATCAGAAAGATGCAGGAAAAGCATTTGACAAAATACAGCATCCTTTCATGATAAGCACCCTCAACAGATTGGGTATAGAAAAAACATACCTTAACATAATAAAAGACATATATGACAAACCCACAGCCAAAATTATACTTAATGATGAAAAATTGAAAGCTTTTCCTCTGAGACCAGGAATAAGATAAGGATGCTCACTCTCACCACTCCCATTCAATATAGTACTGGAAGTCCTAGGTAGAGCAATTAGGCAAGACAAAGAAATAAAAGGCATCCAAATTGATAAGGAAGAACTAAAATTGTCATTCACAAGTGATATGATCTTATATATAGAAAACCCCAAAGACTCAACCAAAAAACCGGTGGAACTAATCTGGATATAAAAACAATATACAGAAATCAGTTGCATTTCTAAACATTAACAATGAAACATCTGAAAAAGAAATAAAGAAAACTATCACATTCACAATAGCATCAAAAACAATAAAATACCTAGAGATAAATTTAAGAAAGTGAAATATCTATACAACAAAAGCTATAAGACTTGTTGAAAAAAATTGAAGACACAAACAAATGGAAAGACACTTTGTGTTCATGGATAAGAAGAATTAATATTGTTAAAATGTCCATACTACTCAAAGTCATCTCTATATTCAACTCAATTTCTATCAAAATTACTATGGCATTTTTCACAGAAATAGAAAAAAAATCCTAAAATTTTTACAGAACCACAAGAGAACCTAAATAGCCAAAGCAATGATAAGAAAGAAGAAAAAAGTCAGAGGCATCACACTTTCTGATTACAAACTGTATTACAAAGTTATAGTTATTAATACAGTATGATACTCGCATAAAATAGACCCATAGACCAATGAAGCAAAAAGAGTCTAGAATGAAACTCCCATACATAAGGTCAACTAATACTTGACAAGGACACCCAGTAGGAAAAGAATACTCTCTTTAACAAATGCTATTGGGAAAACTGGATAACCACATGCAGAAAAATGAAATGGGACTCATATCTTATATCACTCATATAAATTAACTTGAAATGTATCAAAGACTTAAACATAACACCTGATACCATAAAATTTCTAGAGGAAAACAAGGAAGAAGTCCCTCAACATTGGTCTTGGCAATGATTTTGAATGACATAAAAAGCACAAAGAAACAAATGCAAAAATCAATTAAGTGGGACTACATCAAAAAAAATTTCTTTACAGCAAAAGAAATCAACAAAATGAAAAGGCAACCTACAGCATAAGAGAAAAATGTTTGCATACTTTATATCTGATAAGGGGCTAAGCTAAAATATATAAAGAACTCGGAAAACTCAACAACAAAATAATCCAAACAATCCAATTAAAAATGGGCAGAGTAACTAAATAGACATATTCCCAAAGAAGACATCCAAATGGCCAACAGGAACATGGAAAGATGCTCAACATCACTAATCATCATGGAAATGCAAATCAGAACCACAGAAAAAGAGATGATAATCATGTAACATGATAGAGGTTTTAGCTAAGTCTACTAAGCAATCATATTGCAATACATAAATGTATAAAATTAATTTGTTGTACACCTTAAATTTATACCATGTTATATGCCAAATATATTTCAACATATTAAAAAAACCTAAATCAGGAAAAAATGCCATCAAACTTGAAATCTGAAATGTGTGCACTTGTTATATGCAAATTATTCTTCAATAAAATTGATTAGAATTATTGGATGGGGGTGCTTCCCAGGTGGCGCAGTGGTTGAGAGTCTGCCTGCCGATGCAGGGGACACGGGTTCGTGTCCCGGTCTGGGAAGATCCTACATGCCGCGGAGCGGCTGGTCCCGTGAGCCATGGCCGCTGAGCCTGCATGTCTGGAGCCTGTGCTCCACAACAGGAGAGGCCACAGCAGTGGGAGGCCCGCGTACCAAAAAAAAAAAAAAAAAATTATTGGATGGGGGAGAAGCAATCAAAAATAACAGAAAGTAAAGTGAAGAGAAAATAATGACAATCCAAGAGAATCATCTTTGATGGCATCAAGTATAGCCTGGCCTTCTCTTCATTCTTTCTTAAATCAATATAGCTTTCCCATTCCTTTCAAATTTCCTCCTTCACACATCTTATATTGTCATATAATATAATTGATGCTTGTGTAAGATGGGATTATTAGGTAGCCAGACTGGAACAGCTGATGCTTATCTCTGAAGATTCGTGGAAGTGATGACTGACCCTTGAGCAAGTTGAGAATGACTTGTGAATCATAATGTGCTGTATAAATCTTGGTGACAGCTTGTTCTACTTGTTGGGGGATGTTCAATTTGATAGTTTGCACAACTGGGCTTGAGTTATGTGACCATCTGTGTATGACTGTGGATGAAATACCCTACTATAAGTATCTGCTTGGGTTTCCCTGAAATCACAATGATATCTGGCTCAAATCTTGGGATTTCATAAGCTGAAGTTGAAACCCTATGAAGTTTTGTGAGACTGAGAAGGGATCCTGGTGGGGAGTGGTGTGGGAGACAGTACTGTGCCTGAAATAGCTGGATTCTCAATGATTTCCTGTATGTTTTCCTGTTGCCCTATGTACTTAACCTTTATCGAACATGAACAAGAGTTAACTCTATGGAGCCTTGTAAATCCTTTCAACTTTTTAAGTCTTTGTAATTGGTACAATGATTCTTAAGTCATTGTCATAATCTAAAATAATAAAATTTAATTTTTTTATTATAGTATTCAGTTGTTACACTGAGGCTAGGCTTCAAAATATTAAAGTACTTCTTCTGAGCCATATTATTTAGTTTTCCCAATGTGTCCTCCCTTCTCATCCCCCACCCCAGGTATCTATCAAGACTAAAGGCAATCTTGAAAAGGTAACATCTTCAGTGTCAATGTTTTTACCATTTGTCAAAGCCAGAGAGATATAACATAAAATGAGCTGTGGGTAAAATGATACCATTTTACGTTGACCTCTGGTGTTCCAAATATCAATCTAGCTTCAGAGCAATACATTCAAATGGATAAGGTGATTATTTAATTATATTTAATTATACCATTTGATTGATAACTAGTACTTTTATTTTGTACCTTTTATTTGAGAGTTTATAAGCCTAATTTGAACTAAGCAACAAAGGAAGGTTTTACCAGGATAGAAAATCACATAGCAGAAAAGACATTTGTAGATCTGACCTCAGGAAAGATTTTAAAAAGGACTCTAACGCAGCTTATAGTATCTTTAACTCTCATCTCTCCCTCTCTAAGCATCAGCTTTATTCTTATTCTAGTTTATTTCACGTGGCATGTGCAGATATAAACTCATTCTTCCCATCTTTACCATCAGAAATAAAACATCCTTCAGCACTTTTGAAAAATTTAAGAGGTGCAATTTGATTGACTATCCTCAGATCATGGATATTTTACTTGGATCAAAAATCACTGCACATGGAATCAAATACTATAATCTTCTCTGACATTAGAATCTCAAGGTTGCAGTGAGGAAGCAGTAGCTCCTCATTGAGGGGATATCAAAGACATTCTATTTTCATGGGTATACTTCTGTGACTTAGGGAGATATTCCTTTATGTCAACTACATCTCTACTCTTCTATACTTGAAAAGAAAAAAATCATGCACATACAGAATCATACAGTAATATGTGTATGGCTTTTCACTAAAATTTTAGCAGAAGTATTTCATTTAAGGAATGTTACTTTTTAGAAAATAGCAATACCAGAATGATCTTTACGATTCTGTGGACATAAATAAAACAAAATAATGTCTCACTTTAAAAACTGTGAAATGGTTATCTAGCATATTTGTAAGTAAACTTTTAGAGTTTACTCTTTAAAATCTTTTAGAGTTTACTTTTTAAAATCGAAAACATGCAAGACAAGAAAATAACTTTCAATTAATTAATATCCTTTTCTCATATGCAGAATAAATGTAAGAGAAGAGTTCAAAATATTATGTCAGCATATAGGCATAGTTCCAGTCAAAAGTCAATCCTAAATAATGAGGACTTATACACAAAATTATGATTGAAAATAGTTGATCATCTCATATGCAAATGTTGTATAAGCAGGGACATCCAAATCACCTTTCAGCCAAATATTTCACAATTAGTCTTTGACATATTCTGCGAACTATACCAAAGCCATGCCCTCAGCAATATAAAAGTGCAAATAAAGCCAAGACTGCAGATAGTCATTTATTCATTTCCTCAGGTTAGGTACAATGGTAACCGCATTTTCTAAATTATCAGGGCCATAGAGACATTGGAGCTTAAGAACAAGATCCAATTTTATAACAGTCTGTTAAACTATAAGCCATTCTACTGACATATATGTCCACCATGGTAATTAGCATCTTGAGTGATGATGTTATGAAAACAAAGAAACACTGCATACCTAAAATAAAACATTTATATTATATGAGACCAATTTGATGAAAAGAAGGCAAGCTATGAATGAAAATGTAGGTTGTTTTTTAAAAATTATTTGCTTTTACTGTATATACCAATATTTGCGAATACCATTTAATTAGAAATGTGATCATGACAGAAAATAAGACTTAAAATGTTGACTTTTTATATTTAATGTTTGTACACATAAATATGGCCTTTTACTGATGATCTATAGCTTCAAAATCTTGGAAGCTAAGATTATGCTTCGCAAAACAGGAGCTGTGAAGTCCTGACTGTCAAGAAACACAAGAAATCATTTCCTTAGTTATTTTACTACTAGTAGATCCTGAGTGACAGCATTTCCTGCACAGACACCTAAGCATCATTCAGTTTTCTTAGGGGCAAACTACCACTAACTAACAGAGAGATTAATATTCAAACCTGTTAAACAAAGATAATTGCCATAGGAACTGAAATATTCACTTGAAATTGACAAAAGTGTTCTCTCTATACAGACAAAGCTACATGAGGACACAGATTTCCACCAGAAAATCATTTAATGTATACTGAATTAATAAAAGAGAGTTTAGGAGAAGTGATGTCAGCAAGATAGTGTTATATGAAGTTCTAACACTTATATCCTGACAAAAACAACAATTTTAGCAACGACCAATCTTTATAGAAGTCTAGGTGTCCAGCTGAGAGGTTCCAGCACCTCAATAGAGCCAAAAATTCAAGAATAGACACATTGAAGAGGGTAAGAAAAACAGTTTTAGTTTACCTACATTATGCCTCTCCACAGGTGGCACAGTTCGGTGCCAAAAGAGACCCTCAGCTCACAGTTTTCCCCATGGACAAAGGGTGAGTGAAGTGACCTGCAGCTTCCCCAGACCAATGGGTTTCTGATCAAGAGAGCCAAATCTTTCTCACCCGATCTAGAATACTGAGGGCACTGGCATGACTGAATAGTCTGGGGACAGCTAGGAGCAAAGAAAAAGGACAGAGGCTCACAGTAACTGGTACATGGATCTCAGCATCCCATGAACTCCAAAGGCCACCTCATCTGTACACCCCTTCAACTAGCTGATGTGTACCCCCAGTACTCTGTACTTCCCCTCTTAGTCAGTGCCCCATACTCCCCTGCAGGTGGTGGCACAAGCCTCCACAGACAGTGCATGGGATCCCCCACAGAAAGCACAGGGATATCAGCATCATTCCCAATTCTGTTGGATTGGGAGGAGGCACAGAACCTTGGACACTTCTGAGTACTGCCATAGGAAAAATAAATACGAGTCTTTCAACAACCAGCTCAGCTTTGCAGGATTGAAAACAGACAAATCCTAAACCTTCTCTCCCAAGAGGGAGCAAGAGGACTGGAGCAGGCACATCCATAGAAAAAGTCTAAGATACTCCCTGAATCTCTGGCCAGGCTGAATGGTGAAAGTTTTTTTCTTCTGAAGCCTGTCAATAAAGACCAGAGGATGTGATTGCTTCGTCAAATGTGAAGACAGCAAAACAAGGCTTCAAGCAACACTAAGAATCAAGGAAATATGATACCACCAAAAGAAAAAATTATAGCTCCAGTAGCTGATCCTCAAAATGGAGGTACAAATTGCCTGACAAAATTTTAAATAATCATCTTAAACAAAGTCAGTGGGCTACAAGAGAACACAGACAACTAAATGAAATCAGGAAACCGAAACATAAAAAAATGAAAAATTTAACAAAGTGATAGAAACCATGAAAAAGAACCAATCAAATTCTAGAGCTGAAAAGTACAATGATTGAACTGAAAAATTTAATAGAGAACTTCAACAGCAGTCTTGATCAAGCAGAAGAATCAGCAGACTCAGACAGATCATTTGAAATTATCCTGTCAAGAAAAAAAAAGAAAACAAATGAAAAGCCTACATTAAAAAAGAAAGGAAAGAAAGCCTACAGTACTTATGGGATACCATTTAATAAGTCATTATATACATTATGGAAGTCTCAGAAGGAGCAGAGAAAGACAAGGGAGCAGAAAGCTTATTTAAAGACAAAGTGAAAGAAATACTCCAAAATCTAGGGAGGGAAATGAACATCTAGATCCATTAAGTCCAAAGGAATCCAAGTAGATTGAATATAAAGAGGTCTTCACTAAGACATATTAAAATCAAATTATCAAAATTAATAACAATAAAGAATATTAGAAGCTCAAAGACAAGGGAACCCCTATAAGGCTATCTGTGGATTTTTCAGCAGATACCTTGCAGGCAAGGAGAGAGTAGAAAGATACATTCAGACTGCTGAAAGAAAAAAAAATACAGCCAACCAGGAATAATAAAATCGGCAAAGATACCCATTAGAAATGAAGGAGAGATAAAGACTTACCCAGACCAAACAAACAAACAAAAAAGCCGAGAGTTTTTTACCACTAGACCTGCCTTATATAACATTCTAATGGGATATCTTCAAGTCGAAATGAAAGGATGCTAGTCAGAAACATGAAAATGTGAAAGTATAAAACACATTGCTAAAGGTAAGTATATAGTCAAATTCAGAATTCTCTAATACTGTAATGGTGGTGTGTAAATCACTTTTAACTCTAATATGAGACAATAGTATTAAACATATCTACATTTATAATCATTTGTTAATAAATATGCAATATAAAAAGATATAAATTGTGACATTAATAACATAAGATATTTGGGAGAGAAGTAAAAGTGTAGAGCCTTTATCAAGAACTGTCAAAGTTAAGGTATTATTTAGACTATTTTTGAGAACAATTTTAGGCTCACAACAAAATACAGAAGTTTCCCATATAACTTCTGCCCCCACACACGCATAGCCTCCCCTATTATCAACATCACTCATCACTATGATATATTTCTTACCGAGGATGAAACTACATTGACAAATCATAATCACCCCAAATCTCTTAAATGCTCCTTCTTTCTTTTTTTTTTTAACATCTTTATTGGAGTATAATTGCTTTACGATGGTGTGTTAGTTTCTGTTTTATAACAAAGTGAATCAGCTATACATATACATATATCCTCATATATCCTCCCTCTTGCATCTCCCTCCCACCCTCTCTCTCCCACCCCTCTAGGTGGTCACAAAGCACCGAGCTGATGTCCCTGTGCTATGCGGCTGCTTCCCACTAGCTATCTATTTCACATTTGGTAGGGTGCATATGTCCATGCCACATGCTCTTTCTTTCTTTATGTATATCTGAGTTTCTGGTTTCTGATCTAGATTATATTCCTTCTCTCTGAATAATGTCTTTGAACATTTCTTGTAAGGCAGATCTACTGACAACAAATACCCTGAATTTTTGTTTTTCTGAGAGTCTTTATTTCTCCTTCACGTTTGAAGGATAATTTCACAGAGAACAGAATTCTAGGCTGGTGTTTTTTTGTTTGTATTTCCTCTCAACACTGTAAATATTTTCCTCCACCCTCTTGCTTACATGGTTTCTAAAGAGAAGTTACATGCAATTCTTGTCTTTGTCCAGCTATAGGTAAGCTGTTTTTTCCCTCTGACTTCTTTCAGGAATTGTTCTTTATCTATGACTCTTGTAATTTGAAAATGATATACCTCAACATAGTTTTCTGGTATTTATTCTGCTTAGTGTTCTCTGAGCTCCTTGGATCTGTGATTTGGTGTCTGATATTGATTTGGGACATTCTCAGCCATTATTGTTTTAAATATTTCTTTTGTACCTTTCCGTATTTCTTCTCCTTTTGTGTTTCATTATGTATATGTTACACCTTTTGCAGTTGCCACACAGTCCTTGGATAATTTGTTCTATCTTATTTTCAGTCTTTATTCACTTTGCTTTTGTATTTTTTTTTTTTAGGATTCTATTGATATCTTCTCTAGCTCAGAGATTCTTTTCAAACCCTGTTCAGTCTACTAATAGGTGCATCAAAGGTATTTTTAATTACCTTTACAGTGGTTTTTATCTCTAGCATTTCTTTTAAGTTCTCTCTTAAGATTTTTGTCTCTGATTACATTGTTCATCTATTCTTCTACGCTGTATATTTTATCCATTAGAATTCTTAGCATACTAATCATAGTCGTTTCAAAATTTTCATCTGATAATTCCAATATTCCTGCCATGTCTAGTTCTGATGCTTGCACTGTCTTTAAATTATGTTTTTTGTCTTTTGTTATGCTTTGTTATTTTTCCATGATAGCTAGACATGACATATTGGGTAAAAGGAACTGCTGCAAATAGGCCTTTTGTAAAGTTGTGGTGAGGTGTGGTGGAAAGGAAAGCATTCGATGGTCCTATAATGACATCTCAGTCTTTTACTGAGTCTATGCCTCTGGATTATGAACTTAACAAGTGCTTCTCTGTTGTTTTTTTTGGTTTTGTTTTTCCCTTTTGGTAGGAGAGGATGGCTAGAGTTGCCTGGAGTTGGGTATTTCCTTTCCCCAAGTTAGTTTCTGATAATACCCCAGCAGGTTAGGCTCTTGTTAACTAGTCTCTCCTAAGGGAAGTCCTTGTTAATAAGAACCAAGTGCTTTGACTTATTTTAAAATGTTTTATTTTCCCCTCCCCCTGCCAGAAACATGAGTATTTTTTCCCTGATATTTTCTGTGAGAAACTGAAAAAGCTCTGGAGGTAAATCACACAAAAAGTCACCTCCGATGACTATAAATCACACAGAAGTTCATCTCCGATGACTAAGTCCCCCTGGAGATTTTAACTCTCTCACTTGCCCACACTGAGTTTCCAGCAATTCATCAATTATAGTTAGGCTTTCCTACCCCCGTACTTGCTACTCGGGCAGTTTCTGCACCAGAGTCTGCTCCAGTAAGGCTCAACTCCTGGTATTGACCTATTTATTCAATCTTGGGGACAGTAGTTTGCCAGGAGTGTCCTCCTGGCTTTTGAGAATCCAAGAAGAGTTGTTTACTTTTCATTCTTCTCAGAATTTTACTTGTTAGGTTCAAGTAGCAAGTTCTAAGCTCTTCACATTCAGAATCAGAAATTGGAAATGCCAAGGTTAAGTTGCCATCACTGCTGATTTTATAACTCTAGTACAAAATTGACAATTAACTATTACAACTCTAGTATAAAAATTTCAACACAAAATTATTAAAAACTGTAGCTAGAAATTTTGTTAATGGATACACAGTAAACAAGGGGTAAATTGTGACATCAATAACATAAAATGTGGAGGGGGGAATAAAAGTGCAGAGTGTTTATATGTGATAGAAGTTAGTTATTACTGGCTTAAAGTAGATTTTATAACCCAAAGATGTTTTATGTAAGCCTCATGGTAATCACAAAGTAAAAATCTGTAGTAGACACAAAACAAAGAGAGAAAGGAATCAAGTCATTCTAATACAAAAAGTCATCAAATCAAAAGAAATACATCAAGAGAGGAAAAAAGGTACAAAAGAATTTTAAAACAAAAAAACTAACAAACTGGCAATAGCAAGCCCTTACCTATTAATAATTACATTAAGTATTAATAGATTAAATTCTATAACCAAAATATATAAAATGGCTGCATAGATTAAAAAAGAAAAACAAGACTCAACTACATGCTTCCTACAAGAGACTCACTTCAACCTTAAGGACACACATAGGCTGAAAGTGAAAGAAAGGAAAAATATTTCATTCAAATGATAACCAAAAGAGAATGAATGGTTATACTCAGAACAGACAAAATAAACTGTAAGTCAAAAGCTGTCAGAAGAGACAAAAAGGTCATTTTATGATGATAAAAGGCTCAATTCAGCAATCATCTATCCAGATTATCCAGATATAAAATCCATAAGGAAAATAGCAGAGTTAAACAACACTAATGACCAAAGGGATCTAAGGGACACACATAGAATATTTTGTCCAACAGCACCATAATACACATTCTTTTCAAATGCACACAGAACATTTTCCAGGATAGATCATATGCTGGGCCACAAGACAACTCTTAACAAATTTAAAAAGATGGAAATCATATGAAGTATCCTCTCTGATCACATTGCTTTGAGACTCAAAATAAATGACAAGGGGAAAATTCACAAGTATGTGGATGTAAACAACATGCTCCTGATCACTCAATGGGTAAAAGATGAAACAAAAAGGAAAATCAAAAAATATCTGGAGAAAAATGAAAATGTAAACACAGTATATCATGACTTGTGGTATGAAGCAAACACAGTTCTAAAAAGGGAATTTATAGAGATAAATGCCTAATTTAAGTAAAAAGAAAGATTGCAAACAAACAACCTAACGTAA
This sequence comes from Phocoena phocoena, assembly GCF_963924675.1. Taxonomy (NCBI): domain Eukaryota; kingdom Metazoa; phylum Chordata; class Mammalia; order Artiodactyla; family Phocoenidae; genus Phocoena; species Phocoena phocoena. The sequence continues at coordinate 79,918,358 of NC_089223.1, forward strand.
CACTTCAAGGAACTAGAAAAAGGAGAACAAACTAAGCCCAAAATTAGCAAAGAAAGGAAATAACAAATATCAGAGTAGAAATAAAAGAAACTGAGTCCAGAAAAAAATAGAAAAGACCAACAAATCTAACATTAATTTTCGTAAAGGTATATAAAATTGACAAACCTTAGCTAGACTAAGAAAAAAAAAGAGAAGACTCAAATAAATAGAATTATCAATGAAAGACGAGACATTACAACTGATATCCAGAAATACAAAAGCTTTTCCTCTGAGATCAAGAGCAAAACAAAGATGTACACCCTCATTATTTCTATTATACATAGTACTGGAAGTGCTAACCAGAACAATCAGGCAAGAAAAAGAAATAAAAGGCATCCAAACTTGAAAGGAATAAGTAAAACTGTCTATGCACATGACAGGATTTTGTATATAGAAAATGCTAAAGTCTCCACCAAAACTATTAGACCTAATCAATGAATTCACTAATGTTGCAGTACACAAAATCAATAAACAAAAATCAATGGTGTTTGTATACACAAAGAATAAGCTATCCAAAAAAGAAATTAAGAAAAAAATCTCTTTCACAATAACATCAAAAACAATGAAATGCAAATAAATTTAACCAAGGAGGTGAAAGAACTGCACACTGAAAAGTATTACACACTGATGAAAGGAATTGAAGAGGAAACAAATAATTGGAAATGTATCCTGTGTTCATTATTGGTATTATTAAAATTTCCATATATCAAAGTGATCTATAGATTCAATGTAATCCCTATCAAAATTCTAAATGCATTTTTCACAGAAATAGGAAAAACACCTTAAAATTCATATGGAGCCATAAAAGACTCCAAAGAGCCATTTGAGAGAGAAGAACAAAACTAGAACCCTCACACTGATCTCAGATTATATTATAGAGCTGTAGCAATTACAACAGCATGATACTGACATACAAACAAACATATATACCAATGGAAAAAACCAAGAGCTCAGAAATAAAATCATGTATATATGTTTAATTAATCTTCACCAGGGTGCCAAGAATACAAAATTGAAAAAAGTAGTTTCTTACAAAAATCGTGTTGTGAAAACTGAACACCACTTACCAAGGAATAAAATTGGACTCTTTTCTTACACAATATACAAGAATCAACTCAGAATGAATCCATGGTCTCCTTAACACAGGCCTTGACAATGTTTTCAGATATGACACTAACAGCACAGGCAACAAAAGCAAAAATAAACACATGAGATTACACAGGATAGAAAGCCCAGAGATAAACCCAAGCACATATGGTCATGTAATTTATGACAGAGGAGGCAAGAACATACAATGGAAAAAAGACAGCCGCTTCAATAAGTGGTGCTGGGAAAGCTGGACAGCTACATGTAAAAGAATGAAATTAGAACACTCCCTAACACCATACACAAAAATAAACTCAAAATGGATTAAAGACCTAAATGTAAGACCAGGTACTCTAAAACTCTTAGAGGAAAACATAGGAAGAACACTCTTGGACATAAATCACAGCAAGATCTTCTTTGAACCACCTCCTAGAGTAATGAAAATAAAAACAAAAATAAACAAATGAGACCTAGTTAAACTTAAAAGCTTTTGCACAACAAAGGAAACTATAAAAAAGACAAAAAGACAACTATCAGAATGGGAGAAAATAGTTGCAAATGAAACAATGGACAAAGAATTAATCTCCAAAATATACAAACAGTCCATGGAGCTCAATATCAAAAAAACAAAAAACCCAATTAAAAAATGGGCAGAAGACTTAAATAGACATTTCACCAAAGAAGACATACAGATGGCCAAGATGCACATGAAAAGATGCTCAACATCACTAATTATTAAAGAAATGCAAATCAAAGCTACAGTGAGGTATCAGCTCACACCAGTCAGAATGGCCATCATCAAAAAATCTTACAAACAATAAATGCTGGAGAGGGTGTGGAGAAAAGGGAACCCTCTTGCACTGTTGGTGGGAATGTAAATTGATACAGCCACTATGGAGAACAGTATGGAGGTTCCTTCAAAAACTAAAAGTAGAACTACCATATGACCCAGCAATCCCACTACTGGGCTATACCCTGAGAAAACCATAATTCAAAAGGACATGTGTACCCCAATATTCATTGCAGCACTATTTACTATAGCTAGGACATGGAAACAACATAAATGCCCAATGATAGATGAATAGATAAAGAAGATGTGGCACATATATACAATGGAATATTACTCGGCCATAAAAAGGAATGAAATTAGGTCATTTGTAAAGATGTGGATGGACCTAGACTCTGTCATACAAAGTGAAGTAAGCCAGAAAGAGAAAAACAAATATCGTATATTAATGCAGATATGTAGAATCTAGAAAAATGGTACAGATGAACCTATTTGTAGGACAGGAATAGAGACACAGACGTAGAGAACAGACATGTGGACACAGGGGGGAAGGGGAGGGTGAGACAAACTGGGAGATTAGGTTTGACATAAATACACTACCATGTGTAAAATAGATGGCTAGTGGGAACCTGCCATATAGCACAGGGAGCTCAGCTTGGTGCTCTGTGGTGACCTACCTAGATGGGAGGAGAGAGGGGGAGGGAGGTTCAAGAGGGAGGGGACATATATATACATGTAGCTGATTCACTTCATTGTACAGCAGAAAGTAACACAACATTGTAAAGCAACTTTACTCCAATTAAAAAAAAATCAAGAAAATGAAAAGGCAACCAAGAGAATGAGAGAAAATATTTGTAAATCGTATCTGAAAAAGGATTAATATTCAAAATATATAAGCAACTGATATAACTCAATAACAAAAAACAAACGAACAAAAAACTCAAAAAACAAATAACTTGATGTTAAAATGGGCATATATCTGAAAAGACATCTATCTAAATAGGACACACAAATAACCAATGGTATATGAAAAGGTGCTCAACATCATCGTGGAAATACAAATCATCAGGGATGCAACCATTAGGGAAATCCAAATCAAAACTACAAGAAAATATCACCTCACATCTGTAAGGATAGCTATTGTCTAAAAAAAAAAGATAGCAAGTGTTGGTTAGCATGTGGAGAAAAGTGAACCCTAGTACAGTGTTTGTGGGAATATAATTTATTATAGCCATTATGGAAAATAGCATGGAGTTTCTTTAAAAAATTTAAACGTTGAAATACCATGTAATCCAGCGATCCCACTTCTGGGTATCTACCCAAAGGAAATATCTAGAAGAGGTACCTGTACTCTGATATTCATTGAAGCATTATTCACAATAGCTAAGATATAGAAATAAGCTAAATGCTTAACAATGGATGAATGAATAAAGAAAATGTGATATATACATAAAATAGTATATTATTCAACCTTAAAAAAGAAGGAAAGCCTGTTATTTACAAGAACATGAATGGACCTGGAGAACATTATGCTAAGTGAAATAAGCCAAACACAGAAGTACAAATATTATATGATCTCACCGTATGTAGAATCTAAATTAGTCAGACTCAGTTACAGAGAATAGAAACATGGTTGCTAGAGGCTATAGGGATGGGGAAATGGGAAGTGATGGTCAAAAGGTACAAAGTTTCCATTTTTCAAGATAAAGTAGGTTCTGGAGACCAACTATATAGAATAGTGCCAATAGCTAACAATATTTTATTGTTTAAAATTTATTAAGGAGGTAAATATAATGTCAAGTGTTCTTACCACAGAAGAAATATAATAAGGTGATGGGAGTAAATGTTGCGAGGTAATAGATATGTTTACGGCCTTAATGGTGGTGAGTCTACATATGATTCTATAAACTAAATACGTACAGCTTTTTACATGTCAATCATACCTTAATAAAGTAGTTTTTAAGAAAATCAAAGGAAGTTTAGTTGTATGAATTTAGTATTTTGTCAGTGTCAAGGTATCTACAAAACTAAAGAAAATTTAATAATTGACCTCTTCACTAGAAGTCCAACAATGTCAGTGACTCAATTTTCCAATATTCACTTCCCCGACCCACCATTTCTGATTGATGACATAGTTTCATTTTTCTTGGTCTGGAATTCACTTTCCCTAAAATGACTTTTTGACTATACGTTTGTATACTTGACTTAAAATCCAATGGGTGAGATTGTTTCTCTATTTTTAAGATCATCCTACCTTCCTCAAAGCCGATACTGTATAACAGCTCCAGATATGATTCAGGAATTTCAGTACCAAACTGGAAGCATTTTAACCAATTAGGTTATCAGTAGAGAAAATGAATCTCAATATAATTTAATCTCATTGGTTAATGTAATGATGCATTTTATTTCATATTTTTCACATAAATTTGTCATATTTAAAATTTTTGAGTTAAATATATATGCAATGCCTGTATTTAATTATTAATGTACAATCCACTATCTTACATCATCCATTTTCTTTTAGTCACAATATTGCATATTGGTTTCAGTTCCTTTGAATTTCTTTAAGGTACTTTGTGTTGCAATACACTAGCAGATGTGTTTGTGTAATTATTTCTTATCTTTTTCTGTGCCTCATAATTTTGTTCACATTTGCTGTGGAGATTTTAGAAATCATGTAGATTGTTTGGTACAGGAAGGAAATCAACCCTGGACTGCCTAATTACTTGCAATCTTCCTGTTTTTCCTCGGATGCATTTTTAATCTTACAAACAGTGGGCATTTTTGTTAACCCTTCCTACATACAGTTCTACTATACTTCCTACCATAGCTTTCTGTATATTAAGTCAAACTAGTTTTATACTGAAAGTGGATAAAGTAAGCCATGGTGTTGCAGAGGAAATACATTTGATTCAACATTTAAAAAATAAACTGTAGCTTGAAAGTTTTACATACAGTCATAACAGAAAGATAATTGGAAGACAGGGTGTATATATATATATACACATCTATAATCATCTACATTTATCTTAATCAATTGCTTATACATCTCAGTTAGGTTTTTTTGTTTTTGTTTACTTTTAAATTGTCCTGACATTTGGCTATGTTCACTGCTGTATGATTCACTTCTAAAAACAGAACAGGAAAGACAAGAACAACAAAAATAAGTTGAAAATTGAAAGAACAAAAATTCTTGCAAAAATGGAGAAGCACAAAATGGGAGGAGTAATTGAGCATTGCAATATTAAATATCAACAAAATAATTAATCACTAATTGGGTCAAAATCTAATGTTCATTTCACTTTACTTTTTATCTCTTCATGACTCAAACTCTCAGAACAGAGTTTTTCTGGGCATAATGGAAAGGGAAGGAGAGTGATTTGTGACATGTGTGAACTAGAGATTTAGTGGAGTGAAAGATTCTGACATTCAGATTGAATAAAAAGAAGTTAAACTAATTAGACCACATAGATTGGATAGTTATGTCTACACAAATATTTTTTACTTCAGATTTCTTCTTATTCTGAATTCAAAGCTGTTGGAAGTTTATGTGTTATAAATAATAATTAAGCTACTTACATTTTCTAGGTAGGAAAACTTGATATATTCTACTAATACACAATTTCTCTTTTTCCCTTTATCACCAATCTTATTTATAAATTTTATCTCTTTACTTTCAATTTATGCCATCTATGTTTTTATTACCTAAGAGAGGCCATATAAATAACTGTCAAAGAAACCTGAATTAATCCTATATCTGTTCAATATTTGACATTTTCCAGTTTCTCCATAATATTCCAGTTAAGCATATACACACCGTTAACCTTTTTCCCCTCTGTGTTTCAGTGCTCAGACTTCTCTCATTAATCATCTGTACACCTAGAGATTCTGCTCTTTTCTGAAACTCATACCAGACTACAGTTTTAGAGATTTGACAAGCATTAGATACTTTTTTACTTCCAAAAGAGGAATCAAAATATCTCATAACTATCAAAATAAGGCTAGGGGGAGAATATGTTTTAGACAGACTTTGGCTAAGAGAAAAAAAACATCATCAGGTCCAAGTACTCCAGTGACAAACTTCAAGTAAAAAAGCAAGTCCTTTTATTTGACTGAGATACTTATCCTAATTTAAATGGATAATGCATGATATCAGATATTTTGGTGTTTTATGGATAATTGGTAGGATTAATAATAGATTTTATAGAAAATTAGCTCATTTATCTCTGGGGTGACATGAGATGCTAAAATCAACTCTAGAAAATAGAAAATACTTTGATTTTACTTGAATATTTCAAGTACATCTTTAAGGGATGTCATTTTTAAAGAATTCGTTTTCATGTATGTTAAGCATATGATAAAAGGATACAGAAAACCAGCAAACACACTGTTAAAATTTGTGAAATGGCTCACTGGCTTATGGACTGAAACATTTACAAGGTTACTATGTTCCTCATTAGGAAAACATGATTAGTTTCTCACTGATTAGTATACTTTGGCTTTTTTTTTTCTTTTGAAAAAGCCAGAAACTATATTAATTTATTGATGGAAAATAATACCATTTCCCCAAAATGAATTTTATTGGCACATGAATAACTGTATTGGAAGCTCTCAGTGACAAGTGAAATTTGGTTTATTTTCATGAGTTCATTTATTCCAGCCATATTGCCTCCATTCAACTTCTTTCATTCATTTGTTGATGTTCTATCCATTCATTCATATCTAAGTATATATTGAGTTGAATCAGTTGACATAGATTCAAAAATGAATTAAATTATTCTTGTTGTCAAGCATAATCAAGGAGGCAGCCATATAAAAATATTTGAAAAATATGATTACTATTATACTGGAAGTCATTACTAAATATTAAAGTAGCATAAAATGAGCTTGATTAATAAACTCCAGTTAGAGAGTAGAGGAAGACTTTACAAAAGCAGAGACATGAAGTGGATTTTGAAGGTTCAGGAGGCTGACTTAAAGAGGCCAGCAGGGGTTAGCAGTCATTTACAAAGTCTCAGAAAATCATAACCACATGGAGTAATTGCAGAAATTGGTATAATTAATGAACTTAATAGGGTTTTAACATTGGACAGAAGTGGCTAAAAATAAGGCTAGATATGTTAGACTAGTGTCAGGTTTGTATGTTCAAAGAGATTTAACATTATTTCTTGAGGAATGGGGAGTCATTTTAAAGAAAATGAATTATATTGCTAGATTTCTGTTTTAGTGAAATTATCCAAGTAACAGTGAAAATGACTGAGTTGGTGTAGGCAAAACTAGAGGCAGAGAGACAATGTTAGAGTGATTGAATAGTGTAGATGTGGGAGGATGAGAGTTGATCTAATACAGAAATAGTGTGTGATTAGGCTAAAGAATAAACATGAGAGATTATAATAAATGTGAGAGATTATAATCCCGGAGTTTAATAGATATTAGTGAACAAATAGAAGTGGCAGATAAGGGAAGAAAAAAGTTTTGATTAAAACCTTTTTATAAAAGGAGAAGTACTGTGTACATTTTTACCTTGGGTACCTGTGGGTTCTTCAGATGAAGATGTATAGCATTCAGTAAAACATACAGCCCTAGAAAGATTCTGGGCTACAAGTATAAAATTAACAATTGTTAATGCGTAGGTAGTAGTAGAACTACTACTAGTAGAGGGGGTACATGGTACAGATTGCATACTAATATTAGGATTAACGACACTGCAGGAAACAAGCTAATCAATAATTCAGAGAAGTACCTATTTTGTGTTTAATCAGAAATGAATTTTTGGAGAAATAGATTTTTTTTTTTTTTTTTCGGTACGTGAGCCTCTCACTGTTGTGGCCTCTCCCGTTGCAGAGCACAGGCTCCGGACGCGCAGGCTCAGCGGCCATGGCTCATGGGCCCAGCCTCTCCGCTGCATGTGGGATCTTCCCGGACCGGGGCACGAACCCGTGTCCCCTGCATCGGCAGGTGGACTCTCAACCACTGCGCCACCAGGGAAGCCCGAGAAATAGATTTTTAATGAAAGTCATCCTTAGCTAAGATAAATTGATTGAGAGGGAAATTATCTAGAATCTGAAGAAAAAAATTTATTCCTCCAGACATTAATTTTTTCATCTGTCAATGAATGCTTTTGTAATGGGGGTTTATTGCCCCCATGAGGCCAAAAATTGCCCATGTGGAGGGTATGTGGAAAAAAAATCCTCAATCTTTTTATGTATAAAACAGAAGTGTACATACAGTAAATAGACATATATCTGTAGTACAAAATTTCAAAAGGGCAATGATTTGGGGAAAAACTATTTAAGAAGTCTCCTGGGAGGGGGACAATAAAAATAATTAAGAAACACTGGCCTAGTATTGGGTGGATTCTTCTATTATTTTATAAAGATATTTCTGTATATCATATGTGATTTGTGAACTCTTGAATGTCAACTCTCATACCAAATGTGATTTAATGGCCACAAAAGCACAAGGACTGGCAATTTCCCTCTCTTACATTTTTACTCCAGTTTCACAGTCTGACATTTTGACATATTTTGCCCACTCAGCTGTTGTGAGGATGAACTTCTCTCTGCTTAGTTCATGTCCCTGAGGGAACATAAGCTTTTAATTTTGAGGAAACCAGGAACTTAGTGCCAAAATAATTAGTGTTACTTATTGGAAAATCATTAATGACATGATCATCAAAAATCACTCCAGTTTTGAGAGCTTCCTTTCTCCTAGGATGCTTTCATTTAGTTTACCACGTTTTTCCTTAACGTGATCATCCAAATGAGTTGCATTTAATTTTTTTAAATTTATGCACATTTGACCTAACTATAGATCTTATAGAGAGGATATTTTTAATTGCATGTTAAATTTTGGATAAGTTTTTAGCACCTATGGTATTCTGCCTAAAGAAGCAGAGAAGAAACTAGTAATTATACAAATTCTTCCCCTGGTACTATCACATAAATAATGGGTTGTAAACAAGCTTAAAGAAAAAAACTGTTTCTCTGGGTACATTTTGTGGAATAAGCAGGTGACTTCTCTGCCAAATGCATGCATAAGGCAAGCAGATGAGATTTGTAACCTAATTCCTCTCAAGCAGAAAGGCAGTTTGGCTAGGTAAGCAAAGAGCAACCTAAATCCTAGCTGAGGTGAGTAGAAATGAGTTTGTGCATTGAATACCTAAATTCTAGCAAACAAATTCTTCTACAACTGAGGTACCTGAAAATAACATTCTGATTTAAATTGTACTTTTGCTGAATTATTTTGTTAACAAATGGACTTAAGGAGTCTTTAAAAAGAATTTCTGGGCTCATATTGTCATCGAAATTCTCAACTGAGTGACTCAGTGAGAAAAATTTCTTCTCAAAAAGTCCTTTTAATCTTTCAGTCTTTTCTTATGCTCTCACTAAAGATCTAGGTCTGGGGAAAAAATAACAAGATTTTCATTTTTAACATGCAATTTTCTGATATGAGGAAAGTTTTAACTTAGAGTCTACGACCTGCTGCTGGGGAGAGAGTGTCTTGTTTAACTACAGAAATGATAGAACAATTATCAGTGCTTATCAATGCATGTTCTTTTATTTATTCCCTCCACTTTTAGGAGAATTTTTCAAAGGAGTTCTTGACCTGCAAACATTAACAACATTTTATCTGGTGCCTTTTTGATTTGACTCTTCCCTTCATGTTTGGAGTGAGATAGTAAGACTTTTTTTTACTTGGCAGGAAACATAGAAAAGTCCCCTCCATCGCATATTTCCATGGTTCCACTTTAGCCAGGCTTATGCTCAGCACAGTGACAGCCAATTTTGCCTGCCCAGCAAAGGGAGATGCAGGAGCCCCCTGCATCTTGTCTTGGCTTCACTCTCTCTCCAAATCTACTTTTCTCCTCATCAGGCCTGGTCACTGCTTAAGTCTCCTCTTTGCTTGAAGAATACATGATGCATAAGCTGCAAGTTGTACATAATTTTAGGTAGGTTTTATATTAATAATAAAAAGTTACATTATACATGCATTATAATGAATTTCACTCAAATGCTAGAAAGACTGAAACATATCCACGGTGCCAATTATTTTTCCTTAAGTGTATATTAATAGAATTACTTCAAAATGTTATCAGAAGTTATTAAGGGAAATAAAAATAGGAAACAAAGCATGATGCCAAAACTCTGTCCCTTTGCATATTTCAATATCAACTGAATGCAGTTACTATGTTTAAGACATTTTTCTTTAATTGGTAGCAACCTTCTTTGGACAGGAAGAAAGTATGCACTTTTGCGGAGGGGCATAATGCACTTGCCTCATGATAGCACAATATCTGTGTCTTTTATAACCCAGAAAAGTTGAATATTTGTGTGATGTCACTTTATAATAAAGAGTAGATATTCTGAATGCAGAAAGTTCACCTTGAGAATGAATAGCAGCTAGAACTGAGTAAATTAACTGAAGGAAAGGACAAAAATATATGAATAGACAACAGCATGTTTTCCCTTGAGGAGAGAAGCAATAGAAGATTCACAAAAAAGCAATTACTATGAAAAGTAGTGATGTATGCAGAAAAAATGAAAGTTAATGAGTTAAATAGAAAAGGCAAAGACAAGACGGCAATAAGAAACACAAGTTAAAATGTTAAAATTATAAACAAATACATGACTATCTGTGGCATCTGTAGATCATATGCTTCTTGAGTGTACCTGGTTATATGCATATCTTATCACCTCTGCCTGATTGTATACTACATGAGAAAATAATCTGTGATATGTTCATTTAATATTATTGACATCTCCTGTTCAAATGCTTAGTGTGGAGTTAGGATCTCAGAAACATAAATGTTGGACAAGAGAAATTTTATCATCTAGCTAGAGTCTGTCTGGACATCCAGATCCCACAAGTATAAAGTGTCTGGGAATGTTTTCTGAACTAAGCCTCAGATGTCACTTAGAAGTTCTCTGAACTTAAGAATCCAACTGAGGAAAGATTCTGTACTTCTTCCCTGAAGTTTCACTGTGTTCAGACATCTGAGTCCCAAAGCCTAATGATCATGCAAATAGGAACAAACAAGAAAAATATTTGCATATTCAGGAATAACTCAATCTGCTCCACACCTCCCATTAATCAACCCCTCCTAAAATCTCCCCATATTTTTTTCACACTTTCACTTCTGCTTAAAAACCCATTGCCTTTTCACTCAGTATGATAATCTCCAGGTCCATCCAATGTTGCTTCAAATGGCATTATCATACTAAGTGAAGTAAGTCAGACTGAGAAGGACAAATATCACGTGATATTGCTTATATGTGGAATGTAAAAAAAAATATACAAATGAACTTATTTACAAAACAAAAACAGACTCACAGGCATAGAAAACAAACTTATGGTTACCAAAGGGGAAAGGTGGGGGGGGGAGGGATGAATTGGGATTTGGGATTGACATATACACACTACTATATTTAAAATAGATAGCCAACAAGGACCTACTGTATAGCACAGGGAACTCTGCTCAATATTCTGTCATAATCTAAATGGGAAAAGAATTTGAAAAAGAATACATATATGTATATGTATAACTGAATCATTTTGCTATATATCTGAAACTAACAACATTGTAAATCAATTATTGTTCAATATAAAATTAAAAATTAAAAAATAAAATAGATAAACAACAAGGTCCTGCTTTAGAATAGGGAATTATATTTAATATCTTGTAACAACCTATCATGGAAAAGAATATGAAAAAGAATATATATATATATATATATATATATATATATATATAAATCTGAATCACTTTGCTGTATACCTGAAACTAACACAACATTGTAAATCAACTATACTTCAATTAAAAAAAAAACAGGAAAAAAACCCATTGCCTTTTGTTTTTTGTTTGTTTGTTTGTTTTGTTGTACGCGGGGCTCTCACTGTTGTGGCCTTTCCCATTGCGGAGCACAGGCTCTGGACACGCAGGCCCAGCGGCCATGGCTCATGGGCCTAGGCACTCCGTGGTATGTGGGATCTTCCCAGACCGGGGTTCGGGGCACAAACCAGTGTCCCCTGCATCGGCAGGCAGAATCTCAACCACTGCACCCCACCAGAGAAGCCCGCATTGCCTTTTGTTTTATTGGAGTTGAGCTCAAACTGAGTTATGGTCTCTATCACCTATAACCTTGAGTAAAGTCTTGCCTGTTTAAATTTGTCAGGTACAATTTTTGCTTTGGCAAAGATCATCAGAAAAAGTAGACACATGAAACTGGATTTTCATTTGCCTTGTAATTGTTATAAAATCTATTATCTGTTTTATTATTCTGTGTCCCAGATAATGACTTTTATAAGGTAGTAACAGTAAATTTTATTTTTTATTTATTGTTTTTTCAATGGAAAAACTGAATATTGTCCAGCTACTGAGGATATATAGAAATAGTCTTTATCTTAAAACAAACACTGGTGGAAGTATAAATTGTTTCTATTTTGTGTCGACCCATTTAGTAATATACATCAATAATTTTAACACATTCACACTTTTAACCAAGTAATTCCAAGTCCTAAGAATTTACACTAAGGGAAAAGACAGATTTGTACAATTATTTATGAAAATATTTCTAAATGCTGAATAATGGTTAAGTAAATTATGGTATATCCAAAAGAAAAATTATTATAAAGATATAAAATAACATTGGCAAATGATATTTAATAATATGCATTCATTATCCTTTTGTATTTTTAGTGCCAATTGGGAGTAAAAAGACATTTATTATGGCCATATCCTAACCATGTGAAAGAAATTATCTAAGCAGAGAATGACTTTGAAGACTCAAGAAGAGTGAATCTCAGATATAAAATATCAGTGAACTAGAGACACAGTAATAAACACTTTGCTCGTGAGGTAGATTTTGAATAGGCATCTTTATTTGGAATGTATCACCTCTCAAGGAGAGCTTAGGAAGTACCTGCCCCTCTAAAATAATATGGAAATTATTTGTATCTGTATGTACTTTTCTGGTCAGAGTGTTTAGATTTAATCAGGTTCTCAAAAGATTTGACAACCTCCAAAATCTTAAGAACAAACATGTTTGAATTAATAGAAGAATGTCTCTTATATTGGACCAAGGTGATTTTTCAGCTATTTCAATAACGATATAGGTAGTATTTTTAGCCATCCCTCTGTGCTTGCACAGCTTCCTGGTACATGCAGGCCCACAGTCTAAATATCATCAGTTAAAAATGTAAATTGAAACAAGAAAAATGATTTTATTAAATAGGTGTTCGCCATTCCATCAGCCAATGTTGCCTTCCTCACTTAATTTTACACAATACCCACAATGTTGCTGAGAGTGACAGAGACTAATGGAATCAAAAGTTCTCTCTCACTCATGCAGGTACAAGCTAGATTTCAAATTATGTAGTCATTTGCTTTGTTCTAGGGGAACCTGTTTCTTTAGTAACAGCATTTTACTTTGCATGGTAATTGAGCTTTTCAGAAGGAAACTGCTTCTTCTATGAGGTTTCCTTGAGTAAAATTTCTGCAGAATATATTAAGAGTTCTGTTTCTTTAAACACTTTAAAACATTAGCTTACATTTTTTTATTATATACTGTACAGGTAAAATAAGCTGAACTCACTAAATAATTCCTATTTAATTGTGGTGCATAAAGCTAAGATATTACCCTGCAAGAAATATTACTGGTCACCTTTTCAGCATTTTAAAGGTTTAAGAGCAATATTCATCCATCCAATCATTCATTTATTTTAAACATAGGCATCAAAGACTGAGCATGTCTAAGAGCATCAGGTAAATCTGGTCTCATGCACTTTATTTAGATGAAACAGAATGTCAAAGTTAAGAGTAGTAGAAAAAAAACAACATGTTCGATGAACACCCAGTTGAACAACATTGGAATGTACATTCATAACTGATTCTTTGGAAAATAAATGCAATACAAGTGGATATAATTATAAAATCCTAATAAAACAAAAAAGATTTGTTGTAAAATGAATTTTAGTATCATTATACAATATTAAAAGAATGCATAATAATCTTTTCAAAACATTAGTCATCTGTTTTATTTTGCATTTCTTTCCTCTTATTGTTTCCCTCTCTCTGAGTCTGGGCCATTAGAGTTTCTCGAAATGTTTGTATTACACAGATATACGTGTAAATGCTGCAAAGTTGACTCCAAATCTATATTAGACATGAGTGTGCTTGTATTTCAATTCTTGTAATTATAAGTGGCCTCTCTCCAGACTATTACGTTTTCTTATGAAACACAACAGAAAGTATCAGATTAGGTGAAAAGAGTGGCTCAGGCTGCTCCAAGCAATTAAGAGAATTAAGGAAAGTTACTAGTGGATGCTCTATGTACAGCAGGGGCTCTGTAGATGAAGAAATATAACTTGCTAGACACACGTGCTGATTTGCACTGTAGAATTGAAATTATCAGGAGTAAATATAATTACTTAGCAAATTTAATAAATGCTGTTTGGGGTTCTGAAATGATACTTGGATCCACAAATTACATGGTGACAAATGTAGTAACATACACTCAATTGTACCTTAAAACACAAAAATATGTAGAATGCTCTGCAATGTAGCAGGATGGTTATGGAGAAATAGAGATGATAAGTTACTGATAAAATTGGGTGCTAAGACACTCATAGTTACTACACATGCTCTCATGTTCCTTCTTTGATTATGTAATTTTGCCAAAATTATTTTTTAATATCCAATAGCTTAGATATCCAGACTGTCCTCCTGAATTACAAATAAATTTTTTATTCTTAGTAAGAAATAAGTAAATATTTGTTAACACTCAAAATGAAGTGCCTTAGATAAGTATTTAATTAACAAATAAAGTAGCTATTGCTCTTGAGCTGCAGTGATTGGTAATAATTGCTTTACAGAATTTAATAGTTATGAAATTAACAGAGATAAGTAGTAAAAGGAAGAAATTAAGCTACACTTTCCATCATAACTTTAATTTGTGTGCTCTTAAGAATCATAAAAATGATTGGTCTTTTACTAAATGAATATTAAGATAAACATTTATACATCCTATTTTATCTTTGGAGGACTATGTTGACCCACTAAGTCATAGTTGATAATTAAAATGCAATACAAGTTTTATATTAAAAAGGAATAAAGTATTTTGTAAAATTGCCATATGGCACAAGCCTATTCAAAGTGTAACTCTTCTGCTATAATACTAATAATCATTAGTCTTCTACTTTAAACCAGTAAAATTTTAGAAAAAAATATTCAATAGTTCAAGTGTACTTGAGTATTTTATCAAAATTGTTTAAAATATTATATTAGTTTCCTAGTGCTGTTGTAACAAAATAGCACAAACTGGGTCACCTTAAACAACAGAAACTTATTCTCTCACAGTTCTGGGGGGCTGAAAGTCTGAAATCAAGGTTTCTGCCAGATCAAGGGCTTTAGGGAGGAATCCTTCTTTACCACTTGCAGCTTTTGGTGTTTGCCATCAATCCTTGGTGTTTCTTGGCTTGCGGACTCATTGCTCCAATCTCTGACTCCTTTGTTACACAGCCTTCTTCCCTGTGTATCCGTGTTTCTATATCTTCACATCATCTTTCTTCTGTGTATGTGCCTGTGCCCCAAATTCCCTCTTCTTAGGAAATTGATCATATTGGATTTTGTGACCACCTTAATCCAGTATGACTACATCTTAATATTATTACATCTGCAAAGACCGTATGTACAAATAAAGTCACTGTCTTAGTTGGTTTGGGCTGCTATAATAAAAATAAAATAGACTGGCAGGTTTAAACATTAGACATTCATTTCTCACAGGGCTGGGAGGCTGGGAAGTCCAAGATCAAGGCACTAGTTGTCTCAGAGTCTGGAGAGAGTCCACTTCCTGGTTAATAGACAGCTGTCTTTTCACTGTGTCCTCACATGGTAGAAGGGGTGAAAGAGCTCTCTGGGGTCTTTTTCTAAGGGCACTAATCCCATCATGAGTGCTCCACCCATACAATATAATCTCCTCCCAGAGGCCACACCTCCTAATAACATCACATTGGGAGTTTGGATCTCAACAAACCAGTTTTGTGGGGGACAACAACATTCACAATAGTCATATTCACAGGTTGTAAATGGACATGAGTTTTTAGGGACACTATTCAACCCAGTACAAACATGAAATATCTGTGTTCTTGTAAGTACTAAGACTGACTACCCCAGCTGTGTGGGTGTCCTACAACAGTGGTACCCAACCTTTTTGGCACCAGGGACTGGTTTTGTGGAAGACAAGTTTTCCATGAACGGGGTTGGGGGGGGATGTTTCAGGCAGTAATGCGAGCGATGGGGAGCAATGGAGAGTGGCAGATGAAGTTTCACTTGCTCCCCTGCTGCTCACCTCCTGCTGTGCGGGTGAGTTCCTAACAGGCCGGGGATTGGTACCGGGGGTTGCGGACCCCCGTCCTACAATAAACAAAAATCTCACTGGAATATTCATCAACATACAATATATAATATTTCTCATTCTCCAGTACAGGGACTGGCAAACTTTTTCAAATATTTTAGGTTTTGCAGTCCAGATTGTCTCTGTTATAACTACTAACGTCTGCTGTTGTAGCTCAAAAGAGAGAGACAAATACTGTATGCTAACACATATATATGGAATTTAAGAAAAAAAAAATGTCATGAAGAACCTAGGGGTAAAACAGGAATAAAGACACAGACCTACTAGAGAATGGACTTAAGGATATGGGGAGGGGGAAGGGTAAGCTGTGACAAAGCGAGAGAGAGGCATGGACATATATACACTACCAAACTTAAGGTAGATAGCTAGTGGGAAGCAGCCGCATAGCACAGGGAGATCAGCTTGGTGCTTTGTGACCGCCTGGAGGGGTGGGATAGGGAGGGTGGGAGGGAAGGAGATGCAAGAGGGAAGAGATATGGAAACATATATATATATATATATATATATATATATATAACTGATTCATTTTGTTGTAAAGCAGAAACTAACACACCATTGTAAAGCAATTATACTCCAATAAAGATGTAAAAAAAAAAAAATGAACCAAATGTAAGAGGTTTAATTTTTCCCCCCAGAATATCAAATAAATCATCTTACTGGAATAAAAGAGGTCAGTATCTGATAAAGAATCACTAACACTAACAAAAAGAAAAAAAAGAAAAAGAATCATCATCAACACTGAACGTGTGGAATACAGAGGAAGCCCATGTGGTGCTGAAATGATAACCTGAGGATTGCTTTCCTTTGATTTTGCTTTATTAGCTAGAAACACATTGGCCATGACTTCCCAGATTCTGGTTGCAAGTTGTTCGATAATTCCAAAGGTTAACATAAAAGCACAAACATGCAACACTGAAGAGAAAGGTCAGGAAAGTAAGAAAAGAGGCAATAGCAACACTTCCTGGGAAGAAGAGTGACTGGAGAGAGGAAAACGTCAACCTATTGGCTAAATGACTCTACCCAGGTGAAACTGTCACCATGAAGCTCAATTCTGCCATGGATTTAATTGTGTAATTACCGCTGAATTATTTTCATGTTATATTATGAAATTTTACAGGCATTAATGAATTAAATGGTTTTACTTTCAAAAAAAAAAAAAAACAGCCATAAACAATAGGTAAATACATGGGTGTAGGCCATGGTTTTGCCCACCCCTGCTATAGCAGAAAGAAATTATTTATTTATTTATTTATTTATTTTGCAGTACGCGGGCCTGTCACTGTTGTGGCCCCTCCCATTGTGGAGCACAGGCTCCGGATGCGCAGGCTCAGCAGCCATGGCTCATGGGCCTAGCCACTCCGCGGCATCTTCCCGGACTGGGGCACAAACCCATGTCCCCTGCATCGGCAGGCGGACTCTCAACCACTGTGCCACCAGGGAAGCCCAGAAAGAAATTATTTTATAACTTAGTAGGGTAAAATTTTTAAAATACCAAGGAAAATCTGTTCACTGAAAGCATTGTCCACAATTTTTCAAAACTCTGTCCTTATTCTTAATGCTACTTCAAGACCTAGAAAGCAAAATGCATCTTAAAAATCAAACTCATAGAAAGAAACAAAGAATCTTAAATTGTAAAATGTGAATGTGGGGGTGACTTTTCAAGTTCAGACATGTGGCCTTTCTGAGTGCCAGGCTTTGTGCAACGTCACAGATTGTATCTCCTTGAAGCTAACTCTGTCTGAAAGCATTTTTGATATTTCATACTCTCAGTACACTCAGCCTTACCAAATGAGATTTTTAAAAACTCACTAAAAATAACTCACAAATGAATTAAATGCATAATATATTACTTAAAGTGCCTAATACAGCATTTTGGACATTGAATGATGTCCCAATATTGAGAATTTTAGATGAATTTACTAGCATCCTTAATATTAACATTGAGTGGTGAGTGCTGCCAAATAAAGGTAATTTTAAATGGAATTTATTATATAATAAATATTAATAATAATATTCTTCTAGTTTTAGTATGATTGTAGTTAGTCAAATATCAATAAATAAGTTGTTACTGAGGTATATGATTTTTTTTTACATCTTTATTGGAGTATAATTGCTTTACAATGGTGTGTTAGTTTCTGCTTTATAACAAAGTGAATCAGCTATACATATACATATATCCCCATATCCCCTCCCTCTTGCGTCTCCCTCCCACCCTCCCTATCCCACCCCTCTAGGTGGACACAAAGCACTGAGCTGATTTCCCTGTGCTATGCGGCTGCTTCTCAGTAGCTATCTATTTTATATTTGATAGTGTATATATGCATGACTCTTTTTGAATTATGGTTTTCTCAGGGTATATGCCCAGTAGTGGGATTGCTGGATCATATGGTAGTTCTACTTTTAGTTTTTTAAGGAACATACGTACTGCTCTCCATAGTGGCTGTATCAGTTTACATTCCCAACAACAGTGCAAGAGGGTTTAATAAAGTTTTAGCTATGAATGCTGTAAAATCAACATTCAGTGAACATTTTGAATCACTGACAAAACATCAATATTGTAGAAATGTTGCAAATCTCATCCATTTAAGTTTGATTGACAAAAGTTAAATTCCAAATACCATAAATTTTTGCCATTTTTTTAACATGAGAACTTTCTCTAGGAATGAAATTAACATCATACACTTATTTCAAATATTGAGTGGGCCAAAAAGTTCGTTCAGGTTTTTCCATAAGATGTTGCAGAAAAATACGAGCAAACTTTTTGGCCAACCCAGTACATAGCTATCGCCACAAAGAAGGATATCCTGAAACTTGCACAAAAAAAAACAGATTATACCAGAAGAGTCCCAGATCCTTTGAGTCAGTACCTCATGGCCTGAGCAAATTTTACCTGTGGATTATATTGGACTTCTTCCTCTGAACGGCAGGCATCACCCTGTCACATCTATGAAGTCACCAAATCTCGTTGCATCTGTTCAACATTTTTTGTTAAATTGTTTTGACTCGAACCAGCTTCTTCATTCCTAACATGCTGCCTTAATTTGGGCTTCTAGATATTTCCTTCTAAAATACTAAATATTTCTATTTCTCTTTCTTATATCAGTCTGTACCCTTTCCAAACTATTCTCTACATTCTTCTCTAGGATACTTTTAAAAATGGAAATGTTATCACAAAACTCCCCACTTTAAGTCTGTCAAAGACTGTCTTTAGAATAAATTTCAAACTTTTCTTTAGACAGCTTTATTGAGGTATAATTGATGAGAAACTGCACATATTTAAACTACACAGTTTGTTGAGTTTTGACATATGCATACACCCATGAAACCATCACTACAATAAAGGTAATAAGCATATCCATCACCTCCAAAGGTTTCCTTTTTCCCCTTTGTGTTTTTGTTTGTTTGTTTTCATTTTTTGTGTCTTTTGTGGTAAGAACACTTAACATGAGATTCCATCTTAACAAATGCACAACACAGTATTGCTAACTAAGGGCAAAATGTTGTACAATAGATTCTAGAACTTATTAATCTTGTATAACTGAAACTTTACATGTTTTGAATGACTCTTCATCTATGTGATATACCACATTAGCAGAATGAATGATAGAAATCACATAATTATCTCAACAGAGGCAGAAATAAAATAGCATTTGACAAAATTCAACACACTTTCCTTTTAAAAACCCTCAAGAAACTAGGTATAGAATTTACCTCAACATACTAAATATCATATATTGACAAGCCCACAGCTAACACCATACTCAAATTGTGAAAAACTGGAAAGTTTTCTTCTAAGATAGGGAACAAGGTAAAGATGCACACTCATACCACTTTTATTCAACATAGTACTGGAAGTCCTAGCCAGAGAAACCTGGTAAGAAAAAGAAATAAAATGCATCCAAACTGGAAAGGAAGAAGTAAAATTACCTCTGTTTGCAGATGACATGATCTTATATATAGAAAATCCTAAAGACTCCTCAAACTTCCTACATTAACACAAAATGTTCTTTAAGAACTTGGTCATATATATAATATATATGAAGCCTCCTATGTGTGTGCATATATAGCCTCAGCCCCTACTATGGCCATGCTGTCCATTATACAAAGCATTCTCTTTACCTGAAATCATATTCCACCTTACCTTTTTTAATTTAGCTAGATTCTAACTGTCCCTTAGGAGCCCTCAACTCAGCTTTAGCCCTATGAAGGCATTCTTGATTCTCCCAATCTGATTTAGATTATAATCTTCTTTGACTTTAACACAACCCATGTTTAATAGGTACACAGTATACACTCTATTGTAATTATAAATGATATGAGTTTTATCATCCAATAGAAAAGAAAGCTTACTGAAAGCAAGCAATATGTAGTGTGTACAGAAGGTAGAAAGTTGAGAAATGTTGCAGAGGCAAGTTGAGGCCACATAATAAAGGTCCTGGCATACCAGGGATAGAAAATTTTCATTGTTTGTGTAAGTGATGGAGTACAACTGATGTGTTTTTTCTTTTTAAAACAGAATTATGGATTAGGAAGATCAGTCAGGTAATAATGACTAAAATGAAATGGAGAAGAGAGAAAATGTAAAAGAGAGGAGTCAGGAAATAGCAGTGTTAGTCTATTCTAGCTGAAACACACTAAACTGGAAAAATGGCAGTTGGGAAGGTGATCAGTTGAGGTGATTTGTTTGTTTTGCTTTGCTTTCCCTTGCACGGGTTAATTCTTCTCACCAGCCCTTTATACCCTGGAACCTTTGAAAATTGTTCTAATAACCTCTACTTCTGAAGAGTTAAGAACTCTTTTCTCTATATAGTAAAATTGGTTTTTAGACCCTTCTCAAAGGATGTTTTCTATTTCCTTTTCCTGGTCCTAGTCCCATACATATTTATCTGATGAACATATTTTCAGATTCTTGAGGCTAAATCTTTTCATTAACATTGTAGGACTTCAACATTTAACTAGAATTTCCAAATTGCAGGCACTGGAAGATTTTATAACCCCAGAGTTTGCTATACCAGTGATCTAATTATAATTTTTACTAATATTTATTTAAGGCTTACTATGAGCCAACTATTAAGCTAAGCACTTTAACTGTAGTATCTCTTTCATTTAACCTCACAGCACTGAATTATAAGTCTTATTTTCAAAAATGAGAAAATTGATGCTTCAATAAGTGATGCAAGTTGCCAAGGCCACATAAATAACAAATGCTTAAGGAGGAATTCAAACTTAAGTCAAACAATAAAGTCTGTGGTCTTAATTACAAAAAAACTACCAACTTATGACTCCCCATATTCCAGAGCCAAGATATATGTGTGTGTGTGTATGTGTGTGTGTGTGTGTGTGTTATGTGTTAAAGTGAATTGTGAGAAGTAGAAGAGGGTTTGTAAAAGGAAGGCTGGAGTTTTACATATGTCATGGTAGAGATAATAACAATATGACTGATTTTAAAATCTGTACGTTGAAGTGGATCTAATGAATTTTATATGGAGGCAGATAAATAGAGTATGGAAAACAACAACCACATTAGCATAATGGGAATATGGTTCTGCCTAAGTGGCTAGAGGAAATTATTTTTTAACCATTAATGCAAATATGTAGTGTTTCATTTTCTGTCTTCTGATTATTTTAAATAACGTGCCTGTGTAGTAAGCAGAGGGCTTTTTTCTATAAAAGATCATTATAATATTTGGTTTTTCCAAATTCAGCAAAACATCCCAAATGAGCTCATTTGTTGAGGTCTTATAGACAAAACAGACATTTAATTCTTCAGATTTTCACTGTTTGTGTAATTATTTTTGTATTTTGATATTTAAACAATGTAAAATATTATTATATAACAGTTAATTAGTAAATATTGATAAGATAATCCAGAATTCTGCTAGACAACACAATAAAACTAGAACATTTTCTCTATATTTTAAATTTTAAAAATAGAAGGGCTATTTTTAAACTCAAAAATTGTGCTCTCTGACATTATATAACTTCAAAATATCATCATATTCCTCATAACAAGAAGAGCATAATTTTTTAGGATTAAAGAAATTCAAGATGAAGTTTATTAGTGAAATAATTTACAATAGCTCAGTGGGGATGCTGAATAAGAGGGTGTGTGAAGAAAGACAGTTCCCTTGGTTCAAATATGTGGATGCAAAGCTTTGTAAAAGTTACTTTGAAATATCTGACTCCTAAAGTTTATTTTAATCCTTTATTCTGTGTATAATGAATTGATTATATTTTACAGTTTTATTTTATAAATATTTTTCTAGGTGTATGTATGACCCTTCACATATTCTCTAGAAAATGTAGAAGTATACTTACAGATTAAATTTTTAGACTCATTTTTTGAAGCTATGGAAGATAGACTCTTTCCCTAGCCCCCCTTTGCATTTTTTTTAGTCCAGGCCCATATTCTCTGTTCAAACCTATGAAAATATTAAGGAAATGGTATTAACTAATGTTAAGCAAGATTTCTGTTTCTTAGAGAAGCACTTAACTTCATTATGTTCATTTTTTGACCATCTATTTTGCTATATATGAAATGGCTATTGGGTTACTTGATAAACTTCTGGTTTCTACAGATATAAATTTAATTGTTCTATATTTCCATACTTTATGTTCCTGAAATTATACTTCATACTCATATTTTACCTGCTCTATCCAAACAATTTTTTGAAAATAAATATACAGATACTGCAGAGTAAGCCTATTATTTCAAAATAAATAATAATGTTAAGGCATGTTGAATATCTAAACAACAATAATTGTTCACTCTGAAAAAAAAATTTCTTTTTTGTATCTTATTCACTAAGTAAACCATTCAACATTTTTAAAGCACTTATTATATTTCATGCAGTATAGTAAGTTGTGAAGGGATATAAAAATGATGCAAGTTTCTACCAGTAAAGACATGAGGAATATGGTCATTACTGATAACTCATGAATCAAAGAAGAATGAAAATATTCTCAGAGTGTAAGAGTGGAAAAGTAGTCAAAATGGTGGTGAGTGATATTTGAGTTAGGCCACAAAGATTAATAGAATTTTGTTAGGCATATATAAGGAGATCAAAGAGAAATCTGGGTAAAGAGAATAGTATGAAAAAAAAGGCATAGAAGATAAAAGCATTACAAAGGTATGAGACTTTGAAATTTAGGAAGTCCTTAATAACCAGACTAGAAAACAACCTGAGATTCTTCCTTCTCCCTAAGTTCATATACTCAGTCATTAATCTCATTGCATCTTCCTCCAAGATGCTTTTATTACTTCTCCATTCTCACTGCTGTGGTCCTAATATAGATCTTTATCATCTTGATCAGTGGTTCTCAACTAAGGGTGGTTTTGCCCCCAAGGGGATATTTGGCAGTGTCTAGATATATTTGTGATACAACTAGGAGCAGGGTACTAATGAGATCTGGTGGATAGAGGCCAAGGACTATAGTAAATATCCTACAATCCCACAACAAAGAATTATCTGACCCAAAACGTCAGCAGTGCCAAGGTAGAGAAACCCTAATCTAGATTATGCAAAAATCTCCCTAACCTTATCCCTACTTCAAGGACTGCCCAAGGAGTGCAAAGAAATCATCTAGTCATGTCATACCACTTACTGAGTTTGAGCTGTCTATGTATTATTCAAGAAATTCGATTTATTAGTTGAAACACCTAATTTTGGGGTCAATAGAGAAATAATATCTGGAGATACTAGTTAGATATGAATGAAGTAAAAAGGATATAGATCAAAATACAGAGAAGGCTAAATCTTCTTGAGAA
Organism: Phocoena phocoena; assembly: GCF_963924675.1. Classification (NCBI taxonomy): domain Eukaryota; kingdom Metazoa; phylum Chordata; class Mammalia; order Artiodactyla; family Phocoenidae; genus Phocoena; species Phocoena phocoena. The sequence goes on from NC_089223.1 coordinate 79,942,452, forward strand.
AATATTTGAAAGGAGAAAGTAAAAACTTTTATATTTAAATGTGAATGAAGATAGGCCAGCCAATAAAAAAAAAAATAAACACAAAACCAAGACAGAACTATCAGGAAGGTGGAAGGAGAAGAAAAGCTCTTAATAAAGCACATGTCTTTAGTCACTCTCCACCTTTGTGAACTTGGCCACCATCCCCAACATGCCCTTGCTTCCTATTAGGATGAGTAGCAATTCCATTTATCCCAAACATGCATTTGTTATTTATCTTCCTAATATTTTTAAGCTCTCTGTTCATTCTCATTCATAGGAAAATCTTTAAAGCAATAGAACCAAAGGAAAAGCAACCAAGTTCTTTCAAAATGTGAAAATTAGGGGGTTACAGAATATAAGGAAGAAGAAATATCAGTGGACACAAAGTCCCAGTTGACTACAAACCCTCTCTTAACTATCAGCTCTTTCAATCCATGTCCTGATGTACCAAGGATGATCAGGGAAGTAAAATGGCACTCTTTCATCAATCAATTCCAGGATGTCTTTAAAGTGCTCTCTAGTTCAGGACAGAGGCCATCTTTTCTTACAGAAAAACAAAATTCCCTTGGCGGAAGTTGGGCTGAAACATTTTGCCCAACACAGTAATTTTGGCATTTTAAAATTACCAGGTGGTCACATTACACATGCTTATAATTATTTGGATTTTAAAAAATCTTGAAGTGGCTGTGTTGAGTGAACAACCTATTTCAATATTTGGCCCAACTTTTCCCGGGGTGAGGTAAAAGCCTTTATTTGTATTAGATCCTGCCTGCATTAAAACACCACTTAAATATTTTGATTTCATTGATTTGTTAAAACTATCAAATCGTTTACTTAGTAAAATAAATATTCACTTTAGAAAATAAAATAAACCAATTACTGTACGTAGTTTCATCCACACAATTAGAAGGCATTAGACCATTCACTTAACTGCTCAAACAGAAGTAAAGACTCTCTTTTTCACTCTTGTGATCACATCTTTTTTGTATTCCTGACGCTGTGCACCATAAATATAGGCATTGTGAGGAAGGAAAAAAAGAAAGTGAGATGCTAGCAAATTCAAAAATTATAAGAAACAAAAAACCTAAAAGTGAGAAAACATTACTCTTCTATTTGTTTGTTTCTCTTGTCTATATACCTCAATGCATTTATTTGAGGAATAATAAATTACACTATACAGGTTTATGGCAGAAAATGTGAAATGAGAATAAATTAAATATTATACTATATATTTATTTATTTTTCATATATTTTTTGACCACCTACTATGTGCAAGGTGCTAACCTTACCACTGTTTACATAGCTGCATTTGCATAGATACATTTACAGTTATAACAAGACAAGAAAGCACTTTTTTTGAGCTTGAAGTTTAGAATAAGAGACAGAAATTGAAGAACCAATTACACAATTATTTTATTAAAATGCCAATAAATATTATATTTATTTTAATAACATAAGGACAAGTCATAATATAAGGACTTAAGTCTAGAGGTTTGAATAAAGTTTTCTCAATGAGATCATGAATGAATTGAACTTTGAAGATTTGTGGCAATAAGGTAGATGAGAAAGAGGGAAAAATTCATTCTGGGAAGAGGAAAAGTCATGGCAGAATGTTTTTAGGTAGAAGGGAGAATGAATCATTTGAGGAACAGTGAAATATGCCACGAAGAATATAGGGTGGAAAAGGAGCTGTGTTGGAGACTCTGTAAAGAATAAAATGAGCAAGGGTCAAATCATGTATATTCTCCTAATTCATGTTAAGATGGCAGTTTTTATCCCACATCAGTGGAAACTGTTAAAATTTTGAAACAGGATCCTGGTGGGGAGAGTTAGTATTTCCATTGTGTACATGCTTCTTTGGCTGCAGTATGAAAAGCAAATTAAAGGAGGGAGGAAGGCACTCAGGGAAACAACTAAGAAAGAATACATTTCCTTAGGTAGAGACTAGGTAGAAAGGTCTAGGCTGGTATTGGTGGAGATACAGAAAAGCAGAGATTTGAATTATTTAGGGGTTAAAATAGGCAGAACTAGATAATGCATAACTTGTAGGCTGTGATGAAAGAAAGGTGATGGAATTGGGACTTCAGGTTTATAGTTTGAAAAACTAGGTGTTTGGAAGTATCTTTCTATAAAATGGGGACAACATTTCACTTTAAAAATTAATGTTAGAGAAGGATCAATTTTGGTATAAATTTTGAAATGCCAATTAGATATCCAAAGAGGTGAGAAAGTATGCAGGACAACATGTGGCATTTAATATGCATTCAGTATGTAGTAGCTTAAAAATGAATTTGTGAATGAATGAATGAAGAAAACAGCATGATATTTGTTTGTTATAAAGTATAAATACTTATCATAAAAAAGTGGAAAATGCACAGAAAATTGAGTTACTTGCCAAAGGTCATCTGGAAACATAAAGGAAATAATGAAAATAAAATGGAAAAGAAGCACAAGCTTATATTAAATTATGCTGAGACCAGTACCTATTTATTTTTTAAATTGAAACACTTTTCTCTGAACTTATGATACATTGAAATTCATTGAAAATATTATTCATACATATATCTAAGTCAAATACATAATCTACCAAATAGTTTCTGGCATATATTTTATTTTAGTATTTCTTCAGAACATACTATGAAAATACATGAGATAAATGGGATTTATAAGGAGCGACTTAGCAATTTTTTGGATAAGTAAATAAGAAATGAAAATCTAATTTAAAAACATATCACAAGACTAACTTACTTGTTATATACATAAAGTACATTTTAATAGATCTTATACAGAATGTTTCTTTTACATTTCAATTGCATTTGTAAGCAATGTTGTCCATTATCCAATATTATTTCTTATTAGTTATGTCTTACCTTTATTCAGTTTTTACTATTGAATTTGTTACAGGAGATTATGTTTGGTAATAAGATTTTAAGTATAACAACATTATATTGGGATATATATGTTTTTTTCAATTCAAATGAAATCTTTTTTCCAGGTTTACAATCAACCATTTCCCTCCATAACTTAATTTACTGGAAATAAGGAGCATACAGGTAGTACATTTCAGTGATTCAAAATTCTTTAATAGAGGAAAAATTATGTCTTAGCTTTGAGAAAAGTTTTTTCATGAATAAAATGATTCTTATCTTCACAGATCGTAAGGTAGTCATTCTGCAGTACATTTTTAGATTTGTAACTATTTTTGAATGGAAGATCATGATTAAATCTAAATCCCCAATTTCAGTGATGGGGTGAACATCAGAATTGTTACTTTGATATCCTTTGATATTTAGGTTGAGTTGAGGAAATATAATTAAAAACATAATCTTCCAACCTTAAAAGCCTCTCCACAAAGATAGAAGAGAAAGAAAACTATAAACCAGAATGATATACATCACAGGCAATCCACCGAAGAGACTGCAGAAAGAAAGAAACAATATCTTTTTATACAGCTAATCAGATACTCCCCATTACATAAATGTTCTCAAGATAAACAATAACTAGTCCTCAGGTAAGAGACTTGACAACAGCACCTGTTCTACCAAGTTCATCCTAAACTCACTTGGCAATGGGGTGACCATGTGTGTTAGCTAACTGGCATTATCCAGAAACATAAACATCTTGTATCCTTATGACAAGAGCTAGCTTCCTAACTTGGAGTGAGGCACCCACTGATGTTAGGTTCCTACCCTCCCACAAAACTCAGAGATACAGCTGATGTCTTCCTTGATGATTACATGTCAAAGATGTTCCCCAGGTCTTGAGAAAGACACTCCTGGGTCTTAAAGCTGGCAAGAAGCTAATTAGCTTTAAAACAACTTACATACATTTCAAAGTGACACAGAAGAAGCTTATAATTACAAGTTTTCTCAAGCAAATGCTCTAAGAAGAGAGAAGTCGTGGTCAGAGGAGTCTCTTAGCTATGTTCAACATGAAGAATTAAGTATCTTATTTTTAATTCTTATTTATTTGCCTTTTCCAACTCCTGCCTGTGTTACTATTAAATAGTAACAATTTTATAATTATGTCCATTGCTATTTCTACCATTCTCTGGGAAAACTGCAGCCATCTAAATATCCAGTAAATACACAGTGAAATATAAAGCAAAGCAATTATCAAAATTGTGATGGAATAGCAGAGTTACTGATTTTTCAAAAACTCAGTACATTATTTGCCTTTGGGAAATAACCTTTGACTATATCATATCAATGGTAAAAGGTTAAATAAAATTCTTAGTTAGCAATAAATAACAATTTTTCCTAGTCATACATGAATTTTACAAATTGTTGCGATATCTTTGTTGCCTGGGTTTTCAATTAATAACTATCTAAATATTGTGTGGTGGATCCTTATGAAGTCTTTCCCCACCTTAGTGTAAGGAGTAGCTTAACTCTGTATCCTAATAGTCTAAATTTTTAATTAAGTTTTTCTTGCAAGACCTAATAAATTTCTCCTGCATTTTAGAGAATTACATAAGTACCATCGCATTTATATGATTCTAGGACCTTTACTAATTGTTCTATCTTTACAAATAATTTCCCCAGATATGAAACACAATGATATCCATGGCCATCATCTAGTATAAAAGTCTTATTATGAGGCACCCATTGAAAGGTACAGATTGAAATTCTAGTGTGTAATGTATATGGCTCTAACTGTTTTAAGTCTTTAGGACAAACCCATACTGTGGGTGTTTTTGTTTTGTTTTGCTTACTTTGGGTCTAAATCAATAGTTATACTATTATAACAATTAACAAAATCTCCCTGAATAACAGGTATTAATATTTATTTATCGACCTATATTGGGACTAGAGAGAAATTGCACCCTGAAATTAACTGAGTAATATTAGCCCTGTCTTTTTCAGTCTCTATATTACAATTCCAAATTTCTGTTTTCCTATTAATTAGAATTTTTACATCATCTTTCCAATCAAACCAGTTAAAATATTCGTGTTTCACATTTCAGGATTGAGTAGCTGGAGACATGTTAGTCACTTTTACTTTGTTGTTATCAAAAATTACTAATGAAGATGATCTCTCTTTTACTCTGTCATTTATCAGATTGTTGGACTTATAAGTCCAGACCCTGCTTATACTGGCGGGACAGTTTAGAGTTGATGGGAAATGAGACTGTGGGAGCCATTACTGGGAGGACAGAAAGAAAACAAAAAATAACAAGTAATTTCTGTTTTCTAGTAAACTGTGATTCTTAAAGTAATCAAAATAACCTCACTGTGATTATGACAGCAAGACAGTCTACGAGAAAAGTAATATGTTTTCTAGAACACTTGTTTTCATTTGAGTTCAGTACTAGTATCAGTTAGTCTTGAAAACTTAAGTTTCAAATCCTTTGTGGGAACCACAGTCCAGTCCTGTTGTGCTGGCATTACATGGGGAAGCATGAATTCTTGTGAGTTTTTGTTAACTCTGAGAGCTGAATGGATGATCAGTAACACTTGAAAGGCTCTTCTCAGCAGGGTAACAGTCTATCTTTCTTACAGAACACCTACGTGTAGATGAAATATCCCTGTCCATAGGGACAGGTCCTTCCAGATCCTTATGGCTTTAAGTCTCAGGGTTTTTATGGAAGAAAGAAGCCCTTTTAAGTATTGAAAATGATTGTGATTATGAGAAGATTCACTGAAGTCCAATAGAGGGCATGATCTCAGACTCGAATTCATACATTCAAGGCCTGCCAAACATACATTCAAAGGGAGAGATTCTGTGTTTGTGTGCAGGGGTCATTCTAGCAAGGCTAATGGTAAAACTCTGGGCCATTTCAACCAGTTAGATAGATGAATCTTAGCCAATGAATTTTTTAAAAGTTTGATTCAATCATTCTACTTGATTGTAGTCTAACAGACGACCATACTGTTACCTCAACACCAACCGATCAGAGGAGGGTTACATACCCTTCAGCCCTCCCCTCAAATTCCAAATTTGAGGAAGGGTGTATGATAATGTATAGGAATCTGCAAACATTTGCATAATTCCTGGACAACGGTAGAGATAACACAACTTTCATTATTGGATTCAAATGCTCTGGTATTGAAACTATGCAGAACCCTGTCAGGCCCTCCCGGGCACAAAAGCCTTTCAGTGTCCCCTGTTCCCCCTGTTTCTTATTTGTATGAAAAAGGCTTTCAGCCTCCTAGACCTTCCAAAGGGCAGATTCAAACAGCTCCTAATTAAGAGAGTGAGAGAATGCGGAAAGAAACAATAGTGCAGTGATGGGGAACCTGGTCCTGGTTCACCCTCAGGGGAGGTACATAACAATTTGATACATATCTCTGGGTTCTTCTATGGGAACTAAGCAGCCCCCCAACCCCACCCCAGGTGGAGGATGAAAACTTCAGGCTGAACACAAGCACTTGACTCCAGACTGGTTAGAACAAGAAGGCTGATGATTGACATTCCAGGAACACCATACTATTATCTCACCACCAACCAATCAGATGAGGGTTTCACACCCTGCAGCCCTGCCCCCAAATTTGGCCTATTAAAACTTCTTCCCTGAAACCCATTGGAGAGTTCGAGTCTTTTGAGCATAAGCCACCAGTTCTCCTTACAATAAACCTTTTTTAATCAGATGATTTTGTTTATGATACAACATCTAATCAAGCTGTGATATAGGAATTGTTTTTTTAGTTAATTCCCATGATCCAGTCAAATTTCTTCTAGCCCCTTTTATAATCCATTTGCCTATTTTTTCTATGAAGCATGTTTTTGGAAATGGAAAAAATCTTTCCTATTGTATTAAAAGTAAAACTTCTAAACTGTCATGTTTTAATAACAGCTTTCACAACTCTCTATGCAAAATGAATTATTGATATTTTAGCATGCAGTTGTAAAGACCCCCACAAATTTCTATGAGATTATTCAGTTCCCATTGAAGTAAAAATCTTTTTAAAAAATTTGCTTTATAGCATGACAGATACCAAACATATAGTTATTAGTTATATGCATATATATAGTTATATATATAACAAATTCATGAAAATTCATAACTATTCATGGAAAGTGAATATACATAAATATATAAATGAATATATTCACTTTAAATCTAGAACCAAGAATTATAGCTCTACTAACTGCTATTAACTTGTCTGCTTGTGCAGATTTAATTCCAGACAACACTTCAGCTTCCAGAATTTTGTAAGTTACCAGAGCATAGGAAGTTATAAGGGAGCCACTTTTGTCCTGAGTACAAGACTCTTGAGTAAGCATTGTTAAATATGCAAAGTGAGTCAGAGCATCAGATAAATCAGGTCAAAATTTGGAATATCCAAATGTTAAAATTCCCCAAATTTGGAATCCCCAAACCTGGGAGAAAGATGATAGCCAATTTCAGGTTTCAAAAGCCTCTTCATATTCTAGGGGCCAAAGCAGAAATTTGGAGAATTATCATGTAAATCAGCGGTTTTTCCTACTCCACATAAACTAGAATCCACTGTATAATATTGTACTTGTCCCCAAATTGTCTAAATTTTTTCACTGTTAGTAGTCGATTATATCTGCAAAGTGAGTTGACTTCTAGATTGTAACATTCTGTGGCCTGTAGCTGACAACAGATGCCCTCAGTTAAGCAATATCGCAATTTGCCTAACGGGCCTCTTTGCTACTGTGAAGCAAAGAAATGTCACAAAGCTAAAGTGTCAATTTTGCATTTTTCTCTAATTTCTGAGGCTACCAAAAAGTTTCTAAATTTGAATAATTATAGATCCCCCTGAGGAAAACATTTCTCTAGGTTTCTGTCTGTGTGTTTGTTTGTAAATGACTAGAGAAAATAAGAGTCCCTAAATCTTTGAGAGATCCTGTATCAGAAATATTGGACTCTTCACAAGAAAAAGGAAACAAGATTCATATCCTAGAGGAAGAGAAAAAAAGAAGGAAGGAAAGAAGGAAGGGAAGGAGGGAGGGAGAAAGAAAAAATGCAGAACATAGATCAATTACAGAGAAAAACTTTGTAGACAATAGTACTGAAGTCAGAAGAAAAGAATTGCAGAATTAGAAACTATATGGATTAATGGAACTACAAATTATTTACTTCTCTAAAATCTTGTACAGATCTATATAAGGGTCATCTTTATCAAATTTCTCTTTCTTCTTTATTGGAAGTATGGGAGTGTTACAGAATGAGTGCCCTTTTAAAAAGTATCCTTTGTTTTTCTAAATTTTTTATTACTGATTTTATTATTTTTAATTGAACCCCTAACAAAGGATATTGTTTTACATATGGCCATGACTTATCCTTTTGGCAAACGGTTTTTACTGATTCTATATTTCAAATGAAACCAGTATCATTATTCCTTAGGGCCCAAGTGATACACATCAATTGGTTTCAGCTCAGGGTGCTCTTCCAGCATGGATGACTACCACTCTCTCCAGATCCTTTTTCTTTCAGAAGGCATATGGTAACTAAGTAAAATGTCTTTTCTTAAGATGCTCCACCGTTGGGCCTTCAAAATACAGAAAATGTTAGCCCTTCTGACAGCAGGTCTCTCCCCAGTAGATTTACAGGAGAATCAGATGCATGTTCCTCAGTCCGGGTATCAATCTGTAGGGGAATCAAGGAGGACCCAGTAGATTTACAGGAGAATCAGAAGAAAGTAATGATTCATGTTCCTCAGTCTGGGTACCGATCTGTATGGGAACCAAGGAGGAAAAGGAACAAGAATGAAAAGGAACATGACTAACAACGTGACAGCTGCATTGGTCCTTTCTTCACCAAATGGAAAGTGAGAAATTCCTGAGAAAACTTCATATTAAGTAGAACCAGTATCACCAGTTCCCACCTATGAGATACCTTAAATCTGTTTACTTTTAGTGGTTTGCCAATTATTCCCTAACCTTCTGGGTTTCCCTGATTCCCTTGCTCCTGCATCCTTCAGCGTCTCTTTCTACAATCTGTCTTCCAATATTCTGGTTTCTTGTAAAAATGGCATTCATTCTCCATTCTTCCATTATTCCCTTCGTAGGTTGGCCAGAGCAGGGATTATTCTATTTGCTTTAGGAAAGAGTTCTGAGCAGCCAACCCAGCAATCTTTGATGTGTTCCTTGTCTTTCTCTAGATTATCCCAAAACTGAGTAGTTGCTGCTAAAATCTGAGTACCAGTCTGCCTTTGTCATCCTACCACATTTTCCTTAACTTGGTTTTGGAGAGTCTGCATGAAAGCCAAGATAAAGGTGGCTAGGTTTAGTGGGCTATTTTGATCTGATCTTGGATCCATGCCAATAAATTTTGTGAAAGCCTCAACAAACTACTAATGGAAATCAGCTGAGAATAGACCCATTTTCTGGGTATAATGCTACAACTTCTTCCAGTTCATAACAATGAGACTTCAAGTACTGCTTTTAGCCACCCCTTTCACTGGGTCTCTAGCACCTTCAGATCTTCCATACTTGTGTGGGTGACAGATAATTGTCTTCCCCTGGTCACAATAACTCCTTGTTGTGGTGATCTTTGGAACCCCAAAGTTATTGCTCTATAAAAAGAGCAAAATTGGCTGATTGCAGACTTCCATAAGGTAGCCAGTATACATCTCCACATGTGGGGCAGTAAACTGAAAACAGGCTTTGGAGTAATTCAAACTTCTGGGGCACAAGGGAAAGAAGGCTTTAAGTGAGTAACATCAGCTGATAAGGAAGGCATGGTAATGACTCAGGAGTCCTTGGGTAGCTTTTCAACAGCATCATCTTTGTTGGTGGTCCAAATAGGAAGGGCTTTTTGAGACAAGAAAAATGTAAATTATATGGCACTTTGGCTTCCATTCCTGTGTTGACATTCATCTGATTAACATCTGGTTTGTTTGCCTTTTTTTCAAGTGACTAGTGCTGCTATTCTTCATCCTGTTGCCTTTATAGGGGACAGTTGTTTATCCAAGTTTACAATTTCTTCCTGATCAGGTCTCCTTATCACATTTTCTCTCCTAGCTATTTGGTGTAGGTATGATAAGGAGGTGGAATCTGGGCTAAGCCAGTGGGTAATCACATCTGTGTCCTCAAACAGAACAAATTATCAGCTAACAAAGTTGTGTCCTCATCACTCTTTATAGGAAATGCCTTAATGAAGGGAACCATCTATCTAAAAGGTCATCACTTCCCCCTTCTCCAGAATCATTCTGAGGCCATGAGGGATAAAGACAAACGAAGAGGGAGCTGATAGAGCAGAGAAAGGAGGAGAAGCCTTCTGTGAAAAGGAAGGTGTCTTTAATTCTTGCATTTCCTCTTCCATTCCTCTTGATATTTACTTCTAGCTATCCAAATTATTTTTACTTTTATTTTCTTGGAATGATATTCTAAAATACCAATAATTCATTTGTTTGAGATGAGGGCTGTATTAATTTTCTAGGGATGCCATAATGAAATACCACAGACTGTGTGGCTTAAACAACATCACTTCCCCATTGCCAGAATTGTTGGAGAAATTAATTTAAAACAAAATATCCTCCCAAGGCTGAAAATTTCTCCACAAAGTGAAAGAGAATATTTTAAAAATGTATGATTGGGTACGCATTAACCCAGAATGTGATGCTATCACAGGCAATCTACTAAAAGGATTGCAAGTGGAAAGATACTTCACCCTTTTATATAGTCAACCAGTATAACCCATCACGTACATCTTCTCAAGATAAACAATAACTAGTCCTCAACTAAGATGACGTGACAGCACCACTTATCACAGAACTAATTCTAAATTCATTTGGTAATTGGGGTGACAATCTGTGTTAGTTAACTGGCTTTATCCAAAGGAAAAATAAAATTCTCATGTCCTTATGGCAAGAGGTAGTTTTACAACTTAGAGTGAGGCACACCACCCAGGTTATGCTGTCCACAGAGAGTTTGGATAGCAGTGCTATCTTCCTTATGATTACCTTTCAGAGAGATGGTTCTGGGGTCTCTGAAAAAGATATTTCTGGGTTTTAGATCATATGCATCTAGTAATACTAGTAAATATTTGCTTATACAATGAATAGTTCTTTACTACTACTTTACTAGAAAATATAGTAGGCATTGATTCATCATTATCATCTTCATCATCATCATCTTATAATTTCTGAGCAGAATGTACATTTTGTGGCTTTGCCTCATGCCTGGAATCTTTTGTGGCTTTGCATCTATGGGAATGATAATAAATATACTATTACTCTCATTATAAAGATGAAGAAACAGGAACACTCTTTAAATTATTTACCCAATATCACAGACCAGTTCTTGATAGGGTAGAGCTGATAATTTTTCTAGGTCTAAGACACAGACATCATTGGGATATACATATTTTGTTCACAGATTTTTTCTGTGTATAGATTTTCATGTGGTATTAAAACTCATTCATGCCTTGACATACTTAAAGTGATGAAAGGGAAGAACCTACAACCAAGACTACTCTACCTGGCAAGGATCTCATTCAGATTTGATGGAGAAATCAAAAGCTTTACAGACAAGTAAAAGCTAAGAGAATTCAGCACCACCAAACCAGCTCGACAATGAATGCTAAAGGACCATCTCTAAGTGGGAAACACAACAGAAGAAAAGGACCTATGAAAACAAACCCAAAACAATTAAGAAAATGATCATAGGAACATACATAGTGATAAGTATCTTAAACATGAATGGATTAAATACTCCAGCCAAAACACACAGGCCTGCTGAGTGGATACAAAAACAAGACCCATATATATGCTGTCTACAAGAGACCAACTTCAGACCTAGGAACACATATAGACTGAAAGTGAGGGGATGGAAAAAGATATTCCATGCAAATGGAAATCAAAAGAAAACTGGAGTAACAATACTCATATCAGATAAAATAGATTTTAAAACAAAGAATGTTACAAGAGACAAGGAAGGACACTACATAATGATCAAGGGGTCAATCCAAGAAGAAGATATAACAATTATAAATATATATGCACCCAACATAGGAGCACCTCAATATATAAGGCAACTGCTAACAGATATAAAAGAGGAAATCGACAGTAACACAATAATAGCGGGGACTTTAACACTTCACTTACACCAATGGACAGATCATCCAAAATAAAAATAAATAAGGAAAGAGAAGTTTAAATGACACAATAGACCAGGTAGATTTAATTTATATTAATAGGACATTCCATCCAAAAACAACAGATTACACTTTCTTCTCAAGTGCACATGGAACATTCTCCAGGATAGATCACATACTGGGTCACAAATCAAGCCTCAGTAAATTTAAGAAAATTGAAATCAAATCAACCCATCTTTTCTGACCCCAACCCTACGAGATTAGAAATGAATTACTAGGAAAAAAATGTAAAAAACACAAACATATGGAGGCTAAACAATACGTTACTAAATAACCAAGATATCACTGAAGAAATCAAAGAAGAAATCAAAAAATACCTAGAGACAAATGAGAATGAAAACACGATGATCCAAAACCTATGAGATGCAGCAAAAGCAGTTCTAAGAGGGAAGTTTATAGCTATACAAGCCTACCTCAAGAAACAAGAAAAATCTCAAATAAACAATCTAACCTTACACCTAAAGGAACTAGAGAAAGAAGAACAAACAAAACCCAAAGTTAGCAGAAGGAAAGAAATCATAAAGATCAGTTCAGAAATAAATGAAATAGAAACAAAGAAAACAAGAGCAAAGATCAATAAAACTAAAAGCTGGTTCTTTGAGAAGATAAACAAAATTGATAAACCATTAGCCAGACTCATCCAGAAAGAGAGGGAGAGCACTCAAATCAATAAAATTAGAAATGAAAAGGAGAAGTTACAACAGATACCACAGAAATACAAAGTATCCTATGAGACTACTGCAAGCAACTCTATGCCAATAAAATGGACAACCTGGAAGAAATGGACAAATTCTTAGAAGTGCACAACCTGCCAAGACTGAACCAGGAAGAAATAGAAGATATGAACAGACCAATCACAAGTAATGAAATTGAAACTGTGATTTAAAATCTTCCAACAAACAAAAGTCCAGGACCAGAGGGCTTCATGGGTGAATTCTATCAAACATTTAGAGAAGAGCTAACATCCATCCTTCTCAAACTCTTCCAAAAAACTGCAGAGGAAGGAACATGCCCAAACTCATTCTATGAGGCCACCATCACCCTGATACCAAAACCAGACAAAGATGTCGCAAAGAAAGAAAATTACAGACCCATATCACTGATGAATATACATGCAAAAGTCCTCAACAGAATACTAGCAAACAGAATCCAACAACACATTAAAAGGATCATACACCATGATCAAGTGGGATTTATCCCAGGGATGCAAGGATTCTTCAATATACACAAATCAATCAATGTGATACACCATATTAACAAACTGAAGAAGAAAAACCATATGATCATCTCAATAGATGAATCAAAAGCTTTTGACAAAATTCAACACCCATTTATGATAAAACTCTTCAGAAAGTGGGCATAGAGGGAACCTACCTCAAAATAATAAAGGCCATATATGACAAAACCACAGCAAACATCGTTCTCAATGGTGAAAAACTGAAAGCATTTCCTCTAAGATCAGGAACAAGGCAAGGATGTCCAATCTCACCACTATTATTCAACATAGATTTGGAAGTCCTAACCACTACGATCAGAGAAGAAAAAGAAATAAAAGGAATACTAATTGGAAAAGAAGAAGTAAAACTGTCACTGTTTGCAGATGACATGATATTATACATAGAGAATCCTAAAAATGCCACCAGAAAATTACTAGAACTAATGAATGAATTTGGTAAATTTGCAGGATATAAAATTAATGCACAGAAATCTCTGGCATTCCTACACACTAATGCTGAAAAATCTGAAAGAGAAATTAAGGAAACACTCCCACTTACCATTGCAACAAAAAGAATAAAATACCTAGGAATAAACCTATCTAGGGAGACAAAAGACCTGTATGCAGAAAACTATAAGACACTGATGAAAGCAATTAAAGATGATACCAACAGATGGAGAGATATACCATGTTCTTGGATTGGAAGAATCAATATTGTGAAAATGACGATACTACCCAAAGCAATCTACAGATTCAATGCAACCCCTATCAAATTACCAATGGCATTTTTTACAGAACTAGAACAAAACATCTTAAAATTTGTATGGAGACACAAAATACCCCGAATAGCCAAAACCGTCTTGAGGGAAAAAAAACGGAGTGCGAGGAATCAGACTCCCTGACTTCATACTATACTACAAAGCTACAGTAATCAAGACAATATGGTACTGACATACAAACAGAAATATAGATCAATGAACAAGATAGAAATCCCAGAGATAAACCCATGCACTTATGGTCAACTAATCTATGACAAAGGAGGCAAGGATATACAATGGAGAAAAGACAGTCTTTTCAATAAGTGGTGCTGGGAAAACTGGACAGCTACACGTAAAAGAATGAAATTAGAACACTCCTTAACACCATACACAAAAATGATCTCAAAATGGATTAGAGACCTAAATGTAAGACTGGATACTATAAAACTCTTACAGCAAAACATAGGAAGAACACTCTTTGACATAAATCACAGCAAGATCTTTTTTGATCCACCTCCTAGAGTAATGGAAATAAAAACAAAAATAAACAAATGGGACCTAATGAAACTTCAAATCTTTTGCACAGCAAAGGAAACCATAAACAAGATGAAAAGACAACCCTCAGAATGGGAGAAAATATCTGCAAACGCATCATTGGGTAAAGGATTAATCTCCAAAATATGCAAACAGCTCATGTAGCTCAATATAAAGAAACAAACAACCCAATCCAAAAATGCGCAGAAGACCTAAATAGACATTTCTCCAAAGAAGACATACAGATGGCCAAGAAACACATGAAACCTGCTCAACATCACTAATTATTAGAGAAATGTAAATCCAAACTACAATGAGGTATCACCTCACACCAGTTAGATAGGGCATCATCAGAAAATCTACAAACAACAAATGCTGGAGAGGGTGTGGAGAAAAGGGAACACTCTTGCACTGTTGGTGGGAATGTAAATTGATACAGCCACTATGGAGAACAGTAAGGAGGTTCCTTAAAAAACTAAAAATAGAATTACCATATGATTCAGCAATCCACTACTGGGCATATACCCAGAGAAAACCGTAATTCAAAAAGACACATGCACCCCAATGTTCATTGCAGTACTACTTACAATAGCCAGGTCTTGGAAGCAACCTAAATGCCCATCGACAGTTGAATGGATAAAGAAGATGTGGTACATATATACAATGTAATATCACTCAGACATAAAAAGGAACAAAATTGTGTCATTTTTTGAGACGTGGATGGATCTAGAGACTGCTATACACAGTGAAGTAAGCCAGAAAGAGAAAAGCAAATATCATATACTAATGCGTGTATGTGGAGCCCAGAAAAATGATACAGATGAACTGGTTTTCAGGGCAGAAATTGAGACGCCGATGTAGAGAACAAACATATGGACACCAAGCGGGGAAAGACATGGGGTGGTGAAGATGGTGGTGTGATGAATTGGGTGATTGGGATTGACATGTATACACTGATGTGTATAAAATTGATGACTAATAACCTACTGTATAAAAAAGTAAATAAAGTTAAATTAAAAACTCATTCATGCCAAAAAATTAACTTTTCCAAGTATTTTATTTGAGCAACTGTCATTTCTTACTTTAACTTCAAGGATTTGATAGAACATTTTCTCTTACTAAAAAACTTATAAAGGGAAAAACAACACACAAATTAGAAAATATTTTTCAATAATTGAAACTTCTTCCTTCTTATTGCCCTAAATTCTGAGATAGATGAGTCCCTCTCTGGGTTTGCTCTTTAGAAGTTTCCACAAGTTACAACCCTCAAATTATTTGAGTACATCAGCATCTTTTTATTTTTTTAACACCTTTATTGGAGTATAATTGTTTTACAACGGTGTGTTAGTTTCTGCTGTATAACAAAGTGAATCAGCTATACATATACATACATCCCCATATCTCCTCCCTCTTGTGTCTCCCTCCCACCCTCCCTATCCCACCCCTCCAGGTGGTCACAAAGCACCGACCTGATCTCCCTGTGCTATGCAGCTCCTTCCCACTAGCTAGCTATTTCACATTTGGTAGTGTATATATGTCCATGCCACTCTCTCACTTCATCCCAGCTTACCATTCTCACTCCCCATGTCCTCAAGTCCATTCTCTATGTCTGCGTCTTTTTTCCTGTGCTGCCCCTACATTCTTCAGAACAATATTTTTTTAATTCCATATATATGTGTGAGCATACGGTATGCGTTTTTCTCTTTCTGACTTACTTCACTCTGTATGACAGTTCTTTCTGACTTACCTCACTCTGTATGACAGTCTCTAAGTACATCCACCTCACTACAAATAACTCAGTTTTGTTTCTTTTTATGGCTGAATAATATTCCATTGTATATATGTGCCACATCTTCTCAGTACCTTTTCTTTCAGGATTTGGTGCTCAGTGCCGAAAAAGGGCCTCTCTAGTGACTAAAATACTTTATGCTCCAGAGAAGCCCTTCCTCACAGGTTTCGCCCTATGTTCCCAAAACAGGGACAATTGCATCTGAAGGTTATGAAGGTTGTGGATTGCACTCCTTCTAATGTGTGTCTAAGCAGTGTCAGAAAAGGACATTGCTTTTCAAAGAGTTCTACTTAAAAGGAAAATACAAATTTGAGATCTGATTTACAGCTTTGTAATTATAGTTAACCATACTGTATTATATAGTTGAAAGTTGCTAAGTGACTAGGTCATAAATGTTCTTACAAGGGAGAAATGATAATTATGTGATCTGATGGAGGAGTTAGCTAATTCTGCGGTGGTAATCATGTTGCAATATATATATTCTACCAAATCAACACATTGTACACTTTCAATTTATGCAATGTTACATTTCAATTATATCCAAGGGGAAAAAAAAGAGAAAAATATCCCAAAGGATAAATAGACAAAAAAGGAAGAAAGAAAGAAAAACACAAATTTAATGCACTTTTCAGGTCCTCATCTTTGCAGGCTGAATGCAGTATGTTCCTGCATAGTGAAATATAATTTTCTAATATCACTAAGAATCCATGTGCTTGTTTTTGTTCATATTCCAGTTTGCAGATACCCATGATGTACTGTAGGTATTGGATTAGTTGCACCTGGTCACTATTAAATATTTTTAATATTAAATAATTTATACAACCACTATATTTATATATCTATAGGGCTTGTGTACATAAATGATTACTTTTTTTTTTAACTTTGGCACATTGACCATTAGAATTGTGAATGGTTTTATTCTTATAATATGTAATGACATAATTTATATTTTAAAAAATTAAATTAAATTTTCAACTCAATTATCATATTTAATTTTAATAATTTATTATAATGTATACTTTGTTTTAACTTAGATAATTTTAGTGTTTTAGAGGAAAATAGTTATATATAAAAATACTTTCATTTTCATATTAATTTAATTTACATTGTTGAAAATGTTTTCAAATTTTGTTTGTTTGAATACAATTGCATTTCAGTGAGAAGAACACTTAGTATGAAATCTACTCTCTTAACAAATTGTGAAATGTGTAATATAGTATTACTAATAAGGAAAAATTGAAATTATAATGGAGTAATCATAGTTCAGGCATACAGAAATGAAGTCAGGTAGCCATTGAGGTTCTGGTCTCAGACACATCCCTGCAACGCTGAGAACATGAATTTTCTCTTAACTACATCAAACTCAAGGACACCACCAGCTGTTTCAAAACAATATCTGCTGGCAGATGCTAGCTGCAACCTTGTAGTTTCAAAGTTTTCCCCCTCTTCACAACTACATAATCATTTCAAATCCCTACCAATTCTTGCTTAACAAGTGCCCTTACTTCTTGCCAGTTCCAATCGTAATTCTTGACAGTTTATGTAACCTTGTGTTCTTTTGCCTTTACAAGCTTCCCCCATTACGTAGTCCAGTGGAACACAATTCAAGAGCTTCTTGAATCTGTGTCTCCTAAGCTGCAGTCCTAACAAACCTCAAATAAACGCCTTTTTATTTCAACCAGGTCTCTGTTCTTGGAATTCTTGGTTAACATTAACTATAAGCATTATGTACATCAGCCCTTTAGAAATTTTTCATCTAGCATATTGAAATTTTGTACCTTTTCAACCATCATTTCCCCATTTCTTTCACCCTGCAGCCTCTGACAATCACAATTCTACTTACTGTTTCTATCAGTTTGACTATTTTAGATACCTCATATTATTGGAATCACACAGAATTTGTCCTTCTCTGACTAGCTCACTTCACTTAGCACAAGTCTGCCAGGTTCCCCTTTAAATTCTATGGATAGTTGGGACCAAGTATGAGAGAAGTATGACATTTACATGTTTCATATTTAAGTGTTCTATTTACATTTCTAAAATTTGGAAACAATAAAAGTGAGTTGAATTGTATCAAATATAACCCTTAAAATACATAACCAGAAAATTACAAATTTTCATGATGTAATTAATAATGCAAGACATACAAATGAGTAAGAAAGTTATCTTTACCAAATCTCCAACTTCAAGGCATCAGAAAATTCCTGCAACTTCATATTTTTCTCAAAGAGATTATTTAAAGAATTATTGCAAAAGCAATTAAAGTGAGAAAGATAATATTTCATATTATGTTCATAACTCAGAACTAGTGATTGCAATTGTGGCCTATTAGTTAGAAGACACAGAATATCATATTCATTAAATTGACAAATTGGTTAAGAAAGATGGAAGCTGAAACTTTGCTATGTTCATTATTCCTAATTACTCAGTGTTTATACAAAAGGGGATTAACATCTGAAAACCAAGGAAGCCTCCGCTGGTATTCTTTATATTAGCTTTGGATTATTTCAATGGAAGGGTAAGTTTTGAGAAATGGGAAACAGCATGATTAACTATGGGAAACAGCATGATTAACTAAGTCCCAGTTGAAGGGCATGGTTATTGGAAAACCTAATTTACATGGCAGGAAAAAAACTGTAAAAATTACTCATATTACCATTCTCTGGTATAGTCTTGGGTCTCATTCAAGTCCTATTTTGCTTTTATTGTTGAGTCACTTTTGTCCAGAGCCTATGTGCTGTGACAATTATTTTACCAATTGTTTTAATTCACACCCATTTTCTATTTTTGAGTTATGATCATGTGATCTTGGCTGCTCGGGAACTACTGCCTTCAGTGTATGAATAGATTTATAACTACAGAATTGTTAAAAAGAAAACACTTTTAAGTTGTGATATTCAGGAGAATTAACAAACAAATTTAATCACTGTGTGATCTGATGTGCATTTTTAAATGTTGTTTAAATATTTGAGTTACTAAATTTATCTCTGAGTTAACATATTTGTTCTTATAGGCTTAGTAAGATTCTGGCTTTTAAATGAGTAACTTTGCTTCTTAGGTGCTTAAGATTTATGATAAAAATGCTCCAGGAAGTGGGCATAGAGGGAACCTACCTCAACAAAATAAAGACCATATATGACAAACCCACAGCAAACATCATTCTCAATGGTGAAAAACTGAAAGCATTTCCTCTAAGATCAGGAACAAGACAAGGGTGTCCACTCTCACCACTATTATTCAAAATAGTTTTGGAAGTCCTAGCCATGGCAATCAGAGAAGAAAAAGAAAAGGAATACAAATTGGAAAAGAAGTAAAACTGTCACTGTTTGCAGATGATATGGTACTATACATAGAACATCCTAAAGATGCGACCAGAAAACTACTAGAGCTAGTCGATGAACTTGGTAAAGTTGCAGAATACAAAATTAATGCACAGAAATCTCTTGCATTGCTATACACTAAAAACAAAAGATCAGAAAGAGAAATTAATGAAACACTCCCATTTACCACTGCAACAAAAAGAATAAAATACCTAGGAATAAATCTACCTAAGGAGGTGAAACTCCTATACTCAGAAAACTATAAGACACTGATGAAAGAAATCAAAGATAACACAAACAGATGGAGAGATATACCATGTTCTTGGATTGGAAGAATCAATATTGTGAAAATGACCATACTACCCAAAGCAATCTACAGATTCAATGCAATCCCTAACAAATTACCAATGGCATTTTTCACAGAACTAGAACAAAAAATTTTACAATTTGTATGGAAACACAAAAGACCCTGAATAGCCAAAGCAATCTTGAGAAAGAAAAATGGAGCTGGAGGAATCAGCTGACTTCAGACTCTACTCTAATGCTACAGTAATCAAGACAGTATGGTAATGGCAAAAAAACAGAAATATAGACTGATGGAACAGGATAGAAAGCCCAGAGATAAACCCATGCACCTATGATCACCTAATCTATGACAAAGGAGGCAAAAATATACAACAGAGACGAGATAGTCCCTTCAATAAACAGTGCTGGGAAAACTGGACAGCTACATGTAAAAGAATGAAATTAAAATGCTCCCTAACACCATACACAAAAATAAACTCAAAATTGATTAAAGACCTAAATGTAAGACTGGACACTATAAAACTCTTAGAAGAAAACATAGGCAGAACACTTTTTGACCTAAATCACAGCAAGATCTTTTTTTATCCACTTCCTAAAGTAATGAAAATAAAAACAAAAATAAACAAATGAGACCTAATTAAACTTAAAAGCTTTTGCACAGCAAAGAAAATCATAAAACCATAAATGAGATGAAAAGGCAACCCTCAGAATGGGAGAAAATATTTGTAAACAAAACAACTGACAAGGGATTAATCTACAAAATATACAAACTCATGCAGCTCAATATCAAAAAAACAAACAATCCAATCAAAAAATGGGCAGAAGACCTAAATAGACATTTCTTCAAAGAAGACATACAGATGGCAAAGAGGCACATGAAAGGATGCTCAACATCACTAATTTTTAGAGAAATGCAGATCAAAACTACAATGAGGTATCAGCTAACACCAGTCAGAATGGCCATCATCAAAAAATCTTACAAACAATAAATGCTGGAGAGGGTGTGGAGAAAAGGGAACCCTCTTGCACTCTTGGTGGGAATGTAAATTGATACAGACACCATGGAGAACAGCATGGAGGTTCCTTAAAAACCTAAAAACAAAACTACCATATGACCCAGCAATCTCACTACTGGGCATATACCCTGAGAAAACCATAATTGAAAAAGAGTCACGTACCACAATGTTCATTGCCACACTATTTACAAAACCCAGGACTTGGAAACAACCTAAATGTTCATTGACAGATGAATGGATAAAGAAGATGTGGTACATATATACAATGGAATATTACTCAGCCATAAAAAGGAATGAAATTGGATCTTTTGCAGAGATGTGGATGGACCTAGAGTCTGTCATACAGAATGAAGTAAGTCAGAAAGAGAAAAACAAGTATCATATATTAACGCATATATGTGGAATCTAGAAAAATGGTACAGACGAACCTATTTGCAGGGCAGGAATACAGACGCAGATGTAGAGAATGGATGTGTGGACATGGCAAGGGAGTGGGATGAATTGGGAGGTTGAGATTGATGTATGTGCACTGACATGTTTAAAACTGATAGCTAGTGGGAACCTGATGTATAGAGCAGGGAACTCAACTTGGTGCTCTGTGGTGACCTAGATAGGTGGAATGGGGGCAGGGAAGGAGGTCTAAGAGGGAGGGTATCTACGTATACATATAGCTGATTCATTTTAGTGTACAGCACAAATTAACACAACATTGTAAAGTAAAAATACCCCAATTAAAAAAAAAGATGTTTGAAAAAAAAGATGTTTGAAAAAAGTTAGCTATATTAAATTGCAATTATAGATTGAAAGGCTAAACTAATTTAAGGAATTAGTATGTAAATGGGGTCAAATATTTAAGGGAATTTATGTAAAATTTATCAATTAATTGAATATTAGTCAATACACATTTTAAAATGTGATTTCATTTTATATGCAAATCACTTAAATATATTATTGATATACAGAAGTTATAGGTTGAAATAAAGGGGACTAAGAAGTAGAGTTTTCAAATTTGTAAACTTTTTGCATATAGAATTGATAAAATAAGAATAAAGATCGCTCTGTACATTAAAACTCCACTGCACATAGTTATTAATATATGTAATCATTATGTCAGGAAAGTTACTAATATATGAGTTGTAGTAGACAATTTTTTCCCTTCCATTAAAAAGCATTCTATCTTTTCTTCAGCATAGGTTTTTTGTTACTTTCTCCTATGTTAGACAGGTTCTTTGTGTTTTGTGATGGATATTTGGGAGAATGGGTAGAGGGAGACAAAAATGTAGAGGTGAACTAAAATAGAAGATGAGAAAAACATTCAGGCCAGTGCTATGGGGTAAACTTTTGATGGATTATGAAAGAGCATTATACAGAAGCATCTGTGAGATATGACAAAAGTAGATTTTAAAGAAAGTAAAGTTTATTTTTAAATTTTCCTGCATTCTCTTTAGAATATTTGGCAACACATGTTTAAAAAGTTAAATTAAATTTATTTTTTATTTGTTGGATTTTTTGATTACATAATTGCTGAGGGCTTGGACCATGTCAATCACCTAATAGACTACAATAAAATATTTTAGGATACATCAGAACATCAGTCTGGTTTCATAGAGTTGGGGATCTGGATCTGAAGAAAGATTAAAATAGCAGAAGGTAAAGTTTGTTACTTAAGGTATATGTTAACTCATGCAACTCTGGGTTATGTTAAAGAATTGGGGGTCCTTTCATCTTCTGTACCAAGACTCAGAATATTTCATTTTTTGTCTATATGTAAGAATATTGATCCTCCTATTGATATCCTAGGCTATACTCTTTTAGTTGCACAATATTTAATTGCCCTTTCTTCATTAACTTCTACATAAAAAGTAAAGTTGGACTGAATATTTATTTCAAACATATGCCTGTGGGAATGTGGCTATTACAGAAGTAAAGGTAGCTCATTAGACTACCCAAATGAAAAAGTAGTCAACTGCTAGTCTGTATAAGACTACATATTCTATTTGTTACATGAGAGGTACAACATGATGTGAAGAAGCTATATGGACATAGATCCAAACATCAAAGACAGCAACACACAAAGGCATCATTCACAAGCATGACATAGAAAACTTCTTGAGCATTTCAAACAATGAAACTAGAAGCATATTTATTACTATTTTTTTGTGATTTCTACCAACATGTTGTATTTGATATTAGCAATCATCCTGCATTCTATCAGATTTGTACTGATAATTTGGTAATAATTGTGAGCAGAGAGAGCTCCTTGCACGTGTTAAATCAATTCCAAAGGAGTAGGGCACTATGCAGCCAGTTACCAATCCCAGGGAAGGATTTGAACTACATGGGAGGATAGCAAAATCATCACAGTACCAGCCACCACGAAACAAAGTCCAAGCGCTTCTGCCCACTGCATCGTGGTATCAGTCACCAAGAAAAACACAACACAGTCAAGCAATAGATGGAATAATGCTTTACTTACATAAAGAAGAGACAGATCAGGGTCAGCTCCAATAGTGCGCTTTGGTCCCCCAGGGACAGCCAGTCTCTCCCAGTGGCTGACACAGGACAATTTGCCTACACACACCCTTCTTGTGCCTCAGTAGAAAGGACCCTGTCTCCTCTCTGCAAAAGACAGATATAACAGTGGGGTTGACCAGATGCCATATGGCATACAAGCTTCTAGCTTCAAACGGCATTAATTGAGCCTGAAACAGGAAAGATAACCCCATCCAAAGTGATAAGCCTGGCTCAGGGCATGTGGGCTCTTTATCTCTTGTAAAGGAAGTGTTCCAAGCCCAAGGCCCATTTTCGAGCAGCCAGTTGTGGTAGATAGACTGCATGCACAAGACTGCCTTTCCCAGTTATATTACTGTGTCTTTGAAAAGTCCACATTGATATAATTGACACATAAATTCTAAATAATTCAAATATGGCCTACTATTTCTTCCCCTGAAAAAAAAAATAATGAAATATTGCCATTTGCAGCAACAATGGATGGACCTAGAGATTATCATATTAAATGAATTAATGAATAATTAAATATCATATGATATCACTTATATTTAGAATCTAAAAAATGATACAAGTGAATTTATTTACAAAATAGAAACAGACTCACATACATAGAAAGCAAACTTATAGTTACCAAAGGGGTAAGAGAGGAGGAGGGATAAATTAGGAGTTTGGGATTAACAGATACACACTAATATATATATAATAGATAAACAACAGGGACCTACTGTATAGCACAGGGAACTATACTCAATATCTTATAATAAACTATAATTTAAAAGAATCTGAAAAAAATGTATATATATGACTGAATCACTTTACTGTACACCAGAAACTAACACAACATTGTAAATCAACTATATTTAAATAAATAAAAAAAAAAAACCAAATAGGATCACTAAAAGAAAAGAAAAGAAAATGAGAAGTCCTTGCTCCCATCATTATATCGCTACTCATCAGAAAAAAATATATGTAGTTTTGGAAATGCCCACGCAATATAAATATATATGAATGGCTAAAATTGAGAAATAACTTAAGTCATTTGTTATTATTCAGTAGGATTAGTGTACATTTTCATTTATGTTTGTTTTGTTTCTATGTAGTATTATAATATAAAAAAAAACAATTACCAGCAAAAACAGAACATAGAATATTTGTTTGCTGTAAATCTGAGAGACAAAAGTTAAACAAGCTAGATTCAAAAACAAGTAATTCAAAAGTGAAAATATCAAGTAACAAAAAGCATTTAATCATTTGTAATCAGATAAAAATCCAGGTTGCCATAATGACAAATTAGAAAAAAAATAATTATAAGCAAACCTACAAACATATAGTGTGTGTGCGCAACAATATAGGCTAGATCACCACAGCAAGAGAATGAAAAATAGAGTGATTAACAAGATATGCACACACACACACCTGGTAGCAGTTTGATTTAGGGTTGTATGCCAAATTGAAGCTTTCAGGAACTCAAGAACTTTTCATCTGTTTGTTCTATCATCTCTAGTGTCTGCCTTTGTCCAGTGATTAAAGACGGCTCATCATTACGTTAGTATTCCAACCTGCAGATTGGGGAAAGAAGAATTGTATGCTTCTTTCTTTTTAAAGCTGGGCCCCCAAGTTTCAAACATCATTTGTGCTTATAACCCATTGGCCAGAACCTTGTCATATGGCCACACCTATTTCAAGAGAAGTTGGGGAATGAACAGTTTAGTTAGTCAGCTATGTGTCACTTAAATCTTTAGTTACTACTGAAGAAAGCAATAGAGGACTTTGGGAGGGCAATTAGCTGCCTGCGTATCTCTCTATATAATGGTCCCTCTTGCATGTTTTTACTTGGAGTGTTATATGGACACTATTTTTCTAAAGCATTAATCAATAAACCAAGAACCATTAAGAAGTTATACACTTGGACGAGGGGAAGATGGCGGAAGAGTAAGACGTGGAGATCACCTTCCTCCCCACAGATACACCAGAAATACATCTACACGTGGAACAACTCCTACAGAACACTACTGAACGCTGGCAGAAGACCTCAGACCTCCCAAAACGCAAGAAAGTCCCCACGTACCTGTGTAGGGCAAAATCAAAAAGAATAAACAGAGACAAAAGGATAGGGACGGTACCTGCACCAGTGGGAGGGAGCTTTGAAGGAGGAAAGGTTTCCACACACTAGGAAGTCCCTTCGTGGGTGGAGACTGCGGGTGGCAGGGGGGAAAGCTTCGGAGACGCGGAGGAGAACATAGCAACAGGGGTGCAGAGGGCAAAGTGGAGAGATTCCCACATAGAGGATCGGGGCCGACCAGCACTCCCCAGCCCGAGGGGCTTGTCTGCTTACCTGCCGGGGCGGGCGGGGCTGGGAGTTGAGGCTCGGGCTTCTCTCGGAGTGCCAGGAGAGGACTGGGGTTGGCAGTGTGAACACAGCCTGCAGGGGGTTAGTGCACCACAGCTAGCCGGGAGGGAGTCTGGGGAAAAGTCTGGACCAGCCGAAGAGGCAAGAGACTTTTACTTCCCTCTTTGATTCCTGGTGCGTGAGGAGAGAGGATTAAGAGCGCTGCTTAAAGGAGCTCCAGAGATGGGCGCGAGCCGCGGTTAAAACCACGGACCCCAGAGACGGGCATGAGACGCTAAGGCTGCTGCTGCCACCACCAAGAAGCCTGTGTGCAAGCACAGGTTACGATCCACACACCCCCTTCTGGGAGCCTGGCCAGCCTGCCACTGCCAGTGTCCCAGGATCCAAGGACAACTTCCCCAGGAGAATGCACAACGTGCCTCAGGCTGGTGCAAGGTCATGCTGGCCTCGGCTGCCGCAGGCCCGCCCCACACTCCGTGCCCCTCCCTCCCCACGGCCTGAGTGAGCCAGAGCCCCCGAATCAGCGGCTCCTTTAACTCCGTCCTCTCTGAGCGAAGAACAGATGCCCTCCGGCGACCTACATGCAGAGGCGGGGCCAAATCCAAAGCTGAGACCCTAGGAGCTGTGAGAACAAAGAAGAGAAAGGGAAATCTCTCCCAGCAGCCTCAGAAGCAGCGGATTAAAGCTCCACAATCAACTTGATGTACCCTGCATCTGTGGAATACATGAATAGACAATGAATGACCCAAATTGAGAAGGTGGACTGTGAGAGCAAAATTTATGATTTTTCCCCTTTTCCTCTTTTTGTGAGTGTGTATGTGTATGCTTCTGTGTGAGATTTTGTCTGTATAGCTTTGCTTCTACCATTTGTGCTAGGGTTCTATCCGTCTGGTGTTTTTTTGTTTGTTTTTATTTTTTTTCTTAATAATTTTTTTTTATTTTAATAACTTTATTTTATTTTACTTTATCTTCTTTCTTTTTCTTTTTTTCTTCCTTCCCTCCTTCCTTCCTTCCTCACTCTCTCCCTCCTTTCTTTCTTTCTTTCTTTCTTCCTTTCTTTCTTCTACTTCTAGTAATTCTTTCTTTCTACTTTATCTCCCTTTATTCTGAGCCACGTGGATGAAAGGCTCTTGGTGCTGCAACCAGGAGTCAGTGCTGTGCCTCTGAAGTGGGAGAGCCAACTTCAGGACACTGATCCACAAGAGACCTCCCAGCTCCACATATTATCAAATGGCGAAAATCTCCCAGAGATTTCCATCTCAACACCAGCACCCAGCTTGACTCAACGACCAGCAAGCTACAGTGCTGGACACCCTATGCTAAACAACTAGCAAAACAGGAATACAACCCAACCCATTAGCAGAGAGGCTGCCTAAAATCATAATAAGTCCACAGACACCCCAAAACACACCACCAGACGTGGAGCTGCCCACCAGAAAGACAACATCCAGCTTCATCCACCAGAACACAGGCACTAGTCCCCTCCATCAGGAAGCCTACACAACCCACTGAACCAACCTTAGCCACTGGGGACAGACACCAAAAACAATGGGAACTACGAACCTGCAGCCTGCAAAAAGGAAACCCCAAACACAGTAAGATAAGGAAAATGAGAAGACAGAAAAACACACAGCAGATGAAGGAGCAGGATAAAAACCCAGCAGACCTAACAAATGAAGAGGAAATAGGCAGTCTACCTGAAAAAGAATTCAGAATAATGATAGTAAAGATGATCCAAAATTTTGGAAATAGAATAGACAAAATGCAAGAAACATTTAACAAGGACCTAGAAGAACTAAAGATGAAACAAACAATGATGAACAACACAATAAATGAAATTAAAAATGCTCTAGATGGGATCAATAGCAGAAAAACTGAGCCAGAAGAATGGATAAGTGACCTGGAAGATAAAGTAGTGGAAATAACTACTGCAGAGCAGAATAAAGAAAAAAGAATGAAAAGAACTGAGGACAGTCTCAGAGACCTCTGGGACAACATGAAACGCACCAACATTCGAATTATAGGGGTTCCAGAAGAAGAAGAAAGAAAGAAAGGGACTGAGAAAATATTTGAAGAGATTATAGTTGAAAACTTCCCTAATATGGGAAAGGAAATAGTTAATCAAGTCCAGGAAGCACAGAGGGTCCCATACAGGATAAATACAAGGAGAAACACGCCAAGACACATATTAATCAAACTGTCAAAAATTAAATACAAAGAAAACATATTAAAAGCAGCAAGGGAAAAATAACAAATAAAACACAAGGGAATCCCCATAAGGTTAACAGCTGATCTTTCAGCAGAAACTCTGCAAGCCAGAAGGGACTGGCAGGACATATTTAAAGTGATGAAGGAGAAAAACCTACAACCAAGATTACTCTACCCAGCAAGGATCTCATTCAGATTTGATGGAGAAATTAAAACCTTTACAGACAAGCAAAAGCTGAGAGAGTTCAGCACCACCAAACCAGCTTTACAAGAAATGCTAAAGGAACTTTTCTATGCAAGAAACACAAGAGAAGGAAAAGACCTACAATAACGAACCCAAAACAATTAAGAAAATGGGAATGGGAGCATACATATCGATAATTACCTTAAATGAAAATGGACTAAATGATCCCACCAAAAGACACAGGTAGGCTGAATGGATACAAAAACAGGACCCATATGTATGCTGTCTACAAGAGACCCACTTCAGACCTAGAGACACATACAGACTGAAAGTAAGGGGATGGAAAAAGATATTCCATGCAAATGGAAACCAAAAGAAAGCTGGAGTAGCAATTCTTATATCAAACAAAACAGACTTCAAAATAAGGACTATAGAAGAGACAAAGAAGGACACTACATAATGAAGAATATATAACAATTGTAAATATTTATGCTCCCAACATAGGAACACCTCAATACATAAGGCAAATACTAAGAGCCATAAAAGGGGAAATCGACAGTAACACATTCATAGTAGGGGACTTTAACACCCCACTTTCACCAATGGACAGATCATCCAAAATGAAAATAAATAAGGAAACACAAGCTTTAAATGATACATTAAACAAGATGGACTTAATTGATATTTATAGGACATTCCATCCAAAAACAACAGAATACACATTTTTCTCAAGTGCTCATGGGACATTCTCCAGGATAGATCATATCTTGGGTCACAAATCAAGCTTTGGTAAATTTAAGAAAATTGAAACTTAGCAAACATCTTTTCCGACAACAACACTATGAAACTAGATACAAATTACAGGAAAAGATCTGTAAAAAATACAAACACATGGAGGCTAAACAATACACTTCTTAATAACGAAGTGATCACTGAAGAAATCAAAGAGGAAATCAAAAAATACCTAGAAAAATATGATAATAGAGACATGATGACCCAAAACCTATGGGATGCAGCAAAAGCAGTTCTAAGAGGGAAGTTTATAGCAATACAGTCCTACCTTAAGAAACAGGAAACATCTCAAATAAACAACCTAACATTGCACCTAAAGCAATTAGAGAAAGAAGAAACAAAAGAACCCAAAGCTAGCAGATGGAAGGAAATCATAAAGATCAGATCAGAAATAAATGAAAAAGAAATGAAGGAAATGATAGCAAAGACCAATAAAAATAAAACCTGGTTCTTTGAGAAGGTAAAGAAAATTGATAAACACTTAGCCAGACTCATCAAGAAAAAAAGGGAGAAGACTCAAACCAATAGAATTAGAAATGAAAAAGAAGTAACAACTGACACTTCAGAAATAAAAAAGATCATGAGAGATTACTACAAGCAACTCTATGCCAATAAAATGGACAACTTGGAAGAGATGGACAAATTCTTAGAAATGCACAACCTGCCAAGACTGAATCAGGAAGAAAAAGAAAATATGAACAGACCAATCACAAGCACTGAAATTGAAACTGTCATTAAAAATCTTCCAACAAACAAAAGCCCAGGACCAGATGGGTTCACAGGCGAATTTTATCAAACACTTAGAGAAGAGCTAGCACCTATCCTTCTCAAGCTCTTCCAAAATATAGCAGAGGGAGGAACACTCCCAAACTCATTCTACGAGGCCACCATCACCTTGATACCAAAACCAGACAATGATGTCACAAAGAAAGAAAACTACAGGCCAATATCACTGATGAACATAGATGCAAAAATCCTCAACAAAATACTAGCAAACAGAATCTAACAGCACATTAAAAGGATCATACAGCATGATCAAGTGGGGTTTACCCCAGGAATGCAAGGATTCTTCAATATATGCAAATTAATCAATGTGATAAACCATATTAACAAATTGAAGGAGAAAAACCATATGATCATCTCAATAGATGCAGAGAAATATTTCGCCAAAATTCAACACCCATTTATGATAAAAACACTGCAGAAAGTAGACATAGAGGGAACTTTCCTCAACATAATAAAGGCCATATATGACAAACCCACAGCCAACATAAGCTTCAATGGTGAAAAACTGAAAGCATTTCCACTAAGATCAGGAACAAGATATGGTTGCCCACTCTCACCACTATTATTCAACATAGTTTTGGAAGTTTTAGCCACAGCAATCAGAAAAGAAAAGGAAATAAAAGGAATCCAAATCAGAAAAGAAGAAGTAAAGCTGTCACTGTTTGCAGATGACATGATACTCTACATAGAGAATCCTAAAGATGCTACCAGAAAACTACTAGAGGTAATCAAAGAATTTTGTAAAGTAGCAGGATACAAAATTAATGCACAGAAATCTCTGGCATTCCTATATACTAATGATGAAATATCTGAAAGTGAAATCAAGAAAACACTCCCATTTACCATTGCAACAAAAAGAGTAAAATATCTAGGAATAAACCTACCTAAGGAGACAAAAGACCTGTATGCAGAAAATTATAAGACACTGATGAAAGAAATTAAAGATGATACAAATAGATGGAGAGATATACCATGTTCTTGGATTGGAAGAATCAACATTGTGAAAATGACTCTACTACCCAAAGCAATCTACAGATTCAATGCAATCCCTATCAAACTACCACTGGCATTTTTCACAGAACTAGAACAAAAAATTTCACAATTTGTACAGAAACACAAAGGACCCCGAATAGCCAAAGCAATCTTGAGAACGAAAAACGGAGCTGGAGGAATCAGGCTCTCTGACTTCAGACTATACTACAAAGCTACAGTAATCAAGACAGTATGGTACTGGAACAAAAACAGAAAGATAGATCAATGGAACAGGATAGAAAGCCCAGAGATAAACCCACGCACATATGGTCACCTTATCTTTGATAAAGGTGGCAGGAATGTACAGTGGAGAATGGACAGCCTCTTCAATAAGTGGTGCTGTGAAAACTGGACAGGTACATGTAAAAGTAAGAGATTAGATCACTCCCTAACACCATACAAAAATATAAGCTCAAAATGGATTAAAGACCTAAATGTAAGGCCAGAAACTATCAAACTCTTAGAGGAAAACATAGGCAGAACACCCTAGGACATAAATCACAGCAAGATCCTTTTTGACCCATCTCTTAGACAAATGGAAATAAAAACAAAAATAAACAAATGGGACCTAATGAAACTTCAAAGCTTTTGCACAGCAAAGGAGACCATAAACAAGACCAAAAGACAACCCACAGCATGGGAGAAAATATTTGCAAATGAAGCAACTAACAAAGGATTAATCTCAAAATTTATAAGCAGCTCATGCAGCTCAATAACAAAAAAACAAACAACCCAATACAAAAATGGGCAGAAGGCCTAAATAGACATTTCTCCAAAGAAGATATACAGACTGCCAACAAACACATGAAAGAATGCTCAACGTCATTAATCATTAGAGAAATGCAAATCAAAACTACAATGAGATATCATCTCACACAAGTCAGAATTGCCATCATCAAAAAATCTAGAAGCACTAAATGCTGGAGAGGGTGTGGAGAAAAGGGTATGCACTGCTGTTGGGAATGTGAATTGGTACAGCCACTATGGAGAACAGTATGGAGGTTCTGGCAAATAGAAATACCATATGACCCAGCAATCCCACTACTGGGCATATACCCTGAGAAAACAATAATTCAAAAAGAGTCATGTACCAAAATATTCATTGCAGCTCTATTTACAATAGCCCAGAGATGGAAATAGCCTAAGTGTCCATCAACAGATGAATGGATAAAGAAGATGTGGCACGTATATACAATGGAATATTACTCAGCCATAAAAAGAAACGAAATTGAGCTATTTGTAATGAGGTGGATAATCCTAGAGTCTGTCATACAGAGTGAAGTAAGTCAGAAAGCGAAAGACAAATACCATATGCTAACACATATATATGGAATTTAAGAAAAAAAAATGTCATGAAGAACCTAGGGGTAAGACAGGAATAAAGACACAGACCTACTAGAGAATGGACTTGAGGATATGGGGAGGGGGAAGGATAAGCTGTGACAAAGCGAGAGAGAGGCATGGACATATATACACTACCAAACATAAGGTAGTTAGCTAGTGGGAAGAAGCCTCATAGCACAGGGAGAACAGCTCGGTGCTTTGTGACCGCCTGGAGGGGTGGGATAGGGAGGGTGGGAGGGAGGGAGACGCAAGAGGGAAGAGATATGGGAACATATGTATATGTATAACTGATTCACTTTGTTATAAAGCAGGAACTAACACACCATTGTAAAGTAATTGTACTCCAATAAAGATGTAAAAGAAATAAATAATAAATAAATGAAACATTAATCTTTTCTAATCAAACTTTAATTTTAAGGGGCTTCCCTGGTGGTGCAGTGGTTGAGAATCTGCCTGCTAATGCAGGGGACAAGGGTTCGAGCCCTGGTCTGGGAGAATCCCACATGCCGCGGAGCTACTAGGCCTGTGAGCCGCAACTACTGAGCCTGCGCGTTTGGAGCCTGTGCTCCGCAACAAGAGAGGCCGTGATAGTGAGAGGTCCGTGCACTGCAATGAAGAGTGGCCCCCACTTGCCACAACTAGAGAAAGCCCTCGCACAGAAATGAAGACACAACAAAGCAAAAAAATAAACTAATTAATAAACTCCTACCCCCAACATCTAAAGAAAAAGTTCAAAATCCTGTTTAAAAAAAAAAAAGTTTAATTTTAAAACAGTAAATATATTTATGTTCTAATTAGGTATAAATACACTACTCAGAAAAATGCATTAAAAAAATAGAAAGATTTTCCTAAAGTTGGGGCCGTTATTCAAAAGTCATCCTTTCATTCAATTATTGTAATCCTAAAGCTCTTTTGAGTCTTATTTGACTGAATTCTTAATATGTTGAAACCTGAAATTTCTAAGCAGCTGAAGCATGGTTGCTTCTGAGTTTTTCAATAATGCCAGTATAAAGTGCTTCTCATCAGGGCTCATAAGACTTTATCAGTACTAATCTACCATTTTTTCCTGATGCTTCCAGACAACTGAAAGCTCCTAATTTGCAATAATTAACCTCCTGAGAATAGCATTTCTCATTTAAACTAGGGAGCAGACACGTCTCTCTCTATGTTCAATTTGCAACCTCACAGACAGGTTAATTTTGGTCTGTATTTCAGGAATCAGGTAAATTATGCAGTAAAAAACACTGAGGGGTTTTGTAGTAAAAGCCAAAATTATATGGATAGCACATGTCGTGTGGAAAGGCAGTTTGCTGTGGAGGTCAAGAGCAGATGCCTTGGTGTTGTACCCGATTATATTTAATGGCTTATGTGATGTTAAGAAAGTTATATAATCTTTCTTGCCTCAGTTTCTCTATTAACAACCTCATAAGATTGTTATGAGAACTAAAGCAGTTAATATCTATAAGGTCCTTAGAACTGCATCTGGAACACAGGCATAGTAAGCTTTATATAATAGTTGCTATCATTACAACAAAAAAAATTTTGTTTTGAAACTGGATATATGGAAAATTGGTGTGCAGGAAAAAGAAGTAAGCAATTAACATAATAACTGAATAAATTATTTCTCAATATATGAAGCCTTCTTTGAAAGAGAGAAACAAAGTGGATGGAGAGGGTCAGGAACAAGGAGAGAAAAAAGTGTTTCTTACTCATTTCCTTAAAGAGAGCATAGAATACCTAGCATGCTTTAATATGAATGTGAAGGTGCTTCATGTTTTCATTAAAATTGTCCCTCCCTCTAGTTAGAACAAATTTTTGAATAGGTATAATTGGCATAAAAATATCAAATGATACATATATGTTATGATATATGATATATATCATTGATTATATTTAATTTGTAGTAAAAATATGTTATAATCAATGATATAATCACTATTTCTTTGAGGTGTAGATTTCACTAAGTTTAAAACAAAGATATGTCAACTAATATGATACATTTATAACTTTTTTCCAGCTTTATTGAGATATAATTGATATGACATTGTATAAGTTTAAAGTATACAACATGATAATTTATTTGATACACTTATCTATCACAAAATGATTACCACTGTAGGGTTAGTTAACAAATCTATTACCTGACATAATTACTATTTCTTTTTGCTTAAGATTTACTCTATAGCAACTTTCAAGTATATAATACAGTATTGTTAACTATAATCACCATGCTGTGCACTAGATCCCCACAACTTATCTTAAAACTGGAAGTTTATACCCTTTGACTGACACTCTCCATTTCTCTCACCCCCCAGCTCCTGGCAAACACAATTCTACTGCTTCTATGAATTTGACTTTTTTTCTGCATATTAAGTACTCTTCTCAGAAGAATAGTCTTTAAAGAAGACCTGGAACGCCTGAGTAGAATGTATAAGTATATAAAATATAGACTCAGATGAAGAATTTACAACAAAGGCGTTGGAATGATGGTTGTAGATTCATCCTTTCATCGTATATATTTTAAGTGCCTATTATGTTCCATTTATATGCTCAGGATTTAGCAGTGAACAAGAGAAGATTGTGCTAGAGGAACCTATAACCTAGAAAAGGGAATCCAAATTTTCCAGGGAAATGGAAAGGGGAAGAGGTGTCCACTAAAGTAGGTAATTATGCATAATGCTTAAATTTTGATTAATGTGTAAATAAGTTAAACCAATAATTTAAGAAAAATTTTTATTGAGTGCCTATTATTTGCCAGGCACTGCTCTAGGTACTAGTAGGGAATACTGCAATGAATAAACCAAAGTTGCTCCCTTAATGGAATGATCGTTAACTGAGGAACATGGACAATAAAACATATAAATGTGTAAGTACATAATGTGCTTGATAGTTTTAAGGACATTTACGGTAATGCAGCAGGATGAGAATAAAAGGCAGGAGTAGGGGTGGAAGAGAGTAGACTTTCTATGTCACATAGGATGACTGGGGAAAGCCTTTCTAAAATGGTGATAAATGTGCAGAGATATACAGGAACTGAAAGATGAAAGATAGATGGATGTAGAACATTGCAGTTAAAAAAATAATACAAAGGCCCTAAGCATGGCCTTGGTAGACTGGCCCAACATAATTTTTTATCAATGTCCCATCATATCACACTGTGCAGTGTATATCCAGAAATACTGGAGTTTATATTTTTGTCCATGTTCTTGTCTTTGTATCCTTTTTCAGGTTCTTCTTCCTATCTGAAATAGTCTTCCTCCAGTCCCCAAACTATTTACTACAGGAATCCTTCTTAGAATTCAATCAAGATAATGGTATACAAA
Source organism: Phocoena phocoena (assembly GCF_963924675.1). Classification (NCBI taxonomy): domain Eukaryota; kingdom Metazoa; phylum Chordata; class Mammalia; order Artiodactyla; family Phocoenidae; genus Phocoena; species Phocoena phocoena. Next base: position 79,978,009 of record NC_089223.1, read on the forward strand.
ATACATTGAGACATTTCCCTTACTAAATAAATTACTTAATATACAATTATGTTTTATTTATGTTTACATCCATGGTATACCCATGGTGTACTCCAGTATCTTTGGTATACAAGGCACCTGGCACAAAGTAGATGCTTAATTTAGCACTGACCAAAACAGTATCCTAACATCATGCTATCAAAAACTATATATTTTTAATTATAAAATTAAAACACATTAATGTTTAATATAATTCTTTATAATAATAATATCTAAGAACTACTGAATGCTTGCTATATTCTAATTCAGTGTTTTATATTCTTTATATGCATTTGCTTTTTCAAAATAAAAATTTCAAAATAAAAGAAAAAATTGAAAAGAAAGAAGACACTTGTTCTATGGCACAGTAAGAAAGAAACAAGAAAAGAAGAGGGCTTCCCTGGTGGCGCAGTGGTTGAGAGTCCGCCTGCTGATGCAGGGGACACGGGTTCATGCCCCGGTCTGGGAAGATCCCACATGCCGCGGAGCGGCTGGGCCCGTGAGCCATGGCCACTGAGCCTGCGCATCCAGAGCCTGTGCTCCGCAACGGGAGAGGCCACAACAGTGAAAGGCCCGCGTACTGCAAAAAAAAAAAGAGAGAGAGAGAGAAATACTAAGCTCAAACTTTAATCAACAAAACTTCTGTCTGTCAAACTTTAATCAACAAAACTTCTGTCTGTAACTGCACAAAATTTTCAATCAGGGACTTAGTACTTCATAAACATACTAAATTAGCAATGAGATGAATGTATGTCTGAAAACAAAATAATGCATCATTTTGCTGTGAGAGTTTACACAGCTTCAAGGAGCAGATGTTTTGGTTCTACCAAACTGTAGTTGACAAATTTGCTAGCAGGGGGAGTGGAAAATTAGTTTTCATTTTTAGAAATTATTTACAGACCTTTGCTATTTATCACATTGATTAAAAGCTGTCATTTGCAGCATTTATAGTCTTGAAGTACATGTTCAAAACGGTTTCTAGCTAATTCAAATGCTCTTCTGAAAAGGCATATTAAACCAAACCAGGGTATATATTTTTCTTTTCTTAGGCAATACATCAAATCTATGCAGTAAGATACATTCTAATATAGTATTGAGAATTTCACTGATTAAATTTGGAACGATTCTTATCTGTCACTTACAAACTTTGAAAGAGCTTTAGAACCGAAGATAAATATGAATAGGTAAGAAATGCTGCATTGAAGTGTCATGATAAAATGTCTGCAATTTCCATAAAAGCAACAATATCTCAAACCCATTTATCCCACGAGAACAAATTTTCATTTCAGAAAAAACAAGATCATTTATTAAAGCTTGTGAATTGGTAGCTGAATTTCCACGAGGATTTCTCATGATCAGGAGATTCTTAAATGGATACTGGAAAAAAACAGGAAGGATAGGCTCCACTCCCCTCAATCATTTAGTCTCAGGATTTGCAATGAGCTGACTCATGCCTGCACTCTTATTGTAGGTTGAAATTATCAAACACATTGTATATTTTCAAAGTCTAACTTTGATTAACTAAATAGCTCTTATTTTTAAGAAGGATTTTGTGTTTAGATACTTTTTGATAAATTCCTAAATAATAATAGCTTTTGACTAGTTGTTTAAGAATTTCAACATACTTAGTATGATCAGTTTGTGTTGTGTAGTAACAGTATTTTATGTAGTATATTATTATATAGCACATGTGTGCTATTATATACATATATACATATATATACAATATATATTATTGTATAGAATATGTATTTTTTTCTCATGGTTTTATTTTTCACTCAGTGTAGATTGCATTGCTCCTAAGAACTAAGAAACAATGATCAAGTTCAGTTTCTGACAATTGCAGGTATTCAATAAATGAGTGCTGATTGGCTTCATTAATGAAGAGTGTGTCCTGAGTGAATAAATCTTTATATGTGTATTTTTTATGTGTTAGCTAAATCAAACTCAAATGTAAAAAGAATGACTGTAAAAGATACAGAAACATTAACTGAAAGATCAAAGCTGTAAAATGAGGTGGAAGGGGAAATGATATGAGTATTGGACTGGTTTCCCAAGAAGTTAGACTTGTGATTGTGTTATTGGTTATTTTAAGTATGAATATATTGGATCAAATTTCCTTTTATTTCTTCTCTTTTTAAAATAACTCTACATATCTCAAAAATTTATTGGCATTTAATAGTTTATAAAGATGTTGAAATAAAGTTGAAACACATCTTCCTTAAACTTTGGTCAACAAGGCTAATAGGGTTCATCCCTGTTCTTCCTCTCTCATTGTCTTTCACTGTAGAACATGTGGCTTTCAAAATATGGAAAAGACAATGAATATATATTTGTGTAAAGTAGTATTAAAATTAGATATTACATAATATATTAAACATTTAAAATATGTTTTAAATCTACATAAAAATATAATGGATGTTAATATTATAATGAAATCTTAATCTCAAATCAGGGAATATTATTAAGGACAATATTTTTATTGTGAAATGATGGATTACTATAGATTAGCCCTGATATATACAAATGTGAACATAGGTATAGTATATATGTGTGTGCGTATATGTGGGTGTGTGTGCTGTTGTTAAAATATTCGGGCTTGTGATTTGGAGGAGGTTTCAAAGTAGTGGTTCTGCTTTGGATTGAAGACTGTCAGCAGGTGGACAGTATATGATTGGATATCCACTCTATTTGGATATAATATAATGAACAGTATATTATTTTTTGTCATTTTCCTTCAGAAAGATACATATACTTATTTTTAATACTAACCTATTTAATACTAACTTATTTTTAATACTAACCTATTTTTTTAATACTAATCTGCCTCATGATATTCGAAACAACATTCACTAAAAGACAATATTACATACTTGGTACAAGCTGATTGAAAACAGCTTGCTTGTTTAGTCAAATAATTAGTCTAAGAATTAGGTTAAGCAAATAAATGAATGCAAAGAGCCAAATCTAGCATATCAATTAAGCTCTGACTCTTAGGAAATTAATATCCGTGAGTAATGCTGAGTCCAGGGACACAGTCATGTCTATAGATATCTTTAAGATAGATGCACACATGTGAACTGCATAAACGTGCTCATGTGAGTTCTTGGCTTTTTCGCTATAATTTTTCTACTTATTTGTTCTCCCTGGGAGATAGGGAAAGCAATGCTGTCTTCTTCCCTATGCTATTTTTCTAATGTCCTTATAAATAAACTTGTTTATTAATAGCCTCTTTACACCATTGGCCAGCAGAGTAGGAAGATGACAAGTATATATACGTTGCCATCAAGGGTACTTCTTCCTTTTAACTCTATATACTGGTGTCTTTCCTTTAGTCAGAGGCAACATTGTGACCACTATAAAGAAATACAGGGCTTCCCTGGTGGCACAGTGGTTGAGAGTCCGCCTGCCGATACAGGGGACACGGGTTCGTGCCCCGGTCCGGGAAGATCCCACATGCCGCGGAGTGGCTGGGCCCGTGAGCCATGGCCGCTGAGCCTGTGCATCCGGAGCCTGAGCTCCGCAATGGGAGAGGCCACAACAGTGAGAGGCCCACATACCGCAAAAAAAAAAAAAGAAATACACAGAGAAACCAGACCCTTTCAGCATATAATGGAGGAATTTGTTATGTAAAAGTAAGAAAGAGCCTGTTTATATGGATGATAATAAACCAAATCAGAAAGCCATCTTTATGATCGTGATTGATATAGCTACCCAGAGTGTAAGCCACTGCACAGACATATAAGATAGGCAAAATAAGAGTTATCCATCAAAACTGAAAATTTTTCTTGAATATACTCCTACCCTACAGACCATCATCACTACCACAATGAAACCCAAATTATTTTACCTATATTTTCAAGATAGATAGATTCTAGATAGAGACATATACTTGCATTTTGTGTTATGTAAGATTTACTGATTAATTCATTTAACAAATAATTAATTTACTTATTTTATGTAAGGCACTTTTCCAGGCACTGGGTGTTCAGTTGTAGATAAGATAAAGCTCTTACTTTCATGAAGAAAATATTTTAGTGGGACAAATATCTACCTGATTATTGATATAACATGCTGGGGAGGGGAGACCAATTTAGTTACAATGTCCAAAGACTATCTCACAGGACAGGTGACATTTGCACATATACCTGAAAGAATATATGGAATAATCCTTGTGATTTAATAAGTGAGGAGTATGATAGCTATTCTCCTTTATATGGCCATGAACTAGATGAACATCTAGTGTGCATGTCCTTGAATTGACTCTAGGCTGGCCTATGACTCCATTAACAAACTGAACACAGTAACAATGATAATCCTGGCACTAGCTTTTCAGAAACCTTGTAGCTTTCTCTTCCTCTCCCTTTGAATGCTTGTCACTGGAAGTGCTGAGCTGCCATGTGAGAAGTTCTTTGATCTTGCTGGAGAGACCATATGGAAAGACAATGTGTATAGGCCACGTGGAGAAGAGAAGTCCTAGACTATGTGAGGAGGGAGTGAATGAGGTGCAACTATCCTAGCATCCCGTCACCTTTAAGCCCAAAGATGGCTCAGGACTTTGCCAACATCCAGAGCTGGTAACATGTGCATTTGACCTGTGCAGTCCCACCAGGCCTGGTGCTCAGAAGGGCCTGCATTTAGATGGGTCTACACTTGGTTAACTGCCCTGCTGCTGCTGTTATTAAATTCTTAACTTTTTAACCCTCATTTTCACAGCTGACTTCTATTGCCTGAGACACCAAGTGAAACCAGCAGAAGGGCTGCAGAGCTGAATCCAGTCAACCCACAGAACTCTGAGACACAAGATGCTTCTTCTTTTAAACCACTAGGTTTAACACATCAGAGAAGTATAGCCAAAAATATGATGATCTTTGGAAAAAATAAACTTTTGACAATAGTTCCTTATTCTCAGTACTGTGTAGACCATGTTGCAAGCCTGCAGATTGGACATGATTTTACTGAACCAAACTTGGATTTGCTCACCTGTGCATGGTAAAGCCAATCTACTGACACCGGGTTGTGATGAAGGAAAGGACAGTGTTTATCACAAGGTGCCAAGCAAGGAGAATGGGCAGCTTATGCTCAAAAGACCTGAACTCCCCAATGGCTTTCAGGGAAGGAGTTTTAAAGTCAGTGTGAGGGGATTGCAGAGTGTGTGATCAGCTCATGCACAGTTCTCAGACTGGTTGGTATCAAGGTGAAGTTTCAAGCATCATCAACCTTCTGGTTTCAACCAGTCTAGGGTCTATGTTCTTGTGATCAGCAGTTTTCATCTGGGGATATTCTGCTTCCTGTAGAAACAACTTAGGAATGTATGTTAGGCCTTTATCTGTATCTTTCAAGGAACTGTGAGTTCAGTGATTCTGCTATGTGGCAGATTTATAGCCTAAATTGTTACCAATTTCCCAGCCCAACAGCTATTCTTTGTTTCTACATCTTCACATTTCCTTATCATTAACTCTTGAGTCAAACTTTTGAGACTGAAGGGAGGACTGGGAGACTAAAACAAGAGCCTTTTTCTTCAAAGGACAAGGACACAGGAGTTTGTATGTGGTTTCAATCCCTCCATTTCTTTGATACTCCTCAGTCTTGAGGGGAACATGTTCAGGAAAAGAAAGGGAGTAAAGTTTTGGATACAGAGGTTAATCATAAACTTAGCAGAAGAACTCAGTTTTAGGGAGACTTGGTTTCAGTGATAAGGAGTGAAGGGTTCTTACCAAACTGACCTTTTAGAATTAAAACATACAATACCTTTCAAAGTGTGGGAATAGAGCTATAAAGGTATTAAGGCCTTAGTTTTATAGTGTCAGAGTTAAGGCATCATAATCTAGGATGCCAGTAAAAGAATTTACTGTCCAAGGTCTATGCTAAGTTATAAATTTACTAAAACATCTGTGATTCTTTTTTCCTAATGCAAAAATTGGCATACAGTCAGAATTCACTAGTGCTGACAGAGGGACTATATCATGTTAATTAATCTGTATTGTTTCAGATTCCCTCACGAAGCAGGAACAGGTGATCGTATTATTTATCAAAATTCAATCTAGCCCTAAATACCGAAATCTTTCATAAGAGGTAGAATGTTCCATGGTCACCTTCCCTTCCTAATTAATTTATTATTTGCTACATATATCTAAACCTCTTCTTTATTATCACATGAAGTTGGATTATTGAAAATATTCTTAGATTTGTTAAGTCTTTCAAAAGAATTTATGTTTCCTTTTACTCTACTGTCAAATGACTTGATCTTTGTCACCATTTTTGGAGGACACCTCATTTATATTTCTGCCAAATAAACCTGCCCACCTATAGAAATCATGAGAGAATCTTTTATATATTGTCAACAGCATTGTAGTACACAGTGAACTTTTTATGTTCAGTGCATTTTGATTAAACAAATGCTCAACTCATGAGTTGCAGCATTTCTATTCTGAGATACATCATCCTATATATTATTGTAAAAATTTCACCTCTCTTCCATCTGCTCTAGTAATAGCATTTTTTAAAGATATTAAACATTTTTAATTATTTATTTTAAAACTTATTCTTTGGTATTTTCAACACCATCACACTGTCTATTAATTCAGAACAGACTGTGAGAACTCTGTAATAAAAAATTATGTTAACATATTTGAGCTTCATTTTACTCAAATATAAAGTGAAGATAAACATATATCTTTTTATGTCTGGAGAAGGATATGCATCCCTAAAGTTCTCATAAAAATTTAAATTCGCCTTACTTTCAAAGTTCAAATGACTTTGTAGGGGAGGAAAACTTTTCCCTTCTTTCACTCTAGGTTTTTTGGATAGTCTAATAATTAAACTGACATAAGACAGTTTAATGGGAGAAAAACAAATTTCATTTCATATGTATGAGAGTCCCATTAAAAATATGAGACTCAAAGAAGTAACCAAAGCAAGCAGCTTTTATACCTTTTAGACGAAGAAACAATTATTTGTGAAGAATTGACAAGACAAAGAAATTTGGGCTTGAGGTAGTAAATTAATGTGGAAGTAAGAAGGTGTGTTTATATAGCCTTTTTGGCCCTAAATTCCCTATCTCTGGTGATAAGGATGTCTCTTCCTCCTGGTACAAAGAGGGACCTTTCACATGGGAGATTTATTTACTGCTTTCAGGGAGACAGTACAAAGACAGAAGGGTCTTTGTACTGGCTGTTTCTCAAGTAACTTTAATTCAAAATAATCAGTATGCTGGGACTTCCCTGGCAGTCCAGAGGTTAAGATTCCACGCTTCCACTGCAGGAGACACAGGTGTAATCCCAGGTCAGGGAAGTAAGATCCTGCAAGCTGAGCAGGGCAGCAAAAAAAAAAAAAAAAATTCAGTATGCCATAGTAGCATAATTTGAGGTGACATATTTGTTCCCCTTCAACTTCTTAGCACACTCTAAATAAATCTATACTCCTCCAGGGCTCTAGAGTCCCAGTTTTGTGACCTCACTAGCCCTCTTGTCTCCCCTCCTCCCACTGCCTTCCTCACTCGCTGCACTACAGGCAGACTGACTTGCTAAGGTTGGAAAATACTCCCATTCTTGTTCTAGCCCCAGATGCCTCCCACATGTTCTTCCATCTGTCTGGAAGACACTTTCCCCAAAGCTTTGCATTGCCTTACTTTGATTCTTTACTTCAGTCTTTCTTTATATTTCACTCCCCCAGAAATCTTGTCCTGAACACCTACTTGATCCACCCATCTGTGTCTACTTACCCAGGTTTATCACTCATATCACACCTTAAAATTTGAATTTATATGTATTTTACTCATTTACTGTCTCTTTCACTAGGAAGTAAGGACTGAGATTTTATTTTATTATTATTATTTTAAATAAATTTATTTATGTATTTTTGGCTGTGTTGGTTCTTTGTTGCTATGTGCAGGCTTTCTCTAGTTGCGGCGAGTGGGGCCTTCTGTTCATTGCAGAGCATGGGCTCTAGGTGTGCGGGCTCCTGTAGTTGTGGCTTGCGGGCTCTAGAGCGCAGGCTCAGTAGTTGTGGTGCACGGGCTTAGTTGCTCTGCAGCATGTGGGATCTTCCCGGACCAGGGCCTGAACCCATGTCCCATGCATTGGTAGGCAGATTCTTAACCACTGTGCCACCAGGGAAGTCCCTGGGATTTTATTTTAACCATTGCTGAACTCATAGCATCTAAAACTAAGGATGAATGCATACTTGTCAGATGGAGAAATAAAATAGAGGAGTGCATGGCTACTTAGTTCCATGGTTCTTCCAAGTTGATTGCCTGCATGCCTTCAATTCGTCTCCTCTCCATGTATCCATTTCCTTTGCCATGTAACTTGGCAACACTGTTTGGCATGTTCTGCTGCATTCTTAGACTCTGGGCTCAGCTTTGTGACTTTAGTGACCAGCAGGATGTTAGCAAATGCAGAGGCAAGAGGAGGCACTTGCCTATTTCTGCTTGCAGTCTTATTCCTCAGACTTTATTATGAGAACAGACTCATTTGGACTAACCTGTGGGATGTATGATGTGGAGCAGAGATGAGTCCTCTGTCATCTCAGTTGAAATCACTCTAAATGAGTAGATCTGTGGCTAATGCCAAATGTGTGCATGAGCCCAGCCATGACAAGAATTGGCTGCACTAGCTTGTTTGCTGGACTGCAGACTCATGAGTTCAATAAAAATTTATTGTTACAGTAAGTCCCCTACATATGAATGAGTTCCATTCTGAGAGTGTGTTTGTAAGTCCAATTTGTTCATAAATCCAACAAAGTTAGCCTAGCTACCCAACTAACACAATCGGCTATATAGTACTGTACTGTAATAGGTTTATAGTACTTTCCATACAAATAATACATAAAACCCAACAAACACAAAAAAAGAGAAAATATTTTTAATCTTACAGCACAGTACCTTAAAAAGTACAGTAGTACAGTACAACAGCTGGCATACAGGGGCTGGCATCGAGTGAGCAGGCAAGAAGGGTTACTGACTTGAGGAGGGAGAGGAGGTTGGAAATGGCAGAGCTGAAGGATCTCAGCAACAGGAGATGGAGGGCAATCTGCAGTTTCACTCATGCCTGACATTGATGGCACCGGTTCTGGTTCCTTGCTGGAACCAGATGCATGTGCGCATCTTTGACAGTTTGCAACTTGAAGGTTCATATGTAGGGGACTTACTGTATATTTTACTGAAGATTGGTGATTGTTTGCAGCATTACTGTGACAATAGATAACTAATAGAATAGAAAACAAGCCCCTAAAGTTTCTTTTAATTCTTTTATACTTTCATTATCAAAGTCATGCATTCCCTTTGTAACAAATGAAACAATTCAAAAAAACAGTAATTATCTTGGCCTACTTTCACCTCTTTCATTTAATTCCATGTGAAGAAACTTATGTTAACAGCCTGATGTGCATACTTCAATATTTTGCCAATAATAAATGTTTCTAAAAATTAAAAAGAATGAGAAATGTGCAGTATAATCTGTGTATATTGGGGATCTATAGAAAATATTTTGTAGGAAAGGAAGGTGGTCCAATATCTTCTTTAGAAAGCTTGCTCTGAGGGCAAGAATATGATGATGGGACCCTATATAGAGAGAGAAGATAAGAAGTGATTATAACCGACCATGAAAAGGTAATGAGGGTTGATATTAAGGTAGAAGAACTAGAAGTAACAAGTGTGGAAGATGAATAAAGCTAGGACTTCATTTTTCAGAATTTAAACATGAGTGGGTGAGATGAAGCACAGAGAGAAAGATATGACTTGCCAATATATGGGTAACGCTATAGAAGTTGAAGAGTAATTTGCATCTTAATCTCTTCATTACTAGCCCCTTCATTTGATATCTATTCTGTATTTGTGATGCCAGTTAATTCATCCAGCCAAACATAATAAGCCGGAAACACTGAAGGCATCCTTAATGCTTCCTCCTCCCTCATTTTCCCAAATCCACTCTTCTAGTCCCCCACAACCTAATTTTTAAATTTTTCTTCCCAAATATATCTTAAACTCAAAATGTTTTACCTGTTCCTACCACCATCCCCTGATACCTTACCATCAGATATTTTTGCCTCTTGACTTCTTTGATTCTGCATTGTCCACATCACAATGAAACCTATGTTCTAAAGTGTAAACCTAATTGCAGTTACAAAACTAAACTTTCACTTCAGAGATTCCTGTCCACAAAGCAAGAAATTCAAAATTCTTACCTGGGCATATAAGGCTCATACTGATGTGGCTCCTGCTTACTGCCATGGTCTCCTGGGTAGCAGTGCTGCCCAGCTGCCATGATTATAAAAGGTCTCCTGGCACACAATAATATTTATTCTCTTGATGTCTTTAAAGATTCTATGTCCCTGTTTGGATGTCATCTATGATATTGACTTTGAAAACTCTTACTCTGTCTTTGATCTCACTGCTTAATAGATAGTTGCTTTAGAAAAGTGAAGCTCTGCCGAGACAGAATGCTCTTGTATCTCTCAGGTCCTCCATCTCATGACTAAAACCCTCTGGATATAACACAACAAACCAGCAAAGAAAAACTTCAAAGATGGGAAGAAGTCAGATTGCCTATGGACCATGGAACCTGAGGAACAAGACAGTGGTGAGACTCTGAATTTCCTTATTTTATCACATATCTTCTGAACAGGATCCTGCAGAAACATCTAATCCAAAACCACCAACAGGCAGAGATAAACAAAAGCTTAAGTAGAGTTTATTTCCTCAGCCAAAAGATAGGGAATGATCTGACGAAATGAAAAAAAACCTTTTGTCAATACTCACCTGTCTTACTCCACGCTACTATAACAAATTATCATAGGCTGGGTAGCTTAAACAACAGAAATGTATTTCTTGACAGTTCTGGAAGTTGTGAAGTTCAAGATCAGAGTGCCAGCATGTTTCAGTTCTGGTGAGGACCCACTTCTGAGTCTGCAGGTGGCCATATTCTTGCTATGTCCTCACATGACAGAGAGCAGAGAGAGAAGAAGCTCTCTGGTGTCTCTTCTTATAAGGGCACTAATCCAATCATGAGAGCTCCACCCTCATGAATAATTACTTCCCAAATGCCCCATCTCCAAATAACATCACATTGCAGGTTAGGGTTTCTACAAACTTTGAGGGGAACACAAATATTCAGCCTATATCACCACCCATTATTCAGCCAAACAAAAACAGAAAAAAGACTCCTCACCTTTACGCACACTTACACAGTTTTTGTGGGTCAGAAAAGAGAGTTATCTTCCACCGTACCTTTCAAGACATATGTAAGTAGGCAATAGTGCTCCGATTCCCCTATCTGGGAATGTCAGCCAGGCTGAGCAAAGAGCAACCTTCCTTCCCACGCCCTTTGGAAGGAGGTGACAGTGATGCAATTTTCCTTCCAATATAGTAATAGTGGGCCAGGAATTGAGCTGCTCTTCTTCTCCACCAGGCAGAAGCAGGAAGTACTCTGATACCCTCAGCAAGGGTAGTTTCAAAGGATCCAGTGGCAGACTGAGCATCTATCCCACTCAGCTCAATCTCAGTGATATTGAGCAATACAATTAAATTAGAGCTTGCTAGCTCTCTATTTCCCCCCACAATTCTTGGTATCAATGAGGCCTATTGGGAAGCTGAGCCTCTATATCCATCTGACAGCAACAAGAATGAATGATACTGTACAAATCAGAGCCAGTCAACACTCCAATACTCCCTGTTGCTTGGAGTCAGCAAGACCCAATGAAGAGCAGAGTCTCTACTCCCACCAGGTGTCAGGGAGGTAGACAAGGTGGTGGAAAGTGAAGTGCGTGACATTCTACTTTCTTCTCCTGGTGTCAGAGGCGCATAGCAGGGAACTGAGCTTATATCCCTAATCAGAGGCAATAAAGCAGTGATCATCAATGATCTGTTTTTACCAAGGAAGTGTCAGCAAGGCCTGGAGGAACTGTACTTCTATCCTACCCACCTGAAATGAAGAGGTGTGCATAAATGCTCCACTTTTGCCAAGATAGCATTGGTGGGGCATAAAGGCAGGCTGGACATACAACCTACCGGGCTCTAGAGGCCCACCTCAACAGGGGGACTACCTGCTAGGATCCAGAGACTCATAATATAAAATCCAAAATGTCCAGTATATCATCTGTCATACAAAGAACCAGGAAAATCCCAACATGAATGGGAAAGGACAATCAGCAGACACCAACACTGAGATAAATCAGCTGTTGGAATAATCCGACAAGTATTTTTCAGCAGTCATCATGAAAATGCTTTAACAATCCACTGGGAATTCTTTTAAAACAAAACCAAAAAATGGAAAATCTCAGTAAAGAAATAGAATTTTTAAGAAGAACCAAGTGGAAATTACAGAACTGGGAAACAATAGCATTCCAGGGGCCTGTGTGACAGTAACAAAAGAGCTTACATTCATATCACTGGAGTTACAGGAGGAAAAGAAAGAGAATAGGGTCAAAAAAGTATTTGAAGAAAGAATTGCTGAAAACTTCCCAAATTGGTATAAACCTACAAAAGAAATCCATACCAAGACACCTCATAATTAAACTTATGAAATCTAAAGAGAAAGAAAAGTCTGGAAGCATCCAGAGAGAAACGATGCATTACTTACAGAGAAACACCAATTTAAATGACAACAGATTTCTCATCAGAAACCATAAAGTCCAGGAGGAAATTGCTCAATAGCTTTCAAGTAAAAGAAAAGAATTATCAACCAGAAATCCTATATCTGGTGAAAATATTCTTCAGGAATGAAGGGAAAATAGAACCATTGTCAGATGAAGTAAAACTAAGAGAATTTATTTTAGCAAAACTAACCTAAAGAATGGCTAGGAGTTCTCTTAAAAGAAAGGAAATAATAACAGAAGAAAGATTGAAATTTCAGAAAGGAAAAATAAAATATGTGTAAAAGTAAAGGTACATATAATAGACAATTCTAATTTTCATGAGTTTTATAAAGTCACATTTGAAAGTGGAAGCAACAATTATAATACCATCTGATGTGGTGCTCAATGAATATAGACAAATATTTAAGACAATTAAAATTTGTAAAGGGGAAGGGTAAAGGGGCCTAATAGAAGTAAGGTTTCTACATTTCACTTGAACTGCCAAAACTTCAATACCAGCAGATAGTGATAAATTTCATATATGATTTTTAATACCTAGAGTAACTACTAAGAGATTTATACAAAGTGAGATACTAGGAAACACTATAAACAAATCAGGATGAAATCCTAAAAAATGTTCAAATATCTGCAGGAAATTCAGTGAAGAGAAATAGAAGAATGAGCGACAGAGAAAAAGCCGAAGAGGAATATTAAAAATAAAGGCTTCCCTTATTTGGTTTGAATAAGGGACCATTTGATTTGAAGCTATTGTACATTTTGCATTTTTACAATTGAGAAATTTTCATGTTACTTTTAAATTCTCTATTTCACTCAGTTACTAAACTTCTAGAAAATAGAAACCATTTTTTTCATCTCCTTATTATAAATGCATGCCACATAATGCCATTTGATTTGTGTGTCTAGCAAAGTGGCACTGCCAAAGAGTGGCTCTGGCGGGTGGTAGGGATATGATAGTGATGATCACATCCCTATCATCCATCCACTCCCAAGCCAATTCAATTAATCTAAGTAAAAATGTTCATGATATTCAAATGCACCTTCAAGAGAATTCTCCTAGCTTCTCTCTTAGAACAAAGTGTTAGTTTCTCAGCTTTTCACACATAGAAATTTACATGTAGGAACTTTTCATGCGTCAATAAGAACATGGTTTCCTTCTGTTTACCAGACTGTATGCTTTGGGGTGCTTTTGTCTTATATTAGATAAAAATATATATGTATATATTTTATCCAGTTAAAGATTTTTATGAGATTTACAATTCAAATGATAAATTTTATATTATCTGCTGAAAATCAGAAGGACATACATATAATACATGAAGATTCTTAAGGATATTGCCTAGTTGGTTTTTTTCCCTACATTGTTAATCTATCATAAATTTTAAAATTTGTTCCCATGGATTTAATGAAGTAAATTTGATTTCTTTATGGTGTTTTTCCTAAGTTTTTCATATAGGTGACTAGGTGAAATAAAAGTGGACATTTTTTAGAGGAGAAAAAATGGCAAACAAAGCAAATGATTCCATAGATTTAAGTTCACTGCTATTCATTTGTGCATGCATGTGTGTGTGCAGGTTTGTGTGTGTGTGTGAGGGGGTGGTTCTTTCTAAGGGAATGAAAAATGTTTTTTTATATCCTCTATCAAATATTTAACATGAATTGCATAATGTGTTGTTCTTTGCCATTATGTTCAAGATATTTCTCTCTTTGTTTTTTCATAACATTAATGTTTGTTTGGTTTGTCTTTTCTTGGCCCAAATTTCTACATTTTGTTGTCTGTAGACTACTGATACATGGCTTGAGTCTGTATTAGATTCCTCTTAAGCTAACTTTCCTATCATAATTCAGGGTTTAAATATTTCGGATTAAAGTTTTTCTATCTTCTTAAAACACCTGCAAGTTACCTGTCCTCAAAGTCCATAAATCTATCTGAAGTCTAAGTCTACTCAGTTTTCATCATCATGTTTAACAGTTCCTTCTGTAGATGTTCACATTTTCAAACTTTTCAAAATTCAATTAAAAAATCAAAAGAGGGCTTCCCTGGTAGTGCAGTGGTTGAGAGTCCGCCTGCTGATGCAGGGGACACAGGTTCGTGCCCCAGTCTGGGAAGATCCCACATGTCGCAGAGCGGCTGGGCCCGTAGCCATGGCCTCTGAGCCTGCACGTCCGGAGGCTCGTCAAAAGAGTCAAAAGAGTTTTATTATATACCACCAGAATTAATAGTAGCAAAAACAAAGTAAATAGTTAAAAGTAGAGACATTAAGTATGTTATGGCATTAAAAATAAACATGTCATGTTTTATACAGTGTGGTTCCTTGTGGTATGTAATTGTTATTAAAAAGTATCCAAAATTTGAATATAAGGCCATTTCAATGTCATACTGGGGCATGGTTTAATGCTACAAGTAAGAGAATGTACTTGTATTTGCCTTTGCTCTTTACTATTTTATGAGAGCCTAGGCATTGTAACAAAAGACACAGCAAGTCCAGCTGTCACGAGACTATCCACACTGCCTCTTCTTTCTCATTCCTTCAATATACTCAACATGCTTTCTAGCAGGGCCTTTGTGCTTACTGTTCTCTCTTTCCCCAGATATCCAAATTGTTTCTTCCCTTGCTTCTGTCAGTTATCTGGTCAAATGTCACCTCTTCATAGGTGCCTTCAATGATTATCTTATTAAAAACATAAATAAACTATCAATCTCTCTTTCTACTTGCTTTATTTCATTTCATGGTACATATTACATACACATAAAACATCTGTATGATGTTTCCCCCAGTGAAATATAAGATCCTTGAGGTCAGAGACTCTGTTTGATTCACCCTAGAACATAATATGAGTGTCTCATTGGTTTTTGATAAATAAATTGGCCTATTGGCACTATGCCTTTTTTCCTTTCCGTTTTATTGAGATATAATTGACATACAGCACTGTATAAGTTTAAGGTGCACAGCATAATGATTTGACTTACATACATCATGAAGTGATTGTCACAGTAAGTTTAGTGAACATCCATCATCTCATATGGAGAAAAAATTAAAGTAATAGAGAAAATTTGTGTGTGTGTGTGTGTGTGTGTGTGTGTGTGATGACAACTCTTAGGATTTACTCTCTTAACAACTTACTTTTATATGTAATATGCATCAGTGTTAATTACATTTATCATGTTGCACATTACACCACTGATACTTATTTATCTTATAACTGGAAGTTTGTACAATTTGACAGCTTTCATCACATTTCTTCTCCCTCGATTTCCCACCTCTGGTAACCACAAATCTGATCTCTTTTTCTATGAGTTTGTTTCTGTTTTTGTTTTTGAAGTATAATTGACCTACAACACTATGTTAGTTCCTGTTACACAACATAGTGATTTGGTATACATTTTTAAATGATTACCACAATAAGTTTAATTATAATATAGCACCATACAAAGATATATATAATTATTGACTATACTCCCCACATTGTATATTTCATACCTGTGATTAATTTCTTTTGCAACTGGAAGTTTGTACCTATTTCTTTCCTTTAACCACCTTCCTCCCCTCTGGCAATCATCTGTTTATTCTCTGTATCTTTAACTCTGTTTCTGTTTTGTTACATTTGTTTGTTTTGTTTTTTAGATTCCATATATAAGTGAAATTATACAGTATTTGTCTTTCTCTGTCTGACTAATTACACTTAGCATAATACCCTCTAGGTCCATCCATGTTGTGACAAATGGCAGATTTCATTCTTTTTATGGCTGAGTAATATTTCATTGTATACATATTCCACACCTTCTTTATTCATTCATCTATTGATGGGCACTTGGGTTGCTTCCATATGTTGACTATTGAAAATAATGTTGCAATGAACATAGGGATGCATATATCCTTTCTAATTACTGTTTTTGTTTTCTTTGGGTAAATATCCAGGAGTGGAATTGCTGGATCATAGGGTAGTTCTATTTTTAAGTTTTTGAAGAACATCTAAAGTGTTTTCCACAGTGGCTACACCAGTTTACATTCCCACCAACAGTGCCAGATGGTTCCATTTTCTCCACATCCTTGCCAACACTTGTTATTGTTGTCTTTTTGATAATAGCCATTCTGACAGGTGTGAGGTGATATCTCATTGTGGTTTTGATTTGCATTTCCCTATGACATTGAGCATCTTTTCATTTGCCTGTTGCCCATCTTTATGTCTTCTTTGGAAAAATGTCTATTCAGATCTTATGTCCATTTTTTAATTGGGTTGTTTGTTTGTTGATGTTGAGTTGTATGAGAATTTTTTTTTGATATTAACCCCTTATCAGACATATCATTTGCAAATATCTTCTCCCATTCTTTATGCTTCCTTTTTATGTTTTGATGATTTCCTTTTTAGTTTGTTGTAGTCCCATTTATTTACCTTTGCTTTTGTTTCCCTCTCCTGAAGAGACATATCACCCCTCCCCACAAAAAATTACTAAGTCTAGTGTCAAAGAGAGTATGTTTTCTTCTAGAAGGTTTATGGTTCCAGGTATTACATTTAAGTCTTTAATCCATTTTGAATTTATTTTCCTGCATAGTGTAAGAGACTAGCCCAGTTTGATTCTTTTGCATATAGATGTCCAGTTTTCCCATACCATTTATTGAAGAGGTTGTCTTTTCCTCATTGTATATTCTTACCTCCTTTGTCATAGATTAATTGCACATATAAGTGTGAGTTCATTTCTGGCCTCTCTATTCTGTTCCATTGGTCTACATGTCTTTTTTGTGCAAATACCATGCTATTTTGATTACTGTAGCTGTGTAGTGTAGTCTGAAGTCAGAGACCATGATTCCTTCAGTTCTGCTCTTCATTCTGATGATTCCACAGGATATTTAGGGTCATTTGTGTTTCTATACAAATTTTAGAATTATTTGTTCTAGTTCTGTGGAAAATGTCATTGGTATTTTGATAGGGATTGCATTTAAGTTGTCGATTGTGTTGGGTAGTCTGGCCATTTTAACAATATTATTCTTCCAATCCATGAACAAGGTATATCTTTCCATCTGTTTGTGTTGTCCTCAACTTCTTTCATCAATGTCTTACAGTTTTCTGAGTACAGGTCTTTTACCTCCTTAGTTAGAATTTTTCCAAGGTATTTTATTCTTTTTGATGTGATTTTAAATGGGATCATTTTCTGAATTTCTCTTTCTAATAGTTCATTGTTGGCATATAACAGATTTCTGTATATTCATTTTGTACCCTGCAAATTTACTGAATTCATTTATGATCTCTAGTAGCTTTTTGGTAGTGTCTGAGGATTTTCTGTATATAGTATCATGTCATCTACAAAGAGTGACAGTTTTACTTCTTCCTTTCCAATTTGGATTCCTTTCATTTCCTTTCCTTGTCTGATTGCTGTGGCTAGGACTTCCAGTACTATGTTGAATAAAGGTGATAAAGGTGGACACCCTTGTCTTGTTCCTGATCTTAAAGGAAATGATTTCAGCTTTTCACCATTGAGTATGATGTTAACTGTGAGCTTATCATACATGGCCTTTAATATATTGAGGTATGTTCCCTTCAAACCCTCCTTTTTTAAGAGTTTTTTTTTGTCATAAATGGAAGTTGAATTTTGTCAGAAGATTTTATGCATCTATTGAGGTAGTCAACTAATTTTTACGCTTCAATTTGTTAATGTGGTGTATCACACTGATTAATTTGCTGATATTGAACCATCCTTGTATCTCTGAGACAAATCCCACTTGATCATGGTGCATGATTCTTTTACTATATTGTTGAATTTGGTTTGCTAATATATTTTTGAGTATTTTTGCATCTATGTTCATCAGTGATATTGGCCTGTAATTTTATTTTTGTGATATCTTTAGCAGGTTTTGTTATTAGGATGATACTGGCCTTGTGGAATGAGTTCAAAAGCATTCCTTTCTCTGCAGTTTTTTGGAATAATTTGAGAAGGATAGGTGTTAACTCTTGGCAATATTCCTTTTGTAGTTGCAAGAATGCAAATCATTTCCCAGTTCTCTCTGTTTTATCTTTTTCTTTTCACAAGATTTGGTTAATCACTATAACTAATGAGCCTTTCTAAAAATGTCTTCTGGCTAATTTTGATGCCACTTCTGCATTTCTAAATTTCTCCTTCAATGTAATACTTTCCACTGAATAATTTTAATGTTGCTCTAGTCATACAATCAAATTATTGCAATTCATGAATGTGCCTGCTTAATGTTGAATAAATGTTGTGATAATACATTTATTACTTTATGCATACATGCATTCCTCAACTATACATGGAATGCATACCATGTGACAGGATTCATACACGTGTAATTGATAAAAGTTTTTTTCTGTTACTTCTCTGGGATAGTGACTATGAATAAAGACATAGTTCATGTTGTATCATCTTCTAGAGGCTCTTAGTATAGCTCTCCTGGATGTACTCTGCATAACTGAAGGGGGTATTTTTCATCTACCTACAATATGAACAAACATACGCAATGGCTGTGCTGATGAAACTTCCTTGGTTTCTCCAAAATTATTTTGACACCTCTACTTTTAATCCCATGGCTCTTAATCTAGACTTCATCATAAAATTTACCCCAACAGTATAGAACTATCTATCCATTTTCACCAATATAATATGAATATTACATGGGTATGAATTTGGTTTTTCATATATGATCCTACTGTCTAACACAGTATGTAGTAGGTAGTTTAAATTTACTTGTGAGATGAATGAATAGTGTGTACAAATTATCTTTGACAAGAAAATATTTATTTTGAATTTATTTAAAAATAAAGGATATTCCTAGAAACAGAATATAATTCTGTTATGTCTATAGTTGATTTGAATGTAAGCATAAGTAAAAAGGATATCTCATTTTTGTACTTGAAGCATATTAACAATTTAAATCCAATTTCATTCTGAGTCTCCTAGCTTCTAAAAGTTACTATTCACATAACCACTCTGGCAGTGATTACTATTCCCTACTCCTTTGTAGATACTCCAGGAAAGCAGTATATTTCTCAGTAGTCTTATATCTACATATAGTCAAGGGACTAGTTCTAGCTATTGCAATATGAATGAAAGTGATACATGTGGCTTCCAGGCTAGGGTGTTTTAAGAAACAAGGGTGTGCCTCCTACACTTTCTCTCTCTTCTCTTGTAATCTGTTTCCATAGGAGACAGACATGTTTGAATACAGGTGGTTTATTTTGGAGAATACTCAAGAACAATACCTGTAGGGAAGTGAAGAAAGCAGTACTGAAAAGAGAGAGAGTAGCTAAACACTTCTCTCAGCAACAGAAGAATACACCTGCAGTAGAGGCCTCAGCCAACGTCACAGTGAGTTCAAGGCTAGAATGGCCTTTAAGAGATAGCAACACTTGAGGCAATGGGACAGATCTTTGTAACTCTGTATTGACTGGTTATTTGTTGTAGACAGCCTCTGAGGAGAAGAGTAACCTTGGGAAAGATAGCTTCTTCAGCCAAGGATAATTGAAGAGGCACTCAGCTTTCTGCCCTCAAGAGTGAAGGAATGAGTACTTGAGTCCGAGGACTGGGGCACACCACAACATTCACTATATTTCCTCCAAAAAGATGCAGATTGCAATGGGAAGCAAATGAATAATGGAGTTATGACACAGATGGAGCTAGAGTACCTAAATTACTTTGTGAAGGGAAGCTACCCAGGAGCATTCACTTATGAGAAGGAAATAAAGTCTAATGTGTTTTAGCTAGGGAAATGTCCAGAGTCTAATGTCTAATTGTTAATATCTGACATACATATATATATATATATATATATATATATATATATATATATATATATGACAGATAAATTTTGTCAATTGCTTTCAGAGTAATCCATTTCTAATATTGTCCTTCCCCCCAACACTGCCTTTTAAGTTAAAGGAATGAAAGTACACAGAGCAATTACACAGATGGCATAATGTTTACCAGTGTTGCCAAGAAACTCCTGTGAGAGGCTATATTTCAGAAGCACAATATCTGAAGTCATTGATTTAAAATTATTCACCCCTGAGGGATCTTAAACTACACAGCATTCTCTGCCACAACTGTTTTCATGTGAGGTATTAAAATCCAGTGATTCCACATATGTATTCATTATTTGAGTAGTATCCACTCGCAGAAATAAATATTTATTACTATATACAACTTTTGAAGTTTGAAAACGTATAATTTAGTCTATAATTGCTCTAGGCCTCAAAGGGAGACAATATAGACAGGTATATATAAATGGTCCTTCTCAAGAAATGTAATCCTCAATTCTTATATTTTTTTAGTTGGAGCTCTAGAATAAAAATCTGTGACTAAAGGAGCAAGCAATATTGCCTATGTAAGTACAATTCAGCATTCAAGACCAAGTTGATCAAATGATTCAGGACTAAATCTTTATCCAATACATTGAAATGTCGGGAGTGGGGGGTTAATAATATTTATGCCCAAACAGATTTTCTTTCTGACATAAACTATATGGTGTGAAGACCTAAAATATACCAACACACTAGGAAATTTAGAGAAATTTAGAGGTTTAACTTAATCTGCCAAACCTAACTGAACCCCCAACTATAAAGCATTGGACTTAAATATGTGACTTTTGAAATAAATGTGGTTCTGAACTGGAATCCTTAATACAACCCTTATTAGTTGTGTGTGACTGGATTAGTCACTGAGACTTAATTTTCTTATTAATGAAATGGATTAAATTACGTCTATGCTTTGTTGGATTTGTAAAGATTAAATGATACACATGCAATGCTTTTATTACAGTAGATCATAGTGTGCAAATGTTCAAAATGTAATTGGCATCTTTACTGTTATTATAATACTTTAAGCACATATAAAGGCAAAGCTTCATTTGAGATAGTTGTTCATAAATAGCATGTGTTTCTTTGACTTTACTGGTTTCCACAGTTTCATTATAGTGTAGGACACATTATCAAACATGCAGTAGCTAAATGATTCAATCATCTGGTACAAAGGAAGAGACAATTGTTGACATTGAGAAAAATTACAAGTGATTAGAAAATGTTGCTTCATTTGCATAATTCAAAAATAGCATTTCATTTCAAATGAATCTTAGTAATATTGTAGAAGTCAAGTGATTAAAGGTATCTGGTATTCATGAAAGGACAGACTAAAAGCTTAGTTCCTTAAGACACAAATATTCTGAGACCTAGATCTAAGTATAAAAATAGTTGTATATAATTAAGGTGGGGAATGGACAGATTATTTAGTTATTCATTCTGGAAAAATTATTTACTATTTGGAAGAAGAATGATTTTAAATTTCTACCTTACTTCTTAAATAATTGAAATTCCTTCAGTTCCTTGAATGCTAAGTGTTCCTTTTTGATGTTAAGTCTTTGAATAAATAGTTTTCCCTGTTTGAATGTGCCTTTAAACCCCTACACTGACTTAGATACATACATCCTTCAGATTTTAGCTTCTTTGTGTCATAGAAATAACTTTCCTAACCTCTCTTGAAGAGCTTAATCTATCCATTTTATTATATCCTGGCCTAGAGACTGATTCCTCTCCATTGTAACATATGGCTGTTGGAATTTACCATGCATTTTAGTGATTATGTGATAACTATTTCTACTTAATATAGCATAAATTCACAAGGAATGACACCATTTTTATTTTCATATATGATTTTTTCCCTGGTCCCTAGCACAGCGCCTGGTATTTGTTTGATTATCAATAAGTATTTTATCGATAGAATAGTAGATGAATGAATAGAAGTTTAAGGATTAAGAAGACATCACCGAGGGCTTCCCTGGTGGCGCAGTGGTTGAGAGTCCGCCTGCCGATGCAGGGGACGCGGATTCATTCCCCGGTCTGGGAAGATCCCACATGCCGTGGAGCGGCTGGACCTGTGAGCCATGGCTGCTGAGCCTGCGCTTCCGGAGCCTGTGCTCCGCAACGGGAGAGGCCACAACAGTAAGAGACCCGCGTACCGAAAAAAACAAAAAACAAAAAAAACCACACACATAAAAAAGAAGACATCACCGAGAAATTAGAGGGAAATAGTTATCAAAAAGATAAATGTGGGGCTTCCCTGGTGGCGCAGTGGTTGAGAGTCTGCCTGCCGATGCAGGGGACACGGGTTCGTGCCCCGGTCCGGGAAGATCCCACATGCCGTGGAGTGGCTGGGCCCCTGAGCCATGGCCATTGAGCCTGCGCGTCCGGAGCCTGTGCTCCGCAACGGGAGAGGCCACGACAGTGAGAGGCCCGCGTACCGCAAAAAAAAAAAAAAAAAAAAAAAAAAAAAAAAAGATAAATGTGGAATCATATTGAGTAAGTATATCTTTAAAGTATTTGTTCTTTGAATGGAGTTCTTTGGTACTGTAAAAACAAAGTAAGAATCTATTATAGGTAAATTCAATTGATTTTCCAAACAGTAAGTAAAACATTTTTATAACAAAAGAGGAATAAAAAATCTAAATGTAAATAAAAACCTGGAAAAATATTTACAACATACCATAAAGGTTAAATATATTTTGTATACAAAAATATTGATCAGTTTTTGAGATAAGTAGAAACAAAATGACGTAAATATGCAATTCACTAAAACAGAAATATAGAAGACTAATACATAGGTGAAAAACATAATATCATTGAATTTCTTCCTGTAAAAATGTCAGTAGAAAAATGCAATAGGCAATATTGGTGAGTGTTTAGGAAAATGATATTCTGATACACTGCTGGTTGTATATTAGTGTTTATTTTCTCACAAACAAGTTGCTTATGGAAAAATTTAATAATGTAATGATGTAATAATGATGAAAAATAATTATCCCCCCATATTTATCTTGTTAAACTAATTAAACAAGGAGGCCATTTGACTGAGGGGGCTGTATAGGCCAAGGTGGCCCACATAAGCAAACCAAAAGCCAAGCCAGTAAATGCTTCCAGGTTACCAAATCAAATCAAAACCTAAGGACAGCCAATCACAAACAGCCAACTAGGCTTTAAGCTATAGCCAATCAATAAGTTCCTCACTTTTCTTCTGCCTTTTCTCTAGACAAGTCTCTCCCGAGCTTCTGTCAGTGGAGCGCTCCTAACCACTTCTGATTTGGCACTGCCTGATTGGAATGGATAGATGCTCAAATAAAGTCTTAAATTTTTTAATATGCCTCAGTTTATCTTTTAACAAGCTCTGATTATGAGGTATTTGTTTAAAAGAAACATACTACCTACTATATTAATAGGCTTTAAAATGTAAAATGGGCATATCTGAAATTCAATCATTCAAGTTATAAGTAATTACCCTTAATAAATTATTAAAGATGGGTAAGAAGATTTATGAAAAAGGATCATCACCCAAGAAATATTTCAAACTGCTAAAATTGCATCATTTTTGTTCTCTCTCTCTTTCTCTCATCAATCACCAAAGTCGTGAACAATGCCTACTAGCTCCATTTTAAGTTACGTCCCAATTCTGCTATTCTGTTCCTTCAGTATTGCCCCAGTGCCGGTAATTCTCATGTTTGTGGGACAATTGCAGTAACATCCTAACTTGTTCCCCACAACTACTCTAGTCTCCTTCTCATGTTCTTTGCACATAGCAAGCAGAGTGGTCTATTTACAATATAATTGTATCATTTCATCCCCTCCAGTAGCTTCCCATCTCACTTAAAGTCCAATCTCCCAACCTCAGCCTTCACACCCTCATCTAACCAAGCCCCTGCTTACCTTCCTGTGCTCCAGTCACTCTGGTCTACTTATCTTTCCTTGATAACACTAAGCATGGTCTCATCTCAGGGCTTTTGAATTTGATGTTTTTTTGGCAGCTGAGAGTAAATCGTTCTCACTTGAGAGAGATGCTTTCATGCAGGCCTCTCTCCAAATGTTACCTCCTCAAAGACTCTCTCCCTGCTCATTCTGGGAAAGCAGCCATTCACCCTTGATTATAATTTTATGTCCACATAACCCTTCTTCATTTTATTCAGCATTTATCGCTTCTTGACACACACATATACACACCTGCCTTCTGCAATAACATATAGGTTCAAAATATAAGGGTAGGAAATTTATTTTGTTTGCCTCCTAACCCATCTCCAGTGAATTCCTGGTAGATAGTAAAAGTTCAAATATTTGTCAAGTGAATGAATATATTAATAAGGGAATGGTTACTTATATTAAGGTAAATTCATGTGATGGAATGCAATGCAATCTTTATTAAAATGTTTGTTGGAAATGATGAGGGAAGAGAATCATTTTATAAAATATTATGATCACAATTATGGAAAATTTTTATTTTCAACTTTTGTGCTTTTTGTATTTTCCACTTTCCTAGTAAACATCTATTATTTTTGTAATAATATGTGTGTACTTTAGATTACTAAATTACTCATAAAATATTTGTCTCAAAATTCATAACCAGAATCTTGTAGTATCAGGCAGCTCAATACCTTGTTATTAGTCTACTGCAAAGATAGGACACTATCTTATTCTTTAGGTAAAATAAAGCAAAAATATATCTTTTTCTTCTTCATACAGTATATCTAGTTTTATTATATGTATTTTAATTGTGTTATTTTCTAATATTTCTTAATTTTGGAAGTCTGTTCTAACCAATTTTAGATTTGGATGAGTATATGTAGTTTAGTATATGGCCATTAGTATCTTGATTCTATTTAAGTGACAGTAATCAAGCTAGACTACAGTCAGAGTTATAGTAAACCAAAAATGATTCAATGCAATTTGAGAATAAACAGCTATACAACTGGAATTTTGTCATTGATTTTTTTTAAATTTACATGTTTCTATCTTAATTTTCTAAAAATTTGTTTCCATTTTCTTGTTTTCTTCATTCTATATTATAAAATTGAATAAATTTAGCTTTCAAAATCCATACTTTAAGTGAAACGGATGGTGGGGTAATATTTTATCTAAGTGAGGGTTTCTCAGGCTCAGCACTAGTGATGTTTTGAACTAGATAGTTCTTTGTTGCTGAGGAGGCTTTCCTGGGCATTGTGTGGCAGCATCCTAGGCCTCTACCCAATCAATGACAGTAGCAACACCGTCCCCCTGCCCCTGCCCAGTCGTGACAAAAAAAATATCTCCAGACATCACCAAATGTTCCCTGGTGGGCAAAATCGCTCCCAGTTGTGAATGACTGATTTAAGGGGAGGGCAAACACAGTAAATCTGGTCAAATTTATATTTCAGGACAACAGAAATAAATGCTTGTTTATAAATTATATTTATCCTAATAGAAAATATTAGCATGGAAGCATTTTACTGACCTTCCAATGTTTATGATTTATTCATTTATAATTCATATGTACACAGACATGCTCATTCCACTTAAAATGGATTTAGTCATAGTACAGTGCATTTTGGTTCTATTATTTGGCTTTTCTTCAATTAAAAAAGATGCCTGAATCTTACTAGTTTCTTTTAGTGTCAATATACCCCATAAAATAGACATTTTTTCTTTTCTTTCAAAATAAAGTTCCAAAAAATTTAGAAGGTTAATTATGCAGCACTCTGATATCTGTGCAATTTATCTTTTTTTTTCGCTTGCATTTTATTTAATTTAGTTTTATGGCAACAGACTGCAATCTATACTTTGGCAAGAAATGAGTTCCAGTTTCTCAGAGGCACTATTTCCCCCTTATTGTAAGCCTGTCACATTCATTTGTATACCAAATGCTTATTTACGATAGAGGATTTTGCTTCTTACATTTTGGGCTAAGCTGATAAGGAGTGAATACATTTTTTGCCTGCTAGCTTGCTTTCAAGAAAGATTAAGAACACAGAATACATGTTTAATGTATTTTAGCTGAACTCAGGGATCGAGTCATCTGGATATATCTCCAATATATCCTGTGTCTAAAGATCGCCTGGCTCCATAACAAGTAGTGATTCAGTCAGAGAAAGACCTCCCTCTGACCAGTTTTGAAACATTTTAGATGAGGAAAATAATTGGAGAATTTTATTGCTGGAAGAGAATCCGATGGTTTTATAGAATTCCACCTCACATTTCCAATTTTAATGTGAGGCTGAGAGAGATTATAGGCACACCTCATTTTATTGCACTTCACAGGTATTGCATTTTTTATAAATTGAAGGTTTGTGGCAACCTTGCATACAGCAAGTTTATTGGTGTCACTTTTCCAACAGCATTTGCTCACTTTGTGGTCTCTGTGTCACGTTTTGTTGAATGATGAAATATTTCAAAATTTTCCACTATTATTATGTTTGTTATAGTGATCTGTGATCGGTGATCTTTGATGTTACTGTTGGAATAGGTTTTTTGTTTTGCATTTTTTAATTAAGGTATGTATATTTTTTAGACATAATGTTATTGCAAACTTAATAGATTGCAGTATAGTGTCAACATAACTTTCATATGCACTGGGAAACCAAAAAACTCCTGGGACTTGCTTTATTGCAATATTCTCTTTATTGCGGTGGTCTGGAACTGAACCTGAAATATCTCTAAGGTATGCCTGTAAATGCCAAAAGTAATGATCCACACAGCTAATGAACCATAAATTTGAACCAAGATCATAAGTTATCACCAATTCTCCCTGATCTCAAAGGGAGGCTGGAGTAAAATTTTAGTTTTAATTTCAATGCTTAGATGCTATGGCAAATACTCAGAAAAAATTCCCAGATCAATCTGAGCAACCCTAAGAGATCAAGCTACTTAGTAGCTGCTTATATGACTTAGTAAAATTACAGTTATACCACAGATCTAATATTGCCTGACACTGTGACAGACCTAATAAACCAAGCATAAGGAAGATACGTGTTTATGCATGTGTATATAACTACATACATAGGTATACATATACACATACATATACATATCTATAGCTATGTCTACATCTAATCTATATCTACATCTATGTCTATATCTATCTCTTTATTCTTTTATGAATATGGCAAGACATTGATTCCACCATGCATGAGCTTGCTCCGCATAGCAGAATTAGCTAGGAGGAAACAAGCAAATACATCCTAAAACTAATAAATCAAAGGCAAATTTTCAATCTGAAATTGAAAGAAAACATGAATCATGTGTCAAAGTAATATTTCATTTTTGTTATGTTATATTTTGTCTGTCATTATATGACATAATAAAATAATATATATTGTATATCATATCATATTACAATGAATGAAGTAAACAATTGATGTAGAGTATTGGAGATTAGATACCTTTTTGTGTCCTTCAAGTTGTGTATATCTATACCTGCTTTTGTAATCAACTTTGTTTATAAAATTTTCCACAGAATTGCAGATTCAATATACAAATTTAAACATTTTATCAACTTTTCAGAAGTCATGTACTGGTTGGCAAGTCTGTTTAATAAAACCTGGCTGGAAAGTCATTAAAAACCTAGGAGCCTTAAACCAAATATACCTTTCATCCCACATATAGACTCAATGATCACTGCTAAACCTTTTGTAACACACCATACTTCTGCTTTATAGCCATCATCACAAATTAATTTATTTTGTGATTTTTATCTATGTCTTGTTTCTTTCACTAGGCTATAAGCTCTCTAAGTACAGACTTCAAGTCTGCATTGAATCTACTGTACCTGAATCAGTAGACCTATAATAATATAGAATAAATGAGTAAATAACTTGATCCATTTATAAGAGAAAATAAACTAAACTTTGAATTATTAGAAAATATACTTGGAAGACTGATGAAATTATCATTCCATTTATTTCCACTGACAGATTTAAACTAAAACAAAAATGTGTTAGAAATCTTTGGCTTATAAGTACAAATAAAAGAGTATCATTACATACAACCTATCCTACAAAATAATTAGATGGCTTTTTCACAAGAGCAGTCATAAGTAGATTTATTTAGGGTTTTATTTTTGATTTTAATGTTTTTTCAAATTTGCTTGTTTTGTTTTTGGCAGTTACAGTGACTGTATAGTGCAGGGATGTCAAGTGCTGATATACTTTCTGATTTTTCAGTTGAAAACTCTAGAGATCATTTCTTGATGATTCTTACCCTGGAAAATGTTGCTTCCCTTGATTCTTCAGACTCCATTGTTCTGCTTTTTACATTTCTAATTACCTTTCATATCTTGCCTACCATTTTTCTTTTGTGTAGATACATTTGTCTCCCCAAATTCAAATATATATCAGCAACAACTCTAACTGTATGGCTCCCCAAATCTCTCCACACTAATACCTCGATGCACAATTGATTCTTTTCAGAGACTGCATCTGCTTCCCTCTAACAGTGCTTACCTGAATACTTATTACAGATACAATTGAATCATAATAATCAATGGGATAAGAAAGGGAAAAAGTTAAACTGTAGTGTAAACTCGTAAGTGGAAGGCATATGTATTCTTCAATTATCATAAAAATCTCTCCTCCATAACATTGAGGATTTACACATGCATTTAAGCTCTTTTAAACTAATTATTTATTTATTTATTTTGCGGTACTCGGGGCTCTCACTGTTGTGGCCTCTCCCGTTGCGGAGCACAGGCTCCGGACACGCAGGCCCAGCGGCCATGGCTCACGGGCCCAGACACTCCGCGGCATGTGGGATCTTCCCGGACCGGGACACGAACCCGTGTCCCCTGCATTGGCAGGTGGACTCTCAACCACTGCGCCATCAGGGAAGCCCCTAAACTAATTAAATTTTGATATGCAGGTTTACATAATTTAATTTAGGTAAAGCTATCGTCTGGAATTTTTAAAAATACAAAGGAAAACATACATTTTACTCCTTCAGATTTCAGTTTCTTCATTTATAGATGAATTAAATTATGTTATATGGTTTCTTCCAGTTCTGTACTATATGAATATCTGTATCTAAAAGTGATTACTTTCTACACTAAAACTCTACAGTTATTGCTGTTCAAGTTTTATTCTAATGAATTTAATCTAATCTGGAAAATATTTTATTGTCTTGCTTTATAGTAACAGGAAACTTTGAAACTTTTAGAACATCTAGATATGGTCTGTTTCCTCTTAGCCTCTAATTGCTATAACTTTGTCATTTACTATAATAAAATTGGATTCCCATTGGATTTGGAACAAAACTTAAAATCCTCATCTTCACCTTTGTGATTAATTTGTTGGCCAATTTTCGAAGCCCATGACTCTTCATTTCTATCTCATTCGGTGTCCTTTATTTGAAATGGCTCCCTTTCTATTCTTCTGTACCAAGCCCTTTTCTATTTCTAATATGCCCTTGCTCCTTATCTCATTATCATCCTTCAGGTCTTAATGTAAATGTCACCTACTCAGGGAGCATTTCCTATATCAACAGAAAATAATTAGTGAGAAAATGAGAAGTTTATTTTGGTTTGCAAACTACAAATTTCATGATTACTCCTTGAATGACTTTGTTTCTTGAACTGAATATCAATGACTTTGATGGCCTTTGTCTAAATAATTCTCAACAATTTTGAATAATAAATTATAATGGATGAGAGAATTTCATGTGGTACCAAAACTGATCCAGTTGAGATCTTGCATTTGCTGGAATAGAAGCTGTAGCTTCTGTAAATCATCACTACATAGATGCAATTTGCTTTTACATAATTCAGATAAAATCATTATTCTTTAACCAAATACTATCATACCCAAGTAGAGACTAAAAATTATTTCTGAGATAAATGCCACATGAATGTATGACAGTTGTTCAAAAGTACTATTTTCCTTGATATCGGAAATTATGAATTCCATAAATATTTGTTGTGTAAATGGAAATTTTTCTATATGCATAGATGACTTTTATGACTCAGTTTTCATTTTTGATTTTCCATTTAAATAACACATTTATGATTGCTCAATGCATTCTAATTTTTAATTAAATGATAATATCCAAAATATTACTAGGTACATAAAAAGCTTAATTATTGAAAGAAATATTGTTTTACCTTTAAAAATAATTATACTATATAATATGAAGTTTAGCCCATGTTTTAGGTAAATATTCCTGATAATTGATTTATTAATTTATATATCTTGCTTTAAAATAATTTAAAATAATAGTAATAATTATAATACTGTATTAGTTTATGAATTAAGTATATCAGTAGATGCACTTAGGAGAGTTACCTATTGATATGACTTGAAAGCTGTGACAGTTTGTCCCTGTTGGAGCCCAGGGTAAGCCACCCCAAAAGGTTCCTCAATGGCATATTGACTATTTTGAATTAAAATTACTTAAAAACAGCCAACATAAGACACTCTGACCCTCCTTTCTGTCTCCCTGAAAGCAGGAAGTAAATCTCTAATGTGAAAAGTGCACTTCATGCATCTGGAGGTAAACGGACGCTCTTATCGCCTGAGACAGGGAATTCGGGCCAAGAAGCCTATATCAACAACTTTGTTACTTCTTTAATTCTACCCCAAGCCTAAATTAAGCCTAAGTTTAGATTCCTCACGAATTGAGCACCCAAAAGCTAAATTTCTTTGTCCTGTCAATTCCTCACAAATTTATTTTTTCTTAGTCTGAAAAGTAAAAAAGCTGCCTGCTTTGGCCACTTCTTAGGTCCCATTTCTATGGTACCTTCAGGCACCTGAATTAAAATTTGTTTTTTTCTCCCGTTGTTGGGCTGCACCCCACAGGCTGACAACGCCTGTGCTTGCCCAGCTTTAAGACCAAAGAGCCCGGAGTCAGCAACAGAGACATAGATGGTTTAATGGATAGGGGAGCTTACATGTCTGAAGCAAGGTCCTGACACCCCACAGTGTGAGGTAGACTGCGGGCAGGACAAGGTGACAGTTTTTGGTTCCCTGGGGGAACCAAAGACTGCGGGCAGGACAAGGTGACAGTCTTTGGTTCCCTGGGGGAAGGGGAGATTGCCAGTTATAGGGGGAATTAAGTCGGGTTGGCTCATTGGTTACCAGGGAGACCAGCAGAGGGGCACGCCCCTCACCGCCCCTTTGATAAGAACAGTCACTAGCTGGGGCCTAGGGCAAGTATGTCGGAAGGTCAGTCACGTGAGTAGAGTGTAGGTGCAGAGTGTAGGCAGGGGATGGTTAGAGAGCAAGAGAACTGCCATCTTGACTGGCCTGACCATACAACCTATTAATCTATCTTGTGTCAGTTTTATTATTAGTCCAGATACAAGAACTCAAGAAGGGTAGAGGCGGAAATATTCCCCTCCCCTTAACCATGTTAAACATAACAAGGTTAATAAGTTAAGTTTAAAGTATTTCTCCTCATTTGAACCAAATTATTTATTCATCTTTCCTTTAATGTTGTATGAATAATCTTTTTAAACTGGAGGAAACTTTATATATCCCTTGAATTAAATCTTTTATTAATTAGATTTTTATAGATAGTGTACCCATGGTTTTCTGTCATAGCCATATGCTTAGCTCAAAAATTTCTTCATATTTTCAACTAATTCAGAATCACTATGAACCAATTCAGAAATCACTAAGGAAATTTGCATTTTTTAAAGCAAAAGTACAATAACATCCTTAAAATATTTTACAGTCACAAAATGAGAATAAGGTTGCAAACGGCCTCCAATAATCTCTTGCTCTTTTATACATTCTACTTTGTCTTAGGTCATTGTCACCTGAAAGAGTTTTGGTGACCAATACCAAGATGCAGGCCTAATGGACAGGAGACACCAGGTTTACATAATTAAAATTAAAGTAACATTTCCCAAGAAACACTAAACTGAAGTTGGGGGTGGGGGTGGGGAATACTAAAGTAAAAGAGAAAGAATTATCAAGGAGAAATAAACACAGAACACTTTCAGAACAACAATGAAACCAGTAAAATACAAAATGGTGCATGGATCTATTGGGACATTGAACCAGTTGATTTTATCCACTTCTTTATCCCAAGAAGTCCTAGATTTACCCTCAGATTCTTTTTGAACTAGTCATGAGTTTAGCACACTATCCTTTGTTCCCTGTATGGCTCCATTTACATTATCCCATTTGTTTACCTCATTCAGAAGAGAAATTTGGCTTCCACTCCTCACTGAATTTCACCTTTTGAGAGATCAGATGGCATTCCTTTGCCTGACTGAGCTCTCTCCTTTAAAAGGAGGGGGGTTCTCACAATCGTTTTTCTGATATTGTCCTCCTTCACTTTCTGTCATCTATACCATAACCTTGAAATAAATTACATGTAATATGCACAAACCTGCAAGCAGATAGTTTCGGGGGTCTCCAGAGAAAGAGAATCAGGAATGGGTTTCTTGACATAAGAGAATCCATTTTGGCCTAAGCATTTTGTGATCTCAGCCTGGCCCCAATGCTTGGCCTTGAGCAGGTCTCAGTAATTAATGATCTTAAAAGAACAAAGGGGGCTTCCCTGGTGGGGCAGTGGTTGAGAGTCTGCCTGCAGGGGACATGGGTTTGTGCCCCGGTCCGGGAAGATCCCACATGCTGCGGAGCGGCTGGGCCCGTGAGCCATGGCCGCTGAGCCTGCACGTCCGGAGCCTGTGCTCTGCAGCAGGAGAGGCCACAGCAGTGCACCGCAAAAAAAAAAAAAAAAAAAAAAGAACAAAGGGACACAAGAGCAGATCAGTGATAAAATAGAGTCCTAGTTCCCCTCAAGGGATATACAGTTCTGCAGGAACTAAGGCCCCCCACCCAGGTGGAGGATGGAATGATGATGTTGACCCTCCTGACATCCATCAACTAAAGCTTGGACTCTGTTGATCTTTGCCCCAATTCTGTGTTGAATTCTCCTCTGCTCAAGCCCCTTCATGAATACACATGTACCCTTAGCTTGAAACGTCCCCAGTTTTGCAGTTCAGGGAGACACTGCTTTGGGAAAGAGGCCTGGAGTTCTCCTTACTTGCTGCAAGTCATAATAAATCCTTGGCACCCACCAAAAGGCAAACCCAGATTTCAGGTAACAAACTTTGCCACAGCTGTGCTACTCTTAATAGTACATGTGATTGAATTTGAAATGTTCCATCAAAGTTTGATATTTTACCTGTAAAGCAATAAATCTATAGTACAAGAAAATATGAGTATTTTCCCCAAATGTATACCATCTTCAAAACTCAGCACCCATTTGCAATGTCTGAATTTTAAGTTTAACTTCTGAGTAGGAAGTAAGGTGAGGTGTTTTTAGTCATTTAGAGATATTGAAAAAAGGATGGACAATATACTTTAGGATATTTTTTTCTAATTAATGCACTACACCCATTAAACTATTGGAATCATATTAACTAAAAATGTCATCCAGAGTAAATGCCAAATTGACTAGGAGCCTTTCTCTTGTATAGTAAATTTTTTTTACATCTTCTGATAAGTACTGCCAACTAAAAATTGGTACTTGCTATCTGCCTCAACAAGGAATAAGTCAACAACCGCTGTAGCCACTGACCTTCAACACACCCTGAAAGGAGTTCAGGGTGGAGATCAGGAATGAGGCACTCTGTGCTCTGGGAAAAACTAGAAGACCAGGCCGTTAGATAGTTATTTTCAGATTTTATGAGCCCAATTCTTGCACTTCCCCATATCTATAAAGCATTAAAATCATTAATGGTGACATCTGCTCCTCGTGACAAGCAGCAAGCCTCTGCCAAAATGTGCGCTCGACTGCACATACCACCCCTTCACTAAATTCATATATAACACTGAACTCCCACCCGACCTTTTTGGAGTGGTTTCTCAGAGCTATCTTAAATGCTGGCTCCCGGGCCATAGTCCTCATTTTGCCCCAGATAAAGCTTAACTCACAACACTCACATTGTGCATTTTTTTCAGTCGACAGTATGATCATCTGATCGTGACTTTTCTATTGAGCCCAGAAAATTATTTGTTTTTACAACAAATAGAAAGAAATCAACTATTTGCTTTTACAAAAAATAGAAATTGACTGGTCTCATTGTACGTCCTTGGCAAGTATATGATCCCACAATAGATTATATCTTTGCAATAGATAT
This sequence comes from Phocoena phocoena, assembly GCF_963924675.1. Lineage (NCBI taxonomy): Eukaryota > Metazoa > Chordata > Mammalia > Artiodactyla > Phocoenidae > Phocoena > Phocoena phocoena. Next base: position 80,012,498 of record NC_089223.1, read on the forward strand.
CTTTCTAAAACCTTCATTCCTTTCCTTTGGACTTTTTGAAAGCAATAATTCTCTAATAACCTGATTTCTCTCTTTAAGCATTTTTCTTCTTGAATGCTTTAAAAAATTTCTTGCAATCAAAACAGATAATACTCTGTTTGAAGAACTATAAATAAGATCAAAACACATTAACAATTAGATAATTGTTTGGGTCCTAATGAGTATTTCCTTTTAAGAAAGGAAACACGAAGTTAAAAATATGAGATTAACCTTTATATAAAGAATGGTATTCAAAATGCTATTAAGTCATTAACTTCAGTAAACAGGCATTTAACATTTGTCAAAATGCAACAGTGTTTAACCTTTGTGTTTAAAATAGTGCTTCTATTAGATATGCCTCAATTGCTGCAGATCAAATAGGAAGTAAGCTGCCTCTTGACCTGAAATTTAAACTAATCCTGATGCAACCTTTGCAAGAAGTTAAACCAAAGTTTGTTGAACTTTATTTTAAAACAGCAGTATTTTTTTTTTTTTTTTTTTTTTTTAGTTTTGCAGACCTTTGCATATATCCCACTTCCTGCTGGATGGGGACAGCTCCAAAATGCTGCAGTGAAAAGATGCTGCTGTTGTATTTGCAGTTTTTTTGGAGGCTGGAAGCAACGAAAATTCTCTTGAGAAAGTATGTTATAACAGTATTTCCAGCCAAATTTTGCAAACTCAAGAGATTCAGATTAACATTTATACTTATGCTTATGTACAATTCTAATGTCTTGCTATTTACTCACTGTTAATTTACAGTCATGGAGGAGTAAAGTCATAATTTGATTTACCTATTATGTGGATACCAATTATGTAGAAAGCATAGTTTCAAATCAGAAAGAGCTATTTTCCTCCAACTATTTACATCAGTCACTCTTAAGTGATCCACTGATATATTTCAATTTTCCTCTCTAATTTGAGCACACAGTTCTGTCTTCTGTGTGTTCTACAACAGATGTGATATTTGCAAGCACCTCAGGGGAAGGTATGTTTTTCTGAAAGATGCTTACCTGCACAACCAAAAAGGTTTGCAGGAGCTTCTGAAAATATAAAATAAAAAGCACAACTTTTCCATAATTAGACACAAGTAGAAGGTAAGTGAACCGGGTCCTGCTGTCCTTAATTGCCTTCTTTCTTCTGGTGAACAGATCTTCAATTAGACCTTGGGGACTACATATAAAGTGGCCTTGTGATATAAAATCATGAAGGATAAATCAGAGGAGGTGTTCACATTTTAAAGGAAGATGTATCTCCCTTTCAGAATGTGTCTCTGTAATATACTCTTTGGCATTGTGCTGAGACCCATTCCTTTACAAACTCTTACAGATTCTATAAATTTTAGATGTGGGAGTTTCCTAACCCTTCAATTTCCAGAGAGAGAAAGCAAAACTGGAGAAAAGAAGATGCTAGGACACATCCACTAAGCAGCACAAGCTCTGAAAGTTTTCAAATAAGTGAAGTTAGCTTTGAGCATTTAATGATCTATATATTCTAGGTGTCTGTTTCTCTCATTTTCTGGTTCTTATAGGTCTTGTAACTGTCCAGTTGAAACTAGGACTGTTAGCTACTTAAACAGTATAAACTCCAAAAGGTTGGCATTTGAGTCTGCTTTGTTTCGGACTGTGTCCCCTACTCCTAGAGCACTGCCTGGGAGAGAATAAGGGCTTAGTGAAAGTTTATTGAATAAACAAATAAATAAAATGTGCAATGAATGAACTATTGACTCATAATGTTAACTTTTAAAAACTCTTTTGCATTATAATAGGTCAAGGAACCCCTAAAGTTAAAGAAATGCAGCATTTGTTGAAGAAAATTTGAGGAGTTAACCAATATGTTTAAAGATAGACTTGGCTTCAAGAGTAGATTCAAGAAAAGAAATTTGCAAGAAAGGGTATTTCAAATGCTTGGATTTCAAACACCAGTGGATTACTTTGTCCTGGAGTAAAACCTACTTTATAGAAATCCATTTCCTCCTAAATAACTGGTGTAGGGAAGGAAAAAGTTGTCCTCAATACTCTTAGGGTCCTTGACTGGGTCTAAAAGTTGAACTGACAAAGACAGCCTAACAGGTGAAAAGCATACAAATTTTTTAAATTTTATGTGACACGGGAGACTTCATAAGGAAATGACCTGAAAAAAACAGGTAAGCTTGAGTACTTTTATGCTAAATTGCACGAAGTGTGGACAGTTGTGTAGAAATTATGAGAAATTAAAGAGTATGAGTAAATGTAGTAAACTGGGGGAAATGCAGCAAGTTTGTTTGTAAGGATTCTTCTCAGCATCCCTTAGTTTTTGGATATAAGGATGCACCTTTCTCCCGAGTATAAGGAGGGCACTTCTCACATTAGGTTTTGTGACTTATTTCAGGGAAGAAGTTGGGGGGGTGTGGATGGCGGGGGATATCAGAGCGATCTTCCTGCTTCTGCCATTTTCTCAAACTCCTTCAGCTTAATTTATTCAAAGTGCAATGTTCCCAGATTTGGGGGTAATGTGCCCTGGACTCCATCACTGGCAAGTGAATTTTATGAAGAGGAAACCAATCCATTTTTCTGAACACTCATTTTGAGATCATTTAGGGTTTATTTTCCCAAAGACATTTATTTTTCAGAAGATTCTTTAGAAAGAAGTTCTTCGCATTTTTTCTAAGTTTTTAGTCAGTGTGGGCTGAATAAAATAGCACATATTTTAAACAGAAATTTATTTTCTCCAAGTTCTGGAGGCTGGAAGTCCAAGATCAGGATGCCAGCATAGTTGAGTCCTGGTGTGAGAGCTCTCTTTCTGCTTGGAGATGGCCACCTTCTAGCTGAGTCCTTATGTGACAGAGAGAGAATACTACTATCTCTTCCTCTTCTTACCAGGTACTAATCCCAGAAGGTCATGAGGACTCTACCCTCATGATCTCATCTAAACCTAAATACCTCCCAAATATTGCACCACAAATACCATTATACTGGGGGTTAAGGGACCAACATATGAATTTCAAAGGAACACAATTCAGCCCATAAAAGCCCCCAAACGTAAGATTTTAAAATACAGATCCACTTTGTACCCTGGGCAAAAAAAAAAAATTTATTGTATAATTCCTTGTTTTTTAACATCTTTATTGGAGTATAATTGCTTTAAAATGGTGTGTTAGTTTCTGCTGTATAACAAAGTGAATCAACTATACATATACATATATCCCCATATCTCCTCCTCTTGCATTTCCCTCCCACCCTCCTTATCTCACCCCTCTAGGTGGTCACAAAGCACCAAGCTAATTTCCCTGTGCTATGCTGCTGCTTCTCACTAGCTATCTATTTTACATTTGGTAGTGTATATACGTCCATGCCACTCTCTCACTTCGTCCCAGCTCCCTGTGTCCTCAAGTCCATTCTCTACGTCTGCATCTTTATTCCTGTCCTGCCCCTGGGTTCTTCAGAACCTTTTTTTTTTTTAATTCCATATATATGTGTTAGCATACGGTATTTGTTTTTCTCTTTCTGACTTACTTTACTCTGTATGACAGTCTCTAAGTCCATCCACCTCACTACAAATAACTCAATTTCGTTTCTTTTTATGGCTGAGTAATATTCCATTGTATATATGTGCCACATCTTCTTTATCCATTTATCTGTCGATGGACACTTAGGTTGCTTCCATGTCCTGGCCATTGTAAATAGAGCTGCAATGAACATTGTGGAACATGACTTTTTTGAATTATGGTTTTCTCGGGGTATATGCCCAGTAGTGGGATTGCTGGATCATATGGTAGTTCTACCTTTAGTTTTTTAAGGCACCTCCATACATGTTCTCCATAGGGGCTGTATCAATTTACATTCCCACCAACAGTGCAAGAGGGTCCCCTTTTCTCCATACCCTCTCCAGCATTTATTGTTTGTAGATTTTTTGTTAATGGCCATTCTAACCAGTGTGAGGTGATATACCTCATTGTAGTTTTGATTTGCATTTCTCTAATGATTAGTGATGTTGGGAATCCTTTCACGTGTTTGTTAGCAATCTGTATATCTTCTTTGGAGAAATGTCTATTTATGTCTTCTACTCATTTTTAGATTTGGTTGTTTGTTTTTTTGATATTGAGCTGCATGAGCTGCTTGTATATTTTGGAGATTAATCCTTTGTCAGTTGCTTCATTTGCAAATATTTTCTCTCATTCTGAGGGTTGTCTTTTTGTCTTATTTATGGTTTCCTTTGCTGTGAAAAAGTTTTTAAATTTCATTAGGTCCCATTTGTTTATTTTTGTTTTTATTTCCCTTTCTCTAGGAGATGGGTAAAAAAGGATCTTGCTGCCATTTGTGCCACAGAGTATTCTGCCTATGTTTTCCTCTAAGAGTCTTATAGTGTCTGACCTTAAATTTAGGTCTTTAATCCATTTTGAGTTTATTTTTGTGTATGGTGTTAGGGACTGTTCTAATTTCATTCTTTTACATGTAGCTGTCCAGTTTTTCCAGCATCACTTATTGAAGAGGCTGTCTTTCCTCCATTGTATATTCTTGCTTCTTTTATCAAAGATAAGGTGACTATACGTTTGTGGGTTTATCTATGGGCTTTCTATCCTGTTCCATTGATGTATATTTATTTATTTATTTTGCCAGTACCATACTGTGTTGATTATTGTAGCTTTATAGTAAAGTTTGAAGTCAGGGAGCCTGATTCCTCCAGCTCCATTTTCCTTTCGCAAGATTGCTTTGGCTATTCAGGGTTTTTGTGTTTCCATACAAATTGTGAATTTTTTTGTTCTAGTTCTGTGAACAATGCCAATAGTAGTTTGATAGGGATTGCATTGAATCTAGAGATTGCTTTGGACAGTATAGTCATTTTCACAATGTTGATTCTTCCAATCCAAGAACATGTTATATCTCTCCATCTGTTTGTCTCATTTTTAATTTCTTTCATCAGTGTTTTATAATTTTCTGCATACAGGTCTTTTGTTTCCCTACATAGGTTTAGTCCAAGTGTATTATTCTTTTTGTTGCAATGATAAGTGGTAGTGTTTACTCAATTGCTCTTTCAGATTTTTCATCATTAGTGTATAGGAATGCAAGAGATTTCTGTGCATTAGTTTTGTATCCTAACACTTTACTAAATTCATTGATTACCTCTAGTAGTTTTTGGGTAGCATCTATAGGATTCTCTATGCATAGTATCATGTATCTGCAAACAGTGACATCTTTACTTCTTCGTTTCCAATTTGGATTCCTTTTATTTCCTTTTCTTCTCTGATTGTTGTGGCTAAAACTTCCAAAACTATGTTGAATAATAGTGGAGAGGGTAGGCAACCTTGTATTGCTCCTGATCTTAGTGGAAATGTTTTTAGTTTTTCAACATTGAGAATGATGTTGGCTGTGGGTTTGTCATATATGGCCTTTATTATGTTGAGGTAAGTTCTCTCAATGCCTACTTTCTGAAGGGTTTTTATCATAAATTGGTGTTGAATTTTGTCAAAAGCTTTTTCTGCATCTATTGAGATGCTCATATGGTTTTTCTCATTCAGTTTGTTAATATGGTTTATTATATTGATTGATTTCCATATATCAAAGAATCCTTGCATTCCTGGATAAACCCTACTTGATCATGGCATTTGATCCTTTTAATGTGCTGTTGGATTCTGTTTGCTAGTATTTTGTTGAGTATTTTTGCATCTATCTTCATCAGTGATATTGGTCTGTAGTTTTCTTTTTTTGCGACATCTTTGTCTGGTTTTGGTATCAGGGTGATGGTGGTCTCATAGAATGAGTTTGGGAGTGTTCTCCCCTCTGCTGTATTTTGGAAGAGTTTGAGAAGCTTAGGTGTTAGCTCTTCTCTAAATGTTTGATAGAATTCTCCTGTGAAGCCATCTGGTCCTGAGCTTTTGTTTGTTGGAAGGTTTTTAATGACAGTTTCAATTTCAGTGCTTCTGATTGGTCTTTTTATATTTTCTATTTCTTCCTGTTGCAGTCTCGGAAAATTGTGCTTTTCTAAGAATTTGTCCATTTCTTCCAGGTTGTCCATTTTATTGGCATAGAGTTGCTTCTAGTAATCTCTCATGATCCTTTGTATTTCTGCAGTGTCAGTTGTTACTTCTCCTTTTTCATTTCTAATTCTATTGAGTTTTCTCCCTTTTTTCTTGATGAGTCTGCCTAATGGTTTGTCAATTTTATTTATCTTCTCAAAGAACCAGCTTTTAGTTTTACTGATCTTTGCTGTCGTTTCCTTCATTTCTTTTTCATTTACTTCTGATCATTATGACCTCTTTCCTTCTGTTAAATTGTTGTTGTTGTTGTTCTTCTTCTTCTAATTGTTTTAGGTTGTTTATTTGAGATGTTTATTGTTTCTTGAGGTAGCATTGTATTGCTATAAACTTCCCCCTTAGAACTGCTTTCGCTGCATCCCGTAGGTTTTGGGACATCATGTTTTTATTGTCACATGTTTCTATGTAGTCTTTTATTTCCTCTTTGATTTCTTCAGTGAACTCTTGGTTATTAAGTAGTGTATTGGTTAGCCTCCATGTGTTTGTATTTTTTACAGATTTTTTCCTGTAATTAATATCTAGTCTCATAGCGTTGTGGTCAGAAAAGATACTTGACACAATTTCAATTTTCTTAAATTTACCAAGGCTTGATTTGTGACCCAAGGTATGATCAATCCTGGAGAATGTTCCGTGAGCACTTGAGTAGAAACTGTATTCTGTTTTTTTGGATGGAGTGTCCTATAAATATCAATTAAGTCCATCTTGTCTAATGTGCCATTTAAAGCTTGTGTTTCCTTATTTATTTTTATTTTGGATGATCTGCCTATTGGTGAAAGTGTGATGTTAAAGTCATCTACTATGATTGTGCTACTGTTGATTTCCCCTTTTATGACTGTTAGTATTTGCCTTATGTATTGAGGTGCTCCTATGTTGGGTGCATAAATATTTTAAATTGTTATATCTTCTTCTTGGATTGATCCCTTGATCATTGTGTAGTGTCTGTCTTTGTCTCTTGTAATAGTCTTTATTTTTAAGTCCGTTTTGTCTGATATGAGAATTGCTACTCCAGCTTTCTTTTGATTTTCTTTTGCATGGAATATCTTTTTCCATCCCCTCAGTTTCAGTCCGTATGTGTCCCTAGGTCTGAAGTGGGTCTCTTGTAGACAGCATATATATGGGTCTTGTTTTCGTATCCATTCAGCTAGTCTATGTCTTTTGGTGGGAGCATTTAATTCATTTACATTTAAGGCAATTATCAACATGTATATTCCTATTACCATTTTCTTAATTGTTTTGGGTTTGTTATTGGAGGTGTTTTCCTTGTCTTGTGTTTCCTGCCTAGAGAAGTTCCTTTAGCATTTGTTGTAAAGCTGGTTTGGTGGTGCTGAGTTGTTTTAGCTTTTGCTTGTATGTAAAGGTTTTAGTTTCTCTTTCGAATCTGAATGAGATCCTTGCTGGGTAGAGTAATCTTGGTTGTGGGTTTTTCCCTTTCATCACTTTAAATATGTTCTGCCACACGCTTCTGGTTTGCAGAATTTCTTCTGAAGGATCAGCTGTAGTCTTTTGGGGATTCCCTTATGTGTTATTTGTTGCTTTTCCCTTGCTGCTTTTTTTTTTTTTTCCCCTTGCTGCTTTTAATATTTTTTCTTCATATTTAATTTTTGGTAGTTTGATTTATCTGTGTCTTGACGTGTTTCTCCTTGTATTTATCCTGTATGGGACCCTCTGTGCTTCCTGGACTTGATTGACTATTTCCTTTCCCACATTAGGGAATTTTTCAACTATAATCCCTTCAAATATTTTCTCAGACCCTTTCTTTTTCTCTTTTTCTTCTAGGACCCCTATAATTCGAATGTTGGTGTGTTTAATTTTGAGCCAGATGTCTCTGAGACTGTCCTCAAGTCTTTTCATTCTTTTTTCTTTACTCTGCTCTGTGGTAGTTATTTCCATTATTTTATCTTCCAGGCCACTTATCTGTTCTTCTGCCTCAGTTAGACTGCTATTGATTCCTTGTAGAGAATTTTTAATTTCATTTATTGTATTGTTCATCTATGTTTCTTTGCTCTTTTGTTCTTCTAGGTCCTTGTTAAAACTTTCTTGTATTTTTTCCATTCTATTTCCAAGATGTTGCATCATCTTTGCTATCGTTACTCTAAATTCTTTTTCAGGTAGACTACCTATGTCCTCTTCATTTGTTTGGTATGGTGGGTTTTTACCTTGCTCCTTTATCTGCTGCGTATTTCTCTGTCTTCTCATTTTGCATAACGTAACTGTGTTTGGGGTCTCCTTTTCGCAGCTGTATGTTCATAGTTCCCATTGTTTTTGGTGTCTGTCCCCAGTGGGTAAGCTTGGTTAAGTGGATTGTGTAGGGCTCCTGGTGGAGGTGACTGATGCCTGTGTTCTTGTGGATGAACCTGGATCTGGTCTTTCTGGTGGGTAGGACTGCATCTGGTGGTTTGTTTTGGGGTGTCTGTGACCTTATTATGATTTTAGGCAGCCTCTCTGCTTATGGGTGGGGCTGTGTTCCTGTCTTGCTAGTTGTTTGGCATGGGGTGTCCAGCACTGGAGCTTGCTGGTTGTTGAGTGGAGCTGGGTCTTAGCACTATGGCAGAGATCTCTGGGAGAGCTCTCACCAATTGATATTACATGGGGCCAGGAGGTCTCCGGTGGAGCAGTGTCCTAAATTTGGCTCTCCTGCATCAGAGGCTCAGTCCTGACACCTGGCCAGAGCAACAAGACCCTGTCAACCACACAGCTCAGAAGAAAAGGGAGGAAAAAAGAAAGAGAAAGGAAGGAAGGAAGAAAGAAAGAAAGAATGAAAGGAAAGAAAGAAAGAAAATTTTAAAAATTAAAAAATTTATTAAAGTAAAAATAATCATTAAAATAAAATAGTAATTTAAAAAAAAAAGAAAGAGAGCAATCAAACCAGTAAACACATCCAGCAATGATAGCAAGCTCTAAAAACTATACTAAAAAAAGGACAGACAGATCCCTAGGACAAATGGTAAAAGCAAAGCTATACAGACAAAATCACACAAAGAAACATACACATACACACTCACAAAAAGAGAAAAAGGAAAAAAAAATATATATATGTGTATATAAAAAGGAAGAGAGCAACTAAATCAATAAATAAATCTATCAATGATAATAAGCTCTAAATACTAAACTAAGATAAACATAAAACCAGAAACAAATTAGATACAGAAAGCAAACCCCAAGTCTACAGTTGCTCCCAAAATCTTCCGCCTCAATTTTGGGATGAGTCATTGTCTATTTGGGTATTCCACAGATGCAGGGTACATCAAGTTGATTGTGGAGACTTAATCCTCTGCTCCTGAGGCTGCATAGAGAGATTTCCCTTTTTCTTCTTTGTTTGCACAGCTCCTGGGTTTCAGCTTTGGATTTTGCCCTGTTTGTAGGTGGCCCTCTGGCATCTTTTCTTCTCCCAGACAGGAGGGGGTTAAAGGAGTGGCTGATTAGATGGCTCTGGCTCACTCACCCTGGGGGGAGGGAGGGGCACAGAATGCAGGGTGAGCCTGTGATGGTAGAGGCCAGCATGAAGTTGTACTAGTCAGAGGCATGCCATTTGTTCTCCCAGGAAGTTGTCCCTGATTCATGGGACCCTGGCAGGGGTGGGCTGCACAGGATTCTGGAAGGGGAGGTGTGGATAGTGACCTGTGCTTGCACACAGGATTCTTGGTGGCTGCAGCAGCCTTAGTGTTTCATGCCTGTCTCTGGTGTCTGTGCTGATAGCCATGACTCGTGCCCATCTTTGAATCTCATTTTAGGCAGTGCTCTGAATCACCTCTCCTCACGCACCCCAAAACAATGGTCTCTTGACTCTTAGGCAGGTCCAGACTTTTTCCCGGACTCCCTCCCAGCTAGCTGTGGAGCACTAGTCCCCTTCAGGCTGTGTTCTTACAGCCAACCCCAGTCCTCTCCCTGGAGTCTGACCACTGAAGCCCAATCCTCAGCTCTCAGCCCCCAACCACCCCAGTGGGTGAGCAGACAAACCTCCCAGGCTGGTGAGTGCCGGTCGGCATAGATCCTCTGTGCGGGAATCTCTCTGCTTTGCCCTCTGCACCCCTGTTGCTCTGCTTTCTCCTCTGTGGCTCCAAAGCTTACACCCCGCCCAACCCCCGTCTCCACAAGTGAAAGGGCTTCCTAGTGTGTGGAAGCTTTCCCTCCTTCACAGCTCCCTCCCACTGGTGCAGGACCCATCCCTATTCTTTTGTCTCTGTTTTTTCTTTTTTCTTTTGCCCTACCCAGGTATGTGGGGGAGTTTCTTGCCTTTTGGGAAGTCTGAGGTCTTCTGCCAGCATTCAGTAGGTGTTCTGTAAGGGTTGTTACACATTCAGATGTATTTTTGCTGTATTTGTGGCGAGGACAGTGATCTCCACATCTTACTTCTCCACCATCTTGAAAGTCCCCCAATGTTCCTTATATAATTCTTACCTGTAGATTTCTTCATGGAGTATAGATATCAACAGAAAAATTTTTAAAAAGGAAGTATAGCCTATATGGCCCATATCTTTTACCTTATTTTTCTGCTTTAGCCATATTTCTTTGACTTATACCAAGACTTTACCTTTCTTTGCAAGAATATCCCTGTCCATATTTGAACTTTCTGTTCTAGAATGTTAACTATTTCTTATGGAGCTGGCAGACAACACCACAGAATTTAGGTAAATGCAATGTACTCTGCAGCTCTGTCATGATAGGGTCAACTCATCAGATCCAAGGTGGAAGCTACAGGCATCCTATTCTCTGTTAAATTTCCCTCAGAGAGTTTTCACAAATCTTAATTATTTACAACCCAAGGATTACAATTTTCCCCACAAATACTGTTATAATAATATACATATTTATTGAGTTCATACTATGAACATATTCTATTCATTTACACAAATATCTCATTATACTTTATAAAAGTTCTACAAGGTAAATATGTCCTTCATTTTTCAAATAAGGAAAATGACACTTGGAGAAATTTCCCTAACCAGCAAAGATGGTAAGTAAGTACTTCAATAGTAATTTGAACACAAGACTAATTTTCACCCATGTCATTGTCACCCCTGTTGTTTCTACCATAATTGAGTAATTCAAACAATTCTACAGAGAAAAATGTGGCACTGAAACTTAGAGTTACAGACTTGTTTTTCAAAGCTAACTCATGAGCTTAGTATCTTTTAACACGCTTTGAAAACAAAAGATGTTTTGACATTATTTTAAAAGATGATATTCCATAAGAATTAGGACAGGCTAAATAAAAATGAATTGGGAAAAGTTAAAAGTATTTTTATTTACCTAAGATTTGACGAAGATGGCCTTAATGTCTCAGCTTTACTTTAGTGAGCTTATCATTATAAATTATTTCTCTAACACTTTGTGATATATGTAAATCTCTTTTAAAGGCTCTAGCCAGTTGTACAACCCAGGAATTTCTTTCTCAAGGACCTGAGAGACATCCCTTTGAAATGTAATTATCCAGAAATATAGAAACCGTATCTCTCAGTCTCTGTGGAGGGTAGGAGCCTGACTTTGATGGGTGCCAATTAGCAAACACAGATGGCCTAATCACAGAGAAAAACAGTTGCAAACTCAGCAATAACTTAATATCACGCATCCCATTGATCAACTTCCATCCTAATGTTCCAGTACTTTTCCACTAGCTCATCCCAGTGATGAAAAAAAAAAAAAGAACAAAACCCCTCTTCCCTTTTTGTCAGCAGTGTTCAGCCTGAACCCAACTCTGTCTTTTCTCTCCTATTGCAATAGCATTGAATAAAGTCTTTCTTGCCTGTCTAATTTTGTCTGGTGCAATATTTGCTTTGATAGATTATATGTGTAATTAAGGAAAACAATTTTCATTATGTTAAATCCTTTTGAATTTGGGATTGATTGATAATGAATTAGGTGAAGTGTCTCAACTATCTAAAATGAAATTAATTGATCTTAGTAAAAAATTTCTGAATGTATATCCATTTCCCAATGACTTCATTTTTTAAATTTGTTTACTTTTTCCATAAGAACTGCTCGTTACCTAGAAATAGAGCCCCTCCAAACATGTTTGTAGATGAATTCAACATATGTGGATCATGGTTGCTTGGACTTAAGGACATTTAACCTGAGATAGACCAAACAGATTCTCTTTTCTAAAGAATTTTAAAAACATAGAATATTAATTTCTACAAGCACTAGAGCCCATAACTTATAGAACAAGGTCTGTGAACTATCAGCTAAATACAATATACCATGGACCAAAGAGAAACAAATTGGAACAAATCATAGGGAGGTGGCACGATATTCTTTTGTTGCAGAGAATTATTAGCAGTGATTTATGTAAGAAATATACACTTTTGAGGACCCCACTCATAGTCTTCCACCTAGAGGACAGAGTTAGAGCAAAAGTAAGTTACAAAAAAGGCTAATACCACCCCAGCTGGCTCAATCATGCTGGCTGGATTGGAGGTGAAGCAATTTCATCATGCAGTTATACTTTCTTTATCCTGATTCTGGTTGTAAACTAAGAAGGCAAAGTCCTTTAAGGAAACTGTAAGTCTTTACAATTTCACATTTGTAATCAGAAGTGACATGGCAATGCAGAAAAAATATGTGCTGAGTAACCACAGACAAAAGTCCTACAATAGTGTCTCATTATTACCAGTGTTCTCCATGAATTAGATGGGAATACCCAAAGCTGAAGTAAAAACAGAAATCTAAGGTTAGGGTAATTCTTATGATAACATTGGTAAAATAGTTTCAACAAAATCAGAGAGAAAATGTCATAAATTGAAGTTTTCCAACTGTTGACTGCTGAAACAAGTCCCGGTCTCCTTTCTTTACTCTCCTCAGGGAGAGAACTGCTGACTCATAAAAATAAAGTATGCACATCCAGTCCTCCTACTCAGGTGCCAAAAAGATTAAGAGTCTCCAGGTAAACAGAGAAGAGATGCTTTTTGAGGCAAATAGTAACCCAGATGGAATTAATCTCATCCAAAGAAAATTTGGCAACAAAACAAAAAATCAAAACCAAAGCAAAGAAAAAGGTAAACTCTACTCCCACCAAATTATATATATATTTATTTATTTATACACACATACATATATATTATATATGGAGAGACTAATGTATAAATATGTCTATATAAAGACATAAAAAATAATGAAAGCCCGAAGCGTGAAAAAGAACAGGTAAGAGGACATTTTGAAACTGAAAAAATAAATAGACTATAAATATCTTTTCAAGAAAAGCATATTCTTCCATTTTATAGTTTTAGAATAATTTACTTACCCATTCTCTTATATACTATGCCTTTTAGATTATACTGGCATTTGTTTGTGTATTCTATTATAAACATAGCTATACTGAAGTTATTTATGTGTACATTTTTGCATAGTTCTGATTATTTCTTTTGGATATGGCCCCAAAAGATAAATTAGTAGATAAAAGATGTAAATCTTTTGAATTACTGATACTTTGTGGCAAAATGCCCTTCAGAAATTACTGTCTACCACCTGTATAGAAAAGTAGCTCTTTCATTGAACTCCTTCCAGAATTGACAATTTTAAAAAATTATTCAATATTTATTGAGTACCAAGTATATTTCAGATACCATGCTAGGTTCTGGGGCTGGATACAAAGATGATCAAGGACAACACAGAGGTAGTATGCCCTAAAATAATAGGTCCAGAAACTATATCCAGCCATGAATAAACATGAGATTTACAGCATTGACCAAAAACTACTAAAATAAAATGGATAGCACTATTTAGGATAAAAGTAAAAGAAGCTGTCTCTCTGTTCGTGTCTTTGCTAAGCAATTCCAGAAGATAGTGTAAACATTCTTCTCTGTGTGGGGTAATGGTTAGTAAACTTCTATTGCTGGTTCCCTTTGGGAAACAATGTTATTTTCATAGGGAAATGGATCCCAAACAATCAAATTCAAGGTGAACAAACAAGGAATCTCAATAGAAATTGCACTTTCCTTGTTCTCACAGAAGGAAAGGGTTATCATTTACTCCAGTGGGCAGGAATTATCCTTTGAGGGACTGTAAAGATAAAAGACCTTATCCAAGAGTGTTTCTTCTCCTGTCAAAAAAGAGCCACTCTATATATAAAATCTGAAATTAATTCTTTCAATCAATCTTTTTTTAAACTATGATCAACTAGCAATTTAGTAAAATAATAAACTAATTTAGAGTAAGTAAAAATGAAAAATTATTTTAAAAACTATTAAAGTGAATCCAATTGCCTGGTATGCTCATACCAAAATAAGTCTTACATAATATCTGGGTATAGATTCTCATTCCCTTCTGTGCATTTACTAAATTTATGCATCTCAGCCATAAGGCATGGGTACAAACATGTCTAAAATTAATAAGGAACGTTGGAAAATCTTTTAAACTGAATTTTCTCCATTGTTTCCCTTAGTAGTCTAATAGAAATTAAAATTAAAAAAAAGAAAGATTATTAGTGAATATGCTAAAAAACAGATAAGGATCCATTTGGGGTTAATATTTTATTATAATCAAGGTTTGAATCAAAGTTTATTTTCTTATTGTTTTGTTCTGGTTTGGGTTTGCATATGGATTTCCAACAGTTCCAGCACCACTGGTTTAATCTTTCCATTCTCCACCAAATTGCCTTTGCATCTTTCTTGAAAATCAATTATATATATGTCGACCTATTTCTGAACTATATTCTTTTCCATTTATGTATTTGCTTACCTTTAAGCCAATGCTATACTGTACTATTTACTGAAGGTTGACTAATTATTGAATTCAGGTAGTGTAAGAACTTCATATTTATCTTCAAAATTTGGCTATTTTAGGTTATTTGCCTATTCATATAAATTTTAGAATCAGTTTTTCAATTTCCACAATATTGTTCAACACTAAAAAGAAATTAGCCTTCAAGTCATGAAAAGACAAGGAGGAAACTTGAATGTGTATTACTAAGTAAAAGAAGCCAATGTGAGAAGGCTACATATTATACGATTCCAACTATGTGGTATTCTGAAAAAGGCAAAAACTATGGAGACAGTAATATGACTAGTGGTAGCTGGGTCTTAAGTGGGAGGGAGCAATGAATAGGAGAAACCCAGAAAATTTTTAGGGCATTGAAACAGTTCTGTATGATGTTATAATGGCAGATATACATCACTATAAATTTGTCCAAACTCAGACTATACGACACCAAGAATCAACCCTCATGTAGTTATGGACTGGGGTGATAATGTTATGTCAGTGAAGGTTCATCAATTATAATAAATGTACCACTTTGGTGGGGGATGTTGATGATGGGAGAGGCTGTGCATGTGTGTTCATCACACCCAATTCCTCATTTAATTTTCACAGACATTTCATGTAGTAAGTGCTATTTTTACCAACATATTTTTTAACAGATACCAAAGATTAAATTTAGTTCATTAATTAAAGATGGTACCAGAGGATATTACAACAGATTCAAAACAGGATAAAAGAATACACACATATGTAGGCAGTCAGGGATATTGAAATAAATGTGTTAACATATATATAAACCTGTTTTGGAGGGGAGGGATCAACCGTATCTGCACTGGATAAAATTAATTTGCGTTTCTGTGAACAAGAATCATTTCCACTACTATCGTTTTTCTATAGCTTGACAAAACATAAAAATGTTCAAAGAAGATGAAAGGCACAGATAACACAGAAGGGTACACTAGATACTAAGTAATCTTTTTTGCCTATTTCAGAGTCTTTCACAATTTTTCCTGACAGTACTTTAAGGTGTCTTCTATCAGTCAGTCCAATCATGAGATGGAAATCACACAGTAATTTGAACAAGAAAAGCTTAATATAAGCAATATTTAACTACAACCAGGACTGGGGTAACAAAAGGTTGACTAGTAAGAGCAATTCAAGGGACTCTAAAGCATATAGGAAGACCAGCTATAAGGAACAGCTACAACCCTGGGACTGAGGTAGAGCACCCAAGGAAGAGGCACCCACCCCAGGGCTGAGATCCTGATTGTGTTGGAGAGGGCACAGCTTTGACTCACTAGATGGCACAGAAGTCATCATAATGCTGGTTGGCCAAATTTGCTGGAAATGCATCCTCTATGGGGCTAGGGAACGTTATTCATGGGAGGTATCTCACTGAAGGCAATCTGCTACAAAATCATCCAAGAATGTGCCAGGGAAGCTTCTGGCCACCTGGTGCTCTTGACTGCCACAAACCACAAGAGCAGGACACTGGAAAAGGCACACACTCTGGAAGAGCCATGACCTCATGGATCCTCCTCCAGTGTCCACTTTAGAACAGTAATCACTCCCCATTTCCACTCAGTCTACTGACACAAGGACAGTCATTCCCCCTGACACAGGCCAAGAAAAGCTTGTCAGAATCCAGGGTGAGTGAGCTATGCTTCACAAGGGCCTAAATTTCTCTAAAGAGCTGCAAACTAGCTGACCATCCTCAAATACTCCAAGCAGCTCTCTGCCTCAAGCCTTCTCACCTCTTCCCCTACCAACACATGTTTTGAGCACATAATACCCACTCAATAATTATACATTAAATTGGATCAGAAATATAACTGTGTGCGTGTGTGTGTGTGTGTGTGTGTGTGTGTGTTATATTATGTTATTTGTATATCTCCAATTTCTGTGTTTTGTTTAGGAAATGGGTGGGTAATTGTAATTTTCATGCAGGTCTACACAGCTTACATTCAATATGTAATTGTTCTATAAAGTGAGTTCCTGTACACAAAGATGAAGAGTTTCTTAATCAAAAGCTCTGGGGATAGTAAAAGCAGAGGAACAAAAACAGAAGAATAAGACAAATTGATACTAAATCAGGAAACCAGATTCAAAGCAGCCACAATGTATATGTATGTTAAATCATCATATTGTACACTTTAAATATATACAATTATATTTGTCATTTATTCCTCAATGAATCTGGAAAACTAATTTTTGATTTTAGAAAATATACTTTTCCAGAAATAATGTTACTTATGTTAAAATACATCAATTTATGATTGTCATTTTTTCAAAGAATCAATAATTATTTTAAACTGTAAAATAAACAGAAAACCAAAAAGTCACATGGTTCAGAGAATTAGAACATGGAATAAAGGTTCATTGAAATAAGAAAAGAAGAGCAAAATGATATGATAAAAAATGAAGAGGAAGCTAAAGATACTTTGTTCATACCTTGTATGATAATAATAATACCAGTAAACATTTATGCAGCCCTTATCATGTTCCATGCATTTTTTTTAAAGCTCATTTAATTCTCCCAACAGTTTTGTGCAGCAAGTACTATGATTATCTCTGTGGAAGAGAAGAGGACAACAGATACAGAGGAAGCATGGATGACTGATGATTATTAATTACACTAAAATCTCCCACAGAGTGAAGTATTGTCTATAAACAAACAAAGGTCTTTGAGTTACTGATATAATTTAATACCTTCAGTGTTATCCAATGTCTTTGTGAAGAAAAACAGATACTTCTATAATTAAATGAAATCAATTATAGTGCTTTATAACAAGAAATTTTACTCAGAAAAATTAATACAATACTATAATGGCCAAATAACAACTCCCACTGCAAAACACTAAGAACTAATAAATGCAGAAAAATTACACACTTATCTATATACACTGGTTTACATCTTTCCAGAGAGTTTACCTTTATACAAACACTTTACCACTTTATGAATATGAATTTTCAATTAAACATTTGGGAGAAGTATTAGATTTTCCATTCACTGCTCTATAGGAAATAAGTCACTGATGGGCATACAAAAAGAACAAAAACTATTTTAAAGCTAACTGCCATGCCTGTCTCTTCAGAAAACTTTTACTACTACACTGAGTCACAGTTTAATTTCTTTGGTGGAAGAGAAGGATTGGGATGATAATCACAAAGGTTTTCCAAAGCAAACTGTTATATATTAATTTCTTTTCACATAGAATCTATTAGCAAAGCAAGGTTCAAGAAAGTTTTTTGAGATTTAAGTTTTCATTTAGAAAGTTTCCAAAGAGCTCTACAAACATACCCTCCTAAGTCTGATGGATCTTTACTAGACACGGAAACAATACAGTGTTTTTCACATCCTTCTATGCTGAGTTTAGGACACAGGGATCATTTAAACCATAAATCCTTACATGAAGTTACTTATTCTAAATAATTATTAGACTTCATTTCTTCTACTGGTTGTTGAACACTTAATAAAACTAGTTGGAGATACAACAATTCTCTATTTCTCCTTCAGTTTCCATGTCATTTTAGTCTACATGCAATAGAAAGAAAGAATATATAATAACATTTATCACAATACTTCATTAAGTTGAACATATGCTAGCAGAGCACACTGCCATTTGTGGGGGGTTTTGTGTGTATGTGTAAAATTGATGCTGCCCCCTTCACTACAAAATATCTAGTAACTGAAATTGCAGCCCTGACTGAACAAATGGACTTGTTTTAGCTTTACATTGGAAGGAAACAAGACTGCGCATTCTCAATTCACAACTCCCTTTGGCTAAAAGGCCCAGACTTCACAATCAATGCATTATTTTGGTTTATATTGCTCTTTTTTCAGTTATTGAAGGTCTGATCATCACAGCACATAAAGAATATATTATGTTAATTTAAAGCTAAGCAACTGATGTACTAACATCATTTTATAAGGGTAAGCCTGACACTTGTGTGTCAGGCTTTGGAAAGTTGTGGCCATCTGGAGTAGCAGCATGAAATTTGGTCTCTATATTTGCATCAATGCAAAGGTTAGCCATATTTTCTGTTTCTAAACTTCCTCTCACAGGGAATTAGGCATACACATTTTCTGTAATCTTTTCACCTCTCATGGTATGCATACATTGTAATAACATATGGGGGAAACATGATAGTCAAAGCAATTATTTGTGCTTTCTGTCTTCATGGGCAATCCAAAGGGAAGTAAGAAACATTACAGAAATATCCACAGCATACACTTCTTTAGCTTCCTGGCTATTTCCATGCAGTCATCTTGCTGGTATACTGCTATGGGTCAAATACTTTGAATTTCAATTAGTTAGAGAAATGCTTCTCAAAATATCTGTGGTAAAGGACCATTAAAATTATACCAGTCTCTCAAAACTGATACATTATGAATTATAACAAAATAAACTACTATTTAAGTGGAAAACCTCTATAATACAGGCTCTATTTTGTTAGCATTAGATTCAACAGACATGAAACTATTTTGTCAGAGTGCTCTAAATATTTCTAGATGCTTACTTTCAATTTGGGCATTTACTTCAACCTTCTTAGTGTGTACTAGTATCTCACTGTGGTTTTCATTTGTATTTTCCTGATGACATATTGTTAAGTATCCTTTAATGTGCTATTGGTCATTTGTAAATATTTTATCGTTAACTGTCTATTCAAGTTGTTGACATTTTAAAAAAATTGATTGTTTTATTATTGAATTATAAGTTTTTTATACATTCTGGATACAAGTACTATGTCAGATACTTATGCTGTAAGTAAGTTTCCCTGTTAGTGCCTTGTCTTTTTACTTTCATAATGATGTTTTTCACAGAGCAGAAGGGTTCTAATTGTGTTGAAGTCCAATTTATCAAGTCTTTATTTTAGGTTTTTTCTTTTTTGTGTCCTAAGAAATGCTTGCCAAGCTCAAGGTCAAAAAGATTTTTTCTTATGTTTTCATCTGGTAATTTAATAGTTTTAGGGCTTGTATTTAGGGTTAAAGTTCATATCAATTTAAATTTTGTGAGATAAACATTGAGATTCACTTTTCTCCATACCTCTATCTAATTGTTCCAGTACCACTTGTAGAAGCAACTATTATTTCCCCATTTTATTATGTCAGCATTTTTGTCAAAATCCAATTACCATGTACGTGTCTGTCTATTTCGAGCTTTTTATTCTATTCTGCTCATCTATTTGTCTCTTCCTATGCCAAGATTATGTTCTCTTTATTAGTATAGCTTTAAACTGAGTTTTTATATCAGGCAGTGAAATCTTCCAAATTTGTTTTTCTTCTTTGGAATTGTTTTGACTATTCTATGACATTTACATTGCTATACAGATTTCACAATCATTTGTCGAATTCTATAAAATAAACTCTTCTGGGATTTTTATTGGTCCTGTACTGAATTTATAGATCATTTAGGGGAGAATTGACAACTTAATATGAGTCCTAGTCTGTGTATATGACATGTTTCTCTATTTAGTAGTAGTTCTTTAATTTCTCCCAACACAGATGTATAGTTTCAGTGTAGAGGCCTTGTACATAGTTTGCTAAATTACTACCTAAGCATTCTCTAACTTGGATGGTATTGTAAATTATATTTTTTAATTTTAGTTTCTAATTATTCATTTCTAGTATAAAGTAACACATTTTATTATTGTATATAAATCATGTATCCCTTTACCTAGTAAATTCATGTTTCTTATTTCTAGTAACTTTTAATAGATTATTTTGGATGTTATATACATTTAATTACTGTGGTTACTGTGTATTGCTGCCATATCATGCTTCAGTGAAAGACTTCCCACCCAAATGCTGGGAATGCTCTTGGTAGTCAGTGTGCAGCTATCACTCTTTCAGAGACTGCCTCAGTCGAAGGCAGCAAATTTGCCTGAAGATCAATTCCTTCCTGGATCAGTATAAAAGTTTGTCTACCTTGTCCCAACTCTAAAGTGGCATTCTAACTCCACAGATTCCATGGGGTTACTTGAAGCTTTGTTGGTTTTGTATCTCAGCATGGCTTCTCCCTCTACCCAATATTGCTTCTTTATCCTCCCCACCACAGATATTGATTACAGAGATGTTTCTAAATAAAATCCCTACCTGCTAGTCTCCATCTCAGAGTCTGCAGGCAATCCAACCTGCAAGAGTGATCTTGTTTTCTATGAATTGAGGCTTTTCCTCTTCCTTTCTAAGCTTTGTGCCTTGTACTTCTTTTTCTTGCCTTATTGTACATGCTAGGACAGCTAATGTTGACTTGAAGTTGTGAGAGGAAATATACTTGTCAGTTCTTAGCAGCTTCCCTTTACCAAGTTAATGAAGTCCCCTTATATTGTTTATTTCCCAAGACATTTTATCATAAATGAGTTATTCAAAATATGTTGTTTAATTTCTAAATATTGGGGATTTTCCAGGTATATCTGTATAATATATTGAGTGCTAGACTTGATGAATGTTATGCTGTTGAATGTCTGGATGTATTTTCTTCCTTTAAAATGTGTTGACTTTTGTTTAGACAGCCAGTTCCTTGTGGATTAGCCAGGGTTTAAAAGCCTTATTTTGGAGGTCTGTTATAGAGGGGCCATAGCTTTTCCTCTATGGAAAGTTTAACCTTACTATGAGAATATAATCTTTCTACAGATTCTACTGAATTATCTTAGTATTTAACATTTTTTCTCAATCTGCTTTGTTGGAATTCAAATGCCTACCCCATGCTGTGTGAGTTTTGGGCATTGCTCACCTTATAACTTTTTAGATTTCCGTTGACTGACCGTATGGAGATTCTCCCTCTGAACTTACAGTCTAGGTTTCAACAAAAAATCAAGGCTACTCCATTCAGATTTCTGGACTTCATTCTCTGCTTTGCTTTGTTTTCTTGGTACTGTGATCTGTAAATTATAGCCACTTCAGCCTCCTTCAACTTTATTTTCTGTTTCCCCAACTCAGTAAGATCACACTGTTATTCATTTCCCTTCTCTATGTCTGGATTTCCTCTCCCTATGCTACAGAATAGAAGTACCTCTAGGCAGAAAGCCAGTGATGTTGTAGAACTTCTTCCTAATCCCAAGAATCACAGTTGTGTAATGTCTTTTATCCACTGTCTGTCTGAAAGCCTGAAAGCAATTGTTTATATGTGCTGTTCAATTTCCTAGCTGATAAAGGGAATGTAAATCTGGTGCCAATCATTCCATCAAGGCAAGGAGAGAAAGTCTCTTTATATACTTTTAAAAATATATTCCTATGGGAGCTAAACACAGACACATATTACTCACATACACATGTACACACAATGCTTGAAAACTCTCTGGCTCTCAAAAAAGAAGCAAGAAAGAAAAAAATATAAACATATGGCAGTGTTAGAAAATTTTTATTGAGTAAGAGTTCTGGATACACTTAGACTTGAAAAGATGAAAACTTGGAATTTGGAAGAAACACGAAATTATATCTGAGATTAGGGCAATAATTTAATTTCTGGGAAGTGTTCTCAGATATAACTATCAATGTGTGATAAAGTTTGTGTATATTTCTAACAGAATGAGGAAGGTCATGTATATAGTACTATATTTGATAGGGATTTAGGAAATGGAGAGACTGTTGGGATTTTTGTAGGTATACAAAATCAATTCTTAAATCAATGCTTAATTCCATCAGTTCCTTACACAAAGTCTGTAGATTAATTTTTATAATAGCTATCCTCACTGAAATTTAAGTTACATACAAATTTGATTCTTAAAAGCAATACTGGGAAGCAAAGAAGATGAAAAGAAAGTTTCATCTTCATCATTATCATTATTGTTATTATTACTCTTATCTAAAGGTCGTGCCTTAGTCCTTCTTTACTTTTTCCTCACCCTTCTCATAACCCTCATAGAGCTTTCACACTCATTTTATTTTTAACACCTTTGACAAATTCTAACTCTATGAAGAGAGAGAGAGATACAAGAGTTATGACCCTTACTCCCAGAGTCTAAAATATAGTCTACTTGAAAGAACACATAAAATAACTCAAATGTTAGATATTTTAAAAGCTGGCTTTATTTGGTTTCCAGCTGAGTTCTTCAAGTGGATCAGAGAGCAGAAAATTAATTGGTGCTTCTCTGAACCAAATAGTAGTGCCTATAGCTAGTTGCCCTTCCCAGATCCTTGTAGCATTGGGTCTTATAATGCTATTATGTGAGTGTTCTCTGGTGGTGGCTGTCCTGGGTTATAAACTAATTTTGATAGCAACAATCCCTGATTCTTCAAAAGTCAAGTGTCAGACCTCATATATTTTCTGACATTGATGAAGAAAAGCTTCAGAGAATAGTCATGAAAGAATTTTCATTTTTAATAGCATATTTAGAGGTTTGATACCTAAAAATTTAACTAAAACAATAATTGCCAATCTGAGGACAAGGCTGTTAGGATAAATTTTGCATATTTTACACTAAGATAAACAAGAAAACCAAGCAATTTTTATTTAACAAGCTATCCAAATCTGAAGCTAAGACTAGGATAATATAAACATCCACAGAATAGTATTTTTATGGCTCCTCCATAACCAACTCTTCAAAAATCCTAGCCATCTCTCAGAAATCTGATGCAAAAGCTCTGAAAGTCTTTTGAGTTTCTTGAGAATGGGGCTGGAGAATGAAGGGGCAGTTGTGTCATATCTGCTCTAGAAACTGCTTTTCATAAAGCTACTCTATTCCTTATAATAATTGGCCTTTGGCACAAATTCCATTTTTACTTAGATAAAAATACCACAAACTTATAAAATATATAAAAATTAAAATTAGGAGATCTGTGAGTTTGAGTAGAATTATACCATCATTATGAATATATGATATCATTTTATGTCTTTATATTTAACTGGAGGTATACTCTGAATAAAACACATTGGAGAATAAGAACAATAATTTACTCTCTAAAATTGTCTGGGAAGTCATTACTTGCTGTGGTACCCAGAGAATTTTATCTTCACCTTCTTCAGTTCCTCTAACTCTGAATTTGTTTGTCCTCATTCTTTTCCTTCTTCAGAATTCTCCTGCTTCACTTTGGCTGCTGATTTTCACTATGGTAGTCTTGCTGCAACCAAAATATTCTGTTCACTATTCCCCTGACCCACTTCAGTTTTGTCCCTAATATACTATAACTTAGTAATACTCTATTTATCTAATTCTTGCTTTTTGTCCTAAACCAAAATAAATCCAATATTTTTCTTATGATCATATGCAATCCACCCCAGTTTAACTGAATTGGCTAACTTCTGATCACCTCTAGCATTTATACATAGAAAACTGTTTGTGTTATGAATGGATATTTACAAGCTGTTGTTTCAAATCATGGAGATCAACCATTAGACATTTAAGTATTTCTTTGTCCTGTCTCCACAACTCTACTGTGTTCTTTAGAGAAGGAAAAAATAGCCCCTAACTCTTTTACTCACATTGCATATTTTGAAAAATCATTTTCATTTGATTTTTAAAATATCTGTTGCATTTTTATTTTACCCCCATAACCCTAAGGCAAATTTTCTTTAATTAATGTTGAATTATGAAGAAATTTGGGGTTCATTATACTTGTGACTAAATAAAATGATATGTAATAGGCCAAGGATTAAGGATACTTAATCTCTGCCCTCTAATATCTAGCTTTGTTTCCTGAGCTACTAATGGAAATTTTATTAAGAAACAAGGTGAAGAGGTACAAAGGAATATTTCATCACCCACAAGGCTTTAAAATCCAAACACATATAGAGGTTTGTTGAGTTACTTAAAGAAGCCCTTTCTTCTTGAACTGTCATGTTCATATAGACTAGAATAAAAGCCAGCAGAAAGGTTAAATTTTCCTACTTCCAACCCATTCTCAAAGATAATATGGTGTTTTACCAATTCAAAACAAGGGAAGGTATGATGGATGAGAGTGTAAATACGGAGTCAAGGGAGAAGTGAAAGGGTTGGTCCCAAAGCTTCAATAAACATGGTGTATGCCACTTACTCCAGGTAAAAGTCACAGCAAAAATTGCAACAAAGCTAAACAGGGAAGAAAGACTTTTTTCAAGGTGATCGCACTAGGAGAGAGAGATCCATGCATAGTCTGAGCTCAGCTCTGCTGAAACAAAGAGTGGGAGAATTTTTAAGATCTGGGGTTGGGGGAATTGTAGGATACCTGCAATTGCTAATTGGACTTACCCAAAGAGAAAGTAAACTTCCTCCTCTCTTTATGACAGGAGATAATTTTGTAACCTGGAGCAAAGCATCACTGAAGTTAGGCTCCTGACCTCTCACAGAGACTGGGAGATCAGAGTAGTATCTTCCTTGATGATTACATTTCAAAGGGATGCCTCCCACGTCCCTGAGAAAGATAGCTGTAAGTTGTAAAACTGGCAAGAGACTTTAAAAAAAAAAAAACAAAAACCTACATTTCAAAGGGGCAGAGAAAAGTTGACAATGAAGTAGATGTACTAAATTTTATAAAGTAAATGCTCCAAGAAAAAGAAGGAGAGAGACCTCTCTGGTTACGCTATCTGGATACTCTAAGGACTGGCGTGGGAAGGAGTTCGGGGACATAGAGGCACGAAGAAGTCTATTTAACATTTAGTCAGGCTGAGGGAAATGTTAAGGCCATCTTGGTCATAAGGAAGAGCGACCTCAGAGATACCCCTGAAACTGTCATCTTAGCCATATAAAAGTAGGAAGAACATCCAAAACATAATAATTAGATATGACATTAGCCTCAAATTCCAAAGTAGAACTGTAGAAAGGTTGACTGAATATCATATATAGCTTTTTCTCCCCTGGTTGTAAACACAGGAAAGAGCTAACAATAAATTTGTACCCTAGGGGTATGATGTAAACTGGAGAACAATAAAGTTACCGTCCTAGAGACAAATACTTTTTTCCTACTGTGAAATAAAGTTCATATTTTATAGCAAGACAAGAAAAATTTAAACCTAAAAATTCTCTGCCCTTTGGCCTCCTCTTTCTCTCCACTATACATTGTGTATCAGCATTATGCATTGACCGAACCTTCCCCATCAGCAGGAATACCTGCTCAAACATAAAGAGCAATATTCTCCCAGCGTCAACAAGACAACTCTTTAAAAGATAACATTCCTTCTTGATCATGTAAGGGGTCACATGACCCACCACAATGGTGCTTAGATCTGAATTATGTAAAATGTCAATAGTACATTATCTGACATACAGCCCTCTGTCTCAAAACAATTTATATTAGCTGTGTCTTGACTTCTAAAGAAGGGGAACATTTCTCAGAGCCTTCTGAGATGGTCTTCCTGTGTTATTATTCTCAAATTCGGCTCAAATAAAATTTTACAATTCTTTCTTAGATTGACTGATACATATTTTGTTGACACTACTCATTCTCATTCTTTCACACTTCTGTTGAATTTAATATCTATCTTACATATAGATAAATCTTCATTTAATTTAAAATATATTGAACTCTGAAATATGCTGGGCACTGCACTGGGTATTTGGAAATCAGAGATAAGTAAAAATTAGTCTTTGCTTTTTAACAGTTTAAAATTCAGTGGTAGAATTCCATAGGCAAACAGGTAATTATAGTATCATGGGTAAATACTGTGAGAGATATAAGTACTTATTGCTAAAATGTTCATTTAACTTAGCTTTACTTTGGGAGAAGGGTAGGTCAGAAAAGACAAAGCGAATAACACTTGAAACTCACTTCTAATGCTATCATACTTTGCTCAAAAATCCATTAAAACTCATACTCTAAAATGTCTAAACTCCTTAACATATCTTTCAACCTGGCATCAATTTACCTTCTCACACCCTGTCCTCCAGCATATTTAAACTGCATTAAATCAACTCCATAGGCCTAAATAATTCCCACGGCTATAACTTTATTTATAACATTTCCTTCAACTAGAATACTCCTACCCCTTTTATATATCCAAATTCAACCTCTCCTTCAAGGTCTAAGTTCACATCTTCCAGGAAATGGACTGGAGAGCAAACTTAAAATGGTAGGAAGACAATCCTCTACATGTCCTTTCCACTGACCTTAGTATGGTGCTTATCTTTTGGTGAAAATGCCCTATAACATATTTTTTGACTAATTCAAGGTTTAAGTAGCCTCCATCCCTATGACTTAAGTTGGAAAAAAGACTTCTTTTATATTAAAATTCTGCATTAATTTCAATAGTATTATCAATAGTACTTATTTGCTCCAGTATAAAATATTAATAAATAAATGAATACAAATTACCATCTATTTGAGGGCAAAGTCATGATTTTATTCCTTTTTTTAACTTCCAAGATTCTGTCAAAGTAGCTTCTATATTGTAGCTTTTCAATGAACTAGTGTTAAGTTAATGTTTTCTCTCTTTATATCCCTATTTCCCACAAATTTTCAAAACTGCTGTATCCATAGGTGTTAAATAAGTGATTATTAAATATTAAATTCTATCCAGCTCTGAATTCCTTGAATGTTATTCTGAGGATATATCTAACCTTTTTTTTCCTCACCTCTTCAATATGCTGCTCTTAACTTTGTCACTTCTCTGCTCTCCAATTTTCATAATTAAATAATATGCTAACTCACACGGTGTTATAAATTTATCCTCAAGTATTTTGCTTCCTAACATCAAGTCTAATACAAAAATAAGAAATTTAAATACATGAGATCTGAAGGAAAAGACCCGAGGAACACATTTCCTCTATGCCTGCCCTAGACAATGAGATGCACAAATTAACTCTACTCTCCAACACCACCTTAAGTTCATCTTCAGCAGCTGACCTAGCCAACTTCCCCAAGGAAATGGAAGCATTCGGGTGTGAACCTATCTCCTAACAGCTTTATGCCCCCCCATCCTCTTTTTGCTTTATCTCCTTTTTTGCTGACTCTGAGGAAAAAAAAAACTGATTTCTTTTTTTTTTTCCCCCTCCAAAGACCTTTTCTTTGTACTTCTTCAAAGATCTGTCTTAAAATTTTCTTCCAGGTTGGTTACTTTCTTTTAGATTACTTCCATTTTAAAAAGAAAAAAAAGTCAAATGGTTTATAATTAGCCCTAATAAATTTCACTTCTCTCCTTCCTTTCTCTGTATAAGTATCTTAAATAAACATAGGCTTTCTCTATGTTCTTCCTCCCCTTTGTATATGCTAGTCGACTGACTTTAATCTCCTTCCTTATCAGTTACACTGGTGAACCTTCTCACTCTAAAGCCACCAACAATTTCTAAATACCAGACCTTTGGAATCTTATGTCCTATTCAAAAACTGTATCATTTGACATTGTTGTCTGCCATCTATTCTTGGAATTTTATTTTTTATGTTTTAAGACAAAATTGTATATTTCTATTTTCCTCTGACTCTTCCATCCTAATATTTTACTTTGTTGCTTACTCTTACCTTTTACAGACAGAATCTCTAAAGGAATAGACTTTGGTAAAGGCAATGGGTGTGCATAACAGCTTGGTGCTTGCTTTTGTTTAGTCAATCTTGGCAGGAGACAGAATTATAAGTGCTAATGGTGTGTCTTTTAGAGTGAGCTTATTAACTATCTCTTTTACCACTTACTAGCTCTGTAAACTTTCTCTCCTTCATCTGTAAAATGGCCATAATAGTAATAACAAAAACATCTCCCTCAGAGCCGTTTGTAAGAATTACAAAATAAGCCATGTAATGTTTTCAGAACAATGGTTGGAATATAGTAAACATTCAAAACATTTTGGCTATTATTAGCAGTAATAAGATGTGAAAAGTGGAATGGAAGATAAGTGAGTGTGTGCATAAGACAATGATTTCAAACACTCAGAGCACTTTGTTATCTCAGTTTTTTTACACTAGAAAATTTTCTCAAATCATTTCACACCTTAGATTAAGCAGATGCTTTAGAGAATCATCTAGTTGAAGCCTCTCATTTAAAAGAAGATGGAATTGAGGTTAAAAGATTGAAAATGTAATGTCTACATCCCATAGGTAGTTCTGGAATTTTTCTGTGTAATATTCCATTAGATGGAAACTGAATACCAACCTGTTCATGCTTAGGTACTATTTTAAAAGTATATATATATATATATATATATATATATATATATATATATATATTTAGAGGGTTATTATTTTGGGTCAATGTATACCTCTGAGTTTATGCACTAAAGAAATCTCTAACTTGTATGTAATTTCACCATTTCAGAAATTTTGGTGGGACTAGTGGAGGAAATTGAAAAAACTTTAATTTACCGATACATATTGAAATAAAATGAGAAATACTGAAATAACTCATGTTACAGTCTTTTATTTTGAGTCTTCAATTTTTACCTTCATTCCATATCCATAGGGACTAGATTAAAAAGGAAAGGTCAAATGATTCACCTGAGAGCAACTGGATAAGCAGCCCTCATTCCCAGAAATTTCTGAAGATCCGTGTATTTGCATATACTTGGAAACAGTGAGACCAAGGCCAGGTCCACTTCTTATTGTGGTAGTTCTTATGGGTGTCACCAACAGCCCAGATAGTGCTGCCAATCATTACAAAAATCTTGGGATGGCTGATGACAAGAACAAAAAGAGAGTTTTTCAGTGTTTCTTTTTGGTTTGTACTTTCTAACTACAAGGTTTACCTCAGGCTTTTTTCTGGGAGGGTTATATCCTTAAGGCCAGGTCCAGCTGCCTGCCTCTATCACAGCTGACAATTAAAATTTCCTCTGCTGGGGTGAGATATCATTGAACCTAGCACCTCATATTTCTCTTATCTTCCCTGCATATGTCCTAAGAATATGCAGCACCATTAGTAAAATTATCTTTTAAAAAGTTAGTAAAATGCAGGAAGGAGAAAAGAAAATGAGTTTATCTTGAGAGTCTTGGCTTTCATTGACATAATCGGAATATATTCCCAACGAAATTGTGTTGTGTTGTGGTGTTGTTAGTTTGAATTTGTTTTGATTTTCTTTCTATGGGGGTGGGTGAGGCAATTATTACAGTACTTTGCTTTTCTAATAAGGGTTAATACTAACCTTACAGAAAAAAGAAGGTAAAATATAGTTATTCAGGATTATAAATTATGAAAAGATACATGGGTTTTGCTAAGAACATTATTCAGATATTATATTTTATCATTTTCAAATAAATAAGAAAGTACAGTCAAATCTTATTGGTCAATTTTGTATTGAATTTGAAAACCTTACCCAAGGTTTTCTTTCCATGATTTCAATTTCCTGCAGCAACCATGCTCCAAAATTATTAAATGGAAAATTCCAGAAATAAACAATTTTTAAGTTTTAATGTGTGTGCTGTTCTGAGTAGTATGATGGAATCTTGCACCTTCCCTCTCTGTCCCACCCAGGATGTGAAGCATCCCTTTTTCCAGTGTGTCCACATACACTACCCAACCATTAGTCACTTAGTAGACATGGTTGTCAGATTGTCAAGGTATTGCAGGGTTTGTGTTCAAGTAACACTTATTTTACTTAATAGTGGCCCCAACTACAAGAGTAGTGATGCTGGCAATTTGGATATTCTCCTACTGTGACTATAAATTAAACTTTATCATAGGTATGCATGTATAGGAAAAAATCATAGTGTATATAGGGTTTTTGTTTTTTTTGTTTTTTTCTTTTTTTGGCTACCCCATGCGGCATGTGGGATCTTAGTTCCCAGACCAGGGATTGAATGTAAACGCCCTGCAGTGGAATCATGGTGTCTTAACCACTGGACCCAGGGAAGTCCCAAGGGTTTTTTTCTATCCATGGTTTCAGGCATGCGTTGGGGTTCTTGGAACATATTCCCCATGGATAGGTGGAAACTATTGTATTGCTACTGAGCTTGTACTGTGAAAGGGAGCTTCACCAGCAGTAACCTGAAAATGATTTCTGGCAATATTCATCTATCTAAGTTTGGCTAAAGAATTATAAAGTATTCTTAGCTAGTTAGAAAAATAGTACTTTAGGGCTTCCCTGGTGGCGCAGTGGTTGAGAGTCCACCTGCCGATGCAGGGGACATGGGTTCGTGCAAAAATAGTACTTTAAGACAAATTAACTTATTAAACTTGGTTTAGCATTTAAAACAAAGAGCTGGCCTCATGTTAAATTAAAGGAGTCATAAAATAAAAGTTAGTTTAAAAATTTATATGCTAATATTATTCTAATATAAATCTACAATTAATAGGGTAAACTTTTACTGTTGAATGTGAAAGTTGTGACCGTAGCTGCCAAATGCTACAATTCATTAAAAATTGGTATTGACATGTATATTTAACTCATAGGTATAAGAAGGAAAGAATCATGTTTTAAATAGACCACGTCAGTTTTAATAAGCAATCTCCTGGATAGTTGATATATCCAAAAGTTTTTGTCACAACACTCCTGGGAATTTGAGATAATAAATTGTGCTTTACTTTTCATCGAGACTACACTGATAATCTCTGAGAATTCAAATATTTTATCTTTGTGATATCTTTGTAATGCTCAATAATTAGCTTCTTTGACCTACATTCACAGTACAGAGAATAAAAGTATGGTATGAATAATTATTTATTAATAATATAACTTAAATTAAGCACAGTTACTTTTTCCCCAAAGATGTCTTTCTTAATCTTTGATGCCTTTGCCTTCTATCATAATTGCAAAACAGATTTTCTCATTATACTCATCTGCCTATCTGCAACCCATAATTTTCTAGTCTTGAACAAATGCATTCATTATCAACACTAAAACTGAGTATTAAGGGAGAGATTCAAATGTGGCATTGATATCACAAAATTTGATTTTCATTAAATCATGATAACTTCAATGGAAGGATTAAAAGTAATTATAACCTAGCAAATCTGTTTCAGCAATAAGACTATAGAGTTAATTTTATATCTCTTCCCTGAGTCATAACTATTCCTTAGTTCTTTAGATTCTTCATAATAAAATGTTTTCCCCAATCTGTTAGTGGGTATCAGCAGAACAAAAGTGCTGAAATCTTTGTATATATATAGTAACATTGAGTTTAAATATAATTTAAAACAATAGGTGGTAAGTGTAAAGTTATATTAGGAAATCATCAAGTGGAGTCTGTAATACTGACAACATGGTGGTATATGGTCACACTCAAGGACCTCACCATACTTGAGTCTGATTGTGATTAATCAACAAAACCACCTTTTTCACAACTCTGATTCAATTTTGGAGAAGTTTGAAAAATATATAAGGATTATGAAGGAACATTTGTTTCATTTCAAAAAGGACTAAATCTGAATGCTTAAAAAGAAAAAAAGAGTAAAAAGCAACTGAAGCCAAACCCTCTTATCTAATCCTGTCATCATCACCCATCCTGTACCAAAATGACAGAAAGAAGCATTCAGACTTATATTTATGGTGAAAGAAGAAAGGCAAGACAAAAAGAAAGGAAGGAAGGAAAGAAGAAAGGAATATAGGACAGAGTTGCTAGGCTAAAGTCTAGAGACATGAGAGAAGAGATAATTTTGGAGAGTCTTAGAAATGTCTGTTTCCATGAGTTTTAAAAGAAGACAAAAGCAACTGAGTGAAACAACACATATTCAGTAATAATATTCAAATAGGTAGAAAAGAACACTTTGTACTTCATTTGAATAAAGTAAATAATTTGAAATTCATGTAGACATTTCCACAGACATCGGATGTGATAGATATTTGAAAATGTCATTGATAGAAAATAAATAGCTCTGACTTACCACAAATGTTAGGAGTCAACCTGATGATGAGGAGAAAAGGAATGGAGATAGCTGGGTAGGGTAACAACAGTCCTTTAAGAGAAACTGAGGCACGCGTCTAGCATCATCACAGAATTATAGCACTGCAAGGATTACTGAAGCAGAGGCACTTTACAAACCTGTCAGGTGGTAGGAATAAGCAGCACAGTTGGCACTGGTGAACACATTTTTTTGGAAGCATTCTAGATACCTGAATTAGAGTAAAAAGACTATATCTTAGTTTTTGGCAGAGTGCTAGTGCAATCTTCCCTCTAACCACCTCATACTATTTCTTTAGTGGATTTTTATTCGTTAGGAGGCTGAACCAAATAGAGTCTCTCTGCCTGCACTGAAACATGTAGGTTTTATTAGACATAATACCTGCAAAAGTGCTGGAAACATTTTGTTCTTTTCTAATCCACCAATTTTTTAATCAACAAAGAAGTTTTGTATCCTAACAATGTCCCAAAATATGATTCCTTTGGTAAACAAATATTAGCTTTTTTTTTTCCTTGCATTGCATTTTGGAGGTACTCTTTGGTTTTGCAGTATCCATGTTGAAAAAGTTAGTGAGAAATTTCTCATTTAAAAAGCAGACTACAGATCCAAGAATACAACATAAACTATTAAATAAACAGCATTATTCTTTCTCTCCATCAACAATTATCTAGTTTATTCTATATACAAGGCTCTGGGTTTAGTGTGATATCAGGCAGTACATCATCCAGGATAGTCTAGGTTATGCTCTGTTATCAAACAACTAAGCAATCAAAGTGGTTTAAAATAACATTAGGTTGTTGTTTAATCCCACTGAGCACCCACATCAAAAGTAGCCAGATGGGGATGGCTCATCATAGTATTGCAGGAAATCAGGCTGACAGAGCAGCCTTCATCTCAAACGGTACCCATTGTGGTGCTAGAGGGAAAAGTGCTCTATGGAGTCCCATATCGGCAATTAAGTGCTTGGTCACAGAAGTGACCCACATCACTTCTGCTCACAGGGCACTGGTTACAATTAATCACATGGCCACAACCACAAAGGGACCAGGAAATGCAATATTACTGTGGCACGGATGTCAGAAAGCTGGGAATATTTGTGTGACAGCACTCGTGATTACAACAGGACTGAACAAAGTCGGTTTATTCTCTGTCTTCCTGAAATTCACAATCTACTAGGGAATTCAGAAAATAAATAGGTAATCAAATATGTCTACAGTTCTAAATCATTGTGAGTACTGTGAATGAATGAAGAGGGTTTATTATTAGAAAATAATGGATGAGACACTTTAGCTAATATCTCTGAGAAAGTGGCATCTAATCTGAAATCTAAAGCATAAAAAGGAGTGTATTGAAAGTCAGCAAGAAATAGGATCATGTGTCATAAGGCAGTGATCCATGTAAGATGTTAAACATAGTAGTAAATAGTTGATATTTAAACTAAACTTTAAAATACTTGAGATTTAAAATAAAATGACATGGGAGAATTTTAAGCATGTGCATTAGATATACAACTTGTAGATAACAATATCCAAGAAAATTTAACATAAAAAAGATCTGTGGGTTGAAGAATTAAGAAGCTCAATGATGTCAGGGTTCTGAATAGAGCAATTTATATTTTTCCTGGATTTTCCTTTATAGCAGAGGCCATGCTATACCACCCAGCATCTCCTATAAGGGCTGAATGACTTATTATTCCAGCAGATCACCTGTGTGCTCTCTCTGGCAATGAAAACTGCTATCAGCTGAATACAACCACGTTGCTTAAGGTCCTAATACACTCCTGGGGCAGCCTATGTCCAATGAATATTTAATACATGAGTATGAAGTCATGGCCCCTTCTCTCCAACTGGGAAAAGTATGGCTATTCTTACTGTCAAGATCCCAGTGGGGTTGGCTGAGGCTTTTGTTGAGACTGCAACACACCTGATTTTCTCCCGTGATAAACCATACTTCCTCCCCCTCTGCCACAGTGCTGATTCTAAGAGGATTTCCCCCAATTTTATTTTTCAACAAAATTTCTGTATGCATCTCTATCACAGAATCTGTTTACCTAGGAATCTGAACTTTAAAAACTGGTTCCAATGTTAAGAACTGTGAAGGTTATGCAATTTTTAGCCTACCTGCAAACAAACCATCTAGCTTGCCTAAGTTTGATGGATGTTGGCAGAAGACTGAAGAGGACTATGACAGACACAGAGGGCAGTTTATTACCCAGAGTAATAATAATAGTCAGATTAACATTTGTGTTTATTCCCCAAGCTCAGTTACCACAGGGTTACACAATGCCGGATGATGTAGTGCATTCATAGTGATGTGCATTACAGGAAAGGAAACCAAAGTTTAGTGTACCCAAAACTTATAAATGGACAGTTAGCCTGACAAGGCTTTGCCACAGGAAGACATTATCTTTATATTAGTGGACAGTAAACAAACCTTCCCTTTGCTCCAGAGGGAGACACTATCTCTATTTTAAAGGGTATTTTCTGTATAAATATTCTAGAAAACATGGTCTGAAACAAAGGCAGTTATTGGAGAATTGTATCCACACACAAGGAGGAATTCTCAGAAAATGGTAAAAATGGGTTTTCAGAACTGGATATTCCTCCAGCTGGCTGGCAATGATAATCACAGCACTGTGCATAAGAAAAAAAGTGCAATTATTAAAATATTCATCAGTCATGAACTGGGATGTTATATTTATAAAAGGAATTGTATTAGCCAGTAGAGTGTATTAGGTGTTATAGAAATGTGGGTGAGATATTAATTATAAGGATAATGGAATTAAATATTTTTTGCTCAGAGTACTTAATTTTCTAGATAAATACAATAAAAGGCTGACTGTGATAAATCTAAAAGTTAAATGTGTAAAACTCAACAATAAGTAAACAAACAACTCAATTAAAAAATGGGCCAAAGACCTTAACAGACAACCCATCAAAGATATACACATGGCAAATAAGCATATGAAAGGATGCTCACATCATATGTCATTAGGGAAATGCAAATTAAAACAACAATGACATACTACTATACACTTGTTAGAATGGCCAAAATCTGTAATACTGATAATGCCAAATACTGATGAGAATATGAAGCAACAGGAATTCTCATACATTGCTGTTAGGAATGCAAAATGGTATAGCCACTTTGAAACACAGTTTAGTTTTCTTACAAAGCTAAATATACTCTTACCATATGATCCAGCAATCATGTTCCTTGGTATGTAGCCTAAGGAGTAGTTGAAAATTTATGTCTACATAAAAAACCTGCACATGGATTTTATAGTAGTTTTATTCATAATTGCCAAAACTTGGAAGCAACCAAGATATTCTTCAATAGGTGAATGGATAAATAAACTGTGGTACATCCAGACAATGGAATTTTATTTAGCACTAAAAAGAAATGAGATATCAGGCCATGAAAAGGCATGGAGAAATCTTAAGTGCATACTAAGTGAAAGAAGCCAATATGTATGTGATTCCAACTACAGTTGAACTTTGCAATGTTGGGGTTAGGGCTGCCAACACTTTACGTGGTTGAAAATCCACATATAACTTATAGTTGGCCCTCTGTATACATGGTTCCTCTCCATCAGTGGTTCTGCAACCACAGAGTCAACCAACAGTGGATCATGTAGTACTGTAGTATTTACTATTGAAAAAAATCCACATTAGGTGAACCTGTGCAATTCAAACTTGTGTTGTTCAAGGGTCAACTGTATATGACATTCTGGAAAAGACAAAGCTATGGAAATAATTAAAAGATCAGTGGTTGCCTGGGGTAAAATGGAGGGGGAAGGATTAATAGGCAAAGTGTAGAGAATTTTTAGGGCAGTGAAAAAACTATGTATGATATTATAATGATGTATGTACATCATTATACATTTATCCAAACCCACAGTGTACAATACTAAGAGTAAGCCATGGACTTTGGGTGATAATGATGTGTCAGTTTAGGCTCATCCTTAGTAACAAAGTTATCATTCTGGTGAGTGATGTTGATAATGGAGGAGGCTTTGTGGAGGCAGGGATATATGTGTAATCTCTGTACTTTTCTCTCAATTTTGTTGTGAACCTAAAACTGCTCTAAAAAATAAAGCTTGTAAACAATTAATTGTGGCTATCAGAGAACCTACTCAGCAGCTGTAAAGAGACTCTTATCTCCCTTCAGTAAGCAGGCAGAAAAAACTGAGCCCTGATACTTAATCATAAGCGTAATGAGGCTCCTAGACACATCTGCTATGCCAAGATCAGGGTCTTGATTAGGAAAGAATGAGATACTGTGATACATCATTAAGGTATCTGAGCTGATGCACTTGAAAACTGTGAATTCCCAGATTCTCCTAAGCCTGCAAAAGTAGTCTACCCCATCTACTAAATTTTGATATTTCTCTTTAGTTGAAAATTATGCAAGACAATACATTCTCTGACTTCCACAAACTGTCTCTATCTTCCATTCTAGCATTTAAACCCGTGGCTAAGGTTAAGCTGCAGCCAGGAAAGTGCTGAGACTGTTAAAGGAAGAATGGAAGAAAAGGTACTGTACCCTGAAAACAGTGAAACATATAACCTACGTGTGCAGGAGAGCACAGCATACAGGGCTATATTGTGAGGATGCTGAATCAAATGAGCAATGGCTAGAAGGTAAGGTTGGCTAAGGGAAAGTTTATCGATGGGAAAGCACTTTCCTGGAATTCATGAGTTATTACTCTGGTAAGAACCCTGGGAAGTGGCCCAAACATGGTACTCATATGTTTCCTGGAGGACTGGAAAATTTTATCGGCTAAACTAAGTGAATTAGAGATTCTAGAACTGCTGTAATGGAGAGGAACAAAAGACTCAGAATTGAGCATGCTAGATTGCATATGCTTATGTAAATCTGGAAGATTTGTCAGAAAAATATTTTCACTGGAGGACTTGGAGGACAATGCTTTTACCAAAGCAATAACAGTTGAGAGAGAAAAAACATCACTGAGAATCTACTTTGTTGGCTTGGAGGAAAGACTATGTAGATGGAAACTGAAGATGGGGATTTAAGGTTTAATTTGGAGGGGTATTCAACGGATACTACTGACAGATCAGAAATTGTGTATAAGAGTGGTAAGGTAGTGAGGATGCATATATTTTCAATCAAAGCCAAATATTTTCTTGAAACAGTTCAGTTCATAATTTTTGCCTTTCGCTGATAAAAATATTTTCTTGTCACAAGAATAACAGTAGTAATAATAATGCATAGATTCACACTTCAAGACACATCTGTGTTAGGAATTTACATCTCATGCCCAGGTCAGAGCCTTCTTTCATGAGTTATTCAGGTAATTAGTTTTATGGACTATTGCCTTGTTGGCATATCACTCTTCTCCAGTACTCCTGATATTATGTGTGCCTATAAATTATTTTATAAGCAATATTCTCACTCATGTTTCTGTTAAGAATTTCCATTAACAGGAAATAATATAAATTAAGCAGAGAGCCAGGAAACTTACACTAAAGACCAAATTCTCTGTGCTGACCAAATCTCAAACTGTGTCCTTTACCTTGCTTACCATGACTGAAAAGATCAGAGACCCAGGTTATGATCAAAGCTGGTGGTTCCTTACATCTACTGCTTTAATTCCTCCTCTAAATGAAAGTTCATGCCAATGTTAACAAAAACTGTGACTTGTCAGATTGATGTCCATTTATGATCTGTTTAAATTCATCTGCAGAGTTTACCTTTTTTGCAGGATAAGTGACCTACAAAATCATTGTGAAACACCCAAAATGGTCCATGAAATATTGATTGTACAAGCACACCTCATTATATTGCAGTTCACTATATTGCGCTCTGCTGATACCTTGTTTTGTTTTGTTTTTTAATAAATTGAAGATGTATGGCAACCCTTCATCAAACATCTATTGGCACCATTTTTCTAAGAGAATTTGCTCACTTTCTTTCACTGTTTCACATTTTGATAATTCCTGCAGTATTTCAAACATTTTCATTACTAGTTGTATTTGTTATGGTGATCTGTGACCAGTGATCTTGATGCTACTATAGCAGTTGTTTTGGGGTACCATGAACTGTGTTCATATAAGACAGTTAACTTAATCTATAAATGTTGTGTGTGTTCTGACTGCTCCACCAACTGGTCATTCCCCCATCTTTCTCTCTTTTTCTCCCCCGGCCTCCCTATTCCCTGAGACACAACAATATTGAAAGTAGGGCAATTACTAACCCTACAATGGCCTCTAAGTGCTCAAGTGAAAGGAAGACTCAATCTATGTAGCAAACTTCTTTGTGGTATTATTTCAAGAAATGGCCACAGCCACCCCAGCCTTAAGCATCTATCACCTTGATCAGTCAGCAGACATTAACATCAAGGCAAGACCTTCCACCAGCAAAAAGATTTTAATACGCTGAGGGTTCAGATAATGGTTAGCACTTTTTAGCAATAAAGTATTTTTAATTGAGGTATATACATTGTTTTCTTAAACATAATGTTATATAGTGTAAACATAATTTTATATGCACTGGGAAAACAAACATTTCATGTAACTCACTATATTGCAGTATTTGCTTTATTGCAGTGATCTGGAACCAAACCTGCAATATCTCTGAGGTATGTATGCTTGTACTTCGTTATAACAATTAAGCTTCATGGTTAACTGAGCCATAATTCTACTAGATCATAAGCTTTGAAACTGAAATCCAAGTCACTCCATAGCCATAGCTTTCAAAGAAAATCAGATTACAAAGTAAATATCTTATGTGTATTGACTTGGGCAAAATTCTATTTACTCAAATAAGTGACCAATTAACCAGTGAAAACTACAGTTTTTGGTTTTGAGAATGAATGTAAAATGAATGTGCTATCTCAAGATGATGTTTTAGGAAATACAGTGTACAATTATATTGGCTGTGGTACACTGGCATCTGGGCCTAAAGACTGATTTTATCAATAGCAAAAGGAGAGAAAAGCAGCTTCCAGAATTGGTGGAAGAACTATGAAAAAAATAAATCATTATTTTGAGCTAGCATTTAAAAGATGTCTGAATATTTATTATTTTTAAAATGTTGGGAAGTTACTAGAGCAAAAACACATTATGCTTTAACATAAAACTTGAGTTTATGGAAAAATTACAAAATCAGACTGAGAATTTTAGAAAACAAACTTTATTTGCCAAATATTATGTTGGCATCCTAAAGAAGAAAATATAACAAAATTTCTAGAAAATGCCCTAAGATTTTAATTAATTTATACCTTTCATTGATATATAGTTCTACCTATCTCTCATCTATTATCTGTCTATCTATCTATCATCTGTATATGACATCATAGTGGATTTGGGGGAAGGCAAACGTAATTTACCTCATGTGCAGATAAATGAATATTATGAGTATCTCAATACTCTTAGTCTTTTTCTGCTCGCTCACTCACTCTAGCTCTGGGAAGGAGGAATCAATTGCATCTAAGATCTCCAGAAGGAATTCTGTACTTCACTGTAGAGGAAACCTGGCATTTGCCAGGTCTGCCTGGAAAAGAGTAAGGAAACCTTTACTTTTGTGGTTTTGTATTAAGATGTTCATGTTTGCCAAATATTTAAGTAATGGTCTCCAACTGTTCTATCAATAACAACATTGACACAGTAATTTGATCTTTACCTGCGTATCTCCTGAGTCTTTTACTCAGAGTTCATATTCTTGAAGAAGATGTGCTACAGATCAAGTCCTATAATGGTGACTAGGAATATGGCTGCTAAACAACTCAGATGGCTAGGTACAAATCTTAGCTCCATCACTTTTAGACCTGTGAATTTGGTCAATTCACTTATATAATTTCTATTAGTTTCTCAATATGCAAAATGAGATTTGAATACTACCTGATACTCCCAGGTACATAACAAGAGCTCAGTAAGTGTTATCTATATTTATACCAATAAAGTATGTTTTATGATGTCAAGTATACATATTTAATATTCACAAATTAAATTAGATTTTGTTATACTTAATATATCAGGGAATGGACTACATTCTTCAAAATGTAATTAACATATGGGATAAAAACTATTTTCTAGATTTTTCCAATTTATTGAAAAGTGAGCTGAAACTGATTATCAGTAATCTTCAGTTAAGCTTGCACAGTATTTAAAAGGTAGGCAAATATAACTCTCTGGAATTAGATTGACATAAATGAATAATGCTTTCTAGTTAAAAGTACTGTAGAATGAGAAAATCCAGTTTACCTCATCACTTTGTGAATTTTTTGAAGAGGAAATGTAAATTAAATTGATCTTTCTCTCTAAAACAACAAAAATGCTTTAATGAATTGAATGTGTGAAAGTTCTGAGGTTTTAAATAGAACATTTTCTCAGTAAAATCTACTAACATCATCAATTTCACACAGCAGAAGGTAGTTAAGATATATGCTAATCATGTTTACAATGGCAGTCTTAGGAATTAATGTCTTCCAAAATATTTTTTTTCAAATTTTGAATGTTTTCATGGAGGGCTGATTGTATTTGCTAAATTTTAAAATATAAGTTCATACAAAAGAATAAGTGTAAAACATTTTTTAATTAACTCATTCCAAAAGAGCTAATCTATTTTTCTAAATGCTGTTTTTAATTTATACTTTATGCTTTGTGGAAACTGTCCATATTTCAGC
Source organism: Phocoena phocoena (assembly GCF_963924675.1). NCBI lineage: Eukaryota > Metazoa > Chordata > Mammalia > Artiodactyla > Phocoenidae > Phocoena > Phocoena phocoena. The sequence goes on from NC_089223.1 coordinate 80,053,536, forward strand.
ATTATTGAACTGAATTCTTTTTCATGCATTATGAAATGAGAGAATTTTTTTAAATTAAATTTTTATTTCCTGGAAATTTATAAGGTATTTTATCTCCATGCCCTTTTAAACTTGTACTCAGCTTATTTGGAGAAATATGTAAGACATTCCCCCTCAAGCCCCCCGGCCTCATTTAAAGACATCATTTTCTCTCGGGAATTCCCTGGCAGTCCAGTGGTTAGGGCTTTATGCTTCCATTGCAGGGGGCATGGGTTCGATCCCTGGTCTGGAAACTAAGAACCCACAGGCTGCTCAGCATGGCCAAAGAAACAAAACAAAACAAAACAACAACAACAAAAAGTCACTTTCTCTCAGTTTCAAAGTTATAGCAAATGTTTCTGGAATCAAAGTGTGACAGTTAATGTTAATAAATTAATATAACAGCTTATCTACCTTAAAATTAAGAATAAATCAAATTCTCCAATATATTATCTTATGGCAAAAGAACCTTTGATAATTCTACACTATCTTTCTAATTGAATGATGTGATTGTATCATTCATAAAGTTTTATCATTAGGATATATATTTATCATTTTATATATACACAATCTATGTAATGTGTTCCTAACATACATGTTGAAAATCTCCAATATAGTTTTTATCATATGGTTGTTCTGGAAATAATTGGCTAATTCAATAAATACACAGTTTTGCTTCTGAGTGATTTTGAGACGCTATTAGTAAGTCAGCACTTCTAATGAAATCTATTTTAAAAATTCAGAGAAATAATCTTTTTGAGAACAGAAAAATCAGGAATGGGCTAAAGCTGCAGAAAATTATGAGCCATGGAGAGGTAATCTGAACTCAGCCACTAATATTGCCCTGGAGGTATTTCAGTTACTAGATTAAGATACAAATCAAAGAACCCAAGATGGTCCTTCTGGGGACAGAAAAACCAGCAGAACTTTTGAAGGACACATGGGTGAGGCACTACATAATCTGGTTTTTTCCTAGGACATCTGCTGAAGTTTTGGGCTGTGCAACTTGAGCAAGAAGCTAAAATCCTAAGTGAAAAGGTGTTGAAAAGCAAAGAAGAGTTATTTGCTTTTTTATGAAACAAAAATCCAGAGGGACCATGAAGAACACTCAGGACTCTAATTTGAGAAGATGTAAGAGCTAATAGAAATGTCGAGGTAGCATAAGCATTACCAGAACAGCAACCCAGCTGAGGGTGAGCACAGTCCCTGACTAGATAAAAGATATTGACTACTACTTTATCACTCTAATAGAGGGAAAATTATATCCTCTCTGGAAGAATTTAACATCATTTGGGGTCTTTATATTTTTTATACAAAAAATACTACAGTCAATTTTAAAAAAACCTATCAGACATGCCACATGACCAAAAATCATAACAAAAATGAGACCCCAAAGAAAAATATTTCCAAGGATTATCCAGATATTAAAGATTGGTGACAAAGTCTTTAAAAGATCTATGTTATATTTAAGAAAAGAGACCAAAATATGGAGAAAACAATTGAAAAAACAAATTTTTTCCATAGAATTGCATAACAAAAAATTAAATAGACATACTGAAACTGAAAAATCAAACATTTGTAACAAACAATCTAGTGATAGCTTTCACAAAAAATTAGTGTTGACCTTAAAAATAAAACAATGAGTTATTTTATCAGCAAAAATGGGTTAATTCAGGAACAGCAGAGGAATTACAATTTGGGACATGCAAGCTACAGCAAAAGCCATAGGCAAGGCCAACAAATAAAGGAGAGAACATTATTTTATAGAGAAAAAGGATGAAGTCAGGAGTGAAATGCTGAATGAAAGAGCATTGAGGAAATGTGAGAGTTCAGGGTGATAATGGTTTCTCATAGGCTGGGCTGCTGGCATAGTCAATTTCTTGTAGTAGATGCAATGTACATCTTTTCCCATTTGGGCCTGTAACTGATGATTCTTTCCTGTTGATGATTCTTTTGTTAGGGTCTGCAACTGGCAATTCTTCCTGTAATCAATATCGAGTGATACTGCAGAGAGCTCCCCCTTCTGGTCTCCTGATTTCACTTTAGTGGGATTTCCCTTTATTAATTTTCACATTAGACACCACTGAAGTCAGAAATAGCTAACTATAAGATATATCAATATCAATCATATAGACTGAAGCACAGAGGGGTGAATAAAAAATACACAAAAATGTTTTAAAACCTTGTGGGACACAAGGAAAAGTTCAAAAATACATGTAATTGGAACCTCAGAGAAAAAGAAGAGAGTGAATGGCATTAGACATTATTTGAAGATACATTATTTTAAAAAAATTTTCAAAAACTGTCAAGAGGCAGTAAGTCACAGATTCAGGATATTCTGTAAATTGTAATTGAGAGGAGGAGGATGAAGAGCAGGAAGAGGAAAAGGAGAAGAAGAGGAGAAGGAGGAGAAAGAAGAAGAAAAAGAGGAAGAAGAGGAAGGAGAAGGGAGGGAGGGAGGAAGGAAAAACATAAAAGGAGCATTAGTAAGACATTAACTTGACTTTTCAGTAGAAATAATGGAAGACATGGACAATGGAATGATATCCTCAAAGGTCGAAAGAAAATAATTATTAAATTATAATTCCACACTCAGTGAAAACATCCTAAAAGTGATGACAAAGTAAACACATTTTCACACAAACTGAGAATTTATTGTCAGAAAAGAATGTAAAATGACAGACATAAAACTACAAAGGTAAATCAAATGTATATTTACTGAACAAAGCAATAATGGTTATGTGTTAAAAATATAACTCTCTTGATGAGAAAATTCTGGGAAGGTGGCAGAGTAGGAAGCACCAGAAATCTTTCTCCCCAACTAGACAATAATGGCACTGGCAGAATCTGTCTGATGTAACTATTTTAGAACACTGGAGCCTATTGATGGTCACCACTTGCAGATCATGGCTTGGATGGTAAATTGTGGCTAATTTTCATAAATTTTAGATCTTAGTACAGTAGTACCTACCCATCCCTCACTCCTTAGCTCTATGACAGGCTCCTGTTCACATGTTCCTGGAGCAGTTTACATACAGCACTCAGAAGCCAGGGTGGGCACAAAGGATGCTGTCCTCCAAAGATTGAAAATATGGGCTGTGATACCTGAGTGCTGCTTCTGATCACAGACATGCAGACACAGAAGTGGCCAGCCATTGTTGTCACACCTCCACTCATGTTTCAAGCCCCTCCTTCTGTGGTTGAAATGACTTTCACAGAATTTAAAAGGGCTGGCACATTTCCCCCCTCCCTTTATTTTTCTAATTTTACCCTTTTGGGAGCCAAATATTGAAGACGAGGACATCAAAAGCAACTACATATTAGGGGGAAATTTAACACAAACCATGCATGCCCAGAGGAAGGTGCAGGCTCAGAAAAGACCTGAGAAGACCTTGAGATTACACCTCATACTGATCCTCGATACAGAAACAGCCTACAACAATCAAAAAGGTGAAAACAACAACAAAACCCAGCTAACCCTGGGGAAGGGAGAGACTTTGATTTCCAAAGCTGCTACATTATTTGATTCAATTATTTGATGTCCAGCTCTCAACCAAAACATCGCAAGGTATACAAACAAACAGGAAAGCATGGCTTATTCAAAGGAAAAATCAATCAACAGAAAATGTCCCTGACAAAAACCTGATGGTGGATCTACTTAAAACAACTATCTTAAACATGCTCAAAACATTAAAGAAAGATAAAGAGAAAGTCAAGAAAACAATTTATGAATAAAATGGAAACATTGACAAAGAGAGAGGAAACCTAAAAAGGAACTAAAAATAAATTCTGGAGGTGAAAAGTATAATAATGAAAATGAAAAATCCACTAGAGGTATTCAAAGGCAGATTTGAACAGACCGAAAAAGAACCAGTGAACTTAAAGTTAGAATGATGGAAATGATCAAATCTAAGAAACAAAAAAAAAATAAATTGAAGAAATGTGAACAGAACCTCAGGGACTTGTGGGACACCATAAAAGAGATGAATGCACACATTGTCAAAATTCCAGAAGTAGAAGACGGAGAGATGGGGGCAGAGAGAATATTTGAAGAAATAATGGCTGAAAACTTCCCAAATTTGATGATATGAACATAAACATCTGAATGTTTCTGTGAGAGTGTTTTTGGATGAGTAATATTTAAATTGGTAGACTGAGTAAAGCAGAGTGACCTCCATAATATATGTGAGTCTCATCCAATTATTTTAAGGTCAGAATGGAACAAAATGTTGACCCTCCTCCAAGGAAGAGAGAATTCTCTCTTGTTCTGACAGGCTTCAAACTGGATCGCTGGCTCTTCCTGGTTCTACAGCAACCTGATGGCCTCTGAACAGGAACTGAGATATCAACTCTATAGATTTTGGGTTTGCCAGCATCCATAGCACAAGCCAATTTCTTATGTCCTATTGGTTCTGTTTCTGGGGAGAATTCTGACCCTAATACATTGGCAGTGAATGAGTCATTATCTTGAAAGTTGTGGAGAGTCTGAGGACGAGCATTTAATCAGGTATTCAAAATCAGAATCAGAAGTACATGGTGATTAATTTTCTTTGCTTTCAGCATAAGCAGATGATACTTAACCCATTGTTTTCACATGTACATCATGTGTGCTTCTTCAGTCAGCCAAACCACCCAGGAATTCTCAAATATTCATCTTACTCTTTCTATGGTCCATTGCCATATTGGGAGCTCATGGTATTTTGCTTTAAAATCACACCATACTGTATAAATTTAGCATAGAAAAAATACATTTAGGACAAGATAAAGATCATGTGAGTTCTTTGAAACATGAAAATAGTGCATGAGTACAACAGACTAAAGAATCATACAAAGATATTTACTTTTTATTTCAATTTTGGTTTATGCATACACAGAGTATATTTCAAATATACTTTGAAAATAATATTCTTTGTCTAGAAACTGCTGTGTTGAGAGAATGAGTAAATTTTTTGCCTGAAACTGGAATGATAAATATTACTTTTTATAGTTTTTTAGATTAAAATGACATTAAAAATATCATTCAAAACATGGCATAATTTTTCAAAATCTGTTAGTGCAAAACGTTTTTAACTGAATAATCATCATGTCAGATACACATAAATTTGTAGACAAAGGATGCACAGAAATTAAAAGCAAAAGGAGAAAGGGGGAAATGGAATTTAAATGTTCTGATATTCTAGCATTATCAGAAGAGTGATAAAAGTAACAATATTTAAACTGCAATTTGTAAAGGGAGCATATGGTAATATCTAAATGAATCAATAAAATAGGGCTTCCCTGGTGGCACAGTGGTTGAGAGTCTGCCTGCCGATGCAGGGGACACGGGTTCATTCCACGGTCTGGGAAGATCCCACATGCCGCGGAGCAGCTTGGCCTGTGAGCCATGGCCACTGAGCCTGCGCGTCCAGAGCCTGTGCTCCGCAACAGGAGAGGCCACAACAGTGAGAGGCCCGCGTACAGCAAAAAAAAAAAAAAGAATTGCTTTTTCTTGAAAAATTCTGAATAGCCAGCAATGCTAGGTCAACACTCTTTTACAATTGCCCAAAGGGGAGTGTCCCTGCTTCTTTAGAAGGTCAATGTGCTTTGCCATTAGCCACACCCTCCTGACTGCCTGTGTTCTCTGATAATGAGACCAGCCAAATGTAAGCTGTAATTTATCATTTTGATTGCTTTGTTGTTTGTCATAAAGTTAAAAATTATGTAAAACACATTTTTCTTTTTATATATGACTACAAAACATGGGAAAATAAAATCTAGCCCAATAGTGGTAGAAATTTCAAGAATAATCCAGTCCGCTTTTAACATGAATTTTACCTTATCATACACACTTGAGTTTGTTTATTAATATAATATCTAACTTCCTTGGTTTTCTGAATACTTTTTAAAAGTCTAATGTTTGGCTGTTGATTCTTTTATGTTAATATTTGTAAGATATTTTCTATAAATAAGCAATCTTTATACATTTTCTTTTCCTTCTTATACTACATCATGATTGTTATTTGATTATTAATAAAAACATTTGACTGAGATTAGTGACCAGTCTGAGAAGGTTTTGAAAGGACTGGAGTGAAAGGAGTGAAGGTTTTACCACCTTAGGATAAATCATGTCTTAGGTAAGATGGGTGATTTTGAGGCAAGAGATAGATGGGCCCCCAGGGCACACAGTTGGAATTTGTTCCTTGTGAACTGATACTCCAAGACGAGAAAAACAGGACAAATAAGAGAAGAGGCTGGGCCCAGCCCAGGTAGAAGATAAGAGACCTTATATTCCTCATTCTCGAAGTCAGGAGAACTTCCCAACTACACAGGCACAGAGAGGCTCCCTGGAGGTCAAAAGAGGAGTGATGCCAAGTGATGTCAAGTCTACCCATAGACCTCTTAGGTAGAATCCATCTTGGCTAAGAGATGTGCGCGCACACACAGGGGATGATCCTGAGATATACCAAATATGGACTTTGAACCAGGCAAATCAAAATGATTGGCCAAAGGAAACCCGGAAGAAATGCCCCATATAAGTGATTCAAACTGCCACAAGGGTGCGACTCTCTCTCTGAGCCCACCCGTGTGTCTATCACATGCACTATACTCTTTTTTTTTTCTCCTAATAAATACTTTGCTTGTTTCACTACTTTCCGTCTTTGTGGGAATTCTTTTTCTGCAAAGCCGTAGGGCCAGGGCCTTGTCACCATCCACTGGTCTAGTGGCTAGGATTCAATGCTCTTATCACCGTGACCCAACCTCAATCACTGGTCAGGAACTGAAACCCTGGTTCAAGCTGCTGCAGGCCGAGGCCACCCGAGATTAATTTGACAAAATTATCAATTTTCTTTGAAAATGTAATATCTCTGAGAAAAGACAGTAAATAAATATATAGAATTGGTCCTAGCAATCATCTACTATTTAAAATACTACAAAAGCAATTGAAAACTGGACAATAGTAAAATCACAGAAAAATTCAGGTCCTCATGGTTTCGGCTAAAGGCTTACATAAAGTAGATGGATGTTTCAGTAAACGCTGGAGTTATATTACTGACTATTCCAGGAGAATGCAAGGGATAGATTTTATTCAGAACAGTGAAGAAATACAAGGTTTCTTACGTCTTAAATGCTATTGGAAAAAATATGTTTGTCATAACAAAATCTGAATTGTTTTCAAATAGGTAAATATATACTCCCTGTATAATATTTATAAAATTTTTAAAAGTAGATATGTATGTCAAATGATGATAAATATGAATGAGAATTCATCTGATTATAAAAATCTGTGAAGTCAGTTGTAAACAAATTTATTTGCAATAGCCTGTTATTTTTGTTGAAATAAAAATTGGTAAGAAGAGACATACTCTATGGCACAATTATACAGGTATTATAATTATATATTACATATATACTATAATTATACAGGTATAATAATTCCATAATACTACAGCTTTAAATAGTAATTCTCTTTCAGTTCTGTATAATCCAGAGGATTTGGGGCCTAGATATTCACTTTTTTAAGTTATTTAGTCAAAAGAAGAAATCTTTTAAAGAAACGATATTATTTAATCAATAAATATCCATATAAGAACATCTCTATTAAATTTTAAAGCTATAGCTTAAACTAAAAGATTTAAATGGAATGGACAAAACAATTATTTCACTTGAAGCAATTAAAATATTTGTCACATGAAAAATTTATTACAATATTAATTTGCTTAAAATGTTATGTGAGAGAGGCCAAAATTCAGGCTGTCATTTAATTAAGGTCTTTATTCATAAAAATGGTAAAGTTGACACCTTGAAAAGTAAAGCAAAAACATATTTTAAAGGGCTGTTTTTAAGAGTGAAACAGGATTCTATATAATTTGTCATGAGTTAGAATGAATAAAGCCTTCTCTCAGTGGAATTAGCATTTCAAATTTGGTATGCAAAAGAAAGTATTGTTAGTATTTCCTTGTGCCTAGCATGCTTCCATATTCTTTCTCTTCCTTTTTCTCTAACTGGAAAGTGACAATGGCCACATGTCAACATAAAAGTAAACCTAGATTTACTGTACAGTTATCTAAATTATAACTAAGTAATTAAAGCAGCTGTTTGTCCTGAAACTTCATATGTGTGAATTTATATAGGTAAATCAAGCAAGGATCTTAGTAAATATTTAGGTTTTGTATTTTAGGTAAGAATTAAGAATTTGAAGATATGTGTTTCTTTTTAGAAGATGTTGGGGGTAGGAGTTTATTAATTAATTTATTTATTTTTGCTGTGTTGCATCTTCGTTGCTGTGCGAGGGCTTTCTCCAGTTGTGGCAAGTGGGGGTCACTCTTCATTGCGGTGTGCTGGCCTCTCAATATCGCGGTCTCTCTTGTTGCTGAGCACAGGTTCCAGACACACAGGCTCAGTAGTTGTGGCTCATGGGACTAGTTGCTCTGTGGCATGTGGGATTCTCCCAGACCAGGGCTCGAACTCGTGTCCCCTGCATTAGCAGGCAGATTCTCAACCACTGCGCCACCAGGGAAGCCCGAAGATATGTGTTTTTGTTTTTTCTTTCTTAACCTACTGTTACTTTTCATTATCCCTTTAAAGTGATTATTTGGTTTGGACTCAGTCAAGGGAATGAACATCACATTTATTCCCTTTGAAATCCACATTTTCTTTGATAAAGGGGTATCTACCATGATATTACTTCACTTATAATGTCAATTATTTTTTTTCTGTTAAAATTTACACTTTAAAGAAGAGTCTTTACCACCACCAAGCCCAGTCTTCTTAATTCTCCATTTTCAGACCCATCTGTAAGCATATAGCTACCTTAAAACCAGAGTATCTCCATCTTTTCAACAATACTTAATGAGCTATTTGTGTGGGTAACTAAAAGTTATGCTTCTGCGACACTGTTCTTTGTGAGCCTAAGATATGTTTCTGGAGGGAGTTGCATGATTTCCTTCTCTGGATATTTAAAAAATGAGATAAATTCTATGGTTTCTGAGAGATTGGAATATTTCTGCTCAAGGGCAAGAAAATGAACTCTGTGCTTTTTAAACTTCCTACAATCCTAGCAATTCTAACTTTTGAAAAAGTACAATCAACTGTATTCATTAAATCAATAGTTATGCAATAGCCTGCAGCACTCCATGTTAATCAGTCACTTTAAAGGGCTTGTTCTCTGAAAGAACAGATGTATTTTCACATTTGTTCAATTAACTGCTTTCATGATTTTGTTCCTTCCACTCCTTTCTCCCTCCACCCTCCCTCCATCCTTTCCTCCATTGATTTCTCCCATCCTCTCTCCAGGCTTTCATCCTACTTTCATTCCTTTTATTTCTTTCTTGACTAATTCATGGTTCTATCTCATTTTAAATTAATGAGATTAAAAGTTTTATTAATTTGAAACATAACCTACATATTTTAGAATGTTTTGAAAATATTTAAATGGAATTTGAAATATCTAGTTATATTGTTAATCCTTCATTCACATTTAAATCTAATTAAGGGGGGAGATTTTAAAACTTCAGGTATCTTATGTCAATCTTAGACTGATGAGATTTTCAAAAATGACTTTAAGGATCACATACATGAAATAAAGTTATTCACATTCAGGATGATGGTACCCTCTGGATTTATAAATTGCTATTCAATATTAACTGAGATAAGGCCACTGTCAATTGAATTTACCCTACCTGATATTAAAATAAAATTGTATTTATTCTCCTCCAGTAGTAGTCTTTCCTGGAATTCATGATTTAATCTTTTCACTGAGTCCTCATGTGGCAGAAGGAGCAAGGGATCTCTCTGTGGTCTCTTTTATAAAGAAACTAATCCCATGCATGAAGGCTCCTCCCTCCTGACCTGATCATCTCCCAAAGGCCTTACCTCCAAACACCACCATGGTGAAATTAGGTTTTCTTTAACATATGAATTTGGGGGGAACATAAACATTCAATCTATAGCATTCCATCCCTGGCCCCCCCAAATTCATGTCTGTCAGTCCATTAGGGCTGCTATAACAAATTACTATAGATTGGGTAGTTTATAAGTAACAGAAATTTATTTCTCACAGTTCTGGAAGCTGGGAGTCTGTGTTCCCTTATAATTATTTTTATTTCTGTAAATTGCTTAAATTATTTCTATAAAGAAGTAGTGCCCCTTTTCATTTCTGATTAATAATTTGTATATTATTTTTTTCTTAGTCAATCTAGCTAAAGCTTAGTCATTATTATTAATCTGTTTATAGAAACAGCTTTTGGTTTTGTTGAGTTTTTCAATTGTTTATCTATTTTGTATTTCACTGATGTCTGCTCTAACCTTCATTATTTCCTTTCTTCTGTTTGCTTTGTTTTAATTTACTCTTCTTTTTACACTTTCTTAATGTGACTGTTAGGTTATTGCTTTGAGGTCTTTTTTTTAAATTCCATTTTAATAAAGGCATTTACTACAATAAAATTCCCTTTAAGCATAAGCACTGCTTCTGCTGCATCCCATATGAGATGTTACACTGTCTTCATTTTCTTTCTTCTCAAAATATTTTCTAATTTCCCTTGTTATTTCTTCTTTAATTCATTGGCTATTTAGGAGTATGTTGTTTAATTTCCACATATTTATGATTTTCCCACATCTTTCTGCTGTTGGTGTCTTATTTCATTCTGGTATAAGAACATACTTTGTATGATTTTAATCCTTGTAAATTCATTGAAGCTTATTTTATAGCCTAGGATAAGGTCTTCCAGAAGAATGTTCCATGTGCACTTGAGAAGAATGTATCCTCTACTGTTTTTACATTGAATCTTCTGTAAATGTCTCTTAGGTTTAGTTGGTTTACAGTGTTCCTCTTGCTTAAGTCTTCCATTTTTTTGTTGATAGACTGCCTAATTATTCTATCCATTCTTAAAAGTGGGGATGCATAGTCTCCAACAAATACTGTTGATGGTCTAGTCCTCTCTTCATTTCTGAAAGATTTTGCTTCACGTATTTTGGTGTCTAGATGTCAGGTACATATGTTTTAAAATTATTATATCTTCCTGATGGATTGCTCCTTTTATTATTATAAAATATTACTCTTCATCACTGTAAAACATTTTGTTTTAAAATCTATTTTGTCTGATATTATTATAGCCACCTAGGTTTTCCTGTGCTTGCTGTTTTCACAATGTTTTTTTTCCATCACTTTTTCTTCAATTTACTTTTATCTTTAGATAAAGTGTGTCTCCTGTGGACAGCATGTAGAAGAATCTTATTTTGTCATCTTGGCTGACAATATCTGCCTTCAGCAGAGATTTAATCTATTTATATTTAATGTTATTATCGATATAGTTGAATTTACACCATCATTTTATTTTTTCCCTATATGCCTTGTATCTTTTTCATCCTTCCATTCTTCTTTTATGATTTTCTTTTGAATTAAGTATTTCCTAATGTAATATTTTAATTTCATTAATGATCTTTTCTCAATAATTTTCTGAGATTTTTCCTTAATTGTTGCTCTAAGGCTTACTATATACATTTCAAGCTATCAGAATCTATAAGATAAATCACAATTCTAGTAAGATATATAAATGTTACTCCTGTATAACTCTACCCACTTTTTCTTCTTTTTTTTGTGGTATTATTATACACATTACATCTATATACAGTGTTGGGTTACAAACCCTACATTCATTGTTTTGTCTATTACTTGATATAATTTTTAGGAAGTTGAGAAATGAGAGCATGTATACATTTGCAAATTTTGTAATATTAACTATTCTATCTACTGTTTCTTGTCTTTTTTTTGTTCCTATAGGTTTGAGTTACGATCTGTTGTCTTTTCCTTAGCCCAGTAGAACTTTGCTCCCACCCAGTTACTTTATGATATCACTGGCAATTATACTACAGTTCTAAATGTTATAGGTTCAATAATTATATACACATTGCTTTATACAATTAAAAAAATCAGTTTAAAGAAGGTGAAAAATTATGCATTTATACTGTATTTTATATTCACTTAGCCATCTTTATTTAAATATTTGTGTGTGTTTGTGTGTGTGTGTGTGTGTGTGTGTGTGTGTGTGTGTGAATTCTACTGTCAGGAGTCACTTGCTTTCAGCCTGAAGAAATGCTTTTATTATTTCTTGTAAGACAGTCTGTTAGAAACAGCTTCTCTCCATTTTTATCTAGGATTTTAAGTTTTTATCTTTATTTTTTAAAGAGTTTTGTTGAATGTAGTATTATTGGCTGATACTTTTTTTTTTCCTTTGAGCACTTTGAGTATGTTAAGTCACAACCTTCTGGTCTCCACAATTTCTGATGAAAAGTCAGCTTTTAATCTTATCGGGGTTCCCTTGTAAGTGACTAGTAGATATTCCCTTGCTGCTTTAAATATCTTTGGCTTTCAACATTCTTAGTATGGTGAGTTTGTTTATGGGCCATTTTCTTTTTATTCCACTTAGAGCTCACTGTGGTAGTTGAATGTGTAATTTAATGTTTTCACCAAACTGGGGAGATTTCTGAACCTTATTTCCTCAAATGTTTTGCATGCTCCTTTCTTTCCTCTCCTCTGGCACTCCAACTACATGTATATTGGGCACTAAATATTATTCTAAATTTCTTTGTGTCTCTGTTCACTATTTTTTCATTATTTGCTATGTTTTTCAAATTATATAATTTCTAGCAATCTATCTTCAAGTTTGCTAATTCCTTCTTCTAGCTGTTCAAATCTATTGTTGAAACCCCTTTATAAAAATTTCACTTTAGTTGTTGTACTTTTCCACTGTGGAATTTCCACTTAGATTTTTTTATATTTTCTCTTTACTGATTGATAATCTCTTTTTGATGAAATATAGTCATCTTACTTTCCTTTCCTTCTAAAACTATGCTTTTCCTTAGTTTTTGAAAGTATTTATAATGGCTACTTTGAGATCTTTGTTAAATCGAACATTTGATTTCTTTCATAGAAAATTTCTGTTGCCTACTGTTCTTTCCTCGTGTTTAATTCATGCTTTTCTTCTTATTTTTATGTCTCATAGTTTTTGATAGAAATTGGACATTTTCAACAAGATATTTTAGTAAATCTGGGTATTGGTCCTCTCTGTACTCCTCTAGAGCTTGTTTGTTTGTTTACATATTTGTTTATTGACTGGCTGGATTATTTTATTGAAGTATATTTGCTCTGTAGTATAAAATCTCTGATATTGCTCTCCAGAGGGTGTGGTCTGGGAATATGCATAGTCACTTTGAGATGACAGCAGCTTTAGTAGGGCTCCTTTTGACTGTCTCCTTCCCTGATTATATCCACTAATTGTTGACTGATGGCTCTATCTATCATTTTTTAAAAAACACTGCCCTGGTGTATAAATTGATTCACAGACTGACCCCATTAAATTTGAGTGCCTTTGTAAGAATGGCTTATTGATACCAGTGTTTGAGATTGAAACATTGCTCCCATTGTTGAAAAATAAAGATCAACACAAAACCTTAATATTCATTTTATAAAAATTATCTTTTAGTTCAGAATGATTCATAATATATTTGAGAGCACATAACCCTTTAAAAAGATGATTAGATAATCAATCCACTTAGATAAAAGTACATGACTTTTTGGTTTTCCCCAATTTTTTTTTTTCGGTACGCGGGCCTCTCACTGTTGTAGCTTCTCCCGTTGCGGAGCACAGGCTCCAGACGCGCAGGCTCAGTGGCCATGGCTCACGGGCCTAGCCGCTCTGCAGTATGTGGGATCTTCCCAGACCGGGGCATGAACCCGTGTCCCCTACATCAGCAGGCAGACTCTCAAACCACGGCATCACCAGGGAAGCCCCTTCCCCAATTTTTATAATTTGACTTTCATGTAAAGCAAATGACTGCTAACCATTTGCAAACTTATTTGACAAGTTATTCATATTTTTATATTATTAGTTCCATTATTTACATATGTATTGACTGGACTTTGCTTTAATATATAAGGTATACATTTACAAGTCATAATTCTTACAAAATGTAAAATTACTTTGGAATATACATTTTTCCTTTAAATAAGATTCTAAAGTGCTCATTAGTATCCCTGAAAACTTTAGCATATGGAAAACACTTTTTTACTCATTGTTTAATATGAAATGTCCCATAACACAGCAAAACCTAATTGGCTATAAAGCCAACTTTAGAAACAAAACAACTTTATAAAAAAAATAAGCATTCTTAGTTATATGTAAAACCTTATATTGCCAACCTCCCATTTTTTGTATTTATATTCAGACTTAAAACCTTAATTTCTACTGTCTAAACAAAGGATATAACTTTCTAAAAGTATGAGATAATTAAATTGCTCCTGACATCCAACTCTCATGACAGTAGTAGGAGATATTCCTCTGAGAAAATAACTTGGAAATTTTTTGGTAAATGTTACTTTTGTGTGCAAGTGTAGGGTTTATTTTTCAAAACAAACTCATATATTAAAGGTAAGTATTTTAATTATCCTGTAAGATTGTGTCTCTGGATGTTATACTGTATGCCAATATTAATACGGGGTGAATTTACTTTAACTCACATAGCCAATATGTGTATGTTTAACTACAGATTCTACACTAATGCTGATGCATTTTGGTTGTATGCTGAAAAGAAAGATAATGTCAGAATAAGTTAGAACAGATGATAAAAGGAAAGAACTGACACCAGTCACCATGGGAAACAGTGCCATACTATAGTTCCAAGTATTGGTCTATCAAGTTCTTACAACTGAGACCCAGGAAACTGAATAGACAAGACAGGGAAAAAGCAGGAGAGTGAGGAATAAGTAGGTGTTTTCTGATTTTGCTTTATTTTATTTTCAGGAAGGAACACTATTCGTGGAAGTGTACCATGGGTATAAATAAGTTCTAGGGATGGGGCCAGAAAGAGGTAGGTAGAATATCTGGACCCTAGATATAGGATGAGTATTTATTATTGAGTGTCCTGGATGTAACTGCTATGGAGCAAATAGGTAAGATTATGTGAACTGAGGTCTATGATGGTGCCAAAAACCAATACACAAGCACCACCTAGATAGCAAGTAGAATAAGAGACTTTTAGACTTTCAGATGTTATAAAATAAAAGCAGTATGAGAGATTATATTATCATATATATATATATATTTTTTTTTTTTTAATTTCCTCTTTGATTTCTTCAGTGATCTCTTGGTTATTTAGTAATGTATTGTTTAGCCTCCATGTTTTTGTGTTTTTTACATTTTTTTTCCCTGTAATTTATTTTTAATCTCATAGTGCTGTGATTGAAAAAGAAGCTTGACATGAATTCAATTTTCTTAAATTTACCCAGGCTTGATTTGTGACCCAAGATGTACTCTATCCTGGAGAATGTTCCATGTGCACTTCAGAAGAAAGTGTAATCTGTTGTTTTCGGATGGAATGTCCTATAAATACCAATGAAATCTACCTGGTCTATTGTGTCATTTAATGCTTGCGTTTCTGTATTAATTTTATGCCTGGATGATCTGTCCATTGGTGTAAGTGAGGTGTTAAAAGTCCCCCACTATTATTATGTTACTGTAGATTTCCACTTTTATAGCTGTTAGCATTTGCCTTATGTATTGAGGTGCTCCTATGTTGGGGCATAAACCTTCATAATTGTTATATCTTCTTCTTGGATTGAACCCTTGATCATCATGTAGTGCCTTCCTTGTCTTTTATAAAATTCTTTAAAGTCTATTTTACCTGATACTTTAGCTTTCTCTTGATTTCCCCTTGCATGGAATATCTTGTTCCATCCCCTCACTTTCAGTTTGTATGTGTCTCTAGGTCTGAAGTGGGTCTCTTATAGAAAGCATATATATGGGTCTTGTTTTGTATCCATTCAGTGAGCCTGTGTCTTTTGGTTGGAGCATTTAATCCATTCACATTTAAGGTAATTATCGATATGTATGTTCGTATTACCATTTTCTTCACTGTTTTGGGTTTGTTTTTGTAGATCCTTTTCTTCTCTGTGTTTCCTGCTTAGAGAAGTTTCTTTAGCATTTGCTGTAGAGCCTGTTTGATGGTGCTGAATTCTCTTAGCTTTTTCTTGTCTGTAAAGCTTTTGATTTCTCCATGGAATCTGAATGAGATCCTTGTCAGCTAGCATAATCTTGGTTGTAGGTTCTTCCCTTTCATCACTTTAAATATGTTGTGCCACTCCCTTCTGGCTTGTAGAGTTTCTGTTGAGAAATCAGCTGTTAACCTTATGGGAGTTCCCTTGTTTGTTATTTGTCGTTTTTCCCTTGTTGCTTTTAATAATTTTTCTTTGTCTTTAATTTATGTCAATTTGATTACTATGTGTCTTGGTGTGTTTCTCCTTGGATTTATCCTGCCTGGGACTCTCTGCACTTCCTGGACTTGGGTGGCTATTTCCTTTTGCACATTAGGGAAGTTTTCAACTATAATCTCTTCAAATATTTTCTCGGGTCCTTTCTCTCTTTCTTCTCCTTCTCGGACCCCTGTAATGCAAATGTTGGTACATTTAATGTTGTCCCAGAGGTCTCATAGGCTGTCTTCATTTCTTTTCATTCTTTCCTCTTTATTCTCTTCTGGGGCAGTGAATTCCACCATTCTGTGTCCAGGTCACTTATCCATTCTTCTGCCTCAGTTATTCTGCTACTGATTCCTTCTAGTATATTTTTTGTTTCAGTTATTGCACTGTTCATTTCTGTTTGTTTGTTTTTTAATTCTTCTAGGTGTTTGTTCTTTAATTCTTCTAGGTCTTTGTTAAACATTTCTTTCTTCTTCTCGATCTTTGCCTCAATTGTTTTTCTGAGGTCCTGGATCATCTTCACTATCGTTATTCTGAATTCTTTTTCTGGAAGGTTGCCTATCTCCACTTCATTTAATTGTTTTTCTGGTGTTTACCTTGTTCCTTCATCTGGCTTTTCATTTTGTCTATCTGTGAATGTGGTTTTTGTTCCACAGGTTGCAGGATTGTAGTTCTTGCTTCTGCTATCTGCCCTCTGTCCTATAGCATATATTTTTTAATCAAATATTTTCTTCTGCAAAGTAGTCATCATGTAAATCTATACAGTACTTTTTCCAAAAATGACCAGAATCTCTTTGAAAGTAATTTTTCTATGGAATTTCCCTCTACACTTGAAACACTGTTTTAGAGTGTAGGCTCACTTTTTAGTATGTTTTTTTTTTTTAAATCATGAAGCAACATGGTGATATATTTAAATAGTGTAACCAGTTGAATCCTGTGTGATAAGATGGCTTTACAATTTTTAAGTTGTTAAATTCTTAATTGGGATAGGAGAGTATGAGTCATGAAACAAATATCCTATGTCTGTTGTAGAACTGTAGAAAGTATATCCCCAAACATTTTACACGGGGGAGTATGATGAGCATCAAAAGACAAAAAGGTGTGATAATCTCCAAGATTTCAACTCTGGAGAGTTATACAGATCCTGAGTCCTTTAGCTAATATTGTAAAACAAAAATCCAAAGTCACTTGCTTGTTTACCACCTTTCCAATAATTTTCTATTGTCCCTAAGAGAAATTCCCAAATCCTTAAAATTACATTAAACACCCCTTATCATATGACCCCTGTCTCTCTATTCAATCACTTGCCCTTATTGGTCTATAGGACACAGATATACTAGTTCTCTCCTGATTTTCTTTAAGATATTCTGTATTCTCTCTCCTCAGGTTTTTTAACCATGTTGTTTTTTCCTTCTTTGCACATTCCTCCATATTTATTAGCTATCATCTATTCATCTTTCAAAGCAGCTTAATTATTAATTTTCTAAGTAGGCCTTCTGTGATCTCAGACTAGGATACATTTTACTGTTATACATTTCCATAGCAGTGTGGACTTCTCTTTAACACCCATCATGCTAAAAATTCCCATTTACCTGCTAGACTCTCAATTCCATGAGGACTGGAAAAGCAGCTCTTTTATTCACTGTTGTATTTCAAACTATATATTCCTCCTATCATATATCTATGTATTTGTTAAACTGAATTGAAACTTTTATTATGTATATGTAGTGCATTACAACTACCACCTGCTCAATGAGATTTTTCTTGATTCCTATAAACAGAAATGATTTCTTTCTAATTTACATAGTTTGACCTTCTCTCATGGCAATAATGCTGCTTCTTTAATAAGGCAGTGTTTTTAATAATAAGGGGAATAAAAGAAGAACTTCAGTTTTTTAAATACATGCTTGTGTCAGATACTTTAATTATGTTGTTTCATTTAATCTTCCACAAAGCCCATGATGTGAGAATATTATCCATAATTTTCATCTTGATTATCAAAGAGCACAGCTATTAAATGGCACACAGGTTTGTATAACACCACACATTATGCCACATTTTCTCTTCTTTCCTTTCATGACAAGTCTGCCAAATTATGGAGGAAGTAAACATTTTCATTTGCTATGATTTCTGCTATCTATTGCTGCATAATAAACTGTTCACACTTAGTGACATGAAACAAAAATCCCCATTTTATTAGCCTTACAAATTTTGTAGATCAGGGATTTGAATATGGCAGTGACTTTTTTGTGGTCTGCAATATCTGGGGCCTCTGCAAAGTCCTGGATGGCTAGGGATGAGTTGAATGTTGGGAAACAGAATAATCTGGAAGCTTCTTCACTTGCATATTTGGCATCTGGGCTCAGATGACTCAAAGGCTGGGCTCAAAATGGTTGTCCAAGAGTGTATGAACATGGCCTCTCCTTGTAGCTTGGGCTTCCTCAGAGTATGGAAGCATAAAGGTAGTTGGGCTTTCTACAAGGCAACTGAAGGCTCCAAGAGTGAGTCTTCCAGTAAGTAGGTATATGACCTTTTATAACCTAACCTCAAAATTCGCACAGAATTACTTTGGCCATACTCTATTGGCTGAAGCAATCACAAGCTGGTCTGACTTCAAGGGGAAGAGACATGGTACTTACCTCTTGATGTGAAGATTTTCAAAGTATTTGTGGCTCTATTTTAAAACCTCCATTAAGTATTTTCCCTTGTAAAGAGATATTAAAATTATTTTAGCAGTAGAATCAGGATTTGAACAGAGCTTGTTAATATTAATGTGTATTTTTCTCAGCTTCCTTGTCATTATAATCTTTTTGAGAAAGGATATAAGGTAATGACTATGTTTACTCCTCCTCAAGTTTCCTGTAATATATAACTTTTAATTTTGTCAACAAATAGTTACAAAGGAAACTAAAAAATTAGTTTGTAGAAATCAGAAGAAATATAAGGTTTATGTCCAAGGTATAGATAAGACATTCAAATATGAATAAGATTTGGAGGAACTGTTTAAAAAATTAAGTCTTCTAATTTTGTAAAAGGAACCAGCATAACTGTCTACCAATCACCCATTAAATCTCCTCCTTATGTTTAGTCTGATGGAATATGTAGCAATCTATATAATCCCTTTGGATTTCAGAGTGAAAATGGAAAAAGAGAAAGCATTTGGGGAAATGGATGGTAGAGCAAACTTAAAGTAAATTACTATAAAAATAGATGATTCATTACTTGAAAAAGGAGGATATAGTTCACATTTCTAATTTCACTAGTTCTTTGGTACCAAGACTTAGATTTAAGTCATTTTAAATATGGCATATTTAGATTGATCTCATAAGGATGTTATATGTAGAGATGTTATTTAGTACTGTGCTCTTGGTTTCAGAAAAATATCTAACTGGAGCAAGCTTAAGTTGGGTAACTGTAGTACTTCTAATCCTTTTAATACACTGTAAAACAATTTTTGTTGAAAATCAGAGTTTCAATATTTAGTTAGATTTTATTTATATTTTGGAAATTTAAGGACTCTTGACTCTCCTTAAGTAAATTATAATTTAATGAAATTTTAGTTACACTCAGCAGTGTAGTTACATCTTGATTAAAGTTATTACAAAAGACATGTAATCACATCCTCATGATCTTACTCACATTTCACTGGGTTAAGGATCAGTTGATTTTATTGTGATTACCCTTCAGGAAAAGCAGTATCACCTACATGCACTATGTTATTGTCTAAGCAACAGCTAGGAGCTTGATTTGCATGTTTTTTCTGTATGAGAGTATTGCAGTGTAATTAAACGTATTTAAAATTGAAATGTAAGTTTTCTTTTGTTTTTCAATATGGCCTTTCCTTGAAACTGACCTTACTAAATAGCAGAAAAGATACTTCTAGTTGGTTATTGGAAAGTACAAGTTAGAACAATTGTTTTCCTGAAATTTTGTGAATAGCATTTATCTCTTCCAGACTTGGTCAAAGTCTAGATACTTATACCTTAAATTGGAATTGGTTTAAAAAATTATCTGAACAATGCTAATTGTATACTTTCCATGTCTTTTATATTATAATTGCCACTGCCCATATCTGGTGTTTCCACACTAGAAAATACTTAGAAGTCAGTTTAAGGTAAAATATCCTTTTCCAGAATTCTCATTGTGTATATCTTCCTGTTTCACTAGAGGCTCCCTCTTCTCTCTTTTAGGTCATGTCTCCTGGATTTCTACTACAGCTGTTTATATTTCATTCCCCTCTGTGGTCTTTGGAAATGTGTTCTGACTGTCTTACTGACCTCTGTTATCACCCAGCACTTCTTATCCCTGAATTGGTGTTCTTGATTTCATGACCACCCAGACAACTCTATGTAAGGCACTCACATATATTAGTTTTCCCTATTTCACACTCAAAAACTTTAAATAATACAGCTCCCTCCTCTGTCTCTATCTACTAGTAAAGATAAGGACCTAAGACTTTTAAAAACTAAGCTCAACCACACTTCACTGTAAACGTAAAAACTATAGTGTGCAATGATTGTGGGAAAGATAAAACATGGTCAGAATGTACAACTTTCACAGTACAATGTGTCATGTAAGTTCACAATAGTTATTCTACTAGTAGTTCCTCCGCTTGACAGAAAAGTGTGATAGAAGAAAACTAAACAGCTTAATTCTCATGATTTCTTGTATGCCATCATAAATATAAAGTCCTTCATTTCTGTTAAATAGGAAACCACTGATGATACCGCTTACTGAAAACCATCCGCCCATGTTCATCTAGATCAACAAACTCTGGCCAATTTGCATTAACACAAGCTCATATTTCTGTCTTTGCCAATGTTTAACAATGTCAGTTGATTTTACCTCTACTCAGGCAGCATAATATATGAAATTCTCAATGACTTCTGATTTTCTGGGAAGATAATATTTTTATTCTTCACAGAGTCAAAAATACATTACGCATGTTATGATCTGTAAAATATCTGCACTAAAATTGTTTCAGTTTCATATATGAATACTTCTTTATGATGGTTATCTAATAATCTAAAATATTTATATTTCAATTACCATTTTACTTAATACGTTGTATTCATTCCTCGTAATCAATCAAAAAGAAGATAATACCTGTCTAAAAGAAACTTAGCCGTGAATTATGCATTTGGAGCCTAAATGAAACAATTCACTAAGCAATGAGCCTTAGATGTTAAAAAAGGACATTAGAACTACACTGTGCTCTCATCCTGTTTACCTAGGATGAGGGGACTCTGCACTGGTACTGCCTGAATTACACAGATGGGGATGATAGATAGCTAGTTCGCTAGCTAGAGATTTTTTTACAGAAAGCCACCTAATGTGAAGGAAATTCTTAGTTTCCAGTTGGCATTTCATAAGATTCTTTGCAAATAAAATTATATTGGGGAGACCTTCAAGATGGCAGAAGAGTAAGACATGGAGATCACCTTCCTCCCCACAAATACATCATAAATACATCTACATGTGGAACAACTCCTACAGAACATTGGCAGAAGACCTCAGACTTCCCAAAAGGCAAGAAACACCCCCATGTACCTGGGTAGGGCAAAAGAGAAAACAGAGACAAAAGAATAGGGATGGTACCTGCACCAGTGGGAGGGAGCTGTGAAGGAGGAAAAGTTTCCACATGCTAGGAAGCACCTACACTGGCAGAGACAGAGGTGGTGGGGGGGAAGCTTCGGAGCCACAGAGAAGAGCACAGCAACAGAGGTGTGGAGGGCAAAGTGGAGAGATCCCCACACAGAGGATCATTGCCGACCAGCACTCACCAGCCTGAGAGGCTTGTCTGCTCACCAGCCAGGATAGGTGGGGGCTGGGAGATAAGGCTCGGGCTTCGGTCGGATTCCAGGGATAGGACTGGGGTTGGCTGCGTGAACACAGCCGGAAGGGGGCTAGTGCTCCACAGCTAGCTGCGAGGGAGTCCAGGGAAAAAGTCTGGACCTGCCTAAGAGTCAAGAGACCATTGTTTCCGGGTGCGTGAGGAGACGGGATTCAGAACACTGCCTAAACAAGCTCCAGAGACGGGCGCAAGCCACGGCTATCAGCGCGGGCACCAGAGATGGGCATGTAACGTTAAGTCAGCTGTTGCGGCCACCCAGAAGCCTGTGTGCAAGCACAGGTCACTATCCACACTTCCCCTCCAGGAAGCCTGTGCAGCCTGCCACTGCCAGGGTCCTGTGATCTAGGGACAACTTTCCCGGCAGAACGCACTGCGCGCCTCAGACTGGTGCAACGTCATGCTGGTCTCTGCCGCCGCAGGCTTGCCCCTCATCCGTACCCCTCCCTCCCCACAGCCTGAGTGAGCCACAGCCCCCGAAGTAGCTGCTCCTTTAACCCCGTCCTGTCTGAGCAAACAACAGACACCCTCACGCAACCTACGTGTAGAGGCGGGTCCAAATCCAAAGCTGAACCCCAGGAGCTGTGCGAACAAAGAAGAGAAAGGGAAATCTCTCCCAGCAGCCTCAGGAGCAGTGGATTAAATCTCCACAATCAACTTGATGTACGCTGCATCTGTGGAATACCTGAATAGACAACGAATCATCCAAAAATTGAGGCGGTGGACTTTGGGAGCAACAATATATATATATTTTTTCTTCCTTTTTCTCTTTTAGTGAGTATGTATTATATACTTCTTTGTGTGGTTTTGTCTGTATAGCTTTGCTTTTACCATTTGTCCTGAGATTCTGTCTGTCTGTTCCATTGTTTTAGTATAGTTTTTAGTGCTTCCATCATTGGTGGATTTGTTTTTTGGTTTGGTTGCTCTCTTCTTTGCTTTCTCTTTTTTTTATAACGTTTTAATTAATTAATTAATTAATTTGCGGTATGTGGGCCTCTCACTGTTGTGGCCTCTCCCGTTCCAGAGCACAGGCTCCGGACGCACAGGCTCAGCGGCCATGGCTCACGGGCCCAGCTGCTCCGTGGCATGTAGGATCTTCCCAGACTGGGGCACGAACCCGTGTCCACAGCATCGGCAGGCGGACTCTCAACCACTGCGCCACCAGGGAAGCCCTAATTTTTTTATATTTAATAATTATTTTTTATTTTAATAACTTTCTTTTCTTTTCTTTTCTTTTCTTTCTTTCCTTTTTTGTTTTTTCTCCCTTTTCATCTGAGCCATGTGGCTGACAGGGTCTTGGTGCTTCAGCCAGGTATCAGGATATTTGTCCACCAGAGACCTTCCAGCTCCACATAATATCAAAGCTCTCCCAGAAGTCTCCATATCAATGCTATGACCCAGCTCCACTTAACGACCAGCAAGCTACAGCACTGGACACCCTATGCCAAACAACTAGCAAGACAGGAACACAACTCCACCCATTAGCAGATAGGCTGCCTAAAATCATAATAAGGTCACAAACATCCCAAAACACACCACCAGACACGGTCATGCCCAAGAGAAAGACAAGATCATTCCTCATCCTCTAGAACACAGGAGCCAGTCCCCTCCACCAGGAAGCCTACACAACCCACTGAACCAACCTTAGCCACTGGGGGCAAACAACGGGAGCTACAATCCAGCAGCCTGTGAAAAGGAGACCCCATACACAGTAAGTTAAGCAAAATCAGAAGACAGAGAAACACACAGTAGATGAAGGAGCAAGGTAAAAACCCATAAGACCAAACAAATGAAGAGGAAATAGGCAGTCTACCTGAAAAAGAATTCAGAGTAATGATAGTAGAGATGATCCAAAATCTGGGAAATAGAATGGAGAAAATATAAGAAACGTTTAACAAGGACATACAAGAACTAAAGAGCAAACAATGATGAACAACACAATAAATGAAATTAAAAACTCTCTAGAAGGAATCAATAGCAGAAAAACTGAGGCAGAAGAACAGATAAGTGCCTGGAGGATAAAATAGTGGAAATAACTACCACAGAGCAGAATAAATTAAAAAGAATGAAAAGAATTGAGGACAGTCTCAGAGACATCTGGGACAATATTAAACGCACCAATATTCGAATTGTAGGGGTCCCAGAAGAAGAAGAGAAAAAGAAAGGGACTGAGAAAATATTTGAAGAGATTATAGTTGAAAACTTCCCTAATATTGGAAAGGAAATAGTCAATCAAGTCCAGGAAGCACAGAGAGTCCCATACAGCATAAATCGAAGGAGAAACACCAAGACACATATTAATCAAACTCTCAAAAATTAATTACAAAGAAAAAATATTAAAAGCAGGGAAAAACAAGAAATAACATATAAGGGAATACCCATAAGGTTAAGAGCTGATGTTTCAGCAGAAACTCTGCAAGCCAGAAAGGAGTGACAGGACATATTTAAATGATGAAAGGGAAAAACCTACAACCAAGATTACTCTACCCAGCAAGGATCTCATTCAGATTCGAAGGAGAAATTTAAAACTTACAGACAAGCAAAAGCTTAGAGAATTCAGCAGCACCAAACCAGCTCTACAACAAATGCTTAAGGAAATTCTCTAGGCAGGAAACACCAGAGAAGGAAACAACCTATAATAACAAACACAAAACAATTAAGAATATGGAAATAGGAATAAACATGCTGATAATTACCTTAAATGTAAATGATTAAATGATCCCACCAAAAGGCACAGACTGGCTGAATGGATACTAAAACAAGACCCATATATATGCTGTCTACAAGAGACCCACTTCAGACCTAGGGACACATATAGACTGAAAGTGAGGGGATGGAGAAAGGTATTCCATGCAAATGGAAATCAAAAGAAACTTGGAGTTGCAATTCTCATATCAGATAAAATAGACCTTAAAATAAAGACTATTATAAGAGACAAAGAAGGATTTGTCCTTCTAATGATTTGTCCTAATAATGATTAAGGGATCAATCCAAGAAAAAGATATAACAATTGTAAATATTTAAGTACCCAATATAGGAGAACGTCAATATATAAGGCAAATGCTAGCAGCCATAAAAAGAGAAATCGACAGTAACACTATCATAGTAGGGGATTTTAGCACCCCACTTTCACCAATAGACAGATCATCCAAAATGAAAATAAATAAGGAAACACAATCTTTTAATGTACATTAAACGAGATGGACTTAATTGATATTTATAGTACATTCCATCCTAAAACAACAGAATACACTTTCTTCTCAAGTGCTCATGGAACATTCTCCAGAATAGATCATATATTGGGTCACAAATCAAGCCTTGGTAAATTTAAGAACATTAAAATTGTATCAAGTATCTTTTCCGACCACAGCGCTATGAGACTAGATATCAATTACAGGAAAAAATCTGTAAAAAATACAAACAAATGGAGGCTAAACAATACACTACTTAATAACAAAAAGATCACTGAAGAAATCAAAGGGGAAATTAAAAAATACCTAGAGACAAATGAAAATGAAAACATGACAACTCAAAACCTATGGGATGCAGCAAAAGCAGTTCTAAGAGGGAATTTTATAGCAATACAATCCTACCTTAAGAAACGAGAAATATCTCAAATAAAAAACCTAACTTTATACCTAAAGCAGGTAGAGAAAGAAGAACAATAAATCCCAAAGTTAGCAGAAGGAACAAAATCATAAAAATCCGATCAGAAATAAATGAAAAAGAAATAAAGCAAACAGTAGCAAAGATCAATAAAACTAAAAGCTGGTTCTTTGAGAAGATAAATAAAATTGATAAACCATTATGCAGACTCATCAAGAAAAAAGGGAGAAGACTCAAATCAATAGAATTAGAAAGGAAAAAGGAGAAGTAACAACTGACACTGCAGAAATGCAAAGGATCATGAGAGATTACTACAAGCAACTCTATGCCAATAAAATGGACAACCTGGAAGAAATGGACAAATTCTTAGAAAAGCACAACCTTCCAAGACTAAACCAGGAAGAAATAGAAAATATAAACAGACCAATCACAAGCACTGAAATTGAAACTGTGATAAAAAATCTTCCAACAAACAAAAGCTAGGGCCAGATGGCTTCACAGACGAATTCTATCAAACATTTAGAGAAGAGCTAACACCTATCCTTCTCAAACTCTTCCAAAATATAGCAGAGAGAGGAACACTCCCAAACTCATTCACAAGGCCTCCATCACCCTGATACCAAAACCAGACAAAGATGTCACAAACAAAGAAAACTACAGGCCAATACCACTGATGAACATAGATGCAAAAATCCTCAACAAAATACTAGTAAACAGAATCCAATGGCATATTAAAAGGATTATATACCATGATCAAGTGGAGTTTATCTCAGGAATGCAAGGATTCTTCAATATATGCAAATCAGTCAATGTGATACACCATATTAACAAACAGAAAGATAAAAATCATATGATCATCTCAGTAGATGCAGAAAAAGCTTTTGACAAAATTCAACACCCATTTATGATGAAAACCCTCCAGAAAGTAGGCACAGAGGGAACTTACCGCAATTTAATAAAGGCCATATATGACAAACCCACAGCAAAATTCGTTCGCAATGGTGAAAAAGTGAAACCATTTCCACTAAGAGCAGGAACAAGACAAGGTAGCCCACTCTCACCACTATTATTCAACATAGTTTTGGAAGTTTTAGCCACAGCAATCAGAGAAGAAAAATAAACAAAGGTAATCCATATCAAAAAAGAAGAAGTAAAACTCCCACTCTTTGCAGATGACATGATACTATACATAGAGAATCCTAAAAATGCTACCAGATTGAATTTAATAAAGTTGCAGGATACAAAACTAATGCACAGAAATCTCTTGCATTCCTATACACTAATGATGAAAAATCTGAAAGAGAAATTAAGGAAACACTCCCATGTACCATTTCAACAAAAAGAATAAAATACCTAGGATTGGGCTTCCCTGGTGGCACAGTGGTTGAGAGTCTGCCTGCTGATGCAGGGCACATGGGTTCATGCCCCGGTCCAGGAAGATCCCACGTGCCGTGGAGTAGCTGGGCCTGTGAGCCATGGCCACTGAGCCTGTGCATCTGGAGCCTGTGCTCCACAACGGCAGAGGCCACAACAGTGAGAGGCCCGTGTACGGCAAAAAAAAAACAAAAAAAACCCTAGGATTAAACTTGCCTAAGGAGACAAAAAACCTGCACACAGAAAACTATAAGATATACAATGTGCTTGGATTGGAAGAATCAACATTGTGAAAATGACTATACTACCCAAAGCAATCTACAGATTCAATGCAATCCATATAAAAATACCAATGGCATTTTTTCATAGAACTAGAACAAAATATTTCACAATTTGTATGGAAACACAGAAGACCTCAAATAGCCAAAGCATTCTTGAGAAAGAAAAATGGAGCTGGAGGAAACAGGCTCCCGGACTTCAGAACTATACTAAAACCTATAGTAATCAAGACAGCATTGTACTGGCACAAAAAGAGAAATAAAGATCAATGGAACAGGATAGAAAGCCCAGACATAAACCCATGCACATATAGTCACCTTATTTTTGATAAAGGAGACAAGAATATACAATGGAGAAAAGGCAGCCTCTTCGATAAGTGGTGCCGGGAAAACTGGACAGCTACATGTAAAATATGAAATTAGAACACTCCTTAACACCATACACAAAAATAAACTCAAAATGGATTAAAGACTAAATGTAAGGCCAGACACTGTAAAACTCTTAGAGGAAAACATAGGCAGAACACTCTATGACATAAATCACAGCAAGATCCTTTTTGACCCACCTCCTAGAGAAATGGAAATAAGAACAAAAATAAACAAATGGGAGCTAATGAAACTTAAAAGCTTTTGCATAGCAAAGGAAACCATAAACAAGACAAAAAGACAGCCCTCAGAATGGGAGAAAATATTTGCAAGTGAAGCAACTGACAAAGGATTAATATCCATAATTTACAAGCAGCTCATGCAGCTAAATATCAAAAACACAAACAACCCAATCCAAAAATGGACATAAGACCTAAACAGACATTTCTCTAAAGATATACAGATTGCCAACAAACACATGAAAGGATGCTCAATATCACTAATCATTAGAGAAATGAAAATCAAACCTACAATATGGTTTCACCTCACACCACCTCACACTGGTCAGAATGGCCATCATCAAGAAATCTACAAACAATAAATGCTGGAGAGGGTGTGGAGAAAAGGGAATTCTCTTGCACTCTCGGTTGGAATGTAAATTGATACATCCAGTATGGAGAACAGTATGGAGGTTCCTTACAAAAGTAAAAAAAGGAACTACCATACGACCCAGCAACCCCATTACTGGGCATATACCCTGAGAAAACCATAATTCAAAAAGAGTCATGTATCACAATGTTCATAGCAGCACTATTTACAATAGCCAGGGCATGGAAGCAACCTAAGTGTCCACTGACAGATGAATGGATAAAGAAGATGTGGCACATATATACAATGAAATATTACTCAGCCATAAAAAGAAACGAAATTGTGTTATTTGTAGTGAGGTGGATGGACCTAGAGTCTGTCATACAGAGTGAAGTAAGTCAGAAAGAGAAAAACACATACCCTATGGCAACACATATATATGGAATCTAAATGAAAAAAAAAATGGTTCTGAAGAACCTAGGGGAAGGACAGGAATAAAGACACAGGAGTAGAAAATGGACTTGAGGACACAGGGAGGGGGAAGTGTAAGCTGGGAGAAAGTTAGAGTGGCATGGACTTATATATACTACCAAATATAAAATAGATAGCTAGTGGGAAGCCGCCGCATAGCATAGGGAGATTAGCCCAGTGCTTTGTGACCACCTAGAGATGTGGGATAGGGAAGGTGGGAGGGAGATGCAAGAGGGAGGAGATATGGGGATATATGAATATGTATAGCTGATTAACTTTGTTATAAAGCAGAACCTAACATACCATTGTAAAGGAATTATACTGCAATAAAGATGTTAAAAAAAAAGGGGGACATTAAAAAGTAAACAATTGAGAAAAAATGAAAATGAGAAAAACAATTGAGAAAATTAAAAATCCTCAGTCATAGATATTTCATGATTGGTACTGAGAAACTGGAAGATATTTGAACGAAAAGTCTGTATTAGGACACCAGATTGGAACTACAATTTAAAGAAGGAAATACCGTGTTGTGTAAAAATAAGACTTATTTTTCCCCAAAAAGTAATCTTTCATATCAGTGACTAAATGTATAGAATAAAATCTGGTATGTCAACTATACTCCAATATAAAATAAAAAAAAAATAAAGAGTTGTTTCCATTAATTTAAAAATAAAGGACTAACAAGTTTATAAACATTGCTCTATGTCTAGAATGATCTTTAAAAATAAATTTGATTCTCTTTAATCACTGATGTGTGGAAAAGGTATACCTTTGATAAAGATGGTTAACTTTTCATTTTCTTTATTTAAGGCAGTTTTACTTACACTTTGGTTTTTTAAATAATTACCTTCACAATATTTGTCATGGTCTTATC
The DNA here is from genome assembly GCF_963924675.1 of Phocoena phocoena. Lineage (NCBI taxonomy): Eukaryota > Metazoa > Chordata > Mammalia > Artiodactyla > Phocoenidae > Phocoena > Phocoena phocoena. The sequence continues at coordinate 80,083,190 of NC_089223.1, forward strand.
CTATGATTATTTTATATACTTAGAAGATTCTTTTTTCAACTTATTTTAATAATAAACTTTATATTTTCATGAATTAAAAATAGATAAATTAATTAAAAATCTGTTGAAACATACTTTTCTAATTGATGAGAATTCCGTTCTAAAAAGAAAGATGTGGCACATATCTTTGCAAAGTAAGAAAAGAAAACATCAAATCTCTTTCTTATGTTTGTTCAAGCAGAATTTACCACTGTGACTCATATAATTTTTGATATAATTATGTATAGGTATATTTTGATACCTCAAAGCATCTAAAAAGTTCCCTAAATGGAAATAATTTTAGATTAAACATAATTTTAGTGATCAGGTTTGCTTTTTATATTTACATGCAAGCTGGTTTATATTTCACCAAGTATCTTCCTCATGAAAGCAAGTTTTCTTATTTTTATTTCACGGATTACACAGAAATTCATGCTAGACAATGAAAGGAGATCCTGCTTTTTCTCTCCCTTCTCCCTTATAACCAATTTCTTCTGTGCTTTATTCTACCTTTGCTAAAATGGTTGGAAACAGAGAGAATTACAAGAATAATTACTGAGATAACGTTTTCTGAGCCTCCAGTTTACCTCTACATTCACCTCACCACTCTCTTCTGATTCCCACACATTTGTTTGTAATCGCACAGAGCTGTGTGTTAATGTGAAGTCTAACATATCACCTACCTGGGGTCTGTAGGACATCATACCATGTGCTGGTTCACAGTGTTGTGAACATGTTGCTGGGATATGATATTTTAAAAAAATTTCATCTTTCAAAAAACGTCAAAAGCAAAAATATACATTATACATTTTTGAGATGTAACTGTTACATTTTCTTACAAATATATGCATGGTAAAAATTAATGTTATATTTTATGAATTTCACCCACCAAATATGTATTGGGGTGTGATTACTCATTGCCCACTCTGCCTTCAGATCACATTCCTCACCAGCCTGTTCCAGAATCAAGACACACACAGGTAGCTGATTGTGACAATCGTTGGAACTCTGGGGTGTTCAATTTGATGCAATCAGATTACCTTGGGCGTATACTTCTTTTGATTACTGGTAAACTGTCTTTTAAAATGAGATGTGAAATCATACAGGTATCTATCTAAACTCTACACAACATCTTTTCCTGGAAACGCAAATCCTTAGAGCAGCATGTTACAGGAAGCAGAGCGAGTTGCAGGCCAATAAACAAATTAAAAACACTTCTTAGCATTACATTTTGCTACTAACAAATGCATGAATCTACTTATGTCTTTATATTTGTACTCTAAAAATACATTCACATTATTACCGCTATTTCCTTGTCTTTTTTTCTTAATAATGCCCTCATCTTCATTATCAGTAATGAAAAAATATTGGTGATCCCTAACACCTTTCCAGGCAATATAAATGGCAGCTAGGACAATATGAGATTCTAAATAATGATTGTTAATAATTAAAAAGATGAAGTATTTGCTACAGGCAAGTTGCACGTTGATGGCTTACCATTGAATAAATATTTGAGTTTTTTATGAAATAGTTGGTATCCATTTTGAAATGTACTATTTTGAATAAAATATATCTATATTAGTTTGAGATAAGCAGACATTTGTGATGACACTGGGCCTGGCTGAGATGTTATGTTCATATTATTTTCATACTGTCTGATAAATTGAGGATAGGAAAATCAACATACCCTATCCTTTCCCTCCCACACAATTTTATGTTGCTGGGTGTTAACATTTCTGGTAAATTAGTCTTATAAAATGATTTTTCATTTATTTCTAGAGAAAATATACACAAAAGTAACATATATTTTTCTTTAAAGTACCAGGGGTTTCTTAGATATCTATAACCATGTGTTTGTACTTTCCATCAATTTCCAATACTTTTTTAGGAAATAAAAAAGAAATATTTGTGTGAAAGTCATTACTCCCTTTAATTATTACATAGTTCTATTTTACTTTGGCATAAATAAAGTTGATTGCTTTCATTTTCAGCGTACTATTACATAGGAGTTTAGCAGAGATCCTGGAGCAACTATTGCCTTTGAGAGGGTGAAATCAATGACAGGACATTAGAGGAATCAACCACTGCTGTTTCCTTGCCAAAGCTTCTCATCATTGAAAAAAACATTTTTTTTTTTTTGGCTGTGATTTGAAATCCACACAAGACGTACATAAAAGAACACCAAAAATTGAAGTACAAAAATAAAACAGTTGAATGCACACCTCAGCAAACAATGTTAACAGTGTTTGTAGCTCAAAACAATCTCTATGCAGCCTGCAACTTCAGAGTCCCTTTAATATATTAAAGCTTTCTTCTTAGGAAAGGGGCCTTGATGCTTCTATTATGCATTCTTATTGCAAAAATCTTTTCAAATATAGGAAGAGGAAAGGAAGAAATATTTTTTGAGCACCCACTGCAAGCTGGACATTGTCCTAGGCACTTCAGAGAGACCATCTTGCCCATATTTTTGGAAAACTAACCCATACAGAAACTAATGTTTGTAAGCTGTGAAAGATACTTTTCATTTGCCCCTTCAGATACATGTCCCACATTTCTCCACCCTGCCTTATTTACCCAGAAAGCTGACTTTTATACATTTTATAGCTTTGGGTCCTTTGACTTCTGCTTGGTCTCCAGCCAATGGGGAGCTCCAGCAGGAGATCTGAAAGATGAAGCAAGAGGTCAGGATACTTTTCCTCTTCTCTGTTTTTGTTTTTGTTTTTTTTCTGAAAATAGCTGCATCCTTCAACCACTGATGCAAAGAAAGCAGTCTCTACAGGATGTTTTACTTCTGATTTTGAGTACTGCTCCCTCTACACTCTTTTAGACTTAGTGGTGGTTAGGAAGTGGCTGCTAGAATGTGACAGGTTATTTTATTATTGTCTTTGGTCTCTCTCCCACCTCTAGCATACCCACACATTTGTAAATAAACCCTGCTTGAATTATCCTATTCTTAGTGTACTGTCAGTGTGTGTTATGGCCTGACTTATGTGTAAACTATTATGAGTCAGTAAAGCTTGACTCAAACACTATTTCCACATCTTATGGAATAGAAAATTTGTCCCCAAATTTCTATGAATGTTAAGGGTCTTGAATTCTTATCTTATCTCTGGATTTCTGCTATTGCTAAATTAATTTATTTATCATATTACTACTAACTTATCCCAGGTGTTATAGCTCACTAAGTTGACTGAATATAGTTTTTACTTGATTTACATATACTCATTCACACTCATGCACAGACATACATGCATGAACACACAAGATTTTGTGGTTGTAAAAATTACTAAAGATCAGAGGGATGAACGCATAGGAAAGATGTCATATTTACAGAAATAACCACAATTGGAATATCAGAGATTCCTCTTGTAAACTCCTTTATCTATTCTGTTATTGAAAATTTTTACTCTTGTAGTGTCCCAAACTCATACTACCTATCTATAGCCATTCTTTCTTTTTCCTTCATATATTCTGTGCTCTTATCTAATATTATCCCAGATCTCTTCCTGTTTCTATTCCCAGAATTTCAAAAATATCTTGTCTCTTTTATAGATAAGAGAAATTCAGTGTTGTTATTTTGTATATATCTATCAAGTTTTTCAGCAAACTGAAAATATTGTCTATGCAACAGAACCTACTTTCCTGAAAAAGACTTCTGTGTATATTGTATGTATATAATATCCTATGACACATATATGATATTCATATGTATGTTAAATAGGTATATGTGTTTGGTTATCATCTATCAACTGGCTACTTACTCCTATGATAAACTAAGGGGTTTTACTTTGAGAAAATAGGTAAAATCATCTATTTTGAAAATTTGCCTGCCTGTCTTACTCTGCTTCACTTGAATTCTATTTGAACTTCCAACAGAAGATAGCAAAATACATGAGAAAGAAGGAGAAGCACAAAACAGCCTTGCAAGAAGTATAAATTGAATTCATAGAAAGAAAGGAGGCTGTATCTGGCAACAGGATGCTCAGAGAACAAGGAGAGAATACTGAGTCTTGAGCATTCAGTCTCCCACCGCTCCTCTAGACTGGTATCTTCATTTGCTTCGGCTGCCATAACAACATGAGGTGAATGAGAGACTGAGTGTCTTAAATGACAAATATTTATTTTATTGCAGTTCTGGAGGCTAGAAGTCCAAGATCAAGGTTTCAGCAGGTTTGGTTTCTTCTGAGACCTCGCTCCTTGGCTTGCAGGTGGCCACCTTCTTTCTCACTGTGTCTTCACATGGTCTCTTCTTCTTATAAGGACACCACCAGTCAGACTGGATTAGGGACCACCCAAACAGCCTCATGTTAACTTAATTTTCGTGCTGTGTTCTACATGGTATCTCTCAGTCTATGCACTAGTCTATTTCTCTTATAAGAACACTATTCATGTTGAATTTGGACCAATCCATGTGATCTTATTTTACCTTAATTATCCCATTAAAGGCCTTTTCTCCAAATACAGCCACATTCTGAGATATCAGGATTAGGACTACAACATATCAATTCTGGGGGGACACAATTCAGCCCATAACATGTGACTTCCAGGCACTCAGCTTTAACGATATTGGTGTCTTCTGTTCATTTTGAATCAAGTCCTGATGATAAGTTCAATTATCCTATTTTGGTTTAAATGCTCATCTTTAAACCAATTACTATGGTTGTAAGATGAAATACAATATTGATAAGGTCTTGATCATGTGCTAACCTCAGTAATCAGGGAATGAATATTTTCCTATTAAACATCAAAGATGAAAAGATTTAAAAGGGAAAATCACCATATTCTTATAAAATTGATGGATTAAAGTAGGCTAGGCAGACAACAACAGCAGATGTCTACTAAAATCCATCCCAATCACTGCTCAGAATCAATATAGATATTGGGACTCCAATAATATACTCTCAAAAATCCTCTGGTCTAATATAATGCAATTATTTCACATACATTTTATAACATATTCTACCTTCATCTCCATAATAGAACATCCACAATTTCATCTAGTCTTCCAGATGCAGCTACTTATGACCAAAACCCTAAACTTAGATGATAAATTTAATCCTAGCACATTCAACATTCGAAAGCAGATTTCAAAATAAGCTATCTGAAGTGAAATTTTCTATTTGGCAAAGGGAAGAAGGGGAAAACACGTGGACTAATAACCTTTCCTAGTATAGACTATATCCTGCTTGAAAGCATTGATAACTCCTTGCATTTTTTGTTTCTTGATCAGCCAATATGGTAGCCCCTGAGTCTGCTCTCTGAGGAGATTCATCTTGCCTTTGGTTTTTATTGATTACATTTTAGAAGGTAAAGGGAAGGCTTTTCTTCCTTTATGACTTTTCTTACCATACTTTAGTAACTGTGAAATAAAATTCATATTTTATGGCAAGACAAAAAAATGTAAACATAAAAATCTTATCTGCCCTTTGGCCTCTTTCTCCCCACTGTGCATTATGCATAGAGCAAACCTCTCTCATTGGCAGAAATACCTGCTCAACCATGAAGAACAATATTCCCCCAACATCAACAAGACAACAAGATTACCCACCACTTTGTACTTGCAAATCTGGATTGTGTAAACTCTCAATAGTAGATCCTTTAATGTACAACCCTCTGTCTCAAAAAACTTATATAACTGTGCTTTGATTTCTAATGGGCGGAACAGATCTTGGAGATTTCTGAAATGCTGTTCTCGGGTTATAATCTTCAATTTGGCTCGAATAAAATTTTCCATTTCTTTCTCAGATCAATTGATTAACTTTTCATCAACATAACCAACAACCTTAAGTTTCTGATTCTAGTACTGGAATTTGTCTTAGAAGTGAGAAATAATAGGCTTTTGTTGACCAGATTTGTGGTTTCTCTTAAAATTTAACACCTTAAAATGTAGAAGTTCTGACTGTTTGATTTCTGTTTGCCCCATTATTTAATACCAGAGGTTTTATTGAGTCATGGTTTCTGACTATAAACCACATCCTGGTGGTTTCTGTCTCTTAAAAAAATGACTAGGTACTCAGTGCATCTCTCTATCCTTCATTTAAATAATCTACATTTTTCTTTGTCCTGCAATGATGTGAAATATTAGGCCAGAGGGAGAGGTGCAACTAATTTGTCCCCTTGCCCCCCTACTCCTTCCCAAAAGCTGGCTCTTTAAAGTCTGGGTAGTTGTCATTTTGTGAGGCACTGGTGTGAAGTTACCAGAAAGAATTGATAAGGAGCATGACTACCATATTTCCCCAATCCCAATCTTCTTTTGGGCTGTGTCTGTATTCTCCCTGAATTTCCTTTTACAACCTTTAGTTTAAAATAGAGAATTCAATTTTTGCAACCTTGTGAGGTACATGGTTATCAGACTTTCACTTGTCTTGGTTTGGTTTCATCTCTCTTGGCAAGCATATTTTTTCCATTTCTTTTTTACAAATAGTCTGATATAACAAGACACATTAGAACATCTTTATAAGTAGGAACATGATCTGATATCTAAAATTTTGCAGGTGACTGTTTAATAAATGATTTATACCACTTAATAGGTATTGTCAACTTCCTAGTTGGAAATAGACGATTACTTCCTGCCTCATATCCCACCTCTAATTAATTAGAATTAATCTAATTCTACATGCTAGGGTTTATCACTTGCAATCCCTAATACCAGGTACAACTGAATCTTTCAGAACATATGGTAGAAATATTACTCCAATAACATAATAACTAGCATATAACCAGTATGTGCTAGTAAATATTTATCAGCCAGCTCTCAAAAAAGTGCCAATATATACTACATCAATTTATTATAAGTTTTACTAATACAAAGATGCATAACACAAAATTGACAAATAATGACAAAGTATATGTGCCTTTTTTTTTTGTAATTCCATATAGCCAATTGATTTTCAGAGAGAATTTTTGCAGATTTTTGCCAAGTCTTTAAATCCATAGCTAACTGGTTGCAATTGAGAAACAACTGTTGTCCTAACATGAATGTTGGTTGCTATTTTATAATAATACATAAGATGAATGAGAAATTTAAAAAGAAATATTTAGGAGCTTTAATCTCTCACCAATGACATGAATAAGCACTGTGCTTAATCTCATAATAATTTTTGAATACTAGAATAATATTTCTATAATACATTGGGGCTATTCACAATGTAATGATTATAGACACAAAACAATTTTGAGTATAATCTGCATAGTAACATATTCTTCATTAAAGTATTAATTCCAGAATACCAACAAAACAATAAATCAAGCAGTGTTATGCAGTGTTTGTCTATTTCGGTGGTGTAAATGTCTATCTACTTCATGACTGAATTACAAGCTACAACCTCAGGTCACTAAACATGAAATTGGAGAGAAATGCACATTTGCTCACCATTATATAGTGTTATCACAATACAAACACAATAGGCACAAATAATTTCAATAGCATAGATAATAGTAAAATGCAGCTTAATAATTAGGAACCATTAGTTTTGAGAATTTATTGCCTTTTAAACATAATTTATTTCATTATAAATTAATATACTTTTACTGTTAATAGTTGCTATATTTAACAACCACATCACAAAATTCCTGAAAATTTAATAGTTGGCTCTCATAACCTGATATGAGACAGCTCAAGAACATATAATGAAAAAGTCTAGGCTTATTGTTACTTTTAGAGAGCACTTTATTTCTCTCATCTAGGACATCCAGTTGATTGATCAGGTTCACACAAACCTAGCTGGCTGAAACTTAGAAATATGTTATTCTTAACAAGAAAACTGGGGAAAAGAAATGCTGAACATTTGTTACATGCATCAAAAACATAGTGTATTTCAGAATAAAATACTAATTAGTGATGAGAATAACATTTATTGAGCAGTTAGTACATTTCAGACACTGTGCATACTTTTTATGCATTATTTCTTCAGATAAAGTAACAATACTTTGGCATTCATATTGCTTTTTCTCCTTACCTCTCTAGGAATATCTTTACATTTAAGATCAAGTAGCAAGTATGCTTTAGAATCTGGATTCCAATCTTGACTTGATGATAGAACTTACATTTTATGTATAGAATCTAAGACATTTAGTGAACCCCATATTCTCAATAGTAAAAGTTCATTTTTTTTTTAACCTGACACTTTTGTTTATGATGCAATAAGACATTTTAACTATAGGGCAAGACTGCTGATTGTCTTGAATGTGAGAATAGGTAGAGGTACTATCAATCTAGGATAAAAAGTAGTAAAAGTGCTTCTAACGTAGGATGCCTTCTTTTGAAGGTAATGACCCTGAACAATAAATAGTAAGTTAAATAAATATAAATATGTCAGTAACTATGTTTTGATTCTGAAACAAGGAGATGATTAGAGTGGCACATTGCAAGTAATGGGCTGGAGTTAGGGACAAATGTAAAAATGGTAAAAAAAAAAAAAAACTTCAAGGAAGAAGAATTTTTAAAAAGCCACCTTTCTGTTTCTTCATTTTAGGTCTATTTGGCTTGATTAAGCTTTTCCTCCCAAGTCCATATACTCCAGGAAAACAGTAAATTTCATTAGATTTGCTCCTGATGTTTTAGAATTCCTCTTTAACTATGAACTTTCCAGCTATTTTAAATATCATATGGAATCCCAGTATGGAACATATGTAACAGTCATCTGTTATAGCCTTCTTTGATTTTTTTTTTTTTTTTTTTTTTTTTTTTTGGTACGCGGGCCTCTCACTGCTGTGGCCTCTCCCGCCGCGAAGCACAGGCTCCGGATGCGCAGGCTCAGTGGCCATGGCTCACGGGCCTAGCCGCTCCGTGGCATGTGGGATCTTCCTGGACCGGGGCACGAACCCGTGTCCCCTGCATCGGCAGGCAGACTCTCAACCACTGCGCCACCAGGGAAGCCCTTCTTTGATTTTTTAAATTAAATTTTCCATTATTTTATATGTAATACAAGTTCAGAAGAGTAAAAAAAAAAAATAAAGATAAGCAAATGAATGAAGTCATTTCCAAATCAAAATAATCACCTGGATTCCTGCTATATAAGGATAATTATTGTTACACATTAGGGCCATGCACTGTTATGGGGGCAATTAGCTTCTATGCCCCAAAGTTCCTTTGTGATACTCTCAGATTGTGACACTGTTACATGTAGCCCTTGGCCTGTGATTCCAAGTCTTTTCTTTATTGTATTATTCTCTCAAATTCTTAATATAATGCTCAATATTGTCTGAAGGAAGAGCTTGTGGGCTAGGAATTTGGAAGCTTACATTATTGTCCTAGTTTACCAATCACAGTTATATAATCTTAGGTCACTGGATGTCTTTAGCTATATATTATCATGGATGAAATATAGCTATCAACATATTTCAAAGCATGAGTTATAATGGGAAGAAAATCAGATGAAGATGAAAGTCATTTAAAAGTGTTAAAAAAATCAAAGGGCAACAGAAGAGAGTCTATGGGGAACAAAGGTATACTATATTCTTTTTAATAATTACTTTAAATATATTACATTTTATGATACAAGACTTATGAGTTTGCTCAGATTATATCTACCTGATGGAGATGCACACACCTATCTTTTCAATTTCTAGTTTAGGAAATTTTCTTTACTTACACCTCTTTAAGTGCATATTCACTCCAATATAAAATAAACAAAATGATACAGCAGACTCAACATTTTTAAAAATATCTAGTCCTAACATTCTATAGTTCTTCCAGATCTGATTTTTAATACCTGATAATCAGTATTTCAACTAATGGCAACAACATAGTAAATTTATTTTTAAAACTGGCCTTCAGTGGAAAGGATTGTAGAGCTTTATTTTTCAACATGTAAAATCAGTCTAGACATAGATATTTGCAGATATTCTAACAGATGATCTAGCCATTAATTTTCTGTTCTGACTTATCGCAATCTTTTTTTGGATCTGTAGGAAAGAAGATACTTGTTTACACTGAACATATCATCAAACAGTACAATAGTTTAAGCTAAAAGTAGTTAGGAAATGCATAGTGACTCACAATGTGTTTGAAACAAAGTTTATGAAGCCTGGCCCTTGGCTAATAGAAACATTTCTTCACTTCTGATAATGTCAGAATAGATAGGCAATCCTTGAACACATACTGACTATAAGAATGAATTACCCCAAGTGAAAATCGTCTCAATGCTTACTTAATTCTCAGGCAAGAAAAATTGCAAAGAAAGTCTTGGGTGAAAGAACTGAATATCAATATCACAATGAAATCTACAGTTTACCACTTCCAAGTCAGATCATGTAGCAGGACCTGCTATGTTTAAAATGATTCTTTGAACTTGCTCATATATTCTTAGCACTGAAATAAGCAGTCCTCTTACACCTATAATTTGTTGACATAACTAAATTACCCCAATAGCCAAACTTTAGATGGAAGCTTTCCATTTTCCTATATACTTGGAAAATCCTATATACTTGGATTTTTTCACTTGTATTTGATAACCTAAACCATTTGACTTAGAATTCCCTGCTTGATATTGTAAAGAATTTACTTTGAGTTTTTTAAGACTTAAACTGTTCCAACCTGTCACCTCTGATTATGGTAACATGTAGGCATAACAGGACAGCCAACTAAACTAGGTATGACATACCAGTCCCACAATATATCAAATTTGATATACTACCTCCTTTTACTTTATATTATAAAATAACTTTATTTCACTTTTTCATAATTTTTATCTTCTTTTCTTTCTAGATTTAGTGATACATAAAAAATATCATGGTTTAAAATTAGTGGCATAAGGTCTAAGGACTTGAAAAAATCAACAAATAGAACAATATATCCTTAAATGTACAGATTCATTTAAATATATTTATTAATACAACCACTTAGGAAGACTCGATTTACAAAGCATCTGCCAGATATGGAAAGCTGCTGCTTTGTAGCAGCTTAAGCTTTTGACCTTGATTAACAACGCTTTGGGAAACCAGTCATTAGATCCTAGTGGAATAATGACATTAAAACAATTTAAGTATGAGATTGTGTTCATATGCACATCCCCTCTCCCCCAAGTCTCTGGTAAAAAACAAAAAATGTGTTAATGTTCTTCAATTCCTTACATAAATCCAATCTATTACTGTGTATTTTCCAATGTCTGTATACTGCAGTGATTAATTGCTTATCTGGCACTCCCCCATAGTGATGCTTCTGTAAAATTCCTGAATAAATGTCTTCATAATGTGTTCCTGCATTCTGATTGCAGTTTCTGTTTGGCCCTTTTGATTTTGAGATTTGAGTCTGCCACTCACAGCCCTCAGAAACAAACATAATGATTATTTTATTTTAAACAGAGTAGTTAAAATCTATTCCATATAGACCCTTGGGAAAAGGGCAGACTTTGTATTTATTAGGCCTAATTTGAGAGTTTATTGAGTCTGTTTTTAAAAAAGTCATTAAAAACCTTGAAAAAATGCCTGGATATCATGGAAGGAAATTTCAGTGCTGTCCTGGGGCACTGCCTTATAGACACACCCACAGATAAATTATTTTCTTCCTAAGCTTTGCAATGTGCAGTTACATGCGCATCTGTAGATTTCTCTCTGCAGAAATGAAAACTCCAAAGATTAGTTTATTGCCGTATAGGATATTAACCTGTTTTATATTTTATCTAGTGATCTTATTTTAACATTTTCCCCCAAAATATCTTTATATGCAGTTCCACAAAATATCTTTTGAACCAGCTTTACCTTATTTTTGGTTCCTTCATAAATTAATGAGTTGAATATAATCTTTAAATGTGTTTACAGTATGTTTGTGGGAGAGTCGTATTTTTAACTTTCTGAAAATAATACCTTGATAATTCTGTTAATTATGATAACTGGGATTACCTGAAGCTTTTATCCTGTTTCTTGTGTTATATATAAATGTAGTGAGATCAGGTTTACTACTGTGAAAAAAAATGAAAATACAAAGTAATACTGCATTTATAAAATATTGAATATATACAATATGTGTACTAGGACTAAGCATTTTGGTATCTGTTATTTAATTTCTTAAATTTGAGGAAATTGAGGCACAAAGACAAGGAGTTAAAGGATCAGGTACAGGCACAATATGAATAATAATTGTCAAGAGTTTAATGACAAATGCAAGCAATGAAGAAGACACTTGACCTAAGTGATGGGCAAGGTAAACAAAAACACCTAGAGCACACTGATGGTGCAATAGTTTTCTAGAAATGCAACAAACCAAATCTTAATAACATAGACATAGATTAGTGTCCATTATTTAAATATGATAAATGTTTAAGAAAAAGTTTAACTTTGTTTATATTCACTGTCTACCATCTGTATTAGGATTAGAAAACAGAGAGAAAATAAAATATAGGCTGGAGGATTAAAGCATTTTAATAACCAACCAGTTCCATATCTATTTTTCTGAGATAAATATGTGATGCCTTCTCCCTTGAGAATTTTCTGTTAGATTCAAGTTACTGACTATTGTTGACAAGTTTTTGTCCTATTACAATAATAGAAAACTTCTACTTCTGGTTCTGACTCAAATAAGAGATAGAATGAAGTGATTATAACTGAATCTTTTTTTTTCATTCTAATTAAACTTTGTAACATGTAGTTAATTTATTTCAAGAAATGCATGTGGAGGGACTGCTTAGGGAGGTGAAGTGATAGGAACTAGTCATAAAAATGCCTAAAACCTGATCACTTCATTCAAGAAGCTCCATAAAATATAAAGTAAAAAATAAGAGATAAAAGCTGATAAAGAACATTTATAGATATACTGTTTCATGTAAAATATGAAATGTTCTAAAAGCTGGTTAAATGGAAATGGCTTTATCTACAAAATGACTCTAAGAAAATATGTCATTACTACTAAAAATTAGGTAAATAATAAATTTATATTACAAATGATACTGTGTAATATCTCCCACCAACCATAATTCCTCAACTTCTAACTTTTCCATTTCTAAAACTAACAATCCTTCCATTTCCTCGATGTTCTTGGCCAATGCTTCTCATTTAAAGCAATAAGCATTCAACAAACAGCTAGTGGACTATGTTACTGATATGAAGGATACAGATATGGTTACTGCCTTTAAAATTCCCAAGTCTAACTGAATAGACACCACAGACACAAAGCAGTTCTAAATACTATACCACTCTTAGTAAAAGCCAGTTATGATTTCATAAGTGTAACATCCTTTCCATTGATGTAAATATGGAAATCAGGTCACTAGTACATTCCTTCTAAATCTTCTTTTACCCATAAAATATAATTTTATTAGGAATGCTCACCACATTAGCTGCCTCATTTTTCTATTGGGAATGACTTTAGATGCAAAATGTTTCTTAAATGAGGTTTTTTATTTATCTCCCAATACATCTCAAGCATTTTAAAACATAAATAGCCCACAAATACAATTTAAGTTTATGGATAGCAGGTTTATAATTTTGATTTCCAACAGAAAATGCTTTATCCTAATTTACTTGGAAAAGAATAGCAAATTTTGAGATAAAAATGTTTTCCTTTTTTATTCAACTAGTTACAAATAATTAATGGCTCTCATAACAACTAAGTAAAAAGTATTTTTTGCAGTATATAAGATCAAAATGATGTACATATAAACATTACAGATAAGTCTTAAAAGTTTATAAAATATTCTTAGTAGTCAGTTTAAAGTTAAAACTTGTCATAGCCAAAATTATACCAGTGTAGAAGATCTAATAAAATAGGTCTGGTTAAGTAGTCATAAGGGTTTATAACAAATAGTATAAATTGAAACAGATCAAGTATGAAGTCCAAGGGAATGATCTAATGCTCTGAAGTACTGGCAAATTTCAAAGACTTAGCGGTTGCAAAAGTAGAAAGGGGCTAGTGAGTAGTTCGAGATCACTGGGTCCCTCAAAAGAGTCATGACACATATGATAAAATTACTTTACAAAGGAAAATGGAAATTTCCCAGAGATTATCACCCTATCCATATTTTCTCTAACTAGTGCACAAGTGACCTCCTAAGGAAGCACTTATTAACCTTTTCTCAACCTTTCTCTGCAGTGGCATATACAAATCTGGTGTTCATGTATACAACTGAGGTGGCAGGTAGAAAAATGAGACCTTTAATGATACGAGATTCCTGTAATACTTATTCCACTGCAAGAAAAAGCAAAGCAAGTAAGAGCCAGGTAGCTGGTGTTGAGATTGAACTTGACTGTGAGAAAGGGTTACCATGGCTTACCATCTGCCTCTCACTCTTTCATTTCAACATGCATTTATTCATCCACTACTATGTTAATTCACTGAACTAGGTGTCAGAGATAAAATAATGAGAAAGATAGATGTGGTTCCTGCTGTCACAGTGTATTCAGGTAAAACGTACTCAATAAACAAGCAATGCAACAAATAGCAATGATGTTTCAATGGGAAAAATACAGGTTAACTATGGCAGCATATTTAGGAACAAATAACTTTCTATGAAGAATTTTGGAAGATATATCTATTACATAAATAATTACTTATCACACTAGACACACTCAATTATACAGTTATATTATGTTCTACATTCCTATACTACAATTCATATATTATACTTATCTTCTTTACTCTCTACAATATGAGTTTAACCTGCTGTAAAGTCCCACTGCTCGCATTATGAAAAAGAAAAGAAAAATGTACACATACATATGCATATACGTATCTACATTTATATAAAAACTTAGTCTCTAACAGTTTAAAAACAAATTCATGTTACTGACAATTCCAATGTTCTTTCAAATTAATGGCCCCTGTTCAAAAATCATAGGTAGATTTTCAGTCCTAAGCAAATTTATGATGTACATTCATGAATTTTTCTTCAAATCAATATTTTATGCCCAAAATAGAATGCTTCTTGGAGAATAATTAAAAGAAGGAAATTCATTGTGTAACACAGAAAATCAACAGTTGATTGAGACAAGCAATTGTTATATGCATGAGTTAAAATACTTTGTGTTTGGATTGTGTTTGGATCCTATCTGAGAACTAATTTCCTCCTTTTCTTTTTGTTTTGTTTTGTTTTCATTCGGGTAAGCCCCTTGAATGACAAAGGCATATTACACAAATGTTTTACAGTGACCAAAGGCATTTATAAATTTATGTAAATCTGATAACACTTCATAATATTATGAAGGATCTGTATGTAAGATTCTTATTAATTTCCCCAGAGCTTTTAATGGCAACTTAGGAAAAATCAATTAGAACAACCATATTTTAGTAAAATTGAGTCAACGAACAAAGATTACCACATATTTAAGGGAAATAAGGGCAGATGAATGCTGTTCCCAAGGAATGGAGTAAGGAGAGTTTGAGTCAGTGGCAGATGGAGGAGGAGGAAAAAATAAGATAGAATTGGTGATGTCTGTTAAAATAGTCTTGCAAGAGTAATTTACACACCATGGATGAACAACAATTTATTCCTGGAAAGCGCTTGCTGCCGAGGTCATACTAATTCTTAGTTATTGAATAGATTTTGTTATTGATTAATCAAATTGCTTTCAGGAATCTTATTCTGCTTGGATTGTAAAAAGTATCCTATTTATTCAAGCAAAGTCCATTTGCTTCAAGGACATTACATCAGTTTAGGACATTTGGAGGCCAGTATCCTTGGAGACAAGGGCATTCTGGAAGTCAAATGTTTTTAGGGCAATCATCTCAACTAATGGGATAATTGTGTGTATTTCTTCTATGTGACTTACTATTGGTATTCACTTAATATTTCTTTCAGGTCTGAAAGGCTCCTAGGAATATACCAAGTTAATTAGCATTATCCTAATTCTAATATTAATCTATCTAAATTGATGTTCTATTTTACCTCAAATAAGGTATTTATCTACTACCCATATTTTTTTATCCAGTTGAGAGCTCCTGTCACCCAATGTCTAAAAAGAGATTGTGAAATTCCCCTGACTCTATCCCCAAGTTTTCAAGGGATCTTGGCTTACCTGTTGAATAATCCTCAGGTTTCTCTAAGTACAGCATTTTCATTTTCTCATTCTTCCCATTAAAATTCTATCCTCTTCATTCACAAAGGTGGACATTATCTCCAACAAATGATAAATAATAACAACCCTAGAAACAAAGTGTAAAATAATGATTACAAAGCATTTTATGATCTTTCAATTTTTCCTCACTTCTATAGAAAAAATATAGTCAAACGCAAATAAGAAAGAGAAAAGAAATGGACTTTAATATATTTTCCAACCTGAGATTATTTCAAGACTTGAGGGAGAAGGGGAGGTACAGAAAATAAATTTTTTAAGGAAAAGGACAATAAATGTAGGAAAGACGTTATCAAAGATCAAAACAAAATAACAAAAATACCTCAGGCTTTTTGTTTAAAGGGATTCCCATAAAAGGACTTTGTATCAGAATGGAAATGAATAAAGCTGAAATGAAGTTAAAATCAATAATAAAATATTAGAGCTGGAAAGACCTTAGGGAACATTTAATAAAAATCCCATTATATAGATGAAAAACAAATCAAAACTCAAAAAGCTTAATTGATTTGCCTAAGGTTACATCACTATGGAAATTCAGAGCCAGGCTCATTTCTAAGACCAGTGCTTCTCCAACCAGAGATTAATAAAAGGAAGAAAGAAAAAGAAAAAGAATGAAATGCAGACCTTAGTCTTTGATTCACCTGGAGGCTCTGATTAAGTTGGTCTGGGATGAGACATTAAATACCTTATGTTCTTGGCTAACAACAGGAAACCATAAAATGGAAGAAGATGACATATTCACTGAAGTGATAGAAGAAGAAAGGACAAAAACAGAGACGAGAACTTGTTTTGGATAATTTTCCCTTAATGCGTGTCTTTCTCTCTCTGCAACCACATGAGGAAGGATGGCTGTGTCTCCATTAAAGTTCAGGTATTTCTCTATTCTTTGGGCAAGTTTACCTCAAAATATCTTTAATAGACTGTCATATCAAAATCACCAGACAGGTGATCATACCCATTCCTAGGATTGTCTCAGTACGACTTAATTAAAATATTTTTGGCTAAGGCCCTGAATTCTGCATTTAAACAAATTCCACTGTGATTCTTCACTATGTCACTTGTGTAACTGTCTCCTTGAGTGCAGGGAGGGCATGCTGCTTTACTTTGTATTTGAAATGCTTAGTGCAGATTCTGGCTCTTAGGAGGTACTCAGTAAATATGTGATGGGTAAATGATTAAATTGAATGAACATTAAACAATTAAATTTCAGTGTTTAAAAAATTAATTTACACATGTCAACTATTGGACATGAATATTCGTGTTCTTGTTGTTCCTTATTTTAAGAAAGGGTTGGCTTTTGCATTTTTCTAAAAATATCAGTTGCTGTGCTGGACTCTATAGAATCAGAAGGAAGTCAGTTTGGGCATATAAAAATGACTATTTCTAAAAAATACTCTTTCTAAGATATCAAGAATACATTGTTAGAAGCCTGTTTTATCTTTGAAAGCTATTAATCATATAAAAATCTCCAACAAAAGTATCTAAGAGATTTTAATAATTAAAATAAAAATACTAATGATACTATGAGTAAAGGTGTAATGTACTTGAAGGTTGAAATAAACTTGAAGAGTTCAGTTTCTGTATACCTTTTGCTTGTTTCAAGAACTATTTTTGCAAGATATTGACTAGGCTGCAGAGCTAACACACATAGAGATGTTATTAATATGCAGTCTTTCTACCTGAAGCAGTTTACATATGCAATATACAGCATCTGGACCTTGTAATTGAATTTTTGAAGTTTGCTGTGGTTGGGAACTGCATATGGGTCAGTAATCATTATCAAGACACCATCGTTCATAGTACACATACAATTAATCTACTCATTAATTATAGAAAAAGAGTCTCAGAGAAGTCTAGCACACCTATTTCTGAAACAAATATTTTATCCTTGAGCTGTAAAAGTAGTGTCTACACTAGCCATTGCCTTATATTATTGTTAGCAATTTATTTAGGGAGCTTTTAGAACAAGGTCCATAAGAAGAGTCAATATAAAAATCTTTCAGACATAGGACCCATCATATATACTCACAGAGTTTAATCACTTTCTGATTAAATCACTGCTTTGGATCTTTATCTTCTGAAGTTAATGTCAATAACACTTTATTTTTAATTTAACTAAATTCAGCCAACTGTAGAAGAAACAAATCATGCTCTTTTTTATTATTAGTTTTGGTAGATGGTTGCCAGGGTGAAATTGGTAATTAGGGAGAGTAAAATATTCCTTAGAATTTTTTTTTGTTATATATTAGCAAGCCCAGGTTGTTTAATGGAAATACTTTATAGATGCTTAAGGAAAAGAAAAAGCCTGTAAATATATTTTCTCACTTTCTTGGCTCATTAGCTCACCTGACCTAACCATTTTCTTTGCCAATTCGTCAATCCCACTTTTTGCTATTTTTTCCGTACTCCTAGCAATTCATCTTCATGTTGGACTGACTTATATTATGACCTACAAAACTCCTTGTAGAGAGACCTACAGTATTAATATGAGAAAGAGGTTAATTGTGTAAGAAAAATGTTAATCCTAAAATAATAAAATATAATCGGATATTAGCTCCAGGTAGAGACAGAAAGGACGGTTTAATAGAGTTGTTGTGAAATGTATAGAGAGCTTAAGGAAGATGAACAGCTGTTTGCTATCTTCACTGAAGCTAGAAATAACTTAGGCTTAAAATGAGAGACATGAAGAAGAAATTTCGTCCGCAGATTTCTAATGAGATTTCTAGTCAGAGAACCATGCAGTCTATAGAATTTTATTTCTTGTTAGATGCAGAGAATATGAGATAATTTAAGGACTATTCAATTTAGAGGTAGGAGGAAAGATCAATTGATGTTTTAAGGTTCCTCTTTTTCTAATACCACATTTTCCTGACTACTCTGAGCCTTAGTTTTCTATTCCTGAGCCCCTCTGCTTTGAAATTATAAAATACCACACAGATCAAGGCTTAAACTTCTAGCTATTTGGGCCAAGGTCCTGCAGAGGGTAAGCAACAGCTAAGAAAGCTGAGTTCCTGAAGTTTTAGAACTGTCACTTACATATCACAATTCAATCAGTTTTAAGTGCTTGTAAGAAACATTTGCTTCTTACTTATTATCTAGACACTAAAAACCTTTTTGATATCATTGAGTTACACTCCCAACTATCAAGTTTGTCCCTGTGTCTTTGCTGCATGGTCATTTATGACTTTTTGTTCTCCATACTAAGAGATGAATGTAGGACAGTGTGACAAGTGGTGTGAAAGTGTAGAGGTGGTGGGTGGAAAAGAGCATCTAGGCAAAGGAAACATTTTGAATAAAATCAAAAATATGTTTCAAGACTTTTAGAAGGTTATAAGGAGAAAAAAATAAAAGGAAAAGAGACCACCAAAACCCTGTATGATAAGCTAAAAAGTTTCATGGATAGTTCTCTAATTTTAGCTACTGATATATATTCTTTTCAAAATAAAGGTTTTGAGGAAGTTTAAACAGAAATCAGATAAACAAAGAGATGGAATTCCAGTTGAAGAAGCAGTAGGGAATCTGGAGATTTTAATAAACTGCTTTAGCATCCAATCTCAGCGGATGCTAAAACTGTTTCATGAAGCCATTTCGATTCACATAACCAGTTTTCAAACCCTAGCCCTCAATTCTAAAAGCAGGTTTTGAAGTAGCAAAAGAGCACAATCAGATTTACATCCTCACCTTTACATATGACAACATATGGTTGTTCAGACCATATCAATATAGACCATCAGTGCCCTCATTATGTCCTCTGCCTTAAACCAGCTACCATCACAATACCACAGAATGCCAGTAACTCCAAGAAAAAAGAAAGCAGGTGGTACTCTTGTTCTCTAATTAAAGGTAGGGGGGAGGGAGAGAAGAAAGTACCACTCCCACTCCAAGTATCTGCAGGGCTGGATTAAACCAGTATAAGATTTTGTAAGGTGGAGGCCTAATTCATAACACCCTGTTATATCTATTAAATCAATGAAAATAAGTCAAGATTTATTTTAGCTTTCGTTATCCTTTTCTTCTCGAAATACCTATCTCTATCATCCCTACTATCTTACTATTATCATACCTATCCCTTAAGTTTCTGTTTTTATTATTCATTCTTCTTATTTTATTTTTTCCACCTTTCTCTCTCCTTCAAGGTTAAACCTTCCTTGAAGGACAAGGATCATAACTGAATGATATTTATACCTATGTTAATTAACAGGTAACAACAGATATTAAGTATGAACATAGCATGGAAGACTCTTTAATAGTGGAGAAACCACACACATCAGTCCAAACAAAGATGCACAAAGAACTTACATTTTCACAGCTAATGTCCCTTATTAATAAATACAGAATTGAATGGGTTTTTAATCATTTTGCCTTTTAATCATTAAAAGTATAATTTTTCAGTTTTCATTTTCAAAAGTCTATTTTTTTTATTTTAATCATCTTTACTCCATCAAAAAGCTCACTAATACTAGGAGTTTAGAACTTTGTTAAACTAGTTGAGATAAAAAGGTCAGTCAGAATAAAACACTAGATCAAATGAAAACTAGAACCAAGTTTAAAATTGTTTTAATGTCTGTTCACTATTAACCAGCAAAAACAAACAAAAACCCCTGTGGTAGATAGCATCATTGTTCAAAATGACTACTGCTCTCCACTAAAGTGGTTCATATATCTCTGCCTAATACCATGTAACGTTCACTGGCTTCATGGGGAAAGAATATACTTCCCCATCCCACTGTTGTCAGTCTTGAGCATATTACAAAGTTGGCGCATTAATCTGTTCAAGCTGCTGTAACAAAATACTGCAGACTGGGAAGCTAAAACAATGAAAATTTATTTTCTCATGGTTCTGGAGGCTAGAAGTCCAAGATCAAGGTGTGGGCATGTTTGTTTGGTTTCTAGTGAGGCTTCTTCTCTTCCTGCCTTGCAAAAAGCCGACTTCTTGCTGTGTCTTCACATGATCTATCTTCTATGTGTGTGCATCCTTGGTGTTGTTCTGTCCTTACAAAGACACTGGTCATAGTGGATTAGAGTCCCACATTTATTACCCCATTAACCTTAATTATGTCCTTCAAGACCCTCTCTCCAAATACAATCACACTGGGAGTTAGGGATTCAATATTTGGCGGGAGGCATAATTCAGTCCATAAAACTTGGGTTAATGGAAAATGAGTGAAAGTAACATATGCAAATTCCGAGTAAAAGATTGAAGAGCCACTTCTTGGTTCTCCTATAGCTCTCTCCTCTCTACCATGAGGTCAGCATGTACTCAGAAGTATAAGGTTATTATTGCCTCTTCACCCTGGGCTCTGGATTAAAGAGAACATGGAACAGAGCAGTAGCCTATTTGTAACTAACATGTAACAAAAACATAAAAAAATAAAAAAGTAAAACTCTCCCCCCCACCACCATCTCAGTTTCTTTGACACCACAGCTTAGCCTGGCATAAACTAATGAAGAAATTAGTACCCAGAAATAGAAAACTTTTATTTAATAATGAGGCTTTTGTTTTGGGGTCAAGCTCCAGGCAGCAAGGGTTTTATTATTAGAGGCTGAATGAAATGCAGAAACAAACGGTTTGGTAAAATTATTTAAAAGGCAATTGATTAAGCACATGGACATGATACTAGCATACCACTCACCTCTTCAATTATCATTACCTGCATTAGAAAAGGTACTACAAGAAAAAGATGAGGTAGAAAGGAATTAGCCAGTTAACAAGCAGAATTAAAAAGAAGAAAAATTCTGGACTTGCAGGATTAAAACGATATGTGTTTCTTATATCCAAATTCTAAGAGACAACTTAAAAGGTGCCTCTTTTGGCAAAGGCCAATTAGGACTCAGCCTTTAGTGAAAAATTAAGAGTGTAGCCTTCATATCCTTGTTGAAACCAACCAATCACCTAGTAATTCCTCTCTGTTGGACAAAAGGGCTCAGAGAGAAGAGACTAACTTGAAAGCCTGATAATGTAATGAAACTATAATTTAATTTAGTGATAGACTTGCATATAGAAAAGGATCATAGATGCACCTGCAGGTACAGTAAGTTGACTATAATAAAATTATTTTTTAAAAGTCCATTACGGTTTTAGAAAATTATACTGCCAATAGAGACACCATCCTGAATTAAAAGACATCAGAATAATTTGGGACTCAAAATGACTTTTGGCCCCCTTCAGATTTCTTTAAGAAAGATAAGGGGAAAGGAATACTTTCCCAGAGATTGTAATCAAGAGCTGTGGAAAATAATGGAGAGGGGAGATACTGCTGGGGATTTTTGAAGAAACATTAACACCCCCAACAAGGTATCAGAATGATCAGATGTACTCTGGGCATTCTAGTCTACTATTTTGTGAATGGAAGTTTGTGAGTGTAATTGAGTGTGTGTGTGTGTGTGTGTGTGTGTGTATGTGTGACAGAGAGAGAGAGAGAGAGAGAGAAAGAGAGAATAATTATTTTAAAGCAGACATTTTTATTCTTTCACAATTTTACTGTATAGTTTGTACTAGTATGTATGTATGTATTGTATGTACTAGTTTTCTGAATTATTTCAATTTTACTGTCACTGTAGATTTTGTTAAAATTGTTCTTTTCCTTTTTCTCTTCCTCTTCGCTTAACCTCTCCAAACTTCTCCCTCTCTCTCTCCCTATCTCCCACCTCTTCTCTCTCATATAGGTGACTTTTAGTAATACAGAAGGAAACATGACTAAGTGTTTCCAAAGGCTTGTACAGTGCAAGTAACCAGTTTAGTTTATAAATGGGTGAATAGACAATGACCTCTGTGGAGAAATCTAAAGGAGAGCCCAGGTAGAGATCTTGGTCCGTACACAGTGAAACTCTTGTTAATCCTTCCATGGAATGTCACTTTTGTTGTTGTTTTGTTTTTGCTTTTAGACTGTTTAATACCTGCTTGATTTTCAGTTGTAGCAAACTAATATTTGGATGGCCTTGGAAAATAATTAAGATTTTTATTATAACTTTAAATCTTTGTTAGATTTAACAAAGTGTAAGACTCTTCAAGAACAGGAGGAAGGACAGTGTGTGGGGTGTAGGGCACAGGACACACACACACAAAAAGAAGGAAGGCATGAAACAGAATAAGGAAGTCTATGTACATCTTCACCCTCATCTTTTTCCCTGGAGTATGTTTATACACGTACATTGCTAAATTTCCTTGTTTTGGGAATTGTGCATATTTGGAGCCTACTTTTCAGATTTTCATCCTCTAAAACCACTTACAACTTAAGATTACATTTTTCTAAATACATGATATAGATACTGAAATCAAAATCTAAAATTTTCTGGTGTTTCTCACATTCTAAGTATTTACTGTTTGTTAACTTATATCAACATCATAGTGGTGTTTATTTTATTGTGCTACTGGAATAGCTTCTTAGTATATGATGGCATATATTTAATATTGCAGAACATTGTTTTGCTAGATATCACACTGCTGAAATTATGCTTATGGGGAAGTATTAAGCAGTCTAATCCCCTACAGCGAGGAGACTAATGGGAGTTCAAAGAATAAAAACATATTACATCGCAGTTCTCTGCTACACTAAGTGCATCTGAGAATTATTCTTCAACTACTCATTGAGTAAGTTGTCTATTGTTAGGGGCCTCTGTTGAAGAGGTGAGGAGTGATTATAATTGAAGGTGTTTATCTTGGAAGGTTCTGGGAATTTGAGAAAGAAAAGGTCCCAGCGCTGAGCCAGTGGGGAAGGAATTCAGTGATTGGAAGGTAGCATAATGGGAAATAAGTTAAAATGAAGGAGACAAAGCCAACAGAAGTAGGGACATGGAATAAGCTTTGAACAATTGCTAGGAAAAAACAAGCTAGGCTTTGTACTGATGTGCCTAAACAATGTGCTGCAAAATTACAAAAGCAGCTTGTTTATAGATCACACGGGACTTTAAGTGATACATAGCAGAAGCAAACTTGATAAGGCAAAAATATACACTACATTTTTTCCTACAATTAGTTTCAAGATTGAATCAGACACCTATCCTACAAAGCCAAATAACCACATACTTTAATTCAAGTTAAATATTTATTGATAACATTGTATACATGTTGGAAACTATTGTAAATTAAAGAATAAGTAAGACAGACTCTGAGTTTCAGGAACCTGCATCCTGACTTCTAGGGACAGGTTTGGGTGACCAATTGTAAACAAGGTAAGCCAAGTGCCGCAACAGAGATACAGAGACAACATTAGAGGGATCAAGCAGAGGAAGCCAACATATCTGGTAGAAATGCTCAAATTTTTATTGGCAGATATGTCATTCAATATGGTCAATAAAAGAGGATAAAATATTGAAAAGTAGAAATGATGTCTGCATATTCTACGCAGGGAAAAATATTTAAACAAAGTCTCAGAAGTTGAAAAACATAAGACATATTAGTTCCAATTTGTCCCCCCATAACAAAGCCTCCCCCACTTATACACATACACACACACACACACAAGCAGATTGGGAAGATAGATTGGGATTTATATTTTCTCTTTTATTACTATTTCCCAAATTAATAATAATAAACTATACCCTCCTGAACATATAAAACAAGTTGGATCAGTAAAAATTCACTCTACTCATTACAAGGTGCATTTATTATTTTATTTATTCAACGAACCAAAAGACATTGAGTACTTGCTATATTATTGGAAATATATAAAGTGTTGGCATGAACAAAATAAAGTCTTCAGCTTCACTGAGCTTATATTCTAATGAGGGAAGTAGAACAACTGGTGATGGGGGAACGGGGCTACTTGAGAAATACAGAGAAAGTTTTTCTGAGGAAATAACAATTAAGTAGCAATCTATAAAAATGTGGTGAATCAGTTATGGCAAGAGCCAAGGAAAGAACAAGTCAGAAATAGGGAAGAACTGCAACGTTGTTAGTGTGAGAACATAGTCTGTGGTAAGTCACAGGCAACAATAACCCTGGTAAATTGATCACAGAAGTGGTCACAATACCCCACTAGTCACAATACCCCGCTCTCTTTGTCTCTGTCTGTTGTGATATGATATTCCAACTCTTTCCATCAAGTTGTGGAGTCTGTTTCTCCTCCAAAGGAGATGACTCTGGATTGACTCTGTGATTTTCATTGTACAGAAGAATATGGTAGAAATGACTTTGTGCCAGTTCTGAGTCCATGCCTTGACATTCCAACTCATGTTATTGAGAATCCTACCACCATAAGAACAAGTCTGAGCTAGCCTGTTGGAAGATAAAATATTTTTGTGGAACTTAGTTAACTTCAGCTCATTTGTCACAGCTAAGTGCCAAGGTCAACCAAGCTGAACTGCAGTTGACCTCTTAAATGACCATGAATGCTTGACTGAGTCCAGCCAAGATCAATCAAGCTTGGTCTAGATCAACAGAACCACAGAGCCAACTTGTAGAATCTGCACAACAATAAACTTGTTGTTTAAGCCACTAAATTTTATGGCAATTTATTATTAAGCAATAGATATTTGATATAATAGCTTAAGTAATAAAATATATTTAATGGCCCATTACAAGAAATTTCAGGTTCGTTTAGATGCTTACCATTGTCATTAAGGGCACAGATGTTTTCTATCAGTTTCAGCGTATTGGGTTTTGCTATTGTTTATTTTTTTGTCCTTAGGCTGGTACTCTTATGACTGATACATTTCAAAACATTCTTTCTTTTTTTTTTTTTTTTTTGCGGTACACGGGCCTCTCACTGTTGTGGTCTCTCCCGTTGTGGAGCACAGGCTCCGGATGCGCAGGCTCAGTGGCCATGGCTCACGGGCCTAGCCACTCCGCGGCATGTGGGATCTTCCTGGACCAGGGCACGAACCCGTGTCCCCTGCATCGGCAGGCAGACTCTCAACCACTGCACCACCAGGGAAGCCCAACATTATTTCTTTATATAATGATATTCAAGACAGGAAGAAAAATATTTTTTTCTTATTCATATTTTACTTAGGGGGAAAAATTCCCACCCCAAAGCCCCTCAGTATACTTCTTATACCTTGTTGGCCAAAATTGGGTTACCCACCCTGACTGCATTACATATAAAAGAAGTTGAAAGGAAATTAACAGACTTGCTTTATTATGATTTATTCCATGAACATGTTGCCACCCAAACAAAAGCGAACATCTAAAAGTTAAAGAAGGTTAAGAAAGCAGATAGCTAAATAAAATAAGAATACAAAAAATCAAAACTTTAAAAAAATATTTTAAGAATTTTTATTGGAGGAGAGTTGATTTACAATGTTTTGTTAGCTTCAGATGTACAGCAAAATTAATCAATTATGCATATACATATATCCACTCTTTTGTAGATTCTTTTCCCATATAGGCCATTAGAGAGTATTGAGCTCCCTGTGCTATACAGTAGGTCCCTATTAGTTATCTATTTTATATATAGTAGTGTGTATGTGTCAATCCCAATTTTCCAATTTATTCCCCCCGACCTTACCCCCTGGTAACCATACCTTTGTTTTCTACATCTGTAACTTTATTTCTGTTTTGTAGATAAGTTCGTTTGTACCAATGTTCATTGCAGCACTATTTACAATAGACAGGACGTGGAAGCAACCTAAATGTCCATCAACAGAAGAATGGATAAAGAAGATGTGATACATATATACAGTGGAATATTACTCAGCCATAAAAAGAATGAAATAATGCCATTTGCAGCAATATAGACGGACCTAGAGATTATCATACTAAGTGAAGTCAGAAAGAGAAAGACAAATATCATATGATATCACTTATATGTGGAATCTAAAAAAAATTAACACTTTAGAAAATGTTTCTAGTAATTACCTTGTAGGCAGCATGTCTGAAAAAGCATAGTGAATAAAGGGAAAGTGGTTTAAGATAAGACTGGGGAAGAGGGCAGGGTCCATTTATGTAAGAGGTCACGGTAAATATTTTGTATTTTTTACGTGTAAAGGAAAATTATAGCAGCATTTATGGTGAGTGGAGAATGGATCTTAAGTGAGTCAGTATAGGAGAGTGGAAATAAAGAAATCAATTAGGAAAATATTTTCCTAAATTCAAGTGGAAGAGTAGATTAGTGTGACTTGGGCTAGAATAGTAGAAGCATAAATAGAGAAAGTGTATGGATTCAGGATGAATTGAGCAGAAGTGGATGGATTCCTGATGAATTTTATGGGGCTATTTGCTAAAAATCACCTTCTCTGAAGGAAACAGAGCACTTCTGATTGATTCCAATGTTTGCATCACTGGAGTTCATGGCCTAGCCATTTCCTAAAGTAGACTATACTGGGACAAGATTTGGAAGAGGGAAGGAATGTTTTGAATATGTTAAATTTAAAATATCCATTAGACATTCAGGTGAAGATGGTCAAAAAGCAATTAGATACATAAATTTATACCTGCTGAGGATTTAGGACTGGAAATTCCAATTCCATACTACTTATATATCCAAAAGAATTGAAAGAAGGGCCTTGAACAGGTATTTGTATACCAATATCCATAGCAGCATTATTCACAATAGTCAAAAAATGAAAATAACTCAAGTGTACATGAATGGATAAAGAAATAAACAAAATGTGTGGTGTATACCTACAGCGGGTTATTATTCAACCTTAAAAGTGAGTGAAATTCTAAACTTGAAATTTTGTCCTAAGTGAAATAAACCAGAACTGAGGACAAATATTGTATGATTCCACTTAAAGGAGGTCCCTAGATGAGTCAAATTCAGAGACAGAAAGTAGAATAGTGATTACCAGTTTCTAGGAGAAGGGAGGAATGGGGAATTATTGTTTAATAAGTACAGAGTTTCAGTTTGGGAAAATGAAAAGTTTTGGGGTTAGATGATGGTGATAATTGCAAAACAATGTGAATGTAATTAATTTCACTGAACAGTACACCTAAAATTGATTAAAATGATAAATTTTATGTAATGTATATTTTAGCAGAAAAGAAGGTAACAGTACAAACTATCATGGGATGATTTTTATTTGACATTATTTTTCCTCCTTACTCTCTCAAAGTTGAAGTGGGCTTCAAATTTAATGTTATTGCTATTATTAAAACTAAAACATGATTGATATATCATGGAGTCAAAGAATATACCAAACAAAATAAAACTGCCTTGAAATCTAAGCACTCCCCAAAGAAAAATAGAGTTTGGACTTTTTCTCTCTTGCTATAGTCCTTTAGTGTTAATTCATCCTGTTACTGAGTCTTATCAATTCTATTTTCAAAATATTTGTTTTATTCTATATTTCTTTTCTAATCTCATTTAAATTATAGATCACCATGAAACCACTGATGTTATCTTATTGAACCACTCACTACTGAAATCACCAGTTTATAAAACCTAAAATGGCTGGAATCACAAATGGTTAGTTTATCATTGTATCTGCAGTGCCTAACACAACCCCAATCACATAATAGTTGCTTAATGAATATATGTTTTAACAAATGAACTACCACATCAGTCTATGGGCCTACTTACTTGTCCTGATTTTATTGTTCTCTCACATCAAAATATCTTCCTTCTTCCTTTCAAGTTGAGTTTTTGTGATAGAAAAGAAAAAAGTTGGGGAGGGTTGGGACAACCTCCCAAAGTTGGGACAAAACATAATACAAAAAGGTAATTAGTGCCCAGCTGAGGGGTAGCAATAATTGGGATCTTGCTGAAAAAATACATGGAGCATTTCAGTGGAATCACACACTACAAAAACAGAACAAAATTTAAGACTAAATTAAGAGAAGCAGATTTTCCTAAATATGAGAAGTAATAGTTCCACTTCACTCTACTCTGTCCTAATAAGATTATCCAGAGTCTTTGTTCAATTCTAGGCACCATATTTGAAGAGAGGCATTGACAAAATTCCTGAATTGAATGGAGATGGATGTATTTGCACAGTTCCAATTGAATTTGACAAGCAGGAAAGTGATGTTTGCAGAGCAGAGAAAGATATTTGAAGTCCAGAGCAGTTGATTACAAAGATGACCCCAAGAACTGAGGTGAATGAGGCTGTACATATGGGATGCACCTTTCCCTGCACTTTCAAAACTGGAATATTGCTTTGATTGTTCTAACAAAGTACAGTCATCCCCAACAGTCTTTAAAATTTCCTATTAAGATTCATAAAGTCTAGGAGGCTTGTAAGCACTTATTATCATCTTGTGATCATTTTTCTGACAATTCCACAACGCTCACTCACCTGCCCAGCCGTGTTATCATTCAAAGTCCCATACTTCTCTTCTGCATAAGCAGTTAATAACTTGCTCTGCTGCATACAGCCATTTGTAAATTTCCTAATCTAATATTATTTATAATTCAGTAGCAAAGAAAGAGTAAAGTGTCTGGACATTTTCTAAAGTTAAATTAAGAGAATTTTAGTAATCTTATCAAGGAAAGTAACAGATTTGACAAACTTTCTGATGGTTAGACAGTGTGTGATATATTATGTTTGACACTTCGGATACAAATTTTAAGAGACACATTGACAAATTAGACTGTGTCTGGAGGAAAAAATTGAAAAGATGTTGAAGTGTCTGGAAGACAGGACATAAAAGAAATGACTGATATTTTATATTTTATATTAACCTTGAAAAAGGCCACACAAGTGGCATTAATAGAAGTATTTAAATATTTGAATGGTTATCTCATAAAAGGGAATCCATTCTCTTACTTCTAAGTAACATACTAAGAACAATGGTTGAAAGTTATAAAAAAGATGGATTTGGTTCAGAATAAGGAAGATGGTTTTAACAGTTATGATTTTCTAAAACATTTAGCCTGCTGAAGTAGTGAGTTCACTAAAAATTCAAAATTTTAATCATTGACCAGATTACTATGTATGCACTATTATGAGGAACATAGTTCAAAAAGGATTATAAGAGGGATATTGGAGCATGTTTTATTATATATTTTACTCTTCCTATAACTCCATGAGGTAGGTATTATTATTTCTATTTTGTGTAGAAAACAAAATAGAAAACAGAGAGAGTTTAAGTAACTAGATGAGTTTATACAGGTAATGAATGGTAGAATTTGGTTTCTAGTTGAATTCTATATGATCACAAAGCCTTTCTTTTAATTCCCTAATATAAAGCACTGGAAAACAATAGAAAGTACAGAGGCAAAATGTCAATACTAGTTTTCTCTGGGTAGTTAAATTTTTTTAAAAAATGATCATTCTTTACTTGTGTGATTAAAAACTCTACATAATAAGTATTTAATATGTAAAAACAATTATGACTATTTTGAGTTTTAAAACAAATGGGAAGAAGACCATATTTTCAATTAAAATCTCTTAATTGTACATCTTTTTTAATTTCAGGAATATTTCCTTCAAATAAATTTTAGTTGAAGCCATGGGCCCTTATGACTATTAAGAGGTCCAGATATATAGATATTTTTTCCTTTTTTATTTCCAATCATAATCAGAAGCATACTCTTTTTTTGATATCCTTTCTTTTTCTTGTGTTTTATAAACTTTATAGGGCATCCCTGGTGGTGCAGTGAAGAATCTGCCTGTCAATGCAGGGGACATGGGTTCGAGCCCTGGTCCAGGAAGATCCCACATGCTGCAGAGCAACTAAGCCCATGCGCCACAACTATTGAGCCCAGGTGCCACAACTACTGAAGCCCTCATGCCTAGACCCCGTGCTCTGCAACAAGAGAAGCCATCACAATGAGAAGCCCGTGCACCACAACAAACAGTATCCCCTGCTCGCCACAACTAGAAAAAGCTGTGCGCAGCAACGAAGACCCAACACAGCCAAAAATAAATTAATTAAAAAAATAAACTTTATATATCTCTTGTTCTATTTATTTGTTTGTTTTATTGAAGTGTTTTCTCTAAATGTGATCCTTTTTTTTTTTTTTTTTTTTTGCGGTACGCCGGCCTGTCACTGCTGTGGCCTCTCCCGCTGCGGAGCACAGGCTCCGGACGCGCAGGCTCAGTGGCCATGGCTCACGGGCTCAGCTGCTCCGTGGCATATGGGATCTTCCCGGACCGGGGCACGAACCTGTGTCCCCTGCATCGGCAGGCGGACTCTCAACCACTGCGCCACCCGGGAAGGGAAGCCCTAAACGTGATGCTTTTTAAAGAGATGTTGAAGATTACTTATGTCTGTTCATGATGCATCTGGGAATTCTAACATTTTCCCTTTCACTACCCGGCTAGTGAGTAAAGCAATTTGTAGAACTTATATCCCAATTTTCAGTGACTGGGAGACATTCTTCTCATGAAGATCTGCTATTTTGATAGTAGTGAAAGAAACTTCATCTACTTCTGTTGCCTGGAGATGACATTTAGCTCAGATGTAGTAAGTGAAAAGTCACATTTTTTTTGCATGCACTGCTTTTTGCATTCTTCCTGCCTCTGCTCCTGACTACTTGCCTGGAGGCAACATCAGTGAGATGATGATAGCTCACACAAGCTTTCAAGAGCCCAATGAGTGCAACTCTTCCTAACTCCATGTTCATGGATGACACACTCACTTGAAAGGGGACATTGTGGGAATTTACAATATGGAAATAAGCAAACACCATAACAGAGGGCTTGTATTTCTGGAAAGACAGTTAAACATTCACCCTGACACTACTGGGTCAATGCCTTTTCTTACCTCCTAATAAGACAAATGAACAACTATGTATAAGAGAGTTTATCTTCTGAAATATGCAAGGCATAGTTCTCATTTAATCTCCATATAAATGATAGAACTAAAACTTCCCAAATCAATTCAATAGTTTGTCTGTGAATCTTAGTTTATGTGCTATTATAATCATATAGACTTTCAAGAAAAAGCTGAGAGGGTAGAGAGTGGGAGTGGATTTAAAGAATTTATTTTCTGGAATTTCTAGCCTAGTGTCATTTTTACCTGAAAATTTCAATAAAAAGCAAATATTTTAATGCATTTTTCCTATAATTTATTTCTCAATATGAAATGATTTGTTATAATTGTCCTTGGTCAAAATGTAAATGTGTTGCTATGTAAATTAAGCTTCCATTTGTAAGCATAAAGAAGCTGGTAATTGTGAACATTACATTATGTTATTTATTCTCTGCCTTGTACTTTTTAATAGTTATAAGTTTCTGAGTATTGCAGACAACTTAAAGTGTATGTATTTTTAACTTTTAAGACACGATTAACACCCACAATCCTATGCTTTCTAAATAATATGATAATCCATTCATATATTGATTGAATGTCTAATATTATCCAGACACTCATCTTAGTGATAGGGTGGGGTACAACAAACATTCTGGCCTTCATAGGGTTATCATTTCTGTTCAGGAGTTTTCAGTTTAGATCATTACTTGTTTCATTTTGTGCAAATAACTTTACTTCACTTTTTATCTACCTTTCTCCAAAACTTGATTCTGCTGATAGCATTTTGTTATTGACAATATTTTTCATTGTTTACCTCCTACCTTGCTTTAGGCAAAGGCAATAAAGAAAGCATCAGCTGAATCATCTTAAAAATATGAAGGAGTATCTCTCCCCAAAACTTTCTGCCATGCAATTTGCTTCTACCTAAACTTTTTTGAAAAATAAATGTACCAGGTAACATGTACACACATATGCATTTATTCATTTTTGTTTTTATCAAAAAAACAAGAATATATGTGAGGTATAAGTACTAGCAGTTTCCTCTCTATCTTATTGTTTTGCAAGGATCGTTGGTTGGTGCCACTGGGCTTTGAATCCTTTTTTGAGGTCAGGGATATTATTGGTTACCATGCAGATATTTTCATGTGGGTTTTCTATATTTCTGAGGTAATTTGTGTGTGTACGTATGTGTGAGTGTGTTTAAGGATCAAGGCATAAAAACAGGAATAACATTAATTTTACTGTAGTTATACTGAATTCAAAGGGTAGAAGTATACAAGATTAAACCACTCTCTGATGACACTCTGATCTGAGCACATTTTAAATAGGAATGTTAGAAAAATTTAGTAAAAAATATAGCATATCAAAACTGTTTAAGTGATCCTACCGAAAAAAATAAACATAGAAAAAGTAAAAGAAATACGTAGGCATCACAAAAGAAGGGTGAACATAATAGCAACAGATCTGTGAGCTTATGGGCTGACAATGCAGGGCCACTGGTCAGTTTGGGAGAGAGGGTAGGAGAGAGTGGGATAGGGTTTAAATTTAATCCCTAAGGAAACAGATCAGACTTTGTGACTGTGATATATAGTGAAAATCAAGACCTTGACATGGCAGTGGGACTTTTGAAATATTGCACCTTCAAGAAAAGGAGAATTGGCAAAGGTTTACATGTTGGTGCAGGGAGGTCGTACAACATTTGTCTCTGCTCAAAATCTGGATATATGAATAAAAATCTGTTGTGAGAAACAAAGAAACAAAAACAATTTTTTGCTAAGTATGGGGTTTAAGTCTAAGTTACAAGCCATCTTGATGTAGGGAAATACCAATGAAAATTAACATAAAATTCAACCTAACAGTGATACTTCTAAGGCATCTGGCTGAATAAACGAAACAAAGTAAAACAACAACAAAATCTGTGAAAGGACATATCTACAAACTGAGCCACATTTTGTTCCCTTGTGGAAAAGAAATATCTTTTTTTTCTTTTTTTTGCGGTACGCGGGCCTGTCACTGCTGTGGCCTCTCTCATTGCACAGGCTCCGGACACGCAGGCTCAGCGGCCATGGCTCACGGGCCCAGTCGCTCCGCAGCATGTGGGATCTTCCCAGACCGGGGCATGAACCTGTGTCCCCTGCATTGGCAGGTGGACTCTCAACCACTGCACCACCAGGGAAGCCCAAGAAATATCTCTTAAAAATGAGTTCACATTAAAAACTTACAAACCAACATGAACCAGAATCAGTAAGGGCAATGACTAGGAAAATTTGCACTGCAATTCTCAAAAACATAAGATAATGGAACAATACAAAAATGACTATAAATTATATCTTGTATCTTATGACTTCTTATCACCATCACTACTACAATCCATTCTATGCACCTATTATCTTCTATCTCAATTTTAGAAATAAAATCTAGATCATGTTACTGCTTCCACCAGTGTCCACTACGAAGTGTTCTCACCATAGCAGGCAAACGGAACATGCTAAAATCCAAGTCATTTAGCCCCTTTGCTCAGAACCTCTCATTAGTTTTCTAGTTCACAAACAGTAAAGCCCAAAATCTTTGCACTGGCTCAAAACGTCCAATATGGTATGCCCCACACCTCCCGCTTCACTGATCTCATCTGCTTGTCTTCCCTTCATGTGCATCCCTCAAGCCACACTGGCCTCCTTGCTGTTCCTTCTATCTCTCAGAGGACAGAATCTCTCTTAATTCCTTCAAATGTTTACTCAAATGTCCTCTTCTATGTGAGGACTTTGTTGTTACCCAATCCAAAACTGTAACCCAACTCTCAATGTTCTCCTTCTCTCTTGAGATTTAATTTTCTCCCAATATGTATCACTGTCTAACTCTGTATCATATACTAACTTATTCTTCTTATTTTCTGCCTCCTGGAATCTATATTTAATAAAGGCAGAGTCTTTTTTTGTTGTTTTTTGGGGTTTTTTTAAAGCTGTTTGCTGTCTGGTACCAACAAGAAAAAGCCTAAAATATTTGTGTTCAATATACTCAACAAATACACATGGAAACTGTAATTATGCAAAAGTGTATAAACATACAAACCATTAAAAACAGTCATATAACAGATATAATAGCAAAATAAAATAGCAAAATTAAAAAATAAAAAAGGATAAAAATAAATATGTAAAAACAAAATCAAAAAAGTTATGGATCTTGAAATGGGGAGATTGTCCTGGACTATCTGGGTGGGCCCAATGTAATCACAAGGGTTCTTATAAGTGAAAGAAGGAGAAAGAAAAGTTAGACATGTGATGATGGAAACAGAGGCCCAGATGATAAAATTGCTGGCTGGAAGGAGGCCACACGCCAAGGGAAACAGGCAGCCTCTAGAACCTGGAGAAGACAAGGAAACGGATTTTCCCTTAAAGTCTCCAGAAGGAACACAGCTCTGCTCACAAGTTGATTTTAGCCCACTGAGACCTATTTTGGACTCCTGAACTCCAGAACTGTAAGATAATAAGTTGGTATTGTTTTAAACCACTAAGTGTATGGTAATTTATAATAGAAGCAATAGAAAATTAATACAGTATATGATAAAAAGACATTATAAGTCAGTAGAAAAGTGATGAGCCATTCAATAAGTTAAACACTTCTTTGTGAAAAGCAAATCTTTAGAATTTTTAAAATTATCATAAAATATCTTGATGACATCTCGGCACAGAAGAGTTTCTTAAACAGGTTACAGAAAGTACAATCCAAAACACTAGATATTGATAATCACAATTCTATTATAAAAAGATAATATCTGTATGTCAAAAGCCACCATTTGGAAACATAAAGCCTCAAATGAGCTGAAATAAAATATGTAAGTACATGGATTTTGTGTCACAGCTGAATTTCAAGGGTGTTAACAAGATCTCTATTCTCTGGCTCAGCTGGAATTCCAAAAACCTCTAGAAATGCTCTATCACTCTCAGTCTCATACTAGCCACTCTTTGCCAAGACCTACAAACACTAAACCCAGCCTTTAGGCAAGAAATGGCAGAAAACAACCCTCAACTCCCACAGAATTCTTTCTACTACCACCCTTCTCTCCAGTGTCATACTTCTCAGATCATCCATGAATGCTTATCTCTGCCTCCTTTGCTCAGTGGGCCCATTTTTCCTGTTGGACTCCAGCTCACTGCACAGAATTTGGGAAATGTTCCTAGCTAGAGAGGCAAGCAAATGTAGGTTTTATTTCATGAGGTGTCTTTCTTTCAGGGATCATAGTCCTACCCTGCATTTGTCCAATGACTAAAAACAGTTGCTTTATATATTTCTTCAAGTATTATAGTTGTTTATGGCAGTGAGGCTAAGTCCCTGCCAGAATTTGCTAGAAGCCAATTTATTCATTTCTGAAAATATTTTCTATAGACTGTAAACAAATATTTATTTATATCTACTGTGTATGAGGCTGAGTATTAAGCATGTGGAGATATAGTGGTAAACAGCACAGACATGCTTCCTGTCCTAATATAATTTTTCAACTAGTAAATTCAACACAATTATAAAGATATATTCATATAAATTTAGTCTCAATTAATTATTTTGTTATTCACTGATGAACAGTGTCAGTGGTTCATATGATTATCTTTCAATTCTTGAAGAGAATGATTGATGCCAAATATTTACCTGTCAGATTCCCCACCTAACAAAAGCACTTAAAAGAAATAATTCCAGAAAGAAGTGTTATTTTGTAATTAGGCAATTTATATATATGCTATTTTTCTAAATGGTTCTTAGTACTATATCCACAAATGGATAACACACACATTAATAACAAAAATTCATTTTTCAAACTATCATCTATTCCACCATAAATAATCAACATCAATACTTATAATCATGTACACAACCTTTTTAAAATGTTGTATTTACTTAATTAAATCCATAGCCTTTTTTCAGGAATGAAAGTTTCATTTCATAAGCCAGGCATACTGTTCATTTATTTCACTGAATGGAAGTATATTATGGGCATTTCAGTGAAAGAACAAATATTCTATGTAGTGCAGGAGAAATTAATCATAAACATGATTTCTATGTAAAGTATTCCCACAGGAAATCCTGTAAGACTTGCAAATTTTAAAAAATAACATATTTCATCTAGGGAACACTATCAAGATTAATTGAATGGGAATATCCAACATTAGGACTGCAGCAGAATCATGACTTAATTAAAATAAAAATCTCATGGTGTCCTTCAAGTGACACATAAAGAAATATCAGTAGAGAAGAGTTTAGAATTAATTAAACATCACAGTGAATAATAACTCACATATGCCTATAGTAAAATAAGCTGCAGGTTAAGTTAAGCAAGAAGAAATCAAGGATTTTACATACTTATGGATAAAAGAGACATTTGATATTTGGTATATATTGTGGGAATATTTTTATTGAAACATACACAATTGTTTCTTTTTAATTCATGCCTAATTATTTTACTAATGGATATAGAAATTTTATATTCCAGCATTAGTCTTAATTATCTCCATATTTTACACTGAGGAATACTTGAAGCAAAAGGGATTAGACAATACACAAAGTCATATTACGATCTTATTTCTGAGTCTTGGTCTGGCACAAGGTTATGTGACTAAATGTGAATGCCCTTCACAGATTCCAACAATAGAATCTAATTAAGCAGCTTAATCAATGTTTGACCTTGGAAAAAATAGCTATTCTACTTACCAGCTACATGGAATTCAGCAAGTTAGTTAATCTTTCTGTTTTGTTTTCCTCATCAATACAAACTAAATGATGTATTTACATTATAGGATTAATGAAAATATAAAATAAGAGAAATAATTAAAATATCTCATGTGTTTCTCTAGTTGATCAATATCCTCTCCACTACTCTTCTTTCTCTTTGAGATGGTTCTCTTTTGTGAAAAGAAAGAGATTTGAACTAGAATCTCTCTCTCTCTCTTTCTTTTTTTCTCTTTCCCCCTACACAAACACCTACAACCCCATCACAGACAATATATTTAGACATATTTGGATATATTTCACATCTAATTTTATTTTTTATTACAAGACTAAAGACCTTCACTGCTGCCTGTGTTTTTAATGAGCCAATGATTTAAATGTAGACATGTTTTTGGCTATAGTCTTTCTTGGCATTCAAATGTCATCTTTGAAACTCCAGAAGAGTTTTTATCCTGTTCGCTTGGCAACTTCTCAAAGGGAACCCTCTGCTTTATACAGTCTTTTTTCTTTAGTCCACAAACCTGCAATTCTTAATTCCCTCTGTGCATCCTTGTTTTTCCACACCTGTAATATTCACCCACCTCTACTCAAAGGAATTCAATTCTACATTGCCTCAGGGTCCAGCTCAAATTCTATTTTGATGGATTGCTAGTACCTACTGATAGAGATGTTCACTTAGACATATTCCAATTATATGTCCTACTTCTCTAGGACTGAAGTATATAAGTCCCTTGAAATAAGTCTATGAGTTAGGGTCCTTTGCTGTCAAGTAACAAAATTTAAACTCGATTTAATTTTTAGTAAAAACAGATTTTTTTGGAAATATATTAGGAAGCATATAGGATTTATTGGGTAGGTTTCTAACCTGGAAACAGGTTGCCTGATTTTATTTATTTTTTTACCTGCCCTTCAATCTCTAAGGTAAAAAAGTCAGTGTTCTGGGGACAGGGCAGAGGGAGGGAGTGCAGGCCTAGTCCATTTAGCTGAACTTGGATTACATTCTCTCTATTTCTCTATTTCATCCTGTACCAGGATAATGAGAAGACACTTCTGACCAATGTAGCCTCCAGGCCTTTTTAGACTTCTGAAAGGGTAGGGTAGAGCCACTTTATTTACTGTTTCACCAAGACTGCATACAATATCAGGAGAAAATTACCCCCCAAAAAACCATGTGCTGTTAGGGAAAGGAAACCCATGCCAACTACTTAAAACAAAACACCTACTAAATGTAAGAGGCAGATTCTTTCTGTTTCACGTATTGAGTATTTCATCAGTGCTACAATCTGAATGAGATGACTTCCCTGCATTGTTATTGATGAATCCACTATTTAATATTAAGTGCACAGACAGTGGTATGCTAAGGGAACCTGGAAAAGAGGTCTTAAAATAGGCAGGGGTACCAAGCAACACTTCTTGGTGTTTTATTATATTACCTAAAGGAATTATTACATAATACTCAATCAGTTTATTCTTAACAAGTCAATGGGCCTATTTATTTGAGAAGTGTTGATTAGAAAGCATATAATTTGTTCAGTTCACATCAACTTAGGTTACAGTCAGATATAGTCAATAGGACCTTACTAATCTAAGAAGATATACTTATTTCTGCTACATCAATTTGTCTACCACTACCAATACTCATAACAGCTACCCTATTCATATAAGCTATCTGTTATTATAGATGAACTATTTCAATTTATATTTAATGCCAAACATTTCACAAGGGTATTACATGCCATAACCTCTAGCCAACTCCAGATATGTCCCCAAAATTCTCTTATCTTCTTCCTTTACCAAAAATTGTCCTCCCTACTGAATCACCTCTATCAGTGGATGGAATAGCTGAGTAATGGCCACGACAAGATGTCTAAGTCTTAATCCCCGGAAACTGTGAATATATTACCTTAGATGGAAAAGGAGACTTTGTAGATGTAATTAAGGATCTTGAGAAGGGGAAATATCCTGGATTATTCAGGTGGGCCAGTGTAATCACAGGGGTCCTTATAAGAGGGAGGCAAGAGATCAGAAGGAGAGAAGGAGATGTGATGACGAAAACAGAGGACCATTTGGAGATGCTATGTTACTGGTTTTGAAGATGGAAGAAAAGGCCAGAGGCCAAGGAATGTAAGGGATACAGCTCTAAAAGCTGGAGAAGATGAGCAAATGGATTCTCCCTCAGAGACTTCAGAAAGAACCAATCCTGCAACACCTTGGTTTTAGCCCTGTAAGACTTCCCTCATCTGTCAGAGCAAAAGTAAGAATAGTTGAAAAAGTGCCAAAAATGTGCTTTGGTTCCTACATCCTTACTTCTCTGAGCTTATCTCCTACTATGCCTCTACTTACTTATTCTAATTCAGCCCTGCTGCTCTCCTTGGCCTTTGTTGAGCACACAGCATGCTTCTGTCTTAGAGATGTTGTACTGACTGCCAGTTTTTCTTCCTGGTATAATACCCTGACAGTACCTACATTGCTATATTTCTTACCTCTTTCAAGCCTTTTGTCAGGTCTTATCTTGTCAATAATTTTTATCCTGGCCATGGTATTTTATACTGCTCTCTGCTGCCTCAGTTTCCACACAGGCAGTCTTTATTAAAATATTTTTTGTATTAAATAGTGCAAACATACAGAAACAATTCTTACTATGGAAGTTGTTACCTTAGAGAAAATTATAGTTTAATCAATTGAAACATATACCAAGTGTGGTAATGGTGGAATGGTACACAGGGACCTAACCTGGAAAGCTCTTCATAACAACTTAAGTAGATTCATGAGTAAGTTAACCCATTCATAATCTTCTCTTCTCAGAAGGCAATAAGATGCATGTGCAAGAAGGAGCAAAGAAATAAGAACATTTCCATTATGGAAATTTTCCATTTAAGTAAGCAATGTAGAGTGAAGTTAAAAAGCTAAAACTAGCTAGTAGGTAGGAGAATCAATTATTTCCATATCTGTGTGACTTCAAAAAGGCATCTAGTTACAATTGATGAAATATAGCATCATTAAACTCTAAATATTTTTATGATAATGTTAATTTGGGGTATATATATTGTACATACATACGTAAAGAGAATCATATATTCTTTTCCAAGTTAGGTGTTGAACACTAAAAGACATGAATAGTTTTGCTATATACCTAGTTTGAAAATCCATTACAAACTATCAAGTAAATAATAACCCTCTTAAATTACCTGCAATTAGTCATTTACACAATAATCCATGATGACTCCACTGTAATCTTATGTAGGATAGAGTAGCAGTGATTAGGTATTTACATAATAGTACATATCAACTCTGAAGAAACCATCACAGACTATCAACTAAATAAAGCAGTGTTTTGAAATCTTTAATTTACTATTTACTAACTTTTGTCAACTCTTGTAAATACACGTAATAAGCATCCTTATCTTTTGATGCTAAGCAGTGTAAAACTGTGCCAAATGTCCAGACCACAACTTTATTCCCAAATCTCTGCTCCCCCCACTTACAAAAACATGCATTGAGACAATTCTCTAAACTCACTTTCTCCATGTCTTCATTTCCAATTTTTTATTTAACAGTCTGCAGACATATCTTCATGCCTATTGTTCCACTGAACCCAGTCTTAGTAAGATCTCCTCTTGTCAAACCCAGTGCCTTATTCTTAGCTTTAATCTTACTTAAACTATCAGCAGTTAACACATTTGATTCCTTCTCGATTCATTTCATAACTGGTCCTTTGAGATTACATACTCTTCTATGCCATTGCATCTCCTTCCAAATACCATTTGCAGACTTGTCCTCTCACTTGACTGTGTTGCAAAGCTCCGGGGTTAGTTGTAAATTCTTCTCTATCTTTAGTAACCCAAGACATCTTATCAAATCCTTTGAATTTAAATACTATTTATACTTTTGCAACCCAAGTTTTCATATCTGAGTCCTGGATGTATGTAATAACTGTTTACATTAAATCTTCACGGTAATGTTTATTGGATAGCGAGGTATAGGGATTAGGGATAATTTCTGCCCCAAAGAAGGCTAGTAATAGAAGGTAGTTAAGCTCTGGGATTGATATGACGGTCCTATTTGTGAGAGGTGATGAGAATAGAAGGGATTTGGATTACCTTTCTTGCACATTATGTTCACGTTAAGTCCATGACCTCTTAAAACCCTAGGCTGTCTCCTTTCTGACAGTTCACTCATGCCCTTCTCTCTAATCTGAATGTCCTTTCCATCCTTATCTTACCAATCAGGCTTCTAATGACTCCATGTCTTTGAAAGTGAAGTAGAAGTGTATAAAGCCTAGGAACCAATTCTGCTGCAAATGTGCAGTGATACAGAGGTAGTGTTTGTGGAACAGAGTGAGGAAACTAATTATTTCCTTCAACTTTATGTATATATTTTTTCATCTTTCTTCTTTTCTATTTTTTTAGACTTATTTAAAGTTGACTTAGTAATCAAATGAAATTCAATTAGATGTATTGTCTAAGCAATTTACTGACATACTTGAGACATGGGGAATTGATATTTAGTATTCTGAAAGGCTGATTCTGATTCCAAGTAAGACTCATCTAGATTAAATACAGAACTCAAATGCTAAAAACATTACACCTGAGAATCACATTTTCGTATTCATAAATTAACATAAGCTTTCATATATTTGATATTCTTTAGACTTTTTCTATTCTCAAGTCTTTGTTAACCCTGAATCGATATTCATATGCAACCGAATGATTTAAAATACTTAAAATGCTTTTCTGATTATTCAACTTCTTAGTATACCTATACTTAGAAAATATGTGTTGAATAATTTTCTATGTATTTTCAGACACATTGTGTTGGTTTTCAAAGTAGTTTATTAGGTTAAATTGATGCTCTATTAGGTTCAATATGCACAAACCCCTAATGATTTAATAACATTTGCTTATTAACTGCCTAGAAAAATTGCAGACTTTAAAAAAGGTAATGACATGCACATTGAATTTAGTTAAAATTCATTAAAATGATTATAGATAATTGTAAGACATTTTATCACACTGTGATAAAAGCAGAGGTTACTGTTAAAAGGTATAAAATATGGTTTTATTGTACCAAAATGCTACAGTAAAAATATATTATCATATCTCCCCAAGTTTTTTACTATCTAAAATATTGAAGCTATTTTGCCTTTAACACATGTATATGTGTGTGTGTATACATATATATAGTTAAATAGTCAATTACATTTTATAAAAGACTTAAGTAAATGATTAGATGTATTTTCTATTCACCCAAATATTTGATTTCCAGAGGTCAGCCTACTCTTATGTAGATCAAGATTTCTATTTCATATAACTTTCCACCTTCCTGAATAAATATTTTATAATTTTCTGTTGTATGTCTGCTGATGATAAATTCTCTTAACTCATGTTTATCTAAAAAACAAAAAGCCTCTTCTAGCATGTAGAAGATTTTGTCCCATAGGCTCCCAGACTGAATCGTTTCTGATGAGAAGTGTCCTATCATTCATACATGCATAGTGTGTCGTTTTTGGCTGTATTTTGGATTTTCTTCCTTTTACTGGTTTATTAGCAATAAGATTATAATGTGCCTAGATTTTCTTTTATGATTCTTTGGCTTGAAATGTGTAGAGTAAAATTTCAGAATGCACACTACCTGATTTCAAGACTTACTTTAAGTTTACAGTAAATAAGGCATTGGGGTACTGGGAAAAAGTTAGATACATAGATCAATGAGACAGGAAAGAAAGCCAAAAGTAGTCCCACAAACATATATGGT
This sequence comes from Phocoena phocoena, assembly GCF_963924675.1. Taxonomy (NCBI): domain Eukaryota; kingdom Metazoa; phylum Chordata; class Mammalia; order Artiodactyla; family Phocoenidae; genus Phocoena; species Phocoena phocoena. The sequence continues at coordinate 80,126,259 of NC_089223.1, forward strand.
TAATTGAATATCAACAATGTTGGAGGAAGAAGAGCCTTTCAACAAATTGTGCTGAAAAATTTGGATAGCCATATGCAGAGTTAGAAACAACTCATACCTCACATTAATTCAAATGAATTATTGGTTCAAGTAAAATTCTAAAACTATGTAACTTCTTGAGGGAAACATATGAAAATATCTTTTCAACCTTGGATTATTCAAATATTTCTATAGTCTGACACCATAAGCATGAGCCATTAAAGAAAAAAGTTGACAAACTGGACTTCATCATGGTTTAAAACTTCTGCTCTTGAAATTATACTGTTAAAATGATGAAAATAGAAGATACAAACTGAAAGAAAAAGATTACACACAAAATCTAATAAAGGACATGTATAGATTATATATATATATATATATATATATATACTCAATAATAAGCAAAGATAAACAAAAATGGACAAAAGTTTTAAACAGGTGCCTTCACAAAAAATATGTAGAGATGACAAGTAAGAACTTGAAAACATACTCTTCTCTAAACTAAATGATTAGTCATTAGAGAAATGAATATTCAAACCAAAATTAGATGCACACCTATTAGCTGGTCAGAAAGAAAAATGTAATAAAAAGCTGACAAGAAAGCTAATCAGCTGAAACTCTCACACATTGTTGGAGGGAATGCAAAACAGTGAATCACTCTGAAAAATAGATGTGCAGTTTTTTATGAAGTTATGCATACACTTTCCATAGAGCCAATCTAACCTAGTCCTGGGCATTCAGGCATTTAGCCAAGATAAATGAAAAATTATGTTCACACCAAACCTCTACACAAATGTTTACTGCCACATGATATATGATAACTAGTATCTGGGAACAATCCAAATGCCATTCATTCATTGAGTAATTAAACTAACTCTGGTAAATTTATAAAGTGCAATACTTCTCAGCCATAAAAGGAAAGTACTGATACATGCAACAGCATGTATGCATGTCAAATACATTACATTGAGTGAAAGAAGCCAGATTCAAAAGAATACATACTATATGCTACTCATATAACATTCCAGAAAATGCAAAATTATAAAGAGAGAAAACAGATCAGAGGTTGCCAGGTACTGATAACAATTGAAGAGGATTGATAAAAAGGAACAAGAGGGAGTAGCTTGCAGGTGATGAATCTATTCTACATCTTAATTGTGATGGTGGTTATATGATTGTGTTCATTTGTCCAAATTCATAAATATACCCTAAAAATGTTGAGTTTCACTTGTATATAAATTATGTCACTAAGTCTGGCTAAAAAATGTAAGAAACATTTGACCTGCTAGGCGATTTACTAAATGATCATAAGAAATATGGATAATTTCAATTACAAAAGTAAATATTTGTCAAATTCCCTTTATTTACAGGTGTAATTGCAAGGAACAAGGTAGTGAGCTATAGCATGGGTAGAAATAAAGAGGTAACAGGTGTTGTGAGGAGTGGAGGATCAACAAGACACTGAACGTCAAGCTGAAGAAAATCTATCAAAAAAAGAGTGATGGCATGATGGTTTAGGGGTCATACCTCAAATGAATATGGCCACACTAAATATTTTTTCCCATAGTTTTAGCCCTAACCTATCTTTTCCATTTTTCTTTTGCTGGATGATGCCTACTATCTTTCTAAAGCCTTATTTCTAGTTAGCCTGCCTCCCAGAGGTACTGGGGATGTTTGTCTCTTGTTCTGTTTCTCAGCATCAGGATCAGGAGGTACCAGAATCAGCCTGTTGTAGCCTGTAGTGTCGGAGAATGACTGATTGATGGAGAGTAGTGTCCTTCCTAACTACATTTATCCCGAATCCTATCCCAGAAATCATACTGTTCCCCCACCTCCTCTCCTCTCCTCTCTCTCAATCTTACTCTCTTTTGTTTTAATTCATAGATCGAGGAGCTATTTCTAGCCAAGATGAGGTAGCCACCACTATATACCTAAAACAACTTACATGATATAAGTGGGACAGTAGGAAGAAGAGTTATAATTCTAGAAGTTTGTATGTGATTTTTAAATTCTTTCTCACTCTGACATTGCTTACTGGCAGCTAGCTTGTACCTTGATGTTGGAGAATGTTGTTGATAACTATTATACATTCTGGCTGAGCTGACTTTTTTCTGTATTCTTTAGGTAGAAAGACACTCTTTGACATAGCCATGTATTGTCTCTGCCTAGTTATTCCGAAAAATCTATATTTTCTATTGGCATTTGCCAAGAATGAGTGTACTGTTGTTTTTTTTTTTTTTCTGGAAATTATAGGACCTCCTAAATCTGTCTCTCTCCATAATTATTGGAAATTTTATAGTAAATTAAGTTAGTCAAAGAGAGCTCAGATATTTTGACTTCCATGGTCTTTTTGAGGACTAGCAATAAAATATGAAAGATACCAGTCACACTGACTTTGCTAAATAACCTTATTTTTAATAAACATTATGAAACATCACAAACAGCACAAAATTGTGAGCCAGATGGCTCTAGACCTGAATATCAGCTCCTCGAGTTACTAGTTTCATTACACTTGGAGTTTTTGTATTCTCATCTCTAAACTAAATATCTAATAATTATTTATGCAATAATTATTTATAGGCAATATATATGCAAAACACATAATGGAGTTCTCAGCATATACTATGCACCTGAGAGCTATCATTTTCTTACCTTTGCAGTAAGCAATGTTGTTTTTAGTAATCAAACTCTTGTGAAGAGAAAAGCTTAACAGTCAGTTCAATTTGAATCAGTCAAAATTCTAAATAGCTTTTGCACATACTGCATTATAATTAAATTTTTATATTTCAGGTTTTATTCTTGCTTTGTGGTTTTCATAGCTAATATTTTTATTAAAAGTACCTTTGTTAACTTAATCATTCTTTAACTTGTATTTAGTTTTGCAACAGTAAGTGGGCAGAAACTTTCTTCCTTGTTTTAAATTAAAAACAAGCATTCTGACATTACTGGAAGAGGAAATGTCACAAGAACACAAAAACAACCATGACCTGGAGCATCCAATGAGGTAAAAATGGTATTAAAGAAGATTTTTATTGCACAGATTTCTAAAGGCTAGTGTGATCTTTGAAAGAACCCTACTCAATTGAGAAATGCTAAGTTTATAGTACACACTCAAAACCATAATTATTCATTTCCCCCTGTCCTGCCCTACTAGAAACTATCTGACAGCCATCAAGGTTGGAACAGTAGTGCATTGTCATCAGCCATACATTATTTCCTACAAAATAATTTTCTTCATTTAAATATGTGGGTACAAGAACAAATTCATTTCATTTCTGCTGACCTAAATGCAAAATGGAATTTATGAAAATGAAGCTCATATTCCCTGATATTAGCTCGGAGAATCTAGTTAACTGACTAACTACTGTACGCATATTCCCATTCCAATACAATGATTTGAATTTGTTACATAATATCCTAGCATTTTATTTTCTAATTATATATATGTACACACACACATATATGTGACTTAAAAATAATTTGAAGAACTCTGCCATAAATGTGGCAAATCTTATTGTCTGAAAAACCTGTGTTTACACATTTTGTGTCAACAAGATTGAAATTTACTTACATGATAAGAAAGTGACCAATGAAATGCAGGTGGCACTAACAAGATCTCTGAATGCTATCTTGCATACTCAAGCATAGCCTTAAGCTTGAAAATGTATGACTGAAGGTAGCCTTTAATTACTAAAATTTTAAAAATTATCATCCTAATTAGATAAAATCATTTTGGATATGTGATGAAAGTATTTTGTACAGAAAGTATTTTTTGCTGATATTTTAACTTTCAAAAATAGAATTTATCAAGATATATGCATTTTATAATACCACCATTTTGTATACATGCTATAAATTGCTTCAGCACAGGGCTTCCCTGGTGGTGCAGGGGTTGAGAGTCCGCCTGACGATGCAGGGGACATGGGTTCATGCCCCGGTCCGTGAAGATCCCATATGCCACGGAGCGGCTGGGTCCATGAGCCATGGCCGCTGAGCCTGCGCGTCAGAGCCTGTGCTCCGCAATGGGAGAGGCCACAACAGTGAGAGGCCCGCGTACCAAAAAAGAAAATAAAAAATTGCTTCAGCACAGATCTTTTCCATACAGATGTTGTCAAAGCAATGTTAATATGCCTTGCATAATTCAAATTTTTAGAAAACCTTCAAACTGCAGGGTTAAAAATTGAACATATCAGTGAGAGTATTAAAACATTAGCCCATCCACAGGCTTATGTAAGATGTTATTTAAAATAGATTTATTATCTTAAAATTATTATATTTCTTATGGTGTGTAGGGTTAAGTTCTTAAAATACTATATATTCTAGTCTTCTACAACTGATAAAAGATGTGTGGATAATAATCTAATCTCAAAGCAGGTTCTTCAGAAGTTTTAAGATATAATACTCCAGATAGTTCTAAAAGCTAAAACTCTCTCCCAGTGTTTACACACTAAATTACTAGAAGTATGACGTATTTTACTCATCTTTTTAAAAATGTTAACAACTCATTTAGTATGTGAATTGAATTGAAAAGACAAGCAAATTCATAGTATAAGCTACCAAGGGTAGGGTTTTCATGATGGCAGTGGACATCTTCACTGCCAATTATCCTGGAAAGCAGTATGGAAAAAGGAAAGGAACCACAGGAATCAATCATCAAAGTAGAGGGAAGGAACAATATATGCAGAGGTTTCTTGGAGAATGTAAAGGCTGACCAGCTCAGAGCACGCTGCCAGTGGGGGAGTATTATAGACAGTTCTAGTCCCTGCAACATGGAGGACTAAGCCTGGAGGCTTCCAGAGTTACAGTGAGGATATGTTTGGACTTGTGCAAAGACATTTAGTACTTGTTAACTATTTTTGTGTCATTATTTCCTTCCGTTATCTCTGAACACAGAGCCAGGTCAAATTTTTTTGTTTATTTCATTCCAAGCCTTTTTTTAAAGTCATACTAAGGGGAATTGAGGCACAAACATGTCTCAAAATTTTATAGGAGAGGAGACCCAGGATTCCTTTCTTGAGTTTAGAAGAGAAGTAACAGCATCAGAGGAGATGTGGAGACAACTGTGTACAGTGGAGTAATGCTCTAATGAAGGTACTGGGAACAGAAAATTGCTCTCATGGCTTGAGGAGGCAGCTGTAGGAGGAGGTATCTGCAGGTGAAGACACAGAAAACCTATTTCTAAACCTTAGAAAAGACCCTGAGTAATGAACTGGGATATCTGAAAGGGAGTCTTTATTTGTGTTAAGGTAAAAATCTTTGTCATGTACAGATTGATTACATTCTATTTGTTGTATTACATATAAATAGAAATGTGATCTCTACTTGAAGTCTATACTGTAGTCACAGGATCCTGGTAGTCTACAAAACTGTCATGTCAAGTTTGAAGTTTTTCCTGTTTGTACACAGTGCAAACCTTAATTTCTTCAAAGTCTACTTGTAGAATTTATAGATTGTTCTTTTAAAGCACTGTGTTAGTTTTTATCTTAATTTCAAGTTTGAGATTTTCTCACTTCAGTTCATTTGCATGAGAAGGATCCAGATCTCACATACATTTCTGTTTTATTCATTTTCACATCATGTAAATTAGGCCCAAAATATCCTAATTTTTGATGGGGTTTAATTATCTATCAGATTTAACATGTGTTACTTTCTTTGGGTGCAATAATTAAAGAGTGGTACATAGAAGAAAATGGCTTATGGTTATTTCTTCTGTTTTCTAGAATGACAAATATTGCATTCCCTTATAAGGACTATAATTTGAAAGTGATATAAGTAAATTAACATATTCAGAGGGAACTGATAAGATATGTAAGAGAACTTAACATTTTCCCAGGTGGGAAATAACTGAAGGAATAGGATAGTAAACTGAATAAAAGGGTACTCCTGAGGAGTCATAAAAACTGTACCAAATATTTAAAAGTGTATTTATCTTTCTGATTTGTCTGCATAGTTCCAATATAACTACATCTGTGAAGCAAATTGTCAAACTTCAGTTTGAGAGAGTTAGGTACCTCATTTTCTATTTGCTTCTAGTAATTTGCACATAAAACTATGGTATCGGATTTTGTACTTACTGTGTTTGTCTGTGTGTGTGTGTGCAACTCATTGAATTATAAATTATGACCTTGAGGTTGGGAACCTCATCTTGCATACACACACATACAAATGACTCAGTGCTAGAGATTGTTATAGCATCCTCCCCCATGCCATAATTATAATCACCATCAACATCATCATCATCATAACAAACACTAATAACACATTCTTTGTATGATGTGTACTGATGGTAGTCCTTTACATGGGTACCTCTAATGCTTATACAATCCTGCAAAGAAATACAATTTTGCTTATTTTCTCAATAAAGAAATTGAGCATTGGTGTACTTATGCAAGTTCCCAAAAGCCACATAAACACAGGTTTGAATATAGGGTAGTAACAAAGCACATGGTAAGCTTTGCAATGCAAATCTGGTCTACAAAGCTATAGATATAATTTTCAGTAAAGGTATTTTATTAAAAATCAATGAGTGGAGAGGGCAGAGAGCAGAAGCAAAAAGAACTACAGTCCTGCACCCTGTGGAACAGAAACCACATTCATAGAAAGATAGACAAGATGAAAAGGCAGAGGGCTATGTACCAGATGAAGGAACAAGATAAAAACCCAAAAAAACAACTAAATGAAGTGGAGATAGGCAACATTCCAGAAAAAGAATTCAGAATAAAGATAGTGAAGATGATTCAGGACCTCAAAAAAAGAATGGAGACAAAGATCGAGAAGATGCAAGAAATAGTTAACAAAGACCTAGAAGAATTAAAGAACAAACAAACAGAGATGAACAATACAAAAACTGAAATGAAAACTACACTAGGAGGAATCAATAGCAGAATAATTGAGGCAGAAGAACAGATAAGTGACCTGGAAGACAGAATGGTGGAATTCACTGCTGTGGAAAAGAATTTAAAAAAAGAATGAAAAGACATGAAGACAGCCTAAGAGACCTCTGGGACAACATTAAACGCAAAAACATTCGCATTATAGGGGTCCCAGAAGGAGAAGAGAGAGAGAAAGGACCCAAGAAAATATTTGAAGAGATTATAGTCAAAAACTTCCTTAACATGGGAAAGGAAATAGCCACCCAAGTCCAGGAAGCACAGAGAGTCCCATACAGGATAAACCAAAGGAGAAACATGCTGAGACACATAATAATCAAACTGGCAAAAATTAAAGACAAAGAAAAATGATTAAAAACAGCAAGGGAAAAATGACAAATAATATACAATGAACTCCAATAAGGTTAACAGCTGATTTCTCAGCAGACACTCTACAAGCCAGAAGGGAGTGGTATGATATACTTAAAGTGATGAAAGGGAAAAACCGACAACCAAGATTACTCTACCCAGCAAGGATCTCATTCAGATTCGATGGAGAAATCAAAAGCTTTACAGACAAGCAAAAGCTAAAAGAATTCAGCACCACCAAACCAGCTCTACAACAAATGCTAAAGGAACTTCTCTAACTGGAAAACACAAGAGGAAAAAAGGACCTACAAAAACAAACCCAAAACAACAAAATGGTGATAGGAACATACATAGCAATAATTACCTTAAACGTGAATGGATTAAATGCTCCAACCAAAAGACAGAGGCTAGCTGAATGGATACAAAAACAAGACCCATATATATGCTGTCTACAGGAGACCCACTTCAGACCTAGGGACACATTCACACTGAAAGTGAGGGGATGAAAAAAGATATTCCATGCAAATGGAAATCAAAAGAAAGCTGGAGTAGCAATACTCATATCAGATAAAATAGACTTTAAAATAAATGTTACAAGAGACAAGGAAGGACACTAAATAATGATCAGGGGATCAATCCAAGAAGAAGATATAACAATTCTAAATATATGTGCACCCAACATAGGAGCACCTCAATACATAAGGCAACTGCTAACAGCTATAAAATAGGAAATCAACAGTAACAATAATAGCGGGGGACTTTAACACCTCACTTACACCAATGGACAGATCATCCAAAATGAAAATAAGTAAGGAAACACAAGCTTTAAATGACACAATAGACCAGAGAGATTTAATTGATATTTATAGGATATTACATCCAAAAACATCAGATTACACTTTCTTCTCAAGTGTGCATGGAACATTCTCCAGGATAGATCACACCTTGAGTCACAAATCAAGCCTCAGTAAACTTAAGAAAATGGAAATCATACCAAGCATCTTTTCTGACCACAACGCTATGAGATTACAAATCAATTACAGGGAAAAAAATATAAAAAACACAAACACATGGAGGCTAAACAATACGTTATTAAATAACCAAGAGATCACTGAAGAAATCAAAGAGGAAATCAAAAAGGAAATCAAAAAATACCTAGAGACAAATGATAAAGAAACATGATCATCAAAAACCTATGGGATGCAGCAAAAGCAGTTCTAAGAGGGAAGTTTATACCTATATAAGCCCACCTCAAGAAACAAGAAAAATCTCAAATAAACAATCTAACCTTACACCTAAAGGAACTAGAGAGAGAAGAACAAATGAAACCCAAAGTTAGCAGAAGGAAAGAAATCATAAAGATCAGAGCATAAATAAGTGAAATAGAAACAAAGAAAACAATAGCAAAGATCAATAAAACTAAAAGCTGGTTCTTTGAGAAGATAAACAAAATTGATAAACCATTAGTCACACTCATCCAGAAAAAGAGGGAGAGGACTCAAATCAATAAAATTAGAGATGAAAAAGAAGTTATAACAGACGCCATAGAAATACAAAGCATCCTAAAAGACTACTACAAGCAACTCTATGCCAATAAAATGGACAACCTGAAAGAAATGAAAAATTCTTAGAAAGGTATAACCTTCCAAAACTGAACCAGGAAGAAACAGAAATAAGAACAGACCAATCACAACTAATGAAATGAAAATGTGATTAAAAATTTTCCAACAAAAAAAAGTCTGGAACCAGATGGCTTCACAGGTGAATTCTATCAAACATTTAGAGAAGAGCTAACACCCATCCTTCTCAAACTCTTCCAAAAAACTGCAGAGGACGGAAGACTCCCACACTCATTCTGTGAGGCCACCATCACCCTGACACCAAAACCAGACAAAGATACTACAAAAAAAGAAAATTACATACCAATATCACTGATGAACGTAGATGCAAAAATCCTCAACAAAATACCAGCAAACAGAATCCAACAACACATTAAGAGGATCATACCCCATGATCAAGTGGGATTTATCACAGGGATACAAAGATTCAATATATGCAAATCAATCAATGTGATACACCATATTAACAAATAGAAGAATAAAAACCATATGGTCATCTCAATAGAGGCAGAAAAAGCTTTTGACAAAATTCAACATCAATTTATGATAAAAACTCTCCAGAAAGTGGGCATAGAGGGAACCTACCTCAACATAATAAAGGCCATATACAACAAACCCACAGCAAACATCATTCTCAATGGTGAAAAACTGAAAGCATTTCCTCTAGATCAGGAGCAAGACAAGGATGTCCACTCTCACCACTATTACTCAACATAGTTTTGGAAGTCCTAGCCATGACAATCAGAGAAGAAAAAGAAATAAAAGGAATACAAATTGGAAAAGAAGAAGTAAAACTGTCACTGTTTGCAGATGACATGATACTATACATAGAGAATCCTAAAGATGCCACCAGAAAACTACTAGAGCTAATGAATGAATTTGGTAAAGTTGCAGGATACAAAATTAATGCACAGAAATCTCTTGCATTCCTATACACTAATGATGAAAAATCTGAAAGAGAAATTAAGGAAACACTCCCATTTACCAGTACAACAAAAAGAATAAAATACCTAGGAATAAACTTACCTAGGAAGACAAAAGAGCTGTATGAAGAAAGCTAAAAGACACTGATGAAAGAAATTAAAGATGATACCAACAGATGGAGAGATATACCATCTTCTTGGTTTGGAAGAATCAATATTGTCAAAATGACTATACTACCCAAAGCAATCTACAGATTCAATGTAATCTCTATCAAATTACCAATCGCATTTTTTACAGAAGTAGGACAAAAAATCTTAAAATTTGTATGGAGACACAAAAGACCCCGAATTGCCAGAGCAGTCTTGAAGGAAAAAAACGGAGCTGGAGGAATCAGACTCCCTGACTTCAGACTATACTACAAAGCCATAGTAATCAAGAAAATATGGTACTGGCATGAAAATAGAAGCATACATCAATGGAACAGGACAGAGAGCCCAGAGATAAACCCACGCACCTATGGTCAACTAACCTATGACAAAGGAGGCAAGGATATACAATGGAGACAAGACAGTCTAGTCAATAAGTGGTGCTGGGTAAACTGGACAGCTACATGTAAAAGAATGAAATTAGAACACTCTCTAACACCATACACAAAAATGAACTCAAAATGGATTAAAGACCTAAATGTAAGACTGGACAGTATAAAACTCTTAGAGGAAAACATAGGAAGAACACTCTATGACATAAATCACAGCAAGATGGTTTTTTGCTCTACCCCCTAGAGTAATGGAAATAAAAACAAAAATAAACAAATGAGACCTAATGAAACTTCAAAGCTTTTGCACAGCAAAGGAAACCATAAACAAGATGAAAAGACAACCCTCAGAATGGGAGAAAATACTTGAAAACGAATCAATGGACAAATGATTAATCTCCAAACTATATAAACAGCTCATGCAGCTTACTATTAAAAAAACAAAGAAACCAATCCAAAAATGGGCAGAAGACCTAAATAGACATTTTCCCAAAGAAGACATACAGATGGCCAAGCATCACATGAAAAGCTGCTCAACATCACTAATTATTAGAGGAATGCAAATCAAAACTGCAATGAGCTATCACCTCACACCTGTTAGAATGGGCATCATCAGAAAATCTACAAACAACAAATGCTGGAGAGGGTGTGGAGAAAAGGGAACCCTCTTACACGGTTGGTGGGAATGTAAATTGATACAGGCACTATGGAGAACAGTATGGAGGTTCCTTAAAAACCTAAAACAGAACTACCATATGATCCAGCAATCCCAATACTGGGCATATACCCTGAGAAAACCATAATTGAAAAAGAGTCATGTACCACAATGTTCACTGCAGCACTATTTACACTACCCAGGACATGGAAGCAACCTAAACGCCCATCAACAGACGAATGGATAAAGAAGATGTGGTACATATAAACAATGGAATATTACTCAGCTATAAAAAGAAACGAAATTGGTCATTTGTTGAGACGTGGATGGATGTAGAGACTGTAATACAGAGTGAATTAAGTCAGAAAGAGAAAAACAAATATATATTAACGCATATATGTGGAATCTAGAAAAAATGGTACAGATGAACCAGTTTGCAGGGCAGAAATTGAGACACAGATGTAGAGAAAAAACATATGGACACCAAGGGGGGAAAGCGGTGGGGGGGTGGGGATCATGGTGTGATGAATTGGGCGATTGGGATTGACATGTATACACTGATGTGTATAAAATTGATGACTAATAAGCACTTGGTGTATAAAAAATAAAATAAAATTCAAAAAAATCAATGAGTGACTTAACAAATTTTAAAATTGCACATTGTTTCAATTGTGTGCTTCACCCAATGAGATCCTCACTCAATGATATTAACCACTATGTCCTTCTTTGTGACTTTTCTCCAAAATTTTTGTTAATTTTATTATCTCATATTTGGATCTGTGTACTTTTCTGTGTATTGCCTCTCTAAATATATTGATGTTGGTAATATATTCTCTTTTTATACTGTCTAAATATAAATTACTTGAACAAATGTAGAATCAATAAATTTGTTGATTTAATACTTTCAAACTACTAGAGTTAACTTGCCCTTCCTTAAAAGACCAAGTTGGAGTAAATATGCACGTTTAGAGTACAAGCCATGAAAGTAAACAGAGCAGGTTTTCTTGGATCCAAGAATATTGTATGACATTCCTTTCTTCTTCCTTGTCTTTTTCTCTCCATTTCAGAGTCAAATTTCTGCTGAAATTATAAATCTTTGCAATTACATATCTTTGTCTTTCTCATTTACTGCCTCTCAATGTCTGGACAAATGAGAGAGTTAAAATATCTCACCTCAAGAAACTCAGAGACGGGTTACTAAGATTCAGACCCTCTTCTCAAAGACCCTCAAGGCCATATTCTTTTCTTTATATCATAGTATGTTGAAAGCTTACTGAAAGGTTATGAAAATTGACTGTAATGGTTCTCATCACTGATGAGAAAACATTATTTTGTTTAGTTGTGAAACCCTATTAACTTCTACTCAGTTTTTGGTCAAGTTATCAAGTACATGTATTGAAATAGTACTTGCTCTCACCAGTGTTTCCTTCAGAACAGCCCTGTGGGTATGCACTAGTCTCATTTCTTTTTTTAAGTCAACATATCCTTCAGTATCTGAAATCCAGGTATTTTTAGCATATTACCAATATCAACAAAATAACTTATTTCTCTATGTCTCTGCTCTTCAATTCTGTCACTCTTTCTCTTTGAAAGACATATACTGGAACTGTGTAATATAAAAATAGTTTTAAGATAGTTTTCCTTGTTTTATATATTTAAAATATACTTCAAGGTTTCATGTATCTATGATGAGATTAGAATAAAAAATGATGACAGACACCTGGTTTATATTTGCAATTATAAACCACTGCTTCTATTTTAATGTGAGGATAATTTCACATGGGATTCAGCTCTTTCAAATATCAGATCCAAGTTTGTTTTTTTTTTCCTCTACAGATAACACAACAACAACATTTATATTTTTATTTCCTTAGAGAGATATAATAAAAAGTCAAAAAATACTGTCTTACTTGAACAATAAATGCATATTATGCCAGCTGGGATCGTCTGCGGGGAGACAAAGTGGGTCAGTACATTGTCTCATCAGCACTTCTGTTCTCCAGCAAACCCACCTGGCTTGGCTGCAAGGGAAACAGACTAAATGCGCCTTTGGTAACAAATTCCATTACTAGCAAGATAACTGTTCAATTTTGTGGCCTAGTTAATTATATTTGCAAATTTAATATTACCACTTTTAGCAAACCTCTTTTAGAGGGCTCTTTCATTGATGAGATATTTGTGACCAAGAGGCAGTGTAGGGATAATGGGATTTAGAATCAGGCAGGTTGTGAATCCTGATTGGCCTACTTATATTCTCAGGGTAGCCACCATGCTAATTTACAATAATTGCCGTTTACTGAATAGTAGGCATATGGCATGTATTGGATAAAATTTCACATGCATTATCTCATTTGTCATACATCCATAATGTAATAAAGGTTTTAGTATCTCTCCCACTTTACAGATTAAAAAAACAAAAAAACTGAGAGTAGTTGAAATGATTGTGCAAAAACCCACAGCTGTCAAAAAGCTAAGGAGGGATTTAAATTCTGACTCTATGCCCCTACTTTCCTCTTTAATAGAACTAACATTAGCACATATACAACTTCACTGGTTTCTTTAACAGAAGAAGCAATAGAAATTGGCTTCATATGACTGCATGAATGACAGCCAGATAGATAAATAAACAGATAGGGATTTTAATTTTTTAAATCTTTCTTTTCCTTAGGATAATTTAGAACAGGTAACTAAGCCTGTGATAAAGCACTATCGCATTGAAACAACCTTATTATTTTATGACCTTCAAGACAATAGTAGTTTATTTCAGCACAATTCTCCCAATTTATTGATAATGTAAATAAAGATATATATTATTAAAGTATAAGAGAATATTTGGAAAACATTTTTAAGGGACATCTATTTTTACCATTATATCAAATTATAAATATTAATATATCAAGCCAATCAAAATTATAAAATATTTTCTAATATCTAACATATCTAACATAACAAAGTAGACAATAAAGTATTCACAGGAGTGAAAGAGAAATGTCCACACAGAAATCTGAAATTCAAAGCTTGATTTACTGAACTATACTACTAAACTGGCCTTTAAGTATAGCCCTTGATGTTTAGAAGACTAAATCAAATTCGGCTTCTCACAAAATTAATCAACATATTCATATTCTGGGAAATTATACCAGGAATGATGTAAGCTGTTTATAATTTTATGAGAATACTTATTACTGCTTCTAAGGAAATCCGTTTTTCATTGAAACAATATCCTGTTTAAATTTTCATGAACAAATTTGTATCTATTGAAATAGTTCCAGTCTTTAAAAAAAGTTATGATTTTTACTTGCAGTTGGATTTGTATTTTGAAAATGCATGCTGATTGATATTATTAAGATTCATCATTCTGGAACTCCTTTCAAAATAAGTATGTGTGACTACAATTGTGTATAATTTTTGGCTGGGTAACAAATTTATGTCATTGAATTTTTTTCTAAATTTAAACTGTTACACGTTTGGTTTCATTGCTGACATTTCTAGCAATGGAAATAATTATTCTTCCTTTAGTATTTTATAAAAAGTGAAAATAATTGTCTTTATTTTTGTGTTCCAAGTGTGAGGCAGAGTTATTTCCTAAAAGCACCTGATTTGTTTTTATCTATGGAATAGCTCTATGAGGAGAATGGAAAATTAAGGTAAATTTTTTGATTTGAATGAAAAAGATTTCATATATCTGAAATTTCTGATAATTAAAAGCTTCATTTTCTGACTTTTTATGTATAATGCCACCATTTTCTTACTTTTTATGTATAATGCCACTAATTGTATAATTGTCTTTATACAATGCTGTCTCATTTTTAAGATTATGTGAAATAAAACTCATGAATTATGTTTTAAAACATAAATACTACTAAAATCTTTTATAGCATGTGGTTTAATATTGTTCATCACCTATTACATTTCTTTTATTGAGTTATATAACTTTTTCTTAAAATTCTCATGACTAATGAATGATTTGTTAATTTTTTAAGATATAGTTTATATATTTGAAATATATTTATATGATAGTAATATCATTTGCAAATAACACTAGGTATTATAATATAATAATATGACCCTGACCTCATTCTAAAGTCTCCAGCCCTCTATTAATCTCATGATGATTAAACAAAACAAATGGCAGGTAGCTATCGATCTGGACAGCAGTTGGTCTGGGCAGATACAGTTGAGAATTTTTCATCATAAGTTTAGTTGCCACAACTATGTGAAAGAAAGGGTCTCTAAACTCTGGTAGGTATGCGATATTAAGATCACTACCTCCAGACTGCTACTTCAGTTCTTTTAAGACATCATTGTTAGTTCTATCTTCCTAAATGTCTGCTTTGAGCTCTTCCCTTGTTCAAAAGTTTAATTCAATAAATTTTCAACTCTATGACATTGGATTTCAAGCCATCTTGTAGGGCCAGACAGATTCTAGCACTTGATTTAGGTATGAGTCTGAAGGCCAACCCCTAAGATATCTTTATGTTCCTGTGCCACAGACAATGTCTCTTCCTGATGAGATGAAGAAATTGGGGCTGTAAGATCAACTACTGGAAAAAATATTTAGAGATTCACTGATGGAAGAAGAAGAAGTAACAAAAGATGAAATTTGAAAGCATTTTGAGCCTATATTATCTGTGCAGAGGTATGGAATAGGAATTTGGTAATATAGACAAGTTCCAGAATCACCACTGTGTGTGAAACTAAAACCAGGATGTGATTTTCCTAAATCTGAAGGCTCCTGTATGCCTCTGCTGAATTTCAGTTATTCAGTAAATAGTCAAGGTTAGGCAGCTTGGGCAGCTCCCATTGGTGATTGTTCCTACAGTAAATTAGTATCATCCAATCAAATATTCCTATCATCTGGAGGGCCCAAGCTATCATTTCATTTCCAGATACTCTCTCCATCCCCCACATAAACCTTGGTCCCAGGAACTTAATATACATACTACCTCACATAGAGGCTGAGTTAACTACTATGACTCCCTAGAATGTGATTGTCTTTTTCCATGTATTGCTTACCTCTTATAATAGATTGTATTATGTTTTTCCCATGTCAGTGCCTTATTGAAATCAGACTGATTTTAAATTGTTTTGGCAAATGAAATATGAATGAAAGTAACAAATACCAGATTTAAGTATTACTGTTGATTTTTATCCCTGCTTTTTCCCTTATGCAATGTAGCTGGGCGATGTTTCAGATAAGGTCTACTTCATTAGCCTAGATCCTGGAATGGAAGGATAAGTACGTTGAGCAAGACCACAGCTTTCCCACAGTGACATATAAGTTAATTAAACTTTTATGGTTATAATCCTATGAGATTCTAGTACTGCTTGTTACTGCAGCATAATTTAACTAATGCTGACTCATAGATCCATTACCTCAATTTATTAATTTTAGTTCTCATTGGATTTTTATTGCTACAAACTAACCCACACAATTTAACCCATAATTTTAGCTATAATTAGCTTGCAATTGCTGAGTTTTGCTACTATTTAATTGTCACAACAATGTGATTTGTTTTATATACTCAAAACTAAGGTTTAGGTAGATAATGTCATATTCCAGCGGTCACAAAATTACTACTTTATAGAGCTAGGATTTGAATCCAAATTTAGGTAATGCTAACACTATGAGATTTACTCTCTCATACATACAGAAGATGTTCAAGTATTTGTTGAATGAAGGAGAAAATGAGCAACTGAATCATTTAAATGCTGTTGTACTAGGAACACAAAGAATAATATACTGCTCATATAGCTAAATAGCTCATAATCTGCAGAGGAAGACAGAAAGTAAATTTGCACTTGCAATAAAATTGTAGGAGGGCAATGATAGCAATATGAACAGAGTTCTAAGGGAAACCTGATCCAGATACCTGGATGATTTCATACATGATGTCATTTCCTTAGTCTTCCCAGTAATCTCAAGGAGTAAGGCATATACAACCGTTTCCTAAGAATTCAAGCCGGTAAAAGTTTTGTTGTTGTTTTTTGGAAATTTTTTAAAGAGTTCAGCTATAAATATGACAAAATCAAAATTCAAATTACTAAAAAAAATCACGTTCAGTTTTTCCCTCTGATAGCCTGCTAGAGTTCTTTGATGAACAGATTCTGAGGTTTGGGTGATTCAAAATGTTTTATATACTTAGTTCATTTTTCCACCATAACTTTCAACACAGTCTGAGGAAAATTGGGTAAACCATTTGCTCGCTGCCCTGGCAACTTGCATTCAGAGTCAATTCATGATGAAGGCCAGGCAGAAAAATCACAGCCTACTCCAAATAGATGTGAAAGTACCTTGTAAACTGTCGAGTATAATTCTTTGGTCATTTTGTATTTTTATTAGCCTTAGCCTGAGAGACCAGAATCATGAACAACTCATGATATTGTAGAAGAAGGCAGAGTAGGCTAAAATAGATTTGCTTCTCCTGCAAGGTCTGACCAGCCTCAGTTACAAAGATTCTTAAATCTCAGTTACCCATCACAATTATAAGGGCAAAATATGACAGAAATATAGGCTCTCTTTAGTTTTTTTAAGAGCTTTAGTAAAATGGACTGTATAAATATTATTTATTATAAAATGTTATAAAACTGTGTTATTTGCATAAATAATGAAATATTGATAATGCAGCCAATAAAATGATTTAGTATGCCCTTAATTTACTTCAGTGAGTGAATGACAAGCTTCTCCCCTTAGGACAATTCAAGTAGCAAACTGATGATGTGCAATGCATTTCATGGATCAAGAGATATTATGAGTCATATAAGCACTACTCTCAGAAAACCTTCTCTAGAGAGTTAATTTATATTCACTGCACCAAAGTTCATATTGCTTTGAGTTGGCAAGTAGACCCTCACATTTTTTCCTCCAATATATTCCACCACCATGAATTCTAAGTTAAAGCTGATATCTAACTATGTGCAGATGTTTGCTCATGAAAAGGTATATCTAGAAAAAACCAGAAGTTGTAAGCAATACAAAATTTAATAATATTGTAATATTACAAAATTTAATAAAATATTAACTCATAATTAGATGATATACAATTTTAAGTCAGCAATACATTATGAGATTACTATATTAAAAAAGGACTCTCAAAATGGATCTTTCTCTTAAAAGAATTGATAATACAAATTCAAGTTGCTTTTGCAAGTATGTAAATTATGCCTAGGAAATAAAATATATGCTTTGGGGGAAGAAATTAACACTTAAAGCCCTTTATTATGTTGCAGAGAATGGTTGCTAACTTGGATACTAATTGCAATGCTTGTACAATAGTTTGGTAACATTAGTAATCATCTCTCATATTTATACAGAGCTTTATAATTTAGAAAGATCTTACGCCTGTATTACTTCAGTTAGTCTTAATTGAAACTTTAGGTATGGATACATATTTGACATATATTTCAACATTAAAGTTGCCTTTTTTAAAGAGGAGAAAACCATTGGTCTCTTTGGTTTCTCTGAGCCTGAAAACTACCACACTATTGATTCCTGGTCTATTTTCAGGAGTCTCAGGTAATACATTTATTTGATTTGCCAATACAGGAAAATTACAGAAAATAAGAATAGTGATGATAATACTAACAATAATAAAAAATCACTTTATTCTAGTTACAATGCTAAGAACTATACAAGAATTAGCACATTTCATGCACATTAAAAATGCATGAAATAGAGCTAGGGACTATTATTTATCCATTTAATGAATGAGGACTCTGAAACTAGGAGAACACAATTTGTTCAAAAACTCAGCTAATAAAAACAGAAATGCAATTGGAAATCCATTTCTCCTATTAGTAAACGATTAAATTATTACATCCTTATCTGTAAGTTAATAAAGATGAAAAAATACAAAAATAAAACAGTAATCAAGATACCCTGAAACTCTGCAATATACTTCTTAAAGGTAGTTTCTTTTAAAATGTCTAATGAGCACACAGGCTTTTCCTTATGTCAGCACTCTTACAACACTCATCATGTCAGATCATTATTTTAGTGGTCAGGTCTTTTGACTTCTGCATAGTCTAGGGTCCATTCCTTACCAAATTTAAATTATGTTAATGGGTCTTTTGTGATAGTGTTCTAATTTTAATGGTGCTAGCTTAAACCAGAGCTTTCTAAGCAAGTTAGACTGGGCTTAATTATTCATAAAGCTTTTCAAGGAAAAACACTAAGTTTAAATGACTTCAGAGAAACAAATATTTTATGGAAGTTAGTGTCTCACTATTATTTTTATAGCATTTTTTCAGAACATTGCAAAGAAGAGACTCTCTTATTCAATTAATGGTTTAGTTCCTCAATAAAGAGATTGCTTTTCTTCAGTGTAAAGTAAGTTCGAGGCAATAAAAGCACATGAGACTGAAGTGACATCTTGGTTGTATGGACAGCTAAATATTAAAAGGCCCAAGAATATATTTTTTCTATAAACTACTTGTTTCTTATGACAAAAAATAACACCTATTGCAAAGAATTTAGAAACCTTAGAAAGGTAGAGCAAATTATTCCAAATGTCACTCCTGAAATACACATGGTAATCAACACATGGTTGGTTGCCTCTAGTTTTTTTCCTTATAATTTAAACAATTAATATAAAACAAATAATAAAAAATAATAAATTGTCTTATACTTTGTTAACATCTTTATTGGAGTGTAATTGCTTTACAGTGTTGTTAGTTTCTGCTGTATAACAAAGGGAATCAGCTATACGTATACATATATCCCCATATCCCCTCCCTCATGTCTCCCTCCCACCTTCCCTATCCCACCCTTCTAGGTGGTCACAAAGCACCAAGCTGATGTCCCTATGCTACGTGGCTGCTTCCCACTACCTATCTATTTTACATTTGGTGGTGTATATATGTCTATACCACTCTCTCACTTTCCCAGCTTACCCTTCCTCCTCCCCATGTCCTCAAGTCCATTCTCTACATCTGCGTCTTTATTCCTGTCCTGCCCCTTATACAAGCTTTTCCTACTTTATTAAGTTTTTTTTATATATATATTAATGGCTTCATGCTAGTGTACTCTATGGGTAAATCATCATCATTTAGTACAGTTTTTTTTAACTATTGGACATTTGAGTTGTTTTCAAACAACTGTAAAACCTTAAACTTATCTTTTTATTTTCTTATGATATAGTCCACTTCCTAGGTCAAATCTATGCATTTTTAAGCCTCCCAATACATAGTGGGGAACAACTTTTCAGAAAGATAGTTTTTATTTACAAATAACATTTTAATCTTTTAAGTAATATTGTACAAATTACATAAAACATTTTAACTTCTGGCAACCTCTGTGAGACAGAGACATTTCCCCCTCAACCAATCCAACTCCCACCTGCAAAATCTAGGACCTCTATTAAATTGGTATTTTCTATCTATATCTGTATTTTACTTTGCTCCAAGCTGTGCAACCTCACACATATGTGTTCTTCACAAGCAAAATGGAAGGAAGATATTATCATTGGCCTATTATTGTCAAAAAAACCTGACACTCAGAGTTTAATTAACTCTTCCTAAGCCACACAACTAGCAGTATATGCAGCTAGAACTGGATCTATGACTTTGTCCTCTACAATATTTCAAATGTCCCAAACTGCATCTTCTGACAATTAGGAATCTGAACATAGGTGTGTTCACACACAGAGAGACTACTGAAAACATGTGCTACATGGGTCTATATTATTCTTGGTGTTAAAGGTGTATTTTTCCATTTGTCACCACTCTGATGGTATCTCATCTAGTCTCAAGTAATCAAGAATATCTATATGGTCGTTACTACCTAACCTTTCTTGTAAACTCCAGACTGTTGTAACTTCTTAATCAATCTATCCACTTGGATATCTTATCATCATTTTAAACTCCATGTGTCCAAAACTGAGTTCCTGATCTTCTGTCCAGAAACCTCTCCTACTCTATCTTCTTTATCTTAGTTAATAACTACTTAGCTTCTATTTGTTGGGGCCAAAAACTTTAGTCATCCTTCATGTCTCCTTTTACTTTCACCTTGAATATCCAATTTATAACTAAGTTCTGTTGGGCTTTTTCTTCAAAATATGTCAATAATCTAACCACTCCTTACCACCTTTTTGCCTTGCATCCTGATCCAAGTCTCTGTTGGTTCTGACGGAGACTACCCTAATAGGCCCCAAGTGGTATTTCTGTATTGACCTATCTTCAAGTATATTCTCAGAAGCCCAAGTGATTCCTATAAAATTGAAGAAAACATTCTGCTGCATGAAACTTTACAATGACTTATAATAAACCTATGAGTGGCAATAAATTCTGATTTGCTAACCTGACTTCTCTCTTGTCACTCTTCCCCTTTATCTTGTGTTAAAGTCCAACAGACCTCTTTTCTTTTCCAAGTGGAGAGGATGAGACTTTAGCTAAAAGGGATCTTAATGAATACCTAAAATATCCTCTCCTTTACTTTGCAATTACCCTGGATGTATCTTCTTCATAGAACCTGTAAATCTGTAATTACCATGTTTATTCATCATTTGTTTGTTTATTATTTTTTCTCTGTCTTGAACAGCCAATATTTTAGCTCTTACTCCAAGTGTGTCTCAACCTTCCTTATCAGTATAAGGTAAAGAGAGGGCAGTTTAGTCAGCAGCATTCCATAACACCTATTATTCTCTTTTACCTCTACAACATAAAAATTCTCTCCCTATCCTGGAATCTAGAAACACATGAATGCCAGCTGAAGAGGTTGAGATAACATGAATCTGCTGATATGTATTTATTTTTAGGGACCATAAGTTCTAGAAAAACTATATATAATTTTAGGTTCAGTTTAATTTATTTTTACAAAATATGAAACTAGATTTCCCCCAAGCATCTCCGTTGAGCATTTTACTCTGTTATCTCCTTAAGGGGCTATATTAGGTCATCCTTTCTCATCATGGTATTTTATTATTAGAAAAAAAATCATCGTTCTAATGATGATTTGCTGATGCTCAGTACGTTTAATAAGACCTAACATGTTGTAGGTACGTACTCATTACTTTCATTTGTTCAACAAATATTTAGTGAATGTCCACTCTGTGCCAGGAACTGTCCTATGTTTTGAGGATACAATGGTCAATAAGACAGCAAAAAATAGTCTAGCATCATGGACCTTAATTTCTGGTTGTGAGGGGGTGGGAAAGAAAAGAGTCAATCAGTCAATAGATAAATAAATAAATGACATATTAAATAATGAGAAATACTAAGTAGAAAAACATAGCAGGAATGAGCATAAGGAGTGTTAGGGGAGGGGTGCTGTTAAAAGTAGGGTTATAAGTAAAGGCCTCCTTGAGAAAGTGATGTTTGAGTAAAGATCTGAAAGAGGGGTGTGAGCAAGCTAAGAAAACACTTTGGGTGGGGAGGGGGAGAAAACTCCAGACACACGGACTACAGCAAGTGTATGCAATCAATGGCCTTGGCTGTGGATGTGATTGGGTGTAACCTAGGATTAGCAGTGAGGCCACTGAGGCTGGGGCAGCATTAGCAAGAGGAGAGCAGTAGGAGATGTCGTTGTTGTTTTCAAAACTTTGGCTTTTACTCTAGAAGTGATGGGAAACCCTTAGAGGGATTTGAGTAGGAGTGACATGATTTGACTAACAGGGTCACATACATTTTTCATTGACTGCATAAATAAACTGAATCTATTAATCAGTTGTTCATAATATATAAAGGACTAGTTAAGGATAATAAACTAGTTAATAGCAAGCCAGTACCAGAACTCAAATCTGGTTCCTATTTTTATCCTGGTGTCAAATTGACTAGTACTTTCTTTTATCCTCCTCTAATCCACACCATATCCCCAAATCTCCAAGGGCAAAACAAACTAATTTACATTTTATTGTGGTGTAAATGTCACATGCTTTCAAAGCATGAGCATTTACAGACACAGAGATTTTATCTTTTGAAAAATCCCAACAATGTCTTCTTCAAATAAATAATCTTCCTGAATATTGCTATTTGCCCTTTAAAAATAGAATTTTATGTAAGAAAGATTTTAGAAATATGTACAGTATGATAAAAAGAAAGTGTCATACAATTCAAAATAAGGAAAATCCCCTTGCCTAAGACTGCCAGAAAACCGCAGTGTCTTGACAGGCTAGAAAACTAGCCTTTGGAGACTGCAATTATTGACCCTTATTTCTGAGAAGCAGCATTTAATTGAACTCCTCTTACTAACTCTATTTTCTAGAATGAACAGAGGCCCTTTTGCTTAGCTCTAGATGAACATTATCAAAATGAAATGCCATTACTTAGGCACCTCTTGCAAGCATTTTGTTCGCCTTTATTGGTACTGTAGTTCATATTTAAATCTTTTCATCTGTCATTTTCATTTCTTAGGGCAGGACAATCTAATATGTTTGCTCTTACTCTACAATCAGCATAAAGCAAGTTTAGTAAGCAGTAAAGCTATATTTGCCAAGGAAGACACTGGATGTGGATGTTGAGTCCTATTTGCATGTACTATGCCTGCCAGGACATATGGTAGAGAAGATAAAAGTAAATTCTATTGTTCCATAATCATTAAATCCCACATTTGTCACTGAATATGCAGGGCGAAATGCACGGAAAACCCTTGGGTCATTGCAAGTGGAAAGATTCCTAAAACTGTAATGCTACCTTTATGAACAATAGCATCATGAAGTTTGGCATCACTTTGAATGGATTTGTAAACCTGAGACTTTTCAGTCTAGTCTAGTTTCTTTCCTTATTACCAATTGCTAAGGTTTAAATGTTTGCACTCCGCCAAAATCCATATGTTGAACACTAATATCCAATGTGATGCTATTTGGAGATGGGGCATTTGGGAGTTAAGTAGGTTATGAAAGTGAAAACCTCATGATGGCATTAGTGTTCTTATGAGAGGAATAGGGAAGTTCTCCCTCGCTCTTACTGCCATGTAAGGAGACAATGAGAAGATAGCAATCTATGAACCAGAAAATGGGCCCTCATCACATCGTGAATCCACTGGTGTCTTGATCTTGGACTTCTAGCTTACAGAACTATGAAAACTAAATATTTGTTGTTTATAAGCTACCTAGTCTATGATATTTTGTTACAGCAGCACAAACAAAATAAGACATCAGACTATCAACTTTTTGTTCATTTATTCAGTCTTACAAATTCTTTCATTAAAAATGTTTCTTGAACATGATCATATAATCATTGGGATATTGTTGATCATATTATATATCTCCTTTATTTTTTTAATGTGCAAATTGTTTTGGTGTTAAAATTTTAAACCAAAAACTCACACATTATATTTTGGCTTTTTAAATCTTATTTGCATGTCTCTATTCTGTTGTATTAATGATCCTCCTAAATCAACAGCACCTTATTTTATTATTTTTACATAATTCTGGATTTGATTTACTAATATTAAAAGGAATTTTGCATTTATTTTTCTTAATGGTATTGACAGTCAAATTTTTGTTGTTATTGTTAGATTTTCCCAAAAAAACGATTATGGTGGTCTCCCCAAATGAGGTGCAGTGTAACTGCTCTTTTTTTCCCCCTCTGGAAGTTTTAACGTAATATTCAACTTTTTTTCCTTTGGGTGTTTGGGTAAATTCATCAACAAAGACATTTTGGCTTGGATTTTTCTTCATGGAATGTCTTTAATTAAAGATTAAACTGCTTTAGTAGCACTCTACAAATTGAATGCTACTATTTATGTCAGATTTCATAAATGGAATTTGTCCATTTCATTTAAAGTTTATAACTTATTGGTATAAATAATTTAAAAATAATACCCCATTATTTTCTTTTTAACATCTGAAGCATCTTAAATGGTGTCTTCTATTTTATTTCTGACACTGTGCTCTTAAAGAGGTTTCTTTATTTTCCTTGGTCAGTTTTATGAGAACCCTTTCAGTCTCTGGTTTTCTTATCTGTGAAATGGGGAAAATAGTAATCATTTCATAGGAATGGTGTAATGAAGGAATATTATTTCAATGTTAAAAACTTAGGACAGGGCTTCCCTGGTGGTGCAGTGATTGACAGTCCCCCTGCCGATGCAGGGAACACGGGTTCGTGCCCCGGTCCGGGAAGATCCCACATGCCGCAGAGCGGCTGGGCCCGTGAGCCATGGCTGCTGAGCCTGCGCGTCCGGAGCCTGTGCTCCACAACGGGAGAGGCCACAACAGTGAGAGGCCCGCGTACCGCAAAAACAAAAACAAAAACAAAAACAAAACTTAGGACAGTTCTTAGAACTTAGCAAGTTCTCAATACAGGTTACCTGCTGACTAATACTTCTATTATTATAAATTCTTCATATTTTTATAATCTTACTAGGACCTTCTGCAGCATAAGACAAAGAAGAATACACATAGGGTGGGATAGGGAGGGTGGGAGGGAGACGCAAGAGAGAGAAGATATGGGGATATATGTATATGTATAAGTGATTCACTTTGTTATAAAGCAGAAACTAACACACCATTTAAAGCAATCATACTCCAATAAAGATGTTAATAAAAAAAAAAGAATGCAGAATATTGGTGCTGGTTGCAAATCAGCATGAGGATGAGGCCAATTCATAAAGAAGCACCAGTGCCTCAGAAGGCTTTTCTTAAAAACCTCTTCAGCTACTGGACAGCTTTTCAGTATTGAGCCCATAGACAATGAGGTGAGGCAGTAGAGTTTGATGAGTCAAAGAAATACAGCAATCTCATTGTGGCCCGTTAGTGATGAAGACTATCTGCCTCCTCTCTACTTCTTTCCCACTATCGAGTGTTAGGGAACAGAAGAGAGGAAAATGTGTGTGGGAACAGGTACTTACTCCTACTCCCAATAATTCAATTCATTCAAAACTACCTTGCTAGCTTGAGGTAGTGGGAGTGGTGAATGGCTTTCAATATGACTTAGTTTTAATAACAACCAAATAAAAATAGAGAATGGGATTCCTGTCCTTAATAAAAAGTAAATAAAGAGTTACAGAATCTGATTAAGACTTATTGTATGGGAAATGCAGGTTTTAATATACATCTTGGTAGGTACAGTAAATCAGGCAGCAAAATACAAAGATAGATGGAAGACAGATATAAACACATACAAATAAATACACACATACTTGGGGAGGTTAGGGCAATAGTGTGGGAGAGAGGGATAAATGAATTAGTTAATGTTGGTTGTTATAACAAATTTTAAAATAGTAATGAAAGATTATCATCATTTAATTTCAAAATGAATGTTTCTACCTTCCAAGCAGTGATTGATATTTCAAATCTCTTCCATCTTATGCCTCCCCCATGTACTAGGATACATTATTATAATTTTTTTTTTTTGGCCACCAAGTACTGATTTCACTCCTCTTCTCATACACGAAAAACATACTCTTGTATCAATGGTGTCAACCCAAGTCCAATGCAGTCATTGCCTCCAGCTTAAAATCCTAAGTTTCCATGTGATATATAGCCTTTTTTTCTTCCAACTGCTTATATCCTATAATTTATTAATTCTCTCTATTCCATTTTTTTCTGTTTGAAAATTGTCCAGTTCTGCTCTGTTCACATGGAAATATGTAAAATATGACAAAGTGAAAGGAAAAGTCAATGTGTATTATCATACCAACTATACCTCTTGGAGCTATAAGCTCTGTGTACTGTCCTCTATGTCATTGCAGGTAACAGTTTTAATAAATATTGTACCACTGCATATAATAGTTTTCCACCTCCAGATTCCAGTATGTTTCTTTGCCATTATCTATTGCAAAGCCAATGTCATATATTTTAGGAGCTATTTTTATAGCTCTTTCTCACCTATTTCTTTATTACTTAAATTATCAGAGCAGTAAAACACACACAACTCTGTAATCTCTTAGATCAGTAGAAGTATATTTTCCACTCATATAAAGAGCAAGGGAATGTTTCTGGTCAGCAGGTTGTTCTTTTCTGTGCAATGATTCAGGATCGTTGGTTATCCTCCTTTCAAGGCTCTATCATTTCATACACTTAATTGTTTCCAGTGGAATAGCAAATGAGAGGTGACAATGGACTATGATAAATGTGACAAACGTTACTTCCACTCACACTCCTTTGGCCAGAACTCAGTGATGTGAATTCCCAACTGCAGGGATCATATGTAAACACAAAGGAGCTGAGAAATGCAGATGTGTTATTTTTGCAAGGCAAAGATGAAAACGAGTTTAGTGAATCATTAGCTTGTCTTCTCACAATATACTAAGAAGTTAATCACAATGTACTAATAAGTTAAGTTCTATTTGTGATAAGTTTTGTTCTGATATCATCTAGCATGAAATTTCTATAAAGGCAGAAATCATATTTGATTTTAATATAATTTAAATCCTAGGAGTTAGCCTGTGTTATAAACTATGATAAAATCATCTATTTAATTAATGATTATCCACTAAGTAGTTGGGTATAGTTATCTTTTAAAATTGTCATTAGTGAAGAACCTTAAGAAAAGTGGCTATTATCTGAAGTAACTGCTTCAAAAGAAAGGGGTAGGAAAACAAGGCTTTCTAAAAATAAAAGGATCATGGGACTAGAGACATCATTAAGAGTATGATGATAGATGGATCACTGACATGGAATTAAGAATTTACCTAGGGAATTGCGGGGGAAGATGGCAGAAGAGTAAGACGTGGAGATCACCTTCCTTCCCACAGATACACCAGAAATACATCTACACGTGGAACAACTCCTACCGAACACCTACTGAACACTGGCCGAAGACCTCAGACCTCCCAAAAGGCAAGAAACTCCCCACGTACCTGGGTAGGGCAAAAGAAAAAAGTAAAAACAGAGACAAAAGGATAGGGACGGGACCTGCACCAGTCGGAGGGAGCTGTGAAGGAGGAAAGGTTTCCACACACTAGGAAGACCCTTCGCGGGCAGAGACTGTGGGTGGCGGAGGGGGAAGCTTCGGAGCAGCGGAGGAGAGCGCAGCAACAGGGGTGCAGAGGGCAAAGCGCAGAGATTCCACACAGAGGATCGGGGCCGACTGGCACTCACCAGGCCAAGAGGCTTGTCTGCTCACTCACCAGGGCGGGTGGGGCTGGGAGCTGAGGCTCCGGCTTTAGTCAGAGTGCCGGTAGAGGACTGGGGTTGACGGCGTGAACACAGCCTGAAGGGATTAGTGCACCACGGCTAGCTGGGAGAGAGTCCGGGGAAAAGTCTGGACCTGCCGAAGAGGCAAGAGACTTTTTCTTCCCTCTTTGTTTCCTGGTGTGCGAGGAGAGGGGATTAAGAGCACTGCTTAAAGGAGCTCCAGAGACGGGCGTGAGCAGCGGCTAAAAGCGCGGACCCCAGAGACGGGCATGGGACGCTAAGGCTGCTGCTGCCGCCACCAAGAAGCCTGTGTGCGAGCACAGGTTACTATCCACACCCCACTTCTGGGGAGCCTGGGCAGCCCGCCACTGCCAGAGTCCTGGGATCCAGGGACAACTTCCCCAGAAAAACACACGGCGTGCCTCACGCTGGTGCAACGTCATGCTGGCCTCTGCCGCCACAGGTCCGCCGCGCACTCCGTGCCCCTCCCTCCCCCCAGCCTGAGTGAGCCAGTGGCTCCTTTAACCCTGTCCTGTCTGAGCAAAGAGCAGATGCCCTCCGGTGACCTACATGCAGAGGCGGGGCCAAATCCAAAGCAGAGCCCCTGGGAGCTGTGAGAACAAAGAAGAGAAAGGGAAATCTCTCCCAGCAGCCTCAGAAGCAGCGGATTAAAGCTCCACAATCAACTCGATGTACCTTGCATCTGTGGAATACATGAATAGAAAATGAATCAGCTCAAATTAAGGAGGTGGACTCTGAGAGGAAGATTTATGATTTTTTCCCCTTTTCCTCCTTTTGTAAGTGTGTATGTGTATGCTTCTGTGTGAGATTTTGTCTGTATAGCTTTGCTTCCACCATTTGTCCTAGGGTTCTATCCGTCCATTTTTTTTGTTTGTTCTTTTTTATATATATAATTTTTTTCTTAATAATTATTTTCTGGTTTAATAATTTTATTTTACCTTTTTTCTTTCTTTCCCACGTTCCCTCCTTTAGACAACGAATCATCCCAAATTGAGGAGGTGGACTTTGAGAACAAGATTTATGATTTTTTCCCCTTTTCCTCTTTTTGTGAGTGTGTATGTGCATGCTTATGTGAGAGATTCTGTCTGTATAGTTTTGCTCCCACCATTTGTTCTAGGGTTCCATCCATCTGTTTTTTTTTTTTTTTTCTTTTTTTCTCTTAAAAATTATTTTTTTATTTTAATAACTTTATTATATTTTATCTTACTTTATTTTAATTCACTTTACCTTCTTTCTTTTTTCCTTCCCTCCTTCCTTCCTTCTTTCCTCCATCCCTCCCACCCTCCCTCCCTCCTTTCTTGCTTTCTATCTATCTTTCTTTCTACTTCTACTAATTCTTTCTTTCTACTTTATCTCCCTTTTATTCTGAGCTGAGTGGATGAAAGGCTCTTGGTGCTGAAGCCAGGAGTCAGTGTTGTGCCTCTGAGGTGGGAGAGCCAACTTCAGGACACTGTTCCACAAGAGACCTCCCAGCTCCACAAAATATCAAACAGCGAAAATCTTCCAAAGATCTCCATCTCAACACCAGCACCCAGTTTCACTCAACAACCAGCAAGCTACAGTGCTGGACATCCTATGCCAAACAACTAGCAAGATAGGAACACAACCCCACCAATTAGCAGAAAGTCTGCCTAAAATCATAATAAGGCCACAGACACCCCAAAACACACCACCAGACGTGGAGCTGCCCACCAGAAAGACAACATCCAGCTTCATCCACCAGAACACAGGCACTAGTCTCCTCCACCAGAAAGCCTACACAACCCACTGAATCAACCTTAGCCACTGGGGACAGACACCAAAAACAAAGGGAACTACGAAACTGCAACCTGCAAAAAGGAGACCCCAAACACAGTAAGATAAGCAAAATGAGAAGACAGAAAACACACAGCAGATGAAGGAGCAAGATAAAAACCTACCAGACCTAACAAATGAAGAGGAAATACACAGTCTACCTGAAAAAGAATTCAGAATAATGATAGTAAAGATGATCCAGAATCTTGGAAATAGAATAGACAAAGTGCAAGAAACATTTAACAAGGACCTAGAAGAACTAAAGATGAAACAACCAACGATGAACAACACAATAAATGACATTAAAAATACTCTAGATGAGATCAATAACAGAATAACTGAGGCAGAAGAACAGTTAAGTGACCTGGAAGATAAAATAGTGGAAATAACTACTGCAGAGCAGAATAAAGAAAAAAGAATGAAAAGAACTGAGGACAGTCTCAGAGACCTCTGGGACAACATTAAATGCACCAACATTCGAATTATAGGGGTTCCAGAAGAAGAAGAGAAAAAGAAAGGGACTGAGAAAATATTTGAAGAGATTATAGTTGAAAACTTCCCTAATATGGGAAAGGAAATAGTTAATCAAGTCCAGGAAGCACAGAGAGTCCCATACAGGATAAATCAAAGGAGAAATACACCAAGACACATATTAATCAAACTGTCAAAAATTAAATACAAAGAAAACATATTAAAAGCAGCAAGGGAAAAACAAAACACAAAAGGGAATCCCCATAAGGTTAACAGCTGATCTATCAGCAGAAACTCTGCAAGCCAGAAGGGACTGGCAGGACATATTTAAAGTGATGAAGGAGAAAAACCTGCAACCAAGATTACCCTACCCAGCAAGGATCTCATTCAGATTTGATGGAGAAATTAAAACCTTTACAGACAAGCAAAAGCTGAGAGAGTTCAGCACCCCCAAACCAGCTTTACATTAAATGCTAAAGGAACTTCTCTGGTCAAGAAACACAAGAGAAGGAAAAGACCTACATAACGAACCCAAAACAATTAAGAAAATGGGAATAGTACATATCGATAATTACCTTAAATGTAAATGGACTAAATGCTCCCACCAAAAGACACAGATTGGCTGAATGGATACAAAAACAAGACCCATATATATGCTGTCTACAAGAGACCCACTTCAGACCTAGAGACACATACAGACTGAAAGTAAGTGGATAGAAAAAGATATTGCATGCAAATGGTAACCAAAAGAAAGCTGGAGTCGCAGTACTCATATCAGAAAAAATAGACTTTAAAATAATGACTATTAGAAGAGACAAAGAAGGACACTACATAATGATCAAGGGATCGATCCAAGAAGAAGATATAACAATTGTAAATATTTATGCACCCAACATACGAGCACCTCAATACATAAGGAAAATACTAACAGCCATAAAAGGGGAAATCGGCAGTAACACATTCATAGTAGGGGACTTTAACACCCCACTTTCACCAATGGACAGATCATCCAAAATTAAAATAAATAAGGAAACACAAGCTCTAAATGACACATTAAACAAGATGGACTTAATTGATATTTATAGGACATTCCATTCAAAAACAACAGAATACACATTCTTCTCAAGTGCACATGGAACCTTCTCCAGGATAGACCATATCTTGGGTCACAAATCAAGCCTTGGTAAATTAAAAAAAAATTGAAATTGTATCAAGTATCTTTTCTGAGCACATGGCTATGAGACTAGATGTCAATTACAGGAAAAGATCTGTAAAAAATACAAACACATGGAGGCTAAACAATACACTACTTAATAACGAAGTGATCACTAACGAAATCAAAGAGGAAATAAAAAAATACCTAGAAACAAATGACAATGGAGACACGATGACCCAAAATCTATGGGATGCAGCAAAAGCAGTTCTAAGACGGAAGTTTATAGCAATACAATCCTACCTTAAGAAACAGGAAACATCTTGAATAAACAACCTAACCTTACACCTAAAGCAATTAGAGAAAGAAGAACAAAAAAAAAAACCCAAAGTTAGCAGAAGGAAAGAAATCATAAAGATCAGATCAGAAATAAATGAAAAAGAAATGAAGGAAACGATAGCAAAGATCAATAAAATTAAAAGCTGCTTCTTTGAGAAGATAAAACAAATTGATAAACCATTAGCCAGACTCATCAAGAAAAAAAAGGAGAAGACTCAAATCAATAGAATTAGAAATGAAAAAGGAGAAGTAACAACTGACACTGCAGAAAAACAAAAGATCATGAGACATTACTACAAGCAACTCTATGCCAATGAAGTGGACAAACTGGAAGAAATGGACAAATTCTTAGAAATGCACAACCTGCCAAGACTGAATCAGGAAGAAATAGAAAATATGAACAGACAAATCACAAGCACTGAAATTGAAACTGTGATTAAAAATCTTCCAACAAACAAAAGCCCAGGCCCAGATGGCTTAACAGGCGAATTCTATCAAACATTTAGAGAAGAGCTAACATCTATCTTTCTCAAACTCTTCCAGAATATAGCAGAGGGAGGAACACTCCCAAACTCATTCTACGAGGCCACCATCACCGTGATACCAAAACCAGACAAGGATGTCACAAAGAAAGAAAACTATAGGCCAATATCACTGATGAACTTAGATGCAAAAATGCTCAACAAAATACTAGCAAACAGAATCCAGCAGCACATTAAATGGATCATACATCATGATTAAGTGGGGTTTACCCCAGGAATGCAAGGATTCTTCAATATATGCAAATCAATCAACGTAATACACCATATTAACAAACTGAAGGAGAAAAACCATATGATCACCTCAATAGATGCAGAGAAAGCTTTTGACAAAATTCAACACCCATTTATGATAAAAACCCTGCAGAAAGTAGGCATAGAGGGAAATTTCCTCAACATAATAAAGGCCATATATGACAAGCCGACAGCCAGCATCATCCTCAATGGTGAAAAACTGAAAGCATTTCCACTAAGATCAGGAACAAGACAAGGTTGCCCATTCTTACCACTCTTATTCAACATAGTTTTGGAAGTTTTAGCCACAGCAATCAGAGAAGAAAAGGAAATAAAAGGAATCCAAATCGGAAAAGAAGTAAAGCTGTCACTGTTTGTAGATGACATGATACTATACATAGAGAATCCTAAAGATGCTACCAGAAAACTCCTAGAGCTAATCAATGAATTTGGTAAAGTAGCAGGATACAAAATTAATGCACAGAAATCTCTGGCATTCCTATTCACTAATGATGAAAAATCTGAAAGTGAAATCAAGAAAACACTCCCATTCACCACTGCAACAAAAATAATAAAATATCTAGGAATAAACCTACCTAAGGAGAGAAAAGACCTGTATGCAGAAAATTATAAGACACTGATTAAAGAAATTAAAGATGATACAAATAGATGGAGAGATATACCATGTTCTTGGATTAGAAGAATCAACATTGTAAAAATGACTCTACTACCCAAAACAATCTACAGATTCAATGCAATCCCTATCAAACTACCACTAGCATTTTTTACAGAACTAGAACAAAAAATTTCACAATTCTTATGGAAAGACAAAAGGCCTCGAATAGTGAAAGCAATCTTGAGAACAAAAAACGGAGCTGGAGAAATCAGGCTCCCTGTCTTCAGACTATACTACAAAGCTACAGTAATCATAAGAGTATGATACTAGCACAAAAACAGAAAGATAGATCAATGGAACAGGATAGAAAGCCCAGAGATAAACCCACACACATATTGTCACCTTATCTTTGATAAAGGAGGCAGGAATGTACAGTGGAGAAAGGACAGCCTCTTCAGTAAGTTGTGCTTGGAAAACTGGACAGGTACATGTACAAGTATGAGATTAGATCACTCCCTAACACCATATACAAAAATACGCTCAAAATGGATTAAAGACCTAAATGTAAGGCCAGAAGCTATCAAACTCTTAGAGGAAAACATAGGCAGAACACTCTAGGTCATAAATCACAGCAAGATCCTTTTTGACCCATCTCCTAGACAAATGGAAATAAAAACAGAAATAAAAAATGCGACCTAATGAAACTTCAAAGCTTTTGCACAGCAAAGGAAACCATAAACAAGACCAAAAGATAACCCTCCAAATGGGAGAAAATATTTGCAAATTAAGCAACTAACAAAGGATTAATCTCCAAAATTTATAAGCAGTTCATGTAGCTCAATAATAAAAAAACAAACAACCCAATCCTAAAATGGGCAGAAGACCTAAATAGACATTTCTGCAAAGAAGATATACAGATTGCCAACAAACACATGAAAGAATGCTCTACATCATTAAACATTAGAGAAATGCAAATCAAAACTACAATGAGATATCATCTCACACCAGTCAGAATGGCCATCATTAAACAATCTAGAAACAATAAATGCTGGAGAGGGTGTGGAGAAAAGGGAACACTCTTGTACTGTTCATGGGAATGTAAATTGATACAGCCACTGTGGAGAACAGTATGGAGGTTCCTTACAAAACTAAAAATGGAACTACAATATAACCCAGCAATCCCACTACTGGGCATATACCCTGAAAAAAACCATAATTCAAAAAGAGTCATGTACCAAAATGTTCATTGTAGCTCTATTTACAATAGCCCGGAGATGGAAACAACCTAAGTGTCCATCAACAGATGAATGGATAAAGAAGATGTGGCACATATATACAATGGAATATTACTCAGCCATAAAAAGAAGCAAAATTGAGCTATTTGTAATGAGGTGGATAGAACTAGAGTCTGTCATACAGAGTGAAGTAAGTCAGAAAGAGAAAGACAAATACCGTATGCTAACACATATATATGGAATTTAAGAAAAAAAAATGTCATGAAGAACCTAGGGGTAAGACAGGAATAAAGACACAGACCTACTAGAGGATGGACTTGAGGATATGGGGTGGGAGAAGGGTAAGCTGTGACAAAGCAAGAGAGAAGCATGGACATATATACACTACCAAATGTAAGGTCGATAGCCAGTGGGAAGCAGCTGCATAGCACAGGGAGATGAGCTCGGTGCTTTGTGACTGCCTGGAGGGGTGGTATAGGGAGGGTGGGAGGGAAGGCGATGCAGGAGGGTAGAGATATGGGAACATATGTATATGTATAACTGATTCACTTTGTTATAAAGCAGAAACTAACACATCATTGTAAAGCAATTATACTCCAATAAAGATGTAAAAAAAAAAAAGAATTTACCTAGGTGATGAAAGATATTCATAAATCAAGGAGGAGAGGAAGGGAATGAACAGGAATCAATGTTAAAAGAAACTGGAAGTCTGTTTACTCCATGTAGAGTTCTGTGTACCAATAATAATAATAATATTTGGTAATAATACCAATAATTATTCATAGTTGTTCATACTGTCATTGTTTTATATGCAAAAGTTATGACAGTCATTTAAAAAATACCACCCCCTCATAATGGTTGTTGTAGATCTCTATATACAGTTTGTATTCAAGGAACACCTTTGGCTGACTGATAATTTTTAGAAATCCCCTTAAAATGGCAAAAGAAATGAATGTAAAGATTAAA
Source organism: Phocoena phocoena (assembly GCF_963924675.1). Lineage (NCBI taxonomy): Eukaryota > Metazoa > Chordata > Mammalia > Artiodactyla > Phocoenidae > Phocoena > Phocoena phocoena. The sequence continues at coordinate 80,161,631 of NC_089223.1, forward strand.
TTCACATCAGCATAAACAGTTAAAGCATTAGTTTGATAATCATTAGTGCTATAAATATATTTTGAAAAAAAACATTTCAATAGTATTAAAAATGTAAATACTGCATTACACAACATGAACTTCACATTTTTCTACACTCCAAAGTTCAGAAAATCAGTCTCATTGAAAAGCACAATCACCTACATAGTGCACCATAAAGCATCACAATGAACAAGGAAATTGTAATACAGTGATTGAAAATGAGTCCCCTTATTAATGGGAGAAGAAGCAGGGATTTCATAGCTTTGGGAATTTTTATTACATCGAGAGTCTAGTATTACATTTTTGTCATATATATTTTAGTGTATCTTGGCAACAAACACATTGTTTTATATAGAAAATTCTTTAGAAGACTTGACTTCAATTGAGGTGAAATAAAAAATGTACCTGAAGTTCATAGTGTCTGCCATGTAATTAGTTCCCTTGCTGCTGGCATTGTAGGATGTGAAATTATGGTTCCTATACCTGCTGAATCAGCCTTTTCTAGTCCAATCTTAGTATTATTACTACTAATATTTTTCTCTTTCTTTGGCTGTTCACAGTCCCATGAGGCTTCTCAATCAAGAGTCTCAATAAAAGACTGAGCAGTTCCATATGGCTGTGCGGTGGTGAATGTAGAAAGGGTTATTGGTCAGAACATTCAGGGAGAGGAGGTCTAATAGAGTCTGTGCCTTCAAAGGCTATAATTTCAGTGATAATTAGAAGAAATTACAAGTGTAAGTCTGTTTCCAGTGGTATAATGTACTGTGTGTTTGAAACTTCCTCTAAAATAGTGGATAAATATCATTCAGGTTTGGGAGGAAACAAAACACCATAAATCATCTTGACTTTATTTGCATCTTAATATCAAGATTTGCCAGAAACTAAAATCAAGTTCTTAATATAGATGTTTCAAAAATCAAAACCAAAAAATGTTCTAAGTGTTTTGTAAAGTTTTATGGCAACGTGACCCAGTGAAAAGTCGATAGCTGTGAGATCTAACAGCTGTGGATTTGAATTCTGATACCTACTTGGTATATGAACTTGAACAAAAGAGTTGCTATTTATATACTTACTTTTCTCACCTGTAAAATAGAAATGCAGTAAATAATTTACAGTATTTTAAACTATTAAAATAATATTGTCTATATAAAACCTTCACATACACTACTAAGCATATTTCAGTTGCTCAACATATTGCAACGATATTTTTTGGATATTTTAAAATTCAAATGAGACTGGAAATTATTCAGTAAATCTTAGATGCCATCAAATGATTTTTTGAAATTTAAGGATGGGACTGTTTGTTGCCAGCACCTTTGCTCCTAAGAACATCTATATTGGAATCTCATTTTGTGGGCACTAATCCCTGCATTGGGTGCCTGTATTTTGGTTCACAAATTTGAGCTGAGGACCTATTTGATATAAGGGCCAATTCCTTGAATCCTAAGACAAAAATAAAAGTTTGAGCTTGAAATCCTATAATTCTGTTAATTGCAACTAAGAAAGGAAGGTGTTTGAAGAGACTAAAAGATTTGCCTAAGGAAAAGCAAAATGAGAAAAGAGAGAAATTGTGAAAACAGCCATTCCCAAGGGAACAAAAGAAGGCAGAAAACTAAAATGTATATGCAACATATTACAACGAATATTAATAACCTAGAATAGGATCTTTAAGCAATCAAAGCCAATATTTTTGAGTTACAATTATCTTTATGATTTTCTGGGTTATTTTGTTTTTCTGGCCTAGGTTTTCTTTCTAAAATCCCACCTGTTTTTTCCACTTAATTTTAGAGTATCTGTTCAAATTGTCTTCTTAATTCACTAATGGGAACCACCTTATTCTCATTTATACTTAACTTATAGATGGTGTTTTAAGGGTTAAGAAGCCCACTTGTATATATTCTACTCTCATGGTTTTGATAAGCCAGTATATTTTCTGCATTTAATCCTATCATGAGGGTCCTACCCTCATCACCTCATCTAAACTGAATTCTCTCTGAGGGGTCCCATATCCAAACACCATCACAATAGGGGCAGGTAGGGCTTCAACACAGAATTTGGGGAGGACACAATGAAGTCCATAACACTCAGAGAAATTTATAGAAAGTAGGTTCACAGAATGTTTTCATGGAACCCAAAGAAAGTGAATTAAGTAGACATGTTTCATTTAAACCTGAAAGCTCTGAAAAAAGGAAGCTGTTCTCTTGTCTCACAGGAATTCTTGTCCCCTCACCTCCATTTCTCTTATTCTACCTGTCTTATCACCCTCTTACTCAAAATGCTTTTCTTTTGTTTCCTATGACAGTTTGCATATGACTCCTAAGAAACATAATCCAAGAAGGATACAGTTCTCTTGTTGTAACTACCAGAGGAATAAAACTGATTTCTCTATATTCTGAATCTTCTATATTCAAGCTACAAGTATTAACCTAGGCATCTTGAAGAGTAAATTTATTTGGGTCTGGTGGCACCCTTGGCCAAATCAGCAATGGTTGCATGTATGAGGTCAGAAATTCCACATAGACAAAGGAATTTAAGATCCAAGAAATTAATTATAAATGTGACTAGTATAGATAATGTGCACATTACTTTTCCTTCTAATTTCAGAAGGGAGAATGAATTTTAACCAGCAGAAGGTTACAGATTTTGAGGTTCTTGCAGAGATCAGGACCACACACCGCATGCATAAACTGAGGCAAAACTGTTGAAAAGGATTCACTTCCTATCTAATAAATTCTTAGATTCCTTAGATACAATCTTGTCAAAGCAACTCATTTCACAGCTGAAGTAACAGACCAGAGATATAAAGTGACTTTCTTGATGTTTAACGACAAAGTAGTGAAGAAGATGTGATTAGAACCAAAATCATGTGACACCAGGAATAACTCTTATTCCAGTACACCATGAGTGATGCTTAAGATGTTTTAGTCAAAGCACGTGTATATGTGTTTATCCTACTGAATGATTATGATATACATGCACAGACACATATAATTCAGATAGATTAGAGATGTAAAAAACTTTTGCATATTAAACAAAATTTAGAAACTTACTGTTATCATCCTGTAATTGGGAGAGTATTCTATTTATGATGGAAACTTTGGAATCATTTCTAATTTGATTAATTAAATCATATGTTTTAAAAGTTTTTATTGCAAACATATACTAAATATAAATAATCGATAAGAAATATAACATGATAACATTTTAAAGAAATGCAACTAATACAACTAGAAAAAAAGGATTTCAAACTATTTGCTGAAGAGTTAATAATAATTACCTACAAAAATTCTGATTTTAAAAAAAGAACAGAACAAAGCCTTTTTAAAAATTGGGCAAATGGTGTGACTACAAAACCTTCACTAGAATGCAAATGGCCAGTAACTGTATGAAAAAGTGTTCTCACTTGATAATAATTCTGAAAATGCCAAATAAAACAAATATATCATATTATCTATCAGACTGGCAAAAAATGAAAATTATTCAAAGTACCCAGTATTGAAAGCATCACAACTTCATCATATCTTTACAATAATAAGCACTGTCCTGATTTTAACAAGTGCTTTGTTTTTTGCCTGTTTTTGATCTTTATATAAACCATTTCTTTGTGTATAATAGCTGCTTCTGCTAAACATTGTTAATTAGGTGTATCCATGCTAGTGAATGTGCTATGCACACTTCTATTGAAAATTTTAAGTCTTTTTTAATTTCGGATTTATTTATTTTTATTAATTTATTTTTTAACATCTTTATTGGAGTATAATTGCTTTACAATGGTGTGTTAGTTTCTGCTTTATAACAAAGTGAATCAGTTATACATATACATATGTTCCCATATCTCTTCCCTCTTGCGTCTCCCTCCCTCCCACCCTCCCTATCCCACCCCTCTAGGTGGTCACAAAGCACCGAGCTGATCTCCCTGTGCTATGTGGCTGCTTCCCGCTAGCTATCTATTTTACGTTTGGTAGTATATATACGTCCATGCCACTCTCTCATTTTGTCACAGCTTCCAATTTTTTGTTCTGAGAATAATTGCTATGAATTTTTTTGTATTAATACTTGTCTTTTGGTGCAGAACTGCACAGACTTCTGCTGGGAATATTCATGTAAGTGAAACTGCTGTGTCAAGGGTTATGCATATATACTGAGTTTTAATGTTTTCTAAAGTGGTTACACCAATTTTCACTCTCAATAACAGTGTAAGACATTTCTTAATGTGTCATATTCTTTCTGAAACTTTGCATTTTTTTAAGTATTAGCAATTGTGTTGTGTATGTAAGGATACTTAATTTTCATTTTAATTTACATTTTACTGATTACTGGAGAAGCTGATTATAATTTCATAATTTTATTGATAATTTGGTGAGATTCTCTTATAAAATTATTATTCAAGTCTCTTAATGACTTTTCCATTAGACTCTCTTTTATTGTATATATTTATTTCTCTATCACCTATCAGTCTATCTTTTTACATCTATGTATCTATAAAGCTTTACGTAATTTTTGCTTTTTTTAAAAGTACTTGTATTTTCTTGTATGTGAATTTGCACTGTATCTTTAAATGTACTTGTCTTTACTTGTATTTTAATCTCTAAAGCAGTTTTTTGATGAACAGAAGTTTTTATTTGTAATGTGATGTAGACTTAACTTCACATTAGTTGGAAGTAAAGAATGCTACCACCTGTCTAAGTGTGACAAGTAGAAAAGTTAAAGCAGAAAGATGTAATAGTCTTAACCAATTGTCACAGATTTGGATTAATTACAAATTTTACAAAATGATATGACCACATGACATATATTGGTAGTGTCCCTCCCACATCTTGGAATGGGTCAACGTAAGTGAGGGGCCCTAAAGTTTATGCTGCATTATTTCATGGTTACTGTGCCTCTTCTATACAATTAATGAATGTGTTTTGTTACTGTCTGTCTCCCCTGCCAGAGTATAAACTCCAGATGATAAAAAATACTTTTATTTTTCCTCACCATTGTGTCCCCAAAGCCTAGAACAGTATCTGGTACAGAAGAAGCCCTCATAAATGTTGGTTGAAAGAATAAGTGCATGTAATAAACAATAAAAAATATGTACCAGAAACAGAGAGAACCCAATGGATGCAGGGACTAACACCATGCAGAGTTTTGTATCCATGACTGATCATAGTACAATTTAAGATTTTTATAATATTATTTCACTTTATGAGCTATTTATTTCACTATTCTCCTCAGTAAAAATGAGAGAATTTTACTGAAAGCTAAGCTCCCTTTTAACACTATATTTCTTAATTCTTTGTCCTACCACCTAGAAGCTATGATACTCTGATTCTCCATCTCTTCTGGTGGTAAAATATTTTAAGGACCCTAAAATGTTTTATAGGGCATTGTAATGCAAATTAAAATACATGAATGTCAATAAGTATATCAAAAAAAGTAGCAGTAAGTGCCTGGTACATGTTGAGTCTTCAATAATGGTAGTTAATTGGAAGTGTTACCAAAGAAATGAGTCAAGTACTGTTAATTAGTGATTGATGCTCACCTCAAAATAAAGTTTAAAGTCAATTCTGGAGTTTAAAGCCTTTCCATCTGAAGTCATAGTCCAAGAAGGTTTCCTTAAGGATATTAAGGAAAGAAGAGGAAGAAGAAAACTTTACTTCAGCTTTGATAATTTATTTCCTGAAGCAGTCAGAAATAAAATAGCACAAGTTAATTTAATACACTCTCTGATCTATTTTCAGGCATGAAGAGTCAGGTCATAAGAGAGTGAGGCAAAAGGAGAAAAAAAATAATTCAGACCAACTTGTCTTTCTGCCTGAAGGATTGGATTTGAGGAAACCAGCTGAGCATATGTCTTTCTATATATACTTTGGAAAAGGAATAGGAATGGGGAAAAGACAGCGATTAGTCGATGGGAGTTTTACTGCAACATGATAGTAGTCCAAACTTCAAATTCGGTACTGTTTGGAAGTGACATATTGCCCTACTGATCTGAAAGTGGGGGAGAAAATCATATGCTTCACGAGAAAATAAATTCTGGATTAAAACCATCAGTCATGAATACCATTCAGGCATTCAGTTGCAAATAATGCTAACATTTTAGAGGTTGTTTTTATTGGGGAAATAAACATTTCTATAATAAATTCAATAGTTCTTATTAACTTCATTTAAATAACAATATGATTTATTTTAAAAGTACTCCTGAATAAAATTGATACTCTTTTCTATTGAGGTAATATTTCTTATACCTACTCTATGGAGTTATCAATATTTTCTTTCTCCATAAAGATGTTACTAATAGTCAGGACATTGGCACAAAATAGAATACATAAAAAGTGGAATGATCAGATAAACTGTTCTTAGAGCAAGTATAAAGGCAAAGCTTTTATGAACCTATCTCAAACCCTCAGTTAGCTTCCTATAGTACCCATGATCATTCTGAAACATTCTAAGTACGAAAATATTTTGTTTTATTTTGAATTTTAAGTTTTTTTTGTGACCAAAGAACTGCCTCATACATCCTTGAATCACTCATTAGCAAAGTAAAATAAATATTTAACAAATATTTGTTGAATAACAATTCATAGTATATCTTTCCTACTTCATTCATTCATTTGTTAATCCAACATATAATTTTTGAACTTTTATTATTTGCAAGTCTTGATCTAGGACCCCAATTCTATGTATGTTATGCCGTTTCATTCTGTCTTTTATGTATCTTAACCTTACTCCCAGCCTCATTCTTTTGTCTCTCCTTTCTTCATTTTACCTGTATATTTTTCTTGTAGTACTCTAATTCATGTTTCAGCTATATTTAACCTGCAGATAAATCCAACCTCTGAGATCTTAACTGTTTTTACTGTGTTTTTGTTTGGGTCCAGAATTTACATTTTGAAATTTTTTTTATTTTGAGTTTTTGCAGATATTCTCAAGTAATTATTTTTCTCAATAGATTTAAATTTTCAAAAATTATAGCCTGATGTTAGCATATTGGGTAGGGAAGACAGAAGCCCAATATATGTTATGAGGTGCATCTCTAGTGTGTTCTCATTTCCTAGAGCCATATGGAACACAATGTGATTTAATAACTCAATAGATTACTCTGCTATGCTCTTTTACATGATTATCACTACCATTTATAGAATGCTTGCTATGTGCCCAGCTTATAAGCAGTTTTCGTTATTTCTTTCAATATTCATAGCAGCTCTGTGAAATAAATATGACCGTTAATCCAATTATAAAGATAAAGAAACCAAAGTTAAGAGATATTTAGTATCTTATCTAAGATTACATAGGTGATAAGTGATGGGGACAGGAACCTGAGCTATTATCCATTGCACTAGATTGTACTTCTTCATCCTAATTTTTATCAAGTCACTAATACAAATTTGAACCAAATCCTGAATCAAAGGACAAAACAAACCACACTTATTACTTTGAACCTTTGAATAAATATACATATTTATTTTGTTTCTGAGCCATGATTGAATCACCCACTGAAATAGTTCAAGCCAGACAGAGACTTAAATATACTTCCTAATTTTATAGAGCTGGAATAATGAGCATCAAACTAAACCAACCTTATTTGGTCTATTTTTCTTTTTGTACTCCAAGTCCTAAGAGAAAGATTATTTTCATCTGTATTCACAGAAAAGTAATTCTCTAGGAGCCTGCCAGTTCTAAAGCTGGGAGCCCAGGAGAATCACGAAAGGTTCTTCTTCCCTCCTTAGCCCAGGAGCATACTCTGTTGTCCTCCCTAAGTTATAACCACAAAACAAGCTCATTAAGCACCCCCTGTTATTTTTGTTTCTTTAGATATAAGTACTTATTAAAAGTTTTAAGAACTTTGGACACCAACTCAGAAGGCTTTCATGTAAACATTCCATTACTAAACTTCCCCAGCTGCATATTAAAACCTTTGTGGCCCACAGAGGTATATCTGTGCTCCAGCTGTACTATGTAACAACAGTGGCAAATTTTGAGGTTTAATTAAAGAATACTTATCATAGCTGCATGGCACAGGAATGTTGGATGACAAAACCCTGGTGTTGTGAAATTAATTACATCACCATAGTGAACTCCGTGCATGTGGAAAACTTGAACCCAAAGAAACAACTCATTAATCTTCACAAACTCTCCTAAGGTAAATGAATTATTTTTTTGTGTTCACAACAAGCCTTCAAGTGGTAAGCTCTGAGTAATTTTTCCTCGTTATAACAATTGTATATGTTGCAGAAATAAATTAAATCTAAGAAATACTGAATGATAACAAATGCAAACAATTTTGGTGAGTCCCATTCTTTAAATCCCTGAAAAAAGCTCTTTAAAAAAGCCTTAGTTACAATTTTTAGCTACTATTTATTTGACACTACAAACCACGCATACACTGAGAGCCTTGTCTTTTTTAATAGCAAGACATTTCTAATTTTGATGCCACTATCCCCAGTTTCTAATATGAAGCACATATTAGTCAAGCAACAGAAGTATGTAAGTAAGTATTTACTCAGTTGATAACGGTGGAGTCAGGTTATGAATCCAAGCTCTATTAGTTGAATGTTATGAAGCAAAGTCAACAAGCAAACAAACCAGCCAAGTTTCCAGGGGAGAGAAGATGCAGGGGAACTTGATAAAGTATTAGTGATTCGATGTTTAAAGTGCTTGTGTTTCAGATGATTTGCTTGTGGTTGGAATTGTTTCCTATTGTATTTCCTTGGAAATCCCTTAATAATGTTTTAAAATCAGATGGTACACACAACAAAGTCATATTTATTAAAGTTATGCACTGAAAAATGTATAATTCAAATGTGATAATTATTATCTCTGGACAACTAATAACTGAAGAGGTGAAAATGGTGATGCATAATGTTTTGGCAATAAGCTGTGTTTTTTTTCACCTGTTTGATGAGTTACAGGAGTTTTAAACACAATGGAATCCTCAGCATCACACAACACAGAAGACACTGTTATTTGGTAGAGTCAGCATCACCAATTTATACCCATCTTTCAGAGTTGATGGATATTTGTCTATCACCTTCTTTGGCTTAGCATTTCCTTTAGTTACAGTAATAAAGAATAGAATAGAATAGAATAGAATAGAATATATAGCTCACTGGTATTGGGCTCAAGGCCTTATTATTTCTGGCAAACAATAATTATGGTAGCACATGGCTCAAAATCAGGGCTGACATGCATCAGGTTTGTCCCAGGATGTCCTTAGTGGTTGTTGACAATTCCATTCTGATTGGTCAATGTTTATCCCTTACCTGATATGAAATATTCATACTACTACCTCTGCCTTTAATTATAGTAATTTGGAAAATACGATGCATAAAATTAAGACTCTACTCTAGCATCTTCTCTAGACCTCTATCATAATATTTAACATATTGTTAGAAATTGTGTCTCCCCTTTTCCCTTCCCATCATACTCTGAGCTCTTTGAGGACAGATAAAACATCTTATCAATGTTGTGTTCTTAGAAACATGCACAGTGCTTTTCATAGAGTACATGCTCCATAGATATTCCTTTGATTGTAAATTAAACTCCACAAGATTTAAGCCTGCCATAACATAGTCTATAGTGATAATGGTAACTCCAATTCTATATTTTTCTGAATGCAGAATGGCAGTCTGCCACTCTTTTTCTTTCTTTTTATATAGGAATATGATTTTAGAATATTACAAGCTTAAGAGATGGTGCCCTAGAGAAGTAGCAACCTGAAGATCAGTTTCCCACAGTGACAGGCCCTTCAAATTGCTCTAATAATTGCTCACCAGGAGGCTGACTTTGACCACATACTCTAATCTCTCTTTTACCATGTGCTTCCATTTTCCTTTGGTCACCAAACTTTAAAAAAAAATTATGTATGTATTTATTTATGCATTTATTTACTTTAACATCTTTATTAGAGTATAATTGCTTTACAATGTCGTGTTAGTTTCTGCTGTATAACAAAGTGAATTAGCTATATGCATACATATATCCCCACATCATTTCCCTTTTGCGTCTCCCTCCCATCCTCCCTATCCTGCCCCTCTAGGTGGTCACAAAACACCAAGCTGATCTCCTTGTGCCATGCAGCTGCTTACCGTAAACTAGCTATCTACTTTACATTTAGTAGTGTACATATGTCAATGCTACTCTCTCACTTTGTCCCAGCTTATACTTTCCCCTTCCCATGTCCTCAAGTCCATTCTCTATGTCTGTGTCTTTATTCCTGTCCTGCCCCTAGGTTCATCAGAACCTTTTTTTTTTTTTAGATTCCATATATATGTGGTAGCATAGGGTATTTGTTTTTCTTTCTGATTTACTTCACTCTGTATGACAGATTTTAGGTCCATCCACCTCACTACAGATAACTCAATTTCATTTCTTTTTATGGCTGAGTAATATGCCATCGTATATATGTGCCACATCTTCTTTATTCATTCATCTGTTGACGGATACCTAGGTTGCTTCCATGTCCTGGCTATTGTAAATAGAGCTGCAATGAACATTGTGGTACATGACTCTTTTTGAATTATGGTTTTCTCAGGGTATATGCCCAGTAGTGGGATCGCTGGGTCATACGGTAGTTCTATTTTTAGTTTTTTAAAGAACATCCATACTGTTCTCCATAGAGGCTGTATCAATTTACATTCCTACCAACAGTGCAAGAGGTTTCCCTTTTCTCCACACCCACTCCAACTTTGATCATTTATATTTCCAATAAATGTCCCATTTATGACTTTTCAAAACTGCATCCTATTTAACTATGGAATTTACAAATGAGAATATAAATTCCTTAAGGATAGGGCCTTTGTCTGTACACTTCATTTCTGTATAGCTCAGAGCTTAGGGCACATGTGGCACATGTAAATTATTCAATGAATAATTTATTGCAGGGTATTTGGTTTGCTAGGTTTTCCTATTAAGATATTTCTGATATTCCCAAGAAAACAATACCTTATCTCATAAATTCATACTTAGTCATTCCCATCAGAAATGTTGCTCGACTTCTCACAGCTACTGTTCTCTGCCTTTCATCACCTTCTGTTATTTTGAGACTGATATCCCTCAACTGATACTACTCCACCTCTTTTCCTCAATCATGGACATAGACACCTCCTTCAAAACTGTGTCCTAGATACAGAGAACCTCAAGTTGTTAGAGGCCTTCAAAATTGCCTTTTCACTTTGAATTTTAAATAAAATTTATTGAGTTGTTTCTGCATATTTACCAAAGAAAGAACATACAGCCTTTATATTAAGAAATATATTCTTTTAAAATGTTGATTCATTAAATATACTGCTCTTGCATCCATGGGGCCAATGTGCATCACAAAAACACCAAGCCACAGAGAAGGCGAAAGTAATTAAATTTCACAGTCAACTTGAGATCGTATAGTAAGATGTTGCCTCTTGAGCTGGAGGATAAGATACATTAATTTCCCTAGAATTTTTTCTCTTGACCTCAAGGCACTTAAAATGACATTTAGAAAAAGAAACATAATTTGGGTAGCTGATGTAGTACTGCCCATCTATGCTCGGCACAATTTAGAGCTAGAAGCTTTATAAGCATGCATCAAAATCAGTACTGCCCAGTTTAAAGTCCGGGATGGAATGTAGCTAAAGAACACAGGGAAAGAAGTATTTATTTGTTTTTTTTCTCATGTCTAAAAGACTGTATATGCAGAGACATTATTTTTTATATAATAGAATCATTGCCAAAACCAGGAAAAGCTGAACCTGTGAAGTTCAAAGTTAAGCTGCAGCAGTCTGGACCCTGAGGTCCTTTCAGAAATGTGTGTCTCTCTATAAGGTGGACTTGGCTAGCAAGGCCAGCACCTTTCTTGCTGAGGTCAAGCTGCAACAACTGGCATCCTGAGGATCACTGTTGTTAAGCCCCTGTACTTTAGTGAAACCCATGTATTTTTTGAGGTCCATGCACTTGCTTCAGGTCTACACAACCCATAATAAAACGGACATCAGCCCATAAATAGAATTTTTGTATTTAGTCCCAGGTTGACAAGAACAGGTTCTATATGATTTTAGATTTAGAGTCACATGTCAAAGCCTTGGGAGTTAAAAATTATCATATTGTATAACATACTAACCAGCAGAATACACAGATCAAAGACCCTCAAGTACTATGCTCACAAAGGGGCCACTAATTCCCAATTATGTATGTTGGCTACACTAGAAGGAAACCTCAACCCTTCCATCTAAGTTTTGTTCTCCCAATTACTTATCAATATTCCCAACTAATGTGACAGATGTTGGGGAACAACTTGGCTCAGTCACCAGCATACCCTTTTCTCACCTAAGTTCCTAATCACTTGAGAGAAAGACAAAGGCCTGTTGACAAAGCTCAAAGACATTTATCACATTTGTTTATCTATAGACCTTTATATTACAGAAGTTTGATTCCTAATGCTTTTTTTTCCAGGAAACAGGCAAATTTACTTATCTAGTCTCAGACTATGCTAGACAATGCTGGAAGATGGGAAAGATGTAAGACAAACCCAATTTAGATTAAGAAGTAGAAACAAAATATACAATTATCTAATTTTGCCTGAAGTAGAGCTCTGTATGTATAGCTGGCTAGAGTGGGGGTAGTGCCTGGAGAGAATTCTTTGGCACAGCAGTCCTCAAATTTTTTGTCTCACAACAAAATTTACACACGTAAAACTTACATTCTTACACATTTATTCATGTGAACTATACGTATTAATATTTACTGGTTTAAAATTAAAACTAAGAAGATTTAGAATTATGTATTTATTTTAAAGTAACAACAATAAACTCATTCTAACATCTTTTTTATACAAAACAACCATATTTTACAACACATAAAAGTAGTGAGAAGAGTGACACTGTTTTACACTTTTGCAAATTTTATCTGGTTCAATAGAAGACAACTGAATGCTCGTATGTCCTTTTGTATTCAATCTGTGATATGTTGTTTGGATTGAAGTATAGGAGGAAAATACATTCATGTATATGTGTAGTTGGGAAAGAAAGAGATATTATAATTGCTTTTTTTAGATAAAAGATATTCTTCTTTGATACTATGCTAAATACCAACAATATTAAAATTTAGATTTAATGTAAAGTCTGGAACTTATATCAATGAACTTTTCATACGTTTGCATATTAAAATCTATTGGCTTATCATGCACTTAGAATAGACCTTGTGTCTATCATTATTTTGTGATATTATGTGTTGGTCATCTTGAAAATATCTGTTCAGTAAGTTATGCAGACCTTTCAAACGTTGGCACATTTCATTACATAATATCAAAATATCACTTTCATTAATATTGCCACTGACCTCATCAGAAAAATCTTTATATGTGGGAAGATGTCAAGCTCATATTGGTTGATACAAAGCTTTAATTTTATCATTGGCAACAAATTCTCATTTATTTACTGGAACTGTAGGCTCATTTCATTAATTTGATATAATATCTGTCTCATATCCAAGCCTAAATAATTTGTTAATAATTTTTTCAAGAAAATATCTATTCTATGAAAGAAGCAGCTAGTTCAGTTTACAAATCAAATAATTGCACAAGTGATTTTTTTTTTGACAGCCATCAAGTGTGTAGCAAAAGTGCTGTTTGCATACTTCCCACTTATCATCCACAATGTGTATATATACTCAAAGGTTAAGAATTAATTAAAGTAACACTTAAAAATTCATCAAGAACATTCTTAAATGAAACTGCCATGTTATTGGGGTGTGTGTGTATGTGTGTATGTGTGTGTGTGTGTGTGTGTGATGGTGAAGAACACAATGATGGCTCATACAGCTTGATGATTATGCCTTGATTTATGCTAAGACACCATGGATTTACACACCATTGCTTTTGTCTAGTCAGTATAAATTGCAACACAGTGTGAGAGAATAAAAACAGGCAGAGATTCTTAGTCTAGATATAGAAAATGTTATAACTTCAAGATCTTCTAAAAGAGGCTCCAGGGATCCAAGGGGGCCACAGACCACATTTTGAAACCCCTGCTATAGAGCATATACGGACAGTGGCTTTGTAAAGAGGACAGCCTGCCTCAAAGTAAAATAAAATTTTAAGACACAAGCTGTAAATATGTTTTTAATCTCAATTTATCAAGAATTCAAAAATGTCAGGACTAAGAATGAGAATAAGTTACCCATCTTGAGGTGAGTGAATGAAATTCTGGGCTAAGTTTAGCAAGTAATTGGGGCAGGAAGCCTGGAGAAGAAACCAGCTGAAGTTAAAAGTTCAAAGAAAGAAGCCAAAGCCCAGAAAAATGTAAGCACTTTTCACATTATTGCTTTAAGCCACCTACTCATTATTTACATGTATCATTGCTTTACATAGAAGTATTTTTCTTTGTTTTATTTTGCTTTGCACAACAATACAGAAAACCATTTCAGTTCAATCATGTAAGTAAGATAGTGTTGTCCACTGGATACTACTGAAATTTAGGCATGTATCACATGTACTCAGATATTTTAAAAATTTCAGAAGAACATGTTTTTATGGGAGGACTGGGTTGATGGGTTTATCTCTTCCTTTCTGAATAATAATCAAGTCCTATCTCAATATGTCATGGATAGTTTTCCACATCACAGAATGCTCATTCTTTCTTATGGTTTTATATGATTTTCATAGACATATTTCATTTAAATTATCCAGTCTGGATATATATTTTTTGGTATATCCAAAAAATAGGGAAAAAAACATGAACAGATAGTTTACAATAGAAGAAATAAAAATGTTACCACATTTGAGATAATGTTCAACCTGAATAGAATTCAACATAAATTTAAAAAACAATGAATGCTGTTTTCACTTATTTGAACAACTCTTTTAAGTCATAAAATCCTTTGTTAAGGAAGAAGAGGGAAGCGTTTGCTCTCATAAACTGATGCGAGGAATATAAAATTTTACAACCTTTTTGAAGGGCAGTGTTGTGAATTTTGTGATGCATATCAAAAACGTTGATATAGGGCTTCCCTGGTGGCGCAGTGGTTGAGAGTCTGCCTGCCGATGCAGGGGACACGGGTTGGTGCCCCGGTCCGGGAAGATCCCAAGTGCCACGGAGCGGCTGGGCCCGTGAGCCATGGCCGCTGAGCCTGCGTGTCCGGAGCCTGTGCTCCGCAACAGGAGAGGCCACAACAGTGAGAGGCCCACGTAACGCAAAAAAAAAAAAAAAAAAAAAAAAATGTTGATATACATAGCCATTCGTTAGTCCATTAAATAATTCTTCAACAAATATGTATTGCTATGCTATGACTTTGTGTAGTAAGTGTACAAAACCACACTGTCACTGCCCTAATGGATTGTAAAGTCCTGTGTAAAAATAATATGTACATGTACAACTGTATAATACAAATCATTATGAAGGATGCTCGCATGTCACTGTGATGAAGACAAGGAGTGTGGGGTATCTCCTTACAGAGGGTGTTCAAGGGCAGGTCTCAGAGATCCATTTGATGGGAAGGAGCCAGCCACAGTGGAAAGGCTTGGGAAGATATTCTGGACAGGAGACACTTGTGTAAAGTCTCTAGGGTAGGAAAAAGCTTCCAGTTTTTAAGAAAGTAAAAACAAAATCAAAACAGAGTGGCTTTCAACTGCTTATTGTAAGGGAAAAAATGAAACATAATGAAATATAGGCAAAAATGAAAGCAGGTGTAGGCCAAGGTAAAGAGCTTGGGTTTTATTCTAAGTGCTGTGTGTAACCTAAGGTCTTTCTCCTACTTGGCCTCTTCTTGACTCTGAGTTAATAACTGTCTCCCTCTAGGAATGAAAATATTCTCTGGCTTTTGCCAAGGATTCTTAAGTTGTTTAGTTATTCTCTGACAGATAAAGCGCTTTCCAGAGTCAATCACATGACAGGAAGATTGTGCCAGAATTTTCTGCTTTATTCCTGACCATATGCAATTTCTCTGTTGACACATCCAGACCGCAAGGTACCAACAGTCATTTCCATCTATGATCCATTAGCATCACATACCCAGAGATTTATTTTCTTTCATGAATTCATGTAGAGAGAAAAACTGATGTGTACAGAGATGGCATGATCCTGAACAGATCAGAACACGTTTGTCACATATTAGATTTGAGATTTTCTGCTTTGGCAGTCATGGGGGTGCATTGCTCAGAAGGTCCTTAGAGAATAACTGCTGTTCCCTTCAAAAAGTCTCTAGCTTCTGCACCTTTAGATCTGCCAGAGCATTCATGTCAAGGCCATGCCCAGGCAGCTTCTAGCCAATGACTGAGCACCATGGGGCACTAGAGTGTGACCACTCCTGCCAAATATGGGGCTCCTCTAATGAGAAATCTTGGCTCTGCACTCTCATCTGTCTGGGTGAGACTTCCTCAGAGCTGCACTGCAGCCTGAGGCTTCTGCCTACATGATCCCCCTTGCTTCCCATTTTCCTTTCACAGGTATCAGACCTGACTCAGAAGTTTCTGCCTGTCTATACATGCTCTCTCCCCTTTCGCCTTCATGGACATATTCTCCAAGAAATAACTTGAAAAGTACTTTCTTCTTGGCATCTGTTTCTCAGAGGACCCATTCAAACCCAGCTAACTCCAATGAAAATATAAGCTAAATGCTAAAAACAGGAGTCAAAAGCCTTTTCCATTCCTTTTTTGGAGGTAGGCATGTGCATACAATATAACTATGCTTTCAAATTTGATCCCATCATTTTTTAAATTGATGTGAATATAATACAAATGTTTGTAATCCTAACTTTCATCGTATTGTCGTCTTAATAGTATATACAGGTGTTTTGAGTGAAACTTGAGAGAAATTAGCTAAATAGCTATCACTTTTTTTAATTTTTTTTTTGCGGTACGTGGGCTTCTAGCTGTTGTGGCCTCTCCCGTTGCGGAGCACAGGCTCCGGACGCGCAGGCTCAGCGGCCATGGCTCACTGGCCCAGCCACTCCGCAGCATGTGGGATCTTCCCGGACCGGGGCACGAACCCATGTCCTCTGCATCGGCAGGGGGACTCTCAACCACTGCATCACCAGGAAAGCTCAGCTATCATTTTTAAAATTAAAGAATTGCATTCGTTTCTGATAGTTAATTGACACACCCTTCCCACCATGTAAGTACATTAAAAATATATGCCATTCTTTTGGATTTCAGCACTTGATTTTTATTTCCTGATATTGGTATGCCAAGTATTTCTTTGAATATTAAATAGAATAGTTGAGTCTTTAGTAGAAGCTAAATTATACGGTACCATAATACACAGGGTTAGTGATCTCTAATATAATGACCACTTTACATTTCTGCCAAATAGGTAGAATGCTAGGAAATTTGGATAAGCCATAGAACATATTATGTAGAGAACATATTTATTATATAAATAAAATAACTTTTTTCATTATTATTAAGGTTATGCATGTACTACTCAAGCCCAATTGTCCAAAGAGTAAGACCCACAGAATCTAACAGTAACAATTCAACAAATAATTATTTATGCCAGCCACATATCTAGGAGATGTGGGAGTGATAAAGGTAAGTAATCAAGCTGTAGTCAAAGCTGCTTAAAATATAATAGTGAATATATGTAAAATGAAGGATAGGGTGTATCAAAAGGAATCATTGAATTTAGAAAATGCCTTTCAAGCCCAAATTAAAAATCATTTGAGGATCCTGGGGAAGGTTTCATGGAGCACTATCAGGAATACAGTTTCAGTGAAGTGGAATAATTCACATTGCAAGGGATGAGGAAGAAATGAATAAAGAGAAAATGCAGTGATAAAGCCCAGATAATTCTCCAGTAAAGTGGTGGAAAAGATAAGGCATAAAATGGAGTGCCAATTTGTAAGGGGAAAGAGAAGTTGGTAAGTGTTTTGACTTTTAGATCCCAGGAATTTGCCCAATCCTTACCCTGACTTCATTTTACTTGTATAGTTATAGTTCATAAAGATTAAGTGACTTTCCCAGGTCATACGGCATGTTTAAGGTTAGGCTGATAATAGAACTTCTGTCTCCCATTTAATCTCAGTGTTGTTTTTTTTTTTCTGTTATACCATGCTACAAGGGCCTAAAAGAGTACCATGCTCAGAAGTTGTTATTTTTATTATAATTTTTATGGCCTTGGTATAATAGACAGTATTCTTGGTTTATCAGATAAGCATCTATTGATAGAATTCAACTATACATATTCCAAAATTAAACAGCAGTCCAGCTCCCTCTCATTCTTTAATACACAAGTTTAGCTCTTCCTTCAGCATTGTGTTTCCTAGTGAACCAACCTAGGTTTTCACGTTTCCCTGTTGTACTTGTCAGTTGTAGTTGATCCTCAATATTCCTGGAAGCTGGACATGAGGGAGAGATCCAAGTGCCATGATTTCTATAAATCCAAACGATAAAGAATATAAAATTCCAGTGTAAAAAAAGGGGGAGAGGCACCAGGATCAAAGACAAAAAATGATGAAGAGGTGATTTTTTTCATGTTCTTGCAAGCGCTGATCCCTACACTTTCAGAGTGCTCAGTGCAGCTACAATGAAAAGGGAATGCTATTTGGAGAGTAAATTTGGCTAGTAAAATCCTTGTGAAAGTCTTTAACTTTACCTGGGCTTTTGTTTGATTCATACCACATGGGGAAGGTCGTATAGTCATAAAATTTCCCAAGCTTCTGCCTTCAGTACTTATTGTCATTAAGCTATCCCTGAGGCCACAGACGTTCCTATGTCTATTTCCCAGAAAACATAAAACATTGGGTGAAAAAATTTTGAGTCATTTTTCTCTCTCTCCATCTATAAACTGATAGGAAAAAAGACAGGAGCAGAGCTGGAAATAGGGATGAGGATATAAAATAATAAATTTTGCTAGGTTTTAGCCACGTACTATAACAGTGGTCAAAATGAGTTTTGTGAGAATTAGAAACAAGTTGGTAAACAGGTCAGTGGATCATTTGTTTAAAATACAACTTACTTTATTTCAAGGAAAAGGACTTTTAGTTTATTTCCTTAAGGTTAAGATTTGAGCATACATTTTTGAAAGAATGGGTTACATAAAGGAATATTTAAGTGTACATTATTTAAAAAACTGGATAGTTTTTGCTGGAGAAATTCATTGTGGAATTTCACAACTTAGAATCGTATTTAATCCTATTGGCCAGCATTCTTCTAAACTACAGATGCATTCTACATATAAAGAGAGTCCTCGTAATTTATCTTTTTGACCAAGAAGCAAGCACCACAAGAATATAGCCATTACTGGCAAGTGGCAGAGTATTCAGTGATGCCAGTATACATCTTAGCTGTTGTTATTATCTTAATATATAATAAATATCTATATCTACATTACTTGTGGATAGAGATCAAATGATTAAATTCAAAGATGTGAATCTATTCCAATTATCACTCTGGTATTTGTCATAAGACACTGAATTCTTATATTTATGTCATAAACATAATTAAATGGAAAAAATGCCATCTTCAGACATTTGGCAACCCATTAAACCTCTCAAAGTTTTAATATCAATATCTCAAAATAGTAATAATGATACAAATTCAAAAGGGCTAATTATTTTGAGTAATTCCTTTATTTCCCCATAAAGACTAAGCCAATCTAGTCTTAGTGACGGAAGTGGAGTTTGCTTTTGACAGTCATACTCCTACAGGTAGATACAGACTCTGATAGCGAAAGTTAGTAAACTTACTTTTGTATGGTTTTAGAATTGACGACACAATTTAACAGGTGTGATCTCTTCTAATCCTTATAACAACAGTATATTTTAGGGATGAGGGAGCAGACATCTATTGGTAGAACCAAGATGCAAACCTGTGTATTCTGAATCTGTGACCTGTACTATTTTCACTATAGCATAACAAAGGAAACAGAAGTAAGCTGTGATAACAAATACAAAGAAGATACATATGGATTTGCCAAGCCTAATTTTAAGCATGAACAAACCATGACCATAGAACAGAAAGGAAGTGGTAATTATAAGATAAGCCATATAAAACCTGCTTTTGAGGTCCAAAAGAGAAAACCTACTTCAACCATAAAGATCTTAAAATAATCATTAGAAGTTCAAGTCGAATAGATTAAAAATTTTGCTGATTGGAATCAAGCTTCGTGTCTTCATTGCCAACACAGAGGGATACACAAATATAGGCAGGTATAAATGTGGTATTAAAAGAAAGGAAAGCAACAATTATTGAATACCTAGTATGTCCTACAAACTAGAAATTTTACATACAAATGTAGATTTTATCTGTACAAAAACTTCTAAAAAGCATTGTTAAAAAAATTCACCCTATGTGGTCATCCATCATAGTTCCCATTTCTTCACTGAATAATGCCATGAGGGTTATTTGCATAAGGTACCATGTATGCTGGAAATGAATATATATTCTTCAGTTCATGGATGCAACATTCTCTATATATCTAGTGCATTATAGTTTTCACTTGTGTTGTTCATATTCTGTTTTTACTGATCTTTTATCATTCAATTACTCAGACAATTGTGGATTCATCTATTTTTCCTCGTACTTTTCTCAATCTTTGCTTAACATAATCCAAATTCATTAAAATTTTTATATTTTTCTCATAAACTGAATGTTATTATTTTGTAGTATGTAGCACTCTATTAATGCTGTCTTAAGACCTAACCTGCACTAGCTTTTTCTAATACCATTTGACTGTTTTTTCATTTTTTTACTTTAACAAATATATATATTCTCAGCTATTTTACATGTGTCACTTGTATAAACTACATGTTTTACTACTTAAATATAACAAACTTGGTTTTAACTGATAAATTTAGTTCTGGTACACTTAATGCAATTACTGCCGTATTTATGTATATATCTATAATTTTTTCTTTGAATTTTCTTTGTCCCACCTATTCTATATTTTTTCTTCTTTACTTTCTTATTGTTGACAGAGTTGGAAATTTTTAGTTTTATTCAATTCATATATACATACAGAGGACTTCACATAATAACTGTAAAGCTTGATGTAATATAAAACAAATCAAGATAATAAAAATATAGGTTAAAAAGAGAGCATTAGCAGCAGCTCAAAGAACACAATAATGCCTTTCTGTAATCTCTAACCTCTCTTTCTCCTTTCCTCTACAAAGATAATCACTACACTGACTTCAAAGACTATATATTAGCTTTGCCTGTGTTTGAAATTTATATAAATGGAATCAGAGAGCAGGTATTCTTTTTATCTGGTTAATTTTGCTAAATATTATGTTTGTGCAATATATTTGTATATTTACAGATAATTGTAATTAGCTTAGTGTAAAGGTTTTATGGAATCCAGTTAAACTTTTAACCCTTCTAATGTTTATGGATTTTGGATTGTTTATATTTTTTGACTAATATAAACATTGAACATAAACAAGAATATTATGAACATTCTTGTACATGGCTTTTGCTGCATAAACACCTACAATTTCTAGGGTAATGGTTCTTCATCAAGGGTGATTCTTGTCCCCGCCCTGTTGGGGACATTTGGCAATATCTAGTAACATTATGTATGTGACAAATGGAGACAGTAGTTACTACTGGCATGCAGTGGGTAGAAGATAGGGATGTGGGAAAACATCTTCTATTCACAAGAAAGCCTCTGAAGACAAATTATTCTACCCAAGATGTCAATCATGACATGGTTGGGAAATCTGCTTTAGGGTGTAAACTTATGAAGTCTTGAGACTTAGCAGATTAAGTCCACATACTTTATTCTTTCAGTTTATCCTGGCACAATTATGCTTTGTGTTTTTAGATAAAATTTGAATCAATATTGATTTCCATTTAAAAATTGCTGGAAATCCAGTTAGGATTGTATTGAATCCACAAATCAGTTTGGGAAAATTTTGTTTCAAAAATTGAGTTGTCCAATCTACAACTTAGATTTTTCCAATTATTTGTTTTTAACAAATTCTCTCAATATTGTTTTTAAGTTTTTTATGTAAAGATTTTGTATATTTACGATTAAATTTATGCCTAAATATTTAATGTGTTTATGATATTGTGAAGGTAGCTACTTTAAGTTCCATTTTTTAATTGTTTTTTATATTGGCCTTGCATTCAATAACTTTTATAATGTATGTATTAATTCTAATATCTTACTTATAGACCTTATTTAGGTTCTTTTGCATCCTATGATGTTCTTATGTCACATATGAAAATGACAGTTTTACAACGTCTTTCTCAATTCACATATTTTTTTTTGGTCTTGTTGTACCAGTTGTATAGTTCAGTAAAATATTCAATAAGCAGTTTTAAGAGTCATACTTCTTTTATTTTTAAGTATGATAACATTTTTGCTGCATATTATACTATTTCAGTATTTTATCCTTTTTTCTATATTATTCAACTTGAATATTTTCTTCTGACCTACAGACCAACTAACTAATTTTCTCCTTAACTGTGTGTAATCTGTGATTACACCATCCTTTGAACTCTTATTTCAAGTTTTTATATATTAGTTTTTGCTGTAGAATTTCCATTTGCTTCTTTTTATTGAATCCTGTTCTCCAAAGTTTTCATTTTTGCTTGTTAATATTTTTGAAGTCACTGAGCCTAGTTGATTTAAAGTTCATGATTCATTGCCTTTATCTGGATCCTGTGATTTTTGTCTCCTCTTAAGCTTGGTTGGTTTTTCTATTGGTGACCATCACTGAAAATGTAAAATTGTAGAGATAATTTGAGGTTCTGTATGATGTTATCTTCCTTAAAAGCTTAATCAAATTTACTTTTGCCAGCCTGTTTGCCTAAGGGCAATAATCATTTTAATCAAGTAAAGGATTAAGTAATTGGAATTGAAGTGTTAGCCCCTGTGAGGACTGATCTGTTTCCGGTTCTCCCTTATTCTCATTGTCTAGGTCCCCTGAGAACAATTTAAAATTTAAGTTGTTACCAGGGACTTTTCCCCATAACTGGATTAGTACTTCAGTTTTTTTGTTCTCTCAGCCCTGCAGTAGGAAAATGTTCTATGAGTTTCCATAAATCGTAAACTCTTATGAAACGGCAGCATTTATTACAGCTTGTGTTAATATTAGTATCAGACACTTCACAGGTACTTGTGGCTTACTCCTACTTAGATAAATACTGTGACTTTGACTACAAGACTTTCTCTAAGCCTTATTGAGGTGAGACTGTGCTGTTATGTTACGTTTCCTGGTAAAGACTATCTCAGTACTTGATAGGACTGAATCTGCATTGACAGGCATCACAGACTTCAACTTTGAAAAGCTTGGGGAAGCAGGATCTGACAAATGGGACAGGGTGGAAGTTGGCTTTTTAACATTTTTAATGTACATAGTTATGTAAATGTACCTAGTTATGTGTTAAAAAGCAACATTTTCTCTATTGAGTTCTCAGTGTTCAGATTAGAAATCAGAGCAAATTAAAATTATGTAATGAAGCAAAGATGTTTTTCTCAGCCAGGAAATCATTTGCCTTGTTTTCTTCCCCCATGATGATTCACATCAAAAGAAAAGATGTAAAAATGCTAATATGAAATTAGCCAATTAGAAACAGAATGTTGGAACCCATCAGTTTATGTGTGTTGTTTCCAGTTGCCTTCCCATTTATTTAAAAGAAATATTTTGGCATAGAAAACACTGTCATCTTTCTCCACTTGATTCAATCCTACAGTACTTCTCAAAATAAATAAATAAATAACTAAAATGTCCTATACCTATACCTTAAGAAAGAAGCCAGTGGTAAAGCCTTGTCTTTATTCAAGCAATGATACAGATCCTTTAGATATTTCCAATATTCCCTCTTAAGCAAACTTGTTTTTCCTCATGATTTTTATAATAGTAGGTAGCCAAATTCTCCTAGTTATCCATAATTATATACTTAAATGGAATACATTATTTTATATATTAAGATTCCACATTTAAATATCTATAGACCTTTATATTGATACCATATTGGTGGCATATGCCCCTCTGGTATAGTATGCTTATCTTGGTATCAGTTACCATCCATGTGTAGAGTCACTTCATTTTCTGTATATTGAGATGTCTCTTTGTCCATAAATATTTATGAGCTTCTATTCCTACCAGTAGTTACCTTCATGTTTCAGCATTGGAACACGTTTTTATTATAAGATACTGAATCTAATTCAAGTATGAGATAGATCATCTTCAAACTAATGAACTTGTGGTGTGGTACTTTTACAAAGGAGATAAATACAGCAAATATTTCATGTCTGTCATAGTCCACTATTTGGGCCATGGGTGTTATAGTCATCCTTTCTCTATTATGTCCTTTAAGAATTTACCACAGTGCACTTTACCTGACACTCCTCTTTGGAGTATTCTCAAATCTATATGACTGATGCCTCACATATACCTTAAATTCAGTTCCACGTTGCTAATTGCTTTCTATACTTGTCCATCTGGATAAGTGATTGCTACCTCAAGATCACATAACTTAAATCAAAGTCATCATATTCTCCACCACGGCCAAACACAATCCAACTTTTAACTTTTGTGTTTCTAGCAATTCTTCCAATATTCACTTTAAGGCAGTAAACCTGATTCGTTTATAGCTGTGTGTGAGGCACAAACCATTATTTAAAAGAGTGCGTTATCTATGTCTCTCATAATGCAGCATACAGTTTTAAGTCATAGGGTAAGCTTTGTCTCTAATTGAAGGGCCTGAAAAATAGAGGCATGCAATTCTTATTCTGTAGAGGATCTCTGGAATGTAGAATCTCAGATTTATCTTGTCATT
This sequence comes from Phocoena phocoena, assembly GCF_963924675.1. NCBI lineage: Eukaryota > Metazoa > Chordata > Mammalia > Artiodactyla > Phocoenidae > Phocoena > Phocoena phocoena. The sequence goes on from NC_089223.1 coordinate 80,186,334, forward strand.
GACACATGGTCCTTGAAAATCGAATTATTTTCAGAGTGTTTGTGGTACACATAAAAATGCCCAGGGTCCTTAAGGCACAATCATAATTAACCAGGTGCACTAGCAATTTTCATATGTGAGCAGGATCACAAGCTACTACACAAAGATTCACCATGATCTTCACTTGTCAGTGATCATAATGGCATAGAAGAGCTACCATGTACTCTAAAATACATAATGGAATTTCCTCCTCTTATTCAGGTAGAATGTGGTGTTTGATACAATTAGTGATCATTCACTGGCTGATCAAGATTTGATAGAATTTTCAGCATCATATATTTGATAATTTCCCTCTTTATTATGGCCTTACTTTCTGTAGCCACATGGAAATTACTTAGCATGAGTTTGTACTCCTATACTGATCTTTGATTTTTTTAATGTATATTAAAGAACATTGAGTGAAATTTTACTATGTGCAAGGTTTCTTCCTCTAAGTGAATTTTCTCTTTTTAGCATATCTGATAGTAAATATGAAACAAAATTATTAATTCAGAGGTGATTTAGAAGTCATTGATTAACTATTTTCCTTCTAGCAGATTGTGAAAAGGTGTTATAAGCTGGATTACAAATCTAGGTCTCTTTTAAGAATGTAAATCCAATCATAAAAGTATGAAACCAGAATCAATTTTCCTCTTCTAGAGTTTAATACAGTGTGTTCTGTCAAAAGAACACACTTGGAAGAAGAAACAGCTAAATTTATGTACTAAAGGAAATTTCACAGTTTATTTCTCTGAGTTTCAAATACTTCAATTTCCTTTTTTCTCCCCCCTGCCCCCCACTCCTGGTGATCGCAATCAGTGAAAAGTGCCAATACTAATAGAGGCATTTGCACTGCTGCAAAATTTAAGTGGAAACTCTTGCCAACAAACACCAGCTGTACTGTGATCTTTCACTGTTGACTCATTTCACTATTCAGCAGCTTCTGCCTTTCTATCCTAGCTTGGAAATATGTCCTGAGAATTTCAGATCTCAATACATATTTTAGAGTGCTTTAAAAATCATACAGTTGCCTTGATAAGGAAATTTTAGATAAGTAACAACAGAAAAGGAAAAAAAAGTCCTCATAGTATCAGTTTAATTACTTCCACATTCAAAGCACAAGCAGATTTGTATGAAATCTGTAAGAACAATGATCACTGCTGCCAGACATTATTAAATGGTTGTGCACGCTAACCAACTCCATAAGATGTCGCTGCAGAACAAGCACCTCGGAGCACAGATAAATATGCCAAATGAATCTTAAAAAAAAAAAAAAAAGGAATTTTGATAAATTTTTAAAAATCAAGCTTTCTGAGAATTTTAATGTTATTGACTTTAAGACCCTTATTATAAGAAAAACATAACTAATTTCCTTCTACTGATGTCTTATTTGGTTTTTCACTGATTGTTTAGACATTTATTTTACAGTAGACCAGGGAAAACTTACGTTTGATTATAAAAACAAAGTATTTGTTAATTATTTTGAATTATTTTTAAGTGAACCATGTATTTTATAGCAGGCTTGAAATCTGTTATCACTTCAATCATCCAGAATTACTTTATTTAAAAATTTTCAAAGGAAAGAGATGGCAGACTGTTAACAGTTTTAGAATCCAATGTATCTGACCCCCTGGACTGCACTAGAGCAATATGATAGTTGCATGCTGACTAAAAGAAATGTGGAAACCATAGGCAGAGCACATACAATATTTACTCCCAGGCTCAAAAGGTGTAAATTCTGCCATTCTCTAGGACCTACACCAGATGTCTGACTGTGAATCTTCTGAGCCTATGAGTTCCCATTATACTTTGAAGTTTGCTTTTGTCATGTCACATTTTCTACCTTGGTTGTCTATGTGCTTGGCTTTTGTTACTCAAGCTTCTTGACCACTTGACTGTGAAGCCATCCCTGGGTTCTCTCTGCCATTCCTCAGGACTCCTAAGCACTGCAGTCATTCCAAATAACTGCTAAAGGACCCCTGCCATTTCAGTAGTGTCTAAAAATGTAATGCCTTCAGCGGGAGCCTGTGCTTGGCTATGCTTGGGTAACATGAGAGAAAAAATGTAAAAGCCAACTCTTAATTTTCCATAGATAGTTAGGAAATAAGCCTAAGCTTCTCTCTCTAGGACATACACTTCCCAAAGTTCCCTACTGAGAAGATGTAATAAGAAAAGGCAAAATGAATAAGGACTTACTTGATATCAGAGGACAAGGAAATGAAATAGGAATTTTTTTGATAACTGTGTGGCTCTCAGGCTAAATGTCCTGCTAAGACATTTACCAGTCCAGAGACTCTTGAGCAACTAGGGATTCTGAAATAAACTCTAATTAAGACTTAAGACTCTGTTACATGTTTTAGCCTTCCATCACAGTGTCTGGTATGATGGAGAAATAAAAGTCAACACTGGAATTTGTAAAAGTTAGATAAGAACTATGTCTTACCTCTTAGGTTTTTGAGGATCACTTCAAATTTTCACACCCTGTATCTGTGGCCAAAGCTGCTAGTAGTATGATTGTGCTCAAACTCTAGCTTCTTGGAGGCAGTGTGAAAGGATATTATTCCCTTTGGAAAATGTCTGAATAGGCATTGAAGAATGAGGCACAGACCCATAAAACTGCCGTAGACTGGGAATAGAAATTCAAAACTGTATCTCCTTAAATTCTTCTTATATTTGATAGAACCTGACCATTTAACCTAAAAGTTTTTATGGCCTTCATTTTAAACAGTACTTAACCACATATTTATTTGTAGATAATTGTGTACAAATGTTTAAGTTATTAGGAGATTTCGATTATGAAAATGCATTGTATTCGTATATAAAATATACAAATTAATTGCAATTTAGACTTAGTGAGTTCTGAAGGTCAAACTCTTCCATAAGTACATGGTGGGGACTAATTATTTCAAGTGATTTGTTCAGTCTTCATTTTCCTCACTGGAAGAATATATAGAGAAAAACGCTTTGAAGTTGCTTCATTTCTAAGATTTTGCTATATATATTGCCTTGGAGAGAGAGAAAAAAATAATCGTCTCTCCAATAAGAAGTGGTAACACACAAATCATGAGTTATGCATTTTTGTCTTTTATTTAAAGGTTTTAAATTAATAGTCAATCTTTGATTATACAAATATTCCTCCCCTGAAAGGAGGGGATCCTATATCCCTTCCTTTAAACAAAATGGAGAAATAACAGTGTTACATTTTGTTCTTTAAATATAGGACTCATTTTTTTTTATAAAACTAAGTTAGAATCACCTTAAAATATAGTTCATTTTTTCAAACTAGAAAAGAAACTATCACCTAATGTTTCCTTATTCAGGCTATTCACATTTACACATCTCTATTTCTACCTCACACATCATTCTTGCCATGAAATAAGTCTTGTAAGTTTGCCTTCTTACTATATCTTATCTTATTTGAAATGAAATAAAATGTCATAAAGAGTTGATATAAAATATTAAGCAAAAACTAGTCTTCTAATTGCAGGGGAGAAGAGAAAAAACTAGCAAATAATATGAGTTGAAATTACTAGTGCATGAAGCACAGAGGTGATGCTGATCAGTTGACAGACCTCCAGTTTCAAAATGCTGCAATGCATTCTTTGGTAAATTTAATGGAAGAAAGAACCAACCAACTAGAAGCAATCTAACACAGTCAAACAAATGTCTGTTTAATAGATGTTGGATCCTTAGAAAATGCTAATCACAATGCCACGTGTTAAGTTTTTGCAGAGTCAGGAGTTAACATGATTATGTTTCTCTGGGTCACCACATGTTGTCCTTGACATCATCATTGTTTCCTGCAGAAATAAACTGCCTAAGGGTTACCACAGGCAGATAGACATAGCATGCCAAATTACATGCTGTATCACACCATCTGCCAAAGCACAGATTAGCATGCCGCAGCACTGCAGAAAAAAATTCTTCTGATTTGAGTACTTTAGAGAAGACAGGTATTTTCTGATCCACTATCTGGAATTATTTTTATGGAACTGATGATAAAGTACACATGACAGGGTGTGGGTGCCAATAGAATCTTAATTAGGAGAAAAATCCAAAACTCCAGGCTTGAAGAGTTTACTAAGTTTAAGGGAAGAGAGTCTGGATTCAGCTAGTGGCATTTGTTCTATTCTCATTTTTAATTAGCATCAAGGAGTTTAATTAGAAGCATAGCATATGAGAATCACAGGGAATGCAGCAGCTAGAAGGGACCAAAGACTTCTCTGATGTAGCTGCTTCATTTTTCCCAATAAGTCAGGGAAGATGTGGGGGAAAGGTGACACTGTCAGGGCCTAGCAAATGAAGAGCCCAGATGAAAACATGCACTTTTGTAGACCTGCTTGAAAAATGCATACACACGTAGAGAACATTTGTTAAACACATATTTCTTTTACTTGAGGATTGTCCTTTATCTGCAGATTGTGGTACTGTCAATACTAAGCAAGGAAATCACACAAAGATCCTTATTAGTGTGCCATGTTTTCTATGTCTTCTCAGAACTTCTCCATAAAATATGATGCAACAAAATCAACAGATCCTCATCATTTATTTATTCAGTAAATATTTTTGAGCAACATCTATGCCAGACACTTATACTAGGTAGGAAATAAAATGTGCAGGAGGAAAGAAATAGAATGTTCTGCACCAGAGAAAGAATTTCAGACTTAAAGAATGTCTAGATATCTGATCACATGTTCTACTTTAACTAATATACCAATTAAACTCAGTTCTACGTCATGAAATCAAGCTCCTCCCAGCAACTATTGACGTGACAGTTCTAATAAGTCAATGTACTCTTAGGCAAAGAGCACTAATTCAGGCATCAGGAGTTCTGTATTTTTTTTTTAATTGAAGTATAGTTGCTTTACAATGTTGTGTTAGTTTCTGCTGTACAATGAAGTTAATCAGCTATATTTGTACATATATCCCCTCCCCCTTGGACCTCCCTCCCCCCCTACCCCCCCAGTCCCACCCATCTAGGTCATCACAGAGCACCCAAGCTGAGCTTCCTGTGCTTTATAGCAGGTTCCCACTAGCTATCTGTTTTATACATGGTAGTGTATATATTTCAGTCCTAATATGTATGCTAGTCCTAGTTCTACTAGAACATTAACTTAATGAAAAAGATCAAATCTCTTAATATCAGTTCATTTGTCTAAAAAATGAAATTGGTTGAATCATATAATATTAAAGACCTTTATATCTCCAATGTTTGTTTTTATGAAATTGATGTGTTTATACTTAAACAAAGGAGAGCAGCCAAAGTGATATGCAAATGTGAGGGCTTTAAGGAGGGACTCCTTGACTTGACTTATCAGGACTTTCAGGCTCAAATCTCTTGCCAAAATAGTTCTTCTGTCCATATTCCTTATTCTTTACTTTGAGAGTATATGCTGAATTGTGTGCTCAGGAATTCTTTGAGTTCAATTTCAGATCTTGGGATATATTCTATTAAGTCAATTTATGCCTTGGATGAGAAGGTTCCTAACAGAATTACTTTCATATAAGTTTTTCAAATGGAAAATTAAGTGAATTTGCCAGATTGTCTTTAAATCAGGTAGATAGAAGCCAAACTTGAAAGTAATTCCTCATGTATTTCTAATATTTCTAACTTATAAAGTAAAACCAAAGATGAAACTGTCTTCTGTAATAAAAGGTAAGAAGTTAATTCAACAGAATTTATTGACTACCTGCCATTACTTGGCACTCTACTCAACATTGTGGTAAAAACAATAATTGTTAAGATCTATGGGGTAGAGATAATGGTTGCTATCTATATGCGTTTACTATATTTGAGGCACTGTTCTAAGTTAAATAAATGTATTAACTTATTTAATCCTTGCAATCTTATTGGTGTATGATGCTTTCAGTAGATATTTTTGAAGCAGTATGGCATCATTAAAGAAATACCCAAATATCAAATGATTTGGGAAATTATACTTAATTCATTTGGTTGTCGTGTAAGCTATTCCCTGGAAACAGGGTGTTTGGGTTTCTGGAGTATTTAGAGAAAAATATTGTATTAATAAATTAAACAATGTGTGACTTTTATAAATAAAGCCATAAGCTGCATATGCTTAGAAAGTTAACTCAAATGTTCTATCTCCAATAGTTTTTGAAGCTATTATGTTACATTAATGCTATGTTTTTGGTTTACAAGCAAATAATGGTGTCAAGAGAAGAAAACAGTCAATAACTGATGAAAAAGTAAAAGTTGGAGGCATTCTTGTTTTTGTAGAAAATACTGTAAAGAGTTTATTAGATTTTTGACAAAAAGAGAGAATATAAAAAAGAAACTTATTGTTAGAAATTTTCTAGTTTAAAGAGTAAGAAGGAGGTTTAGAAGCATGAAAATAATTCAGGAAAAAAGTACTGAATAAAGGATTATAATAGAGACATTTAGAAAAACATTATGCTCAGGAATAATGCTTGAGTGATCTATATTTTAAATAAATACAACCTTAAAATTGTCTATAAGCTAAGCTCCCTGAATTTAAAAATCTTATGGAAAAATCAATTAGCATTCATTAAATACAGAAGTAACATTACAATAATAGTGGAAGAGCTGATTGAAAAATATCTGTCACATGAAGAGCACAAAGTAAAGAAGGAAAAATAATTTTTCCATTAAAACTCAATATACATGTCAATTCCAATATTATGTAGCAACCTAAATGGGAAAAGAATTTGAAAAAGAATAGATACACATATATGTATAACTGAATCACTTTGCTGTACACCTGAAGCTAACACAACGTTGTTAATCAACCACACTCCAAAATAAAATAAAAAGTTAAAAAAAAACAAAACTCAGTGTAACATGATGACATAAACACAACAGAAATTGAGGGGAAAAAAGCAAATAAGGGTTAGTGATGAAACAAAATTAAATTTAAAATATTATAGAATAGGTATATTTTAAGCTAGAAATAAAAGGAAATATATCAAATTCTAAAATATTGTTTAACAAAAAATTTGAAAATAATTTAATACTAAAAGTTATGCAATATCTTTGAAATTATTATAAACACAGTAGAGACTAAATAAATTATGCTAAACAATAAAAACAGGTAACTGAATTTGTCAGAATCTTTGATTGCCTAATTTTTCTGAGACCATAAAGAAATAGCTATGATGATTATTATGTTTCCCAGTAAAATGGAAAATTGATTAAAACTGTTAATTACTGGGAACACACACACACACACACACACACACACACACACACACACACACATATATATATATTAGACGGCTCAGACTGCCATGACAAAATATCATAGACTGGGTGGCTTAAACAACACAAATGTATTTCTCAGTTCTGGAGACTATGAAGTCTAAGATCAAAGTGCTAGCAAATTCAATTTCTGGTGACTTCTAAGGGTACCAACTCTATTGAATTAGGGTCCCATCCTTACTACCTCACTTAAATTTTATCACTTCCTCCCAGGTCCTATCTCCAAATGCAGTAATATTGGGGGTTAGGGATTCAACATGAATTTGGGGGGATACAATTCAGTCCATAGCAAAACAGAAACTTGGAATTGTATTAGATAACTTGATATCATGTGTGTCTTGCCTCCTTTTCCACTTGGCCATTAAATCTTTTGATAAATGAGAAAATTAGAGGTTACTTAGTTTTACTTGAAAATTTAGCTATCAGAAGAAAAACTATTTAGGGAAAACCAAGCTTACCAGTCAGTTTGATCTTTTTTGATCTGATTTTTAAATCTGATGCTATTTATGTTGAAATACAAAAACTTAAATTTGAATAAAAACATTTTTTTGTATTTTATTCTAAGGGGAATGCTGAAGTAGATCACCATGTTTTATGGTAAGACGACGAGCAAGTTGTAATAAAACTTTCTGGTGGTCACAGCATCTATGGAAAAGTTACTTCACTGTATTGAAAAGATAAGATGAAATAAAATGACTTTGCCCTATAAATGGTGAATCTAACCTTGTTTTATGAAGACAAATGTTGACCCCAAGAACTGATCAGACATCTTTAAACCAAGCAGACTGAATCACTCCTGGAAAGGTTCACTTGGATCATCTCAGCTTAGAGAAAAGAGTAATGGGTCCAGAACTCTGTAGAACATACCTACTTGAATACACAGGAAAGAAATTTAAATTATTCACCAATGCCAACCAAGTCATAAGCACACCACCTTCTCTGGAATAATTCAAAGTTTCAAATATGTCCCAGTTTCTCCCTTGCCCTATTAAAGCCAGTTGTCAAAATAGGAATCAGAGTGATTGAAAATGGAAATCAGGTCCATGACTTTTGCTTTGACCTTTCCAATAACTTCTCGTAAAATTCAAACTGTTGAATCTGATTTATAAAGCCCCCCATGAACTGGTGTATGCCTACCTCCATGAGCTTATGTCTTGTCACACTCTTATCCATTTTGCTCTGAATGACACACTAGCCTTCTTAGTGTCCTTGAATTTCATCACACTCATTTACATCACAGTCTTTCTTGTTCAAGGATATTTGCAATGGCTTTTCTTTTTATTTTTTAATGGTCTTCTTTCTGCTTTCTGTCTTTGACTGATGACTTCCTATCAGGCAGTCTCAGCCTAAATATCACCCCTTCAGAGACATATTTCCTAATCAACAAATCTAAAGTATCATTCACACATCTTTATGCCATTTTTGCCATTTTAATTGTCTGCATAAAGATTAGCACTTTCTGAAGGATTATTATTTGTGTATTTGTCTGGATTTGTTGGCTTTTCTGTGCTAACAAACAATCCCAAGTCATGATGGCTTAGCAACAAAGGTTTAAGTTCTCTATCACATTACATGTGTGCTGTTGGAAGCTGCAGTTACGCTCTAGGCTTAGGCTCTATGCCAGTCTGTGACTAGGCTACAGCAGTGTTGCATAAGTTATTTTATTCTGGGCCTCAGATTGAAATCATACTATTTATGCAGATAACCGAATTCTTGTAACAGAAGGAGAGACTTGTGACATCATTTAAAAGTTCTGCTTGGACATGGCACATACGTTCACTTATAACCTATTGTCCGGAAGAAGTCAGAGGTCATATGGCCAAGGCTAAAGTCACTGGACAGCTATATGTAAAAGAATGAAATTAGAACACTCCCTAACACAGCGCACAAAAATAAACTCAAAATGCATTAAAGACCTAAATGTAAGGCCAGACACCATCAAACTCTTAGAGGAAAACATAGGCAGAACACTCTATGATATAAATCACAGCAAGATCCTTTTTGATCCACCTCCTAGAGAAATGGAAATAAAAATTAAAAAATGGGACCTAATGAAACATAAAGGCTTTTGCACAGCAAAGGAAACCATAAACAAGACGAAAATACAACCCTCAGAATGGGAGAAAATATTTGCAAATGAAGCAACTGACAAAGGATTAATCTCCAAAACATACAAGCAACTCACACAGCTCAATATCAAAAAATACACAACCCAATCCAAAAATGGGCAGAAAACCAAAATAGACATTTCTCCAGAAAAGATATACAGATTGCCGACAAACACATGAAAGAATGCTCAACATCATTAATCATTAGAGAAATGCAAATCAAAACTACAATGAGATATCATCTCACACCAGTCAGAATGGCCATCATCAAAAAATCTAGAAACAATAAATGCTGGAGAGGGTGTGGAGAAAAGGGAACACTCTTGCACTGCTGGTGGGAATGTGCATTGGTACAGCCACTTTGGAGAACAGTATGGAGGTTCCTTAAAAAACTACAAATAGAACTACCATATGACCCAGCAATCCCACTACTGGGCATATACCCTGAGAAAACCATAATTCAAAAAGAGTCATGTACCAAAATGTTCATTGCAGCTCTATTTACAATAGCCAGGACATGGAAGCAACCTCAGTGTCCATCAACAGATGAATGGATAAAGAAGATGTGGCACATATATACAATGAAATATTACTCAGCCATAAAAAGGAACAAAACTGAGTTACTTGTAGTGAGGTGGATGGACCTAGAGTCTGTCATACAGAGAGAAGTAAGTCAGAAAGAGAAAAAACAAGTACTGTATGCTAACACATATATATGGAATCTAAAAAAAAAAAGAAAAGGTCAGAATAACCTAGGGCCAAGATGGGAATAAAGACACAGACCGACTAGCAAATGGACTTGAGGATATGGGGAGGGGGAAGGGTAAGCTGGGACAAAGTGAGAGAGTGGCATGTACATATATACACTACCAAACGTAAACTAGATAGCTAGTGGGAAGCAGTCCCATAGCAGCGGGAGATCAGCTCGGTGCTTTGTGACCACCAAGAGGGGTGGGAGGGAGGGAGACGCAAGAGGGAAGAGATATGGGAACATATGTATATGTATAACTGATTCACTTTGCTATAAAGCAGAAACTAACACACCATTGTAAAGCAATTAAACTCTAATAAAGATGTTAAAAAATAAAATTAAAATTAAAAAATAAAGTTGATGAATACCATATATTTCTTCTCATGGGAGATGTAGACATGGCAATAAGTGGTAATATACAATCTTCTTAAAAGGAAGAGAAGGATAAAAAAGTGCCAACAATAATACAACCTGGAGAGAGAGGGGGAAGACGGCAGAAGAGTAAGACGTGGAGATCACCTTCCTCCCCACAAATGCATCAGAAATACATCTACACGTGGAACAACTCCTACAGAACACCTACTGAACGCTGGCAGAAGACCTCAGACCTCCCAAAAGACAAGAAACTCCCCCACGCACTTCAGTAGGGCAAAAGAAAAAACAGAGACAAAAGAATAGGGACAGGACCTGCACCAGTGGGAGGGAGCTGTGAAGGAGGAAAGGTTCCACACACTAAGAAGTCCCTTTGTGGGTGGAGACTGTGGGTGGTGGAGGGGGAAAGCTTCAGAGCCACGGAGGAGAGCACAACAGGGGTGCAGAGAAGAAATTAAAGAGGAAATAAAAAAGTACCTAGAAACAAATGACAATGGAGACACAATGACCCAAAACCTATAGGATGCAGCAAAAGCAGTTCTAAGAGGGACGTTTATAGCAATAGAATCCTACCTTAAGAAACAGGAAACATCTCGGATAAACAACCTAACTTTGCACCTAAAGCAATTAGAGAAAGAAGAACAAAAAAAACCCAGAGTTAGCAGAAGGAAGGAAATCATAAAGATAAGATCAGAAATAAATGAAAAAGAAATGAAGGAAACGATAGTAAAGATCAATAAAACTAAAACCTGGTTCTTTGAGAAGATAAACAAAATTGATAAACCATTAGCCAGACTCATCAAGAAAAAAAGGGAGAAGACTCAAATCAATAGAATTAGAAATGAAAAAGGAGAAGTAACAACTGACACTGCAGAAAAACAAAAGATCATGAGACATTATTACAAGCAACTCTATGCCAATAAAATGGACAATCTGGAAGAAATGGACAAATTCTTAGAAATGCACAACCTGCCAAGACTGAATCAGGAAGAAATAGAAAATATGAACAGACCTATCACAAGCACTGAAATTGAAACTGTGATTAAAAATCTTCCAACAGACAAAAGCCCAGGACCAGATGGCTTCACAGGTGAACTCTCTCAAACATTTAGAGAAGAGCACACACCTATCCTTCTCAAACTCTTACAAAATATAGCAGAGGGAGGAACACTCCCAAACTCATTCTATGAGGCCACCATTATCCTGATACCAAAACCAGACAAAGATGTCACAAAGAAAGAAAACTAAAGGCCAGTATTACTGATGAGCATAGATGCAAAAATCCTCAACAAAATACTAGCAAACAGAATCCAGCAGCACATTAAAAGGGTCATACACCATGATCAAGTGGGGTTTATTCCAGGAATGCAAGGATTCTTCAATATATGCAAAGCAATCAATGTAATGCACCATGTTAATAAATTGGAGGAGAAAAACCATATGGTCATCTCAATAAATGCAGAGAAAGCTTTTGACAAAATTCAACACCCATTTATGATAAAAACCCTGCAGAAAGTAGGCACAGAGGGAACTTTCCTCAACATAATAAAGGCCATATATGACAAACCCACAGCCAACATTGTCATCAATGGTGAAAAACTGAAAGCATTTCCACTAAGATCAGGAACAAGACAAGGTTGCCCACTCTCACCACTCTTATTCAACATAGTTTTGGAAGTTTTAGCCACAGCAATCAGAGAAGAAAAGGAAATAAAAGGAATCCAAATCAGAAAAGAAGAAGTAAAGCTGTCACTGTTGGCAGATGACATGATACTATACATAGAGAATCCTAAGGATGCTACCAGAAAACTACTAGAGGTAATCAATGAATTTGGTAAAGTAGCAGGATACAAAATTAATGCACAGAAATCTATGGCATTCATATACACTAATGATGAAAAATCTGAAATTTAAATTAAGAAAACACTCCCATTTACCATTGCAACAAAAAGAATAAAATATCTAGGAATAAACCGACCTAAGGAGACAAAAGACCTGTGTGCAGAAAATTATAAGACACTGATGAAAGAAATTAAAGATGATACAAATAGATGGAGAGATATACCATGTTCTTGGATGGGAAGAATCAACATTGTGAAAATGACTCTACTACCCAAAGCAATCTACATATTCAATGCAATCCCTATGAAATACCGCTGGCATTTTTCACAGAACTAGAACAAAAAATTTCACAATTTGTGTGGAAACACAAAATACCCTGAAGAGCCAAAGTAATCTTGAGAACGAAAAACAGAGCTGGAGGAATCAGGCTCCCTGATTTCAGACTATACTACAAAGCTACAGTAATCAAGACAGTATGGTACTGGCACAAAAACCGAAAGATAGATAAATGGAAGAGGATAGAAAGCACATAGATAAACCCACACACATATGGTTACCTTATCTTTGATAAAGGAGGCAGGAATGTACAGTGGAGAAAGGACAGCCTCTTCAATAAGTGGTGCTGGGAAAACTGGACAGGTACATGTAAAAGTATGAGAGTAGAACACTCCCTAACACCATACACAAAAATAAGCTCAAAATGGATTAAAGACCTAAATGTAAGGCCAGAAACTATCAAACTCTTAGAGGAAAACCTAGGCAGAACACTCTATGACAAAAATCACAGAAAGATGCTTTCTGACCCACCTCCTAGAGTAATGGAAATAAAAACAAAAATAAACAAATGGGACCTAATGAAACTTCAAAACTTTTGCACAGCAAAGGAAACCATAAAGAGGATGAAAAGACAACCCTCCAAATGGGAGAAAATATTTGCAAATGAAGTTACCGACAAAGAATTAATCTCCAAAATTTACAAGCAGCTCATTCAGCTCAATAACAAAGAAACCAACCCAAAAATGGGCAGAAGACCTAAATAGACATTTCTCCAGAAAAGATATACAGATTGCCGACAAACACATGAAAGAATGCTCAACATCATTAATCATTAGAGAAATGCAAATCAAAACTACAATGAGATATTATCTCACACCAGTCAGAATGGCCATCATCAAAAAATCTAGAAACAATAAATGCTGGAGAGGGTGTGGAGAAAAGGGAACACTCTTGCACTGCTGGTGGGAATGTGCATTGGTACAGCCACTTTGGAGAACAGTACGGAGGTTCCTTAAAAAACTACAAATAGAACTACCATATGACCCAGCAATCCCACTACTGGGCATATACCCTGAGAAAACCATAATTCAAAAAGAGTCATGTACCAAAATGTTCATTGCAGCTCTATTTACAATAGCCAGCACATGGAAGCAACCTAAGTGTCCATCAACAGATGAATGGATAAAGAAGATGTGGCACATATATACAATGAAATATTACTCAGTCATAAAAAGGAACAAAACTGAGTTATTTGTAGTGAGGTGGATGGACCTAGAGTCTGTCATACAGAGTGAAGTAAGTCAGAAAGAGAAAGACAAATACCGTATGCTATCACAGATATATGGAATCTAAGAAAAAAAAAAGTCATGAAGAACCTAGGCTTAAGACAGGAATAAAGACACAGACCTACTAGAGAATGGACTTGAGGATATGGGGAGGGGGAAGGGTAAGCTGTGACAAAGTGAGAGAGTGGCATGGACATATATACACTACCAAACATAAAAGAGATAGCTAGTGGGAAGCAGCCGCATAGCACAGGGAGATGAGCTCGGTGCTTTGTGACCACCTAGAGGGGTGGGATTTGGAGGGTGGGAAGGAGGGAGACACAAGAGGAAAGAACTATGGGAACATATGTATATGTATAACTGATTCACTTTGTTATAAAGCAGAAACTAACACACCATTGTAAAGCAATTATACTCCAATAAAGATTTAAAATAATAATAATACAACCTACCACACATAATGCATTAGCCACTTAAATCAGGGCCTTCTTTTTTTTGATCAGGGCTCTAACTCCAGAACCCAGCAGTATCTGACATATGTGTTAGTTTAACACATATGGGGAATAAATAATGAGTGAACACATGAATATCACTGTGTTTCCATCATCCTTCAATCCATCAACCCATCATCCCATTGCCAATTAGCTAAGGATTTATAGTGGCTTCATGGTCTGTCTTACTGATACAAATACTCTTTACTCCCAACTGGAGGGTGAAAAGTGTGAAGAGCAGATTTTAAGCTGAGAAATTTAGCTAATCTGCTGTCACCTTATTGCATGCTAAATGGCCAAGGTGTAAGTAAACCATCACAAAGAGATAAGCATTAAAAATCTACTCTTTTTTTTAACTGAAAAACCAGGACTATAGTTATAGCCATGAATTATCAAGCTCTTATTGGATGTTACACACTGTGTTAAGTATTTTTTCTATGTTGTCTTATATTGTCTTAACAATTGTTTGAGATGTATTAGGCCCATTTAGGAGAAAAGTAAATCAATGAGCCAGGTGCACAAAACAGACAATAATATGAAACAGAGCTGAGATCTGAACACAGATTAGCTAAAGAAGATTAACTAAAAAAATGATTAACTAAAAAAAAGTGCATGTTCACTACTATGTTCAACTGCTTACCGATAAAAAAATATTTAGTTTACAGCATAAAAAGAAAATGATATATTTAATAAAGATGCTGATTATTTTTAATGAAAAGAATAATGACTGTATAACATTGACAAACGTTAAGAATTCATTTCTCATACTTCATTGAAGTATGAGAAGTCAGCTGGACTTGCTCATGAATATGGTACTTGCTTATATAATTATACTTCCGAAGCTCTACCTTGGGCCAACAAAGTCATCATCTACCTAGTCATTATCTATTCTTTCTCAGGTCTAGTGGCTTCAGGAGAAACCTAACTGACTCTGAATTACACATATTTGATTAGGTATAAACTTAAGAACAAAAATTGAAAGAAAAAGATGAACACAAAGCAAATAAATTTTCCAATCTCATCTTAACATAGTAAAAACTTCTGAATATTTTTAATTGCTGCCTGGAAATAGAATGTAGTATGGCTCAAAAAAGACTTAATATTTAAATTCTGTAAAAATAAGAACTAACTCCTTCTTTAGATAAGTTGAAAATGTTTATGCTGTAAACAAGGTTGTCAGCATTTTTTACACTTTTGAATACAGATAGACAGGTGCACAACTTCTCTCAGGATTCCTATGTGACTTAACTTTATTAAATATTAAACTCACCTCTCTGATTTGTCATTTCAATGACTTATTTGTAATGTGAGTGAATAGGAAAAGTAAAGAGTTCCTCCTAACTTCTCTCTTTTGTGTTGAGATTTGTATTGAAAGCTAATGTTTTATTGACTGGAAATAATGACGATTTATTGAAAGAAATCATGGAGATGTGAGGTATTGGGCTTGTAGTCAATAATGGGAGTGGGTCACTTTTGTTTGAAATATTAGGAACCCTAGTTAAAGAAAATATTCTATGATTCTGTTAATGGAGAGAGAAATCTATAATGCAGGTCAGTTCTAGTAACTACCTTGACATTTGACAAGTAAAAAATTACATGACAATTTTCTGCTCATCTAAATATTTTAAGACTTTTATTTTTCTATTTTTTTCCAACTACTGTTTATTCACAGATGTTTGTAAGCAAATTGGCATAAAATTCTCCCTCCAAAATATTAGCATTGGTCTTTTTAAAAAACTTAAAGTGTTTCTAAATTGGGCTTTATTCATATATACATGAACAAATATGAAGAAAGGGAGATGAGAAACAAACATTTTTGAAACACTGTTACAAGCTGGGAACTTTTGAAAATCCTATATCATTTACTCTTTAAAAAAATTCTCATGGGTAGGTATTTTTATTTTATTTTTATTTATTTATATATTTTAACATCTTTATTGGAATAAAATTGCTTTACAATGTTGTGTTAGTTTCTGCTGTATAACAAAGTGAATCAGCTATACGTATACATACATCCCCATATACTCTCCCTCTTACGCCTCCCTCCCGCCTTCCCTATCCCACCCCTCTAGATGGTCACAAAGCACTGAGCTGATCTCCCTGTGCTATGCGGCTGCTTCCCACTAGCTATCTGTTTTACATTTGGTAGTGTATATATGTCCATGCCACTCTCTCATTTCATCCCAGCTTACCCTTCCCCCTCCCCATGTCCTCAAGTCCATTCTCTACGTCTGCCTCTTTATTCCTGTCCTGCCCCTTGCAGATGATGAAAATGAGGCTCAGAGAAGTAATGTTATGGGAATACGATAACACTACTCTAATCAAGTCTCAACATTTCCTGTCGACAAGCATTTCGATGGCCTTAGGAGGAATAAGTTGGTACTGTTTTTAGCCCTTGCTCCAAATCATCTGTGTCATAGCAACCAAGCTTACTATAAGGTGTTCACAGAGAGCAAAATTTTCTTTTCAATATTTCAGAGAAAATACATGATGTCTTAATCTCTCCGGGTTACAATGAAAATGCATTAGCTACCTTTTACCAAAGAAATATGGTTCATAAGTATGACAGAGATGCCAGTCTTAATTGATGATAAGTAAGAAAGTGGAGTAAGGAAGAGAAAGGCAAGTTGTACTTTTTTATCATTGTTGAAGTGTTGAAGTTATAGTGATGAGCTACTATAAAGCTTGGAGTAGACAAAGACATTGAGCAAGGCTTTGAGGTCATAGCATACCAGGATTGCTAAAATGACATGTAACAAACAGAATGCCAACACATTTTAATGCCAAAGTGTTGGCACATAAATGTGCCATGTATAGAAACAAGGAAGAGAACTTCTGGAATGCTTATCGCTTACATAAAAGAGAATGTTTTCACTCATGAGACCAAAGTGGAACATCCTTTTCCTCTATCCCCAGAGGTGGAGTAGGTGGGAAAGTTACAAATCATTATTTCAGTTTCCCCAGGTCTTCTGAATAATAAGCAGTACTATAAATATGCCATTACAGCTTGGCTTTTTGGGTTTTAGCATGAGGTTATTCCTACCATATTAATATTACACTTTGGAATATGGTCTAGATGGGCTCATTACACTAGTATATCTTATATGATATTGCCTACACAACGATTCTAACATGCCCTTCTTTAACTCTAGAATGGTTTTTAGACTTTTAATGGCAAACATTTAAAAATATGTAACTAATTTGCCATCACTTAATCATTTGCCTCTTTCTTCAATTATATGCAGTTTCATTTCTCCTGAAGGTCACTTTAAATACCACTCTCATTCACTCATTCAGCATTTGTGACCTATGGTAGAGATAAGTACATAAATAATTTAAAATAAGGTTTTATGTTACAAGTGCAGATGAGAGATAGAAGTTTTATCCTCTCCAAAAATATTGAAAGAAGTATCTTTGCCAGAGTGCGTGATTAGGAATGGCATCAGCAAAAAAGCGGTGTTTGAACTGAAGTAAAAAAGGGGTATGATATAAAATTGCAATGACAAAGATAAAAAGATAATGCATACAAGCGAGAGTGTTGCCAAAGCTCAGGCTAACAGAAAGAAAGCTGAGGAAAATGTGCATATCAACCACGTGCTGGGCTTTGACTGAAATAAGGGAACAGTGAGAGAATGAGACAAGTAAGAAGTGCAGACTGTGGAGAACCTAAACCCCTAATTATATCGCTATGACATTAGTTTTACCACGCAGGATTTGAAGCAGGAAAACCACATATTGCTGGATTTCTGTGAGGTCTTTGAGTCCAGAAGTTGATTGGCTAATTCTTTCATTCAGAAACAACAGCAGTAAAATTATATGTTCTTATATGGGCCAGGTATTGAAAGAAAACACACAAAAAATGATATGATTCCTGACATCAAGGCAATCACAAGAGGAAAGATGGAAACAACTGCAATGACTACTAAATGTTTCCTAGAAAGAATGAATAGGAACTTAGACACATAATACACCTGTGAATACTAACCATGATGGAGTCAAGTGGACTCCAATTTAAGTAATAAGAACCTATGCTCAGGCTATTGCAAAGAAAAGCAAAAAGAAAGGACTATCAGTGAAAAATTCTGTGAGAAGTCAATTAGCAGATCCTAGCAAAGGATAACACATGCTAAAAGTGATTCTACAATTCTCAACCTAGCTGAATGTACTATATTTGTACACAAACAAATATACTTTTCTGAATGATGAAAAGGTACAAGATATATGCCAATTAAGGTGTGCTATAAAATGAAGACAATCATTGAGATGTTTGAGAAATCAAGACACAGCTTGTTCTTCAATAAGGACTTTCAGAGGGCCTGAGAATGATGAAACAGAACTAGAAAAAAAGGGAACATGTAAGTTGGGTGATAAAATTATTTTTGAAATGTCAGAGTGTGTCCTTAAAAGAGGTGGTTCATAAAATTTGGTGTGTTTCATAATAACCCTAGGAAAAATTTAAAGGTCTGGCTATACCCTCTTGGAATAAAGGTCACTAGGTTTTAGGTAGAATTTGACCACTTTTATTTTGACTAGTATCCTCCAAGGAATCCTGATGCATTCTAAGTATTGAGATCACTGTCCTACTTATATGTCTATATATAAGTGCATGGAATAGACATATAAGTGCATGGAATAAATGACAAGGGAGGAAATGTTGAAATAAAGTGTAAATAATCAGACAAAAATTTTAAAGAGTTAGAAAGATTTCTGATACTTCTTACAAGGAAAGGGAAAAATTTCTGAAGGGCTCTGCAGTGCACCAAAAGTATAGCCTCGACCTTGCATTTTGAGTAGCTGTGTGTGTGCGTGCACTTGTGATCGCTGGGGCTTTCCATCACCTGTATAACCTATTAAATTCTACTGCAGAGTATGTTTCTCAGGGACAGAAGTTAAATATTTCTTTAGTGTCTACTAATTCTTGGCAAAGTGCCCCAAATCAATAAACATTGGTTTAATGGAACTGAAACCTACCATAATGGTTCCAACCAGAAGGCTGAAGCTAGTTGTATAATTGAATTGTGATTATTGGAAGAGATATTTTACTTGCTTTGCTATACATAAAAGCAAAACTTTAAATTTTATTTTAGTAAGAAAATTAATATTCAAAGTCACTAGCAATTTTTAGTGATGTGGAAATCAAGTCAATTAACAATGAACTTTTTCATTCTGGAGCATATCCAGAATCATCCTCTGGTTCCATACATTTAAGAAAATCATGCACTCATGATTCTTGGATAACTCATTTGATACTAGTAAAATACTTTCCTCGTGAAGAAAGAATGAGTGTTTCTGAGTGAGATGTTATTATTATAAATAATTATGTAGGTTGAGCAGAAAAGGAGGAAATATGTTTACCACTTTAACACAGGTCAAAGCTCTGGACCTTAGATCTAAGAAGCAGCTGCAGTTTATGAAGAAAGAGATGGGAGGGGAGCAGGGAGCAGACTGAAAGTCCTAGGACCAGGAATGTAATTAACTTAAAGAGACAATAGCGTCTGACATCCAATTTTGTAACTTCTCTATGTTTTCAATTTCCTATAATATCCTCATGTAGTTCTGTGTTGTCACTGACTTAGAGAATAAAGGAAAAGGCTGTGTCCATTTTCACAGGCAAAGGATGGGTAAGAAACTACAAACGCATGACTGGAGATAAAAGAGACAGCCTGAAATAATGAAGAAAAGCTTGAAACAAAAATTCAGAGGAAGGTATGACAAGTGACAACTAAGATGTGTAAGTGTTCCCTAGGGGTTCCCATGAATATTCTGCAGGGTAAATCCTGATGCAACAGATTGAAGGCCTTATTTAATTTAGATATTAAGGGACAGGGTATGCAGAAAATTTGGGACATGGGGTTTCATGTTTTCAAATGTCAGCTGAAACTACCACTTTCAACATATTGCTGTGTACACAATTTATGGACAGAAATTTAAAACTGTGCATATCAAGAAGCTAAACAATGCTTCTAGTGTGAAAGTTCAAATAGCCAGCATTTTTTCACTAAGATTGATTGACTCTGTTCTTAAGTTGATAGAGATTTGGAGTAGTTTTGGCCAGTAACCTCCTTCTCTTACCTGTCTTACATAAATGCCAAATTGAAAGAAGTGTTATAAGAAAACATTTTACTGGAGACTCTAAGATGACACATTATAACCTACTAAAATAAACATGAAAATAATTTCCTGAACTCTGTTAATTGTAAGGGAAATATTATGATGACATGTAAATTATATCTAACGCGTACAGTTATATATACATGGACAGAGAAGTAGGATGTTTGGAAAGTAATTTGTTAGTTTGATTTTTTTATAGGTAGCTAATTCAAATGTCATTTTTAAAATGTACTTTGAAACATTATACAATTTATCTGTAAAAATAAAGTTAACTAGCCAGTTACATCTATACCACATCTTATTATTGTTGTATTTTATATTCTCCATATAAAAGTGGCACAATTATTTAGAAAAACTACTAAAAATTTTAACAAGAGAACTGTTGATACTTAAAGTTCTACTGAGTACCAAGTTCATGTGGCTATTTCACTTCAGTCATTTATCTGTTTATTTTTATGTAGTTTGAGATCACTATATTTTTCAGATCATTTTCCTTCAAACTATCATCTAAGCCACTAAATATAATAATTATTCTGATAGCAACATACCTCCTCATTACATGGTTAAAGTATAACTTAATATCCTTTTATAATGGGTTTTCAGATGGAAACTATCTGAGAAATGTATGAATAAATTAACAATTAAACCAATTGCTTTAATTAGGAATATATTAACATAAGATATTTTTTAAAACTTTAAAAATCTGATTTCTTCAGTTAAGTATTTGAATGAAAATCCCCAATGAAAGTCAATGATATACAATTTATTTATAAGATAAAATTTATTACATATAAATATTAAATATATTATATAGATAATATATTTCATATGCCCTGATCCAATTGGATAATAATTTGGTACATTAACCTTAATACTGTGGGCATTAGAATGCTAATATAAATGGATATCCAGACCAACTGTTAGTACAGTATAGTATATTCAACATGTCTCTGTAATGGGGTTACATTAAACAAAACAAAACTAAGTCCTAGCCATTTTGATTGGTATAATGAAGCTGAAATAATACAGGATAAAATGCCTCTACACTACACCTCACTGTGCTTCAGATCACTTTACTGTCAAGGACACATAATAATAACAATAATACTGTCAAAAATATACAGGTTTTGAGATTCTGCCCTACTTTCAAGCTAACTGGTTGTTCTGTCACAGTGTCATGGATCCTGGTAGAAGATATGAGACTCCTGGGTGGAGTTGAAGAATGGTTTATCACTCATGGCAATAGCAGTAGCTGTATTATCAACATTTTTATGCTGATTCTCTAAGTCCCATTTCCCATAGCGTTACGCAAAGATGTTCGGATGACACTTGTATACAGTGTGTTGTACTATGGGAGAGGACCCCTGCTTTTAGGTAACCTGAATCTTTTATAATAGGCTATAAGCACGCTTGCCTCTTTTGCTCTGGGAGGAGACATTATCTTTATTATATGGGACAGTAAGCATTACTATCTCTTGTTCTGGAGGAAGGGACTGTATCTTCCAAAACTGCTCTACACAAATATCCTTGAAAGATAATCCAAAACCAAGGATGCTTATTTGCAAGATAGGCAAGAACCGGATACCCATGGAAAACTGTTTCCTAACGTGCTCACCTTATAGATTTTCTATGAAGATTGAGTTTGTGTGTGCATGTATATGTTCCATTTTAATATTTCATATATATAAGCATACAGTAGTATTTTAACTATTATTTTCCAATTTATTCCATAAACATTCTGAATTTCTCTATAGTGTAAGGCAATCTGATAGGTATTTGAGATAAAATATCAAAAGTTTATTCAAGAATTGTAAGCTCAGGTTTCAGTCAAATAACCACGTTAAGCAAATAATTTAGAACTGATTAGGATGACCAGTTTTGAGTATAAATTTCAAGTGTAATGACCTAGTCCCTGGTGGCCTGTGCAAACTACATTTGATTGGAAGATTTGCTTAAGGAAACTATATTCAATTTGAGATCTGAAACATGAGAACTAGACAAATGACTTAGGGAATGGGGAAGACTACAAGTACAGAAATCAAAAGTTTCTAAAGTTGAAAAGAACATGGGAGCCTTGAGAAATAAAAGCAGACAGATGTAGCTTGAGTGTAGGAACCTGTAAAAAAGAAGTAGATTATGAGGCTGGAGAACTGGATCAGGCCAGATAAGTCAAAGCTGTTTTGATTATGCTGGTATTTTGGTATTGATTCTATGTGCACTGTAGTGGTATAAGCAAGAGAAGGCACAATTTTTGTTCCATGTCAAACAACCAGGATTGCAACTCAGCCAACTGTATTTACTCAATCACTATTCTCCACTCTTCACAGAAAACTGAGTGTGTAACAAACCCTGGCAGTTGAAGTAACTATGTTCTCCATGAATAATTTTAACTCAATTTTCAGACAAGTGTAAACCCAAGAAAATTGGGGAGAAGAAAAAAACTGTAAAGAACTGATTATTTCCTGTGACTGCATATGAATTTTGTCATTAAAAAAATGGAAGTTATAATGTTTTCTACTTGGAAATTGTGAATTATTTGAAAAAGAAAAAAAAGTGAAGGCTCTATTTTGGTGAAGTACACACAGAAAGAAAATGAGTTTTATCAACTGAATTTCCCATTTAAAACTTCAGTTGAGAAGTTAAAGAACCATAGAAATTGCAAGCAGCCTGGCTGAGCGGGTCATTATTAGAGTTAGGGCTTTGAAACATTAGCTGACTAGAGTAACTGTTGAGCAGGCTGAGTTCTGAATTTGTTTCAAAGTTTCTAGAAGTCAAGGGAATTTTATTACATAAATTGAGGCCCACAGAGGATCAGTCACAACCTCCCATCCCTGCCCCATTATCCAAAATTTAATACCCTAGAGTAACATTTGGCAGGGAGTATAGAAGAAGAATATATAATTTAAATAAATAAGTGGACCTATCATAACTTGAATGTGGAGAATGAGAATCACATGTTATCTTCCCAGAGGTAAACTTTGGAAATTTTTTGTGTTATGTAGCATTTTAAGAACAGAGAGATTAGGTTTCATAATCTTAATTGACAGACACCCAATTTTTTTTTAAAAAAAACTTCATTTATACTTTAATTCTTCAACCAGGTATAGTAAGGATTTCATGACAACTAAACTTCTGCCACCATAACCAAAACCATTATGAAGATTAGAGAACGATAATAGATAAATAGAAAACCATGATGAACTTATTAAAGAAAGATTGAGGACATGTTATTGAGGCTAAAATATCCCCAAATAAAGAATTTTGTAGTGCCATTACTTTTAGATAATATTTGTGTGTACCAATAAGATAAACTGTTCAATGTAAATTATTAAATAACTAAAAGGGGGGGAAAGCAACCAGCTAGCCATATTATAAAAAAAAAAAAATGTGGTAATTTAAAAAACCCTTTCAGACTTTCTATGTTTAAGATCTAGTATATCTAGTATACATATCAATGTTACCCAGGATGTTCTCTAAACGTTCTCTGTAGAGTGACAACAAATCTTGCAACGCACAGGTACAATTTCCTGAATGATAATCTGTGGCTTGTATGCTCAAAGTCTCAAGATTTGAATCAATGTCTCTGACACTTTCTTCAAGATGGTGAAGCTATCAGTAATGTTTTTCATCCAGAAAGTGAGAACACCATTTCTCTTTCAATTAGTGCAACATTCAGAAGCCTGAATATATGGACTATGCCCTCTAGTATATTTGTTGAGAGCAAGTTATCAGAATGGACCACAGAGAAATCCTGGTTTGTTTTTCATCCTCATTCAGGTGACCTGATTTCCCACAAGCTTCTCTTTTACTAAAACCTTAAGCAACCAGAGAGTTCTCTAACTTGGCTTTAGCTCTGATGTTCCTGTTTGTATTTTCCATGGGTATTATGTTGATAGGACCAACAGGAGCTTAGAATGTGTAGAACACAAGAAAAAGAAAAGATCCTCAGAATTTATGTACATCATGGTGACCACAGTTAACAATACTTTATTGTATATTTGAAAGTTGCTAAGAAGGTATATCTTAGGAGTTCTTACCACAAAATCAAAGTGAAACAAAAAGGTTACTATGCGAGGTAATGGATATGTTAACTACACTAATTGTGGTAATCATTTTACTATATATACATATATAAAATCATTACATTGCACAACTTAAATTTCTACAATGTTATATGTCAGTTATATCTCAATAAAGCTGGAAGAACAAAGCAAAACAAGAACAAAATAGCAGCATGCAGAATGTTAACCAACATAATCAGGAGGTATTTTTTTCTTATTCTCTTCTATAGGGTTTAACTAGCGGAGAATTTGATGTCAAATACTGCATTTACAATAGGATACATTTTGTAGAAAAGAAGATAACACCCATATCAGTTTAAAGAAACAAAAAAAAGGGGAAATGCCCCCAAAATTGAGCTGATCATGTAGAAGGCATTCAATATAATATTTTAAATGTTTTGTTGTGTTAAGACATTGACATTGACATACATATGCATACACATGTGTGTATATTTACATGTATATGCATACATATATGTTTGTGTGTGTGATCTATACATTGTGTGTATAGGTGAGCTACTGCTCTATCTCTGAAAATTACACACAGGATGGCAAGATACTCTTTGTAAAACAAGTGTGCAACCCTTGTTACAAGGGTTTAATCACAACAATGTCTCTTTAAATCCGCTACTAACAGCACTTTGGTGTCTTTTATTAGGGGATTATAAAAGACTCCTTTGAATTTTTAAAATCCACCGCTGCTACTTACAAGTGTGGGTATAGCAATATTCTAACTGACCTACATTCTCCAGATTAATATTGTGCAGTTCCCTTCTTACTACTAAAAGAATATACCTGGGGAATGGAGTTGGAAGATTAGTAATTGATTTTTATTCCTAGGACTATGGCTACTATACGCTTTCCTAAAGCATCCCATTCTGGACAAAACCTCTATGTCTGGGTGAAATAAATCACTGGCCTGCATTCCTCCTCAATTAGATACTTACGTTAAACAAGGTAACCCATTACTTGCTACTGCACTGGGATACTCTAATCTCACTTCACCAGGAGTCATAACTTTCCTCAGGACTGATGGGTCTTCAAAGATTATGTATTTGTGTGTGTGATGGGAGCAACTGGCAGACAGGGATTTCACTCCCTTTATATAAATAAAGTAGTCTGTGCAAAATGTACCAAACAAACTTTTTACCTCTGAACTCTAATCTCACTTTTTTCATCATTTAAGTTTACTTTTTAATGGATTTACAGTTTTATTTCTTGTGTAGAGATGGTACTAGTAGGAATGATCAGTATGGGTGTGTGGGTGTGTATCTGAAATGAAATGGTTATTAATTCAGTGTTTTCAAAATGGCCCATAGATCAAAAGCAACCTGAGTTTGCAGTAGTAATCAGTATTTCTAGTATCTGGCTCTGTTTGGGTGACTGCCTTTTCAGTTTGGGTTCTATCCAGCTCTTTTTTTAAAAAGTTTCCTTGCTTGGATTATTTTGCCATAGAAAGATATACTTGCATGGTGTTTCCTAGCCTACAGATATCCAGTCTTTCCTCAGTAAGTGGTCTGTTAAGAAATCTCTTCCATTCTTCCTGTTTTTAACTGTTTCATTTCAGATCACTACTGTGAAGAACCCAGGAATCAGATAGCTGCCAGTTCTCTATATGGAAGCAGCCAAGAATATGAAGAGCAAATTAGTAGCCAGAAAACCATAGATATACTTTCACTGCCAGATATTTATTAGACCTTGGAAAGTTATATATATCAACTTGCCACATTTCTCTAATTTGCAAAATAGGCATAATCATCGTGCCTCTCTTGTTTCAATTATGACATCATAAAGAGAAAGTACACAATGAAAACTTACAAATAAAATGTGTAATACATCTAGCAAGAACCTAGTTGGTAGAAGACAAAGACTTTAGAATTATAGTGAGAAGAGCTCTGGACTGGGCTGGGAGACAATTCTCTACAGATCTGTTGTGTTTTTGCACCTCTTTTGAGCAAAGATATTGATTCCATTTGTATGAGAGAATCTTTTCAAGGATATATACATAGCAAACAACCCCAGAGAGTAGAGAGAATATCTTCCTACGGAGCAAATAATTGGTTTATTTAATGTTCGGTATAATAAAGATGTCTCCCTCTGGGAAAATAAGGCAGACTTGCTGCTCAATATGAGGTATTTGGCCCCCCTAAACTCTAGGCTCCTCTCCTATAACACAATGCCCTGAAGAAGCAGGTGTCATCTGGCCCTTTTCATGTCACCCTGTGGAAACTGGAACTCAGGGAATAAGCAAAATGCTGATGCTTTGGCTTCTGTTAGTGCTATAAACTTTCCTTCTTCTCCAACCCAGGAGTCTCCATACTTCTGCCAGCATTCATGAAACTGGAGGAGCCTGCTTAATAGAGGGTAAGCAGATTAAACCTCCAAACATTCAGTTTTTGGCAGGCTGACCAGGAGGCCTAAACTAAACTTCAGCATTTGTGGTCAGGATTAGAGCAACTCACTTAAACTGATCAAGTCTCAGGTTTCCCATATTATGACCTAATGTTTTCTAAATTATATCAAGTACTAAAGACCATAGTCCTAAAATGGGATTCTTGGAAAATAGGGGAAGAGATAAGGAGACAGAGTTGTATTTATTGAACTTTATTTTTAATGGAGTGGTTGTAATATCATTTAGCAGATATGTGACCTAGGGAAGTTGATTAATTAAATGATCAGATAAGTTTTTAAGTATCAAAGTGCTATCATTAGAGCTAAAGCTTTCCAATTTATTATCTCATATAGTTTATTTTTTATTATTTTAACATCTTTATTGGAGTTTAATTGCTTTACAATGTTGTGTTACTTTCTGCTGTATAACAAAGTGAATCAGCTATATGTATACATACATCCCCATATACCCTCCCTCTTGGGCTTCCCTCCCACCTTCCCTATCCCACCCCTCTAGGTGGTCACAAAGCACAGAGCTGATCTCTCTGTGCTATGCAGCTGCTTCCCACTAGCTATCTATATCACATTTGGTAGTGTATATATGTCAATGCTACTCTCTCACTTCGTCCCAGCTTACCCTTCCCCCTCCCTGCATCCTCAAGTGCATTCTCTACATCTGTGTCTTTATTCCTGTCTTGGCCTAGGATCATCAGAATCATTTTTTTAATTTTTAGATTCCATATATATGTGCTAGCATATGGTATTTGTTTTTCTCTTTCTGACTTACTTCACTCTGTGTGACAGACTCTAGGTCCATCCACCTCACTACCAATAACTCGATTTCGTTTCTTTTTATGGCTGAGTAACATTCCATTGTATATTTGTGCCACATCATCTCTATCCATTCATCTGTCGCTGGACACTTACATTGCTTCCATGTCCTGGCTATTGTAAATAGAGCTTCAATGAACATTGTGGTACATGTCTCTTTTTGAATTATGGTTTTCTCAGGGTATATGCCCAGTAGTGAGATTGATGGGTCATATGGTAGTTTTATTTTTACTTTTTTAAGGAACCTCCATACTGTTCTCCATAGTGGCTATATCAATCTACCTTCCCACCAACAGTGCAAAAGGGTTCCCTTTTCTCCACACCCTCTCCAGCATTTATTGTTTATAGAATTTTGATGATGGCCATCTGACTGGTGTGAGGTGATACCTCATTGTAGTTTTGGTTTGCATTTCTCTAATGATTAGTGATGCTGAGTATCCTTTCATGTGTTTGTTGGCAATCTGTATATCTTCTTTGGAGAAATGTCTGTTTAGGTCTTCTGCCCATTTTTGGATTGGGTTGTTTGTTTTTCTGATATTGGACTACATGAACTGCTTGTATATTTTACAGATTAATTCTTTGTCAGTTGATTCGTTTGCAAATATTTTCTCCCATCTGAGGGTTGTCTTTTCGTCTTGTTTATGGTTTCCTTTGTTGTGCAAAAGCTTCTAAATTTCATTAGGTCCCATTTATTTTTGTTTTTATTTCCATTTCTCTAGGAGGTGGGTCAAAAAACATCTTGCTGTGATTTATGTCACAGAGTGTTCTGCCTATGTTTTCCACTAAGAGTTTGATGGTGTCTGGCCTTACATTTAGCTCTTTAATCCATTTTGAGTTTATTTTTGTGTACTGTGTTAGGGAGTGTTCTAATTTCATTCTTTTACATGTAGCTGTCTAGTCTTCCCAGCACCACTTATTGAAGAGGCTGTCTTTTCTCCATTTTATATTCTTGTCTCCTTTATCAAAGATAAGGGGACCATATGTGTGTGGGTTTATCTCTGAGCTTTCTATCCTGTTCCAATGATCTATATTTCTGTTTTTGCGCCAGTACCATACTGTCTTCATTACTGTAGCTTTGTAGTCTGAAGTCAGGGAGCCTGATTCTTCCAGCTCCGTTTTTCGTTCTCAAGATTGCTTTGGCTGTTCAGGGTCTTTTGTGTTTCCATACAAATTGTGAAATTTTTTGTTCTAGTTCTGTGAAAAATGCCATTGGTAATTTGATAGAGATTGCCTTGAATCTGTAGATTGCTTTGGGTATTATAGTCATTTTCACAATGTTGATTCTTCCAATCCAAGAACATGGTATATCTCTCCATATGTTTGCAGACCAATCACAAACATTGAAATTGAAACTGTGATTAAAATCTTCCAACAAACAAAAGTCCAGGACCAGATGGCTTCACAGGTGAATTCTCTCAAACATTTAAAGAAGAGCACACACCTATCCTTCTCAAACTCTTCCAAAATATACCAGAGGGAGGAACACTCCCAAACTCATTCTACAAGGTCACCATCACCCTGATACCAAAACCAAAGATGTCACAAAAAAAGAAAACCACAGGCCAATATCACTGATGAACATATATGCAAAAATTCTCAACAAAATACTAGCAAACAGAATCCAACAGCACATTGAAAGGATAATACACCATGATCAAGGGGGGTTTATCCCAGGAATGCAAGGATTCTTCAATATATATAAATCAATCAATGTGATATATTTCATATGGTTTATGACAAAAGCAAGTTTCAGACTTAATTCTATCACACTATCATTGATTCCCAAGGTGGCACAGAGTGACAAAAATTGTATTACATGTTTTATAACTTTCCTGATCTCTGCCTGTTTTGTTTGTTTGTTTCAGTAGCACCTTGCATGAAAAGTACATTCCAAAAAATTACAAAGATATTTTAGTAGCAGGATCAGCCCATGACATGATCAATTTCAGGCAGCAATAATACTCAGAGTAGAAGGCAAAATAAAAGGAGAAACCTGAAGCAAAGAAAAGATTATATCAATAAGAACAAACAGCAAAATGGCAGATATAAACCCAAGCCTACTAATAATCATATTAATGTAAATTATTAAAACACCAAAATGATAAGGTAGAGATTATAATATTGAATAAAATGCAAGTCCCAACTACTAACTGCCAAAGGAAATCTACTTTAAATATAAAAACAGAAATAAGTTAGTAAAAGTCTGGTGGGGTCATCCCTGGCAGTCCAGTGGTTAGGACTCCACCCTCCTACTGCAGGGGGTGCAGATTACATCCCTGGTCAGGGAACTAAGATCCCTGTGTCATGTGGTGTGGCCAAAAAATAAATAAATAAATAAAATTTTAAAGTAAATGTCTGGTTACAAAAAATATACCACACTAATACAAATCAAAAGAAAGCTCAGTTGCTTATATTAATATCAGACAAAATAGATTTCAAAGAAAAGAATAATACTAGGGATAAAGAGTTATCTCACAGTGATAAAAGGACATAAGAAACATAATGAGGGCTTGACAATCCTAATTGCTTAGGTCTCTAACAACAGAGCTTCAAAATACATGAAGTAAAAATTGACAGAATTGAAAGTAGACATAAACAAATCTCCACTTATAGTTGGAGACTTTCACCTTCTTCTCCCATTAATTAATATTGCAAGCAGATAGAAAATCAGTTAGGATATAGCATACCTAAACAATGCTATCAACAAACCCAATTGTGACATTTATAGAACTCTCCACTCAACAGCAACAAAATACACATTCTCTTCAAATGCATGTAAAACATTTTCCAAGAGAGGCTATGTTTTGCACCATAAAATATTCCCAGCACATCTAAAAGGATTCAAATAATACAAAGTATGTTATCTGATCACAGTACATCAATTCTGTGCAAATTGATTTATAGATGAAATCTCAATCAAAATTCCAGAAGCCTTTGTAGAAACTGACAGCTAACTTGATTCTGAAATTTGCATGGAAATACAAAAGAGCTGGAATCATCAAGAGGAACTTAAAGAAGAACAAAGCTGGAAGACCTATAGTCTCTGATATCAAGATTTATAAAGCTACAGCAATAAAGAAAATTTGTTATTGGTGTAAAGATAGCCAAAACTATCAATGGAACAGAAAAAAATGAGCCCAGAAATAGACTCCTGCATATACGGAAAACTGGTTTTTGAAAAATGTAAAGTAACTCAATGGGAAATAGGTCTTTTTGAAAAATGTTGCAAGAACCATCATATAGTCACATGCAGAAAATGAACTTCAACTCTTCCCTCACAGTATAAAATATTAATTCAAAATGGATAATAAATTTAAATTTAAGAGCTAAACTATACTTCTAAAAGGAAATTTCTAAGAGAAGATTTAAAAAGGTGTTCTAGTATAAAATTTTAGTGACTTTAATTTTAACAAAGATTTAGTTAAATAGACACCAAAGGCACAAACTCTAAAAAAGAAATAGTAACAATAAACTGGATTTCTCAAAAGTTAAAACTTTTTCATTTAAAAGAAAAACACTATTAAATAAATGAAAACAAAGCTACAGATTGGGAGAAAGTATATACAAAAAATCTTTGTCAGATATATATTTATCTAGAATATGTAGAGAACTCATAATGTGATAACAAGACCAACAATCCAACTGAAATTGGCCAAAGATTTGAACAACTTCATCAAAAATGGGGCAGGGTGAGCAAAAGGGTGAAGGTGGTAAAAAGTACAAACTTCCAGGTATAACATAAATAAGTCCTGGGGATGTAATGCTCAGTATGGTGACTTAGTTAACAATACTGTACTGTATATTTGAAAGTTGCTAAGCGAGCGGATCGTAAAAGTTCTTATCATGAGAAAAAATAATTTGTAACTATGTGTGGAAATGGATGTTATTGTGGTAATCATTTTGCAATATATCCATACATAAAATCATCATGTTGTACATCTAAAGCTAAAACAATATTATATACATATCATTTTTTCTTGAAAAAACAAAAATATTTAGGAATATAAAAATCTTAGTCATCAATCACAAGGAAAGGTATGCAACATCATTACTCATTAGAAATGCAAATTAAAGTCTCATTAAGTTTCTACCACACATTCAATACAGTGACTAAAAATTAAGACTGAACAAAGTCAAGTGTTAACCAGCATGTGGAACAGCTGAAAACCTCATACACTGCTGGAGAAAATGTAAATGGTACATTTTGAAAAACCCTTTGGTAGTTTCTTAAAGTTAAACCTACACTTGCTATATGACCCTGCCATTTTATTACTAGGTTTTTACCCAAGAGAAATAAAAGCATATGTCCAGAGAAAGAATTTTGCATGAATGTTCTTGTGGCTTTATTCATAATAACCTCAAAATGGAAATATCCACAGTATCTATCAAAGGGTAAATGGATAAACAAATTTTGGTATATTGATACAGTGGAATACTAGTCAGTAATAAACAAGAATGAACTATTGACACATGCAACAAACATGGATGAATTTTAAGATAATTATACAGAGTGAAAAAGACTCAAAAATAAATGCCATATACTATGATTCTATTTTTATGAAAGTCCAGAAAATTCAAAACTAATCTACAGTGACAGAAGCAGATCAATGATTCCTTGATGATCAGTAAGCCTGAGGGGGAGTGGGGAATACTAGAAGGGATTGGAGGAAGTAAAATTACAAAGTGGAAACAGGACGTTTTTGCCAGTGATGCATATGCTCATTATCATAATTGTATACTTTAAATTGTATACTTCCTCTATATGTTGTAGCCAGTTATATCATAATAAAGCTGTAGAAAAGGGAAAAAAGAATACTCTGGACATAAGTTCTTGTTAAAATCAAGTATATTGGGCTTCACTGGTGGCGCAGTGGTTGAGAGTCCGCCTGCCAATGCAGGGGACGCGGGTTCGTGCCCCGGTCCAGGAAGATCCCACATGCCGCGGAGCGGCTGGGCCCGTGAGCCATGGCCGCTGAGCCTGCGCGTCCGGAGCCTGTGCTCCGCAACGAGAGTCCACAACAGTGAGAGGCCCGTGTACCGCAAAAAAAAAAAAAAAAAAAAAAATCAAGTATATCGCATTCTGAAGGGAATTGACTCCTGGACTATCTAGATTCTTTCATACTGCTCATACAGTGGTGAAGTATGTCCAAAATTATTTATGTAAGTTAACAGGGTCTCTAGTGTTGTCTAGAGATCAAGAAAGCTGAAGCATTTTTAGAATTTTCAGAGACATCTCTGAAGTATCCTTTTCAGATTAGAAGCCTTCAGTTGGTCACTAACCAGCCCTTGGATAAATATTCTCTTGGGAAAACAAACCATCCCTATGTTACAGATTACAGTTAGCTCATACACACCATATAAAGTAAATTATGAAAAAACAAAATCACTCATGACCTAATTTATCTTAGTCTTGTTTTTCATCTCAATAAAAAATAATGGTATCATTTACACTGCTTGTAAAGATCAAGAGAGACAATGTGTATAAAGAACAAAGCATAAGTACATAAGTATTCAATATTTATTTAATATAGATTGAAATGTTTTACTATAGCAAGGAAAATCAGCTCATGAAATAGTCACGTTCTGACTTTGCCAGTTCTAGGAGTTTCAAGTAGTTGTCCTAGGATTGCTTCTGTGGCTTCAGTGGGGGCTATTAATAATCAGGAGAGGTATGAAAGTTTTTTCTCCTCTCATTCTCCTTTTCTCTGACTTGAGAGACAGTAATGCTCCTATTATATTATTTTCAAAAGGAGATAAGAGAGGCCATTTATTTTTATAGCCCAGTGGTTTTCAGCCTGACTGCACATTAGAATCAAATGGGGAATTTTTTGAATGCCTATAACTGGGTCTCATCTCAGACCTTGGAATTTGAGGGTGTGGCCTAGGTATCAGAATTAAAAAAAAAAAAATTCCTGAGACTTTCTGTCTAGCAAAGACCAAGAATGATCAAGTAACACTTTGTTATATACTCTACTACTTCATGGAATTATTATTCCAGACACTTCAATGAAATTAGAAATCTATTTTTTCCAGAGAGGGATATTTTATATTATTTATGTCTATATAAATATGTAAGTAAAAAACTTAAAGTCAAATAAAAATGTTAGACTAGTTTTGTAATATTTTGAATCATTATTTTTTCCTACTTATAAACTGTAATATTCCTGACATGTTGTTCTTTCACTTTTGACTCTCTGTAAGTTACCTACATGCTACAAAGAGTTAACAAACCTAATGTATTGGATCCCTTTTTGACTGTATGTTTTAAATCATTTATTAAATTTATTAAACTGTGCTTACTGTGAGTACATCAAACTCCAAACTAAAATTAAATCAAGAGGTAGTAGATGCTAGCAATTCTACTTAATTTTCTAACAGTATATGCAGAGAGAGAAAATCTCCAAGGTAACTGAGACATAAAACCTCCCAAAGATCTGATTCTGTTGACTGAAGTCAACACCATGAATCACACAAATAAGAAAGAAAAATGAAAAAGAAAGTTATTTCAAAGAATAGTTTAGTGTAGGTTAGTGTAAGGTATGGTAATCATGATCTGTAGAAATTATCATTGGTGTGCTGAAGCTTAAAGCCCAGATTAATGCTTGGGATTATGCTATTGATAAATGGATTCAATTTTACCCAGAACAGCAAAAATGCATATGTATACTTCTTTACATGTATTAGAGACTCTGCTGCTATTCATTTTGAAGAGTTTACATAAAGTTGTGGTTTAAAGACATTGTTCACTGGGTGTGAAGATACTGTGAAAAGTGACTTGGGTCTACATATTCCCACTCTCAGAGAGGTGAATAACTGCTTTCAGCAGTTAGGAGTACTATGAATTTCCCCTCTAAAAGAATTAAAAGCAAGCAAATTGCTATTCTTTTTAAAAAATGTCCTTTGCTCAATTAACAGTCAAAGCATAAAAAAAGATAGGATGTCCAGTTCATTTATATAATGGAGAATTGCAAAAGAAAGACTATACTGAGAAACTATGATTACTTAACTCTGAAAGAAAGTATGTTATACTTTAAATCTAACCTCTCAGGCTTCCTGTAGATGAGAGATCATAATTAAAATTTAGTTGGCAATTTGTGTATAATATCCTTCACGTTGTCATTGCCTGGATATCTGATTCATCTCTTATTCTTTCTATACCATAGTGAGACACATACTGACGAACCCAGGCATTGTTATCAGTTTTTGCTGGGTAAGAAAACCACTCAAAAACCTAGTTCCTTGAAGTTAACAATCATTTCTTGAACTCTGCTTGGTTCTGAGAATTTGGGTTGGATTCAGTTAGGTAGTTCTCTGCTGACCTAAGCTGGCCTCATTCATTCATCTGTGGTCAGCTTCTAGTCAGCTCAACAGATCTGTTTCAGGAAGTTAACTGAATGACAGCTGGGTAACAGGGGCCACTGGGCCACATGCCCTCTCTCATCCAGCCATCTAATCTGGTCTCATTCACATGACAAAATGTTCCAAAAGAAGCAAATATAGATGCTCTTCAAGTTGATGCATGCTTCAAAACTGCCAATTTCCCACTGGCTAAGGCCAGTCACATGGCCAGTGTAGGGATAAAGAAGGAGACTCCATCACTTGATGGAAGAGGAAAATTACAATCATTTTAGAATCGTTCCTATTCTTCCTCCTGGCAATCATTCACATTCCTTCCACATGCAAATTATATTCATTCCATCCCAAGATTCAACAGTCTCACCCAGGCCTGGAGCCTAGGATCAATTGATGCTCACCAAATCCTGATACAACTTCTCTTCAAACAGGAAAACCTATTTGCTTATCACTCTGAGTACATTAACATCTTCCCCATTCCTAATAGTTCTATGCTTTTCTTTATTTTGCTTTGGCCGTGGTACATTTTTAGTTATTTGAATGCCTACTTTTATCCTAGAATGAGTCAAAGGCAGGCAGTACAAGGTCAGTATTGCATATATTTCTACATAGCCAATCCCAAGGATTAGTTTTATATGGTAATGTTATATAAACATCTTTTTGAATTTTGAATAAAGAAGTGGTTGAATAAATGAGTGATAAGAATTGATAGCCTGATAATACCAAGAGGCATTTTTATATAATCTGAAGCAGGCTGTTTTTGTAAGAGTAATATTGAAAATTCAGCTTTTATGGAATCAAAAAGAGGTGAAAGCTTAACACAACAATATCCAAATGAATCCTAATTAGTGTATATCATGACATTTTCAACTTTGATTGGCACTGCATGATAACTCAGAAATTATTCATAAACTTATAAGAGGAAAGAGTTGAACAATTCAGAAAATACCAAAGGTCCTACCTATAACTTCTGATTTCTAAAGATTTTCTATTACCTTGATGTTATCATTTGGATCATTTTTGGTCATCTGCATTCACATAAAGTCTAAAAACAAATGTTAATGTGTAACACAGTAAATCTTTTTATTTTTATACTCCTGCCATTTAAACCAAAAAAGTCAGGAAGACTCAGGTTTATTTGAAAATATAGAGATTCAGAATTTTTTAAAAAACTGTGTAGATATTTTTAATATATAACATTGGTGGGCATTTCATTGTGTGTTAGTGCATGTTTACTACTATTACCAATGTTTTACCTATCTAGGAGCATCTTGCTAACTGGGCACACTTGTATTTCTTTGTGTTTCTGTATTATCTTGGTATTTCTATGGCCACATATAGGACGGTGTATTAATCTGTGCATAGTAGAATTAAGATATCTGTGCATATATCATTTGTGTGTGTACTTGTTTATTGGGTATGCAAGAGTTTGTCAAGGGATTGTAAAGGATTTCACAGGATGACACTATTTATAGGAGTACTTCAAAATTATATGGCTATAGTGTACTTTGTGGCATGTGTCTACTTATGACAGGAACATATAGTTGGATATACCTATGGGCCCTCTGTCTCTAAAGCAACTGTTTTGGTCAGTTGAGACACCTGGCTATCAGAAAGTTTTCAATAATTTTATTTTTAAAGTGTTAAGATAACAGTGGAAAACAAATTCTAGAATGCAACAGATTTGTGTTCTATTTATTGCTTTACCAGTTCTCAGCAACTTTAAGCGAACTATTTACTAGATGTCAATAAATTAACACCTCACATAAAATGGTTCTGTTGGATGGTCTCTAAATACCTGTGTTGAATACTGGAATCACCACTAACTGTATATGTGACTTTGAGTAAATTATATCCCTAAATCTCAATTTCCTCATTTGTACAATGATTATACTAATATCTACTGCCTACAGTATGGCACAGTAACATAAAATCACATAAGGACTGCTTGAAAT
This sequence comes from Phocoena phocoena, assembly GCF_963924675.1. Taxonomy (NCBI): domain Eukaryota; kingdom Metazoa; phylum Chordata; class Mammalia; order Artiodactyla; family Phocoenidae; genus Phocoena; species Phocoena phocoena. The sequence continues at coordinate 80,223,417 of NC_089223.1, forward strand.
GAAGTAGCAAAAGTAGAGTGCTTGGCATGTAAAAATGCTGAACAAATCTTAATTCCATTTCCTTATGAATAGTAGAGTAAGAAAGAGAATTCAGATAACATTAGAGTGAGAGTACATACAGTGAGATTACAACACCAATGCAAACAAAAGGCTATTATGGATTACCAAGAAATGAGGCACAGTATTTTTAAAATATCCATCTTCAAAGTTAAATTCAATGAACATGAAAGGAAAAATGATCATCAGAAACTATTTACCATATGCCACTAGTATCCTAATTACAGTATAAACTTTTAAAATCAGATTGACTTTCTTATTCTATTAAAAACCCAGAAGTAGATTCTGAAAAAGAACCCATCAATTCTTGGATGTTTGATGACATTATTTCCCCCTGTATCCAGTTTGAAAACTAGGCTATTTATTTTTTCACTTCAGATAGTTTCTAAATGGTAAATAATATTATCTTATAATTTCTGTTATCTCCCATTATCTATTAACACCTTGAAAATGTCCCTTCTAAGACACTCCACCACTAATACTTTTAGAGACTATTTTTTAGAGAAATTTTATATTCACAGCAAAATTGAGAAAGATACAGAGATATTTTATAAACTCCCTGCCTCCACACATGCATAGCGTTTCCCATTTTCAACTTCCCTTTTCAGGGTGGTACATTTGTTACCATTGATAAACCTACATTGACACACCATTAATACATTAATATGTATATGTTTTATTAATTTTTTTATAATTTGGACCTCTTCATAGTTAGCTACGTAAGCCCTTCTCATTTCTCCTCTTATTTGTCAACTAATAGAGGTAAACATTAAAGCACTTAAAATATTTATTTCAATGAATTGGCAGTAAACATTCCCTAAATCTCACTAAGAGTTCTATGCATCAAAACAGCTAATTAGAGTATACACAACTTGTTGCTATAAGACATAAGCATATTGGATTAATTCAAAATTGATAGCGGACCTAGACCTTTAACTTCTTCCTGTTACTTTTTTTTTTTTTTTTTGCGGTTACGTGGGCCTCTCACTGCCGTGGCCTCTCCCATTGCGGAGCACAGGCTCTGTACGCGCAGGCTCCGGACGCACAGGCTCCGGACGCACAGGCTCAGCGGCCATGGCTCACAGGCCCAGCTGCTCCGCGGCATGTGGGAACCGCCCGGACCGGGGCGCAAACCCACAGCCCCTGCATTGGCAGGCGGACTCCCAACCACTGCACCACCAGGGAAGCCTTTTCCTGTTACTTTTTAAAGAACATGTGAGAAAATACATTCTAAATATTTCTTTTCCTTCATATATACTCTCATTTTCAGGTTCCATTTTATTTATTCAACTACATATTTTTTGTAAAGCAGTTAATTTACACATCCAACAGCATGACCTAGCTCTCATGGATTTCTTACCCAGCCCTGTCTTACTTTCTCATCTTCCTTAATGTCCTGTTTTAACAACTGACTTTTATTTAGTATAGTAAACACCATTACTAATGTCATAGAAGAAATAAAGAACAAAAAAAATCAAAATTAGATTCCTTCTTAACTTAGGTATAGCATTAAGTATTTTACATATCTTGTCTAATGGTTATAGAAGTTCCTCTGAATAAAGAATGCAGAGTTAAAATATACTATTCCATTTCATTTTAAGGAATATGATTATTAGGTTAAAAAAATAGTCCTTTCTACACATGCTCATCCTTACTTTCTAAGCACTGGGAATTCTTCCAGATTTACATGGGTTGGAATTGCAAGGCTCAATCTCTAGAAACTTTACAGCTCCTATATACTACTGAAGCAAGTGAGGCAATAGCCATTATTAATGCTTTGCACAGTGACACTTGTGTTTGGGGACAGAAGTGGAGACTGATTCTCTACTCTAAAAAATAAAAGGTACTAAAAATCATAGTCAAACAAATATTCATTTCTTACTCTAATAATATGCATAAAAATAAGCCCAAAGTAATTACTTAGGTTGTATTTGGTGATATAAAAGTCTTATTATATATTTTAAAAGAAATATGAATACTAAAATGAGTGCTTTCTCTTTAAAAATATAACTTGGCCTTTATCAAAAACAACCACATTTTGTTGTCTTAATCTGAGAACTTTCCTTAATGTAGTGGTACCTAATTTAATTTTTTTTTCTTCATGCCATTTACTTACACAGAGCCCATCAAAACATTTATTAGCAATTCTCAATCATGAGGATACCATCCCAAGGGCCACTTAAAAGAATTTCCAGATATATTGAGTGACTGTGTATCAAATACCTCCATACATATTTACCCTTGACACAATTCCAACTACAACTATAACTGAATGTGTTAGATAGAATCCTAAAGTGCTCCTAAGATTTTCAATCATAATCCTGGAGGCTGAATAATGATGGTATATCATTTCCATGATTATGTTATACAGTACAGTTGACTTTAAAATTGGTAGATAATCTAGGTGAGCCTAATCAAATTCATAAACCCTTTAAGAGCAGCGAGTTTTCTCTGGCTGGTAGCAAAAGGACGAGTCAGGTAGATTCCACGTGTGAATGGGATTTGACTCATCATCGCTGGCTTTTAAATGTGTCATTGGACAGGGAATGCTAGCAGCCTGTAGAAGCTGACAGCAGTCCCTAGCTAAGAACCAGCAAAGAGAAAAAGGATTTGAGGTCCCCCAGAAACAAGGCTGCTGAATTTAACCAGCAACCTAAATGCACGGAAGCAAATTCTTCCTCAGAATTTATAGTTGAGAATTCAGCCTGGCTAACACCTTTATTTCAACCTTGTGATAACGCTAAGCAGAGATCCCACCTAAACTATTGACCTACATAACTGTGAGAAAATGAATGAGTGCTGGCTAAAGTTGCTTGTTGTTTTGTCATTTGTTGCCTAGCAATAGAAGACTAATGTAATCTAATTTTATTATTTTCAAAATTTGGGGAACAAATCCTATTTTCCAAATAAAATCTTTGTAGAAATCAGTATGCAAAGCTTGTATAAGCAGAGTTTTCACACCATTGTAAAGCAATTATACCCCAATAAAGATGTTCAAAAAAAAAAAAAAAAGCTTGTATAAGCAGAGTTTCTCAGATTAAAAAGGTGGTCAACTCTATACATCAACTGACCCTAATTTTATCCCATATGGCCCCATCAGTGAATCCCAGGAATCTTTGGTAGCCCAGTAGAATCCCCAAACACTAGAGTCTTATTTGAATACCTGAGCCAAAGAGCAAGGAGTTTCAAATGAAAAGTGTATTCTGTCTGCTCCTGGTATAGGATACAAATAACTCTTAGCCCCTTGGATTTGTCAAAATCTAGACAGCTTTTATTTATATCTTAATAGTTCCCACATCCAAATTCTGGCAACAGCCCTTGGTACTTTGGTCTAAACAGAAAATAGCCCACTGCTAGCTCTAAACTTCTGTTTGGCTCAAACTGAAAGTAAATATAAGAGAAAGCATATGATAGCATATATTCCACCTTGTAATGATTTCTTTCCAGGATACAAAGCATGCAAAAATACAATCTTCTCACACACTTCCTGAAAGCCATGGACCTTTTCAAGAGTGAATTTCATCAGTTAAAACAAAAACATAAAATAACAACAACACAACACTGAACAGCTATGTTGTAGCAGAGAAATCAACTGTGTGAACAAAGGATCCTCAAGAAACCAGATTTCCCAAGAAAGTAAGCAATTCTTAAAACTCTTCAGTTTAAAGATATGGGCATGCCTTTTAGATGATACTCAGATAAATGTTTAAGTAGGATGATTTATTTTAACAATGATTATTGGGTCAGCTATTAGCATTTGACATTTATTGGCAAATATTCTCTAAGCTGAATTTGTACATGTAGAATTTCTCTTTCCATGTATAGCACATTTCTCTATTTTCACTGCAAGGTGCTTGTTGAGCTTCTCAAGTATAATTTCCAGGTAACAGATAATCAACTGATAATCATTTAGGGAGGTATTTTCCCTGTATGACATAGCATTGCTACATAGCAAAACAACACAGGGCTTGCTTTGGCAGAAGTATTACTGATACTTCTTTGTGACTGCTCTTGCTTATAAGTATTTCTAATAGACCTTCAAGCAGATATTACTCATTTGTTTGGGATGGTTTTAAAATAATTACTCCCCACATGAGTAACGCTCCCTAATGCATGGTATTTCTGTACCCTTTTAATAATGTTTGAAGTAAGTAGATAAAATATCACATCCCTATTTTGTTTGGTCAGGAAAAATGAAAAACTTTTAAGTGAGCAAAAAACCCTAGTGTTTGTCCTTTCTAGTACACATTTCTGGGTTATCTGATTCTATCTATCAGTTACTGTCTTTGAACTCTACAGCTCTGTAAGTTGTAGGAAAAAAAAACTGATGGCAATGTCAATGATACTTCTTCATATAAACGCAAATGAGTTTATCCAATGAATGTAGTTGATCGTTGCCCTGTGGATATTGACTATTTTTGTATCTATTTGCCAATTCATTTCAGTATTCCTGGTTGCCTATATACATGTGTTGCAGCAACTCTCCTTTGAATCAGTTGTAGTATCTTACGGGTTTCTTCATTAATTAATGATGGTATTGGTTTTCTATTCCTGTATGACAATTAACACAAGCACAGCATAAACAATACAAATAGATTATTTCATAATTTCTGTGTGTCATCAGACTGGGCATGGCTTAACTGGGTGCTCTGTTCATGTAACCAAGGTACAGTCTCAGGTTGTGATCTTATCTGAGGCCCAGGGTCTTTTTCCAAGCTGTCTGGGTATTGCAAGAATTCAGTTTGTGATTATAGGACTCAGAACCTCAGCTCCTGTAGGTCTCCTGCTGTTCCCTGTCATGTGGCCCCCTCTACAACATGGGAGCTTGTTTCTGCAAGGCCAACAGGAAAGTGTCTTTGCTGCTTCTACTCCCTCTGACTTCTCCCATCACAGAATTTGAGATTTATTTTTAAAGGAGTTCACTTAATTAGGTTAGGCCTACCCAGGATAGAAGTTAGAGTGCAGAGTTATACACCTAGTCAGAATTCCAAAAGGAGAAAACAGAGAAAATAGGAAAGACAGTATATTAAAAAAAAAGAAAAGAGGTAATGGCTGAAAATTGTCCAGAATTGTATAAAGCACCAATGCTTATATCTAGAAATCAATGAATTCCAAGTGAGAAAAAAGGAAAAACACATTGTTTCACATAATTTCTCATTATGATGAAACTTCAGGACACCAAACAATATAAGATGATTTGAAATGCAGCCAATAAAATGCAACTACAAAGGAATGATAGACAAATTTAAAAGTAATGTCTCTAGGGCTGGGCTTCCCTGGTGGCGCAGTGGTTGAGAGTCTGCCTGCCGATGCAGGGGACACGGGTTCGTGCCCCGGTCTGGGAAGATCCCACATGCCATGGAGCGGCTGGGCCCATGAGCCATGGTCGCTGAGCCTGCGCATCCGGACCCTGTGCTCCGCAACGGGAGAGGCCACAACAGTGAGAGGCCCGCGTACCGCAAAAAAAAAAAAAAAAAAAAAAAAAAAGTAATGTCTCTATATAAACAATGTAAGTCAGAAAACAATGGAATGATATCTGTAAAGAGTTAAAAAAATTTTTTTGAGAAACTCTAAATTTGCACCAAACAAAACTATCCCTTAAAATGAGAGTGAAATAAACATTTAAAGATAAAAATTAGCCAAGAAAGGTTAACCTCAACATGTGGTCACTAACAGAAATTCTAAAGTAGATATTTAAAGAAAGAAAATCATTCCCTGATGTGGACTGAATGACAAAAACCAGATGGATAAAAACGGTAAATAATTAAGCAAATCTAAACTAATTGGCAGGATAAATTTTTTAAATGCCTAATTTGGGGTGATCAGGCAAAAATAAGCTAGAATTAACATATTGAACAGCAAAAGAATATAAGCAGGAAAGGTCTTAAGCATTCCAAGAGTCTTTAATTATTAGGATGGTGGAGATACTAAATATCTTTAGAATTTTAGTGTGCTTCTTAAAATAGCAAGAGTATCTATCTAATACCCAAGATAGACATATAGCATGTAACTTCCAAACAAGTATAGGGGGCAAAAATGGGATGAGGAAGTTAAAAACATCAAGTCAGTATAAAAAATGACAAGAACAAAAAAATAGACTAATGGAAAGCAGGTATTATGGTAGTAGAAATAAATGTTAATGGAGTAAACTCTATAGTTAAAGGAAAATATTTACAATACTGGTTTAAGTCTATGCTGGTTAAACAGATACACCTGAAAAAGAAAGTTGTACATCAAAGACTGTAAAAATAGATTTTTCAAGTATGAAACATAATAATAGTTTACATTAATACCCAATATCATACAAAGGAAAACAATGTTGGAAATTAAGAGGATCACTACATAGTGATAAAAAATTCAACTAATCAGGAAGATACAATTTTCAATATGTATGCACTTAATAGTATAGCTTCAAAACATATAAAGCAGAAAATTAAGAAAAAAAACTATAAGGAGAAATTGACAAATCTGTTACTAAAGTAAGAGATTTTGTCATACTCCCCATGGTAACTGGTAGATCTATCATACAGATAAATCAGTAAGCATGAGAACATTTTAACAATTAAGAGGTTTGATCTAATTGACATAAACCATTGCACCCCAAACTGAGAGAATACACTTTCTTTTCATGCATAACTAGAATATTTTATGAAAATTGATCTCACCCATGGTATAAAGCATGTCTCAATAAATTTCAAATAATTAGAATGAAATCAATGTGAACCCTACATAAGGCTTTGGTGTGAAGCAGCCTCTCTTATCATTAGTAATACATAAATTCAAGTAGGTAGAAAAGGAGAACAGGAAATGGTGGGTGGGATATTTATTGCTTTTTGACACCCTGAAACTAAGTAAAGTTGTAAAATTTGAATAGTAAAATTTGTTCAACTTTCCTGGGTCTGAAGGCCTGATATGAGGGCAAGTTTGAAGTGTAGAGAGAAAGGAGGTGTGAAATGCGAATATTCACTTTTTAATAGGAGTGAAATAAAACTAATATCATTCCTGTCTGGGCAAATAAGGTGACAATTTTCCACATACATTTCTAATACATCCTCCATAATTTAATCTAATAATAATGAAAAATTTGTGTATATTACTTTAAAAGTAAATTTATGATGTGAATAACTTATGACTATTATTTTTGATGTGAATGCAACCCATGTTTCTAGTCTCAAAAGCTATTTCTGTTCATAATTCTTGCCCTAACAATTGAATACAGTATATTCTCTTAATAATCAGGATCTAGCATAACTATTTATACACATATATCAAGTATTCTGGATGTACATATATTATGTATATATGTATATATTTGTAAAAACATTCACAGTAATCCATATTAGTACACAGCTTCAGAGGCAAAGAAAATGTTACCTTCTTTTCAATTCTCAAAACTATTTCCTATGTGAAGCGTCTTCTGATACCCTGGTACACTTGTATGTTCATTCTCTTGAATTTTCAGTGTCATTTGTGCATATTATCATTGTAGAAATTTCCATGATGTATTTTAATTATTTGTTTAAATGTCTATATTCTCCCTGGGATATAATCTCTTTTTAATTTGGGGTCAAATCTTTAGCTCCATTTCTGAAAAGTAAACCCAGTTCCTAGCACATGATACCCACTCCATAACATCTTTTGAAAATACAAATTTATGAAATCTAAAAAAGTATTCATGAGATTCTTATGGTATAAACATCCAGTTCCTCTTCACTGAAGAACTTTTTAAAACTTGCAGTCAGTAAAATGTGTTCATCTGTTGCTGATTCTGGAATCTCATTTGGTCTGGATTTTATCTGCTTGTCTGTGATGTTGATGTGTCAATTGAAAAGAAAGTATATGGTAGCTAGGTTTGCAAGGGCTTAGATTTCTAAGATGACTTTTCTGCTACAGACGCATAATGGTCAGACTTGGGAGTCAGTCTAAGTTTGAACTCTCCTCACATTAGCTGTGCGATTTGAATTATGTAACTCCTCTGTAAAAGTTTTTTACTCATCTGTAAAAAGTAAAAATGTTTACTTTTCCTCATCTGTAAAAATCAGATAACAATAACACCTATTGTATAAGATCGTTGTGGAAGTTAAAGGAATTAAGATGTGTATAGGTGTACACATACATCTAGATGTGCACACACATACATACCAGGCTGGGAACATTATATAAAATTTTGTTGTTATTATTATCAACCATGGTTTCCAAATTTTTATTGAAAACATTTGGTAACTGAGTTTTTTTAATTTTGCAGATAGATTTCTGGTTCCCATAGTTTTCTTAGCCCACACTAGTCTACAATGAGCTGTTGTTAACTAGTTCAAGGTCCATATATTGTTTCAATTTATTCACTTGCTCATGGGTTAATCTTCAGTTTATTTAGTTCTGCAATATACTTTACCCAATGTCAGGTGTCTGCTTTATTTACTATCTAAAGAAGAATGTGCTTTTTTTTCCCTATTTCACAAGCTCAAGTAAAGATGATTCAAATAAGTAGCCACTATATAAAAGGGCAGCATTTGCCATTTAAAGTAAATTACATTTGAAAAAAGCCAAAAATATTTATAATTAGATTAGCCTGTGTTAATCTTGCTCTGCTTTGAAACCAGGGATAGCAACAAGTTCAAAACTGAATAAAAACAAAAAAGTAAAAAACAACTACAGATGGATAAATGTATAGTGTTTGGGAAGTATGTTTAAAATATATACTAAAGAAAATGAACATTTTTTCATATATTTCAAATCGATATTGTTCACAAAAAACGACTAACAGTAGCAAACAATATGTGAACAACATAGTGCACAGTTTTTTTAATCTTCTGGCACATAGGAATTCAAGACAAAGTGGAGTGTATTTTCATTAAATTTGTAGCTACCTATAAACTACCAAGATTTCTTAAACCTTGATAAATATTCCCAATACTCAAACCTCCACTAAGAGTGACATGACATACTATTTTGTTTGTTTATGGTCTTCATGACTCACAGGATTCTTTAGGTCAAATGATTCCAGATAGGCTCCAGAACAGTTTCACACACACACACACACACACACACACACACACACACACACACACACACACAATGTATGTGTACTTATATACATGCATAATACCCATTATATATAAATACCAATACATTTAATATCTATCTGTATAAAAAAACTTTTGCAAATGTAGAAATTCTAACACAAAAGTTAAATGAGGCATATACCAACTAATTTCTTGGATTCAAGATTTACCTATCATTTAAACCTACATTTGTTAGTTAAAAACTCAAACTTCCTTTACAAATTATTCAAAATTTAAAACCTCTTCCAAAACATTTTCAGTGGTTATTTTCTAAATTTAACCCTAATAAGCTGAGCAGTATTTTTCTGTCATTCATTATTCGTGCTTATAAATTCCATCTTAAGAAAATATAGTGCTAATGAATTCACCAGGCAATGAAATGTACCACAAAGAAATAATGTCTATCATTTCTAAAAGTCCTTTTGTCAAGAGAATCCAAGAATGCTCAAAATAGCAGAGAAACTTTCTTAAGAAAATGGCCCTAAAGTTTAAGAGTAAGTTTTCCTGATCTACAAATTGGGAGAGTCCTTCCAAAACTATGCTGGAAATTCTCTTTCTTTGGACTTCTCTCTCTTTGCTTATTCTAGTTACCACTTCTCTCCTACATTTTTTTTTTTTTTTTTTTTTTTTTTTTTTTTGCGGTACGCGGGCCTCTCACTGTTGTGGCCTCCCTCGTTGTGGAGCACAGGCTCCAGACGCGCAGGCTCAGCGGCTATGGCTCACGGGCCCAGCCGCTCCGCGGCATGTGGGATCTTCCCTGACTGGGGCACAAACCCGTGTCCCCTGCATCAGCAGGCGGACTCTCAACCACTGCGCCACCAGGTAAGCTTTCTCCTACATTCTTTATAAGAGTCGTTTAAATGTCCATGTGCCTCAGAAAAATAAAGCATCACAAAATTGTGTTTTTTTCCATTATCTAGACTATTTTTATCTTTCTATAGAAATTTGGAGAGCAGAGTTATTATTTTTATCCTGACCCCCGAAGTCATCATGATAATAATCTCAAACACAGTCCAAGAATGTTAATAAAATTCACTTTTTCTTCATGCAAAATGTAATATTTTGCATAGCAAAGATTCCAATCCCAGATTTCACTAAGACAACAAAATACAGTTTCCAATTACTAAATGACATTTGGAACTTTGCAGCTTAAAATTTTGACAAACATTATGAGGCTTATGTTTCTTTTCTAATGAGGACCTACTGAAAAACAATATATTTTCATACGTAAAAATATTTAAATATAAGTCTATCTGAAGTAGGAAATATAGTAATAATTTCTCAATCTTCCTACAATTCCTGTGGCTACAATATTCTGCCTATATGTATGAAAACTTGAAGATAGTCTCGATATAATTTTTACTTAAATGCATTTCTTTTTTGTTTAATTTTACTCTTAATGTTATACTTGCTCTCCAAATGGACACCTTACCTTCATCTTTGAAGCTAGCAACATCACATCTCTCTGACCATGCTCCTGTGGTTACATCTCCCTCTGATTCTGACCTCTTCTTCCACCCTCTCTCACTTTTAAAGACCCTCATTGTGCACACCTGAATGATCCAGGCTACTCACCTTTTTTAAGGTCAACTAATTAGCTAACTTAATTCTGTCTGAAACCTCAATTCTCTCTTGACATGTAACTTATATTTATGCATTCTGGGGATTACAGTGTGGATAACTTTGGGTGACCACTGTTCTGGTTACCACAGTTCCATTCTGTAAGTACTCTTGAATCTTTCTCTGCCTTCTATATCCTCAAGCATCTTGATTCAGCTCTCACCTTTCCACTGTAACCACTTGTACTGAGATCACCAGTGACTTCAAGTAACACATTCATAAGACACTCTTCCACCCTCATATTGTTTTATGCACCTGTAGCATGTGAAGCATGGAACTCAAGGAATTCTTTTCAACTTCCTTATTGAATCTGTCTCCTACCCTGCTTTCTGTGGAAAGTCTTCCTTGGTTCTTTCACCACTCTTGAAGTATGAGAGAAATGATTAAAAAAAACAAACCCATTTTATAGAAGATGAAGTTACCTCAACCTTCAACTCTACTGTATTTCCTTGCTACTTAATATTTTGAATTCTGGTATGAAAATATTGCATGATACCTGCATCTTTGCCTGTGCATATCATGTAGTTCTCCTATAGTGGGTGTGTACAGGTGTATTTCATTTGATGTAATCAAGTTTTAAGTAAAATATTGAACATTTGTTAATTGTGTTAAAAACTTTCTGATTTTAAATGCAAGAAACCCATTCTTCTTTTCAGATTCCTGTTGATATGCCCTCCATTTAAGTATTGGTGCTTCTTCAGTGTTCTAAAAGTGAACTTCTATCTTTGATTCTACAGTCTCTGGGCACCTATCTTCATACTTGTAACTGCATATTTGGGCATCTCTAGTAAGCATTACAATTGTTTTCCACAAATTGAGCATTTCTTTTTTTTTTTTTTTTTCGGTACGCGGGCCTCTCTTTGCTGTGGCCTCCCTCGTTGCGGAGCACAGGCTACAGACGCACCACCAGGTAACCCCTCTCCTACATTCTTTATAAGAGTCATTTAAATGTCCATGTGCCTCAGAAAAATAAAGCATCACGAAATTGTGGTTTTTTCCATTATCTAGACTATTTTTATCTTATAGAAATTTGGAGAGCAGAGTTATTATTTTTATCCAGATGCCTGAAGTCATAATGATAATAATCTCAAACACAGTCCAAGCATTTTAATAAAATTTACTTTTATTCATGCAAAATGTAATATTTTGCATAGCAAAGATTCCAATCCCAGATTTCACTAAGATGACAAAATACACAGTTTCCAATTACTAAATGACATTTGGAACTTTGCAGCTTAAAATTTTGACAAACATTATGAGGCTTATGTTTCTTTTCTAATGAGGACCTACTGAAAAACAATATATTTTCAAATGTAAAAATATTTAAATATAAGTCTATCTGAAGTAGGAAATATAGTAATAATTTCTCAATCTTCCTACAATTCCTGTGGCTACAATATTCTGCCTATATGTATGAAAACTTGAAGATAGTCTCGATATAATTTTTACTTAAATGCATTTCTTTTTTGTTTAATTTTACTCTTAATGTTATACTTGCTCTCCAAATGGACAACTTACCTTCATCTTTGAAGCTAGCAACATCATATCTCTCTGACCATGCTCCTGTGGTTACATCTCCCTCTGATTCTGACCTCTTCTTCCACCCTCTCTCACTTTTAAAGACCCTCATTGTGCACACCTGAATGATCCAGGCTACTCACCTTTTTTAAGGTCAACTAATTAGCTAACTTAATTCTGTCTGAAACCTCAATTCTCTCTTGACATGTAACTTATATTTATGCATTCTGGGGATTACAGTGTGGATATCTTTGGGTGACCACTGTTCTGGCTACCACAGTTCCATTCTGTAAGTACTCTTGAATCTTTCTCTGCCTTCTATATCCTCAAGCATCTTGATTCAGCTCTCACCTTTCCACTGTAACCACTTGTACTGAGATCACCAGTGACTTCAAGTAACACATTCATAAGACACTCTTCCACCCTCATACTGTTTTATGCACCTGTAGCATGTGAAGCATGGAACTCAAGGAATTCTTTTCAACTTCCTTATTGAATCTGTCTCCTACCCTGCTTTCTGTGGAAAGTCTTCCTTGGTTCTTTCACCACTCTTGAAGTATGAGAGAAATGATTAAAAAAAACAAACCCGTTTTATAGAAGATGAAGTTACCTCAACCTTCAACTCTACTGTATTTCCTTGCTACTTAATATTTTGAATTCTGGTATGAAAATATTGCATGATACCTGCATCTTTGCCTGTGCATATCATGTAGTTCTCCTATAGTGGGTGTGTACAGGTGTATTTCATTTGATGTAATCAAATTTTAAGTAAAATATTGAATATTTGTTAATTGTTTTAAAAACTTTCTCATTTTAAATGGAAAAAACCCATTCTTCTTTTCAGATTCCTGTTGATATGCCCTCCATTTAAGTGTTGGTGCTTCTTCAGTGTTCTAAAAGTGAACCTTCTTCTTTGTGATTCTACAATCTCTGGGCACCTATCTTCATGCTTGTAACTGCATATTTGGGCATCTCTAGTAAGCATTACAATTGTTTTCCACAGATTGAGCATTTCTCTCTTTTTTTTTTTTAACATTTTCTTTTTTTTTTTTGCTGTATGCAGGCCTCTCACTGTTGTGGCCTCTCCCGTTGTGGAGCACAGGCTCCGGACGCACAGGCTCAGGACGCACAGGCTCAGCGGCCATGCCTCACAGGCCCAGCCGCTCCGCGGCATGTGGGATCTTCCCGGGCCGGGGCATGAACCCGCGTCCCCTGCATCGGCACGCGGACTCTCAACCACTGCACCACCAGGGAAGCCCTCTTTTTTTTTTTTTTTTTTTTGTGGTACACGGGCCTCTCACTGTTGTGGCCTCTCCCGTTGTGGAGCAACAGGCTCCGGATGTGCAGGCTGAGTGGCCATGGCTCACACGTGCAGCCGCTCCACGGCATGTGGGCTCTTCCGGACTGGGGCACGAACCCGTGTCCCCTGCATCGGCAGGCGGACTCTCAACCACTGAGCCACCAGGGAAGCCCAAATTGAGCATTTCTTTACAGATATTCCATAGGAGTTTTATAAATAAATGCTGGAATTTGTTAATTACCCTCCAAATCTTTTTTCCTCCTTATATGTACCACCTTTGCTTAGTAACGTCAAGATGCTCCAATTGACCCCTAACAAAACATGAAATTCATCTTGTCTTGAACTTTCTGTATCTGCCTCCTTCTTGATATATCTCTAAAAATCTCATTTATAACATTTTAATACAACCTGAGTGTTTTAGTCTGTGTTCTTTATCTTTACTGATTTATTTTGAACCTTCATCATTTCTCTCAGAATTTATTGGTTTTCTTTGACTTCAGTCCTCCTCATTTTATATTTAAATGTTCATACATGACCATAGTAGCATCTCTAAATTACAGTTCTAATTACATCATCGAACTGTTTGAAAACTACAGGGAAAAGTCATGGTATATGAATGTCTTCCAGTCCAGTTTTTTTTCCTTTCTGGCCCTTATTTCAATCACTCCTTCTTGGTATTTCCTTGTTGCAGTCTTGTGAATTACTTGGAGTTCACAAGTGGGCACCATATATTTTACAGTTTGTTTCATCTTCTGTAAATCTGTTCTTTTTAAAATACAGTTCCAATCTTGTATCCTATGGAAAAATTTTCCTGAATGATTTATGAAAATTTACTTAACTTCTCCTCCAAGTTCCTCAGCTGCTTTGTACATTCGCTTTTAGTATTGCAGTTGTTTTTTTCTACTTCTAGAAAATCAATTTTGTGATGAAATGGACTCTTTTTAACTCAAAAATTTAGTGAGGTAATTAATGTTAAAGACTGGATCACTGAGTATTTGTTGGATTAGTGATTTTTATTTCTTTCTTCCACTACAATAGTGGGGGAAAAAAGACCTGATAAATGGTCATGCAGAACAGAGAATAAAGATGATGATATCTTAAACCACAATTGTCTTTCTTCAATTCTCATAGCACATGGCTCCAGTATCAATGACTTAATTCAAAACCACCAGCCTTATCAAACCTATACATTTTTTAACCTGTTATATTTTAAAATGTAAAGTTCTATACAGTAGTGGTTCTCAATAAGGGATGAATTTGCCCTCCTTGGGGTATTTGGAAATGTTTGGAGACATTTTTCACAGTCACAATTGGGAGGATGCTACAAGTATCTAGTGGATAGAAGCCAGGAATGCTGCAAGAGATTATTATCCAGCCCAAAACGTCAACAGTGCCACTACTGAGAAACACTACTCTAGAGTAAATGATGTATATTCCTAGAGGCAAAATCCATATCTATATGTCTAAACAGAATATTTAATTAACTTGTTTGGGTACTGAAATACATGCGACTTTTTAATTCCATGCTATTTTTATACAGTTATAAGAATAAAAGTTCTGTTTTCTTTCTCAAAGTAAACTAAAACATGATTTCCTCTAGAATATTACATCTGTCATTTTATATGCATATGACCTATATATATTCCACCACTTTTCCTTAATTTTAGTGCATGCCTTTTATAGACTGATCTTTATTTTTAAAAATTAATTTGGAAGTTAGCATCCAAGATGTGTTCATTTGTTTCAAAATAGAAAACACACACACACACACACACACACACACACATACACACACATTATGCCTTAAGCTGTCTTTCAGAGATGTTATAACAGCATCACATAAATGGAAATTAATTAGTACTTTGTTCTGCACTAGACATTCTTTTTTTTTTTAACTTTATTTTTTTTATTAATTAATTTATTTTTGCTGTGTTGGGTCTTCATTTCTGTGCGAGGGCTTTCTCTAGTTGTGGCAAGCAGGGGCCACTCTTCATCGCGGTGCGCGGGCCTCTCACTATTGCAGCCTTTCTTGTTGCGGAGCACAGGCTCCAGACGCACAGGCTCAGTAGCTGTGGCTCACAGGCCTAGTTGCTCCGCGGCATGTGGGATCCTCCCAGACCAGGGCTCGAACCCGTGTTCCCTGCATTAGCAGGCAGATTCTCAACCACTGCGCCACCAGGGAAGCCCTAGACATTCTTTTGTAAGCTGTAAGTAGGTATCATTTCTTCTACTAAATATATGATAAGAAAGAAGAAACATAGCCTTTTCCCAGCTTAGGAACAATAGAATGACAGAATAGAACACCTTTCTCCAGTATATAGGCATGCATATATGTTTTATTTAAAAGTGTCCTATATATATTACTAAAAGTGACACATGCAATGCAGAAATACTATGGTTAAATTTAATAGAATGTTAAGAAAATAGAGAGAAAGATTAGGATTTGCCATCCTCTTCAATGATTTATGAGGCCTGTTTATAAAAGAACTTGCAGGTTTCCTATAGCACACAGAGCAGCGCAGATACTACAGCTTGATATACCCTAAGAACATACTGACCATCTATACTACAAGGTAATATCCAGTATTAGTTTGCTCATTTAACGAGATCACTTATTGTTATGAGATTTAGCAGATAGATAAGCCAATCCCGACTTTTATGAGATACACAATCACATATGTAAAACAGATAAGTCCCGTGGTAAATGTTACAGATACACACAGGAAGGTGTGGCAGATGCTGTAGATATCCTGCTTCCAAAAGCCATTAGCTCCTTATTTCTTGCTATAAGAAGGTGGCTTCTGTTCAGGAATTGATGGCCCATGCACTCAGGGAAAGTTGTCCCCTCCCCAGCTCCTGGAAGGAATGTTAATTAGGCAAAACCTGTAATAACTATGCTTTTCCTTTTTCAAGTGACTGGCTTAGCATGGTCACGTGATATAGCTGTAATGAATAAGACAAATATGAAATTTGCTTTTGAAGACCTTGGGGAGGATTTTTCCTGATAAAAAGATATTGGGGCAGAGGTGGGGGCTGTCTCTTTTACCCTCTGCCAAGTGGGTTATGTGAGGGCATGATAACTGGAACTGTAGCAGTGTTGCAATCATTAGGGCATCAGCCCAAGTTTGAAAGTCAGAATGCTGAGGAAAAGAAAGAAAAGAAAGATGAAAGATCCTGGATCTTGATAAGCTGGTTCTATCTTACACAAGATTTTTTTTATCAGCTTTTCTTTTAATGCCAATTATAATTGTATTTTCTCTTTCTTACTGATATCTTAACTGATAGAGAAGGATACCTAAGCAAAGCTGGAAGAGATCAGGTAGGACCCCCCAAAGTAAATACAATCTACCTGCATCATCGAACGTCTTCCCAATACCTCTGAAACTTCGTGTTCTCTATGATCACTGTCCAAAGCAGAGATTCAGTAATTGGAAGTGAATAATTGGCATGTATTTGGGACAGAATGCAATGTCATAATTCATGGAATACATTCAAAATCAGAGAAACTATGATATTGAGGTTTTCAGAACTCAAGAAAAAAGAGAAATATTAAACTACCCCATATGTGTAATCACTGTTAAAAGTTATTTTAAATAAGATTTATCAAGACTGATAACAAAAAGTGCTGCTTCACAAAGGTTGTAAACAGAATTACCAAGAGATCTTGCAGCTACTGCCTAAAATGCACCTGAAACTTGATTATATAACTTTGTTTCCTGGAACTTTCCTAGCCATGAAGTGAGGTGCACAGGAGGATGCAAGAGATTGTGTGCAATGAAGGAGAGATTTAGACTCTAATCCTACTGAGTATGCTTACAACAATTGCTCCAGCTATTCAGCCATCCCTTCTTGCACCCTAACAGAGATTTTATATTCCTTTTATATAGGAATATTTGAAGGCAAAAGGCAAATACATCGTTCCCCTTCTTTGTGCATGTTCTTACAGCCTGATAGTATGACTTGAGCTGCTTTAATCAACCTAGATGCTTGAGCTCCTTGACCAACTGGTCCTTGTACCATCACTACAGGGTCCGGGTCTAGTTTCTAGCAAACATGCAGTGACTAATGTGAGATATTACCCACTGATGCTGTAACTACTATATGAAATTAACACATTAATACTATGAACATATATTTTGCAATCCAAGTCAGGATGTGAATGAAATAAGAGCTGAGCTGATGATAATTTAAGTGGAATAACTGGCATTACCCAAGACTGTCCAGGGTTCTTCTGCCTATCTGGGAAGGGTTTGTATCTCAAGCCCTAGTGCTGCTCTCTCAACTTCACAATTTTTCAGTTAAAACAAAACTTTTTTTCAAAGCTGCATTCTGAAATACTCATTAAGTATTAGTAAGTGTGTGTATTAAGTTTTATTGGTAGTCAGCGTTTGGAAAGGTCAAGATTGATTGGAATTCTTGGGAAAGCTTTATGGAAAAGGTGGAATTTGAAATAGACCTTGAAACATCTGCTGGGCTGGAGGGGTAGAGGAAGGATCAGTGATAACAGTGTGGAAACAATGCAAACAAAGGGAGGGAAAAGGAATATTATCAATATTATACAAATCAATTCAAACTGACTAACAATATGCATTACCTTCATAAAAATGAATAACAATAACCACTTATTGATTTACAATGTGCACAAGACTTTATATACCTGTCATTTGGTATTTATTCAAATAGAATAAATTCTACCAATTCTTTTTCATAAGTGGACAGGTTATGATTATTCTCTTAATTATATTTAAAGAAATAAGGGAAAGGATAAATATTTAAAGTGATAGAAATTTCGTAATGCAGGCTAAAAAAAAGTTTTATGAATTTTTAAAGTCCTTTTAGCCAGTGCTCCTTTTACTCTATAGCATCTCTTCTCTAATGACTGGAAGATAGTATAATAATTGTCTCTTTGTGGCTGAGAAAAAATGCTGAAAATAATTCCATGGTTGTTATAAGACTGAAAAAGGAAAATGTGGGATCCATGAAAAGAAACCATGGAGGGTTCAGGAATAGAACTGGCTGTGAGCCAGAATGAAGTTTTGAAAGCAGAGAGGGCAAAAGGTGGGTACTAATATTCTGTAATTGTGGCAATAAGCTTCTAATAACAAAAAGTACACTGAAAAGTTTGGGTATAGAAGATGAGAATATAGCCATTGTCTATTTAAATGAAGAGCAATTGAGGATGCAGCTGTTTAACATGAAAAATATAATGGTCTAGTGAACCAGAGTCTAGCCTGGGCTCTACTCCAGTTCAGCTATTGAATCTGGTGGACCTTAGACAGATTGTAGGACACTAGGAATTGAAGATGATTTACTGGCTCCTTGCCCACTTATTTCCTCTGTAGCCCTTGGAAAAACTAAAAGTCTGCCCTCAAATGTTATTAATCTCCCTTGAAAAAGCTCTGTGACACATAGAATATAGATGGACAAAGGGCCAAAGCACATCGTACAGAACAAATAAGAACATACATAGTAAGGAGAAAGGTATATCAGAAACTAGCTGTTTATCAGTTTAAAATTGTGAGCACCAAACTCTCTGCTGAATCTGTTAAAGTGTAATGATAGGTTGCACATAACTGTGTACCCTCATCTTACTGGTTAACTCATGACTGGACAGCATAAATCCCTTATTTTCAAATGCACAAGGAAAATGATGATATTGCTTGCATGACCAATTTTGTGCTTCATTGCTCTTAATTGCGTGTTTAAGCTTCACTCTTTGAAAGCTTATGTCTTAGAAAAAATGGTCAAGGTGTGAGATTTTGCAGAAAAGCAAAAGCAAAAGCAAAAAAAAAAAAAAAAAAAAAAGCCAAAAAAAAAAAAGGCCAAAATCTGAAGAAGAGAGAAACAAAAATATCTGCTGCTAGAAGGAATTACTCACTTAAAAACACAAGTTCATGCATTGGAATTAAGTACAAGCATAGCCTATAGGCAATTCAAAAAAAGTTTTCATTACACAGAAGAATAGTTGAAATAAGTAAAAAACTGCCAAAGTCAGTAATAAAAGCAAAGTGGTATAAATCAGCTCAAGAGGGAACTGAATCAATTTTTAGAAAAGAAAGAAGCCAGGACTACTGCCTTGATTCTTACAGCAGGAAAAATATCTACATCAACTTCTTCAGGTTATTGCTGAATTTGAACCATTCCTTATTATAGCTAACATAATTTATAATCATTTAGGACTTGATTTTAATTCATTATATATGCTAAATAAAACTATATCCTTTTTTTTTCTTTTTACTTAACCTAAGTTATCTGAGGTCAGAGACTCTGGGTAATTATTCATTGTTTTATTCCTATACCTAGGGTAATGCTTAGCAAAGAACAAACCCTCAGTGTTTGCTTATCAAATGAAATAATGAAGAAATGAAGAAAAATACTCACCCATGACTTATAAGGTATTTGACCAGAATATTAACTGATCAACGGTATTTGGACAAACTCTAGCTCACAACAGCAAGGACCATATATTACTGTTCCGGCAATATGTAATCCAGAGTACAGTGGCACAAGACAGATCTTATCCTTAGAACTGTCATCTCTTTTATTTCTGGTTTGTCAGTTCTTCTTGTTTACCTCTGCCCTGCTTGCTTCTATAGTAGTTACTCTTTTTTTAACTTTCTCTTCCTTTCTAAAAGAATTGGGGTAGTAATTTTTGGTTGTCATCAATGCTTGCTGACATATTTCTTTAGTGAGTATATGGAGTAGACAGATGGGCACTAGGTACCATGCTTTCATTGAAAGCATTTCTATGCTTTGGGATGACCTCATTGCCCAACAGAATTAATGATCTTTTATAAGTTCCTCATTTGATACTTACTTGAGTATTAGGAGGAAAAGAGCCCAGGAAATTCTAGGGGGTCCCTTTTAAAATCAGGACATAATGAAGATCTATAAATGTGTATGTTCCCTGGCTCCTCCTAAATAATTCATTTTTAAGGTAATTTCAAAATGAGGTTGGTTTTACTTCACACTAATTAATTTCCAGTTCTTTTTTCTTCTATCTTATATGCTTTCAGTTTAATGAATTTAAATAGTAAAGAACTGTCTATATTTATTTGTAATATTTCCTGGTATAAATTTTATTACTCAATTTATTAAGAGTAACTGCCACTTTACATTGTAGAGAATCTAGTCTGTGTTTGAGGGCATTTTGGGCTAGTTTATTTTGTTAATGCATAAACTTTAGCAGTGTTATGAGTTTAGATATATGTTCAACTCTTTAGAAAACTGGACACTTTGTTCCCATCCCCCCCCAACTGCCTAAGACTTGAACAGCAATTTTCTTTAGATTATATACATTTGATTAAATGACGAAAAAGTCAATTCTATGAATATAATCCATTAATGGTACTAACCACACTGTAAAAAAATAAGAAAAAATAAATAAAAACTTAGTGACTATTCTTTTTACTTCTTTTTATGAACACATCTCTAAGAAATAACAATAGATTAATTCTGGAAGCCCAAAGAGAAGGTTATCTCAATCGCTTGTGCCAACAAAATTTGTGTTAAGGTTTGAATTGACTTTTCCAGTTCTTTTTCATCACACAAAAAAGCATTCATTACATTACTTTTGTGTTAGTGCTAGAACTTTTTAGCAGAAAATTTACAATAAAGATCTTCAGGGAATATAAATTCTAAGATTATTCAACAACTATATTACTGATATGCTTGAAAAGAATATAGAAATACAATTAAAAAACACAAAAATAATTAAACCAATATTTTAATGATAAGAATACAACAAAAGGATAAACATTTTTGACATGAGTTTATATAGATATAGATAGATAGATACACATATATATATATACACAAATGATCCTTTGATGACCACTGAAAGTATATGACAGCCCCAAAAATTTAAAAGGTGTTATACATAAATTGAATGAAGTACTCCTTTTACCCACAACATCTTAGCTTCATTCATTGTATGACATTGTTTATTCTGTGCTTCAATATGTTAAAAATCAAACTTTTAAATATTAAACTCTCCAGTGCTTGGGCCAGCATATTAAATGTCAAATCCTGGATGAAACCACTGTTTGGATAGCAATTAACTAATATATTTTTCTCTTCATTATACTTTTTGTAGCTCTTCCCTGCTGTAGCATTCCAAATTTTTAGATCAGACAGGAATTTCAGAAAGCATTAATTTGAAGTTTTATTTTGTGTGTTTTTTCTATTACTCTTGCCCACCAGATTTCATTCTCAATCCTCTGCCTGGATTATTTGACTGCTATATTGGCATCATCTGGATTACTTTGCGGGAAGGCTTTGAGTTGGGTTTCATTAATGAGGCAGAGGTCAAGTTATTTCTCCTCCAATCCAGGCTTGTTTCAACTGTGTTTCCTATAGTGGCTGTGTCCTTCCATGACTATAATTTATTGATGGAATACTTCTTTCACTACGCCAGTCTCTGGAAAACTCAGTCCCCTTTGTTGCTTTCCTAAAGTTTGCTCACACTTCTGTAAATAATCTCTTCATTGAAATCCTTTCAACTGAACCATCTGAGTGGACAAAATCCTGAGAGACAGAGTAGATGATTGAAAATACACCAAGAAGCACAAGCTCAGATGGAATTTTGGAACCAGACTGATCATCTCTTAGTTGAACACATAGATGATATACTTGTTTGGGAAAGTGGAACAGTGATAATCTGTTATTCACTGACACCAGACTTACTTAAGTTATCACTCTTCCTGGCTGACTGGCCACATAATTTGCAACCATCAATGCAAAATGAAAATGCCAGCCTCCCTATTTAAAACTTATTGAAAATTTCAAGACAATAATGACAGAGCATTAAAACAAGTGCTGAGTCCTAGTAAGTACAGGGCCCTGTGGAAAGGCATAGGCTGCAAGCCTTTAAAACTGCCTCCAGGTGAGTATGTTGAGCTGGAGTATTAATGGAAGGCAAAGGTTTGTGTGATCAAGTGTTGATTCAATCAAGGGTGATCAACATGAAAATTATAGAGATTACAAAACTGTGAGGTAGAATGCCTATCTCTGTGCTGGGGAACTTGCAAAAAAAATAATAATAATTTAAAAGGCCTTTAATTCTTAATTGCAAATACAGGTGGGAAAGCAGAAAGTGTCCATGATAGTCTAAAAAGAAGCTCATATTTCATAGATTCAAGAAAGGCATGCCAAAGACTTGACTCTAAATCAGACTGTGTAGGTTAAAAATTGCAAGGCCATATAAATGAGCAACTTCCAACTCCAAGTCTCTTAGGCTTGGAATAGGACACTGGTTGGGGATAAGTAGGATTTGAGGACTTGGGTTGGGGGCATTTTGGTAGATACAAACAAAATTGGGCATCTGTTCCTAAAATATTTTTGAAATCCACTTTCAGCAGAAGAAGCTCTTCTTCTACTGTCTAAGGAAACTACCATTCCCTTTTGTAAAAATTCATTAATGAGTTGATCTGGAATAATTTCTTCCAAGGGGATGCTTATTTTCCTAAAATACTTCCCCACTATCCATCAGTGCCTCTGGACCCAAACTCCAGGCTAAGAAATGCAGTCTCTACAGGAGGAGACAGCCTATGCACCAAGTAAAATTGCAAGATCTTACCATCTCTAAGGGTATTAAATCTAACAGGACCAAATTTATCAAAACAGAGGTTTTAATCCAGTATTTGTCATTTAATATGTTGGCCCAAGCACTCAAAATTGTATTAAGAGTTTAATTATTTTGCATATTGAAGCCTGGAGTAATCAGCTACCTACAGTCAATGAATCTGAGATGGTAAACTTCTTTGCATACTATATAGGAAGGAGTCTGAAAGCTTAGTGAGATGGCCATGTTGTAACTGATGTGTCTCAAACATTAAGAAATATGTTTTTGTTTTTGTGAGGAATGCTATCATCCATGTAAAGATTTGTAGTGAGTGTCCTCTGTAATTTGGAGGTGACAATTGGCAATGAAATCATAGAATTGGGCTCCCCGATTTCAGTAGTAATAATGGCATCTCTGAATGATGGAGGCCATTTGGCAGTGCTTAACGGACAAAAACAGGAGGGAGTAATTACTGTAATAAGCCTCATGGACTTCATAGTTTTAATCAGATTATTCGAACCAACTGAGCTCTACAAAGAAACAGTATAGGAGGGTTCCTTTTTCTGCACACTCTCTTCAGCATTTGCTATTTGTAGACTTTTTAGTGATGGCCATTCTGACTGGTGTGAGTTGATATCTCACTGTAGTTTTGATTTGCATTTTTCTAATAATTAGTGATATTGAATATCTTTTCATGTTCCTGTTGGCCATCTGTATGTCTTCTTTGGAGAAATGTCTGTTTAGGGCTTCTTCCCATTGTTTATTGAGTTGTTTGTTGTATTGAAATAAGCTGTATGAGCTGTTTGTATATTTTGGAGATTAATCCTTTGTCAGTTGTTTTGTCTGCAAATATTTTCCCCCATTCCGTAGGTGGTTTTTGGTTTTGTCTATGATCTCCTTTGTCATGCAAAAGCTTTTTAGTTTGATTAGGTCCCATTTGTTCATTTTTGTTTCTATTTTCATTACTATGGGAGACTGGTGCAAAAAGACATTGCTGCGATTTATGTCAAGGAGTGTTCTGCCTATGTTTTCCTCTAAGAGTTTTATAGTGTCTGCTCTTGCATATAGGTCTTTAATCCATTTTGAGTTTATTTTTTTGTATGATGTTAACGAGTGTTCTGATTTCATTCTTTTACATGTAGCTGTCCAGTTTTCCCAGCACCACTTATTAAAGAGACTATCTTTTCTCCATTGTATATTCTTTTCTCCTTTGTCATAGATTAGGTGACCATAGGTGCATGGGTTTATCTCTGGGCTTTCTATCTTTTTCCATTGATTTATATGTCTGTTTTAGTGCCAGTACCATACTGTCTTGATTAGTGTAGCTTTGTAGTATGGTCTGAAGTCAGGGAGCCTGATTCCTCCAGCTACATTTTTCTTTCTCAAGATTGCTTTGGCTATTTGTAGTCTTTTGTGTTTCCATACAAATTGTAAAAGTTTTCTTCTAATTCTGTGAAAAATGCCATTGGTAATTTGTTAGGGATTGCATTGAATCTGTAGATTGCTTTGGGTAGTATAGTCATTTTGACAAAATTGATTCTTCCAATCTAAGAACATGGAATATCTCTCCATCTGTTTGTGTCATCTTTGATTTCTTTCATTGGTATCTTATAGTTTTCTGACTACAGGTTTATTCCTAGGTGTTTTATTCTTTTTGTTGCAGTGGTAAATGTGATTGTTTCCTTAATTTCTCTTTCTGAACTTTTGTTGTTAGTGTATAGGAATGCAAGAGATTTCTGTGTTATTTATTTTGTATCCTTCAACATTACTAAATTAATTGATTAGCTCTAGTAGTTTTCTGGTGGCCTCTTTAGGATGTTTTATGTATAGTATCATGTCATCTGCAAACAGTGACAGTTTTACGTCTTCTTTTCCAATTTGGATTCCTTTAATTTCTTTTACTTCTCTGATAGCCATGGCTAGGACTTCCAAAACTATGTTGAGTAACAGTGGTGAGAGTGGACACCCTTGTTTTGTCCCTGATCTAGGAGGAAAGTCTTTAGTTTTTCACTATTGATAATGATATTAGCTATGCGTTTGTCATATATAGCCTTTATTATGTTGAGGTAGTTTCCCTCTATGCCCACTTTCTGGAGAATTTTTATCATAAATGGGTGTTGAATTTTGTCAAAAGGTTTTTCTTCATCTACTGATATGATCATATGTTTTTTATTCTTCAGTTTGTTAATATGGTGTATCACATTGATTGATTTGCATATATTGAAAAATCCTTGCATCCCTGTGATAAATCCCACTTGATCATTGTGTATGATCCTTTTAATGTGCTGTTGGATTCGGTTTGCTAGTATTTTGTTGAGAAGTTTTGTGTATATGTTCATCAGTGATTTTGGCCTGTAATTTTATTTTCTTGTGATATCTTTGTCTGGTTTTGGTATCAGGGTGATGGTGGCCTCTTAGAATGAGCTTGGGAGTGTTACTCCCTCTGCAATTTTTGGAAGAGTTTGAAAATGATAGTTGTTAGCTCTTCTCTAAATGTTTGATAGATTCACCTGTGAAGCCCACTGGTCTTAGACTTTTGTTTCTTGGAAGATTTTTAATTACAGTTTCAATTTCATTACTTTTGATTGGTGTGTTCATATTTTTGATTTCTTCTTCGTTCAGTCTTGGAAGGTTGTACTTTTCTAAGAATTTGTCCATTTCTTCCAGGTTGTCCATTTTATTGGCATATAGTTGCATATAGTAATCACTTATGATCCTTTGTATTTCTGAGGTGTCAGTTGTAACTTCTTTTTCATTTCTAATTTTATTGATTTGAATCCTCTCCTTTTTTTCTTGATGAGTCTGGCTGAGTGTTTATCAATTTTGTTTATCTTCTCAAAGAATCAGCTTTTAATTTCATTGATCTTTGCTATTGTTTTCTTTATTTCTATTTCATTTATTTCTGCTCTAATCTTTACAATTTCTTTCCTTTTACTAACTTTGAGTATTTTTGTTGTTATTCTTCTTTCTCTAGTTGCTTTAGGTGTAAGGTTAGGTTGTTTATTTTGGATTTTTCTTGTTTCTTGAGGTAGGATTGTATTGCTATAAACTTCCCTCTTAGAACTGCTTTTGCTGCATCCCATAGGTTTTCGGTTGTTGTGTTTTTATTGTCATTTGTTTCTAGGTATTTTTTAGCTTCCTCTTTGATTTCTTCAGTGATCTCTTGGTTACTTAGTAGCATATTTTTAGCCTCCATGTGTTTTTATGTTTTTTTATAGTTTATTTCCTGTAATTGATTTCAAATCTCATAGTGTTGTGGTCAGAAAAGATGCTTGATATGATTTCAATTTTCTTAAATTTACCAAGCCTTGATTTGTGACCAAAGATGGATCTATCCTGGACAATGTTCCATGTGAACTTGACAAGAAAGTGTATTCTGCTGCTTTCAGATGGAATGTCCTATAAATATAAGTTAAGTCTTTGTGGTTTAATGTGTCATTTAATGCTTGTATTTCCTTATTAATTTTCTGTCTGGATGACCTATCTATGGGTGTAAGTGAAGTGTTAAAGTCCCCCACTATTATTATGCTACTGTCGATTTCCTCTTTTATGGCTGTTAGCATTTGCCCTATCTATTGAGGTGCTCCTATGTTGGGGGCATAAATATTTACAATTGTTATATCTTCTTGGATTGATCCCTTGATCATTATGTAGTGTCCTTCCTTGTCTCTTGTAATATTCTTTATTTTAATATCTATTTTGTCTGATATGAATATTGCTACTTCAGCCTTCTTTTGATTCCCATTTGTATGGAAAATCTTTTTCTAATCCCTTTCCTTCAATCTTTATGTGTCCCTAGGTCTGAAGTGGGTCTCTTGTAGACAGCATATATATGGGTCTTGTTTTTATATCCATTCAGGCAGTCTGTGTCTTTTGGTTGGAGCATTAATCCATTTATATTTAAGGTAATTATCAATATGTTCCTATTACCATTTTCTTAATTCTTTTGTGTTTGTTTTTGTGTGTCTTTTTCTTCTCTTGTGTTTCCTGCCTAGAGAATTTCCTTTAACATTTGTTGTAAAGCTGGTTTGGTGGTGCTGAATTCTCTTAGCTTTTGCTTGTCTGTAAAGCTTTTGGTTTCTCTTTCAAATCTGAATGAGATCCTTGCTGGGTAGAGTAGTAATATTGGTTGTAGGGTTTTTCCTTTCATCACTTTAAATATATCCTGCCACTCCCTTCTGGCCTGCAGAGTTTCTGCTGAAAAATCAGATGATGAACTTATGGGGATTCCCTTGTATGTTATTTGCTGCTTGCTTTTCCCTTGCTGCTTTTAATATTTTTTCTTTGTATTTAATTTTTGTTAGTGTGGTCAGTATGTATCTCAGCATGCTTCTCTGGTTTATCCTGTATGGGACTTTCTGTACTTCCTGGACTTGGGTGACTATTTCCTTTCCCATATTAGGGAAGTTTTTGACTATAATCTCTTAAACTAGTTTCTTAAATCGTTTCTCTTTCTCTTCTTCTGGGACTCCTATAATTTGTATGTTGGTGTGTTAAATGTTGTCTCAGAGGTCTCTGAGAGAGTCCTTATTTCTTTTCATTCTTTTTTTTTTACTCAGCTTCATAAGAGTTATTTCCACCATTCTATCATCCAGCTCACTTATCTCTTCTTCTGCCTCAGTTATTCTGCTATTGGTTCCTTCTAGTGTATTTTTCACTTCAGTTGTGTTGTTCATCAGTGATTGTTTTTTCTTTAGTTCTTTTAGGTCCTTTTTGTTAAACATTTCTTGTTTAACAACAAGAACTTTTTGCAATCCATGCCTTCATTCTATTTCTGAGATCATGGATCATCTTTACTATCATTACTCTGAATTCTTTTTCAGGTTGATTGACTATTTCCTCTTCCTTCATTTGGTCTTGAGGGTTTTTACTTTGCTCCTTCATCTGCCACATAATTCTCTGTTGTCTCATTTTGTCTAACTTACTGTGTTTATGGTCTCCTTTCTGCAGGCTGCAGGGTCATAGTGCCACTTGCTTCTGTTGTCTGCCTGCTGATGGGTGAGATTGGTCCAGGGGCTTATGTAGGCTTCCTGGTGGGAGGGACTGGTGCCTGAGCTGTGGTGGGTGGAGCTGAGTCTTTTCCCTCTGATTTTCAGGGCTGTGTCAGGTGGTGTGTTTTGGGGTGTCCATGAGCTTAGTATGACTTTAGGCAGCCTGTGTGCTGATGTGTGAGAATGTGTTCCTGTCTTCCTGGTTGTTTGGCATGAGGTGTCCAGCACTGGAGGCTGCAGGCAGTTGGGTGGAGCCGGGTCTTAGTGTCGAGATGGATACCTCTAGGTAGGTCTCTGAACCTGCTGTGAGCACTGTGGGGCCAGCTCAGACTCCAACCTGGCTCAACTCCCACGTGTACTTGCTCCCCAAATCCACAGCTGATTAGGCTAGACCAGTCTCAGTTGTGGGAACACTCATTGTCTCTTCAGATATTCTACTGATGCAGGATTTACCAAGCCAATTGCAGGGATTTAATCCATGGCTTGTGCAACTGCATGGAGAGATTTCCATCCTCTTCCTTAGTCACACTGCCCCTGGGGCTCAGCTTTGATTTTGGCCCCACCTCTGCGTGTGTGCTACTCTCAGGCATCTGTTCCCCACTCAGGAGAGAGGCAGCAAAAGCAGAGGCTGACTGGGGCACACTTACTCACTCAGGCCACAGAGGGGTACAGTGGTCACAGCTGGGGTGTGCACAAAGTGCCTGTGGTGGCGGAGACCAGCAGGCAGTTGCAACAGACTGGGGCATGCTTGCTGTGGTGGGAGTCCTTCCCAGTGCTTGCAGAGGCAGTGGCTGGCATGTGGGGGCAGTGGCAGCCCTGCCCCTTGTGCACCATTCAACAGCGGTGTCTTTCTTATATGGTGTCCTGGGCTTCTTCCACAAACTCTCCCTGCTGTGGAGCTCCTTACTCCTATCCCTTCAGGCTGTCTTTTCATGGCTAACAGCTGTCCCCTCCCTGGGTCCACGCTCCAAAACCCACTTTCCAGACCCAGTCCCCTTCTGCAACAGGAGACACACGACTCAGGCTGGGATGTGCAGGACTGTGGCACAGGCCACATGCGCAGTTCTTACTTTGTCCTGCCTTCCACAGACCATCCGCTGTGTCCCCCTTTCATGCCCCAAAGGTCTCTTTCTGTCTCAACTGATATCCGCACTGTGAAGGGTTTTTTCTGAGTGGGGGAAGCTCTCACCTTCAGATTCCTGCCAGCATTGCTGGTCCCTTTTTTGAGTCCTCTTTTTTCTTTCTTTCATCTTACCCAGTTGCGAGGGGATTTTTCTTGTCCTTTTCAGTGTGTGAAGTCTTCCACTAATGTTCAGCAGGTGCTATGTGAGAACTGTTCCATTTGTAGATGTATTCTTGATGTACCTGTGAGGAGAGATGAATTCTGTGTCCTCCTATTCCACCACCTTGCCTCCTCCCCCTGCATCCCATAGTTTTGGGATTGTAGTATTTTTATTTTCATTTTGCCTCTAGGTATATTTTTTTATTTCCTCTTTGACTTATTCAGTAATCAATTGATTGTTTAGTAGCATATTGTTTTGCCTCCACATGTCTGTGCTGTTTGCAGTTTTTTTCTTGTACTTGATTTCTAATCTCGTAACATTGTGGCTGATGTAGAAGAAGCACTGTATCACCGTCACCAAAAGATCAACAGTAAATATGGCACAGTTATTTTGGAAGAAAAGGAGCCTAAAGATATGAAAGAAATTTTGTTACAATAGTAAATCTTTTTGTAAGGTGATTAAAATAATTTATATTCATCACTATTAATATGAGTTATTATATGTGTTATACAGAAAAGAAGATTGTATTTAAAATAAGTTAAATAACACACTCAAGGTCCCACAGCAAGTAAAAACTGGAGCCAGTATTGGAAAACAATTGGGTCCATGTCCAAGGTCTCTCTTTTTACCCTTATATTAGATAATTTGTCATAACACATTAGAATTGGTCTATACTTCCCTAGCATATATAACACATACTTTTAATATTAAAATTTTAATCTCATTGTTAAAATTCTATACTACATGTATTGCAAAAAATGTGGATTGTGCATTAGTGTTAAATTTATATTAATATGCATTGTGAGCCTAAGCAAATGGAAAAATCAATAAATGCCAGTGACATACTATGCACTCTATAAGGCAAGATTAGGCAATATTTACACCATATCAACCATCCTGTGGGGAGGAAATCTAAGCCAATATATGACTGAATGCTTAGTGAACATAAAATGCATTATAAATTTTTAAAGAAACATTTTGAATTATAAGAATATTCAGTAGAAACTCATGGGGCATATGGCTAACAGTGGAAGGTAAATTCTTACATTTGTATATTTAGGGTTGGACTGGATACAGATAAGAACTGCAGCAGAAATACAGGCCCCCAGCTTTCCCAAAGGTCTTAGAAAATTATTTTCAAATTCTGTATTTCAGGAATCCCTTCTCATAATAATCTTCCTCCACCTGACCTCTGTCACTAATGCTTCACAGTGTTGAGTAAAGGAGCAGAATTTTATTCTATCTTCATGGGTATGAGAGAGTATAGGGTAACAACAGAGTCCCTGGAGTTTAGGTTGTCTGGATTAAACAAAGTTGCACTGTTTACTAACTGTTACTCTGGGCAACTTACCTCAATCATCTGTGCCTCAGTTTTCTGGTGGGCTGAAAATGGCATGGTAATAATATGTGTCTCATAGCTATTATCTCATTAATGCTAAATTAAGAAACCTCAGAGAAATTTAAATGACTTAAATTTTCATATTAGCATGAATTAATTTTGGGAATTACTTTTCTGGGAGCAAGTTTTGCTCAGAAAAAATGCAAGAGTCAGAAGTGAAAACTTTTGTTTCTGAAGTTAGAGGAGATTAGAGGAACATTTAGCACAGAATGGATCCTAAAGATGCTAAAAGGGAAATACATACATACATATGTAGTTACATAGTTGTTGCCTAACAAGCAACCACAGAATTACAGTGTCATACAATAGTAAATACTTATTTCTTGCATATTTGTGTAGGTTAAATGATCTTGGTTGGGCCTGGTTGGATTCTACTGAGTTTAACTGGACTCTCTCTTGTGTCTACAAATGCTGGGGATTTAGTTCTAGTCAGGATTTGGCTGGGGTACCATATCTGTAGTACCATGTTTAACTCCTCCTACGACCTGGTGGCTAGCTCAAGTACGTTCTTTTCATGGAGATGGCAGAAGCGCAAGAGGGGAAGCCAGATCTCACAAGTGCTCTGTCACATCACATCCACTGAGCTTCTCATTGCTCAAAGCAGGTGTAGTAGATTGAATAGTGTCCCTAAAAATATGTCCACATCCCAGAACGTGTGACCAAGAGCATATTTGAAAAAAGCATCTTGCAGATGTAATTGTTAAGGAAGTCAAGATGAGATCATCCTGGATTATTGTGCTAGACCCTAAATCCAGTGACAAGGGTACTTATAAGAGAGAGAAGAGAGGCAGACCTAGACACAGAAGAGAAAGCCATGTGAAGACAAAGGCAGATATTAGAGTTAGGCAGCAAGAAATCATGAAATGTCTGCAACCACTACCAGCTGTGGAAGAGTCAAGGAATGATTCTTCCTTAGAGCCTCTGGAGGCCATGTGACCTTGTTGATATAGTGATTTTGGACCTTTGCCTTGCAGAACTTGAGATAATACATTTTTGTTGTTCTAAGCCACCAAGTTTGTGGCTATATTACCACAATGACACTAACTCAAAATGTGTTAGTTGCCACACTAACTCATTTTGCACTGTTAGTTTTGTACAGCCCTATAAAACTAACATAACAGGTAATATTTTTGAACTTAGATTCAAGTAGTTAGGAGAGTAAAGCACTGTTCACAGTGAACATGGACTGCAACATTGCATGGAAAAAGGCTGGGTACAGAGAGGTTTGAAAAACTGAGGTAATTAGTTCAATCCATCACATGTACTAGGACTCAGTGCTCACTCCCAAAGAAATAGAGAAGGCTCATGGCAGTTTTGTTTTCTAAGAAGTTCTATGAAACATTAAATATAAATCACTATCCTATACTCAGATGTTATATCACTTGATACTATTTTGATTCATTATGTGTTTGGTGAAAGACTTAAGGGGGGCCCCTATAATCCCTACCTGCTGGTGATCACATGTTTGTTTGTTTTTAACCTTAACCTCTTTGAATGTGGGCGGGATCTGTGGCTTGTTTCTAACCAATAGAAAATGGCAAAGGTGATGATATGTTACTCCCACAATTACGTTACCATATAAAAGACTTCATCTTGCCAGCAGACTTGCTCTAGAGATTTCTCCCTTGCTGGCTTTGAGGAAGTAAGCATACCTGTTAGGAAGCTCACAGGCAAGTTGCTGAGGGTAGCCTCTGGGACCTGAGGGAAGCCTCCATCCATCAGCCTGTAAGAGGCCAGGGGAGTTCTACAACCTCATGGAAATGAATTCTGCCAACAACCTGAGTGAGTGAGCTTGGAAATGAATTTCTCCCTGTTGAGCCTCAGGTGAGAACATAGTTTGGATGACACTTATGGCAACCTTATGACATCCTAGCAGAGGGCCCAGCTAAGCTGAGCCTAGATTCCTGACTCACAGAAACAGTGAGATAATAAATGTGCACTATTTTAAGCATCTAAGACTGTAATAATTTATTAAACAGAAATAAACAAATAATATAACATGAAGGGCTTCCCTGGTGGTGGTGCAATGGTTAAGAATCCACCTGCCAATGGAGGGGATGTGGGTTCGTGCCCTGGTCCGGGAAGATCCCACATGCCGCAGAGCGTCTAGGCCTGTGAGCCACAACTACTGAGCCTGCGCCTCTGGAGCCTGTGCTCCGCAACGGGAGAGGCCGCGACAGTGAGAGGCCCGCGCACCACGATGAAGAGTGGCCCCCGCTTGTCGCAACTAGAGAAAGCCTTCGCACAGAAACGAAGACCCAACACAGCCAAAAATAAATATAAAAATTAAATAAATTAATTTTAAAAAATATATGTATATAACATGAAAAAGGTCACTTTCAAGCTTATTAATCATGTGTTATTCTCAATATTTAGTGAATAAATCCAACATAAGCCACAGTTCTAAGATCTCTTTATTTCTAAATCTGGCACAATAATTTAAATGAAAGGGACAGTGACAAACTTTGTGGGTATACAGGAAAGAATCATTGTAGTACAATATTAGAAAACTGCATACTGTGAAGAAGGGGGTTTATTTAGGCTAGTGACCAAAAGGGTTGGATAAAAAGACTAGCTCTCTTCAAAAACCTGGAGAGTTTTCAGATGGAAGGTGGTAGCAGACTCATTTTGCACTGCTGTGTATCACAGTCATGACTAACAAGTGGAGATTATAAAAATGCAGTTAACTTTCTAAGTCACTGGATGTGGGTAATTAGAGAATTGGCTACCTGGTAGAATGGTGCGTTTTATGTTCCTGGTGAAATTTAAGCAAAGGTTAAATGAAACCCTGTCCCTCATTATGTGGAAAAAGATAGATAGATAGATAGATAGATAGATAGATAGATAGATAGATAGATAGATAGATTTATACGCATTATTACATAGATAAAGTCTATTGCCCAAGTTTTTCTCTACTTTCTTCCTTGAGTCCTAAAAATTTTCAAGGGTTTTTTTCATACCAACTTCTTGCCTTGCTGATGAAAGTACTACAAGTGGTGTAAACTGCTTTGCTAAAAGCATCAGAAGCACACTATGTACCACAAACAGGAATATGTGATAGCCCCTTTATCAATCAATCCCATTCCTCTCAGTGGCTGATATATTTCTTTTCTAGACTAATTTGTTTGTTGGGTGATGAGTGAATTACAAGCAGCACACGTTGGAATGCTTACTCTATCAAAACAGAAGTCAGCTGCTTTCTACAGCAATGGCTCATGCCAGCTGGCTAAAGAATGGCATTGGTTCCAGCTGTGTTTTGATGCTACACATTTCATGCTTTACAGTCCAATCAGATGCACTGGCACTGAATGAAATGGGTCCAGAAAATACAAGAGCGCATGAAATGAATAGAAAAAGACGATAATGCTATGTAGTGAAATAAATTCTAGTCAGGATTCGAGTTAATTGATCACATTACACACAGATATTCATAGTTAATACTGTGAAAGCATTATTTCAGTTTCTATAAAGTCTTTCATATGTAGATATCAGTTACATATATATGTGTGTGTGTTTAAGTGTATATACATATATATATATACAGATGTCCATGAACAAGTTGTGTTCATAAAAGATGAAAAGATGTCATCTTTGGATTTAAGTTTCACTTGTCTCATTCGAATTTTGCAAATACTTTTGGTATTTTTATTTAGGATTTAAATAATGCATTCAAATTTTAATTTGTTTAATCTTATAAAAACAGTGACTCTTTTAGATTTTTGAGTAAGTAAACATTAATATAAACCATATATGTTCACCAAATCTCAACTCTCAGTTCCCTAATGTTTCATTCATTTATTCAAATACTGAGCACTTACTATCTGCCCAGAACTGTGGATATAAAGTGAATATGTTATAACCATTACTCTTAGGAAGTTACAAGCTGAGAAGAAGCAAAGGAAAAAATACTAATAATATGTGATAGGTGCTAGAATAGAGATTTTCACTATATGGCAAAGGCTCAAAGGAGGGAATAATCGACTCTCTCTGATGGGACTGGTGAAAGTTGTTTAGAGAAAATAAAGTTTTGTCATGCCCTTGAGCATGAATAACTGACCAGGGAGAGAAAAGAAGAAAGGCAGGAGGAGATGCAGGCCAAGGAGGCAGCAGAACAAATGTTTAGAGGTCATAGTCATTTAGAGGTAGGTAGAGTGAGTGAAATGGTATGTTTACTTGCCCAGGGAGAACTTTTGATGTAGTTCTGAATAAAGTGGAGAAAGATAGAATATGAATGGGAAGGGTGGAGAGAACAGAAAAAAGATGAAAGGAAGAGGAAGAATAAATAGACTATACTAGAATGTGAGCAAGTGGAAATGAAGACAACTAAGATAGAAGGGGGAGAAGAGTCAGACAGGTGTACAGAGGTAAAAAAAATATTTCTCAATTTCATGAGGCATTTTCTACAATTATGATAAAAAAGCTATATAGTCATATGTTTTGTGTTGTGACTATATTTTTATGTGGTCTTTTTATATTAAAATTGAATCATTAGAAAAAGAACACCTTGTAATTTCTAGGCTTAATTTGATAGTATCCCCTACTCATATTTTAGGATTTTCAAGGGAACTTTTAACATCTCTGTTATTTATTGTTAATGTTTAGCCACCCATTCATTTACTCCTCTATTATATAATGTCATCAATTCATTTACAAATGTTTTATGAGCCCCACTGAATCTAGGAATAAGGCCAGATGCTAGCAACATGTCAGTGAACAAAATGGTCCAAGACTTTGGCTTCTAACTAAATTGCTTTTCTAACTAAAATGATAGCAGACTTATTAAGAAGATGCAAATTAAGAGCACAAAATTTCGTATCTTTTTGCTTGCCATTTAGAATTGTCATCACTTCTTGTTGTATTTACTTTTA
Source organism: Phocoena phocoena (assembly GCF_963924675.1). Classification (NCBI taxonomy): domain Eukaryota; kingdom Metazoa; phylum Chordata; class Mammalia; order Artiodactyla; family Phocoenidae; genus Phocoena; species Phocoena phocoena. The sequence goes on from NC_089223.1 coordinate 80,259,077, forward strand.
TGGGCACTGACTCTTTACCTCAGATGAGTTCTGCTTTGGCCAAAATGACCACATTCCATCTTTGTGAATGTAAAGTCAGACAGTTTCATAAGATGGCTTTGTGTGTTGATTCCCTTTGTGATTTATTTTGGGCCACTTTGCCAAGGCCTTTAATTGAGTAAAATTGTTATCCTTTTACTTATCTAGTTATAATAATCAGTACCCTTAATTTTTAATCCAACTTTTCTACATAAGCTGCCATAAGTGGGTAATGGCAACTGAAAAGCTATAGAAAGGTGAGAGTAATTATTATGACCTGCTTGTTATCAGAACAAATTCTATTACTCCTCAGAGAAAGTCCTGCCAATCCAGCAACATCTCTCTCCCACTGGGAGGGTAAAGTTCCTCATCCTTTTCTCCTGCCTCACATTTACTCTTGCAGCTGCATTATTGGCCAGACCTGATGTTTTTCTCCTGACTGCCAAATGGTTAAGAAACCACAAGCAGGCTGTTTCCTTTTCTGGAGGCAAAATTACCATACACAAACATCTGACTCAGGATAAGTCAATTACCTTGGTCAATTGATTTACAATTTAACTGGGGCAAGGTTTTGATAGAGATATTAAAAGGGAATAAATTTATAACACCGACATAAAGCCCAGAATTCACTGCTTCTGCCAAGAGCAGCCACATTCTACACTCCACCGGGCAGGTTAATTTAGCCTTCTGGCTTATTGGATTTTTTCTTTTCCAACAGTTTCACATATGTTTTTGGGGTTTAAGTAACCTTCTGCTTAAGGCCCCATATCTCCAGTAGAGTACAGCCTTGTGTATATGACAGCAGCAGCTCCATAGTCTGCTGGGTGTGCTCTGGAATCATATTACCCCATCTCTTCCTTTGATTCTTCCTATTCTCCAGTAGGTGGTAGACAAACAGTACGGTGACTACTTATTTAAGCTGCCAGAAAATGTGAGAATAGGAACCAGGGCATGTTTTTCCCCAGGCAAGAAACATCAGGATGTATTAGGCTGTTGCTGCTTTCTTCCTAACTCTTGTTCTGGCCATCAAATCGCCTTTTAAAAATAATGTATCAAGTCACATTTCTGTAAAACATTACAAAGCCTGGTCCAGAAGCATTATTTTTAAAAAAAACTGTTGTAATAATAAAAGTAGAAAATAAGTAGTTTTCTTGCAGATTTTATTTTTTTTATGGTTCTGGGAAAGGCTCTGGAAAAGGTTCTTGATTTTCTAGATACTTTGAGAAAATCAAGTAAAAGAGACACGATGCTACACAATAAACTGCAAGCTACTGTAGACTAGGTCCTTTTTCTAGAATCTTGTCTGTATTCAGCAGAAGTTAACAATGCATGACAGAAAGAAGATGCTTAGTAAATTTATGTCAAATTTATCTCCTAAATTTTCTTGCTAGGACTTGAGAGAGAGAAGAAAGAGAGTAGGAGGAGAGAAAGAAAGAAAGAGAGAGGGAGGGGAGAGAGAGAGAGAGAAGTAGGCATGACATTTGGGGAATGTGATCATGGATTGTCCTTAAACTAAACTTTACAGTATTACTATGGAGCATGGAACTTTAAAACTGTCCAAACTGGTGACAGATCTTTTTCTCATGGGGAAAAATAAATAGGGTCACACTCTTCTTATTAAGAAGAGTAAAACAAATCAAACCACTACCTTTTTGGTTAAAACATTACATTAAAAGAATCTTGCTTGATATTGTATATTAAATCATCATGTAACTTTAAATTACTTGAGAATATAAGGAATAAGTATCTGAAAATTTTTTAAATCAAATATTTAAATAATACACAAAGATGAAGTTTGATAACTCTAAAAATATTCCCCTACATTGTGCTATCTTTTTCTGTAATCAAGGTAACTAAAAAGTCTTATTTAAAATATAATTATTATTAAAACTCAAAAACAAAACAAGCAATAATTGGCTTGGCCATGGTCATTCTTTGACTGCCTGTGTAGAGATGTGCTCTGTATTCCAAACCTTTAACCTCTATTCACAGTCCTCATGTCAGTTACTTGATTCCTACTTACTTCTTTGTATCCAAATTTAACCTTAATTCACGTTTGCTTATGTCTTTAGACCCTATTTCTACACATGGATCCACCCCCCCAATTTAAATACCCATATTTTATTCTTGGCCTTATGTGACCTGAGAATTTTCTTGCAAATATTATGCACTTAATAATGCCTTATTACATTAAATTGTATTGATTTTATTTCTGTCCATGCTGTCTTACAAAATTGGACCTGAGTCCATCTTACCTTCTCTCACCTTATCTTTTCTTTTGATTGTTTACTGATATTCTAGAATGTGACCTGACTTTGTCTTCAGGACTTATAGTACCTCCATAGCAAATTTAAATGTTCCACCCATTTGTTTAGGTTCTCTATTCTATATTCACACTATTTATTCCGTCTCTAAGATATGCCACACCACCTTTCCCCAAATGCTTTTAAGTCCATGGTCCATATGCCACAAATCAGGATATATAAATGAGAAATGATCCTGTTTGAACTTAACTTTGGCCAGTCATAATGGAGACAGATTTAAAGACAGGGAGTTTCCTTAAGACACTTAAGTAAGACACTTAAGATACTCGGTTTTCCTTAGTAAAAGCGGGGCATTCTTTAATAGCCTAGTGTTCAATTTATCCTGCTGTTCTAATGAATATCTAAGGCCCTCACCTTGACAGAGCGAAGGAAAGTAATGTAGATGACTTAAGAGCAATAGCATCTGTGGCAACAGGATTGAGAGTGATTATGCTGAAATTTACTGAGCCTTGTGATCCTAGAAAACACGAGGATTAATGAAACTCTGTCACCTTTTCATGTTCCCAGCCATGGCTTACTATAAAAAGAAGCACTCTTCTCCATATGACTTAGATAAAATTCACAAATGTCTCCTTTGCTTACCTGTAACAAGACCAGACAGAGATATGAAACTTCCCATTCATTGCCTTATAAATGATTAGCTGAACTGCTTTGTTTCCACTGATTAGTCAGAACTAAATGCTTGTCAACTGAACTTTGGTTAAGATTCTCTACCATCCTCCATATCTCTGAACTTTGACCCACTCTCAGCCTAAACATATAGCAACCCTTCCATAAGACCCTCTTGAGAGTAGGCTGGCTTTCAGTGTAAAACAGTCACTGACCCACCATCCAATCACACCATCCTTCCTCATACCATATTCCCAAACCCAGTTTTGTAGTCTTTAATACTCTTCTTTGTAAAGCAAAAGCCCCTTTCTATCTAATCTTTGCAATGCTGGCAAATCTCTTGGTCAGAACATTCTTCCTATTGCAATAAATTCTCTCCTCCTATTCCTAGAGTTCCTTTCCCCTGTTTTGTAATAAGCCTTTCTTAAGGAGAGATAAGTCTCTCCTTATCTAGGTCCTGAATTTGTCCTTTATTTGACATATTCTGGTGCTTGGACTGAGATTGGGACTCACCTATGGACTCCCACCATCCCCTCATAGGTTATGGTACCTTGTGGGTCTTTTAACTCCTCTGCTGCTAGGTGATTCTCAGATCCTTCATTGAGTTCAATACTCAAACCAGTGTGCCAGACATATTGTCTGTTGTAGCGTGGTAAGGAGTTATTTTAATTTTTTCAGACAAAGAGATTATGTTTTTTCCCTTTTCTGAAGCCTCTTCTGCTTTTCCTAGGTTTCCCATACCTGAGAACTGTGCAGGGCATTTCCTCCTTTCCTTTGACCTCAGAGATTTCCTATGGGGTTCCCTTGGCTCTCTGCCCCAGGGATTGTGTGAGGAAATTAATCAAGTAGAATTCTCCCCTAGGTTCTTAACAGATTTTTTTTTTTCATTTTTCTCTTCAGTGTAAATCCCATGGGTAACTCTCAGTCTTCTTCCACTGACTGTATGCTTTGCTATTACAGCACTAATTCAGTCTAGTATCACCCAGTAATGGTAAACTTTTACCAAAGGCAATTTAGAACTCAAATAGCATCTCAGGGAAACCTGGGATATCCCCACACTGGCTCATCTAAGCCTCTCTCTTCCCATCACCTCTCCCTTCTCCCTCCCTCTCTTCTAAAGTCAACATAAAGCACTGGAAACTCTTTTGATAAGACACAGAATCTTTACCTTCCAGGCAAATAACTCAGAAGGTAAAGAAAATCTTTTTACAAACTCATATTAAGAGGAGACCAGTAATCTAAGAAAATTTTAACAAAGAGAAAACAGAAGTCAATCTTCCATCTTTCCTAAAACTACCTTGAATCCTTTTATCTGACCCTTTTAACACCTCAACCTACTCCACCCCTCTATCCACCCTTACCAGACCTTTCCCTTCCCACTCCAGCCTCTCAATTCCCTAATGTCATTTAAATCCTCTTCTCCTATTCAACCATCAGAGGCCGAAACAGGTGGTTGGAAACAAGCTAGATGTTTGACACACTCAGATGGGCTTTGGAGACACCCAGATGGCCCCTTGGTTTCTCCTCAGTTCTTTGTCTGTATTCTCCATAAGAGGTCATCATGGCAAATGAACTCTTAATGGTTTTTCTCAGCAGTTATTGGTCAGGAGCAGGTAAAATCAACTTGTGTCATCTTCCAGAGGAACATTCCTTGTATAAATATACAGGTGAGGAAAGAACAAGTTAGCTCTTCCATATAAACTAGTAAATTTTGTATTTTCTCTTGTTTATGACTGAAACATAGCTAAGATTTTTAAATTGAAACTTAAGCTATTTTTGTCTGTATGTCTGTATATATGCACATGTAGTATAGTCCTACCTTCAGAGAGTATTACCAAATTATATCATATAAACCCTATCAATGAGCTCTATTAAATAGCACTTATATAAACTTAAAATCCCCAGAAAGTAATGAAATTTAACTTACTCTGAAAATTTTTTTCCAACAATTAGGTTGTGGAGTATGTTAGCTTGCAGATAGTTTTCAAGATTTTTCAGTAATTTAAAACAGACTTATGCTAAATTAAGTATACACAGCATGTAGGATATGTTTTTATTAAAGAAAAAAAAGTGTATTTTTTTTCCTAAAGTAAATTAACTTTATTCCAGAATGAGAAAGATGTAAGTGTAGAAAAATAGCAAAATGAATACGGAAAGTTATACAGGGTTTGCAAAAAGGGAATTTTATTTGTTATGGTAAATGTTAGCTAGGTTTTCATGGGTTTATTCTCAAGATTTTAAAATGAGATGAAATATGAAATATTATACTCATAAAAATTGATTTTTGTTTTCTCTTTGTTAAAATTTTCTTAGATTACTGGTCTCCTCTTAATATGAGTTTGTAAAAAGATTTTCTTTACCTTCTGAGTTATTTGCCTGGAAGGTAAAGATTCTGTGTCTTATCAAAAGAGTTTCCAGTGCTTTATGTTGACTTTATCATGTCCTTGATTATTTAGAAGAACAAAGTCTTTGCACTTTCAAAAAGAAGCTAACGTTACGTTACCTCTTTATTTACTTTTTTTTTTGGTGGAACGCGGGCCTCTCACTGTTGTGGCTTCTCCCGTTGCGGAGCACAGGCTCCGGACTTGCAGGCTCAGCGGCCATGGCTCACGGGCCCAGCCGCTCTGCGGCACGTGGGATCTTCCCGGACCGGGGCACGAACCCGTGTCCCCTGCATCGGCAGGCGGACTCTAAACCACTGCGCCACCAGGGAAGCCCTCTTTATTTACTTTTAAAGTCTTTTACTGTCACTTTGGTAATCCAATTTAATAACTTTTGTCATTTTGCATTCCCAAAATCAAATCTTAAATATTTTTTGCACCTAATACTGTCTTTGAGATTTCCTAGAGGGCCCCTGGAAAATCACAGAGGATCTGTTCTTCTACTTTATAAAAAGAGAGGTGCTAAAAATGATAAGGTTTATTTGATATGTTATGAGATACATGGGAAGTGTCATCATATCAGAAGAGATGCTTAACCTTCTTTAGGTTAAATTTGTATGTGTAAAATATTGTTAAATATAAACATTTCAGAAACTATATGAAGTTCCTAGAGATATGGCAATGTCCTTGCTGTTCATGATGTTTTTATTTGAGTCCTGATGCTGCTTTGCCTGATATTAGTCAACAGTATAGTGTTATCAATCATAATTTCAGTTTTTAAAAAAAATGTTGTACACCATAGAAGCAACAAATTTCCTTGGTAATTGCCTTATTTTTGTAATAAACTTCCATCATTCATTTTAAAACTTTAGTAATTTGCAGACAGTTTTACTCTGATATCTCCACGATTTTGCTTGTAATCAACCATAGGCCAGAGTGCTTCATCTTCAACAAAAGAGGGTTTTGTCAGAGACCCATGGTAAGGACTATGGCAGGTAATTTTGGGCACAGGTTTCTGATGACACTGCTTAAATAGCTTTGAGATCCTACCACTGGATGGAGTGAGGATTTCTAGAATTCTAATTGAGAAGCTGATGGATTCATTAGACTGCCAACCCAAGATGGTTGAAACAAGAATTGATTGCACAGGACTAAAAGAACTGATGAGGGATGATTATGGGTTTCTTTTGGAATATTGCTGATGCTCAATTTTCCAGAAAAAAGAAACTTTTCTTTTCTCTTAAGCTATTTATAGCTTCTAAGAATTTAATATGCTATGCTTTTTGTAAATGAGAATAAAACATTTGTGCTTTTCTCCCTGCCTGATCCCTCCAGAATTTGGAATTTCTTATATTCTTATTTACATGGCAATATAATTATTTGCATGGGTTCAACAAGGATCTGGACTCCTTGTTAACTGAACATAATTGGAAACATTGGTTATATAACAAAGGCTTTGAGTGGAATGTCACATTTAAGAATGATACTTGATTCAGATATGACTGGACACTTTAAAAGAACTAATAAGGTTGACGTCATGGAGTAAATGCTTACAAATTCCCTTGGAAAACTGGCCTGGTGCCTGGTTTACAAACTTCACAGTCTTAGAGATGATTAAGGAAATTAACTCCCTGGCAGGTTGAGGGCTTGTAGGATATTTTGAGTTCATTAAGAAGAAAGGAATTTATCAAAATCAGTAGGTACTACAGGAAAAATTTCCTGGTAAGTTCTTGGCTTGACTTCCTAGCCTCAGGAGACTCAAAAACCCAATCTGAGATCCTTTATGAAAACGTCCCACAAAACAAATTTATAAAAGCCTGTATATTAAATTACCATTCTTGTAGTACTTATGTAAATAATCAGGTCAAATCTAATGAAATCAGCCTTATTTTGTGATCAAAAATAATCTTTCTTTGGTATTATCTTTGATCAAAATGGAGGTGAATAGAAAGAGAAATTTTGTGTGTTATTGGATAACTACAGTACACCCTAGTGGATTATCAGAGTCTGGCCCTATTTATTGTTTTTGAGCTATTTTTCCTCCTCTATGTAATTTTCAGGTAACTGATAGCATTAAAAAAATATATTGTTACCTACCTATTAATTGGATTGAATTCTGTTATTTTGGACAGTGTCAATCCTTACCAAAATTTCAAATCTTCCAGTTTCTTTTAATATCTGGCAACAACTCTCCAAACAAACATATCCAATTTTTCTCCTTCCTCCTAACTTAATGACACTGAGAACTAAAATCTGACAGCCTAAATCCTCATTGGAACTTTATGTTGCCTGTAGCTCATCTTTTTTCCCAGATCTGAAGAATTGTGACATAAGGCCCAATGACTTGATATATACCTGAAAGGACTCATCACTTCAGCTGACCATGTGTGGGCTGGATTTTTCCCTGGAAGAGCTGCTGCCTGGGTCACTGAGGGAGTCTGTTAAATTCTCAGGCCATGCACGCCCTTATATTCCATGGCTGTGGAAAATATCACTAAGAGTTTCAACCTCTTAGCTTTAACAACTCAACAAGCAGTGCTGCATAATAAAAATATTTTAAGCCACTAACCTCTTGAACTTTAATTAAAACTTTTATGTTAATATTTCTTTTCTTTTTTTTTTTTCTGTATGCAGGCCTCTCACTATTGTGGCCTCTCCCGTTGCGGAACACAGGCTCTGGACGCCGAGGCTCAGCGGCCATGGCCCACGGGCCCAGCTGCTCCATGGCATGTGGGATCCTCCCGGACCGGGGCACGAACCCGTGTCCCCTATATAGGCAGGCAGACTCTCAACCACTGCGCCACCAGGGAAGCCCATATGTTAATATTTCTATTTGCATTTTAGGCATCCCTCTATTAAGATGCACAAAATAACTGGCATTTGTCACCACTTCTTAGTAGATGGCTCAACTGATTTTTCAGAAACAATGTTAACAAGAATCTTCAGAAAACTATTAGACTCTACTTTGCCCCACTTGAGAGATCTATGACTACTCTGAGTTAAGCAATTAGTACATATCATTAGGCTTGTAAAAAAGGAGGGACTGACGAAGTTGGAGTTTATCCAAGCCCTGTGACTCTGGAAAACAGGGAAGGTTAATGAAATCCCCTTACCCTTTTATGTTTGGAAATGGCTTACTGAAAATAAACATTCTTCCTCTGATGACTTAGATAAGGCTCAAGGGTGCCCCCCTTGTTTACCTATGACAAAGTCAGACTCAGACCTATAAATACCCTTTCTTTGCTTCATAAATGAATAGCTGAACTGTGTTGTCCTTATTGATCAATCAAAACAAAATCCCTGTTAACCAAACTTTGGTCAGATTCCTTTCCTCTCTCAGACCCCTGAATTTTGACTCACTCGCAGTCTGAACCAGCATACAACCTCTCCTTAATTACCTACCACTTCCCCAAGAATAGGCTGAATTCAAGGTAAATCATTCTCTGGTCTACTACCCCATCATGCCACCATTGCTCATCTCACTTCCTCAAATCTGGTTCTTTCTAGACTTGGTAACTCCTCATTATTAAAAAAAAAAAAAAAAAAAAAAAGGCCTTTTCTTTTCTGCCTAACCATTAAGAATCTTCTACATCTCATGGTCAGTTAGTGAGTGCATTTCCCCTATTACAATAGTCCCTTGTCTGACTCTTGCAATCATCCTTTGCAGTATAGTTTCTCCGTACTTAAGTCTAGAGGTTTTTTTAAGTTGAAAAAGGAAATGTAATATCAACTAATATTAGGATTGTATATGGCTTCCAATTGACCTGGCCCAATGGTTTTTGAAGTTGCTTTAACTGCAAAATTCTTTGAACAAATAGTGAATACAGGACTTCAGTGTGTAGAATATGCAATAGAGACTAATCATATGTGGACTTTAGGTTCCAAATCAGCAAAAAAAAGTGAATTTTGAATAATCAAAATTATCATAAAAATCACTTATGAAAGTCTATTCTTCAAGTCAACACATAATTTCTTAATAAACAACAGAGACAAATTTTGCCATATCATTGGATAAGTACTATTTCTTTGTGCACTAGTGTTGGCTTTAATTGAAAAGCCATATAAAAATATATATTTTTTCAAATTCTGGAATCACACTTGCTGTAAGATACCACAGAATAAACAGGACACAGAAACCTAGAAAAATAACCTTAATCAGTATCTCCCATTTCACTCTGGGTATGTGCTCATGAATACCTAAAATCTAATTTTTAAGAAGCTAGATGCATGTTGAGGTCAAAGCTGTTTTGTTGAAATGAGGGTGATAGGTTTACAGCCTCACCCACTAAACTTTCTGGCTTCCCCTTAACTCCTAAGAACCCCTAAATTCTATTAAGCATTAATTCATACCCTCTGATCTAGCACAGCCCCCATTCAATAATCTGACACTATATTTCAAATCTGGACACAGAAAGCATTCTCACTGCTCCATGAGCACACAGTTCATGTGTTACCTTTTTGAAGTAACATGAGCTTTATTACATATAAAACTCTTACATTGGTGCTGCTTTGGGGCCTGTTAAAAACTGTTTTAAACAAGGCCTGGAATTGTCAGGTTATTCTGAGGAAAGCCAAGAGCCCTCAGAATCAGAAATAGGTAGAGGCTATATTGCTCCTTTTGCATATCTTGCTAGGAGTTGACATACTATGTTGAAAATAAGATTTTTAATTTTTTTTTAAAAATCTGTTAAAATAACGAACATTAATTAAAAACCAAAGCAAAAACAGCTGCTTCATCTTTTGATATAAACTTAAGGCCTTAAGTCCCTGCTTTCTGTCCATAGCATGGTGACAAGAAATTTTCATTAGGCTGAAGTTCCAGGGCCCTGAACACAAGAAACTCAGAACCTAGAACATCACTCAGAAGGCTATTACTGGTCTCACTGAACTCATACCCTGTTTATAAACTGGGACCTGGATCATCTTTCTAGTAAATCTTATAACAATATAGTCTTATCAGTGGAAAATAGTTTCTAACATCCCTGCCATTATGCCATGTAGTAAATTCCTAGACACAGATGTAGATCATGATATTTAAACTTTTCCCTATCTATCCTGAACTAAGACACCTGAATAGGTCTTTCAGAAACTATCTAACCATTCCTGAATTTTATCCTGATTAGGATGCTTCTAATGCTAATTTCCCTAGTGTATAGAATAAAGCTTATTTATTCAGAATTATTTGAAAGTGACCCAGACACAGTCAAAACAACAGGCCCAAGGAAAAAGTTGACAGATGTCCCAAATGCCATAGAATTACTTTAGCACCATAGAAGCATAGATTTAAATTATATTTAGAAAAACATTTATTCTAATTCTTTCATTTATTGACTTGGTTATAATCAAACATACAGTCTTCCCTAGAGTAAGGCATGACGTCTAAGTACCCAGAACTTCTTTCCAGGAATCATCCAATGCATAGGTTAAATATCTTGTTTCTCACACCCTTGTTTTCAGCCTCAAAACCTATAGGTGGTTTTTTTTTAATTCCAAAATTAATTTGTAAGAAAATTTCAAATTTTTGTAAAATAAATTAATGGAAGTTGTAATAAAAAATTACAAGCTTACCTCCATATTTCTCACTAGTAATATGATCCTTTAAGAGTCTTAATGAGCTTTCAAGAATTTTTTCCCAGTCTTTTGCAAAGTATTAACCATTTGTAAGAAGAAAAACATAATGTTGGCATATTATATTTTATGAGTAATTAAATTTTCAATTTTCATTATTTTCATATCTTGTTTGGACATTTAATTTACCCTCTATTTTTGATTTGTTACCATTTATATTTTATATTCACAAGCTATTATATGATTTCTGAATATTGTATATTTGTTCCCATTGGGTTCAGGAGTAAGTATCAAGGATACTTTGTTGATTAAGTGATGTGAACATTAGTTTCTATTTCTATCAAATAAATAACTCATTTTAACTTAGCGTATATTGTTTCATATTTTATATTCCACTGCAAGAATTAAGAAAATAATTTCTTAATAGCTAAAATAGCTCTCTTAAATATATAGATGTTGATTATTCTAAAATGTCAAAATTTCTATGAAATTTTCAAAATATTTTGTACTAAGAGAATAACAAATGCTACAATTTGGAGCTGGGGGGAATAACGTAGTCTGCAACATGTCTCATGAACACTGTTTATTCCTAAGTAAACATGATTAAAACAAATTTATGAATATTTTAACATTTATAATGCAATGATGTTTTGATCTGTGAGCACAAAAAATTTCAGTGCTTGATAAGGCAAATATCGCCTGGGAGACAATATTTTTTTCTTTTCCTATATTCATTATTCATTATCAGATATGTAAGATCAGCATGCTTTGAAAGGCCTCATCATAAAGTGTCAAGGCACTAGGTAACAAATCAATGGTTGTTTAAATGACTGTTTTTCCCTGAGGGAAAATATATTTTGATTGGGAGACCTAACTTCATTATGCTTCAGTACATACTGAGTGAAAAACACTATTTCTGTCATTAATGTGTTTATAAAAGCTTTTCGTTGTCTGCCCTGAAAAGTCATTCAGTTGAATTTTTTTTTTTTATGATGTATTGTCTGGCAGTAAAAGCTAATGCGCTCACGAGCATTTGTAGACTTTCAAATTTTTACTAAATTTTTGAAGAGGAATACATCTAACTATATTATTAATTATTATGAATTATTATCATACATTAACCAGACATGGATATGAGTTCAATTTTTTAAAACTAAAAACACCGGTCTCTCCTCATACAGATTTCACATTGTTCAAGGAGAGTTTTCAGTAGTTTAATTTCGCTACAAGGTGATCACTGCTGTTTGATATTTTCAAGCTCTGCTGAGTTTTCCTGTCCATTATTTTGTTTCTATACAGATATTTCCAGAGAGAGTAGCAAAACAATTAATATTTGAGCTACAATTGCTACCATATTTTACCTGTAATAAATAAGGTAAACTTTTAAAAATTTTTTGTTAATTAATATTATCAACACTTAAAATATATTTACTTTTTGTAGCTATTTGTAGCTATACACTCTGTCACTTTAAAATGTTTCAATATATACAATTACACATTAAAGTTTGCATTATCTTAGAGCCTATTAAAATATTCTGAAACTGTGTCTACAATCTACACAAAGATAGAAATCACTAAAGTTTCAGATTCTTGTGTTTAATTGGAAAGGATATGTAGCATATGTAAAAAATTAATGAAGAGAAACCTCAGTTAAAGTTGGGAAACCTTCACTTGCAATGATAACAGAACTCAACAGGAAGAAGAAAGACTCTTCTTTCCTCACAAGGACTCAGCCAGTGAAAAGCCATAGACTGTTTACTCTAGCTCTCCCAACCTCCTTTTCCTTTCTACAAAAGCGTTCTCCTTCTCTTGCCCTTTGGGAACTTGCATGTGACTCACCATGGTTGCAGACACTGAATTACAGTTCTTTGCTGATTCCGTTTCTATTTTTTCTGGACAAATATCTGCCAGATTATTTATTCAGGCCAACACATATTAAGGAACATATATGAAGTGTCAGATACATAATATTAAATATTATATTTTAAAGGTATTTTCATTCTTAGGTTTAATGCACTTAGTGAACCATGTTATAATCTAGATAAACCCTTCTTAATATGTACGGCACTCATACACACTTCTTTGTGATACAATTTCAAGACCACAATATCTTAATCACTTGTAGCTTTGGTCACCTGATTGGAATAGATGTTTTCTCAAACCATGAAGCATTAGGAAAGGGGACAGCATGCACTCTGTTGTGGAAGCAAGTGCCACTGAGCATGAAAGCTTAGGATTCTTTTTTTTTTTTAATTAATTAATTTTTTAAAGATCTTTATTGGAGTATAATTGCTTTACAATGGTGTGTTAGTTTCTGCTGTATAACAAAGTGAATCAGCTATACATAAATCTCCATATCTCCTCCCTCTTTTGTCTCACTCCCACACTCCCTATCCCACCCCTCTATGTGGACACAAAGCACGGAAGCTCAGGATTCTTATTTGCTGTAATGGGGAACTTTTCTGTGGTTGGTTGCCCTAGGGTTGTTGTTTTTCATATCCTGTCTGTGATTGGCTATATGCAAATGAGAAAACCCTAAGATGTTAATCATTGGTTTGATTAGTGCTGATGCTGACTCTGCTACCCACACCTATCTTGCTGTGTTTTGAATATGCAACTTAGAGAACCCCAATATACTGGCACTGAAAAATGCCCTCACCAGATGTAGGTAGCTCTCTTGAGTTGGAATTGAAGAGGTGCTGTCACCAGAACTGGAATTAAAGCTAAAATTCATGTACTCTCATGCTCTAAGAGTGAGGGGTAATTAGAGTTTAAAATATTCTTTTTCAGTAGTTGCCCTTAATAATCTCTAAGCCTATTACTTGATTTCTACATACTTAACCTAAGCACATTATGTCTGGAAAGAGGAACCTACCTACATTTCCTTTTCCCAATTAGTTTGTAAATTCCCTGACTGCTGAGGGCTGATCTAATGTTGCTTTTATACCATTCTATTTAATCAACATAATTTATCAAGAAATATTATTTTAACTGATGTATGGTTTGGCCAATATCTTTTTGCCATGTGTTATATTATAGATTTTCTTATATTAGCCATGTTAAGGATGCATCTGTTTTGATTCACATTATCTTTTATTATATTAAAGGATCAGTCTTAATTGTACTATTTTGGGAAGACCAAAGAACTTCTACCATGACAGACTAAAGATTATAAACCCAAGGACGACATCAAAAAGCTATATATTTTAAGTTTAATCTTCATTATCATAATTCATTTTCTAAATTAAAAAAATTTGAGCCATATTTCTATCTTGCATTTTTCAGATATTTGAACACAGTAATAAGTACACACACACATTTTTAGAATTCTTGTAAGATGATTAAATGTAATCAGATGGATAATGAAAAGCTGCCTAATTTATTCTTCATGGCATTTGAGAATTTATGGATTTTTAAGGATTAATGTATATAAATTCTGGATGAGACAATCATCTTTGCATCCATCTTTCTTTTGATCCTATAGAAATCTTAAAATTCAATAAATATTTAAAAATAGACTGTGAATGAGTCAGCTCTCAGAGTGAATACTCAAGTCATCTCACATTTATTTATATACAAAATCTCACCTCTGACATTTTATAGAGATAGAAATTCATATGAAAGCAGCCATCTGTATTTAACATACAGTATTTGTGAGGCAGTATTCTAGGTAATACCACATATTATCTTCACTAAAGTTCTGTAAGTCAAGTATTTTAGTGAGAATTTACACTTTAAAAACAGTTTTGGAGATGTTAACACAGTTTTCAATGTTACATAGAAACTAGTGAAGATAGAATTTTTGTTCAAGTTTAAAACTCAAATAATTTATAATAAGATATACATTTTATCTCACAAGTAGATTATAAGTTAATAGTTTTAGAATGTGATCTTAGCCAGTTTCCCATCTGTATGACATCAGTAATGAGCAAAGTGTTATGCAAATAATCGGGGCCTCAGATAAGGAATTAAAAAAAAACAACTTTGTTTACTGAAGATTTCCAGAATATGAGCTCCATGAAGTCAAGGCCTTGTTTTTTTCTGTTTTGCTCCATATGCATAAAACATGGCCTAGTACATATTAGGTACTTGATAAATATTTATTTCAAGAATGAGTAAGGCCTAATTTCTAAGGAATCGAAGTTGGAAAGGTCTTTTTAAGCTTTTAGTCATTGACTTCTCCAAGATTAAGGTTTAAGGTAGAAATATTACATATATCCACAGTTCTAGATATATTTGCATATTTAATCTCATTTAATCTTCACAAATATGTGAGAGCAAATATAGGATTCAACATTTTACAGGGGAGAAAACTGAGTAGCAGATAAGAGAAGTGAAGATCTCTTACACATAACAAAGCTGCATCCATTACAGTCTTGCTTGTCAAAACATCACTGTTGTCATTTTTCTTGAAGTCAAAAGTTTGAATATTGTATTATTTTAAATATACATTTGCTATCCTCACATCTGCCTAAAATATTTTCAACTATAATGCCTATCTCATTTTTTGCAATACTTTTTTATTCAATACTTTGAATATTTTGATTAACCTTTGAACCTTCAAAAATAGATTATATCGATCGTACTTAAAAAGTTTCTGAACATTGACCAGTGTGCATATAGTTGTCAAGAAGGCTATTCTAATTGTATACTTTTTCATTCCCTAGGCAACCTCAAAATAAAGTGTCGTTTCTGCATTTCCAGTCACGGAAGTAACATTCCAACCACATATGTGATATTAAAGTTATATATACATATATATTTACATATATACAATAAAGTTTTATATATATGAATATATATATGAATATATATATGAATATATATATATGAATTATATATATAAATATATAAATCCATAACATATAATTATATATAAAAAATTATATATTATACTTATATATAAACTTATATATAAATATAAAATATATATGACAAATCTGTATATAAGACTTTATGTATATACATATACATATGTCGGTGTAGAGGTATATATATAAACATATATATAAATATAATTTACAAATATATAAAACATATATATAAATATATAAAATTTTAATGCCCAATAGTAACTTTGCTGAACTTAAATGTTCAAACTTAGAGTAATAATTGAGTTAGTAATGTTGTTTATATTTCTCCCTTCCTTATTTTTAATTAAATTACCTTGAAAATTTAAAGTGATAGATTCTTAACCTCTCAATAATCAGAGAATATGACTCTTTAATCTAAAGACACCATAATAAATCTGAATATATTAGCTTAAAGAGGTATGGTATCACTTTTCTTAAGACCAAATATTAATAGTTTTGAGCCAGGGAAACAAGGCTCCAGACTCTTTTCTCATCTTAATATCTTCAGGTACAGGAAAAAGTCTTTGATATATCTAGGCATTATTTTATTATCAAAAGTAAAATAGGGCCATGAATTTTCATTACATAGGTTTGTTATGTACGTTAAAAGAGATTTGTGTGTTTCATTTGGACTTGGAGCAGAAAGTGTAGATTTATCACTTAAACAGGGTCTTCCTTGTGTCAGATATGTTTTGGTTAATTTCTTTCCTGCTCCTCTTTTTCCTTTATCAATTTATTGTATCTCAACTTCAACTTCACCCTTCAATATCTGCTCTGGAGTAAAGGCTGGAATTCCTTTCAGAATTTCTCCTTTAAAGTGTGCACATGTCACTTTCATAGTAGAGGGTACTGGAGAGACATTGCAGGAAGAAGGAGGCTTCTGTTGCAGGTTCCTGCTGCTGCACAATTGGTCAGCAGTATGGATGTGAAGATGGTCAGCGGTGCTCTGGTCCAGCCATGGTCCCTTGGCAATCTCAAAAAACTGGCTCAGACTGATGACCACCTTTCTGTGATCCTCTCAACAAGAAAATTGTCACTCTAAACCTCGTGTCAACAATGGTGTCTTGACTCTCTCTACATGGCTACTGCCCTGGAAATCTGTCTTCTGAGGCCTTTCCAATGTGGACATAACAAGTTTCAGGCCATCAACTTCAGAGACATGCCAACTTCCTGTTGATAACCACCCAATTGGCAGCAGCTCACCTATACTTCAAAGGATTGCTTCCTGTTTGTCTAGTGACTGTGGACATACTCTAGCCTGGGCAATCCGGTGAGCTTCATGACCATCCAGTGGGCTGCAAAAACACCCATACCAGTAAGGAGTGAACCCATCTTTTGGAAGGGCCCCCACCTTCCACATTTGTACTTTTCCAGGTATCCTCCCTCATCCCTGGACTGCCCTTTAGAGTTATCTTTACATCTAGTTACTCTACTATTAAAATTTAATACTTCTTTATATCAAAACTTCTCCTTTTAAGTCACTGATGGGTTCTGTGCCCTGATTTAAACCAGTCTGGTTTTTGGCAAATTTCCCTCCATTACTTTGAGCAGAATTAACACTCTCTCTTCTGTATATTACAGTAGTTTGCTTATACTTTCTTGTATTATCATATTCACATTGCAATTATCTGTTTACTTGTCTGTTTTCTCTCCTAGAATGTGTGATATCTTTAAGTCAGAGATATGTTTTCTATAGTTATCTGTATTGCCTGTCTTTTTCCTTGTTTAATAAATATTATTAAGTAACTAGAGACATGAATAGGCTGAAAATTCACATAGGATTGTACAAGTCCAAATATATTTAATACGTGGTGTACAGAAAGATTACATTTTACCTTGGAGCAAGCCATTTAGGGGAGTTTATGAGCCCAAGCAGTTGTAAATATAGACCAACAATAATGAGAAACAGAAAAATAGTCAAAAAAATTCTATAAATTATTTGCTATTTTTTCTATATTAGCCGGTTGGGCTTTGGCCTCAAAGTGAACATGATTGCTTATATATGTTTCTACACAAGAATTAGTTACAGAAGTCAAAAAATTATATATTCCCTTTGGCTCTGTGCCAAAATATTTGGTGCTTTATATATGGTATATACTTTAAAGTCAGTTAAATGCTACGGATGAATTCTGTTTTACCAACATAGTCATCAATATAACTTCAACAGCATCATTATGTATTACATATTCTAAAGTTATTGTTAATGATCACTAATCACTAATTTATATGTCACAGATAATTAACATACATTCCCTCACTAGAAAAGATGTAACTAACTTCAGGATAAATTTAGTATCTTCACACACAGAAACATGACTTTTAAGCAAATAAAATTATTCCAAAGTTCATAGCAAAGTTCTTTATCACTTCTCTGTGAAAGTGGTAAAGTAAAAATTTATTGATTTGAATTTTCCTTTTCACTTGAGGAAGTAAGTATGATAATGAGATTACCAATAAAACCTCTCTACATTATGATCATTCTTGGTATAAATGAGAACTGAGATGTTAAGTACTGTGTAAATTTAAAGACTATCAGACTGAATAGCAGAAAGAAATCTAGTCTGGGAATCTAAGGATGTAGAATTAACTGACTTATTTCTCACTTGAACATTAGTCAGCTAGTGGTCTTGGACAAGTTATTAAAACTTTCTGAGTGACATATGGAGGTTGGAGCAAATAATCTATGAGTTTCCTTCCAGGATTATTAATTATTTTATTCTTTTCAAATCTGTAAAATCAGTTAATCACCTACAGTGAAGAAGTTAACGTTATTTTTTTCACAAAGAATTGTTCATTATATTACCAAAAGATCATGTACTTCAGATTAAAATATCAATAAATGATGCATTTCTTTTTTCCTTTCCTCTTTTCTCCTTTCTTCCTCCCTTCCTCCGTCTCTCCTTGCTCTCTCTCTTTCCCCCTCTCTCCCTTCTTCTGAATTGGATAATTTAAAATAATAAAAACTTGAAAGATATGTGAACAGACAATGCAGACACATGAATTTAGTACATCTGATATCTCCCTGTTACATGCTGAGTCATGTAACAGGGAAAAATCATGAGAATAATTTTGTCAAAATCTCTCCTAAGCATAGACATTTTATAGCATAAATATTTAACAACAGAGTTGAGTTTGTTTGTACCAAAAGCAAGAATGAGAGTTTAGAAATTACACAACTCCCATTATTAAAAGGAAGCAGTTTTAATAATATGCTATTATTTTTTTCTGAACTAAATCAGAAATATTTCCTACAAAAGTCTTTATAAAAAGTTTGAGAATAACAACAAAATATTGAAAAATATCCATTAGAAACATTTGGAATTTAATTAATGCTGAAGACATTTTTAAAATGAGCATATCAATTCAGTGCAAAAACCATAAGCAAAATTTTAAATCATTGTTTTGTGAATAAAATTTTGTAGAGATCATGCATAATATTGGGTAAGAATATTACTTTCTGGAATCTAAGATATAACTAGGTAGAGTTAATGAATATAATGCAGAAGTTGTAAACCCAAATGCCATAGAAAACAGGCCAGAACAACATGTCAACATGTCAAATGTTGTCAAATGGTTAGGTGTATAAACCAGTGCTGTGTGTGTAGCAGAGACTGAGTGGACCAGGAGAGCACAAGTTCATATAGAGAGGGTAGCAATAGCCTGACTCCAGATAATTTGTGCAGATGTGACCTGGTCAGTTTTTAGAAACAGCTTGGACAAAAAAATAAATTATATAAAACATTTTAACCAAATTAATAATTGTAATAATAATTCTACTTTATTATATTTAAGTAATTTACAGTAGTTTACACTTTAACCTATATCAGGCCCTGCTTTGGAGCAAAAGTGTGAGGTCAGAAAAAAAATAATATTACTGCTGCTTTACCATAAAGGAAATTAAATGAACTTAAAAGAGTTGTTCAAAGTCAGGCCTGGGATTTAAATCAAGCTGCCAGGGCCCCCTAATCATGCATATCCTGTTATATCACACAGTGTTCCCTGGTTTGGACTTAGGATTTTACAAATATCTATAAAAAAAAAAAAAAAAAAGCTGCTGTCATTGTTTAAATTTTGGTCCACACTGAGGATATAATATCAATAAAAGTGTTTCCCATTAACAGGTCTTAGAACACTGGTGAAGAAAAATTATACACAGAGAGAATGAAAACAAAAAAATACCAAAGAATATGCAATTATGGAAGAAGTTTAGGTATTATAGGCAGATATATATATATATATATATATATATATATATATATATATATATGGAGAGAGAGAGAGAGAGAGAGAATAAAAAGAAAAGGAAAAATCCTAGATAACACATTAAAGTACAGCTTCAAATGTGTGGCATATCCTCATAAAGCCATTAATCAGCCATAGCAGAGGGACCCACTTGTTGGGCAGCAATGAGAAACTGTAAGCTCACATTATGGAAAGAAAGAATGAAATGGGGGAAAGGAGGAATGCTTCTCCACTTCTTTTTGCCTGAGGAACCTCACCATTACTATAGTCATCAGACAACACATTTTAAGATGTATTGCCTCCTGGTACCTGGTATATATATAATGAATATCCTTTTGCTTTGCAAGAACTATTTCTGTTATCCAAGAGCTTGCAATCCATGAAATAGGTCTCCCTATATCTATATTCCTATGGATAGGAATAATATAAATTAGAACTTGATGAGAAAATTGTCTTCTGAACTTACCAATAAAAGTAGAGTTGCAAAGTAGTTAAATGTTGGCTCTTAAGAGAAACTTCAACATTCTAGCTATGCTACCTATTTGCCAGTAGCTTGGGCAAGTTTATTCATTTTCTGAGCCTCAGAGATGGGCTTAGAGATGTCTCAAGGATAACATGAAATATACCTATTTAGAACTTAGCACAGTGAGACACCATAATACATAGTGTCAGATAATGTGGAGGATGTTCTGAGGACTCCTTAAGCCCTTTCAAAATGGAATGACATCTCCCCTGTTGCTGCCTCACATAGCTCAATGGTCAGACTTCTCCGATTGTCCTCAGCTTAGAAGAGATGCCTCGCCTAGGTCATGCCCCCTTTCTGAATGAAGGCAGCCAAATCTTACGACTACTTGACACAAGGATATAAAGGCCTGGTTCCATGGCCTCAAAAGGCAACACTGTGAAGGGCCATCCCAGCTCCAGAATTCTATGGAAGCTCAGCTGAGGCCTTTGTTGAGACTACAGTGCAGCCCAATTTCACTTTCTGTCCAGTCCTGTTTCCTTCCCTTTCCCAATAGGTCTACATCCTGAGAGAGTTCCCCAAGTTACTTCCTGTAAAATGATCTCTGTCTCAGAAATTGCTCCCCCAGGAACTTGACCTAAAACACATAAGTTTCACTTTTTGAGTCTCAAAAATTGTGTACATTAACATAATTAAAATTTTTTTAATTAATTTTTACGCTTGATACTTTTTTAACATCATGTCTTTAAGGCATGAAATACTATATTCATTTCTTTATCTGATAGTCTCATTTTATGACCAGAATTCTTTGGAATATGTGATACTTTATACACTTATTCTTTTAGGTCCATAAAGCAAGACTACTAGTACAAACTAGCCCCAAGGCTCCTTTTAAGGCTGAATTGGGAAAATCAATTAAGTACTTAAACTGCCCTTGGAATATCCTGAAATATTCATTTAGAATTTAGTAGTTCAGACACATTCTTTCTTCTGCTTCCCTTTCATTAATATCTATAACATTTCTTCTAAAAATATTTTGAAGCTAATATTCCTCTTACGCCAATTTGTTCATGTCATTTTCTGATTCTAATTAGAAATAAACATCTAGACTTCTGGTTTCAAATAGGAAATGTACAAATTTTATTCAAATATTGATACAAATTTCTCTGAAAAAAAACACATGACAAAATGTCATAAATCAGTAGAATCATTCAAGCACATTAAATTTATTCTAGGATCCAGACACAAATGTAAGAAAAATTTCTACAGACTCTCAAATAAGGAACATGATTAATTAGTTCAACCTATTTAGTGAATTGTATTTACCTTAAAAGTTGGATAAATTGCCAAGTTTTTAAAATCAAAAATACTTTAGTAAAAATTTTATTTTTTGTGTTCTCTAACAATAAACTATTAGAAAGTTGTCCCAGAACTGTTAGTGTTCTCAGAATATACAGATCTTCTTTCCTCAAACTGGATTCTAAACATTCTGCCTGTCTTGTGTTTGTGAATTGAACAAGCATGCTTCTGCCAAAACAATGTAAAAAAGTATATTGAACATTTAATTGCATATATTTTGTATTTGTTATTTAAAAATATATACTTGTTCATTGTAGAATAATTAAAATTTGAAAGAAATATAGTTCAAATTATCAATATATACAATACTCTTAATATATTTGTATATTAAAACAAAATGTTTAATATATGTGTAAATTAAAATAGTTCTGAGGAACTATTTGTAGATGCTTTTCTGTTTTATGTAAATAATTCAGTCCTTTGCCCTATTAAAAAGTTAATGCTAATAGAATGATATGCTAATTTATATTTTCCAGTTGATATAGTCCTTTCAAGAGCACTGAGATATATAAAATCTCTTAGAAAACTATTGATAGCAGTGATTTTTGCTCATCTCAAGGTTATTCAATTAATTATCTATAATAAATTTCCATTTGTACTCTGGCAGAACAGGATTTTATGTTGACTATTAACAGAATGAGTTTAAGGAGAAAAAGACATATTCTTTTTCTGTTAATTTAAAATTAACAGAATTACTTCCTACAAATTTCAGCAATTTGTTTTTATGTCTACATAACAAAATGAGACTGAGAACTTGAGACAAAATACAATATACTTTGCTGAAGTGTGTTTTAACTGATAAAATATATTAAGTTTGATAAACATGTTTTAAAGAAATATATGGCGACTATATATCCAGAATAACGCTTCCAAATAAATTTTTTTTTAAAGGCTGAGATTTTACAACCAGAATTGGAACACATTTGGGTTTGTAGCCCAAAATGACACCACCTGTATTGTCCAAAAAGCCTCAAACAAACTAAGCGGACCTAAGTTTATGTTGCCCCCAAATGACAGGAAGACATAATGTCAACTACTCTCTTTAGGCTTTAAATATTACCCAAAGATAAAACTTCAAGGAATATTAGCTTCTTACCTTTTAAAAGAGTGTACAGGGCTTCCCTGGTGGCGCAGTTGTTGAGAGTCCGCCTGCCGATGCAGGGGATGCGGGTTCGTGCCCCGGTCCGGGAAGATCCCACATGCCGCGGAGCGGATGGGCCCGTGAGCCATGGCCGCTGGGCCTGTGCGTCCGGAGCCTGTGCTCCGCAATGGGAGAGGCCACAACAGTGAGAGGCCCACATACTGCAAAAAAAAAAAAAAAAAAAAAGAGTGTACATAAAGAATTAATGCCTCAGGGATAAAAGAGAAGAGTTAATAAGCAGAGGAATTCAATTACACATTTTTTTCAAATCTATCATGTCTGGAATATAACAAGATAGCTATGCTTAATACATTTAACTTTTTAAAATTAAGCTTGAAAAACAAGAATATTTAAACAAGAAAAAATTATATAAAAACATAAATAGTATATAACTGCCCCTATAAAACTTGTAGAATCAAAACTAATAAGTAAAATGTGAAATTCAGTGAATGGGTCAAAAAATCAAATTTAAGTTAAGAAGACAAGTAAGGTGTGGAAGCTACATAGGAAAAAAACTAAGATAATGCATCTCAGAGAAACAAAGTACAAATGAAATAGAGGTTCAGGACTTGCAGGATAGCATGACAAGGTCTTAAGTAGATATAGCTGGGTTTTCTGAAGGAGATCACAGAATGGAGAAAAATAGAATATTTAATGATAAAGTGGCTAAGGAATTTTTAAAATTATATAAAGAAACTAATCCTTTAATTTAGGAATCCTAAACTATCCGCCGTAAAACTCAAACTTTAACACATCAGAATGAAACTGCAGAATTCCAGAAGAAAATATCTGAAACTAGAGTAGGAAAACCAGCAAAAACAGCAATACACTACTTCCAAATATGCACTCAGGCTGAAAATTAACTATGTAACACCAACAATGACATCCAGAAAACCTTAGAATAATGTCTTTACTGTACTAAGAATATATTTTTGATCTAAAATTCTAATTCTGAAAAAATTATTCTATAGCTAAAGCAAAATAAACAGCAGATTAAAGAAGACTAGTATAAAAAGAATTTCAAAATACATTGATAAAAAATGTATAAATAAAAAAAGGTTAGCTCAGATAAAAGATCTGAGATGATAAAAAATTAGCAAAGATTCTGATTTACATGAGTATATTTAAATTAATCTTGTATAAATAAATGTAGTAATACATAAATTTTAAGAAAAACAGAACAAAACTTTATAATACTCTATTAAAGAAACATTTTATGAAGTACTTGTTTCATTTTATATTTCTACCAGCAATATGTAAGAGTTTCAATTGCTCTGCATCCTTCCAGTAATGGGTTTAAAATTTAGTTTTTCAAAAATTTCTGAGCAGTTGTAATAGTTACATAGTGGTATCTCATTTTGGTTTTAATTTGAATTTTCCCAATGTCTAACAACTTCGGATATCTTTCCATGTTCTCATTTGCCATTCTTCTCTCTTCTTTGTTGAATTTTTTGTTTAAATAGTTTGCTCATTTACAAAAATGGGCATTAAATTAGGTTTGTTTTCTTAGTGAATTTTGAGAGTTCTTTGTATATTGTGGTCACAATTCCTTTTTCAAATATATTTGCAAATATTTTCTCCTTGTCTATGGCATGTCTTTCCATTTCCTTTAGAATATGTTTCAAATCCATTTTTATTTTTTATGGAGTCTAATTTATCTATTTTTTTCATTTTATGAGTTGAGTTCTATATAAAAAGCCTTGGCCTAACTCACTGTACACTGTTCAATATTATTTTTTTTTGGTCTGTGTTCTCTCTGTTTCAAGTGACCTAATTTACCCTTTGTTAGTTATCTAATCTGCTGATAATGCCATCCAGTGCATTTTTATCTCACAAACTATATTTTTCATTTCCATAAGTTTAATTTTTATATACCTTTGATGTCTCTCCATAATATGGTCATGATATTTTCTATATTCTTGAATATATAAAAAATATATTTTTTAAACTGTTTAAGGTTCTTGTCTGTTGGTTCTAACATCTGTTTCATTTCTGGGTCACTTTTTATGATTTATGTTACTCTTCATTATAGAGCAGATTTTCTTGGCATGCCTGACACTTTTTTTTTTTAATTTTCTTTTCTTATTTTTTTATACTGCAGGTCCTTATTAGTCATCAATTTTATACATATCAGTGTATACATGTCAATCCCAATCTCCCAATTCATCACACCAACCAGCCCCCACCCCCCACCCCCACTACCACTGCTTTCCCCACTTGGTGTCCATAAGTTTGTTCTCTACATCTGTGTCTCACTTTGTGCCCTGCAAACCAGTTCATTTGTACCATTTATCTAGGTTCCACATATATGCGTTAATATACGATATTTGTTTTTCTCTTTCTGACTTATTTCACTCTGTATGACAGTCTCTAGATCCATCTACGTCTCAGCAAATAACCCAATTTCGTTCCTTTTTATGGCTGAGTAATATTCCATTGTATATATGCACCACAAATTCTTTATCCATTTGCCTGTCGATGGGCATTTATGTTGCTACCATGACCTGGCTATTGTAAATAGTGCTGCAATGAACACTGGGGTGCATGTGTCTTTTTGAATTATAGTTTTCCTCAGGGTATATGCCCAGTAGTGGGATTGCTGGATCATATGGTAATTCTATTTTTAGTTTTGTAAGAAACCTCCTTACTGTTCTCTGTAGCAGCTGTATCAATTTACATTCCCACCAACAGTGCAAGAAGGTTCTCTTTTCTCCAAACCCTCTCCAGCATTTGTTGTTTGTAGATTTTCTGATGATGCCCATTCTAACTGATGTGAGGTGATACCTCATTGTAGTTTTGATTTGCATTTCTCTAATAATTAGTGATATTGAGCAGCTTTTCATGTGCTTCTTGGCCATCTGTATGTCTTCGTTGGAGAAATGTCTATTTAGGTCTTCTGACCATTTTTGGATTGGTTTCTTTTTTTTATAATATTGACATGCATGAGCTGTTTATATATTTTGGAGATTAATCCTTTGTGGATTAGTCTGAAAATATTTTCTCCCATTCTGAGGGTTGTCTTTTCCTCTTGTTTATGGTTTCCTTTGCTATGCAAAAGCTTTGAAGTTTCATTAGGTCTCATTTGTTTATTTTTGTTTTTATTTCCATTACTCTAGGAGGTGGATCAAAAAAGATCTTGCTGTGATTTATGTCAAAGAGTGTTCTTCCTATGTTTTCCTCTAAGAGTTTTATACTGTCCAGTCTTAAATTTAGGTCTCTAATCCATTTTGAGTTTATTTTTGTGTAAGGTGTTAGGGAATGTTCTAATTTCATTCTTTTACATGTAGCTGTCCAGTTTTCCCAGCACCACTTATTGAAGAGATTGTCTTTTCTCCACTGTATATCCTTGCCTCCTTTGTCATAGATTAGTAGACCATAGGTGCGTGGGATTATCTCTAGGTTTCCTATCTTGTTCCATTGATCTATGTTTCTGTTTTTGTGCCAGTACCATATTGTCTTGATTACTGTAGCTTTATAGTATAGTCTGAAGTCAGGGAGTCTGACTCCTCCAGCTCCGTTTTCTTCCTTCAAGACTGCTTTGGATATTTGGAGTCTGTTTTGTCTCCATACAAATTTTAAGATGTTTTGTTCTAGTTCTGTAAAAAATGCCATTGGTAATTTGATAGGGATTGCATTGAATCTGTAGATTGCTTTGGGTAGTATAGTCATTTTCACAGTATTGATTCTTCCAATCCAAGAACATGGTATATTTCTCCATCTATTTATATCATCTTTAATTTCTTTCATCAGTGTCTTATAGTTTTCTGCATACAGGGCTTTTGTCTCCCTAGGTAGGTTTATTCCTAGGTACATTATTCTTTTTGTTGCAATGGCAAATAGGAGTGTTTCCTTAATTTCTCTTTCAGAATTTTCATTATTAATGAATAGGAATGCAAGAGAATCCTGTGTATTAATTTTGTATCCTGCAATTTTACCAAATTCATTGATTAGCACTAGTGGTTTTCTGGTGGGATCTTTAGGATTGTTTATGTATAGTATCGTGTCATCTGCAAACAGTTACAGTTTTACTTCTTCTTTTCCAATTTGTATTCCTTTTATTTCTTTTTCTTCTCTGATTGCCATGGCTAGGACTTCCAAAACTATGTTGAATAATAGTGGCGAGAGTGGACATCCTTGTCTTGTTTCTGATTTTAGAGGAAATGCTTTCAGTTTTTCACCATTGAGAATGATGTTCGCTGTGGGTTTGTCATATATGGCCTTTATTATGTTGAGGTAGGTTCCCTCTATGCCCACTTTCTGGAGAGTTTTTATCATAAATGGGTGTTGAATATTGTCTAAAGCTTTTTCTGCATCTATTGGGATGACCATATGGTTTTTATTCTTCAATTTGTTAACATGGTGTATCACATTGATTGATTTGCATATATTGAAGAATCCTTGCATCCCTGGGATAAATCCCACTTGGTCATGGTGTATGATCCTTTTAATGTGTTGTTGGATTCTGTTTGCCAGTATTTTGTTGAGGATTTTTGCATCTGTATTCATCAGTGATATTGGTCTGTAATATTCTTTTTTGTAGTATCTTTGTCTGGTTTTGATATCAGGGTGATGGTGGCCTCATAGAATGAGTGTGGGAGTGTTCCTTCCTCTGCAATTTTTTGGAAGAGTTTGAGAAGGATGGGTGTTAGCTCTTCTCTAAATGTTTGATAGAATTCACCTGTGAAGCCATCAGGTCCTGGACTTTTGTTTGTTGGAAGATTTTTAATCACCGTTTCAATTTCAGTGCTTGTGATTGGTCTGTTCATATTTTCTGTTTCTTCCTGGTTCAGTATTGGAAGGTTATACCTTTCTAAGAATTTGTCCATTTCTTCCAGGTTGTCCATTTTATTGGCATAGAGTTGCTTGTCATAGTTTCTTAGGATGCTTTGTATTTCTGTGGTGTCTATTGTAACTTCTCCCTTTTCATTTCTAATTTTATTGACTTGAGTCCTCTCCCTCTTTTTCTTGATGTATCTGGCTAATGGTTTATCAATTTTATTTATCTTCTCAAAGAACCAGATTTTAGTGTTATTGATCTTTGCTATTCTTTTTTTCTTTCCTTCTATTTTATTTATTTCTCCTCCGATCTTTATGATTTCTGCCCTTCTGCTAACTTTGGGTTTTGTTTGTTCTTCTTTCTCTAGTCCATTTAGGTGTAAGGTTAGTTTGTTTATTTGAGATTTTTTCTTGTTTCTTGAGGTAGGCTTGCAGAGATATAAAGTTCCCTCTTAGAACTGCTTTTGCTGCATCCCATAGGTTTTGGATCATCGTGTTTTCACTGTCATTTGTCTCTACGTGTTTTTGATTTCCTCTTTGATTTCTTCACTGATCACTTGGTTATTTAGTAATGTATTGTTTCGCTTCCACATGTTTTTATTTTTTACGTTTTTTTTTTCCCTGTAATTGATTCGTAAGCTCATAGCGTTGTGGTCAGAAAAGATGCTTGATATGATTTCAATTTTCTTATATTTACTAAGGCTTGATTTGTGACCCAAAACATGATTTATACTGGAGAATGTTCCATGTGCACTTGATAAGAATGTGTAATCTGCTATTTTTGGATGGAATGTCCTATAAATTTAATTTAAATCCATCTGGTCTGTTGTGTCATTTAAAGCTTGTGTTTCCTTATTTATTTTCATTTTGGATGATCTGTCCATTGATGTAGGTGAGGTGTTAAAGTCCCCCACTATTACTGTGTTAGTGTCGATTTCCTCTTTTATAGCTGTTAGCAGTTGCCTTATGTATTGAGGTGCTCCTATGTTGGGTGCATATATATGTGTAATTGTTACATATTCTTGTTGGATTGATCCCCTGATCATTATGTAGTGTCCTTCCTCGTCTCTTGTAACATTCTTTATTTTAAAGTCATTTTATCTCATATGAGTATAGCTACTCCAGCTTTCTTTTGATTTCCATTTGCATGGAATACCTTTTTCCATACCTTCACTTTCAGTGTGAATGTGTCCCTAGGTCTGAAGTGGTTCTCTCATAGACAGCATATTGATGGGTCTTGTTTTTCTATCCATTCATCAAGCCTGTGTGTTTTGGTTGGAGCATTTAATCCATTCACGTTTAGGGTAATTATCAATATGTATGTTCCTATTACCATTTTCTTAATTGTTTTGGATTTGTTTTTGTAGGTCCTTACCTTCTCTTGTGTTACCCACTTAGAGAAGTTCCTATAGCATTTGTTGTAGAGCTGGTTTGGTGGTACTGAATCCTCTTAGCTTTTTCTTGTCTGTAAAGCTTTTGATTTCTCCATAGAATCTGAATAAGATCCTTGCCAGGTAGAGTAATCCTGGTTTTATGTTCTTCCCTTTCATCACTTTAAGTATATCATGCCACTCCCTTCTGGCTTGTAGAGTTTCTGCTGAGAAATCAGCTGTTAACCTTATGGGAGTTCCCTTGTATGCTATTTGTCATTTTTCCCTTGCTGCTTTTAATAATTTTTCTTTGTCTTTAATTTTTGCCAATTTTATTACTATGTGTCTTGGCGTGTTTCTCCTTGGGTTTATCCTGTATGGGCTCTCTGTGCTTCTTGGACTTGGGTGGCTATTTCCTTTCCCATGTTAGGGAAATTTTCGACTATAATCTCTTCAAATATTTTCTCAGGTTCTTGCTCTCTCTCTTCTTCTGGGACCCCTATAATGCAAATGTTGTTGTGTTTAGTGTTGTCCCAGAGGTCTCTTAGGCTGTCTTCATTTCTTTTCATTCTTTTTTCTTTAGTCTGTTCCACAGCAGTGAATTCCACCATTCTGTCTTCCAGGTCACTTATCCTTCCTTCTGCCTCAGTTATTCTGCTATTGATTCCTTCTAGTGTAGTTTTCATTTCAGTTATTGTATGCTCATCTCTGTTTGTTTGTTCTTTAATTCTTCTAGGTCTTTGTTAAACATTTCTTACATCTTCTCAATCTTTGCCTCCATTCCTTTTCTGAGGTCCTGGATCATCTTCACTATCATTACTCTGAATTCTTTTTCTGGGAGGTTGCCTATGTCCACTTCATTTAGTTGTTTTTCTAGGGTTTTATCTTGTTCCCGCACCTGGTACATAGCCCTCTGCCTTTTCATCTTGTCTATCTTGCTGTGAATGTGGTTTTTGTTCCACAGGCTGCAGGACTGTAGTTCTTCTTCTGCTGTCTGCCCTCTGGTGGATGAGGTTGCCTGACATTTTTGAGTGGAATACTAGGATATTTTAAGTTTATGTTGTTTTATACTATTACAAAATTATCAATATTTACTTTGTATTATACTGGATGTTTTTGTATTCCTATTAATATATATTTTGAAAGAGTTTGGTCCTTTCCAGACTTGCTTTTAAACTTTTTTAGGTGGGACCAGAGAAGCCCTTATTCTAGGTCTAATTTTGTGTATTAATAAGGCAATCTTAGTTTGAGTACTTCATTGAATGCTCAGGGTATTAAAAGGTTTTTCTGTTCCAGTTGCTGAAATGTGAATTATCCCAGCCCTGTATAAGCTCCAGACATTGATTTATCTTCTCCTTTTCCGTGGTTCTTTACCCAGCCTCAGAGACTTTCTTCATAATCTTGCACTGATCAATGTGCATTTGAAGATCCAAGGGGTAACCTCTAGATTTCCAGAAGTATTTTGCTTTATGCAGCTCTCTCATTTTTGTTGATCTGCCTTGAAAATACTAGTCACTTTGGCCTCTATGAATTCTATCTCAACAACTCATGTTAGGTCTTCCACTCCACACCCTCAAACAATTACCTGGAAACTCTCTTCAGGCAGTAAGCTCAGGCAATTTTTAGGGCTCTGCTGATTTGAATCATTCTCTCAGGGATGACTGTCATGTGGCTGCCTATTGTACAATGCCTAAAAAACAGTATTTCATATATACCTTGCATATTTAAGGCAAGAGTGTAAATCCGATCCTATCTCTTCATCATTACTACAAGTGAAAGTTTGGTACTTTTAATTATATTTAAATTTCCAAGTGTTCATTTCTTGTATATAAAAATGCAGTTATGAAACTGTGTTATCTCACTTTATTAGATCTAGTAGCTTCTTTGTAGATTCCTTGTTTGTTATTTTATAATGAAAACCATGTTGTCTACTAATAAAGACAGTTTTATTAGTTTTATTTTATTTCCAGTCTGTATGCCATCTATGTTTCTTCTAGCCTGATTCTTGGCTGGTAATTCTAATACTGTGTTGAAAAATAATTCTAAGAATAGATATATTTACATTTTTCCTATTCTTAGTGGAAAAGTATGCAGTCTTTCACCTTCATTATTATGTGACCTGTAGGCTTTTCATAGATACCCTTTATCTGGTGGAGAAAGTTCTCTTTTAGTGTTATTTTTCTGAAATATTTTAATTGTTTTTTAAAGTCAGAGATGGATATTAAATTTTGTCAAGGGCTTCCCTGGTGGCACAGTGGTTGAGAGTCCGCCTGCCGATGCAGGGGACACGGGTTCGTGCCCCGGTCTGGGAAGATCCCACATGCTGTTGAGTGGCTAGGCCCATGAGCCATGGCCTCTAAGCCTGCGCGTCCGGAGCCTGTGCTCCACAAAG
Source organism: Phocoena phocoena (assembly GCF_963924675.1). Classification (NCBI taxonomy): domain Eukaryota; kingdom Metazoa; phylum Chordata; class Mammalia; order Artiodactyla; family Phocoenidae; genus Phocoena; species Phocoena phocoena. Next base: position 80,290,573 of record NC_089223.1, read on the forward strand.
GGAGAGGCCACAACAGTGAGAGGCCCGCGTACCACAGGAAAAATAAATAAATAAATAAATAATTTTGTCAAATGTTTTATCTAAATCTATTTACTTGGATTTATTGTAATAATCATATGAATTCTCTTATAGTGAATTATACTGGATTACTCAAGAATGTTGAACCAATTTTGCACACCCATAATAAACCCCAGTTTTTCATGGGGCACTAGCTTATTTTTTATTTAGCTAGGTTTGATTTTCTAATATTTTGTTAAAAAGTTTTATAACTTCAGGAGAGATATTGGTTAGTACTTTTCTTTTTATGTTCTCTACTGGATATCATAATAAGATATAAGTACATAATGTTGGTTTCTAAAAATGGGTTGTAAAATATTTCCTCTTCTTCCATATTCTGAAAGAGTTTGTGTGGAATTGGCATTATTGTTTCCTTAAATAATAGAGATCACCTGCTTTTTCTGAAAAAGAAGTTGACAAGCTGATTGAAAATTTTATGTGAAAGAGGAAAGGGCAAAATATAGCTGAAACATTACTGACGCAGAAAAACAAAGTGAGGGAAATTACACTTATCTAATAATATAGTTATGAAGACAGGAAGATATCAACATTGAAATTTAAATATTAAAAAAATACTTTGTAGGGCTTCACTGGTAGTACAGTTGTTGAGAGTCCACCTGCCGATGCAGGGGACACGGGTTCATGCCCTGGTTCGGGAAGATGGCACGTGCCATGGAGAGGCTGGGCCTGTGAGCCATGACCTCTGAGCCTGTGTGTCCAGAGCCTGTGCTCGGCAACAGGAGAGGCCACAACAGTGAGAGGCCCGTGAACCGCAAAAAAAAAAAAAAAAAAAAATGTAATATAAAATCAAGAAAACAAAAACATATGTAGACTCCTAAATTATGTGGACTCCTAAATTATGACAGAGCAGACATAATAGATTTGGGGGAAAGAGTGAACTTAGAAATAAATTGTCTGGAAATGTCTGAATGACATTATAGATAAGGGCAATTGAAATGTAGCTCATACTATGCAGAAAATTTTATCCCATTTGAAGTACAAGGCCCAAGGTGAAGGACAAAATTATAAAACTTTCAGAAAACAAAATAAATGATTATTTTTATTTCCTTAGAATATGGATGGATTTCTTAAATGAGACATGAAAATGTCAAAACATAAGTAAAAAGACAAATATCTTGAACTAACTTAAAATTAAGAACTTCTGTTTATGTAACGATATTAAATGATGAAAATTTTAAAAAATAGAAAGGAAACTCTAAAAAAACTGGGTAAAGATATTTACAACATGTACAATGGACATAAGAATATATTATGGAACAGTGTAAGTGAAAGAATTAAAATTCGTGTCAATATGGATGAAATTACAGAAGGTAATATTGAACAAAATAAGCAATTTTTAAAGTATACATCTTGCAAAAATGTACATTATCTAACTTTTATCTAGTCCATTATGTACCATAATGGGTATATGACTTTGGTTATATCAATATTCTAAATTATATATACATGCTGTAAATGCTGTGTATTAAATTATTTTTAATTTAAAATATTAAAAAAGAGGTTCATTTTCTGCCCATGTTGATTTTCTTTTTTTCCTCTCCAAATAAATTTTATGAATGCTATTAATATCGCATATGTTTTTAATATGTAGACTTTACCTTCTTCTCATTATCCAAGTTACTGTATCAAGCCTTACTTTGCTGTTTATCCAATTGATAAAAATACATTTAAAAAGTTCTTTTGAGGGAGAGGCAAGATAAGGGAAGGAGATTAAGAGGTACAAATTGCTAGGCATAAAATAAATAAGATACAAGGATATAATGTACAGCACAGGAAATATAACCAATATTTTATATTTTACAGTAACTTTATGGACTATAATCTATAAAAATAGTGAATCACTATGTTGTATACCTGAAACTAACAAAACATTGAAAATCAACTATACTTCAATAAAAAAAAATTTTCTTTTAGAGTTCTTTTGAGTAACTACCTTGTAAAAAGTCCTATACTGGGATTAGAAGGGGATATAAAGAAATATAAAATGTGATTTTTTTGCTCTCAATATTCACAAACTTACGAAAATAAAACTTTAGTATCCTGATATATCTTGCTAAAATGGCTTCATGTTATTTTTGTTATAGCTTAAAATTTGCTTTCTGGTTATATATGGAACACTAAACCCAGATACAGTATAGCGCAAATCCCAAATACTTTTAAACCTCATAAACCCAAATAAAACACCCTCCCAAAAAAAAAGGACAGCAAAAACAACCAACCACCACATGTCAATAATTTGTTACATGTGAAAACAATCTTGTCAATTTTCAATTTTTAACTATCAGTTATATCACATAAACTTACTAGAGGGATTATTTAATTACTTGCGGACGCTCCTTGCTCTCACACCAATCCTGGTCTCTGTGTCCTTATCTTTCTTTGGTCTAGTCTGCCTGTTCTGAACTCTTATCCTTTGCAATACCATGGATTTGCTACTGGCCTCTCTAGAGTCTACAATTAGGCAGCCTCTTTCTCATGCTCTACATTATTTGGTCTATAAAGCCAGCTAAACAAACTGAAAAATCAACAACTCTTCTTAAATTCATCAGAGAAGTGAGGTCACAGGGTGAACTGCTGCCCCTAACAATTAGACAGACAGACAGACAGGCAGGCAAATATCTAGCATCAATTGTAAGAATGTCAACTTAACAGAGCAAAAACCCACAACCAGAAACTTCAACATGAACCAGTGTCCCTGGGAAGGGAAACATGAATTACAATTGATGAATTGCTGAAGCATCAGAGTGGACAAGTCTGATAAAAACTCCAGGGGGATCCAGTCATTCGGGGAACCCCTACATTTTTGAGTTTTACCTTTTGGAGTTCTAAGTTCTCCTTTGTGTTTCTGGCAGGGGGAGGGAAAAAGGAACTATGTTGTAATATGACAGGGCATTCTGTTTTTCTCAGCAAGTTCTGCCCTCAGGAGAAACTATTTTACCAGCAGCTAACCTGCTAGGGTTCCATCAGAGCCTAATATAACTGAGGGAAAGGAGCTACCCAACTTCAGCCCACTCTAGTCTTCCACGTGTTGGAAGGGAGATACACAACTCCAGCCCGCTCTGGCCATCAGCCATCCTGTCTCACTTAAGGGTGGGAGTAGGGGAGAGAAAGTAAAAGCACTAGTGAAGTTCATAGTCCAGGAGCACAGGTTCGTCAAAAGACTAAGACCTAACCATAGTAATATAGAATTCTTTCCCTTCCCCACATCTTACCAACACATAACTGAAGACATATTTACCACCATTTCATTTACCCAGTTATTTTTATTCCGTACATCACGTATGGTTTTCAACAAAAAATTATAGTGCATACTAAAAAGAAAAAAACAGTTTGAGAAGAAAGAGCAAGCATCAGAACTGGACTTAGATATGGTAGGAATGTTGGAATTATCAAACTAGGAATTAAAAAAAGAACTATGGTTAATATGCTAAGGATTTTAATGGAAAAAGTAGACAACATGCAAGAACAGATTAATAATATAAGTAGGGACATGGAAACGAAGAATACCTTTGATGGGCTCCCTACTAGACACATTGAAGAATGAATCTCTGAGCTTGAGAATATGACAACATAAAATTCCAAAAATGAAAGGAACAAAGAAAGAAGACAAAAGAATTTCTTTAAAAACCAAAATAGAACAGAAAACAGTTCTAAGAACTTTGGGTACAGTTACAGAAGGTATATGGTGTACACATAATGGAATACCAGGAGGTGAAGAAAGAGACAAAGGAACAGAAGCATTATTTGAGACAATAACACAATTGAGAGTTTTTCCAAATTAATGTCAGATCCCAAAACACAGATTAAGGAACCTCAGAGGACACCAAGAAGGATAAATGGCAAAAAGCAAAAGACAAAAAACAAATAGACTATACCCAACACCAAGGCATATAATTTTCAAACATCAGGAAATCAATTCTAGAGTAAAAGTTTTGTTTGTTTTTTTTTTTGCGGTACACGGGCCTCCCACAGCTGTGGCCCCTCCCGCCATGGAGCACAGGCTCCAGACGCGCAGGCTCAGCGGCCCTGGCTCATGGACCCAACCGCTCCACGGCACGTGGAATACTCCCGGACCGGGGCACGAACCCACATCCACTGCATCGGCAGGCGGACTCCCAGCCACTGCACCACCAGGGAAGCCCAACAAAAGGTTTTGAAAAAAGACAGAGGAAAAGCACTTTACCCACAGATGAGCAAAGATGAGAATTACATCCAACTTTTCCTCAGAAACCACATAAGCAAGAATAGAGTGAAGTAAAACATTTAAAGTGTTGAAAGGAAAAAATACCAAACCTGCAATTCTGTACTCTGCATAATAATCCTTCAAAAGTGAAGGAGGAATAAAGACTGTCTCACAAAAACAAAACTTGAGTAAATTTTTTGACAGCAGATCTACTTTCTAAGAAACATTAAAAGAAGTTCTTCAGAAAGAAAGAAAATGATATGGATCAGAAACTCAGAACTACATGAAGAAAAGAGGAGCATCAGAGAATGAATAAGTGAAGGTAAGATAATTTCAAACAGCAAAGTTTCTCAGTGAGTAAGAAAACAGCAGTCAATTTCAAAAGGAGGTAGTTGTTAAGGCACGTCATGGCTGTAGCATGTCCGTGGGAGAAATATTGTTTCCTGTTAAATCTGCAGCTAGCTTTATCCATCTTTTATTCCAGTGAAATGAAAGGTAAGACAAAGGTTTAGCATCAAGCTAAATTTTTCTCAATCTCTTCTTTTGGCCAAGGGCTGATGTCAGCCTGTAGGACATTATTTTATGCAATGCATATCTTCCATTGTCCAGGTTCCATACAATAGATGGCTGTCTGGGGAAGTGGACTACAGCCAATCCTTCACTTTTTTTTTTTTTTTTTTGTAATATAAGCTATTGAGATTTGATATGATAATGGCTTTATAGTAACACTTAAGACTCTGCAGATCACATATCTGAGTAGAATAATACAGACAAATGTAAGGAGAAATATTTGGTCAGAGATTATAGTATACTTGATCTCAAGATCATATAGGCTAAAATCATATATAATCAGTGTAACAATGTCAGCCGTACAAACAAGATTTATCATGAAGATTTTTGTTAATATCTGAATATTCACATTCAACTATAGTAAATTATTCTAGATATGATTTGTAGTGAAACTCTCCTTGTATGCTTCACATATTGAAACTCTACCACTCAATAGACATTTAAATGTTTATTTTTCCAGAAATAAAATGCAACAACAATCGATGTGATTACGTATATACAACTCATCAAGCTATACACTGTAGATTAATTTACTACACTGTATGTTTGCTACACTTCAATTTAAAAGCTTTTGAAAAAAAAAGAGGGACTTCCCTGGCTGTTAGTGGTTAAGACTCTATGCTTTCAATGCAGGGGGCGAGAGTTTGACCCCTGGTCAGGGAACTAAGATCGTACATGCCGTGTGGCGTGGCCAGAAAAATAAAATATAAAATAAAATAGTAAAATAAAGTAAAATAATAAAATAAAATAATAAAATAAAAATAGAATAAAATAAAACATCCACAAATTCTTAAAAAAAAAAAGGCAGAAAGAGTGCCACTGAGGATAATTTCCTTGCCCAAGGTAATACAGCATTTTATTACAAGAATAAAATGTATCAAATATTTTCATGCGACTAATTTTGAAAATGTATTTATCTTTAAAAGCTCTTACCTTTTTGTGTACATAAATGTAATAACAAAAATAATAATATTCAAATATAAGTAAATAAAGATGTAGATTAGTGGTCATTCAAATTTTAAGAAAAAAATGATAACTGGCTAAGTAGTTGCGTTATGATTTGAACCCAGGTTGCCTGAATACACAGCCTACATGTTCAACTGCTAAGATATATTAAATGAGTACAAAATATCTAATTGACTGTCTAGTTGACTACCTTACACATTGTCAGCATTTTGGAAAAATTGGCTTTCCAGTGTATTAGGCATTAGATAATAGCCCAAATTCATTGAGAGGGCTAAAAAACAGAGATCTTATATTTAATGAAAAAAATATGAAAAGGAAGCTTGATATTTCTCAACGTTTTTATGATTCCCAAAGGAACAGGTTACTAAGAGGAGAAATGAGTGCCCTTAAATATTTGAAGGTTCACCAAATGCCAAATGAGGAAATACTCTATCCCAGCCTGTGGTTGGTAAATCACAAAACATCACCGCTCCTGTGGGGGACACATACTTATTCTCAGGAAGAGGCAGCATTTTGATCTACTGCCTTTTTTGCTTAGTCTGAAATTGAGGACGTACACTTGGACATACACTTTCTCTTAGTGACATTATTAGATTGTGTATAGACTACTGAAAAGTTTAGACTCAGGGTGGACTAGTGAGATGGTTAATTTTATGTGGAAGCTTGACTGGCCATAGAGTTCCCAGACTAAACACTATCACCGGGTATGTCTGAGCAGTGTTTTGGGATGACATTGGTATATGAATTGGTGGTCTCAGTAGGTAGATTGGCCTCCCCAGTGTGGCCCAGCATTATTTGATCCTTTGAGGGCCTGAATAAAAATAAAGATGGAGAAATTTGCCAATTTTTTTCTGCCTCACTGTTGAGCTGAGACATCTCGTTTCATCTACTCTGGCCCTTGGTCTAAGATTTACAGTATTGGATCCTCTGCTTCTTAAGCCTCAGACTTGAACTAGAAATATACCACTGGCTTTCCTGGGTCTCCAGTTTGCAGATGTCAGATGATGAGACTCGTCAGTCTCATAAGTTGCCATATATATTTATATAAATATTACTGCTCTGTTTCTCTGGAGAACACTGACTAATACAACTAGATATCCTCAGACTCACATCCCAATCTGTACCAGGAGAAGCTGACCAATGCCTATCATATTGCCTTCTCCAACTCCACATAGCCAGCATTTAAGGATCCTGAAGTTGAACTCACTGTTGACTGGAAGCTCTACCCAGTCAGATAGATACGGGATAGAAACGGGAAGTTATTTGCCAGGAAGGATGATTCCATCATTGCTGACTGGAAGCTCATTCCCAGTGATGGGAAAAATAAAGTATGCTACCATTTCCTACATCCCACAAGGCTCCTCATACTGGCAATTTTTGGAATGAAGGCCCGAGTGTTCACAGCTTCTTCCTAGCTTCATTCACCATCCTTTCAAGTGGCCCATGGAACCATGAAGGTCCTCTACAGAGAAAGCTACCCACACACATCTTTTCTAGACCAGGGTTGCCAGTTTCTAAGGGTAGCACATAGGCTCTTCTTTCATCCCTAGTGTGGAGGGGCAGGGTATGAAAAGAAGACAGGTTAAATCCTGACGTTTCCACCCTCAGCCTCCACTAGAGTGCTGCAGAGTGAGGTGGCAGTTGTCCTTCATAAGGCAGGATCTCAGATCCTAACAAAACACACCTCACTAAAAGAGTCAGCTTTAGAGAAGAGAGAATGACTATAGTGGATCCAGCCTCATCACTACCATTTGTGAACCCTGGGCAAGAGTATATATAAATGCAGGTCCACATATATTCTTTTCATTTTAACCAGTATCAAATTTTCATTAATAAATAATATGACATATTGCAGATTTTCACAATCTATTTTTAAAAAAAGTCAGTCAATTCACTCATTAACAAATCATCAAAAGAAAGAAACAAAACAGAGTTCTAAACAATCCACTCAAGCCTCCAATGAGTAAGTCAAATAATAAAAATAATTGCAAGCATGCCCTCAGTGACGAAGATTACTTAATAAGTATGACCCTGCACAATTCTGATCTTGCTAGACTACGAATTTAACCTACTTTTACTTGGTCGTTAATTGGTACATAATGGTTCTGTTCAACTTTTTTAGTCTCTTCTTTTCTAACCTTAACTAGGGAAGTAAAGGGAAAATACTAATTTTCTCCATGAAATATCATAGAACTAAAATAAAGAAGGATTCAATTTTGTGTATGTCTCTAGTGCAGTAACTGAAGTACGATCTTCTAGAGGATTTTAAACTCAATATTATATTGTGTGCAGCTATTCCATTTTGTGTAATATTATCAGAATGTTTTCACCTCAAAAGTTTTAATCAAGATTGACCATGAGATTCTGAGTCTTTTTCTTTTAGTCTTGGTTAAGTGTGTTCAGAGTATCCAAACTAATTAAATATGAGCCCACACCAGATAGTGTTAAGAATATAGTGTTAAAGAAAATATACCACATATTCTACATTACATAGTGAGATATAAAATTTTTAACCATTCTTTTGTAGGATTATTTACAATGATGATCAACTCTGAGAATCCAAAAGATAATGGATAGTTGACAATTATAGTTAACATCTGACAAAATTGAAAGAATGTAAACAGCTTTATTTTCATGTTAAAGTACTAACACTGTAGTCTAAGCACACTAAAGATAGCTTCATTCTTATCAGAGTGTACATAATAGGACAAAGTAAAGAAAGCTGCTGCATTTGACTAGATAATTTATAGTCAATTCTCATATGATGTATTTTGAACTCTCCACTAAACTGGAATGACTGAATGATCATACCTAGTGGTTCTTTCCTCAATTTTTTTCTTTCTCTCCTCCCTCTTTTCCTCTTTCTACTCTTCCTAAGTGTAGGCAGAGTTAGGACTTTCTGAGAGTTCTATTAAATATCCCTTAACTTAGTTATTTAACTACTTTTCTCATTCTGAATAATTGAGGAGAGCACAGCCTTGCCTCTCAAACCTAGAATAACCTCTAATTCACCAGAATGGTGACTATAAAGTCTCTGCTCCAGTTTCTAAAACGTAATAATTTATAGAGTGCTAGCATTGGAACAGGAAAGTCTAGCTTAGAAGAATTAAGTGGAATTAAAGAAAAAGGTGACAAATATTCAATACATTATGAATTTATTAATCATAATTCATTGAGGTATATAAATGCAAAGGCATTTGATTGCCCCATAGACAGTTGCTTTTGGCAGAATGACTTTCAGATTTTGTCAGTTTTTTTGCAGATTTAAATTTATTTCATGGAATGCAGGCCCCCCCAAAAAGATGCATTTTTGAATAATGAAATTTGGGCTAGGTTTCCAAAGCCACTGACTCGCTCTGTAAGTCCACCTGGCATTCTCATGCCAAACTTATTTGCCTAGATGGGCCTAATTGGATTATGACATTTTTCCTGTTCAGAAGCTTGTAATGAAACCCATTCCCTTCTGAATGGGCCCAGCTTCCATTACTATTCAAGACTCTAAATTGTTAACTCATCTAATTCATTGGCTATTATCATCCACTAAAGTGCTTCTGCTCCCATCATACTGGTCCTTTAAGTGGTCCAGTTCAGAATCTACACCTCTGTTATATGCTCCCAGATAGTTCCATGGGACACTGAGTCCTCAATCCTTTGAATTATGACATTTTGTTGCATTTATCACCGTAAAGGGGCACAGTCTTAGGATGTTTGCTTTCATTTGTGTTACTATTTGAATATTTGACATAGTCACTTCTTCTCTCTGAAATAGATTACAATTCCTTGATAAAGATTTATTGTATCTTACAGTGCTCTAAATTTCTTTTCTGTTTACTTTAAACTATAACACTATAGTTTGCACATAATAGAGGATAGATATTTTACAGATAAAAAATACACACAGTATGTTACAATATATACAGCCCTTTAACATGGCCTACTAATATTATTCGATTATACAAATATGGAAAGTATGTTTTTTTATATCTTATTTTGTAGATGACATGCATGAAGCCCAGGGATGTTAAAGGATTCAATCAAAGTCACAAACCTGGTAAATTACAAAGCCAATATTCAAACCCAGGGATTCTAATTTTATATTTGTGCTCACAAAGTGTTGTAGCTAATTATAAGCTATTTAGAAAAGTTAAGGTGTATAAAGAAAGGCCAAAAAATTCAAGGAATTATAATGCGTGTGTGTGTGTCTATATGCCTGTGGTGTGAATAAAAAATGTTGCCTGCAATATCAGTAAATAAAATTTGCAGCCATCAAGCTACTAGAGCCACCTCCCATGGTGAGCCCTGAGGGAACTCAAGATGGAGACAAATGGGCTGCCCACTGCCAAGCCCTCAGCCACTGCAGCCACCCTCAATGGTTCACCCTTAGGGGACTCAGGATGGGAAAGAACACGGTATTGGCCCTAGAGAGCTAAGATGCTATCTGAAGAATGACTTAAATGAGCCCAGAATCTTGCATCTTCTCATACATAGAAAAGTACTAAATTCATTAACTTGAGATATCTGGTTTTCTTTAATTAACAGTAATTTTCTGATGTTCCAGCTACCTGGTCTTTGTTGCAAACACCCCTATATATCCTGGCTCCTCCCTTACCTGGAGCAGTCCCTCAGAACTATTCTGAGGGCTGTCTTCTGGGTTTGAAGTCTTCAGAAAGTCCACCAAATAAATAATTCTGAACTTTTAGGTTGTGCATTTTTTTTAGTCGACGGTGGTGCTTGAGAGGAGACATTTGAAAACATAGACTGGATTATGTTCATAAATTTAACAGTGTTAAGTGATCTTATCATTCAAGAAGTAGACACTACATCTTTTAAGTAGGTAATACTACTTAAGGTTGACAACATTTAGGTAACTTTGTTCTACTATTACTAAGAAAATAGTAAAATTTTATGTAGTTTAATTGATTTTAGTTTATTCAAAGTATTATTAAATTTACCTTTAAATATGTAATTTACAATTTTTGCATTATTAAATCTAATCGTTATTACAGACACAGGTAGAGTCAACTATTTCCCCATTATATATCTCCCAGTATATATACCCAACATATCAATATTAATTATAAAATGAGATTCACCTAGCAAATTGTTTCCAATCTGTTCATCATTAATCAATTCCAAAAAAGGCATTTTTTGGAGAACTGCAATGATTATGTATGTAAAAGTGTTTAAAACCCTCCCATAATTTTATGAACGTATACACTGTTACACTGAAATAATAATCTATTAGTTGACATTATGTGTTCTAAGTTACCTGACAAAAACAAACTTAATTCTGATTCTTTGACACACCATAATTCTTGTAAAAGACTTCAGAAAAATGGGTTTTGAGACAAACTAAGCTGAGAAAACAAATCTTACAAAAGCCCTGGGTTTTGCAAAAAAAGTACCTGAGGCTTTTTTGAGAAAGCTGCAACCTTTTCCAAAATTGTTATAAGCTGGCTGCTCACCCGGATGGAACTCAGTCCCAACTCATGCATTATGTGGCTGTGATGAAAACACGATGGCCGTCTCCCAAATTTGACTATAGAAATATAGGAATGAAGCACAATGATCAGTTTGTTAATTATCCAGGATCCTGTTATTATGACCTTGTTTCTTGTTTCCTCAAAAAGAAAGAAGGATGAAACTAGAATGATATATTTTTTTCTAACTATATGTGAGGAAATTCACTCCAAAATCCTTTTCTGGAAAATATGCCATGACAGGAAAACTCAGAGGACTCTTAATATGCTTCTAATTAACAAGAAACATTGGCCTTTTAACAGGCTGCTGATCTGACTCAAAAGTTACTCTAGTATATTTTGCATAAGACAAGATATATGTATCTTCAAGTGACAGGGTGTCAACTCTCCTTATAAATACTCCACATTTCCCTTTACAGTTATGCTCTCAGACCAAAGGGCAAGATGAGAATGCACAGGTAAGGACATTCCATTGTATAAAAAGAAGTTTTGCTTCCATGAATGCACTGGGCGTTGACAGCTTCCAACCTTTTTATGGAGTTCACTATATTATCAAGGCTTCAAAAGAGATGTCTTAGTAGATGAAGGCATAAAAAAGTAGTGAAACAATCTATATTTGTATTCTTCTTTCCAAAATAGTCTCATAGTAATTTGCTTGTTCTTCAAATAGAGACCCCCCACATGCTTCCGCTTCCTTGTTTTGTTGCTTTAACTTCCCCACTGGTGAGTACCTTGAGAACTGGGATTGTGTCTCATTTCTGTTTCTTTTTCAGGCAGCATCTGTAGAGCCTTTGCTCATAATGAACACTGCACAAATATTTTCAGTGTTAGATGAAGACAGGGGGAAGGTGGGAGGGTGGGTGTTGTAACTTTTGTAAACAATACTAAAAATAGATTCCATGGCACTCTCAGACAAAAATATTGAATATTTACTTTAATATCTCCATGACTTTTAATGGATCTTCTTATTTTGTGGTTTAAAATTCCATATGTGAAGTCAATATGGACTATGATTTCTTAATTCCAAAATAACACATTCAAAAGAAATATGAACTTAGCCGTTTTTCTTACCAGAGGACTTGGTTGACAAGTGAATAAATCAGTTGGTTTTGACATGATTTTGGTATGGCAATCTGAAATTAATCTAGTTCAGTTGTCCCAGTCAAGAGAATTAGATGTTAGATATTATATGGACATATTTACTAACAATTAAAAAATATAATCTATAAATTGTGTAATCATACACCTAGTACATATCCATAATCCACACACCCAATCAGAAATAAGTTTTCATTATTTTGTGTGTGTGTGTGAGAAATGCTGTATACTTGGTTTTCCAATCCTAAGCATTGTAATTTTAATTTAGTAGTTTGTAAATTTAAGTTTCTATGTAAAATAATATGGTATAGATGTAGGGAAAACAGTGTTTTTTAACTCAGAACTTTATGAAAGTGACAAAATAATTTATGAACATGACCTCTGGTTTACATTTGATACACATTACATGGTGAAATATACATTAGCTTCTCCAGAGATGTGTATAAGGTAATTAAGAGATTCCAGATCTCAACTTCTGACTCTTTATCATTATAAACAATTTGAAAATACTTAACAAGTGAAGCTAAGCTATTACATTTTTTCCTGTTTAATTTTTATTTATCTCTTAGTAGTGGCATCACCTATGAACCAACAACACCAAACAAAATCAGGACTCCTACAAAAACCTGCCTTAATGTACATTCTCTCCATTCCATTGTCTTGCTTTCCTTTTTTATAGACCTACTGCATCTATATGGTTTTTTGAGAACTATATACATATATTTTCTATATTTTGAAAAATACATAAGATTTAGAGTAAGTGGTTCATAAAAAACGATCTTTTGGAAACGTACTTTTTAATTTATTCTTTTACTGTTAAGATTTCTCTTCATGGTTGCATGCTGCTGTAGATCACTTATTTTGTTTGTTGTATACCATGCCATGTGTGAATATATCATAGTGTACGCATCCACTCTTCTGTGGATGTACACTCAGTGTTCTCTAGGTTTTTTATATTATGACTAGTGCTGCTTGGAAACACCTTTTACATGTCTCTGATCAAACATGTGCAAGAGCTTTCCTTTTTATATATTCTTAGTAGTTGGAGCACTGAATCATAAGGTATATGATCAACTTTAGCAGATAATGTCAAACAGTTTTCCAAAGCAACTGTCCCAATTTTTCTCCAACATACCTTGTGAGTACTCATCTTTTCCAACACTTATCATTATCAGATTTTATTTTTATTTTATGTATATATGTATTGCCAATCAAATGGGTATAAATTTGAACCTTAGATTCATCTTAAATGGCATTTTTCCTACTCACAAATAAGGTTGAATATCTAACTTCATATGTTTACTGAGCATATGTATTTCCTCTTCTGTGAATTTCCAACATAGACGAGTACCTCTAAATTTCTGTTTTCTGCATAGGTTAATTATTAAATTTGCACTGACTTTACTAGTCAATATTATTAAATAGTTGCTTACAGCTAAGTGTCACTATGTCACATAAAGTTATGTAACATAACATACATACACTTACAATATTATATCACCAAAGCATTTTAATAGAACAGAATATTTCCTTTAGTGAGTGACATAACATTCACTCTTCTATAGATGATTCTCAATGTTCGAATAATACAGATAGGACTTTTTGTACCTCTTTATATTCATATATACATCAACACATCATCAGTTATGTTCTTGCTATATGCTTTCATATCCATCACACATGGCACTACCAGACTCTTGTCACTGAAGTATGAGCCTAAAAATGGACTTCCTCTGGTTAAAATGATTTAAAAAGTGCCCCTCCCACCCCCAAACACAACTGAAAAGAAGGAAGCCTAGTCTCTGTGGCAGGGAATATGTAGACCTTTGTTAACTTTTCCAGACTCATTGTCCTGTGACACTAAGCTATCAGAGCTCATCCTGGAGTTTGTATGTATCAGTTCCACTCAAACTGTGTGACAGGTACATAAGGGGAGTGAGATGAATTGCATGCTTAGGGAGAAAACTACAATGCCCACTCAATAATTTGAAGTCTCTGGCTTTTGATCTTTACTTTCCCACTTAATAATTGTGTGGTCTGGTGCAAGTTATTTCACTGAAGTGAACTTCTGTTGAGAGAGAAGAGAAGAGAGAAGATTAAATGAGCCAGGGAGATTAAGGTGGTTAACCACACGTTTAGGGTATCCACTCTCTAAAAAAAGAGGTAGTTATTTCACAGAAGATGGTGCTGTGGCAAAGCACCTGCTCTAAAAGGGAGAGCACAGACTGATATAGATGTACATGGTATTAATATGAATGATAAAAACAAGTTAATATATTACAGCAATAACATTTTGAGTTGGATATTTTAATGCTTATTCAAATATTAATTTCTCCTTTATGTCACAATGTGTGTAGTTGTTTTGAATATTGGTGTTTCTATTATAACATGGCAGGAAAAACAACAGTGTATATTTAAAAAATGACAGCTCTCTGTTGGGGACACAACATTGCATGAATATTTTCTCTAAAACTCTGAAAGCAAAATGTTGGCTAAATATCCTAAGTTTTCTATGTTTGCAACAGACATCTGAATTTTGGAAGCATTTGATTTGTTATTGCCATCTGACGAAAAATACAGATGGATGAAAATTTTGTCTATTACCTGGAAGTTATGAAAATTTCCTAAAGCGGGAGGGCAAACACTAATGCTTTCTGATAATCTCACCCACCTCAATTCACAGCTTTTCCTCAATGATTCTACTGTTATCTAACTCTGGCATATGTCCAGCTTGTTACAGCTGTGTTTGTGAAATCACCTCTGGGTTTGCGGATTGCTTTCTTTCCGAGACCTGTAATCAATGATCTTATCTTTCTATTTAGTGTTAAGTATGACTTGAAGGTGCCACTGATGGAAATGTTCAAAAAGTCAGATGTGACTCTGGTAACAGATTAAACATTATCTTTAATTAATGGATCTGTGAAAAGAAAAGAAAATTCAAAACTACAAGTTCTTCATATCCTAGACATAGGCAACTTGACATTTTCATTGAAATCCCTTCATTTTGTCTTTTTTTTAGAATAATGCCTTCCCTTTATCTTTTAAATTAAACAATGTATAATGTTCATTGAAGAACAAAATCATATCACTGTGAAAGTCATGTTCAAAGGTGTACTGCAGAATTTTAAGTGTAGGCAAAGAAATTTGTGAAGATGGACCAAACCAGTTCATAAAACTTGTGTGTTTTGGGTCTTTGTGAAATATTATCAGAAACTTGTAATACATTATCTCATTTTTTCATATTTAAATAAGCTGTAATTATCACTGTGAATTTCTATTTAAGGCACATTTTTTTAAAATGTGTTTTAGGGCTTCCCTGGTGGCACAGTGGTTGAGAGTCCGCCTGCCGATGCAGGGCACACGGGTTTGTGCCCCGGTCCAAGAAGATCCCACATGCCGTGGAGCGGCTGGGCCCGTAAGCCATGGCCACTGAGCCTGTGCGTCCGGAGCCTGTGCTCCGCAACGGGAGAGGCCACAACAGTGAGAGGCCTGTGTACCACCAAAAAAAACAACAACAGTGTTTTAATATATGGACTGAGTTTGGTGTTTTAATTGATGACAACCTGAAGTATTTCAGCTGATATACTTGTACAATAAATGTATCTTTATTTCATGAAAATTAGTGTATGGACTAACATGTATATTTGTACATATATCATTACTAAACATGTTTAAATTATAAAGTCATCTATACGTGCACACAGCTCTCTCTATATATGTATATATAGAGAGAAAAATATATATGTGTACATTTAGTAATTATATATGAAAGATAAAGCATTTTATTTCCTTAAAATCATCCTCACATAGTTGAATAAATATTAATTTAACATTATTATTATTTCCAAGGAGGTAAAGACTTAAAATTGACAATATGCATCTTCAGTTTGCATTTATGCTCTTTAACCGAAAAACATAATTTGGTAGTGTGTTCTTGGCTGGACAGTTTAAAATTAGTTTAGAACTACTAAACTACTTTGCTGTTTAATTTGTTGCAGATTTGTTTAGACTCAGGTAGCAGGAGCAGAAATAAAGTAAAATTGCCAGATTCAAGGGATATGAGGTTGTATAATTAATAGAATAGAATATGTGCTATATGAGAGGTAGAACAGGGGAAAATAGTGACTCTCAAGGTTTAAGTTTGAAAACACAATGGTAACATTTGTTGAAATAAGTGAAAAGGAAGATGAGCAGATTACTATAGTCAAAAAAGATGATCTTGATGTTAAAGACACTGATATTACCTATTGGACATCCAGTGAGAAATGTAGAATAAAAAGTTGACTCTCTAAGTTAGAATCTGAAGTGGATGGTCTTAGCTGGAGATTTATTTTGGGGCATAATCTGTGTATAGCATAAAACTGTAGTCAGGAGAGTAAATGAGAGTGCTCAGGGAGAGTATACAGAGTAAGAAGAGAAGAAGAAACTAAATTAGAACCCAGAGGACTGACAACATGTAAGAACATTACCAGGAAACTAATTCATCACCCCTGTTGGCTATAACATTACTGAAATATGGCAGAATTCATGCTCTTGGATAATCATACTATCTCTTGTCAAATGAGCAAGATAAATTGACATATTGTGAGACCAAATGACAGTGATTAAGTAGTGACCACTCACTGAAACGCTTGATCTAATTACTTACTGTATACAAGGGGTAGAGTGACCTTTCGAATGAGATGATCTATGGTAGAATGGCCTATATTTGAAAGTTTTCTTTTCTTTAAACTTGACAGACATGAAGGAAAGATTTCAATACTTTAAAAAGTAGAGCTTGCTAGAAAAACTAGAGCAGACATAAAATAGCTGCTGATCAGAGGAACTGAGATTCTATAGTTTTAAAAGACGCTAAATTAATGAAATGCTCTTATTCTGATCCACAGAATTCAGTCACTTAGATGCGTCAATTACTTGGCTGGTATTTTCTGAGGAAGAAGAGATCTTATCTTATTTTCACCATGTCTTCTTTGCTTTTTTAAACAAATATTTATTATTCTAAGCATTATGCTAGGTCCTGGGGATGAACAGATGGATAATAAAGGTTCCTAATATTCGTGATAACTGTCCAGCCAAAGAGATGTAAATGTGTATAGCTAAATCAAATTGCGGTGTGGCACATTCTATAATAAAGATGTGTAAGATTGTTTTATTGCAAGAATAAACTCCTTGAGAGTAGGGATTGGTCTATTCATCACTGCATTCTCAGCAATAAGCATAATGCCTCTGTAGGTACTTAATAATTAGTAATAGCTTTATATCCCATCTTGCTCAAATAACTATTAAATTCAATTTACAAGGGTACTTATAACAAAATAGCATAAAACAAAAGTGGTACAATAGAAGAGTGGAGAAAAGGGATGTAAAATGAATATAGAAATGACACCAGCTTTGAAACACTTTAATGACCTTTGACTCCACACTTTATTCTCTATGTAAACAAATGCATTACTAAAAGGGATTATGTTATCACTTGGGAGGTAACATTTGAGAAAGCATTTGAAGAAAGAATCGATGTTTTTCAGATGAAGAAGTGATAAGGGCACTTCAGGCAGAAAGAATTTCACTTTGAAGAGATGTAGGTAAATGGAATGGAGCGGATGGTCAAAGGCCAAGAATAAAGAGATACATTAGGCCCAGATTAAGGAGATCTCATGAACATGGGAAAAGAATCTGTCATTGTTATGGGCTGAATTGTATCTTCCCAAAATTCATGTTGAAGTCATAACTCCTGGTATCTCAGAATGTGACTGTATTTGGAAATAAAGTCTTTAAAGAGGTAATTAAAGTGAAGCAAGGTCATACAGGTGGGCCCTAATCCAATATGACTGGTGTCCTTATAAGAAGAGAAGGTTAAGATATAGACGACACGTAGACTAAGAGACAACCATGTGAGGACACACCTAGAAGGCACTCATCTTCAAAACAAGGAGAAAGCCTTAGAATAAAAACAAATCTGCTGACAACTTGATCTTGGACTTGTAGCCTCTGGAGCTATACATTTCTGAATGTGAATTTCTGTTGTTTCATCTACTTAGTGTGTGGTATTTTGTTATGGCAGCCTTAGTAAACAAGTATAACTTACAAGGTAATGGAGATATCAGCAGACATAGTTTTATGAAGATTAATTGCAGAGACAACATGGAATATGGGCTAAAGAGAGACTGAGAAGGATGCCTGAGTGTAGGGTAAAAAATAAAGTCCTAAACTAAACTCATTTCCATTCCAAGAAGTCAGATTTCAGAATTTTTTCTGAGTTGTATTAATTGCCTGAAAAGTTTGGTAGAGATGGGTTTCAGTAACAAGGAAGCATTACTTCATAGATTCTAAATTGCAGTACTGAGCTGAAGGTATTAACCAATGCCAGAAATAACTGAGTTTAAATGACATATTTTTCAATTTGAAAGTCAGTTTAGTTTTGAATATGTGTGTCTGTTTGTGTTATAAGGAATGTAGTAATGAGGTCAGTTTTTGATATATTGAGCTATGGAGTCCTTCAGACATTTTCTTAAATTTCTTCAACTAAATATAAAATAAGGGCCCTAAAAATTGTCCTATTTAACATTATGATCAAAATGCCTGCTTGAAACGAAAGATACGCACTCCATAAATTTGAGGCTTGCCCTATGTGTTTAGAAGACATCCACAAGTTCTTCCCTCTTCACAAATACCTAGGTCTAGTATCATCTTCTTTGACTTGACTTTTCTCACAGTTTGACATGCTCCAGGAACAATACTTACTCCATGTTCCAGGAACAATAAAAGATTGCACTATTATCACCCCAAAAGTCACTGTTAAAATGAACGAACAAGTCTCTTATGAGCAGACTGCTATCTCTCCTGCCATCTTTTTGCACAATCAGCTCTGTTAATTTTTTTCTTTAAAACATAGGAAAGGATCATATAGAGCAATGGGGTTTCAGTGTTTGTGTCTAGAAAACAAAACAAAACAAAAGAATCTTCCAAGAAAATGTTGACTGGCTTGCATCAACAGTACCAAGAAGTGCTTTGCTTGACATAAAGGAAGCACTCAGTAAAGGTTTATTAAATTAATTCAGTATACTCTTGACCTTGGACTCAAAGCACTTAGGCAAAAGAAAATGGGTGATTCCCTGAATAGACAATTTTATGTCTTTAAGAAAGAATAAGGTTATGCAAACCTAATTATTTTCTATCCTTGATAGAAATACTATCGGATAAAGAATGTATTCCTCTTTAAACCCAGTCTTAGATGTTAGTGACCATAATGCAAAGGCTGTAGAAAATTCCAAAGAAAGTGTTTATAGGATAGAATAGTTTCTAAGTATTCCTTTCCTAAAATCACAGTGTTGACACTACTGTCAGGAAACAATATCTTAGAAGGGAACTCTGAGATGTCCCTCAAAATGTGCATTTAGAAAGAAAAATTCACCCTTTATAAATTAACATATAAATATACCTATGTTGCCTAATAAAGCTTAGAAATGGGGAAAAAATAACTGGAGATCTCATTGGTGAATATGCAGAGTCAAAAGGGAATAAGGTAGTTTTATAAATCTGGCAGGAACAAATACAATTCAAGAAATGTTCCAAGAAAACTGAAAACTGAGAAAAGATAATTAAATCTGTAGATTCCATGAAAGGTCGTAGAACCTAGGACATAATTTAAAATACTTTTGTTTCGATGTTGAGTTTTATGTACCTCTATATTCTTTTTTTTTTTTTTTTTTTTGGTTGGTACGCAGGCCTCTCACTGTTGTGGACTCTCCCGTTGCGGAGCACAGGCTCCGGATGCGCAGGCTCAATGGCCATGGCTCACGCACCCAGCCGCTCCGCGGCATGAGGGATCCTCCCGGACCGGGGCACGAACTCGTGTCCCCTGCATCGGCAGGCGGACTCTCAACCACTGCGCCACCAAGGAAACCCGTAAAATTTTTTTTTAAATGTAGACCTTACATGATAAGCATGGAAATATGAAAAAAATAGGAGTTAAGATAAAATTCTGTTTTGTAGGTATTTTTTTATTAAAGAATTTGAAGAAATCAGAGTTCAGAGTAAGGAGATTATATAAAGGAATTAACACCTACTACTTCATTCACCTACAAGAACTGTAGATGATGAGTCAGGCCAGCAAAGACAGCCATGGAAAAACACTGCTCCATGTGCATAGCTCCTAAAAGGAAATCAAGGGGAAGCTAATGAGAGTAAAACAGCAGGCCTAATGAGAAATGTAATATCTTTCCTGTACACTCCTTTCTGTTCTGGTTTTGTTTTAATGGGAAACTGTGGGGGAAGTCTAAATCTATTTATGGAAGGCAGACACTTGGTTTGAGGAGTCTAATAAAATCGAGTACATAGAGAAGATGGGAAAAGTTTTGAAAGAGATGGCATTAGGAAATCCATTTGGACACACAGACTTTGGAAGACCCAGTAGTTCAGGGAAATGATTTGCAAGATTGAATCAAAACATTTTAATTATAGTTATATCATGGTCTTGACTTAATTTTTCCTGAGAAAATGAACAATTATGTGATTTTGAACATTCTAATTTTTCCACAGAAACTGGATAAAGGCTTTCTTCAAATTATTTCCTTCATCCACCAACACTGACTTTAGCAAAGCAATGCCAAAAGTATGGCTAAATAGTATACATATGAACAATATTTCTAAATATAGATTATTCTAATGAAGCCACAAAGGAATCTTGCTGTAAAACAGCGACAGGGCTTTAAAAACTGCCTCAAAATGTGATGGGGCCTTAAAAACTGCTTCAAACTAGGAACATCTTACAATAGATTTAAATTGGTATCAAAGATATCATCTGTATGAACTTATAGTAATAACAATTATAAAAAACTATCTGTATGGTGTAACCTATTACATTTAACAGAGTATTTTGTCTAACTTGACAATGATCATTCTGGCAAATTCAAGAATAGAATTCTCTCATTTAGTAAGAAAGGGTTACAAACTACAATTTACAACTTCCCATTTCACTATGTAATATAAAATGTTCAAAAACATTGTAAAAATGTTTAAGTGAGTACACAATAATTACATAGCCATGACTTTAAAATTAAATTCTTATTTTAAAGGTGTAAAGTTATTTTTGTCATTGCGTTATTCTAGACACTAATTTCAATTCTTATTCTATATTATACAAGTCAAAAATATTAAATCTATTGTTAGAACACAACGAGAATGGCTCGATCAGGATATAAACATAATTTTTCAGGTGATTCTAAATCTGGACAAGTTAAAAAGAGAAGAGAGCAAAAATAATGTAATACAACTGCACCAAAACAGGGTAGAAACTGCACCAAAACAGGGTAGAAATGCAGAAAAGTTTGTACGAACTCAGAGTCAGCTTGTAAAAATGCAAAACACATAAAGCTCCTGGGAAAAGAAACCTAGCACATTCAAGGAGCAGATAAAACTTGTATTCAGTACCAAAAGGGACCCAGGGTGATAAAAGAAGGCAAAGTATATACAAGCTTGCAATGCAATGTGGCAACAGAAATGACCAAGTTATTTTGTGATCTCTAGAAGTAAAAATCACGTTCAAGATCATGGATGTGTGATAACTCTTCCTCTAACACAACTAGAAAAAAATAATTCTCAAACATTCACTGTACTTTCAATTAAAAATTATGGTAAAATAGTTGTAGATTCCAATAGGTCAACAGAAGTTATCAGTTACATTAACAAAGCATTTATAAGAGGGCGTAGAAAATCTGATCATACTAAGTTAGGATAGGTTACAATCACTTTTCGATTTCTGGAACACATTTGGGGGAAATTAAATATCATACAATCAAGAATAACTTTACATGGAGCAAAGTTAAGAAGAGAGGCCTGAAATTACAAAGAAAATGAAATAGGTAATTAGAATTTGCCAAGTTACACAACAGGTTTCCAAAGGATGTAGAGAAAGTTTCATTATAATTTTAGAAACAGTATTTCTCCTGGCATTTCTACTTTTGCACAGTAGAAAGGTCCATTTATTCCTTAGGTCAATACTAAATGTGATTTCATAGAGTTCTCAGTTTTGAGAATCCCACAAATGAGACTAGAATTTATAATTAGGTTATAATCATCCAAAAAGTGATTTGATGATTAGATTTTCCTTGTTTCTTTAGGAGGTCAGATAGTAAATTTATTCTTACTTGTATTTTATTATATCTTTTAATCTTTTACAAAATGATTTTCTCCATACTCCTGGAAACTTCAATGAATTAAGGGTGATTGTAGAAATAGGAGGAGTTTTCTATGTAGAAAGACAAAGTATACTGGGCAAGATCAGACACTCCATGATAAGCTATTAATTCTTTGAGAGTCAAAAGCCCTGACAAAATTCATTATTGTAGAAATTATAATACCTAAAGTTTTATTCACTGACACTGAAGAAATATAGATAAAAAAGCATTGATATGGGTTTCCCCCTGGATTACAAAGAGAATATGAAAAGAGAAGTAGAATCACATAACAAATACAGATTCTACAAACATATTCAAGGACAAGTCAGCATCAGGATAAGGTATCACTCTAGAGTTATAAATTTTAGTCCAAAAACCAGATTATAGCCCCAGGGTGAGATTCCAAAAATCCCACCCAAAGTCTAGGGTCAAAAGCCTGAAAGTGACACTGAAATCTAAGAATTTTGAAGATGACTTTGGTTTGGATGACTGCTGTGGTGATTTGGGGGTGTGAATACATATCAGGTTTAAGATTTCTCTGAGGTTTACCCTCTGAAATATCTCCAAGGCCTTTAACACTGCTGTTCACAGGCACATTGCAGGGGACCAAAGACAGAGAGTAAAGAGTTCCTGTTTCAATTCTTCATCATTCCTTCATTATCATCCATATGATGAATGTGCCCTTCCATTTTTAAAGGAGACAAAATTTTTTTTTAATTTATGAAAGTATTTTACTGGCCTTTTCATCACTTTAAACTATTTCCAAAAAGAAAATTATATAATGTAAAGCACCATGATTTTTGAACCACGAAGTTCTGTAAATACTATTTAATCTGATTTGATGGTATGAAGCTCAAGGAAAAAAAATAATCTGCTTGAAGTTATTAAGTATTTTTTTCAGTTAATGAAAGAAGCTGTTTCAACCAGATATTTTTCATTTTCATGTTTAACAATAGTGTTAGAAAGGTTTTTAGGTTTTGTTCTTGCTGCTTATTTGATTCTTTTTGAAAAAAATGTTTTCTCATAAAGTATTCATATCTGCTTTTTAAATCTATTATTGTGGATCATGGGGAATAAAATGAACACATGTATTATGGTAGTAAGGATTTAGAAATCAGGAGAACTGTATAAACAGATCTCTAATTTAGCTTCTTGTACCTCTGAAGCTGGATTTGGCACTCTGAGTAACTAACTAATTTGTTGTAGGGAAGCAGAACGAAGATCATTCTTACTCCTCTCAAAAACTCGTTTCAGTAAAAATTATGTTGTCATGAGCCAATTGTTAGTTCTTTAAGGTCAGAGATTAACTTTTATTCACTTTTTTAATCCCTAACATCAAAAGCCAAACCTAATGCCTGATACATGGTCAGGACTGAGATATGAATTTTAATCAGTTTGTTGAAAGACAGTTTGGGAAACTGAATTCATTGAAATTGATTAAATGTTTTATTGTACTTTTAACTGCATCTTTCAAAGTGAGCTACGTATCACTGCCTATTTAAACCAAGTCAAACTGATTTAAAAAACTGTTTCTTGAATATTGCATTGAAATATGCATACTTGTCAAATATGGATTTGTTAAATGACTTAATAGGGAAATTGGTGTATACCAATATTCAAAAACCAATTTAGAGATATTTATACTTTCTTACTTCATTAAATGAAGTGTTTTTTTGTTTCCATCAAGAATACTTATTGAACAGGACACCCCATTGGACACTGGAATTAATTAGCAAATATGTAGAAAAAATTATGTTACATGGGCAAAGGATAGTGTGATTTGATGCCTGTGAATGGCATTTGTTCTGATTTTGTGGTTTACAACAGGTTTGCTTATTTGTATTGATAGAAGATATTTTTAATCAACAAAAATAAGTTACTATGTAATTAAAGATCTTCTTTTGCCTTTCTACTACAACCCAAGACATAGTTAGTTCCTTTGTTTATGGTATTTCAGTCTAAATTAAAAGAGAAATTATACCTAAATATAACTGTTAACAAATGAATAAAATGCTTGGGTCAGGAGAAAAATGTGTGGCCCTGGAGGTGGAATAATCTGTTGTTTTTCAGGTTGTCTGCCAAGGGTTAGTGGTGACATATATTCAGTCTCTGCTCTACTTATTCGGCTTATAAGGAGGCACTTTATTTCAGAAGAGATTCATTATTGTAATTCATACAGATGTGTGGATAGGCTGACATTGGTCCTGAGATTCTGAAGACCCATGAAAAATTTTTAAAGAGAAAACCTGAATCCTTGGTGAGTTATGTCTACTTTTACCCTATTCTCCTTTCTTCCTCACATACTATTTTTTTCAAGGAAAGGTTTTATCTTAGTTTTAATTCAGATAATATGGTGAAATTATTTTTTTCTCCACTACACTCTAAATGTTTTCAAGGAGAGAAAAATCTAAGTGTGTCCTGTAAAAACTTATCTCTGATTGTGTGGAAGGTTTATTTCCAGGAAAACAGGATGACTAGGCATAAAGCAACTGTTTCTTTGATTGGTTTAAAATGTGTGATTCCTGAATTTCCATGGGTCTCTGTTGACAGTCACATGGCAGAATAAATCAGTAAATGAAAAATGCTTATTTTTTAACATTCTCTGTATAATTCTGAATCCCAAAATTAAGTCCTACGTTCTGCTTTCCTTCTTATACTAAGTATTCCTGAAAGAGGAAATCTTTCAGGGCACTTAAAGTATTTATCACTTTGTTACTCTTCTCAGATTCTCTCTCAATCTCTGCCACATTTTCCATAAATGAATATGCCCAGTATTGGACTTAGACTTCTGCGTGTAGATGAAAACAGATTAACAGTCACCCTGCTCTTTCTCACCTTCTGAGATGGCTCACACTCTGTCTGTGGAGCATGTTTCTCTCTAAATAAATCCACTTTGGGACTTCCCTGGTGGTGCAGTGGTTAAGAATTTGCCTGCCAATGAAGGGAACATGGGTTCAATCCCTAGTCCAGGAAGATCCCACATGCCGTGGAGCAATTAAACCCATGTGCCACAACTACTGAGCCTGTCTACATGCCACAACGACTGAAGCCTGCACACCCTAAAGCCTGCTCACTGCAACTACTGAGCCCACATGCCACAACTACTGAAGCCTGCATGATCTAGGGCTGACGTGACATAACTACTGAACCCATGTGCTACAACTACTGAGGCCCACATGGCTAGAACCCATGCTCCACAACAAGAGAAGCCACCAAAATGAGAAACCCGTGCACCACAACGAAGAGTAGCACCCACTTGCCACAATTAGAAAAAGTCCGCTCGCAGCAATAAAGACCCAATGCAGCCCAAAGAGAAATAAATGAATTAAATAAATATATAAATCCACTTCTTACCCAAAAAACAAAAAATCACCCTGATATTTTATTTATTTTCTCCCCATTTCAGTTTACTGAGCCAGTTTACTCACCACAGTTTCTTGTGAACTTTATGTGAAAATTCAAAACAATATTATTTTGCATTGCTCTTCATTAAACCTACTCACAACAATGAAAAAAGGCTCCCCTTTAAATAACCATTACTGTCAGCTAAGACGCACGGTGAGAGTAAAAGCACTTCAACATAGGTAACCAAATACAATGAATAATACATTATTCTGAATAATGACTTAGCATGATGTAACCAGTTATAATGGCAAGAAAATGTGTGCATACTGTGTATTGTAAGTTAATCAAAACATAAAATTGCAACAAAGTAGCTAAGAAGAGAGTAAAATAGTTAATATACAATACAGCATATATGCCTTAATTGACATAAACTGCTACAGACTTCAAAATGAATCTCTTTATTCACACATTTTGAAAGAGGTTATTTTGTGATTCACATGCTAAAAATATGACAACAGTTGTTATATACAAACCATTCTTATGGTGTTCATATATATAGGCATAGTAACTCAACATCATCTCTTTACTTTAAATACACTTTTTTCTTAAAATACCAACATGTTTTTTCCCTGAGGCTCTCATGTCTGATACAATTGGTGCTGCATAGAAATGTGCCTATAAGTGGCATATGATTTTAAATGTACAGAATCAAATATAGTCTAGGTAATATGGTCAGATACATGCTTCACAGTATCTGTTTATAAAGGCTAAACACAGAGACCTTCAAGATGGCAGAGGAGTAAGACATGGAGATCACCTTCCTCCCCACAAGTACATCAGAAATACATCTACATGTGGAACTCCTATAGAATACCTACTGAACACTGGCATAAGACCTCAGACCTCCCAAAAGGCAAGAAACTCCCCACGTACCTGAGTAGGGCAAAAGAAAAAACAGAGACAAAAGAATAGGGACGGGACCTGCACCAGTGGGATGGAGCTGTGAAGGAGGAAAGTTTTCCACACACTAGAAAGCTCCTTCACGGGCAGAGACTGTGGGTGTCAGAGGGGGGAAGCTTCAGAGCCACGGAGGAGACCGCAGCAACAGGGGTGCAGAGGGCAAAGCAGAGAGATTCCCGCACAGAGGATAGGTGCCAACCAACACTCACCAGCCTGAGAGGCTTGTCTGCTCACCCACCGGGGTGAGTGGGGGCTGGGAGATGAGGCTCAGGCTTCGGAGGTCAGATTCCAGGGAGAGGACTGGGGTTGGTTGTGTGAACACAGCCTGAAGGGGGCTAGTGCATCACAGCTAGCCAGGAGGGAGTCCGGGAGAAAGTCTGGAACTGCTGAAGAGGCAAGAGACTTTTTCTTGCCTCTGTTTCATGGTGCACGAGGACAAGGGATTCAGAGCACCATCTAAACGAGCTCCAGAGATGGGCACGAGCCGCAGCTATCAGTGCAGACCCCAGAGATGGGCATGAAATGCTAAGGTTGCTGCTGCTGCCACCAAGAAGCCTGTGTGTGAGCACAGGTCACGCTCCACACCTCCCTTCTGGGGAGCCTGTGCAGCCCGCCACTGCCAGGGTCCCGTAATCCAGGGACAACTTTCCCGGGAGAATACATGGCACGCCTCACGCTGGTGTGACGTCATGCCGGCCTCTGACACTGCAGGTTCTCCCCGCATTCCGTGCGCCTCCCTCCTGCTGGCCTGAGTGAGCCAGAGGCCCTTAATCAGCCGCTCCTTTAACCCCATCCTGTCTGGGCAGGAACAGACACCATTAGGCAACCTACATGCAGAGGCAGGGCAAAATCCAAAGCTGAACCCCAGGAGATGTGCAAAGAAAGAAGAGAAAGGGAAATCTCTCCCAGCAGCCTCAGGAGCAGTGGATGAAATCTCCAAAATTAACTTGATGTACCCTGCATCTGTGGATAAAAAACGAATCATCCCAAATTGAGGCAGTAGGCTTTGGGAGCAATGATATATATTTTTTTCCTTTTTCTCTTTTTGTGAAGGTGTATGTGTATGCTTCTGTGTGTAACTTTGTCTGTATAGCTTTGCTTTTACCATTTGTCCTAGGGTTCTGTCTGTCCATTTGTTCATTTGTCTGTTTGTTTTAATATAGTTTTAGCACATGTTACCATTGGTGGATTTGTTTTTTGCTTTGGTTGCTCTCTTGTTTCTTCTTTGTTTCTTTATTTATTACTACTTTTTTATTGTTTTATTTAAATATTTTTTTTATTTTAATAACTTATTTATTTATTTATTTATTTTCCTTCCTTCTTTCTTTTTTTCTCCCATTTATTCTGAGCCATGTGGATAACAGGATCTTGGTGCTCCAGCCGGCTATCAGGCCTGTGCCTCTGTGGTGGGACAGCCGAGTCCAGGACACTGGTCCACCAGAGATGTCCCAACTCCACATAATATCAAATGGCAAAAATCTCCCACAGGTCTCCATCTCAACACAAAGACCCAGCTCCACTCGATGACCAGCAAGCTACAGTGCTGGATACCCTATCCCAATCAACTAGCAAGACAGGAACAAAACCCCACCCACTAGCACAAAACCTGCTGAAAACCATAATAATGTCACAGACACCCAAAAACACACCACCGGACATGGACCTGCCTACCAGAAAGACAATATCCAGCCTCATCCATCAGAACACAGGCACTAGTCCCCTCCAACAGGAAGCCTACACAAACCACTGAACCAACTTTAGCCACTGGGGGCAAAAACTATGGTTTTTGAAAAACTATGGTAAGTAAGAACCTGCAGCCAGTGTAAAGGAGACCCCAAACACAGTAAGTTAAGCAAAATGGGAAGACAGAGAAACACACAGCAGATGAAGGAGCAAGGCAAAAACCCACCAGAACAAGCAAATGAAGAGGAAATAGGCAGTGTATCTGAAAAAGAATTCAGAGTAATGATAGTGAGTATAATCCAAAATCTTGGAAATAGAATGCAGAAAATACAGGAAACGTTTAACAAGGACCTAGAAGAACTAAAGAGCAAACAAACAATGATGAACAACACAATAAACGAAATTTAAAATTCTCTAGAAGGAATCAATAGCAGAATAACTGAGGCAGAAGAATGGATAAGTGACCTGGAAGATAAAAGAGTGGAAATAACTACCAGAGAGCAGAACAAAGAAAAAAAAATGAAAAGAATTGAGAAGAGCCTAGAGACCTGAGGGACAACATTAAACTCACCAACATTCAAACTACAGGGGTCCAGAAGAAGAAGAGAAAAAGAAAGGGACTGAGAAAATATCTGAAGAGATTATAGTTGAAAACTTCCCTAATATGAGAAAGAAAATAGTCAGTGAAGTCCAGGAAGCACAGAGAGTCCCAGACAGGATAAATCCAAGGAAAACATGCCAAGACACATATTAATCAAACTATCAAAAATTAAATACAAAGAAAACATACTAAAAGCAGCAAGAGAAAAACAACAAATAACATACATGGGAATCCCCATAAGGTTAACAGCTGACCTTTCAGCAGAAATTATGCAAGCCAGAATGGAGAGGCAGGACATATTTAAAGTAATGTAAGAAAAAAACCTACAAACAAGATTACTCTAGCCAGCAAGGATCTCATTCAGATTCGTCAGAGAAATTGAAACCTTACAGACAAGCAAAAGCTATGAGAATTCAGCACCACCAAACCAGCTTTACAATAAATACTAAAGGAACTTCTCTAGGCAAGAAACACAAGAGAATGAAAAAACCCACAATAACAAACCCAAAACAATTAAGAAAATGGTAATAGGAACATACAGATCGATAACTACCTTAAATATAAATGGATTAAATGCTCCAACCAAAAGACACAGACTGGCTGAATGCATACAAAAACAAGATACATACATATGCTGTCTACAAGAGACCCATTTCAGATCTAGGGACACATACAGACTGAAAGTGAAGGGAAGGAAAAAGATATTCCATGCAAATGGAAATCAAAAGAAAGCTGGAGTAGCAATTTTCATATCAGACAAAATAGACTTTAAATTAAAGACTATTACAAGAGACAAAAGGGACACTACATAATGATCAAGAGATCAATCCAAGAAGAAGATATAACAATTGTGAATATTTATGCACCCAAAAGAGGAGCACCTCAACACATAAGGCAAATGCTAACAGCCATAAAAGGGGAAATTGACAGTAACACAATCAGAGTAGGGGATTTTAACACCCCACTTTCACCAATGCACAGATCATCCAGAATGAAAATAAATAAGGAAACCCAAGATTTAAATGATACATTATACAAGATGGACTTAATTGATATTTATAGGACATTCCATCCAAAAACAACAGGATACACTTTCTTCTCAAGTGCTCAGGGCACATTCTCCAGGATAGGTCATATCTGGGTCAAAAATCAAGCCTTGGTAAGTGTAAGAAATTTGAAATTGTATCAAGTATCTTTTCTGACCACAACGCTATAAGACTAGGTATCAATTACAGAAAACATGTGTAAAAAATACAAACACATGGAGGCTAAACAATACACTACTTAACAACAAAGAGTTCACTGAAGAAATCAAAGAGGAAATCAAAAAATACCTACAAACAAATGACAATGAAAACACGACAAAATGAAACCTATGGGATGCAGCAAAAGCAGTTCTAAGAGGGAAGTTTATACCAATACAGTCCTACATCAAGAAACAAGAAACATTTGAAATAAACAACATAACATCATACATAAAGCAATTAGAGAAAAAAGAACAGAAACCCCCAAAGTTAGCAGAAGGAATGAAATCATAAAGATCAGATCAGAAATAAATGAAAAAGAAATGAAGGAAACAATAGCAAAGATCAATAAAAGTAAAAGCTGGTTCTTTGAGAAGATAAATAAAATTGCTAAACCATTAGCCCAATTCATTAAGAAAAAAAAGGAGCGTACTCAAATCAATATATTTAGAAATGAAAAAGGAGAAGGAACAACTGACACTGCAGAAATACAAAGAATAATGAGAGATTACTACAAGCAACTCTATGCCAATAAAATGGACAAACTGGAAGAAATGGACAAATTCTTAGAAAAGCACAACCATCCAAGACTGAACCAGGAAGAAATAGAAAATATAAACAGACCAATCACAAGCACTGAAATTGAAACTGTGATTAAAAATCTTCCACCAAACAAAGGCTCAGGACCAGATGGCTTCACAGGTGAATTCTATTAAACGTTTACAGAAGAGCTAACACCTATCCTTCTCAAACTCTTCCAAAATATAGCAGAGGGAGGAATACTCCCAAACGCATTCTACAAGGTCATCATCACCCTCACACCAAAACCAGAAAAAGATGTCACAAAGGAAGAAAATTACAGACCAATATCACTGATGAACATAGATGCAAAAATCCTCAACAAAACACTAGCAAACAGAATCCAACAGCATATTGAAAGGATCATACACCATGATCAAGTGGGTTTGCCCCAGGAATTCAAGGATTCTTCAATATGCACAAATCAATCAACGTGATACACCATATTAAGAAATTGAAGAATAAAAACCATCTGATCATCTCAGTAGATGCACAAAAAGCCTTTGACAAAATTCAACACCCATTTATGATAAAAACCCTCCACAAAGTAGGCATAGAGGGAACTTATCTCAACATAATAAAGGCCATATATGGCAAACCCACAGCCAAGATCATCCTCAATGGTGAAAAACTGAAACCATTTCCACTAAGATAAGGAACAAGACAAGGTTACCCACTCTCACCACTATTACTCAACATTGTTTTGGAAGTTTTAGCCACAGTAACCAGAGAAGAAAAAGAAACAAAAGGAATCCAAATCAGCAAATAAGAAGTAAAGCTGTCAGTGTTTGCAGATGACATGATACTAGAGAATCCTAAAGATGCTACCAGAAAACTACTAGAGGTAATCAATGAATTTGGTAAAGTAGCAGGATACAAAATTAATGCACAGAAATCTGTTATATTCTTACACAGTAATAATGAAAAATCTGAAAGAGAAATTAAGGAAATACTCCCATTTACCATTGCAACAAAAAGAATAAAATACCTAGGAATAAACCTACCTAAGGAAACAAAAGACCTGTATGCAGAAAACTATAAGACACTGATGAAAGAAATTAAAGATGATACAAACAGATGGAGAGATATACCATGTTCTTGGATTGGAAGAATCAACATTGTGAAAATGACTCCTAAAACTACCTAAAACAATCTACAGATTCAATGCAATCCCTATCAAACTACCAATGGCATTCTTCACAGAGCTAGAACAAAAAAATTTTGCAATTCATATGGAAACACAAAAGACCCTGAATAGCCAAAGCAAACTGAGAAAAAAAAATAGAGCTGGAGGAATCAGTCTCCCGGACTTCAGACTATACCACAAAACTACAGTAATCAAGGCAGTAGGGTACTGGCACAAAAACAGAAAGATAGATCAATGGTACAGGATAGAAAGCTCAGAGATATAACCATGCACATATGGTCGCCTTATCTTTGATGAAGGAAGCAAGAACATACAATGGAGAAAAGACGGCTTCTTCAATAAGTGGTGCTGGGAAAACTGGATGGCTACATGTAAAAGATTGAAATTAGAACACTCCCTAACACCATACACAAAAATAAACTCAAGATGGATGAAAGACCTTAATGTAAGACCAAACACTATAAAACCCTTAAAGGAAAACATAGAAAAAAACTTTCTTTGACATAAACCACAGCAAGATCTTTTTTGACCCACCTCCTAGAGTAATGGAAATTAAAAAAAAAAATAAACAAATGGGACCTAATTAAACTTAAAAGCTTTTGCACAGCTAAGGAAACTATAAATAAGACAAAAAGACAACCCTCAGAATGGGAGAAAATATTTGCAAATGAAGAAACTGACAAAGGATTAATCTCCAAAATTTACCAGCAGCTCATGCAGCTCAATATCAAAGAAACAAACAACCCAATCCAAAAATGGGCAGAAGACATAAATAGAGATTTCTCCAAAGATATACAGATTGCCAACAAACACATGAAAGGATGCTCAACATCACTAATCATTAGAGAAATGCAAATCAAATCTACAATGAGGTATGACCTCACACCTGTCAGAATGGCCATCATCAAAAAATCTGCAAACAATAAATGCTGGAGAGGGTGTGGAGAAATGGGAACCCTCTTGCACTGTTAGTGGGAATGTGCATTGGTACAGCTGCTATGGAGAACAGTATGGCGGTTCCTTAAAAAACTACAAATAGAACTACCATATGACCCAGCAATCCCACTACTGGGCATATACCCTGAGAAAACCATAATTCAAAATGTGTTATGTATCACAATGTTCATTGCAGCTCCGTTTACAATAGCCAGGACGTGGAAGCAACCTAAGTGTCCATTGACAGATGAATGGCTAAAGAAGATGTGGCACATATATACAATGGAATATTACTCAGCCATAAAAAGAAACGAAATTGATTTTTTTGTAGTGAGGTGGATGGACCTAGAGTCTGTCATACATAGTGAAGTAAGTTAGAAAGAGAAAAACAAATACCATATGCTAACACATATATATGGAATCTGAAAAGAAAAAAAAATGGTTATGAAGAACCTAGGGGCAGGACTGGAATAAAGATGCAGACCTACTAAAGAATGGACTTGAGGACACCGGGAGGGGGAAGGTAAGCTGGGACAAAGTGAGAGAGTGGCATGGACATATATACACTACCAAATGTAAGACAGATAGCTAGTTGGAAGCAGCTTCATAGAACAGGGAGATCAGCTCTGTGCTTTGTGACCACCTAGAGGGGTGGGATAGGGAGGGTGGGAGTGAGGGAGATGCAAGAGGCAAGAGATATGGGGATATATGTATATGTATAACTGATTCACTTTGTTATAAAGCAGAAACTAACACACCATTGTAAAGCACTTATACTTCAATAAATATGTTAAAATCTTTTTAAAAAATAAAAAAAAAAGGTTAAACAATCTAAGAGCAAGGTTTTATGCTATATTGCATTTTTCCACTAATTTGGGATGACTAAACTCATACCTAAGTATCAATGTGCCATTCATTAGACTCTTATTTCTACTGATTCCATCGACATTTAAAATAACCAAATGGTCAGTTGAGTTCAAGGATTGATACTGATGATTATATATCAATCAGACAGTAGTAGAATATAGAGTAATGACTTGCTGAGTCAGGGAAATCTGGCACGAAATTGTTGCTGTATGTTTGATAAGCTCTGTCACCCATTGAGAGAATAAATTAACCATGATTAGCCTTACTTTCTTCAGAAAACTACTCATTCTAAGCATAAAATATGATAACTCAGGAACTTCCTATAAGGACTGCTGGTAACCATGCAGCTGAAGCTTTCCATCTGATAAAGTCATTTCCAGTTTATTGAGGCACTGGACTCCAACAGGTGTAAATCAAGAGCAACCTTTTTTTTTTAATCACCATTGTCCTTTTGAACCAGCACAGTTAAAACATCCTTCTTTGCTTTGACTAATGCTTGGGCTGATCCATAGCTTTTCCAGTTACTTTCAAATATTAACATGTAATTTCCTTTTTTTAGGTATTACATAGTGTATTACAGACTAAATGTAGTGTTAATTCCCATTTTCATTCAAAGATTAATGTGTGCTCAGGCCCTGTAGCAATGCCCAATCATGGTAATCCAAAATCCTTACTGTAATTCTGCTCTCAGTGATTGAGACAAAGTCATTTCGCTACTGCTTTTTTCCTCAGTTCATCTAACCTCACTCCAAGGATAACGGAGGCCACAGGCCTCTCTTGGATTGCTCTCGGATCATTATTCCTGAAAATCATAAAGGAAGGTCTCAGAATTTTTAATTCCTTTCCAGAATTTCTTCCCACCCCTGGGTAGCAAAACTCATTACCTAAGTTATAAACAGATAAACAATCTTTGCACTCTACATGCAATTCCACAGCTATAGTTCAGTCCCCTAAACTTGGTAGCTTATTTTTATAGTTGAGATACCCAATTATTTCTTATACTAAAATTTCTCATTTCTTATTTCCTAATAGTCATCAGCACCCCCAATTTTCCATATGCATGATGTAACTGGCATTTCATGGAAATGTATATGACTCAAAGAAACAACATTTTCAACAATTTTCTGCTGCAAATGCCCAAGTAACCAAACTGAATTTTGATATGCCAATGAAACCAGAAAATTGTTCTCCCTCTTTCAGAAAAATTGATTTAAAAGTTTATCTTCTTTTTTTTTTTTTTGGTCAAATAGTATGTTAACTCTCTGAAATTCCTAATTATCTCTTTTATATTTCATTCTCTCTTAACATGACAACACATCCTCTCTCCCCCACCAGAAAATTTGACACTTGTACAGGAAATAATGCTGTTTCTTCTGACACAAACACTCACTTTCCATTTCCACTGGTTAACTTCCTCATTGTCTGAAGGGCAATATTGTGTATGCTACAAACAAGAAGTCTGGATTCAAACTGCCAAAATTAGGCTCCTACCTCTGTTTATAAACCATCTGGGTAAATGTGGGCAAGTTACTATACTTTCCTGTGCCTCAGTTTCACAGGTTGTCAGCAATTTAAATGAAACTGTGGTAGGTATCATCATCTTCCTTTATGGTGGCATTAATTTCTTTAATTCCTACAGCATTCTAGATAATAGACACCATGGAATTCTTCAAAAAAGGTGATTGTTCCAGGTCAAAACTTTTTGAATACCTTGGAGAAGGGTGTATGCTCTGGGCCCTCCTAGGAGTTATGGTTATCAAGAGGCTGATTAGGTTGCTCAAAATAGATTAATTCTAACATTTTCATTTCTTGAGCCTTGAAACTCCTTTGAGTATAAGAGAACCTCCAAGAGTCTGACATTATTGATTATAGGTCACCACTTGAGTCCTGTCTTTAATTAGTTAACGTACTAGACTATTAACAGAATTCTCAGTAGATCAAACCAACATGTGAAATCCCCAAACATGGATAAGTATACCCATGCCAGTGAATTTGTCCAAACTGAATGCTATATTTTATTACTTTTATCTAACTCCCATTTCCTCACGTGCTCCTCAGGGTCTTACTAATACAAATTGAAATGTTCTTTTAGGTTTTTTGTTTGTTTGGTTGGTTTGGTTTGGTTTGGTTTGGTTTTAATGTAAAAGCTTGTTGTCGATATCTCCCTGTACTCCTCTTTCAGG
This sequence comes from Phocoena phocoena, assembly GCF_963924675.1. Lineage (NCBI taxonomy): Eukaryota > Metazoa > Chordata > Mammalia > Artiodactyla > Phocoenidae > Phocoena > Phocoena phocoena. The sequence goes on from NC_089223.1 coordinate 80,326,668, forward strand.
ATTACCTAAGTCTTGTTGTTACATCACAGGTGGTAGAGGTGCTTATAAGGCAACTGTTTCCCTAACCTAAGTTTCTTATACAGAAAAGGGATGGTTTCCTGAAAAGCGGGAGTGGTATTGCCTTCACAGGTAATGGTAGTTCATAGATTTTGGAAGTTAGTCTTTCTCAGACTCAGCATTTGCTCAAAAACTCCATCCCATGTCTCAGGGTCACATTTTCTTTAAAGGGCAAGATAATAAATAGTTTATGTATTGTGGATCATAGAGTCTCTGTAGAAAAAACTCAACTCTGTCAAACTCTGCCATTGATATCATGTAAACCAATGTTATGACTGTTCTAATAACACTTTATTTACAAAAAGAGGTGGTAGCCTGAGAATCATAGATAGCCAATCCCTACCTTAGCATAAGAGATTCAGTAGAACTTAGCCTTTAATAGAAACTGAAACTTTTCTACCCTTACAATTAAGATACTGGCTTTGTCCTTAGCTGTAACTGCCTGTTGACTACAGGTGAATAGAAACTCCTACAAAGCCGTGGAGGCCTTCTGGCTCTTGACACAGATTGCAATTTGTACCTTCATAACTTTTCAATTTTCTTTTCTCCTATATTTGCTCTCTGGGAATGTCAGAAGAAGCCAAGTGCCTATCCAATTTTGTATTCATCCTTGTTACTATGGCACCTAATTGTCACAGTCATTTGAATTCTTACCACCTTGCCCTCCTCCTGCATTTCACTCTATATAACACCAGGAATGATTTGAATAATTATGATGAAACTGCATGCCAGGAACTACATGTGTCACATTTCCCCAACAAAGAGATTATCACAAGACTGCTTAAATACATGAGAAAAACAAGTCATACTTCCATTTTCATAATTTGTTGCATGGGGCCACTTCTGGTGCTAATTATTGAATCAGTGAGGATCACAGCATATAATAAATGATATAACTAAATTAAGATAACTTGATGTTTCAATAAAGGAGCTATTCAGAGAGGTGTGGGAGTGTGGAAGGAAAACAGTGGGCTCTTTAGCAAATGTCTTATCTAAGATGCATTGATTTGTATTCATTTAAATTTCAGAAGTCATCTTAGTTTGTCCTATTATTTTTGAAATCTTATAGCTCTATTATGATACCTTCCTATACAGTAACTATAGACTGTTTAATATGTTGGTAGAAATAGTTGTCAGATTGGAAGCACTGATATCAATCATTTATGTAATTTATCACTGAAATCATTAAATAAAGTTGGAATAAATTCTGATAAAATTTGCAAATATTGGGTTTGCTCAAAACTGCATTATAATCAATGATTTTGGGGGGAAGGAGAAAGAGAACACATAGCTGAGACAAACTACTATTCTAGAAATTAAACTAAGGGGCATCTAAATTATGGAAAAACTTAGGAATATATATATATATAAGTATTCTCAGTTACATATAGTAACTTTAACTATTGAGAGTTGTTCTAGTTAAAATATTGAGAGTTGAAAAATTTGCTTAAAGTCACACACATATTAAGTGGTAGACCCTAAGTAAGCACAGACAGTCCAATTCACAGCCCTCAGTCTGCAAAATTCTCAGCTCACAATATACCCCATGATCTTAGGGAATCTTCAATAATTAATGAAAATGATTATTATTAACATGCTCTCCAAGTATGGTTTATATAAAAGGAAACACAAAATACTATAAAAGTGGCTTAATCTCTAAAGTTATGGGACCATTCTCCTCGAAATACTTTATTTTGGTATTTGTTTACACATTATTTTTCCACCCACTAAAATTCAGTTTTAAGTTAACCTTAAAATTGGCCTATTATGGTTTACTTTTTACCAAATCTTAATTGCTGAAGTTTAGAAAAGCTTTGATGTATATAATACTTACCCTTCATATTTATAATTATTTTTCTTATATTGAATCAGGTATTTTCATCTTATTTCTTTTGTCCTGGCCATTAATAGAGATGTCTAAAGGCTATTTTTCACTTTTTTGTGGTATCATTTAACATCAGTAATTCCTCATTTTCATTTTAACTAGTCAAAATGAAAAGAAATTAAAATGTACAGGAAAATAGTTATTATACACATCTCAGAAACTATTAAGATCATCAGTAAGAATGAAAAAGAAAGGTGGTAACCACTAAAAGGGAAAACTTTACATTTAGTGAAACTCACACCTCCCATAATAAAAATGCACTTGCTGGAGGATGTCTAGGTACAGGATATTTTACCAAGGATTTAAGTGTGATTCATTCTTCATGTGTTTAAATATTTGAACATTACTCCAGTATTACACATGAAAAAAGTAATTTTCAAATACAGTTATTAACAATCTTCTTAAGACTGAGTGCCATGTAGAAATGTATTTTTTATGGTAATGGCATTTTTATTTTGTAAGAAAACTTTAATATTTCCTTTGCTCGTAGTTGTCTTTCTTTCTTACTTGAGTATTTAGTACAAACTTTGTTTTGCTGCCGTCTAAATGTAACAGATTCGGGACAGGGTCACATTCCTATTCCATACTACTAAAATTACTTCTACCCAACTTCCATTTGTCTTTTAGAAGCACTCTGCTTTTTACTATACATCTATTGCTGTATGTCTAACCCAATGAGTCTTTTTCTTAGGGTCAGCACACATCCCCCATTTTGTGGATGACCATCGGTAGCAGCCTAATAGCTTTCTCTCCAGGAAGATATACTATGAAGTCACACATAATCAAGTATTTCTTTTTAGTTGGGCTTGAGAATCTAAATAAAGCATCTATGTAAAATGTTCTGTGTCTATAAACACTTATTCTTTGAGGTTTTTAAGTTTTCCATACATTTTAACTTAGAAAAAGGCAGTAGAGGATTTTAATCTTTTTACATCACAATTTTCAGACCAAAAAACAAAATGAAACACAAAAAAGTTTAGATATTATTTTATATAGAAAAACAATGAAACATGGCTAAAAGGCATCTTTTTTCTTAGAGGCCATCTTAAAATACCTGGCAAGACTAAAAAGATCATATATGTAAAACAACACTTCCCAGAATTTTATTGTCTTCTCTCAGATTCAAAAAAGGGTAAAAAATTGCCTCCTCATCAACTTTTCTGGTATCTCATATATCCTTATATTTATATAATTCCAGTAAGGACTTGACTTTGGGCCTAAATGTATAAAAATATAAAATTTGGTAAAACAAGCAATGATAACAAAAAATTCATATTTGTATACTAAAAATTAAATAGTTCTATAAAGTATTTAGAGTGAGAAGTGATAATAATATAGGTATAAATAGAGTACTAACCTAGTAAATAAGACTGAGAGTGTCACAGCAAATTTCCTAGAGACCCCAATTGACTCTGAGGAATGAATAGAATTTAGCTGAAAGAAGGAATAAGGCCTTCTAGACGGAGCACCATGAGTCTCCAAGAAACATCACATGTTCAGAAAGCAAATCATTCCATACATCTTGGTTAGACAGGCTGAAGAAATATTTCTAGCTGCCTATCAAATATTACTTATCTTTATTCCTCTATCAATGCTCTCTGACTCTTAATCACGTGAATATCTAGTCCTTCTTTAAATATAAGTAGGGCTACATAATTAAGTTTTGGCCAAAGATATGCAAGATCAGTTTTATGTCCTCTGGAAGAATCCTTAAGGAAAGGGGTACAACCTATTTTGACCCTTTCTCTATACTGCTGCCTGGGATACAGGTAGTTGGGCTTATTTTTTCTTATGAGAAGTAAAATGATAATAGATAAAAATCTATTTTTGAGTTTGTGTTAATAGCAGCTAAACATAATTTAAACTAGCGCAAGTGTATATGAAGAGTAGTAAAGAGAAATTTTAAGCAAAAATCATATGATGAAGGCCCTTCTTATATGTTAAAATAAAGACTTTGAACTGTAACTTCTGAATATTGGGACACCATTAAGTACTTTTAAACAAGGGAATATTAGGAATGGATTTAAATTTTAGAGCTATTTTGCAATAATAGTAGAATGGATTAGGATGTGACCAGACAGGAAACGGGAAAACCAGTGTAAAAGCCAGTGAAATAACATAAATGTATCTAGGAAGATCCCAGGTCTTTAATTGACTAGTAACATTCACCAGGATGAGAAATAAAAGAGAAGGGCACATTTTAAAAAAAAAGTAATGAGCTCAGCTTTGGGTATTTTGCTAAAGTGAGTATCCATGGGATATTCAAGAAGAGCTATACAGCTTTTCCTGATTCAAGAAGAAAATTGTGATAACCAGTAGTCAACATTCTTTGTATGTAAAGATATCAACAGAGTGATTAGAAATCTGGCCTGTTTTCTATCCAGTAAAGCTAAACTCTTCCCTACAAACCAAAGAATCAGGGAATATAGTTAAATAAATACATTAAACAAGTTAAAGAATAAAATGAACACCCTCCTATCTAAAAGCAGGCACACAGAGCTTATGTTCCAAGGCTTCATTTCACAGAGGAACTATAGGGAAAAAAATCACTGTAATGTGGACATGTGAAATTCTGAAATATCCTTCCTTCTTTGCCTGTAGTTCAGTCCTGTGTATAAACTAACCTGAAGAAAAGAAAAACCGTCCTCTTATGATGTCATTTTTAAGCCCTTTATAACCTTCAGAAAATGTAGAAGAGTCCGAAAAGAATATTAAATATGGAAAGAATCCTGTGACAGCATAGATTAATCCAATAATAATCTTTTAAGCTAATGACTCTTAGAGCACAATTTAATAATTTAGTAAATGATTCAATTCCTATTCCTACAGACCTTTTGAGATATAAATTTCAATTCAGTATTTCTCTAGCATACTAAAAGTAAAATACATATGCAATTCAATGTTAATTTCTTATTCTAAAAGACTTTGTAATACACCAATTCACTTATCTTCCTCTTCTCTGCCATTTATTTCAATTGAATAAATACATTTCTTTCTTGTTTTGATTGAATAAGTGAGACAGAATATGCCTTTGTAAGTCCTACACTCATTAATAGAGTGAGTGTTCTTAGAATAGACCAAAGAGAATAAATGCATTTATATCCAAATGAACAGGTATATATTCTGGCATTTTCTTTTAATGAGGATGGGGGCTGGCTAGCCATATAATAATTATTCCTAAAGTACAAGTATTCTAGCTAATTATTTAATTTTACATATGGAATTAGTTTTAAAATACAAAAGTTGATCACTTCCAACCTTTTTCATGATTATAAAAATACCTAGATAGGAATTGCTAAATATATCCTCATATATCTATAAAATAAAAAATCATGAAGCCAATAAAATTATGATATAATAGTATGTCAAAAAATATGTTCATAGTTATTAATATGTATAAAAAGCACAGATATAACAAAATATCAGTGGAATCAAACGTTCTACAAAAATACATAATAATGCATACACACTCAAAATTTGTGTTTTCTCATAAAAAGTCAAATTCTGTAGTTTTTATTATCTAATTTTGGATATCTGTACTTTATTCCATGAAGATATGTCACTTTTATGATGATGTAAACTAAAAGAACAAAATAAAACCAACATAATAAATTTTTAAAACATATACTAAGAAACAAAACTACTCAAACTCTGCTCCCATAAAATTCCGAAAGGAAATTTACTCAAATATTATCTATTTGACAGCCAACATCAAGACAAAAAGATATAACTTTTATTATTTTAGGACAAGCAATGGGAACTTTAGAAATACTATAACATTTAAAAGTAACCATTTGTAATTTCAACATAGTTGAGTTGATTTCTTATACATCTAGATGTGTCTTCATATAAGCCAACACACTTTGACTAAAGTTAATTTCAGTGAGATGACAATTTATGTCAGAGTTAAAGTAATTGGTGGTTTAATCCTGGAATGTCTCTTTCATGCAAGTGCAATTGTGTCTTTCAGCTTTCTGAGGTTTTCTTAAATACTTTTTTTTGGAACAGGGTGTGGAATTTGGAGGCTAGAGAGAAGTGACAGTTTGCAGTGAAGCATCTTCTTAAGATCTATTTTGGTGATCTATTGCTGCATAACAAAACACTCAAAATTTAGTGGCTTTAAACTGCAGTCCATTTTTACTTTTCATGACTGGTGAATTGCTAAACTTATTTGAGTCAGTTTTGTTTGAGGTTTTTCAAGCAATTGCAGTGAGTTGTAAGATGACACTGCTGTTATCTGAGGCCTTGACAGTGCTGGAAGCCCAAGGAGGCTCACTCAGTTGGCTGGTAGTTGATGCTGTCTATCTGGCTGCTCAGTGGATTTGTCAATTACAGATGCCCACACAATTGCTACATGTGGCCTGAGCTTCCTAAGACATGGTGACTGGATTCTAAGACGTTATGTTCTAACACTGAAGATTCCAAATATTCCAGGCAGAAGCCACAGAGTTCCATGATGCAGCTTCAGAGATGCCACATGGTCATCTGCACTGCACACTCTTGGTTCCACAGGCCAGCCCAGATTTAAAGTGAAAGGGGGCTACGGAAGGATGAGAAAACCAGGAGTGGATCATTGGGAAAAAGGTATGGGAGAAAGTGGCATTTTGGAAGGTAGCTATCTCAGTCAGAAAACTCACAGGCCATTTTGAAATTTTTTGTTATTTGACTGCTTAAAAATAAATACTGTTCTCACTGAAAATAATGCTCAAAACTAAATGGATCTGCAAAATTTGATTATCACCTCAGATGTTTTCAGTCCCATCTACATTCCCTAGTGGCAATGCTTTCTGACCATTTCTACTTGCTTTTGTATTTCTTGTTTCCTTTATTTTTAATTAGTTGATATTTTAGTAATCAAATGTCATCAGGAGAAGTAAAGATTTAACACTGTACCCAAAACATATGTTTGGTTTGGTTTGGTTTTGAAGTGAAGCATATACCGCTACAGTCACTGTCAGTTATAAAATAACCATTTACTGAGTATGTGTGGGGAAATATTCAATATGAAGTAAAATTTTGGAAAATATAGCATATTGGATTTAAACATTCAAATTGCTCTACTAAAATTCCCTCCTCCCTACAAGCATGTCACTGGTCTCTATTATTTGCTAAGCTTGATCATCCCTCCTTCTTGATCCTGTCCTTTGCCTTTTGAGATCCATTGCCTTTTTGATTTGCCTTCCAAAACTCTGATCACCCTTTTTCATTCCATATTTTTTCTCACCTTCTTTTGTTAATTCCTTAAATATAAATAATGGGTGGCTTTTTATGAGTGAGAAATAATGATTGGAGGAAATATCTATGCTATTGGAGGAGACAAAAGGCATTAAGGTAAGCAATTATAATTAAAGTAAATAAATTAGTAGTGCATGAGAAACTGTATAGTTCATTTAGACTTGAATGGGAGTGAGAACAACACCTTGGTGAAGAGATAATCAGCAAAGAAAATATGGAGAAATAAGAAATGGATCTCATTCTTTGCTCAAAAAAAAAAAAAAAAGTGAGGACAGCCAAGAACTCAGTAGAGATTATAACAAGTGGAGTTAAACATCTCAGTTACCTTGGCAACAGAACCACCACTTTATGCTAGTAATATCATGGTGATAAAAACACAGCTAAATGAAGTAAACAGCAAATAAGACCCATACTAGGCTGGTTAGTCGTTCCCTGGAGAGTGTTCATGGAGATTTGGGATGATTTTCTGTTAAAGGTCATGTAGGAAAAACATAACTAATATATATTAAAGAAAGAGAGAGACCGCCTACCTCTCCAAATCCACCCCCCCACACCCACCTCTCTACCACCCTGCCAGGAACACAGCTCATCTTTTTGTACTAGGTCAGTGCTAAGCAATAAACATGTAATTGTTAATGCACATGTTGCTTTGGCTAACTTAATAGACATCAATGCATGGAAAGAAAGCCTAGAATTCAAGGACCCAAAACAGGAAAAAAAGTGCATCCTCTTCACCTGGTACTCCATATTGTGGTTCAGAACAACATAGGCAGCTGGTATTTACCTTTCCTTCTCTCATTACACTCATGTCAGAGGGGTATGCTCTCTGCAGAATGGGATTATAGATAGGGAGTCAAGAATTTGGCCCAGAAAGCAGCAGGAAGTGTGAGCAAGTTTCTGTGGGGACTCTGACAAAAAGGACATTCAGCTAGACTGAAAAATAGTGTTAAGCATGACAGCTGGGAAGGAATTTCTGGAAAAGTTCATCAATTTCTAACATTTTAGGACAATACATGTTTGATTCTTTAATAGTGCCACATTAAAAAAAATGGAGTAGGTGTGCTTTTAATGCCCCAAATGGTCCCTGAGGGTCATTAATCTAAATGATGAAATAGAGTTATTCTAGAGGAGAAAAAGTTAACCTTTATGACATTTATTGTTCAGGGGAGAAACATTCTTGTCAACTGTTTGGCTCTAGCAATGGCTGGGAAGAAAATGTAGAAATCAAACATCCAGAGTCAAGACATGGAAATAACCTAAATGTCCATTGACAGATGAATGGATAAAGAAGATGTGGTGTATATATATACAATGGATATTACCCAGTCATAAAAAAGAATGAAATAATGCCATTTGCAGAAACATGAGTGGACCTAGAGATTATCATACTAAGTGAAGTAAGTCAGACAGAGAAAGACAGATACCATATGATAGCACCTATATGAGGAATCAAAAATATGACCCAGATGAATTTATATATGAAACAGACTCACAGAGATAGAGAACATATTTTTGGTTGCCAAGGGGGAAGGAGGGTGGGGGAGGGATGGACTGGGAGTTTGGAATTATCAGATGCAAACTATTATATATAGAGTGAATAAACAAAAAGGTCCTACTGTATAGCACAGGGAACTTTATTCAATACCCTGAGATAAACCATAATAGAAAGGAATATGAAAAAGACTCTGTGTGTGTGTGTGTGTGTGTGTGTGTGTGTGTGTGTGTGTGTATAACTGAATCACTTTGCTGTACAGCAGAAATTAACACAACAGTGTAAATCAACTAGACTTGATAAAATAAATTTTTTTTAAATTCAGGTAAGGAGATCCCTCTGCAGGATTCAGCCAATGTGAATACTTAGGAAGTTGGAACTTGAAAACAGGTTATGCCAGGAAGGTAGAGTTCATTTTCACTAGGAAGGTAATATACAAACCTAAATGTCAGAATCTCTAGTAGGTTGTTGGAATCATACTTCCCAGGACAACTATTCTTGACTGAGGAGGATGCAAAAGGGCAGCTGGGAAATAGACTATCACTTTTACAAGAAACTGCCTTCATAAAAAATAGGGACATCTCTCTAAAATTGTCAGCAATATAGGGATTCTATAACAGAAAAATAGATAAAAGTCAAAGATGAAGACGTGGAAAAGATGACAGCAGAGTTAAGAAAAATTCTAGTTTCTATTAATCTTCCCTGAGAAAGCTAAAGAAGAGAACGATGCCAAGCTAGCGTATTACTGCAAAAATTCTGTGTGATAAATACTTTATCTTATATATAAGAGAGTTGGTCTCAGGTACTAATTTTTGTAATAGTAGCATAAATCATTTTTGGTTAAAATTAGTATTAAGCTACTTAGGAGTTTCTTAAGTAACAGTATAGTATTTCTACTGGTTTCCTTTAGACATTTTGTCCTGAAACAGATGTGTTAAATAGGCCTGACCTAATGGAACTGTTGGATATTTGTATGGATATGTGAAAATATAAAGAGCTAAATATTTCTTCATTTCCAGGACCATTGTTAATTCCCAGGTATTAGAAATTAAGTGAATACTTAGAATGTTAAATAACCAAATAGTTCTTTTCTTCTAGAAGATTATGTTCTGGCCTGTGACATAAATGAAAGGGGTTGAGAGTTTACCTCTTAGCATTATAAATCTAGCAGGAAAACATTTATTTATATACATAGACATGTGTATATGTGTATGTATTTGGATAAGTTTTGGTAAATTGGGGGTATCCACAGTTTCTGTGATTTCCAACCTGCGATACACAGCAGGAACAATGCTGGAGCAGTACCTGCAACATTCCCTTTAGCAATATGTGGGAAAATGCTTAAGGCAGAGAAGCCTATGTTGAAGTAAGGGTATTAAGTGAAAAGGAGTCAGCAGAAAGAAATGCCATTATATTAGAAGGAGAAATATCAAAGTAAGTTTAGAAGTTTTGGCACCAAGAGCATGGGAAAGGAGCTGTTGTGGTAAAGATCATAAGTGTACCCATGCTTACATTCAGGCTTTGAAACCTTATCCTTAGCAGAGTGCAATCAAAACCAAGCTGAGATGACAAAAGCAAATTAACAGATGAGAAAATTAATTAGGTGCAAATGAGTAAAATTAAGCTGTGCATCCCTTGCTTCTAAGCAGAAGTGGATGCCACAAAGAGGACAGAGAGGAGGCAGGTTTAGGTGAAAATTTTCTCAGAATGCCAAATCCTCCCAGAAGAATATCAGGCTGAGCTCTTCCCCAAACAGATGGTGACCAAGGTGTCTTGGCATCCTCCTTCTGGGAGGAGAATGGAGAATATAATGACCTGAGGATTAAGTGGAGGCTTTTGGTAGGGGTGTTGCCTTGGCCTGAAGACAGTCAATAAAACAGGATTCAGTTTAACCCCAAGGTAGTTAATCTGAAGCATTTGAATTTCTGAGCATCACTAAGACAAGAGAGTCACCTGAAACAAAGCTCATGCAATCAAGAATTCTGTGATGATCCAAGTGAGAGGAAAAAGCATATTCAGTGGAACATAGTATTGATAATATAGTGGAAATGACACACTGAGATATGAATATTTGCGCAGATTCCAAGAATTATATAAATATATTTCTTTTAGTCTGATTCCTGGAGTATGAAATATATTCACATTTCAAAAAACTACTTTGGGCTTCCCTGGTGGCACAGTGGTTAAGAATCCACCTGCCAATGCAGGGGACATGGGTTCGAGCCTTGGTCCAGGAAGATCCCACATGCTGTGGAGCAACTAAGCCTGTACACCACAACTACTGAGCCTGCGCTCTACAGCCCATGCTCCACAACAAGAGAGGCCATCTCAGTGAGAAACCAGGGCACCCCAATGAAGAGTAGCCCCTGCTCCCCGCAACTAGAGAAAGCCTGCGTGTAGCAATGAAGACCCAATGCAGCCAAAAATAAATACATAAATAAATGTATTAAAAAAAAAAAGAAGCAAAGGGTCCTGTCAATTTGTCCTTACGAGTCAGAAAAGATGGTTTACAGCCTTTAAAAAGAAACAAAAAAAAAAACCTCCTTTGTTTATCCTCTTGTCTCTATTTTTTTCCTCATTAAGAAAATTAAGAGATTAAGTAGATAAGTGTTGACTATGTTTTCAAAAATTATAAATCTGCTTTTCTTCAAATGACATAAAACTTTAATGTGACTAACTGGTAACACTATTGGGATTCTAGGCTGAACATCAAAAATTTCCAGAATGATGAAACGAATGTAAAAATCAATATTTCATGGTATTTGATTGAAGGTCCATATAAATGGCCTATTATTTTTGACATCAGTACAGTGAGTGTTGAATGATCTAGTTAAAATAAACACTCATGATGATAGGCTCAGAAATGAGACTGTGCTTTGGACAAGTAAGATTAAGACTAAGAAAACTGCCAATGGCAAGGATTAATAAACAACTGAAAACAAAAAATAAAGTTTCCCAACTGAGGCTGTTGAGAATTGTGTGAGAAGAATATTATACAAAAAAAAATTTACTAAACAACAACATTAAAAAAACAAAGAAAACAAAAACATTTAGAAGCAGAAAATGTTACTTTATCCCCATGCTTAGGAACATTTTATGGCCTTCAATTTGAGAATAAACATATTAATTTGCAGCTTGAATAATGTGAAACTTCAATTGTAAGGGGCAATATGTGTATTTAGGCACATTTCTAAAGTTTTATTTTATTATAATTGCTACTTAAAATACTTTTACAGAATATTTCAAATGAAATGATCCATGTAACATGACCTAAATAGAGGCATAATGGCATGTCAACACACACACATACACACACACACATACACACACACACAAATCATATATCTTTTCTGTTGGATTGAAAAGATCACTACCTGCTGATTCCTTTAGTTGATCAGGAATAAGGTAATTCATAGTCTGTACTGATCCTTCCTTTAAACTTTTTTTTGAAAAGTTAAGAAATATAAAAGGCATAAAAGAAAGATGTTAGAGCCCAAAGTGAGACCTTAATTGTAGCTGAGAGAATTGCAATTATCTTGGGATGTCCTGAGCATGTAAATGCAAGCCACTTTAAATGATGCAGCAAGGCAAAAACCCATAAGGTTTTTAGAAATATCATTTTATTCCTTTTTTGTTTTTGCAACCTTACCTCAGAGACTAGTAAGTTTATATAGCTCATACAATGATGCTGGATTTATAAAAACAGTTTTCTTATGATCTCAATAATAAATATATTCACTGACACAATGGGAGATACCAGGTTGTTCTGTTTAAACAATTGATTATTTTTTGACATACAAAACTGAATCATAGACCCAGAGCAAATTAACTTTAATAATTCAAATAACATCCTTTTTCTTGATGATAGAGACTTCTAGAAATAATATGAGTTTATAGTGAATCAAAATTAAAGCTATATTTTTGGTTGGATTACTTTTGCTAGGTTTTTTATTACATAGAATAACAACATATTTAAAAAAAAATCCTGTCTGTTTCTGATTTAATGTAAAATGCTATATGAATCAGAGATGAGGTGCAAAGACTACATAAACTTACAACAAACATATAACTTACTGTAAATTAAGAGAAAAACAAAAAAATGAAGCCTCGGGCTTCCCTGGTGGCGCAGTGGTTGAGAGTCCGCCTGCCGATGCAGGGGACACGGGTTCATGCCCCAGTCTGGGAAGATCCCACATGCGGCGGAGCGGCTGGGCCCGTGAGCCGTGGCCGCTGAGCCTGCACGTCCAGAGTCTGTGCTCCGCAATGGGAGAGGCCACAACAGTGAGAGGCCCGCGTACCGCAAAAAAAAAAAAAAAAAAAATTAAGCCTCATTTTTGTAAATATAGTTTATCTTTCAGTATCACGACTCATCAAGATTTATTTACCAGCTTTTTGTTACTTGAATATAAACAGCCATTCTGAGCGTTTCATGCTTTCAGAATTGTAAACTCTATTCATTTAGGTTTTTTTTAACATCTTTATTGGGGTATAGTTGCTTTACAATGGTGTGTTAGTTTCTGCTTTATAACAAAGTGAATCAGTTATACATATACATATGTTCCCATATGTCTTCCCTCTTGCGTCTCCCTCCCTCCCACCCTCCCTATCCCACCCCTCCAGGCTGTCACAAAGCACCGAGCCAATTATTCATCTAGTTTCAATGTACCTTACTGAGAAAGGAAAAAAAAGCACAAACAGCATTTTTGTGTAATGCACAAGGAGTAAATATTTTTATTCAAATTATAAATGAAATGGGCTACTTCTTTATTAAGCATTAAGTGGGTGAGTAAAATTTTATAGAAGAGTGATGATTTAGAAACATTATGTGAAGATTAGAAGTAAGGAATGAAGTGGGGGCAGGTGCAAAATTCCATATCCTACTGTTTTCCAAATTGCCAAGATAAAAACCTACTGTAAAGAAGTTCTCTCCCACATCTGTTGATTTTCCTTGACTGTCATTAATAATGATAATAATAACAGATAATTACAAACACTAAATTAGACATTGCTCTATGCATTTTACATGTAATAATTCATTTAATCCTGGCAACTACCTCATGGCATGTTATGCTCAAATTACAGATAAGGAAACTAGACATACAGAATTAGATAATGAACAAAACTGGAATGAGAAGCATGATTATAAAAACAAATAAACCCCAAATTATGGCTTATATCTTCATAAATATAGGATGAATTTGGTTGTTGGGCAAGAAGAAATAATTTTTTCCTTGTGGTCAGTAGAAAAAGAAGATGGAGTCATTTTCTAAAATAACATAACCAAGGAAGCTGCAGCAGATTTCTACTGGGAAGGAGTTTATCTTCACATTTACCACACCATGATGGGAATTGTTCTATTGCAAAGCTTGGGGCAAAACAGTTCTATCAGGACCCATGTTGCTGTTATTTTGATTCACATCACAAAATGTAAGCATTAGAGTTATCCATCCTTCACTATATTCTAAGCTTCATACTTCCTTTCCTCTAGTCAATTCATTCTGCTTCCCAACTTTCCCAAATATTCCACTGTGCAATTATAGAAGCCCATCATGTGGTTGAAAACAAAAATCTTTGTGCATCCTGCAATACTCAGGAAACACACTGTCAAAGCAAAGTTTGCAATGCAAAAAATTAAATGGGCAAAGAAGACTTCATTTAAGGCTATTACAATGGGGCGAAAAGTCAGAACTCAATCGGAACTCAATCCCACTGAAACAAAAGGTGGGAGAGGGTTCTTAAGGACTGGGATGAGCTAGTGGAAAAGTACTGGAGGATATTAGGGGGAAGTCTGGTCAATGAGATGTGCTGAGCCTGTTATGTTATTCTTGAGTTTGTAAATGTTCTTCCCTGTGATTAGATCACCTATATTTGCTAATTTGCATCTATGGAAGTTGGACTTCTACCCTCCCACAGAGACTGAGAAATAGGGGTACTATCTTCCTTAATGATTACATTTCAAAAGGAGAGCTTTCAGGTTCTTGAGAAAGACATCACTGGGCTGTACAACTGGAATAAGGTTTTTATAAAGATTTACATCTCAAAGGGACAGAGAAATAATTTACAATTGCAAGTTTTCTAAAATAAATACTCTAAGAAAAAGGAGGTCAGGAGTGTATAGTCAGGAAGAAGCCTATCTAAAGTTTAGTTAAGCTGAAGGTAATACTAAGGCCAAGTTGATCAATACTCTCTCTCCCTCTCCCTCAGGCTCCTGTTGTCTTAAATGCAACCCGAGTTTTCTCTGAAAACAGTTTACTTTTCCATTGTACACTTACTCTCCTCCCTTGGAAAAAACTTAGTGACAGAAACTGGCAGTATTTCCCATGCGTATGCATGGATTCATCCTCAACTGTATACTCATGGTGGATTTTCTGCAAATCTCTTCAGTTCTCTCTGTGTGAGGTCTCTCCTCCATAGTATTCTGTTCCAAAAACACGAGTCACCTTGATTGCCCCTGCTGTCAGGTCCATCTCCTCAATTTGGGAATCTGCCAAGCTTTCATTGATTTCCTTCTCCATGCACTACATCATAAAACTCTCTCAAGCCAGCCAGTTGGGGCAGTCATAGAGATGATTTTTTTTTAACTAAATTTGATTTTGAGTTTTTCATCATCTCTGAGGATTACACCCTATGTCTTATAAACTGCTATTTTATATATTTATTTTAATTTGAGGGGGGGGAGGAGGAAAGTTTCAGTTGGTTCCTGCTAATCTATCTTGACCCAAAGCAGAGTCCTTCATTTATTTAAATCACTTTTGTACTCATCAGTTATATTCAGGTGCCACTGTGCAAAGACATTATGAATAATATAAAATATACTAGAAATAATTTTTAAGATTTGCTCTAGGGGATATTGTATTTTTAAATATTACTTAATTTCATGTTTAATGGTGTAGATCTTTAACCACTCCCCAAAGAGAACATTATGAAAAATGTTCCATATACTTGCTTTTTAATCACCTTACTAATCATGATAGTTTCATATATTCATTAACATTAGGGTCACATTAATCACAATGAAAGTAAATTGAAGTTTTAGGATGACTATATGTATAGTCTTCCTAAAAGAGACTGAGAAAGAGTCTTTGGATGATTGTTCATTAGATTCAAAAATCCAATTTTTATTAGCCCATATGTGGCGAAAAATGTGGCTTATAAAAAGCCTATATTAGTAGTAGATGGGACATTCTTGCTATTTTCATACAAGTTTATTGTAT
Source organism: Phocoena phocoena (assembly GCF_963924675.1). Classification (NCBI taxonomy): domain Eukaryota; kingdom Metazoa; phylum Chordata; class Mammalia; order Artiodactyla; family Phocoenidae; genus Phocoena; species Phocoena phocoena. The sequence goes on from NC_089223.1 coordinate 80,342,551, forward strand.
TGGTATATGTCATGCTGGTATTAACTTTATCAGGGCTGCTGGATATGACAATACAATCAGTGAATTGCCCAACTCTAGAAGACACAATTCTCATGAAGTCTGAGACATACATAGTGACATCTGCTTCACAACATTAAATGTAGTTAGTATACACATATATATTTTCCAAGTTCTGTCTCCTGAGAGAGCCTAGAAGCAATGACATCCGAGGAGCAACGATCATACCCAACACCCAAATCTTGGTTTCTAACATGATTCTCAAATAGCAGAAACCAGGCCTCCTTGGAGAAATGACTGATTCCAGGATGTGGGCAGGGAAGATACAAGAGGAACTTGGAGTAACTTGTAGTGCCAGAAATTTAGGCAGTGCTCCAGTAAGAACAACAATCACTTTTATTAATGCGGGCATGTCAAAGGAGGCAACTGGAAGAGCTCTCAATGACCAAATCTAGGACAATTTGAGCAAAAAATAGTGTTCAGATATAATTCAAAGTCTAAAATAAATATCCATTTTGATATAAATTATTGAATAAATAAATAATTGGGTAAAAATGGACAAATATCCCATGTAAAAGGATCCCAATTTTTTTCTGTAGATACTACTCCCTTAAGGAGATAGAGTATAACTCCCCCTGAAAATAAACATGCTTTTCAAGCAAGGGAACAACAGCTCCATCATCTACCAAATGTTAAGCCATATAAGACTAAAAAGAAAATAAACTCAGGGCAGGAGCTACTTGCTGAAATGTACGATTATATCTTCTCACATCCCTAACAAAAATTGTACCCACCCAAAATATCAACATCTTCACCATAACTGAGAGGTAGCTAAAGCTGGAATCTAGTGTGTGAACAACCAATTGTATTAAGGCCAGACCCTGCAGCTCAAGGCAAAATAAGATGGTATTTTTACTGTGATGTTTTAGGTGGTGCAGTTTGGGGTGGTTTGCCATTTGCCATGATTCACGCCTCATTGTCTACCATGGCAGTTAATGAAAGAAATGTCAAATAGGACAAAATAGTACTGCTACTATATAACCCAACCCGTATTTTGACTTGAACTTACAGTTTGTTAACCATATAAAATGCTTACCCTTAAAGTTCTGAAAGTCAATTCTAAGGGGATTTTCAAAGTAGAGATTAGAAAATGAAAATACAATTTTACTTGTGCTATTTCACCGGCATAAACACTACCAAGACTGAAAGCACAAGGGGAAGTAGTGAGTCTTATTTTTTTGCAAATCATGTTCAGCTCTGGGGGGCCATAAATGAAGTTATTTCAGTTCATGTTGACAAACCCAAATTTGAGAATTGCCTGTCTCCTTACAAATACAACAACAATTTGTATTCAGTCCCCCAAATGACTATCCATCATATTTCAAATTTCAGATTTTACTCAAATTTCAAGTAGTATCCAAAGCAATAGTATGCAAAGTGTAATAAGCATTATCCCCTGTGCTCTAACACTGACGCCTTTCTTTGATATTTTTTTTAATTTTTAAGGGTCCAGAATTTGCTTGATATGTATGTGGATTTATGTCTCCCAGTTTCTTTCTCTTGCCATCTTCCATCAATTTTCTATTATTCTCCCTCAAGTTCCTACACGTTTAGTATGAAATAGAAACTTCTATCTCCTCTGAACAAAGAGTGAGAGGTATGAGAAAAACTGTCAGGCAATGCAAGAAAATGACATCTAATCTTTTCCTAGCCATCCAATATGATCAGAAGCTAGAAATGTAGCGATTGTTCTAATGCACATCTAGTTTTGACTACCCACTCACTCATAAGATAGATATTGAAAGTGGACTTTGAAAAGATTAAGGTCATATAAGGGATATTTATTGAATTGTAATCAAGATGTCACAACATGCTAAAAACCAGGAAGGCAAAGAAAAACAACAAAGACCATATTAGCTAAGAAGGCTGCATATGCCAGAGAATATTATGCTCCGATCTTTGTGTTTCTTTGGTCCTTTGAATTTCTATTAGTGTGTTCTTTCTAAGTGTCAGTAGTTGCCAGAAAGTAGGAAATGGTTTAATCAGTGTTTCTCACTACTAATAAATGATTTTCTTAAAACCTACTTTCTGACTCCATGCCCCTGCTTCCTGAGCATTACAATGCTATGAAAATGTAAGTGATCAGTTTTTTATTAGAGTTCTTCCAGTAGATTGTGATGTTTCAACATATGAATTTCTTCCTTAATGAATGAGTCCTTTCATCTAAACGGAGGATGCTAATTCATGCCATATTTCTCTCTCATCCCAAATGGCATGTTAGGACTAAAATGCTTATAGATTTAAGTTTCATAACCTGTTTACTACAAAACAGAAAATAGTCTTGGCATTGTTTTTGAAATACTGATGAAGCAGAGAATAATGTAAGCATGAAAAAAGTAACTTTATTAAAGGTCTGTAGAAAAATTAAATGTATCCTTAATGAAATAGATGAATTAGAAAGTGCAACCATATGGCTTCTACACACTTGTGCTTATCAGCATGTGCATTTAAGGGGAAATGCCAATACTTCATAATAACTATTTTATAGGAGGGGGAAATATTCACCACGTGTGTATCAGGGAAAATACTATTATTTAAAGTGTCTTCTGTTTAGGAGAGGAAAAACATCTCTTTGGAATAGCTTTTCCTTTGGAAAAACAATTCTAGATTTAGAAAGCAATTCTTGTTGGCAAAAGCCATGTGTTAAGCAATATTTAATATCCATTATATAGAAAAAATAACATTAAGGGTATCTTAAAGCTTTGTAAATATAAGTAATTTCATATATGTGAGGCATAAATACAGGTGTCAGATTAATTCCAGGTTGTATGTCTCACTTTGGCTCCAGTTGTTCCCCACCTAACACCAACATGACTCCTACTTATGATGTAGAGATGTCATTTTCTACTGCCTTTCTTAACTATTCCCTTTTCCTTTATTTTACTATTGGTATCATTTCATTATATTATTATTTTAGTTGAAGAGCTTGAAGAGAATTCAATCTCCATTATGATTTTGGGACTCCAATAAACCAAACCTAATTTCTAATTCCAAGCAATTAGCCAAGTATAGAAATTCTCCTTTTCAAACCTTCGGTAGTCTACATGAGGGCAATCAAATGTGTCAGTTGGAAATCTCGCCTCACAGCTACTGAACAGATGGGTTTTAAGGATATATCCCCTTGAAGCATCCTGACAAGACTATCTAGTTTGGTTATGAAGAAAACAGTGTCTATGTCTGAGCACGCCTATATGCTTTTCTTCAAGAATCCAATGAAAGTTTTGAAATTCATCCAAATATTTGAAAAATCCATAATATTAAGAATCTTCTTTCATGTGTTTCATTGATGAGTAGCAAATTACCACAAATTTAGCAGTTGAAAGTAATACAAATTTGTTATCTCACAATTTCTGTGGTCAAGTGTTTAACACATTTAATCTAGATCCTCTCCTCAAGGTCTCACCATGCTGAAATCAAGTTGTCAGCTGACTTCCTCTTCTGGAAGCTAATCCAGAAAAAGATTCACTTCTAAGCTCCTTCAAATAGCTGGTGGAATTCATTTCCTTGTGGTGATAGGAGGTCCTGTGGTTTTGCTAGCTACTGACAGGTCACACCTCACTCCTACAGGCTTTCTTGGGTCCTTGCCATGTGGCCTCCTCTACATCAGCAGCAGAGAACTCCCTCTCACCCTTCACATCTCTCTAACTTTCCCTTCTGTGACCAGATCTTTCTGCTTCTAAAAGGCCTGTGTGATTAGGTCAGGTCTACCAGTTAAAACGCTGCATTCATCAGGGTTCTCCAAAAAAATATAACCAATAGGATAGGTAAATAGGTTGATAGATAGACAGACAGATAATAAGGAATTGGCTCATGAGATTATGGAGGCTGAAAAGTCCTATGACCTGCCCTCAATAAGCTGGAGAGCCAGAGCTGGTGGTATAATCCTAGCTGGCGTCAAAAGTCCTGAGAACCAGGGGAGCTGATGGTGCAAATTCAGCTCAAGGGCAGAGTCTATCTGTCAGCTCAAACTGACAGAGAAAAAGCAAAATAGGGGTGAACTCTTCCTTCCTCAGCCTTTTTATTCTATTTGGGATCGGATGCTGCTCACCCACACTGAAGAGGGCAATCTAGTGAATCCACTGATTCAAATGCTAATTTCAAGGAGAAACACCCTCACAAGCACAACCAGATATAATACTTAATCTGGGGATCCCTTGGCCCAGTCAAGTTGACACAAAAAAATTAACCATCATAAGCTTCCCATCTTAAGGTCAACTATGTCATATAATATAACATAATAATGGAAGTACAATCCACCATACTCTTAGTTCCAGGGATTATACAAGGCATGTATGTATACCTGAAGTAAAAAATATTGGGGAATATCTTAGAATTCTACCTACAACAAATGTGGGTCAATTATCTCTATGAAGGAGAGTTTAGTTTTAATCCATTTGTATTACTTTACTCCATAGAAGAGGAACTCAAAAGAAACTAGAAACAAAAATTATGTATTATAAAACTGACAAAGAAAGTAATCCCATAACACCAGTGGAACTTAGCCAGCACATCTCACTCAGCAAGTGTGCTTGTGCATGCACACACACACACAGACACACACATACATGCACACACACACACACGTTGAAGATATTAACAATATGTTTAAAATTATTGTAGTCCAGCTTTATATTGATGTGGATTCTCTAAATATATCACCATAACAATGTAAAAACAGAAATGAAATAGATTCAACATATAACTATAGTGTTCATTGAAAAGTTATAATTTACCTTTTCCTAAATAAAAAGTTACTTTATTTCTAAGTAACTGTTAAAAGGACAATATTTCATAATATTAAAAATCAGGGCTTTGGATTTCAGATCTATCTAGTTCAATTGCATCCAGACTATGACTTAGGCCAAGTTTCATATCTTCTCAAAGACTAGCTCTACTCATATATAAATCTGGGACAACCAATTTATATTGAGAGCATTGAATCCTAACCACTAGACCACCAGGGAATAACCAAGTTATATTAATACATCAATAAATTAATGCATATAAATCTCTTAAGACAATTTTTATATCGACAGAATTCTAAGATGGTCCCTACCCATCTTGTATGATTCCCTGTCCTTGAGTGTGTGGGACCTGTTGAAGTGATGATATCATTTCCTTATTATGTTAAATTACATGGCAAAGAGATTTTTCTGAAATAATCAAGGTATATGATATTCATGTACATGGATTCATGTCCCTAGGATTCAACTCAATCTAATCAGTTGAGTTAATAAAGAAGGAAAATATCTGGGTGGACCTAAGTAGATCAGGTGGGGCCATAAGATCATGAGGGCCTTTTAATAATTCAGAGATATTCAAAGTGTAAGAGGGTCTATAGAGGGGACCAGGTAGCAAGGAGATTTAGTTGCCTTTAGGAACTGAGGATGGGCCCTGTTCTCAAGTGAACAAGCCAAGAAGTGAACAGCAGCCTCAGTTCTATAACCACAACGAGCTCCACTCTACCAACAAAGATGTGAGCATGAAAGAGGACTTCAAGCTCCAGAAAGGCACACAACCTGGCCAATACCTGCATCTCCTCCTTTTAAGATTATGAGAATCCAATCACATATACCTGGCCTTTTGACCTACATAACTGTCAGTTGAAACACAGGTGTGTTTTAAGCCACTAATTTTGTAGTAATTTGTTACACAGCAATAGTAAACTAATACTGTTTAGCTCATATTATACATATAAAATTTGGATATTTTTACTATAACTATTGTCCTCTAAATTAATAATGCTACTCATAAAATTTTAGAAAACATAAAGATTACATTTTTCATGTCTCAGTCAAAATTATTCCCAAAATTACCTGTCACATATTTTACATGTTACTCACAGAGTAGGCAGAGCAATGATTGAAATACATAACAAGATATGAAATTAATTCAGGACAGTTTTTTGGTTTAATTAGCTTCAAAGATTTTGGGAACCTAAAGTGCCAGTTATTTTGAAAGTATGTTATGAAATTGTTAAAGAAGGAGGAAGATGAGGAGAAAAGAAAGAGGAGGATGGATGAGGAGGAGAAGGAAAAGGAGAAGCTTTCACCATTTCCAGAGCCACAGCCCCCTCCACGGAAAGAACAGATAAACCAAGATACAGCGTACACTGAAAAAGCACAAAACAAAAGTGAGAAGTGGACTTATATAGCTTGAAAAGTTACTTTAGGATATGACGTTTGGGTATCTCCAATCAATAGCCTGTTTAATATCCTTCAAAGATACCTCATAGAAAACTTTTGGTGTTCATGACAATTGCTCTTGGATGCCCTTCTATCTTCAGACTTTAGTGTCTTCCATGAAAGTTAAGCTCTGCACCAAAAGCCTTTTCTTGGTTACCTAAAAAAGCTATTCTTTCTCAAATAGCTGTGCCCCTTTAAAGCCTTTTTCTCTATCCTGAATACATTATAAACTCCTATTTATTTACAAAAAAATCTCCAGCTCAACTGCTACATTTAGAAAAAAAATCTCTACAAATCCTAGAGATTGAATTACTATTATACATTAGATTTTAGGGCTCATTATATTAAATTGTAATTATTTATTACTTTATCTGTATCCCTCCCTTATAAGCATTCACCTTTGCACTTTTAATTGTTTATCAGTGTCTGACACATAAAGTCCTTGATAAATCTTTACTAAATTCATAATATGAATATTGAGACAATTTACTGCCTGTTAAATCTCCAGGGCATGTTATGCTGTTGTAGACACTGCACAGAAAATTTCTCAAAGAAGTTCTTAGGTAAGCATAACTAAATGTTCTTTTACTTAAAATCTCATTCTCCCCAAGAGACAGGCAATATATATATATACTGTTTTCTGATATTTTCCTTTTACCCCAGTTCCAATGCAATACTAATTCTGTCATCTACATAGAAATGAAGTTACTATTTTGCTTTAGATAGGAACACAAATTATCTAATTATCCCTGATATATTTTCATACTATAAATTTAATGTTTATCTGAATCCCAGTTTTTTAGTTTCATTTCACCAAAGTATGAAGCAATTTATATCACATGGAAAAATGAGAAACTATACCAGGAAAGGCAAAAAGTGGCATCATGCAGTGGCTAATTGAGGTTCAAGTTACATAAAGACTCTATGTTATTGATGAAGGGCATGAGTATAAGAAATAACAAGTACCCCAAACAAGTTATTACTAGCACCTAATATTTATATATTACTTTAAAACTTATACATGAGACTGTCATTATCTCAGCAACTCAGAAAAAGGAGGCAAGGTATCTGGGTTTGGGCTCCATGGCAGCCTCTGTTGCTTTAAGCCTTGGTGTTCTCGTATATAATATGAAAGAACAGCTATAGTATTTTGATGACATTTTCCAGCTACAAAATTGTGTGAATCTATAACTTCCTATATCTAGACACCTTCTAATGTCTCCAGGGCATTGTATACAAATAGCAAATTCACACCAGATATTTTTTTTTCCTTCAGTTGCTTTTAGGTCAGTACCTCTTGTTCCCTCATTTTATCAGGTCTCACTCTTCCTAATTTATTAATCTTGACAACCCAGTCTCTCCTTTAGATGAACTAATCACCCCCATCCCTGTGGAGGCAACATTGCCTCTGTTAGTGATACAGTTGCACTCGGGAACAACCCCTCACATTCTCCTATCTGAAGGTAAGACTTTACCTTCTGAGAGCCAGTCAGGCAAGAGGCGGTTAAATTGACCTATCTAGACAACCCTGGCAGTGCCACCCCTGTTTTCAATTAGGAAGGAGTTAAGAACTTCACTTAGTATATTGGTCCTCTATTTAATTTGTATCTATATCTTATCAGGTTAAAAGTTCTGCTGTACATTTTCAATTTGTAGGCTTCCAAAGTTCAAAATAGATACAGATGTAGAGACAGATAAATAACTGTCTTTATATCTTGTAGAAAATATGTCCATAGGCCACTTCAGTTATTGGAGCCAGTATTCAGAAATGAGGAGTTGACTTTGAGTTGATAATTAATTACTCAGTGAATGCAATTAGCTAGAACAAGAATTAATTACTCAGTGAATGCAATTAGCTAGAACAAGAATTTATATGAACTTGTTCCTTTCAGTTAATACCAATTGTTTGTCAATCTATATACTTACATGAGATACGTTGTTTAGTTTAGTGCCCTGTACATAGTAGGTGCCTAAATGTTAGCTAATGATTAATTGTATATCAAAACCACCAGCAAGAGGAACATAGAGCATATGCAAACACTTGGAACTTTGTCTGAAAATCTACTGTTTGAGCAGTTGATTGATTTGTGCCTAATTCACAAATTTTAAAATACCAGTTTGTTGCTTTGAGCTATTCACCAAAATTTATTTTCATGTAGAAAAAAGTTATTATTTGTGCTTAACACAGTCTGTCAAAAGAGACTTCAAAAAACAAAAGCTATATTTATTGTGTTAGTTCATACTATGTTTATTCTTTCTAACATACACACATGGTATAATGAAATCTATTTAACTAGAAAATAGAACAATGCAGTGATATTTTAGGTCAAGTTTTGAACACTCAATGATAACAAAATTTTGTTTCCATGTCTATTCAGTCCTTTTACTAATCCTTAATGATCCTTCAAAATAAGTTAGCCGAATAAAAATTATTTCTATAATTATAGATATTGTCTCCCAAAAACCTAAAAGTCATAAATTTTAGAACTGGAAGGGATTTTAGGAAACAATTAGGAGAGTTATACAGTTTTGTGTGTTTTAGTAGACAGTCATTGTTATGATTTAAAGAGTCACCAGGGAGTTTATATTAAAAAACAAAACAAGACAAAACCCTTGGTTCTCTTAATACAGTAATTAGAAGTTCAAAGTGAAGAAAAAAACAACTGGAAATCAGAGAAATAATCAATTTAGGTAACCCTGACAGGGGTCATCTTCTATACTGATTACTGTTGTACTTGAGGATATAGATATTTACAATATGTACTAGTCTGCTATGGCTGCAATAACAAAATACCACAGAGTGGTTTAAACAACAAAAATTTATTTTCTCACAATTCTGAAGGCTGTAAGTCCAAGATGAAGGGGCTGGCAGGGTTAGTTTGACCTGAGGACAGTTTGGCTTGCAGACTACACCCTTCTCTCTGTGTCCTCACATGGCCTTTCCTTGGTGCACATGTGCTCATCTTTGGTGTCTCTCCCTCTTCCATAAGGATACCAATCATACTGGATTAAAGCTCCACTCCAATTTTAGTCATTTTAACTTACTCATTTTAACTTAATCACCTCTTTAAAGACTTGATCTCTAAATATGGTTACTAAGTCTAAGATACTGGGGTTCAGGACTTCAAAAAATGAATTTTGGGAGGACACAATTCAGCCCAAAACCAATGTATACTTAAGCTTTATGAAGTATATTTAGGTTAACATGCTAAATATTGTATCTTCTGCATACTGTAGCATGCTGAAGGGGAACAGACACAGACTTAGGTAAAGGATGGAATGCCTTCTAAACCATACTAGCTTTGAGACTAGAGTATTTAATATCTCAGACCCTTGATTTTATCATAGATAAAGTAAACATATCACCTTTAAATATTTTTCAAGATAATTAAGGATCTAATAAAATACTTTGTCTAAAATTCTACTGAAGATTAAAAGCTGTACATAAACAGAGTCACTATTACCAGCTACTCCCCTTCTGATTGTCCCCCTTGTAAACTTCTTTTGGTGAAAAAAAAATGTATCTTGGTTCTGAACTTTATATTTCTTTATTTTTTTACATAGAACATTTTGGTTAAAAGTCACCTACCTTCATGTTCAGCCCTTTCTTAATCACCTGGTTAATATATAATTAACACATAGATAAAATATGATTATCATCAGGTTAATGATATTGAGTTTCTTTGCTTAAGGGTGCTAACTTCCATATTTTATGTACAGTTATACTGACTAATTTAACCTCGATAGACACTCATAGCTCTGAATATTCCTTAGTTGAAACAGATCTGAATCCAATTTTGTTGGAATTAGCCCCTTTGTAATTTTAACCATGGATTAACCTATAAGAAGTTTAATATAAACTTTAAAATTGCTTTTTTTTCTGGATGACTCTTTAAAACCAACCATAAATCTAACATCTTATATACATATCGATGGGTTTGATAAACTGGTGTTACATTTGGGGGTTTTATGCAGAATTAATGGTTTTAAAGTTTATGTTGTAATTAAAATAATGTGTAAAATAATTTGACAAGTCAGTAATGGAATAATATTTTTGAGCTTTCAAAAAAAAAAGCACTTTTTCCCAAGGCACATCAAATTGTAAGCAGTTTGTTCTTTTGTCAGACCATGAACCACTAAAGCATCAAACTGTATGCCATTTTTCAATAGACTTTATTTTTTGGAATAAAGTTTTAAGTTCACAGCAAAATGGAGTGGAAAGTATAAAGCGCTCCCATATACACTTTGCCTTCACACATGCACAGCCTCCCTCATTAACAACATCCCCCACCAGAGTGGTGCATTTGTTACAATTAATGACCCTACATTGTCACATCATTATCACTCAAAGTCCATAGTATACATTAGGGTTCACTTTTGGTGGTGTACATTTTATGGGTTTAGACAAATGTATAATGACATATATCCACCATTATACTATCATACAGAGTAGTTTAGCTGCCTTAAAATCTGTGCTTCACCTATTCATCTCTCTCTCCCCACTACAGTCTGACAAACACTGATCTTTCTATTGTCTCCATAGCTTTATCTTTTGCCATGTAGGTGGAAAAATACAGTATGTAGCCTTTTCAGAATGTCTTCTTTCACACAGTTATAACCATTTATGGTACCTTCATGTCTTTTCATGACTTGGTACATCCCTGTGTTTACATTAAAAAATATGATCAGTATATTTGAGAACCAACAAGACATATTTCAATGTTATTTTCCCTAGAATGTGAGGTTCAGAAGACTTTGGGAACCCATTGAAATTGTATCCAATAGTCTGTAGGATTATTTTGACACATTTTTTTTTCTGTGATGAGGATTTATAGGTTTAACCAGTAGGATTCCATGCCCCAAACCAAACTAAGAACCAATTGTTTAGAGAATGAATGATGACAATGGTTTTTTTCTTGTAAGAAGCAGCAGTTTATAAAGGAAAGGGTAGAGATTTCAGGACAATTTTTGTTTCAAAGTTTGGTTACATGGCTTTTAAAAAATGTGACTGCAAAAGTTACATTACCCCAGCCAGCTTCCTCACCTATGAAACTGAGGTAATGATCTTAATTCACAGGGGTTTTCTAGAGAACTTGACATGTACTTGGCATTCACTAAAATTTAGTCACATTCCTTCTTATGGAGGTACACACTTAGTTTCAATTAATACTAAATTATTATTCAAATATGGACTTATTGGTTAATTTGTGTCCTTGTTCAGAATCTTTGACCTTCAGTCTCTCTGAGATCATATTTTGATTTTGGGGTGGTGGATGATATTTGGGAGGCCCTAGTAACCATCTTAAGTCATAAAGGTAGGAAATATGAGAGTTGGAAAGGTGAGACATTTTTATGATTTTATTTAGAATATTTTACTCAGTAATACTTATTTAAACAGAAAAACTATGTTGCCTGTTTCTTTACACTTTACTATTTAATAGTTTAATTTCATAATTCCATTACTATTATTTGAAGGTAATTCTTCCTGAGGCATTTCCCTATTACTCTGAATAATAAAGACTTGGTAAAAGATCAAATTTGTTTCTAGAAAATAAATAAAGATTAAAAGATGTTTTTTTCTCAAATAAAAATTAACTTCTTAAAGGAGCTGTTGAACTGAAGTACGTGGGAACATTTGAGAAATCTCTAGTGAGGAAAGAATAGTCCTTAGAAGTGATACTGAAATATGCAAACATTAGAAATAAAGAAAAGAAATTTCTTATACTGGTACCTGATATTATAACTTTAGCTCATCAGTTTCTTCCTTCTCCCTTTGCTCAAATACAAAATGAAATATAAGAGATAGAAAATGGCAATAGACCCAAGAGTGACCCTTACCTGCATTCCCAGAGACAAAGTTCATATTACAGTTCACTCTTGTTGTTCATTCTGTGCATTTGGACAAATGTATAATGGCGTGTATCCATAATTATAGTATCATATAGTGTAGTTCAGCTGCTCTAAAAATCCTCTGTGCTCTGCCTGTTCATCCCTTACCCCAAACTCTGGCAACCACTGATCTTTTTACAGTCTCCATAATTTTGACTATTCCAGAATGTCATATAGTTGAAATTATACGGTATATAGATTTTTCAGATTGGCATTTAAACTTCTTCCATGTCTTTTTATGGTGTGATAGATAGCTCATTTCTTTTTTTAGCACTGAATAATCTTCCATTGTCTGAGTGTACTACAGTTTACTTATCCATTCAGCTATCAAGGAACATCCTGGTTGCTTCCAAGTTTTGGCAATTATGAACAAAGGTATTATAAACATTCATGTGCAGGTTTTTGTGTGAACATACATTTTCAAATGTTCCTCTTTGTAATGGCTGGTTTAAACATTTTTACTACATTAGTTTTCATTGGTTAATTTTTATTTAGTTAGTTTTCAACAATACAACTAAGGTATAGAGACCTATGATTTGTAAGTGTATGGATGTGTGTGTATGTGTCCTGCTTGGAGTTTGCTGAGTTTCTGAAAACAATTATTTACATTTGTTTCATTGTAAACATTTATGATAAATTTTTGGTCATTGTGTAATCAAATTTTTTTCTCCTCCAATCTCTTAACTTTTTCTGAGTCCAATTACATTTACATTAGATTGATTGATATTCCAGCAGGACAGTGAATCTTTTAAAAAAATTTTTTGTCTTTTTTTTTCTCTCTTTGCTACATTTTAAAGGGTCTAGTTTTCTGTTTTCAAATATACTACCCTTATTTTTTGCTGATATAGCCTTCCAGTGAATTTTTAAATTTAAGATATCATGTTTTTATTTCTAGACTACATTTTGCTCTTCTTTATAGTTGCAATGTTTTTTTCCCCAGAGGTTCTCCAAATATTTGCTCACAGTGTCCACCTTTGCATTTAAATCTGTATTACTAATTTTCTATCACAATGTAACAAATTATTGCAAATTTAACAGCTTAAAATAGCACACACACAAAAACAAAGCTATGAAGACAGTAAAGAGATCAGTGGTAGCTAGGATGTGGGGGAGAGGGATAAATAGGGGAAGCCACAGAGGATTTTTAGGGCAATGAAAATTCTCTGTATGATACTGTAATGATGGACACATGTCATTATATATTTGTCAAAACCCATAGCATTTACAACACCAAAAGTGAACTGTAAACTATGGACTTTGGGTGATAATGATGTATCAATGTGTATGTATAATGTTCATCAATTATAACAAATGTAGAGAGACCCTCTGGTAGGGAATAATGGTAATGAGAGAGGTTATGCATGTGTGGGGGTAGAGCATTTATAGAAATTCTCTGTACCTTCCTTTCAATTTTGCTGTGAATCTAAAACTGCTCTAAAAAATAAAATCTATTAAAAACAACAACGACAAAGCAACACACACAAAACACACAGTTTCCATGCATCAGGTGTTTGGGCACTGCTAGCCGGATCCTCCTTCCTCAGGGAGGAGGCTGTAGTCAAGGAGTTAGCTAGGCTGTATTATCATCTGGAGACTTGCCTGCGGTTAGTAATTTCTTTCAAGCTCATTCAGGTTGTTTGCAAAATTCACTTCCCTGAGATATATGGTTGAGATGCCCTGGATTCTTACTAAATTTCAACTGGAGGACACAATCAGTACTTGAGATGTCTACAGTTTCCTAACATGCATTATTCTTATAGGCAGTTTACGGCATAGATGTTTTCTTATTCAAGCCCAGAAGGACATTCACTCTCTGGAAGAATTTAGCCATCTTTTAAAAGATTCATTTCATTACATTAGGCCCACACAGGATGCTCTCCCTTATGATTAATTTAAAGTCAAACTGTTGAAGGATCCTAACTGCATCTGCAGAATTCCTTCGCTCTGCCATATAGCATAACCTAGACATGGGAGTAACATTCATCATATTCACAGATATCACCAACTGAAGGGGATTGAACTATGTAGGGTTATAAGCCAGTGGGTACAAATCTACCTGTAAATTGTACCTACCACAACATTTTTGACATTTACAATAGCCTGTGGAAGTTCTGATCTGACATCATTGGTATCAATATTGGGTCTGTTTCCATTAATTTTGGCTTTAAATTATGTCATTTTTCCTCCACATATCTATTGATTCTTTACTGTGTACTGACAAGTTATGCTACATCATTGAGTTTTTGTGCCTTTTTTTTTTTTGAAAGACTGTCAATTTTCATCTGGCAAACAAGTCAATTGATGGCTGATCAGCTTGATACTGTCTAGTTTTGTTTTTAGAATTTTTTATGGGGAGTTTACAGTAGACATGAGTTATCCTACTCATAAATTTTGATGTTCCTGAGGTCCCAGCTGGTTTTCTGATGAGTTCAGTAAGGTATTTCCACTCTGACTAGTTGGATCACCAACATTTCTCAGAATAAGGCAACCTTCAAGATCATCATTCAGCTCACAGCCTGCTAGCATCTGCTTTCTGTTAGGCCTTGCAAAATCTCATCCTGTGCATGCATAGAACAGTATTTGCTCAAATATTCTATGCTGATATCTGGATATACTTTTATGTGTAATTCTTTCTATTTGATATATTCTTCACAAATTCCAGCTGCCCCATCATTCCAGATTTCCAATTTCAGATTTCTGTCTAGAAAGTGGGTTGTTCTGTGTTTCGTCTGAAATCCCCAGGGCCTTGATTTGGAGAGTTTATCAAGTGAATACGGAATTCATATTCTGTTTGTCTTTCCATAAGAATCCTTAAAAATAAGTTTTTAAATTTCAATTGTCCAGTGCCTGAAAACAGATATTTCACATGTTTTATCCAGTTTTTTAGTTGTTTATGGCATACTGGCATATTTGATACTTATCCCTCCACAAGTAGAAATTTAGTACATATTCATAAATGACCATATAAATAAGCAGACAATATAGCCTATTGAAAGTTTCCATGGAGAAATTAGTTCCTTCTTAATGTAAGTAGTTTTAAAGATATGAAAAAGATAAAATTTTAACAAATAAATAATTCAAGTGTTAAAATTGAAGTACTTATTGATTTGCTGCATGAGAGAATTGTGGAAGAGAAAATGCCATATTATTTCAGGCTTTCTGGAATTATTAATGAAGTTCTTCTAAATAAAATAGGATCTATTAAAAAAAGAGATAATATTAGATGTAAGGTAGAAGACTTAAAGATCAGAGACAAAAAGGGTAGGAAAGAATAAATATGGATAACCAAAAATGAAAATTTAGAGAATCTAAGATAAATAACTTGAGTCATAACATGATCAGTTTCCTCGTTTAATACATATATTCAAAAATTGACAGTGGTGCCTCATGTCCTGGAAAAGCTCATGGATCCACTCAGTGTTTTCCAATGTCTTCCTACAATTCTATTCTTACATTTTTCTAGGTTTTTAAACACTTTTGTCAAATATATTAGTCACATAACAACTAGTACTTTGTAGTTAGAAGTGAAAATCTCTGCAATACTGCTTTTTAATATTTATTCTTCTATAAATTTGTCAGTCTTACTCAAAACACATCTTCATGCCTGAGAACAATAAAGACCTAAAATATAAGCACTCAAAAAGACTGAAATAAAGAAGAAAAGATGAAGCATGTGAACAGTAACAGAAAAGAATCGGTGTAGTTGTACTAACAAAAAAGAAAGAAATTACTAAAAACATGAAGGGATATATAGTAAGAAAATGGTTAAACTCTGTTCAATATGGTAAAGATAGCATTTTTTGTTTATTGATTTGTAGATTCAATGTAAATTTGGCCAAAGCCAACAGGGTGTGTGTGGGGGTGGGTGTGTGTGTGGGGGGGGTGGGTGTAATTGAGAGCTGATTTTAAAGTATGCTTGAAAATCAATAACCACAAAGATAATTTTAAATAAGAAAAACAGATCTGGAGGGCTTACAGGGCCACACTTCAAGAATTATTGTAAAGTTATAGTAATTAAACCAGAATGGAACTGATACAAAGACAGACATATATGAATGAAAGAGATTAGATATTCAAAAAAACTAACACACATATGATGTCACTTGATTAGTAAAAAAGGATGGACTTCCTTGATGGCACAGTGGTTAAGAATCCGCCTGCCAAAGCAGGGGACATGGGTCTGATCCCTGGTCCAGGAATATCCCACAGGCCATGGAGCAACAAAGCCTGTGTGCAACAGCTACTGAGCCTGAGCTCTAGAGCCCATAAGCCATAACTACTGATCTCTCAGGCCAAAACTATTGAAGCCCGTGTACCCTAGGGCATGGGTGCCACAACTACTGAGCCCACATGCTGCAACTACTGAAGCCCACACACCTAGAGCCTGTGCTTCGCAACAAGAGAAGCCACCAAAATGAGAAGCCTGTGAACTGCAATGAAGGGTAACACCTGCTAGCCACAACTAGAGAAAGCCCACGCACAGCAATGAAGACGCAACACAGCAAAAAATAAATAAATAAATATTAAAGATTTTTAAAAATTAAAAAGTGTCACTGGACGACCTTCAAGATGGCAGAGGAGTAAGACGTGGAGATCACCTTCCTCCCCACAAATACATCAAAAATACATCTACATGTGGAACAACTCCTACAGAACACCCACTGAATGCTAACAGAAGATCTCAGACTTCCCAGAAGGCAAGGGAGTCCCCACGTACCTGGGTAGGGCAAAAGAAAAAGGAAACAACAGAGACAAAAGAATAGGGACAGAACCTGCATCCCTGGGAGGGAGCTGTGAAGGAGGAAAAGTTTCCACACACTAGGAAGTCCCTTCACTGGCAGAGATGGGGGATGGGCAGGGAGGGGGGAGCTGCAGAGCCACGGAGGAGAGTGCAGCAACAGGGGTACAGAGGGCAAAGTGGAGAGATTCCCACACAGAGTAACGGTGCTGACCAGCACTAACAGCCTGAGAGGCTTGTATACACACCTGCCAGGATGGGTGAGGGTTGGGAGCTAAGGCTTGGTCAAGAGTGGTCAGATCCCACAGAGAGGACTGAGGTTGGCTGCGTGAACACAGCCTGAAGGGGGCTAGTACACCACAGCTAGCCAGGGGGGAGTATGGGGAAAAGTCTGGAACTGCCTAAGAGTCAAGAAACCATTGTAACAGGCTGCACAAAGAGAGGGGATTCAGAGCACTGCCTAAACAAGTTTCAGAGACAGGAGTGAGGTGTGGCTATCAGCGTGGGCATCAGAGACAGGCATGAAATACTAAGGCTGCTGCTGGAGACACCAAAATCCTGTGTGTAAGCACTGGTCACTATCAACAACTCCCCTCCTGGGAGCCTGTGCAGCCTGCCACTGCCAGGGTCCTGTGATCCAGGGACAACTTCTCTGGGAGAAGACACAGCACGCCTCAGGCTATTGCAATGTCATGCTGGTCTCTCCCACCATAGGCTGGCCCTGCATTCCATACCCCTCCCTCGCCCCAGCCTGAGTGAGCCAGAGCCCCCTAATCAGCCTCTCCTTTAACTCCCTCCTGCCTGGGTGAAGAACAGATGCCAGAGGGTGACCTACATGCAGAGGCGGAGCCAAATCCAAAGCTGAACACCAGGAGCTGTGTGAACAAAGAAGATAAAGGGAAATTTCTTCATGCAGCCTCAAAAGCAGTGGATTAAATCTCTACAATCAACTTGGTGTACCCTGCATCTGTGGAATAACTGAACAGACAACGAGTCATCCCAAAAGTGAGGCAGTGGACTTTGGAAGCAAATGTAGAGTTGGGGTTTGCAGTACACAACTGACTAGTTTCTGATTTATATGGTTATTTAGTTTAATTTTTAGCACTTGTTATCACTGGTGGATTTGTTTATTGGTTTGGTTGCTCTCTTCTTTTTTTTACTTTTTGTATTTTAACAATATTTAAAATTTTTTTTATTTTAATAACTTTATTTTATATTTTCTTTCTTTCTTTTTTTTCTACATTTTCTTCTGAGCCATGTGGCTGACAGGATCTTGGTGCTCCAGCTGGCTACCAGGCCTGAGCCTCTGAGGCTGGGGGAGCCAAGTTCAGGATATTGGTCCAACAGAGACCTCCTGGCTCCACATAATATCAATTGACAAGAGCTCTTCCAGAGATCTCCATCACAATGCTAAGACCCAGCTCACTCAATGACTAGCAAGCTCCAGTGCTGGACAACCCATGCCAAACAACTGGCAAAACAGAAACACAACCCCATTAGCAGAGAGGCTGCCTAAAATCATACTAAGTTCACAGACACCCCAACACAAACCACCAGACACAGTCCTGTCCACTAGAAAGACAAGATTCAGCCTCATCCACCAGAACACAGGCACCAGTCCCCACCACCAGGAAGCCTACACAACCCACTGAACGAACTTTAACCATTGTGGGCAGACAACAAAAACAACGGGAACTAAGAACCTGCAGCCTGCAAAGAGGAGATTCAAAACACAGTAAGTAAAGCAAAATGGGAAGACAGAGAAATACACAGCAGATGAAGGAGCAAGGTAAAAACCCACCGACCAAAAAGGAAGAGGTAATAGGCAGTCTATCTGAAAAAGAATTCACAGTAATGAGAGTAAAGATGATCCAAAATCCTGGAAAGAGATTGGAGAAAATAAAAGAAATACTTAACAAGGACCTAGAAGAACTAAAGAGCAAATATGCAGTAAAGAACACAATAGATGAAACTAAAAATTCTCTAGAAGGAATTAATAGCAGAATAACTCAGCCAGAAGAATGGATAAGCTACCTGGAAGATAAAATAGTAGAAATAATTACCACAGAGCAGAATAAAGAAAAAAAGAATGAAAAGAAATGAGGACAGTCTCAGAGACCTCTGGGACAACATTAAATGCACCAACATTCAAAATATAGGGATCACAGAAGATGTAAAGAAAAAGAAAGGGACTGAGAAAATATTTGAAGAGATTATAGTTGAAAACTTCCCTAATATGGGAAAGGAAATGATAAAGTCTACGAAGTGCAGAGAGTCCCATACAGGATAAATTCAAGGAGAAACACACCAAAGCATTATTAATCAAAATATCAAAATTAAATAAAAAGAAAAAATATTAAAAGCAGCATGGGAAAAGCAACAAATAACATACAAGGGAATCCCCATAAGGTTAACAGCTGATGTTTCAGCAGAACCTCTGCAACTTAGAAGGGAGTGGCAGGACATATTTAAAGTGATGAAAGGGAAAAAAACTACAACCAAGATTACTATAACCAACAAGCCTGTCATTCAGATTCAACAGAGAAATTAAAACTTTTAAGACAAGCAAAAATTAAGAGAAATCAGCACCACTAAACCAGCTTTACAACAAACGCTAACTGAACTTCTTTAGGCGGGAATCACAAGAGAAGGAAAAGACCTACGAGATCAAACCCAAAACAATTAAGAAAACGGTAACTGGAACATACATATAGATAATTACTTTAAATGTAAATGGATTAAATGCTCCAACCAAAAGAAAAAGACTGGCTGAATGGAAACAAATACAAGACCTGTATATATGCTGCCTACAAGAGACCCATTTCAGACCTAGGGACACATACAGACTGAAAGTGAGTGGATGGAAAAAGATACTCCACTCAAATGGAAATCAAAAGAAAGCTGGAGTAGCAATTCTTATATAAGAAAAAAACTTTAAAAACTATTACAAGAGACAAAGAAGGACACTACATAATGAACAAGGAATCAATCCAAGAAGGAGATATAACAATTGTAAATATTTTTCGCCCACCATAGGAGCACCTCAATATATAAGAC
Source organism: Phocoena phocoena (assembly GCF_963924675.1). Classification (NCBI taxonomy): domain Eukaryota; kingdom Metazoa; phylum Chordata; class Mammalia; order Artiodactyla; family Phocoenidae; genus Phocoena; species Phocoena phocoena. The sequence goes on from NC_089223.1 coordinate 80,362,477, forward strand.
AAATGCTAGCAGCTATAAAAGGGGAGATTGACAGTAACACAGCCATAGTAGGGGAATTTAACACCCCACTTTCACCAATGCACAAATATCCAAAATGAAAAGAAATAAGGAAACATAAGCTTTAAATGATAAATAAAACATGATGGACTTAATTGATATTTATAGGACATTCCATCCAAAAACAACAGAATACACTTTCTTCTCAAGTGCTCATGGAACATTCTCCAAGATAATTCATAACTTGGGTCACAAATCAAGCCTTAGTAAATTTAAGAAAATTGAAATTGTATCAAGTATCTTTTCTGAGAGCAATGCTATGAGACTAGATATCAATTACAGGGAAAAAAATGTAAAAAATAAAAGCACATGGAGGCTAAACAAGACCCAACTAAATAACCATGAGATGCCTGAAGAAAACAAAGAGGAAACCACAAAATACCTAGAAGCACATGACAATGAAAACACGACAGCCCAAAACCTATGGGATGCAGCAAAAGCAGTTCTAAGAGGGAAGTTAATAGCAATACAATGCTATTTCAAGAAGCAAGAAAAATCTCAACTAAACAACCTAACTTTACACCTAAAGTAATTAGAGAAAGAAGAACAGAAAAAACCCAAAGTTAACAGAAGGAAAGAAATCATAAAAATCAGATCAGAAATAAATGAAAAAGAAATGAAGGAAACAATAGCAAATATCAATAAAACTAAAAGCTGGTTCTTTGAGAAGATTAAAAAAAAATTGATAAACCATTAGCCAGACTCATGAATAGAAAAAGGAAGAAAACTCAGATGAAAAGAATTAGAAATGAAAAAGGAGAAGTAACAACTGAGACTGCAGAAATACAAAGGATCATGAGAGAATACTACAAGTAACTGTATGCCACAAATGGACAACCTTGAAGAAATGGACAAATTCTTAGAAACACACAAGCTTCTGAGACTGAACCAGGAAGAAATAGAAAATATAAACAGACCAATCACAAGCACTGAAATTGAAACTGTGATTAAAAATCTTCCAACAAACAGAAGCCTAGGACCAGATGATTTCACTGACGAATTCTATCAAACATTTAGAGAAGAGTGAACACTTTTCCTTCTCAAACTCTTCCAAAATATAGCAGAGAGAGGAACACTCCTATACTGATTCTACAAGGCCACCACTACCCTGATACCAAAAACAGAAAAAGATGTTACAAAACAGAAAACTACAGGCCAATATCACTGATGAACATAGATGCAAAAATCCTCAACAACATACTAGCAAACAGAATCCAACAACACATTAAAAGGATCATACACCATGATAAAGTGGGTTTTATCCCAGGAATGCAGGCATTCTTTAATATATGCAAATCAATCAATATGATACACCATATTTACAAACTGAAGGATAAAAACAATACGATAATCTCAATAGATGCAGAAAAAGCTTTTGACAAAATTCAAAACCCATTAATTACAAAAACTCTCCAGAAACTAGACATAGAGGGAACTTACCTCAACATAATAAAGTCCATATATGACAAACTGATAGCCAACATCATTCTCAATGGTGAAAAACTGAAACCATTTCCACTAAGATCAGGAACAAGACAAGGATGTCCACTCTCACCACTATTATTCAATGTAGTTTTGGAATTTTTAGCCACAGCAATCAAAGAAGGAAAAGAAATAAATGGAATCCAAATCAGAAAAGAAGTAAAACTGTCCCTCTTTGCAGATGACATGATACTATACATAGAGAATCCTAAAGATGCTACTGGAAAATTACTAGAGCTAATCAATGAATTTGGTAAAGTAACAGGATACAAAATTAATGCACAGAAATCTCTCTTTCTATACACTAGTGATGAAAATTCTGAAAGAGAAATTAAGGAAATACTCCCATTTACCATTGCAACAAAGAGAAGAATATACCTAGGAATAAACCTGCCTAAGGAGACAAAAGACCTTTATGCAGAGAACTGTATGACACAGATGAAAGAAATCAAAGATGACACAAACAGATGGGGAGATATACCATATTCTTGGAGCAGAAGAATCAATATTGTGAAAATGACTATACTACCCAAGGCAATCTACAGATTCAATGCAATCCCTATGAAACTACCAATGGCATTTTTCACAGAAATAGAGCAAGAAATTTCACAATTTGTTTGGAGACACAAAAGACCCCAAATAGCCTAAGCATCTTGAGAAAGTAAAATGGAGCTGGAGGAATCAGGCTCTCTGACTTGAGACTATACTACAAAGCTACAGTAATCAAGACAGTATGGTACTGACACAAAAACAGAAATATAGATCAATGGAACAGGATAGAAAGCTCACACATAAACCCACACACATATCGTCATCTTATCTTTGATAAAGGAGACAAGAATATACAATAGAGAAAAGATAGCCTCTTCAATAAGTGATGCTGGGAAAACTGTACAACTACATGTAAAAGAATGAAATTAGAACATTTCCTAACACCATACACAAAAATCAACTCAAAATGGATTAAAGACCTAAATTTCAGGCCAGACACTATAAAGCTCTTAGAGGAAAACATAGGCAGAACATTCTAACACATAAATCACAGCATGATCCTTTTTGACCCACCTTCTAGATAAATGGAAATAAGAACAAAAATAAACAAATGGGACCTAATGAAACTTCAAAGCTTTTGCACAGCAAAGGAAACCATAAACAAGATGAAAAGACAGCCCTTAGAACGGAAGAAAATGTTTGCAAATGAAGCAATTGACAAAGAATTACCTCCAAAATTTACAAGCAGCTCATGCAGCTCAATATCAAAAATCAAACAACCCAATACAAAAATGGTCAGAAGACCTAAATAGACATTTCTCCAAAGAAGATACAGAGATTGCAACAAACCCATGAAAGGATGCTGAACATCACTAATCATTAGAGAAATGCAAATCAAAACTACAGTGAGGTGTCACCTCACACCAGTCAGAATGGCCATCATCAAAAAATCTACAAATTGTACAAATGTACAATTTGTACATTTGTACAAATTTACATATGATGTAATTACATATGATGTAATCTACAATGTACAAATTACATTGGTGGGAATGTAAATTGATACAGACACTATGGAGAACAGTATGGAGGTTCCTTAAGAAACTAAAAATAGAACTACCATATGACCCAGCAATCCCACTACTGGGCATATACCTTGAGAAAACCATAACTCAAAAAGAGTCATTTACCACAATGTTCATTGCAGCACTATTTACAATAGCCAGGACATGGAAGCCACCTAAGTGTCCATCGACAGATGAATGGATAAAGAAGTTGTGGCACATATATACAATGGAATATTACTCAGCTATAAAAAGAAACAAAATTGAGTTATTGAAAGGGAGGTGGATAGACCTAGAGTCTGTCATACAGAGTGAAGTAAGTGAGAAAGAGTAAAACAAATACTGTAAGCTAACACATATATATGAAGTCTAAAAAAAAAAATTCTGAAAAACCTAGGGGCAGGACAGGAATAAAAACACAGACATAGAGAATGCACCTGAGTACATAGGGAGGGGGAATGGTAAGCTGAGATGAAGTGAGAGAGTGGCATGTACATATACACACTACCAAATGTAAAACAGATAGCTAGTGGGAAGCCACCACATAGCACAGTGAGATCAGCTTGGTCCTTTGTGACCCGTAGAGGGGGGGTATAGGGAGGGTGGGAGAAAGATGCAATAGTGAGGGGATATGGGGATATATGCATATGTATAGCTGATTCACTTTGTTATACAGCAGCAACTAACACAACGATGTAAAGTAATTATACCTAAATTAATATGTTTAAAAAAAGATCACTGGAATATTGATATAGATTGTATTCTAAAGAATAGTTTAATACTTATTTATTGTTATTTAAATAAACCTATACTTTACCCCATCCTGTATATGCACAAAATTATATTCCTGATGGATCATAACAAAAAATTCCAGAGGGAAGAATATCTTCATGACTTTGGTTAGACCCAACAGTATGACTACTAAGGATATAACCAGCAGAAACATGCACATATAATCATCCAAAACTCTTAGGTACATATGCAGTGGAAATTAGTACAATATTCACCACATGGACAAGAAGCTGATAGAAAGTACATAACAATAGTGAAAAATCTGAAAACAACTCAAGTGTATGTCCATCAAAAGTAGAAGAAATAAATGTATTGTGTGTGGAATAGTAACACAATGGAACAATATCAAAAAAAGAGCTACTAGTATACAAAAGAGCATGGGTAAGTTTTATAGATAAATTGCTGAGCAAAAGAAAGCAGACACAAAGTATTATATACTCTCTGATTCTGTTTAAATAACATTCAGAAACAGGCAAAGTAATCTATGGAGACAGAACTCAAAATAATATTTATTTTGGAGGGTGAATAATTGGAATGCAGCTTAAGAGATTTCTGGATGTTAATAATGTATTAAATTGTTATCTGGGTGATAATTAAATTTATATGCTTACTTTAAAAATGTACCTTCCTTTAAAAAGGTGCATTTTAATATATACATTTATCAAAATACTTTTTTATAATTTAAATATATTGTTATATTTATCCTACCACATTTATATTTTAAGCAATGTGTAGTATGTGGAACAATATAATTTTTTAAATCATTGTGTACTATATAAAACCAAAAGGAGCTTATGTTAACAAGAATAATGAATAATATTATATGCCTTCCTTCCAAAAATAATATTATATGGCTTCCTCCCAAAAATAATAATAATAACATGTCACACACACACACACACAAAACCCCACTAATATACACATTTGAATATCATTCTTCCAAATCTCAAAGACAGTATTAATCAAGGTGATGGGGAGCTCCAAAATTTATGATCAGATATGAAGAGTTCTTTTTCTCTAGATCACTGGTTTAAATGTTCCTGATATGCTAATAAAGAAAGTTCATTAACTTCCAGTAGCTGTTTGGTGTTTTATGTAAAATGAGATGATGGCCTCAGTTGACACCATAGAAAGTCATGTCTATAATTTAAATTATAAGACTAACTTTCCAGCCTATCTTCTCAAGAGGCCAAAGATTAAAAAAGCATTGAGGTAGCTGAACTCTCTTGCCCTTAAATCTGGCCATCTATACCTGTTGTATAAAATAATGTAGCAAAATGGTGCTAGAAAGCCAATGACAGTCTAAATTGTTTACCTAATATCTATTCTACCATTTTTATATCAAGCAAAAGGTAACATTATCTTTCTCTTAGGCTTATTTTTTTTTAATATAAAGCAATATTGAAAGGCTGAATAAGAAAAGAGATTCCATATGCCATTGCATACCAAATCCCCAGCAGCTGTCAATGGTATTGGTTATCCCTCCTGCTTCACATCTCCATGTGGAGAAACTTCCATTTGGGTAACAACCCAGGCTTTTATTACCTCAGCATTCCTCCCCAGGGAGGGGAGGAATTGGTGGTTGTGGTTCAGCAACTTCTGTACCTACACTTTATGACCTGGCAGCCAGCAGAGAAGACACAATTTGTTTCTATCTCTCCAAATCGTGGAAAGTTTGGCATGACAGGCTCTGCCTTCGTGGGGAAGGTTTGGGGGAAAAGTTCAGTTAGAGGCAAATAAATATGCCCATTTGGCTGCCCCAAGCCATAATCTCCTTTTATTTTTATCAAGATTAGAGATGATATTTTGATCCCATCTGCCTGACTCCTATATGTACTTTTCAATTGTTTCTATATTTTGGGGTAAAGAGAGTTCTTTTGGAGCCCCTAAATCCAAACTTTCATGGAATATTATAATTTGAGAAACTTTTTTTATGACATTTATTGTTTTCTTTCTAATTTTACAAACAATACATATTCATTGAAAACAACTAGAAATACATAAAAGCATAAAGTAAAAAATATCACCCATAATACTCAAACCCCAGAAATAACCACCATTAGCATTTTGATGCATTTCCTCTCAGTGTTTACATATTTTTTAACTGAAGTATAATTGACCTACAATACAATGTTAGTTCTAAATGCACAAGATAGTGATTCAATATTTCTATATATTACAAAATGATCACTATGATAAGTCTAGTTATGATCTGTCACCATACAAAGATATTACAATATAATTGACTATACTCTGCATGCTGTACATTTCATCCCTGTGACTCATTTCTTTTGTAACTGAAAATCTGTACCTCTTAATCTCCCTCAACTATTTCACTCATCCCCCTCACCCCTCCTCCCCTCTGGCAATCACCTGTTTGTTCTCAGTATCTATGAGTCCATTCTGTTTTGTTATGTTTGTTCATTTGTTTTGTATTTTAGATTCCACATGTAAGTGAAATCATATGGTATTTGTCTTTTTCTGTCTGATTTTCTGGCTTATTTCACTTAGTATAATACCCTCTAGGCCCATCCGTGTTATTGCAAATGGCAAGATTTTATTCTTTATCATGGCTAAGTAATACCTATCAGAATCGCTACTATCAAAATAACAACAAATAAGTTGGTGAGGATGTGGAGAAAAGGGAACCCCTGTGCACTGTTGGTGGGAGTGAATATTGATGCAGCCGCTCTAGAAAACACCATGGAGCCTCCTCACAAAATAAAAAATAGAACTACCATGCGATCCAGTAATTCCATTTCTGCATATTTTTCTGACAAAAAGAACAACACTAATTGAAAAAGATATATACACTTCTATGTTCATTGCATCATTATTTGCAATAGCCAAGATATGTAAACAACCAAAGCGTCCACTGATAGATGAATGGATAAAGAAAATGTGGCAGATATATACAAAATGAGGACTGAAGTCTTATATCTTCATAAGGGAAGTCCTAGTTTCCAGATTCAGCCTCAGACTGACTGTATTTATTGAAGGAATAGTATTAAGGGCCCAAAATGTGAGCATTAATTATCTGCTTGGAATTTCTCACTGAAACATGAAAGACCACCTGAAAACTGTCCAATTCAGGACAATTACTGTATCTTCAAAATATGAATAGCCATAGTATCAACCACTGTTTATCTGTTGGTAATGGTAAGGACATGAGTAGAGGCTGACTTGGATCAGATGCTAAGTCTTTATGACCCTGAAAGCTTTACCTGCTGTCTTCCCTTGCACCATCAAGAAGAGATTAGCTTCAGTAAGTTCAGACATATTACAAATAAGATGAATAGAGTTAAAGAAACCCTTTCAGAAGTACCAAGTGAAAATAAATCAAGCAGTTGAATTACAGAATAAATAATGTCCTAAAAGGTAATAGGCTTTTATTTTTCACCTTCTTCTGAAGTTAGTTTTACCTAATCTTAGGGAAAATGTATCACAATTCTTTTTAAACTCATATCTTGAAACAGTTTATTCATAAAATCAAGCACTATTTCAAGAGTGTTTTTGTTGTGGAGATGATTATAAAGTAGCCACTCTTCTTGTATTTTACAAAACTCTCAACTTCTGCTATTTAAATTACTTAGCTAATTAGATCTCTAATGAAAAGGTGTGTAAACACACTCATTTTTAACCTTAAAAATAATTTCCAACACTCCTGAGTGCTGTTAAAGAAAAACAGCTAATAAAAGAAATTGCTTAAGCTTTGTGAGGATAATGCAGTTAATCAGAGATCTCTAAAGACATCCTCTGGATAGAAACACTGAACTGTGCAAGCCAATGTGGAAATATTGTAATCCCAATGTATTTGAATAGGGAATTTAGTTGTTTAACTTAAAAGTAGGTAAGTGGTACTTGTACCATTACATTAGTCACATTAATCATCAAGTTTTCACACAGAGAAATATAGTTGAGCACAGCAGCTGGTTAAGTCATTAGCGATAATGACTTGCATAACATTCTAAGAATGTGAAAATAGTTTTCCTATTAAAAAATTAAGGTGAATTCTGTGCATTAGCTATGCTCCTCAAAGTCTGGAAAACAAAAAATCACAGTGCAATCACCTTGCTCCCACTTTTCTTACCGCAAGTATATCAACATGTCATTGTAGAAAGACACTGCATTATCCTTCTCAGGAGCCAATAATTTGTAACAGTTCAGCATACTGGTCTCATAACTTTTAACATATAAGTTGCTATCTTGAAAAAAAATTCTATATGGCTGTCACTTTTTACCCAGGATATTCTGATTGCAGTAGACATGATTATCTTGAGGCTCTAGAATTTCTATTTTAGGAATTATGGGAGATGTGATGAGCTTAATAAAGAAAAAAAAAATCAACCTGTGAGGCAAAGGTTTCAAAACTTTGGTGGTTCCCTAAATTCTCAGAAGAAACAATCAGTGTTTTATTCTACATTTTTAGCTTCTAGTTGATCACAGAAATGACTAGAAAATATCAGAACTGAGCTCAGAGAGGTTCAAGAACCCAAGAGGCTTGGCATGAAAATCAAGAAAAGTAGCAACAGAATATGCATTTTTAAACCCCTGCCAGATTCCAATATTCCTACCAATAGCAGCAAAAGCCAATACCCCTGGTAAAAACCCCTGCAGCCACTGGCATCACCACCCCAAATGAAACCTAAACTCTTCCAGTGTATCAGCAATCTTCACCCAACGATGAAAGTCTGACAAGGGTTAATATATTTGCTCTGCCTCTGTCAGTATCACTCCAGTACTCATCCAATGTGAGGCTCTCCACAGATAGAAAGATTTGTGTGGTCAGCAGTCACACAATTTATAAATCAATGAATATTTGTACACCTTAAATATTAAGATGTTGCAGCAACTGTTTATGATTAGAACCTGAAATCTGAATTATGTCAATAGGGAGGGAGTAGCAGATTATTTCTGAACAAGCAGAGGAGGAGATTGCCAATTCAGATATCAGATGAATAGGGGTGTTGAAGGAAGGCGTGAGGAGTCAAGACTGAGAATCCAGAAGGATAAGAAGTGAGGAACAGTTATTGAGGAATACTTTTTGTCATTCACAATGATCCAAGTACTAGTATCTCTCTAAACAACAAGATCAAACCTTCTAGACTAAATCTGCTCTGCTGAGAAATGAGATGGTATCTCATTTACTGCCTAACTTACATAACTTACTATGTCTCTCTAGCTATAGGGTTCAATCAGGGTAGGAGGTAAGGTAGCAGGGAAAGCTTAAAAATAAATATGCTCTGGCACTGGTAGAGTTGTGGATATAGAGGATGTGATATATTAATGGTGTTAATGTCCCAATTCTCTTCTCATCCCTCCAATGTCTTATAATCTCACAGTGACCACACATTCTGGCTTGGCCATGTGACTTTATTTGGCCAAAGGTATGCAGGCAAACAATGCAAATGGAGGTTTGAAAAAGTATTTTCATGTTTCTATTCATTCTCTTGCTTCTCTGCCTTCCTGACTTGCCCAGGCAAGCCTACTAGAGAATGAAAGAAACATGGCCCAGTCACTTCCATTGCCTCAGAAAATAGTCAGCTGATGGCCTGATATGTGAATAAGCCCAGATGGTATCAGAAGAACCACTCCATCAAAACCAGCCTTACTCACCCACTCTCAGACTCATGAGTTAAATTAGGGCTTATTGCTTTAAGCCATTTTGATCTGGGGCAGTTTGTTATACAATATTCTATACAAAAGATTACTGACACAGTGGACATTAAGGGAGGGTGACAATGATATTTTTTTCCCATAAACTAGCAATCACCAACCATTGATAAGTATCAGAATCATCTACAAAGCTTTTAAAAGTATACTCAGATCCATCTCTGACCTATCAAATCAATTGCTTGCTCTGGAGACATGGTAAGTATTTGGTGTAAGGGACCCGACATGTAATAAATTTGGGATCCACTGATTTAGGCATATTGTCTTGACAATTAGAAGGGAATATTTCTAAAATATTTATTTATTTTCTCACTAATCTGTCAATAAAGAAAACCAATTCAATTTTATGTTATGCCTTAATTATCCTTACAGCTATGATTTATTTTCCTAACCTGTGAATACTGGTCATGTAAGCCATGGACTGAAAAGTCAGAGGACCATAGGCAATAATGGACTTGAAAATCCTTTTCTTGGAAAATGTACCTGGTAAAAAGATAAGCAATCATTTCCATCTTCTTGATAAAGGTGAAAAAAGGATATGGATGCATTTAATCTGGACTGTAAGACTAACACAAGCTCCCTTTCTGAAGAAAGAAGCTAGTGAACCAAAAGCCCAAACAACCTCTCCCCAAAACAGAAAAGTATCATATTTACTGCCGAATGTCCTATTCTTCAAATATAATAGCATTACACCTTGTGTTTTTTCCCCTGCTGTGCCATCTGTCTGGATCTCTTCTCATGGATGGTTCTTTCTAAGCATATGGAACTCAGAATGGTCTTCTGTCACCTCTCTATAAAGATACCCCTGCCCATATCTCTCTACCACAACTATACCTCTCTCTCTATTCAATTACTTCTTTTTATTTCCTTCAGAGCTATTAACATTGAAAGGGTGATTACATGTGTGGTATATCTATGGTCAAGTTGAGCATTAACAGGATATAATACTGGAGAAAAACCTATTTCGCTTATGATTAGCTAACAAATCTTACTATTGGTCAGGCGAGCAGAAACTGGAGTATCAAGGCCAGTTAGATTTTACCTGAACTCACCAGTGAAATTCATGCTTTTCTTGTACTGCATATTCTCAACTCTTCATTGTATGCAATATTCTTAATTGAATTTAAAAGAAACGTTTTTAAGATATAAGGCAAGATCAACTAGGCATGGAGATGCTGCAGATATGCTCAATAGTCTATGACACACTACTAAGGCTGTAGTCCTTATTGAATGTATCGTGATTCTCAGTATATACTAGAGGCAGAACGTGGTGCTAGACAGTTGCACCACAGTAGCTATAAGGAAACCTGAGAACTCTTTTCTGGTTCTAATGTTAGCCAACTGTGCAATTATGGGAAAATCATTTAACTTCCCTTTCTCCATCTGCAAAATAATAGGAGAACTGGTTGATCTCAAATTAGTCTGTATTGCATTAATGCTTTCCCCAGCATTTGGCCTTGAACCCTTTCTGGTAGTTTATTTTTCATTGGCTCTGATAACAGCACACTCCTTTGGTAAGGGAACAGCAAGAGGTGGCAGAAAGATCATGGGTTTTGGAAACAAACAGACTTGTGTTTGAATCCCAGCTTTGCCCTTCCTGGTTTCGGGATCTTGGCCAATTTTCTTAAACCTTGCCAAGTGTTAGTTCACTCAGAATGTCTTTCTCACAGGTTTTCGAGGGGGAAATGAAATACATGGAAAATGCTTGAAAACATTACATTCAGTTCTAAATAAATGCTAAGTTCCTTTCATCTGGTTCTTTTTGTATCTAACCTAAGTTCTCACTCTGTCTCCATCAGGGCTTTTTCTTTCTCTACCCATCCCTAAGTACAAATATTTCACCAGTTCAGTCATAGACTCTTCTCTTGGGGTCAGCTCTTCTTTTCTTTTAAATAATTGGATTTATTGTATTTCCAGGAAATATCAATTGCAAAAAATATTGACAATATTTGAAGAAAAGCAACAGAAAGCCAAAATAATCCTTGTATGTAGATTAAAATAGTTGAACCATAATCAGTAAAGTGTCCCAAACCCCTTATAATTATTCCATGAAATATTGTAACAATTGACAAATTTTTTATATTTAATAACAAATTTACTCTCTCTGAATATTTTCATATTAATTTAAGGGAATAATTCCTAGAAATTTACCAAATCTATATATTTATAGAATGTTAGAAGCTTTTAAATAAGTAGAAAACAAACACAGTTAATCAATACAGATATTTTAACATACTAAATAACAATGAAACATACTTGGGTGTCTTTATAATATGTCCATTTAACTAGGCCAAACTGCCTTTCCCAGAAATCCTTTTCCTACTAATTTCCCATTAAGATGGGTCATAAGAGAGATTCTTGTGCATGATACAGTCATCCCTCGGTATCTGTGGGGGACTGATTCCAGGATCCCCAAGGATACCAAAATCCTCAGATACTCAAATACCCTATATAAAGTGGTGTAGTGTTTGCCTATAACCTATGTATAGCCTCACATATTTTAAACTATCTCTAGATTACTTATAATACTTAATACAATGTAAATACTATGTAAATAGTTGTAAATACAAAGGAAATGTTAGGTAAATAATTACCAGTGCTGTAAATTCAAGTTTTGATGTTTGGAAATTCTGTAATTTTTGTTTCCAAAATTTTCAATCTGTTGTTGGTTGACTTCTTGGATATGGAATCCTAGAATCCATGGATATGGAGGGTAGATTGTATTTGAAAGACAGAAGTGAAGCAATAGCCATTTTGTAGATCACACATACTGCTACTTAATTACTTGCTCACCTTATTAGTGTGACACAGCTGCTGACCCTTAAAATATTCCACCTTCCCTAGGATCTTCCTTCAGCTTCTCTGACTCTTGGTCCAGGTAGGTGTGTTCAGTAAAAGTGTACAATTTCAAAAGATACTAATGCTGTTCAGGTCTATGGTGAGAGTACATGGATGAAGCATGAATTTCCTTGGGTGGGGATGAGGATTGAACTGGGACAACCTCTGAGAGCTGAGATAGTTGGAATAAAATATGCTGCTTTTACATCCTGGGTGTCTATATCCTGACCAGATGCCAGCTGTCACCATCAGCAAACCTTACTTGCTGCACTTCATAGTAGATGGAATAAACAAACTGATTCTCAGGGAGACAAAGAGAAAAGAGTCCATATGAGGTCTTGAGTAGTGACCCAAGGCAAATTTGTCCAAGGCTCACCAGTGTTTTGAGACATTCTATTTATTGGCCTTCAGGCCTAATTCATGTCATCAGGTTTATTGAGCATAATCTCCTACCTGTTGCCACTTTCCCTTAGCAACAATAAAATCTACAAATATAAAAGGGAAACTATAATAGAAAATAAGGATATAGGCAAGATTCACTCAGGGACATAACATAATCAGCTCTCCTGGATTTTCAGCTTGCTAGCTCACTACAGATCTCAAGTCTTACCCCTTATTTTATATATAGTACATATATATATATTAGTTTTTTAAACATCTTTATTGGAGTATAATAGCTCTACAACAGTGTGTTAGTTTCTGCTTTATAACAAAGTAAATAAGCCATGCACATACATATATCCCCATATATACTCTCTCTTGCGTCTCCCTTCCACCCTCCCTATCCCACCCCTCTAGGTGGACGCAAAGCACCAAGCTGATCTCTCTGTGCTATGTGGCTGCTTCCGACTAGCTATCGATTTTACATTTGGCAGTATACATATGTCTATACCACTTTGTTCAGCTTACACGTTCCCATCACCATGTCCTCAAGTCCATTCTCTACTTTTTTTTTTTTTTTAGATTCCATATATATGTGTTAGCATACGGTATTTGTTTTTCTCTTTCTGACTTACTTCACTCTGTGTAACAGACTCTAGGTCCATCCACCTCACTACAAATAACTCAATTTCTTTTCTTTATATGGCTGAGTAAAATAAACATCTTCTTTATCCATTCATCTGTTGAAGGACACTTAGGTTGCTTTCATGTCCTGGCTATTGGAGATAGAGCTGCAATGAACATTGTGTTACATGACTTTTTTTGAATTATGGTTTTCTCAGGGTATATGCCCAGTAGTGGGATTGGTGGGTCATATGGTAGTTCTATTTTTAATTTTTTAAGGAAACTCCATACTGTTCTCCATAGTGGCTGTATCAATTTACATTCCGACAAACAGTGCAAGAGGGTTCCCTTTTCTCAACACCCTCTCCAGCACTTATTGTTTATAGATTTTCTGATGATGGCCATTCTGACTGATGTCAGATGGTATCCCATTGTAGTTTTGTTTTGCATTTCTCTAATGATTAGTAATGTTGAGCATCTTTTCATGTGTTTGTTGGAAAACTGTACATCTTCTTTGGGAAATGTCTATTTAGGTCTTCTGCCCATTTTTGGAATGGGCTGTTTGCTTTTTGGTATTGAGCTGCATGTAAATTTTGGAGATTAATCCTTTGTCAGTTGCTTTGTTTGTAAATATTTTCTCCCATTCTGAGGGTTGTCTTTTCATCTTGTTTGAGGTTTCCTTTGCTATGCAAAAGCTTTTAAGTTTCATTTGGTCCCATTTGTTTATTTTTGTTTTTATTTCCATTTCTCTAGGAGGTGGGTCAAAAAGGATCTCCCTGTGATTTATGTCATAGAGCATTCTGCCTATGTTTCCCACTAAGAGTTTTATAGTGTCTGGCCTTACATTCAGGTCCTTAATCCATTTTGAGTTTATTTCTGTGTATGGTATTAGGGAGTGTTCTAATTTCATTCTTTTACATGTAGCTGTCCAGTTTTCCCAGCAACACTTATTGAACAGGCTGTCTTTTATCCACTGTATATTCTTGCCTCCTTTATCAAAAATAAGATGACCATATGTGTGTGGGTTTGTCTCAAAGCTTTCTATCCTGTTCCATTGATCTATATTTCTGTTTTTGTGCCAGTACCATACTGTCTTGATTACTGTAGCTTTGTAGTATAGTCCGAAGTCCAGGAGCCTGATTCCTCCAGTTCCGTTTTTCTTTCTAAAGATTGCTTTGGCTATTCGGGGTCTTCTGTGTTTCCATAAAAATTGTGAATTTTTTCGCTCTAGTTCTGTGAAAAATGTCATTAGTAGTTTGATAGGGAATTCACTGAATCTATAGATTGCTTTGGGTAATATAGTCATTTTCAAACTGTTGATTCTACCAATCCATGACCATGGTATATCTCCCCATCTATGTGTATCATCTTTAATTTATTTCATTGATGTCCTATAGTTACCTGCACACAGGTCTTTTGTCTCCTTCGGTAGGTTTATTCCTAGTTATTTTATTCTTTTTTTTTGCAATGGTAAATGGGAGTGTTTCCTTAATTTCTCTTTCAGATTTTTCATCATTAGTGTATAGGAATGCAAGAGTTTCTATGCACACACTTTGTATAATACGACTTTACCAAATTCATTGATTAGCTCTAGTAGTTTCTGGTAGCATCTTTTGGCTTCTCTGTGTATAGTATCATGTCATCTGCAAACAGTGACATCTTTATTTCTTCTTTTCTGATTTGGATTCCTTTCATTTCTTTTCCTTCTCTGATTGCTGTGGCTAAAACTTGCAAAACTATGTTGAATAATGAGAGTGGACAACCTTGTATTGTTCCTGATCTTAGTGGAAATGGTTTCAGTTTTTCACCATTGAGAATGATGTTGGCTGTTGGTTTGTCATATGTGGCCTTTATTATTATTATTTTTTTTTTTTTCTGTACACGAGCCTCTCACTCTTGTGGCCTCTCCCATTGCAGAGCACAGGCTCCGGACGCACAGGCTCAGTGGCCATGGCTCATGGGCCCAGCCGCTCCACAGCATGTGGGATCTTCCCGGACAGGGGCATGCACCCGTGTCCCCTGCATCGGCAGGCGGACTCTCAACCACTGTGCCACCAGGGAAGCCCTGGCTTTTATTATTTTGAGGGAAGTTCCTTCTATGCCTACTTTCTGGAGAGTTTTTATCATAAATGTGTGTTGAATTTTGTCAAAAGCTTTTTTTGCATCTATTGAGATGATCATATGGTTTCTATCCTTCAATTTGTTAATACGATGTATCACATTGAGTGATTTTCGTATATTGAAGAATCCCTGTATTCCTGGGATAAACCCCACTTGATCATGGTGTATGATCTTTTTAATGTGCTGCTGATTTCTGTTTGCTAGTATTTTGTTGAGGATTTTTGCATCTATGTTCAACAGCAATATTGGCCTGTAGTTTTCTTTCTTTGTGACATCCTTGTCTGGTTTTGGTATCAGGGTGATGGTGGCCTCGTAGAATGAGTTTGGGAGTGTTCCTCCCTCTGCTATATTTTGGAAGAGTTTGAGAAAGATAGGTGTTAGCTCCTCTCTAAATGTCTGATAGAATTCTCCTGTGAAGCCACCTGGTCCTGGGCTTTTGTTTGTTGGAATATTTTTAATCACAGTTTCAATTTCAGTGCTTGTGATTGGTCTGTTTATATTTCTTATTTCTTCCTGGTTTAGTCTCGGAAGGTTGTGCTTCTCCAAGAATTTGCCCATTTCTTCCAGGTTGTCCATTTTATTGACATACAGTTGCTTGTAGTAATCTCTCATGATTCTTTGTATTTCTGCAGTGTCAGTTGTAACTTGTCCTTTTTCATTTCTAATTCTATTGATTTGAGTCTTCTCCCTTTTTTGCATGGTGAGTCTGGCTAATGGTTTGTCAATTTTGTTTATCTTATCAAAGAACCAGTTTTTAGTTTTACTGATCTTTGCTATTGTTTCCTTCATTTCTTTTTCATTTATTTTTGATCTGATCTTTATGATTTCTTTCCTTCTGCTAACTTTGGGGTTTTATTATTCTTCTTTTTTAATTGCTTTAGGTGTAAGGTTAGGCTGTTTATTTGAGATGTTTCTTGTTTCTTGAGGTAGTATTGTATTGCTATACACTTCCCTCTTAGAACTGCTTTTGCTGCATCCCATAGATTTTGGGTCATCATGTTTTCATTGTCATTTGTTTCTAGGTATTTTTTCATTTCCTCTTTGACTTCTTCAGTGATGTCTTGGTTATTTAGTAGCATATTGTTTAGTCAGATTTGTATATTTTACAGATTTTTTCCTGTACTTGATATCTAGTCTCATAGTGTTGTGGTCGGGAAAGATACTTGATATGATTTCAATTTTCTTAAATTTACCAAGGTTTGATTTGCGACCCAAGATGTGATCTGTCCTGGAGAACGTTCCATGAGAACTTGAGAAGAAAGTGTATTCTCTTTTTTTGGGATGGAATGTCCTATAAATATCAATTAAGTCCATCTTGTTTAATGTATCATTTAAAGCTTGT
This sequence comes from Phocoena phocoena, assembly GCF_963924675.1. Classification (NCBI taxonomy): domain Eukaryota; kingdom Metazoa; phylum Chordata; class Mammalia; order Artiodactyla; family Phocoenidae; genus Phocoena; species Phocoena phocoena. Next base: position 80,379,343 of record NC_089223.1, read on the forward strand.
GTTTCCTTATTTATTTTCATTTTGGGTTATCTGTCCATTGGTGAAAGTGGGGTGTTAAAGTCCCCTACTATGATTGTGTTACTGTCAATTTCCCCTTTTATGACTGTTAGCATTTGCCTTATGTATTGAGGTGCCCTTCTGTTGGGTACATAAACATTTATAACTGTGATATCTTCTTCTTGGATTCATCCCTTGATAATTATGTAGTGTCCTTTTTTGTCTCTTGTATTAGTCTTTGTTTTCAAGTCTATTTTGTGTGATATGAGGATTGCTACTCCAGCTTTCTTTTGATTTCCATTTGAACGGAATATCTTTTTCCATCCCCTCACTTTCAGTCTGTATGTGTCCCTAGGTCTGATATGGGTCTCTTGTAGACAAAATATATATCGGTCTTGTTTTTGTGGCCATTCAGCCAGTCTATGTCTTTTGGTTGGAGCATTTAATCCATTTACATTTAAGGTAGTTATCTATATATATGTTCCTATTACCATTTCTTAATTGTTTTGGATTTGTTATTGTAGGTCTTTTCCTTCTCTGTGATTCCTGCCTAGTGAAGTTCCTTTAGCATTTGTTGTAAAGCTGGTTTGGTGGTGCTGAATTCTGTTAGCTTTGCTTGTCTGTAAAGGTTTTAATTTCTCTGTCGAATCTGAATGCGATCCTTGCTGGTTGAGTAATCTTTGTTGTAGGTTTTTCCCTTTCATCACTTTAAATATGTCCTGCCACTCCCTTTTGGTTTGCAGAGTTTCTGCTGAAATATCAGCTGTTAACCTTATGGAGATTCCCTTGCATGTTACTTGTTGTTTTTCCCTTGCTGCTTTTAATATTTTTTCTTTTTATTTAACTTTTGATTGTTTGCTTAATATGTGTCTTGGCGTGTTTCTCCTTGGATTTATCCTTTCTGGGACTCTCTGTGCTTCCTGGACTTGATTGACTTTTTCCTTTCCCATATTAGGGAAGTTTTCAACTATAATCTCTTCAAATATTTTCTCAGTCCCTTTCTTTTTCTCTTCTTTTTCTGGGACACCTATAATTCGAATGTTGGAGTGTCTAATATTTTCCCAGAGGTCTCTGAGACTATCCTCAATTCTTTTCATTCTTTCTTCTTTATTCTGCTCTGTGGTAGCTATTTCCACTATTTTAACTTGCAGGTCACTTATCCATTCTTCTGCCTCAGTTATTCTGTTATTGATTCCTTGTAGAGAATTTTTAAGTTCATTTATTTTGTTGTTCATCATTGTGTGTTTGCTCTTTAGTTCTTCTAGTCCCTTGTTAAAACTTTCTTGTATTTTCTCCATTCTATTTCCAAGATTTTGGATCATCTTCACTATCATTAGTCTGAATTCTTTTTCAGGTAGTCTGCCTATTTCCTCTTCATTTATTTGGTCTGGTGGGTTTTTGCCTTGCTTCTTCATCTTCTGTGTGTTTCTCTGTCTTCTCATTTTGCTTAACCTACTGTGTTTGGGGTCTCCTTTTCACAGGCGGCAGGTTCATACTTCCCATTGTTTTTGGTGTCGCCCCCCAATGGCTAAGGTTGCTTCACTGGATTGTTCAGGCTTCCTGGTGAAGGGGACTGGTGCCTGTGTTCTGGTGGATGAGGCTGGATCTTGTCTTTCTGGTGGGCAGGACTGCATCCGGTGGTGTGTTTTCAGGTATCTGTGACCTTATTATGATTTTAGGCAGCCTCTCTGCTAATGGGTGGGATTGTGTTCCTGTCTTGATAGTTGTTTGGCATAGGGTGTCATGCACTGTAGCTTGCTGGTCTTGAGTGGAGCTGGGTCTTAGCATTGAGATGGAGATCTCTGGGAGAGCTTTTGCCATTTGATAGTGCATGGAGCCAGGAGGTCTCTTGTGGACCAATGTCCTGAACTCAGCCCTCCTGCCTCAGAGGCACAGGCCTGACACCCAGCCCAAGCACCATGACCCTGTCAGCCACACGGCTCAGAACTAAAGGGAGAAAAAAAAAATAGAAAGAAAGAAAATAAATAAATAAAATAAAGTTAATAAAATAAAAAATAAAATACATTTATTAAAATAAATTAAAAATTATTTAAAAGAAGAAGAAAGAAGAGAGCAACCAAACCAGAAAACAAATCTACCAATCATAACAAGCGCTATAACTATATTAAACAAACAAACAAAAACCGGACAGACAGAACCCCAGGACAAATGGTAAAAGCAAAGCTATACAGACAAAATCACACAAAGATGCATACACATACACATTCACAAAAATGGATAAAACAAAACAAAAAAATATATATATATATATAAGGAAGAGAGCAACCATATTAATAAACAAATCTACCAATGATAATAAACTATAAATACTAAACTAAGATAAACATAAAACCAGAAACACGTTAGATGCAGAAAGCAAACCCCAAGTCTACAGTTGCTCCCAAAGTCCACCACCTCAACTTTGGGATGATTTGTTGCCTATTCATGTATTCCAGAGATGCAGGGTACATCAAGTTGATTGTGGAGATTTAATCCACTGCTCCTGAGGCTGCCTGGGGAAAAGTTCCCTTTCTCTTCTTTGCACAGGTCCTGGGGTTCAGCTTTGGATTTGGCCCCACTTCTCTGTGTAGGTCACCTGGGGGCATCTGTTCTTCACTTGTACAGGACAGGGTTAATGTAGCAGCTGATTAGGGGGCTCTGGCTCACTCAGGCCGAGGGGAGGGAGGGGTACAGAATGCTGGGTGAGCCTGCAGCAGCAGAGACTGGCATGACATTGCAACAGCCTGAGGCGTGCCATTTGTTCTCCCAGGGAAGTTGTCCCTGGATCATGGGACCCTGGGAGTGGCAGACTGCATAGGCTCCTGGGAGGGGAGGTGTGGATAGTGTCCTCTGCTTGCACACAGGGTTCTTGGTGTCTGTAGCAGCAGCGGCCTTAGCATTTCATGCCCATCTCTGGTGTCCACGCTGATAGCTGTGGCTCATGTCCGTCTGAGCTCGTTTAGGTGGTGCTCTGAATCCTCTCTCCTCACACACCCAGAAACAATGTTCTCTTGTCTCTTATGCAGTTCCACATTTTTTCCCAGACTCCCTCCTAGCTAGCTGTGGTGCAGTAGCCCCATTCAGGCTGTGTCACACAGCCAACCCCAGTCCTCTCCCTGGGATCTGACCTCCAAAGCAGGAGCCTCAGTTTCCAGCCCCTCCCCCCCCCGCCATGGTGGGTGAGCAAACAAGCCTCTCAGGCTGGTGAGTGCTGGTCAGCACCAATCCTCTGTGCAGGAATTTCTCCACTTTGCCCTCTGCAACCCTGTTGCTGCACTCTCCTCCATGGCTCTGAAGCTTCCCCACCCACCCATACCCTGTCTCCACCAGTGAAGGGGCTTCTTAGTGTGTGGTAACTTTTCCTCCTTCACAGCTCCCTTCCTGAGGTGCAGGTTCTGTCCCTATTCTTTTGTCTCTGCTTTCTCTTTTTCCTTTGGACCTAGCCAGGTACTTGGGGAGTTTCTTTCCTTTTGGGAAGTCTGAGGTCTTCTGCCAGCATTCAGTAAGTGTTCTGTAGGAGTTGTTCCACATGCAGATACATTTCTGATGTATCTGCAGGGAGGAAGATGATCTCCACGTCTGACTCCTCCGCCATCTTGAAGGTCTCCCCCATGGGTCAGCTCTTCTTTTTTTGTTGTTTTGTTTTGTTTTTTGCAGTATGCGGGCCTCTCACTGTTGTGGCCTCTCCCATTGCAGAGCACAGGCTCCGGATGCGCAGGCTCAGTGGCCATGGCTCACAGGCCCAGCTGCTCCTCGGCATGTGGGATCTTCCTGGACCAGGGCATGAACCCGTGTCCCCTGCATCCACAGGTGGACTCTCAACCACTGCACCACCAGGGAAGCCCCAGCTCTTCTTAAGTGATAATATTTCATGACTCCTCCTATAACTCTGCTGATTACTTCTAAATAAATATTGCCACAGTAAACATTTCATTTGAGCTATAATCACAAAGTTGACTACCTTCTAGTCATCATGCTATAACCACCCAAATGATTCTTCAAATCTGTCACAGACAACAGAAAACACCATAAAGCTACTCCCATTCTTTTGTTTGCTCTTTTAGTTTGATAGTGCCACCATGCCCCCCTCCAGAACTGAAACTTCAGAATCATCTTTAATTCTTCCATGTTTTTCTTCCCCCTACATCCAATAAATCACCATGACTCTTCTGGCTCCATACTATTATATCTCTCATTCTCCTTTTCAATTGCACTATTAGTCTCCTTCTGTACATTAATAACAACTCTTCCAACTTTAATTTATACAGAATCAAATGCAAACCAGTTGAAATCCAACTCCAAGTATGAAAAAAGTTTTGTTTTTTTAATTTCATAAATCAATGTAACAGAAAATTCCAAGAGCTGGATTTTCCTTCAAGCAAGTCTCAATCCAGACACCCAAAGCTACTACCAAGACTCTTCCTTTGCATTTCCCATTTATGCTTTCCTCTTCATTGACAATTCTTAGGTATACTTTCCCCAGGTGTTAGCACAGATATTAATAGCAGCACTAGGAACACATCAAATGAATAACAAAGATCCCAAAGAGTAAAAGTCTCACTCAAATAGGTTTAATAAGTTCTCCAAAAGAATTCTGATTGGTTCTGCTTATTTATCATACTTGCTTCTACTTTAGACAATGAAATAGATACGTGGTGACCAAGGAGCCTGCTTTATCAAAATCACAGGGAGTATGCCAAAGAAGAGTCTTCATTTACCTCCAATCCTTGCTACTCTAATCCATCTTCCCTGTTGAAGAGTGAGTTTGTCCAGAGGTGATACTCCTTCCACGTGAAAACAGAAGTATTACAGGGCACTAAACACTTCCTTTTTACCCACCCCCCACCCCCACAAAAAAATAACTCCACTAACATAATACAGTTTATGAAATTCTTCTACTGAAAAATATTTGAGAGTCTTTAGATTTCAGTTGGAAAAAAAATCCTTAATTGCATTCAGGTCAACTATTCACCAACAAATATTTTTAAATTCCTATTTTATTATAGGTACTATTCTAGATACTATAGATACAGACTGACAAAGTATACAAAATAGCTACTCTGATAGAGATCATACTTGATGGAACAGTGCAACTTTACCAACCTTTACACTTTCCATGATTTATTCTCTCAATCTTTTGGGGAACTCTGTATTTTTAATTATATTATCCTCTCCAACCAAAGTCTCTATGTTTCTCTTACTACTTTATTTCTTAAAATATATGTTAATTAATTTTTGTTGCATAACATCAACTTCAAAATCTCAGTAGCTAACTGCAAGAAACATGTATTTGTGGTTCAGATTGGTTTCAGGACTGCTCCACTTTTCTCATTTGAAGCCTAGTGACTAACTGGGCATGTTTTTCTCATGGAGATGACAGAAGTCCAAGAAGCCAAAAATAATCATATCAGTTCATATAATGTTCACTAGCATTCCACTGGTCAAAGCAAAACATAACCAGGCCCAATATCATTGCGGTAGGCTGATACACTCCATGTACTCTAGAGAGAAAGACTGCCATCATATATTAAAGGACAAGGATACACAATTCTATTATACAGAAGGGAATGATAAATTGGAAGAAATATCAAGTCAAGTATGAAATCCCATTTTTCAAGACCTAGCTAACATAGCAACTTCCTCATGAAAACATTTCCTATCCTTCAACCAGAAATTTTCTTCTATGTCTCCATAGCACTTTGAGCCTTGATCAGTGTTCAATCCTTTTGCATGGTATTATAATTAAGTGCTTGCAAGTTGTACCTTAAGAACCGGGACTACAGATTATTCATTTTGCATTCACTGCAGTGCCTAGAGGAGCCCTTTGCCTATAGCATGCACATAACTATAGCACAGTTGTCAGTAAAACACCATGATCAAGACCTCCAGCTGTGGAGACCCACTGTCTCACTGCAGATCCAAGCTCCATACCTAGTAGCTAGGTTTCCTTGAACAAGAACATCATCCATCTCCCAGCATGTTAAGAAAATAGATAAAGCATTTAAAGCACTACCTAGCCCATAAGAAAAGCATAATCACATATATTCATTATTATAATTTGCTTGTCTAATGAATGTTGTGTAAGTTTCACTCAAGTTCTAAAATTTTAAATTAGCTGAGTATGATAGTTAATTTTATATATCAACTTGGCTGGCCTAACAGATTCCCAGATAGATGGTAAAATATTATTTCTGTGGTATGCTTGTGAGGGTGTTTCTGGAAGAGATTAACATTTATCTCAGCAGATTGAGTAAAGAGATTCACCCTCACCAATGTGGGTGGGCATCAACCAATCTATTGGGGACCCGAATGGTAGGTGAAGAAACATTTAACTGTATACTCCTAGAGAACAGAGTCTTTTTTTTATAGTTTTATCTTTATGTAGATGCTCCGTCATTCTTTACTATGATAAAGGTGAGGCATAAACACATTGGAATTTTGAAAACTATGTAAGTGCAAGGTAAAATGATCCATATGTTACATTTCTAAAATGAAATAGTTATTTGAGGATTTATATCAGATTTAATTTACAAGACTTAAATGCATTCTTTCTAAAATTGAGGAAAGTATTGAAGTATAGTTTCAGAATTTTCTTAAATGTATCACGTTAATTTTTATGTAAATACCATTATTTTATTAGTATGAATATGATGCAAAATTTGCTTTCTTTTTAAGAATAAGCATAATTCATTATTTTGGCAGTTTTGAAGTAAAATACACAAGTGATTATAAGATGTTGTTCCAGATACAGAACTTGTTTGCCGTATCTAGTCTAAAAATATAATCCTTCCTCAAGCCTTCTAAAGTCAATGTGCTAGATGGCTTTCTTTGTTCTTTCATTTAAATTCTAGCCAGAAAGTCATTTCAGTAAACTTGCTATAACTGCAATTCTAGGTGTAAAATATTAATGAAATTGAAAATGAAACACATGTTGTTTATTTATAAACTTACATGTGTAGGCAACATTTGCATAAAATGATTTAAAATCAAGAACTGCAATCTAACTGGTATTCTTAATGAACAATAAAAACAATCCAGGAGTCAAATAGGGGGTATGTGTGTGTGAAGGGACAAACAGTTTATAAAACTATGTAAAAATAGATATGAAACACTGAGATTTTTCAATAATGCAAAAAAATTTGACTCTTTTTGGAAATGCATTCTTAATCTGTAGACATTAGCCATAATTAGTGGGTTTGTATCTGTGGTATGTGTATATCACAGTCAGCATACCCAAACCTTTTTTTTTTTTTCCTTTTTGTTTAGTTTTATTTCATTTTTGCAAAATTCCTCTTCATTTCTGCAAAAGCTTGAGGTTTGGGGAATGGTGGGGAATGATCTGAAAATTCTGAGTATGAGAACTGGAGGGAAGGGACCAAACACATTCTCTGGGAAAAGAGTGAGATTTTGTTCACCTTGGGAATAAGGTGAGAGGTGCAGTGGCTTATTCAGCCACCTAGATAATCTACTAGGTAAAGCTTCCAGATCAGAGAGATTCAAGATTTACTCCTAAGTGATGACATTAAAGTATGACAGTTAACACTTTTGAGTTTTTATTGTGTGGTAAGCACTTTCATTACATGATTTCATTTCATTGCAACACTGTTATGGTATAAATTGCATCCCCCTAAAATTCAGTAATTTAAGCTTTAACCACCATGTGACTATATTTGAAGATAGGACCTTTAAGAAGGTAATTAAGGTTAAATCAAATCATTAGGATGGGACCCTAATTAAATAGGCTTATGTCCTTATAAGAAGAGGAGGAGACACCAGGAGTGTCTGTGCACAGATGAAAGGCCATGTGAGAACACAGTGAGAAGGTGACCATCTACAATGCAGGAAGAGAGTTTTTACCAGAAACCAGATCGGACTTCACCTTGATTGTGGACTTCCAGTCTCTAAAATTGAGGAAAATGTTATTGACCATATCTGAAGTATAGTTTCAGAATTTTCTTAAATGTATCATGTTAATTTTTATGTAAATACCATTATTTTATTAGTATGAGTATGATGCAAAATTTGCTTTCTTTTTAGGAATAAGCATAATTCATTATTTTGGCAGTTTTGAAGTAAAATACACAAGTGATTATTACTGTGAGAAAATAAATTTCTGTGTTTAAGTCACCTAGTCTATAGTATGCTGTTATGATAACCTGAGCAAACTAATACAAACATCATTGAGAGAATGCTATTATTATCCACACTTTACAATGAGGAATGAGTCTTTGAGAAACAAAGTACTTTTGTTCACAGTTATTGAGGAGATGGCAAGGCACACCTTGAACCCAGGTTGTCTTATTCTTGAAACCATGGCAGATAAATTGCTTTACAAGTCTGCCACTCTGATACAGGCAGTAATGTGCAATTGTATATTTTCATTCTATTTGTTCATTATGATATTGCACCCACATTAAGTTTTCTGTCATTACATAAAAATCAGGCAATTCAGCAAGTAAATTCTACCTTCTTTGGTAACCCTAGATATAGTAAGCTTTCTTTAGTCACCTAAATAATGTTCAAGCTTGCCACATAAATTAGGCTTGCAATGAACTAGCTGGTTAATGTTGGTAACACAATTTGCAAATAGTGGGGCTTAGATTTATACTTTCTAAGTACTTATATAAAAAAAATTTTTAAACTGTCAATATTTTATCAGATGAATAATTGGAAATATTTGAGTTTCAATGAATTATAATTTATTCCATTTATATTCTGCATGGGCTCATATTAACTAAAAGTTAATTAGGTATTTCTGAGGACATATGAAGATGAGCCTTTGAGAAAACTATGGCAAATGAAAGTGACTTGCAGCAATTACATATTCTTATTTGCCTGACTCAAGATTAATAAAATGGACCAGTTTATCATTGAGGCAATTTATCAATAATGTGAATCATTAAGTGAAAGGCATGGACTTACATACTAGAAAAGGTTTTTTAGACAGTTATTGTCTATTCTGCAGGGTTTTTAAAATATAAAACTAGAAAACAGTTTAGATGTAGAAATGCCTAGAAATATATATTTTTTAATTTCATTATTGTACTACCAATTACTTATATACAGTAATTTTCAAATACTTTCAACTGACAAATAATTATTGAAGGCATACAGTGCTTTTCACACATGCACCTTCACAGATACAAATGTCAGGCAACCTCACATAGGTCCCTTGATATTAAAGTCATCACTTCTCCACCCAAAACATTTATGTACTCTCCTTCCTTAGACCATAAAATTCAGACTTTTTCTTTCTCAGATCTACCACAACTCACTTTACTTCTTTAAGTTTTTTCTTTCCTCAAAATTGGCTGCAGTTAAACAATTGTCTCCATCCCTCTTTCTCTTTTTTATTTCCTTCCTAGGAGCTTAATATTAAGTATGATGGAGAATCAGAAATGACAGCCACATAATAAACACTATGAAATTAAAAGAGATTCCTAAACTATAAAATTGTTGAATTAACAAATCCTCATTCTTCTTGCTGACTTACTGCTTTAGATGACAAGGAAGTCCAATGCCCACTTACTTTTCTTTTTCAATTTTAAAAATATATGTACTTCACATCTCTGCATCTACAATTACTCTCCTCTATTATCAAGAAGTAGCACTAGAATTACTCTTTTATTTCTATAAAAATATTTTTTAAATAGTTAAACTTACATTTTAAAAAGTTTTTTTAGAGGGCAAAACCAGTTTTCAGAAGCTTGGGAGGGGCTGAGAGGAGTGGAGATGTCATGGCTTTAGTCAACACTCTGTCCATATATGAGATTCAGTCATGTCTCTGTGTCTGGCAGCCTGCTCCAGAACTCTATTGTAATAATCCCCTGAGAAACATCCTGGGAGAGAGCTCATCATAAAGGAAGAGTCAGGCAGTCAAGCTTGGCTTAGTAAAAAAAACTTTCATTATCAGCCAAGAGAAGCAATTCTGAGTACAGCATGATGTTCATCACTCATATTTGTCTTTGAGCCTAACCACCCATGGACTTCTGTCTGAGTCCTATTAGGGGAAGAGAGACACAAGTAAAAAAATAGAATGACTGTTTTTCAGTTAACACTTTATAAGATATTGTGACATCAACTACTTTGATACATGCCTGTAAGCGGCAGAATAAAGGTTTGTTTCCTCTTGTGTAGATAACACAATATAGATTAAAGTGTTGAAAGTACTCAGTACACTATGACTTGGGACCACCTGACAGTCAGTGGTCCATCAATAGTAATAGGGTCTAACAGGAGATAGTATTATTCCAAAGCAATGGTTTATCCATGTGATCCACAGACACTCTTCTGTGGGTGGAAAGGGGAGGGGAGAGGTTATTTTAATGAATTAGCCCATGTGATTGTGGAGGCTTGGTGAACCCAAAATCTGCAGGATAGTTCAGCAGGCTGGAGAACCAAGAAATAGTTGCAGTTCAACCCCAAAAGAGTCAGTTGACAGATTCTTTTGTTTTTCAGAGAGGTCAGTCTTTGTTCTATTAAGGCCTTCAACTGATTCAATGAGACCCACTCACATTATGGAAGGTAATCTGCTTTACTCAGATTCTACCAATTTAAATGTTAACCTCAACCAAAAACACCTTCACAAAAAGCATCTAGAGTAATGATTGCCCAAATATCTGAGAATTGTGGTTTAGTAAAATTGACACATCAAATTAACCAGCATAGCGCCTTTCTTCAATGATTATTTCTGCGTATCCCCAAGTACCATATGTATACTCAAATCAAGTTCTATAGGCATGCAGGATTATCACCACTATCATCCCCTTCTATACTAGCAATTTCTGCACACACACACACACACGAACACACACACACACACATACACACACACATGGTTGGTTCCATTTTTCTAGAGAATCGGGACCAATACAGACATTTTCTTGTATGTGGTAGGCAGAATAATGGCCAACCAAAGATATTCATGTCTTAATTCCCAAAACCTATGGATATGGCAAAAGGGACTTTGCAAATATGATTACGTTAAGGATAGCAAGATGAGAAGCTTATTCTGTATTACTCAGGCAGGTCCAATGAGATCACAGGGCTCTGCACAAGTAAATAAAGAGACAGGAGAATTAGAATTAAAGATGTAGATGTGATGACTAGAAGCAGAGATTGGAATAATACAACTGTTGGCTGGTGGCCACAAGTCAAGGAATGTGCGTAAGCTCTAGAAGTTGGAAAAAGTAGGGAAACAGATCCTCATCTAGACCCTCTAGAAATAATGCAGTCCTACCAATACTTTGATTTTAGCCCCATGAAATTCATTTCACTTCTGACCTCCAGAACTATAGGAGAATTACTTTTTGTTGTTTTAAGACACTAAGCTTATGGTGGTTTCTTACAGCAGCAATAGAAACTAATACGATAGCAACGCTGCCATAGCAGATGAGGAAGAAAGCATCCAAAAAGGAAAGAAGGAAGGAAGGAAGGGAGGGAGGGAGGAAAAAAGCATGGAACTGAGAATGGTATGAGACAAAGAAGAAAGGATGAGTGAGAAGAAAGGATAGGTAAGAAGAGGACCAGGATAGACAATATGACTACCAATGCTTGCTTTAGAGTAATAGCATTAGTTTTAGTTTCATAGAAGTTGAGCTATCCTTTAATGATTTCAAAGTGCTTATAGCTATCCCTACTTTCTCTGAAGGTTATAATCCTTGGTATACTCAATGAGAACTTAACAATGCATTTTCCATTATTGCTTCCTTGTTTAAAATATATAAATATTGTATCTATTATTAATAATTCAACAATTTTTAAAAAAACAACTATTTCTTGCTGCAAAATATACTGCAATTTGTGTAATGATTTTATTTTGTATGTAAGCAAGAATTTTCCTAAAATTTAAACAAAGTAATAATGACATAGTTTTAATATGCAAAATTCTACGAGTTATCATACAAAGATGTATTTTCTTTATTTGTATACTTAATACCTCAAGGACATTTCATCATGTCACAGATAGTTCTAACTTCTGCTGTCTTTGCTGTAGCTATTTAGCAATTTTGAAACCTTTTCAACTCCATAAAATGTTGGGCCTGAGGAATAGCTTTTCAGCAGATTAGTAATGATCTCTGTATTTTTCAACTCTTAATTTTTATGGTATTTTATCTCTTTGTATTTTTAAGAAAAAGTAGCTCAAGAATTTCATTATATTGTAATATGAAAACAAAAACAAAATTTCTGCTTAACTAATGCTCTTGAAAATTGATTTAAGTCAAGGTCTGGAACTCAGAATGGTATTACAGTTTTAAATATTATTTCCAAAGACTTCTTCAAGGTGGATAGAGAGAAGTTTAGGTAGTAGAGTGAGTAGAATGGTAAAGTGAAAGCAAGTGGGAATATATTATCACAGTGGAATATAATAGAGTGATATTTACTATGTATTTATTCTGAAAAGCTGATATTTTACAATATTTACATATTACTGTGGCAGGCAGTTTTGGTCCTGTGGCACAAAGGGCAAAGAAATTCTGACTTCCTAAATGCAAGGAAGTCAGAATTTTCTCATTCTCAAAGAAGAGATTCTCTGTTCCCAAACAGGAATTGCTTTTTATTTCTCCTCTTCTGTTGACTATGTATGAAAGCAACAATATCATCTAAAGCATAAAATTGGAAGTTTTTGGCGGTCATCACCAGATCTGATTACAAATATAAGAATTCTCTCTTCTTTCCATGCACATGTAGACTTGTCAATAGTGCTGGTCATCTTTCAGACACATGATAAGACTGTGCCTCCTACCTCCTAGAAAGTTAAGTGTGACTGTGACATGACATACAAATAAATAGTAATATATGCCACTTCCAAGCAGAAGCATTAAGAGCCAGTAAATGAGTTATCCTGTCGAATCTTCCTGTGTAGGTGATATTGAAGCATGTGTCAAGATGGAAGCCCCCTGCAAACACACTTTGGACACAGTAATTTAAATGATAATTCATGTGTTGCTTATTATAGCAGTACATATATTAGCACATCCAAACAGAAACATAGCTCAAATTCAGATAGTATTATGCTTATTGTTTCATAATAAATGTTATAATATCTTGGGAGACCCTCTTCATGGTCTCTCATATGTTTGCATATCTGTGAGCAGAGATACTTATTGCCCTTTTTCTATCTTTTCAAGGATATATGTAGAGCAAACAGCCTTGGAAGATAGAAATAGTGTGTCCCTTTGAGCCAAAGGGCAGGGAAGCAGCCCATTAGAAAGGATTCAGATCCCCTGAACTTGGAGTTAATCAATTATGAAGCAAAACCACTGCATGAGCAGTATCAACTGGGAACCTCTTTTTTATATTCATGGGACCTGTACAGCAATGGGAACCACGGAACCAAGGCAATGATGATATTCATGCAACCTGTGGTACTGTGTGCAATAAAGTTTTCATCTCCATACCCAGAAGTTTTGCATATTTTGTCAGCATCTGCAGCTAACTTATTAGTTAGAAATAGTCAAAATCTCAGACCCTTTCAAAGTTCTTGACCTGAGATTAAAACTTTTTTTAAAATGAGAATACTGAAATAAAGCTACATTGTGAAATTAAAAAAAGAGAAAAGATGATAAGAATAAATCTGAAACAGGAGGTACTTTCATACAAACACTTTAGCACAGTGGTCCTCATAGGACTTAGAAGCTTGCAATTATACAGCAGAGTGCATTACATACCATGTGATCAATAACTATATGACTTGAATTAAGTCACTCAATTATTTTCTCCCTCAAGAGGGAAGTAACTCAGGTTTGTTGCCTTAAGTTAATAACAGAATTTCAATTTCTCTGTACAATTTATGCATATGGTTGCATGTGATTGTCTTGGATTCATAAAAATAATGGTAAATCACAACAACATTTTAGTTCATGGACCACACTGCAGATACAGTTTGGTTTTTGCTAACAATAGTAACAAGAGTCTACAGTCAAAAAGGATTTCCAGAGGCTTACTATGCTGATTTAGATATCCCTAAATCTCAATACTTAGCATAAAACACATTAATCAATTGACTATTAATATTTAAGATTTTTCATAATACTAAAACACATGTAAGGCTATCAGAGAGAAAGAATGGCCTCAAGCTATTGTCTGGAAATTTAAAGAGTATGAATTGCAATGAAAACATTAATAAAGATGATTGGTGGAATTTATAAAAGCCCCTTTAAAATTTCCAAAATCTTTGCATATATTATTTAAAATATTCTTTATAGTAAATCTGTGAACTATAGCCAGCATTACAGTACCTATTTGCAGATATAGAAAGGCTCTGCTAGTTTAAAAACAGGTTTTAATTAACCACAGGGCTTCCTGAGTCATAGCTCACTGTCCTTTCTACTATATAACATTAACTCCCTGCATATCTATGAGATATGTCACATAGGTACCTTGTATAGTTGAACTATTATTATCTATGTGTTACTAAATATCTTAGATCAAGATGGCCAACAATTAAATTCTGAAGAATTGAATGATTCTTCTCTTACCATGAACATTAAAATGAGTTTCCAAATGAAAAATAAAGTAAAATGCTGTCTAAGATGTGCAAGAAGAATTGTGCACCATCCAAAGACTCAGCTACCTAATATTTAATAAACCTCTTCAGGAACTCTTCAGTCTGGGGAGTAGTGGAGAGGACACATGGGATGCATAGCATTTCACAGTGTGCTAAAGGCATTAGTCATTGAAAACAGTCCAAACTGCTCACACTGTTGGGCAGTTATGATAAAAAAGGAAGCCTGCTGGTTTTAAAGATATTTTTTAGATTTAACATGACAATTACACAATTATGCAATACTCATCAAAACATTAGTAACTCACCAAAGAACAAATGTGATGCATACATAAGTAGAACAAACTGCGTGACGTGCACTGAATGATATCATTTCCAAACACAACTTAAGTATTTTTTCCTCTTCAAAAACAAAGGTAGAAAATGCCCATGAAGTACAACGTGTATACTCTGCATTATTTCTCAACTCAATGCACCTATATGCATTACTAGTATCCAACCTAGTGACCTAACAGAATTCATAGAATTAACATCTCACATATTTGAAATTTTACTTATAAATGACTTTGTATACAAATATGCAAATCCACCCAGAGCTGAATGCAGAGATTAAGATTCTAATAAGAGTTTTTGCTATCAGATAGAGTTTTTTCTGTCGTTATTTGGCATGCTAAAAGAAACTCAAGTCATGCCATGTAAATAAAGTTAGTAGCTATTTTCATTTTATTTCAATGGTTGGAATATTTCAAAGATAATTTATATGAATTAGCAAATGTTCTGAGGCTAAGTAACCCTGCAGAGTGACTGAGATGTTATCAAAGTCATTTTCAGTTTTCTATTGGTTTTCCATTTTCTCTGTGCACTTTCCTGTAGGAGGCAACTTTATCCCTATTTACTAGTCAATTTTAGAGGCTATTCATAGAATTGTAAGTAAAGATCAAAGTCAATGCATTTAACAATATTCTTGGCCTTTATAACTTTAAATTGGTAGGACTGCACTGGAATGGGAGTTGTGGAGTAGCTGAATTTATTAAGGCAAAATTGAGCATTCACTCTTCAAAGTATTGTTAAGTGTTTTCAGCCAAATTACAACGTCACATCCTTCCTTCCTTTATTCTATCTTCCTTCTTTCCTTCCTTTCTTCCTTATCTTCCTTCCTTCTTTCTTCCCTTGTTTTTTTTCTTTATCTCTTCCTTTCAAGTTAGAATAACATTTCATTAAACAAAGTATTGTCTCATTTAGACTTAGTTTAAATTCCAATGGCATGTTTCAGGGATTTATCCTGGGGATGGGGAGGTGGGAAATGGGCTTGTAAAGCGACAGGAACATGACATTCTCCTTTGGGTTTTATATAGAAATGTTGAACAACATGAAAATATTTGAAGGAAGCTTTTGAAAATAGTAAACTTTATCTTTACACAATTTTTCAGTTCTGTTTCAGTATATACATGGTAGCAACCTGATGTCCTGTTCCGTTGATTTTCTTTTTCTTTTATCCACTAGAAAATTGATCTGACATCCTTGCCATCTGATTCACTGCTCAATGTGCTTGCTAACATTTACTTACCCTTCTCTTCTACTACTACTTGGCTATAACCTTCTTAAAGATGTGCATCATATGTCATTTCATCTATGAAGTTCTTTCCAATTGATATCATGCCTGCACCATCCCAACACAATCTGTATCACCAATTGAAAATACATTCTTCGGCATTTTTCATACTCTTATAGTCATCTATAAACATGTCTACTATATACATGTAACATATCACATATAACTCACACACTCATACATACACTCTCTCTGTTAGGAATTTTATTTTCACATGTTATAATAAACCCATGTAATAGTGGTCAAAATATACACAGAGTGCTTTATTTTTCTATCATATGACAAGAAATTTCGAAGTTGGAATGCTGAGCAGATACACCAGCTCAAAGAGTTTCTCCTGAGTTTCTCTTATCACTCTTTCTCATTGTCAGTGCCAGGATGGCTACTGGAGGAAGGTCAATGAAGTGAAAACAAAAATTTTTAAGATATACAAGATTTATGCTTACATCTCTTTCCACATAATACTTAACTAAATGAGCTTAGTGCAATCCAACACTATGTTCCCTAAATAATGAGATGCTTCTAATAGCTCCCACATTCTATGTGAATGAAATTGTTAGTCAATTCTCAGCTTTTAAGCTTTATGTCTACTTGATCAGCGAAACTCTAGCCAATTTTCTGATATCTAGGTGTCAATCAGTACTACTGTAATAATACATATTATGATGTTACCTGTTCATATGTAATTCAAAACTGATTTGAAGCCAACTGTGTAGCATATAGTGAACAGTGCACTAGGAAAAGACTCAGCTACTCCAACTTATGCCCAACATTATCCCCCTTCACATGCTATAGAAGTTTTTCAAAAGTCTCATACCATTTTTTAGTGTAGAAGACACACTGAAACCATCAGTTAGCTTAGATGGTATATAATCTGTTATTTTTGACATACATGAACTTTGAGTACAATCTGAAGTCATATTTTAAAAATTTAAAAATAGCATAAAAATCCATTGTTATCTTAATATTTTCAATTATGTATGAAATATGTCATCTGGTTTTCTTTCTACACAGATACACAGATTTAGCTTCCACACTATACTTAACCAAAACCTAGTTTTAAAAGTTTATAATGAAGGAGATTTATCTTAGAAAAGATAAATGACTCACATGAGTGTGACATGTCAGCATTTCAATGACAAGCCTACATATGTTAGGACTGATACTATGTAAAGAAAATTATAATGTCTGGGCTTATCCTTAGTACACACAACACACACACATATCTATAATACTTCCATATTTATATTGACATACATATCATTAAATATAATGATGTTTCATGTTCACATATTCATTATTTATAGTCTACTATGCAATATGAATTATACAAGGTATTAGAAAATCAAATTGCTCAGACATGGCTCCTCCATAGGCCATGATCTAGTACAGAAAACAAATATGAAGAAATAAATTACAATATAATGTAATAAAATGTAAAAGAAATAATGCAATAATAGTATGATAAAGACAAAAATTGACAATATTTTAAGCAACCTCTTTTTGACATGTAAAAATTTGAATTTGACACCAGCAAGTCTTTTTACTGATAGATCTCAGCCTGCAGTAAAGAAATAAATAATATAGGGGCAATATACAGAGACCATCTTTGACTTAGTTATACAACAGTATTCAAAATGAAGTAATATTGAAATGACTGGAAAGGTCAATTAAGACTGGCAAATAGCTAGAGCAAGTCAGCATTCTTTTACTTTTTGGGTAAATTTCATAGATTAGCAGCAACTGATAATATATCTGACTAACCACAACTTTGATAGATGCACTAAGATGATAAACTCTTAATGAAGATTATAATCTTAATTTACTGACTCTTGGTTCCTTATGGACATGCTGGAATATGTTTGCCATAGCTTTGGGTTTTTTCCATGTTTGTTTGTTTGTTTGTTTGTTTTTGTGGTATGTGGGCCTCTCACTGTTGTGGCCTCTCCCGTTGCGGAGCACAGGCTCCGGACATGCAGGCTCAGCGGCCATGGCTCACGGGCCCAGCTGCTCTGTGGCATGGGGGATCTTCCCGGACCGGGGCACGAACCCGTGTCCCCTGCATCGGCAGGCGGACTCTCAACCACTGTGCCACCAGGGAAGCCCTAATCTTGTTATTTTTGACCTATACTGGTCACCAACTCCTGCCAAAGACTGTTTCTTCCCCTGAAAACAAGTAGGTATATGCCCATATGGTCCTTTGCTGAGAATATGGATCAGCAGGTCTACCCCTTGATAGGGAGTCACAAGTATCTGTCTTCTAACCATCCTTAGTCCTAGAAATTTTTGGCTTTTCACATCCCACATCAAAAGATAACCACTATCCACAATCATGTACATAACACATTCAGCTCTTAAAAAATATTTGTGTGTAATTTGGAGATAAGAGAAAACTCATATCTGTAGAACTGCTGAAAGCTCTAGCCAGAGGGAGGTGAGAGAAAAGAAAAAAAAATGTTATTTTTCTGACACTTCTGACACTTTATTATATTTGTCTATTATTCCATGAATAAGACGCTGTCTTGCTTACTGTAGCTTTATAGTATAGCTTTCATAAAGTTGGGTAGAGTCAGTCCTCCTTCTTTGTTCTTCTCTTTCAATATTACATTAGCTATTTTGGGCCTTTTGCCTCTCCATATAAACTGAGAATCTGTTTGTGGATATCCAGAACATAATTTTCAGGGATTTTGATTGGGATTGAATTCAAATTATAGATTGACTTGGGAAGAAATGACAACTTGACAATAATGAGTCTTCCTATCCATGAATATGGAATATCTCTCCATTTACTTACTTCTTCTTTTATGTCTTTCATCAGAGTTTTATAATTTTCCTCATATATATCTTACACGTTTTGTTTGATTTACATATAAGTAATTTTTGAGTGCTAATGTTAATGGTTTTATGTCTTTAATTTTAAATTCCTCTTGTTTATTGTTCACATATTAGTTGTTTTTTACAGTTGCATTTTTTCTTCTCCATTTTTGTTTATCACAGTCTACCTTCATATAGCCATTTAATATATAGTGGAAGACCTTATATATTTTCATGTTGTTCTATCCATTCTTTGTTATCAATGTCATTCATTTTACTTTTGTACACATAACCGACATAGCACATCTTTAGTTTTTTTGCATTAGACAACAGAAAAAAATGACTTTTATACTTAACCTTATTTTTACTATTTCTTATGTTCTTTATTTATGTAGATATAAATTTTCATCTGGTATCATACTGTTCTTTCTGAAGAACTTTAACATTTCTTGTAGTGCGTATCTGTTGGCAATAGATTCTATCAGGTTTAATTCTCTGAGTAACGTCTTCATTTTACTTTCATTTATGAAAAAATATTTTCACCAGGTAAAGAATTCTGGGATTAAATATTTTTTCTTTCAAAACAGAAAGATGTGGTTCCATTATCTTCCATCCTGTATAGTTTCTGATAAGAAATGTGCTATAGTTCTGATTTTTCTTCTTTAGTATACAATTCCCTGTCTCCCTATTTGGATGTTTTAAAAAGTTTCTCTTTTCAGCTGTATGAATATGATGTGTCTAGACATTTTAATTTTTCGATTGGTTGTTTTCTGTTTACCTGTTTTTTTTTTTTTAATCCTGTTTGTGTTTGCTGAGATTCCTGGTTATGTTGTCTATTGAATTTCATTAATTTTTGAAAATCACTGGCATTTCTCTCTCTAAATATTTCTTCTACCCTGTTTTCTCAATCAGAGACTTTAAATTACATATATGTTTATACCATTTGATGTTTATTCACATCTTATATACATTATCAATATTTTTTTCTCTTTTTCAGTTTCAATAATTTCTATTTACCTATCTTCAAATTCACTGATGATTTCCTCAGCTCTATCCAGCCTGCTGATTCATTTTTTGAGGGAAATATTTATCTCTGATGTTAGTTTTTTCTTTACTTTTAAAAAATATTTTCATTTATTTCTTCTTTATATCTGAGTGAGAAAGAAAAACGTTGAGTATCTCACTGAATCATAGTTAAATAGAATCTGGCTTCATAAACAATAAAAAACCAGAGGTTTTCTGGGAATCCAGTTAGCACAAGCTAATGTAAGTTCTTATCAGAGAATTATTTTCAGGATACCTTGAGTTGTTATGATTAGTATTCAAGTTGCAGGGAAATAGATTTAGGTTGACCTGGCCTGGGTCATATTCCTATACTTTCTAGTGCTGAGAGATTATCACACTTCTATGAATTGCTAGACAAAATACAAAATGTAGAAAGGCAATTTTCCAATGGAAAATATAGGTCCTTTACTTACTGAAATAATTTTTCTGGCTACTTTTTTTCTCGTGTCTCTTACAGGTGAAATCCTTCCTATCTCTCATAGTCTATTTTGACTACTAAATTTTCTATGATATCTTCCCAGATTCATACCATCAAAGTCATTAATTTTTTTCTCTCTGTTCTCCAGGAAGGTCATGGCACAACAGTATGCAGGAAACACTACATTGTCTTATGATTACTTACTTTTCTTCAAATTTCTTCCTTGCTGGATTTTGAGATATTAGTATCATGTCCTCTCCTTTTTACTTAGTTTACTTAAAATAAGTATGTGCTATTTCAATGAATGAATGCACTACAGGAAAGAAATGAATTTCTCTTACACTTAGATAGAGCAGTGTATTTAAGAAAATAAAGCCCCATATTGTGTGAGTATGTACAAAAGCACACATACCTCTCCAAGATTGTTGTGGACATTTTACTTATAGTCTAGAAGATTAAATAAGGCTCTTAAAGAACTACAAGCAATAGTTATGGTTTATTTTATAGTAAAACAGACTTAATCTTGCAACGTTTTAATTTACACAGTTATCCTTAGATCATGTTGTCCATTATCCACATGAGATGAAAATATTTGTACTTGATTTGGAAAAATAGCTCATAATAATGAAATTAATACTAGTTTCAATGTAGCTTTCAAGCATTATAGAATGAGACCGAGATTGGGATTGACATATATACACTAATATGTATAAAATAATAAGAACCTGCTATATAAAAAAATAAATAAAATTTAAAAATTAAAAAAAAAAGGAATGGGACCGCCCTAATCTTTAATAAAATGAGACAATCAGGCAAATTTTCATTTCAAAGGAACTGGCACAGGTGGCAAATCAACCAACATATACGTGGCCAAAGAAGATTAAAAAATATGTCCCATTGTCAACTTGTACAAAAACTCCTTGATTCTATAGAGAATAAACTTTTATCTAAAAACCAACTGTGAAGTTTGAAAATGAATGCTTTAATGTCCTTCAGCTTCCAAATGGACGGAGGACTCTAAAGATATTATTAGCATTTCAAAAGCAGACCAAACAAGTGATGAGAGCCTCTGAAGACTACAACCCAAGTATGCATTCAAGGTGTGACCAAAGCAGCTTTTATGTAACTTAGACTTTTCTTCAGGGTCCACCAAAACTTCTCTTCATTTCTAACATATATTTTGTACTATTTCATCTGGGTCCCTGTGTCTTTCTTTTTTGCTTTTCTCAAGGTCACTTTCTATGTTTCCACCTAATACACATACACATATACATCTACAGACACACACAGACATATATATTACAAAGAGAGGGACAAAGAGAGAAAGAGCGTGTATGCGTCAGGGTCATATACTCTGTTAGACTTTGAACAAAACAACAAAATCAATTCTTGATTTCCTTTTTCTTTCTTAAGACCTCTTAACTTCAGTGTATACATGTCCCACATTTAAAAAAAAATTCTGTGACTAAAATATTCTGTTGTTGTTGATTTAAAAAATCATTACAATGAATTAAAGAAGAATGATAGAAATCAGCATAATCTTTTGCATAAACACAATAATTTTTATCAATCTAAATATGATAAGCAGAAGAAATGAATATGGAAATAAAAACCAGTTAAAATTTTCATTTTTAATTTATCAAATTAATTGTCATCAGCAATAACTATGTGTCCTTGACATACAAAATGCTATGCTGGTGCTTGGATTGGGTAATTGAAAAAAATCAGATGTGAGTTCCATCACTGACACAGGCTGAATTTTGATTCTATTAAATTAGAAAAAAATGACAATGAAAGATATAGTAGTATCAAGGTATTATTCTACTGCCTCCCTTTAAGCTATCTCAAATAATATTTAAATTACATTCAGGTTTACTCCTTACTTATGTGGCTCCAACCTCTCCTTGGGAAACATATTCAGTTCTTTCCACAGCAGAACTATCTGGCAGGAATAGTTGGGCAAATAATAGGCAGGAACGAACCTGAAGGTTTTGTCTACGTATTGGGCATTGAGTTGGGGGAAAGTGTATTGCCCACTTTTCATGGCAGAAATGACTGGCCATGGTGAGGCCCAATTGTAATCCCACTGTCTCATTGAGTAAAACAGGATCAATGAGCAGGTTCCTCTCTTTTCAATAAGTGAAAGAAACAGCAGAGGAATACAATATTTGTTAAAACATTTCCCTTTATAAGCATTATATGTTTCAGTTGTTGCAATAAAGTGAAATTTATCTTTTCTTTCAGAAGGCTGCACCCAGCTTGTGATTTCATTTAATTGAGAGAAATAGTTAAAAATCACAGTTTGTTTTTCCACTTTTTATCCACAATGTGAGGAAGAATAATGAAATCACGGTTAGTGTTGTGTCTTAAGCTTATAAAGGGGATTTTGATCAAAAGTCTCTAAGTACAAATATGTATTTAAGAAGAAGTAGGGAATGACACCTACTCACAAGAAGGATATTATTTTGTAGGACAGAAGGGATATGTAATAAAATATGCCAAAGAGTGATGTGATAAGCACATTAGGAATGATGCATATAAACCATTATACACGTTAAGAGAAGGAATAGATGATTTCTTCTTATTATAAGCAGGGAAAACTTCAGGAATTGGTTGGTTTTAGTAGCTCCTTGAAATATAAAGCTACTGATAGTTAATAAAATAGAGTGAGAAAATGCATGGATAAGGAAAAGTATGAGGATTAGAGAAAGGCAAATATTTTAATAAATCACATGTATGATTTTTACTGGGGAAATAGTGTGAAATGAGGCTTGGAAAAAAGATCCAGACCATAGATGTCTTGAATATTCACTACATAGTTTTCTTTGATTTTCTTGGCAAAGTGAATCCCTAAAGTTTTAATAGCAGATCTACTTGATCTAAGAACTATATTGCAAAAAGTCTACTCTGATGGTGACCTGAGAGATTAAATGAGATTATATGATATTCTCATAGGGACAAAGACAATCCTTACTTCTTTTATAATCACATACTGCTTTATTGCAAATTGATTTATTGTTTATTCAATACTCAATTTATTGTATTGTAATTATTTGCATATTGATCTACAAAAAATAGAGAATTTCTAGTGAGCATATCTAGTTTCCATATCTTTTACACCAGTGGAATGCTAAGCCCACAGTAAATACACACCAGATAAAGAAATAACTCTGCTAGGAAAGGAGGAAAATAAAAAGTCAAAAAAGTAACCATAGAGGTTTTGAATACTCAGAAAATAGTGATGTTTTTGACAGAAGGTGCAAAAACAGGAGAAGACCCTAGCTTGGGGTAGAAAGAGAGTAAATCTAGTTTTAAACACATTAAGGCAGAAAATATTGATGGACTATTTAGATCAGAAATGCCCAGAAAGCATTTATTAGCAGCTGGATTATATTCTGGGGGAAAAAGAGATGAACAGATACTCCAAGGATTAAGCCAAAATGAGAAGAAAAACCTCAGAGTTGATAAGAAAGTTAAGAAGTAACAATGGTAACCAGTACATATAATGCTTCTCTGAAAAAAATTTGGAAATTTGGGACTTTAATTCTGTAATAATATTGTAATTTTATGACTTATTTTCAGTGGATAATGTAAGAACTATCAAACCAGAAATAATTTTCTACATATTGAACAAAGCAGTCATATAGGAAAAATGAAAAAAAAAACAACCCAGAATCATAGAAAGGATAGAATCATCAAAACTCAATGAAACTAAAATCCATAGAATGTAAATGTTTTGCCAAAAATTACAGTTAATTAATAGCCAAAGTAGTATGCTTTAAATGTAGATTCTCATTTTCTTTCCCAAGTTTTCCCTTATTTTATTTTTTATTTTTTATTTTTTGGTGGTACCTGGGCCTCTCACTGTTGTTGCCTCTCCCGTTGCGGAGCACAGGCTCCAGACGATGTGCAGGCCCAACGGCCATGACTCACGGGCCCAGCCGCTCTGCGGCATGTGGGATCCTCCCAGACCGGGGCACGAACCTGTGTCCCCTGCATTGGCAGGCGGACTCTCAACCACTGCGCCACCAGGGAAGCCCTCCCCTCTTTTTAAACATTTCCAATTTTTTATTCTTTTACTGCTTATATTCATATTTTATAATATCAATTGTTAATAGGAAATAGATGCAAACCTGATTTAATCATCATTGCTTTGTTTGTTAGTTGTTTTCCATTGCTGAGAGGTGTTCAGATTTTCTCTTTGACCTTGAGGTTTGAATATTTCCTACCTGAAGTGTGTCCCAGGACACTGCAAGGTATACTGCCTTTTACTTTGAGAGAAAGAAGAAGTCACTGGAGGGTTTGAACAGAGAAATGCCATGATGTGTCAAACATTTAACAGGATTATACAGATTGCTGTGTTGTGAATAGGCCGAATCCAGGGAGCAAGGGTGGTAGAATCTGGGAGATCAGCTTGGAGGTGATTGCAATCACCTCACCAAGAGAAGATAGCCGCTTGTTTGATGGTGGCTTCCTAGTGAGGGAAGTGAGAAGAAACACTGGAATTTGGATATATTTAAAGTTAGGATTTGATGAGATATTGGACGTATGGTGTGAGATAAAGAGAAGACCAGAAGATAACAAGGATTTTGGCCTCACAACTGGAAAGGTAGCTGAGTTGATTTTAATAGAGATGAAATTTCCTAAGTCCATTACCAAAAGCTTTTCACTTACTTTCCCACTAAAAGAAACCTGATAATATCGCCTGTCTTCTGATGGTGTCAGTTTTTTCCTTATTTATTGTTTTCAGCTTATGTATTTCTGCACTCATTGTAGTCTCAGAGGAAGAGGAGAAAATAGCATAAATTTACATTTTTACTAGAATGTCTACAAAGCGTTTTTCAGAATTTGAGAAATTGATACGAGGAAATAATTTGCCATTTTTTCAACAAATAAAAGATATCCTCAATTTACTTACTATTTTTAAATTAAGTTTAATATTAAAAATCAATACTATATGTATTACACACAGAGATAGTAACACAAAGCAGAAAATAGTGTGTTTTTTCATGTTACGGACACCTAGATTCAAATCTCATTTCCTCTCTTATAATCATAAAACCCTGGCCAAGTATGGCATATTTTCAAAACAGTTTTCTTATATGTGAATTGAGATAATTAAATTTATCTATGTCATAGATTGTTTGAAAATTCAATTAAAAATTACATGTGCAGTACATAATACAATAATTAACAGGGCTTGATGTGTAATAAGGGCTCAACATGTTTTAAATAATTTATTATTTATCCATGATTAAGAACTAATCAATTTCAGAGTCAGTAGTTTTAAACTAAATACTGTTTTTCTACAATCTTTCCAACTAATGGAAGGCAAAACAATTATACTTTTCCTTCATTTTGTTTTAAGTTAGTACATAATGGGACTCAGACAAATACAGAGATTAGTAGTTTGAGTGGCTTCACCTCACAATGACTGTTTGTAATTTTCACAATGAAAATTTTGTGAGTGTTTCACAGGTAATCATCACAACCAATGCCCAGGCATGTGTCTGAAATGATGCCTGACAGCATAAATATATTCAGTGAATAACACTATGTGACAAATCACTAGTAATATATAAATTAATGCAAGAATTATTTATTAATACCCTGTGTCTTGATGCATGTCATTCCTTCTTTCTTTTTTTTTTTTTTTTTTTTTGTGGTACCCGGGCCTCTCACTGTTGTGGCCTCTCCCGTTGCGGAGCACAGGCTCTGGATGCGCAGGCTCAGCGGCCATGGCTCACGGGCCCAGCCGCTCCATGGCATGTGGGATCTTCCCAGACCAGGGCACGAACCCGTGTCCCCTGCATCAGCAGGCGGACTCTCAACCACTGCGCCACCAGGGAAGCCCTCTGTCATTCTTTCTTGATGAGGGATTTACCTCAAAGATTCTTTCTACATGTATAGAACAAAATAATTAGTGCTGTGTTTAGGCACCATGTTTAGACTGTGTTGAGTATCTGATGTATCCAAGGTTGTGGCTATAGACATTTATATATATTCAAAGTATTTCACAACTGGTACAAGATGGACTTCAACAAGTCAGAAAAGAAGGTATCTGCATACAATCTGTGTGCATAAGAGTGTGGAGAAGCTGAACAGCAGTACTCAGATAATCTCCTATTTGATCTTTACACAGGGCAGATGTAATCAGCCTTCCCCCACTTGACTGATGAAAAAATATAGAGACCAATAACTTATTCAACAGCAGATAATTAGGAAGTTTAAGAACTGGAATTTGAACCCAAGATTATCCAAAAAACAAGTCATGGGTTGTTTTTACTGTTTACCTTTCAATCACTATATCTTTACAGGTGGCTTACCTTTAAAATTTATTAAAATTTGTTTAACCAATGCAGACTTAAAAATTTTACATTGAAAAAATACTGCTTAGCTGTTATAAAGTAGAGATAAGAGTGTGGTATCATGGAAATTCCTTCTACTGGATCTAAAATTCTGGATATTTTCTCAGCATGATTTGGTAATATTAATAAATTTTTGTGGCCTCAGTGCATTTTACTGGCCTGATAGATTTTGTCTTGTTTCCAAAAGGATGTGATAACTTAACCAAGGATTATGAGTAAATAAATAAGGACTAATGGTGCTCTAAATCTTTTTATAAAGAAACAAAGTATTCCCCCAAATCAAGATCATGCATGCAAATATTACACAAAAGTAATGAAAGTTTTGACTTTCAGGAAAATTTATAAATGGAGAAGGTAACATGATGTAGAATGTACTCACTGAAGCTACAAAATATAAAAGCATGATATAAAACTTTGAAGACACATCGTTTCTGTCAAAAAGATCAGTATTATGCTTCAAAATTCCATCACAAAGCACCCAGCTTTTATTGCAAAGCCTGAGAACATATATTAGAGAAGTGTGTAATCTGAAATTTTATATAAGCAGATGAAATTCAGGTTCACAGAGGCTATGTTTTTCATATAGACCTCAGGAGCATAATTCTTTTAATGTAGTTTTCCTTAGACAGCAGTAACATTCTGGCAGTAGGTATTGTTTCACATGAAACATTTGACACTGCTCTTAGAGGTTTCTTGTGTACCCAGTGGCCTCAGTTGGTATGCAGGCTATACACATAGTTTAAATAGTTCTCTCGAATTCTGGCAATTTCTGACAAACTGGAAATCCCAGCAGGAACTAAAATGTCATTGACAGCTGTGGGATGGTCTGCATTGTATTTCACCTTCAAGCATTTTTACTCTTTCAATAAAGCATATCATCAAGAGGGATGGGAGGCCTGTCAGGTCACAAATACACCACAAATGAAAAATGACAGAAATTTTGCTTTTTGTATAAATAGGGTCTGATGTGAAGCTTAGTTAAAGTCATCCAGATTCTTGTATAAAATTGAGAAATAGAGCAAATTTATTGTGATGTTTCAAAAATATATTTGGATTTGAGGAATGAATGATGCTACCACAAAATATCATAATAAATTTAATAAGATCTTATGCCATGGAGCCTTGCCCCATCCAGAGTGGAACCTATGGCTTGCCTGTCAGCCTCTCATTTCTAGGAACTGTTCTCTTCACACATATAGTTACTGGGCAGCTCCATGAAGTCTTTTCCTTAATATATTAATATTCCTAAATAGCTGCTCTTAAAGCATAGGGGTGGGGTAATTATGACCTAGAATATGTCAACCAATCCCTTTCTTGAGGATTTAGAATTGAGAAAAAAAATAGTATGTCATTCTCTCTTGGGTGACAGGACCAGTGATATCAAAACTCAGGAAGTATGTATTGAACAAATTCCATCTGTAACTTTGGAAAAAAAGCAATAGAAAGACTCATATAGAAATACTCAAAAAGAAGACATGCAGAAAGGAACGGAGTAAGAGAGAAAATTCATCGGTTCCCTATGCCCAGCTTCAATCCATTTTGAAACCCATTTCTTTTCTGAGATATGCATCCTTTGTCTCTGTAAGAAGTTCCTTTGTTTTTCCTAACCTAATGAAAGGTGCTGATTAAATCAAAAGAGTTATCACTGATATTCTATACTAATGGAAATAAACAGTTTCTATCATGCCCCTTCTGGAAGAAAGCATACATTAAACAAAAATCTTATGATAATGGAGAATACTGGTATAATAAGTACCACATTAAGTTTTATGTCAGATAATCAGAGTAACAGAGTAGAAAGATATGGGTTTTAAAGCCAAAAATATAGACTCTGACTCTTATCAAATATATGGTCTTTGATTAATTATTTAAACTTTCTTCATCTTAGTATTGTCTTAGGCAGATTTATTATGTATAGTAACATAGGTCCCCACATTCAGAATGGCCTTGGGATTTAATGTTCTGTTTTCATCATGTTGAAAGTCTTAATAATTTTATCTTCCAATTTATGTTTTGTAAGTGAAGGTTGATGAGACAATGGAGCTTGCACCGGGTGCTTAGAGTCTTGGCTCATGTAACTCTGCTTCCTACTGTCCTTAACCTCCCCAGGGTGGGTACTTCTCCATAAACTTCTGATATTCTTACACCCTATGCCCCACTCAGACTCCTCCCCACACCTGCTTTGCATCTGTAGGTGTCCTGCCCAGGGCTGCAACTGGGCTGCATCACTGCACTGGAGCAGGGAGAGTCTTGTATTCTATCATCACCCTTTGCCCCTGCTGGGAGCCTGCTGGGAGCCTGGGTGCAGGGACTGTCATGTCTGATTGAGATTCTTGGGGATCATCCATCCACAGTGCACTGTGGCAGTAGGCCATGAAAAAAAATATTGACTTTCTTAGCATTTTTCTTTTACTCTGGGCCCTGCAAATTATGTAGCTAGCCTGGCTTTGGAGCAGAATAATGCTCTCGTCCTGATTCCAAACAAGGAGTTAGCCTTTTCTAGGCTTTTCTAATAAAAGGTTGGATTTCTAAGAATCAATTTGTATATGAGTATTTTGGTGAAATAAAAGCAAGTCATGAGGTGGGCAGAATAAGGGAAATACTGAAGAGAAGAAAGCATGATGTCTCTCTCCTCTGGATCACTTCCTATAGCTTCCTAGCTGGTGTGTCACCATTTGCTTGCAGGACAGTAGACAGTTATCCTCAGCAGGGAGCAGCCTCCTCTGATTTAACCCAATGCATTGCACAGTCATTTTTACTAAACAAAAGATTAAGAAAGAACATGGAGTTAGAGGAAATGCAGGATGTCAAAACATATTATGGAAAAGTTAAGATGAATTAAATTGATCAATGTAAAGCACATAGGAAACTATACTACAGAGTGTTTGATATATAGACATTATTATTCATATAATATTTGATGAAGTGGCAGCTGAAAACCACCTGTATGGTGTTATACTTCTGTCCAAGTAAACATATTGAAGTCCTATCATAAATGAGTTAGCGCTTGATTCTCTACAGTAAAGGGAGATATGGATAAGTTGATATAGTGGTAATTCATAAATGTTTAAAGACTTCATTTTGGACAGTATTTTCAAGCCCTTTCTTAGCAGTTCTGCTAAAATAAGAAGCAATATTGATTTAATTTTCACCTCTTCTATATGTCACTGCTAACTTGCTAGTAAAAGTGTTAAGAAGCAGTGAAATAGCCAAAAGGCATACAGGGACTAAAAGAAAAAAGAGAATATAAGGAGTTGACTTATAGACTGGCAACCCATGGATTATATAAAATCTGACTGTATCTATACACATAGATACATTCTTAGACATTGAGTACATGTAAAATTCTGGTCAACTTTTAAATAGGACCCTTTTGACTTGGTAGTGTTTTAATTGGCTGAATACAACCAAATAAACCAATATTTGAATAATTATAGTGGTTTACATAAAGAAGGATTTAGATGAGTTAAAGAGTTTATATTAGTCACTTTTTAAATCCTCAAACTTGTCTAACATTGCAACCACATCTCTATTATAATTATACAGTCATCTCTCATAACTCTTTATATAAATCCTGTTATTATGCACAATAAATAACATTAATCAGATAAGTTTGGAGTTGAGGAGGTGAGATTCTAATGTAGACATAGTCATAGCCAAACTCTGTCGGGTTACTTATGTCCATACCAATGCACAGATGATGGAATTGTGTAGCACGAAGCTATTGTTGAGACTGTTGACTGCTATCATTTCAACCATGAGAAAACCAAGGAGTAAATATAGTGAATTTCTAGTTCATGATTACACAATAAATAATAAAGCCAAGTCTAGATAATAGAGACTCACTGCTATCTAAAATCAAACCAATGTTTGCTATTATGTAGAATCTGAAAAGTTAATCTACACATATAACTACTTACTCTATAATTTACATCTTTTCCTAACAAATTATATCATCACTTCCCATAATTCATAGCTTATGTAAATTCAAAAGTAAAATAAAACTTAGAACCTCATGCAATGAGATCACATAAGATAAACTTGTTTGCTTGAGGGCAAGCAAGGTCTTGAAATCAATCCATTTCGCTACCCAGCTAATATTTTATTTCCTTCTGTGTATGATAAATATGTTAATGTCATTCTGAAAACTTTGAGATATGAGTACAATAAATCATTTCAATGGCCTTTTAAGAACTGAACTATGAGGGAAATCTAATAGGTACAGGAAATCCCATTTGATGTCATCATTTTAGAGCCAAAGATCTGATTAATATTCATTGGTTTTGTCTGAAATTGAAAGAGTATGATGTTTATCAACATATAATGGTGTTTGTTCATTACATTGATTTTTATTATGAGTTTTCACAATTTGAAATAATAACTACAAAAACAACTCAAATGGATTTCTGATTGTTCATTGTTTATAGCATCTGTAGAAAATATGTTGGCATGACACAACTAGCATGTTTTATTTAAAATTAAAGGGAAAATAGTACTAATTATAAACATTGTCTATAATGGAGCTTTGTGGTTTACATAATTACATTTTGTAAAAGAAAGGAGGCAAGCTTGGTCTGACTTCATTTTTCCATCAGAAAGGATCTGACTGTCTTCCTCACATGGTACCAGCTGCACTGTTCTTTGCATGAGATCAGTGTGCTTCATTTCAATAGCATGAAGAGACAGTTTACTTTCTAAGAGCTGCCTCTTGCAAACTGTGCCAGGGGAAGGATAATTTTGCTCTCTATAATAGCATGCAGAAGGCTAGTCCTGTCCAGAAATTTTGCTTCACAAGCTGTGACTAGACCAGAACTGCCACCAGAACTCCCAGTCTTAAATAAAAAGGCATTTTTTTGCCATTGTTCTCAAGGAGCATTTTCCAAAATATTGATAAATAAATAAATGTATAAATGAATAAAAAGTTGGATAAAAAATGAAATAATTTATTTTGTGGCTTCTAACCTTAGGTTTCCTCTTATTTTTTGTATGCAGGAAAAAAAAATATACATTAAGACACACAAATGAATTCAAACTGACGTAAAAATTAAAATGACCTGGTTAAATATACTTCATTTAAAATTTCAAAGTAGTCAATGAGAAGACCTCAAATAAATATTCCAAGTGTCAACTACAAATTGGCACTTGACATTGGCACTTGCCATCTACCTCTAAAAGCATTAAATCATGAGCTGCTGCAATTCCTGGCTTTCAACATCCCCTGAAAGGAGTTCAGGGTGGAGAGCAGAAAAGAGGTACTCTATTCTCTGGAAAAAACTGGCAGAACAGGTCTTCAGAGAGTTAGATATTTTCAGGAGATGATTTTATGAGCCCAATTCTTGTTATCTTCTCATATCTAGAAAAGCACTAACATCCTTCATGGTGACATGAGCTCCTCATGAGTAGCAGTAACCATCATGAAACTAGCAGAAACTTTCTGGAAAAAATATGTGTTTGATTGTATGTACTCCCCTGTCACCAAAATCACATATATACTGACCTTCCCCCCTACCTCTTTGGAGCAGTTTCTCAGAGCTATCTGAAATGCTGTCTCCCGAGCTATAATCCTCATTTTGCCTCAAATAAAACTTAACTCACAACTCTCACATTGTGCATTTTTTAAGTTGGCACAAGTATTGTAAAGCTATATCTTTTCCTCAATATATATCAGCATATTGAAAATAGAACTTTTTTTTTAATGTTTAAGAGAAAAATTGTATAGAGTGAAAGGAAATTCACAGAATATACATCAGTAACACAGGATGTATGTAAGGACTTTTTGGTGATCTTTCCATATCCTAGATTCTGTCTGTTTTGCAGGCAAATTGACCTGTATGTCTGAGATAGCATTCATCTATACCTCCTTAGAGCCTAGAGCAGTGTCTTCTAATGAAATGGATCTTATAATTATGACAGCTTTATATCATGCTATATTTAGTGAAATTGACAAATTCTAGGTTCTGCTTTGATGTTTTGCTCACTGCATGACCTTGAATAAGGTAATTCATACATTGGTTTCCTTTTTTTCCACATCTGTAAAGTGAGGAGAAGGCTAATAAATATCTACAGGCAAGTTACCCACAGTCTAACATAATACCTAATGAAAATACCTGATGACATTTCTTTTTTTTTTTTTTTTTTTTGTGGTATGCGGGCTTCTCACTGTTGTGGCCTCTCCCATTGTGGAGCACAGGCTTTGGACACGCAGGCTTAGTGGCCATGGCTCACGGGCCTAGCCACTCCGTGGCATGTGGGATCTTCCCGGACTGGGGCACGAACCCGTGTCCCCTGCATCAGCAGGCAGACTCTCAACCACTGCACCACCAGGGAAGCCCTGACATTTCTTGACTGATAATTTTAGTAATGAATTATATATGAAAAGTCAATTAATAAAATACTTAGTAATAAACCTACCTAAGGAGGTAAAAGACCTGTATTCAGAAAACTATAAGACACTGATGAATCAAAGATGACACAAACAGATGGGGAGATATACCATGTTCTTGGATTGGAAGAATCAATATTGCCAAAATGACTATACTACCCAAAGCAATCTACTGATTCAATGCAATCCCTATCAAATTACCAATGGCATTTTTCACAGAATTAGAACAAAAAAATTTACAATTTGTATGGAAACACAAAAGACCACAAATAGCCAAAGCAGTCTTGAGAAAGAAAAATAGAGCTGGAGGAATCAGGCTCCTGGACTTCAGACTATACTACAAAGCTACAGTAATCAAGACAGTATTGTACTGGTGCAAAAACAGAAATATAGATCAATGGAACAAAATAGAAAGCCCAGAGATTAACCCATACACCTATGGTCACATAATCTATGACAAAGGAGGCAAGAGTATACAATGGAGAAAAGACAGTCTCTTCAATAAGTGGTGCTGGGAAAACTGGACAGCTACATGTAAAAGAATGAAGTTAGAATACTCCCTAACATCATACACAAAAATAAATTCAAAATGCATTAAAGACATAAATGTAAGAGTGGACACTATAAAACTCTTAGAGGAAAACACAGGAAGAACACTCTTTGACATAAATCACAGCAAGATCTTTTTTGACCCACCTCCTAGAGTAATGAAAACGAAAACAAAAGTAAATGGGACCTAATTAAACTTAAATGCTTTTGCAGAGCAAAGAAAACCATAAACAAGACAAATGGGAGAAAATATTTCCAAACAAAGCAACAGACAAAGGTTTAATCTCCAAAATATACAAACAACTCACGCAGCTCAATATCAAAAAAAAAAAAAAAAAACCCAATGAAAAAATGGGCAGAAGACCTAAATAGACATTTCTCCAAAGAAGGCATACAGATGGCCAAAAAACACATGAAAAGATGCTCAACATCACTAATCATTAGAGAAATGCAAAACAAAACTACAATGGGGCACCACCTGACACCAGTCAGAATGGCCATCATCAGAAAATCTATAAACATTTAAGTGCTGGAGAGGGTGTGGAGAAAAGGGAACACTCTTGCACTGTTTGTGGGAATGTAAATTGATACAGCCACTATGGAAAACAGTATGGAGTTTCCTTAAAAAATTAAAAATAGAACTACCATACAACCCAGCAATCCCACTACTGGGCATATACCCTGAGAAAACCATAATTCAAAAAGAGTCATGTACCACAATGTTCATTGCAGCACTATTTACAATAGCCAGGACATGGAAGCAACCTACGTGTCCATAGACAGATGAATGGATAAAGAAGATGTGGCACATATATAAAATGGAATATTACTCAGCCATAAAAGGAACAAAATTGGGTCATTTGTAGAGATGTGGATGGACCTAGAGACTGTCATACAGAGTGAAGTAAGTCAGAAAGAGAAAAACAAATATCATATATTAATGCATATATGTGGAATCTAGAAAAATGGTACAGATGAACATATTTGCAGGGCAGGAATAGAGACACAGACGTAGAGAGCAGACATGTGAATATGGGGAGGGGGATGAATTGGAAGATTGGGATTGATGTATGTGCATGCCACATGTAAAATGAATAGCTGATGGGAACCTGCTGCATAGCACAGAGAGCTCAGCTTGGTGCTCAGTGGTGACCTAGATGGGTGGGATGGTGGGGTGGGAGGAAGGTCCAAGAGGCAGGGGATATATGTATACATATAGCTGAATCACTTCGTTGTACAACAGAAACTAACACAACATTGCAAAGTAACTATACCCCAATTAAAAAAAAAAAGTCAATGATATAAAATAAAGGCAAGAGCAAAGAGAAAACATAAAAGGTCTGCAAAACATAATTCAGACTTGTTCTATGTATCTCCTGATAAAAGCAATAAAAGGACAAGGATATAAATGCAAAATAATATCTGTAGCCTTTAAAGCCATTCAGGACTTAGAAGAGAAGAATGCTGTAATTACAAAGCTATTTAGAAATATAATGTGAATCTTTTCTTCAGGGATTAGAAAAAGAAACTAACAAGGCAAAAATCTAACTACTCTTTGGTGAAAGTTTTTAATCAGTTCATAATGTAACCTGCTCTAGCAAACATTTATTTATTAGTAAATGTTAACAACACATATGTGTTGGTAATGTTTCCCCACTGCTAAGAATCACTTTTTAATGTGCCTGAAAATATTTTTGGAGCCAAAACCTCTTTTGGAAGGTATTCCTGCTTACAAAGTCTATTGAATAGTTACAGGCTGAGAAAAGGAGATAGTATGAAGGATGATTGTTGTTATTTTAATATTATTAAAAAACTTAGAAAAAAGAAATCCTCGAGACAAGAAAAGGATTGGACATTTACTAAATTAAACTGAGGTGTAAATATCCTGAAAAATAAGGAAGGCTAAGTTGCATTAGGATAATTGATAACAAAGGACATACTGAAATGTAACATAAATCAAATAATTTGCATTATCCAGAGCTAAGAAATAAATAACACAGTATAACTACTGTGCCCAATATGCAATAGAATTCAAGCCATCACTACAGAAACAAACAGCTTATATAATCTTAATACTCTATTAAACATAGTTCTATTTACTGAGCACACAGATGTGCCAGGTCCTCTAGGAGATGTTGATGTTTCAAAGATATCATTATTAAGCCATGAACCAGAATTCACAGTCTAATGGAAAAGATGTTGCCTGTAAGTACCTAATTTCAATTCTAGGCAATAAAGGGCACACCTATACTGTTCCTCCTCACCCGCAATCAGTTTCTTCTATAAAATGTGCATAGCTCTCCTCTGCTACTATGATCTAATTGGAATTTGTCATCTTCCTTGCTCAGGCTGTCTGGATTCAGTGATTTAATGGCTAGTATTTACTGAAGATGAGTTAAATACATATGCCAATCCATTGAATAGCCAGACCATTGATTACTTCCAGGATGGGCCTCTGATCCACACTAGGCCAATAGGCACCTTCCACTAGGATTCTTAACATGCTACTCTTTGATGGCAGATATATGCCTAGTTACTATAAGTGGCCTTATTTCCAACTGTGTAGAAAAAGCTGGAAGGGAACATGTTATTAAGATATCTAAATACTGCTGCTATTTTTGTGCTGAGGCCTAGTTTTTCCCCTGCCTTTCCCATAATTTTACCATTTGAAATGATAGCTATTTTTTCTTAAGTCAGGTTGAGTTGCATTTCTGACCTTTACTGTCAAGATGGTCATTGATCATTTATTGTTTTCCATGTATGATTTCCACAAACAATTCATACTTATACAATAAAAAGAGGCTTTCTAAAGGTATTACATATATCAGGTTCTTCATTTATTGGGGGGTTTAAGGAAAACAGATTATAGAAATAGTGAGAAAATATATTCACAATAAATTCATAATAGCTTTGGGGATACTTGTTCTTTTAAAAGTATTTTGCTAAGCGGGGGGCGGGGGTGTGTGTGGTGGTGGTGGTAATTCAGATAAGAGAAATTCCTGGGTATTTCAGATGAACATTTATGCCCACTAGTATGGTCCTCTATTAGATTAAGAATTAATTTAAACATTTCTATATAGGATACTCCTTCCCTACAGCAAAGTGCTATTCCAACAAGTTTTCCGTGATAAGGAATACTGACAGCAGTCCCCAGTTATCTTTGAATGAGGATTTGAAGGCCCTCGGTGGTACAATATGTTCTATAAAAGATTATAAGAAGCAAAATGCTAGGGTGGGCTGACTACAAGTTTTAGAGCAGAAGAAGATTCAGAGAAGGCCGGGGAGGTTTATACCCTCAAAAAGAGATTCAAAATCTTTATAAGCAAAATGATCACTTAACATGGATAGCACATGGAAAAATACTAGGTTAGTGGCAAAGTAAACAAATGATAGAGAATTTATTTTTTTACTTGAATGTAAATATTTTGTCTTAATTGTAGCACTCCAGGTTAAAAAATATATGTTTATCTTCTATATTTCCCCTTGGTAAAATAATATCTCATACTGTTAAATGAGTTTCATTTGTCTTCTGACTTATCTATTGTCAGAATACCATGTAACTTAATCAGCAAGATGATTTCAAAATATTTCTGATTCAATTTTATCATTAAAAACATATCAGTGGCAGTATGGATGAATCTATTGTTCCTTCAATGCAGAAAATTATGACATCAACAAACCACTGATAATATAAAACTAAGCTGACATAAGTTGAACCTGTTTGTCTTCTTTTTACATAAATATTTTATTTTGCACTACATTATGGAAAAGTTGATATCAAAACAGAAAGTAATATTGGTATTACAATGAAATGCCTTCTCTAATTTAAATAATGTTAAGCAACGGTTGTCTAAGGGAGTTTTATGGAACTCCACTTCTGTAATGTGTCCTTTTTTAGCACTAATGTCTTCCACTATAAATGAGAAGCAGATAGATTATTTGTATCTTAAGGCTATGTGTGCATTAAATATGTTACATGCTTAAGATGAGGTCTGGCACACATTGTGTCCCAAACTATTATCAATTTAATTTTTATTAGAATTTTACTTGTATTATTATTGATGAATGAGAATATCTTATTATTTTTTTATTGCACATTTAGATATAATTTTCATAGTAAAATAATATGCAAAAAATTTGACAATGAATTTGCTTCAAAAATATATGAGAAAAAAATATATAAGAGAAGTCTTGTTATGCTAGTATGCTAGCATTAAATGTTTGACAAGTATAAATCGCATTATATTCAAACGTAAGTATAGAAGAAAAATTAAAGAATTTTTTTTTGCACACTAACAATAAGTAGGTAATAGAGATGATTTGGTTCCACTTGTCAAGGGGTTAAAATTTACACAATATTCAATATGATTTTAAGCAGTTTTGTTTTTCAAAATACTTTTGTAGTTTTTACTGTTACATCACTTTAAAACTGATGAAATCTAGAATAAAATAAGAATTTTCAGCTTTTAATCTAAATCAAAGAGGTTAAAATTCCCCAAAACTGTCAAATAAAATTTAAATGTGAAAACAAAATGGACTTTTGGCACCATTCAGTATCATCATATCACTCTCTAGTAGAAAACATATCCCATGTGAATGTCTAAATATCCTCAATGAGTAGATCCTTTAGGGAAGAATTTACTACTAGAAATTAAAATAAAAAAGGAAAATTGGTTATATTCTTACATTAACACTTGTGTCAGATATATTTTTGTTATAAAATTAATTGGGAATTTGGAACATCTTAATTGAATTCAGAACACATAAACAGAGTCCATAAAGACACCAACCATTCAGAATACATCAACTGTAAACAACTGTTCAGACCACACCACAGCATTCTAGTTGAATGATCAATCCTCTTCATAAGTTAAATATAAACATGTTTCCTATGAAAACCATCATGCAAATATTGCTCTTAAATTTTAATTAGCTATGTTCATCATTTTATGACACAAACTGTCTGGTGTTAACATTTTCAAGGCTTTAATTAACAAGTACAAGAGGGTTTGCTTAATACTGTAATGTGGTAGAACATGATTTTATGTATCTATTTAAATACCCAAATATTATCTGAGAGCCATAGATTTATGTAAAAATTAAATATCTGTTCTAGTCAAATAATGTCACATTGACTTCATTTGCATTCATGAAGTTTCACAGCTGGAATATAAATGGCACTGTTCATTACAACATAAGTTTCTTTCTTTTTTTTTTTTTTTTTTTCGGTACACAGGCCTCTCACTGTTGTGGCCTCTCCCGTTGCGGAGCTCAGGCTCCGAATGCACAGGCTCAGCGGCCATGGCTCACAGGCCTAACCGCTCCGCGGCATGTGGGATCTTCCTGGACCGGGGCACGAACCCGTGTCCCGTGCATCGGCAGGCGGACTCTCAACCACTGCGGCACCAGGGGAGCCCCAACATAAGTTTCTTAGTTGTTATAATTGGATCTATCATTTTATACCTCTGATAATATGGAGAAGAGGCACAGATATGCATTTCTAAGTAGATGCATTTCCAAGGCCAGGTCAAGAAGAAATGATTTTATGTGACACTAAAAAAATTATTTAATTGGTCATTTATTTGGGGTCAGACACTTCAACCTGGATTATCCCATTTACTCTTCACAACCACCACATGCAGTGTATTTTAATATTATCCTTGTTTTACAGAAGAAAATGTGTAGGTACAGAGAAGTGATATAACTAATCAAAGGAAGATGCAGTATATGAATCCTGTGCAGTCTGTTTCCTAAGCCTGTGCTTTCAACTTGTATATCCTGCTGCTTTGCAAATGTGGCCTCATTTCTAGTTTTAATCTGAACTTGGGTGTTACTTTATTAACTTCCATTTGATTTCTCACATTTTGATGTCTATTTAATCATTGCTTAATAAACGTAATAATTGCATTTAAATACTAGCCTTAATACCTGCTGGTCACAGTTTTTCTCTCTCCTAATATTCTATCACTTCTACTTGTAACATTCTGCTTTATCACGTGGTAAGCTAGGGTGGAAAGCCAGAAGGTAACTGATTCTGCTGGTTAAGTGGTTAATTCCTGTTATGATTAGTGTCCTACCCTGCTGAGAAGTCAGAGGCAGAATGTATTGTACACTCTTGGTTGCCTATCCAACATTTGTCTTTTCTTTAGCCTCTCTTAACATTTGGGGTGAGCATCCACCCTTCTTCCACTCATCCAAATGCCTTTGGGGAAGCTGGTTCAACTGTCTGGCTCCAACTCTAATCCTTACTGTTCTACATATATATTACCTCAGTTGTGAAGTCTTATGCTGTGTATTGGTCCTGTCATTCAGCTAATAATGACAAAGCTCAGGTATTCTAAATTTAGAGTCCACTCTCTTTACCACTAAGCTCTGCTGTCTCTTTATCATATGAGATTGCACATACACAATATTAAAGGAGAAGAAACTCATAAGCTAATGAAAATTATCACATATCCCTATGCATTCTACCGCAAGCAAAAAGAAAACTATCTTAAATATGTTCTTAGGCAAATGTGCTCACTGTTTAATGGATAATAAATATCATTATTTTTATTATTATTATAACTATAGATATACCAATCAGGGTATTTATTCCATTTCTGAAATCCATTTTCAGAGCCAAGTCTAAGAAAAATAGTAAAATAAGTGAAGTAGTTTCATTGTTTTCCCTTTCCCCTACTCTTCTTTCCAATGATCACTTCCTCAATAGCCTCCCCAGGCAATGGGAGCCCTCATTCTGCCTTTCACCAGCACAAACCTCTATAGCTGAAATGCCCCCAAGCTTCCACTTGCCATACCTTCTCTCCACTAAAACAAATATATTGTGTTTTTCCTAAATCAGGTTCTAACACCAGCTTAACGAGAGTAATATTGTAGCTCAGCTGCCCTTAGTTTGTTAATGTGCTGCTCCATTCTTGGTTCATTAATCATAAAATGTTTATTTAATAATTTACGGGTACAAAGGACTGTGAGAGGGATGTAGAACTGATGCCAGTCCTCCAGGAACTCTCTGACTCATTGAATACGTGGAACACATTTATAAATAAATAATTCATGCTAACAAAACCAGTAAAGGGGTCACTAAAAAAGTAAGCTTAAGTCCTGTGAAAGTAAGAAGAGAGATTACTTTACCTGTTAATTCTTCAGCACTGTTATAGGGGTCTTAAGAAGCTACACGATTAGAACTTTTAAATTTGAATCCCTATGATTGATTGCTTGGATTTATTTATATTATTATTTTTGGGGTTTTTCATATTTAACAATGTCAACTACAAGGCCACCCTTTTCATGCTAGACTTCAGGATGGAGAGAACCCAGTTAAGACTTTTAAGGACACAAGGAATGGCACTTCTCTATCTTCTACTGACTGTCTGTGGGTGTTCCTGGCCAATGAAACATTCCCCAGCAATGATTATGGATATCAGACTGGGAATGGAAACTGAAACTCACACCAGCTGATAATCTAAACTGTGCAAGAAACACATTTTATCTCATCAAATGATCTCAGCCTCCCCTTAACTGCTTTACTCTTTTTCTCTTAAAAATATGCAAGACTTTAAAGACAAGTCTTCAAGGTTAAATTTCTTTGGGATTTTGAGCATTTCTGACCCTAATTAATATCTTTGGTAAAAGAAATTAAGTTTATCTTTTCAACATCTTTGAAAGAAGGGCTTCAGCAGCAGCAGTCTCAAATGAAAGACTATATTCTGCAGTGCCTGTATATATGTAGTTATTAGTTCCTAAAAATTGAGACTTTTGTATCACATTTTCATTAATATTCTTCAGGATTTTATTTGGTAATCACAGATACATAGTTACATTATTGCTTACTTAATAAAGAAAATGCTTGGCCTTAAAAGTAAACAGGAAGATTGTCTGGAATAAGCTTAAAATTTTTCTATGAAATATATTTGTCCTCAAAAGCATATTGATTTTGACAGGTAGAATGTAGTCCTCACATTTGTCTTCGAGGTGATTGTGTGAGTAAAGAAAGAAGCCAATCTGGCTTCCATTTATTGGTCTTAATTACCGGCTGGCTAAAACCTCTAAACTATACATTTTCTAAGCAAAGATTAGAGAGCAAAGAACCTTAATCCCATAACCACATGCATATTCTCATGAATTAATTCATTAGTTCATAAATAAATTACATCCTCAAACCTCTGCCTAAACTAATGTGCAGCCACATTCATTTTCATCACTGGGCTTCTGAGTGTTAGTTCAAATTTCTTTAACTACTAATCAGCAACAGCAACAAGAAACACAATATATTATATTCACAGGGAGGTAGAGATAAAGAAAACCTGTAAGTGCTAGATAGGTATTTTCTTTGTAATATCTTGGTCTCTCTTTTTTTTGAATCTAAGTTTGGCAAAAATGTTCAACCAAGTTAAAGGTGAACAAAATGATCTAGAACAAGAACATGAAATGAATGCCAAAATACACAAAATACTTAAGAGTGTTTCTATATTTTTTTACTTTTGCTGATTAGTACTGACTTATTTTGGGGACAGGGAGTAGTCTCTGTTATCAGTACTGGGAACACTTAAAGACAGCACAGTTATAGCTTAAAATATCCATACAACTAGCTCCCAAAGACATTCAGAATTGCTGGCATAAAAACAAGTAATTAGACCTAAAAAGGGGTAACTTGCCAAGGAACTGGGCCACATATTGCCACACATTGCCTCAAGGGTGCTTGATTTTCTGTTTGGTTCTTCAAACCTGAATTTTCTTTCTTCCTTTATTTTCCTTTTTACAGTCATGTTTATTGTTTTCCACAACAGTAACTACTTTAGATGGTACTGACATGTTTTAAGGACAATAAAAAACTTGTTTTGCCAGTTATGAGAAGTTTTACTTTAGTAAATGAAATTGTTCTACTCCTTGTAACAGTACTAAGATTAGCAGTCGTGCACTTCCCTGGTGGCCCAGTGGTTAAGAATCCACCTGCCAATCCAAGGGACGTGGGTTCAAGCCTTGGTCTGGGAAGATCCCACATGCCACGGAGCAACTAAGCCTGTACGCCACAACTACTGAGCCCTCATGCCACAAATACTGAAGTCTGCGTGTCTAGAGCCCATGCTCCGCAACAAGAGAAGCCACTGCAATGAGAAGCCTGCGCACCGCAATGAAGAATAGCTCCCGCTCGCCTCAACTAGAGAGAAAGCATGCATGCGGCAATGAAGACCCAATGCAGCCAAAAAATAAATAAAACTACTTAAAAAAATAAAATTAGCAGTTGCATTATTTTACAAGATTTCAGTTATAAACTGTACCCCTCTCAGACTTCTTGAGGACTGATACTATGTCCTTTTCGCCATATGAAAGTGACTAG
The DNA here is from genome assembly GCF_963924675.1 of Phocoena phocoena. Classification (NCBI taxonomy): domain Eukaryota; kingdom Metazoa; phylum Chordata; class Mammalia; order Artiodactyla; family Phocoenidae; genus Phocoena; species Phocoena phocoena. Next base: position 80,422,394 of record NC_089223.1, read on the forward strand.
TATCATTCCTGGAAGAATGCATTATTGTCTGTGTGTAGATATAAAAATTGACGAGACTATGTGTGTGTATATATATATATATATATATATATATATATATATATATACAACTTATAAAGCACCTACTATGTGCCAAACCCTGAGCTAGTAATTTTGTTATATGCCTTGATCCACCCAAGGACACTATCAGTTAGTGCCTTTACTCTTATTTTTAAAGAATTTTAGAGAATGTGCAATCTGAGATATTACTTGCTTAAGATCAAATAGCAAGTAAATAGCAGAATTAGAATTTAAACCTAAATTTTGTAGTGATTAACAGGTTCTTAAATAGCATGCTATATGCTAACAATTTCAAGAAATCAATAATCAATAAAAGTCAACTTGTAAACTATTCTGAAGATGTCATCAAATTTAGTTTTTTCATCAATGTTGATTAATGTCTCAAGTTAAATCATGAGGTTAGTGCTTTGAGGTTTTTTTTTTTTTCACCATAGCAACCAGGTAAATACCATTCTCCCTGTTCAATTATTAAAAGAACCCAAAACATTTATGAATGTATGAACAGAAAGTAATAAGCATCACTGGAAATAAAACAAGCTAAACCTCATGTTTTCTCAATTATAAGTCAACGATTAAGTGATGTTATATTTAATAAAAACTCATTATTTCCTTTTAAATTCCTTTTATGCATTTATATGGGCTATATAACAATGAAGGATTATAGACTCAAATTAATTATCTGCAGAAAATAATTTTATTTTTAGCTTAACCCATTTAATGGAAAATAAATATTTCCTGGAAATTTCCAGAAATCTTCCATTGAAAGTGAAATAAAAATTTTCCACAGTTGAATGTTTCAATTCAGTGTAAATAAACACAAATATGTCAAAGACAAAGAATTTCAATGAGCACTGCTCATATGTGTTAGTCCCCATCAGAGTTACTCAAAGAGGTTTGTCCTTGACTGGCTAGTTATTATTGGTCTCTAAGGAGATGGGAGGCTTGAGCCAGTCTGTAAATCAACTCTGGCAGTAAACATACTAAACTGGTTAGTTTCACCAACTTTTTTTGGGGGGAAGGTGTGGAGGTGGGGGTAACATGACTTTCTTGATGAAGAAAGTATTGGATGATTTATATTTCTAGCACAAGTCTCCTGGTGGACCAGAAACTGTTCATAGACAAGCACAAGTGTGTACCACACATTGAGTAGCACTGGCCTAAATTAATTAAATATTGGCATAAAATTCTCACAAAGACTCATGTACTGTGTACCTATATCTTATGTGGGATACTTTTTCTCTCTCCAACTTGCAAATGTAGGAAAGAGGGAACTGATATATGGAGCAATGTCTTGAAGCTCTCTTCAGTATGAAAGGAGAGCAGAATTTTACTAGAAGACTACCAATACTTTAAAGGTTACTTTTTGTATATACTGTCCTATTTTTTAATGTTGAATGTCTTTGGAAGTGTATCTTTCTTAGTCTACTCAGATTGCTGTAACAAAATGCCACAGGTTGAGTAGCTTATAAACAAAATAAATTCATTTCTCACAGTTCTGGAGGCTGGCCAGTCCAAGATCAAATCACCAGCATGGTTGGGTTCTGGTGAGAACCCCTCTTTCTGGTTCATAGTCAGCACTTTTTGTTGTGTTCTTACATGGTGGAAAGGGCAGAGGATCTCTGTGTGGTCTTTTTTATAAGGCACTAATCCCATTCTTAAGGGCTCCACCCTCATGATTTAAGCACCTCCTAATACAATCATCTTTGGGTGTTAACATTTCAACATATGACTTTTAGAGGGACACAAACATTCAGACCATAGCAGTATCAGTATTCAATTGGCATTATGATTTTAATAAAGTTTATAAATAAATAAAAACTAAAGGTAAAATCATAATGAGGACATAAGTGCTTTAGATTTTACTTTCAGTTAATCATGTTTAGTGGAAAGGGTAATCAAATGACCCATTTATCATTAATTAAAATCACCATTCACCTGTGGCAGTAAATAGAATGGTAGACACATGGCGTTTAGGACAAATGTTCTCAAATTTAGCGTAAATAAATACCACTAGGGAGCCTCTTAACAAGCCAGTTCTTCATGTTCCATACTCAGAAAGTCTGATAAATTAGTTCTGGAATTACAACACATGACTCGCATCTTTCAAAAAGGTCTACAATGTATTTCCATGCAGGTAGGCAGGAGTCCATATTTTAGGAAAAACCTGTTCTTACATGAATTAAATGGGGTGGACCAAATCAACCCTACTGACTGACTTTAAGGCCATAGGAATATAACTGACATGTTCATCAGTATTTTACATATGTGTGAGTTTTAAACGAATAGGCACCTAACTGATTAAAAAAGAAAAGGTGGATTCCACAAAAAAGAAACTTAGACATCTTAACAGAGTTAGTTTGAATGGAATCAGAGTACAAACAACTAGCAGTTTGTATTCCCCTGACCGAGTGAAACACACACATGCACATGCACACACACACACATACACACACACACAGTTTACCTTGTTTCTACTAGTAGCCAAATTCTGTGTAATGCTTAAATAATGGACTCGATGTTGGCATTGCAAAAACATGATACTTGCACATGTCAGTGGATGCAAACTTCCAACCTCACAAATATGCACGCTGAGCTCTCAGACCAAAATATTTCTCATTCTTGCCTCCTCAGAGAGGTCTTTCTCAAACAATGTATTCAGCAGAACACCTCTCCTCATCCACCTTCACTTTCCACCTAGCAATCATCTTTGCACTTCTTTCATAATCTGAGATTATCTCATTTATATACCATTTCCTTATTTAATACCTGTTTTTCCCCACTAGAATGTTTGCTTCCTAAAGTCAAAGAGCACATGTTTCTCATGCACTGCTATAATCCTGGTGAATAAATCTGCCCTGGACTCCAATATGATACATTATCTACAGATATGTATTGTATGTGGAATTAATGAGGGAGTAAATGAACATTCCAGGATGATATGGCTAGATATTCCACTTGAATAAGTTTTGAAGAATTTTAAGGATGGATCAAATAATGATAAAAATAGAAAATTATTTGGGTAAATATAAGAAATATTTTATTTGTTTGCCTGTTTTTACATTTTTATCATCTGCTTAAATCAAAATATCAAAAGATTAGAAAATACTGTCCACTATACTTCTGGAATTTTATAATAACATTGCATATCAACAAATCCAAGAGGTCTCAAAAAAACTTTTCTTAGCTTAGTTAAACCAGCTTTCCCAAGTTATTTTTGACAGTTTAACTTTTTGTTTTCCTCTTAATAGCCTAAACATGTTTGTGGTCAAGCATATATTTGAGGAGTTGCTATCTCAACCATATTTTCCCTCTATCCTGTGATATGTCTGTTATGGTCATCATGGGTAAATAAAAAAGATGTGTATTTCAAATTGTGTTTTATACTCAGCTTTCCTGAATCATCTTTGTGACAGAAAACTTGCACATGGAGAGCAGAGACTGGTCTAGGGAGGAGGAAGTTTTCATGCACCTATAGGTTTAATCGCTTGACTGCTATAGAATGTGGGTAAAAGAGATTGCTTCTATTTCCTATAAGCAAAAACAGCATGTATCTATCTTTGAAGATTTCCTTTCATAAAATTAAACTACATTAATTTCCTTCACCTTTGATTATTTTAACAATCATCTGCTATAATTTGAACCTTCAAAACATGACCTCTTGGGATTGATGCTTGTGAAATTACTTATTTGTCTTTAAGAATCACACTTATAAGAGTGAGTTAATAAGAGGTGGCCTGGTATTTCAGCAAGGATTTCTGTTGCTGTTTTGTGGAAAGTCTACATTGGTTTATGTTAAACAATTTCTCTTTACACTAGGACATGACAGCAATTAACTAGCTAAAACGGAGTGTTTTATATTATTGTATTTGAAAGAGAACTTGTGACAATAGCTCCTTTTTCCTTTCAGTGCTGGTATATAATTGGGAAAAAAAAACTGTTCTTTAGTGTTTCTTTATATAATATAATACATTTGTCATTTCTTATTAGCTCTTCAGATTTCTATTATTTACAAACCCTTTGAGATGCAATAAAAATGTTTCTACACAAAGCTCATTATTTCTAATTAATCCCGTAACAAGATTTCAAGATGGCTGTACCATGAAGCTCTTTTCCAAGACAGTAGTGTCTTATTCTCCCTTTCATTCTATAAATTGTACTTTTGAGGTATCAGGACAATTTATAGAATATACATTTCTGTTGTTTTAATATGCAATGAGGTTACTAAACACAATCTTTGATAAATTATTCACATTTGTGAGATTATAACTTTTTCCTTTGAATTAAAAAAAAGATATTCAAACTAACAGTTTGGAAATAATCCCTCTCAGCTAAACAAATAAAACATATACACAAACTTTTTTTTCTATCATAAATCAATACCATCTGAAATTGGTACCATATGATACTAAATTTATACTGTGGGACTATAGATTCTTCTGGAAATACACTATATTATTAGAATAAAAGAAATGATCTCCTTTTTCATAAGTTGGAATTTAGTTTTAAGAGAAGCATAGATCATTTGCAACTATACCCCCTATCTGCAATAATGTCATTGATAATGATTTTATTTTATCTTTCCCTCTGGACTCTTTTTGAGATCTGCTAAAAAATTAGAAATTTAAAGTCAAGTAATCAGTAGAAGAGAATACTCAGAGAAAATCTGCTGCATGTACAATGAGATAAGACTATTATTTAATATCAAGGACCTTGTTTAAGTTGTACTTACAGGAGAAAAGATCACATTTAAATATTTTAAAGGCTTAGTTAAGACAATGTATATAATATAGAACAAAAAAAATCTGCAGGAGTTTGACCCAATTTTTTTCTCAAAGAAACCAAAGCAGCTAATATTTACATATATAGGCCATGGTAACCAGATTAATAACAACATTTAAGGTATAAGAAAAGAAAGTTGTCAGAAAACTCTTACTGCTTTGACTGAAATCTATTTCTCTTGTATAAATGGGGACACCATCACCTATTTTATAGGATGGTTGTGGTGATTAAATAAAGGCACTTTATATTCCTGACTCTATTTCTTCATTTTCTATAAGGAAGTCACTTTTGGGTTCACATAGAATATTAGTAATTCATTTTTCCTCACACACTAAATCTGGAAATAGTTAATAAGATTCTACTATGAACTAGTGAAAATGTCTTGTTTTGTAGAATTAACATTTTAATTCTTTCAAACATTCCTTAGTTTCTGAAAACTTTACCAATCTGTGTTCTTTCTATAACACCTCTCCCATTGACAATGTCTTTCTTAAGAAATGGTAAGGAGATCTACAGACAGTATTGCATCTCTTTAGCTCCTATTCTGAAAACTTAATACTAAGTTAAAATAAAAGGATAATGTGACCATGTGCAACTTTTCTTTGTGTAATTTGTGATGTTTCCCATCCCTATTCTAGGAAGCACATCAGTAAGCATTGCCATCAAACCCAGGAATGATATATAGTGACAAAGATACTCTCCTTGACTAAATTTTAGTCAGGCTCCTCTTAAGAACCCTTCAACCTTTGGCTTCAGTGTCTGTCCTTGCTGGGCCCCCATGAGATAATAATATATATACATTGGTCTCTGCCCCTGGTGTCTGGCACAGAGCTCCTGAATCCCTTGTAATTTTCTGGGTGATAGGAATGTCTTTTGTTCTAATGAGGCAACTTTTGATGTGCTCCTCGGTGGGTCCTGTATGAGGGCTAGTCACTGGAAAACACAAGCCATTATTAGAATCTTGGAATTTTCTATCTCACTTCCCATTCTCTTAAGAAGGGAGAAGGTCTGAAAATGGAGTTTATGATCAATCATGCCTATATGATGAAGTCACCATAAAAATCCCAATAGTATAGGATTCAGAGAGCTTCCAGGTTGTTGAACATATCAACACAGGGAGGGTGATTCACCCCAACTCCACAGGGACAGAAGCTCCTGTGCTCAGGACCCTCTCACATATTAGCTTATGTATCTCTTCATCTGGCCATTCATCTGTATCCTTTAATAAACCGGTAAACATAAGTAAGTGTTTCCCTGAGTTCTTTGAGCTGCTCTAGCAAATTAATCAAACCCAAGGAGGGGTTTGTGGGAGACCCCGATTTGTAGAAGTTGTAGGTAACCTGGGGATCTATTACTTGCAATTGGCATCTGAAGTGGGGTGGGAGTCATCTTGTGGAACTGTGCCCTTAATCTGTGAGATCTGACACTGTCTCCAGATAGTGTCAGAATTGAGTTGAATTGTAGGACATGCAGCTAGTGTTGCAGAGAATTGCTTGTGGGGAAAATACTCCACATGTTTCATGACCAGAAGTGTCAGAAATGAAGTGTTCTGAGTGAGCGTGGTAGGGGAGTGAGAGTAATAAAGAGACACAGGAAAGAAAGACATAGGAGGAAAGAACTGGGTTTGTCACTACTCAGGAAAATTCAGTTTTCCTAACTCAGCCTGCACGGTCCAGTTTTATCAAGAATCCTGCTAAATCAGTTTAGAGAAAATTCTCCACCCTTGATATCTGATCACCCAGAATATCTGTCAAATTTCTCATTCTTCAGGTGATCTCTGACCACCCTTACATGTCTTCAGCTAGAATCCTGTTAGGTCAGTTTAGCAAGAATTTCCCCTACCCTTAATGCCTCCACTTTATAATTTTCCATCCACAGACCCCTATCTTCAAACATTTTCCTTGGGATAAATCCCCACTTGTTCTTTTTGTATTGTATTCGAAACTGAGCTCAGTTCTATACTGAAGTCTCTTTTTTCCTATTGTCATAGTTCTCGAATAAAATTTGTTTTTACTGCTTAACTACTGCCTGGTTCTGGTTTTCTTTAACAATAAACAGATAAAAACAAGACAATTAATTGAAATAGAAAAAAGTACTTAACTGCAGTTATTTTTAGTGACCTAGGTAAGAGAATGTCATCTAGTGATCTAGAACATGGTATGATTTTAATTCTCAAGATGATTTTTGATTGTTTGCTTCTGTCACTTTCCAAAAATGTATGTGTATATTTTTTAGCCTCACAAAACTCCATGATGATAAAGAATGTAATACTATATCTGTCTCATAATAAATCTGACCCTGTTGGTAAATTTAAATGATATTATAGATACAACATGAAAGGCATGATGGATCTTGTTGTAATATCCATACCTTGTATGTAATATCCTTACCATCTTCAGGTCATTTGTTAACTGCTCTAATGTGCCCATAGTTATGCTATGCTAGACAGTTTTAGGATGAAAATTAAGTGGACCCTTTCTTTGGACTGAAGGAGCATATAAAATATAATTTTTATCTCATTGCTAAGAAATGAAAGTAGTCATACATACATACTAAGGCAATCTAAATTCCCTTGAAACTAAATTATGGCTTGGTATTTAATATCTCACAGCTCCCTGTATTTTCCCTTCTTAATGTTCATCATGGTTTGGAAATATACATGGGTGTGTTTCATCGTTTACTCAATGTGCTCTATTCCTTGCCACACAGAGGTATAAACCTGGAAAGGGCAGAGGTGCTGCCATTCATTCTATTTTATAGCGAGCAGACTAATAACACATGGCATTATGTTTAGCACAAAGTAGGCATTCAATTCAATACTTGTTGAATGGATAACTGAATAAATCTGTTTGAGCTTAAAGTCCATAAGGGTGGGGACTTTGTTTAATGTGTTCAATAAGATATGTCTGGTAACTGCATTGTACTTGGAACACAGCTGAATGAAAAAGAAGAGAAAGAAAGAAAAGAACAAAGGAAGAAAAGGAGGAAGAGAAAGAAAAGCAAGTAGGAAGAAAAAAATCAGAGAATAATAAAACTGGATATAATCTTAAAATTTATACATTTTCCTCACCTTTCATGGGGAATTATATATAAATCATCTCTAAAATATACACACTATCCACATTTTGCCATGTAATTAAAATATGAGGTACTAAAACTTACCTAAACTTTAATAATGAAAATAAGGTAAATTATTAAATTATGTTTATAGTTGTCAAATATTTACTCTTAAAAGATGAACCTACGTGCATGAAAAATGAGACTGAAAGTACTTAGACAATAATCCTAGAGGCACTTATCTAGTAAGTGGTGAGCCAGGGCTAAAAGCCACATCTGTTAGACAATACATTTCTCTTCCTAACCAGTAATACTCATAATCAGCCTGTATAATGCTTTTAATTCTATCCAGCCAGGAAATACCAGACATAAATATTACCTGTTAGAGGTAAAATCTCTACAAATGAGTATATCATATCACACATGAACTGGAGTCTTAACATTTTATATTAATTAATGAATCATTCTATTTAAGAAAGATTAATTAAGCATACACTATGTACCAGGCACCATTCTATGAGCTAGAGATCACAGTGAAGAGAACAGACAAAAATCCCAGTCATCACTGAGATGACAGTTCTGCTGGGGGATTAAAGGTATCATCAAATATTACAAATGTTTAATAAGCATTCAATGAAAAGAGTGAATAAACACATGTCTCCCCACCCCTCTCTCTCTCTTTCTCTCACACATATGCACACAAGTTTATCAGTTCCCTCTAAACCATCTTCATTCTTCACCCGCTGTTGCCCAAAGGTAATCAATATTAAGAGCTATACATAGATCTATACATACTTTTTATGTTTATAGAAACTTCAAATCATATGCAAACAAATTTTTGAAGGGGAACAAAATATACTACTGAAAATATGCCTCTTTGGCATATTGATTATTTTAGGCTGATGATTTTTAAGAAATATCAGATACAGGAGAAGCTCTGAAAACTGAGAAGTTACCCTTTTGTGAGAGACATTTATAATGATAAAAGAAATCTCCATCTGTAAGGTCGTTTCCTCTCTGTACCAGAAAGAAAAACCAAGACAAATCTGTATAACAACCTTAGCCTTGTTTACTGTGCTTTCCTTGATAACCTCCCATAACTGGCCTCGCCTGCCCCCAACATCCTTTGTCTTTAGATGGAGATGTTATTTAAAGTGGTGGCTTGGGCCCTTTCCAAAAGTTACTCAGTTTTCTTGGGTCTCTCCCATGTATACAGGAGGTATACATGTTATTTATTAAACTTTTGTTTGTTTCTCTCCTGTTAATCTATCTTTTTATTACAGAGATGTCTCAGTAAAGAACATAGAACAGTAGAAAAGTTATTTTTCCTCCCCCACATCATAAACTTCTTTTTAAATAAATATTACAGTCATTCTCGAAAGGGCAGATATGTCATTTGACCTTCTACCTAACACTTAAGATTTTTGCATTTTTAAATTAATGTGTATTTACAGACAATAAATGTCACCCCTTTTACTGTAGTGTTTTACAAGTCTTGAAAAATGCATATGGGTGGTAAGCATCACCACAATCAAGATATAAAACAGTTTTGTCACCCCCCAAATATCCCTCATGTACGTTAGTAGCCAACACTTCCCCACCCAAAATCTCTAGCAATCACTAATCTGTTTTTGTCTCTATTGTGAACAAAGAAGAACAAAGAATGTTGCTCATCACCCAGTTATGCAAAGGCTAAACCACAACCCACCACAGCTACCCATGTCCACCAATAGCGCCCTGAGAGGAATTCAGGATGAAAACAAAAGAAAACAAAACAAAGCAGGATGAGGCGCTCTATGCTTTGGATAAATGGACCCCTAGATAGTTGTTAGATGCTTATCTCAGAAAGAATTTTAATGACCTCATATTCTTGTATCTTCCCATACATAGAAAAGCACTACAATTATTAACTTGAAATATCTGCTCTTTGTGATAAACAGTAATCTTTTTACCAAAATGTGTGCTTGACTACATGTATTTTCCAGACAAAAAAATCATATATAAACTGGCTCCTCTCTTACTGCTTTGAAATAGTTCCTTAGAGCTATCTTCTGGGCTGTTTTACCGGTACTCAGTAAGACCCTGAATAAAACTTAAACTCACGACTCTTATGTTGTGTGTTTTTCTTTAAGTTGACACTATATTTGCCTTTGCAAGAATGTTGTACATGTTAAATTATATATGTGGAATCATGCATGTAAGTGTTCAATAAATGTTAGTTATTCTTGTCATATGTCACTGGATTTAAGAAGATATTGATTGTAAAAGTTTTTCTTAAGTTTAACACTAAAAAAAGAATGTTTAAAAATTAAATATAATTGTTTTCTTGTCACATTATAAGATGCATGCCTATGATGCTAAAAAAAATGACTTTGAATCACTGAAATACTATATTAGTGTTTATTCTCACAACAATGTAATCATTTGTACATATTCCCCACACTATCATCACTTAAAATTTCACATTCTCTTAAGGCCAAAAGATATGGATCTGACTCACTCTTTTTAATTGATGAACATATACTGAAGTATGAATAGACATTAACCATTCCTATATTGATATTTAAGTTGCTCACAGTTTCATGCTACCACAATCCATGCTGCAATCAAAATAATTGTCCATATATTCTTGTTTCCTAATGCTTTTATTTCTATAGAAATTATTGCCTCAGGAGTGATTATTTGAAAGGTTTTGTGTATTTTTCAACTTCTGTAGAAATTTCTAGTTTATTTTCCAAAATTTAGTAATTTGCACACCAAGCTACAATGTAGGAAACATGCCTGTTTCCCTAAATTCTCATTGGAAGTATGTTTTTTTTAATTGTTCTCAAAAACAGCAATTCATTCATTCTAAAATATTTTTTCCTATCCACTAACAAATAGCAGTTTGATATTGCTTCTAAGAAGAGGACTGTAAATAACTTTTTGACAACAAAATTAAAACGTGCCCAGAAGTGTCATGTGAATACTGCTTATGAATATCAAAAAGAGCTGACTATCGTGGTTGATAGGAAGTGCAAATTAAAGGAAACCTAAGACAGTGAAGGCAGAGGAATTAACAAAATCTCATAGGTAACAACCATAACAATGGGAGTCGAAATTCTGAGCACTTGACAATCTTAAAATTCATTTGAAAGTTAAAAGTGAACTGGAACCAGACTCAATGCTTTTAACACCTATAAAGTTAATATTTATAAAATTATAAACTATAATCTGGTTCCCTTTTCATTGCTCTATTCCTTGATTCTAGAATTCTTACAAAAAGAGAAGCTCAGACCTTCAAGATGGCAGAGGAGTAAGACGTGGAGATCACCTTCCTCCCAACAAATACATTAGAAATACATCTACATGTGGAACAACTCCTATAGAACACCTAAGGAACACTGGCAGAAGACCTCAGACTTCCCAAAAGGCAACAAACTCCCCATGTACATGGGTAGGGCAAAAGAAAAAAGAAAAAACAGAGACAAAAGAATAGGGATGGGGCTTCCCTGGTGGCGCAGTGGTTGAGAGTCCGCCTGCCGATGCAGGGGACACGGGTTCGTGCCCCGGTCCGGGAAAGTCCCACATGCTGCGGAGTGGCTGGGCCTATGAGCCATGGCCACTGAGCCTGCGCGTCCGGAGCCTGTGCTCCACAATGGGAGCGGCCACAACAGTGAGAGGCCCGCGTACCGAAAAAAAAAAAAAAAAAAAAGAATAGGGATGGGTCCTGCACCTCCAGGAGAGAGAGCTGTGAAGGAAGAAAAGCTTCCACACACTTAGGAGCCCCTTCACTGGCAGAGACGGGGGCGGGGTGGGGCTGGGGAAGCTTTGGAGCCATGAATGAGAGCACAGCAACAGGTGTGCGGAGGGCAAAGCGAAGAGATCCCTGCACAGACGGTCAGTGCCGACCAGCACTCACCAGCCTGAGAGGCTTGTAAGCTCACCCGCTGGGATGGGTAAGGACTGGGAGCTGAGGCTTCAGCTTCGGAGGTCAGATCCCAGGAAGAGGACTGGGGTTGGCTGTGTGAACACAGCCTGAAGGGGGCTAGTGCACCACAGCAAGCCAGGAGGTAGTCCGGGTAAAAGTCTGGAACTGCCTAAGAGGCAAGAGACCATTGTTTCGAGCTGCATAAGGAGAGGGGATTCAGAGCACCACCTAAACAAGCTCCACAGACAAGCATGAGCCGCGACTATCAGCATGGACACCAGAGACGGGCATGAAACGCTAAGGCTGCTGCTGCAGCCACCAAGAAGCCTATGTGCAAGCACAGGTCACTATCCACACCCCACGCTGGGAGCCTGTGCAGCCCGCCACAGCCGGGGTCCCATGATCCAGGGACAACTTCCCTGGGAGAATGCACGGCGTGCCTCAGGGTGTTGCAACGTTGTGCCAGCCTCTGCCGCCACAGGCTCACCCCACATTCCGTACCCCTCCCTCCCACCAGCCTGAGTGAGACAGAGCCCCCTAATCAGCTGCTCCTTTAACCCCATCCTGTCTGGGTGGGAACAGACACCCTCAGGCAACCTACATGCAGAGGCGGGGCAAATCCAAAGTTGAACCCCAGGAGCTATGCGAGAAAACAAGAGAAAGGGAAATTTATCCCACCAGCCTCAAAAGCAGCGGATTAAACCTCCAAAATCAACCTGATGTATGTACCCTGCACATCTCTGGAATATGTGAATAGTCAATGAATCATCCCAAAATTGAGGCGGTGGACTTTGGGAGCAACTGTAGACTTGGGGTTTGCAGTATGCGACTGACTGATTTCTGGTTTAAAGTTTTCTTAAGAGTTTATTATCATTGATAGATTTGTTTATTGATTTGGTTGCTCTCTTCCTTTTCTTATTTTAAATATATATATATTTTTTTCTTTTTCTCTTTTTCTGAGTGTATATGTGTAGGCTTCTTTGTGTGATTTTGTCTGCATAGCTTTGTTTTTACCATTTGTCCTAGGGTTCTTTCTGTCCATTTTTTCTTTTTTTTTTTCTTTTTTTTTTTTTTTTACAGTATGTGAGCCCCTCACTGCTGTGGTCTCTCCCATTGCGCAGCACAGGCTCCGGACGTGCAGGCTCAACGGCCATGGCCCACGGGCCCAGGCACTCCGCGGCATATGGGATCCTCCTGGACCGGGGCATGAACCCGCGTCCCCTGCATCAGCAGGCAGACTCGCAACCACTGCGCCACCAGGGAAGCCCTTTTATTTTGTTTTTAATATAGTTTTTAGCGCTTGTATTCATTGGTGGATTTGTTTTTTGGTTGGGTTGCTCTCTTCTTTCTTTTTTTTTATTACTTTTTAATTTTAATAACTTTATATCTTTTTTCTCTTTCTTTTCTTTCTTTCTTTCTTTCTTTCTTTCTTTCTTTCTTTCATTCGTTCTCTCTTTTTTTCTAACTTTTCTTCTGAGCCGTGTGGCTGAGAGGGTCTTGGTGTACTGGCTGGGTGACAGGCCTGTGCCTCTGAGTTGAGAGAGCTGAATTCAGGACATTGGTCCACCAGGGACCTCCCAGATTGACATAATATCAAACGGTGAGAGTTTTCCCAGAGATCTCCATCTCAATGCTAAGACCCAGCTCCGCTCAACAACCAGCAAGCTCCAGTGCTGGACACACTATGCCAAACAATTAGCAAGACAGGAACACAAACCCACCCACTAACAGAGAGGCTGCCTAAAATCATACAAAGGTCACAGACAGCCCAAAACACATCTGGTGGATGTGGTCCTGTCCACCAGAAAGACAAGATCCAGCCTCATTCATCAAAAAACAGGCACTAGACCCTCCACTGGGAAGCCTACACAACCCACTGAACCAACTTTAGCCACTGGGGACAGACACCAAAAACATGGGAACTACAAACCTGCAGCCTGCGAAAAGGAGACCCCAAACACAGTAAGTTAAGCAAGATAAGAAGACACAGAAACACAGCAGATAAAGCAGCAAGGCAAAAATCCACCATACCAAACAAATGAAGAGGAAATAGGCAATCTACCTGAAAAAGAATTCAGAATAATGATAGTAAAGATGATACAAAATCTTGGAAATAGATTGGAGAAAATACAAGAAACGTTGAAAAAAGATTTAGAAGAACTAAAGAGCAAACAAACAATGACGAACAACACAATAAATGAAATTAAAAATTCTCTACAAGCAATCAATAGCAGAATAACTGAGGCAGAAGAACGGACAAGTGACCTGGAAAATAAAATAGTGGAAATAACTACTGCAGAGCACAATAAAAATAAAAGAGTGAAAAGATTGAGGACAGTCTCAGAGACCTCTGGGACAACATTAAACACACCAAGCTTCGAATTATAGGGGTCCCAGAAGTAGAAGTTGAACAAAAGGGACTGAGAAAATATTTGAAGAGATTATAGTTGAAAACTTCCCTAATATGGGAAAGGAAATAGTCAATCAAGTCCAGGAAGCACAGGGAGTTCCATACAGGATAAATACAAGGAGAAATATGCCAATAAATATATTAATCAAACTATAAAAAATTAAATACAAAGAAAAAATATTGAAAGCAGCAAGGGAAAAACAACATACAAGGGACTCCCCATAAGGTTAACAGCTGATTGTTTAGCAGAAACTCTGCAAGCCAGAAGAGGGTAGTAAGACATATTTAAAGTGATGAAAGGGAAAAACCTACAACCAAGACTACTCTACCCAGCAAGGATCTCATTCAGGATCAACAGAGAAATTAAAACCTTCACAGATAAGCAAAAGCTAAGAGAATTCAGCACCACCAAACCAGCTCTACAACAAATGCTAAAGGAACTTCTCTAGGCAGCAAACACAAGAGAAGGAAAAGACCTACAATAACAAACCCAAAACAATTAAGAAAATGGGAATAGGAACATATATATAGATAACTATCTTAAATGTAAATAGATTAAATGCTCCCACCAAAAGACACAGATTGGCTGAATGGATACAAAAACAAGACCTGTATATATGCTGTCTACAAGAGATCCACTTCAGACCTAGGGACACATACACAGTGAAAGTGAGGGGATGGAAAAATATATTCCATGCAAAAGGAAATCAAAAGAAAGCTGGAGTGGCAATTCTAATATCACACAAAATAGACTTGAAAATAAAGACTATTACAAGAGACAAAGAAGGAAACTACATATGATCAAAAGATCAATCCAAGAAAATATCACAACTGTAAATATTTATGCACTCAACTTAGGAGCACCTCAATACATAAGGCAAATATGAACAGCCATAAAAGGGGAAATTGACAGTAAGAAATCATAGCAGGGGATTTTAACACCCCACTGTCACCAATGGACAGATCAACTGAAATGAAAATAAATAAGGAAACACAAGCTTTAAATGATAATTTAAACAAGATGGAGTTAATTGATATTTATAGGATATCTATCCAAAAACAAGAATACACTTTCTTCTCAAGTGCTCATGGAACATTTTCCAGGATAGATCATACCTTGGTTCACAAATCAAGCCTTGGTAAATTTAAGAAAACTGAAATCATATCAAGTATGTTTTCCGACTAGAAAGCTATGAGACCAGATAACAATTACAGGAAAAAATATGTTAAAAATACAAACACATGGAAGCTAAACAATACATTACTAAATAACCAAGAGATCACTAAAGAAATCAAAAAATACCTAGAAACAAATGACAATGAAAACACAACGACCCAAAACCTATGAGATGCAGCAAAAGCAGGTCTAAGAGGTAAGTGTATAGCAATACAATCCTACCTCAAGAAACAAGAAACACCTCAAATAAACACCTAACCTTACACCTAAAGCAACTAGAGAAAGAAGAACAAAAATACCCCAAAGTTAGCAGAAGGAAAGAAATCATAAAGATCAGATCAGAAATAAATGAAAAAGAAAAGAAGGAAACAGTAGCAAAAATCAAAACTAAAAGCTGGTTCATTGAGAAGATAAACAAAATTGATAAACCATTAGCCAGACTCATCAAGAAAAAAAGGGAGAAGACTCAAATCAATAGAATTAGAAATGAAAAAGGAGAAGTAACAACAGACACTGCAGAAATACAAAGGATCATGAGAGATTAATACAAGCAACTATATTCCAATAAAATGGACAACCTGGAAGAAATGGACAAATTCTTAGAAAACCAAAACCTTCTGAGACTGAACCAGGAAGAAATAGAAAATATGAACAGACCAATCACAAGCACTGAAATTGAAACTGTGATTAAAAATCTTCCAACAAACAAAAGCCCAGGACCAGCTGGCTTCAGAGGCGAATTCTATCAAACATTTAGAGAACAGTTAACATCTATCCTTCCCAAATGCTTCCAAAATATAGTAGAGGGAGAACACTCTGAAACACAATCTACGAGGCTACCATCAACCTGATACCAAAACCAGAAAAAGATTTCACAAAAAAAGAAAACTACAGGCCAATATCACTGATGAACATAGATGCAAAAACCCTCAACAAAATACTAGCTAACAGAATTCAGCAGCATATTAAAAGGATCATACACCATGACCAAGTGGGGTTTAACCCAGGAGTGCAAGGATTCTTCAATATACACAAATCAATCAATGTGATCCAACGTATTAACAAAGTGAAGAATAAAAACCATATGATCATCTCAATAGATGCAGAAAAAGCTTTTGACAAAATTCAACACCCATTTATGATAAAAACCCTCAAGAAAGTGGGCATAGAGGGAACCTACCCCAACATAATAAAGGTCATATATGACAAACCCACAGCCAACATCGTTCTCAGTGGTAAAAAACTGAAAACATTTCCTCTAAGATCAGTTACAAGACAAGGTCGCCCAGTCTCACCACTATTATTCCACGTAGTTTTGGATGCAATCAGAGACAAAAAAGAAATAAACGGAATCAAAATCGGAAAAGAAGAAGTAAAACTGCCACTGTTTGCAGATGACATGATACTATACATAGAAAATCCTAAAGATGTTGCCAGAAAACTACTAGAGCTAATGAATGAATTTGGTAAAGTGGCAGGATACAAAATTAATTCACAGAACTCTATTGCATTCCTATACGCTAATGACAAAAAATCTGAAAAAGAATTTAAGTAATCACTTCCATTTACCATTGCAACAAAAAGAATAAAATACCTAGGAATAAACCTACCTAAGGAGACAAAAGACCTTTATGCAGAAAACTATAAGACACTGTAGAAAGAAATTAAAGCTTATACAAATGGATGGAGAGACATACCATGTACTTGGATTGGAAGAATCAACACTGTGAAAATGACTCTACTACCCAAAGCAATCTACAGATTCAATGCAATCCTTATCAAACTACTATTGGCATTTTTCAGAGAACTGGAACAAAAAATTTCACAATTTGTATGGAAGCACAAAAGACCCCGAATAGCCAAAGCAATCTTGAGAACAAAAAATGGAGCTGGAGGAATCAGGCTCTCTGACTTCAGATATACTACAAAGCTACAGTAATCAAGACAGTATGGTTCAGGCTCAAAAACAGAAAGATAGATCAATGGAACAGGATAGAAAGCCCAGGGATAAACCCACACACATATGGTCAACTTATCTATGACAAAGGAGGCAAGGATATACAATGGAGAAAAGAGAGCCTCTTCAATAAGTGGTGCTGGGAAAACTGGACAGCTACATGTAAAAGAATGAAATTAGAACACTCCCTAACACCACACACAAAAGTTAACTCAAAATGGATTAAAGACCTAAATGTCAGGCCAGACACTATCAAGCTCTTAGAGGAAAACATAGGCAGAACACTCTATGGCATAAACCACAGCAAGATCCTTTTTGACCCACCTCCTAGAGAAATGGAAATAAAAACAAAAATAAACAAATGGGAGCTAATGAAACTTAAAAACTTTTGCACAGCAAAGGAAACCATAAACAAGATGAAAAGACAACCCTCAGAATGGAAGAAAATATTTGCAAACAAAGCAAGTGACAAAGGTTTCATCTCCAAAATTTATAAGCAGCTTATGCAGCTCAATATCAAAAAACAAACAGCCTAATATAAAAATTGGCAGAAAACCTAAATAGACATTTCTTCAAAGAAGATATACAAATTGTCAACAAACACATGAAAGGATGCTCAACATCACTAATCATTAGAGAAATGCAAATCAAAACTACAATGAGGTATCACCTCACACCAGTCAAAATGGCCATCATCAAAAATTCTATAAGCAATAAATGCTGGAGAGGGTGTGGAGAAAAGGGAACCCTCTTGCACTGTTGCTGGGAATGTAAATTGATACCGCCACTATGGAGAACAGTATGGAGGTTCCTTAGAAGACCAAAAATAGAACTAACCATACGACCCAGCAATCCCACTACTGGGCATATACCCTGAGAAAACCATAATTCAAAAAGAGTCATGTACAACAATGTTCATTGCAGCTCTATTTCCAATAGCCAGGACATGGAAGCAACCTAAGTGTCCATCAACAGACGAATGGATAAAGAAGATGTGGCACATATATACAATGGATTATTACTCAGCCATATAAAGAAACGAAATTGAGTATTTGTAGTATGGTGGATGGACATAGAGAGTGTCATACAGAGTAAAGTAAGTCAGAAAGAGAAAAATAAACACCGTATGCTAACACATACATATAAAATCTAAAAAAAAAAAAAAGGTTATGAAGAACATAGGGGCAGGACTGGAATAAAAACGCAGACGTATAGAATGGACTTGAGGCCGTGGGGAGGGGGAAGGGTAAGCTGGGATGAAGTGAGAGAGTGGCATGTATTTATATATACTACCAAATGTAAAATAGATAGCTAGTGGGAAGCAGCTGCATAGCACAGGGAGATCAGCTTGGTGCTTTGTGACCACCTAGAGGGGTGGGTGAGATAGAGAGGGTGGGAGGAAGATGCAAGAGGGAGGAGATATGGACATGTATGTATATGTATAGCTGATTCACTTTGTTATAAAGCAGAAACTAACACATCA
Organism: Phocoena phocoena; assembly: GCF_963924675.1. Lineage (NCBI taxonomy): Eukaryota > Metazoa > Chordata > Mammalia > Artiodactyla > Phocoenidae > Phocoena > Phocoena phocoena. The sequence goes on from NC_089223.1 coordinate 80,441,227, forward strand.
TTGTAAAGCAATTATACTCCAATAAAGATGTTAAAAAAATAATAAAAATATTTTAAAATAGAGAAATTCAGTCAGTAATTGTTTAATTAAGAAACAAATTCAAGTTGTGCTTTATGTGTGAAGGCAATATAGGGTATCATATTAATGGCAGCAAACTACATAAACTTTCTACCCTTTGCTTTTTTTAGGTAATAAATTTTGTATTTCTTATGTGTCAGTATATATCAGTTTCCTTTTCCTTTGTAATGATTGAATAATATATCATTTTATAAATGTCCCATAATCTGTAGGAGTTTGAACATAAGAGTTTGTTTCTCTTCTTATGCTCTTCAAAATCTCAGTGATTATCCTTGTACATGCATCATTGCATAAATTAGTAATCAATGTCTTTATATAAGTGTAAATAATATTTGCATTTGTATAAGTATATACAAATATATACAATACATATTATATCATATGATATTTAAAAATAGTCTATATTTAAAATAAAAATATATGAATTTTACAAATTTATAAGTATGAAACTTATATGTAAAATTATTGAGTAGAATTATTGGGTCAAAGTCTACCTGTATTTTAATGTTAAATGTATTGTTAAATTTCCTTTCCCGGGGACAGACCAATAAATGTTATCCTTATATTGAGAAATGTCTGTTTTTCTTCCTCTCTTTTAGAACACTACTCTCTTCTTCAACATCTGCATTTACTCCAAGGGTAAGTACTACTAATTAAGCTTAAAATAGCTTTCTATATCTTCTAGGCTCTTTAATTGCCCTAATTTCTACCCTTGGATGTCCTACTATTCTAACCTGTCCTGGTCTATTGCAGCAAAGCAGGCAGAATTATATTTTCTTATCTATTTCCTGTGCTTATAATTCTGTAATGATTTCCCATTTAGCTTAATTCAAAATCCAAAACAGTTACTATGGCCTCTGGCTAATTCTCTAAAATCATCTGTCACTCTCCCCCTCAATCACTACAATAAAGCCACACTTGTCTTCCATCCATCCCTGGGACACTATTTTTTACAGCTCTCTAATTTGCCATATACTATTTACTTTAGAATATATTACTCCCCATTCCTCAAGTTGCAGACTCCTTGCTGTCCTTCACATAACTGGATAATTATCACTTTTTTTTTTCCAAACAGTCTTTTATTGACTCCTATAATAGTTTAGGTTTTCCTCCATAGCACGACCTGAAACAAGAACTTGGATGCAGGCAGTGTATTTGGATGAAAACACCAGAAAATAAAAGGGGAAATATGGGCAAAGTAAAACAGAAAAGAAGAAAGAGAAAAAAATGTATATCAACAATCAATCAATCAAGACTCAATCTATTTAGAACTCTTAGAAACTCTGTGAGACATATCTCAGATTCATTCCATTAAATACTGAGGAGGCTAGAGTATAACCTAATGACTTCCATCCTTTATTGGTGGAGGAAAGCCCTCCATATTTAAGGATTTTATCTGAAGGCAGCTGTGAAGTCAATATTGTGTTGTAAAATGCTCTCTGACAGAAAATAAGAGACAAACAGGTTCTTGAAAGGGACAGGTGACATATGCTAAAAACTTACTTATTTTACAAGTACAGATGAACACAGATAAGCTTATGGGATATAGTGTGGAACATGAATAGGATCTGTTACAGTTTACTCCTTGAACCAAACAGACCTATTCACTTGTGCTCCATTTGGAGTCTAAGCTATTTCTGATGAGCCAGGAAGATTGGCAGCCACAATCTCAAAAAATGAGTGAAATTGGGTAGGTAGTGAAAGAAGATAACATAGGATCCCTTCTGCTACAACTCCTTCCATGGCCACATTGATATTAATATTTTTGTCTTTGTCAACTATTGTCAACTATTGTAGATTTGTTTTTATACTTGGCTAGCCCATTTGCTGGTTATATGGCTATGCAATTTTTTGAGATAATGTCACCAATTCACTTACAACATACCAAGTTTGAGATAACTATTATATAATCAAGATATTACAAATAATGGGGTAAGTTAATCTATAATTGTGGAGAAAGATATGGCCTAGAGATAAAAATTATATGTAATTAGGGGTATATAAATAATTTAAAGCCATGAGAGGTAAACCATATGAATGAAAATAGGAAAAAGTTCTCAGTACTAAGACATAGGGCATTCCAGCACTTAGAGTTCAGTCATGGGAAAATGAACAGTCATTGAGATTAGAAGAAAAGAGGTTAATCTGATGCCCTGAATGCCCAGTAAAGAAAGTTTACTATGAAGCAATATCCCCTGGATAATCATAACCTTGAAAAGAGAAGATATAACAGAGCTGTCATGGAGAAAACCTAACTAGGTTTTGTTCAAAATAGAATGGAGGTTTGCAGAATTGGAGACATCTAGTGTAGAACAGTATGTCAAAGAGTCCTACAGTAGAGAAATTAAGAGACAGCTGGAACAAGGAGTGGGGTCCAAAAATGTTTTGTTTGTTTGCTTTTGTTTTTAAGGTTGGGTATATGAGAGAGTGCTTTAATGCTGAAGGAACTGAGCTATTAATAGAGAGGGAAGACCTCTCTATAAAGCAGGGTATGAAATGGGGAAGTGCCAGAGTAATAACTTTAGGGGCAAGCAGGATGACATCTAATGAGCTAGTCGAGTGGTTGACCTTCAGTAGGAATCCAGGCAGTCCATCCATAGTAATAGGCAACTCAGAGTAAATGGGCACAGATCTAGGTAGGGTCCAGATGCAGTCATGGTAACTTTTGGAATTTGTCTTCTTATTTACTCTATTCTATCAGTGAATTAGGAAGCAAAGACATCAACTGAGAGTAAGGATGAGAGAAATAGTGTTGTAGATTTGAGGGGAGATTAGAAGATACAAATGAATATTCTAGAAAAGAGAGGATGTGATAAACCATGGAATATTGTAGGATGAACAGAAACATTAATGTTATTGTTAATGTTATTAATGTTATTGGTCAATTATTTAACTTAATAATTATTGTTATTGGTCAATGTTTTGACCAATAATGTTGGTCAAAATGTTATTGGTCAATGTTATTGGTCAATTATTAATGTTATTGGTCAATTATTTAACTGGAAACTGTATCCATGTCTGTTTCTTTTTTTCTCCAGCTAACTTAGCTACTGCCAAAGAGAGTAGGAGAACTATTTTACCTGTTTTATTCACTCCCCCACTCCTGCAAATGAGTACAATATAATTAAAGAGGGGAATGGAATGCAAGATGAAAATGATAGTTAACAGAATTTAAGCTGTGTAAAGGCAGAATTGAAGCAATGAAGCTAATGATGGATTGAAAAATGGGTAGCACTGATGGATGTAAATCCTGAGGTCCTGGTGGGATGTGAAACTTGTAAAAGTCAGGAGACTAAATGGAATAATACAGACCAATAGTTTCTGGGGGCTTGAAACTATTCTTAATATTGAGACTGGGGAGGTCTTGCACTTACTTGTATCCAACACTATCTATACTATGGCCAGAGAAGTAAGTGACCAAGTTTCCTGTATCTCCACTACTAGAATTAACCATGATAGGATGGGAATACATCTGTTTGTTCACCATTATATATACAACAGTTCCTTAAAATCCTAGAACATGGTAAGGGCTCAATTTTAAAAAGATGTTCAATGAATGAAAAAACAATGAATTCATGCACAATTACAAGCATCAATGCTGATTAATATTAACTTAAAGTTTACTGTTTTTCATCTAATACTTAAGAAAACTTTTAATTACAGAATATGTAACTTCAACATAAGTGTCAATGTTTTATAGCCAAATACCACCAAACACACACAAATATGTACCATAAGGAACCATGATGTGTCTTTATAACAGGATGTTAGCATAAAAACCTAATACAAGATTTGACTTCTCATTGGGTGATTTGGGGGAGGGTATAAAGAAGTAGAAGTTTGCTGTAGGTCAGATGATGTTAGAGAATAAGAAAAAACTGTGATTGAGTATCTTAAATCTTATCTCTAGGGTGGGAAACTGGCAGGAGGATAACGCTATAATTGGTAAAGAAGTAATAATCATTTTGACAAGAGAAGGCATGTTTGGTATTTTGTTGGTGGCATAGTCAATTTATTTTTGTTATGCTTAGAAAAAATTAAGAAACGGCCTTGCTTTGTTATCATTTTATCATTGTCTCAGAGTAAGCTCATCTGAAGTTGGTATCGTGTGTGATTGCTTATGTCTAATGGGACAGTAACATGGCTTAGCTATGAGTGTCAGGCCAGCTTCTCAAAGCCAGGGGTTGCTCTTTTTTGTTTTTTTGATTTTTCTTTCTCAGAAGTAACTAATAATATTCCATCAATAGAACCTTCAATAATATTTTAATCATAATAAATAGGTTACATAAAGCAGGAAAATTTAATTGATGTAAGTCCACTAAAGACTATTTTAACTGATGTAAAAGACCATTCATAAAATATTTTACTTAAAAAATAGTAAGATTTCAATAGATGGAAAATAGAGACAGCACATTGGTAAATGAACAAAGCCTGGAAACAGCAAGGTGTTTTGTGCCTATCAGTTATTGCTGCTCCTTAAGTTAATTTTTCAGATGTTTCTTAATGAAGCTCTATTTACTGACAAGATGGCTTTTTCAAACTTGTTCAACATTTTCTCAATTCATCTATTTCTTTTTCTTAATCCGGGAAAATTTACCACATGTTTATAATGGAAAAAATTCCCCTAGCCCTCCTTTCTTAATTTTCTCTTTCCAAACTGCAACTTTGCACCTTGAGTCAGTCAATTTGCTGTTATCTTTTTAACACACTATTTTTCTTGGAAGAATAGACATGCATTATAAGAATAATTTTGCTTTTATCTGTTGAACATTTAAAAAAATTAGTTCAAATAAAATTTTAGAAGTGTATGATTCATAATTTTATGTCTTGTTAAAGTAAGGTAAACAGATTCTTATCTGTACACATGGACATTTATATGTGTTTATGTATGTGGGGTATGTATAGAAGGACATTTTTATTTTTGATTGTGGCTCACTTCACTAGTCCAGTTAAAATTTATGCCTGTAAAACTGATCAATTTTGTGTCCATCACTCAATCTTGACTTAAAGTAAAATTAATCCATCAGCAATTCAATCAGTCTAAACAATTTATATAAGAAGGCTTCATCTGAATTTTGATTTATTCTACCATTTCACTTTGTTCTATCAGATTATATCTGGTCTTATTTAGAAGGCTAGATATATAAGTTATTACATTAATGACCATCCTGAATATCTCACATTTGGTTAATCCTTAGCTGACAAAACTTCTTTTATAAAATATTCATTTAAAATAACTTTCAGACTATTATTGTCTTCCAGAGGGGATGGGTGCAAAGGTCAAATTTCCACCCCTTTTCCTTTCATCACATCTTCTCCTTCTGATTTTCAACAATAACTTTACTTTAACCCCTGTTAATCAGCTTTAGTGGTTTCCATAACCACATATATATAAGATGATACATAAAATTATCCAAGGCCTTAGAGAAATAAATGCCTATCGATAACGTAGTAATCCACAGAAACAGATTTTAAGAAAAATTACCAGGAGTTTACAGTCTACTCTATGATACTAAACAAGATATCTCTCTTTTTATGTATTTATGTACTTATGTATTTATATATGTATGTATGTATTTATAAATGAGAATAGGAGGCTTATGGTGGGGAGTGAAGAACACAAACCAAAGTATAAATAAATAAGAATACTCATACTTTTTGTGGAATACTAGGATCAGAATTATTTTGCTTTCTTTATGTCCTCTTTGGCTTTCATGCTATCTATTGGCAAGAAAGAAGGAAGGAAGGAAAAAATGGAGGGAGAGAGGAGAGGAAGAAGGGAGGAAGGAAAGAAGAGAAAAATATTCTTGCATAATAACTTGAGAAAATTCACATACTTATTCCTCCAAGTCAAAAGTATCATTGTTAATACTTTAATGACAGATGCTGTATGAAAAGTAGCAGAGAAAGCAGCATTTGTCACATGTCTCATTAACAGAATATCAGTGAATATAAAATCAAAACTTGCCATAATCCAAGGAAAATTATTATAGATTCTCATGTTTTGTAGCTGTTGTATAACTAACTGTCAACACTACAAAGAGTGTGTTATATTTAATTTTTATTTGAGACTGTATTATGCTGATGTGACCGAATAATCCACAGGGAAGTAATAAATTTATGAGGTACATATTTATGAAGAGTCAATTAAAAATTTGTTTTAATACAGTAACTAAAAAAGGGAAAAATTAGTTTTATATAATTTTATTATCAGACATGCTTGCTGTAGGACACATGTATAAAAATTATGATAAAGAAAAAAATCATTATCAACATTTTGAATTTTAAAATATTTTTGTATAGAATTAAGATCTGATTTGGATTTTCTAAAAAGGTAACTAATCAGTACTCTAGCCATTATTTAATGAGTGTCTTTATGCACAAACTTATGTTTTGTACATTAAGTTTAATCATTACATCCTATTTTATTTATGTGCCATTAATCTAACTTTTCACTTGTGAAATAGAAATATTTTTTTAAAATGAGAATGCATATACTCATTAATATCTGGATAGGAAAAATTTCTTTTTTAAGGTTTTTTTTTCCAAATTTTCAGTCATTCTCACATATTCAAAAAATATTTGGAATTAGTTTACATAGTCTAAAAATTTTAGCTGAAGGATATTTGTTTTGCATTAATATTTGCAAAATTTCTCCATTTTTTGGCAAAAATATAAGTTGAGTCTCTTATTTTCTTCATATAGGTATTACATTTTTATTATAATTATCTCAGCATCTTATATTTTTGTTGTTTTACACTGTGATCTAAGATGGATTTTTACTTCTATTATAAATATTTTCTAAATTATAATTGCATAAAAGTCAGTTTCTAATTTTTAATATCTAACATATAACAATTCACTAAATGCTATTATTGTTATAAAAAATTTTCATGTCATCTGCAAAACAGAATATTTTTTTCAACAACTGCCTTTTCAAAATATCCAAAACTTTCAGAGCAAGGAAAATGATCTATTTCTTGAAAACTGCTATAAACCTGAATATTTCTTCATGCTTTGTGATTCAAAATTGGTGAAAATATTTAATTTTTACAAGAGAATGATATCTGCTTTTTCACATTTTCAAATTAGCATAGTTCTCAAAGTATATATATAATGTTTTAAAATGTTTCCCATGTCTGTTCTTTTTCTCCTTTCCCTTTTTAATTTCCAAAATATATGACTGTTTTCTTTACATCATTTTAAACATGATTAATTTTATTCTTATAATTAAACAACTTGCTTTTAACTTTTATTTTTATTACTTGCTCCCTGTTTTACTAATCTTTAAAGCATATTTTAAATTCAGAGATAAATACTAATTAATTAAATTTCTTGTTTTTGAATAAGAATATTTCAAGTTGTAGATTTCTTTCATTGAAGAACATCTCCATAGTCAGATTTCATATATGTTTCAACGTCTCATTTATTTTATTTAATTTCTTTCTTGAACCAATACATTTTAAGACTTTAAAAAAAACCTGTCACATGATTGAGGTTTGCTAATTTAATTTGCACTGTTAATTTCTATATATAATGTATTGAATTATAGTACGAGTACAGTTTATGATTTCAGAAATTCAGTGAAAATTTCTCTGTGTTCTGTTATATGATCACTATTTTTAAATTATTATTATCATTTGACAACTCTTCCTTGGGGATCTAAAAGAAGATACATTCTCTATTTGTAGAATACAACTTGAGACGTATCAGTATTTCTAGTTTCTTGGTAACAAACAGTTTATGAGAGTGTATGTGTGTGTGCGTGTGCGTGTGTGTGTGTGTGTGTGTGTGTGTGTAATCTCTACATTATAAGTGCTTTTCCCATTTACACACACAGGGCTAATACTAATAAATTTTTAATAGAATGGCTAGAAGTTTGAACTCCTTTAACTGGTATGAGGTAAGGTTGAGTTTTAATTATTGAGACTTTGTTGTAAAAGTGTCACTTAGCTATGTTCATGATTATTTTCACCTAAATTTCATCTCTACTAAAATGATGTTTTAAAGCCTTAGAATATTCTTATACCAGCGTGGAAGAACAGTACACTAGGAATACAGATGATACTTTCTAAATAAGGTTCTAAATACCTTAAAGTCGACTTAGTGGTTCTTCATCTGCAAATCCTGGGGGGAGATGCATGCTTAGGTGCTTTGAAAGAAATAAAGAGCCCTACAGTTAAGTGTGTATTGTCTTATTGAAAAATGAAATTTATGGATACCGAGATGAATTTATCACTGCCAAAGCGCGATATATTCAGACAGTCAAATAAGTTTTCAAATTTAAGATACAATTTCTCCTTTCAAGTTTTCGCAGTTTAATTTCATAATGAGTAAATTTTATTTTCACTAACTCAAAAAAACTACAAGTGATCTGAAAAAAATTTTACTTGATCCTCTAATTATTAAATATACACACCATGTCTTAAAATTTTAAATATAAAATGTAAGATAAAACCTCACATATGCCTGTTTTCTTTTCCCAAATAATACTGTGAACTGTAGTCCAAAGTGAAATAAGTTGTGAGTAGGGAGATTGGCAAGTGACATTTTTCTCCATTAATTCTGCGTTCCTCACTTCACTCTGTGTTGCCCCCTTGGGCTGGAGTCCCAATATGAGGCTTGTCACAATCTGTATCTGTCACTTCAAGTGAATGAACAACTTTCCAATATGTTCCTGACAGCAGGATTTCAACCATGTGGGAGGATTTGGGAACAGTTTCTTGACTGGCACTTCAAACATCCCCTCATCAGCTCCATAGTGCTTTCAATCTTACTGAAGAACTCAGGTGTTCCAAGGTGAGTATTGTTAACTATTTCTGGGCTGATTTCTTTTTTAAACTTGAAAAAAAATTGAGAAAAATACTTTTTTCTAAAATATATAATGTAAATTTGGAATGGATGAAATATTAAATTTTGTTTTGATCATATTTTATAATTTACTAATTCCCTTTATAGATAAGCTACTTCCAATGTCCACAAACAAAATATATTGTTTTAAAGATGAATGACACAAACTTGTAGGCTCACACATATTTATTAAATAGGCTATGTTTTACATAATTTAAAAATTCAACTTAGAGCAGAGAAGATCATCTGTTTTATGAAATTTGCCTATATTTTCTTCTCTTATTACTCTGAATATTACTATGCCTGTGGGCAATTTTTAATCATCTAAGCACTTAATAAATATTAAATATATATATAATATACAAATTAAGGTATATCACTTCAGAATCACTTCATTGATTTATGTTGATTCTTTAATATGTGTATTAATACTTCCCTTATAAAGAATGAGGAAATAAGATAGTATGTGTATACTTACGTACTATAAGGATTGTAAATGATACTGCGACAAAGAGTGTTGGTGGGGATTGAACTGCCTTGAAACATCATTCACATCATCTTGATTTATTTACAATGTGAGATTTATTTAAGGTTGACTTATAAATGTACTATGTAGGTTTTATGCTTTCTATAAATTCAACCTCAAGTATTTGATCACTCTGAAAGGTCACCAGTATACATCAATCAATCAACTCAATAAAGTTATATAAATGTCATAAATAAAAATTTCTAATTTATATATTATTAATTTACATATTAAAAGCAGGTACATGTCAAGCCTGTAATGTAATGTATTCAGAATAAATATATTTATTACACAACTAATAGTTTCAAAAATGATATGGGTGGGAGAGATAATGTTTCCTTAGTTACTAGCAATGCAATAAAATATTGGAGAACCTCTATTTATATATTCCTTACTATCAAGCACATAGATAAAACTGAAATATTTAATTGTAAAATTAAATGTACTGCGAACAGGACACTTAACATGTAGACAAACAACAATAAAACTTTTTATTTTTTAAAATGTCATTCAAGTCTTACATATCATTATTTAAAAAAAAACAGTGTTGGGATATTGCTAACATGGGAGGAAGTGAAAGAGAGACAAAAAGAAATTATAGCCTTCTTTGTAACATTAAAGATGACTTAGAAAAGATAGGCCTTACAGTTTTATTGTGAATATAATCTGACATAAGCATCATTTTGTCCTTCTTTATAATACTCTTAAATCTGACCCTCAGGAAAATGTCAGCAGGGACCAACAGACCTCTGAAGCTGCCTTCCAGTCAATTGATTCTATGACCTATTAAACACCAGACCTTAATTACTATAATAAAATTATGATTGAACCTTGATAGAAAAGTCTTCCCTATCCACATGCCCACACTTTACTCGTCTCCTTCCCATGTATTGATAACAATTGGCCTTGACAAGCTACGTCCCTCATATCATAGGCAAACTTGCTTTGAAATACATTTTTCAAGATCTTAACATGAAGCTTTCTTATTTTGTACTTTTTTTGTCTGCTTAGATTTATATATAAAGATGTATCTATTTTTAAAAATCCATTTAGAAAACCATTGTTCCTAACAATGAATATGTACACATAATTCTGACTTACTATTGTTTTCTGTTTTTTTATTTTTTGGCTGTGCCATGTGGCTTGTGGGACCTCAGTTCTCCAACCAGGGGTCGAACCCAGGCCAAGGCTGAATCCTAGCCACTAGACCACCAGGGAACTCCCTGTTTTAATATTTATAAAATAAGCTTATTTAACACCACAACATTTATAGGAAAAGAAATATTTTTCAATAGGCTAGTCTGTATTAGGTGGCTACATTTTCATAACAAAATTGGGTTTCTGGGTGTTATTAGGTCAGGGTGGAGGCATATCTAAACAATTTGGAAACAAAATTCATGCTGAGAGGATTCACATATTTAAGGATCATGGAGAAGGAAAAAAAAAAGACTTAGCAAATACTTACAAATTTGGTGTTATTTCAAACTTGGTAAATTGAAAATATGTTCAGAAAAGAGCCTATGGTAAAAATGTAACAAAGGTATTTGTTTTCATTTCTAATTCCCCGAGAGCATTTTTTTCTCATTTTTTGACATTACTTCCTAAGCCAAATTAAATAGTCAGGATTCAAATGCTTAAAGGATCATAGGTTGTACTTTTTGAAGTAAAGAATTAATGCTGTTAATATCACAAATGAACATTCTAATGGACTGTGTCAGTTTCAGGAAATTCTTTAAAAAACTGGGGCTTCACCTTCTATTGTGACTGATCACAATAGTGCCACCCTTATTTAATGAACAGGGATGTCCATGAAGTCCTGACAATAGCTTATAGGATGATTCAAGGTTGCATGAGATCAAGATTGTTCCTGCATACAAGTAATAGATAATTGGGCAAGTGGTGGACAGTAAGAGCTGAAGAGAAGTATAAGAGCTGGCAGCTTCAAACAGGAGCTGATTTTAGTGACAAACAACAAAAGAAAAAGGATTTCCTACTGGGACTTGAAAGATGCCAAAATAGCCTATATACATCAACGGAAAGAACAGTACAGTATATTTTCCCTTTAAGCTAGTGAAATAAAATAAAAGTGAACTGGATGTTTCAATCTCCCAGACTTCTACTGTATTTTCATTTGGAAAGTCTTCAAGTTATAGCATAAAAGCAGGAATAAAGTAAAAATGTAAGGCACTAAAACTCTTTATTGCCCATATTCACTCCATTCTAATCTGGGTCTCTAGGTTCTTTTCTTTGTATACAATGGGAATAGGATCTTATTTAACAGCTCATAATTCTGATAGCTAACCTGCTTTATATTTTTGTTATGCCTTTCTTTTCATGGAGTAGCTGGTAAATAACTTTTAAAAGTAATGAGAAAATGGTTGGCCCACACTTTCAAAATAAGAGAGAAAGAAAGAGAGGAAAAAATGGAGCAAGGGAGTAATGGAGAGAGGCAAGCTAGGAGGGAAGGAGGTAAGAAAATAAATAATTTAACTTTTGAAGGCAAAAGGAAGAAGACTCACATGTTATTTTTGGTGCGCTATATTTCAAATGAGAAGTGTGAATATAAACAAAGAAGGAAAAATATACAACTGAAATCTTAGATATACCATGAGAACAATGAAAGAATTAGTTTTCTTTCTAACCAATTTTCTATTGGTTTTACAAAATATTTGAATATATATATTTTTCCTAATTGCATATATATGTATATGTACTTGCTAATTGAGTAGTTACAAAGATGACACAACATGGCAAATATATATATTAGATAATCAAATATGTAGATTTTTATAGATCATATATAGATTTGAAATATAAAGGCAATATTTATATATATTTATATATCTACATATTTGTAATATTTACATATACATGTACATATTACATATACATGTAAATATATGTATTTGATAGAAGAAGCAAGTAGGAAAAAATTCATCTGCTTTTGAGTTCAAACCTATTTCTTTAGAGAGTCACAGCAAATAGTCATAACAAATGTATCTCCTGTCCTTTCTAACAAAAATGATGTTATGATGAGGTAGACATTTGGGTCATTTCTTCTGTGAGGAGGTAGATGAAGTTCAAAGTTGCTTCAAATGAAATATGATAGGTTAGTTTCCAGTCCCATTAAAACCTTTTAGGACAGTAGAATATACAAAAGATGGGATTTGAAATTGAACTCTCTAAGTTGTTAATAGTGTAACTTCAGGAACATAACCTAGCTTTTTTTTTTTTTTTTTTTTTTTGCTGTATGCGGGCCTCACTGTTGTGGCCTCTCCCGTTACAGAGCGCAGGCTCCAGACGCACAAGCTCAGCGGCCATGGCTCACGGGCCCAGCTGCTCCACAGCATGTGGGATCTTCCCGGACCGGGCACGAACCCGTGTCCCCTGCATCGGCAGCGGAGTCTCAACCACTGCGCCACCATGGAAGCCCTGTTGGAAGATTTTTAATCACAGTTTCAATTTCATTACTTGTGACTGGTCTTTTCATATTTTCTGTTTCTTCCTGGTTCAGTTTTGGAAGGTTATAGCTTTCTAAGAACTTGTCCATTTCTTCCAGGTTGTCCATTTTATTGGCATAGAGTTGCTTGTAGTAGTCTCTTAGGATGCTTTGTATTTCTGCAGTGTCTGTTGTAACTTCTCTTTCTCGTTTCTAATTTTATTGATTTGAGTCCTCTGCCTCTTTTTCTTGATGAGTCTGGCTAATGGTTTATCAATTTTATCTTATCAAAGAACCAGGTTTTAGTTTTATTGATCTTTGGTATTATTTTCTTTGTTTCTATTTCCTTTATTTCTACTCTGGTCTTTATGATTTCTTTCCTTCTGCTAACTTTGGGTTTTGTTTGTTCTTCTTTCTCTAGTTACTTTACGTGTAAGGTTAGACTGTTTACTTGAGATTTTTCTTGTTTCTTCAGGTAGCCTTGTATAGCTATAAACTTCCCTCTTAGAACTGCTTTTGCTGCATCCCATAGGTTTTGGATGATAGTGTTTTCATTGTCATTTGTCTCTAGGTATTTTTTGATTTCCTATTTGATTTCTTCAGTGATCTGTTGGTTATTTAGTAACATATTGCTTACGCTCCACGTGTTTGTTTTTTATACGTTTTTTCCCTGTAATTCATTTCTAATCTCATAGCATTGTGGTCAGAAAAGAGGCTTGATATGATTTCAATTTTCTTAAATTTACTGAGGCTTGATTTGTGACCCAAGATGTGATCTATCCTGGAGAATGTTCCATGTGCACTTGAGAAGAAAGTGTAACCTACTGTTTTTGGATGGAATGTCCTATAAATATCAATTAAATCTATCTGGTCTATTGTGTCATTTAAAGCTTGTGTTTCCTTATTTATTTTCATTTTGGATGGTCTGTCCATTGGTGTAAGTGAGGTGTTAAAGTCCCCCACTGTTACTGTCAATTTCCTCTTTTATAGCTGTTAGCAGTTGCCTTATGTATTGAGGTGCTCCTATGTTGGGTGCATATATATTTATAATTGTTATATCTTCTTCTTGGATTGATCCCTTGATCATTATGTCATGTCCTTCCTTGTCTCTTGTAACATTCTTTATTTTAAAGTCTATTTTATCTGATATGAGTATAGCTACTCCAGCTTTCTTTTGATTTCCATTTGCATGGAATATCTTTTTCCATCCCCTCACTTTCAGTCTGTATGTGTCCCTATGTCTGAAGTGGGTCTTTTGTAGACAGGATATATATGGGTCTTGTTTTTGTATCCATTCAGCAAGCCTGTGTCTTTTGGTTGGATCATTTAATCCATTCATGTTTAAGGTAATTATCAATATGTATGTTCCTGTGACCATTTTCTTAATTGTTTTGGGTTTGTTTTTGTAGGTCCTTTTCTTCTCTTGTGTTTCCCACTTAGAGAAGTTCCTTTAGCATTTGTTGTAGAGCTGGTTCGGTGGTGCTGAATTCTCTTAGCTTTTGCTTGTCTGTAAAACTGTTGATTTTTCCATCGAATCTGAATAAGATCCTTGCTGGGAGAGTAATCTTTGTTGTATGTTCTTCCCTTTCATCACTTTAAGCATATCATGGCAGTCCCTTCTGGCTTGTAGAGTTTCTGCTGAGAAATCAGCTGTTAACCTTATGGGAGTAACTTTGTATGTTGTTTGTCGTTTTTCCCTTGCTGTTTTCAATAATTTTTCTTTGTCTTTAATTTTTGCCAATTTGATTACTATGTTTTTTGGCATGTTTCTCCTTGGGTTTATCCTGTATGGGACTCGCTGTGCTTCCTGGACTTGGGTGGCTATTTCCTTTCCCATGTTAGGGAAGTTTTCAACTATAATCTCTTCAAATATTTTCTTGGGTCCTTTCTCTATCTCTTCTCCTTCTGGGACCCCTATAGTGCAAATGTTGTTGCGTTTAATGTTGTCCCAGAGGTCTCTTAGGCTGTCTTCATTTCATTCTTTTTTCTTTATTCTGTTCTGCAGCTGTGAATTCCACCATTCTGTCTTCCAGGTCACTTATCCGTTCTTCTGCCTTAGTTATTCTGCTATTGATTCCGTCTAGTGTAGTTTGCATTTCAGTTATTGTATTGTTCATCTCTGTTTGGTTATTCTTTAATTCCTTTAGGTCTTTGTTAAATATTTCTTGCATCTTCTCGATCTTTGCCTCCATTCTTTTTCTGAGGTCTTGGATCATCTTCCCTATCATTATTTTGAATTCTTTTTCTGGAAGGTTGTCTATCTCCACTTCATTTAGTTGCTTTTCTGGGGTTTATCTTGTTCCTTCATCTGGTACATAGCCCTCTGCCTTTTCATCTTGTCTATCTTTCTGTGAATGTGGTTTTTGTTCCACAGGCTGCAGGATTGTAGTTCTTCTTGCTTCAGTTGTCTGCCCTCTGGTGGATGAGGCTATCTAAGAGGCTTGATGGGAGGGACTGGTGGTGGGTAGAGCTGACTGTTGCTTGGTGGGCAGAGCTCAGTAAAACTTTAATCCACTTGACTGCTGATGGGTGAGGCTGGGTTCCCTCCCTGTTGGTTGTTTGGCCTGAGCAAGCCAACACTGGAGCCTACCTGGTCTCTTTGCTGGGGCTAATGGCAGACTCTGGGAGGGCTCATGGCAAGGAGTACTTCCCAGAACTTCTGCTACCAGTGTCCTTGTCCCCACGGTGAGCCACAGCCACCCTCGGCCTCTGCAGAAGACCCTCCAACACTAGCAGTAGGCCTGGTTCAGTTTCCCCTGGGGTCACTGCTCCTTCCCCTGGGTCCTGATGCACACACTACTTTGTGTGTGCCCTCCAAGAGTGGGGTCTCTGTTTCCCCAGTCCTGTCGATGTCCTGCAATCAAATTCCACTACCTTCAAAGTCTGATTCTCTAGGAATTCCTCTTCCCATTGCTGGACCCCCAGCTTGGGAAGCCTGACGTGGGGCTCAGAACCTTCATTCCAGTGGGTGGACTTCTGTGGGATAAGTGTTCTCCAGTCTGTGAGTCACCCACCCACCAGTTATGGGATTTGATTTTACTGTGATTGCTCCCCTCCTATCGTCTCATTGTGGCTTCTCCTTTGTCTTTGGATGTGGGGTACCCTTTTTGGAGAGTTCCAGTGTCTTCCTGTCAATGATTGTCCAGCAGCTAGTTGTGATTCTGGTGTTCTCGCAAGAGGGAGTGAGAACATATCCTTCTACTCTGCCATCTTGGTTCCTCTGCTTATCTTGGACTATTTTTGAGAGACATAAATACTTGCACTTCTTTTCTGTCCCAAATAAGTAGATTAGTGCTACAGAGTAACTGTTTGTGTCCTTCCAGAATTCATTTGTCAAAAAATCAAAATATTGACTCAACAATGTTTGGGGTTCATAATTATTATACTGAATGTAGCAGGTCCTATATTTTTTTGTAACAAATCGCTATAAAAATTTGTAGTGACTTAAGGCAATTAATTATCTTGTAATTATACAGGTCAGATGTACAAAAGGGGTTACTTGCTAAAATCAAGGTATTGGCCAGGCTGTATTCCTTTTGGAGGCTCTAAAGGAGAATCTATTTCCTTGTTTTTTCTATTCTAGAGGCTCCGTGTATTCCTAGACTTATCACCCTCTTCTATCTTCAAAGCCAGTAGTCTGTCAATTCCTTCTCACTTTGCAGCACTTTGACCTCTTCTGCTAGTCTCTTCCCCTTTTAAAAACCTTTTGATTACATTGGATTCATCTGAATAATATGCTTATTTTAATATCTAATTTTGTCTAAAACCTTAATTCTCCCTGCCATGTAAGGCAAACACACTCACAGTTACCAGGAATGAGGAAAGGATTGGGGGGGCGGGGGGCATTGTTTTGCCTACTACACAGAATAAGAATATTGAAAAATAATTTAGAATATGGTTTACAAATTGTAAATTGTAAGGACCAGGGAAGAAAAAAAAGTATCTTTATATAAAAGTGCTAATATATGGGGTATGCCAATATTTTGATGACTACATTAGGCTACTTCAACCTTCTTACCCTTGGGATGAACAGTTACATTTAATTTAATTTTCCAATTAAGAAAAATTAAATTAATTACTTGCTGTTTGCCCTTGAGAATACATTCTTCAGTTTTAATGCCACATAGATATATGCCTCAGGAAAGGAAGGTTTATAAAATGTTTATTAATAGTCACAATTGCCAATACTCTTCCAAATTCATCTCTAAAGTATACAATTTAAAAATCCATGGAATATCTTCTAATAAGACATGCAGGTGGGGGAGGGAGAGAGGAGAAAAAGGAAGGAAAGGAGAAAAAATGCTTTTGTTTAAAGTAAGTTAGGAACTGTGTAGTTTCCCCTTTGAGTCACTGGTTAAAAAAGAAGGAAAGAAAAAAAGATTTAAAGAAGAAGGAAAAAAGAAAGAGAAAGGAAGTGAAGAAGGAAGGAAGGAAGGGAGGAAGGGAGGAAGGGAGAGAGAGTATTAATATTACGCTGTCTCAGGAATCCACTATTTTCAGCCTGATTTTAAAATACAGGGAATGTGATCTTTCGAGTGATAAAAATTCTTGCATTCAGAAGCCATGAATTCCTGTATGGCTCAATTTACTCTTTAGTGGCTATCCTCGTTTAAAAAAGTGTTTTGCTGTCCTTTCATCTGTATGGTAGGGTCCTTGAGGCCCTGGTTACTGGGATGTGCTGAACGTATTTCTATTTACATTAATTTTCCTTGGATGAGAGTGTCACCCAAGATGGTACTCTTTCTTACCAGGATATGTGGTATTTTCCTCCCTGCTGCTGTCTGCCACTCTTGCCTCTCCTGTTGCTTTTCACTGTGCCTGTTACCACTTTTGACCATTGCTGCTACTGCTGCTGCTGCAGCCTCAACCTGCTTCAGCCCAACTGCCTGATTGCTATAACCATCTCCCTCCATTCTTGTTCTGTATTGCTTCCATTTTTTGTGTCCTATATTTATTCATTATTGTTTCACTCTTTATACCTAGTCAGGACTGATTAAGATGATTGTACTTTCGTTTGTTGACTAAACATTCCATATATAACATTTAAATCTTCTGCTTATAAGTGTTATTCATTCATTCACTCACAAAATATTAGTGTAATGCTTGTATTTAATATAAACCACAGTATTATTATTAATTTAGGACCAATTTAAAAAAGCGATAAATAATTGCTATCCCCAAAGAGTTTATAATTTAGTTGTAGAGATGACAAACACACAAAATTGCTACAATTAAAAAACCATAGATAATGAATATGAGAATAATAAAAAGTGTTGTCAAACACCAAGACAAATGATCATTTTATATTAAATTAAGGACTAGTATCATGGAGATAATTCTAATTTGGCCCTAAGTTGCAAATATTTTCATTGTTAAAAATTAAAAGTTCTAGGTCTTAGACAGAGAACATACAGTAAGTTGTAGGAGTTTTTAAGTTTTAAATGACAGTTTGGTACAAGAAATGGAATCTAGACTCAAAATACTACAGTCTGACTTTTTGGTCCATGTCCCCCTTACTTACTGTTAGCCTTATCTGTGTTCTAGTCCAAGTATCCTAGAAAGCATCCACACCTGCATAACAAAGGACACTTCAGTGTGCCAACTTGGTTTATCAGAGTTTCCTTCAGAAGGTGTTGGGTCTCACTTACCCAGACAAAGCACGGTGGATTTCCTTCTAATTATCATTTTAGGAAAGTATAATGGAATGTCAGACAGATATTTGCTTAAATATATGGAACCTTTATTCCTAAGAATTGCTCTTGTAACTTCATAAGAACATGAGCTTTTTGATCTAAAATTTAGATACTTATGATGGAAGGCCTAGATTAAAAAATACCCATATAAATGCAAATATGTAGTTGACACCTACTTACAGGTTGGGTACATATTCTTTCTGAGACAAAACACTAATAAAATTGGGTCTGACTCAATGAACAAAAAGAGCATTGATACTTCCTCCACTTAAAATAATTGGATTTTATCTTTCTATTGCAAGGCACATTTTAAGGAAATATTGTTGACCTTCTCCTGCCCCCAAATATTTCCTTTTCTCATAATATAATACATTTCTGAGGTACTGAAAGTTTACAACAAAATTACACATGAAAGAAGGAAGAATTTAAATGAAAACTGCAGGCAACAAACATGTTTGGACAAGTAATGGCAGGGGAAAACTGTCCTATTAGAGTTAACATTGTTAAATAAAGTATTCCATTAAGGTCTATAACTATGGCAATAAAAAGGTAGAATTTTAAACTATGATAAAATGAAAGAGAGCAAAATTTAAAAACAATAATTGTACTTCCACAAACAGCCTGTTTATACTAGAGTTACTGCCATTTTAGCTATACCATATATGTATTTTGTTTATTAGAAGTCTCATGGAAAACCATCCTTCTTAAAATTAAGCAAGTTGTAAAGGTTAAAAAAAACCTAAACATATAGTCTTCCCTCTGTATTCTCAGGTTCTGCATCCATGGATTCAACCAGTCCCAGATCTAAGATAGGGTTGACTCCGAAGACGTGGAACCTGCGATTGAGGGCTGATTATGTTATTTTAAGCCCTTCCAAATTACCTGTACTTTTAATGATATGTAATTCACAGTTTTCATTTGTACTTAGATGGTAATTTTCAGTAGAACTTTCCAGTATTAGAGAAACTATCTGTAAATTGAGAAGGAATTATAAAACATAAGAAATAAAAATTTTGAATCTTTCATAAGGTTACAAAATTTCAAGTTAAAATGACATTATCTATTAAAATCACCATTTTAGAGTCATAATGAAAGCTAATCATATTTTTAAAATTAAATTGAATAAGTGACAATTCATTCCATTTACCGCATGTGAATATTAATATTCTCCATTGAAACAGATGAGTATTAGGTGAGAAAATTTGTTTCAGTAGCTGTTCTGCTTCCACACTAAAACTGAATTTCTTTTAGTTACTTTTTGAAGGAGTAGCAGCTTAATTTATTCATTGATATACCGGACCAGTTGGGTGTCTATGTGCTACTGTAGACTAAATTTTGAAGCTCGTGGAAAAAGTCCTTGATATGTGATCTCCTATATAGAAGGACTGGTTTAGACTGAAACACTTGAACGGACCTTTTGGGAATAGTTGAACCAAATCCTAACAAACGAACCTGGGCAGACTCAGCTCCTTTCCTGGTGGCATGTACTCCATTAAGGGCAGAAATTATGTTCCAAATGCCAACTCACAAAAACATGAAAACTTGTTTATACAAAGTTCTTTAAGAATTGTGATTGTGATCTCACAGCTAAATACCAGACATGACCTGAGTAATCCAAAACATCACATTATGAATACGAAAAATGTGTTTAGCATGCATATCTATGATTCTGTATGTTCTTGTTTGTACAGATGCAATGGAAAGCATTTTCAGACAGAACTCATTCTGTCAAGGCAGCACCCTGCCTTGGCACCTCCAGGGGAAGGTGAGTTGGAGGCAGAAGGCACCCTTGCCCTCCATATATTATGAAAAGTGCCACATTAACAAATGATCGACTCCTACAGAGAGGAGTGAGGAAAAAGGAGTTCTGGTTCACTATCTTGCTTCAACTTGACCCTCATTACACTCAAATACATATTCATGAATCTCCCGCAACAACTGGGTCATTGGTGGGATAAGAAAAGTATCTGTGACAATAAGTGAGAGTGCTTGAAATTAGAAAAGAAAAATAGTCCTGCCAATCTCTCATCTATGTTTGTAATTCAATATTAACTTGTATTTCTTACAAGAAAAACTAGAAAATAAAGGTATTTATTGAAAACCTGAATCCATTATTTTTAATACAGTTATTTTAATAAGATACAAAGGTCAGAAATTGCCATTAGGTTTCATTTTAATATACTGAATATTTAGCAGAAAAAAACCCAACATACTGGAATAGCATTTATTTGTTAACAAAGAAAAACAACTGAAAATAGGTACCTTTAATGTCTTTAATAAATTCAGTCTCACAACCCCTAAGTACATAAAACTATCACATTACTTTTCTGTATTGTCAAGAGCTTCTTTAAGTCTGGCCATACATCAGATTAGAAATAATTTTTTATTCCAGGTATATCTGATGCATGGACAGTTTTTTACAAAAAGTGGGAGTTAGACATTTTAATTATAAATATAATTATGATGTGACAAAATAAAACTTCTTATGCCAATGTGAGTGTGAATATACATTCATATTCACATACACATATTTAGCACTTTGTGGAAAAAAATTTCTCTAACATGTTGAGTTTATCTCATCCAAAATATTAGAAAAAAAAAAACATGATATAGATAAACAATTTGTATTTATTTGTTCAATTTTTATTTACAGATGAAATAATTCTATCCTATTACTTTTACAATGTATTTACTCATTCAATGAAATGTATAATTTATCTATTTAAAAAACCAACACAAAGTGATGCAATCCAAGTTTTTCTAGAATATTATTTTCACATATGGCTGTTTCTGGATCTAGTGAAGAAAAAGCCATGTGAGAAAAAGCTAAATGATCAGGAAAGGAAAAAAATACTGCTTCTCATCTTTCTAAGTAACAGTGTTTGTATTCCTGCTCTTTTCTTTTTCTTTCTATTCCCTTTGATTATAATGTGGAACTTTCTGATTTGGAGGGCAAAATAATATAAAATAGAATTTAACTATTTTTCTCACTATAAGCTTCAATCCCACAGTATTTTTTTATTGTGAAAGATTGACAGAATAAACTATTGAATAAATCAATAAAACACTGAAGGAATTAAGTAGTCTAGGTAATTCTGCTCTATTCAACTATGAATTATAAATATAATATTCTAAGAAAAAATTCTTAACTTGATAGTTTCTGTGATAAATTTGCAGTTAGGATATAAAATCTTCATCAGGACAGTTTAAGAAGGACAATTAAATAAAGTAAATATCTTATTTGCCAGATGTCCATTCTTACAGATGAAATGTGAGTTCACATACTTTGAAGAATAAGTTAAGATTAGGTCATAGGAATATTATTTTCTTACATTTATAAATAAAAGAAATTTAAACACAATTTAGTAATTTTGAATATAATTTGATGAATTTGTCCAAATAGAAAACACTCAAACACTTATTCACTTGCTCATAATAGTTGGTACAAAATATTTATTGAGAGAGTAACTTATGTGTTAAAAGCATGGGCTTCAAAATCCTGGAACCCAGGCTCTGTGTTTTGATAGTTTGTGTGCCTTGGGCAAGCAACTTAACCTCTTTATCCCTTAGTTTCTATGTGTTTTAGAAAAATCTTAGGATACTTGAAATTTCATCATAAGCACTGGGTGTGTTTAATGCAATACTTTTGTAAAAAGCTTAGATGGATGCTTTTACATAAATGCTTAATAAATATTATCAATGATTTCATGAATAATGTCTATCCTTACTGTGCCTTTATTTTCTCATTATCAATTCTTACTATCTGATGTGTTATATATGTATTAATTGGTGTTGACACAGACTTATTTATTTATGTGTTTCTTGTCCATCTCAGCCAGGATAATATAAATTCTGAAAGGGAAGGTATTTGTGATTTAAATTATTTCATACAGTTATTCAACATCTGCATTTCCAAATACATGAAACTTCAGTTTCTTTTTCACATTTTAAAAGTTGGGTTTGTAGATCATCCAGACAGAAAATCAACTGGTCTTAAACACCAGTTTAAGTAAACACTGGCCTTAAACACCACATTTGACCAAATAAACTTAGAGATATATAGAACATTCCATCCTAAAGCAACAGAAAACACATTCTTTTCAAGTACAAGTGGAACATTCTCTAGGATAGATCACATGCTAGGCCACAAAACAAGTCATAATAAATTTAAGAAAACAGAAATCATATCAAGCAGCTTTTTTGACCACAATACTATGGACTAGAAATCAACTACAAGAAAAACTGCAAAAAGCACAAACATATGGAGGCTATACAATATGCTGCTAAACAACCAATGTAGTCCCTGAAGAAATCAAAGAAGAATTTAAACAATGCCTTGAGACAAAGAAAACAAATACAACCATACAAAAATCTATGGGATGCAGCAAAAGCAGTTTTAAGAGGGAAGTTTACAGTGATATAAGCCTACCTCAGGAAACAAGAAAAAACTCTCAAATAAGCAACCTAAACTTATACCTAATGGAACTAGAAAAAAAGAACAAACAAAACCCAAAGTTAGTGGAAGGGAATAAATCATAAATATCAGAGCAGAAATAAATGAAATAGAGATAAAAAATTAGAAAAGATCAGTGAAACTCAGAGCTGGTTCTTTGAAAACATCAAACTGATAAACCTTTAGCCAGACTCCTCAAGAAAAAAAGAGAGAGGGTCCAATTCAGTAAAATCAGCAGATGTTCACATCCCATAGTCAGTGCTCCATATCAGAGTTTCCACATCCCTGGATTCAACCAACTGCAGACTGTGTAGTATTGCATGTATTTATTGAAAAAAGTCTGCCTGTAAATGAATCCTCACAATTCAAACTTATATTGTTCAAGGATCAACTGTATACTCTATATCTCTATTCTATTTATCTACCTACTTATCTATAGTCTATCAGAAATATCATGTAGGTAACATGAAGGATATCCTACATATTACCTTACCTATAAGATATTTTACATTTTTATTGTCTGTAGAAATAACATTTAATTTATTCAATTTTTTAAAAAGTATAGTGTATATCTACATTCCCCTTTTTAAAAAAGTCGTATCATCTTCAAATAAGAATATTTCCAACATTTTTATACAGGTGTACCTCCTCTGATACTGTTATTATTCATGCGTTGACCAATCTGTCCTGAATAGTTTAAAATATTACTAGTAATATTGGGCTTAAGCACGTCTATTAAATCACCATGTAACCTTATACTGGCAGAGGGAGGACCTTCAAGATGGTGGAGGAGAAAGATGTGGAGATCAGCTTCCTCCACACAAATACATCTACATGTGGAACAACTCCTACAGAACACATACTGAAAGCTGACAGAAGACCTCAGATTTCCCAAAAGGCAAGGAAGTCCCAACATACCTGGGTAGGATAAAAGAAAAAAGAAAAAACAGAGACAAAAGAATAGTGATGGGACCTGCAACTCAGGGAGGGAACTGTGAAGGAGGAAAAGTTTCCACACACTAGGAATTCCCTTTCCTGGTGGAGACAGGGGGTAGGGGGGGAAGCTTTGGAGCCACAGAGGAGAGTGCAGCAACAGGGGTACAGAGGGCAAAGAGGAGAGATTCCCGCACAGAGGATCTGTGCCAACAAGCACTCACCAGCCTGAGAGGCCTGTATGCTCAACTGCCAGGGCAGGTGGGGCTGGGACCTGAGGCTCAGGATTTGGAGGTCAAATCACAGGGAGAAGACTGGGGTTGGCAGCGTGAACACACCCTGAAGGGGGCTAGTACACCACAGCTAAACGAGAGGGAGTGTGGGGAAAAGTCTGGAACTGCCTAAGAATCAAGAGAAAATTGTTTCAGGGAGTGAGAGGAGAGGAGATTCAGAGCACTGCCTAAATGAGCTCCAGAGCTCGGCGCAAGCCGTGGCTATCAGCATGGACACCAGAGACGGGCATGAAATGCCAAGGCTGCTGCTGTCGCCACCAAGAAGCCTGTGTGCAATCACAGGTCACTATCCCACCTCCCCTCCCAAGAGGCTGTGCAGCCCACCACTGCCAGGGTCCCATAATCCAGGGAAAACTTCCCCGGGAGAACACACAGCGTGCCTCACGCTGTTGCAACATCACACCGGCCTCTGCCACCGCAGGTTAGTCATGCATTCCGTACCCCTCCCTCCCCCTGGCCTGAGTGAGTCAGAGCCACCTAATCAGCTGCTCCTTTAACTCCCTCCTGTCTGGGCAAAGAACAGAAGCTAGAGGGTGACCTGCATGCAGAGGTGGGTCTGAATCCATAGCTGAACCCCAAGAGCTGTGCAAACAAAGAAGAGAAAGGGAAATCACTCCATGCAGCCTCAGAAGCAGTGGATTAAATCTCCACAATCAACCTGATGTACCCTGCATCTGTGGAATACCTGAATAGACAAGGAATAATCCCAAAATTGAGGCAGTGGACTTAGGGAGCAACTGTAGACTCTGGGTTTGCTGTATGTGACTGACCAGTTTCTGATTTTTATGTTTATCTTAGTTTAATTTTTAGTGCTTCTGTTCATTGATGGATTTGTTTATTGGTTTGGCTGCTCTCTTTTTTCTTTCTTTTTTTAATACTTTTTACATTTCTTTAATATTACATTTTTTAATTTTTAATTTTATTAACTTTATTTATTTATTTTCTTTCTTTCTTTCTTTTTTTTCTCCCTTTTCTTCTGAGCCACGTGGCTGACTGTGTCTTGGTGCTCCAACCATTTGTCAGGCCTGAGGCTCTGAGGTAGGAGAGATGAGTTCAGGACATTGGACCACCAGACACCTCCTGGCCCCATGTACTATCAATCTGTGAGAGTCTTCCCAGAGATCTCTGTCTCAAAGCTAAGACCCAACTGCACTCAATGACTAGCAAGCTACAGTGCTGGGCATCTCAGGCCAAACAACTAGCAAGACAGGAACACAACTTCACCTATTAGAGAGGTGGCCTAAAATCATAATATGTTCACAGACACCCCAAAACACACCACCAGACGCAGTCCTGCCCACAAGAAAGACAAGATACAGCCTCATCCACCAGAACACAGGCACCAGACACCTCCACCAGGAAGCCTACACAACACACTGAACCAATCATACCAACTGGGGGCAGAAACCAAAAACAATGGGAACTATGAAGCAGCCTGTGAAAGAGAGACCCCACATTAAGTTAAGCAAAGTGAGAAGACAGAGAAATACACAGCACATGAAAGAGCAAGGTAAAAACCCACCAGATCAAAGAAATGAAGAGGAAATAGGCAGTCTACCTAGAAAAGAATTCAGAGTAATGATAGTAAAGATGTTCCAAAATCTAGGAAAGAGAATGGAGAAAATACAAGAAATATTTAATAGGTCCTAGAAGAACAAAACAGCAACAAACAATGATGAAAATACAATAAATGAAATTAAATATCCTCTAGAAGGAATCAATAGCAGAATAACTGAGGCAGAAGAGCAGATAAGTGACGTGGAAAAAAATAGTGGAAATAAAAGAGCAGAATAAAGAAAAAAGAATGAAAAGAATTGATGACAGTCTCAGGGACCTCTGGGACAATGCTAAACACACCAACATTCGAATTATAGGGGTCTCAGAAGAAGAAGACAAAAAGAAAGGGGCTGAGAAAATATTTGAAGAGATAGTTGAAAACTTCCCTAATATGGGAAAAGAAATAGTCAATCAAGTCCAGGAAGTGCAGAGTCCCACACAGGATAAATGTAAGGAGAAACACACCAAGACACATATTAATCAAACAATCAAAAATTAAATACAAAGAAAATATATTGAGAGCAACAAGACAAAAGCAACAAATAACATACAAGGGAATCCCCATAAGGTTAACAGCTGAGTTTTCAGCAAACTCTGCAAGCCAGAAGGGTGTGGTAGGACATATTTAAAGTGATGAAAAGGAAAAATCTACAACCAAGTTTACTCTACCCAGCAAGGACTCATTCAGATTCGAAAGAGAAACTAAAACCATTACATACAAGCAAAAGCTAAAACAACTCAGCACCACCAAACCAGCTTTACAACAAATGCTAAAGGAACTTCTCATGGCAGGAAACACAAGACAAGGAAAAGACCTACAATAACAAACCCAAAACAATTAAGAAAATGGGAACAGGAACATACATAATGATAATTACCTTAAATGTAAATGGATTAATTGCTCCAACCAAAAGACATAGACTGGCTGAATGGATAAAAAACAACACCCATATATATGCTGTGTACAAGAGACCCACTTCAGACCTAGGGACCCATACAAACTGAAAGTGAGGGGATGGAAAAAGATATCCAGTGCAAATGGAAATCAAAAGAAACTGGAGGGCTTCCCTGGTGGCGCAGTGGTTGAGAGTCCACTTGCCGATGCAGGGGACATGGGTTCATGCCCCGCTCTGGGAAGATCCCACATGCCACAGAGTGGCTGGGCCCATGAGCCATGGCCGCTGAGCCTGTGCCTCCGGAGCCTGTGCTCCACCACAAAAAAAAAAAAAAAAGAAAGAAAAGAAACTGGAGTAGGAATTCTCATATCAGACAAAATAGACTTTAAAATAAAGACTATTAGAAGAGAAAAAGAAGGACACTATATAATGATCAAGGGATCAATCCAAGAAGAAGATATAACAATTGTAAATATTTATGCACCCAACATACGAGCCCCTCATTAGATATGGCAAATGCTAACAGCCATAAAAGGAGAAATCGACTGTAACACAATAATAGTAGGGGATTTTAACAGTCAACTTTCACCAAGGGACAGATCAACCACAATGAACATAAATAAGAAAACACAAGCTTTAATTGACACATTAAACACAATGGATTTAATTGATATTTATAGGACATTCCATCCAAAAAAAACAGAATACACTTTCTTCTCAAGTGCTCATGGAACATTCTCCATGATATATCAAATCTTGGGTGACAAATCAAGCCTTGGTAAATTTAAGAAAATTGAAATCATATCAAGTATCTCCAACCACAATGCTATGAGACTAGATATCAATTACAGGGGAAAGAAATGTAAAAAACACAAACACATGGAGGCTAAACAATACACCACTAAATAACCAAGAGATCACTGAAGAAATCAAAGAGGAAATCAAAAAATACCTAGAAACAAATGACAATGAAAACACGACGACCCAAAACCTATGAGATGCAGCAAAAGCAGGTCTATGAGGGAAGGGCAAAGCAATACAATCCTACCTCAAGAAACAAGAAACATCTCAAATAAACAACCTAATCTTACACTAAAGCAATTAGAGAAAGAAGAACAAAAATACCCCAAAGTTAGCAGAAGGAAAGAAATCATAAAGATCAGAGTAGAAATAAATGAGAATGAAATGAAGGAAACAATAGCAGAGATCAATAAAACTAAAAGCTGGTTCTTTGAGAAGAAAAAATAAAAATTGATAAACCATTAGCCAGACTCAACAAGAAAAAAAGGGAGAAGACTCAAATCAGTAGAATTAGAAATGAAAAAGGAGAAGTAACAACTGACACAGCAGAACTACAAAGGCTCATGAGAGATTACTATAAGCAACTATATGCCAATAAAATGGACAACCTGTAGGAAATGGACAAATTCTTAGAAAAGCACAACCTTCCAAGACTGAACCAGGAGGAAATAGAAAATATAAACAGACCAATCACAAGCACTGAAATTGAAACTGTGATTAAAAATCTTCCAACAAACAAAAGACCAGGACCAGATGGCTTCACAGGCGAATTCTATCAAACATTTAGAGAACAGCTAACACCTATCTTTCCCAAACACTTCCAAAATATAGCAAGGGAGGAAAACTCCAAAACTCATTCTATGAGGCCACCATCACCCTGATATGAAAACAAGACAATGATGTCACAAAAAAAGAAAACTACAGGCCAATATCACTGATGAACATAGATGCAAAAATCCTCAATAAAATACTAGCAAACAGAATTCAGCAGCACATTAAAAGTATCATACACCATGATCTAGTGGGATTTACCCCAGGAATGCAAGGATTCTTCAGTATATGCAAATCAATCAATGTCATAAACCATATTAACAAATTGAATGAGAAAAACCAAATGATCATTTCAATAGATGCAGAAAAAGCTTTCGACAAAATTCAACACCCGTTTATGATAATAACCCTCCAGAAAGCGGGCATAGAGGGAACTTACCCCAAGATAATAAAGGCCATACATGACAAACCCAGAGGCAACATTATTCTCAGTGGTGAAAAACTGAAACCATTTCCTCTAAGATCAGGAAAAAGACAAGTTTGCCACGCTCAACACTATTATTCAACATAGTTTTGGAAGCAATCAGAGATGAAAAAAAAATAAAAGGGTCCAAATCAGAAAAGGAGTAAAACTGTCACTGTTTGCAGATGTCATTATACTGTACATAAAGAATCCTAAAGATGCTACCAGAAAACTACTAGAGCTAATCAATCAATTTGGTAAACTAGCAGGATACAAAATTAATGCACATAACTCTCTTGCATTCCTATACACTAAGAATGACAAATCTGAAAGAGAAATTAAGGAAACACTCCCATTCACCATTGCAACAAAAAGAATAAAATACCCAGGAATAAACCTACCTAAGGAGACAAAAGACCTGTATGCAGAAAACTACAGTACACTGATGAAAGAAATTAAAGACGATACAAACAGATGGAGAGATATACCATGTTCTTGGATTAGAAGAATCAACATGGTGAAAATGACTATACTACCCAAAGCAATCAATAGATTCACTGCAATTCATATCAAACTATTAATGGCATTCTTCACAGAACTAGAACAAAAAAATTCACAATATGTACAGAAACACAAAAGACCCTGAATAGCTGAAGCAATCATGAGCAAGAAAAACAGAGCTGGAGGACTCAGGCTCCCAGACTTCAGAGTATACTACAAAGCTACAGTAATCAAGACAGTATGGTACTAGCACAAAAACAGTAATATAGATCAGTGGAACAGGACACAAAGCCAAGAGATAAACCCACACACATATGGTCACCTTATCTTTGATAAAGGAGGCAAGAATACACAATGGAGAAAAGACAGCCTCTTCAATAAGCGTGCTGGGAAAACTGGACAGCTACATGTAAAAGAATGAAATTAGAACACTCTCTAACACCATACACAAAAAAAACCTCAAAATGGATTAAAGAACTAAATGTCAGGCCAGACAGTATAAAGCTCTTAGAGGAAAACATAGGCAGAACAGTCTATGACATAAATCACAGCAATATCCTTTTTGATCCACCTTTTACAGCAATGGAAATAAAAACAAAAATAAACAAATGGGACCTAATGAAACTTAAAAACTTTGCACAGGCAAGGAAACCAGAAGTAAGAGGAAAAGACAACCCTCAGAATGGGAGAAAATATTTGCAAACAAAGCAACTGACAAAGGGTTAATCTCCAAAATTTACAAGCAGTTTATGCAGCTCAATGTCAAAAAAAAAACAACCCAATACAAAAATGGGCAGAAGATCTAAACAGACATTTCTCCAAAGAAGATATACACATTGCCAAAAAACACATGAAAGGATGCTCAACATCACTAATTATTAGAGAAATGCAAAACAAAACTACAATGAGGTATCACTTCACACTGGTCAGAATAGCCATCATCAAAAAATCTACAAACAATAAAAAAAAAAATCTACAAACAATAAATGCTGGAGAGGGTGTGGAGAAAAGGGAACCCTCTTGCACTATTGGTGGGAAAATAAATTGATACAGCCATTATGGAAAACAGTATGGAAGTTCCTTAAAAAACTAAAAATAGAACTACCATATGACCCAGCAATCCCACTACTGGGCATATACCCTGCAAAAACCATAACTCAAAAAGAGTCATGTACCACAATGTTCATTGCCACACTATTTACAATAGCCAGGGCATGGAAGTAACCTAAGCATCCATCGACAGATGAATGGATAAAGAAGATGGGGCACATATATACAATGGAATATTACTCAGCCATAAAATGAAATGAAATTGAGCTATTTGTAGTGATGTTGATGGATCTAGAGTCTGTGATACAGATTGAAGTCAGTCATAAAAATATAACAAATACCATATGCTTACACCTATATATGGAATCTAAAAAAAAAAAAAAAATGGTTGTGAAGAACCTAGGGGCAGGAAAGGAATAAAGATGCAGACATAGAGAATGGACTTGAGGATACATGGAGGGGGAACGGTAAACTGGGACAAAGTGAGAGAGTGGCAATGACATATATACACTACCAAATGTAAAACAGATAGCTAGTCGGAAGCAGCTGCATAGCACAGGGAGATCAGCTCAGTGCTTTGTGACCACCTAGAGGGGTGGGATAGGGATGGTGGGAAGGAGATACAAGAGAGAGGGGTTATGGGGATATAAGTATACGTATAGCTGAATCACTTTGTCATACAGCAGAAATTAACACAACATTGTAAAGCAATTGTACTCAATAAAGTTGTTTAAAAAAAAAAAGAAAAGATTATACTGGCAACTAGTTTCTGATAGATTATCTTCAACATACCAAGGATGTATGTTTCTCT
Source organism: Phocoena phocoena (assembly GCF_963924675.1). Lineage (NCBI taxonomy): Eukaryota > Metazoa > Chordata > Mammalia > Artiodactyla > Phocoenidae > Phocoena > Phocoena phocoena. The sequence continues at coordinate 80,472,342 of NC_089223.1, forward strand.
CTCTGCTTTATAACATGTCAGTTATTTAAATGAAACCTGTCTGCTACTAATATTTCATTTTTTCCAGACACTAAAGTAGTTGTAATCCTTCTCCAAAGTCATATACACATTGCTAACAAAATGGGGATTGCAGGGAACAGTTTACAGATGCGGTGAGGAACTGACCAAGTGTAGATCAACTGAAAGACAAGTGGAGATATGTTCTGATAAGATTTTGAATTTTGGTCTTATTATTTTGGCTTTTATTTGATGTTGAAAATTTGTTTCAGTATAATATTATGCTGTTATGAATTACTGTGGACATAGTTGGAATTATGTAATATTGTTCTGAACATTACAAATGAAAAAACAAAACTGTTATAGTTATGTTAAAGTTTTATTTAATTTTACTTGTTGTCAAGTTGGATTGATTAAATGAACTTCTGTTCAGTGCTTATATTTATGTGATTTTTACAATGATGTTTCTGCTTCTTGTAACTCTGAAGAAGCTACGGTTGTTATGAATTGAATCGTCCTTCCCTCAAAATTCATATGTTGAAGTCCTAACTTCCAGTACCCCAAAATATGACTGTACTTGGAGATGGGACCTTTAAAGAGGTAATTAAGTTAAAATGAGGCCATTTCCTCATTTTAGATTGGGCCCTTTCCAATCTGACTGGTGTCGTTATAAGAAGAGTAGAGGACACAAAGAGAGACAATAGGGGTGTGCATACACAGAGGAAAGACCATGTGAGGACACAAAGAAAAGGTGGTCATCTACAAGCCAAGGAGAGAGATATCAAAAGAAGTCAAACCCTGCCAGAATCTTTACCTTGGACATCCAACCTCCAGAATTGTGAGAAAATAAATTTCTGGTGTTTAAGCCACCTGGTCTGTGACATTAGGTAGTCACAGCAGCCCAGCAGACTAGTACAAGGGTCTAGAAAAGTGAAATAGTTTATCTAAGATCACACAGTTAGTGAGGGGGAGGTCTTAGATGCAGATGGAGATGTGTCATACTCTAATCGCTTCAACACATTATACCACCCAAGACACTAAAATTAATTTTGTATCATAAGCTTTTGTTTATCTTTCCTGTGTTTTAAGAAAAGTGGTTTTTTTCATTCAAAATATTAATTCAAAATGAATATCTACAAACACAATTTAATTGCAACTTTTAGAATGTAGGGTAAAATGCTGAAAATTTTTGGAAATTCTTATTTTTTAAGTAAAAATATAACATCTATCTCAGAAATGTTGACCTTTTTAAACCTAAACAAGTTTTTCTCAGTAATGAAACAGATTTTTCCCTGGAAAAAACAGGCTTCCTTTGATCTCATGATATATTCAAAGAGATAATGAAGCATGTTTTGCTTTCTTGTAAACCTGTTAAAATATTATTTTTCTCTGAGGTTGACAGTGGTGAAATTTTTATCACACAGCATGAAATGTGTTATTTTGACACATTGACACCATATCAAAACTTATCCTTACACATTCAACTCTGTGACAAAGAATATATTCCTATGAATTTCACAGGCAATTTCCATGGGATTAAAATAAAAGTATTAGTTTCAGATGCTGAATGGCTTTTACATTGTTAACTGGTAAGGATAGGTTGATGAATATATTGATGTTGAATTACACAGCATTATAACCTACAGCAAACCTGTAATATAATTTCTGACGTGGATATTCACATAAACTGGAGAAAAGATATTTGGAATTAAAGTAATTAATAATCTTATTTTCCACCTTCATTTATAGGACTCTCACTAATGTCAATGTTGGTTCATGATTTCAACAGAATAGGAACAGAGTTTTAAAAATCTATTTCCATGGTCAAAGTACCAAGAATCCAATCTTACTGTTTTCCTTTTGTTCTTCTTTAATTCTGAGTTTATTAGATTTTTTTTATATAATGAGATTTAAACTTTAGAAATATAAGATTAGTGATGTGGTGAAGTTTTAAAGGGGAGAAATAGTAACAAATAATAGAAATAGTAACAAATAATAGAAAAAGTAACAAAAGTAACAAATAATAGAGCATGATAATGTAGAATGATAACCTTCCTAGATCACCTTGTGATCACATATGTAATCAATTTCCAGGTCCTATCTTTCTAATCTCCTTATTCTCAACAGTCCATATTTGTCATTTGCCACTACCTTAGATCAAGTTACCTTTATTTTTCAACTGAACACAGTAACAGCACCCAAGTGGATCTTTCTTCCAGTCTTCACTTTCAACTCCCTCCCATACTCTCTATAAAATGCAGACTCAGTGATTATTTGGGAACTAAAATGGGATCATGTCATTCCCCAGCATAAAATACTTCAATATCTCCTAATAACACTTATGATGAAAAACTTACACTTGAATTACTGAATGAATCACTGTTCTTGTTATTGAAATGTCAGCTCCATTATGCCTTACTCTTGGTTGTACTTTCCATTGCCTATATATTGAGAATTACCACTGCCCTGTTGATCTGCAAAGGATGTCCACATATATCTAACTACATATGCCTGCTATGAAATATCTTCTTATACCCATGCTGTTCTTTTAATGAAAATGATGTGTTGCTGCAAATGCATCAGTAAGATTTTCTTTACTCATTTTTTAAAGATTTGACTCAAATATTACCTCCTTAAAAGAATTGCCTAAAAGTTTTTGACCCCAGCCAAAATTCACTACACATTTCTCTGCAGCTCCATAAAATGTAATATCACCAAAATAATGCATGATACTCTCCCTACTGTTATACTATATGTATATTTGTGTTCAAAAAGTAATCAACTTGAGAACTATGTTTTAATATATTTTTATAGCCTCATAGGGCTTAGTTTAGTGGCTTTTATAGTATAACAATGAAGAGTTTTTTAACTTGAATTGAATATTAATTTATACATACATATATATATACTAACGTCAGATATAAGGTACTTGAAACTTTAGTGCTTTCTTCCTTTTGTTTCATAATATTCTGAGTGGCTTGAACATAATTGTGATAACTCAACATGGATTAGGTTGGTGTGTCTAGTTACATATTAATAATGCAAAGTGTGTTTTATAATATAGATAAATATCATATAGCAGAGTATAATATGTATTCTGTTATATATTACAAATATAGTTTTGAGGGATTAATGCCAGAAAGTGCAGTCAACACAAATCTGAATGGCATTAGACATTTCAAATATCAAGTAGAAAGTTTAAAACTATTTGTGAAATGGAACATCCTTCCTGAAATCCTCTTGGAACAGGTTGTGCTTTCATTTATTTTCAATAATTGAAACCATCAAACTCTAATGTTTAAAAATAAAATCTAATAGTAAGTCTGAACTTTCTCTTTTCCAAAGATCTGTCAGTGCTACCTTGGTTTTAGAGGCAGAAAGATAGATAACAACAGGGTACATTCTCCCTCAGGCATATTTCTAGCTTCCCTGCTCTTTCATCTTGATAACCTACCTCAGTAATTTTAGCAAAGCCAGATTAAGTAGGGCTTTCCATCAGTTTAATATGGTGTTTCTTAATGAAAGTTGAGAAATAAAAATTATGAAGCTATGATTAACATCCTTTGACCTTTAGCTGAGAAATATAGGTGCTTCAATCCAGGCAGTATATAGGCTTTTTATAAATGAAAATGGCCTCAAGAAATGCATTTTGGTGACAAGACAGAAAAATCTGAGCAGAATAGAATTTCTCTGCATTCATTTCTTGTGTAATAGCTAAATTGAAGAACACTATAAAGCTGTTCTTGAAATGACTGTCAAGGGAAATCCTTGAGTTAAGAACATTTAAGTACCTAAATGATTAACTTGAGCCTTATTCAAGCATAACCCCCAAACCCAAACAAAATCCTTTTGCTAATGTGACCAAGTCATAGGAAATTAAGCAGGCTCAAGTGGAATTTTAGTGGACTGAATTTATCTAGATTATTTCTAAAATGTAAAGTGTTGGAGAAATTACTTTATAACAATCAGGTACTTGGTATGAATCTTAGAAATTACTTTTGGGAGTCTGAGTAGTAAATTGTTATTATTCTTGGGTCTTAGGCAGATGGTTATAAGTAACTATCAATACCAGACCCATCCTGTGCTTACCTGTAAAATTAATCACATTGATGTTGTAGGATACTGTGTAATAATTTGAATAAGAAAAGAGCCCTCAATTCTAAATAATTCTCCTTTTCATGGTAACATTAAAAATTCTGGATATTAAAATAAATTAACTTTCATATGAAAATTCTCAAGAGAAACATGGTCTATTATACTTGTTTTATATAGCATAATGCATGCATACAAGTTTTTGAGAAATGGGATATATTGGTGAATTCATTATTTCGAGTTAAGAACTTTATAATAAAGCAATAATTTCTTAAGTTTTGGATAAATCCCAGGAAAGACCACAGAATTTTGCTATATCTTGACATCACAGTTTTGAATATCTTTTAGGTTAGGCTATACTCCAGTCCATTTTAATGTTTAGTCAATGGTGGCTTGCAGTTCCTTAGGGTTTGGTTAAAAGATAATTTCCTGTTAGTATGCCAATTGTACATATTTATACATTCCAGTCCTAATGACGGTCATCAGTAAGACCCCAGGAAGATATAAACATCCTAGAATTTTGTTGGCATAAAAAGCAAAAAGCACAATTTTGGGACTAAGATCTGAGGCACCTTAGATAATAAGGAAGATATCTACTGGTTAGCTACAAGATGTCATTGAAAATTGTTATATATAAACAGTAAAATATTTACATTTTTCTCCATGTTCATTTATTCCTAAGAGCTCTTTCAGATTAACATATTGTGTGTATTCTTATGTATCTGCAGTGCATAGTAGTCATTAAATATAAAGAATGTGGTAATTATCTGAATATTGATTTAAAGTATTCAAGGTTTTAGAACTAAGATCTTGTACTACTCTAAATAAATTGATTATATTTATTTTAATTTCTTACGAGACTCCTGTCTGGTTTAATAGGCAATTGTCTTTAACTGTACTGTGTGTTAATTAGACCCAAGAAGTTTTTTGTCCCGCTTTATTTTTTGTTTTAATGTTATCTTATTTTAGTCTTACCTTCCTTTCCTAGGAGCTATTTTATGATTAAAAACACTCATTTTTTGGGGGGGACATTTTAAGCATCAAATTGCTGACATATGATTGACTAAAAAATCATAAAAGTATAATTCATATGGCTTCTCCACTTATTGATGTAATGACCCATTTTCAATTTTTAAATTAAATTGTCAATTGGCATGAGAAAATTTAAGGTAACATACAGATATAAATCCTATTCTGCAGGAGGCTGTAAAATCTTATTAGAACTAGAAATGTACTTGATCAAAAGACATGGATTGCAGCTTCAGGTCCTCTACTTGATAAGTACCTTGATAATTCTGGATATTAGTTTTGTCACCTGTACAAATAGGAATAAAAATCCCTAATGGGATTATTGGCCACTGATCCACTTTGCAAATGAGATAAGTCATAGTGTGCAAATTTCAGAATTTAAACTTTGTGTTTTGTGGGTCACTATAATATATATAATTGTATGAAGTAGTGCCAACAACTAGACTTTTCAATTTAAAAAATGTAAAAGATAATTAAACAAAGATCAAATTTTAAAGGGAAAATTAAATCAGAAAGCCTATAGGAGGGTATCATTTATATCTTCATGTGCAAAAGGGCTATTCTATTAATGTCCATTTAATAAGTCATCTAAGGCTGCAGAATGGTAGAATTGAAATTGGAAGTTGAACTCAAGACAAGATTAAAACTCCAACCAGATGAATTTATATTATACATTGAAATTTTATAAGGTTATATTTAAAGACTTAATGTGGTAAAATGGTACTATTCTAAATGATTCTAAACTATTCTAAAATTAATTAATATTTCAGCTATAAATAATTTTTCATGATTTGCAAATATACTGGTTACTTGTTGTCATCTTGCTCTTTGAGATTCTGGCCATGAATATTTTTTCACTATTCTATTTCTTGGACAAATCTAACTTAGTTTTTCTCTCTCATGTTAGATTCATTTTCTATTATGGTGTTATTGTATAGAGAAGTTGAAACAAATGCCAGCTAGTGAAATAATTCAAATCATATTTTTGTAATATTTATATCTGGTAATAATTTAAAATTCCAACTTTTCTTGATTTCATTGGTTTGATATACAGACTTTTTGTGGAATTGCACAAATATACATCAGTCAACACATACTATCCTTAAAAATTTTTATTGACTTGAATTGATGGTCTATAAAACTTTTTGTTATGCATATATTGATAGTTATGTGTTAATAGCCTTTAAACAATAAACAAATATCCATAACTATTTAAAATTCAATTATGCAAGTTGACTTGATCAAAAGATTATGAACACAATCAAATATGAGGATATGAGATGAATAACATGATAGAAGCAAAGTTGCAAAAATCTTCCTGTTTATCTAAAATTAATTTCTGTAATTGCAACACAGCAAATTTAGAAAACATTTTTATATTTTTTTCACTTCAAGGAAATGATTTTTTCACATACATGAAATAATTGGAAATTTGACATAATGAACAGCAGTCTTCAGTCAATATGTATAATTTGGAGGAAAATCCTTTGGGAAAATGCTTTAGCCTTCCATGACAATAGAACTAAACAAGTCTTTCACATATCACATATAAATTCAGTTTAGAAACTGATTCACTGAGATATTCAGTGAAAACTATCAAAAATATCATGTTCATTAGAGTTTAAAGTATTTTTTACTGACAGAAGATGAGTTGGCCAGTATTCCTTGGTGAAACTGTATGATAACTGCCCACAGAGCTATATCCACTGTAATCTCTATAGTCACTGAGTGCTATGAAAGCTCTGAATCATTTATCTGTCAAACGTTTGGAGTCCATGTCATTGTTCCATTTCTCTAGTTAGGAATAATCAACTTTTTCTCTGATCTAAAATTGTCACTTATTTTCTTTTTGGCATAATGGACTTTGACTTTTGAAAGCAATTGATAGGTGAGTAGTAGACCAAAATAGAAGTTTTTCATGTCATTATCTATGTTGAAAAGTGTTAAGTATGCCAGGATGCCATGCTGTTAAAAAATTTCAGAGAAAAAAGTAAATAGGAAAATTTAAGTGATATCTCATACTGAAGAAATAAATACATGGTCTTCCCTGAAGCTACATTATAAACCATATCCATGTACATTTACAAATAATAATTAATTTTTAGCTACTTACTTTAAGTGTGCCAGATGAGTGTCAATTTAAAGACGGAAAAAACAACTCTGTGATACAGGTAATGGAGTAAACACTAAATGTAATAGCATTTGATGACAACAAACCACATTAAAATTTAGTAGATTAAAACAACAAATACTTTATCTATTCCTCATTTCTATGGTTGGGTAATTTGGATGTCTTGAGCTGCTTCCTATGACCTTATCAAGTCTCAGTAATGCATTTGCCATCATTTGGAAGACAATGGGAAGACTAGGGTGTGTGTCACTTATTACAAAGCTGGCTCTCTGAGCTTGTTCACATTATGCTGGCTACAGGGTTCCCAAGAGTATCAAAGAGAAAACCTTAATACACAGGCATTGTTCAAACCTCTGCTTACAACATTTCTAAGTTCCTCTTGTCCAAAGCAAGTAATAAGTCTGTTACTTGCTTTGGAGAAATCACCTTTTAATTGGAGAACTAGAATGCTGCATTTCAAAGGGGCATACACATGATAGGAAAAAATTGTGCACATTTTTTCTACCTATCATACTAAAAATGCTAAGATAACACAACAATATTAGAGAATACTGTAAAAGAATTATATTTTTCTGAAAAAAAATGTATTCTGAAATACAGTATACCAAATAAAGCTGTTATTCTTTCAGGCCACTCACACCTAACTCATTTCAAAGTCTGGAGAGTATTCTGCCTTATCGGCATTTATATCATGGTAATGAAGTTTAAAATGCCAATAACTGACTCACTTACTGAGCTTCCCTCAGCCAGAATGTGGTCAAATGACCTAGGCTACACCAATCAGAAATACCTGCCTCCCAAGTTTAACGTTTAGAAGGAAAAGCAAAAGATGTGCAGGAAAAAAAAAAAAAAAGAAAAAGGAAAAAGAAAAGGAGCAAGTGCCCCTACAACAGCCAACTTCCAGGGGCAGCAGTGACAAGGATTCTACTTCTGGCTTTCAATGCACAGTGTCACCAGAGTGGTGGCAGTATTATCTTCACTGAGCCAGTGAGGTGGTAGGATTTGGAGGGAATATTCCAGACTACATAACAGATTTTTTGGCCCTGCTGAAATGTCTATGATCAATCTAATGTTCATCACTTAATATTTACATATCTTATTTGCTTATGTTGGCCTGGGTCAATTTTGGTGGCTTGCAACTAAAATGCTAAATAATACACATTATGTGATTATTGTGCAAACTAAGCATTAATTGGCAAAAGGTCTTTATATATATATGTATTTTAAATAGCATTTAGTTTTCTTTTGAAATTTAATCAGAAAAATACTCATTTGAAAATAAGAAGACACAATGTTTAACTAAGTTTTATATATTCCACTAAAAATACATCTACAATAATGCCAGATATCTAAAATCCAGATGCTGGCATAGAAAAAGATGTATGAATAGCCAACATATTAGGTGCTCCATTGAAAGATAATTACTTGATTCTCTCCAACTAATTGATATAAGAAAACAAAGAGTATATCTTAACCAAGATATCTTTATTTCACAATTTAGAAAACTGTAACCCAGAGTGGTTAATGAAAACCCCCTTGATTACCAAAAATTTTCTTGTCACTGTTTTCTCATTATTCAGACCTCAACTCAAATCTTTCCTTCTCAGAAAGGCCTTCCCTGACATCCTTATGCAAAATATAAAGCTGACTCTTCATCTTCCAAATTCCTTCTACTCTCTTACCCCGTGCCATTGTCTGCACAGCACTCTACAGGGCAATATAACATAATGGTTAAAATTCTGGCCACAGAAACAAGCTGGAAAACAAAACCCAATTAAAAAGTGGGCAAAAGATCTGGACACCACACCAAGAGGATCTACAAATGGCAAATACATATATGAAAAAATGTCCATCATTATATGTCATTATGGAATCACAAATTAAAATGATGAGATACCACTACGTAACTTTCAGGAAGACAAAAACTTAAAACAAAACAAAACTGAAAGCACTGAATACCCACAAGGATGTAGAGTAACAGGAATTCTCAGTTTACTGCTGGTGGGAGTACAAAATGATACAGCCACTTTGGAAGATAATTTGGCAGTTTCTTAATTAACTAAACAAGTCTTCTTATATACAGTCAAGCAATTGCACTCTTTGGTAGTTTCCCAAATGAACTGAAAAAACTTGCACACAAATGCTTATAGCAGCCTATTCAAAACTGACAAAAAACTGGAAGCAGCCAATATATGCTTCAAAAGATGAATAGATAAGCTGTGTTACATCCATACAATTGATTATTATTCAACAATAAAAAGAAATAAGCTATCAAGCCATGAAAACACACAGAGGAACCTTAAATACATGTTGTGTTTAAGAAACCAGTCTGTCAAGTCTACAAACTATATGCTATAGACTGCATGTGTCCTCCCAAAATTCATATGTTGAAACCTAATTTTCAGTGGGAGGTGATTATGTCATGGATATGGAGCCCTCTTGAATGGGATTAGATCCCCTATAAAAGAAAGCTCCCTTGCTCCTCTCTGCAATGTGAGGACACAGAGAAAAGTTGTCCATGGAAACAGGAAGTGAGCTCTCAACAGACACGGAATATGTCAACACCTTGATCTTGGATTTCTCAGCCTCCAAAACTGTAACAAATAAATGTTTGTTATTTAAGCCACCCAGTTTATGATATTTTTGTTATAGCAGCCTGAACAAGATACTGTAAAATTCCAGTTATGTGACCTTCTGCAAAAGGCAAAACTATAGAGACAGTAAAAAGATCAGTGGTTGCCAGAGAGAAGGGGAGAGGGATAAAGAGGTGGAGCGTAGGTGATATTTAGGGCAGTGAAATTATTCTGCAATATTGTCATGCTATATACACAATATTATACAATTGTCAAAACTCATAAAACTGTACAACACAAAGAGTGAGCCCTAATGTAACCTATGGCCTTTAGTTAATAATATACTAATTAGTTAATAATGATACATCAATACCGGTTCATCAATTGTAACAAATATACCACACTAATACAAGATATTAATAACAGGATCTAGGGGAAGACGAAGGAAGAGTAAGACGCGGAGATCACCTTCCTCCCCACAGATACACCAGGAATACATCTACACGTGGAACAACTCCTACAGAACACCTACTGAATGCTGACAGCAGACTTCCCAAAGGGCAAGAAACTCCCCACGTACCTGGGTAGGGCAAAAGAATAAACAGAGACAAAAGAATAGGGATGGGACGTGCACCAGTGGGAGGGAGCCCTGAAGGAGGAAAGGTTTCCACACACTAGAAGCCCCTTCACGGGCGGAGACTACGGGTGGCGGAGTGGGGAAGCTTCTGAGCCACAGAGGAGAGCGCAGCAACAGGGTTGCAGAGGGCAAAGCGGTGAGATTTCCGCACAGAGGATCGGTGCCGACCAGCCCGAGAGGCTTGTCCGCTCACCTGCTGGAGCGGGCAGGGCTGGGAGCTGAGGCTCGGGCTTCAGTGGGAGCGCAGGGAGAGGACTGGCTGTGTGAACACAGCCTGAAGGGGTTAGTGCACCACGGCTAGCCGGGAGGGAGTCCGGGGAAAAGTCTGGACCTGCCAAAGTGACAAGAGAGTTTTTCTTCCCTCTTTGTTTCCTGGTGCGCGAGGAGAGGGGATTAAGAGCGCTGCTTAAAGGAGCTCCAGAGACGGGCGCAAGCCGGAGCTAACACCATGGACCCCAGGGAGGGGCATGAGATGCTAAGGCTGCTGCTGCCGCCACCAGTAAGCCTGTGTGCGAGCACAGGTCACTCTCCACAACTCCCTTCCAGGGAGCCTGTGCAGCTTGCCACTGACAGTGTCCCGGGATCCAGGGACAACTTCCCCAGGAGAACGCATGGCGCAGCCAAGGCTAGTGCAACATTACACCAGCCTCTGCTGCCGCAGGCTCGCCCCACACTCTGTACCCCTCCTTTCCCATGGCCTGAGTGAGCCAGAGCCCCCAAATCAGCGGCTCCTTTAACCCTGCCCTGTCTAAGCGAAGAACAGAAGCCCTCCAGTGACCTACACACAGAGGCGGGGCCAAAGCCAAAGCTAAACCGCAGGAGCTGTGCGAACAAAGAAGAGAAAGGGAAATCTCCCCCAGCAGCCTCAGGAGCAGCGGATTAAATCTCCACAATCAGCTTGATGTACCCTGCATCTGTGGAATACCTGAATAGAAAATGACTCATCCCAAATTGAGGAGGTGGACTTTGAGAGCAAGATTTATGATTTTTTCCCCTTTTCCTCTTTTTGTGAGTGTGTATGTGTATGCTTCTGTGTGAGATTTTGTCTGTATAGCTTTGCTTTCACCATTTGTCCTAGGGTTCTATCCGTCTGATTTTTTTTTTTTTTGGTTTCTTTTTGGCTTCTTTTTTTTTTTTTACTTAGAAAAAATTTTATTTGCAATAATTATTTTCTTATTTTAATAACTTTATTTTATTTTACTTTATTTTATTTTCTTTTATCCTATTTCCCTCTCTCTCTCTCTCTCTCTCTCTCTTTTTCTTTCTACTTTTTCTCCCTTTTATTCTGAGCCGTGTGGATGAAAGGCATTTGGTGTTCCAGCAAGGAGTCAGTGCTGTGCCTCTGAGGTGGGAGAGCCAACTTCAGGACACTGGGCCACAAGACACCTCCCAGCTCCACATAATATGAAACGGCAAAAATCTCCCAGAGATCTCAATCTCAACACCAACAACCAGCTTCACACAATGACCAGCAAGCTACAGTGCTGGACACCCTATGCCAAACAACTAGCAAGACAGGAACACAACGCCACCCATTAGCAGAGAGGCTGCCTAAAGTCATAATAAGGCCACAGACATCCCAAAACACACCACCAGACATGGACCTGCCCACCAAAAAGACAAGATCCAGCCTCATCCACCAGAACACAGGCACTAGTTCCCTCCACCAGGAAGCCTACAAAACCCACTGAACCAACCTTAGCCACTGGGGACAGACACCAAAAACAATGGGAACTAAGAACCTGCAGCCTGCAAAAAGGAGACCACAAACACAGAAAGACAAGCAAAATGAGAAGACAGAAAAACACACAGCAGATGAAGGAGCAAGATAGAGACCCACCAGACCTAAAAAATGAAGAGGAAATAAGCAGTCTACCTGAAAAAGAATTCAGAATAATGATAGCAAACATGATGCAAAATCTTGGAAATAGAATAGAGAAAATGCAAGAAACATTTAACAAGGACATAGAAGAACTAAAGATGAAACAAGCAACGATGAACACCACAATAAATAAAATTAAAAATACTCTAGAAGGGATCAATAGCAGAATAACTGAGGCAGAAGAATGGATAAGTGACCTGGAAGATAAAATAGTGGAAATAACTACTGCAGGGCAGAATAAAGAAAAAAGAATGCAACTAACTGAGGACAGTCTCAGAGACCTCTGGGACAACATTAAACACACCAGCATTCGAATTATAGGGATTCTACAAAAAGAAAAGAAAAAGAAAGGGACTGAGAAAATATTTGAAGAGATTAGAGTTGAAAACTTCCCTAATATGGGAAAGGAAATAGCCAAGTCCATGAAGCACAGAGAGTCCCATATAGGATAAATCAAAGGAGAAACATGCCAAGACACATATTAATCAAACGGTCAAAAATTAAATACAAAGAAAACATATTAAAAGCAGCAAGGGAAAAACAACAAATAACACACAAGGGAATCCCCATAAGGTTAATAGCTGATCTTTCAGCAGAAGCTCTGCAAGTCAGAAGGGACTGGCAGGACATACTTAAAGTGATGAAGGAGAAAAACCTACAACCAAGATTACTCTACCCAGCAAGGATCTCGTTCAGATTTGATGGAGAAATTAAAACCTTTACAGACAGGCAAAAGCTGAGAGAGTTCAGCACCACCTAAACAGCTTTACAACAAATGCTAAAGGATCTTCGCTAGGCAAGAAACACAAGAGAAGGAAAAGACCTACAATAACAAACCCAAAACAATTAAGAAAATGGTAATAGGAACATACATATCGATAATTAACTTAAATGTAAATGGATTAAATGCTCCCACCAAAAGACAAAGACTGGCTGAATGTATACAAAAACAAGACCCATAAATATGCTGTCTACAAGAGAACCACTTCAGACCTAGGGACACATACAGACAGAAAGTGAGGGGATGGAAAAAGATATTCCATGCAAATGGAAACCAAAAGAAAGCTTGAGTAGCAATTCTCATGTCAGACAAAATAGACTTGAAAATAAAGACTATTAGAAGAGACCAAGAAGGACACTACATAATGATCAAGGGATCAATCCAAGAAGATATAACAATTGTAAATATTTATGTACCCAACAAAGGAGCACCTCAATACATAAGGCAAATGCTAACAGTCATAAAAGGAGAAATCAACAGTAACACATTCATAGTAGGGGATTTTAACACCCCACTTTCACCAATGGACACATCATCCAAAATGAAAATAAATAAAGAAACACAAGCTTTAAATGATACATTAAGCAAGATGGAATTAATTGATATTTATAGGACATTCCATCCAAAAACAACAGAATACACATTCTTCTCAAGTGCTCATGGAACATTCTCCAGGATAGATCATATCTTGGGTGGCAAATCAAGCCTTGGTAAATTTAAGAAATTTGAAATTGTATCAAGTAAATTTTCCGACCACAATGCTATGAGACTAGATATCAATTACAGGAAAAGACCTGTAAAAAATACAAACACATGGAGGCTAAACAATACACTACCTAATAAGGAACTGATCACTGAAGAAATCTAAGAGGAAATCAAAAAAATACCTAAAAACAGGGCTTCCCTGGTGGCACAGTGGTTGAGAGTCCGCCTGCCGATGCAGGGAACGTGGGTTCGTGCCCCGGTCCGGGAAGATCCCACATGCCACGGAGCAGCTGGGCCTGTGAGCCATGGCCTCTGAGCCTACACGTCCAGAGCCTGTGTTCCGCAACGGGAGAGGCCAAAATAGTGAGAGGCCCGAGTACTGCCAAAAAAAAAAAAAAAAAAAAACCTAGAAACAAATGACAATGGAGACAAGATGACTGAAAACCTATGGGATGCAGCAAAAGCAGTTCTAAGAGGGAAGTATATAGCAATAGAATCCTACCTTAAGAAACAGGAAACATCTCAAATAAACAACTTAACCTTGCACATAAAGCAATTAGAGAAAGAAGAACAATAAAACCCCAAAGTTAGAAGGAAAGAAATCATAAAGATCAGATCAGAAATAAATGATAAAGAAATGAAGGAAACGATAGCAAAGATCAATAAAACTAAAAGCTGGTTCTTTGAGAAGATAATGATAAACCATTAGCCAGATTCATCAAGAAAAAAAGGGAGAAGACTCAAATCAATAGAATTAGAAATGAAAAAGGAGAAGTAACAACTGACACCGCAGAAATACAAAAGATCATGAGAGATTACTACAAGCAACTCTATGCCAATAAAATGGACAACCTGGAAGAAATAGACAAATTCTTAGAAGTGCACAACCTACCAAGACTGAATCAGGAAGAAATAAAAAATATGAACAGACCAATGACAAGCACTGAAATTGAAACTGTGATTAAAAATCTTCCAACAAACAGAAGCACAGAACCAGATGGCTTCACAGGCAAATTCTATCAAACATTTAGAGAACAGCTAACACCTATCCTTCTCAAATTCTTCCAAAATATAGCAGACGGAGGAACACTCCCAAAATCATTCTACGAGGCCACCATCACCCTGATACCAAAACCAGACAAGGATGTCATAAAGAAAGAAAACTACACGCCAATATCACTGATGAACGTAGATGCAAAAATCCTCAACAAAATACTAGCAAACAGAATCCAACAGCACATTAAAAGTATCATACACCATGATCAAGTGGGGTTTATCCCAGGAATGCAAGGATTCTTCATTATACCCAAATCAATCAATGTGATACACCATATTAAAAAACTGAAGGAGAAAAACCATATGGTCATCTCAATAGTTGCGGAGAAAACTTTCGACAAAATTCAACACCCATTTATGATAAAAACCCTTCAGAAAGTAGGCATAGATGGAACTTTCCTGAACATAATAAAGGCCATATACGACAAACCCACAGCCAACATCGTCCTCAATGGTGAAAAACTGAAAGCATTTCCACTAAGATCAGGAACAAGACAAGGTTGCCCACTCTCACCACTCTTATTCAACATAGTTTTGGAAGTTTTAGCCACAGCAATCAGTGATGAAAAGGAAATAAAAGGAATCCAATTTGGAAAAGAAGAAGTAAAGCTGTCACTGTTTGCAGATGACATGATACTATACATAGAGAATCCTAAAAATGCTACCAGAAAACTACTCAATCTAATCAATGAATTGGGTAAAGTAGCAGGATACAAAATTAATGCACAGAAATCTCTGGCATTCCTATACACTAATGATGAAAAATCCGAAAGTGAAATCAAGAAAACACTACCATTTACCATGGCAACAAAAAGAATAAAATATCTAGGAATAAACCTACCTAAGGAGACAAAAGACCTGTATGCAGAAAATTATAAGACACTGATGAAAGAAATTAAAGATGATACAAATAGATGGAGAGATATACCATGTTCTTGGATGGGAAGAATCAACATTGTGAAAATGACTCTACTACCCAAAGCAAGCTACAGATTCAATGCAATCCCTATCAAACTACCACTGTCATTTTTCACAGAACTAGAACAAAAAATTTCACAATTTGTATGGAAACACAAAAGGCCCCGAGTAGTGAAAGCAATCTTGAGAACGAAAAACGCAGCTGGACAAATCAGGCTCCCTGACTTCAGAGTATACTACATAGCTACAGTAATCAAGACAGTATGGTACTGGCACAGAAACAGAATTATAGACCAATGGAACAGACAGAAAGCCCAGAGATAAACCCACGCACATATGGTCACCTTATCTTTGATAAAGGAGGCAGGAATGTACAGTGGAGAGAGGACAACCTCTTCAATAAGTGGTGCTGGGAAATCTGGACAGGTACATGTAAAAGTATGAGATTAGATCACTCCCTAACACCATACACAAATATAAGCTCAACATGGATTAAAGATCTAAATGTAAGGCCAGAAACTATCAAAGTCTTAGAGGAAAACATAGGCAGAACACTCTAGGACATAAATCACAGCAAGATCCTTTTTGACCCGCCTCCTAGAGAAATGGAAATAAAAGAAAAATAAACAAATGGGACCTAATGAAACTTCAAAGCTTTTGCACAGCAAAGGAAACCATAAACAAGACCAAAAGACAACCCTCAGAATGGGAGAAAATATTTGCAAATGAAGCAACAGACAAAAGATTAATCTCCAAAATTTACAAGCAGCCCATGCAGCTCAGTAACAAGAAAACAAACAACCCAATCCAAAAATGGGCAGAAGACCTAACTAGACATTTCTCCAAAGAAGATTTACAGACTGCCAACAAACACATGAAAGAATGCTCAACATCATTCATCGTTAGAGAAATGCAAATCAAAACTACAATGAGATATCATCTCACACCAGTCAGAATGGCCATCATCAAAAAATCTAGAAACAATAAAAGCTGGAGAGGGTGTGGAGAAAAGGGAACACTGTTGCACTGCTGGTGGGAATGTGAATTGGTACAGCCACTATGGAGAACAGTATGGAGGTTCCTTAAAAAACTACAAATAGAACTACCATATGACCCAGCAATCCCACTACTGCGCATATACCCTGAGAAAACCATAATTCAAAAAGAGTCATGTACCAAAATGTTCATTGCAGCTCTTTTTACAATAGCCAGGAGATGGAAACAACCTAAGTGTCCATCATTGGATGAGTGGATAAAGAAGATGTGGCAATATATACAATGGAATATTAGCCATAAAAAGAAATGAAATTGAGTTATTTGTAATGAGGTGGATGGACCTAGAGTCTGTCATACAGAGTGAAGTAAGTCAGAAAGAGAAAGACAAATACAATATGCTAACACATATATAGGGAATTTAAGGGGAAAAAAATGTCATGAACCACCTAGGCGTAAGACAGGAATAAAGACACAGACCTAGTAGAGAATGGACTTGAGGATATGGGGAGGGGGAAGGGTAAGCCGTGACAAAGTGAGAGAGTGGCATGGGCATATATACACTACCAAACGTAAAATAGATAGCTAGTGGGAAGCAGCCACATAGTACTGGGAGATGAGCTCGGTGCTTTGTGACCACCTAGAGCGGTGGGATTGGGAGGGTGGGAGGGAGGGAGATGCAAGAGGGAAGAGATATGGGAACATATATATGTATATAACTGATTCACTTTGTTATGAAGCAGGAAGTAACACACCATTGTGAAGCAATTATACTCCATAAAGATGTAAAAAAAAAAAGAACACATTTGGGAGGTGGTCATTTTGTTGTTGTTTTTTTTTGTTGAAGTGGAGTTTATTTGCAGTATTGTGTTAGTTTTTGATGGATGGCAAGGTGATTCAGTTATACACATATATATTTGTATATATACATATATTCCTTTTCATATTCTTTTCCATTATGGTTATTATATGATATTGGATATGGTTCCCTGTGCTATACAGTAGGACATTGTTGTTTATCTATTTTATATATAGTATTGTGTATCTGCTAACCCCAAACTCCTAATTTATCCCTTCCCCCCACCCCCTTTCCCCTTTGGTAACTATGAGTTTGATTTCTATGTCTGTGAGTCTGTTTCTATTTTGTAAATAAGTTCATTTGTATCATATTTTAGATTCCATATATGTGATATCATGTTAGAGGGGAAATTTTTTAACTCCTAATAATTCTTCTTAAGTTTAGTTTAAATTTCAAGTGATTAACAATATATATCTTGTGAACCATATTAAACCTTCTGTACTTGCTAGGCTTTTCAAATTGTTAAACATGTTTTTCAATTTTATAAAATGGAAAAGGTTTTCATTTTAGATGAACAGTAAAATGTTATGTCAAAAAGCAAAAAAAAAGATGTTAATAACAGGGAAAATTGTGAGTGAATGAGGGGGGAGGAATATGGAAACTCTCTGTACTATTTGCTCAATCTTCTATAAATCTTAAGCTAAAAAAATGAAGTCTATTAATTAAAAAAAGAAAAGGAAGAAACTACTTGCCTATCTTGAACGTTAGCAACTATTTAACGTATATGTGCCTAAGTTTCCTAACCTGAATTATTTAAATGATAACATTTCCTACCTGACAATGTGGTTGTGAATATCAAATGGAGTTATGCATGTAAATAATATAGAAAAATGTTTGTCACATAATAAGAACCCAATAAAAGTTGGCTATTACTCTAGCATCCCCATTGAAAATACCCTCCATTATTTTTTTTGATTATCAGTTTTCTGCGTGCTCCTCAGATAAAATAATAATCCATAGGTACAGGAGTATTTTCTGTCCTGTTCACAGCTGAAACAACAGAATTTTGAATGGTGACTGACATATAGTAGGAACTCAGTAAACATTTGTTGAGAGAATAAAAAAAGTGAAGTGTAGCATTACTACAAGTTCAATAATGAAATAAAGAGCTACTGCTTTGCTAGTGTAATTAATCTTGATAGCCATTTCTCCTTCTGAATTAAATATAAATTTGAAGCCTTAAAATATTTAACATTTAAATATTACTCTTCTTGTAACACCATATATACCTATTCCCTAAATTACATTTTAAATGTGCAAATCCCGCCCCCGCTTCTCTCACCAAATTATAAAGTGTTCATCTAATCTATTATTCTTTTGCTATGGTTTTATAAACAGTTTTGTGATTAGTTAACCAGGAAGTTGTGCTCTCATTTTTCGTAGGATTTGTTGTCAAGAAAAGCCATCAGTTTTTATTAGTCATGTTGTACATGAAGAATTATTAAAATGCTTTATAGGTAGAAGTCCTTAAATATATAAGGACTTTCTATGCTGAATTCTGGTCTGCAGTATCGCATATGGATACTGACACATGGTTCTGAAATTTATCTTCACCTCTTTCTGGCTGAAAGGGAGATCTTGCGGTGCTGCTCAGAATTGTTATCCGTAAAGTAGAGATAATAATAGTACCAAATTCATAGGATGAACTGAAGGCAACATAAGGTAACACACATACGTATATGTATCACACAGAACAGAACCTGGTATATAGTAAACATTCAATGAATGAGAAATACTATTTAAAAAACACTTAGTTGAAATGGAAAAATAATACATGTCATATGGTGACAACTTTCTTATTCTAATGTTTTAGAAGAAAACACATTTGAAGTTTCCAAGTAACAACTAAGCCAATTGATTATTAATGAAGCCTTTATTATAATTCACAAGGTTTTCTTTTTATGTCAATTTATTGCTCAGCTTTCTGGCCTTAGACTGTTAATTTATCTCTAGATTGCAATCTCAGATACCCTTCCTATTAATATTAATTTTTATTGAGCAGGGAGATACATAGGTGAATGACAATTTATCACAATTGCCAATAGAACCACCACAATCCTGGTAGACAGAAAAGGTCAGGTAAGCCAGTATTGCTTATAACAGAGTACAGATAAGCCTGATGTATCCCCTTCTGGAGAGAAAATAATTAAAGGAGAGTCTTCTGGCAGCATTCAACCTAAAAGACACCATGTTCTAAAAAACTTTTCCTAATACAAATGTAAGAATTTATATCCAAGAGATTTCCACAAGAGGGTCACACCTCAGAAAATATTACCACTGCACATATTTGTGCAGTTAGTAAGATAAACTAGACTTTATATAAATATACTTGTCAAACTCTGCCAAGAAAGAAAATGTATATGGCTTAGTCTTTGGGTAACTGAAAACAAAGACTGAGAAGGCTGCAAGTTTATCCTAATGGTTTCGAACTGAGAAACTGCCTATTTAGCCTGAAAGTACCCAATATTAATACAAAACAAAAACCAGAAACATAAAACTAGAAGACAAGAGTAACTGAATCACAATGAACAGAACATAATTTGTATTAAGAACAAGGCAAGTATGTATACTAACCATGAAGTAATTAACTAATAACTAAGTGATTAATAACTGTTAATCACAGAGTCACATTATGTGATACAATTTTTTTTATATTCACTTTGAGATCACTTCAGGTCTCTTGTTTCTACACAGGAGAATCTTCAGGTGTTGCTAGGGAAACATCTTGAAAAACGGTAGAAAGTAGAAACAGTAAATTACAATTCCAGTTTGTAAACAACACATCTCTTATTTCTGTTTGAATAGCCACACTTCTAAGAAGAGCTTCCCAATTTACAAATATTTGAATTTTGAAAAATCATTAACATATAAATCTCTACATGCAAAAAGGCAGAAGACGAAATTAAAAGTTTCTACTCTAGCTTGGTTTTCTTATTTGAACAATTGAAATTGACATCCATTTTTATTTATTCATCAGAAATAATAAAAATTAATTCCCTTTGTATCTTTATCTTGTTTCTTTGCTCCTTTCTCCTTTCCCTTGTCTTGGCACTATGGGTGCCAAGAAATCAATTACTACCTAAAAATATTCAAGCAAATGAAGCTATCTTAAGTTCTAACTGCATGAGCAACTTGGTTATGTGTCAGAGTGTCATCATCTCATCCACCTCCTCCCTCCTCCTCTGGCAATAAGCACATGGTTCCTGACCCATTTCCATTGTAAGTGAAAACCTTGAGCCTTAGCACCAAACAGAGTGAGATGAGGAGTTGCACAAGGGATTGCTGCTGGAAGACACTGAATGTGTGAGATTGCAGAGGAACTTCAAGGAATCATGAGAAAAATATGCTTGTTTTTGTCCATACTTGAAAATAACACTTTCTCATGCTTACACACCATCTTTCCTACCTCTATTATAATAGTGTAGTAGTGGGACTTAGGCCAGTATTTGAACTTGTTTGAAATCAGTGTTATATTCTTAAATATTCCAGTTAGCAATTTTCTTTAATTTTTTTGATATTAACAAAGACATGTCATTCTTGATCATTTCCTTAGGCTTATACTTACTATAGAAATAGAAAAAAGGAAATTATTACAAATAGCTAACTGATACATACATAAACATGCACACACATACACATACAAACATTTGAAATATAAGCTTAGAATTTGGGGAACACATTTCCATGGGGATAGTATATTGTCTGTTAATATTCATTATCATGCTTCTACATCACATATAAAATCTTGTTACTGTATATTTATTTATTTATTTTTATATTTTCCTCCCTACATTATAGTTTTAAACTCCATGATGGTAGGGCTTTATCTACACGAGTGCTCAAAATTATTTGTTGGAAGAATAAGAACACAAGGCATCTGTGGATCTCAAAAAAAGGCAACCACTGAGCTAACAGCTCAATTGGTCAAAAGCATAGGTTGCATTGATCACATGGCAATCTATCTGCTGTACAGTGGTTTATTAATTACTCAACAGACTCCCAACTATTGTACTTTCTAGACCCAGATTATGATAACAAATATAAAATAGCCTGCATTAATATTACCCAGAATTTATTTGGCACTCATGTATTTCAGGCTTAATATAGGTCAGGCAGAATTACAAGTAATTCATTTAATCCTTGCCAGAGTTTATAGATATAGGTATATTATTATCATTTCCATTTTACCAATAAAATAAGATGGAGACACAGAAGGTCTAGAAAACTTTCCCAGTATCACCAAAGTAAAGTGTTGAGACTAACATTCAAACCCTGATAATCTAATTTAAAACTACCTTTTAAACCACTCTATATTTTCTCTGCATCCTACCACTGACATTATCTTTTCAGTAACGGCAAATAAACTAAAAGTTCCAACAGTACAGTTAGTGCTTTGCTATTCTTGCAAATCTCTAAAGCAATCTTTATTTGCATTTGTACTTATTGTAGTTTATAAAAATTAAAATTTATATAAATTTTTAGTTTATAAAAATTAAAGTTTATAAAATTAAAATTTATATAAATTTTATTTTAAATTTTCAGAGATAAATCAAAATTCTGAGTCTAGTTAAGGAAATAGAATGCATATACAAAAAATGAAACAATATGAAATTTACAGCAACTCATTCATTCATTTATTAGTACTTTCAACTATCCCCCTATATCCAACAAACATTTTTTAGCACTTATTATGTGCCAAAACTGTGCAAGACAGCTGTATTTATTCTCTAGCTACATTTCAGAACTATCTTAAGTCCATATATTTAAGTATTAGTTTAGAGAAAAAAAATTTAAACTGTGTGTTGACGTAGAATGCAAATAAAAAATGAGGGAAATCAGTAATGCCTATGCTATTCTTGTGACATAGTCACTATACATACCAGAGAAAAATCTAATAATTTTCTCTTATTTAATATATCTTTTCATCATCACCTCTCAGTTAACTTAGGAAATAGATTTCTATAAGAAATATAATCCTCAAGCGTTGTTATAATAACTATGAAGAAGGAATTTCTTAGAATGTATTTGTACTCATTTTTATGCCCTTAAAATATAAATTCAACAAAAGATGATTACTTAATAACATCTAATCTACCTATTTTATGTTCCTGTTATGGCCATATATGTACTTCCTAATTTAGAAACTCATGATAAAAAATGGAAGAAATCAATATCACTATTGTTTGCCACACAATTCATGTGTCAAAAATTATGAAATGAACGAAGTAGGATCTATCAGAGGCAGTAGAGGAATGCAATGAACCCATACTAAAGTCTTAAATCCAGATACCATCTGTTAGCAATGTCCCTTTGATGGAAAATAAACGAAAATGACCATGATCCCCACATCCCTTACATTCTATCAGTTTCCTACTATTGCTAAGGATTTCAAGTACATGTCTGCTAGATTTCAGGGCAAACATACTCCTTACGATCAGCAAGGGATCTGACTTCAAATCCCTACCCAGTGTCTTACTAGATAAGATGGGATTTGCAAGGCATGAGTATTCCCTTGCCCTAGTCTGGAGATAGTCCCAAGCAATCAGTTGTTTGATGATTTACCTTAGTGTAACCTAATTCTTTTTTACTACTCTCTGATGACTGAGATGATTACCCTGAAAATAATTTTGCACAGGTTCCTACAAAGAGCAACAGTCTAAAAAGTTATCCAAATGTGGCCTAAGAAAAATCCATCACAAAACAGTTCCACTTAATGCCTTTTCACTTCTCCTTAGAAGCTCCTCAGTCAAGTATGTGGTGTTAGTTTATTCTTGAATAGCATTTTGCTCTTGATCCCTTTATAAACTCTTCCACCTCCTTCTTGAAGGTGGAGGGAAATCAGAATAAATCTTTAGTTCTTCCTAAAATTAGAATTATAAAGAAAAATATCCAGTAGGCATTATCCCACATTTCAAGGCTCATGGCAAATGAAATTTTATATACACTGAAGAGGAACAATAAGATTTAATCAATGTGAACAGACACAAGTGTCAGACATTTATCACAAAAGTTTATATAAGAACTTGGATATCGGGAATTGGAGGTAATGACTCAGGAATAATTATTAAAACAAGATCTTCATGCAACAGGGTCATACAGAAGCAACTATAAAAAAAGAAAAGAGTTAATGTACATAAAATCTAAATAAAGGTGAAAATTTGTTGGACTGAAAGAGCCCACAGAAATTTAAATGTCTATGTAGATATTCAGTAGAACCATTGCCACCTCATTTTGTTCCTTTTTTTTTTTTTTTTTTTGTGGTATGCGGGCCTCTCACTGTTGTGGCCTCTCCCGTTGCGGAGCACAGGCTCCGGACGCGCAGGCTCTAGCGGCCATGGCTCACGGGCCCAGCCGCTCTGCAGCATGTGGGATCTTCCCGGACCAAGGCACAAACCCGTATCCCCTGCATCGGCAGTCGGACTCCCAACCACTTGCGCCACCAGGGAAGCCCCCATTTTGTTCCTTTTAAGATACTTCTTTGAAACAACATCTCCAACAATTTCTTATACTTGTCTTACAAAGTCAAGCCACAATGATTAGTTATTATTTTTTTTTCATGTGGTATCATTCACTTTCTTGTTCCTTCACTTATTTGTTTATTCCATTGACTGTGTCTGATTTGGGGAATTAGTTGGAGTTAGAGGAAGGATTTATACAAAGTTCAGTGACACAAAAGAGGAATTTCTAAGGAAGAAGAAAACTGTTACTTTGCTTGGACTGGTGGAACAATGTACTACAAACTAGATGGCTTAAACAATATAAATATATCGTCTCACAGTCTAGAGGTTAGAAGTCTACAATAAAGGTGTTGGCAGAGCTGGTTCCTTCTATGAGGAATTATGAGGGAGATACCTGTCACATACCTCTCTCCTAGCTTCTACTGCTCTGCTGGAAATCTCTGGCATTCTTTAGCATCTCCTTCATCACTCCAATTTATGCCTTCATATTCACACGGCATTATCCCTGTGAGCATGTGTCTGTTCAAATTTCACCTTTTTATTAAGACACCAGTCATTGGACTATGTGCTCACCTTACTGAAGTATAATTTCATCTTAACTCATTACATATAACAATGACTGTGTTTCCAAATAAGGACATATTTTAAGGTACTGGGGGTTAGGACTTGGAATGATATTTGGAAGGATATTTTGTCTTTCCTTTATTAGGAAAACTAATAAATTGTGGTGAGCATAATTAAGGAATACATCAGAAGTTCCTTTCAGAGCTCATGGTTTGGTACCCAATAAAGATGTGATTGCCAGAGAACACTTAGCTTTTATTCATTCATTCATTATTCATTCACTCATTCAATAAATATTTATTTAGCATCTACAAGATTCCAAGCCATAGTCTAGTTTCTAGTTTCACATCAGTGAAAAAGAAGATAAATGTCTCAGTTTAATAGAGCTAAAAAAAAAAAAAAAGTAAGCAAGAGAATACAAGAATAGACATAAGGTGATAAATTCTATTGAGATGTATGAAGCAAGATAAGAGGGATAGAAAGGGAAATTAGGCACAGTGGACGTTGATACTTCGTACTGGGTGATCTGAAAGAGCCTTAAATGATAAGGGGGAATGTGCAAAGCAATACAAAGAAAGAAATGAGTTAGTCATATAACTACACCTCAGGCAAAGGAAAAGTCAATGTAAAAACCCCAAGGGGAAAGCCAGCTTGATATTTTAGAAAAAGAGCAACAAAGCCCTATAGCTGAAGCAGACGGATTAACACCAGTTAATTCAGAAGGCTTGGGGGGGGGGGCGTGTATTGTCATAAGGGGCAGAATATGTAGGGCCTTAGGCATGGAAAGGACTACATTTTTTTTTTTTTCTCTGAGTGAGAAGGGAAGCCAATGAGGGAACAGGGGAATGCATTAAGCAAATAAATCATCTTAATATATAACTAACTCCCTATCTATTTATCCATATATATCTGCCTATAATATTTCACCAGAATATTTTACCAGAATATTATGAAGAATATTTTATCATTGCTGTAGTTTAGTGAGAATAGACTTTATGTTGGACTGTGGGCGGGCTGAGTATCTAAACTGGAGGCTGCTGCAATAATCCAGGTAATGGAGGTGTAATCGAGGGCATTAGCAGGGATAATAGTAATAAGTGGCTAGATTCTGCATTTTGCTGGATATATTTTGAGGTAAAGCCAAAATGGTTTATGATTGAATTAAATATTTGATGGAGGAAAATAATCAAAGAAAACAAATGTGATTTGGGGATATGGAAAAGACTTTGATCAGGTTTTACTTTTGTTTTTTTTCATTTTTATTTTATATTGGAGTACAGTTGATTTGCAATGTTGTGTTAGTTTCAGGTGTACAGAAAAGTGTTTTAGTTATGCATATATCTATTCTTTTTTCTGAATTTTAGAATTTTATTTTTTTATACAGCAGGTTCTTATTAGTTATCCATTTTATACATATTAGTGTATATATGTCAATCCCAATCTCCCAATTCAACACACCACAACCCCTCCTCCACCACCAGGTAGGTGGTGTCCATACGTTTGTTCTCTACATCTGTCTCTATTTCTGCCCTGCAAACCGGTTCACTGGTACCATTTTTCTAGGTTCCACATATATGCGTTAATATATTTGTTTTTCTCTTTCTTACGCACTTCATTCTGTATGACAGTCTCTAGATCCATCCACGTCTCTACAAAATGACCCAATTTCGTTCCTTTCTATGGCTGAGTAATATTCCATTGTATATATGTACCACATCTTCTTTATCATCTGTTGATGGGCATTTATGTTACTTCCATGACCTGGCAATTGTAAATAGTGCTGCAATGAACATTGGGGTGCATGTATCTTTTTGAATTATGATTTTCTCTGGGTATATGCCCAGTAGTGGGATTTCTGAGTCATATGGTAATTCTGTTTTTAGTTTTTTAAGGAACCTCCATACTGTTCTCCATCCATAGTGGCTGTATCACTTTACATTCCTACTACCAGTGCAAGATGGTTCCCTTTTCTCCACACCCTCTCTAGCATTTGTTGTTTGTAGATTTTCTGATGATGCCCATTCTAACTGGTGTGAGATGATACCTCATTGTAGTTTTGATTTGCATTTCTCTAATAATTAGTGATGTTGAGCAGTTTTCATGTGCTTCTTGGCCATCTGTAAGTCTTCTTTGGAGAAATGTTTATTTAGGTCTTCTGCCCATTTTTGGATTGGGTTTTGTTTTGTTTTTTTTAGTATTGAGCTGCATGAGCTGTTTATATATATTGGACATTAATCCTTTGTCCACTGATTCATTTGAAAATATTTTCTCCCATTCTGAGGGCTGTCTTTCCGTATTCTTTGTAGTTTCCTTTGCTCTGCAAAAGCTTTTAAGTTTCATTAGGTCCCATTTGTTTATTTTTGTTTTTATTTCCATTACTCTAGGAAGTGGATCAAAAAAGATCTTGCTGTGATTTATGTCAAAGAGTGTACTTCCTATGTTTTCCTCTGAGAGTTCTATACTGTCCAGTCTTACATTTAGGTCTCTAATCCATTTTGAGTTTATTTTTGTGCATGGTGTTAGGGAGTGTTGTAATTTCATTCTTTTACATGTACCTGTCCAGTTTTCCCAGCACCACTTATTGAAGAGACTACCTTTTCTCTATTGTATACCCTTGCCACCTTTGTCATAGATTAGCTGACCATAGGTGTGTGGGTTTATCTCTGTGCTTTCTATCCTGTTCCATTTATCTATATTTCTGTTTTTGTACCAGTATCAAATTGTCTTGATTACTGTAGCTTTGTAGTATAGTCTGAAGTCAAGGAGTCTGATTTCTCCAGCTCCATGTTTCTCCCTCAAGACTGCTTTGGCTATTTGGGGTCTTTTGTGTCTCCACACAAATTTTAAGACTTTTTGTTCTAGTTCTGTAAAAAATGCCATTGGTAATTTGATAGGGATTGCATTGAATCAGTAGATTGCTTTGGGTAGTACAGTCATTTTCACAATATTGATTCTTCCAACCCAAGAACATGATATATCTCTCCATCTCTTTGTATCATTTTTAAGTTCTTTCATCAGTGTCTTATAGTTTTCTGCATACAGGTCTTTTGTCTCCTAAGTAGGTTTATTCCTAGGTACATTATTCTTTTTGTTGCAATGGTAAATGAGAGTGCTTCCTTAATTTCTCTTTCAGGGTTTTCATCATTAGTGTAGAGGAATGCAAGAGATTTCTATGCATTAATTTTGTATCCTGCAACTTTACCAAATTTATTGATTACCTCTAGTAGCTTTCCAGTGGCATCTTTAGGATTCTCTATGTAGAGTATGATGCCATTTGCAAACACTGACAGTTTTACTTCTTCTTTTCCAATTTGTATTCCTTTTATTTCTTTTTTTTTCCCCTGATTGCCATGGCTGGGACTTCCAAAACTACGTTGAATAATAGTGGCAACACTGGACATCCTTGTCTTGTTCCTGACCTTAAAGGAAATGCTTTCAGTTTTTCACCATTGAGAATGATGTTTGCTGTGGGTTTGTCATATATGGCCTTTATTACGTTGAGGTAGGTTCCCTCTATGCCTACTTTCTGGAGAGCTTTTATCATAAATGGGTGTTGAATTTTGTCAAAAGATTTTTCTGCCTCTATTGAGATGATCATATGTTTTTATTCTTCAGTTTGTTAATACAGTGTATCATATTGATTGATTTGTGTAAATTGAAGAACCCTTGCATCCCTGGGATAAATTCCACTTGATCATGGTGTATGATCCTTTTAATGTGTTGCTCGATTCTGTTTGCTAGTATTTTGTTGAGGATTTTGGCATCTATATTCATCAGTGATATTGGTTTGTAATTTTCTTTTTTTGTAGTACCTTTGTCTGGTTTTGGTATCAGGGTGATGGTGGCCTCATAGAATGAGTTTGGGAGTGTTCCTCCCTCTGCTATTTTTTGGCAGAGTTTGAGAAGGATGGGTGTTAGCTCTTCTCTAAATGTTTGATAGAATTCACTGTGAAGCCATCTGGTCCTGGACTTTTGTTTGTTGGAAGATAGTTAATCACAGTTTCAATTTCATTACTTGTGATTGGTCTGTTCATATTTTCTATTTATTCCTGGTTCAGTCGTGGAAGGTTATACCTTTGTAAGAATTTGTCCATTTCTTCCAGGTTGTCAATTTTATTGGCATAGAGTTGCCTGTAGTCTCTTAGGATGCTTTGTATTTCTGCAGTGCCTGTTGTAACTTCTCCATTTTCATTTCTAATTTTATTGAGTCCTCTCCCTCTTTTTCTTGATGTGTCTGGCTAATGGTTTATCAATTTTGTTTATATTCACAAAGAATAAGTTTTTAGTTTTATTGATCTTTGGTATTGTTTTGTTTGTTTCTATTTCATTTATTTCTGCTCTGATCTTTACGATTTCTTTCCCTCTACTAACTTTGGGTTTTGTTTGTTCCTCTTTCTCTAGTTGCTTTAGGTGTTAGATTGTTTATTTGAGATTTTTCCTGTTTCTTCAGATAGACTTGTATTTCTATAAACTTCCCTCTTACAATTGCTTTTGCTGCATCCCATAGGTTTTGGATCATCGTGTTTTCATTGTAATTTGTCTCTAGGTATTTTTTGATTCCCTTTTGATTTCTCCAGTGATCTCTTTGTTATTTTGTAACATATTGTTTATCCTCCATGTGTTCGGGTTTTTTACTTTTTTCCCCTGTAATTGATTTCTAATTTCATAGTGTTGTGGTCAGAAAAGAGGCTTGATATGATTTCAATTTTTGTAAATTTACTGAGGCTTGATTTGTGACCCTGGAGAATGTTCCGTGTGCACTTGAGAAGAAAAAGTAATCTGCTGTTTTTGGATGGATTGTCCTATAAATGTGAATTAAATCTACCTGGTCTACTGTGTTATTTAAAGTTTGTGTTTCCTTATTAATTTTGTTTGGATGATCTGTCCATTGGTGTAAGTGAGGTGTTAAAGTCCCCCACTATTATTGTTACTGTTGATTTCCTCTTTTATAGCTGTTAGCAGTTGCCTAGTATATTGAGGTGCTCCTATGTTGGGTTCATATATATTTATAATTGTTATATCTTCTTGTTGGATTGATCCCTTTATCATTATGTCATGTCCTTCCTTGTCTCTTGTAACATTCTTTATTTTAAAGTCTATTTTATCTGATATGAGTATTGCTACTCCAGCTTTCTTTTGATTTCCATTTGCATGGAATATCTTTTTGCATCCCCTCACTTTCAGTCTATATGTGTCCCTGGGTCTGAAGTTGGTCTTTTGTAGACAGCATATATATGGGTCTTTTTTTTGTATCCATTCAGCAAGCCTGTGTCTTTTGGTTGGAGTATTAATCCATTCAAGTTTAAGGTAATTATCGATATGTATATTCCTATTACCATTTTCTTAATCGTTATGGCGTGTTTTTTGTAGGTCCTTTTCTTCTCTTGTGTTTCCCACTTAGAGAACTTCCTTTAGCACTTGTTGTAGAGCTGGTTTGGTGGTGCTGAGTTCTCTTAGCTTTTGCTTGTCTGTAAAGCTTTTGATTTCTCTGTTGAATCTGAATGAGATCCTTGCCAGGTAGAGTAATCTTGTTTTTAGGTTCTTTCTTTTCTTCACTTTAAGTATATCATGTGACTGCCTTCTGGCTTGTAGAGTCTATTCCTTTTCAGATTCTTTTCCCATATAGGTTTTTACAGAGTATTTAGTAGAGTTCCCTGTGCTATACAGTAGATCCTTGTTGATTATCTATTTTACATATAGTAGTGTGTATACATTTTTGTTTTGTTTTATTTTTGTTAATTTTTTTAGAGTAGGGGAGACAGGTGGGGAAAATGAAGAGTTTGATAGAATTCAAGTGTAGCAACAGGAGGAAGGCAACATATATGGAGGAGGACAATTAGGTAGATAGACATGGAAGTTCTCTTTTGCTTGTTTGTATCAACTCAGTGAAATGAAAGACAAAGTCATGAGCTGAAAGTAAGGGTGAGGGAATACGTACTAGAAATTAGAGGGAGGAAAAGAAGTGATGAGATAGTCATCCAGGAAAAGAGTAGAGAGAAAATATTAGAGAGAGTGGCTACATTGCACAAGGGAACTCTTGAGACCAATTTTCATGGATTAAAAGTGAGATCAGTCAGCATGTTCATGTGTATTTTGACAATTTACTCAGCTATGTTGGAATATCTAGAGAATAATGGAAAGTTGAATTTAACCAATATTATCAGGCAAGTATGATGAAGCAAGATTGGGGTAAAGGATCCTAGGATGCATGCAATGGAGCAGTCTCAATAAGAGACCACAGAGTCTAAACTGAGACAGGAGAGTAGAGAGAACATGAAGTAGATGAAAGGCAAAAATCTTTGGATCAACAAATGGGTGTTTTGAGATGTTGACAGAAAAGAGAATAAACTGGAAAGAATGAGGGTATTGTCAGAGAATGGGTTACATGAAACTGATACTATAGAAGAAAGACAATTATTGAAAATTATACAAATTGCAAATGATATGTTCTAGGTAAATCTGTGCTGCTTAATATGGTAGGCACTAGCTTCATGTGGGTATTAATGGGTAAGAATTAAGTGTATACCTCAGAGATATTACACGTTTGGTTCCAGACTGCTGCAAAGAAGTGAATATCACAATAAACTGAGTAAAACGAAATTTTTGGTTTCCCAGTGCATATAAAAGTTAAGTTCATAATACATTATAGTCTATTTAGTGAACAATAGATTTATGTGTACAAAATGTACATAACTTAATTAAAAATACTTCATTGCTAAAAATACTAACCATCATCTGACAGTGCAGAATTGCCGCAAACCTGCCATTATATAAAATGTATATCTGGTTGCGATTTATAAAAATGCAATATCTGCAAAGCATAATAAAATAAGGTATGCCTATAAATAAAACTAAAAGCTAATATCTCAGTAACACTATCCACATTTCAAGTGCTCAACAACCATATGTAGCTAATAGCCACAACACAAAACAGTGAAGAGATAGAACAAATCACTCATTACAGAAATTTTTATCAAACAGACTCTGGGAACAGTTGGCTGAGGTAAAGTGAAAAGGAGTGGTCATGTTCTGAAAATGCTATGGTGTTTTAAAAGGAAGTAGTAAAAATTTTGAAATGTCAATGAAGAGAAAGAAGGACCTTTATCATTCCACTTGACCCAGAGGAAGGAAAAACAAGAAGCAATGCAGAGGGCTGCCGGAGAAGCAGTTTTCTCATCAGGTTTTGATTAGAGATAAAGGTGAAATGATCATTCATAGGCAAGGCTGAAGCTACAGTAAATTTTGCTGATGATGACTGTTATTTTTCTGAAAGCTAAGTGAAAAGGTTTAAGGAGCTGGCAAGTTTGGAAGAAGGGGTCACATTAAGAGATATGAAAGCCCTAGAGGGACAAGAGACTTAAAAACTAATTTAGTGGAAATCAATTAGGTGGGAGCATAGTGTAAATAATATTGAAATTAGCAAAAGCTACAAATGAGAGCTTTCTTGCCCCTCTTTGAGGCCTGGTTTACCAGCACACCACTGGTAGTTCTGCTGCTTGTCAAACTGGTGAGACTTTGGCACTGTGTATTTTTCAATAAGAACACGCCTACACTTCTTCTGATGGTGATGTGGGGGCCAGGGAATGTGTATTCATAAAGGAACTTACAACTACTTTAGTTCATTTTTGTGAGAGAACATAGAAACTGTAAATATTTATGACCAACGGCATAGCAAGACATAATAAGTCAGGCAGGTATGGAGGTTTTCTAGATCATAAGAGACTTCGTATATTGTACTACTGATTTTTTTTTTGAAGGGGACAAGAAACCAATGAAATATTTTAAAGGGAGGAGAATAACCAGATTTGTAACTTTATGAGCGCTTATGCAATACTAGAGTTAAAAAGGAAAAAAGAAAGTGTGATTCTTTTTAGATTACGAATAGATAAAAATTATAATGTCATCAAAATTCATAGTTGTGTCAGGCTCATGGAGATACCTTTTGTTTGCATTATACACACCTTGCATTATGAGCAATGCTTGGGGAAGGCAACTTGTGTTCATTCCCCAAGTATGCATGTTTCCTTTTTATCCTGGAGTATCTTTGTTTAAAAACAGCTGATGAGACTTGCTCTAGTCATTGGGAGAATTTACTGATGATATAATATAGTCTTCTCTTTGGAAATTAGTAGAATTCCAATCCAAATTTTATTCAAAGAGAGATATTTTCCTAAAGATTATACGAATTCCATTGTTATCTCTTGCTCTTCCCAATCTTGATTCCCAACCCATCACCATCAAAGAACAAAATGAAACGTAATAAAAGTGGTAGGAATACAGCCTTTGATGCTCATCATGTCCAAGGCCTACACTTAACATTCCTGGGTAGACTCCCTGGCATCAAGCCTACATTGCTCTACACAGCGGAAGTTTGGGTTCTTAACTGAGAAAGATGAGGAACAATGTACATTCTCTAAAACAAATACTTGCATCAACAGAGAAAGGAAAAAGAAAACCCTTAAAGAGTTGACTGGCCATAAAGAACGGCAGAAGTTGCACAATCAAAAATTTTCTACCTGTGAGAGTTTCCTCTAATTCTATTTGATTATTAGATTTGCTTTTGAATTGCATTATAAACCAGTAGCATCATCCTTCTCCACATTCTTCAAGCCATATCCATCTGGAATTAACTTCCAGGTAATGAATATCTTTATTTTTAATTATTTCTTTTCTATTCTTTGTATTTTGAATTACTATATAGCGTTTTCTCTAATACCTGGTTACACTCTAGTAAATACTTGCTGTTACAGAATCTTTATTTTTTGTTTTCTTTTATTTTCTTTGTATTTACAATTTCAGGTATCCTAATCTTTATTTTCAAAATTTGTCCTGTATAAAAGTTTCTTAATTATCAAAAACAAGGCAACACAAATCAACAAAAATGAAAGAAATACAACAAATTTCAGTGGATATAGTAACAAATATTTATATAATGAAGTAAGGGATAATATATGTGTAAAGAGTACATAATGATTGATAAGAACAGTAAGAATACCCAATAACAGTTGGAGAAATGCATCTAAAAAGATAATCCCCAAAATAAAGAATATAAGTTATTTCATGTATTATTTCAATATACGTATATTGAGAACTCACTTTAGGTCAGATTCTGGGCTGAGCTCGAGGGACATAGACAAAGAGAATCCATTCTGCTATCACGAAACTGTTGGTGAAGCAATAATAATAACATTAAACAAATAATTACTAAATTATTTAAATGCCATCATGATATGAACTATGAAATAAGACAACAGGATCATATAGGAATATTGCCCATTAGTAAAGGTGGTACTAAGAAAGTGATAGTAAGTAAAAACTTGAAAAATGACCAGGTGGTAGAAAACATGGAGTTGGTAAAGAGCAGCAAATATGTATAATGTTTTGGGGGCAAGAATTAGCTTTGCAAGCTTTAGAGATAAAGGAAAATATAGGAGGTGATTAAAAGAAAATTGAAAAGGTAAGTGGAACACAAAGGATAAAGAAGTTATGTGTGGCAGAACATATTTGCTCAGGTTCTTCTTTCCCTCTCTGCCTTTGCCATTATTTACTGTGAGTGGGATAAAATTCTCCCATCATTGAGCTTGGCTGTATAACTTGATTTAGTTGATGGAATGTACATAGAAGTGAGAGAAAGCAAGTTCTGACTCAAAGTCTTACTAGACCCTTCTTGAGTTTCTAATGTCTACTTTGTGAAGCTATACCTTAGGTAGCCTTGGCTCCTTCAGCTTAGGACTTGGATAAAGACACCTGGATCTATTCAAAGTCTTAATTCAGCCTTGAGAGCTAAGACCAGCTGAGAGCACCCAAACAACAACAAATCTACAGATCCATGAGTATAAAATAAATGATTATTGTTGGAAGCTACTGAGATATGGTGGTTGTTTACTATGCAACAGGGCAGTTTCTGGCTCTTTGAAATTTATTTTTTTAATTTTTTTGCGGTACGCGGGCCTCTCACTGTTGTGGCCTCTCCCGTTGCGGAGCACAGGCTCCGGACGCGCAGACTCAGCGGCCATGGCTCACGGGCCCAGCCGCTCCGCAGCATGTGGGATCTTCCCAGACCGGGGCACAAACCCGTGTCCCCTGCATCAGCAGGCTGACTCTCAACCACTGCGCCACCAGGGAAGCCTTGTAATTTATTTTTAATAAAAATTTATATATTAAATTAGAAAACAGTTGCCATCTTTATTATGTTGAGTCCTTCAATCCAAGAATATGGTTGGACTTTGCAGGTGTTCATTTTTCTTTTTGAGTGCCTTGATAGTACTGAATTTTTTCATATTGTCATTGTATATTTTTCAAAGTACAGCCCTAAGTATGTAATATTTAATCATGCTTGTCATTGTATTTGATATTTATATAAAACTCTTTAGTGAAACTTGGTTCAAAGAGAGAAGAAAGTTGATTTAAACAAATTTGTGTGCCTTTGAATTTTTTCCTTTGGTTTTAATTTTATATTTTTTAGACTGATGAGAAAAGCATACTTAAATTATTTGGGGAAATATTTATATACATATGGAGCAGTTAAAAGTCCAGATGAATAAACATGAATAATTTTAAACCTCTCTAGTAGTAAAAATGCAAATTTAATTAAATAATGCTATTTAGGAAAGTTTCTGGTTGATTTGGAAAGAAATGGATTGATTTAATAAAAATACTGACTGAATACATTTATTTATTACTTATACATGTATAGAAGAGTATACATTTTTTAAAAGTAACATGTCAGTTTGTATTAAGAGTTAAATAAATTTTCATACCTTTTATCAGATGTATTGGTGTTTCAGGACAAATGTACGTTTCTCATCAGATTTATTTGCTAAGTGTCATTTCCCTCACAGGCTGTTTGCCATCCCTGGTTATCACCTTATCTCATAGCACATTTGGTTACCTTAATTGCATTTCATATGAGTGCTAGATCTCATGAATGGCTCCTATGATGCCTACTATGGTGAAAGTTACAGCATAGTGAATGTCCAGTTCCTATACAACAAGTCCCAGAATGAGCTGGCTTGAACCACTTCTGGATTCAAATAAAATAGTACACCAGAGAGCATGAGACCTGGATTCCTGGGCTTTTCTCAGAAGGAGTATCTGATATATCCTGGAAATGCAGGGAAGTTAATAGTTCATAAAACAAACATTAGTTATTAAGAGACAGGAGAAAGAAAGAACAATTCTTCTCTTTCTCCTCTCATGAATTATTTCAAGGCCTAGTGAGTGGTTCCATATGTCCTATTCAGAATGTACCATATGACCAAGATTTAGCTGTATTTTCATATGAAGTAATATATCACCCTGTATTTAGCATCACTTTTTCTCAGCATCACTTCCAATTTCTCTCATTTGCTGCCTGCGGGGGGGGGGGTTACACCTTAAGTTAAAACAGTAGCACCTAAGTTATGCAGCAGATTTCTTTTATTCCTAGAGAACCAAGACATATATAAATTCTAAAACTATTGGATTGGCCAAAAAGTTCATTTGGATTTTTCCGTAAGATTTGATGGAAAAACCCAAACGAACTTTTTGGCCAACCCAATACTTCCAATTAGTATAAAAGGTATTCATGCATAAAAGACATTCTTTTAAAATAATTTGTAAAACAATAAAAAAAATCAGAGGCATATTAAATGATCAAGGACAGGAAATACTTTCATTATTTTTCTCCATGTATTGAGATTTTTTTCATCAATAAAATGATTATACATAGATTTTGAAATAATACAATGAGGAAATTCAGTAATGTTAAGTGAAACAAGCAGAACAGAATGATTTCACAGAATGATTATTTACACAGAAT
This sequence comes from Phocoena phocoena, assembly GCF_963924675.1. Taxonomy (NCBI): domain Eukaryota; kingdom Metazoa; phylum Chordata; class Mammalia; order Artiodactyla; family Phocoenidae; genus Phocoena; species Phocoena phocoena. The sequence goes on from NC_089223.1 coordinate 80,508,817, forward strand.
GATTATTATTTATACAGAATGATTTCAAAATTAAATAAATTTAAATTTTCAGTAAAGTTTGGTGAACACACACACAAACATTAGGTTATTTTCATATATGAAAAAACTTTTGTCCCTCTTTTTATATTTTTCTTACTCTAGTAATCAACACAATGTACATATTATTTGTAGTATACTGAGTAGTAGTTCTGTGACTTTAGAAACCCAAATCCAAACTTGCATTTGGCTAGTTATGTTATATGAGGAATAACCATGTGGTGAAACACTTTGAAATCAACCTCTGAAAGTTTTGGGTAAAATTCTAAACATTGTATAAAAATGCAAAATAATACAGTGTTCAACAGGCATGAAAACAGCTTTGTTCTATAAACTGGAACAAGCCTTCAAGGCTCAGAAACCAGGCATCTTTACCATGATTTAGAATATGAACCAATTTATAAAATGCAACAAACTATAAAGCCATAAATATTAATCTTCAGAATGAAAGCTCAGAGTACACCGAAGTAAGAATAAATATATAGCAGTATAAAGTATAAAGGTTTAGAAATATAAGGCTTAAAGCTAGCAGTTTATGTATTACTTTAATTTCTTCCATAAAGACTAGTATTCCTTTAATTTTAACATTAAATAAAAAATATAACCTTCCTTATAACTGAATTTAAAAACTCATTAAGTACAAAAACATATGTGTACTTAGACACTCAATATTCTTTATTTCACCATGCCCATATTTTTATTGCTATATTTCTCAGTAGATTATAAATATTGTCAAGATTGGTGTACTTGGCTGTTATAGAAAAGATTATGTGTGATTGAAAATCCTCACATTGAGATTTACTGGAAATAATCTTTTGTTTTGTAATGGTAGTTGTTACTTTCAAGATTTGTTAGGTTTTGTATTGTTGAGGATATTTTATTGCTTGCCTTTTCAATAAGCAGATCCATTTTTCTTTCCTTAACTTGTACAGTGGCCACTTAGTATAAGGGCTGCTATTTAAAACAGAGTCACATCTAAAAGCCCAGCAATCAGGCAACAATGAAATAAAATTTGTAGGATACCAAATATGTGCCTCCTCTCTTCTGTTCTTCCTCTCTCCCTCTGTTTCTCTCTCTCTCTCATAAGCATAATGATTGAAATGTCCAAGTTACTTACTCACTTTTTGTATTGAGCAAAATTGAGAAAACATAATGCTTCTATTATCCTTCTAAGAATTCTACTTAACTCCTATGGCTGGGCCTAAAGCAGATATCAAGAAATGTGTATTTTCCACTCTGTGAAGAGTGATGCCATTGATGGGATGCTTTTTTTTTTTTTTTAGGAGAAAGGAAGAGGGAAATAATAGAAACGAGCCCTCTTAATTGTACTTATTTGTCTTATATTACAGTTTTTGACAACTTGCCGTAATAGGCCTGTACACTAAAACTTTACATATGATAATTATTTTGTTACCACTTTACCCTGTAAAGGCCTTGATACTTCAAAAATGCATCTACATTCATATCCCACTGAATCATATTATGGTCATCAATAAACAATAACTTTATCTGGTTTGCTTTGTGATCTGAGTTTAAAGTAACAAAATACCTCAAACATAACTTTTATTAAAGTTTCTTATTGACTTTTTTGTTTGCTTCCCTAAACTACACTTTCCTTGAGAGAAGAAACTGCATTTTATTTATGTTTTTATTAAGAGTCAGTGTCCCATTCTCTGTAAATAGCCAGTAGATCATTACTGGAAAAATGAATGAATTTACCACTTGAAAGACTGTGAGGAAATGGATCAAAAATCGGGTAAGCCTGATAGAGTAGGAAGAATTACATGAGCAGATCATGGGAGATTACCTATGAAAGTAAAAAAAACCCAATAATGGTGAGGAGAAAGATTAAGAAACATAAAGAAACCACTGAATATTTTAGAATTAAAAAAAAAAGAGATAAGGAATACAAAGCAGAGAATGGGTGACCAACAAGCAAATGTTACCTTCTTTGCAAATTAGTCTAATTCTGTTTAAGATGAATTCAGGATAGAAGGATACAATAATGATAAATAGTTTACATATATATCAACGTTTTAATTCAGAAACTGCTTCCTTTCTCTAATCTCCAACTGAGTACATCCATATTTGTACTCAAAAATGTATCTGGGGCTACAGGTAGAGACCAAAAGGGAGGTCAAGTCATGGGGGTTCTTGCTCATGTTCCCAAAGCAAATGAAGCAAATCTTATTTTATCTACATTAAATATTAATTTAAGGCAGAAATTTTATTTTAGAAAGGACAAAGGACACTGTATGGTAAAAAATGTTAGAAAACCACTGAACCTGAAGTTTCTTTTATTTCTAACATTCAAACTAAAACTGATTTTTTTTCAATGCTTTCATAGGAAACTTGTGCCTTTTATATTAATTGCAGTAGGATTGAGCTATACATGTTCTGAGAAAAAAATGAAAGCTTTGATTTCCACAGGGTAGATTAATATTCCAAACTCACAGAAATTTGCTTTCTCTACTTGTAATGAAACAGCCTCTTCCTACTTCTATTCAAAAACTTCAGTTATTATTTCACACCCTGCCTCTGAGAGAGAGAAAACCAATACCTTTCCCTATTGATTTCACCACTTAAGACAGTGACTCCTAGTGAGGTTAGGTAACTTACTAAGGATCATATCAAGAGTCAAAATTACAGCAGGAATTCCTGGTCAGCCATCTTTTGTTTTCTCTGTCAGCCTGAATCCTCACTCATGAGCAAAGCCCAAGTGTATTACAAACTCCATCTGTTCCTCAAATTTACTTTTTAGCAGCAGGAGTTATATGCTAAATTCATGGTGGCATCCTTAAGGAAACTGAAAGCCTGGAGTAGAAAGCAAAATTCAGCAACTGAAAAGCAAATCAACTAAATTAAACATTTTAAACAAAACACCAATATATCTACTTATGCTGCATTTGTAGAGAGGTCTCTAGGATCCCTTACAAGTTGTAATTAACTCTAAGAATATTTGGTCAGCATCTACCAAGAAAGGTGAATCTCTTTAGTTATAATTTAATGTAGGATTAGATAGGCACCATGTATTTTCAGGTTAGAAACAGCTATATTTGTTCAATAGGGTTTATTCTACAACAGGTGGTGTATTGATTGATGCTCAGAATGAGTTAAGTCTACTCTGCTACATTTATGCTATCTTACCCTAGTAAGAAAGTAAGTTCATTCTTTTGCACTTTACAGTTAACATCAGATATAATGAATAACAGAACATGAATATAAGGGGAAAACAATCAAATGCCTAATAACCACAGAGTCTCCCTTCTTTAGATTGTAAGTTGAATTCAGAAGACCCAGTTGCTATCTTAAGTCTCAACTTTCCAATGCTTAGTCACATGTATCAAATTGAATATGATGTCTGGTGCTGATTAAGAAGCTACTCAACTAGTTGTACTTATGGGATTTCTGGCTTGTCACAACAATAGGAAGTCTTATTAGAGAGGAAATATGCTGGTATCTGTGATTGTGGATGTCAGCACATGAAAACATCCATCTTTTTTGACCATCTTTTTCTCAGAATATTTATGTCACTTCAGGGAGAATTTTTAACATAATTCTACTGATTACATTTCTATTACTATATCACTGATAATAATAAAAAAGGTTAAAGTGAATATAGTCCAAAATAGTGTAATTCAGCTATTGATTAAGGTCAATGAGTCACCAATGACTATATCTTGCCAAAACAATGAGCAATTTTTGTCCTCTTCTTACTTAAATTACCAACTGCCTATCAATAACTGACCACTCCCTCTTTCTGTGAATGCTGTGTTCCCTAGTTTTCTACAATGTCGCAATAGCCCAATTTCTTCTGATTCAATCTCTATTTCATGTGTTTCTTTACTGTCCCTCACCTCACTACCAAATATGTAAATATTAGTGTGTCCTTTGCTTGCTTGGACTGTGCCCTGAGTTCCAGACTAGTATAGCCAAGAGTCTAGTATAGTATATACTACAGAGATGTGGAACAAGCATCTTAACCTTTCATTTCTTGATTCTTTCCATCCCTCATCCATACTTTACCCTCAGATGGGCAACACCTGATTATCTAGGTCAAGAATCTAGGAATTGCTCTGCTTTATTCTTTACACTCCTTATTCAACATGTAAGTCCTGTTGGCTCAGTGTCTAAAATATATTGTGAATCAGATCCTTTACTCTCTTTTTCTAAAATCTTTATTGGAGTATAATTGCTTTACAATGGTGTGCTCATTTCTGCTTTATAACAAAGTGAATCAGTTATACATATACATATATCCCCATATCTCCTCCCTCTTGCATCTCCCTCCCACCCTCCCTATCCCACCCCTCTAGGTGGGCACAAAGCACCTAGCTGATCTCCCTCTGCTATGTGGCTTGCTTCCCACTAGCTATTTTACATTTGGGAGTGTATATACACCCATGCCACACTCTCACTTTGTGCCAGCTTACCCTTCCCCCTACCCATGTCCTGAAGTCCATTCTCTATGTCTATGTCTTTATTCCTGTCCTGCCCCTAGGTTCTTCAGAAAAACTTTTTTTTTCCTTTTAGATTCCATATATATGTATTAGCATACAGTATTTGTTTTTCTCTTTCTGACTTACTTCACTCTGTATGACAGACTATAGGTCCATCCACCTCACTACAAATAACTCAATTTCATTTATTTTTATGGCTGAGTAATATTCCATTGTATATATGGGCTACATCGTCTTTATCCATTCATCTGCTGATGGACACTTAAGTTGCTTCCATGTCCTGGCTATTGTAAATAGAGCTGCAATGAACATTGCAGCTCTTTTAGAAATCTGCTTTTCTCAGGGTATATGCCCAGTAGTGGGACTGCTAGGTCATATGGTATTTCTATTTTTAGTTTTTTAAGGAACCTCCAAACTGTTCTCCATAGTGGCTGTATCAATTTACATTCCCACCAACAGTGCAAGAGTGTTCCCTTTTCTCCACACCCTCTCCTGCATTTATTGTTTGTAGATTTTTTTGATGATGGCCATTCTGACTGGTGTGAGGTGATACCTCAATGTAGTTTTGATTTGCATTTCTCTAGTGATTAGTGATGTTGAGCATTCTTTCATTTGTGTTTTGGCAATCTGTATATCTTCTTTGGAGAAATATCTATTTAGGTCTTCTGACCATTTTTGGATTGGGTTGTTTGTTATTTTGATATTGAGCTGCATGAGCTGCTTGTAAATTATGGAGATTAATCCTTTGTCAGTTGCTTCATTTGCAAATATTTTCTCCCATTCTGAGGGTTGTCTTTTGGTCTTGTTTATGGTTTCTTTTGCTATGCAAAAGCTGTTAACTTTCATTAGGTCCCATTTGTTTATTTTTGTTTTTATTTCCATTTCTGTAAGAGGTGGATCAAAAAGGATATTGCTGTGATTTATGTCATAGACTGTTCTGCCTATGTTTTCCTCTAAGAGTTTGATAGTGTCTGGCCTGACATTTAGGTCTTTAATCCATTTTGAGTTTATTTTTGTGTATGGTGTTGGGGAGTGTTCTAATTTCATTCTTTTACATGTAGCTATCCAATTTTCCCAGCACCACTTATTGAAGAGGCTGTCTTTTCTCCATTGTATATTCTTGCCTTCTTTATCAAAAATAAGGTGACCATATGTGTGTGGGTTTATCTCTGGGCTTTCCATCCTGTTCCAGTGATCTATATTTCTGTTTTTGTGCCAGTACCATACTGTCTTGATTACTGTAGCTTTGTAGTATAGTCTGAACTCCAGGAGCCTGATTCCTCCAGCTCCATTTTTCTTTCTCAAGATTGCTTTGGCTATTCGGCAGATCCCTTACTCAAATGCTACAACCGTGTTCTAGCTACCATCAGCTCTCCCCTGAACTACTTACTGCAGAAGCCTCTGTACTGAAATCCTTGACTCCACTCTAGCCCTCACACAATTCAACTTCCACTAAACCATACAAATCATATTTCACTGCTCAAATGAAAAAAAAAAAAATCCAGTGGTTCTGCTACAGTTTGAATAAAATTGAAATTATCTATCATGTTTTAGAAGGTCCTCCATTAAGTACTCTTTGATCCTCTAAGGTAGAGCTCACCTGGCCTTCTTTTTATCTCTGAAAATGACCAAGCACATTTTTTTGTTATAGACTTTGCCCTTTATATATCTATTTCTTGGAAACCTCCAACACTTCTCACCCAGGTCTTTGTATGGCTGCTTTCTTCTCATTATTCTGGTCTCAACTCAAATATCAAGAAATCCTTCACTGATGATCCCGCTAAAGCAGACCACAGGCATTCTCTTTCACATCACGCTATTTTACATGCTTCAGATCACCTACCATTAATTTTTGTTTCTATGTTTTTGGATGTTTACCCCTAGTAGCATGACATGCTTCACCACTGTATTCCTAGGTTCTGGAACATAAATATATGTTGGCTGAATGAATATAAAAAAGGTGAAAATAAATTTTGAAAATTATATTTCAAGACCACTCCTACTACTATCAAATGACCTAGCATGTTTCAATCCTGCACTGCTCATTGTACTAGAGTAAGTAAAAGATTCTAAGCATCTGCTCCACAGTTTATTCTGCTCTCAAACTAGCAGTTGACCAATAAAACAAAACAAAACAAAACAAAACAGCTGGAGGTGACACTTTTAGCAGTCCTGAGGCAGATCCATTCTCATTACATTAAGCTCAGGAGGTATGTCAGCCCAAGGACATCTCTGAACAGGTCAGTTTCAAAAATTTCTGCTTCAAGGTATGAAGTTCTGAAAGAATAACTGTAGTCACTCAGTATCCTGGTATAATCTAGATTTGAACTGACTATTTTGATTAAAGTACTTTGATTCCTAGACCCAAAACAGGTTTTAGCAAAAAGACAAATGGGATGCTAAGTTAAAGGTTATGCCTTATTTCAAACTGCATATGACCCCTGGATAAGAAAGATAATTATTTTGTTTATTTGGGGGCTGTTATTCACTTTAGCTTGCTAAGCATTGCTCAATGAAAAATTGAATGAGATAACTGTGGTGAATATAAAAGGTTTAAGAGATAAAAGACAGAATTCAGGTAGTTAAAAGACCTGGGTTCAAGTCACTTGAGTAATGTTGAGCAAATAATTTCACCTAGAGATCTGCACTGTTAAATATCACCATGTGTTTTAAATCCATTTTGTTCCCCCTTACAGAGTAACTCATCATCTCCTAAAGAATTCCAATTCTGTCTTTGAACAGCTCTAACCCATAGAATGTGCTCTGGGCAATTTTATGATCATAATATGAGGAATTTAAACTATAAACTACCTAGGTTTCTTCCAGTATAAACACCTATAAGGGATCTCCTTTAGTATTCTACTCCTTATGTTATGAAAGCATAATTTCATTCAATGTGAAAAGGATTACTGCTAAGGAAAATAATGAATTTTAAAATATAAGTTTAAGCCAAAAATACTTAGGAAAAATCTCATCTTGGCTACTTTGTATTATGGGATACTCTGAAGTACAGATTTTTAATTTTTTTTCTTTATTTTAGTGCTTTTTGCATTATAAGAGTAATTCATGATCATTGCAAAAAGTGAAGCAATACTAAGATGCATCAAAATTTTCTTTGTGGTGAAATATGAAATCAACTATTTTAATTTTTATTGAAATATAGTTGACGTAAAATATTATATTAGTTTCAGGTGCCCTACACTGTAATTTGACATTTGAATATGTTAGTATATGAACACCATGATAAGTCTAGTAAACATCTGTCTCCATACAAAGTTATTACAATATATTGCTGTATATTACCATTCCGTGGCTTACTTATTTTATAAATGGAGGTTTGTACCTCTCAATCCCCTTATACCTAGTTTGCCCACCCCTCATCCTCCTCTCCTCTTGCAACTGCCCACTTGTTCTCTGTATATCTGGGTCTGTTTTTGTTTTTGTTTTTGTTTTCTTAGATTCCACATATAAGTGAGAACATACAGTATTTTTCTTTCTCTTTCTGATGTATTTCACTAAGCATGATACACATTAGATTCATCCATATTGTTGCAGATGGCAAGATATCATTTTTTATGTCTGAGTAACATTCCATTTTGTGTATATGTTTGTGTGTATAAAGATGTGTATATATACACATCTGTATGTCTTTGGAAAAATGTCTATCCAGGTCCTCTGCCTGGATATTGTATATTTTGGATATTAACCCCTTATTGGATATATCATTTACAAATGATATATCTTCTCCCATTCAGTAGGCTGCCTTCTCATTTTATTGGCTTCCTTCACTGTACAAAAGCCTTTTAGTTTGATGTAGTCCCATTTGTTTATTTCTGCTTTTGTTCTGCCTGAGGAGACAAATCCAAAAAAAAATACTGCTAAGATCAATGTCAAAGAGTGTACAGCCTATGTTTCCTTCTTGGAGTTTTATGATTTCAGGCATTACATTTAAGTCTTTAATTCATTTTGAGTTTATTTTTGTATATGGTATAAGAAAGTAGTACAGTTTGAGTCTCTTGCATCTAGCTGTCCAGTTTTCCCACACCATTTACTGAAGAAGCTATCTTTTTGCCATTGTATATGCTTGACTCCTTTGTCATAGATGAATTGTCCATATAAGGGTGGGTTTATTTCTGGGTTCTCTATTCTGTTCCTTTAATCTGCATGTTTGTTTTTCTGCCAGTACCATACTATTTTGATGACTGTAGCTTTGAAGTATAGTTTGAAGTCAGGGAGCATGGTAATTCCAGCTTTGTTCTTCTTTTTTTCAAGATTGCTTTGGCTATTCAAGGTCTTTTGTGGTTCCATACAAATTTTAGGATTATTTGTTCTAGTTCTGTGAAAAATGCTATTGGTATTTTGACAGGGATTGCACTGAATTTGAGGACTGCCTTGGCAGTATGGTTATTTAATAATATTAATTATCCCAATCCATGAGGACAGTATATCTTTCCATTTGTTTATGCCATCTTCAATTTCTTTCATTAATGTCTGCAGTTTTCAGATTACAAGTCTTTTATTTCCTTGGTTAGATTTATTCCTAGGTACTTTATTCTTTTTGGCACAATTGTAAGTGGGATTTTTTTTAAAATTCTTTTTCTGAGAGTTTGTAATTAGTGTATAGAAACATAACAGATTTCTGTATATTAATTTTACAGTTCTAATAGTTTTATTTAGGTGTCTTTAGGATTTTCTACATATTATATCATGTCACCTGCAGACTGTGACAGTTTTACTTCTTCCTTTCCAATTTGGATTCCTTTCATTTCTTTAGCTTCTCTGATTACTGGCTAGGACATTCAATACTATGCTGAATAAAAGTGGCAAGAGTGGGCATACTTGTCTGGTTCCTGATTTTAGAAAAATACTTTCAGCTTTTCATCATCAGGTATAATATTAGCTATGAATCTGTCATATATGGTCTTTATTATGTTGATATATGTCTTTAGACCCATTTTGTTGATAGTTTTTATCATAAATTAATGTTGAATTTGCTCAAAAGCTTTTCCTGCATCTATTGAGATGATCATACGATTTTTATTCTTCAATTTATTAATGTGGTGGACACATTGATTGATCTGCAGATTCAGAAACACCCTTGCATCTCTGGGATACATTCCACTAGATCATGATGTACACTCCTTTTAATAAATTTTTGAATTTGGTTTGCTAATACTTTGTTGAGATCTTTTGCATCTATTGCTCATCAGTGAGATTAGCCTCTAATTTTCCCTTCTGTGATGTCTTTCATTTTGGTACGAGAGTGATACTGGCCTCGTGGAATGAGTTCAGATGGATTACTTCAGCAATTTTTTGGAATAGTTTGAGAAGGATAGGTGTTAACTCTTCTCTAAATGTTTGGTACAATTCACATGTGAAGCCATTTGGTCTGGACTTTTCTTTGTGAGGAGTTATTTCATTACTGGTTCAATTTAATTACTATAATTGGGCTATTCATATTTTCTACTTTTTCTTGGTTCAGTCATGCGAGATTGTACATTTCTAGAAACTGGTCCACTTCCTCTAGGTTGTCCATTTTATTTGTGTATAACTATATATAGTTATCTCTTATACACCTCTGTATTTCTGTGTGTCAGTTGGAACTTCTCTTTCTATTCTGATTTTAGTTTTTGGACTCTCACTCCTTTTTTCTTGATGTGTCTGGCTAAAGGTTTATCAATTTTATTTATCTTTTCAAAGAACAAGCTCTTTGAAAAGAACACATTTTAAAAGAACAAATTTCACTGACCTTTTTTTTTTTTAGTCTCTAATTTATTTCCTCATTTTTTCTTTTCCTTTTATTTCTATTTCTTCTCTTATTGCCGTGGCTAGGGCTTCCAAAACTATGTTGAATAATAGTGGTGAGAGTGGACATCCTTGTCTCATTCCTGATCTTAGAGGAAATGCTTTGTTTTTCACCATTGAGAATGATGTTTACTGTGGGTTTGTTGCATATGGCCTTTATTATGTTGAGGTAGGTTACCTCTATGCCCACATTCTGGAGAGTTTTTATCATAAATGGGTGTTGAATTTTGTCAAAAGCTTTCTCTATATCTATTGAGATAATCATATGGTTTTTATTCTTCAATTTGTTAATATGGTGTATCACATTGATTGATTTGCTTATATTGAAGAATCAATCCTTGCATCTCTGGGATAAATCCCACTTGGTCATGGTGCATGATCCTTTTAATGTGTTGTTGGATTCTGTTTGCTAGTATTTTGTTGAGGATTTTGGCATCTATATTCATCAGTGATATTGGTCTTTACTTTTCTTTTTTGAAGTATCTTTGTCTGGTTTTGGTATCAGGGTGATGGTGGCCTCACAGAATGAGTGTGGGGGTGTTCCTTCCTCTGAAATTTTTTGGAAGAGTTTGACAAGGATGGGTGTTAGCTCTTCTCTAAATGTTTGATAGAATTCATCTGTGAAGCCATCTGCTCCTGGACTTTTGTTTCTTGGAAGATTTTTAATCACAGTTTCAATTTCATTACATGTGATTGGTCTGTTCATATTTTCTGTTTCTTCCTGGTTCAGTCGTGGAAGGTTATACCTTTGTAAGAATTTGTCCATTTCTTCCAGGTTGTCCATTTTGTTGGCATAGAGTTGCCTGTAGTAGTCTCTTAGGATGCCTTTTATTTCTGTAGTGTCTGTTGTAACTTCTCCTTTTTCATTTCTAATTTTATTCATTTGAGTCCTCTCCCTCTTTTTCTTGATGAGTCTGGCTAATGGTTTATCAATATTGTTTATCTTCTCCAAGAACCAGCTTTTAGTTTTCTTTATCTTTGGTATTGTTTTGTTTGTTTCTATTTCATTTATTTCTGCTCTAAACTTTATGATTTCTTTCCCTCTGTTATCTTTGGATTTTGTTTGTTCTTCTTTCTCTAGTTCCTTTAGGTGTAAAGTTAGATTGTTTACTTGAGATTTTTCTTGTTTCTTGAGGTAGGCTTCTATAGCTATATACTTCCCTCTTAGAACTGCTTTTGCTGCATCCCATAGGTTTTGGATCATCGTGTTTTCATTGTCTCTAGGTATTTTTTGATTTCCTCTTTGATTTCTTCAGTGATCTCTTGCTTATTTAGTAATGTATTGTTTAGCCTCCATTTATTTGGTTTTTTTACGTTTTTTCCCCTGTAATTCATTTCAAATCTCATAGAATTGTGGTCAGAAAAGGGGCTTGATATGATTTCAACTTTCTTAAATTTACTGAGGCTTGATTTGTGACCCAAGATATGATCTATCCTGGAGAACGTTCTGTGCGCACTTGAGAAGATAGTGCAATCTGCTGTTTTGGGATGGAATGTCCTATAAATATCAATTAAATCTATCTGGTGTATTGTGTCATTTTAAGCTCCTGTTTCCTTAATTATTTTCATTTTGGATGATCTGTCCATTGGTGCAAGTGAGGTGTTAAAGTCCCGCACTATTAATGTGTTACTGTCAATTTCCTCTTTTATAGCTGTTAGCAGTTGTCTTATATATTGAGGTAGTCCTATGTTGGGTGCATATATATTTATACTTGTTATAGCTTCTTCTTGGATGTATCCCTTGATCATTATGTCATGTCCCTCCTTGTCTCTTGTAACATTCTTTATTTTAAAGTCTATTTTATCTGATATGAGTATAGCTACTCCAGCTTTCTTTTGATTTCCATTTGCATGGAATAACTTTTTCCATCCCCTCACTTTCAGTCTGTATGTGTCCCTAGGTCTGAAGTGGGTCTCTTGTAGACAGCATATAGATGGGTCTTGTTTTTGTATCCATTCAGCAAGCCTGTGTCTTTTGGTTGGAGTATCTAATCCATTCACGTTTAAGGTAATTATCAATATCTATATTCCTATGACCATTTGTTAATTGTTTCGGGTTTGTTTTGTAAATCCTTTTCTTCTCTTGTGTTTCCCACTTAGAGAAGTTCCTTTAGCATTTGTTGTAGAGCTGGTTTGGTGGTGCTGAATTCTCTTAGCTTTTGCTTCTCTGTAAAGCTTTTGATTTCTGCATCAAATCTGAATGAGATTCTTGCTGGGTAGAGTAATCTTCATTGTAAGTTCTTCCCTTTCATTACTTTAAGTGTATCATGCTACTCCCTTCTGGCTTGTAGACTTTCTGCTGAGAAATCAGCTGTTAACCTTATGGGAATTTCTTTGTATGTTATTTCTCATTTTTCCCTTGCTGCTTTCAATAATTTTTCATTGTCTTTAATTTTTGCCAATTTGATTACTATGTTTCTTAGCATGTTTCTCCTTGGGTTTATCCTGTATGGGACTCGCTGCACTTCCTGGACTTGGGTGGCTATTTCCTTTCCCATGTTAGGGAAGTTTCCGATTATAATCTATTCAAATATTTTCTCTGGTCCTTTCTCTCTCTCTCTCTTCTCCTTCTGAGACCCCTATAATGTGAATGTTGTTGCATTTAATGTTGTCCCAGAGTTCTCTTAGGCTGCCTTCATTTCTTTTCATTCTTTTTTCTTTAGTCTGTTCCACAGCAGTGAATTCCACCATTTTGTCTTCCAGGTCACTTATCCATTCTTCTGCCTCAGTTATTCTGCCATTGATTCCTCTAGTGTAGTTTTCATTTCAGTTATTGTATTGTTCATCTATGTTTGGTTGCTCTTTAATTCTTCTAGGTCTTTGTTAAACATTTCTTGCATCTTCTCGATCTTTGCCTCCATTCTTTTTCCGAGGTCCTGGATCATCTTCACTATCATTATTTTGAATTATTTTTCTGGGAGGTTGTCTATCTCCACTTCATTTAGTTGTTTTTCTGGGGTTTTATCTTGTTCCTTCATCTGGTACATAGCTGTCTGCCTTTTCATCTTGTCTATCTTTCTGTGAATGTGGTTTTTGTTCCACAGGCTGCAGGATTGTAGTTCTTCTTGCTTCTGCTGTCTGCCCTCTGGTGGATGAGGCTATCCCTATTTCCTCTTTGATCATTATTATTTCTTTTCTTCTAGTGACTTGTGGTGGTTTTCCTTATTCTTCTTTTCTAGTTCCTTTAGGTGTAAGATTAGATTGTTTATTTGAGATGTTTCTTGTTTCCTGAGGTAGACCTGTATCACTGTAAACTTCCCTCTTAGAACTGAATTTGCTGTTTCCCATAAATTTAGTACCAGTGTGTTTCCATTTTCATTTGTCTCCAGGATTTTTTTTTTATTTCCTCTTTGACTTCTTCAGTGACTCATTGGTTGTTTAGTAGCATATTGTTTAGCCTCTACATGTTTGTGGATTTTTGCAGTTTTTTTCTTGTAGCTGATTTCTAATCTCATACCACTGTGGGCAGAAAAGACGCTTGATATGATTTCAATTTTCTTAAATTTACTGAGATTTGTTTTGTGGCCTAGCATGCAATCTATCTTGGAGAATGTTCCTGTGCCCTTGAAAAGAATATGTATTCTGTTGCTTTTGGATGGAACGTTTTGTGTAAATCTAATAAGTCTATGTTATCTGATGTGTCATTTAAGGCCAGTGTTTCCTTATTGATTTTCTCTCCGGGTGAACTGTCCATTGATGTAAGTGGGGTGTTAAAGCCTCTACTATTATTGTGTTACTGTCATTTTCCCCGTTTATGTTTGTTACTATTTGCTTTTTATATTTAGGTGCTTCTATGTTGGGCACATATATATTTAGAAGTGTTATATCTTCTTATTGTATTGAATCCTTTTTCATTATGTAATGTCTTTTTTTTTTTTTGTCTCTTGTTAGTCTTTGTTTTAAAGTCTCTTTTGTCTATGATATATATATTGCTACCCCAGCTTTCATTTTCATTTGTATGGAATACCTTTTTTCACCCTCTTACTTTCAGCCTGTGTATGTCTTAATTCTGAAGTGAGTCTCTTGAAGGCAGCATATTTATAGGTCTTGTCTTTTTCTGTATTCAGCCTCTATATGTCTTTTGATTGGGGCATTTATTTCATTTATATTTAAAGGAATTCTTTTCTTTTTTTTTTTTGCAGTACGCGGGCGTCTCACTGTTGTGGCATCCCCTGTTGCGGAGCACAGGCTCTGGATGCTCAGGCTCAGTGGTCATGGCTCACGGGCCCAGCCGTTCCACGGCATGTGGGATCTTCCTGGACCAGGGCACGAACCCATGTCCCCTGCATCGGCAGGTGGACTCTCAACCACTGCATCACCAGAGAAGCCCCTAAAGGAATTCTTGATAGGTATGTACTGATTGCAATTTTGCTAATTATTTAGGGGGCTATTTTTACAGTTCTTTTTTATTATTTTCTTCTTCTTTTGCTCTCTTCCATTGTGATTTGATGACTATTTTCAGTGTTAAGAATTATTTTCAGTGTTTTGGATTCCTTTGGGTTTCTTTTTTTGTCCTTTATAGGTTTTTACTTTGTCATTACCATGAGGTTCATATATATACACATATACACATACATACATATATATTGTTCTTTTAATCATACATATATATTATATACATATATAATATATATGGTTATTTTAAGTTAATGATCTGTCAATTCTGACTATATTCTAACAATGCTAAATTTTTATTCTCCCCACATCTTACCTTTATAAGTGGTTGAATGACTACCTTAACTGTATGTTTGCCTTTAACAATGAGATTTTTCCTTTTATAATTCTCTCATTTCTAGTCATAGCCTTTTCTTTTTTGTTTCCAAAAGGCCCTTTAAATTTTCTTATAGGGCCGGTTTTGTGGTGCAGAACTCTTTTAGAGTTTACTAGTCTGTAAAACTCTTTCATCTCTCCTTTAGATGTGAAATGATAACCTTGCCGGGTAGAATATTCCTAGTTATAGATCTTTTCCTTTCACCACTTTGAATATATCATGCCACTCCCTTCTGACCTGCAAAATTTCCGCTGAAAAGTCAGCTAATGGTCTTATGGGAGTTCCCTTATACAGAACTGGTTGCTTTTCTCTTAGTGCTTTAAAAATTCTCTTCAACTTTTGCAATTTTAATTATAATATGTCTTGGTATAAACCTCTTTGTGTTCATCTTCTTTGGGACTCTTTATGTTCCTGGACCTGGATGTCTGTTTTCTTCCCCAGGTTAAGGAACTTTTCAATTATTATTCAAATAAGTTATCTACCCCTTTCTGTCTCTCATCTCCTTCTGGGACCGTTATAAAGCAAATGGTAATAGGTTTGATGTTGTCTCAGAAGTCTCTTAAATTATCCTCACTTTTTATTTGTTTTTTTTTCTGTTTAGCTTGGGTGGTTTCTACTACTCCATCTTCCAGATCACTGATCTGTTCCCCTATATCATCTAATCTATTATCAATTCCTTTTAGTGTATATTTAATATCAATTATTGTATTCTTCAGCTCTTTTTGATTCTTCTTTATATTTTCTCTTTCTTAAAATTCTGACTGTGTGCATCTATTCTCCCATGTTTGGTGAGCATCTTTATGATAATTATCTTGAACTCTTCATTAGGTAGATTGCTTATCTCCACCTCGTTTAGTTCTTTTTCTGAGGTTTTATCTTGTTCCTTCATTTGGAATACAACCCTCTGTCTCCACATTTTGCCTAACTCTTTTTGGTTCTTTCTATATATTAGATTAGTGGATTATGTTTCCTGATTTTACAGAAATGGCTCATGTAAGGGACATTCTATAGGGCCCAGCAGCATGTTGCTCTGTGTGCTCCAGAGTTGCCCCTATTTAGGCTGTGTGCACCCTTCTGTTGTGGTGGGGCTGAGTAGTGTGGGCACACTTAGGGCTAGCAGTGTGGGCACACTTAGGGCTAGCCCCTACCCAGCTGGCTGCAAGACAGTGTTTTGTGTGGTTGCTCTGGGCCCACTGATGGATGAGGCCAGCACTAAGAGATTAGAGGGAGAATTCCAAAATGGCACTTGCCAGTGACAGGGTCATTGCAGTAAAACAAGCTCCCCAAAATGGTTGCCACCAGCATTTCTGTCCCCAGTGGGAGTCCTAGTTGCCTCCTGCCTTTATAGAAGGTTCTCCAAGATCAATAAGTTGGTCTGACCCAGAATCCTTTCAAACTAATGCTTCTGCAGTGGGATTCATATGATATGAAATTTTGTGCATGCCCTTAAAGAGCAGTCTCTGTTTCCTATAGCCCTCCAGCTGTCCTGAACATAAGCCTCAATGGTTTTCAATGCCAGACATTCTGGAGGCTTGCCTTCTTGATGAAGGACCCCCCCACCCCCACCAAGCTAGGGAGCCCAATATGGGGCCTGGACCCCTTGATCCTTTGGGAGGATCTCTATGCTTGTAATATTCCTCCTGTCTGTGGGTCACTAACCCAGGGGTATGGGTCCTGATTATACTGCATCTCTGCCCATCCTACTTGTCCTGTTGTAGCACTTTGTTTATATATTTGGTTGTGGAAGATCTTTCCTATAAGGCTTCAGGTCACTCTCATAGATAGTTGTTCTGTAAGTAGTTGTAATTTTGTTGTGTCCATGGGAGGAGTTGAGTTCAGAGTCTTCCTACTTTGCCATCTTATGGAAACTCTGGGCTGTAGTATCAATTTTAAAAGGGATAAATTTATAATCTAAAAGATAGTAATATAATTTAAACAGACCTAGAGGTGGAATTAGAAAATAAAATAGTAATAATATCCATATTTTTTTTTCTGAGTCAAAAAAGTAAAATATAACAATGTAAAATGAGTTACAGCTCATCTATCTCATTGCCAAGTCTAGTTAGGAGTTTCACATAATTTTATTCCAGTCCTTTTGACAGTGGGAGGAATGAAATAATTTAAAAATACTTAATTCTAAACAAAGAAAATGTTTCTTCCTTCTGTTTCTTCCTTACATGATTGACTCCCACATTTAAATCTCCACGCCTGATACCTCTTTAATCATCTAGTCTTTATACTTCAAGTGTAGGTTGAAGGCCTTCACTTAGATAGACGTACTGAAACTTTTACTTCATTGTGTTTGGATTTGTTAGGGAAGAGTTAGTCATCATGCATTATCAATACTTCCCTGTACAGGCTTTATTTTACATTCCCTCAACAACTGCCCTAGGCAAACTCAGTATCCTCTCCCACCTGAGGTACAAACTTTGCCCTCGTGATTTCCTTCACCTATAATGCCATCTCCTAACCCCTTGTTTTTCTACCCACCTGATCTCTTTCCCCCAGGGGTTCTTTTTATCCCTCCTGTATTTGCTATTTTTTACTCTTTTTTATTTTTTATTTATTTATTTTTTTTTTTGCGGTACGCGGGCCTCTTACTGCTGTGGTCTCTCCAGACGCACAGGCTCAGCAGCCATGGCTCACGGGCCCAGCCACTCCGCGGCATGTGGGATCCTCCCGGACCGGGGCACGAACCCATGTCCCCTGCATTAGCAGGCAGACTCTCAATCACTGCGCCACCAGGGAAGCCCGCCTTATCTACCATATTTTCACTCTTTTGCCCAAACTGCAGGCACTCCTACAAGAACTGGGGTTAGAGCAACTTTCTCTTCTGCAGCAACTTTTGTAATGTTAAGCACCCAAATATCTTTACCTGGTAATGCTAAGCACCCAAAGATCTTTACCTAAGCCTTGCATTGCTATGCAATTATAACTGAGTCACAGGACTCCAGTAATTTGTACAGGCTTTTACTTTTTCCCTGTTGTCCTTGCTAGATTTTTCTTCCTAAAGAAAAACTTTAAATATGTCATTCCCATGTTTGGAACTTTTCAGTAGTTCCACACTACCTATCTCACAAAATCCAAACTACAGAGCACAATAATCTACACAGTAACACACTGCAAAGTCTGGCCATTACCAATATTTGCAGTTTAATCTCTCACACTTTTCCCTTTCAAAAACTCTCTTTTGTCCTAGTATTCATCATTAGTCTCCAAAACTTCCAGACTTATTTATGACTAAGTATTTTGCTTGTGACATTTTTCTATAATGATTCTCCCCAAACACACTAATATTACCTAGTTTGTATTTGACTTATTTATTATAGTTATTCTCTCTTAAACTTATACTGTAAACTTCATGAGGACTGGACTTTTATTTACCTCTATACTCTCACTGCATAATAGATTTTCCAGTATCTGGTTGTGTAAATGAAGAAATATATCAAGGTTTATCTTAAAGGTATTCTCCCTAAAGTGCTTTATATAGTAACTTAAAATGCTAATAGAATATTCCTATATCAAAATATTAATACCCATTTTTGTGTTTCATGTTAAACAATTACATTTTACCATCTGTTAAGGTTTTTTTTGATTACTGTGTTTATGGATATGTAACTTTGCATTTTATTTTTACCTTTAGCTTTGTCCTAAGTAATTGTAAACTGGTAAGGACAAGAATTATATCTAACAATTCTTTTCATCTCTAACAAATTTGAATAAAATATTTTATAGAAATTTAAAGTAAATCATTTACAGATAATCTAGTCTGAACAGAGTCAGACCTGAAGCATAGTGGAAAGGATATTATAACCTAGGTTCGGATAAACAGTGCCCTAATTCTTGCTAAATGTTGTGTGGATTTAAAAAGGGCAGCTTGACTCTTCTTTCCTTTTCTTCTTAATTGGAAGAAAACAGCAGAGGAGACTTATATCATGATCTGTGACTTAAATTATCTTGATTCCGTTCATGCACTTGCAATCTAACCTGCCATAGGCATGGCTGAGCTCTGCAGTAGACATGACTCATGGCTCAGAGAGAGCTCAATGACTTCCTCTGTCTGGTTTTGTTCCATTTTGGTTTCCACTGACTCAGTCTGGGGAGTATCTTCTCACTGCTCCATCTATTCCTGTTGAGCAGTTTTCTCCCAGCTTTGCAAGATGATATTCTCTGACAAAAGGACCACATGCAAGGTAACTGTCTGGCAGTTGAGCATCCATGGCTCATAAAAACTGGAGGTAACTTGGAGAAATTAACCCCAGGTCCAAAGAATTTTACCAAGTCATTTTTGCTGCATTTCAACTTCATTCAAGGATGAATCAAGAGTTTATTGTCCTAACACCTGAACAGAAGAGATGTCATGTTCCCTTCTGCCCTTCCTCTTATTTCTAATATGTACTATATATCCTGCTTACCAAACAAAAGCTTTAAAAGAGAAAATAGATAATTATTTCTGATTGTTTATATCTTTCTTTGCACCATTTCTCAAGGGAAGAAAAAGGTAAGTGCTTAAAAAAATTTTTTTTCATGTTAAAACCTTCTATTCTATATAGTAACATAACCTCAATGTCATGGGTATAAAGGCTATCATCTCTGTGGGCAAGAGTCTTCTAGTTTAGAAGAGATATGAAAGCCAAGTTAATTTGGGAAAAAGAATTCTTCCAACATTGCATAATTCTTACATCTACAGTCTTGTTGCATTTTTCATATATGTCAAAAACTGAAAGTTATTTTTTAAATTCATTCTGTAATAAATCCTAGTTTGCTACACCTCCAGAAATATGAATGCAAATGGTCAACTGGGTCAAAGGACTTGTTCTCAAAGAGATAATAGTATATTAAAATATTAATGAAATTAGAACATTCTCTTACACCATACACAAAAATAAACTCAAAATAAAGACCTAAATGTAAAACTGGATATTACAAAACTCCTAGATGAAAACATAGCCAAAACACTCACTGACATAAATTGCAGCAATAGCTTTTTGGATCTATCTCCTAGAGTAATGAAAATAAAAACAAAAATAAACAAATGGGACCTAATGAAACGTAAAAGCTTTTGCACAGCAAAGGAAACCATGAACAAAATGAAAAGACAACCCACAGTACAGGAGAAAATATTTGCAAGCCATACAACCAATAAGGGATTAATCTCCAAAATATACAAACACTTCATGCAGCTCAATATCAAAAAAAACAAATAACCCAATCAAAAATGGGCAGAAGACCTAAAGAGACACTTCTTCAAAGAAGACATAGAGATGGCCAAAAAGCATATGAAAAGATACTCAACATTGCTAATTATTAGGGAAATGCAAATCAAAACTACAAGGAGGTATCACCTCACACCAGCCAGAATGGCCATTGTCAAAAAGTCTGTAAACAATTATGGAGAGGGTGTGGAGAAAAGGGAACCCTCTTACACTATTGGTGGGAATGTAAATTGGTACAGCCACTATGGACAACAGTATGGAGGTTCCTTAAAAAACTAAAAATAGGTTTACCATAGGATCCAGCAATCCCACTCCTGGGTATATATCAGGAAAAATCCATACTTCGAAAACATACATGAGCCTCAATGTTCATTGCAGCACTATTTACAATAGCCAAGACATGGAAATCTAAATGTCCAAAGACAGAAGAATGGATAAAGAAGACATGGTACATATATACAATGGAATATTACTCAGCCATAAAAAAGAATAAAATAATGCCACTTGCAACAACATTGATGGACATAGAGATTATCATGATAAGTGAAGTAAGTCAGACCCAGAAAGACAAATATCATATGATATCACTTATATGGGGAAACTAAAAAAAAAATGATACAAGTGAACTTATTTACAAAACAGAAACAGACTCACAGACTTAGAAAACAAACTTATGGTTACAAACGAGGAAAGGTGAGGGGGAGGAATCAAGTAGGAAGTTGGGATTAACATATATACACTACTATATATAAAATAAATAATCAACAAAGACCTACTGTATAGCATGGGGAACTCTACTCAGTACTCTGTAATAACCTATATGGGAACAGAATCTGAAAAAGAATACATACATGTATATGCATAACTAAATCACTTTGCTGTATACCTGAAACTAACATAACATTGTAAATCAACTATACTCCAATATAAAATTAAAAAAAAAAAAAAACTATTAGCCTTTTTCCTATATAATAGTCAGCTTGAGTGTTACTGTAACTTACATCTAGATGAGACTCAAGTCTTTGGAAAATGACTCTTCCAAAGAGACCCATTCGATTTTGGGTTGCAGCAGGATTTATACATAGTATTCATTATTCTTATTCCCATTCGGCTCTTGCCTATTTGTTATCAAGCAGAGAAATGAGAAAAAGAAAGTTACCACAGGATGCTCAGAATAAAAACAGAAACTGATACAAGCAGAAAATGAAGAATAATTCTGAACATGACACTTCCATTCTTACAAGTCTTTCCTAGATACCTTATTTCCTAATAACAAATGTCCTACTCATTAGGCATCAGAGGAGAAAAGCTAAGACAGAAAACTCAGCTGAAAATATTTAGGACCAAGTAGCTTTCCTTAGAGCATTAAAATGTATTAGCATATGATCAATTGAAACTTGGTAATTGATATAATTCTCCAGGCAATGAAATGCTATCTTTATGGCAGCAAAATTTAAATGTGTGATATGATTTAAAAAACATGAGAATATTGTTACATTCTCAAGCCAAATGGAGGTCCTTGAAAACACTCAAATGAAGAGTTTTTGAGACTATTGTTTAATTTTTGTTTTTTTGAAACAAATCCTTTAAAACGCTAAATAGATTAATCTGTGTCTCCTCTGTAGAGATTTATATGGGTTTAGAATTTAATAATACACACACTTATTTTTTCTATAAACTAATACATTGTCTGTGGTATACAATAAGGGTATTTGGACTCAAATCAGGAGAATTAGATTTAAGGACCAATTTATCTCTGGGTTGTATAGATCAGTATAATTAACTTCCTAGTATCTTTTTCTTCCTCTTCAAAATAAAAAAGGGAAGACTGACAGATATCCAAGTTTCTTTTCTAGTTAAATTCAGCATTGCTTTTGTTCTATTATTTTGCCTTTTCACAAGCATGTCGAAGGATATCTTTTAGACCTGTGAGGATTTTAACCACCATCTAAAAATTCATGTATATCATAAAACTAATGATACAAGGTATACATACATATATTTAAATCTCTGAGGAATTCTGAGTTTGGCCATTTTTGTTATTTTTGTTGTTTTTGGTGTCACTAGGGCATTTCAACTCTGTGAGTTTCATTTTTCAAATATAAAGCTAGAGTTAAAAGCTAGACTTCAAATGTGATAAAGAATTAACAATAAGGTAAATTATAGAACACTTCACAAGTATGAAAAGGTTTAACAGAAATCTTTTGTGGGCATATTTTAAACAGAAATAGAAAACAAAAACAAAAGAATATATGTCACTCTTCCCAGGCAAATTATCAGGGAGTTTTGCAATTTTGTCAGACTTAGGTTCACCCATTTCCAGTACAATCAACTTCAAGTGAAATCTGTAGTAGAATGGAACATATTTCTTTCATACATGAGTGTGTGTGCACACGTGCACGTGCGTGCATGCATACATATATGTGCAGGGGCAGGAGAGGACTGATGATAGGAAAAGAGGGTTGAGAAAGGGGTGGAAACACAGCTTTACTCAACCAGCTTTCTTCATTGAATTGACCCAGTTTTGCATGAAACTAGCTTAAGGTTCATCACTTAGGTAACATATTATTAAAAAATAAACACATATAATTTGCCACATAAAATACTAATTATGGAGAAATAGGCATTGCCATGTGCTGCTAATGGAGCTGTAATTGTATAGTGTTAAAGGAGCTGAAACTTTAATTCTATGTGTACCCTTTAATCTAGTCGTCCTCTTTTGGTAACTTAACCAGTGGAAATTAAGAGAATTTACTTAAAGCTTTTTTTTTTTTGGCCTCACCTTGCAGCTTGTGGGATCTTAGTTCCACAACCAGGGATCAAACCTGGGCCCTGGGCAGTGAAAGTGCAGAGTCCTAACCACTGGGCAACTAGGGAATTCCCAAGACTGTACATAAAGCTTTATGTACAATGCTAATTCATAACAGCAACCAATAGTGAACAAAATCAAAATTATAAAATTTTATATAATATTCAAAATTGCAAAAAAATTATTTTTATAGCTGTCATTTAAATAATGTATCTGTAAGTTCATTTATTCCCTAAATAAGCTTGCCAAGGGAATTATTAGAACCTTCAGGTATGAATAACTACTTTAGGTTAAGGAGAGCAGTTCATCCAAATGCTGACTGAGACTTTGTATTTCAAGGCACCACATCTAATTTACTGAGAAATGTTTGCTCAAAGGTAATCTAAGTAGCTTTTTAGGGATATGCATGTGCATTTTGTAAGAACATTACATACTCCAACTACTGTTCTAATGTGAAACCCTAATTAAATTGAATTTGGTAATTATGTAATTTTTCTATATGCTGTTCAATTTGCCAATTTACCTCTTTATCAATATTTCTTTCTCAAATTGTTATACTTTCGATGATGATCAAATCACTGATTTTCCAACTATTTCCACTGTCTGTGATGCATTAAAAAATAAGATTGTAGAAATGATCAAGTTAATTGTCTACTCAAGTCATCACCTTTGCCTTACTTTACTCTTGGTCATATATCACAGACACAATGCATGCTATGGGGGAAAATATAGAGCAGATGGCAGCGACTGTAAGTTTAAAGAAGGATGCT
Source organism: Phocoena phocoena (assembly GCF_963924675.1). Taxonomy (NCBI): domain Eukaryota; kingdom Metazoa; phylum Chordata; class Mammalia; order Artiodactyla; family Phocoenidae; genus Phocoena; species Phocoena phocoena. The sequence continues at coordinate 80,532,684 of NC_089223.1, forward strand.
TGTATAGGTAGCCCTCAGTGAGAATGCAGTATTTAAGGAAAAGCTTTGGAGAAGTGTAGGAGGCTAAACACATATGTGGCAGTATCTGGGGAGGCGGGGTGGTGGGAGGGCAGTAGACAGAGATAAGTTTTGACAAGTAAATAGGGACATATCACAAGGGGCCCTGAGAGCTGTTTTAAGAATATTTTATTTTATTCTGAGTGAAAAGGGGAAGCTTTGAAGGGTCATGAGCAAAAGAGGGATTTGATATAATCTTATTTAATATAATGTAACATAATCCTTTAGATTTTACTGAATCATCCTAACCTATCCTTAATATATAACCAAGGCTTGTAAAAGTTAAATGACTTATGGGTCCAAGTCACAAGGATGACCAGTGGCAGAGTCACAATCAAAATACAGTTGTTGTGTTTTGTTTTGATATTTCAAATCCACGCTTTATTACAAGTAAAGTTTTATTCCACATGTTTGTGACAAAAATAAACAAAAAGTTGTTTTTAGAAGTTGTTTTGTTATAAAATGAAGTAAGCTATGTCATGATGTCATTATATTTCTTGTCCTTGATAAGCACTTGTAGCTCAGCTGCTGAGGGACCCCCTTGGAGCCTTATCAATATGGACATGCAGAGAAGCAACCATGGCAAGGGGACATTTAGACAATAAATACTGAGAGTTTGTGAGGAGTATCTGAGAGTCAGGGCAAAGCTACCCTTTGCTGATCTAGCTCTCCAGAAATCTCCAGACACTTGCTCCTGCCATGGCCACGCTACTCTTGGTTGGTAATGGTGTTAAACTGTGCAGCAGTCTTGGGATGAGAAGGGACATCTATCCGTTCCTGCCTGCATGAGGCACTCCTCATAGGCAGTGGCACAATCTGTGCACTGGAGTCCCTGGAATCATGACCCTTGGAGCATCCTAGCTTGTCTGCCAACACCAGCACCACCATTCCCCAGCAATATGTTGTAGCAACAAGGAACTTTTATTTTTGCACTGACAGCTGAAAGTCATCTCCCAGCAGGAAAAGCCATCTCTCCGAGACACCAAAACTTGTAGAAAAGGTACACTTCTAAGTAAATTTGAGCTTTATTTCTGTCATCTCCCTTTGCCTGAAACAATAGTATGATTAATCTACTATTTGTTGGGAGTATGTTATTTTCTTATTGGCTTATTAAGAGACATTACCCTTATACTAAGGGCTTGTGAAATTATTATAAATCATATACAGCAAACCTGTCTGTGTTAAATAAAATATTGGCAAAGGCAATCTGTCTCTGAGCATAATTTGCCTCCAAACAAAACAATAGTCTACAATCTGCTATCTTCCAACTACAGTATTAGTAATTTGGCATAAGTCACTAGATGACAAAACCACAATGGTCACGTCCTTCAGATATTGTATTTTAGGGGACTTTGAAGTTTATTGAGAATCTATAGAGTCAGCTCTCGTTCCTCCTCTATGAGTTATTTAAGAGATAAAGGGAAGTCATTTTAAAGAAATGGTCTATGTTCTTCAAAGAATCTCCAAAGTGCCTTATTATTACCTAAGGCACGTTCAAGGCAAACTGTTCTGTGTTTCACAAAACTACTTCTTTGTATGTGTTCATAAGGTGGGACTGCATCTGATTACATTTGAAAATCTTCAAAATTTAACTAATTCAATGAGATAATGTCCATAAACAAACACAGAAAAATCATTTAACAAAAACAAAACCTTTTTGAACCTTCTGCTGTGGAGCTGACTTCTGATTTCTATATAACTTCCATTTCCACTGGTTCTTAATAAGATTAGCTGCAGGATTTACTAGTAAAGGGTAAAGCCTGTTCAATAATATCCAACTGTTCACAGTGAATGTGAAATGGTCCCAGATTGAAACATCTATTCACACTTCTTACAGACACTTCTTCAATGCAACAATGTTTATTCCCGTAGCTGTTTAAAAGATGGAGCCGAGTTAAAAAAAGAATAAGTTCCTTGGACAGTCCCTGTCATATCTCTCCTCTACATTGACTTCTCTCAGAGAGCTCCATGATATTGAAAATAAAACATAAAAAAAACCCTTTTTTTATATTCTATGTTTTTCTGACAGATTTTTCATTTTCCTTAAGGCCCTGTGAGTAAACTTAGAGTCATGAAGAAGGTAATTCAAGGAGAAAATTAAAGACTGAAAAATTTTCTAATCTGCCTTCAGAACTATGTAAATGTTCAGCACTGAGAGTCTTATTTGTTGAAATCATATTTTAATATTGATGTGCTATACCATTAGTAATGGCTTTTTAACAACCTACATTTAAAATACCCCTACTCATGTTGGATAAAGACATATGGAAATTTTGCCCTCAGGCCACTCATTCATTTGGTAATTTATGTAACCAGAGAACCTGAAATAGTTCAAAAGTTTTAAGCAAACCATGTTTTTGAAAGAAGCTGTATTGTTTCAGAAACCAAGTAAGGAGAGAGGGGGAAGATTGCAGAAGAGTAAGAGGTGGAGATCACTTTCCTCCCCACAGATACATCAGAAATACATCTCATGTGGAACAACTTCTACAGAACACCTACTGAATGCTGGCAGAAGACCTCAGACCTCCCAAAAGGCAAGAAACTCCCCACGTACCTGGGTAGGGCAAAAGAAAAAAGAATAAACAGAGACAAAAGAATAGGGACGGGACCTGCACCAGTGGGAGAGATCCCTGAAGGAGGAAAGGTTTCCACACACTAGAAGCCCCTTTGTGGGCGGAGACTGCGGGTGGTGGAAGGGGGTAGCTTCAGCCACGGAGTAGAGCACTGCCACAGGGGTGCAGAGGGCAAAGCGGAGAGATTCCCGCACAGAAGATCGGTGCCAACCAGCACTAACCAGCCCGAGAGGTTTATTTGCTCACCCGCTGGGGCAGGCGGGGCTGGGAGCTGAGGCTCCAGCTTCAGTTTGGGTGCAGGGAGAGGACTGGGGCTGGCGGCGTGAACACAGTCTGAAGGGGCTAGTGCACCACAGCTAGCAGGGAGGGAGTCCGGGAAAAAGTCTGGGCCTACCAAAGAGGCAAGAGACTTTTTCTTCCCTGTTTGTTTCCTGGTGTGCGAGGAGAGGGGATTAAGAGTGCTGCTTAAAGGAGCTCCAAACATGGGCGCAAGCCGCGGCTAACAGCGCGCACCCCAGAAACGGGCAAGAGACGCTAAGGATGCTGCTGCTGCCACCACTAAGCCTGTGTGCCAGTACAGGGCACTATCCACACCTCCCCTCACGGGAGCCTGTGCAGCCCGTCACTGCCAGGGTCCTGGGATGCAGGGACAACTTTCCAGGGAGTACACACGGTGTGACCCAGGCTGGTGCAAAGTCACGCCGGCCTCTGCAGCTGCAGGCTCGCCACAAACTCCATACCCCTCCCACCCCTGGCCTGAGTGAGCCGGAGCCCCCAAATCAGCGGCTCCTTTAACCCCGTCCTGTCTGAGCAAAGAACAGACGCCCTCTGGCGACCTACATACAGAGGCGGGCCCAAATCCAAAGTTGAGACCCCGGAGCTGTGCGAACAAAGAAGAGAAAGCAAAATCTCTTCCAGCAGACTCAAGAGCAGCGGATTAAATCTCCACAATGAACCTGATGTACCCTGCATCTGTGGAATACCTGAATAGACAACAAATCATCCCAAATTGAGGAGGTGGACTTTGAGAGCAAGATTTATTACTTTCTCCTGTTTTCCTCTTTGTTTGAGTATCTGTATGCTTCTGTATGAGATATTGTCTGTATAGCTTTGCTTTCAACATTTGCCCTAGGGTTTTATCCATCCGTTTTTTTTTTTTTCACCTTTTTTAAAAAAAATTAATAATTATTTTTTTAAGAACTTTATTTTATTTTACCTTACTTTATTTTCTTTTATCCTCTTTCTTTCTTCTACTTTTTCTCTCTTTCATTCTGAGCCGTGTGGATGAAAGGCTCTTCATGCTCCAGCAAGGAGTCAGTGTTGTGCCTCTGAGGTGGGAGAGCCAACGTCAGGACACTGGGCCACAAGAGACCTCCCAGGTCCACATAATATCAAATGGCAAAAATCTCCCAGAGATCTCCATCTCAACACCAACACCCAGATTCACTCAACGACCAGCAAGCTACAGTGCTGGACAACCTATGCCAAACAACTAGCAAGACAGGAACACAACCCCACCCATTAGCAGAGAGGCTGCCTAAAATCATAATAAGGCCACAGACACCCCAAAACACACCACCAGACATGGACCTGCCCACCAGAAAGACAAGATCCAGCCTCATCCACCAGAACACAGGCACTAGTTCCCTCCACCAGGAAGCCTACAAAACCCACTGAACCAACCTTAGCCACTGGGGACAGACACCAAAAACAACGGGAACTACGAACCTGCAGGCTGCAAAGAGGAGACCCCAAACACAGTAAGATAAGCAAAAGGAGAAGACAGAAAAACACACAGCAGTTGAAGCAGCAAGATAAAAACCCACCAGACCTAACAAATGAAGAGGAAATAGGCAGTCTACCTGAAAAAGAATTCAGAATAATGATAGTAAAGATGATCCAAAATCTTGGAAATAGAATAGACAAAATGCAAGAAACATTTACAAGGACCTAGAAGAACTAAAGATGAAATAAGCAACGATGAACACCACAATAAATGAAATTAAAAATACTCTAGATGGGATCAATAGCAGAATAACTGAGGCAGAAGAACAGATAAGTGACCTGGAAGATAAAACAGTGGAAATAACTACTGCAGAGCAGAATAAAGAACAAAGAATGAAAAGAACTGAGGACAGTCTCAGAGACCTCTGGGACAATTTTAATGCACCAACATTCGAATTATAGGGATTCTACAAAAAGAAAAGAAACAGAAAGGGACTGAGAAAATATTTGAAGAGATTAGAGTTGAAAACTTCACTAATATGGGAAAGGCATATAGTGAATCAACTCCAGGAAGTACACAGAGTCCCATACAGGATGAATCCAAGGAGAAACATGCCAAGACAAATATTAATCAAACGGTCAAAAATTAAATACAAAGAAAACATATTAGAAGCAGCAAGGGAAAAACAACAGATAACACACAAGGCAATCCCCATAAGGTTAACAGCTGATCTTTCAGCAGAAACTCTGCAAGCCAGAAGGGACTGGCAGGACATATTTAAAGTGACGAAGGAGAAAAACCTTCAACCAAGATTACTCTACCCAGCAAGGATCTCATTCAGATTTGATGGAGAAATTAAAAATTTATAGACAGGCAAAAGCTGAGACAGTTCAGCACCACCAAACCAGCTTTACAACAAATGCTAAAGGATCCTCTCTAGGCAAGAAACAACAAGATAAGGAAAAGACCTATATTAACAAACCCAAAACAATTAAGAAACTGGGAACAGAAACATACATATCAATAATTACCTTAAATGTAAATGAATTAAATGCTCCCACGAAAAGACACAGACTGGCTGAATAGATACAAAAAAAAAGACCCATATATATGCTGACTACAAGAAACCCACTTCAGACCTAGAGACACATACAGACTGAAAGTGAGGGGATGGAAAAAGGTAGTCCATGCAAATGGAAACAAAAAGAAAGCTGGAGTAGCAATTCTCATATCAGACAAAATAGGCTTTAAAATAAAGACTATTAGAAGAGACAAAGGAAACTACATAAAGATCAAGGGATCGATCCAAGAAGAAGATATAACAATTGTAAATATTTATGCACCCAACATAGGAGCACCTCAATACATAAGGCAAATACTAACAGTCATAAAAGGGGAAATCAACAGTAACACATTTATAGTAGGGGACTTTAACACCCCACTTTCACCAATGGACAGAGCATCCAAAATGAAAATAAATAAGGAAACACAAGCTTAAATGATACATTAAGCAAGATGGACTTAATTGATATTTATAGGACATTCCATCCAGAAACAACAGAATACACATTTTTCTCAAGTGCTCATGGAACATTCTCCAGGATAGATCATATCGTGGGTCACATATAAAGCCTTGGTAAATGTAAGAAAATTGAAATTGTATCAAGTATCTTTTCCGACCACAATGCTATGAGACTAGATATCAATTACAGGAAAAGATCTGTAAAAAACACAAACACATGGAGGCTAAACAATACACTACTTAATAACGAAGTGATCACTGAAGAAATCAAAGAGGAAATCAAAGAATACCTAGAAACAAATGACAATGGAGATAACGATGACCCAAAACCTACAGAAGGCAGCAAAAGCAGTTCTAAGAGGGACGTTTATAGCAATACAATCCTACCTTAAGAAACAGGAAGCATCTCGAATAAACAACTTAACCTTGCACCTAAAGCAATTAGAGAAAGAAGAACAAAAAAACCCCAAGGTAAGCAGAAGGAAAGAAATCATAAAGATCAGATCAGAAATAAATGAAGAAGAAATGAAAGAAATGATAGCAAAGATCAATAAAACTAAAAGCTGGTTCTTTGAGAAGATAAACCAAATTGATAAACCATTAGCCAGACTCATCAAGAAAAAAGGGAGAAGACTCAAATCAATAGAATTAATAATGAAAAAGAAGTAACAACTGACACTGCAGAAATACAAAAGATCATGAGAGATTATTACAAGCAACTCTATGCCAATAAAATGGACAACCTGGAAGAAATGGACAAATTCTTAGAAATGTTCAACCTGCCAAGACTAAATGAGGAAGAAATAGAAAATATGAACAGACCAATCAAAAGCACTGAAATTGAAACTGTGATTAAAAATCTTCCAACAGGGCTTCCCTGGTGGCGCAGTGGTTGAGAGTATGCCTGGCGATGCAGGCGATGCAGGTTCGTGCCCTGGTCCGGGAAGATCCCGCATGCCACGGAGTGGCTGGGCCTGTGAGCCATGGCCACTGAGCCTGCGTGTCCGGAGCCTTTGCTCCACAACGGGAGAGGCCACAGCGATGAGAGGCCCGCGTTCCGCCAAAAAGGAAAAAAAAAATCTTCCAACAAACAAAAACCCAGGACCAGATGGCTTCACAGGTGAATTCTATCAAACATTTAGAGAACAGCTAGCACCTATCCTTCTCAAACTCTTCTAAAATAAAGCAGAGGGAGGAACACTCCCAAACTCATTCTACGAGGCCACCATCACCCTGATACCAAAACCAGACAAGGATGTCACAAAGAAAGAAAACTACAGGCCAATATCACTGATAAACACAGATGCAAAAATACTCAACAAAATAGCAAACAGAATCCAACAGCACATTAACAGGATCATACACCATGATCAAGTGGGGTTTATTCCAGGAATGCAAGCATTCTTCAATATACGCAAATCAGTCAATGTGATACACCATATTAACAAATTGAAGGAGAAAATCCATATGGTCACTCAATAGATGCAGAAAAAGCTTTCGACAAAATTCAGCACCCATTTATGATAAAATTCCTCCAGATAGTAGGCAGAGAGGGAACTTTCCTCAACGTAATAAAGGCCATATATGACAAACCCACAGCCAACATCGTCCTCCATGGTGAAAAACTGAAAGCATTTTCACTAAGATAAGGAACAAGACAAGGTTGCCCACTCTCACCACTCTTATTCAACATAGTTTTGGAAGTTTTAGCCACAACAATCAGAGAAGAAAAGGAAATAAAATGAATCCATGTTGGAAAAGAAGAAGTAAAGCTGTCACTATTTGCAGATGACATGATACTATACACAGAAAATCCTAAAGATGCTACCAGAAAACTACTAGAGCTAATCAGTGAATTTGGTAAAGTAGCAGGATACAAAATTAATGCACAGAAATCTCTGGCTTTCCTATACACTAATGATGAAAAATCTGAAAGTGAAGTCAAGAAAACACTCCCATTTAACACTGCAACAAAAAGAATAAAATATCTAGGAATAAACCTACCTAAGGAGACAAAAGACCTGTATACAGAAAATTATAAGACACTGATGAAAGAAATTAAAGATGATACAAATAGATGGAGAGATATACCATGTTCTTGGATTGGAAGAATCAACATTGTGAAAATGACTCTACTACCCAAAGTAATCTACAGATTCAATGCAATCCCTATCAAACTGCCACTGGCATTTTTCACAGAACTAGAACAAAAAATTTCACAATTTGTATAGAAACACAAAAGACCCCGAACAGCCAAAGCAATCTTGAGAACGCAAAATGGAGCTGGCGGAATCAGGCTCCCTGTCTTCAGACTATACTACAAAGCTACATTAATCAAGACAGTATGGTACTGGCACAAAAACAGAATGATAGATCAATGGAACAGGATAGAAAGCCCAGAGATAAACCCATGCACATATGGTCACCTTATCTTTGATAAAGGAAGCAGGAATGTACAGCAGAGAAAGGACAGCCCCTTCAATAAGTGGTGCTGGGAAAACTGGACAGGTACATGTAAAATTATGAGATTAGATCACTCCCTAACACCATACACAAAAATGAACTCAAAATGGATTAAAGACCTAAATCTAAGGCCAGAAACTATCAAACTCTTAGAGGAAAACATAGGCAGAACACTCTGTGCCATAAATCACAGCAAGATGTTTTTTGACCCACCTCCTAGAGAAATGGGAAGAAAAACAAAAATAAACAAATGGAACCTAATGAAACTGCAAAGCTTTTGCACAGCAAAGGAAACCATAAACAAGACCAAAAGACAACCCTCAGAATGGGAGAAAATATTTGCAAATGAAGCAACTGACAAAGGATTAATCTCCAAAATTTACAAGCAGCTCATGCAGCTCAATAACAAAAAAACAAACAACCCAATCCAAAAATGGGCAGAAGACCTAAATAGACATTTCTCCAAAGAAGATATACAGACTGCCAACAAACACATGAAAGAATGCTCATCATCATCCATCGTTAGAGAAATGCAAATCAAAACTACAATGAGATATCATCTCACACCAGTCAGAATGGCCATCATCAAAAAATCTAGAAACAATAAATGCTGGAGAGGGTGTGGAGAAAAGGGAACACTGTTGCACTGCTGGTGGGAATGTGAATTGGTTCAGCCACTATGGAGAACAGTATGGAGGTTCCTTAAAAAACTACAAATAGAACTACCATATGACCCAGCAATCCCACCACTGGGCATATACCCTGAGAAAACCATAATTCAAAACGAATCATGTACCAAAATGTTCATTGCAGCTCTTTTTACAATAGCCAGGAGATGGAAACAACCTAAGTGCTCATCATCAGATGAATGGATAAAGAAGATGTGGCACATATATACAATGGAATATTACTCAGCCATAAAAAGAAGCGAAATTGAGCTATTTGTAATGAGGTGGATGGACCTAGAGTCTGTCATACAGAGTGAAGTAAGTCAGAAAGAGGAAGACAAATGCCATATGCTAACACATATATATGGAATTAAAGAAGAAAAATTGTCATGAAGAACCTAGGCATAAGACAGGAATAAAGATACAGACCTACCAGAGAATGGCCTTGAGGATATGGGGAGGGGGAAGGGTAAGCTGTGACAAAGTGAGAGATTGGCATGGACATATATACACTACCAAACATAAAATAGATAGCTAGTGGGAAGCAGCCGCATAGCACAGGGAGATCAGCTCCGTGCTTTGTGACCACCTAGAGGGGTGGGATAGGGAGGGTGGGAGAGAGGGATATGCAAGAGGGAAGAGATATGGGAACATATGTATATGTATAACTGATTCACTTTGTTATAAAGCAGAAACTAACACACCATTGTAAAGCAATTATACTCCAATAAAGATGTAAAAAAAAAAAAGTAAAATTATATTAATAATAATTATAATAAATACAGCTTGAAAACTTAAAGCAACTATGATAGTTGATTGACTAAGGATTATTAGGACAACTGGGGTAAATCTGTATATGAATCTAAGAAAGATAATTCTATTTTATCAGTATTAAGTTACTCAGGGAAATCATCATATTGTGGCTTGGTAGAAGGGTGTCCTTGTTTATTGGAGATATATGTGTAATTACATAGGAAAAGGAGTGGGGAGGGAGGGAGAAAAGGAAATGTGGCAAATGTTAATAATAGGTTGAATTTAGAAAAGTATACAGTATAACTTTTCTTTAACTTTCCATTTTTTAAAATATAAACAGTTCACAAAAACAGTTTCAGCTGTGTGGATTCTTCATTTGTTTAAGCAATTATCATTGAGTCAGACATTCACTAGACAATGGGGATATTATGGTAAATGAAAATGGGTCCTGCCTTCTGGTAAAGTACACTCTAGTAGGCAAGACAAACATTAAACAAACAAACAAACAATAAAACTAATTATGCAAATCACAATGAGCAGGAAGTGCTATGAAAATATACAAGAGACATTAATCTAGTTATCAGAGGATAGGAGGGCTTCCATGAGAGAATGACATTAAAGATGCACTGTATACAACGGGTAGGATTAGGGGTTAATAGGCTTGGGCAAAGAAAGAAAGGAGGAATCATTCAAAGAAGTCAGTGCATGCTCTTATGTACAATGGCTGATTGTCAGTGGAGGAACCCGACAAGAAACCATTGGCCAACATAATTTTCCTCGACATAGTAAAATCTTTGAGGACAGAAAGCACAAATTAATCTTGATGAGTTAAATATCCTAAATAATGCCTACTGCAGTCCCAAACAGAGTAAATATTCAATAAATACTGCTGAACACAGTTGCCTACTTTTCACTTCATTCACAAAGAGCATTATAAAATAATCAAAGTTTTCAACAGCTGAAGTACGTATTGAATATACTACATTAAGTATGATTTCAACGTAATAACGTTGTATTGAGCACCAGCAACGTAAAATCTATGTTTTATCAGATATCAGGAGTCTAACTAATATGACTTAAAGTGAAGTCAGACAGGTATATTGGTAAATGAGAGATCAAATAGAGATAGAGAAATTCATTTTATAATTATTTTAATTATACTTCATAATCCCTATGAAGCAGTAGGTGTGTCCTATTTGAAGCAGAGCATGTAAACAGATATATTATGAAAATCAAATTTTTGAATGTACATCTGGAGTAAAAAAATATAGTTAACAAAATAAGCAAAAGTTTTAGTAATTGACTAGTACATACTAATTAAACCCCTACTTCAAAACAAAAAAATACAAAATAAAGGCATTTTAAAAAGCATACACATTCTACTTGACCCTGTTAAAATATATTAAGTATGAGTTAATATCTTTGTCACTCCAGACCGTAAAATCCAGTATTAAACTGAAAGAATAAAAGTAACATAAATTATAAATCCACAGAAGTATCAATCTGCATAAAACAAAAATTTTAAAGCCAGAGGATATTAAAACTAGTTATTTTTGCTGCATACAATTTTTGAAAAATTTTATGTTATAATTTTCATGTACTTTTTGCCTGTGAATAGTTTTTCATCCTTTAGTTCTGTTGGTTTGGCAATAAGAGTTTCCACTTTTACTCCTCTTTTAGAGCCACTCAAATTCCTGTGTCCAAAACTTCTGTTGTTTTTTCTAGTAAGAGGAAAAAGGAATTGTTAGCTAAATTAGAATTTTATCTATATCAAATTAAATATTTCCATCTTCCCTCCAATATCACCAGCAAAATGACTCATCTTTTATTTGACAAACAGCAGTCTTTGAACTAGAACTGAAAAATAGAATCTGAACTGGAAAAATAGAAAAAAAAAAAAAGGAATATTTGAGAAGGTGAATGATAGCTCACGATAGGTAATTAGCTTGTTTAAATGGAATTCTCTACGTACTACACTGCAACAAATTTACAATGTAATCTTAGAACTGTTGTCAAAGGTCTTTGAAATATAATAAAGAAGCAACAATGAATGGAAAATTATTGAAATCCAATTTGTATATTCTAAGATTAAGTCAGCTTGAACTAACCTAATTTTAATTTGTGATAGTGCTATTAGCTAGAAGAATATGATGATGCTATATTTATCTCTGATGTAAGAAAGTATTTTTTCATAATGTATTCAATATATGTTTACTTTTGGTAATTCATTTCACAGACTCTCAAATTATCTAGGATTTAAGCTGAAGAAATATGTCTCCACAACAGCAGAATTAGATATATTCTTACCTACTTGCACACCTTCATCACAGATGTTTGATACATTTCTCTTGCAGTTTCACAAAAGTCTATCATTTGGAATTGGATTGGACATAGGTTTATTTTATGTGGCTTAATAAAGCAGAATAATATGCTAGTGTTTGAAGATAAAGGGAAAAAAAGTCTTCCTTTAGTTCAATATGAGAAAGAACATTCTAAGAATTAGAATCATGGAACAGTGGGATGGGATGTTTTGAAAAGTCAAGACCTTCTAGTCATTAAAGTAGTTATTTAGAGGCTTTTAGTTAGAGGTGTTTCAGGAGGTTATAGAATTTCTGCTCTAGGTAAAAATTTTAAACTAGGTAACAAATTACTACTTAATTTCATTTCCTTGGTCTAAGAAAGCAAAACAAACAAATAAAGCTGTACAATATAAACCACATCTTTGCATATAAGTTCACTACTGATAATATTAAAAACTCATCACACCAGTTTAAATACAGCATTTATTAAAATAGTAAATACTAGATTTATGCTAAAGAAAAGTAACAATTTTAGAGTCCACACTGTGATCCAATCACTTCACATGTTTTATCTCATTTAGTTCTAACAAGACACAGTGAATTTGGTATCTATGTTGTCATTCGACAGATATGAATACTGAGGCAAAAAAATAGTTAAGTGACTTTCCTAAAGACACAGTTAAAACATGGAGAAGCTGGTAGATGCAGTTCAGTAAAACAGAACCTAAATGTCATGCTTTTCCTATAACATCAAGGGGCTTCATCAACATCCTTACATGTCATAGGAGATAAGTAGAACTTTCATTTAAATAGGAACAATCTGCTTGGGGACATAAAATTATTTTAAAATTAAAAAATATGATTGATGGTAATATAAAGTACAAAATAGAAATTAAGCAAATGCCAAGGCATTAGGCGACTGTAATTGCTATGGAGATCAGAAAGGGGAGACATCAGTGTAGGCAGGTGTTAATCAGAAAACCTGCTTGGAGGATTAGGGCAGGAACTGCATCAATGATCTTTGGTTTATATTGAGATATCATAAGCTAATTATTAATCAATGTGATTTTATTTAAAAAAAAAAGCACTTGTTCAGAGTGATCTATCTACTGGCAATTATTTTTCAAGACAAATATTTCACTGTTCAAGAAGAGGAAAGTATGAAAAATATTAGCAATTTAGGAGACATTCACATTCACTAGACACCTAAGTCAGAAAAGGAAACCAACCAAAGGCCAGGGTGCCATTAAATATTTGTTTATACATGATTGCAAGTCAATATGAAGTGTTTGAAGCAAAAGAGAATGGAAGAAAACTCAAGCCCTCTTTCTGTAGGAGGTTTCATTTGGCACATGAGGTAAATAATTTCTGATTATTCTTTCTATTAATGCAGAATGATATCAGAAAGACAGAAAAAGAAAGTCCTATAATGATTTCCTAAGAATACTATATTAGAACTTAAAGTAAAACATAACAAATTGTATTAGGTGTTTAAAGATTAACAAGCAAGACATGGCTATTTAAATTTGTTTCAGAACTGCCCTCAAACTGTGCTCTTTGACATTCTCATCAACTTTCCATATTGATGAGTATGGTAGGCTCAAAAAAGTAAGAAAGGTCTAGAAAAAGGGAAATGCCGTGGCTTTTTAAGTATACTCTAATTCTTGCAATTACAGGTGTTTTTCTAACTCTTGAAGACACCTTTCTTCTCTCAGTGAACCTGTTATTTCCTGTGTTGGAAGAATTCCATCTCTTCAGTTAAAAGATCCGAATTCTTCTTCCTCTATCCCAGAGGCAGCTTACATGACACTTCCCCTCAGTGGACCGAGAGGTGCCCTCCCAACAAAATTGTAACCAATCCTTTCATTCAAGAAAGCTCAGAACTTGGAACACAAACACTCAGTTGACTATAAGGAATGATGAGAGTGGGGGACTAGAAGGAAAAAAAAGTTTTACATTCCTTACAAATTGTTCAACTACAAAAAAAAAAAAAAAAGAAAAAGGTTAAGTAAAACTTTTTTAAACTATTACATTTTTAGCAGTTTTGAGTTTGCAGAAAAATGTGTGGAAAATATAGACAGTTCCCATATACTTTTAATCTTTTCCTCTCTCATTTTCCCCTATTATTAATAGCTTGCATTGGTGTGTTACATTTATTACAGTTGATGAGACAATATTAATACATTATTATTAATGAAAGTCCATCGTTTACATTAGGGTTTGCTCTTTGTATTGTACATGAGATGGGTTTTGTTAAATGTAAAATGACATGTATCCACCATTACAGTATCATACAGAATAGTTTGCTGTAAAAACCCCATTTCCCCACCTAATCATCCTCACTCTCTCCCCAAACCACTGTCAACCACTGATCTTCTTATTGTCTCCATAGTTTTGCTCTTTTCAGAGTGTCATATAATTAGGTCTTGTTTTGTTTTTGAATCCCACTTTGACAGTTTCTGTCTTTGGTGTATTTAGTGATTGAAAGTGGTCATTGATATAGTTGGATTAATATCCACCATATTTGTTACTGTTTTCTATTCATTGTCCTTGTTCTTAGTATATTTAAAAAATATTTATGTATCTATCTATCTTCCACTCTTTTTCTGTCTTCTCTGGTTTTAATTGAGCATTTTTATATGATTTTAATTTTTTCCTCCTCTTTTACCTTATAAAATTTTTTAATTACTTTTTTTGGTGGTTGCCATGTGGTATACATTTTCAACAAAATTCAAGTCCTCTTGCAAATAAGACTCTACCACTTCATGAGTAGTGAGAGTACCTTATAACAGAGTAGACCCAATTCTTCTCTCCTGTTTCCTATAACATTGTGGTCATTCATTTCACCTATCCTTAAGCTACAATCACCTAATAATTATTGCTTTTGTTATTCTGAGTAAAATGCTATCTGTGCAAATCAATTAAGAATAAGGAAAAAGAAAGTATTTTATCTTCATTTACTCCTCTAATTTCTTCTCATCTTTATGTACATTAGTTTCTAACCTATATTGTTTTCATTCTTTCTGAAGAATTTATTTTAATATTTCTCACAAGGCAGGTCTACTGGTGACATATTCCTTCAATTTTTGTTTCTCTTTGAAGTTTTTACTCCCTTTCACTTTTAAACTATCCTTTAACTAGTTTTCACTCCACTCTTTTCATGCTTGCATGGTTTCTGAAGAGAAGTTGCATTTATTGTTTGCTATAGCTGAAGGTATCAGAGGCTAAAATTTCCTCTGATGTTTTTTTCTCCACTGTTGTCTTTCGGTTTCCCTAGAGACTCAAGTAAGGTCTGAAATATGCAGTTCTTTCAGCTGTATTCCCTGTTTTTATTTACACAGAGCGCTATTGATGTGGTGGTAAGGTGTGTGTATGGGGTGGGGGTAGTTCTATAGTCCTATGATTAGGTCTCAATATTTTAGTTAGCCTGTGCCTCTCAACTGTAAATGTCACAATGCTCTTCAGTTTTTGTTTTGTTTTCTTTTTCCAATGTAGGTGAGACAAAAAAGCTAGAGGGGGCTGGAGCTGGATATTTCCCCTCCCCCAAGTCAATTAGGCTATGGTAAAATACTCAGTTGGTTAACCATTTGTGAAATAGTTTATCATGAGGGCAGGACTTATTAGAAAGAACAGAATGCTCTGGAGTTTTTCTAAATATCTACTATTTCCCTCCGTTTGCCAGAAGCACAAAGAGATTTTTCTCCCATTTTCACTATCAGAATCTAGTTGAGCTCCAGGAGGTAACACCCAAAAAAGTTTACAGTTTGTGAGGACTGGGCCACTCCAGAGTTTTGTACCTCCAGCTTGCCCACACTGTATCCCCAGCAATATGTCAATAATCACTTAGGTTTTCCTACTCTGATGCAGGTTCCCACCAAGGTTTCTGCTTGTGGGATTCTACTTTGGTAAGTTGGTAAGTTATGATTTTCTGTATTTACCTATCTTTCCAATTTGGGGTGCCAGCAGTTTGCACTATGACCTCAATTCCCTGAAAGATCTAAGATTTTTTGTTTTTAAGTTTGTTTAGCTTTCTGTTGTTGTTTTTGTGTAATGGGAGTGATGATTTCCAAGCATACTGGGCCAGAAATCTAAAACATTTTTCTTCACAAGTTTAATGTAAAATCTTAGGTAACTCACTACTTGTTCTATTATTGTTTTATGGATGGTTGGTTTGCTTTAATTCCCATATGCCTGTCTTGAATTCTTAGAGTACTTCATGAGTACAGACATGCACAAATGCATGTAGGTATGTAGGCAGAAAGACAGGGCAACATAGGAAAAGAGTAGGGAAAGTGAGTAGGCAAAGGTTGGGACAGTGGAGGCAAAATAAAAATTTGCTGCATTCACTGGAAGAATATAGGACAGAGTTACTAGGCATGGTTATACACTGGATACACACACACACACGGGCATTTATTAAGGAGAAATTGTGATATAAATGTCAAATAGCGAAAAGAATAAACTAGTGTAATGTCTAGTTTAATATCTGTAAATCTACAAAGTTAAAAACATTTAAATAGAAATAAACAAAAAAGTCCAAATGTTGCATTCACCAAAGTATTTCAGGAAAAAGAAAAGTTTCATTACAGAATCAAGAATAGTCTACTAAATAATATGTTTGGCTGTCTGACATTTTGACACTTAAATCTTTCTCATTCCTAAGATTTAATTTTAACACTCTAAAATGTTAAAGTAATGATGTATAATATTCAAGAGTCTTATAAAGAATGATTAAAATACATAAGACATTCAGAAATGGTTAGGTTAAAAAACACACAGCCAAATGTAAATGTATATATAAATCAGCTAAATCTCCTTCAGAAGTTTTAATTACATCAGGATTGAATAATCAAGTTCTATTATTTGCTATTTATAATTTACACAATAAATTCTATTTCAAGTCTTATGTGTTCGTTACGTATTTTAAAATATATTATCCATTGTTATACTTCATAATTTTAATGTTTTAAAGGTTAAGACAATAAACTTTTATAGTTAAAAAACATACTTTTAATTGGAAAACAATGACAATAATAGCATTTATAATAAAACTCAAATACTATAGGAAAAACTAAATACCAGTGTAATATCATAGGATACATAGTAAAAGAGAAATATTATTATTAGACAATAAGTGGGTGGAGACTAAAGCAATCCACAGCGACACATCCCTACAAAACCTTAGCATTTTCATCTAAATTCCCTGGTTGACATAATCACCCTCAATTTGTAAGGGAAATGGCCCTAGTTCTTAGTCCAAAGAGATACTGGGAAAATGTCTTGGGGACTAGATTAAAGTATAGGCATGTGTTTCTCCCCTAAATGTTGCTCTACTCCTTGGCAACATACAACCATGGTCCCTTTATTAGCTTATGATGCCAATCAATGATGTAGACTATTTGTCTGAAGTTCAGCCAAAAGCTGATCTCACTAACCTATCTTGGCTTACTAGCAACTGAAAGAGCTTTTATCTCATGCTTACACTGCCCACAAAGGCTGATCCTTTTTGAATGAGGGTCTTACAGTTCAGCTGAAACCATAAAACCCACCCAAATGAAGAAATAGGTGAAATTGCCAAGAGTCAGTCACTTTAAGTCTTTGTCACCTCACCATCAGAACACCAACTTCTGGACTCCTTTATTTACTCCTCTGTGATTGACACGTACCATACTGTCAATAGATGTACAGTTCTTAGCAAAGAGATGATGGTGAAGTCACAGAAGGATGAGATAGATTCTGCTAATGCATTTCTGCTGTTTTAGTATCTTGTTATTGAAGAAGAGTAAATCTAATGTCAAAGTGACAAGTCATCACAATTTTTATTTTTGTTTTAACAAACCAAGAAAAAAAAAGAACATACTTTTACAAAGAAAGAGGATCAAATACTTAGCTGCCAAAAACAGATACAGAGAGAAAAGTAGTGTCCTGTTTGACTGCAACAACAGGAATTAGCAGAGTTCCTGACATATAGAAGTATTGTACACATTTTGTTAAATTCATTTCATTGGGTGATGAATATTTTACCCAAAAGAATTGCTTAATTAAAAGACAATTTCTTTAACAAGTTTAAAGAGAGCTTACTGACCATTCTGCCTCTGTAAAAGCCTATCCCAGATCATTTCTTGACATGGTAGCTGTAGTGAGCCTATTAAAATCTAAAACAGATCACATTATCACTGTCCTGCTCCACAATGCTTTCCATGTGACTCAAAGCCAGACCTTCTCTATGGAGCACACGGCCACATGTGATGTGGCTTCCTATGTCTCTGACCAAATCCAGCCCTGCACATCTCACTGACTCACTCATCTTTCCACTGTTTCTGTCAGACCCTCCATGCTCTAACCTCAGGGATTTTGCAAGGCTCTTCCTTCCACCCAGATAAACACATAATTTACGTCCTTTCTTTTTTCAGCTCTTTACTCAATTTCCACTCTCATGGAGAGAATTTCATAAATCCTGACCCCTGGATTTAATATAATTTCTCCTAGTCCTAACTCTCTATCTCCTTCCTCTGCTTTATTATTTTCCATACCACTTATGTTCTACCACTTATAGTTTATTAGTACTTATTTCTCTGGTTTATTGTCTATGTTAGGGGTGGGAAAACTATGGTGCACAGACCCAATCTGGCCCTCCATCTGTTTTTGTAAATAAAATTTTATTGGAACAGGAATTACATTCATGTAT
Organism: Phocoena phocoena; assembly: GCF_963924675.1. Classification (NCBI taxonomy): domain Eukaryota; kingdom Metazoa; phylum Chordata; class Mammalia; order Artiodactyla; family Phocoenidae; genus Phocoena; species Phocoena phocoena. The sequence continues at coordinate 80,551,434 of NC_089223.1, forward strand.
GTATCCTCTCTGGCTGCTTTTGCATTCTAATTGCAGAGATGAGTAATTGTGACATAGACCACATTGCCTGCAAAGTCTAAAATATTTCTACAGAAATAAAATATCTCCACAGAAAAAAAATATTTCTACAGAAATTTCTGCCAATCCCTGGTCTATCCTAACAAAGAGAAAACTCCATAAGAGCAAAAATTTTGTCTGTAGTTTTGATTACTATTTCTATTGCTTACTATAACCCTAGCACACAGTAAGTGATCAATATATATTTGTTTATTGAATAAGTAAGCTCTGTTAAATCAAACTGCAATGTCATAAAAATTTATCCTGTCTTAGAGAGATGGCTAATTGATGGCCCATAATATGATCTGTAAATTCCATAGGAATATAAAATATTTCAAAAAACATAAAAATTTTCATCTATTGGGGCTTCCCTGGTGGCGCAGTGGTTGAGAGTCCGCTTGCCGATGCAAGGGACACAGGTTCGTGCCCCGGTCCGGGAAGATCCCACATGCCGCGGAGTGACTGGGCCCATGAGCCATGGCCGCTGAGCCTGCGCGTCTGGAGCTTGGGCTCCACAACGGGAGAGGCCACAACAGTGAGAGGCCTGCGTATCGCAAAAAAAAAAAAAAAAAAAAAATTTTTTTCACCTATTATTCTTATGTCAATTCAGGAGGAAAATGTATTTTAAAAGTTGTTTGCATCACAATTACAGTTTCTCAACAGTAATCTCATATTCTCTTATTGCTCTCTAATTACTACTGAGAAAGCAGATTATGTTCCATTGTGTTCTAAAGCAGCTTTAACTTGCTGGCTTGCTTATCAACATAACCAGCTGTTCAATGGTAGATCCAGTGATGACGGTGTTTTTAATTGCTTTTTTCATTTGGCTAAGTAAGTTCAGATGGTCACTAATTAGCTCTGTCATGCAGAGATAGTTTTGTTATGAACAATGCAATCAGTGTTTCACTGAAAAGACAACTGTCCTAAGATCAACACTGCTTAATTATCCCTATGAATTCATCCTCAGTTTCTTTATTTGTTATAGCTGTCATGAGTAAGGTGACAGGAATTAAACAAAACTGCAGCTTAAAAGCATACTTCCACCAGTGCATATAATGATTCCTCATTTTCGCCTGCTTAGAAGCATTCAACTGAAAAAAGTCATAAAGACTTATTCTCTATTAAGGTTTAGGCAATGCTTTGAGGCATCACAAATTATACTAAATTATAAGATACTGAAATTTAAATGTTTTACTTTTATATCACATTGTAAGTTTTGGACACAACCATGTACAAACTCCTTGAAGTTAATTCACTTTGGAAAGCAGAGATTCTTCCCAACTTAATAGAATAAGACATTTTTTTAAACCTAGTCAGAATACCAAAAAAAAAAAAAAAAAAGGTAGAAAATGGCACAAAATGAATCAAAACAAATATATTTCATAATATTTGTATGTAATGCTTTTTAATTGTTACTTCACAAAGATTTTAGTAGAACACAGTCTTGCTGCATAAAGAATACAAGAGAATTCAAAAGTACAAAAGAAAAATCTCAGTATACTGTGTGCCTCAAGAAACATTTCTACCTCATTCTTTTTTCACTCTTCTTAGCATTGCCATTCCTACAGGAACAACAACAAAAAATCGGTACAATTTCACTTTGTATATTTTAAACTAGAGAAGGTATTGATATATGCCTGTCTGAGAGGGAAATACAAACCTAAGCTTCCTATCTGACGTTTTATTTCATTCAACATTTTTCCCTTGTCTTGTCACAAAGCAACTTCAAGAACTCTTCAACACCAATGACCCAGTTTTTGTTACACATATTCTTATGAGATAAAAAATCTTAGCTAAGAGTTAGTCATTATTATACAGAGAGAGAATTTTTGGATCAAGTTTATGTAACGTTAAATACATTTATTCTGAAGTCAAAATCAAAGACTATTTCTTCCAATATTAAAACCAGAGCTTTGGATTTTTCATTTAGAACATCATTAATATATACTCCATTATTCTTCATCAATTTTATGTACCTTTGTACCTCTAATATGCTCTCAAAAACATTCTATTTTATTACCTGAAATTCACATTATTTTATATTATTGCAAACATGATATTCCTCTTTTAATGTCTTTTACAAATGGAATTTAATTTTATGTGAAATGTAAATAACATTGACTATAAGCTTAAATCTATCCCTCCAACAACATAGCTTTAAAAAATTATTCAAATTCTAGGAAAGCTTGAGTTTTTATGTTTCACAGAGGTTTTCCTCACATATTGGCATACCCTAAGCTTGCAAAAAGCAGAGCAAGAATCCAGAAAATACAGTAGAGGACAGCTGCTTGGGGCTTCTCAACTGAATAGGAATTTCAGAGATCACACAATGCTGAGATACTCAATCATAGCCAGAGAGGAGGCTCTTAGTGACGGTACTGCTTTCTGTGGTTCTGGAACCATGGCTAGAATTAAGGATTACTGTAGGAATAATGGCAAAACCAAGATTGATCCACCTGAATGTAGTCAAAATCAAGATTTTACAGGAACAAATTTCTTTAATTTCATTCCATAGCAAGACAATATTTTATAAAAAGAAAATAACAATCTAGGTAACATAATCTAGTATTACTCAAAGTGTCTTTCAGGATGTTCATCAATCACCATAATTTATTAGACATATGAAGAAACAGGCAAATATGATCCATAAACAAGAGAATAAAGTAGCCACTAGAATCAGATACACAAGTATCTAATAAATGTTACAATTAGCACACACAGAATTTAAAATAATTATGCTAAACATGTTAAAGAATTTAGAGAAAAATATGGCAAAAGATGGATGATTTCAACACAGTAATAAAAATATAAAAACAAACTTCTAGAATTCAAGTGTCTGAAATTCTAGAATTTAATTTCTGAAAAGAAAAATAAAAACCTTTCCTTTTTTGTGTTTAACAACAAACTGAAAACTATATGTGATGGCAGGCCAGTGGAAAGAACACAAACTAAAGCACAGAGGAAAAAAGAAACAAAGGAGTAAAGCATCATAGACATGCAAAATAACATCAAATTATGAAATTGAATAATTGGAATGAAATAAGGAGAGGAGTGTGAAAAGAGGCAAAAGAAATATGTGAGAAGGTAATGGATGAAAACTGCATACAATTGACGTAAGTTTTCTAAGCACAGACCCCAAAATCATATAAACATCAAGAATGCTTAATAAAAAAAGAAACATAAAGACACACACACACACACACACACACACACACACACACACACACACCCTTTCTAGGCATAGTACAGTCAGACTCAAGATAAAGAGAAATATTTAATATCAGATATAGAAAAATAGCGTTTCAGCGAAATCACAACGGTAAAAATGAATATTCCTCCAGAAACCAGAAAGTAATAGAATAATATAATTAAATTGCAGGGGGGACTAAAAACAGACAATCAAACAAAAGTCAACCTTGAATTCAATACCCAATGAAAATATCATCGAATATGAAGACAATACGAAAACATTTTCAGACAAGAACTAAAATAATACACTACAGGAAATTCATAGCCCAATAAATAATAAAGAAAATGCTTACTGAATAAAAATAATACTGTATGTGCATGCAAGAAGGAAAGATAACACCATAGAGTTAAAAAAAAAATTGTGAGAAAATTGTGAACAAATGTACAATATCACATTTAACTTTATTTAAAGACTATTGACTGCTTAAAGCACATATAATTACAATATATAATAGTTTTAAAATATGTACAAGTAAATATATATAACCACAATAGCACAGAGAGTGAAGGTATATAAATACAATTACTGCAAAATTTTTATGCTGTTTATGAACAGTGTGACAAAGTGGGATGTGATATATTAAGGGTGCATATTGTAACATAAAATATCCACTAAAAATAATAAGACACATATGGCTAAAATGTTAGTGGAAGTAACAAAATAAAACACAATTATGGGCTTCCCTGGTGGCACAGTGGCTGAGAGTCTGCCTGCCGATGCAGGGGACACGGGTTCGTGCCCCGGTCCGGGAAGATCCCACATGCCGTGGAGCGGCTGGGCTCGTGAGCCATGGCCGCTGAGCCTGCGCATCCGGAGCCTGTGCTCCGCAACGGGAGAGGCCACAACAGTGAGAGGCCCATGTACCGCAAAAAAACCAAAAACAAAACAAACAAAAAAAAAAACAATTATACTTTAATAATGCAAAAGAATGAAAGCAAGAAAAACAAAATATCAAAGAATCTGTGGGAAGAACTAAAATCAAACAGCCAACGATATTCATAATATCAACTGATCTAAATAAATTAAACACAAAAATTAGAAGATGAAGATGGTTAGCTTACATGAATATATCAGAGGTCCTACCATATATTGTTTAAATGAAATTTAATTTAGATATGAGAGGAAGTTAAAGTAAATAGGTGGGGGAAAAGATACACCTTGCAAATACTACTACTACTAATAAAAAAAGCAATGTAGTTATATTATTATCAGACAGAGTAGATTTCAAAGTGAAGAAATGCAGAAGGTTAAAGAGATAAAGAGAAACATTTTTGAAATAATAGAATAATCAATTTATTGAGGATATATACCTCTAAATTTCTATGTATTTAATATCTTACAGAATACAAAAATTAATAATTCATAGAAAAAAGGTAAAATATACCAATCCCAATCACATTTGAACATGTAAATACACTTCTCTCAATGACTAATAGAAAAGTGTAGACAAAAATCAGTAAGAATACAGTGGAGTGGAATGAGTTTATTAAGCTTTTCAAACCAGGACAACAATGAAATAACATTAAAATCAATAATGGCAGAGTTCCAGTAGCTCTCTAACCTAACTAGTTTATAATTGGTATAATATTTTACTGGAATATTAACTTGTATTTTATTCTTTGTCCTTGCTGTGTTTTTCCTGACCTTAGTTTAAGCCATTGGACCACACTTTTTTTTAAAATTGAAGTACAGTTGTTTTACAATATTGTGTTAGTTTCAAGTGTACAGCATAGTGATTCAGTATTTTTGCAGATTATATTCCGTTACAGGTTATTACAAGATAATGGGTATAATTCCTTGTGTTCTATGGTATACCCTTGTGGCTTATCTATTTTATATATAGTAGTTTGCATTTGTTAATCCCATACCCCTAATTTGTCCCTCCCCTCTTCCCTCTACCCTTTGGTTACCACAAGTTTGTTTCTTCCATCTGTGAGTCTGTATGTTTTGTACATACATTCATTTATATTATTATTAAGATTCCACATATAAGCAATATATAATATTGGACTTTGACATTTTCACTAGGCATAATACTCTCTTGGTCCATCCACGTTGCTACAAGTGGCAGGCAGTATTTCATCTTTTTTTATGACAGTAATATTCCATTGCATATAGATATACCACATCCTCTTAAACCACTCATTTGTTGATGGGCACCTGGGTTGCTTCCATGTCTTGGCTATTGTAAATAGTGCTTCTATGAATATTGAGGTGCATGTATCTTTATGAATTAGTGTTTTTGTTTTATCTGGATATATAGCTAGGAATGGAGTTGCTAGATCATATGGTAGTACTATTTTTAGTTTTTAAGGAGCCTTCATACTGTTTTCCATGGTGACTGCAGAAATTTACATTCCACCCAACAGTGTAGGAGGGTTCCCTTTTTTCCACATCCTTGCCAATATTTCTTTGTAGACTTTTTGATGATAGCCATTCTGACAGGTGTGAGGTGATACCTCATTGTGGTTTTGATTTATATTTCTATAATAATTAGTGATGCTGAGCATTTTTTATGTGCCTGTTAGCCATCTGTATGTATTCTTTGGAAAAATGTCTGTTCAAAATGACTTTGGAAAAATGTGTGCTCACGTTTTGATTGGTCTGCTTGGTTTTTTGATATTAAGTTGTATGAGCTGTTTGCATATTTTGGATATTAACCCCTTGTTGGTCAAATGATTTACAAATATTTTCTCCCATTCCATGCATAGGTCATCTTTTCTTTTTTTTTTTTTTTGCGGTACACGGGCCTCTCACTGTTGTGGCCTCTCCCATTGCGGAGCACAGGCTCCAGACGCGCAGGCTCAGCGGCCATGGCTCACAGGCCCAGCCACTCTGCGGCATGTGGGATCTTCCCGGACCGGGGCACGAACCCGTGTCCCCTGCATTGGCAGGCGGACTCTCAACCACTGCACCACCAGGGAAGCCCTCATCTTTTCATTTTGTTGATGGTTTCCTTTGTTGTGCAAAAGCTTTTAAGCTTACTGAGGTCTCATCTGTTTATTTTTGCTTTTATTTCTTTGGCCTTAGGAGACTGATCCAAGAAAATATTGCTATGATTTATGTCAAAGTCTTCTGCCTATGTTGTCTTTTATGAGTTTTATGGTTTCATGTCTTATAATTAGTTCTTTAAACCATTTTGAGTTTTTGTGTATAGTGTGAGGAAATGTTCTAATCTCATTGTTTTACATATGGCTGTCCAGTTTTCCCTGCATACTCACTGAAGAGACTGTCTCTTCTCCATTGTATATTCTTGCCTCCTTTATAGATTTATTGACCATAGGTTCATGGGTTTATTTCTGTGCTTTCTATTCCATTCCATTGATTTATGTGTCTGTTTTTGGGTCAACACCATGCTGTTTTGATTACTGTAGCTTTGTAGAATAGTCTGAAGTCTGAGAGGGTTATACCTCCTGCTTTGTTCTTTCTTTCTCATGATTTCTTTGACAATTCAGGGTCTTTTGTAGTTCCCTATAAATTTTAGGATTATTTATTCCAGTTCTGTGAAAAATGTCATGGGTCTTTTGATAGGGATTATATTAAATCTGTAGATTGCTTTGGGTAGTATGTCAAGTTTAATAATATTAATCCTTCCAGTTTAAGAGCACACAATATCTTTCCATTTTTTGAATCACCTTCAATTTCCTTACTAGTGTTTTATACTTTCAGAGTACAGATCGTTCACCTCCTAGGTTAAGTTTATTCCTAGGTATTTTATTTTTTGATGTGATTTTAAACAAGATATGTCTTTTTTTTACTTTCTCCTTCTGTTATTTTATTATTAGTGTATAGAAATACAACAAATTTCTGTATATTAATCTTGCAGGTTGTCCAATATATTGGCATATAACTGTTCTTAGTATTCTCTTCTGATTTCTTTTTTTTTTTTTTTTTGTATTTCTGTGGCGTGGTATTGGTTGTTAATTCTCCTTTTTCATTTCTTATTTTATTTGGGTCCTCTCTTCTTGGTAAACCTGCCTAAAGGTTTATCACCTTTTGTTTAACTTTTCAAAAAATGCTTTTGCCTTCATTGCTCTTTTCTATTTTTATCTCTATATTATTTATTTCCTCTCTGATCTTTATTAGTTCCTTCCTTCTGCTGACTTTGTGCTTTGTATGTTCTTTTTTTTCTAATTGTTTTAGGTGTAGGCTATGTTATTTATTTGAGATTTTTCTTGTTTCTTGAGGAATGCCTATATCACTATGAACTTCCCTCTTAGAATTGCTTTTGCTGCATCCCATAGATTTTGGAAAGTTGTGTTTTCATTTTTATTTGTCTCAAGCTGTTTTCTGAATTCCTCTTTGATTTCATTATTGACCCATTGGCTTTTTTTTTAGGAGCATTTTTTTTTTTTATTCTCCACTTGTTTGTTCTTTTCCCTTTTTTCTTTCTGTAGTTGATTTCTAGTTTCATATCACTGTGGTTAGAAAAGATACTTAATATACTTTCTACCCTCTTAAATTTGTTGAGGCTTGTTTCATGACCTAGTATGTGATCTATCCTGAAGAATGTTCCATGCACACTTAAAAATAATGTGTATTCTGCTTTTTTTTGAATGTAGTGTCCTGTAGATATAAATTAAGGTCAAATGGTCTATTGTGTCATTTGGGACCTCTGTTGCCTTATTAATTTTCTGTCTGTATGATCTTGTCTATCGATGCCATTTGGGTGTCAAAGTCTCCTACTATTAATGTATTATTGTTAGTTTCTCTCTTTATATCTGTTAGTATTTGCTTTATATATTTAGGTGTTCATGCATTGGATGCATATATGTTAATGACTGTAATATCCTCCTCTTGTATTGACCCCTTTATGAGTATATAATGCCCTTCTTTTATTCTGTAGCCTTTGTTTTAAAGTTTATTTTGTCTGATTTGAGTGTTGCTACCCCTACTTTTGTTTCCATTTGCATGAAATAGCTTTTTCCATTCCCTTTCAGTCTGTATGTGTCTTTTGCCCTGAAGTGAGTCTCTTTTAGGTAGCACAGAGCAGGTTCTTGTTTTTTTTTTTTTTCCAATCAGGCCTCCTGATGTCTTTTCACTGGAGCATTTAGTCCATTGACATTTAAAGTAATTATTGATAGGTCTGTACTTACTGCCATCTCTGACAAATAACTAATAAAAAAGGAAAATGTATATACTTTCAATGGCCAAGCTGCTGGACACCACCTTCATCACCGCTGAAGTGCACATGTAGGAGAAGATTAAATGTCTTTTTGGCTAAGAGAGTGCAATGGAAGGAAAAAGCACAACTTCCTTATATGAAGTACCAGGGAATCTGGCATATTCAAGGGCCATTAGTGAAAGCATAAGTAGTTACAAACTTTATGCAAGGAAATTTGGAAGTATCTGGCAATATTTTGTTTACATTTTTAACTGTCATATGATTTCTGAATTTCTACATTAGGCAAATACTCTTGACAGTATATAAATGTTTTGCTATGCAGTTTTATTTAAACAGTGATGTTTTACTTGTAGTAGTAACAAAAAGAAACAATTGAATTATTCCTCTATAGAAGTATGGTTAAATGATTATTCAGCCACAGAATTCTATAGACCTTTAAAATGAATATACAGTGACATGAGATTTATGGTACTCACCTTTTTTACTGATATCATTTTATGTTGAATGAAACAGAAGTTATTATAATGAAGTTATTGCAATAAATTTCCATAAGATGTTACAGAAAAACCCAAATGAAATTTTTGGCCAACCCAATAGAATAAAAGCTTATGTTTTTGAGTTCCTACTATATGCTAGCATCTATACAATGCTTTTTGGATATGTTATTTTACTTACTACGACAAACTTGTGAGACAGATATTATATATAATTATTCTTAGTATTCCATATGTTTTACATGTAAGTAAACTGAGTGGTACAGAGGTTACACTATCTTTCCAAAGTTACACTTTAAGACATCAGTGAAGAAAGAATAAGGTCTAGAGCTGGCTAGCCTCTCAAGTCCAAGTTCTTCCACCAAAATACACTCAGCAATAAACACTAGGTAGAGGAACTACAGATGACACAAAACTTTTGTAATGTTTTCTTTTTTTGCTTTTGTGGTTTAAAATAGAAACTGGCTTTTCACAATAACAAAAAATGATACATAGGTAGACAAATGAAAGAATACATAAAGAATGGCCCCTGAATATTTTCATTAGATCTTGTGTGGAGATTCATCTTCTAGATGGTACATACTAAACTAAAATGGGAGATGATTAACTCTCTCACACAGGGAGAAACCTGTCTCTTTACCATTTATGTTCCTGTGAGTTGATAAATGTACAGCCTACATACTCTGTGAAAACCTTAAACGGTGATGATCGGAAAACTCAGAGTTATTCCCTGTCATGACATTTAGGAATAGCTAGATAGCTCTTTTTTGTCATTTTTCTGGCATTACATTTTATAGAACTTAAATAGAATACTTTTCACGGAAGGCCACTATCATTAGAAATAGCTTTCAGGTTTTCCTCACAGCTTTGAATCATTTACACCAAACCACCAATAACCATTTATTTATCATCAGTATTTTTCTAGTATAGGAAACTAGTGTCATGACATGAATTTTCATGTAAATAATTACATGGAAACTGTATATGCACTTCTGATAACATGAAGTTGTTTTTCTGTTGCTTATTTTTCCAGCTTTATTGAGATATTACTGACATATAAGACTGTGTAAGTTTAAGGTATACAATATCATGATTTGATATTAGGAAATGATTACTACAGTGAAGTTAGTTAATAACAGATTCATCAACTCACACAGTTATCTTTAGTTTTATGGTGAAAACTTTTAAGATCTACTCTCTTAACAACTTTCAAGTATACAATACTGTACTTCAACTATGGTTACCATGTTGTTCATTACATGCCCAGAACACTGGAATCTGTACACACTGACTGCATTCACTCATTCTCCACCCTGGCCAACCAGTAATCTACTCTCTGTTTCTATGAGTTTACTTTTTGTTTGTTTGATGGTCTACAATGTACATATAAGTGAGATCAAACAGAGTCTGTCTCTCTGATTTATTTCACTTAGCATAATGCACTCAAAATCCATCTATGTTGTTGCAAATAGCAGGATTTCCTTCTTTTATAAGGGCTGAATAATATTCCTGTGTGTGTGTGTGTGTGTGTGTGTGTGTGTGTTTCTTTATCCATTCATTCATACAACTGTGACACTACGTTCTTTCCATGTATTGGCAATTGTCAGTAATGCTGCAGTGAACAGGGGTGGGTAGTTAGCTTTTCAAAATAGTGATTTGATTTATTTGGATATATACCCAGAAGTGGATTACTAGATCACATAGTAGTTCTACTTTTAATTTTTTGAGGAACTTCCATACTGTTTTCCATAATGACTGTACCAATTTACATTCCTACTAAAAGTGAACAAAGATTCCCTTTTTTATATATCCTTGTCAGCATTTATCTCTTATCTTTTCGGTAATAACCATTCTACAATGTTAGGTGATATCTCCTTGTGGTTTTGATTTGCATTTTCCTGATGATTAGTGACGTTGAATACTTATTCATGTACTTTTGGCTATCTGTTCGTCTTCTTAAAAAAATGCCTGGGCTTCCCTGGTGGCGCAGTGGTTGAGAGTCTGCCTGCCGATGCAGGGGACACGCGTTCGTGTCCCGGTCCGGGAAGATCCCACATGCCGCGGAGCGGCTAGGCCCATGAGCCATGGCCGCTGAGTCTGCGCGTCCGGAGCCTGTGCTCCGCAACAGGAAAGGCCACAACAGTGAGAGGCTCACGTACCGCAAAAACAAACAAACAAAAAGCCTATTCATTCTTTTTGTTGCAATGGTAAATGGGACTGTTTTCTTGATTTCACTTTCAGATTTTTCATCATTAGTGTATAGGAATGCCAGAGATTTCTGTGCATTAATTTTGTATCCTGCTACTTTACCAAATTCACTGATTAGCTCTAGTAGTTTTCTGGTAGCATCTTTAGGATTCTCTATGTATAGTATCATGTCATCTGCAAAGAGTGACAGCTTTACTTCTTCTTTTCCGATTTGGATTCCTTTTATTTCCTTTTCTTCTCTGATTGCTGTGCCTAAAACTTCCAAAACTATGTTGAATAAGAGTGGTGAGAGTGGGCAACCTTGTCTTGTTCCTGATCTTAGTGGAAATGCTTTCAGTTTTTCACCATTGAGGACGATGTTGGCTGTGGGTTTGTCATATATGGCCTTTATTATGTTGAGGAAATGGGTGTTGAATTTTGTCAAAAGCTTTCTCTGCATCTCTTGAGATGATCATGTGGTTTTTCGCCTTCAATTTGTTAATATGGTGTATCACGTTGACTGATTTGCATATATTGAAGAATCCTTGCATTCCTGGAAACTTCAAAGCTTTTGCACAGCAAAGGAAACCATAAACAAGATCAGAAGACAACCCTCAGAATGGGAGAAAATATTTGCAAATGAAGCAACTGACAAAGGATTAATCTCCAAAATTTATAAGCAGCTCATGCAGCTCAATAACAAAAAAACAAACAACCCAATCCAAAAATGGGCAGAAGACCTAAATAGACATTTCTCCAAAGAAGATATACAGACTGTCAACAAACACATGAAAGAATGCTCAACATCATCCATCGTTAGAGAAATGCAAATCAAAACTACAATGAGATATCATCTCACACCAGTCAGAATGGCCATCATCAAAAAATCTAGAAACAATAAATGCTGGAGAGGGTGTGGAGAAAAGGGAACACTGTTGCACTGCTGGTGGGAATGTGAATTGGTTCAGCCACTATGGAGAACAGTATGGAGGCTCCTTAAAAAACTACAAATAGAACTACCATATGACTCAGGAATCCCACTGCTGGGTATATACCCTGAGAAAACCATAATTCAAAACGAGTCATGTACCAAAATGTTCATTGCAGCTCTATTTACAATAGCCAGGAGATGGAAACAACCTAAGTGTCCATTATCGGATGAATGGAAAAAGAAGATGTGGCACATATATACAATGGAATATTACTCAGCCATAAAAAGAAACAAAGTTGAGTTATTTGTAATGAGGTGGATGGACCTAGAATCTGTCATACAGAGTGAAGTAAGACAGAAAGAGAAAGACAAATACTGTATGTTAACACATATATATGGAATATAAGAAAAAAAAATGCCATGAAGAACCTAGGGGTAAGATGGGAATAAAGACACAGACCTACTAGAGAATGGACTAGAGGATATGGGGAGGGGGGAGGATAAGTTGTGATAAAGTGAGAGAGTGGCATGGACCTATATACACTACCAAACGTAAAATAGATAGCTAGTGGGAAGCAGCCGCATAGCACAGGGAGATCAGCTCGGTGCTTTGTGAGCACCTAGAGGGGTGGGATAGGGAGGGTGGGAGGGAAGGAGATGCAAGAGGGAAGAGATATGGGAACATATGTATATGTATAACTGATTCACTTTGTTATAAAGCAGAAACTAACACACCATTGTAAAGCAATTATACTCCAATAAAGATGTTAAAAAAAAAGATTCAATGAGTTATACTACATGCAAAGTACCTGGAACAGCTTTTGGTACATAGTACATATTCAATAAGTGTTTATTATTATTTTTTAAAATGCCTATTCTGGTCTTTTTCCCATTTTTAAGTTGGAGATTTTCTCTATTGAATTGTATAGGTTCCTTATATATTTTGGATATTAACCCTCTATCATATATACGATTTGCAATTATTTTCTCCCATTCTGTACATTGCCTTCCATTTTGCTGATTCTTTCTCTTGCTATGCAGAAACTTTTTAGTTTGAAGTACTCCCATATACTAATTTTCACTTTTATTGTTTGTACTTTTAATGTCATATCTGAAAGATTATTGTCAAGAGCTTTTTCCCTATGTTTTCTTCTAGTAGCTTTATGGTTTCAGGTTTAAGTTTTTAATCCAATTCAAGTTAACTTTTAAGTCATTTAAGATAAGGGTACAAATTCATTCTTTTGCACGTGGATATTCAGTTTTCCCAACAGCATTTATTAAAGAGACTATCATTTCCCCATTGAGTATTCTTGTCTCCCTTGCAGACTATTAGTTGACCATATGTGTGGGGTTTATTTCTGGGCTCTTAATTCTGTTCCATTGGTCTGTGTGTATATTTTTATGTCAGTACCATACTGTTTTGATTACTACAGCTTTGTAGGATAATTTGAAACCAGGAAGTGTGATGCTTCCAGCTTTGTTCCTCTTTCTCAAGATTACTTTGGCTATTCAGGATCTTCTGTGGTTCTATATAAATTTTAGGACTGTTTTTTCTATTTCTTAAAAAAAGGAGTTGGAATTATAAAAGGTATTGTGTTAAATTCTTATCATAATTCCAAGATGGCTTTGAGTAGTGTGGGCATTTTAACTATATTAATTCTTTCAATCCATGAGCTATCTTTCCACTTATTTGTGTATTCTATAATTTATTTCATAAGGAGTATTTTGAGATGATTCCTGAAAGCAAAATTGCCATATATTGTTAATCCTTTGAAGATGATGTCTCCGAAGTAATTTTGTTGGATTAGGTTTCCCATACAAAATGTTGCATGATGACTACTGAAACTGTTTCACTAAATTTCTTCCCTGCGAGTTCAATCATGTGGTACTCACCCTCATTCTCTCATTTCTCCATTTTCGCAACTCTAGAGTAGTCACTGATCCCTTGCTATGGACACTGACCTTAGGGCAAATCATCTAATCTTTCCATAGGAACTTCTGACTATGTAATTTCATTAACCCCTTAATCCATTTTTATGTTTCCTGCTGAGTCTCTGAATGCTATACTGCTGTTAATGGTTTCTCTCTTTCAGACCTCAAATTAAATTTAGGAGTCTTCAACTCCATTAAGTGTTCTAATAAGATATTTTATTAGGTTTCACAAATGAAAATTAAAAAGAAACTATACTTTTCCTAAGACTCTATCACAGAAATAGGGAGTTGATTTTCTTCTCAAGTGTGGAAGAGAGCTAAGCATTCCAAGCAATGAGGTTTCTTAAGTCTAGCACTTTTTATCTGTTACTTCCAACTGTCTCTCAAATCTTCTAATTCAACTCCAAATATAGATAAGCCCTCACAAGTTTGTTTAGAGAAAGAATGGATCTAGGAGATATAGGTATTATAACAGTCATGCCCTGAATTGTGGTTTGTGACTTTATTTTTGCAGGCAAAATATTAAAATAATATCGCATATCTGAAAATTCTCCTTCAGCCCTATTACTCAGGCAGCCTTGTGGCATAAGAAGCATGATAGCATAAGGGCAGAGACTGAATGAAATCAATATAGTGTAAACTTGATTCCTCCAAAAATGAAAAAAAAAGTTTGTCTTTTTAATTTGTGGCTTCCTATTGCCCAAATTAGATTATGATTTTCATTGGAGTCAAGATTGACTCATCTGTATATATTCTATGATGTTCCTTTGACACTTCTAATTCTCTCCTTTGCAATCAGGCTTAACGGTGGGTTGCTCTCATAAGAAGAAAAACCTGGTAACCTATATTGAACTGGATTCTTCCCAGACCCCACTTACTTTTTCTTCTTAGTTATTCAAATGGAATATTTCAGGAAGACTGCAGTGCAGTATGCCTGTGGAGAGAGCCAAAAAGCTCTGTAACCAAATATATATACCAGATTGCCCTGATTTAGTTGTTAACACTGGATCAATGGAAACAGTCTCTGAATTGAAGTGAGAAAAATTCTGTAAGATGTTTTATTGAAAATTAGAATAAATGGATCATATCTACTCCCCATGATCAAATACACAGTTTAAATAATAATATGACAATAATAAGAAAATAAGAGAAATAATTTACAAATGTTTCTGATGCTTTGGGAAACCAGAATTTAAATTTGTTTATTTATTTATTTATTTTTTACCATATCTCGAAAAAGGAATGTGTAATAAAATTGATGTATTTGGTACCATTGTGTAGGATAACTGCTTATATTTTTGCTCAATTACTTCACCCATGTATTTCTTACTTATGTGCCATAGCATCTACTCCAGACTTCAAATCTTAGCTGAAATTCAATAAATATTTATTGACTCAATCAATGCATGAAATTTGTAATAGTTATTGGTCATTTGGAACAGCTTAAGACACCCCATGTCTTTCTGTTCCAGCCCATTATCTAGCATTTTCCTTTTCTACATCTATATTCACATAAAAAGAACACAGAAAAGGAGGTGTCATATGCAAAGATACTATTTGGACACCAAGACTTGGTGCATCAGTAATAGCAGAATGAGAACGAACTATCTTTTTTTAGGGTAAATGCCTTTTGGCTTGCTGTTACCCTGAGTGAGTTACCTGGGACTTATCCGGATATCAGAGGAGTAAGATACAGAGGATTCCAATACTGGTATAGACATGTTGCAGAAAAAAATCAAAGGAAACTGCTAAGCATTTTTAGGTATTGGAAATCACTTAAACCATTTCTACGGACCATTGAGTCTAACTACCTGAATTAGAATCTTGCATTTATTTCCTGTTACCAAAATGACCTTACCCAAGTCAACAAAGTTCTCTATGCTTAGTTTTTCTATCTGTAAAATGGTGACAGTAACACTTCCTATAGTTGCTACAAAGGTTAAATGAGATGTAATATGCCCAAGCTCTGTGTCTGTAATGTAACACTCAATAAATATTAGTTATGCTTATTACAATTAATCTAACTTAGTTTTCCACTCTCTTCTTTTTATATCACCAAGGATTACAATAGGGCTTGGAGCTTAAGTACTTGCCAGAAATAATAGTTTCACTTCACTAAATGTATTCTCTGCATATTAATTTTTCCCATTACCTAAAAAGATGTCAGGAGACTGATGACAATATTTGCGTTTGTGAATCCTGGGAACAAACTAAATACCAGTAACTCTAACAATGCTTTACACAGTATGAAAAACATTATTCAACCATCTACACAGAATAAGATAAGGCCTCATTTTTCTTAATCCACATACAGGCCTTGTTATAGATCTACAAGTTAAGTTCATGGAGTGTTTTTGTTCTAATATGATTAGAAGACTGAGTTCTATGACATAAATATGGAAGTATTAGAAGACTTTTATTACTAGAACTTTGGTGGGAGGGGTGTACATGTGTTATTTGTGATAAATATATACTTATATATTATTTTTTATGTTTTCCAAAAGATATATATTTATAATATATAAAATGAAAAAGAAAATATTTTAATTTAAAAATAAAAATGAGCTTTCTAGGAATATCAGATATTATATTATTATTCTTAAGTAATAAAATAAAATAATTAGTGCCACTGCCACAGCTCAAGAGCCACTGCATAAATTAGATAATACAACCAATTTTAAATTGTGGAAGAAAGCAAAAGAGATTTTTGGTGGACAAAGGTTTATCATGGTGAAACTATTGGGAATTTGCAATCATGTAAAAGCTTCCCTTCAGCTTTCTGCTGATCTATTAGAATGCAAAGATAAATGTCTCTGTGGTTTATAATGCTGGGCACAGAAACTAAATAACATCTCAAGACACTAGAGCTGAATAAAACCTCAAGGTTTCATCTGGTGACTTTTTATCTCCTTTGAGAAAAGGAAAACCTACCTTTTTACTTCAAATTATGAATTTCCTCATCAAAATAATAGAAATTAAGAACTTCCTGTTGGGTTTGCTGTGAGGTATTTTTTCACAGGTTAAGAAGGACATAGAAACAAGCCAATTCCCACATCTCGAGTGGAAGAATTGCCAAAATACCAATAAAGAGAGTGGAAGAACAATGCCAAAGTATGGAAACAAAGAACCACGATCCAAGCAATTTGGACTGTGAGACTGGGTCTTGTAATGCACCCAGAAGAGATAAAATATCAAGGGAGGGAACATTCGATCAGGAGGCCAGGGAACATTGTTACTGTTATCATCATTTAAAGATGCTTTGAGCATCAACAATGCACTCAATGCTATAAAGAACGATTAGACCCAGTTCATGCCCACTTGGCACTCAATTAGACACATCAGAGAGGTCTCTTCAGAGTACTCATGAAAATTGCATGTTTAGAGCATTTTCAGAAAAGGTGTGGCTGTTAGAAAACTTTCTAAAATGTACTTAAATGGAACAGAAGATGAACAATCTAGTACTTCAGAATGAACTAATTTTCATATTCTATATATAATTATATAACGTATTTTTATAAAAATATATAATTATATAACATAATATATAATGTAATAATTATATTCAGGTTTTATATAGTACCTAATATATTGGGAGAAGTAAAGACTGAGGACAGACATTACGAAGTGATTTAAGAAAGAAAGAGAAAGACAAACACCATATGATATCACTTATTTGTGGAATATAAAAAACCCAAACTCATAAAAACACAGTAGAATGGTGGTTACCAGAGGCTTGGGGCCAGGGGTTGGGGGGGGGTGGGAGGGAAATTGGGGAGATGTTGCTTAAAGGTACAAATTTGCAGATAAATAAGCCCTGTAGATCTAATGCACAGCACAGTGATTACAATAACAATATGTATTATAAACTTCAAAGTTGCTAAGAGATTAGATCTTAATTGTTCCCAACATAAAAAAAGGAAATGATAATTATGTGACATGTTGGAGCTAATGCTACAATGTTAATCATACTTCCATATATACATGTATCAAATCAACACATTGTATATCTTAAACTTATACAATGTTATATATCAATTATATCTCAATAAAAATAAAATTAAAAAAAGACAGTATGCAGCATTGAATATGGAGGAATATAGGACTCATTTAAAATGTAGGCACCTCTCTGAAGTCCTATCCAGAAAGCTAGCAGACTTGAAAAATAATCCCAGAATGGTTTCGAATTGTTGTTCATAATTATATGGGGTCATTCTTCTGTAATTTAAATTCATTCAGATATATCAGTCAGATACATTCATAGACAGCACTGAAGCACATATTGTTGATGGAATGAATCATTAATGTATGCTTGAATGAATAAATACTTACTACATGTGGAGTGTGCGAGCAAAATGAAATTAGTATTTTAGAGTATAATTTTCTTGAGAAAGCAATATATTTGTATAAGAAGGTAAATAAGAAAAATCATTCAGGCTGGTACATTGATACCTACATTAGTATTAAAAAACAAAATTTTAAAATGTCTTTATTCTTTGCCTCAAGCTGGGCTTCTTTTTATAAACCAGTAAACCTGCATGGCCACCAGTTAGTAATAGTTTCATAAGCACTTTGGCACCAGTAGAGGCTATTTCAGCATCCTATGACTTAGAACCCCAGTACTAGAGAGAGCTTTCTGAAACCACCAAGACAACTAAGCCATCATGGAATTCTGAATGTTTCCTACCCCCAGCAAAATATTTGAATGACTGAAAAATGTTATGTCAAGATTATCCTTCTTCTCTTCTCAACACATTATTATTTGCTCTTTTTGCTAAGACCATTTTTTCAACTTTTACATTCTTGCCATATTATTTCGACTTCAAAATACTTCTACTTCAATGTAAATAAAATTCAAAATGTAAATGAAGCAAAAATTAATCAGATTCAATACTGTTTGTGCCAAATACCCAGAATGTCTGCTATGTGAATATTTCAGTAGGAAATTTACAATAGATGAACAACTCGGTATAACTTACCCCTGAGTAATGAATATTTTACATAGCAGTGAAGAGTGTAGACTCTTGGATCAGGCTGTATGGCTTGAAACTGGCATGACAATTTAATGGTTGTGCACAGCCTTGACTGAAATGAAATGTTTTTTGAGAGCAGGGATTTCATCCATTATCACTCTTTAGTGATATTGTTCAAAATATGAATAGTTTGCTTTCTTTCTGCTTTCAATATATATCGGCCTGGGAACACTGTTCAGTATGGTACTACCAAACCATTTTTATAATACCAAAATCAGTGTTGCTATTAGGTTCTAAAAAAATATTTTCCATATCCTCCACTAAGAAATTTGACCTGTTTGAGAATTAAAATCTTCCATCATGACTATCTGTAATATGCAAATTTAAATGCTAATATCTTGAGGAGATTCATGATTTGATTTGCTCCCATGATGCTATGTTCAATTTTTGAAAAGACTTCTCTTAATTGGTTAATTAATTGTATCTTTGCCACACAACTGTTGTATTTTTCTTTCAATAAAATTGCTTGGTTTGGACGATTAAACACACACAGCTTTTATACAGCATGTATGATACTCAAGGAGAGATTTCTTCTTGCTAACTTGTGGTCTCACCTTAGAAGTTATAATAGAAATGCAGTATCTTTGAAGCCAGTGCCAAGCGGAGATTATTTGTCCCAGAAAATTCTACCTTAGAAGAGATACTACTTTCATACAGTTTACTCGCATGTTTGATTTAAATGGGGTTTTTTTCTTAAATTTTAGAGGCAAAAACAAATAAAAGTTTGATGCAATCAAATCATGGTTAAAAAGCACATAACGTTCTCCAACGATTTCTATAAATGAAATGAAATGTCCATATTTAATATAAATATTGAAGTTAGATATTTTTGGAATATTGAGTATAGATAGTATACTTATATCAGATATTAGAAGCATTGTATTTAATATTAAATCATTAAAATGAGCATTTTATCCCTCAGCATAAGCTTAAAAAATAGAAATTTGTAGAATAACAACTGAAGATCATTAGTAAGCAATGTCAAAATCCAAATCAGTGGTAAGTTCCAAATAACCAAGACATACTTCACTCATTTCTGCTTTTGAAACTTCACTTAAGAACTTGTTTCTCTCTCGCTTGCCTTCCGATTCCTTGTCCTCTATTCCTAATTAGACTTTAAGTGCCATCTCACTTTCTCCAAGAATCCATCTCTGACTAACTCAAACAATGGTGAAAATTATCTGTATTTTACATTATCATCTCAAGTGTATATTAAATTATTCAACTGCTTTTATATCTCTGTAACTTATACTATATGTCTATACTGTCAGCAAAGTACAATCTGAGGATCAAATCCAAGGCACCACCTGTGTATATGCTCGCAAGCTGAGAATGGATTTTACATTTTAAATAGTTGAAAATGAATCAAAAGGAGATTGATATTTATGAATCGTAAAAATTATACCAAATTCAAATATCAGTGTCCATTAATAACATTTTATTGGGACACAGCCACACATATTCCCTTTTTATTGTTTTTACACTACAACAGTGGAGTTGGATAGTTGTGGCAAAGAAAATATGGCTCACAAATCCTAAACACTTTTTATCTGTACTTCTCAAAAAACTGTTTGCCAACCACTGGTCTACAGCATAAGTAATCAGTTATCTGTGTCTCCATCCAGTAGTGGTGTCTAATGCCTTCAGACTTTTTTTTTTTAAAGCAGAAACTTTTTAAAAAAATTATTTATTTACTTATTTTATTTTTGGCTGTGTTGGGTCTTCGTTGCTGCGCGCGGGCTTTCTCTCATTGCAGTGAGCGGGGGCTACTCTTTGTTGTGGTGAGTGGGCTTCTCATTGCAGTGGCTTCTCTTGTTGCAGAGCACAGACTCTAGGCACGCAGGATCAGTAGTTGTGGCTCATGGGCTTAGTTGCTCCACAGCACATGGGAGCTTCCCAGACCAGTGCTCTAACCTGTGTCCCCTGCCTTGGGAGGTGGATTCTTAACCACTGCACAACCAGGGAAGTTCCTGCCTTCAGTTTTTTTTATATTCAAACACAGACTACATAAAAGATTGTCATGGATACACTGGTTGTTTCAAAGTATGTGCCAAATTAAAGCAAATCAGGGCAATCTATAATAGGTGAACTTTAAAGATTGACCTACAGAAATTATTCTAGGCCTAGTAACTCTGCTTCAATGCTGGATAAAGCATGCATATTAAATGTGACTTGTACAAATTTTATGCTTTAAGATGAATAAGGTCTGAGGATCTAATGTACAACACAGTGACTATAGTTGATAACACTGTACTATATAACTGAAATTTTCTAAGGGAGTACAACTTATATGTTCTCACACACACACAAAAAAGATAAACATGTGAGGTGATGGATATGTTAATTAACTAGATGGGGAAAAAAACCTTTCACAATATACACAACATGTATCAAATCATTACAATGTATACTTTAGATATCTTACAATTTTATTTATCAATTATACCTCAGTAAAGCTGAAAAAAAAATCCTTTCTCCACATTGGAGTATTTTAGAAAAAAAATATGCTTTTTATTCTGCTTGTCAACAAAAGAAAAATTATATGTTGTACTGAATATAAACTATTGCTAAAATCTCTGATTTTTCCCTTAAATTAACATTATTATTTCTTTGGGTAACATTTAGAAAGGAATTCATGTGCTTCTTTGAATTTTTCCATGATTTCTGCTCTAATGAATTCAGGGAACATTTTTTGCTTTTGTTTTTCTGTAGGGGAACAATTTATAAGGAAAGAGAAGCACAAATGACTTTTTTCTTAACTTAGACAAAAATGCATTGTTTTACAGAAAATGTTGCTGATCTATCTCTAAAATGATTGTTTTTGTCACAGACACCTAAGACACTGTCTCCTCTCTTACGTTTCTGTTAAAGTTATAAAGAATGTGTCAGTAAGTAGGAACTGCATGTTCTTGAAACATGGATGTCGATATCTGCGGGATTTGAGTGAGGATTGTAATCAGATGACACTCTGGAGACTGTCAAAAACTCTACACTTTCATCAAACAAGATGACTAATGTTTTATCATAAATAGTGTTAATATGATTAATAGCATTTCTCCAGCAGCTAGGCTTTAGACAGTAAAAATATTTGTTAAACATTAATGGTTTTTCACAGCAGGATTCTGACTAGGTAAATAGATTGTTCTCTTTGCATGTATAATTACATATATGAATTCATATAACCACATCATACTTTTCCTCACTGTTTAAAATTCACTGTATTAAAATTTTAATAATTTAACAAAATTATCTTGTAAGTTGACAATGTATAAAAGAGTATGAGACCCAAAGAGAACAGTATGTAAAGCTAAGAATGTGTGACCATCATACTCAAAGCATTTATAGTTTACTCTATTAAAAGTTCACAGTAAGAGCAGAAGTTGATAGGAATTTTTGTAACAACAGAAAAAATTACCGATTAGCAGTTTTTATATCCTGGCAACGAAGGTCAATAAAATATTCCATTAAAATTTACTTATGGCTTCATGAATTTACAATATAGATCTCACCTACCTGAAAGAGCATTTGAGGTAGCTAATTGCAAAAATGAAATGTGGAGAATGCTGGCTTACAGTTCATTCAAAAAGTCTGGGAAATTTAGTGATATTCAAATCAATGACTCAGAACTGTTGAGCTCTCTACAAGATGTCCTTCTATGGTCACAGGGAATGGATTCCATGAAACCAAATGAATAGTGAAAACTGTAAATATTAAGACAGGAAGACAGAACCCCTCAAAGTATCAAATTGTAGAATGTTAAAAAGAAAGCCTAATAACTGCAAATTATGTATGATATTTGCACATTAACTGCTTGCAGCAGTGACTGGAAGATGGTTGGGGCCAATAGCAATTATTCTAGACTTTCTCCTAGCAAATATCCCTGCAGTGATAGAAAGAGATCATGGACATGAAGCATATCATATATGCCATATTATATACACACATTTATATACTGATATAAAATAGAATATATTATTATATACAATAATTTATAATAATTTATATTGTTATCTGTAATATATAGAATATATATCCTACACATTGATATACTATATATTACATATTATTTATATATTACACTTATTACATATTATCTCTGTATCTCCTTCCTCTTTCCTCAATTACTTCCATTTATAAGACTATATTTCTAAAATTCTGTTCAGTTCCATTATCAATATTATTCCTGGAAGGTCTCCTAGATTTGGGCGTTAACTCCTTGGTCTCTAGCACATACACATGCACCCCCACACACAATACTAAATGTACAAAACTAGCCTGAACTAAAGTACTAATATCACCTGGGTAATTTGAGTCATTTCCTGTTTCACAATTACAGAACTATTCAGGTAAATATGGCTTCCCCTTTTAAGTAATTATTTCAGTTCTACCTTTTAGTTCAGGAAAAGCACACTCAACAGCCAGCTCTATGGTAAACTGTTTTAATCACACTAGGGGAGAGAATCATTCTTGGACTCTATGGGGTACAGAAAACCACTGGACAGAAAAATGTGCTTTCCAAAGTGTCTGTATGTCAGTGGAATGTTGACTATTATCCAGACCATATTTATCCTCCACCATTTTATTTTTCAGAATTAAAAAATAAAGTTGCATTCATTTTGCATACTTTTTTAAAACATCTTTATTGGAGTATAATTGCTTTACAATGGTGTGCTCGTTTCTGCTTTATAACAAAGTGAATCAGCTATACATATACATATATCCCCATATTTCCTCCCTCTTGTGTCTCCCTCCCACCCTCCCTATCCCACCCCTGAAGGTGGTCACAAAGCACTGAGCTGCTCTCCCTGTGCTATGTAGCTGCTTCCCACTAGCTATCTATTTTACATTTGGTAGTATATATAAGTCCATGCCACTCTCTCATTTCATCTCAGCTTACCCTTCCCCCTCCCTGTGTCCTCAAGTCCATTCTCTACGTCTGTGTCTTTATTCCTGTCCTGCCTCTAGGTTCTTCAGAAGCTTTTTTTTTTTTAGATTCCATATATATGTATTAGCATATGGTATTTGTTTTTCTCTTTCTGACTTATTTCACTCTGTATGACAGACTGTAGGTCTATCCATCTCACTACAAATAACTCAATTTCGTTTATTTTTATGGCTAATATTCCATTGTATATATGGGCTACATCTTCTTTATCCATTCATCTGTAAATGGACACTTAGGTTGCTTGTCTTGTTCCTGATTTTAGAGGAAATGCTTTCAGTTTTTCACCATTGAGAATGATGTTTACTGTAGGTTTGTGGTATATGGCCTTTATTATGTTGAGGTAGGTTCCCTCCATACGCACTTTCTGGAGAGTTTGTATTGTAAATGGGTGTTGAATTTTGTCAAAAGCTTCGAAAAAGCATTTGATAATACCTACTTCTAATTTAAAAAAAAAGTCTCTCAGAGAACTAGCAGTTTTGTTAAATTACATTTTGTTAATTTTGTTAATTGTTAAATTTTAAAAGAATGAGTGTTTAACCCCTTAGATTAGCAATGAGACAAATTTGTCTATTCTCCCTACTTCTATCCAACATTGTACTCAATGTTTTAGCTAGGGAAATAATGCAAGAAAATGAAATAAAGTTCTACAAAATTGGATATAAAGAAGTACATGTATCTTTATTTGAAGACAAAATGATTGTCTATATAGAAAACTTGACGGAATCTATAAAAAAGCTACTACTACTAAAAATTAACAAAGCAGTAGAAGGTAAGATCAATACCAAAATCAATCGCATTTCTATATAGTATCTATAAACAAATGGAAATAGAAATTAACATAAAATACCACTTAACATAGTATCAGAATTATTAAACACTTAGAGATAAATCTGACAAAATATTTGAAGGAATCATATACTGAAAACTAAAAATATATGGCTGAAAGAAACTAAAGACCAGGGAGATGTATACTGTGTTAATTAGTGCAGCGGAGTATGGTATTAAATGAGCTTGATTTATAGGAGGTTAAAATCAGAAAAAGGAAGCATTACATATAAATTGGGAGGTAGTGCATGTATAGTGATGACAGAATATAGACTATAACTCTATGTATAAGTGGATTGAGTGGAGAGGAAGAAATTACCTTTAAAAGTGCCATGGTCAAGTATGTGAGTTTGGTGTTGGAGGGATCATCTACTGTGTCTTGAATCTGACAAGAATGATAAGAGAAAGAGTAGAGAAGATGGTGATCCATGAAGGAGCACAACTGGGAGATTCTTAGATGACATTAAGGGGAAGATATATGAAATCTGACTAAACACACTTCGAAAATGTGGAGATTTTAAAAGAAGGAAAAGGATGGAAAGGGCAGTAGGGAACCAGGAAGATTCCTACCCATCAGCATGTACTAGAGATACAGAAGGTGTGGGAGAAAGAATGGCCTCCACTTGCAAAGGCTGCAGGGATAGCTATAAAGACCCTGGTTTTATCTAGAGAAAGAAGATGGAAAGATCCACAGAAAAGTAAAATCCAACAGTTTATAATTTGGATATTATTTTTAGTTTATGTTTATAAGTCCCAATTTAACACTGTTCTTTGTATCAAATGAAACAATAGATATAAAAACACCAGTATTGGGCTTCCCTGGTGGCGCAGTGGTTGGGAGTCCGCCCGCCGATACGGGGGACACGGGTTCGTGCCCCGGTCCGGGAGGATCCCGCATGCCGCATAGCGTCTGGGCCCGTGAGCCATGGCCGCTGGGCCTGCGCGTCCGGAGCCTGCGCTCTGCAGCGGGAGAGGCTGCAGCAGTGAGAGGCTCGCGTACCGCAAAAAACAAACAAACAAACAAAAAACCCCACCAGTACTGCCTAAGGCAACGTAAGTACTTAAGTTCCCTTCTGTACTCCCATCTTGTCTTTGCTTTTTATTATTTAATTCTATATTTCTTCTCTTTCCAATTAGTTTTATCTGTAAAACAACCTCAGAAAATATTACTGATAAAACTTATGAACTATCTCTCTTCCTAAAATTTTAGTAATGGTAAGGTAGCCGAATTACTATCCAATAATAAAATCTTAACATTATTTTCATTTTATCAAGGTATAACTCTAATCAAAATTAAACTTACCAAATTCTACTACTCCAAAATGGTGACAACTCCATAATACTGTTTAATTGCATTCATAATTAATTCACAATACTGTTTAATTATATTCATAGAAATTCATCACCTAGGATACTGACTGCTGAAATTTATAGCATGGCTTTATTTAAAACATTGAACTGTCATTTTCAGAAATCAACATTTGCCAAAGTTGCTATCATCTAACTTATATTCTTTACATGCATTACACATTCTTATTTCTTGGATTAAAGTTTTGGTGGCAACTTCCTTCTCATATTTCAACATGTATATGTGAAGAATGACAGCTAATCTCAGTTATATTTTTAGTATCATTACAAATGGCATAGAAAGTAATCTCTTCTATTTTCCTTAACTTTTATAAAATGGAAACAATCTTTAAAGTCTAATTCAAACTTTAGCCTAATTCCACTGAATAAACTACTTTATTTTACATAGATATGAAAAAACTTTTACTTCATAGAGTTATTGAGAAATTTAAATGACATGAAATATGTCAGTCTAACATATAATAGGCATTCAATATTTTTAATATTTTTTTTACTTTCAAAACAAAGAATTTCTTAATCTGAGTCTGTGACCTATGTGAGAGATTCAGTGGTAATACTAAAATATCTTATGTTTTAATCTTACTGAAAGAAATAAGATATACATACACAATCTGTTCATAAATGATGTTAATGTCTGTTTTTGTATGGACTAATTTTTTGAAGACCTCAAAAATATGTTGAATGCAAGTAGATTTATTGGATAAAATCCTTTAATATTGAATAAAGTAGTATGATACCATGAACTCTAATATTATCTGGTGATACTGCCCTAGAAAACATCTAAGCATCTTTATGAATTTCTGTGGACAGTTTTGAATCTATTAGAAGTGTACAGCTGACAGGGAGTGCCAGCCATCTTTAAGCATAATCAGAAAGGGTCACTTCTACAGTCAATCAACAAAACATTTTGATCATCTTATCCTTTGAATTGTATTCTATATGCAGAATTTTCATTAGTAGAGTATGAAGAAAAACTTTCACAGTAAAATATATCTATATCAACAAATATACTGGGGCTTCCCTGGTGGCACAGTGATTGGGAGTCCGTCTGCCAATGCAGAGGGCACGGGTTCCTGCCCCGGTCCGGGAAGATCCCACATGCCGCGGAGCGGCTGGGCCCGTGAGCCATGGCCACTGAGCCTGCACGTCTGGAGCCTGTGCTCCGCAACAGGAGAGGCCACAACAGTGACAGGCCCGCGGACCGCAAAAAAAAAAAAAAAAAAAAAAAAAAAAAATATATATATATATATATATATATATATATATATATTGGTTTCAGCATCTTGAAGGATTATGGTGACATTACCTCTGATAGGGAATACTAGAGAAAAAGCTCCTTTGTGGAGAGATGGTGAACTTTGATAAGTTGATTCTAAGGTGCCTTACAGTCATCAAGATAGACATCTAGAAGTTATTGAGAACTTTCCTGTAGGTATACATATTTGAGTGTTAATCCCTCACTCCCCAAAAAAGTAACTGAATCTTTAGGAATTAACTGATCCATCACTTTTTCAGCATGTATATTTATTTAATAAAGCCTCATTTTTTTTCATTGAATAAAGCATTTTTGTTTTGCAATTTTGATCTATTAATCAATTTATTCTTGTCTGGTTATCACATTGCTTGTTTTCTTTTAAATCTAAAATATAATTTAAAATTAATAATATGAGGTAGGGTTCTTTTCCTCCAATTATAGTCCTGAACTTCCTTTTGTATCCTCAGTTATTTTCTTAAAGATAAACTTTTGAAAGTTTTTGACAAGTTCAAAACAGATTTGGTAGAATACTGACTTTGTATTACAGCTGTAAATTTAATTATGGAGATTGACATCTTCATAACTTTTAGCTTTCCCTTCCAGAAATATATATCTTTTCTGTTTATCCAAACCTAAAATTACCTCTCTCACTAAAAGTATATTTTTATGTGGCAGGTATGATTACTTTTATTGCTATACACACACACATTTTTCTATTTGGGGGGATTTAAAAGTTTTATATTATATCCTATTAAAATGTGATACATAACTATTAATAATTTTAAATGCATATATTTTTATTTTCTAGGCACTTCATATTCGTGTGAATACTCAGAGCCTTTAGTAGAATCTTCAGACATTTCCATATTCTAAAAGCATATTTTGCAAATAAAGAAAATCCTGACACTTCCTGTGATGTTGGAAGTGGAGTGTGGGAAAAAAATCATGTATGTTATAATGGAATGGACAAAATTAGAAAAAAATGTGGAGTGAGAAAAACAAAATTATTTTTTGAGGAGAAAAGAATAATAAAAAGTTTAATTTTTCATGAAAAGGAGCCAATAGAAAAGGAGGAGAACAACATGATAATTAATTAGATAATGTAAGGTGCTAGAAAAGGCAAACAGTTCGAGCAGAGAGAGGGTATAGTTCTCTGCAAGGGACAGAGAGGAACAGATGGAATAGAAAGATACCAATCTTTACAAATAAATTTGTAGGTGTTGTTGCAGAAATGTGAGGAAGTTCTTGATTGATAGCTACTTTTTTCTTAGTGCAAGAGGAGATGTAGCTGTTATTTTCCTTACTAAATCAACATTTCTGTTTTTTTAGAACAGTGATTTTTATAAAGCTGGATTTATATTAGACTCTATCTTGGTAACTTTATAGAAAAACAATGCAGTATTGTGTTTTCAGACTGTTTTTTTAAAACAGGCTTTAAAAGTCTTGCACAAGTACTAGCATTAAAATGATTTGAGCAGTTTGATTTTTAAAGTACCTAAACATCAATGGAATTGAAAAGTTTGTCAGTTCTATTTATATTCCATCGACTCTTGGACAATTTGTCAATGTCAGAATTTGCGCACTGTATTCACAGTTGTCTCTGTGCCATTATGCTTTTAAAGATTACATTATGTTACAATGTATTCAATTCCCTCAAGCAAGAAACAGGATGGCTTCCTATAGGTAAAAATATTTATTTTTACTTTCAAACTGATCATTTCTGCCTTCTATTCTTACCTTTTACTGGTTTTCAATTGTATACGTGGTGTTAAAAAATGAATCACAATTTTTAGCCTGTATTTAAAGTAGAATGTGGACACAAACAGAGTTTGCTGAAACTTCATTGTTAATTGAGCACTGACATTTGATAGAATTTTACTACTTTTATATTGATTGCCAATGGCCATGAGAGCTTATCCTCAAGAAATAACGGAACATTTCACAGAGAAAAAAAGGAGAAAAAGAAAATAATCATTCTTTTGGGCACATTTGGACAATATTGGTACCATAATGCCGGGAAGGAGACCAACTGGTCTTCTTATTGGTACCGTAACGTTATTGGTACCATAATGCAGGGAATGAGGATTTTTATTATATGAAATGTAATCTGAGACAGGAAAAACTGATTCAAGGGTGACCAAAAATATGAAGCCTCTTTACTTCCTAATCTTTCAGATTGCTACACTATCTGGTAAGTGTTTAGCTAGGAAGAGGCAACTATCTGGGAATGAAACTGTTTTGTATTACTAATATTCTGGAGTTTAGATACCCTAATTTCAAATAAACAAAATAGTTATGATCTTTCTAGCTACTTATTTATTAATTTATCTCCTTCTCAATGTGATTGTAATTGAAGGGTGAAAGGAGTTATCTGACCAAAGATATAATAGACAAAAAGGAAAAAATAAATAAAAGATCTATAACAATAGCACTAAAAATTAGAAATTTATAAATCTTTATTCTAAGAGAGCTACACTAAAATTTTTATATAATTATCCACATTACACTGTATAAATCAAGTGGATTTGGCCACTATGAGATCATCACTTGTTCATTTTCAGCCTGATGGATCAGTTCACCACTAAATTGTATACCTAAAATTTACCAGCTCCTCCACCATTACCATACCAAGACTATGAGCCACAAGGCTTTATTAGGATAAATATTTTAGAAGAATTAGAAATTAATTAGAAATTAAAGCTTTGCTTTGATGAACTTCTTAATCTATGGAAAAGTAGCAAATTAGAGCACCTAATTTATAGACTATTTAATATCAATTCAAGGTTAAAAATAAGGGAAATTAACTATCAGGAGAGATGTTTTCCAGGAGTTCAGATCACTTTATTCCATCATATCTTCAATAGTTTTATAAATGGAATGACTGAAGTATATTTTTGAAGGACTGATTTGACAAAAGTATAAAATATGGATTGGAAAAGAGAATCTCAAAACAGATGCATCAACTTTTTTGTGTGTGTGTGGTACGCGGGCCTCTCACTGTTGTGGCCTCTCCCGTTGCAGAGCACAGGCTCCGGATGCACAGGCTCAGCGGCCATGGCTCACGGGCCCAGCCGCTCCGTGACATGTGGGATCTTCCCGGACCGGGGCATCAACCCGTGTCCCCTGTATCAGCAGGCGGACTCTCAACCACTGCGCCACCAGGGAAGCCCCAGATGCATCATCTTTAATAAAAACATACTTTGCCTAGATAAAAAAGCGTAATAAAAACATAGATACTATTTACATTTACAAATAAACTTCAAAAACTTAAAAAAACTTAACCCAAAATGTACAAAACTTGTATGAGGATTATTACTAAACACTAATTAAAGAATTAAAAAGAAGGCATAAATAAATATGGAATTATTCAGATACAGGTGAAGATAGAAATTCTCCCTAGTTAAACATAGTGGAAGTTGTCTTCAAAAATTTCACTTACATCCCCTTACTAAATGACACTTTCCATTCCCTTGTTGAATGCTTGAAGCTGTTGATCTGAAACAAATAGACTGCCAGATATTTCTTCAGCAAAGATGGGTTTATTCGGGATCAGAAGAGAGCTGCAATTAGGGGTCTGTAACCTTGGAGAGCCACATGCAAGTCCCCACATAGCAAGGGAAGGAGAAAGCTTTTATAGAGAGGAAAAGACAGTTTGGAGGGCTATAGTAAACAGAGTCCATGGCTTTTCACTGGCTGGGTCCTTTCCAGGAAGAAGAGTCTTTCTCCTTTTTCCTTCCTGTCTGGCTCTGTCATTGCTGCAGGGCATTAGAGCTCCTCCTTCTAGTCTCCCAACTCTATTTAATTGAGGCTTCTGCTTTCATTTTTCACAAAGCTATTTGGGTAACTTTCAACATGTCCCTGTACTTCCTATAAAGTCCAATGCTTACAGAGTCAGTTATGTTTGTTCATAAATCTGTGTCAGTTTTGTGTGTGTTCATCTTATTATATTTAATATCATATTAACTATATGCATTATAACAGCATGGAAACTATTATAAATGGAATCAATATAAGATTACATAATTTAATTATTTGTAAAGAAAATGTGTACATTATTTACATAAAATGACAGTTTTATTTCTATGGAAAATAAATTTGAGTTTCTTAGAGAGATTTAATGAAAGTATATTCCTATACTGTTACTGTCAGAATAAGTGTGGCTGAGACAACAGTAATAGTAGAGAAATAAAACATAAAATACAGGAAAAAAATCCTACAGTCTTATATTTGAAATAGAAATAGTGTGAACTCAGGATTCATTTTTCTTTCTTTCAAAAAAAGAAGTATTTTCAAGCTTCGCCCACTACCAAGTCCTAAAAGTAAAAAAAACCCAGTAACAATGAGTAACCCTAGTGACCAGATTGGGATCTTTAAAAGCCTTTCTCACTAAAAGGATCCAGGGCTCCTTAGAAAATGACCAAGGACAGGTAAAGATCAAGAAACTTACAAGAAAGGATATCATGTGTGTATTAAAAATTAAAATTAAAATTATAATCAATATCTCTGACATATCTACCACTGGAGTTTTATCCCCAGAGCATGGGATTAAAGTGTAGACACTGTGAACAATGTATCAGGTTAAGTTCTGTGAATTAGTGTTAAAATAGAACTTCATAACAAAGCAAAAGTTAAATAAATAGAAATAGATTGTTAGCATGTTCTGAAATAACCTAAAGGATTCCAGGAATTGATGGAAAAATTATCTGATGAGAGAAAATTGTCTATTTTAGTTTATTTTCATCTCTCCTTTAGGCAGAAGAGAGGAGGAAACTTAAATAAGCTTCGTATTGTCTTCCTGAGTAGTTTCTGTAACAGACCTATGCACACAGGTTATCAAATAGAGGTAAGCATCATTCCTCCAATTTTACGTCATTTAATATTTTTTTGCCCAGAAAAATAACTATTAAATAGATCTGGTGCTTTCCAGTACCAGGTCACTATTAAGTAGGGCCACTCCCAGCTCTTTTGTTCTCTCATAATCTATGGCTCCTCTGTGTTCTTTACATGCTCCTTCTATTGTTTTCCAAATATAATCTGTGTATTCCCATCTCCACAGCCTGGGATGCCTTCCTTTCTTCTTTGTAATTCCTCATGGGTGCTGTGCTTTGCGACACTCAGACCCTGCATGTTTAATCTTTCCTCTATATTCTCTTCTTCCTTTCTCTTTCTTTGTAACTCTTCTCTCTTCTCTCCTTTTTCTATTCTGTTCTCTTTTGTTCTTTACCTTTTCTTTCTTCATACCCTCCTTTCCCTTTCCTTCTCTCTGTCTCTCTTACCTTACTCATTAGGCATACAAGGCCATGAAAAGGCAGACTCTGACCCCTCACATCAATGCTCATGTAAGAGGCAACAGTCTCTGTGCCTCTTAGGTCAAAATTTAAAAAAGGATTTAACTGATAGAACTTCTCTATCTGACTCAGGCCATAAAATAATTGCAAACCACTGAGTTAGGTATCAATCTCTGGCGCAGTATTCAATGGCCTTGAAGTTGGAACCATTATACATACATTAGTGATATAATGCAGCAGTTTGCTTAGATAGGGCTGTAGTGTGGGCAGGTTATGACACACGTGTAAACAGGGCTATTTGTCCATGTTTTAATGAGGCTGCATAATTTGTATTGTTTTTAACATATCTTTAAATATATTTTCACAGATGTGCCTTTATCTCCAATTTCATGAACTTTGAATTAAAGTAAGTTACACATGGCAGTTTGTTAAATGGATTTATTTATTGTACTCTACTTTCTTCCAAAACAGATATACTATCACCATTGCATGTATTTTCCTTGGGAGTTCTCCATTTGCTATTATGCGTGGGAAATGTTTCCCTTTTCTCAGATCAGAAAAAATATTCAACTTGATTTTCCACTACTGTATTCATCCCTTTCATGTAAATTATTAATCAATCTGTAATATATTTTAGAATATGCCATGTAATTAGCTACTTTTTTACATATTAAAAATAATTAGATGTTTCAATGTTATTTATTGAGTAAATGTTCTTTCTGATGTAGCTAATAATGTACATTGCTTACAAATAAAATTTGGATATATAAAATTGTGTCTATTTCTGGGATATCTAATCAGAGCCATTAATCTACCAATTGAATCTTGTGCAAGAAAAAAAAACTATTTAATTATTGAACATTTATGGTATGTTTAACACCAATTTGGGCAAGTCCCTTCTTATATTAGTTTTCTATTCCATGTCCCAAATTACCACAAACA
The DNA here is from genome assembly GCF_963924675.1 of Phocoena phocoena. Lineage (NCBI taxonomy): Eukaryota > Metazoa > Chordata > Mammalia > Artiodactyla > Phocoenidae > Phocoena > Phocoena phocoena. The sequence continues at coordinate 80,585,063 of NC_089223.1, forward strand.
CAGAAGCTTAATTTATTATCTCACAGTTCTGTGGGACATATGCTTGGGCATGGCCTAACTGGGTGCCCTGCTGAGGGTTTCACAACACTGAAATCGAGGCTTTGGCCAGCTACATTCTCATCAGGTGGCTGGACTAGGGAGGAATCCATTTCACAGCTCATATATATTGTTGGTAAGTATCCAGTTCCTCATGGTTATGAGATGCAGTTCCAATATTTTTGATTACTGTAGGTCAGGTGGCTCTCAGGTCCTAGAGGGTGCCCTCAAGACCAAACCACACAGCCCATACACAAAGTGCCATTTTGGTTTTTTCAAGATCAGCAGAAGAAGCTCTGACTTCAAAACTCTCTCTTCAGGAAGGACCCAATCCCTCTTTTAAGGGCACACAAAAAGAAATATCAAACTCAGTTTGGTTGATGGTGGCATACATTTTTTCTAAGTAGTGCCCTCAGTATCAATGAATTATGTTTAAATATGTGGAGATTTCCCATAGTCAGCTGAATAATAGCCACCATAAGATAACAGCTCCTAATCTGTAGAACCAGTAAACGTTACCTTATAATAGAAAATTACAATCGATAGTTATAGGAGTGAAATCATATCATATTCACAAATCCCACCTACACTCAAAGGGAAGAAATTATTCAGAATGTACATATCAGGGGTTAGAAATCTTGGAGGTCATCTTAGAATGCTGCCTATTCCATTTCTCATTTTTTATTCACTCAGAAGTATTTATAGAATATTATGTGGAAGATACTTTGGTAAGACATAATCCCTATCCTTATAGCAAATTTATGGACTAATCTTTTTTTTTTTTTTTTTTTGCGGTACGTGGGCCTCTCACTGTTGTGGCCCCTCCCACTGCGCAGCACAGGCTTCGGACGCGCAGGCTCAGCGGCCATGGCTCACGGGCACAGCCGCTCCGCGGCATGTGGGATCTTCCCGGACCGGGGCACGAACCTGTGTCCCCTGCATCGGCAGGCGGACTCTCAACCACTGTGCCACCAGGGAAGCCCTGGTCTAATCTTATTCAAGATGTTTTGAGCTAGTCTTCCCAGTTTTACTCTCAAATAAACATAAAATCCGTTGTAAATTCTTGAGTAGATTTTGATTTTCATTGTATTAAACCTATTGATTTAGAAAGGTTATGGTATGTTGTCTTGTCATACAGAAATATGATTTTGTTTTACCATTGTAAAGTTATATCCATTTTTTTCTAAATCAATTGAACCATAATTTTGAAGAGGGACAAACCTAAAGTCTAGATACATGAGGCAGGTATTAGTTTTTTGTAGTTGTCGCAAACAACCACAAAATTGTTGTTAAACAACAGAAATGTATTGTCTCACAATTCTAGAAACAACGACTTACATAAAGATAGCAGCCAGGTTTATGACCCTAGACATGGGAATAAAAGATTTATTTATGGAGAAAACACCTGTATAGCAGTAAATGCAAAATTTAATACGATTCATGAATAACCAAGGGTCACCAGGAAAAGCCACTAACATATAAGATGAAGACCAATATAAAGAAAGAGAAAATAGGGACTTGAAAGAGAGTAAAGAGTGAATGATAAAAACCTCAAACAAAAGGAGTTAAGTACATGAGACAGAGGAAGATCATGAAATAAGAGCAAAAGACTATAAAAATGACCATTCATACAACTAAAAAAAAAAAAACCTTTACAAATAAATAAATAAATCAACAGAAGAATTGAAAGATATGGTTGAGATACCATTAAACATTAAAAATGAGAGAGATGAAATGACTAAGAAATAACAGCCAAACTGTAGGCTCAGTCTAGGCACTGCAACATGTAAATAATAGGAATTCTAAAAACTGGTGACATTGAAAGTGACAGTGCTGTATACTGGTTTCACATCATTTCAATCCACTTGTTATGACTTAAGTAAAGTTGTTTTAATCCACCTGTTTATGAGAAAGACAAAAAAAAAAAACCTTCTTTTCAGAAGTTTTTTTGACATAATGAAGTAAACTGGGTCAGGATGTCATCATCTCAACTGATAAGCACTTAGCAGCTCAGGTGCTGAGGGGCTCCTCTGGGGTCTTACTAATAAAAACAGATATAGAAGCACCTACAGTGAGGGGACATTTACACTACAAATACTGAGAGTTTGTGAGGGGTATCCAAGAGTTTCGTTCAGGGCTAAGCTACCCTTGACTGATCTAGCTCTCTGAAGATCTTGAGACACTTGCTCCTGCCATGGCCAGGCTACTCTTAGTTGGCAGTGGTGTTAAACTGTGCAACAGTCTCAGGAAGCGAAGGGACATCTGTTCCTACCTGGGTGAGGCACTCCTCATAGGCAATGGCACAAAGAGGTACCTGGAATGATAACCCCCGGAGCAGTCTAGCCTGCCCTCTGACCCCTGTTGCCTTCCTTCCCTAGCAACATGCTCTAGCAACAAGGAACCTTTATTTTTGTGCTAGAGAAACTAAACTTGTATAAAGAGTACAGCTCAACTTAATTTGGACTTTATTTTTGTCATTGCCCCTTACCTGGAACCTCTTCCCACCCCCTCCCCTAAGTAATTTATCATTTGTTTGCAATGTTTTATTTCTTTACTATCTTATTAAGGATATTGCCCTATATGCTATTAGCTTGTAAAATTATTATAAATCCCACAGCAAACCTGCCTATGTTAAAAAAACTACTGGCAAAGGCAATCTCAGCCTCTGAGCATAGCCAGTCCCCAAACAAAATAGGCAGCAAGTATATTAAACAGACACAAACACAAATTTTCAAGAACTGATGGACAGTGTGCTTACCACAATGGAAAGTCACTTTATTTAGAAATTTCATAAAATTCAAGAAAAATCTGAGCTAAAAGCATCCAGGGATTTAAGGAAAAAGTCATACTAAAGACACAATGGCATTGGACTTGTCAAATGGCCACAATGAAACGTAGAAGAAAATATAAAAATGACCGAAAACCTGAGAAAAATGAAGTCCAATCAAGAATTCTATACAAAACCAAAATGAGGATAAATGAATCACTTTCACACATGCAAAATTTTAATTTTTCTATGTGATGTTCTTTAAGAAACTACTGAAATATATTTTCTATCAAAACAAGTTAGTAAAGCCAAGAAGTCTAAATATTAAAACCTAGGAAAAGGAGAGAAACCATGAGAATCTCCATGACAGAAGGGAAAATAGATTCCAGGAAAATGATGGTTCACCAGGTCTGAAGCTGCCTTTTTAGAGATAAGTAGGAAACAGAAGAGAGAGCTTGAAGTCTTTAAGAAGAGTAGAACATTGATGGTCTACTTGGTCTGTTAGATATACCCAGAAGAGAAAGTTTTAACTCCTAGCAAAAGTTTGGTATAAGATATTGATACATTTATAGAAATTAAATAAATAGCAATATGAGACAATTATCAACTTCAGAGAAAACAAATATTTATATAACAAAGGATACATATTCTACATGACTCAACTCTGAATAAGAATATTTATATAATTCTCATAACATAAACAGTAAGTACTGAACCATCTAAAATTTAAAATATAATTACATTGGGTAGTTGGAAGAAGGGCATGAATATGAGTGTGTGAGTGAGTGTGTGTGAGAGAAGGAAAAAGAGAAAAGGACGTAGGACTGTATGTATTCAAAGTATTATTTACTTTGAGAAGTCATTTGATATCTAGATATTTAGAATATCTAATTATAAAATATTAAAAAATAGCAGGATTAGCTTTTAATTATAAACATGGAGGTGATTACCTATAAATTATGTCACAATTTGAAAGTGGTTACCAATAAGAAATGAGAAAAAGGTTTTGAGCAGGGAAGGTAGATGGAAGAGTATCAGTAGTATTTATAATGATTTTTATGGAAATATGGAATTTTAAAAAACATTATATATATGCATAATTTTAAATGATGGTTTATTTCAGCCATTCACTGTGTCTCTCAATGGCTTGTCATGGATGCTTTTTACTTAATCCTACAGTCCACTGAAATTGTGGTTTTTGTGGTTTTGCTTATCATTCCCCTTCTACATATAATTATTTTCTGCTTTCTTTGCATTGACCTAACTGACATATTTGTCAAAGTCAAATTAACGACCCATTATGAATGTTTTAGTGTGTGTGTGCGTGTGCCTGTGTGTGGGCAACCATTCATTCATTCATACATTCATTCATGAAAACAGACAATTAATTGCCTACTGTGAATTAAACATAGTATCAAACATTCTAGCCTTGAAAGCCAATAATGCAATTACATTAATTTACACTGCTTTTTTTTCCCCTTGAATTTCTGAAACAAAGTTAGTATGGTCATCCTAATATAGCACTAAATGTTCTAGTGTTTTCATGTACTCTTTTTTTTCCTCAATTCCTCAACATTTTCAACTCCTCCACAGAGATTTAAACATTATTTCTCAAGCAATCCCAGAGTATTTTACATAGCATAAGATAGGTTAATCTTAAACGCCTGTTAATTTATTATGAAAACAAAGCAGGTCAGATATACATAAAAAACTACAATTATGAGAATAATTATCAAAAGCCCTTGTTCTTTAACAACAATCCTAGAGAAATCAAGTAGTTAAATCTGAAGGTAAGAATTGGATTTTTGGGTATAGGACTTCTAAAGTTCTAATGTCTGGTTGCTTTCTTCCCATGTATGTGCCCACATGTAAGTGATGTTTATATAATATCATCCTAAACAAACACAAGTCATATATTTGTCACGCTAAGTCCAAAATCCAAATTAACAAAGCTAGAATAAAGATAGAAATACATAGTAAGTATGGATAACTGTAACTGCATATTCAAATTCATTCTAGATTGATCCTACACAGAGGCAGAGAAGATGCCTGCTTGATGATTTAAATTCAGCAGCATCTTCATAATCTCCACTGAAAATTATCTGCATCAGATCATCCATGTTTATGTTTTCCCTGGATTATAGCTCTGGTAATGTCTAAAATCAAATACCTAAACAGGGGAAAAACTTTAGGTTTCAACATTTGTTTACATCTTAATATAAATGAACTTACTAGATACATTTCTTAATAAAGTGATAGAACAAAACACAGTAATGAGGAAGGAAGAATATTAACACCTACTTTATACTATGAACTTTAGACACATTTCACATAATTTAAAAAATATTTCTACAAGATCTATTTTATTGCCATTTTACAGATGAGTAGAGTAAGATTTAGCAATTTACTCAGTTATAATAGAGTTGAGGAACTAAAATTTAAGCTCTCAAATGCCAAAACCCATACATTCTACAGCTGCTCCATATGTGAATAAAATGAGTAGAAAGTCTGAATAAAATAGAACCTTCATTCTTTTCTTAATGTGTCCTTTAATGTTGCTTCACATGGTGTTTGTGAATGATGGAGTAGCAGCAGAGGCCAAAAGGACACTGTGAATATCAAAGAGGAAGTTTACCTAATTCATCACTTTTTATGATCTAATATGGTACAATTATATATAAATATATTTATCTATATATACGTATACGTACACATACACATGCATATATAATACCAGACAGTTATACCAAGTATTTTTTCAATAATAATTTATTGCAATATAGAGAACATTCATTAATGAAGAACATCTCAAAGAAAAGGAAGAGGGCCTTGGATCCTTTAGAGGAAAGTAAACAAGGGAATCATTGGTAATTATTCTGGAAGTCATGAGGAATAATGGAGAAGAGTTTTTATCTTAGAATATGTCAGAGAAGGGTACTCCTTCTGCTGTTAGCTCTTTCCTTGAAAGACAAAGGGGAGATATTGGGAAACAATAAAACTGCCTTCCTCAAACAGAGGGTGCTTAGGTAAACTTCAACATTACATAGACACACACACACACACACGCAGACACACACACACAGATCTAATAAATAACCTCCTTAACATTTAACACTTTGAACAAAGATATGAGTTTTCCCTATTCTTTAGAATATTATTTTTTGTTTGTTTTAATATGATAACATTTATGAACATATTTATTTTATGAGAGTTCTAGAGAAAACTGAAGAGGTAGATATGTGGCAGTGGCAATGGCAGCTGCATTGACAATAATGGTACAAACTGTGTCAATGACTACATTTTCAAGAGGTCTATTTGGATAAAATACAAGTGTTTCCAGGAGACCCCTGATGCTGAGAATTTCTCGTGTTTTTGTTTTGTTGTCAACTACTCCATGCTTCTTATCTCAATTGTTATTCTAATACTCTGACTAGCTTTTCATTATACTAAGGAAGTGATTTCTCATCCTTGTTTTCATTGTCTGTTACATTCCCAGTCACTGTAATCTATGACAGGTGACATACTGTGCTTCTTATGATAATCTTACACAGAGATTAAAAGGCAACAGTATTACACACACACACAGAAAAAAGTTTCAAAATAACTTGATTTTTTTGTTTGTATTTGAATGTTAGTTTTCAGAACCAAAACCAGCTATCTCCACATTCAGTTTAGACACTGAGAACTGAAACCACACCTTTCTTTCCGCATTAACAGGACTCTGCTATTCCTCTGTCCTCAGTAACATGACTTCATTTTTTCTAGGGCTCTGCTGTCCAGAAAAATTATTTGATCTTTCATTACAGGCATTACCTGCAAGATCCATCAATTCTTCAATGGAAAATATCAACAAACACTTTGTGCCCTAAGATTATTTGAATCTTTCACCTCAAACTCTTTGCCCTGCTGTTTCCACAAATCCTAAACTACTGTATTATCTCCCCCCTAAGACACTGCCAAAGTTTTGCCAGATAGAACTCTGCCTTCCCATGGTAACTCAGCTTTGTTTTATCAATGGGTTTTGTTGGTGATATTTGGGGAGTGAACTTTTTTTTTTTTTTTTTTTTTTTTTTTTTGCGGTACGCGGGCCTCTCACTGCTGTGGCCTCTCCCGTTGTGGAGCACAGGCTCCGGACGCGCAGGCTCAGCGGCCATGGCTCACGGGCACAGCCGCTCCGCATGTGGGATCTTCCCGGACCGGGGCATGAACCCGTGTCCCCTGCATCGGCAGGCGGACTCTCAACCACCGCGCCACCAGGGAAGCCCGGGAGTGATCTTTTGACTGATTGTGCATTGTAGCATTCTTGGAAAAAAGTAAGTTAAGCTTAAGAACCATATGGAATGTTTTATATCTCTTACTCTACTTAGCCATAATGCTTTGTATAAAAAAATTCCATTTAGAAAGACTTCAGGATTTATCAGTCATTTAGACATATTGTAAAAGATTTCACCATATCCTTTCTCTGAAAATATTATGATATAAGGAAGGAGAGAGATGTCAAAATAGAAGGAAATTAATAGTCTAAACTGAGGCAGGAGATAGATGGGCTCCAGGTTACACATTTACAGCCAGCCTCCTATTTACACTTCCAGATAGAAATAACAACAGGAACAGGGTAAATAGCTGGACTTTGCCTCTGGTGGACACTTTAAGATAACAATAATAGCACGAACGAGGAGGAACTGAGCTCTGCCCAGAAAAAAGAAAGGGAGACCACAGGGTCATTCTCGAGGTCAAGGAGAGCTTCCTGACTACACATGTGCAGAAAGGCTCTTTGAGGGTCAAAAAGGAAGGGGGCACCACCCCACAGTAGTCAATGTCAACCGACCCATAGATCTCTTTGTTAGAGTCCATCTTGGCTAACAGATGCACGCACGCACAGAGGGAAGGATCCTGAGATAAACCAAATATGGACTCAGAGCCAGGCAAAGCTAGATGACTGGCCAGAGGAAAGCCGGAAGAAATGCCCCATATAAAGTGATTCAAACTACCATAAAGGCACAACTCTCTCTCTGAGTCTGCCTGTGTGAGTCTATTCACACTCACTCTTTTTCCTCCTAATAAACACTTTACTTGTTTCACTATTTTCCGTCTCTTTATGGAAATTCATTTCTACAAAGCTGACAGGCCAGGGCCGTGTCACTGGCCATTCTCCCTGGTGGTCTAGTGGCTAGGATTCAGCACTCTCACTGCCGTGGCCTGACCTTAATCTCTGGCCAGGGAACAGAAATCTTGCTTCAAGTGGCTGCAGGCTGAAGCCACCTGAGATCAAAACTAACAAATGATTTTCATCTGGCCCTCCCATTAACACCTCAATTCCATTTTTCTATCTACTTAGTAGTTGTGCAAACTTGGGAATGTTCCTTAGCCTTTTAAACACCATCTGTATTACATTTTAAATGAAAATAATAACATTCCTGGTTTGCAGGACTACTGCTGGAATTAAGCCTGGGCTTTGCATATAGAATGTACTTATCACTTTTGAATTTCTTTTCAAAGTAAGAACAATGTGCTTAACTTGTATTATACATCCCCTCCTCCTTCCTTTTTCATTCTCATGAAAAAAATGATGAAACTGCAGAATCTAGAAGGTAAAACAGACACTTTTTTTGCTTTTATTATTTAAAAGCTAAAATCCAATAATAAGATGGTAAATCTGGAAAAAACCTTTAAAAGGAAGCAAAATAAAAAGAATCAGAGGTGAAGCAAAAATAGAAAAGATGAATAGTGGCTTTTACTTTGCTGTTGATCACTTTCTATCCCCATGATACCTCTCAACCCTCCCCGTCACAGAAAAAGGACAGTGGATGAGCAAGGGAAGTTGAAGAAACTTCCAAAATAATTGTGGAAACTGATAGGAGAATGAAGAAGATACATTTTCAAACTGAAGTGGTAGAAATAAGGAGAAGAAATATTTACAATATGTTAAACATTAAAAAAAAGCAAAATCGTAACACTAATTCAGATATAAAATGAACAGATGTTAAAGATTTTTTTTAATCATTAATAAGGAAACTGGTAAGATGTTACATCCAGTACAAAAGAGAATCTAAATACAGCAAGTTTATAGATCAAGAATATTGAAATTAGTGTTCAAATAGAAGCAAGACTGGCTTCACAGGAAATCAACTGAACCTCTACCAGACAGTATTTATTCACATGTCTATAGACAAGAATTTGCATTTCTATAATTTACCTACAATATAAGCGTTGTAAAACAGCTCACAGTCAATGAAAGACTGGAATCCACTAAGCAGGAATGGAGTGTTCTAGATAATGCGTATGCAGCTTTCCATTGAAGCAGATTGTTTCTATAGATCCTCCCACTTAATTAAAAAAATAATCTCAAAGAAAGATTATTACAGACCAGAAAACTGTTCTTATTAAATGCAGCCTGATTATTTACATAAATGCAGCAAGAGTCTTAACCTACCACTTAGAGCTTCTTAAATTTGCTTTGCTGAATGTTATCAAAAGGAATCTCAGATTAGATTTATATGAGTCTTATTATTTGATTTCTTGAACTCAAAGACACAATCCTGAAAAACTCTCTCTGTGAGGTTTGACCTGCATTACTTATAATTTTGGATAATTTCCTCTTCCTAAGGTCCTCAAAATATTCTAAGATACCCGCCTTGCCAGAAATGATCTTTCTTACCACAGAGCCTATAAATTAGGTACCAGGTCAATTTTCCTGGTTGGACTTTGCAAGTTTTAATCTCATAAAAGCAAACTTAGCTCCTTTAAAGTGGCTGGTCAGATCTCATTAAACGTGCTTCATTCTCAAATATCACATTCCAGGTAAGGGCTGGTTACATAACTAATATTCCCAGTAACACCATCATGGTAAACAATTATACCTTAGTAAACAGGAGGATAGATTCTTACTGGCCGTATGCAAATAACATAATAGCCACATAAAGGAAGGAAACTCAATACAACGTTCTAAATTCTTGGGAGAGAATGGGGGTGGGGAGGGAGTGGGCAATCAGATATTATTTTCTTAATTTCTTTTTTTTTTAACGTCTTTATTGGAGTATAACTGCTTTACAATGTCGTGTTAGTTTCTGCTGTATAACAAAGTGAATCAACTATACATATACCTTTATCCCCATATCCCCTCCCTCTTGCATCTCCCTCCCATCCTCCCTATCCCACCTCTCTTAGATGGTCACAAAGCACCGAGCCAGATACTATTTTAAAATGTTCCACTTTATAAAAGCAGAGTTTACCAAACTTTTATGGGTGTAAGGGAAGAAAATAATTTTCCCTCCACCCTTCTAAATTCTTAGCTGAGACCCCTGTAATATAAAAACAGATTAACAAGCGAAAAACAAACAGGAAGTTTATTAACATGCATCTCTCATGTATACACAGGAGCTACCCAAGGAAAAATGAGTAACTCCTTGGGGTGGCTTAGAATTCAGACTTAAATACCATCTTACTAGGGAAAGGAAAAGAGGGCATGTAGGCCACTTAGAGGAGAGTAAATGACTTCTAGGAAAGACGAATGGGCCCTTAGAATAGATGGGAGATATGATAGTATTACAGTAACTAACCAAGAAGACCATTAGACTGAGGGCATTCTAATGGCTTGGCAGCCTACATAAGTGAACAGAAACCTAAGCCAGAGTATATTCCTGTAAATGCCACAAGGTTAAGAAATCAAAATCTAAGAACAACCCATCACAAATAGCCAACTAGGCTTTCCCAAATAAGGCAACCACCTAAGCTCTAGCTAATCAAATAATTTTCTTGATTTGCTTCTGTATCTGGTCTATAAAAGCCTTTCCCCTAGTTCCTGTCTAGTGGAATATTCCTAACCATTTTAGGTTGATGCTCCCCTATTCAAGTAGATTTTTGCTCAAAGAAACTCTAAAAATTTTTAATATGCCTCAGTTTTTCTTTTAACAGTAGCTTATGACAATGTTTCTCTGGGTGTGGTGTCACCTGTAGTCTCCTTTCCTGTGATAAGAGTCAATCTTCCCTGGTTGATGAAATTCCAGGGGAGGGGATTTATGACAACTGAGTTCCTTTTGGAGGATGTGTCTTTAGGTAGATAAGGGAGTTCAGAGAAAGCCTCTCCCTGCATTTGCTGTTTTACAAGTGCCTATAGCCCCAAATAATTAATATACCCAAGTGGAATACTTTGGAGAGGCATATTTTGCTACCCTTATGAGCAACAGTTATAAGAAGGGCTTCCTTATACAGAAAATAGAACATTAAAACAACATCAATGTTATTTCAAATAAATAACATTTCCCTTGTCAGTTCATTCAGTCCTACATAACTCATTCTTTGTTCTTTTCATTTTTATTTATTTATTTTTAGTTAAAATCCATCACCTCAGAGTTGCAAAAAACTGTTTTTCTTTGTGATGAGAACTCTTAGGATTTACTTTCTTAGCAACTTAGAATTATAGTTACAGCAGTGTTAAATATAGTCATCTCGCAGTATGCTACATCCCCACTATTTATAATTCATTCTTAATCTGCTATCTTGGGTTAACAGTCTCAATGAAGGCACCTGGAAAGGTATATAGGAGGAATTTGTGGAACTCTGACTCAGCAGACTGGTATCAAAATGCCATCAGAAGCCTAAAACCAAGAGTCTAATCTTTGAAGTATAAATATTTTGAAGTACCTGGTATAGCCTTTTCCATGGGGCTCTGAGACAGTCTCCTTTGTGCAATACTCAATCTTTGGCAGGTGGCTGATGAAAGAGCCTTCAGGCAGAAATCAGAATAAACTACCTGCAAATGACAGAGATTTAAAATAACTGTGGTTAATTTATTAATAATCTCCAAATTTCAAAGTTTTGACAAGAGATTAAAGGGGAGAAAAACAATTCTTTTTCCTACTGCCCTCCTAGATTTCTGGTGGGGCCCTGTATATTGAACTAATCAAAGACACATTAACAAGAGAAAAGCAAACATAAGTGTATTAGCATGTGAATCGTGCTTACATATGGGGGTACCCAGAGATGAATAACTCAGACATATGGTTAAAACTTGGGTTTATGTAGAATTTTAAGCAAAAGCAAAGGAAAGGGGTTTTGGACTTCTGGGCAAGAGAAGGCAAGGTATGGGGAGATGATCAGGAGAAGTATGGTAAACAAACCTTGTTTAGTTGTGTTGGTCTTAAGTCAATGCCTTCTCCACTGGTAAGAGTTATTGAACCTCTTATTCCTGGTAGGATATCTGGAGACATCTTTTACAAATGTAAGCTTCCCTCACAAAAGGAAAACTTGTGCCCTGTTTTTAGAGCTTTTCCACTGTTAACTAGTTTTCAACGGCCTTTAGCTAAAAATAATTCATATGTCAAAGTAGCATATCTGGGGGTGGCATGTTCTGGTACATAACAAATCATAACAAGAACGATGCAAGCTCACTAACAAAAATATTTGGTTGTTTCTGTGTCATGCTAACAAGAAAGTAAGGTCAATCTAAGAAACAAGTTCTACACAAAATACACATAAGCACAATTGTTAATCCTATTTCCAAATGAGACAGTGAATGCTACATCCTATTTTTAAATTGAACAAACATAATTTTTAGATAAAATATTGGAACAATACATATAATAATAATGAACTAAAAGTATGTACTATACCATGAATATAAAAATCATACACTTAAAAATATATCAAGAATATTAAGTAACAAGATTAAGACATCTTTGTTGTATTAAACTCTTTAGGTAAATCTGATGAGTTGAGAACCACTTGTCTAGAAGATGTTGTTTCAAATTGTAAGTAAAGCTGCTGCCTAGTTAAAGCTTATTAACATATTGATGGGGTTCAGGGCATTCTACCCCAAAATATGGCATCTTGGCATGTTGAATATCTTAAGCTGAAGGAATATGAGAAAACCAAAGCAGCAGGAAGGTCACTCTGATCCCCCCTCCCCACCTTCTTTCCTGAAAGCAGATGAATCTTCTATGTGAAAGGCACCCTCTCTGTGTACCAGGAGGAAGGAAGACATTCTTAGCACTGAAAAAGGGAATTGGAGGCCAAAAAATCTACATAAACCTTGTTAATCTAACCTGTACCTTCCTAGTTACTTCTTCACCATTTACCACCCTTAGTACAAACCCTTCTGTCTTAACAAATTCGTTACAAATTTATAGTTTTGTTGTCTAAAAGGTATAAAAGCTTCCTACCCTGGTCACTTGTTTGGGTCTTCATTCTCTTGTGAAGTCTCCCATGTACATGTAAAAATTTGATAAAATATGCATGCTATTTCCTGTTAATTTGTCTTTGTCAGTTTACTTTTCAGACCAGCCAGGGACCCAAAGAGGGCTGAGGAAAACTCTTCCTCCCCTACCACAAGCTTGACTGATAACATTATCGTATTGTTGCCTAAAATCATCAGACCAAACATCACCAGCAATCTGATAAATATAGACAAGCTCAGTGAAACACTATTTCAGTACTTTTAATGAATTTAGTACATATTATAAAAAGTGAGGGAATTGACAAACCACCAAAAACTTCACAAAACCATATAATTTTTGAAATATTTATTCTAATTATATATTACCTCTATAAATTTAACCTAGAGAAGGCTGAACATTTCTTCTGAGTTCTCAACTCTTTCCATGCAACACATCATCAGAAACACAAAAAATAAGCCTACTTGTTTATAGCACCTTTCTTTTTTAAGGCTAAAGAATAAATCTTTCTAAATTTCCAGAGGTCCTCTAAAATATCTCAAAGATAGTATTAGGTGCAAAAGACATACTACAATTTTAATGGAATTGAAATAATTAGAATCCAATTTGGGGAAGCAGGAATGAACAAGTTGTAAGAGGATATTTGAATATTTAATTAATATAAATTGTGAATGCCTGAGAAAAAATACTTGGATATCTATTTAATGTTAATGTCTATAAAACATTTAAAAATAAGCATAGAAGAAAACATTGTTTTAAAGACATTAATTCCTTCATAAGTAAGGAATCTGTTTTTGTAATTAAGGCCATAAGTATTAAGGACATAAAGATGTCCAATCTTTGCTATTTAGACAAATTACACAGAAAAAGATTACAACTTTTCATATTATAGGAAAAGTCAATAGTAAACCAAGGAAATAATTCTATCATTTTTTGCTGTATCAGTAATTGGCCAACCTAGCATTTAGGAATACCATTTCTGGTCTTAGAACCTGCTGGGTTGCAAATGCATACTGCCAAGGGAATCATGAAGCATATATACTCAGTCTTGACATTAAAAAGGTATAAGTAGGGCTTCCCTGGTGGCGCAGTGGTTGAGAGTCCGCCTGCCGATGCAGGGGACACGGGTTTCTGCCCCGGTCCGGGAAGATCCCACATGCCGCAGAGCGGCTGGGCCCGTGAGCCATGGCCGCTGAGCCTGCGCCTCCGGAGCCTGTGCTCCGCAATGGGAGGGGCCACAACAGTGGGAGGCCCGCGTACCGCAAAAAAAAAAAAAAAAAGGTATAAGCAGTGTATTTTCAACATTCTTCCGAAAGACCTTTGATGACCTAAGACCTGAAGGCTTGGACTTCTGGAAGAGAACTTACAGAATGCCAGCCATTGAATCTCAATGGAAAGAATCTTCTAAGTTACTGTGAGCAAACAGCTCAGCAGTAAAATTTGAAGAGATGGCTTCTAAAATCCATGTTTCCAAATTACAGAGAAACAAATCTTTAAAAAAGATTAGAAAAGCATCCCAACTACACACCTCAAACTGAGGCTACTTAAAGAATACTTTGGTATCAGAATACTGTCAGAAGACTGCTAAATCAAGACCTTTGTATGAAGCTGATGACAGCCCAAATTACACAGCTTCCACCGTAAATTTTTGCAGCAAGACTATCTATATGCCAAAAGCCATAGATTAGCATATTCTTTCTTCTAGCACGTCAACCTTTTAGTCTATTTCTGCCATTTCGCTGCTTTTACGGTATTAGATTGCTGATAAGTTAATTCGCATTCCTTAAATTTTTTGAAGAGGTCCTTCAAATATTGTAATATTCCCTATATTCTTCCCAAAATGTATACCGAGACATTATCACACATTACAGCTACAGCTTTATGTCTTGTGACTGTTATTTGTAGTATCTACTACCTGGTTTCCCTGGATAAAAATCTAATCTCCATTTCTCTAAACACTTCAGAAAATCATTTACCTTCCCCTAGACACTTCTGATAAATGAAAAAGTCTCACGTTATTAATGCCAACATTCAGTCACATTAAAATTGTACAAGAAATAGCAAAATGTATCTGCAGAAAACAATTTCAGAGCTGTTCACAGGGGCTGAAGACAGCAATGTTGGGAACAAATGTAGAAGCTCTCCTTTTCTTAGATTATTCTCCATTCCTACTCAGGGAATTTTCCCTAATAAACCAATGGAATGAACACTCCTGTCACATTAAATGGCATCTAAATTTAGGTTGTATCCGTTTAGACTATTATGACTTCACTTGCTTACCACACACAAACCTGACTTGTGCCTAAGGAGTACTTATTAAAGTTTTTCAGACAAGCAAGACCCTTGACACCCCCTCCCCAATTTTACATTGTTAGATTGTCTTAGAACCATACAAAAATATTACTGTGGCGAATTAGAGTAATCAATGATTAACTCCTTAAACTCTTCAAATTACTTGACATGGTAACTGTTACAAACAAAATTATTCAAATTTGGAAAAGGTGGTCAGAAATTTATCAAGAAACTGAAGTTATAAATGTTCACATGCCTTAAGGTTCAAGACATCGCACCCCTGAACAGCCTTTGGGCCAGAGCTCCATTCCCCGACCTGGCCAGGCCTCTGGAGCCAGGTGCCGCTTCACTGTGCCTCTGAGCAAGGAAGGTGGGGGGAACGGTGTCGCACTGAGGAGGTTTGCAGATTGCTTGATAGGTGACGTGAGCCACACGTTTCACAGGGAACTCCCTGACGCCGCAAAGCAGGAAGCAACACCAGCAGCCCTAACTTCCCGTTTCCAGGATTCCCTTGCCGGCTCCCCGAGAGCTCCTGAGATCCCGCGAGATCACACTTCCTCTGGCGAGATCACGCTTCTCTGGCGAGATCACGCTTTCTCTGGCGAGATTACGCTTCCTCTGGCAAGAGTGATGGCGGCAGCGGTCTTTCAGGCCTGATTCAGCTGTTCTCTAAGCTGTTCCAGACGTCGAGGGCTTACCAGCCCATCATAGCTGGACCCAAGGTGAGTACCCTGACACACTTGAGGTAACAGCGCCGCCTGCGGGTTCCAACTGTGCTGTTTGCTTTCCTAGGAAATCCCACACTCGACCCACCCTCGGTGGCCACCATGTTAGGAAGAAGAAAAAATAGTGTGTGGTGGTTTGGGTTTTTGTGGGGTTTTTTTTGGCCATGTTGCATTAGACAGTCTAATAGCTTTAACACTGTTAGCCGGGATGGTATCTTTGCCATCACTTTTTGCGTTATGTGCAGCTAACTCTTAATGAACTAGTAGAAAAATCCATCTCTAATCTGGCTTTCCAAGGCAGAAAGTATAGAATCTGGAAAATGTTTACTTGGCCTAGGCTCACCAAGTTTGTATCGAAACTTTGAAACGGGCTTCCCTGGTGGCGCAGTGGTTGAGAGTCCGCCTGCCGATGCAGGGGACACGGGTTCGTGCCCCGGTCTGGGAAAATCCCACATGCCGCGGAGCGGCTGGGCCCGTGAGCCATGGCCGCTAAGCCTGCGCATCCGGAGCCTGTGCTCTGCAATGGGAGAGGCCACAGCGGTGAAAGGCCCGCGTACCACAAAAAAAAAAAAGAAACTTTGAAACGTTCAACCAAATCCAGTCTTTGTGCTGCTCTTAGTCCTTGTGTGAGTTGCAGCTACTATGTATGTACTCATTGTCTCAGGAAAATTAGATTTCACCATTGAAGATTTTCCATCAATCCTTAGGATATCAACCAATCCAAAAACTTTCTATGCTTCTATGCTTTCCATACTAAGAACTTCTGATACTAAACTATAGCAATAAATCCTGTGCACTTACTTCACTAAATTGACACCATTTTAGAATTATCTTTGTTGTTACCTTCCTTATTTGACTAAGTAAATAAAATTCAGTTTGCTTCTATCATAACTGTTTTCTTCATTTGAGGTAGGGCTTTCCTGTTACTTCAATAATCAACACGAATGAATTGGGCTGTGTCACAAAATAGCATCTTCCATACAAATTTTAGGGTTTTTTAAAGTTCTGTGACAAATACTTTGGAATTTTTATGGGGATTGCATTGAATCTGTAGATTGCATTGGATAGTATGGACATTTAAACAGTATGAATTTTTGCAATCCAAGAATATGGAAGACCTTTTGTGTTTTCTTTAATTTGCTTCATCAACATCTTATAGTTTTCAGTGTACTGGTTTTTCACCTCCTTGGTTAAATTTATTCTTAAGTATTTTATTGTTTTCAATGCTATCATAAGTGAGATCATCTTCTTAGTTTCTCTTTTCAGAAAGTTTGTTGTTAGTGTTAATGCTAATTTCTCTTTTTAGAAAGTTTGTTGTTAGTGTTATACAATGGACTTTTGTATTGTATCCTGCAACTTTACTAAATTTGTTTTTGGATGAATAATTTCTGAGGATCTAATGTACAGCACGGTTAACACTGTATTCAATGCTTGAAATTTGCTGAGAATAGATCTTGAGTTTTATCACACACCCAAAGTTAACTATATGAGGTGTTGGATGTGTTAATTAACTTGATTGTGGTAATCATTTCACAATGCATACATATGTCAAATCATGCAGAACATTTTAAGTACATACAATTTTATTTGTCAATTATTCCTCAATAAAGCTGGAAAAAATAACATTTTTCCCTTAAATTATGAGGTAAGAAAAGAATAATTTAAAGTGTCTAATTTACTGCTGTTTGCCCAGATATTTTCCAGTACATATAAATTAGAATATTCCTGTAATAGAAGCTTTTGAATCAGATTTATTAGAGACTTCTAGGAATTGATTTCATCTGTTCAAATTCACAAAAATGTATATATCCCCTTAAATTATTTTGCTTCAGTTTTACCATTATGTCATTATATTCAGCCTGAAGTAAAATACCCAAATCGCAGATTTGGCCTCCTGCTAAAAGAAAAATTACTTATAAATATATAATTGCTTTACCAGCTGAAAAACAGATACACATTGCCATTTACTATATTTGCATGGTAGGTGGTTATTCTTCCTTTTGTTAATCCTTGCAGCTATTTACAGATACTAACAGAGATAAACTATTAGTAATTGCTGTAATTAAATTAAATAGTAATCAGCTATTTAATTTGATTAGGTAGTGACGAAATAATACAGGTTGATGAGCTATTTTGAGGTCTTTTCATGTTGGACAAGTGGTAGTAAAAAAAAAAAAACCCTAATGTTTAGATGACCAAACCTAGTGTCAAATGAAGATATGTTGATGAAAAAGTATTGACCTTGCTTTAAAAAGAGTGTGCAGTACTAATTAATTGAGGATTGTCTGGAAATGAGCTTTAATAAAAAGTTTTTTTTTTCCCCAGATAAAACCTTACCTCATTAATGATCATTTTATATAAAATATACTTTAACAATTCCAGATGAAAATTTAATAGACTCCATAGTAACAATTGAAATATACATTTCAATAAATGGCTTTTACACTAAGTGTTCCCAAACAGCCTGCTTGGATATGCTTTTACAAAATTTTTCTGTTTTTCTCCCTCTTTCAAATATTATACTGCCCACTAATTTCTAGTCTCTTCTCTCCAAAGGACTTTGAATTTGGAAAATAAAACAAAACATAAAATTGCTGAATATAAAACATAGTTGGCTTTAAATAAGTGACTGCAAAGAGTTCCCAGGATCATAGACATGGCATTGTGCATGGACTTACGAGACTTCTATTTTTACTTCTCTGTGCCATTTTGAGTATTTATGAGTTTTTAAGTTCTTCCCAGGAACTGAAGAGAAAATTTAGTGAAAATTAATATGCTCGTTCTTATATGATTCTACAAATAATACAGATCTATTATGTTTCCCAAATATCTCCACCTCCAAACATTTAACCTATTGTGTAATCACCTCTACTTGAGTGTTGGCTGAGCCTAGCGACTCATTCCTAATGAATAGATCATACCAAGATGTGACACTTTCAAGATTATGTTACAGTAAATAATGTGGCTTCTGTTTTGGGTTCTCTGTTTCTCTCATTCATTCTCTCTCTGTCTCACCCAGCTGCCATATGTGAACTGCCCTATGGAGAGGTCCACGTGGCAAAGAACTGAAGGGGGCCTCTCATCCACAGTCCTTGAGGACCTGACACCTTCAGTCCAATAGCTGTCAAAGAACTGAATCCTGCCTGCAACCATATAGGAGCTTGCAAGCAGATCCTCCCCCAGTGGAGCCTTCAGGTAAGACCATAGCCACAGCTGACACTTGGATTGCAGCTTTGTGAGACAGCTTGAGGCTAAGCCACAGGTATAGTCCTGATCCATACAAACTGTGAGATAATCAATATTTGTTGTTTTCAAGTTATAAATAATCACTATCACAGATATTTTATTGCTGATTTCCTAATCATAGGTCCCTTGTGATTTGGGAGTTACATTTTTCTGCTTTACCTGTTTGATGATTCTTGATTGCATGCCAGGTATTGGATATTAAAGAATAATAGACATTGAAGTAGATAATATTTATCATCAATAAAGACACACCCTTTCCTCTATTGGCCCTCTGAAGTGGAACCCAAATCAATCTCATGTGTAGTTGAGCTGGGTTTAGGATTTGTTGAAGCTATAGTCAAATTTAGATCAGCACTGTCTTTATAAGTTGTGGATGTAATATCAGGAGTCTCCCTTCAGAAGGGCTTGAAATCTGAGCACAGCTGAGAGAGTTTCCAAAGATGACTGATCTCTCTCTCTCTCCATATGCGTGTGTGTATATGTGTATGTGTATATATATATATATATATATATATATAATCTTACCAGTTATGTTTCCCTGGAGATTCCTGATGAAAACATTACCTACCTATCATATATCTATATTATTTGTATTTTTATTTTATTTCTCCCTCCACCAGAATATGAGACTCATGAGACAAAGTGAGCTTTTTCTCGTCTCTTCTTATAAGAGCAATAATCTCATTCTTGAGGGCTCCAATGTCATTACCTAATTAGCTCCCAGAGGCCCCACCTCTTAATATCACCATTTTGGGGGTTAAGATGTCAACAGATGATTTTTAGAGGGATAAAAACATTCAGACCAGAGCACCTTCCCTGACTTAGTAGTGACCTGATGTTCTATCAGGCCATTTACTCACTTGAGACCTTCAAATTCTCACAGTAATACCATTGTTTTGTCTGCTTTCCAAAGTGTACATATCTTTTCTTATTTATCTTATAGTAGCAAATATTTCTTAAGTGCCTATTATAAACCGGAAATCATTCTAGGCATAGAAATGTAAAATAGTTTAGAAATATAAAATGTCATTCCTCAGGCACTTACCACATAATGTAACCAGAAGCTATTTGGTATCCCAGTCCTAAAAAAGCCTACCTAAAGTAAGTGAACTTTAGAAAGTTAGCTTAAAGGACATGTTTTCTACCTATTCTTCTAAATAATGTAAGTTCTTTCCCATTTCAAGGTTGACTCTAAAAGGTATACATACTTGGTTACTGTTACAACATTTCTAGTTGATGATTATATTCACTAAAAAAACACTTTAAGATTATGTGCTTGACTTGTAAATGATTACTTCAGGAGACAGTTATATATAAATCTGTTTCTGTTTTATCTGTAATGTTTTTAACAACATTACTCAAAGTCCCTCAAGTAAGTTAGAGTGCAGTAAAAGTATAGACATGTTTATGTTGTGAAAAAAGCATGAGTTTTGTAGTTAAGTATATGAGGGTTCATTTGTCAATCTATATCAAAAACCATAAAAATAATTCATTATTTAGTAATTCCATTAATTTTTGGAAGGAAAATAAAATTTTAAACGTACAGAGGTTTATGGACAAGAATGTTCAGAGAACATTACACATAAAGTGGACAATGAGAAACAGTGTATTAGCAATATTGGAATAAACAAAGTATGATACAACCATAATATGAAATACTATGCAGCCAGAAAAATCTTATAGAACATTTATTGCAAAATGAAAAATCAGGATATAAATCTTATATTATTTTGATTTTGAAGAAAAGAAAAAATCATTTCTGCCCCTTATATTTGGTAAGATATGGGATTAAAAATATAATCAAATACATAATTATTTCATGCACATTATTTCATTTGAATTGAAAACAATTCTGTCATAGATGAATTATTTCTACAGTAAAGCAAGAGAAGTGATATTTTCAGATATTAACCAACTTTCTCAGTACAAGAGGGCTAATACAAAACTCTGATAAATTGAGCTCAGTTCAGTGCTAGTCCTATTCTTAGTTATGACAGAAAGGCTATGCCCAATTCAACTTGTACCTGCTTTGGAAAATTCTTCCTATCTTCAGTAAAATGAGTATGAGATATGTTTATATTACACTTTCTCTCTTAATGTATGTTTAGCTCATTTTCTCTGAAGGACAAAAATGTCTCTTCCTTGAATTCAAAGTTTGGGATTTTTTCACTTCCTGTCTTTTTGATATGCTTCCATGTGTAGATTACACATTGCTTGAGTTCAAAATTAATGTGCAGAATCTTGTAGGCAGTTGGTTAAATTAATGCTCCTTCATAAATATTTTTAAGTCTCTAAATTACAAAACCATTTCACAGATGAAGGGGAACTTTGCTAAACTTTAGAAACTGGAATTGCAAGAGCAAGGAAGCTTAATTTATTAGCTACAGCTATGTCATAGAAGACAAAAAATGAGGTTTTTTCCCTCGAATTATTCTGAAAATATACTGCACTTTACATATGCCAAAAAAAAAGATAGTAAGAGGAAATTTATACCTTTGACTGGCTTAAAAAATATACAATGTCATATGAACAGTATTGGGATTGAATTAAATATTGAAATTGGAGTCCTGAGTAGAATGAAATTTAATCAGTCAGTTTAATAAAGTCTGTGTTTTCCTAAAATTGGTTACTGTTGACTCCTGGAACTTCATAATATTTTGTTAAGAGTGTCAGGTTATAAGTTTTTCTTTCCTGACAGACTATAGATTTCTTAAGGGCCAAGATCCTGTTTTACTAATATTTGTATCCTTTGCATTTCTACAGACCTGACAGCTGGGAGGATTTGAATGAGTTTTAAGAAGGAAGGAATCAATGTAGAATAGACCTAGTTGAAATTTAATAATTGATGATGGGAATGTTGATAATAAATGGTGAGAGTATTTTATATTTGTAGGGATTTGTTTTACTTTTGTTCTCCCCTATTGGATACACAGAGCAAAACTGTTTTCCTGTATTTCCAAAATTATTCTTTATAGAAAATCAGAAATTGTTATGAAAACAGCATATAACTTCTATAGTTTGAGAAAATATGCCCCTTTTGATAACCCTTATTTGATATCTCCCTTTGGTGTTAATGCAGGAAATATGCTTTGTGTAATTGAAAAAATATGCTACTTGGCTTTACAATTTGAGATCATACTCTATCTGATGCTGAGGGAAGGCTCAAATGAAGAGGCAGTGTGCTGTAATTGAATATGTACAGGCCTCAATATAGCAATGTCATAACACCTAATTTCCTGACATAGATTTAGCAAAATCACAGTTTTACTGTTTTATATTTAATTTTTTTGTATTTGTTGCAACCCTGAAGAAAAATATTGGAGTAGAGTAGGCAGCCACATATTTGTTTAACTCATTTATTTAACAGGTATTTTTTTCTTTGTCTTAGCACACACATAAGAATGTAATCTTGGAGTTTCATTAGATAACTTTGATGCCTTATTTTAGGATAAAAGAATATTGGCATACAGTATTAAGAAAACTTTGTTGTTCAGAAATTAATTTGCTGAAGAAGAGTGGTAAGTAGATCATTCACAAATTAAAGGGAACAGAAGGAAAAATATCATTAGTTGACATTATTGTCAGTGGGACTAACTAGTATCTGAGAATGCAACCAGATAGCTTCATAGGAAAGACAAAAATGTAAGCAGGGGAGTAAAAAAGACGGGACAGCTGAGAAAAAGGAAAGAAAAGCGTGGAAAGAGAAAGAGAGAGGCTGAGTACGTGAAGAAAGGGAACTTAGGATCACCCCTATGATTTTGCAATCTCATAAAGATATCAAGCCAGCGATTAACATTCCTTTCTACCACCTGCCTGAGTGATAAAGCTCTTCAAATCTCTGTTTATAAACAAGGGTCAAATTTTAATGTCAGAATTAGAATTCAGTTTATTTTTTATAGGAAGTTCTAGAAGCAAATATCAACCCCTCTGAAATCATAGAAGACATCTCTAAATGATCATGATGTACTTTCCCACTGAGCCAGGGTATGGCCTATATATCCATTGTATGAAGGTTCAAATAACCACAACCAACAGACAGTAGATGACCTTTGAGATTAAACTTATTTTCCATCCTGCAGTTAACAATCTCAAAGAATTATTTATCTTTCATTCACCAAATATTTATCATGCCAGCCATTGCGCTATTCTGAAAGTGCTTACATTCTAGTAAGGTAGACAATTAAAAAAAAAGAGTAAATAAATACGATACCAGGTTGTATAAATGCCATGGAAGAAAATTAAGCAGAAAAAAGACTGTAACGAGTTTTTAAGGTGGGAGAAGTTGCTGTTTATACATATTGAAAGATTCATTGATGAGTCCCAAGTAAAGGAAGGGTCAGGGAAATGTAACAAGTAGAGAGACTGGCAAATGAAAATATTTGAGGCAAGGGACTTCCCTGGTGGTCCACTGGTTAAGATTCTGTGCTTCCAGTGCAGGGGGCATGGGTTTGATCCCTGATGAGGAAACAGATCCCACATGCTGCATGGCCAGAAAAGGAAAAAAAGGGAAAAAAAAAAAAGTAAAACAAAAATATTTGAGGCGAGAGCACACTTGGTGCATGGTAGAGGGACCAGAAGGCTAGTGTGCTAGGGATAAGGTCAGTGAAAGAGGAGGGATCAGAACTTGTAGTTTTTACAGCAGTTTGGCTTTCCTCTGATTGAAATAGGAACTCATTGGAGGGTTTTGATCAATGAGTGACATTATAGGACCTGTATATAAAAGACTCCTCTGGCTACACAGTTGAGAACATATTATAAAGACTCAGAGAGGGACATGAAGAACAGTTTGGAGGTTATTGTAAATACCCAGACGAAGGATAATGAGGTCTATAGTTGCTTAAGTTTGGGTGGAGCAGTAAATGGTGAGGAGTGGATACATTTTGAAGATAGAAACAACAGTGTTTGGTGATGGATTGGATGTGGAATGTGAGTAAGAAAGAAGAGTCTAGGGTAATTTCAAGATGTCAGGCCTACCTGGAAGATAAAGTTACCTCAAACTAAAATGAAGAAAACTAGAGAAAGAGCACATTTAGGTAGGTGTACAAGTCAGGATAGGCTAAGGTATGTTGTGATAACAAACAACTCCAAAATCTCAGGCACTAAAAACAATGAAAATTTAGCTATGATACATGTCCAAAGAAAATGACCACAAAGTTTCTGTTTGTCACAGCCCCTGAAGGGCCCATGCTGACTAAGGCTCCATGTTGATAATGTGATTTAATAATCACTGTGGCACAGGTCAGTAAACCCATTGAATTATGCACTAAATAGTAAATCTTCTTTCCAAAAATAAAACTCTTAACTTACACTTAATACTTCATTTGCCAAAGCAGGTGACATGTACATTTATATTAAAAAAGGGGCTAGAGATACATTTTTACCATGTGCCCAAAAGATGTAAACTGGACATATTTAGCAAGTAGCATTTAAGATTCTTCAGAAGACATTTAAATTTAAAGGTGCCAAATTTGTAGTTCTGATTAGATATCCAACTAGTAATTCCAAATTAAGAGTTGCCTGTATGGGCATAGAGTTCAGGAGAATGATCTGGATTACTCATTTAATTAAATATTTAAAGCCATAATCTTGGGAATGACATGTACAGAGAAAAGAGTGTAAGACCTAAACCATGGAACACACAAAGATGAGTGGTCAGGAAGGTGAAGGAGAACAAATAAAGGAAACTGAAAAAGTATACCCACTGAGCAAGGTAAGATGGAAACCAAGATAAATTGTTGTCCCCAAAGCTAAGGGAATAAAATAAATTAGGAATGAGTGAGTGATCATTTATGCTTAATACTGATAATAATGAAATTGAACTCAATCACTGGACTTAGTAGTGTGGAAGTTATTGATAACTTTAAAAAAGACTTTTTCTGTAAAGTGGTAATAAAAAAAATGCCTGATTACAACAGACTAAGAGAGATTTGCAAAAAACAATACTGTGACAGTGATTTTAAGAGTTTTTGATATAAAAGAAGAAATACCTAGAGAAGGAATAGGGTCAATGAGGGGTTTTCCTCTCCTTTCTTCTTTTTTAAGATGAGTGATTTTAAAATATGTTTTTATGCTGATGAAAATGGCACAGCAGAGAGGGAAAAATGATGATGCAGAAGAATATTTCATGTTTCTTTAAGAGTAAAGTAGAAATTGCATGCTTTTGATTGAGCCAATTTTGAAGTTTTAATGCCTTCAGCATTAGCAACTGTTTTTCTCTCTCTGTTTCTCTTTTTGTATCATGTAGAAAGAAGGGGAAAAGTATCATTAGGTCAAGAGGAATCTGAGATCTGTTGATATTATTGTAACAGTAGATTGAAGAGTAGACTCTTACGAAATTCCTTAAAATAAAATAGCTATTGTAAGATATATTTGAACAAATGGAAGGACTTTGCATGCCAATCAAAGAGAAATTTTTGTCATATTCCAGGGATAGAACTAATTGGACTGACAATAAAATAGAATTAAGGTGACTTAGGAAAGAAAATCAAATCAAATCCTGGAAATAGACTAAACTGTAATTTCCAGGCAGCTGGGATTTTTTGGAAAGGGATGATGCGGTGCATATGTTGTTGTATATTTGCTCTACCAGATCCTGTATGTGCCGTGCTCAGACAAGTGGTGCTGACTCCTATGGTTGCATCACCTGGACACTCTTGCCAGCGGGGCTAACAGGAGGTTCCAGTGAGATATTAGTGGGCAGAATAGAGAGATCACCACTCCCTCACTGTTTCAGATACCTCCTCAACTCTAGCAACCCTCAGTAGTTCTTACTCCACAGGTCCAGCTTTCACCAGGTTCCAATTACACCAGTCCCTCCCCTGTCCTGTTCAATTCTTTCTACTGCTGTGGATTCCTGTGGCCTCAGCATCTCTTTTTGGTTCATTCAGACTTGCTCATACTGCCTAAATAGTTCATTTATTGAAGTCTTTTCACTTGAATTATCTGGGTGTGATTCAGTATAAATTCAGGGATGGTATCTTTAAATATTTTATAGGACACATTGTGTACTTGACATACAGTTGCCATATGTGTTATACTCAGTCTCTGCCGTTATTGATTTTGTTGCTCATATTGCTCCTAATTTGCCCAATGGGAGCCCATTCAAGTTGGTTTCTGTATCCTTTTGGCACATACTCTCCAGTTTTTGAGTTCTGCTTTCTCTCTGGTATAATAATACATTTCGGGTTCACCATGTTTTTCCCTGCCCTGGTACTGGAATTAGCAATTTCTCTAAGGATCCAGGTTCCTTATGGTGGGAGATAATATCTTAAAATGAGTCAAGGTGCTAAATGTGCTGCTTCTTTTGGAGATGTCATTGATTTTTTGGCCTTTTCTCAGCTCTTAGCCCTTAGGAAATATACACATTTATGAATTGTAAATTAATACTAACACTTCTAATTCTAATTCAACATTAGAACATGATTCTTTTGGGCTATCTCCTTTCACATTTATTATTCCTCTTTTTAAAGGGATTTATTTTAATAAAATTGATTATATGTCTGCTGAGTTTACCTGGTGAGCTAGCATAAGTTTTGTTCTTCTATTTTGACACCACTAGAATTGAGGTGCTTTCTCAATCATAGGTAGGCTGTCTTAATTCTAGAAATATATCTCATGTTAAAGAATCTTGCATGGTGAGAATACAAATTTTATTTATGCAGTGATCACATACTGAACTTTATGGTGGACCATCTAACCAAATATACACTTTCTAAGGAAGACTAATGAATCAGTCTTTATGAAAAGCAGTTTGTAAGCTAATGTGATAATCTAGGCAAGGGATATTTAGACTCATGGTGCTTAGCTCAAGGTGAAGCATAAATGGGGAGAAGTGAATATATTTGGAGATAGAAATGACAAGATTAGTTATGGACTCAATGATAAATAGCTGATGATAAAAGAGAGAAAGAAGGGTCTAGGATGATTTTAGTATTTTACCTGTGAAAAACTAGAAGAATGAAGTTTCACTAAACTAAAATGAAAAAGACTAGAGAAGGAGCACATTTAGTCAATCAGGACAGACTAAGTTATACTCTGGTAGTGAACAATTCCAAAGGCTAAAAGCAACAAAGGTTTATTTCTTGTGATGGCTTATCTAACTCCAGAGTCCTTGCTAGATAGGGTCTTCTTATAATCCCTTTTAACAAGCAAGAAATTTTTCATCTCAAGGTTTAATCCAATCCACCCCTCTAGGGAGTTAAAGTAAACTCACTCATTGCTTGGCAGACACTCCTTGTATTTCTTAAAATTAGCACAATTCAGTTAGTGACCTCAGACTGTGCTGTTTTATGGCTCTTTTGTTTGTTTTGCAAAATTCTGTTTTTTCATTCCTGTGAAACTTTTGCTCTTACTTTTCACTGTACCCTTCTTTATAATCAACTTTTGATTCTTACAGACTAGAAAATATGAGATAAACAGGTTTATTAAAATAGGCAATAAATATATGTTTCTAAATCTGAATAGATCCTTCTTCTATGAGATAAATTTATGACCTGTGTAATAGCTATTTGACATATATATACTTTAATGGATACATTTTTCTTTTAAATAATTAAATTTCCAGGTAACAAGGACTTAGGTATAATTAGTTGTAGGAAGAGAATGAGACAAAGGAATATTCAGCATAATACAAGAAGAATCAAGGTATATTAACTTTCTATTGCTGTGTAATAAATTACCAAAATTTTTAACAGCTTAAAACACCATCCATTTATGAATTCACAGTTTTGTAGGTCAGAAGTCCTACATGACATTACTGGGTTCTCTGCTCATGGTTTCACCAGGCTGAAATCAAGCTGAGCTCTTGTCTGGAGGCTCTGGGTGAAAATTCAGAATCCAAGCATATTCTCATTAGCAGAATTCAGTTCCTTGCATTTAGAGGACTGTGTGGTCCTCATTTTCTTGTCAGTCTTCAGCCAGGGGCTACTCTTAACTCTTAGAGGCTGCCTGCATTCCCTGCCATGTGACATCCCCAGTCTTCAAGCCAGCAAAGTCACATCGAATCCTTTCTGTGCTTTGAATCTCTGACTTCCTCCATCTCTGACCTCTAGACCTAGATTAAAGGGCTCAGGTGCTTAGGTCAGGCTCACCTATATTATCTCCCTATCTTAAAGTCAGTCATTCTGGGACATTAATTACATCTGAAAAATCACTTTTGCCAAAGACGGTAACATAATTGCAGGAGTGATATCTCTTGATAGTCATAGGTTCCATCCAGACAAGAAGAGATTATACAAAGTTGAGTGTAATTTGGGATTAACTCGGAATTCTCCCTCCCACATAAGTGTTCTTAAAAATATTAAGCAATCCTTATATTCTACATAAAATAAATGCAGAATGTAAATGAAATGACTGTTCAGATTTGGGTGAATGACTTTAAAGTAAGAAAACTTATTTTTGAGAATAAAATTTCATATAAATTGTCCTAAGGTTTAAAGAAAAAAATGAGGCATTAAGAAGAAAAATGCATAAAACAAAAGACTGTTCTGAAATAAAAGGAGTAACCACCAAGACTGGCATATTTATGAGAAAAGCCACTCAAGTCAAAGTTGGAAGTTCATGATTGATTGTTAAAATGAATAAAGAAATGATTGGAGTCTATTAGTTTATTAATTAATCATAGTCCATTGTGTCTCAAAAGGTTAAAATTGAACTGTGTTCTAATAAGAATTTTTAAGAGTTCTGTCCTATGATAAGATATGAAGACAAAGCCTTGTTCTAATGGAAAATGTCTGGAATTCTGATAAGATCAAGAGGGGGCCTCCTAAAATAGTTTCAGGGTAAATTGAATACACCAACCTCCATTTCTCTCCCAGTGACCAGTTGTTGCTTGACAATGACAGGGTTAGCCTAGGACAGAACAAAAGGAAATTAAAAATATCAGTGCACAGATTTGTGGTTTCAAGAGGTCAATCTAAGCCTTTATAAATCATCAGTGTAAGATTGAGCTGTTCTAGGAAATACCTTAGATCAAAATTGCGTAGTACAGCTCCTGTAAATACCTTCAGAGTATTTATTTCTCTATTTCTGTATACTCATTTCTTAGCCTCTAAAGAGGACATAGCATACCCTTACATTGGATGCCTTACTGAATGACTGGAAATTGCAGCTCTGTGCGCAGTAACCACAAGAAGCAAGCATCCCCATTAACCACCCAATCTGATTATTAAACTCTAAAAATAAACACAGCTTGGAAAGCTTATTTCCCCCTAAGAAAGGGAAAAATAAATCAATAATGACTTAGATTCTGTTTGTGAACTAAAATGCTCAAGCTGCTGAATAAAATGTGTTACAATGTGACAGGGTAAATGAAAAATAGAAAAATAAAAAAACACTTATTGGATGGAAAGGCTTGCAAAAAAAGAATTCCTTCTGATCAGCGCTGGCCTTCTTGAGATGACAATAAATGTCAACAAGGACCTGAAACAAAGAAGAAGAGAGAAAGGATCAAAATGTTTGCTGAGCACTTACTGAGTATACCAGTAAACTCTCTTAGATGCTTTCACATGCTCCCTCATATGATAGAAACCAGAGTTTTAATGCTTAATGGTGTGAACAGTGGGGTCATTACTTTAATACTTAAATTTCAAGGTCTTCTTATAGCAATTTGGTCAAGTGATGCATTCTCTATATGCATTCCTTACTGTATCTGGAAAAGAGAAATAAATTACCTACTTTATAGTATTACTGTGACATATAAAGTATTTAGAACTGCACTCAGCTTGTAAGTATAGATGATCATGATGATGATGACAGTGACCTCATTTTATCTTCAAAAGCCCATGGTACCCAACTTCTTGTCCATGATGTAGAGAGCTGGAGCATTAGTCTCAGGCTCTAAACAACTACTGTCAATTTTATGACTTTGAACCCAAGAGAGAGTTGAGGTTGCAGAGCCAGCAACTGCCACAACAGTCATTTGCTACAGGGAGAGAGAAGACACAAGCGTGCTCTCACTTGAGATAAACACAGCTGGACACCAACAAAGAGAATGCAACTAGAAGTGACAATTTGATGAATACCAAGTATTGGCAGATGAAATAGTCTGAAACTCTTAGGACTACAGATATTGGGGTTATCTACACCTTCTCTCAGGGTCTTTCTCCACAAAGCCCACCAAACATTCATAGAAAAGGTTGAAAAAAAGCCCTGAGAAATTTCTTTTGCAGTGCAGATCTCACAGAGGTGAACAGCAGTAACTAGGTAAGAGGGGCAAGAAACTTCATCCAGATCCATCTTCTCCTATTTATTAAAAAAAAAAAAAAAATCTTACTGTGTGTGGGGGGGGCGGTGGAGAGTAACCATCACTGCTGCTCTTAGTTGAAAACTGATTGCAGCTAGGAGAGGGAATTGGCAGAGAAAACCTTGCTTCTGGGGGAGGGGCAGGATTACATGCTGAACTCACAACCGTAGTGGCAGAAAAACAGCAGGTCTGAAAAGCCACACTCTCATAATGCAGGGACACGACATATGCCCAAGCATAAGGCTTAATAAGAATAAATGTTCTACCTACCACCAGTCGAAGAAGTTTTAAACAATAAGTAACCTCAGGATATTGCTGAGAGAGGGACAAAAGAATAACAACAAGCAAGATAAGCCAACCGTATAACATCTTTAAAGTGGCAAAAAGGGAGACAAAAAACAAACCTGTCACCCCAGAGTAATCTAGTAAGCAAAAGTATCTCTCAGAAATGAGACTTTTTCAAACAAAACCTAAGGAAATTAAGAGTTGAAGTAAGTTCTTCAGCTAGAAAGAATATAGTAAACATGAGACCATGCAAAGAAATAAATAGCATTGGAAAGGTTATAAGGGAAGGACAGTTTAATTCTGTGCTCTTCTGAAAAATTTAAAGCTCTGAAAGGTAATTGTCCAATACAATTAGCAATATGCTGTATATTTGCATGTGTAAAAGTAAAACAGCACAATAAGATGGGCTGTGGAATTGGGAAATACTGTGGTAAGGTTCTTAACTACATAGAAAGTGATATAATCCCATTTGAAGTTAGATTCTAATTTAAAATATACATTGTAAACTTCAGTGACTTTTTTAAGAGATGAATAAGCAATAGTTGATGAGATTGTATAGCAGCTTTATCCTTAGGAGCCAGATACTAGAAACAATGCTGATGTCCTTAAACCAGTGAATGGATACACAAACTGTAGTGCATGCATACAATGGAATACATGAAATGCTACTTAGCAGTGAAAAGGAATATCTATTAATTGCAGTATTTAAACTTCGATAAATATTTTAATCATTGAAATTCACTCCCTTCAAGGACTTCCCTGGTGGTCCAGTGGTTAAGACTCCGTGCTTCCACTGCATGGGGCACAAGTTCTATCCCTGGTTGGGGAACTAAGATCCCACGTGCCATGTGACATAGCCAAAAAAAAAAAAAAGAAAATTCACTCCTTTCAAATGGCTTCAAATTTCACATATCTACTAAAAAAGAAACTACTCGCAATCTATCTTCCCTTTATTATATTTTTTAAAGATAAAATACAAATCTTTGGGTTTCCTTCTATGAACATATTTTTGCAGAGCTTGATATATAATTTTGCATTGCATATGATATTCCTTTTAAATGTTATAGTACATGTTAATGTTTGTGTATACACTCATATATATACATGGGTTTGAACAACATCGGCTTGAACTGCACAGGTCCATTTATATGTGGTTTTTTTTCAGTAACTATACAGTCAAACCTCTGTATTCATGGGTTTTTGGATCAGTGGATTCAGCCAACAGCAGATCTAAATTTCCATACATGATTGCTTGAATCTGCTGTCATGGATACAGAGGGCTAACTGTATTCATTGTACTAGGCCATTTTATATGAGACTTGAGCATGTGTGGATTTTGGTATACAAGGGGGTGGGCCTTCTGGAACCAATCTCCAGTGGATACTGAGGGATGACTGTAAAGTAATAAAATATTCATAACTAGAGTATAACTTTCTTGGGAAGAGAACTTATATTTTGTATTACTGTTTGTCTTTCCCTAGTTCAATTCTTATCAACATGGCTAAATAGAAAAAGCGGGTAGAAGTGAGACTACAGAATCATGATTTGAGTAGTAGAAAGACTCTTTAAGATATTAAGGTTAAAAATCTTTAAGATTAAAATTTCTTTAAGAATATAAATATCCAGAAATCATTAGGAATATTTAAAATTCTCAAATATCATCACTTTATTCACGGATAGAGAAACAGTTTACCTAGATGGTGTGAGAATGACCACTAGAATCCAGGCCTTTTGACTCCTAAATCAATACAATGTTCTCAGTATATCTTGCTTGCTCTTATAAGGTAAATTACACCCAGATCTGGTCCACATATTGGTGAAAGACTCTAAAGACCAAATCTGAATTTACTGGAGAGGTGGTAGCAAATCCTTTTTGAATGATGCATTGTCTATCATGTTTTTATTAAGTATAATTTTTGCATCATACACATATTTATGCAGATTTCCTATTGTCCTGAGATTAGAAATGAAATAACTTTAAAAGAATATGTAGTTTCCTTCCTTCCACAGTTAAGTTCCTACATTTCATAAAAAATTAGGTCCAGGTTAACTGTTACATATCAACTTGTGACCTTGATAATAGCCAGGCATTTATGGAGAGTTGTAATCTCTGGAGCCAACTTCCCTCTATTTAAAAGCTGCTTGAATGTAGTTTTCAGTAGATATACTTGCTTCTGAGGACACTTGAAAGACTTCACATATGTTAATTATAGCAATCAAGACTCATAAGACCTAGAATTTTACAACTTTTCAGAGAGCCTTTAGGAATAGAATATCTTCCAATTCAGTGGGCATGTTAAATCCAATTATACTTCCTTCTTTTGGCAGCCTCCCCTTTTGTACTCTTACAATCTGCAGACTTAGAAAAATGCAAAAGATGTTCTTCTATTGGCAAAAAGTTCCCTGTGTTTATTTGTAAAAAGTTTGTATTTTCTAGACTGAAAAGAGAAAACTTGTCAACATTACCAGGATTCGTTATAGATACAGCTACACACACATACACACACACAGGCGCACACACCAGAAAGCTACCTTTAAGTTTCAGCATTTGCAACCTTTTATACTTTCCTCATTTTTAATTGCAGAGAACTTAATTGGAGAGAAAGAAAACCAACTAAGGAGCTGAGAAACTAATTATACAAACAGAAAATGGTAGAACCATATATAAAAATAGAACACTGACCTACAACATACAGAAACCTGCCTTGGAAGTTAACGTTCTTATATCCGGTAAACAACACAGGAAATCAGCTGGCTGTAAGTCAGACTTGTAGGAAATCAGACTGCTATCTCTAGTGACAGTCCAGGGAACTAAAATAATAACTTCCATAGCAATTAGTCCAAAATGGCCAGGACTTGATTAATAACGGACAGCTTCTTTAATTTTTGTCCCTGCTTTCAGTTTAGGACAAACCAGGGAAAGTCAAATGTGTGCCCCGTAATCAATCACATAGGATGCCCCATTTCTAAGTTAGTGTACCTACAGCTTCTGCCTACCAAGTCTCTGATCAGAGCATACCTGAAGGCTTCCTTTTTTCCCACTTTAAATCTTCTCCACTCCTCTGCCTGCCTTGGAGTGCCAAAACGCAAGTGGCAGTGTCTGTGACCCCCGTGCTAAAGCAAGCTCTCTATAAGTAGCCTTTGCTTTTCTCATTTGGTTGGTCTTCATTTTTTTTCACAGAGCAAAAAGTCAAAATCAACAACAACAAAAAACCTGTGTTTCAGAATCTCTAAAATGCTTGAATTTCTTCATTGTTCCAATGTCCACTTTTGTAGTTAAACTATCTTTTTGATGTTTCTTTCTAATGTATCCTAGTGGAAATTATTTCACTTTGGGGACATTTCTGTAATTTTTTAAGTTAATAAATTATTTACAAGTTTATTTATTTATTTTTGTTTTGGTTTTGGTTTTTTTGTGGTACGCGGGCCTCTCACTGCTGTGGCCTCTCCCGCCGCGGAGCACAGACTCCAGACGCACAGGCCCAGTGGCCACGGCCCACGGGCCCAGCCGCTCCGCGGCACACAGGATCCTCCCGGACCAGGGCATGAACCTGCGTCCCCTGCATCGGCAGGCGGACTCCCAACCACTGCGCCACCAGGGAAGCCCTACACATTTATTAATGTTACGATTCTAAGTGCATTTTCATTTACAGAATCTCTAATTTTTAATGTTTTTCATTGAAAATCTCAGGTAAAATTATCGATATTACATGTACATATGTGTGTGTATCTGTATATATGTGTGTGTAGATATATACATATGAAATTTTGGTGTATTCTTTCTGTGTGTTTATTATTTAAGTAATCATATAACCAATAGCTGGTAACAAATGATTTCCAAAATGTGTATTAAACTTAATTTTCTTTAGGGATCACTAAGAATTTACAATTGACTATGAATTATTCTATTATTAGAATAAATTTTAAAATTTTGTTTGGAGTATAGTTGATTTACAGTGTTGAATTAGTTTCAGTGATAAATGAGGAGATTAGGATTAACATATACTCACTGCTATATATAAAATAGATAACTAACAAGGATCTATTATTAGAACATTAGCCAACAAATGTTTTAGCCCTGGCTTTTATTTTTTTCTTACTTTTAAAGGGATAAATAAAGAATGTCAAATTTTCCATACATTACTGTTTCATGTGCTATATGTTTTGTATAGATCTTGGACAATCTATTTAGTATTATTTTGTTCATTTTTGTTTTTTTAATGTGAAAGCATTTGGCAAATTTATAATATTTTTTCCCAAACATTTATCTTATAATAATCAAATGACATTAGTTAAACAAAAAATGTAAAGTCAGGATCAAAGAGAATGTAGGACTACCCAAACTCAAATGTTACAGATTCCTTTCTATGTGTCCACAGGCCTTATGCAGTTAGTTACTTTTTTCTCAGTTCTGTTATCTTTATGTATAATCTCATCGTATTTTCAGGTGATGTTTATCTTTTAGTTCAACTCTTTGTACAAGTCAAATAGATATGAGCATCTGCATATCAGGAATCTTGTCATATTGGCCTCTATGTGTATCCACATTCTATTTTGCAAAGCATACTACTTAACAGTGCATATAATAATTGCAAACAATATAAGATTTCAACCTTATCACTACAGTTTATAATGACATTATGTGACACTAGACAATTTTTTTTGACCTATTTAAACCTCAATTTTCTCATTTATAAACTAGGGATGACAATAATATCTACTTCATAGTATAAATCTTAGAATTAAATTGAGCAATTCTTATAACATGCTTAGACTGGGATCTGGCACAGAAGAGCTGCTCAATAAACATTAACTGTTAGCTAACAACACTGTCAAACGAATGACTTTCATGATCATTGGACCAAAAGAATGGCCTCTGAAAAAATTAAGAGCTTTCTGGAATGTCTTGTTTATGCCATCTACTCCTTAACTTCTGTAAAGAGATATAACATGTTTCCTCCACTAAACATAACACTAGGAGCTACTGAGGAGAATCTCACTGGGTGGTATCTAGTAACGTTTAGCTGGAATTCCTGTCCAAGAGGTAAAGTCATTTATCCCTATTCTGCATAAACACATTGTATTGACATCACTGAGTTCCTCAACATACAAACTCTAGGTCTTTAGGCTCAAAGTCTAAAGATAGTTGAGATCTTCATACACGCCCCTCCTTCTTCCTGGACATCTGTTTCCCCCTCTTTTTGACATGACTGTCCTTTTCTCAATCTTAATATTTCAGATTAAATGATCTCCTCCGTGATTGCTGTATCTGAAGTATTATCCACCTCTACTCCATTTCCTCCTCCATTACCTCTGTGGCACCACTTGGTTTTCTTTACTGGGGCCATCACATGTTGCCATTATTTTGCTCATTCATTGCCCTTCTTTCCCATTGTTTTTTTTGTTTATTATTGTTTTGTTGTTGTTTACCTAATTTATTCAGTAGGCTGTATGATCTATGAAGGAAATGATTTCATCTGTCCTGTCTCCTCCTGAGTATAATGTCTTAGAGCTCAAATAATATATGGAATGACTATATGCTGGGAAATCTAGAACTTGTTTGCATAATTCTATTCCCCAAGTTAGAAAAGTAAGTATGAATGGAAAGGGTTAAGGTTAGGGAAGAGTAAAAGTGTCAGGAATATAAAGTTTTCCTTCTCTTCATCTATACAAAGGTGTTTATTTAAGCATCTTTCAGTAAGAATATAAATATTATATGCAGATACAGAGAATTATATATGAGATACTCTATAAATAAGTAGGTATATCAGCTTTCTTTAATATTATAAAGCATCTATTATGTAATACTAATCTGAAATAACAAGTGAAATGACACAAATTTTTAGACTGGCCTAGTAGTTAAAGCTATTCAAGAGTCTTTGTTGTTCAGGAATTTAAATATTTTGTTTTCTATAATTAAAAACTATTTTCTTGAATATAAAGCCTATAGAACTAACTGAACTAGAAAAGGCAGTACACGGTCTTGGTACAATCATTATGACATTTATTTGTTCTTTTAGTTTTTTTCTCTACTTTTCAGATGCTGCTTTCTTGCTGTGAGAATCTTAAATCCTAGAAGAACAATGTTTTAGTTACTTGGCATCCCCACAATACCTTGTGTAATGCTTTTCTGATACAAATTACTGACTAAATGAAATCTATGTAAAATTGAAACTATGGTGTGCTCTTTACACTGCCACCATAAAAATCACTATTTTATCTCTCTTTAAATCCTAATCGATTTGTGGAGGCTCATATTTATAGTTTCCATAGTAAGTGAAAATAAAATTATATTGAAAGAATGATACAACCTACTTTAAGCTCATTTGGGTTCATTATCCAGAGAAACTGAAACAGTAAATGTATGTTAAGTTGCTAAGTTGGGGAGTAATTTGTTTTGCAGCAACATATACCTAATACAGGCATGCATCAAAGTTATTCATCCACTCATTCAAAAATGTATTAATTGCACAAGTTCCTATGATAGACTACTGAAAAAATAGGCCAAGGGTAACAAAATGTAAGATGTGGTAGCTAGTAACCCTGCTAACGTCCTGTGCTCTAATAGGCAGATAATATATGTAAACAGATATGTGGTAATAAGGTAGAGAGTGATATATCTAAAAGATTTTAAGATTCAGGGCTAAGAGCATAAAGGAGAGGATTTTGATGTTGAACTGTCTATCATGTCTCCTCAAAAGATACGTCCTCACCCCCAATACCGCAGAATGTGATCCAATTTAGACATAGGTTTTTTGCTGGTGAAATTAGTTGAGATGAGGTCATACTGGAGTAAGGTGGACCCCTAATTCACTGTGACCGGTGTCCTTACAAAGAAGACAGCCATGTGAGAACAGTTGCTCACAGAGAATGCCATGTGATGACAAAGATATAGATTGGAGTTACACAACTGCAAGCAATGGTTGTCAAAGATTGGTAGAAAAACAGCAGAAGCTAGGAAGAGGCAAGCAAAGAGGCCCCTACAGTTTTCAGGTGTCATGGCTCTGCTGACATCTTGATTTCAAACTTCCAGCTTGCAAAACTGTGAGACAATACATTTCTATTGTTTTAAGCCACCCAATTTGTGGTAATTTGTTATAGCACTTGCAGGAAACTCATACACAAGGCTTTAGATTCAGACCACCTGGGTTTTAATCCAGGCTTCATATACTAATGCTGGGCTCTTTGGCAAGTTATTGAACCTCATCTAGTTTGTGATGCTTTGTTGTGGCAGCCCTAGGAGAATAACACAGAGAGGGAGATTTTTCCTACCGTCTCATTAGGATTTCACATCCCCATTTCAGGAGCACAGGACTCAAAGCATTGATATGCTTCATTTGTTCTTCATCATCCAGAGGCACCTCCAACCCAAGCACTTGGACTCTGAAGTCAGCACAGGAATCCCAGTTTCAAAGGCTTCATGGTGTATGATTTGAATGTTTTGAGGCATGTAATGAAACTTTACCTCGGTTTTCATATCTCTAGAATAGATGTATCAAGATTTTATAATTCAAAGTTTTATCACAGGGTTAGTTGAGACAATGCATATGAAGTTTTAGAAATAGTGCTGTGTGCATCGTGAGCGCTCAATATGGGTCAAATACAATATTCTCCTTGGAACCAGACAGTCTCATCACACATAGATTTGGCTGTACCTGAGAAAGCTAAAACAACTTCTCATCCATTGGTGTTTAAGTATGAGTGGTCTAGTTGGTCACTGACACTAGGCCACTTGAGAGTTTCTTGTGCCACACGCATTGGAGATGATGGTTGAGTGAGTTAAATTCCCACAGAATGATGGTTTCTTTCCTAGAAGCCTCTTTTGCAGCAGAAGTTAAATCTTCCAAATGTCTAATGCACAATGAAGACAGCAGCTGCACTGTACAGTATTCTTTTCCTAGGACCACTCTGCTCCTATAGCATATCCCAGTGCATCTCAGTTAAGCCAGAGCCTCAGAAGGACGGAAATGGCTCAAAATAATACTAACACTCTTTAGGACCCTAATGTGACATTCCACCAGCTGTGTAGCTAGGGCAAATAGGAGAGAGCCAAAAATAGAAGACAGACAAAAATACTGTACTCCCCGGACACAATGAGTTACAGCTTCAAAAGAAGGAGAGGAGTTGAGCAGTGTTAGGAAAACAACAGTGGCTGTCAGACCCACCTTGTCTGAGGTCTTCTGAAAGCAGGAGGTTTTTTGATCACAGACAACAAGGATGAAGTGAACCTGTAAGAGAGAACCCAAGACTACACTAGTTTGGGCAAATAGTTGCTGCCTCTGAAAACTAAGGAAGTCTTGTGTGAATGCCATGTGGAAATTCATAGCCAAAAGGACTGCCTTGTAGTCCACAGCTGCACTCTCCCATCACAGTCACCGCAGGAATTGTATGCTGAGGCAAATATTGCCTAAAATCTTTGCCCATGACCTGGATAAAGAACTTAGGCTATACCCGTTCTATTTACAGATGAAACAAGTAGTATGGATTTCTTTACAAGATCAATTTTAGTAAGAGTACAATTTGATATGAATAT
The DNA here is from genome assembly GCF_963924675.1 of Phocoena phocoena. Classification (NCBI taxonomy): domain Eukaryota; kingdom Metazoa; phylum Chordata; class Mammalia; order Artiodactyla; family Phocoenidae; genus Phocoena; species Phocoena phocoena. The sequence goes on from NC_089223.1 coordinate 80,624,361, forward strand.
ATTTTTTTTCAACAAGGAAAGGGGAAAAGAGCAAAGCAATACTCTAACAGAAAGTTTAAAAGAAGCAAGATGGAATAAGGAAAAACTGATTAAATACACACACCTAGCTGAAAGTCTCAGCAGATAAAAGTGGATAAATCTGCATTGACATGCCAATGTTCTATTTAATGGTGTAATAAAATTCTATTAAGTGAGGCATTTTAAGAAGTATCATTAAACTGCTAATATTTTGTTTCATTTCTGTTCTGATATTTCCTGAAAGCTATTTCATTAATGTTTCTGTGGTTATTGTCCTCAGTGACTTGGATTTTTGCCAGGCTACCATTATCAGTCCCTTTATTTTTTCATGTATAGAAATTTGTAGAAAAACTAAAAGAATATGAGCTGCATACATACTAACCATAGAGAAGAATTTGGGACTTTAAAAATTTTAAGTACATTTCTTATTCTCATATAACGTACATAAAGAAATGCATACCTTCGAATGAATTTTCACAAAGTGAATATACTCTAGTAACTAGCATCAAGGTTGATCACTAGAACTCTGCCACTTCCCATGGCAATTGTTGTTTATTCTCATTGCTGTATAGTTCTCCATTATTTGAATATATCCGGAATAAACCCATGTTTGCTGGAGAAATATATGGCAGTCTGTTTGTTTCAGATGGACAATACATTGTTTGCTCAGGATCATGAAGAGGAGAGACGGTACTGTTACTTGGATCTAAGCTAATTGAAATTTTGTTTTACTTGACTGAAAATATTACTGTTTTTTTAAATTAGAGATCTGGGAACAAATTTTAATTTATTTTCTAGTTAAACTTTTAATTTTGAGATATAGATTCATATGCATTTTTAAAAATAATACAGAGAGATCCCATGTACCACATATTCAGTTATCCCAGTGGTAACCAGTTGCAAAACTGTAGTGCAATATGACAACCAGGATATTGACATTGACATCCATGCATTCAAGGTACAGAACATTTCTATCAACCACGAAGGTCCTCTGTGCCCTTGTATAGTCATACTCACTTTCCCGTCTTTCTCTCCTTCTCCCTTACCCCAGGTGATCACTAATCTGTTCTCCATTTCTATAATTTTCTTATTTTAAGAATGTGATATAAATGTAATTATATAGTATGTAACCTTTTACAATTGCCTTTTTTTAACTTGGCATAATTCCCTGGAGATTCATTCAAATTGTTGGGACTATCAGTAGTATTTTCCTTTTATTGTTGACTAGTAGTCCCTGGTGTGGATGTACTACAGAGTGTTTAACGGTTCATTAGTTTAAGTATACCTGAGCTATTTCCTGTCTTTTGGTTATTAAAAAAATAGGTGTATGAACATTTATGTGCAAGTTTTTATGCAGGTAGATAATTTTAATTTCTCTGAGATACAGGCTTAAGTGTGCAATTGCTGAGGAATAGGGTTGTGCATGTTTAGTTTTATAAGAAAATACATATTTTCAGATTGGTTGTATCATTTTACATTCATGCTAGCCATATATGAGTGATCCATCTGTGTGTTGATCTTGTATCCTAAAGCATTGCTAAACTTACCTTTTTGTTCTAGGAGTTTTGTTTTATTTGGGATTTTTGATGTAGATGATCATGCCATCTGCAAAATAGGGACAGTTTTATTTCTACCTTTCCAGTCTGTTTGCTTTATTTATTTCTCTTGTCTTATTTCTCTTGCACCAAGTGTCTAGAACTTCTGGTACTCTCTTAAATAAGATAGACATCTTTTCCATGTTACCAGTCTTAATGGGGAACATAATCATTCTTGGATCATTAAACAGTATGTTAGCAACAAGTTTTGTGTAGTTTTTAAATCAAGTTTAGAACATTGCCTTCTATTCCTAGTTTGCTGAGATTTTATGTTAGATTTTGTTGAATACTTTTTTCTGCATCAATTATTATGGTCATATGGTTTTGCTTTGTCAGTCTGTTGATATGGTAGATTACATTGATTTTTAAATGTTGAACCAGCCTTGCATACCTAAAAAAAATAATCCCACCTGGTCTTTTTATACATTGCTAGATTCTCTTTGCTAATATTTCTGGAGGAGTTGTATATGTAAGTTTGTGAGAGATATTGGTCTGTAGTTTTCTTTATTACTACTTTTTTTGGTTTTGGTATCAGAATAATGCAAGCCTTATAAAATGAGTTAAGAAGTGTTTCCTCTTCTTTTGTTTTCTGAACGATATGTTGTAAAGTTGGTGTTAATCCTTCTTTGAATATTTGGTAGAATTCTATAGTAAAACTACCTGGGCCTGGAAATTTTTTCCTCAAGAGCTTTTAGGTTGCAAATAAATTTCTTTGATGGTTGTAGAAACTATCCAGGTTATCTATTTCATCTTAGTTTAGTTTTTGTAGTTTGTAGTCTTTGAGGAACTGATTGATTTCTTCTAAGTTGTTGAATTTATGAGTGTACAGTTTTTTACAATATTGCTATATATACCTGTAATGGCTACAAGATCTGCAGTGATGTCTCCTGTTTAATTACAAATAATGATGATTTTTGTCCTCTTTTTATATACCTGTTTCATCTTTGCTAGAGGTTTATCAATTTTATTAATTTTTAAAGTCCTGGATTTTTTTCACTGGTTTTATATACTGCTTTTCAATCGTATTGGTTTCTGCTCTTTATTATTTCCTTCCTTTTGCTTGCTTTGAATTTGTTTTACTCTTATTTTTCTACTTGCCTGAGGTAAGTATTTAGATTTTTTATTTTGATAACCTTCCTATTTTCTAATATTAGTAATTAACGGTACAAATTTCCCTCTCAGCCCCTACTTTAGTTGTGTCTCACATATTTTGATATATTTTCATTTCCATTCAATCCAACGTAGTTTATTATTTCCATTTGATCCTTCATTTTCCACTCAAAGATTACTTAGAAAAGTTGTCTAATTCCCTTTGTTTGGAGAGTTTCTTTTTGTCTTCTTGTTATGGATTTCTAATATTTTTAATTTTGTTTCCATTATGGTTAGAGAACATAATTTGTATGATTTCAATTTTTTTAAAGTTTCTTGAGGTTTGTTTTATGGCAATTGTATTTTTTTACTTTATAGGCTAAATTTTTCTTCTGTTGTTTTCTGCTATGACATTAATTATGGGTGTCCACATTTTAAAGGAACATGGGAAAGTACAAGAAATCTAAAGAAAAAATTTAATGATAAAAGGATAAAAAAGAGGACTCACAATTAAGGAATGATTTCTTTTTCAAAAAAAGAAAAACATTATTTTTTAAAGTGTTAGAAATTAATCTGTCCCATCAATAAAATGTATCTTTCTATCTTTTGAAGTTTTTATTTTGGTCAAATATACATAGTGTAAAAGTTATCATTTTGACTGTTTTTAACTGTACAATTCAGTGGCATCAAACACATTCACATCGTTGTGGAACCATCACTACTATCACACTTACTTAGAGAAAAATAAATCTGTGACACAAACAATGGACTTAAACCCAAACAAGCTTCCCAATAAATTATGTTCTGTAAATTAGAAATGTTATCCTGCTTCATGCTGGAAGATGGTCATTGACTACACAAGAGATTTTTAAGTGAATGGATGAAGTCATTTTTTTAAGCATCATTACCAGAAGCTGAGGCCTTTGATTAGATTATATTAATTTAAAGAGAATTCTTTAATAATGTAAATTCTGTCGTTTCTAATTGTGTCATAGGTATTATCTTTCCTATCATTTTGAAACTTATTTTAATTAAACTTATTTAATGATCTATTTTCTCCTTATTATCTTTCAAAATATTATCTTCTTTTGAAAGAATATTTTGGCATATAACCTTGCTTCCAACAGTCATTGTTGGCAGTAAAATGATCAGGAAAGTTAGGATAGCAGTCCTCTATTGCCATCATATTGATTTCAATTGCTCATTTATATTGTCAATATTGTAAGTAGAATTGACATTTTCATTTACTTAATCAATTACTGCACCTTACTCTTAATTTTTATTGTTACTATCTCAAATTACTGTTAGTGCTAGAAACTAGTATTTAATACTTCCTAAAACAGAGATAGAGCCATGATTTGAGCCATGTCTCATTTTGTTTTTCTTGAACACTTAAAACTTTACCTAGACTTGAAAACTGAAAGATTTGAGAGAGTTATATGAATAATTTTTTTAAACATACACACAAAATTAAGGATGAAATTAATGTACCTCATGGGTTATTAGGGGGTGAGGAGTGATAAGTATTTTGAGCATTTCTAACTGTCAAGGTTTATACCCGTTCGAAAATCTTTACAACAGTCCTATAAACTGGATATTATCATCTATATTTTGTGGATGCAGAAACAAAGGATCAAAGAAATAAATTGCCAATGCCTTTTAGTTATGAGAGGGACAGCTAATATTTTAATTCATGTGAAATAGAGCCAAATAACAAAGTAAAATTATGTGAAAAAGGAGAGCTTGTTCAATTGTATAATTCAGAGTGTATATAAGAAATAGATTAGTTGATGATGTGTGTCATAACACACCTTTTTACATGAAACAATATGCTTTATTAGCATTTTATTGTAGAGAATTATTATGTGCTTTGTTCTGGTTTGGCTTTTATTTTCTTTACATAAGTGCATTCATCAGTTGCAAATGGATGAAAAGACAATTTCTTGCCTATTCTCACTGTCACTGTAAGTTGTCAGGTGTTTTTTCTTAAGATACAGACTCCTTAATTCCAGAGTTAAAGGAACAGACTTTATGTTAATCTAACTAACAGTGTGGAATAGGCCCACTCTGAACAAAAACTCTATATAGGGTTTTTATTTAAAAGTGTTTCGGGTGCTTAGAGAGAGAAGGCAAGAGTAGAAGAAGAATGGAAAATTAGTTGAAGACTGGAGGTCTTGACCCCAGGAACTGGTGGATCTCCAGAGACTAGAAAAGAGGTCAGTAGAAACATGGTTGAGTGGTAGAAACATGAACTATGCTTGAATGTAGTACTCTGAGAGATGGAAAAATCTCTTAAGTGATTATCTCTTATATAGCCTTTGACTCTAGAAAATTTTTTCAAGTCATTATTGCTGAGTTTGACTCCCAAATTTTAGTGAGCCACATGGAATGAACCTTGTAAGAAGATCAATACTTACAATAACCAAAACCTTGGGCCCTTTCCCTGTTTTCTTCACCATGTTAGTTCCAAGATTCTGTTACAACTGAAGTGAGGGAGAGAAAGCATTCAGCATAGGTCAAATAAATTTCTTGCTAACTTTAGTAAGTGAAGTCCTTTAATACAAGTTAATTTGCTGCTTTTAAATATACGTAAATATTACATTTATCACATTGTTTACACACTTATAATTAAGAAGTTTGGGAACATAATTTATTGAATATTTTCCTATAAAAGCATGTAGAGCAACTACAGTGATATAAATTGAAATTGAATCATTATTCAATATGAAAATGGAAAGTTAAACAATTTCAATTACTTTACAAACAAATTAGCTACTTCTCTTGAAGCCTGATAAGGCAAAAAGTCTGGCACAGGTACTACAAGGGTGACAGCCCCATGATCCTGAGAAATGTGCTACATGTTTTACATAGTTTATGCAGTACCATTATGTAAAAGATAATAAGCGATGCTACGTTTAGAAAATGTGAGGTCCCATTTTTTAAAACCCTTTTTTACATGGCAGTGTTGTTAATTGCCTGTAAGATCATTTTCTAACATAAATTTATATCCCTCTAAGGTAAATGTGCCCTTTCCCATTTCACAGAGGGAGGCACTATTCAAAGAAGTTCCCACCTTTCCACTATTCTTATTAATTCAAATGTCTACTATTATTAATCGAAGCACTCCATCCTGCTTTAAACATGACTCTGAATACTTATTGTGTATGTCCCATTACATTCCTCACTTTTAGTTTGCCAATGCAGTGTTTGACTTCTTTTTCTAGGTTTTCACTTCTTAGTGAATGAATAGCTCTAGTTTTGTCTCTCTCCCCTGGGCACTAATTTTAGCATTTACTGTAGCAGATTCAGCCTGGTTAGCAATAAGTACAGCTTTCTATAAAGTTAGTTCAAGGGCTAGTCTAAACAGTAATTGCTTGCATATTCATGGCATAGTTCTTCATGAGCTGCTCACAAACAGTCCCATCAGGCTTTATTTCCATGTTGGCATGTAGTTGAGGTAGGATTTATTTTTTTTTTCTTGTATATTAACTGATTCTGAGTGTTTCAGTTGTGTTTTATGTTTTTGTATGGTTGTACATGATTTATTATTTAATTGAATAGCTTTGTAAAGAAAATACAAGTAATACTAGTACTTATAAAGGAAAGTATTCTCCCATCTTCTGAATGAGAATATAAATAAAAATTTGAGTTAGGAAAATTATGACTTTTCCTTGAGCGCTACTGTGTACTGTCCATGTGTGTTAATAGCTAAATGCGTGGCAGGATTTATATGATGAAATAAAGAAAGATGTGGTACATTCAGTCAAAATGCTGGAGGTTAAGATTGTAATTGCGATGAACAAGGAGTTTCATGGAAATCTGTATCTTTTCAATATGGAAACTGTCCTCTTTCTCTAAAAGACAGGAAGACAAATACTCATCAGTTACACTCATCAATGCTATTCACCCACTGCCTTCGTAACACAACTCAGAGTTCTCTGGTGAGTAAAGGAAAGAAAAGCCCAGACAAAGGAATGCCATTAGAAGTGAACATGTATTACATGTTCTGCTCAGTGTGTTAGAAGCAAAATGCGAATTTAAGGGCATAAATAACCAGGTCTATGCTAATATCATGGACTAAGACTTAGCACTTGAAATAAGAGCATTGAGTAAGTGCAGGCATGGATACCAAGAATACTCTGCAATGAATATAATTGCTCCCATACAACAGAATGAAGATCAGCACAGAAAGGGAGCAGCACAGGAAACTGAAGAAATCATGAATCAAATAGGAAATAGATGGAGGGGGCACACTGTGTCTGGGCTATATTGAGGTGTAGCGGTAGCCTTAATACCTGAACTCCGCTTTTACCATTTTTAGAGATGAAAGATACTAGGAATAAACACAATACATTACACCTTCTAGGAATTTCTTTTCACCTTTATTCCAACCTCCTACGTTCTTTGAGTGCACTGATATATATCTTAAAGTTCACCTTAGACAGAATATGTTAATATAATCATTATCACAACTTTCTAAATGAGAGAGCATAAGGGGCACTAGGCATAAATTAAATTAAACTTTTCCCGCTAGTCTGTTCACCACTACTGAAAAATGTAATGCCTGTATGTTTTTTTCATGTTCTTCTTAACTAGAAAAAAAAAAAAAAAAGCTTGGAGAGATTTATTGCCCATTTATCCTTGGAAGGAGTCCAAGGATCATTTTTGTTCCCTGTCTTGGAGAAAGGAGCATAACTGTAATTTTCTTAATTATGTGAGGTGCCACAAGTAAAAAGGTAGCAGCACTAGCTCAGTTCCCTGTGGGAACATCAGCATATGTGAGAGTTTGCACAATTCTTGAATTAGTAAGCTTCTCAACAGGGGGGGAGCTATGCTTGTTATTCTATCTTGGATCTGAGAAAATGTTTCAGATTTACCAGTGGCATTCTGAAAATGCCTTACCAATCACCTAAGCATTGTTGTGTAATTTTAAAATGTGCTGAAAGAATGTCAACAAGATAGATTTTAGAAAGTAGATTTGACAATGGAATTCAAATAAGAATTTCAAACCTTTTTTATTCACTGTACCACAATTTTTATAAACATTCTTAAAAGTAGATATGTAGTTAACTCCATATATGGCATTTGAAAATATGGAGGTTGCAGGTATTTTTTTTAAATAACTTTTTAATAATAAAAATGAAAGATATATTTTCTGTTATTTTCTCCTAAAATGCTTAGTCTGTTACTATGTAGAGTTTTAAACTGCAGGATAAAGGCACAGAAATTTGGATAAGCCTATATCCAGTTCAAAAGGAAAAATAAGAAAGAGACATAAAGAGGCAGTTAAGCACCTATCTTTCCATTCATTGTCAAACTGCAGCAAATGCAAAATTCTGCTTTAAACTTTAATACTCAGAGAAAAAAGTAAGTGTATATATATATTATGGATATATGTGTGTGTGCTTTGGTTTGCTATATGTTGTTTTGCTGGGTAGAAGAAAGTGGATCATGTTTACAGGTTTGGGAAGGGGAGATTAGAAAGGGAATAATTGAAAATTGTGTAAAGTTAGGTGAAAACTGATAAGCCTTGTATTCTGAGGAGGTGGAAAGGAAAGGTACATTAGTTAAAATTGTTTTTTGATGCAAAAAATAGAATACATGTCTACTGTGGACTAAACAAATAGGGATTTATTTTTCAAATGTAACAGGAATTCTTGAAAGTCCTTCCCACATGACAGGAAGGTGGCTGCTGAATCTTTAGCCATCATGTTAACTTTGAAGGCAGGAAGGAGACAGCTGTGTCTGAACTCTTGCCCTCTTATTCAGGAAGCTCAATAACTTTCTGAGACTTCTCCAGCTTCAAATTAAGTGATATTAATCAGAATTGGTCATGTGGACACCATTTATGAGGGTCAAAAAGAGTGGGAAATGGCATTGTTAAGATTGGCTTTGTATAATCATGATTATTGTCCTGGCTTTGCCACAAAATCAAGTTATGTTAGCTAGAAAGAAGGAAAGAAGAAAAAGGAATAGAAAAATAACCAAATTTCTAATTTGATGAAGTGAGTTTGAGGAAATGTGGAGATGGTAGACTAGAATAACTGGTAGAAACCTTTTGCACTGAGATAGGAAATAAGCAGAAATATTAAGTGCAAATATTTATCTGTTTATTGGTGAAGGAATAGGTTTTTAAGAAAATCCACGTTTTTTCAGCCTCATTTAAAAAAGAAGTAGTGATTTGAAAAATATGGAAAAAGAACAATCAGAAGAAAAAAGGGGCTATGTTGTGTTTGGGAGAAATGTACACAACTTAATTATTAATGTTAGTCTGAGAGTATTCAGTTAGAGGCATTAGATTTTCTTCAGTAATTGCACATACATCTGGGTTGACAAATTTTTATCCCTCCTCTAGCTCTACAGCACTCCCTCAACCCATGTGAAAGAACATGGGAGTCTTAATTCCGTAAAGATTTCCAACATTTTTTTAAGGATGATATACTATTGATTTTCTGCAAATGTTATAATTTTAGGGCAAAGTTTCTCAGTCTCAGCAGTACTGATATTTTGGTCAGATAATTCTTTGCTGTGGGAACTGCCCTGTGAATTATAGAAAGTTTAGCAACATCCTCTAGCATCCCTGGCTTCTACCCACAGGATACCAGTAGCAATTCCATCCCTTTCCTACTTACCCCAGTTGTGACAACTTAAAATGTTTCCAGATATTGCCAAATATTCTCTGAGGAGCAAAATGCCTTAGGTCGAAAACCACTGTTCTAGTATATTCTGGACTATGAGCAAAGGGATCATCTGGACGCTTAACATAACTGGAGACTCTAGGGCTCTACTGTGATTCACTGCATCAGGATATGAATTTTAACAGGATCCCCAATGAATTTGTCTGCACATTAAAGTCTGACATGCACTGATCTGTAACATGCCAGTAGACCTTTAACTTCTCTCTTACTCAGTCTCCCAATATCTCTAGTCCGTGTGACAGACTGCTGCCAGGTTAATCCACTAGAAACTCCTCATTGCCTACAGAATAAAATTGAAACTGTTTCCTCTGCCTGGTTTTTGAGGTTTTCCCAAATAAGCTTTAAATATAATTTCATAAATACCTCATTGAAAAATCTGACATTCTAGTCAAATTCTGTGGACTAATGCCTTGCATGTTCTGAGACTTCCTATTGAAATAGTATCCACAGTTCAAAGCAACCTAACAGAAGTCCAACCTTTTCCACAAAACCTTCCATTTGCATCATACTTAAACTCTTCTTCCTCTACTTCACATGTTTATTTTGTGCATGTGTGCAGTAGAAGATAAAACTTTGAGTATTGAAGACAAATAGACTGTGTTAAAATGTGGTTCTGCCACTGAATATGATCTTTGGCAAAGTAAGTAGCTTCTCTAAGCCTCAGTTGCCACATTTATAAATTGGATTTTTTGTGAGTACATTCACTAAGAGTTGTTTTGACAGTTAAATGAGATAATGCATATAAGGACTGACACATAGAAAGTACAGAGCAAATAACAGTCATTGCCATTGTTAATGGTAATGATAAAAATAAAGTAATACCTTTTATATTGCCCCACCATTCCATTCAACAGCAGAAACTACTATTAAGTATTAATATTAACTACCTTTTACAAATTTTTAGAAGTGTCTAATTCATTTTTGTATCCCCATGTATTATTTATACTGGTATTTCCAGTAAACAGAGTAAGCGATTAATAAATATTTGTTGTTGAACAAATTTAAGTACATGCCTTAATTTTACTATCATACAATTAGAGCCGGGAGTTGGAATTTATGTCTCATTGCTTTCTATATCTCCACAGCAACAAAAATGGTGCCTGAACATAGTAGAAGCTCAATAAATGTCTGTTAACTACATGCATGATTGACTAATTGGTTAACTGTGGAGAAATATTTAAATTACCGGATGCTCAAAACCCAAAGGGAAACTCCATCCTGGAAAAGTCAGACTATTTATGTTTATTTCTCACTTTCTACTCCTTCTAATGATGAGAAAAACGTTTTTCCTACAACTAGGTAGTTTATGTTACAGACTTGACAAAATATTTTTCTTTAGCCATCTGCTTTTCCATTTACCACAAATGGAAACTTAATATTCCAGCATAAAGTCATCTTGAAGAGAACTATTTGCATCCCCAAATGTTCTCCTTTTGTAGATCCCAAGTAAATCACCTTCCTCTCAAAGATGCACAAATTATAGATAATATGTCATAATTATTTTCATCACCAAGAATCACTTGCTATTTGCCAGATGATAAGATACTATTTAACTTTTCCCAGTTGGAAATGTCAGTCAGCACTTGCTCTTGCATTATGTGAAAATGCATGATGACTTTCTATTAAAGACAGATAATTTTGGGGTCTGCTTCATAGTGCATCATTATTTTCATTTTTTACAAAGCTAACTACATTGTTGCTCTCAAGAATCACTGATGGGACCTTTTAGATATTATGGAATCATTGTTCTCACTAATTGTTGATGGAACATTTTAGGATGCTTTTTAGATGTTAAAAAGTGCTCATAATTATTCTGTATATTTCAGAAAATAAGCTGCTGCTTTTAGTTGTGTTTAACACCTGTATTCAAAGCATTATATTCTTTCTGGGCATTAAGTAAATTACATTCATAGAGACAGAGTTTCGGCCTCATCAGAACAGACAGATGGTTTCTATGGGAAATACGCTGCAACTCCTTGGTTTCATCTTTAAAGCAATGACTGTTTTCTGTTCAAGAGGTAATACCTGGGACCAGTTGTGTCAGAGAAAGATAAAACAGAAACATTTTCTTCCTCTTTTCCCCATGTCAACTCAAAACCAAATTCTGCCAATCATAATCCTTTTTGTTTTTAACTTTTCCTTAAACTCTGCATATTTTTGCCTACTTTTACTGCTCAGTTTCTCTATTTTGAAACACTTTCTTCCTTTGGCTTCCAGGGCAGCATCCACTATGCTTACATCACTGGCTGTTGCTCCTCTTCTTTCTTTGTTCCCCCCTTACCTCTGTACTCTCACATCACCCTGAGGCTTAGCCCTTAGATCACATTCTTTTCTCTCTGCACTCACTCCCTTTGTGCACACATATGCTCATAGCACTCAAGTTCATATCAAGCTCAGCCTTCTGCCCTGAACTCCAGATCCTTAAATACAACTTCCTACTCTACATTCTTACCTGAGTTACTAGTTGAAAATGAACATGTCAAAAACTGAGCTCCTGATCTTCCTCCCTAATCCTCCTTCTCCCACAGTCCTTCTACAAATGGATTTAATGATAAATCCATCTTTCCATGTGTTGAGAACAAAATTCTGGTAATCATTGTTGACTATTCTCTTTTTTCCACATCCCAAATTAAATCCCTTATTTCACCTGAAGCTTCTACCTTCAAAATTTTGCTTTCTATCTCTACTCCAGCCATGTTTTCATTAGTGCCACAGCTATCACCCTGGTCCAGATCTCCATCATTCTTGCTAATGCTTTTATTGCAATAGACTCCTGACTAGTTTCATTTCTCTGCCTCCTTTCATTTCCATTTATTCTCAGTGGGGCAGCTAAAGTAATCCTGTTTCAAAGAAGAGGTCATGTCAGATCATGCCACATCTCTGCTTAAAACTCAACAATGACATCTCACTCTAAGTAAATAACCTGGAGTGATCTTTCCCCAGATATCCACATAGCTGGATTCCTGACTTCTTCACGTCTTCACAGAGAAACTTTGCCTGACTATGCAATTTAACATTACAACCCTCTTCAAGACTCCTGACTTATTTGTCTCCATAGCACTTACCACTTTCTACTATACTTTATCAGTGGTTCTCAAAGTATGATGGCCAGACTAGCAGCATTATCCTCACCTGAGAATTTGTTAGAAATGAAAATTCTCAGCCCTCAGTTCATGCCTACTGAGTTAGAAATGTGGTGATTAGAGGCCAAGAGTCTGTGTTTTAACAAGCCTTTCAGGTGATTCTGATGTGTGCTAAAGTTTGAAAACAACATATTTATTTTGTTATATATGTTTTATTATAGTATATTTTATTACATATTATGTTAATATATATATACACACACGTATATTTCACCAAAAGTATAAACATCATGAATGAAGAATTTATGGGTTTTTTTTACTGCTTTTTCCAAAGAATTTGAAACAGAGGCTGGTTTACAGTGTGTGCTACACAACTGTTGTTAAATGAATAAGTAAAAGTAGGACTTCACACATCCGTGTCCCTCCTCTCGTTATTCCCTCTGCCTGTAATATCCTTTCATCCTTTCCTTATGAAGTCTGGCTGTTTACCTACACTTAACTCATGTAGCATCTATACTCTTCTTGAAACTCCACCTCTACTTTCCCTCTGCAGCTCAGTCCATTGGGCACATCTCTATTTGCCTATAGAAGATTTTATATCATTCTTAATCACACCACACATATACTAAATTTACCTATTTGTATACCCACTTTCTCCACTACAAAATGAATTATTTGAGGGCAAATTTTCTTTCTACATACCTAGACCATTCCACAGTATAGAATACAGAATAAGTTCTCAATCAATATTTCTTAAATTATTGAATTACATTTGGAAGATTGTTACCAAGGTGGTGCAACAATTGAATACAATTCAAATTGATTTAAGAAAAACATCTTGTTTGTTGGCAGGATAATGCTGTTTGTTGGCAGGATACAGGCAGGGTGTCCAGGAAAGCCAAGGTCAGGGAAGAAACCAGGCTTCATGGGGGTCCAGGGACAAGAACCAGAAAGCCTTTCTGAAATGAGGCAGATATTTCCTCTGGGTTTATTGAAGTAGGCCTTTATGTTCTCTACAGCCAGATATCCTGTCTTCCATCTGAGTGGGGAAAAAAATGCAATACCAGGTCTATGACTTTCCCATTTCAATTGCAAAATGAAGACTTGCTGCCATCACTGTATCTCTTTTTCAATTTATAAGTGAGAGAATCTGATTGGTCTGCTTCAGTTAGGTACTCACCTCTGATATATCCTTAGAGTTTATTCTCTGTGAATGGGTGGGGGAGTGGCAGGCAACTTAACACATCTTTTACCTTCACACAAACACTCAAATATATATTGATACATATGTAACTATAGAACTCATTGAATAAGATTATACATGAGATAAGATTCTACAAGTGTTAATACTATTGGATTGAATATATAATCACTGAAACAAATGCAAGATGTTTTTTATAATTTCAGCATGGATATACATAAAGTTTAAAATCTTTACAAAAATTGCATATAGAGGAACTTGTATGGTTCGAAATTTTCTAGTAACCAAACAAGTCTAACTTGATACATATATCTCACCAGTGTAAGAGTAAAAGAGTAAAAGTATTGTTTCATTTTCCTCTACGTCTAATACATGACATTTTAGGAAAGGTGAGCCCCCAAATTCTTTCATTCATAGAAAAAACACTTGTTGATTGTTAATGATATATGCTTGTTGATTGTTAATGATATATGCTGTGTCAAGCAAGGGACACAGCATCTGCCCTCAACTTATATCCTGTGCACAGAAAATAAAGGGAAAATAACTACAACATGTGGTTGATAAAGAAGTAGGTATTGAAAGGCAGTAAAGGATAAGTTATTGGTCATATAATTGTGATTTTCTTTGGGGTAAGAGAAAAATCTCACACCACCTACATACATTATAATCACTAACATGAAGGAAAAATAGACCTCTAATCCTGGTGAATTCTGTAGGTGGAAAGAAAGAACCAGAATCTACAGATAATTTTCTCAGGTCATTTTGTATTAAAATACTATATGCAGCTCAGCTTCCTGGTGTTGGTGTTAATACAGGTCAATGATGACTCTACATCAAGTACCTGAACTAGATACTGTGGTCCCTTCTTAACACTAGCACCTTCAGAGCATCAGGTATGAAGAAAGCAAGTCAGTAATCAAGTTTTTAAATCTCTTTCTGCTTGCACTCATGCAGCCCTGCCTTTTGGGCAGGGTTGAGTTAGAGACCAGGGACAGATTTTTGACCATGCTTTCTTTTCTTGGTGTACATGGCAATATTTTGCCAGCAGCTTCCCTAGCACAAAGAGAAAGATCAAGTAAAAATTTCAAAATATATCTATGAAATTACTTTCCAGATCTACTGCCTGATTAAAATAATGAATACATTTGGAAGACTAAATATTTACTAAACTTCCAATTGAGTAGTCTGGCCCTCCATGGTGTAATCTCAATAAGTAATACTGAACAGCCACATCTGGAAAAGAGAATGTTGCTTGAATAATTATTTTCTTGTCCTACATTATCTAGATTTTACTTGTCTTTGGGCTCCCTAAAACCAGGGGCTGTGCTGTAATTTATCTCCCGTGCATGCAGAACCTAACCCAGCGCATAGCACGCAGCACATCGTCAGTGAATGTCATTTGAATGAAATCATCTGTTATTGATTTGCACTTACAGAATTGATTACATAAAAGATACTCTCTAAACAAGATAAACAGAGGAGATTATAATTTTGTGGCACTTCTGGAATGGGCTTAAATAAGCCATTTCCCTGCCTTTGTTTTTTAAGAAGAGAATAATAAAATAAAATAGTGGTAGATTATTCATTTACCTGTCAGTTCTTCTGACACTTTTCTGAGATCATTTAGGTCTAATGTAGTTCTTTTATTTCCTTTATAGATTCCGATGTTTTTAATAGAAAAAAAAAAAGACTCTTGAAGTCTATTTGGAGTTTTCTGCTTTCTCTTAGACTCTGATGTATTTCTCAGCATGTAAAAAGTTCATTGTGTCCTCATCCACATGCACACCCACCCCACCCCTCCCCACCATCAAAAAAAGAAAAAAAAAAAAAAAGACAAGTGTGGGGCTGATATATTTAGTTCTTATTTCTCCT
Organism: Phocoena phocoena; assembly: GCF_963924675.1. Taxonomy (NCBI): domain Eukaryota; kingdom Metazoa; phylum Chordata; class Mammalia; order Artiodactyla; family Phocoenidae; genus Phocoena; species Phocoena phocoena. The sequence goes on from NC_089223.1 coordinate 80,639,917, forward strand.
TTTTACACTCCTCTTCACAGCCTCTCTAATGTAGTCACTCTGTCATCTCACACATGCTTAGGACTCTGAAAATTGTTCTCACTACAGCAAAACCACTGAAGAAACATGCTTCACAGCCTGATGAACTCTCTTTGTGGTTGTGAATATGCCTTATTCACTCAATAATTTTTCAGCAGAAAACAGTGAAATAATGTGACACAGGAAGTGCCAGGCCTATCAGTCCTCCATGCAAACTGCTTTTCTTCATGTAAAACTAACATACTCACCCTTGGCATAACATGCATTGAAAAAAATAAAGATGGTTCATATGGATAAAAAGGTTATACTGTATATTTTATTCTTGTGAACATTTTAAAAACACTACTTTCAAAGCTGTAACCAGTAGGAGGAAACTAATATATTCTCAGTGTTTCTATTTATGAGACACTAAATGTGCATTTGTCAGTATAACAGGATGTGAGCTTGTATTACTTAGTACTATCAATATAGCATTACAACTTAGTACTATCAATATAGCATTACAACTCAAGTTAGCTTAGGCACAAAAGTAAATGTGTTGATTCAAGTAACTGAAAAATACTGGATATTTTGGTTTTAGGCATTGCTGGATTCAAGGCTCAAGTAGTACTTTCAGGGATGCTTTTCTTTCAGTCCCTTAAACAGACTCTCTCCTAATGGTGGGTGTGATGGTGGGCAGTGACTTTCATCCTGACTTTGTAATGACCGTGTGGAAAGAGAATCTTCCTAAGGCTTAGACAGAAAAGCCCCCATGGGACTTAACTTGGACAGTTAGTATAACACGACTATTTATGAACTAATCACTGTGCCAAGAAGATTGGGTAACGTTGCTGGGTAGGCCTGGGTTATGAGCCCGTGAGGGTCACGTCCAGTAGAATTACATGTTTTTCCCAGAGGAAAGGGGCATTTGTAAGAAATGAAATAAGAGTACCCAGAACAAGCAGTAACAGTGAGTGTCTAAAGCTGACATATAATACAATGCCTGTTTTAAAGATAAGGAAACCAAGACTCAAATTTTCATAACTAAGCTCAGATTACACTAGCATCTGATATCCTAGTAAGCAGCAGGACTCCCCACTGCTTTTTCTTAATCCCAAATCCAGTAACATTCCTATCTCAGTTACCTGACCAATTTCTTCAGTGCTCTTTCCACACAAAAATTCAGACTTGTCTGTGATGTTATGCTGTCAATGAAAGATGCATAGAAAATATCAAGGATCTACACCTGTGCCTAAAAGAGACTATGCAGGGACACAGAATTATAAAATGAACCTGGTGTATGCAAATGGCTAATTGCTGTAGTTTAGATTTCACATTAATATATTTATTTCCTTAAAAAGTCTAATTTAATCCATACTTTGCACACCACATAATCATGGGATTTAAAAATGGAATATTATTAACAGTAATAAGCTGCCTTTTTTCTGGTTCTTATTTCCCATTCATTCCCCTCATCCCAATAAGTATTACTGCTTATTAAATTTTAATCCGGAAGACCTTCAAGATGGCGGAGGAGTAAGATGTGGAGAGTACCTTCCTCCCCACAAATACATCAGAAATACATCTACATGTGGAACAACTACAGAACACCTACTGAACACTGGCAGAAGACCTCAGACTTCCCAAAAGGCAAGAAACTCCCCACGTTCCTGGGTGGGGCAAAAGGAAAAAGAAAAAAACAGAGACAAAAGAATAGGGATGGGACCTGCACCTATGGGAGGGAGCTGTGAAGGAGGAAAAGTTTCCACATTCTAGGAAGCACCTTTGCAGGCAGAGACTGTGGTTGGCTTTGGAGCCACGGAGGAGAGCACAGCAACAGGGGTGCGGAGGGCAAGGCGGAGAGATTCCCGCACGGAGGATCGGTGCCAACCAGCACTCACCAGCCCAAGAGGCTTGTCTGCTCACCCGCCAGGGCAGGTGGGGGCTGTGAGCTGAGGCTCGGGCTTCGGAGGTCAGATCCCAGGGAGAGGACTGGGGTTGGCTGCGTGAACACAGCCTGAAGGGGGCTAGTGCACCACAGCTAGCTGGGAGGGAGTCCAGGATAAAGTCCCGAATTGCTGAAGAGGCACGTGACTTTTTCTTGCCTCTTTGTTTAGCGGTGTGTGAGGAGAGTGGATTCAGAGCACCGCCTAAACAAGCTCCAGAGACAGGTGGAGCCACGGCTATCAGTGCAGACACCAGAGATGGACATGAGATACTAAGGCTGCTGCTGCAGCCATGAAGAAGCCTGTGTGCAAGCACAGGTCACTATCCACACCTCTCCTCCCAGGATCCTGTGCAGCCTGCTACTACCAGGGTCCTGTGATCCAGGGACAACTTCCTCAGGGGAATACACGGCGCACCTCAGGCTGTTGCAATGTCACTCCAGCCTCTGCCGCTGCAGGCTTTCCCCACATTCCGTACCCCTCCCTCCCACCAGCCTGAGTGAGCCAGAGCCCCGTAATCAGCTGCTCCTTTAACGCTGTCTGAGGGAAGAAAAGATGCGCTCAGGTGACCTACACACAGGGGCAGGGCCAAATCCAAAACTGAACCCCAGGAGCTGTATGAAGTAAGAGAAAGGGAAGTTTCTTCCAGCAGCCTCAGGAGCAGCAGATTAAATCTACACAATGAACTTGATATACCCTGCACCTCTGGAATACCTGAATAGACGACGAATCATCACAAAATTCAGGCAGTGGACTTTGGGAGCAATTGTAGACTTGGAGGTTGCTCTCTGCATCTATTTGTTTCTGGTTTTATGTTTATCTTAGTTTAGTAATTAGAGTTATCACCAGTAGATTTGTTTATTGATTTGGTTGCTCTCTTCCTTTTCCTCTCTGAAGACAGATATATACCTTTTTTTCCTTTTTTAGTTTTGTGAGTGTGTATGTGTATGCTTCTTTGTGTGATTTTGTCTTTATAGCTTTGCTTTTACCGTTTGTCCTAGGATTGTCTGTCCATTGTTTTGTTTTTTCTTTAAGTATACTTTCTTTTCTTTTTTATTACTTTTTAATTTTATTTTTAATAATTTTTTTATTTTTAATTTTACTAAGTTCATTTTATTTTTATTTTCTCTTTCTTTCTTTTGTTTTTTCTCCCTTTTCTTTTAGGCCTTTTGGCTGACAGGGTCTTGGTGCTCTGGCTGGATGTCAGGCCTGTGCCTTTGAGGTACAAGAGCCGAGTTCACGACATTGGTCCACCAGAGACCTCCTGGCTCCATGCAGTATCAAATGGCAAAAGCTCTCCCAGGGATCTCCATCTCAATGCTAAGACCCAGCTCCACTCAATGTCCAGCAAGCTACAATGCTGGCCACCCTATGCCAAACAACTAGCAAGACAGGAACACAACCCCATCCATTAGCAGAGAGGCTACCTAAAATCATAACAAGGTCACAGACACCCCAAAACACACCACTGGATGTGGTCCTGCCCACCAGGAGGACAAGATCCAGCCTCATCCTCCAGAGCACAGGCACCAGTCTGGTCCACTAGGAAGCCTACACAACCCAATGAACCAACCTTAGCCACTGGGGGCAGACACCAAAAACAATGGGAAATATGAACCTGCAACCTGTGAAGAGGACACCCCAAACACGGTAAGTTAAGCAAAATGATAAGACAGAGAAACACACAGCAGATGAAGGAGCAAGGCAAAAATGCACCAGACCAAGCAAATGAAGAGGAACTAGGCAGTCTACCTAAAAAAGAATTCAGAAAAATGATAGTAAAGATGACCCAAAATCCTGGAAATAAAATGGAGAAAATACAAGAAATGTTTAACAAGGACCTAGAGAACTAAAGAGCAAACAAACAATGATGAACAATACAATAAATGAAATTAAAAATTCTCTAGAAGGAATCAATAGCACAGTAACTGAGGCAGAAGGACGGATAAGTGACCTGGAAGATAAAATAGTAGAAATAACTACCACAGAGCAGAAAAAAGAAAAAAGGATGAAAAGAATTGAGGACAGTCTCAGAGACTTCTGGGACAACACAAAACGCACCAACGTTCGAATTATAGGTTTCCCAGGAGAAGAAGAGAAAGAGAAAGGGACTGAGAAAATATTTGATGAGATTATAGTTCGGAACTTCCCTAATATGGGAAAAGAAGTAATCAATCATGTCCAGGAAGCGCAGAGAGTCCCACACAGGATAAATCCAAGGAGAAACACGCCAAGAAATGTATTAATCAAACTATCAAAAATTAAATACAAAGAAAAAATATTAAAAGCAGGAAGAGAAAAACAAATAATATACAAGAGATTCCCCATAAGGTTAACAGCTGATCTTTCAGCAGAAACTGTGCAAGCCAGAAGCAAGTGCAGGGCATATTTATTTAAAATGATGAAAGGGAAACTAAGATTACTCTAACCAGCAAGGATCTCATTCAGATTCAACAGAGAAATTAAAACCATTACAGACAGGCAAAAGCTAAGAGAATTCAGCACCACCAAACCAGCTTTACAACAAATGCTAAAGGAACTTCCCTAGGCAGGAAACACAAGAGAAGGAAAAGACCTACAATGACAAACCCAAAACAATTAAGAAAATGGTAATAGGAACATACATATCGATAATTACCTTAAATGTAAATGGACTAAATGCTCCAACCAAAAGACATAGACTGGCTGAATGGTTCCAAAAACAAGACCCACTTCAGACCTAGGGCAACATACACACAAAGTCATATTTTAGGTCAAAAATCAAGCCGTGGTATATTTAAGAAAATTGAAAGCATATCAAGTATCTTTTCCAACCACAACACTATGAGACTAGGTCAGGAAAAAAATCTGTAAAAAGTACAAACACGTGGAGGCTAAACAATACACTACTAAATGATCAAGAGATGACTGAAGAAATCAAAGAGGAAATCAAAAGATACCTAGAAACAAATGACAAAACACGACCCAAAACCTGTAGGATGCAGCAAAAGTAGTTCTAAGAGGGAAGTTTATAGCAATAAAATCCTACCTCAAGAAACTAGAAATATCTCAAATAAACACCCTGACCTTACACCTAAATCAATTAGAGAAAGAAGAACAAAAATACCCCAAAGTTAGCAGAAGGAAAGAAATCATAAAGATCAGAGTAGAAATAAATGAGAATGAAATGAAGGAAACAATAGCAGAGATCAATAAAACTAAAAGCTGGGTCTTTGAGAAGACAAACAAAATAGATAAACCATTAGCAAGACTCATCAAGAAAAAAAGGGAAAAGACTCAAATCAGAATTACAAATGGAAAAGGAGAAGTAACAACTGCCACTGCAGAAATATAACGGATCATGAGAGATTACTACAAGCAACTATATGCCAATAAAATGGACAACCTGGAAGAAATGGACAAATTCTTGGAAAAGCACAACATTCTGAGACTGAACCAGGAAGAAGTAGAAAACATAAACAGACCAATCACAAGCACTGAAATTGAGGCTGTGATTAAAAATCTTCCAACAAAGAAAAGCCTAGGACCAGATGGCTTCACAGGCAAATTCTATCAAACATTTAGAGAAGAACTAACACCTTTCCTCAAACTCTTCCAAAATATAGCAGAGGGAGGAATGCTCCCAAACTCATTCTACAAGGCCACCATCACCCTGATACTAAAACCAGACAAAGATGTCAAAAAAAGAAAACTACAGGCCAATATCACTGATGAACTCAGATGCAAAAATCCTGAACAGCATACTAGCAAGCAGAATCCAACAGCACATTAAAAGCATCATACACCATGATCAAGTGGGGTTTATCCCAGGAATGCAAGGATTCTTCAATATCCACAAATCAATTAGTGTGATGCCCCACATTAACAAATTGAAGGATAAAAAGCATATGATCATCTCAATAGATGCAGAAAAAGCTTTGGAAAAAATTAAACACCCATTTATGTAAACACTCTCCAGAAAGTAGGCATAGAGGGAACTTACCCCAACACAATAAAGGACATATATGAGAAACCCACAGCCAACATCGTTCTCAATGGTGAAAATCTGAAGTCATTTCCTCTAAGATCAGGAACGAGACAAGGTTGTCCACTCTCACTGCTCTTATTCAACATAGGTTTGAAAGTTTTAGTCACAGTAATGAGAGAAAAAAAGAAAGAAAATGAATACAAATCAGAAAAGTAGAAGTAAAGCTGTCACTATTTGCAGATGACATGATACTATACATAGAGAATCCTAAAGATGGTACCAGAAAACTACTAGAGCTAATCAATGAACTTGGTAAAGTAGCAGGATACAAAATGAATGCACAGAAATCTCTTGCATTTCTATACACTAATGAAAAATCTGACAGAGAAATTAAGGAAACACTGGCATTTACCACTGCAACAAAAAGAATAAAATACCTAGGAATAAACCTACCTAAGGAGACAAAAGACCTGTATGCAGGAAACTATAGGACACTGATGAAGGAAATTAAAGATGATACCAACAGATGGAGAGATATACCATGTTCTTGGATTGGAAGAATCAACATTGTGAAAAAGACTATACTACCCAAAGCAACCTACAGATTCAATGCAATCCCTATGAAACAACCAATGGTATTTTTCACAGAACTAGAACAAAAAATTTCACAATTTGTATGGAAACACAAAAGACCCTGAATAGCCAAAGCAATCTTGAGAAAGAAAAATAGAGTTGGAGCAATCAGGCTCCTGGATTTCAGACTATACTACAAAGCCACAGTAATCAAGACAGTATGGTGCTGGCACAAAAACCGAAATATAGATCAATGAAACAGGATAGAAAGCCCAGAGCTAAACCCACACACATATGGTCATCTTATTTTTGATAAAGGAGGCAAAATATACAGTGGAGAAAAGACAGCCTCTTCAATAAGTGGTGCTGGGAAAACTGGACAGCTACATGTAAAAGAATGAAATTAGAACAGTCTAACACCATACACAAAAATAAACTCAAAATGGATTAAAGACCTAAATGTAAGGCCAGACACTATAAAACTTTAGAGGGAAGCATAGGCAGGACATGCTATGACATAAATCACAGCAAGATCCTTTTTGACCCACCCCCTAGAGAAATGGAAATGAAAACAAAAATAAATGGAACCTCATGACACTTAAAAGCTTTTGCACAGCAAAGGAAAACATAAACAAGATGAAAATACACCCATCAGAATGGGAGAAAATGTTTGCTAATGAAGCAACTGACAAAGGATTAATCTCCAAAATTTACAAGCAGCTCATGCAGCTCAATAACAAAAAAAACAACCCAGTGCAAAACTGGGTTGAAGACCTAAACAGACATTTCTCCAAAAAATATATACAGGTTGTCAACAAACAAAGGATGCTCAACATCACTAATCATGAGAGAAATGCAAATCAAAGTACAATGAGGTATCACCTCACACCAGTCAGAATGGCCATCATCAAAAAATCTACAAACAGTAAATGCTGGAGGGGGTGTGGAGAAAAGGAAACCCTCTTGCACTGTTGGTGGGAATGTAAATTGATACAGACACTATGGAGAACAGTATGGAGGTTTCTTAAAAAACTGAAAATAGAACTACCATATGATCCAGCAATCCCACTACTGGGCATATACCCTGAGAAAACCATGATTCAAGGAGTCATGTACCACGATGTTCATTGCAGGTCTGTCTACAATAGCCAGGACATGGAAGCAACGTAAGTGTCCATTAACAGAGGAATGGATACAGAAGATGTGGTACATATATATAATGGAATATTACTCAGCCATAAAAAGAAACGAAATTGAGTTATTTTGTAGTGAGGTGGATGGACCTAGAGTCTGTCATACAGAGTGAAGTAAGTCAGAAAGAGAAAAACAAAAACCATATGGTAACACATATATGTGGAATATTAAAAAAAAAAAAATTCTGAAGAACCTAGAAGCAGGAGAGGAGTAAATACGCAGACATAGAGAATGGACTTGAGGACACGGAGAGGGAAGGGTAAGCTGGGACGAAGTGAGAGAGTCTCATGGACATATATACACTACCAAATGTAAAATAGATAGCTAGTGGGAAGCAGCCACAAAGCACATGGAGATCAGCTTGGTGTTTTGTGACCACCTAGGAGGGTTGGATAGGGAGGATGGGAGGGAAAACAAGAGGGAGGATATATGTATATGTATAGCTGATTCACTTTGTTATACAGCAGAAACTAACACACCACTCTAAAGCAATTATACTCCAATAAATATTTTAAAAAATAGAGTGAGATGCAGAAAATAAAATTTTAATCATTCAAAGGAGGTAATGTTTTCATTTTGGTACCCCTAGCTAATACTAGTATGAGCTCCTTTCCTTCTCTTCTGTCCTGGACTGCTTTGTTGTTGCATGCATATGCCTTTATTGCTTGTGAAGACTTTTGACAGCACCACCACTGTACCAACACCTTATACCTATCCTCTGAAAGGAGACATGGGAGAGTTTGCCTCCCCAAATTTCAGATATAGCCCACCACTCCTGTAATGACCTTTGTCTTTTACACTTACTGAGAAATATTGCCACAGTCTATGTTATTTTCCTGCCATAATGCAGGCTACCAGGCTGCATGAATGCTACTGGTCTCTTGAATTTTACCACATGTGAACATTTCATTGAATTCATTACCTTCTGATACAGTAAAACCCCACTGATGAAATGAGCCAAAAATTTTCCAAGGCTGCTATGGTACTGGTGTCACCATTATCTTTGGATGTACCTAAAAGTAATAGTGTGTTTGACTGTAGAGAATTTATTTCCCCAACTTCTGGAATAGTCTCTCTTACATTAATTCTCAAGTTCCAATGAAAGTATTTCTGAATGAAATGTGTCTTCCAATATGTTACGTATAGCACCCTTCATCCCAAATCGATTTACTTCCCAAAGACTCAAAGTCCCTGAAGACTGAATTAGATATACAAATCTAAATTCTCATGGTTTTTTCCTCTCCCTTTGTTTAATAGAGGTTATCTTCCCCAATCAATCCTCTTTTCTTTGCAGTCAATCTGCCAGTCCTGAATAACAGCCTAAGCATGCAGTATGCCAGAGCTGGGACCAGCATTGCCACTATGATACATCCTCTGAATCCAAATCATATCTGGGAAGGGAACAACATACTTGAGTTTTATGGCTTGGTGTGCATATCAATTCATTTTTAGAATAACTATGTAAGGCAATTGTGAAAACAACTCTGCAGTTGCTTAAGGTTTTTAATATGCTTTAGCTTATGGGTCCTGTTTTAGTCTTTGTAATCAAGGAAAAGTAATATATTGTTCATATTATTCATATATATTGACTATGCAGTTGGTAGGCAACAAACTTTCAAAAGCTTACATGGTCATTCCTGAAGCCAAGAGTCATGGTTTTTGCTTTCTTTTCCTCTTTTTTTCCCTTTAGTTGCAAGGAAAATAAGTGGTTGATTCTTCGCAATAATTAAAAAACTTTTTTTAATCCTCAAATTTCAAATACTAATAATATAAGGCTGTTCCTAAGAAATGAATGACCTATAAGCTAGTAATTATGTATTGTGTATGTATGTATGTGTAGTATTATGTATCTAGTATGGAGTCTAAATTTATTGCAGTTCTAGGAAATTTTAAAAAACTGAAAGTTCAGGGAAGGAAATTCAGAGATTTCATAATGACTTCATAAATGAAATCTCTGAATTCATAAAATTCAGAAATTCAATTGCCACAAGTGGTTTTAGGTCAAGCAACAAAGTATTTAAAGACTCAGAGTACCTAGTAATTATCGGGAGCTACACACTTAGTGCCACATATCACAATTCATAATATATGTGTTTTTTGATGTATTAGCACAATACAATTTTATGGTGAGAGTCCTGTGTTACATTTTAAATAGTCCTTTGAGAAAAGGAATATGGCAGCTCATCGATATTTCCTGGAAGTAATCACCTGGTGAAATACCTTAAATGCGCAATAGCATTGGTGTCACAATGATAAAGACCCACCCTTATGAGGAAGTGTTTTGTTTTGCCAGTAAGCCTTGAGATGTCCATATTGCACACATTTTCTCTGATATCCACCTGTCCATATTTTCAGACTGTAGAGCCTTTTGTGTCTTCATTGGCAGCAGGAGAGAAGAGGTTTAGCAGCCTTTCCAACAGCTGGTTTAGAGATCGTCCAATTCTATGAACACATCATCACCTAAATCAGTATGAAATGAAAGAGCTGGAAAGAACTATGAACTGTGATTTATGCAGATGGCTTGGTAGAGCAGTGCTGTTCCCCTGCTGCTGCCCTGGATAAGATATACAAGTATGTCAGCCCTAACTGGAAATATGAAAGGTAGAGGAACTTCTGTAATAGTTATAATGGTTAATTTTATGTGTCAACTTGAACAACATGAGGGTTCGGGACACGGACTCCTGAGCAGTTGAAAATCCACTTATAACTTTACAGTTGGCCCTGTGTATCCACGGTTCCACATCTGTGAGTTCAGCCAACCACAGATCATGTAGTACCGCAGTATGTATTTATTGGGAAAAAAATCCAAGTATAAGTGGACTCACACAGTGCAAACGTGTGTTGTTCAAGGGTCAACTTGAGTGTGAATGCGACCTTGACTTGCTTGTAGTCGACAGAATATGGCAAAGGGGATAGGATGCCTCTCTGTTAATAAGATTATGTTATATGGCAAAAGTGATGGGGTAGTCACAATCATGATTATGTTTCCTTATATAAGGCTTTGTCTTAGCAGACTATAAGCAGAAATTCTCTTGCTGGCCTTGAAGTAAGTTGCCATGTTGTGAGAGGGCCTGTGAGATGGGCTCATGGCATCAAAGTGTGGACAGCCTCCAGGAGCTAAGAGCCAGATGACAGCCAGCAAAAATAAAATGGGCACCTCAGTCCTACAGCCACAAGAGATTGAATTTTGCCAATAACTACATGAATTTAGGAGGGGATCCCAAATTCCAGAAAGGAGTGCAGCCTTGCTTCACTTATATTGCTTCTTTTTGAGACTCTGAGCACAGGACCCAGTTAAATAAGGCTCAGGCTTCTGATTCCCAGAAACTGTGAGATAATATATATTGTTTTAAGAACTATGTTTTTGTTAGTTATGCATCAATAAAAAAATAACTCATTAGATAAATAATGCCACTTGTAAGTAATGCTGGGCCATGACAGGCTTCCCCACCATAGAAGCCAACCCCTGTGGAATTTAAGACATGGAGGAGAAGAGGTGAGCACATACTTTTGTGGTGATGTGGTAGAGGCTGATTCCATGGTCAGTGTTTGCTGACGGCTTTCAACCTCTACTTAGCCCTTTTCCACTGTTGCCTCACATCTAGGCAAGCCAGTGTGAAAGCCTAGGTGCTCCATCCTTTGGACTGGCAGGACTGTGCCTGCCCTGATCTATATGTGCACACAGGAAATCTCACCCCAGCCCCACCCTTGACCTTAGTAAAAGCCAAAGCCAGTCACTGATCCTGGCTCTCTCAAGACATTTAAGGAACTGCTTAAGAGCCTTCCCTGCTCTCTCCAGAAAGCCTCATTGTGTGACTACATTTTTCATATTCTTCAGGGCTCTGTGTGTGTGTGTGTGTGTGTGTGTGTGTGTGTGAGTGTTTATACAAGCTATAATGTTTGCTACAGAATTAATATATTAGTGTTTTTCCCATATTTGTGCATTTTATCTCCATTTTCTGAAGATCATGTCCAGGCAAGAGACTCCCTTGGTAAGGATTTTATGCACTCTGCTTAATCAGTGGAAAGATATTTCACTATCCCTCCAATCAAATCCTACCCAAAGGGATTGTTTTGACCAGAGAAATGTATCTTCTAAGCTCTGGGCTATATTCAAATAGGTAAATCAAAAAATAACTCATTTCTAAAGTTTCTCTTGAAATGATTATCATAGCTATTTGTTAGCAGTCTAGCAGAGCAAAAAATAAGATACCAAATAAAGTGTGAAAAATAGTTTTAAAATTCGCATATCCCAGATTTAGCAGCTTCTGTTAAATATACCAAAGGGGAGCTTACATGAAATCCTAATATATTTCAAATAGCATTTTTAAGACTATTAGGCTTGATAAAATTTAAATATGATTTTTATAATCTCACGATAAGAACTTACATACATCCTTCATAGGCAAATATGTGACATTTCTTTTATCATTACTATTTTTTTGTGGTAAGAATGTGAATTAGTTTAGGATAAAGCATGGTACATACAAGTTTTGATTTGTTTTTTTATGTCATAAATGTTTATCCTGAACTGAACTAAAATCAGTCATTTATTTCTCTTGTTCAAGGTATATGTTATATGCCCACTTCAGAAAACATGAACTTTCAAATGGCTTTAACTCACCTACTAAAGTAGGTGTGATGCTTTTATATTTTTGTTACTGTTATATGACTGCACTCCTCAAAAGAAAAAAAAAATCACCTCCACCACCAAACACATTAACTAAAGGCTTGTCCCAAATAGATGACTAATTATTGTCATGCTTGATAATGCTTATCTAGCAGCTGTATAATATTTTAAGCTTAGTATAAATGTCTAAGATTTTGTAAGCTATTACTTAACTCAATATTAGGCTTCCACTCTCCTCTGATGATATTTTGTATCATCAGACTGCAAAATCATATCTGTATACCTGTTAGAAATAATCCCTTATGCAACCTTCTTGTCTTTCTCTGCTTGGTCTTAAAATGTTGCACTTGCCTCAGATTTTCTTTTTGGAAAGAAATGCTAGTGTCTCCTGGGGATTTTATACCCACTTAAGGTTTCTATTACCACCAATGTGTAGGTATACTGGAAACATTTGCCTCCAGACCAGACTTCTCTTCTAATTTCAACCCCATATAAAGACACTTTAACATGGAAATTTTAAAAAGTGCTATTCTTTTCCATATCTCAGTTCACTTTGCATTGTATGTTTTTTTCTTCTACATAGAATTCCCAGCCTTCCTTTTTCATATGATCATCTTTCAAAACTCAGCTCAAGCATCACCTGTTTTGTCTCTTTTCCATGTAGAATTGATCTCTCCACCCTCCCCTTTACTCCTGTCATATTTGCATCACAGTATATATACATTAGTGGCTTGTACTTACATAAATATTTCTGCCTAATATATTGAAGTTTTTGAAGAATAAAAAACATAATTTTGAAAGCTATAGATGTGGTAGTATCAAATAAAATGTAATTTTTTCAAACTGTTGCTGAAATAGAAGGTTTTTTTTTGATAATATGTATTTTTACAATCAGTAGAAAATAAACTTCAACTTCTTCATATGGTCCTTTTATATATTTGATATTAAAAGATTGGGAATAAACAATGAGGGGATCATGTGTTTTTATGAAACATACATATGCAGATATACAAAAACCTCTTGATGCACAGGTAAGTGACATATATTATTTTTGGCTTGATCAACATGAGTTTAACTCACAGAAGGAAATGAAATTGGTCTAAAACAATTTCTATTCATAAGGTCATAGTGGTTTTTATTGTGTGCTTATAAATCCTATATGCTTGTAAATTCCAATTTTATGCTTGTGTGTACTTTTGATGTTGCTGGTTTTCTTGTTCTGTTTGTTAGATAGTCCATGATATTGAGCTAACATGAAGGGCCTATAATTCTTTAAACATTTTGTCAAAGACACACTCCCCTTATCTGCCCTTTTATGAAAGTCCTAGAATTAACCAAACATACTGTGTATAAGCTATTATTAAGGGAAATCTTTTTAAAATATGAGTTTTCTATTTTCTTTAATTGTTTATAAATATGGTATAATAACACTTTGCTTTTATTTTTAATTTTTTTCTCCTATTTCTGTCTAGAATGGAATGCTTACTTCTAGAAATCTCCACTCCTGTTCCATCCTCCAGTCCCCATTAATTTTCTCTTTATAATTTGCCAGGATATTGAAAATCAGAATGATGGAGTTTGGGGAGGTAATTTAAATATGAGTCTATTAAAACTTTTATGTGTGGATAAGGACTTCAGTATAAAGCAAAGAATATGAAAAGCTTTTTGTAATGTTCAGAAGTCTTTGCATTCAGTTCTTATTTGGGATTTTGTTCCAAATGTTTGGAAAATTAGAACCATATCCAGATAAATGGGGTTAATCATGTTTAATTTTTACATGAAATTTGGATTGTTTTTATTTTCCCATATGCATTATAATTTGCAACAAATAATACATATATACAGATACTAATATTAAAGTGAAATTATATATTTTGCATTAACAATAAGTACATGGCATTTGTAAGGTCATTTATCTTTTAATTATATTTATTCTGATTTTTATCCATTCCAATATTTTCCCTTCCTTTTTGAAATTTCAAGTTCTCTTCTATTATCATTTTCTTTCTGTTTAGAGAATTTTCTTTAGCCATTCATTAGGAGTAGATTTGCTAACAATAAATTCAGTTTTCCTTTGTCTGAGAATTACTTTATTTCCTCTGCATTCTTGAAAAATATTTTTAAGAATTCAGGAATATTTCTACAGAATTCACAGTTGAAGGTTCTTTTCTTTTACTACTTCAGAAATATTTTGCTACTTTTCTGGAAGATGAGAAATCTACCCTCATTCTAATTGGTGTTCCATTACAATTAATGCAACATCTCTCTCTGGTTGCTTTCAAGACATGTCCTTTGTCTTTAATTTTAAAAGTTTAATTATGATGTGTTTGAGCATGAATTTATTCAAGTTTATCTTTTGTGGGGGTTAGCTTGGCTTCTTGAATCTGTAGGTTTTGTCCTTCCACGAGTTTGGAAAGTTTTCAGTCATTATTTCTTTAAATACACTTTTAGTCCCACTCCCTCTCTCTCTCCTTTCATTGTGGGAGTCCAATGATACGAACTTATTTCATTTTTTGTCTCCCAGGTTCTAGATACTGTAAAGTTTTGTTAGTTTCTTTTTTGGGGGCAGGGTGCAGGGTCTATTTTCTCTCTGCTGTTCATATTGAGCAAATCTGAATAAGTCTTCAAGTTCACTGGTTCTGTACTCTGACATCTTTACTATTAAGCATATTCAACAATGCATATTATGAAACTCCTGAATCCTATTTGATTTTCTCTTTTATCAGCCATTCTCCCTTTTGAGGTGTATCAGACCAGAGTTGGGTGTGTGTAAGTTTGACTTCCTACTGGACCCTACCTATATCACCCAGCAAAAGTGATGAGAGCTGACTCAGACTGCCTTGGGATGGAAGTTCAGGTAGCTATTTCCTGGTGAAGGTGGGGCACCAACACACACTGCCCTGTTGCCCTCGAGTCAGATTATACGCTCAGCTCCCAGTGAGCCAATACCAGGAAGGAGGGAAGCAGGGTGGGGTAGAAGCTCAGCATGTAGGGTTCAACTACTTGCCCAGTGGGGAACAGACACCACCTTGACAGAAAGAGGAGCACCACTGCTTCTACTGAACAGGGGATGAAAGATCAGAAAGCTGTTGCTTGCTTCCATGCAGGGTGGGTAGGAAAAGTAGAAAATTAGCTCTCTACTCAGCCCTGCTAAAATCTCAAGGGTAGGGTGTGGTGATTTTTCCATTCGTGTTTGTCAGGAGTAGGGCAGGTCTTGCCAAAAAGGTTTTCTGCTGTGAGGCCACCCTTTTCTAGGACTTTTGGCTAGGGGCAACAGACTTTTCTTGAAGCTTTTTTCTCTGTGCCAGCAAACAGTTCTGGGTTAGAGGCTTCTAGAGTTCTCTGTCCAGGATATATAAGAGAATAACAAAATTTAGGGAATTCACTGTCATATAGTTCCACAAGTATGGAAAACTCTAAGCAGTGCACAGTGTGCTTTCTTATTTCTGCTTTTCAAAGTGTTCTTATTTGTTGTGGTATGTCCAGGGTTTTGTTTTATTTTTTGTTTAGTTGTAAAAAGAGGACTTTGGAGGAATGTGTCTCCTCCATCTTTTGGAATGTACTTTTCATCTATTGTAACACATATTTCTCTATCATCACTCACTCTGCTCACTTTCTATTGATGAATATATGGTCCCCTCCCCACACTTCACTCTATCCCAGAATCTTCTCAACTCTTTCTGTAGACTTCTAAAGAGTAATTCTTACACAGGTAGTCTCAGCCACCATGTGACATCAGGCAGTTTACCTTCCCTTTGCTTTTCTTCCATTAGCAGTATTACCTATGAAGCCTTGTAAAAGGGCATCCTCCCGCTTGTGCTAATTTTGATGATGGATTCTCAAAATCACACTGTGATAGTTACATATTGGTTCAAAGACATTGTGCTAAAGTTGGAAAAATGTCCATCCCTCAGGCTCATATCTGTGCAGGAGGTACAAAAGTAAGCCATAATGACTTAAAGGGGGCCACGTACACTTCTAATAGCTAAAAATGTTTTTGTTCACCACTTATGCTGGGTTGAATAATGTCCTGCAAAAATTTGTATCTACCCAGAAAACCTGTGAATGTGATATTATATAGAAATAATGTCTTTGCAGATAGAATCAAGTTGAGATGAGGCCATAGTAGGTTAAGGTGGTCCCTAAATCCAATAAGTCTCATGTCCTTATAACTGGAAAATTTGGACAGAGAAATACACAGAGAACACCTGAATGAATTAATAAACTATGTTTAGTTAGCTTCTACCCTTTGCTCAAGAAAGTGAGTCCTGAGTTCATAAATTAATCATAGAAAACAGAAAGATAAGGCAGAGCGTAGTAAATGGATTGTGGTATACTGATTTTCCTTAACTTTGCCTTAGACTAGGGAGATGCATTCTTTTGTTGAGAGTTATGTATCTTGAATCTAGTTTGTTTGACTCAAATTCCAGAGCTCTTTTATACTTACTCTTTTGCTTTAAGTTACCATCACCTATGCTTTTTCCCTGTTTATAATAACATTTCTTACTGTTCATTTCTGAGGAGACAAAAAGGAAAGCATATGATAAAGTCTAGCCCCTGAGGTTGTTGAGTTCCATCAATTATACTCATCAAAGAGACAGTGAATGAAAACCAAAATGGTTTATGGCAAGTCTGTAGGTGATTTTATCTTCATTCTCATGACCCTCACAGTTATCAGTTTATACATTAAGGCTTTGCCTTAACACAGTGCACATTTCACAGCAAGCTCAACAGCTTTCTGCAGTTGAACATAGATAGCTATGTTCTCTTCCTGCCAAACCTATGGGCCCAAAGATATGATTAGAGTGACAGCTGCATATCAGAACCAACCATCCAGTACAAACTGAGGAGAAAGCTAAGTTTGAGGTTTAGTGTTAAAACTTTAAGAGATCTGATGCCTAACCGAGGGCAGTGATTTTTTAAGCCATAGGTAAATAGAGTTAGGATGTGGGTAGGAGATTTGCTTAAGGAAGGTAAGCAGGCTAGCCCAGATAAGTGAGAGATGCTGATAGATCCCTTGGATAGCATAGAGAGCATCATGTAGATGGGATACATATCAAAAGTTAATATATCTATGATCATGATACATGTTCATCTTATATGGGTGGGTCTGTTTATATAAGAAGGCTCCTATTTGTGAAGATATTTTAGGTATACAGAACCATTGTCTGGCTGGCAGCATGAGCCAGATTCACCCATTCTGCTACTCTTAGGCTTGATACATCAATACAAAATCTCACAGCGCACAATAAGGGGTGCCATCTTTGGGGAATCCCTGCTGTGTTCATAGTTCAGTGAATTATTTTCTCTTACTTGAATACCCATTACTTACTCTGAATTTGTTTTAATACATCAAGAGAGTAAGGCTCAGAGACTGTAAAAAATCCAGGTAGCATTCATAGAAAATCTCATTTGTCAAACACTGAGAAATAAAGGACCCCACTAAATCCTTCCTTATAGAAGGTGGCTGAGTTTATACAGTCCAAATAGTGATGATCCTACAGTACCCAAAGCCTTGTCATGTCCCCTGTGGCCTTACTTGTCACACAGAAGAACAATCAAACTACTGACAAGTCTATCCTCAGGGTGCTCAGGAAAAATGGACACAACTGCCAGAAATGTTCTAACATATGCTATTCCAGACCACCAAAATTACAACAGGTCCAGTCCTGGACTTAACTAATGGAGTGAAATATAAAGTGGAGAAGCAGAGATAAAAGAAACACACCCTAAACACACATATACGTAATATCCATGCAAGTATTGAGATTTCTGGCAGGTTTCTCATAAATCACACCCATTTTCCCTGTTTGGGTTCTAAAATATTTGAGACATAAAACAGAAGAATGGCATATGGAAACCAAAGAACTCCTCTATTATTGATTGAGGCTGGGCTGGAGGATATGACTAGGGATATTAAGTGGATCTGCAAATAACAACAGAGTTAAGCACACTTTTGCATCTGGACCTGCAAGTGCCGACCTTGGGACAGGTTTGTTTATATGGTAGGAGGTGAGCTAACCTTTAAAGAAACAGAGGAGACTTCTGACTTCCTGGAACATCTGATCCCTGAGGGAAAGCGGGGCAGAGCTCAGCAAAGAATGCCCAGTTATTCTTCCCAAATGTATCAATTATATAATCTCTACACAACCCCTAGGGGTGAATGACAAAATGAAAAAAGAGAGGTTACAAGTAACCATCTGTGGGGCTCTTCTATGGAGAAGTAAACTTTTATGGGGAAAGAAAAATAAAAAACATCAGACATGAGGATTTTCCCTCAATATATTGCTTGTTTACGTATACATTACTTTTTGGCTCTCTGTTGTATTTAGGTACATCTCTGAGAACTATATCTTAATTCACCAATTCTCCCATCCATAGTTTATAACAGCTATTGAATTTTATATGCTAGAGACTAAATTTTTTATTTAAAAGTTTTCTAATTAATTAATTTTCATATCCATCTATTTTAATATAATTTCTGCCTCTACTTTCTAATTTCCTGTTCTGCTTTGTAAATATTATTCTTTTTTTCTCTTTCCTCTATACTCTTGTAATGCCATTTTAGAATTCTCTATTTTATTTTCCTTTTCATTTGGAGCAAAGTAATCACTTCATGCTTACATAATTTCTTCTAAACTTTGTTTTTCCTCATGGGGTTTCGAATTTTGATATAAAGCTTCATCTTGAAGAGGAGCTTTTGTTTTGCGTTGTTCTACTTTTTTGTGGTTAGTCCTCTAATAATTTTATGTTTGCCTCTTTTGATCCCACATGGACCGTAGTCTGTAACCAACTAATTTTGGTGCCTCAAGCTCCTACCCCATTATCTTATTGAAGATTTTGCAGATGTAGTCCCTGAACCCCTGGGAAGCTTGGTCCATGTTCCAGTCAATTTCCCTTTATACTTTGAGGTACACAGTTTCATATAAATTGTTGTCAGATATTAGGGTCAATTTTAACTATTTTAAATTTTCTTTCAGCGTTAGAGGAATTCCACTTTAGTCTCTAGATTAAGCAGAGATTGCTCTGACCTCTCATTCTCTTGAGGCAGATTTAATTCCAGTTCCCAAGAAGATTCACATGATTGTTCATGTGGAGTCAGGTGAACCATTGGATCTTTTCCTATAGTTGCTGAAGGTGATAAGAGAATTATGTGGGAAATCTCTTTATTTCCTTTCCTTTAGGTGTACTAAACCAATACCCAATACTTCGCTGGTGAGAACAGCTCCAGAAAGTCTCCTGCCTCTCCTGCCTTTCTTTATAAATCTGTACTGATTGATGGCAAACATACACACATGCACGCACACATACATGTACATATACACACTAGATATGTTCAAATGCTAAAAAATTGTCTAAATGTATAGTAGTCAAAAGGGAAACATTTTAGACTAAGCTTCACAGCAAAAGCTCTGTTCTTTGTCCACATATGGTTCCCCCATTCCAGTGAACCCCTCTCTGATAAGGCTCACTCACATTATCAGGAGTAATCTGCTTTAATCAGAGTCCACCAAATGTAAGTATTACTGTCATCCAAATAAAACCCACCTTCCCAGAAACATCCAGAGTAATGTTTGACCAAATATCTGCGTACCATGTTCCAACCAAGTTGACACATAAAATTAACAGTCATAGGGCTGCAGTCATCTCAAGGCTTGACCGGGAAAGTCTCCCCTGTTAAGCTTACTCTCTTGTGTTTTGGCGAACCTTGAGTTCTTTGTGTGTGTGTGTACATCTTTAAACTACTTTTGGGGGAATTCCCTGGTGGTCCAGTGGTTCGGACTCCTCTCTCTCGCTGCAGATGGCCTGGGTTCAGTCCCTGGTCAGGGAGCTAGGATCCCACAAGAAGAGCAACCAAAAACAAACAATCAAAAAAAAAAACCAAACCCTACTTTTGTTATTCCCCAAATACCAAATTCTCTGAGACTTTGAAATTGTAGCAAGTATAGGTTATAAATTGCTCTGTGTTGCATTTACCTTCTGCTAGAGTTGTACAGTTTAGGACAGTCTTTGGCCCACGTAGGTTGGCTACCAGACTGCACAGAATCCCATGAGAGGTAAGGACATATTTATTTAACGCTTCCAGGATCCTGCAGAGAGGTCTACACACACACACACACACACACACACACACACACACGTGCACACATGCACACACACACACACACACACAGCTGGACTTTATTATTGAGCCTCAAGTTCTTGATAACTGTCAGCCGGAGACACATTTCCTAGCCACATGAGCCTCTCTTTATGACTGTTCACAATATGGTAGCTAGTTTCTCCTAGGTCAAGTGATCTGAGAGAAAAAATAAGAAAGGATAGCCATAATAGATGCCAGTGTTTTTATAAACTAATTTCAGAATTGGCATATGTACTGTCTCTTCTGTGATATTGTTTTCTTTGGAGGTGAGTCAGTAAGTCCAGCCCACGTTCCTGGAGAGGGGACTACCTATGAATTTGAGTGGCAGGAAGCAGAGATCATTGGGAGCCATCTTAGAGTCTGCACACCTCAATATGTATATAAATTCAAGTATGGTTTCATATGTATTTTCAGTGGCAGAAAAATGTAAGTCCTCAGAGTACATTATTTTTCACTGATTTTTTTCAGTACCAAAGGGACAATAAGAAAAGTTATTTTTTACATATCCCACTTCCTTCCTCTGCATCTTCACCCTCAGCATGCTTATTTTAAAGTCCATGTAATGTCTCATTTAAGAGTCAGCAGTATATGGCCTAAGGGCCACATTCAGCATCATCCTGTTTTTTGTATGGTCTGCTTGGTAAGAATGTTTCTTATGCTTTTAAAGTGTTTGCAAACAAAACAAACCAAAATGAAACAATAATAAATATGCAACAAAGTTTATATGTGGCCTATAAAGCTTATAATTTTTACTATCTGGTCTTACAGAAAAAATGTTTGCCAACCTTGATCTGGTTTTACCTTTCAGAAAGATAATGAATAAAATATAAAATGTATTATAAAATATAATTCACCAAATTTTACTTTGAAATTAATATGGAATAGTAGGAGGACAAGCATCAGTTTTCCCTTTTATGTGATACAAATTAACAAATAATCTGTGATCCTATTTTTCTTACTTTTGATTTCCCCCAAAGTACATTTAAGTTATTAAGAATCATTATGAGATGGTAAACTCCAGCTTGATAGCTTTGTGTATGGAAAGCAAAAGACAAAACATGCTAATCCAGAGAAATCCCAGGGTAAATAACAGCAGTTGATATTTGGACTGTAGTAAGAGAATACTGAATTCATACATTCCTTTCTGTAGAATGCTCAGCTTTTTGACACATCACAGTAGGTAAAGCCTTCCAAATTGAGAAGAGGGCTCAAGTCAGTGGGTTTCTGAGAGCCGGCTTCAACAAACCCCTGCATTTTGTCCACGGTGGGGGAGAAAGAAGAGAGGAAGTTAACAGTTTGATTGTTTAATATTTACTGAATAGTTAAAATCATAGGGGACCTGGGATACTTTTGAACAACCACTGTATTTGATGAAAAGATTTTGAAATCCTACACCAAACTCTGCCTGCCATGCAAGTTCCGTCAGGCTTGGAAAACAAACAGATCCACTCAGCTTTTTATCTTTGTTGTCTCACTCTACCATTCCTGAAGATGGAAATCTAGGGCTTGAGAGTAAACAGCAGAGTTTTTTTTTTGTTTTTTTTTTGTTTTTTTGTAGGATAATCAGCATTTTTAAAACCATAAGACTCTCAAAGATAACAATATTAGCTAATATTTATTGAGTCTCTATTATGTATTAGGCATAGTGTTTGGTGCTAGAGCTAGGTTCCATGGTCCCCACTTGTAAAGCACCATATAATACTGCTTCCCACAGTGGCCATGAAACATGTATTGCAACCAATTTCTGATCTTTAGAGTAAGAATCAGGGCTTGGAATTTTCAGACTCCCATTTCATCAGTGCTGTTTTTCTTTGTTGTTACTGTTTTATTTCCTTCCATTTCTTTCTTTTCCTAATAGTTCCTTCTGACCTTCTGCTAAAGTATTGCATACTTATTATACAATTTATAGTTTCTGTATTTCTTTCAAATTAAATCTACATTTATCTTGGACTTTTAAAATGGTAGAATATATTGTTTAGATAAAGAAGGCTTACTTTCTTCTAGAGAAGGTACTGTGAGTTTCCACATATAAAGCTGTTATCTGCTTTTCTTAGTTCATGGAAAATACTGGGCTTTGCTTTACTTAACCACACACATATGTATAACATTTATAATTTATTTTTTGAAATGTATTATTGTGTTATATTTTCAGGGAATTATATATTTTAAAGATCTACAGTTTTTTGAACATATGTTATTCCCTAAGTTATAAATACTTAATTTTTCTAACAAACCTATAAACTGCTGTATTTTATGCCTGTTTTTCAATGAGTAAAGAGATTTGAAGACTAAATAACTTGCATTGGTAGGATTCAAAACCTATTCTAACTACAATGCTATAGCAATGGTAATAACAAACCTTTATATCCATTTTTTCTTTTATATTTTATAATATATACTAATTCAAAGCTTCATTTTTTGCTCTAACTGAAGTAAATAAGCCAGCTATTACTAAATCCACTTTTATAGCTAAAAAAAAGAAAGGTTAAGAAAAGTCTTAGTTACTTACTTAATTAGAGTGACCTGACTAAACCTGACAAGATTGGGGAAAGAACTTTAGTCTCCTATGTCTTAGTCCAGTGACCTTTCCCCAGAATTGAATCATACAGCTATGTTTATTCAGTGGAGAGTCTCATTTTCTGCATAAACTTAGTCTACTTCTGCAACAGTGATGAAGTAAATATTTTTCACAGTGAGTATGAAAAAACCTAGATCTGCAAGAGGGAGAAAATTCAGTCTTCCTCAAATAATTTGAGGTTTCTTTGGGACCCATTAGGTTTACCATAGTTTTCCTGATCATTTTTTTTCTTCAGGGGATGCTGAAAAGTGTTTGCAGTCAAAAATGAAGGCTCTTGAATTGCTTGAAGGCAATCTAGGTTGAACAAGAATTTGACTATCCTCAACAATGTCTCTTATCTTTACTTAGTTATGGCATTTTTTTAAAAAAAGGAAAACTATTGCCCTAGGTACCCTAAAATTGATATAATTTACCCAACAAAATTTTACCATGCTCTCCTGTTATATTTTATGACACTATGAACTCCTCAGTTGCTGTGATCTGAGGCACATTTCCTCAAATTGGGATCAGGAAGAAATATGAACAGAGCTTTAAGTCAATGAATTAGTGGTTACTTGGAGAGGCAAGAGGCTCTTGTTTGATAGAAAAATGATCCTGTGTCTTCTATTGTATAATTTGTCTAATTGGTGGTTTTGTTTGTATAAAGAAACATTTAATTCTTTTTTATTTATTTGTTTTATTTTTTTGGCCACAGGCTTGTGGGATCTTAGTTCCCTGACCAGGGATCGAACCCGAGCCCTCTGCAGTGAGAGCGCAGAGACCTAACCACTGGACTGCCAGGGAATTCCCTACATTTATGTTTTTCATCTCTTGTGTGGTAGATTTTGTGAATACGATAATAAATAAGATACTTTCTCTACCGTCAAGAGCCAAAAATCTAGAAGAGGCAAGCTAGTGAACAGATTTTCATAATAACAAGGGTTAAATGCTATAAAATCTATGTACAAGATGTGATAAGAGGGCCAAGGAGAGTCACCTAACAAAGTCTTGAAAGAAAACACATCAAAAATGCTTTATCTAAGAAGTGTTGCATAAATTAAACTTAAATGTTAAGAATGAGTTAGCCCTAGAAATAAGGAGAAAAAGTATAGGAGTAAACACTACTTGCGCTCACTAAGAGGTCAAGTTTTCCTTTTCTGACAGGAAAAGGTCCTTTTGAACTTAGACAAAGACATGTGATTTGTTTGGCCAAGTAATGTGACCAATGTGAAGGGAAGGTGACACAGTTTTACCAGTGGACAGAGACAATTAAGGGCCAGTGTGTATTGTTCCATGCTCTTGCCAGGATGCAATGAAACCTAAAGACTCAGTTTGGGATGGAAGCTCCTTAAGGTGGTGAAGCCTCCTGCCTTGAATCTTATGCTACTGATGTCTTAGTGGTGTTTCTTAATGTGTCACAGCTTATCCTACCTTGACTGACACATACATGTTTTTTTTTTAAGTGGTAAATAATTAAGAACAAGGAGGTAGTGTGACAAGAAATAACATTAAGATATCAGCAGGGATTAAATTATGAAAGACTTTGTATGCTAATTTTAATTAATTTGGATTTTATCTTGTGACCAGGCACATTCCGGATATAAATGAATGAACGTATTGCTAGCATAAAGCGGAGTTTCACAAACTTGGCACTGTTGGCATTTGGGGCCAGAGAATTCTTTGATGAGGAACTGTCCTATGCACTGAGGATGTTTAGCAACATTCCTGGCTTATACCCACTGGATGATAGTTGTGAAAACTAAAAATGTCTCCTCCTCCCCAGTTGTGAAAACTAAAAATGTCTCCATATATTGCCAGATGTTCCCCACAGAGCAAAATCACCCTGAGTTGAAATTATTGACATACATGAAAGGGAAATTTGTTGTAAGATAAGTAACATACAATAAATATCATAGCTATGAAAGGTCATTTACATTTTCTAAACAGTGTGCACAATCCTATTTGAGTTTTAGAAAAATGCCTCAGATTATAGCATTGAAAATGGGTTGGAGAGGGGCAATATTCATTGTGGTAATACCTCCTTGTAAGTAAATAGACATCTTTGGTTCCTGAAGAATTCCAAAAGTTCAGCCTTCTCCATGACTGCTCTGGCTTTGTCACCCATACATGTATGACAAAGACATCTTGATAAAAGTTGATTATCCTAGAACTTCAAAACAGTCTAGTACTCTGAATTAAATGGAATATTTTCTGGATATATTATGCATGGTTATACCATAAAAATTTGGACTTTGTTGTATGAATGATCAATGGAGAGAATTGGATAATTGTCTAATACAGTGCCTAGAGCTAGCTGGAAATATAGTACATTCTAATTAACCTTTTGCTGATGTAGCTTGTTGTAATTTAGAATGAGGTTAAGAACTGTGGATCTAGGTATTAATCTTATCTCGAGTATACTCCCTTCATGGTTTGTATCAAGATTCTTTACCTTATGGGCTTCCCTGGTGGCACAGTGGTTGAGAGTCCGCCTGCCGATGCAGGGGACACGGGTTCGTGCCCCGGTCCGGGAAGATCCCACATGCTGTGGAGCAGCTGCGCCCGTGAGCCGTGGCCACTGAGCCTGCGCGTCCGGAGCCTGTTGCTCCGCAATGAGAGAGGCCACAACAGTGAGAGGCCCGTGTACCGCAAAAAAAAAAAAAAAGATTTTTACCTTACATTTCAATTTCATTATTCATATAATAGTGCTAATGTTGTTTTATATAATTATTCTAAATATTAAATAAGATAATGTTCTGACTGATGAAAAATTATGCCAAATTGAATGTAAATACAGTTGTTTATCTGTATGACTCTTGGAATTTTCAAAGATAATTAGACTAAATTTTTTTAATACCTGAATGAAACTAAATATTGATATGTCAGCTTTCTTATTTGCACCCTATGCTTTTCAGGTGTTTACTTTTATATCATCAAAATATCTAGTTCTCCTCAAATTCCTTCTTTCCTCTAATCTGTGTGAGCTTTTCTGCCCTCCTTTCTCCTTTTATAAAGATGGAGGGATACTATATGTTTTCAAGCAACTTATATATTTTTATCAGATTGTTACAGACGGCATAGGATAACCAGAGGAAGTAACTTTTATAAGGAAATACAGGCTAGTTGTTTCATTTTGAAGATAGTGTTCCTTATGCTTCAGGGCATAAGAAAGTAGCTACTAGATTAAAAGATTTCAATGGAATATTTATATTTATTCCATTTATATTATATTTGTATATATATTAATTAAACATTTGTATATATAACATAATTAAACATTCATTGAGCATATATTACAGGTCTAGTCCTATCATAGATGCTGGAAATACCAGTGTAAGTATTCAGACACACTTTTTCCTCACTGAAATTAAAATACAATGGGAGAGAAGGCCAAAAAATTAAAATACAGTGGGTGAGAAGGCCAAAAAACACAATAATCTTCAACAAATTGTGATAAACATAATAGTAGAAATCCAGAATGCTATGAGATGTAAAAGGATAGAAGAGATACCTATTTTAGTCTGTGTAGGGTGCTAGTGGCTTGGGAGAGGTCTCTCCCCACCCAAAGGTTTTATAGAGGTAAAGAGTGAGAGACAGAAACCAAAAGTGTTCTAGATAAATGTAAGCAGCGTAACAAAGGCCAAGCCAAAGGAATGAATGATTCTCAGGGAAATTAAAAGTAGATCATTATGTCTGGGGTGTGGAATGTAAGCACAGGAATAGCAATAAATTAGAAGTCAGATCAGACAGGGACTTGCAAGACATACAAAGACATTTGGGTTTTATTCTAAGAGAACTGGGAGATATCAAGGCATTGAGCTGCTACAGTGGCATAGTAAGATCAAATTAAGAGGAGAACTTGGGATACACAATGAGGAATGAATAGGAAGTTGTCAGAACCAAGGCAAGCACCTTAGTTATTACACTGCTTTAACATATATATATTTAAAAAGTTGCTGGTGTTTTACTAGGTTAATGGGAAACAGCACTAGAAAACGTAGACAGAATTATTGAAGATTTATCTTGACTTGGTGGTTGATTTGATATATGGGATGAGAGAGTGGAAGGAATCAGTGATGTGTCCAAGTTTTTCTGATTGATCTGGGTGCATAGTGATGCTATCAAATGACATAGAAAACACCAGAGAAGAAATGTGTGAGGAGAGAATAATGAGGGTGAATGTTAGAGTTTTATTGGAATTTCAATTTGGATTATCATTTGGTTATTTAGGACTGGAGCTCAGCTGAGAAAAATAGCCTGGAAATATTGATCAAAAAGTCATTGGTATGTTGATAGATTGTAATATTAATATGTGAGATTACCTGGGCCAAGGGTATGAAGTGATAGAAGAGTTGCAGATAGAAGAAATCCTGAAATTTAAGGTGTGGCTGAAGAACAATGCTAAATAGAGACTGGGAAGGTAGAAGAAAAAAACAACATACTGCTACATCTAGGAGGCCAAGGTAAACAACTGTGCACTGAAAAACCTGAATTTATAGATAGTAATACAGTAAAAACGTTAGTCATGAAAGAAGTATGGTACTGCTCTGGTAGAAAGAAAGCAACTTCAAGGAAAACTCTTAATGACTTCCTAATTAGAAATGATAGTTTCCCTTTAAATTATACTTGGAAGTCCAAAATAAAAGGCCTTAGGAAATTTCCTGCATTATACTCTTAAACCGTCTCAATCTTAAAACATTTAATATCTTTCCATGTACCAAGGGCATCGGATTAGCAGTCAGGTTTTGAAGAGAGCAGAGGGGACTTGCTTTTTCATCTTTGCAATGGTTACATGTTTCTCATTCTTAAAAATTCCTCACTTTCACAGCATCTCAGAACATTGTACCATCATCCTTTCTGATGGGAACACATTAAAGTGCTCCTTTTTCCCATACCTCCCTGTCTGGTTCTTTATAGTGAAATGCTAAATATGGTGCACATACCCTTTTAATGCTAATGGCCCAGTAAACTGTAGATAGACAATTTAAAGATAAAGAGGAAGCTGTATCCTCAGACACTTTGTAAAATGGGGTGGAGGAAAGGTAGCAAAATGTAAATATAGACTGAAAAGGTCACTAGTGATGTTTACTTTGTTACTTAGCTGCAATTATACAGATTGGGTCATTCAAAAATAGAATTTCTGTTCAGCTTTAATAACAGTCTTTGTGTTCCTTATTTTATTGCAGGCATGTTATAAGAGTGGCAATTTCACAGTAAGCAGCTGGACTAATGCTATTCATTAGCAATTGTACAACATATCATAGGAACAAGTAATGTTCTGTTCAAGTATGAGTTTCAGATCTTAAATCCCTAACTGAATGTCCTTACTCACACACTATCTTCATAATGACATTATTTTTCATTAGTAAGATAAGAATGAAAACATTTAAATACATTTAAAAGTTTAAGATAATCTTTTAAAAAGACAGCTGTGTGGGAACCTGTATATCATGAATTACTGCAATGGGAAAAACAATCTATCTTGTTAGCTAGATTTCCTGCTCAGCCCAGCTGGGCCATTCCAGTGATCTGGGGAGTTGAGGTAATATGAGCCAATGATTATTCATTTGTATGAGCCGGCAGCATAACCTGCCAGTAATACTTACCCACATTCAGCATCTGTGCATAGACACTGATAGGGGTAATTGTGATGGCAGCCAAAATGGCAAATCCCAGCATTTACTGGGCTTGAACACAGCTATTCAAATGAAAGAACATTTTCTAATTTCCTGAACTGGTGTAAATTCCCCAGTGAATTTGGCCTGTATAATCACAGGCAGATTATGGTTCCAAAGTCTGGCTCAGATCTACGCCAGATTGACTACTAGTCATATTAAGAAAAGTTGGATTAAAAAAAAAAAAAAATGCAAATTTCGGGCATATAAACAGCCAACGAAATGTATTCCGTTACACTAACAGTTAGTATTCTGGAGTCATGCACACTGTTGATTTACTCTGTTATAAACTAAAAAAGTTTCTCATATAACATATATATGTGTGTATTATGTATATATATTTACTGTAAACATTTATTTTGCATTGACTGATTAATAAATGAACTTAGAGCTTTATAATTGTACAGATTAAGTGTTATCTAGTTATATGTTTTATTTTTAATATATTTTTTTTTCTGGCAGCCTTTATTACTGTAACCTATCTTCTGTGAAATGATACCATTCATTCATTCATTCTTTGAACAAAAATTTATTGAGTAATTACTCTGTGCAAGGTTTAATCAATGTCATAAATGGCTGACTGCATCTCAGGGAGAATTGTTTCCACTGCCTGTCTGTGACTGATTTCATGTGCACCATATTTTAAGTTGGTGATTTTCAAAAGGTATTTTCCTAAGCAACACCTGGTTGTTTGTTCAAAAGATATATTTCTATGTACTATTAGGAAAGATTCTAATTCAGTACTTCTGAAAAACAGCCTGGGTATCTGATTTTATGACACGTATTCCCTGATGACTGTGATGTGGTTATTGTGAAGCTCATCTTTTCAGACCCTGATGTCTCTAATTAAACTATACTACCCAGACAAAAGTTATTGAAGGAGAGAGAAATAAAGATGGAGAAAAAATAGTATTATAGTAATAAGGTTTTGTGCATTAGAAATTACATATATCATTTTTGCTCTTCTTATCATAGGCACTGACTTAAATGTATATAATATTCATATCTTTGAATAGCAATCTGTTTTGTATGTGTTTCAATTTACAAGACTTTGTTATAGATTGTGTTTATGTCTTATTTACTCAACAATAAAGATGAACATATGTTACTTTTATTTATGTATAAAAATCTTTAAAAATTGTCATTTGATGTAAAGATAAATTAATATATTTGAAATAAAGCTAATTATGTAGGAAAAAACATTGTAGGGGTATGTAATTTATAACGACTATATTATATAACTTGACTATTCAGATTATTTGTGTGCTTCTAGCACATTTTATTTATTTCTTTCATCAGTATGGCCTTCAAGATTCTTCTGCACAAACAATACTATTATGAGCACGTCCTCCTACAGAAACTTTGAGAGTTTCTTGGTGCAGGAATGGAACTGCTAGCTCATACAGTATTGTATGAGTCATCTTCTACATGTTAGCAGTATTCTCACTTGGGGAATATGATTGATGCAAAGTAAGTGCAAATTCCTATCCATTGTACTATCATCTATAAAAAGTAGCATTTCAGATCATCATTAAAGGATGAATAGAACTTTACGTTGTTGCAAAAGAAAACTTTTCAGGAAGAGGAAAGCCCATGTACAAAACCAGGGAAAAGTAAAAGTCCATGGCTTGGATGGACTTTTACCTCCAACAGCTAAAAGTTCATTTACCTGAGGGCTGCAAGTAATTGAGATTTCAAGACATGCAGTTAGAGAGGCAAGTTGAATTCGAGCTTTAAAGAGCATTGTGGATAACAGAGATCCCTGTAAGGATTTAAGCAGGAGACCATCACAATTTGTTTTTTGATGTTAGACATCCTGCTGAGGGGAAGTTGAGCTGGATGGAGGAAAGAAATATCTGTTAATAATGGAAATAAAAATAATAATTACACATACATATAATGACAACAACAACTAACATTTACTGATCCTTTGCTATGTCTTTGAGCCTTTACTGAGCACATGTAATGTATCATCTCAATTAATTCTTGCTCTGAGAGATAGTTATTATCCTCATTTTACAGATGAGGAAACATTCTGAAAGATGAAGCGATTATATCCAGTATATTGTAGGCCTTGTACATTTTACTGTGTAAGAGTCTTTTAATAAGAAAAAGAATTAAGAATAATACAAAATTAGGTCAAAATTCATTTGTATTTCAGATGAGAAAATGAAACAAAATAAATTATAAATTTTACAAAGTAACACATAACCTAAGTGTCCTCAAATCAGAAAAAAAAATTACATTAATTTTGTACTCTCTACTACTAAATACAAAATTATATACTGCTATAATGTTCTTTCCTACATTTTGAAGGTACATTATCTTTACTTCAAATGACAATTTTCAAAGATTTTTCTACATAAATAAAAGTAATCAGTTTTTCCCCCTCTGGCATAATTGTTTAAAATAACACTTTTAAATTACTAAAAGATTAAAAGAGTTTTTGAAGCCTAACAAATTTATTTACTGTCAAATTGGGAAATCTGTATCTTTTTTTTTTTCTTTATAAGTTGTATAATTTGGAAGTGCCAAAACTCAAATTCTTACTGCAATAAAACTCAACTTTTCCTTTTTATTACAATGCTGGGTAAATCAGCCAAGGGGAAGGGGTTGTGGCAATGTGCTATAGATTGAATATTTGAGTCCTCCCAAAATTCATACACTGAAACCTAACCACCCAATGTTATAGTATTAAGAGATGAGGATTTTGGGAGTTGCTTAGGGAGCCCTTGTAAATGGGACTAGTGCGTTTATAAAAGAGATCCCACAGAGATCCCTAGTTCCTTCCATCATGTGAGGACACAGCAAAAAGGCACCATCAGTGGAAGAGAAAGCAGTTCCTCACCGGACACTGAACCTGCTGGTATCATGATCTTGGACTTCCCAGACTTCTATGAGAAATAGAAGTTTATTATTTATAAGCCACTCAGTTTATGGTATTTTGTTATAGCAGCCTGAATAGACTGAGATATAAGGCTAGCAATAACATGATTATAAATGGAATTGACTGTGAATCACATAACTATTATACCATTAAACCAACTAAACGTAAAGTCAACTTCTTTTTAAGCTGGATCCCCAAAATTGTTTTTTGCCACTCCAATGCCACATGATATAAAGAGGAGTGAAATAGAAGTCATGGTGAAAAAAAAGCAATGATCTTAATCAATTTGATTAGAATATCATATTGAGAAATTTACAATAACATATCATTATGTGGTACATATTGCTATGACCTGAATCCTAGAAAGGTCTGTGCAGTTGAGTGTCCTTGAAGCTTAAGCTTCACTGGCTATGTGGTAAATCTACTTTTGTTTGTGACAAATTCCTCCGATATCTCCCCAGGTATTTTAAGTTATCATTATACTGGCCCATTCAAATTTATGCCTAGGGTTAATGGGGCAAAGTTAACTTTTTTCTCTCTTCTTAGCACATTTATTATACTAGTTATCATCTACTGATAATGTATTTGTTTTTAACAATTAAAATTGGAAAATATCACAGCTTGCTATGCTAGCCCAGATGTTCAGATTACTACTTCCATGTCTGAGGAGACAGAAGGCTGTATCAGAAATCTCTCTCCTTAAGATCACTGCCAAACTGTTACTCTATGACCTTGACTCAAGAACACTTTGAGTTTTTGCTGCTGATTTTATCTTGCTGTGGTTTGAAAGCATCCAGGTGACTCATAAAGATTTAGGATTAATTTCTGATTAATTACTAATTAATTTCTTACCTAGGCTAGATCCTCATTACTCAGATTATGGTCCACACTTAACAGCATCATCAACATCAAGTGAGAATTCGCTAGAAATGCAGACTCTCCAGTCTCACTCCAATCCACTGAAACAGACTTTGCATTTTAAAAGATACCTAAGGGATTCTAGTACATATTAAAGTTTGCAAAACACTGTCCTTGATGTGGTTAATTACCTGAATTACTTTGGTCAGTTCCCAGGAATCTTTTGGTCTACTTAACCTCTGCTACCTTTACACACAGGAGATGACAGTTCATCTATTTTCCTGAAAAAACAGTTTCTCATCAAACATAAAATCTCTAGAACTCATACTCTCCATTACCTGTGTCCTCAAATATTCATACTTCTTTCCCTATATCCTCAAAATATAAGCTATCTCTTCTCCTGTTCAAGATGTGAACTCTTGATGCCATTATTTGGTGTAACCTCTGGAACCATGATCCGTCTATTATGTACATTTCCTCCTCAATTGTAAAATCTTAAATATACCGTTTCATCTTCCCAAATCTGTCAGCATCTTCTGCTTTAGTCAGCATCATGTCTTTCCTTTCTTTCACTGTCAAATATCACAAAAAAAGAAAAAATAGCTGCCCTAATTTTTTTTCATTTCCTTTTCCCATTTATTTCTCTTTGTGCTTAAAATCTGACCGTTGCCCCCAGAGCCAACCTGAAATTAATCTCACTGTGCTTCTATGGATATTTTAATTGCCAAATGCAGTGATTTTGTTTTCAGCGTCCCACCTTATTTACTTATCTTATTTCCACTTATCAGTGTGATTTGTTCCAATATTATCTGCTTTGTATGCCTTCTATAGAGAGTTGACCACTGTGTTTACTGTGCTGTCACTGACCCTGAACTCTGCCCTTGGTAGAAGATCCTTTACACTGCTTTGCAAGTTTGCCTTCTTCCTTAAGCGGGAAGAACCTTGAGGATGAGGACTCATTAATTTGGCCCCCCACTGTTTCACCAAATCCCTGCCACAGTGTAGGTGCTTGACAGATGATGAATTGAACTGGGCTCATCTTAAGTGACCTGGGGGCATATGACCCTTTGATCATGTGAACTTCCTTTGGTTTTGGTATGCTTTCAGTCGTGGTTTTTCTCTTACTACACAGAGCATTTCCTCTGCCATTTCTCTACTATTCCTTATGAGGTAGATGCAGGATCATGAACAGATAATGAAGCATGGTATTTAGGAAAAAGGGAAAATTAATAGTCATAATAATTTCAGTAAGTGCTAGCTAGATTACAGTACAATGCAGCTAACCAAAAAATTATAATGGCTTACAGCAACTTCTAAATATCCAGCATGGGTCAGCTTCAGTTTTGCTCCATGTCATCTGCACTCTTGGAGCCCAGCTGAGGAAGCAGCCTCTGGCTTGAACGTTGTTCTCATGACAGAGGACTAAGAGAACTAGGCAAACAATGAGCTGGCTCTAAAGGTTCTACTTGCAAGAAACACATTCCATCGGTCAAAATAAATCATATGTCCAAGCCTGATGCCAGAGAGGAACAGCAAGTATTTTAGGAAAATAAAAGATACCACAATGATTAGCTCAGTACTTCGTCTATAATATAAATTACTGAAACAATTTGGAGAGGGGAAGTTTAAAAATACTACACTGTAAACTCTAGAATCATTATATAAGTCAGGATTGTCAGGCATACAGCCTCAAAAAGAAGTGGAATTTTATTGTCTGAAGATGCAAAAAAATCACTATTATTTTCTAGAGTGGAAAAATATATACGTCTGAATGTTTAAAAAAGTTTAAATATAGTTTGTAATTATTCATTTTCTTCACTCTACTTCATGTTCATATTCACTTGATTAAATAGTTTTCAGAATAATAGTGAATATTTACTGAACAAGAACAGTGTTCTACGTCCTGTGCTAAAATCTTTCCAATAATTTTATCATTTTATCTTTTTTTTCACGTGTGATTTTTTTAAAACATCTTTATTGGAATATAATTGCTTTACAATTTTGTATTAGTTTTTGCTGTATAACAAAGTGAATAAGCTATAAATAGACATATATCCTCATATCACCTCCCTCTTGCATCTCCCTCTACCCTCTCTGTCCCAGCACTCTAGGTTGTCACAAAGCATGGAGCTGATCTCACTATGAATGTGGCTGCTTCCCACTAGCTATCTATTTTACATTTGGTAGTGTATATATGGCAATGTCACTCTTTCACTTTGTCCCAGCTTACCCTTCCCCCTCCCTGTGTCCTCAAGTCCATTCTCTACATCTGCGTCTTTATTCCTGTCCTGACCCTAGTTCCATGTATATGTGTTAGCATAAGGTATTCGTTTTTTTTTTCTGACTTCATTCTGTATGACAGACTCTAGGTCCAACCACCTCACTACATATAACTCAATTTGCTTTCTTTTCATGGCTGTAAAAGAAACGTATATATGTATACGTTGTATATATGTGCCACATCTTCTTTATCCATTCATCTGTCAATGGACACTTAGGTTGCTTCCATGTCCTGGCTATTGTAAATAGAGCTGCAGTGAACATTGTGCTACATGACTCTTTTTGAATTATGGTTTCGTCAGGGCATATGCCCAGTAGTGGGATTGCTGGGTCGTATGATAGTTCTATTTTTAGTTTTTTAAGGAACATTCATACTGTTCTCTATAGTGGCTGTATCAATTTACATTCCCACCAACAGTGCAAGAGGGTTCCCTTTTCTCCACACCCTCTCCAGCATTTATTGTTTGTAGATTTTTTGATGATGGCCATTCTGACTGGTGTGAGATGATATGTCATTGTAGTTTTGATTTGCACTTCTCTAATGGTTAGTGATGTTGAGCATCCTCTCATATGTGTGTCATCTGTGTGTCTTCTTTGGAGATATATCTATTTAGGTCTTCTGCCCATTTTGGATTGGGTTGTCTGTTATTTTGATATTGAGGTGCATGAGCTGCTTATATATTTTGGAGATTAATCCTCTGTCAGTTGCTTCATTTGCAAATATTTTCTCCGATTCTGAGGGTTGTCTTTTCATCTTATTATGTTTTCCTTTGCTGGGCAAAAGCTTTTAAGTTTCATTAGGTCCCATTTGTTTATTTTTGATTTTATTTCCATTCCTCTAGGAGGTGTGATTTATTTATTTATTTATTTATTTATCTTAATTGGAGTATAATTGCTTTACAATGGTGTGTTAGTTTCTGCTTTATAACAGAGTGAATCAGTTATACACATACATATGTTCCCATATCTCTTCCCTCTTGCGTCTCCCTAGGAGGTGTGATTTATGCTGTGCTTTATGTCATAGAGTGTTCTGCCTATATTTTCCTCTAAGAGTTTTATACTGTCTGGCCTTACATTTAGGTCTTTAATCCATTTTGAGCTTATTTTTCTGTATGGTGTTAGGGCGTGTTCTAATTTCATTCTTTTACATGTACCTGTCCAGTTTTCCCAGCACCACTTATTGAAGAGACCCTCTTTTCTCCATTGTATATTCTTGCCTCCTTTATCAAACGTAAGGCAACCATATGTGTGTGGGTTTATCTCCGGGCCTCCTATCCTGTTTCACACATTTATGTTTTTGTGCCAGCACCATACTGTTTTGATTACTGTAGCTTTGTAGTATAGTCTGAAGTCCAGGAGTCTGATTCCTCCAGCTCCATTTCTCTTTCTCAAGATTGCTTTGGCTATTCGAGGTCTTTTTTTTCTTTTTCCATACTAACTGTGAAATTTCTTGTTCTAGTTCTGTGAAAAATGTCATTGGTAGTTGGCTAGAGATTGCACTGTATCTGTAGATTGCTTTGTATAGTATAGTCATTTTCACAATGTTGATTCTTCCAATCCAAGAACATGGTATATCTGTCCATCTGTTTGTATCATCTTTAATTTCCTTCATCAGTGTCCTATAGTTTTCTGCATACAGGTCTTTTGTCTCCTTAGGTAGGTTTATTCCTAGGTATTTTATTCTTTTTGTTGCAGTGGTAAATGGGAGTGTTTCCTTAATTTCTCTTTCAGATTTTGCATCATTAGTATATAGGAATGCAAGCGATTGCTGTGCATTCATTTTGTATCCTGCTACTTTACCAAGTTCATTGATTAGCTCTACTAATTTTCTGGTAACATCTCTAGGATTCTCTATGTATAGTATCCTGTCATCTGCAAACAGTGACAGCTTTACTTCTTCTATTCTGATTTGGATTCTTTTATTTCTTTTCCTTCTGTGATTGCTGTGGCTAAATCTTCCAATACTATGTTGAATAATAGTGCTGAGAGTAGGCAACCGTGCCTTGTTCCTGATCTTAGTAGCAATGGTTTTAGTTTTTAATCATTGAGAACAATGTTGGCTGTGAGTTTGTCATATATGGCCTTTATTATGTTGGGGTAAGTTCCCTCTATGCCTACTTTCTGGAGAGTTTTTATCATAAATGGGTGTTGAATTTTCTCAACAGCTTTTTCTGCATCCATTGAGATGATCATGTGGTTTTTCACCTTCAGTTTGTTAATATGGTGTATCACATTGCTTGATTTACGTATATTAAAGAATCCTTGCATTCCTGGGATAAACTCCACTTGATCATGATGATCCTTTTAATGTGCTGTTGGATTCTGTTTGCTAGTGTTTTGTTGAGGATTTTTGCATCTATGTTCATCAGTGACATTGGCCTGCAGTTTTCTTTTGTTGTGACATCTTTGTCTGGTTTTAGTATCAGGGTGATGGTGGCCTCGTAGAATGAGTTTGGGAGTGTTCCTCGCTCTGTTATATTTTGGAAGAGTTTGAGAACGATAGGTGTTAGCTGTTCTCTAAATGTTTGATAGAATTCACCTGTGAATCCATCTGGTCCTGGGCTTTTGTTTACTGGAAGATTTTTAATCACAGTCACAATTTCAGTGCTTGTGATTGGTCTGTTTATATTTTCTGTTTCATCCTGGTTCAATCTCAGAAGTTTGCGCTTTTCTAAGAATTTGTCTATTTCTTCCAGGTTGTCCATTTTATTGGCATAGAGTTGCTTGTAGTAATCTCTCATGATCCTTTGTATTTCTGCAGTGGCAGTTGTTACTTTTCCTTTTTCATTTCTAATTCTGTTGCATTTCCCTTTTTTCTTGATGAGTCTGGCTAATGGTTTATCAATTTTGTTTATCTTCTTAAACACCCAGCTTTTAGTTTTATTGATCTCTGGTATTTTCCATCATTTCTTTTTCATTTATTTCTGATCTGATTTTTCTGATTTCTTTCCTTCTGCTAAATTTGAGGGTTTTTTGTTCATTTTCTTTGATTTCTTTAGGGATAAGTTTATGTGGTTTATTTGAGATTTTTCTTGTTTCTTTAGGTAGGATTGTATTGCTATAAAGTTCCCTCTTAGAACTGCTTTTGCTGCATCTCATGGGTCTTGGGACATTGTGTTTTCATTGTCATTTGTTTCTAGGTATTTTTTGGTTTCCTCTTTGATTTCTTCAGTGATCTCTTGATTATTTAGTACTGTATTGTTTAGCTGCCATGTGTTTGTATTTTTTACAGTTTATTTTTCCTGTAATTGATATCTAGTCTCAGAGTGTTGTGGTTGGAAAAGATACTTGATACAATTCTGAATTTTTTAAATTTACCAAGGCCTGATTTGTGACCCAAGTCATCATCTATCCTGCAGAATGTTCCATGAGCACTTGAGAAGAAAATGTATTCTGTTGTTTTGGGGTGGAATGTCCTATAAATGTCAGTTAAGTCCATCTTGTTTAATGTATCATTTAAAGCTTATGTTTCCTTATTTACTTTCATTTTGGATGATCTGTCCATTGGTGAAAGTGGTGTGTTAAAGTCCCCTACTATGATTGTGTTACTGTTGATTTCCCCTTTTTTGGTTGTTAACATTTGCCTGATGTATTGAGGTGCTCCTATGCTGGGTGCATAAATATTTACAATTGTTATATCTTCTTCTTGGATCGATCCCTTGATCATTATGTGGTGTCCTTCTTTGTCTCTTGTAATAGTTTTTATTTTAATATCTATTTTGTCTGATATGAGAATCGCTACTCCAGCTTTCTTTTGATTTCCATTTGCATGGAATATCTTTTTCCATGCCCTCACTTTCCGTCTGTATGTATGTCTAGGTTTGAAGTGGGTGTCTTGTAGACAGCATATACACCGCTCTTGTTTTTGTATCCATTCTGCCAGCCTATGTCTTTTGGTTGAAGCATTTAATCCATTTACAATTTAGGTACTTATCAATACGTATGTTCCTTTTACCATTTTCTTAATTGTTTGGGGTTTGTTATTGTCCGTCTTTTCCTTCTCTTGTGTTTCCTTCCTAGAGAAGTTCCTTTAGCATTTGTTGTAAAGCTGGTTTGGTGGTTCTGAATTCTCTTAGCTTTTGCTTGTCTCTAAAGGTTTTAGCTTCTTTGTCACATCTGAATGAGATCCTTGCAGGTAGAGTAATCTTAGTTGTAGGTTTTTCCCTTTCATCACTTTAAATATGTCTCTCCACTCCCTTCTGGCTTGCACAGTTTCTGCTGTAAGATCAGTTTTTAACCTTATGGGGATTCCCTTGTATGTTATTTGTTGCTTTTCCCTGCTTCTTTTAATATTTTTTCTTTGTATTTAATTTTTGATTAATTATTGTCTTGTCATATTTTTCCTTGGATTTATCCTGTATGGGACTCTCTGCACTTCCTGGTCATTACTGACTATTTCCTGTCCCATATTAGGCAAGTTTTCAACTATAATCCCCTCAAATATTTTCTCAGTCCCTTTCTCTTTTTCTGGGACCCCTATAATTCGAATGTTGTTGTGTTTAGTGTTGTTCCAGAGGTCTGAGACTATGCTTAATTCTTTTCATTCTTTTTTCTTTATTCTGCAATGCGGTAGTTATTTCTACTATTTTATCTTCCAGGTCACTTATCTGTTGTTCTGCCTCAGTTATTCTGCTACTGATTCCTTCTAGAGAATTCTTAATTTAATTTATTGTGTTGTTCATCATTGTTTGTTTGCTCTTTAGTTTTTCTAGATCCTTGTTAAACGATTCTTATATTGTCTTCATTTTATTTCCAGGATTTTGGATCATCTTTACTATAATTATTCTAAATTCTTTTTTAGGTAAACTGCCTATTTCCTCTTCATTTGCTTGGTCTGGTGGGTTTTTACCTTGGTCCTTCATCTGCTGCATATTTCTCTGT
The DNA here is from genome assembly GCF_963924675.1 of Phocoena phocoena. Classification (NCBI taxonomy): domain Eukaryota; kingdom Metazoa; phylum Chordata; class Mammalia; order Artiodactyla; family Phocoenidae; genus Phocoena; species Phocoena phocoena. The sequence goes on from NC_089223.1 coordinate 80,679,505, forward strand.
CTTCTCATTTTGCTTAACTTTGTTTGGGGTCTCCATTTCACAGGCTGCAGGTTCGTAGTTCCCAATGTTTTTGGTGTCTGCCCCCAGTGGGTTAGGTTGGTTCAGTGGGTTGTGTAGGTTTCCTGGTGGAGGGGACTGGTGCTTTTGTTCTGGTGGATGAGGCTGGATCTTGTCTTTCTGGTGGGCAGAGCTGCATCCAGTGGTGTGTTTTGGCGTGTCTGTGAACTTATTATGATTTCAGGCAGCCTCTTTGCTAATGGGTGGGATTGTGTTCCTGCCTTGCTGTTGTTTAAATGTAAGACAATGCCACTCTTCTCACTATTTTTTTTTTGTCTTGGAATATATATATATATATTTATATTTTATTTTTTCTGCGGTACGCGGGCCTCTCACTGTTGTGGCCTCTCCCGTTGCGGAGCACAGGCTCCGGACGCGCAGGCTCAGCGGCCATGGCTCACGGGCCCAGCCACTCCGCGGCACGTGGGATCTTCCCGGACCGGGGCACAAACCCGTGTCCCCTGCATCGGCAGGCGGACTCTCAGCCACTGCGCCACCAGGGAAGCCCTATATACTTATTTTTCATAAAATATGTATTCATGTTACCATATAACAGAGTCTATTATTTTATGATCTCCATGTCTTACACCTCCACCATCTTGAAGGTCCTCTATCATTTTATCTTCACAGCACCCTTTTATGGTAAGCACTATTGCTATTTCTATTTGATAAATGAGCAGACTGACACACACAGAGGTAAAGTAACTTGCCTAAGGTAGCCTTTATATGAAGTGGTGCGGAAAGTGTTTATATGAAGTAGACAGGTAAAGTAACTTTCTTAATGTAGCCTTTATTTGAAGTGTGGCTGTGCTGACATGCTACTACTGCTATATCTTCTATTACATGTAACATTAGCACTTTTTTCATATAAATGAAATTTTCTTGAGTTTTTCTTGCTATGTGTGCTTTTGTTTAAAAGAGGCAGTAACTAACAGAGAGTGACTATTTTCCCACCTTTATTAAGGTATAATTGACAATTAAATTGTAATATATTTAGAGTATACAAGGGAATTTTTTTGATATAAGTATATATTGTGAAAGGATTCCCACCATCCAGTTCATCACCTAACTTTTTTTTTTTTTTTCTGTAAGAGCACTCTTAACAAATTTCAATTATACAGCACTCTATTATCAACTACAGGCTCTATGTTGTACATTAGATTCCCAGGCTTTATTCATCCTATAACTGAAAGTTTATACCCTCTTACCAACCTCTCTATATTTCTCCCTATTTCAACCAACCCCACAGTCCCTGGCCTCTATCACTCTACTCTGTTTCTTCTTCTTTTTTTTTTAGATTCTACTTAGCAGTGATAGCAGTATTTGTCTTTCTCTCTCTTATTTATTTCATTTAGCATAATACCCTCAAGGTCCACCCATGTTGTGGCAAATGGCAAGAATTCCTTCCTTTCATGTCTGAATAATATTCCGTGGTAAATATATACCACATTTTCTTTTTCCCTGCATCTCTCAGTGGACACTTAGATGGTATCTGTACCTTGGCTGTTGTGAATAATGCTGCAATGAAGATGGGAGTTTAGATATCTTTTCAAGATAGTGATTTAATTTCTTATGGATATTTACCCAGAACTGGGATTACAGGAGCATGTGGCAGCTCTATGTTTAATTTAGTATTAAACAGTAATATGGAAAGTTCGTACTGTTTTCCTTGTGGCTGTGCCAATTTACATTCTCACCACAGTAAACATGGTTCCCTTTTCTCCATATCCTTGCCAACATTTGTTGTCTCTTATTTTTTTCATAATAGACATTCTAACAGGTATAAAATAATATCTCATTGTGGTTTTGATTTGCATTTCCCTGATGATTAGTGATGTTGAGCATATTTTTATGTACTTGTTGACCATTCGTATGCTTTTTTTTTGGAAAAATATGTATTCAGGTCCTTTGCCCATTTTTAAATCAGGTTATTTGTGGGGTTTTTTGGGTTTTGTTTTTTTTTCTGTCTTTGTTCTTGTTTGTCTTTTGGGTTTTTTTTTTGTTTGTTTTTTTGTTTTTTTGCTTTGGAGTTGTATGAGTTGTATATTGAATATACAACATATACAAGTATATACCTCTTTTTAGGTATGTGATTTGCAAATATTTTCTGCAAATCAGTGGTTTCCTTTTTATTTTGTTGATGGTTTCCTTTACTGTACAAAAGCTTTTTGATTTGAAATAGTCCCACTTACTTATTTTTGCCTTTGTCTTCTTTGTTTTTAGTATCAAACCTAAAAAAAAATCACTGCAAAAAATGTCTAGAAATTTACCCCTATGTGTTCTTCTGGAAGTGTTGTAATTTCAGGTCTTATCTTCAAGTCTTTAATTCATTTTGAATTGATTTTTGTCTGTGATATAAGACAGGAGTTCACATTCATTCTTTCCCATGTGGTTATCGAGTTTTCCCAACATCATTAATTGAACAGGAGTGAATTTTTATTTTATTTATTTATTTATTTATTTTTTAGGAGTGAATTTTTAAATTTAAACATTATTTACTATGGGATTCTGTAAGAAATTTATATTCTTATCTTGACTCCTGGGATAAAAAGATCTGTGTTGGCACCTGAGGTATTCTACTATATTAACAAATAGCTATCTCTTTCTTCAAAATTAACAACTGTTACACAGTGGTATTAGTTTTAAAAAACAGTATGGTTAAACTCTTATGGTGGCTGCATGATCCTTCCCCTCATTTGTGACATATAGTTTGATGCCTGTGGAAAGCATAGGTATAGCTGATTTATTTTATTAAACTATCTTATTTCAACACAATTTAATTTCATAAATGATGAAATTAAGTGATTTCTTTGTATGCATACATTTCTAATTTCACAAGAATTTTTCTCATGAGGAATGGTATAATTTTTATATTTTTGTTAGAATGAATTTCATATGCTTTAAAAGGAAACACAATTCATTAAAATGTATACATTATTAAAATGTGCCTTTTTTCTAAAATCCTGTTATATTTATGAATTATTTAACCCTTTATAATTTCTCATTTTATTTGATTCCTCCAATTATCTCTGAGATAGTCCTTCAAATTGCTAAAAGAGTTAAGAAATTCTTTTAACTTTATGACTTTTAAATATTTAATGAGAGTTTTAAAGTTTAATACTCTATATTAAGAAGAATGTTTTTACCTTTTAAATAGTTTACAAAAGTCTTCTTTCTTTTATAGCAGGTTTTATATTTGAATCATTAATGTACCCATTTGGGGATAATTTATTCTGGAAGGCTTTTAGATGTTAGTATCAGTTCTGCTTAACTATAAATATTTTGGATAAGTGGAGATATATGTAATTATCTCTCCCCAATAGTACAAATATGCTTTTCATGTTCTACAAAGAGGCAGTCTAACTCAGTTCTGAGACACACGGACTTGAGAATTACCATTTACAAGATGTCTGACCTTGGATAAGTGTCTCTAACTCTCTAAGCCGCAGTTACATCATTGACTCATGACTGAGACATTCAAAGAGGGTAGGTAGTTTGCCTTCCAGACAGGAGGAGCCCAAGGCTGAAAAATGTTAATGGTGTTGGATGTTTATGATCTCACCAGCACTGCTATCTATCTCCCAGCACTGCTTGCTTCTGAATTGACTTTGTTGCCTAGCAGGCTTATTCCACCTGGTGCTAAAATGGGATCAACACGTCCAGAGATGCATGGTTATTTTTTTAATTTTTATTTATTTATTTATTTATTTATTTTGTTAACGGTACGTGGGCCTCTCACTGTTGTGGCCTCTCCCGTTGCAGAGCACAGGCTCCGGGCGCGCAGGCTCAGCGGCCATGGTTCATGGGTCCAGCTGCTCCATGGCATGTGGGATCTTCCCTGCCCGGGGCCCGAACCCACGTCCCCTGCATTGGCAGGCAGACTCTCAACCACTGCACCACCATGGAAGCCCACATGGTTATTTTTGTTTGCTAATTTGGCAATTTCCCCCTGTCTTCTAGAATGTAAATGTGTGTGCACATGCATGCATGTATGTGCAAATATGTGTACATGCACATATAAATATAAGTATAAATGTATATACACATACATACACGTGCACACATAAGAGTATGTGTGCATATGTGTGTGTTATAAATTAGCTAACTTTGCCTGAGTCATTTGTTCACAGTGTACATGAATCACCGGCAGGGATAAAATAGTTTGTGTGCCACAGTGGCCAGCCCTGTATCACAGAGCTACCCGTACATCCAGAGGACAAGAAACCCTTGTGATTAACAATACCACCAATACCATGTGTGTGGGGACTGAGAAAGGAGGCATAGATTCCCTAGATTCTCCGTTTGCAATAGTATTTGTAAATCATTAAGCACACCTCTTAAAAGTTCTTTACCAGAATTCTGGTTCCTGTGACTATTAATTTCCTAACTCCAGTACATTCATTTTCACACTTACAGCCCTAAATGTCACCTGAGGTGGACAGCAAAAGACAAATTCTAATTCCTGCATCAAACCTATAGAAAGATGCATTAGTATAATGCCAAAATCAAATGTCAACTTCTATAGAAAATATGTACTTTGCAAATGACCAGCTTTCCTAAACTATGTGCAGAAGGTGAAATTAAGAGGTGTTTATTCATAATATGACCTGAAATCACCTATTTCATAGCATCACTCCATTTTTTGTTGCTTCGTGTGAAGTTGGAGTGTGACAAGATAAAGAGGCGCATAGCTAATTTGACAGGAATGTGGAATCAGAATTTATCATTAGATACCTGCTGTGTGTTGGGTATCTATTCTGGTCATTTCCTTAGGATTTGAGAAAGTCAATCTGTAATTTCCCTTGCATATGATGTCATTCTTGAAAGAAAAAAATGGGAGAATTTTTCAACCTTAAAGTGAGGATAATATTAAGATGAAAGCAAAGCAGGACGGAAAGTCTGATAATGTCTGCAATGCTGGAAGACTCAAGGTCTTTAAGGTTGTAGAAAATGAATTTTCTCATGTCTCCTAATTTTCATCATAGATTTTCACCATCTTTATTAATAAGTTCTTGAATTTATGAGTAGATGTTGGGATGTATGTGTGGAAGCTGGTTTAAATTGGATTGTAAAGTAAAGCCATTCGTATCTTTTGATCTAATATAAGCTCTTCTAGTTTTTACATACCATTGTTGATTTCATTTGTGATTGGGAAACAGGAAATCAGATGAGTGTTTTCAAGTTCTTTTTTTATTCTTAGAAGTAGTGGGGTTGCAGTTTGATAGAGACATAACACAGTATTGCAACACCACACATGAGATTGAATCTGTGAATAGTGGACATTACTTAGGTGTCTTTTGGTGTTAAGTGACAGATAATCCAAATCCAAAAGCAAAGTGGAGTTTATTGCTTAACATTAATGAAGAGTCCAGATAAGAATGTCTTTAGACATTGCTGCATAAATATTTAAAGAATAGTTCTAGGATGCACTTTCTCTCTCTCATACTCATTTCTCCTTAGATTGGTTCTTATTTCACAGTTCAAGACGGCTACAGTAACTTCAAATCTTACTCCCTCAATTTAACTAAACCTTAGATAGATTTTTCTTGACCATAGAAGCCCCTGATCTCCCTTTCCTTAGAGCATTTACTGTAGAAAACTTGCCATTATAAATTCTTTCTCTGTCCCTTTGGGATTAAATCTTCTGCCACACTATTGCCAGTTTTACAACCTAAGAATATCTTTCTCAAAGATATGTGAGATGTTCCTTTGGAATGTAATAATCAAGAAAGATAATACTCCTATCACCCAGTCTCTGTGGGAGGATGGATGTGTAACTTCCATAAGCACCAGTTAGCAAACACAGATGGCCCATTGACCAACCTCCCACTACCCAATGTCCTCCAGTATTTTAAATGCTAACTCACCCTAGTCTTTAAGAACTCTCCCATCTTTTGTTTCAACAAAGCTGAGTTTTGAGTTCCCTCTCTCTCCCCTATTATTATGGCCTCCCTTATTGCTATCATTGCAAATAAAGTTTTTCTTATATTTTTAACTTATCCAGTGCAATTTTTTTTGACAGGAAAGAGTAGATTATATGTATGCTAAAGACTAAAGTAATGAAAAACAAGGGGAAATTTAACATTTTACATAAAATGTTCTTAATATCTCAACTGGGTTAAAAAGAAACAAACAAAAATGGCCATGTATTATGCTTAGTAAAAAGTTGTGGTACAGTGATGGCTGCAAGGTAGTGGCAAGAGATGTAGAGAGGTAAGTTTAAGGATTTCATTATAAAACTAATTGTCTAATGAATAGAGTTCACGATATTTTTAGTATCAATTAAATGACCAGGCATGAGGAATATAAACAGCCTACATCACAGTGGAACTGCATTAATCTTCCTTCCTGAGGATGGCTTCTTTTAAAAAAAACAAGGGTCATTGTCACAATCTGTCTGCATACACCTTCTGTTAGAGATTTTAGCTAAGTAAATTCTTCATCATTAAAGTGATATGCTAATATACATGGCAAATTACATTAATTGATGATGTATTTTTCAGTTTTCCCATATAGGAATTCTCAGCTGTTGTATTCCTTCTCCTGTCTCCAATAAGTTGTCTTATGTTTTTTTTCATTCTATGTAAGTAGAATTGGTAAAAATTGAGAGACAACCTCATTATCAATAAATCATGCTTAATCATGCTGCATTGGCATTTGATGACAGCATTATGCTGTATATTCATTTAAACTTACTATCCTATAATGCAACTATTTGAATATGAGACTTAGGATTATTAGAAAAGAATCAGCAGATTGTACCCAGATTTACAGTGATTTATTCCAATGTTACTATTAGGATTGTAAAGCTTTCAAAGACAATCACTAAAATTCTCAATCCAGGATGAAAAAACAGCTTTCTTGAAAGGAAAAACATTTTAAGGGAAACAAAACCATTTAATGTATTTTCTAGGTAATTATTCCTTGTTGAACCACAGTTGCCGTGTTGATGACTCTTTCCACTAGCATGCTGTTGACAGAAGGTGCATGGAAGTGCAGAAAAAGGCTTAATTTTGACTAATTCCTTTCTTGCCTCTTTGCAGATGTGATCACAGCAAATTTTATAGCTGTATTTTAGGGTTATTTGGGGAATTCAATTTTATGGTACTGGCCACCAATACCTTTCTAAATTTTCTGTTATAATGCCTCCCATAGTTCATTGATTACTTATTCCTTATTCATGTGGCTCCATGGAATGTAAACACTAGCTTTGATGTAGATTATGCTAGCCAAGTCAGCAAACAAGGGGATTTTTCAAATGGCAACTGATATCTACAAGTTAAGCTCTTTTTTTGTTTTCTTTGATTTATTGATTCATTTTACTGCTTATATTATGGCAGCATCTTCATTTAGAATATGAGAATTGAAGTAAATAATACTTCTCTTTTCTTTTCATCCAGTCTGACTGATAGCTTCTGTTATCATGGTCATAGTCTTCTTACATTATTTTTAGGAAGTCCTTTAGCATATATTATTTCATTTTACAACTCCAGTGATATGATTGTTTGAGACATTACTCTTCGCAGATGAAGGTATGACACAAAGTGGAATCTCAAAAAAAGTGTTGGTTACTTTAGCCTTTTACTGTGGTAAAAGAAAGCTTTATATAATTTTTTCACCTTTAGGTACACCCTAGTTTAGTTACTAATGCTGCTATCAAGGTATTTTAATAGTGTCTGGATGGAAATTCTGAAGCCATTCAGAGAAACATCAAGTAGTCACACTTCTGGCCCCTACTGACTCTCACTGGCGTTCCTCAAGGGAAAACATGTGAAGTTCCTGACAGGTGAGTTAGATTAGGATGCTGAGCATGTGTGGCTTAGCCTTGCAATTTTTCTGCTTCAGAGAGGTGCCCTTCAGGAAGTGCACACTTCACGCTTTAGATTTTATCAGGCATTCTGCTAGTGTCTGTCGAGAGACCACCCAGTGTCCAGCTATGATTGAGACTGGGTCAATAATCTTTCCTGATTCTGAGGTAAGAATTAGTAACTTTTAACCTAGTGTTTACCAGTAACAAAGAGGATATATCTTTCTCCATCTGTCCTCTCCTAAATTATCTCTTCATTGATTCAGAACTCAGGTGGAGAGAAGCATGACTTGATGTCTTGAGGCTCCATAACTCAGTGATATTTTTGAGGCTACGACAAAACAATATATATGCTGCTTAGGTTTTGTTTTTTGTTTTTCCTGACCCAGCTTATAGACTTGAAACCGAGTCCTAGGGAGGTGTGGGAAGAATATTAAAGAGAAGATGATTCATTAAAACTTCTTTAAAATATTGGTGATTAAAAAGTCTGAATGTTTCTTGATTCATGTAATAGTCATATAATAATTCATATACTATAAATGACACTTGTGACAGTTTTGCCATTTCAGTGGCATTGGTTGGTATACAGAACAGTAACTACATTAGAAGTAGTTCAGGGAAGGAGCAGGTGTCTGAATAGCAAGACATAGAAGGTTATGTAAGGCAATATGCTAGGATGAGGCAACCAGTAGGGCATGTAAGACCTTGGGAAAATATTGTCTGTGGGGCCCTGGTCTATATAAACAATTTGAATAAAAGCTTTATAAAAAATTCATGAGTCTACATGAAGTAGAGGGGTTTGTCAGTGAAAATGTAGAATAATGGATAGAAAATAAGTATTTGTTTAGTCCAACCAGGGAACGTACCCAACACCAACTCTTCCTGTTTCTGTTTCTTGAACCCAGGAACCAACTATTCCTGTTCTTTATTGTCAATTTTTAAATTCTTGTCAATTTTTAAATTCCTGTCAATTAAATTTTAAATTTTATATCTCCCACCTCAAGAAAACATAGCAAAACTGTTATTAATCAGGAGTCCATGGTTCTTTGGGACTAGCTTGTATTGAAACAAAATAGCTCTTCTTACCTCTGCAGTTTATTTCTTGCTGGTTATATCATTACTCGTAAGATGGTACATCGTGTCTTATGCCACAATGACTATTGACTTTCAGTAATTCTCTCAAAGGTTGTTCTGTACTTCATTGGTGAAGACCACAAATTCAGGTCTTACATGCAGTATGAGGGAAAATGTAAACCATAATTTATTTTCTGGTCATTTTAAATTGACCACTCAGAATTTCTTACCACAAAGTTAGAACAACACATCCTTCAATCATTCCATCTCCTGAACTCTTTAGGCCATAACAGTACATTCTAGAATGTGATCTCTTTCAATACTGACCACACCCCTACCTTCCACACAACCCTGTTTGTTCAAGAAACATCCTTCTCTCATCTGGCAATTTTTAAAATTTTTTATTTTTATTTTTTTACAGTAGGTCCTTGTTGGTTATCTATTTTAAAGATAGCAGTGTGTACATGTCAATCCCAAACTCCCAGTCTATCCTTCCTTTCCCCCACAGTAACCATAAATTCATTTTCTAAATTCATTCTGTGAGTCTGTTTCTGTTTTGTAAATAAGTTCATTCGTATCACTTTTTTTTTTACATTCCGCATATAAGCTGTATCATATGATATTTGTCTTTCTCTTTCTGACTTATTTCACTTAGTACGATAATCTGGTCCATCCATGTTGCTGGAAATGTCATTATTTCATTCTTTTTAATGGCTGAGTAATATTCCATTGTATATATGTACCACATCTTCTTTATCGATTCCTCTGTTGATGGACATTTAGGTTGCTTCCATGTCTTGGCTATTGTAAACAGTGCTGCAGTGAACATTGGGGTGCATGTATCCTTTCAAAGGATGTTTTCTTCCAGATGCATGCCCAGAAGTGGGATGCTGGATCATATGGTAGCTCTATTTTTAGTTTTTTAAGGAACTTCCATACTGTTCTCCATAGTGGCTGTACCAAAGTATATTCCCACCAACAGTGTAGGAGGATCCCCTTTTCTCCACACCCACTCCAGATTTTATCGTTTGTAGATTTTTTGATGATGACCATTCTGACTGGTGTGAGGTGATATCTCATTGTAGTTTTGATTTGCATTTCTCTAATAATTAGTGATGTTGAGCATCTTTTCATGTGCCTCTTGGCCATCTGTATGTCTTCTTTGGAAAAGTGTCTATTTAGGTCTTCTTACCATGTTTTGATTGGGTTGTTTGCTTGTTCATCTGACAGTTCTTAAGACCAACTTCATAGAATAAGAAATCTCCATGTGGATCAGAGTCAAGGGAGGACATCAATTATGTGTCCATTGACATTAAAGAGAAAAGGTGTTAAAAGGCATAAAAAGTGATAGGCATGACTCATCCAGAGAATTGCCTGATATATGGCATAGAACCTGCAAAGATGATATGGTGACTGTCTTAGCTGCCAGTGCTATTGGGACCCTTTGTATTACAAACACTGTAGACTGGAGGTAGCATCAAGGTCAGAATATAGATAGGCAAGGAACAAGAGCCTTATGTCCAAGGTTACTGATGGACTCTAGCTCAGAGGCCTGCTCTTGTCCTATGTCTAAAATGAAAGAAAGTAACCCCAAATCAAAGTATCACTACCATTCTGATAGTTCAAATTCAAAGATCTTGTGAAAGAAATAACATGCTAGATAGTGAGAGATATCTGCTTTCCAGGTCATGCTGAAAGGACCAGGACTCCACTGTTGTGACTCTTGGAGCTCCTTGGGTACCTATCTGGTCAATTCCATGTAGGTATGAAGGGGACAATGGAAGGAGGAGGAGAGTGAAAGAAATGAAAGAAAAAGGACAGTATCCATTCATAGATCGCATTTCTGTCTCCGGCATATACAGGTCCCAGAGAGGACCATCCTCCAAAGAAAGCACTCCAAAGCTGCAAAGAGGAGGAGAGAGGTCCAGAGCCTACTTGTCTAACTTGATTTTGGAAGAATCCTGACTTAGTTTTGAATCCTATATCTGAGGCTTATAAAAATGTGAGAACCAGTAAGTTAATGTTTCAAAGCCCAATTTTATTCATCTTTACAATAGAAATAACAGCTAGCTGGCAGATTTGCTACAAGGAAGACATGAGAAAATGTATTAAGTGGAATTGTAATATAGTAGATAGATCCTAATTAAATAATAATATGGAATTCAATCCACCTCAGACAAAAAATAATGCTGAAACAAAATCATATTACTTTTGTGGACTCCATAGTAAGATTTGGGGCACACCCAAGACAGAGGAAGGAATGAAGGATTGCATGTTGTAGTAGATTGGACAACCTCATTCAAGGATATATGTGAAATTGTAATATCTGGAATTTTGCTCATACGTTGGAGTCCAAGAGATGCTATTGTCATGGGGGGAAAAGTGCATAAACTACAAAACTATAGTTGTTATAATAATGTATTTTGTATCTCTTCCCATTTGGCCAAAGAGTTATTTTTCCCCATTTTGGAGAACTATATAATTGCTTAGCCGCATTTTCACAAACTGAGGATTCATATTTTGGCCTCAGGATAGCACACTAGCTGCTTATAGAAAATAGAATTGTGATATTTTTAAAAGAAATACCATAGCAGTGTCACTAAAATGTAATAGTAGAAGAATAAAAAAAAAAAAAATACATTAGAATGCAACAGTAAGTGAGCAGTCATATCTTTTAAGTATATATATGGTGCCCCCTGAGAGGCTAATTGTTATGCATCCTACAGGGAATGGATACAGTCATTACACATAAGACTTACCTGCTATTCATCTTTCTTGTGCATGTGTATATGTCTCTGTGTGTAAATATATAAAATATATACGTACATGTACATATATGTAAATATGTATACGTGTGCATGTATATACACACATTAACTACTTCATTTTGTTCTGTTTTGTTTTTTAGACTTTTTTCATTTAGAACTGGCCTAAAAATGCTTACTAGCTCACCTTAACTTACTAGCTCACCTTCTTAAACTATACTGGGTATCCTATTCCAGGATGTCTCTGCAGACTGAACTGCTATGTCTGCTTAAATGTGTATAATATTATATTATGTATTTTCCTTTTACAAAATGCAATTCATTATGTCTGAGAAGTTTGGGAAGATGGCTGGTTCTCTAGTGTAAATAAATTCGTATCAAGAGTACAGGGACAAAAATTGAAACATTCATACATTTTTTTGGCCATAAAGGTGTGCACCCTCTGGTAATGCATCATTTGCTCATCTTTTCAGGATTGCAGCAAATGGCCACAGAAGTTATGTTTTTTGTATATTTTGATTGTATTATGTGTATCCTTAGGTCTAAATGATGTACATTCCTGTATGTCCCTGGATTGCTAAGATTGCTTATAATTTAGCCTATATTCCTGATTTTTTAAAAGTCCAGTCTACCTGATTCTGCTCCCTTGTTAAGGAAATGTAATAATATACAAATAGAAAAATACTTGACTTTCACTCTTTCAGCCTATCATTCATTCTCTCATTCTCTCGATTAGTAAGTTTTAAGTGTCTACCATATACCCTGTGATAAGAGGCTTACGGTTCAGAGCTGCTAATTCTCATCAAAAGTATAAACATACAGCTAGGTCCAGGGATCAGTGAAAAAAAAAGTATGGGAGTAGCTTGTATTGGGCAAATGTTAAAAATGGGAGTATAAAGTTGGGGTATGGGGCTGAAATTAGATAATTGAAAATATCTTTTCTAATTTATATAAACACTGTGATTTTTTAAAATGTGCTATAAGCAGTTTTATATGTAAGGCAGTTGAATTTGGTAAAGATAGTATATTTTCCCCCTAATTTTTTGGTTTTATTGCTAACTTTAAAACACTCACACTGTATTATCCATCCATTGGATATTATCTTGACCACTCTATTCTTAATTTCAGATTCAATCTCAGAGTAAGTATCCATCTCTGTTTCCATTATTTAACATCTATTACTAACGTTATTAAATACCTACTCATCTTTCATGTCAACGAAATTTCACAGAGGCAGTGATTTTTATGTAAGCTCTTAAAGGAATTCTGGATTTGAAATCATGATTATCTTGAAGATGGAAGCTTTAGATAGACACAGAAACAGCCCAGCATGAAGCATTTACTGATCCATCTTAGAGTGTAAAGATCATATTATGAAAAAATGGAGAATATTGAGGACAATTGATCTGGTGACATGCTATAAAATTTTTGTTTGATCACTTTTAAACATAATTCATGTTAGATACATGAATAAAAGGGCAGTCAGTTGGTATAACAATCCTAGTTCTATGTGTCAACTCTCATATTCAAAGTCTATTGTTTTCAAAATCTTAATTCCAAAATATACCAAAATAGGGCTTCCCTGGTGACGCAGTGGTTGAGAGTCCGCCTGCCGATGCAGGGGACACGGGTTCGTGCCCTGGTCTGGGAAGATCCCACATGCCATGGAGCGGCTAGGCCCGTGAGCCATGGCTGCTGGGCCTGCACGTCTGGAGCCTGTGCTCTGCAATGGGAGAGGCCACAACAGGGAGAGGCCCAGGTACCACAAAAAAAAAAAAAAAAAAGAACAAAATATACCAAAATAAAAGTTACTTTTTAAGTATCTTTCCACTTTTCCTTCTTCATTTATTGGTCTCTAAAGTAGTCTGTGCAGATTTTGTTTTTCCCCCCTCACTCAATAATTGCTTTGAATAAGCAACATGATATTCAATGCTTTTACCTAATAAAGATAATAAGCCAAAATAAAATGCAATTGACAGCAGCTGATGCAATGGTGAATCATCCAAATGCTTAATTTTCTTGACTTAAACCTGCTGCTGCTATAGAAGCAACTATTAGCACACTGACAGATGGTGCCAGAACCCATTGTCTCTTTCAGTCTCTCTCTCCCTCTTCATTCTCTTCCCCCTCCTTTTTCTACCTACCCATTTATGACAAAATCATTGTACATTGTTAATTTTCTTTGAACATTATGTTAATAATGTCAAAACTCATCACAATCGGATACTTTATTGACTTGTAAACAGCCAAAAAAATAGATTTGGTCTTTGAGCATTGACCGTTTCTTTATTGTCACAATATGCAGTGAATTCTCTTTTCTTGCCAGTAACTGGGCTTTTGTACTCATTACAATAATTCAGAATAAGTATATATTTCTGTTTCCCTCACAGCTACTATATATATATTTTTTTCCTCTCTAGGACCTTAATTAATGGAAGACGAAAGTGGATGGTTTCTACCCAATAAAAGATAAGGTTCCTTTACCAGACAAGTATTCCTTCTCTATCCAAATGATGATGATGATAATAATAATAAGAGCAACAACCCTAAAACTTATATTTACGAGCTTGGTAAATTTCACACATAGTGGCTCATTCAGTGTTTCCATTGCCTCTGAAGATGTTATATTCCTCTACAATTATTAAGCCTGAGAAATGAGTATAAAAATATTTAATGTCTCCTTACATAGTAACACATCATCACAATTTATTTTCCAAAATTCTAAGGTTGCATTCATCCGTGTAAAATCTGCGTGTAGGAGAATTCTGTTATCTATATGGTTTTTAGTTTTCTGTTGCTGCTATAACAAATAGCACATGTTGGCTTTCTTAAAACAATACACATTTTTTTTCTGAAATATTTAAAGGTAAGATATCCAAAATAGGCCTCAGTGGGCCACAATTAAGGTTTTGGCAGGGTTGTGTTCCTTCTGGAGGTGCTAGGAGAAAACTCATTTCCTTGCTTTTCCAGTTTATGGAGTCAGCCTATACTATTCCTTGGCTCATGGTTCTGTTACATCTTCAAAACCAGCAATGTCCAGTTGGGTCTTTCTCACATTTCATTCCTCTGATAAGTCCTCTTCTGTATCCCTCTTCCTAATATGTAGGACCCTTGTGATTACATTTAAACCACACAAATAATTCAGCATATTCTCACCATTTCAAGGTCTGCTAACAATTTTAATTCCATCTGTAACCTTAATTCCTGCTTGCCCTGTAACATTACATAGTATCTGGGGTTTAGGATCTGAAGATCTTTAGGGGACCATTATTCTGCTTACCACTATGCGTAAGGGAAAAAAATTTGTATCCATACATATACAAACATACATACAAATATACTATACAAAGACACTGTTAAAGGGTCTGCAATAGGATTTCTAGATGATATAGACTAGGTTCAATATCATTTCTGGATAGTATGAATCAGAAATCAAACTCATTTATGTATATCGCTTGTTGTACAACTTTAAGTTTCTTAATAGCCTTTCTATCCTCTAACCTTCACAATAATAATACAGTGAGTTGGCAGGGCAGAGGTTACTACATTCTACTGATAAAGAATCATTTACAAACTCTTAAATGTTTCAGAAAGTTTTTCTACTACCAAATTAAGTCTTTCTAATTCTTAGGTACTAAAGGCAAATCTATCTCTTAAGGACCTCCACAGATTTATCTTGACTTGTTATTTAAGCCTATTCATCATCATTGTGTTCATTACATGTTAACCAGATATAGACAACTTGCCTAGAAGGGAACTTAGGAAGGTGTGGCTATAAGAAGGTAAAATTTCCTCACACACAGGCATTTCTCCCCCTGCCTAAGGAATAGTCAAACACGTTAACATCTACACAGTTCATGTGTATTTAGGAATGTACCTTTAGTTTAATAAAGCTTTCCTGAAACATCCCAGGAGGTATATTAATATGGCTCTTTTATCTTGCATCATTTACTTGAAACCCAATTGTATATGTTTCCCCTGTGAGAATGGGCCAAATTCACACTCCCTAACTGGATATTCTACCCTCTATTGTTCTCCTTTCCTTACTTTCCCACTTGGCTCTTCTTCTCCTCTTTCACATGGCTACCTTTCTTAGAGCCTGTTCTGGGAAATTCAGCTTACAATAGCAGCCCACTTCATATTCTTCCATGTATTCAGATTGTCTGCCATATGTATGCCATACATGGCTCTTTATGACTTAGCATTTTATTTTCAAGTAATACTATAACTTTATGTAGTCCTCCCAACATGCCAAGCATTCTGTATGCCTTTATTTTGTCCCTTCTTCTTGTGCTGCTACGTTTTTTGTTGTTGTTCAGGTTTTTTTTTTCTTTTTTTGCCTAACACCAATGCACCTTTCAAAAGTGAACCCTTCGAGATGCCTGTCAAGTTCAGGCGGAGTCCCTGGCATGCTGGATACAATGGGCAGTGAAGGTGGCCTGGCTTTGACCCCAAGGACACCAGGCCTCCCTGTGTACCTCCGGCCAATGCCCTGCGCCTCCGGTGGCTCTGGGTCCCCAACTCTGCACACCAGCAAGGCGGTTCCAGGGATTTGGATGTCTGTGTCTATGGGGGACCATTACTTCACCTGCCAGACGCCATGTGGCTGACAGGGTTTTGGTGCTCTGGCTGGTTGTCAGGCCTGAGCCTCTGAGGTGGGAGAGCTGAGTTCAGGACATTGGACCACCAGAGACCTCCTGGCTCCACGTAATATCAATCGGCAAGAGCTCTCCCAGAGATCTCCATCTCAATGCTAAGACCCAGCTCCACTCAACGACCAACAATTTCTGGTGCTGGACACCCCATGCCAAACAACTAGCAAGACAGGAACACAACCCCACCCATCAGCAGAGAGGCTGACTAAAATCATAATAAGTTAACAGACACCCAAAAATACACCACCAGACGTGGTCCTGCCCACCAGAAAGACAAGATCCAGACTCATATACTAGAACACAGGCTCCATACCCCTCCACCAGGAAGCCTACACAACCCACTAAATAAACCTTATCCACTGGGGGCAGACATTAGAAACAACAGGACTACAAACCTGCAGCCTGTTAAAAGGAGACCCAAACATGGTAAGTAAAGCAAAATGAGAAGGCAAAGAAATACGCAGGAGATGAAGGAGCAAGGTAAAAACCCACCAGACCAAACAAATGAAGAGGAAATAGGCAGTCTACCTGAAAAAGAATTCAGAGTAATGATAGTAAAGATGATCCAATATCTTGGAAAAAGACTGGAGAAAATGCAAGAAATGTTTAACAAGGTCCAAGAAGAACTAAAGAGCAAACAAACAATGATGAACAACACAATAAATGAAATAAAAAATTCTCTATAAGGAATCAATAGCAGAATAACTGAGGCAGAAGAATGGATAAGTGACCTGGAAAATAAAATAGTGGAAAAAATTACCACAGAGCAGAAAAAAAGAATGAAAAGAATTGAGGGCAGTCTAAGAGACATCTGGGACAATACTAGACGCACCAACATTTGAATTATAGAGGTCCAAGAAGAAGAAGAGAAAGAGAACGAGACTGAGAAAATATTTGAAGAGATTATCGTTGAAAACTTGCCTAATATGGAAAAGGAAATAGTCACGACGAGGAGACGCAGAGATTCCCATACAGGATAAATGCAAGGAGAAACACGCCAAGACACACATTAATCAAACTATCAAAAATCAAATACAAAGAAAAAATATTAAAAGCATCAGAGAAAAGCAACAAATAATATACGAGGGACTCCGCATTAGGTTAACAGCTGATCTTTCAGCAGAAACTCTGCAAGCCAGAAGAGAATGGAAGGTCATATTTAAAGTGATGAAAGGGAAAAACCTACAACCAAGATTACTGTACCCAGCAAGGATCTCATTCAGATGATGGAGAAACTGAAACCTTTAAGGACAAACAAAAGCTATGAGAATTCAGCACTGCCAAACCAGCTTTACAACAAATGTTAAAGGAACTTCTCTAGTCAGGAAACACAAGAGAAGGAAAAGGCCTACAATAACAAACTCAAAACAATTTAAAAATGGTAATAGAAACATACATATTGATAAGTACCTAAAATGTGAATGGATTAAATGCTCCAACCAAAAGACGTAGACTGGCTGAATGGATACAAGAGCAAGAGCTGTGTACATGCTGTCTACAGGAGACCCATTTCAAACCTAGAGACACATACAGACTGAAAGTGAGGGGATGGAAAAAGATATTCCATGCAAATGGAAATCAAAAGAAAGCTGGAGTAGCAATTCTAATATCAGACAAAATAGACTTTAAAATAAAGACTATTATAAGAGACAAAGAAGAACACCATATAATGATCAAGGGATCAATCCAACAAAAAGATATAACAATTGTAGATATTTATGCACCCAATTAGGAGCACCTAAATATGTAAGGCAAAGGCTAACAGCCATAAAAGGGGAAATCAACAGTAACACAGTCATAGTACGGGACTTTAACACCCCACTTTCACCAATGGACAGATCATCCAAAATGAAAATAAATAACGAAACACAAGCTTTCAATGATACATTAAACAAGATGGACTTAATTGATATTTATAGGACATTCCACCCCAAAACAACAATACACTTTCTCCTCAAGTGCTCATGGAACATTCTCCAGGATAGATAATATCTTGAGTCACAAATCAAGCCTTGGTAAATTTAAGATAATTCAGAATTGTATCAAGTATCTTTTCCAACCACAACACTATGAGACTAGATATTAATTACAGGGAAGAAAAACTAAAAAATGCAAACACATAGAGGCTAAACAGTACAGTATTAAATAACCAAGAGATCACTGAAGAAATAAAAGAGGAAATCAAAAAATACCTATAAACAAATGTCAATGAAAACATGATTTCCCAAAACCTATGAGATGCAGCAAAAGCAGTTCTAAGATGGAAGTTTATAGCAATACAATCCTACCTAAAGAAACAAGAAAAATCTCAAACAACCTAACCTTCACCTAAAGCAATTAGAGAAAGATGAATAAAAAGAAAAACAAAGTGATCAAAAGGAAAGAAATCATAAAGAACAGATCAGAAATAAATGAAAAAGTAATGAAGGAAACAATAGCAAAGATGAATAAAACTAAAACCTGGTTCTTTGAGAAAATAAATAAAATTGATAAAGCATTAGCCAGACTCATCAAGAAAAAAAGGGAGAAGATTCAAATCAACACAATTAGAAATGAAAAATGAAAAGTAACAACTGACACTGCAGAAATACAAAGGATCATGAGAGATTAGTACAAGCAACTATATGCCAATAAAATGGACAACCTAGAAGAATTGAACAAATTCTAAGAAAAGCACAACCTCTGAGACTAAACCAGAAAGAAATAGAAAATGTAAATGGACAAATCACAAGCACTGAAATTGAAACTGTGATTAAAAATTGTACGAAAAACAAAAGCCCAGGACCAGATGGCTTCACAGGCGAATTCTATTAAACATTTAGAGAAGGGCTAACACCTAACCTTCTCAAACTCTTCCAAAATGTAGCAGAGGGAGGAGCACTCCCAAACCCATTCTACAAGGCCACCATCACCCTCATACTACAACCAGACATAGATGTCACAAAAAAAGAAAACTAGAGGCCAATATCACTGCTGAACATAGATGTAAAAATCCTCAACAAAATACTAGCAAACAGAACCCAGCAGCACATTAAAAGGACCATACACCATGATCAAGTGGGGTTCATCCCAGGAATGCAAGGATTCTTCAGTATACACAAATCAATGTGATACACCATATTAACAAATTGAAGGATAAAAAACATATGATCATCTCAATCGATGCAGAGAAAGCTTTTGACAAAATCCAACACCAATTTATGATAAAAACTCTACAGAAAGTAGGCATAGAGGGAAATTACCTCAAAATAATAAAGGCCATATGTGACCAACCCACAGCCAGCATCGTTCTCAATGGTGAAAAACTAAAACCATTTCCACTAAGATCAGGAACTAGACAAGGTTGCCCACTCTCACCACTGTTGTTCAACATAATTCTGGAAGTTTTAGCCACAATATTCAGAGACAAAAAAGAAAAGAGTCCAAATTGGAAAGGAAGAAGTAAAAGTGTCACTGTTTGCAGATGACATGATACTATACATAGCAAATCCTAAAGATGCTAGAAGAAAACTACCAGAGCTAATCAATGAATTTGGTAAAGTACCATGATACAAAATGAATGCACAGAAATCTCTTGCATTCCTATACACTAATGATGAAAAATCTGATAGAGAAATTAAGGAAATACTCTCATTTACCACTGCAACAAAAAGAATAAAATACCTAGGAATAAACCTACCTAAGGAGATGAAAGACCTATAGGCAGAAAACTACAGTACACTGATGACAGAAATTAAAGATGATACAAACAGATGGAGATGTATACCACGTTCTTGGATTGGAAGAATCAATATTTTGAAAATGACTATACAAAGCAATCTACAGATTCAATGCAATCCCTATCAAACTACAACAGAATTTTTCACAGAACTAGAATAGAAAATTTCACAATTTTTCTGGAAACAAAAAAGACCCCGAATAACCAAAGCAATCTTGAGAAAGAAAAAAAGGAGCTGGAGGAATCAGGCCCCCAGACTTCAGACTATACTACAAAGCTACAGTAATCAAGACAGTATGGTACTGGCACAAAAACAGAAATATAGACGAATGGAACAGCGTAGAAAGCCCAGAGATAAACCCACGCACATATGGTCACCTTATTTTTGATAAAGGAGGCAAGAATATACAATGGAGAAAAGGCAGCCTCTTCAATAAGTGGTGCCTGGAAAACTGGACAGCTACATGTAAAAGAATGAAATTAGAACATTCCCTAACACCGTCCACAAAAATAAACTCAAAAAATGGATTAAAGACCTAAATAGAAGGCCAGACACTATAAATCTCTTAGAGGAAAACATAGGCAGACCACTCTATGACATAAATCACAGCAAGATCCTTTGTGACACACCTCCTAGAGAAATGGAAATAAAAACAAATATAAACAAATGGGACCTCATGACACTTAAAAGCTTGTGCACAGCAAATGAAAACATAAACAAAAGGAAAAGACAATCCTCAGAATGGGAGAAAATATTTGCAAACATAGCAACTGAAAAAGGATTAATCTGCAATCTGCAAAGTATACAAGCAGTTCATGCAGCTCAATATCAAAAAACAAAACAAAAACAAAACAGCCCAATGCAAAAACTGTCAGAAGACCTAAATAGACATTTCTGCAAAGAAGATATACAGATTGCCAACAAACACATGAAAGGATGCTGGACATCACTAATCATTAGAGAAATGCAAATCAAAACTACAATGAGGTATCACCTCACACCAGTCAGAATGGCCATCATCAAAAAATCTACAAACAAATGCTGGAGAGAGTGTGGAGAAAAGGGTACCCTCTTGCACTGTTGGTGGGAATGTAAATTGATACAGCCACTATGGAGAACAGTGTGGAGGTTCCTTAAAAAATTAAAAATAGAACTACCATACGACCCAGCAATCCCATTACTGGTCATATACCCTGTGAAAACCATAATTCAAAAGAGTCATGTACCACAATGTTCATTGCAGCTCTACTTACAATAGCCAGGTCATGAAAGCAACCTGTGTGTCCACTGATAGATGAATGTTTAAAGAAGATGTGGCACATATATCCAATGGAATATTACTCAGCCATATAAAGAAACAAAATTGAGTTATTTGTAGTGAGGTGGATGGACCTAGAGTCTGTCATACAGAGTGACGTAAGTGAGAAAGAGAAAAACAAATACTGTATGCTATCACATATATATGGAATGTAAAAAATATATATATATTGTTCTGAAGAACCTAGGGGCAGGACAAGTTCTTGTACTTGAGGACACGGGGAGGGGGAAAGGTAAGCTGAGACAAAGTGAGAGAGTGGCATGGACATATATACACTACCAAACGTAAAATAGATACCTAGTGGGAAGCAGCCATATAGCCCAGGGAGATCAGCTCGGTGCTTTGTGACAACCTAGAGGAGGTGGCATAAGGAGGGTTGGAGGGAGACGCAAGAGGGAGGAGATATGGGGATATATGTATACGTATAGCTGATTCTCTGTCATACAGCAGAAACTAACACAACAATGTTAAGCAATTATGCTCCAATAAAGATGTTTAAAAAAAAAGGAAAAAATAAAAGAGGTAGACATAGAGAATGGACTTGATGACGTGGGTTGGGAGGGCGAAGCTGGTGTGAAGTGAGAGTAACATTGACATATATACACTACAGAATGTAAAATAGTTTGCTTGCGGGAAGCAGCAGCATAACACAGGGAGATCAGCTCAGTGCCTTGTGATGACCTAGAGGGGTGGGATAGGGAGGATGGGAGGGAGGCTCAAGAGAGAGGGGATATGGGGACATGTGTATGCATATGGCTGATTCGGTTTGTTGTACAACAGAAACACAATATTGTGAGGCAATTATACTCCAATGAAGATCTATTAAAAAAAAAAAAAGAGTGAACCCTTCATCCTTTGGAAAACATCTTTGCCAATTCCAAAACTTCAGGCTGAACCTTTCCTTCCTTAGGTGTCTTTCCTATGTGTCCCAATGGTGACTTTCTGTATACCACTGATTATAGTGTAGTAATCTTCATGTGGCCTCCTAGAAGTGGCACAGCATGGTAATTAAGAGAATTGGATCTCAAGTCAGACTGTTTTAAATTCCAGATCAGCCACTTCCTAGCAATGTAAATTGGATAGGATGCTTAATCTTTTTGTGTCACAATGTTCCCATTTTTTAGGTGGATATTATAAATGTTTCTACCTAGTTGAGTTATTGTATGGATTAAATTAATTAAGTATCATGCTTAAGACAGTAATAAACATATAACATGTTAGAGTGTAATAAGTACAGTAGAGAGAAATAAGGGAGTGCAAAAGTATGAAGAGCGATTAGGGAGAGGAAGGGAGTGATCACAGCTTAATGTAAAGTAGTTAAGGTAGGCTCAATTGAAAGATGACTGAGTAAAAACCTAAGGAACTAAGGAATAAGCCATACTGATATCTGGCAAAGAACATTTTAAGCAGAAAATTCATCAGGTAACAGCTTCCCTAACATGCTCTGAAAGTAGCAAGAAGGCCAGTCTGGCCAAAATGAATGAGTAGAGAAGTAGTAGCAGGTGAAGATAAAAGGGTAATGTTGCTCAGATCATATTGGACTTTGCAGGCTTTTATAGAAAACTTAGCTTCTACTCAGAAAGAAATGGGAAGCCAGTGGAAGGATTTGAGGAGAGTAGTGGGCCATGTCTAACTTAGGATCGAATAAGATAGCTGTAGCTTTTGTGTTGAGAGCAGAGTGTGAGTGGGGGCAGGTGTGGAAGCAACACAGCTGATTAGAAAGATAGTCATCCAGGCCATAAAAGAGGACCTGTATTTGAGGTGAACAGGATTGGAAGCTTTCAGATTCTGGATTTATTTTAAAAGTTGAATGAACAGAATTTCCTGACCCATTAAAAGTGGATTGTGAGAGAATTCATGGATGAGTTACGGATTTTTCTGTTTGTTTTTAACTGAGAAATTGGAAAAAATGGAGATTCTATCATATGAATGGAGAAGACTGTGGGTGGAGCAAATTTGGGGAACAGAGAGTGCAGTCAGGAATGAAGATTTGTCTGTTCAGTTTTAGAACGGAGGTATGTGTCTGGAATAGAGAGGAGAAAAGTTTTATGCTAGAGAAAAAATTTGGAGGTTTAAAGTCATGAATCATCCAAGGACTAAATCCTGCAACAGGAAGTTGAAGAGAAGGAAGCAGCCAAAGACCACCTTAGTATGGCCGTAGAGAGGACTAACTGTCAGTGTTAGGAGTTTCTTCTTGTTCTCTGCCAGGAGGCAGCACAACCTTACTCTAAAATTGTAGCATTTCCCCCTTGATACCTTACCAGTGAAAGCAGGATAAAATCCATGTGCTACTTCTCTCTCTCTCTTTTTAACCCTAGTGCTTGATATAGTACCTAATATACACTAGACATGTAAATATGTAAAAGAGTATCTTTTAGCAAGTATCTCAACTGTGATAGCATAGACCTCTGATGTTGAATTTTGCTCTGAATGCTAAGAGCCATGCTTTACTTTTTGAAATAAATAAGAAATACCTTCACTAGTTCTCACATTCATCTTCAGCTTTTAACTAAATATGAAGCCTAGGATATCTGCCATTTGCCTCACATGCCCACATTATCTACAAGCAAGGAGAGACCAATCCAGAACACACCAGCTAAAGAAAGATCTTTCCCTGCCCCAATCCAGACATATTTATACTTTTGCAAAGGTTCTAGATTAACAAAATGTTCCCCAATGAGTTTCTCCAATTGAGGACATCAATAGTGGTGGTGATGGGAGAAGTGTTAGAAAAGGTTTCTTGATATCGCTCTTGATAAAAGTATTTTAAAATGCCCAGTTCTATAAACATATCAGGGAGTGCTTAGTTTCTTATGGCACAATATGGTAAGAAGTTTACTATGAGAAGTTTCACAAGTAAAATAAACACAGTGTTGGAATTGGAGTTGGAAAACTTGGATTGAAATTCTCATTGTATCAAACAGTATTTAGTTGGCCTTAGATGAGTTACTAAGATTCTCTGATCTCCAACTGAGACAGAATAGAGAAGAGGCTAATGCTATAAGGTCTGACTTGAGACCGAGGTTTAATGCCTGACTCTGTCACCAGTCTGTCAACCTGACTCTGCCAACAATCCTCTAGGGTGCAGTTTCTTCTACCAGTGCAACTAGGTACACATTGTTTAACTTCTCTTTCCTTTTCTCATCTATCAAATGAGAATAATAATAGCACCTATTCTAAAGGGTTCTGAGAGTATTAAATAAATTAATACATGTAAACACTTAGAACAATATCAGCCACTAATAAAGTAGTCATTAAATTTTAACTGTTAATGACAGGTATATGAATGGACATTTGAGATTAATCCCTATGAACATAGAATTCAAATAATAAAAGCAAACACCATTTGAAATAAATGGAAGCCTAAGTTAGAAAAAGCAGTTTAAGAAGACATTAAAGGGTTGCTGAGAACTACACTTCTTACATTTGAACTTTCTAGATTTAAAATACTTTTTCTTTAATTGTGCAAAATGCACTATATATCTGTAGCTATAGAGATATATATGCAAATACAAAAACAATTTAGGAGAAAGGAACACTTAACATGAAACTACTGGAGCAGAAAAACATTTAGTGCATCAAATAACTGAAAGGAAATGGTGTTTTATTAGAGTGCCTCCAAAAGCCATTAGACTATTTAAAGACGGTTCATTTATTTAAGTGTACAGAGACTGATGCACTACAGAAAGTTCAGGCAAAGCGTCTTCAACCACTTTCCTAATGCCACTTTTATTTCTAAATAGATTATTTTCTGGATAATACCAGGGACTTAAAAGCCAGCTATTAAAACCTCTTAGCTGATAAGATTAAGGATTTTCCTTAAGACAAGAAGATTATTCCAGTAAATGCAAATACATTTCAAAATAAGAAAGTTATTGCTGTCATAATTTTTGTGGGGATTGCACCTTGGTATAACATGTTTTATTGGATTTTTCCTAAGGCTCAGTCCTCCTTTTATGTCTAGAAGGATATTAGAAACAAGCTTTTTAGAGTAAGGGAGAATAAGAAGAAATGCCCTACTGTCAATTTTGAAAAAGAACAACTGAAAAGCACATTGAAACCTAAATGATGGATGACCAGTGGGGAAAAATATGTAGGACTGGGTCTAGGAGGACAATCTGCCATTATGAAAGCTCTCAAAAGTGTGCATATTTTAGACCAGGTCATAGGGGAGACTGTTGCCCAATGTGATCTTGTGTCACTCAGTGCTTCAGTAATGCAAGTAGGATATTGTTGAAGCCATAATTATTGTGAGGTGAGAGAGCCATGATGTAACAGGCCCATCTAAGTTAAAATCGAATTGTTAATAACAGTGACTTGGGAGTCAGAAAATAAAAGTTCAACTTCTAGGAAAAGTCATCCTGTGGGTGTCCTAGTCAAATGCCCTGAGGTTGAAGACAGCACTTTCCTATATAATTGAAAGTAATTGTGGTTAAATAGTGTAAATGATATAAACTGTTAAGAAAAATAAACCAATGCGAAGTGTCATCATTGTGTAGTCTAATAGCCTTCGAACAAAAATATTTCCACATGATTTTGAAAAATAGATTTTTGAACCAGAATATTTTTCTGTCCCTTTCTATGCAATATATAGTAACTTTACTCCCCTCCTTTGTAATATATAATAATTAGGCCACAAAAGGCAACCAGATATTACAGTTAAAATAATTAAATTATTCTGACCAGATCACTTAACAAAGGCTTTCTCCTCTTTCAGCTGTGATGGGATGCATAATGATCATTTTGAATTGGGTCAAACACTATTGATATGAAGGCATCATGAACTTTAAGATCATTTCCAACTCTGAAATTGTATAATTCCCCAGTACTCTGAATGCATGACCCTCTCTCCTTCACTTGCTCTGATCAGAATATGCTTTCTCTTTGCCAAACTGAAATCTGCAATCATAATCATCTGGGTAGTCACAGCCAAGGCATCCCCAGAGAATGTGGCCATCACAGGAACAGCTGCCCTTCTGACTATATACAGGAGCTGGGCAAAGCTTAAACAGTTCTGCTTGGATTATTTTATTTTATTTTACTTAGTTATTTATTTGTTTACTTTTGTTGGTTCAGGTGCCTCATGAGCTAAGTGTGTGAGACAAATCTCAATAGACAGAAGTAGGTGGGAATTATTTTTTCCATGTAATGAAATAATCCTGGCTCTGCTTGTCCTCCCTACTGTAATTAGGGTAGTAGAAATGTAGCTAAACTAAAATAGTGCTTGTCTAAATAGTCACTAGGTGAGGCATTCCAAGTCCCCAGTGTGACAGAAAGGAAGTATATCTTAACTAGATAAAAGTAAAGAGTCTGTACTCAGGTTATATGAATGTGAATACCAGCTCCAGCTCATCTAGTTATATAACGTTGGGCAATTTAGACTCTCAAACTCAGTTTTGTCAGCTAAATTGGGAAGTAATTATAACAGCTGTCTTATGGAGTTATGATGAGCCTCCAAAGGGTGAATGCTTAATAAACACACTTAACACTATGCCTGATGCAGAATACATACTCAACTAATGCTGCCTTTTATTATTGTGAGTCATCTGCATGCAGTTATTTATTCCCTGGATGGTTAAGTTGGGGATATTTTGAATGTGGTAGTGAATGCCAGAGGGCATGCCTCAAGAAATCCTGCATCAACATGGGCCTAAGGAACTGCCCAAAATTCAACTGCCTTATTCTACTGTAACACACATGATGAGAATTCTGGTTCCTTCAATAGATTATAAAAGTTCTTGAAAAGATAAGGACCCAGCAGGTACATTTGTACTTCACATAGTAGACAATAGATAAATAATTGTTGAGTCAGGGACGTCTAGCAGGTGCTGCAAAATTGCAGTACTTTCCTATATAATTAAAAGTAATTGTGGTTAAATAATGTAAATGATATAAACTGTTAAGAAAAATAAACCAAGAAGTGTCACCATTGTGTATTCTAATAGCGTTCGAACAAAAATATTTCCGAACAAAAATATTTCCACATGATTTTGAAAAACAGATTTTGAACCAGAATAAAGCACTTGGTAAACATGAAATGGCAAATAAATTCTGGAAACATGCGGCATTTACAAAGGAATGTTTTGAGTAGTCTCCAGTTTATCGACAATATACATCATTGTGCATTTATAACTTAATGGTGCTTTCATTAAATGCCCTGCTTCTCTGAAAAATTACAAAGTTAAACTCCCAGTGTGGAGTAGATCTGGTGATGTGTGCTCATTAACTATTTTTTTAAATCAGTGCACTAAAAAGGAAAGAAATGGAAAATGTCCTGCCTGGCTTTCAATTAGTGTATTTTGCTCCTTGCCATTTGTTCCCAATGGTCTATTTTGATTAAACCTTGCATTTTCCCTTGCAGAACTTTTTTTTTTTCTTAATGCTCTTCTAAATTAACCTCTTCTCTTCTGTTTACAATATAGCAAGCAGTTTAATATTGGGCAACTAAATAACCTCATTTATGAAAACCTGAAGTTATTGACAGCTAAACAAAATCACAAATGATTGTACAGTGGAAATATTTTATTTGCTGTAGCATTTTCATTAGGTTGAGCATTGAATCAAATTGGAAATCAAAGAATAAAACCTGCCTCATATAAGCAAAAATCATTTTTATGTCAGTGAATATTACCCCTTTCCCTGTCATCTTTTCTGGCTAATATAAAATCATGTACTGTTATATATAAATGGGGATTTGTAAATTGCAAATCTTGTTAACAGTAATTACTTTTTTAGCTTGAGATCAACCAACATTTACTTCGTTTTCCCTGACCATAATTTTGACCTATTCCTGTCATTTGGTAGGAGAAGATTTGGATGGAAAAGTCTCAGAAACTGGCATCATATTTTGTGTTTGATGTGTGTGTTTGTCATTCTTCTTGACATAATGAACACTTCCTCCTCTTTTGCTGAAATCAGCACTGGAAAAGATCAAATACAGCAGTCTTTTAGCAGTTTAAAATTGCCGCTGTCATTATCTTGTCAGTTACATGAGACCTTGAGTATGCAGGGCTATGGAAATCTTTCAAGACAAATTTGCTAGAAACGCTGCTAGGGAAGACTTTATAAAACCTAAGAACGTTAATCATTAGAAAATTCATGGGTAATGTAAGTGTTATTTAACGATGGCCAGAAAACAGGGTGACACGGTTTTACAAGCATGGCCGTTCAAGGACAGTTTGGGCAGCTTGGTCATTTTATTGCAATGTATTTTCATCATCTTCAGCTTTTCTCCGCATGTCAACCTATGTGTTTAATAATCCACTCTTAAAACATTCATCTGTGTTAAAACCTGGATTTACCTTTCTTTTTCAATCTATTCCATTTATGTTACCTTTGTTATAATTGTTAGGAAAAAGGAGATTTTGAAATAGAGTGAAGATGAATCCTGGATCTTCCATTTGATAACATTTACTAGTTGTGTGATCTTAGGCAACTTCCTTATCCTCTCTAAAACCCAGTTCCTCTCTTTAGCTGGCACACACTACACACTCAATAAATGGTGGCATATCCAGTCTCTAAGTCAGAGCTCAATGTTGATTCCTCTGCTTTTGAAAATGTACTATACATAATTCCCCCCAATTAATCTAGGCTCACAATGCAGCTGTCACTTCTTCAGTAATAACTCCACATGTTGATTTTTGTATCTTAATTCATCCTCTACTTCTATATTTCCGAATTTAGAAAAACTAATTTACACTTGAATGTCTGAGTGCTGTCTCAAAATCCAAATACCAATATTTGATTTTTTATTCCTAAGTCAATATGCTTCTTAATTCCCACGTATATGTCAGTAATACTATAACTTTCTTCTTCAGCAACGTCCTTAGGATCAGGATCTCACACTGAGTTATTTTCTTCATTTCCTCTATCCAGTTAGTCATTCAGGACAATCCATTCTTCTTCCACAGTATCTCTTGGATGATTATTTACATCCAATTCTGCCACCTTAATCTGGTTTCCTATCACTGTGAGTCTCATCCAGAGAAAGATTTGGGTTTTTTTTTTTTTGCGTTACGCAGGCCTCTCACTGTTGTGGCCTCTCCCATTGTGGAGCACAGGCTCCGGAGGCGCAGGCTCAGCGGCCATGGCTCACGGGCCCAGCCGCTCCGTGGCATGTGGGATCTTCCCGGACCGGGGCATGAGCGCGTGTCCTCTGCATCGGCAGGCGGACTCTCAACCACTGCGCCACCAGGGAAGACCCTGGAGAGAAAGATTTTTTTAATATCTCACCTTCATCTCATTGAATTTGTTCTGCATTCAAACATTAGGCCACTTTTGCCAATTCACCATTTTGTTTGATAACTATGCCAATATCTAATTTCTGAGGACAGTTATGTTATAATATCTTAATGTATTCAGAAAATTTCTTGCATTCAGTAGAATAAGTTTAAATTGCTGTGGTAGAAATGAAAATTTTTTGCTCATACTCCATTTCGTCCAACTCATTCAATGAGTTAGTTATCCTTGTTAGTGTCTTTAAGTGGATGATATATTGAAAGCTCTCTAGCACTTTTGTTTTTTGTATGTCTTTTAGGAAGATAACATAATATATACTTATTTTGCATATCCCATTAAAGAGTGGAGACTCAATGATTGCATGTAACTAGAATACCTTTTCCCCAATTAATTGTGTAACCAAATCTCTTTTCAAATTACTTTCTATTTAAAAAATTTTTCCTTCACATATATCCTTCACTTTTTTTCTTAGAAACTGTAGGATACATTGTGATATATTTCAGTTCCTTTGGCAAAAATCTATCAGTTTTCTACTGATCGAATCTTTCATATCTCTGAGGACCTAGTTCAAATGCAGCTGCCTCCTCAGGAAGCTTTCTCCATACATTTCTCTTTACATTTTTTCTGAAAAGTTTTAAATTTTTTTTTTCTATTTTATCTACGTTTGGTGATATAGAGAAAGTGAGAACTTATATGAGTTGAAGGTTCTTTAGCTTTAAAAATATTAGGGAGGATTTTTCTGAATTTAAAAAGGCATAATGTACGTAACATTTTTCATTAAATCTTCATGTGTGATATGTATTTAAAGATAACAATAACAATTATAATTAACAGTATCATATCAGCCTGGCATTGTTGGATTAGAGCTACATAAAATTTTAAAAAATGTATTTCCTTTAGTGGTGAGTTCCCCTGTATTAGTTTTATCCAGATAGACATTAGAAAACCGTAAATTATGAGGCTAAAGAGGAAGGCATTCCTGAATTTTCTAAAGTAATAAGTAAATTCAAAGTTTCTTACAAATTGTTATGTGTATGTGATTATTCTTTCATTAATGCTTATTGGGGACAGAAGTGTATATGTCTTTATTCAAAAATATGGTGTTTTAGTAGTTCATTCAGGCTTCTGTAACAAAATATCATAGACTGGGTGGCTTACAAACAATAGAAATTTATTTCTCACAGTTCTAGAGGTGGAAAGTCTAAGATCAAGGCACTGGCAGATTCAGCGACTCATGAAACCTACTTTCTGGTTCATAGATAGCTATCTTTCTGTTATGACCTCATGTGATGGAAGGGGCAAGAGAGCTCTCTGGGGTCTCTTTTATAAGGGCACTAATTGCATTCATGAGGGCTCTGCTCTCATGACCTAATCACTACCCAAAGACTCCATCTCCTAATACCATCACACTGTCAGGATTTCAACATCTGAATTTTGGAGGGGGTAACATAAATATTCAGTCTATAGCATGGGGGAGTCTGCAAATAGTCTTTATATATACTACTTTATTTTACTGTCTTCTAAATATATTCTGAATATCCTGGAAAATGATTTTATTAAAACTCAATACAGGGCTTCCCTCATGGTGCAGTGGTTGAGAGTCCGCCTGCCGATGCAGGGGACGCCGGTTCATGCCCCGGTCCGGGAGGATTCCCACATGCCGCAGAGCGGCTGGGCCCGTGAGCCATGGCCGCTGAGCCTGCGCATCCGGAGCCTGTGCTCTGCAACAGGAGAGGCCACAGCAGTGAGAGGCCCGTGTACCGCAGGGAAAAAAAAAGAAAGAAACAACTCAATACAGAAGTTTTTAAAAAAACAATTGTTACCTACAAATATGAGCCAAAATGATACCTTAATAATTTGTAAATTAAAGAATGTGTTATAATTTTTTTTAGATATTGACTAGTAATTTACAAATTGTTTCTTTCTACAACAATGTAATGTGTAATAGAAAAAATTTTTCATAAACTATAATATTGTAATGTCATGATGCAAATTATATATTTGTATAACATTATAACTAATAATCTGTTTTACCTAGTTAGTTCTCATAAAAATTCAACCAGATAAAGGTGTTGATTCCTTTATAAATCGATAAACCAATTAGATTACAAAAGGTGGTTACATAGTCTTATCAAGACACACAAGTAACAATGTGGATAGAATTCAAATCCTTTACTTTTGATCACAAGTCTATCCCATCTGTACTGCTCTAGGTAGAATATCACAGTTGCCTTCATGATGCTGCATTATATATGATGCAGTTGAATCCTAATTATGCTGTAAGAGTCCCTGTGTATAAACCTTTATTTCTTATTCATGGATCCTCAAGCTCCCTGGAAATATCTGTGACTCCCCTAAAGATTTTCCTTGAAATTTTCTCCATGTGATCAACTTTGGGCCATTGTTGGACTTCTTAGCATACTTGAATCCCTTGTGGTAGATTAAATAATGGCCCCTCAAAGCTATCTATGTCTATGTCCTAATCCCCAGAACCTGTGAAGATGTTGTCATACATGGCAGAGGGACTTGGCAAATGTGATTAAGATATGGATGTTGAGATGGGAAGATTATCCTGGATTATCCAGGGTAGGTCCAATGGGTCCTTATAAGGGAAAAGCAGAGGGTCAGAGTGAGAAGCAGGAAATACAGCTACAGAAACAGTGCTTAGAGTGATTCAGTGCTGAAGAAGGGGCCATGGCCCAAGGATCAGGATTGCCACCAGAAACTAGAAAGGGCAAAGAAATGAGCTCTCTTCAAGAGTCTCCAAATTGCCAGTGTCTTGATCTTAGCCTAGAAAGACTAATTTTGGACTGACTTACTGAACTGTAATTTATTTTCTTTTAGCCCCTATAAGTTTGTAGTAATTAGTCATAGCAGTGGTAGGAAGCCAACACATTGCTTAAACTTTATGTAACAGTTTTTGTTTTCATGGATTTATCTGAGAAGTGAACTCAAAAATTTTAATTTCAATCTGAAAATAGCCTTTTATTCAAACTGCTTAAGGACTATATCAAGAACTATAAGGTGTCTGAGGTTTTTACCCTACTTCTTAAGCTAAAAATTTTCTGAGAGACAATACAAGAACTCTGGATCAGAGACAAAGGAATTTATTACTCACAGCATAGCAGGCAATACAGTTATCAGCATATTTGTATTGTTTTCCCTTGCCTACAAGTCCCACTGGGCCCAGATGGACACTATTCATTCAGTGAGCTTGCCTCACAAATGAGGAACCCATGTCCAAAGGCCTAGCACTTTTTGAAAAAACAGCAAACATTGTAGCAAGTTGCAACAAACCAGTCCCCTACACACCCGGGAGCAAGTAATTTTATCGTAGCCATGCTGCTGTTCCCTTGGTTTAATTATTTGCCTATGTGACTAGCTACAGAAACTGTTCTGTAAAAGGAGACAGGATGTCCAAAGGGACCACATTATTTACATCACTTTTTTTTGTAGTGAGAAGTTTAAGTAATATTTTAGTGTAAATCTTAATATAATCCTTACATTTCCTCCTTTTAATTTTTATGCCCACATATATTGTATAATATATGGCATAAATATGCATTGGGAAGTATTTTAATAGTGACCATGTTCCTAATTATGTATCATTTCCAGCAGAATAATATTCCATCTGGATTCTTTTAGATTATTTACTGAAATCCACAAATACATTCCATGATTATCAGTAGTGTCTTGGATATCTTCACTCATGTCCATCTGTTCAGGGAGCACTGTGAATGCTCACAAGGGTGATTTTCCACAGGATCGCAGTTTTTAAAATCAAGAGACTTGAGGTGCAATTTATTGAAGGCAGTAGATGATAGCTATGGCATCATATTCTCCAGGAATCATGGCTTTTCCTCTTTAACATAATCACCATTTTTACATCTGAATACATGTATTAACTCTTGTAAGGCAAAACAACATAGGGAGAAGAATACATAGTTTTAGGGAAAATTTATAGCAAAATGCATTTCCAACTTTCACTAAAATATATAATAATCATTGTTGTTATGTGTCTTAAAATTGATGACAAATAAAAGGATAAATGAAATTTTTTAAAAAGGAAAAAGCTATGGATAAGCTAATCTCACTCAAACTCTGATGTGAGTTACAATAATCTTAGGGAAGTGTATTCAAAATTTTAGACACTGCACCCATTATTTGAGATGCTGATTCAGCAGATACCAATGTTTATTATTATATTTTTAGTCAAGTTTCCCAAAGTTTAAAGTTCTCTTCTCTAAGTCACCTCTTTAACTTCTTTCAGAGAACTTGATTTGTTTTCCTAAACTCGGGGTCATCATGGACTGGGGACTGACAGCCACTGGGAACACATGAAAGCAAAATGTAAGCTAACTGAGATGGGCAAGTTCTCCCAGAATTTGTTGAGTCAAGAAATGTGTGAGTATTTTCTATAGATCAGAGGTGAGCCTACAAGAGAGAAAGCTGGAATGGGATTGTCTACTGTCCTGTACAAAAGTCAGTGAGAGAAGTGGAGAGACTCCAGCATCAAGAAATAGGTAGTGGATGCTGAATTATTGGGGGCTGAAAAAACACCCCAAAGAGAAATGCATCTGCCCTAAGTAAGAGTAAGACATATCCAGAGCTGGGACTTTCTGAACAACCCTGAGAAAGAAGCTGGTTTAACCACTACCAGTCATACAGTCTACACCTTATCCTTTCCCACCTACTACAAGAGAAGACATGACCAGGGGGAGAGAGCAGAAGACTATACTCCTTCCTCAAATGCCAAGAGCTATTAATTTCAGGGTATGGGATGAGTGTGTGATTACTGGGAGATTTCTTATAACTAATTAATTCACTAATTATTGATTACCATCTTCAATAATCTAATAATAACCTAATTTCAGAATGGAGACCCTGTTTGCATCAAAGAGGGAATTGAATTGTCTATTACCTAAGAGTTTGGGAAGGTTTCCAAAGTTTTCATCCAGTGGCATGGAGATGACCCTCATGAATAAATTTTAAAGTGACCATGGGAGGCTAAATCAACTCATAAATAAATAGGATTGTATTTTACTCTCACCTTGGGAGTTGTATGTTTGCACTGGAGCAATACTAATCTGGAATTATAATGCTCTTTCTTTGTCCCATGGAAAATAATTTTTATGGGATTCTTCAGAGCTTATCTTACCCTTACTACTTACTACTAGGAACCTCTGCTTTCAATTCCCTGGCATGAGCAATGCTTTCTCCAAACCATCACTAACCTATGCCTGTTTTACATATGATGACCTATGCCTATTTTACCTTCAACTTTTTCTAATGAGTTTTCTTTACTCCTGGCAAGAAGTATTCTTAGGCAGGTATCTTTTCAATATAACTGAAAGACTGCTGTCAAAGAGTCCATAACATGGCAAATGCCCACATTTCCACTATCATCAGAGGAAGAACAGCTTTTCTTCTTTGAAAATTATCAGACACAAACCAAGTACAATTCCCTTTGTCCTCCAAAATTTGGAGGACATGTAGGTTTTCTGAATTATTTTATTTTTAAAAATCTTTCATTCTACCATACAGCCTATCTCAGTGAGTGGCATTGTCATTAAGTTTCTTGCCAAGCCATAAATCCAGAGTCATCCTTGATTCTTTCCCCAGGTTCATCACATTCATTATGTGATAAAGTCTTAACGGATTATATCATCTTACTATCTCAGCAATTATTTTGGATCTTTTCACCCAATGCCACTGCCTTAGTCCAGGCTCTCTCACTTGTATTGTGTATCGCTACATTGCATTCTTTCTGACTCTAGTCTGGCTCTTCTCCAATCTCTCCTCTTTCTAGCTACAGGAATCATTTTTTCAAATATATAAATCTGATAATGTCACTTACCTATTTAAAAATCTTCAGTTTTTTCTCTGTAGCTTTAGGTTAGCATCCAGAGTCCTTTGTGATCTGACTTTTGCTACTTCCTGCTTTATCTCCACCACTTTTCTATTAACTTCCTCTCCATCAAACTATTTCTCACTTCCTTGATTTCAGAATGACTCTTTTGTCTAAGAGCACTCAATCCCCATTGCTATATCTTCTGAAACTCTACTCATTTTTCACACCTTGGAATTATCCCTACTTACAGGAAGATTTCTATACTAAACAACCCTTCCCATCCATGCTTATCTTCCATAGTTCCACATTCCACAATTTAGAGCATATGCATCTACATTATTTTTGAACTATTAATTCATTTAACAAATATAGCATAAAAAGTTAATGTCAATACAAAAACAAACTAACAAATATAGAGAACAGACTTGTACTTCCCAAGGGGAGGCTGGGTAGGGAAGGATTGGGAGTTTGGGTTTAGCAGATGCAAACTATTATATATAGGATGGATAAACAACAAGGTCCTACTGTATAGCACAGGGAACTATATTCAATATCCTGTGATAAACCATAATGGAAAAGAATATGAAAAAGAATATATACATATGTATATATGAGTCACTTTGCCATATAGCAGAAATTAAATCAACATTGTAAATCAATTATACTTCAATAAAATTTTTAAATATATTTTAAAAAGTTAATGTCAGGAATTGTTCTAGGCACAGGAAATACATCTGTAAACAAAGAGACAAACTCTTGCCCTTGTGGAGCTTATATTCTAATGAATTAGATAAATAATAAACAATAAATATAGAATAAGTAATTCAACATCAAATACAAAGGCCATGAATTAAAATGGAGCAAGGGAAAAAGAGAAAATTCCTGGCTCACAGGGTTGAGATCCAGAAGGACCTCTCTAGGGGGATGACACTCTTCCTAAGAGAAGAACATTACAAACAAGTGCATCAAAACCTCATGTCCTGAAGCAGGAGCACTATTGGGATTTTTTGAGGAAAAGCAGAGGCCAGTGTGACTGCATGGGAGAATTAGGATTATAGTGGTAAAAAAATAAATTCAGAAAGATATGTAAAAATCTTTAAGTATTTGTATCAGTAACAACTTTTTTTTTCTTGCAGAAGACCTATAGCCTGGGAACTATAAGTGCTATCAGATTGTGTACCAGGTTCAACCACTCGGTCAATTACCCAACTCCAGGCTCAATAAAAGTAGTTATTGAGTGTTGAAAAAGTCAACATCAATGTTTTGAGAAAAATAGGTTTTGTTTTGGAAAAGAGGACTCTGAGATGTATGTGTATTATGTTTGTTTTTAATAAATAAACTTTATTTTTTAAGAGCAATTTTAGGTTCATAGCAAAATTGAGTGAAAAGTACAAAAGAGTTGCCATATACACCCAGTTGCCACACATGCATACCCACTATTGATGTTTTGCACCACAGTGGTACATTTGTTACAGTCATTGAATCTACATTGACATCTCCTTATCACACAAATACCATAGTTTACATAAGCGTTCACTCATGGTGTTGTACATTCTATGAATTTTGACAAATGTATAATGGCTTGTATCCACTATAGCAGTATCACAGAATAGTTTCACTGTCCTAAAAATTCTCTGTACTTTGCCACCCTCTCCCTTAACACAATCAGATTTTTTTTACTCTTTCCATAGTTTTGCCTTTGGAATGTCATATAGTTGGAATCATACAGTATGTATGTAGCATTTTCAGATTGGATTATTTATCTTAGTAATATACACTAAAGTTTCCTCCATGTCTTTTCATGGCTTGATAGCTCATTATTTTTAGTGCTGAATAATATCTCACTTCTAGATGTACAACAATTTATCCATTCACCTACTAAAGGACAACTTGGTTGCTTCCAAGTTTGGGCAATTATGAATAAAGCTGTTATAAACATTCATGTGCAGGTTTCTGTGTGGACATAAGTTTGCATTTCCTTTGGGTAAATATCAAAGAACAGAATTGCTGGATTGTATGGTAAGAATACATATAGCTTTCTAAGAAACTGTCAAACTGTCTTCCAAAGTGGCTGTACCATTTTGTATTTTAACTAGCAGTGAATAAGAGTTCCTATTATCCCACATCCTCCCCAGCATTTGGTGTTATCAGTACTTTGGAGTGTGGACATTCTAACAGATGTGTAGTGATCTCTCAATGTTGATTCAATTTGTATTAACCTTAATGACATATTGATGTGGAGCATCTTTTCATATTCTATTTGCCATTTGTATATCTTCTTTGGTGAGTGCTCTGTTAAGGGCTTTAGTCCATCATTTAATTGGGTTATTTGTGTACTTATTGTTGAGTTTTAAGAACTCTTTGTATATTTTGAATAACAGTCTTTCACAAACATTTTTACTTAGTCTATGATTTGTGTCTTATTCTACTGAAATTGTCTTTCACAAAGCAGAAGTTTTAAAATTTAATGCAGGTCAGCTTATCAATTATTTCCTTCATGGCTTATGCCTGTAACGTATTTAAAAAGTCATTGTATACTCAATGTTATCTAGGTTTTCTCCTATGTTATCTTCGAGGTGTTTTACAGTTTTGTAGTTTACATTTATGTCTATGATCCATTTGTGTTAATTTTTGTCAATGGTGTAAGTTCTGTTCTAGATTCATTTTTTTAATGTGTGGGTGTCCAGTTGTTCCATCACTATTTACTGGAAAGACTATCTCTGCTTCATTATATTGCCTTTGCTTATAGGCAACTGAAAGATCAGT
This sequence comes from Phocoena phocoena, assembly GCF_963924675.1. Lineage (NCBI taxonomy): Eukaryota > Metazoa > Chordata > Mammalia > Artiodactyla > Phocoenidae > Phocoena > Phocoena phocoena. The sequence goes on from NC_089223.1 coordinate 80,717,755, forward strand.
TGACTATATTTATGTGGGTCTATTTCTGGGATCTCTATTCTGTTCCACTGATTTTTTTTTTTTTTTTTCTAAAACTATACTGTCTTAATTACTGTAGCTTTATAGTAGATCTTGAAGTACGGTATGTCACTTCTCTAACTCTATTCTTCTCCTTCAGTACTGAGTGGCTATTCTGGGTCTTCTGCCTCTCCATATAAACTTTAGAATCATTTTGCTGATATCCTCAAAATAACTTACTGCAGTTTTGATTGGGATTATGTTGAACCTATAGATCAAGTTGGGAAGAACTGACATCTTGGCATTATTGAGTTTTTCTATCCAAGAACATGAGATATCTCTTCATTTACTTAGTTCTTTTTTGATATCTTTTTTTTTTTTTTGGGCGGTATGCGGGCCTCTCACTGTTGTGGCCTCTACCGTTGCGTGCTCCAGATGCGCAGGCTCAGTGGCCATGGCTCACGGGCCCAGCCGCTCCGCGGCATGTGGGATCTTCCTGGACCGGGGCACGAACCCGCGCCCCCTGCATCGGCAGGCGGACTCTCAACTACTGCGCCACCAGGGAAGCCCCTTTTTTGATATCTTTGATCAGAGTATTGTAGTGTTCCTCATGTAAATCTTATACATATTATATTAAAGTTATACCAAAGTATTTCATATTTGGGCATTCTAATGTGAATGGTATTATGTTTTTAACTTCAAAATCTACTTGTTTATTGCTACTATATAGGAAAATAATAGAGTTTATATTTTAACTTCGTGTCTTTTAACCTTGTTATAATTGCTTATTAGTTTCAGGAGCTTTTTAAAATCAGTTCTTTTAGATTTTCTACATAGACCATCATGTCATCTGCAAACAAAGACAATTTTATTTTTTTTCTAATCTGTATAACTTTTATTTCCTTTTGTTTTCTAACTGCATTACTAGGACTTTCAGTGTGATGTTGAAAAGCAATAAGGAAAGGGAATATCCTTGTCTTTTTTGTGATCTTAGTGGGGGAGCTTTGATACTCTTGTCATTAAATACAATGTTAACCATAGGGTTTTTGTAAATATTCCTTATCAAGTTGAGGAAGTTCCCCTCTATTCCTAATTTACTGAGCGTTTTTACCATGTATCGGTATTGGATTTTGTCAAACGCTTTTTCTGCATCTATTGTTATGACTATGAGATTTTTCTTTTCTGGTCTGTTGATGTGATGGATTGCATTATTGGATTTTCAAGCAGCCTTGCATTTACAAGTGCAAATCTCACTTGGTTGTGGTTTATAATTATTTTTATATGCTGTTGGATTCAATGTGCTATTTTGTTGAAATATTTGTATCTATGTTCATGAAAAATATTGGTTTGCAATTTTCATTTATTATAAAGTCTTTGGTATTAGGGTAATCTTGGCCTCATAGAATAAGTTAGGAAATATTCCCTCTGTTTCTGTATTTTGGAAGAGATTGTAGAAAATTCTGTTTTATTTAAATGTTTGGTAGAATTCACCTATCTGCTAGAAGTCACCTATCTGGGCTTGGTGCTTTCTGATGTGGAAGGTTCAAATTATTGATTCAATGTCTTTAATAGATACAGTCCTATTCAGATTGTCTGCTTTTTCTTGTGTGAGTTTTGGCAGATTCTGTCTTTCAAGGAATCCTCCATTTTCATCTGGGTTATTAAAATTGTCTGCATGCCACAACTACTGAGCCTGCGCTGTAGAGCCCATGAGCCACAACTACTGAAGCCCAGGTGCCTAGAGCCCATGCTCTGCAACAAAGAGAAGCCACCACAATGAGAAGCCCCCACACCACAACAAAGAGTAATCTCTGCTCACCGCAACTCTGCTCAACGCATCACTGCCTGCGTGCAGTGATGAAGACCCAACACAGCCAAAAATAAATAAATGAAATAAATTAAAAAAAAAAAAAAAGACAAGTGAATTCCCTGGTGGTCCTGTGGTTAGGAGTCTGCGCTTCCATTGCAGGGGAGCCAGGTTCGATCCCTGGTGGGGGAACTAAGATCCTGCAAGCCACAGGGCGAAGCAAAAAAAAAAAAAAGGCAAGAGATAAGTGATGGGAAGGATGTGGAGAAAAGAGAACCCTGTTGGTGGGAATGTAAACTGGTGCAGCCACTATGGAAAATATTATGGAGGTTCCTCAAAAAATTGAAAACAGAACTATCATACAATCTAGCAATCCCTTTTCTGGTTATATATCCAGAGGAAATGAAATCCATATCTTGAAGACATAGCTTCATCACATTCAACACTATTCACAACAGCTAAGATATGGATACAACCTAAGTGTCTCTCAATAAATGAATGAATAAAGAACATATGTAGTTCATCCATAAAGAAAAAGAAAATCTTGCCATTTGTGACAACATAAATAAAGCTGGAGAACATTGTGATAAGTAACATAAACCAGGTACTGAAAGACAAACTAAAAAAAAAAAAAAAAAAATTGTGTGTATGGTTTTTCACAAAATTCCTTTACGGAGTTGGGTATTTTTCTTCCACCAGGTAGGTTAGGCTCTGATTAAAACCCCAGCAAGTTTAATACTGATAAAATTGTTTCTCCTGAAGACAGGCCTTTTTTAGAGCAGAATATTCTGGAGTATTTAAAAAACGGTTACATTTTTCCCTACCCCTGTCATAAGCACGAGGGAATTTTTCTCCGTTATTCACCATGAGAACCTGATAAATGTCCTGGAGTAAAACTCACAAAAGCATGGGTGTCCCCTTGACAATGTTCCCCTGGAGTTTTTAATACTTAGAGTTGTCCACACAACTCTGCAATTTGCCAATTATAGTTAAAGTTTTTCTACCTCAGCACTGGTTCCTGGGGAGGTTTCTGCTCATGGGTTTCTTCTCTTGAAATTTGTGATTCTCTGTAACTGCTTGTCTGTCTCTCTAATTTTTTTGTGCAGTGGTTTACCTTGTGACCTTGCTTCTCTGACAGATCTAAAAAGAATTGTTGATTTTTTCAGTTTGTTCAGCTCTTTACTTTTGGTTAGGATAGAATGGTGATTTCTAAGCTTCTTATATGCTGGACCAAAACACTGAAGTCTGTATATGTATTTTACAATTGTAATGTTGTATAGGCAATTGAATATTTTGGCTCTTGAATGCCAACAGAGGATTTCTGATAAATGATATAAATTTGAGAGTGTCCAGCACATAATTGCTAATACTCATATTAGATTGCAGATTTCTTGACTTCCAGTTTATAATTGGGTCAGCACTTTATTTGCAATTTTTTTCTCATTGACTACCATATAATAGGGTTATTTACAGAGTCTTCAGAATGAATGACAAAGAGTAGGTTCCAGATAAAGGCAAAAATTGCATTGGCATTTGAGTCACAGAAGGAAAAAAAAGACACAAAAGAGAAAGAATTATCTTGACAGGTGGTGATGTACTCATATCCAGTAACTCCAAAGAAGGGGTGGTTCTCAGAATCTGTTAATACTAAAGGTAGGAGCCAGATTTGATTAAGGTTACTGTGAGCTGCCCAATGTCACTCATTAATGCTCCTGACTAAACAGCCAGAACTAGATGTCAGATCTGCTTAATTATATTCCTTGATTGCATTAAGAGGCAGCAGGTCAATACCTGAATAGGATTTAGCAAAAACTTATGATAATATGCATATATAATGTTGTACTGTGAAATTCATATACATCCTTGAATTTAAAAAGGCACATTTACATCTATCCTCTCTCTTGATTCTGACAGAATCTGTATCTAATTAGTATCCACATTTAGCAGAAGAAGAACTTGAGGCTAAGTGTGGTTAGAGACTTTCCCAATGTCAAGCAAAATGTAAGTAGTGGAGGTGGAACTAGTCATTTCACTCAAAATCTCATATTCTTTCCACTTCTTGCTGAGCTGAAATAGAACACATAAATTTATTCTTGACATACCAGCTTATTTGTGACAAATATTATAATTTGGGTTGAGAAACCCATAATTGAAGAAAAGTATAAAATTCAGATGGAAGACCCAAAAAACACCTTTTTTTTAGACTCATGGTAATCTGTTTTCTCATAAAATGGTGCACATATGCAGGGATATTGTAATCAGAATACCCAGTGGAATTCACACACTCATTAAACTCCTCAAGCAGAGAGCAATATAAACTAACACAGTGGAAGTAAGGTCAGTGAACATAATTAGTGAAACACCTTATAAAACAAAATTGGTGTGTAGCTTTGAAATCCTCACTTTCTACAGTTTGAGAAAATGTGACTAGCTGCTTGTTTAAATTACTGCTGTGTAGCTGTGGTCATGCCATTTGGAAGTAGGGAGATACACAACTGGATGAGTTACTAGGGAGCACAGAGAGTTTGTGTCAAGAGAGTTTGTTAAATATTACCCATTGTCCAATTACTGGTGGTTTTCTTCAGTTATGGAACTTTCAAAAGAATTCCTCTCCCACATCTGGTGAACCCTGTGTATAACAATTATAAATAGATGGATACTATGTGGTGAAGGGTTGCTATAACACAATAGGAAAAGTACTGGTGATTTGTAAAGAGTTGTGTCAGTGTAAGTAATTTTTATTCATTAATATTTTCACTCTTCTACAAAATTCATTAGGCAGCTATTAGGTCAGATACTCTGGTATCCATGAAAAAAGAAAATGCATGAAATGTGGTGTCTGCTTTCAGAAGATCTATTGGGTGAAACAGAAAATTTCATGTGAGTTTGGTAAATACTTTGATAGTGATATGAACAATATTTTGTAGGAGCACACAGACCACTCCTAGGAAGATGAGAGAGTCTTTCCTGAAGGGACATCATTTGAAATGAAGGGTGGCAAATGATAGGACTCAGAAGGACTGGAAGAAAGGGAAATTGGATAAAGGTAAACAATAGCAAAGGTGTGAAGTTATGAAATACCATCATATGTGCAGAGAAGAATGACATCACTCTGATTTTGGTATGGGCTGCAGGACTGTCAGTGAATATGGAGAATGTTGAAATGTGGAGTGTGGAAACCAGACTGCAAAATTAAATACTGCAGAATGTGTGCTTTCTCTCATAAGCAAGGGAAGCTTACCTAGGCCTTCCAGCAGGGGAGCTATGTGATAGTATTTATTCTTCTCTGATAACTGGGGTAAATACGGAACATACATAGGGGTGGGGAAGATTCATGGCAAAGAGGTTACTTTTTAAAATCAAACTATATGAATTTTATTATTGGAAGTATTCTAAAATAAATGCCCCAGATAGGTCACATATACTTTCTTCAATTATACTTAATACAGCAAATAATATAGCTTAGTAGCAATGGAAAAACAGATTGATCTTCTTGAGACTCAGGTATCTTATCTACAAATGAGAATTTTAGTCAAGATGTTCTCTAAGGGCCTTAATGTTCTAATATTTTATAAGGTACTATTAACTAGGGGTGCTTAGCACATTGTCACAAATTGGCGCCCAGGTTCATTTGTGACATTTGAATAGTATCCAGGAAAAAGATTTTGACAGGGGCATGTGAGTGGGGTAAAGTGGAGGAAGCTAATGTTTTCTTGCCCTGTCTTGCACCTCATGAAGGAAGCAAATAAAGAATAAGCATAACTCCTGCTTTGAGAAATTCATATTCTTAATAAAAATAAATGAAACTACTTGTTTTCAGTCAAATACTAGAATGTTCTTTCAAGCTGTTTTTTCTTGACAGTGATTTCAGGTAGTATTTTCTAGTTAGTTACATTTACATTTGACATAGTCCAGTGGAAAAGAATTTCGGATTAGAATACAGGAGATTAGATTCTAGACTTTGTTCTGCATCCAAGCAGAGGAGTGTATTTCAGATGTTATTTAATCACTGTATTTCATACTCTGTGCCTCAATTTGTTCATTTGTAATATAAGAGTGATGTCTCTCAGACATAACTATAACATGGATGTTTTTGTGAATATACGTTGAGAAAAGGTATTTATATATGTTTAAAATGCTTTTATTATTGGTAAACTTGTCATTATCCAATACCTTTTCCCTGGGAAATTTCAAGGCATAATGGAATTTTAGGAAGTTACAGCACAAAGAAGTACAATAGACATAATCAGTTCTCACAAAGATTTCCAGTGCTTCTCATCTTCCTTCCACATCTCTTTGAATAAGCATGGCTGTGTGACTAGCTGTGACCAAAGGAATGTGTGGGAAAGAGTCACATATCACTTTCATCTTTTAAAGAAAACCAGAGCTGGACAATTGTTGAAGTGGTAAAAACAGATTTTATTTGAGCACTATTACAACAGAGGAAAAAAGACCTCAGTATATAACTAGGTTCAAATTCAACAAAAAAAAGTGGGGATTTATAGTTACGAAGCAGGGTCGGTGGTGGTGATAGTGGTTTAGGGGGTAGAAAATTACTAAGAAAATAGAGAAACCCTTGCCAAATTGACCTAAAAGAAGTTTTGCTGAAGGCAGACCAAGGTGATCAGATATTTCCTAGGGGGATTAGTCTGTTTGGTCTACTATAACAAAATATCATAGACTGAGTAGCTTATAAACAACAGAAATTTATTTCTCACAATTCAGAAGGCTTGTTACTCCTAAATCATGGAGGCAGCAGATTCAGCATCTGGTAGGTTCTGCTTTCTGGATCATAGAAGACCCCCTCTCACTGAGAGGAGCAGAGATCTCTCTGAAATCTCCTTTGTAATGACACTGACCCCATTTCTGAGGGCTTTACCCTCATGACCTAGTCACCTCCCAAAGGTTACACCTCCTAATACTATCCCATTTGGGATTAGGTTTCAACACAGGAATTTTAAGGGGACACAAATATTCAGTCTATAGTAGTGGGGGATGAGGAATATAATCAGATAGCAAGGGTAATCAGATATTGAGGGTGGGAGATTCTTGTGAAACTGACATAGCAAGATTCTTGCTACAACTGGGCTCTTGAAGACAAGGCCTAAGGACAGAGCCTAGTTGAAAATGGGCTTAGAGGAGTCTATCTAGAGTTTGGTCAAGTAGAGAGTCTTTGTCAATTCCAAAGTATATACTTGCTTATGAACAGCCCTCCTGCAGCTTTCTTGCATCATCCAAGAAAGCTGCATGTTCCAGATTATGTAGCAACTGCAGCCTTACTCCTAGTCACCAATAGCTGCATGAAGGACAGTGACCACAGAGAGTTTCCTGGATCTTCAGAAGAATTAGTGTGAGCATAAAAAGGAAAAGTGACAATGAGATTTTGATTTTTTCCCCATTGTACCAGCATAGCCTTGCTTATCCTAGAGATATCAAGACCCTTTGAGATCCTATTTAGTTTATCTAATTTTCTAAGTGAGGAATTGATTTCTAGAAAGTTTAAATAACTTATGTAATATCACATGTCTACCTAGGAGTAAATCTGTAACCAGAAACACTATCTACTGATCTACTGGCTTTTCATTATTAAAGAAGTTATAACTTCTTTAACACACATCTTTCATGGTTTAAGATGAAATAATTTTTTTTTGTTGTAGAAGGTATGGATAACATGTTTTAAAAGACATAAAATTATATACTATTTAATATGTTTTTAAAATAATAGAAGCCATTAAACCTCAGTTTTCCAAGCAACAATTTTCCAGGGAGGACATTTCTCTTGTATTTCTAAAAGGCCAAATGAGTATCAAACTCCTGCCATTGGTCTCATTCACATTACCAAAATTAAAAACAAACAAAAAATTGAGTGTGGTATATTATTTGACAGGTATCTAGTGAAGTAATTAGGATTCAGTATCAAAGCTAGAGAAAACTTAATATATTTGTAATAAGCTCTGAAAAATATTGCATATGTACACTACGAAAGTAAATAATAATATCTTTAATAGAGTTCCAGAATTGATATTTTCATGTATACTAAAGTCAATAAAAATCTTCATTTTAAGTAAAATCCAATATTATTACCATAAATTTAATTTTTTTTTTTTTTACTTTAAGGAAACTTGGCTTAATATACCAGCACTTTAGCTGGTTTAGGAACTAAACTGGAATGATCACAATTGCAAACTTTAGAGTAATATCTGCTGAGATATTACTACCATTTTCTAATAAACCTGGACATACATCTTGCTGCTAATAACAGAATAAGTCAGTAATAATGCAGAATGATATACCTAAAATGTTATATGTATATAAATGGAAGTGAAAAAAGCAAGCACTCTTATGACAACTTTTAACCCATTATTTTTCAATAAATACATACCCATCTGATGCTTCTTTGGTAAACAAGGTCAGAAATCCTCTAAGTATTCCTTGAGTAATAAAAATTCTGTATACCTATTTATTCTAATATACAAATTATAATCCTTATTGTTTTTAAATTCAGTGTATTATAAACAGGTGGCGACTTCTTTTATCAGCATATTCAGTTTTATTTGAGAAGGTAAGTCTAGAAACTTGGGTTCAAATATGATACTTATATAAGCAAAGCATGTGTACTCTGAGTCACAGTTGGAAGAAATACTCTACTAAATCAGTTCATCGCTCTAAGTATCTACTTTTACTTTTCTTATCCATATGTCAAAATTGAAGGAAAATATCTTTAAATCATTTTATCATGCCAAATTTAAGAATTTCAGTAAGCTGAAATACCAAAAAGTTAACAAATCTGTTGTCTATCATCTATTATCTACTTACCTTTCTTTCTATCATATAAGTACACATATATATTTTATTTATATTTTTAATTGGCCTTTACTGTTGTTAGATGTGGTTAGTTTTTCATTTGAAGATACTTTAATGAGTAATTCCTGTAGCGGTCTTTGCTTTGACACGTGAACCCTTAGAAAAGGGTGCTATGTAATCACACCCAGAATACGAAAGATATCCTCTGTGAGAAATTCCCAGGCCATCGATGCTAAAATACATAGTTTATAAAGTGTTCTGTCTTTCTCAGAAGACCAACACTCAAAAGTCAACATTGCATGAACTAAGTCTAAATCCTATTCAAGCAGAATTCTCCCAGAGACCATCACTGAGATTCCCTGTAAAAGTTTTGCAAGCAATGTATTAAGACCAACTAGTTACTAATGTTGTATATTTCTTTAGCTTGGCAGAAAAATGCTAGGGGTAAAATTTCTGTTAAAAATGACATCCTGGGGCTTCCCTGGTGGCGCAGTGGTTGAGAGTCCGCCTGCCAATGCAGGGGACACGGGTTCGTGCCCCGGTCCGGGAAGATCCCACATGCCGCAGAGCGGCTGCGCCCGTGAGCCATGGCTGCTGGGCCTGCATGTCCGGAGCTTGTGCTCCGCAACGGGAAAGGCCACAACAGGGAGAGGCCCGCATACCGCAAAAGAAAAAAAAAAAAGAAACATGACATCCTGAAGAAGGGGTTGTATTGTCTTAAATAATTTCAGTGTCCCTATGGATTTGCGTATAATGATACCTCATTTACTAAGCTCTCTGGTAATGAAACTACATTTTAAAAGTCAACTAACTTAAACAGAAGAAAAGACACTGGCACAATTCTTGGAAAATGAAACAGATCTGGCAGTCGACAGGTTGAGAGTGTAAGGAGTGGTGTTTTCCACTCCTCAATGTAACTCCTGCTATATAGCACCAGGGAAGGCTATTTAGAAACCTAAGCAGGTCAGAATAGGCTTCCAGACATTTAGCATGGGGGGAAAGCCTGATTTCCACAACTCAAGCAGTTGGAGAGCCTCCTAAAGAGAGGCAAGTCACCTGATGATGCACAGCTCTGAATTAGGAGTCCTCTTCCTGGATTCTCATCTCTAATATTCAACACTATCATTGCCTTATAGATGCAGGGAAACATGACTCACCTCATCTTGGACTCTATCCTTACTTTAATATTCACATTATTTATAACTCATGTTGTTACAGTACAAACCACACCATAGAAGACACTCATTCTATTCTGTCAATAGTGAAAGCAATCATGTTTGATGATTCTGGTAACAGCAAATTATCTACAATAAATAATTCTGTGTAAAGTAAAACATAATGTGTTTGGAAGCAGACTTCTCTTTGAAGACAGAATTTTCCACTAGTGGAACTTGAGAATAGTTTACTTAAAATCTCTGTGCTCTGGAAAGTAGGTATAATAAGAGTTGTCTAGGTATTCTGTAGGGGCAAATGTGAAAGTGCCTGTGGAAAAATGGTGTGTAAAGTTTTATTATTCTTATGTTCTCTATTAAATGTAATAGTCAATATATATTAAAAATAACTGGTGGCCTTCTTTTTGCATTGAATGAAAGCTTATAAATCTGGGCTAAAGTTGAACTCTTTTCCCTATTTTGTTGAACAAAATTCTAAAAATGATCCTCAGTGACCTTGGCCTTGAATAATCTCCTACCCTTGGGATGTAACTGGAACTGGTAAATATGATGAGATTTCACTACTGTGATAATGTTGTATTGAATTGACCTGAAGATAGGGAAACTATCTAGTCAGGACTAAGATAGTTGCATAAGTCCTTTAAAAGCAGAGAATGTTTTCTGGCTGATACAGAAGGGGAAAGTAAAGATAGAAGACTAATACTAATACACTGATAAATAATGAGTTCCTCTAAATTCCTCTTACTCATATTCCTCTTCACTGTAACACTGCAAAATTCTTCCAGCTAAAAAATTCCTAAGTCCCATTCATCTAACCAAATCAAAGACTATTATATATATATATATATATATATATATATTTTTTTTTTTTTTAAAAAGCTATTGAAAAGCAGTGTGGGGTCTGGTGTGTTATACACCTCCCTAAGAATTCTTTTGTCCTACCCTTAGAGAGATTTATTTATTTTTCAATTATTCTTCCCAATTGGGATTTAACCTTGATGTAGCTTGATTATATGCATGACAACTGCCCTTTTCCCTCTCTGTACCCCCATCTTTTTAATTTCAAACCCTTATTTTCACTTTCAAATTAAATTCAGAGGGTGTTGGGTTTCTCTTTCGTGTCCAATCCTGTAACTTTACTTTGTTATTTCAAGCCGACTTTTTTTTTCAAAAAAAAAAAAGTCCTCTGCGACAGAGTCATCTGGAAATACTGGTAAGAATGATAGGGAAGTCACTTGTATTTTCCATAAATCTTTATAATTCTCTTGTGTATAATGCAAAGGAATTACTTTCTATATCAGGAGACATATCTTCTATGTGAAATTCAGAAAGGCCTCACTTACCAAGGGTCTAAAGCGTTCAACGGGCAGGAAAACAGATCGTTTGGTTCAGTTTTCTTATTCTAAAAGATAACACATTATAATATAATTTCACCAAGGATGCAAGGTAATTGCAAATGTTAAATCATACCTTTCATAGCTACAATATCATGTGATTTGGGGAGTATAAAGAGTAAAGAAGTTACATCTTCTGTCTATTAAAAAAATATTTGCATTAAAACAACACAGAGAAAATCCCTAAAGTTGAGTCATGACAGTAAGTAGTGAAATGGAGCAGGACCCTGTGATCCTTGCCCCCCACATCCTCAGCTTGCCTTTTGCCTGTGGAAAGACTTTAGCCAAAGAATAAGTTTAATCAGAGAAGTGAGAAAATGCAGAAACAAAGGAAAACCGTCAAAGGAGACCAAGTAATAATAGTCAATAAGTATAGTCAAGGACCTTTATTTCCTTCTAAGGATTATAGATAATATTCTGAGCCATATCCTGTGAGCTGTCTTATAGATACTGAAACCCCCACCCGGTGGAAGAAGTTAACTGCATGATGACCAGACTGTAGCCATGACATAAGCTGCCACAATTCCAAGAACTGGCCTCAAGGAAATGGGAACAAACCAACCCTGGAACTGGAGATTAACTGTACTTAAAACAATCAAGATGATGCTGGGCAGACCACCAATGACCAATTTCAAGATGACTGTCAGAGCTGACAGTGTGCTGTTTCTGCATGTAGCCCCCTCCCTCAGCCTATAAAATCTCTTGCCCACTAGTTGTGATGGGGGATGGGGTGGAGCAGTCGGCCTTCGGACAGGTGTCCACCCTCCACCCTTCGTAAGTTGTCAGCATCCAGAGTAAAGCAAACTTTCCTTTCCACCAACTTTGCCTGTTTATTGGCTTTTGAGTGGTGAGCAGCCGGATCCCACCTTTGGTTACAGTAGGACGAGTTGATAAATATCTTTGTGTCTAAGATGAATCAAAATAAAACCTTTTGTCAGTGAGTTTATGGGCATTAGGGGAGAAGAAATCTGCACTGATGACTCTGTTACATTATAGCAAGTGATAAATGCCTTGAGAGAGGAGAAAAGTGCAGTAAGTTCAGAGATAATTGGGAACAGTTGTTTCTGCAATGACCAGGAAAGGTCTCAAGGGAGGAGGAGGATTTGGTATAGTGCCACACAGGTTGGAAAAATACTCTCATAGACAAAGGAATATAAAAGTGTGAACGCATCCACAGATAAGTTTATTTCTTGACCACTATCTTCATTTTACTTAATAAAGCCTCAGATTCTTCAGGAGTAAGGTGAGTCACGTAAGGAAAGAGACTTTTTTTTTTTTAAGATGTTGGGGGTAGGAGTTTATTAATTAATTTATTTTTTGCTGTGTTGGGTCTTCGTTTCTGTGCTAGGGCTTTCTCTATTTGTGACAAGCAGGGGCCACTCTTCATCACAGTGTGCGGGCCTCTCACTATCGTGGCCTCTCTTGTTGCAGAGCATAGGCTCCAGATGCGCAGGCTTAGTAGTTGTGGCTCACGGACCTAGTTGCTCCACGGCATATGGGATACTCCCAGACCAGGGCTCGAACCCGTGTCCCCTGCGTTAGCAGGCAGATTCTCAACCACTGCACCACCAGGGAAGCCCGGAAAGAGACTTTTTAATGATATGAATCATTACAGAAATTATAGTTGCTGATATCTAAATTAGCATGGCTTGATGTTCATCATACCTTTTTTTAAATGAATTTATTTATTTAATTTATTTTTGGCTGCATTGGGTCTTCGTTGCTGTGTGCAGGCTTTCTCCAGTTGCAGTGAGTGGGGGCTACTCTTTGTTGTGGTGAGTGGGCTTCTTACTGCAGTGGCTTCTTGTTGTGGAGCATGGGCTCTAGGCACGTGGGCTCAGTAGTTGTGGCTTGCGGGCTCTAGAGTGTAGGCTCAGTAGCTGTGGCACACAGGCTTAGTTGCTCCATGGCATGTGGGATCTTCTTGGACCAAGGCTCAAACCTGTGTCCTCTGCATTCGCAGGTGGATTCTTAACCACTGCGCCACCAGGGAAATCCCTATATTCATCATATCTTATGTTTATTTTTCACACTAAGATACTTCTCTCCCACTTCCAGAATAAGCAATGCATAGAAATTATCGCTTAATAATAATGATGATTATACTGTCTAAAATATAACACTTATTTACTCTATGCTAGCCCTTCTTTGAGGTAAGCACTTTACATGAATTTTGGCTTTAAATGTTTAAACCACACTAACAACACTGGAGTGTTGTAAGTTAAATACCTTAACAGTGTTGATTTTATAGTTAGGAAACAAACCCAGTAATTCTGATCAGAACATAAGCCATGTTCTTTGATAAAGGTTTTTTTTTTTTTTTATTTGAATACCCGTGTCTCTCTGAAAAATAAACTGTAAACTTTAGAGATGAGAGGAGTTGGAAATCATCTAGCCCAGTGGTCTTCTATCTACTTCAGGAGGTAGGAGAAAAAAGCTGAAAGTACAAGGTCCAAGACTCAGAGCTATGATTCACTGAAGTATATTTAATCATATCCCTCCCAAATGCGAAAGAGATTCACCCTCTCCCAAGTTTCCCCCAAATCTCATCCCATTAGGCATCATATGAAAGTACAAAATTTGATCTTGAGTTGCAGCGTCACAGACAGCAATTCTGCACATGGCCCAGCAGTCTGAGCTGAGGTGTCAGCACAGCCATTTCTCACTAGGCACTCTGATCTGAAGTGCCAGTGCTAGGTGTCTGCATGAAGCACCCTGTGAACAAGTGAAACTAGACAAAGCACAAAGGAAAAGAAAAAAAAAACAAACGGGAGACCTTCAAGATGGCAGAGCAGTGAGACGTAGAGATCACCTACCTCCCCCAAAATACATCAAAAATACATCTACATGTGGAACACCTCCTTTAGAACACATACTGAATGCTGGCAGATGACCTCAGATTTCCCCAAAGGCAAGAAAATCCCCATGTACCTGGCCATATGGCTGACAGGGTCTTGGTGTTCTGGCCTGGTGTCAGGCCTGAGTGTCCAATGTGGGAGAGCAGAGTTCAGGACATTGGACCAACAGAGACCTCCCAGCTCCACGTAATATCAATCGGCAAGAGCTCTCCCAGAGATCTCCATCTCAATGCTAAGACCCAGCCCCATCCAATGGCCAGAGGCTCCAGTGCTGGATGCCCCATGCCAAACAACTAAGATGAAAGGAACATAACCCCACCCATTAGCACAGACACTGCCTAAAATCATACTAAGTTCACAGACACCCCCAAAACACACAGCTGGACGCAGCCCTGATCACCAGAAAGACACGATCCAGCCCCACCCATCAGAACACAGACACCAGTTCCCTCCACCAGGAAGCCTGCACAACTCATCGAACTAACCTCACCAACTGGGGAAAGACACCAAAAACAACAGGAACTACAAACCAGCCTGCAAAAAGGAGGCCCCAAACAAAGTAAGTTAAACAAAATGAGGAGACAGAGAAATATGCAGCAGATGAAGGAGCAAGGTAAAAACCCACCAGACCAAACAAATGAAGAAGAAAAAGAATTCAGAGTAATGATAGTAAAGATGATCCAAAATCTTGAAAATAGAATGGAGAAAATACAAGAAACGTTTAACAAGGACCTAGAAGAACTAAAGAACAAACAAACAATGATGAACAACACAATAAATGAAATTAAAAATTCTCTATAAGGAATCAATAGCAGAATAACTGAGGCAGAAGAACAGATAAGTAACCTGGAAGATAAAATACTGGAAATAACTACTGAAGAGCAGAATAAAGAAAAAAGAATGAAAAGAATTGAGGACAGTCTCAGAGATTTCTGGGACAACATTAAATGGACCAGTATAAAATTATAGGTGTCCCAGAAGAAGAAGAGAAAAAGAAAGGGTCTCAGAAAATATTTCAAGAGTTTATAGTCAAAAACTTCCCTAACATGGGAAAGGAAATAGTCAATCAAGTCCAAGAAGCACAGAGAGTCCATACAGGATAAATCCAAAGTGAAACATGCAAGACACATATGAATCAAACTATCAAAAATTAAATACAAAGAAACAATATTAAAAGCAGCAGGGAAAAGCAACAAATAACATACAAGAGAATCCCCATAAGGTTAACAGCTGATCTTTAGGCAGAAACTCTGCAAGTCAGAAGCGAGTGGCAGGACACATTTAGAGTTATAAAAGGAAAAAACCTACAACCAACATTACCCAGCAAGGATCTCATTCAGATTCAAAGGAGAAATTAAAACTATTACAAGCAAAAGCTAACAGAATTCAGCACCACCAAACCAGCTTTACAACAAATGCTAAAGGAACTTCTCTAGGCAGGAAACACAAGAGAAGGAAAAGACCTACAAAAAAAAAAAATCCCAAAACAATTAAGAAAATGGTAATAGGAACATACATATTGATAATAACCTTAAATGTAAATGGATTAAATGCTCCAACCAAAAGATACAGACTGACTGAATGGATACAAAAACAAGACCCATGCATATGCTGTCTACAAGAGACCCACTTCAGACCTAGGGATACATACAGACTGAAAGTGAGGGGATGGAAAAAGATATTCCATGCAAATGGAAATCAAAAGAAAGCTGGAGTAGCAATTCTCATATCAGACAAAATAGACTTTAAAATAAAGACTGTTAGAAGAGACAAATAAGGACACTACATAATGATAAAGGGATCAATCCAACAAGAAGATATAACAATTGTAGATATTTATGCACCCAATTAGGAGCACCTAAATACGTAAGGCAAAGGCTAACAGCCATAAATGGGGAAGTCGACAGTAAAACAATAATAGTAGGGGATGTTAACACCCCACTTTCACCCATGGACAGATAATCCAAAATGAAAATAAATAAGGAAACACAAGCTTTAAATGACACATTAGACAAGATGGACTTAATTGATATTTATAGGACATTCCATACAAAAACAACAGAATACACTTTCTTCTCAAGTGCTCATGGAACATTCTCCAGGATAGATCATATCTTGAGTCACAAATCAAGCCTTGGTAAATTTAAGACAATTGAAATCATATCAGTTATCTTTACCGACCACAGTGCTATGAGATGAGATATCAATTACAGGGAAAAAAATGTAAAAAATAACAAACACATGGAGGTTAAACAACACGCTACTAAATAAGCAGAGATCACTGAAGAAATCAAAGAGGAAATGAAAAAATACTTAGAAACAAATGACAATGAAAACATGATGACCCACAACCAATGCGATGCAGCAAAAGCAGTTCTAAGAGGGAAGTTTATAACAATACAATCCTACCTCAAGAAACAAGACAAATCTCAAATAAACAACCTAACCTTGCACCTAAAGCAATTAGAGAAAGAAGAACAAAAAAACCCCAAAGGTAGCAGAAGGAAAGAAATCATAAAAATCAGATCAGAAATAAATGAAAAAGAAATGAAGGAAACGATAGCAAAGGTCAGTAAAACTAAAAGCTGGTTCTTTGAGAAGGTAAACAAAGTTGATAAACCCTTATCCAGACTCATCAAGAGAAAAAAAAGGAGACTCAAATCAACAGAATTAGAAATGAAAAAGGAGAAGTAACAACTGACACTGCAGAAATTCAAAGGATCATGAGAGATTACTACAAGCAATTATATGCCAATAAAATGGACAACCTGGAAGAAATGGACAGATTCTTGGAGAAGCACAACCTTCCAAGACTACACCAGGAAGAAATAGAAAATATAAACAGACCAATCACAAGCACTGAAATTGAGACTGTGATTAAAAATCTTCCAACAAACAAAAGCCCAGGACCAGATGGCTTCACAGGTGAATTTTATCAGGCATTTAGAGAAGAGCTAACACCTATCCTTCTCAAACTCTTCCAAAGTATAGCAAAGGGAGGAACACTCCCAAACTCATTCTACGAAGCCACCATCACCCTGGTACCAAAACCAGACAGAGATGTCACAAAAAAAGAAAACCACAGGTCAATATCACTGATGAACATGGATGAAGAATCCTCAACCAAATACTAGCAAAAAAATAAAAAATACTACTAGCAAACAGAATCCAGCAGCACATTAAAAGCATCATACACCATGATCAAGTGAGGTTTATCCCAGGAATGCAAGGATTCTTCAATATATGCAAATCAATCAATGTGATTCACAATATTAACAAATTGAAAGATAGAAACCACATGATCATCTCAATAGGTGCAGGAAAAGCTTTTGACAAAATTCAACACCAATTTATAATAAAACCTCTCTGGAAAGTAGGCTTTGAGGGAACCTACCTCAACATAGTAAAGGCCATATATGACAAACCCGCAGCCAACATCATTCTCAATGGTGAAAAACTGAAACCATTTCCTCTAAGATCAGGAACAAGACAAGATTGCCCACTCTCACCGCTGTTATTCAACATAGTTTTGAAAGTTTTAGCCACAGCAATCAGAGAAGAAAAAGAAATAAAAGGAAACAAATTGGAAAGGAAGTAAAAGTGTCACTGTTTGCAGACAGCATGATACTATACATAGAGAATCCTAAAGATGCCACGAGAAGACTACTAGAGCTAACCAATGAATTTTGTAAAGTAGCAAGATACAAAATTAATGCACAGAAATCTCTTGCATTCCTATACACTAATGATGGAAAATCTGAAAGAGAAATTAAAGAAACACTCCCATTTACCACTGTAACAAAAAGAGTAAAATACCTAGGAGTAAACCTACCTAAGGAGACAAAAGACCTGTATGCAGAAAACTACAAGACACTGATGAAAGAAATTAAAGACGATACAAACAGATGGAGAGATATACCATGTTCTTGGATTGGAAGAATCAACATTGTGTGAAAATGACTATACTACTCAAAGCAATCTACAGATTCAATGCAATCCCTATCAAACTACCAATGGCCTTTTTCACAGAACTAGAACAAAAAATTCCACAATTTGTGTGGAAACACAAAACACCCCGAATAGCAAAGCTATTCTGAGAAAGAAAAATGGAGCTGGAGGAATCAGGCTCCCTGACTTCAGACTATACTACAAAGCTACAGTAATAAAGACATTATGGTACTGGCACAAAAACAGAGATATTGATCTATGGAACAGGATAGAAAGCCCAGAGATAAACACACACACATATGGTCACCTTATCTTTGATAAAGGAGGCAAGAATATACAATGGAGAAAAGACAGTCTCTTCAATAAGTTGTGCTGGGAAAACTGGACAGCAACAAGTGAAAGAATGAAATTAGAGCACTTCCTAACACCATACACAAAAATAAACTCAAAATGGAATAAAGACCTTAACGTAAGGCCAGACACTATAAAACTCTTCAATGAAAATATAGACAGAACACTCTATGACATAAACCACAGCAAGATCCTTTTCGACCCACCTCCTAGAGAAATGGAAATAAAAACAAAAATAAACAAATGAGACCTAATGAAACTTAAAATCTTGTGCACAGCAAAGGAAACCATAAGCAAGACGAAAAGACAACTTTCAGAATGGGAGAAAATATTTGCAAATGAAGCAACTGACAAAGGATTAACCTCCAAAACTTACAAGCATCTCATGCAGTTCAATATCAAAAAAAGAAACAACTCAATCCAAAAATGGGCAGAAGACCTAAATAGACATTTCTCCAAAGAAGATATCCAGATTGCCAACAAATACATGAAAGCCTATTCAACATCACTAATCATTAGAGAAATGCAAATCAAAACTACAATGAGGTATCACCTCACACCAGTCAGAATGGCCACGATCAAAAAGTCTACAAACAATAAATGCTGGAGAAAGTGTTGAGAAAAGTGAACCCTCCTGCACTGTTAGTGGGAATGTAAATTGATACAGCCACTATGGAGAACAGTATGGAGGTTCTTTAAAAACTAAAAATAGAACTACCATATGACCCAGCAATCCCATTACTGGGCATATACCCTGAGAAAACCATAATTCAAAAAGAGTCATGTACAACAATCTTCATTGCAGCTCTGTTTACAATAGCCAGGCCATGGAAGCAACCTAAGTGTCCATCAACAGATGAATTGATAAAGAAGATGTGGCATATATATACAATGGAATATTACTCAACCATAAAAAGAAATGAAATTGAGTTATTTGTAGTGAGGTGGATGGACCTAGAGTCTGTCATACAGAATAAAGTAAGTCAGAAAAACAAATACCATATGCTAACACATATATATGGAATCTAAAAGAAAAAAAAATGTTTTTGACAAACCTAGGGGCAGGACAGGA
This sequence comes from Phocoena phocoena, assembly GCF_963924675.1. Lineage (NCBI taxonomy): Eukaryota > Metazoa > Chordata > Mammalia > Artiodactyla > Phocoenidae > Phocoena > Phocoena phocoena. The sequence goes on from NC_089223.1 coordinate 80,737,158, forward strand.
ATAAAGACACAGACATAGAGAATGCACTTGAGGACACGGGGAGGGGGAAGGGTAAGCTGGGACGAAGTGAGAGTGTGACATTGACATATATACACTACCAAATGTAAAATGGATGGCTAGTGAGAAGCAGCTGCACAGAAGAGGGAGATCATCTCAGTGCTTTGTGACCACCTAGAGATGTGGGATAGGGAGGATGGGAGGGAGACACAAGAGGGAGGATGGGAATATATGTATACATAAACCTGATTCACTTTGTTATACAGCAGAAACTAACACAACATTGTAAAGCAATTAAACTCCAATAAAGATGTTTATAAAAAAAAAAGAAAGAAAACAAAGTACAAAATCTTATCATCCAGATCATGTCCTGGAGTAGATGAGGTTCCTGAATATAATCTCTTAAATACTGCTCCTGGGACAAAATTCCTTTCATTTGTGGACCTATGAAACAAAAGACAAGTTATCTGCCTCCATACCATATGATGGTATGGTAGGGAGAATATCCTGTATCCTGAGCTATAAACATTATGTTTAAGGAGAGGGAAATAGGAGGTAAAAATAAGTGCTTGTTTAATAGTAGTTCTGATCTGGAAGATGTTAGGAATTTCTTGATTAAATTTCAAGACTAAAGAATAATTATTTGTGGCTCTTTACTGTATTCTGTTTTCTTGGTTCCATCCTCTGTGTCATCTTCACTTTTCATGAAAAGAAGCATGTGTTTGTAGTGCATAGTTTATCTGTCTGCTTCCTGCCTACTGTGGACTAGATATCTGTGTACTCCGATACTGATATGTTGAAATCCTAACCCCCAATGTGATTGTATTAGGAAATGGGACCTTTGTGTATTGCTTAGGTCATGAGGGTGGAGCCTCATGAATGGGATTTGTACCTTTATGAAAGAGATCCCAGAGAACTTTATTACCTATCCTGCCATGTGAGGACACAGCAAAAAGATGGCCATCTATTAACCAGGAAGTGGGCTCTTATTAGATACCTAATGAGCTGGCACTTTGATCTTGGACTTCCCAACCTCTAGAACTATTAAAAATAAATAGTTGTCATTTATAAGCCACCCAGGTCATGGTATTTTATTATAGTGGCTTGAACAAGCTAAGACACTTCCAGTAGACTTTTGGGGTTTCAACTTCTCCTTTGATACTTTTTCCATCTCTTTCAGTCCAAGCTGGCAATATTTGTGCTGATATGATTTTCTCAAGAACTTTATGGATCTCCTGTGGATTTCAGTGGGGTTCAGCCCGTTAGACAAAAGTCACATTCACAGATACTTTTGAAATAATCCCTCTCTACCTCCTGTTCAGATGGCTGAAGGACAAGGCTCTCAGTCTTCCTAGGCTAATTGAGAAGATTGAGAGAATCTGCCAGGCATGTTATTAATTCTTTAAGGACACTTTGTGTAACTGAATACTCTGATCTTTTGATCTTTCTGAGAGTATAGCAAAAGGTTGTATATTTGCACCCCCAGCTTTTCCCTATGCCATGCTTTTATAAGGTATTTCTCAATTTTTGCATTCTTTGCCATTTGGAAAGTTTGAGTATTTCAAACCCATCAAGATATGTTTTCTTTTCCTTTTTTTGTTTTTAAGTATTCCTTCAATTTATCTCTGTCCTTCATGTTTTACTAAATACAGCAAAGAAACAAAACAAAACAAAAAACAGGTGGTACCTTCAACATTTTGCTTGGAAATCTCCTTAGCTAAATGAACAAGTTCATCCCTTACAAGTTTTGCTTTCCATGTAACTGCAGGAAGCAATTTTGCTAAGGGTTCTGCCACAGTATAACAAGGATACTCCTTCCTCCAGTTTCCAATGACACATTCCTCACTTTGTTTTTGAGTCCTCAGCAGCAGCGTCCTTAAAGTCTATACATTTAGTAACAGTTTGTTCAAAGAAATTAAGAGCTTCTCTTTAACGATCCTCAAAATTCTTCCAGCCTCTGCCCATTGCCCAGTTTTAATCCACTCTCACATTCTGAGGTATTTGTTACAGTACAACCCACTTCCAGGTATTAAAATGTGTGTTAGTTTTCAATTGCTGTGTAACGCATTACCACAAATGTAGTGGGGTAAAAGGACACACATTTCTTAGTTCATACTCTCCATGAATCAGAAGTCTGAGCATGCTTTACTTTGGTCCTTTTATTAGGATCTGACGAAGAGGCAATCAAGGACCGCCCCCTGGCTGGGTTTTCTTCTGGATACTTGACTTAGGATTGGCTGTCTTGCTCAGGTGGTTGCTGACAACATTCATTTCATGCTGCTGTCAGATTCCGGGAGTTTTAATTCCCTCACTTCTTTTGGGTTTTTGCTCAAATGTTTACCTCACTAGAGAAGCTTTCTGAAACTACTCCATCTCAAACAATGTTTCCTATTAGTTCTTATTCCTTTATTTTGCTTTAGTTTTGTTCATAGTTCTATTGCTTCCTGCCATCATATTGTACATTAATTTGTCTAATTTTTATCATATGTACCTATCAGAATGTTAAGTTCTGTTAGGGCAGGGCTGTATTATTGCTTTGGTGGTGTTTTTTCACTGGTTTTTACCTTGCCATCTAAGAGAATGATTCTCACATACTATCAACATGAAAATATTTATTGAATTAAGGAATGGGAATCAGTCTCCCAGTGTCTAACTAGTAAATGATTACACTGAAATTACAATGAGAAGGACTTAAAAATTAAAAAAAAAAGTTTTCTGCCTCAAAACTCCTAGAATTTGGACAGCTCTATTTAGAGGTAAAGTCATAGAAATAAATTCCGCTATTTTTAAAGTAGAGCATTACAAAAATGAAACAGAAATTGAGACATAAATAATTATAAATCAACATTTTAAGTTGTAAAGACATGTATTTGGTCTCCATAAACTAAGTTCAAGTCTTAAAGTATATACACCATCTTTGAACTAAGGAAATCAATTATTATGAATTCAAATTTTTCTAAATTTTCCTTACTTGGCACACAACACACAGAGACACACCTAGAAACACACAAGGATGGTAATGAGTCTGGGGAAAAAAACATACCAGAATATTTATAGTGGCCATGAGCAGGTGGTTCAAGTATAGACTCACTTAAAATTCTTTAGAGCTTTCTGCATTTTACAATTTTGTGTTATTACAGATCAACGATTATTAATGGTGAAAATATCTAAATGTCTGTGTTTCCTTCATGTTGCACTTAATTTCTGTAGGACAAATAGATATGATTTAAACAGTGGGTTTGCTTATAAGTGCATATGCCTCTGTCTGTGTGTGTGTGTGTGTGTGTGTGTGTGTAGTCACTTTAGAACATCTTGAGATATGATAGGATATATAAGAATGATTTCTATATTGAATGAGATAATACAGTATTTTGGGACTATTATGAAAGACTAAATTCTGCTCACAATTCTAAATTTATTTGAGAATTATTTCTTTAGATATCTGAATATAAAATATGTAGGGCTAAAAATATCTGCAGCCAACAGTTTGAGTCTACTGATCAATACAATTCTTAGACATGATAAAATCATTGTATTGGTCTTCCTTTAGTAAGAAGTCATCAGTGTTAATAAGTTTCAGTGTTTTAAAGAACAGTGCTAAAACATATTGATAAACTTAGTGTCTAGCATCATTTAAGTTTCTGGACTGGGAAATTAACAATCCAGCGCACATTAAACAATGCTCGTGGTAAATTGTCAGCAAGTCGGATAACTTGTATCCAGTTTTGGCTGTGATTCTGCCTTACTGAATAAACTTTTGACAAGTAAACCTGTCTGGTTTTAAATTTCTTCTCCTTTAAATAAGGACAATGAACCAGGTGTATTCTATATTTCCTTCCTGCTCCATCATTGTATATACCTATATAATTTTTTTCTTTTTGAATTAAGTCCCATTTGGTAGTAATTCTCAATGACTTACGAAGTGTAGTTTAAAATAGATTTTCATTGGAAACAGGAAAAAATTAAAATATTCTATCAGAAAACTATACCAGTTTAAAATTGCATTTCCATATGGAATTAGGTCACTAGTTTTAGTAAGGCATATCAACATTTTTGGACATTTCATTACCCTGGAATTAAGCAGCAAATTTAAAATTTCTAGAAAGAATAATTTTAATATTTAAGTATATTAAAACTATATTATGTATAAAGAGCATAAGAATAGTTTTAAAGAAATAAGACTCTTTAAAGTTGGGATCCCCACATAGAACACAACAAAATTAATAACATTTTTAAGTACAGATAAAGAAAATTTGATAATAGAATTAGGTTGGAAGAAAGTCAAGACAGTTACCCCATGTGAAATTTCGCTTCTTGATTACCAGCATACATTCTCAGTGTAAGTGTGTCATAATATTTCTAACTTCTTACCCTATGTATGAGGTGTAGGAAATCCTATACCAAGTTGTTTATTTTTTTGAAGTAAAACTGCAACTTCAATCTAAGGAACCGAGGTAACATTGAACAGTGAATTTCCTTATGTAAGCTTCTCTCCTTCTTTTATCTTTTTACTATTAAGAATTGTATACAGACTCATTTAAAAAAGATTTGGCCAAGATATTTTTATAAAACTAAAATCAACATAAATAATAGGGGTAATCTCTTTAATATCACACATTTAAAGAGGTCTTTTAATTAATCTATTGATATTATCAAGTCACAGAATATGAAAGTAGAATTTTAAAGCTGGTGGCTTATTTAGATACAAACAATTTATCAAGTTTTATTTGTTTTCAACAAACTCTTACATCTTAATATATGCCAACCACAGTTCTGAGTGCTTTACATTATTAGTTCACTTAGTTTGCAGAATAACCTTATGAGCAAAACGCTCTTGTTATCCTCTCCGTTGGATAGGTGCAGATATCAAGAGACTGGGTGCATTGCACCAGGTTTTGAAACTAATGGCACAGCCAGCATTCAAACTCCTCAGTCCATGCTCTTAATCACTGTATTAGACACCCCTTTAACAGAAAATGATATCGAAGCCCAGAGAGGCAGTGTGACTTACTTGGACTCTTAAAGCTATTTCACAGAAAACCCAACCTGAGCAACATTCTCCCAAATCACTTTAACATATAATAAATTGGGGAAAAACATAGCAAAATAATTCAGGAAGATCAAACAGTTTCCTAATGTAAGGTATCTCTTGGTTTCTATTCACTTATTATTACAGTTTTCTATAGGTGGAAAATAAACAACTTCTGGGAAAAAAAATTCCTTAGCTGTGTTTCCTAGTATCTGCTGAACAATATTGTTTTTAAATACAATGTTCCAGGTTAACCTAAGCTGAAGAAAGAAGGAGGAGGAGCAGTAGGAGGAGACTTGGGGCAGGAATTAGAAATAGTGAAACATGTTGAAGAACAAATATGGGATTTTCATTTTGTAAACATAGAAATAGTAAGGGGCACAGTTTCTGGAAGAGTTTCTCCATTATGGGTGTTTCCAAGATAGCATTCCAACTAGCACCGATGCTGATACCCACCTTCACCCCCGCCAAATATTCTGCATTTCTGTTTTTCCACAATGTAAATACCATAAATGAAGAATAGAAAACACAAATGCCTCCCATATCAGTCAGGGTGTAACTATATTATGTATTTATTATGCACGCATAGTATTAGAAATGCAGTGGGGCTGCAGCACACAGCAATAACTCTGCCTTGTCCATTTAAAGGGGTTACACATACCTGCCACTTAACCAGTCAGTTGTTACTATGCAGGAGTGTGGGCCAAGTAGTAAAAGATCTCTGATTTTGACTTTTATGCAAAATTGTCTAATATTAAAATGTTGGCTTTTTTTGTGTGTGTGGAGGGATAAAGCAAAAGTGCTCTCCAGAGCACTTTTGGAGGCAGGCGGTTTTCAACCTCTGCCATAAATAATCCCAGAGAGAGGCTTGATTGTGCTTTTTTTCTTTTCTTTTCTTTTCTTTTTTTTTACGGTACGCGGGCATCTCACTGTTGTGGCCTCTCCCTTTGCGGAGCACAGGCTCCGGACGCGCAGGCCCAGTGGCCATGGCTCACGGACGCAGCCTCTCTGTGGCATGTGGTATCTTCCCAGACCAGGAGACGAACCCGTGTCCCCTGCATCGGCAGGCGGACTCTCAACCACTGCGCCACCAGGGAAGCCCTGTGCTTTTTTTCATTGGAAAGTGACCACATGCTTCTATGAAACTTTATTTAAAACCGTCATAATCTGTTTTTTGATGAAGCGACTTGGAGGTACACAAAAAATAAAGTGTCATATGTATGACAATTTTCAATACATTTTTACAGTTGGAGAGTAGACACATAAATCTTCTATAGTTTTAAAAATAGATTAAATCTGTTCTTGCTTGAAGTAATTACACTATGGTGCAATCACATTTACCTAAATTAATATTTAAAGATGGAACCAATTGAAAATGAAATTGAATTAAACTAAGGTATCATACTGCACTGTATGCTGGTGGTTTGTAATTGATCAGACATGCAAATGTCAATCTATAAATGTAATAAGCTGTGCGTACAAAATGGATCAAATATAAGATGCTTAAGACAATATAACATGTCCTTAGAATGTAAGATGATGTGGCATAAAATGATTGAGTTCAATTGCTTAATAAATAATGTAATATAATAGCTTTTAGAGGGTATTTGTGGAATGAAATTGGGAATCTCACAGAAACAGCATTTCATATAAATGTGTCATACATTCGAACACCCAAAAGCTTCATGATTCAAGAAGTTAGTGGCTTAGTAAATAATAGAATTAATTTCTGTAATTGGTATTGAATGGCTTACCTACACACAATTCTCATATGTGTGTGTTCTTATTATCATCTTGCCTACATAACTTCATGCTGTTTAAATATTACTGGAGCAAATCTTTATGCAGTGCTGTGTATAAGCCTTAAATGTATTATTCATGGTGTATAATCCTCAAATGTACTCTTTCCAGGTAGAGCACAACTCCCCAACTTTTGGATAATTATATTTATTCTGCACCCCCCCCACCTTTTGTTCCCTCCCCAACCCAGGAAATGCAAGCTATATGAGAAAGCTATCTTAGCAGTGGGAGAAATATGTTTTTTATAGGAATGTATGGTTGGGAATGGGGGCTAATTAGAATTTTGCTGCCACTTTCTTGACTGGGATCAAGACTAAAACCTGAAAGGCCTATTTCTGAAGCAGATTGAATGTTATGTGCAGCATGATATGACAAATGAGCTTGAGTTCAAAATCTGGCTATTATGTACCACAGACTGCGCTACAAGCCATTATCTTATTTAACCATTATAATGGGCTATTTTTTTTTCAGTGATGAAAATCTGAGGCACAATATGCCATACAGATCTTGAATGAAAGTCAGCACTTAGACATATCAAGGCTATGGTTTCCTCATTTGTTCTAAGAATTCCATCATATATAAAGTCTCCATGATACAGTGCATGACACACAGTATATTTTTCTAAAATTATTCCAAATCCTAGAAGTCAGTGCTACAAATGATAGAAGGGAGTAAGAGGTATAAGCTAAGAAGGCTTGTGGGGCAATCTTAAAGCAGAGAACTGCGTAAAATGAGAGATGAAATTAGATTTATATTTTATATTTAGAGGATGGCCAAACACAAGTTCGAATTTAATTCAGGCAGACTTTATAAGACTGTAAGATAAAGGATATTTTTTATCATTTTTTCACATCCGTTTTAGTAATGTCAGAGAACCCATTTGGTAGATGCAAAGAGCACTACTCAAATAAGAAAGAGTAGTTATTTTAAGTAATTTCCTAATTCATATTTTGAAAGTCTTGACATAGAAACAATAAGGAAGCAAATAGGTAGAAATTTGTTACGCTTTTGGCTCTTGTTCCAGTCTTGATATTTTGTTTTTATTTAAATTTGTATATGAGGGATGGGAAGGTATTGTAAACTCTTCAATGCTTGAAACCCCACCCAACATTTATTTGAAATATAGTTCTCTTCTGTTGATTTCAGTTCTCTCCTATCCTAATGAGTTGTTTTAGGTCAAAAAACCCAACATATCTGAACTCAGGAATCATGAGTAATACATTTATGGCACATCTTGTAAAGGAATTACCTTTGGACAGAAAAGAATGCTTTCACTCTGACAGACCGCTTGGCTACCTTAGCCATGCCTGATCAGAAAGATCCTTCAGATAAAACCCTGTTCTGGAAAACCAGTCACAACCAGAGGTGTCCAATCCATTCTGGGTTTTATTAGAGTTTGGAAAAAGGAAGTCTAGATCTTTGGGAATTTTATATGCTTTTCTCTAGTAGAAAGGAAAAATTTATTTTGAAAAATTTTAACCTTTCTTCCCAGGTTCTTGGAAACTTTGAAATTAATACCAAAAATAAAGTATGGTACCATAGAACTTGCCAAACATTGTAGGAGCATGCAAGTATCATATACTGTACTACGAAGACTCTATACACCAAGGAATTCATAGAATAAATGAGGAAACCACAGTCATGATGTATAAATAAAGAATCAATAGAACATAGAAGCTTAATCATGCTATAGCAAGCACAGAGGTGTATAAAACATAGTTTTTATCCTTAAGGAGCTGGTGGAGAGGGAAAACTGAATGCTATAGTTAGGAAAGCATACACATGGAATTCTTTTTACTTTGGAGGGAGGAGAGACTACACACAGGTGAGAGGACTTTGGAGAAGAAGAGTTAGTGTTTGCATTGCTCCGTGCTAAGAATCTCCATTCTGTGAAGGACAAAGGACAGCTACTGGAAGTTGTTTCAGACAGAACAAAATGGGTGTTCGGAGGTCTGAGGTATAAACTCCTGACATGTTTCCTCTTTTCAGAAAAGGTAAAATGACAGTGATGACAAGATCATCTACTGTAGACTTAAGCTGTTAAACAGCAAATCCAGGATATGTCATTACACTCAGGAGAGATGTTGAAAAGTGTGTCATAGAAAGCAACATAAGGTCAGTGGCTTCTGTGCTGTAGGGAAAACTTTATGTGGCAATTAAGCTGAAATTAGCTCTGTTCTTGCCAAAATCCACAGCCCCTTGAGGTGTTATTAAAGAAAGCTACCTGACCAATCAACCAAACTAACACTGTGGCCAAGATTCTAGTGCCTCAAGTGGTTTGAACCAAGCAGTTAGTGAACTCACATAATGAAATCTGTGTGAGGCCTAATTTGGCCAGCATGGTCCTTATGTTGCAATTTCTCCAAAATGGAAGAATGCAGAATTAGGTTGGTTGGTTTGCTTGGTTTGCTTGCTTGCTTCCATAGCTGTTTGCATTCATTTTGCTTTTTTGTCTGTTGTTTTTGTCTTTCTACTCCTTTTAAAAATCTTTCTACAGGGGCTATAAAAAAATTGTCTGCTTAACATATTTTCTGGACTGCTTCCTAATATTCCTCTGATTTTTTTTTTTTTTTTTTTTGCGGTACGCAGCCCTCTCACTGTTGTGGCCTCTCCCATTGCAGAGCACAGGCTCCGGATGCACAGGCTCAGCGGCCATGGCTCATGGGCCTAGCCGCTCCGTGGCATGTGGGATCTTCCTGGACCAGGGCACGAACCTGTGTCCCCTGCATCGGCAGGCGGACTCTCAACCACTGTGCCACCAGGGAAGCCCCTCCTCTGAATTTTTTCTAATAGCTTCTTCGATTTCTATCTCCAAACATGAACAGCCCTAGACTGCCATAAGTCATATTAAGGTAATTCAAAATAGTAATGGAAAACAAAGGCTAGAGGTGGATACCAGTGTGTGAAAATGCAGAAATCTGAACACTTACATGATGAGTCTGTCACTAGTAAAGGTGTGAAGCCATGGGGTAAGCCTGAATGCCTTACTGAGTTCTCCAGTGCACATCACTGTCTGTCTTTGCCTTGGGTAATTACTGTATGACTGAATCCCTGTTTAAGTCAGCCAATTATTTTTGAACTTCTATCATCTCTCAGGAATTATGCAAATGAATAATGTATGGTCTGTCTCCTCAAGTTGCTTATAGTGTAATTTAAGTCAGGCAGACCGACTAAAGCAGACAATTTTAAGCAAATGCAGTGATAGAGCTATGTACAAGGCACTCCTGTAGCCTTGAGAGAAGGGCTCAGGCAAATGTTCCTGGGGAGAGCACTACCTAAACTGAGATAAATTCCAGGGATGTCAAGCTAGATTGACTTCAACTGAGGTTAATGGTATCAAGTGAGAATCTATCCCTGAATGTATACTTGTACATATACATATACATGGACTATACTGAGTTGTATACCAATATATTTATGTGTGCCAAATATACATGTATGTGTATACATTTATATGTGTGTATTTGTAATAAATTATGTATATAGTTACACACACATAGACACACACAACTCAGGCTACTCTTAGAGTTTATTCAGAATATTGATTTTAGGGAATATTGGAACAGTCTAACCTGGGTCTTGTTCATACACTGTTGTGACAGGGAGATGTCATGGGGGAATAATTGTAAGGTTTACCCCAAGCCTTCAAAGTCTTTTAATGGTTATGGCACCAAGGGCTCACTCGAGATGTGTTATCAGGTGGTATATAATCTAAGTAGCATTGAACAAGTTTTTGGAAATGGCTGTGTCTGGCCATCACCAGAGCACTCAGTGGGAATTGTTCTTTGAACAACACTCTAGAGTAGTTACTGAAACAGTATATTTAAAATGTTTGTGTTTTTAAATTTTTATTGTAGTATAGTTGCTTTACAATGTTGTGTTAGTTTCTACTGTACAGCAAAGTGAATCAGCTATATGTATACATACATCCCTTCTTTTTTGGATTTCCTACCCATTTAGGTCACCACAGAGCACTGAGTAATGTTCCCTGTGCTATACAGTAGGTTCTCATTTGTTATCTATTTTGTACATAGTATCAATAGTGTTTATATGTCAATCCAAATCTCCCAATTCATCCCAAGCCGCCCTTCCCCCTTGGTATCCATACATTTGTTTTCTACGTCTGTGTCTCTATTTCTGCTTTGTAAATAAGATTGTCTATACCAATTTTTTCATATTCCACACATATACATTAATATATGATATTTGTTTTTCTCTTTCTGACTTACTTCACTCTGTATGACAGTCTCTAGGTCCATCCATGTCTCTACAAATGATCCAATTTTGTTCCTTTTTATGGCTGAGTAATATTCCATTGTATATATGTACCACATCTTCTTTATCCATTCCTCTGTTGTTGGACATTTAGGTTGCTTTCATGTCCTGGCTATTGTAAATAGAGCTGCAGTGAACATTGTGGTACATGACTCTTTTTGAATTATGGTTTTCTCAGGGTATATGCCCAGGAGTGGGACTGCTGGGTCACATGGTAGTTCTATTTTTAGGGGGGGTTTTGGGTTTTTTTTTTGCCATACGTGGGCCTCTCACTGCTGTGGCCTCTTCCGTTGCAGAGCACAGGCTCCGGACGCGCAGGCTCAGCGGCCATGGTTCATGGGCCCAGCCGCTCCGTGGCATGTGGGATCTTCCCAGACTGGGGCACGAACCCGTGTCCCCTGCATTGGCAGGTGGACTCAACCACTGCACCACCAGGGAAGCCCCTCATTGTAGTTTTGATTTGCATTTCCCTAATAATTAGTGATGTTGAGCATTTTTTCATGTGTTTGTTGGCTATCAGTATGTCTTTGGAGAAATGTCTATTTAGGTTTTCCACCCATTTTTAGATTGGGTTGTTTGTTTTTTTGATATTGAGTTGCATGAGTTGCTTATACATTTTGGAGATTAATCCTTTGTCAGTTGCTTTGTTTGCAAATATTTTCTCCCATTCTGAGGGTTGTCTTTTGCCACAGAATTGTCTGGGTGGAACATAACAGAAATAGGAGGATTAAAAAGATGCCACCAGGAGCACTTACTAGGAAGTTACTAGCAAAGAGAGCAACTGTCACCTTCTAGAAGTCCCTGTGTTTACGGTGGCTACTTCCATGTGCTTCAAGGAGCATCTGCTAAGTTGTGGTCATTCAGAGATTGGACTGTCCATTAATTTTCATCGTCCTAATATTATTACCCTTAAAACCAATGGGAAGGTTGAACTGTGGTATCTTTCATTATATTCCTTACAAAGGAATGACCTCCCAATCAGAAAGACTAAAGCAGGATTTCCAAGTGGCAAGATAGAATTGTAGACAGACAGAAGAGAGATGAAGCCTGTCATTTGTTAGATTTGTGTCCGTGTGTAAAATAGGAAGAGTAACTGCTACTTCACTGTGTTGTTTTGAGTATATAATTAGAATATATATTTTTAAAAATGGTGTGGTATAAAGAGTAATGCTTTCCCACCTACGTCCACATCCTAGTCCCTTGAATCTGCGAATATATTACTTAACGTGGCACAGAGAATTTGCAAATGGGATTAAGAACCTTGAGTTGGGGAGATTATTTTGGACTATGCAGGTACACCCACATAATCACAAGAGTCATTATAAAAGGGAGCTAAGCAGGTCAACGAAGAGAAAAAGAAGATACGACAAAAAAAGAAAGGCTGGCCGTATTTTGAAGATAAAGGAAGGGGCTATGAACCAAAGACTACAGATGTCACCCAAAAGCCAGAAAAAAACAAAGAAACAGATTCTTCTCAAGAGCCTCCAGAAAGAACACGACCCTACCAATACCTGGATTTCATCCTGATAAAACTCCTTTTGGAATTCTGACCTCTAGAATTGTAAGAAAGTGAGTCTGTGATTATATTTTTCAGTGGCAATAGGAAACTGACACAGACTATTGCAATATCTACCATAGAGGAACTGTTTCATAAATGGATATTATATTATTAATAATTGCTTTATATTGCATAGCAAGATATTCCTACAAAAATAACTGTTTAGGAATCAATAACACTTAATTTGTTAATTTATTTCCTACTGTTTATGAAAGCACAGATACTCTGGATGGTGCTTTGCATGTATTATTTCTATACCTCATATTATTTCAGTATTACTAGTATTTTTCTCATTTGTAGTTGGCAATATAATATTCACCCGAGTACTAAACTCATTCATCAAATCATTCAATGATCAAAAAATATGTAAAACAAATTTTGTGTTTTACATGCATATCTTTAATAAATATCTGTTGTGCCACCAAGTCATGTAGTTAATTTTAAGCTACCATTTATTGAATTTCAACTTTGTCATATACTATTTCTATATTTCCCCTTCATTTAACAGAGACTAATATTATTCCTATGCTTTTCTTATTTGCTATTTAGAATAACTATGAGCATCAAAATCTGTTTGTTCTTTATTAATCAAGGTTCTGGCTAGGGTACAAAATTGAAACAATGGTTAGTTTCTCTTAAACCTTCCTTCTGACTTTTTATCTTCTGGACTTCTTATTTTTTCCTTGTGCCATTCTGACCTTCATTAATGATAGCAATTTATTTTCCTGCCTTCAGTGATCTTAATTTACTCATTGTCATTCCATGGCATCTTAAAGAGACAAGACCCTTGTTTCTTTTAAATATTTTCAACTTACGTTGCAATGAAAGAAGAATATTAGACAAAGTTAAACAGGTTTATTTATATAGTACATATAGACAATGTGTTCCAAAGCTCTTGACCATCTGGAGATTAACATATGGCACGCATACTAATTGTAGCCACTCCTATAATTCACAAAACAGTGCTTGGAGCCTGATTCTAGCCTGTTTCCATGATAATCACATTTTCTGAGTCAGAAATTGAGATTTATCATCTGATATTTTTTTTCAAATGGAAAATTTATTTCTATGAAATTTTTTTCAAAGATAATTTATTAACTCACAAAATTAGCTTCCACATTTACATGCTTCTTTCATTGTACCACCGTACTGTCCTCACTCCCCCTAATCTCAGCTGTGAGCATTTTGAAGGATAAGAGAGTTGGTCCATTTTTATGTTGACAGTCCCAAACAATGTACCAAATATGGGAAAACTCAATTTATAGATGTAAATAAATTTAGCAAATCACTTTACTATAAGAAATACTATTGTATAAAATAGGATGAGCCATCATGAAAAAATCAAGACAAAAATTACTTCTGTAGAAATGAATAGCACATTAATTGTTATTTATTAGCTGCTATTTATTAAATGTGCTTTTAACTCTAAGGAAACTGGTCCTAGTCCCTCTCCCATATTCATACATTTAATTAAACATGTAAAATCATTATAGTCTAATGAGACACTTTATTCGTCCCTTATTTGTGCCAAATTGGTTTCCCTGTACGTTATTTTGCTTAGGTTCTTCCTTATGCTGATAAATACATGCCTATTCATTTTGATTTTGTTGTTTAAAACCAGTACAAACATGTACTGTACTGTTTCTCAGTTTCTACTTTTCTAGAATATCTTACCCAACTCCTTGAACTCAAACTGATCTGTTTTTCCATGTACTGATGCTATTTGTAACTATACTCTTTATAATTACATGTCTTATTTCTTAATTACCTATTGCTTAGTTATTTTCTCCAAAGGCTTTGTATCAGCAAGTTCTTAGCTCCTATTTTAATCATTTAAGCTTCTCAAGAACAAGAAAAGTGCTTTGTTCTCTTTTTTATAAAATTCTTGCATCTAGTAACTATGTAAGTTTTTTAATGTCTGAGATTTTGTCTACTTTATTCAGCTCTGAATTCATCACCAGTATCACAACGTAGATGTTTAATAAATATTTATGGAATCAATGAAGATGTCGATCATCCTATTTATCAGCATTTCACCGGTGTCATTTCTGAGAGACTTAGTTTACTAATCTTTACAATTTTACACACTTCTCCACATTAAGGAGGAGAAAAATGTTTGAGAATTATGCCTTGGCCCCAACTCTAGCAAAAAGTCTATCTGTGTTTTATGACCTACTGCTTGATTTGGCCCATGGAATTAAGTAAAATGTGCTAGGAAATCAGGGTGCTTGGCACTAGTAGAATGGGAATATCCATATGTGTAGAAGAGACTGGAAACCATTTGCTTGGGAACCGAGCGAAAACATAAATCTCTTAGAGTTCCCTGCTTATAAGCAAATTACAATTTTAACACCTATAATTTTTTCACTACTTAACAACCTAAAAGCAGAAGAACCTAAATTATTTTTTTAAGTTTATGGAATTATTATGATTACTATAGAAGACACAGATTATCCAAATGCAGCTGTCTTGAACATAAGGTAATGTACATACTTAATTACATTCACTTATAAACTGAGAACCTAGCTCCCCTATCTACAATCTGAATTAAAATATTTTAGGAATGTGAACTTATCAAAATTAGCTTTCTGATAATGACCATTAACTCTCAGAAACTTTTAGAGGTTTGGCCACTCAAGAGTGTAAAACTTCACATCTAATGATCATCAAAGATGCTAAAACTAAACATCATTCTTCATGCTTGGTTCATATGTAAGGATTATATTTTTGCAATTAAGATTCAGCAAATGATCACAGTTTCTTTTTTTTTTTTTTTTTTTCACAGTTTCTTTTTTAAATATACTTGATAATATGGAGAACTTTTTATTACATTGCTCAGATTTAATAGGTTGAGTTTGTTCAAAGTCATGAGGAAAGTAATTTTACTCTTTAAATATAATGCTATAAAGTGGGAAGGAATGGATCTTGCTTTTTCCAGTTATCTGTTCAGCTCAATCAAATGAATTAGAAAGTGTTCTACCAGTTGATTGTAATGCTTTTCCAATTTGAATATTGAAGAAAAGATCCAGGAGCCCTACTAAACATGATCCTAGGGTTTGATTTACCCCCAAACTATGTCTATGTTCCAAAAATCTTATCTAAAACCATGGTCATGAATGCTGAACCTAATCTTTCTCATCTGAACCTGTGTTGACAGTTGTTTATAAGTTGATTTAAATACGACATCTTTTTATCAGAAAAGTACTACAGTATATTAGATTGCTGAGAGAATACAGAAAAGCAGGAAATAAAAGCTATTTTTTTTTTTGATCCCTCTGGTAACACACATGAGTTCTAACAAAGACATGAAATAAATCTGCTTGTTTTATTTAAGTGTCTAAAAGACAAATTAGGTATTTTCATTATTTTCTTCTGGTCAAACTTCTAAACCTATAAAACAAACAAACAAAGCACTGTCCAGTTTGAAACAGTATTATTCTTCATATCCTAGTTTTCTTTATTGTATATTTGGTTGTTTCCTCCCCATACTTTTGTTTGTTTCATACAATATTTTTGTTTGTTTGTTTGTTTCTAATATCCTGATACCTCTTTCAGCTCCCTTGGAAGTTTAGAAATTCTCTTTATGTTCACTATTGCTATTTTTGGTTGTTGTTGACGTGGTGATTATTATTGTTTTTTATCTTATTAGAGTTGCCTTAGAGTCTGGTTGGCAATATTCTAAAGTAGCTAAAGTCATCAGCTAGATAATGAAAAAGAAAAGGTAGTCATTACAGATAAACTCTATTTTTTTTACATTTTAACAATTGTTTTCTAATTTTTAGAACCGTTAAAATATTTCAAGCCTAAATCTTTTGTTTGAGAGAGTTTGAAAAGCACAGAATTTTCAAGTTATTGAAAACTATGGATTTGATAGTTTAAGCCTCTTCTGTCACAGAGATGGAAATATGGGCCTTGTAAAAGCTAAGAGATATAATTACCAATGTTTGGTTTACAAACTAAAATCCTGGTTTCTCAATCTGAATTTTTCCATAAAACTTGCTTTGATATGGCTGTTGTTACATGAGACACAATAGTAATTATGCTACATTTCCACTCCTTTTTGTGTCAAAAGAATTTCATTTATCTTGAAAATAAGTGATTAACAATCTTTAAGACGATCATTACAGAATTGGGAAAAGACTTTTGTAAAATCTTTCTGTTATATAAATGCTTGGTCATATGAAAACATTAGCACTGACTGAGGCAGTCCCTTTCCTTTCTGATGATTTAACAAGTAGAATACTTGTGTCACATTCTTTGCCCTATCCTTTCATTAGGAACAATAGATTTTTTATTAGTGAAAGGAAAACCGGATTTAACTAAACAAAAGCAACAAAGCCTACTTGTCTACATCTTACATCATAACAATGAAATGATGTGGGCTTTCTTTTACTTGTATATTTTTGTTTATGAATAACTCTAGCCAAATGGATTTCTCTAATGATTAAGATATTTTAATTATTTTAAAATACTCTAAAATAATTTCTTGGTGGGATAGAGAGGGGTATAATTTCTTAGTGAGATCAAGATGGGGAGAGAATTTAGTATCAGATGCATGAAATAGGATCTTTTGAGATTGCAGGTTTAAAAAGCTTGATATTCTCTGGTGGCAGGAATAAAATGTATTCAAATATAACAAATATATTTTTAAAAAGTGGCTTTATTAAAAATATCTAATATTGTTCTGTCATTCCTATTCCAGTTGATAGAAGATAGATGGTGATACTCAGGATTGAAAGATAAATGCTTCAATTAAAGGTGATTCAGTATCTTTCAGTTTAAAGCAGTATTATTTTGCTCACTTCGGTCTTTGGGTGTATGCTCCCAACATATGGAAGTTTATACAGGCAGGAATACTTCCTCAGATTATATAGACATGCAATTTCTGAGTAGCTGAAACTGACAAATATATCTCTATCACCTATCAATATCTGTCTATCTATCTATGAGTAGTAACATATATGCTATTTATTCTATTTAAAAATAAATGTCACTAGATATAATTAGGGTAAAGGTAAAGATATAAGATTTCAAATACTTTTTTCAATAAATAGGGCTCTAAAGGATATTTGGTCTAAACTGGCATCCAAAGTAATAACAGATAGAGGCAGTTGGTGCTCTGTGTTTTCGGTCTAGGAGAAGATGTAAATGAAAGGTAGAATTCTATATTGTACGTATGATATTGATTGAATAAGGTTAAGCAGTGATTCTATTAGAAGAAACTGCACTTTATTGTTTTAGAGGATGTGCATTGTTTCCTATGTCTCAAGATATATAAGACTAGAATAGAGAAGAAAAACAAGATGGTAGGTACTCTAAAAAAGAATTAAAAGTGGATGTATAGTATTATTCACGGAAATAAATAAAGTCCAGGTAGAACTGTTTATGAGTAGAAGAATAAGCTTTGGAGAAAGAAGGCATCTTTGGTTTAATTGTGAAGGACTTGGTATATTTGCAGGAGGATATTGTTTATTTCAACCATATGATCAAGGTGACAGATGGTGACTACTGGGAAGTAAGTTCTTAGCCATTTCTCATTTTTCTGTTGAGAAGTATATATATATATTTTCTAAAATATTCCTTTTCCTTCTCTGTTTTTTTCTTTTCAGGAATCACTTAGCAACCTTGTCACTTTTAGTTTTCTGTTGTTAAAAACCAAACTGAGACATATTAAAATTTTAAGAGTTTATTTGACCAAGAATTGATAAGAATTGGACAGTGCCAAACAAGAAGTGGTTGGGAGTGCTCCACAGACAGGAGCCAGGGGAAAGACTTATATAGAAAAAGTGTGAAAGCAAAGAAAGAATGGAACGGAGCAGAACCCTGCAGGGCCCCGGTATAAAACCGAGCAGTTAATGATTAGGACAGTAGAGTCACAGACCCAGTGTCTGATGCATTCCAGAGTTGTTTTAAGGATACTGTAACTTTGACCAAATGGAAAAAAACACTAACTGTGAGATGACCAGACTGTAGCCATGACATAAGCTTCTCCATCTTGAGCAGTACTGAATCTATGGCTAGCACAATTCCAAGATCTGGCAAGAGAATGAGATTAACATTATTGCTCATAATAATCTATATCTTTGTGGGAATCAAAATAATTGTAGCTTGCTCTGCCTGTATATGTAAGTGGGCAAATAGAATTGTCAGCAAAGAGATGCTACAGACCCATGTTGACATTTTCCACTCTGAGAATACAGCACCGTTTGTCAGCATGAAGAAGTTACAGAAGATGGATCTTTGCCCCTAATGCCATAGAAATGGAAACTGAAAGTAACTCTTTTGCCCCTTTCCTGTCTGCCCATTTCTGTGCCGCTCTAACCTTAAAAGAACCTGATTATAGGCGTGAGATCACTAGGCAATTTAACCTAACTCCTGACTTATGCTCTCCTGAACATACACCATGCCTTGCCTAACCAGTTGATTCTTTTCCTATATAAAAATAAATAAGAATGAAGAATTAAGCAGTTAAAAAATGACTAGCTCAGTGGGAAGCAACCACATAGCACAGGGAGATCAGCTGGGTGGTTTGTGACCACCTAGAGGGGTGGGAGGGAGGGAGACACAAGAGGGAAGAGATATGGGAACATATGTATATGTATAACTGATTCACTTTGTTATAAAGCAGAAACTAACACACCATTTTAAAGCAATTATACTCCAATAAAGATGTTAAAAAAAAAAAAAAAAAGACTAGCTCTCTACCCGCAAAAGCCCCATTAGCAATCCTGCAGGAAGATCATGCAGGCAAGATAACGTCTGAAGAAAGAGTCAGCCATTCTACATGCAATGGAGAATGATGCAGAATCCAACCTCTTGCCTCGATGATTACCTTCCCCCTTTTTTCCCTTTAAAAACTGTCATGGCTGAGCAGAATCTTTGGAGTTGCTCTCAGGACTTTAGTCTACCTTCTCCCCAGATTGCCGGTTTTTCTGACTAAAGCAACTTTCCTTTCTACTGACACTTGTTTCTTGAATTATTGGCTTTTGAGTGGTGAGCAGCTGAACCTGAGTTCAGTAACAAGAACATTATTGACTGGATGTAGTTTAAAGTCTAGTTGGCTGTTTGTGATTAGTTGTCTTTAGGTTTTGATTTCATAACTTTGCATTTACAGATTTGGATTTTGGTTTGCCTACATAAGCCACTAAGGCATTAAAGCCACCTCAGGCTAATGACCTCCTTGCTTAATTAATACTGTCCTGTAAAATTTAATTTCTCTGGTTTCATCATAACATCAGTGGTCTCCATATTATATTAATCAAATAATCAATTAGTTATTAGTGTTAATTAATTTTATAATATAATTCTATTATATTTAATTAATTGATATGTTCCTGCTGTTGTTTTCTTAATGTTTCTTTGTTTTTTGGAAAGGAGAATGCAGTCAAAGATACACAAAGCCAGACACTAGCTAAAGTGGTAAGGACAATTTTTAATCAATAATATGCTTTTGCAATAGCAAAATAAATCTAAGATGAACTCAACTCAACTCTGATTTGTACAGAGGTGACTGGGAGTTTTAAAGGGAGAATGAAGGAATAGGGAGTGGAATGAACTGGGGTTCAATAGAGTTAGGGAAGTGGAAAACTACAAAAGGTGCAAAAGGGGGTTGGTCTTTGTGGATTTGCTAACTGGAGCTTGTCAAGTTAGGTTCCTACCCTCCCATAGAGACTGAGTTACAGGGTCGTATCCTTTGTAATGACTAGAAAAAGCAGCAAATTTGGGGGGCAGTCTTGAGTTTTCTCAGCCAAGCACTTAAAGGGAGGTTAGGATCATCTTAAGAATACAGCCTTGAGTTGTTAGAAACTACGTTAGTTTTTTGACCAAATCTTTATAGGTCAAGGTTGAACCTAGTCAAAAAGGGTCTCAGAGGATCCTTGCTAGAATTTGGTCAAGGAAAGAATCTTTGTCAGTGGGTTCATAAAATATCCTTGGCAGGACTTCATTAAGAATATTGCCCAACTACCAATGCGATGGTAAATTTTGTTAGCTTGGCAAGGTTATGGTGTCCAGTTGTTTGATCAAACACTGGTCTAGGTGTTGCTGTGAAGGTATTTTATAGATAAGATTTACATTTACAGCCAGTTTAAATAGATTACCTATGATACTGTGGGTGGGCCTCATCCAGTCAGTTGTGGCCTTTACAGCAAAGACTGGTGTTTTGTGAGGAAGAAGGAATTCTGTAATTGGAATAATTCCTGAGTTTCCTGACTGCCAGTCTGCACTACGAATACTGGAGTTGCCAGCCTCCATAATCACAGGAGCCAATTCCTTAAAATGAATCTTTCATTCATCCATTTCTGTCTCTCTGTCTCATTCATTCTCTGTCTTTCTATCTCTTCTCTGTCTCTATCTCTCTGAATATATGTATTCTATTGATTCTATTTCTATGGTAGTAAAAGATAAATTGAGGCATATTAAAAATTTGAGTTTATTTGAGTAAAAATTGATTTGAATCAGGCAACATCCAATCTAGGAGATAGAAAGGAGCTCTGTGGAGCTGTGCAAAATGAAAGACTTACAGGCAAAAGTGAGCAAGAACAAGGAAGTTATACTGGTTATTGCAAGGTTACTTTCCATTAGGGGATGGCAGGGTATCTATCAGGCAGATTACCTAACTAGTGCTGATCAGGCAATTCCTAATTAACTGGCTTAAGATCCAATTTCTGGGAAAGCTAAACTGTAATTAAGATAAATCTTGGTTTGATGACATGGGCCTTAGCATAAGTGACTCCATTTTGAGGCTGTTGTTTTTAACACTGGAGAACCCTGACTGATAAAACCCTGGTTAATTGACTCAAGAAACTGACCAAAATTCTAAGAGCCAGCTTGCAGGTTTTCAGATCAGATGAACTGACATAAGCAATGAAATTTCATTAAAAAGATACTGCATAATATCCTGATGGCAATATATAAAATATTAAGATTTACTGGGCATGCTCAGTTCTTCATACAGATTTCAATTCAGCTTTCTATTGGTGCTAAGGGAGTGAGACACTAAGGTAGAGGGAGTTGTTTAATGTTAAAAAAGTTATCTGTTCTGAGAAAAGTAAAATTTGTACAGAGATATAAAAAAAAAGGAAGAAAAAAACCATACCAATGCAAAACTGATTTCTTTGGATCCTCTTCAATTTGATGTGTTTGTTATTCTCTCTGGGTTTCTGCTACTGTCTGATTCCCTATTCTCCTCACTAGCATCGCAATGCTTCAGAAATGTCCTCTTCTATTTTTCAATCTATTGGATATCACCTAAGATACTGCTGGGCTATTGCTTCTAAAGGACTTTACAAAAATGTTGAGCTTTAAGACAAATATGCCCTGCAAAACAATTTTATTTTAGACTCTGAAACCAATCAAAACGGGGCATGAAGGGAGTGGATAGTTTATGGACAG
The DNA here is from genome assembly GCF_963924675.1 of Phocoena phocoena. Taxonomy (NCBI): domain Eukaryota; kingdom Metazoa; phylum Chordata; class Mammalia; order Artiodactyla; family Phocoenidae; genus Phocoena; species Phocoena phocoena. Next base: position 80,759,210 of record NC_089223.1, read on the forward strand.
TAGTATGCATTTACTTTACTTACGAACAAAGAAATTATTTTCTCTAAGCTTGTTTGCAATCTTAATCAACATCCTGAATTTTTATACTTTTGTCGTTGTCATTTGTCATTAGTAAACATTCCACTATATATTCTTATATTATCAGTTGACCTTTTGAATAAAACAGGTAAAGATATGTGTTAAATTGAGAAAATATAAAGGCATTAAACAACTAGATATATGCAGATATTTTGTTTCCCAAAGTCTCAATATAAAAAATTTTATCCTGTCCCCCAAAAGAGCCAGTTGAAGGCACTTGTTAAAAACAAGACGACACAACCAAAAAGGAGTTGCTTTTGCTGAATCCCACATCACTAAACTAAGACTTAATTACAGTTTTGTCTTTCTCAGAAATGGAATCTTAAACCAGTCAATCAGGAATTGCAAATTCAGTGCTAGTTAGGTAATCTGCCTGATAGACACCTGCCATACCCTAAAGGAAAGTGGCCTTGTAATAACCAAGCAGCTGTTTTGTCTAATATAACTTCCTTGTTCCTGCTCCCTTATGCCTGCAAAATCTTTCACTTTGTACAGCCCCTTGGAGCTCCTTTCTTTCTGCTATATTGGATGCTGCCTGACTCAGGAATCACTGAATAAAGCCAATAAGATCTTTAAAAGTTACTTACTCGAATTATTCTATAGTTGATGTTTTCACTTATCTAATTTCCTCCTCCAAGGATAAAAGATGCCTAGATGTTTTTTCTTTTAAAATTACCAGTTAATTTCAACAATTGTAGTTTCACATAAAGTCAACTCACCTTGAGCAGCAGTATTGAGAAAATAATGAAATTTGTCTTCTAAGTGTTTCAAAACCCTGAATTCATGAAGCAAATCTGAAAGCACCCAAAAGAGGAAATAAAAAAGCAGCCTTGTTCACAAACACACATAAAAGCTCTGAAGATAAGTTGAGAGTGAAAATAGTCTTGCTATGGGCAGATAAAACTTTTTTTAAAAAATACATATTGTATCACCTACATTTTTTTTTTTTACTAATAACAATCATTACATGAGCTTTTGCAATACTGTAAGAATTGGGAAAATAAAAGAGAGTGGGTTGTGGTGAATTTCATTAATTTTAAAGCAATATTAAACACTTAACAAGGTAGCACATAAACATGTTTTGTCTAATGACATGCAGCCCCAACATGTATATTATTATGATGAAAAATGAGTTTCCTAAATCCAAAGATGCTGCTGGATTACAACTGGTTTGGTGTAAAGTTAATTTTGAAATTCAGCTTTAAGAATCATGCTTGATGTGAAGTATGCTACCATGAAGACTTATCTTGATTAAGTGTTTTATTGAATTAGAGAATGTTACATTTGCAAGGATTCTTTGAGATCATCATGGACTTTCAAGATAAGAAATTTGAAGCCCATTTTTAATTTCAAAAAAAAAATATTATGTACTAATGTAAGTTCAGACTTATAGAAACCTTTCAAGAATGGTACTCAAAAAATTCCTGTGTTCTTCATACAGTTTTCCCAAGTGTTCAGATATTGCTTACATATGCATTATCTTTTGTATGCTTTCTTTGATTGTATCCATTTATGTCTCTGTGTGTGTATACAATTACTTTCCTGAATCACTGGGCAGTAAGTTGTAGATATGATTACTCTTTACCCCTACACACTTCAGTGTTTATTTCCTAAAAACACAGACATTCTCTTATATAATTACAGCATAATCATCAAAATCAGGAAATTTAATACTGATACTGTGTTGTTATTTAAGCCAAAGTCCATATTCAGATTTTTCCAATTGTTCAGATAATATCCTTTGTAGAAAAAGTAAACTAGGATTATGAATCACATTCACATGTCTTTAGTTTCCTTTAATCTGACACAGTTCCTGAATCTTTGTATTTTGGACAATGACATTTTCAAGGAGTTTAAGCTAGTTATTTTGCAGAATGTCTTTCAATTTTGTTTTATCTGATGATGACTAGATTCAAATTATGCACTTTAGTGACAGGAATACAACAGAAGTGATGTATCTTTCTTGGTGCCTCATATCAAAAGGCATGAGATATTAATGTGTTAAAATACTGGAGATATTAACTTTAATACTTGGTTAAATTGCTACTTGCCAGGTTGCTTTACTGTAAAGTTACTATTTTATCCTTTTTAATTAATAAATATCCTTTGGAGAGATATTTTGAAATTATGTAAACATCTTAATATTCCTCAAACTTTCTCCCACAAGTTTTAGTATCTATGATCTATGATGGCCTGTGCTTGAATCAGTTTTTATTACCATCCTTGAGAAATTGGGATTTATTTTCCAGTTCTATCACTCTGTCTACATTTATTAGTTGGTTTTCTTTCATAAAGAGATTTCCTTTCTTTATCTGTCTTTTATCTATCTATCTCTTATCTATCATCACCATCTATCTATCATTCATTTACTTTTTATATCAGTGTGAATCCTTGAATCATTTTACTGAATAGATTATAATCCTTTACTGTCATTATTTATTTTGAGCTTCAAATTGTTCCAAATTTCACTAGTTTAAGCCCCTTCAAGCTGACTCCTATTTCTTTAACCTGTCTCCATAATTTATTTTAATACTTCCTTGTTTTCTGACACATCAGGATCTCCCAGGATTATCTTGTTATTTTTCAGTCATATCTCTGGATTCAGGCATCTCTTCATAGTTTCCTTTTTGTGGAGAATGGTATTTAGAAACCTAGATCTGGATACTATTTGCTCATTGCTTCTGGGTTTCTCTTGCTTCTTAGTCTTCTTAGCTGATAGAGCTAGGAAGCATATACCAGACACACATACTGCACACACGTGTACATGCACACGCACACACACACACACACACATCTATTTCTACTTTTATATTTAAGTATCTACATATTTTAAAACCTCGAATAAACCCAGTTCCAACTCAGCACCACATGGTTTATCCTATCCTTTTCCTTTTCCACATTATACATTCCTACTCTGAAAAAGCTGGCTCTCATTATCCATAATACATCTATGTATTTGATTAGTCTTAAAATTTATAGAAAACTTAGTTTCAGAATTGGTAACCTATGTCTTTGTGAAAAAGAAATCTACTAACTAGAGTTCAATATTTTTGTTTGTTTGTCTTTAGCTAAGGTCATATATTCCAAATACTGTGTTCAAAATGTACATGGGCTACTTCTTTATTCCCACCCATTCTTCAGTGTGGTTATAGTATTCATTTATAATTTGTATTTTGGTATATTAACCAAAGCACACTTTGGTTAATTTGTTTCTGCTTTTATTCAACTTTAGGATTTTCTCCCAAACTTTTTGATTTTAATTATTTTCTTTTTGATTATGTGAAACAATAGCATGTTTTCAAAATCAAGATTGTATAAAAAAGGTAAATTTAGAGATGTGCCATTTCCCCACCCCCTTCCCTCCCATTCATTCCTTATAGGTAACCAATCACATTAATATTTGACTTATTCTTCTGATACTTCAATTGTTGTTCAATTTCTAATAGCTGAACTCAGTTTCCCTGACATAAATTCCACTTTTTCCCCCACAAAAATAGATTATTTCAATAGATTGAAGTATAATGTTTTTTTTTAATGTCTGAAACATTTATATTAACATATTTCCATACAAATAACCCAAAGAAAGATTAGTATTAGTTTTTTTGTTTGTTTGTTTGTACTGCAAGTTCTTACCAGTCATCAATTTTATGCACATCAGTGTATACATGTCAATCCCAATTGCCCAATTCATCACACCATCATCCCCACCCCACTGCGATTTTCCCCCCTTGGTGTCCATACGTTTGTTCTCTACATCTGTGTCTCAACTTCTGCCCTGCAAACTGGTTCATCTGTACCATTTTTCTAGGTTCCAAATACATGCGTTAATAAACGATATATTATTTTCTCTTTCTGACTTACTTCACTCTGTATGACAGTCTCTAGATTCATCCATGTCTCAAAAAATGACTCAATTTCGTTCCTTTTTATGGCTGAGTAATATTCCATTGTATATATGTACCACATCTTCTTTATGCATTTGTCTGTCGATGGGCATTTAGGCTGCTTCCATGACCTGGCTATTGTAAATAGTGCTGCAATGAACATTGGGGTGCATGTGTCTTTTTGAATTATGGTTTCTCAGGGTATATGCCCAGTAGTGGGATTGCTGGATCATATGTAATTCTATTTTTAGTTTTTTAAGGAACCTGCATATTGTTCTCCATAGTGGCTGTATCACTTTACATTCCCACCAACAGTGCAAGAGGATTCCCTTTTCTCCACACCCTCTCCAGCATTTGTTGTTTGTAGATTTTCTGATGATGCCCATTCTAACTGGTGTGAGGTGATACCTCATTGTAGTTTAGATTTGCATTTCTCTAATAATTAGTGATGTTGAGCATCTTTTCATGTGCTTCCTGGTCATCTGTATGTCTTCTTTGGAGAATGTCTATTTATGTCTTTTGCCCATTTTTGGATTGGGTTGTTTGTTTCTTTAATATTGAGCTGCATGAGCTGTTTATATATTTTGGAGCTTAATCCTTTGTCTGTTGATTCATTTGCAAATATTTTCTCCCATTCTGAGGGTTGTCTTTTGGTCTTGTTTATGGTTTCCTTTGCTGTGCAAAAGCTTTGAAGTTTCATTAGGTCCCATTTGTTTATTTTTGTTTTTATTTCCATTCCTCTAGGAGGTGGATCAAAAAAGATCTTTCTGTGATTTATGTCAAAGGGTGTTCTTCCTATGTTTTCCTCTAAGAGTTTTATAGTGTCTAGTCTTACATTTAGGTCTTTAATCCATTTTGAGTTTATTTTTGTGTGTGGTGTTAGGGAGTATTCTAATTTCATTCTTTTACATGTAGCTGTCCAGTTTTCCCAGCACCACTTATTGAAGAGACTGTCTTTTTTCCATTGTATATCTTTGCCTCCTTTGTCATAGATTAGTTGGCTATAGGTGTGTGGGTTTATCTCTGGGATTTCTATCTTGTTCCATTGATCTATGTTTCTTTTTTTGTGCCAGTACCATATTGTCTTGATTACTGTAGCTTTGTAGCAAGGGATTCTGTTTTTATTATTAGAATGTACAGGAAAACACATGTGTTTTGGAGTACACAAATTTCAATTTAATATTTCGATTTAATATTTCGATTTAATATTTCTGTTTTGATTTAATATTCCGATTTAATATTTCAATTTAATATTTCTGTTTACTAATTGTGTAAGATCCTTAGCTTTTCTGATACACATTTTAAAAACTGAGAATTTTATCAATTTTACAACGTTGCATGTATATGGAAAATAGTCTATGTAATTTGCTTAACGCTTAGTATTTGGAAGTTTCTCAATAATTGACAGCTGTCATTATTTCTAGCAGTAATGTCATTTCTCACAAAGTAATAATGCAGGTTCTGCTTCTTACAAACGTATGGTATTCATTTGCAAATCAATATAAAGCCTACCAATGAATTGTTATTAGTTCCTAAACTGCACCTCATTTTACTGATCAGAAAACTGCGGTTCAAAAAATTGTGTTAAAAGGTTTAATAACATTGTATTAATGTAAGATCCAGGCCTGAACATTGAATTCCTTTCAATCAGGGACTTCCACTAAGTCCTTCTTATTTTTTACTGGGAGGTAACATGACTTTTTGTTCAATGTCTGGAGTTAGTTACTCTAAAATAGGTACATGGGTTCCATTCATTAAGGAATTCAGATAAAGAAACAGGGAAAATACCCTTATATTTGCTCTGTATATGCAGCCCATAAATGCTGTGCTTTTCACTCAAAAATAAGGTAGATTCCTTGAAAGGGGAATTCAACTAAACTTATCAAAAAACTAAGAAATAAATTAGAAAAATTTTCTCATAGAGCGAATGATAAGTTCATTTTGAAATTTTATATTTTTACATTTAGTTAAAATGTCTTTGCAATTAAGAGTATTTGTTGAATATGATAATATTACTAACATGGTATCTGAACGTGTTATTTATTTTATGAAGTGTGTAATTTATCTCTTAGTCTCTGTGGTTGACTCTAGAATGTAAAAATAAACACTTGACTGCAACACTATTGAAACTCCAGGAGATTTTTCCACTTTAATATTTGAAGGACATTTACAAGAAAGCTAAGATCACTTGAATCCCTGACTTTAGTTTTTATTAGTAGAAGGGCTCAGGTCAACCACTGACAGTTTTTCTCAATTAGGAAACACAATAAGGTATGCAGGTAATATGTACTGCAGCAAAAGAACATTCTGCCCTGGTCATGCAAGCTTTAGTGACATCTTACAAAGAAAGGTAGAACGAATCAAGTCCATTTTGCAATAATTTTGTAAGCTGGAGTAAGATTGATCCATTCTGCAACAGGAAACTTCTAGACCATAGTAAAAGTAAAAGCAGTTTATAAAAATGCTGTAACACTACAAAATCTAAGCTTTGGTCAAGAGAAAAGACTGAACTTAAAATATCACTAAAACAATATTTCACCTGATTCTCTACTGTGAGTATGTGAGTGTGTGTGCATGTATGCACAAAAGAATTTCCTTGAGGTTACAGAAGTGGAGTAATCAGTTTGCTTTGTATCCTTTCCCTAGATCTTTAGCCATGAATAAGAATCATGCTTAGTTTTCATGAACAATGGTTCATTCCTTATCTCTTGCAACAATTTTTAAAAATACTGATTGTATGTGTGTGAGTCTGAAGTTATCTGTGGTGAGCAGAGTATTTGGTCTCAAAGAGCACTGTATCTTTTTCAGACAACATGTTTTCTCTCCAGTGTTAGGAAAACTGAACAGGGAGTCCAGGATGGCCAGCTTTTTCTAGAGAGAGATGATTTGAAATTGTCGACCAGTTATTGGTAAATGTTCCATCCATGTGAGTCTACTGGCTTTTCGTGTCTTTTTCATTTACAGAATACAAGTAAATATTCATACTAGGAGGAAGTTTTTAGCTAGAAGGAAAAATATATTTAACAAATGCTTAGAAGAAAAGGTCAGTTTTTACTTTTTTTTTTTTTTCATTTTCAGTGAATAATAAGCAAGCAATGATTTTAAAAGCTTTTGGAGACCCATGGTCAGTGAAAAACTAAATGCTGCCCTGGGACACATCTTTATGAAAACAATTAACAAAACTTTTTCCCACTGGAATTAGATTTTGCCATTTAATGAAAAATAATTCATGCAGATTGCATCAACCAAAATATAACAGTGTTTACTTAGCTATTACCCTCAAAAGTGGTTTAGACCTTGAATAGAAATACCTTGATTCAAGAAAACTTGACTCTCCAGGGAAATATTTTAGGAAGAGTAACTCTGAAAAGCTGAGTTAAAATCATTTTGGTTCATGAAGTACACTCTGATCATTAACTTCGAAGCATTATCACAAGGAAATCCAATACTCAAAGCAGTATTGGAGGAGAAATGAAATGAAAAGGAAATAACACTACTCTGTTTGAAGTGGATTATGGGTTAGAATTTGGCACAAGCTGAAAGCAGTCCTCATTCCGAAACTTCTTTCTTTCCCCCCCAGCCAATGAGACTATTAACAGTTGCATTGGGGATGTGGGTTTTCTAAAATGATTGCAACAGTGCCAAATAATTTTCCTGGTGGTGATTCAAACTGGTGGAGGGGGGTGGGGCGGGAGCATGCTAACTCTTTCTGGCTACTGGAGAATATATGTGTAGGGCATATTATTATTGGAAGTTCCAGTTTGTTCCATAAAGATCGCAAAATCAATCTCTCCTCTCTCCCTCCCTCCCCCACTCTCTCTCCCCACTTCATCCCCAAACCCCATCCTTCATTCATAATACACAGTTACATTTTAGAGGTCTCTTTGCAGGGGTGAGTAGGTGGAACGAATATGACAAATACAGAATTCAATTTTAGATACATCTCCTGCAAATGCTGTGATTTCAGTAATACTCTACTTTTGACTGTTTCCTTCTCTTTGAATGGAGAATAAGAATTATTTTCTAGGATTTTTCTTAGACCCAATTGAAACAACATATATGACTTGTTCAGCACAGGTTTGGTAAAGAATAAGCTCACTTCTTTTTTCCTTGACATAGAAAAGAGCCATGGAAAATATCACTAACATTACCAGGCCTCACAGTTCAAATATTTGTTACATGCACTTGCAATTGTGTGTGTATCAGTAACAGACATTGACCTACATTTATTTCTTCATATTACCAAGACCATAATTTACTTGATAATATAAATTTACCATTTTCATATGTTGTTTCTTTTGCTTTTCTTTTTGTCTTATTTATTTGATTCCAAACCTGTAGGAATACAGCTTAAGATCCTCACACTGTCTGAGAAGAGTCAGCCTGCTTTATACCATGATGTTTTATAACTAACTCAGTTTTAGGAGAAGTATCATAATAAAAATCAGAGGATACATAGAAACCCCCTACTTATTTATATTTATGTAACTTTACAATGTGCTTCCTTTGTTTTCTCATTAGCATACAATGATTTTTGAAGTCACTTTTTGTTTAAATTTTGCAACTATTCATATTCTTTACAATTTGAACATCTGTATAATGTTCTATATTCTGTGGTTGCTTGCTGTCACTTAATCATACCTCTGCCAATGACCTTGAGCAATTCTTATCTCTTTATATCTGTTTCCACATTTGTAATGCTATGATTAGAAATAATCATTTTCCCCTAAAGAGACATAAATGTAGGACATTTTAAAATGCTGGAAGAGGATTGATGATCAAAAACTAAAATGTAAGTAAAACCTGTATTTATTTCTACCACAGGCTTTGAAGCTGTATGATTGCAAAAATGTTAGGGAAGATATGAGATTGTAAGTGGTAAACTGGAGTGGAAACATTCAGTTGATGTATCTTATTTTCTCAACCTGGGTTATAAAGTTACTATTAAGGTTTCAAAGTCAAGGCAGTATGACTTAGGCTGTCAAGAATGAAAATCTTTATTTTAGAAATTGCCTGTGAATGGGTTCTAGACTCCACAGATAGAACTGTAAAATTCCTTACAAATACGCACTAATCACAGACTCACAAAAACACCGTGATTGAGGAAATCATAAGGTTAGATTGTTAAAAGACTTTCTGTAGTGCAAACAATATTCTTATTTTGGATTGGCTTTGATTTACTCTTTAGGTAGACAGTATTCCACCACTTCTTGATTTTAATTTAATTAACTTGAAGTTAGTGAAGATTACTTCTTAAAAATACATTGCTATTTTTATATGACCCATATATTTAAAACTTCATCAGGATAAAGTCTTCAATTAGAACATTTCTCTTTTGAAAAATTGAGAAATTATGGCAAAAGGCCCCACCTATTTTATTTCTAGAAGTTAGCTTTCTTCAAAATATCTATCAATTAGGGCTTCCCTGGTGGCGCAGTGGTTGAGAGTCCGCCTGCCAATGCAGGGTACACGGGTTTGTGCCCCGGTCCACGAAGATCCCACGTGCCGCGGAGTGGCTGGGCCGTGAGCCATGGCCGCTGAGCTTGCGCGTCCAGAGCCTGTGCTCCGCAACGGGAGAGGCCACAACAGTGAGAGGCCCGCGTACCACAAAACAAACAAACAAACAAAAAAATCTATCAGTTATACCTAAGAGTCTCCATAGTACTGGCTTACACATACTCTCATTTACAGTTATCTTGTGGAACATTTCCCCTTCTTCCTTTTTTGCTCCACTACCCACTTGTTATAGGTAAGTCTACATGAAGTCATTTGGCAAAACCTCCTTACTGTCTTTGCCTGCCATTGGTACGGCACTGGCCATGCCAAGGGTGCTGACTACAGATGTATACACAGCTTCCAGTTCTCAGCGTGCCCTGATATTGCTTCATTGAGTGCAGAAGCTAGAGAATGGCTATTTCACATCTCAAAGATGTATTTTACCATGTGTACATTGAAACAGCTCTCCTTAAGACTAAAATACTGTTACTTAACTCATGAAAAATATTTCTTCCTTGTCTACTTTGTATCCATAGATACATACACCTAGTCCAACTGGTTTAAATGCTTTATATTCCTCTCAGCTTCCCTGCTGCTACCACTCAGCTACTAGTTTAGACAAACAGCATCAGCAGTGACAATTCCATGTAAATCAACAACTATAATAAGTAACTTTGGAAAAATAAATGAGGAATCATGCCAGGACAGGAAAATTGATAAGTATTTTCCTATTAACAGTTACTAAAACCTAGTTTAAATAAAAACTTTACTGCTACCATTAGAAGTAACCAAGTACTCAGTCAATATTATTTTATAAAATGAAATATATGAATTTCTTGTTTTATTATCCATTTATTTATTCTTTAATGATTAGAACATTTGGTGTCTCTCTTTTTTAGTAATTGATACCATGATTTTATTTTCCAAACCTGAGTTTCCATCTGACATTTCTTTTAAGAGTGATGTTGATATTCAGGTAACCAAGCTCATCATCTTCACTATATAGTTGATATGATTGGTTAATTTTTTGATTCACATGGTCTAGAATCCACTTTCTCTCATGATGATTATTTACATTTTTTATCAGATTTTACATTAATCTGAAAAGGGAATTCCACTATTTTAGCCTCTCTTTGCTTCAATCACTCTTACACAATGCTGTGAGATTATTGTTGACCAGGTTATTGACATTTTGGAATTTAAGGTTTTAGAGGTTAAGATTCAGGTGCTGACAAGGTTTGAAATGTGATCATTGAGTAAATGTTGCTGAAGTAGTAGAGATCATGGACCTGTAAGATCAGGTTGTTGAAATCACCCTTGATTTTGATAACAGCTATTGATAAGAGATAAAATATGATCCAAGTTCTAGAATGGTCAATGAAAAAGAAGTAACTTGGAAGTCACTCTGGTTGTTCCACTTATGGCACTCTCCACCCTTTACCATGTATGGGGCCAATTGTGTGCGTAGCTTACCTTCTTTCACAAAGTGTAGTCCCCTTGAGAGATGTTTTGTGTATTATTATCGCAGTCTTTATCCCAACATTTATATAACCGTGCCACACATATAATATGTATGTAAAAATCATTCGTTGAGTGAATACTAAATGAATATTAAACACTTAGAAGGGAGGGAGGAAGGGAGGAGGGACAGAGGGAGGGAGGGAGGAAGGAAACACGTAAGAAAAAGAGTATTCGAAATGTTTTATAAGATGCCTTTTTGGCTTCTAATGTTATCCTGCCAGAAGAAATGAAATAACATTTTCCTAAAGATGGACTATCTTTTTGCCTCTGTATTTTCTAGAATTCCATGAAAAGACAAAACATAGGAATTTAAAAGATTAATATGTAATTGGATTAAAACTAACCAGTGGTTCAAAGGATGTATTCCAGTAATGAGACTTGAGAAAATGTTTTGGAGAAGATTCTCATCAAATAGGACTGTCTCCAATATAGCGAACAAAGCTTCAGCAGCACTGCACCATGAATACAAGCGTAGTAGTAAAAACAAACCACATAATTTAACATTTGTAATACACCTCCACCTTCTCCAAAATGCAAATCTTCATACCTTTTCCTTTTTGAACATCACAGATTTGTGTTAGGAAGAGTTGAATAAGAAGTGCAGTGCCCACCAGGCCCTCTCCTGATTCCTTCAGAAGAGAATACAGAATAAAGACGTAGAGAAAAGCATATACAAGCAAACATTCTCACCTCATGAGGAGGGGAGGTCAAAGGCAAGGAACTCCTAAAGAAATTTTGCACTATATGGTGATATGGTTTGTGTGTGTGTGTGTGTGAGAGAGAGAGAGAGAGAGAGAGAGAGAAAGAGAGAGAGATCTTTTCTGGTAATGGAAGAAGTTGTTGAGTCCTGCTTATTTACTGCCAGTTGATGAAAAGATGGATTTCATAAGGGATAATCAGATACCTCTATCATACACTTTATAGAGAATCTATTTTCCTCAAAACATATTGATATTATAACCAAAAAATTTTTTAATTATATTTTTTCCCTGGTGGCGCACTGGTTGAGAGTCTGCCTGCCGATGCAGGGGACACGGGTTCGTGCCCCGGTCCGGGAAGATCCCACATGCCGCGGAGCGGCTGGGCCCGTGAGCCATGGCCGCTGAGCCTGCATGTCTGGAGCCTGTGCTCTGCAAATGGAGAGGCCACGAGAGTGAGAGGCCCGCGTACGGAAAAAAAAAAAAAAAAAAAATTATATTTTGAGGAAAAACAATATTGACTTGATAGTCTGGCATAACCCAAGACTAAAATTTAGAATGGATTGACTACAGATTCATCTTACAATCTTGAATAAGCATCATTTCTACAATAGTGTTTTTAATAAGAAATTGCTTTTGTAATTTTAGGATCACAGTGTTGTGCAAGTCCAAAGAGTTCCATTCACTTTTTATGATATGCGACTAGCAACTCCAGAAACAGAACTGAGTGGATGGTACAATCTGGAGTTACGTAATGAAGACAACTTGAACTCTCAGAACTACTAAGGAAATAATCTTTGTTGTTTATTAAGAGCAGGTTCACATACTTTAAAAATTAGCTGAAAAGAAAGATATCTAAGATGTACAGAGAAGTCAGGAAAATATTACAGCCTGGATAAACTCACACACACACACACACACACACACACACACACACACTTTCTAGAAGAGTAAAATCATACCCCACTAACCTCTTTAAGGTATAATCCTCCTGTGAGTTTTCTTATAACATCCACAGACAGCAAGTACTTGAATTTCCACAGTCTTCACTATAAATATCAAAATATTCTTCATCCTTTAAGGAAGAAATATATACAAATATATAATTTGTATCTCAACATCAGTAGATTATTTTCTGTTTTTCTGACATGATTTTACCATTATTTACAGTTTTTGATTTGTGTTTGTTGGAGATTCTATATGATAATGACCTGTATCAGCCATTGTGGTATTGACTGCTTATTGTTCCTAATACCCATTTGTCCTATTCTTTCTCACTAAAAGGACCAGCAATATTTAACCAGGTACCTGACTAGCCAGAGTACCTTACCCAGACTGCATAGTTCAGCCTTCTTTCTAAGAGTAGTCATGAGACTATGTTCTGACCAATGCAGTATGGTTGGACCTAAATCAAGCAGAAGGTGGAAATGTGCTTGGTTAGGTGGACTTGGTATCATGCATTTGTCATCACCATGACTATCTTATTCACTGTTCCAAGGAGAATGAAAGGGGTGTGGGGCCGAACTGGACCCTATCTTCCATAAGGAGGAAAGCCTACAGAAGAGAGGCTGACCTCCACTGATTCATGTATGTGTGCTGGTGATTAAATTATGCTTATTTTAAGCCACTTAGTTTCTGGATAGTTTGTTTCACAGCATTATCAGGACAATAGCTTATTTTCATATTATTCTATCTTCTTTAAGCTCTTTTCATTTTGGATTTTCTGCCACTCACTATTCCTAACTAAGTAGCTAAAACTATTCCTAACTAAAATGTTGTACACAATGTGTATTACCTTGTTTAAAAATTAAAGTTATTTAAAAAATAATTAAAGTTATTTTGGCTTTTTTTGTCTCAATGGCAGAGGCTTCTCAATTGCTGCAACAATCCTCAGCTTCCTTGTCAGGCAAGAAGATTGTGATGAAAGGGTCACTCCCCACACACTTTATTTCCAATAGCAACATCACATCTACTATTTTAAATGTTAAAGGAATCATAGAGTGTACCTTTAAACAATTTTAACTTGTTTAAGAAATCCTATTTGATTTTGTTCTTACAATTGGGTTGTTTTTTTTTTTTGAGGAAAATAGTGTCATATACAGTTTACAATTTGTGAAATCATTTAAACAAAAGCCATTATGTAGTCAATGAAAATGGTATTTAAAATATATTAATATAAGCTTGGGTTGAAATGCCTTTTAGTGGCCAAATAACTTTAGAATTATTATTAAAATATTCAGAGGCTCAATTCCCTTATCAGAAAAACACAAATGTTAATAAACTCTTTGCAATCTTGTTATGGGTATAATATCTGATAGTTTTAATATTAAACAAGTGTTATGAACAAAGGCAGACAATCCAGCTCCCATTATGAAAATTTCCACATAATCGGGTCCTTTCTCTGCATTTCTCAAACAATATCAATGACATGCAAACATCACAGCAAAGACTACTTGAATTCTTCCTTTTCTTTCCTGAAAAATGCACTCATTCTTTGAAGGTCTCTTTTCAAAATCCTTTGTAAACCCTTCTCAACGTTCCTATTCCTTTTCCCCAATGATACTCCCATCTAATCTCTTCTTTACCCCCTCTCCTGGGTCAAAAAGCACAAAACGTTCCTCTAAAGGTAGACAGTTACCTCTTGAGGGAGAACATTGAGGGGGAAATACTGAGCAAATTCCTGTAATAAAGTAGGAGGGAAAAATGTTGACAATATTTTAATAAATGTCATCCTATACATAGATATCAAATCAAATATATCTATATCTTTCTATCTATCTTTCTATCTATTAGATAGCACAGTATCTGGTGTGTATTTGAAGCTCAACAAATATTAATATTTACCATTATTTTATTTAATTCTCACAACAACTCTGAGTACAAGAGAGGAAAAAATATTATAATCCTTTTTTAATAAATAAGAAAACATGTAGAAAGTTTGAGTTAAATGTTCATGACCATATGGCTAAAAAATGATGAAAAGTAAATATAAATGGAGAAAACGGTAAGAAAAAATTTGTGTGTGTGTATGTTTTCATCTCAATGTTCAACATTTAATGTGCCCCATATTCTAACTAAGATTTTAGGTTTTAGGACTTTGATATTCTTAAAAATTAAGGTCTATCTTATATGAAGCCACATACAGATATCTTAAGTGTTTAACTCAATGTAAGTCAAGATGAAGTGAGCATACAGCGTGAAAACTCTGCCATGATCAAGTTATAGAATATTTCCAGCACTCCAGAATGCATTCTCATGCTGCTTCCCAGTTAACATTCCTCTCCAATGGTAACACCTATCTTGATCTCCTGCATAAAATATTTTTGTGTATTTTAAAATTTAATATAAATAACATTTTATTGAGAGCAGGTTCTACTCTCTTGTGTCTTGACTTTATTCTCCCTACATCATCTATCCATTTTGTTGAATGTTCTTAATTTTTATTGCTCATTGTATGAACAAACTAGTTTATTTCATCTTATCCATTTGATATCATTTAAATTGCTCATAATTTGAGACAATTATGAATTTTTTTGTCCATGTTTTTGGAATTTCTAGGCATTCATTTCTCTTGGGCATATATCAGGAGTGGACTTGCCAGGCATTATCATACATGTATGATTAATTTTATTTAATAATGCCAAATAATTCCAAAAATAATTGTATTAATTTTCACTGACACAAATAATATAAAAGATCTAGTTGCTCAACATCTTTGCCAAAACTTGGTAATATCAATATTTTAATTTTAGCCATTCTGTTGAGTGTTTAAGACCACCTAACTATGGTTTAACTTTACATTTATTTGATGATAAATAATGCTGAGCACACTTTATATATTTTAGACATGGATAGCTCATCAGAGCAGTGCCTATTCAAAACTTAGTTGCATTAAAACTTGCTTAACAACCTTTTTATTGTTTTGAAGATTATTTTTGTAATTTAGATTCATATCCTTTGTAGGCTTTATCTGTGGCAAATTTCATTCATTATGACTTCCATATTTCACTTCCTTAATGGAATTTTTTTATGAATTACTGATTAATTAAATAAAGTTTAATTGATCTATCTCTTCTTATATGATTAATACTTTTTTTGAACTTAGGCTTTTAAACAAATAGAATAGAGTAGAATAATTTCTACTTACCATGTCATACTTATGTATTATATTTATATATGATGATCTACATACCTATATGAGAATGTATATATATATATATATATATGTATATTATACACATACAAAAAAATAAAATACTTTCTATTTACTGTATAAATTGTGTGGGAGAGGAAGAGAGAGCAAGCTAGAATTTGAATATGCTTAAAAGTAGTTTGTTTTATGGGTGGGCCAAAATGTTCGTTCGTTTTTTCCATAACATGGCTCTAGTAGCACTTAGTTGTCTTTAACTTCATTTGAAACAATTTTGTTAGATTGTATGTGACAGCTGTCATATTAGCATGCATTTAAAAAAAGACATCAAAATTGGTGAATTTTTGTGTAGCCATTTTAATATTGAAGACAGAGAATAAAAGCAACATTTTCAGCCTATTATGCTTTATTATTTCAAGAAAGGTAAAAACACAACTGAAAGGCACCAAAAGATTTATATAGTATATGGAGAAGGTGCTGTGACTGATCGAACATCTCAAAAGTGGTTTGCAAAGTTTCGTGCTGGAGATTTCTTGCTGGACGATGCTCCACAGTCAGGTAGAACAGTTGAAGTTGATGGCGATCAAATAAAAACAATAATTGAGAACAATCAATGTTATACCACATGGGAGACAGCCGACATAGTCAAAATATCCAAATCAAGTGTTGAAAATCATTTGCACCAGTTTGGTTATGTGAATCGCTTTGATGTTTGGATGCCACATAAGTTAAGCAGAATAAACCTTCTTGACCGTATTTCTGCATGTAATTCTCTACTTAAACATAACAAAAATGCTCCTTTCATTTTTAAGGTTTTTTTTTTTAACATCCTTATTGGAGTATTATTGCTTTACAATGGTGTGTTAGTTTCTGCTGTATAATAAAGTGAATCAGCCATGCATATACATATGTCCTCATATCTCCTCCCTCTTGTGTCTCCCTCCCACATTCCCTATCTCACCCCTCTAGGTGGACGCAAAGCACTGAGCTGATCTCCCTGTGCTATGGAGCTGCTTCCCACTAGCTATCTATTTTACATTTGGTAGTGTACATATGTCCATGCCACTCTCTCACTTTGTCCCAGCTTACCCTTCCCCCTCCCTGTGTCCTCAAGACCATTCTCTATGTCTGCATCTTTATTCCTGTCCTGCTCCTAGGTTCTTCAGAACCACTTTTTTTTCCTTTTAGATTCCACATATACGTGTTAGCATATGGTATTGGTTTTTCTCTTTCTGACTTACTTCACTCTGTATGACAGTCTCTAAGTCCATCCACCTCACTACAAATAACTCAATTTCGTTTCTTTTTATGGCTGAGTAATATTCCATTGTATATATGTGCCACATCTTCTTTATCCATTCATCTGTTGATGGACACTTAGGTTGCTTCCATGTCCTGGCTATTGTAAATAGAACTGCAATGAACATTGTGGTACATGACTCTTTTTGAATTATGGTTTTCTCAGGGCATATGCCCAGTAGTTGGATTGCTGGGTCGTATGGTAGTTCTATTTTTAGTTTTTTAAGGAACCTCCATACTGTTTTCCATAGTGGCTGTATCAATTTACATTCCCACCAACAGTGCAAGAGGGTTCCCTTTTCTCCACACCCTCTCAAATTGTGACGGCGATGAAAATTGGATACTGTACAACAATGTGGAACAGAAGAGATTGTGGGGCAAGCAAAATGAACCACCACCAACCACACCAAAGGCTGGTCTTCATCCAAGGAAGGTGATGTTATGTATATGGTGGGATTGGAAGGGAGTCCTCCATTATGAGCTCCTTCTGGAAAACCAAATGATTAATTCCAACAAGTACTGCTCCCAGTTAGACCAACTGAAAGAAGCACTCGACAAAAAGCATTTAGAATTAGTCAACAGAAAACGCATAATCTTCCATCAGGATAACACAAGACTGCATGTTTCTTTGATGACCAAGCAAAAACTGTTACAGCTTGGCTGTGAAGTTCTGATTCATCCACTGTATTCACCAGACATTGCACTTTCGGATTTCCATTTACTTCAGTCTTTACAATATTCTTTTAATGGAAAAAAATTCAATTTCCTGTAAGACTGTACAAGGCACCTGGAACAGTTCTTTGCTCAAAAAGATAAAAAATTTTGGGAGGATGGAATTATGAAGTTGCCTAAAAAATGGCAGAAGGTAGTGGAACAAAAGGGTGAATATGCTGTTCAATAAAGTTTTTGGTGAAGATGAAAAATGTGTCTTTTATTTTTACTTAAAAAACCGAAAGCACTTTTTGGCCCAACCAATATTATAAAGTTAAAACATTTTTTATTGTGTGTATACTACTATTATGTATTTTTATAGAGAGAGAATTTGTTAAGCTAAAGTGAAATATCCTTTAGACTTCACAATGTTATACTCTTTTTATCTTTTGCTTCAATAGAGTAAAATAAGATTAAATCAGACATTGGACTCAGAGGAAAAACTAAGCAGCTTAATTTGAACACTTGATTCCTTAATTCCATTCACATTGGAAATATCATTAAGCTATGTTTCTTGAAAAAGAAAGGAACATTTGAGTTAGTATACATTAATGTTGCAATACATGGATAAGCAAAATAAATTTTATTCTGGGTTAAATTAGTTACTTTCTTAAATGGTTAAATGGATGGAATTAGAGAAAGATTAGTACAAGATATTAATTTTTATCTGAATTTTATTTTAAATTCAGTAATAACTGACACTATATGGAGAGGAAAAGAAAAAAATAAGTTGGTAGTATTGTGCCCCAAATGACAAGATGACAGAAGTTTCCATATTGTCAAGAGATTATTTGATAGGTTTTTTTTGAAGTTTTTAGGTGTCTGTGTGTCTTAATCACAGAAGCACCAAGAGCAATCAGACTCGCTAGTATAATTCTGAAATTTACAAAAGGAAAAAAAAGACAAATCTAAAAACTCTTGTGCAAATATAGTCTTTTCAAATATACATATTATCTTGTTGACATTTATTGATATATGCCAAGGACTTTCATATTCTTAATATTTTCCTTGAGACTTATGAATCATTATTGAACAACTGTAGACTCATATTATAGAATACCTTTTAGTATGCAATTTTTCTAATCATACTTCCTGGGAAAATATATATATATATGTCATCAGAGATGGTTGTTCTCTGTAATCTCTCTACAGAGTAAGTATCTGAAGGCTGAAATTGTTTTGGACTGAATTGTGTACCCTCCCCCTCAAATTCATATGTTGAAACCTTAAAGCCCAGTGTGACTGTATTTGGGATAAGTCCAAGAAGAAAGTAATTAAGGCCAAAATGTAATCATAATGGTGAGACGACTAATCTGATAGGATTTGTGTTCTTATAAGAAGAGGAAGAGAAACCTCTCTCTCCAACCTCACAGAGAAAAGGTCATGTGAGGATAGAGTGAGAAGACCACCATCGACAAGCCCAAGGAGAGAGGTCATCCAAAGCCATCCTTGCTGGAACCTTGGCCTTGGGCTTCGAGCACCCAGAATTGTGAGAAAATACATTTATGTTGTTTATACCGCCCTGCGGTATAAGGAAGCCCAAGCAGACTAATACAGGACTTATCCAGTTGACTTTAGAATAACCTTTATCAAAGCTTCTTATGCTCAAAACCAAAACTTAAAAATGGAGGTATTTGAAACAAATGTGTTTGTATCATAATTACAATGGTTGTAGGTGAAATATTTATTACTTTGTATTAAGTAACTTTTCCATATTCATGCTGTAATAATCAAGAATCATCTCCAGTGAAATATGTCATTGTTCATGAACAAACCTTATCTTTAATTATCTGTGTCTCTATTTATTCAGTGGTTGAAACTGGAAGTATCTTTATCATCATGACACATATCACATTCCTGTCCATCCCATTTTTCCAAGCCCATCCAAATACGCATATGCTGCATGAAAACTTTTGATCATATCAATTTAAATTGATTTTTCACCCTCTGGGACTTCTGATGATTTAGTTGAGCAACTGTTTATCAGTTTTTAAACTGTTATTTTGTATATCCTTTCTATTAAATACTTTTTAAAGACTATGTATAATGTTAAATTATTTCCTGGATAATAGTTAAGAGCATTACTTATGGCTTCAAAGAGATAAGAAATCAGACATCTGCTCTCCTAGTTATATCTGTGCCCCTTAAAAAGTCATTTAGTTAACACTCAGAGTCATTATTTGTAAAATAAGGTAGTTCTAACCATCTCAATTTTGTTTTTTTGAGAATAAGCATAAGTTGATAAACATAAAACACTAAAAATATTTCTTGACAGAATCGTTGTTCAAAAGTATTACCTATGAATAAGTTTTACATTATTGTTTTTATATTAACAGGTACTTCACTAATACTTGAATAAATTAATGAAGGCTAATAATTATTTCAAAAATACTATTTCAAAAGTACTGTTCATAAAGTGTAAATTGAAAACTACTAAAATATAAATTAATATTGCCTCTACAGAAAGTTTTTAATTGATAAAGAGAACTATAACATATATTTAAAAATATAAAAATGGAATGGACTGAATTTCATGTATCATGTGCAAACAAAATATTGCAGTTCAAAAGTGAGAGAGAACTTATGTTCAGGGAAAATATTAGCATATGAATCATTTTTGAGCAAGGCTTGGTGGAAATGTAATAATTCCTGTAGTTTGAAATGAATTATAGCAATTTCCACATAGAGAAAAATGCCTTTAGAGAAGGCTTAAGGTTATTGCAAAGTGGTGTGTTGTATGATTTATTCTTTAGCATGAGGCTGTGCAGAAGAGAATAGAATGGTAAGATCAGAAAAGGAGACTTGGTACAGGCTGACGTCAACCCTGAGTGCCTGGCTAAAATCCTACTCTGATTTTGGCAGTTAATCATGGAGAAAATGATATGAGAAGGCACAGTTGTGAGCAATGTAGGTGAGGGAAAATGTAGGTGGCACTTTAGGGAATCATTTCCATAGTCTAAGGTGATGGATAATGAAGATCTGGCCTAGGATAATGAGAGGAAGTAGATTAAACACATTTAAATTAAAGATTAACATCTTGCCAGTAGTGCATACCGAAAGGAAGATGGGGTGAGCTTTCTGAGAAAGCCTCTCATTTTGTTTAGAATTATGAGAACTGTGTTCTCTTATTGGTTACATGTAAGACGACTGACTTAGAAAGAGTGTGGAAAACGTTATGAAGGGCTCACAATAAATGATTATACGGTTGAAAATGAACTCCTTGAGATAAAGGAAATGACATTATTTATTAATGTCTGATAGAAGTGAAGCGCTATGTACCACACATTTTTGGGAACATGATGATTTCATTTGAATATGTAATAAATATTAGTACATCATGTGAATATCAAAAACAATGAGGAATCTGATGGGACCCAACAGTCACCATGACTTTATTAATAAAATTGAACATCTTGGTTATGGTTTAATTTTGGGGGGAATTTTGAAGGTCAAAGTATATACGTGCAAGTTGTGCTAATGAGAAAAGATGATAATTCACTCTCTTGTTAGTATATCTACTACTCTAAGAAGAATAATTAAATGGAATTTTCACAGTGCAAGGACATTTTTGCACTTTCAAAATGTTAAAAGATTTATTCCTTGCTTACTGATAGAGACATAGCAATTAAAACTCTAAACATAATCTTCTTATACTCAAATAGTTTCTACAAAATTGTAATTTTGAATTTGGTTTTTACTAAAGGAATAAAGCAGCATAGGGTAGCAGTTTGCTAGCACAAAAGAGTATTACTTCAATCACCTTAAGAATAATCCTTATTCTCACGGGGTTGATTTCAACCAGGAAGCATTCAGCAATGGGGCAAAGAGACTAGCCAAATTTAATAAGGCTGACAGGTTCTGACTTACTGTCTTTTCCTCCCAGGGATGGCAATCTCATTCAAGTGACATAAACATGAAACCCAAGAATAACTGCTTAGCTGAATGATGGTTTTTATTCCAAGTATTACATTCCAAAACAGAGTTTTTGCTATGAGTTTGTAGAATGAAATCAGAAACAGCATTATTTTTTCATGCATAAGTAAGTAATTAATAAGAAAGGCATGCAAGGAAATTACAACTCAATACAGTCTAAATAGTGATTTTTTTCCCCCATTAACATTTTAGGGTTTTAGAAATTCTCTTCCTTTTAGATCCATTAAACACTGAAACCTGTCCACTGTAGGCTGAATAATAAAACTCACAGGCTATGGAAATTGACTTTGAAAAAAAGAAGGATTTATAGTCTCAACCTTTGATCTTTGCAGAATCTGAGAAGATTGTCCTGTACTGAGATGGAAGGAACTTTTATTAGGAAATGAAAATAGTCCCTTTTATTAAAAAGAATGTGGAAGTGTATGCTTTGCAGCTAATTCAAAGCTGCTGTAAATAAAGCTCCTAGTGTTACAGTCAGATAGGAGGAAACCACCCCTTCACTTTTGCCTTCTTTTCTTCAGTAATTCCAGTCTTCGATAGAAATTGGTAAATGTTTCCACTGAGGCAGTAACTGCACGGCTAATAAGGAACATGGAATGTGCATAAAATCATCACTTAAGTGAATGGCATTCAACTAGCATAAACTGAGTAATTGTCTATGTACCTTTATAATCAAATTCACTCGCTTTCCAGGTAGTTCAATTAAACTGTACCTCATTAATGCCTTCGAGAATAAAGAAAGCCATTTGCAAAATTTTAAATGACCTCAATCGAATCAGCTCAAAAAATACACTGAAATTGAACTATCTAAAAAATTGACCTTGAAAAGCCTCTGTGTGTTTTCGTAATCCTTTTAAATTAAATTATCCCCTCTAATTATTTACTAGCCGTTTAATTCCCTTACATTTTCTTTAATTTCCAACCTTTTAGCTCACCTTTGCCACAAAATTTTCTACAGACAAGAGGGAAAAAAAGATACTTTCATCATAATGATGTACTGTTGATTCTGTATCTAAAGTCATTGTAATTCTGGAAGTTGTTCTAAGGTTCAATGGATGTTTGCCAGAATTTGAGTCTGTGAGATCTAAGTACTTCTTGTTATATGGAGTAACACTCCCTGCATGGAAATAAGTTTACTCACTTTACCTACCTATAGCTAAAATCTGGAAGGAAAAGTAAAAGCTCCTATCATGCGTGGCAATAGTCTCTGTCTGCATCCCTTATCTCCAGGTGTGAGTAGCATGGTGTATGCATACACTGGATAAATACTTGAATGTATTGAATGAATAAGTATACATGCTTGAAATAATGAGAATGATTTCTATAAGCTACCTTCATAAAGCAGGTTTATTCCTTTGTGTTATGCTGGGACAGTGTATAAGCAAAAGTAATCTCTCACCTCCATTCTTTCCTGTTTTAGTTTCTTTTCCTGATTTTTGCTGTATGAATATATAATACTTCAAGATCAAGAGACAGAGAGGAAAAAATATGCCATCTGCCCCTCCAAATTAACTATGTCTTTTAAGAAATTAATAGAATTGTTCTTGATCTATTATGCAAAAATTGTTAATTTAACTAGGAAAATAATAAGTAAAAATGACTATAATACAACTCAAATACACTAGATAAACGCACACTTTCTAACAGTGTTTGACCTGCATACTAATCTTTGTTATTTAAAACCAAAAATTAACAGAGCTGCATACAGGTGCATGATGACACTGTCTTGTTTCATCAGAGATCAGTTTTTAAGAGCAAGTTTCTTCTTTCATTCTTTTAGCAACATGCTCCTTCTCATATATTCAGTTATGCTACATTGCTTGAGGCTGTGCTTCTATGAATCCTTAACATTTTTCTGCTGCCCTCTCTGCTTGTGATTACCCCCAATTCAGCTCACTTTACAGCAGCAGTTGGGTGTCCTGCTGTCTTCTATTTTCTGCACATGTGCAGCTTAGTAGAGTTGTGCTATGATGAATATTGTTTCAATGTTGCCAGACCAGTTATAGTAAAGGATTGTATTTCTAGTGTCTGTGTTTCTATCACTGCTGTTCAGTAGTGGTCAGAGATAGGTTGATGAAACAAACTCTGAAGCCATATATCTTACAGATTATAAGAAACTTCCAGAATGCACAAGTCCTGCTTAGGGGGCAGTGGCTGCTCTGGCACAGTCTTGTCTGAAGTCCAGAGTATCAGAATTCCTCTAGAAGTCACTCCTAAGCTGCACCCCAACTGAGACGAGTTTAAGGTCCATCCTTTGAACTCCTATGAACATACTTTCCCTCTGTATTTATCATGGATACCAAGAGGACAGAAACTATGGTTTAGCCATCTAAATGTGCCTTGTATATTGCCTGGCACAAAGTAGGGGTGTATAAATACATTGATGGATTAAACATTAACTACATTATAAATTGAAAAATGGGGTAAAACTCTGACAACATTAAAGTCATTCTGCTGTTGCTATTTCTAATACTTTCTTTCCTACTCTTCACTGGATCAATGGCTGCCATGCCTAAAATGTTTTATTTTCTCTAGGAAAGAAAGCACACAAAATAACCAGAGGAAAAAAGAAGTCACTGAGTATCTTAAGCAGCAACAAATCTAATAAGTCAGATGATTTGAGATTTTCAAGAGGTAAGATTTTTAGAAAGAAATGATTTGTTTGTTTAATCCACAGGTTAAGAGTTTGGTGGATGCAGAGCATAGTTTATGCTTTAAAAAAAAAAAGGTTGCACATGTGAGCATGTGAGCGTGTCTTGGTGCTGGAGGTGTGGGAGGTATATGTTGATTATATAAGAGCCTGTTTTCCAAGAAAAAGAAATAATCTAGGCAGATCCCTGCAAAAATCACATAAAAGAGGAAATAAAGTGGACAGTGGTGTCATAGATAAAGGCTTCCACTTTCCCCTAGGGCATCAACAAAGAAGAGTTACAATTGAGGACAAATGTGTTTGTTCAAAAAGTGTCAGATATACCCATTTCCCCAACCTCTGATGACTCTGTGCGGTACAACAAATTATTATAAAATGTCCCATATCTTTAAAAAAATTAAAGAAAGCTAAGAGTGGGCCAGTGGAACTGGAGAGGCCTTATATCTGATGAAGAGGAAGAGTCACTTCAGTGGCCTAGTAGCCTACAAAATAACTGGCTTGTGTTCATAAAGAAATGTCAATGTCATGAATGTTTGGGGGAATGAGGAAGACAGTGGCAGCTCAGCAGTGGGGAATGTGGGAATAAAGCCTGAAGAGATGAGAAAAGATGCTGCTCTAAACCAAAGATTTATAAAGAAAGAAAATCTGACTTACCTTCTTACTTTTGCCTATGTCATTCCTCTCATACCCTCACCCTTATTTAGGTCACCCCATACCTCACTCCTATTTATTTAGATCACATCAAGGGAAAAAAAGAACAGGGGAAAAGGGAGAAACTTCTATTTACTGAGAAATTCTGAATTGGATTTAAAAATTGAAATTGAAAGTTACATAATTAGATCCAATTAGAAAAATACAATATTACTTTTCCATATATGATTAGGCAGAATTCATAGCACTACAAAAATTTCCAAGTGTAGCAGAAAATCAAAATTGATACAAACAAGAACAAAGTTATAACTTGCTTATCATTGCCTAGATAAATCCTGAATCCCTCTTCTAATCCTTTGTACTCCAGGATGAATTTCTTTATTATAGCTTGTCCTCTCCTTCTTCCTGCCCCAAGCATGCCCATGCTTTTGTCTTTGCTTAATAGAAATTGTCATTTGTTGTCCTTATACAGAAGTCGACTCCTCTTTCTTCCTTCTGACCACCAAAAATTGAATTACCCTTCATATCTTACATTTTCACCATTTTCTCTGCTCTCACAAAAGGCACTAATTTTAAATAAAATGTTAAAGGAATTTCCCTAAGAATTATAACTTCAAGCTTTGGATAGGTTACAAGAATAAAATCTCCCTTGTGCAATTTTACCAATTATTAGCTCATTTCCTCTGCGATTTCTCTGTCTCTGTCTCTCTCTCAATATATCCTGTATCTGTGTAGGTGTGTGTCTGTGTCTGTGTTTGTTGTATGCATTTTTTAACGTATAAAAGTAGGTTTCAGGACTTCCGAGAAGATGGCGGAAGAGTAAGACGCAGAGATCACCTTCCTCCCCACAGATACACCAGAAATATATCTACAAGTGGAACAACTCCTACGGAGCACCTACTGAATGCTGGCAGAAGACCTCAGACCTCCCAAAAGGCAAGGAACCCTCCACGTACCTGGTTAGGGCAAAAGAAAAAAATAAACAGAGACAAAATGATAGGGACGGGTCCTGCACCAGCGGGAGGGAGCTGTGAAGGAGAAAAAGTGTCCACACGCTAGGAAGCCCCTTTGCGGGCGGAGACTGCATGTGGCAGACTGGGGGAGCTTCGGAGCCGCGGAGGAGAGGGCACTCACCAGCCCAGAGGCTTGTCTGCTCGCCCGCCAGGGTGGGCGGGGCTGGGAGCTGAGTCTCTGGCTTCGGTCGGAACGCCAGGAGAGGACTGGGGTTGGCAGTGTGAACACAGCCTGCAGGGCGTTAGTGCACCGCGGCTAGCCAGGAGGGAGTCCGGGGAAAAGTCTTGACCTGCCGAAGGGGCAAGAGACTTTTTCTTCCCTCTTTGTTTCCTGGTGCGCGAGGAGAGGTGATTAAGAATGCTGCTTAAGGGAGCTCCAGAGACGGGCGCGAGCCGCGGCTAAAAGTGCGGACCCCAGAGACAGACATGAGACGCTAAGGCCGCTGCTGCCGCCACCAAGAGGCCTGTGTGCGAACACAGGTCACTATCCACACACCCCCTTCCGGGGAGCCTGTGCAGCCCACCACTGCCAGGGTCCCGGGATCCAGGGACAACTCCCCCGGGAAAACGCACGGTGCCCCTCAGGCTGGCAACGTCACACCGGCCTCTGCCGCCGCAGGCCCGCCCAGCACTCCGTGACCCTCCCTACCCCCCCGGCCTGAGTGAGCCAGAGCCTCCGAATCAGCGGCTCCTTTAACCCCGTCCTGTCTGAGCAAAGAACAGATGCCCTCCGGCGACCTACACGCACAGGTGGGGCCAAATCCAAAGCTGAGCCCCTGGGAGCTATGAGAACAAAGAAGAGAAAGGGAAATCTCTCCCAGCAGCCTCAGAAGCAGCGGATTAAAGCTCCACAATCAACTTGATGTACCCTGCATCTGTGGAATACATGAATAGATAACGAATCATCCCAAATTAAGGAGCCGTGTGGATGAAAGGCTCTTGGTGCTGCAGCCAGGAGTTAGAGCTGTGCCTCTGAGGTGGGAGAGCCAACTTCAGGACACTGGTCCACAAGAGGCCTCCCAGCTGCACATAATATCAAACGGCGAAAATCTCCCAGAGATCGCCGTCTCAACGCCAGCACCCAGCTTCACTCAACGACCAGCAAGCTACAGTGCTGGACATCCTATGCCAAACAACTAGCAAGACAGGAACACAACCCCACCTATTAGCAGAGAGGCTGCCCCAAATCATAATAAGTCTACAGACACCCCAAAACACACCACCAGACGTGGACCTGCCCACCAGAAAGACAAGATCCAGCCTCATCCACCAGAACACAGGCACTACTCCCCTCCACCAGGAAGCCTACACAACCCACTGAACCAACCTTAGCCACTGGGGACAGACACCAAAAACAACGGGAACTACGAACCTTCAGCCTGCAAAAAGGAGACCCCAAACACAGTAAGATAAGCAAAATGAAAAGACAGAAAAACACACAGCAGATGAAGGAGCAAGATAAAAACCCACCAGACCTAACAAATGAAGAGGAAATAAGCAGTCTACCTTAAAAAGAATTCAGAATAATGATAGTAAAGATGATCCAAAATCTTGGAAATAGAATAGACAAAATGCAAGAAACAGTTAACAAGGACCTAGAAGAACTAAAGATGAAACAAACAATGATGAACAACACAATAAATGAAATGAAAAATACTCTAGATGGGATCAATAGCAGAATAACTGAGGCAGAAGAACGGATAAGTGACCTGGAAGATATAATAGTGGAAATAACTACTGCAGGGCAGAATAAAGAGAAAAGCTGAGGACAGTCTCAGAGACCTGTGGGACAACATTAAACGCACCAACATTTGAATTATAGGGGTTCCAGAAGAAGAAGAGAAAAAGAAAGGGACTGAGAAAATATTTGAAGAGATTATAGTTGAAAACGTCCCTAATATGGGAAAGGAAATAGTTAATCAAGTCCAGGAAGCACAGAGAGTCCCATACAGGATAAATCCAAGGAGAAATATGCCAAGACACATATTAATCAAACTGTCAAAAATTAAATACAAAGAAAGCATATTGAAAGCAGCAAGGGAAAAACAACAAATAACACACAAGGGAATACCCATAAGGTTAACAGCTGATCTTTCAGCAGAAACTCTGCAAGCCAGAAGGGAGTGGCAGGACATATTGAAAGTGTTGAAGGAGAAAAACCTGCAACCAAGATTACTCTACCCAGCAAGGATCTCATTCAGATTTGATGGAGAAATTAAAACTTTTACAGACAAGCAAAAGCTGAGAGAGTTCAGCACCACCAAACCAGCTCTACAGCAACTGCTAAAGGAACTTCTCTAGGCAAGAAAAACAAAAGAAGGGAAAGACCTACAATAACAAACCCAAAACAATTAAGAAAATGGGAATGGGAACACACATATTGATACCTTAAATGTAAATGGACTAAATGCTCCCACCAAAAGACACAGATTGGCTGAATGGATACAAATACAAGGCACATATATTTGCCGTCTACAAGAGACCCACTTAAGACCTAGAGAAACATACAGACTGAAAGTAAGGGGATGGAAAAAGGTATTGCATGCAAATGGAAACCAAAAGAAAGCTGGAGTAGCAATTCTCATATCAGACAAAATAGGCTTTAAAATAAAGACTATTAGAAGAGACAAAGAAGGACACTACATAATGATCAAGGGATCAATCCAAGAAGAAGATATAACAATTGTAAATATTTATGCACCCAACATAGGAGCACCTCAATACATAAGACAAATACTAACAGCCATAAAAGGGGAAATCAACAGTAACACATTCATAGTAGGGGACTTTAACACCCCACTATCACCAAAGGACAGATCATCCAAAATGAAAATAAATAAATAAACACAAGCTTTAAATGATACATTAAACAAGATGGACTTAATTGATATTTATAGGACATTCCATCCAAAAACAACAGAATACACATTTTTCTCAAGTGCTCATGGAACATTCTCCAGGATAGACCATATCTTGGGTCACAAATCAAGCCTTGGTAAATTTAAGAAAATTGAAATTGTATCAAGTATCTTTTCCGACCACAACGCTATGAGACTAGATATCAATTACAGGAAAAGATCTGTAAAAAATACAAACACATGGAGGCTAAACAATACACTACTTAATAACGAAGTGATCACTGAAGAAATCAAAGAGGAAATCAAAGAATACCTAGAAACAAATGACAATGGAGACACGACGACTCAAAATCTATGGGATGCAGCAAAAGCAGTTCTAAGAAGGAAGTTTATAGCAATACAATCCTACCTTAAGAAACAGGAAACATCTCGAATAAACAACCTAACCTTGCACCTAAAGCAATTAGAGAAAGAAGAACAAAAAAAACCCAAAGGTAGCAGAAGGAAAGAAATCATAAAAATCAGATCAGAAATAAATGAAAAAGAAATGAAGGAAACGATAGCAAAGATCAATAAAACTAAAAGCTGGTTCTTTGAAAGGATAAACAAAATTGATAAACCATTAGCCAGACTCATCAAGAAAAAAAGGGAGAAGACTGAAATCAACAGAATTAGAAATGAAAAAGGAGAAGTAACAACTGACACTGCAGAAATACAAAAGATCATGAGA
Source organism: Phocoena phocoena (assembly GCF_963924675.1). NCBI lineage: Eukaryota > Metazoa > Chordata > Mammalia > Artiodactyla > Phocoenidae > Phocoena > Phocoena phocoena. The sequence goes on from NC_089223.1 coordinate 80,788,882, forward strand.
GATTACTACAAGCAACTCTATGCCAATAAAATGGACAACCTGGAAGAAATGGACAAATTCTTAGAAATGCACAACCTGCCAAGACTGAATCAAGAAGAAATAGAAAATATGAACAGACAAATCACAAGCACTGAAATTGAAACTGTGATGAAAAATCTTCCAACAAGCAAAAGCCCAGGACCAGATGGCCTCACAGGTGAATTCTATCAAACATTTAGAGAAGAGCTATCACCTATCCTTCTCAAACTCATCCAAAAGATAGCAGAGGGAGGAACACTCCCCAACTCATTCTATGAGGCCACCATCACCCTGATACCAAAACCAGACAAGGATGTCACAAAGAAAGAAAACTACAGGCCAATATCACTGATGAACATAGATGCAAAAATCCTCAACAAAATACTAGCTAACAGAATCCAACAGCACATTAAACGGCTCATACACCATGATCAAGATGGGTTTTTTCCAGGAATGCAAGGATTCTTCAATATATGCAAATCAATCAACGTGATACACCATATTAACAAATTGAAGGAGAAAAACCACATGATCATCTCAATAGATGCAGAGAAAGCTTTTGACAAAATTCAACACCCATTTATGATAAAAACCCTGCAGAAAGTAGGCATAGAGGAAACTTTCCTCAACATAATAAAGGCCATATATGACAAACCCACAGCCAACATCGTCCTCAATGGTGAAAACCTGAAAGCATTTCCACTAAGATCAGGAACAAGACAAGGTTGCCCACTCTCACCACTCTTATTCAACATAGTTTTGGAAGTTTTAGCCACAGCAATCAGAGAAGAAAAGGAAATAAAAGGAATCCAAATCGGAAAAGAAGAAGTAAAGCTGTCACTCTTTGCAGATGACATGATACTATACATAGAGAATCCTAAAGATGCTACCAGAAAACTCCTAGAGCTAATCAATGAATTTGGTAAAGTAGCAGGATACAAAATTAATGCACAGAAATCTCTGGCATTCCTATACACTAATGATGAAAAATCTGAAAGTGAAATCAAGAAAACACTCCCATTTACCATTGCAACAAAAAGAATAAAATATCTAGGAATAAACCTACCTAAGGAGACAAAAGACCTGTATGCAGAAAATTATAAGACACTGATGAAAGAAATTAAAGATGATACAAATAGATGGAGAGATATACCATGTTCTTGGATTGGAAGAATCAATATTGTGAAAATGACTCTACTACCCAAAGCAATCTACAGATTCAATGCAATCCCTATCAAACTACCACTGGCATTTTTCACAGAACTAGAACAAAAAATTTTGCAATTTGTATGGAAACACAAAAGACCCCGAATAGCCAAAGCAATCTTGAGAATGAAAAACGGAGCTGGAGGAATCAGGCTTCCTGACTTTACACTATACTACAAAGCTACAGTAATCAAGACAGTATGGTACTGGCACAAAAACAGAAATACAGATCAATGGAACAGGATAGAAAGCCCAGAGATAAATCCAGACACATATGGTCACCTTATCTTTGATAAAGGAGGCAGGAATGTACAGTGGAGAAAGGGCAGCCTCTTCAATAAGTGGTGCTGGGAACACTGGACAGATACATGTAAAAGTATGAGATTAGATCACTCCCTAACACCATACACAAAAATAACCTCAAAATGGATTAAAGACCTAAATGTAAGGCAGAAACTATCAAACTCTTAGAGGAAAACATAGGCAGGACACTCTATGACATAAATCACAGCAAGGTCCTTTTTGACCCTCCTCCTAGAGAAATGGAAATAAAAACAAAAATAAACAAATGGGACCTAATGTAACTTAAAAGCTTTTGCGCAGCAAAGGAGACCATGAAGAAGACCAAAAGACAACGCTCAGAATGGGAGAAAATATTTGCAAATGAAGCAACTGACAAAGGATTAATCTCCAAAATTTATAAGCAGCTCATGCAGCTTAATAACAAAGAAACAAACAACCCAATCCAAAAATGGGCAGAAGACCTAAATAGACATTTCTCCAAAGAAGATATACAGACTGCCAACAAACACATGAAAGAATGCTCAACATCACTAATCATTAGAGAAATGCAAATCAAAACTACAATGAGATATCATCTCACACTAGTCAGAATGGCCATCATCAAAAAATCTAGAAACAATAAATGCTGGAGAGGGTGTGGAGAAAAGGGAACCCTCTAACACTGTTGGTGGGAATGTAAATTGATACAGACACTGTGGAAAACAGTATGGAGGTTCCTTAAAAAACTACAAATAGAGCTACCGTATGACCCAGCAATCCCACTACTGGGCATATACCCTGAGAAAACCATAATTCAAAAAGAGTCATGCACCACAATGTTCATTGCAGCTCTATTTACAATAGCCCAGAGATGGAAACAACATAAGTGTCCATCATCGGATGAATGGATAAAGAAGATGTGGCACATATATACAATGGCATGTTACTCAGCCATAAAAAGAAATGAAATTGAGCTATTTGTAATGAGGTGGATAGACCTAGCGTCTGTCATACAGAGTGAAGTAAGTCAGAAAGAGAGAGACAAATACCGTATGCTAACACATATATATGGAATTTAAGAAAAAAAATATGTCATGAAAAGCCTAGGGGTGAAACATGAATAAAGACACAGACTTACTAGAGAATAGACTTAAGGCTATGGGGAGGGGGAAGGGTAAGCTGTGACCAAGTGTGAGAGTGGCATGGACATATATACACTACCAAACGTAAGGTAGATAGCTAGTGGGAAGCAGCCGCATAGCACAGGGAGATCAGCTCGGTGCTTTGTGACCGCCTGGAGGGGTGGGATAGGGAGGGTGGGAGGGAGGGAGATGCAAGCGGGAAGAGATATGGGAACATATGTATATGTATAACTGATTCACTTTGTTATAAAGCAGAAACTAACACACCATTGTAAAGCAATTATACTCCAATAAAGATGTTAAAATGAAAAAAAAAAAAGAGTAGGTTTCAGGCATCATTACCTTTAATACTTTTAATGTTTCAATTTTCATTTACTAAGAATATGGCTATTATCTTAAATAACCTCCTTAAAATTAATAAATTTGTGAAATTTAACAGTAATACAATACTTTATTCTAACCTACAATCCACACTCCAATTTATTCAATCGTGCCAATAATGTCCTGTGCAGGATTGTTTTCAGTGCAGGATCTCATCCAGGTTGTGTAATGAATAAAGTTTGCTTGTCTCTTTAGTTTTCTTTCATCTGGGACAGTCCTTCAGCTTTTCTTTGACTTTCTTGACATTGAGATTCCTTGAAGAATGCAAGCCAGTTATTTTATAGACTATCTCTCAGTTTGGATTTGTCTGCTGTTTCCTCATGATTAGATTCAGGCTATGCATTTTTGGCTGGCACAATTCTTAACGTAATTCTGTGTCCTTCTCAGGACATCACGATGGAGGCCTAGGATATTCCTTGGCAATTTATTGGTGATGTTAATTTTGCTCACTTGGATAAAATGTTGTCCATTTTATCCACTTCATAATTACTATTTTTCCTTTTGTAACTAATAATTAATTTGAGAAGAGGTCCTATCCTATAAGAATATGTAAATACCTTGTTCCCCATCAAATTCCCTCCTCCTACTGATTAAGCATGTATTGCTGATTCTTTTCAGAGTCAATTTGTACGGTGTTAGCTGTAAAGGTAATTATTTAACTATACAATCTGTTCTCTATTTATTAGTCGATACTATACTGAAATGAAGAATTTCCCTTCTTCACAGGTTATTTATTCTTTAGTTATATATTTATGCGCACAGAGATACAGACATGCATGTGATTATTTTCAATGTAGGCTCACAGACTCTCACCTTATTCAGTAAGACCGTTAGTAAATTTCTGCCCTTGGATGGTAAATTGCACCCGTTGGGCTTATTTGGAACACTGCCAGCTGATTCCTCTAGCTTTTTTCCACAACCCCGTCATCATCTTTAAGCACTTCTTTATTTTCTGGCAAAGCAAGATGTTTCAGTCTCATCATCAAACTTCCCTGTCTCAGACCTAGAATCAGTCATTTTACCAAGGGTTTGCCATTTCTTTTAGTAAGTAATGGTATTTAGAAACCGTTACTAGTGCTCAATTGTTGCCTAACTAGTCTCCTCAACATTCAATGGCTTAAAACAATATTAAACATTTGTTATCTCGCACAGCTTCTCTGGGTAAAGGATTCAGGCTGGGTGTTTCTGGCTAGGGCTTCTCATGAGTTTTCTGTTAGCTGTCCACTGGGCCTGCAGTGGCCTGAAGTTTTGACTGGGGGCTGAAGGAGCCACATGGACCACTCATGTGGTTGGCATGTTGGTACTGGTTGTTTGACAGAGACATTAGCATGCTCTCCAGTGTGGGCGTCTCGCTAGGTTGGCTGGAGTGTTCTCATAATAATGTGGCTGGCTTCCTCCAGAGTGATAGATGCAAGGAAACGAGATAAAAGTATTAATATCTTTTATGACCTAGCCTTGGAAATCTCACACTATCACATCTGGTGTCTCTTGGTCATTCAAGCCCTGATTCAGTGTGAGAGTGAACCGCATAGGGTGACGGTAGGAGGAGGCAAGTGTCATTGGGTTAAATCTTAGAAGCTGATTACAACAGGAATCAAGAATCAGTGACATTAGATGTACTCATTTGTACTCATACATCATTGCTCCTGGGCTTTTCAGTGAACAGAGCCAGAACATATAGGGTGTATATGTGCGTGTATGTGAGTATGTGTGTATATACAAATATTTGAAATAATGAAATAATGAATTTCAATATAAATTTACTCACTGAAAAGTCCTTCAATAAACGTAAAATTGTTTCAGAGTTTCTATTCACATGCTTACTGAGAAAAGTTGAAGGATTTTTAAAGTCGTTGAAATATTCTTTAGAATAAGAATGTTAGTCAAAGTAATTTATTTAAATGTTAAGATGTGGTACATATATACAGTGGAATATTACTCAGCCATAAAAAGGAACAAAATTGGGTCATTTGTAGAGACGTGGGTGGACCTAGAATCTGTCATACAGAGTGAAGTAAGTCAGAAAGAGAAAAACAAATATCATATGTTAATGCAGTTATGTGGAATCTAGAAAAATGGTACAGATGAACCTATTTGCAGGGCAGGAATAGAGATGCAGACATCGGGAATGGACGTGAGGGGTGGGGAGGGGTGGGATGAATTAGGAGATTGGGACTGATGTATGTGCACTGCCATGTGTAAAACAAATAGTTAGTGGGAGCCTGCTGTATAGCTCAGGGAGCTCAGCCCGGGGCTCTGGGGTGACCTAGATGGCTGGGTTGGGGGGTGTGGGTGGGAGGGAGGTCTAAGAGGGAGGGGATATATGTATACATATAGTTGATTCAATTTGTTGTACAGTAGAAACTAACACAACATAGTAAAGCAACTATACCCCAAATTAAAAAAGAACAAACTCTTAAAGCTAAAAAAAAAAAAAGTTAATAGAACCTTTTCTTTCCTTTTAAAAATCTCCATTTTCAATGTGGTTTGTTTATTTGAAATCCAGTTGGATTCATTTGTTCCTTTTTTCGCATTTACTATTTCTTTTCCATCTTGTTAATTTAATTAAAATTTTAAGACTACGTACAATATTAAAAGTTGACTCAGCCAAAATTATACAAAAAGGTACACTCAGAGAAGTGTCACTCTTCACCTATCAGATTACTGCAGGCCGAGTGGACACCTAAGAAACCTCACAAGAAACCCAAGCCAGAAACGCATAGCCAAGCACTCCTGAATTTCTGACCCATAGAAACTGTGAGAGAGAATACATGTTTAGTATTGCTTTAAGCCACTAAGTTTTGGAGTAACTTATTAGTATGAAATTTATCAGAAACCAAGAGAAATGACTGATTCCAGGTCTGGGATGGAAAAGCTACAAAATGACCCAGAAATAACTTGCTGTGCCAGGTAATATGAAAATGATTAAAAATAATCATTGATGGGGGTGTATCAAAAGGATAGAGCAGCCAGCTGAAAGGTGTTCTAGCTAGCCAAATAGGTACAATTTGAGCACCAAAATATACAGGGCTTCCCTGGTGGCGCAGTGGTTGAGAGTCTGCCTGCCGATGCAGGGGACGTGGGTTTGTGCTCTGGTTCTGGAGGATCCCACGTGCCGCAGAGCGGCTGGGCCCGTGAGCCATGGCCACTGAGCCTGCATGTCTGGAGCCTGTGCTCCGGAACAGGAGAGGCCACAACAGCGAGAGGCCCGCGTACCGCAAAAATAAATAAATAAATAAGACATTTATTGATTTTATCTCATTGAATAAAGTAAGAATCTATAAGTTCACATTGAAAATAAATACTTGCATATAGGCATACACATTTTCAAAATGAAGTAATAATAAATAAATAATAAGGAAATTCAGTAAAATATCAATTAATAGAGAAGAAATAATAAAGTTACATAATAATCTTTTACAGCAGACATATAAAATTTAATTCAATCAAGAATCATTAATAAAGGCTTAATCAGCAGGAGTGGGTCATTTGATGAAGAACAAAATTAACATCAACAATAATTTGCAAAGGAACCTCATAGGCATTCATTTTGATGCCCAGGCATCCACATTAAGTGATATAGCATCACTTAAGAAGGATGCCAGCTAAATTGCATAACCTGTGTTTCCTTTGCAGAAAGAAGTACATATGTGTATAGTTTCTTATTTCCCCTTCTTTTTTACCCAAAATATTTGAAACGTACATATACACTTACATACATACGTACGTATATAATCTTTTGCACCTTGTTTTTTTTTTAGCTTACTAATACATCCTGGAATTAATTCTATACCAGTGAATAGAGATCTTTCTTTTTGTGCAGCTACCTAATACTCCTTTCTTATATGGGAGAACTTTTCTATAGGCTTGATACTTTCAGATTCAGGTGGTCCTAAGGCCTATTCAGAATTTCCCAACTAATAATTTTGATACTGTCTTTGTTTTGTTTTGTTTTGTGACTTTAAACGCCTCTGTATTTTTTATATCATGAAAATTAAATATGAGTGTTCACTACTGATTATGAGCTCCAAATACTTCTATCGCGTATAGCTATATCTGACTGAAACTCAATTTCATGGCTTATAAAATTCCCAAAATGTCACCTTGATTTCAGAAAGTTCCCAAGACTTTGTTTTCCATAAGTTTCTTTGCCCTGCTTCCAGGCAAACTGCCTCAGCTCTGTCCCAATCAAACCTCCTTCCATTCTAAGCACATCAAGAGTTTTGTGATATTAGGACAGACAACCACACTGTGGTTGTTTCCACATTATGTTTCCACTATGTTTCTACTCTTCCATGTTCTTTTTTCTCTCTCTCTTTTCTATCCTTTTCTTTCTTCTTATGATTAGTTCTTCCCAAATCCAAGACTTTAGGGGCACTTGCTTTCAAAACCCAAGCACTGCAGTCCCTGTTCTGAGAGGAATTCTAGTGGCATCTGTTAATATGATAAATTTCCTTTAGATGCATTAGTTAGGATTGTGTTCAGCTACAATAGATAGAAACTACAGGAGAACAGTCCACTAATACAAGATATAACTTAATTGTTGTCTTATGTAAATGGAATTTGAAGAGAGCCCATAGCTGTATGGTGGTTCTTCTATTTAGGGCCACTTCCTGGAATTCCCACAGAGCATTTCTGCCAAAAAGTTAGTTATTTTACCACAAATAGCTTTTAATGAAAGCTGGGGACTGCATCTGTATTTCCAGTGGCCATGTGCCCAGTCAAAAGTTGGGAATTCAATTATTAAAGTAGTAGTTGAAACATATATCAGGGGACTACTAGATATGCTTGCCCCAGCAAATCATTTTAATTGCCATTTCTAAAAGTAGCATAGAAAGGAAGAGAGCATACATGTTATGATAAAAGAGAAAACCTGAAAGGGAAGGAGCAATAGTGTAGAACACAAGCAAAGAAATCAAGAATATAGATAATAAAGTAGCAGAATAGAAGAGATTCATTTCACAGTGATTGCCACACTCCTATTAGGCAGAAATAGAGCAGAAATAAATATGGATTCAATCTGAGTTTCTGAATATGTGACTTCTAACTTGAGATAATGGTCAACATTATCCTTTTACCTTTTTCTCATTCATTTGACTAACATGTATTGAATTCTCTCTATGAATTGGACAAAATGCACCACACTGATGAAACAAAGAGAATCAGACAAATTTCTTTCCATCAAGTAGCTTTTAATCTAGTAGAGGATCCAAATACACAAGCAGAAAAGTAGAATGTATTGCAAAAAAGAAAGATTTCCTTAAACACATTATAAGATGTGAAAAAATTCTTTTTTGTATTATAACAAACAGAGATATCATGAAATAGAGGACACAAATTTTAAAGTACATGACAAGCCACTCTTCTTTGCCCATTAGGAGTATATTGTTGGAAAAGTTTAAGAAGTGCTACAAAATGAGGAATGACTTGCTTTATGTAGGGAGCTGAGACTGTCAGCTTGAGGTATCTATGTGAACTTGAATTGAAGGGGTATAATAAAGGAGGTAGGCCAATCAAACTAGAAGCAACATTACCATATTCTAAGAAATGGATGATGAAGTTTTGAATTATGGTAGTGACAATAAAGATGAAAAGGAGGGGTACAGATTTAAGAAAAAATTAGGAGATACAGGGCTTCCCTGGTGGCGCAGTGGTTGAGAGTCCGCCTGCTGATGCAGGAGACTTGGGTTCATGCCCCGGTCCGGGAAGATCCCACATGCCGCAGAGCGGCTAGGCCCGTGAGCCATGGCCTCTGAGCCTGCGTGTCTGGAGCCTGTGCTCCGCAACGGGACAGGCCACAACAGTGAGAGCCCTGCATACCACAAAAAAAAAAAAAAAAAAAAAATTAGGAGATACAATAAATAAGACTTGGCAATTAATTAGAAGTGGTGGATATGGAAGATATTAAGTCAAGAAGTCAATTCTAAATTTCTATGCTAGGTAACTGGCTGAATAGCGATGCTGAACATTGGCATGGAAATTAATAGAGATACTATGTTTAATGGAAAATATATAAATTATTTTAGAGCTTATTGAAATTGAGGCACTAGTATATACAGTCTGCTAGAATGTCCAGTATGACTTTATTTTAGGATTCTAGAGACTTGAGCAAGCCTGTCAAGTAATGAAATGAAGCATTTTAGGAAGTCAAAGAGAGAGAAGAGAGAGTAACTAAATATTACTAAATATTTAGAAAGGTCTAAAGGTGACAAAGAATTGGTCAGGAGTCTAAGTGGAATGACTGTTTTTGAATATCAGAAGAAAAAATAATAATTCTTAGGACCAGAGGTAGAAGCCAAATTCTGGTTTTATCACTTGTAAAAATTTAGAGCATTGTTTCCTAGCCAAGTTTTATTAATGAGAAATCTCAAAATAAAATCGGAAAGTCATACTAGTAATTGGCAAACACAAGAATCAAACCTTGGTATGCCAAATTTTCCCCCATGCTCTTTTTACTACATGTTGGCTATTTAATAAGACTTGACCCGGGAAAATTTTTAGTTTTTTCCTTCCCCGTTTATGTTGAGCTATTACAACAGCAGAAATTAATTTTTTCAACTATCCCCTCTCTGACTCCCACATACATATAACATACAACACTTTATCATCTTTATAGATAAAAATAATTGCATGTGACAACAAAGATGAGGTTACATTAATATTTATGCTCCTATGACAAAGTTTCTCAGTTCCCCAAGGCAAGAAGCTAGCCACCTCAAAAGTCCAGAACTGAGAGCTTTGAGTCCTCCAATGTTAAAAAGTAAGAGAGATTATTCAGAATCTGCAAAGATACTGGGAAGAATTAGAAGCAGTTAAGAGGTAGGAAGAAAAAGGGGGATGTTTCTTTTCTGGAAGCTAAGTGAAATAGTATGACAAAGGGGAGTCCAGATCATCTGTGTTAATTGTATGGCTATGTCAAGTGAGATGAGAGTTGAGATTGACAATATGATTTATCAAGGTCATGGTTGTTGTTGATTGTGACCAGAGCAGTGTGGTGTGCTAGAGACAAAACTCACTGGAGTGAGTTTCAGGCAGCAGAGGAAGTGAAGACCTCTGCTGTTTTTTGGAGAATTACTGCTGTAAAAGAAAACATCGAAACTTTGAGTGGTAACATTTGATATGAACTCAAAAGGGAGATTTGTTTATTAAACTTTTAATATAGGAAAATATTAGTATGATTGTATACAAATAGGAAAGATTCAATAGAGGAAGAGCTGGTATTGCTGGAATAATGACCTGGATTTAAGTGAGAGAATATGAGATATAATGCATCAGTTGATGGGTTGGCCTTAGACGAAAGCAAAAAGTAAATCCGTATTAATAAAATGAAGCATGGAAACAAATAGAAAGGGTGATTATAGCTTGCTTATGGATTTTGTTTTTCTTATGACTGCTTTTATTTTCTTGTTAAAGTCAGAAACAAGTTCATAGTCTGTGTGTAAGAAGAAAAGACAGAATTTTGAAGATTTCAGCAGAGAAAACGGGAGACAATAATTGTCTAGGAGCATGGGTAAATGGATGGATAAGGGAAATGTAGTGTAGGTTTCAGGCAGCATTAAGGGCTCAATTGAGAAAGTGGTAATAATTCAAAGTGAGACTAGTTAGCATGGTTACATGTACAGATGCCAAATCAGCAGATATTTAGCAAGGTTGGGTACTGTTTTACACAAGTATCTGAGGAATGAAAAAGAAGTAAAATTAATGAGGTTATAAAATAAGAAGATGTTTACATTGCTAGAGCAAGGAATTTAATTTTGATAAAAAGTAATGTGAGGGTGTAAAGTGGGTGAGAGACCATGAAGAGGAATAATAATTATTAAAATATAATTCTCAGAGGGAGAAAAAATTTGTTGGTGTCTGGGTACTATTTGGAGTTATCTGGATGAAAGCAGTGGAGTTGTAATGGGGTACTTGAACTTGAGATTGTGGAGGAGCTTCAGTTATTGGTAATGATAGATGTTCTAGAGTTTGGCTCAGGAAGTGAGAGGCAGGATAGGGGATGAGACAAGGGAAGAGAAGGAACTGAGAAACCAGGGTGCTGGAAGAATGATCCATGAGAGCACTGGCATTGCCAAGAATATGGTAAGAGTAAATGAGAGAGCGTGACAGCAAACTAGCTAAACTCTTCTAGGAATGATTGGGACTGACCTTGACTTTGGCAAATGACTGAAGCAAGCAGTTTCAATGTGATATACTCTTGATGCCTTGATTCAATACTGGTTATTTTTAGGGAAGGAAGGGGCTAAATGGTGTGAAAGTGGGAATGAGATGCAAGAAGAACACCTACCCTACCATCAAGCTTACTGTTAGGAGAATCATGGGAAAAGAAAGAGCCAGTGAACAGTTTGGGGACTGCATAGGAAGCTAAGTCCTAAAGGGAGAGCCAAATTAGAGCAAGAAGGCAGAGGAAAATGGTAACCATTTTAGGTAAATTGTTAAGCTTCAAGGGACTTGGCTGATAACTGTGTGTTCCAGATGATACAGTGGAAAAGCTTCAGGAGTTATTGAGGGGTAGAGAAACACACCAAAAAAGAATTTGTACATAGCCATCTAAAGGATTAAAATCTAGGAACTGAGGAAAAAAACTAGCAATCCAAGGCTTCTCATGGTGACTGATTTGACCAGGACATCACTGAGTCAGCCTTTAGGGTGTCTAGGCAGTGAGTGATGGGGAAACTTGGAGCACTGTGGGTTGAGGCTTGGCCGGCAGCTGGAGCACATAGCACTCTTCTGAACTGTCTGCCTGAAAGAGTGTTTGATTTGAATTTGAGTTCACTTTCCAGCAGATACTGTTAGGTTTTTTGGGGGGAGGGGGCATTCTGTTTGTTTTTAATTATTTACCTTTCTATAATTTCAAATGTTCCCCTAAATATCTAAAATATTTGTTGACTTTCTTACTCTCATTTCTAAGTCTTGTTCTTGATTACTAGCTTATATCGTCTTCATATATTATATATTATCAAAAATATATCATAGAAATAAGCTTATTTTATTTCTAGTAACAACAACACACTTAAAAGAGTAGGAAAAAAGTCAAATAGAGGAAATGTTTTGTACTGTGGTAATATTTTCTATGAAATAGATATATTTTATAATTGATAATGCACATCCATTATAATTTACAAGATTCTTATTTGAGTCTCAGAAAACTCTCTTAAGAAGGTAATATTAACAATTTTTATCTCCATTTTTAAAATGAGAAAATGGATTAAAAGGAGCTAATTAGTTTACCCAACATCACACCACTAAAACACATTAGACCAAGGATTAGACCAAGGATTAAACCAGGTCTCCTTTTCTGGTTAACTATGGATTATCTTAATATCCTGCATTTTACAAGGGGCAGTGTAAAGACTTGATAAAGGAAGCCAAAAATATCACAGATTTTGGGCACCATCAACAACCTTGGAAATATGTCAGGGCAGTTCACAATGTTCCTTAAGTAGGGAAAACCTAGGCGGTATTTTGAATGTAAGTGCAAGTTGACTTCCAGGAAGAGTTTTACAACTTTACTGTAAATTACCTGCCTTCTTGTCTTACTGTTGGCATTCTCTCTGTGTGAGGTATTTCAGCAGTCAAAATCTTGCTTGAATGGTCATCACAATTCTCTTCCTCAATAAAATATTTCTTGATCCAGGAATAGACTGTAACTTCTCTTTCAAATCTCCTAGGATTTGTCTTTACATATTTATTCTGTCACTTTATATATATTCCATCTTATGCTATAGCCATTTAGGTAATCACCCAAGAACTTACCTATAAAGTGTAGATACTGATAACTAGTGTGGTTGGAAATCTTTAAAAGAAGGAAATATACATATTCTGCAGTGTAATTAGGAATAAAGGAGAGGTGAGCAAAAGTGTTTTGTACAACATAAGATGCTAAACAAATATAAGTTATATGCTATTATTAATAGTAAGAACACATGGCAGGGCATCATGGTTAGGAATTTAGGTTGTATCTCAAGACCTGTATCGAAACCCATCTCCATCACTTACTCATCTCATGATCTTGGGCAAACCGTTTAACTTCTCTATGTTACAGAGTTCCCATCTATAAAATGGGGCTAATAAAAACACAGCCTGCTTCATAAATCACCTCATTCATTTTGTCAACAAACCTCTACTCTGGGTCAAAATGTGTAGGTGCGTATTAAATTAATTGATACTTGTAAAGCACCTAGATACCTAGTACCTCGTAAGACCTCAATAAATGTGATATTTCTTTTCCTATTAATTTGTTGAGAGAAATTCCTTAAATTGTAGATGGCACTAAAACATGGCTATTGAAATTCAAATTAATTATAATTGAGGAGTATGTCAAACAGAATTTAAAAATCTCCAAAGCAGTGTGTTAAATGACCATTATCTTTTTATATGATCTTATGAGAACAGATCCAGTATCCATGAAAATCTCAACAAAAATATACTGCCATGCCCAATATCTTTATGTCAGAAACCAATTTTGAATTATACAAAAATGCAGGACTTTTAATCAAACTTAAAAAATATACTCTTAATTCATAAACCATGATTCATATGAAGTACTTAAATATTAAAAAAAGTCAGAATCCTTTCTGACAGTGTCTGACCTTTATGCTTATCTATTCCTAAAATACATCTTGCCTATCAAGCAAAGTTTTAATCACTTTCTCATTTCAGATATTGAAAGAGAGATTCCATTAAATCAAGTAAAGGTCATCTTTCTTTGAAATATAGATTATTCGGCTGCACTCTTTAAAGAAGCAGAGATTGGAGAGCAAACTCAATAGAGGCACATTTCTCCCTACTCTTCAAAGTAATAAGTAAGCAGCCAAAAGGATTAAGGACGATTATGTTCAGCTCTCAAGAACTGAGTTCCAAACCAGATATGAAATGCAATTCCAGTACTCAAGAGTAGGGTCCATATGTTGAAAAAGAAAGGACATATTCTATTTCCCTCGGTTTCTTTTGAAGCAGTTATGAACTATATTCAGTTGAAAGCAGCAACAGAAGCAACACCAGATAAGTAGGACTGGTTAATTCATCTGACTTTTTTCTCAGAGAAGCAAACTGTTATTGGATAGGAACCTGAATTTCTAAAGCATGTGTGTAGCATTTCTGTGTTCTAAAGTCCCCATTTATTTTACTAAGTAGCTTAGGGATTCCCTAGAGGAAATGTATCTCTAATGGAAATTTGAGTCTTTTAATTCATGTAAGTTTCTTTAAAAAAATGATTTCAATTTTCTTAAGGGATCAAAGGTGATTGCTTTTCAATCCTCACTACTAATAGTGCTGTTCATTACATGGTTACCTCTAGATATTTTACAAATATGTGTAGTCATTAACCATTGACACATAAAAGCTGGAAACATTGGTATACTTTGTAAAGTATCTAGCAAAGAGATATGTCCATGAAGAGACTACCCTTCCTCCACTGTATTTAAATCCCACATTTGCCACCTTTGCATCAAGCCCATTTTATCACATTTTCCCGAGAACTTTGAACCAAAATTTTCTCCTTCGTCTTGCTAACTTTTTTGTCTGCTTTTTCATATATCAGCCTTTAAAATATACTCCTGTTCTTTGTCATTTTATGAGACTTATCTGAGTTTTCTAATCTTTCCAGAAACCACAGCTTGTCCTCCTACCTTGCTTAATAAAGTATAAGGCCTCTGAACTCCAACATTATCATTCCCTGCTGGTACAAAATGGCCTGGTGACCTGCCTTCCTTAAATGCTCATGCAAGGTTTACCAGATATACCACACCCTGTTGCTGTACTCCCAAGATTGCCTCATCAGTACTGGGCAGGCTTGGGGTACAGAATTCCTATTGGATTTAGCCCCCCAGAACTCACATACACTAGATTTTAGTAAGTTAGAAGAAGTGGGTTAAGTGAAGACAGAAAGCAGACACTGGATCAACAATTTGGGGGGTAAGGTGCGTTAGGGGTCTGGAAAGAAGACACCTAGAAAACAGCCACCCACAATGAATTGGCTCAAGGTTTCATGGTATTTAAAGTTAATTTTGCATATTTCATTGCTAATTATAATATTGTAGGAAACAATATTTTTAAATAGTTTTATTTGTAAATGCAATTTCAGGTATGATAAATTTTAAGTTTTTTTTACCAGGTTTGCCTGATTGCTATGCAACAAGATTAGATGTGCACAACTCATTTCATATGTCAGATTTACTTATTATGTTTTATTTATAGTGAAAGCCAAGTTTATCCTATTGCTCTTATAAAATGGTCATGAGCATACAGCTTAAAATGAATGGGTTATTGTGCTATGTCAGCTTCATTTTAAGACATGAACTTTACCCCAGCTTTTAAGAAGTGGACGGATGAGAGGGTGGCTACATGTGTTAACATGGCTACTGTAAAAATGACTGTGTGTAAAGCAAAGTGTGCTAGACTGTGGGAGAAAGGAGAGCATTCTTCTATTTCACAGGGCTCAGCAATTTCAACCATAAAGAAAAAAAAATCTTGGAAAAGAACACTATTAACTCATATTTAAAAGTCCATTAGAACATAGTCAACTTGCTGTTTTATTATTTACCAGGTTTATATGGACCTTTTTGCAAAACTTCGTTGTTATAATAATGTGAATTATTTCATAATGAACATTATAGTTGAGCTATAAAATTGCACAGGGTAACAGGAGTTGTATTAAGAAATAATAACAATTGACTAGCATTATTAAAAAAAAAACACTATCTCAGTGTATAATAAAGAGTCTCTTCAGAGGAAAACTGAACAGTTTTCACTTTCATGATTATAATTAAAAATGGGGGCTTCCCTGGTGGCGCAGTGGTTGAGAGTCCGCCTGCTGATGCAGGGGACACGGGTTCGTGTCCCGGTCCGGGAGGATCCCACATGCCGCGGAGTGGCTAGGCCCGTGAGCCATGGCCGCTGAGCCTGTGCGTCCGGAAACTGTGCTCCGGCAACGGGAGAGGCCACAACAGTGAGAGGCCCGCGGACCGCCAAAAAAAAAAAAAAGGAAGAAACTCCTAGCAGTCTTTAAATTTTTATAAATATTTAACATAAGGAATGTAAATGTTTGTTGTATTATTTTCTGGCTACAGATTCCCAATTTTCCAGCCTCCATGATACATCAGCAAATAGTAAACAGAATTAAATTATGGGGAGAAAAATCTTTTTTTTTTAATAGAAATAATGGCAACTAACTTTTATTGAGTATTCAGCCTCCATGATGCATCAGCAAATAGTTAGTAAACAGAATTAAATTATGGGGAGAAAAATCTTTTTTTTTTTAATAGAAATAAAGGCAACTAACTTTTATTGAGTATTTTCTCAATGCCAGGAAATTTTTCATGTACTTCATTCCTCCTTAAAACAAAATAATGAAGCAATGCTATTACTACACACATTAAACAGATGAGGAAACTGAAGCTTAGATTAGGAGATATGGGGTAGCTGAAATAAGAACCCAGATAATCTGACCTCAAAACCTCAATTTCTATACTGTTTTACATTTCTTTTTCTTTTACATCTTTATTGGAGTATAATTCCTTTACAATGGTGTGTTAGTTTCTGCTTTATAACAAAGTGAATCAGTTATACATATACACATGTTCCCATATCTCTTCCCTCTTGCGTCTCCCTCCCTCCCACCCTCCCTATCCCACCCCTCTACGTGGTCACAAAGCACCGAGCTGATCTCCCTGTGCTGTGTGGCTGCTTCCCACTAGCTATCTATTTTACGTTTGGTAGTGTATATATGTCCATGCCACTCTCTCACTTTGTCACAGCTTACCATTCCCCCTCCCCATATCCTCAAGTTCATTCGGGGAGAAAAATCTTTAACACACCATGGGGCCAGAGAAATTTACAGTGCTTAGAATTTCCCGATGAATGCTGATATTTTCATCAATTGCAGCAGGTAGGAGGAACAGAATTCTGTAAGCCAAGTGCGAATGTACATTCGTTTTTACAAAATGTGTCCATTACTCTCATTTCACATATCAAAAGTAGTATATGAACAGAAGTTACTTCAACATGCAGGAAATAGAATTTATCACTGGTAAAATGAAGTTAGGAAAATGTCCATGTTTCACAATTCAATCACTTACCTTCGCAATGAAGACTGTGAACAGCATGAGTCATTTCAGTGTGGCTGAGAAGAAAGAAGTGTGACTCCTTTCATTCTAATTACTGCTGTCATTGACACACCATTGGAATCGCTGCAACTTTCAGGCTTAGTGTAACAGCATTGTGATTGTGGCATCTTAAATATAATTATAGTCAAAATAAACGCCTATGAGGTAATGGACCTTGTCTCCATCAGCATCACATGTAGAATTTTTCCCCACTCCTTTTTCCTTTCTGAGTTGAACTGCATGCTCCTAGTCAATTGGAGTCTAAACAGGCTGCAAGGGATATAAATACAAGAAAAGATTTCTCTTTGTTAGAAATGCTTTACTAGCTAACAGGGTGCAAGTTACACAAGAAATACCTTGTATATAAGGAATACAGGAACTTCTTTTTATTACATATTCTTAACTAATAATATAATCATAAAGGCCTGGACATGCATTCATGTTACTGTTCTAGGCCCCTTCTCTCAAAGAAATTGGTATAGAAAAGTATTCCACATAGAGTCCTCTCCTAATAAGAAGGACAATCCCAACAACAAGAGGAGCATAGGATAATGACTCCTAATACTGCAAAATGGGGAATGTGAACTTACTGGGAATACACATTTGAGATATATCCGACCACATAGTAATGTACCACACTAATGTGATCATTTAAACAGTTTAACACCCAATTCCCTTTCCTAAAGTATCTTATTACTTCAGGTGAAAGTGATTCTGGGCTAAGTTGTAGAGCTCATTGACTTAATCTGACATGTCACTTTGTGTGACCCTATAGGTTTAAAAGCTCACGTAGCAGGTTCTTAGAACTCATTAATCTTATGAGGATGGTACAGAGAAATAGAGAAGTGAAAGTCAGTGGAAGTCAAAATCAATCCAAGTCATAGGTCGGCAAATATTTCAGCCAAATCACTAAATATTTATATTTACTTAACTATATACATGACCCATCTAAGTCAAGTTCTTATTATTTATCATTTGCCCAATGGTTCTAAAATGTGCCCTAAACAATCACCACTGAACTTGCTGAATATTTTATAGATTCCTGGGCCCTACACTTGGAGATTTTAACTTAGAGCATCGAATGGGAGATCTAAAAACTGGCTAAAGTAGACAGCACTTTTGTAAATGTTGATAATTAGTGTACAAGCAAATGTTGGATTTATAACAGGTATTCAAATAATAAAATTTAACTGAACCATGGCTAAATGAGAACTCTTATAGCCCCCAAATTACATTTCACTGGGTCTCCGGTCTTGTTTCTTGTTTCCTTCCTTAATGCATCCTGTGCAATTAACCCTCTTTCCAATTCCATCATTACTTTACCTGAGATATTCGTGATTTTTTAAAGAATAGAGAATAAAACCCAAAATTTAGCCTTTCATATTCTGGATGCAGCAAAGTTTCCATCCTTATTTTCCACAATTTCACAACATATGTTTTGCACACAAACCAGTTTGGGCAATTTCCGCAACTTGTACTTCACTGCCTTTTTCTAGTATGTCATAGCCTCTGTCTATAATCTCTCCCATTTCTCTCTTTTGAAATTCTATCCTGTTCTCCAGGGCCCAACTCAAATGCCAGTTTCTCTAGAATTTAACCCCTCTCATTGTACTTCATGCCATTTTTTTAAAAATCCCATTTTATTTAATGTTGAAGATCTTCATACAATATCTAACAGCCTCCATTAGAGAAAGATATCCTAGATTTGTGCTAACGTGATAACCACTAGCCATATGCAGCTATTTAAACTGAAATTATTAAAATGGAATAACATTAAAAATTCAGTTTCTCACAGTCACATTAGGCACATTTTAATTGGACGGCACAGATACAGAGTACTTTTTTTTTTTTTTTTGCGGTACACAGGCCTCTCACTGTTGTGACCTCTCCCGTTGTGGGGCACAGGCTCCGGACACGTAGGTTCAGCGGCCATGGCTCACGGGCCTAGCCGCTCCGCAGCATGTGGGATCTTCCCGGACCAGGGCACGAACCCGTGTCCCCTGCATCGGCAGGTGGACTCTCAACCACTGCACCACCAGGGAAGCCCTATTTGAATTATTTGATCATTATTTTCTTTAAGTTTTGTATTTTGTACCTGGCAACTTTCATTTACATAGTGTATTTAAGTAAGTAGAAGTCAATGCAATTCAAGATGTATTTAATGAGTGCTTTCAACGTCCCAAATTTTATTAGAAGCATCTGTATTAGTACCATATTAGTTTCCATAGAATATTCTCTATCCTTGTAGAAAGTGGAGTATAGCTGGAGAAATGACACAAAGAAATATGAAAAAATAGTAATCTCAATACAGTACTGCCCATATCATATTGAAAACACTTTACTTTTATACATATTATTTTGTTTAATCTGTACAATAACCCTGTCCACTAGTGTGGACCTCGAGTATCCCCATTAATAGATGAGGAAACCTTGACTCAAGGAGTCCATGTCTAAGCAACATCACTGGATTAACATACGTTTGCATTGGGCTAAATTAGGGCAAAACCTACACCATGAGTTTTCCTTTAAATCAACTTGAAAAAGTGAACCACATTTTGTTTGAAGAACTCTACTAATGGCCTGGGCTAGAATTTTATTAATTATTTTTAAATTTTCTAAATATTAAGTGACAACTTTTAAAACATAGGTATAAAATACAGATTAAAAACCCTTGAATAAAATACTAAAGCTATTGGAATTCTAGGAAATTTATGGACTTTTCTTTAGAGATATAAGGGTTGAGGAACCAGGTAACGTCACTTAGGAAATATACATACCTGCCAGCTCCCTTTGTTTCTTCTGTTCTCCAGGCAAATCACACACCCAAAGATTAGCAATGCACAAATGCTTCGAGTGTCTGGTGAAAGCACTAACCATTCAAATATAACATATGATATTCTACTGTGTTCCTTTTGTCCCCAAGACAGTTATAATTAAATTAATCTTTCTGCTAAAACGAATGTAGCAAAATAGGTCAAAATCTTCATAAACCCTTAACAATCTAACAATAAATTAACAAACTGACTAACGTCTCTGTAGTGCTCATAACATCTGGGACTAAAGGAGGAAAGATGAGATGAGAGCAGCAAAACATGTTGCTCCTTAATTGCTCTGTGGACTTTTTCTATAATGGATCATCCTCCCAACTCAATTTAAGTAAATCATTGAACATATGGTTTATACTAAATATAGAGCATCAGTGATACTCATTGCTATGCATATTTGCCACGCAGGTGTCTGATTTTGGACTTGTCACATGGACAGATGGGATTTTTCTGTTTGTCTTTTTTATTGGCAGTAGAAAGAGTAAGAGAGTTAACCCTAACTACTGTTGGGACAGCTCTGCTCACAGAGACATTTCCTCCACCACAAAGTGAGAGCTAATGCATATATTCTCTTTCTCTAGCTAGATTAAGTGATTAAAGTTATGCTAGTAAAAATGTTTTAGCAGGAATAGTTGACTTTTCAGGACGTAAGATAAAATTTTATAATGTCAATATTATTTTCCTCTCTTAAAGACACTTTAATGCATTTATTTAAATTAATTATTAATGTAAATAGATAATAAGATAGACATTTCTTGAGAAGGTTACAGGTATTTTAATCTTATTAACACTCCCATAATTTAGGTATAATTCTTATCCCCATTTTGGATATAGAAGCATTGAGGCAGAAGAAACTTGGCAAAGATAAAATATTTAGGAGGTAGAACTATGATCTGAACCCAGGCTGTTTGGCCCCAGAATCCATTCTTTTTTCTTCTCCTTCCAGTTTTATTGAGATATAATTGACATACAGCACTGTATAAGTTTAAGGTGTACAGCATAATGATTTGACTTACAAACATCATGAAATGATTATCACAATACGTTTAGTGATCATCCATCATCTCATATAGACACAAAATTAAAGAAGCAGAAAATAAATGTTTTTTCCTGGTGATGAGAACTCTTAGAACTTACTCTCTTGACAACTTTTCTATGTAACTTTCAGCAGTGTTAATTATGTTTATCATGTTGTACAGTACATCCCTGTACCTATTTATTTTATAACTGGAAGTTTGTACCTTCTGACAACCTTCATCCAATTTCTCCTCCCTGCAGCCGCCACCTCTGGTAACTAAAAATCTGATCTGTTTTTGATGAGTTTATTTGTTTGTTAGTTTTTTTTGTTTGTTTGTTTTGGAAGTATATTTGACCTACAGCACTATGTTAGTTCCTGGTACACAAAGAGCATAGTGATTCTATATTTCTATATATTTCAAAATGATCACCATGGTAAGTCTAGTTACCACCTGTCACTACATAAAGGTATTACATAATTATTGACTATATTCCCCACACTGTACATTTCATAACCATGACTCATTTATTTTGTAATGGAAAGTGTGCCCCTATTAATCACCTATTTCTCTCATCCTTCCCACCTCCTTCCCCTCTGACAACCACCTGTTTGTTCTCTGTATCTATGATTCTGTTTCTGTTTAGTTATGTTTGTTCATTTGTTTTCATTTTTAGATTCCACATATAAATGCAATCATACAGTATTTGTCTTTCTCTATCTGACTTATTTCACTTAGCATAACATGCTCTAGTTTCATCCATGTCATCAGAAATGGCAAGATTTCATTCTCTTTTATGGTTGAGTAATATTATGTTGTATAGCTCTTCCCCTAACCTCTTTAGTAGTAATTTCCTAATACTGCTCCTTTCATGTGTCTGACTCTCTAGACATATCTTAGTCATTGTTCAAGTATCTATGTATTTCCTTACCTCAAGCCATCTAGCATTCCAAGCAGAGGGTATATCTTGATGTACTTCCAGAAGTTCAGCACACTGGGGACATTTATTTTCTCCACTTGGGATATAAAAGAGTTCTGTAGAGTTCTGCCTTGCTTGAGTAAAAACATATTATAGAGTAGCAACTGTAAGGCTTTTTTTTCATTTCAAATAGTCACAGGGACATCTGTGTGAAGCTGTAGGATATAAGAAATTTGGCGAATGGGAGAAGTAGACAACAGTGGTTACAAGCCATCTGCTCCTGCTATTGACCTGTGCTTTCAATAACTGCTTGAGATCACCTCATATATAAACTTCCACTTAAAAGGTAAAGGATATTAAACTTTATGGGTTTGTGGATTAGACAGCATTCAGTATAGGATGGACGGCACATGTCGTATGTTACCTGTTGCTGAGAGCCAGGTTTCATTATTTGCATGACTGCATTAGTAAGAATTGAAAGAAGATAAAAATCTTAGAGAATTCTCATGTTATCCTAATGGGACTTGTCACCATCTTCACAAGCATTCAAATGCTGCAGATAATTTTATTGTCTGGGTTATAAAGGCTAAGTGGTAGAGCTGCTTGCACTACGGCATGTATAAGCCTTCCTTCCACTCTTTGTTTCTTTCAAAACTCAAAGGCTTTTGCTCACCTGGAAAATAGGTTGAAATAACATGCTTTATGATAGAGGGTGCTTTTTAAAACCAAAGAAGTATTGTGCCTCTTTCTTAGTGGTAGATAGAACAAAGTGTGGCAAGTTATCCTTCTCCTTGTAGTTTATATTACAAAGCTGTACCAAGATCACCAAGCTCTCAGAAACTTTACTGAAGATCCTGGCATGTTCATGGGATTGATCTTCCACCATTTGTATGAGTGCGTTTTAACATATTCTATGTCTCATCCCTTTATAGAAATTCTAGAGCGCATGGCTCAGCTCAGAGAGTTTAAGCAGCTACAATGTCCAAAATCATGCTGCAGAATGGTCTATTGAAAACATCTGCATTATCCCTGCTAGGGACAGACTACATCACTTATGGAGTCAATTATCTTGATATCAAACACTGCATGCTTCTGCTACAATAATTGCATCCCATAACTTGATATGACTGCTGATGCTTTGAACATGTTCTCCATGATGGATACTGCATAGTTTCTTCAAATAACTAGGTATAAATCAGAGACACATACATTGTTTAAGCCATCCCAGGACATATGCCTATACTGTGACAGAGGTCAGGAAAATAAATATTGAGCACAGTCTACTTCTAATAAGGACAAGACTTTCAAGTCAGGATGCTCTCCATCCATAGAAAGGAGTGAAAATGTTGGGATGCCAAAGGTCAAATACAGTTCCCCAGGGTTATCCACATCATTTATAGCACACATTACTCACCCAGCCAAAAACCCAGTTGAGTGTTGTGTTCTTTTTCTAACCCCTCCTCTAATGTCAATCCATCAGCAAGTCCTTTTGGCTTTACTTCCAAAATATATTTCTTGAAAGTCTCTAATTCTCTTTATCTTCATTAATCCCTTTCAAGATCACTAACACCATTTTCCTGGACTATGGCAGTTACCTACTAACTTGTTTCCCTGTTTCCATTCTTCTTCTTGTTAGAATTCTTATTCTATACAAGAGGTAGATTGATCTTTTTTAAAAATAATATTCAAATCATACCACCTCTCTACTTAATAAATAAAACCAAAACCAAACCTTTTATTAACTTTCCATTCTTTCTATAGTACTTTTCTTAACTTTTACCAAGGCCTGTAAAGTCCTTTATGATTTTAGTCCTTACTACCTCTCCAAACTCTTTTTATACCCTTGTCTCCTCCTTCACTTTGACACTAGCCACTCTGGTATTCCAACTTCTATCTGTTCTTCAGACACACCAAAATTTTCATCTCTGTGTTTTCATACTGCATTTCCTCTTGCTGAAGTGCTCTTCCCTCCGGATGCTACATAACTGGCTCCTTCTTCCTTCACTCAACTCTCAGGTCAGATGCTATCTCCTTAGAGGAGTGCTCTCTGATCACTCAGTGGGAAGTATCTTCACCCCAGCTGTGGTAGCTATTCTCCAAAGATAATCTCCAGTGAACCATGCTTTCCAATATTTATGCCCATGTGTTGTCACCTCTCTCATGGAATCTGGCCTGGCCCTGGGTCTCACTTTAGCCAATAAAATATGGCAGAAGTAAACTGTGCCAGTTTGGGGGCTATATTTTAAGAAGACCTGAGAGTTTCTGTTTTTGAGCCATCATGTAAGAAATCTGCTTTCCTTATTAGAGAGACTTCATGGAGGGATGGTGTACAGAAGACATGTAGAATAGGGAAGACTCTGAGACTACATGGAAAGAGAGAAAGGCCCAGTGGCCCCAGTAAGCCAGATAATATCAATCTTTCAGCTGTTTTTACCAAGGCAACAAAGTGAGGAGTTAGCTATCATGGACCTCTCACCCTATCAAACCTCCCAGATGACTACGACTCCAGCTTATATATCATATGCATCAGAACTGTCCAGCTAAGCCCAGTCAAACAACAGAATCATAAGAAATGATAACATAGTTTTGTTTTAAGCCACTGTGTTTTAGACTATTATTTTTTGCAGGGGTATATGATCATAAAACAGTCTTTCTCAGTTTTATTAGCATTTATCATAAGCTTAAGCTATTTATTGATTTGTCTTTTTTTTTTGTATCTACTCGCTTTCTATTGACTTCATTCACCACTGTATTCCCTAAAAACATATTTATCATGGAATAAATACTCAATACATATTTAATAAATGAATGAATGAATATTTGTAAAGTATTTAGAATTTATTAAATAACATAAATTTTGACTATGTTTTTTGTTTAATTTTATATCACTTTATTCTGCATAATCTCTTTTAGATGTATAGAAATATTGATGTTCTCTGAATTTTGTATGCATTTTCACACCTTTTATAACTTTTTGCATGCTATTATTTCTGTTCAAAATGCTCCTCATTTACATAATTTGCAGAGTGGTTTCACCTTACATAGGTTAGAAGCTGCCTCTGTTCTCAAGCCTACAAGTTTATCAGAAAGAGTTGGAAATCTCTCCTATTTGCTCCAGACTATCCACGCATATTCATCATAGCACTTAATAACTCACAGTTTAACATTTCTTTATTGTATCAGCCAACTATTATAACAGTAATGCCAGTAACAAATCACAACAAAACTCAATGGCTTAAAGCAACAATTGTTATTCTAATTCATGGGTCTGATGATTGACTCATGGACTAGGAGTCATACAATCTAGGATTAGCTTGGACTTGGCTCCAAGCTGTAGTTTGAGTCTGGATATACTTCACGTGTCTTCCAGTTTTCTTGAACAGGCAGGATTCACTGGTGTGTACTTCTCATTAGTGCAGCACGTGGGGACCCTTTAAACCTCTGCTTTTGTCATATGTGCTAACCTCACATTGACCAAAGCACACCACATGGCAAAGGAGAATTCATGTTGTGAAAGGTATTGCTAACCGAAAGAATAAAAAATTGAGACTATTAATAAAAACTACCACACATCTTTCATACAGAACTCTAAGCTCGTTTCAGAGAGATTTTGTTTTCTTTATAAGGTAGAGTAACTGGATCATATAAAAACACTCAGTAAATATTATTTTATAAAATAAATTGAGCCATATATTGTATGGCAAAGCTAGGTGTATATTGGCCTAACTGACATTTTGGCAGGCTACTATACACTTCTCCAAGCATGTTATACCCAGATTTAAAATTATAGGTCAGCTTCTTCATTTATGAGAATTAAATGTAAATGTTTTTCAAAGCATGAATTAACTAGAAATCTATCATAAATCTCAGGAGTGGAAAACTTTAAGTATACTCTAGGTCTTATCCATCCTTGAAAACTCAGTTCAAAGTGAGACAATAGAGAAATTGGCTTAGAAAGCTGAGATTTGATGTTGCTATATCTATGATTATGTTCTGAATGGATCTGGCACATTCCTGCCACTCTGTTGACTGACATCCCCCACTATTAATCCATCTTTCTTTTTACCTTTCCCTCTGTGAATTTCCTTACAACTTAAGCATGAAAGGACAAGAAGGACATTATGATTCATTCGGTGAAGGGCAAATGATGAATATTTAAGACTTTGAATTTTAAATTAATAAATGGAAATGGTTTGCACTATTAGGAGAAAAATGAAAGATCTAGCAAAGGAAAATTTTAAGGTCCTAATGAAATGCATAATATAGGGAGTGTGTCATAGCTGTGTTATGCTAGAAATTATAACTTGGAGGAATTCCCCAGACAAGCCTTATGCCACAAGCCTATTCTCTTATGCAGGCTATTACAAGCCTCTGCCACAATTTGTATGGCCATTGCCACAATTTTTATGCCACTTTATTACAATCATTGATTACATATCTGACATTGAACCATCAGTATCTTGAAGAAAATGAACCACTTTCACTCATCTTTGAGCATTCAGTACTCTATATTTCCTGCAATACAGAGTAGAGTCAGTCTTATGAAAAATATTAGACCAACTGCCAAATGAGAAACCAAAGGGGAAAGGTGGTAAATCCAACAAAGTAAAATATACAAACACTGGAACTGTCCCTAAATGGAAAGAATTTAGGGAAAAACCTTGTATTGTGAATAAATATCTCTAGTGATACATCCTGTCAAATCATATTGAAATTGCAGTTCAGAAAATGATAGAGCACAAAGAATGACACAGTTTTGAGCTGCTTCTCCTTTAAAAATAAAGCACTTTTTCTCTTAGAATAATGAGCTAGAGATTTATTTGATTTTCTTGTTTTATTTTTAG